>NW_027133034.1:1037500-6187500 GCF_026122565.2 Emydura macquarii macquarii | reverse complement strand
TGAAGAGTGACTGCACAAGGTGAATTGAGCTCTCTTGTGTATGCATTATGATACAGACTTTATTTACATGATCACTTAGTGTGGTGGAGTTTTTTTATTTTATTTTTTAAGCAGCTCCAGCAGTATAGGCTTATGCTTTTAGATTCAGAGGTCTTGCATTTGATCCCCACTGCTGATGACTCTCCACAGGATGTTGCTTTACAAGTGCTGACCTATAGAAAGTTTGACCCACACAGAGACAATGCATTATATAAGACCAAGAAAAATCAACTTTTCTTCAAAAACTCAAACACTTTTCAAACAACTAACCAACCAAAGGGTCCCCCAAGCCCTACAGTGTCAAAGTTTTGGGACTTGTACACAGAAAGCAAAGTCAAAACTTATTGCTGGGACCAGTGCTCTGTCTTAAATCATTTAGTTCCATGAAATATCTTCTTGATAAGGGAAATGTACATCACATAATTTACATGGTTAGTCAGAAATTACACTGAAAGTTCATTAAATCTCATCTAGGGAATTTAAGTGAAGCTGAGTTAATTAAGTTGTTAATTAGTTAATTAAATGTTATGGTTTTAAGAGATGCCATTAACAAACTGACAAATTTTAGTTTAATTTGAAAGTCTTTATGAAACTGTAAAGCTTGGGGGCTTAATTCCTTCCACAGAGTTTAGAACCAAACACTAACATATTCATAATAGGATTTTTATTATTTAGTTGGTAGGGCAGTTTAAACCATTTAACTAATTGCTTTTTTAAAAAAAATAAAGCCTTTTTGTATTGCACTATTTCATTTTGAAACAGAGCTTTGGACAAATAAAAAACAGTAATAATTTCACAGTTAAACTTCATTAGACATATATAGAAAAATTTGCTGCTTTAGAATGAGATGGCTGTAGACACTGTAAAGAAAAATTCCACTTTTGTGAGTGCTGACAGTGTATGGTCATGATATACTTTTATGGACGAACAACTGTGGAAATGACTGTTGTTTGAACAGCTAGACATCCAGGATGTTACACTCCTACTCCAGTTCCAGCTCAAATTATACAGCACACCCTTCCCCAAGCATATATTGTTTTTACAAATGATTGATGACCTAGACATGACTGAAAATGATGGAGGCTAAGACTACCTTAAACTGTTGGTGATCCATTCACAAAGAAGTTAGAATATCCCATAGCGTAAGGGGTTTGAGTATGTGGAGAAAAAAAACCAAACAAACCTTGATACAGAAATGAACTCAACCTTGACCACCTCATTTGAAGTTTGGGGAAATTTGGATTTACAACCAAATTTAGATCCCAACTCTGCAGCTTGGGCCTCTTGCTAAAGTTTCACTTAAAAACAAAAGAAAATCCTATCCTATTGTTATGTTAGAAGCATTGTTTTTAAGCACAGGATGCAGGGGCAGCCTGAAAGTCTTTCTTTGTTTGGTTATAAGTGTAAGACAATGAGGCACTGCCAGTGTGTGGGGAATATTTTAATATCAAGGGCTCAGATGTGACAGTTTGGGGTGGGAGATGAATGAACTGTCAGTACAGTCATGCCTGCACTCTTTCGACCTTGCTTCTTCATGTGGCTTTTTGGTAGTGCTCAAAAGGCCAGCTCTGATAGTGACAAACATGAAGAAGGGCTCACACGTAATGTCACCATTCTGGGTAAGACTTTTGATCAGCCTTTGGATCTAGCTCTGTGTTCTGCCTTAGATCTATTTGTCTGGGATGTAACAGCATGCTGTACATCACAATATCTTCCGTCATACCTTGAAATGGGATTGGACATGAAACAGGATATTTGATTACACATATTGTTGTCTGTGTTACGTGATAAGACACTGAATTCACTCAGACAATAGCTGCATGAACTATTGAGCCTGTATAGTGTTAACAAAGTAAAGAAAATTCAAACCAGTTATGTCCAAAATCTGGAAATCATACACATTAGAGATAGAAAGACCTGTTAGGTTTATCTCTTGACCAATGTAGATTGTTCCCTACAGTATATTTTCAAGTGTTTTCTCCAGTCCATTTTAAATGCCTTTAAAGACTCCCATTACTTCCTTTCAGAGGCTATTCTAAATTGTATAGATCTCATTGTGAGGAAGATTTTCCTTATATTCAGCCTAAGTTTCCTTTTATTTTATCCCACTACTCCTAACTGTACCCCTTGTACCATAGTAACAAATTATTTACAGTCTTTGATGCTTATATCCTTTTAAAATACTTGTAGATAGTTATCATGTAACCAGGATATTAAAATACCCAGATGTGCTTTGCCTTATAAGTTATTTCGTCCATGCCTCTAATTGTTTTGGCTGCCTTTAAAAAAAAAAAAAAAAAATTTACATCCAGTTAATCTGCGTCTTACTGGTAATAAATTCTACAGAGCTGAATCAAGTACCCTATGGGTAGTCATCATAGCAGTTTATACGGGAAATACTATCTCTCAGCTCCATAATGAGGTCATTGCAGATCAAAAGAGTGAATTAATTTTCTGGTATGATATTTCATTGCCATAAAAAGTACACTTACTTGTTTTCTTTAGTATTTATAATCCTGTAATCACAGGTTAAAAAGTGACCAGGTCATGGTTACGAATGACAAGTCTTTGAATTCTTATACGTTGGGCAAAGGAAGATAGGCTGCCAGCTTTTAGGACTGCAGCAATACTCACTCATTTGTACTTTTTGCTCAAGCAAAAAAAAATTCAGTTCTAACTTTAAAGCAATCTGACATAAAATATTTTCCGAGCGAGAATAACTATTCATTTTATCTTCCAAAATTGTCCAGAACTAAAGACAACCTCCTCCCTACCCATAATCCCTTAAAGATAGCTGCCTGTTCCTTACTGCAACAGTTTTGGATGCAGCTGCTGTTTACAATGCAGCCAACAGAGGAAGCACAAGTTAACTGACAAATCTTGTTCCTGGAGATTCATTGATGTTATTAGTGTACTGACAATCACTACTGTTCCAGTCTTCTCCATTTTGTTCTAACATTTAATGCAGGATAAAAATGTTGAATAACTTCTGATTCTGGATATGGGGAGCAGTTTTTCTCTCCTTTTAAGAAGCTGTATGTGTTTTATATGGTTATTTGCAGATAAATATACACAAAGAATATAAAGGTATGTATATAGGTTTTAAGTGCAGCATTGTAATCCGTAAGGAAAAAGGCAGGTATTTGGTGCTGTACTGTTCTACCTGAAAATTTACACAACATTTGGTGCTACATTTTTATACATAAGTATTTAGTATAATGTTGTATGCTGTTTGGTTCACAAGTAGCTGCTGTAAAGTTTTTATACACAGATAGTTACATGCACAGGAAATTGTTATGCAATCTTGCAGGTACTGTGTATTCAATATTATCATGGTTTTCAGAAGTGCTGAGAAAAACACAGCTCCCTTTAGTTTGTGTTTTGTAGATTTGGAGGAGTGCCTTCTAGAACATGACAGACTGAGTTTTTAATCAAAACTTTTAGGCATGTGTGACCAAAATGCATCTCTGTGGACCATCTTAAAAAATGTACATGTGATGTAATAGATTAGTTGAATAGAGCCCCGTAGTCCAGGCTATAGCACTGATTGGTAAGCCCAGTCAAAAACAAAATAAAGCTGGTGGCAATATGTGTTTTGGAGGATGCCTGGCCAGATGTCATGTATAGTAACTTGCAGTTCTGCTTCCTTTTAAAATAAAACAAACAAACAAACAAACAAAACAAAAAAACCCAAAGACAGTATGTGCTGTCCATTATTCAGACCTGTACAGATAATGACAGTTTTTCTTTTAGGCATGCCTGCTTTTCTGAAGCATTTAAACAATTTTCATTTTGGGGGGTTTCCAAATGTCTTCCCATAGATGGAGGGAATGTCATCCTACTTGGAGATATTTATGATGATCTGAACTTTGAAGATTCTGAGTGAGAGATTTAAATGACTGCAACACTGAAATCTGAAAAACAGTTACTGCCTGGAAGTACATTTATTCTGCTTCTAGATGTGATTTTGAGGGAGAAATCAGGAGCAAAGTCTTGGATTTCAGAGAGTTTACTAATAGGACAGGGAATAAAGAAACTGCATGTCTATTATGTACTTTCAAACAGTTGATGTGGCTTTAGGCCCTTGTAAATTTATGTATTTACCTTTATGGAATCTACAAAGGCCACTATGGGCATGGAATGGCTGATTTTTTGTATGTACCCAAGCTGTATGTAGGTTAGCCACCTAAAATACCCAATAGACTGATCTGCCTGATAGAAGTTGGTGATGTTTGGTAGAACCAGTCCCCTGCTGCCCAAAGAATTTTGTATTTGATTCTTTGCTATTTCTCTCTCCCAGTGAAAATGGAAATGTATGAAGAGATCAGAACAAGCCTGTTGGGAGTATGGGGTAGGTAGTGGGAACATGAACATAAATTTTGGTAGAAAAGGCATTTTAATGTCTGATATTATATTTCCTAATGTTGGCAGTAGAATTGACAATCTTTGAAAACTTGTTCAAATAATGGGGGCAGATATATCACAGTCATTATGTTCATGTGCATTATTATTGTTCCTCCCCGCAACCTCAGATCTGCAGGAGTCTGCACAGGTCTTTCTCACCATATAAAGGAGGAGACTATGGAGTGCCAGTCAGGAAGTCCATGTTTGTCAGCAATCCAATGGGTTCTGAGTGGAGAATGGCTCCAAAGCCATGCTGCACTCCCTCTCCTCAGCCCTGACAGTTCTTAAAATACTCCTCATTTTGTGGAAGCAAGGAGTTAACATTCTCATTCTTGTGGGCCAGAGGTCCAGGAGCCTTTAATGAAGCAAGAATAGCCATACTGGGCCAGCCCAATGGTCCATCTAGACCAGTATCTGGTCTTCTGACAGTGGCCAATGCCAGATGCTTCAGAGGGAATGAACAGAACAGGGTAATTACTGCACGTGGTCTAGTCCCAACATCTGGGATTTTTTTCCCTTCTCTCTGAAATGCTGCTGAATGTACCCAATTGGTTCCCATTTTAAATACATTTCAAACATTTTTGCTGATTTATTTTAAACAAAGCTATTAGTTTCTGTAAACCAAATGGGACAAAACTGTCTGAGTGTGAGGTATTCAGAAGTTGGTCCAATAAAAGATATTACGTCACCCACTTTGTCTGTAATGGTTCTGAGGTAAGCTTTCTAGAAAGCTACTGTAAGGGATGGGGGAGGGGAGATTTGCCACTGGGTGCCACCTCCAACCAGGATACAGCATTGCAGGGATTCTTCTCTGCTAGCACCCTCTACTGTCTGCCATTCTGGTTCTGCAGCAGCCTGTAGCTTCTATGGCCCAATCCTCTGGCCAGGTCACATTTCAAGTTTAATCCCCATCCAGACAGAAAAAACCCAAAGTCTAACAGCCTGTATACCAGGCTTTCAGCCCTCTTCTGGGACTCAGTCTTTGCCTCTGAGTCCCAAAGCTTGTAGTTTGCCTCTTGCTGGCAGAGGGCCAGAGGAACCCTGGCTCACCCTCTTTTCTTGGTTCCAGCCCAGCACTCCTGTGTGAGCAGTTAAGGACAGCTCCTTACACTCCTGGCTGCTTCCCTGGACTGCTCCTATCTCTCACAGGGCTGTGGTCTCCACTACTCCCGCTCTGGAGTTCTGTCCTCTTACGCAGCTTCTTCTCCTACCCACTACTTCAGAGCTTCCTCAAGGCCATTCCCAGCCTCTGAGAGCCCCTTGACTCCAGACTCTCCACCCTACTTTGCTTTGGGCCCTTCTTTATGGAGCTCCATCCTTCTCCTCAGCTAGGCCCAATACTGAAGTGTGTCAGATTCCACACCTATCCAGGTGTATTCTGGGGGGGCTAATTAGGCCCCAAGACTCCTGTTAATGCTTCACCAGGGTGGATCATATGCTCCATCATGGGTACTAACGTGTGTCTTCTTCCATGTTCTGCTGAAGGGCAAGACAGATTTGAGTATGAACTTTCCTGTTGGTTGCTGTCTTTGAGGTCACATATCACTTCTGCCTAACAGCCTATCTGCAAATACAATTAACATAATTTTTATGGTTATGAAAGTAAGTAAACATTTTAGGATTGATTTTTCAATTGAAAAATACCACAAAACAGATGATGCAACAAATACACCCATGAGCTCTGTCTCTCACTTCTGTACTTTCTAATGTAAAAAGACCAAAGTAAAAGCATTTGGGACTAAGACTTGAGACATCTAGTAAAACATATACAGACATAAAGACAAAAATATACCCAGCCCAAAGACAGGCAGAAAACATATCCTGGAATGGTTAAGTCAGATGCATGTCAAAAGAATTACCAGAATTCATAAAAGAGGTCCTCAAGTAGTCAGAATGCTGTTAAGTGCCCAAGGAATTACAGCTGAAATCTCCAGGATATTTGCCATATCAACTACATTGTAATGGCATAGCACCCATTCTGGGCAGGTGTGTCTGTAGTCTTTAAACAGTCCCAGCCCTGGTGTCAAGTCATATCCCCAGGCTGTCTCAATGCTTTTTGCCCTTTCTGGGCTCTTCTGGCCCCAGCTGGGTCACTAAGGAGTTCAGATCCCCTTCTGGAGGGGCTTATTGCTCTCCAGTTGTAGGCCAGTTACCCAATGGCCTATGGAGGGGAGCCAGGCCTGACCACTACTCTGGGTCCCAGCCCAGAGACTCTAAGAATAGCAGCTATGCACTACCATGTCCTTTAATGAAACTTCTTTCAGTTCTCTGGGTCACTTCCCAGTACTCCTTACTTTCACTGATGCTTCATCCTTAGCTAAGGGCTCCTCTATGTTCAAGCCCAGCAGCCAGCCAAGAGCTCTTTCTTGCCCCCCACTAGCACTGAGCTGTCCATGGTGCTGTAGTTCCCTTTGGCTGGCCAGGAATATGATCATACTCTTCTAACTCCAGCAAGGAGCTGACAGGTTCTGATCCAGCAGTACCTTTTATATGGCCCTCCTGGGCCTTGATTGGCTGCTCCCTGCAGCCTTTCTGATTGACTGCTTCCCCTGCAGCCATTCTAAGCTGATTGGAGGACTCCTCTACTGCTCTTTTCCTGGATGAGTGTGGCAGGACCCTGAGGCTTCCAGCAGGGGGCCTCTGAGCCTAGTCCACCCTGTCATGTACATAAAAAAGGTTTTTTTATGTGTGGCCGTGTTACCCAGTTAGGTCACAAAAATAGGTCAATAGAGCTGGTGGAAACATGCAAAATATTTTTATTTTGTTTATAATTTATTTTTTATTGAAATTTTGAATTTTTGAACAATGTTGACCACTCTATAGGATGGTGAAATATTCCACAAAATATTAAGGAATTTTTTGTAAAATGTTGTCAGCTTCCCAACCAAATGGATGCCAGGGATCTGCATGGAAGAGTTGCTCTAGTCCCTAGAGGGGCAGCTCTTTTCCTGATGCTCTAGACCCCTTTTCCTCTGGCAGCCTGGCTCTTGCAGGGACCATGTCAACATTGGGCACCCACTCAGTGTTTGTGGAGAAAAGCTCTCCCTGTGGGAGTGCAGGCAATGAGCTTAAGTTAATGTTGCTTCAAGCACCATTAATTTAGGAAAGGATACTTGCCACCAGTAAGTGGGTGCGAGTGCCAAATGCTGCTACCAAGTGGCTGCTACCAAATTCTGAAAACCTTCCAAGTGTCAAGCCCAAGAGCTCCTGCAAAGAGCTTGTGTAGGATATCGGCAAGGTGGGGTGGAGGGTGATGTTTCAGAACTGGCACTCTACCACTTCTGTCATCCTGCCCAACCTGGCCAGATGTGACTGATCTTGGTCCCTTCTACTCATGGAAATGGAGGAAACAATCAGACCCTGACCAACTAATCTGGTGACATCACTTGTAACACTGATGCTAAATGCCGCCTTAAAAAATTCCAGAAATTCCAGTTTTAAACTGTTCAGCCTGTGACTTTGAATCAGACCCTAGATGTGAACATTGTGGCTTAGGCCCATGCCTATTTTATTACTTCAAAGGAAAAATCAGCATCTGGGTGAATTATCCCAGGCTTGGTCTCTCTAGTTTTTCTTTCTAACCTTATAATCCTGTGATATACAGTGTCTGTCCGTTTTTCTGAGGTGCAGATTGTTTAGCCAAGTCTATTGAATTGGAAAATAAACTCCATAGTTAGTGAATTGTGTGCTGTGAAGCTTTGAAAATCTCAGTGCTCCTAGAAAGCTACAGCCCACAGTGGACTCTGCAGGTGTAGAAATGTAAACAGTTATACATGGTACTGCAACAAAAGTGCCTCCGAACTAAATTGTGGCACAGAATTCTCTACTGCCTTCCTCTAATGTAATGTTTCCTTGCAACAGTTGGAAGATTTGAAAATCTGCAGTTTCAGGGGGCCTTATTACAATTTGCGGATCTCTTCTTATTGGGAGGGAGATTGAGCAGCTGTTTCTGGGAAAGATGTTCATGCTGCTCTTTGACTAGCCAGTAGAGGTCAAAGGGTTGGTCCAGTTCTGTATTTCAGGGTCCTCCTTCTTTTATGGCAATTGAAGGAGCTTTTTGCTGGAAATTTTTGGGAATAGGATTGGGCCTAAAATGTTTTGGGCCCACTTTCACTGGTGTATAGTAAGAGTTGACTCAATTTATATATGTAGAGTTGATTAGCGTAAAACCAATCTGAACGAGAGGAAATCTTTGATCCGTTTCTTGTAAAAAGAGTGACAAGTACATTTTGTCTCTTCTTCCAGCTAATATTCCTGCTGCTAGTAGAACTCTTGAGTATAGTTACTAAAAGGGAGGTATAAGAACAAAAACTTCTTTCCCAGCATTGATATTCTAAGTACATTAAAAATCTTAGATTTTAATGATAAATTAGGTTTTGCTTATATAGGTGTGAAGTGCACAAGAATCTGAATCAGCAAAATACATTCATTTTCTGTTCATATTAATTCTCAGAAAGAAGGCAAACTCAGGCATATCCAGACTTAGCTAATGTGTAAAAAATAAAAATCTTCTAAGGCTTAAAACGCAAGAGCATGTGCAGTTCCAGCACTGGGAAGATAGCTTTGGGACTGTTACTTTTTTGCTGTGTGACCAGGTCAGGAATCTCACTGACCAAGAACTCTGGACATGGGACCCTTAGTTTTATTCTGTTTGGTTGAGTTCAAAGGGCTTCAACAGCACTGCTACAGTCTTCCTAATGAAATTAAAAGGAGTCTATGCCTGTTTTGCAAAATGCTTTGTCATACCCAGGGATCTGGGGGCTCATGGCAGGAGAGAAGTGTTTCCCTAGTATCACAACTGGATTTGGGAAGTAAACTCCTCCTTATCTAACTGACAGTTGACAGTGATGGAGATGATTCATAGATTTTAAGGCCAGAATGGACCATTAAGATCATCTAGACTGATCACCTGCATACACAGGCCATAGAATGGGGCCCATCGGGCTGAGGAACACATCCCATGGCAAACAGGTGGGATTGGTTGAGGAGTAGTAACACTGAGCCTTCCAGCAACACACCAACTTCTTTGAAAGGTAGGGAACCCCAAACTTAAAACACATGTTTAAGTGATTTGCTGGATCAGGGCCAGACTGCTCAACATCTTGCAGGATCAAGCCCTCAGTGGGAAAGCATGTAACATGAGGAATTAATAGTGAAAATGTTTTAATTATAAGTAAAATGATTATTTGAGTCTGCTACTAATGGCACACATTGAAGAGAAATGGAAGGGATTCTAAATCAGATTCTATTCTTATGCTGTAATATCAGTAGACTAACATTGTAAGGGTCTAAAAACATGGAATGATGCATATTACTGCACTGACATTTTAAAAGCATGTGTGACATTTGAGTAATATATTTACACCAAATAATAAAACACCACCCAGAGCTCATAGTGTCACTGCCCAGAAACAGCATTGCACACTGTTATATTTAGTGACTTAAAAAAGAAATTAGCCCCTAGTAAACATTACATGTTTTGTTTAAATATTAAATTTTAAAGTGCACCATCAATTTTTAATGACCCAATTAACTAACCATTTGTTTCTGTGTAATTGTAAGACTAACACAAGGAATTCAGCAGCCAGGACATCAATGGAAAGGAAAAGAAAGGCCAATGTTATAACACGGAAACAGAGCCTCTCAAAAAAAGCTTATAATTAAATCTGAATATCATTTGATGGGACAGAAGCCAGAGATATCTCAGTATAATTTAAAACCTCTCCATTTCAGAAATGGCTCTGAACATCCATTACATCCTTAATCACAAGTGTTGTGACTTAGATGCTTGTCTTTTGCAAAAAAGATGAGAACTACAGAACAAATCATCTAGTACATTTTAAGGATTTAGTTTTTAAAATAAGAAGTCTCCATTTATAAAGTCACTTTTACAGATACAGTTTTGTAAAGATGTTGTTTCAGACTGTAGTTTCTGACAATGTGTCAGGCCAATCTGTATAACTTGATAATGCAAGGTTGTCAGCATACAATTCTCTCTTCAATCTGCAAAGATCTGAATGTTCAGTTCCTGGAGATACTCAATACAATGGAAAGGCAGAACATTAACATTTACACAGCATAATCTGGAAACCCATTGCCTCCAGATGTCATTGAGGCCAAGAAGTTGATGTGTTTAAAAAAAGAATTAGATACATTAGAACATCCAGGTACATTAGATGGGGGAAAAAAGAATAGACATAAACCCTCATGTTTCAAGGCATAACTCAGCTGCTAAATGACAATGGGGTAGCCATAGAGCTGGTTAGGAAATGGGAATTTTGGTGAAAGTTGTGGGGTTCTTTAATCTAAAAACATTTGAAACTCAATTTTTTTTTAAGGAAGCTGTAATAAGAAATAAGCTTCCTTTTTGGACTAATTATTCCATAACTCATCTCTTCTACAATGGCATTTCTTACAACATCTTCTGAAGCACCTGCTACTTACCACTATCAGAGGCAGGACAGTGGACTAGATGTCCACGTGCTTCCCCCACTTCTTATGATCATCCATTTCTACTGGCTAGTGCAGAAGGCGCATGGGGCAATAATCTCACTCTCATTACATCTTCCCTTGAGGAGCACTTAGTACTAGAGTGGACGCAAGATTCTCCTGGTTTCTGCAGAACAGGAGCAAAAGGATTTTCCTGGGTCTTTGAAAGCTACGGGACATTTTTTTTAAAGTTAACCATTGTAGCAAAATGAAACTAGAGTGTTGTTTCCGCTGTGAGCGCCCCACATAAAATGGCTCTGAGAAAGGAGGAAGAACATGCTGTTCCATCTTGCCCCCTGAATCCTGTTTAGACAGACATTTCTCTGAACTTTGTCTTCATTTTACTGGATCTTCTGAAATTCATCCAGGTCTAGGTATCATTACAACTTCCAAATGGAAGGCTGATCTCCCATAATCTAAGTACTCTTTCATCCCATGTTATTATTTATAACGTGTCTAGCTCTTTAGAGACGTATTGGAAGAGAAAGTTCCTGCACAGAAAAGCTAACAATATAAATAGACAGAAGACAAAAAGTGAGGAATTTTTGACTCCGTTAGTTGAATTTAATTTAAAGAGGAAAAGACATCCTTATACCCTTATCTGCTTTTGGAAAAATTGTACAAATGTTACTGTAATTAAATTGGCAGTATTCTCATCTAGTTTGGTGTTTATATTATAGGAGCTTTAGGGAAGTTCTTTAATTTCTCACTACTTCTTTTCATTGTCTTGTCTCTATAGGGGAAACGTCACTGTTGAGTGTTATCCTCTTTAATGCAGACAGCTAAGTATAGGTGAAGAAAGATGTTATGCCCCTAGAGCTCTCCCTGCAATTGAAATGGTTTGACTGACCACTCTTTGTTATTATGCAGATTACATCTGAAGTGAATGCTAACCTGTTGAGTAGAAATCAATAGCTGGATACAGTATTATTACATAACATGATCAAATAAGTCAGTTACATCTTCAATACTTTTCAGTTATGAAGTCAATGAGCATGCTAATGGAAGAACAGACCTGGAAAGGAAAGAAGGAAGCTTGTTAGTTAAGTTGAGCAAATAATTTATAAGGAATTTGTTAGACTATTTTAGTCTTCTCAAAAAATATTCATGTGTAAATTGTGATTTCCTCAAATTTATTCATTTGAATTTATTCAACAAAATATCTTTATGAATTTTAATTATGGATTCTTCAATCACAACTATCTCAACTATTCAAGATCAAATTACATTGTTATGGCAGGGGTCACCACATTGTGCTGCTATACATAGTCTTACAATTTATCTCCTAGCATGCAAGTTTGTTCTTTGTCTTGGAAGAAAGTATTTTTTTTTTCTGATGCAGTATGTTTTGGGGAAAGTTGTGGCAACCAATCAGGGAGTTCCCTCAGCCTTAATCTCTCTAATTAAGAGTCAATTATTGGGACAGAGTTGCTCCCTAGGAACTGGTGTTTGGGTTAAGTCCCCTGAAAGAAGGGTTGCTTGTGTGCCATTTGTGACCACCTCTATTCCAGGATTAGTCTATAAATAAAACAAGCTGCAGTAAGATTGCCAGACTCCACCTTGCTGATTTCTTTTTCAATGGGCAGCTGACCTTTAAGACCCTGACTTCTGCTATCACTTGGTAGTGTTGAAATTATTTTACTCTCCTATTACATGAGTATCCAAGTACATGGTGCATGTATGCAGATTTAAAATTGCATGTGTGCATACTTGTACCTGCAACTTTGAAGTTGGCTTTCCACAATTTTGTTGTTGTTTTGTTTGCCAGTAAAATTAAATTACTTGAAAACTTATAGAAAATGAAGATATTTGGGCATGAAGATGTCCGGAGAAAAATGTATTAAAAATTCAAATACATTATTCACTCAACTCTTCTGATTAGGACTGAGTCAGCAGGTCCTTTCACAAGGATGATCAAAGCTGTTAAATCTGTGACCACAGATGCCACAAGCAGAGTGCAATGAGATGATTTGTAGATCTTCAGCTTCTACATTGCACATTTGTATAGGATGACACTGGTGAGAAATAGTGACCTAGCCATTAGAGTAGGAGACTAGGGGCCAGAATTCCTTGGTTCTACTCCTGATTCATCCACTGGCCATCCATTGTGGCTACATCTACACTTTGAGCTAGGGATGTGATGCACCTGCTCACGTACACATATTCACGCTAATTCTGATGGAGCTAGTGTAAGCAGAAGTAGAAGAGTAGCCATGGTAGCAGCACATACCAGCCCTGGAGGCATGACTTAGCTGTGTCAAGTACAAACTTGCCTGAAGCTGGTGGGTACGTGCTCGCCCCAGCTAAGCCATGCCACCACTCCCACTGCCTATTCTACCGTGGCTACACTACTATTTATACTTGCACAATCTTGAGTGTGTACACACAAGCAGGGGAATCATACTCATAAGTTTGTAGTGTAGCTGTAATCTTTGATCAAATCATTTCACTTTGTATCAATTTAACCATATGTAAATTGACATAAGACTTGCCTATCTCATGCAGTCTTCTGAGGCTCAAGGAATTAATATTTCTACAGCCATTTGAGATCTTCAGATAAAAGGTGTTACATTAAGAAAACAGCTTTACTATATCTAAAAGGAAAGAGGGAAAAAAAACCACACTAGCTGAGTGGTGCTATACACAGATAAGAGCTACGATATAGCTGAGTGGTATGACAATGTCTAGTACTAGAGCCTCCATTTTTTTAAAAAAGGAGAGAGAACTTTATAAGTAAACATTAGGCAGAGTATTGCTATTTTAGGCCCTGATCCAGCAAGCACATGTTTAATCACATAAATAGTCACTGTACATGTGCTTATATGCCTGTAGGATTAGGGCCTTAATGAGGATTTAAGAGGCACTATCAGTAATCATGCTATAATCAAGCTAATGTAAGAAAGTAAGATGCAATTCTCCAAAATGAGTTTGGGAAAACCAGCATACTGATTTTAAACAGCCATGTTTTCTGTATCTTAAATATATCGTGTCTGTGATGCAATGACAATGGAACCAAATTACCATCTAATAATAGCAAAAGCAAGTTACTATATGAACAGAAGTAAAACAGTTTTGATTTGTAGATAAATCAGAAAAAACTCTGATCTTTGACAGAAATAACACTCCCCCCTCCCTTATTTGAACTAATTCTTTTGTGTAGAACACTTCCAAACAGCATTTTGCTAGCAAATAAGAAGGTAGCTCTAGCGCTCTGAGGACAGTTTAAAGCTCTAGGCAATTTCTGTTTAATTGGCTCTCCAAGGTAGAAAATGAGCATTGATAGCGAGATCCCTGAACACAATGTCCTCCATCCCTACCTTGGACACAGCCATGTGAAGGAGAGATAGAGGAGAAGGAAATAAGTCTAACCAAGGAAGTGGATAGATTAATTGACTATCAAGCAAATTCCTTCTGGGTTTCTTGAAGAAGTTGCTGCCAAAAATCCTCAATAATGCATTTTTTTGTATTTTGCTCTACTTACATTTGCAACAAATAATGCTAGTCATGTACCATTGCTAAAGGGGGAAAAGGTTTTGTTGAACCCCTACTACAGCTGTTGCATTTTAGGCAGCTCTAATTTCTATTTTTCCCCAATGGTTAGTCTTACTCTCAGTTAACAATGGTTCAAATGACAAGAAATCAGGAAGAATGAGGAGGAGTCAGTGGAAGCTAGCTTGCCTGAATGTCAGGATTGTGTGATTCTGTTTGCACCCATATAGAATGTGCTGTAGAGCACAGAATCAGTTTCCTGTTTCTGACAATGCAATACAGGTAGTCTCAGTTCTTCCACGATTATTCTCTAGTTTCAGAGAAAAGTGTTCTTTAGGAGGGAAAGTATTTTTTGTAAAAATTTATATCAAAATTGGTTTGGAGATTTCTGACTTTACCAGAATGGAATATGAACAGCTTTTAGTGGCTTCTGTGATGGTTTTAGCTGTCTTTTAGCAAATTAAAAAAGCCTGGTCCTAACTAAACACATAGAAGCCACTAATGTAAGCGAAGAAGAGAAGAGCCTTTAAATGTAACTATTTCTTACATCAACTAGACCTGCTTTACCACCAAAAATCAACAGAATTACTCTAGTACCAAAAAGGAGTAAGGCAGAGGTGAATCAAGCCTATTGAGTGTAGCTGAGAGATAGGGTTCCAGAGGTCAGCATGGAAATATGGGGATTACTTATAAAAGTATGGATTTTAAAAAAGGACTAATAGGACTGAGCTGAATTTTAGAAATACCTAAACAGCATCTGCTAAAATATAAGTTTTATACAGCACAAATATACAAAGATAGAGCATTATTAGAACCAGATAATTATGAGTTTGTTGTGAATATTGGGATAGCATGAGAAAATACACCACGTACTATACACTGTGCTTCTAACATTAATCTGGTTATTACTATGTTCATAAGTGCTGGAACTAGAGGCACTGCTGCACCCCCATGGCTTGAAGTGGCTTCCATTATATACAGGGTTTACAGTTTGGCTCAATGGCTCTCAACACTCCTACTATAAAAATTGTTTCAGGACACCTGGCTACGTTCACAGCATATACACAGAGAAATCAGAGAAAAAACAAATAATGTTGCTGGAAGGTTGTAATGTACCACTACTTTATATCTGAGTATTCAGGATAATAACACAAGAACCCAAAAAACAGAGAGAGTAAACAGTCTGCTCCCTAACGCACCAAAGCACAACTAAACTCTCCTTACTTTAAGCAGTCTCTTTCCAAATCAAACTCTGCTCCCATGCTTTGCTACAGAGTCCCCTAGCCTGAAAGCAGGACCAGGAAACTCCCTCACTCCTAAAGAGAGTTTACAATCCCAACACAGTCCTCAGTTAATTTTTTTTTAAAGGTGGTTAGATTAAGCCACAAGGTGTTATAGTCATTATAGTCTGTCATGAAGCACTAAGGGGCATACTATATCTCTTTCTCTTCCAAGTCATGATTATTTCACCATTCCTTTGATTGTTTCCTTCCTGATGGCGATAAGTTTTTTATAGAACAATGAAGTTAAAAAAAAATTGGGGGGAGGGGTAGAAGAGGGACAGGAGATAATGAATATCAGTGAAATCCTGACACAAGTGAAGTGAATAGGAACCTTGCCATTGACTTTAATGGGTCCAGGACTGCACCTGATATTTTTAAATGGCAAAGATCAGCTTTGTCTAAGCTGTGCTCTTACGTGCAGTGGATTAGTTTGTCTTCATGGCATGTTACAAGACAGGCATAAAATGAAATGCTTCCTTGCTCAGACCAACCTTTTAAGGTCTCAAAAAGTCATTGGCATTGTTAGAGAATAACGTATGCCCATGCAGCGTCTGTGAATTTAAGTTACTGGCAGACATATACATTACTAGTTTATGCTGAAAAGTGCACCAAGTACATGTTTATACCACTTATTCTAAAGCTTTCTATAGATAGCCTCGCTCACAAAGGCTGCTTTAGAAAAACCATATTTTCTACTGTCTCAACTTTATTTCTTGTATTACTGTAGCACTTACTAACTAAGTTTGTCATCTTAACATTGGCTTCACCGTTTCAGTTTTCTTTGTTTATTTACCTCATCCCACTGAGTGGATATTTGAAGAATCTATTTCACACCTTCAGATTTGAATCAAAGTTTCCCTTTCAAGTACACTATTGACCAAACCCACTCACTTTACTCACAGGAGTAGTCCAATGAAAGGTAATGGGACTACTTACTTGAGTAAGGTAAGCAGAGTTTGACTCTAGTATTAAGAAATAGTTAGAGGCTCATTTATATTTAGGGTTGACAGAATTAGATTTAAAAAAAATAATTTTGATAGCTAATATTTATTTAAAATTTTCACAGTTGCAGGAAGTTATCGGAGGTCAAACACTGGGAGGTCAGACAATTATTTAATTACAGTAGAAGCTGAGATTCAAAAAAGACTGTCAATATCATAAATTAAAAAAATTTAGCTTTAACTCAAACTCTAATAAGTTCTCAAGTGCATTTAATTTGATGGATATAGTTTTTAAATCGGTTTGTGTGTCTAGGGTGAAGTTGTTGTTAATCTACATTTACTGATAAAATCTAATCCTTCCAAACCTATAGTCTGTGTTTATATTAAACTCCCTGATTGAACTGACTGCAATTGGTCTGTGAAAGACACTAAAATTAGTGAGGTTATGTCTAAACAGAAAGCTGTGCATGGGTTAAGCCTACCTAACCTACTTTGAATCCATCTAGTGTGGGTAACAATAGTAGTGATGACAGCGTAGAGTGGACTTCTGCACGTCGTACAAACCCAGCATGGACCTGTGTATGTATTTTGCTTGCTAGCCTGCTCTGAAGCATGTGCCAAACTGTTTTCACTGGTGTTATCTGCATCAAACTATCTTGGGTAGGCTAGCCCATGCACAGCTTTTACTGTGTAGATTGTGTGTACAAGGCTAGCAGAGGAAAAGGGAGAGATTAGAGCTGGGTATTTTTTCCAGCATTATGGTGCCTGCTGAGGACATTTTTCTTTTAACCATAATGTTCTTGATTGCACATATTTCTTTTGAAATGTCTACTAAAAACATACACATTTCCTACTGAAAAGAAAAAGATGGCCCCCTCCCAGATCCATACTGATTTGTTGAGCAAATCTGATTTGTGCCTTTACATTACAAACATACACAATCCAGTATATTCCTTCTGTCCATCAGATTTCTACTGGGGTGGGGGAGTACATGATATCACAAAGAAAAGGAGCAATATACTGAAAGCTATCCTGCTTCTTCTATAGGAACTCGATACAGAGGGATTAGAAATCATCTACCAGACAGTTGGGAACAGACTCCAAGCCTTAAAGAAGGAGCTTCAGAAGGAGCAATACTTATCATAAAAGAATTCTTCAAGGTGCACAGAACTAGAACCAGACTAGCAGCATCTTTTCTGACCAAATAAGTTTCAGTCTTCAACCGAATTCACAATCTTCCCCAAGGCCCTCAGGAAAGGATGAACAGACCATCTTAAATATGGTAATATGGGAAAAAATATATAATCTGATTGTAAAACAAAGCACATGAGTGGATTGCTGCAGAACATGGAATAGAAATGAACTGAGGAGCATGTAGCATAATACAAAGAGCTGAACAGATGACTTATCTGTGCACCCACTTTGCAATATTTTCCTGGTTCTCACAAAAAATTCAGTTCATGCCTCTAAAGATGTCTTAGTTGCAGAAATTCTGCAATGGAAAGACTGACTGGATAACTGTAGCCTATACATCCAGGGCCGCCACAAACAAATTTAAAGCAGTTGTTTCCAAAGAGGTGAGGCTGGTTGGAGCAGCTGCTAGGATTGCCACGTGTCCGGTTTTCAACCAGAAAGTCTAGTCAAATAGGGAGCCTTGTGGTATCTGGTCAGCAGTGCTGACTGGACACTAAAAGGCTGGTTACCACAGGCAGGGGGAGGCACCGGGTCATCAACCCACACCAGCTAGGCACAGTTTGGGAGGCAGTGCCCCCCCACTGTCTCCCACCCCCAATTTCTGCAAGTGCTGCTCAGCCTGTTATAGGGAAGGGGGCTCTGTCCCTCCCACACTACACTGGCTCACTCAGCCCCTCTCCCCAGCTGAGGCTGGCAACTCCAGGATGCTGCTTCCTGGGTCCTAGTGCCTGTCGTCATCCTCTTCATGTGCTAGGTCCTGTTTCTGTACAATGGTGAGTGCCTGTGGGAGGGCAGGGGGGAAGGAAGGTGGATGGGATAGCGCAGGGGGAAGAGAAGGGGTTGGGGGAATGGGTCAGGGAAAGTGTGGAGAGGAAGGGGATAGTGGGATGGGGCGGAAGGGAAGTAGGTTTGCTATCCATCCAGGTTTTATCTGGACAGCTTGTTTTTTGGCTTCTGTTTCTGGGTGCCAGTTAGGGTTGCCAGGTGTCTGGTTTTTGAGACTTGGCAATCCTACATGGTACCCGAACAAAAAAATTTGGTTACTGCAGGGCAGTGGGAAGGCGGCCGGTCATTAGCCTGCATCGGCCCCTGCTCAGTTGGGGCTGCCTCCTACCTGCAGGCAGGCTTTTTGAGATGATCCAGTGAGTGGGGGGGGGCGGGGAGGAGGAGTGAGTGACAGCAGGGGGCTTGGTCGGGAACAGGCGGAGCAGGAGTGAGGCCTCAGGGGTCCGGTTACCAACATTTAGAAAGGTGGCAACCCTAGCTGCTGTTGCTATGTAAGATATGGGTGTTTGCAGGGGCAGAATGTTGTAGTAGGCAGTGGCTTACAGCAGGCTCTTATTGATCTGTTACATAATGTTTAAAATAAAACTGATTCATTAAAGGCAAGCTTTCCTTGCTTTAATGAAAAGAAAACACGATTCATGGGCACAAAGTTCTTAAATCATAGAATATTAGAGTTGGAAGGGACCTCAGGAGGTCATCTAGTCCAACCCCCTGCTCAAAGCAGGACTAACCTCAACTATATGATCCCAACCAGGGCTTTGTCAAGCCTCAGCTTAAAAACCTCTAAGGATGGAGATTCCACCACCTCCCTAGGTAACCCATTCCAGTGCTTCACCACCCTCCTAGTAAAAAACTTTTTCCTAATGTCCAACCTTGACCTCCCGCCCTGCAACTTGAGACCGTTGCTTCTTGTTCTGTCATCTGCCACCACCGAGAACAGCCTAGCCCCATCCTCTGTGGAACCCCCTTTCAGGTAGTTAAAGGCTGCTATCAAATCCCCCTCACTCTTCTCTTTTGCAGACTAAACAAGCCCAGTTCCCTCAGCCTCTCCTCATAAGTCCTGTGCTCCAGCCCCCTAATCATTTTTGTTGCCCTCCACTGCACTCTCTCCAACTTGTCCACATCCTTTTTGTAGTGGGGGGCCCAAAACTGGACACAATATTCTAAATGTGGCCTCACCAACGCCGAATAGAGGGGAATAATCACTTCCCGTGACCTGCTGGCAATGCCCCTCCTAATGCAGCCCAATATACTATTAGCCTTCTTGGCAACCAGGGCACACTGCTGACTCATATCCAGCTTTTTATCCACTGTTACCCCAGGTCCTTTTCTGCAGAGCTGCTGCCCAGCTCGTCGGTCCCCAGTCTATAGCTGTGCATGGGATTCTTCCTTTCTAAGTGGAGGACTCTGCACTTTTCTTTGTTGAACCTCATTAGATTTCTTTTGGCCCAATCCTCCAGTTTGTTTAGATCACTCTGTATCCTATCCCTACCTTGCAGGGTATCTACCACTCCCCCCAGCTTAGTGTCGTCCGCAAACTTGCTGAGGGTGCAATCTACCCCATCCTCCAGATCATTAATAAAGATGTTGAACAAAACCGGACCCAGAACCGACCCCTGGGGAACTCAGCTTGTGACCGGTTGCCAGCTAGACATGGAGCCATTGATCACTACTCGTTGAGCCCTATGCTCTAGCCAGTTCTCTATCCATTTTATAGTCCATTCATCCAACCCATACTTCTTTAACTTGCTGATAAGAATACTGTGAGAGACAGTATCAAAAGCTTTGCTAAAGTCAAGGTATATCACATCCGTGATCATTTTTATTTCCCTGATTATTTATTTTGACTGCTCTGTGGCTATGTCAACACTTGGAACTATGGGTACAAATCCCATCTTATGCAGACATACTCATGCTAGCTGTCATCAAGCTAGTGCACTAAAAATAGTAACATAGTTGCAGTAACATGGGCAGCAAAGAAGGTTGGCATGGGCTAGCTGTCCCAAGTCCTACCCATAGGGTCCAGGTGGGTTTGTACTCAGGATGGCTAGGCCATGCCACTCTTTACCACCGCCCCTGCTACACTATTTTTAGTGCACTAGCTCAATGACAGCTAGTGCTAATATGTCTGCATAAGCTGGCAATCACACCTATAGCTCTAAAGTGTGGATGTAGCCTCTGAATTGCTTCCTGTGTTGGTGTTCTTCCATCTTCTAAAAAAATAAACTCTCCAAAATTAAAAATACTTTCTAATATTTTGGAGGCACTGTCTCTACCAAGGAGTTACATTATAAAAGGATAACAATAACATAACTAAGAAAAATGTATTCGTTTCTAAACAAAAGGTTTAATTCTAAGGCCAAATTTTGCTGTTGGGTATCTACATACAACTCTCATTAACTTCTGCCCCATTGCTACAGCTCTTATCCATGCAAAGCTACCAGTGACTTAATGCATACACAAGTAGAGAATTTACCCTTTAACACAAAGATTCAGACTCAGTCCAGTCTTCCCCCTTTAAAAACAGCAGTGCCTTAAGCTGAAGGACGGTGGCATTTCCAGTGCTGCATGGAGGAGCTCCTGCAACAGCTGCCTACACTGTATTTGTACTGTGTGTAAGTAGGGGAATCTGAGTAAATATTGTAATTAGGAACATAATAGCACATTTTGATTGCCTTTAATAAGTAATACCAACATGAATCTTTTCTTAGTAGTGACACTAATGATCATTAATAGCCAAGACTGTTAGCTTTACACCCTGAATTCTTGGCTGAAAAGCTTTGAGTGCAAAATACACTGCTATTGAAGCAGAAAATAAATGAAAAGAAAAAAAAAAAATCTTTCAGCAACAGTCTCATTATCCTGCAATAATCTCCAGAAATCTATACCAAATGAAAAAAACCTGTTGTCTCTTTGGTCTTTACAACAATATGAAGAAGCTACATGGACATAGTAGGCTTTCACATAACCATGTTTACTTTCTATATACAGACATGCAAGGCCTAGCTACCTATGTACTACAGCTCTGGTTGGTTTCTAAAACAAGGAATAGTGAGTGCCACTAGACGGCTCAACTTTTTAAAGAGATACTACCCAATTCCTATAGATGGCCTACTCCTACCACCCCTTTCATGTAAGAGAACATATAAAAATTACAAATGCTTTATCATTAATTATACAACAGGTTTGAGAGATCGATTATTACTTCTCTCTGGATAATGTCTTCTCTCTGGATAATCAGAGCAGTATCTGGAACAGTGTCTGTACTTTCTGGTGTAGCTGTTTCAGGAACATCTTGTTCTGTCCTATTAGGGTTACTTGTAGCAGAAAGGTGTCAAGATGCATGTTACTCACTGCTAAGCTGGTGCCTCCTGCTGGTCATCTTGGGGATTAGTCGAGGCCAATGTCCCCTGTCCATAGCTTGCATACCATCACTGAATCTCTGCCATCCATTTACAGCCCCTCTCGCAGCCTCAGGAACCACAACGTCTTCTTCGTGGCTCGGCACTCCGGCTATGTTACTTGGCTGTATTTCCCCCTTCTGGGAGAGTTTCTCTCCTAGCCCTGTCATTTTCTCAGTGGCAAGTGGTGACTGCAGTGAATTGTCCTACCACTTCCCCAGTGGCAAATTGGGAGGGGGAACCCAGGCCTGCCCACTACTCTGGGTCCCAGCCCAGAGATTCTGTGGATTGCAGACTCCTGCTGCACCTCAAATTCCTCTCACCACTGCTGTGTCTCCCTGGTTCTCTTCCCCATAGCTTCTTCACCCTTCCACAGGGCCTGAAACTACCCAGTCTCAGCAGCCAGCCAGTCCTCTTGCTCTCCTGGTCTCTGCCAGCAATTGCTCTGTCCAAGGTGCCACAGGTCTCTCAGTCTGTTAGTGACAAAGTCTTCACTTCTTGAGCTCCAGGCAGTGACTGATCCTACTCTGCACCCGGTGTCTCTTTTTATTTGGGCCTGCAGGGCCCTGGTTGGCCGCTCCTCACAGCCCCTCTCCTATTGGCTGCTTCCATGTAGCCTTCCTAGGGCTCTATTAACTCCTTCTCTGCCAGAGACATGAGGCTCTTTGGTACCGTCACACATCACTCTCTGTAGTGGTATTGTAGAATCACTAGTTTCAACAAGCATCTCTGGTGTAGAACATCCTGCGGAACTTGTGCTCAAAAGCTGGTTTTTATGTGTTTTCCATGACATTTGATACCACTTTGTGATGTAATCACTCCAAGATTCCGTGAACTGTCTCACTGGTCTCTTACAGTTCAAAGTGTATGCATATCTTTATAGGTTGAAATTTCATCTTGAGGAGACATATCTGCATTAGCTCTTATTGAGCTATCATGCTAAAGATGAGTGTAGCTGCTGGTTACCTGGTTCCACTTCAGTGTCCTTACCTGCCACTTCGAAGGGCAAGTGTGATAAGCAATCTGCATTCGCCTGTTGGTTGCTATATTTTAACTCTATGGGTATGTCTATATTGCAATTAAAACCTGTGGCTGGCCATGCCAGGTGACTCAGGCTTGTGGGGCTCAGGCTGTGGGGCTGTTTTATTGCAGTGTAGACTTCCAGGCTCTGGCTGGGACTCACCCACCTTCCAGGGTCTATAGCCCAGGGCTCCAGCCTGAGCTCAGAAGCCTACGCTGCAATTAAACAGCTCTGCAGCCTGAGTCCTGCAAGCCCAAGTCAACTGGCATGGCCCCGCTGTGGGTTTTTAACTGCCGTGTAGACATACACTAAGAGTGAGTGCTCAAGGATATCACCCATCTCCGTAACTGTGCTGCAACCATTATTAGTAATCCTTTCTTTTGGGTTAAAAAAGTGAAACTAGAGTTTGCTTATCAGTAACCAGACTAAGTAATTTCCCAGACAGATACTGATTAAACTTTTTAACTCCCCAGACTCAACTCTGAGCTTCTCTATCAATTTCAGCATACTTGTTTTTCCAGAAATAAGAAATCTAGAAGCAAAGAAAGTACAATAGGCCTTTCAGTAGGATATTTCATCACATTTACTGCTCCTATTCCATATGGGAAAGCATCATATGCTAAGCTTACAGGAAAGTCTGTGGTGTGAAAGAACTCTTTTAGATGTCATAAGCTTCTTAGCTTCATCAACAGCCTTCCAACACTGTGTGGACCAACACCATTTCTGTCCATTGTGTAACAGTTAGTTTAGGGGATGTAACACTGTTTCTATGTTAGGCAAGAATCTATGTAAATAACTAACTATGGCCAGAAAGGCATGTCAGTATGACAATCTTATGGATCGTTTCAGTTCTGCACTGTGATTTATGCAAGCCAACTTTGTCAATGGTATGGCTGCAATATATAAATGAATATTTGAAAATTGCTGTCTGGCTGGTCCCTCCGGGATTTGTCACTGGATGCATAGACGGCGCAGCCAGCAACGCAACAGTGAGTGACAGGCACCAGTCAACAAACCTGTCTCCCTTTGGCAAGTGCCCAAGGATGAGGTAGTGGAACCCATTGGGTGAAGGAAATGCCCCCAGAAAAGCAGATGAGCCAGAATTTTGTTGGCCAGTAGTATCCACACTATTGGGACCGCACCCATTTAGAAAAGGCACAGTTGCGGACACAATAAGGTGGGTGCTTCTTTCAACTCGGAGTGGTGTTCCAGCTAGAAGCTGCAGCAGGCCTATACCAATCATCTTGACTTCATCTTGCCACTGGCATTCTGTAGTTCCTGCTGAGAGAGAAGGTGGAGGGCCTTTGGCAACCCCTCCTTTTATGTGTTGCCTAGGCATAAATGTCAAAGGTCTGTGCTCAATGGTCACTCGTCCTGGTAGGCAAGGACCCAGGTGTAAGCAGCAGCTCAGATGTTCAAGCAGCCCTATTTAGCTGTGGCCTACTTCCCCAGTTCGAGGAAGGCCTTAGAAAAGATAGGCGAAAAAAGTTCCCTTCCTACTTTTTCTTTCCTGGCTCTAAATTAATCAGTGCTTGTTGGAATGTTCATACTACGTTAACCAGACTTGAAAAGAAAGACATGAACTTTGGAAAACAGCCATAATTGATAGAGAAGTACATCAACTGGGCATTGATATTGCAGCCCTCAGTGATACAAGATTTTCAGAAACTGAATTAAACCACCACTTCTGCTGGTCTGGGAAACCTGAAAATGAACCAAGGATACACGGTGTTGGATTTGCTGTCAAGAAGTCTGCCCTTAGTGCATGTACTCCTCTGGTATTTATTAACGAGAGGAGCATGTGGCTTGATGTGAATACGAACTTGGGAACCCTGACTTTTATGTCTATCTATGGACCAACACTTGACTACTCTAAACAGCAAAAAGTTGAGTTCTATTCTCAGCTGGAACAAATCATCAAGAATGTCCCCATAAGGAACAGACTCATTGTTTTTGGTGATTTCAATGCCTGTTTGGGTAAGGACTAGGAGCAGTGGGAACACATCATTGGCCAACACGGCACAGGTAGCCTTAATTAAAATGGCCAGCGTGTCCTTGAGCTTTGTGCCTCTTGTGAGCTGATAGTCTCGAATACCTATTTTGCTGGCAGGAGCAAAGTTACCTGGAGGCAACCCCGCTCTGGATACTGGCATCAGCTTGATCTCATCCTGATCTGTTGCAGAAACATTTGTGATGTACTGAATGCTTGATCAATGCATAGCGCTGGTTGCAACACTTACCATGCCCTTGTCAGGGTCAAGCTCCAATGTCATCTTAAAAAGATCCATCATGCAAAGCCAAAAGGCAAATTTTGCCACAACATTGCTAACATCAAGGACTCTGACACTTGTGCAAAGTTTCAACGTGCACTTGAGCACTGTAGTCTATAGGACTAGCCTGCTTGCTTGCACATATATACCTTTCCTTATAGATTTAAGTATTGTTGTTTTATTATATTTGAGTCATAGAGTCAATTAATATATTATAGCTGTAATGCAAGGTACCTTACAGGCCACACCCTGTATGAAAACTAAGGCCGTTAGCATACATACGTTCAGGACCTTTGGCCCAAATAAGTAATGATGAGTTAAAGGATAAGACATATATGGTTATACCCTTTATCCTAGATAAGTCAAGATGCATCAAGACAGGGAGGGCTGCCTCAGTTTATGCCCCAAGTAAACTTCACAGGTACGCCACAAAACCCACAGAAAGAGCCAGAAATAATAAAGGTGAGATGAGAAAACCATCTGGAAAGGATATGGATATATCATTAATATGCACAAACTTGCCAGCTTATAGAATAAGTGTACCCTAATAATTTGAGAATGAAGAAGCCAAGTTTGGACTTTGAAGGAGGACCCATATTTTTCAGGGTATAAAAAGGGGCAAACCACGTTGCTTGGGGCAATCACCAGGTACTCCTTCTTGAAACTTCTTTTTAATTAGTGTTTGTTGGAATCTTTTGTTCTTAGTTTATACTTAGTATTATTTGTAGTCTTAGCCTTATAGCTCTTAGCTCTCGAGCATTATCTAGCTCTCCACCCCTCCATTCAAGAGTTGAGGAACTGTACATCTCTCTCAACCAGGTCATCAGGGAAGGGTGTAAGTATATTAATCCAAAGCAGACAGTATAAATATATATATCACATGTGTCTTTAGAATAAGACTGTAATCCTATCCATTATCCATTTGATTATTCATTTTCTTTTAATCAGTCATTTGTCTATCATTTTATGTTATTTTAATAAAAGCATATAAAATTATACAGATTCAGTTATCAGTGTGAGCATTCCTGTCGTGCACCCCGGGGATCCCTGTAAAAACTCTTCTGGAGCCTGATTCCGGGACTAGAACCTCATTATCTTCTGATCAGATCAATTGGAGAGCCTATAACTCCATTCAAATTACTAAACACCCAGAAATCAGGCAACAGCGTGTGTTCTGACACCTTGAGGGACAATTTTAAGAATAAGACACTGGCTACTGCCAAGGATGTCTTTGGAAAAACAAGGGAAAAATAACCTGACTGGTTTGCAGCGTCTGCAGATCTGCTGCTCCCACTCATAGAAAAGAAAAAGCAAGCTCTCCTAACTTTATTTCGACAACCAACTAAATCCAGAACTCTTAAGTTCAAAGAGACTAGGGCTGAGGTCCAGAAAGCCACTAGAGAATGTGCCCAGAAGTACTGGCAAGACCTGTGCAAGAAGATTTAGACCTGCTTTGGAAGAGAGGACCTTCATGGTACCTATGATGGAATCAAAGAGGCACTTGGTCCAATTTGTAAAAAGACTGCAAACCTGAAAGTGAAAGATGGTGCTATGCTGACTGGCTGGCAAAAACAACTTGACCGATGGACTGAGCATTACAAAGAACTCTACTCAAAGGAAGCCATTATCTGTGATACTACCTTAGCTGCCATTCCCCAGCTTCCAACAATGCAGGAGCTGGACCAAATACCAACTCTCGAAGATGTAGAGAAAGCTATCAAAGAGATTGTGCTTGGGAAAGCAGCAGACAATGATCAGATACCTCCAGAGCTCCTAAGGCAGGAGGGAGAAAGCTTGTGAGTGTCATTCACTCACTTCTCTGCGCCTGCTAGGAAGAAAGTCACATACCCCAGGATCTGAAAAATGCAAACATAATTACTAAATACTAAAATAAAGGGGACAGAGTAGACTGCAACTACTGAGGGATATCTCTGTCCAATATGGTCAGTAAGGTGCTTGTGAGAGCCCTGCTGAAATGACTCCAGTTCTTGCTGAGACAGTTTATCCTGAGAGCCAGTGTGGGTTAAGAGCTGGATGCTCCACAACTGACATATCCACAATGCACTTGTTGCAAGAAAAAAGCTGTGAACAACAGGCACCTCTCTATGTAGCATTCATTGATCTAAAAAAGGCCTTTGACACGGTTAGCAGGAATGGCATATACCAGATCTTATTGAAAATTGGCTGTTCACAAAAGTGCTCTTCCTATTTAAGGAATTTCATGAGGGAATGAAGGCAACTATCCAGTATGAAAATGAAACGTTTGTGTTTAGCATTGATACTGGCATGAAGCAAGGCTGTGTCTTTGTGCCTACTGGCTTTGGCATCTTCTTCTCTATTCTTCTTAAGTACGCTTTAGAAAAGTATCGATCTGGCGTATTAATTGTATTGGGGATGGATGGAAGCTTGTTTAACATCAGGTGATTTCAGAGCCAATGTCACCCAGCTCACTATTCGGGATCTACTTGTCACAGATGATGCTACATTCGTCTCTAATTCATCTGCTGAATTACAGATCATGATGAATACTTTGCTGATGTGTGTATCATGTTCAGCATGTAATCAGTATTAAGAAAACAGCTGTCATGTCACAGACCACTAATATCCTACTTAAAGTCTACATCAATAATGAAGCTCTGGACAACGTGGATCACTTCTGCTATCTTGGCTCAACTTTAACCAGATCACTCAGCCTTGATACAGAACTTTATGAAAGAATCAGCAAAGCCTCTGTCACTTTTGGCAAACTTACCTCACATATCTTGAACAACAAGCTGCTAACCCGAAATACAAAGGTGTCCGTTTATCAGGCTTGTATCCACCTTTACAGCTGTGAAAACTGGGTCACATTCTCCAAGCAGTAGTGGAGATTGAACAGCTTCCACCTTTTTTGTCTCAGAAAAATCCTTGGAGTCACTTGGTTACGAATCACTAACAATGAGATCCTTGAGAGAGTCGGCCTATAGTCTATACAGACTATGCTGGCTGCTCTCAGACTTCGCTGTCTAGGACACATGGAGCACAAGTCAAGAACTACCTGTGACATAGAGAAAGGCCAAAGCTCTGATACAGCGACAAAGTCAAGCAGAGTCTCAAGAAATTCAACATTCCCACTGATAACTGGGAGAGCCCTGCCCACAACTGCTCAGTCTGGAGAAGCTGGATCAAGGTTGGCGCAATCATCATGGAGAGTCATCAGAGAGCCCAGGCTGAGGCCCATAGGTGAGCCAGGAAGCAGAGTGTGCTCCAACCTCCATCTGGCGAGTGGACTTGTAGCCACTGTGGGAATGTCTGCTGCTCACGAACTGGGCTCTTCTACCACACTACTGCCAAGCACCAATGATTGACTGACTTCATTGTGTTTCTTTTCATTTGTCAAGATGTTGGATGGCCACATATTTGAAAATTTCACCTTTTCCTTGTTTACTCTAAGACCATACTCGGACAGACAGTCTCACAAGTACCTTTGGGAGGTTCGCAGTGTGCTCTTTGTCACTAGATTCCATGATCAATATATCATCCAAGTAACAGTGAATGATAGTAATATTGTTATACCTGATTCATGGCTCACTGCCAAAAAGCAGGTGTGGATGCTATTCCAAACACTATTCTGTTATATTTAAAGAAGCCTTTGTATGTGTTAATTGTGAGGTACTTCTTGTCACTATATTTTATCTCCATTTATAGGTAGGCTTGAGCTAGGTCAATAGAGAAAAGCCTACCACTAGCTAATGAAGCAAATACATTCTCCATTCCAGGTAAATGATACTGATCCATATACAATAGTTGGGTTAATGGTAACCTTGCAATCACCAGAGATACAGACGGCCCCACTCGTTTTAATTACTAGCACTATAAGGGTGCTCCATTCACTCCAGTTAACCTTGAATATAATTCCAGAGTCCTGTAAGTGCTGAAGTTCTGACTCTATCTTTGGCTTCAATTATGAAAGGTACTGGACAAGCATTGCAAAATTTATTAATTGATCCATCTTCAAGCACAGATTTTGCTTTAATATGTTTTAAGATTCTGACACCACTCTGAAAGACATCAGCTGCCCAGTCCAAAAGTTCAGTTAATTTTTTGTTATGGGCTAGAGTTAATATATATATATATATATATATATATATTTTTTTTTTTAAACATGTAGGCATTTTTGCCAGTCCAGCTGAATCTCTCTCAGCCTTCTTTACCAAATTTAGCAGGACTCACTTGCTTCATAACAGAGGTTAAGTATATGCTGTTTACAGATACGTTACATTCACTGTAATAACATTAATGAGAATGATGACTTTCCTTGTATATATTTTTAGTAGCACTGAGGCGTTTTGCAAGTTCATCTTCTTAAGTAGTCTCTGAAAATCCTGCTGTGACATTACAGTAACAGCAGACTCTGCATCAAGTTCCATTTTAAATCTTTCTCCTACTATTTATAAAGAAATCCAAATAACACTCATTTATTGTCTTAAACTAAAGAGTAGTAGAGATGCTATAACATTCTCAATGGATTCCATGCTGTCACCTATAAGCAGATGAATCTGAAATCTTCTGGTATTGCTCTTGTGAGGTGGTGGTTGTGCTTTTTCCACTGACATGCACGTTTTCTGAGTATGCTCCAATTTGGTGCAGTTTCTACAAGGTTTGTCCTTGAAACCAACAATCATTTGCGTTATAAGATTGTTCCCACAAAGAAAGCACAGTCTGTGAGCTGTCTATGTTGTGCTTTCTGCTTGACTCCCAGATTATTTGCACAGATTACATGATGTTTTTGCAGTTCCCTGGCATCTTAAGTAGCTATCTCCACTGATACAGCAATTTCTAGTGCACAATTTAGGGTCAAATCAGCCTCAGTCAATAACTATTTTGGGGTTGCTTTATTTTGCATACCACACACTAACCAGTTCCTCAATGACTCATTTAAACTCCCTCCAGACAGACAATATTTTAATTTCCTTAATTCAGTCACATATTCAGAAATTATTTCATTTTCTGTCCAATTCTGTTTATAAAAGGGAAAATGCTCTGCAGTCAGTAGGGGCTTTGGGAGTAGACGAGTTTGAAGAATGTCCACCATCTCAGCAAACATTGTGTCTGCTGGCTTAATATAAATTAAGATAGGAAGAAGGTTATACATTTAACTCCCATCACACTCAGAAAATCAGCCATGTCCCCCGCCCCGCCCATCATTTATTCCATTAGCCTGAAAAGGAGCTCTAGAGCTCAAAAGCTTATCTTTTTCACCAACAGAAGTTGTTCCAATAAAAGATATTATCTCACCTATTTTGTCTCTCTCATTAGCCATTTTATACAGGTTCAGACTGTTGACATAGGTGGGCTATCAAACAAATTCACTTTCCCCAAACAGCCAAATATTTGTCTTCTTGCTAAATAAGCAGTTTACTCTGTCTATCCCAATAGCAGAAGGCTATCATTCTCTTTAATTTTATTTTCACTCTGTAGTCACTCTTTATTTCACTGTATTCACGGATTAGGATCCTCTCCTCATTGTCAACTGTTGTGTGTTTTGGTCTTTACATAACAATAATCTGAAGAAACCACACTGGCACAGTTGGGTTGGCATTGTCCATCTCATGCCCAGATTTCAGGATATATTTCTTGAGATGACAACATTCATTGTAGAAGTGTATGGTAACCGTAAGAAGATTCTGGGTATACTGAGCTGAAAGAACCATAATTTCAAGGTAAGAACTAGCACTGGAAAGACATGAGTTGGACCAAAAGAGGAAATGGAGACAAGTATATGAATTACTCCAATGTAAAGTGTACTGTATTTATATATTTCATAAACAAGTATTTAAAAGCAATTAAGGCCGCTTAAATGTGACATCCCTTCCAAGAAAATCTGTTAAAGCAAGGAAATATCAAGCTATGTGACACCTCTTAACTGTACCCTAATATTCCCACTGACAGTTACATTCCACACCTTCACAAGGAACTTTCTTCTCCCTCCCATAGATAAGGAAAGATGCTAAACAGCACATAGTCATTTCTCCCACAGTGTTACCCAAAATCTTTATTACAACTGTAGGAACTCTAGCAAATATTCAGCACTGACACATGTTCACAGATTATAGGTTCAGTGCAGTGCAGTGCAGTATGTGTTTTTTGTGCAGAATGTATGAGGTTTTAAGGGGGCTGTAGTGATGGATAGACATTATGCTAGCCCTCTGCACAGGATGAATTTCACTCCAAGTGCACACTTGGGGTTGGTGTGTGATACTTATCTGTGTGTATGTGAAAGGAAAAGACTTGACTATGAATTATTATCTAGGAAAGCAATTTTGTTTTAATGACGTGGGTATTTAAATAGTTATTTATATTTCTAACTTTAGAATTACTTTTGGCTGAATTATCAATGACTGTCCCATAACTTTTAATTGGGTGAATGGCAAATTAATAAAGACCTGTATTCAGTGGTGTTGGAACAAGTCTTATAGTTGAGGTGCTGAAAGCCATTGAACAAAACTGTAAACCCTGTAATATGACGGAAACCACTTCCAGCCACCTCCATAAACCTGAGTTTCAGCACTCCTGACCGTATTAAGTGTCCACAGTTCCATGTTGGTACCAAAATTACTTTTCCAAAACAAAACTGAAGTAAGTTTATCATTATTATAAAACTCTGATTTATTGTTATTGAGATATTACTTCCTGATCAGTTTTAACATTCTATGATAATTCCCTCAATTATATCTTTAATTTACTTTCTGTAATTTCTTGTTTATCTTTAAAACCTATTTTAATTCACTAAACATATATCTCTGTGAATTTTCAAGTCTGTAGTTTAGCTAAGCTCCTTGAAATGCAATGGTACTTTGAACTGAATAGTTACAATGATCAAACTGATGTGTTTTATCCCATATTTACTCTAATGCTGTCAGTAAGCTGGTTTTGGAGCCTCCCAAGTGAAGCAGAGGTTGCAAATGGTTTGTGCCACTATGCTCCTTTAACCCAGACAAACATACTGCCACTAGGGGCACAGGACTTAGGTCGAATCAATGTAAACTAGAGACTAAATCCACCCCCAAGTCTCTGCCTCAAGGAAAGTGGAGCACAGGATCATAGTGAGGTGAGGTACTTGGATTCCAGGGAAGCTGTACCAATTGGATAGTACCAGAGGCATGCACAGGAATAAAAATGTGGCTGCTTTTGGAGGGGCATGTTCTGTGCCTCCCCCTGACCGGGGGCCTGAGGAGTTCACTCAACTTCCCCCCTCCCTGCTGTGGCCTCAGGGCCAGAGGGGTTCTGTGCCCCCACCAATTACTGACCCGGAGGGAGGAGGGGGGCCGAAGCATGCCCCTCCTTGCTTCCCCCTTGTGCACACTCCTGGAGCATATCTCTGCATATCTGTCTGATAGTCTGTCTTGGAGCAGAAGCATTCTGTGAATGGTATCCGTCTGAGAGGAAGCTGATACTGTCCTACTGACTATTTGTTTCAAGTTTTGTATAACTAAACTTGCAGTGGTCTCTCCATGTGCTGTGATCCTGTCCCCTGTCATGAGCAAAGCTTGTGATTCAATCAGTGCTTGTATGGGGAACTTCAGAGTGGGGTTGATTTAGTCCATGGCAGACTTCCCCTTGAATCAACAGCAAATACCCATACCTTGGCACAGAAAATGGATATTCTGGTATCTAACTCACTTTTGTATGAAAGGACAGCATACAGAAGGCAAGATAACACAGAAAATTATGTTGACACATAGTTGCCTTTATGACTTCTTTATATGGAAAGCCTGATAGAAGTCTCAGTTATAAATAATAGAAGTTCACTCTACTTCACCAATTATATATTCTATGGTTAAAACGCCCCAACTAATGTTACTGTAATGGTCCAGTCTTATGCAGAAACAGGGCACTAGGAGGAAACTACCAAACTATCATTCTTTGATAACCTAAAACAGCATTTGCATCCAGCTCTTTAGTAGTGACCTAGTCACTTTTCCTTGCCCAAGGAAAACCTGTAATATGTTCCGTTTTTCCATCTCTCGGTTCTCAAAACACAACATACACCATTAATAAAACTTTCACTTTGGTACTACCTTGAATTTTATAACTGGAAATTAAAAGTCAGCAAATAATTCCTAGTGATCTATTCATCCACGCAGTTTTCATCAACATTCTTTGAAAACACTAATAATGAAGTGGTTTCTCTTTTTGGCCACCTTTATCGGTTGTCTGGAATATAATTGAAACATCTGGAGCACTCTGACACTGTCCGTAATACTGTGAAGTTTAATATGAAAAAATGAAGTCTTTTGTAGGGAATTAAATATTGCTGATTTTTTGACACAGATGACTCTGGGGAGCTGGTGGCCACAAGTGCATGTTTCCTGTAGGTGGAACCAATAACTGGAAATTAGTAATTTTCAAGGTAGTGTACGAATGGTACACAAATATCATTAACAGAAAGGGCCTCAACCACTTGCTTGTCTGCTTCTCCACAGAAGTTTTTGTGCTTTCTTACCACACCTTCTGCATTCTTCTTGCATCCTATTCCTGAAATAGTTCATACAGCCACTGTCCCCTTTCAAATCCCTTCACAAGATCTCTTCTAACAAAATGATGACAGGTGATCTCCAGTTGATAATGGCTGGATAGAAAGCCACAGAGGATTGCTATTATATTTTTAAATATAAGAAAAGCATGAGTAATTTGGAACCATCAAGTTGTGCTCTCATTGTTAGCCTATATAACCACATGATCTTATTATTGTCACCCTCATCCCACCTATCCCTTTCCATCCTATTATATATTATTGTAACATGAGCAGCCACCTCTCAAGTGCCTCCCATGGACAAAGATCAATCTGCAGTACCCTGCCTCTGTCCCTGCCCACTTCAGTGCCCTTTAAGAGCTCACATAGTTCAAAGATAGTTTAAACAATCCCCACAAGGAGTCCCATTTATTGAATACTCAGGTGTACACTGGTCCACAGGCCCCAACCCTAGTTTAATCTCTCTCTCTCCCCTAGTAGTCCAAAATAACACAAAGTCTTTCAAAATATAGAACACAAATGCAGAGTCTTCATCCCAGTTTCTTCTGTGCACAGCCCTACCTATCTGAGGGACTGTCTTTCTGTTTCCTAGCCCCTTTTGCCTGGAGTGTGTCCTTCTCCACAGGTCTTTCCAGATGGGTTTTTGTAATTTCTCCCCTACTTGGACAGGGTTTCTCTCAGGCCTTGAGCTTTCCTCGCTATCTTCTGCTTCCTGAATTTTTCCCCTGCTGACTCAGTGTCATGGAGCTTTCTTGTTCCCTGCAGGGTTGACAGACACTTCTGAAATTTATTGGGTTTTCCCCTTACACTGCAACTTTTTGCTCCTTTTCTACTGGAATTACCTGGTTCCTCTCAGGTGGGGCTTATCCTGTAATCAGGACTGGGTTTGTCCCAGACTCTCCAGGCCATGGGGCAAGCCACCCTGTTACAATAATACTCACATGTTCCCTCTTGTCTTAAGAGTATGTAAGGTCTATAAGGCAGGCAATATACTGTGCTATGTGTTTTTGCAGCAACCATTACAATATGGTCCCAGTCCTGGCGAGGGCCTTGAAACACTATCACAATACAAATTAATACTCATACTCAAATGTTTACTTGTGATGGCATTTGCTTACAGTTGAATTGCCCAGCCAATGAATTTCCACATGAATGTTACTACTTCTCCAACATCTCTGGTAATTAACAAGCATAAGAGGTAGGCCCCAGATGCAAAGCTCAAATTCTAAGTAACAAAGACCTAGATGATGTGTTCTCCATGTCCTGTACCATGTATTATATATGGGAATATAATTCTAAATATATTGTATGTATGCTGTATTTGACTGTCCATTGGAAAGTTATAGTGGTGATGCAAGGAGCTTTTTAGAAGATCATAATATCTAGGCATTCCATTTCTACATAATCACTAGAGCTATAATTCTCTTGGACACAGACAGTAAATGTTATTGCAGTCATTGTAAATCCTTGCATTGTTTTAGTAACAGCTAAAATTTAAAACAGGACCTTTTCCCAAAGCCCTACGAAGAGAGAGGGCATGCCCTTCTGACTTTTGCTTTCACTTGGATGCAAGTCATCATTTATATTTACATATTCAGAAGCACAAAAGCACACAAAAAAGTGCCCGTTGATCCCAGTTTCTCTCTCTGATGAATTACAAGATATTTTGTGAACAAATTTGCTATTCTTTGAATGGAAAATCAGGACTACAAAGGAGATCATTTTATAATAATTTAAATAAACAAATGAATGAGATTCAGGGGTAAATTCTCATTCTGATTCATGCACATAATTCTCATTGACATTCACATATCTGGGGTGAGATTATATCCCTTAGGATAGGCCTCTGAAAGGATTACTAATTTACTTTGTTTAGGTACATCAGAAAGAAGATGAATGAATAGCTAAAAATAAGAGGCCTGGTTCTCCTCTCATTTACTTCAGTGTAAATCAGGAGTAACTTCATGGCCACCAATAGTGCTACACTAGTGTACATGAGAAGAGAATCAGGCCTAGGATCTCCATCAAATATTATATACATACAAACTTCAGTACACTTTATAATTAACACTGAATAATTAATAAAGTTATTTGCATAATGCATAGTTTAAAATGCAGTTTCAAGAAATTTATATATTCAGAGTATATTTTTACAAATATTTCCCTTCAGTTCTGTCTTGTCAATGCTCTACCATGGTGGCAATCTACTGCTATTCACTAACAAGCAAGGGGACACACTTATAAATTAGATAAATAAAGCAACATACAGTGTATCAGGGTCATCTCTGGTCTGCCAGTAGAGGGACATGAAAAATGTTTTTGCCAGTAGCTTTTGAGAGACCACTAAGGGAGCCAGTGGGAGACAAAGAGGGTAGAGAGTAAAAGTGTGTTCACCTGCTACATCCACAAATCCCTCACATTCACAAGTATGTTGATGGTGCATGCAAGCAGGTATCTTCAAAATAACTTTATCTGCAAGTGCAAGCAAATGAGTGGGTTTGCAGGCAATGTTTAAGAATGCAGATTGCATTCTCTAAGAAAATTCAGCTTTCATTGTCCAGTAAATCTTCAACTAAGCAATATGCCTCGCAAAACCTGCATTCTATCTCATTTTTTAAGTACTCATGAGACAGAATTGTACTTTAAGCATTCATTCCACAAACTTCAGTTTTCCTACGAAACTACATTGAATATTTTCATTGGTTTTGTTGAAAAGAAATATTTATGTTTACACTCAGCCTGTTTTCATGAGACAAAGTTTTAAACAGACCTCACACTGCTGTGTCTCAAATTATGCAGCCATCTCTGTGTTGCAATTAAATCTGTTTCAAGTGCGAGATACAACTGAAACTGTCAGATTATATTTTGCAAAATATATAATCACTTAAAAGGCCTATATACTTTCTTAGTGGTAAGTGAAAATCCAGATTCAAAGGCAGGGTCATTAAAGTAATAGGTTTCAAATTAAAAAAAGAAACCAAACACCTCTAGTAGCTGTAGTAGTATCCACTCTATTCTATTGTGAAATTTTGTAGGATGAAATGTGTCTTTTCTTGATTGCTTTGTCCTTTCCAGTGATTGTTTCTGAGAGTCATGCCATTTGGCCTATCCCACAGACCACTCAATATTTTAATGTTGATTAATCTTTAAATTTTGAATGGTTGCGGTACAATTGAGTTTTTCTGTTCCAAGGAACAAATGAGAATAGGAGCATATTACCAGGTAGGATCCATTGTTCACTATAGGCAAATCAATAATATCATCAGCAAAATGTCATGAAAGAAGTACTAAACCAAGTGGGAGTGAAGCAGAGCCCACAGAAAAAGTTCATGTTAAGAAACCAGATGCTGCTGATTTTACTGAAATATCTTCAATAGTCTGTAAAATAATAATAAAACACGAGAGAAAAAATTCCCAGACCTCATAGCACCAAATTTATTAATAATCACCAGTTACTAACTCCACAGATGAAGCACAATTGAGTTAGAGTAATAATTGTGCTGAATTCATATTCAGGTTAGTTATCTATAGTTAGCAAGGGATAGAAGCCAACGGGTAGTAGGGGTCAGAGCCGTGGAGGAAGCCAGGACTCCTGGGTTTTATTCCCACCTTTGCTATTGACTCACTGTGTGGTCTTGAGTAAGCAATGTTCCTTGACTTCATTGGGCCCTGGATAGGGCCCTCAATCCTTTTGCATTTCAGTTTATCCCTCTGTAAAATGAGGGCAGAACTAGTAAGCTACATCACAGGCGAATTAAGTTGAATTAATTAACATTTGGAAAGTGACTGAGGTCTCCACCTGCCAGATGCTAGATAAGTAATCATTGTTAAGAAAGGATGCTCTTGTATTTAACGCACAGGACGGGAAGTTTGGAGTAGTAACCAAGGGCGGCTAGAGGGCTACCCAGTTAAATCCCCATCTCCCTTATCAGACTAAACCCTTTTGCTCCCTAATCTCTTGCTCCTCGTTGAGGTAAGTGTATTGTAAAGCAGTGGCCAGGAGGCAACCTGTGTGTCATAGGGCATAGCAGCATTTCTCTGTCATTCGGGTTTAATCACCCCCTCCTGAGCAGAAACATCCGACCCTGAGCTACCTGCGAGCACTGCCTTGTCCAGACAGCGCTTCCATTCCTCACCCAGCCAGTAAAACCCACTGCAGTGCCATCCAGGCGCTGGAGAAAGAGAGACGGGCACACACGGCTTCCTCGGTGCGTCTCTGCTGCAGAGTTCCCCGCATCCCCTGACTTTGTCCTCACTTTTGGGCGCTGTCCATGGTTGCAGCACTTGCCTGCTTGACGTCAGCCAGCCGGAGCCGCCCCTGCGATTGGCGGAGGAGCCAGGCCGCCCTTTGGAATGGTGCGCGCGACCCCCTCCCTGCGTCCCGCGCACCGCCGCTGTGCCTCACTCCCCCACCCTGCAGAGCAGGGAGAGGAGTCGGCGCTGCGGGGGGAGGGAGGCAGGCAGCAGCGGGAGCAGCCCAGGCAGTTGCAGCTGAAAGGAGCCGCCCCAGCCAGCTCAGAGGCTCTGTGCATGGAACTTTGCCCTGCCTTCCCGGATTCCTTATGACAACAATATGGAAGAATTTTTGCAGCGCACCAAATCCAAGCTGGTAAGTTATGGAGGAGGGTTAAAAGGGGAGAGGGCAGCAAAGCGTTAGGTGACTGTGAGCCTGCGGATCGCTTTGCATTAATGCGCTGCACACAAAATCCTTCTGGGCAACTTTTTTTAGTCCATGCAAAAGAACTAGCTGTTAATAAGAGTTAATGAGCGACTTGAGCAGCTGGGACAAGAGGTAACTTGTGATCGTTGGGTGGGTTACCTTTTTTGTTTTTCCTTTGTTTTCTCAATCTAAAATAAACAAATTGTAACCCTGCAGTTAGCCCTGTTTGATCCTTGTATGGAGAGTTCGAGACCATATTTGACATGCCCATGGGGAATAACAGTAAATGGGCCACTTCACAAGGTTATTATATGTGGGTTTGTAAAGTGTCTTTCATATGCATCAAGTTGCTGTACAGTCAAATGGCCAAAAGATAGGAATATATAAAAAAGAGAGGAGAAAATATTATATCTGCTGTGCAACCTCTATGAGCTGAATGTCATTTGGAACACTGAATAAGTCTGGGTAATCAAGATTTCAAATAATCAAAGGAATTTGCAAGGCAATCAGCGGATGTGACCTCCTTGAATGTGTTTTAGATGCTTAGATGTTTTAGAATGTGTTTTAGATACTTGAGGTTGTTAATACTGTATACAAGTGAGTTTCTATACATAGGATCAGATCCTCAGTTGATGTTAAGTGATGTCACTATTGAGATCAGGCAGTGGAGCTACACCAGATGATGGTCTGGCCCCAGATATTTACTATATATGCATCTCTTTTGTTAGACTGTTCATATAGGTGCAGGGCAAAACCAGAATGTTTTGGGGGCTGTGATGATTTCAGACGACCTTATGTCCAGTTGTTAGGATCCATAATGTATTAAAGAGCCAGTCCCACATGAATTGCCTTTAGTGAACTGCCTGCTATTCATGTGTATGTTAGATTAATGTTATCTATTGGGTCGCTAATACTGGACTTCATGCTTAGGCAAATTCCCCCTGAAGTCATGGGAGTTTTGTCTCAGTACTTTATGGAAATCAGGCCCTGCATGCTTGTATTTTTTCCCTGGACTATTGTCATAAAAGAATAATAAACTTCATTGTTGATACTTCCAGTAGCAGTGACTTCCTGATTTCTAGACCTGTTTTGAAGCTTTGGAGAGAGTGGCACTAACTATAGAGAGCATCCCTTCCTAAGCCCACCATGCCCTACTTATAATAACTTGGATGTTGTTAAAGTGTTTTCTTGTGTTATATATCTAGTTAAAAACAATGTTTTAAGCTGACAAAGAAGGCACCTTTTAGGAGGGGTAGCAAAGCACATGAGGAAATACTTAAGTGATGGTCCCCTTAACCTTAAACATTGTGTTAAGGCAGGCACTAACGTCTACATCAGGGATCTCTACTTGATCACGTGGCAGAAAATGTGCAGTCGTCTTATTGTAACTCTGCTTGTTAAAAGGTTGTTAGGTCAGTGTTCTCCTGTTACACTTTTAGAACGCTTTTTAACCATCAGAGAGTGAAGTTCTGGAACAGCCTTCCATGGGGAGCAGTGGGGGCAAAAACTTAAGTGATTTCAAGAATAAGCTTGCTAAGGTTGTGGAGAGGATGGTACAATGAGATTCCCTGCCATGGCATGAGACCCATCTGCAACTGCTATTAGCAAATATCTCCAGTCATCAGAGATGGGACACTAGATGGGAAGGGCTCTCAGTTACTACAGTGAATTCTTTCCAAGGTGTCTGGCTTGTGGGCCTTGCCGACATGCTCAGGGTTTAACTGATCACCATATTTGAGGTTGGGAAGGAATTTTCCCCCAGGTCAGATTGGAGGAGACTCTGTTTTGGGGTTTTTTTTTGCCTTCCTCTGCAGCATGGGGCATTGGTCCCTTGCTGGTTTAAACTAGAGTAAATGGTGGGTGGAAGCTCTGTAACCTGAAGTCTTTAAATATTAATTTGAGGATTTCAGTAACTCAGCCAGAGGCTATGGGTCTACTACAGAAGGGTGGAGTGGATGTGATTCTGTGGCAAGCGATGTGCTGGAGGTCAAACTAGATGATCATGATGGCCCCTTTTGGCCTTAAAGTCTGAGTCTATGAGCTCCCCACTGCAGTGCACCTGTGTTTTGCTTAGACATAGTGGAGATTCAAGCCCTGTATATTTACTTTAAGGGTCAGATTACGCAAACTTTACTCACAGTGAGTAATGCCTTAGGCCATAACAGCCCCATTGGTTTAAAGTGATTACAGTAGAATGGTTTACAGAGTACCACTCAGTTAGAGTAAGGGTGGCAGAATCTGGCCTTAAGTGAACAATTGATTCACATGATACAGTAATGCTTATTATTGGGAGTGCTTCAGAATCATCATTCATTTGTATCTGATTCCAGCCACAACATTAATCAATACTGGTTTTCTTTCATGGCACGAGTTCTAGCCTACACAAATACATCATGGACAAGACTGTCCTATTTCACGTTTTCTAATAATATAGTATTGTATAGCACTCTATAACTGGCAAAAAGTAAAAATCTCTACACAGCGTCTAATGATATTAAAATCTCCATTAGTATATTCTTTTAAAGCAAATACATTTTACTGTTACTTGATATGCTGTGTTATATTATTCTCAGTAATGGTCAGTACAGAATTTTTAGTTAAAAAAGCCATACAGGGATAGGTTTGTGTTACAAGACAACCTATTATTCTAAGGCTGGAGGAAAAAATGCTAGTGAAAAAAATATTAAGGGGTGTGTCAGTAATTATTCTGAAATGACCCACATTTATGGTCCAATCCTGCAGTTGTTTCTCAGTCCTTAGTCAGGCAAAATTCTACTTGAAATCAATTAGCATTTTGCTTAAGTACTGAATATGTCAAAGGCCCTGGCCTAGGCGGCTTTCAGGACTGAGGGCAGGAGGTGGAGGATCAGAGGTGGGAGTGAGTGGCACATGCCACCACAGGGATTCTGGGCTTCATCACATGCAGTTTAGGATGTTTCGGCCCCTGAAAGTCCTGAATCCAGAGAGGAGAAAGTCACAATTTGCCCTCTTTGTCTCATGGCTGCTCCTTCTATGTTGTGCCTCCTGGAAGGGCAGTACTGAATTGGAACTACTAATTTTGCTTTCTCTTTAAGGGTTATTATATTTTAATGTGAAAAAGATCCTCCAAAATTCACAACCAAAGGTCTCCAATGAGTGCGCTCGTTAAAACTGATCACCTCAGTTAATTTAGCGGGGACTTGAACTCTACTGCTACGCAAATGTTGGTAATGGGCCAAACTGTTCCCCTAGATCCGCATGTGGAAGGATTCTCTGTAAGTGGATTGCCTCTACCATATGCTAAAAAGGGATTCACATGCTTATTCACACATTATAGAGGGCTCTCCACATCATGTGGAGTCCATCTTTTTGGGAGGAGCGGAGTGGGGAGGTGGAATTTCAATAGGCCAAGAGAGGAGGAGGGGAATAGATGATAAGGCTGTGGAATAGTTTCCTTAAGGAAATGGTGGAAGTCCCATTGCTTGAGACTTTTTAAAACTAAAATAGACAGAACACGATACACTTAACTATAGCAGAATTAGCACTCTGCTATAATGTGGAATAGGTAACAATTGTGCATTGGCTATGAGAAGATTAACCAGTCTATTAGCCTTTTGTGTTTCTATGCAAAGCCACACAGAATGCCAATATGTAGCAATAGGGTAAAAATAAAAATGTATTTCCCTATTGATTTTCTTCCTTTGTAGATGGCACAGATAAATGTTTTCTTTTTTGTAATAGCTAACATGTCTCGGTCTTATCAACTCCTGGTTTGGACACTGGCATTTTCCAATAAGAACATTCTTCCCTTTACACAAAAATGAATGAAAGGGGAAAAGGTACTGTAAAAATCTTTGTGCATTCTTCCTTCTAAGTGGAAGCGTGAAGTGCTGCAGAACTGTTGAAGCCTGAGAATGCATGAGAAATCCTTTGGATATTGGGACATCTTTATGCCTAGTCTGCTTCACTTATCACTGTCTTGCAAGAACAACATTAAGTTCCAAAGGGATTTGAACTGCATCATAGCCCAGTTTGCTATGGGAACATGCTGACACTAGCAACTCATTCTTGGATCTGCCCCCCACAGTCAGCCACTTATATCCCTGAAATACCGGGATACAAAGGGTAGAGAGGGGCTGCTCGTGGCTTAAGAGAATGTGTTTGTATGCATGCTTTCTTTGTAGCATCTGGTTCCTTCCATCAGTGCTGACACAACATTTGACCCTTATTTGTTGGTAATACTTTCCAATTATCATGCAACAGAGGAGACATAGAGACTTTTATCTGTGGCAATACGTATGCTTGTAGGGATACTGTTCAGTATGGCATTTCTGCTGGAAGACAGTTGGGGTTGCCCACGTATTGTTCAGGGCTGTGCCACACAAAAATAAATTTTTTCTCAGTGGCAGGAAGGTTGATTTGCTGCATAATTTATTATATATATATTATTTATACATACATATATGTATATATGCACACACACGCATAAATAGTAATGAGAAGGGAGGACAAATTCAAAGTCTAAACTACCTGACATTGTGTGTCTATTTTTTTTTCCACCAGAAAAGATAGTCTTGTGCCAATAATATTAAAATGATTGTTAACTATTTGAATGATGCCATATGATCTAATGAGAGTTTAATGTAAGACTGCAGCACAATACATGCAGTGGAAAGACTGGCAGTGAAAGGGTTAAGGAATTTTATTTTAATGACATCTGGAACATGTCAAACAACGTTCTCTTTTCATTTTGTTCATAAGAATGTTTTGTTTATTTTGGCATTTGATGATAACCCGTACAGTATGTAATAGCCCTAGTGTGCTGGCCCATTTCCAGTTTGTGCAATTACACCCTGGCTATATAAATTCCCCTGAAGTTTTAGTTCAATATTAAACTTCCCATCCTGAACTGCTGTTTCAGAGCTATCATGTTCCACCCAAGAGAGAGCCACATTTCAGTGATTCCTGTATATACGATTTGTAAAAAACATTAAATGCTTTGATATGAAAGATTTGTAATTATTGATACAAAACTGATATATGGGTTATTCTGAATAGAAATTATAAACGTTTGAAGAAATATTTGGAGTTCAGTGAAGATGGTTACTTGTTTGTTCAAATCCTTTAATTTTCAGTACTAGTAAAGGGCAATGTCACATACACAGGACACCAATACTTGTAAATGTATTAATATTTGTACAATGTTTTCAAAATGTAACAACTATATAGTGTCTGGTAATGTTTACTGGTAGTTCCGTTCCTTCTCAGACAGAAATAAGTAATTTTCCAGAGGTTAATGAATTGTATTAATTTACTTCGTTCCTGTAAAATTAATAAGACTCCAATTCAGCAAGGTACTTAAGTATGTGCCTCACTTTAAGCATATGAGTAGTCCCATTAAAGTCAATGGCACATGTTTCAATTGCTGAATCAGGGCCTAAAATTCTAGCAAAATCTAAGAAACAGAACTTTGCCCTATCCTGTGTCTTGGGCAGGGGAACTTTGGGGGAGGAAGATTCCAGCTTTGGGGGACCGGGGAGAAAGAAGAAACATTTCTCTGGTAGTATAATTTTTAAAAATGTAGTAATTTGAAGTTGCTCTCTTTGGCCCAATGATTACTGAGTTACTTATACAAAGTGAAACAGATTCAACAAAAGACATTGGGCATGAGAAAAATGACTGTATAGCTAAATGGTTGAGGCACTCACCTGGGATGTAGGAGACACACATTCTAGTCCCCGCTCACAAGTCAGGCAGAGCCAGGACTTGAACTTGGGTCTCCTACATCCAAAATAAGTACTTTAGCCATTGGATTATTGGCTGTTCTGGGGCAGGTAGGGTCTCTCTGCCTCCCTCAAAATTCCATCCTAGTCCTGAGAAAACCTTCCTAACAAAAGTTGTATAAAAATGATACATTTCTGCAAAATGTTTCTGCAACAAAAACATTTTGTTGAAAAATTCCTGACCAGGTCTAGTTTAGAAAGACTTGAAGCTCATTGATCGGTGGGCAGAGGAAAGATGAGGTTTATTCATTGCATGGGTCTGTCATTTATAACATGGATATCATTTCCATATGTGTATATTTTAATTCCTGTCCATAGTAAAATCATAATGCTATCTTGGAAGTGTTTTTAATTCAATTGTTCTAAGCAGATTTCCCCTAAGCAGTATATGCAGTATATGTTTTGTCTGAGAACTGTGTTTGCCAAACCATTGTATAGACCACCTATGAGGCTAAAATGACCATCAGGACAGTTATGGTTTTCCATTTAATGGCCCAGTGCTCTGGGAACTTCTTTTGAACAACTGAAGTGTTCTAGTGGTTCATTTCAGTCAAAACATTTGAGTTTTTTTTATAACTAGAGAATGTTTTTTTCAAGACACTGCTATGCTAAATAAAATTTGCTCTATGTTTACAGAAAACAGTCCAGTAGAATGATTAGTCAATGTAATAAACAGTATTTGGAGTGAAGAGAAAGCTGTGCTAGTGTCAATACTCATTTAAGTTGTTCAAAGTGAATTACTGAGTCTCACTCAGTGTTACATGATAAACGCCTTCAGAAAACTAAGTTATTGGAAACATTCTCCACTCCAAGAAATATGCATGTGTTATTAATTGGTCAAAAACCGGCAGCAGGGACACTAGAATAAATAACACAATCTTTTGATTTTTATATAATTATTTTGCAACCCTAAAACTGTTGCCACAAAGATATTCTGGGATTTGGATTGTGAAAATATGGTCTCCTTATCTGGAGCACAGTTTTATAACATAGCTCTCAGCCTAAACCTCCCTGGTCATACTGGTCAGAGAAATGCTGCTATATCTTGCTAGGAATGGCTGTGTTTAAATGTTGTTGTAATCAGCACAGTTCTGATACCTGTGTGTGAAAGTCTATATTTATTTCTGCAATGATTGGCACTCTCTAAATAACTAATCTAGAGGGGTAGCCAGTCTTTGATCTGGCAGCAGACCACCACATTATTATGTGTCTTTCTCTCAAATAGCTGGTCTCATTGTGCAATGATTTATTATCGAACAAAAAAAAAAAGTATAGTAACCTGAAGAAGTTAAATAAATGCTTGATTTTTGCCTGACAGTGGTAGGAAAAAAGCTTAGCAGTGCTGAGTTTTTATGTAGGGATCCTCTGAGCCACCTGATTAGCTACTATTATGCTTTTGTGCTCCATAGAAATCAGTGGACTTTTTTTTCCTCTAGAGATAAAGCTGAGTCATACTATTCAAATCCATTCTAGACCTTTCCAACCCACATTGATCACTGTATCCTCCAATTGAAAGTTTCATAAATTTAGTTGCAATTTTTAAATGAACAAAAATCTCCATTTCCACTGTTCAGACTGAGACCACTTGGTGATGGCTTGAGCCCCAAAATTCCCTAAAAACGTCAGTAAAATCAAACCTAGTAATTGCTTCTTTAAACAAATAGTAATTAAAACCCAGGTACTTCTCTGCAGACCAGCTAATAATTACCAATAATAATAATAATGAACAAAGAACTGTAAGAACAGAATCTGCATATGTGCTGTTTGCTCCCCATAAATCAGAAATAGTCATACAGAGACAGAAATGCATAGTAACGAAGAAAGAACTCTGTTTAAGAAATATTAGGTCATGGCAGAAACCAAGGAAATTAAGTTAAACATTCAGCTTTATCCCCAACCCATAGTAATAAGTCAGTCACATGAACCTTCATGGTGCAAGAGGAAAACTAAGGATGGATTTCTTTGCTTTTTACAGTTCATCTCTCTTTTGAAGATACAATAGACTATTGTTTGCATTCAAGGCATTTTAAAGTGAAAACATCCTGCATTGAGCTTTTAAAATATATATTATTGATTGATTATATTGTAAGAGCTCTGAGCGCTTTTTAAAGTGCAGATTGTTGAACTAATGGATTGTAATGGTTCCAAATTGGATAAATAGTGCCCTACACTTCCTTAAGACAGACAACATATATCCTTGTGTGTCTTGGCTTTGCTCACAGGATAATTTTTTGAAGCTACTAGGAACTTTGGTGGCTGTAAAGATTGGTATTGGGGTACAGACCCTTTTATACGTATGTTGTCAGATCACAGTCAGCCCACGCTAGGGTGAGCAGATGTCCCAATTTCATAGGGAGAGTCCTGATTATTCAGGGCTTTGTTATATATAGGTGCCTATTACTCCCCACCACCATCTCGATTTTTCATACTTGCTATATGGTCACCCTAGCCCACGCAATTGAAGTGTCATCATCATCTAATGGCTATTTGCACATGCATTGAGTTTAGTGGTCTCATTTCAGTTCCTAGTAGGCAAGAGACCATACCTGAATCACCAGCAAAATTGCACCTTTGTTGTCCCTTTAAGAGAGAGATCATAGACTCAAGACTGGTCTAGAAATGGAGATTCTGGTGCCTGCACCCCTTTTGGATTCACACTATTGAGTTTATTCTCCTTCTGAGTCTTGATATGTGTGGGTTCCGTTATAAACCAAAGAGTACTCTGTCTGCAACGAGTAGATAATGGCTCAGGTAATGGATACAAAGCCTTTCTACACCCCCAGAAGATTGTGACTGAAAAGGACTGCCACCTGATGCTTTTTTCCCAATGGCCTATGTAAATGAGTTTGTTGGTATCTGATCTTAGTGGCAATTGGCACTAATTGTCACCTTTGTTGAGACTTAGCCAAGGGCTGAATGGACATGAAGTGTGAATTTCCTAGTCAGCTTCATACACTCAGATTTTAAGGCCAGACGGGACCATCATGATCATCTACTCTGGTCTCCTGCACATCGCAGGCCACAGAACCTCACCCACCCACTCCGGTAATAGGCCCCTAAGCTCTGGCTGAGTTACTAAAGTCCTTACATCTTGCTGTAAAGAAGTTACACAGAATTTACCAATTACTCTAGTTCAAATCAACAAGTGACCCATGCTCCACATTGCAGAGGAAAATGAATGTTCTCTCGCCGTTGCCCCAGATTTCTGCCAATCTGACTGTGATGGGTGTGCTTTACTCACTGCAGGTATGGTACCTCCTCCTGGCCGGTCTGGGAATAGCTCACCAGGTCAACACCCCTTCCTGTGACTGCATGCCATACCTCTGCCTCACTGCAGCCCCTCGTTCACCCCAGGAGCTGCAGCAGCCTCTTTGTGACTCTGTGCTCTGACTAGGTCTCCACTCTACTGTGGTTTTCCCTTCTGGGGGTTGGAAATTCTCTCATCTCACAGGCTCAGGCAGCCTTCCTATCCACTGCTCCACCAGTGCCACTTCCCCAGTGATTGGTTGGGGAACCCGGGCCTGCCCTCTACTCTGGGTGCCAGCTCAGAGACCCTCTAGCCAGCAGACAAGGCCTGTTCCACCCTAAACTTTTCTGCTTTTTCCCGATCCCTTTCCTAACTGTCTGGTTCTCCCTTCCTTCTCTGGGCCTGCCAGCTTCAGCACTCTCTCCTCCCAGGGCGCAACTGCAGGCTACATGTCACTGCTGCCTCCAAACACTCCTCCCAGGGGTGACTACAGCCTTTCCCTACAGCCCCTTTGTTGTCAGGTTTCTGGTTTATATAGGCCCCACCTGTTCCTGCACAGGTCTTTCTAATTAAGGCTTCTCTCTCTGCCTTAATTTCTAATAGGTTAATTGGCCCATCTGGCCTCCATTAGCTCCTTCAGGGCAAGTGTGGGGTGGACACCCCATAAGAATGGTCAGACCAATGTTCCATTTAGCCCAGTATCCTGTCTTCCATCAGTGGCCAATGCCAGATACTTTAGAGGGAATGAATAGAACAGATAATCATCACGTGATCCATCCCGTTGGCCATTCCCAGCCTCTGGCAAACAGCAATCCCTGCCTATCCTAGCTAATAGCCTTTGATGGACCTATCCTCCATGAATTTATCTAGTTCTTTTTTGAACCCCATTATAGTCTTGACCTTTACAATATCCTCTGGCAAGGAGTTCCATAGATTGACTGTGCATTGTGTGAAGAAATACTTCCTTTTGTTCATTTTAAACCTGCTGCCTATTAATTTCATTTGGTGACCCTTCGTTCCTGTGTTATGAGAGAGTAAATAACACTTCCTTGTTTACTTTCTCCACACCGGTCATGATTTTATAGACCTCTATCATATTCCCCCTGAGTCGTCTCTTTTCCAAGATGAAAAGTTCCAGTCTTATTAATCTCTCCTCATATGGAAGCTATTCCATACATCTAATAATTTTTGTTGCCCTTTTCTGTACCTTATCCAATTCCAATATATCTTTTTTGAGATGGGGTGACCAGATCTGCACGCAGTATTCAAGATGTGGGCATACCAAGGATTTATAAAGAGGCAATATGATATTTTCTGTCTCATTATCTATCCCTTTCCTAATGATTTCCTCTGGAACCCTTTCCTAATGATTCCCAACATTCTGTTAGCTTTTTTGATTGCCGCTGCACATTGAGTGGATGTTTTCAGAGAACTATCCACGACTCCAAGATCTCTTTCTTGAGTTATAACAGCTAATTTATATATGTATAGTTGGGATTATGTTTCCAATGTGCATTACTTTGTATTTATCAACATTGAATTCCATCTGCCATTTGTTGCCCAGTCACCCAGTTTTGTGAGGTCCCTTTGTAACTCTTCGCTGTCTGCTTTGAACTTAACTATCTTGAGTAGCTTTGTATCATCTGCAAATTTTGCCACTTCACTGTTTACCCCTTTTTTCAGATCATTTAAGAATATGTTGAACTATACTGATCCCAGTACAGACCCCTGGGGGGCACCACTATTTACCTCTCTCCATTCTGAAAACTATTTATTCCTACCCTCTGTTTCCTATTTTTTAACCAGTTATTGATCCAGGAGAGGACCTTCCCTCTTATCCCATGACCACTTACTTTGCTTAAAAGCCTTTGGTGAGGAACCTTGTCAAAGGCTTTCTGAAAATATAAGTACACTATATCACCCTTGTCCACATGCTTGTTGACCCCCTCAAATAATTCTAGTAGATGGGTGAGGCATGATTTCCCTTTACAAAAACCATGTTGACTTTTCCCCAATAATTTATATTCATCTATGTGTCTGATAATTCTGTTCTTTCCTATAGTTTCAACCAATTTGCCTGGTACTGAAGTTAGGCTTATTGGCCTGTAATTGCCTGTATCACCGCTGCAGCCTTTGAAAAAAAAATTGGCATCCCATTGGCTAGCCTCCAGTCATCTGGTACAGAAGCTGATTTAAATGATAGGTTACATACCACAGTTAGTAGTTCTGCAATTTCACATTTGAGTTCCTTCAGAACTCTTGGGTGGACACCATCTGGTCCAGGTGACTTATTACTGTTTAATTTATACATTTGTTCCAAAACCTCCTCTAATGACACCTCAGTCTGGGACAATTCCTCAGATTTGTCATGTAAAAAGAAAGGCTCAGGTTTGGGAATCTTCTTCACATTCTCAGCCAATGCAAAAAATGTATTTAGTTTCTCCACAATAACCTCTTCCTTGAGAACTCCTTTAGCATCTCGATCATCCAGTGGCTCCACTGGTTGTTTAGCAAGCTTCCTGCTTCTGATGTACTTAAACATTTTTTTGCTGTTACTTTTTGAATCTTTGGCTAGCTGTTCTTCAAATTCTTTTTTGTCCTTCCTAATTATATTTTAACACTTCATTTGCCAGAGTTTATGCTTCTGTCTGTTTTCCTCAATAGGATTTAACTTGCACTTTTTGAAGGATGCCTTTTGCCTCTAACTGCTTCTTTTACTTTATTGGTTAGCCATGGTGGCACTTTTTTTGGTCCTCTTACTATGTTTTTGAATTTGGGGTATACATGTAAATTGAGCTTCTATTATGGTGTCTTTAAAAATTTCCATGCAGCTTGCAGGGATTTCAGTTTTGGTACTGTACCTTTTAATTTCTGTTTAATTTACTTCCTCATTTTTAGTTCCTTTTTCTGAAATTAAATGTTACTGTGGTGGGCTGCTTTGGTGTTTTCCCCCCTCACAGAGATGTTAAATTTTATTATGTTATGATCACTGTTGCCAAGCGGTTCAGCTATATTCACCTCTTGGACCAGATCCTGTGCTCCATTTAGGACTAAATCAAGAATTGCCTCTCCTCTTGTGGGTTCCAGGACTAGCTGTTTCAAGGAGCAGTCATTTAAGGTGTCAAGAAACTTTATTTCTGCATCCTGTCCTGAGGTGACATGTTACCCAGTCAATATGGGGATAGTTGAAATCCCCCCTTATTATTGAGTTTTTTATTTTTATAGCTTCTCTAATCTCCCTGAGCATTTCACAGTCACTATCACTATACTAGTCAAGTAGTTGGTAGTATATTCCTACTGCTATATTTGTATTATTCAAACATGTTCTTACTATCCATAGAGATTCTATGGTACAATTGGTTCATTTAAGATTTTTATTTCATTTGTATCTATGCTTTCTTTCACATATAGTGCCACTCCCCCACCAGTATGACCTCCGTCCTTCCGATATATATTGTACCCTGGTGTTACTGTGTCCTCATTCCACCAAGTTTCTGTGATGCCTATTATATCAATATCCTCATTTAATACAAGGCACTCAAGTTCACCCATCTTAGCATTTAGACTTCTAGCTTTTGTATATAAGCACTCAAAAAAATTGTGACTTTTTAGCTATCTGCCATTATGTGATGTAATTGAATGGGACTCTTTTTTCATTTGACTGTTGCTTATCAGATCCTACCCATATTTCAGCCTCTTCCATCCTCTCCTCATTACTAGGATATAGAGAATCTCCATTAATAGATCCTCCCTAAGGGATGTCCCTGTCCGAACCTCATGCTCCTTCTCACCTGTTGGCTTTCCCCCAGCCCTTAGTTTAAAAACTGCTCTGCGACCTTTTGAATTGTACATATCAGCAATCTGGTTCCATTTTTGTTTAAGTGGAGCCCATCCTTCCTGTATAGGCTCCCCCTTTCCCAAAAGGTTCCTTATTTCCTAATATATCTAAACCCTTCCTCCCTACACCATCGTCTCATCCACACATTGAGACCCTGCAGTTTTCCCTTTCTAACTGGCCCTGCACATGGAACTGGAAGCATCTCAGAGAATGCTACCATGGAGGTTCTGGACTTCAATCTCTTACCTAGCAGCCTAAATTTGGCCTCCAGGACCTCTATCCTATCCTTCCTATGTCATTGGTACCTACATGTACCACGACCACCAGCTCCTCCCCAGCATTATGCATACGTCCGTCTAGATGTCTTGAGAGATCCGCAACCTTTGCACCTGGCAGGCAAGTCACTATGCGGTTCTTCTGGTCATCACAAACCCAGCTTTTCTATGTTTCCAATGATAGAGTCCCCTGTTACTATTACCTGTTCTTCCTAATAACTCCGTTGGAGAGATATCCTCATCCTCCATGATATCATCTGGAAAGAGGTTCCAAACTATGGAATCATTTCCCTTAGCTCCAGTTTGATGTTCTCCTTCCCTGAGACTTTCATCCTCCTCAACAGTACAGAGGCTGTCATTCCGGGGATGGGACTGTTCTACTGTGTCCCGGAAAGCCTCATCTGTGTACCTCTGTCTCCCTTAGCTCCTCGAGTTCAGCCACCCTGGTCTCCAAAGCCTGTATTCAGTCTCTGAGGGCCAGGAGTTCCTTGCACTGAATGCCACACAGGCCACCTGCCAATAGAGCAGGTAATCATACATGTTGCACGCAGTGCAATAAACTGGATAGCCTTCCACACTGTTGCTGGACTTCTGCCTGCATTCTCTTTTTACTCCAGCAGCTCTTTCTATTATTGTTGTTTGTTTTTTTATTGGGGAGGGGGTATTATCTTTAGTTTACAGAATGTTAATGAAGTGTATCTATCCCCTCCCACACACACTCTTCCTCTCCCCCTCTAAACTTCCCTGCAAAATTCCCCTGTTAGCTAGCTCCTGTGGTCACTTAGGAGTGGGCTTTATAAACCCTGGTTCTCCCTGAGTAGCCCCGCCCTCTGGTTAAGGATTGATGAGTGCTAAAGGACTTGGGGAGCAAAACCTCATTAAGAAGCTCTCAGCCTTGCCTAACATCAACCTAGGATCAGCACATGGTCCCCCAAACAAATAGACTATGCAATATGCTTTAGTCAAGCAGCAAGCACACCACAAACACAAAAACACACACTACAGACAACAAACTTTCCCCAAGGGTCATGTAATCGCTCCTCCTTCACCTGGAGAACTCCCTTGCAAAACTCCCGTTAGCTGCCCCTGTTCGCTAGAGATCACAGTGACCTGCGGAAAATTCCTTCTAAACTCCAAATATGGTGGTCAGTTAGACCCTGATCATGTGGGCAAGACCTGGGAAAGAATTCTTTGTAGTAACACAGAGTCTTCCCCATCTAGTGTCCCATCACTGGCTGTTGAAGGTATTTGCTGTTAGCAGTCACAGATTGGCTACATGCCATTGTAGATAGTCTCATCATACCATCTATAAACTTATCAAGCTCAGTCTTGAAGCCAGTTAGATTTCTTGCCCCTCACTAGTTTCCTTGGAAGACTATTCCAGAATTTCATTCCTCTGATGGTTAGAAACCTTCATCTAATTTCAAGCCTAAACTTATTAATAGGCAGTTTATATCCATTTGTTCTTTGTCAACACTGGCATTTAACTTAAATAACGCTACCCCCTGCCTGGTATTTATCTTTCTGATCTATTTAGAGAAAGCAATCAGCCTCCTTTTAGTTAGCCTAAACAAACTAATTTCTTTGAGTCTCCTCTCATAAGGCAGGTTTTCCATTCCTTAGATCATCCTACTAGCTCTTCCGTGCACCTGTTCCAGTTTTAGTTAATCTTTCTTAAGCATGGGAGACTAGAATTGTCCACAGTATCCCAGATGAGGTTTCACCAGGCCTGGAATAATGGTATTAACTCTTCCCTATCTACTGGAAATACCTCTCCTGATGCATCCAGAACTGCATTAGCCTTTTTCATGGTCACATCACATTGGCAGCTCATAGTCATCCTGTGATCAAACAATACTCAGATCCTTTCTCCATCTCTGTTGCTTCCAGAAAGGGATTATCTGAGAAAGGGTTGAGGCGTGCAGTGCAGGGAAGCCCTCTCTATTCTATCTGTTCTGTGGATGAGAAGACTTCAGTCTCCAGGTCTGTCAATATGGCATCTTTCATCAGTACTCATATTCAAATGTAAAAGTTGGAAAAAACTAGACCTTACATCTGTGTCCAGTTCTGCCCTTTCAGACCACAGGCTTTGCATATCAGAGAAAAGGCCTTATATTAAGAGGTAAGAAATGTAAGGAAATAAACAGTCTTTTAAATTAATTTTTCATTTGGTTTGGAAGAACCTTTTATTGCCCACCCTGAAAATGAGCTAAACACTGAAATAAGTGTACAACAGTTAAATTTCATCATGCTCTTTTTCCGTAACAAAATTAGGTCTGATGTTCTATGCAGTCATAATTTGACATGCTCAGATACATATTTTCGAAGTTGGAGATTAATGAGTATGTCATTAGTAGAGATATTCAGAGCATCACAGGTATTTGATAATACATTTAAAGTCAACTGACTGTCACTTAACAGGAAGTAGGGCCTGGTGACATCCCCTAGAGATCCATAAAGAATACACATCTGTGATTAATATAACAGATGACTGGATGTCACCACTGCATTATACAGCAACAGCTGAAAGATCATTTATCTTGAAGTAAAAAAGTCAACTCCCATGATAAGCAGGGCAGATATGACAGTCGTGGGTAGCTAGACAGTGAAATATTTCATGGCCCAAACTGACTACGTGGTGCACTGTTTTGAAGCATGTCACTTGGTCATGCTTGTCTTGTGAGGTGCCTAGCACATTTCTGAGTGCTTGAAAAATAACAGTAGCAGAAATACATGTGGGTAAGTTGGTGTGAGTATTACTTGTGTGCCAAAGAGGTACAAGGGTGGGATTGTAGTAATAAAAACAACCAACAAGGCATAAGAATGTAACAAAAGTGCAGGGGGAGGGGGCAAAGGGAAGAACTGGTTTATCTGACTTATGAGGAGAGGCTGAGGGAACTAGGCTTGTTTAGTCTGCAGAAGAGAAGAGTGAGGGGGGATTTGATAGCAGCCTTTAACTACCAGGGAGGATGGAACTAGGCTGCTCTGAGTGGTGGCTGATGACAGAACAAGGAGCAATGGTCTCAAGTTGCAGAGAGGGAGGTCTAGGTTGAATATTAGGAAAAAAAAATTCACTAGGAGGGTGGTGAAGCACTGGCATAGGTTACCTGGGGAAAAGATGGAATCTCCATCCTCAGAAGTTTTTAAGGCCCGGTTTGACAAAGGCCTGGCTGAGATGGTTTAGTTGCGGTTGGTCCTGCTTTGAGCAGGGGGTTGGACTAGATGACCTCCTGGGGTCACTTCCAACCCTAATCTTCTATGATTCTATTTTATACTTCTTGATGTGCCCATTTATAGAATCCCTACTTTCCATCCATTCTGCATGACTATTACACTCCTGCTTACTCATATAACATGTATGTCATCTCTGATTTTGGCTCAGTGTACCAGATTCATCTTTGATGTACTTCATCTGAAAATTGGAATTATACAAGGATTAATTAGTCCCTATGTATCCATCTTGTTTGTATCTGACAGAGATTTTAAGCTCCCTGGCGTCGGGTTTGAGTCTTCTTATTATATAGCACATTTTCATTGAAAATCTGTATATGTGAGGAGGCTCCTATTTCTTATAATTCTTCTAACATAGATGGGCAAGAAATATTCACATCTCTAGTTAATCTAAATTAATACAAGGGAAAGAAAACAACCAGTCTCATTAGCGAATATTTTCTCTGAGAGACTTCTTCTGCCAAAACAATCACAATGGTAGCACATAACACAAAATACTTATTAGGAATGATGGCCTTCTTCTGATCTCACACCTTTGTAAATAAGGACATCAATGGAGCTATTTTAGTGCAAAATAAATGTGAATGAGATCAGAATCAGGCCTATTGTATGAAAATAAATAGATAGGAGAAGTGTGCCAAGTAGCAGGATAGTAAGTGGCACTAAAATGATTTGCTGAATGTGGAACAAGCATCTTGCTTTGTGTGGGGTTCCTGGTTCAGGCAAGAGCCTAAACAAATTGGGAAAAGGCCGTCCATCATGGAGCAATTCCTTTTCGCTCTCTATCTAGTTTCTATCTGTGATTGTCCGCTTTGCATTCTGCTGTCATTGGAGAGATATTAATTTTGACAGCCAAGGTTTACATAATTGCAAATGTGTCTGAGGGCATTTCGTTAACTAAAATCAACATGCATAAAAGGTTTAAAATAGCTCAAACCCATCAAGGTTTAATAATTAGGCCTTTTCCTAGCAATGCTTTGCAAAACACCTATAATTCATGAATACTTATAATGGGAGACCAGAAAGAAATGTAAATCCAGGAAACCAAAATGTGAGTTGAAAATGGGGTTGTGTTTCTGAATATCCTGGGATGCTCTCCTTCTTCCTCTTTTATTAACCCTTTCTGTTCTTTTTAGCATCTGTTATTGTGTATAAGTTGAGAGATGGATTTTGCACTTGGTTCTGTAGGAGACCAGTCTGAGTCACATTTTGATTTCTTTGAATAGATAAAGTGTTCCTTAGTTTAGCACCTAACACTGAACATCTGATTTCTGTCTCGGAAAAATCCCACATTGGTACAGTTTCAGCGTTCCCTGGAGTGTCACGATAGGAGAGATGATCACTAAGGTAGCCTGATCCTAGCCCATTAAGGGTTTTAAAGATTAGGATCAGGATGTTGAACTGGACCTGCTAGTGAATGGGGAGCCAGTGGAGGACATGGAGCACTGGTGTGCTGTGCTCACTATGGCTATGCCACATTATAGATTTGCTGATATGCATTGTACAAGCTGGAGTTTGTGGATGGCTTCGACTGATAACCCAAGAAAAGAGCACTATAGGAGACAGGGAAACCAGTTTTCCTTTCCCACTATCTGCAAATAGATGACGGGATTTGGAAGAGGAATGACTGTGTCATGTCCTTTCTATCCACAACCCCAGGCATATGCAGGTCTGGATCCAGAAACCAATCGGGGGGGAAGGGGTGTGTGGAACAAATGGTGCAGGGTGGAGTTAATTCTTCTTCTCCAGTAATGGCAATACAGAGAACCAGAGAAAGATTAGACACCAAAGGACTGATGGTACACATTGTATGCTCTTACGGACAGAGAACATCTTTCTGTTATGTGTTTGAGCAGTACCTGGCACAGAGGGTTCTGATCTCTAACTGGGAACCCTAAGCACTACCACAATACAAATAACATTAAAATCTTTTAAACTAATACAGAAATAGTCCTTTTATTTTCTAGAATAATAAACAATGGCTCTGTGAATGGAGAAAGTCCCACCCCATTCAACACAGCAAACGTGCATAGACCAGGCTCTAGGGATGTAAAAGGTTAACCGTTTAAACGGTAATCAGCTGCTTAAACATTTTAAACAGCTGATTACTGTTTAAACTGAGGGGGAGGGGAGCAGCAGCTGGGCAGCTCTTGCTGGTGGGGAAGTGCAGAGCCCAGGCGGAGGGTGTGGAGGTAGCCGCAGCTGGGCTCGGCTCCCCACAAGCAGGGGGAGGCATGGAGCCAGGGAGAGGGGAAGGCGTAGCTATAACTGGGCTCAGCTCCCCACGGGTGGGGAGGAGGGGGATGAGCCGTAGCTGGGCTTGGCTCAGCTCAGCTCCCTGCGAGTGAGAGTTACCCAGCACACAACCCCAGCATTTAACCATTTAAACATTCTCTACCATGCACACAGTTACTTTGCCCACAGTTCATGCCCCTACCTCGACTTTCTTTTATTCATAATTTAACAAACATCATAAACCTTATCCTTAGCTGTACCCTGGGCTCCACGCAGGCCCGTAGAGCCAGACATTCCACCACAAGCACTTGAACTTTATTTCCAGTGTTTACTAATAAGTAATGTCCAAATTCTCAGAGGCAGAAAAAATTACTTGTAGAATATATCTCTATCCTCTTTAATGTGGTGAAAGACATCAGTAACTCATCGACATATCATTCAATTGTGTCTTACATTTTATTCACAAATGCCAAAAAAAAGAAACTGTGTATCTATAAGACAACTTGGGGACTGTTTAAAGTCATAATGGTGCCAGATCATTGCTGAAAAACCCATCTTGAATCTTAAGACTGCTTTGTTTCTTCTCTGGTCCTTTTAGTGTCAGTGTCATTGTTTGTGTCCTTTTCTCTGTTTATTCACGTGTTCCTTTCTGTCTGTTTTTAATGACCATTTAAAATTGTTTCCCTTGCAGTCTCATTCCTTTGTCCTTAAATCTTTTTTCCCTTTTGCCTGGTTTTAGTTAGTTCCTCATTTTCTGTCTCCTCGCTTTCTTTTTCCCACTTTATCAATCCTTCCTCTCATTATCTTGTTTTTGCTTTCTCAACATGTTTAGAGACACATTAATGCAGTTAAAGCAGCTTGACTCTCATGACTTTACATTTCTGTAGTGATTACAGGGCAGCAACAGGAACATCAAGGCTCCCTCACTTTAACCCCTTTAGTAGTAGCACAACTTTGTTTTCATTTGCTTGGTTGTCATTAAAGAGATACTTATCAGCAGATATTATTTCTGGGGAATAAGCTCTTTTCCAGTCTTGTTTAGTACACTTTTTGTTTTGCAATTTAATTTTGATAGACGTTTTAGATTTTGTTTAAAAAACCTTATAATTTTATTATTAGAATAGGTCACTCCAGGATATGCAGTCATACAGATATCCACTGTAGTCATTTTCCAAGCACTAAAGTTACTAAGCTTCCTCTGTTGTGCCTCACATAGGGCTTGAAAATTCAGTGGCTACATATATTGTGATATACTGTTATTCCTTGATCAGTTTTTTAAACAACATCAGAGTCTATGTATGAGGGATAGATTTTAGAGTTGAGTTGAAATGCTCTTCTGAAGTCTCAAGAATATAACTTGTTGCTTCTTGATTGCAGAAACAGACTGCCCCTCCCCAGCAATCAGTAGGGAAGAAACTTTGAAGGCGTTTAGGGAAAGGCCCAGCACTCAGGTGGCAGGTGTGGGTGGTGGGGCCAATGCGAGGGAGTGTGCATGGCTGGGATGGGGGCTGTTGCTCCTCTGAGGTCTGCCACCTTCCCATTGGCTGGAGGTGGGGGAAAAAGCTAACTCATTGGATTTTGCTAGGTCCCCCATTGCCTATTTAAGCTTACCTGGGCTTTTCAAAAGTCTTTTGTTCCAGCCAGTTACCCTGCCCCCTCCCCTTTGTATAGCATTGGTGCAGCGTTCTTTATGATGATGCAGGTCTGACTAATTGCCTGTTTTGGGATCAGGAACGAATTTTTTCCCATTGGAGCAAACTGACAAGTGGTCTGGTGGTTTTTTTTTGCCTTCCTCACAGCATCTTCGAGGCAGAGACAGGTCATAGCATTAAGACTTACAAAGGATTAATGTTAGGAAAAATAACACTGTTTTAGCTTGTGGCTACTTGAGATCAGTATCCAGTGCAGATAAGGGTAAAAGGGACCAACTCCCAGTGGTAGATGAGACCTGAGATTGCATTGGTGGTCTTTGCGTGTATGGGAAAAAGGGGTGACCTGCAGTCTTTGAGTGACTGAGATGCTCTCTTAGGAACCTCGATCCCTCCATATAGGGGAGGTGGAGAGGATTCAGAAGTGCGCTGAGTCCTGGGGCTGGGCCCGAGAAGGTCTACTCCAAGTTACTGATTGTATGGTGGAGTCCTGAACACTACACTGGTTAAATGCCTGGCATGAGAAACTGAGAAGTGAGGCGTATAATGCCCCTTCCAGCATTAAATATCTTAGAGGAAACAGAGGAAACCTAATACGGCTACTTCTAAAAACTGTCAACATTTCTGCTGTGTTCTTGTCATGAATTTCTCTGATGACAGGTTCAATATGAGCTGTAGTTTGTATTAAGATCGATATTGTGGTATGTTGAGAATGCACTGCATTTAATATGTCATCATAAGATACATTTGAAAATCTGTGGAAAATAATACGAGCAAATAGCACCTGAGAAACTGATTCCATACTTGCATTGTTTTTTGTTTTTTCTGTGGGGAAAATGTCTTTTTCAGTAATTAAACTGAAGCCTCTGATGCTTTAATTAGTCCTGGACACTGTCATGTTTTAGTTAACACATAGCAATAATTGGTGAAGAACCTGTTGTTTAGACTTGAATGGTATTTGTACTAGATGTCCTACTACTGAGAAGATATTCAGATCCCCAAATCTGATTAGCATCTGTTCCTGAGATATGTCTCTATTAAGAAGATTTGCCATTTAAGTGGCTCCACTGTATTCTCCAAATGCTATTTCTTTGGTGGAGCATTACTGAAAAGAAGGTGACATTCAGGATAAACAGAATCAGGTGTAGATTCTATTTAACTATGATGCAAAGATCTCCTTGTCCTTGTGCATTTCAAAGTGACATTTAAAGCTGGGATTTATTTTGGTGCTAAGCACAACTATCACTTTGCATCCTTAATGTTAATTGATTTCACAATCCAGAAGTCAGGAAATTAAAATTTAAGCTCCTTTGGTATTGTTAACTGATACATTGCACATCCTGTATATTTCGAAGTACAAACTTAATAACAAAAACATGAATATGCTAATGTATACATTGTACTTGTGAGATTTTTTTTTTAAATTGGAAACTTTCCATGTAGATATTATAATGCTAATATAGCACTGCAATTAGTATCAAAGCTCCCTAATATTGGCAAAAATTACTATAATGCATGTGTGATGGGCTTTTATAAAAGGTATTATAACAATGGCCTGGCTGTACAAAAGGAGCTAGGTGTCCAAGTCCTTGTTTTAGGCACTAAGTGCTAGTTTTGGCTCCACTGTGGTACACAGAATTTCTGTCTAACCCCTGTAGGCACCTATGTTTTCAGAATAAAAGTTCCCTCAGCGCCTGAGTTTCTGCTTTTGGGCATGTGCCCTGTTGCCTCCCTCTGTCTAGGCGCTCAGGCACCTACCTCCTAAGTCCCCGAGTGATTCACAAACTGCGAGGGTAATGGGGTGGGGGAGAGAGGTGTTCAGCCACCTAGGCTGTCCACTGGATCAGGCCCCATTTAAAAAAAAAATCAAGCAGCAGCAGGAGGAGGTGCCCACCTTCTAACTTTTAGCCCAGTGGTTGGAGCCCTTGTTTGGGATGTGGGATGGTCAATCCCCCTGGTGGTTAGAGCACTCTCCTGAGAGGTGAGAGATCCCCTCTTCAACTTCTTTCTCCCACTCTGGGGGGGGGGGGGGAGGCAGAAAGGGCATTGAACCTGCCTCTCCCACATCACAGGTGAGTGCCCTAAACACCAGGCTAAAAGTTACAAGGTGGAGCACTGTTGACTTCCTGCCAAATACCCAGGCACCTAAATCCAATGAGAATTCCTGGCTGTGGATCACAGGCAGAGCTAGGTGCTTCCCCACGGCCTGGATTTAGGCACCTCCATGCTCTGTTGTTGGCATCTCCCACTGGCTAATCTAGGCAGTTTCCTGTCTCCTGTGCTGCCTTTTGTCGAAGATACCTATCTCTCCCCTTCACTCTACAGGCGTTTAAGCACCTATGTCAGGCTTTGTGAATCACAGTTGTTTTCCAGGCATCTAGCTCCTTTTGTGCATCCAGGCCAATATACCTTCATGTCATTTCAGCACAGAGGGCCCAGTTCTTGTCTCTCAGCAATGTAAGTCCATTGTACTCAATAGGCCGGATTCTCCCCTGCCTTGCCTCTTGTGTAGTCATTTATTACCTTGCAGAATGGCTGCAAAAGACTACCAAAATCATAATGTCTATGCAAAATTTGGCCCCTAAATGAATAAATAGAGCTTGCTTCTCCATAAGAATGTACAGAAACCTTGTAATACAGGATCATTCTTTTATTGAAATCAGTATGTATTCTGAAGCCAATGACATTTTTGCTTGCTACATGTATTTATTGGTGTTGGTATATATGGACTTCAGCCAAATTTGAGATGAAACCCTTTACTTTAGACCATTTCTCCAGTTTGTCCAGATCATTTTTAATGTTAATCCTATCCTGCAAAGCACTTGCAACCCCTCCCAGCTTGGTGTTGTCCATAAACTTTATAATCATTTCCTCTATGCCATTATCTAAATCATTTATGAAGATATTGAACAGAAGTGTACCCAGGACTGATCCTTTCAGGACTCCACTTGATATGCCCTTCTAGTTTGACTGGGAACCACTGATAACTACTCTTTGGGAATAGTTTTCCAACAGTTATGCACCCACCTTATAATAGCTTCATCTAGGTTGTATTTCCTTAGTTTGTTTGTGAGAGAGTATCAAATATCCTAAAGTCAAGATATACCACATCTACCACTTCCCTCCATCCACAACGCTTGTTACCCTGTCAAAGAAAGCTATCACTTTGGTTTGACGTGATTTGTTTTTGACAAATCCATGTTGATGGTTACTTATCACTTTATTATCTTCTAGGTGTTTGCAAATTGATTGCTTGATTATTTGCTCCATTATCTGTCTGGATATTGAAGTTAAGCTGACTGGTCCGTAATTCCTTGCGTTGTCCTTATTCCCCCTTTTATAGATTGGCACTATATTTGCCCACTTTCAGTCTTCTAGAATCTCTTCTGTCTTCCATGAGTTTTTGAAGATAATCGATAATGGCTCAGATATCGCCTCAGTCAGCTCCTTAACTATTCTAGGATATATTTCAGGCCCTGTCTACCCGAAGACATCTAACTTGTCTAAGTAATTTTTAACTTGTTCTTTCCCTATTTTAGCCTCAGATCCTACCTCATTTTCGCTAGCATTCACTATGTTAGGTGCCCGATCACTACTAACCTTTTTGGTGAAAACTGAAACAAAAAAGGCATTAGCTCTTCCTGCATGTCTGCATTTTCTGTTATTGTCTTTCTCCCCCTCATTGAGTAATGGACTACACCACCCTTGGTCTTCCTCTTGCTTCTAATGTATTTGTAGAATATTTCCTCGTTACCCTTTATAACTCTAGCCAGTTGAATCTTATTTTGTGCTTTGGCCTTTCTAATTTTGTCCCTATATGGTTGTGTTGTTTTTTTATATTCATCCTTTGTAATTTGTTTCCACTTTTTGCAGGACTCTTTTTTTGAGCTTCAAATCACTGAAGATCACCTGGTTAAGTCAGGGTAGTCTCTTGTCATGCTTCCTATCTTTCGCACACACTGGGGTAATTTTGTGCCCTTAATAATGTCTCTTTTGAATAACTGCCAATTCTCTCAGACTGTTTTTCCCGTTAGACTTGCTTCTCATGGGATCTTACCTACCAACTCCCTGAATTTGCTAAAGTCTGCCTTCTTGAGCTCCATTATCTTTATTCTGCTGTTTTCTCTCCTACCATTCCTCAGGCCTGGTCTACACTTACCTTCAAATTCAGTGGCAGTCGGCAGTCCCATCGACTTTGTAACTCCTCTTCTACGTGGTGTCTTCACTGCGCTGCGCCACTTGAGGGGGTGGTTTTAACACATCAACTTCCGGATCGATTGGGCAGCTCTTCACTGACCACTCAATTGATCCAGATAGATCAATTTGACAGTGGTGAATTTGCCACCGTCAGTGAAGACATACCCTTAGAATCATGGACTCTATCCTTTCACGATCACTTTCACCCAGCCTGACTTCCACTTTAAAATTCTCAACCAGTTTCTCCATATTTGTTAAAATCAAATCTAGAACAGCCTCTCTCCTAGGTGCTTTCTCCACCTTGGATATGCAGGGTTAAGTATGCTGCTTCCCATGGATGTGGCCAACTCTGGCCAGTGCAGAGGAGACAGCCATGGCTCTGCTTACTCTCCATCTCTCCTCCCCGCCCCCTTTGGGACACCTCTCTCTGATGGAGCTGGGGAGTACTTAACGAGCAGGGATGGCAATTCTTTGCCCTCACACTGCCAACTACATTAGGCAGAATCTAAGCTTCAGGAAGAAATATTGTCCTGATTTTCCACCATGGCACTGCAATAACAGTTACTACCCTCTTGGTCTACACGTGCTGCTAAGATGCCACACACACTTCTTTTTAAACAGAAGTACCATATAGTCTTAGCAATGTTTCAGGGCACTCACCCTGACCAAAAACTGTCCTGTTCCAGTCTCCCACCCCTCTGCTTTTGGGTGTTGCAAGAGAAAAATCTCTAGTAAATTAACTCCCATATTGTATTCCTGTTCGTGAGCACGTGAAAACTTGTGTTGATATTATTGTTTTTACAATAGTGGCTTTACTTTTTCATCTCATTAATACTAAAAATCACCATAAACAAATGTTTTGGATTGCCATTCTATATTACCTTTCAATGCATTTAATTAAAGTAACGTGTATATGTGCTATAATATTATCGTTCCCTATTCAATGTACTGAGCAAGCAGCACAGTGACAAGGTAAGTTGCTTTGTTTTGTTCCATATGTCTGTGTTCCAAGTTTTCCAGAGTTTTAATTGGTTCCCTGTAGAATAACATTTACCAGCATACGGTATGGAAAATGCTGACTGCATTTGTTATCATATATTTAGTACATTAGTGGCACTAGATCACTTTGCCTTTAAATGTGATTATGAGGTTATTTAATGCAGACTATAGAGAACTTCAAAAACAACATCACATAGTGTGCCAAATAGTATCAATGTCTCTTTTTAATATTGTAAGGATGGTGGGCAGGGAGTCTGGTTCCTAAAAGCTTTTACATTGTGTTTGCGTTGAAATATATTTTGTATGCAGTGTTGTTGTAGCTTTGTTGTCTGGTTAGGGGTAGTCTTCATAAACTAATGGTGTTGGGGTATCGTTTAAAGTCCATATTGTGGGTCCTCGTTCTATGGCAAAATATATTTTGTGAGTTTAGAGCAGTTTGGAAAGCACTTGGGAGGCTTGCTGGGGGTTACAATGAGAGGAATGTGTATTGCTGGGAGCATGAAAAGCAAAGAAGACAAAATATATGGTGCCTAATGCTTCATGCCAATGTTATGTTATCAGCATTAACGTAATTGACTTCAGAAGAGTTATTCTGATGTTATGCTGGTGTAATGGAATAGAGGATCAGGCCCTAAATCTGTGATGTCCCATTTTTGATACACCAGCACTATATTATGAGACACCAATGCTGTCCTGACAAGAGACTTCTAGTACAAAAGAAAATTGGGCTGACTGAAAAAGACAGCTCCCTTTCAGATGCAGTGTGAGCTAAATTAGTGGTGACTGAAGGAGTGTGGACTACACCATTGTCACAGTGAGACCATTACATCCTAGGGTTTGAGTTAGGGCTCACCCATGCGCCTCTCAGTACGGAGGGTATAATTGTTTTTCCCTCTGAGGCAGACTGAAGTAGTTGGTTTCAGAGCACTGTGAGGAAAAATACTGAACGGGTTACTCTGTTAATAATCTATTTGGATTTTGTGGGCTCAGCAAAAGCGATAAGCTGCAACCCATGATCAGCAGGGATACAGAGTAGTCCCTATACGCAAGGAATTGCAAGGGCTGCAGCCCTTGAATATGGGTACAAAAGGTTAATTGTTCCCTCTCCCCCTTGCTCACCTCTGAAGGCCTGGACACAATCAAGCTTGTTTTTATCCATGACTATAAATACAGTAACTCCCCAATTCCTCATCCTCACAAGGATGAGCTTCTTTGGAGACTAAAGGCTTATTGGTGACTACTGATATATGTTGAAAAGTGTGCATGTGTAGAAAAAGATGATACGTGAACATGACATCTCTCTAGAACTGTGATATTTTCCACTGCCCATACTCAATATACACTATGCTCTCTGATTATTACAGTGATGAAGAAAACCATACAGAATAGCATATCATATGCAAACTTTCATAGCTTCAATTTCTACCTTTTTTTCCTCCCAAACTTGATCCTGAAGGTTCTCTTCTGTCAGGATATTTACATGCCAAACTTCAAGTCTCAAGCTTCAGTCATTCATATTATTTGTAGGTAGGGAAAGGGTGGCAGTGATGTGTTATAGTGAGATATGTGTCCTTTTTCCAACACATTCCTAAGTCAAGAACGGTTTAGTTCAGGCAGTGCTCTAATTCTCCAAAGGGAAGGGGAAGGAGGAACCACCAAAAACTTCTGCGTGGAGACCAACCATGACAAGCTTTATCCAAAAAGATGAAATTTTCAGACAAGTATGAGCGTGTAAAAAGAGACTCATTATATTTTTTATTCAGGGACAGTGATTTTACTCTATCATCCATATGGGCTGCTTATATATTTGTCATTTTAAAATAATTACAAAGCAGCCAGGGTTATGAATATATAAGTGCAGAATGTTCTGTCCTTCTGTTTTGTACATCCTTTATTTATGAGACTGACATTTCATCACAAGAAAGAAACACAGGCAAGTGGACAGAGTTATTTAAAAAAAAATAAAAAATAGAGCACTCAGTATTAGTTTATCAGTTCCAATACATTTCCTATTAATATTAACAGTGATTTTATACATATATTATTAATTCATTTGGAGACAGCTGTTTTGGATTTTGGAATGTGTTGAATAAAAAAACCCATCTTTGTCACTGTAACAGTTATTTTTCTATGCAAAAAGAGCAAATGGAGGTTAAGTACTCTTTGGTTATTCATAAATAACATAACATATGATATTAAAAAATGGCATCCATGCAAAATTTTGCAAAAATCAGTAATTACCTCTCTTTTCTAGTACAACATTTCCTTGTAATATCTTAATTTCATTAACGTAGACAAGGTTGGAGGCCTATTTTCTCTTTCATACATGCCCAGTTTCCTTGGGATATCACCTTAACATACATCTCTCACAAAGACATCTGTACTCAATTATTACTCAAGTATTACAGTAGATCTCCCCAGTGAAAAAGAAAAGTTGCGTACTACAGTAAAGTAGTAGAAATCCTTCCAGGGAGTGGGGTTTCTAGCAGGCATGAGGGGAGATAGGGGAGTCCTGCTATTTAATTTCTACATTTTCAATCTGGAAAAAAGAAATTATTAATACACTAGTATTAATATTGGACATATCCAGAGCCACCCTTTCTACAGTCAAAAAGGGGAGCAACTGTTAAAACTGTTTAAATGTTCTCTTTTTTTAAAAAGGCAAATTTAAAAAGTGACTTCAACAGCTCTGTCATCTGCTCCAGCTACAACTATCATTTTTGCCCTCATCTATAAGTAGCATGTTCACGTTCATTTTATTTCACCTCAAGTAATTCACAGGTATGGAAACAAATCTGAAAATCAAAATGGTGTCTGTGGAATTATTGATAATCCCTTTTCACTTCACTCAGCATCCAGCATCATTCTGAGTGTTGCTAATGATGAATGTGAGACAGAAGCTCACATAGATCTGTAGCAAAATGAAAATGTAACCATTCATAGTATATAATTGTGTGTGCGCACATGTGTATGCAAAATATGCAATTTCACACACACATATATTCCAAACAAAAAATACACACACACCCATTACAATCATTAAGGTTGACAAGTAAAGCACTCAAATCAGAAAATGACAGTTAATGCTACATGTACAATCTTAACTTTGCTCCCCAGTACATATACATTACAATATAGTCTAATTACATGATCACATACTATTTTTTTTCCCAGACCCCTGCCTCAGTTCAGTGTGTAACCACGTTTCATTTACCGCATACCATCCAAACCCGGATTGAATAAGACATGTTTACATTTGCTATACATTTTTAATGGCTCTCAGATGGCATGCAGTGTTTGAGTCTTGATACATTTATCCATGTATTATTTATACAACTTGATATTTTATTCTTAGATGTTAAGTGACTATCCCCATTTTAAAGTTAGAGAACTGAGGCACACAGTAACTTGTCCAAGATCAGATGGTGAATCTGTGGGAAAGGCTGGAAAAGAACCTGTACTTACTGCAAGATAGAGTCCTCTTGACTCTGAAGTACTGCTAATTCAGGCTTAAATAGTAGTTCTACTGAGAACATTTTCCTTGTTCAGTCATAGAGGATAGGTCCTGCTTTTGTCTTGGCAGGGAAAGCAGTGTGGTATCTTTATTTGGCCTGAGGTCATTTAAATGGATTTTTCTTTTCTCTTGTGTTGTCACAAAAGTGTTTTTTCACTAAGAACAAATTAATTTAATATCTGACTGACTTGAGTGGGAGTTGTATCTAGGTGTAAGTGCAGAATTGGGCTCTAAGATACAAATTTGCAGACACTGGTGCCAATGTTACACCCACAGAATTTGTGAGTACACCTACGTCAGCAAAATGTGCAGTTGCATGTGCATATCTCCGTTTGCTTGAGCAATAACGAGTTTTGGATGTCAGGTGATGTTAGACACATGATGTGTATACATACCAAGTCCAAAAGCAGCACAGGGTCTGAAAAACTGGCCTTAAAAACAAATTTTAGAAAAACTGGAGCATCTGAACATATAACATTTAAAGGTTAGAAAATATGAAGGAAAATCTGTGCCACACCAATTGATGGAATAAATCTGATTTTAAAAAGAAACAGACAAAGCTTTTGAGGGATGTTGTTAATTCTATGGCAGTTCTTTTGATATTTAAATAGTTCTGTGCTTTACTTGTAATTTCAAGCTATCCTTTTGGGGGTGGGGGAGGGAATGACATGCAGAGGTCATTTTTTTCAATCTATTTTTCACAACGTGAAGTTAGTCTGAGTAGAGGTAGGATCCAGAAATAGGCAGAGCTGATTAGCATGAAAACAAACTCAATCATTTCAAATGGATATTTTAAGTTATTGGGAACTATTTCTTGCATAGAAGTGAAATTGGGTATTGTGCAGAGGGCCTATGTGTAATGCTGAGCCCTTGAATGGGCTGTTGGCAGTGGGACCTGAACCTGGGAACTGTGGATTAGAGCTGACCAGGAAAGGAAATTTCCATTTTGCAGGAAATTCCAGGTTGTCAAAGTTTTGTTTTGATCTACGTTGGAATGTAAGGTTGACATCACAGAATTTCCAGCAAAATGAAACAATTTGGTTGAGCTCCAGTAGCCATGCAGTCAGGGAGCTGGCTGGCTCCCCAGCTGTCTGGCCAGCCTGCCTGGTTTCCACTGTACATTTGGCAGACTAGACGGAAACTGTTCCATCAAAAAATTTTCAACCAGTTCTACTCGGGATCTTAAAGTATGATCCTCTACTGCTTGAGCTAACCAATCCAGATCTGCTAACAAAACCCATAGCAGGCTCATCAACTTTTGCACATAGTCCAGCCACTACAAAAGGGGGACAGAACTCCCCATTGAATGGATGTTTGTTACATTTTCACCACTTAAGCCCCACATAAGTCCTCTTTTCATGGCTTAGGTCCGGAAGTGGCACACAGCCTTGTACTAGGCTGCTGCACAGAGGTGAATTTCACCATAGGTGAGTGTTAGTGATCTTATGCCATAGGATAGATCTTGGCTTGTGTTTCATCCTGATCTACCTGTTCATGAGGGCAGACTATAAGGTAATGTATTTTTATGACCTTCCCCTGCCTTTCTGCAGTTCTTGCTTTTTGCATGTGTGTGGGGTTGTTTCCCAACACAAATACGGATTACATGGATCCAGAGAACTGCCCTTTTTTTCAGAATGGTATCCTTGCCAGTGGGGTTGACATTTGGTATGGAAGCCATTTATATTCCGCTCTTAAATAAGGCCACATTTCAGATATCAGATCCAACAGATATAGGTCAACGTATGGCATACTTGAAAGTTTTCTTTATTAAATAATTTTCCTCCTTGAGCAATGTACTGTGCAGCATAGATGTGCTAGTGCAGAGAAGCTTATCGAAACCTTTTCCCTCTTTCAGCTGGTTTCCAATAGTAAGAGAAGGAAAAGACCTACCAGACCATCAGATCAATCCCCTTTTAAGAGCAGGATAGAGACCTCTGGTGAAAGGACACATGACATGTTAAGCTAACTTGGTCTTGGCATAAAATATTAAACTTGATCTTGGCTTAAAGCCACTTCTGTGACAACACAAGTACAAGCGTTAAAGGATAATCAACTCAAAAGCCCCCAGGCCAATGGAGATATCATGCTGCCTGTCATTCTGAGACAAATTCAGAGAATATTCTGAAACTACTGCTCAGAGCTGTGCTCATGGATCAGAAGGTAGAACTGAGCCCTTTATATCCATTAAACACATACCAAATTCTCTGTTGCTAAATGGTTAAAAATCACAGTCTGTATGGTGTATTTATTAGTACCCTGTTCCCAAAGTCGCAAATCCTGTTCCAAGCTCCCAGCAGAGGTAGCCAGGTTTAGTGCTGAGGATTCTCTCATAGGGGCAGAATTCAATCTTCTGAACCACACACAGTGTGGCCGCAGAACTGCTCTATGATCACTACTCCAGCATCAGGACTGGAGTAGCCTTCAGTCACACATCACCTGCCATGTCAGAGGGAAGCAACTGTGCAGCATTTCATCTACTGGCTATACTCCCATCATTCCATGCACTTTCCTCTTCCAAAGAACTACTGCATACAAACATGCAGTGAATCCTCACAAAGCTGCCTTCTAAATCTTGCCCCTGAGCTATGAAGCAGATGTTGCAGACAGGTCCACCACATTCCCAAAGAACAGAGTAAGGTTTGGGGCAACGAGAATGAAAAATCCTAATTCAGAATGCAAGGTTATGGTTTTTTTTTTTAAGGAGAGAGGGTGAGAGGAACTTGGGCAGGAGGATTGGTCTTGAGATTGTGAACATAATGTGTGTGGGGTTATACTAGAGGAAGTCAACTCGCAGCAGCCCCTTCTATGTAGGAGCATTTCAACCTTGTATTAATACAAAAAGGAGGAAAGGAAGATGAGATCTTAACTGCAGTTGAGATATCGTGATGTGATTAGCCACTGTTACAGTGTATATTAGCTGAAGTTGTTGCATCCTGATTCAAAGCATATGTAGGACATATGAATGAGTCTTGATTGCTGCAGATAAGAACAAATAAAAGAGATTTCTTATCACAGTTGTCTAATGTTAATGTTAGTATTGAACACTATGATTTACAGAGAATAAAGCTAGATTGGGATTTTATTGTAACACTCCCTTCTCTGAGTGCATCTTCAATTTGGGTACCAGATTGCAGGAACAATTTAATGTCCTAATAATATAGAGAAATCATAGACTGTGTTGTATTTCTTGACCAAGATGGGCTTGATCCTCAATTGATGTAAACTGGTAAATGTAGCTTTATTGACTTAAATTGAGCTATGCTGATTTATATGAGCGGAGATTGTGACCCTGTGTCTACTTCATTTCATGCCACATGCCCGGAATACCAGTCAGTATTTTAAAAGTGAATATGTTGTTACAGGGTGACATACTGCACAGAATATATCTTTTATAAAGCATGTAGAAGCTCATTAATCATAACAGAAATCTGTGGGTTCAACTTGGAGGGACAGAATTTTGTTTAGAAACACAAATTTCACTCATCTACCCAGGCTGCTTTCAGGTTCTCAGAGTTACTAACACTTGAGTATGGGTCTGCGTTTGTACAAAGGGGTTCTGCTTGGCAGAACAAATTCCTTTACAAATTTTGCTGAGCTGGAAGAAGATGCTTCACATTTGACCTCTACATTTTTCTTCTAGCTAAGTGGCCAGCCCCAGGACATGCAGGCCAGGTTTGTATGTGGGGGAAGAGCTGCTGTTCTCTGGAAGTATGTCTACACTGCAGTGTAAGCTCAGGGTTCAAACTCAGGATCAAGCCCAACTCCCCTTCCATCTACATACAAATCGCACTAAGCCAGGGCTCAAACCCATGTCCCAGGTCCCTACAGGGGTGGAAGGTCTGAGACTAGGTCAAGTCAGGACCCAGGGTTCAAACCCCGTTGCTTTGCAGTGTCGACACAGACCCACTGGACTCATGCTCAGGGAATCCACCAGAAGTATTCCACAGCCCCACGGGCTAACTTTCTTTGTCCTCGGGACAGCCAAATTTGGTGAACAGTCAAGTTTTCCCACACTGCACTGTGTACAAATGGCTAGCGTGGCCATGTTTTGGGAGGGTGTACAAAGTCTGAGATCTGGGTGGTTGGGCTTGGGCCTGCATAATTCGGTGTAGATGTTGGAGCTCCAGGTTGGGACCCAGCATTCAATAATTCCTAACCTGGGGTTACAAATGAGTGCAAACGCTCAAGCCCTAGGTTCACAAACCCAGAGTCTGCTAACTCAAGCTCTACTAATCCTGGGCTTATTTTGCAGTGTAGATATACCCTGAAATAAAGAAGCAGCTCCTGTGATACTACAAAGTACATTAAGGGTGTTCTCACTGAGAGTATAATGGCAGTTCAGCAACACCTGTGAGGCTGGGACTACAGAGTAAGCACTGCAGCAGCCTTCTAGAGGATCATTCCTGTCAAAGAAAACAGCAGACATCAGGAGAGAAGGTACTGCTGCACTCCAAAGTAGGATGGCACGAGTGTGTAGCTAAACTCTCCAGGGAGTATATATAGGCTTTGTGAATTCTTCCTGTTAATGAGCAGAGATCTTCTGAAAGCTAAAAAGTGAACTAAGGCACATCAGAAGACTCATAGGCAAGTGAACATAGGCTGCCTGTATCATGTTGATTGTTGATCTGGAGTAGCTATTGATGATGATAAAAAACTGGAGAGACAATTCCGCTAGTATCTGAAGAGGCAGTGGCAAATTAATAGGATGGATTTCTCACAAAAATCTTTGGAAGCAGATTGAGGTGTCACCAGTGCCAGGTAATACCGCAGGTATGGTATGGTTCAGAGTGCATTAGACACATTTTGAGCACTGCTATTTGAGTGTGATGCTCCAAAGGGATAGTATTTCTATGTTTACAATGTTTGAAAATGCAGTATGGAGTTGGCTTAGGGCAGCAGTACCTTGTGCATTGATTATATTGTCACGGACACATTACAAGATTAGGCCCTTAAAGTGACATTTTGGAGATAAGATTATTTTTTAAAATATTGCAATCAGAAAAAATAGCATTATAATATTTTTTCAAATACTCTCCTTACTATAATTTGAAACCTATTTGTACCATTTTCTTTGCCAGATCTTAATTGCCTGTTAACATCTTTTCTTGAAATCGTCGTAAGATAACATAACTATAGATGATGAAAATGTTGGTTATTTCTGGAACAATGTTTGATCATTTATAATCTATCATGAACTCATTTTACTTCCTGAAGTAACCCATGGATGATGTTGCATCATTTGTCAATAATCATTAGCTGAGACAGTGATGTCATTCCAGGAAATACTTCCTTTTAGATATTGTATTTCAGACACCTGCATCCTCAGCGGAACAGATCCAAGGTTAAAAACAGCTGACTGGATGATCCCCAGCTAAATTGCATGCATGCAGAATTGGAGAAAAAATCCAGAATCTTTGGCTCCAAACACACAAACTTTTCCCACTTGAGCTAAAAAAGAATATTTGTCACTTAGCACTAAATAGTAAGTGGATAAGCATTGAGTAGCACTAAAGCTTATATCATAGAATCATAGATTATTAGGGTTGGAAGGAACCTCAGGAGATCATCTAGTCCAACTCCCTGCTCAAAGCAGGACCAATCCCAACTAAATCATCCCAGCCAGGGCTTTGTCAAACCAGGCCTTAAAAACTTCTAAGAATATCATATATAAGCTGCTGCTGCTGCTAGAAGTCTAGATGATCACATACATTTGAACATGTCTGATACTCCATACATCAGAGCCCAATATTAAACAGTAATGAATATTACACTGATAACATGCTTTTGTTGGGCAAGCTATTTGCACTGTGGGAACAAACAGATTTCCTGTTGCCGAGAGGCATGGGAGCCACTAGTTAGCTATGTGGGTAATACTTGTTGGAATACAAAGACTTATCCTATAAGACTTACCATAATTATGGTATCCAATAAATGCCTGGATCAAGTGGTAGAGATGTTTGGGACAGGAAACACAAATCGCTGCTAGTATGTGTGTGATGTTGGCTTATATGGATCTCTGGATATATTAACCGAGTTATTTAAGTAGCTATAACTGGGAAAAGGAGGAAAGATGGTCCACTGGTTAGGGTACTAGCTGGAGACATTGGTTCAATTCTTTACTCCACAAGTCTTCCTGTGTGACCCAGGGCAAGCAAGCCCCTCTGGGCTCAATTCTCCTCTGTAAAATGGGGATAGTACTTCCCTACCTCCACAGGGATGAGTGATAATAAAATATGTTAATGATGGTGAGATGCTCAGATACTGTGGTAATGGGGGTCATAAGTACATAAAGTAGATAGAAAATTAAATATATAAGAGATCAATTATATATTTATGGAGGGACCCAAACTATGTATTGATTATCAAAAAGGTACCTTGTTTTGTTATTAGAGTTGAGCTTGATTGTGCCACATAGGACGGGCAGCAAGAGCTGAAACGTTTTCTGCTCTACTTACTCCAGTCTTGCAGCAGGAACTCTTGTAAGAGATGTACTTACATCTGAGCCTGAACATAGCCCTTTAGTCTTCTGGGAAATTGAATGAAATAACAGAGGGTTATTGTGTTTCTGTTGCCTGTGTTATTGGTTAGCCTGGAGAATATGCTACTAAGAATTATTTTTGTATATTCAAATGGCACAGTAGGTTATCCGCTCACTTCGTATCACATGTGAGTAATTTTTGTTTTGTTTTGGCATGAAGCAGCATTTGACTTTTTAGAGGAGGGATTTTTAGGAGGGATAAACTCCTCCTAAAGCTGAGCAGTCAAAGAGTCTTACTGCTGGAGGGAATGTGGGAGCAGGCAGAAACCTGACTGACTATACACATGAGCTATAAGCTGTAATGCTAATTTGTGATCTAATTGATAGAGAACTGTTTACATGGGTTTGTGATTGTTCTTTGTATTTTACTATTCTTCTCCCTCCGCCTTTTAAAAGTTAAAAAAAAAAAAATTAAATTCATAGGAACCTTCCTTGGTTCTTCAGTGCAATATCCCTGCCTCTCAGTTTCAGCAAGACTAGTCAAAAAAAGTTAAAGTCAACAAGATGCACAGAATGTTCTTTTACCATATGCAGGGCCCATTGGTTCTGCCTAGCCTTTGAAGAGAGGTAGGTGGATTGAGGTATAGGCCAGTGCATGGGGGTCTTAAATACAGAAAATTACCTGTGGGGTGGTTACTAGTGATGAGTTCTCATGGTTACTTTTAGTACAACTGATAAGCTCTGTCTACCAATTTCCTCATATACAGTATCTAATGCACTTCCACAAGCTTGTGGAGGTAGCCAGGAAGCACTATTCCAGATCAATGCGGCTGCTTTTTTTCAAGAGCATCTTGGCCTAATGAGATCAAGATGCTTTACTGGACAAGTATATTTATTCTGATCATGGAGAATTTCATATAGGAACATAAAAATTAACTTAGCTTTAGGTTAAGCTGTACCTTTTAATAATAATTAAAGATTACTCATTTGTAATGATTTTTACAGGGGACATTGACAGGCAGAACTTTTATTCTTTTAAAGTAACATTTTAATATCTATTTACTGGATTATTCATTAATAATTAGTTTGATAATGAATAATTCAGCTAGTGTAGAAACTACTGTTGAAATACTATTTTGCAATAAATAATCTTTAAGATGGAGAAATAAGATGAGGTCTCAAGCTTTCTTCTCAGTAATTTTTTTTTTTTACACTTTTAGAAAAAATGAAGACATATGATAATTGGTTATCCATAACTGAGAATAGACTCAAACTACGAATGGCCTGTGTTATACACCAGGTCAGACTAGATGATCTAATGGTATGTTCTGACCTTAAATTCTATGAAATAACATTGAAAGGTATTTGGATATAAGTTTTTTAAAGGAATGTTTTCTGATCAAATGTGATAAAAATATAGATTTTGTGAAAAGAACTTTTTGCAGCCCCATGCCAATTAGAATGTTATCATGAAATTTAAAAAAAAATGGAATGGAACTGGTTTTAAAATTCAACTGCCATATTTCTGAACACTGCAGTATTGTTTTAAAGTATGGAAACCTGAAAGTTAAAATGAAACCTACTAGTATATTTTCTTTGTGGTTGATCAGAGGAAGCAAATGGTAAACAAACAGCAAAAATAGTCAAAGTTATTTTTTTAACATTCTTTCACTTTTAATAGTTTTGGATGTTATGAGAAACATTAAAAAAATTGTTTATGTATTTATTAAATATAGGAGTTTTAACCTGACTTTGTCCTTTAAAAAATGTTCAGGACAGTGCCAGTGTTTGACTAGGAACTTTCCATTACAAAGGATTCTGGAGTCATCTGGCAAAAAAGGAGGGGCAGTGAATTTCCCACATAAGAGGCAGTGTGGAAGAGAATTACAGAATGGGAATTTAAGAAGAAGATGTCACAGTTACCAGGCTAACTGCACCTCTGATCCACCTACTCTGTTTTCTGTTCAAATGCATCCCCTCTCAGGTCTCGAGCTTGTAGCCATCACCTCCGCGTAGAGTCATGCAATTCTTGCACTCTTACACCGGGCCTTGAGCTGCAGAGTCCCCTGCTGTGATCAACTATGATTGCTTCAGCAGTCCTGGTGTGTCTTCAGCACCTGAACTTACATCGCCTCCAGGACAAGTGACTACATAGCTGCCTTAAAGCAAAGCATTATTTATTTAGAACAAAAGCATTTAGGAGAAAACAGATCTTAAAACAATAAACAGTCTACAAGCTTGCCTGTCTTTCTCTAAAGCGTACCATTCCTGGAAGCTAAGAAAGCTCCAGGGTTTTTTCTCCCTCTATGTCAGCATGTTGCCCTTGACAGCTGCTGACAATGGACGCTCCCCTCCACCCTGCCCCCGGAGAAGAAATTTTTAACTGTTTAGTGCTCTTCTGAGAGAGACAAGGTATGTGAGGCAATATTGTTTATTGGACCAACTTCTGTTGGTGAAAGAGACAAGCTGTCAAGCTCCAGAGAGAGCTCTTCTTCAGGTTTGAAGTTCTTTTGATCTCTTTGTTCCCAGCATTGGCAGAACAGCTGTGTCACTTAGTTGGAGACAGGATATAGGATGCTTGAAGCTAATAGTTTCCTCATTGTCTTGTAACTGCCCCCAAAGTGTTATTCGAAGGTTGTGGGTCTATGGTATTGCTTTCCTGCTTGTTGTTCCAACTGCTGCCTATTGAGTTAGATCGGTGGTTCGCAAACTTCATTGCACTGCGACCCCTTTGAACAAAGGGGCCTGAAGTCTGAGCCTGAGCCCAAGCACTGCCATCCTGGGGTGGGGTGGGAAGCCAAAGCCTGAAGACTTCAATCCTGGGGGAGGGGCTGTAACCTTCAGCTCAGGACCTTGGGGCTTGGCCTTCAGCTTCAGCCCCAGGCTCCATCAAGTCTAAAGCCAGCCCTGGTGACCCCATTAAAATGGGGTCACGACCACTTTGGGTTCCTGATCCACAGTTTGAGAACCGTTGAGTTAGAGCAATACATTCCTACAAGTAATTCTAATAATCCACCAGGGTTGTAGAGTAACTTTATCTCCCTATCCAAGTCACATACAGCGTTCACAAAATGATTACATCTCAGTATTCATAGACTATTACGGATTAATAGCATGTCGGACACAAGAGGGTGAGGAGAAGGTGAGTAGATAATGAGATGGGGAAATAAAAGCAGAGTAAATGTGGGCACATGAAGAAGGCACTGGAGAGACCTCATCTGAAATACTATGTGCAATGTTGGTCTCCCATGTTTCAGAAAGATGAATTCAAACTGGAACAGCTGTAAAGAAAGGTTTGAAGCAGAGGAATGGAAAATCACATGCATGTGATTGCATGTTAAGGCTGTTGTAGTGCTTGAGGAGTTCATACTTGATTGGTGAAATCTAAGTATAGAACACACAGCCAGTTTGGGGTTTGTGCCCTGTTTCTTGACTGTCTGCCCTGAGGCTGGCACTCACAGTCGTGAGCCACTCCAGACAGCTTGACAAGGAGAGAGATATTGATACCTTTAAGTCATAGGTGTCTGCTCTAGGCAGTTTTTGCAACTGCATTGTTCAGAAAGGTATCTAGCTTAAGTAGTTTTCTTCTAAGTGCGCAGGAGATGGGGACCAATGGACCTGGTTTTATTACCCAAAGGTATTTTGAATGATTGTGTTCTACATAATGAAAAAAGAGCTGTATTTCTTTCTTTCTTTTTTTTTTTTTGTCCAAGTAGAGTGAAGATTAGACATTGGTGGGTTTTTTTATTAACAGGTTTACAATTGAGACAAGTATGCTAATTATAGCTCTTTGTAGGAAGATTAGATTTTACTTGATAAGGTGTAGGAAATTAACTCAAAATAACAATGCACTTCAACCTTCAGACATGAAAAAGAACCTGTTTAATTGTGTATGTTTGGATCGGAGACATCTACATTAGTGTCAGTTAGGTTTGTTTCTCAAATTAAGATGCACAGCTCATTAAAAGCAGTAAGCTAGAACATTTCTGTACAGTTGGCATTTCATTAATAATGTGTTCAAGGAAAAGCATAATTCACAGTCATTTGATGTGTGTGGGGGTGTATGTATGAATTGTGCATGAACCTCTCTGATATACTTTGCATTTACACAGCATGTTTGGCATTTTTCTGTCTTGTTTGGAAGGGACCCAATTGTATCCGATACTGAACACCCTTAATTCCCATTGATGTCAGTAGGAATTAAAGGCATGCAGCACCTCTCAGGGTGTGCTCATCTTCTTGCAGGATCTGGCTTAAGGCTAGTTCCTTTTTTTAGTTGAAAATACCAGGCCAAGTAGCAGACAAGGAAATCAGTTACAACCAGAACTTGCTGTGTGTTGTGATGCAGGAGTTTGTGAAGTGGGTCTACACCCCTTGCCTCATGGCTGCTTTTTTACTAGGTATGTGTAATATTTTTAGCACCTTGCTGCTCACACTGGAAGCTGCTATTCTCATTATCCGACACCATTGATTTTGGTGGGACCTCTGACACTGACTTATGTGAGTTTAGTCCATGAGGTCTAAAGCTGTGCACTCCAAGCTCCTATTGACTTCATTGGGAGTTAGGGATGCATGGGGATTGGACTGACCCCATAATGAGCTCATTTATTATGCTGACTGAGTGAGAAGTTTTACAATTAAGCAAAACATTTAGATATTTCAAAAGGTTAGATGTCTGCATTCCTTGCTGGTTTTCACTGTCACCTTTTAAAATGGTCTTATATGTTTCAGAACCGGAGCAAATGCCTGGGGAAAGTCCATGTTGTTCTTGGGAATAAACCATCTGATTTGGATTCTCTCATTTCTGCATTAACGTACGCCTACTTCCTAGACAAGGTAAAAAGAGAAATGAGATTCTGACATTTGTTATAGATGTATTAATGTTCAGCAAATAAAGACATGCATGTGCAAAACTCCCATTGTAATCAAAGACAAGATTCCCTTTGAGTTAAGTGGGAGCAGATGGCAGCCCTTTGTTATACAGATGTAAGGATCTAGAGATTGTCTACGTACAAGAGATGACTGGTAATAATGAAAACCTGAAGAACATCTTAATGCAGTATAGGTGAAATTCATTGCCAGCACATGGCCTATTCGTCACTAAAATCTGACTTAAGCGATGCATAGAACTTATGCCAACTCTCTGCACAGGGCTGAGTTTCATCTAAAATCTTTGATACAAATAACATATCCATTGTTATTTTTTTTGTTCCATTCAAATGTTGATTCACAGGAGATATAGGACAGATTGCTATTCTCTATTTATGTCACAATTGCATCTACAGGACCCCTTTGCTGTAAGCACTGTACAATGCATAGTAAAAGTCTGTCACTGCCCTGACAATTTTATTTTTAAATAGTTAAGACAGAGGGCATTTGAGACACAGAAAATGAAATCCTGACCTCTCTGAAGTCATTGGAATTTTATGGGTTCAGAATCTTTTCTGTTGATTTCAGTGGGGTCAGAATTTCACCTAGAATGATTAAGTAACTGCCTATGGTCATACAAGATATGTGTGGTAGAGCTGGGAATTGAACTAAGAGCTCCCGATTTTTAGTCCAACGGCTTAATCGTATGACCAAACCAAGTTTGAAAGGTAAACATTCACCACAGGTGATGAAGATTTAGGCACATGCTGAAACACAGAAACAGAATTTTTAGCAATTTTCCCCACTCATTTTCCCAACATCTCTACTGCAGCTACACAAAGAGTAATCAGCAAACAGGAATGATTTGGGGGAACATAAGATTTATTGATAGGCAAAAATTCAGACAAAATTGTCCCAGGCTGTCATGCTTATCCCTAATGAAAGTCAGTTATTGTTTTACATCATTCTGACAGATACACATTTTCCTGTTACAGATCAGTCCCCCTGATGTTCTGTGCTTGCCAGTGTTGAGCATAACAAGAAGAGAATTCAGCTACTACACAGAAACAAGGTTTATTTTGGAAGAGCTGAATATCCCAGAGTCATTCCATATCTTCCAAGATGAAATCAATTTGCATCAGCTGAATGACGAAGGGAAATTGTCTTTAACTCTTGTTAACAGCAACATACTGGCAAGGTATCGTGTTGTGTGTGTGATAAAGTGGCTATGCCAAATTGAGCTGTTTTAAAGGTTGTATTTCCAGTAGTTTTATGAATATAAATGCTGTCATAACTTTTTCTGCTCTATTTTTGTGACACAATGTGGAATCTCACGAGATAGGAGGCTTAACATTATTTTTCCTTCTTCATTATGACCATTGCACACATGCTACACATATTAGTCTTTGTTTCATTTTTTTGATGGAACATTTTATTGTATTTTGCTGAAAGCACTTCATGTACCTTTACAGATCTCAGTTTAGACACTATTGAATTAGATTTATAGTTGCAGAGTTTTACTTAAGGTCTGTAAACAGCAGGTCACACTTCTACTGCCCATTAGCCTTTTTCCTTTAGCAAAGGCTAAGTGTCATGTTCCTTCAGAAATGGCCAATACTTCCTCAGCTGCTTTTAAAATTCCTCTAAGAACAGATTAGAGTTTAAGTACAAGGAGAAAATGAGGTATCTAAAAGAGGCTAAACCTTAAACACAATATATGTTATAAATGCAAGCTAGCAATAAGCCAAATTCTCCCCTCAGTTATATTGATTCATAGAATCATAGAATCATACAGTTGGAAGGGACTTCAGGAGGTCATCTAGTCCAACCCCCTGCTCAAAGCAGGACTAACCTCAGCTAAATAATCCCAGCGAGGGTTTTGTCAAGCCGCAGTTTAAAAACCTCTAAAGATGGAGATTCCACCACCTCCCTAGGTAACCCATTCCAGTGCTTCACCATTCTCCTAGTGAAAAACTTTTTCCTAATGTCCAACCTAGACCTCCCCCACTGCAACTTGAGACCATTGCTCCTTGTTCTGTCATCTGACATCACTGAGAACAGCCTAGCTCCATCCTCCCTGGAACCCCCTTTCAAGTAGTTAAAGGCTGCTATCAAATTCCCCCTCATTCTTCTCTTCTGCAGACTAAACAAGCCTAGTTCCTTCAGCCTCTCCTCATAAGTCTTGTGCTCCAGCCCCGTAATCATTTTTATTGCCCTCCGCTGGACTCTCTCCAACTTGTCCACATCCTTTTTGTAGTGGGGGGCCCAAAACTGGACACAGCACTCCAAATGCAGCCTCACCAATGCCGAATAGAGGGGAATAATCATTTCCCATGATCTGCTGGCAATGCTCCCGCTAATGGAGCCCAATATGCTATTAGCCTTCTTGGCAACCAGGGCACACTGCTGACTCATATCCAGCTTCTTATCCACTGTTACCCCCAGGTCCTTTTCTACAGAACTGCTGCCAAGCACGTCGGTCCCCAGTCTGTAGCTGTGCATGAGATTCTTCCTTCCTAAGTGCAGGACTCTGCACTTGTCCTTGTTGAACCTCATCAGATTTCTTTTGGCCCAATCCTCCAGTTTGTTTAGGTCCTTCTGTATCCTATCCCTACCTTGCAGGGTATCTACCACTCCCCCTAGCTTAATGTCATCTGCAAACTTGCTGAGGGTGCAATCTACCCCGTTCTCCAGATCATTAATGAAGATGTTGAACAAAACCGGCCCCAGGACCTACCCCTGGGGCACTCCGCTTGTGACTGGCTGCCAGCTAGACATGGAGCCATTTATCACTACTCATTGAGCCCTATGCTCTAGCCAGTTCTCTATCCATTTTATAGTCCATTCATCCAACCCATACTTCTTTAACTTGCTGATAAGAATACTGTGAGAGACCATATCAAAAGTTTTGCTAAAGTCAAGGTATATCACGTCCACTGCTTTCCCCACATCCACAGAGCCAGTCACCTCTTCATAGAAAGCAATCAGGTTGGTCAGGCATGACTTTCCCTTGGTGAATCCATGTTGATTGTTCCTGATCACCTTCCTCTCTTCCAAGTGCCTTAAAATGGATTCCTTAAGGACCTGCTCCATGATTTTTCCAGGGATTGAGGTGAGGCTGACCGGTCTGTAGTTCCCTGGATCCTCTTTCCTTCCTTTCTTGAAGATGGGCACTATATTTGCTTTTTTCCAGTCATCAGGGACCTCCCCCAATTGCCTCGAGCTTTCAAAGATAATAGCCAATGGCTCTGAAATCACATCAGCCAGCTCCCTCAGCACCCTCGGGTGCATTGCATCTGGCCCCATGGACTTGTGTATATCCAATCTTTCTAAATAGTCTTGGACCTGTTCCTTCAGCACTGCAGGTTGTTCACCTCCTTCCCATTCTGTGCCGCCCAGTGCAATAGTCTGGGAGCTGACCTTGTCTGTGAAGACAGAGACAAAAAAGGCATTGAGTACCTCAGCTTTTTCCACATCTTCTGTCACTAGGTTGCCTCCCCCATTCTGTAAGGGGCCCACACTTTCCCTAATCTTCCTCTTGTTGGCAACATACCTGTAGAAACCCTTCTTGTTCCCCTTCACATTCCTTGCTAGCTGCAACTCCAATTGTGCTTTGGCCTTTCTGATTTCATTCCTGCATGTTTGAGCAGTATTTTTATAATCCTCCCTAGTCATCTGACAAGCTTCTACTTCTTGTAAGCTTCTTTTTTGTGTTTAAGTTCACCAAAGACTTCTTTGACTATCTTGTGTGTGGTTGCTTGGGAATATCTGAGGGCAGAAATGGCTCAGTATTCTTAAATTATAAATAAAATAATAAAAACAGAAGAAGAAAAAACTCAGATACAAAGCCCATTTTTGCCTTTTTTCTCTAAAACAGATTACTACACTACTCCCATGGATTTTTCTAGCCCTACTGAAGTGGGGTAAGGATTTCATCCATCTTGTTTGTAAGCCTCCCAGTTCTATTTTCATTTTTTGTGGACCTTAGCTTTTCATTATAGTTGACTAAAAAATGTGTAATGCTAGTTTTCTTAAATCATTTTAGCTAATTGACTTTTCATTAAAATATCTTACATGAGGTCTCTTTCTCTCCAAACTTAAAAATACCTCATATCCTTGATATGGTAAGAATAGATCCATAGAACTAGAATCTTCCCAACAAGGCGCTCAGATTCTACGATGAGGAGACCATATAAGCACCTAGATAGATAAGGCATTAAATACAGTGTGCTCAGTTCTGCCCACACTGACACCAATACAGTCTCACTGAAGTAAATGGGTGTAACAGGGACAGATTGTACCCTCAGAACTAGGGGTCACCAAATTAAATTAATAAGCAGCAGGTTGAAAACAAACAAAAAGAAGTATTTCTTCACACAACGTACAGTCAGCTTGTGGAACTCCTAGCCAGGGGAAGTTTGAAGGCCAAGACTATAACAGAGTTCAAAAAAGAATTGGATAAATTTATGGAGGATAGGTCCATCAATGGCTGTTAGCCAGGATGGGCAGGGATTGCTGTTTGCCAGAAGCTGGGGAAGGCCGACAGGATGGATCATTTGATGATTACCTGTTCAATTCATTCCCTCTAAAGCACCTGGCATTGGCCACTGTCAGAAGGCAGGATACTAGGCTACATGGACCATCGATCTGACCCAGTATGTCCGTTCTCATGTTCTTATGTAGTTTGGTTATTGACAATTAGGAAATGGGACACTGTATAGCTCCTAGGATAAATGAAAAAGTTTATGGGAATTTTTCCGAACTAAGATTTAACTAATATATATGTACATGTCTGGTAAAAAGTGCAACTCCTTTGTCTTGATCTTCACAAATCAGGAGAATTAGACATCAGTTCTAAAGTTTCTTGTCATTGAATCAAAATTTAAAAATTGTATGCACATGGCTGGAGCACATGCAATGCATGATGCATGCAAACAAATTCTTGATTCAGGGGTCAGTTTGTAACACCAGATTTTTGACCTGGGGGCTCTTGGTACCTTCTGAACATAGAATACCCAGTTATTTATGGGTAAGGTTGGCAGTTTCATACCTGTACAGTCTCTACTGGTTGTCAGTGAGTTTGGTAATGTGGAAATCAACCCTGGCTAATATAAATGCTTCCCCTTTCCTCTCTGATAAACTGTCCCTCAATTTTAATAATATTAATATGTTACGTGTATACAAAGCTTTTAATCTCAAAGGATTCTAAACTGCTGTATGAATTAAACTGAAATACAAATTATATACAGGGACCATTTCAGCCCATGTTAGATGGAGTAAATCCACATGCAGCTTTTATTGAACACTAGGCAGATGCACTACATAATCATTTGGGACAGGAAGTGAAAAATATTATTGTATCTAGTTGAAACTGTAGGGGAACTATCTTAGCTGAGTTTGGCCAGGGCACAAGGATTAACACATCATGTTACAAAAAGTGCCGTGGGCTCCTTAATGATTAGATATGGTCAGGAGCTCAGGTTGATGTCTCAGCCGAAAACATGGCCCTGGTGCAACATGGAGACCCTTAACATCAGTTCAGTGTATGGTTCAGTATAAACTCAGAAGGTGCCTAGTGGAAGTTATTAGTTTTAGTTACTAAAATATTGGCTGGCAGTGTGGTATTTTGGGTAAGATCCAAACTTATATTGATCTGGTGCTGTGGCTGACCCTTTGGGGTCAGAGGGAACCTTTTTAGTAAAGAGCATGGAGTTTAAATAACTGGTCTTTTTCCTGGACCTAGTGGCTGATTGGGAGCCAGAGACTGGAATGCAGTAAAGGGGGCTGTGTGTATATTGGCTTCTTGATAACCAGTGTGGGGATTCAGAAGCGCAGTTGGTGGCTGGTTGGGAAGTCTGGCTTCAGTGTCACCCATCAGTGCTGGGAGAATCTGCTCCCTTTTTACAGCCTGCCCTGACCTTGTTATTCTCAGGCGGCTGCCCTAGGCACGGAAGGGTCACAGATATCTCATCCGAAAACATGGTCCTTGTGCAACATGGAGACCCTTAACATCAGTTCAGTGTATGGTTCAGTATAAACTCAGAAGGTGCCTAGTGGAGATTACGGTGGCTTTTGGCCATTTTTGCATCCTCCCATGCTTGGTGGCCCTGGCATAATGCAGACAGCCCTGTCTGTTATGATAGTCTGTCTCTTACTGTCTATGGGCCAGAATCTCTTATATGCTGCAGCCTGTATGCTAGAGTTTGTGAGGATAGTTCCTTGAAAGATGGCATTCCTGTCCCGGGGAACTCCTGCCCCAGACCGAACCAGGGTTTTTAGAGCCCGTTTGCACCACTCTGGTCCTTCTACCAGATATAAAGTGGCCGGAGAGGGGGTGAGGCTCTCACCCAGAGTGAAGAATGCCACTTCTTGAGTCACCAACCTCTCTTCGTGGCACTTCCAGTTATTTTTGGCTCTGGCTTTAAGATAAATATCATCGTATCTGGGTTAGTTAGAGGAAAAAACCACAGCCCCCTGAAACGTGGAAGACCTGCTAAAATGTGAATAAAGAGTTTTACATACAATTTCAACTTCTTTAACTTCTTGGCTGTTAAGCCTTTGCATCATGGAATGGGTACCCAAATACGCAGAGAGCCTACTTCAATACAGAAATAAAATCTCCTCTGACTACACATCCCTAGTTGTCACCTGCCACCCAAAACTGGAACCCATAGGGGCTATCATCAAACAACGACAACCCATGCTCGATAGGGACCCCATCCTGAAAAATCTTTCCTGAACCCCCTTTTCTAGCCTTCAAACAACCCCCCAGCCACTCCATGCTCATCATAAGAAGCGAGCTCCCCACAGACCAGGACACACCTACTCAAAGCGGCACCAGACCCTGCCAGAACAACAGAGGCAAAAAACCTACAGACATATCTCCAACGCTACAATGATTAGCGCCCTTGACAACACACCTATCAAGATCCATGGGTCCTACAGATGCCTATCACAACATGTAGTGTACCTCATCCAGTGCACTACATGCCCGAATAACAACTATGTGGGTGAAACCAGACAATCACTATGTTCTTGAATGAACTCACACAGGGAAATTATAAAAGACAAAAACACCCTGTCACCTGTGGGTGAACACTTTTCACAAAGCGATTACTCTATTAGTCCTCCTCCTCAAAGGAAACCTGCACAATGCTTTCAAAAGATGAGTCTGGGAGCTTAAATTCATAACTTTGCTAGACGTTACAAATCATGATCTTAATAAAGACACTGGATTTATGGGTTATTACAATAAACTGTAACCCACTAACCCCTCCTTTTTGTCCTATGACTACAGGGGTGTTAATGGGCCTCTTCACTTTGAATGGTCCCTTAGAATATGTGCTAACTACTTATGCTAACCTCGCTGTTGACCTTGTTGTTAGCTATGACATTCTGAGTACCTTTCCCAGACCTGAGGAAGAGCTCTGTGTAGCTTGAAAGCTCGTCTCTCACCAACAGCAATTGGTCCAATAAAAGGTACTACCCCGCCCATCTTGTCTCTCACAAGCATTCAAATCTGAGTATGTACTATATATCAAACAGTAATTACTTTAAAGAAGCTAAGAATCTATCACACTACAATGGTGACTTTAGGACATTGTTGTCAAGGAATTAATGAACATTTTTTACTGCTTCATTCTCAGTAGAATTTGAATAAGAATGACTAGAGTGTAGCAGTTATTAAGTGATAGAGCTTTAAAAAATAATTTGTACTATTAATGGTAGCAAAATCACTGAGAAAGTTACACTGGTATGTTGACAGATCAAATAATTAGAAATGTTTAAATTTGTATTTTTTTAAAATTTTTGCCTGATAGTGATGATAAAAGTTTGGAATCAGCAGTTGTCAAAGTCATCAATCCAGATGAGCGATGTGATGCCAACTTGGAGTTACAGGAGTCTTCTTCCTCTTTAGTAGTAAAAGAGATTCTTCAAGAGGCACCAGAGTTAATCACTCAGCAACTGGCTCATCTCCTCAGAGGTGAGAGATTACTCTTTATATTAAATACTGAAAGATTTAATGGAGTGTTGCTGAATTTGCTCAAGCAGAAAGAGTGTGATCCATTCTTTGGTTAACAATCCCTTTAAAGACCACGGGAAGCTCCATAAAAGAAGCAGGGAGTAAAGAGTTTGTTAAAGAGTAACATTATATTTAATATTAAAAATGTGCATTTAATAATAGGCATGAGGGGTCTTTGCTGTATCACTAGAGAGGAATATTAAATGGAGCTATCTGCACATCAGCTGGGTAGCTGGAATAGCTCTTATAGTTCTAACTTTGTTTCCAGGGGCCATGTGTTGTTGGCAGTAAAGATATTCCTACCCTATAGTGGACAATGAATATGGATCAAGATCCCATGCTTGCATGTTAAAACTTCTCCTGATCAAAACCATGTTTATTTAATCTGTTTTGGTGGTATAATGTGTAACTTCCATGATCTAAGAATGCCATAATCAAATTGCTATGACACTTTCCTCTCAGTTTGCCTCATTTTTGCACCACAGTATTAAGCAGTGGGTCTTCAATAATGTCACACGTTTCTGTTATTTTTAGCTTGTTACATTTGTCAGAAACTTCAGTTTTCTCATTGTCACTACACTTAAATTTGTGATATCTGTTAGATAGAAAGCTGAAGCTATAAAGGAATTGACTATTGCTCATAAATTAGTTATTTAATCTTATCGTTCCCTCTTCAGAATATATGTTTCAAAAATAAGCAGTTTAAATTGTGAACTCATAGTTGCTACATTTTTTTTCTGAAAATTAACTTCAATGCTGAATTTTTTCATACACCTAAGTATAAGAAAAGATAGGAGTTTATTTTATTCTGTTCTGTTCTGGATCTCATAACATGCCCTTCACCATGGTATCTGAGCTAATGAATATACACTGAGGGACTACAAAAGCTGGTCTTTTTATAAGGCTTTTCCATGAGGAAAGGGTATTAACAGTAATACAAAATTTGGCCAAATCTCTTTAAATGTTTCATAACCAATGGTTCCCAGTAAAGCTGCCATTCAATATTTTGCAGTCTGCAGATCTCTGTAGAATAGGAAACTATGCCCTAATCTAACCAAGTAAGCATAATCATTTATCTTTGTGACAGAACCAAAAAACGGCATTTGGGGGGTTTATGTCAAGATGCATCAGTGACAGTGCAAAATGACTGGAGCTCGTATGGCATTACAGATAATAAAGCCTTCATATAACACACTATTTATAGGTAGAATTATAGCTTATTATGCAAACACTTAAATATTTTTGTTATAAGAGCTAAACATAGATAAGATTTTTCTTTTGATGCAGACATAAGGGCCCAATCTTGCAGATACTTGTTACCATGTGCAGTGCTTAGTACTGTAAGTAGTTCTGTTGAAATCAGTAGGATTAGTCATGGTTGTAAGCATTATTATTTGGTAGTAAGTGTTGGCAGGATTGGGTCCATGCCTAGTGTAATTTCAGTATCTATCATATTAATACAGTTTCAACAACCAGGGTATCTAGTCACTCTGTTGCTGTCTAAAGGTATAAAAATATTAAGGTATTGAATTAAAACGTATAATCAGCTCTAATGTGATTTTTAAAAAGTTTTTAGTAGTTAGGAAACCACATTTACAAATTTAGGAAAAATCAGTAAATACCAGCATCTTTTATTTTAATACCTTATCCAAGCTGTTATGACTACAAATATTTACAGATAGTAGATCAAATTCTGTCCTTACAACCTACGCAAATCCTACTCATACAGCTCTACTGTTATGAGAGTCTTGCCTTTTGCAAAAGGGCTGTTAAATTCTGGGATCTCAGATCACTGTTGGGAGCAGCCAGGGAGAACAAGCCAACCGATTACAGTACCAGAAATGTGTGGATAATAAAATTCCCACTCTCATACAGATACCAAAATGATTTGCTCTTCATGATCATTCTGACTTTGTAGTTACCAGCAAAGGGCCATATTCTGGGGTTAGGAATGGCTGCTCTGTGCTGCACCGCCTGTGGATATATGCTATAAAGCTCACATATCCCACTCCAGCAGGATTGCCCCAAGGCATAGGTGATATAAAGCCAGTATAGGGGCATCTACACTACTATTCCTCCCTTTTTATACTATCTGTAGCATAAAATAATTGTACAATTTACATGGAGCCATTTTTGTTGGAGTTTAGCTTCAGAGAGCTAAAGTGAAATTCATAATGCTATGAATTCGGATTTGATTTTCATAAAATTGCTGACCGGAGATGTTAAACTGAAGTCAATGTTAGCTTTGACATTTACCTTAGTGGGCACTGATTCAGGCCTTTAGTATGTATGGAGGGGTGGTTTTGCAAGAAGATTAGTAACATGATTAAAATGCCTATGTTCAGAGATACGTTTTCAGTTGTACTGTACCAGCTGTGACAGTTTCATTAGGTGCCAATTCAACAGACTTCTTTTGAATTCTGACACTTTGACTTACAGTCTGTCAGCACTGTTTATTAATTTTAAAAATAGCTGAAGATATTTAAAAATACTCTACATGTACTATTAGAAGTTTGAACAAATTAGACTTGTTTTCGAATAGAAAAAAATAAAAAGGAAAAGAAAAGATATACCCCTGCAACACTTATTATTGTAGTCAGTTTTAATATTTAAGGTCTTTTTTAAGCTGAATGCTTTCCTGATATCTTTGTCTCTCCTTCAGAGGCACTGTAAGTTAATTCTGCCCTGGGGCCTTAAGCAGAACCTGCTCCAAGATTCAAAGTACTGCACTACAATATCTACCTTAAGCCGGTGCTTGTTCTGACTCTGGGTTTGTGCCAGAAGCAAACAATTCTAAAATCTGCCAGAATCTTGGGCCTGTATTACTTTATTTCCCCAGAGATGTTTACTAGGTGACTGTTGCCAAACTCGAGATCCATTAAATTGCTGAATCATTACATTTTTTGTTGGAGCCAGCTGGCAAGGATGTGATTCAAAACACTGATTGTCAGGTACCTTGAGTCAGTGCATTCTCGAAAATGCCTCCTTCTGTTTATTTATATTAGGCCTTGAAGGATTCCACAAGGTGCAGATTGCAACATGTATATTATACTGGCAAATTTTTACCAAGATGAACAACAACAATATTTACGGAATAACTTCCTGAATTTGATTTTTCTGGATATGAGCTGCAGCATTTAATATCTTTCAGTGCAGTACTGGTGCAGTTTGGCTTTCAAAATTAGATTGGCTTTTTTTAGCAACTCACATTAGTGACATTTAAAAAAAAAAAAAAAAAAAAGGGTCCTTTTGGGGAGTTTGGGAAAGGTGCCAGCGTTTATCATATGGATGATTCACATTTTTCTTAAATGGTCATGAAGTCCAAGTGAATTGCATCTCTCATATATGTATAATATGAAAGAGAAAAGGGAACATTTCCAGTTCCACCAAACAATGCTTTTTTTGGCTTGATAAAATGTTTTTCCTGCCGTGTCTAGAAACAAAGCATTTTCTGGAAGGCAACTATTTTTACCAACAAGATTGTGTATGAATCTTTTTTTAAACTGCTGATCATCATTCAAGGCTGCTTTTTGCTGTATGTACAGTTTTCATAAAGGGTTGCTATTTTCCTCCCCCCCCACCAATCTTTTTTTTTCAACTTAAAGATTAAAACCTAGGTGAAAAAGGGAGGCTTCTGTATTTTCATTGCACTGTTCTTTTTAGCCATAAACTTATCATGCAGGAGATGCCTGTGCTGTTTTTAATGTTTTCCCAAAACAACTTCTGCCTTCATTAGATTGTGTTTAATATTAATGCACATAAATTGCTTTTGGCAAAAGTGGCACTTCACTTCTGAACTGCTTTGTGAAAAGAATAAAATGCCCATCATTTTTTAGAAGTGGCTTAGCATATTATCCAATGTCCTCTCCCCTCCCCACCCAAAAAACAGTAATGCAGTGCACACAGTAAGTAATATCAAACCTTGGATTATATATTATATTTTCTTTTGTTTGTGTGTGTCAGCGGACAGAATAGCTTCTGGAGTCCTTTCAGGAATCCAATAGGAGTTGCACTAGCTCTCAATAAAAACAAGTTGTTGGCAGGAAGTGTTCTTAGCGGATAGATCTCCTTTACAACAGATACTTAAAAGAGTACAGGACTAAACGGACTGCAGACCTGACTCAGTCTGGACAAGTGGGAATGAAAGCATGCTTAGATTGAAGAGAAATGAGGTGATGCTGTGTTACTTAGCCAGGGCAAACTCCGAGTCCATCCTTTTTCTAAACTATATGGGATCTTAAATCCTGTAAGGAAATTGAGGGGTCCATATCCCACTGGTTTGCAGGGAATTTGTGTGTATGTTCCGTTAATGCTAACCAGCACATCACATACATTGAAGGAAGAATACACCCCAGTGTTGACATTGGCAATTACAGATGTTCCTGCATTAGTTTGATAAGGCTCCGTCTCTCTTCCTTTTTTCTTAGCAGAAGAGTTAAAGAGTGTGCCTGTGACAAAAAAGGTTTTTAAATTGGGTGCCTGTATGATTCATTACTCCACTAGTGTGGTAAGGCCTACATTTCATGCTGGGATGATAATGTTTACTCCTCTTAAAATCCAAAGTGGGTTTCTGATCAGAAAATTTTGCACGCAACCAGAATATATCAAGATAAAACTCTTGAGAAGAACCTAGCAATAAGGAGTTCAAGGCTGCTTTCAAATAGCTAGGTTTAGTGCATATCTGCACTCTTTCTTGCATCCATATTCAAACTCTGATTTAACAAACATGTAATAACTCACATGTGCGTATCCTACTGAGGGCATGATCAAATTCTAAGAGAGCTTTCCCAGTGGAAATTCATAAGAACATATCATATCAGTGAAAACCAGATACAGGGATATAGCAGTATAGAGTTATCTTCAGAGAATCCTTCAAGCCCTTTTGATTTGGGAGATAAAGATAAAAATGTTTAGAAACAGAAGTCCCTAATTAAAAATATATTTATAAGGATTGTCAGATTAATTTAAACTAGCTTCATGAATGATCAGCAAATCATTTTTACAATTTTCTATAATCCAAACCATTCTTGAACTGAAAAAATGGAATTGTAACTGGTAAGAATTTTTATTATGATGATGGCAGATGAAATTCAATGTTGATAAATGCAAAGTAATGAGCATTGGAAAACCTAATTCCAACTACACACATAAAATGATGGGGTCTAAATTCGCTGTTACCACTCAAGGAAGAGATCTTGGAGTCATTGTGGATGGTTCTCAGAAAATATCCACTCAATATGCAGCATCAATCAAAAAAGCTAACAGAATGTTGGGAATCATTAGGAAAGGGTTAGATAATAAGACAGAAAATATCATATGCCTCTTATAAATCCTTGGTATGCCCACATCTTGAATACTACATGCAGATCTGGTTGCTCCATCTCAAAAAAGATATATTGGAATTGGAAAAGGTACAGAAAAGGGCAACAAATTATTAGAGGTATGGAATAGCTTCCATATGAGGAGAGATTAATAAGACTGGCTCTTTTCATTTTAGAAAATACATGACTAAGGGGGGGATATGATAAAGGTCATCATGACTGGTATGGAGAAAGTAAATAAGGAACTCTTTCTCAAGAACTAGGGGATCACCAAATCAAATTAATAGGCAGCAGGTTGAAAACAAACAAAACAAAGTATTTCTTCATACAATGCACAGTCAGCCTTTGGAACTCTTTTTACCAGAGGATGTTGTGAAGGCCAAGACTATAACTGGGTTCAAAAAAGAACTAGATAAATTCATAGAGTAAAGGTCCATCAATGGTTATTAACCAGGATGGGCAGGGATTGCTGTTTGCTAGAAACTGGGCATGGGGACAGAAAGAATCACTCAGTGATTACCTGTTCTGTTCATTCCCTCTGAAGCACCTGTCATTGTCCACTGTCGAAAGACAGGATATTGGGCTAGATGGAGTGTTGGTCTGACCCAGTATGGCTATTCTTATGTTCTTATGAAGATTATTTTTGATTTCATGGGCTTTGTTCTCCTTTCACTCACACCAGTGCATATCAGGAGTACCTTAGTTAAAGTCAATAGAGTTATGTCAGCAAAAGGCTGGTGTGAGATTAGAGTCCAGCAGTCATAGTTTCTTGGGCTCAGATCCTAAAAAGCTCCTAGCTCACGTTGATGTCAGTGGGCATCAAGGGCCTAAATACCTTTGAAAATCTGGGGCTCGAATTTTCATTTACCTGAATTCCTCTATTCATTAAAAAGAAACAGAAATTGACTGTGTGAGAAACACAGAAAAAATATTATGCTCAGATTGTGAGAATCAAAATGTTTTTTTCTTTTACTGTTTCTATATTGCCTTTGCCTTCAGCAGTTTAAGATTACCTAGTCCTGCACTTATCTCACAGCTTAATTAAAAATCTGGATTGATTAGGCAAAAGCTGTCGTGTAATTATTGCTCAGTTTGTAATCAATTGTATAATTAGACTATGTGACATATAAAAAGAAAATCCGTAAGATGATGTTATTGTAATTGTACTGAAGCATAACTTACTTGATCTTCGTTCTTTCTGTACAGTTAAGCACACAAATCTGGGTTGACTGTCTAGCTATCTTTAATTCTGAATTGATGAGCTTGTATGGTTTTATATCTAATACCTGTTACTTTATTATACTTTCCAGTACTTTGTGCTCTGATTTCCTGTGTTTCTTAAGGTATTATTTTTTTTAAATCCATTGGTTAATGTTTCAGATTACACAGAAAATTGTAACTACCATCTTTTATATATATATAAAAAACAACCAACCAAACCCCACCACCAATAAAGATACAGGTCTATATTTTGAAAAATTAATAAAGATTTTGGGTGCTTCATCTTTTGGATAACCAACTTTAGATACCTGAAAATCAGACCCCTTAAGGTATCCAAAATTTGGGAAGCCTAAAATCACTAGCAATTTTTGAAAATTTAGGTCACAGTATATATTTTCTATACAGTCTGTTTCTTTTATGATTTTTAATGCTACCATACAGACGGGGACACTGTATTAAAATAAGACTGAGATAAACCCAAGCAAATTAAGGGTATTAAGACATAAGAGAAATTCTGGAAATTTTGAATAAGAAAGAAATTCCATCCTGGATTCACCCAACAATAAATTTTAAAAGTGTCTACTGTTTCTCCAGGGAGAGTGGTACGTTACAATAGTTTTTATGGCTCTATGTACTTTCAGTTTGTATATCTCCGTATTAACATATTAGGTCAAATTCATCCCTGGGACTAATATGTCAACTCATCTCAGTTTCTCAGAGATATTCACCCCCTACTTCAGAGTACTAGTCCCACACCAGCATTTGCCTGCTAGTGAGACTTATACTTAAAATTGCAAAATTATTTCCTGTAGCAGATCATCTTGCTTTCATGCACTTATAACTTTTTGAAGAAAGATATTATTGAGGATAAAACATTCATCTATCCATAGATGATTGTTCTGTAAAGTTTGAGGAAAATCCTTTCAGTTATTTTATGTGATGAGGGTACAACTTTTCCAATTTGTACAGGACTGTGCCAAAAACAACCAAAATTTGAAATCTAAAAAATTTGACATGCAAATTTGAGCAACCGTATTTACTAGGTTTGAAAAATCTTGCTTCTGTATAGCAAGTTGAGAAAGCCTCATGAGGCACCTACCCAAGATTTACATTGAAAGGTTGGGGGATTCCACTAATTTTATAGGCTTGTGGTGTAATGAATAGGGTTTTGGACTAGGACTCAGAAGATCTGGATTCAATTCCTAGTTTTGCCATTGACCTGCTTTGTGATGCTGTGCGAACCACTTATCTCTCCATGCATCTTGTCTAATTAGGCTGTAAATGCTGTGGGGTAGGGAGAGACTAAGGCCTGGATCCCCAAAGAGACTTATATGTTGCAATGCCTTTCAAACATCTAGAAAATCACAGGAACAACACAGTTATCCACATAGTCAGAGTTAGGCTCTTAGGCTTCCTGTACAATGACTGTGAAGAGATAGGTGCTTAAGACTGTGATCCACAAAGCCGCCATGCTAGGCAGGGAGACCCCTAAATTAGCCAATGGGACATGCTAACGATAGGCATGTGTCATAAGCCTTTCACAGAGATAGGCTCCAGAGTCCGGGCTGCTGGGAGTCACCTATCTCTGCTAGTGATCCACAATCAGGAACTCCTTTCCCAGATTCAGATGGCTTAAATGTCTACATGGATTTTCATGAGAATGGGTTAGATGTCTGCTTCACCACCAGTGCCAGAACTGGGGAGAGAGGGACCATGTCCCCAACATTTTAACAAAAAAAAAATATGCGCTGTGGGAAAAACATTATTGTACTGTTTAAGACCAAGATGCACTACATATTCCTGGGGGAATTCTGTGCCACTGCCCAAGAGCAGAATTCATGTCCCTGGCAGATTTTTTTCCCCCCTGCAGAATAATGGATTCTGCTGGGGACGTGCTCCAATTACACCTTTCACCCACCAGGGGCTGTTGTGGCACCAGAAGAGAGAGCATCTGGCTCACCACTGGAGCAGCCAGCCACGGAGAGGGAGCGGGCTCTTTGGCCTTGGTCCCCTCCTTCGGCACCTTTGCTGCACACACAGCAGCCAGAGGAGGAGGAGGTGGTGGTAGCCCAATGGTTAGCGCACTCATTTAGGATGAGGTTCCGTTCTGCCCTCTACCTGACAGGAAGAAGGTATTTGAATGGAGGACACTCACCTCTCTGGAGGGTGCCCTAACCACAGAACTATGGGACAATCTGATGTCACACTCCTTCAGTCTCTCCTGTTGAAACTGTTCCACTGTGTATAAATAATTAAAGTGTCATTGGGCCTGAGAGAGAGAGAGAGAATGACCCTATCACCTGGCAGGTGGGAGACCCAGAGTCCAATCCCCCTGCTCCAATGACTTTTTAATTATTTATACACAGTGGCACTCTGAGCACACCTACTCAATTTAGCCCTGCGTGCAAGATAGGCGGGCGCATGCATGTCTTCGCTTGTTTTGTGGATCGCTCAGGACTTAGGTGGGAGATAGGTGTCCAAATATCTACAGTGAGGCATCAGTGTGCATGCCAGGAAGAAACTTAGGCGCCAAGTTTAGTTATTACAGGGTTAGGCAGGCGTTTTGTGAATCGCTGTGGAGCCTAAAACTGGGACTTCGCTGCCTAAGTCTGGGGTTTAGGTGCCTAAGTACCTTTGTGAATCTAGCTGTCTCTGCCTATGTGTTTGTACAGCTCCTAGCATAACAGGCCCCTGATCTTGGCTGAGGTCTCTGAGCTATTATAAAATAAATAATAATGTGGAAGCATAAGGTTTTATTATCCTTAATTTAGCATGAATAATTGGCAATGAATGTTTTCTTGGGCATATTAGCAAATGGGAATGAAGCCGTCTGGGAGTTAAAGGATGACCTTGAATCCTTACCCTCCAGCAATATCTGTCATATCAAGGATGGAATTTGGAAGATGGCATGTTCTATGTAATCCTCTGAAAATACATCAACTCTATTTAGGTCTTGCAACAGAGTGCCAATTGTACTGCAATTATTTAATGGACTCATTTTTTCAACTTTGAAATTAATGTGTCATTGTATTTGGCTGAATGTGCTGTGCTTTCATCTAGAAATACATTGGCACGGAGTCATCTAGAATCAGTTATATTGGAATGACTAGTGACTGATGTAAAATCATAAGGTTAAGGTTATCCTCAAAGTCCTTTGAAAAGCTGTTACTTGCATACTGTATTCAGGAAGAATTTTGTGTTATATTGGTAATAAGAAGAGCCATTAGAAATCCTTGGGCATGGAAATAATGGAGTTAAGAAATATGATAAAATCAATCATTTGCTTAAAATGCTTAATCTAGACTTGTTCAGTTATGGTGTGGGTGGTATTGTGTATGTATTTGTTTACTTATTTTGAGGTTTTGCTGGCTGTATTTTAGCAGTCACATTCTATGTACTGACATCCTCTATGGGGAAGAAGAGCTATCAGGCAGGATGGATTTGTAAACAGGTGGCTTCTAAAAAAAGCAAGCTCTTGTACTTAAGGAGACATTCACTTCGAAAAACTCCATGCTAATTTTTGGGACCTGTCATGAAGTCAATGGGAATGTTGCCATTGGCTTCTTGGGGCAGGATTGGGATATTTAAGTTTAAATATAACAAAACCCTATAGAAATAGAAATTAGATAATACATTAGAAGTAGATGTTCCTAATGTGCTAGATTTATCAAAATAATACATTAACAGTGCAGAGCTTTAAATAATTTGACATTTTGGCTGCTTAGAAAATGGAAATTTTGCATGTCAGTTTGTAGTGGTCCTTATAACAAGTGTATGAAGGCTATATCTTCACTGAAGAGTAAGCTTGAATTATCTACACTTGAATTAATGCATCTTGAGTAAGCCTAGCTCAAGTGAGAGTGGCCACACTGAGAAATAACACTTGAGCTCCTCCAGAATGACTGGATTACTTTACGGGGTGATTGTTAGCAGGTGATGTGTTATGCTAACTTTAGCTGTATAATCTATATCTCCGGACAGGCCAGCCAACTCAAATTCAAAAAAGCACCAACACATGGAAGTTAAGGGTTTGTGTGTGCAGAGAGCACTTGTGTTACTAACTTGAGTTAACGCTGCAGTGAAGACAAGCCCAAAGGAGGAAAAGGCTTTAATGGGGGGAAGCAAGGGGACAGTAGAATTGTCGTTTCTCTAGTACCTTTTCACTGTTCTACAGGAGGGGTTGACTTTGCTGTTTCACATTTCAGGAAGCATTCTCTTCAAATGTATGTCTATGGAACCCAAAAGAATTACAGAACAACAGGAAGAAATACTGTCTATTCTAGAAGAAAAATTTCCAGAGCTGCCACCTCGAGAAGACATTATCTCTGTTTTCCAGCTGACCCAGTGTAATGCTCAGGGTAATGCAGTTTACTTCCATTCCTTAGGCAGCGTGACAGTTTTGTCATGAGGCTACATCAGAATGGATCATCATGTGAGATGACAGTAATCGAAATAAAAAATGTCTTAATTTGTATTAACATATGATGGTTACTTTTAAGTTAAGTGGCTGATTTAAGGTGGAGCATAGAAATCCTGTTTCCGTGGAGGAACTACTGTGGTTCTAACAATAGTGGTGGCGGTTATACAGATGAATAAATATATATTCATACTAAACAATATTCAGTGAAACTTTTGTGCTGATTTAGTGGGCCCCAGCACAGCATGATGGGATATAGCCACTGCCCCAGCCTTAGGCAGGATGTTCAGCTGCAGCTCCATGCTGTCTTGGGGGTGGATTTTATCTTCTGAACTACCCAGACTTCAGCTGCGTAGAGCTCAGTTTCTTGGGCTCTGTGCCGGTGAAGTGATTGTAACCCTAAATAAAACCTGAAATAGCAAGAAATGATTTTAATAATGGGAATGTATATTTCTTTTTCATTGTCACTCAAAAATGAGACTGATCCATTTTTGCTCAGTCACCAAAAACATTCACCATCTTGGTTGGAAGGTGCTTTAATCCCAGACTAGCTAGCCTGGCAGGGGTATAGCCTAGAGCTCAGATGCTGCTTTCACTCAGGTTGGTAGTCCACCCACTTTGCAGTGAAGACACAGGCTAATTTACTTGAGTTGCTGATAGCCCTCCAATGTTTTCCCTCAGTTCCTGGCCCCCCACCTTCCCCCCAATGTGTCCAGGTGGACAGAGAAGTCCTCCTGCAATTCAGAAAAACATGGAGGCTGGTAGAAAAAAATCTCTTTCCCCTCTGGATTGGAAAGCTCAACTTCAATGCGGCATCCTTGTGAGAAACCAAGTGAAAATGGCTCCCGCTGAGCTGGCTGACATTCCTGATTGCATGAGCTAGGTTCAGCCAGCCGTTGGCAGATGAGGAAGAATGTGTGACATCCACCACATGGCTTCACTCAAGTGATCTGCCTAATATCCAGTATCAAACTTGAAATACATTGTAAATAGCAGTGGGATAAAATTTCTGAACATTGGGCCTGATTTTCCTAAACACACTGGTATAAATCAATAGCAGAGCCATTGAAATCAGTAGAGCCATACTGAGGTGAAACTGGTATAAGTGAGAGCAGAATCGGGCTCATTGTTCATTATGTATTATTCACTATGCTCCGACATCTAGATAAAGCAACACACAAAACTAAAGCCACATACGAAAAAGCTTCTATTAAGTGTTCATGGATATGACCAAAATTCAGTGAAACGTCACTTCATAGATACAATACAAAAGTGAATAAAGGCCAATTTCAGTGGTTTCTGCAGCTTGAGTAAAGCAGTTGACACAGTTCTAGTGCTTCCTAGCTCTGTCATGTATAGCCTCTGTATACACAGCCAGAATTTCAGTGGCCTTTTTTTGCTGCCATATCACATTGCAAACACACGTCCAGTTTGCTTTTCATTACTACCCTGAAATTCCTTTAATCATTACTGCTTCCCTAAAACATCTCCCACTGATTGAATTCAATTTGTTTTGGATTATTCCGCCCAAATGTATTAGCTTTCCTTTTGTACAATTGAACAGAACTGAATTTTATTTTTCTGGTCCCTTAGGCCCCTCATGAGCGTTGCCAGTTTAGACCAATATGCTTTTTAGCTCCTCTTTTAGATCATTAATGAAAATGTTAAATATATTTTAAAAGCCATACACAGTCTGTGACCATATGCACTATTCTCATTGCCATTCATGGGCCCGATTCTAGACTAATAAATGTACTTAACTTTGCTCATCTTGAGTAATCCTATTGATTTCAATGAGTGAAATCCTAACACCACTGTGGTAAAACTCCCATTGACTTCAATAAGGCCAGGACTTCACCTAACAGGATTACTTACTAGGCACATGTGTCTTTTTAGGATTGGTATCCATGTGAGTTCCATGCACAAAGATAAGAGCATAGTTGGCCCTTAATGAAACTACACTGTACAAAGAAAACAAAATGAGCCACTTTGCTACTACTTTTGGAAGCAGCTTTAGTATGGCCATAATTTTAAGTTCCCGTGAAGAGGGACATAGAGCACCAGCTACACTGTTCTGTATTTTATCATCATTATTTATAATTTTATTACAAATTACATAGTTAGCATTGCATATGTTTGTGTGCTCCATGTGCAAGTAGCTTGGGTTGAGATTCTGAGGTCCTTTGCTGGTGAGAACACCAGATGAAAGTTTTATGTACCTACTTTGTTAGGCAGAAGTGGAGCAAGTCAACAGAATGGTAGTTCCAAGTTTCATCTAATAAGCAACACTCATTTACAGACCTGAATACATAAGTGGACTGGTTATTTTGGGCATGATGAGAAGAGTAGATATTCTGCTTATTGAAGTGTCTACTCTCTCTATATAGAATTTTTTTAGATGAAAGTATCAAAGATTTTGAATGCACATGAGAAACAGCCAGTTCATCTTGTCAATAGATTGCTGATTGAAGAGAATCTAGCTATTGCATTCATTGATGAGCAGTTGTAATTGATATGGCTATTTCATTCATGAGTGGTTATCTGGCTATATTATCTGCATTATGGGTAGGGGTCAACTGACCATGTTCCTGTATGCATCATTTAAGTATAGTTTTAGAGAATGTTGCAGCCTTTTAGCGGTTCATCTCCCATTACCGTACATGGAAGTTACATGATTTAATGCAATATTTTGAAAATTCACAGCATTCCTTGTTCCAATATAAAGGAATCCAGATTCCACAATTAAAGAGTCATCCACTAGATGATGATGATAAAATCTTCTGTGTCAACAATACTCACATTTTTCTGTTCCTATTAACCTTTAATCCCACACAGAAAACATCCATTGGTGTCAGTGTTAACGTAAAAAAAAATCAGTGTTAGAATGTGATCTGAAGTTTGTATTTACAGTATGTACCTTAATTGCTTCAACTCTGAATTATTTGTTACAATAATATTATATTAGTGCCAGAAGTCTCATATCCATGAACTAAAGATTCAAGTCTTTATGTCCACTTATTGACAAATAGTATTTGATAGGCTTCCAGATAAGAGCCTTTTCAACTTCAGAGAGGGAAACTGAATGTATGAGTATCTTGGTCTTTTAATTCTTTTGAAATTTGTTTACTTTGATATTAAAGTAGTAGTGCTATACAAATATTAATTGACATTACAAAAAATATTGTTAATTTTCTGATGTGAACTCATAAAAACCAGACGAGTCAACATTAAGGCTAAAATTCTGGTCTTAACTCCTGTTGCATTTAAACACCTCTGAAACTTGTATGTATTGAACAGTTTTTCTGTATCCCAAACAGGTTTAAATATTGAGGAGGCTGTGTTGAAGGATCTCAAGGAGCTGTCAGATGGAGAAATTAAAGTAGCAATTAGCACTGTGTACATGACCCTTGAGGTAAGACGTAACATAAATAGAATATAGTTGTTAAACAACCAAGCTGCATAAGGTGGCCTGTTCTTTCACATAGATTTTGGGTTACTTGCTTTCTCAAGATAGAGAATGAGCAGATTTTGTCAATGATGTAATTCATTTTTATGAATGCCGTAGTTATTTGTGGTCTGACTTTCATTACCATGCATCTGAATATCCTTTCAGATAAAAGTCATTTACCATGATTAATGTTAAGATTCTGTCACTGGTATTTTTAGTAAAAGTCAGGTACAGGTCATAGGCAATAAACAAAAATTCACAGAAGCTGCGACCTGTTACTGAAATATCCTGAGGAAGATGGGAAAAACAGAGCTATCGGGTTTGCAGCTACTTCAGCCTTCTTGCTCCAGCAGACTGGCCGTCCGATGGCCGATCAGCTGTTCGGTGGCAGCCCTGGGCAGAAAGCTGCTCCAGCCCTGACTCAGAAGTCATGGAGGTCTCGGAAAGTCACAGAGTCCATGACCTCTGTGATCAAATCATATTCTTAATCATGATGCTTTACAGCAGCAGCTGCAGAAAATTGCAATGCTTGGATCATAACCTACTTTTCCGTGGGGTTAATAGTCAGCTCCTTGAGAAAAACGTCTTCATTTTTTGCTTTTATAAACCTGCTTTGAAATCTGGGAACAGTCAGGTTGGTCATAAATTATAAAAGTTCCAGGGTTGATAAGAAATCCATCCAATTTTTTAATTAAATGTCTGCTTATCTTAGGCATTTCCTACGTTAGCAATACTGGTGGAAGTCATTTTGTTTGATTGCTGGTTTTCAGTGTCACACCTCTGAATTGACCTCACTTAAGATGGAGTGCTCTTAGTTAAATGTGTGCATAACTATTAGCTGTTCAGAGTTGTGCATATTTTACAGATGTTCTTTCCTCTAATGTATAGTTTGTAATGAATATCGTGCTGATATCACTTTAGATTTAGCTGTGATGTATAGAATTAATTGAAGAACAGAACAAAATCATTCAGGGCTAGATCGTGGCTGGCTCTGTACAGGTGTGAGAAGGCATAGAGTCACCTAAGGAACTTTCACCTTCCCCGCCCCTTCCTATGGGGGAAGTGCAGCAACTGGGCATGACAAGTCCTGCAAGTGGCATTAGTCACCCCAAAAGGGTGGGCTAAGGCACTAGGATAAGGGAGCTGTTACATTGCTGCTATTTCTCCTGAGGGCTTTTCCTACATTGCAGTCCCTTCACCTACCCCATCAGGTGGTTGCTTTTAATCCCAGCCTTGCTCTCACACATTGAGCAGGTGCATATACAGCACACTTCACCTACAAGCATTGTACTTTGTATTATTCACTCATCTATCTCATGTGAGCCAAAATCATACCTTACCTACAGAGGGCCAGTCTGGCCCCAAATACCCAAGACTGTGTTCGTGCTGCATCACCAACCCAATAAGTAAAAATGGAGCTTTATGCCTGCCAGTTGAAGAGCCCTCTATGTTCCGCAAACCTTGATTCTCAAACCCATGCACCACTGACTGTGAGACAAGCAGAAGTTAAACCGGAGGGAAGTGGGGAACTGATGTTTTATGATTCTGTCATGTTTTATTCTTTCTTCCATCCTTAATTAATCTGAACAGGCTTCCTGGGAGTAGCAGTAATTGATCTCTTATTGGTAGATGAATGTTGCAAGTAGGTGATGGGGTTCTATCCCAACCCCAATCATCAAAAGTTTGAGTTTAAGAGGTTCTATAATATACTGTAATTATGGCAGTTGGGCAGTATAGAATGGGAGAGAACATCAAACACAGCATTTTGGGGTACAGGAAGGGGATAGTTCCCCTTGAAAATAGAGGTTAATCTTCATCTTTGCAAGTACCACTGGACCTACGGCAGCTGTTCCAGAGGATTATGTCTGCTGGATCTAGTCTGTAGCTTTGTACTGCTGAGTATCATCCTGGTGTGCTTAAAATGTCAGACTTGGATTTTCTTTCCTGACCTAGTCAAAACACGTTATAATTGCTCAGAGAAGAGTAATATGTAGCATGTTTTGTATCAATATATCATCTGTAAATGGATTTCAATAGCTATGTACCTTGAATCATACTGGATGTTAGTTGTACCGATTAATATGTCAAAATGTTAATGTCTAGTTTACTAAATAAGTGATAGAGTGTCAATAAGGTCAGTGATAGTAATTTACATGCTGGGTATAGTTATTAATCAGTTTAAAAAACTACATGTTAGACAGTCAAGAAATGAACAGTTAAAGGGTCCAGTGACTTTCTGATTGCCATACAACCCTCCATCGTCCTCCGTCACTCCACCAAACTTGCATGGCCCACCCAACTTTACCTTTCATCCCAAAAATTTGCAAAAATATACAAATGTCAAAATAACCAACAACAAGATGGTTGAAAATGCATTCTTTGGATAAGAAATAGGGATTTTATCATCTTCTAGTAATTGATTTTAGCCGTTGTCTGTCATTTTGCAAATTTAGTCAGTGGTACAAATTAGGTTTATAATGAGGAGCTGGCTTCAGTATTAAATTAAGATGCTTTTTTTTTTCATTCCCTGGAAAGAGTATGTGGAATGCAGCCTCTATGCAGGACCCAGATCTAATATCCAGGTAGCACTAACACAGCTCAGCTGGGAGATAGAGGATCTTTACTTCTACTTTGCACAACTATATTAAGGCTAATCACATTCTACCCTATAATTTGTATCCCCATCTTCTACCACCCACAAAAACATATAACCACTGCAGATTTTTATAGTCCTAAAAGCAAACAAGTTTCAGATCTGGCCTCAGTGAATGTACTGTATCACATTTGACCTTAGAATATTGTTGTTCAGGGAACACCAACATTTGATTCTCAAGCAATGAAGTGGTTCACAAGAACATTGTTTGGGGATATAACTAAATGGAACTATGGATGGATGGAAAAGGAGATTCAACTGCATATGCGCAAAACAATCAATTCTTAGTGATTTCCAAGAGTTAAATGATCTTTAATCTGAAATCAATCAAATCACTAATATTACCAGCATTTTTGACTGAAGTTACCTGGAAGTCATGATGACTGTCTTGGAATGTAGATATCCCCTAAAAATTCAGTCTTTCTTTCTCCCCTGCTCCCCCCCCAACTCTTCCTTTTGCTTGACTACATTCTGTTATGGGTAGTGTATTGTCAGTAAGGACAAAAGAACATTTGTTCAGTGACCATAAGTCATTCATTCTAGTACTTCTCTTTGCAAAAGAAACATGCTGTAACTGAAGTGGCATTTCTCCAGCCTCTCTGGCTGGAGATTAATTTTTGTGGTTGCTGAGTCACTAAATCCTCTGTTCAAATACTTCCAGAATTCTGTCTGGCTTACCGTGCTTGACAGAAGCAGACAGGACAGTTGTTGGCTTGTTCAGATTCACAGCCTTGCCAGGCATAGAGCGATCTACAACAACACCAACAGTGACAGGGATGGCTTTGCAAAACCATGGTGTACTGCCCTGCTTGCCACACCTCCAACAAGCAGCACTCTGTGTCACATAATAGGAATAATAATTAACAATAGGCAAAAACCTGAAGACCTGAGTCTTTACTCAGGTAAAACTCATGTTAACCTTCCTGTGAGTTTTGCTTGCATAAGAACTTCAGGATTTGCTCCAGGAATAATGATAATAATTCATACTACTTATCACTTATGCAGTGCTTTCCCTGTTCTAAGTGCTGAACAGACATTAACTAATTAAACTTCAAGGAGGACATGAGGCACAGGCTTGACTTTGCTTTAATGCCATAGATGTTGCATCTATAATGTGTCTGCTTCTATAGAAAACTAACAGGGTAAATTTTTTCTTAAAATCAACAGATACATAAGAGCTTCTTTCAATGAAGAGTTTTCTTAGATCTGGTTATTTGCTTTGGTTTAAATGATCTGCCCTGATCTGTTAGGATTTATTGATTCTGATGGTTACACAGTTGCTGCTGCTACTGCTGCTAATAGTGATAATAGTGTGATTATATCTGCTGCAACCCATCAAGATTAGTAGGCCATTTAGAGACATATGTTTATTGCTGTAGTTGCTATGTGTCATGAAGAGTGAAAATGTCACACTTGAAACACTCTGGCTGTAAATGAGTTAAATGAATATTTAAGAATGATAAAGATTTTTTAAAATCAATATACTACAGACAAGTGACATTAATATTCTAATAAATAAAATACCTTATATAACACACACATTATTGAGTCAAGGGTATGTGAAAGACTATTTTTTATTATTGGTTTTACAGATCTGTAATGAAATTAGAGTCTCTCTCAGCTCCTGTGTTTCCAAGAGGAAGGGTGATTTTATGGAGTAGGCACTAGGCTGGAACTCAGGATGTCTGAGTTCGTATCCTAGCTCTGCCACTGACTTCCTGTGCAATCTTGAATAAGTCGCTCTGCGTCAATTTCTTATCTGTAAAGTAGGGATAATAATACTTCTTTACCTCACAAGCCTGTTGTGAAGATAAATTCCATAATGTTGGTGAACTATTCAATTACTATGGAGTTTAACTCTGATTTTTCTATTAAAAATATAGATGCTAATGTCCCTTATTAGAGAAAATGTTTGCTAAAAATGTTCTTTGGTTTAGGCGGAAGGTAATAGCAGCAATAACTGAATAATTCTTTCAATTACCAACCAATTCACTATTGTATCACTACTTGATATTTATACTGCAGTTACACTGAGACACCTGAAAAGAATCAGGCTCTATGGTTCTTGGTGCTGTACAAACACATAGGAAAGCATGATCCCTGCTCCCACAAGTTTACAATTTGAGAAGACAAGGGATATGAGGGGCGTGAGGGGTAGGAATACAACCACATGGTTACATTTTATGTATCTGTAAGTATATTTGCCCCTGTTGTTGTTATTATATTAATGAAATGTCACTTATCCCCATCAGCCCATCACTCTAGCCATCATCAATTTGCTGATCTCTTATAGACGTCTTGGCAGAGATGGGTCTTGAGGAGAGCTTTAAAGGAATAGAGGGTAGTATTAAAGGAATAGATGGACGTACTGATTAATTCAGGGAAGGCATTTCATGCATACAAATCAGGATTTGTGTGAGGAGCTGGATGTGCACAGCTTTGCATTTTCCCGATAAAGCTCTTTCTGTTTGGGGTTTTGTAAATTTAAATTACATTGAAGTTGTAGGTTAAAACAAGAAATGAACAGAGTCTTTAGTGCTAGGTAGTCATATCACACACAAACTGCATCTCATTTACATGAATGGCAGCATTTGTTCAAGACAATGGCAACAGAGAAGTAACCTGGCCCAAGTTGCTGTTTTCATTAACTTGACTGAGAGGCTTCTCCAAGTCGTGATGAAGATTATTCATAGGATACTGTTGCAAAACTTAGTGCATGCACTGCTATTAATTTCTGTTTTATTATGTTATACCCTGAGAGTATATTTTGCTTGTTCTCTGTTGGAATTCCCTTGGAAACGAGAAGCATCATCTCAATGTGACTTTCTGGGAAAGTCATTTTTTTCTGAGAGATGAATAATACTTCGTGAATTGAACTTTCCATTTCTCCTCTTTACTTAAGATGCAACACAGTGAACAAGACATCCAGCTTTCATGGAGCCCCTTTTTCTTTATAATTTGTTATGAAAGCTTGATGACATTTTTACTGGAGTCTGTGGTTCAACTTTTTCAATGCTGTCAGCTGGATGCTAGTTTGGGGGCACATCCATAGGCTCATTACCAAAATATAATTACAGAGAGAATACGCTGAAGATCCTCATTGCTCACTGGCTATCTCGCCAGCTGCCTTCACCTTCTTGCTGCTGTAGCAAAGTGCTGCATGTGCTGGAGGGAGACTGGCTATGCAAAATGGCATCCTCCACATGGCATGACCTCACACGCAGGATGCCATGTTGTCTCTACATGTGGATTGTGCAGCATTTCAGTCGCTGCAGTGCTATGTTCTGGGCAGCTGCCAGGGGAGTGGATGCCTCCGGGGTTTTTCGGGTGGGATGGAATTGTACTGCAGGCCAGATTCAGCCCACCGGGTGTCAGTTGGACCACTTAACAATCACACATTTAGCAATATCTTTAAAGAGAAGAAAAATAATGTAAATAGAGATTCCTCAAGGAGGCTTAAGGAAGCCCGCTGAAAAACATGGCCAACAGGTATATGAATATCTGCTCTTGATCAGTATAGGTGAGAGAATCTGAATGCTGAGACAGTGCTCTATTAAGATTTTTATATCACTTTCCTCACCATGATATCTGAGCACGCTTTATAATTTTGTAAAGCGTTCTTTACATAGGGCGATCCTACATGATGGCATAGCTGAGACCAGAGCAAGGTGTCTCCCACAAATGGAAGAGGGAATGGACGCAGCCCTTTGTGCTCTGCTGATCCTCAGCTGGTGAGACAACTCCCTAAGAGGCTGTTACAGCCAGTGTAATTTAGAGCAGCCTGGAGACTCCTATAAATTTCATTTGGGTTTAAAACAGCCCTCAGCTGTCTCAAGGATTGGGGTGGGGAAGGACAGAAAGGTGGCATAACATCACCTCCCCTCCTTGGAGCCTACCGAATGTTGGCCAGACCCAAAGATTTAGGCCTAGATTTTGATCTCCCTCACCATCCCATAATTGATGTCAAAGAAAAGGAAAACTCCTTCATTAAATTACAAAATATTTTTCAAAATAGCATTGATAGTAGTACAGTGTATGCATTTGCTTTTTTTTCTGACAGATTTGTATGGAGTTTTGTGTCTTATGCAGACAGATTTTTATATAAGTATTATGCACTATACCTATATAAAATCAAAATGAGTAACTCTCTCAGCTGTAGCATGCCAGGCATTTTCAAACAACTTTAAGCTAGTTGGGTTACTATATAAACCATAATGTAGTCTAATTTAATTTTATTTGAAGGGTTGAACTTCCATTGTCTGGTTTTGCTGATCACATCCTAGGCTTGGCAAACTTTTCTCTTCCAGTATAAATATACATATTATGTTTTTTAAATGGTGTCAGATTGGTACGTGAATTTGTTTTTGATGCTAAAAAAGCGAGTAAACATGTTAACATTTAATCTTCCAGTAATGGAATTGGAAACAAAATTCTCAGCAACTTACAATGCTGTTCAGAGATATTTTTCTGATGCCTGTTGTGAGAAGTTAGGGTATGTAAAATAAATGATGTATGGAGCTGTAGGAATGCGACTTTTGCAGACTACCTTACGTCTAAGGAACATTAAACATAGGGTTCTCGTTTAGCAAATAAATAACCATTCATTTCAATGGCTGCCTAGTCTGGACTTTTGTGCATATTTTTGCAAAGATGAGGAGAGGCCATTAGGGATTTAATATAAAATAAATCGCCAAGGGGTCTTCTTGTAGTCCTAGTCTTTCTGCCACATGGTGTGTTACTAATGTGCATAAATGGGCTTAAATGAATTTGTTATCTGTATTGCATTTGCAGTATGTATATATTTATATATTATTTTTAATTGCGTTTAAAAATAAAACTTTAAATACATCTTTTGTGTATGTTGAAAACATTGCATTTGTAAATAAATCAATCTTAATTAAGTTTTTTTTAAATGTCAGTGTGTGACATCTGCCTATAGGTAAATATGTAATATATACATACATACACATACAGAGCTAAATGTACTTTAATTTTGTATCCCAGAAGTATTCAGAGAGTTAAGTCATCACCTTATAAGAATGAATAAATAGTACAGTCAAAGATCCATTAATGAAAATACCATATTTACACGAATATGTCAGAGTCCAGCATTCAGGAGGATGGTACCAGTGCAATTGATGCCCCAGGTCAGATGAAGAATACCATTTGTAATGAATACAGATTGGTCCTAGGTACTGACAGGCTAGGTAAAGCATGTTGATTTTCTTTTTGTGGATGTCTATCCAGCTCTACAGGTGCAGAAAGGAAACTGGTGGGAATGTATATGGGTCATCCCAGATTGTTTGTTTATGACCTTAACTGCTTATTAATTGATTGTAGGAAAGCAAAAAGTGACATCAGCTATGATTATAGTGAGTATCTCCATCACTTCTAGTCTTTAAATCAAGACTTGATAGCCTTCTAGAAAACATGCTATAATCCAGCACCAGACAGAAGTATTGGGCTTCTTGTGAAAATTACTGGGTGAGATATTATAGCCTGTGTTAAGTAGGAGGTCAGATTAGGTGATCATACTAGTCTCTTCTAGCCTTAAAATCTATGAATAACAGTGGCCAGTGACAGGGCCTGTACTAGTAAATTCAAGTCATGTAGAGTTTAGATGGTGCATGTAGATGGTGCATAATTTTTGTAAGGTTTATTTTCTTATTTTATGCTGTAGCTACTACTATAATACACTGTATAAACTCGAAAAACAAAAACAAGGATTTGTACTGCTGGTTTTGCTTAAGAATGCACTTGGTACACTACAATGCCATTCATAATAATATTTGAAATGGTGTATATTGAGATGCTTATGTCTGTTTTCCCCATTTCTTTCAACAGTAGTTTGTTTAATGAAGTTTCAGTGACCTGTGCTATATTTTGTTTGGCATCAGGTCTAAATCCGTTTCTGACATACCTTGTAATAAAGGGAGTTTTGCCCATACTATTTCTTTGCCAGTCAATCTCAGTTTTAAAATTCAGATAGCTGATCTGAATTGGCTAAATAAATAAAATAAAAGATATAATCTTATAAATGTACCCATACATTAGCTTGTTCTAATCTAATTTTCTTTAATAGACAAATATTTCTTTTATGTTTTAAAATATATCTGCCATTTAAAAAGTTAGTAGGTTTTTCCTTTCATTAGCGGTTTACAAGAATATTTGTTTCTGAGTGTTTCTCTTGCGTGTCCCTTAGAAGATGCAGGAGAATGATCTTGACATTTTTTTGTTCTAGTTTCTTCTCATCTGAAGCCTTCTGCATTCAGCCAAAATTTTGAAGCACTAGTCACTAAAAACTTTCTCTGATAGCATCTTTTCTATGTTAGCTTCAGTGATGGAGACTCATATATAGTATTTTCAATAAATAATGCTATTTATGAATGGTATATTATTTTCTTTTTTGTCCTGAAAATTACCCTATTTATGAGGTAATTATAGAAGCTACTTCGCTAGTCAGTTGTGTATTACAATTTGGAACTGTTCAGTAGATCGAGAGACATGAAGGTACTGTAGGCATTTTCCAGTATTTCAGGGAGTCTTACTGTTCTTTTTTTCTGAAAACCAATTGCTCTGATTCCTTAACATTTATAAAAATACTTGTCATTGAAAGTTAATCCCAAAATTTTGAATGCCCCAAGATTTTTTCTTTGCTGGAGTTGATTGCTATCAAAAGCATCCTTATACTTGGTCTTTAACATCGGAGAGACTGTCCACCTCTCCACAAGGTAGTTCGTACCATGTTCGTACAAGGTAGTTCGTACCACCATACCATGTTGTGTCTTACTGCTCAAGTAAAAATCACAGGGCCAACCTAGGATATAAATGTGCAGCCCCATTTACTTAAATGGAGTTTTATATGTGTATTTGATGACTTATGGGAATTAACTGCATAGGCATTTATCTTTCTAGGTTTTTTTATGGCCCCCTTCATCTTCATACCTAAACACTACTCATTTACACTGGTGTAAATCAGGAGTAACTCCATTGATGTCAGTGGAGTTACATCCATGTAAAGCCAGAGTGAGGGGGGAATAGGAGTCAATGAATTTATCCTTACAGCACTCCTGTGAGGTAGGGAAATATTATCTGCATTTTACAGATGGGGTACTGAGATGTAGAGAACTCTTGGACAACATTGTGCAGCATTGTGCAGCATAGCTCAGTCTAGGCTGTGTGAAAAAGTGCTCATGAGCATGTAGTGTAGCAGATCAGTCAGTGGCTTCACAGTTCCTTTCAGTATGTCCACCTGGAGGGGGCCCTGCCAGGTCCTATACAGCAGGCTTCAGTCTCTCCTGTATGTCCCTTCTTCCTCACTTGGGGTTCTCTCACAACAGAGGGGAAGGAGAGCAGGGGAAGAGGACGCAGACCCTTCCACTCCACCAGGTCCCAACAAAGGGCCCTGACGGGGTGTTGCAGTGTCTGGACAACTTGTTGGTCCACCCCAAGTTACATTTCCCCAGGGTCACTTCCTACCACACTGTGGTTGTTCCATTTAGGGTGTGGTCAAAGTCTCAATAATACTGTATCTGCTTCACCTGGTGGGGGACAACATCCCATTCTTCAGGGCCTCTTGTGGGTTCACAGATGTGGTGCAGCCTGTAACACCTTCCCCCATGTCACTGGCCTACCAATGCCCCTTTAAATTGTTCTGTCACTTGAAGCATGCCTTGCAGATGTTGAGGGGTGGGGCCTTCCAGGCCCAATTCTTCTTCATGCCTTGCTTGTTTAAATATGGAGTCTGTAAACCCCATCACACTCAGTCTAGCCCTTTTGCCCAGCATCTCACCAGAGGTCTGTGCTAAAACAGGAAATAGAATCTAGTTCCTTGAGGGCCTGGCTACTGCCTGGACCACAAGACCATCCTTCCACTTCCAGGGCTTGGTTCCAGCCAGGCCTTAATGGGTGGGATTTTCACAGTGCTCAGTGCTGGCCTAACTCTTCTCCCACCAAAGTCCATAGGAGTGTTACCGCTTTCTTCATTAGGAGCAGAATTAGGTCAATGCTGAGCACTTTTGAAAATCTTAACCTGAATTCTAATTTTGCCATCAAAACTCAGTGGCTGGGTATCTATTTGCTACTATTTGTGTTTACATTTGTTATGGGTGCAAAATTACAGATATAAGTAATTGGGACTTAAACTTCAGAAGTGGCTTTTGCATTGTGCATTTGCAGTTTCATGCCTCCAGTGTTCAGAAAGAGAGGGGCTTACACATACTGCATAACTTTGACGATGGCCACATTTCACAATTTAAAAATTTCTTTGTATTTTTCTGAGTCAGGTTTCCAAGGGATCACACAATTAATCTTCAGAAAGGACAAAACCACCAATAAGACTCTTAATCTTTTATTACCATATTACTTAGAATCACCAGGAAATTCTTCCTTCCCTCCATTACTACCTTCATAGATGACTCTAGCCAGCAAAATATGTTTAGCTTCTATGCACAAAAGATGATTTTTCCAGGTTTCATGGAAGCCTGATATCTTCCCTTCTCCCTCCCCCCCCCATATTGTTCACTGCGTGCAGAGTACTAGGCAGAAAAGATGTTAGAGTAGATTACCTGAAGTGGGTTTCATTGTATCATACCGCCAGGTGCTGTAAATTTGCATAGCAACACTGATTTTAATGGCTCTATGCTGGTTTACCCTACCTAAGGATTATTTTATCTAATAAAAAAATGCAGTTATGTGTTTGAATGAACTCTGATTGTTCCTTGAAACAAAAGAATTGTGCTTTATAACCTAAAAGTCCTAATAATGACCTGATGCAAAGTCCATTGTAGGTATTGGATTATGTCCTTGCTTTTTTTTTTAATTTTTAAAAGTTTGTTCATTTACCATTTCCTTTTTTATTTAGAAATATCACTAGCAATATTGTTTCTCTGCATTTGCAGCTTAACCTGAGATTCCAAGAAAAGGGGAAAGAATTAATTAAAGAATAAAAAAGTGATTTCTCTTTCAGATCTCTCAATCCAATATTTGCCATATGGAAGGCTCAGCATCAGTCTCTCAGCATGCCTAATTGATGGCAAACTCACATCGACTGAATAGAAGAAAAGATGATAAAAAGAAAAGACCACAAAATTAATATTTCCTCTTATTTTACTGACCCAATATATTCAGGTTAAATCCAAACAGTTGGGGCATGCAGTTGTGGTATATGCCATAAAATACAGAGTTTCTAAAGATTAAAGTCCCACATAAATTTCTTGCCATGGGACTGACTAAAGCTGGTGTGACACTGTGTGAATTATACCTTCATTGTACCAGTTTAGTACACTGCCAGGCCTGCCTTTAGGGAAATATTCACCCCATGGAGGGTAGGTGATAAGAGATACTACTATGTTCCTTGTGGAAATGGGAGCTTTATTTTTTTGACTGGGGCTCCACCAGCTGAGCAGATGACCTGATTTTGTGGTTCTCTGCCAGGATCTGCAAGAGCAGAAGCCAGAATAAACCTCCAGGTGGTTTTTTCTCATATTTTAAATCAGAAAAGCTGCATCACTGACATTTTCAAAGTGTCACATTTTCTATGAAATCCTGCTGCCTTCTGCAGATTCTGTGATGTCTCTATAAGAAAATTCCCCCCATGTCTGTACCTGTCCACACTAGGGGCTTTTGTTGGGGCTACAGTCCTTCACAAAGAGCAGAAGCAAACTCCAGTTGCAGTTTTGTCAACACAGTTTCTCAGTCTATCAGTGGGGCAGACCACTATGGATCAATAAGAAGCACTCCTCCCCCAAGAGGCTGCACATGTTTTCTTCAGTGTTCCCAGCCCAGTGAGCAGAAGAAGGGGAGAGGGGAATGACGTAGGGTTTCACTGCACACTGGGTGAGCAACATGCCTTAAAGTTTCAAGCTTTTTTTAAAAAAAACCAAGGAACAGTTAAGATATATATATGTATATACAATCAACTGTGCAAAGCAACTTGCTCACACTTGAATGCATTCAGTTTTGCTACATAAATGGACACATCTAGTTGAAAATAGAAATCACTATGCTCACCGACCTATGCCCCCGTAAAGTTACAAAAATAAAACACAAAACCAAGCATGGCTTGGACTCCCTCTTATGGGTTCTGCAGCAACAACAATTTACTAACTCTCTTTCCAGAGCTGTTCTGATATCATCAATGCTGGTTAGGAACAGAGGAATTTCCATGCCAGATCAGACCAGTGGTCCATCTAGTCAGGTATCTTGCCCATCTGTGTCCAGGTGCTTCAGAAGAAGATGCAAGAATCCTAGTAATCATGTAATGGCCAGTTATGGAATACCCTGAACAATTTCTAATCCTTGTCAATTAGGAGTTGGCTTATACGCAGAAGCATGGAGGTTTGTACCCTTTAACGTTTAAGTGCTTTTGAAAATCTCACACTAAATACATAATTGAATTGGACTCAATGGTCCCATCTAACCCCACGTACACATTCAATAATAATTTAATTTCACCCTATTAACAAATCTACTTGCAGCTTCATCTGCCAACTGGAAAATAGTTAGGCTTTCTTATAAACAAGGGATATGACATCTCGGATGTAATATACATTCATTTACTGCATTCGGATCTACTGCATTTGGATTCAAATACAAGCTGCTAAATCTAGAATGTATCTTTGATCCATTATTACAAATTCAGAAAAACAAGCATGTTTTCAAATGGCACTGTGCACTGCCAACGATGTATCAACACCCTATGCCGTAATTATTCTCTAAATGTGATAATAATGTGATGTGTTAACATAAAAAAAAAGTTTGACTCCACAAAAGCAGCTGAATTGGACAACCACAATATGCATAAATCTAATTCCTACCATTAGATGCACACTGTTTGATATATATTATTAAAAGTTCCCCATAGTTAGTTCCTTTTAAGCAAAATACCTGTGCTGGAACTCGGTGTGATACATAAATCAATTTAGGAATTTCATTTTTCAATGGCAACCCAGATTTTTTTTCATCTGTCTGAGATGTTGAATAGGTTTTGGAACATATTGGTGAGAAGAAGCATACATTTCAGGGGCTAATTAAAGCCAAAGGCTTTTAATGACAATGATTCCATAGTCTTTTCTCCTGTTTTATTTGTAATGAGCTCAGAAGGCCAAATCCTGCACTAGCCAGTATTGTGGGGAGTAAGAACATAGCTCCTCAGTGCATAATATGCAACAGGGACCATGGCGTCCTAGGTAAGATTCCAAAGGGTTAAGAGTTGTACATTGGGGTGTGGATTACTGCTCCCTGGAAAGGAACTGTGTACATCATGGCCAGTGCCTGCAGTTGACACCACCATGCAGACTAGCTAACTTTGCAGCTGTCCATATCCTCTAGCCATCAGATCACACCTACTTGGGGCTGGGCTGTGCAGGCTGCCCTGATAACTCATTCCTCCCCTCCCCTTCTGCCTGTCCTGTTGCTGCATAGTGGGAAAAACTTTCTATGCCTACTTGCCTCACTACTGCACCCCAGTGTGTGTCTGCCACAAGCTAAAATACTCTTTTAAACCTATTTAACAATAACTCTCTGGAAGGGCATGTGCAGGGCATGAGAGAAGCTGATTGTTGTCCATTGCATGTTAGTTTGTTGTTTTAAAAATATATAAATATTTGGACAGTGAATCAGAAAAAGAGTCCATAGTGGAAGTCAGTGATGGCTGGTAACTGAAGGGAGTGAGCTTTATGGAGGAGAGTGAGTTTGCGTTGTCTACCACATTGTCTACCACAGTCAGGGAGGCCATTCTAGTGGTAGGGGATAACGTGAGAAAATGTTGAGTTCCCTTTGAGAAAGGAAAGCAGAGGAGCATAAAGGCAAGCTGAAATGGCAGAGCATAACAGAAGCAGAGGAGTGAAGGGTAGCAAGAGATGAGATGTGACTCAGAACAGACACAAGGAGCAGATCTCTGGAATAAGAAGGTGCCATTTTTACATTGACACTTTTTCTCACCATAATTAGATATTAAATTGCCCTTGTGAAAATATTGGTATTTGCACATCAAACTATGCACTGAATTGTCCCTCAATACATGATTAAAAACTTGATTTGAAATTTTATCCCTTGTACTGTAAGTGAACTTAATCTAAATAAAAAATGATACAGGAACAGGAAAAGGTAGAAAACCACTGCGGTTAGTCTGAATATATGTGAGGTAAAGCGACATCTATATAGATAGAGACATATAGATATGTAATGCCTTGTATAGGTCGTGTCTTGTTTCACAATGTTTTGATTTGTTTCCATGAGAAATGTAGGACTGTCTCACTTAAATGTCACCTACACATGTGGAAAAACAGAACATTCTGCAATGTGATGTGTACAGATGTGTTTGCTCCGTTTTCTTTTTTCTTCAACCCTCCCCCCCTCACGTTTTTTTAATCCTAATTGGTTGGTACTTATTACCCCATGTACTTTTCTGTTTGTGAGCCTTCTCTTGTGGTGGTTTAGAGCTTTCTTGGAAATGGGGCTTTTCATTTTTGAAATTCAGGTCTGTTTAGGGGAGGGGATATTTCCCTCCAGTCTCTAAATGGTTTTCATGTTGCAAGTGAGTTTTGAAAGGTTTAAAAGAATTTGGGGTGCATAACATTTTGCCTTCTGGAGAAAGTGGAATGTCTATCATGCTCATATGATATGTAAAATTAATGACAATTCCATAGAGTCAAGAAAACTGGAGGAAAACACTCACTTCACAAATGCAGAAGGGAGTTTTATACTGAATCTGAACCTTATGTAATAGTATTTGAGACAAACAGAGGAAGTACCGTTGAAGGTCTTCATAAAAGTTTAACTGAGAACTTTTTGCTTGTTGCTGTTTAATTAGGCCAGGCCTACACAAAGATCTTTGGAAAATATTCATCTTTTGGTCAAAAGATTAGAGTAACTTTTTCTTGAGGAAAAGATCATAGTAGTTATGCAGTGTTGCTTTAGTCCTGCTCTCTTGATAACTTGTATAGATCGGAGATTATATCTTTGTAAAAATGTTTCTCTTCAACTAGTGAAAGTTTTGTTATTTGGAATGTTGAGTGCAATTATATTGACATATGGTGATAATGTGATAAAGCATAAGGGTTAGAGGTTGAAGGAACCATGGCTTGGCAATTAGCAATGTAAATGAAACATTCATTATCCAACATGCTGAGAAGTTGATGAACTGTACAATAGATCTGAGCCCAAGTCACTACTGAGATAAGTCATTTCAGACATTACAGTATTTATGAGTATCCTGGACAGTGTTTTGAATTTCCTGATGAAATATCTTGTCATATGGAAATATTTTATCCGTTAGTTTATGTAGAGTAACTCTAAGTAAAAAGTCACAAGACCCTAAGCTATATCGCAAGCAATACAACGTGGAACAGAAAGAAATATGAATGATATTAAAGCTTGCATTGTCTAGACAATTTTCAGGATAAAGTTATTGCGACAGATTGTAATCTCAGATACTGCAGCGTAAATTGTCTCAAATGACTTAAATTGACTTAACTGAAGTTATTTCATATTACAGTGGTGTAACTGATATCAAAAGCTGATCCATTGTGTGAAGTGTCATAAATGTTCAAAAAAGTTCCATATACTGCAGATAAAATGAGGGTAATTTTTAATAATCACACAGGAGGCAAGCTTCTTCAAGGGAAGGCATAGAATTTATGTCGAATCATATATTTAAGGTGCTGTAAAGATGAGAAGTGAGTGCCTTCCAAACTTGGCAGTAGTTAATTTATTTACGCCTTTTAAAAAATTGTACAGCAACCAAAAACTATGGGCTAAATTCAGTATGGAGGTAAGGGGAGTGCATCTTCAGTGTAGCTGTTCCCATTTACCAGGATTGCATTTGTCTGTATGTGGTAAGCCTTTATAAATGGCACAATACAGTAAATAATACTTTCTAAGTAATAAATAGATATATTTAGTAGAAATAGCCTGCAGGGAGACCTGTAAACACAAAATTAGAGTGGGCTTTCTTTACAATGAGTTACATAAATGCTCTTGATTAAAAATAAAATAGATGGAAAGAGAAAATGTAATTAACTCAAAATTTTTGGAGAATAGTTAATCCTATTTAAAGGCTACTTGTTTAATATTGCCATGGAAAGTTATACACTGTGTATCTGCTGTGTATGTTTTACATCTGTGTTGCACTGCTACTTGTTTATTTGGACAGGTTTCCTATTCTGTAGCAGCCACATTTCTCATTATCAGGACAAAGTGTTTGAGTGGGCAAATATTAATTTCTTATGGTGCTTCTGAGGTACAGCCATATTCCACACACACTCTTCATTCTAGTTCTTTGAAATACAATAAAATAATAGTTAATTATAACTTTATGTTTATATAGCACTTTGAATCATAAACAAGCCCAAAATAATTTATAAGTTATGAAGTTCTTACTTAGTACTTACTCAAAAACCCTTCCCTCACATCTATATCTATATTTAAACTATATCACTCTCACTTCATTCATCAATAGTTTCTCTGTGTAGAAAGGTTACAGATGTTTAATAATAAAAAGAGACCAGATGCAACATTTCCAACTAGGAAGTGAGGAACACAACTGAAAGTACAAGGAGCAGAATACGGGTATCCACATTAAAATTTGGTTGGGACAAGGGGACTAAGAGAGACAAATTTCTATAGAACAGAATCCATCAAAGTACTTTATCTTTCTATGGCTTACTTCTAAAGCCAGTTTTCCTTTTTTCTCATGCTTCCTTATAGGCTCTCATGTATTGAAAACTGTTTTCAATTTATAAATAAGTCCACATGAAAGTGTTGGAAGCTGTAAAAAATGTATACAAATGTGACTTCTGTATTTTAAGTTGGTGACCATAGCTTTTCATGCTGACAAGTATCATCTCAGTTACATTGTGCTCTCTGTTTCTAACACAATGGGGCTGACACTTCTGGGCATTACTGGCAATACAAATTATAATATATAGAAGGAGTTAAGAATTGCTTAATTTGGACACCCTCCATATCGCAGTCATGTGTTTATCCTCACAAATAGCCCTATGAGGTTCGGAAGTACTATTGTCCCCATTTTACAAATGGGAAACTGAGGCACACTGAGATTAAAAGGCAGATCTAAGACCACTGAAATCAGTGGAAGGTCTCCCACTGACTACAGTGGCCCTTTAATCAGGCCCCAAGTCTCTTGTTCAAGGCCACCCAGGAAGTCTATAATAGATCCAGAAATTGAACCCAATCTCCTCCTTTAATCTCAGGACCATCCTTCCTCCTTTCTATTGGCTGTGCTATTTGGCACAGCCGACTGCAGTATATATTTTAGCAAATATATTCTGAATAAACTGTGTTTTGAAGAAGAACAGCTTGGTCTCTATGCTCATGGGCCAGATCCTGGTCCCTGTTGTGTCCAGAGAGCTGCTGTGCTTGAGCAGTCATTAATTGCTGGAATATCCATTGGGGCCCATTGCAGCTGGGCATAAATTAGAGCCAGCCCCAGTACCAGTTGGTTAAAGGTGCTTCTCCACCACCTCGGGTCCTGCACTGAGCAGAGCACAGCCCCATCTGAGGATAAAGCCTATGTTACTTCAGAGGTCATTTTGAAATCATGATTAAAAATGGGGGCAAAAACAATTCTACGGAACTTATCGTCATGTTTAAGTGAAACACTACTTCTTTCATTTACTTTGAATTTTTTTACTCAGGGCATGATCCTATGTAGTGCTTAGCATTCATGCCACTGACTTAAATGGGAGTTGAGGGTGCTCAGCACTTTGAAGGAAAACTCAGCACCTCACAGAATTGAGCCTGTAGAGATACCTTGGAGAATAGGAAGTAGATTTGTTTAGACTGGTTCCCTTCGGCTAAGAGGCTCAAAATTGTGGGGAAAAGTATTTCCCTCAAGTGTGAATGTTACACTTGCTAAGTTTATAGGCTCTCTTTCACCACCTGACTTTGATTTCTGTCAGTTTCATCTTAGGAGATAGTTTGTGGCTGTTACTGTGGGGAGAAGTGCAGAGTGCTTTACACTCTCAGCAGACCTTCCCTTTTCATTCCTTACACGTTCTTGCTTCTCTTTCACTTGTGCTTGAAATTTCCTTTTGATTGTAGATACAAAGTTCCAGTTCTTTTAGTTTGGGTATTATGGCAGAGTGATTAAAATGTGAGTACAGCAGGACAGAGTTTCAGCCTATGGACTGGGCAATAATTGAGGTCATGAGATGCTTAACCGCAATTTAGAAGTCAGCCACTTCCCTTCTTCCGTTTGTTATTAGGATATCATGTTATCTAACTTCTTGAAAAATCCCTGAGCAGACATCTAGTGAGAACTAGAACCACCTCTAAAGTAAAAGGCAAATAGGATATAAGTGGTAAGATTTATCTCAATTTCTGAGGGAATCTGTATCTAGAAGCTCACCTAAATGTTATACATGAAATAATATTTTTAATTAAAGTGTCTTCAAATGTTAAGACACTGTAAAGTTTAACTATTCTTAGTTAATTTTCATTTAGTTTGTTCACTTGTAAAGTTATGAATTATCTTGAATCTCAGATATGGGTTTTGTTTAGTAAGTGTAATAATAAATCTGAGTTTCATGCTGTTAATATTGTACTTACATGAAGTCTATCCTTCACTCCCACACACACTGCTCTTTAATCAAATTGGGGGAGTGGTCTCACATATTCTTTATTTACTTCACACACTCTAACTGCTCCAATATTGTGAAATTTCTATGACTTGTAATAGCCAAGTTATATGCTATTAATACAGATTTCAATTATTTTTGATAGTGCCTCAGATAAATCAAAATATTTTCCTTCACATTTACAATATGTAGGATTCTGTAAGCAGGGATCCGTTAAAGCAATTCAGGCCTGCCCCATGGAACAACACTATGGGGATTGCCCTAAATCTTGCTCTGCATGAGTGGTAGTGGAAGAAGCCACACATATACAAATCATTTGCAGGGTTGGTTGGACCCCATCATCACACTTCTTTGGCAGACCCTCCCCAGTCTGCCACTCCCTGTCTATTCTGGAGGAGAAGTGACTCAGGCCCCAGTCATCCAAAGTACTCCTGCTAGTTTGGGGTCAGCAGTGAGTTTTAGTGTTAACCGCCCATTATGATGAATGAGGGAGATCAGACCCTTTAGAACTTTTGTTTCATGACATCTGCAGACTTGACATCACTGCATCAATTGTGCATGAGCACATTTTCAAGGTTGATGACAACTAGAAACAATATTTTGTAAATGAAAACCACCTGAGAATAGGGGCTAGAGCCCTGGGCCCATGACAGGAAAGCCTGTGCCTTAATCTAGAAGGAAGTTTAGATAATACTTCATTTCCTGAGGAAATTCTGTCTATTTATTGAAGGAAAAATTGACAGAGTTTTAAGGGTGTCAGCTATAGGTCCTGCAATCTGATTTAACTGTTGCATTCGTTCCATGTCCATCATCAGGGCAGATGATCCTACATACAAATTGTTTGTTATAGAATCATAGAACCATAGGCTTAGAAGGGACCACAAAGCGTCATCTAGTCTAATTCCCTGTCAAGATGCAGGATTTCTTGTGTCTAAACCATCCAAGATAGATGGCTATCTGGCCTCTTTTGAACACTTCCAGAGAAGGAGATTCCATGACTTCCATAGGCGGTTTGTTACATTGTCCTACAGTTCTTACAGTTAGGAAGTTTTTCCTGAGGTTTAATTTAGATCTGCTGTGCTGTTGTTTGAAACCATTGCCTCTTGTCCTGCCCTCTGTGGCAAGAAAGAACATTTTTTCTCCATCTTCTTATGGCAGCCTTTCAAGTATTTGAAGATCACTACCCTGTGTCCTCTTTTCCAAACTAAACATACCCAGTTACTTCAGCCTTTGCTGATATGGCTTGCATTCCATCCCTTTGATCATCTTTGTGGCTCACTTTCCGGTTTCTCTACATCGTTTTTATACAACTGTGACCAAAATTAGAGCCAGAACTCCAGCTGAAGTCTAACCAGTGCCGAGTAGAGTGGTACTATCACCTCCTGTGACTTGCATGCCTCTGTTAATGCAAACCAAAACTGCATTTGGTTTTTTTGCAAGAACAATGTTCATGCATGCTGAGGTTGCACCACAGCGCCCAGATCTTTCTCAGCAGTGCTGCTGCCAAGCCAGTTATCTCTCATTCTGTATTTGTGCATTTGGATTTCTTCCCTAAGTGTAGCACCTTACATTTGTCTTTGTTGAATTTTGTCATCTATAGCCCAGTTCTCCAATTAATCAAGATCCCCTTGAATTTTAGTTCTTTCCTCCATAGTGATTGCAAATCCCGCCCGCCCTCCCCCCTTGCAGCCTTGTGTTATCTGCCAATTTGATCAGTATGCACTCTATTCCTACATCCAGGTCATTAATAAAGATGTTAAATAATACCAGATGCAGAGCAGATCCCTATGGAACCCCTCTGGAGCCCTCTTTCCAATCTGATGTCATTCCATTAATAGTTACTCTTTATTTGCAGTTGTTTAACCAATTATGTTTAACCAGTTATTTATCCACTTAATGGTAATTCCACCAAGCACGTGTTTCTCCGATTTACTTATGAGAATGTCATATGGGACTGTGTCAAAAGCCGTGCTAAAGTCCAATTATATTATATCCTCTGCATTCCCCCTGTCCACCAAACTAGTTACCTTGTCAAAGAAGGAAATCAAGCTGGTTTGGCGTGATTTGTTCTTGGTAAATCTATGCTGGCTGCTAATCATCACCCTTCATCCTCCAGGGATTTGCAAATGGAATGTTTAACACATTGCTCTAGTACAGGGCTGGCCAAACTTATTGCTCTCCCAAAACCTCCCTTCCCTCTGGGCAGAATCCTCTATCCCCACCGTCTCACCACAGGGCAGAAGCTCCGAGCTCCCCACCCCAGTCTGGAAGTCGGAAAATGGTGGGGTGGGGATAGGGGGCTCCACAAGCCTCACTTTAAACTGTAAATGTGGCTCACAAGTCACAATTTGGCCACCCCTGTTCTAGTAGCTTCCCAGGTATCAAGGTCAGGCTGACTGATCTATAGTTCCCCTGCTCCTCCATTTCCCCTTTTAAAGATGGACATATAAGTTATATATTCTTTACTTACATGACATTTAGATTTTTGCATTCCAATTTCTTTCTTATTATCATCTTCATGGACCAGATCCTGCTTCCGGTGTAAAACTAGTGTGACTCTATTACTTTTAATGGAGGAGTCAAATGCTCTTATTGATTCCAGGTGTTCAGGAAAAGAGGGTGTTGAGACTGAGCTAATGAATTCCTGCAGCCCTGCTTCGTTCAAAGCAAACCTCCGCAAAATGTCTTAACTTTTATGAAGCTTACGTGGAAAATAGCAATAAGGCAAGTGGAGAATAGTGGGAAAGGGAGTTGATGTCTCAAGGGAAGACAGAGAGAAAGACAGGCCTGCTGATGGGGGTAAGGCAATTGCCCATGGGCTTGGTGATTTAAAAGGACCCAGGCAGATGGGAGGATAGATAAGTATCTTCCTCTCCTCCACGCTTCCTTTCCCCCGAGGCCCCGACTGCTTGTGGTCTTTGTCCCTTCCCTGAGTTGAACTTATTTATTATGCGCCATGCAGGTTCCCAGGTGGCTGAGAAGGTGGCATCTGCTACTCTGCTTCCTGGGTTCATCAGTAATCTCCTTGGGCAGTCCAAGGGACCCAGGAAGCTGAGTAGCAGATATCTAGGGGGACCATTGACAGTTCTGACCTGGGGCCTGGAGAAGGATAGCATGAAAGATGTGCACAGAGGGCTGCTCCAGAGTCTCCACAGCCTAACCTCAGGCTGTCCGCAATATCCAGGAGGAAACCCTTAGGACCAACTCCACTTGTGAGCCATGGTAAAATTGTCATGAAATACAGTCTGTGTGCGTATAGATGGAGAAGAGCAAATTTAGGAGCCTTACTTCAAGCCCTATATCCTTGAGTATGGGTGCATGTGGGACAAAACGTCAGCAAACTATTGAATCTGCATTTCTGTGACAAGCCCCACTGTTTGTTCTCCACAGAAGGATGGCTGGTCACAGGTGGTTGGCCCTCGATTCAAGATGCTTCCAAACATTTACAGGCTTTTCGTGGCAAAGAAGAGCCCAGAGGCCTGTGAAATAGATGAAAAAGCTAGACTAGATGTCTTTAGTAAGGGCTGCTGCTTCATACGACACATAAGCTGTTCTCTTAGCCTGGAGCCATCGCTGAGAGAAGAATGTGGGGGAGGGCAGGGAGAGAAGCTGGGTGGGTGACATGTTCAGGGCAATAAGGAACCAAGCAGTAGGGGAGAGGAAGAGGAACAGAACAGATGCAAAGCAGAAATACAATAGTAAGAAAAAACCCTTATTATGTTAAAGACAATTAAAAATACTTACATACTTTCCTAATGTTATTTTCCATGTCAGAAATTGCTGTGGTTGTTTGAATAAGTGCTGTAAAGACTTTGTTTTATGATCATGACTGGGGGAGGTGGTCTGCATGGTTCTGAATGAAATAGGAGGTCGGCTACGATCAAGGAGAGAGGACAGCCCCACAGACAAGCTCTTTACAAAGGTGCGTTTCCACTCTAAAAAAAGTTTGAGAATCCCCATTTTAAACTAAATCATCCTCATGGCTGAGAATTTTAGCTAAGTCTTTTTTTTCTCTGGAAAGTCAGAGCCACCTAGTGTCCAAGCATCTAAGCATCAAAGTATCTAAAGCAGTAAAATGCACACTTATTTTCTCCAGTTTAGTTGCAGCCTCAAAGAAACTCAAATGCTGTCAATAACAAGTTGTATGCAACATTAATTAGATCTGGATGTTTCTGGAAATAACTTGTCCATTAACATATACAGCAAAACAAAGACAATTAGCCAGAGTGCACCATTAACTTCTGTTTACAATTTTATTCCGTGCATACAATGCTTAAAAGGCCCGGAGAAGATTGGATAAAACGATTCTTTTTGGGCCTTCCTCAAGAAGTGTTTGCTAGTCTTAAAAATCTTCAGTATAATTACCAAATCTCTCCCTCTCAATTAACCGTGAACTTCCTTTCTCAATTATCTACTCAATTACTACCTAAAAAAATCACTTGCATTAAAGAGTGGTCCTACTCTGAAAAGTGACTCAGTGAAACTGGCAATGTGGGGTTCCCTATGTCTTCTGTCAGTGATTTCAGGTCTAATATGTTCAGTTTTTAAGTTTAAAAAAAGTTTTTTTTTTTTTTTTTTTAATTTAACTTCCAGCCATGCTAATTCAGTTCAAGCTCTGGAAGGCAAGCAGGATACTTTCTATCTAACGCTTCATCACCATTAATAAAGATTCTGCAGGCCAAATTACCTCACTGACTTCTTGTTATGTCCTAGTGATATTTGTGTGATTCTATTATCTTCAAAATCTTGGACAGGTGTACTTATTTGGAACTTAATCATGTCTGAGACAAAAAATGCAATAGAATCCAGCTTGCTGTCTTTAGCTGTAGTGGGTGTTCAGGCTAACAGAAGGAAAAAACCCAGCAAAGCCTTACTTTGTCAGTAAAGTCAAGAGATGTTAACTAATGAGTTTAGTTTGTGATGTTCACTGTCAGTTTAATTGAGGTGGAAGTTGGTCAAGTCTCTTAAACACAATGTGAATAAGAGAGCATTTATTTGTAAATTGAAGCAAATGATTATAAATGAATTGAGAAATGTCTCCTGGGATTGGACATAAAGGTCTTGTAAACTGAAATTTTTATAAACAAACAGCTGTTGGGAAAATACCATTATGCTGTAATAGCTGCTATTAAAATCCATTAGCAATCTTGATGGTCTCTTTGAATTTGATGCATCATTTGCTCTGAACAGCATTTCTTTCTAAATATGCTTTACCAAAAAATCTTTAGATTAAACAAGACAGTAGCAACAGACTAGGAGATTAATACCGATTATGTACTTTGCTTGCACCAGCCAATCAAGAAATTGTACAAGCATTTTCAATTGAGAAATACCGCATGTTCTCCAGTTTAAATGTCACTGGGCAAATATAAACAAATTGATCTGAATAAGTGTAAGGTTTTCTCCATCACAGTGGTGCTACTGGCAAAAATATAACATCCTACATAGATTAAATGTTTCCAGATTGAAACTGAGTCTGTATTTTATGGGGCAACAAACAAACAAAACCAAAAATAATCCTACTACTACTTTTAAATGTAAAGTATTGCAATTTACTCAAAAGCGTCACCTATTCCTGCTTATAGACTCAGAGAACACATAGGATGCCAACTGCCTTCAGGGAGGGGCTGACTTCAGCTCATGTTTCTGCCAGAATTAGTTAGACTTCTAATGAGATTTTGAAAAATGTGCAGTCAAAAATACAGCAACTTTCCTCTTACAGGAACAATTCAAATATTAGAGTTAAATCTAGACTAATCCTCCAGAATGTTATTGTCTATCATTCACTGATGCTTCAAGATCGCCATCTGGTGGATGAGGAAGTGTGGCTGCCTAAACCTTAATTTCAACAGTAGCATTTTAAACATGCAATAATCAGTTCTTGCTGAGCCTATTAATATTTTTACTTCCCGTCTCTGTGAGTATATAATGTTTCATTTTATTTTTGATATTATTTGATAGTGTTTATTCTACTGCTATACAGTGCTCTTAGTGCCTTCTCAGAGAGTACTTTATAAATAGATGCTCGTACATATAGACACATGCATATATAGAAACACACACATGATATCTCATCTGTTTATTTTTCTCTAATACTATCCTGCTTTCCATGACAGTTTTTTATTTCAAATTCTTCTTCATTGTTCATCTTCTTAGTTCTCTATCTACTTATTTCCCCCCCAGTATTTTCTGACTTCATCTTTGCCCTTTCTCTTTTCCACTGCTACCTTTCTATTTCTTTTGTTTCCTCCACTTGTTCTATCCCATATTTCCTTCTTTTCTTCCTTTCTATTTCAGTCTTCTTCAATTGCTTCTTGTACCCCGCACCACCATCTACATTCCTTCTTTCTTCTCACACCTTCCGTGCTCTAAATCTACTTCCAATTCCTTCTGTTCCATGGCCCAAACCCAGTCCTTGACCAAACTTTCTCCTCCATTGCCCCAAAACTCTCTTTTCTTTATTCCCTAACCCATTTTTCTATTACTACCCTCAATATTGAAATACCATGGTCATGAGGGAGAAGTGTCTCCCTCCTGCCCTAGTAGTGTCTCATTCTTCCATGGTAGAGAGGAAAGAGACTTCTCATATTTAGATTGTAAGCTCTTCAAGGCAGGGACTGTCTCTTATTATGTATATGTACAGTGCCTTGCACAAAAGAGCTCTAATCTCAGCTGAGGCATTTAGAAATTACCATAATACAAATACATTAAAATAATTAATACTATGTCCTCTTCCTTGCCCACCCTCATGATCCATTCTGGGGAGGAAGTGAAGTGTCCGTGTATTCTACTTCTTTCTCACCCTGTTGGCCAGATGAAAGGGAGAATTAATATATCTTCCTTTCCCTGCATATCAGTAGGGTTGTCAGATGTTCTTTACTATTATATGCCCCTATTATCATGCAAACAAAACCTGGAGTGGCAGCAGCATAGTGAGCAGGAGAGAAATCAGTATTGCTTTAGCACCTTGAATATCTTAGCACTGCTGAGGCAGCTGACAACATATTGTGATTTCCCTTCCTAGCAAAGGTCTCATACTATTGCTAGTATATTTGGTCTCCTCTAGTTGGCATTGGGGTGAGCCAGCTGAGTGGTAAGGAGGCAGGTGGAGCTGCCTGAAGCTGGAAGCAAACAGCCACTAGAGGTGGGCTTGAAAGTACTTTACTTTGGCCTCTTGTTTCCTGGAGCACTCAAGGAATGTGGGAATCCATTTATTACTGTACATCTTCTTGTGTGCTCTTGTTGAATATTTTAATATTTTTCAGGATGTTGGGGTGGGAAGAATAAGGAGGAAGTTACTTGGAAACTACTTGCTGTACCAGTTGTTCATTTTTAAAGAAAATAAGAAGTAATATTTTTATCATGCATCGCTTAAATAATGTACACCTTAAATATATATAACAGATAGCTATAATTCTAACATGTGACCCTGAGCTTCACTTTTATTGTGTATATGAGGTCCTCAGAACAACTACAACCTATACGTATATAAATACAACTACAGTATAGCCTATATCCACTTAGAAAAGGTACCTTAAAAATACTGATAAGCTGCATTCAGAAGCCAGGAAGTACCAATATAATGTCCCTGCATTATAAGAGCTTTCTATTTTATTTAAAAATCCTTAGGATTTGGATGGTATGCAGTAAAAAAGGCACATACACTGAATAATGAGAACAGAAAGTAATATTCACTGATCTTCATCCATGTTATCCACTGAATGAGGCAGGGTTTTTGAGACAAATATAGCATGTAGTTATGTAGTTAGGCTATGGGCCTGATTCACCATTGCATTACTCCAGTTTTGTGCTAGCGTAAATCAATGAGATTGCATCATTGTGAAACCAGAGGAACACAATGGTTATTTAGGCCACATATCAGAATGCATGAGTTAAGGTTGTAAAGTCTTACCTTTGTTATTTTCTGACTTCTTAGTGCCTCACTTTCTTAGTGCTTGTAGCAATGTAACTTTCAGGTATGGAATTTCCTGCATTTTTTAAGAAGTAAAAATGAAAAATAAAAAAAAATTCCCACATGGGCAACTCTTTGGTAGACAGCAATAGAATGCTCTGTACTATGCCCCTAATTCAGGTAGTGATTTGTTGTATCAGGACCTACAGGTGTTGCTATACATGCTACATATTATGAACACATTCCTGCTTTATGATCTGATCCTTCTATTTCTGTTTAGCCTCGTTAATATTTATTCATGAAAATAATTTTAGAATTTGAAAATTTATATTTAAATATTTGGGGCCAAATTCTCATCTGGCTCCATTGAAGTAAATGGAGGTCCATCAGCAGAGAATTTGGCCTATAACCTCTTTACTTTGTTTAGTGAAACTTTGCATTGGATTCATTCACAAAATATTCTCACCTTTGCTTTATCAGAACTAGAAAAGGTTTGAAGGATATACAGCTTTAAGTGCATTGTGTATGGCTATGTACTGAAGGTGCACCTTAAAAGTTAACCTCAGTGGTAGAGATATGACAGATTTGAGTGGTATTCCCTATGTTTAAATTGAGGAATAAAGCTATAAATGGTATTAGCTCTAGAGTGGGAATGAACCTTATAAGAGTTCCCTGTATAGTGTGCCTACACCTTTATTCATGTAGGAAATTATCCTTGGGACCAGCCAGACAGCACTTGACTCAAGACCTAAAGGGTGGGCTCCTTGGCCTTAAGGTGCTCTAACCTATGCCAATTGGTAAAGAGCTCCTAAAGGCTGTCATACCAGCTGAGGACTGGTGGAGCAGTCACTCTTGACATGAACAGCACTGGTATATTGGTGGAAGTTCCTGCCAGCCACATAGGCCAGCAGGTTTGCTTTGTGCTGCTGTAGAAATACCAAGTGGACATAGCGTGTACCAAGATCAGTGTCGTATCATCCATGGGAGCTGAATGGACTGGATGTTGAGCCTATTTGGAGGTAAAGTTTTCGTAAGCCACTCTAACTACTTATAGTAACTACTAAAGTTACTACTCTAACTTACAAGCAAAGCTTTGCCCTCTTTACTAAACTCCCATTGGGCTACTATCATTCTTTAGCAGAGCAAGAGGGATATTTTCCCCTAGTCACCCACATACACATTCTCAGTTATAACCACTGGGTGTTATATACCAGCAGCAAGTGGAGAATATGAGCCAGATTCACCAGTACACTGCAGCTACTTTGTGCCACTATGATAACTGGTCAGTTAAGCCAGGGTTATAGCCTTAGTGCTACCAGAGCAGTGTATCTGGCCCTAAAACTCAAAGTAGTGATCTTAGACTCTCTGGGACTTATTGCCCATTGTTTTGCACACTGTGTAGCCATTTATACCTGTGCGTAGTGAGTGCAAAACCACACCATTATCAAATATACAATTGAATAAGTTGAACAGTGGAGAATTAGCCCTTAGATGTTGATAGCTTTCGATTCAGTGTGACTGAGCCAAATTCTCTCTCATTGAGTGACTCAGCTTATATTTTGTTTGTAGAACCTTATATTGTTTCAACATTTAAATTTTCTGCCTTGGCCATTTTCAATATAAAACAAACCCATATGCAGTTGCTGAACTTTCACCAAGTGCAGCTGAGTGCATGGTATAGGATAAGCATCTGCAAAGAACTTTTTTTCTTGCTTGTGTAGATAATGACTCTTGTATCTCATCTGACGGAACTGACTGTTTAACAAATGAGTTGCTGAAGGCATCTCACTTAACTCACATAACCATGAGTGCTTATTAGTATCCTTATCCAAACTTCAGTGAATTACAAAGAACTGCTAGCAGTAATCTTTGTAAATAGATTGAGGCTTTTTTAGTGGCTGATCCAAAATATTTGATAATCTTTGTCCAGTTCCTAATGGACAAGTGTCCACATCACTGAAACAATCATCAGAAGTGACACCCTTCTAAATTAGATCCAACTCCACTGAAGTTAACATCAATGGGAACTGGATCAGGACCTTGGGCAGCCTCAGCAGAGAAGCCAAGAACTGAATGGGCATGGGGAATGAACCCCTTTGACCTCAGGAGTTTTCCAGGTGAAGGTTTCTGTACATTGACAATGTGGTGATGTCTGTATTGCTGCTACCCATGCTGAATCTGTAAGAGTGGGGTTCATACTCAGTGATGCCAATTCAGCTCATTTCACAGGGAGCACATTTACTGAAAAAAAGAATATATACTATAATAATTATAATATATTTCTCTCTTTTTTTGAAGAATGTGAGTGGAACATTGTTTTGACTATCAAGTACTAAGGGCTGAGATAATGTACTGAGGTAAATTATACACCCATTCAGCTTCATAGATTAAAAATTTATTTCTGGGATCACACCTTGTGAAAGGTTGTGGGGTTGCCGTTCCACGCAAGTGTTACATTTTGCTAGCCTCGGACCTCCAGAAATGGTACTGTCAGGAGAGTGAGCTGATCATGGCAAGAAGTACTTACATAGTAATATGGGGCTCTTCCAAAGCCCATTGATACAAATGAGCCTTTCCATAAACTTATCTGGGCTTTGGATCAGGCTGTCTTTGCATAGGAATGCAACATGAGTAAATAATGGATTCAGGGGGATTCAGACAGATGTGGCAACTGATCATTATTTGCATTGCAGTAGTGCTAGTGGCCTCAGTGAGGTCTGGGCCCCATTGTGTTGGATACTGTGCGCACACAGAAGGACATGGTCCCTGTCCTGAAGATCTTACAGTGTAATTTAAGAAAAGACACAATGAACAAAAAGACAGAAGGTAGCAAAAGGGTAACAGTGATAGGAGCAAATGGTTATGTAGGCTAGCTATATGCACAACCGGAGGATTTAGGGACTTTCCAATGGTTAGATATTAGATTCAAGTAACCAGTAAATAGAATGGGTATCAGCAGTCCCAGCTGGCCATCCAGTAACAACAGGGAGAGTGACAGATTTGGAAATGGTAACAGTGAGACTAGAAAGAATATGTACTGGGAAGGGGCAGCAGTACTGTACCGGAGAAAGAGGGAATGTAGAAGAAGAAAGGCTATGTCTACACTTGATACTAAGCCCAGGCTCTGACTCAGGTTTGAGCCTAAGCCCCCCTTCTATCACACACAAATCAGTCTGATTCAGGTCAGCAAGAACTCAAAACCTGGATTGTAGAGCTTTGCTCCGGGGGAAGTTTCAGAGCCAGAGTCCCACTTTGACTCAGGATTAAGCCCTGTTTATTTGCAGTGTGGATGCAGCTCAAGCCTCAGACCTGAGCCAGAAGGTCTGTGTAGTGCAGTATGGATGTGTTAGCGTGGCTGTGAGATCCAGGTCTAGAAATTGTACATCCAGGTCTACAACGCAATGTGGACACTCAAGTGTGGACTGGACAAGCCTGGGTGCTGCAGCCTCGGATTTACAATGCAGTTCTGGAGGAGACAGTGTTATTGGAGGAGGGAGAGATTGTGGGAAGGAGTCAAACAAAATGTGAGAGGGTGAGGAGAGAAGACGGGAGCAGCAGTTCCTTGAATATAGGGACTGGAAGAGGGGCTGCCAGAAGAAGTGAGAAAGTGTGAGGGATGGAGATTGGGAAAACAATGGCAAAATTGTAAAAAAATACCCAGTTAAGCAAAGAACCTTGAGGGCAGAACCACATTCCCCAGCTACCACTATTGTCCTGAATAGCTGATTTTGGGTAAATACCAGCTGATCATTTTCAAAGCACTATCCTCAAGGAGTGGCCAAACTGGGTGGTGAACTTTATCCAAACTGGACTTGGGTAGAGGGGCTGTACCATGGAAACAAAGCCCTTTTTTATACTACAGTCAGATTATATTGCTGAGCCATTCACCACTGGTTAGGTAGATGTAGCAGAACAGAATCTTAGTAATTCATTAATGATGATTAACAAATAATTTAATTATAATGAAGGATATTTTATAATTTAGTGAGGAAATATGACAAATTATTAGACACAATCCACACTTTGGCTCTTTTAGCAGGGATTTTAAGTTGCCACTTAGTTTGTGGACACTTTGGGCCAAATTCAAAGGTGAATTTAAGAAGATCTAAGTTGGTATAATTTAGATGCTAAGTGAATCAAAAGAATGTGAAAGATATGTAAGTCTGGACTCTTACAGTTGCCTCTACATTTGGTTCTGTGGCTGCATTTCTCTGTAGGAAACCACCTCAATGGAAAGAAAAGAAATTTTCCACCATTTTTTTCTGGATATCCAATCATTTCATGCTAAATACAGTGATGTACTTTTACATTTCTATGTTGTTTACTCTATCACTTAACTATACAGAAATTCTTATATCCTGGACATTTATTTTCTGAGCTTTCTGCTCTCTTCTTCCTGAAAGGTTTGTGCTTTCCCCTCTGGAAAAGCTCTGCAGTCCTTAACTCTTGTCACTTTCACAACCCACCCTATTCCAAACATCCAGATAAGTGATTAAGTACAAACAAATCAGGATGTAACTAATTAGTTAATTCTAAGCAACCCAAACGATACACAAAGCCCGATTCTCTAATACAGTTTAACTACTTTGTGCTGCCTGAATCATGAAAAGGGGTCAGCAGAGAATTTTCTTGTATAGGGGAATGTTTAGCTGGCATAAACCTAATGGAGATGGCTCCTGCACCAGGTACCCCTTCCTCTGAGAGTGGCTGGTAGAAGAACCCAGGTCTGCCCACTACTCTGGGTTCTAGCCTAGGGACCCTACAACATGCAGTCAAGGTCTGCTCAGTTCCTAACCTTGCTGCTCTCACTGGGCTGCTTCCTTCCCACAAGCTTTCTTCTTCACTGTTCTCTTTTTGGGATATGCCCTTCCCTCAGGGCCAGGCTCCTACTCTTTCCCTAGGTTCCCTTTTTCCCTCTCTAATACACAGAGGGTTACTACAAACTACCTTGCTGCAACCATTTCTGTTGCCAGCATCCTGGTTTTATACTAGCCCAGTCCCCACCTGCTTAGCTGAGCTTCATTTTCCAATTGGATTGCTTCTCCAGCATAAACTCCTCATATGTGGCCTATCTCACTAATTGGCGCCTTGCTCAGCTTCCTTCACCCTTTAGTCTTTGGAGGCAAATCTAATTACATTTTTTATAAATAGGGTCTTTGGTCAGAAATGAGCTGATGTTTTATTAACTTGAATGAGCATGTTTTTCAAAGATTTGAAAAACAGTTATCGTCTGTGTAAGGAACACTCTGTGTACATCATTTTTTTTTTTTATTGGCATTGTATGTCTGATGGTGCCCATTATGCAAAGAACTTCATTTACAATATTGCTAGCTTCCACAGTGATCCCACTCCTCCTGTCCTCAAACAGGTAAATGTCCCACTGAAGTTAAGGGGGAACTGCAGCCTCAATACGATGATAGTGACCTGTGAGATACAGCACTTTAAAAAAAAAAAAAAAGAAAAAAACTACGGCTATTTGTCACATTTTTGTAACTACTCTCTAATTCCAGCCTACGGGAGAAAATTAAAAGTGTCTGTAAGAATCAATATTAAAACAGAGCACTTTTAAACAGTCATGCCCTGCATTTCTTGATTATGTTTAGGAAGAATTAACATTTTGAGATAATGTCTGTTCTTTCATGAGTTTGCAGTGGTTAAATCAATAGTTAATGAGGTTCGTGATGTAATTTGAGCCTCTAGTTTGTTTATGCTAGACCAACTTTATCCATACTCCAAACAAATTATCTCTTATAATCACCAGCCTGAAGATAAATCTCTAAATGTTTTTCTGATGATAGTGCTGTGGTTGGCAGGTGTTAAAAGTGCCTCCCAGGGACAAAGATTGAAGATGGGCTTGTTCCCACAAATCCTTCAGGCGAGGATGTTTAGCTCTCTATCCTGTCATCTGCGGAGGAGCCTTGTATGGTGCCCTGCTAATGAAATCTAATAGGCAAAGGTCATATATCTTTGTGAAGAAAAATGCAAAGCTGGTGAGTGATGAATGTGCTCTGTGGGGTTCAGTGGACGATGCTCAGGGATAAAATCCATGTTTAAGCAGTATTGCAGGCTGTTTGGCATATCTGTATTCTTTATGTTTTAAGTACCCTTATAACCATCCTCTTTACCTGGTGAAATGTCTGAAATAAATATGAAAATAACTTTAGCTTACATGCAATTTATTTGCTTAAATGGAAAAAAAAAATGAAAAACATCCCCTAAGTGGTAGAACAGCTGCAAGTTTTTAGAGTGATAATAAACATGGGAAGCTACAGTATGTAAAGTTCCTCACATAGATGAAATAAACAATTTTTATTTGTCCTGTTTTTAAAACACTGAGTTAAAAAATAATGTCTCTGAAGACAAACTAACTGCAGAACTGTGCTATTTAATGTGAAGATAAAGTAATGTAAAGGCTCATACTAGGTTCAGCCATCTGTAATTCAAAACCATTGAATCATTAAGAAATGGAATTTAAACAAAATATGCAGGTACCAGGTTGCATATAGAGTTGTGGAAGAATGCAAGTCAGGCTCTTTAAGAAATCTTTAATCTGAAGTTAAAAAGGAATTAAATAAACCAGATATTGTTGAATCACTGCTGTTTTTGGAGAAGTTACCAGTTCATTTGCTGTAGTTATACTGCTGAGCTAAGAGACAGTTCAATAAATCAACTCAAGCTTGATGGATTCTACAAACCATTGCAATGAGTGCGTAGAAGAGGAAAGAAATGTCTTAGTATTCCCTCTTTGACAAAAGGGTATGCAAAGAGCCTAAATGGATGAATGGTTGATTAATTTTGCCAGAAATTTTCTTGACAGCTAGAAATGTGTTTTTGCATTACCATGTTTTCATGAAAGTTATGTTGTAAGGTAGAATTATTGCGAGACTTATCTAGCTAAAACAGACAGTGTGTATACTGGTGATGTCTCTGTACAGCTCAGTATACCACACCCAGCAGGAAGGCCCATGCTAGTTTTGCCTGTTATCTCTTGTTACTCTGTCAGCAGTGAAATCAAATATTACACATGATTCAGCATTGATTTTATAAGTGCACCTGGCAAGTTTGTGTTTTCTCAATAATATTTTAAGTGGATTTACAAGCTAATAAAATAACTGAAAATTCAGATGTAAGTTCTCATCATATAGCAAAAAAGTGTAAGACAAAGAAGATTGACAAGGCTATAAACAGATATAATTGCTCTTTTCAATGGCATGTGGATCTGTATTTAAACGTACAGTGCTTTAGTAAATCCCTGCCATATACTTCCTTCTGTTATATCTTTCTGTCCTGGATGTAGAGCCAGATTTTCAAAAGAATGACTTCCCTTTCTCCATACACAATTTTCCCCCATACAATTTGTACCCATTTTTGGGGTCCTCAGTCTGAATGGAGGGTGCAAATCTGAGTACTTGTGATTACAGTTCCTGATTTGTGCCTGCAATCAGGGAAGTTAGAGATGCAGGTTCGCTCCTGTAATTCATTTTTCAGGGACAAAGTTATAGACAAAAATTTTACAGGCCCAAATTGCACCTGAAAAAGGGAGGCTGGGCTTCAGCCTACAAGGAAGTGTAAGCCATAAAAATGTCAAGCTACAAAAACATTTGTAGTCAAAGTGGCAGTTTCATCTATTGGTGTAGGAAAAGACACAATGTGGTGATTAAAAAGGAGCAGCCTAAAGCCATTAACAAGTGGAAGGTTTACAAACTCTTGTACAAATCATTTTTTTTCTTAAAAGTGGCAAGTAAATAGACAGTAAACAGAACATTTCCCCTCTAGCTCACTAGTTCAGAAGCATACCCATCCCTACCTTAACTCCTGAACTTGTACCCAACTTTATCTCTGCTGGATTTAATGATGCCAGTCATTGTGTCATCATGTCATACCAGTGCACACCAGCTGAATCTGTACACCACTGACATATGTCAGTTGCTGTTTACTTCATATTAGATCGAGTAATCATTTCTTGTTTGCAGCGTTGTTGTAGCAGTATTGGTCCCAGGATATGAGAGAGTCAAGGAGGGGGAGATGATGATGTATTTTATTGGACCAACTTCTATTGGTGGAAGGGACAAGCTTTTGGCCTTCACAGCACTCTTCCTCAGGTCTGGGGTAACATTCTAGTTACCTTCCCCAATCCTGAGGTCTTCCTGTGCAGGCCAAAAGATTGTCCCTTCCACTAACAGAAGTTGATCCAGTGAAATATATAACCTCACCCACCTTGTTTCTCATAATAATTTCTCATCTCTCATGCAGTTACAATAGTAATTAACCAACTACTTCTGCTTCTGCGTCTCCACTCTACCAAAAATTCTTTGAGCATGTTAAGTTAATTTGTTTGGACTTTCAAAAAGCCTTTAACAAAGTTTCTCACAAGAAGCTATGAGACCACTCAGGTGAGTGAGCATTCAGTGCTGTAATGATTCAAGGGTTGGGCTTTAAGACTCTGAAAAGGGTAATCAATCAATGTTTTAGGCAATATGTTGCCTAACCCTAACAGAAGGGTTCCTTCTTACCTATGGAGGAAAACGCACAATTTGCTTAAATCCATTATGATAGAGGATTAGTCACCTTCGGAAGTGTCAGGTGTGGGCTGCTGCTAAAGGCAGGATATTCCACTGGATGGATCAATGGCCTGAACCAATGTAACAGTTCATATTTTCTTCTGACACATGGAAAGGTTATGCTCCAACTGCCAAACCAAAGCATGGCCAAAATATGCTGGCTTCCCCAGCCAGCTTTGAAAATGCTGGACGATATAACTGAGATTTGGTTAACCCTGTGTAACTTTTTTTTTTTTTTTTTTTTTTAGAATTTTGAGATTTTCTAGCCTATGCACTCCCAGAACTCCATCTGCGCCTATGCTACACGTGTGTAAAGCACAGACATTTTAAATTAGTTAAATGAGTTGTTGAAAAGGCAAACCACAGTTTTAGTCTGTACACCTCTGATATTTTATCAACAGTGGCTAAAAGCTATTTATCTTGGATTACGCCTTCAAAAAACATCGATCATTATATTCTGTGTGAACACACAAGAAATGTACGTCTAATGTGGAAAACGTAATGCACCAGTGAAACTGTTCAACGACCCCTCCCTTGAACACAATGTGATAATTCCATTGATTATACTTGGATTCTTGGTTTACTTCCGTTGTTCTCCTTTCCCCTATGCCTCTTTGAAGCATATTCTGCCTTTCATTGGCAGTATGATTCTTGCCGAACCACGCAACCATCACCAATCCACTTTATTCCTGCAAGACAGCTCTGAATAGGAAAAGCAAGAATTTATCCTTACAACTAATGCTCAAGAGACACACCAGGGCTGTGTGCTTTTTAATTGTTCTGTATCCAATTCCAATTTTACGTCAGAATTGTGGACCTAAAGTTTAAATTCCTTAATTGGCTAAGTTCAAGGTACAAAGTGCTCAGATTCTATAGTGAAGAGTGTGGTATAGGAACCTTTGCAAAATAGAATAGAACAGAACCAGCTCTCTCAGATACCATCTTTTTCTGTTCTTTGCTTTAGCACCTTCACTTGACCTTTTCCTGGAAGCTTAGAACAGCCACTATAAAAAGCGGGGCAGAGAATTTAGATCCTTTTTGGGACAGAATTACATTACTTTTATTCAGATGCATGGTGCTTGGATATTAGCGGTGTGAACAGAAAAATTGCACATAGGTAGATTGGTACATATGCCAGATGAACATAACCCTCTCTCATGGTGTCCAAAAGAGCAAAGAATTTTGTATTAAGCAGATCCACCAGTGGTGGATACTAAAGAGGCTAGAACAATAAATGCATGTATGTGCTTTAGATCTATTCTGATAAATATATATATTATTTCTTTTATCGTTTTTTTTCCATTTGATGACCTAATGTAACCTGAACACTTTTATAAAAAGTGGATTGTGTCTGTTTTCAGGAGGGGGCTTCTGGTAATTAGTTTGAATTTACAACAAATGGCACACAGACTGCTAGCTCTGCGTGTGTGCTATAACATTGGTGTTCACCCTATTATATTGCAATTTAAGTATGTCATAAAGTTTATCAGTGAGCACACAGAAAGAAACAGAAAACCAGAAGTAGTGATCAAGAAATACAAGCGGATATAGTGAGGTACAGCACGTCTCAACTTGTGGATCATTATGGTTAAAAATAACTGCTTTTATTGAGAAAATTATATTCCTCACTTTTACTTTGTGATGGTTGGGTATTTTTAGCAAATGAGTTGTCAGCAGAAAGGCTTCATTAGACCCATCAGGATATCTGCCCATGAATAACAAATCCCAAACTGTACTGACAGTTTCCTTGAGCCAAAATGATGGAGCACCTCTGACAAAAGCCATATTGTGCTCTCCATGTGAGAAGTGTAGAGAACAAAAGAGACAGTTTGTTCTTAATATGGTCAGGTTAATATTGACACAGTTAGCTCAGAAGACTCAGAAGTGTGTGTAATGTATATTTACAGTGATCACTTGGGTAATTGACTGTTGGATGTCATAAATCAGAAAGTGTTACTAGAGAGGGAGAAATTACAATTTGCTTTTGAGTATTGTTCAGAGGTTTCTTGTCAAGTAAAATTCTTCAGGTTTGCAAACATGACCATTGTTAAATAGACAATAGTCCTATAACCTCTGAAACATTACCAAGCACAGAGAAAAATAGTTTCATGTTTACCAATACTGTTTAAGATATATAATCCACTTACTGTATGTTAAAATAAAAACACACCATTATTGAATTTGTCATGCTCAGAAATGCTTCAAAATTATTCAGATTTCTTAAACTCCAATTTACTTTGAGGAATAAATTCTAAATTACATTGGGTAAATGACCTGGAAAATAAGACAAAATGTTCTTAAAATTTTACAGTTCAATTTTGTTAATTACATCATTTCATCATGTTATATTAGTATGAGCCTTGTTACATACATTATGTCTACAACTTGATATGACTTACAACTCACACTTTGAAGGAAATGATTTGGGGTTTGTATGTTGCTAAGATACTGTTTTCTTGCAAAAAGCTGATCATCACCGCCCCACATAATTTGGGACATTTATTTAGAATTATATTGTAGCTGCTTACAATAGTTTTGCCTTTGTTACAGAAGTAAATAAAGAGTAATATGAAAACTGATAAAACATTTACACCGTTCTTTACAGTTGCAGACTGCTGTGCAAACAATTTTTAAACCAACAAAAGCTAAAATACTAAAGTAAAAAACATCTTACCAAAAGTAATAGGTTATTGACCTACCCCATTGCTTCATTGTACCCTCATTATATTTCTTATCATGCTATTTCATTAACTCCATTAGCATATTTATTTTTACAGTATTTATAATGAATTTTGAATGTGGCAGTTTATCTTGTGAAATCATTGGTAGTCTTCCATTTCTGCAGGAAATAATATATTCTCAGTTAACATTTGCAATAAATGCAGTATTATACTGATAATTATTTAGTCAGCTTTAGAAATTTTGTTCTTAAAAAGTTCTATAGTTCCAACCTGTCATGATTTGTCTAATATTTGTAATTCTCTGCTATTTGAAAGAACCTGAGTCTTATGAAGATGAGTTAGTAGAAAATCTTTTTTTTTAGAGGATATATATCTTGTCACAAATGAATCCTATATTTTATGTTAGCTGGAATAATTACACAGATCTATCTCAGAGAATGACGTGTTGTTTTAGCTACTTTATGGACACACTTCACTGAAGTGACTATTCTAAAGCACTTTATAAAACATAGATCATTATTGATATATTAACATTGTACAGGAAATTTTTGAAACTTTTATGTACTAGCAGCTTTTCTTGAATTTTTGAAATAGCATGAGCTATTGTCTGGTAATACTAATGTGAGCAATGTTGTCATTTTGTTGACCAAGTGGTTAAATCTTCCTGAAAACACAGAGTGAATAAGGAGACATTGGTTTTATGTCCCGTCTCAAAGGTGACACGATCAGCAGCACAGCATTTCAGAGACGTAGTTGGGTAATATTAGAGGGGACAAGGCTGGGTTCCCTCAGCTGGTATTTGAACTGGAAGCCCTCTAACTCAGAAATAAGAGGACTGCATCTTGCTGAGCTACTATACTGAGTTCTAGTGGTATTTGGCTTTTATAGAACACATTTTCTTCATAAGGCAGGAATCTCTTTGTCTTGCCTCCGTCACCATGGAATCTACTAGAATGAAAGATGCAGATTTACTTTGCGAGGGATTATTTATTTTGTGAGATGGGAGTGACATTGGTGGCTGGGGAAAGTATTCTGAGGAAATGAAGGAGGTTATGACTACTCACTATTTAATAATTATCCCTAACCTTTATCTCTGGGTTTTCAATCTCAGTGTCTTCTTGTATCCATCAGTGAGTGTCCTCAGATTTCTGGATAGCAGTAGTAGCCAGAAATTCTTTCCTCTTATCAATAGCTATCTCAGATATTGTGGCCTTTCCTCTCTGATGCAGACTTTGTCTGAGTTTTTCATGTCTTCTTCATCTCCAGGCTAGACTATTTTAATCCACCCTTCCTTTGTCTACCTAATTCCCCGCCCTTCCCCTCAAGAAGCTTCAACTAGCACTGACTGTGGCTGCTTATCACATCAGAGGGACAATCAAAAGTGAGCAGATTACTTCTCTGTTCTGTACTTCACACTGGCTCCCAGTCTACCCTGGGTGTGATTCAAAATGTTAACTACAGTGTTGTCTGTTCCTCATTCCTTGTGCATTACTTTGGTAGGGGAGAGATACTATGCTGCTATCTGAATCGAACCAGGATACCACTCTGGTGGTTTCAATATAAATAAAAGCCAACTGCCTCTCCTTTGTCAAAGCCAACTTCTGAACATCAAAACATGTGGTATGAAGTCTGACCTGACAAAATACTAAGAGACAAATTATATCCTCTCAGGAAATCTTCACTCAGTCAATGACACATAACCAAATACCTTATTAACTTTACTCTCTGGGTCGTCCTCTCCACCTCTTCATGTTCAGCATCACCAAATACTGAGGACTTGGAGGAAGCTTCTCAAAGGGGATTTAGACACACCAGGTGGGATTTTCAAAAGTGCTGAAGCATGTTAGGCACCTAACTCCAGTTGACTTTCAGTAGGAGCTGGGCACCTAACTCCTCTTTGTGCCCTTAGACTATGCAGTCACACAAAAAACCAAGGGTAGGCCTTAGACAACACAGCCACAACTAAAAGACAATTCTCCCTGTGAACTCCTAGAAGATCATGGAGAACGGTATAAAAGGAAGACATGTAAGATGAGCCACTACTTCTATCTTGTCCCAAGATAAAAATCCCTGACTGTCATAGCTCCACCAAGTGCCACCTCTTGGCCACTCACCAGATTGCTGGGAGAGGATCCAGACATTGGATGCCATGTGTGTTAAGCCTCCACAGTCTGAACAAAGCTCAGGCTCTGCTACTGTCTTAAGGCTTCTGGGCACACTTTGAGGATACAGATCTATATGGCAGCCTCACCTGGGAGCTGCGACCAGATGGTCCCCTGCCCAGCCCTGAAAACCAGTGCTGACTCCGCAGGTTTTCCCGTTACTTAAAAACACCCTCTCCCAGAACTTCACTAGAAGGTGAGTGCCTTCTGGTTTACCTCTTAAAGGGAGTACTTGGTAGGTGTAACGCTTAACACACACTGACACTTTGGATTCTAAGACCCTATTGCTCTTTCTTTAATAGCACGAGACATACATACATCTACACAAAAATAGTAAACCCAACACTTGTTTATCTGCCTCAGTTTCCTCTCCACTCCAGAGCTTTCTTTGGGGTTGGGCCAGATCCGTGGGTGGTCATCCAGGGTCCTGCTGCTCAAGTGCACTACTTGGATTTTGAAACATGGAGTCTTCTCCCACACGCTTGCCTTCTCTGAGCTTAGTCACACCATCCTCTTCCCCAAAATTGCCCAGATCTTCCTCCTGTGAGTCATTTTTACCGGGTAGCATCACCACCTTGGTATCTTTGTTCTGCCCTTCGTAACTTTCCGAGTGCCCAGCTCCCTGTTGAGGGAAGTTGGAGAGAATTGGTTACTACTAGGAGACCGTTACTCTCTTGTTCTCTCCAAGGAAGGCCTTTTCAGTTCTTTACTATGGGCTATCGTCCCTAGTCTGGGAGGTATGTGCCTAAAGGCTTACCAGCAAAGGTGGATACTCAGAGACAGAGAGGCTTTCCATGATACAGCAATTTCATAATATGAACCAGAATTCATAAATTGTACAGTCAGACTTCCCAAAATTGTCAGACTGGTTACACCCATATGATACAATCTATGAAAGTTGAAGAAATGTACGTTTATTATAGTATCGAACCCCAACAGAACCAGATACAAAAAAGCTCTGAGGGCAGTGTAATTAGCGAGACCCATTTCGCAAAAATGCCTTTGACTTTGCAAAAATGAGTATTTCCATCCGTCTCCACTTTTGCTTCTTTCACAACTTTAAATCTTCCTCTCAGATGGAATTAATGTCTTTTGTGATTGACAATCTTAGTTTTAGACCGTGTTGGGATGTTAGAATTCAGACTAGAAGTGTACTGAGGCAAACATTTTTTTACTTTATATATACTTTAAGAGCTCCTTTACACTACCAGGTAGGTGCAAAGAGGTTTCTAGTGTAAGTGAGAATCAGACCCTAAATATTAAATCCCACAAGTTCCATGGATGCCTTATGAAAATAAATAGAAAACCAGTTTCTGGCAAAAAATGGAGAAACATCTTTGTTTACCAGTTATAGAGTGAATGACAAAAAGGGAATAAATAAAATGTATAATTTATGCATTTTATGTTTTCATAAATCATTTGCCTGTCAACATTACCATAATTTATTAATACTGAATCTTTCAAACATAATAATGGAAATTGGCTAGCATAAATCATAAAGGTTTCACTTAGAATATCTGTGTTTATATTAGGGCTGTGTGAGCAGTTTGCATAGAATGCAGAACCCATTTGAAATCCAGAGAGGACTGGGGTTCACTTCTATTAGAAAGTTAGAAGGTTCCCAAAACTTGGCTCATGCTATTCACACAGCCTTACCCCAACCCTCCCATAGATGCTCATCACCTTGGAAGCTTGTATTCAATCTGGCACTCTTTGGCCAAATTCTGCCCTCAGTCTCACTGATATAAATCTATTCATTGCTTTTTAATCAGTTGCACTGGTGTCTACAAACAACTTGATAATGGGTAGACCTTTGTTGTGCTTAGATCACAGCCTATTATGCTGCCCAATATTGTCTCACTGTATCCTTGTACTCCCCCATCTGTCTGTCTGTATCCATCTGTTGTCTCTTGTTTTATACTTGAGTTCCTTGGGGCTGGGGCTGTCTTTTGTTCTGTGTTTGTACAGTGCCTAGTACAATGGGATCTTGGTTCATGATGAGGGATCCTACCGCTACAGTAGTACAGTAATACAAATACATAATAACAACAATAAGTTGCATCAGGGCCAGATCTTACCCCAAGTGTCAAAGAGGTGATCCAGCTGTCTGACTGCACCCCACTCCCCACAACCTCTCCTGTTCTGAGATTAAAAAAAAGTATTCCTAGACCATTATTTTCTGAATCAAGATATTCAACCTTTGGTATTTTATATTTTAGAACCAATTTAGTGCCATTTAAGTTTATTAAAGTTGCCATATTGATACCCCTAAATCTAGACTGGAAAGACAAAGAATCCCAGTCAGCTGATGCAGTCCTCTCTTTATCTGCACAAGAGCAAATGGTGATAGCAAATGGTGTGCACGTCGACTTCCTAAAGTTGGTCATCCCTGAACTGGAGAGGGAAAATGTCTAGGGATAGTATCCCCATAATTCACCCTCATGGTTTTAATCCTTGGCATCTTTGTCAACAAGCAATGCTAGCCTCCAGATTTCAGAGCATGAATCGAACATATAGCACCTGTCCAGTTTTGGTCAGAGCATCTATAATGGCATGAAATGACAATGTATAATATTGACCAGTCACTGTTTGTAGTAATGTGGTTCAGTATAAAGCCTGTTGATAATTCTGCTGTCTACTCCTGCTGCTCCAAACGAGATAGGAATCTTGGCAATCAAATCCACCTTTGTTTAGCTTCTAGTTAAACTGGATCATTTTATTCTCTAAAGAAGCCCAGGATTGGAACATAATTTGGTGCTCTAACTAACTAATGTTACTTTGTATGGCCAACAAACACTGCAGCCCAGATTCTGGCCCATGTAAAGTCCCCTTTATACTGCTCCAGTAGTGTAAAGAGATGTGAGGAGGTAAAGGTGCCATATACTGAAAAGTCCCTGCTGTGGGAGAATTCTGAGATAATTTTGAGTCTGCATAACCAGCTCTATGTCAACTCCTTCCAGCTGCCCCTTCGCAGAGGAGGCATGACTGCAATCATAGCCAGTGTAAAATCCTCTAGGAGGTTTTTATGAACCCATGTTACTTATGTGGTCTATGGGACTGGAGTGGCCCCTGGCTGTCCCCAGGATTGGGGGAGCAAAAAGGTGGCAGAAAGCCATGTCCCCCTCCCCCAGGTGCACACTGGGCTTTTTCAGCATACCTGAGAAGTTGGCCCTCAGAAAGGATAATAGATGTGCAATGTCTTTATTTTGGAAATTCAGACACTTTTCACTACTGTCTCTCTTAGCTTTTTGCTACTGTGCATTAACTCATGATGTAAGTCTATTGAAACCTGATCTGTATGCCCGACAGTAGGATGTGTAGCAATACTAACACATGAACCTCATCATTACATACCACACAAACAGCAAGATGGACATGCATCCTTAATGTAGAAAAACAATATATTTACTTTGTAAACAGTTGACAAAAAGAGTTTTTTGTTTTCATTTTGAATTAAGGGATGGTGAAACACATTTTTGGACATATTTGGGCAGATTAATAAATAGTATTTGAATACATGTAACTAAAACAGCAATTTATCAGGTAGCTAGGGGTTGGGGAATTGGAGGTGGGAATAAAATGCCAACCTGTATGTACAGTTGTGCTGTACTGATGATGAACTGCTGTTTATTCAGGGACTGCGTATCTTAGCAGCAACAGAAGAACCATCACAGCATATGACATTGTGCTTAGCTAGAAGACAACAATAAATTATCTCAAATACAAATAGCACAAGCATAAAGCAAGAATAAAAATGTTTTCTCAGGCTACTCATTATTTCACTGGGTGGTTGTCAGAACTGAAAACTAAAGAAAGACAGAGTTCATGGGTACTGCATGTGTTTCTCTTAGCCACACCTGAAAAAAACACCTCTGGTTTATGCTGAAAAATCTAATGCCTGGTCTACACTACAGAGTCAGGTTGATGTAAGGATGCTTACATCCTTGATTGATATAACTCTGTAAGCATGTACACTAAAATGTCACTCCCACTAATGTAAGTCACCCATTACACCAACTTAATAACTCTTATCTCCATAAGAGGCATAAAGTCAAGTTGACATAGTTAGGTCAAGGCACTGTCAGTGTAGACACTGTGTTGCTTACATTGACTGTTGCTGCCTTTCAGAAGCCATCCCATAATGCCCCACACTGACAGTTAAATTGGTGGAAGTGCTCCTGTTTAGGATGCGCATCGGTGACATAAGGAGCCTCGTGTGGGCATGCAAAAGGGATTTGGTTACTGCAGTGACTGTACATAACTATAACTTAGGTCAACATAATTTTGTAATGTCGATATATCCTAAGTCACTGTACATTATGTTTATACTTACTTAATAGCCCATTTCAGTTTCAAAGTAGAGTAGAGGGGCCTTAGGGTAAATGAGGATCTAGCCCAGTAGTACGTGGTGCAATTTTCTTCTCCTTAATTATGTGTATTTTTTTCAGTGAATTATGATAGCCACTCTCATCTACAAATTTTAAAACTACATTGTCTCACATCTATTTCTTATATCTTAACATATCCCTATTGCTGGAGATTACTACATGTCACTATTTTGGAAAGAATTGCATGACTTCAAAGAGCATTAGATTAGGCCCTGAATGAGGCAGGAGTTCTGTGAATAAAATAATATGTGATAGTTTAATTAAAGACTATCATAATGCATATATATATAAGGGATAAAATTAAAGTTATACAGGTAATTAAATGTGGCTTTTCCTAATTTTTGAGTGCTTAATATTGTAATCTTAATAGCATTCTGTTAACATAGTTATTTTAAATGTAACATTATGACAAATTCTATAAATCCTTTATATCTAAATTTTTCTAAAACAAATACTTCCATTCTGGAAATTGCAGCAGTGTTGATAAGCAACACTATAATAAAATATTAGATTAACTGGTAAAATAAAGATACTTGCAAGCTTCTAAGGGGGTAGATACTCCAAAAGGAAATGAATGAATAAAAATTATGAAAAATAACTTGTCTTTTAATTGTACTGAGGATATTTCTTGGAATTACAATAGTTATTTGGCTTTATTAAGGCTCATGATAGCTGTTATAACAATCAGAACATATTTGTGCTCTCAGTTACACTCATGCAACCACACTGATTTATACTTTAACATGGTTGATGGCTTGCCCAAACATTCAGTTCTAAAGAGCAAGAGAAGTATGTAGAGTTGCCCAGAGGATAACAATTCCATTTCATGGCAACTTTCAAGGTTTCAGAATTTGTTTTCATGCTAATGCAGAATAAAATCAAAACTTCTCAAATGTTTTCACAAAAAAGGACTTCTGCATGTATTCACAGGTAACCTGGTGGTTAAGGCACTGATGTGGGAGACCCAGGGTCAAGTCTCTATTATGCTTGATTTTGAGTGATGTAGGATGAAAAATTCAGTTCTAAATTGGGAAGAGCAGAGAATGTCCCACATCCCAGGTCAGTACCCTAATCACCTAGCTAGAGAGTGTCTGTCTCTCCCAGAATCTTCCCAAAAAAAGTTTTGTAGAAACAGATATATCTTCGATGACCAGTCCTAGAAACAAGCTATCAAATTCTTTAATATATAATTTCTTGTCATGTTTCAGGATTGCATATTTCACAGGAATATCACTGGTGACCTGAAAGCATTTATAGCTAAATATGGTTTTGATGTTCTTGTCATTTTGGCCAACTATGTATCAGAGGAAGAGCAGACTAAACGGCAAATAGCAGTGTACTCAGAAAACTTAGAGCTGTGCAATCAGGTAAGTACTGTAAAGGAAGAATGAAACACTACCCTTCCTGAAATGAGTGTGCTTGAAAATAGTTATTGTATAATTAAATGGGTTAAATACTGAATAACCATTTAACATGTGATGTTGTGGGCGCTACAATACTTTATTGTCACAGATTTGGAATTACTGCACTATTTACATATGCAGTATTGCTGAAGCTGTATTGGGCCCAGGATATGAAAGAGAGAGAAGCTGGGGGATGTAGTATCTTTTATTGGTGGAAGGGATAAGCTTTTAAACATCACAGAGCTGTTCCCCAGACTTGAGCTTGTCCCTTCCACCAGCAGAAGCTGGTCCAATAAAAATATTACATCACCCACCTTATCTATTGCATTATTCGTGTATTGCATAACAAAGCACTATTGTATTTATCAGTGTTCCAGAGAAGTCAAACAGCAAGATCCAATGGTCAAAAGAAAGAAAGGAGATACACAGATGACTTTTCATTAAAAAAATATTCATTACATTTTTGCTTTGATTTGACTTCATGTGTGTTTCATTCTGGCCTAATCAATGGCGATCTGATCAGTGGGTTGTGAACACATACAATATAAATGAGAGAAAAACCAAAGGGCCTGTTTTCATGTTTATAGGGTAAAGTTCAGGATTCTGATTTGAGATTGGGTTTTGACAGCCACAAAACATTGCAAGCTACTTTCATAAAATTTTGGCCAAAAATGGAAGACGTTCCTATGAGCTCCACTATGACCCTATCTTGTAAGAAATAGAAGAAACACACTTCTAAGCTTTGGTTCCAACCTGTAAACCAACTACTGGAATTGGTTGAAATCCATTAATTTAAATCAGACTCCTGCAACTTATTCAAAATGTGAGAGGGTTCTGATTCAAGGCTCTGGTTATATTTTATGAATAGTATAAATATTTCACTGGATCTTTGAGCACCATGAAGTTGTTACTATTAAAGAAAAATGTTCCCTCTTAGAATACTAAAAATCATATCCCATCTCCGTTTTAAAATAATTTTAAGTGCAGTGCACACTGAGGTCCCAATACTGCAATTGGATCTGCATGGATGGAGCCTTGTACCAGGGTGGAGCCCACTTGACTTTGAGGAGACTTTGTGCAGGCCCAAGGGCTCACACACATGGAACTTATTGCAGAACAGGGGCCTAAATAAGCACTTCCCCATTCATTTCTTTAACACTTTCCGGGAGTTCTCAGTTTCCTTTTAACTTTTTACAGATTTTTAGTCAGTTTTCCTAAAATTGCTAACAAAAATCTGAGTTTATTTTTAGTAGTTAAGAATTAATTTGAAAAGTCAAATTATACCATTTCAAGTGACTATTTGATAATTATATCATACACATTATGCAATGACTTTCTTGAGTTCAAAGTTCATTAAAAAGAGGCGAAGCAAAGTAGCTGAGAAATCAATAGACAAGAATAGATAGGAAATATTACTATTCGTATATCTTTGTACAATCATGACAATGACATTTTGAAACCACTGTGTTTTCCAACAGATTTGCTGTGAATTAGAAGAATGTCAGAATCCTTGCCTAGAGCTGGATCCTTTAGAATGTGGATGTGACCAGTTCCTCGTCTATCACCAAGACAATAATTTGGTGACTTGTGATCAAATTTTTCTAATAATTAAAGAAGTTATTAACAGGAGACAGCCAGAAATGGTACCAAATAGCAGAACTTCTTCTACTGAAGCTGTTGCTGGGAGTGCTCCTCTTTCACAAGGATCTTCTGGTATTATGGAGCTATATGGCTCTGACATAGAGCCACAGCCCAATTCTGTCAACTTTATAGAAAATCCTCAAGATCTCAATGGATCTATCCAAGCCCATGTTGATGTTAATATAGACCTTGTGAGTCCAGACAGTGGATTGGCTACCATTAGAAGCAGCCGGTCTTCCAAGGAAAGCTCAGTTTTTCTCAGTGATGATAGCCCCGTTGCAGAAGGTGCTGCACCTCACCACAGTCTCCTTCCAGGTTTTGATTCGTATAGCCCCATTCCTGAAGGGGCAATACCAGAAGAACAACAATCTCAGTCTAGAAACAACAGTGATAACTTTGATCTTTTCAGTTTTGATCTAGCACCTATAGTTACAGTTCGATCTGAATCTTCTTCTCATTCTGTTGATTATTCCCCAGCAGATGACTTCTTCCTGAACAGTGATTCATCAGAAGGACAACCACCTATTGTGCAGAAAGAACTTGATGAGACAAATATATCAGAAAATGACATGGCTAATTATTCAACCGATTTACTAATGACAACAAATCAGGAAGACAATTTAGTACAATTTGATGATGAATTTAGGCAAGAAAATGCTGGAGATTTGTCTGAAAAAACATCAAGCTTCACAGATTTAGTGGAAGATGATTCTTCTTCGCCTGAGGTGTTGACAAATGTTGAAACAAGAATTCCCCCAACTCCTATGAACAGTCTTGTTGAAAGTTCACCATTAGATAATGGACCGCCTTTGTTTTTTCCACAAGATGTCATTAAAAAAATTAATGAAATAGATAGTGCAAGCTGTTCTCAGTCACGTGTTAGGTATGGAAGCTGGTGGGATGGTTTTGAATTAGATTCTAAAAATGCTGATGCATGGAGTTCAAGTGAACAAGAATCTGTATTTCAAAGCCCTGATTCATGGAAAGATCGTAAAGCAAGCCCATTACTTCGGGAGCACTTCGATAGAAGAGCCTCAGATTCTGTATTCCTGCAAAAACAATCAAGACAGATGGAATATTCAAGAACAGGTCTATGGGATAATCAGCTTAACCCTGTCCAAGATAAGCAAAGCTTAGAGATGCAGAAGGAAACCACTGAACATGCACATTGGCAAAGTTCTTCTTTAGAGGAGACAAAACAACAAATGGAGGAGTTTACTGATTTGTGGAAGTCCAGTCAACTGACCCCAGTGATAACAGCTCCGTGGTGTAGTACTGTAGGTGAAAGTGGACAGCTTGATGCAGAATCTTATGATGTTTGGACAGAGTTTGATCAAGAAGATGGCACTAAGCCCTCCGAAAGTGTATGGAGTATGCCCAAAGTGGACAGTGATCAAACTTCAGTGAGGAGTCTTGAAGCGTGGGCCATGTCCAAAACTAGTCTATCAGATTCTTCAGAAATCACTGCAGAAAATGAGTGTGAAAACCCAAAGAATGAAATATCTCCAGAAGTCTGGAACAAAGGGAGGGCTTATCCAGTGGAAGAATACAGCACATCTGAAAATATAAAGTCCAGTATTGACAATGTGCAGAATAATTCCAATCTAGCCATAGAAAATCAAAATGTATTGAGTGACACTAAATATAGACCAAAACAATTTGAAAATATGGATGTCTGGGGTATGTATGAAAAAGATGTAAAGAAAGAAATGCTAGAAACTCTGGTTCCGTGGGAAGATTCTGTCTTATCATATAGATGCTCAGACTTTAGCTCATCAAATGCAGGTGAAGATTTAGTTGTTTCTCCACCAGATACCAATTATTCAACATCTGACTCATACATATCACCTACATTTATAGGGGAGGAAAGGGAAAATGAGGACATGCATTTTGACAGAGAAGCAATTTTCGATGAAGTGATTAACTCAAATTCAGATGAACCTAGAATATCGGAGAAAACAGATAAGGACTCATTACCACAACCATCCACTAGAAGCATGCCTTTTCTAAGCCCCGGAAACACAGACACGTGGAATGTGTCTCTAAATAATGTGAGTCAGTTAAAAACAGAAAACTCTGAAATGACTGCTCTTCCAAACATTGATACAGTTTTACTTAATTCAGAACAAATAGCTACTAAGTATTTTTCAGGTGATGAGGATATCAGTGAAACTACTTCTAGTTCTGAGGACACTGGAGTCAAGCAGGTGGATAATCAAACAGTCAATTACTTATCTCAGCCACATGGTGAATTAAATACCAGACCAACTGCAGCTGACAACAATGTAGAAATATGGGATAGGGGCATCCTTGAGGATGCATGGTCATTTACAAGAACTTCAGATATGGGTAATGGTTTGGACTTGAAAACAAGTGACTTAGAAAATGATGTTAATGGACAAACACAAGAAAGTGTTAATAAAGATTCAAAGGTCAGAACTCAGCTTTCAGAGCAACAGTTGAATCTGTGGAGTGTACACCTTCAGCAAAATCATCAGGCAGGATGGGAGAATAATGGTAACTCTGGTACCTCTCAACAAGGAATAGATGAATATAAAAGAATGGAGGAGATGAGCAGACAGCTAACTATTAGCAGTGGTTGGAACACAACCTTGCAAGATAACAGTGTGTCACCATCTGTGTTACCCAAGTTATCATGTGTAACAGATTCAGAAGAACGTACATCAACATCTGAAATTCCTAACTCAATAGAAAAAATAAGGAACAGTGACATTTTCAAAGATTTAGAAACAGAGAAATCAGAAATAAATATGCCATATTCCAGTCAGACTAATCCTGTCAATCAGGAACAGTGGAAAGGAACTTTACAGAACAACACAGAATTTTCTGCAACAACTCCCGAGGAAGAAGGACCTTCTGGGTTTTTAGATGTATATAATCCACAAAATGACAGCCGTAGTAATACACCACAGTCCCTTCCTACAAATGATGATAAGGAAAGTACCGCTACAGAGGGTACAATGAGTCCCGAGATGGCAAGTGCCTCTGAAAGGTCTAACAGAGGTGAGGATAGTCAAGAAAATCATTTTCCTAGAGTGCCTGAAAATCTAGATATCTGGAATGACTCTCTGAAGAGTAGCTCTCCGTCAGTTGCATCAAGTCCTTTGATAAATGAAGCACCAGAGGCATTAAGAGAGGTTCAAGAGAGTTTATCTGAGGAAGTTCTTAGCAATTTAGACAACTGTAGTTTTGGATTAGGTTCTTCTGAACATAGTCCAGAGATAAGTGATCCTCATGAAACATCTTTCATGAGTGAGATTCTGCAGTATAAAATTCAAGTGAATCCCTCTTCTGAATCTGCTGAAATTCCTGACATTACAAATATGTCTATGATGGATAATTCATTATCACATGAAATGGATTCTGGGAGAAGTGAAGCTTATGAAGGTTTAGAATCTGGGAATAAATTTCCAGATGAAGAATATGTTGACACCACATCTCATGATTTCCCCCAAATTCTAGGTATTTGGAATTCACATATGTGTGAAGAAGATACACAGTCTCCTGGAACTAGTCCTGAGACAAGTGAGGTTCTTGAAATGGCAAACACTGTGGATAGCCTTCGAAGAGATATACAAATCAAAGGTGATTGCGAAGAGGATAATGTATGGAGTAGTTCAGTAAATGATTATACACAGTCCAGTGCCACAAGCCCTGATATAAGTGATGCCTCTGCAAATCTGCATGTTTGGGGGAGCATGCCAGCTATCAATCATAGAGAAAGTGAAGATGTTTGGAATATCACCAATGATAACAAATTAGAAAATGCTCCTGAAAAAAGGGGCTTTCAGAATAAAAGTCAGGAACAGTCTGAAGAGAGCATTGATCACAAAGTTCCTAAAAATTTAGATCTTTGGAATGCCCATGTAGATGATGATACAGTATCTTCTTTATCAAGTCCTGAAGCAAATGAGGATTCTGAAAATTCAGAAGCACCTCAGGCAGTGATAGAGGTAGATTCCAACCATCAGGCAAATGAGAATGAAGTTCCTGAAACAAAAGAACATGATTATGCACAATCCAATACAGTGAGTTCTGATGATAGTTTAGATGCTGACGCTGAACTTGAGAAAGAGGCTCAGATGGCCATCTTAAATAAAAACTCTGAAAATGTAAAAGCTTGGAATATATCAAAGGAAGAGAACATTATGCACTTAAACACTACTGACCATGATACATGTGAGGCTTCCAAATATTTAGACCATTGGGAAACACTTCAGGGAGAATTTCAAGTGAATACTTTCCATGAAAATCTGGATAGTCCTCATATTTGGAATTCATGTGCAATGAATTACTATATTGCCCCAATTTCTGCAGCAGGACATAAAGAAGAATATTCTTCAAAGAATTCAGATACATGGAATACATCATTGCAAGCTGATTCTAAAAGAATTGTAGAAATAGATCAAAAGTCCACAATGGAAACATTTGGATTTCCGGATGACAGTTCAGAATGGTGGAATTCACAAACACATAAAGACAAGCCAATAGAAGGGCAGTATTCTAATTCAGATGGTGGTTTAGAAATTCACCAGTTAGCAAACATTAAGCTTGTTGCCTGGGAAGCACCAGTACAAAGTGAAGAACTAGAAGATGCATATTCTGCTCATTCAGGTAGCCATGCAAATCAATCTCCCCCTCTGTACTTTAATGAAGAGAAATATGAAAGTATAGTGCAATCCATGAATATTCACAAGAGTCAAATAGATCCAGATATTGTACAACTTAAATTGTCTGATCCACTGACACTGGGTAAGAAAGAAAGGTGTTTAAAACAGCAGCCTTTTGTCTCAGTTGATGGAGATCAAGATATTTCTAAAAATCCTTTTCCAGAGAAGCAGCAACCAGATATGCCAAACACATTGGCTCAGGCAAACGTAACTCTTGATCTTTCCAAAGATAATGTGGACGTAATACCCAGCACTTCAAATAAAGATCTATTTGTTCAAGAACAATGGAATACTAGTGAAACTTTAGAATTGTGCAGCTCCCCCAAAAATGCTTTTATTGCAAATGATTCATCCCAAAATATGGTAGAAAAGTCAAGCCTGCGATGGAATGAGTTAGCTGAAGTTCCCCAAACTACATTTTCCCCATACACTTTACAGGAGAAGACTCAGGAAAGTAATCAGCTATTCTCAATAGATCCTGATTTGTGGACTGATGCTGAACAGCTTTTCATTTTGAAAGATGATGGTGAAAATCCTGATGTATTAAGTCACAGTGACCAAGACAGTAGTTCACAGGACTCAAACAGTCCTGATGTGTGCCGTGAATATGAAGCTAAGCATGCATCTTCACTGTCTACCCATGCTTGGGCCGAGGCTGGAGGAGAAGTTAGTCAGCTGCTTCTCACAATGTCCAATATAAGCAAAGAAGAAGATTTTGATTTTAAACAGCAATTAGTAACTGGCAAATTAGAGACATATTCTGATAGAAGTAGTCCAGAAAATAATGATGGAACACAGGTTGATCATCTAGTATCTCCTACAGCTCAGGAACCTTCTGAATTCAGAAAGGAAAATACCTTGAAAGAATCTGACTTAGAAAAAAACCCAGCAGTTGAACTAATGGATTCAGCAGGATCCCCTGCTGAAGATTTTGGAATGGCTTCTTTAAATCTTAAAGACACTTGCTATGAAAGTAATAGTCTTGCATGTTGTCATGACTCAGCTTCAGCCAATGTAGTTAGCTCCCAGGGACATTTAGTTGCCACTCTTTTCTTTCCCCTTGATAGTTCTGAACAAAGCATAAAAGACATGAGTGTCTCAGCTGAAACTGGGCTAATTTCAGCGATTGACCATACAGCAGTGACTATTGATAAAGTAGAAATATCACACGTGTGTGTTGATGGGAATGAGACTGGTATAGAAAGTAGCTCCAATCCATCAATTATCGACATTGCATCATTAGGTGAAGTGAACAAACTGACAATATTAGACAGTAAACAAAAAGTAGCAGTAAAAAGGGATGCAACTGACAAACAAACACTCTTCTTAAAAACCTCATTGGATGGTAATGATGTAGACACTGCAGTTAGTCAATATGCTGATAATGTAGTAAAAGAACCTGAAAATTTGCTGGACAGCCATAATCCTTGGTTTAAAGAATCACCTAATGAACAGTCACCAGTGATGTACTCTTCTCCATCTAATGTATCATTTAATACAGAAACCACTGGCAGCAAAGAGATAGGAAAGAAGGAAATTTCATTAAGGCAGCAGTCTTCAGGCAATGTTTCGGTGGAAATGCCATTATCTCCACTTAAGCCTCAAAATGATGAAATGAGCTTTTTAGAGACCAAAGACAGCAATATCAAAGATCAGCTGTTCGACACATTTGCAGAGTGCCCTCAGGAAGATCCTGCATTGGGATCTTTACCATTAGAATCTGAAGTGATGCCTGAATCCTCTCATACTTTGAAACGATTAGAACATGAAGCAGAAACAAGTAATATTGATTCACCAGCAGGTGGAGTCACAGGATCACCCAATGGTAAGAATTATGCATTATCTAATGAAATAAGGTCATGAGACAAGCAAAGTAGTAAATGCTGAGATAGAGTGTAGCTACTGAATGGTGAGACTTTAACTGAGTGGCATTTGAAATATAGGTGTCTTCCTGAAATCTGGAACTCTGGACTTTGGAAAGACCTGTATTCTCTTCATTGTAGTTAGATCAAAAGCTGAAAATTTGAAGGAGGGAGAGTCATTTATTACATCTTTGTATAATGCCTAGCACAGCGGTTCCTAACCTGTGGTCTGCAGACCCTTGGTGGTCCTCGAGGCTACTACAGGGAGTCTATGGAAAAGAAAAATAATAACATCCTCACCAAAGAAATGTACAATTCCAAATAAAAAATAATTTCATATAAGGTGTGTACATTACAAATTATTACTGAGTGCATATTATTTCTTTGTTATTATGTTATAGTTCCATAAAAATGGAGTGTAAAATACAGCTAGTAGCATGTGGTGGTCTGCGAAATGTTTGGAGGTTGAAAAGGGGTCCGCACACTGGAAAAGGTTGGGAACTGCTGGCCTAGCATAAAGGATCCCCGCCTCATTGGCCTCTAGGCACTACTACAATATGAAATAAAATAATAATATAACATTCAAGAATAAATTAACAGCGAATACAGGCTAGCAAACAAAAGGAAATAAAAATGGTTTTATTTTACAGGACTCATTTGAAAAACAATCATTGCTAACTGCGAAAACTAAAATTGTGTTTGTTTTTCATTTTTGAAGCTTCCTGTGACCCCCTTTATACTGAGGGGAAGGAAAGAAATTCCACTGAGAGCTCTGAACTGATAAGTACAAAGAGTAAGGAAGATATGAGGACACAGGTGAACAAAGATCAGACTGCACGAGAGATGGATTACATCCTTTTCACTGCTGAAGAAAATATATCTGTGAAGAGGGATATCCTTGAAACTAAGGAAAGTGATTTTGCATTTCAAGAAGCTAATGTGGCTGAACAAACAGAGTCTCATGAAGCCTTTTCAGCAGGCTCCTTGGATATGTTTCAGTCAATCTCCATGATAAATGAAAGTAAAGACCAATCTTTTCTGAGTACTGAATGGGATTCTTTTCATTTAGCAGAGAAAAGTCCTTCTGTTTTGCCTCAAAGACTGGGTGATGAAAAGAGATCCCCTGAAAGCCCTGGGCAAGACCACGGTTGGATGGTGCTGAGACAAAATGAAGTCAATGATATATCACCTGAAGAAATTTCCAGCAGGACAGAGACAATGGACTCAGGGTCTGGACATTCTGTCAGAGAATTGGAAATGGTTTTAGACCAGGAGTTGATCAATGACACACAAGCTGGAGTTCAGCTAGAAACCCCCCCTCACAAATCATTTGAACAAGAGGAATACTCTCCCTTAGACAGTCTGATGAGGCAGGACAAGAATTCAGGCATCATAAGGACAGATGCTCTTTTATTGGAGGTTGTTGGTGGTCATGGTAAATGGGAAGTGCATTCACAGGAGCATCCTGGAGATAGCATGGTAACTGAACAAGATATGGAGGAGGAAACAGAGTTTTTCAACAGTGAAAGAGAACTAAGTCGAGTATCAGGGTAAGGAAATGTCTACACACTCTGTTTATGAGAATCTTCCAGGAGTGTTATTTAAGTGGATGGGAGTCATGCAAAATGAAGTATTGGTTGTACTTACAGGATTTGAGTGTTGTTATATCCGTCCAGGTTCATGATGGCCCATGTGGGCCCATTGAAAATTGTTTTATAATTTTGGAGGGGATTATAGGAACCACAGGGATTACCCTTCCCTCACAGGAATAATTCCAACCCCAGTCTATGTCTCAGAGAAAGACCCCGCCATGGTAGATTGAATCTGAAGCAGCTGTGACATGGGGGTGCGGGAAACAGGAGTAGGATCTGGAAGGGCAGCATCAAGCCCCACCTGACTGCAAGGTGCTGCAATAAAGATGGGGCTTGGAGTGAAGGATTGTTTCCATCATTCTGTTAAGAGGGAGGAGGGCCTGGAGGAGAAGAAGGGGGATAGTCAGACACAGTCTCTCCATTTCGTCTACCTTTCTGGCAGTAGCACAGAGGGCTGCCATCCTGGAGGAAGTGAAAAAGCAATCCTCCTTTTTTGGTGCAGAGGAAAGAGAGCGAGGGAGTTCAAAGTTCATGTGGCTGGTTCCAAGAGCCAGTGAAACTAACTGCAGTGCTCCTTTCCTCTGTCTCTTCCCACTGACTGGAATGACAGCCAAGGAAATAGGAATATGATGTTTGTTGCATGCAGCCCTTTGTGTCTACCACTGATGCCAGTTCCCTTCTTGCTGAGTATCTCCAGGGGGGGGAGGGAATTAATGGTTACTACCCTCCTCTGCACCAACTATTGCAGTATTTTTGGGTAGTGAGGGAAGATACTTCCTTCATCTTCCATCTGCTCCACAACTGTCTTTAATGTGCTTGTGCCTATTCCGTCTGCCCCATGGCTGATGAAGAGTCTGCTTTACTCCTGCTGCTGCCATGTTGGAATCCTGGGTCGGGGGGCAGAGGGTGTCCCTTTCAGATGTCACAGCAGTAGGCAAGGCTTATGTTATTCCTGTTAGGTTGCCCTTCATACTGCACAACTTTAAAACAATGGTCCTATTACTAAACCTGACAATCACTTTGCTTTTCAAAGTAAGCATCCTGGGACAAACGAGGGAAGCTTCCTTTTGGGAAACAAACAAGAGGATTTAACTGGCTTGTTCTTGCTTTGCTCCTTTCCAGCTCCAGTCATCCAGGAGGACAGTTTGGAAACGCATGGTGGCATTTTATTAAAAAAATGGGGAAGTTCATGTGGAATATTAGCTCCTGTGCTTGTGGGGAATATTTCTTATTGCAAACAAGCATAGGGACTTAATCTGAAACAGAGTGCTTGATGACATTCAGAACTTCCATTACCTCACTACACTTGGTTCACATGTGTTTTTGGCTTCCTGAAACTTTCACTAACAAGCATCAATGCTAACTGTCAGCATTTTTTCATGCACTGAAAACTGATAATTGCATGCACTGACAGCGTATAATATGCCAAACAACTACAATTTGCTGTCCAAAAACAAATCACATTTGGATAAGATTAATGTTGTACTCAGTGTTTTTGTAGCTCTGTTGGTCCCGGGCTATTAGAGAGACCAGGCTTCTATTTAGCTGTGACACTCCGAGTGCATTTCCCAGACCTGAAGAAGAGCACTGTGTAAGCTCGAAAGCTTGTCTCTCTCCACAACAGAAGTTGGCCCAATAAAAGGTATTACTTCATCCACTTCATCTCTCTAAGATTAATGTTGGCAGTCTCAGAACCTGAATAGTTTCCTTACTGATTTCCCCCCACCTTCCCCAGACAGGTTAAAGAAACCTCCCTCTGCAGTTCTATATAATTTTAAAGGATTGTTTCAATCCACTCGTGGCTAGATAATCTTCTGTAGACACTTAAGCTATTTTTTGTTTTTGATCTCAGATAAACATTGGCTTCATTTTAAATTTAGTCCCTGATCCTGCAAACACGACTTCAATGGTATTACTCACATACTGAAAGTTAAGCACCTGCATAAATGTTTGGAATATTGGTGCTTTCGTTTTCTGAAGAACAAACATGGTTTGTTGCTGTACAAAACACTGTCCCTAGCTCAAATTATTTATAGTCTAAATAGATGGAGAGCACAAGAATGCATTGAGGATGATGGTAACTTAACTGATACAGGTTAGCGTTTATTGTCGTAGAGGAAAAAGCAAATCTTCAGAAGGGCAGAGAGGGTGGGTGCTTATTCTCTACAGTAAAAAGTAAATCAATGGAAACTCCAGACCAATGCTTGACTTTGAGCCTTTCGTAACAGATGGCCAAATGGGACAACAAATTGGAAGGGTTACTTAAGAAAGGTGTGGGTTTGTTAGCCTCATGAGCGTAAATCAACTGTAGGCTCTTTAGCCATCCACTAAAAGCATTTTAAATTAAAAGCTGCCAGATGCTGGCCCTGCTTAAGTCAGCCTGATTAATTACATGGCAACAACATCCCAAGCTTCTCACATGCCATGCCTGCAAGTCAGTGATGTTAATGTCTTCATGCAGGCAGTGAGAATAATTCTAAACATCCATTTTTAACTGTTATTTTTATGTCACCACTGTGGATCTGAGAAAGTTTTTGAAGAAGCAAACACTGAATAACTAACTTTTGGTGAGATGCTTCAAAACGTGGGGGAGAGGGGTGGGGAGGAAAGGGGCTCTTTCTGGTCTTACACAGACACTAGAAAAATTAGTCCCTGTAGGCCTGAATTATTAAGCGTGCTCAGCACCCTCTGTTGCAACCCAATTTTCAGAAGCGCTCAGTCCTGTTTCGGAACCCAGGTGACCAGGTTTCTATAGGAATGCAGCATGTTGGGTGCGGAGCTTGTTTACAACTCTAGCCCAATTGTGGGATCTGAGCAGGCCTGCCGACATGGTGGGGCAAAAGGGACAATTGCCCAGGGGCCCAGCAATTTAAAAGGGTTTGGGCCTCCTCCGCCTGTGGCCCCACCCACACTCCACCCCAGGCCCTGCTGCTTGCCATGTTGCTCCTTCCTGGCTTCCCTGCCATCACTTGCTGCTGGAGTCCCTCCTCTTCTTCCCCGCTCGGCTTCCCACCGCTGTTTGTTGTGTCCCTCCCCCATGCTCCGCTCCCCCCAGTTCTCACTCGCCGCCTGGGGACGGGGGAGTGGGGAAGAGAGGAGGGGGACTGACTGGGTGGGGGGGGGAAGAGGGACGTAGAGGCGGCGAGTGGGCCTAGCAGGGGAGGGGGCCTGGGGCAGAGCAGAGGTGAACTGTGGACAGGGCCCTGGGCAGAAGAGGTGGGAGGGGAATGTTCAGCCATGGGACCCAGAATTGCTGTCAGTGGGCCTGGTTCCGAGCATGTGAAAATCTGTCCCTCTGTTACAGCGACTACTGCCAGTGGTAGCAATGGTGTAAGTGCTAATGGGGGCAAGGCTCAGGCTTTTCAGAGCATGTTTGCATGGCCCAGGGTATTCAATCCAAAGGTGTGATTGCATCTTGAATTGACATACCTGAGCTAGCTTTAATCCAGCTAGCTTGGGTCCTGAAGCAGTGAAACCATGGCAGCATGTGCTTCAGTGGAGGCTGTACAAGCCCATCTGGAGCCCTGGGTAATTACTCACAGGTGAGCCCATGGTGATGCTCAAATTGCAGTGGCTTTACTGTTCTAGATTAGATTACTATACTAAGATTAGCTCAGGTATGTAAATTCAAGCTGCAGTCACACCCAGGGACTGCAATATAGACATACCCATAGTGGTAAAAATATCTGAGCTCTGTCTACACTAGCAGCTTGTACCTACACTGCGGCTCTTGATATAATATGGGTATCATCAATTTTTCTAGTGTAGCCAGACCCTATTATATGTCTGCTCTCCCCCCTGGCTTTGCAGTGGCCACTAAATACCAAGTGCCTTTCCCACAGCTGCAGGTATTTCTGCTCTCTGTATTGATGTTGATGCCCAAAGAAGTAAAGAAAAGTGAGCTAGTTAGGCTGTTGCTGTAATAAAAACACATATAAATGTATTTGCCGAATGGAAAGGGACAAAACGCATATGGGAACAATTATTTACAAGCTTCTACAGTCATTTTATTAAGCCTGATGTATAAATCATGGAGCAAACAGCAATTTGGGAACTACTCTGATATGGTGCAAGTGTGTAATTAGGGACTCTTTTATATGCATTTTGGTAACATACTAAAAAAAAAAAAAAAAAAAAAAAAGAAATATTTATTTCATTTTCTCCAACACGAAAACCCTCTGCGGACTGCTCTTTTGTATGAAATAAACTTCTTGTTTAACTGGTAAAGTTTATAACATTGCAAAGGAGCACACAAATTTCTCAGCCCAGTGGCAGGTGGCTAGCACAAGATACTGCCACAAAGAACATCCACATACTCACGTGCAGGAACAACCTATGGATTTTCTCTTTTCAGTTTTTTGCTGAATGGGGGCCTTGAGTGAGTAGAATGAGGAGAGGGCGAAATGCCATTTACATAATTTTCTGCCCTTCTCCAGTAGCTGTCTGATATTTCAGCTATGAAAATTGTATGTAGTCTGACTGCTTTGTAGGGGAGGAAATTATGAATGTGAGACAATAACTTAAAAACAAGACAGGAAAATGAAGAGGTAGATAAAAACTTCCAGGCTCCCTGCCTTGAATCAGTCACTGTCCTGTTGTCACTTCCTACTGGCAGATCAACAAATTCCTTGACGAGCTGGGAGAGGGGTTCAAGCGGGTTGCCAGAAAGTCTGTAGTTGGCCGTGAAGGTACCCACAACAATATCAGAAAAACAGAAGTAGAAAGAAAAAAAAGGAAAACATTAATAACACAGAGCTAATTGACTTCATTCATAGAATCTTTTTAAACATTTATTTCTGGCATTAAAATGTTTAAGAAAGACCATAAACCAATGTCAATAAGAGTCGAACACTAGAAATAATAAGCTCTAGGGCTTATTTGATCTCATGTAAAATGCAAAAAGATCTGATAGCACAGTATTAATGTCACTCTCACTAGAAAGAAAATAGCTTTTTGTATGGCTTTTCATATGTGAACAGCCAAGAATGACTAATTTTAGAAATGAAAAATCCATGGAGTATTGTACAGGTTTAGGATGTCTAGAATAACATCTTTCTCTGCTAGTGCTGGTGTGATGCCAACAGTAAAATTTACTGTCTGAAGGTCATTTTTTGGTGGCAGAGTAACTCATCTTACATAACTATATGAAACTGGATAGTGCCACAGTAATTAAGGAGCAGGGGAGGACACAATAGATAGATGATGGTATTAGCTTACATATAACCACTCATTCTGTGAATGTTCCAGGTAATGTTTGTAAATTATATCATTTTTAGAAAGGTCGTAAAATGTTGTTGGAAGTATTTTCCTGTCCCCTATCTGTGTTGGGGGGGTGAAGGGGAGTTCCTCTCCCCTTTTCTCCTCTGGCAGCACTAGCAGTCGAGAGACTCTGTTGGCAGGAGCTGAACAAAAAATTGATTTTCCCGTTTGGTGGCTAAACTGAAAAATTAAAAAAAAACAAAAACTCTGTTTGTTTTGAATTGAAACTGAAAAATAAAAAGTTTTTCTTTCCAAAATAATAACAAAATTAAACAAAACATTTTGGTTAAACCAAACCAATTTTTTTCCATATTTTGTTTTCTTCTTGTTACGTTTTTCAGGTGTTTTATACCCTTTTAAAACAATTAACCCACATCTAGATAAATTGTAAAACAAAAAGTCAAAATGTTTCATTTAAAAAATGTCAAAACAAAATGTTTCACCTTTTTCCATTTTTTATCTGGACAAAACTGCCTAATTTAATCTGCATTTTTCAACAAATTTACTATTCATCTGAAAAAATGCCCAGCTCTTCTATAGGCATCATTCCAAAGAAACAGGTATGTTTGTGTGTATGGCGGGTGTGGAGGGTGGAAATTGTTAGCGTATTACTCAAGGAAAGAGGTTTCATCTCACAAGCACTGGAATCATAGGTACTGGAACAATATAGAGATGCATGGACATGCTCCCAATGGTAGCCCTTGGCCTTTTTGTCCCTGGTGGATTCATGCCCTCACATTGTCTCTGTTCCACCTTCCTGTTTTTATGTCATAAACCCCTTGCATCTGCTTCCTCCCTTCACCACGTGTCAGGAGAATTGAGGGTTAGGAATAGATTTAAGAATAAGAGCCCAGTGAGTAAAAGAGAACTCACAGAACTCAAAGGGCAGGACAGACATGGACCTCAGGAGGGCTGTCTGGGTGGAATGGGAGAGGAGGAGCAAAAAAGCTAAAGAACCGGGATGATGTAAAAAAAAAAACCAACCAAAACCCAAACAAACCAGAAAGGCTGAAGCAGAAGGGAAGAGAGGAAGGGGAGGAGATGCAGGGGCAGGAATAAAAGCAGGGTTGAGGCACTGGGAGCAAGGAGAACTGAGTAAGAGGTGGGGAAGCTAGAATGGCTGCTGGAGAGGCAGTCAGATAGGAAGATGGACTGTGGGAGGAGGAAAAGAGGAGTAGAATGAGCTGGGAAGGGATCATGAACGGCAGGACAGGGCTGTTTGAGGAGTCAGGATTGGTGAGAGCAGTGGTAAAATCAGGTATATATGGGTAGGGGAGCAGGTCAGAAGTGGAGTTGGGCAAATATCCAATTTTTTTAGTTCTTTAGCAATTCTGAAAAAGAAAAAAGAATAATTTTGGGTCGAATGAAACATTTTGTTTGACCCAAACCAAAACAGTTTGTTTCAATTTCAAGCATTTTTATAACGTTTAAAAAGAATTTAAAATGTTAAAGGAAATTTCAAAATATAAAGCCATTTTGAATTGAAAAATCACCATGTTTCATTCTGAAAATGTGGAAACAAAATATTTCAATTCTGGGGGGAGTTTTTGTGGGGGGGTTTCCCCAAAACTAAAAAGTTGGCAAAATTGATACAAATTTGCAAAAAGTTTTAGTGTCACCGAATCCGCATTTTCCCCTGAAATGTGTTTTTTCCATTCATCACAGGAGAGGCTTCAGCTCCTTTTCCACCCAACTCACAGTACTCTACAGGGAGGAGGATTCCAGACCCTCCTCTCATTTGTAACATGATTCATGGGGAAAGGTTCTTTTGCCCTCCCCCATGGCAGGAGCACCTTCCTGTCACCATCATCATCACTTGTCAGAGAAAGGGTCAAATTGTTATGCCCTGTAAACAGTACAGGAAATCTTGAGTGAGAGATTTACAGTGTTTGTATTAGCAGAGAACAGAGGTCGTAAAATACTGAGGAGGAAATAAATTGTGACTATTTCATGAATAATAGGGCTTTGGACCATTTCTGCCATTTTGATCACTTTAGTGCAGACAAAGTCAAGAAACTTTGGAAATGGGCTGCATTATTTAGTCAAATGCATATAATATAATGTCAAAGCCATTAGTGGCTTAGGTCAGCCACTTTAAAGTTCAAATTCCAAAATCCAACATTAAGATGACGCACCGGTCCCAAAAAAGTCAATAGCAAAACTCCCAGTGACTTCAGGATTTCACCTCAGATATTTTCCTTCAGGCTGCTCTAATATGAGCCTGAGGCCAGGGTATGGTAGAGAATCAGGGAGCCCTGCAGGCCCCCTGATGGCCCCTGTCTCTGCTGCATCAGTACAATCTGGTCCATTATGTTTATTAAGCAAAAAATATTTGTGGTTGTTTTTTTTAAGTTTGTTGTAAGCATAAACAACTGGGGTCTTCAGCATTCTGTATGGTAGTCCTCTGCCTCCATGCTGCTTTACAGCTGTGCCTCTCCCAGGGAGATATCATAGCCATCATCTTTAAACCTGAGGAGAAGTGGACAGAACTTTATTCACTCCTGTCACAATTGTTCCTTAATTGGTCAGTGTCATTCTACAGTAGTGCCAGGCGCTCTGGGGACTGAGCTTATTGCTTCAGTAGTATTTCCAGCCCATGCTGAACTACAGGATTAAAGACTTGATCGGAGCATTGAACACAGTTCTGATACATGGCAGAGCACATTACTACTTCTGGCATTGTTATTTATTATTATTTAAATAGCACTGTAAGTGTGCATGGTACTTTACAACTCATAAATCTGGCAAGGTCCCAGTCCCTTGTACCTTCCCATGTTAACTGCCATCAGAATACCAGGATGACTTGTCATAAGAACCAGTCAGGAATTTTTTGTCTAAAAATGCTAATTCAGCCAAACAGAAAGCATGCTTGGGAAAGAGTCAGTTTTGACACATTCCTGTGTAGAAAAACTTTTGAATAAGACATTTTGAATATGTCAAAACATCCCCTCTGGACATTTTTTAAACAAAAAAAGGCAATTTTTTGGTTCAAAATGACTTTTTGTTTTGAAACATAAGTTAATTTATAATATTTTGTTGGGATTTTTAAAAAGTGAAAATCAAAACAGAACGTTTCAGAATTATCTAAATTAAATATTTTGACTGACCCAAAATGATTTTTTTTCTTCAGATTATTGGTTCTCAAAATATTTTGAGATTTTAACTTTTCACCCCAATTTGTTTTGAAACTTCAATTTTTTCCGGGACAGGGAAACTATGGGTATGTCTTCACTTACAGTGGCAAATTTGCTACCCTCAGATCAATTTATCCAGATCGATTGAGTTGAAGTGAAGACCCCCCCAATCGATCCAGAAGTTAATTCAATAAAGCACCTCCAAAAAAAGCGTAGGGCTGCGTCGATGGGTACACATTTCCTGACGGCGCAGCGTAGTAGATACAGTGCACAGAAGAGGATTTAGGAAGTCGACATAAATTATGCAAGCTATTCTACATAGCTTGCGTAACTCCTGTTGACTGCTGCCGAATAAGTATAGACCAGGCCTCAGCCTACCTAGCTTTACTCGTTGTGTAGTTTTAATGATATTTTATCCTTTGCAAAGATGTTGCTTCTGTGAAAGTAGAAGAATGAAACAGGCATACCCAGCCTGGACGTGGTTTTTAGGGAACTTTAGTAAATACATAAATGATCTCATTAAAGCATTTCTATTTTCTCCATCACCCCAATGTAATAACAGTCAATTAAACTATTGAAACTTGAGGGAAATATTGAAACTTACTTTTCACACTTAGCTTTCATAACACCTTTTATTCCCCATACTTGCTGTGATCTAGGAAGCCATGACTTTTTTTGAAGCTATCTTTTTTTGTTGCCAGTTTTGGGGTGATACTATATTTTCCACTACCATCTAGATGCTGAAAAATAATTAAATTATTTTAAATTAATTTAATTAATAATTAAAATTTCAAGTTTTGCATTGCAGAGCCATATGTTTTAAAAAAATAGCAGAAGCCAATATGGTGATAATTCCATTTTTGTAAAAAATAGTTTTATTATTTAATGCATGCCACACACCAACTATTTTATAAGCAGCTTTGAATAAGACCAGGACAGCAATTCATGAAGTGATAGATTAATAAATAAATAACCTTCCATTACTAACTCCCTTTGTGAATTGTACTTTTTATTTAGTTCAGGAAACACAGATAATAGATCCCCTCCTAAATTGAAAGCCACAACATTTTTCTGAATATAAGTTGTTGCTAAAGTGCATCTATATATGAAAAACTCCCCCTCCTATCCAAACCCCGGTTTTTCTGAGTAACGGTGCTAAGTTCTATTCAGATCAGTGTAAATCAGCTGTACTCCATTTCAACTCAAAGTATTAACAAGGCAGACCCCATTCTTGCAATCTGATCCACACAGGTTGACTCCCACTCTGGCAGGGAGTCACAATGAAGTCAGTGGGGCTCAGCCCAGGGAATCTGAGCCTGCCAGCGTAGATCTAATTGTAATATCAGAGACTTAGCTTTTATTACATTTCTAATTTAATTGAGGGATGTCTTAATCAGGTTAATAATGACAACATTGCACGTTGTATGCAGTGTAGTGGTAGCCAGCTTGGTCCCAGGATATTAGAGAGACAAGGCGAATGAGTTAGTATCTTTTATTGGAACAGTTTCTGTTGGTGAGGGACAAGCTTTCGAGCCACACAGAGCCCTTCTTTAGTTCTGGGAAAGGTACTCTGAGCATCACAGCAAAGTGCAAAGTGGACAGATTGTTTAGCATAAAGCAGTTAGCATATATTTGAGAGGGACTGTTTAAGGTAGAATGGCCCGTTAACACCTCTGCAGACATAGGACAAAAAGAAGGGGATAGTGGGTACAGATTGTTGTAATAAACCATAAATCCAGTGTCTCGAATAAACTCACACAGGAAAATGATGAAAGACAAAAATGCCCTGTCACTTGTGGGTAAACACTTTTCACGGAGCGGTCACTCTATATCTGACTTATCAGTCTCCATCCTCAAAGGAAACCTGCACAATGCTTTCAAAAGACAATTCCTAACTTTGCTAGGACACTAATAATTATGGACTGAACAGAGAGACGCACTGGATTTATTAATATGTGCTAACTACTTTATACTAAACAATCTGTTCCACTTTGCATTGAGGTGTGAGGCTTGGAGCACTTTTCCCAGACCTGAGGAAGAGCTCTGTGTAGGCTCAAAAGCTGGTCTCTCTCACCAACTTTGGTTGGTCCAAGAAAACATATTACCTCACCCACCTTGTCTATCGTTGCACAAGCATAATTTTGTATTTTTTTACAATGGATGTTTTTTTCCTAAGTGCCCAGCTTAACATGAGATTACAATTTCAGACACCTTGGAGATCTGCTAGCAAAACAAACAAAAAAACAAAACAAAAGAACTAACCCACCAACCATAAGGGTAAATGTGATCCACTAATCACATTTCTACAACAATAGCCTCTTTGGAAGGGAGCATGTTTTATGTCTCTTTAAATGCTCAGTAGTGCTCTGTTTTTCTTTAAACGGTAAGTAAGGAGGGCTGATTACTCAGGAGATTGATACTGGAATGGATCTTTCACTGCTGGCATACTGATTCGAATGCAGCATCAGATGACATGGGTCGAATCTTTTTTCATGCCTTGCTGTAGGCGTGCAGGGAATGTATAGACACATTTTTTAAAATGGCAGGCCTGTGCCCCAAGGTGCTTGCGGTCTAGGGGCTTGATTTTGCAATCTGGCCAAAAGGGGAATTTCACAAGCCAGCTGAAGTTGATACAGCCTCAGGGTCTACTGACTTCCAGTGTCCCCCTCTCTCCAGGACTGTGAAAGAAAAATCCAGAAAAGCCCAGCCCTCTCCTCCCCCTTTTCTGTAATGCTGGAAAAATGAGGAGAGCATGCCACCCGTGGGGCTTTCACAGAACCAGGCTGACCCACGCTACAAGGGAAGAATTCCCTTTCCTGCAGATGTAGGTTCACCATCTCCTGTGTTCTCAGGGGTGAGCAGGGAACCTTTAGTAAAGCCCCTGAGATATTGTTTTATTGAGCACACCCTGCTCCATAAGATGGTTTTAATAATATTTACATTTTCATGTAAAAAATATGTAAAAAAATATGTAAACGGTTAAACTGAAAGAAATCATATAAAACATGCTTGAATGTGTATGTGTTATATAACCACAAGATGCAAAGAAAAATGAGGGCAGGGATGAGCTGAATCCATACAAACTTTATCTCTCACTGCAAGCTTTCCTCAGGCTCAGAAATGGAACAGCAGGCAGCTTTTCACAACTGACAGCTGACTCTCCATATAAAAGTTTTGGGTTACTGTGACAGAGCTCCACAGGACCATAACAAATATTTTCCACAGATAAAGCTCCACTCAGCTCTCTCTCAGTCACCCAGCCAGAGTGGCTGTGGTTTCTGGTACATACAGCAGGCTATCCGAAAGCAGGTGATCATCCTTATTTAGAAGTATCACTAGTCATGTGACCAGAAAATGGTGGAGGATCTGTATTCCTAGTAAACTGCTACAGAAAGAGGGATGCTGAAGTGCAGCAATAAAGCATCTGTATTATTTTCCCTCTAAAAAAACCTCAAGTCTTTAGAAGGTAAGTATCTCTTTGCACTACAAGAATAGCATGCAGAGTGCTTTTCTGGTTAACGCTTCTATTGTTGCAGTTACTTCAGAGAAAAAAGAAGGCTGAGTGGAATGTTTGTCAGCAGGATACAAAGCATCCAGTGCCTCATTACTGAAAATCAGGCAGCTGTATTTTAATTATGTTGCAACTCTTTATGAGAGGGGCTTACATCCGCTTGTTTTGTCAGGGAGCAGACGCGGTATTTATAATTAGCGAACAAAACTTCAGTGTACAATCAATCCCCTAGCACTTCTGATTATTTTCAGTTCGTTTACATACCTTTCAGGGCATGGTGGGGAAAAAAGAAAACTGAGGCATTGTTATTGTGTTTTTTAACGATTGCTTAACTACTGGCATAGCAATAATTTGAGATAGCACTAGCAGTTCTGTACTTGATAATAGTATTGTTTTTGTTCCTCTGCTTTCAACTGAAGCATATGACTTTTCTCCCCTCCCTTGCAACACCGTTTTAAATTATTGTCGTATAAAGAGTCTTGTAACCTTGTGAGAGAGAGCAAGAATCTAAGAATAATGCCAACTGACATAGGATGGGAGGGGGGTGAAGAATTACTGCAAAAGTTGCTTTGTACAGGCATTATTACCATTCCTTTTCAGTTGCAGGTTTCATTAACTCATTTGCATTTTTCATCTGTGAAGAGAGAGTGAAAATTATTCTTGTGGAGAAATTTTTGTAAACAAATACTTCATCTAGTCAAGAGAAATGACAGTGCTGTAGAAGAACTTGAATATCTAAATAAAAATAGAATATATAAATATGAAGTACTTAAAACATCGTGTGTGTGTGTGTGTGGGGGGGGGGGGATGTGTTGTGTTGGTATGTGTAGTTACCAGGTATTATTTTCAGTAAATGAGGGGTTACGATTTGGACTCATTTATGCCTCTTAGGAAGCAGAGCTGTGCTAGGGGAGGGGGAGGAAGCACACAGCTCCACCAGCAGTGCGAGGAGGCATCATGCCTTTCTAAGCCATACTGCCTCCTGGGGGAGCACATTGGGCTGTAAAACGTACCATACATCAAGCCATCCAGCCACATATGGGGAGGAGCCTTTCCCTCACCCTGTGTGCCTGCAGTGCCAGCACACATCCTTCTGGGGCCACTAATATTCTCCAGAGCACTAGCCACCCTCATTCATTTCTTCACAACACACTCTTGCCCAGCCATCCAGAGTATGGTTTCTCTCTGCATGGGAACTGCTCGGAGTGTACCAGGGCAGAGCTGCAGGGAGTCCATATAGCTACATCTGGTTACAGTGTTAGCCGGTGGTTACTGTTAGTCAAACTCTGAATCTAATAAAAAGAGTTCATTGTGGTTTTACAGATTGTCCTTAACATCTAGCTCTATTAGCAGACACAAACTGGGCAAAGATGACAGATTAGAGATCGAAAAAGCAATTACAGTATATGTTTTAAGAATCTGTAGTATATTGACATATTATCTCTGCCGCCACACTAGTAAGGAAGACTCACTGTTTAAGTCAAAATCCCTGCGTTCAGATACGTGTGTGGGCCTCAGAAGTCTGTAAGATATGGGACCTGGGTGGTAAAGACTGTAATTCTGTCAGCAGAAGTAAATAGTGTTCATACTATTTATATCACAGTTGCACCCAAAGGCCACTGTACTGGATCCTGTACAAATGCATAAAAAGACTTGGTCATGCAATATAATACAAAAATAAACAAAGAGAGAGAAGCAGAGGAGAATGAAAAAACAACGAGAGTTCTGTAGCACTTTAAAGACTAACAAATTTAATTTCTGCAGCCATAAGCTTTTGTGGGCTGCAACCCACTTCCTCAGATGCAAGAAATAGAAATCAGATAGTGGGTATATGTATAAATCCAGGGTAAGGAACAACAATGGGGAGGATAGGTGTAAACAAAGTCCATTCAGTTAGAATAGTTGAGGCCTATTCACAACCATTGATTAGAAGGTGAGAATGTGTGAACAGTGACAATTACTTCTTGTAATGAGATAACCATTCCAAGTCCCTATTCAGACCCAGTTTGATTGTGTCAAGTTTGCATATGAGTTCTAGATCTACAGTTTCTCGCTGAAGTCTGCTTTTGAAGTTTTTTCGTAGAAGTATGGCAACTTTCAAGTCAGCTACAAAGTGTCCTGGGAGATTGAAGTGCTCTCCAATTGGTTTATGGATGTTACCATTTTTTATGTCTGATTTGTGTCCATTTATTCTTTTGTGTAGTGACAGTCCGGTTTGGCCAACGTACATGGCAGAGGGGCATTGTTGGCACATGATGGCATATATTACATTAGTAGATGTGCAGGTGAATGAGCTCCTTATGGTGTGGCTGATGTGGTTAGGACCTGTGATGGTGTCACTAGAGTCGATGTGCGGGCAGAGTTGGCAACGGGGTTTGTTGCAGGGATAGGTTCCTGGGTTAGTGTTCTTGTTGTATAGTGTACGGTTGCTGGTGAGTATTTGCTTCAGGTTGGGGGGCTGTCTGTAAGCAAGGATAGGCCTGCCTCCCACAGCTTGAGCGAGTGAGGGATCATCTGCTAGGATAGGTTGTAGATCCTTAATGATGTGCTGGAGAGACTTTAGCTGGGGGCTGTAGGTGATGGCCAGTGGTGTTCTGTTGTTTTCTTTGTTGGGTCTGTCCTGTAGTAGGTGACTTCTGGGTACCCATCTGGCTCTGTCAATTTGTTTTTTCACCTCTCCAGGTGAGTACTGTAGTTTTAAGAATGTTTTATGGAGATATGAGAGTGACAGTAATAATGTGGTTGAACCAACTGTTCTCTTTTGAATATTGAAAAAAATGGCTTAGTTGTTCAGGGACTTTGACTTTGTACATTAACTGATTAAAATATTGTTATGTAAATTTAGTGCTGCAAAAAGTTGATAATTCTGGAGACTGAGGTCCGTTCTTTATCAATGGGACAAGTGCAAATTGGACAGCAAGAGAGCAAGCTTCCCTATTTCACCTCACCAGTGCACGTCTGGCTCTCCCGTAGAGGATGAAAGGTGGTTGACTAAGCAGAAAAATATCATAGGCAGCAAAATGTATAGAAATGGTCTTTGTCTGCAGACTAGTAAAGATCAGACATTTGCCAGTTTGCCTAAAGCAGCAGAACCTATAGCCAACACTGCCCCAAAATGCACCAATCTTTACAGGTTTGCTCAGTCTCCAGGCCAATTCTAGTCCAGGCCTCTCTGCTCTCTGCCCAAAATTGTGATGGTGCTTTTCTTGATGTGGAAATCTGCCCAGTAGGATGTAGATTAACTCCATCAAATCTCTTTTCACAATAGACACCAAATAGTTATCGCATATGGCTTTCATACATTACTGATGTGGAACAGTTTAACCCAAATATCTAGAGGCAAAAGGCACATTTACTGTTCAATAATAAAACAAATTCTTGCATATTCCCAGTGAAAGAGGAAATTAGTCCTTCGTGTTAGAATATGAAGGCACATTTAAAATTTTAGTGCTTTAAGTTCTGACATATAAGGAATAAACAGATTTAAACGTTTTATTAGAAAATGTTTAAGCAAAAAACAAAAAAGCAACGGTCAGGGTTTACAAGGCACAGTAATACAATATCCAGGGATTGTATGCAGTGGGGGAGGGTTGGGGGGGTGATTGCAGATCAGGGGGTGGCAGCAGCATGATGTGCTGTGGCCCCGTAGGAGGGGCTGTAAGTGTGGGACTTGAGGGTTGCAGGAGGGTATGGGGGGAGAGGGGGATGCTATCCAGTGTGGGGGGAGGGTCCCTGGGAGGTATTTGGCAAGGAGAACAAGTGAGTCCATTAATGGGGGTGGGAGTGTGGGTCTGGGGAGGGCAATGGTGGGGTGGGCTGCAGTATCCCGGATGGAGAGTGGTGGTGTTAGGTTTAAGGTTTACAAGGAGATATATGGGCATGAGGGAGCATTTCAGTGTATAGGAGAACCATTGGGGGCATGTTTTAACAGAAAGAGTACATAGGTCTGTATGGGGTGAAATGTCTCTCATTAGTCCAGTGTCCCTCACAGTCGATTGGCGGGTCAGTCCCGTCTTCTCCTGCGGTGGTCTGTGAAACTCTCTTCAAACAGAGTCAGGTTCCCTTTCAACTCCCCATGTGCTGACTGACACATCATTCTTTCTGGAGGATCACATGAGATGTGTTACTTTTTGGAAATAACATTCCTGCTCAAGAGATACCAATGAGAGGGCAATGAAATGTCATTTCTAAAAATACTAACTCCTGGAGGAGAAGCTCCTCAACATATATTCAGTACAGGAAATAATATTGGGGAGAACTCTGGGGCACAATTAGTGAACATTATATTGCACACACATCTGTACTGATAGCACAAGTGATTGTGTGGCATACATGGTACAGGGTAGTTACCCAACCAGCTACCACAAGAGTCATTGTGAGGTTCATGCTACAACACGTGGCTGTAGGTGCATGGTATTGTGCTTGGTATACCACAGACTCAACAGGTGTTTCGAAGAGGAGACCCTATATGCTGTAGCACATGATGTGACACACTATTATATGTCTGATAGTAAAGGAGTCTTTATTAAGAATGGCAGAAAAGAAAGGATGCACACACACTGTAGTTGGATATGAAACAAATAAAGCCAACAAACTCCTAGTTAAAGTATCAAGGGGCAATCCAACCAGGTGGGAATAAGGATATAGAGTATACTCTCCAAGATGCCCATTTAAGACCTGATTGAGGAAAGCATGCCCATTCAGGAAAGCACTTAAGTATGTGCTGCGCTTTAACTAAATGGGACCTAGCATGTGCTGAAGTTTTCTTGAATTGTGGCCTTAAAACCATTCTGCTTTGTAGAGTCTTTGTATCATACTCAATACTGGTGTAACTCCACTGATGTCAGTGGAGTTGCACTCTCTTTCACCAGGGTTGATCTTGACCCTTTGGGCTCACAGACATGATTTCTTACCTTCCACACCCTATGTCTGATGCCCTGCACATCCCTAACTGCCTTTTTGGAGCCACTCTGCATTGTGCCGTTGCTGGATAATTATATCAGTAGCCAAGCATGCTTTGCTCAAGGGCCTCTCCTATAGGGATTAAACTAGATTATGAGCCCCTTGCCTGACTCCTCATATTGGGTTTGCCCCATCTCGTGTTTCCTGTCTGCTACTTCTCCTAATGGATCAATTCCTAAGCTTTCGGTTTCCATTCCCTCTTCTTCTGGTGCTGGAAACTGCCCCATTTAGGATCCCATAATATGGGATCCTGTCCCTTTAAGGCTTTGTATCCTGATCTGCTCATTGTCATTTTAAGCACAGCACTTCCAGCAGGAGCCTGCTGCATGGTTTAATCATGCTTATCTTCTATGGGGGTAGGCCCAAATACCTTGGGAACATTTGCCTATGGACGTGTATTTTGAGCACAGTTTGAATAAAATATCCTTGGATCAGTTCTCACAAGCCCTCTCTATGCAGCTTTTTGGCTGCATTCCAACTGCTTTCTCTGTCTCAGTGCTCCTCTGCCAACTCCTTCCCTAGTGCCAGTTCAGCTGTTATCAGCTCCGCATTCCCTAACACACTGGCTCAGGCACTTCAGAATATCCCTACCTGATTAATGTTTCCTACTGTGCCCAGATTTGGCTGGTCTGCAGCCTCTTCCTGCTCCCTTGGTCCCACTGATTTACCATAGGGGTCTTCATAGGTTAGTTGGTGGTGACTCTCTACCCATCCTGTCCCCCACTCACACATGTACTTTACAGGCCTGACCACTTCCCATGTGTCAGTCTCCCTGACCTCCACTCAAAATAAGTAGGCTGTAGGAATAGGCTGCTTGGTGCCAGCTTTACTCCCCAACTAGCTGTCATTTGTCTTGGTCAGACTACCTGCTTTGGCTCCAGACTGGACTTGCCCCACATTGTTGCTGGCTGAACCTTATGACGGTTTGTTGTTGCCTCTCCCCAGCAGCTCCCTGCAACAGCCTTTGGGCTGCTTCCCACTAAAGTAGGCTGACCAGACATCCCCACTTTCCGGCAATAACCTATCCCCAGAAATGTCCACAGTTGGCGTTGTCACCAAACACTACAGAGGTTTAAAAATGCAGCAAAATTGTAATAAATAAATGTGACACAAATAATAAAATGTCACCTCTGCACTACACTTCAGATTTTATTCGTATTGAAATCATAGGTCTATGAACATGGCATAAATACTGTATATAATTAGCTTGCTCGATTATACTTGGTCTATCTCTCTATACATTTGCTGTAACTATGGCTACAAGGCTGTCACATGCTAAGGTCAGTTTGACTGCGCATGTAGTGTCAATGACGATTGCAAAAGTGCTATGGCACTGTCCAAGAAATGTAAGTGTTACTTCAACAACCAACTACAAAAAGAATTTTCTTTATTGCGACCAATTGCAAAAGAAACATATGTCTTATGTACAGTATGCCATTCTGTATTCACCATTTCCTGCGGAGGCAGGACATTGATATAAGAACACAAAGGTACAAGTAAACACAAATCTGCCCTATCTGTCCGTGCCGGTTCAAGTTCTGTAACTTCATTTTTTCGTAAAGTTGAGCCGACACAGAGTGAATATGACCTTGCTACACAAGAGGGAATTTTTGCTTATCACACCATTCGTCACAACCACAGTTTAAGATTAATGAACTTTACCTCAAGTTTAAATAGAAAATTCTACAATACCAAATTCAGTTATGCAAGGACAAAGTGTGATACAATTGTCACAAATTTATTCGCACTTTGGGCAACGGATGAACTGAAACATGATCTGGACAATGTTGAGTTTGTATCACTTTCAGTTGATGCATCAAACCATGGAAATGTAAAATTGTTGCCTATCTTGGTTCATTACTTCAAGGTATATGATGGAATCACGTCCATGGAGACAAAGCTACTTGATCTTGTTGAACTAAAAGGTGAAACAGCTAAACTAATTGCAGTGGAGATACTTGCTGTTATAGAAAAGTTTCGGCTGGAAAATAAGGTTGTGGTTTTCTCTGCCGATTATACAAACACAAACTTCGGCAGGCTATGCAGACAATGGAGAGAAAATGTGCACACTGAAGTTAGGGCAGCCTTACAATGGAAGGTGATAGGCCTCGGATATCCCGCTCATATTGTTCACAACTGTGCCCGAACTGCATTGGATACAATCCCGGTGGATGTTGACTATATACTTACCAAGATTTTCAGATATTTTCACAATTTCACTGTTCGAGTTGAAGGAATGAGGAGTTTTTGTGAGTTTGTGGGGCAAGAATACCAAAACATCCTGGGGCACAGCAATGTCAGGTGGCTCTCAGTGTTACCTGCTTTAGAAAGAGTACTTCTATTATATGAGCCGCTTAAGTCATTTTTTCTCACAGAAGAAAAGTGTCCAGCTGTTCTTCGGAAGATATTTGAAGACCCTATGACTGAACTCTATTTCACTTTCATTCAAGCTAATCTGTCACTTTTCCATGACACAGTAAAATTGCTGGAGGGGGAAGATTGCTGTGCAATGAAATCTGCTGACATCCTTAACAATCTGGAAAAGAAGCTGTCTGCAAGGTATGAGAAAGCCTTCCTGTCAGTTTTAGTGAGAAAAGCACTAAAGGAGCAAGGAGGAGTTGGGGTCTTGACACATGAGTCATACTTTAATGTTTCTCTATCTTTTTTGATGCATCAGTTAAATACATAAATGCATGGGGAAAACACACAGGCGACCTTAAAGACCTGCATTGTCTGCGTTTGAGAAAAGTGCCTGCAAAGTCTGAAATTGAGAAGGCTGTTAAACTTCTGCAAATGAAATACCCAAATGTAACAATTGATCAAGATGCTCTGTTTGATTAAGTGACTTTTCTTAATGAATTTTTAAGAGGGAAACTAGGTGAATGGAGTACATCTGCTACGTCGGTTGCTTATAAATGGAATGCAGTCATGACATATTTCACAGAATCCGAGGTATCCCACGCTAATCTGAAAAAACTAGCTGAAGTGATCCTCTGTCTGCCATGCAGCAATGCACCTCTTGAAAGAGTGTTCTCGCTGATGAATGACGTGTGGACGGCAGAGCAATTGAGATTCAATGTACAAACTGTGAAAGCCATTCTTGTTTGAAAATGAACTTTAAACTGTCCTGTCTAGAAATCGTGGAAAAACTCACCAAGAACAATGACATTTTCAAGCAGATACATTCATCGGAGAAATACTCCAATTAATGCAAGCTTACCATTCTGGTGTTAGCCTTAAGGATAATACTGGTAAGTATTTTTTCTGTGATTATGGATTGAATGTGAGAAATGTGACATATTTAAATTAGCTATAGCTGTATATAAAAATATGTTCATAACATCTGTTTTTACATAACATTTATTTCTCAAAAGCAGTAATTACCCACCCTTCTGCCCCTAAAAATATGTCCCAGGATAGTATTCCAAAAATCAGGTCAGCCTACGCTAAAGCCACCTGCAGGACCAGCTTTTGAGTGGCATCATCTCTTACATTCCCCTGTTCTCTCATCTCTGTGACTCCCCCACTGCATCTGCAAGACAATCTGAGGCCATATGAGACTGAGGGGGCAGATCTTCCCTGCTTCTTATTCAGATTCCAGAGAAGGCAGATGTCTCCTGGGATTCAGCTCTTAAAAGGTGCCAAGATATCCATGTTCTTCTAAAGTTCTGGGTTGTTCTGTGCTTGTGCCCTTCTCTTCAGTTGACCAGGGGCTCACGTCTGGCCTTCAATTCAAGATAGGGGAATTTTAGTCTTAACTTTGAATTTCTATGATTTCATAGTTCAGGTTAGGACTGCAGTATAAATTTATATCCTAACCTGCGAGAGCTGCAAGTTCACTACAGTAATTAAGATATAAATTTGTACTGTGGTCCTAACCTGAACTATGAAATCATAGAAATTCAAAGTTAAGACTAAAATTTTAGGTAGAAAAAAGCTAGATATTGTAGGAAAGAAGAAAAACAGATAAAATACAAAAATAAGGGGGAAGTGTAGTGATAGCAATAGAATAAAAGAGAAAGAATACAATAGAGAAAAGGAGTAAAAAGCAGTAGGAGGATCATGGATTCAGGGATGCATAGAAAATTGTACATTACACTAGAGATGCAACTGCACAGTGGCAAAATAATAAATAGGAAAAAAGGTTTAAAAAAAAAAAGAAAAGAAAAAAAAGAAGTCACATGGAGACAGATATGGTGACAGTGAGAAGGCATCTGTAGCATAACAAATTTGTGGGTACATACTCCTTTGGAGGTATCAGTATACTGCAAATCATGCCAAACTTGGAAGCAACGGAGGAATCAAACATTCAGAAAGATGGCCAGCATCATGCGAAAAATCTGTCCATGAGACCAAGCCCAGTGATTCAGTCAAATTGAGGCACCAGAAATACTGTCGTCTCATTGTCTCTGAATCTGTAACCATGGGTGTGTGACAGAGCCTTGTGTTCTGATAAAGAGATTTACAGAAGTCCTGAGTATCTGCAGTGCCCATTGATTTCAGCTAGGGTTATGGATGCTAACAACACTTCTGAAAATCAGGCCAAAAAGCCCCATCACTTGAGTTAAAGAGGAATCTCTTTTGAGCAAGAAGAGGTTGTAGTTGTTAGTGGACTAGGACCTCTGATACACTGTTGAGAGATCTGATTCCATCCAATAGAGGAGAGTGGTAGACATCATTACCAAGAGAGGCAAATATGTTAAGCAGTTGAAAAAGTAGACAATGAAAAACAAAAAGACTTAATTAAAAAAAAAACATTGGAGGAAGCCAACAAAATTGCAGAGACACAGACCAGTTGTACAGGAGTAACACTAGTTATATTTTAAAATTGTCAAGGCCATTCTGAATTTCTTCATCAAAGCTATTTAAAGAAATTTTAGTCTTATCGGAATAAGTTAAGGGGAATTCTTACAGTGCCAAACAGATTGGAAATTCTTGTGTGGAGTACAACATACACCTTCCTATAGATTTCCTGCTTCTTCTACTACTGCAAAACCAGACAAAAATAACTAAGATAAACAGTACAAATACTAAAGTGAGTTGAAGAATGGGAGAATTCTTTCATGTTTTCTTTTGTGAAAATATCATCACTTTTTGTCAACATTCAAAATTTTAACAAAACTTTTCACTGAAATTTTGAAATTCAGAAAATTTCAACCACCTGGCTTTATAGCTAGTTGAAAAAATGTGATGAATCTTTGGGGAGGGGGGGGGGGAGAGGGAATTTTCACAACAAAATTAATCACTTTTCTGATCTAAATTTGAAATTTCAGTGAAAAATTGACTAACATAATTGAAATTCAATTTGAAAATTTCAAAACAGCTCTAATAAACACTGTCAAACAACATTTAGATCTGAGGTGCGCAGAACAGAGAGGTAGCAAATGATGAGTTCTTATTCTGGTTCTGAAAATGACTACCTCTAAGGGCTTCGGTAAGTTACCTAACTTCTGTAGTTCAGCATCTCCACCTGTAAAATATGAACAGTGGCACTTGCTTATCTATTTGCAGCAGTATTGTGAAAAATAATTAGTTAATGTTTGCACAGCATCTTGCACTGTTTATTATAATATGGTTATAAAAATATATGGCTCAAACTGAGACCCATTGTCTAATATTTTGTGGTATGTAGCTAGAAAGATGATGAAAGGTTTTTTAGTGATGAATAAATTCCAACATCCAGGATATAGATTTTTTTCTACCTTAATTTTATTACTTCTCAAAAATTAAATTTGGACATATTCAACTACACATGGACATATTCTGTGGTATATGATTAAATTAACCCTGCACCTATTCCTTATTAATTCACAGCTCTTAATTAGAAATAATTAATCAGTTTATACAAATCACTTGCATATAATATGATTATACTACAGGATCTGTTACACAGCTGTGAGTAAAAGTAATGGCTTCTTCTTTCTAATCTCAGATGTTCTGACATGGATTCCCTCCAGACTGTTCATTTTATTATTGCTCTTTTTTGGTATGCAGAGATAGGGAACCACTAAAAAGTCCACTTGAACTATAATGTCCTTCCTGCATTGATTCCAACCTGTGCAATGCATGTCACTTTGATTTGTTACATACTATACTGTACTTTGGGGATTTTTAGTTTACCAACCTAATAATTCCTTCCTACACCGTCCTTTAAAAACAGTCAGTAGAAATTTCCTGTTTACAGATTTGTAGAACAGAAATTTTGTAGCTAGGAATTGGTTCTAGGAAGTCATTTTAAAGATTTTCATGTCAATATTTTTTTCTCTCCGTCAATGAAATATCTACTAGGCTGGCTTGAGCTAATGGGCCTTGCCTATGGTTTATATTTCTCTTTCTAGCTGAGTACTTCCTGAAAACTTTGTTGTGGGGTGAGTGGGAGGGAGAGCTTATGGGCTAATACTCTATCATTTTCTGTCTTCCTAATGGTGTATAATGATAATGATTCCTGAATCTCCTGGTTTTTGTTATGGTTGTTTGATACTGTCTGTAGAGCATGTTACTGTCTGAGCACAAATCCCTTCTTAGTTCTACTTGTCCTACTTAGATGGTCAGCTTCAAAAGGCAAAGGCATGCACATGCAATTGATATGCTTTCCTATTGGTTCTTGTTGTTTAATATGTCACTTGAAATAATCCATCTCATTTGTAACACAGTTATGCAGTTCACATCTGTAACCTGAAGAATCATCTCCTATTCAAAATGCACAACTGACTGACTATTTTTAATCTTTTCTGTTGTAATTTTGAAAAAGTAGTCCAAGAATGGTAGAGGACTCTAGAACATTGATATTTATGATACCATTACTCATGAGAAATATTGATAGAGAAAGGGCCTGACATTTCCAAATAGAGAAGGAACTTGTGAATGTAGTTTTAGGACATGACAGTACAAATACATAAACATGCAGTAATTTTTTTTTTTTTAATAAAAAGAAAGCAGAAAGGCCTTTTAATTTTGGAATAAAAGCAAAACTGCCAAACAGTTTCTAATTCTAAAAAATGTATGTTTAACAAGAGTTTGGTCTGCAGTAATGAGGTTCGGCTGTTGTGTTATCTGAATGCTAAAGGAAGGGTTAAAGTAGGCACAAAGTTGGAAAGGGGCATACTATCCCCATTGAAATTAGTAAAGGGTATCCCACATGCATTATCTGAAGCGATATTTTGGATCCATGTGCCTTAAACTGAAAAATGTGCCTTATTTTGTAGCATAGAATTGTGAATGGAAGAGAAATATCATTAGCAATTAAGCAAAGATATTTTGCCATCCCTGGTGTAATTCCATTCGCTTCTGTTGTCATATTAATTTGGCTCATTCAGACTGAGGGCCAGATTTTAGATGGTCCTGATCAAGTACACAAGAAGGGGAAGAAGGCAGTCCCATCCCTGCCCATGGGCCAGCCACAGTGTGATTGGGCAGTTCAGGCACTGCACAATGGTTAGTGTTGGTAATAGGAAGGTGAGAAACAGAGCTGAAAGCCACATCCCACAAGGTGCTGCGCGCCAGTGGCATACCGTGGGTCTCCAGTGCCTGGGGACCAATACTTGTACTTGCGGCCCCCCTCCCCCACTGTTGGCAGCAAGCGTCCTCCCACCCCTCACCCCCGCCGCCAGAGAGCCAAGAGGCATCTTCCCATCACTCCCGCTCCCCGCTGCACCCACCACCCCCACAGCAGGGTGGGGAGGAGTGAGGAAGAGCAGGAAACGGGGGTGAGGGGTGGAAGGGAAAGAGAACAAACCTCGAGCAAACAGGGAGTGCTACTCTGGCTCCTTGCAGAGATAAAATAACATTTTTGTGAAAGAAGAGACACAAAGAATGACATTTTTAAGGGAGGATGAAACAAGAATAATAAAAAACACTGCATTGTGATGTCTAATCGCATATTTTACTGCTTCTCCTACCCTGATTTCTTTGTAATTTGTATTATATCTTAAATTGGGATACATTAGAAGAGAGAATAAATTCTGTACTGTGTTTTGTTTTTGTTTTTATCAGGCAGAGGCAATAGGGGGAGGACCTCAACTCCCCTAAAATTATTTTTATATCTGTTGAGCATCTCACGATGAACCCATTCTCCCTCCAAAAGCTCCAGCTTTCATTGAGAACCAGTGAGACAATAGGCCCTAACCAACCCTGTTACTTATTGCAAGGTTGTCGTGGGTCTGGGTTATCTATGAAATTTGAGAAGCTTGCTTGTTTTTAATATGCCTAATTTTCCTGTCTCCTCTCTGAATGACGTTCTTTTTGTTCTTTGTGTCTCCAGTTTTACTATTATTATTTCTCAGAAGAAACATGGAGTAGCGGCATTTTTATGCGGTTCTGGTGTGGCATTCTTTGCATTTACCTTTCTTTGCCCACTTTATAAAAGCCCCGACCATAGTGCCCTGTAGAGTTAAAAAATGAAATAAATACATTTCTGAGTGTAGGAGGGGGAAATTGAAAGGAAAATGTCAATGTGCTGTTTCCTGTGCTAGGGCCTTCCCTAGCCTAAGCTTTACGTAGCCTTTGGGCACAGAAAAAGGGAGGGTCAAAGGTCCAGACAGCAAGGGAACCCTGATGGGTGGCATTGGAAGGGCTAAATACAGAAAAGACCCAGTTGTTATTTGCTAACCTTGCCCATTGTCACAGGCTGTAGATAGATGCATACTTGGGCTGGTCAGCAGGCTAACTTGTTGAGGAGATGGGCAGTCTAATGCTCATGGAGAAAAAGAAAACAAAACAGTAAGCTCTCCACCAGTAGACTCTACAGAGCTGCTTGGGGGATCAGGAGCGCACCACATCTCCTGAGTCCTATCAACCACACATGTATACACCCCGACCCCATGGGAGGCCCAACCCACGGGGGTTATCACTTACCAACATGGGCAGATATTGGCAGATGCTTGTGGCTAAAATCAGCATTAAGCAGCCGCATCTGAAAGGGGAAATACCCACTCAGAATAAAGAATACTCTCATTCACTAAGGGGCTTTTGGAGACTTCATGGAGGTAAAGATAGGCTGGAGGGAACTAAAAAGCATCTAGAAATTATTTCATCAGATGTGTGGCTGCCTAAATTATACAAAAAGAATGTAAAAGAGTTCAGCTGCAAGTCAGCTTACCGCACCCCCACCCCTTCTCATACAAATTTTATATCTGGCTCTGAACTACACCTTTAAGAAATACACATTTTTGGACTTACCTTTGTGCAAGTCTGCAGGTCTGATATATCAAAGCTAATTTTCAGTAACCTGACTCCTAATGCAGCTGATCCTTGAATGACTGGTCTGTGTACCACACAAAAGAAGTCATTTAGGACACAAAGAGTTTAATTTACTTTGACCTCAGTTTCAAGAGAAAACATCTTTTTATCAATCCAGTAAATTGTGCATGATTAGAATGGAACCTCTAATGCAGCTGAGTATTCCTTCAACATGGTGCATTTGCCGGAAAAACAATTCTCTCTTTTTCTAATATTGTAGTCAACATCATCCTGTGTGTCAGGAAATTCTTTGACCGTGGACTTCAGTGGGTTCCGATGTACTCTTTCCCATGGGTGGAGTGGGAAGGGTTTGCCCCCTGTACAATGACTGGAGTTCCTGCATTACCAGAGGATTCTGCTGACATTTGTGGAGGCCGAGCGAGTGCCTGTAGAGGAGCTTCCAGCCTGCGTTCTGCCAAGGATTTTTCTGTTAGCTGCTGCTTCCAGAACTCCCTTCATAGCATGGAGGAGAAACCCAAGTCAGTTAATGCAGAGAAGTTCAGCATTAACCTATTTACAAAAATCCTGCAAGATTGAGGGTGATAGTGCTGTAGAGGGTCAACATGTCACCACCTTTCCCATTCCCTGCACTGCTGGGGAGTTTGAGGAAGAAGTGTACAAATACAGTAGTAGAGACAAAACTCCTCCTTTCCATGCGCCCCCTCACCCCCAGTCCACCAGGTTTTTACTCATTCTGGCTGTGAAAGGGGAAATCAAGACAATAGTAACTTGAGAGTAGCTAAGGCTAGTTCACTCCTCTTTTCTAAATGTCTGCTTTGCCTATTAATTTATAAGTAAATAAACATTAATCAGGTTTCCATTTTAAAAAGCTATATTTTTACTGACCATATTAGAGCCTATCTTTCCAGCATGCCATGCTTGCTCAGTCAGTTTAGGGCATATACAAAGGCTCTAAAAATATCCTCATCTCAGGACATATTTTTCTCAAGTGCCTGTTCATTGTTTATTTCATACAAAAGGGAACTTGACACTGAAAAAAGTAAGCATAGTCTCAGCAAAAGCTGCTCAGATATTTACAGTCAGCTTTGCTGAAAGGCCATGATATATGCCCTTCTTTGATTTGAAATGCAGTAGATGATCTTATGTCAACAAGGCTGTTTATAATGATGTTTTAAATTATTTTTTAAGTATCTGAAATGTCCCAGATCTCTCAAGTCTCCATCTGGAGGAGAGTCCCCTCTTGCTTCTACAGCTGTCCCACAACAAATATCCTATCTTGACTATTGTAGATTAATTACATCAAAAATACTGTTCCATAAAATTGAGTTTAGGGATTCTTGGCCAAATTCTGCTCTCAGTTACTTGAATGCCACTCCTATTGATTTCATTGAAATCAATGGGCTAGTTCAATCCGTGAGTACAGGTGGATGTAGTTTATAGGGGTAGCTACACTGAAACGGAGATTCAGTTCATCCCTGGGATGTAAAACTTGAACATTTGTTTGGGCCCTATAAATGCCCCACCATTAGAGGCTGCTCAGGAGAGCTGCTGATACCCTCTATGAAATGTCTAGTCTTCCAGTCATTCTGCATGCAGAACTCCTATTGAAACCAGGGTGTTTTACATGTAGATCAGTTGTAAGACCAAAGTGTGGTTTAGGAGGCATTTTGATGTGTGTACCACTCATGTGCTAAATAACCTAGCGTAAGCAGCAACACTAGCTGCAACCAACCCCATATATATATTCCAAAAAAGACAAGGAAAAGCAGAATGGAGAGGAATGTAGTTTCGAGACAGTCCTAGGAGTGAGACAACTTAATATTCTTCTGTCCTGAAGTGTTATTATAAATGTAGCCCATTAATAACAAATGTGAACTCAGTTTAATTCATTTCAGAAAATTGCTCTTTTAGATATTATTTTGTACAGTGGTAGTGCCTAGGAGTCCTATCACAGACCAGGACCCCATTGATCTAGACAAGATACAAACAAAGAAAAAAAAGATGGTCTCTCCCTCAAAGAGCTTACGATTATATCTTAGATTTGTCTTCTGTTTTGCTACAGAAATCTTTTAATTAAAATGGACACAATTGGGATAACAGTCATTCTTATTCATAACTTATTCTTACACTTGAGATTATGAAACAAAGTATTTTTTAAAATTTACTGTTCACTATTTATGTTGGCTTGTTTTAGTTTCGTTTTTCACTAATTTTAAGGACTAAAAATTACATAATCACTTTCATTTTTTTTATAATCACTTTCTGCTGATTTATTTTCTGATATTCATGCAATAGCAGAGTATTTTTTCGTTTCACAGAACAGTAAGGAAAATTTAAATTAAAAAACAAACCATATTTTAGCAACATTTTTAAAATATAAGGAAAACATGTCTGTTCATACTGGCCAATATTTACAGACATGTGCCTATAGTTAGACAGCTAAATAAGAAGCCTGATTTTCAGAAGAGATGAACTCCTGCAGTTCTTATGCTCAGATTTAAGCACCTACATTTTAAAACGTTAATAAAACACATTTTAAATAAAACCTGAATGTGGAGATTAAAACTACTTCACAAATATATTCACTTCCCCTCTGATGTTAGCATACAATATCTTATTTAGCTTTATCGGGACATCTAAATGTCATAAAACTCAGGCTACCTTTCATGTTAGTTTAAAAGGACATATTAGTTTTTATAACAGAATTTTACTATGTATTAGTCAAAGCATTTAAATCTTTAATGACTTATTTACATATTGTAGGGAAACAATAAATGACATTCAAAGTGTCAGTTTTCTATAGAGTTTCTGTGCACAGATAACAAAATAAATATTAATAATTACAAACAATCTAATGCTATTTATTTTATCCATTAGCAAGATGCTTTGATCAGACTTCTTCACTTACCTACTGTTGTCCAAAACAAGAAAGAAAAACACAAATCTTCTTTGACAATCAGACATGTTCCAAAGTGGTGTGTTTTGTAGATGATATTAAATAATTAAAATAATTCCTTTTTTAGTACTCAAGTGATTCCACTTTGCATAAGGAATTCATTGTGCAATAAATCTAGTAAAGTGATGACAAAGCAAGTGAAACATTTTTGCATTTTGTTTAGGCAGAAGGGCTTCCCATGCATCATCCACAATGTAGAACCTTTGATCTTCTCTACTATTCTCAGGCTCCATAGTCACAAAGCAGAGATGGAATCCTAAAATGGAAACTTGGCCTCCCAGCTCAGGCCCCTGCAGAGTCTAGACATGGCATTAGTTAAAAATAATCAAACAGATTGTCCCAGGGGTGGATTGGGGAGACGGAACCCTTTATTGCTTGCTCATTCTACCTCCACCTCACGGGAGTGAGCAACAAGGGGGTTACTTTACAATCCTTTTATTCGTAACAGTATGTAAATGTATCCATTTCCAGCAACTCCCCATAGACCCTTATTTGGTTACACTGACACCTATAAAATAAATATTAACAACTACATAATGAATATAATTATACCAGCCCCTGTTCGTTGTTTACAGGATTACCATACAGAGGACAGGCGCATCACCTTAAAACCTATACATTTTACACTAACATTCTTTCAAGTAAAGTCATGCCAGGGGGAGAAGGAAGATAATGCTTTCTTTCCACCAAAAGACCTTGCCCAGGAATGCCAATAAACTTATCCCCCACGCAGATGGACAGGAAGGGAGGAGGAGAAGAGAGATAACAGGCTTTAACTAAAATTTAACTAAAATTCCCTTGCCTTGACCCCGTTCCCTGTAATTTAGGCCTGACTACTTGAACAGCTTTTAGCTCTTTACTCTCCTACAGCATTGTTGTGTGAGGCTAGAGAATAAGGTGCCTCCTCTGATGTTCTTCCACATGAGTAGGTTTGTCCAGCTGAGTGAGATCTAGGGGGATTGTACAAGCTACCAATTCTAAGACTTCATTGAATGAATCTGGGTGATACTTACGCAGAAGAAAGCTAATCTTATGGTAAAAGAATTGGACTGGAATCAGGATTTGGAGGCTCAATTCCTTGCTGTGCCACAGACTTCCTCTGTGACCTTGTGTAAGTCACTTAAGGCCTAATCTAAAGCCCATTGAAATCAGTGGGAATTTTGCCACTGACTTCATTGGATCAAGCCCTTAAATGCTCTGTGCCTCAGTTTCCCATCTGTAAACTGGGGTTAATAGTTCCCTTCTCTCATCCTTTGTCTGGCTTGTCTATCTAGATTGTAAGCTGTTCAGAGCAGGAACTGTCTTTTACTATGTCTTTGCGTAGTGTTAAGCACAATGGGGCCCAGATGTATGGTATGCACTACCATAATACAATGCATGCATAATAATGATAAATAACCAAAAAAGGCCATGCTCTGACACTGCTCCAAGATGCAGGCCAAATCAGCCGGATAGGATTTTTTTCCCCAGCAAAGTAGATAGAAAGAATGTACAGCAAAGAAAGCTGTAACAAAGAATGAAGGCAAGTTGGATTAATTAGGCTAGCCCCCACTTCAAATGAGTCTGTTGGATGAGACTCTGGTGAAGTTATAGCAGAGGAAAATATTTACTGCTTTGCCCTTGTCAAAGCTTCAGCTTAGGAATGTTAACATTTTCTATATTGCAACTGATCTGTAACTTTTCCATGAGTAGTACTTTAACCAGTCCTTTCTCAATTCTTAATTCCAAGATAGTTTCCATTGGTGATGATATGTGCAGGGGACATCTAGGTGGCAGTCAATTGTTATGATATTCTCCTAAACCATTAGCAGAGTTTTTCAATGGATAAGTAGAGCCTCTTATAGATACAACAGGTCCTCCATCTGGACAGCAGGGGCACAGTGTCTGTGGCTGACATGGGTGGCCTGGCCAAAAAACAAGTGCTTTCTGAACTTCCTGCTCCCAGGCACGTGACCAGAAGCAGGAAGTTCAGGAAGCCACCAACTGAGAAAGTGCAAGTTGTGAAGGTAGCTTAAGTGGAGCTTGGGTGGGTCTGTTTTCAAAGTGGGTAGGCCATGGCCCACCCAGGCCCACCCGTAGCTACGCCCCTGCCAGAAAGGACAGGCTATCACAACATTCTAGATATGGTCATAATCTCATTATGACTCAGGTGATATCTCCATAACTATAATATCCAGTCCCAACCCAAAAATGTGTGTTTTTTTGTGGGAGGAGGGAGAGGAAGTCTCATACAAATCCATTTGACCAGTTTTGAGTCATCCAGATGTGAAAACAACATTATTTTCTGCTGCTAAAAAAAAATTCAGACTATTTTTCAACTGAAATTGCTACTGTAAAAATATGGCCTGAAGTTACACATATGCATGTTTACTATAATGAAGTTTAAAAGTTACATGAATCCTGTGTGCTTTGTGTGTCCTGGCTTTCCATAAACACTCACATTTCACAATGTATTCAGTGACAAATATTTTGGGTGAGCAAAGAAAGCAGGATCAGGTCTGCTGATGGTATTAGAAACTCCTCTGTTACATTAACATCTTTGAACATGTATTTTTTTCTTTCAATAATTTAATTAGTAGTTATTTTCAACGTTCCAATTGGATGTTTATAGAGCGAGTTGGTTGCCTATCTCAAAAAGCAATTTAGTCATTACACTTTGGTCTTTTTTTTCAGTTCACAAACTATCTGCAAACAAAATTATGTTTTCCACAGATTTGTTTCTTTTTTAAAGTTATTCTACACAATTTTTATGTGAACATATTTCATTGTGGATTGCCTATGAATGTTTCCAGCAAATATTTTGTGTAATCAGTATTCACAATTATTCAGAATTTAAAATTGAGCTGTTTGGAATGGACACAGGTCAAATGATAAGTTTATTCTGATTGATTTAGTGTAACTTTTCAGAATCAGGTTTATGGTGTAAATACTCACAGCTATGAAATTGAAATTCACTTTTGATATTCTACCATATTCATTTCAAATTTGTTGTTTCTGTGAACATTCCTCCTAGCAAACTTTTTTTTTGTAAAATTTTTATAAAAAGTGAACGTAAAATGGAAATGAACACCACACCACTAAAGTGAATTATTTTTTAAAAGTCTAACATTTGCAATTGTTTTCAGTGTTTGCTATACATTGTCCCTATTAATAGTCATTTTCAGGTATAATTATTAGTACAGTTTCCTAATGTTTTCCTAATATAACCTGATAGGCAAGTTAAATGTTTTGTAGTTTTTGCAACATAATAACAGAGAAAATCTGTCACAGAATTCCAGGATATCATTTTTAGACTTCTGAGTTCTTTCAGTCCTAGACATGTCTCTCTGAAATTCCATGACAGAGTGAGACACTTTAGCTGATTCACATGCATATTCTACGTTCTCTAAAGGTGTGAAGTGATGGATTTCCATGGAAAATAGTTCTGAAATATGAATAAAATCACAACAATGTAATATCCTTTTAGTCTGAATGTCCAAAAGCCATAATTTATTTGCATAAAATCGAGACGACTGTATACTGCTGAAGTGTGGTTACACCATGCTATATCCTTATCCAAACTCAAGTGCGGGATTGTGTGCTGGGGCCTACAGTCCCTGGGGTCACATCCCCATATCAACAATGAGGGTAACCAAGAGCTACATAGACACATTCCATCAGCCACATTTTGGTCACCTCTGTATCACTGTAGCCCATTTGCAAATCAAATATTAAAATTTGACATTTCTGAGGAAAGACAGTGCTCCAAATTAGATCAAATTATTATCTTTCAATCTTGGTCATCTTGCATATAAAATATGCTAATTTAAGATATTGCTTTTTTTCCCCCCCGCAGACTGGTACCAGAGGATGTGGGAATGGACATCCCCTTTGAGGAGGGTGTACTAAGCCCTGATGCTACAGAGATCAGGCTTGGTGAGAGAAACATTTATTCATTCTTTCAATTATATCTGATTCCCAGGCATTTAATTATGCAGTGAGAAGGATGTTTCTCTGCTGGCAAGGCATCATTTCAGTGTTAGGAAAAAAGTGTTAAGTTTGCTTTATTTAGTTAATCCAGTACTTCAGTTGAAAAATGATAATTATTAGCAATGTGCCACATATTTTCTCTTGTGCCCTGGTATCATCCTTCTGTTAATACATTTAATTCCTGAGATAATTAAATACTCTACCTTAAGTATGTTAAAAGTGAATTCAGTCTAAATGTGGTAAGTAAATTCACATATTAAAATACACTAATCCAAAGAAGACAGCATAAAATGTTGCTTAAAATGCAGTAGCAGGAAGGAAACCATGCCTAACTTGTATTTTAATTAACCAAGAATAACTTTATTTACACCCAACTCTGAGGAACAAGGTTATGTTGCATATCTGTAACTACCAGTGTATAGAATTTGACATTATATAATCAGGAAAAATACAGCGCATTGTATTTACAAAATAAAACCACAGGAAAGATACTAAATACATAGTACAATGGATACCTACAGGTATATTCATTCTTCCTGGATTCAAAGGTGGCTTCATTCAACATTGAAATGAATTGTGTACTCCACATATACCCTCAGAAGCAGATCTGAACTTTGCTTTTGGCCCATAATTTTGTAATAATAAGTAAAAAGTACATCCATATCTAAATATTACAGAAATTTGGAAAAGGTGGGAACCTAATCTGAACTTTCTGGCTCAGGCCTGTCTTCAAAGGAGATAAATCCCATTTTGAACAATTTAAGAGAAAGTGATTATGGTCAATATTGGTTTACTATGAGAGTTTGGATCATATGGTAATTCAAATCATTCTTCTGTTATTTAAATATAATGATCATTTTTATGGACATTTAATACCAAAATTCTGTCCTGGGATGTGTCCATGTGTATCTCACTGAGGTCACTGGAATGTCATGTAATTTAGAGCTTCTAGCTACATCTGACATTTTTGTAGACATAATTCTATTTTGGTTTCATGTAAACTTTTTTTTTACAGTTGATTTTATAGGTTATACAATTTTAAATGACTAGTTGATAGAAAATCTCATTGTTACATGTGCTTGAAGTTATACAAAGTATTCAGTAGAACACATTTATCTAATACAGATGCACTTCTCTTTCTTCATATTTATTTAGAGCCACCTAATTCTCTGGATCTTAATGGCTCCCATCCCAGAAGAATAAAGCTCACAGCTCCAAACATCAATCTTTCTTTGGACCGAAGTGAAGGTTCTGTCCTTTCTGATGATAATCTGGATACACCAGATGAAATTGACATCAATGTAGATGATCTTGACACACCTGATGAAGCAGATTCTTTTGAATACACTGGAAATGGTAATGAACCAGACTGGAAAGGCAAAAGATAATATGCCTCATTGTTTTTAGATGGCTTTTCCTCATTGTTTTAGATGGGCCTAAATCTGTCTCTTGTGTGTCAACATTTAGGCTGTGTAAGTAGATCTAATACTTCAGATTTGAGGCAGGATTTCCAAATAGTTCCATTTTCTATTCATAAGCTTTTCTATTCATTCATCATTCTTTCTTCCCCTGGAAAATAATCAGTGCTCTTTACTTCTTTAGGGCCATAGAAAAAAATGGCTTGATTGAGTAGCTGATTATCATGGAGGTAAGAATAGCTAGCCCTAGAAATGTAGAGGTTCAGACTCCTCTCTCTCCCCAGCACTACCATAGTATTTGTCCTGAGAAAAATCCCTCTTTGTTTAGGAGCACATTTTGGAACCAACCAATTATGTGACAATCAGTACAGGGTGAATTACAGTTATAGGTATTACTACTTTGGTTTTCAATATGTTATGTTCCAAAACTAGGCAGTACATTGGCAGTTTTGAAAATTTGATCCTGTCTCTTAACATTATTCATTTCCAGATTTCTCCATCCCAGTGAATATATTTGTTTCAGTTTATTTTTGCTGATATCATAGCTTGCATTTTAGCAAGATGAATCTTATTTTGTTATTTTCTATCCATGATTCTAATCTCCATAGGTTCCTTTGTGTTCTCTTTGTCCTCATCAATGTTTGGGATAACACCCATTTATGTTTCATGAAAGTTTTGTTTACCTCCTCTTCTACATCATTAATGAAGAGATTACATAAAACTCAATCGAACATACTTCCTGGCAATACCTAGCAGATAACTTCCTAAACCAAAAGAAATTAAAGCTGTCCTTCCCCTGAGTGATGGTGTCAGTGTAAACACCACCAGCTTTCCACTGTAGTTATCCCCCTATGGTGCAGTGGGCCAGATCAGTGCCGGAAGAAGAGATTTACCTCACTGGTACCTTACCTGTACCACTGGGAATTAATCTGGCCCTAATAATGTTATAGAGTACTGTACATTGTATTAAGATGAAAGTTTATCCAGCATTTAAATTATTTTCACTTAGGCCCGATCCAACATACATTTAGGATCTTGGAATCAATGGGACTACTACAAACTTAAGCACATGCTTATGTGTTAACTTGACCAAAGCCTTAATTCTGTATATGAAATGCTTCTCCAGCTGGATATAGTGTCTGCAACAGAATATAGAGTTCCAGTGAATTCAGCATTCTTTCTTGATTAAGTTAAAGCAAGTTAGATTTTGTGTTGCTAGCAAATGAATGGGAATCATTGTTTGGATTCAGTATTTGGACTGCAAGTTTTTAAAATAAAATATCAGTTTATATTAATCTCTATTCCCATTTTAAAGAAAATGCTGCAAAACAACATACAGTTAATGAAGCATATGGGTCTGGAATCCCAGTCCTGCAAAGAAAAACACGGTACAATGAAAGTCCTTATGGGACATATTACAGCAGAATAAAAGTCTCCCTGTTATAAAATTTCTGTGAACACCTGGCCAAATCTTGATAGTCATCAGATAAGTAGACACAGAGTTTTTTGTTCTGTTCATACAGTTCTAGATAGATATTATATCAGAATAAAAGCCAGTACAGACTTTGAAATTTATCAGAACAAACTTACTGTGCATGTTACGTTGATCAGCACTATTCTGAGGGTCAGCAGTGAAACGTAACATGTTTCACAGTTAATGTTTTATTATTATTATTATTTATTTGTGTTACGGTATCGCCTAAAGGCCACAACCAGTTTTGGTGCCCAAACATGCTAGGTAAGCACATCAGTGCCTGCAGTGAAGAGTAGGCAGTCTATATAGACAAGACAGACAAAGTGTGGGATAAAGGAAGTATTATCCCTGTTTCCTAGTTGCGGGCTAAAGGACAGAGAGGTGAAGTGACTTGTCCAAGGTCATATAAGTTTGTGTGTGGCAGAATCACGTAAGTGAATTGTGATCAGCTGAATCTCATTCTACTGCATTAACCCTGATACCATTCTCTCTCGTACTGCATATATAGAACAATTTATAGCATTGCTTAATTCGACAGTTCTCATGGTTCGAGGGATCTGGTTATTGTACTAATTCTTTTTAGTAAATAATTGGTCTTATATACAATGTGGTTATTTGTGTAGATGAATAATAATTAAAATGTGTTTGTTTATATACAGGGAACCACACGTTCACAACCAAAAACAGAGAGCAACTTTTAAAAAAAAAATATTTAAACTAAATTCTTCCTTACATATAAATGTTCTATTACCAGAGAGGACATTGTAAATTAAAAGTATCTGGAATGATCATTTGAATATGCAAGGAACAGTAATGTCAGCTTAAGTTGTTATTGCCAAAGAGGATATCAGCCATCCATAAGCATCTCTAATGTCACTTCTGGTTAGAGGACAGAGCTCGGTATGGGCAGACATGGGGAGTCTGAAATATAAAAACCAAAAAAAAATCCACCCTGGTAGCTGCAGAGAGGTTTTCAGAATTTGAATATATTGAATACTGCATGTAAGCTAACTATTTCTGAATATAAGAAAAGGGGGGAAAATCAGCAGGATGCAAAATGGATGCAAATTCCAATGATTTCCAATGGGACTTGTTCCCATTCACTCCAAGTCTGAATTTGGCCTCATGTTTTTATGTCACGTTCTAAATCAGACAGCTCATCATTTATTCACTAAATATGAGCCATTTGCCCAGTACCATTAACTTAAAGAGTTCAAGGTGTCCATTCCTATTATTTCATACACTTGGAGGGTTATGTTCTGGATTGGACTTTATATGTCTATGTGAACTGGCAGAACTCTGCTCAGGGAATTTAATCCTCTATTCAGATAAGCGAAAAACAGCCTCAAGTTGATTTAAGTGCTGCATGTACCGTACATGTGGGAAAAAAAAGACCCTAAAATCAGAAAGCAGACTAGCTGAGTAGGAAGAAAATCCTCCCAGGAGAATCGTGTCTTTACAAAGATGTGTTGGCAGTGAAAAAATAGCATCTAAATCAAATTGTTTGATTTACTTCTATAGCCAATCAGAGTCAACACGTCCTGTGCCAGGTATCCAATCCAAAGAGTGAGACTCAGAATCCTTCTCAATAAAGTTGAAGTTTGATCTGGGAAGTTCAGGAAGGGGCAGAGCCATTATCATTCTGGCAAAGCACAAATGACTAAGATGAGTCCAGTTTGTGCAAGTGATTGTTAATGACAACTCCAGCTCCCCGGTTTTCATTGCTATCAATTTATCAAGCAAGGGGTTGTCCAGGATTGTCTGGGACTCTCCAGGAATTAAAGATTACTCTCTAATTAAATATTATGTCATGTGATGAAATCTCCAGGAATACATCCAACCAAAACTGGCAAACCTATGAGTATGGTTAGAATGGGATCTACAAAACTGTCTCTGAGCATCTAAAGATGAACTCGATATTAGTCCTGGATCTTGTATCCTGAAGAACTACTCCTCTCCTTTTCCTGGACCATGAGATTGATCAAGTAATTTAAACATAGAAATGTGGACTTTTACAAAAAAGCTTGTAAATAAAATACTAATACATACTTCTATTTTTCCCATGGTGGTGTATACCAGAAGGTTCAACATTTTATTAATTCAAAAGGTTACAGGTATAATCTGATTCATTCATGAAATATTTTCTGAGTAGTAATAAAAAAAATACTGCCCTTTTTCTCCTAGAATGCATAAGGCCTTGTCAGCACTGGAGAATTTGGTAAGAACATTTTGAGCCTCTTAGCATGCTTCTAAAACACCTTTAAAACAGTGAAGCCAACCTGATTTGCATCAGATGAGGAACTGGCCCCTTTAGTCTATACACAGAAGTGCTCCAAATGATTTATCTTTGGGCCAAAGACTTGCTTTCAACAGGACTCAGTATTAGTTCAGTTGGAGCTGTTTCAGCCTTCACTGATTTAGAACCAGTACAGACATAAAATCATAGAAGAGTAGGGTTGGAAGGGCTCTCAGGAGGTCATCTAGTCCAACCCCCTGCTCAAAGCAGGACCAACTCCAACTAATCATCCCAGTCAGGGCTTTGTTAAGCTGCACCTTAAAAACCTCTAAGGATGGAGATTCCACCACCTCCCTAGGTAACCCATTCCAGTGCTTCACCATCCTCCTAGTGAAGAAGTTTTTCCTAATATCCAACCTAGACCTCTCCCACTGCAACTTGAGACTGTTGCTCTTTGTTTGTCATCTGACACTACTGAGAACAGCCTAGCTCCATCCTCCCTGGAACCCCCTTTCAGGTAGTTAAAGGCTGCTATCAAATCCTCCCTCATTCTTCTCTTCTGCAGACTAAACAAGCCTAGTTCCCTCAGCCTCTCCTCATAAGTTTTGTGCTCCAGCCCCCTAATCATTTGTGTTGCTCTCTTCTGGACTCTCTTCAATTTGTTCACTCCTTTCTGTAGTGGGGGACCCCAAAACTGGACACAATACTCCAAATGTGGCCTCACCAGGGCCAAATAGAGAGGAATAATCACTTCCCTCGATCTGCTGGTAATGCTGCCAATGCAGCCCAATATGCAATTAGCCTTCTTGACAATAAGGGCACAGTGTTGACTCATGTCCAGCTTCTTGGCCACTGTAACCCTCAGGTCCTTTTCTGCAGAACTGCTACCCAGTGCGTTGGTCCCCAGTCTGTAGCAGTGCATGGGATTCTTCCATCCTAAGTGCAGGACTCTTATCCTTGTTGGACCTCATCAGATTTTTTTTTGGCCCAATCCTGAAATTTGTATCCTATCCCTACCCTTCAGTGTATCTATGATTCCCCTCCAGCTTAGTGTCATCTACACACTTGCTGAACATGCAATCCACCCCATCCTCCAGATCATTAATTAAGATGTTGAACAAAACCGACCCTTGAGCACTCTGCTTGTTCTTGGCTGCCAGCTAGACATTGAGCCATTGATCACGAGCCATTGATCACTACCCGTTTTGCCTGATGATCTGAGCAGCTTTCTATCCGTTTTATAGACTATTCATCCAACCCATACTTCTTTAACTTGTTGATAATGATATCGTGGGAGACTGTATCAAAAGTTTTGCTAAAGTCAAGATATATCACATCCACCACTTTCCTCACATCCACAGAGCCAGTCATCTCATCATAGAAGGCAGGCAGGTTAGTTAGGCATGACTTGCCCTTGGTGAATCCATGCTGATTATTCCTGATCACCTTCCTTTCTTCCAAGTGCCTCAAGAGCCTTAGACAGCACTAAAACAATGCAGAGTTAAGTGTTTCAGATAATGTGCCCCTTACTGCTCCACAGTATACTTATGGCCTTTCAAACTCTCACCCCTGAAACCAGTGCTTCCAAGATGTTGTGCCAAAAACTGCAGGGACCATTGCAGCTAAACTATTTAGGACAATGCTTACGTGAACACAGGGCAAAACTACAGTAGTTCAGTATATGGGTATGAATGGCTAGTGTGGACACGCTGAACTGTTTGTATTAAACCAGTGCATTTTCATCAGCTCAGTTAGGAATAGTTCAATTTTCTAATGTCGGCCTGAGTGGATAGGTCTGTGTATGCTGCCTTGTTGTGCATAGGATGATGTCAGGGCTTCCCTTCTTCAGCACCAACATGACGTCCTTTTGCTCATGCTTTATGTAGGTGACAAATTTAACTGTAATACTATTACATAAAAGTATGTATTGCATACATATATTATCTTTCACATATTATGAATGAAGCCATAACAGCTAACAAAGAAAAACTATTAAAAATTCAGCTGCATGACACACTTCTGAAGAGGAAAGTAAAATAAGTGCAGATAGGCTTAGGGAATAGAAATAGAGGCTGGAGTTGTCGTGTCACGACTTTCTTGTGCACATGAACAAGGAAATAGAGACAGTGTATAAGCAAATGTCACTTTTTTCATAAGTTATATAGCAAGTTGCATAAATGAAAAAAATAAATTATGGTCTGCAAACTTCACTTTTGAACTTCCAAGGTGGTGGGAATAAAAACAAAACAAAATTGAAAATACAATGTGAAAATTTATCTCTCATTTTTTAAAAATACAGTTGTATTTTATACTTTTAATAATTGACTGTTGTGTCAGTATTGTAAATGTAAAACTGAATGAACTTTACTGTGGGAGGTAACCTTCAGAAGAATCCATTTCAAAGGTTTACTGGATTATAAAAGAGAGGGGTAAAGAATCCCAAGTTATCTCTCACCTGAAATGATAATGGAACCGAGCACTTTGTCTTTGGGGAGAGATCTTGACCAAGTGGGCGAGAGGGGGTCAGCCATGTTGCCAGAAGGTGTGGTAAGGATCTTACCTTGAATCATGACTATATTTCTGTTAAATGTTAGTCTCTAGAAAGTATTTTCAGTTATATTTGCTTGTAACCATTTCTAATTCAATCTTTTATACTTGAATTCACTTAAAATCCTTTCTCCTGTTGTTAATAAATTTGTTTAATTTTAATTTAAGCCAACCCAGTGCTGTATTTGAATTGAAATGACTGTTAAATCCAGTTTAATGTGGTAAGCTATTGGATATTGACTCTTTAAAGGAGCAAACAAACCTTGTTATTCCTCTGACTGGTCCAGGAGAGGGCTGGACATTGCAGAGCACACAGTTTGAAGAAAATTTGGAACTGAGTGTTGGAGTCACTTGGCTACTAGTAACAAAGGCTGGTAGATATCAGAGTATGCCTGGGATGTGACAAGCAGACTGCCAGAATCAGAGTGCATAGCTAGAACTGCTTAACACACCGACACTCCGTGCATGCTTTTCTGATGGCTGTTGGTGTCCAGGCTCTGAACCACAACAGCAGAGCATTTGAGGCACCCATAGTTACTGGGCAGGTGATGACCCAACACCTCACTGGTCTGGATTGCACCAAGAATGTGACACCAACCAAAGAGGCTATTCTGAAGAAATCGGGAAAAGACTAGGAATGGCTCACTCAGCCAGAGTTTGGAAGAACCATAGCATTTTGAAAAGTATGAAGATCTGACTGGTAAAAAGCTTAATTTTTTCCATTGCAAGCTATGGGTGTGAGTGGGAATTAATGATTCTGAGAAAAAGAAAATTGAAGCCTTTGAGATGTAGTACTTGCAAATACTCTTCCCTATTTCCTGGACGGAAAGAGACAAATACTTATGTTAGAAATATTATTGGAGAGATGCAGACCCTACTGCTGGAAATAAACAAGTGCAAACTTATGTACTTTGGCCACATCAGGCATAGAGATGGAAATAAACTTGAGAAAGTTATCATGGAAGTAATAAAAAATGATGGCTCATCATAGTAGGGGACGACCAGTGAGGAGATGGATGGATGGTGTTCATCAGATCACTGGGAAGTCAGCTGCTCAGAGCTTGAAGCTAGTGATGAACTGAGAAGGTTTATGAAAATTCTGCTATGATATCACCAGAGTTCAGACATAAATAAATGGTTTTTACTTGCTTATGTGTACACAGACGTATGAGCTGTGTGTGTAAATTTGTAGATTAACACACAGAATAAGGGCCCTTTCCTACAAACACTTGCATCAGTAACTTGACCTACATGAGTAAATGTGTATTGGAAGGAACATATGTACTTTCCATTTGTGCAATTAGTTCAAGATGCTGCATTAAACAGAACAGATATATGTCAACATAAAGACAAAATGTAAAAATATTTGTCGATTCAGCCAAACGTATTACATTCTTGGCTTTTTTTGTAAGAGTTTAAAATCCTTGCTTCCATTTATTCCCAAATCTCCTTGCTAGCTGTATTTAGCCTTTTCATCTAAGACTATTTATGTACATCATGCTGAAAAAAAAATTCTGTTCTTCTCTGCCATGTCCATCTTCAGGATTATTTCCTCTCTTTAAGGCCAGGAGATGTTTGCTCAGCCTGCCTGCTTCTTCATGCTCTGTGTTCAAAATGGTAAAATGTTCCAGCAAGATTAATAAAGAATAGATGGAAAATAGGAACAGATTTACTGAGAAATCCTTCATTGTAGTCAATAGCTAGGGAAAGAAATTAAGTAATTCCAACTACAAATGAATTATGTTAATTTTTCTGTAGCCCACCACTAAATCTGGCAACCTGGGCTACAGTTAGACATACAATAGCAGCCATAACAACAAGAGTCCTGTAGCACTTTAAAGACTAATGAATTTAATTTCTGCAGGTATAAGCTTTCATGGGCTGTAACTCACTTCGTCAGATGCAAGAAATAGAAATCAAATGGCAGGTATATATATATATATATATATATATATATATATATATATCCAAGTTTAAGGAACAACAATGGGGAAGTAGTTGAGGCCTCTTCACAGTCATTGATTAGGGGGTGAGAATGGGTGAAGAGAGAAAATTACTTCTTGCTGTGCTTTTATTTGATCCGTTTAGCAGGGAACTAAGATTTCATCCTTAGATGAAAGGGATTACAGGGAATAAAATACACACCCTGAAAGTTTTGTTTAAAATATTTGAGCAGCCAGCCATTTGGAGTAGTGGCAGCACAATGCAGTGTCATTATCATTTGAGTCTGATGTTTTTGAATGTGGAGTAACAGTCTGAATTTTGTTTGGTTTAATCTGATATTTCTTAACGTCAGACCTCTGACATCCACATAAAAAAGAAAGAAGAAAATAGAAAAAAAGGAGGAACACTTGATAAAAGGGAAAGAAAGTTGAGAACAATGTAGGCCTATTGTTAATTCTCCCCTCCCCACCTCCTCAGTGAGGCACTAGTATGATCAAGGGATTAATTTCTCCATCTTAACTTTGTACTTCACAATTTTGGTGCAGTTATCACACCAGCAGCCCATGTATCTTCGAAGAGTTGCAAGTTGCTGATCAGTGAGTTACATTCCATTTTGTTACCTACAAAATGTAAAAACCCTTGGCAATTCTGCACTGGATCTGTTACTGTTAGCATGTTCAAAATGGCAAAAGAGGAGGCAGGTCTGACCAAATGGCTGTTACAGGATCAAATTCTGTTCTCGTTTGTAGCATGGTCACTCCAGAGAAACTCTAATGGCTTTAGAGGGACAGTTGAGTTCACTGAGTTACTACAAATTTACAGTGGAACTGAGAACAAATTTGGACCACTCTAGTTATGAAGAAACTATAGGAATATCTGCTGTTTTATTTTTCAGAAGACCAAGCTGCCATTAGGGATGTTTTCCAGGAGGAGTCTGAATCCATTCCAGAGTATACTGCTGAGGAAGAGCGAGAAGACAACAGGTTATGGAGAACGGTAGTGATTGGAGAACAGGAGCAGAGGATTGATATGAAAGCCATTGAGCCTTACAAAAAAGTTATTTCCCATGGAGGTAGGCAACTCCTAAAAACATTTACAGAGTGATATGAAAAAGCAGGCTTCATCCGACAGTCGGAAAATTGAGTTTATTCTTCAGCCACATTGGCTGAGATCCTCCCATTAAGGTACATTTTATCATGGCTAGGGGGCCAGATTCATGCTTGGGCTGTTGTTGCTGAAGTCCCAGCTGCAGAGCCCATTTGCAGCAAGTCTGGTAGGAAGGAGACTGTGATGGCAAAAAGCAGCTGCAAACTCCTATTCATTAGAGAGCCAGCAGGCCACTAGCATAGACCCAAAAATGAATGGGATTGTCAGGAAAGGGGACTTGACTAGTTTAACCATAGGATGCCCCAATTTAGCAACCTTTGCCATCTGGGCTCTTATAGAGCCCCCAGTGGAACTTAAAGCCACTTACCTCTGGCAGAAATACCATAGAAGAATAATTGTACAGCAACACAACCTACCCTCCCCGGCAGCGTGAATCTTTCCAAAGGTACAGGGAGATCAACTCTTTCTGTGCCATCTGGGGTAAATTTAAATCCACACAGATGTTGGAAGTTCACTTGGAAAGAATGGGTTACCTGCAGACATGGGGAATGGGTTACATCCCTCAACAGTATTCCTTTGCTTTGCTGAATTATTTCTGGGAGAGGCAATGGCCCTGATTCTGTTCTAACTTACACTGGGGCAAATCAAAAGCAACTCCAATGAAATAAATTGACTTCAATATAAAACTGGTGTAAACGGAGATCTGCCTGAGTCAGGCCTAATGTTTGATTCAACATGGCAGTGGTAGAAGTGAGGGGATAGGTACTTTAAATACCTGAGCATCTCGACAGCAGCAAACTAGCTAATATAATAGCCTTATGAGCTGCCTGATACTCATAGCATACAATTCCCTTTCAGTAAAGAGGGAATGCTTTGGTTTTTCTATAGCCAGATCTACTGAAAAATCTATTCTATAGGCTATAGCAGTAATATTTTTTGCAGCATGAAGTATCCTGTTCCATGATTCATTAAACTACTTTAATTCTGTGCATGACTGTAGTCATTTTCCAGAGCAAGGGTGTACGATTCCAAATGGGAGGGTAAAGGAAAACCTGCCAGTAAGGTATGCAGTGCTTCCCAGGGGCTTCAGCACCATATGTGCCCATGATTAATCCGGAAAATTGCTAAGTTATTTTCCGCCATTCATGAGCCTCAGCAGGCAGCCTTTCACCAGCAAACTGAGCCAATCATTTATTTTGTGTTCCTTGTATTCTTGGTAATTATTAGACAGTCCATCAAATATAACATCCATTTTAAAAATAGGAAAGTGACCTCATTTAAGTTGTGTACGGGTAGTATGAGAGAGGCAAGGTGGATGAGGTAATATCTTTTATTGGATCAACTGCCATTGGTGAGCAAGACAAGCTTTCGAGCCACACACAGCTCTTCTTCAGGTCTGGTCAGGTCTCCCTTAATCCTTCAGTTCATTAACAACCTAAAAGCACCACCAGTCCTGATACAGTAGTAAGTCCACCCCAAATTATTTACCCTATTGGACTTTTTGCCATAGATACTTAAAATAAGAAAATGAAAAATTAAAAATGCCTTTCCATTCACATATCAGGTTCAGGACCCCTTTGGATATACTATTCATATGAGAAAGGTAGTGGGTGTGCTGTTTATTAACTTTGAATGGCTGTTGTTAACACACACGAGTATAACCACTGAGGTCCTATGAGTTTTTTCACTGTGGTAGTGTCGCTCACTGTGGTAGCAGTGGTACAGAAATTTAAGCAATCATTTCCATTATATTTTCAGGGTCAGATCCTCACCTAGTATAAAGCAGTATAGCTCCCTTGAAGTTAATAGAATTACAGATCTACATCAATTGAGGATTTGGTCCTCAAATCTATGCAGGTACACAACCTGTATTAAAGCCCTCAGAGACTCATGTCACCCAGTGCACAAAAAGTCAATACAATTATTTTAACTTCCAAAAAAACCACTTTCCAACCATAACAATACAATTAAAGATCTATGAACTTGATGACACCCTGGAGGTATTTCATAAATATCCAGTATAATTAAATAATAATTTCAAAATATCCAGTATAATTAAGGAAGAAAAACAGAAAGAATCATCACACTGCTAGTGGTATTTATTTATATTTTAATGTATGTGCCTATAAATTGCTCTAGATACATAGGAAAAGATTCACGTCTTTCCAAATCAGTGTGTTATATATGCACTTACAATGGTTTCTATTAAAATGAAAATCAGTCAATGATGTGACTGGCATTTGATTTCAGTGGAAGCAGGAACAGGCCCTTTGTCACACAAGTCTACTGTTACAATTACTGCTAACTTAGCTTTTGAGTAGGAACTACATTTTGTGCTGTACTCTGCTTTATCCTATAATGGCTTTGTAAACATGCACAGTTTTCCACTGGGGACTAGACAGCTCAATTCTGTTTTATGTATGAACTAATCAGTATATAAACTCAATTCTCCAGGAGCGAAAGCCAAGTGGTTTAAACCCACTCCCCACCATTTAGGCACTCAGGTTTATACCAATGCAATTCCACTGAGCAAATGTAACAGAAATGATGACTTACCTTTACTGAAAAAAGACTGGCAGTGAGCAGCTGTATAATGAGTGTGAATTGTCTCATACCCCTTTGACAGATACTTTCAACTTTATTGTGCGTCCTGTTCTTGCATGAAAGATTCAGTTAAATTAGGTAACACTAACTAAACCTAGCAAGCTGCCAAAAGCAGAAATGAAACTGTCTGCTATGACAGTAATTTATGGTAATGCTGTTTCCAAGAGAAGGGACCCTGCCTCACCTCTAACACTCATTTTGGAAGTGGTTACCATTTTCTTCAGGGCAATAACCTGTTAAACTGACCTTGTGCTTCTGCATTCTTCCTCCTTTACAGGCTGTTGTGTGCTAAGAGCTAGTGAGCATCTTGTCTTTGACATGTTGATAAAATCGATGGTATCAGCCATTATGTGCATGACACATTCACCAACAACAGCAAGCAATGTGCTATTTGGTGAATTTTTTTCTTTTTATTCTTCAGATAGAAAATTGTGATAAATTTACTCATTCCTATGCAAAGAACCACTCAAATATAAGATGGAAACCTCTACTAAGTTTTCTAGCCCATCCACTTGAAACCGCATGATTTGCTTTCAAAACTACCGTGGCAAGAATTTAACAGCTTAATTCTCATGAAGGAAACAATGTTAAAATCAGCAATACACACCAACACTGCATTGACCAATTTAGAAACACTGGGTGAAATCCTGACCCCACTGAAGTCAATGGGATCACAATCTTTATTTATCAAGAGTCAGATCCTTCTCTCCCCCTAGCTCTGGATGTGGAAGAGATGCAATTTCACTGCATATGCATGGAGCAGGATTTGGAGAGCCTGAACAATTGGTATGGCACCACTACAAAGTCATCTCCATCAGATTCCCTTCCCTTGTGTAGGTATTTAGAAGCAGGAGTGGGGCTGGTGGAACTTGTCTGTTTAGAAAGCAAAGAAACTTGCTTAAGAAATCCAGAGGGGTAGCCGTGTTAGTCTGTATACAGCAAAAACAATGAGAGTTCTGTAGCACTTTAAAGACTAACAAATTTAATTTCTGCAGGCATAAGCTTTCGTGGGCTCTGAGATGCATCTGAGAAAGTGGGCTGGAGCCCACGAAAGCTTATGCCTGCAGAAATTAAATTTGTTAGTCTTTAAAGTGCTACAAAACTCTCGTTGTTTTTGCTTAAGAAATAAATTCACCAGAGTTTAGCTAGATTCACCACTATCTGGATCTACTTGGCCATACTCCTGAGAGAGATTGTGGTGTTCAGAATCTGAGTGGTAGCCAGAATCTGAGTGGAGAGGGGTGGATATTAGATACAGCTGAACAGCCTAGGGAGTCGGTTTCCTTCCACACCAGCTCCTGGGGAAATTCCTCAGTGATCAATCTGGCTGCTTCTGTTGAACTGTGGACTGAGAATTTGGGCTAAATATTGTTATGGTCTGCTGATGAAGGATCAAAAGATACCATTGCTTTGCATGAGCATTGCTTGTCTATTAGAGAACATATAAATAACGTGTTAGTTTGGTCTGTGGAAACTTTCTTTCTGTGTGGTTAGGAAAAATGTCAACCGTGCATTATCTTTTTGGTTTATGTGGAACTGCGAGATGAGGCCCTTAGCAGAACTGTATAAAATACTGAATATACCTACCATGATGTCCTGGCAATGCTAAGCTCCTGAGCCAGTTGAAAGGACTGGCTCTTGACTTCACTATGTTAGTTGTATAGAGAATCCCTGGAGATTTCTGAATTTTTGTAAGCAAGTAAATCCCATTTCAACTTTTAAAGAAGAGGAGAAAAATACTGCCTTGTTCCTTAATATGGACTTACTATAGCCCATATATAATACAGCTAATATAGCTCATAGAAGGTTATGTTGTCTAACCAACAGAAACTGGTCCAATAGAAGATATTACCTCAACCACCTTGTCTCAGAAGGCCTTGTCAGTCGCTGCTCTCCCTTTTGAGACCAGTACTTAAGTCTGAAAATATGAAAGAATAAAACATGAGGGGGTTGATGTTCTCCTCTAATTTTTCTTTAGAAGGCTGGGTTATTCCTTCATGTCAAGGCCTCTGAGTATGACACTCTTACAAACATGAGGTTCGGGTGCCCTTTTTTTCTCCTGCTTACTCCACGTTCAGGAAAAAGCAAATTTAAATGTTGGTATAATTGCAAGCTGCTGTTTGATTTTGAAAATGTCTCTGAGATTAGCATTGTTAATTGGATAATTGCAAATGTAAAAATATGCTAATTCTGTCAATCACCTTATTCAGATAAATTATATTTTATCAAATATGACATGTTTCAATTATAAAAATTCAGGAGAACAAAACCAAAATTTTTCTGCAGGCTACTTTCTAAAATGAGAATTTGAAGCAATGTGAATCAATGAATAAACCACTGCACTGAGAGACAGGAGGCTGACCTATGTCACAGACTTGATGTGAACGCTTTTCCTCTCAGTCACTTATCCTCTCCGCGTTTCAGTGTACCCATTGTAATGTGAGGATAATTATATTTTCTGTCCTTCATAAAATATTTGAGATCCTTGAATGAGAGGTGATGTCTGCATGTGTGACCAGCCTAACCACCACCTTGGTCGTTCAACAGTTGGACACATCTTGCTGGGAGAGGACCATTTGCCCATGCCTTTTTGTCTGAGACTGGGTGGGGATTAACCTCCAGAAATCCTTTTGCCTCCTGTGCGTTTCCTTAGAGATTGAAAACTTTGATCCCTGGACGAGTGGTCTACTTGAAATACCCACCAGGCAGCAGATTTCCTAAAAAACAAGATTGAGAATAGAGAGAAAAGGGAATTAAGAGATAAGAAACAGTTTGCCTAACATAGCTATCTCTTGCTTACCTTTTTATTAGCCAAATTAAGAAAGGCATTTTCATCTTAGTTATGGGGTGGGAAAGGCTCTTACATGTCTAAAAAGTTAGTCTCTCTTTCTCACCTTCCTTGATCTGCCTGTCAGCTCCCCTTGCATTGCACAGAGAGAATTCCTCTCTTGCTCCTACATCTGACCCAACCTGTTTATCAAGTGTTAGAGTTCATTAGCATATTCAGGAGGGTTATCTCACCTCTACATTTCCATAGGAATGTTTTTGTATGACTCCTGCCCAGGGAAAAGTTCACAGTCAAGGTTGCCCTTACCAGGATTGTCTTCTATTCACCTCTCCCCCACAACTACATTTCTCCCAGCCTTCTTGTCTTCAGGATTGATATGTCAAAAGCTCTGGTGATTTCCATTTCTTTAGATTAAGTACAGCAATCAATTTTTTTACCTGAGCTGTTGTTCCCTTGTACGGGATCAAACTCCTGCCCCCTTCTGAGTACACCATGTCTCCATCTCTGCTGAAGTCAGAGGTAGCTGGGATTTTAATAACCTCTTAAAAAAAGGATTTACTTGATCCCCATTAGGCTTAAAAAGTTAGATTTTTTTTAAATCACCATATTTCAGGCCTACCATCATTATTTTCTTTTTAAGATTATCTGGTTAAGAGCCTTTTATTGAGACACAAATGCCTTTTTGTTTGTTCCACAGGATACTATGGTGATGGTCTAAATGCCATCATTGTGTTTGCTGCATGTTTCCTGCCAGACAGCAGTCGAGCTGATTACAACTATGTCATGGAAAATCTTTTCCTGTGAGTGATGTGTGTGAACAATGTGACAGTCTTTTGAGTTAATACCTGTAATTATGTACTGATAGATAACCTGTCTTTAATTAAGAGATAATTTATGGTATTAAAAGAGGTGACTTGAATGCCAGAGAAAGCAACTGCCTTAGGTACAGTAGTCAGTGAAGCAGCTTTTTCAGTTGTTTAGACCAAAAAAATTAAGGAATATTTGTCAGGATAAAATCCTAGTGTAATTATTTTCTAAATGCTAAGGATTATAATAGCTCACACTCTTTGGCTCTAAAATCACTAAATCACATCACCAGGAGTGCCAGCCCTACCTGTGGGGAGAGCAGCCATCACTGTCTTTAACCCTCAGTTCATTTTTCACCACTGATATTATTTGTACTGCATAACATTTAGGAGCCGCAATCATGGACCAGGGCCCATTGTCCTAGGCACTGCACAAGCACAGAACAAAAAGACTCTCACTGCCCCAAAGAGCTTAGGATGTTTCCCTTGACTTCAAATGCTTCTGAGTCAGTCACTGCAAATGGCAGTTGCCAATGAGGAAAAACATATGCATTTGGCCAAGCGAATCTAACATTGCTATAATTTTTAACAAAGATAACTCCTAATGGCAACTTGTTCTGGCAGCAAATAGATGGAAAAGGCAATAGCGGCCCTGAGCAGTCTCCAGTCTGCCACACTCTTTGCTGCCATAATCCTCATCCACCTGATCCTCCAAAACTAAAGCTAAAGTCCTGGTGATCATGAACAATTCAAAGGTCAACCAAAGCCTGGCTTTGACATAAGGAAATGGTGAACCTGACCATTACATTAGCATTTCCTGCAGCTCCATCCTCTGTGACACAAATGGGTGGATTTATGCCTAATTCATAGGAAAGATTGGCTCAGCTCAGGAAAGAATATGGCACATAAAATGGAAGGCTTAATGGTAGATCATATTTGAAGGGTACCCTAATAAGGTAACCAAAACACAGTATAGCAAAAAGAAGCCCTGCAACACCACCATAAACATAAAAACGGCAGCGACTGATTTACCCCAGTTCAGACCCATAACTAGTATTCTTCTGAAAGCAGAACCTGTATCTAAATCCTATATATCATCACCAGCAATTAATTTATCTGCAAATGGAGTAGCATCCTCAAGATGTGAAGGGAAAATTCCACAATAATCCTGAACCTGGCAAAAAATAACAGAGCGTAATTATGACTTAGACTGAACAAATTATTCTGTGACTTAACTGAACCCCTCAGTTTTTAAGTAAAGTTGTGTGTAATCAGGATAGACTCTCATAGAGGGGGTCTTTAAGGGTTATGGGCCAGATTCTTCTCTCAGTTATACTACAGTAACTACAGAGTAATTTAATTGCTTTCAAGACTTAAAGGCTTCCCCACTCAAGGCTCTCAAGCAGGTCCTTTTTTTACTCCATTGTCTTCACCAGTGCAAATAAGAGCAGAATTTGGATGTTTTCAACTTGTCTTGCAACTGGCAGACTCTTGTTTCTTTCATACACAGAGGTGCAGGGTAATGAAACCAGAGAGAAAGTGTCTGGCCACCATTTTCTTTTGTTTGTGGGGCAAATGCATTGAACTAAAGAGATGGCGGTATATTGGTCCCCAGTAACTCAGGCTAGAAATGTCTGTGCATGAATTCTTCCTAGTTAATCATATTAGGAATCTCTGGAAGTCTTGCAAGTTTAATGTAGCACCCCCTCATATTATTATATAGCATGTTACTCTTGGCCTTAAGCAAAGTACTTTCCATAGACAATCCCGTGACTGTGGTGCTGTATTCTCCAGCAGTCAACTCCATATCAGTCATTTTTAAATCCATGACCAGCAGTTGTGCAGTTAATTGTTTACATATTTACCTACTGCAGCGACGGTGCCCTGTGGGTCCACAAAGCTTTCTGTCATCAATTTGTTACCGTGACTATTCCTATAGGATAGTGTTTGAGTCTGGGACAAGATCCAAATCCTGGGAGACAGCAGCTGCTGATGCCCTTCCCTTGGATGCAGCAGACCCAGATTGAATTGGCTGCTGTCTCATCCGTGGCTGCTTATTCCTTCCGCGTGCCAGATGCAAAAAATGACAAGTTCCACACAGGAATCAGTCCACAACATGCTAACATTATTTGCTGAAGTCTGAAGAAAGAGTTTGTGCTTTCAAACCGAATCAGAGCCTTGCAGAAAAATCTCTTCAGTCACTGCCAGTCTCCTTTCACCCACCATGTATTTTATTTAAAAAAAGAAAAGAAAAGAAAAGAAAAAGAAAAAGAAACAAACGTTTTGTTCTTATGAGTAGGTGAGGCTTGAGGCATGATAAGGGAGGCTATTTTTTCCCTAACCAATTGCTGTAGTTCAGCCATGTGATTGATCTCAATAGCATTCACTTAGGGAAACAGGGAAGAACCAGGCTCTCCAGTTCAGGAGAAGGTCAGACTAGCTGATCATAACAGACTTTTCTAATCTTAAAATCTATAAATCACTCTCTCTTCATTCTTGATAGTTATCATGATTGACCCACCGACCCTCTGCATTTTATACACATAAAAAGACTTGCTCCCTTCTCCAAGGGACTTATACCCTATGGGCCCCGTCCTGCAAAGACTTACACACATAGGTAACTTTATGCGTTGTGAGTACTCCCACTGATGGTTCACTGCAATGAAAGGGCATCTTTAAATTCAACAGGATCACTCACAGGGCATAAAGGTAAGCATACATATGAGTCTTTGCAGGGTTGAGGCCTAAGTAGAAAACATACAAATGCAAAGAAGGGCAAGAGAGGCAATAAAAAGTACTTTGATTGAGTAGTAAAGTGTGACACTAGACTGGATAGTTCCTTGCATTTAATGCAATTAACATATCCTTATATTTGTTTAAAATGTGATTACAAGCACTTCCGGAAGGTGAGAACTGGGCTTCAGATTCTTGTTTGGAAGAACAGTATTTTAAGAAAGGATTTAAAGGAGAAGAGTAGCCTACAAAGTGCTCAGAAACAACAGTGATGGGGCTCATTAAATGCATAGGCAGAGTTGAGCTTTGCATTGAGGTCTTGAGGGTGCAGGTTATCAAGGTGTGGATCAGTGATGTTGCCCTGTCATTTTTATACCAGACACAGCCCCTGGGGCTGAATGATGGAGTCCATACATTTTGGAAGGGGTATATAAACCTCATGCTTCAGAGTATTAGCCAATTCCTAACTATTGCAGAGTTGGATGAGTGTGTGTGGGGCAGGGAGTGAATTACCGAAACTGGCCAGATCATCTGTCCTTTCAGTGGTGTGAATTATCATGACTACTCCCAGGGGGGTGAATCTGGCCTACAGAGTGCAGTTTTGTCATAATACTATTGCAGGGTTGGGGGTTCATATTAGCATTATGTATGCCTCAGAGATTTTTATGTTCAAAAAAGAAACCTAGGGTTAGAAGTACGAAGGGATATTTTATCCACTCAGCAAAAGCAGGTAGGTTGACACTGCCTGTTAGTTAGCTGGTTTAATAGTTTTCAGAAAATTAAAGATTGGTCATTTCCTGCATCTGCGATGCAGGAGATGGGATCTGTTGCATTTTCTGAATTGCAACTAAGTGTTTTTAGTTCCTTTTGAAATTTTATTTTAAAGTATTATTTTCTCTAGTAAACATGACAATGACTGATGGTGAAGCTGTTTCTCTTTGTCTACACTATAGTTAGATCTCAGCACCTGTTGAAATTTAACATTTTTATCATGCTCTCCCTGGTTGACTCTGTTGATTTAACATGCTTAATAGGGGGGAAAAAAACCATCTGTAACGATGGACATGTTCCAGGAAAACTACATTTTTCTGAAGCTGAAGATATAATTCTAGTTTGTAGGGTAAATTGCCACAAACTAGCTTTAAGCCCATTGTAAATATCTGCTTTTAATTTAAAGCAAAATAAAATTCTGGGTTTTTTTAAGTGTCTTTGTAATTAATTAATTTATGTCTAATTATTTGGTTTTGATTAGGGATAATTGGATAAAGTAAAACTCTGTTTTTCACTGTTTATACTCTCTAATCAGATATGTAATAAGTACCTTAGAGCTGATGGTAGCAGAAGACTATATGATTGTCTACTTGAATGGCGCAACCCCAAGGAGAAAGATGCCTGGGTTTGGGTGGATGAAAAAATGTTACCAGATGATTGATCGGCGGTGAGCACTTTATATTTTCTTCCTTGACCATGCTCTCTACTTTAAATGCCATCCATTGACACCTCTTTCCATTATCAAGCCTTCTTTTATACTATTGATTGCATATAGTCTTTCAATATGACATTTTAATTTTTTTAAGAAGCTGAAGCATTTTTCTTTCCAACTTAGATTAAGGAAGAATTTGAAATCATTTATAATCGTTCACCCTTCTTGGTTTATCAGAACTATTCTAGCAGTGACGCGGCCTTTTATAAGGTAGGTAATGCACGTCGTTTTTATTTTCACTCACTGTCCCTCAAAACATAGAATTTTTTCTATGGTCAGAAATGGCTTTAGTACAGGACTTGCTTGTTTCTGATGATCTTCCACAGACACATGCTTATTTTACCAGTCCCTACAGGTCATTTCCCAGCTTGTGAAAGGTGAAGTATGTATTCAGGTATTTGCACACACACAAATGACTTGTCTAATTTGTGTGTGCAAAAACTTATACACATGTTATTAATTGAATGCATCACAGGCACACAATTGGACACCTGTACTTGTGTGTACAAGTGGAACTTTTATTTTTTAATTGTCCTAAAATGTTAAGGGTATCTTAACTGGGTGTATTCATTTAGCAGAGTACAGGCAGGCATAAGCAGGGAAATAATATTTCACAATCTGGGCCTATACTGAGAACAGAATGCATGTGCCAGTACATCAGGACAAAAATGAAAGTTACAGTGTAAGTTTCCTGATAGGGAGTCACCCTCCAAATGTAAATGCTACAAATTCAAATATGTTATTTAGTTACAATATATGCCCCAAACCTCCAAGAATCTCAAAAATGAAATTCAAGGCAGAATGTAATCAGGAAAGGAAGGCACCACTCCCTTCTTATCTGTAGATGTGCTGTGAGAGGGAAGGAGCTGATTTCTTTTGAATTTTAACACATCTCTCTCAAAATGTAAAACTAATGATCCTATCTTATCTGTCTTCATTTTGAATGGCACTCCTCAGCATGGCATGAAATTCACCCCTGCTCAAAGGGACAGCAAAAAGAAAGATAGAAAAGAAAAAAAAAGAACCATTACCACTTCTGTGCCTGGATCAGGAGTTTTATGCACCACTTCTGTCCTTCTTAATGGTCCGAAGAACATTGTGACCAAACTATAGATTGATTATTTTTTTTAATCTAAAAAATTTAAAAGTCCTAAGTGTTCCACCTTATCTATGTTTTATTTAAGTGTGATCTTGTGAAGGGGGAAAATGAAATCATCTGTGGCATTTCTGTGTTTCAGTTCAAAATTCAGCAGTAAGATACAATATGTTTGTACGCTGGCAGAACTCAGTGAGCTGATTCCAATGGAATATGTACACATACCAGAGAACATTGTCAAGTAAGTGAAGCAGATTAAAAAAGAATATACTTGTACAGGTGAAAAAAGTTATAATCTGAGCAAGGTATTGTTATTTGCCAACCACAACTATAACCAGATTTTGCTTCTAAATCTGATTTCACATGGTGTGACATGATTATTTATGAGGTTTGGAGGGATAGTATTCAAAAGTCTAAGGGAATTAGAAAAATTTTAGTTTTATTAAGAGTTAGGCACTAATTCAGCTACATGAACTAGAGTGAGCAAATTCCAGTTCTGTCTGGTTCCACAAAAACTCCACCCCAAAACTCTGAAGCAGTAAAACATTCAATCAGTGAAACACCAGACAGAGTTACTATCTAATCAGAAGGAACTCTTCATTCACTAATTATAACCTGAAGACAAGACAGGAAAGCTTAATCCTTCCATGAGTATCACAAAAGATTTTTAAATGATTGCTCCGCAGTTAAGTTGAAAAGACTAAAAGAAAATGGGAGACATCTTATTTCCTGACCATTGCACCCATATGTTTTATAAATGCAGTTGAAAGATGTTTGTTAAATATATCGTATAGATTGAGGCACTTTTGAATGCATCTCTGCCAGCTATACCCAATAGCTTGCGAAATATAGGGCAGCATTGATACTCATCTCAGATTGGCATATACTGCAGAACAGAAAATGTGGGAAAGGCTGAAATTATTTAGTAAGATTAAAAAATTTGGAAGTCAATCATAGTTTCCTTGTGGATCATTGTGCAAAATTACATTATCTTTGGCATGCATTATTTTTTTCTTCTGTGTGTCAGACATACCAGGTTTTGAACAAGGCAAAGTAACTGTGCTAAGAACCCTTCTTTGCAGAATAAATGGGCACATCTCCAATATTTTTCTTCTAAGGGTGCATGGGTGACTAAATCTTCAGAAAGGGGAAAGTATATGTACACCGTGCGAAGAACCATACTTTTAGAGATGTCATAAGTACCTCCAACCAGAGCAGGTATTTCCCTGCTTCCCCCACTACTACTTATGGAAGCAACATGGTTTCCTTTACCAGGCTAATTGTTGTCTTGAGACACACAAACTCCGCAGATTGAATAGCTCTGGAAAGCATAGTGGAGGCCATTTCTGCAAATACTAACTTTTCATGCAGTGGTACTGATAAAGACAGTTCAGTGCAGTGGGGAAAGGGGTGTTCTGGGGAGTAGATAGTGGATATTTCATTATCTGTGCAATGACAAGTAGTGATAGTGCTCAGCTGACAGTTTTTCATCTGTAAAAGATGTTGAAATGGATTAACGTTCCAGAGGTGCAAATGCTCCACCCCCTTTGTCCTTTATTCTCTTCCTTTCTTTTCTCCTTCTGTGCTTCATGACATCTTTCTCACCCCTCCCTCCTGGGTCCTCAGGTCATTGTCATTCCCCTTGTCTTTTTCCTTTCCTCCCCCCACTTCTCCTGTACATGTTTCTGTATTTGTACAAGGGTGTGTGTGATCTGAGGGACCAGGAGCTGGATCTTGCATCCTGCCAGGCAGCAAGTGCATACACTGCTGACAGCAGGAAGAAGAGCAGCATAGTGTGCTCCTAGTTAGCCTCTACCCTGCCTGTCATGAGGAATCCGGTGGCTCTGATCAGAAGAATTACTATAGCAGAGAATGCAACAGTTAGCATCCTGGTTACTTTGTTGACTAGTGCAGGATTTTCCCCTTAACCAATAGCAAGCCTGTCAGACCCATGGAAAAAAGATGGATTCATGACAGACTTTTTCTTTGTTTTTGATCATGAGGTATTCAAAATAGACTTGGTTCTGGGGGCTTGATTTTGTTTTTCATTGAGGACAAGTCAGTGAAATACATTTTGCTACTTATATATTATTTGAATTTATGCATTTTTCCTCTTCATTCACTTTTATCCTGTAAGGTATGATGAAGAGAAGTGTTTTAAGCGAAGAATGAGGTAAAACTCTTGCTCTGCAGCTGATGCTACTGTCCATATTATGGAGTGAACACGTGTGAGCTGGCCTTTCGCACACAGGTGACCTCAACAGCTGATTGAGAGAGGTCTCCTGTTCATTTGCTTGCATGTAATTTGCTGTCTTACTTCTCCCTTCGAGCTGTTGAGGTCAGCCTCCTTTGCAACTAAAACCTACCACACTGGAAAAATCCTTGACTTGGCCCAGGCTGCAGTTAATGGAATTATATCTGATAGAGCGATTGAATGTTTGCAGCTTCGTACAGCGAGCATGCCTTAAACCCCTGCTACTTTTATGTGTCTGCCTCCAGATGAGCTCAACAAGGTGTTACCAAGTAAAAGGGGGTAAAACTGAACAGAAAGAAAGGACACAATATTGAATGGAAGAACTTTAGGGACAGTGCAAAAAATGGGGTGAATATTTTAGAAGCATGTACCTTACTTGTTCTTTGCTCTGCTATTGCTCTGCTTCTCTCTTATGCTCTGCTTGCTTCTTTTTTGTTTTTTTTTCTACATCAATAACTTTTACTCACGCAGACTGGATGAAGAGCTGAGGGAAGCATCAGAAACAGCTAAGTAAGACAGTTTTCAGCTAGCATTACATTCAGTTACATTCACTTGATTTACGGGAATGGATTGGGTAAAACTGCACTGCAAGCAGATTATAGTCTGAATTACTGTAGAAGGATTTCACATTTGAGAACTTCCTCTCCTCTCACAAAGGTTTTGCTGTTGACTTCCATAGTCCTTTAGAATAGTTCCTTAAGCAGTCCCCACTCATTAGATGACTTACTCCATTTATAGTATTCACTATGGACACTTTTAAAAACAAAAAGTTACACTGATTTACTCAGCTAAGCTGGGCTGTGATGTAGCCAAATTGACAGATGGGTTGACTGACATACACTCAACTGGGTACACAATAAATCAGTGGCTCAGCGGGGGATCATAAAGTAGCATCCTTCTGGCTCCCATGCCTTTGCTTTGACCATAAGACACACTCACACAGTGTGGAAGAAGACCACTGTAGAAATGCCTAGATAGGGACACACAACACTTCACTTACTCCAGGTTATGGGTGATGAGTGGATACTATGATGACAAAACCCTTGAAAATGTGGCTCGTTCCAGTTTTTAGTTGGGATAAAGCAATTTTGCCGTGTTCTGGAGCAAATGAGTCTTGATTTAACTGCATGAGCTTCAGCCAGCACAGTCTAGTTTTCCATTTCAGATATATAACCATAGTGTGTTAGCTTGGCGGATGGATAGCTTAACGCAGCCATTTTTGAAGAAGTCAAAATTTATCAAAGACACCAATTCAAATTGCCCATAGATGAGCAAACTGTGTTATTCCAGTGCTGCATCAAAAGATAAATTATAGTGATCTTTTTGGAGAGCATACTTTTTCTTGTGCACATTAGTCACAATGTCTCTGGAGAAGGGGGTTGCACCTGCAGGTCCTATCTGACTTCTTTCCCTACTATTTTGGAACCAGCCACGGGTTTTGAAGATTCTCTTCAGTATCCCCTTTTTGCTTTATGCAGTTTACATTTTCAACCATGCAGCTTTGTGTCTGTGGTATTGATTCCTGATGCTTCCTCATTTGTGGTCAGACATTCCCATCAAATTCTTTTGAGAATTCAGCCTTTATAGCCACAGAAGAGAAAGAAGACATGTAAAAATCCAAAATACTTGAATTCATGTTATATAGACCAGCTGTTAGTCCTGGAGAAACTTGACTGGCTCAGTGCCTGTAGCAAAAACTGACATTTAAATCTCCCTGGTAAACAGCAAATATCTGATGTTTGTGGGCATGTGACATCAGGCATTTACCCAGACACCCAAAAACAGGGATGGAAGAAGAACAAGGTGAGAAGTGGGACAGTATCTATTCTATTAAAACATCCTTCTGTGTGCTGTCAGCATTTAATAAGTGCCAAATACATCAGGATACCTGAGAAAGGAAACTGCATGGGAGAAAATTGCTGTCTTGTTAATCATCTCCCCTCTGTAGGTTGGAAATTATAGCACAGCAAGTGCAGGAGGAACTGGAGAGGCACATAGGGACATTACTGTTAGAAGTACAGTGTCAGTTTGTAATACACGTCCCATCCACAGTCAAATAGGTGTTCAGGAAATAGCCATAAAAAAGACTCCTCTGAGTTAATCTGTATTATGTCACACACACTGAACTGTTACGTCCGTGTTAATATTGTTTTATGTTTTTGCCCAATCAGTACTTACTAAAGTTAGTTTCATCCAAAATATAGTTTCATATTTTAAAAAAGAAAGAAATGCAGAGAAAATGCTTACTGCTGCCTATTTTCTCTTGGACCCAGAACTAGCTGCCTTTCAAATGAGCCGGAAATGACTTCTCTGGAGCAGGAGTAAGAATTCAGAACTAATGACAATTATATAGTAATGTTATTTTATGGCCATGCAGCTCAACACTGGGGGCTGGGTAAACTCCATGTAGTTTTTTGCAGAACCAAATGCTTTTCAATTTTCTTTTCAGGAGCCTAATTCAGGGTTTACAAACAGAAAAAATGGTGTTTCATTGTTGCGCTCAAGATTATTAAATTGTATGTATTTATAGTGCAGTGGGGTTTAAAATGTTCTAGGTGCTTTCCAAACAGGGGCAAACACAGTCCTTGTCCTGACGGCTGTACAGGTTAAAAAACAAAGACATATGATGGGTGGGGGGAGAGGGTGTAAAGTGATCAGGGTGTTGAAGGGCACATGTCTCATTAGTTACACGTTTGTTTTTAAGTGGCACATGCCAAGCTTCTGCTTCAAAACTCACTGATGTAAATGGGAGTCTTTCAGGCTCTGAATTCCCTTCCTCTCTTGAAGTCAGGAGATTGCTGTGAAGGATGTCATTTCCAGTATGTTTATGCCCTCCCTCCCAAAATTGGACCCCTTCCCTTTAGCTAATGGGAGCAGTTCAATGATCATTCACAACTGTTAACACCGAAGCGGTATTTTGGCACACGGCTCCAAAAGCCACCTCAGGCAAACAATGGCAAACCTCAGGCAAACAATGGGTGAGTCTGCAGCCCATCCTGTGTGGCTGGAAAAGTGTGTAAGGGGTGTAAGGTGCTCTCTTGCATTGGCAATTCTTGTCATTGGTGAGGGGGTGCAGGTTCCACAGAGCTGCTATGTGCCCCTCTTGAACAGGAGGGTGGGAACGGGTGGAATACGGGCAGAGCCTTGGCTATATCCATCCAATGCACTTGGCAGTGTAGCAGTGTGTTGTAATAGTATTAAGAGTCTATTTAATACTTTCCCTCAGAGCACTGGGAAGAGCAGGAGGGAGGTTGGAACATTCAGAGTCACAATGTCCTATTTAGGCTGCTCCAGAGACTGCCCTGAACATATGGTAGATATATAACATCATGAGCTTGTCTGTAACGAGTTGGAAATGTGCCAGAACAGGTAATAAGACATTTTTTCAACAGTTTGTCACTGATTTTTTTTTTTAATATAGAGGTGTAATATGGGGAAAATGTAAAATAGCCATTCAGGCCATGTAAGAATTACCATATGTGTGTGAAATTTAATTTAAAAATTTTCCAGGTTCATTTTGGGCAGCTTCAGAGTCCCAAAATTTTGCTTTTAAATTACATTTTGCAATGTAATTGTGAAAACCAATCTTTACTGAAAGAAAATTCCAAATTTTAAAGGGTTTTCCCTAGAAATAGGTCAATTTTTAAAATTAAAATCAAGAAAATAGACAAATTATCAAAAATTTTAAAAATACAAGAAAAACTATGAAGATTTAATAGTTTTTAGACTAGCAATGCGGTAGTGTACACATAAATAATACTTTGAACAGTTCTAGTGATTACCAGTATATATCAGCTATTGAACCATTTATCCTAACATTGCTTTCACTATTTCACTTTTGGGCTAATTATACATGTCAAAATTTACCAGTAAGCTCATTTTAAATCACATTAAAAATGCGTCTCCTGTAAAAAGCAGCACTCTCTACGTCTTAGTTCCTAATCTAGGAAGCAGTATAGCATTAACTGTTCACTGAAAAATTCTGTTCTATTACTAGCACTGTTATAAATAAGTAAGCAGATAGGACTCTGACTACCCCTGGAGAACTGATATGTGGAATAAGGGGGAGTCATTTTTATATAGTCGTTTTTAAGAGTAAAACTATACTATATTAAAATACATGCACACCTTCTTCCCGCCTCCCCGCAGACACAGGATACCTAGTCAAGACTCAGTCTGAGAGCTCTGTGAAAAAAAAATCTATACCATTGTCAAAACAGATTTTAAAAATAATCATGGGGGGTTTTTTTGGTTTGACAAAAAAGCAAAACTTTTAGGGCATCACCAATTTTTCTGTTTTCCACAAAAGCAAAAGACTGTTTTTGCAGCAAAAATGACAGTTCATCGATGAGAACAGAGAATTTTCATTGGATCTAATTATGAACATTTGGGATGAATTCCAAGCAGAACTCTTGCTATTTCTCACTGTCCATTTTCCAAAACGGCAAAAATTCACTCTGTTCATAATAATAAATTCTTGCAGAAAGTTTCAGAAATCAGTTTTCACCCATGATCCTCTCATTAACATTGATAGTTTTGCACAGATCTGATCAATATCCTTTCTGCTGAAATGTCTCCGGAGTCTGCCCGGCCCTTAGCTGCTTGTGTTTTTTGTTGTTTTTTTTTTTTTTCCTTTATATCAATTTGGAAGGCTCTTGTCTGGTGGGTGCTCTCATGTTATCGGTTTTGTGGTTTGAATGACAAGTTTCTTTTTTTCTTTAAACAAAGTACATTGAAGCATTTTGCACGTTTTAAAAACAATACTAATTTTGTGAGAACATAAACATGCAGTATGCCTCCAGGAGAGCTTTACAGCAGCTCTGTAGTCTACAAAGAAAAATAGTGATCTAATGCAGTATTTGTGGTGGCAGCTCCTTATTCTAAAGAACACTGAAGAAACTCGGAGATGGATTAATCAAATCCATAATGGGGAGATATTTTCCAGATTTTTAATTTTAACTAATAAGTGCCACTCTTATTCATTACAATTAGAAACTGAAACACAGGTATGTTGCTAATTACTGGGGCCCCTGATTTTCTTCTCCATTTGCAAAGATAGAGGGGAGCAAAACTGTTTGGGATGGGAACAGGGAAAAGGAAGGAATGAACAAGAGATTCACCGGGTACTTCTCACATCCCAAATCTATGGAGCTCCCTTCCAAAGGAACACTGCAGGGTCAAGGCACCACAGGTTGGGCAGGGCTCACATTCCTGGGGAGGAAATAAGGGCTGGATATGAGGAACTGCTGATGTCCATGTCAGGGTCCCTCAGGCACCCAGCAGAATTCTCATTCAAACAGCCATAAGGAGTTAATGGTGGTAGAAGCATCCCCTCCAGAGTTTCAGAGGAAGAAATGTATAGCCACAAAGGATATAGCCAAAGGCAGCAGCAGAAAGAAATAATGTCTGTGTTATTCCTTTAAGGAATCTAGCTCTCTGTTTAAAAATGATATAGTGCAAATGTAAATCTATACCCATTTCCACTATAAGCATATAATTAACTCCATATAGTGTCTCTCGGATTTCAGTAATCAACTTACTTGAGCAAATATATGAGTTTGCCATCTGTGCTGGTAGGGATATTTTGTGTCTTCATTGCAGTTTTATTTTAAATTCCAGTAAATATGTCCACACTGCTGCCAGTGCTTCTTTGAGCTGCATGGCAAAAATGTGCTCCTGGATACATCCTTAATGGAGCCATTGTGTAGCCCAGTTTCCCCTCCCCTCAATTAGGGCCCAATTCTACTCCTACAAAGTGAGCAGCATTAGGCCTTTAAATTTTCCATATTAAGTAGAAGCAAGATAGGGCCCAAAGGGGCTTTATAAAGTCGGGGAGAGATGAGAGTGTTGAGGACTGGAACCTCAAGACTGTAGCAAGGAAGTAGCAATATGTTGCATAGTACTGAATTATTGTTCTGTTCTGTTTATTTTAAAGACTTGATGTGAACCTGCAAAAAGAAAAATCATAACTTCCAGACACGTGAAGAAGAGGGATTCGCATTTCCCTAACACAGAAGGCCATGAAGAAAGGGGCAGGGTAGTTCATTTCCTTTTGTTTTACGATTAGTTCAATGCTATTCAGAATTTCTGAAGAAAGCTAAGGCCCCGACCCTGTTGCCATAGAGGCTGCAGTATTTGGACTTGCTTTGTAGATTATCTTCAGAGGTGTCATTTGCAATAAGAAAATTGATTTAATTTAGGATCATTTTATGTAACTGTGTGTATTTTTAATTTAAAAATATCTTCAGATATAACCAACAATGTGCCTCATGGGTAATTCAGTGAAACCCTCACAAGGGAGTAGTTTTGTTTTGTCTTCAGTATTTTAACATTTACGCCTCGCTTAACGGAAGTTATATTATTACAATAAACACTTGTAGCGTAATTTATTTCACAGATTAGCTATAACACTACTGTTTAAAATACTTCTACAGATGGTTCAGATTTTTCTCTGATTGTGTCAATAGCTCTTGCTGTCTGTAAAATTCTACTTGTTCAAGTTGTGTTGCTGATAACATTGCATAATATTTGTTTGGTTACAGAGAAGCCTAATTTTTTAAGAAACATAGTAGTAGTTAGAGAGATTTCCCAGAGAGAAAATGGTAACTAATTGAAATTAATTTTATTTTAGTAAATGAGTTCAGCGTCTTTATTTTTTTAATATCAGTCTTTTTTTAAAAGTGGTTAATTCTCTAAATGTTTATCACATGTCCTAACAGTGTTGGAAAAATTAAAAAAGCAAACCTGGTATATCTAGACCTATTTTCAAGCTGTGATCATTCAGTAGTATTAACATTGAGGATTTTCTATGGTGATAGATAAAATACACAAATCCATAGCTTGGTGCCATGCTCATTAAATGCTGATCTCAAAATATCAAAAATATCAAAATATTCTGAAAGTATATTTTATATCAGTACAATAATGATTAAAATGCAGTGTGAGTTATGTGCCAAGAGTATTCACCAGAAAATAAAAAGACCCCAAAATAACATTTATTCACAGCAGCTCTACCACATTTAGCATGGCCATGTGCTAAACATGGGTAATACTTGGTGTGGTGGTTGTAGGTAAATGTTGATTTTTCTAATGGTGACCACTATAGTTGCATAACATAGTGTAAGTTAGTAATCAAGTTCTTTCTACTTGTCTCCTTCAAACAAGAGAGTCTGGTAACAGATATATAGATCCTTTAGGGTGCCTATGGGGAACACAGTTTGGAATAAACATGCTTTACCACTAAGAGTCACTGTTGTGCCCCGAAATTACAACTGCACTGATTTGGCTGAAATAAGCAGATCGCTGTAGGCAACAATTCTAGATGCTTTGTTCATGTCACTGCTTCCGTATATACTTATTGTCGGCATTCTGTATTACTAATTAACAAAAGAGAATTAATAGACAGAGTAAACAGGCTTAGTCAAAAGACAGAAATGATGTGAGAATTGTTCTTAGTAAAATCTAAACTGAGAACAGAATCTGGTTTGATTTTGTCCTACAGTAAAACAAAATCTACATTTTTGTTTTAAAGTGAGCGCATCTCAGTCTCTATAGATTCTGCTCTTGTATCAATAACGAGACATACTGCAAACAAAAGAATGAATGCCATTGGGTGCCCATTTGTTCAGCTAGTACAAACTGACAAAGTGTCAGAAGGACATGAAGTTGCCAAAATCTTTCTTCTATACCACCAGGCAAACCTGAAATGTCCCCAAATTAATCATCCTTGATCTGTCTTGCCACTTTAGTGCAGATAATATATTTTTATCTTGACTTTCTATCAAGTCCTGTAAATTTTCAGAGGGAAAGTGCCCAATCTTATGAGATGCTGATTATTATCATCAATTCCTATTAACTTCACAGTGATGAGCCTAATATTAGTATCTGGTAGTTTGCCCAATCTTCCAGATATTCAAGTCTTGGCTTTGGCATGTTTTACAAAAGTAATGCCACTTAAAATACTGGAGATAAAAGCTTTATTTAGGAGTGAATATTGTGTTAACTTCCAGATGCTAATTAAGCTTGTTCTGGATATGAATTATTTAAAAATGCATAACAGCATGAACTCATATCATCTGTAGACCTGCAATTAAAGCAACCTAGAATGAGCTAGTTCACCTATAATTACACTGGGGGGAAAGGGCAGAAATGTTCTTAGAGGGTGAAATTCACTCCTATGCAGGGATTCATCACAAAGCCTATGCACTTACTTTCACAGCCCAAGTAGCACCTAGTCCTTGAGCTGGCCATCTGCATAGGAGGTGCATCTCCCGCTGAAGGTACCTTCATGTGAAAGGATTTGATCAATAGGAGCAGACTAATTTCATAATGGCTGTTAATGATGGAAGGGACACATTTAAACTAAATGTCATGTTAAAATAAGATTGGACTGCCAATATGATGATGTAAAAAAGATCGCTATGGCTTAAAAAAAAAGGTGTGGTTATCTTTGCTTATTAAAAAGACTATTTTAAAAATATATTAATGTTTAGATATAGCAACTATATATTATATTAACATATATACAATATCTAACTAAAAATCAGTGGTTTGTTCAGAGGAATATTGTATTCGAATTGCACAAATGTAATCTTTTATACACAGATTTTTCCTACCATGTAGCAGAGTGCTCAGAGCAAAATATAAATTAACTTATGATTTGTTTTGTTAAAAAAAGTACGCTCACTAAATTGTAGACTAAGCAATACAAGGATATGTAATATCGCTGTATGTACAATATATATGTATGATTCAGAAATAAAAAGCTGCAATCCAGCATTAAAACTGTCTCATTCCAGCACTGCTCCGAGTTTTTTTGTTTTGTTTTTGTTTTTGGCGTTCCCAATGTTACAGGTTATTCTGATAGCTCTGTTGCTTTCCTTCCACCGTTCACCATAGTATGTAAGCACTAGCCATTTCATTCATTCTGTTATTGTAAGTCATCACAAATAACTTACCTCTCTTCCCCCCCACTCCGTTTTCTCCCTCTTCCCATCTCACTTTCCCCATCAGTCCCCCATACAATATTTAGGTTTGGGGTAACTAAAATTTCAGGTGCTCTTCCCACGCAGGTCCAAAGCCAATAACATTCATTCCCCAAGATTTGGCCGAAAACTTTGGGGATGTACAGTTATGCCTTTGGGGATCTTTAGCTGTGAATGTCTTTGCTTTTGATGGTCCATCTCCAGAATCTTAGCTCCTGTTAGTATATCATTATTGTAGTCTAAGTGCTTTGTTTGCAGTGAATTACTGAATGTGATAATTATGGACCAGTTACAGACTAAATGTTATAGCGAGAACCCAGATATAGTTTCTGGAGTTATATACTCTGGAAATACCTCAAAATGTGTAATGGTTGTTTATAATAATTAGGGTTTTGATATTTGACTGTTCCTAATAATTTTGCTAATAGCCACCAATTGATGGATTTAGTAACTGTGGACACTAGTGGTGCAGTAATAACATCTATTTGTACATGGAGAACCTGAAGATGCCAGAGCGAGATAGAGCAGAATCCTAATTATCCAAATCTCCAGCTAATTAATGGCTAACGTGTCTCCCATTTCTATTAATTCCCAGTTATGCAAACGTATTTTGTGATGCTCAAGCAGCTCAGATATTTGGGATAGTTTTTTTTTTTTTTTCTTTCTAAAGACTGGTGTGAATCTAGTGTGAAATCAGTTACTCTGTTAAAATGTAAACAATCTACTCTCATTCTTTTATTGTTTCTTCAGCAGCTGAAAAAGCATATTTTCCTTTACCACAAACTTTGACTTGAATGGAATTTTCTTGTGATTTAAGTTTAGTCGAATTCAGTGGCATAAAATAAAATCTGTTGGTTGAAAGATATATATCATGGTGTGTGCAGTGGATTAACGCTGGCATGCTCTTTCCCTGACAGCATTCGTTTTCTGCCTCCTTGTTTTCCAGTGATTGATATTCAGGGTTGTTTCATTCTTTGATGCAGTAACAGAAAATATTGAGAAGTGTATTATTTTCTGTGGTGGACAAAGAATCTGAGCTATACTATACTTTCAAAGAGGAACCTTCTGTTGCCAACCCAGCTTTTGGGTTCCTATAGGTATAAGTTAGAGTAAATGTAAGTGTCAAGGCTGATCTGAGTTTTCATTAAAAATAAAAGTAAGTTTCTAGGCCTTTTCATTGTGGCGATAGCTTCAGTGTTGCCAAAATTGTGATTTTATTACAGGTCTCATTATAGTTTTTTGCCCTAAAGCCCCAGCTGGAATCATAGGATTAGATGAGACTCTCAGCTTTTTATTTTTTAAAGTATACTTACTCAAGCTCCCATGTTAGAGTAAAGCTTGAAAATATAAACCCTAAACACAAAAAACAAAAGGCAAATAAAAAGCCCAAAACTTTGTAAGAGTGTCATGATTTTTAAGATACTTGTGATTTTGTGGGCCCTACTCATGATTTTTGAATGATTAAGTTCACAATACTGCAACTTTAAAAATATGAACTAATTGGCTAGCACAAAAGGTTTGTGACAGGGCTGCTTTTTCAGACCTACAAAATCCATGGCCCAGTTTTCCAATTTGTCATGGAACCCACTTCAGTCTGTTACTGAGAGCAATGTTTCCTGTCTGCTACTGATAACAGTAGTGTGATGTTACGCTCCATTCCAGACAACGCCCTAGACTTATGCAGCCAACATAGCTTTTTACCATTAAGTGGCATGAGAGTAGTATGAGAGGTAGAGTATAATAGACGAAGGACAGGGCTGAGAGCAAGGGATTCCTGCAGTCTAATCCTGGCTCCCACTAGGGCCCTAAATCAAATCACTTAGCTTTAGTTTTCCCAGCTGTAAAATGCAGATTATTACTCACCTCCCTATCTCACAAACTGATTGACAATTACCTAATTAATGTTTAGGCTACAGTAAAGACTTAAATCCAGTACCATGCATATAAACACCTCCCCTAACTAGGGGGGCCTAACAGGTTTATTTAGAAAATTGTCTCTTGAAAAAAAACTGGATCATGATGTAGGAAAACCTCTCAGCTGTAGAAATAATAGCAGTTTTACACCTAACTTTACTTCTCGTATAACAGAGGTACAAAAACCACAACACCTGCCCTAATAACTCCTCTCTACAGTATCTAATCCCTACTAACCTTCCCTAGTACAGGGATGCCCTTTTACATGATTTTTTCCCCCCAGCATGCCTTCCTTCCTGGGGGCTGGCTGCTTAAATTGAGCAAAGGGAAACAGCTGTAGCTCTAAAGTAGCTATTTTGTGCTGGGTTGCTACTAGCTGTATCTTTTCTAAATGAGAAATGCTTTAATTGCCATTGTGGTGTTTGCTTCATTTTCCTTTTTTTCCTGCTAAGGACATGACCTATTCTCTTTTCCTTACTAGGGGTTTTCCCTTAGGTGAATATAAGCAGGTCTTTGGGGAGCATTTCACTTTTCAGGTTTGTATTTAAGGAAAATCAGTAAGTTATATGTGCCTTTCAGCAATGAGATTTTCTGCAGTGGAGGTTTCCAGAATCATTTTGCTTTTACCTTACAAATCTGCAACAGATGTGGTGATCTGCATGTGAGTGACTTAGAAGTAAGATGTTTCTTTTGATCAAGAAATTTTATTACATAGAACTTCAGACTACTGTTCTGTATGATCAGCTGTCTGTATTCAGCAGGGGAATAGTAGGGGAAGCCTGGAGATCAATGATATAGCATTTGTTTCCGCAGCTCCTTCCTGAACTGTGCCTAACTCAGGCTAGTCGTGTGTCCTACTGCAGGATGTATAGCCGTCTGAAAAAAGAAGTTTCTTTGCAGAAATCACTTTTCAAGGCAAGTTAACCCAGGTTCCCTAAAATGCTTGAGCTTCATGCTTCCCTTCTGGTTGCACATAGAGAACAGTTTTGTTCCAGCAGAAGTGGGAGTTTGGTGCCTACAGCATGCTGCCTTTCCACCCCAATCCCCTAAAACCCCTCCACAATGACTGTGTTAAGATTCCAGTTGTTTGGGTACAGAGGGTCTAGAGGCACCAGCGAGGCTAGAGTCTCCCCATCATAAGCCTGCCAGTAAAAATAACCTGAGGTTGTACAAACATGTGCTGCTTCCTCGTCCCCTTAACCACGCTATTCTGGGGCTGCTCAGAGCCAGGAAGGCCAGAGTGTGTGGGTGTCCTCACTGTAGGTGGCAAACCATTACTTCTTTCACAGAAGAATGTGTATGAAACTGAGCTTCTCTCTTTCTGGCATTACCTATACCCACACAGGAGTGGTCTATGCTTAGGCCGTGTTAGAGATTAGTCATGTATCACATCCATCCTTTATATGGCTAGAAGTCAAATACCCTCCAGACAGAGGCCATAAATGTCCATTACACATGCGTTTGGAAGGGTGGAATGGCTGAGTCAAAGTGAAAAACATTTTTGAAGAAGGAAAGAGGCCCACTTTTTCTCTTCCTCAAAAAACATTACTATCAAACTCAGCTTTATTACAGTAAGACCAAATCCCTATAGAATCTTATTTTACACAAGTGTAAATTTCAGCTTTTAAATAATGCATAGGCCTTGTGCTGGCCCTCTGCATAGGGGTGAATTTAACTACTGAATAAGGAAAAAACTCTTATGCAAAGAATGTTCTAGAAATATACTCATAGTCTTCATCTCCTTTTTTTCTTTTCTGGAGACCCAATGTGCATCATGCAATCAAATCAGAAAAAAGCCAAACCCATTAAACAGGTTTTTTGAACTAAAGTTAATTTGTTTCTATTCACTCAACATAAAGAGTGCTATATAAAGTTAAGGGAGTGCTAATGGTATTAGCTTCACAACAGTATTAGAAATATAATTTCTATGGGCTAAATCCTGGTTTTATCAACTTCATTAGCAAAACTCATTAGTGTCAATGGATCAGAATCTGGCCACAACTCTGTTACCATGATGCAGTCTAAAGTGTATAGAACTTTATGTTGTATCAGTTCTGAAATAGGAAAATGGAATAATTATATTTGATATCAATACTAATGCATCGCTAACATGTAATTATTCTATTTTACCTACCCTCTTTCACAGTTCACACTCACGCTATTCATTCGGATCCTCCCTTGGTAAAGGTTTACTCAACCTTTTACCTACTGGTTGCTAGTTTGAACCCAACCTAGGTTGAATCACCTAAAAGCTTTTATCATCCGAAAGATTTGTGGACCTGTATTTGTCTCAGACCAATAGACAACTGTTCATATTGCAGAACTGGCACTAATGAGGAACCTTATTAACAGTCAGAGAAGTGTAAAGAATGATGTGTTGGTTCATTCACAAGTAGTCCCTTTAGCTCAGGGTTGAGACCTATTGGTGGAGTAATGGAGGGAAGCTTGCACTGCTGCTTATGCTGCATTATCTTTGTGATAAAGAAAACATGTCATTCACAAGGGCTGTAGTGTGAGCACTTTTCAGGAGCATTAAATTCACATGTACAAATCATTTATAAAAACCTCCTTCCTGATAATATCTAGTCAACTAAACAAAAACAAAAAAAAACCCTGAACATATCAAAAAGAGTTAGAAACATCAAAAACCTACACTTCTTGCCTCTCCGCTAGATATTTCACAAGTCGCGGAATCCACAGAGCACTTGCCACACTACTCCTGAGGCTCTAGATGTAAAACAATCTCCCTCAAGGAGGAAGTGAGACTATGTGCAAGCACTGGCTTACTGTGACAGACGCACTAATGCCAGCAAAAACCTGTAAGATTTTCATCTGCTCCTTCATCCTTTTGAAGTTTTGGTAGAGCTTGCATTAAACAGTCAACCTTGGGGCCGTGGGGAGGAGAACTATAGAATATTAATGTAGGATTTGGGCTTTTGGGGAAAAAAAGGAAGAAAGCTATACATAGCAGAGACTGGAAAGGGAGAGGAGATGAAGGCAACTTGAAAGCAAGAAACTAAAGAATGGAGAGGAGGGAGGAAAGAAATGACTAGGGGGAAGATGCTGTACAGAAGTGGGGGAGGGAGAACCAAAAATCACCAAGAAAACACAAGAGGCCCTGGGTACACCTAAAACTTAGGTTAGCCTAGCTATGTTGCTCAGGGTTGTGAAAAACCTTATGTGGAAGGACTCTTCTGTTGAGCCAGCTACCGCGTATTGCAGAGTACCTATTTGTAGATTATCTACACTGAGGGAAAAACCCCGTCCCTCAATATAGGAAGCATCTATGCTACAGTGGTGTCACTGCAGCTGTAGTGCAGACATACCCTAAAGAAAAAGTGAAGACAAAGGGAGCTAAATGCAGAAAGGAAAGAGCAAAATACAGTAGAAGCGGATGAGGAAGGAATTGAGATGGGCCGCAGAGAAAGATGGTTTAAGAAAAAGAAGTACACAAAGCAAAGGGAGAACACTAAAAGGAATGAATGTCAGCCAGAGACACAGTAACAAAGGGAACTTTAAGTACTAATTGGCACAGAAAGTTAACTTTCCTCTGGCACATATTGATGGACAAGCCAATATCACCTAAGGAATTCCTTCCATTTTATTGTCAGGAGAGTGCCCTGGGGGTATGTTTCCTCCCACTAACAAACGATCAACAGGCAGGGAAACAAGCACATGTAACATCATGTGTTCTTTTGCATTATGAGCAAGGTGGGGTTTACGCAACTCATCTGATACCTTCCCTCTTCTGAACTGGTCTAGCATGAGGTGGTGTGCTACACTTCTCTGTCATTTTATTGAAAAAACTCATGCCCTTTATGCCTGGGTCAAAGAGCTGGGGCTATTGCCCTGGTGCACTGTCATAATGATTTATAGATATTAATGAATTCTGTCCATGAAAGTATCATCACTGCAGTACTGAAATATTGGGCGTCCAGGACCTTGCAAAGCTGGCAGCTCTGGCTCTGAAAACAAGTTCTCCAACTCCACGGTCCTTATAAAAAAGGAGCCAACAAAACTGCATATTGTGTCCTTATGCTGCACAGCAGCAACTCTTGTCCTTCCCACACACCTCCTCCCCCAATATTTGGCATCCCTATCAATGTATCAGGTCTCCCTTTGGGCCTGATCCTGGGAACCCAGACAGGAGACAAAGAGATTACTCCTGTGAAGAAAAACTTTTGTTCAAGAAAGGGCTTGGAGAATCAGGTTTTCAGAGCATAGCTCCTCAGGGCAGGGATGTGTCACTGTTTTCCCCTGTAGTGGGCCAGGCACACCTGTGTTACTGTAGCGATGATCAAGAGCATGTAACCCCCATGGATCTCAGATGGGAATTGCACTGCAATACTCCATTAGCCATAATCACCAAAAATAGTCGTCTTTGATTACATGTTTTTTATTACTATGATGTCAGTTATTTTAATGTTACAGCATGAGGACTGTTTGAGGATTCATTCTATTCCTGGTATAAATTACTCCCACACCTGTCTGAGTGATGTGACTACAATTCTTTAATACTTATTACCCCTAATGAATCCCATTCACAGCAATGCCACACAATCTAGTAAGTTTTTCCACTTGGGGAAAAAACTCACATGCCATCGCAGGTGCTTAGCTGTAACAACCAGGCACCATCAGAGCTTTATTTATCCTAAAAATAGCATGAAAAGTTTGAAAGATTTTGACCAGGGTGACGTACATTGTTTCTTTTGACTCTCTGAAATACTTAAGAACTTTGTATTTTTATTCTACATACCAATGCTTTGTCAGCCTCATAGCATCTGTGTTAGAAGGTGTCTCGTTCATAACTTTCCTTGGACATATAGGAGAACCCCTCAGGTTTGCTCCATAATTCAGTGACTCAAACCAGACTCCCCCCAGTGAGCAATGATAAGCAATCTCTGTTACAATCTTTAACCTACCATCCTCTCCCCAACTTCTTGTTTGCTGATGTCGTCTAACATAGAACATAAGTCCATAGAAGAAGGCACCTGTCTAAATGCCAAATACGCCTATGTTGCGATGAAAGCCCCAATTCAGGCAAGCATTGTTAAGCATGTGCTTAAGTGTTTTCCTGAATCAGGGCCTAACTCTCATAATTGAACAGTGATGAAATAAACTCTGGCTGCTAGTGGTATGTACCATCAAGCATAGACTGATCTACTATTGCTTTAAGCCTTCATATAGGTTTTTTCTGTTACCTCTTATGCGCTAACAACGAGTCACAGAAGGGGAATCAACATCTACATCTCATGTTTTCCAGTTTAAAATTGAAGGGGACAAAACGGGTAAATTCCCTCTCAAAACCTCAATGTTTACATCTAAGATTGGAACAGTTTTTCTTAAGCACCCATTTTGTTTCTGTGTGTTTCCACCTGCCATGTGCATATAGCCAGATATCCCCACAAACCAAACATTTGACCTGCCTCCCCACCACTCCTGCTTGACTCTGAGTACCACTAGACCAGCGAAGAGAATCTGATGAGATCATGTGCATAGCTTCTGCATGAACATAGAATGAGCAGAATCTAAAAGGGCAAGCTGGTTAGCCAAACCCCACCTGCAGTCACTCATGTTAGTAAAATTAGTTAGAATTAGATAAAAACATAAGTCTTTTGATAGCTTTAGGTCATTTGCTGTTCTCGGATAGACTCACTTTCTGAATTACTTCCTCAGTGCGGGAGACTGCAGTACAGTTGATGGCTCAGGCAGAGTGTGGGAAGCTCCTTCAGCGTTCCACTAATGACCTGAGGCATCTGTGCTTACTAATTGTGAAATAGTGGAGGCTGGTGACAACTGAGTGAGTAGGCAGATCTGACACATGAAAGATATGAGCAGAACCATTTTACAGCAGCTAGTAAAAGTCTGGTAGGCAATGCTGTCCTGGCTTACTGGGTGGGGCTCCTAGTGCTATGAAGTGGCTGTGTGTAGAACAGATAAGTTCTACAGTCTAATATTTTGCTCATCTCTTTGAAATTATATGTTTATGGAAACTTAAAATGTGTTGTTTGTGTTCTAGCAATATAGTAGCATAGGATTGCTCAGCACACTCTTTCTTGACTCTCTGATCTTACCTATCTTGATATACCTGACAAAAATTAGGGTTACCTACAATACTGTTCACATTCTCTCAAAAGAAAGCTGTTTTGGATAACACGTGGCAAGCTCCCTGGCAAGCCGGTAAACACCTTTTCAGATCTTTCTGACTCCAAATTCCTGGTCCAACCTCTTATGTCTCAAGGGTTTCCCCCTAAATAGACTCTTACCGCCCTTATTTGTGTGCTGGTACTTTACTTGCATTGGCTGGCTTGAGATGAGGATGTGGGCTAAGGTTTGAGTGATCACAACTCGTTAGCTGCTAAATCTGCAATGTGGATGCAGGCTGGCAGCACCTGCTGTCCAGTGCCTTCCCACAATTCCTCTCTGTGCCCAGAAAGGACAGACTAGTTCTCCCACAGTACATGAGAAAGAATTAATAGAATAACTCAACTTGTTGCAATGCTAAGAAGCATGGGATGTGCCCCTAAAGTCTTAGCACCTGACATAAGTAAGTGCAGCACCAGTGTGCACACAGCCACTTGAGAGTTATTTCATTGTGTTTGCTCTTACTCAAGAGGAAGAACTTGAATGTAGTTAACTCAGTGCTGCAATGAAGATAGACCTTTAAATTTCACTCTGTGTAGCATTCAAGCTGATGTAAAACTGACTCAGCAGCTTTCACCATTCCTTACAAAAAAGCAAAGCACGTGTTCAAGATTATTTCCTTAGTTATATACCACCTGGAACCACTGCATCTTGAACCACTCCCCATTGGCTCATTACCAAATGTTTCTGCACTACGCTAAATGGCACGATGTAGCTTTGTCATCTTGTCTTTTGATCTTCCATACTACCCCTCCCACTCTGGGTTTGCTGAAGATGCGCTCCATCTTGCCACCTGGCTAATCTGCTGCTGCTCACTCTTTTTTAATGCTGTTGTCCCAGTGCCCTTCTGCTCCCCTGTTTGCTTTTTGACTTGTTTGAGTTGGTAGTTTCGTTATGGGAGAAGAAGCACACGACATGTCATTCTTCACTTTTCACCTCGCTCCTCCAGGATCTGATGGTTGTGCTAAATGCTATGTTATTACACAAATAGACTTACAAAGGTATTTAAGCAGAGATCGCACTGGCTTTTCTTGATACTGTTTGGTCTCCAACCACTCTTAGACTCAAATCATCTGTGAGGAAAAACCTGCAGAGGGGACTGGAGTGTTTTCTCCATTTATCCTTCCACTCACCCACAGCTGTTGATCTGGGGATGCTTCCTGGAAGCCAGGGCTCTCTGTGTCCACTCTAGGCACGCCTCATGCCTGGGCCCCATGGCAGTACAGTTCCCTCACTGCTTGAAGCTGCCCCCCAAGGAAGACTTGGGATTCAAGAAGAAAACCACATACAATACTGGCAACATGGTCATCTATCATTAGCCTCAGACACCATAATAAGGAGCACAGAATAAATACATGGGGAGATTAAACAGACATAAATACATGGTCAAGCCCCTGGGTTCTAAGGATGGGAACAATGCTGCCCAGAGTAAATGTTCCCTCTGACTTTCCTCAGAGATCTGTTGACCACTTACAGCACAAAGTAGGTGAGATCTTTTATTGGACCAACTTCTATTGGTGGAGGGTACAAGCTTTCAAGTTACACAGTGCTCTTCCTCATATCTGGCCATCAACATTGAATGACTTTTCCCTACTGGAGCAATGGGTTTTCTATTGGTCAGGCCATCGAGTTTCAATGACTCTGCACAGAAGCGGACAAAGGAGACTGGAGCCTGGAACTCCCCCAGCAGTAGCACATGGCCAAAGGGTTAAGACTGTTTTAAAGGAGGAGTGCTTTTCTAAGAAGGGGCCCAGAACCTGGTGACATAAGATCATCAAGGTAAGGAAGGCCTCACCTAAAGGACATTGAAGAGACCTCAACTCACAGGAGGGGTGAGAGCAGACCAAGGGGCTGCATTCAGGATTTTTTTGTTTTTAAAAGAAGTGTGACTCTTGTGCTTTAAGAATAAAGTGTTTGTGGTAAGAAATTTTTTTGCTAAGCTTGTGTGCTTTGTTTTCTTCCACATTGTCCCTGAAGGGGTTACAGCAAGAAACTAGAGTTCCCATAACTCAGTGGGCTCTGAGAGAAAGTGTTTAAGCAACAGGGAGTTCAGGAGAGCTGTGGCACTGAGGCTGGTGGACTGTAGGGTCCCACTGCCCAAGAAGGGTGTCAGACATGGGGTCTGCACCTGAGAGACATGGAGCTATGAACAGTGACCTGTAACTATCCAGACCCAAAGGGGCTTAGAAGCACATGGGATCCAGAGATTGGGTCCCCTTACAACAGAGGGTGTCTGTTTGGGGAGGGGGTCCAGGACAGGTTGTGACAAGGGGCTATCTTTATTTCTTAGCTAAAGAAAAGCACAATTGTGAAAAAAAATCTTGGAGTGTTGCAAAGAGGAAGGTGGCATGATAGACAAACTTTATTTTTTGTAAAGTTTTTGCTGTTGTGTTTTGTAAGTTGTTTTACAAATCAAAGATTTTTTTAAAAAAATATTGTCGCTTTTTGTGTTGGCCTCATAAAACAATGTAGTAAACTTGTTCTATTATTAAGATGTAACTTGGGCATAGTTTCTATTTCCTGCAGGATAAACAAGGAAATAAAGAGAAATAGCCCTGACAACACTTCAAAGAGGGGTGTGGGAGGAAAAAAAATTGATGTCTGATAAACTGAGGACGAACTATTTCCCAGCTCTGGAAAACTCAGTGACAAACAATATAGGGTGAAATCCTACAAATCTTGTTAGAGTTCAAATCTCTAATATGACTCCGTCTGAGCTATTGAAGAATTTCAGTTGTATCTCAGCCATTGTCCTTTCTAAAAATTAATAAAATAAAAAAAGAGAGAAGCACACCTAAAAACCAGATCTCACAGTTTGGGCACTCAAATGAATACACTTTTCAACAAGATTTGGATATCCATGTGGCCACTTGTGTTCCTAAAAACTATTTATTGGGAAAATTGATCCCTGAATTGCCATTCTGCTGTTTGATGAAAGTTGTAACTATAGGCATAGTCTGACATCTGTAATGGGGGGGCGGGGAAGAAGGGGGGCAGCTCCAGTCTGGCCAATAGGGATGCACATTGGGGGGCGGGGGCGGGGGGTCAAATTCCCTGCCTGACCAAGGCTTGCAGTTTGTGGGGGCAACACCCCAGTGACTCTCCCCCAAACTATACCCATGGTTGTAATGAATCCCTGTGCTGCAGGCAACAGCTACAATGGTTAAATGAATCAGACTAGCTAAGAGACACACTCCTACTCTGTGGCATGTAAATTACCATGTGGTTTAGAGATAGGAGTAAGAGAGAAGCAGGCTAGCACGTCATCACTGCCACTTCCGAGAAAGGGAAGAATGTTATCGTGCAGACTAAGCAAATGTTCTTCACAATTAACATTTTAACAAACTTTGGAACCCTCTTTCTTTAACCTGGATTTTGGGATGGGGTAGGTTGGGGTTGGAAAGGCCCTTCTGTATAGAGGGTTATTTTTATGATTGTGTGCTGGTGGGTAGAGTCCTGCAGCGGGACTGGGATCCCATGAGTCCCACAAGACCCACTACCAGAATAGCGGAGAAAAATGTGCTTGGTTGCAGGCGGTGTAGGGTGGACCAAAAAAAACCAAAACACCATCTGTGGGAAAACACAATCTCATGTCAGTTTGTCTTTGTCATAAATAGATTTTCAGTAATGTAAAACAAGTTTTTCTTTTTTTTAAATTAAGATTTTAATACCTAAATTTAAGCAAGGGGTAGAAAGAGATTTGTTGTCTATTACAACGTGAGTTAAAATATTTTTTACATGCTTTAAGCAAGATTTGTTTGATTGTTTGAGGTATAAATTGCATCTGAGTTCCATTTTTTAATTAATATATAACAGACTTCTTTTTTAAGTAGTGGGGAGAATCTGTCTCTCCTGCACGATTTGTGGGATCTAAGATTTTTGTGGATGGGAGTGGGATAAAAATGCAAGAAACAATGCGGGAGTGGGGGAAGTAGGTATTGCAGGGTGGGATTAAAAAAAAAGTCTACTGGTGAGTATTTTTTACCTTAGGATACACAATTCTGGATTTTTGTTTATATTGTAACTTGTGAATTATATAGGCAAACCCAGAACAGAGGTCCAAAGCAAACTTATGATATGTAGTAAAATAAGAATAAGCTGTCAACCATGAAACTGCGAATGTTGCAGTCAGTTTAGCTTTATTCGCTTGACATCTGTAGTGTTCATGTGAACTAGATCGATTTACTCTCTCCATAGAATGTTGTTCAGGGAGAAGCTCTACTGCTCTTTCAAGTATTCATCTGAAAACATGAGTGACGTCTCACTGACACTGCACTTCTAAATGTGGCAATCAGGGGACCGAGGAAGTTGTAGTCTTTCAAGCTCCAGCTATGAGTCACCAGAATGAAAGTCCACTCACCCCATTGTGCAGATATGCAAAATATGATCGTGTGACTCTTTGTGCTCCACTGAGTTTTTTAGCTGGTCGTCTCCTCATTTGGGCTTGAATATACCTAGAGGTTCTGCTGGGCAGCTTGCTGGGCTTGCAGATCTGTGTCCTTCCTTTCTTTTTTTGCACGAGAAATAGAAGAGCCAACAATATAGACATTTATATTGCCAGTCACTGGGCATCTGAGTGACACTTTAATTATAGGAATGGAGCAGCTTACACCTGAAAGCTACTGGTCCAAGTTGTCTGTAAAATCATTTAAACATCTGTATATCAGTTAGATTCAATTCCCTTTTTTGTGGTTTTCTTCACAAACAATATAAACTAGACACTCCCATTTATTCCATTTAAAATAAATATAAGTTGAGACTCTGGAGAACAAGACACTTGCTCTTCCCTGAAGCTCTGACATCTTGACTGGTTGGTTCCAAGTCCTGATTGTAATAATTATGTTCAATAATTGTTAAATAAATGTAAAATAAGTTGAAATACCCCCAGAGCCTTAGCCAATCTGCTCTGGGGGAAATTTCCTTCCCAACCCCAAATATGGTGATCAGTTAAACCCCGTGGGCATGTGGGCAAGACTCACCAGCCAGACACCCAAGAAAGAATTTTCTGTAATAACTCAAAACCCACCCATCTAACATCCCTTCACAGGCCATTGGCATATCTACCACTAGTAGTCAAAGATCAGTCAACTGCCAAACTAGGCTGTCCCATCATACCATCCCCTCCACAAATCTATCAAGCTCAATTTTGAAGCCAGCTAGGTTTTTTGCCCCCACTGCTCCCCTCAGAAGGCTATTCCAGAACTTCACTCCTCTGATGGTTAGAAACCAGTGTCTAATTTCAAGTCTAAACTTCCCGATGGCCAGTTTATAACCATTAGTTCTTTTGTCCACATTGGCACTGAACTTAAATAATTCCTCTCCCTCGCTGGTATTTATCCCTCTGATATATTTATAGAGAGCAATCATATCTCCCCTCAGCCTTCTTCTGGTTAGACTAAACAAGCCAAGCTCTTTGAGTCCCCTCTCATAAGGCAGGTTTTCCATTCTGCAGATCATCCCAGTAGTCCTTGTCTGCAACTGTTCAAGTTTGAATTCATCTTTCTTAAACATGTGGGACCAGAACTGCACACAGTATTCCAGATGAGGTCTCACCAGCACTTTGTATAACGGCACTAACACCTCCCTATTTCTACTGGAAATATCTCATCTGATGTATTGAAGGACAACATTAGCTTTTATTCACAGCCACATCATATTGGCAGCTCATAGTCATCCTGTGATCAACCAATATGCTCAGGTCTTTCTCCTCCTCTGTCACTTCCAACTGATGCATCCCCAGTTTATAGCACCAGAGGGGTAGCCGTGTTAGTCTGTACACAGCAAAAACAATGAGAGTCCTGTAGCACTTTAAAGACTAACAAATTTAATTTCTGCAGACATAAGCTTTTGTGGGCTGCAACCCACTTCATCAGATGCAAGAAACAGAAATCAGATAGCGGGTATATGTATACATCCCAGGGAAAGGAACAACAATGGGGAGGGTAGGTGTTAGCAAGTCCATTCAGTTAGAGTAGATGAGACCTATTCACAACCATGGATTAGAAGGTGAGAATGTGTGAACAGTGACAATTACTTCTTGTAATGAGAGAACCATTCCAAGTCCCTATTCAGACCCAATTTGATTGTGTCAAGTTTGCATATGAGTTCCAGCTTTGCAGTTTCTCACTGAAGTCTGCTTTTGAAGTTTTCTCATAGAAGTATGGCAACTTTCAAGTCAGCTACAGAGTGTCCTGAGAGATTGAAGTGCTCTCCGACTGGTTTCTGGATGTTACCATTTTTTATGTCTGATTTGTGTCCATTTATTCTTTTGCGTAGTGACAGTCTGATTTGGCCAATGTACATGGCAGAGGGGCATTGCTGGCACATGATGGCATATATTACATTAGTAGATGTGCAGGTGAGTGAGCTCCTGATGGTGTGGCTGATGTGGTTAGGACCTGTGATGGTGTCACTAGATTCGATGTGCGGGCAGAGCTGGCAACGGGGTTTGTTGCAGGGATAGGTTCCTGGGTTAGTGTTCTTCTTGTATGGCGTACGGTTGCAGGTGAGTATTTGCTTCAGGTTGGGGGGCTGTTTGTAAGCAAGGATAAGCCTGCCTCCCACGGCTTGAGTGAGTGAGGGATCATCTGCTAGGATAGGTTGTAGATCCTTAATGATGTCTTGGAGAGATTTTAGCTGCGGGCTGTAGGTGATGGCCAGTGGTGTTCTGTTGTTTTCTTTGTTGGGTCTGTCCTGTAGTAGGTGACTTCTGGGTACCCGTCTGGCTCTGTCAATTTGTTCTTTCACCTCTCCAGGTGAGTACTGTAGTTTTAAGAATGTTTTATCGAGATCCTGTAGGTGTTTGTTTATAGCAAAAATTCTTGTTATTATTCCCTAAATGCATGACCTTGTACTTTCCACTATTAAATTTCATCCTATTTCTATTATTCCAGTTTACAAGGTCATCCAGATCTTCCTGTATGATATCCCAATCCTTCTCCGCATTGGCAATACCTCCCAACTTTGTGTCATCTGCAAACTTTATTAGCGCATTACCAGTTTTTGTGCCAAGGTCAGTAATAAAAAGGTTAAATGTGATTAGTCCCAAGACCGATCCCTGGGGACCTCCACTAGTAACCTTCCTCCAGCCTGATAGTTCACCTTTCAGTATGACCCGTTGTAGTCTCACCTTTAACCAGTTCCTTATCCACCTTTCAGTTTTCATATTTATCCCCATCTTTTCCAATTTAACCAATAATTCCCCAGGTAGAACCATAGCAAATGCCTTACTGAAATCTAGGTAAGTTAGATCCACTGCATTTCCTTTGTCTAAAAAATCTGTTATCTTCTCAAAAAAAGAAATCAGGTTGGCCTGGCACGATCTACCTTTTACAGAGTCATGTTGTAGTTTATCCCAATTACCGTTAACCTCGATGTCCTTTACTACTTTCCTTTTCAAAATTTGTTCCAAGATCTTGCATGCTACTGAGGTCAAAGAAACAGGCCTGTAGTTACCCGGATCACTTTTTTCCTCTTTCTTAAAAATAGGAACTAAGTCTGATGATAACTTGTGGTTTTCAAGGCTAGAGGCACTCTGGTAGACTACTGAAAATGCTTTCAAGAAAGTAGAAAGGTAAATTTTCTCTTAGTAAAGGGCCTGAACCAGTGCTCAGAAAGGGAAAACAAACAAAAAAACCCCACTCCACATAAATCAGTCCCTGTAGTTAGTGAGGCAGCTGTCAAAGCAGAGATATGATCTTTAACATATTTAACAGAAGAGGGAGAACCTAACACATCTGATGTGATACCACCTTCATACAGACCTGGATTTATTTTTTTAAGAGAAAGCTGGCATATTTGTCATTAAGCAATTTCCCTTCTATTCCTAATTCAAGATTTAACCTCATTTTTCTGTAATCCATTATATGCTATGAGTGGTGGATTTGAAATACTGAGAGACTAGTATAATGGACAATTGTGAAATGCAGCTACTGGTAAAGTATGATTACGAGGTGACCCTATTTGCTCTGACAAACTGGATTCAAGAAGAGATGGAAAATGTGTGTAAGAATCCTAAACTTTGGATCAGATCATGTGCTCCGGGGAGCTGCAGCATAAATGGGAGCGGGGGACAAAGATTTCAGCCCCCAACCTCTCAGTGTCCGGAATTGGGAGGCCACAAATGGCTCCGGATGTAATCTAAGCAGTCTGGGGGCTGCTCTACAGTCATGACAGCTTCCCTTGTTCTGCTTATGACTTGCAGTGTAATGGGGTCATCCTGGGTTGGGGGAGGGGCAGTGGAGGGCTGCCTATGGTGCCCAGTGCAATGGTTGCATACAGAGTGTTCTCCCTGGGCCTTTTGTGGGCTTGATGGCGTATATACATAACCATGTGGTGTATGGGGGGCATGCACGCCTCTGTCTGGATTCATTCTTTTTAAAATAAACATGTAAAATGCTTGTGCCCTAGGCAAAAGTGGAACTAATTATTCCGAGGCAGTTAATATTTACAGTTACAATGGTTAATGCAATGAAATTCTGGAAAGGATTTTAAATCTCATGCTTCAGGGCTTAAACCAGTCTCATAATAGGGATGTGGAGGAGACCAAATTTGGGAGACAGATTACCCCATATCAACTTCAATGTGTGGTTGCTTTCACCTTCCTTTGAAGCACCTAGTTCTGGCCACTGCTGGAAGGAGGACACTGGACTTGATGGACCTTGAATCTGTCTCAATGCTGGTAAACCACATATTTATTAGCCACAAAATTGGTGACTTACTCACCCTTTGAACTCTGAGTGAGTCTCCTGACAATGCTCCTCTCCCAACAACTGATCATCCCTCGCCTCAAACAATTAATTTTCCTGCAACCACATACATGACCTGACTCTCTCTCCCTCCCAAACATTGAACAAATCAACAATCCCCTGCTCATGAAGGACCAACACGCTCATTCTCCAACTGCCACGCCTTCCCGGTACCTATTGTGCCGGATGTCCTGTCTTTCCACCTGCCAAAACCTTCTTATATACATCAGATGCCTTGGTCTGTCCTCTTTCCTCCTCCAAACCGCTGACCTCTCCTTTAACCTCCCCAAACATACTAAGGTACCCGCTCTGTGGTAGCTACCGTTCCTTCCCACTATGTCTTGCACTCCTAAAATGACATGTAGAAGAGTATAGTTCTTTGCATAGGACAAAAACTATGATCCGTCACTATGTTTATTAGGTAATTTTGCTTTTTTTACTTAAATTTTTTGCACTGCATTGTTATCCAAATCTGGTGTTCCCACAACTATATCCAGCAGCCATTGTACTGCATTACTGCATTGCTGCCTTAAAGAGGAAATTGCTTTTAGCCAAAAAATCTTGAGATCAGTCTGGACTGATCTGGGCTTATCCTGGCTTGTCTTTGCTAAATAATAAACATATTATTGCAACTATATAATCACGAGATTCTCCACATCCCTTTGGCTCAGAGCAGACCAAATGTTATCCGACGTTGTCACTGGCTCCAGGATCAGTCCCTCTAACAACAACTCCCTCTCCTAAGCTATGATTTTCCTGAGCTGTAATTTTGTTCTGAATATTGATACAATGACAGTGGAGTGGGAAAAATACAGAAAGTAACAAGTCTGATTACCTCTCGCCCCATTGTCACCACTGTGCTAAATCCAATGGCCACTTAAAACTTCATGGCAGAAGGGACTAAATCCACAGGGAAGGGTAATTTTCCAAGTTCTGATTCCTACTGACACTTTTTTTCCCTTAATGTAAGATTATTTTAGTATTATACTTTTTTTTTTTTTTTTGGGGGGGGGGGGGGAATAGCCCCTCACCTGGTTTAATAGTTAATGTTCCATCTGTTGTCATTAATAAAAAGGATAGAAAGGAAAGAATATTCTCTTATCTGGATTTTCTGTTCCTCTATTTTTATAAAAACAGAGTTGTTTGAACTTTCACAGCACCTTTCACTGAAGATCTCAAAGTGTTTTAGAAACATTACTTATATACAATCTCAAAATACCCCAGTGAGATAGGCAAATATAACTATAATGATTTTAAGTGAAGGATAAACTTGACACAGAAACTGTGAGTTGCCCAAGTCAAACAACAAGGCAGGACTGCGAACAGAAAGTGGCAGTCCTGTCTTCCCAGTCTGAGACTCAGGCCACCAGCTAACTGGTTCTCTTCACTAATTTAATGTTTTCAGTATACATGCATGTATAAATGGAGGAATCCAAATGGAAATTGAGACCAAAAAGTTGAAGTAAAAACACAGCAAAATGTTGATTTAAGCAATAACCCCACATGCATATTTCACTAATGGCACCTCTATGTGCATCACAGCACATGCATGCATGCTGCTAACAAACCATTAGGAGTCCCATATTGACATGGGTAAGGAATATATTTTTTTCTCCCATGTCTTGAGCTAATAAATTTATAGTCATCTTAATCCTCTCTGATCCTTTTAGCTAAGAGGCAAATGCTTGGTGTGACTCCAACACCAATTTTAGTTTCTAATCTTTAGTGTTCTCTCAGACTATCCTGGCCTATCATAATCTGGTGCGTCATGATTTTCTCACATTTACTTTCTTATTATAGTTCATGTTATCGTTCAAACTCTGAGTGGTTTTTACACTGTCATTAGCTATAATATAATTTACTCATCAAGACCTATTTTGTAAATGTTTTTTAACCACAAATTCTAATTAATTTCCACTCTAAAGAAATCTCTTCTTTTAATCACTTTTTAAATTTTCTGGCAAGTAAAAACAGTTGATGGTATCCCAGCGAACTTTCAGCATTTAGCAGAGGCATGTGCGTCTTAATGTAACTTTGCCCTTCAAGTTATCATTAGAGTGAAATTTCATGCAGGTGTGAGGTGCTTGAACCTGCCCCCTGACATCAGTTACAGATAACTGCTTTGGGTAACTAGTGTTTTGCTAGAAAGCTTGATCTGGTGGTTTAAGTAAAGATTTGGATTTGGTAGATTGGGATTTAATTCTTGATTGAGTCTCTCTGCCTTGATGTGTGACTTTGGGCAAGTAATCAAATTTTGATGAACACGAGGTGCTAAAAGTAGGCATCTAAATCCATACGTAGTTAGCGAAATATCTGTTTAAGGCACATAGGTGAAAATTTAGGTGCCTGTATGTACCTTTTGATGCCTATCTTTAGGCACACATGTTTGAATATGTATACTTGTCTTAGTGTCTTCATTGTAAAACGAGGGCAATAGCGATCCTTCCCTACCTCACACTAACATTGTCAAATGTAATGCATTAGGGCCCAGTTTATGGAACTTTTACATACATTGGTGGGTATTTATACAAGTACTTCCACTGAACCATGTAAGTGCTCACCTATCTGAATAAGGGCTGCAGAACAGGGTCTTTAGTGTTTGCCAGATGGAAGGTACTGATACTTTGCAAGTATATGGCACCTTTATTATAATGTCCTTAGGGAAGTGATATTTAAAAACTCTAATCCACTACAGGAAATGCACACTTGTGCAGAAAGCCGGTAGCTAGTAGGATGACAAAAACACTGCATTGTGCAGATTACCACAGAGCTCCTTTAGTCATCTCACTATTTTTCTCCAGGGAGCCTCAAAAAGACATGTTTCTACCCTATATGAGCTCATTTTCACTTTGTGTGTTTATTAACCTTCATTTTATACAAGTAACTTCCAATCATCAAGTTGGGAGGGACTTTTTCAAATGAGATTATGAAGGGTAATTTTTACTTCTACAATCACCTCATGACAAATCACTATGTAGTATTAGCCACGGCATTGCTGAAGGTTTGGCTCATCATCGCACAAGCAGCTATTCACTAGGTGACCGATGACAGAGTCAAGATTTACTCTTGCATTTAAAAGAAACTAACGTTTTTATTTGACTTTATATCAATCTCAGAGACTGCAGTCTTGAGCAGAAAAGAATGGCCTCATTCATTCAATCGCTCTTATTAGACTCTTCAAGTTCCATGACTCTGCTTTCAGAATTTTTTTTTTTTTAAAAACAGAAATCACTTATTTTTCTTGTGAATTAATTTTACTTCTATTAATATAAGATTTGAAAAGGGGCGTGTTTGTGCCATTTTATTCAATGTTGCCAGTATCAATCACTGGTTTTCAGAGGTTTACTCTTTGATGGTGGTGGACTAGAGACGAAAATGTACTTACATAAAGGAGACATTTAAAGTTTATGGATTCCTTTCGTATGAGTGTCACTGTCTGGAGTGGCTCACAACTGTGAAGGACTACCTCACTGCAGACTGTCAAAAGCAAGGTAAACACCCCAAACTGGTGGGGTGTTCTATAATTAGATTTCACCAACCCAGTGCCAAGTGGAGTCACAGACTGGAGCGCCTAAGAGGACTGTCTATCTTGCCACCCAGGCAAGCTGGACTACGTGATAAATGGTCACACTTAAAAAACAAACAGTCAAACCCCAAAACCCACAAACATTGCTGGTTACACCAGTCCCAAAAGACCAGTCACTCACTCAGGTCAATTTGCATCCCAGATCTCACACCAAAGATGCTGGTAGCCAATTCTATTGTAAACAAACAAAGTTTTAGCTAAGAAAATGGAAAGAGTTATTGAAAGGTTAAAGCAGGTAAAAATATATGTATAGGGGAGACAGTCTATAATACATCTCTGCTATCATTTGGAATTAATCTGCCAGATTCCCAAAAGTGGCTCATGGCTACCCAGAAAAACTCTGAGGATCTCTGTCTTATTCAGTTATTCTGCCCTATCCAAACAGTCCAGAAATGAAGAATTTTTTTCTTGTGACCATACTTATAGCTTCTTCTCACAGAAAACAAGCTGACAGGGTAACTTGCCTCTTTTTCTTAGGGCAGAGAGTGAGGAGTGTATTTAAAGTCTTTGATCACCGCACACAACGACCATTTGCCACCAAATGCGCAAAAATTGGTACTTTCCTGTTAGCCTCGTGGTAATGCAAATAAAGTACTCTTATTTCTTGTTTGACGGCTTATTTAGTTACAAAGATATATACAATGTAAATATTTGCTATTATATTATAACAATCTAAAGTTAAGTGAAAACAATCCATGCAACAGCCCATTAGTTTTCATAAACTTTAACACCAAATACATTCAACAATCACTTATCTATACTAATACACAAGTGAATTGGCCTGGCTTCCAGCTATGAGTTTTCAATTCTCAGCTGATGCCTAGGTTTTGTCCAGAGCTGGCACCGGACTTACTAGCATCAGAATAATCACAGCAAGCACAGTTTGTCTCTGACAGGGATTCAACCATGGAGCAAGCTGGTATTTAATTACATTTCTGGCTGTAGGAATGTTCTTGTTACAGCAAGGTATGTGAAACGTGTAGTTCAAATGCCAAATCAGGCTATATGAAGTGAAAGGAGACTTCAGGTATGGATGCAAGGAGTAGTTAGGTGGCAAGAAAATACAGTCCAGGAAGAATTGTGGGAAGACACATGGAGCACTATCAGCACTCAAGTGACTTAGGCGTATGTTCATACTGCAGAGTGCTTGGGCTAGCAGCCTGAGTGCAAGCAGCACTTGGATTTTAGCCTGTACCTCTTGACTGGCCAGCTAGCTCAGGTTGAAAGCACCATCACTTTCAAGTAAGAGGATTTTGTATGTGGATGGGAATCTGGTTGGGGCAATACTTAAGTAGTACCCTAAGTAGCTTTGCAGTGAAGATATGCTCTAAGTGACTTCCCCGAGGTCATGCAGAAAAACAGAGCAAGAAACTGAATCAAGATCTCCAGAGTCCCACATTAGAGCCATAACCACTGGACAATCATTCCTTTCACTTTAACGAGGCCCACCTACTATTTTGGGAGAGTCATAGGGTTTCACTCCTCTCCCTTCCACAGTCATTGTTGGAATGGAGGGAATCTTTAGTTTGACAGGCCATATATTCATGGATAATAGCTCCTCAGATACACTGGCACGGTCAGCCCAAAGGAGAAAACTCTAAGACCCTTTTAAGGTTCTACCCTGGCTGGCAGAAGTCTAGGCAACCAGGAAAAAATCTTCACTGATGCTAGATTGGCAAGTAAATATATTACCTAATATAACTCCTAGAATCTGTCAGTTTCTGCCCATGCAAATGAGGTGATCATTCTGCAGACAATTCTCAGTGTGAACATATTGGAAATAATTGTAATTATATTTTGTCGTCTGTGCAATTAATTATAAAAAATACAGTAGAAGCAAGTGTCACCTTCTTTTATGTTGTAGGAAGATGACTTCTGCTGCAGCAGACTGAATTGTCTGAAAGTTGACCAAACCATGGTACCAAAGACGTTAACCTGGAGTTAGCACACTTGGCAGCATTCAGAAAAAGATTTTAATGGAAGTCACTAAATGTGGAATGAAATGAGTCAGCTGATGACTGGTTTGAGATTAACAATCAAAAAACAGCTCACCCCATAAGTAAATATTTATCAGCCATTGCATCTTAAAAACACATTTACCCTAGAAAGACTGGATTTCCCCCAAAAGAATAGGCTGCCTTAGGTAAATAATGAGTCTCTAATAATGTACATGTGCGCTCTCGATTTTCTTCTAACTGAAAAGTGTTCAAAAATGTACAAGTAATAGTTCATAAAAATAGGAAAGACTGTGACATCCTTCAAATGCAGATAACTCAGAAGTTAAGGCAAATGCTGACTATTTTTTCCTGTTAAAGGCAAAACAGTTGAAGTGGAATTTCCTGGCATCTGTTTATTTGTATATGTAGTTGAACAGAATTAGGTTTATTTCCCCCCACCCCTCAAAAAAATCTATTCAGCATAACAATTAATCTTAATATATATTTTAAAAGATTGTGATTGGAAGTTAAATATTATGTTTGTTTGGCTTTCTTACCTGATCTGTGCTTTAGTGTGAGTCAGAAACAAACCTGCTTTTATATGTATTAAACTAGTAACTTGATCTATAGCCAAAGAACATAATTGGATCTTGGCTCCTAACCAACCAGTTTAGATGCAGGGAATTTGTTGGAACAGACATTACTCTACACATGTGCAAATCAATAGCATGATTGTGTGCTGGACCCACTGCAGAAAAAAAAATCATCCATGGAAAAAGGAAAGCATTGAAGGAAAAATGGAAAGGGACAAAATTAGCATGGAGTTCATTTTCAGGGCTGGAAGCTCTGGGCCCAATCCCGCAAGGTGATTAACTAAACTGAACTAAAACTGAAGACCATGGGAGCTGAAGGTGCTCAGAACCTTGCAGACTGAGGCCATCTTTGCTAGCTCAGATTATTGGAGGCAAGGTCTTGTGGCTTTATGTTTAGCCAAGACCGTTTTTATGTTATAAAGCGCTGTTTTGCCAAACTAATAACGAACCAAATCCTATTTTACTCCCATGAGGAGTATTGGGTAAGGCTAGTGAGATCTGGCTCTGAATATACACAGTACCTGTTGTGGTCTTTGTCTAGCTCAGGAATTTGCACACCAGTTCTGCAGTAGTTCTGTGTTTTTCATTTCACTCATTTAAGTTACACAGTGTACCGTTTCTTGCCTCAGAGAACAGTTCTGCAATCCTTACTGGCATGAGTAATTCTGTTTATTCACACCCCTGCATAACGGGCAGTGTGTGACTGTACTGGCCAGGAGAAGTGCCAGAAGTCATTGTGCTGCAGAGCTGCAGTGTCTCCTGGGGCGCTCTGGTTTCACTTGGCAGATGGGAAGGGAGTAAGAAGGAGCAATTGGCTACAGCTCATTTCAGGGAGAGTTTACTCCTTACTGCACTGCTAGCTGGTATGGATGGGCAGAGCGTTTGATCTGCCTACCCCTTGTCCACTTGTTCCCTGGGGGGCACATCTGGCATGCATCTCTGCCCAGTACTCAGAACTAAGATCTGGGTAGCCTTAACACACCTGCACATGGGAGATGGTGTTGAGATAGTTAGGGTAAACTTATAGATCCCTCTGGGAGTCCAACTGTGAAAATGAAAGTTAATACAATGTCACAATAACCTCTAACAACAAACTTTGATGGAAAAAGGTGCAAAAGGGAGACAGACTGAATTAGTACAAACAAAGGCCTCCTGTTTTAATTCAAGGACTGTGTTAAGATCATGCCTGGTGAACAAGAGACATGTGGGACCAGAAACCAATGAACCACAACTGATGTGTCAGAAATTGGGCCAAATATGTGGACAAAACAATGAGAGGACGGACTATTCTGTCCATCACACCCTTCTGTCATCTTTTAAAAGGCAGACTACAGCTAGAGAGGTGGAAGCTGGCTGCCACAGTGCTGGCTGACTGAAAGAAAAGGAGGTGGCACAGAACCAGCTTTGCTATCATGCCTGCCAGGCAGTCCCACTGTCTCTTGGGACCCCAGAATCCAGCATGACATCATTGGGCCTTCATTGTCCTGATCTGAGAAATGTGCTGACTAAACCAGGCCACCCTCCACACCCCTCAAATCAGCTCCAGCTAAATCCTAAACACCACTGGGATGCTAGACTGTCCCTTCCCCCCATCCATCCTTTTCCTTCCCCACCTAATTTCTTCTCTTTCCTCTCTCTCCTTATTCCTTCTGTCCTGCAAAGGTCTAGCTTAGCTGTCCAAAGCTACATATTTTGCATCATTACAGGAAGCTGGTGATCACAAAGAGGCAGCTAAATGTAATGCAATCAACAGCCTGATGCTGGTAGAAGTTTGCCAGATCTTGGAATGATTAAGATGATCATGTGCTCTCCTTGCTTTTTTCTAGCAGTGAAGCTACAAGTGAGAGTTAAAGCCAGAGACAGAAGCTGTATTTTCTATCTTTGTTGTTCTTTTCTCTCCCTCGAGTGTGTGTTCATCTTGGATTTTCTTCTAGGAAACAGAATTAGACTTTAACAGCAGCAGCAACAGTGATAGCTCCAGTCCATCTCAGCTAATTTCTTCTCCCGCCCCACAAAAAGGACAGTTATCTTTGATACCAGCTAAGAGACTGTCAGACATGCTTTAACTATTTCCACCTCTTTTCTGAATCTTTAATGAAAGCCTGACAAGATTTGTAATGGTTGTTTGCCATGTGTAATGGTGTACGCTCACCACTGAGGCATCTCTTCAGGACTGCATCTGGGATTAGCTCTGCCTGGTCTGTTACCCCATTCCTTCTCTCACCTCACACCATGTTTACTCTCCCAGAGTTGCAGTGTTTCCTCCTAATGGCTTGGCCTTTCCTCTTGATGGCTTGGCTCTCTGGCCAGGTCACTATATGGTTTTCCCCTTCTGGGGTAATAAAGTCTTATTAGATCAGCTCTCTGAGTGGCACTCTGAATAGTCTTCTAATTCAAGACTATGCCAATTTCACAGTAGCTTGTTAGGGAATGCAGGCCCACCTGCTACTCTGGGTTCCAGCCCAGGGACCTTACAATCAGCAGCCAAGGCCTGCCCTATCTCACCTCTTGCTTCTGTTTCCCTGGGATTTTTTCTACTCTGTCCTGGGCAGACTTCCTTCTCCACCCCCCTTCTGGATAAACCCTTTCCTTCAGAGCCAGGAGCCTAGGGCTTCTGTTCGCCTCTGGGTTTCATTCATCTCTCCTTCCTAAATCCAAAGAGGGATTGCAAATCTCCATATTGCCTATTCTTCCCTCCTCTGACTTTCTGGCTTTACACAAGCCCCCATTTACTCTTGCCCAGATGGGCTCCATTTTCAATTAGTGCTTGTCAGTCAAGCCTAAATCTCCCCACAAGCTTCAATCTATTGGGTTAATTAGCCCCTGCTAAACCCCCTTAACCCCTGCAGGGCTGGTGTGGGGTGAACATCCCATCCCATGGTACTAAGCAGGTTAAGGTTTCTGTATACCAAACCACAAATTTGTTTAGACTGTTTAATGTTGGACAAGTGATAGGGTCCTGTTAAGGCCTTTGACCTTTTGGGGCCCATTTATCTCACCTAAATTAAAACAACAGTGGGGAACCCTTATTCCTCCCTGTTTTCTGTGCAGCCTCATTGGTCATAATCTTACCCATAAATAGTCCCACTGAAGTTAACAGCACTAGTTGCACAGGTGTAGCCTACTTGGGTGAGTAAGGGTTTTAGGCCTGATACTGATGTGCCTATCAACAAATCACTAGGCATTTTAACATGTCACAAGCAGGCAAAATATACAAATCACATCACAAACCATGAGCAATGTCAAAATGTCAGCATGCTGCCACCATCGCCTTCCACGCGTTATAACCAGATGGGGAAAAACAACACCAATAAAAAATGAACCCAGTGCTAATGAAAGTAAGCAAGTGTTTCAGCCTCTCCTTGCAGCGGCCAGTCTGTCTCTGGCAGACACCAGCTGGTTTGAGTTCCAAAGTTGAAGACCCTCTAATAAGAGACCAGCTACTGCAACTGGAAAGTTATGATTTGTATTGTGGTCATGTCTCAAAGCTCAGTCACGGACCAGGCCCCTTTGGTGCAAGGCACTGTAATCAGAGACAAAAGATGGTCCCTAGTCTAAAGAGTTTAGTTCCTGGAGTCAACAAGAGCATCTCAGGTGATTTTAACTGTCTTGATGAGGGCTGGGGCCTGGGATTTCTTGATTTCAGACAATTGAATTACAGTGTTAATCTTTTTAAAAAAGCTAATAGATTGAGAATGAAAATAAGAAATGTAAAAAGAAAGCATGTCCTTCAGAAATTCCCCCTATACAGTATCTCTGCAGGATAGCCTAATTTTGTTGAGCAATTAGTCACATACATTCAAGAGCAAGAAATTGATTGCTGGGGAAAAAAAGGAGACTTCTAATTTATTATTTGGCCAAAAGAATCCTTTCTCAAGGTAATCTGTCAGTACGGGACTCATATGCTAGTTGTCTGAGTTTAAAGGAAAGGACGATTTCTGGTCCTGCACTATTACTCAGTTGGCAGTTAATACCCTTCTCAAAAGAAATATTGTGTGGTATTGATATTTTCTTAATTGTGCTATTATGTCCAGGGATAAATATGGTGGGAGCTTTGCGGTATGTTAGTATTAAAAAATCAATAATTTTGTTTCAGAACCATAACATTTTGGCATGTCAAATAAAATAACCTTTTGGTTTTATAATGCCAGCAGCTATTCCCCCCAATTCCTGCACTTTCCTTTCTTTTCAGTCTCCAGTGAATACAGGCAAATTATTAGTTTTAATTTGACAGCTCTAGCTATAATTCTTTAATTTTGAAAAAAATTACATCTCTTTGCTGCTGTCAGTGCTTTCTGTGCAGAGAAACAAGCCTATAGTCTAGTCCTCAGGGAAAGGAAAGATATTACCCTTTGGAACGCTTGTCTCAAACATTGGCCCTTATTGTTCGTAGCATACAGTTGTAGACCTTGGTGCCTTCTGAAGATACCTGCCATAATGCCCGTTATCTGAAATGGGATAGTTCGTAGCAGGAAGGAGATGGTGGGGCTATTATTGTGAATCTTACTGGACTCGGGGCTGCTATTAGATATCCAGTAAACTGACAAAGCACATATTTTCCCACCTATGCTTTTTAAGGATAATGCAACCTATTGTTTGAGATATAGACCTTGCTAGATGTAGTCATGTCTTTGTCACTGCAGGTTACACCATTGCAATGTGTTCAACTTGGGACCATGCTGATGCTGAAGCTAGATCAGAACATGAGTTTGCTTATAGCGAGAGCACATAACATTAGCGGTGGTTGCCTGTGAGTTTCTGGATGGATGGATGTGAGGGTGTTGGCGTTAACCTTAAAGCCTTCAACTGATTTGGGCCTGACTTATCTGAAGGACTGCCTCTCTTCCCGTGCCATGTTATTTATAGTTGGCTAAGCAGAGTCATTCAGTCAGGATCTCCCCTAATAAAGAAGATCGGGAGCTTCTGGCAAGGCATTCTCTGAGGGTTCCTTGTGTCTGGAAAGTGCTTTACACCCTCTTGGTCCAGAAGAGGCCGCCTTGGTTGAGGTTCCAGATATCGGAGAAAGAAATGGGTTTAACAGTATATTTGGGGATAGGGCAGGGATGAGGACCAGCAGGATTCTTTTTGGAGTGGGCTAATTACGTTGTGGCTCCAGATCTATTGATGATTGTTGGGACACTGGCAGTCAGCTATGACTTACTACAATGGTACTAAGAGAAACGTGCAATGTGTTTATTTGGCCTCTAACTTGGCACAACCATAATTAAAAGACTGTGCTAATAGTCAATGGCTCAAAGGATTGTGGGACACATCCACTTTTATTTCACAAGCTGAAATAAGTATTAGTATTGTACAAACATTATAAAAACCAGCTCATGGCTATAAACTGGTCAAGCGACCATAACAGAGCCATAGCACAGAGTGAAATGAGTAAAGTATCAAGCTTACACTAACATTTGCCAGTTCACACCTGTAAACTGTTGTAAAAAGACTGGTATACCAACCTAAACCCCTGTCTACAGTACATTTTTTTCCCTATGCTGTGAAACTATTTTTCCTGGCTGTTCCAGCCCAGGGGACACAATTTTGAGCAAATCTACTTTCTTTGCAAATGTGTTTTTTTAACAGTTTGGTCTGTGTTCCTAGGTCTACGCAGTTTTTAATGTCCTTTAATGATAGTTGTAATTATAGTATTACTCAGGACAAAAAATGGCTGTTGGATTACAATGCCTTTACTGAGAGCTAGGCGTATGCATTTGAGGGAAGAAAAATGAAACACAGTGGGTTGGTAGCAACAAACTTCAAGATCTATCTGTACTTACAACAAAGAAAGAAAAACAGTACATGTCTATAAAATACTATATAGACCCCCATTTTGCACAATGCCCTAACACAAGAGAATTGGCTATATAAATGGATCCTTTGTTAAAACAAAACACTGGAAAATGTGTGCATGACAGGGGTCCACATGTGCCATTTCACTATGCTCCCTATGCCATTCATCCATTTTTCAAGGTCACTGAGGTGCATGGCCCTGAATTTGCTCTCTGGCAATGCTCCTGATTAAAAGGACATGCTAGTAGGGCCCAGCATGGGAGAATTTTACTTTAAACTAGATCAGATTTAAACATGTTAACTTTAGAGGAAGGGAGGAACAAATTTTTGCAGCAGTCCTTTGGAGAATTTGACTGGGTTTTTAAGGATGTGATGCAGCTTTGTTTACACAGTTTGTTATTGCTTTCTGCCACACGAAGAAGATGATGATTTCGGTTTGGGCTGCTGTTGCCAGAGCCTTGGCTTTGTCACCAAGCAAGAAACGATTTTTTTACATTTATTAAAAACTCCAGTAGAGGAGAAAGGGGAATAAATAACAGATTCAATTTAACAAACCCCTTTATTTCAGCTCTATGGTCCAACTGCTGCCACCTTGCACTTCCTGTCCTCTATGCTCCTTTGCATCCCTCCCTCATCCTAGGGGGTCTCTTTGTCCCCCTCCCTGTTTTTTCCTCACTGTCTTTCTCCCCTCTTACTCACCCTCCTACTCCTTCCCCCATAACAAAAATGAAAAACAATGAAGAGAAAAAATAGAATTAATTGCCCCCCATTATCACTTCACTTGTATGTTGTAATTCTTTGCTGTCCACTTTTTTTGGTGGTGGTGGGGGGGGGGGGGCGGGTTAGATTTAAATTCCTTGGAGGGGGGCTGAGATCACGTCTTCCTATGTGTTTGTCTGGTGCAATGTCAGAACAAAATGACACCCTGCTATCTTTCACCTACGTTGGACAAGTGAACATTTTAACTATGGATGAGTTTAAACATGTTACCACAATTGAGCATAGAAAACATTCCAATAGCAGCAACCACAGGGTAAAGTACATTTCTCACTTATGTCCAGGAGTTTTTTCCAGTATCCAGAGTTCTAGCAAAATTGATTAATCACTTTTTGCTTTTTTGTATTTTCCCCTCCTGGAAGTCTGCAAGGTTCCATAGACTTGCTGTAGCCACAGCAAGATTTCACAGATTTCCTCCTTCGCATCTAACACCCAGGGTATGTCTATACTGATGGCGGCTAAGTCACTGCCTTCAAATCGACCTATCTGGATCGATTAAGCAGTCAGTGAAGACCCGCTCAATCGATCCAGAAGTCGACGCCGGTAAACCACCCCCTCAAGTGGCATAGCATTGTGTCAAGGGGAACACAGTTCCCGTCGGCGCAGTGCAGCGAAGATGCCGTACAGAAGGGAAGCACAGCAGTTGACAGTAGTTACGCAAGCTACTCGGCGTAGCTTGTGTAACGCCCATCGACTGCCACCGAATCGCCAGGTAACTGTAAACCAGGGCTCAATCTTCTGTTCCTTCTCACCAACTCAGTATCATCAGGGAACAAGCTTTCCCCTTTTCTCAGCAGCCTTCTTGTAACTCTGCCTCAACTTTGTCCTTTCAAATCTCATTTAGAATAATTACCTTGCTCTGTAAGTTATGATCAGGGCCCGAGTATAATTTTTTCAGGCCCAGTACAAACTTGTAACACAGGCCCCCTCCCACACACATACCACAATCCCTTATCCCATACATACAATCTCACGAATCATGAACATTTTTTTCTCATGGTAATGGGGGTTGCAGTCTGGGTCAGGCCCCGGTAAACTGTACCCTTTTCTCCCTCCATGGGGGAGCCCTGCTTATGATGTTCTCTTAACCTCTGCTGTTTTCTCTTGGTATAACATTTTGGGAAACAGAGGTACAAAAAGTACTATAACGTGTATTGATTTATCTCTGTGTATTGTTGCATCTGTCAGAACTCACATAATGCTGTTCCTGAATGAGTTACTCTATATAATGCATGCACTTGTATTTTGTGCAAAGTTGCAAGCCTTCTCATGCAAGATCAAGTGAATGATTTTGCAAGTGTCCACTGATGACTCTAAACTCTTTTTCCAACTGTAGAGTGTAAATGTACTGAACCACACCCATGGAGTTGAGTAGCTGGACAACAACCCGAGTCCCTGTGCTTCTTCTAAAACCACTGACTGTGGATCCACTAACATTTGAGCTTGTCTGAACTTTGAACCCCCATCTCTGAGGTAGTCCTAATTTGGGCAAAATGAATTTGTCCATTACTGCTTAATACAAAACATTCTCATTTGAAGGTCTTCTTTCTATTGGCAAGAAAGATAAGTAGCAATGTTTAAGTAACCAAATCTGAGATGACCCTGGTAAATTGGATGGGCACCAGTTTACAATGTGGCCCATAATGTGTAACTGGTATCCACAATCTGAGCCTTTCTTCAAACAGTATTTTTTGTTTAGAGGCCTGATAATCTACTATTCTGAAAGAACAAATAAGGTCTATATACAGTAATAAACTGACTTCATCTAATGCTGAATTAATCAATACTAATGCTGAAACATCTGTTTCATGTAGTTGCAGAGGAGACAAGAACACCAACAACAAATATTGTAGAGAGAACTAGAGTAAGGCCAGTTAGCTGGAAAAACTCCACTTTTTGTTTGTTTTCTGTTGCTGATGTTTCTACTTACATTACCACTGCCAACAAAATGACACAAAACACTCAGCAGAAATGGAAATCACCTTTAATGGTGAATAAGGTTTTTTGTTTTTTTAAACACTATAGCATGGTTAGAGATCAACAAGCCTAAAAAACAAAGGTTCCAGGTTTCTGCCTTTTCTTAAAATTTGTCATATATTAGAATAAGCACTTATACTGCCCGTTACCCTGTGTGTGTACAGACACAGAGATAGTGTCATCCACGTAAGTCATTAAACATTGGAATTGAACCATGCAGGTTGTTATACTTACTATTGGATTGTTAAGGTTAGATAGTCAACATTTCACATGGAATTTACGTGTCCGAATATATGTAAGTACATACACACTTGTGTTCCCACCCCCAAGTGCTAGTTTGATGTGCCAAGTATATTTAAACCACTACACAAGTCCCTTGGGCCGCTTGTCCCTATCTGTATCCTGTTCATAAAACTAGCTATGCAAGTCAACTTTTTCTGTGGCTCATAATATGTGGTTAATAAAAACAAAACAAATCACTCAACTCCTCTGTAATCAGCTGAAAACCTGACTATGCAGTCATCTTCTGAATGTAGCATGCCAGCTATTATGCCTTTCAATGCAGTGACATGCATTTTCTTATTCCTTGGAAGGGCATGGCATTGTTTTGACTCTGACATAAGTGAGAAAGCTCTAAAAAAAGGAGAAGTGTGTATGCTCCCTCCCCCGAAACATTATGTCATGCAATAGATTAGTCTGTACATTTCACTTAGACATTACAAGTAGAGATCTGGTTTCCTAAGAGAGCCAGAAACCACTTTGTTTCTTCACAAACTTGGAGTGTGGACTGGAGGCCTTTTCTGCTCCAGTTGATGTAGGTGGCAAGACTCTCATTGACCTGACTAAGAGCAAGATCAGGTTCCAGCACCTTTGCCAACCTGTGTAATGGGCAAACATATATTTTTGCTACTAATAAATGTAGTGAAGAGCCTGCTTCAGAATTTGATTTTCTCTCTCTGTGGTTACCAAATGTTGTCATTTATATATGGAAAAAAAGACATTTTTCAAAGCTGTGTGTAGAAACCAAAATAGACGGACAAGGCTGTATCTGGAAAATCTCCCCTTGCTTTCTGTCTTTCTCTGAATTTCCAATAGAATTCCAAGGAGCCAAGTTGGAACAGGGAGGCAACTGCCTAATACATAAGGATGTGGAACACAATATTTCTGCTTAAAGCCTCTGGATCAAATTCTGTCCATTACACCTAACATTAATGAGGCGGCACTGGACTAGAGAAAAACATTTGGTTCATTAAATGGAAAAATACTATGGTCAGACTTTTCACTTTGAAAGCTAACTGTTGTTTTGAACAGCTTGTTGGTTTAGAGAGTTTATATCTGTCTTATGTGTTTATATTGTGCTTGCCACCATGTTAATAAAGCATGTCTCAGTCTGAAACGTTCCTGCTCTTCACTCCTTGACTATGTCATTTTCTTAAGTAGGATGATCCTGTTTATCAGCAGGGGAAGTTTTGCCTATCATTTCTCCTAGCACTGCTTATGAAGGGAAGGTCTTTACATAAAGAAGAAATTTACATTTTCCTCTGAAAATAGAAAGATTGGGGCTCATCCTGATCTCTGATGATAGGGAATGCCACAACTGGGGGTTTTACATAACAGACAGGATGCAGCATAAGAATTATATCCCCAAACCTAAGTGTCTAGCTAGATTTTCTGAAAGAGAGAGGTTGAAAATAATAAATTCAACACAAACTATCTATTGGATTATCCAGCCCACCCCTCTGCTTGTGGGAGATCACTGCCACACATTAGCTAATTTATTTGTCTAATCTGAATTTAAATGTGCAAGAATGAGTCACCCACCATTTGCTGCTCAAAACAAATTTACTTCACCATCTTATTCATCTTGCTGTAAAAAAATTTTGGTTTCATGTCTTTTCAGGGCTCATAAAACAGGGCAGGCCAAAACTTTGCAGAATAATATCAGTTATGTCCTTGTACATTAAAATGATTGGCTAATTAATAGAACTGGTTGAAATGGTTGAACTTTTCTTTCCCCCACAAAAAAGTCTTCTAAAAAAAAAAAAAATTTTTGCACAATAAATGTTGATACTGACATTGTTTTTGTAAAATTTTCTGCCATTTTTTACTGAAATCTTTATCAAATTCATTTTCAGAATTACTGAAGTTTTTTATTTACTGAAAACAAAAAACAGGTTTTTGGTAAATAAAAAATATCAAACCGTTTTGATTTTAAAATTTTGGTAAAGGACATCACAGAAAACAGCAAACAGGTTCAGCTCCAACCCTGGGATCTAGAAACAACTTTGACAATTTTTGCAAATAATTTTTTCTATTTTTTTTTTTTTTTGGCCAGCTCTGTAGAGTTAATAAACACACCTTCTGCAACTGTGATCTCATTTCTATTTTTAAATGAATCAAGATCAGAGCAAAACAGGCTTCTAGCTAATATAATTTCTTCCCTTCTCATCTCATTTGCCCCCCCCCCGCAATTTATCTGAATGAAGCAGTTAAAATCAGCTTCCCACTGCACTCAGACCTGTTAATCTTTAAGATTCTGTACAACTCCACCCTATTCTACCATCATTAGTTGCTCCACCAATTCCATCTCGGTTCTCATTTCATATTGCTCCCTACTAGTCCCTTTGCTCCACTAATGGAGCTTTTTTAACCCTGCCTTTGTTTACTTCTCTCACTTTTTTTTTTTTTCATGCCTCTTTTATGCTGCCTCTATGCTAGGAACGATTTCTTATCAAAATCCAAATATCCACCCACTCTTATCCAAATTCTTTCTTAACACTCATTTTTAATTTCTGTAAAAGTGTTGTCACTTGCCCATTATTTTTTGAATAGATCCTCTAAGTCCATGGTTCTCAACCTTTCTAGACTACTGTACTCCTTCAGGTGTCTAATTTGTCTTGTGGACCCCAAGTTTCACTTCACTTAAAAATACTTGCTTAGAAAATCAGACATAAAAATACAGAAGTGTCACTATTACTGAAAAATTGCTATTTTTCTCATTTTTATCTGTATAATTATAAAATAAATCAACTGGAATATATATATAACACGCTTACATTTCCATGTATAGTATATAGAACAGTATAAACAAGTCATTGTCTGTATGAAATTTTAGTTTGTACGGACATAACTAGTGCTTTTTATGTAGACTGTTGTAAAACTAGGCAAATATCTAGATTGACTAGATTGTATCTAGATTGTACTCACAGAAGACCTCTGCATACAGTCCAGGGGTCCACATACCCTTGCTTGAGAACCACTGCTTTAATTTAACGTTGTCTTCTGGATTTCCCCACTATGTTTGCATCCTGTCTGTCCATGACTTTAGTAGCCATGTTTTCTTTTTTGTCTGGTAGAAGGCAAAGCATACTGTGAGCACTTCAATAATGAATACATTCAATAAATGAAGTAGGATGGTGGTGTTAAACACTACTTCAGCCCTAAAATCTGACTATAAAGTGATGGTGGGGAAAACACACTGGAACAAATTCATTTCAATGACAGCAATGCACCAGTAAAGAAACTGGCTCATTCTGAGCAGGATGGCTATATGTATAAAGCACTAGAGGACTAAAAGCATTTAAGAATGTTGCGTAATGCTACAACGGTCCAGAATTTGGCCCCGAAGGTACTGGCCTCTGAACAAAATGAAAAGAGATGCAACCTCCTTAAGGAGCTGTTTACCTGTGAAAATAAATGTTTTCTTTGAAATGTTAAAAATGCAGGAATATTTCTAATTTCAGCTACTATAAGACCTACATTTTAGGCCAAAAGGACACCACCAGGTCAAATTTAATAACCAAGTTATTTTCCTAATCCACCTTTTGATGACTTACAACACTGAGCCTTGGGCAGGCTAGTTGCACCCTCTTATTCCATACACAAGAAAATGGGCTCAAGAGTTGCTTCCTTTTTTTTTTTTTTAAATGTATGGAGAAGTTAAATCTTAGGGTCATATGTCCTTTTTCAACTTCTCACTGACAAAGAACAGAACATCTATGGAGTGTTGTGTCGGTCCCAGGATATTAGAGAGACAAGGTGGGTGAGGCAATAGAATTTGGTCCAATAAAAGATATTACCTCATCTACCTTATTGCAGAGAACAGAATGGTTAAGCAAAAGCAGAGAGAGATCTTTGGGTCCAGCCTTCTAAAAATGCTTTCGTAGTTGACAGACGTTCATGCTGATGGGGAAGAAGCTACTGCTACGTTTGGACATCAGAAAACACACTGAGGATCCTAGCATTATTCCCATGCGAGGTTGCCATGTATTGGATGAACAACAGTGAGTTTGGGCAGAGCAACAGTCTTCACCCAGAAACATTCCACAGCTGCTAGCAGGGGTTCTCAGACTTTTTTTCCCCCTGGAACCCCTTTGAAAATATTTCAGGCTGTGATGACTCCCCCCAAAAAGTGACAACCCCCCCATACCAGGCCACCCTTACTTCTGCAGCACTACTGTGGGCGGTGCTGCCTTCAGAGCACCCAGCCAGTAGCTGCTGCTCTCTGGCCACCCAGCTCTGGAGGGCTCTGGCTGTCAGCCATGCACAGGGCTGACAGACGCAGCCACGGCATGCATGGGGGCTGACAGCTTGTGACCCCACCATAATAACCTTGTGACCCCTTGAGGGATTCCAACCCCCAGTTTGAGAACCCCTGTCTAGTCCTTTGGGCTTTTTAGCAACCAAGGTTGCTCCCTCTACTAAAGGGGAAGTTGTGGGTCAGAAGTTTCTTTTGATTGAATATGGAACTGTGGCTTTTGTGCAGCTAGTCACAGTATTAGTGAATTAGCTTCCCCAGTGCGGTCTGTGATATTGTGAGAAGGGCTGACCCGCAGAAGACCCCCACGAAGGGCTTGAGGACCTGGCTCAGATTCTGTATTTGCGAATACTTTTTTCCCTAGTTAGATATTAGAGAAGATTGGTTTCTAAATAGGCAAGGGTTAAAATGCTCGCATACCAGATTTTCAATAGGAATCAATATATTTACACAGTGCAGTCAATAATTTACTTTTAACTACTAGAGTGACAGATTTAATTAAAGTCTCAGTCATTTGCCAGGACAATCACTTTATTTGCTTTTTGGACTGTGAGGCCATGACTCTAGATTTGTTGCCACGTTCATGACATTGGTTGTGCCAAAACACAGAATGGGGAGAACTGTGTGAAGTTTGCCATTTTCCTCCCCCTCATCCTGCCTTAAGTTCACGAACTCCTTCTGATTAGTGGCCAAAACTCTTAAAACATCAGGACTGTGCCTAAGAGACAACTAGCAGAGGCTGTGGGAAAATAGCCAGGTCAAGAATCAAGATCTGATCACAGATCCTGTAGACCATGTACCTGGCTTCACCATTCTGTATAAGATATCGAATCACAGCAAACTGCATGAGGACCTCAGACAGGTGTTGCAAATACTTACTACAATATGGAAAATGAAGGGCAGCCCAAAATGTGAATTTGGAGAAAACATCTAAACCATAGATCATCTAGTGAACTCCAAGATCCTTCTCTAGCAGGACAGCTTTGACTCATTCCATGTCATCAGAAGCCCTAGAAGAGTGATGACAACCTTGGACTTCAATCTTTAATGCTGCTTTCAAGTTACCCTATGAATGAAGATGATGTGCCAGGACAATACATTTCGTTATCAGTAGCTAGATAACCTCATTAATAAATCCAATCTACAAAAGCATATACCTCAGTGGGAGCTATTTTTAGGTAGATTCAGAATTAAGAAAAACAAAACCAGCTTTAAATCCTCAAATAAATAATTTTTTAAAATCTGAGCAAATACTGAGACCAAAATCAGTATTTTTTCCTTTTGTCTTCCCCATTTGTTTATTGAAATAAAATTGAAATGAAATTCAAATAAAAAGTTAAAAGCAGTGAAAGAAAAAATTATGATTAATTGGCATCAGTGTGAATACTGCCTGACCAATAGATTCTTGCTGCTGCTGCTTTTGGATTTCCAGATGCTCAGGACATCACATACGTGGGACAAAATAGTGAAGTGAAACATGACGCAGTCAACAGCTGTACAGCCAGGCGCATACACAAGGGAGGGCAAGCAAGGGAATGGGCCTCCCAATAATCAGCAGGGACACAGAACTCCTCTAGCCCATGGTGGGAACTGACAGCTCCTCTGGCCCCAGGGCCCTGGCAGGGAGAGTGAGCTCCCCCCACCCTGGGACTGCGGCAGAGGCACAGACTGTGCCCCTCCAAAAGGGGTCATATTTTTATTCCTGCACATGCCCCTGTGTACAGCTAATTTAGTTACAACTACAGTGTTCAGAAAGTGATAGGAAATTTAAAGATGAAGTGTTAAATTACAGGAGGCAGAGTCTGTGACCGCTAATTAGACTTCGATTTACTGAAAAAGCAAAATTCAAGCAGGCAAGAGGTTGCATATAAAACTTTAATTTTAGGAATAGAGTCAGCCTTTGGTCAACTGAAATAGCACTCTGTAGGGTATCTGTTACTAGGACAACAGTGATACTTTGTCCTTATATAGTTATTTAGATGTTTTATTGTCATATTTATTGTAGAAATAAAGTAAATGACGCCCACTCTCCCTCCAATATTAATGTAACACTAGGGGGTGAACTATAAATGGGATTTTCAAAAGTGCCTAAGGAGCACAAGTGCCACTGAAAGTAAATGGAGCCTGTGCACCAAACTCACTGAGGTGCTTTTGTAAAAACTTGTTCTAAAAGTTTCAGGCGTCAAGACAGCCATTTACCTTTACTCCAGTCTTTACGCACTCAAGTCTTCCGCCCTCATGCTAGTTTATATGTATTAAAATTCTCTGTTGCATTTGCGTTTGCCTGGGGACAGTCATCAGAGGAAGCATTCAGTTTGCATGAACTGAAGCTATCCTACTTACAAGGCCTATTGGGGAAATGGTTAGTGCAAGTATATGAAAATTGTCACCTTTAAAACATTAATTACGTCTAAAGTTGACCAAGCCAGTTTTCTTCAAAGTAACTCAAAAGTCAAGCCAAGTCTGAAGATGAAATATCAAAGTTGCCACTTACCAAGTGGAGCACTAAGACCATTTTTCATATTCACGGAACATGCACAAACTGAAGATGCTTTTTCTCAAAAGTAACGGAGATGGTGGCAGCAGCAGGTGAAGTGGCAGGTCTTGGTTGCCAACTCTCGCAATTTTGTCTCATGCAGTTTGGTGTTTTTCTTAAAGCCCCAGCTACTGGAATTAAGATGTTGCAGGAGAATCTCCGCTTCCATATTAGCAAAAGATTCTAGCCCTCAAAGTTGCAAAGAACAGCTTGACAATGTGACTGAAGTGACCCTTAAAGCTCAAGAATCAAAAGGCAAACTAGGACCCCAAGTTACTTTCAAGTCTCATGAATTTTTTGGGACTGGACTCATGATTTTTGAATGATTAGGGTTACAGGACTGTATACTTTAGTGGAGTGAGTTACAGGGCTTTGAACACCTAATTTATATTCCTTCCTCATCCACTGACTGACTATAAACATTTTGCATTTATGAAATATTTTTAAGAACATGGTTCAGTTATGCCAACATCCCTATTAGGCCAGAAATGACAACTACTGTCCCCTTTCCAAGTCCTCCTATTTTACTAATGGGTAAAGTTCAGTGACTTGCTCACGTGTCACGGAGTGACTCTATGTTAAAAATGGGATTAGAACCTAGGGTGCCTGGCTTTCCTTTCCATGCTTAATCCATTACACTATGGTTTCTCCTATACAAGTCACTTAACCTCTCTGTGCCTAACTTTCCCCTTAAAAGCAAGGATATGCTCAAGAAATCCCAAACGGGATGTGACCATCCCACAAGCTGAGAGAGGAGACAGATGACTGACTACGAGCACGTACCTTCTTTGGGTGTGTGAGCAAAGACTACAGGACCCCTTGTGTTGTATGGTTGTCACCTTTTGGCCAAAACAGTAAAGCTCTTCCCCAGTTCCTGGCACCCATCAACCTGCATCCTCAGCACTCAGCGTGGTATTCAAGCAACTTATCACAAAAACAGATAGCTTAATGCTGAGTAAGTATAGGGTAGAGTATTAAGTGCAAAATACTAAGGGCAATCAGTTTCAGTGATCGAAACAGAACTTAGAAATTCCTGGCTGCCAGCTCTTTACTCAGACCACTAGAAAATGCTGTCTACAGGGGAGTCTAGGTTCTTGCAACTAAAGTTGAAAACATGCATGTGAATTCAATCAGAAACAGCTTTTCCATTTTAGACATGGAGCTAATGCAAAGAATTAAGCTTTGGCTTTAATTTTTTCAAAATGCTCCCGTTTCCAAAAAGTTTTACAAAAACTTTGATAAATGAGTACATTTCAAGTAAAAATGTTTTGGCAGTGTACATTTTGCCTCTGCTACTGACAACAACACTGTCTGCCAGTTTTAAGATGTATGTGTAATGTGCCTTCACATTCAACTAGCAGCGAGACACCATTATCTTTTTGCATTCTTACTCTTCCAACACGCAAATGATTGAAATTCTTCTAAATTTAGAATTTCAAAATCAATCAATAAACATCAGCTTTATATTAAGGTCAAAATATATTGTTCAAAATCCTGTATCAGTAAGATCAAAACTAAAAATGAAATAAAATGGACCATATTCTGTTCCCATTTATACAACTCCAAATTAAGAATGGTTGAAAACCATGCAATTACTCCATATTTACAGCAGTACTAAGGAGATCAGAATTTGCCTCTGTGTTTGTTAGTTGCAATTTCTGTTGGAAACAGTGCTAGATACAGCTATGGATAGGGATTCTCTGGTAAAACCTCTCCCTAAGTGGCACACAATATTGAAGAATTCATTTAGCACAATTTAAAGTATTAAAGTGTACCTAATTACCAGAATTTACTTGACGATGTCTCTGTAAAATTTCTGTATAGTCAATATAGTAAACAAACATTACCTCACAGTAACATTACCTTTGTGTAGGACCAATTGCAATGAATATGGTCAAAGGTCCATCTGGATCTTATGGAGATCATCCATAAAAGATCACTTTCATGGGCACGGGAGAGGGGGAAAACAAGCCTTTTACAAGCGGGTACCTAGATATAAAATTGAACTGGGAGCTAAATCCTTAAACACATACATCACAAGGTATTATCATCCAATACCTGTGCATAGGTAAATGAAGGGGCATTCCGGAGGTAGCTCTTGCTCTTTTTGTTGAAATACTGGTGATGAAACTGTAAGCTGAGGAGATCTGAAAAGAATCTCTGGATAATTATATCTGGATAATTCAGAACTACCCCCGTCTTTCTGCTGTGCATCATTTATCCTCTCTGATCTTTTTTCCTTTAATTTCTTTAGGTCACTGCCCTAGGCATTTTAGAAATAATGCTACATTATCATGATGATTGCACGACGACCAGCAATACACTTCAATTGTGAAAGGTTAGAAAACTTCTCAAAAACATGAACTCACCAAAGATGAGATACATCCATTTAGCAGATAAGAGTCTGAGACTCAGAGGACTAAATTAAACCTTTTTTATGCGAAGAGGGAAGGGGAAAAGAGGAGTTGTAATTGGCAGCCTGAAGGATGAAGGAGAGGCTGGATCCAGGGACCAGCAATCCATCCTGATCCCGGAAAGTTCATCAAAGTAGTAGCCAGAGGTAGTGCAAGTCCAAGGCTCTAGCAGAAAGGGCCCAAGCATAATTTTTTCAGGCCCAATACAAACTTGTAACACGGGGGCCCCTCCCACACACACTTACCACAATCCCTCATCCCATACATAAAATCTCATGAGCCATGAACATTTTTTTTCCTCATGGTAATGGGGTTGCAGCATGGGCCAGGCCCCCCCCCCAGGTCCTGGTAAAGTGTACCCTTCCCCCGCCCATGTGGGAGCCCTGGTAGCAGGGAGAGGCACAGCACAGAACACCCTGTGCAGAGGTGTTGCCAGCGACACAGGAGAGTCCTAGCCAAGGGCAGTGGAAATCAAAGAAGCTGCTGGCTGACTGACAACTTAAGGGAGGGACTGTGTGACTCTTGTACACACACACAGCTCTGTGTGCCTGTCTCAAAGGCCAGCTCTCCTGGAGGGGTGCACGCCTAGACTCATCCATGCTGACCGAGCTGGAACCTGGCTCAGGTATGAAGTTTTGGCCTGCTTCCCCCTAATGGAACCCCTGGCAATGGGCTAAATCTTTTGTTTGCCAATTTTAATCGGAGGTAATCACAGATGCTTAGAAATAGATTAATGGGTTTTTGGTTTCTTTCTGGAAGGGCAGGAAAATAGAAATCAAGTTACATATTTTGCTCTTTTCAGGTGAAATAGAGATTAATATTGTAAGTGGATTACAGGATATATGTCTAACCACCTCCCCCAGCCTTTATCTTTAATTTAGACATGGAAGTGGTATTCCTGTTAATGCAACAATATATAAAGCTGTTTCCAATTAATTAAATTATGATAATTTTAGACAACAGGGAAGTACTGAATGGAGAAAGTTTCACAACAGTCTTTATCCAGTTTTTCCAACTGCAGTAAAAGCAGCATCAAGGAGTAGTTTGAGCTTTAACACCAATGCAGTAGTTACATTCAAGTAGTTACCAGTGTGTGATCACTTCATTAGTGTAGTCTACAGTCTTGCTTTCATCGTGTCTACCACCAGGGCTGTTTTTTTGCCTCAGGCAAGGTCTAAAAAAAAAAAAACCAGCTAGAACTTGACTCTGATAGCATTGAAAGTTGTTGCAGGTCCCTTTGGAAGACCTGTACTTTTTAAGACTTAATAGTCATTACCAAAATGAATTGTGTCCCCACAATGTAGCAGAAGTGTTTCTTTCCGCTCCTACATTTCATAAAAATGTTGATATATTTATGTCTTGTGTTGTATTCCAATCTCCCTAATGACTTTCTCTACATCAGGCTTCTCAGTCCTGATTCTGAGGTCACAGAATCTAATCTTGCTAACAATTATGCAGCTAAGTTACTTGTATCAATAGTAACACTGGTTTCAATAGAACTCCTCAGATGAGTAATGTTACTCATCTGCTCCTATTTAAAGGATAAAACCATTAAAATTATATACTTTTTTTTAACTTTAATCTCTTACTGTTGGTGCAAAAGCCACTGCCTACTAAGCCTACAATCTAGGCTACCCTTTCTTCATCACTGGAAATAGTTTCAGGAGTTAGGACTAAAATGACTGACTATTTTTATGTCAGTCCTGTTACAGCGCATACTGAAGATACATCCCCCTTCTAGTCATAGAATAGCTCCACTGAATTTACTGGGACTGGAGACCACTTACCTGAGCAAGACAGGGCATGTTTTGGCTCCAAATTAACAAACTAACTGTATCACAGTCAATTATACTTTGACAGTGCTTTAAGAGAGAGGACTTTCAAATGTCAAGAGAAAACAGAGTTTCACTTAGAAAAATAATTTATTTTTCTGGATATTCAGTATGTGTTTAAATGTTCTGTGATACAAGTGAGCAGACTGATATATGTTAACTCTTTCAGAAAGTTGAGCTCAGCAGCTCTGCTTTGCAAGTTAGAGTTGCAACATAAAAGAGTCCCAATTCACTAGTTTAAAAATAATTACAAGTGTACAAAAGTGACATTATGCACAAAAATAAATTTGATATCAGCATTTACATCTTAACAGGCACAAAATAATAAAGCTTCCCTGAGAAGATGGACATTGCAGATTAGAGCTATAAAGGCTGTCTCCAAAATTAAAATGTAATTGTTAAACTTTAAAATAATTTTAACAAACTAAAACAAGCACACAAAACATTACTATAAGAAACATACTTTAAACACAAGGCCTTGTAGCTGGTTGGTGAAGTTTTCAACTTAAATTCAAAATTTTCAGAAAGCAGGATGAAGAAGTATGTATCCCAGAATACATGTAGAACCACTGCAAAAGACTTAGCTTTGGCATATTGGTTAATTCCCGTTTGACTGGTTTTTAAAGAATTCCTGATATGTATTCCCTGAGATCCTTTAGCATCTACAACATGTTTGCTCAGTTTAGCTTTTTCTCGACCCCTTGTCCAACAGTGATTTAAGATGATAAAAAGGGATTGGGTAATAGCCACACACGATCAGGGGGTTTTGGTTTTTAATTCTTTGGATTGAATAGTAGCAGAGATTCCATGGCGCAAACCCCCCCCCCCCCCAAAAAAAAAAAAAAAAAAAAAAAAAGGACACAAAGGGTAATATTGAAATTTACACTAGAATAGCTGGACCTATCGGAGTAAGACCCCAAATATGCATTTTGAGGCTTAGACCCTCTTCCAATAATAGATTATTAGAAATTTGTGGGAAAAGAGTAGTCAGGTGAGACTCAATTGAGCCGAACATCTCATCTATACCCATGTTGAGTTTCTGTAGCTCATATCAAGGCGATAAGTAAGGTGCGACACACTAGTAAATCATCACTACATACTCAATATTTTATCTGCATTACAGCCATATCAGCGTGAGGCAGTCACACCAAACACAAGATAGTATTTTAATTTTTGTGCTGATGCAGAGCTTTGTGTCTCAAATATTCTTCCAAGCACTGAATTGCAAAGGGGTCAACATCAGTATCAAACTTGTTAGCAAATAAGTGGTGTTTCCGTAACATCCAGTTCAAGTCGCCCACTCCAAACACACACACAGAGCGCACATGAATTCCATTGCATGGAGGATAGGGGGCACCTTTTGACACATCCCCTTCAAAATAATGCCACTTCACAAACCTGGCAAGAGCATTCATGTCAGAAACGTCATACTTATCACTAGAAGAAACCGCACCTGGAACTTCAGGGATTCTTTGAATAGTAGCCCACAAGTATTCATCAGGGCTGTAAGTGTCTTTAGCCCATTCAATAAATGCAAGGATTTTGCTGTTTTCTAACACATACTCTACAAATTTCCTACTAGCAACAAAATAGGCACTGCCAGAGAAAATGGGTGTACTAAGAGGTGGAGGTTGTTTGTCTATTCCCATGTTCTTTAGTTGACCATCAACAATTTCATAGTGTTTTTTCCATCGCATTTCCTTGCTGGTAGGCATTTTCTCAGTTTCTAAGCTGTTTTCACCCTTTAGGGCTTTCAATTTCTCCACAATTTCCTGGTTGGTCTTAATAGGAAAGTCCATACCACAAAGATTTATCAAATATTTCCAGTTTGTACTTCTCCTGTAGAGATCTTTCATGCAGTTGAGGTCTGCCTGTACTCTGCTCCATGAAGCATACACTACACTCTCCAATTGGCTGACAATAAAGACATTATTGAAACAGGACACAATTCCCTTAACTGCAGCCAGAAAAGATTCTGGAGACTTTTTGTCAACATGAATGCAGTAATAATTCTGAGGAGCATAGATTGATCTTAGAAGTCTATCAAGCATATCTATTTTGTGATGAATCACTATTGAATAGGCAACTGGAAATTCAGCTTCTTCTTTACTGAGAGGTTCCATAATATACTTCCGCATCTTGGTAAAAGAGGCACAATCTGTTGTCATATTAATATAATCACTTGCTGTTAGCTTAGGGCGTTTCTTAAATGACACAGTTAACATCTCAAGCTTTACTTTTTGAATTTCCTCTATATCGCCCTGCAATATCTTAGAGCAGTTAATAGTACTAATAGGCTCTTCACCAGTCAGCTCTAGATGTCTGTGATTCAAGAAGTCTGGCTTTTGGTTAATTTTTAGAACCGAAAAGGTCACTAAAGTAAAAACTAGCACGAGGAGGACCTTGAAGCGTAAAACATGACAAGAACGAAGTTTTCTTCTCATCATTTCAGACAACATCAAGTACCTTCACTTGGCTAAACTAAGTTTCTTTGTATTCATGATCTCATATCCACTTCAACAGCTTCAAGTGTCATCAATTCACATTTTTCAAAAGTGTGCCCATATTCTTTGGACACTGGAGGAAAAGCCCTAAAACAAAAAAGAAATACAAGTATAGTTATTCTGTAGTTCAGTTCTACATTTTACCAGTGGCTTTTTAATCAAAGGTTGGTTTAAAAGTCTTTGCCCTAATGGTGAAAAAAGTTAAAAGAAGTTTAGTTTAAGTTTAGTTAAAAGAAGTTTCCTGAAATTTAGAAAGAATATTGAATAGTTTAGAAAGTTTAGACTTTTGAAAGTTTAGATAAAGTCTGAGTTTTCATTAAAGTGTTTTCCCATTTTAAGACGAGCTCTAATATTAAAGCTATTTATTCAAACGTTAATGTCCCCAGCATATCGCCTTTCTACCGCATTATTGGATGAAGTGTGTTAATTCTGGCATGGCTGGTCTAAAATAGATTACTTACATCTGCTGAATCCCTTTTAAAAATGTTGGCATTTTAAAATACAATAGGAAGAAAACTGTTTTGTCCCCTAGACATAACTGGTTCACCCACATCAGACAAAATTATTTGGCTAACCAGTTGGAGTTGTGTGTAATATTGAGAACGTGAAGTGTTAGAAGCTCCAGTATCTATAGTAAAATATTCCAACCTGAATTTAACAGGACATTTTACACACACACTCCATCAAAGATCTTTATAGTTACATTTTGGTAGCATTTCACTTTACCACTCATTTACTGGGAAGACTATTTACACTTCATCCTCTCATTTGAAATGTGGCCCACATGCACATTCAGCATTTTATTCTTGTGATACAGACCCTTAAACATACTGAAGAATGAGCAGTGATGTGACCCTAGGGCTTCTTTCAGGGAAGATCTGAAAAAGAAAAGGGAAAAAATATTTTAGTGTTGCATAGTCATCTAGCTTTCAGTGGTCCTGAAGACAGCTCTCTGGTTGACATAGTACTGCTATTTTTGTGGCCCATTTTTAAACAGATATTTAAATTGCACTTTTGAAGCTGTCTTTCATATCACTCTATTCATAAGACAACTTAATCAGTTGTTAGAAAGCCAGCTACTAGATAAGCCTGGACTACAGAGTGTTGAGAGAAATATAGTGTTGTCATAACTATAAGAATAGCCCTAATTTCTCTTTAAGATACAACTACAGGATTTCATATGAAATCTCCAATATGCTAAGAATGAAATAAATGAAAATCTGAGTTTGTTATAAATTCAAAGCACTAAGGCATACATCTTCACTGTGTTTATTTATATGGAATGTAGAGTACATATTTTATGTCCATTAGCCCTTAATTAAAATATCTTAAAGCACACCCAAACAATTTATGTTCCCACTTCAGTATTTTCCAGTCAATTTTTCTATAAAAATACATAGTGAAGAGTCCTGTGTATAGATGGACAGAGTCAGGAGACATCTGAAGATGTATGACTGCACAGAAGAGTTTGCCAAGAATCTCTGGAATTTGGATCAACTAAATAGGTAATAGTTTAAAAGTGGCACTTTATTTGTGTTCACAAATATGCATTCTAAAAAATTAAAAGCTACATTTGGTGAAAAGCTTTGTTTTTCCTTTTCTTTCCTCTTTCTTCCTGACCCCTTCCAAGTTTACAGGTAAACATTACTGAGATAGTATGAAGGGGAAAAATAATACAAACTCAGTAAATAAGAAACAATGATGTTGCATCTAATATACAACTTTACTTTACCAATTCTACTTTAAAATACATCATTCAATTAACTCTAAAGAACACTTAGGATTTAGTTTAAAGCAGAGTACTTGATTTAGTAGGAAGCAAAATGCTCAATGTATGAATGAAGGGGGGGAGGGTTCCATAATTTTCAGTGAGAACACTTGCCAATATTTCAATATGGAATATTGAATATTTCAATATTTCAATATGGAAATTAAATCATTAAAATTGTTTACTAATTATTATTCCAGAGCAGTCTGGAGGACAGCCAAACGCACACAGTGGTGTTTACATTTATATACTGATTTTGAAAGTGTAAGTATTACTACTAGAGCTGGTTTAAAAAAAAAAAAGTTTTTCTATAAAGCAGAGTGCCAAAAGTTTTGTTGCTTTCTGTCGTTCCTCCTCACCCGCACCCCAATTCCCACTTTATCTTCCCAGTGGAAGGAGAGTGCAGGGGGAAGAAAACTAAAAACAAAAGCTTTTCATCCAAATTAAAAATTTTCCAAGAAAAATTTCAATTTGATCCCAAAGCTGTTTTTTGGAAAAAAAATTACTGCTGGTTCCAAATTACTTTCTAGCAATTAGTTTTTAAATTTTAAACAGAGACAAATGATCAAGGCTTGATATTTCCATAATCCAAGAACTACATTAAGCCTGTTTTTTCTGCAAACTACTCAGTATGAACTGTTAATAAATCTGCTAGGACTTTAACTTCTAATTCATGGTTCTCAAACTGTGGCTTCTAAGCTTTCTAAGTGACGTCTGTCAGTCTTCAGTTGGGGATGCTTACTAATTGCAGCCCAGATCATGATTCTCAGAAGCAGTTTTGACCAAACGTATTAAAAAAAGTCACTTGATGTATTCTCAGCAGTTGCTTCAATGTGGCAAGTGATAACAAAACTGGAGCGTTAGCAAACCTACAGGACAGCAGACTCAAACTGCTAAGTGACTTTGAGAGATTAGAGGAGTGGTAGCTCTAGGCAGCAAAAAAAATTTCATTCTACATCAAGGGAAAGGAAAAGACAGAAGTCAGGAGGGGAGGGAATAACCAAGTAAAGTTTGCTCTTGTTATAGCACCCATATGTGACCAAAAACAAAATATCTGAGGGACCAATGCCACTCTCCATGCTGACTACTAGGATTCCATCATCCTCCAAACTAAATGAATCCCACAACAATTCAGTAGTCCCACTGCATTTGCAGTTTTGAGTGTTTATATATAATTTGTAGTAAATAAGTGCTCTGGATCAGATTTTCCTTTGTGGTAGCAGAGCGACACATAGAATTGGAGCAGAAATAGTTCACCCCAACTACATTCACATACTTATACTTCATCCTCTGAAGTTAACGGCAATAGTGAATACCATAATCTTGTTTAAATAACTAATCTGACACATCAGGGCCTCCTCAGATATGTAACCATTTATCTAACAGTTAAAATAGTTTTCTGCAAACTCACATTAGATGCAAACTCTCCATTCTGCAGTAGGAAAATTAAACAAGATAGTGATTCTTTGGTTCAGTTTCCACCTAGTGCTCTACAGTAGCTGTTTATAAAGCAAAGGGCTGGCTTTATAAACAGGCAAAACTCAAGTGTACAGTTCTGCATTACACGTGTGGTGTGACAAGGCTGTTCCACTCATCCACAGGGGTATCCACACTTATACATGGCTGGGTGGAGTAGGATTACAGAGGAGATTTCCCATCTTCCTTAAGAGGGTGGGAGGAGAGAAGGTGAAGGAAAGTGGAAGTTTTAACCCACAAAACTTCTATATTCAAATGGCACAGGAGCCAGCAAACAGAACTGCAAACAGGGGAGTTTGAGTAGGAGTGTGTGGTGTGCTGGTATTGTTGGCGAGCTCGTTGGGAGTTGTTTTGGTGGGTTTTTTGTTTGGTCTCTCACTGACAGGAAGTAGGGGGAAAGGCTATGACAGATACAGAAGTGGTAATGGTAGTCACTCAAGCAGTGGAAGAGACAATGAAGATGACTGGATGTGGAAGCTGCAGGATGTACATGATCCTGGAGGGGATACCTCAAAAGAGCTTCATTTGTATGAAGTGCTGCCTCATAGAGCTGATGGAAGAGAAGATTCGAGGGTTGGAGATGTAGGTGGAAACTCTTGAGTTTAGAAGGGGGTTTGAGCAGATGATACAGCAAAGGAATGAGGAAGCTGAAGGGAAAAACCGGGACCTGCAGATGGAAGCAGGACAATGAACTCAAAGGGGAGAATGCTGGGTGAGGAATGTGGCCAGTGGAAGCATATGACTGCGAAAATCTGGCAGAGGAAAAGATGGGCTAGTGAAGGAGAAATAGAGCTCAGAAACAGGTTTGCGGAGTTGGAAAATGAAGAAGGGGAACAGCAGGTCGTTACTGAAGGTGGGAGGGCAAGGAAGAAGAGAAGAACAGCTAGTCCTATACAAAGAGTGGATGAGCCAATGGAGATACTACCAAATAAGAGCCCCAGGAGAATACAGGAACGGTTGCAGAGGACCGCAAAGGAGAATAGTAGACAAGATGACTTGTAGCCAGAAAGAACGGGGGCTAGAATTGCACTATTACCAGGAAAAGGTAGGTCTACATGATTGGAGACTCCCTGCTGAGAAGAACCAACAGGCCTGTAATGAGCTGATCCAGAGAACAGAAAGGCGTGCTGTCTGCCGGATGCTAAGATACGGGATGTGGATCTGAGGCTGAAGAGGACCCTAATGGGAGCAGGAAAGAATCCACTGATTGTCCTTCATGGGGGTACAAATAATATAGCTAAAGTCTTGCTAGAACGTATCAAAAGAAACTATGCCAGGCTGGGGAAGACTCAATGCTCTTCTAGGATGGAGGCTGGCACAACTGATTAATACAGCTTTAAACTAGGGAGTTGGGGGAGATGCCCACATAATCTCCACGCCTGATTTTAGCATTAAGACGGAGGAAAATGAAGTAATAAAGGACACAGCAGTGGGGAGCAGAATGGACATTAAGAGCAAGGATAGTGTAGATACCATTCTAACAGGTGATACTGGCAGTAGAATGACTGTGCCAAATCAGGCAAAGAACATATGCGAAGCCAAACAGCAAAAATTAAGATGTTTGTATACCAATGCGAGGAGCCTGGGTAACAAAATGGAGGAACTAGAGCTCCTGGTAGAGGAAGTGAAACTAGATATTATAGGCATAACAGAAACATGGTGGAATAGTAGTCATGACAGGTGTACAAGTATTGAAGGGTATGTGCTGTTTAGGAAAGACAGATATAAAGGTAAAGATGGTGGAGTAGCATTGTATATCAATGATGAGGTAGACTGTAAAGAAATTAAGGGGTGTTGGAATTGATAAGACAGTTTGTTTATCTAAAAATCACATTGGGGAAGAAAATTACTAGCTTCCCTTAGAATAGTACTTTGGGTGTGCTACAGACCACTGGGACCTGAGTTGGACATGGATAGAAACCTCTTTAAGGCTTTTAATGAAGTAAATACTACTGGGAATTGTGTGATTATGGGAGATTTTAACTTCCCCGATATAGACTGGAGGACAAGTGCTAGTAGTAATAATAGGGCCCAGATATTACTGGATGTGATAGCGCACAGATTCCTTCACCAAATAGTTACTGAACCAACAAGAGGGGATGCCTTTTAGAGTTGGTATTGGTGAGTACTGAGGAGCTCATAGAGGAACTGGTTGTAGGGGACAACCTTGATTCAAGTGACCATGAGCTAATTCAGTTCAAACTAAATGGAAGGATAAACAAAAATAGATCTGTGACTAGGGTCTTTGACTTCAAAAGGGATAACTTTAAAAAAATTAAGGAATTAGTTGGGGAAGTGGACTGGACTGAAGAACTCATGGATCTAAATGTGGAGGAAGCTTGGAATTACTTCAAGTCAAAGTTGTGGGGAAACATCTGAAGCCTGCATCCCAAGGAAGGGGAAAAAATTCATAGACAAGAGTGGTAGACCAAGCTGGATGAGTAAGCATCTCAGACAAGTGATTAAGAGAAAGCAGAAAGCCTACAAGGAGTGGAAGATGGGAGAGATCAGCAAGGAAAGCTCTCTCTTGGAGGTGAGAACATATAGAGATAAAGTGAGAAAGGCCAAAAGTCAAGCAGAGCTGGACCTTGCAAAGGCAATTAAAACCCAACAGTAAAAGCTTCTATAGCCATGTAAATAGGAAGAAAACAAAACAAACAAACAAAAAAAAAGAAGTGGGACCACTAAGCACTGGGGACAAGGGGGAGTTTAACGATAATCTAGATATAGCCGAATATCTAAACAATTACTTTGCCTCTGTTTTAAATGAGGCTAATGATGAGCTTGGGGATACTGGTAGGGTGGCTAATAGGAATGAAGATGTGGAGGTAGAAATTACCATATCCAAGGTAGAAGCGAAACTTGAACATCTTAGTGAGATTAAACTGGGGAACTGGATAATCTCCATCCAAGAATATTAAAGGAACTAGCACATGAAATTGCAAGCCCATTAGCAAAGATTTTTAATGAACCTGTAAACTCAGGGACTGTATCATATGACTGGAGAATTGCTAACAGAATTACTATTTTTAAGAAAAGAAGTGATCCAGGTTACTACAGGCCTGTTTCTTTGACTTCATTAGTAAGCAATGTCTTGGAACAAATTTTGAAAGAGAAAGTAGTAAAGGACATCGAGGTTAATGGTAATTGGGATAAAATACAACATGGCTTTATAAAAGATAGATTGTGCCAGGCCAACCTGATTTCTTTTTTTGAGACAAAGGAAATGCAGTGGATCTAATTTAGCAAGATTCAGTAGGCATTTGATATGGTTCCACATGGGGAATTATTAGTTAAATTGGCAAAGATAGGGATTAATATGAAAACTGAAAGGTGGATATGGAACTGGTTAAAGGTGAGACTACAAAGGGTCATACTGAAAGGTGAGTTGTCAGGCTAGAGGCAGGTTACTAGTGGAGTTCCTCAGGAATCCGTCTTGGGACCAACCTTATTTAACATTTTTATTACTGACCTTGGTACAAAAAGTGGGAACGTGCTAATAAAGTTTGCAGATGACACAAAGTTGAGAGGTATTGCCAATACAGAGAAGGATCGTGATATCATACAAGAAGATCTGGATGACCTTGAAAACTGGAGTAGAAGAAATAGGATGAAATTTTAAAAAGTGGAAAATGCAAGGTCATGCATTTAGGGACTAATAACAAGAATTTCTGCTATAAGTTGGGGACGCATCAGTTGTAAGTGACAGAGGAGGAGAAGGACCTGGGCATATTGGTTGATCACAGGATGACTATGAGCCATCAATGTGATGTGGCTGTGAAAAAAGCTAATGTGGTCCTTGGATACATCAGACGAGGTATTTCCAGTAGAGATAGTGAGGTTTTAGTACCATTATACCAGGCACTGGTGAGACCTTATCTGTAATATTGTGTGCAGTTCTGGTCCCCCATGTTTAAGAAAGATGACTTCAAACTGGAACAGGTGCAGGGAAGGGCTACAAGGATGATCCATGGAATAGAAAACCTGCCTTATGACAGGAGACTCAAAGAGCTTGGCTTGTTTAACCTAACCAAAAAAAGGTTGAGGGAAGATACGATTGCTCTCTATAAATACATCAGAGGGACAAATACCAGGGAGAGAAATTATTTAAGTTCAGCGCCAATGTGGACATAAGAACTAATGCATATAAACTGGCCATCAGGAAGTTTAGACTTGAAATTAGATGCATGTTTCTAACAATCAGAGGAGTGAAGTTCTGGAATAGCCTTCCAAATGGAGTAGTGGGGACAAAAAACCTAGCTGGCTTCAAAACTGAGCTTGATAAATATATGAAGGGGATGGTATGATGGGACAGCCTAGTTTGGCAATGGATTAATCTTTGACTACTGGTGGTAGATATACCAATGGCCTATGAAGAGATGTTAGATGGGGTGGTTCTGAGTTATTAAAGAATTCTTTCTTGGGTGTCCGGCTGGTGAGTCTTGTCCACATGCTCAGGATTTAACTATCACCATATTTGGTGTCGGGAAGGAATTTTCCCCCAGGCAGATAGGCAAAGGCTCTGGGGGTTTTTCACCTTCTTTTGTAGCATGGGGCACGGCTCACTTGCTATGGATTCTTTGTACCTTAAAGTCTTTAAACCATGATTTGAGGACTTTAATAACTCAGTCATAGGTTAGAGGTTTATTACAGGAGTGGGTGGGTGAGGTTCGGTGGCCTGCATTGTGCAGGAGGTCAGACTAGATGATCATATTGGTCCCTTCTGACCTTAGAGCCTACAAGTCCAGCAGTACAGCCCAGTATAGCTGCACCGATGTAGCGCTTCAGTGAAGACACTACTATGCTGACAGGGAGAGCTTCTCCCATCGGCATAGATAATCCACCTCCACAAGTGGCAGTAGCTCTGCTGATGAGAGAAGCTCATGTCAATATAGCGCTGCCTACACCAGCGGCTAGGTAGATATAACTATGTTGCTCAGGAGATGTGAATTTTTCACACCCCTTAGTTATATCAACGAAAGCTTATTAGTGTAGATCTGCCCTCAGTCTTTTTTTCCTCCTTTGTTCAAAGTACTTTTCTACAGAAAGTTTCTGAGGATCAAGTATTACTACCTATCAAGTTTCTGCCCAAGGGCTCTATATGGTTCCCTTCACAGAAAGAAGGCAATCAATCAGAGAAATTCAATGCATTCACCTTCCCTAGGGAGGCACAAAGGTCCCAATTCTCCACCACTTTGCACGTTTGCAGTAATTTCTGTGAGTATAAAAAAAGGTGTGAAATGCTACCACTCTCTAGGGTGTGTAGCAGTCTAGCTTATTGTTTCTGATTAGCTCCTTGCAAATATTATCATAGTGCTGTATAGGTTTTGGTGTAGTCTAGTCCCTTGTCCAACTAACAGCAATACAGATAAAATGTAACCTCAGGGGAATATATTTAAAGGAGGAGCATAAGGTAAATATCAGAATGTTATTAGGAGTAAATTCTGAGAAGGAAACATGTTCTATCATTTCATTGGCATGGGTGTTTACCAATGTGCTAGAGCATCCAAAGGAAGCATATTACTAAAAGAAAAACTAATGACCACTCATCTGATTCTGGGAGAAACATGTACTGAAATACACATTATGTTTTACACAGACATACATACACACCCACCCACCCACACTGACCGACCCTCCTGAAATACACTTGTTGAAAGCAGGGAGGACATCTACTCTATCAAATAATCAGAGAGAACTCTGGGAGCAGCCAGGGAGATATGAAAGCTTCTGGCAAAGGGTTTTGCTAGGACATTAAGAACGAATCTAGTAGTAGCTGGTTGAAAGGTGACCAAGGAAGTTCCCATATTTAGATGAGAACAAATCCTGGTCAGAATCTCTGCCAAACTAGGGAAGAGGCATTAAGACATTTGTTTAAGAACAGGACACATTTCAGGGAAGAGACAGAGAACACGTACTGTATTGCAGGATTAGTACAAGGGCAACTTTCTGAAACAGGAATATTAGTAATTGGTCTCTTAGCCCTCAAGTGCTTGCTGAGAAGTGCTTTATCTTGAGCTGTTCTTTCTCTTCCTGCTTGTTTTGCCCCCTCAGACTATTAAAATAAGCGAATATATTCATACAGTGAAAATAACCAGGTCAACATAAATTACAGAGCAGCTCCAAATCCATCACATTTCCTTCCTCATCATTTCTTAGACTTTATGTACGAATAAGCATTCACGTTTAGAGTTCTAGAAAGCTTGATTATTGCAATTCTCCTCCTCCCCCGCAATAATAAAAGGCAGTGGCTTGAATTAAAATACTAAGTACAGGGACAATAAAGTTTGTGCATAATATCTGTTTGCAGCAGTTAATCCTGAATAGATTTTGCAAATTAGTTATATATTAATAATTCCTTTTAAGACCAAAACAGCATACAAAGCAAAACATTAGACAGGAAGGATACAAATGTCTAGAAAGCATTTCTTTTTAACAGAGTGGAAATACAAGATAATGTTTTAAGTCTTCAATGATGGTTTAAAACTCAAAATGATGTGGTAGAGATGTTCCCCCTCCTCATCGGAACAACTATTTAAAGTTCTTAACCCATTTCAATCTACCAAGTGTCAGTTTCAATTATTACACAGTAAGAAACTGAAAAATTAAGTAGTTACAGAAGTTATCTATTGGTGTTTTGGAGCTCTCTTGGGGGCTAGCCCAAGACTGTGGAATAAACATCCACAGGAAATAAGAACCATCACTATCCCCTCCACCTTCTACTCTAAATACAAGATGCACTTTTATATATATATATATATATAAAAAATTATGCACATGCATGCACACAAATTCCAAAACCAAAACACTTCATTGCACACTGCAAACTCCACTGGGGAGAGGAGGAGAAAACAAATGTGGGATAGTTATTAGCCTGATCAGTTATTATCAGATACTATGATGATGAACATAGGATAGGAACTTATACAAAATACTCAATAAATAATTTTAAGGTAGTGGAGCTGTTTGTAGGGAGAATCAGGGTCCTATTTTACCCATATCTATCTGGCAAGCATTCCTGGTAATTTCAGATTATTTTAAAATAAACTGCAGTTTGTTTTGAATTTCCCTATACTTTTTTGGTATGTTTCCAGTCCCCTGCCCCGTCACCTCCATATCCCATCATGTAATGCATCATAAAAGGAGGTGGGGGAGAAATTAAAGTGAAGAAATTAGTCTCTCTCACTGTGACAAGTACCCAGACTGCCTTCTATAGGGTGAAATTCACTACTTCTGCCCAAAGTTTGAGCAATCAGGATTTGAGCAATCAGGAGCCATAGAAGCTACTTCCACAAGGCAGAGACCCCCATTTAGCCACTTCTTATACACATTCCATTGCAGGGCACTAAGGGATGGTAGAGGATTTCACTGCCCAGTGGAGCTTGCACAGGCCTTCTAATTACCAATTAATCTTAGATTTTTCTATCCGTTCCAATCACAGTTATATTTAAGCACTGAATGTCACCCATAGAATATAAATTGGACTACAGATTGGATGCTAATTAAAGCTGAATGGATCAGATCTGCACTATTTTCATTGACCATCTCCATATGTTCTCCTCATCAAATTAACTCCTCCAGAACTCTCTCCTTCCCTTCCATGTATGTGACAGACAACACAACCCACAGCAATCATTAATTATACTGAACATTTGACACTGTGTCATACTTGGATTAGATTTTTCATCTAGTTTTCCCCCAATCAGTTTTCAGAAGAGTTTAAGAGAAAACGTGGTTTTTTAAAAGTTAGTTTGTAGTGAATTAGACACACGAACTATGTGTTCTGACAACATAATCCCATGCTAAATGTTTTGTTAAGGAACAAGATGAACACTATATAAAATCCACTGAGATTTGTTTAACAACTCAGCACCATAAAGGTAAATACAACCATAGGATGGAGGAATACTTAAGTAAGGTATACTTTGAGCAAAAGAGGAAGATCCATTATTTATTACACTTTTAAAAAGGCATAAGGCTAAGCAATTTAGAAAAAGTGGGCTGGAGATATGTATGCACTTGGCTCTGCTCCATAGTTCACACGGGCAGAAAAGCTTGTCACCAAGTCCATATTAAAACACACTTGTCACTTGAGTGCCATGCTGGAGAAAGTTATTTTATAATCAGTGATGAAACAAGCAGGGACTTGTTTCCAACTATCTTGGGAACTGGCTTAAACACCCAAAGACGCTATTTGACATTACATTCTTATCAAGTTTTAAATAAATAAGCAGTTTTAGATCCTTTCATAATGCCTCCCCCTTCAAGTCTCTCTCCCCACTAGTAATCACTTTTCAGAAGACTGTCACCTACATACAACACAAGGCTGAAGAACGTCAGCTGTAATTAAACTTAAATACAGCTTTGCAATTTATTCATGGTGACAAGTAAGTGCTTCTTACATTATAAATCCTCGGAATGTTTTGAGTAAAATGAGTGTAGCTTTCCTTTAACCACTCCATAGCCAGAGAAGCACTTAGTTGAGAAGCAGGGCTTGAAATGGCAGACATGGTAAACTGCATTCCTATAGAGTTTGCATTACTCCCTGAGTGAATATTTACATTCTATGGACTCCTCCATGTTTCACCAAAACATAATTTGTCCTACAAGGGACATCAGGAACAGGAGAGTAGCATAGAAGAAGCTATGGAAGGACCAGGTGCCACAGAATAAAGCAGAATGCCATAGAAGTACTCAGAAAATAGAGTGTAACCAGCAAGGACCACAAAGAGTATGTCTACACAGTGAAGAAAAAAACATGGCTGGCCTCTGCTAGCTGACTCATGCTTGCAGGGCTTGCGCTATGGGGCCGTTTCATTGCTGTGTAAACTTCCGGGCTCAGGCTGGAGCCCACACTCCTGACACTCTTCTACTTCACTCTAGTCCTGGCTCTAGGACCCTGCCGGTGAGAGCAGTCCAGAGCGTGGGCTCCAGCCCAGGCCCGGAAGTCTACACACAACAATGAAACAGCCCCACAACCCAAGCCTGAGTCGGCTGGCACAGGCAAGCCAAAAGTGTCTAGTTGCTGTGTAGACATACCCAAAGTGGTCTATTATTATACTGCAGAAGCGGATACAAGAAGGAAAACAAGTTAAAGACAGACTATGGGGCTGGTGTGGAAGTTGGCAATGGGAAGACAGGAAGACAAGGGGGAGAGGGAAGGAATGTGATTTAATTTTTTAAAAGATCTTTTAACAGTTCTCACATATAAAAACTTCTCTACTGAGAAATGTAGGTCAAATCCACCATTGCTTACTGCAGTTAAACCAGACCAGCTGTAACGTAACAGTAGGAAACTTGATTTTTTTTTCTAAGTCTAAACTGAAATCCACATTTAAGCATGTAAGTAAGTGGATATATTTTCCAGAGTACTGAGCACACAGCATCTTCCATTGACATCAGCATTTTTCTCCCTGCCTCTCCCCCATCCCTTTCTAGGACCTTCCTTATTGAATGGGTTTTCCTTTTGACAGCAGATGCTGTAGTATTCCATGAGAGTTGATCCTCTGTTTGCTTACACATCATTTTGAAAATGATCCTTTTGCAGAGCTCTAACATTGTTATGTGGAAGCGGCCGTTAGTAGCAGCTGTTGAATGTCTAGCACTTTTTGGGGGGCTGAGGGGAGTTAGGCTTTGAAATAAATGGCCTGATTCCCCTGAATATGGATATAAGAGTTTTGCTTTAGGCACCCATTTTTTAAATGATTTAAAGTTTCAAATTTCAATTGATACAACAGCGATTTATCCCCTCAAGAGTTTCACACCTGCTCAGAGCAGGACTTGATGACAATGTGATAAAAATGCCAGTGGCCAGTCTACACTGGGACTCCCAGTGTGGCTAGCACTGGCTGAGCTGCACGAGTTTTAGTTTTACAAAAGACTCTGTTTAGGCATAGCCATTAGGAATCATTGCTATGAATCAGTCATGATAGAATTTTCTACAGAGTTTGATACTCACCCAGCACACAAATTAAACACCCAGCATGGGGTGGGTGGTGAGAAGGGGCTAGTTTTAAGCCAACAATTATCTTACTTCAAAAGATGGAGTTTATTTCTCCAGTGTGCTCAGTACTGCTGAGTAAATTAGGAATTAAAAAGAAAATTAGTACTCATTTCACTGATAGATGACTGCACTCCCTTCAGAAAGATGAAAACAGACCACAGTAAACACCTTGCACCATGGAATATTGACAGATGGCCAGTAATAAAGAGCCTTATAATTAAATGTTACAATTAATATCCTCAATATATTTTCCAGTTTACAAAGAATATAGCTTGCTGAATTGATCCTTGCCACAAGTTGAGAAGACTCTTTTTACAGTTCCAGTCACCTTTACACTATGCTATATTTTGTTTTCATTTTTTTAAAGAACTCTTCAGTTGCTAAAAGCTGTTCTGTACCATGCCTATGGATACAGAGTAATGCTGCATGTAACACCACTACTGTTTGGAACTGTAAAGGAGTGTATCCTTCATTTCATTTACACACAGTTCATTAAAAATATATTCCTAGTTATGTCTGGAAAGTTGTCCAATGTTACAGATTCTTTCCCACAAACCCTCATGTTCCCCTTATCAACATGTTGCCTTTTCTTCAACAAATATCTTGCTAAAGGTGATATGGACAATAAGTAAATTGTGAGCATTGATTTAACAATACTTGCAACCCGTCTATGAAATCCTTAAAGGCCACCCCATGTTATTCATCATAAAGACTGCCCATAATAGAAAAAGGGAAGAGAAGACAATCCTTTGTGCTAATCTTTTATTTCAGCAATTGGGTATCTACTTATTTTAGCTGTTTCATTCTTCCAAACTGTTGGTTTGTAAACTGCCCACTCTCCAAATTAAAACTTGCCCCTTTAGTGGTAGCCACTAAGGCCTGGTCTAGACCCAAAACTTAGGATATGTCTACACTGTGAAGTGAAGTCACCCGCCGAATTTTAAAAGTCGGAGAAGCATGATCACACCATGCTCATTGCGTTGGGGAATTGCGTCCCCACTAGCCGTGCTTGTGTTGACAATCAAAGCAGTGCACCGTGGGTAGCTATCCCACAGTGCAACTAGCCGCAGAGGCTTTTGGGAAGGTTGTCGTCCTCCCATGATGCAACATTCTTCCCCCTCCTTCTTGCCCCAGTCCAAAACAGACTCTCTCCTTTTTGTGCCATTTTTTCAAACCCTCCAGTCTCTGCAGCACGCACGCCATTGCCTGAGAGGAATGGAGCCCGCTCAGCTCTGCACTATTACTGTGAGAATCACAAACACCTCACAACTTATTCTGCAGTATTTTCAGTGGCGAGACAGGAGCTGCAGCGCTGAAAATTGCGATGTTACAGAGACCCCCCTTGCTACAAGCCATAGAACGAAACAATTCCCGTTTGCTGCAGGCTATCACACACCATCTGCAGTTGGTGGAGAGCTGCTTCTGGTCTGGGGAAACAAGCAGTGACTGGTGGCATTGCATTGTTCTGAAGGTGTGGGATGATAAGCAGTGGCTGCAGAACTTTTGAATGTGAAAGGCCACTTTCTTTGAACTTTGCGGCGAGCTCTCCCCGTCTCTGAAACAGATGAATACTCACTTGAGACCAGCTCAGACAGTGAAGAAGAGAGTGGTCATCACTCTGTGGAAGTTATGGGGTTCCCAAACTGTGTGTGTGGTGGGGAGGGGCATAGATGGCACACACATCCCTATCTTAGCCCTGGACCACCTTGTCAGAGTACATAAACCGAAAGGGATACTTCTCAATGGTGTTGCAGACCCTTGTGGATCAGAGGGGACACTTCACTGACATCAGTGTGGGGTGGTCTGGAAAGGTGCATAAGGTGCACATCTTTAGGAACTCAGGTGTGTTAAAAAAAGATGCAGGCAGGCACTTTCATCCCTGACCAAAAAATAAATATTGGTGATGTTGAAATGCCAATAGTGATCCTGGGGGATCCTGCCTACCCATTGCTCCCCTGCCTAATGAAGCCCTACGTTAGGCACCTGGACAGCGAGGAGGAGCATTTTAATAATAGGCTCAGCAAGTGCAGAATGGTGGTGGAATGTGCATGGTGATGGAATGTCCAGTTTAGAGGCACGCTGGCAAAGTTTGCTCACTAGGTTAGACCTCAGCGAAAAAAACATCCCAATAGTTATCTCTGCCTGCTGTGTGCGCTCCATAATGTCTGTGCGACTAAGGAGGAGAAATTCCCATTGGGTTGGGTTGTGGAGGCATATAGGCAGGCCGCAAATTTTGAGCAGCCATATGCCACTGCAACACTGAGAGCCAGCCATAGGCCAGGCCGAGAGCAATAGTTTGATAACTAAATCTAAACCACCATCTGAGACCTCCACTATAGAGATGGCCTAATACTCTGAAATCTAACAAGAATGAGCAACAGTAATAGCTTAACATCCTGATGTTTATTCTGCTGTCACTTAGACATCCTAGCATCCTGCACTTCTAGGGCTGTAATTGGGTTTACAAATGCATGGGAAACATCCTGCTTTAACATCCTGTAACACCTTGGAGCTCTGTTCCTCAGAACTTATGTATGTTTGCTTGGGAACATCCTGATGCCCTTTTGCTATAACATGTAAGTGTCTGATGCCTATCAAGAATGCATTTGTTGTGTAAGTCAAGGAACATCCATTGTAAATGGGTCTCTGATAATGAATGTCAGTGGAACCCATATTGATGGTTAATGCTACTCTAGTATCTGTTATCTTTCTAAGATTGTAGAATGTACTATTTGGTGGGTATGTGATTCCAATTAGTGAATTTGAGAATGTTCTGTTAGAAGTAAAAAGTTAGTTTGTGTGATTGAGGAGTGAATGCAGTTTGAGTTTGTAGAAAATAAGAAATGGAAAGGTGGCAACCCTAAATCTCCATGGCAGGAGGGAGAGAAGATGCTTCATTTAAAAAAAAACTTTTACAGCCTAGATGGCCAAAGAATACAAACCAAGATAACCCCGGAACACAGATGAATTAGCATCCAAGGACAGGAACAAGACAGTGTGTGAAACAGGAACGGAAGAATAACAGAAAGCTGTCATGTTTGCAACATCAAGAGTAATTGATAATCACATCAAACACAAAGACAGTGTGACATGGTGAAATCCATAGACCTGAATGGGGATGGATTACTATAAAGATGGGGTGAAAAGATGAGGACCTTGGGTTTGTTCTGCAAACTCCAAGGAGCATCGTGTCACGACTGACAGAGCCTGGCTCCATCCTCGTGCCCAATCCACCTGTGGCCAGTGGCTCAGCTCGAGCAATACAGAAGCTGGTAATTATATCCCTCTTCCAGAACTGTGTGCTTTTTGGAATATCTGTATTCACAATAAACGTGGCGCATTGCCTCCCCCTGCCCCACCAATAAGATCTTGCTGTTTAATTCATTTATAAGTGTAACACGCTGTGCAAAATGCACCACTTACATGATGTTTCAAGATTCCCAGTGCTTTGTTGCCAGAGGTTACAAGAATAAATAAGTGACGAGATCAAACTTTGACCTAAAACATACGGAAACTCTTCCTTAAAAAAAAAAAGCAATCAAACAGAGTATTCTGTTCCATGTGTCACTTTTAAACCATTTCACGTTAGAGATTAAGAATTATGGAGCACTGGCACAGGGACAAGTGAGCAGTTAATAACTTTAAAGAGCCAAAAGACAGTCTGTTCTCAGATCAGTAGAAAAATATAAAAAGGTATTGTAATGAAACAGCTGGCTCATTTCTGAGCATTGTATTAAATGCCAGTTCAATATCCCAACCAGCCAAAGACTATAGCTTCCAGAGTACAGGAAAGGAAAGGAAATCCTGAGGTCAGAACAAACCAGGCTCAGGACACAGTCAGACCCTACATAAGAGCAAGAGAAGCAAGCTGGAGACAGCACCCAGGAAGGTGGCTCCTGAGGAAAGGCCAAATAACAGATCGCCTGAGAGCTGAGACCTAGGAGATCCTGAGCTCGGAGAGACTTGCCTGTTCCTGGAAGAAGGCTGCCGCTGGAGTACACAGGATTGCAACATGCAGGCAAAAACCGGGGGTGGAGGAGTCCCAATCAGACTCCTGTCTTATTACCCCTGGACTGGCTTAGAAAGTTTTGTTCATGTATTGTAACCACTGAAGATGCTGTATCTAGGGTATTTGCACTATTATTTCTTTCTTTCATTGGAAACTAAGTTTTTACAGAAACCCACCAAGGACTAGAACCTGTTGAACACAGCCTTTGGAGCACTAGCCGAGTTCACCTCTGAACTCGTTATACATCTAGCATGCTAACTCGCATCTATATGGACTGGTGTACCACAACACGTGCAATGAAAATCATGCATTGATGCTGGTTGCAGTGTATTATGTAGCATATTTATTCTTCAGAGGGAAATAAAAGTTCAGCTCACAATAGTAGCTATTGACTTATGAGCCACAGCAGCAATGTTACCTGAAGGGATGTGGGTTGTCACATAGAGAGGAAATATGTTAATATAGCTCAGCATTTTCCATTACACAAAGCAGATGTGAAGGGCCCTTAGATAAAGTATAACTTCAGCGAGATGAGCAGTTCATTACAAGTGAATGTGTTCAGTTACAGAGGTTTCAATTTCTCTTAGGGAAGTACAAATATTAGTCATAACCAGAATTTATACTGGTTCTATTAGACTACAGATTTAGGCCCCAGTCCTTTAATGAGATGTGAAGCCAGATCACTTGGAAGTCAGCTGGTCTTCACATAGGTACAGAGTTCTGTCCCTGGCATCACATTGTAGGATCAAGGGCCTTAGTTTTTCCTCAAATCTTACAAGTTCAAGTATTAAAATAAACTTTTTTTTTTTTTTTTGGAAACTTTAGTACTAACGAGTTTTCAGTCTCACAATTTAAAGAAAACCCACCACACTTGACACTGTTATGAAAGTGTATATTTAAACAAAAAGACATTTGTATTTTTAAAGGCTAATTTTTAAAATAAAAATCAAATGAAAGCATTTAGTTTTCATCATCATAGCTGTTTCTTAACTCTTCGGAATTCCTTTGCAGGGGATTAGCGAGAATAGGTCAGAAATTGAGAGACCTTATCTAAAATGATGCCACTGAAGAAGCTGGCTGACAGGCAGGTACGTGCATGGAGGATATTAGGGGGTGTTTCTCAGGCCCATGCCCTCTCCCCTGCTGAAGAAACAGCCACATAAAAGCTAATAGCAAGGGAACAGATTTTTTTTTTTTTTTTTAAACATTGTTAAAATACTCAAGGCTTAATATTCAAAAAGTGATTCATCAGAAAACTTTAATTTCTTAAATAGCCAGGTTTGAAAGAGGCAAGTTAACACTGTCCTTTTAATATGTCATTGAGAAGGATATTGAAATTTGTATTTCAGTGTATGAAAGTTTTGAAAGGTGTGTTTCATTTGTAGCACTAGAAAATAGTCTAAAAATGTTCTGTGAACTTGTTCTAAAAGCTTTACTATATGCCAGATTCACTGACCAATATTTGCTGTTTCAATGCTATTTACAGTTAGCATAGTCACTGTGCTTGCAGTATGTCAATGGTTTGTGGAATTAAATTTGGAATCTTTGCTAATTCTGGAAGATAAAAATGCATTATCTGTCAAAATTATGTTTTACATAGCGATTGAGGCATATCTACACTACAAACTTATGTTGATTCAAATTACTTTGGCATGAAGCCGCCAGTTAGTACATCACTTGCGTGCATACATGCTTAGCTCCTTGTGTTGGCAGTGCAGGTACTTACCTGGTGAGCTTGTATTAATGCACAGTGCAGTGCACCATGGATAGGTATCCAGTGTATAACCTCACCTCCATCTAGCACAGTGTCTTCTGGGAAGTTTTGTCAATCCATGATGGGATGGAAACTAGTTGCTCAGGAATGACAGAGCGTGGGGTCAGCTTCCTAAAATGCAACAGTCTCTGTCCCATGACGACATCTACCTCCCATAATTTTCACACCTTCTTCAAAAGTCCCACAGGGCCCTCTTTGCTTTCTCCCATCTCCGACAGAAGCATGGATCCTACACAACCCTGTGCTATTGTCATGAGTGTTGTGAACACAGGGCACAAGAACATGCAGTATTTGGAGAGCTGCAAGAAGAACTGAATTCAAGGTTGTTGGTGGCATTCATGAAGCACCTGCAAATGGTGGATCATTGCTTCTGGGCCTGAGAAACAAGCAATGACTGGTGAGATTGCATTGTAATGCAGGTTTGGGACGATAAGCAGTGGTTGCAGAACTTTTGGTTGCGCAAGGCAATAGTTTTCAATCAGTGTGCCAAGCTCACCCCAGCCATCCAGCGCAGGGACATCAAAATGAGAGCTGCACTAACAGTGGAGAAGATGAGGTTCCTAAACTGCAGTGGAGCAAGAGATGGCACACATATCCCTATTTTGACACCAGACTCCCTTGCCACAGAGTAAACAAACTGAAAGAGCTATTTTTCTGTGGTTATGCAAGCAATGGTGGATCATCAGGGATCCTTCACTGACATCAACGTGTGCTGGTAAGGGAAGGTGCATGATGATCACATAGGGTGACCTGATAGCAAGTGTGAAAAATCAGGACGGGGAGCGGACGGGGTAATAGGCACCTATATAAGACACAGCACTGAATATTGGGACTGTCCCTATAAAATCAAGACATCTGGTCACCTTATGATCACATCTTTAAGAATGCAGGACTGTTCAGAAAGCTGCAAGCAGGGAATTTCTTTCCTGAATGGCAGAGTGCCATTGGGAATGTTGAAATGCCAATAGTGACCCTGGGTGACCCAACCTACCTGCTGCTCCTCTGGCTTATGAAGCTGTACACGGACCACCTGAATAGCATCAAGAAGCTATTCAACTACCAGCTCAGCAGGCGCAGAATGACAGTTGAATGAGCTTTTTGGTAGACTGAAGGGACGCTGGTGTTGTTTACTCTCAAGATTGAACCTCAGTGAGAAAAATACCCCAATGGTTATGGCTGGCTGTTATGTCCTGCATGTGACACATAGGGGGAAACCTTTCTGCTAGAGTGGAAGTGGAGTGGCTGTCTGCTGAGTTTGAACAGCCAGACAGAAGGACTAATAGAAGAGATCAACGTAGAGCTACTTGGCGCAGGGAGGCTTTGAAAAAACATTTTTTTGTACTGTGCTTTTCCTGGCCTTACTCTTTTGTGTCCTGTTAGGAATTGTGTGTGATTGCTGTACATGTAGGAATATAATATCAATATATGTATTAATTTTGTTTGTGGCTCATCCTATGAGTTGTGTCACACTGTCAGTAACTGGTTGCTTTCTGACTTGATAAGCTCTTGGTAGCAGATGTTGCAAACCAATAAAGATGAGTTATGTTTTAAATAATAAACATTTATATTGTAATAGAATTCAGTGCAAACAAGAAACCATGAAATTTTAAAACAAATATAATTAAGAGAACAGAACTTATGAAGGGGAAAGAACATTCATGTCCATTTCAGCTACATCGACACAAATTGTGGCTTTCACAGATCAGTGTGTGAAGCTGTCCTTGTCTTTAATGTCTCCTGGGGTGGAGTGGTAGGGGTAGTGCAATGGTCCCTTAAGCCTGTAGGCCCACCAGAGTCTGCAGTACTGTGTTTGCTGCCTGAGTAGTCCCATTACGTCCTGGTACATCTGCCTCTTCTTTCTCTGCCTTCCTGCTCTCCACTCTCCCCCTCTACAGCCTGTCCCCAGTGTTCATCCTCCAGGCTTGAGCTCATGGTCCAATGCAGTACCAGCTTGCAGCCTTAAATTATGATAATTTTCATTACTGCTCAAAAGCTTTGAGTAGTAACAATGAAACAATGTCAATTTCAAGCTGCTGTTACTTGGTAGATTAAGGGACTCCAGTGCATACCTCTACTATGTACTGAGGATAAACAAAACAAAGGAAGGAAAGTCACTGAATTATACCAAAAGCTGTTATCCATATCCTCATTTACTCTAAATGAGGTCTAGTTGATAAGTTGTTTTTGAACACAAGTGACATTCATTTTCATACATACTTGCTTCAGGAACAGGAAATCTTATCTCCCCTTTTGCCAAATTTTTTTGGGTTAAACGATGTATGTTTTTTATCAAGAGTATATTTTCTGATGATCCTAAAGGAAAGCTAAATTCAAGATGCAAGTCAGATAAATACTTTTAAATTATGCATTCCAAGATAGTTTGTCTGGCCATAGTTTGTCTGGTTATAGTTCCTTACTATAAATATTTTATGGAGTTGGTTTTTTTTTTAATTGGAGGTAGTAAGAGAAAATTAACAGGGTACAAGTAATCTTAGCTTACATCCTATTTGTTCTTTAAAAAAATGACTACTGGGGAACCAGTTACTACACAGTTTTCCCCAGCTTGGCTAAAGCATGCATCTATTTTGCAGTATATACGGGAGAGAGACCTGCCTAACATTGTCTGCATCTTGTAAGTTAGGCACCGTCTCTGCTGTAAGATGAATTTATGTTTTAAGGTCATGGGCTCTAGGCACTACCACAAGATAAATTATTATACTGGCAGTAAAAGTGTATAAAGGTTGTACAGACAGACTACAATTGCATTAGGGAGACAAGGTGGGTGAGGTAATAGCTTTTATTGGACCAACTTCTAGTTACACTAGACATTTTCCTCTTACCAGTGCAATTCCACCAAGAGCAGCTATGCTGCTGAAATTGATAATAGATTGACTGCTGGTATTTTAACTATTGCATCATCTGATCCTGCTCAGAACAAGACAAGACCTTAATCTTTTACAGTATATACCCCAACACTTTGTCTTTATCTATACAACAGGAATTACTGCTAAAATGTCACTAGTGGTAGAGCTAGTTTAGATGGGGCACCAGTGGCCACTGACATTTTAAGTACAATGCTGGATAGGGTTTGTTTTTTTGAAACCTAATTAGATTACACTGTTTACTTTTGTTTGTTTGTTTAATTTAGGTTCCCAATTAGTTTCCTTACCATGCTGTTTTTAGTGATAAGGTTAAAATCACAGTAAGCTTCCCTGGAGCTGAGCAATACCAACTAGTATCCTATTCATTAAATCAATGCAGCTAACTGGCATGCTAAATTCCCATGGAATTACCTCTCCTACAGCCTCTCTCAGTAGCAGCAGCAGTTTTAGAAAGTCAGATGTCAGTAGCTTGCATGCTGCAATTGGCATTAGTTTTTTTTGGGGGGAGGGAGGTGGCAAGAGGAAGATTTTAAAAGCTTTGTCTAAAAGACAGGTTGCAAAATTCTCCACTGTGATTAAAGATTTTAAGAACTGAATTTTGCTCCAGCACACCAGTATAAACTCAGCAGGGCAGATTCTAAGCCCTTTACTCACACTGGTAAACATTTTTATTCACACCATTAGTCCCACAGAGCAATCCACTTCACTGAAGACTAACTTGGTCTTGATGTGAAAACAGCAGATTTTGGCCTCTGAGCTTTGTCTTATCCTCACCAGGCTAATGCTGCCTGGAAAAATTGTCTGACTTGTGCTTATCTTCAAGGAAAGGAGTGCTGCATATCACTCAACCAGAAGTGCCCCCGTCAACTGAAGCCCGTCACTGAGGACACAGCGGTATCTGGTACCACCTCATTATGTTGAGGACTGAAATCTGACGCCTCATACTAAAGAGGTTAGAGTGGAGAAAATAGTTAAGAGTCCTCCGGAGACCCGCAAAGAGAATAGAACATTAAGTAGTAATGCACATATTTCCAAAATATTTACCGTCAGACTAAAAATTTTGTACCATAACTTGACTTTCATCAATAGTATGTTTTCCCCTATTCTACAGACGCAGGAATCTATCTTCTTTTAGAGACAAGAGAGGTTTCAACTCAATGACAAAACATGCAACAGCTACAGAGTGCTAAAAACTCTTTTCTGGTTCCACAGCGCCTCAGTGTTATTTCTTGCTAAACTTGAAATCAGCTACCTGAAACCCCCTATTTAAGAAACCTGTTTGGAATTGCAAATACTCCAAATAGGTAATTCATACTGCTCTTTAAAAGTCATTGACCTCTCTTCCTTCCAGCAAAAAGATTTACTTTTCAAAACAGCCTTGAAAAGGGGGCAAAATGCCAGGGGTATAAGCTGAGCTGCCTGTTAATATCTGAAACCGCTCACCAGGCTTAGGTCACAGAAAACTACTTACACAACCTTCTAAACTGTTGCTGTCCTCAAATGCTGGTTCTTCAGACTCTACTCTGTTTTAGCAACCTTGGCAGAACACAGGAATACTATTCCTTAAAGATGTAAGAAGTCACATCTTTTCTAACCCTACCCATTGCCAACATGTTTTAACACTTAAAGAATATTACATAGCTGTGGTTCAAATAAAGGTCACAAAGTAGATAGCAATGCTTGCACAAATCCCAGAAATAAAGGGGTTGGTTTTGTTTAACTTTTGATAAATAAAATTTCGGGTAAAGCCTGTTATACTTCTGCAAGGTTTCATATGTGGAGAAGATGGGAGTGAGCCGTACAGCACACTCCCTTTTATTCATTCAAGTTGCCAACAGCGTTGGCAACAACAACAAACCAGGAAACCTATTAGTTAAACGGCTAAAAGCAGCACTATTTGAAAGTGAACAAAGTTTCCCGAAGTCTTTTTTTCCCTTTGGCGGGGGAGGGAGGAGGCGTATCAACAGCAGATAGCAATCTGTTAAAATTTCAACTCCATTCAAACAGCTTCTACTCCAGAATAATTTAAACTCCTCCTTCAAATGCTGTAGAGAAACTGTTTTTTCCAAGTGAGACTAATACCAGGGGGAGAGCACAGCTCGTTGGCCAAGTAACTGGAGCAGAGGCAGTTATTAAAACTTCTCCCTAGTGCTACTTTTTCACATTCCAGGTGGCTCTTGCTTCCACCAGTACAAGCGAAGAACAGAAGTGTTATCAAAGGGGCAGGGGGGGAAGAGCGCATGCATCATCAGCCAGGGACTTTACAACAAGCGAGTTTCATCACAGGAAGCAAGATATAAAGTCACGCTCCCCGTTACACTCACCACCGCCCGTTCTGGGCAGACAGACTCGCCCATGAAGCTACTGTTTCGCTTTCCCTCAGCCTGGGGCTCGCAGCAGGGGCCGGGTCCTTGGCTTCACCGCCCTCGCGCTGCACTCACTAGAGCCAAGCGGGATGAGGGAAGATCTTTTTCGGGACCAACTCCAGAGCTCTTCCTCGGGCACTTGCTTACTACGCCTGCGGGACCCACGCCGGCAGAGAGGGAGCGGGGAGTAAACGGGCAAGGGCTGGCTGGAGTAAAGCAGGGGCAGGAACTGGTTGCTAAAACCACCCACCGCAGTGCAGCCGCTGAGGCGCACCGCACCCAGCAGCCCTTCCAAGCTCGGGCTGCAAGACCCCTTCGGACACGCCCGGCCCGGCCCGCAGGGAGCCGGAGGAAAGGGGACCGAGCAGTTACCTGGAGCGAGCGGCCGGCGGCTCAGGAGCAGCTGCTGCGCTAGGGACTGAGCCTCATCCGACCGGCGCGGAGAGCGGACATAAACTTCCCCCAGCAGCCGCCGCCTCCTAGAGCCGGGTGCGGAACGCCCGCCCCCTGCAGCCAGCTGGAAGCACCTCCTCTCCTCTCCTCTCCTTTCCCACGACAAGAGGCGCCTGTAAGGCGCCCCCTTCCCCGACCTCGTTATATCCCCTGCCCGTTACACCGGCAGCGGCGCGGAAGGAGGGGAGGATGGGCATGGCCTTACGCAAGCAACCAGGAGAGCAAGGCGCTTCCGCGGTCCCCTTCCCGCACAGTCAGCCCCGCCCCCCCCAAAGAGCTACCTCCACTCCCCAGAGACCCCTCCTCACAGCCACTGCTGCTCCCACTGTGTCCTTGGCATGCCCACTCACAGCCACTGACGCTTGGGCTCCCAGCCTCCTCTGCGTGTCCCCTCAAAGATCCCCTCACAGCTACTGCTACCCCTCTCCCACTCCCAGTCATCTTTATCCCTCCCGACACCCCCACCCACAGCCACCGGCACTCCCCAAAAGTTCCCTCTTTCCCCCCAAGGCATCCACATCCCTAAAAGTCCTCACTCCAAACATCCATCACTCCCCAAAGAGTCACCTATCCCCATCCTCACTATTCCCACACTTGACTTGGCAAGGGATTTATAGCTGTGTGTTTTCTGCAACGCTGTGCTTCTCAGGAGGGGAGCTTCTCTCCTGCAGGCCTCCTACAGTTCTTTGAGGAGAAGCAACAGCACAGAACTTCTCTGCTGTGCAGTTGGGAAGTTCCCGAGGTAATGGAGCATCTTTGCCCTCTCCTACAGAGTTCATGAACTCCTCAGGAGAGAAGCTGCAGATGCTCACTTTTTAGGCTTAATCTGTAGATGATGTACATATTCAAACTCTGTTAACTTCAGTGGGAATCACTAGTATTCAGTGACTGCAGAATTGGGTCCCTGGGGTCCTCTGCCTTATCTAATATATCACTCCCACTGTTTTTAATACTTGTTCAGCTGAATCAATTTTAGACCCAGTGGGATACAATCCAAAAGGAGCACTGCTTCTGTCCTCTCTAGTGCCCCAAACCAACTGTCACAACCTTGCTCTGTCCCCTCTTCTGTACAAGCATAAGTCTGTTGTAAAGGGACCGAACTCTTGTATCCACGTGCTTTAAGAGCTTGGTCATTGTTCGTAGCTCTGGGATGCTCCCAGGCAGGGCCGGATTAACTCTACTGTGGGCCTGGGGCTATTGGATTTTGTGGGGCCGCTGTATACATGTCTTTTTCCTAATTTAAAACAAAATGATCACAATTATGGCATTGAGGCTATTAATGCTATACTAAACTTGCCTTTTAATTAACATAAAGCCGTTCTGTGGTTACATTTCAGTCTTAAAACATATAGAATATAGTTAAGTTAATTCAAAATAGCCTACTTCTTACCTTAGAACAGCTGTTATATTAGTTTCTTTCTGATCTTCAGGGCTGAAAAATCCTTGATGTCACTGAAATCCAGTTGACGAAGTAAGTCATACTTTCTTGACAGAGTCAAATTATTCAGTGTCATCTGATCCATGCTTGACCTCAGCTTGTTTTTTATTAGCGCCAATTTCGAAAACGATAGTTCCTCTCTTGTGTTAGTTTCTGGCAGTGTCAAAAAAATCCATAAGCCAATGTCTACATCGGGAAACACAGACTGCAAACTCCATTGTCTTAAAACATGAAGTAGTGTCTTTGTCATTTTGTTTTCCTCGTTTTTTGTGAACTTCCTAAATTGAACCAGTTCATCTGCAAAATCCTCTTGTAAGTCAGTACTATATTTGTTTTCTAGTTTAACAGCTGAATCATGTAGTTCTGATGCAGAAAGTAGATGAAGATTGTTCATAAGTCCGAAGTAGCCGCATACCTCTTTGTATGTTTCATACCTGTGATGCAAATCTGCAACAAGTTTATCAATAACAATGTTGAAAACCTCCACACAAAATTTCTCTTGGCCTGACAAATTACAGTCCAGCTCCCCAGACTTGTCTTGTTGTTTTTATACTTCAGTTCATGGTGTTTTTCTGATTTATACTGTTGAGAAACTTGAGGTATCATTTGTTTAGCTGTAGTTTCAAAGCTGTCAAACTGAAGTTGTAGACCAGCTTCAAAATCTTTTAAAGAGCCCACCAACTTTACAGCCTTAGGCAAGCCAAGGTCAACAGTCTGAAGTGCAGTGCTTGTTGCTTGAAGTCTCTGTGGAATTGTGTTCCAGAGGTTACAAAGAAAAGCAATTTCTAGCTTGTCCATTTTCATGACCAGTGATCGAGCATCGTTGCGTGTATTTGGGTTCTGATTTGGATCGTCAGCTAGTTTTCTGAGAGATTCCTGAATATTTTCATAATTCAGCCATAGTGCTTTTATAGCCTGGGCATGTACGGACCACCTTGTATCTGAAAGAGCTTTCAGCGTTTCGATTAGCTTTTTGTCATTTGGCTCTAACCTGCAGTAACAATTTGCCAGTGAGTGGTTGATTTTGAGCAGAAATTAAAAAGTGACTGAACAAAGGAAAAAAACATGTTTTCCTCCTGCATCAGTAGTCAACGATATTTCATCAATGCCGCTGCCACAGCTGCCAGATGGTTTAGAATCACTGGATGCAGTGAGTACAAATAAAGTTGATGTGAGAAGCCTAACTGTTGCTTTCAACCTTAGAGAAAAAAGCAATGGATCAAATCAACCACATGTGCCCAATTTTCCAAAGACAATGTTTGGGAAATACAGTAGTTCGTTTTCAGTTTCCCATTACACAAAATTCCCTTGGGTTGAATATTCCGTTCAGCAAGATGCTGCATTCTGCTTTCCCTGCCATCACTTCCATTCAGAAACAGGCTATGTTGATGACTCATTCATCAAAAAAGGTGTGTGGGATTGGAAGAAAATCTCAGAAAAACTTACTAAACATGCAAATTCACAGATTCACGTGAAATGTGTGGAGAAGTGGCAGTGCTTCAAACATAGTGAAAAAACCTGGATCATTAGTGGCAAAGATTTCTGACAGTCATAAAAGTACAGTTGAGAGAAACAGGAATTACCTTAGCAAGGTTTGTGATATTGTTAAATTACTTTGGAAACTCAGTTTACCTTTTCGAGGGCATGAGTGGGGAAGGGATTCCAATTTTAAAGGGATTTTCCTGGAATTTTGTGATTTCTTTTCAAAGTATGACAAAAGTTTCCAGAAAACGCAGGCGGGTTATTTTAATTACACAAGCTCTGACTTCCAAAACTAACTGCTGCAGATTTGTGCCAATTTAGTTCACAAACAAATTGTACAGGCTGGTTTCCTTGTGATAATTGCAGATGAGGCCAAGTCTTTTAAGACAGAGCAATTTTCAGTTTGTATCAAATACACAGAGAAACTTGAGATTAAAGAAAGATTCTTGTGCTTCATCAACTGCTCATCTTCCCAAAATGCAAATGGGATTTATACCGCCATAAAGAAAGGTTTGGAAACAAGTGGAATGCAAAATGTGCTGACTGTTGCTCAGGCTTACGATGGTGCTTATGTTAATGTCGTGACACATATCTGGGGTACAGCAGCGAATGAAAGAAGACCACCCATTTGCAACGTACACTCATTGCATGCACATTAACTCAACCTCAACCTCATAGAGTGCAGCAGAGTAAGTCGTAGTACTGTGGGGTTTCTAAACATACTTGATAAACTTTACTCTCTCTTTGCTGAGCCGACCAACCATCAGAGGTTTATCGACATTAGAAAGCTTTGGGTCTAAAACAGAAAGAGATCGTTGTGGTCCGCTATCCCAGTTAGCGAGGAAAGAGTAGCCGGACAAGGAAGTATCTTACACTTTTAGCTTATTTAAGAAGCACTCAAACTGTGACAGTTACAAATCTTAGGGTATTATTACAACACTCAGCTGCTGGGGATATAAATCAGGCGCTTACCACAATAAGGGAGGGGAAGCCCATTCCCCCCCTGTAAGCAGACTGCAACCAGGAAGCAAACCTGCCACGCAGCACCCGCTGGATCCTCTACGGGTTTGCAGAGCTTTGGGGTGGGGCAGCACCCGGGGGGTCCCAATATACTTCTTCCCCCCACTTCTAGCAATAAGCTCATTGGTTATGTCTCAATCCACTTGGGGATTGGGTCCTAACATTTGTTATTTTCTCTGCTATTGACACTTAGCTAACAACCAATCCACTACAAGCTGCAGTTACTTGTTTACAACTTCTGCTAACCTTTAGCTGGCTTGAACTGGTTTTGTGGTTAACCTAGCTTCCTACAATTTACTTAGTTTTTTACAATTAGCCTACCTCTGCTTGTCAACTCGAGGTTATACTCAAATTAGGAAATACCCAGCTTTTACTCAAGCAGCTTAGAATTACCCATAGGGCCTAGCTATTATTACTTGTGCTAACTCGGGCCTAGCTGATACTGCCTCAGGCCTAGCTGTTGCCGCTTACGCGGCCCCCCACGTCACAAAATTCTTCCGCTCCTTACAATCATGCAACCCAGTGAAATGCGTTTGGCATGTAAATGGAGAAGTGTTTTTGCAGTTAAAACAGAATATATTGCCATCTTGAGGTTTCTAAAAGATCTGTCAGAACAAGGCAAAAAGTGGTCTGTGGAAGCGAGCGGTCTTCACCACCACATGACTACAATTTCATTTGTTGCATGTCTGATTATCTTTCAAAAGATAATGAAAGTTATCCATGTTGCTCATAAAGGACTTCAGGGCTCCGACACCACGCTTGCAAAAGCTTCCTCTATCATAGAGAAAATGAAAACATACTTTGAGAAGAAACGCAGAAGAGAAGACGACTGGAATGCTTTGTGGAAGGAAATCACAGAATTCTGTCAAGATCATAACAATGCAGTGGCAGATGAGGACACACTGCACTCATCAAAAAGAAAAAGAGTTTCTAAACCCTTGACAGCTCTTACCAACTTCCTCGTCATGACAACTGTGGGTCAAAGAGAACATGAAAGACAGGCACTAAGCACAAGGAAACACAAGAAACTGTATGTGCAACAGAAAAGTACAGGTGGCATGAGCAATTATACCTCCCTATTTTGGATATCATAATTTCAGAGTTAGACAAATGATTCTCAAAAGAATCAATGAAAATTGCTGAAGTCTGTGACCCTGTGTTAAGGTGTGACAAAAATGGCATCCATCCACTGTTGCAGAAATACGCAGACCCACTCAAAATAAATCCTCACCTTGTGGCTGCAGAAATGGACATTTTTAACAATTTTCAATCTCTGGTCACCTTAGAAAGACTTCAAGAAGAAGTGTCTCTGATGATCTACCCAAACTACTTCAAACTCATTCAGTTAGCTCTAACATTCCCAGTTGGGACGGCCACATCAGAATGAAGCTTTTTGGCAATGAGACGGATTAGAAACTGGTTGTGTTCAACCATGAGAGAAAACAGATTTTCATCCTTGGCTCTTCTTAACATAGAAGCAGATTTAACAGTGAAGTTAATTCCAAAGAAAATTGTGGACGTTTACGCTAACAGGAGGGAAAGATGACTGCATTTACATTAAGGTAAATACAGCATTTCTATATCTAATAGGGATGTAACAGTGTAACTACTTAAACTTTAAATGGTAATCAGTTGTTTAAATGTTTTAAACAGCTGATTACCATTTAAATTGGGGGGAGTGGAGCAGCAGCTGAGCTCAGCTCCCCCCCAGTGGGAGTAGCTGGGCAGCTCTCACTGGCAGGGAGGCTTGTTGGGAGCCCAGTGTGGGGGTAGCCGCAGCTGGGCTGGGCTCCTCAAGAGCACCGCGGAGGTATGGAGCCCAGCATGGGAGGGTGGGAGTAGCCTCCCCGCCATTCAAGGGGAGCCAAGCCCAGCTGCGGGCTACCCCTCCAAGAGGCACAGAGGCTTGGAATCCGGGGCAGAGGTAGCCCATAGCTGGGCTCGGCTCCCCGAGAGTGGCGGGAAGGCTTGGAGACCAGCACGAGGGGTGGTAGCCTCCCTACTCCGTGCCCCCCCCCAAATTAAGGAGTCAAACTCTGCCTATGCAAAACTGAATTACAAACCGATTCTCCAGTATGACTTGTTATTGTGAGAAATTTAAGAAAACGCTCTTGAATCTGTCCCTCTTGTGACACATAGTGGACAATGAAGGTAAGTTGAGCTACATGGGATATGTCAGGAGTGGAATCTACAATAATTGAAAAGTACTTTGCAATCTGCAACTGACTGTTTATTTCTGAAAGCACCCTTTGTCCCATTAAAGTTATAAATTCCTCAGAAATCATTGAAGAAAAGTATGAAGGCCTTCCTTTACCAGCATTCCCGTATTTTTTTATATGTACATTTGGAAAATGATCAAACTGACTCAATAATTCCAAGGTGCCCAAGTAATTCCCATTATTGGGGTATCCAACAGTTTCATTATCTCCTCTGAAAGAAAGACCACGCCCCGCCAGAAACTTAACAACTGCAACAACCATCTGAGGACCTCTTTCCAATAAGCATGGTCAGTTTCAAACTGTTTTTTCAGTTCCAAGTCAATCTGCCCTTTGGCTTGTGTCCAAGAAATCCAGGTAAGCATTGCATTTCTGTGACAAATGTCGCTCTCGTGTTCAACAACATGAACTGCAGCATGTTTCCAGTCATTAAAGCCACAACCACTAAATGCCTTTGTATGAGAGGACGAATCTCCAAACAATCAACCCACAAAGCAAAAAACAGAGTCTGTCGATGGAGAATAAAGAAGTCACTCATGAGGTACAGATTCCCCATTTTGAAGAGTATGTGTGAAGAGGGGTTTTTGATAAACACCGTTTCTGATGTTTGTATTATTTTTTAGATGCTGAAAAAAATCACAATTTTTGTTTTGATGCAGTGTTGGCCCTTTTGTGATCCAATAAGATTGCATCGTTTCATTTATTGGGCCCAGTATGCTGCATCAGTGCTTATGGGTCAAAGTTAGCTGCGTTTTTACCTTCATCACATGCAGCTATTTCGCTCTCGTCCAAAACTGGCTGACTGGCTGTGTCTGGACTGTCTGTTGTGGCTGCTGTTGTTCCCTTGCGTGGACTTGTGACGCTCATTAACCTATTTTCCAAAACACTGATATCTGGTGCATTTGTTGGTCGTATACTGAAATAGCCTGTCAATTTTGGTATTTTGTTTAACAACTGTTGATCACAAATCATTTTTAACTTCCGTGCTTTCCTCCTTTGAGCTCCGCTGTCATATTTTCTAGGTGCACCATCATCTGATATTTTTATTAAACCCCTACACAGGCAAACAGATCCAAGAGATAAGAAATGGCACATGATTGGATTTTATCACATGATAATTAATGACAGGAAGTTGTTTTAATAAGATATGCTGGTAAAATAGATTTGTTCTACCCCAAACCATAGATCATACTTTTTTTATATATATTTTTAATGTATATAATTATGGATTTATTTTTGCAGGGCCCCCCTTAGCCCGAGGCCCTGGGCTGCAGCCCCTAAAGCCCATGCATTAATCCGGCCCCCCTCACAGGTGCAGACCCTGTGCCTGACACCTTTCTTGGACAATGGGACCTTGCAGTTTGACTATCTTAGACCCTGAAACTAGTGTCACAGCCTTCTAGCCCCCAGTTGCTTAGACATATTTCCCCAATGTCCTCCTGACTGTGGGAGCTCTGGTTCCTAGTTAAATCCTTCAGAGACAATGTGGCTGGAAGGCAAATACAGACTCACCAAAGGAATTTCTTTAACCGTAGACACATTTTCTCTTAACAAAGCATGCTAGAGAGTTACAAATTTATGAAAAACAACACAAGCCCCTAGTCTTACCTCGCGGCTCCTATGAGTCCTTGGTTTGGTCAGCATTCTTAGGCTATGAAGCCCTGTCCTGCCTTCTTGGCATGGTCTTGCATATACCATTGGTCTGCCCCCTTGCTCAAAGAAGCAGACACCTTTTAAAAGAGCCTCTGCCTCTGTTCCTCTTTTTCCTGTATGCTTCAGCTGGAGAATTTCCCCCCTCCCCTCATCTTTTATGTAGAGAGTCATTCAAAGTCTATATCCCTTCTGGTAAAAAAAAACCCATTGTTCTGGTAGGAGAGACTCATTGAACACTGATGGCTTTTGATGGCTCTGTCGTAGCTTCTCAGACTAAGGCTATGGCTACACTACAGCTTAAGTCCACATAAATTATGTCACTCAAGGTGTGTATAAGCAACACCCCTGAGCAACATAATTTATGTTGACATAACTGCCGGTGTGGACAGCGCTATGTTGGTGGGAGAGCTTCTCCTGCCAACATAGCTACTGCTGCTTGCAAGAACTGGAGCAATTAAGCCAATAGGAGCCACTGTAAGCTCTCTAGTGTAGCCATAGCCACAGTCTTTCCATGAAATGTTAAGCCCCTGCTACACAAGGAATCCTCCAAATCCACAAATGAGGTTGTAATACAACATGAAGGTCACACTTCAAAATGAAGGTTAAAGTACAAAGTAGAACCTCTGAAACAAAATGGGGTTCACCAAACAACATGGAGTTCACAATCTGACATAGATCTATCCCCTGACCTGTCACATCTAACTCCCAGAGTTTTGAGTAGTTAAGATGTGCAAAATTCTATGTTACCTTTGACAATGGGAGAAAAATAGAAACAATTATGATCCATTATGATAAACTTTTATATTTTATTATTTTTAAAATTAGCCTGTGAAATACAAAAGAAAAGCCTATCAATCCGGATTACAGCACCGACTTTCAAAAGGACCTAACCTGAAGAAGAACCCTGTGTAACTTGAAAGCTTATCTCTTTCACCAACAGAAGTTGGTCCAATAAAAGATACTACCTCACCCACCTTGTCTCTCTAAAAAGACCTCACCTCACCTCTAACTTCGTGCTAGCAAATTTGTGTCTGCAAATACTTGTGGGCATATTCTGTAGCATTTATACATTTAAGTACCTGATTTGGAGGTTCAGTCAAGCACTTAGGTGAAACTAGGAAGTGCACCAAAATCAGAGGCACCTTCGGAAGATAGGGTTTATACTGTATACTGTACCACATAGAAAGCTTCATTAACTATCATTAAAGATTATTCAATTCAATTCCAAAGAAAATGTAGCACTATCTATATCATGAAAAACATCCAAACATACAGGTAATCTCTTTTAACAATAGAAATACCTTTACAATATTACCTGTCAAGTAATCGTTATGGATCAGAACTATATTGCAGGTGGTCCCATTGGCTTCAAGGAGAGTATTTGTCGAGAACTTACTGTTAAATGTGTATAAAGGCATCAGAATTTTGATCTATGTATTAATTCCCTATAGTGTAACTATCTAGTGTTGCAATAATTGGGCCCACAAATTTCCCCTAATTGTGAGCTTGGCTGTAAAAAGTAAAAGTTCACAAAGTGTCACAATAATCTATGACAACAAATGATGATGGGAAAAGGTGCAAAAGGGAAACAAAGATACTAAATCCGAACAAAGTGGACTACTTATAGAACTCAAGGACTGTGGTAAAAATATGCCTGGTAAACAAGGAAGTGTGGGATGAAAAATCAATGGACCAAAATTGGTGTGTCAAAAGTCAGGTCTAACTAGTGGATAAAATAATAGGATAAAATAAGAAGGCTGAGGACTCTGTATACCAAACTCCAAACATTGTTTAAAATTGTTTAATGTTGGACAGTGATAGGGCCATGTTAACACCTTTGAGTCTTTGGGCCCATATATTCCATTGAAATTAATACAACACTACATACTAGTTCATCAATCAACTACCTACTCTCTTTCCCAAACACACAGGAAGAGAAGTAGGTTCTACAGTCTGCCAGTAAAGTTAATAATACTGGGGTCCAATGGACCACAACATTAGAAGTACTCATCATCTAGAAACCCAACAGCCAGTGATAATGACTAGTAACAGCTATTCCAAGTGGGAGTGAGAAATTGCACTACTTTTTTTTGGCAAGCTTTTCATTCCGTTTCAGGTGGAGCAATGGTTTGCATTGCAACTAGTGACTTTGAATCTTGTGGGCAGTGATCATAATCTAAGAGTATAAGGGGAAGTCGGAACTAGAGAAAATGTCAATTAATCTGCTTTTGTTGAAAAAATACTGCAGTATTCTAGCAAAATGTCCCCAAAACATTTCAGTAAGACTGTTGTAAACTGTAATGCACACCATTGCAGTTGAATACCTTAGTATTCTTATAAAGGTTTCAGAGATAAGCATTTTGTTTCAAAGCTTTGTTCCTTTATTGCTGACCCTACTACAACAGCAAAGGAAAAAGTTACACCCACAAATTACCAAAAGGGCAATGGGATGTGGTTAAGGGCTTTGAGAGGCCAATTAGGCCAACTGGTGTCACCTCAGAGAAGGAGGGCAGGGGGTAATGAGAATGAAGTACACCTGGGAAAGGGCTGGGACAGCACTATGAAGCCAGGAAGCTAAAAGTAGAAGGGGGAGGGCTGGCTGTGTACAGATGGGGAGGCTAAGGGATGGGGTGGCTGAATAGAGCTGGAAATGGGTTAAGAGGAAAATGCTAGGAGTTATGTTGGAATATGAGGGAGAAGAAGCAAGGGTTGAGAAATGGCTTCAGATTAGGAATAATAATAAGAGGAAGAAAATAGAAATATCTGTATCTGAAGAAACAGGAGTAGACTAGATAGGAAAAAAGAGTAGGGAGGAAGGAAAAGGATTGATATTTTATAACTATCAACTCACTAGATGAAGATGTAAAGATAAGAGATGTTAATCTCCTGAAACAGCATCATAGAGTAAGTGACCAGTTGGCTTGGGGTACAAATACAGCTCAGGGAGGGGTTGTGTCACTGCCTGGCCTGAACCCTGTGTGCCTCACAATGCTTTGATGCTGTAGCACCCAACCTGGGCTGCTCCCTGCCTGCTGGCTTTTACATCATGAGTGTCTGGGTGGTAGAAAGCCCTGGTCCAGCAGCTCTGACCCTTGAAGCCTGCCAGCAATACACCAGTAACACTCTGGCATCCAAAAGCCTTGGTTACAACCAACTAGATGACCTCACGCATCCCCAGTACTGACTTTCCCGGAAACCATGTGCTCTGAAGTGTTCAGCCCACTACTAGACATCTTTGCTTTGTTTAAGATGGTTTCTCTGACCAGTCATTCTTTTCCCCAGCCATTGCTGACTTTCCCTCAGTCAGGGCCTTCCAGAATAAAATGAGGTGTGGGCTTCTCTTTTTGCCTTAGGTGAAAGATCTTTGTCTAAGCAGGTTTCTCACCTATATTCAGTTCCAGAGACTTCAATGCCCTCCCACCATCCCTTGGCTGATGGATCCATCTTTCTCAGCTTGCAAGAGCTCTCATTTCTGTCTAGTGATGCGTGCCAAAGTTGGCTTCTGGCCTTGTTGATGTCAAAGTTAAATTACTTTGTTTCAAGCTTCAGGACGACCTCGTGCTGTTCTTCCCTTCATGTGGGTTTCACATCTCTTTGTATGATTTCAATGTAAATAGGGCTTCCATTGTTTTGATTCTATCTTGGTTAATTTGCATAGAAGACAGCTGAATAGCTGCCCAACTTCCTGTTTGGGTGGGATTGTTTATTCCTTTGTTCAGCCACACACTTTAAAACATAATATCAATGAGTATTCATAATTCCTCTATAGTGTTAATATATTAATATCATTGTAAAATTTATCACCATCATGTTACAGGCATTTATAAAAGATGTTACATGATACACTAATATCACATTCAGTCAGTGATTCAATTGCTTATTATTTGAGGTTTAGACACCCCATCCTACCCCTTCTTTATAGCTCAGATAAAGTTTCTCTTCCCTGGTTAGGTTTAGTCATGCTGTATATTCCCCTCGTTTGCCAGCTTGATAGCTTTGTTTATCTAATATTTATATGCATTCTCATTGTTTTTCAACATATTTTGGAAGTAAGTGCTTGGTGGAGAAATTATGTTTCTTTGTTTAAGGTGGGGTAACTCCTGTTTGACTGGCAAAGACAGTTTAAAAATTATAATTTCAGTTTATGTCCATAACTTTGCATCAGTTGCTTCCACCTACATTACACAATGATATTAACTAGTGAGTTGTAAGCTATCCAATAACATATCACATGACACCTTTTTAGATACAGATTAGGACAATAATGACTTGGGGGTACACTGGGATAGTCAGGCCCCCTGTAACTTACTGTTAGAGATCAGTATGGCCCTTGTCATCTGCCCCTGGGCGGTTCTTAATGTCACAGCAAAGTATCAGATACCTGTTAAGAGCTAAAAGAATGTGGGGGGAGATTTATTATAAAGGACAGGCCAAGACTTCTTAAAAGTACATTTTAATGGAACATGAAGTAATTTACCAGCTACCTAAATTTATGACAGAAGGAAGAAGAGTAAAGAATGGGGTTCCAGAAGGCATAATTGAAGATGAAATTAAATGGGGGTATTTGGCATGAGGGCTAAGGCTGTTTAAGTGACTGATTAGCAGGAGGGAGGAGAACACAAACCATTCACAATTGTCAGAGTTACCTTATTGGGTGGCATTGCACCTTTAAATGTATCAACCCGTATGGGTTAAACCATATATCTCATTCCCTTTGAGATGTTATAAATGTCAATGGTATGGGCAGGGTGATGGCTGTCTATAAGGGGAAAACAAGCTGTGGTCAATGAGGAGAACACTGGTATAAGAACAGTATGAAAGTGTGTGAGGAATCCCCAGGAACTGTGCAAATAAATCAGATGTAGACTTCTTGTTTTATTGTATAAGTGAGATAGAGGTAGAGAGAGATTTTTCTTTTACTGTTATGATAATGGTATAGTACTGTTTAGTATGGCATAAGTGGACTCTATCTTGCTAGTTTCTTGAAATGAGTGAACTCTTTCCTGAAACTGGTACTATTGAACCTAAAAATATCTTGATGAATTCTCTTTCTGTGTGTGAGTGAGGAATGTATGTGCAGGGCCTAAAAAGACAGCAACCTAAACTGCTCTAACAACAGAAAGGGAAGTAAAGACACTGACTGCCATCCTAACCCTGAAGGGCGAAGAATATCTATCAACGACCCGAAAGTACAGAAGGATACACCGTGGGAACAAAGAAAGTACAGAAATAAGAGAATTGTCATGCCTGCAATTAGCTGGTGATTAACAGCTACACTGAACCTAGAGGCAGCATGACACAGCAAGGTCCATAGACTTACATGAGAGCCAGCAAATATAAAAGATGGGGTAAAAACATGGTAACTTTGGGTCTCATTCTGCAATTGTCATCTGGAGCACTGGATTCACGACTGACAGAGACCAGCTCCCTCCTCGTGCCCAGTCTAGTTGGCCACTAGGCTGGGTCAAGCAATGCATAAAAGGACTGGTAATTATATCACACCAGCTTGCAGAACTTCTTGAGTATGAATGTGTGTGTGTGTGTGACTGCTTTTTGATATTCTTACATTTACAATAAATGTGGCATATTGAATGTGAATAAGATCCTGCTAGTCTTTTCTTTTACAAGTATAACAAGTGTGATAGGATGAGATCCTGAAACTAGTTCTGCAGGAGCTGAATTGGCCAAGTGGGCCCAATGAGCTAATTAGGCTGCAAACACGGGAGCTTTTGGCTGGGGGCAGCTAATTAGAGAGAGAGACTCACCTATGCAGGAACAGATGGAGCCTGTAAAGACAGAAAGCTGGCTACAGACTGGGCCTATTGCTGAGAAAGGGCAGTTACTCTCTAGGAAAAGAGAGGAGTGTAAAGAGGCAGCTTGGAGAAGCTGAAGACAGGTACCGTCACTCCCTGGGAAGAGAGAGGAGGGTTCTAGGAGGTGGTACACCCTGAGAGAGAAGGGGAACCAGAGTGGTAGGAAGCAGTCCAGGGAAGGAGCAGTGAGGGCAGAGAGAGGAATTTCAGAACTGCTGAGCTGAGGGTCTCTGGACTGGAACCCAGATAAGAAGGTGGGCCCAGGTTCCCCTACCAGCCACCAAGGGCGTGGCATAGACCTGAGGCAGTGAATGCGAATACTGCCTAGGATTCCTGATGGACTGTACCCCAGAAGGGGGAATGCTGAGTGACCTAGCCGAGGGGCTAAGAAGTGAAGGGGATGCTGAGGGTCCTGGAGTGAGAGAGTTGCTGCAGATCAGAGTTAGAGAACAACATGCAATACATAGAAAGGGGCATCTACCTCAAGAGTTAATCCCCAGTGAATTGTGCGCCCTGTGACAAAAAAGAACAGAACTAAAATGTAGCAATTGTGAGGATCAATAAAGTGTGGCATACAAAGGGTGTGTGGCAGTGAAATGTGATAGAGATACAGAAAATTAAAACTATCCATACAATATTCCTAAACTTACTAATGGCACTCCCCAAGGGAATGTTATCAGCCTGTTTAACATTATGATTGATGATTTCCTGAACAGTAGTCTGGGCAGGAATTGGTATTAGTCTGTTTGTCGACAACTGTTCTATATGGGTCAAACATAGAAAACTTCTTTATGGAGAGATCCAATGAGGTGCTCAGGGGGATCTCGGAATGGGAAGGTACTTGGGGGATTTGAGTTCTCACTTGCTAAAGCCAGGGAATGATCTTCACAAAAAGGAAGATGGGAGAAGAATGGAACCTATATCTCTCTATACAGAAAAAACAAAGTAGCTAAAAATGTTGCCACCTTAGGAATTATGTTCGATAACAAACTAACTTGGGAGGATCATATAGGCAATATCAAGACTAAATGTAAAGATATGATGAATCTGATTAAAAGTACTTCTGGGAACAAGACTCCGTTGTGTGTGCTGCAGATAGCAACTGGAGAAATGCCTATACATTTAAGGATGACATTTTTAGATTTAACCTTTTAGGATAGGTTAATGGAAAGAGTGAAGATAAGAATAATAAATGAATATACGAGGATCGTTGAGAATTAAGTAGACAAGAAGTAACTGGGCACCACAAACTCCGACTGAAATGCAGATTTGCCTCGTCTCCCTCTTGCCATCTCAAGGGCCTTGTATACTGCTTATATGTAAACTGAGGTAAAAACACATTCCTTTGTTTTAAGATAGACCAGCTTAACCATTTCTGCCTAATTGGGGCTATGTGGGTTTGAACATGGGCTACCAACATCATTTGGGAGGGATTCATAACATTTCATATAATGTTGCTAGTCTACACACATTTCACTATGATATTATTGACCAGTGAGTTATTAGTTTTCAAATTATACCTCACAAGGCATATTTTGTACAAAAATTATTACAATAGTGTGTAGGATGTGAATATAGGGGTGCATTCGGTCACAGCACCGTAATGGTATTAGAGTTTTCAAGTTTCCAGAGTCCATGTTCCACTAACATTATATTGCTATTGAAAGCCAATGGTTTATTCCAATAATTGTTTCAGCTAATTGGCTCTGTCCTGGTTAAATCCAGAGGCTCCGCACCACCTTCTTCTTGCAGGTGCAATGCTGGAGGGAGTCAAGAGCAGAGCTCCACAGTTGCACTTGGACTGGCACAGTTACAATGTGTGACATGATCCCTGAATGGCAATACTGATACAAGCTAATCATTTGTTTATGACTACGTTGTGCAATTTCAGTGAATGTTTGAAGTATTTTTCTTTGTCCTATTCTGATAAACTGATCTTGCAATGCACAGTGGAACATGTGAGGCTGCTGTGCACAGCTGCTTTAATGCTTCCAGCCTTGAAGCTGGAGCCTGTAGTAGAGTTAGGTCACACGACTAGATAGCCCTCCTGGAGGTGGTGAACTGATCCCTCTGTAACCAAGAGCAAACAAAGAGATAACTAAGGTGTGGACCAGGAGAGGAAAGAGTTCTTTAATGAAATTAAGAAGATATGGGATTTTGAAAGCACCTCATTGTGGTGACATAGTTATGAGCCTGGGAGACGCAACAGAAATTACCTGTGGCATAAATCCTGTTTAGTTTGCCTGAATCAGGCTGTATGTGATAGTGATAGTGAGTAAGTAAATGGTAAGCAACTTGGTAACTGAATATTAGAGGGTCAGTGGTCGCATGCACTCTGAGTATTAAGTTTGCAAAACAATGTAATTAAAAGCTAAGTATAAAGTTTCAGGAAGATAGCCAGTTTCCTATGCAGAGTTAAATATTTGTAGCAATGGTTCAGAAGGAATATCAACATGCCTTTAATATATTCTTGTTGGGAGGACGTCTGCCAATGCGGTATGCACACTCTAAATTGATGCTATTATCTTTGTCAGCTGCCCCCTGGCCTATACGTTCATTCTTTGAAAGCATATTGAACTTACAGAATTTATTGAAGGCCTTACATTTGTCATCTATCTAAGAACTAGAGCTGCAAAGTAATTTGGTAATTTTCTTGAAACATTATGCTTATTATTTTCTTAATAGTTTGTATACATTCAGAGTTTTCTTTTGTGAGAAGCCACGTCAATAATCTTCCTTTATTAATATTATGTTAGTCTTTCTGCTTAGCCTTTAAATTAATTATTTCTACCAATTTTGTATCTAATAAATCTAACTCTAGTGTAGCTGTGTTTAGTTATGTTGCCATTTTGGGGTCTCTCTCTCTCTTTCTCCTTCTCCTTACTTGTGTGCTGCATATACAGACTAGGAAGTTGGCTAGAAGTGGTGGATTTAAGTCCAAATTCAGAACTTCATGCTGCCGTGCAGTATTGGGAGACAAGCAGTACAACCTTCTGAATAGTTAGAGGTCCCCTTCTTCAGAGTTGTTAAATGAAAGTCCCTTTTGCTTATTTCTTTGAAGAAAGTAAAGATTCAAAACCCTTTTTAATAATAGGGAGTAACCTTAGTACCCCCAGCCAACATTTGCTTTATCAGTAAAACTGGCTTATTAATGAAAACATGTCCATACAACACCATATGAACTCTTGTCCAGAACATTGGGTCTTATAATTGACTGCTATATTTGTCTCCATAGTCATTGCTCTACTAAAGCCGCTTGACACAACTCTGGAAGTATAAATTTGGCCTTAAAGTGGGTGTAAATGTCATTTACTTGGTGTTTTTTGTGTACTTTGGGTGTGCTGTTCTTCTTGGGCTGGGGACATAGACCAGCAGTCTTACAAGGCAGTTAAGGGAGGAGGAACACCATGTAAATGCCCTCATTACAATCTTCTCCAGTGCCATGAATAATTCTCTCAGGGTTGTGTGTGGGGTTTGTGTTGTGTGTGTCCAACATTGGCAAGTCATGTGCAGGAAGCTTGACCTATCTGTGTGGAAGCCCTGTGCCTCCACAGCCACTATGGAGTGACAGTCTCTCACTACTTCTTCCTGGTAGTGCAGGTCCAATGCTAACAAGACCTATCTCAGCCACTGCTTTTCCTGACATCCTCCTTTTAAGGGGCTAGGGTGTGTATGTGTGTTGCCTTGCAGAAAGGATAATTGATTTTGGAAATAGATTGCTATGTCCTCCCATGGAAAACTCAATGAGGCTGATTAGGGAATAATGCATGTCCCCACTTAGATCTCCCATGTCCTCGGTGGGCACACAAACTGCTTGCCTCTGGCCCACTCTGTGTCTGCCACCTCCCTCTGTGCAGACCACAGCCCCACAGAGTTCTTGAAAGGGGCTGGGGAGGATGGTGCCATGGAGCCTTGCTGACCCCTTCTTCTATGCTCCTTTCAGGTACGTTCTGGCAGCACAAGCCAGGCCGAAACCAAGACCTCAGAGTCTGGGCCTGCATCATTGCCAGGTTAAGGTATAGGCACTACAGGCCTGTGCCCAGTTTAGGAATCATTTGACTACATCGGAATCTCAGCTTTAATTTAAAAAAAAGGTTTTAATCCTTATGGTTGCAAATAACATCTTGTGAACATGAACTCAGCATAAACTGATGGGGTGGTGCCTGTCTAAACCTGTAGACAACCTAAAATAATAGCTGAGTGAGGTGTGACTCTGACAGTGTGCCAATGACACATCAGCAGTGGACAATGTATAGCACAAAAAGAATGTTTCCCCTCCCTCCATCCAAGCAACTACACCCTAGTTGTTGGGGTAAATACTGGGAAAACCTTGTCTTCTCTCCAAGAGACAGAGTTGTCCTCTGCTCCTGGGGGAGATGATGGAGGTACCAAACTGCTGTGGAGGAACCCTGGTGCTGGCACTCCAAGTGGGAGCTAGCCCCCCCAGCATGTGTGCAAGGCTGTGGGGTGGGACTAAAGGTATTTCATTTCTTCGGGTGCTTAGGGCACTGGATTGCCTGAATTTGGCCTTGCCTCCAAAAATAACAATGATGAGGGCCATGAGACTTGTAGGTGCTTGGCATATATCAGGTTTGTCTGCGGTGTCTGTAAACCTAAATCAGCATCTGATATAATTCCAAGAGATGTCCTCTATTCAAACTCATGTCTGTAGAAACAAATATGTTAAAAGGTCCCATCAGTTAATCATAACAAGAATATCCGTAAGTTTGACAGCTGGAGGAATGGGAGGAATAAGGAGCTTTCCCCTGAAGTCAATGGCTGCCATTGACTTCCTATGAATAAGATGAGAACCAAATTAAACGCTAACATTGGGTTTCTGTGTAACTGTCAAACTGATAAATAGAATATCAAGATCTGCTTACATATAGGCTTGTCTACACGTTTCGTTCTGGACAGGTTTTTTCAAGATTAGGTTTTGGCACAGAGTGTTATGGAATAATTATGGGAAATAACTGATGACCTGGCCAGCTTTTGTGTACACCCTCTGAATCAGTGTGTACACATAGCACTCACTTTTTGAAAAAAATAAACACTCAGCCTTCTGGGCAGTTATCCCTCAGTGCTTTCTCCCACTACTAGTATCTCTGTATTCTGGAAATGGAAATCTACCAATTTCATGAAAAAACAGACAGACATCATCTTCCTCTCCAAGTGCAAACAAATGGACATCATACCAAATGGACTGAAAGTGAAAAATCCATGATTGACATATTATACAGACTATGGTGAGAGATTGTGTCACACACTCTCGAAAAAGCTATGGAACCACCTTATCAGCATTCTCTACAGCAAACAGGAGAGGATCAAGAAAGTACTCTCAATGCTGGAAAATCTCATGAAAAGCCAAACTTCCACAGAAATGTCCATATGGCTGATCTGTACAAAAACAAGACGGGCCATTTACAACACTCACTTTGCTTCTCTACAGAGGAAAAAGGACTCTAAACCAGGTGTGTCAAACTCGCTGATGGTGACAGGCCAAATTATCTTAAACTGCACTTCACAGGGACCATGCAATGCCCTCCGCTGAAAAATTCGGGCCATCTTCCCCTTTTCGACAGTGCTGCATCAGCCCTTTTCGGCGGCGGGATTTCGTGGGGAACCGTGTTGCCGGACTGAGTGCATTGCCGCTTTAAAGGATTTCACTGTGTCCGGCATCGACACTTTAAGACTCTTAAACCAGCAATGCCATAGGCAGAGAAATCTCTTTAAGTGCCAATGCATTGCTGGTTTAAGAGTCTTAAAGCGTTGATGCCGGACGCAGAGAAATCCCTTTAAGTGTCAATGCCCTCACTTTGGGCGGCAGCATGTCTCAAAAAAACTGGCCGGACTGGCCAATCAAAAAGGATGTTTGACACCCCTGCTCTAAACTATCTAAGCTCCTAAATGCCACAAGGGACCACAACTGTGATACTCATCCAACAATATTGTAAATCTATCCAGCTGTACACTTAACCCAGCAGAAGAGTCTGTCTTGTCTCGGGGACTCTCTTTCTGCCCCACCACCCACACACACATGATACAGTTCTGCGAAGACCTGGAATCCTACTTTCGCCACACCACTGAACAATACACTAACCCACAGATACCTTCCTACCAACGCTACAAGAAGAAGAATCCTGAATGGACTCCTCCTGACGGTCAAAACAACAGACTAGACTTTTACATAAAGTGTTTCCGCCGACATGCACAAGCTGAGATTGTAGACAAGCAACATTGCTTGCCCTATAACCTCAGCCATGCAGAATGCAACGCCATCCACAGCCTCAATATCAACTCTAACATTATAATCAAAGAGGCTGACAAAGGAGGTGCTGTAGTCATCATGAATAGGTCGGACTATGAACAGGAGGCTGCCAGGCAACTCTCCAACACCACATTCTACAAGCCACTACCATCTGATACCACTGAGGAATACCAAAAGAAACTACAACATCTACTTAAGAAACTCCCTAAAGAAACACAGGAACAAATCTACAAGGACACACCTCCTGAGCCCCAACCAGGGTTATTCTATCTACTACCCAAGATCCACAAACCTGGGAACCCTGGATGCCCCATCATCTCAGGCATTGGCACTCTCACAGCAGGATTGTCAGGCTATGTGGACTCTCTCCTCAGGCGCTATGCCACCAGCACTCCTAGCTATCTTCGTGATACCACTGACTTCCTGAGAAAACTACAATCCATTGGTGATCTCCCAGAAAACACTATCCTAGCCACTATGGATGTAGAATTTCTGTACACCAACATTCCACACAAAGATGGACTACAAGCCCTCAGGAACATTTTCTGGGATGATGATATGGCACACCTGGTAGCTGAACTTTGTGACTTTGTCCTGACCCACAATTACTTCAGGTTTGGAGACAATCTATACCTTCAAGTCAGTGGCACAGCTATGGGCACCCGCATGGCCCCACAGTATGCCAACATGCTGACCTAAAACATCACTTCCTTGAAACTCGTCCCCAAGCACCTCTTCTTTACCTACACTACATTGATGACATTTTCATCATCTGGACCCATGGGAAAGAGTCCCTCAAAGAATTCCACTGGGATTTCAATAATTTCCACCCCACCATTAACTTCAGCCTGGACCAGTCCACACAAGAAATCCACTTCCTGGACACTACAATACAAATAAGGGATGGTCACATTAATACCACCCTATACCGAGAACCAGCTGACCACAATACATATCTTCGTGCCTCCGGCTTCCACCCTGGACACATTACATGATCCACTATCTACAGCCAAGCTCTAAAATACAACTGGATTTTCTCCGATCCCTCAAACAGAGACAAACACCTACAGGATCTCCATAAAACATTCTTAAAACTACAGTATCCACCTGGGGAGGTGAAGAAAAAAATTGACAGAGCCAGATGGGTACCCAGAAGTCACCTACTACAAGACAGACCGAACAAAGAAAACCACAGAACACCACTGGCCATCACCTACAGCCCCCAGCTAAAATCTCTCCAATACATCATTAAGGATCTACAACCTATCCTAGCAGATGATCCCTCACTTGCTCAAGCTGTGGGAGGCAGGCCTATCCTTGCTTACAGACAGCCCTCAAATCTGAAGCAAATACTCACCAGCAACTGTACACCATACAACAAGAACACTAACCCAGGAACCTATCCCTGCAACAAACCCCATTGCCAACTCTGCCCGCACATCAACTCTAGTGACACCATCACAGATCCTAACCACATCAGCTACACCATCAGGAGCTAATTCACCTGCACATCTACAAATGTAATATATGCCATCATGTGCCAGCAATGTCCCTCTGCCATGTACATTGGCCAAACCGGACTGTCACTGCACAAAAGAATAAATGGACACACATCAGACATAAAAAATGGTAACATCCATATGCCAGAAGGAGAGCATTTCAATCTCCCAGGACACTCTGTAACTGACTTAAAAGTTGCCATTCTTCAACAAAAAAACTTCAAAAGCAGACTTCAGCGAGAAACTGCAACTCATATGCAAACTTGACACAATCAGACTGGGTCTGAATAGAGACTTGGAATGGTTATCTCATTACAAGAAGTAATTGTCACTGTTCACACATTCTCACCTTCTAATCAACGGTTGTGAATAGGCCTCATCTACCCTAACTGAACTGACTTTGTTAGCACTTGTCCACCCCATTGTTATGTTTCTTACCCTTGGATGTATATATATATATACCTCTTATCTGTGATTTCCACTTCATGCATCTGACGAAGTGGGTTGCAGCCCACGAAAGCTTATGCCTGCAGAAATTTGTTAGTCTTTAAGGTGGTACAGGACTCTCATTGTTTTTGCTGTATACAGACTAACACGGCTACCCCTCTGTATTCTGGGATTTTTTCCTGTGGCACATTGTGGAATACCTATCAGAAGCCACTGGAATTCTGGGAATTGGGGTCAAACTAACATTCTCATGATTCTTCTCCAGGCATCCCATGATTGTTTCTTGCAAGCCAGTGCCATTTTCAAACTGCTGTCAGCCAGCATAGGGAAACACTGCGTTGCACCATAGTCCCGCACTTGTTAATACACAGATGCTGCTGCAGATGTATTTGCAATCACACATCCAAGTGCTTTGAAAGTCAGTCAACATGCTTTTGAGCTGATTTTGGCAAAAGAAGATGAAGTTGGGCAGCTACTCATGGACAAACTTTTCCTGAAGCAGCTTCATTTGATTGAGCACTATTTCTGGACTTGTGAAATCAGTACTGGTTGGTAGCAAAGGATAGTGATGCGGTCCTGGGATGACAGGAATGGAGGCAGAATTTCAGGATGAGAAAGGGCACTTTCCTAGAGATCTGCATGGCGCTCACCCTAAACTGCAGAGGCATCACACTAACGTGAGCTCCCCTCAGTGTGAAGCATGTGGCCATTATCACTGGAAGTTCACCATCCCCCATTGCTACTGGTCAGTAGCTAAGTAATTTGGTGTAGATAGATCACAGTGGTGGTTGTGATCTATGCTGGTGAAGGTACTGATGGCACAGGTCATTAACTTGAAGAATGCCCTGGAGGTGATAGATGGATTTGCATGACTGGGGTTCCTAAAATTGTACTAGGGCCATTGATGGGACCCTTGTGCCCATTCTTTGTCTCCCCCGTACCAAGCCTCAGAGTTCATAAACAGAAAGAGGTCATCAAAGACCTGGCTGATCATATTCAGGTTCACCAACACTAATGCGGGATGTCCAGGAAGGTCCATGATGCTAGAATCTTTTGACACTTGTGCCTGTTTTAATTAATGAAAAATGAAATTTTTGCTTCCAACATCACTATGGACATTAATTATGTGATTCCCATACTCATTGTGGGAGACCTATCTGACCCTCTGCTTTCCTAGCTCATGAAACCCTTAACTGGGTACTTGGTTAGGAGAAAGGACCAGTTCAATTGTACCCTGAGTAGCTGCAGAATGACAGTGGAGTTTGTTTTAAAGGGAAATGACATTACCTCATGACAAGGCTAAGCAGCCTGCCTCACGTGATAACTGCTTGTTGTATTCTGCCCAGCAGCTATGAGAGGAAGGGAAAGGTGGATGGAAGGGAGAGATAGGGAGACTTTTACAATGTAATGAACAGCCAAAGAGGATGTCTCTGCAAACTGTAGCATATCATCAGGGATACCCTGTGCTCCTATTTTGAGGGTAGGAGGTAAAATATAGTTTTATTATGTATTGTTTCATTGTTTCATTATTCTGTGTGCATGGCTTTAATGAAATAAAAGTATATTTTGCTTTTTAATTGTTTCATGCATTGGTATTTGGATAGAGCAAATATGAGATGTATTTGTGGGATATGTGGTAAGTTATGAAACTTCAGTGAACTTTTGTCAAAAATAATCCTTAATGAACATCAAGCAGTGCAAATAATAAAAACATTTATAGACCAAAATTGCCAAGTTGTTCATTGCATCCTAAACCACAGCATGGTATAGGGAGGATGTGAAACACATGCCTAAAAGTGCTGAGTGCACGCATGTTTGTGCTGCACTGGGCTAGGTGTGGGATTTCTGCTTGTTGCCTTTGCAGTGTGTGGAATGGTGTGGGAAGAAGCCATCATTTATGGTTGTAGGAGTGAGGGAGAGTCCTAGTATTCACTGTTTTCAGTATCCTGTGGGAAGGAGAAGGGAAGAATAACGTTGCTTCCTATACACATTGTTCTTCATGAGCTGCAAGACACAGTTGGGGTTGGGTTGTTTGGCCAGAATGTTATGACAACATGTTTTCCATTAATCCTGTTTCTGCATCAGCTCTAGGAGCTGTTTTGCTGTGTCTAAGTTTCTGTCTTTCTCCCTTTCAACAAGGAGAATTTCCATCCACTATTTTTTTAATCCTTCTTCTGGGATGCCAACAAGAGTTCCCCACAGATTTCATCCTTTGTCTTTCTTTTCCTGCCCTACAGTTTTTTTAGGCATTCTGCAACTGATGATGATAGTCCTGTCCTTGGGGACCATGTGGCATCAGGTATAGAAACTGAGAAACAGAACAAAATTCAAGTCTCCATGGCCACAGTGATAAAATATTGCCTTTTTCTCAGTTTTGGAATATCATTCCATAGCCTCTTGGCCAGTCTGGGAAAATTTGGAAGTGGTAGGACATGTTCCACCTTGATTTCCCCTTTGTGTAGTAACACTGTTCTAATCCTAGGCTGTTGGTGTGGTAGTTGGATGGCTGGGTGTGCAGAAGATTTGGGTTAGGACCGAGTATTATGCACCTCTTCAGGTTTCCCTTATGTTGGAGGATGTTGCCCCGGTACAAGTCACCAAGAGGCACAGAAGGGGCTTGTTAAAAAGGCAATGGGTAGACCAGAAAGATATACAATGATATTCACCAGAATGGTCCTTCCCAGAAGTGCTGCAGGACTGGAAGGCCAACACTATCTATATAGGCAGACCCAAAATGTCTGTTTTGCCTTGCAATTTGCCAAAATAGAGCATTATCTTTGCCTAAAATTCTGTTTTATATTACCTCCAGGCATGCATAAAGTGTACTGCAAAGTACATAGAGTTCTGCAGTAATTGGTAACCCCTTAGGTTCAGATCAATGTTTCAAGTCTGATTACAGCTAGCCAAGGGCCTTACAATCTATGCATTATCAGTTTTACTTTGGGAAATACACTTAGTAAAATGCTAAGATAGGTGAAAGTGCAAAATTGTGAAGCGAAGTATTTTTTTCTATTGCATTATTTTTCCTTCAACTGAAGTTTTAGTAAACATGCCTGAACTTCAAGGTTTCTTAAAAACACAGCATTGCTGTTACCCGCACACTAGGGCACCCCACCTCTTCCCAGTCCATAAGGCTCCAGGTGTAACCCGGTTAATTTAGGCACCCTCACTCTTTCCCAGTCCATAGATCTCCAGGGGAAAGGCACTTACTCTTACCCAATTCACACTCTAGGGCTCACGGTCACCTATACCCAGTTCAGAGGCTCAGGGGTGAAACTAACCTGGTTAATTTAAGTACCCACACCCTTTCCCAATTCATAAGGCTCTGGGTGTATTCTACTGTGGGTTTGCTGGACCTTTTACTACTGAGAGAGGCTTACATAGTAATATCCTTAACCTCTGCTTATTAACAATTACCAAACATAATACACATGCTAAGCATACAATGCTATGCTCACTAATCTTGATCAGGCAGGCGGACTTCCCCTGTTGGCCAGGCAAAGTCAGTCTCCTCTGGGTTCTGGTTGCTGCACATCACGGTCATGCAGAGGATTCTAGCAGCTGTGATCTTGGGCTGTGTCTTGGAAGTGAATTCTTCTTCTTTTTCTTCTTTCAGGTCTTTCCTTTTTCTTATTCTTCTTGGACCCCACTTTTATAGTGAAACTTGAGTCCTGCTTAGTTATACCTTAACCATTAATCATTTTACTAAAATATTACAAAATAATTCTTTGACCAATCCTAATATATTGCAAAATTCTTTAACCAATCATAACCAACCACCTTCATTGTTTTAAATATTGCACAGTTAGTTATGCAACAGACAGAAACAATCAAAGAACGAGACAGAAATCATTCCAATAAACAATAGAGAAGAGGGTACCATAAAGACAAAACAATAAGAAGTGTAGATATTACTTTCTTCTTAGTTTATGGCTGCTGTCTCTTCTAATATGGCTGCTACTGCTTAGCCAAAAAACCCAAAGCCTCAGACCTTACAGCGTCATTAGTCTGATGTATATGTGCACGACAGTCAACTGGGAGGGAGATGTTGTGGGACAAAAAAGGATAACATAGGTGTGCGTAAGGGGTGTGCCGGGTGTGCCCAGACACACCCTAATGTAGGGGTGTCAAACATCCAGCTCGCTAACCTTTTTGATGTGGCCTGCGGTGCCTTCTCGCTGGAGGGTAGAGCTGCCGCCGAAAGAGAGTAGGGGCGGGATTTTTTGGCGGACGGCAAGACACAGCAAGCTGCCGCCGAAAATGAAGGCGCTGCGGATGAGAACATGCCGCGATCTGCCGCTGAAATATCGTTCCTCGCGATATTTCTCAGCGGAGACTAGGACGTGGTGAGAATTCTGCCGGCGGGTAATTCAAATGTGGCCCACCGGTGCAATTGAGTTTGACACTCCTGATAAAGAATATGAAAAGTCCCTGGGTGCACACCCTAATGAAAATTCTGTGGGTGCACACCCTAATGAAATGTGCTGCACATGCCTATGGGTGCCAACATGGTAGATGGCTGTGGGTAATAATCCCTGTGAAACTAAAAATTTCCTGGTCTAGATGCCATTTTGAGCATGGAGGAATGGGGAGGGGCTAAAAGTTGTGCTGGCTCAGAATAGCTTTTAGTTTACAACCACCTAAAAGGGCAGTGTCTGACACTCAGAAGAAAGACATTTGTTGAAACTACTCCAACAATTTTATTGTAACATAGAATATAATACTTATTGGCAGAGGTCTCCTCCCAGAACTATTTTACTGGCTGTTTGCCTATGTTTCAGGAGCTGCCTGTTCCTTCTGGGCTCTCTTGGATGTTGGTGAGAGAAAGAGATCTTGGCTTTCAGATCAAATATTTTCTTCAAAGTCCTAGCCAGGGACTATGTTCTCTTAATGCCTTCAGCACTGTCCACAGCATTTTGGCATTGAAAAAAATCCAGTGCATCTCCTCAAAGTAGGGCCAAATATTTTGAGCACTGCCAGCAGTCCCATTTGTTCTTTTATTTTATATTTCTGCCAGAGTTCTGTCCCTTTATGGCATTGAGCTGTGTCCTGGGAGTGACCCTCTTAATAATTTGCTTTGCTATATGTTTGTACTTATGCAGTACAATTGTTGCTGTTAAGACAGGACTGAACAGTCTCCTTTCCCCACATAACAAAGAAATCCATGACCTCTGCACAGCTCCATGCAGATCCATGAGGCCTGGCTGCTGTAACACTGATATAATGCTCCAGGAATGTGTAATTGCAATGGTGCTCCTGGCTGCACAGCAACATTTAAACAGGGAAGTGACAACTGGTCACTTGACCCCAGAACAGTAGAGGGCACAACGGTAAATAAACAGGTCACTGAAGCATTGCAGTGTGGGATAGCAGTGGGAGGACTGAAAAATTAATCTGAGATACACACACTTTTTCCCACACCAACTCTTTGAAAATTAATGTAATCCATTTTCAAAGTGGATTACCCAATTTTCACTAAACGGCCAGTTAACTCAGAAGAAAAATTGTCATATGGATACAAGCATTTTAATTTAAAAAAAATCTGCAGTTAATGCAAAATAAAACCCTTGTGTAGTCAGTGTTAAGGATCACGTAGCATGTGGTACTGCTTTGGTTAAAAGATTATATATATATATATATATATATATATATATATATATTAAGAAAATCCAAGAAGAGGGAGGAATAGCTAAAAAGCTAAACGAAGACTTCTTTTTTTCTCTTTTCCTTTTCACAGAAAAACCTAAAGGCTTTTTATTTGCATATAAAACATAGCATGTTCCTTATTAAAATAAGAACTTATCTGGTCTTAGTGAGCACTTAGCTAGCAGAGAACCAATGCATGGGGTCCTGCACCCACATGCAGACCTGGTGTACAAGCTCTATTGTTGAGGGGGAGAGGGGGAAGGAACATAATGGGAGCACACTGTAGCCATATGAACACACAAGTAACACAAGCTGTATATTAGTAGAATCACACCCCCCTTCCAGGAAGGTAACCCTAATAAATGAGCATACCCCAAGGTGAAGGGCAAATCTGGTAACAAATTGGTGGAGTAAGGCGGGCATCACATGACCTTAATCACGGGGTAATTGTTGAGTAGTTGCTGCAGAGTGGGGAAATTGAGGCACAGATCTGAGCAAGCTTTCTCTTCTTTTTTTTTACCAGATCAAGCTCCTTTAGCAAGGTCGGTCTCTCTCTCTCTCTCTTTCAGAAAATACTTAGTAACCTCCTGTAACTTTTAAGTAAGAATTGTGCATTAGAAATAAGATTTTAGAGCAATACTGTTTTAGTGTGATAAGGAAAGTAGAGATGGCTGGAAAAACTCCCTTGACTGCTCACTTGAGACAGGGGAACACCAGCAGGCTAGAAAGATGGATAATGAAGAAAGGGAAATGTCCCTGGGAAAGAGGGTGTTTCCAGGGTGAGAATCCCCTGATTGAGGCTGGTCTAAGCTTTGAAGAGGACTGCACAACCATTAAGCCACGTGGTAGTTCAAAGATGCAGCTGCAGCATGGGCACTATTTTATGCATGTTTGGACTTGGTTGAAATGGTAAAGGGAATGCAGGAACTGGAACATGAGAAAAAGCAGTTGCAACAGCGTCTGGACAAATGTGAGACAGATGGGTGTGAATTTCTAGCAGAAAAGCTTAAAATGGTTACTATACTAAGGGATATGCAAGAAGAAAGAGACAAGGCAAGCACTAATGCAGAGCAGTATAGGAAAGAGTTAACACACACAAAAATGTTGTTAGAAGCCAGAGCCGCAACTCGCTTCTTAGCAGATGAGAACAAGGCAGCGAAAGCATCAACAAGTCACCAGAAATGTGAGGCAGAGATCAGTAAACTGCGTGCCCAGCTTAGCGCCCATAAGGGGGTGGTAGCAGCTGTAAGGATAAGAGAGGATTGTGACTTTGGGTATCCTGGGAAAATAGAAATACCCCCTGATGCTGTCCCCACAGGCCCCTTCAGCCCCGATTGGCCCTATGTACATAATGTTGCCCCTGTTTCCACAAAGGAGGTTAAACACATAGTGGCAGGAGCCGATCTCCCCACAACAGAGATGGTCACAGACATGGTAAGCTGGTCCCCCAGTCAAGCCAAGGCTGAGAGTTTGAGACCATTGAACCGTGACACTGCTGTTGCGTGGCTGGCTCATGTTTGGCAAATGTACCCCTCTGCTGATGGCATGGATTAACCCAATTGGCTCAGTTATGCACCTCTCCTTGTGATGCAGATGCTCTGGACATAGGCATAGGTTCTTGGGAGCGGACTGCCGCTGGACCCTGGGAATGGATGATAAGTGCTCTTAAAATATTACTGCCTGCTTCTTCCCTTAAGAAACTGTATATAATGGAAGAGCAGAAACTAGGAGAGGCCCCAGAAGCTTACCTAATTCGGAAAAAAAATGCTGGCATCTCTCTCTGATTCTTTACCCCAGACAGAAGAGGATGGGATTATTTCTTTCCATTATCAGGGACCTGAATTGGTACAGAACACCTATGCAGGGTTAAATTCTCAGACCAAAATGACCCTGGGGGCAGTGAATTTAGAGCACCTCACCTGGCCTGAACTAGTGGCAAAAATCAAACAGGCAGGAGATCTAATGAGAGAGACTGGGGCTTTAAAAAGACCACCCAGCAAATGAACTATTTCAGAGCCTGTGCAGGCGATCACCTTGCAAATAATGGCCCTCACTCTGCCAATCACATTCCCCACTCTAGCCCCCCCACATCTCACAACCCTGGGCCACGCCAACCCAAGGGAACCCTCCGAAGTATAGTTTGGAAGGAGCTGGTAAACTTAGGGGAGGATATGGGAAAATATGATCGCCAGTCCCTTAGTGTCCTGACTAATGCTTTGTCTCAGGCCATGGGAATGTAACCCTTCTGCCAGACTGAGTCGGCAGCAGCAAGGGCCGGGTTCTATCTCTTGGGGTCCCTGTCAATGATACAACACCAAACTGGCTCGAGCCCCCACCCAGTCACCTGGGAAATTACACACTATCCCCTGGGCACCCCCAAAGGGCAATACTTCCCCTCTCACAAGCACAGAGTCTAAGTGTAGAAAGAAACCTTTTAATAGCAAAAGAGAGGTAACACAGCACTGGTTTGGGAAAACAGTGCAAACAGAGTTCATGAACTCAATGAGCCAAACCCATCCCAGAGTACGGGGCATGTCCTTCACCTCCCCCTTCCTTCTTCCCCCTGTACTGACCGTCGTAGTTGCAATGTCCACCTCTTGGGTGTGGCTCCACCCCCTATGCCACTCCTGTCTGATGCAGGCTTGACCAGGCCCCTCTGCTGCTGTCTCCTACAGCCTTCGGGCCTTGCTGAGTTCCCGACCGCTGGCAGTGACCACGCCTGTTTCCCACCGACCGCTGGCACCAACTGCACCAGCCTCTCCGCCGACCGCACTGGCACCAACTGTGCCAGCCTCTCTGCTGACCGCTGACCACACCAGGCTGGCACCGACCGTGCCAGCCTCTCCACCAACCGCACCAGCACCGACTGTGCCGGCCTCTCTGCTGACCACACCAGGCTGGCACCAACTGTGCCAGCCTCTCCGCCAGAGTTGTCTGGTGCTCACTCAGTTCCCTTAGTTGTCAGGCAAGGTTTCCCAGATCCTCTACTGGTTCAGCTCTTAGTGATCTCAGCTCATGGGTAAACCTTCTACTGACATACAGGCAATGTCCCTGCTTTCAAGAAACAAAAGACTCCAAGATGAGTCATTAATTCTACCTTTTAACAAGGGGAAGAGAGAGTCACTCCATGCCTGGGGGCAGCCCTTTGCCGGGGCCAGTACAATCCCGAGACGAGACGAGACGAGACTGCCCTGCCCTGCCCTGCCCTTGTTTCCAGGCTGAAACATCTGTCTGCCACCCTTGTGGAGCTCTGTTTAGTTTAGGGTGCAGATTTTATCATAACGGACTAAGCACAGTTTTGCTGACATCCGTTCATACAATTGAAGGACAACATTTCATTACCCCAGCAGTTAACACAAAAGTGGTTTGTAGCCCAAAACCAGCCCTGCTAACCATTTCCCATTATGCTCAGCACCTAGGTAAGTTATGCTAAATGCTTAATTGTACTCATGCAGATACAAAGCCCATGCAAATAAAGTGCCCCTCTTTCAGCTGCTGAGCAGGGAGAGTGCCACTGAGACACTCAGACCTGGCTTACACGAAGAACTGAGTTAATGCAGGGAGCCATCCCTTGGCCCACTGCCCCAGTACGGAGTGCATCCCCCAAGACAATATAAAGACAATATAAATATAAATACCCAGATGCAGCAGAGGAAGGCATTAAAAACACTATAGACTGTCTCTTGGAACAAGGGATGCTCGTACCCATGCAAAACATTTGCAATTCACCCCTCTGGCCAGTCCTTAAGGCAGACGGGGTCACCTACAGAATGACAATAGACTTCCATGCATTAAATGCAATCACCCCTGCAGCAGCTCCTGTAGTAGCTAAATACAATGAGATCTTAGCAGCAGTGGCAGCTGGCTCAAAATGGTTCTCTGTGATTGATCTGGCTAATGCTTTCATGGCTATACCCCTTCATCCCTCCTGTTGGTATAAGTTTGCTTTTACTTATAGGGGGCAACAATATGCATTCAGCAGAACCCCCCAAGGTTTCCACTCGGCCCCTAGTATCTGTCATGCCCATGTCACTAAAATGTGGACACATTTGCGCCCTGAACATCACTCACATGTAATTTCATACGTAGATGACATTTTGATATACACCCCCCTTCCAGGAACGTAACCCTAATAAATGAGCATCCCCCAATGTGAGAGGCAAATCTGGTAACACTGTGGGGATTCAAAAGCACAGTTTGTGGCTGGTTGGGAAGTCTGGCTTCACTGCTACCCACCAGTGCTGGGAGAATCTGCTCTCTTTTTACAGCCTGCCCTGACCTTGGCATTATCAGGTGGCTGCTCTGGACACAGGACGGGTCACAGAGCTAACACCCAGTTACCACAAACAAGACTCCTTCATATATGGCAGAAGCCTTTGTTTCTAGGTAAAATAGGGCACAGTTTCTCTGATATAGTTTCAATAAACTTCACTTCCTCCACCCACAGGAGAGGAAAAACCAATCTGTTTAGTTCTTTCTTGATAGTTTGTCACACCAGACAAGCAGCTCCAGCATTCATGCTGCCTCTTGGAATGAAGAGTAAGTAATTTAAGAAGACAGCATAAGATTGTTGGAGCTGCCTTGTCTGACATTAAAAGTTTATCAACTAAAGAACTGAACAAACTGATTTTTTTTCTTTCCTTCTGAAGGGATTCAAATCACACCTATAGAAGCTAATATCCTATTTCATTACAGAACTGCATACAAAATTATTGTAGTATATATACTATTGTACTATTGTTAAATACATTCCTGGTTTTGTATTAATCAGATATCCACTCTGACTTCTCAAGTGCTTATGTGTACAGCACTATGTCGGTGGGAAAGCGTCTCCCTCCGACATAGCTACCACCACTTGTTTAGGTGGTTTCATTATGTCAGCAGGAAAGCTCTCTCCAGTCGATGTAACGTGGCTACACAAGCTCTCTTACAGTTGCTGTAAGTTTTGGGAGTAGACTAACCCCTAGCTACCACCTCTCAGGGAGGTAGATTAACTACAGTGACCAGAGAACCCTCCCACTGTTGTATTGTGCCTATGCTGAAGCATTATCCCAGTGCAGATGCAGCTGTACCTCTGTAGCACTTCAAATGTAGACATAGCCATAGTGTGAGTAAGGCTGCTGAATCTGGCTACAAGGGAACATTTGTTCCCAATTTTCTAACTAGATGACAATATTGGAGTTATGCCGAGTTTGAACCCAATTGTTCAAGGAATCTCAGTGCCTCTGGTGATGGTGAGGTGAGAATAATTAAAGTTCCTGTAGTTCTGAGTTCTTCCTCTCCCACATGGTACTTACTCAGTAGTTCTTTACCCTTTTTACTTTAGCTCTCATATAATCATATAATTATATAAACATTAATTTAAGGATTAACAAAAGAAAGGGCTAATAAAAAACAATTGGTTACCTGGACATTCTGAACTATTGCCAAATTAATATCAGCCTGTTCATGCTGAGTGATTGCCGTATCTGTGTGACAAGTCACCCTATTTTTAAATAAACAGAGAACATAAGGTCAATGCCAAGGAAAGTCCTTCAGAACATTCCTGATAAAGTTACTTCGAGGATCAGCATTCAGTTAGGCCCTCATCCTGCAAATACTTCAGTGGAACTATTCTTGTGCATGACTTCAATATGGCTACTTATGAGCTCGTCAATATATTATATGATGATATATTATGACTAAAGCCTGTGTTCAAAGATGAAATGGGACATTTTCTCTGTGGTTTTAGAAAGTTAAATGTGTGTTTGCAGGATCAGAGCCATGTTCTTAAATACATTCTAATAAAAGAGATTGTTTGTAGATAAAGATGAGCCTAGAAGAAGGAGGAGGATCCAGGGAACTACAGACCAGTCAGCCTCACCTCAATCTGAGGAAAAATCATGGAGCAGGTCCTCAAGGAATATATTTTGAAGCATTTGAAGGAGAGGAAGGTGATCAGGAACAGTGAGCATGGATTCACCAAGGGCAAGAATGCCTGACCAACCGGATTGCCTTATATGATGAGATGTCCGGCTCTGTGGAAGTGGGGAAGTGGTGGACGTGATATATCTTGAATTTAGCAAAGCTTTTGATATGGTCTCCCACAGTTTTCTTATCAGAAAATTAAAGAAGTATGCATTGGATGAATGGACTATGAAGCGGATAGAAAGCTGGCTAGATCATTAGGCTCAACGGGTAGTGATCAACAGCTCAATGTCTAGCTGGCAGCCAGCATCAAGTGGAGTGGCCCAGGGATTAGTGCTGGGGCCGGTTTTGTTCAACATCTTCATTAATGGTCTGTATGATGGGGTGAATTGCACCCTTAGCAAGTTCACGTATGACACTAAACTGCGGGATTGGTAAATACACTGGAGGGTAGGGATAGAATACAGAGTGACCTAGACAAATTGCAGGATTGGGCCAAAAGAAATCTGATGAGCCTGGTTCAACAAGGACAAGTGCAGAGTCCTGCACTTAGGATGGAAGAATCCCATGCACTGCTACAGACTGGGGACCGACTGGCTTAAACAGCAGTTCTGCAGAAAAAGACCTGGGTTACAATGGACAAGAAGCTGGATATGAGTCAACCGTGTGCCCTTATTACCAAGAAAGCTAACGACATATCGGGCTGCATTAGTAGGAGCATGGCCAGCAGATCGAGGGAAGTGATTATTTCCCTCTATTTGGCACTGGTGAGGCCACATTTAGAGTATCGTGTCCAGTTTTGGGCCCTCGCTACAGGAAGGATGTGGTCAAATTGGAGAGAGTCCAGTGGAGGGCAACGAAAATGATTAGGGGGCTGGGGCACATGGCTTATGAGGAGAGGCTGAGGGAACTTGTCTTATTTAGTCTGCAGAAGAGAAAAGTGCGGGGAGATTTGATAGCAGACTTCAACTACCTGAAGAGGAGTTCCAAAGAGGATAGAGTGGCAAATGACAGAACAAGGAGCAATGGTCTCAAGTTGCAGTGGGAGAGGTTCAGGTTGGATATTAGGAAAAACATTTTCCCTAGGAGGGTGGTAAAGCACTGGAATGGGTTACCTAAGGAGATGGTGGAATCTCCATCCTTAAAAGTTTTTAAGGCCCAGTTTGACAAAGCCCTGGCTGGGAAGGTGTAGTTGGAGTTGGTTCTGCATTGAGCAGGGGGTTGGACTCGATGACCTCCTGAGGTCCCTTCCAACCCTAATTTTCTATGATTCTATGCACAAAACTTTGGACCATACTCTGGCCAAATATAGGAATGTTTGGATCTTCTAATGATAGAGCAAGAGCACTGTTGTTGGATTCAGATCCATATTCAACTAATTGAAGACTAAGGTTATTTGGGACCATAGTCTTAGGTGAGGATGATCTCTAATTCTAAGACTAAATAATTTACAATTGAATAAGGACAAGAACTGGTACAATAATTTGTACAAATGATTTTGCTTTGCAGCTGTTGGCATTATTAAACCAGCTTGAATAAGGACTTTAGGATTTGGCTCTAGAAACCACAGTATTGAAGATATTACAATTTCTGGCCTTGAATCTCTCTAGTTTGCCTAAAACTTTAGGGAAATCAGAGTTATATGATAGTCAACTCAGCCTCCACATGAGTCAGCTCTTCCAAGTATACAAGTCACCTTTAATGCATTTTGTCTTCAATTAAGCAGTGTCCTTTCACAATGAAAATGAAATTTGAACTAAAACCCTTCAAAAGGAGAAGTTAAACAAATGTATTGATTGGCTCCGTAACCATATTTTGGCTGCCTGACTTACCTGTTTGGTTAACATAACTTCTGACATATTTTTAAGTGACATAGGCTATGAGAATTTAAGATCTAGATTCTTTGTCAGTTTCTGTGTAGATTGCGCCATCTTTCTGTTCATCCTACCTATCTATTCCTTATTATAGTGATGGATGCTGCAGAAAACGGCTAACTGCTTTTCCCTTAAGTTTTGGTTTGCAGGGCAAGGCCCCCAAGTTGATGTCATACAATGTTCTGTTCTTTTTCACTTCCATATGAAGGAGGGAGGCTCCTATGCTTGGTATATACACTTTTTATTTCTTTATTACCCTCCCTCTCCTTCAGCCCTCTCTCCCTACCTCTCATTAATCTGGTTATACTGGAGAAGCTTTGTCAAAGAAAAGGATTTTGGAATGTGCCCTGAAACTGTCAGATTCTGGTTTAGTCAGATTTCCTTTGGAAACTTGTTAGACAGTCAAACCCTTTGGACCAACGATGCTTTGTTTCCAGCTCTCACAGAGCTTCATTCTGAGCTTTCAGAGCTGCATTGTCTCAGAGGAGCAAGCTTTCTTGGTACATTATAGATAAAGATGCAGTGAATGAGGACCCTGATACAATACTACTGGGGGGGAGAGGCTTTCAGTGGAATGGGAGACAAATAACTCAACTGGTTCATCGAAGAGTTTTCCCTCTTCTAGCCACCACCACTTTATTTTGTCCAGGTTGAGTTTGAGCCAAATGTCCTTATTCCAGTTGCTGACTGCCTTGTGGCATCCCTGAGGTAGTGACGTCTGCATCTGTGGAAAAGGAAATGTTCAAAACCACAACCTTTTCACTAAATAAGTAATTGGACCATGGAGCTCATGGCCATAAGATGTCATTATGGCCAAGAACTTAATAAGATCCAAAGATGGATTGGATACTTACATGGATAACAAGAATATCAAGAATTGTTATAGTTTATGCCAACAGAATATTGGAAGGAATATAAAACCTCATGCCTCAGGTCTTACACCAATCTTTAACTATTAGGGATTAGGATAAAACGTTCATTTTCTTGCATCTTCTTAAATATCCGGTGCTGACTATTCTTGGAGACAAGACAAGATGGACCATGGATCTGATCCAGTGTGGCAACTCCTATGTAAAGCCCTGCCTCTCTCTTTGCCTTCTCTACAGTAAGGAATTTTTTCACTGTTACTAGCTATGGCTCAGCTCCAAAAGTATTAGCAATGTTGGGAGCCCTAGCATAGATGGGCTGCAGGCTGCTGCTGGTATTTTAAACATCATGTTATCCAACACTGATCAGAATAGGACTAACTGACATGATGCGTAAAATGCCACAGCCACCAGTAGTGTCACTTCTCCACATGCTACTCTGTTTGCTTCCTTCTGCTAATCAGCAGCAGTTACCCTCCCAAGTTACCATGACTTCATTCTCAGTTGCACCACTCAAAAAATCCCAGCATTCAAGCCCTTCCTACAGCCTTGCTTTGGGTCACCTCATCAGAAATTCCTGCATTTTCCTGACTTACTACACTTCACCAATAATTTCTCCATGAATGATTCCAGCCCCCCTATTCTACTACTTCCTTTATACAAAGAAGAATCTCTGCCTTGGCTCCCCTCTACTCATACTGTTTCCTTCACATGACTGCAATTTTTCTAGCCATTTCCACTTTATCTCCTATCACTATAAATTCTCCCTCCCCAGCCTAACCTGCCATTTCTGCAGGAACTCCTGATCCATGTGTACTTATTTCCCAAACCAGGGGTTCTCAAACTTTTTTTGCTGGGACCCCCTTTGAAAATATTTCAAGCTTTGATAACACCCCCCCATGCCATGCCACGCCACACTTACTTCTGTGCTGCTGCTGGTGGCAGTGCTGCCTTCAGAGCTGGGTACCTGGCTAGCAGCTGCTGCTCTTGCGAGCCCCCTACAATAATCTTGCAACCCCCTTTTGGGTCAGGACCCACAGTTTGAGAAACACTGCTGTAGACCTTATTTCACACTAAGTTATCTTATCTCCTTCAAGTTTCTCAATCACCTCCACTTTCCTTAGCTCCTCTCCGGGACACCATGCAACTAAGAAACAGCTCCACGGAACAATTCCCAATCTGCCTCAGGCAAGATCCCTTTCACTCTTGTAGATCTTTGTGGGGTTTATTGCCACTGGTAGCAACACTCGCTGGGTCCTGATTGGTGATTAATTGAAATCTTGTGTATTCTGGTACACAGCCCCTAAATACGTGGAAGTTTAATTCAGTGGGCCTTGGTGAGAGGCTGCCAGAGATGTTGGACTCTGCCAGATGGGCTGTCTTCCTGCTGCCCAAGCCTCCAGGGATAGGAGGATCCTGTCCTTGAAGATCCAGCCAGAGTGAAGGAGAGGACTGTTTAGCTTTTCTCACTGAGCCATTGATAAGACTCCATATATTCCATGGTAAGTTTGCCCAAAATTCAGCTGCAGCATTTCCTGCTTTTTGCAGCAGATTAGCGATCTAAAGTCTCAAAGCTTCAAATAAATTTTTTTAATTGAGGTTTTAAAATGACTGGTATGAAGATATAGAATACAATCAGTCATATTCCTTATATTAGTTAATTTGATTATGATAGTAAATTCAATTTTATTCTGTTCCTAAATCTTCAATTTTTTACAGAATGTTGTTTTAAACACAGAGCTACTACCTTGCAGAAGTTGGATGTTTTCACACTTAGGCAGGAGATATTTGGGCTCTTGGCACCTGCAAAGGAATCTCAGGCAGTTTAGGATTGTGAGATGTGTGTTAGCTGGATTTTTCTGCTAGAATTTCTGGCAGAGAAATAGTTAATTTTGACATTTAAGTGGTTGTAGATTTTATACCCAATGAAGTTGTTGACACTACTCAATTAGTTCAGGCAATCTGTGGAATGGACTCAACTGCATCAGTTACACTTGGAAGACATTCTTTGCAACTGTAAGGGCTAGAAACATTCTTTTTCATTAACAACTCAGATTCTGGGAGAAGGACTGGATTCGGCAACAAATTCCACAGTTGTAGAAATCAGGGTTCAGGTGGCCTTGTCTAGAGCTGGGTGAATAATTGATTTTTTTCAGATTGACTTGTAAATATTCCCCCCACCCCCCAAAAAAATCAGGGAAATATTCAGTTTTGTTCCAAAAGTGTTTGGAATTAATCAGCAAATTGGAAAAGTTCATTTCAGGGTCCACAAAGTGGGTGTCCCTTTGCAGCCTTGCCTGTGCCATGGGACATTCAGGTTTGAATGCCACCTCTGGAGGAGGCACTTGAACTCAGTTCTACTCTCTAGCTGGTGAGTGCCCTAACCACCAGGCTATAAGCTATTGTGGGGTAGGTTTGTTTCCAATCTCTCCCCTTGAAGCTGTTCTACTTGGTATAACTTCATAAATATTCTTTGGGCCCCAGAGAGAGCTTGAGAATGACTTTATAGCCTGATGATAAAGGGACTCACTGGGGAGGTTGGAGATATGGATTAAAATCTTCTCTCTGCCTGATTCAGACCTGGGTCTCACAGGCAAGTGCTTTAACCACTGGACTAAAGGTTATAAAGGGATACATGCACACAAGATTGCTGGCCCTGAAAAACTTTTCCCAGCCAAAACTATTGGGTCAAATTTGCAAATAGTTTGAAGTTGACTGAAATTGCATTTTATGACAAATGAACTATTCACCCAAAACACCTCACTCACCTCTAATCTAGACTATTCTTCCATTACTCAAACTGTTAAAAACTAACTTTGTCCATAACAAACATAGCATAGTATTAACACAACTGCAATAATTAAACAAAAAGAAACACCAGGTTCTTGTGGAGTTAATGAAAGTGGTGGTGAAAAAAACTATGGAAACAAATGATCTTTTTTTTATTGGTGAGTTTAATAATAGTGACTTACAGGAGAACTGGTAAAAGACAAAGCAACTTTATTTCCTGGCCCCAATTGCCTGTGTATCAGAGTTCCTGGCATATGGGGGGCTGTTTCTACTGACATGACTGATTACTATTATAACACCCATATCTGTGAAATAGAACATACTGCCCAGGTGTCTCGTAAGTGTCTCATAGTTAATGTCTTGCCAGAGTGTAAATCTGTCAGTTGTGTACTATGTACATATCAAGGTTTTCCTGTTGAAAACACTTGAGACTAACAAAAGGGCTAAGATAGTTCACTGAAGTGTGACACTAAGCTTTCTGCTTGGGGGAACTGTCTCAAAATTAACTAGTTTGCAGTTTGGTGGCATATGCCGCTCTCATGCCAACTGCATAAGAACTAGCATTTGTATGGCATAACATGGCAAAACCCAAGCAGAAGTCTAGAAAACATATTTCTACACACAGTCTGTCATTGCAGAACTGGGTTATAAGTAGATTAGAGTTGGAACTTCCCCCTGTGAAGTGTTAGGGATTGGTGATAGCCAGACAACAGACAAGATAAGGCCTGAATGAATGATGAGGTGATCATTATGGCATGCTCTATCTTACAAATGGATTGGCATTATCTAAACTTTCACAAAAAATGGAGACGTGTTCACTTGAACATTGAAATTGAAGGAGTGCACTGGTGTAAAACTGGAGTCACCCAGCGCTGAATCAGGTTTCTGATTTTTTTTCACAGGATATCACTCTACTAATACAAGCTTCCTGAAATTTATTAGTGAAATACTGACCAAAAAAAGGCTGGTGTTCTGAAGTGATTGAGTAGACAAAATCAATTTTTCCATCAGCAGAAGTTGTTTTGCAATAAAGAACATTCTGTAGCCTAAATACAGCTGAGCAATTGTGGCTTGTTGTCTTTGTTAATTTAGGCCCATCTGTCTCCTTTGAAATCGTTGATTACCTTTAATATACTTATCCACAGTGAGACAAATCAGGTGTAACACTATCTGAGTTAAAGAGTTCCAGAGGGGTAGCCGTGTTAGTCTGTATACAGCAAAAACAATGAGAATTCTGTAGCACTTTAAAGACTAACAAATTTAATTACGAAAGCTTATGCCTGCTGAAATTAAATTTGTTAGTCTTTAAAGTGCTACAGAATTCTCATTTTACCTGAGTTAAATGAGCTCTAGAGGGCTAGTGGGACTACATTACTTAAGCCAACCTGTCTCTTGGTATCCTTTTTCTCAAGGAAATTAGAATAAAAGACCGTATCTTATTCTTTCAGCTACTGGGATGCAATTTCACAAGAATATTTTCAAGGCCTGGGTCCTGCTATTAAAAGCCATTAATGGATCTGGTCCTTGCTGCATCTCTATATGGAAGTTGCAAAGATAGTTGCACTCTTCTGGAAAATGCATATCCTAAAGATCAGGTAAAAGCAAAAGAAAGCCAGCGATCAGGCATTCTTGATCATGGAGGTCTAGCTGTAGAACAAATATCCAGTGAAACTAATTCAGTCTAGCGACCTTTAGGAAATGCTGCAAGATCTTCCTGTTTTGATAAAGCTGTTCCACTATAACCAATGACACAACACTGCTCCTACCTCAAATTAAATCCCCCAAGGAAAGGGAAAATGGAAAACACCATGAAATTATGGTGAAACACTATGAAATCTATTATGGCCTTCATTCTGCTAATCTGGGTCACAGACAACTTTTTATTTTGGGGGGAGGCTAGAGTTTTAAAAAAGCCATCAAATATCACTTTTAATGAGTAATTTTGTACTCTAAGAAAATTCGTCCACTTCTAATAAAGCGAGATGAACTTCTGCTCAAAATGCATTTCCTTTATGTATTTATTAATTAATGCAATCCTAAATGGGGGCTAAAGCCTCCCAAGCCCTTAGTTATCTATACCCATGCAATTTAACTATGTCTAAGTGCCTCCCACAATATCTTGATGAGAATCAGTACAAAACTTTAAATTAGATTTTTTATTTCTGTGGGTGCCAATTGTCTGCCCACTGTAGTAGGGTACAGACAGAGAGAAAGATGGAGTCTGAAACAGACTTGCCCACAAACTATAGAGCAAAAACTATACAAGGAAATTTGGTGAATAACTCTGAAGAGCAAATAAATGAGGGAGAATCAAACTGTAAAGGACACAAAGTTCATTTGAAGATATTTGCTGTGAATTCTTCACCCAGCTCTAGTAGTTTTATTTGAGGAGGAACTGTCTTGTAAGAGAGACTCTTAGTGAAGGAGAGTTGTTTTTCTAGTTGCGTATGTTTCATGTACAAAGATAAACATAATGCCTTTGAGATACTAAATAAGAAAATGGTACATGCAGATTTTGAGGACTTGGTGTTAGGTGGAGAAGGAGCTAAATGAGCTAAAGGAGCCTCAAATTTTGTATAATGCCTCATGAAAACTAGAGAAATCTTTGACCATGGTCCCTTTTTATTAGCTGTACAGTTACTCTCTTGATCCACAGAATGAGACATTAGTTAGTATTGAATCCTTTCTGGAATTACAAAAATATGCAAAAAGCCAAATCTGTCCTTCTACTCTAAAGTAACTTTCAAGTGCTACTCAGAGATAAAACTGGAACCCTTGTGCCCAAAGCCACAGATGTCAGAAAAGAAGAGATTGCTCACCACCTTGTGGATACTAGAGGCACATTACAATTTTATTCTGAACACTTATTTGTTTACAAAGCAAATTGAAAATACTTAGTTTCTTTAAAATAAGAACATCTAGGCATGCTATTCCCTTACACAATATAACAAGATGGGTTATTTATTATTATCATGGGGCTGGAGAAACATTTTAAGCAATAGAAACTTACCATTCTCCTGTATATTACAATTAAAATTCAGCTTTCTTGAACTAAATTGAATTTTGGAACCCTTAGTTTAATAGGTCAAACCCTACAGTCTTTTGCTCTGTCACTTGTCAGGCAAAACTGCCTTTGAAGTCAATGTGGGAATTTTGCCTTACTAAAGACAGTGAACAGGCTCTGAGATTTGTGTCAGTAGTTCTAAACTACCACCATTCTCTCATTCGCTTACAGTGGTGCACCTGATATATTGTCAATAGCAACATGAGTGCAGCATATGTCTAGACTGATTAACTGCTTTCTTTGCCCTTCCCCCTAATGACAACCAGCACCGCAATGCTATACTTTGTTTAACTGGAACTGAGTAAATTGATGTTTCAGTAAATCAGCCTAGAAACTACCCTGGCTGAAGGAATGAATGCAAGTAATGTTAGAAAAAGGAGGATGAAGAAAGGAAGATGAAGAGACAGAGAAAAAACAAGTGGAGAGCAGGAGAGAGAAAAGAATATAGTAAAGGTAGGTTAAATTTTATTAACTTTGTACCTGATCCTAGAAGGTATTGAGATCATCCACTTCCATGAGCTTATCACATTCAGCAGTTGGTGGGACTGGATGTGATACTCTCTCTAGCAGACAGCTCCCCAAGCATTGGCCTTAAAAATTGATTACCAGCATCTTGGAATACACTCAGATCTGAGTACATAGTGGTATTCCCCACTCAAAAAAGCCAGGGAACTGTTAACTTTAACTCGTACTGCTACAATTTTTAGGATTGTGTATTGCACTGATGAAAATGGCAATTGTTGGACCTAGCAAATTGCATTCAATGGAACTTTTTGAAATGTCATTTGCTGAAAATATTAAGTGTATTAAAACTAGGGTCCTGCAATGAGATCCTAAAAGTTACTTGGTAAGTATACCACTGAAATAAAATTGGTAGGCTTGGATTGTCTGTCATCTATTCAAGCCTGAAAATATATGTTTATCATAATTAGGGACATTTTTAAGAGTACACATGCACTCATATATTCACTTACATGTTATGCCTCTATGCATAATACAGCATTTGCACTTAGTCACTGTAGTTGCACGTATATCATGACTATCTAAAAGCTTGTTTGTAATGATTTGTTTTGAATTTCCTACACTTCACATTACTGAGGGATCCAGTTTATTTTGAATTCATTTGAAAAATGTTAATTTCTTCAAATACTGTGTTTTAATGAAGTTTAAGAGATAATCAGAACCATCAATGACTAAATACACAACTTTAAAAGGGCCAAACTATGGCCCCAGTTCAGCAAAGCACTAAAAAGCATGCTTAACTTTTTTAGTAATGCCATTGTCTTCAAGGGACTACAGATGTGCTGCAAGTTAAGCATGTACATAAGTGTTCTGCTAAATCAGGACCTAAATCCTTTTGAGTGCTCCATTATTTTGGAGCCTGATATTTATTAAAGTTTAGAACACTTGAATGAAGGATAACTGCATCAAACAACTTAACTATAAAAATTACAAGCAGAGGTGGCAGCTATGCCTACACTTAGCGTTACTTAACATTTTTTTTACATTTTAAGATTATTTTCAGTTGATTTATAGGTTTGCCAGCCTGAAAAATTGAAGTATGAAGTTTTCCATATTGGGTGTCTACCTCACACTGAATTTTTTGGAAAGGCGCAGCAAAAATAGTCCAGCCATTTCAGAGAACAAGGTTAGGGAGAAATAGGTTGTATTGACTATATTGAAGTGCCCTCCCCCCAACACACCCCTACAAAGCCTCTCTCTGAGCACAAACTTCCCATATCCATTTATCCCCCTTTACGCTGCCCCATATGCTCCTTCCCTCCCAGGAAGCATGTCTAATTTTTTCCTCAAACACTTTCATTACATTTCCCTCCCAAAATAAAACCCCCAGTTTGTAGCACTCAGCCTAAAACTCTTTTGTGGGGCTTGTGATTAACTTACACTTAGCTGTATGTTAATTGACAGGTGAGCTCATCGCATCCCCATGAGGCACATCAAATTTCAAATTAATCTAATTAACTGTTCAGATTTTAGAGCATTTACAGGAGTCAAGCTTTAAAGCATAGAAAATAGCAGTAAAGGAGACCTCCAGTCACTTTTCTATATGGGTGCAAGCACAGTGTAAAAAATATTTTTCTTAAATACTATTCTCAAGTTGGGTCCCCCAAAGATTTAGTGGATGCCATGCACTACCTTGGCCAAAACTTGTCAGACCGAGACCACTTTGACCCATAGCTCATCAATAGTGTGATCTCTAGGTCTGTGCAATGCCCCCAAATAGAAACTCTTTTAAAAACTGGCCGGGGGGGGGTTTACATCTGATACAAATGACTCCAAATTTGGGTCACTAATCCTACCCTGCACCCTGCCGTGGCATATCAACTATGAAAGAAATCCAACTATGCTTGTCACTTTTACAGTACTCAGAAAGGTTGACCTTTAAACAAATGTCATGACCCAACCTTAACTACAGTGTGCTGCTGTGACACTATCATGAGCTTGAATGGTTTTCTTTTAATAAGTGACTCTGTAGTGTTTTGCTCACATATGAAACTAACGGCTTGTCTACGCATACAGCAGTGCTGTAGCACATCTGGTGAAGAGTACTCATGTCAGCATAATAAAACCACCTCCATGAGAGACGGTACCTGTCCCGCCAACATAGTGTTGTCTACACCGCTACTTATGCGGGTGTAACTCAGAGATTTGCAAACTGTGCGGTGTGCCCGCCTGGGGGGATGCGGAAGAACATTCAGCAGGGTTCATGGAGGGAGCACTACCTCCACCCCTGACTCACCTCACTGGACCACCCAGCCTGTGGTCAGGGTCAATGCTTCCATACCCAGCATTGGCTCTGTCCCCTGAGACTTTGCATGTGCCTTCCCCCACCTTGAAAACCCGAGTAGGGAGGGGCAGGTATTGGGCATGGGGGGAAAGCAACCAAAAATTGTAACTCAAAGGGGGAGGGGGGGGCTCATCTTAAAAAGTTTGAAAACGCTGGGTGTAATTTATGTCACTCAAGGGGGTGGTTTATTCACATCCCTGAGCAACATAAATTATGCCATCATAAACTGAAGTGTAGACATAGCCTAATTCACTTTAACTTTTCCACCTCTACATACACCATCAGTTTGAGACCGTTGTGTATAAATGAACAATTTACACAAACTGAGAACGTCATGAAAATACATAATCTAGCCATAAGATTCCAAACATTGTTGTAATTATTAGGAAACAAACATGCTCTTGTAGTTAAAGCACAAGAATTAGAATCAGATATAGATTATTTTAATGTTTTTGCTACAAACTCTGAGTGATCACAGGCAAATCACTTAATCTCGATATATTGTACCTGGTTTATCCCCTCTGTGAATAATACCCATCTTAATAACAAATACCACATTTAATAATACTAATAAATAAATGGAAGGATAGTTTTGGGGGTAAAGGATGGGATTGAGAAGCAGATGATCTGATTTTTCTTCCCAGTTTTGCCATTGACTTGCTGTCTGACTTTAGCCTGAGATTTAACCACTCTGAATAGTGGAGACAATAATACTGCCTTATTTCATAGAGGTGGTGTGAAGTCAAATGAAAGCATCCAGGGTGGAGATTGCTAGGTAAGGTCTGGGAAGTGCGAAGTACTGTAGCAAATGGGCCTCGGGGGTGGGGTTCCTGCTAGTGGACTAGGTTGTGGGCTTGTGAAGCTGGAGAATCTGGATTGTGGCTGGAGCTGGTTGAAAAGGTGCATAGAAAAGTGTTCTGAAAAGGCTTGTCCTGTGGGACAGTGGTGTAATTTCCCAGCTCCCCGTCCCATCCATGCTGCTTTGCCCGGGTCTACACTTACCTGGAGATTCGGCGGCAGTTGATGGGAGTTATGCAAACTACCCAGAGGGTCGACTGCTGTGCTTCCCTTCTGCGCGCGGTCTACACTGCGCTGTGCCAATGCAGCGCTATGCTACTTGAGGGAGTGGTTTTACTCAGTCGACTTCCTGATCGATTGAGCGGGTCTACACTGACCGCGCAATTGATCCAGAAAGATCGATCCGGCGGCAGTGACTTTGCCGCCATCAGTATAGACAAACCCTCAAATGGCACTATGCACAGCCCCTTGCACTGAGATATTATACAGATGAAAGCCCCTCCCCCAGCCTAAGGGGAGGAGCTATGGGACCTGGACTCAATTAATTCCAGGGGTAAAGGTCAAAGGGCTAAAGGGAGGGAACCTGAAGGGGACACCCAGCAGAGAACCCCTGACAGCACCCACTGCTCCTCGACCTTGCATTGAGGTGCAGTGGAGCAACAACTGACCAGCCTTCTCGGGGCAGGGGGCCTAAGGCGGGGATGCCCACCCTCTGAAGTGTTGTGCCACAAACCGTGGGCAGACAGATTTTGTGATTCGGGCTGTGCCGAGCATGTGCACAGGAACTGAGCATGCTCAGTAACGTTTGCTGCAGCCGCTGCCCTCACCCTGCCCTTTCTGGGTGTCAGACGCCCTGGCCCACTGTTTAGAGGGGTTAAAAAGGGGCAAAGGGGGCACACTGGAGGCGGGGATGGGCAGGATGTAATCAGGGGACAGAATTTTACTGGCCGGGGGGGGGGGGGGGTGAAGCCGATGAGGGCGGGAGTAGGAGAGGGGCTGAGGAGCAAAATCAGCCCAGCGGTGAGGCGCTGCCAGCCTGTGGCAGAGGCAAAACCCCAGCGCAGGGAGGGGCAGAGGGGGTCACAGTGACCCCGCTGGGATAAGCCACCTGCGACCTGCCCTGTTTGCAAAACCAGTGTGGGATGGGGGGGGGCGGGGCTGAGGGGCTTTTTTGTTTCTGCTCGCACAGGCGTCTGCGTCCCAGGGCTGGGTTCTTAAAGGCACAGGCATCCCAACGCCTAAAAACAGCAGCTCCTGCTACACTGCGGGGGGCGGGGGTCACAGCTTTTGTCTGGCTTCAGCATCGGACAGAAACTGGCGCTACTGCGGCGGTAACAGGTTCCGTCATCGGGCCTCCAGTGCGCCAGAAACGGACGGGTAACAAAATCTATCTGTCCAGAGTTTTCGGCAGGGTGCGCGCGCAGCCCAGCGCATACCCGCGGCGTAACAAGGAGTCAGCGCGCCCCGCCGCCCAGTAGAGGAGCGCGCGACTGGGCGAGTCCATTGCTGATGGGGGGAGGCGAAAGCGGAAGGGTCCCTGGCGAAGAAACTGGAACCTTCCAGTCGCGTGCGATTGCCTCCGCCCCGCCCCTTCCGCACCGGCGTCTCGTCACGTCACGTCACGTCAGTCTCTGACTGTCATGTCATTGTGTGTGCGGTGTGGGGAAAGAAGGACACAGGCTGTAGCAGCTGCCCGCAGCCCTTCCTTGTCCGCGCGCCACGCCTCGAGCGAGCAGCGTTCCGGGGGGGCTCCGCGCAGAAACCGTTGTCGGTGGCCGTTGCGCGCACTAGCCGTCCCCACCGGCCCCAATCCATCCTCTCTTCGCTCTCTTCGCCGGCGGCTGGGCTGCTTCTGCCGTGGCCATGAGGCACCTGCCCTATTTCTGCCGCGGGGAGGTGGTGACGGGCTTCGGCAGAGGCTCCAAGGAGCTGGGCATCCCTACCGGTGAGTGCGGGCGTGGGGGGCTCGCTCCTCGCTGTGACTCTCTGTCCCCCCATTACCTGCGGGGTAGGGGGCGCCGGGGGCGGGGTGGGAGGTGGCTGTGACCCCGCCCCGTTCTGACGTCACTGAGGTTGCAACTCTACGTGGGGTCGCTCGCACTTGCTACCCGCCCTCGGGAGTCCAGCGCGGTCGGGGCTTTGCTGCCGCCGGCCCCGTGGGCGGCCGCGGGCGAGCCGCGTCTCTCGATGCGGCCTCCGGGAAGCACGTTGCCAGGCGGCTTCCAGTGGAGTGGAGTGAAGTGGGCAGGGCAAGCCCAGGGCCAGGCAGGAGCAGCAGAAATGGCCTGTCTTGAGAACGCCCTCAGACCCCGCTTTGGCCGCAGGTGAAGGCTGTCGTACAGCTTGCGGTTGGGGGAGGGCTGGAGGAAGCCAGGTGAAGGCCAGGTCTACACTAGAAAGGTCATCTATACCCCCAGACCTGCCTAGCTTAGAGACAGCTTATGCTGGCAAAGAAGTGCATTGGTTGGTGTAGTTTATCCTCATAGGGGCAGTAAATGAGCTCTTTCAGCAGAAGCGTGTTTATAGTGATACACTGCATCTGTTTTAAGGCTTCTGCTGGTCTAGAAATGTTGCAGAAAAATTCCACCCCTAACTGACATTGATTATCCTGGCAAAGCTGTAGTGTGGACTTGGCGTGAGTAACACGACAATTCACTACAGCACCTTTTCTGAATATGGTTTGTCCTTGGTTATGTTTACAACTAAACTGTTATAGAGCGGTTCCAGCTGCACCTGTTGCTGCCATGTAATTTACTATCCTATGCAATGCTATTGCTGCTATCATCTGCACTGAACCACTGCACTGGGGGAGAGTTTTAACTGCTTGTGTAGATGATGCAACTATTTTGGAGTCTGAACTAAGGACATGTCTACACTACAAACTTAAGTTGACATATGCTAGGTCAACTTACAGCCACCACAATAAGGTGGTTCATGTCTACACTACCCTCCTTTTGTTGGTGGTGTATATCCTCAATGGGAGCACTTCCACTGACTTAAGAGGGGTAGTGTGGGGATTTGAGAGCCTGGGCTCTCAGCTCCAAACAACTCTAGATAGTGAACTGCGCCTTGGTTTCCCTCTTCCTCCAACCCAGGATGACAGCCAATGTAAGTAACCTGCAGTGTCTACATGGACATTGCATCACCCTAACTACATCAATAAAAGTCCTCTGCCTCTCATGGAGGTGGAGTTTTTATGTCCATGTAGTAAGGCACTTATATGGGCAGGAGCAAGGCTGTAGTGTGTACACTGACATAAGCTGCCTTATATCGACCAAGCTCTGTACTGTAGACCAGGATTAAGTCTTAGGCTATGTTCAGACTGACAGCGGCAAAATTGCTGCCACCAGATCGCTCTTTCTTGATCGATTGAGCGGTCAGTGAGACCTGCTCAATCAATCCGGAAGTCGACTGAGTAAGTCCACCCCCTCAAGTAGCGTAGCGCTGTTCCCCTTGGCTCAGCGCAGCGAGAACAGCGCGCAGAAGGGAAGCAGAGAAGTTGACGTCAGTTACGCAAAGTACTCTGCGTGGTTTGCGTAACTCCCGTCGACTGCTGCCGAATCGCGCAGTAAGTGTGAACCAGCCCTTAGTAGTCTGTCTACAGCCTACACTGGGAAAATCTTGTAAATATTTCCTACAATTACTAATGCCAATTAGCGCCACAGGTGTTAGGAATGTTGGGAGACCTGGCATAGACATGGCAACAATTTTTAATTGCCATGTTGATGAAATGTGCTTTAAGCAGAATTAGACAATTTTTCAAATGCTGATCACAGATAATGTCTCTGGACACTAAGCATCTTGTGTTGTAAATAGTGGAGAAACTGAACCAGTCGTGGCAACAGTAGGACTTGCAAAATAGCTTGCTCAGAGAGCTGTGATGAAATCATGGCTCTATTTGACTTAAATGGAGCCAGGATTTCACCCCTGGATTGTCCTTAGGTTGACTCTGATACAGAAGATTTCTGTGGGGGAGGGTTTTCTACTTAAACAAGGGTTCCCCATGTGTTCTAACTCTCCTCCCTTCCTCCTCCCCCACCCTCTCCCAAATCATACACTCAAATGTATAGTGAGGGATAAAACTAGACATTTTCTGTGAGACCCTGTTTTATTTCTTCACCTTGGGAGGTGTTTTTCTTTTGTGGCTGCCTGCCTGTTTTGGGGTAGAGAAAAACTAAGTCCCCAGGAACAAGGTGTACAGTAGAACCTCAGTTATGAACATCCTGGGAATGGAGGTTGTTTGTAACTCTGAAATGTTTGTAATGCTGAACGAAACGTTATGGTTGTTCTTTCAAAAGTTTACATTTGACCATTGACTTAATATTTTGGAACCTTACTATACAGAAGAAAAATGCTGCTTCCCCTTTTTTTAGCAGTTTGTTTAAAACAGTACTATACTGTATTTGTTTTTGGGGGGTTTTCTGGGTCTCTGTTGCTGTCTAATTATGTACTTCTGGTTCCAAATGAGGTGTGTGGCTGACTGATCAGTTCGTAACTGGCGTTCATAACTCTGAGGTTCTACTGTAATGGAAGTAGCTTATCAAGAAGAAAAAATATATTTTGCTTTCACAACACTGTAAAATTGGAGAAATGTAACACTGCTACATGTGTCCACATGTACAGTTAAAATGAAGTGGACTAATCTATTTAGTGTAGAAATATAAGGCAGAGCACCTGGACAGTGCTGCCTCATTGTAACACTTTGTAAGAGTGCTCCAACTCCTTGTGTTTTTTTTTTAGTGGTAGCTTGTCTGACTTAGTAATGGTCTACACTTTAAAATTTAGATCAGCCCAACTACAGTTGCACAGGATTGTGAAAAATTCACACCCTGAGTGCTGCAGTTAAGCTGACCAGGCATAGCTGTAGATGGGAGAACTCTTTATCAACCTAGCTACTGCTTCTTGGGGTGGAAAAACCCTTTCCATTGATGTGTCTATGCTATAGGTGCTGCTGTAGTGCCTATAGTGTAGATATGCCCTTAGCTTCTGTGCCATTGTCGTGCTTTAGGGCTGATTCAAATCTTTGCTGTACTGGGGTGGAAAAAGTAAATACTGTCAATATTTTTATTTCACTTGGTGACTTGTATTGGTCCTGAAAGAATGGTTTTGCATTCCTAAACTTATTAAATGCTATCCAAATGTTTAGCATAGTACTGTTGGTATGCAAACAAACAACACTTGCATGTTTTGAAAATATTAAATTGATATTTTGGTCTCAATCAGTAACTAAAAATTTCGCATCACAGAAATCAGTGAAGTTCATTTAGCTAAGAATAACAACTGTGTGCTTTATGATCTACCCATGTCACTTCTAAAGCACAAACTTCAGGACATAATGCTAAAAATACCAAAGGCAATTTCACAAAAGCATTCTGGTAAATGTTTCAGCCTGGCTCTTTAAAATATTGAGCTGTACACTGAATAATTAAATGGATCCTCTCAGACATTCAGTTTATTATTTTGTGCTGTTTACTCTGAATATATGGAGTGAAATACACAATGGAAATAAAAATTAACCATGAACAAAAATTATTCTAACTAGTTTCATATTCTGGTTATCAGATTAGCAGGATAGTGCAACGTGAGCAGCCATTTGCATTTCAGTTGCATGTAGTGAGGATAAGCATTTTTCAAGCTTTCTTACAAAGCTGTCATTACATCTCAGTCTAGGGAGAATAGGAATTGGGAGTCTCCATAAAGAAGGAAATGCAAAGGGAGGAACCTGGAAGAGGGAGGGAAAACAAAGGAAGGAAACATGGAAACAAAGGGCAGAAGTAGGGTTGGCTTAAAGGGGAGCATTTTTTTTTTTTTTTTTTAATTAAGGCTTGGCCCTTTAAGCAAAGTTGTACTGCTATAACTAAAGGGATTATTTTAAACCAGTTTAGTTAAACTGATGCAAGTATGTGGTCACTCTTATGTCAACTGAAACTTGGCTTATCAGTTTAGCTTGTGCCTATAAAAATTAAATGTAATTTAACTATTACCAGTTTTAAACTGATATGAAAGTCAGTGCACAAGTTGCACTGGTTTAAGTTAAACCAGTCAACTCTTTTGTGTTGAGAAACTGTGAGTGATACTGAATGTGACAATGAAGTAAGGAATAAATCAATTACACTTGGTCAATTACATTTGCTCTGTGCATGTGGGGAAAGCAGTGATGTGATTTATATCTTGACTTTAGCAAAGCTTTTGATATGGTCTTCCATAGTATTCTTATCAACATTTTAAAGATGTATGGGTTGGATGAATGGACTACAAGATGGATAGAAAGCTGGCTAGATCGGGCTCAATGTGTAATTATTTAGAGATGTAAAAATTCTTTTAATTAAATATCTGGCCCTTATATCTTGTCCTCTGTGCATGAGAAGCTTACTGGTAGTTCACATAGCTGAGCTAGGGTATTATCTTAATTTTCCACATGGCCTGCTCCGGTTTGGCAGAGCTAGTCTGAGCTTTGCAAAAACAGTACAGAGGATGGCCTACCTCTAGTGTGCCGCTAGCTTGCCAGAGGAACACATTGAGGTTCTAGTTAACTTCTGGTGAGAGTACACCCAGGACCATGATTTTAGCAGGAGCTCCAGTTATAGCCACTTTTCAGATTATCAGTTTATCTGCCAGCAGTCTGGCAGAAGTGAGCACCCACCAAACTGGTGTGCAGTGTAGGGAGCATATTCTGCATCTGAAGCACCTGTATCGCAAGGCCAAGGAGTTGGACCAGGCTCTAGCCACTGAAGAGCCCGCTGTTTCCTCTGACATCCTTCTGAATCCAGATGGTTTTATCATCAGACTGGAGGCAGGGACAGCAGAGAATAAGGCCATGATGGAGTACTGGGAACAGACCACATAGCTGAAAGCCCAGATTAGCCCGCTCAACCAGATTGGCTAGTGAACATCCTTGGTCTATATTCCAAGGATTTATTTGGGGATGGACCAGGGAAACAGCCTGGAGAGGAAGCAGTGCAGAGCCAGGGGTTGTTTCTGCAGCGTTATAAGGGCTGCCTGCCATTTTTGTTGTTTTCACAGGGAAGAATTCTTGTTTTAAAAGGGGAGGATTTCTGGGTTATGACCAATAAAACTGTTGCTATGCAGGATGTTATATGCAATGGGTTGTGCTTAGCTTTGGCTGAGGGCTGAAACCAAGACATTTTCTAGACCACTTTCCTCTTCCACTGCCATGTGCAGTCTAAGCTGGATGTCAAGCAGAGGGTAACAAATTAAAATACACTTTTAAATATTTTGCAAAGTATATTTATTGATCTTTCTGTCAAGCTAAGTATGGGCACAGGTGTGCCATGAGTGGCTCCAATGCAGTTTGGGAACAACATTCCGAAAGCACACTATTTATTTCAGACACATTTCTAATGCCCACCACCCACTGGTAAACCACAATGTTAATTGCCTCACAAACGTCCACTATGACAAACCCAATAGGTGACTTGCCATCACTGAACTGCTTTGCAATGACCTGTAGCAGTCTGGGGTAGAGAGCTTCCAAAGGACCATTGCAACCTGCTTCTGTTGGTAAGGATTCTCTCAATTGAGTGATCTGGTGCTGGATGGTTGGGACAAGCAGTCTCACAACTTCATGAAGGTCTGCTTCATGCAGAGGTTCTGGAGAAACTTCAAGTTGTCCCAGGTCTCCAAGACAATGTGATCCCAGTACACTGTGCTAGTTCTTTTTCACCAAAAGTGCTGGTCTACACATGGGGAACCTGTGGCAGTTGCAACATTCATCATGTCTTGCCACTCTGCAATGAATGAATTGGCCTCAGAGTCCTGTCACATTCTGCATCACAAAGTGCCCCCAAAATGCCATCCAGCATCTCACTTAATGTCCACTCCACTGCATAAATAACTCTCCTGCAAGCAGGAGTGGCTCATCAAATGGATCCATGGCTTGTCCCCTGGTTCAAAGGGATAGCAGTGCGTAGAGGAGGAAGTGCCTCCACTAAATATGGCGGGCTAAAATATTTTTGCACAGGAACCTAAGAAGGATAGAGAAGTTTTTCCACCCACAGTACACCACAAACCAATTCCTAGAGTGGTTCCATTTGGTGAGGTGCTAAGAATCCTGGGATATACCCCCAGAGGGCCTAGCACCAATCACAGGTCGCTGCAGTACCAGCATTGAAGTGGGTATATTGGTTATGGCTTATGTGAAACTGCGATGATGACTCTCACAGGCAGGCATGGCTAACACATGACCACACACTGTAGCATAAACATAGCCTAATTCAGTGCTGACACCTCTTTATTAAGACATCTGCAGGGAAAGTTGGAGAGTAGGAGGATTGTTTGTAGAGGTCAGAGACCATTCCTTAAAAGTAGCTTGGATGATTTGTTTTGTGAGTGCAGTCTTAATACTGTTTCTAGGTCTTACAAAATTTGAAGCTTTTTTAAACTGTAACCATTTTGAAAGGCAATATACACTCAAACCACTGGTAGGTAGGTACCTGTGGTCTTAACTTCCCTTAATGGGGGTTTGGGTGTGAGAGAGAGAGACTTTCAACACCACTGTACCTGACCTCATTACAGTTTGGCTCCTGTTTGTAGTGCAGTTGATACTATGGCCATGTTCCCTTATCATGCTCAAACGTTGGAATTCAGCCTGATTGTATGTATTTAAGGTCGTTTCTACCCAACAACTTGGAACTATGTTTTCTATAGATCTGCTAACTCTGTGGTATCTTGGGTACCTCACAAAGCCTGCATGCTAACTGGCTATGAAGCTATTTTTCCTATTACTTTTACTTATATTTGTGTTAAGTGGAGTATTGTCATTAATATCAATGATTTACAAAGGATATATAAGTGGAGTTAGCTTAAAATTTATTAAAAACTTGTTTAATCTTCTATAGAGCACTTAATTTATATAATGTACACTTTAAAAATATTTTGCAGCTAACTTTTCTGAGCAAGTAGTCGAAAGCTTTCCATCTGATATCTCTACTGGTATATACTATGGATGGGCCTGTGTTGGAAATGGAGATGTGCATAAAATGGTTTTGAGCATAGGCTGGAACCCCTACTACAAGAATATAAAGAAATCAGTGGTAAGAATTGTGTTTTATCTGGTACTTTGGCTATAATAAACTAACTGGACTACTGGCTTGAATAAGAGGAGTAGGAGTTGCTCCATATACTGAATGAATGGGTTTAAGATATTGCATTTACAGTTAGAAAAGTCGCATTTGCCTTCTACCTCTTACATCATCAATTAAATCAGCTAAATTCTGATGCTGATCACAGGTCACTTGCTATGCTGCCAGTTAAAATAAATGTAAGCCTAAATAATACATTGAGCAAATTGCTTATAAAAGTCATGGAAATATGATAAATGAGTAAGAGCCTCATAATTTTCAGAGTATAACTGCACTTCAAAATAAAAAAGAAATTACTATGGCTTAGTAGATTTCTCTGCATAATTTGTGGTGTTTTTCCATTATGTTCTCTGATCAGTAATGGAATCCATATATGTTATAGCTTTTTAAGCAGGGACGGTATACTGAACTAAAAATGAATTCATAGAAGATTAGGGTTGGGAGGGACCTCAGGAGGTCATCTAGTCCAACCCCTGAATTCAAATACTATCAAGAACACATAGGCTCATTTCCTCTAACTATACAATCATTAGTATAGGATTCTTGGTTCTGGCTCCTTAGACTGAACTAGAGTTAGATTTTTAGCATCCTGAAAGCACAGGCAGTTAGGCAGGAGTCCCTGCTCCAAGTTTCACTGCAGTTGCTACTCTTTCATCTTTCTAGAATCGTCATTCAGTTCCCAAATGTGCAAGAAGTAAAAGCAGCCCTAAAACCTGCTTCTCAAAAAACACGGTTTCTCCAGAATTCAAGAAACCATCTCAAAGATGGAAATAACCTAAAGCTAGATGGCGATTAAGTATTTTAGAATCCTGAAATATAACATGAGATGGGTGGGTGGGTATGATTATGGTAAAAATTAGAATAATAAATTTTTCCATTCTTAAGAATTTTTACATGTATCATACCTGTTCTTGAAGAACAAAATATCTTAAGAAATTTCTCACAAAAACCAGTTTTAAAAAAACCCTATAAAATTTCAGTAGTAAGAACAGTGATATTTTAAAAGCTTTTGCAGGAAAAACAGTGGAGCACTATAACATACTTGCAGGAGTATGCAGAGTGTAGGAGTAACTTGAAATAAAAACCACATTTGGTAAGCAAAGACAAATATATTGTAACTGTTGAATCCATTTGTTGTTAGTAGCCTAGTACACTTAGCTTCACATGCTAAAACAATGTAGCTGTTGCAGTTTGTGTAAATTCAAGCTCTTACCCATCATATTCTAAATTTCCATTCCTATTGAAGTAAATTTGAGCAGAATTCAATGACCTAGTGATTTGTTCGGTTTCTTCTGTTCAGCATGTACATGAAGGTACTAGAGAATATTATGGGCCATTGGTATTTGGCCTGTCTGATGATGACACTTAACTAGACATTTCATTTAATTAGATTTGGACAATGGACTTCAAGTGTGTACATGAAATGCTGATTAGGACCATTTTCAGAGACATAAATAAATGAGGACTTTGCTTGAGAAATGAAAAGTAGGACTTTGTTCAAATTGTCATGCTTGATAGCTATTTCAGCTAGCTCCTCATTTAGTTGAATGTACTGCTTTGATTCAAGAAACATTAAGTTCAGTCATGAATACTAACGGTATCATAAGGTAGTCTATGCGTTTGAGGACTAGAAAAATTTTGTATTTCCTTTCTTGATTGTGCTAAGCCATCTAAATGGAAACACATTCAAATTTAATATGTATTAAATATGCCCTGTTTATGATAAAAGTGGAGGATTATGTGATTAAATTTGATTTAGGAGCTGTTGATCAAGAAACTATAGCTACAGGAATTGTCTTTTATTTTTTAAAATTATATATTCATATCTTAAGTGAATTTCTGCCCTCAAATACAGTATGTACAAAACTCATGTATATAAAGATAAACTGGGTATTGCTCAAGTGTACATGAGAGTAGAATGTAGCTCTTTGGACATGTAGCATGAATCTAATAGTTGAGACTCTTGTCATACGTACTGAAGCTTCAAAGATGCTCAGTTTACTTTAAGCATTTTCAGTCAGGTTTCTTAAATATGCATAATAAATGTTAAACTAAGCTACTGAACTTTATTAAAATGTGGAGCAAGTATAAAACAACGGTTTTTTTCCTTTTCCTAGATGGTAACGGTAACTTGGGCTGAACTTTTTGATTAGCAGAAAAAACATAAAAATAACAGATTTTTTCCCCCTTCGTTTCTGTAGGAAACACACATCATCCATACATTCAAAGAAGATTTTTATGGTGAAATTCTTAGTATAGTCATTATAGGATACATCAGACCAGAAAAAAACTTCGATTCCTTAGGTAAGTAATCAAGGCTTCCGTAAAAGTTTGTTTTGGAGATTTTTGAGCCTGACATTGGTTGTTTATGCAGTTCATTGCCACTAGAGATTCGACTTCCTCCTGTGTTTCCTTTTTTTTTTTTTCCCCCCCTTTTGATAATTAAGTAAACATGCTTTGGAAGTGGATCATTCAAACCATAAATATGGTCTTTGCTTGCTATGGTAGGTTGAATACAACAGAAGGGCTTTACTATTCTGATATAAAAAAGAACTAATGATTATCGAGAAATGCAGCTTGCAGATATATCTGTTTTCTATATCTCCTTGCTGAATTGTTCTTTTTTGGGTTACCGTGGTGATGTCACTTCCAGAACCTTGAATTCTCTCTGAATCTGAGCTTTAGAAGAATAGCTCCTTCACAAAATCTAGACTGGTTATTCAAAAGTGGTAGTCTTAACAGAGTCCTCATTCTTTGGTCTGGCTCTTCCAATACAGAACTTGCCATGGAACCTCCTATGTTATGGTAGTTGCAAATCTGATATATCAGCAGATGGTATATTCCAATCTTTCGAGTGATTGCTTCTTTTAACAAATTGAGAGGCTGCACATTTGTTTTACTCCTCTTCAGAGTACAGTGGATGTAATGGCGATATCTCTTTTTTTGGTATCATTTCAGCAGGGACTTTTAACTAATTGCTCCTTGTGTTATTGCAGAACTTGAGGGAAAAGACTTGGAAGTAATTATTCTCAATGCCCATTAGATGCTTCTTGTGCCAGATTGTGCATAATCTGGAAAGGTTTACACATAGTAGAGTTTGTTTTCGTGAACCAGAAGTTATGGGATTGATACAGAAATGATAGAGAGATTCTGTGGCTTCTGGTCCCTTCTGGCCTAGAAATCTGTGATCCTTTTAGTGCAAAAATCCTTAGAGGAGCCTAGTCTTGGTAATTACATTAAAGCCAATAATGGAGCACTGCTTCTAGATGTGAAGCCTTACTCTGAAAACAATGCACATGTACCAAAAAAATTAAAAATCCTTTCCTCTGTCAACTAAATTTCTTCAATTTCTTTTAACACACACTTGACTCAAATGTCCAACAATGAGAAGTAAAGGTCTTTGTTAAAGATTCTTACTCTCACCTGCTCAGTTAAGAGCCGAGCCAGCTCTGACCTAACTTCATTGGATCTTCCAAAGAGACTTCTAGGAAAAACCCTGGAAGAACAAGACTTCCTTTATTGTAAGCTGTGAGTTTTTTAAAAGAGAGAGAAAAACTGGGAAGAAAAGCACCTTCATGTATTCCTTTTTCATTATAACGAAGCAAGAAAATGGCACACTGTGTAAGAAGGAGAAAGCGGTATCTTTAACATGTATCCAAATGCTTGAAGTTTTAATTGTGTTCTCATTAGGGAAAGTTATAACTCCGTGCTCCAGCGTATGGTAAGGGTGACTGGAGGCCTAGCTGGCTAGTCTTTGGCATTCACTTTTTTCTGACAATGTAAATATTGATGCTCACTCAACCCTTGCTTCTTGAGATTTCTATTTGGCTATTTCTCACTACAGTCCGTATTTTAACTTTCTGTAGAGGGCTCCTACCATTTTTTAAAATCTCAAACAGTAGGAATCTCTGACATTTAAAGGAAAGAAACCTACTTGCCTATGACTGGTATAGTAATGCATCAGTGTCTTACAGAACTTCTCCTTGAAACATTTTTCCTAGGCTTTGTAAGTCTTATGCCAGTAAATGCCTTAGTTTCTTTTAAAAAAAAATTTTTTTTTTGCATTTCAATATTTTATCACTGTGTTGCCAGGGGTTCCTGGACCCAGTAACTTTTACTTTCTGCAATTTGGTATCTGGGCATAAGCCAAGGAAACGCAGTACATCTGCCTGCTACATTGCTGACAAAGACCAGTCCAAATCAAGTGCTTTAACTTCAGAGCTTTACTTTATTAGCCTCCAGCAATTCCCATCAGATGCCCTTTGCCGAAGCCTCCACTTATTAGTCTTATAAGTATTTATTACAAATTATTACACATACAATAAGTAGTAGAGCATCACAAAAGTCTGGATACTTGATAATTACCCGCACAAGTCTGAGGCAGCCTTTGGGTGATTCGGTCACAGATTTACAGATGGCCGATCCTTCCGCCTGTGCCTGGAGATCTTTCAGTGTGTCCACGAAGTAATCTGCTGACTCCGACTCGCTACCTTCCTTTCCCAAAAGTTAGACACATGTCAATCAAGAACAATGTTGCATAGCTGTAAGGGAGTAGCAGGAGTTGGAGATGTGTTACTAAAAAATAATTGTTGAGCAAGCAGTCTTAGCTGTTAGTCTCATAGCTGAATTTTGCCATAGATGCAGTTCAGAAATATATCCAGGCTTCCTGTTTGTCACAGACATCTGCCCCAGCATATTCAGAGAAAGAGAGCGAGCACTCATAGAGTCAGGCTTATTTCACCTGCTCACTGTCTATCCTCTCTCTCTCCCCACCGTTTGCCTAGTTATGCTAAGTTCCTGCAGAGGTCTGAAAATGCCTAAAAGCAGCAAGCAGGTAGTCCATCCCAATAATTGGCAGTGGCTTGGACACCTGGCTGATTGCTACAATTCCCCTGTACAACTTTAAATGTTTTTGTAATTGAGTGCGTTCTTTCATTGTTGAACAAATCAGATGGTACTTTCTATTAGCTTACTGGTAAATACAGTAGCAACACTGAGTTACCCAATAAGTAGAATTTTTATGTTCCCTCTGCTTTCATTAGAAGCTGGATGAGGCTGTAGAAAATTACTTCATTGAAGACAAAGTATTGTGTTAATGGAAGCAAAAAGTACATTCTGTTTTGGTAAACTTAGATTTGGTAGTGAATATCTCATTAGCAACACAATTAATTTAAATCATTCTGAAATGTCAAGTTTGTCCTTTCAAACTATTAGTGGCTTTTTAAAATAACCATCAGTGCTGTTAATGTTAATATAATATTTCCTTAGATTATTGCTACTGATGTTGCATCTATAATAAGACATAGTTTCCCAAAAAAATCTAGTATACTGCATTCAACACACTTCTAGTGAAATAGGCAATACGTGTGATTTATTAAGTACACTCTTCTGTTTCAATTTAGAAAACTGAATTTCTGTGTCACTCTTTTAAAAAGAGTAGATTTAAAATTCTAACTAAGAAATGATGAATGATTACCACTAGAACTGGTTGGAAAAACTTAAGTGGAACCATTTTTCATTTGAGAATGCAGTTCCATTGAAAATGAAACATTTTATGAAATTTATGTTAATTTTGTGGAAATTTTATTTGAGGAAAAAATGGGAGTAGGGAGAGTTCCAACAATGCTGAAACGTCCTGTTTCAACTTTTTTCTTTCAAAACTTTCTCAATTTTTTTCTATTCTTTTGTACATTAGAATAAAATAGTCAAAATCAAGATGTTTTGATCTGAAATGGAACTTTTTGTGGAATTTTTTCATGGGCAATTTTGAAAATTTCGGGTTTTCGGAATAGTAACAAAGCCAAATCTGAAAATCCTTTCCTCTGCATAGAAAATCCTTTCCTCTGCATTTCCTCAAAATCCATCATCTGCATAGCTCTCAATGGAACATTCTCTGAACCTGAGCTGTTCACTATTAGCAGTCTGGTTTTTCTGGGTCACATGCACTTTCTCTCAATATTGTATGTTTGGTATTTGGATTGAATTAAAAAATATATAAATGTTAACTTTCCCTTTGTAGATGCACTTATTTCAGCAATTCAAGATGACATTGAAGAGGCTAAGAGAAAATTAGACTTACCAGAACACCTGAAACTGAAAGAAGACAACTTCTTCCACATGCCAGAAAGCGAGCTAGTAAATGGCCATTAAACAAGGTCATCTGTAGACTTTTTTTAATTGTACTCTCGTCTTTGAACTGCTTTCATTAATACTCAAGTGTTGTATCTGGTTAGCTAAGTGAAATCTGTGTGCTAACAAAACACTGTAAAAGAGTACAGCTGTGTTAGGCTTCTTTGCTTGAACTAATCTATTAAATCTATCATGCAAGTGAGTAGAAAGTAATGTTAGGGGTTTTTTTAAAAATCAACATTGTGATTCAGTATGTTATAATTGTTCACAGTTCTGATCACATGCAACACAAAACCAGTTACAAGTATCTTTTTGTCCAGGAATGGTGTGTACATATTGGTACAGACAAAAGGTCATGTGAAGGTCTTTGTTTATGATGAGATTAGAGTGGAAAGTCATTCCTATTTTCCAGTTATTTTTACATTTTCCTTTTATCTGGATTTCTGCCGCTAATTTAGAAAATATAGATAGTGATCATGCTGCAAGTTTGTCTGTGATGTGGAAAACCAATGGTTTGATGTCTGTAGCAAGGGTAGCATACTCAATGTAGAGTTTGTTTTGTATACATTTATTAGGCATATGTTACAATTGAAACTGGCATTTTAATTGAAATTATTTATTGTAATTTTATTTGAAGAGATTATCACTAGATAAAATAATTGCACTGTCTTCCATTTTAGTGACATGGGCCCTATTTTAAGGGTTACCTGGATCCTAAAATTGATGTTTCTGTTTATTTAAAAAAAAAAAACCACAAAAATTCCATCATGCCAAATTATGGGTTGACTAATTTCATTTTGGAATAACAGCTCACTAAATTTTAAAGTAATTTAAAGATACCAGATCTAGATTACTGAATTAGTTTTGTGCAACTCTGGTATTACAAAGAAGATTCAAAACTGTCCTTAGTGCAAGATATCCTCAAATGATATGGAGTCAGTGTAACAGGACCTGGGCACTTGTGGCCCCTAGGATAGGGGAGGTGACCAGCGCAATTGAATGTTGGCTATTGACAGCTGCTGCAATGATGCTTTAGGGGCTGGTACAGCTGGACATAATTGAGAGCAACACTGAGGCTGCTCTTTAGCTTATGCTTTAGACAAAACCCACCCCAGTTGATTCAAGGATTGGATAGTTAAGCCATTTTTATGCCCTACCCCCTCCTGGGGTACTGCACCAAATGCAGCTTGAGTGGCGTTAACAATGAAGCACACTATTAATTTCCATGTGAAGAAGAAACCAAGCCACTTTTAGGACTCTATGTGAAGAGGATAAATTCAAAGTATAAATATTTTAATAGAAAGTAAGTACTTAGCACAAGAATTATGGTTTCTTTTTCCACAGTACTATGCACTGTACTATCTGAACTGTGGTTGAACTCCAAGCAGATTCTATAAAAATGGGGCTCCATATTTCTAGTCTGTTTCCAGTTCAAATCTGCTTCTCTTACAAGTATGTGATTGCCCCTCCCCTTCTAACCACTAGCCATGCAAATTCATTCTGGACTTTCAACCTGGGAGTTGAGCACTCCTGATCCTAGGCTGCTCCATGGGCCTAGAATGACACTTTGCATAAATTAGTGTCCTGGAGGCCTATAAGATATAGCTGTCACCCAGCACTGTCCAGTGCACTGCAGTATTGCCCAGAATCTCTGCAGTGCTGTGTACTATAATCCTGCTTTGACACACTCCCTCCCCCCAGCATGCCTTTTATTTCAGGACTTGAGGAGTCCTCAGAAGTCAGATTTAGAGCTGTCTGTCTCAGTTCCAGTGCTGGGAATCCTTACTTTTCTGAATACAGGGCTCCTACTTTCCCTTTACACTACTCTGGCTCTTTCACCCAATGTAAAGAGGCCAGAGCAGTTGTGAAGATCTTGCTCTGAGAATCAAGTTGAATTCTTTGGTTTGCATTAGAGATCTTGAATTTGGAACTTAACAGTCCTGTTGATATGAAATGAGAAAAGAATCCAAATAAGTTGAGGAGGAAGGTGTCATTCTATAACAACTCTTCAGAGCAAATAGCACCTGAGCTGTCCCTATTTATCTTTTCAGAGTGCACAGTGAAAATTCTTGTCATAAGAGCTGTCTGGAATTTTCCAAAGAAGTTTCAGAATTTCTCATTTGTCTTCTCTTCAAACTTGGGAGAAAACTTACTTATCATATGCGGTTGAAAATACTGTTTAAAAAGAATGGTTCATGCAAGTGGCATTTCATTATATGACTCAGTATAAGGTGTCTTTACACTCTGCACAGCAATTGAGACTTGTAAGTAGGAGGGAAGGGTGACCGCTAGCGATAAGCTTCCATTCAAATGAAGGAGTGAGGGGAGGATTTTCTTCTTCCAAGATGTTCAGTTAATTCTGATATTTCCCATTCCCACTCCCTCCCCCCATTGGAGGAACAAAGTAGCAGTGATATTGTTAAGAAAAAGAGACAGTATTGAAAAGTAAATCTGTTAATTTGGGGGTTTAAAACTAAACTATTGTGGCAATATTAAACTTTTTGCCAATGATTTAATTTGTCAGTTGAGGAATTATTTATCGTTTTAGGAAACTAAGGTGCCTTAAGACATTTGAGTACAATTGTTCATAATTGGTAACGAATACTAATGTCCAAGGATCATTTCACAATTTGGATGTATAACTATTGCACTGAGCAGCAAAGGAAGAACTTGACCTGCTAATCTTAAAAGACAACTGAAGTGAGACAGAAGTATAGATACAGTAAACTGTTTTATTTTATACAGAATAGTGGCTTGAGTTAGTGTATGAGAGCATCTCATCTATCTGCTCTTGTATTTTATGTACTTGCTGGATATCAGTTATCCAAGTTTGATACAACTTAGTACAACAGAAGCTTTATGAACAGTTATATTTTTATACTATATACTAATGTAAAAGTATAAATCTTGTATTTGCTTATTTTGCTGTTAGAACATATGAGCTAACTTTTAAAAAGGAATGTAGTAGGGTAACAGTTATATTCCTGCTTGTCATTTATTTTCAGGTGAAACAAGTCTTGCTTGTTATAAATAATTATTACATATTGGTTGGCATGTTCTGAAAACACTGTCAACAATTTATGGTGCTTGTTCATTTGCCTCTCTTTCAGCTTCTGCAGTGAAGACTTTCATTGTTTGGTGGTTTTCACTTTCCATTTCCCAGTGCTGCAATATTAGGTTTCAAACACTGCAAGGGAAATTACTTTTTAAAAATGTTTGTTTAGCGTTTTAAAAGAACCATGGAAATACTCCCCTCCACACCCGACCCCTCCAGTTTACAGTTTGGGCCAAATATCAGTTGACTGTGTCTTTCTGAAATCTGCTGCTGTCTTTGAATAAACTACTATAGGGACCAGTCAATATACATTTTTCAGAAGGAAAAAACTGAACAGTAGCTTTTAAGTAAGATAAAATTGGTAGGTTAGTGTGCAATGTGTGCATTTTTAGCAGCTGTTGGAAACGTCAAATAAAGTGCAATAACTACTGGTTGCTAGTAACGTCTAATGTTTTTTAAAATATATATGAAAGTGCCCCACCTCCTTTTTGTGTTGAGGGAAATGAGATTGTACAAAAGGAAGAAACATCCAGTTCTCACTCTTAAACTGTATGGGTGAGGGGGTGGAGGGTGTGTGCGGAGGGGGTGGAGAATGAACAGGGCATATGGGGCTTCATGAGCTGCACTTTAACTGTAAAAGAGCTGCATGCGGTTCATGAGCCACAGGTTGGCCACGCCTGATATAGCAGTTGGTACAGCTGCCAGGCTAAGTGCAGACCCATGTGCCTGAGGTTTTGGAATCTTGCACCAAAAGTTTATTAAAATTCCATGCTGTTTCCTAAAAGTCTCTGCCTGCAGATTCCACAGCAACATGTGCAGTCACCTTTTATTAGCTGAGTCTCCTAACTATTGGGCAAAGTATATATCTTCACCGTCTACCCATCCCTATTATAAAAACTAGTTCCATGAATTTATATAGTCTCAGAATTTCCACTGTCTGGGATTTACTGCCATGTTGTGTATCTAACACTGTACTCACCTGCAGCTAATATTACTTCCTAGATAGTATTTCCATAAAAATAGATTAGTTTAATGAAAATTAGTAAAATTCACCTGGGTAAATCTTCACCTTTCTCACATTGATGCAAAAATCAATTTTGATTTACTGTTTCTTTTTTAAATTACAACAATGGCTGTCTCACTGGTGGAAAGCTGAGCAATGGCTGCTGGCTTAATCACAAACTTTTTTCTCCATAATCAATTTTTTCTCCATAAGATCAATATTGCTCAGTCTTTTTTTTTTTTTTTTTTTTTTTTTTTTTTTAAATCATTACCTACAACAGTAGTGCCCTGATCCATCTTCTAGGGCCTCTAGGTGCTATTGCAATATGTATATATAAAGCCTTTTTAAAACCAGAGACTGTCATTTGATTTTAGTGATGCTTTCTGGTGTCTCCCATACTTACCATCTAATCTTGATTTTAAAAAAAAATGTAAAGGACTTAATCTGAAATTTAGAACTAATAGAAACAAATACAGCCTGTGGTGATCAGCATCCTGTTACAAAATGAACAATGCAGGTTTCAAATTCTTTTAACTTGGTGGAAATTGGGGCCACCTCACAACTATGTCTAGAAAGCAGCTCACTCCTTACACAAATCAGAATATGCCAGAACTGATAATTTGGGGGTATTTTAAACTTTCAGAAGTGCTTAAGTGACTTAGAGTTGATAAAGACACTTTGGGTCCTAAATGAGGGAAAGATTCACAAAAGTACTTGGGTGTTGCATCACCTAATGCCTATGTGTCCTGCTTTCCAGTGGAATTCAGAGCCCCAAACTTGGTGCCCACGCTCTCTGTAAAATGCAGAGGAGAGTTAGGTGCTTAAGAAAGGGATTCTTAAAAGGTAGCAAGCTGATTGGGGAGCTGTCTAGGCTAGCCCTGAGAGGAGAGAAGTCCCATACATGTCAACCTTGCTGTAAAGCATCCTACATGCTGGTTCCTGGGTGGAACAATTGCCATGGTCAAAATTGGCTCTAAGGAGCTTCTACTAGTATATTCTCATTCTTTCAATATCTAGTGAAATGCAGAACAAGGATAAAAAGACAGACCTATCTCCCAGTGGAGATCACCACTTCCTCACAATGGCACTTCAGACAGGAAGCAGTTAGCCCATGACTCTGCATACATAAGCATCTGACAGCATAGATGGTAAGTTCATCCACATTCGATAGGTTGTTCATATGAGCCCAGAGATGATGGAGGAGGGCAGAGCAGGAAGGTGTGTGTAAGAGGCGGAGGGGGAGGAAAGAGCGGGTAGTGGCAAGCAGAGTAGCAGTCACACATAGAAAACAAATACAAGTGCCATACTTTTCTCCTAAAAGCTCAATGCACTGTTCCAGTTTGTATAAATGCTTAGAGAGTCATTGGACTAGAGAGAGAGAGAGAGAGAGAGAGAGTGTAGGCTGGTCATTAGGGCACCACCACCTGGGATGTGGGAATCCCAGGATCCAGTCCTGCTCCAATGACCATTTGATTATTTATTCAAAGTGGAACAGCTTCAATGGGAGAGATTGAGCGAGTCCCACATCAGAGTATCCTATGGATCAGTGGTTAGAATATTCAGAGCTGCGAGACCCCTTTTCAAATCCTTTCTCCCCCTCGCACAGAAGGGAAAATAAACCAGGTTCTCTGACATCCCAGGTGAATACTCTAACTACTGGGTTAAAAGTTAGTGAGTGGGTATCCCCCTACCAACCAACCTCTCCTGGATTTTCAGTAGGGCCCAATTCAGTACAGGTGCTCTGATCACACCAGCATGCCTACTGGATCAAGCCAGACAGGGAAGATAATATGGGCAAATACCTACCTATCTGCTGCTGGTGTACGTATAACAGTGAGAGATAGATGTCCAGACACCTAGAGTTAGGCAGCTACGTGCATGATCAGAGGCAGAAATTTGGGTATTTTGGTGCCTACAGTGTTAGGTTGCTCTGAGTGGGGGTTTTGCAGATTACAGCGGTGCCTAAAAATGGGATTTAGGCACCTAGATACTTAAGTGAATCTGGGCCTTTGTGTACAGTCTTTGTGTACCCTCTGTATTAATAGTCTGTCAGGCTCCTGTTCATGTGGGTCTTTCACACAATAGCAAAATAGATATTTTAAAAATGGGTATTGGGATTGTAGAACCACAAATATTGGCAAAGGCATTCAAAGGCAGAAGTAGTACCTATAAGTGCTTGTAAATAATTTGTGAAATGGACTTGATTTCAAGTGAACTGTGTGACTTAAACAACCATTGTTTGGAAGTTCATACAGGATCACTGTAAATAGAAGCTCCCCCATAATTTCTTACAAATTTCCCCACCTAAAGCTGTACTAACCAAGCTTAAATTATGCTTTTTATGAGAAGTGTGTTCATTCTTCATACTAGTTCAGTTGTATTGTTTTGCTTGCTTACACTTTGGCAATGAAGAAAGACATAAGGGAAATTTAAGCAGTAGAATGACATTCTTGTTTAAACACTCTTATAGAAAATCTATGCTATTTGCTGCTGCAGGAGACAATTGAGGTAAACTGACTTTTTAAGGGACTGGCACTATACGATTACTAACATTTGTAGTTCTAAAACTTAAGATAATGATTAGACTACATGATAAAAGGGCAGAACCTCATCATGCTGTCTGGAGTGACTCAGGACTGTGAGTGCCTACCTCAGGAGAGATTGTTAAAGACACGGCAGACACCCCAAATTGATGGTAAATTCTGTAATTAGATTTCACCAGCCCAGTAACAAATGTGACCTCATGGGTGAATGGATCAATTAAACCTTTTGTCTTATGATGGCCCACTTAATTTTTGATAGTCCTCATGGATGGGCCAGGGGGATGATCCCCATTCCTGGGTTCACAAATGTAGAGCAAACATTTTCCAACCTATAAAGCAAAACTTACATATTGTCTGGTAGCATGGAATACAGCCATTACAAGTGAAATTGATGCATGCAGCAATTTACAAGCATTTCATAGAGTGTAACCACTAAGTATGTTCTTAAAGAGTAATACCTATTTTAAACAAACTACCATATGGGTGACCTGGTTTCCAGCTATGAGTTTGTCAGTTCTTAGCTAACATCTATGGCCTTGGCCAGAGCTGGCACTTAGTTTTTCAGCATCACAAACCTGATCACCTGTAGTGACTGGAAACAAATATTGTTCCCTTGTTAAAACCAGACAGTGGCTAGGTGCTTGCATTCTGTTTGTTGGCTGTGTGTTCCCTGCAGGATTAGGAATTGGCTGGTGGAAGCAGAATACAGAATTAGATAATAGGATTTATTATAGGAATTCCTATTTTCCTAACAAGGGGAACCTGAAATGAGAAAATAAGTGTACTACACAGGAAAATAAAATTGGAAAGTAAATGTGAAGTGATGGAAAAGAGGAGAAGGCATACAGTGGAGTAAAGGTGCAGTGCTGGTGATGATGTGGGGATGAGAGAAGATTTGAAAAGGACAGGTAAAAATGAGCATGAGAAAATTCAACGTAAGACATCAGATGAGCACAAACTGACTCACATTCCAAGAAAACTAGCCCTAGAAGCTGAGAAGAGGCTATAAATAAGGAACGAAATCAAAAGAACAGTTTTGCCTTTTTATTCAAAGAATTGTTTAACAGTTTCAATACATACACAGCTACTCCCCCGGACACACAGAGTCAACTTATTAGAATTTTTGCCTCTGATATCTTTTCCGGGTTGCTGGTGACTGAAAATTGTTAGTGTTTTATAATTGTTTGGTGGCTAGTGTGAAATGAATTGGCAATCTCAGTTCAGCTCCTAGAGAACAGGTATCCACATTCATTGTAATTGACATTATTGTGGGTAGGCTTTGCAAAACTTGTGTCTACTGAATGGCACCAGACACTTAACTTCCCACTCATGCTCACATTCACATGGATCCCTACAAAAAGGGCAACTGCTGCCTACATTATACCTGTTTAGAGGAAAAATAAAAATGCCATTCTCTAGCACTATCCTTTGGTACCTTCACCCATAATAAATTCACCAGATACATCAGTTTAAATTAAAATGTACTGCAGTTATTGAGTAATCCCGCAAACATGTCTAAACAGGTACCAACCAAACACCTGGAAATTATGATAGATACAGAGAAAAAGCAGAAGTTTCATAAGACGTACAATGATGCCTACCATGAATTTTGGATCTCAGCACTTGTGAAACTGGCTAGTTCACTTCCACTGTGTCTTGCTAGCTTTTTCTTTGCTCATCTGTGTTTTGTTGTAAAAGTGGCAGCTGAAGTGATTATCTGTACAAACCTTGGATAGATATATTTTGTATTGAATGATGTATAAAAGTTAGGTTACCATATAATATGTGAAACGCATTACACCCTTCTTACATGGTTCTGTTTTAAATGACTGATTCTGGTAGAAAGTGCTTTCATTTCAGTTCAGTGCTTCAAACAACACTGTCTCATTTTTACTGGAGCACACCTCAATATTGCCAAAACCATATATTTGAGAACCATGATTCAACTGTGAAAAAAGCAAGAGATTGTCTTGAAAAAAGTGTCCTAAGGCACAATCCACAGTATTAGCTAAAAGACCATATTACTAGTGAACAACAACCCTTGCTGCATGCTTTTGTACAAAGATTCAGTTTATTCTTTCACAACAAAGGAACCAGGTTTAGCATCTTCTCAGGTAAAACAAATAAATTACACAATCTAGAATAATGAAAAAAAATCATTGTCTTCCATTGTTTCATTTTACATTTTTAGTGCAGTGTTGATTACTCCCTTTTTTTTATTTGAACATCCAAAGCCATTTGCGATAGATATGAAAAGTAATAAATCTTTTGCATTCATGGCTGTTCTGTGACAATTCTCTAATCTCAAGATATTTTTCATGTACATATTTATAGACTAAGCCCTCTTTTGAACTAATTCCAAATAAGTCTGTACATAGTGAAACATTGCTTAAAATTTATATTCACTAAGATCAAAATTAATCAAGAGTTAATGTCAAATTAGTTCAGATATATTTTAATCTTTGTTTCATTTAAGCCATGGATACAACAATACATTCTACTTGGAATGGGGTCAAGGTGACCTCAAATTTTATCTAAAACTGAATGCCAGAGATATTAAATCTTAGAGAAAATGCACTTAAAGGTCATAGAAATGTGTCAGACTTTAGGGAGTACCACTGCTTTGGATAATACCATGAAAGGAAAAGAGTAAAATATGCAAAAAAAATCACGTTATAATGTGAACCACAGTACAAACTATAATCACACAGAAGTAAACAATTAAGTGACATCCTATCCCAGTGACATCTATTGTGTAGATAAATATGCCTGTATTGTTGATACATTTTTAAAAGGGATTGGCAAGCACTAGTTGAATGTGTATGTCTATATTATATATCTATGCACTTACAGATACCGACTAGAAAATATTTTATTTTCCCACACAAGTATAGAGAAAAATGATCATTTTGCTGACTCATTTCTTGAGTGCTGCTTCTTGAAAGACCCATCAAGGATTTATAGAATGTTTTGGAAACAGTTTAGAAACAACTCTGCTTTCACAGTATGTGTGTGTGTATATATATATATAGAGAGAGAGAGAGAGAGAGAGAGAGAATCCCTTTTTCTTATTTACCAAGAACATAAGTTTCTGCTTGAGCCCAGTCATGCAGAGAAAGACAATACTTTATATCCCCTATAAACCTAACTAAATTGATTTAATGTAACCAGAGAGACAGCAGAGGAAAAATACACAAATACAAAAAAATTATCTAAATGAATAACTTTCATCATCATATTCCAGTTCATCTTCCTCTTCATCCTCCAGAAGTCCATATTTAAATTTACGATAGACTGTGCCATCCTGGCTCATATACACAATATCATCATCTTCTTCTTCATCTTCATTATCCCAATCTTTATACTCAATCACTTGATCATCTTGATAGCTGGTGCTCTCATGGTGGTTGCTCTTGTAAGAAGAGAAGGATTTTGAATGATCTGACAGCTTCTCGTACCCACCTTTGTTGACTGGCTGCACTTTGGCTTGTGATCTTCTCCAGATGAATGCAATGGCTGCAGTGCAAAGGAGCAACAAAATGGAAGTAGCAACAAACAAAGCAGTTTTCCCTTTGCTTTCAGTTGGTAGGTTTAGACTGGTCCGTAATACACACTCATCTGCAAGTGAAAGGTAACCAAAACATGTGAATAACATGACATACTTAAAGTAAGGACTTTGTTTTAGGTGAAAGTTTATGCATTCTGTCTAATAGAACATCTAAACCCACTAGCATTTATAAATGTGTTGGGCCGAATTCATCTCTGGGATAAAGCATTGTAGCTACTTTGAGTTACACTAAGGGTGAGTTTGATGCCCTGAATTTAAAATGCATGCCTCAATTTGACACATATTTACACAAGCATTTCCTATTCAACCAGATCATGAAACACTGAGGAGGCTTGGAAGCTGTCTACTGGGACCTGGCCTTTAGAATAGCAGCAGTGGGTGAGAGTCTCGAGGTACTCTGGTGATGGTGTATTAGAAATGCATTTGTATGCAGCTAAAGCTTGCAATGATAATTCTGCAGCTCACAAGAAAATCAGTTAGAAAAACCAAACACCCAACGGACTGAGGTCATTCAATATCAACATTGCTCTTCTTCTCGGTCCTACCTTGTGTTTCATTACAGTCGCAGCACGCCTGGGTTTCTGTGAGGTCAGAGCCACCACAACACTGCACACAGCGGCCCTCATCTAGGTAGAGTTCCATGTTAGCGGGACACTCAGTGCAGTTGAGGGGTCCAGGCCCTTTACACTCTATGCAGGTATCATGGCATTTTTCACATTCTGATTGATCCCCCTTGAGATACAGAACACAATTAAACCACATTTGCTTTCATTTGCTATTTCATCATAGAACTGGCAATCCTGTCAGCTGCTGTAATCGGAGGGGATAGATTCTAGTCTCATGGACATCAATGGCAAAATTCATTGGGATGAGGATTTAGTCATGGTGTTTAGGTGATGGCCACCATCTTGGCTGATACACCAGGGGTTGAATGGAGGATCTCCAGAGCTAAAAGCATGAATTACTACAGCTTGAGCTAAAGATCCAAGTCCCTGTAACTAGGAGCCGTAACAACTCGTATCCTCTGTGAATTGACACACAGCAGGAGCGGTAACACACACACTCTAGTGGCATCCATTTAGTTTCTAAGTGACTTACACACATCTCTCTAATTTTTTCTGTCAGCAGCAGTAACAAACTACGTGGAAAATAAGGCCTCACAATAATGTAAAACTCTGAAGTATTTTAAAATGTAAACATCCATTCTTGAAGCTTAATATGGCTCAATTCCCTTAATAGTTATTTTACATGTGACAATTCGCAAATAACCACAAGGGTTATTTTACATGCGACAAATAGCAAATAACCACAAGGCCATTGACATGGCACATGATTATGAGCTGGTTCCCCATGGCTGGTGTGAGAACTACTGGAGGAAACGAGTAGCACAGAAGTAACATACTTGGCTATCCCTCTTCCTTACCACCTGATGGCTCATGGGGACAGGGCCTGTGAATGCCCTTGGGAGCTGAAGGCATTAGCCAGCGCCTCATGGGAGGCACTCGGTTGTACACAGATCAGACTCAGTCACAGAATAGCTGTAAAACTTACTTAGAACGTAAGTTTTTTGGGGCAGGGACCATCTCTTTGTTCTGTATTTGTACCGTGCCTAGCACAATGGGACCTGGGTCTGTGACTTGGGCTCCTAGGCTCTACCATGATACAAATAATTATTATTATTAATAATAATGAAACAGTCCTGAAGGAAACAGTTCTGTAATGCTGCTAGGATAATTGAGGTGGGTAGAACATCCAGGAAAACAAAACAAAAAAGGAAGGGTGAATTAAGTCAGTCTCCTCTGAAATCCTTTGGAAGGAGGAGAGGTAAGGAAATGCCTGTTCTAATGCCTAGCACCCATTCCTATACATCTCTCCTATCTCCCATTACATGTGTCATCTCTCATTTGATACCCTCTGTCTTGCACATACTCAGGGCCTGATTGTGGTCTGACTTAAACCTGTTTTATAATGATGGAATTCCAATAATTTCAGAGAAGCATTTCGAGTCATGTCCTTCCTACTGAGAGGGGAATAAAAGGAACTTTTGAATTCAGCAAGAGCAAACACTGATCTCTGCTTTTCTCCTTTGGGTTTTTGAGTCCATTTATATGTAAATATTTCTTAGAGTTCAGCACACACAGCACAGAAGGAGCTGGAGAAGATGTTGTGTATAGATAGTACCTCTGAGACTTTGTATTCTCCAGCAAAGCATTCGGAGTAGCAGATTCCACCTGCTAGATGGTAACTCCACACACAGGACGTGCAGCTGAGAGCTCCCTTCCCTTTAAAGGAAAACAAACCAACTGTTTTTAACACTATTTAACCAGTGGATTCACTCATATTCAATCTCTCGGTCTTTATAACTATGGTGGAAAATGTGCCCAGTGGTATTAATGGCAAAGCAAATACAAAATCATGTGCAGAAGGCAGATTGTAAATTACAACAATATTTCTAATTCCAAATCCAAGACAAAAATATTACTGATGCCTACAATAATCTGCCCATTCAACTCTATTTTAATAGATATATTTCATTCTAGGAATTACTTCCAAAATTTAAACTATTATGTTGCAATTAACCATCTGCACTCTTCAATGCAAGCCTTTATATATTACATTCTGAACTACATAATAGCACTTGGTAGCCATTCAGAGAGAGACTAGAAAATCATCTGGGTCCAAGGAGAATAGTGCTCTCCAGCTCAAATTTGGATCTAGGATAATTTTTGGGGAAAATAAATAAGTAAATAAGCACCAAGTTGGATCAGGATTGCATCAGAACAAAACTGATGGTGCCCCAAGGTGAACTTCAATAAATATGTGACTGTATTTCAAAATATGTAAACACATTAGGATTCAAGGGTAGCAAGTCCAAAACTCTGTGCTCTGTTTTATTTATTTAATTAGCTGTCGATTTTTTTGCCCCTTCCTTTGAGAATCATTCATCTCTGAAAACTTGGGAGCAGATTCTGAAACCCTGACTCACAAAGTAGTGCATTCAATTGGACTAGTCAAAAAGTAAGGCACTACTCAATGTGCATAAGAGAATCAGAATCTAGCCCCTTGCTTCTGATCCCCTTCCTGAGATTGAGTAGTATCTTACTTTGTGAGTAGCCTCCCTGATTTAAAATGGGACTACTGTGGAGTATGATGAGTCCAGAAATGAACTTGTTTTACAGCGCAATTATTAGACTTCCAAAGTCTGTCTAGTGGTACTTTTGGCAAAACAAGAACAGTATCATTAGAAAAATGTTCAACCTTCATAAATGGACATGGCTTTGTATAACATGTAAGTTGCCTACTGCACAGTATGATCTTGAGCAGAGAGAGTTGAGAGAGAAGATGTAGATAATATTTTAAAGCTCTTGTAGCATAGAAGCACATGATGTAGGATCTTACCTTCGCAGGAACTGCAGGTAGGGTGGCATCGTTCACAGGTGTTTGTATCACGATCCTCATAATAATATTCAGGGCAAGAGAGGAGACATTTGTTCTTGGAGCGCAGCAGGAAGAAATATGTATCACAAGACAGACAGTCTGTGGGCTGAGGTCCCAAACACTCCTTACAGTTCTTGTGGCATCTCTCACACAATCCAGTGGAATTGTTTGCATAATATCTGAAAAGTTTTTGAAGAGGTGAAGGTTTGAAATCATTTACATGGTCAGAAATGATCCATTCCTCTCTTTCAGCGATTGTAAAGATTTCATTCTTGATTACCCTTTTCTTTGCAAAACTGCAGTGTGACTATACGTAGGGTATTCCCTTTAATGGACATATGCCATATGGCCCTTTGAGCTTAACTACAGAGCAGCACTTTCTAAAACAGTAGGGCAAATTCAGTCACAAATAAGCAATTGTGACTCTGGACTGGGACTCAGGAGATCTGTCCCAGCATACCTCCTTGCTGGGGAATCCTAAATTGTCCCTAAACGGCAGGTTTATACAATCCCTAATGTCGAGAAATAACATGAGAAACACTCCTTTTAAAAAAAGCAGAATTGAAGGCTACATGTTATAGTTTAACAAAGCTCTCTGTCACATGTAGCTTTTAGCTACACATCCTGGAGCCTTACCCAACAGTGCAAACTTGAACACATCCATTTCCTTGTTTGTACCAGCCTGATCTGCAGGATAGGCACTGTGTGCTGTGTTTTCCATAGCAAGACTCACAGGTGTTGTGGCATGTGAAACATCGTCCCTCATCACTGTCAACATAATATCCATCAGGACATGCTTCTACACAGGTTGTATCTGCAGAGGGAATAACGCAGAACCAAGGATCATACACAATATTCTCTTCTCCCCATTGAGGCTCAATGATATACCCCATTTCAGATTTTATAGCAGAGCCAGAAGAGAGTGCTGTGCTATATTACTTATTTTTTATGTCTTTTAACTCTCATCCTCTCATTATTCTGTCTCAATTTTCTCTGCCTAATATAGATTGTAAACTCTTCAAGGCAGGGACTGTATTTTTTCAGTTGCTGAACAGTATCAAGCGATTATTATATATAATAATTAATAATAAACAGCATCTAAGATTTATATCACAACATACAAAGGAAGCAATAATCTTCAGGACATTTTATCCCTCCATCTGCAGAGCCATTTGTCTCTTGGTTTCCCTGCTTTTGATTCTAAATACCTCACTCACAGTTTTGATGCATCTTTGGTCAAATCTACAGGATTTATGAGAATTTTGAGCCTTAATAGCTCAATGGCTTTAATCTCAGTGAATAATTGAACAGTTTGCTACTATTTTCCGTGAAGAGAGAACACACTTGCAGTCCTGCCAAATGTACCATGAACATTACAAAGTTTCACTGAAATTTCAGAGGAAAATGAACAGAACCTACTTCTGGAATGTAAGGCTTGCACTGAGTTATATTCAGTTAACTATGTGGGCTCAACCTACCCAATGTTAATTAGGATGAAGGAGAACAATGACTACTCACAAAGTGAAATAATCTTTCTTGTGTTATGTGTTTCACTACTCAGGTTACAGCTAGGCAAGGGATGATTTTTTTCCTTAAAATATTAAAGAAATAATATTAGTGTTTGCCACTCTCTGGACTATAGGTTGTCTGTCTTGCTATCTCAATCTAATGTAAAAGCTGTAACGAGCAAAATAATGTTATTCATTAGTAGTGGAAGGGGGTCTGAACTAAACCCTCAGATCTGTACTCTCTCAAATTTGAGGGTTCAAAATTTGGATCAACATCTGTACTTTCCAAAGCTCAAAGAATTGTGATTCAGTGTTCAACTTTAGTTCAGAGCTGGGAACTCAATTCAAGCTTGGATCCAGGATTGAGATCAGAAGCTTTAGCTAACGCCCAACTCTATTACCATAGTCTCACATTTCTCCTTGCTTCTAGTCAGCATAATGTATGATTAAAATGGTATTTCTTGCAAATTATTTATTTTTGCCCTGAGACAAATACACCAAATAAAATAAGTAAATATGATTTGGTCCTACAATGTTTGTCTAGTTTTTATACAGAAGCTTGCTTCTCTGGAGGAAATTTGGCCCTTGATTAACTTTGTAAATGTTCCTTTATTTTTTTTTTTTTTTTTTTTTTTTTTTTAAATGTGCTCATATTCACTAAATACGAAATCCTGATGGCCTTTCAATTTTCACTCAGTCCTTTCTCAGGCAAACCAGTCTTCTATTCTTTACTTCATACATGAGTTTACTTGAAATGCAGTCCAACAGAGCCTGATCCACTGATCCGGGAACAATTTTTCATCAAGTCTCCTTAACTATGTCTGTATATTTGTGAGTATATCTATATTGCACAATCAAAATCTGTCTAGGCATTTGAACAAACCCACATTTGCAAGTTTATGAGTTTTGTGTGTGCAAAGTAGATGCACTTGCAAAATATATAGGTAGGGCTAAGAGTCTCTCTAAAAAGAACCAAGGGGTTCTTAATGTGATCTTCAAGCCATCCACTTGTAATCAAAGCTGTAGGAAAGGACAGCTGAAAGCAAGCAGGGAGTAGGTAACAGAAAAGTTTTAGTTCTTTGTTAGCCATGAAGTGTTGTGGTGGTTAGAAGTTCTGCATTGGGCCCCAGAGTTTGTCAGGCCCACACCTAAATATCTGTCTAAACTCCAAGGCTGGTCTCTTATGGTCAAGAGATTTTCTTGGCCAGCCCCAAAGAATCAGCTGTTTACATTGTGGCACAAACACCTGAAAGCTATTTGTCATAGCAGACTTGCAATGTTCAGATTGGTTTCAACATGTTGAAATATGGATCACATGACCAACCTTCTTGGCATTTCATGAAAAGGAACAGTGGAAGTTCAGCTTGAAACAGCTCTTTCCCATTGCCAGGCATCTTTTTAATGGCGATCTACCTCGGTCACACATCTTCAAAGGAGAAGACAAAATAAAACTTGGATGCAGGAGCAAGATACTCACTGAGAAGATGCTGATTTTTTGGACAGCTAAGACACTGATGTTCAACAGGCCCAGTACAACGAGAACACCTCCTGTGGCAAGGCTTACAGGTCTGAGTCTGCTCATCATGGTACTCAGTGAGAGAACAATACTTGGAAGTCACACAGTGACCCTGGTTGTTCATCCCCATGCCCTCTCTACAGGTAAGGCAGGCAGTGGAAGAGGAGCAAGTCTGGCATATCCTGTCACACTCTGAAATGTAAAAACAGCATGTATTTCACAACTTTTTTTTTTTTTTTCCATTTCAGGTTATTTTTAAAGTAGCTTTAATTTGTCAAGTAGCCAACATAAAATGTGTCGAGGGAATTGCAGAAAGGTTTGTGTGTTTAAGTATTATTTCCTACCCATACTTTTTATAGCCTAACTGTTTGTCAGCCGTGTTGTCCGTTTACCTAGTTTTGTTGGGTCCCTCTGGGCTTTCTCACAGTTGTCTCTAGTTTGACTTGACTAATGTTGTGTCATTGGCACATTTTGCTGCCTTGCTTGTCTCCTCTTTTTCAGGATCATTGGTAAATATACTAAACCACATCCCAAATCACTTTTGATACTATTCAACCAGTTCTACTTATGATTGTTTCCATATTCCTTTAAAAAAAAAAAAAGATACCTTGACAGTCTTCAGTCTCTGTTTCATAGTAAGTCCCTTCTGGGCATTTGCTATAGCAATTGCCATTGTGCAGAACAAAGGACCTGATGGCACACTCATTACAGTCATCCGAGTCAGGCCCATCACATCCTTTGCAGTCCTCATGGCAAGGAGAGCAACTGTTGGAGTCAGCATAAAAGCCAGTAGGGCAATCCGGCAGACACTTCCCATTGTGCAGGAAAAACTGGTCCATGCATACTAAGGAAAAAGAAAAGCAAATGGCTAAGCAAAAGAACAGCTTATTTTCTTTTACTGATAAGCAGGTGTGTGCATGTGGGGAAAGTGGGGGGGGGGGGGGCAAGAGAGGGGAAGCAGGACTAGTCCCCCACCTGCCCCTCAAATAATCGGCAGGGGCACAGAATTCTGCCAGCACAGGGACGTCCAGCTCCTTTGTCCCCAGGACTGCAGCAGGGAGAATCAACTGGGGGGAGGGGGAGGAGGGAGTGAGCTCCTCTGGCTGCAGGGCCACAGCCGGGGAGGGATGAGCTCCTCTCACCCTAGAGCTGCGGGGGGGCCACAGAACATGCCCCTCCAAAAGTGGCCAAATTTTTATTTCTGTGCCTGCCCTGGCTGATAAGAGCATCAAAACCGAATACGGCACCCACTGCATTACATCTAGGGATGGGCAAACTGGTTTAGAAAAATTAAAAACAAAAAAACATCCTAGAGCTTTTACTATAATTCAGGCTGCACCCAGACTGAGCCTCTGAGTGGAGATGGGCCCATGATGCAAAGTTACATCTGAATTTAATTCCAAACGTCTCAAAAGTTCAGAGATATTTGGATCTAAACTTTTGTTCAGCTCATTATTGAAATAGGGTGTGTCTGGAATATTTGGATCCAGACCTGAATTGCCCCAAAGCCTGGCGATGTTAGAATATGGAGTTATGGGCTGAACTGATCTTTACGTTGAGTTTAGTTTAAACTTGTAGTTTAACCGTTTTGTTCATTAGCCTTCCCTGTCACCCACTTTTACATTTCCAGGTTGACAGTTGCTCAGTTTTACCTGTTCTTGCCATTCACACAACTTTTCAAACTTTTGGGTGAGAAGCCCAACTGAGCACAACCTTTTGTGGCTCACTCATCATTCATTACATTAGCACTCAGTGGGATTGATTCTCCACTGCTCTGCCCCTTATGTAACCATTTGCACCTGTGTAAGGTGGGTATAAAATAGCACTAGTTTAGAATGGTAGCATTTTGCTCCCACCTTGTGCTAATGTAAATGAGTACCTGAGGTGCCAAGCAGTGGAAAACCAGGACTGAGGACTATTACATGCTAAATCAGGGATGGAATTAAGTCAGCAGGAATATCTTGAAATACAAAACGAGCCGAAAAACGAACACTGAACATGTATTGTTCCTAGTTCTATCTGGTTAAAAGTCTTACCACATGATACACTGCACATTAGCACCATCCTGCGTAGATTAATGATTATATTAAAATTACTTTTCTCGTTTTTGTTAACTACAGAAGAACTATTTCTTTCAACAAACGTTTGCCAGCCTATATATTTCCAGAGAGATCTTATCTGAGCCAAGCGGATAAATGCCATTGCTGATTCTCTGCGGTACCTTTGCATGCACTTTCATGAATGCATTCCTGACACATTTCAGGGCAGTGTTTGCAGATTCCATTGGTGGCAAAGTGTTTCTCAGAACAGGAAACTTTACATTCCCACTGCTCCAGCAGTAACGGACTTTCACAGGACTGACATTTTGTGGCACTTGCTTCACATGTCTTGCAGGATTCGCTACATTTGGTGCACGTACCAGTTTCAGCAAAATACCCCCTAGAGAGTCAGGACAAACAGAAAAAATTGTAGGACAGAGCACACTTCTGGAACAGTTAGATAGCACAGCTTATCGCAAATATAGAAGAATAAAAATGTATTTGGATGAATCAGGAGCTTCATAATGGACACATATCACAAAGAGCTGCCATGTGCCACACACATCTCATACAAGATACTTTGCCCACTGTCCCACCATCATCCCTTAGCAGCACCAAAATTACCAACATCCAGAAGGACTGCACTGTGATATCCCCTCTGCACATCCAGGCTTCCTGTCCTCCTGCTCCCCAGGCAAGAAAGGCACAGAGTATGTGAGGAAGAAGCCATTGCCTGCAGCAGCAATATCAGAGGGTTGATTCAGGAGAAGGAAGAGAGATATCATTCCAATGGTGGTAGGGCAAGAAGAGAAAAGACACACCCAAGTAGTGGTTGGGGTAGGGAACAGGGAAGAGAGAAACTTCACCCCAGCACCTGGAAGGATGGGATGTTCCAACACTAATAGAAGGCACTACAATGGAAGGTCAACAACTCTGTAGAGGTGCAATGGAGGGGGGAGAGAGAGAGGAGCTAGAAAATCATGATCACCTCCAAAAGAAGTGTCACTCAAGGAGCTTATGCAAATTTTGGCGAGTGTGTTCTGCTGTCAAGAGTGTGTCATGCTGATATCTATGTTACACAGCCTGTGGGTAAGTGGGGGAGCCTTACTGAGAAGCAGCTCTAACTCTCCTCAGACAATCAGATTACAGTATGTCTAATATGGTGATTCCAGCATGGACCTGTGTGATGCAATTTGTGACTGAACTTGGACATAAACTGATCCTACACAAAATATGCCCTAGACCATGAAAGCAGAACAGCTTTAAGGAGACTGACAGAACAGCTGTGGGCAACCACAGTCATTCCAGGTTTGGAAGGATTAATCATAACCAAATAGTAGCGAGGATTGGCCTATACCTCGTAGATGAAAGGAGATGGAGGGGCAGGCTGGAGGCACATTTCATTCTGCATAAGATCTTGAAAAGAAATGTCTGGAGTGAGGCCAATACGCTGTTTGAGATAATTACTTATTCAAAAATATACAGTGATTTGATAAAACTGAGGAAGGAACAAGCATAAAAAGCAGTGCCAGCAGAATACCTACTCTGCACTAACACTTACACCCAGGTAGCCTTCACAAAAAGGGGGCCCCTCCAATGCTCTAGTGACATTTCAGGGAAATGCTTTAAAAGAACAAGGGCAGTATTTTTCTAAGAAAGCCAAGGAGGTCAATTAGGAGGAAAGTTGAGACAGTAACAGAATAGAAGAGAGTCCTCCTCCATCTTTTCTATTTCTGTCTTCTTTCTTTTATCATCTCTCAGTATCTTTCCAATCCCTTCTTCCTTCCTCTCCTTCTGTTTTGTGACCTTATCCTCTCACACTCAACAGCTCACCTTGCTTTGCTGAGTCAGTCTTTCTAAATGCCCCTGGTTGGTGTGTCAGAAGGGACAAGTGGGACAATAAGACTCATAGAACACTCCCCTCCTCCACACTACAGTACTTTCTTTGGTTCTAAAAGAGGACAGTTAGAACTGCATGAGAGCCTCTCTGCTCCTGTGTGATATCTTGCAAATGGCGGTAGTGGTAAATGTAATGAAAAATATCCTGTAGGGGGCTGAATCTTGAAACTAAACTCAGGATGACTTTGTTTCAGTAAAGCCAGAATCTGGAACTCTATTATGAATGGGTCTGGCAAAATAGTCTGGAAGGCAGCAAAAAGGAGAGAGTAGCAGCAGGAATCCATGAAAAATGTGAGTTAAATTGCATTATCCCTTCATCCTTTTTTAATCCTGTATTCTACAGCATAAGAGAGAAGGTAGTGAAGGTTGCTGAGGCTTACTTTCAGTCAGTGTGGAGATCTATACTAAGGGTGAAATCCTGGCCCCATTGAAATCAATGGGAGTTTTGCCACTGACTTCAGGATTTCATGCCTAGTGCTTAACTTTACTTACAATCACATATGGCCTTTGCTAACGAGATCATAGTCAATTACTTCATGCAGCTGAAAACATATACATCAAGTTTCAGCACATTGTAATTTCTGATGGTCAAAATGATACATTAATGTCTCCATAACGTGAGTTTATGATGGACTATCTAGAAGGACCTTAGTTATGGAGACAAGTGGCACAGTTAAAAATTAGTGAGCAAACTTGAAAGTTGGTGTAAATCAACAAAACAAAGAATAAATATAAAATAACTTACGTGGGGCACTCCTGAAAGCATCTGCCTTCGTGTAGGTAGAGTGGCCGATGTGGCTGAGACTGGCACTTCTGGCAATGCCTGGGTTTAGAGCAGACTTCACAGTCATCTGTGCAATTCTCACACCTCCCACTTTTCAGGTCGACAAAGGTTCCTCCAGGGCATGTATGTACGCAGGTCTCAGCAAAAAGAAATCTCCCTAGCAATACACCCACCCCAATGAAATGGCACAATTGAGAAGGCTAAACAAAACAATGCCAGGATCTTGTTTGTGCTAGCCACACCTGTGCTAGCATGTTAAATATGGAACCTTCATTTTGCACTTCCTGCATTTCCAAAGCCTAGGGGTTTTTTATTTTTTAAGAACTTCAACATTTTATAAGCCATTGTCCAAAAAGGTCAGATGGCTTAAAAGTCAGGTCAGTGATGACCAACCATCACTCATAGATTTTAAGGCCAGATGGGAGCAGGATGATCATCTAGTCTAACCTCTTGAATAACAGAATTTTACCCAATAATTCCTGGATCAAGCACATAATTTCTGGTTGAGTGGGTGAGGAATCAGATCCCTTGAAAAGTTTGTCCAGTGGCTTTGCTACTAAAAATATGTGCTTTATTCCTAGCCTGAATTTATCAAGTTTGGATCTTCCAGTCATATGCCTTTATCTACTAGATTAAAGAACCCTCTCCTATCCATTGACCAAGATATTTCCTGGGAATATATAATGTACAGAAGTATCTAGCACGCTACAAACTCTTCCCAAAGAAGCTAAATGTCATTTACCTTCTGGACATGAAGTGCACACATCAGCAGCTCTATCACAGGTCTTACATGAAGACTCACATAGTTGGAGAAGTTTTTTGGTGTCTGGATAGGGAGAGAAGAAAATACTTCTGTTTACACTGTATAGTCATAGTAAGGGCTGGATCATATATGGTACTTTTAGAAGGGCAAATAGGCAGGGCTCCTTTATTCAATCTGAAATTTCCTATTTGCTTTTTCTATGTAGATTCACTCAGAGCTATTTTTTAAAAGCTAACTATTTACAGCCACAAAAGTCTAATGATAGAATCCTTGAAATTAGACAATTGACAGTTTAATTCAACCACATATTCTTGACTGAGGAGTAAAGGGTTAGTGTGGAAAAATAAAACACAAATGTTATTCTCAAATGCAGTTTGACATTGTTTTAGAGTGTTAATTGCAAGTGTTGAGGGTATTTTAGCTTATTATTGGTAATTTCAGGTTGGTGATATGAATGGTTATTGAATTTAGATCACAAAAAGATAAAGCAGATACATTTTAATTAGGGATGAATCAGTTGTTCTTATATCCTTTAAATTTAAACAGTAGATTAAGCCCCTTCTAACTTTTCTCTTTTCCAATCTTAATAGTTCTAGTGTTTTCATTTTCCCCTCAGATGTAAACCCCCATCATACTTCTCAACAGCCTCATTGTCCTTATCCAGATCTATTCCTCCTTAACAAGACCAAAGTATGGTGGCTAAAACAGAACTCAGTACTATGGACCATCAACAAACACTGTATTGTTTTCTAGCCCTATGAGAGAATGCATCTTCTCCCAGAACAGCTGAAAAAGTGTTAACTCTCTCTTCTTGAGTAGAGGAAAGCCTACAGCTTAAGTACCTGCATTATCACAGTAGTAGGGCTGGCCCAGCTGTGATGAATTAAGCAAATCTCCCAACACACTATAAGAAAACTGGACTGTAAGGAGGTGAAACTGGTTGATAGGAAGGCAAGGTAGAACTTTTGCAGGATGTGGAGCAGGAAATGGGTTTTTTTTTAAAATTCAAACTTTAGTTTCATAGCTGTTCATTTTTAGTTAGGTTCCTATGGAGTTAAGGGTGTAGGAAGCTTTACTATATAGCCTTTAACACTCATTTCTTTGATCTAGGCTTTGAAAAGTTGGCTTTGGTAGTCAGTAGGGCTTCAAGATCCTTGTCTATTGATCTTATACTTATACAGGGTTACCTGTTCTGTTTCTCACCTAAGTAGCTTCTGTGTCTTGTTTTGTGCTACACACAGAGCAGATAGCGCACTGGGCTGTTCATGATAATTCCTTTCCTCTGCGGGTCCTGCAATTTCAACACCCATTACCATCTGTGAAACTCTAACTTTTAACAGTATACACTATTTGCCCAACACACTCAAAGCCATCTAGAGTCTCTCTCAACTGTCTGGGTATTATTAATCAAAACAGCTTAGAAGAATCAGCAAACTTCACTCTAGTTTTCCTAATCATTAAGACTATAGTACTGGCCTTGACAGGCCTCTGAGAACCTCATTAGTGACCCTCCACCTCCCTTCATTTTGAGGTGCAGCAATTCACTACAGCTTGTTTTTGACCAGACTTTGCCCTTTTGGTCCATACTATTCACTTCCTTAATGTTTTATTGTGGACTTGAACAAGCGCCTTTAAAAAAACCAAGTAAAATGTGTTTATTGGGCTATGTTTATTTAGTTTTGCTTTTAAAAAAATACTCTGAAAATGTTAGGTCTGATTTTCTTACATGAACTGATCCTACTAGGTTATATTTTTCAGGTTTTTTTATTTTTCTGTCTTTAAATATACTGTATATAATCTTCCCTGATACTGAGGTGAGATCCACTGCAAATCCTAGGATCTCCCTTGGTTCCTTCTTTTTTAAAGTAAGCCCCACGTTAGCCACACTGTGATCATCTTGAAGAATTGTTGATATATTCCATAGCCATGTTGTCAACTAAGAATGTTTCTCACTTTATTTACCTAAAAAACCTCATGTGAACTGAATATCATCTGTTTCTGGAATCTAACTGCAGCTGCATTTCTCAGGTCACTCTATCAGTTCCTTTCTTAGCACTTTCAATATTTGTCAAGGCTACAGTGATTTCCCATAGGAAGTGCCTGAGATTTTCATGAATCAAGATGAAATACAACATTTTTATATAACTTCTCAGCAGTCACACACTCCCTCTTTCCACTGATGTATTTTGTTTATTTCCTTTGAAATCCTCACTATAGAGAGGGCAAACTCTTCTAAGTATTGTCAATTAATACCAGTTATGATAAAGAAGGGAAACAGAAATATAGCTGAAGCAGCCACTGACAAGATTATTGGACCCTGATCTTGACTGAGGCCTCGGGGTGGCATAAATAATAAATAGCAGTTAGATAAGGCTGAGATCAGAAAGACTGTTAGCAACTGCTGAGAAATGTTTAGAGGAGCTCACCACTTTGAAAACATTCAACACTTTACAATTAAATACCAATTTTCACTTATAATGAAATATTTCAGTAATCAAAATGATCATTTAATGTTTGGGATATTTTTTGGCAACAGCTGTGATATGGTCGTTCTTTGCAATACATCAGAGTCTCCACCAGAGGGGAATATGCACAAGCGGTTACGCTTTTGTGATATTTTTGCCTGGAACATAGAAGAAAATTTTTATAATCCAGTCACTCTAGTTTATAACTTTCCAGTCAGAAGTAAATACTTAAACACTTAACTTGAGGATTCTTTTCCTAGTACTAATATGAAAAGCTTGCAGTTAATTGGGCCTTTTTGGATTGTTGAGTTCTCCCAGCTTTAAAATTGGTATTTATTTTGATAGGAGCAGTTGGACCCTCATTTTGAAAAACCAAAGTAGTCTGAGTGATGCCCTAAATATCTCTCAAAATGAGTAAATATGCTGCAAAAAGGTTTTGTGGTACACACCAATGCACAGCACCTGCCATGATGTGACCAATGTTTCTATGCATAGAACAGTCTTGAAAGTTGTCCATAACATTTGCCAGCCCAGGGACAAAATATATTTGTTGGCCTTTGCTCTGATGATAATGAGAAACAGGTGGCCAGTTTCTGCCCCCACAATAATTTTTTACTTGTCATTGATTTACTCACTCTGGGCATGTGGGCAAGGAGAATTCTGTAGATAATTAGTTAGAATTAGTTAGATAATTAGTGGAGGAGTCGTCTCTGAAGGAAAAAGGTTCATGAGACTACAGAAAAGAATTGCCAGCTCTGGTTTTTATCCTTGCATTCTGTCCTATTGTACCCCTCAATTGTTATGTTAAACCAAGCATTAAATGAGACCAGCTCATGGCTGCTTGGCCAGCTGTTACCTGTATCTGGAGGATTCCTTCTTGTGCTCTGGAATCTAAGCTTTCATTTAAAACTTGAAATCTCTAACATTTATGGTTGAAAAGAAAAGTTTAAATATGTGAGCCAGATGTCCGCTATTGCAATGACGTTTGCCTAATTCAGCAGACAGCCTGAAATAATAGGTCCGAGAGAAGTGTGAACTGCCCTTATTCATATATATGGAATGTTTACTCTGAAGCTTATTGATGATAGTTTAACTTTTAACATATTTACTACATCATTGCTGGTTTAAAACCATGCAAAGAATCCTCTTCCAGATCTTTATGTTATGTTATGTTCTTCCTTGGATTTCGCAGACCCTAAAATGCCACGCATGTAAACTTCCATTGAGGCCGGATTTTGCCTCAATACTCTTATTTCTTGTTTCCTCCCTCAGTAAAGGCAAGTGCTGTATAAATGTTTTCAGCTTCACTCTCCAGTGCAGAAGCTAAGGAGCTGACCTGAACTTTGCCACTTTCTGTGGTAAGCTTTATGGCAGTTCGGGATATGTGGAAGCATTCCATCCACTCGGCCCATTCCATGAGCTTATCAAACTGAAAGGTTTAGGAAGGGCTTAAATTTGGGGTCCCCCCCCCCTTTCTTATTTATGCTAGTTCAAAATGAGTCCATCTACTTCTGACAACATGACATGGGACAATGATAAAACAATCACAGTAAGCACTGATTTTTTTCCAACACTGAACAAAGAACTTTTGTTCTAACACAGATAACAGTGGGTGAAATCCTGACCACATTGGAGTACTGAAGTCAAGTGTCCATGATGTTATTTTTGTCTTTCTTGCGCTTCTACTTATGACTTCTCTTAGATTAGAACCTTCTGTTACAGATCTAAAGTAACAGTACACACACCCTTAAAGGTATCCGATGTAATGGAAGTAAATTGGAAGCTCCTTGAACGGCTGTTCACTTGTTCTCAAGAATGCTGTGTGAATGGGCCTGTCTGAAGAGACATTGGTTTAAATGCAACCCTTATCATTCAAATTAGCTGCTTTGCTGTACATTAGAGCCCTGCATGTGACTACTTTTAGCCCTGCTCCTGCTATTCTGGCAGTGGGTCCCTGTGGGATCTGTGGTATCCCAGTCCTGCTGCAGGGCTCCACACTAGACCCGTGCAGGGCTTAACTGTACAATCCATTCTTTGGTCTTTCTCATGCTTCTTGTCAGCCACAGCAGAGTTCTCATTAATGCATGGTCAGTTTCCCTTTGATCCCTGGCCTCTTCATTAGTTTTTACCTTGGGCTTATACACAGAACAATCCTTCACACCTGTGCAGTGTAGGATCAAGCCATTGTTTCACATTTACAAAAGCCACTTATGGACTCAGTACATTTGTTTTCTGTTTAGGGATCACATTTATTCTTGCTCATATATAGGGAAAAGGAGAAGAGATTTCACTAGTTAATTTTTTTTCAATTCTTGATATCAAAGTAGCTCCCCACCCACATTTGCAATTACTCTCCCTTGCTTCCTAATTAAAAATACAGCTGCTTCTGCTAAAGATCCTGAATTTCTGTGTGAATCTTTTTTGTAAACCCAAAAGCTGAAAACATGCAGTACATTGCTGCAGAGAGGAATATAGAAGGAACTGCACTGCCAGGATTGTTGTAACCACGTGTGCGTTCCTTTTAGAAGGTGACCTGTTTGGTTTGTATGCTGTGTAGTAAGGATGTGATTTGAATGTGATCCAGTTATTTCCAGTGGGGATGCTGTTTAGTTTGTTAGATTTTATTCTGTTTATGGCACTGGCCTTGCAAAAACGATACAGCCATGAATAAAAATACATAAAACAGACCACATATCTCTAAAAGATAATTACAATTAAATAGACGTGATAAAACATAATGAAAACACTATACATAGGTAAAAGAATATTATAAGCTATCCCATCTTAAAGACTTATGAGAATTATAAATTCAAGGGTACTGAAGGTTAGGTAAGAAGTAAGTCACAACCCCCAGTAACCATTAATTCCCAAGCTGGTTATCACGTAACAGCCATAAGATTAATTTAACGAATGAATGCCTTGAATAAAAATCTGCCTGCAACTCCAATGGGGATGATGAAAACTGTGTACAGGTTAGTGAATAAGTGTTGCCTGCCTCTGGCAGCCTTACACTTCACATATGGATGTTATTTAAAATGGTCCCCTAACTCCTGTCATGGTGCTAAATACTCCTCTGTAGATATCATGAAATTTTCCATTTAGATTTTCTTCCTCCCCTTCTCCCTCTTAGTCCTTGTTTCCCATTTCTCTACCTTATCCATTAGTCCCTATCCCCTCACTCTCTTCACTAGTCTCACATCTCTTTCTAGATACACCATAGAATATATATCTAGAGCCAGATCCTCAGTTGGTGTAAATCAGCGTAATTACCCTGAAGTTAGTGGACCTATGAAGGATTGTACCAGCTGGCCTCTGATTCCTAGAGTCCTATAATTTCTGAATATTTTGTTTTCTCTCCACCACTCCTCTTTCAACATGCTGTTATATGTTTTAATTCTTGTTGCTTAATATGCTATTTAGGGAAAGAAAATGTGCAAAGTCGCATGCAGTTGGTGAATGGCTTCTAGTCCACTTCTCAATGGCTGCTCTTTCCATTATGTGTTATGATGTGTGATATGAACTGTACTGGCTGTGTACTTACGTAATTAGTGACTAATTTTGTTTTGAAATGATTTGCATGTAAAGAGGCACGTACGCAGTGTTGGATCTATAACAGAAACATTTCCTTTGGACCTCTCAAAAGAATACGCTAGGCTATACTGTATGACTGAGGAGCATACAAGCCCAGGGTGTGGTATTTCCAGTGAACTGGCAGAATGAAGACCTGATTTCATCTTGCAAAATGTCTAGTCCAGTTGATAGGGTGTGTGTAATCACTTGGTGAATCAAGCCTACACTAGTATGTTTCCTGGCTCCCAAAGTCATTTCATCATCTGGTACACCAGATAAAATACAGATGTTTTGAGCTACAAACACAGAGCTCAACCATTTTTTTTCTTGGCTTGCCCTTTGTTTTAAATGTCTGGATGCCAGACAAGCTTGGTTTCCTTGTTTCAGGCCTTGATAGGATTTATTAACAAATTCCCAGTTTGGAATTGAATTGTTAGTCCGCCAGAGTGCCCACAAAATAGGTATAATTTTAGAAAGTTGTTCTAAGCACACTTAGTCTTTGGCCAGTATGCTCATGAAAATTCATGATTGTGGTCTTTCATTTATCCTCACGCAAGGAATGGAAGTGGAAGTTAAACATGCAAAAAAATGTATACGATACACGCAGAAGGAGATTTTAATCCTGACCAAGATACATCAATCTCTCAAAATGTAAAGAAATTCTGCCATCACATTGACTTATCTCTTAGCATGCTCTGGTATGCTGCCCTTTAATTTGTTTGTCTAGGAGCCAAACTGAGACAACAGCTTTGTTTCATGAGACTCAAAAGGTTGGTTATGAACCAACTGGTCCAACATGAAAGGTCAATTCAGTTACTAAATCCATTGTAACATTTTCAACTACACTGTCTGGATCTATGTGCTCAGACATAGTCCAACAGAGATGAAGGTAATGGCATCGTTATTTGTGAGCTGAGTTCGAGGTCCAACACACCTCAGCCACAACTTTGCCTGCCTTTACTTTAGCATAATTTTTAACAGAGAAAGAGTAAGAGGCTTTTTCAAAGTACCTTATGGTAATTATTGAATTAACCTATGCAGATTTGGATATTTTGGCCAGATAGCTGGCTGTGTCATGTTCAATGGGATGGCAATGTGTTTTGTTTGGTTATAGTAGGGAGTGGGAGTCAAGTGACTTGAGGTTTTTATTCGGTCACTGTCTCACTGTGTGACCTGGGACATGTCATTTCATCTATGGCTCAGTCTCCCAATCAATCATATGGGAATAATAATACTTACTTACCTTGGTGAAACATGAGATCCTCAGATGAGACAAAATTCCTATGTGTCATTATTTATTCATAGTTATAGATAATTGTAACAAGAAGGGAGCATTTAGATACCAAATAAATAGCAAATTCAGGGCCTTTGCACACATCTTTTTTGCAAAGAAGAAATATGCTGCTGTCTGGCAGAACACATCTTAATGGGTAGGAAGTACATTAGTTTGGAAATATTAGACAATAATTAGAGATAAGCTACTAATCGGAACATTTTCTTGTTGCTGCCAACACCACCTTGCAAAAGGGGTATATAGATGTTAGTTAATGGGAAGGCCATCTGAATCCCAGAATAGCCATTGTTGTATTTGCTCTCTTAAATCCAAATAAATACATTTGAATCAAAAGCAAATTTTGATTTGACTACATTTGTGACTCTCATGTTCCCTTGCAATGAGCATCTGAGTACTTGAGCTTTACTAATTTGAATACTCACACACACTGAAATTCACACCTGTGCAGAAGGCCAGTAGAAGACCAATGCTTCATTTAAATCCCATTTAGTCCCTAGTATGGTATGCAAGTAGTGCAGAGGACTTGTGCTGGGCCTCTGCACAGCAATGAATCTAATTTTAAAAAGATAATTTTAGGCTAGTATACAAATATTCACAGCAAGTGAATTCATAAAATTCACAAGTAGCACTGCTTTGATTTGATGCAAAAATCATGCAAATTTGGGATTAAAATAATCCCATGTGTTTCATGTAACTAACCAACATAGTACACAGCACAAATTACCTATAGTTACAAGGAACTGTTCATTAATGATCCACAGACTAAGAATTATTTGCTGAAGAAATATGTAAGTAATTTTTTTACAGTGAAAAAATGTGGAAGTCCTGTAATCTGTTTACAGGTTGTTCATGAAAACAAAAAATATAAAATGATGTATTTGTGTCAAATCATTTGCTCTGCTCCAGTAATGATGCTAATAGTTAGCAATAGCACTTCACATTTTAAAATATTTTACTGACATTAACTAGTACCTTACCACACTCTTGTGGGAGTAAAAATATTATCTCCATTGTATAGATGGAGAATCTGAGATAGAAAGAGTTGAAGTGACCTTGGGCAGTCACAGATGAAGCTAATGTCAGAGCCATGGTTTAAATTCAAGAATTCCAGTTCCAAATCCTTTGTTCAGTCCATTAGATCATATGGTTAATCCTTAAATTTGGGGATCCATTAAATTACCTACAACATACCCAATACAAGGCCTCAAAATATGGTCTAACCTGGATTTAAATTGTGCGTAAACCTTAGGCTCTCTGCAAAGGGGTGATTTCCACCCTCTGTGACCAGATTTATATTTGTAGTCTGTATGATTCCTTAACTTTACAGTCTACTTAGATATGAGGTAGTTTTAACTTATCTATAGGACCTTGAAAACAAGGGGTTAGATCTTTTTCTAAACATTTCTAATCATAATAGTCCACGGGGATGAAATGAAAGGGATCAAAGGATCTAGTAACATACCATCCCAGAATTTCCCCTCCACTACCACGTTTTCTGGATTCACACACTTCCCATGCAGTAGGTGTAATTTCTCTTTGCAGCTGGTGCAGTCATCAAAGTTGAATCCTTCACATGTTGCACAGGTCCTATGGCACTCTTCGCATTCTCCAAACTCCTCATCAGCGTAGAAACCATCTCTGCAGTAACTTACACATTTCCCATCTACGATATGGATAGAGAGCTTTTAAGTCATAGTATCGCTCACACAGGTCAAGTATCACAAGATGAAGAAATGCTTTATACACATATCCATACTGGGTGTTGTGAGGAACAGCAACACTAACAATACTCTGTGCTTGAGGATTATTAGTGAAGTTTAATCTCTAGTCTTCTTTATGCAGCCTCCAGGCCTCTTGGAAATTCAGGGATACATTTTGAAAGATTGTGTGTGGTTTCAGACACATGATTCCTATTAAAGCCAATTGGAAATGAACAAATTAAAGTCAATTGGGAATCCTGCAGCTCAGACCCAGAACAGCTCTAAAACTATATTCTTTAGGTTTCAGCATCCAAGTTAGACATGTGTATTTTGAATAAACTTGGCTACTTGAGATTGGGGAAGGCATATAGCCCTGATCTCTCTCTCAGGTATTTTAAGAAAAACAAACAGAACAGTAAAACAGTGTGAAATTTTTGTTGTGCCTCTCCCCCCAACACCTGGCTTAAAATTTTATTGCAAACTTTAAACTCAGCCTATGTCCTTAGAGAAAACTTCACAAATCTTTCAAGCCATTTTTTACCAAGTTTTAGGTAGAGCGAGTCTACCTCAAAATACTAAAAAGCCAAAACTCACCATCTTACAAAAGTTCAGATATAGATCTGAATTTCATGGTTGAACCCTGTCTCTAAAATGGGACAACAAAAATCTAAGATCCGAAGATCCCATATGTAGACCCAAAGTTTGAAATCCTGATTAATTTTCAGATTCCAGCAAATGTGAGGCCAATATTGAGTGAACTTGGGCTGATTCACACCTTCAGTTTACCACAGTGAAGGTGCTTGGGTGCCATGGTAATGGTTGATAGTATAAAACACTAAAATAGTTGAGAAAGAATCAGGGCTAGTTTGAACAAATCTAAGGTTCCTTCCAAAGCCAATCAATTAGAACTTCTGGTTGCAAAACCCAAAATTGAATTTGACTTTCTTCCCAATACCCACAATCATGTGGGGAAAAATAGGCCTTGTGTTTGGAACTGGACATAAAAATGGTAATACCTAAGTTTGCAGAGGAAGTTAGGAGAAAAATTGATAGAGCTTTCAAATTGAACAGGAGAATAGAGGATCTTACAGTGTATCCTAGCAATGGTCATGGTAACTTGAGGCAACCTTGGTCTCTCCTTTATCATCATATAGCTTTTTGTCAGCATGAAGCAGCTTGTCCTCTGTAGCACCCAGAACAGTAGGACTGAGTCTGCCATATGCTGCCATATGCTCCCTGTAGCTCAGATTTATCTGAATTAGCCCTGACTGCTTTATAGTTTCATAACAAAACCATGATGAATTCTTAGTTTTGTGTGAGTCTGATGTGAAATTTCGTGGTTTTAACTTGGTTTTGCTCGGACTATTTGAGGTTTATTTGTTCAGACCTGAGAGTCCAAGTTAAACCAGAATGTGCAAAGCCACACAAATTAAAAGCAAAGAAAAGGTTTGCTTAACTCTCTGGAAACAAAACCACCTCATTTCACATAGTGCTATCAAATAGAAATCTTTTCCTGTATGTGCTCAAAGAAAGTGAATTGAAGCCAAACTCTTGTTAAAAATAAAAATTCCCAGTTGGAATTCATAGTAAAGAATGTTGGAACTTTTGAACCAAAAGATCTCTTGTATTTACATAAAGGGCCTGCTTCCATAAGGTGTCCTCAATTGCCAATTACTTCTATAGAGAGTGCTCAGGAACCTCAGAGGATTAGATCCAAATTTTAGCCTTCAGTGCAAAGCTCCAAATCATTTTTGAGACGGCATATGTACACTACCTGTTACTTTCCTTACCTAAGAGATAGAAGCCTTCCTTACACCAGGAGCACTCGTACTTGTCACAGCTGCCACAGTTTTCATCACATTCTATACATTGGGGAGTACTCTCATCATTGTAGGTGTTCTCAGGGCAGTTTTTATAGCAGTGCTGCATATACCTAGTGTCAGAACATTCTTAGTAAGTTTAATAAATCAGTGTGAGGTCATGAAGTTCATTTTCATGAGTGTGGTGAACATGCATAATTCCTAAGCAAATGTAATACAATTACTCACAGACTAAATAACTACCTCTTTCAACACTAAAGCCTCCAGAAGCTAGGTTTGTTAACATTATGGTTCTCAAATATACTTGTGAAGTTTGATTTTAAAAAAATTAAAGCACACAGTTATGTGCTTAATCTGCACATTCATTTATTGCTGTTGCTTGATAATAATCGGCCGTCTGAACATGCGTAACATCATATTTGTACACATGTCATGTATATGTATAGACAGATTCATAGATCCACAAACTTTAAAGCCAGAAGAGACTATTGTGAAAATCTAATCTGACTTTCTGCATAACAGAGGTCATAGGTCTTTCTTGAATTAATCCTTGTTTCAATCCCAATAGCTGTGCTTGAACTAGAGCATGTCCTTTAAAAAAACATCCTATCTTGATTTTAAAATTTCCAGTGATGGAGAATCCAGTACAACCCTTGGTAAATTGTTTCAGTGGTTAATTAACCTTATTGTTAAAAATTTGTGCCTTATTTTGAATCTAAATTTGTCTAGCTTCAACTTCAGCTATTGGATCTTGTTATATCTTTACTAGATTGAAGAGCCCTCTGTTAACAAATTTTGGTTTCTGACGTAGGTACTTACAGTCAGAGGTAAAAAAAACTCTTAACCTTCTTTTAGGTAGAATCAGTAGATTGAGTTCCTTGAGCCTATTAGTTTAAAGCATGTATTCTAATCTTTTAATCATTCTTGTGGGTCTTCTCTTACTCCTCTCCAATTTTTCAACCTCCTTCTTGAATTATGATCACCAGAACTGGACACAATATTTCAGCACTGGTCATCCCAGTGCCAAATACATAGGTAATATAACCTCCCTAATCCTACTCAGTATTCCTCAGTTTATATATGCAAGGATCACATTAGCCCTTTTAATCTCAGTGTCACACTAGGAGTTTGTGTTCAGCTCATTATCCACCATGCCCCCCAAGTCTTTTTCAGAGTCACTCCTTCCCAGGATAGAGTCCCCTCTTTCTGTAGGTTTGGCCTACATTCTGTGTTCCTAGATGTACAACCTTACATTTGGCCGTATTAAAACATACATCGTTTGATTGCACCCAGTTTAGCAAATGATCCAGATCATTCTATATCAGTGACCTGTCCTCTTCATCATTTACCCCGATCTTTGTATCACTTGAAAACTTTATCAATGATGATTTTGTTTTCTTCCAGGTCTGTGATGAAAATATTAAATAATGTAGGGTCAAAGACCCTTTAGAAACACATGCTCAGTGATGATTCCTTGTTTACAATTAGATTTTGAGATTTATCAGTCAGTTTTTAATCTTAGATGTTAATCTACAGCATGAATGGTGAGGATTATAATATATATTTTCTAACTGCAATCATTAAATAAGATACAACTTGCAAATACTTACCCACTATCTACAGAGCCCAGTAGTATCAGCTGTAGCATATATGGGGAAAAATCTTGGAATTTGCCAACAGGTAAATTTCCAGCATCCAGGTACAGAAAGGCAAAGACTTTGTGAATGCAAGTGTGAGGCTGGATACTTGCCATTTTAAATAAAGAAAAGCTTTCTCCCAAGTAGAATAAACAGGTAGGCTATTATGTTACACCACTGGCTGCTCATCTCAATAACTTGACAGCATTAGAGTGCTGGATCTGTTTATTGCCATCACTGACTATAAGAGGTCAGGCATGAATCTGCTCCATCTGTGGATTTTGCTATTGCTTTAGGTAGGAGCAGGAAAACACTACAACGTCCTGATTCTGCTTTCCTCAACTCTTTCCTCAACTCTTATTATGGTCAGTGGGACTTAAAGATACTTAGCATCTTGGCCATAAGTGAATAATGCTTTGCTTTAGTGTTTGAGAGGGTCTCCCCCATACCTATCCTCCCTCCCTTTTTAAAGTTCCTCTACAACCCACAACCCCCCTCTTTGTTCAAGCAGCAACTATGAAGCTAACTGATATGGCATAACCACCAGTACCTTCGGGAGCATTGTTTTTGGTTCAGAAAATGTAGTGATACTAAAAGAGTTGAACTTACATATAGTAATTGTGAATGCATGACGTGCATATTCTCGGGTCATCTGAAATTGTAAAACAAAATTACATAAATGGTACTCCAGTTTGAAAAACAATATGCTAGACATGACAAAGCTTTTAAAATTAAATTATTTTCTGACATTGGAATTACTAGAGATGGACTTGAACTGGAATCTCAGGTCTGAATCCCCTTCAGTTTTGAAGTAATTTCTTTCCAAAACCAGATTCTGGCCTAAATTTTCAAGTGACCAGTGATTTTGAGCGCCCAACCTGAGACACATTAAAGGAGCCAGCTTTTCATAAAGTTCTTAGTATCCATCTTCTGAAAATCAGGACCTTTCAAGCGGTTTCAAATTGGGCACCCAAAAATTGATACCCTCATAATCACTAGTCACGTCTCAAAATGTGGTTTCAGAACAATTGTAATTACTATAAATGGAATTTGTCAGATGACATTTTTAGAAACAAACTTTTAAAAAATATGAATAACTGCTGAAATTTGCAAACCCTAATTTGCATGTATACATATCTGCACACTCATGCAAATCAGGATTTGCACACATACATTTGTGCCCAGGTCTTTGGTGGGTGGAAAGAGATGTGTGCAAGAGTGTACACACTGTTTTGTGCACATGCTTCTGATAACTTGGTCAGAAAGAACTACTTTTGGAACATGAACATTCTTTGCTGTTTCTACTTGGTGCATCAGAGAACAAAGACAACAGGGTGTCATTATTCCCTGCCCTGTTTCACACCAGCCAGAGTTCCAGCTTGGGTCCCAAAGGGACTGTCCACCAGCTGAAGTTTGCCTGAGTGCGGTGTGCACCACTCTTACTCTTAACACCACTCTCCACTCTTAACACACCCACTATGCCCTGGCCATGGTGTAGGAGCTGGCATATTTGGCTGTACACTCACTGGGGGCTCTACCACACAGATCCTTACCTGTGGAGTTGCAACTGGTTTTGATCCCTTTTGCCTTACCTAAGGAACCACAGGGAACTGTGAATGGCCTGGAGAATTTGGAACACTATATTTTCAGCATTTTTAAAAAGGAAATATAAATATTGTACATAATATTACAAGAAAGCTCCATATAAAATCCCAGAATGGGGTGAATACAGACCTGGGGCATGAGACCAGCACAAGTTTAGTGAGTTTACAAACATTTTGCTGTGAAACAGATGTATATCCGTTACTGGTACTTCACAGTGTGCTTAGGTCCAGATTTTTAATGACCCTACTTTAACCCTGTTGACAGTATTTCCAGGTACATAAACTTCACTTTGCAAATGCACATTTAAGAGCCAGGCATGCACTTACCTGTTTTGCACATATACCATGCCAAGTCGTTCATGAACGTGTGAGGTTTTGCCCACAAGATTGCATACTTGTAAATGTGCTCCTTCATTTTTACAGAACAAACAACAAAAGCAACCACTTAACTTCAGTGTTCTTTGGATTGGGTTTTTCTGATGTTGATAAAGGAAATGCTATTGAAATATGTAAGCACTTTCTCTGGAAAGTAATTTTTTATCCTCAATGAAAGATATTTGGTTTGCCCAGAGTTCCTTTTGCATGGTTTTTGAGAACAGTAATGAGTTCTATAAGGAAATTTCCTCAAAGACATTTTCTAAAGTTGTTTTCTTTCCCATTCTAGTGTGTGACATCTCTTGTTGATACTGAGCTTTATGATAAATCAGCATACATACTTAAGTACAGAATATCAGGACACTAGATATTTGGATTTGTTATGAATATTTCAGGTGAGATACCACCAGTTCCTAGAAATCATTGATGGAAACAGATAGATATCATCTCAAGAATGTTCTAAAAAGTTTGTTGGGATCACTTGCAATTTTACTTCCAAAGTCTCCAGATGTAACTCTTTCTTTCAGGAATATATTCATTTGTTTTTACATAAAGGAACTCTATATTCCCGGACTCTATTGGATGTTTTGGGGAAAGCGGTCCCTTTTGATGATTCACTTTTAGTTCTTTCTCTTGTTACCTATATTGTGTATTGCCTAAATAAGTGTATTCTAGGCAAGTTGAGAATATAATTACAAACATATAGCTATTTTTCTGGCTTTCAGAAAAGAGAATAGAAATGTGCAGCATGAAATAAGTTAGTTGTTTAGGCAGATGTTTAAAAAATTGAATATTAGCATTTCATTTTTGATCTTGTCAGGCAAAAGTGTATTCAAGGATGAAAGGGAGGACACAGTCAGATTGTAGATATGAATATAAATTTTTGTGGAAAAACATTTCCTAAAAAAGTGCTAATTTCCAGCCGCTTACATCCCTGTGAAGGTGGATGTGCTGATAGTAAATACCTTGTCAAGAGGCTATACCCATCTCTGAGAAAAGCTGACTTTAGACTGTTTCATTTGGGAGGTGATTGGGTTTGACTCCTATATGGAGGCCTCCAAGGTGAGTTCTGCTGACAGCTTTTCAAATTGACAAAGCCAGAAGAAAAGTGTATCATGATTCAAGGAGCTCAAAGCAAAACTTACAAATGTTTTGTCTCTCCTTTGAAATTACTCGCAAACAAAGTTACGTATTTTTTGCCATTTCTCTCTCACGCTATAATTTGCTGAGCACCCTCAATGTTTGTTTACACCAGTGGGATGGGAAGGTATTCACAGGAATGGGCCCAATAATTGTCTACATGATAAAATAATAGATATAAAAAGGGCCAATGTTAATCATTATTGCTCTAGAAGGTTTTGAGAAATTGGTTTCTGTTCACACCTGTCAGTAGACACATGTGTAACACTTCTGTCTCATCTCCTTGTGAGACTATCTAGCAGGGAACCACAAGCTGGCAGATGGTCTTCTACAGCAAGCTGTGAGCTATTCTCTATCAAATTGTAAAAAAAAAGTTATTACAGGGAATGTATGTCTGGCACTGTAGCTAGTGATAACGTATCCTTTGAAAACACACTAATCATTTAATTAATAATTTTTTTGTCATTCAGAGGAAATTCTGGGGTTATACTGTCAAAAGTAAAGTCATACTCAGCTCAGTTTTTTCATTTCTTTTTTCTAATTAAAACCATTGGAGAATCCAATCAAATATTCAGATTTGTAGCTTTTGTTAAACCAGTGTGACCTGATTACAGTTGTCAGTTGATTTGGTTACTCCATTAAATCATTCATACGAACTTGCTACAATATTATTTGTTCTCTGAAAATTATGTCAATTAAAATGAATGCTTTACTGTCCCATAGTTGGGCAGTTAGAGCTTCTGAGTTAAAATTGATAATATCTGATGGACCGTGGATAAGAGAGAAATCCAAAGGTTATAATTTTCTCTGCTGTCAGGCAGAAATAAAATACATCTCACATATAATCCTATAATATCGAATTAGCCATTCAATACTAACCCTGCTTTATATCTTCCAAGTTGTTTGAACCATCTTTGAGAGACACCCTATTCTGGAAGAACTTACTGAAGTCAATTCTTCACAACAGTGGCTCCCTGAAACCTTGCCAGACTAATACTATCAATTCTTCATTAAAACAAACATGAAAGGATGCTGGAGTGGATGTCAATGTGTTCACATCATATTCAGAAGAGATCAATCATCCATGTGGGTAGCTATAAAATAGGGTGACCAAATAGCAAGTGTGAAAAATCGGGATAGTGAGTAGGGGATAATAAGCGCCTATTTAAGACAAAGCCCTGAATATCGGGACTGTCCCTATAAAACCAGATATCTAGTCACCCTAGTACAAAAGGTATGGGGCTCGAGAGTGGAGGTCTCTGGTTTCAGGAATCGTTCCTGGCATGTGACTACTAATTATTGATCTATATATTATCAGTGGTATTTCCAACTCTTCTGGTCTTCATCCCACTTTTTTGAAGCCAAATGCAAAACACCCATCGATTACAATGGGAGCAGGATTTAACCCATTAAAAATCTAAGGCCAAATTGTGCCCTCAGATACGTGTGCACAGCTTCCCTTGACTTCATTGACTTTGTATGTTCATTACAGAGATGTTAGATAACTATATCACCTAGAGTTCATGGAGAAAGTCGTTTGGTTTCTCTTCCAATTTGAAACAAACTGATTTCTCCTCCCCCTACCCCTTCTCCTGAACAATAAGGCTGGAGTGGAGATAGTGTGTAGTGTAAAATAATCTATGTTTTGATATAAGAAAAGTACATTCAAAGATTAACTGTTGGTCAAAGACTCTAATTTCAATTGGAGTTCTCTGGTTTGAAATTGTTTGCAGCCTTTTCTATTCCAGAAGGGAAGTATTGACATTCATGCTACAAGCATGGAGTATTTATGTTTGAATAGGTAAAGTAAAACTGCAAGGGATTTGTAATATTACCTTAGAGACTTAGATAGATATTTACTACATAAATTCATGAATATTAAAAACAAATTCCAAAGGTGTTTGGAAATCCTGGCATTGTTTCATTATGTCCGTTCACAGTATTTAGCCAGGGTCTGATTCTGGAAACATTACTCACATTACTGACCATCTGTACTGAATTAAGTATAATTTACTTACACAACTAATGCCATCAAATTAGAACTAGATCCTGAAACAACTCAAGCACATCCTTAACTTTATGCATTGTGAGTATAATTTTATGCACTCTTCGTTTTAGCTTTCTGTTTGTTTATTAACTATTATCTTTTAATTAAATTTCTTGGAGGAAAAATTAATTGACTCAGCCTTGAGCCTGCAATCTGCTTAGCTCATCCAGCTCCTCTTGTAAGAAGATGGAGGTATTCAAGCCTTTGCTCTCCTTTTTAAATTTAATTAAATGTAATGGCTAGAAATGATTTGATATTACACTACAGTCTTCCTTTAAGGATCAAAATTTAGTAATTGCTTAATTCAAGTTATTGCTAGTTTTATTGCCTTTTACATTTCTCTGAACAATAACATATAATAATAGAAAAGAAGTACTGTAAACTTTAATGTGTCATTGACAAGTGTAATTATATTTTACCACCCTAGAACTTTTTTCACTTTCACTTTATTGACTCTCCGTTAAAGTAACTGAAACGCGCACTGCTATCATAATGGGAATGTTGGCCACAGATGGGCCCAAATCAAAACCACATCCCGCAGGCAGTCCCCAAACTTTGGGAAATTTCAGACCCAAGCTTTGTTGTTTGGGTCTACTCTGTTTGTGTGAAAGGTTCTTTTTCTTCCTTTTTTGGTTCCAGTTTTCTTTTTTCATCTCTTCCCTTTCTGTCTTCTGTCACACTATCTGATCTATCTTCTTTCTCTTCCTTTTTCTTGATACCATTGCATCTTTCCTTAAGTGGCCAGGACACCTGTTAGCCAGCCAGGTGAGAAAGGACAGCAGTGTATAACAAGAAAGAAGGCCAGATTCTGCTCTCAATTACACTGCTGTAACACAGGAATAACTTTACTTTGGATTAGTGTGGTGGTGGTTTTATTCAAAAAACAAAAAGAAAAAGAAGCGGTCTCTGCCCCAAAGATTACCCAGTCTAATTTGACTCATGATTCAAGGAGAGGTTGTAATGAACAAGAGAGAAGATGGGGTATGGGAAGACAAAGATTACAGCAATAAGATTATATGGTTACTCCGTGTGTTATATGTAATGATTCCATAGTTTGAGGGCAGCAGGTTTCAGCAGTGAGTGATAAATAAATTCATGTCTTTTAGCAACAGGGCAGATCTGGATTTTTATAAGGCATTTGAAATGAGAAAAAGTTGAGTGGGAGGAAGTGCTAACAGGTAGAAAAGTTCAATTGATTTAATGGATTTGATTTATGCCAGTTTGAAAAATAAGAATCTGGTCCAAAATATGCCTGATGTAACTCTTTATATATAAACATAAGAATGGCCATAGTGGGTCAGACCAATGGTCCATTTAGCCCAGGATCTTATCTTCCAACAGTGGCTGGTGCAGATGCTTCAGAGGGAATGAATAGCCCAGGGAAATTGTTGGGTGATCCATCCAGTTCCAGCTTCCGGCAGTCAGAAGGCTAGGGGTTGCATCCCTGATCATCTTGGGTAATAGCCAGAGATGGACCTATTCTCCATGAATTTATCTAATTCTCTTTTGAACCCAGTTATACTTCTGGCTGTCACAATGTCCCCTGCAATGTGTTCTACAAGTTGACTGTGAATTGTGTAAAGACGTTCTTTCTTCTGTTGTTTTAAACGTGCTCCCGATTAATATAATTGGATAACTCCTAGCGCTTGTGCTATGTGAAAGGGTAAATAACACTTCCCTTTTCACTTTCTCCACACAATTCATGATTTTACAGACCTCTATCATATCCCCCCTTAGTCAGCTCTTTTCCAAAATGAAAAGTCATGGTCTTTTTAATCTCTCCGAATATAGAAGCTGTTCCAGGCCCCTAGTAATTTTTATTGCCCTTCCCTTTTCCCAATTCTAATATATCTTTTTTGAGATGGGTTGACCATAACTGCATGCAGTATTCAAGGTGTGAGTGAAGCATGGATTTATACAGAGGCATTATGATATTTTCTGTCTTATTTATCCCTTTCCTAATGATTTCCAACATTCTGTTAACTTTTTTCACTGCTGCTGCACATTGAGCGGATGTTTTCAGAGAACTATCCACAATGACTCCAAGATCTCTTTTGAATGGTAACAGTTAACTTTGACCCCATCATTTTGTATGTATAGTTGGGATTATGTTTTTCAATATGCTTTACTTTGCATTTTTCCACATTGAATTTCATCTGCTATTTTGTTGCCCAGTCACCCAACCCAAAGATCTCTTTGTAACTCTTCTCAGTCAGCTTTGGACTTAACTATTTTGAGTAATTTTCTATCATCTGCAAATTTTGCCACTTCATTATTTACCCCTTTTTCCAGATCACTTATGACTATGTTGAACAGCACTGGTCCCAGTAAAGATCCCTGGGGAACAGCACTATTTACCTCTCTTCCCTGTGAAAACTGACCATTTATTTCTACCTTTTCTTTCCTATCATTTAACCAGTTACTGACCCAGGAGAGGACCTTCCTTCTTATCCCAGGACAGTTTACTTTGCTTAAGAGCCTTTCGTGACAGGCTTGTCAAAGGCTTTTTGAAAATCTAAGTACACTATATCCACTGGATCACACTTGTCCACATGCTTGTTGACTCTCCTCAGATAATTCTAGTTGACTGGTGATTTCCCTTTACAAAAATGATGTTGACTATTCCTCAACAAATCATATTAATCTGTGTATCTGATAATTCTATGCTTCATGATAGTTTCCACCAATTTGCCTGGTATTGAAGCTAGGCTTACCACCAGTAATTGCCAGGATTGCCTGTAGAGCCTTTTTTAAAAATTGGCGTTACATTAGCTATCCTCCAGTCATCTAGTACAAAGACTGATTTAAGTGTTGGGTTACATACCATGGTTAATAATTTCACAGTTTCAGAAACCAAAACTGCATATAACTGTTATATACCAAACTGCAGTGGGATAGATGAGTATCTAGAAGACTACAGTTAAGTGCTTCTCTTAGCAGTCAGGAGATGAATCCCACACACAGGAACTTCCTGATCTCTGGTTTATGGAGAGGAATTAATGGCTCAGTCTTATTCCTGTTGAAATTAATGGCAAAAATACGTCAATGGGAGCAGGAGATGGCCCCTAAGTGAGAGGTTAAGCAAAGAATGTATGCCATCAACCTAATGGTAGTAGCATCAGTTAATCGGGTATCACTGAAATAAACTAGCTGAAAATCAGAGCATTCAGAATGATGGTTTTGGGTTTCAGAGGGGTAGCCATGTTAGTCTGTATACAGCAAAAACAACAAGAGTTCTTTAAAGTGCTATAGAACTCTCATAGGTTTTGGGTTTGTTTGGAGGTTATCAGTCATAAAAACAGAATAAAAAGGAAAATGTCTAACTTGTGTGAGAGTATAGTGTGTTTTGGACATTTCAGAGACATAATGAGATGAATCTGAGCAATGTGACAGGTACATTATTTTTAAAGTGAGTTTTATATCTATTGAGATGTTAGGGCTATAATTCATGTTTGAGAGAAATTATGTTGCGCAGAAATACATAGTTCACTGGGCTAAATCCTGATACCTTTACTCATGTCGAATAGTACATTACACCACAAGTAATTCCACTGAAGTCAGTAGGACTTCTTGTGGAGAAAACCTTACTTATACTGAGTAATGCCTAACAGGGCAACAATACAATCCTAATCTTGCATCCCAGAAGTCCATTGGAGTTTCGCCATTGACGTGAATGGCAGCTGGATCAGTCTGTTCCCTGCTACCAAAAATGTGTAGACAGGCAGGGCTTATATAATAAACAATTTAATATGGGGAACTTCCCTTCCATATGCAGATAGTCCCAGAAGATTTGCATTTGCTTCACTCAGTAAGAGGTTCTATAAATGCTCTTCCTTATGTACAGGCACAAACCCAGAGTTTGCACCTGTTTGAAAAAGTAAGTGCTTGTGTATAATACTTGGGGTGAAGTTGCTGAGAGGTTTTTTGTTAAATTTTGGATACATTTTAGTTCTTTGATAAACTTCAGATAAATAGCAGAACACACCAGCAACCAATCAGCAGCAAACTCTTCTTTATTGTTTATTTCTACAGAGAACTCTGATTTGAAGTGGCTCCTGACATATCAACATTTTAAAGATAGACTGGTAAAGTGGCATTTGTACCTTGCAAAGCCAAGCAGATTTGTAACACCTAACATAATGACCGCCATCCTGAATGGTGTGATGAGATCCTAAAGATCTGGCTTCAAACCGCCAATACTCAGAAGGCAAAATTCTGCTTTCAATCACATAAATCTGGAGTAACTCAACAAAACTGATGGAATCTTACCCATGGAAATGAAAGCAGCATTTGGCTCAGATTTTGCCAGAATCCAGCACCCTCAGGAGTCAAGGTTGAATTACTCTGTGAATACTAAAAAATGATTTCAGTTCTGCAGATGCCAAGCTGGAAGTACTAAAATTGCAGAAATCGTAGGTCAAATTAAATCCATGAATAAATCCATTGATTTAATTGACTTTCCTCAAACATGAATTGACCCACAAATGTTATTTCACAAAGAAAGAGAATACTACAAAAAAGAGCCTTTTATTTACTGACTCTTATTAGATATGCTTAATATTATAAGTGTCTAAGGAAACTCTCCCTCTGCAGATACTGTTGGAAAGACAATGTCCTTTACTCTCATGTGATGCCTAAACTGAAATGTCTCTGCTGAAAATCAAAAAACTGTTCAAAATTTACTGAGCATTATTTTTGGACAGATTGCAATTCCCACTCAAGAAGACACTGCAAACAGGACCTATTATCTACAAAGCTAAAACCCATTCGGTGAGATTAACCTCTGGAGGAAGATTTACTCTAAGATAAAAGAGGATCCTTTTTAATAATGTTCTCAGTATTTTGAAAGTCTACACCTATTCATCATCAGAGATATCTTTAAGAAATGAAGTTTTCCTTTGTGTTTCTTAGGTTGCTATGGGAACTAGATCACTTTCTAGTCATTAATCAAGAACGCAACAGCCAGAGTCCCAATTTGTACTTGTACACTTGAATCTTTGTTCACGGTGCTGCCCTTTAGACATCTCATGGATTCTTTAAATCTTCTCCAAAAGCATTTTCTCTCACTCCTGCTCCTTTATATTCCATTTTTCTCCATCTAATTCTGTGAAATGGCTTTGTAGAATATTTTGCAAGTTATTCAGTCTTCCTTGTCTGTTTGTTACCTCCCTTGCAGCCAAGATTGATTTGGATTGCCTTTGATCTATACTGGTATAACTGAGGCATATTTGGCCCAAAATGCTTATTCATGAGTTCCTTCTTCCAGGAGTGCTGCCAACCAGCATGTTTCAGTATTTATTCTCATAAAGAATGTTTGAATGAGCAAAAGGTAACTGCTCATCTGAACCTTTTGTTTTTGTCTCAACAATCACTCCAATTAATAAGTACTTCTGCTTTGGTTCCTATACTGTCAGTGCTGGTATTGGGGAAAAAAGCTCTTGATGCAAAGGTATCCAGGGGCAAATTCTGCTGCCCTTTCCATAGGCATGGAGGGTCCTGGACACAGCAGACCTTGTGAGGTTTAGCCACATAGAGGGTAGGCAAGATTTGAGACGTGTGTAGAGATAAACAGCCCATCAGAACACAGCACGCAGTTATGTAGGGGGTCCCTTCATGCAATTGCTGCAGAAGAGGTTTATGGAAGTGAAAGAAAGTAAGTCAGCAGAGCGGCTGCTGGAGTACGTGGATCCACTGGTCATTCTCCCATGGGAGTTCACTAGCTAAAAGGGTACTGCAGCCCTGAGCCTGATATAATGGCCTAGCTCTTACAGTGTGTGCTGATGGCGAGAGCCATTCTTCTCATAACTTCTTTGTATTTCCCCAGTGCTCTGCCTGTTTGCTCAGGCTTGCACTTGTGGCAGGCTTTGGCCCCTAAATTAACAAGGTTAGATGTCTTCATAGTGAGTGTTACCACTACATTTTCAAGAATGGCCTGCTTTTTGCTGGTGCAATTTGTGTTTGCCAAATTTCCATCTGCAATTCAATTGCAAGTAGAAATCAAAGTAATTGTGCCTCTGAGTACTCAGGCTTACATCTGCAATGCATTTCTAATTTGTATAAATAAAGAGGGAGGCTGAGCTTGGTTGAAAAAAAAAAAGTATGCATCCTATGTGCTATATTTTCATAAATAGCATGTAAGTAAAACTACAAAGCATCAATATCTTCCGGCTCTGCAGGCATCTTTACTTATACCAATTTCAGAGACTCTTTATAAATTGTGAAATAAAATAGGCCAGATTCTACAGTTCCACCAGAGTAACTCTGTTGACCTGAAAGGAGATGTAGCACAGACACTTTCTAAAGAGCTATGGTAGATCTCTAATGAAAGTTTAAAATTCATTGTTTTTAAAAGAACCTGGAGAAAGCTCTGAGTCTGGGAGTGGATGGTACATGCCTTCTCATCAAAGAATCAAATGTCATCAAGTTACAAGAATACCCAAGAGTACACAGCTCCCCCACCCCCAACCCTTCTTAACAACAACATGTAGGCGGAAGACGGTTTTTTAAAATGAAAGATGGGTAAAATTAAGGAAAATGTTTAAATACTTTGCGGTAATTTTCAAAAGTAGCTTCTAAGTTTGGGTGCCTCAATTTATGGTGTTAATCACCTGCAACTTGATGAGCACCTGCAGCTTCCATGCTTCCGTGCACTTCAAATGGAGCCTTTAGTGTTGATTCAATACACTGGAGGCTCCTTCAGTTTCATTATCAGATATATAGTATTAAGAATAGAATTTATTTCAAAGTGAATTACCTCATGTAAAGATTCCTTTTGGGACAATTTCCATCTGCATATAAATATTTAAATTGTTTGTAAAATGCAACTTTTCCCTCACACACATCATAGGAATTGATGATGTGTGAACAAAGAATAACTGTGGTTGTTAAAAATGTTCATTTCTTTTTTTAGAGAACCTAGACTATGTTAAGCTCTACCTATGAGTTTAATAGAGCTTAAAATTCACATAATTAATAAAATACAAAATAAATAAATGGATCGCCTGCCAGAGAGGTTGTTGTTTGGGCACAAGTTGTAATCTCTGTGATTCATTTATCTCTAGGCCCTGATTACTGTGTCTGATCTAGCCTTTACATTACCATCCTATATCTTGTAAACCACCTCCTTCTAAATGCTGAGGAAAAGAAATGGGTTTTGCTGTGCTTCTTGAAGATCCAGGAAAAAAAATTACAAGTGCTATCAATCCTCATGTTTCAATGTTGTAAGTGATTGCTAGTTGGAGGCAGGTAGAAATACCTCTGTTCTTTTATGCTACTCCATATAAGGTTTTAAGTCTTCCTCTGAAGCATCTGGTATGGATCACTATAGGATATCAGTTTGATTGGATCAATGCCATATCTTCATCCAGCAGTGAGATCAATATTGATCAAGGAGAGGCACTTCACTCTCCCAGGGGCTACATGTACTACTTTCATTGCACTTTCTGACCCTGCTGACATCAGGAAACAAGGGACTGAAACAGAGAATTAACCTTAGTTTTTCTTCCTGGCAGTACAAAGATATACTATATAGATGTGTCCATGTACCTATTATCTAAGATCTTTAGGTATTATCTACCTAGATTCTTATACTGGTTCTAATCACCATAATATCGGAGTGAACTTTTTAAAGACATTTGATTTGTACACTACATTATTATATACATAATTGGGAAAGCTTACGAAAAATATGTTCTTTAACTTCGTTTCACTATCAAATTAGTGTTTTTGCACTTAGGGGCCAATATATTTTACATTAACACTTTGGCAACAAGAATACCCTCCTATTGCCTTTAGTGGGGGAAGAACGTTGACTGGATGGCAGAGAATGAAAGGAGTCCAAATGCATGCAGGGCAGGAAGGTGGGCTGTTTTTCTACCCACTGCCCCCAGGCCATCCTTCAGTTCTCTGCTTAGCCATTGGCTGGGTAAAAGGGATGGGTCCAGCTGATTGGCTGCTGCATATTCCACATCCCCTTGCATATTTGAACTAAACTGGGCTTTGCAAAAGCCTCTTTCTCTCCGAAAGCTGACGTGGAGGTCTGGGAGACATTCCTCAATGAATTTAATGAGGTCTCATTTTGGTAAGCCAGTTTTACAGTGGAAATGGAGATTCTAGTAGAATCATTCCTCTGGGGGAATCAGTTTTGGAATGCATTTTCAAGGGAAATGATGTGCAAAGAGCTGGCCAACAGATTGGACAGTACAGGGTATAACAAAAGATATTACTTTAGAGTTTTTTCCTATATTAATGGCATTCACTATCTGGGATGAGGAATTCCAAAATAATTGGGTTTTTTTTGCTGTGATAAACAGTCAGTGGCTTATATCATGAATGTACAGTCAGCGTGGGTAATGAATCTAGTGAGGGCGTTTGTTTTACATTACCTTCCATTTCACATCCTTTTCTGTGTAGTTCATGTTCTAGCCTAGATACTGACATTGCTAGTGTTCTGTTTCACTTTCAAGGGAACAGATTCTGGGTGCTTGTGCCACTTGCCAGCTGTGACCACAGGCAATGCCTCTCCAGTTGTGGAGCCTTGGATCATGACTGTTTTAGGATTATTACAAACAGAAAAAAAAATACCTCCCAACCTCTATTGCTCCCCTGACCTTCTGGTTTAATGGCTGGTTTGGTCAATGTATATGGTCCATTCCTGAGCATCAAGTGATGGGATATACAACAGACCTGGTTCAGTGGGGATTGATTTCCTCCATGATTTTGGGGTGCCTCACAGGCTTATTTTCTAGTTGCTGGTTAGTGGGCATTCCTGGCCTTGTTCATCAGTAGGTGAACCAGGCTTTGCATTAACCTTGGTATTTACAATGGCAAGAGACATTGGGAGGAAGGTTGAGGTCTTGGTCTGGGGGCATTCCGTTGTGTATTGGGCCCACATGCGAATGGCCAGTTCAGCAGGTGGGTCACAACTGAGCCTCGAGACTGAAGCTGTTTGCCTTTGGTAGGCAGGCAGGGTGTGTGCTAGGTCCAGCACCTGCCTCTGCTGCACTCATCAATGTTGAAGCTAGAGTCCCCTGATGTCCTAATTATTCATCTTGGTGAAAATGATTTTGAGAATTGCACTGGATTAAATTTAAGGATTAGGATACACAGGGATGTGGAACCAATTGCCCAGTTGTTGCCTCACACTCGATTGGTTTGGTGAGAGATGCTCGCAAGATGAGCTTGGTGGGGTGAGGGGCATTGAGCCAGCCTTCATCGACAGGACATGAAAAAAATGTTAACTGTGAGGTAGCCAGGATCATTTTGGGAGATGAGGGGTGGAGCATGGTGATATGCAATAAAATGGCCCTGAGTTCTTTAGGAAGGACAAAGTATTGGGGTCAACATTTGACTCTATGACCTGCAGGAGATGAGTACCAGGTGTGTGAGGCAGGTGCTCTCAGGGGCTGGTGTCCAGTGTGGGTCAAGGCTAAGAGGGCCAGCTCCCAGAGGTAAATGAGACCTAGGATTGCACACTTAGACCTTGTGCTCACTGCGGGGGGAGACGCTTGAAGTCTTTGCAGACTGAGGTTCCTCCCAAACAGCTTTGTGGCCTCTTTCACTTCACCCCCTGCCTCTCTCTCTCTCCTCCCCTCTCCCAACAAATCCTCCACTTGATTTATTTATTTTTTTTTTTTTGGTTTTTTGTTTTGAAGGCCAAACTTTCAGGCTCCCAAGCTTCAGGGGAAATGTATTAAAAATAGTCCAACTCCAGCCTGAATGACTGCCTAAAAGAGCAGCTAGGTAGCTGTACCTGTTTGCCCAAACAGAGACTTTTAAATTCCTTCTCTCTTCTGTCTGTCTGTCTCTGTGATGCCCCAGCACTTCTAATGCAACAACACATATTCTTGTCAGCAGCTCACGGAGTAGGCTCGGGGGATTTCTCCGATGTCATATTTGACAGTACTGACTGCATCTGACATCTTGTTTCCTTCATTTCTAACTCCTGGTGAGCTTTAGGACAAATTGTAAGATCCACATTGCCAGGGCCAGGGAGCTTGAGAACTAGACACTGAATCACAAATAGGTGCCTCAGGTTCTGTGTTGCAGTGTTTTCTTAGCTAGCATCCTCAGAGGCAGGCTTATTAGCAGGATAATATTCTTAGTATTAAAATCAGCAAACATGTCTGTTATGCCACTGCCATTATGTATCAGCAACAATTCTCATGGAAGACACTTGCAGTATCAAAGAGGGAATCGGAAAATTAGAAATGCCTCAAAACACATTTTCACCAGTCTGAAAATGTATTTACATGTTTGGTGGTACAATAATAACCATTGTTCTTTTGAGCTTCTCTGCTTCACTACACTGAAAGGTGGAAGAGGACTCACATTTGACAGCCAGGAAACTTGAGAGATGATGATGGCAAAAAAAGAAGAGTCTTCAACTCCCTGGTCTTATTCCAGTGTTGGTTACAGGACCAAACTCCTCCCCCACCCCCCTTGGTGAGAGGATGGTGCAAATGTAGGCTTTCTACAGCACCGAAGCTGCAGTAGTTGCCATAAGACACGGCCTGGTGAAGGGGCCCTTCTCCACTGCACTTCCAGAATCCTCTAGCCCCCAGCCTGGTTTGTTACTAGGATACATAGCACTTACACACACACACACAGAAGCACCCTAAATGTGTGGCAAGCCAGTAATGTCTGCTTTTGGAGCATTTTCTTATAAATGGTCTGACTGGTCAGTAACAATTTCTTTGCCTTATTACCACTGAATCTGTTTTAGTAACATCAATACTTTTCATCTCAAAATGGCTTATTATCATTAATTAAGTTTCAGAACACCCTTGTGAGAGAGGTAAGTGTTAATTCACTCCTTTGGCATGCGGAGACTAAGGCCGAGAGAGGTTAAGTGACTTCTCTGTTCCTAAAACTAGACTGCTTCTTCCACTTATCCCAACCGCTGGGGTTGGGTCATTGTGGAAGCATCCACCATCTTCATCTGTCTGAGTAGGCAGTACGGTCCACCATCTTCTTTGAGCCAATCCATCCTCAGTTTTCCTCAGGATCTTTCTTACACTGTCTCCTACCATGTTATCTTCACCACGTCCTAAAACTAAACTACTGAAATATAATCACTAGCAGAAATTGAGGGTAAAGTTTGATTCTAAAATATTACATTGATCATTACATTGATCATTTGTCATCACCTTTGACTAAGAGATTGCTGGTATTGGTGAGAGAAGACAAATAATCTGCTGCCAAAAGGTTTCAAATTTATGTCTGGTTACAAATAAAGGTAAACAGAGTTAGAAATACAACAGACCTAAGATTGGGCAAACGAGATCTTCTGCCCACAGGCTACTAGCAAGACACTCAGTTCAATTATCTCAATTAATCTGACCCTACTGAGTATATTTGAAAGTATATGCATTACCAAAGAACCACAGTTCATTTAAAAAAAAAAAAAAAAAAAAAGCTTGTGATTTGCTGAAGGTAACAAATCCACCAATCAACAAGCTCATTGTAACAGGTTTGTGATGTCACCTCACTATCTTATTTCATTGACAGGTCCTTGCTGTCAATACAAGCTGTGGTTCACTGACAAGCCAGGGTGACAGCAGGATGATAATAGTTAGCTCTTAGCTAGTGCTGATCATCCATAGATCTCAAAACACCTAACCAAAGGATGCATATCATTACCCATTTCACAGAAGAGTATGGCTTGAGTCCTTTTGTATATCTACATAAAATGTATCTATATCTATATACATACTAAAAATCAGATCTTTTTAGGGAAGAAAATGACACAATAATATCATTCCAGTTGAGTTATTACACTATTTTCCAGAAAGAAGATTCGTTTATCCCCAGAAACTCCTTGTGCACTGCTGACTGAGAGTGCCCAGGGTACCGTTATACCCTGATCCCAGGCAAAATTCCTTAAAGAGGAGATATGCCTGAGTAAAGACTGCAGGATATCTTGCTTTAGAAAGAAAAAGTTCATCCAAAAATGCCAAATTTATCACAAATATATCAAATTCAGTATTTGTCCAGCAGACATACCATTTCATTGTTTTGTTTCTTTTGTGGCACTGGGATTTCTTTACAACCTTTGTCATCATAATCCACTTCTAGCTGGGCAGAGCAGCATGGCCCAGCTGTTTGCTCACAGAGGTATCTAGTCTTTCCATTTCTGGTCAGATATGAGAACCCTCTTCCTTCACTTGTCTTAGCTACAAACTAAGTTAATGATGCAGCCAAAAATCTCATCAATTAATAACAGCAAAAAAAAAAAAAAAAGTCCCAGCAATTTTATCCAGTTCATATTAAATCAAGACTTTAAAAATCATGTTTTACTATAGGGACACATGATAACTTTTGAAATCTGTTTAGGATCTTGCTTCGTGCCTGCTTTTATGCTTCAGTTTAAAATCCAGTGGTAGCATTTTTAAAGAACTGTCAGCTGTTCCATCAGTGCATCCATCTTAACCAAAGATCACAAACATTTTCTGGAGTCTTCGCCAAACTTTCCACACCCTGAACACTTTGGTGTGTGCTGAAAATCAATCCCGCATTTGCCTGACTCATGCCAATTGTCTTAATCTTTGATTGGAATTTTTGGAAGCCCTTTTTAAATCAGAACTTCCAAGGTAAGAGTCAGAAGGGAAGTAAGAAGTACACCTAGTGGTGAGTTTATATTTAGGAGATGAATAGCATTTGAACTGGGTGTCCCATTTGTCAACTACTTTAGCCCCTTTTTCTGTTTCCCAGTTATCCACAACCAGTTTTGCATGTTCTTTATTCAATCTTATCGAACAAATTTCAGCCTGCTTGCAAACTACTTGCAGTGTCTATTACATTCAGTATTTGCTATTCTTAATTCATTCTAGCCTAAATCCAATCCAGGTCTGGCATTAAACAAATGTGGGAGGGGTAGGTATTGAACAGAATAAAATGCCATAAAGAGACTGTGAAGCTGCTCTGCAGAAGTTACTGTAGCTCAGTGGAAGTAGCCCCACAGGAAGGGACAGGAGGATTTGCATAGCAGTAGATTCTCTACCCTCACTACTCATCTAGCTAACCTCACAGCCAAGCAGGCAGTTTGTGTGGGGTAGGACTGCAAGCTTACAAAAGGTCCACACAGTCACATTGAATCCTTCTTTTCTCCCTCCATTTATGCAGCAGAACTACCCTGGTTCCATTGCCAAAGGAACGTCCACAGTCATGGAAGAAGGTGTGGGGCTTTATAACATTTATACTGAGAAACTGGTCACCTATATCACGTGCTATTATGTCTGCTCATTGATTGGATGACTGAAACAATTATGAACTGGACGGCTTGAATAAGTCATTTGTGGTAAAAGCATTTGCACAAATACATATTTGTACGAATATTTATTTTTTTCACAAAAAGTGAAAATATCACGTTCACATGCATGCAAGCGTGAAGACCGTAAATCAAAGTGGCTGTGGATACTGCAGGGGGGAGTGCATTCATGAATATTCTTTTAATGAATGTTTGCAGATACTTCTTCCAGTATTGGTTTTGCTCTAGATGGCTCCATACAATCTCCTGCTAGCTGACTGCTGTGGCTAGTGTTACAAAGCAAGAATTTTAACGAGGGATTCCAGCAGACCAAAGTGCCAGAGCTGAACAATCCCAAACTATGGAAACTTGTTGAAATCTGGATCTAGAGTTTGTGCTTCGGCCATCTCTAATTTTAACATATTTGGATATAGACTGTTGAGAGACACGAGGGCAAATTCCTCCCTCATTTATACCACTATAAATTTAAAGTAACTCTGCTGATTGCAGGAGAGTTACTCTAAATTTATAACAAGTTAGAGTATATACTTTCCTTTCCTTTAATTCTTTGGAAGTCACTTGACATTAAACAGTTCCTTTCTATGATGTGAATTTCCTCATCATGTCTCATGAATCCCCACTTGGACACTACTTTGCCTTCCTGATGGGTCATCCTGTTCTCCTTCAGTCTCAGGGTCATAGATTCTTCTGCTGTACTCCTGTCAGCATAGCCATGATGAAGTCAAGTTTCTTAATATAAATGTGTTAAAACCAATTAAATTAAATAACTGCAACATCTTTTCAATATTTAAGTCTCTCAGAGAAATGTCCAAGGGCCAAAAATGGTGGTCAGTTGTCTGACTCTATTTGAATGTATGTAAGGCAGATTAGAACGAACTGATCTGGATAGAGTAGATGGTGTTTATTTGAGGATGTCAAGCATTTTGACAGAACCACATTATGAGCAGCAGGCACATTTCTTTAGCCTCATGAAAAATTACTAGTATTAATCAATTTTTAAGACATTGACACTCAGCAGAAGTAATTTGCCCTGAAATGGAGTTTGACTTTACAGATGTTTCTTTAAAGAAGAGAAATAGTCTAGTGGTCTGTGCTAAGGCCTAGGATGTTTGAGTTCTAATTCTGGTTCTGACACAAACTCTTTCTGTAATTTTGGGAAATTCACAAAACCTCTTAGGTAAGTATTTGTCCCCCCAGCTATCTCAGAAGAGTGTCATGAAGATGAATTAGGTAAACTTTGTTTTTAATGCATAGTGCATGCTGTGGCTAGAATATAGTCCTTTCTTCAAGAATAATGCCATATGAAATGCAGTTTGCTCTGGGACAGAATGAGCAGCGCTCATTCACACCACACAAGGATTTAGGATCAGAGATGAAAAGGAATAACATATCCCCAATTAAAACTACCAGAGGAATGGAACATAAAAGCAATTCATACCCAGGCTACATCTCCGGCATCCATCTGCACAAGGTACGCAGCCTTCAGAATTAGGGTCCTCCACTTCACCTGCATATTGAAGATTCCAAGCTTAGGGTTAATTCTAGCAAAATAAAGGGCCAGTATTTAAAGTATTGAGCTAGGAGACTGAAAATAAAGGTATCAATTTGGCCAAGCCCTAAGGATTCTTATACTTGGAATCCTTGTGATTCTTCTCCCACTTACACTGGTGTGACTCCATTCACATCTAGGGACTGACTCCTAATTTACATTGATATATGTAAATCAGACCTTGAGTTAAGGGGAATCAGACCTTGAGTTAAGGATTTTAGGATTTGGTCTATTTGTGTATTAGGGGTATTAGTGCTGCTGGAGGGTGCTTACCTTCTCTACACTCGTGCTTCTGACACCTGTTATGAGCTAGGTAATATCCTTTGAAACATCTGTTGCACTGGGTGGAGTCGAGACACATTTCACATTGTTCTAAACAAGGCAGACAGGCGCTGTTCTTCTCTGAATGATAGTAGCCTAGTGGACAGCTCTCTCTGCACTCTCCCATGTACAAGAAACGCTTTTTCCCCCTCTTATCTGAGCGACAAAAACACAATGGGAGAAATAGATCAGCTGTAATCATTTGGCTAAGGTAGAAAAAGTAGAGTTTACCATTAAACACCACCGCTTCAGCTGATGGTCAATCAGTGTAGCTCAGTTGAAGTCAATGAAATTATTTCACCAGTTTACAACAACTGAGGATCTATACCAGGGGTTGCCAAAATATGGCTCATGAGCCGCATACAGCTCTTTTACAGTTAAAGCGCGGCTCTCGAAGCCCCTTATGTGCTCCCTGCCATTCACCGCCTCCCAGACAGGTAGGGAGCTCGGACTTCCGCCCTGTGGGATTCTGCCCAATGGGGAGCGTGATCAGTAAGTTTGGCCACCCCGATCTGTACCCAAAATTTTCCACGGTATTGGGAAATTATGGCACTAAAATGTTCATAAAAGTTATTTCAAGTGCACAAACACTATAAACACCCCCACAATCCTCAAATATGGACGGGAGAAGCTTCTATGATTGGAATTCACACTCAGAATTCTCCTGCAACACATCTGGGTGTGACAGAAGAGGCTCCTCCCTGAACTCAGATATCTTTCACTTAAATTTGGGGAAGCTTGGGTCTTTTTTCTATAATGGGCCCAAACTGGAATCTTCATCCTGATTACTCTGAATCTGGAAAGTTTGGATTCCGAACTGAACTTTGAAGTTTAAGCTTGTCTATTTTATACTGAAGCACTGGTGTTCTCTCATGTTTCAGGGTCAAAACTGCTCCACTAGATACAAGCCCTCCCATGTCTACCCCACAGACTCAGTTCAGCAGTGAAACCTCTTCCCTCACTCCACCCCCTGCCTGCAAGAAAGTAACTGGTGAAAGCAGGATACTTTGCATTACAGTATGGGGAGCTCTTTATAAGTCACCTTATAATACTATTTATTACTGTGCTAACTGTTATATTGCATTAACTATAATATACCATCCATATTCTCCCCCGATAATTTTTGAAGCTGCAAACAAAATTAAACTATTATTAATGAGTAGTTGCTCTTCTGTAATGATAGTCATTCATATTCCTTTTATTTTTATTTTTTGTGTGCAAACGTTTGGTATTCATGAAAGTTGCAAGCTGGATGCTATTCTATTCAGGTTCTGATACTGTCACCATCACCATGGTGTCTGCCTCTCTGGGTGCCCACAGAGATGGAAGTTCTGTATTGCTGCCCAGCATAGGGGCAGAATGGGCCACAGCAGTGCAAGCTTTTCCCCACACCGCTGTGATCCTGACCAGAAGATGCTACTTATGGGCATAAAAATGTGGCTTAGCCTCTGTGTCCATTTGGTCTCAGCCTCTGGAACTGAGACTGCCAACATGGGTACCAATTAGTACTTATTGGAATAATGTTTTTTGTGATGTGCCTAGTGCAGCTTTTCTATTTCCAAACTTAGGTTTTTGGTTTCATTCAATCAAAAACGTTTCCTTTTTTAAAAAATAAATAAATTTATTTTTGTCTCTCTAAAGACCGGAAGAATTCAAAATTCAATAGGCTGTCTTTGTTGGACAAATAATGAACAGTATACATCTGTATTTTCAAGCGCGTTTTTCATGCAAACTGAATTCCAGGACACTCTACAGATTTAAATCATGACAATAGCCCAAAACAGTAGTGGAAGTCCCACTGACTTTAACATGGCCAGGATTAGGTCCTGAAAGTAGAGGCGTAGAGAAATTAAGAAGCACAGGAAAAAGTTGTAAGAAGAAATATTACCTGTACCACAAGCAGTACATTTGTTTGGTTCACTTCCACTGCAATCCATACAGGTGTGATGGCACAAATGGCATTGGTTTTTAAATTCAAATTTTCCTTTGGGGCATTGCAGAACACAACGTCCATCATCAAAAAATCTGTGGTGGCAGAGAGAGGCAAAATACCACAATTAGATTCTATTGCTGTATCTTTCTCTTTAAAACAAACAAAAAGAAAACTTACCCCCTAACCTGGTTATATTTACAACTTATATTCTTTGCACTTTGCTTTTCATTTTCCACTGATTTTATTTATAGTATTTGGTAAGATAAAGTGGGAGCTAAGCATTGAACTTCAATCTTATGCTTCAGATTTAAGTCTGATTTTTTTTCACAGAAAATCCCATATTTTAAAAATCCTGTATCCTTTTGATCCTGTATCTTGATGTCTCCGTACCACAAGCTCAGAAATGTTTCCTATGTCTGTTAAAAAGAAACCAAGAACAAGTCTCTTTCACAGAAGCTATCTGTGAAAAAAATCTGTTGAAACTTTCTATTTGTTTTACTCTAAAAATTTGCTTTGAACTGCCCATTGACATCAATGGGACTATTCACAGTGAATAAAATTAAACATTTATGTAAATCTTCACAGGATTGGGACTTATGGGCTGTCCTCTTAATAGATCTCATCACCTATGAGGATTATTGTTGAATATTTACTGGCTAATGAACCATCTTCTCCAAAACTTTTTTTGTTGAGTCTGAGAGAATTGAGTGAATGTGTTAGCAACATAACTGCTGCATGTTCACCATTATTTTATATTTAATGGGCTTAATCTACTTAATAGGAGGGGGAAATATATATTATAAAGATGTGGCCTTTGAGTGAAAATGGGGAAAGATATATGAAAGAAAAAATTGAAGTGGGTTAGAACGTCAAGCTGTCTTAAATACAACATATTAAAATAATGGGGAGGACTTTATATGGCCTCATGCACTTATGTGCTTAAGTCCTTGGCTGGACTGGCATTTATATACATGGGGCCTGATCTCGAGAAGTGTTAAACATGACGATTAAACATTGACCCATTACTTGCTTAGCACTGATTTTAGGACAGAGCCAACAGTAGTTTCTTCACATTATGGTAGCAACCAAGTTCCATTATAGAGCCCTATTTTATGTCTCTGTCATTTGGTTCGGTGTGCCAATTATCCAGATTTATTCTGAAGGGAAATTGTTTCTGCAGAATTTAAGGACAAATTGGCAAATGGTCTTTTAATTAGAAATCAACTGAAAATTACCCTGATTGGCAATGTTGCTTCTCGTGGGGATGGACAAACGTGGCTGAGATGGCAAAAACACTGCCATGTGGAGACACACTGAATAGTGTTACTCAGATCTTTGACCCTGATTGATTCCAACATCTCAGTTATGTGAAATGTGAGCAGGCCCTCAGCAAAACTTTTGAGAAACATGACCCAAGCATTGCACAGGTCATGAAACCAAGGGAATTTTGCATGGCATGGTGTAAAGTGAGTGAATGTTTTGCACAGCGTTGCTGTCACTGGTGACACTGCAAGCCTCTCTGTCTAATGAGAGATCCTCATTCTGTGGGTCATTGCTCTCATTTCCTGCCTCTTGCCTTCTGCTGAAACAAGTTTGCTCATTCAGTGGTAAATGGTTCTCCAGGAGTGCCTGATAAATAAGCAGTTCCTGGGATGCTTCCTTTGAAAAAGCTTAGGAACAAACATGCAGGTTTGAGGGTGAAGAGTTGAGCACTCTGATGGATGGAGAGAGAGAAACTTACATATCTACCCATGGTACTCTGTAAGCTTTAGCTTTGTTCAGGAGTCTAAGATTGATTTTATCAGCAAAGCTAGCACAGTGAAGAGATACCCTTTCTTGCCCTTGTCATGATGTAGTCCTCATGATAGAAGCTGACAGCTCAGATCCTGATCCTGAGCTCTATAGATCATGGGGTATACAGATTTACAAAGGAAGGAGATTTTTTTAAAAACTTGAGAACTAAATTGTTTGGCTGGCAAAAACCGAAGTTCCCTGCTGCATTAAAAACAGATAATAGCATCCAAACAAGGGAACAGTGCCTAGTGCAGATTTCCCGCAGAGACTGGGGATGTTCAGTGTTCTCATTTTCATAGGACTTTAGAAGGAAAAAAAATAATCTTTTCATCCTTTGTAGAAAAGAAAAAGAATCCCACCATAGGAAATCTTCTCTGCAGAATTTTAGCCTGTGTTAGAGTACCATTCATTACTGCCTTCAGTGTGAGCCATTTAGAACCATGAGACCCTGGAGACTGAGACTTAAATAGGTCTATTTTCAATACATTACAAATAACATCCAGTGGAGATTTTTTTCCCCTATAGTTTCCATTTGGATTTTTTCCTTTATTTTTATTTTTGTTGTTTCTTTTTATTTTTGTACTTTCTTAGCAGTTTTTTTTTTTTATAATGCACAGAAGGAAAAAAACCGGACTTTGGAAGCCCTAGATGCAAACAGAAAAGTGAAAACCAGTGAGGGACTTCTTACAGTGGGTACGTCTACAGGGCTGTGGTGGCAGGCATCGATGCAGCGGCTTTGGTTGAGTGGGTCTGTGTAGATCTCCTCTCCAATCGACTCAGTTAATCCACTTCCCTGACGGTATGTCTTCACTGACGGCAACAAATCCGCCTATCTGGACTGATTGAGCGGTCAGTGAAGACCCGCTCAATCGATCCGGAAATCGACGCATTAAAACCACCCCAAGTGGCGTAGCACTGCGTCAACAGGAATGCATTTCCCATCGGCGCAGCACAGTGAAGACGCCACGTAGAAGAGGAGTTATGAAATCAACGGGAGTTATGCTAGCTGCTCTGCGTAGCTTGCGTAGCTCCCGTCAACTGCCGCTGAATTTCAAGGTAAGTGTAGATCTGGCCAGAAAGGTGGAAGGCAGCATTGACGGGACGGCAACTGACGTTGACGCAGTGCCATGAAGACATCGTGGTATGTTAATGTAAGTATGTCGACGGGAGATACGTAAGCTACATAATGTAGCTTATGTAACTTGCGTATCTCCCATCAACTGCCACTGCCAGTGTAGACCGGCCCAGTGAAAATAAGAGCTTTGGAGCTTAACTCCCTCTTCTCTATTTGTATTACCTAGTGTAACCTGTGTAAGGAAAAGTGCCTCTGCAAATGACCAATGTGTATATTATAGAATCCCAAAATTGGTGACAGAGGCGGAACAAATGTCTGGCCTTTTAGCTCCACACGAGGCTGTGACAAATTCTACTTGAAACCAAATAGGAGGCAGCTAAAACTCTGGTTATGATCATAGCACCCCCTCCCAAAGGCCGTGGAGACTCAAGAAAAAGAGGAGCTTGATCATTACAAACTGGAACATCGGGGGGGGGGGGGGGGGAGAATGTGTAATTTGTTATAATTGGATCATCTTGTACTTTTTGTTATGGAACAATAAACAAACAACTCCCTCTTCTTCCCCCTCCCCCAAAAAAATCATGTTAAAGTAACATGGAGGTTCCAATTTACCACACAGAAGCACAGAACCTCAACTTTGTGATTGAAACTCTGGCCAGACACCCTGAGTTAAATTAATCTGTGGTATAACCCATTTGAAGGTGGTAGAGTCCCTGTATCCCCACTGGGTTTGTCTTGTTATGACGGAGGTCCCATTATAGACTCTGGCGTTATAAATTGTGTGTTTACTTGTTTTTTGCTGTGTTCTTATGGCATGGAAAAGGCTTATAGGACTCAGGTCTGATCTCACACCAGTGTAAAAATGGAGTAACTCCACTGAAATCAGTGCAATTGCAGCAGAGTAAAACTGTGAGTGCAGAGTCAAAGCTAAAATGTCTCTATTGGAAGAACATGGGATTTAAAACAAAAGGCTATAAATAGTATAAGTAGCAGAGGTGAGCCTGAGCTGCAGAATTCAGATGACATTCAGACTTCTGCAAAGTTGGATCATTGGTTCAGACTGGGATTTAGTTCAGGACCTTCTCTAGTAAGATGTGCTTTAAATAATTTATGATGTCTTGGTTAGACAATAATCCCTTCAGGAGCTGCATGGTAATTGATATCATGCCAGGTTACCATATAGAGCAAATGTGTGCAGAGAAAACCAATGCAGAAGTGGCAAGCCGAAAATTGGACTCCGAGTGTCTGAGGGTATGTCTACACTGCAATTGGATACCTGCTGCTGGCTGGTGCCAACCGACTTGGGCTCATGGGGCTCAGGCGAAGGGGCTGTTTAAATGCAGTGTAGGACCCTCCTCCCAAACTCCCCTGCAGGGTCCTAGAGCCTGGGCTCCAGCCTGAGCTTGAACATCTACACCACTATTAAACAGACCTTTAGCCCAAGTCCCACAAGCCCACGTCAGCTAGCACGGGCCAACCGCAGGTTTTAAATTGCAGTATAGACATACCCTGACTGCCACTGATCAGTGTCAGCCTTTATCCTTTGTGGCATGTCAGCGGCCACCACCTTCCTAGCCAACAGTCCTGGTTTACCTGTATGGCAGTCAGAGTTAGCAGGTTTCATTTATTTAAAGAAAAAGATTTTCTACTCATTTGGTCATGCACTAGATATCTGTGCAATCAACTGGTCTCATTCGTATCATCTTTGTTTTCCTTCTTCCTTGCCCTAATTTTGTTTGCCGTACTCACTTGATTCACCTCATAGGGTTAGTGACAGTCTCTTTTTATGTATTTGTATATCACCTAGTACAATTGGGCCCTGCTCCTGACTGGGGTTTCTAATGCTACCACAATGTAAACAAATACCAACAACAATCACTTACCTTGTGACTGCACAGCCAATACAGTCATTCAGATTTGGCCCTGTGCACTTAGAGCAGGATGCTTCGCAGAACTGACACTGATAGTTGTCATCGGCATATTCCCCTGGCAAACAAAACCCAATTGTTTACTTAAAACCAACAGATCAAATAAAAAACTTGGCCCAATTTATTGCTAATTGAAAAGAATTAGACACCAAAGATGTTTTGATTTCTTGAAACTGGCAGCACAACGAATCAACTGCTTGTGTCCAGGGTGCTGGAGCGCTGGGTCTCTCCGAATGATGAGCCCAATGACTTATTTTCTTTGAATCTACCTGAGGCTTACAAAGAATGATTTTTAGTGGCTGAGTTGGCACAGCTCCTATTGGCTCAGCTGGGCAATCTATTCTGGTTCACCTTGGAGAGCTAGATAAAGGACACCCCATGAAGGGTAATGGTTTGAGTCGCAGCTACAGTTGTGTGGGGGATGCATGCAGAGTGAATCCAGCCACCAGATGGGATTTTGAAATCGTTCAGGTGCTGTTCTGAACTGTACTGTTTGGCAACCATCTGGTAGACACAAGGTACATCACAACCATTCATCTGCCTGTCTGTCTTTGCTATCCAAGGGTTTCTAACATGCCAACCACTGTAATATTACCATAACATTTTGGTGCCAAATCTAAAAGGCAAGCCTCAAGCCGCTAAATGCATCCAGAATTGATTGGGAATGGCTTATCATTCCTTGAGACAACATTACCACAAATAAAGTAAGTTCTTCTGAAAATGTTGGGGTTTGATTTTGATTTCACTTAGCTCATTTTGCCCTGGCGTAACTCCACTGATTTAATACCTAGCCCTTACAGTGCTTTTCATCAACAGATTTCAGTGGCGTCATTCCTGATCCTTAACAATGTGAGATCAGAAAGAGTCCCTTTGAGTCTTCCACATTTTGTAACCTCTGATCATTCAGAAATGTGGCATGTTATGGATTTGGTGCTATTTTAATCTCTTTAACAGAAACATATTCAAAGCTGTTGCGGAAGGATGCCACATATAGAGGAGCCGTTAATGAGCTGCAGCAGACTCAGGGTGACTCCCTCTGGTGCTGACACAGCATTCTTCTACTGCCACCAATAGGCAGCCAGGGATGGGTTTCTATAAGCTAAAGCCAGGACCAGCTCCAAATCAGGAGGGCAGAAAGGTCTTCTTTGTCCCCCTTACCTCTCCTCTTGGGCTGCTCCTTTTGTGCTGTGCCTCCTGGAAGCCTACACTTGCTCAGGGATTTAGACACCCAATTAGCTTTAAAATTAAGGAGAATTGGGTGTCCCAGTCCCCTCAGTGACTTTGAAAAACACATCTTACATGTTCATGCAGCCTATAGCTGCTGCTGTGATGCTGTAGTACGACATGTCCTTTTATTTATTAAGTACTCATTAAAACTTGGTTACCATACTGCATAGCTATGCTTCCCATGACTCAGACAGCAGTTATAGTCATTTGGCAAGCGACATGTGAACTGTGTCTGTGTGGGGGCAGTGAATCTATCCACTGAACAATTTTATAAGGCCCTAGATTAAATAAGTGTGCCTTACGTCATTTGGTTAGAAGGTAATCTATTCTAGTCAACTATAGATATTTGACTCAATTTACTATCTGCTGTTTCATTCTTTAGCAACTGATTTAGCTGAGGCTGTGGTCCAGGCAGTGAGTCCTGTGAGGTAAATGAAGCCTGCAAATTCTGTGGATACCCCTAAGTGGAGAATTCCTCCCAGTTGCATTGCTGCCTTGACACTTGGGCTGGGAGTGTGCATTGTAGGACTTAGGACACAGAAGAGTGGAGTGTCTTTTGATTTTCGCTGTCTCTGTTGTGCTGAGTTCTCCACAGTGAACAGGGAATGGGGGGACGGGGAGGCTGTATGAAGGAGAATGGAAGGGAGGCAGAAAAGCAAAAGGCAGAAAAAGAAATTATATTAAGGTACACTAGGGACGTTTTAGTGCACATCAGCAGCGTCTACACACAGACCAGTTAATGTAGGGCATTACCACACGGTGTAGACAAGCCATAAAATAATGTTAATATGCAACTATATAGTACCTCATACTCAGACATACTCAGATTACTCACTCAGTTTTATATATAGGTGAAATCACTGGTCTGACTTATGAACTAACATCCTACTCATCATGAGTAAGGGTGGTAGACACATATATAATATCAAATCTCTTGACCAGCGAGAGCTCTATCCACGAGGAATTCTGCAGACACGTTTTACAAAGTCTGGGGCGTCCTTTGTAATTCTCTATTACAAATACATTGTTTTTGCAAACAGTCTGGGATTTGCAGGAATTGTTAACATATTTTTGGCTGTCTCTTTTCCTTTTTCCAGCAGTGAAAGAAAATATTGATGCTTTCTAGTATGTGTGTGTTTAAAAACAAAACAAAAAAACCCTTGCTTGTAGGCAGCTTTGCAAGCCACAGAGGTAACCAATATATTTTAGGTATCTGTGTGTGTGAGAGTACATATGTATGTACATACATACATAGAATTTATATAATAACACTTATGTAGTGCTTTTCAGCCATAGATCTCGAAGGGCATTTATCATATTTATATATGCCTATTTGTGTTGGTATCCATCTGTTTATATAATCTCTAGATTTACATAGAGCTGATCTTCAGTTGCTGTAAATTGGCATAGATTCACTGAAGTCACCTGATGTCTGCCGATTTACACCAGTTGAGGATCATAAATATATACCATAGAAGGGGGGTGGTGATAAAGATGTGATAAACTGCCTAACCATTTGACATTGAATTCAGTGGAGCTCTGTGCATTCACACTTGTGCAACTGAGATAAAATGTGGCCATCATAAATTAGTCCTCACTGCACCCTGTAAGTATTCTTCTCCTTTTACAGAGAGAAGGCGACACATAGCTAGGTTATATGATTTGCCCCATGTCAAATAATGCCATAGCTGGAATTAAAACCTAGATCTCCTGCCTTTCAGAAAATCGTCCTCTCCATAAACATTGTATTTCCACAATTAGCAACCTCATTTTTAGATTAGTATAGAAACATTACATGTCAAGATATTCGGATATGGAAGCCCATCAATACAAATGACTTTTTCAGAATATGGAATATAAACAGATAGTTTTCACAACAGAAACTCGATATAAAAAATAACCATGCTCCTTAGGGTCAGGCTCTGTCGTCTGTTTTTTATGTGGCGCTTCTGAGCACACTAGTTGATGCTATAAAATAAGTAGGCAACAATAGAATACATGCAATGTCCACATTGAAGGATCTGATGGCTCATTGCTTGGGGAGTGTGCTTGTGATTTCCCATGGTGGTTGTATCCCTCAGTTGAATGTTCCCCTGCTATTAAATCATTATTTATCTACTATTGCTGTTTGATTGTAATTTATATTCTGAAATCTCGGTGCTGGTTTTTCATCTCTGTTAAATTCACTTTATTTGGCACCCATGCTAGACTATGTATCATTCAGTCTGGAGACATGAATTCATATATCTCAGATACCCCCATCCAAACTCTCCCCACCTGGCATAAGTGGTGAGTTTTAAAAGGCCTTTGTTATTGCTTTGTTACTTCCTCCATCTGAAGTGCTGTAATTCATTTCAGATGCCCTGGATTAGTGCCAGTTGAGGGCCAGTTCTTTGCTAGCTTAATCTTTAATTTGCAGCCTCTTAAAACACACTATTATAAGAATGCATGCCAGAAATTGCCTATGGTTTGGGCCTCTGATTTCACAAGTCACAGCTATGGTTGTAGAGCTGTCATTAAACATTAACACAATGCATTTTTTCCTGTGGAAATTCAAATAGTTAATGCTGAAATGCACTTGAAAGAAGATTTTTAAACTATACCACCGAACTATTTGTTAACTTGATGTATTTCCTTAGTGCTAAAAAGTGCTTAAATCCTCCCAGACATTGGTAGCTAGCTGACAATTGCAAAGCCTGCACTCTTTTGCTTTATTCTGCAAGGGCTCCATGTAATACGTGTAACTGGGAAATAACACTAGGCCATATTTAAAGAGTAATTTACCACCTTTAAACATACTTCTCCACTGTACCTCATTTCAAGGGAAACCACTCATTTTTAGTCCCAAAGGACATGTCTAGTACGCTGCAATTAAATGCCCCTGGCTGGCCCATGTCAGCTGACTTGGCTGTAAAATTGCAGTGTAGATGTTCAGGCTTGGGCTGGACCCTGAGAGTGGGGAGGGTCCCAGAGCTCAGGCTCCAGCTTGAACCCGAAAGTCTACACAGCAAATTTATAGCCCCGCAGCCTGAAGCAGCTGCCACAGGCTAGCCGCAGGGGTTTAATTGAAGACTAGGGACACTCAAAGTTACCTGTGTTCCACACAAATTGGGTCTTCCCCACGGCTCCCACTTTTCTTGTTGAAAATTATTTACATAAACACAACAAATCCATGTAACTGAGTTGATAATGGACATTATACTAAAGGAATGAAACCCACTGCAAGTTAAGGTTCCGGCATGAATAATGCTTTGTAGCTCTCATTTGGGCTCTTTGGCATACACTGCATTCGACATTTGGATTTTGTCAAGTTGCAAAGGATGTCTTCCATTTTTTATAGTATTGTTGTTGTTATTAATAAGCACTACAAAAATACATACTTAATAATACTTAGCTCTTATATAGCACTTTTCATCAGTAGATCGCAAAGTGCTTTAAAAAGAAGGCTAAGCACCATTGTTCCCTTTTTACAGATGGGAAAACTGAGGCACGACAAGGCAGAGTGTCTTGCTCAAGGTCACTCAGCAGGTCTGTGGCAGATTTGACTGTTAGAACCCAGCTCTTCTGAGTCTCAGTCCGCTGCTTTATCCAGTGTGTAACAGCTGCTTTTTTCTGGATTGTCTTGCATAAATGATTTTGATTGCTGTTGTTGTTTTAGTATATTTACCAGTAGTGTGGGTGGTGGTGTAAAATACACCGTAGGCCACAGCCTTTCCCCCGAGGAACTTATAATATCAATACATAGACAACACAAAATGCACTAGGAGACTCAAATACAATGCAAATTTAGAGTCTGCTTCTGCCAGAGGGTGAATTACTGCCTCGAACTCATCCTGTCTGGGCGCTTACTCAGCCCTCCTCACCATAGTATTGCAGCTCCTGATGATCTTTAATGACCTCTAGTCTCGCAACACTCTTTTGGAGTTAGGAAATATTGTGTCTAGTATTACGGACGGGAAATTGGGGTGGTTAAGTGAATGGCCCATGGGCAAATAGGAAGTCTGTGGTTAACCCCAGAACAGAACCCTTGTAGTGCCTTTTAAGTCCCAATCTAGTATTATAGCCACCAGACCATCTTTCCCCTACCATCACTAGGAGTTGAGAAGACACAGCATCAGGATGTGATTGGGCCTTTAGAGCAATTTTATTAAAAAAATAATAAGGGCTTGGTGCCAGCAGCTTCACTGCTAGAGGCAGGGCTCAGCATTTGTGGGCTTTGTGGCAGAGAAGGAATTTGAAAGCAGCACAGAGTTTCAGGCCAGAAGGGACCATTAGGTCATCTAATATGATCGCTTGTATATCACAGGCCATTACATTTCACTCAGTTACCCTGTAGTGAGCTCAATAACTTGTATCTGGCTAGAGCATGTCTTCCAGAAAGACATCCGATTTTGATCTGAAGACAGCAAGAGATGAGAATCTACCACTTCCCCAGCAGTTTGTTCCAATGGTTAATCACCCTCACTATTAAAAATTTGTGCCTAATTTCTAAATTGAATTTATCGGGGTTTAGCTTCCAGCCGTTGGTTCTTGTTATGTTTTTCTTTGCTAGGTTAAAGAGACCTTTAGAACCCAATCTTTTTCTCTCTCTGATGGTACTTATACACTGTAATCAAGTTGCCTCTGACTCTAACCATGGCACCTGTTGCACTGGAATTTGAGGAAATGGTCTGGATGTACAGGGGAGGGTGCACAATTATGAGTGAGGGGTCCTTAAATGTTTTAAGTTTTGGGGTAAATTTTCAAATGTGCCTAAGTGGCTGTCTGGTTTTCAAAAGTGACTTAGGTACCAAGTCCCACTGATTTTCAGTAAGACTGAAAAAAATGGAATCTCGGTTCCTAAATCACTACACTTTTTTTGAATATTTGACCCAATCATCCTTGAGGGTTGGAGCAGACCGGGAATTCCCTTCCCTAAGCAGCACTGTTTTGTGCAGAGTTTGATATGGTGATTATATGATGTAAGGGTCTTTTATTGCAGGATTAGCAGAGATCACTTAACGCTTCAGGTTGGACATAAAGCATAACATATAGAAGAAAGGCAACTGGCTTTATCAACTACAATAACCCTCTATTCTTTTCTCCTCCAAATAAAAGTATTTATGCCTGCTGTATCTGTCCCTCTGCCAAAACAGCTTGAAGTTTATTGTCACTGATATTTATTATTTGTCTGTGGGAGTGCCCACGGTTCCCTAATCAGGAATTGGAGTCCTATTCTGTTAGGGGCAATGCAAACATGTGAAAAGCTGGTCTGTCCTCCAAAGAGCTCAGATATTTGCCATAATTTTAAAAACTCAGTTTTTAAATCACCATTTGTAATAACAACCCAGCCTGTGTTTTCTTCCATTGGGTAAGCACATCAGTCTTACTTGAGAGGAGTCCTCAGCTACTGATAAAGCCAGTGAGAGGTGGGTTGGACAGTGAGTAAGAAGGAACACGTTACTCTCCACTGAAGTCAAACCCCTTATGATGTGATGGAGAGGAAGACTCACACCATGAGCTTACAGAGCACAAACGCATTGGCCACCATCACCAAATGAAGGAGGTTTCCTTATGTGGAGCTAAGATGGGAAAAACTATTTCAATTGCGTCTTCATGATGTGAGCACAGTGAGGTATTGAGGTCTATTGGTGCTCAGAGAGTATGGTGATTGATGGATGGATGGATGAGAGATAATTTTTTAACCAGGTTTATTGTTGTGGTTAACAAATTGTATTGAGACTTTCCTTAGGTGTCAACTCACACTATTGTTCCTTATAATGCTAGAGTGGTTCTGTCCCTGCCCAATGGGGAGCTGACAAAGGTTAAAGGGGTTGGAATGGCTCCATTTGTTGATTATTGCCGCAGTTACATTACTGCCTCCCAAAAGGACAGGAACTGTGAGTGGCTTTGGTCAAGGGGTGAGTAAGGTTCTCCAGACAGGTAGCTAGGAACTGGGATAATTGAGCTGCACAGGGAGTTCATAGCACACATGGATTGCTCGGCATAGTTGGTGTGATCTTGTCAACTTGTACACTGCTTTTACAATAACAATGTTGTATATCTGCAGATTGAAAGAAAATGTTCCATGGAGCATGGTGGGAAAAAGCCAACTCTGGCCAACCATGCTCCATATGTTCCCTTCAAATCTGAGATCAAGGTCTTTGGGACAATCCAGTGATAGCTGATACAGTGAGGAGCAGCTATATGTGGCCTCAGAACTCCAGAATAAAAAATAAAGATGGTGGGATTTGATTATGTGTAACATCATCCATACTCAAGATCTACCAAAGAGTTTTATTTAATAATTAGGGCTAGTGTGCCCTAGAATTAGTTAAAACATGGTAGCACCCAACAGTATTAAAATACTGTTCGGAGAATAAATGAGACCAGACCATGTTCCCAAAGTCCTAGAGCCACCTAGTCCTAGAGTTGGAAATTAAAAAGAATTTTTCTGGCAACAAAATTTTTTAAAATGTTGTTAAAAATGTCTGCAATTCCTCTCAACTGTCTAACCAGCGCTAGTTGCATAGACTCTCCCCCCACCTCAGTAAGGTAAACAGGACAGAATCATGGCTAAGTAATGTTCCCAAATTGCAGTCCCAAATTCTGCTAAGGCCACCAGTGCTTGCCACATTTCATCCCATCTGCACTGTGTTTTAACCATGTTGCATTTAAGCATAGAAGGGAATTTTAAACAGGTAGTGCAGCAAGTGTGGAGGGAAATACTGCAGTGTGCAGCACCCACAGTATAGGTACTGCATCCTAGGCCCCAGTCATGGTGTGGATGTGAACTCATGATCTTTTGGATCAAGTACAAGCATATGATCAACTGAGCTAGTGGTCTAATGACATATAGTAATTCAGAAACAGTCAGTTAACCAAATTATAATACCTGCACAGATAAATAAATGGTAAATCTCAGGTGAAATCTGCCAAAAAAATATTTTTTATCTTCTTGGTAGCAAAAAAAAAAAAAAATCGCTCAAGTACTGTGTATTTATATTTCCACTTCATAAAAGGTACTTCCTCAAAGGTGCATATTCTATTCAGTTATAGTACACCAGTATACAGCTAGAATAAATCCATTGACTTCCATATATATTTATATCAGTGAAACTGAAATCATAATCTAGTCTAAAATCTCACATCGGCCCTGTCCATATTATAGAAAAAGACATTCTAGCAGTAACTAAGATAAAATCTGATTGTGGCTAGTAGTGTTCAATAAGTTTTCCATGACCAGCGTGGAACAGCAATGATTCGTCTAAAAGCCAGGTATTGGTTATATGGGGTGGGAGTGGAGCAGACAGAATGGCAATACTACAGTTATAAACTTCTGATTAAAAGGTCAAATAGAGCGCTGTGGAGTGAAGGTAAGCTCTGTAACACAGTTGGCTGTTGGTGTTCTCAAACAAAACAACAACAAAATGTAATCATGCGTGATCAGGGAAGCTGTGCTGGAAGCATGCTAGCAACAGCTGGGCTGAAATAGCAGTTCTTAGCATAGCTTCAAATGAAATGTTAATTAGGGTTAAGAGTATTAAACTGGGTGCACATGAACATTAATTTTGCTGTCTTTTTGTGTTTCCAGTAACTTCAGAAGCACATATGTTAATAGCATACTTTGTCCTTGAAAGATGCACTGTGCACAGATTGGCAGCAATTTGGCTTGTCCTTCCTTGTCTCTGTAGCTCAAAGGAGACTTGAAGCAGCAGTGGGTAGTACCATGGGCACATGAGGGCCAAGTTTGAAGGGAACTTATGTACAATATTGTTTGGATTGCAACTAAATCTCACTAGAGATTCAAGGTCCAGCGAAACGCCCAATGAATTAATTTCCCTTTGGGTAAAGTAAGCATTTTCAACTAGTCAGTGTTCTATTCTGTCACTCCATCCCGGTTGGAAAGGAAGATGGTTAATAAGCTTATTTCATATCACCATTAAGCAGAGAACTCGAGTATGCTTTGTGATAGGAGAGTCTAACTTGCCTTGAAATGTGATGTTTTTCTATAAAACCTTCATAAAATCCATCCTACACTCTGTAAAGATGGCAATAAATTAGTAATTGTGAATGTGGCATTAATCCACACCCAACCACTGCCAGCTCTGGCAGTGAGTCTGTGAGATACTCAAAGAAGATATGAAATAAAAAGACAACCAACTGCTGGCACTACATGAAGGTGCAACATTCGCTGCTGACTGGAAAGCCCGCCTTTTAAATACTTGGAGCACTTTCTGCAGCATTCACTCCCTTGTAAGCATTTCACATAGCAGAAATGAAACTTCACTTCCTTATTAGGAAAAAAATATCATTGTGGCGATCCAGTGACAAACTCTTTCTAGTATCTTGCTAACTACAGTACATGTGTAACTGAGTATGGGACTGATTCCGCTACCTTTACCCACACAGAGTAGCACAATCATAAGCAATCACATTGACTTCAATGTACTCAGGATGAGAGGTTCAGAAACTGGTCCTATAAAAATAATGGGTCTGACTCAAACCCATGTAAGAGGCTCAAATTGCTGTGCTCTAGGTGCCCTGGACTTAACCAAAATATTCCAGGACATGGGTGGGTCCAAGTCCTGCTCTGTTGGCCAGTGCAGAGATGGGGAATAGAGATGCAGTTACATTGACATATAATGTTTGTTGTTGATGGCAGCATATGCACCAAATAGCTGGACATGACCCCAAAAAGCAGACCCTCGTGGCACATTAACAAGGCTCGGGTGCTGGCAAACTGCTATTTGCTGTTACGATGGTGTCTGTGTTAGAAGATGAAAGGAAGCCCTTCCCACATCAATATCCCCCAGTATTCTTGGTTGGTGGTAAACTGAACTGGTCAAAACCCAGGAAAACAATTTTGTGAAAAACTTTGGAACTTCAAAGGTGTTTTTCTTTTGCAGGGTTAAGAACAGATACATTTTCTGTTGTTTCTCTGTGGGTTTTTTTTTGACAGTTTTTGTTACAATACATTGTTCCCCAAAGAGAGGGATCTTGCAAAACATTACAGAAGAAAAGAGAACTCTCCAGTGTCAACACTGTGTAAGTAGACTGGATCAAAAACAAGGTGTATTATTGATGAATGCGCTGTGGATGCAGGCTCATTTCCACATCCCCTTACAATCACTTTTCCCACTTACCAGGCAGTCTTTGTTGCTCAGGAAAATAAAAATGGTTTATTTTTGAAGTGGTAGAGTAGAGCGAGACGATGGGTCAAGCTTGTAATCCCGTTACAAAAAATAAATACATCTTTCATTTTTAAAAATGGTGCCTTTGCGTAATGGGCTGTTGACTAGTTAATAAATAGTTGAAATTCTGCCTACTCTTCTGGGACATGTTGGTTGCGCTGTGAAAATTTTTCTGGATCACAATTAGATAGGCCTCATTGTCTCCCAGGCCCCAGTTCAGAAAAGCACTTAAGCATATTCTTAATCCTTACTGAGGTCAATGGGGCCTCTTTGAACAGGGATGGAGACAAGTAAATGTTTTGTCATAGTTATGAAATGGCTTAGGTAAAGTATTATTGTTAAAAACCTTTGTTGCCACTTTTTGAATTGTGATTATAAATAAAGGCAGAAATGTTCTTTAGCAGGCAGAAAATGGGTAAACTTCTCAATGTTACAAAGTGTTTGAACTTCAGTGAAACGGTTTATCTGTATCTATCATCCATTCATGATCAGCACTGGATGTCAAATGTTGAACATGGATTATCATATGAATAGGGTTCGGCTAGAATGCTGTCAAAGCTCCTCTAAAGCTCTGTAATAGCAATGCTTATAAAACACTGGACTCCATTACTAGACACATCAACAAAAGATGACTGGCTGATGCTCTGACTTCATGCTACCAAGCATTGCATTCAGGAGTAATATTTAGTTCAGCAGTTGCCTGTCTGAGAAGCTGTGCAGCGGAATGTTTAAAGATACTCATTCTGGAAAAAGCTGGTAGGCCAAAATTATCACACATATACTATCACTCTTTGCAGGCTATCCACCCAAAGAGGAGAATATGTTCAGAATGCAACATAACCTAACTGGTGAAATATCCAGCAACAGTGTCAACAATAAAAAGTTGAAAATGGAAGCAGAGTGCAGAAATCCTTCATGCAATAACAAGTTAATATATCAATTGATTTTCTTTGGGCCAGATTGTGGTCTGTCTTGCATCTCGTGCAAGAGAGCGGAGGGGAATATGGCACACACATTCTTCCTTGTGCCATTCTGCCACTTCCTGTGCAGCGTCACTATGTACCTCCCTGGCACACGTGGACAGGAAGCGGCAAGAGAGGGCAAAGAGTGGGTGGAGTGTTGAGTCCATCTCCCTAGTGTGCTTATAAAGTAATTAATCCAGGGTGTTGGGGTGTGTATGCTGCAACAAGCTGAAGTTCACTCTCTCCCAGGAGTATCTGGAAGAGTCGGAAGGACACTGATTGATGATCTAGCTCTTTATTTGTAAGTGATTTTACAGCTAACAAAATGTACTGGATTAAAAACCATTTCAGAACATGCATTGCTTGGACAGCTGAAGTGCAGGCTTTCTCAGACTGCTCCAGTTTAATCTGAAGACACTACCTCTGTGGAGAAAAGGGTAATTCAGTCTCCAAGCCCATTCAGTTTTTGATCTCTCAGCTGAGATGGCTGACAAGGATATCAATTGATATCAATAAAGGCACAAGCCTGCATGGTTGGAATGCTGTGCCCATGTGGAGGCCTGTTGACTTCAGTGAGGCTCCGCGGGGGCACAGGTGCCTGCGAACAAGTCATTTATAGGAACAGGGCCTAATGTGGTGCTTTGCGGTACTGACACCTGTGCATTGGGAAATAACGGAGACCAGCAATGCACTGCACAATGGAGACCTCTGGCTGTCTCCCTGGAAATGTGAAAGCCTCCATAATCTATTCCTAACCATCTGAGCCATTAAGTAGGTATAGATCTGGGTTTTAATCCTAAAAATTAAAGAAATTGGGCTGATAATGACTGTTATGGATTAGAAGAAATTGAAGCTCTCCTGCATCAGGATTCAGCTACGGTTGTGCTTCTACAGTGCAAAAAGTAATCTGCATCAAAAACAGGTGTTTCTGCCATGATAAATACCACTGCTTTAAAATTCAATACATGCATTAAAAACAAAAAAACCCCACATTGTCGCACTGACTTATACTTGATATCAAACAGCTTTTTAACATAAAACTATTTTCCCCCTTCAAGCGAGATACTTTACAAATTGATTAGCAACATGTTTTACCAGACCAAAGGAACAGGAACTTAGGTTAATTTAATAGAAAAAATAAAATATGGAATAACATTGATTTTGGCCAGTATCAATTACAACAGTACTACTCTATTTTACAAATAACAACTGAACATTTTACACATGTACAGTATTTTTCAGTAAAAATGAATTTGGATTTAACAATGTGTCAGTATTTTAAAAAGAAAACAAAGATATTAATTTCTTCTCTATAATAGTGTTAGAGACATTTGTAAGTATCCAAACAAATTCTTTACAATCCATTACATAATTATATCTCAATTATGAATATATATATATATATATTTATATAATATATAATATTAACTTAAACTTTGAAAGCATTATGTTCTAGTTAATAATGTTATTAGAGTAAGGAGGACGTAACAGACTAGTAGTTAAACTAGCACAAATAAAATTGCCTTAACTTTGAATGTTTAGCAGGAAATTTAATGAGCACCAAAGGAGCTTCACAGGTCCTTTACTATCATACAGAACGGGTTGTCTGCTGTAAGAATTCAGCTGCTCTCTGGGAAAAAGAACATATTGTTTCTACTGGCACTGGTGCTTTCGTTTGTAAAATTCAGGGACAGATTTCATAATTGAAAAAGGGGAGTCTAGAAGTTCTATTTCTACCATTTATATTTTTACAGAAATGCAATTCATTTTCCATTTGTGTGTCACTGATAGTCTCACACAGGTTATTTTTGTACAGAAGGAAGACTTGTTTTAGTCAAACCAATATCTTTCCAATTTAATGTATTACTTTTTATTAAATTAATGGGTGTCAAGCAATATGCTACTAGGAACATATAAAAATATGTTGACTGGGAATGACATGTATCTAGAAAAGGAAACACAGAGGCCCGATTCCTCTCTCACTTAAACTGGCTTCACTGAGGTTAATCCCAATTTACACCACTGTTGAGTAAGAGCAGTTTCATGCCACAGAATGACAAAAGGGATATTATTACACAAAACCCAAACTGGATATACAGCATCCTTTGATGTACATTTATTGATCTCCTCCAAGAGTTAAATTTGACCCAGTGTATCATTTTCAGTTATAGGGCCCAGTCCTGTAAACACTTACTGAAATCTATGCATTAATACTGTAACTAGTAGGACATGTTTGCAGGATCAGACCCCATGTTTCCTAAAATTACAAGGTAAGATAATACAACTACTACTTAAATGTTACCTATGTGCTCCAGACATGAGTTTAAAAAATACTTTCATTCATGAAAAGTAAGAGGACCAGGCTCTTTCAGAATATGTTCACAAAAGGAAGAATGCCCTTATCAAAACTCAGGTGTTATGTACCTCTTATATTTTATTCCAAATAGATTTGACTATTTAAAAAAAGAAATTAAAATCCCAGAATAGCTGTTTAACTGTCTAATGACCAGATTCATATAACTAGGGTGGAGGGTGGGAATCAAAATGTATATACATACTGTGTGATGCCAAAAAGCAGCACACAGCATAGGAAACAAGTAAGAAAGGTGTGGAATTGATCACTTTTTATTTTTAATACTGATACAAAGGATGCAGAACATAGTCCCACATATAAAGATGTTTCTGATTCACTCAGGAACTGGTTTCCTTAAATTCCCCCTGACTATTAATATATAAGCACAAAAAAAGACTGATGCAAGTATTTTGTTTTTGTTTTTGTTTTGTTTTAATCCATGTAAACTTGTGTCCTATTCTTGAAACACTCTTTAAACATCTTGAAGGGGAAACAAGCAGGAAAAAAAAGGAAGTAAAAGGACCATCAAAACAGGGATAATCCTAAGGTTGACAGGAAATCAAATCATTACTTTAACGTTAATTTTGGCATCAAATGCTTTGGTCACACAATACTGACTGTGATCCTGGATGCTTAGCTTTAAACACCCAGTTAGGAAAGGTAGGCTTGTTGTAGTTTTTTCCATTAAAGTTCCAACAAACAGTTCACCATCTCCTCTGACAAAGAGGAGAGAGAGAGAGAAAGAGGTGGTTTGCAATTTTTTTTTTTTTTTTAATAATAATACGGATTAATCTATAAGTCTACAGGAGCAAGAGGACTCTGGGAAGTGCCAGTTCACCCTTTGTGCGTACATGTTCTGCAACAAAGTTGCTGAAGTACTTTCCTTTGACACAGATTGTTCTTTTTCACTAGCATACAGAATCCTCCCTCGGCCCAAGATTCTTCCGTTGCTTCCAGAGGTCAGCGATAGAGGGAGGGGGGAAGTTGAAGATTTGAAGAGCATGATGTACAATGGAGGAAGGTTTAATTGGTCAGACAGGCAGATTTGATGGAAGAGACCATTCAGGAGCAGGTAATAAGTGGGAAATGTGGTCCATCAAAAGGAATTTCAGTCCACAATTTTTTTTTTTCAAGAAGAAATATTGTGTGGTCCGACAGGGAGTGATTGGTATCCATTTGTGAAAGGGGAGAAAAAAAAAAAGATTAGAAAAAGAATAATTAGAAAACAGTGATAAATACAGTGAAGGATTTTTTTCTGAGTTATTATGAATCAAAAGGATATAACAGTCATAACACAGAAAGAGAATAAAACATTCTAACCAGAAATTCACATTTTGTACGTCTGACAAGCAACCAATGCTTCTTGATCTCCAGCCAGTAACATATGATCTTCCATCTTTGAAAATTATAAGTAACATTATTACAGATCCTCCCAGGCTACTGTAATACAAATGGATTCCATTTGCATGAGCACCTTCAACGCCTGATGACTTCAATGGGAGTGGAGGGTGCTCAGTACCTCCTTGGACTTCTGAGCTTCTTGCAGGATTGAGCCATATGCCAGTAAAAAGTGCAATTAATGTTATTTCCGTGCATGAAGGTCTTGTGCCATTTTGATTTTGTATCCACAGACACTACTCTTATTTGTACAAGTGGGCAGAGAAAAGCACTTGCATTATTTTTCACAAAAAGGATGAAGGTATGAAATAGTCGTGGAAAGTGAGTGTGTGTTATAATCATGTTCATGGAGAAGTGTATTTCTACTGCAAATTTAGTTTGCCTGACCTCTTTTTTTCAGGCCAACATCAATAACAATCCATGTAAAGTACAAGGAACAAAATTCTGCACTGTGATACCTATCTGTGCGAACTTATTGAGGTTGCACAGGTATAAATGATGACAGATTTTTAAGACCTAAAAAGTACTGCAATCCTGCTATTGCAACAGATTACTGATATGTATGAGGATACCGTGAGTACACAACTTTTAATTTTCCCTAGGTTTATCTGACTTGAAAGTGTAACCTGACTAATGTGATCTATAAATGTCCAAATCAGCACTATGGACCCAATACTGCTTCTACTGAATCAATGGTTAAATGCTTATTTGACTTAAATGGGAGCTAGATGGGTCCCAGAATCATCATGATATATCTGCTTTGCCAGATATTTGTTCCACTGTTGGTAACACTAAGCTTCTCTTCCAAAATGATTTCACTTGTTGAATTGGCCTATACCTGCAATCACCTTAGGTAGTAAAAATCTTCAAGAAAAGGACCCTATCTCTTTAACTATACACACAATTTGATGCTTTAAATTATATTGTAACTAATTAAGCCAATAATATACAGTCAGAGCAATGATGTATCAAATGCAACAAAGAGTTTAGAGAATGATGAAATCTCCATTATGAAGATGGTACAATATTTTCAAAATGGTCTCTATTTTCTTCTGGCTACTCACTCACATCATTCAGTTAAGGTTATTGAGAGTTAACACCACATTAGTCATCAACATCTTTACAGTTTAGAAAGATGAATCAGACACAGATGAATCTTTCAGTTGAGAGTACATTAAGATATTCACATGAAAAACCCTTCTAAAGAAATGCCCATTACAAAACGGATGAGGTGCAAATAATGGGCTAAAATTCAAACAAAGAATGGAGTCTGTGAAACAAAAATAGTTCATATTATGTATTTGCCCAACTTATAAATATATGAAAATATAATGAAATAACATTCATTTAGGAGATCAAAAACATTTCAAGAAGCCAAACCAACACAAACTGTGGATAATACTAACTTACTAACTTTGATGCCAACAAAAGGAATATTATTTGAGAAAAATAATAATACTCACCATCCTTACAGACTGTTCCAATTACACAGACACCTGTTTCTAAGACATAGCCATTTGGACAAGTTGTACAGTTTTTGTCTCCTTGACCACTGCATTCCAAGCAGCTGGCATCACATCTTTAAAAAAAAAAAAAAAGCCAGAAGTTATCTTAATTGCCATGAAGCAACAACAAAAATTTCCATCACACTGTGTCAAATTCTACTCTTGAAGATCATTTGCATTCTTTTATTTAAGGATAACAGCTTGATTCTGAAATTGAAACGAAGTACAACAGATAGAAGTAACCAGCCAAATTTATAAAAGATATTATGCATCCATAAACCGGACACACACAGGGAGACAAGCACAGAAAAGCAAAGCATGTCATAGAAGATTAAAGGAGTAATATGTATTTTCTGTGGAAAGTTGTAACACAAGGTGATTTCCATTGCTGCTCCTAGTCAGAGAGTTAGTCCAAAGTCAAAAAATAAGAGCTTCAGGAAGGCCTGAATTGTATTTTACAAAGAACTGCAAAAAACTGTCTCTTTTCAATAAACCTCAGCAGAAGGTTACCAAGCTTTGTTCATCAAATACATGTCTACATGTTGGTACCTACATGTTAGTTGCTCTTAGTTTGATATTATATTTCTGCTCCGTAGCTGGTGTTGTATAGCTGAGGAATTGAATGGTCCATATGAATGGCAATTTACCTCTTAGATGGCTAGTATTGCTTCTAAAATGGGGAAGAACAGCCCCTCTGCTACATCTGTTAACTATTTACCTATATTTTTATGGCTGTAATTTCAAATTTCCAAATAAATTTTGATTTAAATAAGCAGAAGACACACATATGTGCACTGAAGCATATTTTAAAAGGCCTTCTATATAAATTATAATCACATTAAAAATTCTTGTCTTTTTCCCATAGTTTGCTTAGCATACTGTGTACTTTCTTATTCTTAACAGTCAGTAATGTTTTCTACAATATCAGAACATTCTATCATTTAATCAGACGTACACAGTAGTAAATGTATGGTAGCAAATATTATAAACTTGCTTTAAAAAACCCATAAAATATAATACAGCCTCTGAAAAGTGTATCTTACTTTTTGCAGGTTTTGTATCCATTTTCAAGAGAGTGATCAAGGTAATAACCAACATTACAGGTCTGTACACATCTCCCATCCTCCATAAAATAACTTTCTGTGCAGTTTATGCAAGCATCTGGTCCTGAGCCTTAAGAACCAAGAGAAAAATACTCTGTAACACATTGACACATTCCCAGTATAGTCTGAATACCAGACAGCATCTCTAACTTAATAAAATATGATCTGCTAATCAAAGATTATTGGACAGATATATTCTCATTGCTTTATACCTTTGCCTACATGTACTGTAAACTATATCAGCTGGCAACAAAAGATATATATATAATGTTAATTCTGGTATATTTTTTTCTGAGAAAAAAATGGTTATTTCTACAGCTAGGAATTACAAGCAAAGATAGCTAGTGAGTGTGTGTGTACTTTTCAGCAAAAAGTTTATTTTTATAAAGTCAACAGGAAGAAGCCTACTTTATTCATAGATCTATGAAAGAATCCTCAAGGCTTAACTTTTCATTTACAAGCCAGTTGTCATGCTGTACTTGGAAATGTGATGTAATATTGCACAGGAGACAAAATGATTAACTGAAATCAAATGTCAGTGAGATACCTGAACAAGTTGCACAGGAACGGTGACACGATTCACATTCCCTGCCATTGTGATATTTTCCCTCTTCGCAGCGGACAGCACATCTGGATCCATGTAAGCTAATGCAAAAATATAAATTAGACTGTTTAATACTGACCAGCTAGCAGCAAGGTAAAGAGGGAAGACAATGATCAGACTCCAAAACCTAAAGTATTCTGCAGTGTAGGTCTTTTTTTTTAAATTGTTATTATTATTTCAGTTGAACTCTTATTATCTCACTATATACTTATGCAGCTTCTTTCACGTCAAGTTCTTTACAAATTTAAATATAACAATCATTTCACACGATTCAAATGTAATTTCTCTGGTGGAATGTAACAACTGTTTAACAACTTGTAGTAAACAGTACATAGTAGTACAGGACAGGAAATGAAGAATGCCAAATCTAAGGGAAAGTGTAAAGAAAATCCAAGTATGCAGAATGTAATTACCCAAATGGAATTTGGTCTGGGGTCAGTACTGCTACACTTAACAAAATAGGCAAAGGGATTTGTTACCAAGACCTTATCCTTTGCCTGAAAGACATCAAGCCCAATGGTGTCTGCTAATACCATGTTAAAGTACTAACAAACACTAAGTGAATGTGAAGAGTGCCACTTCCTGCAATATGGGGATTTTCCTTTGAAATCTCCCATCCAAGCATCAGCTTTGTGTAGCTTGGGAAATTTGAAGTAGTATGTCTGCTGGCAGTGTTGAGTGATAGTATGAAATAGTGAGTAAATGAGGAAAAAGCAGTACTATAAGGAGTCACATTCCCACGCCTCCTTGTAAGCACTCATTAGAGCAACACAAACGACTGTTCTGGGCACATTATAAGGTACGACGTTTCTGATATTTTTGCTCGATTTGGCAGAATCTAAACTTTCAGTTAACTAAATTAAATTTCTAAAACCATTTTGCGTTTTATTAGCACCTTCTGGCCATGGATCTCAAAGCCCTTTTCAAAGATGGGCATTATTCCTATTTTGCAGCTGGAATTCAATGGCCACAATATCTCCACGCCTCTGAAAATTAAGCCAGTTTTTTAAGTCTTCAACTTTATGTGCTCAAGTCTGAAAACGTTTGCCTAAGTGACTGTTCTAAACAAGTGTCTGGAAGAGTCAGGAATAGAACCCAGATGTCTGGAGTCTCCATTTTGCTTTAGCACCCACATAGACTGTGTTCCTCCAGAACGTAACTCGTGCAGTTCTACTTTGTTAACCTAGGGCACATCTACAGTTCCCCGCAGTTTGGACTAAGGAGGAGCAATAGGAGTGCTCACCAAAGTGCTGCGCTGTAACTCACCCATGTGCATGCTGCAGGCATGAATGGCAATGTCCTGCGTCTGCACGTGAACTGGGATCTTTCTGTTCATGCCCGCAGCATCCACACAGAGCAGTTACAGCCTAGCACTATGGTGTGCAATGCTATTTACTCTCCCTTAGTCTGAACTGCTGGACAGTGTGACACGCCCCTAGTCTTGAAGAAAGTTGTCTCCAGCCAAACAGTATTTGCAAACCACTTCTCTGCATCATCCCATTCACATCAATGAAATATTCGGTTCAAAGTGTAGTTGGAACTATATAGTTTAACTTCCCTACCACGATAAGGACCGATACCTTGAGGTGCCAAGAGCGTTGAAATTAAAGGGAGCTTGAAGACATTTAGCTCTTTGCAAGATTAAATTAATAATCACCTGAACAAAAACCCTTGATCCAAATTAATTTTTGGAGGGCATGAAATCTGGACTTGAATCCACAGTTCCAGGTTTAATTTGAGTTTTAGTCTTTCAAATGGCTATCCTAAGAACAAATGGACAACTGTAGTCCAGGTACTCTTTAAAAATATTCTCTTGAGATTTCTTCCTTCTTTATTTCAGGATGGGCTTTATTTGGTCCTTCTGAAGAGGGTCTTTCCTGTCACATTGTCTAAGATAAAGTGAGACTAGCATTCTCTTGGCCCTTTCATTCTTGGATTTTTACCACTTGGTTCCTTTTTTCCATGGCACTATAAGCCGCTGTACGTATTTCCTGGCAGGGGTGCATTGTGAGTACAATAAGCCTTATGTTTTATGCTCCAGGAAACCTGTCAGATACTCTCTCCTACAAATCTCTAACCTTGGTTCTTCCACTGGGGTGCCTGATACAGCTATGAGAAGTCCCCACACTGCTGCTTTGCTAAACTGACGTCTGCCTGAGTTTGTATCATTTTAAAGGGACTGACACCTTAGCAACTTGAGGAGGTATAAGTGTGACTATTAAAATTAGTCAAAAACATAAATGGCAAAACTTCAGAAAATTTCCTAAAATCATCATCAAGATTTTCACATTTCCTCCACAACTATTCACAGGCCTGGAATAAGAAGATGTAGTTATATGAATTAATAATACTATACACTTACATAGCACTTTCCATTAGAAGATCTTAACATGCTCTACAGCCATGGATTTACCAGTAGCCTCTCAACACTCCTGTGCGGGAAATAAATATCCCCATTTTACAGAGGGCTTAAATGTACCAGGGCCTTGACTTGATCTGATGCCTTCATTCCTTCATATCAAACCTTTTATTTAAGGAGGGTCATTTTTTTCTGAGTGCTAAAAAACAGCCATAAGTGCAGAGACTGGACTAATGACCTCTCGAGGTCCCTTCCAGTCCTACGATTCTATAATTCTTCATCACAGGAGGCATAACAATGCAGGTGGTTGAAAAATCTAAATGCATCGTGTGTATACAGAGAGTGAGAAGTGCCTTTATCATGTGAAAAATAAATTAGGCACAGACATTAAAAGAAACTAACTATGATGGTCAGCTTTCACTATCTCAAAGACTGTAATCTATTCTGCAACAAGGTACATGTTTAATACTAAAACAATCAAGGATCATCCTTAGCCTCAGATACAGATTTTGACTTCAAAATTTTTGTGGCATAAACCCAGAATAGAATCCCTTATAAATTCTAAAGGGATTTTTGACCCTCTCCACTTGGATCAAAAGGTCACTCATTCACACAGAAGTTGAAATGTGTGCTGCTGCTGCTGCTTTATGGATTTTACCTATCAGTTTCAGGAATGATTTCCGTCCCCCTACCAAGAAAAAAAGATCCACTACTGTTTAATACATTGGCACACCATATCATAATGGAATTGAGCCTGAAGTACTTAAGATTAGTGAATGATTGGCTGTATGAAGAGACACAATAAAGATAAGGAAATAGTTTTTAACTATCACAGGAATGAATCAGAAGGATTAATACAATTCACCAGTTCCACTTCTAAAATAATCCTTGACTGCCACACTGTAGGTCAAAAAAGTGAAGAACACCACTTTTCCATGGCTACACATTTCATTTTAACTGCAGTTAAACATTTTTTAAAATCCATTGTTATCCAAGATGGCTTATGATGGCACAAGAACGTATTATATTATAACATGAACAGCAATAGGACACATAAATGGAGGCCCAGTCAAGGTTAAAAAGTAATATTATGTAACACTCTTTGATGTATGTCCATAAACTCAGGAAGTCTCTTTGGCTATTGTGTGCAATGAAATCCATCATTTCCTTACCTTAGGCCCTGTCTGCATTCTATGCAGCTTTGGGATTCAACACATGTCTTACAGTTCTCACTGCATTTCCGGCAAACAATCTTATCTGCAAAGGAAAAAAAGAAAAACAGCCCAGAAAACTCTGGTCAATCATGTTTAATAAAATGAGATGGATATGTTCCATTGCATATTGCTTTTCTACCTTGGCACCAGGAATGAAAATAGAAAGCAAGAATGAAATTAAATAACTGAAGTGCTGCTTATATATTAACCTTCTCCATCAAACATCAAATGCTTTCAATTATTTCTAAATATTTAAAATGACATCCTATTCCTTTGAAAAAGAATATGCTTTGAGGTTGTGAAAACACTTCCATGAACACACTTGTTTAAATTAACTATGTTTTCATCACTGACTCATGCAGTCCTTTCAAATAGGAAAAATACTAGATTCACGCAAATAAGAATTTCTATATAAATCACTCATGCAAAGCGATCTAACAACCTTTGTGTAATTGTCTTTTAGATCAGTTAAGCAAAAAGACTTTCCTGATTTCACTTTTTTGGGGTTCAAGGATATGACTGATTGCACTTTTCTGATCCTATCAAACCTGAGCCACATATTACTTTGCAATTTGCCCTATCTCCTTACAGATTCCCTTTTATCTCAGACATAAGTCCTAAAGAGGCAAGGTTCCTCCACCCATTTACACTTCCTACCCTGGAGGCTCTGTATCATGGAGACCAACTTTCTACTTGAAAAGGGCTTTGTGAGAATCCCATATCTACATTCTCTCTGTGCTCCCTGATCAGACTAAGAAGCCATTGTGGTAGAAGGAAATAATCATACTTGGTTCTTATGACATGAAAATGAAAGAAATGAAGCTAATGAGTACACTGCTTCATACTACTGCAGGCGCCAGTTTAGCAAAACTCTTAAGCACATATCTTTAAGGACTTTAAAGGATCTTTAAATCGCTGGGATTTAGGCACATGCTTACAGTTCAGCACTTGTTTAAATACTTTACAGGATCAGGGCATAGGCTGGGAATTAAGACTGGGGACTCTGCATGGCAATCCATAGATGGAAAGGAATGCCAGGTCTCTCACATGGCGGTGTATGTTACGGCTATTGCATCATCTCATGATGGCAGATACTGAAAGTCTGTCAAACATCATTACAACCAACTCCTTACACAGAGGGCCAAATTCGGCCCTTTGTTGTGTGGATGTGTCAGTAGGGAAAGAGTTGAGGACTGAGCCTCTACCTTCCTTAGCACACCAGTGCAGCAGCTGAGCAACCTGCCCTTTTGGCTCTCACATGTCCACTGGTTTACCAGGGGAGCATGGTGCCCCAGTTTAGGAGGTAATGTTTAATATGTGCTGGAGGTGAGTGCATGCTGCTCCTTTCTGCAGTGGCAAAAAGATGCATCCTTCCACATGTTCCCCCACCGCACGCTTGACCACCCTGAGCCATCCTGCACAGTAGCTCTCCTATTGTAGTGAGACAAGCATTACTTTGCTACCTCCACTTCCTGGTCAGAACGAGAAAGGGAAGGATTTTATCTTGTGCTCCTAAACATGATTTTCAAGAGCTAATAATCAAAACAGAATCCAGGCTTAGTTTTGGAGGAGACACTTGATCAAGATTGGGTCCCAACAATTTCATAAAAGAATGAGATTTAGAATAGGGACAAATGTATCAAAATAACTTTTAATCTTAAAAACTGTCCCCTGACCTCCCAAAACACCCCAACCCAAAATATCAGAAGCCCAAAGAAATAAGCAGTAGAAAATACTGACTCTTGTCCAGGTAAAATCCATCTGGGCAGTTGGTGATACAGCTACTGGATTCTTCATTCAGATAGTAACCCGATTTACAGGTGAGGCATTGGTCACTATGGCTTCCAAAACAGGTTTCACAATTGGGTGAGCATTTTTTGCAGCGTTTCTTGTCCGCATTGTAGTGACCAGGTGGGCAGTTTGGAACACAAATCCTGCATTGCGCAGTGAAAAAAAGGCAGAGACATCACTGACATAAACCCATCACCCTATAATTCCACAGCATATCGTAATGGAATTGAGCCTGAGGTACTTAAGATAAGTGAATGATTGGATGTATGAAGAGACTCAATAAAGATAAGGAAATAGTTTCTAACTATCACAGAAATGAATCAGAAGGATTAATACAATTCACCAGTTCCACTTCTAAAATAATCCTTGACTGTCGCACTGTAGGTCAAAAAAGTGAAGAACACAACTTTTATATGACTACAACTTTCATTTTAAGTGCAGTTCAACGTTTTTAAAAATCCATTATTATCCAAGATGGCTTATGAGTAGGACACATAACTGGAGGCCCAGTCAAGGTTTAAAAAGTAATGTTATGTAGCACTCTGATGTATGTTTTTTTAAAACATTTGTTTTAAAAATACAAAACAAGAATTTAACAAAAAGTAATCCTTACAAGCACTGCATCCAGTCACTTTTTTCCTCTGCAGCATCTGCTGGGTCACTGGCAATTCCCTCATCACCCAATCAAAATTTCATTTTGAACTATCCACATCTCCTCCAAGCTTGCCCAAGCCCACTGACAGCTGCTATATACTAGCTCTGCTGGTTCTAATTTTGCTTTTATGTTCATTTTGCTAAAATAGTCAGATCGTGAGTGAATAATCAGGAAATGGTGTTTGCAGGATGTGAATTCAATTCAAATTAGTAGGACTTTCCTCTAACTCCTGTGCAAATTTGTAAAATAAATTAAAGGTAAGAGAAATTATTCCTTATTCAGTAATAAAGGAAAAAGGAGGGGGAGACATTAAGATAAAAATAGAGCAAGATATGCTATATAAAGATATTTTTTCTTTCTTACCGTGTATTGTTTTTAGATTTGTAGTAATAATGTAGACAGTCAGTACAATGGTCTGGTCCTGGCCCATCACACCCCACTTTACTACATTCTGCATTGCATGGCCCTTTAATAGATCCAAAAATCAAAGGGGGAGGGGGAAATGACACATCAGCATTTGCTACTCAGTAATCCTTACAAAAAATTACTGTATTGCAGAGTATATTTACCCCAGTTCCTTATATGGACTTAGTGACTAGCTAAAGTGATCTTTTTTAACATGTTCAAGAAGTTAACACAGAATCTAACATAGACTTATCAGAGACTATTCTTGGATTCAAACAGAAGCTTCCATAATAAATAACAAATATTTTTAATTTTTTGTCACTAATGCCTAAAGGTCCGAATCCCTTAACAAAGACTGAATAACAACATCGTTTATCAATAATAGCTCAATGCACACAAATAAATCTTAGGTTTGGAAACAAACAGTATCTGGCAGGCTGTCACTAGCATATTGTTAATAATAATAAATAATAATAATAATAATTAATAATAAAAAGATGACTGGGGCCTTGTGGTTCACAATATTTGAAAGCTGGGATATTCAGATATTTTTAATATGAACTAACTCTGAATGTTGGGGAATTGATGGTGAAGATTCTCCAAGTAACCTTAACTCTGGCCTTATCTTCCTGATAACAACCTCTTATTGAATAATAACTAGATGCTGGTGATGACAACTATCTTATGGTGCAGTTTCTACATAATTCCAGGACAGGATATGGGTAGTGATGGCATCTTCATATCCATTGTCTCTGTAGGCCACAATGACATCAAGGCAGCTTCTATCGACTGAGTTTGTAATGCCTTGCTTGCAATGTTTTACTTGGAACACAATTGAGACCAGAAATTTGAAGTCAGTGATCTGGTTTGCTAGGCTTTGTGCCACGTGTTGGAGTCCGGCCTTGGCTTTACTCAACTGCGCCAGTTCCATCAGGGTGTCGTAAACCTCAGTCACTTGGTACCTCACTGGCCTTACACTGTCAATGCATCTCTCTCCCAGCGAGTGTCACTTAGCGGCTTCACAGTCAGATTTGCAAAATTGTTACAGATTTGTAACAAGATCTGTGAGGATCTTCCACCTGATAGTTGATGCTGAAAACAGGACGTATATCCTTTGCAGTTCTCAGAAGAGAGATACTGAATATAAAGAAGAGGATGCTGCATCTGACACAACTAGGTTGAGGGAATGTCAGCCACAAGGCATGAAGAAAGCTCTTGGATTCAGTGCAAAGATCACTGCAGTTTCTTCCCTTCATGTTCACACCATTGTCGTAGCTTTGGTTGCAGCAGTCCTGAAGCTTTATTTTATTCTCATTCAAAAAGTTCATAAACAGTTCTGTTAGGCCTTTTCCAGTAGAATTGTCCACAGACCAGAAACAGATAAAGGGTTCCTTCACTTGGATACAGCCATCCTCATCGTCAACAAATCTTATTGTAAATGACATCTTTTCACTGCGACTAATGTTGGGAGTGCAGTCCAGTATTACGGCATAGTGCTTTGCTTTGCAGAGCATATCAATATGTTATCAAGCATCTTCCTTGCCTAAGGTCAATCAATTCATTTTTAATAGTTTTGCTACAGCAATGGCATAATGTGAGGCTGATCCTTCTTTATCATTTTGCTCCTTCTCACATAAATCAAATTTCTCTTTGTCATAACTCTCCTTTTACATTGCCAGGAAAACTGGATGATTCTCCATCACTTTCCTCACATTTCCATTCCTTATCTTCAGGTAAATCTGCTAATTCCTTAGTTATAGGACTTCCATCATTTATGCTTCTCTCCTCAATTTCTTCTGCACTTGGACGATCGCTACTGCCTAAAGCCCAGTCTATGTTGTTCTGTTTCAGATATTTTCCCATCAAATTTGCACCTTGCTGCAAACTAGATTGCAATTGAGCTTTTCACTTCACATACTGAGCTCCTGAAGACATCTTCGGGGGAATCTTTTATTTTTTATGGGGGAAAACGGATAGTATTAGGGAGAGCAAAAGTCTATATTCTGCAGTCTTAGAAAGTCATCAACATTATCTGTTAAGCATAGCAAAATAATAATAGCAGGACTGTCAGGCTATATGGACTCTCTCCTCATGCCCTATGCCACCAGCACTCCTAGCTATCTTCGTGATACCACTGACTTCCTGAGAAAACTACAATCCATCGGTGAGCTCCCAGATAATACCATCCTAGCCACTATGGATGTAGAAGCTCTCTACACCAACATTCCACACAAAGATGGACTTCAAGCCATCAAGAACATTTTCCCTGATGATATGTCACACTTGACAGCTGAACTTTGTGACTTTGTCGTGACCCACAACTACTTCAGATTTGGAACCAATCTATACCTCCAAGTCAGTGGCACAGCTATGGGCACCTGCATGGCCCCACAGTATGCCAACATTTTTATGGCTGACCTAGAACAACGCTTCCTCAAAACTCATCCCCAAACACCTCTTCTTTACCAACGCTACATTGATGACATTTTCATCATCTGGACCCACGGGAAAGAGTCCCTCAAAGAATTTCACCGGGACTTCAATAATTTCCATCCCACTATCAACCTCAGCCTGGACCAGTCCACTCAAGAAATCCACTTCCTGGACACTACAATACAAATAAAGGATGATCACATTAATACCACCCAATACCGAAAACCAACTGACCACAATACGTATATTCATGCCTCTAGCTTTCACCCTGGACACACCACACAATCCATTGTCTACAGCCAAGCCTTAAGATACAACTGGATTTGCTCTGATCCCTCAGACAGAGACAAACACCTACAGGATCTCTATGAAACATTCTTAAAACTTCAATACCCACCTGGAGAAGTGAAGAAACAAATTGACAGAACCAGACGGGTACCCAGAAGTGACCTACTACAGGACAGACCGAACAAAAAAAACAACAGAACACCACTGGCCATCACCTACAGTCCCCAGTTAAAATCTCTCCAACACAGCATTAAAGATCTACAACCTATCCTAGCAGATGATCCATCTCTCGCTCAGGCAATGGGCAGCAGACCCATCCTGGCTTACAGACAGCCCCCCAACCTGAAGCAAATACTCACCAACAACCATACACCCTACAAGAAGTGTAATCCAGGAACCTATCCCTGCAACAAACCCCGTTGTCAGCTCTGCCCACACATAGACTCAAGTGACAGCATCACTGGTCCTAACCACATCAATCACACCATAAGGGGCTATTCACCTGCACATCCACTAATGTTATATATGCCATCATGTGCCAGCAATGCCCCTCTGCCATGTACATTGGCCAAACCGGACTGTCACTACGCAAAAGAATAAATGGACACAAATCAGACATAAAAAATAGAAACATCCATAAACCAGTCGGAGAGCACTTCAGTCTCCCAGGATACTCTGTAGCTGACTTGAAAGTTGCCATTCTTCAACAAAAAAACTTCAAAAGCAGACTTCAAAGAGAAACTGCTGAGTTAGAAATTATCTGCAAACTTGACACATTCAAACTGGATTTAAACAGAGATTTGGAATGGCTAACTCATTACAAGAAGTAAGTTGCTCTGATCATCTCACCTCCTACTCAATGGTTGTCATTAAGCCACAAGTATCCGGCTTTCATCAACCCACCCCATTGTTACCTATGTCTTTGGATACGTATGTGTTGCCTACCATATATATGTTGCCTGTATTTGCTATATTATTTCTACCAACTGCATCTGAGGAAGTGGGGTGCAACCCACGAAAGCTTATGCCTACTAACATTAAATTTGTTAGTCTTTAAAGTGCTACAGAACTCTCGTTGTTATAGCAAAATAAGTAACAGTATTCCTTTTATATTGTTGCGTAGATAGGGATTTGGTAGATATCTCTGGCATCTCATTAAATATGTCCTTTATTAATTGCTTTTTACATTCTTCAAGTCTTAAAAACAAGTACACTTTCACAATTACACAATAAAACAAGATTCATAGTATTAAAGTTGGGCTCTCACTTCACTTCAGTTCGTTCTTATATCTCACTGACTGACTGGCGACACCCCGCCCCTTATATACCCACAAGAGCATGGCTGACAACATTTTAGGAGGTTTGAGGAAAACGTAGTTCTCAAAGTCTGGAAGGTTCCATGAGATTCTACAAATGTCCAGAATATTCTAGGAGGTTACTGAAAAATGAATCCACATATGGAATACCTGAAACTTTTCACTTCAAACATTCTATTTTCCATTTTGTTGCTAACAATAAAAACAGCACCCTGAACCCAGCACCCCACAAGCATGGCACCCCATGCATTCGCCTGGATCGCCTGCTCCTAAATCCAGTCTTCCTTCCAGTTGTTTCATAGATTAGAAGGCAGATGAGGTCACTTGTGCTGTGTGGTTTATGGTGGAATTTTGGATGTAATTTTTGGAATGTATAGGCAAGATAATGGACCAGATTTCAGTGTATTTTTTCTATAAATCAGCAGTGGTTCTTTTTGAGTCTTTTGCCCATAGATAGTGTTTGTTTTGCAGGTCTGTATTTACATTATGGGAAGGCGGAGTTTATGGTCCACATTAGCAATGTGAATGTTTCACAGTGGTTTGGTTTTTATAACTAATGCCATCAAAAGCGTTTAGTAGCTTAAACATTATCACTATGGAAAGCTGCTCAGAACCAACATATGCCAATCCCATCTCTATGCCATGTTGATGTTGTCTGAAGCCAGAATATAAAAAAATAAAAAGTAAAATCCCAATCTATCCAGATGACTTTAGAGTGGCTCAATCACCTTCCAAAATAAAGAGAGGTTCAAGAGTGAGTCGAGAATGGAAACGTTTTTAGTATAATGTTGTCATCTTGGAACTGGCACTATAAGTGTGATATTGACTAGACAGGAAGATATTGATCATGGAATCATCCTATCAAATATTACCCGGTACTGGCTTTCAGAAGTACCTTTTTCACACATAACGGGCCTAAGTGCTTTCATAATGCTCTAGACATTTTTGGAATAGATAATGTCATACCCAAACAGGACAGCCCCACTGACTTGTTGTCCTCTTGCTCTGACCATTTCTGACTTATGCCAGAAAAACAAGTTATAATAAAAGACGCCGTGAAAACAACGGATAATTTCTCATAGCGCTCAGTTGAAGGAGATTGTCTCTCCTGACAAAATATGGGTGATATCACCCTGAACAGCTGTTCATATATAATGCTGGGGAATTCTTCGCTATGTATATTCCTCATGAATATACCAAATATACTTGCTATGCTTAAATAATCAGAAATAAAAAGATTTATATGCAACTTTCAGCAACAAGTCACGTGACTCAAATGTTACTCAATCAAAACTCTAACTGAAGTCCCATCACTCCCGTTCCTCATGGGAAAAGCTCAGTGCAAAGCCCTTTTATTAGAGCTTTGGTTGGCATGATGCTTTGGACCTTTAGAAATTCATTTTTCTGCATTTTATTATTATAAAGTTGTATTTATTATTAAAATTCTAATCTATTAAAAGAAGAGTTTTATAAATATAAATATAAACTTCCTCTTCAAGCCAGAAAAAGGGAAAGGTGGATCAAAGTAACTGTGGAAGTTACTTTTATTCAACTAATTTGGTTATTGTTATTTATTATTTGTTTCCAGCAGCATCCACATGGTGCTAAGTAGTTTTCAAACAAACAAACAAACAAACAAACAAACAAACAAACAAACAAACAAACAAACAAAGCCATAGTTCCTGCCTCCAAGAACTGAGCCTCTTTTTAAGGAAAGCAAGTAGACAGAAGGAGGCAGAGTATAAGGAAGTGGTGAACATCAAACAAGTAAGGTGGATAGGCAGTAACGTTCTGACAGTACAATTGTATTATACATGCAGTGTCCCAAATTAACCCCTCAACCATATTATACATGCAGTACAGTAAATCCTTAAGATGTAGGATCCAGCTCACCTGCGTAGTCATCTGTCCCATAGTCATCTGTAGGGTCTTCAACTGGACTGCGTATTCGTTCCACTTTGGGAAAATCATTTCTTGGCGAGTAAGGCTGGATGGATGTCCCATAAAGAACTAAGGACCATTCTTTCAATTTGCCTAGCAGTCAAATATTTAAAGCATAATCTTAGAAATGACTTACTTTCTCTCTTTCTCTCATGTGGATTTTGATACCGATAATGTAAATTTGAATAATATGAGTGAATTTGAGTCTTTACTTTATCTGTATGTCCTTGTGCAGGACATAGGAAGACAGAGATGATGCAGTTTTAACTTCAATATAAACTCAAACCAGCTCACCTTTTTAAATCAATTTTTCATACTACAGATCTTCCACCACATCATCCTTTTCCAATTCTAATAAAAGCTTACTTAAATACTTCATGTTTGCCTCCATGAAAAACACAAATAATTTGCACATAAGGGATGAAATTCTGACCCTGAACTAAATGGGAAAACTCATATGGACTTCAATGGAATAAATTTTCATCTCTGATTTCACTTTCCTTCAGAACACTAGTTAACCAACTTTTTTATGATTCTTAATCTGGCAATAAATTAGTTGCACACTCGATGGGATTCCAATTTATTAAAGGGGTTGATTTTCCTATAATACCCAATGAGTAACTTCTACTGGTTTTAATTGAGGTCTTCTACTTCACACTGAGGGAAGAATAAACTCTCCTAACATATCAAAATCTGTGTAGTAAAACTTCCATGTCATCCTGTGAAAGCAACACCATCAGTGAAAAACCCATCCTATGAAATTAAACAAGGAAAATAAATTTGGCCACACTACTCCCTTGATTGTACTTGCTCACATTAAAAAACCACCACACAATTTGGTCCAAATCAGCATAATTGTCAGTCTCTCATCATAAAAGACTTAGGACTAAAATAGGTCAGTGATGAACATTTCTTTGAAAAGTCCTGCAGCTACTTGTCTTGATGGGCAGTTCCTTGGTCACTCTTCCCACTGAGCAACCTTTTCCAGAAATGTAAACCAAATTAATCTTGCTTTAAGGAGATCACTCGTACTACATTTATGATAAAATTCAAATAAGTTTACCTCCTCCTTTATATTAATTGCTCTCAACAATTTGTTTTGGGCTTTAATATTCTCCTTTGCCTGTTTATTATTAAACTATGGAAGTTAAGTTCCATTAACCTGTTATTAGATCATAGTTATCTTTCTTTAGTCTCCCAATTTTGTTAGTGTCCTCCACTACAGTACCCAAATTATATACCATATTACCTCTCTAATTTTACATTCAACACCTAAAATTTAAGCAACAAGAATCAGAGGTTTTTCTGAGGTGTTAACTGGATGATGGAAGGTGATCACCCATTTTCTTTTCAGCTGTTTTATTTTCAGACTAAAGACTGGTGTGAAATAGTTAGTACCTGTCTCAGTCAACCCAATATTGCCTATTGTTTGATTTTTCAGCCTGATTTGGTAGAAATCTTACCCTTTATCTGACATTATTTCATCCTCTATTCATAGATTTTAAGGCTGGAAAAGGCCCTGGTCATATAGTTTAACCTGTTGCATCACACAGGTGTTGCTTAATTCTTGATTTGAGCCCAATAACTTCTGGATGAGCTAGATCATATCTTTTAGAAAGACATCCAATCTTGATTTAAAGACTCCAAATGATGGAGAATTTACCACATCCCTTGGTAGGCTGTTCTAATGGTTAATTACCCTCATATTGATAAAATGTGCACCTTGTTCCAGTGTTAATTTTTCTAGCTTCATTTCCTAGCCACTTGCCTTTGTCTGCTAGATCAAAGAGCCCTATAGTATCAGACATCATCTCCCTGTACAAGATCGAAGTTGTCTCTGAACCTTCTTTAGATCAAGAACCTTTAATCTCTGTTTATACATCCCAGGATCACATTGCCCCTTTTAGATACAGCATAGCACTAGGTGCTTATCCCTAAATCCTTGTCAGAGCCACGGCTTTCCAGTCCCCCATCCTGTAATTATGGCCTACATTCTTTGTTTTTAGATGTATGACCTTGCATTTGGCTATAATAAATTGGATAAAAACAAACAATGTGTTTTACTAACTGATCCAGACTTCCCCTGCCCTCATCATTTAACTCTTCATCAATCTTTGTGTCATCTGAAAACTTCATAAGCAATGATTTTATATTTCTTCCAGATCATTGATGAAAATATTGGTCCAAGAACCAATTTCTGCAGGACCCCACTAGAAATACCCCTCACTTATTTTTGGCACCTGTGCATGGAATTGGGAAGGATTTTTCTCCCAGGTCAGATTGGCAGAGACCCTGGGTTTTTTTCACCTTCTTCTGCAAGATGAGGCACAGATCAATTCCTGGCTTGATCTAGAGTAAATGGTGGACTCTCTGTAACTTGGTGTCTTTAAATCAAAATTTGAGGACTTCAGTAACTCAGCTAGAGGTTATGGGCCTAATACCGGAGTGGGTGGGTGAGATTCTGTGACCTGCGATCTGCAGAAGCTCAGACTAGGTGATCATTGATGGTCCCTTCTGGCCTTAAAGTCTGAATCGTATTGAAGCTACCATTCATGAATCTAGGCCTTGAATGTGTTCCTTAAATAAACAAGACGAGGGGAGAGTAATGCCAGAGTTACCACATGAGTAGTTTCCTTTTAAGGATTAGTTCAGTCAGTAAAAAGTGAGAAAATCCATGGAATTTGCCAACACATAAATGATGTCTGCCTCAAGTCAGGTTTAATTTGCATAATGAAAATACACACACACAGACACACACACACACTTTTATAATAAATAGCAAAGTTTCCACATTTGAGCCAAAACATTTTTTTTGGCTGATTTCACCATTTAATCTGGCTAGCATAATGCCTTTTCTTCCTGTATTTAGTACATAATAAAGAGATCCCCAGTTGTGTATGTAGGAGAAACAGTATATCACAATGTTTAACAGACAGCATATGTCTGCACTTTGCCCTATAAATTCTGCTGAATTAAATGCAGAACTAACATGCATTGTTTTTTATGAACTGGATGCTGTGTGTCTTTACTGCTAACAGATGTGACAATACCTTGCCCAATGCTAGGGTCTGATGATATCAGAAACATTATATGGGTTGGCCATTTGTTCACATTTTGACACAAGAAAACTGCAGTTACTAATTATAAAACTTTCTGATAGCTACACAAATATTTACAGACACGCACAAATACAAAGCACATATGGTGGTGACAGCAGTGTGATAAATTGCAGACTATGGCAATAAACTGGATAACCATCATAGATTGTACTCATGCACCTTTGCTTACCTCACACTCTGCCCACTGATCTATCACTGCCAGGACAAATTCAAACATTCCAAACATCTGAGTTTTTCCATGGATAAGATATGCCAGGCATTAACAAATCTTTTCTGAACAGGAATATTATTGGACGGTTTCCATTATGAGGCAAGTACTACTCTGGATGCTGGGAGTAGATGATGCTAAAGAGGACAAAAAGAACCAGGGCCTAAATTCTCCACTGTCCTGGATCCTGTGTTGTCACTTACGTGTGTGTGTGTGTGTGTGTGTGTGTGTGTGTGTGTGATTGGGTAGTGTTTTACACCCATCTTGCAGAGGTGTAAATGACTACACAAAATTAAAGGCAGTGAAGAATCACTTCTCCAGGTCCAGATTCTCAGCTGTGCCCAATATCCACTGGGTGCAGCTGAAGATATGGGGGATAATTTGCCATTGGTTTGATTCCTGACAGTTTAGAGCAGCCTCAGGACTTCTTTAAATTATGCTAGCTAAAAATGGCTCCTTGGGCTTGTATACCAGCTGTGTACTGCTGCAGTTGGGTATTGGAGGAGACAGCTATGATAGCTCTATACCAGTTGGGGTGTCCCAGATGCCAGAGCAATCTTCAGCTGGGCAGGTCTACTGGATTTACAACTCCTTTGCATCACATGAGCTATATCCTCACCTGCTGTAAATCATCATTGCTTGACTGAAATCAGTAGAGCTCTGCTAATTTACACCACTTGAAGATCTAGCTCCATATGATTAATCGCTAATTTTGCTGCAGCTCATAAGGTATAAAGCATTGAAATCAACAGGAATACTCATACAAGTTAAGAGTTTTCAGGAACAAGTCCTTAAAGAATAATTAGAATAATGCAAGTCCTATATAAAATTTGGTAGGGCTCCTTTCTTTAGCTTGTCCCTTTTGCATTGTCCTGGTGGCATAAAGAGGCTGTAAATAGACTCCGGAGAATAACCCCTGTGTGAGGAGGTGGTGGAGAACTGCCAAAGGAGCACGCCAGGGTAGAGAGGTAGCAAGGTGGTTGATGTGCACTGCTCTTTGATGTACTTGGCTGGGTGATGGCTCATAGGGTGCTGTTGCAAGTAAAGTGTAAGGGCTGCTCTAACCTATGCCTGGAGCAAGGCAGGCTTCTGGCTACCCCAAGAATAAATTTGGTGACATTAAAATATTGATGAAGTTTCCAAACTGTTGACTTTATAGGCTTCCTTTTCAATAACCTGATTAAATTATATTCTTTGCTATATAATCTCTATCTTTTGGTTATATTATAACAGAAACCAGAAGCTTTTTTCATACACAAGAAAGAGGAAGTGGTGGAGGATGTTTAAGAGTTTTGGATACTTTTCTCAATATACTTGATGAGTGGCAGTTAGATGTGTCGTCCATTTGATCCACAGGAAACTCTGACCTGCTCTGCATTATACTGGCATAAATAGGAGTAATTCCATTGATGCCAATGGAGTGACACCAGTGAAAACTAGTGTGAGAAGTTAATCGGTCCCAAGATAGCTGAGTAATGACTGAAAAACTGAAGAAGACTGATTCTATTTTGCTCCAGGCCAAGCCCTTCAAAACTAGGTGACTAAAGTTAATATTCTAAATCCATATTTAGCACCTAAATAAATGGTCTTCCTGATTTTCCATTATGCTGAGCACCCAGCAGTTTTGATTGACTTTAACATGAAGTTTCTTGTTGTGCAGCAATTTTGAAAATCGGACTGCTTATTTAGGCTTCTAGTATGGATTTAGAAGCATAGCTTCAGACATTCATGTTTGAAAATTTTGGTCTATAGCTGGAAATTTACTTTCTTAACCAAAACAAAATAAAAACAAGATTCAGGTAATTCAAACAGGTAATACTTGAGGGGTATAACTGAGCTTGGCTCAATACATTCATTTTTAGAACATTTGTCCTGGAAATTCAAGAAAGCTACAGTTGTTCTGCCTGGAATAAATCCCTCTGAGAGAAAGCCATTCACTATTACCTTGAATAAGGTGAATTATTCCAATTTAAGTAATTTAAAGCAAATCCAATTTCAACCGAGAGAAAAAAAAAATCATTCCATTCCACATGACAAAAGGCCATCTCTATATTTGATAATAAAACTACTAATAGGACTTTTTAACCAGGTGGAATTTAGAGATATTTAATATGTGTCTTATATTATCAACCACAACCTTTTTTACAAAATGAACTTTAAACATATAATTTTCAAGCCAAGTAGCTAGCACTTAGCTAAAAGTTCCTTATTCTTTTCCTGTGTAGTAGTAATATGAAGGATACCATCATATTTGGTGAAAGTAGTTTAGATTTTTGAATGTCATTAAAATATTTTCTAATTCAGAAATAAGTGTATTTTTCATTGTTTAAAAATAAAACTCTAGTGTTATCCTTTTAAGGATATATCCATATATGGCTTCAAATATTTTATCTAGAGTAACTGGCATGTCTTATTCTTTCAATTCAGGATTGATTTTAGGTAAATCAATTAAAAAAAAATCTTGAATCATTTATGTGTTTACTTAGTTTTCTGAAGGATAATATATTTTGTTGTCTTTCTAGAATTCCAACCGACATTCCTAGTGGTGATTTTATGGTGACCCCTATAAAATTTTAGAGCATTAATCCTGAATTTTTGTACATTTTTTAAATGTCACTCATATTTTTCACCTTTATTGCAATATTGTTTATTGAGTTGATTCTCAGTGTTTTCAATCATACTGTAAGTGTTAATTTAGTTTTAGTGTTAAATAATTTTCAATACATTCTTTGTATTCCAACTCTTCAGTGAACATTTTCAGTTGAGATTTCTTGTTGATGTACTTTTTCTTCCTCAATATCTTTATTTAAATAAATTTTTACAGAAATTAAATGCTCTCAGTCAACTAATCTGAGAGCATCTCATTTATTCTGATGTGAGATCCCAAAAGGAAGCATTCTACTCTATATTCATTAATGGTGGTATTTTTTGTTTGTAAATATATCTTTTTGAAAATGAGGCATAGGGCTGAGATTTTTTTCAGATGACTTAAGGGAGTTAGATACTCATCACACATTGCCAGTCAGTAGGGGTTGGCACCTACCTCTCTTCGACCACTCTGAAAATTCTAGCCTAAATCTCCATTTCTTTGATTTATTGTATTGAAATTTTTTGATATTTGCATATATTAATGTAAGATCAGACCACATATTGGGACCTATGTGTGCAGCAGGAATTAAAAGCAGGAGAACGTCTGAGGCTAAAAACATATCTAACCAAGAATAGGATTCTAAAGTGGGAGAATAAAAAGCCTGGGACACTTTGTCCTGTGTATGGCAGCACAAAACAACCTCAAAGCAAGTATAGCTGGCTATGGGAGGCTCACCCCAGTACAGGGGGACTCTCCAGTGGTGGAGAACTGATGAAGACCACTTACCTCCTTGTAGCTGGTACATCTGGATTGGAAAAAGTGTGTGGATAGAGATTGTCAGCAGCTTTCTCAGCCACAACGAGGAGATCATCAGCCTGATGCAAAGGTGGCCCAGGATCCGGGGAGCTCAAAAGGTAGCGGTCAGCAGTTGTGTTAAGTGCCTCAAAAACGCTGGCATTGCAACTGCACATGCCAATCTTGGGCTTCTCTTTCTGAAAATTTGTCTCTAAATATCTTGGTATTTCCAAACACGAACTCTGGTGTGGTCTACCTTTGGAGTGCAACTTATACCTTGAGATGGCAAGTTTTCACATGGTGGGGATAAAGGAGGTGGAAGTTTGCCCCCAAGAACACTGCATTGTTGTCATTCTTTTCCACACAAACCAGAATTAGGTTCAGGGTTAGAAGGAGCTACAGGTCTCAGAAGACAAGCAACAACAGTGTGGAAGTGAAGCACAAGAAATAGATGGCATCAAATGCTGTCCTCGATTCTCTGCAATCCCAATGAAATCAATGGGTCTGCTCAAGTATAAATGAGGGCAGAACTTAGCCCTAGTACTACATGCAACTGAAAGTGTTCTTCTGAACGACTGAGCCTAACTAAAGGATGGATTCATACCTGGAGACTTGAAACTTCTCAGCTGAGATGGGGTATCATAAATATCCAAGATCCAGTCACCTGCTGCTTTTTCACTCCAGCAATGAGTAGTCATGAACTCCCAGTTTTTAAATCCTTCTGTGGAATGATCAAATAACCTAGGATAAAGCAATAAAGTATTACTATATATATACTGAAGAACAAGAAAATAAACTCTTGCCTTCATCAGTGATCCTCTACCTTTGTGTGCCTGCTCATAAATGAAGTATATTTAAACGAATTAGCATATCTAATCTAGGCCTTTATTCTGCACTTATCACCATGGTTTTGCAGCACCTATTTCAAACATATCTGCTGGGATCATTTTGTATATAATAAGTCGACGGGGGGGAGATTCTTCTATATGCTGTTGCTTCACATAATGTAAGAGAGAAAAAATGGTTACTTACCTTCTGTAACTGTTGTTCTTCGAGATGTGTTGCTCATGTCCATTCCAAGCAGGTGTGCGTGCGTTGCATGCACAGTTGTCGGGAGGTTTTTCCCTCAGCAGTACCAGTCAGGTTGGTGCAGCTGCCCCGTGGAGTGGCACCTCCATGGCACTGTATATAGGAGCCCACCAACCTGCCGCCTCTCCAGTTCCTTCTTGCCGATTGGCTCTGACAAGAGGGGTAGGCGTGTGGGTCTTGGAATGGACAGGAGCAACACATCCTGAAGAACAACAATTACAGAAGGTAAGTAACCGTTTTTTCTTCTTCGAGTGCTTGCTCATGTCAATTCCAAGCAGGTGATTTCAAAGCAGACCAACGGAGGAGGAGGGGTCGGAGCTCATGAGAGTGCTGACTGGAGCACTGCTCTACCAAATGCCTCATCGTCTCTGGCGTGCTGGGTAATAGCATAATGCGAAGTAAATGTGTGTATAGAGGACCAGATTGCGGCCCTACAGATCTCCAGTGTGGAGATGTGGGCCAGGAACACCGCTGATGAGGCCTGAGGTCTCGTGGAGTGTGCCGTGAGAGCCGGGGCTGGCACCTTGGCTAGTTCGTAACGCCCTTATACATGAGGTAATCCAGGATGAAATCCTCTGAGAGGACACTGGAAGTTCTTTCATCCTTTCTGCTACAGCAATGAAGAGCTGAGTTGATTTACAAAAGGGTTAAGTTCTCTCTATGTAAAAAGCTAGCTCCTGTCTGACATCCAAGGAGTGGAGACTATGTTCCCTGCTGTTGGCATGTGGCTTTGGAAAGAACACTGGCAAGAAAATCTCCTGACTAGTGTGAAATTGAGAGACCACTTTGGGCAGGAAAGCTGGGTGCGGGCATAACTGTACCTTGTCCTTATGGAATACTGTATACGGGGCTCTGAGGTTAACACCTTGATTTCAGACACTCTCCTTGCTGAGGTGATAGCAACAAGGAAGGCTACCTTCCACGAGAGGTACAACAGAGAACACAAAGCTAGGGGCTCAAAAGGGGGGCGCCATCAACCTACTGAGCACCAGGTTAAGGTCCCATGCCAGAATTGGACAATGTACTGGAGGGTAAAGTCTCTCTAAGCCTTTGAGGAAACAGGACACCATAGTGTTGGCAAATATTGAACAGCCCCCATCTCCCAGATGGAAGGTGGAGATAGCCGCCAAGTGCACCTTCACGATGCAACTGCCAAACTTGACCGCTTTAGGTGCAGTCAGGTAGTTTAGTACAAGAGGCAGCGATGCCTGCATTGGAGGAGTGCCCTTTTGTAGTGACCATACTGAGAACCTCTTCCATTTAGCCAAATATGCCGCTCTGGTGGATGGCTTCCTACTACCGAGGAGAACCTCCTGCACCTGCTCCGAGCACTCTGCCTCCCTCGAGTTCAACCATGCAGCTTCCATGCCGTCAGGTGAAGCAACTCTAGGCTGGGATGACACAGCCGACCATGGTTCTGTGTGATCAGGTCCAGAAACAAGGGCAGGGTGATCGGGATGTCTATGGAGAGCTGCAGCAACGTTGTGTACCAGTGTTGCCTTGGTCATGTTGGGGTTATAAGAATAACCGAGGCCCTGTCTTTCCTGATTTTCAGGAGGACTTTGTGGACGAGAGGAAATGGCGGGAATGCATAAAGCAAGTGGTGAATCCAGGGAAGAAGGAACGCATCTGCCATGGAACCTGGGCTGTGCCCCTGGTAGGAGCGAAACTGGTGGCACTTCCTGTTGGATCGCGTTGTGAATAGGTCCACTTGAGGAAACCCCCACCTCTGGAAAATGTGTCTCATGATATCCACGCAGAGAGACTGCTCGTGAGTGTTGAAGGAGCCGCTGAGGTGATCCACCAGCTTGTTCTGGGTGCCGGGAAGATTTATGGAGTTTATGGAGCAGGCGATGCAAAAGTCCCAGAGTTTGATGGCCTCCCTGCACAGGGGAGAGGAACGTGCTCCTCTGTGTCTGTTCATATAGGACATTGCCATGATGTTGTCCATCAATACTGACACCTCTTTGCCTGTCAGGCAAGACTGGAATGCCTGGCAGGCCAACCTGACCGCCTGTAGTTCTCTGACCTTTATGTGGAGTGACAATTCCTCTGGGGACCAAAGGCCTTGGGTTCTCCATTCACCAAGGTGCGCTCCCTACCCCAAGGCTGAAGCGTCTGTCACCGTTACCAGCACCAGTGATGATTGTGGCCTGGCAAATGGGACCCTTTGGCACACATGACCGGGGTCAAGCCACCACTGAAGAGACTCTACAATTTGAGGTGGGAGGGAGCTCACTCTGTCCAGCCTGTCTCTGTGGGGTTGGTAGACTAATGCTAGCCACAACTGGAGAGGTCTGAGTCACAGCCTCATGTGCTGGACCACTTATGTGCAGGAGGCCATGTGGCCTAGAAGTGTCAGGCAGCTTCAGGCTGTGATAGTAGGAAAATTGCTGAGGGTCCATATTATGGAATCCATAGTCCGGAAATGAGACTCTGGAAGCAGAGCTCTGGCCTTAACTGAATCCAGGACCACCGCTATAAATTCTATTTTTTGTGTGGGCATTAGAGTCGACTTGCTCACGTTTAGTTGCAGACCCAGGTTGAGGATCGTTGCCTGTATTAGAGTGATGTGAACTTCCACCTGCTCCTTGGAGTGGGCCTTGATTAGTTAATTGTCCAGATACAGGTATACCTGGACACCGTGCCTCCTCAGAAATGCAGCGACCAAGGCCATACATTTGGTAAAGACTCTCAGAGCTGCTGATAGGCCGAACGGGAGAATAGCGAATTGGCAGTGGTTGTGTCATGCTATGAACCTGAGAAACCGCCTGTGGGAAGATATTATTGAGATATGGAAGTAAGCATCTTTTAGGTTGAGGGCGACATACCAGTCCCCCGGATCCAGAGAGGGATTGATAGAGGCTAGGGAGACCATGTGGAATTTCAGCTTCCTTATGAACTTGTCGAGATTCCGCAGATTGAGAATAGGGGCCTGAGCCCTCCTTTTGCCTTCAGGATTAGGAAATATCTGTAGTAAAACCCTTTCCCCTTAGCTCCTAAGGGACCTTTTCTACTACTCCAGTGCGAAGCAGTTCCTGCACCTCTCCTATGAGAAATTGCTTGTGAGAGGGGTCCCCTAAAGAGGGACTGGGAAAGGGGCTGGGAAGGTGGGATAGAACAAAATTGGAGGGAGAATCCCACTTCTACTGTACGCAACACCCATCTGTCCGAACTTATTCGGCAGAAATGGGATAATCTGTCGTGGAAAGGGGGGGCAGGATCCGGTAACTGTCCTGGAGTGTTGCCCTCAGGCCTACCTTCCAAAGTTTTGTTTTGGCCGTAGTGGCTGTTTCCCTGCACCTTTGTTAGGGTTCAGCGGCTGGGGCATCCTGCACCTATTGCTCCTGCCCCTTCTCCTGGAAAAGTCCTGCGGAGGATGCTGAGGGTAAAACCTTTGCCCAGACTGGGGCTTAAAGTGCTTCCTCTGCGTGGAGGGCGTATGTAGGCGAAAGGATTTCAGGTTTGCCCTAGAGCCCTTGAGGCTGTGGAGCTTGGAGTCTGTTTACTCCGAAAACAGCTCCGCTCCTTCGAAGGGAAGGTCCTGGATGGTGGACTGGACCTTGGGAGGGAGGCCTGACACCTGCAGCCAAGAGCTTCTTCTCATGACCAGGCCTGAAGCCATAGTCCTTGCTACAGAGTCAGCGGCATCTAGTGCAGCCTGTAATGATGTCCTGGCTACGGTTTTTCCCTCCTCCACCATGGCTCCAAACTCCATTTTGGACTCGGCCGGAAGGTGGTCTTTAAACTTCGCCATCATGTCCCACGAGTTGAAGTTATATCTGCTGAGGATCGCCTGCTGGTTGGCAATTCTAAGCTGCAGGCTCCTAGTGGAGTAGACCTTCCTCCTGAACAGGTCTAGTCTTTTAGGCTCCTTTGCCTGTAGTGATGGGCCCTGCTGCCCCTGCCTCTCTTTTTCATTAGTCGCAGCTACGACAAGCAAACCAGGCTGAGGGTGGGTGAAGAGATACTCATATCCCTTGGAAGGGGCAAAATATTTCCTTTCTATCCCTTTTGCTGTAAGTGGGATAGAGGCTGGCATCTGCCACAGTGTCTTCATCGTGGACTGCACCATTTAAATCAGTGGCAGGGCTACTCTTGTGGGGCCCTCTGGAGCCAAAACGTCCACCATAGGGTCTCTGGACTCTCGAACCTCCTCCGCCTGTAGACCCAGGCTTTGGGCCACCTTTCTCAAGAGCCCCTGGTGATCCCTATTGTCCATGGGAAGCATGTGGTCGATGTCCCTGCTACCACTTTGTCAGGGGAGGAAGACGACGAGGCCCTGGGTACTCCTTCCTCCTCGGGAATGTCCTGGCCCATCGGGTCTTCTGTACCCGGGACCTCCTTAGAGACGTTGAGTTCCACCTTGGTACCCAGATCCACCTCCTCTTTGGCACCACGTGCTGCACAAAATGCCCTCGGCGGCACTGCCTCCCTGCACCCACTGGCTTCAGTGCTGCACAGCATAGAGCTGCGTTGCAGGGTGCCAGCTGCATGGCTCTCTGAGGCAACTGAATAAGGCCCCCTGGGCTGGGACTGTTGGGCTTGGTGGTATACCCACGGGGTCCAAAAGGGCCATTGCTGAGGTGCTTGCCACTGGACAGGCCAAGGTCCAGTGGGAGGTGCTTGCTGTCTGCCCGCCTTATACTATCGTCCCTCCGACCTGTGTCTCTTCGAGGCACCAGAGTCTACCTCTGAATCCAATGACCTGGATTCTGACCACCAGGACCATGGTGGTGCTGAAGTAACTGTAGCCTTCGAGTGGTGCTGTGGTGCCGAGACAGCAATCGGTGCCAAGGTGAGGTTGACCGGTGTCTAGATGTGGCTGAACAGAGTGGGGAGAACTTCTTTGGTGCTGGGCCTCTTACTGACACTGTGGCACTGCACATTGATGCACCTGGAGCTGGGTCTGGGGGGTTGCGGCCGAAGAGCTGTCTCCATGAGGATCTGCTTTAGGCATGAAATCCTCTCTTTACGGCTTCTTGGGTGAAACCCTTTACAGATCTTGCAATGATCTGTTTGGTTCGACTCTCCCAAACACTTCAAGCACGAGTCGTGCAGGTAGCCTTTCGGCTTAGATTTGTGGCAGGATCCGCAGGGTTTGAAGTGTTGGGCCTGAGGCATACCCCGGAGCCCCGGGTAGTGGAGTCCCAGAAATGGGAGACCCCTTACAGTCACTTAACATTTATCTATGGCTACAACAACAGACTAACTTTCTAGCTATTTACAGGAACCACTAATGGGGAGAACTTGCAGAAACAAGAAGAATGAAGTTCCAATGACCATCATGGGCTGTAAGAAGGAACTGGAGAGGCGGAGGATCGGCTGGGCCCCTATATACAGTGCCATGGAGGCACTACTCCAGGAGGTGCCTGCACTGACTCGATGGGTACCGCTGGGGGAAAAAATCTTCCACACGGCACTCACACACCTGCTTGGAATCGACATGAGCAAGCACTCGAAGAAGAATTAATGTTTATTCACTGCAACTTAAAATTGCCAGTGCAGTTTAATAAAATTAAAACCTTAAAAAGTCCATAGAACACAACTATATTTCCTTTGTTCTAAAGGCATGACCCACATAAAAACATTGTTTTTCAAGTGGAAAGTTTTCTTTTTTCCAGTTTTGAATGAAATACTGAGGAGAGGTTTAAGAATATAAAAAATACTAGGTGAGCAATACAACGTTAGCAGTTGGATCCAGGGGAAATTCAGTGCTTCTGATGCTTGTGAATAAAACAAAGGTAACTGAGACTTTGGTGCATCAAAACTTCAAATGATTTAAGTATTGCTATATCCAAAAGTTTGATGGAGTCTAGTTTGGTAGAATTCAGAGACTAATTGGCAGATGATGATTTCATCTCACTAATAGTATTACAGTAATTTAATTACTTAGGGCTTGGGTAAAGAGGTTGAGGTTGGGTCTGAATTACAGTGAGTTTTAGTACAGGGGGCCCAGTTTAGAGCCTGCAAGCTGATACTGATCAGCAGGGAGGACTGGCCCAAGATTTTATTGCTTAAAAGTGGAATTTATTAATGAGATTTTGAAAAGCCACAAGAGAGCATTGAACTTTTGTTCAATGTTAACAGCATGTTGCCTGGTACCCCAACGCTGCTGATGGGAGATTCACTAGAGTAGAGACTGCTGTCTCATAAATGGCACAGATCAGCTTTAAAAGAATATATACAATTTCAGATCTCTCTCTCCCTCCTTTCCTGAAAACACACACAGTCAGATTCACAAATACTGTGTTTAGCTAGATATTTTTATTCGCACTTTTTATGTATAGAGATTCCATGGCTCACATCTGTCCTTAAGTATATTTCATAAAATTAGATTTTACGCTAGCTGACTACTGACATAGCACAGTTGTTGATTCAATGGATTTACCACAATTTTCTCTTAAAAAGAGAAAAACCTATTCATGCAAATGTCTTTAAAAACAAACAAACCTTAAAATCACTTGACTCTTTCCTGAAGTTTCTAAGTGTATTTCAGCCTCTTTTTAAAAAAGTTGTGAATTAATATGGTGAAAAACTGAGAAAGCTGCATATAATTCTAGCACTGTTACTGTGCAAAGTATTGTTAAAAGATGTTCCAGGCATGAAAAAAATAGGCTACCTTTCCTCTTGAGAACCCTACTCAATTCACAGACATAGGTCCTAATCCTGTAAGACCTCCATTTCCCTAACTCCCTTGCAGTTTAAAAAGAACCATGGGCACGAGAAGCTTGCAGGATTTGACCCATAGTTCCTTCTCTCATTTGTGTAACTTTCCTTTTGTCATGCTCGTTTATATTTGAATAGCTGAAAACATTCAACGAAGAATATAGACTTTAAAATAAAACTACATTCTCATCCTTGACTGGACCAGATTTTTTTCTTAGTGCAACTTCACTAATGTCACTGGAATTGTACTAGCAGAGAATTTAGCCCATTCTATTGTCAATGTCAATTTAGTTATTTGAGTACAACAGATTTTGCGAGCACGTTTGCTAGTATAGCATATACCATTTACTGCAGTGATCCAGATTACCTACTCAGTTTTCATTCCACATACATACATTCCACATACAGGATTGGTTCAATTTAATTTGTTGCAAAAGTTTATTTTCAACAGACTTAATATGGTTGCCATGCAATATTATGCTGATTTTTTACAGTAACTCAGTAAATAACTCATACTACCACAGTAAATTATTTTTAAACAGTGTCAATCAGTCAAGGTAACAACACTCCTCTCTACTGTTATGGCAACTAAATTAAATAGCATTATGTAAATACCATGTAATTATTTTAAAAATTCTATATGTATTGGGATTTCAGTCACATACATTTCACAGAGACCGTATTTACTGCCTATTTTACCAAGGACTAGTACAAGATTTCCCACAGCATTTGTGTTTTAGAGAAGGTTATAATCCTTTTTAACCTTGCCCTCACATCAGTGGCAATTACATTGTCAGTCACTTCAGATGTTTGCTCTCCATATTGTTGTTTATCTAAATTCTATCCAAAATGTGGTATTTAAAAATGCGATTAGATTTCTACTTTTATCTAAAACCAGTCACTTTTGGGTGTAGATATGAGATCTGGTCCCAGATGTACAGTAATACAGCTAATTAAAATATACTATAGAATTATACATTAATGCTGTAAGCAATCAAGTTTTGGATCATTATGGGAAAAACTGTAGTATTGTTTAATATGGTATAGGCTAGTTCTGGAATGAACAGATTAACAAACTCCTACTGGAAAGGTACAGTACTTACCAGATAGGAGTTTAAATTGTATTTTGCTACATCATCATCACCTGTTCTGAAAATGAGGACACTGTCAACAAGCCACAGACATACATCACACAAGTCAGTGAAGGAAGTGTTTGCAAGGAGTAAAATGCTGAGTTCATACAGTAGGCCCAGCTGTGCATGTGCTATATTGCGCTTTCCTTTGAATGTTTTTATGCTGATCTGCGTATTTACTAGGGCCTTTTACCTAAAGGAGTGTGTGGGCATACCAATGTATACATGTCTTTCAAATGTAAGAGTGGTGAGCACTGAAACTTATATTTAAATTGACTGAAAGATTTACCAGAAAGCTAAGATGCACTTTTCTCTCACACAAAAAGAAATCATACAACTGAGTGGGATTTTTTTTTTATGGGCATTGAGTTATTAAAACCCAGCTCATACTTTTTCATGTGTCAAGTGGATTCGGTTACTAGGTCACATTTCATACTAAGGGTATATTTATGAATAGTTTATAAAGAATTAGTAAATGATTAATAGGTGTTTTAATAAATGGCTAATCAACTATTATAGATTGTTATAGAGTCCAATAGTTTAATGGGTGCCATGTTCATGTACAGCACCTATAGATGTGCTTATAACCACTATAACACTTCTATTCGTGCTTGTAACAAACTTCTAACAATTACTAATCATTCATGAATTATTTATAAACGTAATCTTAATATAAAGTGGGACCAGTTGCCTAAGTACCCATGTGCATCTTGATGATACCCACATGGCTGGATATGGCAGCCCTGACCTTCTTGTGCTAAGAGATGGAACATGTATGTGCTAAAATGGAACGTGTCCAGTATTAAATTAATTTAAATTTGAAAAATAATGGATCTCTTTGAGAAATTATATTATATGCATATTGCATATATGTAGGTGTGTATGCGAATATATGTATGTATATGCGTAGAAAATATGCTCAAATAATTATTTCCTTAAAGTAAGATTATCTTGTTGAAACGTGCAGGTCTCTCTTTCCACCACCTTCACTAGTAACAATTGTATCTCCTGTCTATTTAACAGCATACTTAGAAGCAGAAATATTCATCTGTAATTAAATTTTAGAAGTAGAGGCAGGTGGTATCCACTTTCAATAACATTCCAAAATCAGGAACATAAGGCTAGCCTCTCACAATTAAATCTACAAGATCTAGAAGAATGAAAATAGTTTAGATTTTTAGCAAATGTCTCACAACTGATAAATGCAAAAAAATCCCAAATCAAAACAACAACAACAAAACCCAACAACCTAAAGAGAAAAAACAGCAAGGCACAGTTAATTTGAGCTTGCAAAGTGAACCCTGCTGCTGTCTATAATAGAAGATGGAACTTGGGGCTAGATTTCAGTGAGTAACACCACAATCAGACATCATGACAAGACAGACAGAAAAGGTAAATTTATGAATATAGATTTTTATTACTCGGGTCCTTTGTTATCCTTGAAGTTCCAGCTGCATGTGTTAGAAAACTGTAGGCTATTCTGTACTGTATTCCAAATTCACTTTGTCAAGAGTCAGGAAATGTACACACTCCCAAATGATTGATGAATGGGGGTGAGGGCAGTTGGAGACAGGGGAATATTTGTCCTCTGCTGCAGAGCTCTTTGTTTATGATGTACTCTAGCCCTCCTAAATTAGCAACTGGACATGTAAATGGTCCCTGCCCGCTGGGCTAACGAGGCACAAGACTTATGCTGGACTAATATTTTGAACACTGCAGAGTGCCTTCTCCAGCTTCGCACCTGCAGATGCTTGGTAAACTCTCCTCCTTTGAACAGCTGTTCTCCACAGGGGTTCCAGCAACTGCCTGGCAGCTGGGAGAAGTAACTGTGGAGGAACTCCAGACAGCTGAAACTGACTTCATCACAGCAGTCAGACAGTTCCTACCACCCATTTGCATTCCAGTATGAAGAAAACAAATGCTCCTACGAAGTGGTCTGGGGCAGACAGGCATTCTGAAAGCCTTCTCATCTATATCTGTTAAGTCAAAGGGATCTTTCATAAGAAAGTAGATAATTATATCTACCCTCTCTAAAGGCATTGTTTTCCTTAAATCTTACCTCCATAAATTCATCTCTTACATTGCCTCATTAAAGCTAATTTATGAGGTAACATGGAACTCAAACACAGTTTGATCTAAAATGTGAGCATGCCATCTCTGCTCATAGGATGGTTGCATGCAGAACCGGAAAGATAACACCTCCATTGAAGGAAATAGGCCTGACTACAACCACCCTCATCTTTGATATACAGAACTTGCCCACAGATTCTACAGGTACCAGCATGCAATGGTCCATCTTCATCTGAACAGATATGTCAGGGCTTGAGGTTCCACCTGCTGCACCAACTCAAACTGTGTTATTTGTGCAAATGGTTGTTTGTTTAAAACCCCCACTTTTCTATTTAACTTGCAGAAAATCTTCAGGAGGCCTCGGTGCCGCTGCATGAATGAACACAGCACCATAATATGGACTTCTTTATATCTATTAGCAATGTATGTCAGAAGAGTGTTCTTTGTTTCAGGCACAAGTAGGGATGGTGAAGCTGGTGAGGGAGACAGAAGCAAGGCAATATATCAATATATCAAGTAGGTCAAATTCATCCCCGGTGAACCTCCATTGAAGTCAATGGTATAACACCAGTGATGAACTGGGTCCAGAGATCCCAAGGCTACAAAAGTGACCATTCATCTTGAGCAGCTGAGACAAATCCATGTGAAGGGAGCAAAATTCTTCAGAGCCATCCTCTGATCTGCCAAAGTTGAATTCATCTCCCTTCTTCCTTCCTAATTTATTCAAAACATAATTTACTGGGGCATTCAGCTAGATCCTAAATTTGACCCCATCCATTTGTCATCTTAAATTTCCTTCACCCCCCCCCCACCTCTTCCACTTTTCAGTAGTAATCCAGCTTCAACTAACATTAGTTTGCAACAAAAATTAAACAAAATATTGAGTGTTAAAATCTGATAGATAGCTACAGGTACACTAGTAATGCGAGGCATACACAGGTTCTCATACTAATCCAGCAGTGATCTCAGGCCTGATCTAAAAGGTCTGCCTCTTTATAGAGGTAGGATATTTTGCACTTTATCCGTTTTACAAGTTCATCTTTGGGCATCTTCCGAGATTGGGTTTAGAAGAAGGAACGGCACAATGTCTATTCAGAAGAGAGTAGGGCAGGGGCAAAGCTAAAGAAGGAAAGTGCCAAATAGCAGCCTAGGGATGGGAGATAATTATTCCAGAGGCTGGTTCATCCTTGTGGGCTGGGGACAGATAGGTAATTGTTTTCTTTTGTTTCTCATGTATTTTATGGCATTGCTGTAGGGTCAATTTAGGTGTTAGTGGAGAGGGGTTCTGGGTGCTGTGGCTCTACAACAAAAGTGGTGCTGTCCTCTCCGCTTCTTTCTAATTTACATCTAAAATGCAACACTTTATGAAGTATTTCCAGAGTAGGTTTTAATATGTTAATGACAGATGGGCCAGTCCAAAAAAACTAAATGGCCCTTTATAAAGAAAAGGGCTTCCTCTTCCATTTCTAATCACCAAGAGTTTTTATTAAATGATATTGCAAGTGACATTAGATTACAGGACCCCATATTTAGTGAGAGATGGAGAGTTTTGGCAGAGGGTTTTATTTACAAAATGTACTGATATCAAAGATTTCATTCAAGGAAAAGATAGCAATGGAAAGCACATCCTCTTGTTGTTGGACAGAGGTATTATTAATGTCATTGACACGTAAGCATATGAACATAGGGGTCTGGAATTTTGCCACCATGTGGTTAAAAGCTTTCAGTTTCACACTTCTAATGGGCAGCAGCTGTTTTAAATGTAAAGGATGCAATTTAAAGCAAGCAGTGACTTTGGTGGGAGACAAGTGAGCCCACTGCATATTAGCCTCTCCAAATGTTTTTTCCATCTAGATGGTCCTCTGTGGCCTCTTGATTTGAGTGTCTATTGGGCCAAGCCTTGATCTCTCAAAACTATCCTGACTGTGTGCTGCCAAATCCAGTGGGCAATTGTTTTGAAAAGGGGATTCTGTTCCCCTTTTGTCCAAGAGTAGTTACTGTGACTAGCTGAGCCTCATCTTCACCCCAGCCTGCACTCGCTGAGCCTGTATTTTCCTCTTTTGCAGTACATCCAATTTAATCATGTTTAGCACTTTCCAAACAGCAAAGCAGATGTTCCCTGTAATGCAGTTTCTGAAGAATGCATAAAAAGCTGAAGCCAGTGACAATGTAATCCACCAAATGCCTGTGAAGGAATCCATAGCGCCGCTGACTAACAAGTTTTCTTACTGACGTCATTTTGGGGGATGCCAACATTAAGAACAAAATATTCAGGGGGGAAAAAAACCCAGAGAGGCCTGGGGGACCTACTCATCAATGCAACAGAAATGACGCAATGACTCTTCATCTAGATCTGGTGGATAAAAGCTACACACATGTAAAATATATATCTGCACTTCTAAGATATTTAACCAGTAAACTTTCAAATTAAAACCAGATGAGTAATGGTGAAGCAATGAGATTTTCCCTGGGTTCAGTAAAAACAGCTGGTATTGCTGCTATTAATCATGTGCGTGTGCATGTAAAGGTCTTGTAAGTCTGAGAAAAGTGTCTCAGTCAGGTAGCAGCAATATATGGCAGCCACTGGGATTTCTCTCTGTAGAAAAAAAACCAAAATGATTTGCTGCCGAGGCATCCTGGTTTTACCCAGGCACTTGCATGGACTTATTCTGGCGTACCAATGACTAGTGTATGAAAAATCAAGCATTGCTTCTTTCTACCCTAACTAAAGATGTTAAATAATAACAAAAACAACTCTTTCCTGTATGACAAAATGCCATTTAAAAAAACACACACAATTCAATAGCCACAACACTAAATTCAATGTCCCTAAATTGTAGGGTTTATTCTCTGCCTATTAAAAGAAAATAAACAAGATTTCCAATAATCTGAAAGCCCTCCGTCCACCCACTTTTGAACCTACTCTAAGGAAAGGATTGTTAGGGGCTGTAGTTCATTTGTCAGTCCTGGCTTCCGCAAAATACAAATATTATTTGTTATTAGAATCCTAGACTGTGAATTGATGTCAACTGAATCAGACTGGGAAGCTAATATTTCTCAGAAGCCTGCATGAGAAAGGGATTTTTGGTGTGTCTGTGTGTGATAGTATTTGCTCTTTCATGAATAATTTGTTTCTGGAAAAGGGCAGAATATGAAAGGCCTTTCAGAGTCTTTGTTTTGATGGTAGCATTCTGATAACAGTGCAGGATAGGAAGCAGTCTCACATTTCTATCTTTTATACATATATATCTTTTGCATCATTTCTGTTTCACTTGCAAGCTCAGAAAATGATTGCCTTTTAAGAAGAAAGGGTTACAAATAGGATGATTGCATTAAATTCTGTACCTTTTCCACATACCAATCATCACAAGAGGTGAGCTGTGAACATTGGAATGTCTTTATCTCCCACTGGCAATGAGTCAGCTGCAACCCACGAAAGGCTAGATCCTAAAGTGAGCTCTGGTAAAACCCAAGGTTTTATACCAACTTATTTTACTTGGATATTATTTGGGCGGCTTTAGAATTTTTCATCCTGAAGCTTCCATGGAAGAACCACCACACACAAACTGGATAGAAGAGTAAGGGGAGCCTCCTTCAAACAGAAAACCAAACCACACGTTTTAACTGTTTAGATGGACAGAGTCCGTCTCTGTAGAGGTCAAACAAAGACGTAGGTTCTGTGTGGCACATGCAGCTGTACCTATCAATGTTATTTCTAAGGCACTGATAACGATGGTGATAATCTCACCACTGAAAATATTAGAAAGAAGCTAAAGAATTCCGAACAAACAGTGATTTCCCTCTCCGCACCATGTGCGAATGTGTATGCTTGAAGGGTTTTTTGGGGAAAGTTTTTAGTGAGAAGGAGGCTCTTGCACTTCAATCTGAACAAAATCATATTTGGAATCAATCTGTCTCTTCTACCCAGGAGTTCCACAGCTAGCATTCTGCCGCTATGAATGCTCAGGTGCCCGCATCTAAGAGTTGATCCCTGGCTCTTTACATCTGCATTGTCCCAATGGAGCTCAACTGTCTTGGAAGACCAGGACTTTTGAGGCCACCTCTGAAGTAGCCAGGTTCCAGTTAGTTAAAGGCTTTGTAGATAAGGGTTAGTACTTCAATTTTTTTTTTTTTTCTGAAATGAATGAAGAGCCGATGGAGTTCACAAAGCAGTGCACGGATGAGATGTGCTAGTGTCGGCTGCTATTGCTAGGGAGGCATGCTGCACTAAGTTCAGCCTTTGTGTAGTAACTGCATTCAATCGTAGGCAGAATTACCGTTGACTAAAGCAGTGAGTCACCAAGGCAAAAGTGTTGATTATCCTTGCATGAGAAGAAAGGGTACATTTTTCTGGCCAGCTGGAGATGCAAGAAAGCATTCCTTGCCACTGTGGCTATTTGCATGTCTGGGAGTAGCAAGGAGTTGGAGGAGGACCCTGAGGTGCCACTCCATTTTGACAATCTGTGATCTGATGAGATGCCCTGGACCACTGATTGGTAGTTCAAGTTTTGATGTGATGAAAGTACTGGCCAGGTCTCTAAAGAGTTTCCCCTTCCTACTGACGGGGTTTAAGCCAACTGCCCGTCTTCCATCTGTTGATGGATGCTGAGGGCAATGATAGTGAGCACATCACTTCTAGGCATTGGGGCATCCTGGTGATGGAAGAACTGCCTCAGAGAAGGAGACGCTCAGTCGGATCTAGATAAAGGAGGTGTCTCCCAGCAGTCTCATATAGAGCTGAAAGAGGAAGGGAAAGAGACGAGTCTTGTGGATCGCTGCATGACAGAGGCCTAGAGACAAACAAGTATCCATCACAACTCTGTGGGAGCAGTGAGATAGGAAAGTGGGTGCACCTGAGAGCTGCCCATTAAAAAAATCTTATATGATAGCCATGTATGATCAACAGTGCAAAACCCGCTCATAACAATAACCACATTTTCTTTCTTATTCTGTCAAGAGCTGGAGGATGACACTTCTATATACACTGGCAGAAGAGAAAATTGGAAGGCGAATTGATGAGGAAAACAATTACAGAGGTGTTAGGGTACTTTGTCCTATGTTTGTTATTTGGGAGGAAGAGTTAAGGAAGGAGAAATGAATAATTAAGTATTAATTGTCTATAGAAGCCTTTCCCCATGCAGCTACCTCCTATAATATTCAGACTACCAAAATTTCTTTTGTAACTGTGTTGATCTCACAGCTGGGGAGGGATTCTGTCAAAAACCACTGCACCCTGCTCTAAAGATGACAGTCTAACAGCTTTGCTCTAGTCCTTTATGATACAGAAATGACTACAGTCCTCACAGGTAATTATCACTTCATTTCCCCCTTCCCTCCCCCCCAAAGTAATTAGGTGCCTGTGATTGTTAACACTCCTACAGCAATTATTTGACTCCTCTCTATTGAAGCTACAATCTGACTCCAGACTCTGAGCTCTGACTGGAGTGCAAAATTGCATAGGATTACTGTACCTGTTAGCCAATAGCTGTGACTTCGTTCCAGAAGGAGAGGTTAAGTAAATTGCCAAGTCTCCACGCCGAGGATGGGTGATAGTGATGCGCACAACCACATGCTCCAAGTAGATCACATGGTGGTTGGGATTATCTGAACAGCCAGTTGCTTTGTATATTGAGCGGACATAGCTGTCGGGCCGTATTGTTCTGTAACATAAACATATACCAACAGCAAAGTTGTTTCAGGCTTGCTTTCTGGAGCATGGAACAAAATCATCCTTATATGGCACTTGTTGGTCAGTGTTAGACTACTATTTTTTTAGTTTAAAAAAGAAAACTTTAGCATTACCTTAGTTACCAGGCATGGATAGCTATTAGTGACCAGCTGAGATTTGTTGATGGCATCAGAGAATGTCACAGGACCACAGCTTGTTGTTAATTCCCAGAAATGCCTGGCTCCATAGTTGTGGCTTAAATAATATTGACTATTATGTATTAGATAGTGAATATCATTAACAAACAGTGGATCAGATCCTCAGTTAGTATAAACTGGCATAGCTTCCCTGAAGTGTGCTAATTTGCAGCAGCTGAGGATCTAGCCCATGAAATACATCTATCATTTAAGTACATCATTCATTTTTAATGGATTTAGTGCTTTGGAAGTGTGCCTGAAGGCTGATATTCACTTTGTATCCACAGAACCGGCTGGGCACATACAGTGAGAAAACAAACTTCCCCCAGCACTGCCCTGCCAACGTGCCTCAGGTTATGTCTAGACTGATGGCAGCAAATTCACTGCCGTCAGATCGATTTATCCAGATCAATTGAATGGAAATGGAGACTTGCTCAGTCGATCCGGAAATCGACGCTATTAATCCACCTCCGCCAGGTGGAGTAACGCTGCGTTGACGGAAGCACATTTCCCATTGGCACAGCGATCGGCACACCGCAGTAAGTAAGAGTTAGGAAGTCTACTCTACGTAGCTTGCATATTTCCCGTCGATTGCTGCCGAACTTGGCGGCAAGCATAGACATAGGCTCAATCATGTTTTGTAGAGACCTCCTCTAAGTGAAAAGAAAGGGCTGCTCAGTTGCCAGATCCATTCGGTTAGACTCTTTTCTGAGATTATCAGGGAAGGAATGATGTCATGTGGATTTTTTAATGATGAGGACACTGGTCTACTAGACACGGGACTGAAACCACAAACTCGCTTTACATAAGCCACCAATGTGCTTTCTGCAAACAGCTTTCTGATGAAAACCACTAGTCACTACTCACCTGGGCTGGAAACTTATTAGCAATCTAGAGGCTCCTTTTCCCACTACCAACACCCAGACCCATCCCGGCAGCCTTTTTTATACATGAATGTTTTGGGTTATTCCTTAAATTGGCCCCTTTCCTAGTATTAAATAGCGTAAGTCTGACAAGAAAGGTGGTTAGCATCCTGTCTGCAGCAAAGGGGGCTTGACTAGATGACCTCTTTATGTCCCTTCCAGCCTTACATTTCTATGATTCTATGATATATCAAGTTCAGGATAGCTTTCATAGGAGCAAATCAAAGAGAGCACAAGGAAAGGTATATTGTATCAATTCCTTCACATGTAACTATATGAACCAGTGTTTATAATGTGTATTACTTGGCTTGCTGATCTGTGTTCTCCACACACACATGCTGTTGAGGGACTGTTGTCCATTTTTCTGCTTCCATCACCATAGCTTCGGCATCCATCAGTCCAAATCCATATAGGTGGCTCACTGTAAAATGTAAACAGAATGGTTACAATCATGACATAGCACATTGCTGTTTTGCTAACAAAATGGCATCATTAGTCACTGCAGTCATCAGCTAAAGGCTACTGCTTCCTCTTCTTCATTCCTTTTGCTCAGGGGCACCCAAAGGTTCCTCACCAAGAACTGCTCTGGCAATAAGGACTATACCGAATTTGCACAAAGTAGAACATATTGCAACTGGTTCAGATCTTCATTGCAGATGTGGCCAATAGAGACTACAGATCCTAGCACGCATTGCTTCATCATGAATTGGGTAGCCCAGACATTGTACAACGCCATGGAGTGCAACTACCTTACAGATTACCCTTCCGTCACCTGCTTTAATTCAACCCAGTCTTCTCCCATGAGCCCGAAAACAAATGTTAGAAGGTGGAAGGAGCCAGAAGTGTGATATCTCTGACAACCACAGACACACTCTGAAGGTGGCTGACTCACTTGGCTTTTGTGATTTACACACGGCCAGACTGTGGCATTTAGACACTGGTACAACCCCTTCCTTGCTGCCCTGTGCACAGGGGGAGTGTGGCTGTTTCCTCATTCTCTCTCATATGGTGCAGTATATTCTCCTGTGCAGCCAGCCAGCTCTACCCTCCACTCCTGGGGTAGTTTGTGCAAGGAGGGAGAAATCACTGTACTTCCCCAGCTTCAGGGTCTAAAGTCATCCCTGGACCTTGAGCAGGGTGAAAAGCAGAGGAAGGGAAAGCTCCTTGCTCCATTCTCTCTGCACACCCGCATAGGACCAGTAACAATGGAGCCCATAGAGCAGTTATGACTACGAACTCCTTGCACTCCTCTAAAACTAACAGTTTTAAAGACAAAAACTATCATGCTGCAGACTGTTCACAGTAAACAATTGCCTCCCTGTGAGAAAATCAGTTTCCTTTCATATCTAGTAATTAATTTTAACATCTCAGAAGAAGGCTTAAAAACTTTATCTTTCCTCGTTTTAGGTGAAGCTGTGATTGAACCCCAAAGCATAAAATACATGGAGGCCATGAGAGGTGTGGCAGACTTTCTCCCCTCCTCTGCTAGCTTTCGTTTTTGACGTTTTTAAGTGATAGTCTGTGAATATGAACTTGATCTCCTTGTCATTTCACATACCTACTCTGAAAGGATAGAAAGATACTTTCTTTTTTTTTTTTAAATGAAGAACATAAAATGTCTAGCACTTAAAAGGGTTTAGGAATAAGCAGCTTCATGGCATGCACTGAAAGTTTCACTCACTGATCTGTTAATCAGCTGTGAATTTGTTTTAGTTCCAATCAAAACAGGAGCTTGCAAGTGGATTTTGATTAATTAGAAGGGACTGCAAACAACAATGACCATCAGTCACAGCTACAGCTTTTGGGTGGAGGTAGTGGAAGAAGGGAATGGCAGCAAGTTCTTTTAAAACAAAACACTGCATGGATAAATCAATTTAGACTGCTACCACAGACAATACTACAGACGAACTCTCAGAAAAACATAAATTCTGCTTTAATCTCTAATGTGACATGGCACGGGATAAGTCTTTCCAGATACACTTTGCAAAGGGTTTATGAAAACAGCCTCTAATCAGTGCCAAACCAGAACTCAAAAGATTGCATCTAACCTTCCTCACTCCCCCCTCCCTCACAAAAATACCCCAACCTTGTTAAATAAATGATAGTTCAAAGTATTAAATGGATCTGTGTTTAAAGATCACATCTTCCTAATATGGCAATATCTAATGCTGGCTGAAACTGCCAACCCAAGAGGGCTCTTCAATAGAAAATCCTGAGAGGGATAATGACTGCAGAATGGACTGTTATTCTTCTGATCTCCTTCCCCAAACTCAAGTGCACATAATATGGAAACGTGAATTCTAAGAGAGCTCTTCTAATGATTGGGTAGCCAGCATTTCTGGATAAAACAAACAAACAGAAAAATGACTCCAGAGTGTATAACAGATTCATGGATTCCAAAGCCAGAAGGGACAATTGTGATGATCTTGTCTGACCTCGTGTAACACAGCCCTAGAACTTCCCCCAAAATAATTCCTAGAGCCTATCTTTTAGAAAAAAATCCAATCTTGATTTAAAGATTGCCATTGATGGAGAATCCACCACAACCCTTGGGTCTTTGTTTCATATGGTTAATTAGCCTCATTGATAAAGAGTCATGCCTTATTTCCAATCTGAATTTGTCAAGCTTCAACTTCCAGCCAATGGATTGCGTTATACCTTTCTCTGCTAGATCATTATTAAATATTTGTTCCCCATGTAGGCACTTACACACTGTAATCAAGTCCTCATTTTAAGCTAAATAGATTGAGCTCCTTGAGTCTATCACTAAAAAGGCATGTGTTCTAATCCTTTAATCATTCTTGTGGCTATTTTCTGAATTGTTATTAATCTATCACCACCCTTCTTGAATTGTGGGCACCAGAACCTGACAGAGTGGTCTAGCAGTGGTTGCACCAGTGCCAATAGAGGTAAAATAACCTCTCTACTCCTATATCAGACTCCTCTGTTTATACAGCCAAGGATTGCTTTAGACTTTTGGGCCTTGGTGTTGCACTGGGAACTCATGTTCAGGTGATTAAACAACATGACCCCCCAAATCTTTTTCAGAGTCACTCCTTCCCAGGACAGAGTCCCCCATTGTGTAAGTATAGCCTACATTCTTTGCTCCAGATGTACACTTTCGCATTTAGCCATACTAAAAGACATATTTTTTGCTTGTTTACCAAGTGATCCAGATCACTCTGAATCAACGACCTGTCCATTTCATTACTAACAAGTCTTCCAAGTTCTGTCATCTGTGAACTTTATCAGTGATGATATTATGATTTCTCCCAGGTCATTGATAAATATGTTGAATAGCAGAAGGCCAAGAACAGATCCCTGTGGGACTCCACTAGAAATGCACATGCTTGACAGTGGTACCCCTTTTACAATTACATTTTGAGACCATATCAGTTTGCACGCATTAAATATATTAAAAGCTGGCTATATTAATTTTATATTGTTCTAACTTTTTAATCAAAATGTTGTGTGGTACCAGGTCAAATGCCTTAGAGAAGTCTAAGTATATTATGTCAACACAATTATTTTTATCAACCAAATTTAGAATCTCATCAAAAACAGATATCAAGATAGTTTGACAGGATCTATTTTCCATAAACTCATGTTGATTGGCATTCATTATATTACTTTCTTTTAATTCTTTCTTAATTGACTCCAGTATCAGCTGCTCCATTATCTTGCCCTGTTTTGATGCCAGACTGACAGACCTATAATTACCTGGGTCATCCCATTTACATTTTTAATATGGAGACAACATTGGCTTTCTTCCTGACTTCTGAAACTTCCCCCAGTGATTCAAGAGTTATGAGCAAGGTCTTTTAAAACTCTTAGATAAAAGTTATCTGTACCTGCCAATTTTAAAATGTCAGACTTAAGTAGATGCTGTTTAACATACTCCCGAGATCTATAGATTTCGCCTTGTGTCCCTTTGCTTCCCTCATCAATTTTCTACAATTCCTAGCTTCTGATTTATATTAATTACTATTAACTTTCCCTTTCTTCCATTTGTTATACATTATTTTTTAATTTTTTATTGCTGCCTTCACTTCCCATCTAAACCAGGTAAGCATTTTAAACAATTGAGCCTTCTTTATCAATTGTGGCTTTCTGGGCATTTAGTAAAGTGTTCTTCAACAATTCCCAATTATAATTCACATTTTTTTCATTAAATTTTTCATTACAGATAATTTTGGCTCATAATTGTTTTCAGCTTTTTGAAATTGGCCCCTTTAAAGCACCAAGTATATATATTATTGATTTAGACTTTCTTCTGTTTGCACATTACAGATGTGATCAACTCATGATACTTGTACCTAAGCTACAAATAATTTTTATTTTTGAGATCAGTTCCTCTTTGTCCAGATGAGGTCTAACATAGAATTCCCTTGTGTTGGTTGCATACTTTTTGAGCTAGGAAATTGTCATTTGTAATATTTAGAAATTCCACGGATGTTTCAGTATTGGTAACCCTCAAAGCCCTTCACCAAGACTTATGAATACTTTTTACTGCAAAATACTGCAAATGTCTACTACAAAAATAAATGGACAAGGAAAAAGGTTCGTCAATACTATATGTAAAAAAAGCATGGGCTGAGAAATTCCTCATTTCATAAATGCAGCTACTGGAGTTTATGAGGTTAAGTGAAAAAGCTCTTGAGTGTAGGTGTCTTCTTGGAAAAAAAAGAGGACCTTTTAATCAGTGTACAATTAACCAATTATCCATTTTTATACTGTGCCCATCACTGATTAGGTAAGATCCTACTTAGCAAACTCACACTGTTCACCTGGACTAGGACCAGCTGTATGGGTGGAAGTGGTTCCCTGTTTATCAATTACGCAGAGGTAATTGGTATAGTACCAGGTTCCAACAGGAAGGAATCAGGTCTGTGTTAGTGCCCCCATATTGCTTAATAGAGAAATCTTTGGGATGTAGCTTTTTGCTCCCAGGAGAAGCAACTGGTGCTCACTCTGGTGCACAACTGATATGTTGTGACAGGAGGAGGGCAGACCTTTACTCACTCCACACCCTTCCACACCCACTCCTGACTCAGCTGTGTGGGAGCAGAAGTAGCAGGGTTTGGTGACGGCAGTTCAAGGCCATAAAGGGGCTTCTAACATCCCTGCTGAGGCAGGTCTCCAGCTGAGTCCAGCGTGATTTCCTCCACCACACTTACACACTGCTGAGCTTCTTGAGGAACCAGAGACTGATTATTTACACTTTAAAAAACAGCAGGTTTAAAATATTTACAGAACAACCCCACCCCCCACCATCTTTCCTACCTTTAAAACCGATTTTTAAAATGAAGTTGTGCTCTTTCGTCCCTCATACGAAGAGATTATCAATCAAGGTGATGGGGCCTATGTCAATTGTCCATCACTATCATTATACTTAATGTTTAAACTCTTTTGTATGGAAGAGGAGAAGTAAGTAAGAGATTCTGCACCTGTTTTTATATACGGACACACACACCTTTAAACACAAGTACATACTTCCTTGACAAACATCCCGTCCAAATCAAGTCAGTGGTGCGACTAAAGACTTCCACGTGGAAACCTTCCGGGCAGCTGACATTTGGCAGCTTGCACTTCAAAGCCTTTGATCAAGTGGGTTTGGCTAGCAGCTGCAGGTAGTGAGACAGCTGCAGGTAGCGAGACAGGGCCATCATTTTCAGACGCCAAATAACCACCATTTAGGAAAACGTTACAGAGTTAACAAAAGTAGCTGATCCCCTCCATCATCAAGAAAAGCAGGTTTAATCTCCTTTCCCACTGCCTTCAAACCGCACCCCCTCATTTGTGCCACAAACTGCCTCATTTGTGTTACAAACTCTCCTGCTGCTGCTGCTGTGTCTGACAGTAACCAATTTCTGGGGTCTCCAAGAGTGGTAAAAAATTACTCGGCCAGCACATACGGGGCCAGGCATGCCGTTGGGGTAACATCTAGAGCTATAATTGCCATTGGTAAAGAGAGTGGGCTCACTTCTGCTAACCCAGGTAGGAAAACAGCATTCGCAAGGTAATCATGACGTGTTGTCTTTGCTGTCCAGTGAAGGCTGATCCAGGTGCAGTGTAAGAGCCCGGCACACCCTACATTAGGTGAGGCACACCATAATTACTAGGAATTAATATTGAGCTCATTTGACTTTATGGCTCTGCCCGTGGTGGAGGTGGTGTGGAGATGGCCCTCCAGAGGGAGAGCTTCGGGGAGATTACTGCCTCATTGATGGAGAAGAGGAACATGGAATGGAAGCAACCCTGCTGCTGCACTACTTCAGTAGCACAGTGCACTCCCCCCTACATGCCCCATCAAGTCTGCCGGTCAATGCATAGGGAGCCCACAGTCCTGTCCCCTCCCCACTCCCTCTGACGAAATTATGCTGCAGGGTGTGTTGGGAGGAAGGACTCTCTGAGCTGAGCGTCTGCACCTGTGTTCCACTGCTGCTCAGGGCTGCAGAGGGCAGAAGTGTCCCTTGCGCCATTTCTCTCCAAACGCACTCACGTGTAACTTGGCCCACTTTTGTTTATACACGGCTGTGCACAGATTTTGTTTACACACAGGTGTGCACAGATTTTGTTTACACACGGCTGTGCACAGATTTTGTTTATATACAGGTGTGCATATTTACATATAAATAGAAGGACAAGTTTAAGGGAAAACTGGGCTCAGAAAGCAAATATTTAATTTTAGTTGATCTCTTTGCTCTTCTTATCATTAAAGGAGAATAACTAACATTTCTAGAGGCTAATGTCCATTTATTTATCCACAGAGCAGCTCCCCCACCCCTCACTATAAAATCAGAGCCCATCCAGCAATGATTAACTGTTTATGATCGTCAGATCTGGCCCAGTTTTTCTTGGAAAGGTAGTTAATCCCTTTATTTGGGGCCAACACTCTCATGCACAGGAGAAGATATTTGATGTTTAGGAAAAGACTGTTCTTGTTGATACATGAAGGTGATGTAAACTGCTGCCCCCTCTGAAGTGCAGCCTTTAAAGGACAGAGTCCATTCCCAGGACTTGATCAAATGCAGAAGTATTAATGGCTGTTATTTATAAATTCAGTTATAATTCAAAATCATGTATAGTCCCTAAGTGAATTAGGCCACAGTGAAACAACATTGAAAGTACTTATAATGTCTAATATAGCTAAACAGAATTTAAGTTATGCTGCCAACATTTTGTCCTTGCCCATTTTAATGAAATGAGTTCTTCTGATCAGGACTTCTCACTGATAGATTAGATACTATAAGTACTCCTGATTATTATATCCATCTTCAGATACTTGACTGACAGAAACAAATGAAACAATTAAATGGGATGCAGAATGTCTTCTTCTCATTTGATATTATCCAGCAATTGTCACTATCCCTTTTAATTTTCCAATCCCTGAAAACAGCTTTGAAAGTATCGTGGAATTGCATAATATTCATGTTGGTGCATGCTTCATACTACCAATATTAAATCAAAGACACAGGTGGCAGTATGAGAGTTTAGAAATACACCTGAGAGAAGAGCCTCAACTGGTGTTAATTGTTAATGAATTTACACCAGCTGTGGATCTGGCCCCTAATCTCATCCAAAGCCTCTGGTATGTATCCAGCCAGCTGGAATCTGCAAAATTACTTGCCTGAAATGTCACTCTATACAGCATATGTCTGTGCTTTCTAGATGTTGCTTAGCTAGATAGGGAGAAATAAAATCATAGGATTTTTCCATGCAATTTTGGATTGGTTTTGTTATTCTGGACCCTGGCATTTATATAAATCTCACTGAAAACCAGATGAGCACAGAGTAATCTGTACTGAAATACTTTAAAATGCACCACTATGCTAAATATTTAACTGAATCTGAATTTGTTTCCACAGCTGTATTGGTGCTGTGCATGCTTACCAGACAGAGGTGCAAGTGTAACTAGCACCGGTGAAAGTAAACAGGAACACTATTACACTTGATTAGGAAATTCTGCAGTACTCCTCTTTACACAGGCTTGCTCAATTTGATTGTGTTTTAGATCCAGTTTTTTTGTTTTGTTTTGGTTTTTTTTGTATGCTGATGCCAGATATTGTGCTGGCAACTCTGTACTTGACAACAGAGATTCCAAAACATCTGTGTTTGATTGGCAATGAAAAGCTTCCCCTTTTCGATTCTCCCTGCTTGCCTGTGGATTGCCCTCATCTACAAGGATTCTGTATTTCACAGGAACTTGGTCAACATTCCATTTTTTAAAAAGGGATTTCACAATACCTTACACCGTATCGGAGGAGAGTCTTAGGCTATGTCTATACTAGCACTTTTGTGCCAGACGTGTGAAGAAAACACACCCCATGACCGACATAAGTTTCAGCAACAGACGCGCCAGCATGGACAGCGTTATGTCAGCAGGAGATGCTCTCCTGCCAATATAGCTACCACTGCTCACTGGGGGTGGTTTAATTATGCTGATGGGAGAGCTCTCTCCTGTTGGCATAGAGCGGCTACAGGAGAGAGCTTACAGTGGCACAGCTGCACCAGTACAGCTGTGCCGCTGTAAGGTCTCTAGGATCGACATAGCCTTAGATTCTTGAAATTGGCCACTCTCCCCTTCTTACTCATCCTACAACTTTTTTCTATCCCTCATCCTTCTGCAAGATGATCTTAGGATAGATCTTCTTCCCAAACTTCTCCTTTTGACAGATTATTAAAGATGGATAATTTACTAAATAGATATCATTCTAATTCCATATTGCTTTGACTCATTTCTGTCATTTGCTTCGTTTTACTGCAAATGCTGGAAGTATTTTGTTATGGCAAAGTATAAAGCTGATTTCTCTAAAGGAAAAATGCACGGATGGTAAAGGATGCTACCAGGAAAACTGGTTTGGTTTTAAGCAACACTGCTTAAGCTTTGTTCTCTTTTGCCTGTGTCAAATCTCAACTAAGAGAATTTTTGAGATTTTGAATTAGAACTCAATGTTTTTCAACCACATCCTTAAATCCTATTCCTTTGTGCCAAAAGCTACCAGTAATCTAGGATAATGGGATTTGACTTTTGAAACACATAACTGTGCTGCACAGCCAACAAAAAAGTATGTGATACTGTTCTTTTTATTCTTGGGGATAAAACCAACCCTCGTGCTTTTCAAATTCACATAATGTATTTCAAAGTCAAAGGAGGATATGGAAAGAATGCAATCATATTCCTTGCATTTTTATGTTTCTGCTTATAACCAAAATATAAATGTTTCTACTTATAACCAAGACAACAGAAAACCACATAGTTCCCCAAAATACAGATATCTCGAAGGACTCCACAGGAATAGAAGGAAATTTCAGTTCCTGTTCCAAGGTTCACACAATATAATATGGTTTATTTGTAGGACAGAAAGGTGCACTGTGTACTAACCCCTTTATTACAAAGAGATTTATAATGGGCTACGCTGAAAATTTGAGGGCAGATATGTAGACAGAAAAGTGATAGCAAATCATCAGAAAGAGGATACAATGTACATTATTTATTCCATAAAATTCGTGTTTCTCTTCCAAATGTAAGTATACAGCCCCAGTGACTGGTTATTTGTATCAGTACAGCATTATTTCTTCAGACAATACTAACACTATATTATCCACCACCACATTCAAGATTACCATCTAGATCTTATTAGTAGATTGAACTATGTGACTGTAAGTCACTATTGACTATTCTGTGATTTATAGGAAATATAATGAAGAGGTTTGTGGCATATTGGCAGTGCAGCATGTGGAAGTTTATACTTCCACTGTCCGTGCAGTTTGGTAGATAAAGTTTGGTGTTTGCAGTTCTGTCCATGTAGCATCCTTTATCAGACCTAAATCCACTTTAAAAAAAACCAAAGACCAACTTAGAACCCAGAAAATCAATCTGCAGATTGCATTTGCATTTACATCCTCACAGTAAATGTCTGTTTCAGAAATTTAAAATACACAGGCATATTAGCTTATTCAATAGATGAAGACTGGTTGACTAAAAGGACTTGAAATAGAAGACAGAGCTCTTAGCTTCTGGGTCACTGATGCAAATCTGCCCCCCGGCAGTAATGATTGAAAGTCATTCTTTGATGGTCATTTGGTAGCCTATGAGAAATAGGTCACTAGTTAAGTCCACTACCTACCAATGCATTTCCATCCACATCACAGAAAAACGCCATTGCATTTATCATATTTGTTGAGAAACTTATCAGAGTAACCAAGGAACCTGGTCAATCCTTTTGTCTCTAGAAAAGTTACCTCCTGAAAGGTGTTGAGGTAGAATGAGAAAAACTGCCCTACCCCTACTTTTTCTATGACTGTCCTCCTCCCTCTGGCATGGGTAATCACACTATATAACGGGATTTGAGCCATAAAGTCTGCACTGAAACCATCCATTTCTATCACTTACAATGAATCATCTTGTATAAAGGGAATAAATCTAAGGGTTATATGCTGGTGCACTAGCTTTATAAAAGTTTTGCTGAAAGAAAGTTGGCTAAGATGCATATGTGGTAATGTAAGCTATAATTTTTTAAACTCAGTGATGGCCATTTTACATTGTATTTCTCCAAAAGAGGTAACTCCATTGCAAAACCAATGGTCTGTAAATTTTCTTTAACAAAACAAGCCATTTTGTGACTGGAGCTCAAAATGTAGTTTAAAAACCCACTCATTTCCCTTTTTAAAACTGTCCAAATGTCCAAATTTCCCCTTGAATGTGCAGCTGGGGTTCTCCTAGAAATTAAAAGCAGATGGATCTAATCATATTTGAATTACAAAAAAAAAAAGAACAAATAGACAACCTTTCATTGAGAATTATAAACAAATATCTCAGAACAAATTATGACAGATGAGTTGAATGAATTAGAAGTGGAAATGCTGACAGATCTTCAGCTATAGACACATGAATAATATTTCTGTGTCGCCTAGAGTATCAGGTGCATAGTGATGAACATTTCTCTTGTGCTCCCTCATGTAACTTCTGTATCTTTTTGAAAGTGCTGATGCTCCAGAGGAATATCAACATTTAAAAGAATACCTGACTGAATGCACAGGGGCAATATCAGATTTCAACTGCAGAGGGATGAATAAAATAAGAAAACATGATTACAGTATAATTATTTAATAGATAATAAAACAATAATATTTATACTTAAACATTAATTAAATATCCATCTCAATAACCCTGTAAGGTGAGTAAATATTATAATAGGTATAGATAAGTGAACTGAGACAAAGGGAAGTTAAATGATTGTCCAAGGTCACACACAGTAATTGGCAATGTAGGAAATAGGCCTAAAAATGACAGTCTGGACCCATGTAAGTTAATGGCAAAGCTCCCATTTACTTCAGTGGGGCCATGATTTCACCCTAAGAGCCCTGAATCCCAATCCTGAGCTCTGTCCATTAAACAATATATTCATACTGGGGCAGAATATTTGTGAATATAATAATTACTAAAAATACCTAATAAAACGACAATAAATATCAAACTCCATAGGCCCCTAGGGGGGCACATTTTATAAAAAAGAGAACTGAGCTCCACCCACAACATTTTGCACCTAACATCCGTGCATAGAATTACCATGAGTGTATGTGTAAATGGCTAGATAGGTAGTTTAGTAGTCATTTTCCTTGCAAAATTTCCCAATTTCCAAGGAGTGTTGTTATAACAGTGCGCACAGATGCAGTCATGCGACTGCACATATCCCTTGGGCTTTTTATTTTTAAGGTCTAAAAGCAAAGTGTTCTGCCTTTCCCACACAACTATTTCTTACTCATGTTTTAATTCAATAACTCCAGCCTTACTCACTAGGAATAGTTATTACTGCAAACCAGAAAGGTAACATTTCATGGCTCATGCACAACTTGAGTTTGTTGATCTGTAGGGTATGCAGGCTGCAAGGCTCATTTCCCCCCCCCCCAGGCTATTGAGAAAAGGGTTGGGTTAAGGTGGCTTAAAAGGGAAAAGTTGAATTTTATCATTTCTGTGGGCTAGCTGGTGTTGTTGCTGCCAGTTCAGTCTGCAATTTTTATCATCTCCATTTCTTGAAAACTGTTAGTTCAGCCTGTACAGTGCCACCCACAATCCACCTCATCCTCATATGGGGTGGGTAGGTGCGACTGTAATGTAAAATAAATACATTTATGGCATGATTACCACTGTTACACCAGTTTTAGGGTATTTTACGTCCACTGAGAACCACGGAGTCACACCATCATCAAATTGAACCACATCGGGTAAATCAGGCCCATAATATATGAATACTATAAATGCAGAAAAGCAAATACATGTATTACAATATGTTACGGTCAGTCTACTTTTCTTTCTGTATCTAGTCACTGACTTTGAATAGGTGTGTCTGTTCAGGCTTCCTCAGTTTAAGTCTACAACCCAATCTCTTGGTTCCTAGGGCCAGCAAGGAATAGAGCACTGCAAACACAGAAACCTCGGCTAGAATTAGAGTTGCCATAATGAGGAGCTGTGACACTGGTGGATTTGAAGTTGAGATGAGAAATGAGGGTTTTCTCTGGGCATTCTCCAGACATTCTTTTTCCTCTTTCTCTGAAATTCCCCATCTTTGGAACTCTGGAACTATGTAGCTGCCAGTATCTCTTGTTCCTGCTCTCAGGTATTTCTTTTAATTTAAAAAGCTAAACTGGGAGGTATATCAATTTCTATTAAGCAAAAGTAAAAATTCCAGAGAAAAATCTTACTGCAAGTAATACGTTTCAGGCTGAAGAATCCCACACAACACCTCCTTTCACTTTCTGTTCTACCTTCCCCAGCATCCCAAAAAGATTTTGTGATTTTCGCAAAGGCAGATGAGGTTCAGAAACCAGGCAATTTGTTTAACCTAGTTTTAAATTTGGAGCCCCGATAGTTTCCAAAGTTTAATATTATGTTTAAAAAACATTACTGATAATTGCCATCTGAGCATTTGCTGATGCAATGGAAGAAATGGTCTAGGAAATATGAGCCACCTAGAAAGGGATGCAATGTCTGACAAACAAAAACCCTATAATTTCTAGGGTCCCACAATCATCTAAAATGATTGGAAAATCAAAGGTTTATGGCCCTTTTTTCCTTGCCATTCACGTTCTATCTCCTTCACTCCTCAGTTTCCATAGTAATAACTGTAGTAATACTTTATATAAATAGAATGATAAAGGTGATGGTGTCAATCCTATGATTTCTGTGATATTTAAACATGCGTGACATTTCTAAATGGTAACCACTGTCACTGGGCATTCTTCCTCTCCCTGACCCACACAGCTCACTACGTACTCTGCCAATATGGCTCCTTACTGGAGGAAATAGGGAGCTACATTTCTGACAGAATCCCAGTTAATTTTAGGGACATCTTCCATCTGCTTCTCTGGTGCTATGCTGAATGCTGCCCTCGTGTGCTCAGAACAACACCAAAAGCCCATGCTGTAAGCAAGGGGCAGCAAAATGAGAGTCAAAATGAAATGAACCAGGTAAAGCAATAAATTAATAATAGCATCTAGATGTTCAACTATGGTCAAGGAAATAGTTGGGAATCTCTATCAAACTTTAAATCCACATGGACTAGGAAGCTTATGGCCTGCTAAACTAACTCACGGAGTCATACCCAGTTGGCATAGTTTTCAGTGACATTTCATTAGTGAAGATGTATTTCCATTCCCCTCCCTAGCCCTTAATTTGCTGATTAAAAGGATTGCCGAAGATTCTGGCTTTTGTTGAAAGGTGTATGATATGATAGTCATTCCTGCTTCTCAATAAATATAATGCACATATTATTAGAATGCCATAGCAGAGTGGCAGATGATAGGCCCCTGCTGAAGGTTGCTAGAATCCTCTATGGAGTGATCCTAAATTCAGTGGTCTAGACTTTGTGTTCTACTGCATCTTTTTTATGCTGTTGGTTTAAGAGGATTCCCTGGGTAGTGCAGAATTATTGGACTGGTTCTTTACCACCACACTGCCATGCAGTTCCTAGAGGGGGAGGAATAGGGTCTGGCCAGGAAGAACTGCAATCTGGGTATTCTCATAGGTGGCTGCTACAAATTAAGAGAACTTAGAATGTAATTTTGTCACATTCAGAATTCTCATATTTGTTAGCAATGATTAACATCTAATTCTTAAATCATGATTTAAAATGTGTGACAATGTGTATGGGCAGCTCATTCAGCTTCTTTGAAATAACACACAATGTTGTGCAGACACTGCAGTTGTGAATTTTGGATGAATACTTACGTTTGACATCATTTTAAACCTGATCTATTATTAGAATACAAATGGTGTTGTCTTATTTTCCTCTTTCTGAGTTTTTTCAGTGTTGCCCCATCCCATATGAGTTCTGCACACCATAAAAATACTCCACAGTTATATAGCAGTTTACATGTTCAAGGGCCTATTCAAACATTAAGGGCTCTCTCCTGTTCCCAATGAAGTCAATGGTGACATTCAGTTGCCATAAATGGTGCATTGCTTTGCAGACCATAGCTTTGCTGCTGGGGAGGTGAGATGCAAAAAGGTACGTATCACTTGCAGCTCCTACTGGGCAAAAGCCTGTAGAAGTGGTCAGAAAATGGAAACCATCTGTTAAAGTTTTGATGTTTTTCACTGAAATTGGATTTTGCTCTCATAAGTAATATTATCCCCATTTTACAGATGAGGGAAACTGAGGGAGAGGTGAGGTGAGTTGCCCAAGGCCACACAGCAAGTCACTGGCTGAGCCTGGATTAGAATTTTGGCATTCCTGACTCCTAATGTTGTACTCACCCCCGGGAATGCACAGTCTCGGACTGCTTGTGGAACTTCAGTAGCATGTAAAGAAGTATGAAATGGGAAGCTCCTTAAATTAAGGTCTTAACTGTAAATACCTGCTCAGTTATGACATTCAGAGGAGATGATTATGCTTCTTAAAATTATTTTGTTGCATTCTGTTTCTTTCAACCTATAGGCACGGTATCACTGATGCTGCATTCTTTTATGATTTCAGTATCAACCTACATTGCTGATTGAACACTTGGAAGAGCAAGTAACCTTTCCAAAGCAATCTACTGTAATAGATAAAGCGCTGTAGTTTTGATACCCCTGAGAGAGGAAGGAAAAAGATGCTCTCTAACTTTTTGCTAGACCATGCATCTGCATTAGTTATAAAAAGAAGTTATTTGAGGTGGAAAAACAGGTAGACTCTAGTCATGCTGAGCATTGCCTAGCTTTTTGTAGTGACCAAGGATGCACTGCAAACCATCTGAACAATTTATCAGATCAATTTATCTGTGACCATGAGTGCCTGTAAAATAAATGTTCAAAACTCTATTTTTTGAGAGATCCTTGTCGTAAGCTAAAGACACCTGTTGACTTTCAGTGAAATAATAATTTTAAAAAGCCACCCATTTCTGAACCTGAGGTTCATTCAGTTGACTGGTATAAGTGCTGTTTACTCACCAGAAAAAGTGTATTGGATGGGGGGAGAAGGGGCGTGGCATTGCTCCTGCAAAGCATAAGGCAGCTCACGTATTATTCATTTAGTTAATCTTTTTCATTAACATAAAAAGAAGAAAACTGGAGACCTTGTAGCCAATAGCTACCTTTGTGAGCTCCTCCTGTCTGTCCCCCAACTGACAGACAGTGAGAGTAACTGTGCTGAAGGACGATGTTGGCATGCAGCCCCGCCAGCCAGCTCACTGAGCAGGCAGGCTGACCCACTTTCAAATACCAGCTTTCGCTGACCCTTTGAGTGAGAGGTTCTTCCAAGTTTTTGTTGTTTTTACCCTTTGATTTCTCATTTCTAAAGGAGCAAGCCCCTCCCCCCCTTTTATCTTCTGGCATTCACGGAAGAAAGACAGATTGTTTCTCATGCCTCACTTTGCCTTTGTCAATGTTAGAAAAAAATCTCTTTTCGGCCTTGTTATGAACATGCTTTGGAAGAAATATGGGTCTTGACATCAACAAAATTATGATACAATTCCACAAGGATCAGAGTAATTCATCTATGAAAAACCCATACTTTAACTGTTACTCTTGGCAGCAGTAAAGGATAATAGTGAAATATTATACTAAATATTGACACGTGCACTAGTAAAATACTGTCTCATTCTTGCCAGGAGCGGTGTGCAAACCCCGCTTTCAGCTCAGGTTTGGATGTTGTGATTTAATCTAACACTTTTGCTTCTCCTCTATCCAAAACCAACAGAGCTTTGAAGAGAGCTGGATTTTTATTGGAACCATTTACTTAGCCTAAGTTGCCAAAATAATTTAGTTAAAACTAGTGCTTTTATTTGGGTTAAAGTTGATCCTTAGCTCCATAGAGGTCAAGGCACTTAGTTTGCCTTGCTCCTTTTGAATTCCACTATGAAGTCTACTGCCGAGTTTAGCCAGGTGAAGTTGTATTTCCTGCCTCCCAGTCCCCATAATCAGCCTCGTCTACTTTCATAATTTTAGACACACAGGGTAGTAACTCTCTTTAACTCCTTTACCTCATAAGTATCTGCCACCACAATTCACATAGCACATGTATAGCTTCCAGTTGTTGGGGGGATAAACCAGACAAAGAATTGTTGTAACTATAAAGGCTCTGTTACTGCTGCTGTGTGTTAAGGCAACGCTTCATTAGCTAAAGAGAGTCAACTGCTCTTAGATACATTACAGAGTGGTACATAGTGCTATGATGTTATTGCCTTTCTTGGGAACAGGTGAAAAAATACAAAGGGATAGAATTCTGGAAATTAGATGATAACCAAAATGCTACATTTTACGCCACTTGAAGACCATAGGTTAAATTCTGTATAGTTTCAAGCACAATAAGATATCAACACACATTTCCTGCCAATACATTTTTAATACCAGGCTTTAACTCAGTGACAAGTACTACACTGACAACATCATTAAGTATCTTTCTGTGTGTTCTTGAATGTAGGTGTGTAATTTTCTCCATCTTTTATATATATCTATATATATCTATATATATATAGATATATATATTATATTATTTATACATATAATAAATGTGTCAAAACCAGAACCCTGAATGTGAAAACATTTTAATTTTGAGGACGTCTGCCACTGAATCCCCATTTTCAAAATTATCCTCTATCGTTTAGGTTCTGGTTTGTATCCAAAAATGAAAGAGGCCTTTTTTATGTTTCTAATTCAAGTGCAGTGGAAATGTCATGGGGCAGAAATATATTTTAAAGATGTTCTGTGGTGGATGTTCTGTGATCTGGAATAGGTTAAAGCTACGGCTGAGATTCCAGGCCAAATTTGAGTGAGAAATTGTGTGAAAATTTGATGGTTCTGATGCTTTGTGAACTGTTTTCAGGAGTTTTGGGCATAAAATGGCTTAAATCTCACAAGATATGCTTATCTTAAAAATTGGGTGAAATTCTCATGAGACTGGAACCAGAAATAGACCTTCTGGTTTTTGGATCCAACCCAGAAATAAAGCCAATAAAGGGTTGAGATAAAATATAAACAGAGTCTCTAACATCTCTAAACTATAAACAGAATCCCCTTTGGGGATGTAATTATATAGTACTGCTTGTCATTGACTATGATGGTCTGCTTATACATCTATTACAGCTGGTCAAAATCCGTAAAACATTTAGTGAGAATTTGCAAAAATGTCTGGATTTTTCAAAATTTTGAAAAATGTCTAAACTACAGCTGATTGAAAAATGGAATTTCTATCCCTTGAGAGAGTCTGATATTTGGAGATTTGTTTTCATCCCTAATTAGGGCAAAAAGCTGAAATATCAAAGCCTTGCTTGTGTCGAATGAAAAGTTAAAAAAAATGTCTATTCAGTAATGTCAAAACGTTCCATTTTGCCATTTTCAATCAAAGTCCCTTACATTCCTCATCTGAAATGTTTTGTTTCATGTCTGGTTGATATTAAACTCTGTGATCCTAACATCAAGCTAGATCATTTGAACACCTGTGCTTGGGGAAGACACAACCACCTGGTTAAGCTACTTTACTGCTTGTTTTGTGCTACTAATATAGCAAAAAGTAGGCAGAAGGGCTGGCCACTATAAAGTACTTTTTACTTTTCTAGTCATTTCAAATCTCGATCTTTAAAGGAAGAGAAGGAACTTGCCTTTTTTGTTAATAAAAAGGACCAAAAGGTGCACATACTGCAAGTGGCAGGCAAACCCTCTGAGATTATTTTCCTCTGCTTCACCTGTAAGGCCAGCTAAAGAGTTTACAGCGGTGCAGCTGTACTGATGCAGCTGCGCCACTGTAAGGTGTCTCAAGTAGCCACTCTGTGCTGACGGGAGAGAGCTCTCCTGTTGACATAATTAACCCACCCCTCAGGAGTGGTGGTAACTATGCTGGCAAGAGGAGCTCTCCCACCGGCACCGCACTGTTCACACCGGTGCTTATATCGGTGTAATTTATATCGCTCAGGGGGGTGGTTTAGTCACACCTAAGTTACACTGACATAAGTGGTAGTGTAGACATAGCCTAATGTCCAGTTTTGTTTTTGCCTGTCATGGTGAATAAGAAAGGAAGCTCTCACCCTTATAACCAGCAGCATTGGTTTTCCAGTCAATAGCATTCAGATGTCCTGCACGTGAAGTCCTGACAATAATATGCTGTACGTCTCTCCAGGTCAGAGATGGACTAAGGAAAAGGGCAAAGATAAAGCAAAAATCAGAGTTATCTTACCAAAAAAGAAAAAAAAAAGTCACCCAAGTAAAAAACCAAAAACGCAAACAAACAAAGACCAGTGTTCAAAGCAACAGGGCCTAGCTTTACAGGATTAATGTATCAAATTATTTCTACCTTTGCCATCCTTTTTCGATCAAGAGAGATGCATTAATTGATAGGCAGCCAGTAAAATATACACAGACAGTATTCCACACATGTGAAACTTAGAAGGAAGGACAAAAAAGTGTATTTGACCTAGAGATGATAATATGACAACCAAGTGCTTCACATTGCATCTGTACTTGGTTGCCTACCTTAAACATGCACAAGAGAAGAAAAGCATAACAGACCACAAGATGTTTCACTGGAAAACTTACTATATCACAGTCATTAGGACCCCAGTCTGGCATGCCTTTCACACTGTAACTTCTACTGTAGCTATTATGGAAGCCTGAGTCTATGTTGTCATTGATTTTCTCATTCCCACCCAGATTCACTTTTGGTAATCAGGCAGAAATCAATCTTGTATTTTTATGTATGCGAAATTCCTAGCAATGAATTTGAGTAGTTATTAGCTGTGACCAAGTGGGAATTTTCTGTAATATTTTTATTAGTCCGGTGTGTGCCTCAGTTTTCCTCTGTACTTTGCATTGCTATCCTGTGGGTGCAAAAAAGTGCTCTGGGGGGCAGAGCAGGAGACATGAGGTGTTGTCATGTGACAGTCTGGGCTGGAATGAATGAGTCATTAAAGGCCTGGCTGAAACCGACTATCAATGGAGGATCCACAAAGACATTGAGAGCCCTAAAGACTGAACAACTGATGCTTATCCAGGGGAATCTCTGGCAGGCAGAACATGTGAACTCCATGCGGGTTGGGTGGAGATAAGAGTTGGCTGTTGGAGAGACACAGCAGTTCTCACCTGGGACTGACCGAGAGTCAGAACTAGAAATGGATTCCATAGCAGCATGGCTGATTGCACTAGCTTCATCAGTAGGGACTCTATCTTAATTTTTGCTTCTCTGTGCTAACCTAAGGGTTTCTGATGTTATGTTATAGCTAACTAATAAATCCTACTTTGTTTTGAAAAGGCTGCCTAGTGTCACTGCAAATAATTGCTGAGGTGCATTGGTCCCTGAAGAGTATAAAAGTCTCTGACCAGGAGTCTTTCTTAGTTGGACTCGCTGGACAGAGCTCACAGTGTGAAATGGGAGTGCAAGAACCCGAAGGAGCAGTCCTGGAGGCATTGAGGCCATAGGGGGGTTTGGTATACTGAAGAGGCATCTCAAGGGACTGTTTAAAAGCTGGGAAGTAGCACTGATCCTGTGGATCTGTGACAATGGGCAAGCGACTGATAACATATATGTGAGTTTCTACAATATGTACATAATGATTCCATCCCAAGGATGACAAAAGAGGATCCCATCTGGGTCTCCACAGTGGAATGAACTACCCATTCTTTTCTCTCAGGAACAGAGGAAATCTGTAGAGAATGTAGCCTTCCTGATGCCCTTTGTTTTACAGACATATATTCTCAGGAGGACTTCCTTTCTAAAATCATAGTGTAAAAGGACATGGTTTATGGTGGTTTTCATTTGCAATTTTCTCATTTGTTCTGTTATTAATGAGGCAGGGAATATGACTGTTCTTCCAACAATGCCATTAATAGTGAGAATGATAAATGAACTGCAGAATGAGCAACTATAATATGGCTTCACAAAAATCAAATTAAAAAAAAAAAAAAAAAAGAGGAAATAGGGATTTGAGCTCACACCATTACCCAGCAAACATGATCCTCTCAATAGCCCTGTTCCTGCTTCCATTGAAATCAGTGGTAAAACTGTCATTGAATTTGATGGTGCCAGATCAGGTCCAAGTAGTTAGGGCACTAAGCTGGGACTTAGGAGATGCAGGTTCAATTTCCTGGTCCAGCATAAATTTCCTGTGTGACCCTAGACAAGCCACTTAGTCTCTCTGTGCCTCAGTTCCCCATCTGAAAGTTGGGAATAATGCTTCCCTATCACATAGGGATGTTGTGAAGATAAATACATTAAAGATTGTGAGGTACTCAGGTTCCCTGGTAACAGACTGATTCTGCAGTTTTTCCATGCATGAAATGCCTACTAAAATCAATGAGAGATTTCTATGTGGAACATCTGCAGGATAACAGAAACCATCCAAGCAGGTTGATTTTCTATGAGCCCTTCCTGACACAGGAAGTCAGAAAAGAAACTCACCAGTCTGTGAGTTTCATGTGCACAACTCAATGCAGTGTTTCTTATTTTTCTAATCTATCCTCACATCTGCCAGGTTTTTTTTTCTCCTAAATTTAACCCTTTGAAATGCTTGCTTTGTGGATGCTGTAACATACCTAAATGAAAAAGTAGTATCTTATTTATCTTGTGGTGTAAGTAGCTGAAATCAAGCAGGTCTATGGAACTTCCTACATATAACTCTGTCTGAAGAAATTAGCATTTTCTTTTCTTGCTGAGTTGCATAAGACAGGATTTCTGAGCTGTATGCAAGATGACAAATTTTAGCTTCAGGAAATTGGAACTCAAAAGGGAAGCAGCAGATATGCAGAAATTACTACAAACATCCAAGCCTTCTATGTAAAACCTGCCTCTATCTCACACAGGGCAAAGACAGAAATAGTCTGATGGAAATTAACAGGTTTGTGATCAAAGGGATTTCATCTGTCTGAATGCGATTAAAGGAAGGAAATGAAAACCAATTACATAAATCACAATTCCATATAATGGGAATATACCTGGGAATTGAAGGAAACACACTCAAAAGTACTAGACTGTGCACATATGTGTGCGTGTTTGTAGCCTCCAGTGACCATACAATCTAAATGGATGAAACAAGGCCATAGTCAAGAGGTTTTTATATATATTAACCAAGTAGGAATTGTCTAAAATATGTCTGATATACTGTAACTAGACTATGAATGGCAACTCAAAGTAAGGAGTGGAACCATTTAACTATATACTATTTCCCTCTATTTTTTCCCCATATTTTCTTTCGTTGATTTTCTTTTGTTGATTTTTGGGTGCTGTCACTGCTATTTTACTTTTGGTTGGGCTCCTGTTCCTTTGCATCACTAGATCCTTTACATCCCACTAGACTGTGTGAGACCAATGTCAATTAGGCACTGATGTGACCTAGCATCAAGATCCCTTTTTAGCTACCAATGGAGCATCAAAGGAGGTGTTGTGTATTTTTGTGAAGCCAACAGAGAGTCCTGTTTGCACTGGCGTCCTGAAGATGTTGATGTATGCAGACTAGTTGGAACATACCGTCTGAAGAAGCAAGATCATTTGCGTTGAAATCTCTTTCGGTTTTCAGAACTTGTTGCAAGTCCCTCCTAGCTGAATCAGTTTAATCGTAACCATTCCATTTTTCTTGTGTGCATATGAGGTACTGCAGCCATTTACGGTTAAATTATTGCATTATTTTTAAGGTGCGCTGGTGTCTTTTGGTGATGGACTTTCAAAAATATTAATATAAATATAAAATAACTTGTTTTCCATGATGGGGTCTCTTTTCAAGTAATACAATTGGACTGGTATGATAGTAAGTATCTATCCAGCTGAGAGCTGGTAAAAAACTGCAAAAAGTGAATGTCATGGGATGTAATGGGCACTAAAGGCTTGTAAGATATGGTATGCTTGGATAGGCACGTAACATGCTTCAGAAAGGAATCAATAAAATTTTATACCAGATCAGGAATTTCACTAGGAGCTCATGTAAAGTCTTAGGAAAACATGTAGCATTGGCTCAAGCCTCGAAGAGTACAACTGAGAATCCCAAGAGCTGCATTCTTTAATAGGTGAAGTCTGAACAATCTGTGATTCCACAAAGCAAGGCATTATAGTTGTCAAAATACTGGGAAGAAAAGGCACTAAAATATTCACATCAGTTTGGAAAGACGAGATTCAACACTGGCTACATACAACTAATTAAAAACAAATCAGGGGATCCAGTACAGTCTCCCCCTCAATGAGCACTGAACTCTCATTAGTGGAAATTATACAGTGTGTCAAGATGAGAACACAACACACAGCCAAGGTTTAATGTAAACCCTCCAAAAACTTCCAGGTTGTAGAACCATGAAAAGCGAGTTACCCAGAGGGTGGTTCTGTTTTAATGTTCTGGGTAAGAGTCCACTGTTGTATTTGCCAGCTACATCACAACATCAAAACCAAACCCAAACAACAATTTCTCAAACTGAAAACCTATAACTAAATGTCAGGTACCCAGTAAACAAATATGTATAAGCTCAATCTCTCTCTCATAGTGCCTGCTTACCAGTTTTCTTACTGCAAGAGTCATTGAAGTATTACATTTTTTTTATTTATGTTGTCTTCTCAAACAAAGACAAGCTTTTGGTGTATTATATCAAGGCAGCAGAGAGATATAACAGCATAAGAACCGCATTTCAGCTGATTTCTGCAGCCTCCGATAAGACCTTCACTGTACCATTGAACTGAACTATTGCCAGATTAAAACTTCTCTCTACAGCAGACACATCATTTGAAACCAAATAGGACTGCAATTGTTTGCCCACAATTTTTGTCAGAAACTTTGACAAAAAATAAGAGATTGGAAAGGAGTCGAACTAGCAGTTCATTTGCAGAAAAAATTGTTTTGTTTTGTTTTCATTTCAAACTATAGAGTCTTAGCAGCCAATTTTAAAGCACCTGGAACAATCACAGAAGCAGTCAAGTATTTGTAAAACATGTCAAAATTGGACCCTACGTGAATAAACAGTTGTTTGCTAGCCATAGATCCAGACAAGATGTCACTGATGTTAACTGATTTACCACTTGATTAATCTCAGAAGAGTTAAAGGGAAAAACATCTTGATATGAAAGAATGCATTAATAGAGCAATACTAACACTGCTATACAATGGGGTCAATTTCAAAACCAAGACAATTTCCTTCCAAGAACAAAATCCTTGAATGTCTCATCTGAAATTGCCTGGGGATTATGCATACCAGACAATAGTCAAAATCACAGCAGAATGAGCAGAAGCAAGAACAATTAGATAAAAACTGTATGAGCAGCAGCCAATAAATAATGAAGGTCAAGTCCTCAGCTCTCCAGTAATACTCCAAGTACGGCCCTCTTCTTTCAACCTTTTCAAAATCTTTACAAAACAAGGTAAACGTGAAAATATGAAAATGGAACACTTGTACAATAATGGTGTACAAAATCAGTAATATTAATTTGAGGTTAAACTGCATCCTTGACCAAGAATGGACAGGATTATCCAAACTGGTTAGAAATGAGAAGCAATCATTTCAGGTCAAATTGTGATCCCTTTACTCACTGAGTAGTGCCTTACTCCACAAGTGGTCCTTTTAAAGACAATGAATATAATCCTGGAGTGGGTGTTATTCATCATGAATACAGGGATCAAAATCTGGCCTTGTGTAAAAATAAAGAACAAAAATAATGATTCAAAAGAAACAAAAAAATGATCAGTAAAAGCAAACTAGAGGAAAATTCATTCTGTATGAAGATGTATGACACAACCAGGAGCAAACTGAAAGGGATCAGAGTGCAAATTAAGTTTTCCTTCATAGCAAAATGAAAAAAACAATAAAAATTAACAATAGTTACTACATTGTTATAATAACACTAGTTAGGTGCAGGTCAATCTGAAAAGAAATGTTTTGCTAAAATGTCCGAAGTGTCTGTGATTCTAGGTGAAGAAAGGATACAGAAAACTGATCTCCATGCAAGCAGAAGTAAAACATATTACCATAGGATTTACAAAAGAAATATTGCCATGCAGTCTTAAGAGGTCAATGAGTCATCTTTGCAAATCCTGGCTATGACTAGATGGGCTTTGATTGTGACTGCTATATTTCAACAGAATAAGTAGTATTTTCAGATAACTCATCTTCTCTGGAATTCTGTGTTACATAGTATTTACTAGCAGATCACGCACAAGGTCTAATGAATTTTGAAATGCAACTCATATTCCAACAACAGCATTTTACGCATTCTGATGTCCACGTGACTCTACCCCAAGAGATTATTCAACAAATTTATAAACAAAGCAAAACACACAGCTGCTTGGCTTAGCCACAAGTTTCTTGTAACTCATATACTAGTCAAACTTTTCCAGTCTTTTCTGTCCTAAGACAAATACAATTCCAACGATTCATCCAAAATTCATATTCACATTTACTGAATGATGAATGCATTTTTATGACTAGTCTATCGATAACTGTCACTCACTGCAAAGAAAATTAACAAGCTACTTTTAACTCTCACATAGCTTCAAACAGTTTTACCCTGGTAGCCAGGGCTGTTGGTACAGCTGGTAATGGAAGGCACCGTCCCTTAATTCTTCCTCACTATTCTCTCCCAGTGTATGTGCTGCAACAGGACACTACCTCCATGCTTAGCAAACCTCGGGCTTTCTTGTTGACACTCACTCATGTTGAGTGAGGCTACTGACATTTGCCTGGGGAAGGGGAAAGATTTGAATTTAATTAGAAATGGGCAATAACAATTAAGCACAAACCTGGGTAAAGCGCTATTCAACGCTGTCTAATTTGGGACGCACTCAAACTGCTCTGGCAGGTACATGAGGAGTCTGCTGTTGTCATATGCTTAGGTAATAGTTATGCAGCTAGTCATATCAAAACAGATTTTGGACCAACCAAATAGGGATGAGAAGTAAAGTGTGTGATTATTAAACACAGGTGCCTTTCACAAGGGTAACAGTTTCTGCCTCAGTGTCTTGGCTAAATCCCAAACTGGATAATTAACTACCTTCTGCCTACCTAAATTCCCATGATACTAAGTGTCTACTTTTGTGCACTCAGCACATTTCAAAATATTATTAAATTAACATCTACGTATTCATTCTTTTTTTTTAGATTTATAAAGTGGACTCAATTACCTGCCTTAAGTTGCATATGTATTTTTAAATATGGCACATTTTCTCTTAAAGGAAGAAAAAAACAGTCATCCCAAAGTAAATGTGCTAAATCAATGATTCATTACTAATCATTCACACACATGTGATCAACAGACCACCACTTAGAAATGCAGTGTAATAGTAGCCGTGTCAGTCCCAGCATATTACACAGAGAAGATGGGTGAGGTAATATCTTTTATTGAACCAACTTTCTATTGGTGAGAGACAAATTTTCAAGCCACAGAGAGATCTTCTTTAGAAGATCACTACAACAGGTATACTGCAGCAGTAGAGAAAAAAACAGCAGGTTAACTCCGCCTGATTTCAGATGCTTTTTCTAGATAATGTAGCTACAGCTTCTCAAATTATAGAGGGAGAAAACATAGGCACTGGCTTGTTAATAGTGAAACATGCAGATTTCACCTTGGAAGTATACAGATTATTTTTTCTTAAGTACCTCCTCCCAAGCAAATGTCAAAGACATTATTTTTATTTGTTTTTCCTAAGAACATGACACAATGCCCAAAAAAGGAATCTGATGGTTAAACAAACTCTCTCTCCTCACTCTGATTCATGCAAATCCTGAATTCAAACACTTCATCAACCAGAAAGGTCTTTTGATCTGGCAGTAGAATGCTGTTAAGCAACTTTAACATTTTATATTTAGAGATAAGCTTTCACGTATGCTGAATTAATAGAATATTACAATTTGTCCTCTAGGTGCTGGTTTACACTTAGAAAAAATTGTCATTGCAATGAATGTAAAAGAATGGAAAACTATTAAGCACCCAATTACAGAGCTGGAGCAGGATATTAACTCCACTAGGAACTGACATGTAAAAGAAAGCAACTACCTGCACGCTCCAAGATAAAAAAAGGACATGAAAGATCAAATATTTTGTGTCTTTATGAGTCCATGCCCTAAATGTAGAAATGCCTCATGGAGACTGGCCTTGTGTGTGTATGCTATTCTTTGTTGTTTCAATGCAACAGGCTTGTATCTATGTTTCTGAGTTATGGTCCCATGTTCTACCAAATGAGCATTTGAAAAACCTATTAGCAGCTCAATTAGTTTCCCTTGGTCACATGATCATGCCATTTGATACAAAAACACTGGACAGAAATTGTAATTCACAAGAAATTTTTGTAAATATCACAGACTATAATGCAGTATTGAATTCATCAGCTCCCAAAAACATTCCCCATGATTGGAGTCCAATTGAAAAGATCAGCAGAGAATTCCCCACTAGAGTAATGCTGGGGAAAGTGGCAGAGCTGAGTCCTGTAACAACTGCCCCATCCATCTGTCCATAGGGAGTGCGCTAGGGGAAGGAGACAGCAGGCTTGGACAGGCCAGGACCATGGTGGGATGGAACAAAGCTCCAGTACTTCAAATCTCCACTGGTTTAAGGCCTCTTAGAATCCTTAAACCAGTGGCATAAGTTAGAGCAGCCTCTTGGGTGCTCTAACTAATGTCAAAGTCAGGCTGATGCTGAATCAGGGAGCTATATGCCTCCCTGGACTGAATACAACTTGGCTGCTGTGGAAAATTCAGCACCTAGGTTCTAAACACTTCCAGAGCTTCAATAGATGTGGTAGATCCACAATTTTTCCAGTAGGCAGTGCCTTATCATTGAACAAAACAACACATTCTTTCAAACATATTCAAAAAGTGCTCTGAAAAAAGCGCTCTGATTACTGGGCAGCTCATGGTATGGAGAACATAATTAACCTTGAAAACTCCTTTCCCACTAATCTTTTGAAAAATCTAATATAAATATGATGGTTGTTAGCACAGGCATCAATATGAAATTTAAAGCTAAATCTGCAACCCCCAACCTTCATCTGCCAATCCCCATAAAACCTTTGCATCACACCACGCCATCATGTATTCTCTGTATGCCACATATTTTACAAAATAAAAGTATTTTAGAAATATTTGAGAGTTTTAAATATTGTTATTAGTAATGTTTTTCATTTCCTATCCCCAAAAAGAATCAGAGGCAGAGGAAAATTATAACTAATACATCCTAATATTATAACATTCATAAACACATTACAATTATTTAAAATAGCTGTTTCATACAAAACAACGTCAAGATATTAACTTTGAATATATTACGATCTTCTTTGGCTACCAAAAAAAGCTTTATCCCTTTATAAGGGTATTCCTGGCCTTTTAATGGTGTAAAGTTCCTATTTCTAGCTCTCATGAAAAAAGGATTAGATAATAAATCTATCACTGTTGGAGGACTGAATGTCTTGGGTTTCAAGCCAGGTTAATTTTGGGAGAGAAATTCCAGTTTTGGGAGAAAATAGGAACATTTCTGTTGCCAGTTGTTTGTTTGGTTTCTTTTAATGCCAGTAGTGTGACGCCTATCTGAGGTTCAGTTATATGTAATCCTACTGGAGAAATATTAGTGGGCAGAGTGCAGGCGAGGTGGTAAAAATGCATCTTAAGCATATTTTATTAAATAGGTCTGCATTTTATCATATTAATAGCAATATAAAATATTTTATATCTATATTGATACAGATACCCTTAGCCCATATCCAGTTCTGGAAAGGAAATGAAGAATTCTTTACCTACCAAAACTGCCAGGGAATTTAGGAATGCAAATTATAATTATCTCAACTGGAATTTGGCCAGTATTTAGGGATTATCAGGGGATATTTAAAGACCAAAATTAGTTACGGTCTTGCTTTTTTCATTTTATCCACATACAGCAGCAGCACATTGTTCCATCACTACACCGAAGACTTCAGTACAATATTTTATGTCTGCAGTGTCAGTCACAATAGCAGCTATTTATGTAGAAAAAGAGTATAACCTACTGAACTATCAGCAGCACCCAGTATCTTAGATGATCAGATTGGTATGGCTGCAAGTATTGTGTGTCTGCTACTATACTTTGTAAATTTCAATTATAACAATGATGTGTTTGAAAACATACATAAAACGCCATGAGAAGAGATACAATTAGAATGATAGGGAACAGCAATTAATTAAAAAGTAATTATAAAAAGCTCCAGCAATATAACATTTTTGCACACATAAATGTAATTTTATCTGTGTATGCTGGCTGTTTAAAAACTGTCAGTATTTTACAACTGAGATTAAAAAGTGATTGAAAGAATGGTTTTTGAAATAACAGTATTACATTAACTTTTCAAAGTAGTTTTTGTCACTAAGCACTGCATTAAGAAAACCTAATTATAATGACTCAAGGGCTGCCCTACTTAAGATTGTATCAGCTTTTCAATTACAATCTCTTATTTTCATGGCTATGTAACTCAGAAGGAAAAAGTGTGTTGTGGGTTGAATCTTAGGTCACGGATTCAACCCTAAAAAGCTACATGTTTACAAAATGACAACCAAAACCTGTTTGCTGTTACAAATTACATACTACGAAAGTATAATACAATTTGAGTACCAGGCACACATTTTTTATTCCCCACAGTGCCTGGTCCTTTGAGGTTCTGAATTCCCTCATCCTTTATCAATCTCAATGGGAGTTGAATCAGTGTTCTCTGAACATCATAGGATCAATCTCTTATAACTTAAAAACAACCGATTTTAAACAGGATTTTGCAGATCATTAGTTTGTGTACATTATGCATACAGACCAGTCCATTCTGACAAAATACACAATAATGAAAAAGTTCTGAAATATGAATTTACATGATAAACTCCCAATGGCTTTTTTCTGGTCAAGTATGCACAATAAAATATGTTCTAGTTATGAAGTGAAAAATACTGCAGTTGAGGAAAACTCTTGTAACATTAATGAGAATTTTGCTCAAATAAGGGTTAAAAGATGTGGTCCATAGTCATGTAATCTATATTTTAAAAACCTTTGAGTAGATAGAAACCTGATAGAAATCTTGGATTTATTGTTTCATCGCACATGATACTGGTGAGAATTTTTATTTTTCACACCATGTTAACTTTTGCTCATGCTGGCACTCTGTCCTCAATACCATCATCCCTACGAGTTAAGGTAGTGAAAGGGATTCGGGTCCATGCACAGTGCCACATACAATGGCCTAAATCAGTGATACTCAGACCTCAGTGGTTCACGAGCCAAATTAGTAATCAGCATTATGCAAAAGAGCCACAGTAGTATGAATTCATTGTTTCATTTACTATGGTACTATATATTCATATTTAAACAGTATGACTGGGAATATTTAGTGTAAAATATATAATTCCCACAGCAAAATGACTGACCAAGTATTATTATTTTATCAACTACAATTGGTTAATAACACAGTAAAAGCATCCTGATTGGTTAATTTAGATGGGTTAATAATTAAATTACATAGTGTTTTAATATCATGTGCTGCAAAGAGCCGCAGGAGATACATTAAAGAGCCACTTGTGACTCGCGAGATTCAATCTGAGTATCACTGGCCTAAATACTAGACTCAAGCTCAAGCAACACTTTGAAGGTTTCCCAAGCCAGTCAATGGGAGCGATCCATGTTCAGCACCATTGCAAAGTACATCGCAGCTTTAGGCACCCAAATTTGAACTTTTTTGCCCTCATCTCTCTCTCTTTCAGTTTTCCCATGTGTAAAATTAGACTGGTGTGTGTGTGATAATATTGTGAATTTTCACCAGTTAGTGGTGAAAGATGTCATGTAAACAAACTATATTTATTTATGCATTATTATTAATGTTTTCAGAATATAGATCAAATCTTACTTTGCTTCCAGTGCCAATGCAATGATGCCTGCAGCCATAGGTGCAGAGGCTGAGGTTCCAGTATGACTGTCTGTACAACGTTGCCTCAGGTCTGTGGTGATCTGGAACAAATTGAATGTGTGAAATTTAGAACACAGCTGCAGAAATCTGAACAGGTTTCCATTGCTCAAGTGAGTCACATGCAGGTGAATGGAATTTTCTTCTTTAATTGGGATAAAAAAGGCTTCTGAATACATTGATTTGAAACTCTCCGATTCCATTGACAGCTAGAAGATATTTATGAATTTGGAGAAGTGTTCACTCTATCCTACAGCACTGACCATGTACGTTAGTCTCAATTTGTTATGGCAGGACCAACAAAAGATGTGAAAATTAGAAAAAACACACATACCAAAAGTGGGTTAAAACTCCACCATAATATTACTTTGCATTTATTACTTTCTATCCAAGAACCTTTACAAATATTAATGAATTAAATCTCTCAACACTTTTGTGATGAAGGTAAGTACCATTATCCCCAATTTACAGATAAGAAAACTGAGGTGTGGAGGGGTTAACAAATTTGTGCAAGGTCACGAGAGGGAGTGTGTGGCAGAACTAAGAACAGAATACACATCTGCTGACTCCAAGTGCTGTGTTTTAACCACAACACCATGCTTCCTCCCTTAAGCAATAATTCAGCTGAAAATAACCCCTAGTTGTCACCTACCACCTCTTACTGGAACCCATAGGAGGTATCATCAAACAACTACTACCTATAATCGATGGAGACCCCATCCTCAAAGGAATCTTTCCTGTACCCCCTCTTCTGGTCTTCAAACAAACCCTTCAATCTCTTTAAGCTCATCGTCAGAAGCAAACTCCCCACAGACCAGGACACACCAACTCAAAACAGCACCAGACCCTGTCAGAACAATAGATGTAAAACCAGCAGACATATCAACACCCCGTCCAACACACCTTTCAAGATCCTACACATGCCTATCACATGTGATGTACCTCATCTAGTGCACTACATGCCCAATAATAACTACATGGATGAAACCAGACAATCGCTACACTCTTGAATGAACTCACACAGGAAAATGATAAAAAGACAAAAATACCCTATCAGTTGTGGGTGACCACTTTTCACAAAGCGATCACTCTATATCCGACCTCTCAGTCCTCATTCTCAAAGGAAACCTGCACAATACTTTCAAAAGACAAGCCCACTTGCTTAAATTCATCATTTTGCTAGACACTAAAAATGCTGGTCTTAATAAAGACACTGAACGTATGGGTTATTACAACAATCTGTAACCCACTAACCCCCTTTTTGTCCTGTGACTACCTGGGTGCTAATGGGCCACTTCACCTTGAATGGTCCCTTAGAATATGTGGTAAACTATCTGTTCAACTTTGTACTTAGCTATGACACTCTGAGTATCTTTCCCAGACCTGAGGAAAATCTCTGTTTAGCTCAAAAGCTTGCCTCACTCACCAACAGAAGTTAGTCCAATAAAAGGCATTACCTCACCCTCCCTGTCTCTGAAAATCCTGGCAGATTCAAAGAAATTGCCTCAGTCATGTCAAAGAAGTTTTCATCTATCAGATCAACCAACTTCTTAAGTTGTTTACTGTCTTATATTGTAGTATACTGCTTACATAAAAATGTGTATTGCTACTCATTTTAAAATATGGCCTAAGTAGAAATACAAAGCTCTCAAAGCCATAATGGGCATTTGCAACTAAAGAGATAAAACAGGATCTTGCACTTTAATATTAGAACACAAGTATCTCTGAAAGAACTTGTGATTATAGGAAGATAAATGTTGTATTTCTACGAAGTTTAAATCACACACAAAGATATATTTAAACTAGTTATCACACTACTTGGTTCAGGGGATTAGCACAGACCTACAAACACTTATGCTTCTAGATCACTAATTCAAATGTAGCTTGAGTCATTAGAAACAGAAAGTCATTTCCATCTAGCAATTCTTCAAGAGGTGCAATGAGCGGGTGGTGTCACAGTAGCTCTTTGTGGACAACGGTTTACATCCATGGGCAACTGGTGAACCGCCCATTTGGGGAGGCTAGCCCCCCGGCCCCACCCCTTCGTCCCACAGCCATGCCCCTTCCGCCCTGTCTCCCATCAGAGTCCCGCCCCAGGCAGCCCAAACATCAGCTAGGGCCAGCTGGGTGGCCCCAGTGCCTATGCAGCCCAGCACCAATGCCAGGCGGCCTGAGTGCCAAGCGGTGCCCTGCCCCAACCCACCCTGGCCCCAGGCTGGCCTTTCGTTGCCCCAGCGGCCCTCCTCCCCCCTACTGCCAGAGTGCACCAGGCTGGCTGGTCAGCCCCAGGCCCTGGAGTGCTGCCAGCCCACGCTGCACCATGGTGCCATCTCGCCCCACCCCCAGGCCAGCTGATCTGCCCTGGACCGCCGCCAGCCCACGCCATACCACAGCACTGGGCCGGTCCACCCCAGGCTCCGGAGCACCCCAGGCTCCAGAGCACTGCCGCCACAGCGCCGACCCACTCTGGCCCCAGGCTGGCCAGTCCGCCCCAGCTGGGTGGCTGCCTGCACCCCAACCCCCGCCCGCTTCAGCAGAGAGATCAGCTAACACTGCCACCACTGGGGGATGAAGGTGGGTGGGGCCACACCTGGCTGTCAGGGAAGGCTAAGCCTTCCCTGGCCTATAGACCTGGTGCCCATGTCTACATCACAAAAACCAGGTTAGATGCTGGACTGGCTATAGAGACAAAAATACTTTCCTACCACTTTAGGCAGCTCTTTAGGTTAAGTCATTAATGGGGCAGCATGTGGATGGTGGGGAGAAGCTTGCAGAGTTGCTGAATGTAGTGCTCCCTGGTTATACAAAGATCTGGGTCTCCCGTGCTCTCCACTCAGGACCTTTCACTAGCATTATATTTTACTTATAAGACCACTAGAGAAGACTGGGGAAAAGAGCAAAGCATAGAAATAAACACAAATAAGGCTTACATAAAAATACGAAGACACCTGGCTAGTTTTAACCCAGATGCCAGCTGAACTATACATTGCCAAAAAAATCACATAATTACACGAGCAGATGAGGAAGCATTTATGAGAAGTAGATCGTATTTTGGTGTCACTCGTGTATACATATATTTTTGTTCATCTGTTACATATTTTGGTATAAGTTTGCAGGAAGCTTTAGTATTACATAAACATGAGCATGCCAACACAAAAGACTGACAGAAGGGCAGAAGTTAACACAGAGCCATGAGGCGACATAGCCCAGGAATGAAGTGAACTCACTCAGAGATGATGTTGAAAGATGGGAAAAAAAGGGACTGAGGCATTTAGAAAGTCATGTTTCTAAACTACTTGATCTACCAAAGACCAATCTACCTCTCAGCTTCAAAACTCTCAAAAGTTTGGAAAGGACCATTTTGGTCTATTTTCAAATTCTTGATAAATCATTTTATTTTATCCATGACCTGGAAAAATCTTTAAATGAGATTTTCAGACACTTTCTCTCATCTATCAATTGTGCATCAATTTAGCCAATGAACATTTATAGTCTCCATAAAGCACTAAGTGTGTGTACTGGTTTGTATTGTAAAAAGGGTTCCAAAAACCATTATTTAATATCTTGTACTTCCCACACCCTGGTGTAAATAGATTTTGTACTCTAACTAATCTATAATACAATGACATACTTTCCATTATGTACTTCAAAAGGGGGTAAGCGGAGGGAAATTTGCAGCTGGAGGAGCCAGAAGTCCTGTGTATACTTGGGTGAATGCAAATCAGGTAGAGTATTTGCAGGTGAAATCTAAGGTGGACTTCAGGCACCTCTTTCTGAAAATTTGGTCCCAAAAGAGTGGAAAAAAATAAAGCTGAATGAATAGCACATGCTCACCCTCTTTTACTCAATGGGCAGCAGAACTAACGCACCCTGTACCCTACTAAAAAGTAGTGCAGTAACTGAATTCTCCCGGCACTCCAAGAAGCGTTGCGTTTGCTTGTGGCACAATGATGCCTTCAGGAGCTCATGCAGGGGAAAGAAAGTCACATCCTCATTTCCCACTACAATGGTTTTGCCTTAAAAGACACCATTTAGTCCTTTACATTTAAAGCATATTGTATGACATTATCTACATATCTGTCTATCAGGAGAAAGGGGGCTGAGTGTTTTTGAGGCTACATCTATACTACAAGCTAGGAGTGTGATTCCCAGTTTGTGCAGACATATGCGTGCTACCTCTCATTGAGCAAGCAAGCTAAAAATAGTAGTGTATCTCCGGTAGCATGGACTGTAGTGACACCATGCTAGCCGCTGCTCTGAGTACAACCCCCCCCAGAATCCTCTGGGTGCAAACTTGGGGCTGCTAGCATGTGCCACTCACTGTCACTGGCCACGTTAGCATGGCCACACTGATTTTAGTGTGCTAGCTCAGATGAGAGCTAGCATGAATATGTCTGTGCAAGCTGGGAATCACACCTCTAGCTCCTAGTGCAAATGTAGTCTTAGTTCTGCTTGTGCAGTACCTATGAACAGCAAGTGCAATGAAGCCATTACACTTTTATGCTGCATTGTTTGTCCCCTGTCCTAGTAGTCATTGCATAGTCTCTTATCTCTCTCTTTCACTCAGCAAATATTGCAGAAGAAAATGTGTAAAGAAAGCTCCCTAAGTGGAAATCCTATCTGAGCCATTTCAAAGGGAAGTTACTGACAGCAGCTGAGATGTTTAGATGTAAATTACCAGAGAGATCTAAGGAATGTTTCAGCATTAAGGGTGCACTGTCAGAGAAGCCTTGTGTCTGTCTTTAGAAACAAAGGGACAGGACCACCAACACACAGTCAAGCTTCAAGGAGAAAAATGATGTTTGAGATTCCAGGGCCACATGAGGGCAACATCATTAATCACAATACAAGGACATGACACCTGCCAGGGATATGAAGTTGACATTAGTGTATGAAAGCTGTCATTCTATTCAATAGGGTGAGTGGAGGTGGGTATTAATTTTGGATCTTTTACCTAAAGTACTCACACGTTTTAGATATCATTGTAACAATTGCTGATCTAAGAAAACAGTGATTAGCCTACGTAAGTTCAGGCTACGTAATATTTCTAATGCACTGTGCTGCAATCATCTCACCTTTCCTCCCACAACAGAAGAAAACAACAACTGGATTTGGCTGAAAGCAATTACATATTGGCTGGTAAAGGTATAGTTTAATCAATATAAAATTAACAACTTAGAACACCATGACAAAAGTCAGTTTAAAGGTATCATAACCACCTCAGTGTATTTTCACCTTTCCCATATATGGGAGTCAGGTGGGTTCAGACTAAGTGCAGTTTTATAAAAGAAAGACCCAGATACCAACTGTAATGGTGTGGTACAAGCGACTTACTCTGAAGATTTAAAGACATGTCATTTCTGTACAGTTATTATTCAGGTTATGTTATCAATCTTCCCTTAGTTACATCTTTAGGGAAAGTTAGCTTTCAGGTCAAAAATAGGATTTGCCTTTACAGAGAACATTATCACTTCTCCCATCCTAACCCTCTTATTTCCAGATATTTAATATATCATGTCTTGAGCCCTTAGTTGTGATTGAAACCTTTTTTATCTGTTGATGTACTGCCTACAGGTATGTCAGCTTGAACCGACTTGTATTCTAAAATGATAAGTGTTTAAAAAAAATGTAGTTGCCATTTCTCACCCTTCCCTGGCATCATCTGATCCCAAACCACTATGTTGAAGATGCCATGTTGTATTACATCTGCTCTACAATGGCAGTTGAAAAAGGGGAGTTCTTTTAAATAACTGACAAGAGATGCTATTGTCTGTAACTGTTATAGTGCCAAGTTCTATTATAAATAGACAGGGAAAAATAGGTCAGTAAAAACAAACTTAACTCTTGAAAGAAAAAGAAAAATCAGTGAATAACATATGACACTCCTCCATTAGGTACAGAAGTATGAAAAAAATCACGAGCATTGAATTAATTTTTAAAAGGAGCAATTGTGTATACTATAGATTGTATATGTAATCAGTGAGGGGGGATTTTTGTGCATAACTCACCAGTGTTGTTAACAACAATTATTTTAGTAAATCTAGAGTACACCGATGGTCATGTTATTATTTATTTGTGTAGTGCCATACGGACTTGGAGGTAGATTGCGCCCTTAAAGTACAGCCCACTCCAAGCATTGGTGCAGAGACATCCGACTCTAGGGGCAGTAAGAGGAAGCATTCTGCCACAAAGGGACACAATGCCTTCTGGAGCTCTCCAGTAACACTGAGGTTGGGGGAGGAGGAGGAATTTGCTACAGTTGAGTGTCCTAGACATGCCGCATGTCATTTCTACTGAGATCTTTAGAGTCTCACACTCAGCATGTGTTTCAAATGATAATTGTTTCCAAAGAGTACATTTTTCAGCAGGCCTGTACTTGGCTTCCACTTATGTGTGCCCCAAAATGTGCATTTATATGCTTGTGCTTGCACTTTACAGCTGCTCCAGCAAACATCTGATAACAATTCTAGCACTAAACTATTTAAAGGAACATGTGCATGTCTTTGCATCTGGGAAAGGCAGGTGTACTGTGTGCATGAACAGTGGGAATCAGGAGTTGACAATCCAGTCCAAAATGCAACAGAGATTTTTGACAGATGCAGTACAACACAGTACATTACCAATATGTATTCTTGGCCTCATTATTAATGCAGTCTTAATGCAGGACATTAATGTCAGTGGTACTTTTGACTGTGTAAAAACTGCTTGCTTGTACTGTGCAAGCTGATGCTTGTGTCACTTGCTCTAGTGTAAATATAAATTCCACATCTTCATCAAAGTAAATGAGATCAGAATCTTGCCTATGTTACTAATGCAACTATGATTGTAACAGACTGAAAAAGAACAATTATGGCACAAAGTATGTTTACGAGGCTGACAAAAACATGTAAAGGGAAAAAAATCTGTGGTTATCTACAAGGGATATTTTCTTAGTGCAAGATGAAACTAGGAGGTACCTGTAACAGATTTTACCTACACCCTAGCTCCCAGCTCACCATACTACTGAGAGCCTTTTTGGAACACCCAGTACCACTAGCATGGTTTATTCTTCCAACTCAGAAAGTGCCACTAAAACATATTAGATAGGAATACAGCATAATCAGCAAAAACAATACACTGATTTGACTGAGATTGTAGACATATAAGCCAAAACTAAGGAGGATCAGGAGTTGGAATAATCTGACACTATAAGCAGATGAAACAGAAATAAGAACAAATTGTTTCACTTATTCAGAGTCACAGCCATATTTCTGGATTACTATACTGTAAAAACTCATACAATACTAGGGTCTTGACTCTATTCTCATGTACACTGAAATAAACGAGTTTAAATCAGTTTAATGTAAATCTTGTGTGAGATTAGAATCAGGTGCTAGGATTTTTATGATGTATTTTTTATGGTGTATTGTATTTCATGGTGTATTTTCTCCTTTCTTAAATACAAGAATTTCATACACCCTGTAAAGCAAACTGAATTATCACATCTAATTAGACTGACATATAGGAAAGTCACTAATCTTGAGAAAGATGCTGCTGCTATTCTACATGAGGAAGCCATCAAGGCCTTTATATCTAATTTCAGTGTGTGTGTGATGCAGTCTTCAAGACAGGATTAAATTTAGCTATCTAAACATTTTTATTTTTATTTTTTTCTATCGTTATTTTCTATTTATATAGCACCAGTTTGTGGGGGGAAAAATGAAGATGAGGTCCTTGCCTCAAAGGGCTGGCAATCTAAACAACAGCATAACAACTAATGATGGGAAATGTGATACAGCAAAAGCTGTGTGATTTCATAATGAAACTGAATTTGCATCATCTTAGATCCATGATTTTTTGGATTTGTATAAAAGTTTGCTGCGTTTTCTGGTGATGATTTTCACTTGTGTGTATTAGTCATAACTTTTCTGCAGGGTGTATCAGTCAAAAAGGTGTGTCTTAGTGAGCAAGCTGGAGGAGAGAGAGGAGATATTAATAATATCATTATCCTTAACCCTGTAGTGACGGCTTACTATAGATGTGAATTAGACAGAAAGATGGGGGAGAGGATCCTCATTCTGGGTGTGCATTGAGAGGACATTGCTTGAGAGGTTACAGCTGTTACTTATAACTGTTAAACGTTTTCAGTTAAAGGGTTGGTTCTTCAAATTCACCTAATTTCTCTTTAGAGCTGACCTTAGAGTAATATAAGAACTAACACAAATGTTGTCCAAAGGAAGGTGACTGCTTTGTATACAATACTGAGGGGGAGGCTATTTCCTGCGCTCAGTGCACAATGTTTTCCTTTATTATTGGAAGTGTCAGAGGGGATTACGTTTGCTTGAGGAGCCAGCTACCAGCAGTAAAACATCTTGAGGAGAGGTTGTGGACCTCAGGAGTCAACTGGTAATACAGCGCAGCACAGAAGAAGAGGAAAGGGTCTTTGACACAATATTTAGGGATGGATTCTCCACTGTGTGAAATCAGTGGAGATACACTCTTATAAACCTGATATCAGTGGAGAATCAGGTCTCTACAGTGTGGCCATCAAGCCAACTGAAGGTGGTTTGTCAAGAGTAGCCAGCATATGAACTGGGCCATGATAAACAGAGAATCGAGGCAGTACTGTAATCTCCTATGGCAGCTGGCACTGCACATGCCTTAACTGATTAACATGTTTTTACCATTCATTGTCAGTGAGCCACACTGCTGGTGTAATCTGGCTCGAAATGCACAGTATGCAGCTGGATCAGCCCACAGTAATTGGATCACCAGATATACAGGCTGTCGGACCCAATTCTCAAAAATAATGAGAACTCATAGAACTCACTGACTTCAACTAAAAGCTGCATATGTTCATCTCCTCTGAAAAGCATGCTCTGGGTGTCTCAAATTGACATTCTAAATGAAGAAAAATGGCACTTTTGAAAATGTAGGTCTTAATATCTTGAGTGCAAAGTATTATCCTTATTAGAAATATAATAGTGGCATACATTTTAAAAACTATATAGGATTAAATATCTATAGACTAAACAATAATTTTCTTAACCTTATTCTCATGATTCAACAACTCACGAGTAAATTTACAAAAATAGAAGAGTGATAATACCAAAAATGTGTAGAGGCAATTTTGGGTCAAAAGTGAGGGACAGCTGAGAAGTAAGCAATGAAAATATCTTGATGTAATGACATTGTATAAGTGTAAATACAGGGAGCAAGACTTACCTAAAAGAATGGAAGAAAATGATTGAGAAAACTATGACTGAGGAAGAATGGGAGGATTGCATAAGATGTAACAAGAAGTCAGCTGGGAGAAAGAATTAAACAGAAAAACATGAATGACGTTATATTTGCTAGATGACCCAAAAGTCCCACAATCAAGAAAGAAGGTTACACTGGTTAAAAAACCAGCCTAGCTAAGAGGGGAAATGAAAGCATTACATATATAATATAAAAGAAATGTAAAAAGGGAAGTTGATAGCAATGAATATAAATTAGAAATTGTAGAAATTTGACAAAGGAAACAAAAGGGCACAAGTGGAAGGACAAGAAGAAAGGGTTTTTTTAAGAATCTGAGGAACAAAAGGAGCTCAGTCTATTTAGTTTATCAAAAAGAGTTAAGGAGTGATTTGATTATGGTCCATAAGTACCTACATGGAGAACAGAAATTTGATAATTGAGAGCTCTTCAATCTAGCCAACAAAGGTATAACAAGATCCAATGGCTGTAAACGGAAGATAGACAAATCCAGACTAGAAATAAGGTACCTATTTTTAACAGTGAGAGTAATTCACTATTAACAATTTGGAATTGAAGCTGGAATTAATTTAGGGAAGTCCTATGGTCTGAGTCATGCAGGAGCATTGACTAGATGATCACAATGGTCCTTTCTGATCTTAAAATTAATGAATCTATTAATTTTATTCAACTTTGAAAAAAAAGGTTAGCAAAGATCTTTGAAAGGACCGTTTTGGAAATTTGACCATTTGAGTATTGCTAGGAAATGGAATGACTTCTTTGCCTTATTATGTATCAGAGAGAACAAGGAAACATGCCAGAAACAGAGATAAAGTTTTTGTAGAGAGAGGCAGAGAAAGAACAGAAACTTGTTCTAAGGTAACTCTTCATTCCAGTAATTTTTTTTTTTTTTAAATTAGATCATCTGAAAATAGGGAAGGTTCCAGGAAGGGATGGCCAGCATCCCAGAATCATGAAAGACACAGCAGACTGTATTTAAAAAAAAAAAAAAATAGCTAGAGCAGCAATTTTTAACTCCTCATTGGCAACAAGAAAAAGATTGGAAATAAGGTACCATGAAACCCAGGCTTAAGGAGGAAGCAAGGAAAATTTCTAGAAATTATAAGTCATGTTCAGTATTAGAAAAGCACCTGGTGATTTTTGATTATGAAGGAAGAGCACGGTGAACAGCTACAGATTGGTCAAAGATAAGTCAGCAAGAAGACTGTGCTTAATGAATCTGATAATGTCTTTGAGGGAGTGATAATAAGGGTTTGAAAAGGCTAAGGGGTGAAACAGTAGCAGACAGACTGTCTGGAGTTCAGGAAGGCTCTCCATTTAAAAAATAAAGACCAATAATGATGGTATCAATAATAAAATTCTCAAGTGGAGTAAAAAAAAAAGCCATGATCAGAACTTAATGGAAAACGGCTGGGAAGAAATAAGATGGCAAATAGTGCAGGGTGATAAGCATTGAGCCTAATATTACTTACTGTGTATCAGCTATCTGGACTAGGCAGCAATATGAATGACAACTGAGGGTGAATGAATACAAAGGAAGCTGGATCCTAATAAATCTGAAATAAATGGTGATGTGTGTTGGAAAATGGCTTCTATAACTGCACATTTAAAAATGAAAAATAATGAGGACCGGACAAAAAATACCAAAAGGATATTTGCTCTGAAGTCTGATGATATTCTACAAAGTGTTGGTCAGGAAAATAATCTTTATGGATGACAGCAGAGAGACTCTTACAACATTTGCTCAGCATTTGGAAGCAAATAGGAAAGCAGAATATAGGACACAGTGGAAGTGAGAAGAGAAATTAGGCTCTGTCACAAGGGTTAGTAAGACCACATCTGATGCATTGTGCAGAATTATGAGTGTCAGAATACAAGGAGGCCGATGGAGCTAAACCCAGTGGCAGAAATTTACATTCAAATTCTTGGTCCAAAATTTCTATATAAATATATACAATATTGTCCAAGGGTGAAATTTTTTCAAACAAGCCCACACAAAAGCCTAGTAGTCATTTTGCCCTCCTCTAAAAATCATTATAGAAAATACAAAACTACATACAATTAAAATAACATTACCAAAAAAAACCTCAAAGAAAATACCAAACACATACTATTTTCCTGTCGTAGGATTCCCCACTGCTGTAAGTCGTAGCTAGCGTGGATGCACATTCTTCCAGATACCAAGGTTTTTTTCCGCTTTCAGCTGTGCTGCTTATGGAAATAGTGTAGATGCTATTGGTGTAGCCATCACAGGAACAATGGTCCTTACTCCTTCCGCCATTTCCAGATGCCCAGACAAAAATGGAACCTAACTTATTTCGTCCCTGTTTACAAATAGGAAAGATTTGATTAATGTTTTTTTCTTAGTAAGCATGTAGGCTTGTGCCCCAAACTCTGTCCCCCTTAAAAGATAAAAGAGCTCATTGTGCAGGATTGTGAAGAAAAAGCAGAGTTCAGCTGAGCTAAAAGCCAAATGTCACAAATTCAAAATATGAGTGAGATGAATAAACAAAATCTTAAAAATTAAATTCAGATTCTATTTGTAGGTCTGAGTCTATTCTGTCCAATCTTACTAAGAGAGATGCAGAAGACACACAGCATGCATTAAATGTATCATACTGGATTTAAATAGTAAATGAAAAAAGAGCATGTTGTAGCTACAAACGTTTGTAATAGATAGAACCATTCTGGGCTCTCCTGAATGTCTCATTCTGGAATTACCAAGTGACACCACTTACTGTTTAGGTAATATCAAGTACCATGAACCACACGGAAGCAGTTAAACAAATATTATAAATAGAGCCCTGCAAATATGCGGATATCTGCTTTATATCTGTGGACCATGTTTGCAGATTTGAATGGATGCGGATCCAAATTTTATATTTAGATCCCTGCAAATCTGCAGATATCTGTTTGCGGCTTGTGGCTTGGATGCAGATACAAATTTTGTATCCGCACAGGACTCTAATTATAAATGGTAAATGTAAAACACCTTATTAAAATAAAAATGGATGGGCAAGGAAGGCTTTTGTAAATATATTAACATTAAGCATTAAGGCCCCGATTCAGTAGTCTGATTGAAGTTAGGCACATGCTTTAGTAAATTGCTGAATGAGGACCTAAAACAAATATACAGATTAAGAAAATTTAACAGGTGAATCTAAATAAGTATCGTGGGAGTGAAAATTAATCTGTAATTATTCTGGAAGACACTGGTGTTTTTAATTTGATGCTGAGGTAAAGAGTGAAGATGATCAACATGCTGCATGCCTGCTGTCTAGTAGGGAACTGTGGTCTTCCTAATGTATATTTCAGGCATTTCATGCAGATAGATAAAAAGGTTAACGTGAGGTTCCCATAATATACATAATCTAAATACATCCATTCACTATTAGCAAGTACTATGATATTAATTAGGATACACATTTTATCAAAGGAGTAAACATGTCTTTAACTGTAATTCTGCAAAAAGACATCATTTTATTATTCATTAATTCTTTCGGGGAAAAAGCCCATGGGTTACAAATAAGTTAACAGTCTAGTTTATGTTTGCAGCCCATCATGAAATATATGGTTCATAGAAGTGGTAGGTTCATTGCTACGTATGATGAACTAATGTTATGCCACATGCTACTTCACTTTCTGTGATCATGAATTAATTACTAGTACAAATGTTTTCGGGTGGGGAAGGGGTTTGTTGGTTTTTTTTTTTTAAATATATAAACAGAGTGGAGCTGTGTGCCGCAAATGACATAAAGACAGCTGTTGGATATCTACCAGGACAATCTAAAACAATTAGCAATTCACAGCTTCATCTAATCCAGATGCACAGGGGTTTTCATTAGTGCATTTTTTGCTGAGTGTAATAGAACCTAAATCTATGTAAAAAAAAAAAAAAAAAACCAAAACACCCCACAGTTCATGATTCTGGCAGATATATGTGCTTGAGTTTACAAACATTGATTAATTTCACTTTCTGAGTTTAATAAAAGTTCAGTACCTGTAGAGACTCTTCTCCCCAGCACAATAACTTAAATATCAAATTCTCCTCCCTTGTGTTTACATAAGGTTATGCCTTTAAAATGTAATTTTTCATTAAAAAACATTTCAAACAGAGGGGAAAAAAATCCAGGGTGCCAAGTTAAATGTACTATGAAATCCACATGCTCCTGACAAGACCAGTCTGGTCAGCCATGAAGTGTAACTATTTCAATTTCTTTTTCTTTCTTTGGCTGATCTTAGCTGCTCCAGTGAGAAAAAGATACATTACAATAAACATGTTAAAAAGCTTGCAGCAGTACTGGACTACACACGCAGCAATATCACGCTGGGCAAACTTTGTGGTTCCTCTCATCGAGTACACCCAGGCCTTGACAGACCACTTCTATAACAGTGCTGCTCCAGCACAGGGAATGTTCAGTGCATTGTCATCTATCTATCTTTACATCTGGATTAAAGCAGTACACTCTGGTAAAGCAGTAATCTCTTGATGCGACCTCACCTTGCTGTTTTGTGCTTTTTCCCCACTCCTTTCGCCTTTTAGGGAATGACCCAAGGTCCAGTGAAGTCAGTGGGATTCTTTCCACTGGCATCAATGGGCTTTAGATCAGGCTATGAACTATTGTTTGTCTCCTTTATTCTGTCTGTCCATCCTCTGGTCACCTCTCTCCCTAACACTGTTCTTTCTTTGCTTTCCCCCATCCCTGAAATATTGACTGAAGTTAGAGAAGCTTATGCTTGAGAATACCTGCACGTTTGAAGCAGGTTGATGACCTAGAGAGCATCCATCTACTGGCTCAATTCACATCATCATGCCCATAGATATGAGGTTCAGAAGCTTCTTCAGGATTGGGAGAGGACTAGAAGATCATGCCAAAGGGATGCCGTTCCTTCCTTTTTATCATGCTACTGGCTGATTTCTGCTGGGTTCTGCTGGTAATCTCTGATTACATTTGCCTCTAACAACTGGTACCCTCTTTCTTCCAATGCTAAGCTATCTCACTCTCCTCCTTTAAATTTCTCCTCAAAGTTCACTTTTGACTAGTTTGTCACTGCTAACTTTCACTTAGAGTGATGCATCAGTCTTACCAAACAAAAAAGAAAAGAAAAGGAAAGAACTCCTCTTTCTCCCCACACGCACCACACTGTGTATGTCAGAACAAGCAGCATATGCAATACAAAACTGGGTTTTCAAGAAAACTCTGCTTTCTGCAGAAAATTTTCATTTTTCATTAAAAAACCCTCCAAGCCCTTCAAAACCAAAAAGTTTCTGCATTTTGGTCAAAAAATGAAATAGATAAATGACTGCATTGCAGTTATAGATCTGTTGCCTCACATCCCCATGCTCCCCCAAGGGTCACACTCCCCAGCTGGACTTCATCTCCCATGTAGCGCTGCAGGGACTATGATACATCACCTCCACTACCAAGAGGTGAGACTGTGGTCCATCCTGGGAGATGTAGTCCATCAAGGGAGTCCAGGGCATAGAGGAGAATGGGAATGTGAGGCGCCCAAACTACCGCTCCCATGAGGTACCACAGTAGCATTTCAAAATCTATTTCTATTTTCGATTTTTTGCCAAAAAGTCAAAAATGACAGTTGTTTTCATTTTTGTAGAAAGTATCCACAGAAAAGAAATATTTTTCTGACGAGCTCAAGTTGTAACTCTTGTCCCTCTCCCGTCTCTGTCTTTTGTCTTCATTGGCTGCATTTGGCTAATTTGGGCACTGATCCCATAATCTAGATGCATGTCATTCACCCCATTACTGTAATCACTGCAGTGGGATTTCTCAGCAGACCAAAGATTGTGCTTGTGAGGAAGTGTTGCAGGAACAGGCTTTGAATTATTAGTTCTTCTGTTCAGGAAAAGGTGTCTTATTTCTGTAAAGCACTAGTCCATCCATAGTGCTATAATAATAATGTGAAATGAGATTTTTGCAGGTAGAAACAGGTATGTGAGAAAATTTTCTCATGCACAAAATAGAAGGCTGCTGAAAATGGGGCCCTAATTGTTAGAAATGCTGCGGTGCAATATTAAAAATAATAAACACAGACTTAAGTTTTATTAATTCAAATAAAGAACAGGATTAATGACTATTTACATCCCATTTGACCTTTATGTAAACACTTGACTTTTCTTATAAACACTTATTAAAAGTATAAAAAATATATATTTCTTCACAATTCTAATGTCACTTTTAAAAAATAAAGCTTCATAATCAATGTTGTTTGTGTAAAAAAATAAACACCAGGTACATTGATGAATGGAAACCCCCTCCCCCCAAAAAACCCACCTCCCTCTAATCCACATGAAGCAAAGTATTCCAGCTCCTCTAACATACTGCAATATGGTACATTTAACAATTCAGCGTTTCATAGAGAACAATGGAATTTAACCTTCAGTCTAGACAATATGCTAAGATCTTGTTCCTAAAAGCTATTTGGCAAAGCAAATGACAGTCTTTAAAAAAACCAAAACAAAAACCAAAACCAAAATTCAACCTGCCCAAAATAACATGTCAAGTAAATATGCTCTGGTTTTCATTTACTGCTGATTGTTTGATTACTATTGGTTGTCTCCTTTCCCCTCTGCCCTCACATCCCACTTCAATTCAATGGACCCAGTCATGCTCAGGAAATTATAAACTTGCTAGTAACTCTATATACCAAACAACCGACTTAAAGCAACAGCATCAGTTGTCCTACTGTATGTGAACCCAGTTTACAATTGGTCTCTCTTCAAAATACAGAGTTAAATAGCAGACATTTGGACTGTGTTACAAAGTTAAGATAAACACACATGTAACATACTGTAGCTTTTACAATTTGGCTAAATCTTCCACCTGTCATGTTCCAGATGCCCAAGGGTGTCGAGACAAAAAGTCAATTCCTGAGCTGCCAAGAGGTTTTGCATCTTTTATTACTCAAAAGCAAAAGTTGTATTTACAGACTATATAGACACACTTTTTAGACAGAAGCAAAACACCAGTCAGTGATGTGAATTAGAGAAGAGGAAAGGCATGGGCTGGAATGTGAGTGCAGCAGAACATTCTCACTGCTCATGCCAATGATATCAGATAAAAATGTACCAGCCATCCCCTCTGAGTACAGTGCTATGTCTTCTCATGTCTTGCATCTGCAATAGCATTACTGACTCTTTTCCAAACACTGTAAAGCATTCCACAACCCTACTTGTAGTTGTCAGTGTAGCTTCTGAGATGTTCTCCTTCTGTTTTTACCTCTGTCACTAGTCTTCATAAAATGCCTGAATATTATAAAAACAAAAACAACAAAAAACCCACCATACTCTCAAGCCTTCAGTTCTGACAAGAAAAAGAAGTGTTTTGCTGACATTTAGTGTATCGTCAATCTAGGCACGTGAAGAATGTTACTAAGATATGTGCACAGACTGCATCAGAACTACTCTAACAAGGAACTGAAACTGCACCTAAAAATAGGGGTGTCGCAGGTGCTCACAACATGCCTGCTTTCTTCTGGCCATTCCCCCTTTTCCTTGTTCTTGCTAGCAGCAGCGAGGGTAAGTGGTGTAAAAGCCCTTTCAGCAGCTCAGCATCACAGGAGGCTCACTCTTACACTGGTGTGAGTCTTCCTGGGCCATTTAATCCAGTTTTAGGCACAGGTTCCGGCGGAAATCAGAGCCAACATGAACGTTCTTGTAAAGACACATGGAGAACTTCCCAACAATATTAAAGGAGCCTCCATTGCTCCCAGTTTATACATTGCTATAGCTTTATTAGCTGATTTCTTACTGATAGTGGTACACATCACTGTGGAGTGGTGATCTCTACACGCTAGTGGTCCCACTGGCATTTCCAAATAGTCTCTGAAACAACTTCCTTTTGACATGTGAAGCATGAGCAGGTGAGGCAAAAGGTAGTCCCATCAGTCTATAAAGTTAAAATTGTGCATTCATTCACTATTCTACAAACAAGGATGCCTTACTCTTGTTTGTGCACCCTTGTGTTCTTCTGCCTGAGATCTGAACAGGAACTGAAGTCTGGAAATGATTCTCTTTCTTTATTGTTTGAAGGGTTTTTTGGTGTCATTTCAACAGTGAGTTTCTTCTTTCTTGGCAAATTTGATCAATGTGAAGGAATAGAAAACACACAGGAAGACACAATCAGTGACCTGTAGAGATTAGAGCAGTGGGAGCGCAGGCAATGAGAGGCAATTTGGTCCTAGTAATTTTGAAATTCTGCACCAGGTTCAGGAAATAATCATGCAGCTGGAAAATGGGGAGGAAGGAAGGAGAATCCTAGCCATACTCATGATTTCAAAGTTTATTTTCCTCATCTCCTTAATATTGATTACTGTGTGTCCACGCACTACAATTATTGCAGAGAAGCTATAGGTGGTCATGATTCGGAGGTTGGGAAAAGTAGTCAGTGAGAGGATATCTTTCTTAAGAAATGATCTGCAAGGTGAAAAATCTGACCATCAGTGCCCTAGAGGCTTTAGTCCAACACCCTGGCATCCCTTCAACAGATAAGAACCATAGACAACAATTCTGAAGCACCATCATAAGAAAAGAAAGAAAAATAAATGGATTTATTATGAGAGAACTCTTTATTCTGAGAATCAAATGAAAAAAATAAATAACAGGTGAAATTTTCAAAAAGGCCATGAATGTTGCATGGGCTTCTGTGTGCTCAAGAAAATGTACGTTTGTGTGTACAAATACAGCAACATTGTATTTCTAATAAATTTGTGTGGGGGAAATGAACAGTGTTCCTAATGTACAGATGCATTTTAAGGGGTGTGTATAAAAATAAGGTCCAAAATGTTTAGTTTCGCACCTAAAGTTATGTTTTATTTACATTAATAATATTATGAATGTTGGGAAGATTAAGAAAGAGATTTTGCTAAATAACTCAGAGTGCTATAGTGACTGTATACATGCAATATTTGTGATATACAAATTCTATTGCTAACTGTTCAAAGCAAGCCATACACAGTATATAGTTGAAAATATCAGTTGTGTTACCATAATGTAAATGTTGTTTGTCTACTCACACCCATTGCCAATAGAAGGAAATTAACTGACTCATTTGTCCTGAATTTCACCAATTTCTTATCTTAAGAGAACAGAAATTTAAACATGAAAAGAAAAAAAGTATAAACGTATTTCACCCTTTCATAAGATTTTATACCTTGCATTGTGTCTATAAGTTATGGTGGAAATATTTTATGTACAGATAATATATAATGTATTGAATAACTAAAAACACTATGCATTAACACAGTAATGATGGTGATATGGTATGATGTAAAGAATATTTCAAATGCATACTTGCATCTGGTATATTTTTCATTTTCCTCTTTACTATAACAACAGGTTAAACAGCTTCAAGCTATTCCCCACAGAGCTATGATTAGCGCTTAAAGTGCAAAAAAAAGTGTTGGTTGAAACCTGAACCTCTGGAATGCTGGAATGAATTTCTACTTGTCCTAATTAAAACAAAATAAAGCCAGCAACAGGGCTGCATGCATCATGGGTTCTGGCTGTTTGTTATTTATTAATTATTATTATTACTATGAAGAAATAGCATGTTGCATACTACACTATTGTCAGACAAAAATGAACAAACAAAAGATTCCAGGTTTCCCAAAATATCTGTTAAACCCAGAGCAGATTTAGGATGAGATGCTCTCTAGTTAATGATAAGAAAAGTTCTCTCCTCACACAAAGCCAAAGTAAACAGGCATTGTGTGAGAGCTATGCTGGGTTTGGGTAAGGTGTGGAATTCACCTCCCTAATCTATAGTGAGGATTCAGTCAGCTTTTACTGGCTTGTACAGTTACCCATTGAAACCCTCTAGACAAGGATTTGTGGTCCATGTAATTATAGACCTAGTGATGATATCTTTTTCCCAGCAGGTATTCACAAGAAGTGTGGAGCTGAGCTCCATGGCACACATTAGGGTGGAGATTCTGCAGCTGCCAATCTGCTCAGCAACAACACTGTTAAGAGGTGACTTCCTTAACCGCAGTGCCATGAGTGAATGAAAAATAAACCCACATTTCTAAGAAAAGTACACAGGGCAGTCCCTGTGTATGGACTGGCCCCAACACATGGGTGTGGTTAGGGAGAAAGGATGTGGTCTGATTTAGTGTCAGATCTATTGGTCTCACCTTCTTTGCCTTAACCCTCACTCTGTTGTGCAGCAAACCCTTGAGTACAAACCGGCACGCCTTGAACTGGCTCGTTGAAATCCTGCTCTCCCCCACGTGCAGTAGAAACACACAGACTTTGCTGTGTCCAGTTCTGTAGAGAAGGGGGATGAGAGACTTGCCCTTATTAATTAACCAGATTATTTTATTGTGTAAATGCATCTTCACTGAAATGAGTATATTTTAAACATATGGAAAGGTCCACTATTTTCCGAAGTGGCATGTTAATTTTGGCTTCCCAACTTAAGATGTCTCCTCAGTCAGAGACCTGATGTATTTTACGTTAATCTATTTCACGTATCTCAAGTTGGGCACCCAGAATAAGAGCCCACTTTTGAAAAGCTGGCCTTTAGACCATGACACTCTTCTTGCTTGTTAGAACAGTTTCCACAAATGTGTGAGGAATGGGATGAGGTAATTAATATAGCCTCTGTTCCCAATATGCTATGTGACATTGTATGGAAGCTGGACATTTTGAGGTATATTTTCCTGTAACTTTCTTTCCAAGTTTTCCTGCCTTTTGGATGTGTATATCACATTGAATCTAATATAGGAACATTTGTTATATTATTTTATTGTCTGTAAACTTGCTCATTGCACTACATACTGATCATCCGTGGAAAAACTACACATAACAAATAATGCTGCTGTAAAGAAATCTTCTGGTTATTTCCAAAAGAAAACAGAATCCATAGCATCACAGTACAACTCAGCATTAGGAAAACTAAATTCTGCTACTTTACTGATTGGAAGACAGTATTTGTAATCTAGGGTGTTTGAGCAGAGCACTAGGAGTTGCCAACTTCATGCAAAGCAAAGACTGAAGAAGAATTGTTAGTTTTGTGACACATGTAGAGGTTGACAACCAATCTGAGTTTTGCTGGATAGTCTTAATTTGGAAAAGACTAGACCATATCCAGTACAACCTATTCTTGCAAAACCATTCAAGTGCCCTAAAACATATGCTTTAGCACAGCCACATACATCTAGAAACAAAGATTTGTTTGGAGGAAATCAATAACACTGAAAAGGACTTAGGGGGTCATGGTGAATAACCGATTGAACATGAACTCCAGTGCAATTCTATGGCTGAGAGCTAATCTGATTTTTGAGTGTATATACCGGGGAATATCTAGTAGGAGTAGGGAAGTGGTATTACTTGGTATTCAGCATTAGTGAGATCATTACTGAAATACTGTGTCCTGTTCTGGTGTCCAAACTTTAAAGAAAGAATATTGACAAATAGGAAAGCGTTCAGAAAAGAGCAATGAGTCGAAGTCTGTAAAATCTGGCTCAACTGTGAAAGGCTAACGAAGCTCAATCTATTCAATTTATCCAAGAGGAGTGGTGTGGGGCATCAGTGCCAGGCTCCACGGAATGCTGTGCAGTGGGGGTCAGTCTCGACCTGCCTTCACCATCACCCATGGCCCCGTGTGATGTTGCGCAGTGGTGCCTTCCTGCCTTAAAATCTATGAACCTCTAAAAATGATTTAGGCCAATGATATTGTCTCATGGTATCAGGATGTATTGTTATGACATTAAAGCACAAATATCACTACACTGTGTGCAATTAGTCTGTCCTTCAGAATGAACTATTAGAAATGTCAACTTTGTTGTGTGAACAACCAGCACAAAATCCATTGTAAAGCAGAAGTGCCAAAATTTTCACTCAAAATCATAAAGTAAAACATTTATTTGCTCACATGCCACAGCCATGGGGGCCAGACAGTATCTGTGGCCTTAACCTCTCTGTGCCTCAGTTTCTTCATCTGTACATTGGGTTAATAGCCATTTTTGTGACGTGCCTTTGAGATAATCAATTGAAACACTCAATAGAATTAAAAAATATATTATTATTGTATTTTCTGTGCAAATCTGCAACAAAGTGAATATTTTGTGTAGACAACAGTTACATGCTCCTCTTAAACCCATGCAAATTTCGATGACAGAGGAAGCTAATAACATTTTTTAATATATTTAAAAACAGTCTGTTATTTACCTCAACACAAGCAGCAATCCCCTTTGCCTAAACACGTCTGAGTTATACACATTGCCTTCCACCCCTGGAATCATCTTCTTCTGCCTTGCCATTTCCCTATTCGGGGTTGGTGACTTGTATAGCCTCCTTCCAAAATTCGTGATTGTATGCCTGGCTGTTAAGCAAATTGGTCTCTCTAAGGCTGCTATCCAGTCTTTGGCCTCCTCCTTGGTTATATTCCTTCCTTGATCATTGTAAAGACCATCCTACCAATATAACTCTTGGGTCTCCACTGGACATGGCCACACCAATGTAGCCTAGCCTCCCTCAACTTATCTTCAATTGGGTAACCCACATTAGGCTCCTCACACTCTTATCATGGAGTGTCCAATTACTTCACCATCTCAACATCTTCATTTCCATGGTGGAGAGCATGCTGATTTCTCTTCTTGTGGCTGGCCAAGTCTCTGCTCCATATGTTAGGAGGGTCAAATTACACTTTTACACATTCTACCTTTTAACTTTATTGGCATCTTTTTATCACCGTCCAGCTGCTGGAATCTCCTGGTATAATTTTTTAAAGAAATAAATCCTCATGTAATTCCCTCTTCCAAATGCTTTTACTTGCATTTGAGGGCTGTTCAGTGACTGTAGGAGAGCCTTCTGCTTCTAAAATACACTTTGAACGCACACTCTGCAGCCAAAGTTGGTGAAGCGAGAGAGATGAAATGGGGCAGTGATGATGGGAGGGGAGGCACCAAGCAGAGTTCTGACAAGAGGTTCAACAGCACAACATCTGATCATTAATGTCCATCAAACATTTTGGCTTGTGTCCAGCTCACTAACAGAATAGTGTAGTGAGAATGAGATGAAGGCCACTGTTCTGACAGGCCGGCAATAAGCCAAAGATCCTGATTTAGATTTCATTGCCTGTCCTTCTCCCCCTTTCTATTACATTAAGGATGACCTGCTCCACCATGGCTTTAGAGTAGTCATGGGTATGCAGAACAGGTAATGCAAAACAAATAATGGTAAGCTGGCTGCTTACTGTGACAGCCTGGATAACTGGCTCTTTGAAGTCTTGCTATGCAAAATGCCAATAGTAGCTGCAACTCTCCAGAAACGTGGTTATGGTATCCTTGGCAAGGCACATTTAAAAGCAAAAGCAGAATAATGTAAAGTCATCACTACCTGATCATGTAAAGGGATTTATGCTTTTTTATATCTACATTCCAAATATGTTTGCTTGTGTGGTCAGAAAAAAATCTTGTTCAAATCTATATCAGAGAAGCATCTCTAGCATGATTCAACATATGGCCTGTTGTATACAGGAGGTCAGACTAAATGATCTAATGGTTCCTTCAGTCCTTAAATCTATAAATCTTTTAAACATTTGAGTTTTTCCCCCATACAAGGACGAATAAATCCTTGTTTTACTACCATAAATAATCCTGTATATTTTTATAGTATTCACATATCATATACTCAGTCTTTTCTTCAAAAATGTTATTTTTGGACATATTGTCCTAAACTTGGTTGTTCAGGCATCTAAAACTGGATTATTATGGAATTATAATTATACAATTATAATGGAATAGTTTTCCAGGTTATTAAATCTACTACATATTAAACACTGACATTTCAAACACAGACCTTCTGAATGGTACTTGAGAATAGTTTACAATATTTTCCCTTTTTCATTCTTTATCCTGATCCTGCACAGCAGCTGTACAGAACATTTAATATCTGTCTAAGATTTTCAATTTTTAGACTTTTGCTATTACTTTGTGTCATTTTTAAAAAAACACATTTGTCTTTTTCAATTTATGGCATGTTGTTTTGTCTGTATGGAACTCCGAACAACGTACATTTATTTATCTTTGTTATTTTGTATAGGATTTAGAACTGGTGAGCGTATTAGCTCAATAGATTTTTCAAAAAATTCCCAGACACCCTGCGTGAGTCATTTAATTGGAATAATACAACCTAACCATAATTTGGACATGTTTTCAAAAATCAGTCTCTCAGTGGCCTGAATAAGAGGCTGTGCTTCTTGAAGAGACATACCTATTCCATTTTTATTTTGTTAGTTTTATAAAGAGGGATCACTCAGTTTAATTACACTTTAATCAAAGTCATTATTCAACAGCACCTGCAATTTTCTTAATTAAACATATTGGGCACAATCTTTCCTCTCAGACCCACTTAAAGGATCCTGCCTCTCTATTCCTCTCTCACCAAGCTTGCATTAACATCAATGCGTGATGTCTTGTAGGGCAAAAGCAGACTATCAAGTCAAGATATGATACATGGATCTGAAAGAGAAACCTGCCAACTTTTTCAGTGACAATATGTTACTTTAACCTGGATCAAAGATGCTAATTTTAGTACTGTAGTTACTGTTTAGGACCAGCATTTTTTAAAAGAAAGGCCAAGATCTGTGTGCAAAATTTTATGTATACTTGCCTGCCTACCTTTGCCCAAGTATTATGACTGCTTTTGCAAATGAGAGGATTTGGCATGGTTCGTAACCAGCCATTTGTGTAAACCCTGTGATCTGAAAAATCACCATGTAAAAACAGCACTTGTCATAAAGAGTAACTTTATTCTAACACCAAAGAAGGAACTGTATTAGATTGAATAAGGACCACAGTATCTGTCTTTCACTGATTCACTATAGAGCTTCTGCCTGAGAGCATTCCATAATGCTATCCTGATTTGTCTCCTGCTACAGTTTTAAAGAAGCAGTACACACAGCCTTTCAGCAACTTTTAACTCTATACATCTGTTTCTTCCATTCAGACATATCTGCTGATTTTAGTGACAAAAGTAGGTTTGTACTGCTCCTTCCTATAGTCCTATAGAGCCAACCTGAAAATGGGAGGTTTAGCTGGAATCTGTTTCTTATAGTGCAGCACCAACAAAATTGTTTGTTTTCTGAATCATACCCAGTTACACTTTTGAAGATCTATTGAAGGCTCACAGGGCGCAACTGGAAGACATTGGATTTTTGTCCATGTCAGTCAGGACCTTATTTGTCCTGCAGGACATTAATTACTGGTGATGATGTGGAAACTGTGAAAAGCTCAGTTTGATTTTCAGAGGCCAGACTGTATCTTTCTGCTTATAAAGTAAGCACATTTGATATGGAAAGCAAGAAGACACAGAAACAGAACCATATGATGTCACTTTGTAAAGGGTCACTTTCAGGCCTTGTCTACACTTACGCTGGCGTGTAGGGTATGTGTAGTTACACACCACAGTGAAAGGTAGGCCACACTTGTCACAGCAGTATGGAGTTACATGCGGCAGTGAAAAGCTCCAGCCTTTCCCCACTGCCTTCCCACTGCTGAAGCCTTTCCCCCTTCCAGAGCCTTTCCTCGTGGCTGAAATCTTTTTCCACTGTCAGACTTTTTCACTGAAGTGGGAAAAACTCTGGTAGGAGGGAGGTAACAGGAAACCACACTGCTAAAAATAGCAATGTAGATGTCGCAGGCACTGCTTGGGCATGTACAGAGCTGTGTAAGGTATGTACCCTAGGGCTCAGGCACTTGACTCATCTAAGCCATTTACACTGCTATTTATACCTGTGCTAGCTGGATGTACCATGTCAGTACTCTACATGCTGCCGTAAGTGCAGATATACCTTCAGAGAAGTGCCCTGTACCATTTTCTCTTTTCAGCATTCCAGGGGTCTGGTAATAAGGTACTTTAAAAATTGTTCAAACTTTTAGTTATCAATTTTAAAATAAAAAAAATCAGCATAAATGAACATGCTCTCACAGTGGGACCCAGACCACTATTCAGAATATTGAGGCTTATGGCAACCCTTTGTACAACACTTCAAAAGGAGAAAAAAAAGGAGTAAAAGAAAATAAAAATTAAAGGGTACATAACTTGTACCAAATATTATTGCTATTATTGCTCTAAGAAATAAAAACAAACTTTTCCTCTGGATTGTTTATAAAAAAAATAATCTATTTATAACTGTACAATGAAGAATTTCATTTATCTTTTGTGCTTTTATCTATGTAAAACAAATTGAACCATGTGTTACTATAATGGAAGTAGTCTATGGTCTGTTGACTTCACTGAAGTTTTATATCAGGTGAAGATCAGGTCCTTGAAATTATAAAGAGCAAACGAATATCTGTGTTATTCTAGTATACGAATGGGAATAAACGTTCTTTTGATTGCATAATCTTAGTGAGACCATGCTTACACACACACACACACACACACACACACACACACACACACACACACACACACACACACACACACACACACACACACACACACACACACACACACAATTTCGCATTTCATTCAGCTCTTTCTTCCTCTAGCTTCCCTTAAAAGCTTCGTTGCTGTTTTCCACTGCCATCGTTGTCAAATAGTAGTAGAATGTGATTAAGCTTTGATAAGTGCTGACATTTCACTTGAATAAAGAAGTGATGATGCATGGGGAGCAGCAGTGGAGGTGTGTTTTGACTTATGAACCTGATACATTAATCAGTGCTATAACAATTACCATTGTTTTAAGGATTATGATTATCCAGAGCACAGCTTTCTTAGGCCCTGACCCAGCAAAGCATTTAAACATGTGCTTAACATTAAGCCGCTGAAGTCATTGGAACTAATTATTATATTTTGCTAAATTCAGTGGTGGTATAAGTGGTTACAGCTCTCATTGACTTAAATAGTAGATGCACTTTCTGAATTTGGTCCACAATATTGCTGTATTTCAACATTGGAATGAACAGGCAAACGGTCTCTCAATCACTTTGAAGAAATATTTTGTGCTAATTTCATCTCTTTCAATCCTAGAGCCAGTTGTCTTTTTGCTAGAAAGTCCCTCTCTACGTTCAAAACAGCGCTCAGACCTTCAAGTGTGCAATTTTAAAATGGTTTCCATCAAACTCTAAATAGGGGAAAGAGGTATGAGTGGTATTTTCCCTTTAAACAAAACTCAGCATCTCCTTATCAGCAATGTGTCTTGAGAACTTCAGTTTTCCTTAGCTTGTGCACATGCACACACAGAATGAATCCATGACATAGTGTTTAAGTAAACCTACCGATCTGATGCCATTCTCAAAGGCCTGACGTGCTAGAGAAGCAGGTCCATCTACAGTCTTGCCATCATCATCAGGACCCCAGCTGGCACTGTAGATGTGTATATGATGTGGATTCAGACTGAGAGACTTTGCTTCCACCATGTCCGTAACATCACCGTCCAACATCCTCACTCCTTCAAAACAAGAGACGCAATGAATGTGAGAAGCGGACTAATGAAGCCTGTTTGAAAAACTGCTATGTGAAAAATACGGCATGCTAGGTACTTCTTAACCTTTGCAGGTTACACTTCTTATGTTTTTTTTTTTAATTACAACACTTGAATCATCTCCAGCTTTAGGAAACATCTGTGCTCAAATTCCTTCACTCAATACATAACATTTTGAATTTTAAAGAAAAACTTAACATTTCTAGGGAAAGCTAAAAAAAAAATATTTCAACCTCAGTACATTTGTTTCTCATTTAAAAATAATTATACCCTTCTTTCTGATGCAGTGCAATTGTAATACTTAATTTGAGAGATGGCAATCTGAGCCATGGTGGCAGACATAAACACAAGACATACGTTTATAGATAAACACAGGATTATGACTTCGTTGCAGGATTCTGCAAAAGGAGAAGCTGGGGAGAAAGTTCTTAGGTACTAGCAAAAGTCTTACCGAAAGTTACCGACAAAGTAGAACATTCTTTGCATAACCTTATTCTAGCTCAGTCTGCAAAACTGTGAACATCCCTCTCTAGGCAGGAATGTGCGTAACGCCTGATTCTGAAATGCAGTTGTGTATGCAGAACTCCCATTAATGTCAATGGCACTTATGCATGAATAAGGGATCTCAAGATCCAACCCTCAGTAAACAGTAGTATTTGACAAACTTGTGTGCCAGCATTTGTCAAGTGGATATGTACATGACAACATGGTGTGTTAGGAGCAGTGTGATAAGAAAGGTTGAAGGCTGTAAACTGAGTATATTTTGGAATTATAAATAAATATTCTTGTTCAAATCCACCATAACATCTCAACATAATTTAATCTCGATGGAGCAGGCACTTGATGCCAGTCTAAAACTTTCTCACATCTTAATAAGTAACAGCAATGAAAGGAAAACCTCCAAGTCAAGGTGCCATCTGCATGAAGATTTTAGTTTTTAAATAATAATTAGTATGTAACTGCATGAGATGGTATATGTTGATGTTCACTTCCACAATTAACATATCTGAAGTCTTTTCCTATTTAATAGGAACATTGCTATTTATAAATCAAATTTATATATTTTAATTATAAGAACACACAGATTTGTTCATGAGTTTGCACAGAATCAACGTGAGCGTTTAACCAAGGCCTTACCTTCCAACGTATATGGATTGGTTTATTGATAGAGGATCTATTTTTTCTCATTCTAATTGACTTGAAACTGAGAAGTGATCATATTTCTAAGTTCACACAAAACTGCTCGGGTTCTGTGAGATAACAAACTTGTCCAAACAGTGATCTCACTATGAACTTTATGTTATAAAAAAGCCATTTAAACCACTTTGGTAATCTGAGGTTTTATTTTTCTTCCCCAGCATAATCTTAAAAAGTTAATGAGGGGCAGAAGGTGTGTTCTCACTCATTCAAGCATATCAATATAGTTGGCTCCAAACTAAGACAACAAAAGTTGTACTGCGTTTAAACAAAGCAAGATAAAAACCAGAGGGAGGGAATTTCCAGTTGTGTTTCTACAGCTATGCTTTGTTAATGTAACATTCACTATAGTGACTAGTAAAACCAAGTTCAATCCCTGGCATCTGAAATAATTTACACCACGTTTAATGTTAACAAATATTACAGTGGTAAAATCCCAAAGCAGCCCACCCAAGGCTGTGAAATATGTGCTATTCTCTTTTGCCAATAATTAGACATCAAGTGCAACTTTTATTAATGGATATATCATTGGCTGGTTTAAATAATTGCTTTCTTTTGCATGAGCTGTTAATTTTGCCACATCACAGAACATCCAGCGCGTTTTTTGCATGTGGTGATAGCACAATTACAACCATCCAGAAGGCTATTTGGAGGCTTAGTTTCCAGACTGCCCACCTAAATCTGCAGAATTCTTTAAACTTTGCCGAATATTTGACATAAATGTGAAAACATCAGCGGAATTTTAGTCAGCACAAACGTCTACCAAATCATAAAGAAGCATGTGAAAATTAAGTGAAAGCAAGTTTTCCTTTCAAATATTTGTTTTTAATCAGGGCCTCACTTAAGCTTAAAGAAACAGCTGAACAAATTCCTTGTCAGCTGAAGACAATCTACATCTGTTCTGCCACAATTTAGTATAACTGTTTTCCCATCAGGACTCAAGCCCAGCCAAGTAACTAAGCACCCAAATCCCCACAGATGCTCTGCAACTTCCACAATAAGGCAGAAACAACAACAAGCTAGTCATCCCTTTTTACAGAAAACAAAGAAAACCCAAAACCCTGTAGGTGGTAACTTGCTTTGAATGGCTTTTTACAGCACTGGCAAACATTCAAATAATCACATTCCTTTGGCTCAGCTAAGGGGCCTATGGCTGAGATGAGTAAGAACTGGGGGGCACAGTATAATTTTTTTTACAAGAGTTATCTCCCAACCAGCAAAAGAACTAAGATCCAGATTCTGCTCTCACTCACACTGTTTCATGTCAGCACAGGTCCACTGATGTCAGAAGATTTACTCCTGATTTGCACTGTTGTGAGAGGAAAATCAGACAGTTTAGGATATTGTTCCCTTATTTGTTTTATGGTCAGAGAGGAAGAGGACAAAGCACTTAGAAAACAGGTGAGCATTACTGGTGGATATATTTCAAACGACTTTCCATTACAAACATCGTTAATTGTGGTTGTTCTGCTAATAGAATTTGATGAAATATTGGTGGAAAGGATTTTATTCCTCTCTAATCTCTCCTGGGCCCAGAGATCACATTCTGGCTGAGGTGAGCAAAACTGCTCTCTGGCCAAATTCATCACCAGTGCAAGTGAAAAAGTGGTGATCCAAATCCCTGTGACACCACAATGTTACCACTGGTTCATTGGCCTCCTTATTGCCGTCACCAAGAAGAGTATCCCCCGCGGCTTCCAGGAAGAATACACTCCCTGCAGGACAAAATAGACCCAGGACCCGCACTGGCAGTACAACCAGTCGGGCTGCTCACAGGTTACAAAAGCCCTGTTAGAGTCTCTAGACTCAGCCAGACATCTGCGGTGGACTGAGTGTGTTGAAGGTCTGAACTAGTCGCCATGCCTGGGCCATACTAAGACATCTCTGAGCCACTAATCAGAGAGAATATTGGACCTCAAAAGTCTGGCCCAACTCCATAGCCTCCAAATTGATGGAGAAAGCACAAAAGGACCGCTTGACAAAAACACCAAGTGAGAGATTCATCAACTATATTGCACAATGACCTCCATCCTTCACAAGGCTCCATCGCCATCAGTACAGATGAAGTGAAAGAGGGTTTCGCCACAATGAAGAAAGAGAAGGCATCTGGTGGAGATGGTATCCCCCCAGAATTTCTTCATCACATAGGTCCCAGGGGACTCCAAGGGCTAGAGAAACTGAACACCAAAACTATGGAATACAGATGCATCCGAAAAGCCTGGCAGGAGGCAATAGTCTTTGCCATACTCAAACCGGGCAAGCGGACTAATGACCCGGGAAGTTATAGGACAATATCACTCCTGTGCACTACCTACAAACACTTGGGAAATCAGTGATCCCTGAAGAACAAGCAATATTCCGGCCTAAACGCAGTTGTTGTGACCAAGTTCTGGCCCTTGTAAGGTACATCGAGGCTGGATTCCAGAGGAAATCTAAGACCGGCACAGCCTTTGTAGACAGACACTGGGAATTAAGCTGTTAATTGAACACTGGTTTGGCTTAATATGGTTTCAGACATAACACAGTTTGTCTGGCTTGGGCAGATGGGACATAACCATTTTTCAAACAGTGTTTAAGAAACATACTTGTGACAGCCTCAACATGTTCTAAACATGCTGGATGAAGTTCTTCCTTCATTTGTCAGTTGAGTTGCTCAAAGGATGAGTGGCTTCAAATCTAGAGCAAAGTTAGTAAATTTAGTTTTGACATAGTTTACCTTGCTCTCTGGCCAGGTAAATTGTGTTTAAATCACGTTAGTCTGAATCAATTTTAAGTTATGGTTAGAACAGGTTGTGATTCAGCTAATATGGCTGAATCCATTGGGGCTGTTCTGTACCACTAAACACATTTGTGATGCTTAATAATTAATAATACATTTAAAAGCCAGCATTGCCATGTAGAGGAAAGCCTTACAGTGTCTGCTGGAGGTGGCCAGCCTATTGCTGATTAGAGCAGATTGTGAGTAATGTTTTCCCCCTCCCCCATAGCTATTCAGAGCAAAGCTTTTATTTTCTCTGGTGCAATAACTTTTCTCAGTTCCCCCTCTAGTACTTCCTACTGTCTTTCATGGAGATGAACATAGCTCCCTGTTGGGTCAAAGATCAACATTTCACACTTTGACATTCCCAGATGGCCTCTATTGTAGGACAGAGAATCACCAGTTAATGAGTCTGAATTAGAGTTTTCCGGTGAAAGAAAGGGATGTAGAAAGAAAGAGGATGTTTTGCCCGTATGGTGTCATCAAATGTAAAGTACTGACCTGTATTTAAATAGTTTTCCTGCATACAGGCCTGTTCATTAACATATACATAGATGGTATCTCCATACTATATTACAAGAACTAAAACAAATATTTTAATTAAGCAGCCACTGCTTTAGAATCTATAGAAATGACTTAGACTGTGATCGAGTGAATGGAATAAATAAGTGTAATAAAATCTCATACTTCAGGGCATACTCTCATCACATGCCATGGTTAGGAAGGAAGAAGGTGCTTTCTCAGTAACTGTGACCACAATCAAACAAAGCACTAAAACATATCCTTAAAATTAGGCAAGCACTTAAGTGTTTTGCTGGATTGGAGTCCATATGCACACGGGCATTCCTGATTTGTACACCGCTGTCAGAAAAGTACAGCATTGTGCACATGTTTACATGTGTGCCTTTGAAAATATGGGCCAGTTTGCTGAGGGAATTACTTAATTTACCACAGCTGGTTAAGTCCAGTTATCTTGACAATTTGTGCACTTAAGGGTATGCAGCTGTGGTCTTTCCTCTAACCAGGGTGAGAATGTTAACTCAGTCTCTTTCGTTCAACCCCTGGAGAGGGAACACACCCAGTGAGGGCATTTTTTCCCTTGCTCAAAGAACAATATTTGATACAATTCATTTCTGTATGTCTTCAGATATGAAATGTCGGTAGCATTGTTTAAGGTGTTACATATTACCGGTGAAGGTATTGGAAGTCCACAGGTTTCCTAATTTTGTTATTCTTTGTATTTACATATACAAAATTCTCTCTCTCCCTCCCACCCCCACTAGCCAACCTCAGAAATGGCCATCTCCCAACCACCCAAACAAACAGCTAGCTCCAGCCCAGTTCATCCACCATAATCATAAATTTTAAAAAATGATCACATTATTCTGGTGTAGCCTCTACCATCAGCTTCCACTGTGTTCGTCCATCTCCCTCCATTATACAACTTTTCCCCACACCCCATTCACCATAACTCCAATACATCCTTGGGACAAGTCCTTTTTTTCCTTTGCCCTTACCAATTTCTCACACTTCATCAGTCAAACCAGTCAGACCCAACAAATTCAGTTCTCTAGCTCTCTGGAAGGAGACATCATTGTCATGCGGGCTGGCTTGAGTGGGGGGGCATTTAGTATATTGGGTGACATCAGTATGACAGAATCATAATAATCCATGTGGGATATGCCATGTCAGGTACTGTTAGGAAGGTTATAATGTGCTAAGTAAGATAATAATACTTATTTTCATGTGTAATATTTGAAATGGAAGTTATAGATGTATTTGAGATATCTGTATTTCAAATTGTTTTGCCTGGGCAACACCCCAGATAGGAAGGCTGCAGAACAATGGCCTGCATAATGGCCCATTAAGGCATTCCCAGGTGCAAGGGGCCCTGAGGGAGAAGCCAGCATCACCACTGAGTCACCAGAACCTGCTTACGTGACTCTGGACTCAATTGCAGGCAGCCTACCTGATGAAGCATCAGGACTATCCCATGTGAATATGGACCCCAGGCACACCGGAGGAGTCACCAAGATTGGCCCATGTGACTAGGAACTCCATTTTGGGTCTTGTGACTGCCCACAGGCCACATGGCCGGAGGAGGGGGTTTATAAAATCAAGCCAGAGAAACCATTTTGTCTTTGTTCCTGTCCAGTCTGCAGACCTACACCTATCTCTGGACCAATTCATTTTGCAACTGAACCGAAGGACTTAGACCCATCCAGGTACTGGAGGTGAACCAGAGAGAACTACACAAGCCTGCAAATCCACATTTCTTCCAGAAACCTGATGTATATGGACTTTTAATCATTTGTATATCTGTGATTTACTTTAACCCTTTAACATTTCTCTCATGGTTTATTTCTTTCTTTTTACAATAAACCTTTAGTTTAGATACTAAAGGATTGGCTGTTAGCATGGTATTTTAGGTAAGATCCAAACTTATATTGGTCTGGTACTGTGGCTGACCCTTTGGGGTCAGAGGGAACCTTTTTAGTAAAGAGCAGAGAGTTCTAGTAACTGGTCTCTTTACTGGGCCTAGTGCTGATTTGGGAGCCTGGAGCTGAAATGCAGTGAAGGGGGCTGTGGGAATTTGTGGACTGGCTTCTTGATATCCAGTGTGGGGTAATCAGAAGCAGTTCGTGGCTGGTTGGGAAGCCGGGCTTCAGTGTCACCCACCAGCGTGGGGAGAATCTGCTCTCCTTTTGCAGCCTGCCCTGACCTTGGCATTATCAGTTGGCAACCCTGGGCACGGGTCATATCACAGTCATGATTTTTCCTTTGAGTTAGGGGGAGGCTCCAGGATCTTCTCTGCCCCTAAGCTATAATGATCAGAGATATCTTTTGGAAATTGAAAGAACAATGCCTACTCCTGATCAGTGAGGAGCTGAGAGTTAGCAGCAGTCTGACCTGCACTTTCCCTGCAATGGAACAAAAGCTGGGCAAGGGGCAATAATTATATTCTAGCTCATTCAAAGATGTCATTAGGGAGAGAGAGGCTGACAAATTCTTTCGTTTGGGATAGTGGCTTGGTGAGCTGGCTGAAGACAAATTCAACGCCTTTCACCAGAAAGACTGAGGACTTTCCATTTTCTGCCATACATGCAGAGGTGCATTTATTGGGTCACAGTAGACACCAACAATGTTGTCCTTGCCCCTCTTTAATATTTAAAAAAAACATTTTTACACATCCATATTAGTAACACTGGTGATTATTTTTTAATTGTACTTTGAAGCTCAGTGGTTGATGGTGCACCTTTAAAATATGAATAATTATTAATGTTGGATCTTTGTGAGGAATAAACAGAAAAGATGATGGAACATTTTTAACATTTAAGAGTTGCAAATTATTTCTTGATATAGACAGCTTCATCAATTTTTAAATAAGTAATAATCATAATACCCAGCTCTTATAAAGCATTTTTCATCAGTAGATCTCAAAGTACCTTACAAAGAAGATCAATATTATTATCCCCATTTTATAGATAGGGAAACTGAGACCTAGGGAGGTGAAGTGACTTGTCCCACACCAGGTCAGTGGCAGAGCTGAGAATAGATACCAAATCTCCAGAGCCCCAGTCCAGTGCTTTAGCCATTAGAAATCACTGCCTCTTTTTGAACATAACTGATATGGTATCAAACCTCATTTTTTTAACAGAGGATTTAAATATTTTAATATAGTCCTTTTATATGAGGATCTCAAAGTGCTTTTTACAAACGTGCTATTTACAAATATTAATAAAACAATCTTCACAACACCCCTGTGAGGTGGGTAATTATTATCCCAATAACACAGGCTGTGAAACTGAGTCATACAGAGAGTAAATGACTTACCCCAGGTCACACAGTAAGTTTGCGGGAGAGCTTGGAATAGAACTTAGACCTCCTGACTTCTCGTTCTGTATTTTAATCACAAATCTGCTTAATTTTCTATGCCTACTTAAAGATGTGGAGTTCTAGAGAGCAGTTCTGAAGCATCACTACAAAAGGCTTTCCTTCAATAACTGTTTTTAATGACATCCATTTTAGTGGCATATATCTGTCAATGCAGTTAACTCCTACATGCCACAAGGGACCACGACAGTGATACCCTTAACTCACCCAACATTTAAAATCTATGCAGCTACACACTTAACCCAACAGACAAGTCTGTTCTATGTCGAGCACTCTTTTTCTGCCCCACCCCCTCACATGCATGATACAATTCTGCGGTGACTTGGAAGCCTATTTTTGCTGACTCCAAGACAAGGAATACTTCCATCACACTACTGAACAGCACACTAATCCTCAGATACCTTCATACCAATGCTACAAGAAGAAGAACTCTGCATGGACTCCTCCTGACGGTTGAAACCACAGAATAGACTTTTACATAGAACGCTTCCGCTGACGTGCACAAGCTGAAATTGTGGACAAGCAGCATCCACAGCCTCAAAAACAACTCTGACATTATAATCAAAGAGGCTGACAAAAGAGGTGCGACAGTCATCATGAATAGGTCGGATTACAAACTGGAAGCTGCTAGACAACTCTCCAACACTACATTCTACAGGCCACTGTCCTATGATCGCACTGAGGAATACCAAAAGAAACTACACCATCTGCTCATGAAACTCCCTGAAGAACCACAGGAACAAATCTATAAAGATACTCCCCTAGAGCCCGACCAGGGATATTCTATCTGCTACCCAAAATCCACAAACCTGGGAACACTGGATGCCCCATCATCTCGGGCACTGGCACTTTTACAACAGGGTTATCAGGCTACGTGGACTCTCTCCTCAGACCCTATGCTACCAATACTCCTAGCTTTCTTTAGGTTACCACCGACTTCCTGAGAAAACTACAATTCTTGGTGATCTTCCAGAAAACACCATCCTGGCCACTATGGATGTAGAAGCTCTCTACACCAACATTCCACACAAAGATGGACTACTAGCCATCAGGAACAGTATCCTCGATAATGACATGCACACCTGATAGCTGAATTTTGTGACTTTGTCCTCACCCACAACCATTTCAGATTTGGAGACGATTTATACCTTCAAGTCAGCGGCATGGCTATGGGTACCTGCATGGCCCCACAATATGTCAACATTTTCATTGCTGACTTAGAACAACGCTTCCTCAACTCTTGTCCCAAAGTGCCCTTCCTCTACCTACACTACATTGATGACATTTTCACCATCTGGACCCATGGAAAAGAGTCCCTCGAAGAATTCCACCGGGATTTCAACAATTTTCACCCCACCATCAACCTTAGCCTGGACCAGTCCACACAAGAAATCCACGTCCTGAACACTACAGTGCAAATAAGCGATAGCCACATAAACACACCACCTTTTACCGAAAACTCACCAACCGCTATACATACCTGCATGCCTCCGGCTTCCACCCAGGACACATCACACAATCCATTGTCTACAGCCAAGCCCTAAGATACAATAGCATTTGCTCCAATCCCTTAGACAGAGACAAACATTTACAGGATCTCTATCAAGCATTGTTAAAACTACAGTACCCACTTAGGGAAGTGAAGAAACAGATTGACAGAGCCAGATGAGTACCCAGAAGTCACCTACTACAGGACAGACCCAATAAGGAAAACAACAGAACACCACTGGCCATCACCTACAGCCCTCAGCTAAAACCTCTCCAACACATCATCAAGGATCTACAACCTATTCTGGAAGACGATCCCTCACACTCAAAAACCTTGGGAGGCAGGCCAGTCCTTGCTTACAGACAGCCCCCCAACCTAAAGCAAATACTCACCACCAACTGCACACCATACAACAGAAACACTAACCCAAGAACATATCCTTGCAACAAATCCCGTTGCCAACTCTGCCCGTGTATCTATTCAAGTGACATCATCATAGGTCTAACCACATCAGCCACACCATCAGGAGCTCGTTCACCTGCACACCTACTAATGTGATATATGCCATCATGTGCCAGCAATGCCCCTCTGCCATGTACATTGGCCAAACCAGACTGTCTCTACGCAAAAGAATAAATGGACACAAAGCAGACATCAAGAATGGTAATACTCAAAAACCAGTAGGAGAGCACTTCCATCTCCCTGGACACTCAGTAACAGACTTTAAAGTTGCCATACTTCAACAAAAAAAACTTCAAAAACAAACTTCAGCATGAAACTGCAGAGCTGGAACTGATATGCAAACTTGACACTATCAGACTAGGTCTGAACAGAGAATGGGAGTGGCTAATAATAATGTTCCCTCTTTTGGCATTCACACCTTCCCATCAACTGTTGTGAATGGGACTCATCCACCCTGATTGAATTACCTCGTTAACACTTGCCCCCCTCGCTGTGATGTAACTCACCCATCCTTGCATGTGTATATATACCTACCTTCGTGAAGTTTCCACTTCATGCATCTGATGTGTTTCTGCCCATGAAAGCTTATGCCCAAATAAATTTATTAGTCTTTAAGGTGCCACAGACCTCTGATTGTTTTGCTGAAAACACTAACATGGCTACCCCTCTGAAACAGTTAACATTGTTAAGCAAACACATTTTTACCTCTTGTTCAAAAACATTCCCATGTGCCACTTCACACAAATTGCAATTGGATTTTTTTTTTTTTTTTTTTAATGGTGAGACTGTTTCACATACCTCCAATCTTGGCATTAAAGGCGATTCCTACTGTGCAGTGTGAGTTGTTTGCAATGGCTGCCACTTCTCCAGCACAACGAGTTCCATGCCTGCAGGCAGAACAAACATTTTTTTAAAAGCAAGCAACATTATCCACTAAAGCATAGATTGTCAGTGTTTGAAGATTTTGATCTTGCTCATCCTCAGATGTGAAAAATGTATCTGGATGTTTGTGTAAGATGTTACTATATAAACTCAGCCTGTAATGCACATTCGCTAAAAAATGATCATATTTATGTTTAATAATTTCTTAGAATATTTGGTCTGTCAAAACAGTTTATGCATAAATCCCAACTCTCCCACTAAAACACTATTTTATCACCACCATGACTCTTTTTAAATTCTTCAGTGCAGATTCTTTAGCCACAGGCAATGCACACACAGCATGTTACACAGACATATTAAACTGATGAATAAGCTATAGTGTCAGATGTTATGTTAGTACTCTAGCGAGGGTCTTGTACATGTCAAAGAGGAAGAGGTGGGATCTTTAAATAGCACGTGGACAAACCTGATTTGAACAAATTTTGCAACTTGGTGCAGACCTAGCTAAGTATCGAGTTCTGTATTGCATCTTCCTGCAAATAGGTGGCATGCAAACAAAACCTCTGGCACTTTCATTCTCAGCAGCCAGCCAGCCAGTCAGGGTGGCTTTGTTCAACTCCATGTGTAAGTCTTATCCTAATGCTCCACAACATTAAATAATACAGTCACAGAGCTTAAATAAAAAACAAAATGGAGCAGATGAAGAAAGAAATGAAGAGGTGTCAGCAAGAGAGAAAATAGAGTATTTCAGATGAGATAAGGAAAGAGATTGATGAGGTGGAGCTATACTGGAAAGTATAGGAGAGGCCACAGAGAAGGAAGTTCTACAAATCAAGGCAAAACCAGACGGTGAGGATTTCCAAACAAGTGGACTTGAGTCAGTGTTGTATAAGTTGTAGTAAATAGACTTGTACACAAAGGATATATGGGAGATGAAGAATAGCTGTCAAGCAAGAATGATGACAATGAGCTAATTTCTTTTTCTTACGTAAGTGTAACACCAGTGACTTCAGTGAAGTTACTCCTGACTTACACTGCTGTGAAAGGGGACTCATATGGAGATGCTTTTCTTGCCCAAAATATATACTTCACCTTTTGAGACGTTTAGCTGAGAAAACTGAGACAAAGCAACCATTTATTTGGTCAAGAAAGGCAGAATGAATAGACAGAGTAATAAAGATGTCAAAAAATATGCATATTTCAGTGTCATCTGTGTCAAAATCCACTATAATAAATGCTTATTGATGGGCCTTTGGTTATTGATGTTATATAAATTCTGAATAACTAAACTAAAATAAATAAAACATTGTAAGTAATGTTTTCAAGAGCTTCTACTTCAAAATAAATCTATTTGATTATTTTTATTTTCATATTTTAGAATTAATTCCTTAATAGGCTTTCCCATAGATCATGTAAAACTCAGAAAATCTATACAGAAATAGTGTGTGATACATCAATTCAATGTATAAAATCATTAGAGGATCTTTTAAACTATATAGCATGCAATAATAAAGTGGATTAGTCTGGAACTCTGAGAGTCTTATAAAATAATTTAAAATACTTAATACTGATGTATAATTATATTTGATAAATAGAAAAAGACTTAACAAACAAAGGGATGAGACTGGGAAGCAAAAAGAGGGTGGAACAAGAAAAATGATGCATAAATTTACAATCATAACCCCTAAGAAATGTCAAAGGGCATCTTTAATTTCTCACCTGATAAACTGTATTTGTATGAGATGAGTATCATCTTTACCCATGAGACGACAGTAATAAGTTAAATGCTGATTAACCCTAATGATGGATCAAGATATCAGAATCAGATATCTCTCACCAAGCAATTTCTTTATAAGTCAGCAAATGGGTGCCAAATTTGATCATAGCATCTCCCCATACCTAACACTGAAGCTCTTTTCATTTTAGAAGCCTGATTTTCAACTTCACTAAAAACAAACTACAGTACCTCAAATTTCACCTTACACATCATCCTAGGGTAGTTTTTTGTTGTTGTTGCAAGCCTGGGGTAATCACACAAGGTCTTGCAAAGTTATGAGGTATTACAAAGTTCCCTATTTTTCATTTTCAAACTTCTGAAGCTCTATTTTGACACATCATATCTCTGAAACAGTTTTCTGCCTCAACAATGCACAATGCCTGCACTGTTTACACAAACTTAAAACAGTGAAACAGGTACCTGAAATTTGATTAACATTGTTTTGAAACTTTATACAAATTTCTACTGTGCATGAACTCAGAAAAATTTCAAACTACACATACTGAGTGAAGACAGTGCAGTAGGCACCAGTTAGGATGATATCTAGCTTAAAGCCTATATGAATGCATATACAGCAAATGACAGCAAACGACCCCCTTATTGAACACTTTCATTACACAAAACATTTACCCACCACCCTGTTAGGATGTTGGCGCAGTCCCAGAAAAACATATGCTTGACATCTTACAGAGAGTCATGCCTTGAGAAACTTTCAAGGGTCTGTGCTTCATTTTGTTGGTTCCTTTTATAGTTTATAATGGACAGAAACAAGTTCCCAGGCTTTTTAATGGCACTTTAAAGAGATGCTTGACTAAAAAGGTTTTGCACTTGTCCTTTGTGTTAATGTCACGATGATGTAGTGCTGTAGAATGAAAGAATGAAGGAAATCTTGGTTATGAGAATCTACAAGATGGGTAAGCTACCTAGAAATAAAAAAATAATTAAAAAAAAGAGCTCTTTTGTTGTTTTAAAAACAGGAGTGTGGAAAAATCCATTCAAAGATGGAATAAATTCAAAAGCATACAGGTGAAGGAAGGAAGCTCACTTTTTCAAACCCTTCTCCCAATTTATTATAGGCAGAGCTGGTAGCTATGCCTAAAGTTAATGTTGCTTAAGACTGTTCATTTATAAGACCCAATTTTCAATTGCTTATACTTTGCCAAATTTTAAGTGCGTGGGTTGAAATTTTCCATGCCAGGTATCTGTGCCTAGCTGAGGTTTTTTTTTGTTTTGTTTTGTTTTGTTTTTTTTTGAAAGTTATCAATATATATATCATGTCCAAGATGGAGAGAACTCAAATTGTTAAAGAAAACCTAAAAGCAAGAATCTATTTTCTCCTTTCCTCCTTTCTGTTGCTTTTTATGTAGGGAAAGTCTGTCTGTCATTAATGACAAGCCAGAAATATGTCAAAATCTACTTGGGGAGACCTTAATTGAAGGTGGACTTACTGCCTTCTGCAGTCTTCTCATCTAACAAAGAACTTGAAATAAAGCCTCTCCATAGGAAGAGGGAAGGGCCGTTCATCACTCTTACACATGTCATATTTCTCTGTGTGAACAGGGCACTGGAATAGGGAGCTTTTCTAGGTTTATACTGAACTGAAGGCATGGCAAGATGAGAAAGCCTGGCCCTGCCACGAGGAACAGCTCTGTATCCTGTACTCAATACACATCAGAAAGTGGATACCAATGCTCTTTCTTTCACCATCCTCTTCTTACTCACACACAGCATTACTTTTCTTATAGAGCTTGATCCTGCTTTCATTGAAGTCACTAGCAAAATTTCTGTTGACTTCAACACTAATGAAACTAGGCCCACAGTGAGCATATATTATGATGATCTAGTAATCATTTAAATCTGATAATCATATAGTTAACTAGCCCAAATTACATGTCTAAAGGGAAGACGGTAGGCCAGAAGCAGCACTTTCAGAACACACGCACTAGTTCCAGAAGTCTTTCTATTTTACAAGACAGTAAAGCCCTCTCTTGTCTTGAAACAGCATGCTTCTAAAAGCTTTCCTCAGCATGTACCTATTGATGGTTTTAAAGCTCGAACTTTCTAAAAAAGGGCAATGGGCCAACCTCACAGCACTGGGTGACTATTACAAGAGTACCATCATCTTCAATCTGCATGTTGATAGCATGCCCCACAGAAAGGTCCATGATAGTTATCTTGGCCTCATGAATAGATTGTCCCCATGCAGGTACATTACTATGGCTATATCAATGGTCAAACCCCAGTGTGAGCAAAGCCCTAGGGTCTTACAAACTGGCACGTGAGTGTAAATAGCCCTAAGGGAGTGTACTCAGTGTTAAGAAATCTGACTTACAACACCTGAGACATCACATTTGAAGTTATCTCTAGTACCTTTTTTCTCTCTACATTTTTAGCCCTTCTGGGGCTCTCTGAGTCATTTACGCTGCTTGCTGCTTTTACTGTCTTTGTTCCTTGAATGAACCTGCCATATTTAGTTAAAAAACAAAAACAAAAAACAACCCCCCCCACACAAAAGACATTCTGAATGTCCCAACTGGAGAGATAGGAGGGACATTCAGCACACAATTTCTTTATAATTTAGTGCATTTTTTATGTTCATTTTTCCCTAAAGTCAAAGCTCTCCTCAAAATGCTCTCTCTCTCTCTCTATCAATCAATCAATCAATCAATCAATCAAACTATATTATATTTATTGTGATATCCCATGTGTTACAGAACCGCTTTAGAGCACAGGACTGGCTTCTTTGGTTCAGAGAAGTAGTCTCATATTGTTTGTTTTTTAACATGTGGTATGATTTTGAAACATTTTTAAAAATACTTACGTTCTAAAACTAAATTTAAAATCAATGATTTGCTGAATTCCCATTGAAGTTTACCAGATTATTGGGATCTTTTATTTTTATTGAATAACTGCAGGTCACCTTTAAGATTCACAAGAAAATATTACAGTCTTTTCTTCGTGGAAAGATTTTTGCTTAGCTTTATCAACTTGTTGCTTTCACACAAATACTTCTGGTTCAGTGCTTGGGCCAAGGTTCAGTCCAGTTCATATTTGCAATCATATTTGATTTCACTTAGTCCCACTTAAAATTACCCTAATTAAAGCAGAGTTTATAACTCTGGCTACAGGTGTGCTCCAAGTTGGCAAATCCTTGTGAATCAGCAAAGATAAAAGGGATGAAGAATGATGCAATATACATGATTGTTTCACCATTTAGGTCTGCTTTCCTCCGCTTCTTCTCTCCTCCTATTCCAAAAGCATTGTTGAGTTCAAGAGATAATCAAGATCAAAATGAAGATGCATTCTGTGAAACCAGGAGCCATTGGAGCAAGAAAGTCCAGCTGAATAATATACAAACATATGTATTTTGTGTGAAGCCTGCCAACTGTCCTGCTTGACCTAATGTATTTTCCTTTTGTTGTCTACAGTCACATTTCATTTTACTTGCTTTACAAGGATGATATCCCCTAACAGGTAAAAGCTTAATAGCAGAAGAATATCAAACCCTAAAAGGCATGCTGACTATTGTTAGCAATTCACAGAACAGACCACTGTGCAGAGGTGTAATCAGACTATGGAAAGGCCTTCTTTGATCATTGAAATAGTTACCTCACCACTATATGGCTAGACACCTATACAACTGATCTATATAAAACAGTGTAGAAAATTGCACACCACTGAACCAGAGAATTTGCCATGCCATCAAGACTTTTGTTAAGATTGGAAAGGTTCATGTTTAGAAATGGTAACTAACAAAACTGTAGTGATTAATTCAGCAGTCTCTCAGTGCAGAATCGAGTTGGGTGAATACTGTAAAAAGATATTCCCAAACATTTTGTTCCAGTTAAAAAAACAAAAACACACAAAAAAAAAGTAACCCCCTCAAATTCGCTTCTACAGTATCTGGAATACTTTTTATTCTTCCCCCTATATCATTAAACATTGTACAAATGAATGTTGCTAGAAAGAGGGTCATACTTATGTTGTTATGTTTTTGCATGAGTACTCACATCAACACACTGTGCATGCAGGCATTCTGAAAGCTTTTCTTGGGTTTGCAAATAATCCAGTCAGAAAGCCCAAACAATAGTATGCGAATTAGGTGGCCAATCACGAATGCGAATAGTGAACACTCAAAGCAACAGGCATAATGAAAGGTTTGTGAATAGTTGATACTGAAGGCTGAAATATGGTTACATATACCATTTGCCTCATAATTCTAAATAACAAATAAATATTTCATAATCAAAGCCTGTTAATGGATAATTAGAAATAAGAGACAGAAACTAAACATATCAAAATGAACCATTAGCTGTGAATAGTTCACCTACCCCTGATCAAAGTGTAATCCAGTGCAAATATCTCAAAGGTCCTGGAGTTTTTGTATTTAATTCTTCTCAACTGTTCACATTCGACTGTCCTAGCCCCTGTGCTCTCATCCACTGTAAGATGTGCAGGAGAGCAAACAAAAGCAAAATGGAACAGAAAAGCCCCCAAAGCAGCAAAAGACAGGGACTGAGCAAAGTCAGCATGGCACACTCCTTGTGCCAAGAAGTTCACAGAAGCTCTCCAGATACAAAGATGGTCCTGTAATCAAAGTATTAAACGTAGACTCAGGAAACTTGGATTCAATTTCCAGTTCTGTGACAGTATGTGATCTTGGGTAAGTCTCTCTGTGCTTCAGTTTTCCATCTATAAAGCTGGGGTAGAAGTGATCTCCAACCTTATGGGGGTGCTGTGAAGGTAAATTCATTAATGTCCCTGAGGTGCTCAGATAATAAGGAGACGTATTCTATAAAAGTACCCAGATAGACAGAATTAGATAAATAGAAAGAGTGGTGCCCAGGCAGAGTTGCCAATCATGACCAGCTAGCCAGTAAGGACTATCTCACCATTTTTCCTGTCAAAATTTTCTGTCTCTGCAGTGAGGCAATCAATCAGTTTGTAAACTCCACTTCTGACACAACTGGGCTCCATCTTTTCAGCCTTACATAGCAATAAATGTTCTTCAATTTGATCTTAATAGTCTCAATTATTTTGGTGAATTTGTTCAGATTTTGAACAAACGTTGAGTTTTCTTTCTAAGTTCTTCTCCAGCACAGAACAGTTCTCCTTGATTGAAAAGAAAATGATGGACAATGGAGTAGGCCGAAGCCAAAATCCCACCATTTCAGTCAGTGCTGCTTTGCAGACCAGTAAGGGGGAAAATCTGTATCTCTACTGCTCTGCTATTCCCCATGATCTGTCAGACTCTCATGAGGTTGCTCAGGGAGTGCACCTAAGAACCTCACACCATAGCTCAAAGCTTCTCCAGTGACAATAGAACTCTGGTAAGAATTTCCTGGGGAGTAATTGAATCTACATCCAACATTTCAAGATTTTTGTTATCTAATGAAAGCATCAGCAATGTGGCACCTAAAGTTATGTGCTGGATAACATATAACAGTACTTGAAAAGAAAGAAAGGATAATTCTTGCTGCTCACTCTGCCCAAGTGGTGTCTGGGATGGATTTAGTACCTGTAGGAACCTACTTCCTCGGATAAAGAAAACATCTTTTAAAAGCCTGTCTGTTGTTATGCAAGGTTATCTCCATGTCAAATAAATAAATGAAGATACTGGAAAAATTGTATAGGATCTAATTGCTCTTCGGACTTTAATAAAAGAAGAAAAGAAAAAATAAGTGAGAGAGAATGCTTTTAAAAATATAAGGGAAAAAAAACCAAAGTAAAAACAAAAATCCAGAAAAATCAGATTATATTTTATTTCTATGCTGATTTCATTTAAGAAGATGAGCTGCTGGATTCAGACACTGGTGCTTGAATCAGGACACACTGTTTCCTCTTGATTATTTCCAGATAATAAGAAAAAAAGAGTAAAGATGACTCTCTGAATTCAGAAAAACAGCATATTTCCTATTAAGTAAAACAAAATAAATAGGTATTCCAAACATTCCAGTCCTGGGAGTTGCAATGAAAGTGTAACAGGAGTATATGTAACAGTGTAACCACTTCCATGCTGTGTTCCATATCTGATGGTACTGGATTGGACTGGACTGGACATGATGTCCAGGACTTGAAATTGCAGGAAGTAGCAGAAGGAGTTAATAGACAGTGCATTCAATTTTAAAAATATCAGGACAAGTCAGCCTACATACAGATTGCTAAATGTTGTGAAATAGTGGGGAAAGAGCAGCCTGTAACAGCCCAAATTACTATGTATCCTAAAGAGATTTTTGCACCAGACAACAACAATCAGGGGAGAGAGAATTATACCCATATCTAAGTTCCTCAGTCTGCTGGAATTAATAGTCTCATTATATTATGAATTACAATATTGTTAGTTATATTATGAACAATAGTCTGTGTGAGTCGACTTTTATTGACAAAGTGCAAATCAGAAGAGGAAAGCAAACAGAAAGAAACAAGTTATAGGCACTACCATGCTCAGCGTGAAACAGCAACACAGTACAAGGATCCCTGCTGTATGGCCCACTGAGAGCTATTGTTATGTACATGCAAGACTCCAAAGATAGGGAGAGGCTGAATTTCAGGGACTGGGTCAAGAGCCAAAAATTGATGTGCATCCATTTTCTGGAGCTGAGCACTTGGTCATTGCTAGTACTTTATCAACACTCATGGGAACAATACGTTCTGATAATATAGGGCAGTGCCATACCAGTATTCTATGCCAATAGACAAAGGGGAAAGAAGAAGCCTCGCTTTGTGCCTAGAGGCTATAGCACTATCTGATTGGGAAGAAAAAGCATGTACTATATCTCCAAGTAATTCACCTAAAGAGCAGTCTCCCAAATCTGAATGGTAGGGGGTTTTGCACTTGCTTTTCCCAAGCATAGATGACAATATAAGAAGTAAGGCAGTGAAAAATCAGGCCCTGATTTTGCAAGCAGTCTGGCTGAATAAAGCGACATTGTACCATAGTAATGAAGTCTACATCCATCAGCTTTCCACTGAATAATATCCATTATGTAAGTCCAAAGAGAGAATTCATGCTTCCCAGGAAAATGCAAAACGTTCTAGTGTATCCAGTAGCTTTCATATTTTTTGTCTATTGTTTACAACAATGGGTTTGCAAAGTAGAAGCCTTCTTATTTCTGTTTAAGGCAAGTTATAGCTAAAATAATTTTGTTTTCTCACACTTTTCTTAGTAGGGGCCAATCCTTTTCTAATCTAAGTCACTGGGAATTTATCAGTGTTGAAATCAATGAGAGTGCTTTTGAAAATCCCACTAGGTGCCTATCTGCATCTTTAGATGCCTAAATGCCTTTAAAAATCCGACCCTTGTTGTCTCTTCTTCAGTGCAATTAACTGATCAGTTATAATTTAAAACACAGTTAATGCTAAACATTTCCTTTTTCAGTTTGAAAGAACAGGGGGATCTTTTTTGATGGCTGGTTAAGAAACAGAAAGAGCAAAAGAGGAATTTAAGATATACACAACACTTTATTACATAAAAGTATCTCTTTTTAGTGCTGGGTTTTCTCTGAGATGGGAAGAGGTTAATATTTGAGGTTGTAGATGAGAAGAAAGTCCTGGCACTTTAGGCATATGTTCTGTCATTAACTATCTGTAAATCCCCTTCCCTCCTTAAGGCTACTATGATCAGTTTCCACCAGTTAATTTGCCTCCCTATTTACAAGAGAAAGTTGGTACAAGGCACCTAGAACATCTTTGATCTGAAAGTTAATTAATTTATAATTCTCCTTTGAATGTTTAGAATAAAAAAATATTCACTAATAATGAAGAGAGCTGCAAGTAACTTGGAAAACTCTTTCCATGTCAACTGGGCCTTCATTTTGGAGCTTCAACCATACCTATTCTTTGATTTCCAGAAATACGTTGGGAATGCATTTCTTTACCATCTTTTATTCTTCCATAGTTGTGAAGTCTTTTAGAATACCAAAAGCAAAACAAAAAAACGGCCCACAAAACTCAGTGGGCTTACAGGCCTGCAGCTTTTCATGTCACTAGCACTATGGTCCAATCCACTACAGCCTGTCACCACTGTATCTTTGAGATGATGATTTCAGGAGAAAAGGATTATAGAACATTTCAAAGCCTGTCCATCACAAGCATCTCAGGAAATACCATTATCTTACTATCCGAGGGCACTAAACAAAATATTCAGCGCATGAAAGTTTGTACACAAACATGAGAAACAAATATTTCTTCATTTTATGTAAGACTGTAAGTTCCTTAGGGCAGGAAATCTATTATTGATTCTTAGCTCACTTACATAGGAGTAACTACAAATAACTCAATGGAGATAAACTGGTGTACCAGTAAGATCAGACTCAAACCCAATTCACGGTGCCATGAACACCTATAATGCTACGCACAAATATTTGATAATAGTAATTCTTCCCTGACATCTCCGTGCCATAGAAATGGTAGAAGCAGGGAGTGTGGCTTGAACAGTGTGGAGGCTGGGGATCCATGAAAACCTGTGGTCTCATCCCGGCTCCTCAGTCACACAAGCAGAGGCTCATTCCTTCTTCCTCTCCCCAAGCAGTCAGAGACACTTTGGATAGAATGAGGGGCATAGATTATTGAGGATGAGCTTTAAATAGCATTAAGTAATCCTATAACTTTTGCTTAGAAATATGACTTCTTGGCCTCCCTTTTGGTGTGTAGCCCAGTGAAGCCTATGGCAGATTTACAGTGGAAGGGAAAGCCCTGTGTACCTACATTTTCTCCTTCCCCTATCTGAATCTACAGAGACAAGGGAGTTTTGCTTCACTCCATAATACACAGCAGAGGGGATGCATATAGGCCCAAATTCTAACCCTCTGAATGGGGTTTAAATTGGAAAAAGCTGGCATTAGCTACTCTGTTAAATAACTTAATGGAGAAAGGAGGGACACAGTACAAGACTAGTGCAAAATGTACACAACAAAGATCATTGTGATGGTAAAAGCGGCCAATCTAAGTAATTTATCAGTCTTGAATCTTTGTAGCTCAAGAAAAATAATGGAATTAGTGCGCTTCAATTTGCAATAAAAAAACACAGACCATTATTATAATCCTTGAAATGAGTTTCTCCCACATTCTGATGTCCTGGCATTTAATGATTAAGCAATAACACCTCTAGTGAAACTCAAACTCCTGGGTAGCTAAAGAAAACTACAAGTTCCCCTTGACCAAAGCATGAAAAAGCTCATTGCAATATAGATTTGATCCACAGCAGTGCCATTTTCTTGACACAGAACAAAGATACAGATGCTTTGAGCAGCACTCAGCAGCAATCATCCTCTACAGATATCTCTGGCTGAAATCCACTCTGCATACATAAAACCCAAGTAATGGAGCTCTGTGAGGGTGGAGTAGTAGGGGAGGTAAAATCCACCCTCAAACCAGGGGCAAGATGCATGGTTGCTGCTACTGTAAAAATAATACCCACGGCACAAGTACATGGGCTGCTGGGGCTGCTGTGTCCACATAAACATAGATCTCTGGTCCCGCCCTAAGGTCAGCCCCCACTGTGGCTTTCTGTGCTGGGTTATGCAAAGCCGGTGCACTTTTTACATGGCATACCTTGTGCAGCTGCTTTGCCAGTGGACTCCTCAGTGCAGCTCTTACGTGGGGCTTAGGTGATCCATTGCGCCTTGCACTGATGCTAAGCACCACAGGGAAAATGCATCCCACATGCATTTCAATATACAGTTCAGTATCATCGCAAAGCTATTACCAGTGTGTTAACCCCCAAGGAAAGAGAAGAAGGGAGCTTTCTGGAATGGAACGGGCCACTTCCAGGAACAATTCTAGATGCTGGTGAGAATCTGTTTCAGTGAGAATACTGTTTCAGTATTAGCCATTTACAGACATAGAAACCAATCACAGCTCATTAAAAATGAATTAATCTGCCACCAAATAACGCTTGTTTTGGTATAAATTTTCAGAACTCAAGGCTCTCTCAGAATGTTCTATAGTAGCATCACTTTACAATAGCACTGCTTGTGAGCAGTCAGGGTTGGCTGCTTCCCTCCAGTTTCAATTACCGTTACTTATAGTTTTAAACAGCAGACATGCCCTTTGGGAATTAATAAAACAAGTTTGACATGAATAATAAAACAAGTTTCCCCTAGTGAGGGGAAAAGTTACATTCTCACACAAGTGCAACTCAGTTTATTGAAGTCAGCTGGGATTTACTCTGGGTTGCACATGTAAAGGGAGCAACTTTGGATAAAGGGAGGAGCCAAAGGCATGGGTTTGGTGTCCAAAGCCCCTGCTGTTCAGTCCCTTGGCTATACAGCAGCACTTCACGAGGATCCTGTAACATCTGAGCTTTCTACTGCTACCAGGGGAATCTGTAAGGATCTCAGTCATCTGTTTGTGAAAATACGCCTAAGACAAATGCTGAATACATCTGCCAAGGGAAAATGGCTCTGAGAAAGCTCTCATTCCCATTCAGCAGCCACTGTCCTGTCCCCCAGAGAGTCTACATTAATGCAGTCCTCAAGCATTAACCTGTGAAATGACCCTTCCCCACTCCTGACAAGTCCTGGCTGGCTGTTGACCAGCCCCAATTTAGCAGATGATAATCTTCTCAGATGCTTCCCCACTTATTTTCTCTTTTCCACATCTCTTATCTACACAAGTGTCTTTCACAGTCAGTGTCCATGTAAACATGTTTCATATTACACAGAGGCAATCAAATGGTAATTTCCATCATCAATGTGCCAGACTGCATTCCATTAAAAAAAAAAGGAAAAGAAAAGGTGTTATACCATAGGAAGGGGAGATGGAAAGGTACACATCCCTCTCACCAGGAAACATCAGCAGAGGACCAGACACGGAACAAGGTGTGTTTATATGTTTTTAAATGTGTTATCTAATTGAATCAGCCACTTAAACCTGGTTTATTCACAAAGTTCGACTGATTTAAATTAACTAAAGGTGTGAAGTTAAACCCTATTTATTAGCTGAACCAGCAAAACTTTGCAAAACTCATATCATATATAGTTTATACCAGTTTAACTTGCCCCTGTAAATTTACCGATATAAGCTTTTAAAAACTGATTTAAGTATGTCCACACACAAAGTTGCACTGGATTCATTATATAGGTTTCACATCATGCCCTTTAGCTAAACAGAGCAACTTCTCTGGGTAGACAAGCCCTTATCTCAGCTCTCTCCAGGCACCCAGTTTGAGAATAAGCACAGCGTAGGTTTTTGCTAAACCCTTCTGGAGACTACAACTGCGCTTAGTTTGGTATCTTGTTTAGACCCTCATCTCACAAAAGAAGCCACTGTCACAACTACCTCTGCTTTATGCAAATGGGTGCAATTAATTATTAAGGCATGTTTCATGGAAACATTACACTATAAACAGATGCAGCTGCTTAAATACAATAGAATGAATTAAGACCATTAATTTTAAACAATGGAATTGTTCCATTGTGAAAGAAGAATTTAATGCTATGGATGACCAAGAACACAGGAAATTACAAAATACTGTAGAAGATGAATTATAAGATGAATTTATACCAATACGTAAAGTTAAGGTTGTCTGGTACTTTAAATTGTATTCTATTGTATTGTCCCTGTTTTCATTGCTTTTAACTTTGCCAAACTTTAACCACACACACTGAACTTTCCATGTTTGTTCGCTGCCTCAGGCAGAATTTATTTTTAAAGTTTCAGCATGAAAATGGTTTGGTGTTTCTGAGAACAAGATTGGGGGTGAAATGGTAGTTTTTCTGATGTTAAATAATTTTTCCAACCATTTCTTTGACAAACTTCTGTGCTTCATTGCTTTAGAGCAGGGACTTGAAATATGTCAGGGTAAAAGTCCTTGGGCCAGGAAAGTGACTTTTGCTGTCACCATAAAAATCTGCGTAGATTTGGCTAAATTATATGTCTCTGAAAAGTATAATTTGCATATGCCCTGTACAACTTCTTAGAGAACTGCTGCTGAAATTTCCAAACCTTCTATCTGAAATGAACATGCTCCAACCTAGCAGAGCTCATTATATGCCAGCTACACTAAGCCACACACATAATAGGCACAGACTACAACTTTGGATGGTGGGTACACAGCAGCAGAAGCATCAGCAGCTGCCCTTCTAGCCTGAGATGAAGTGTTTGGTTAAGAGCCAGGAGTCTGCTTTTCCACTCACTTGTGTTAATAATTCTGTTCATGTCACGGCTCTTATTATTGAAAACATATGTCATAAGGATGAGAGATAGAAAAATATCACTCCTCCCATTTTACAGATGGGATAATTGAGAGGTTGCACACGTTTTTTCTAGCAAAGTTAAGAATAAAATTCAGGTCTCCAGTATGGCAACCAGAGACTCATCTTTTTAGCAACACTGACCTTAGATACAGTGTGTCAATTTTATATGCTTGTCTCTGCTGTCTGAAACACTAGGCCACTTTCCTCTCCAGAGCCAGGAATAGAACTGCTGATTCCCATTTCCCAGCATTCCTTTGTAGCCTCGAAAATAGCATGTAAGTCACTGGCAAAGTATGCATTGTGTACCCCCTAGTGGCTGGTCGACATAGATGAGAACAGCTACTGCTATCAGTTACTTTGTTATTTTGAGTACGGAGGAGCGAAGAGTTCTGTGCTGTGGATGTAAAGGCCCTTTTGATGGCCCATAATGGGGTCAATACAGTTCCATATGATGGATTTTTTATTTTTTGTCGTTTTTATCTTTATGGCTAGCAGCAACATGAATACTGATGTTTCTGGAGGTCACTGAGCTGCCATGGTGATAGGTACTCTATCCCAACTTCAAAAATCACACATTTCTCTAAAACTTGTGTGACCTACAGTAGTTACATTTAACGCCTAAGACTGTGATGATTTTAAGAAGCTAGCAAATAAAGAAAATGTCTCTGTTTTTCTTCCAATTTGTTTCCTTCCTGCATTTGGCTTCACTATTTTTAGAGAGTTTCACTCTTCCTTCTATCAAGGTTTATCTGCATAGAGAAAGTGATCAGAATAGCTATTTCGGAATAGCTCCCCAGTGGACATTCCATTCTGGAATAGTGTTCACATGGGGATGAGTAGCTACTGCAGAATAGCTTATTCCACAACAGCTATTTCTGGTTAATTTCCCCCATAAAGACAAGCTCTAAGGCCCAAGTCCTTCACACATCTATGCATCTGAAGAATCACACTGAAGTTAATGGGACTGCTCACATGTGTCAATAAGTGTTTACGTGATTATGGCTATAGTCCATTTCTTCTTTGCTGAAGTCTTGAAGAGACCATTTAGAACATCAACAGCACAGCAGAAAAATCCTTAAATTATTTTTAAACACATTAAAAAAACCCAAGGATGCTCTCTTTCAGACACTAAACTTTTTTGGGGATTAGTTACTTACTAAAAGTTCAAGTTCCCAGTGTCCTGTTAATAAAACAAATGAATTTGGGAGCAAAACAGACTGTAGTCTGAGGGTGCAGAGGGAGCCATGATGGAATTTCCATGCTCCATAGGCAGCCCAAATCTTGCTGTCTATATAATACTTTCTATGACCCCCCAAGCCTCACTTTGAATTTTATAGTGCCTTGTCACCTTAATCTCCCCATTGTTAATAAATTCCACAGACATTCTAACTTCTCCTCCTGCCCCACTTCCTCCTCTGGTGCATCACAATATATCACCAATTACTATCTTTTGTAATTCATACTTCTCATCCAGACTGACAGAGAAACTAATCAGCCAGTGAGATCTCAAGTGCCAGAGCAAGCAGCTCCCCTTCTTCCAAAACCTCCATACTAGAGCCCTGTATAGCAGGGGGGGAAATGCAAAATACATAAAAATAATTGATCAAATGTGTAAAGCCGGTTGTACTAAAAACACAAACATATAAAATTAAGATGATTGAAAAAGCTCCTAAGAATTACAGGAATGCAGAGCTGCAGTTCTTATTCTCAATCATTCTCAGGCAGCAAAGGACACCCACCCATTCCTTGCTAGACAAAAAGTTAGGGGAATGCTTTTGGAAAGGGGAGATTTTCCCTTTAAAGGGGCACCTCCTCCCTCTGTTCTCCTGTGCAGGAAAATTACTGAAATACACAAGAGCTCTGCCCTGCTCTCAGGAAGCATGGAGAGGTGAGGCAAAGCAGAGGAACAGCATAGAGATGTATCAGTGGGTCACTTGGCTAACAGCCTGCTATTTTATCCACGTTGCAGACCTCATTTGGACATGTGGTGATTATTTCAATCCCAGAACAACAGTTAAGAAAGGAATGGAGTATTTTAAAACCATGGTGTCCTGGCCAAATTTCAGCTTAGCCAAATTACATTCTGCCTACTTTAACTGCCCACAACAATTTCAACTGGATATGGTTTGGTGTTCTGTCCTAAATTCTGGGTGATGCTGCTGTGCGCTATGAAACAGACACCATTTTTCTCTCTAGAGCTGGCTGCATTTCAGAGGAGGTGAATCCATCTCAAAACAGCCAAACCCTAGCCTTCTTTGTGTTGATGCAGTAAGACACCAATCCCACACAACTAAATTTCTATGGGAATTTTACCATTGACTTCAGAGGCTGTTGGATTAAGCCTTAGCTAGAAAAGAGGGTTCAGGGAGGTTCTTCCCCAAACTGAGCCAGCATGGCAAGATAACTCTCAAAAAACCACTAAACAAGGGTCCCCTCATGGCCTGCATGTGACACGGTGTGCTGGGTTGTATGTGGCCGGGCCCCTATGCTCATACTGTTGTGAAGTACATGGTAGGTGGGGTAGTAAGCTTAGTTTAAACAAGCAGTGAGGTGTACCCCACCATTTATTTCCCCTGACAATCTGTCCTGTGCTAATATCAGACCTGCTGCTAGCAACTTTCCCAGCCTGGCACAATTCCAAAGATTTGGGGAAGTACATAACTCTTAGTTTGTTTTTCTGTTTGTTTGTTCACTTGGAAGAGAAAGAGATACCCTAAAGATTTGCCCTTAAAGTATCTAATGAAACCCTAATTCGTTAGTTTAGAGTTACGCAGCTCCACTTTTGGTTCACAACTGAGAGTTTAGCGTGAGTTTCAGTCACCAGCTTTTGATTATTACTGTGTGGGTGCTCTATCAAACCTGTAGTTAAAGGTTTGTTTTGAATGGTATATTAAGGGGAAATCAATAGTGTATCTGGATATGTGTGATTTTGCTGCAGAACACGAATAGGAGATTCAGTGGTCCAGATTTTCTACTCTATTAGCTTGGTATATCTAAACTCAAGTCAATGGAATTACTTTGACAGGTGCACAAAACAGGTGCAACAGAATGCAGAATCAAAATCACTCTCTTCAGCTTCCTCTAAGGTCTGCTATATAGGGGAAATAGCAAAGAAATGCATTTTCTTACTCAAGTTCTACCCAGCTCTCCTGTTAAACCTATACTATCACACCACTGCATGATGCAAAAGTAGTCACTGCTGTTGTGGTCTACCCCAACTTAAATGAATAGCTATAAAATACAGATACGTTTTGGGTTGAAAAACCTATTCCTTCCAGAAAAAAAATCTGTCTTTCTTAAGTAATAGATTTTAACTATAACCACCACAGACTCAGATCAATACAAGGGTTCATCTTTCCTCTTATATATTGTTGTATCATGTACCAGCTGGGATTTAGAATCTGAAGGGATGACCTGACTTATCATCTTCAATGATTCCTTTTTAAGAAATAGAAGTGCTGGCATAAAATTTCAGAATATTATTTTGTCTGAGAGTCCACTTTTTTGAGTATCTTAAATAATTAGAGACAGCTTTCAGTATATTATCTCGGGTAAATACAGGAAAAGCTAAATATGAGAACACATTTTTATGCATTCTGAAAGAAAAGGCTGCTGCTCCTCACACATCTATTATTCAAGTGAGTTATACTGCTCAGTAACCAACACCAAGGTATTGAAAGGGATTTATTTTTCCTTTTGCAAGCAAATGGAACTTTGTTTTCTTTTCTAGCCTTTTTCCCCCTGGAAATCTGTTACCTTCAATGACTTCTCGAAGCAATGTATTCCTTTTGATTTTAGAAACATAACCATTCGAGCCAACTTAGAACTTGGAGAGGATTATGTAGTGTAGCCTGTAGACTCTTTAGACAGAGGTTCAAATCCTGTTTTAGAAAATAGACTCATAGAGTTTAGGGACAGAAGTAACATTTCTCTGATGGCCTTACACTAGCAAATCCACCACAGAGTCTGATGTGATTATTAATAGTCATGCTTTCTGTTTCTACAGGATCTTTCTTCCAAGGATCTCAAAACACTCTACAAACATTAATTTAGCCCTTCAACCTCCTGTAACGTAGAAAAAATTATATAAGGATTGTCTTTGAAATGCAGCCATCTAATGAATAGACACAACAGCTGAGTGATGGTGCACAGCAACTCCACATAACTATTTAAGGCAGGTAGTGAGGAAGAATACTCTTGAATTGAAATCGTAAGGGGAATCTAGTTAAACATAACATGATTATCCAAGTTGGATTTTAGACTGGATTTAACTCCCTTACTCTTGCAAACAGTACATCTGGATCAGTACAGTGGATCTTTAATTACAACAAATGGTCAGAACAGTGAATTAATATCTCATCCGAAAGATGACATGATCTCCAAAGTCATGGTGCCTCTTACCACTTTGATGGAGAATTAAATCAGTATTAACTCTGAGGCTAACTGCTAAATCACCAGTACTGCTCCTTGTAAAATACACGTTCTGTGGAGATCTACCCACATACTGACCTAGCCTGAAACTGTTCATTACTAACATCTGCTAAAATCACAGCACAAAATGGTATGGCTATAGGCCTGGTATGTGTAAGACTCAAGACTAGACAGTAGCAGTGTTGTAAATCAGGATTGGGCTTTCATAGCACTTGCCAGCATGTTAACTCGTTTGCTAATATTTTTGGGTCCCTCACTTTCATAAATAAGAAACCCAGACATAAATATACAGGACTACAACAACCAAATCTGCAGTTTCCTAATAGTCCCCCAAAGGAGGGGGACTTGCAGAGAACTACATGAGATGCTGAATACCTAAACTCACATTGACTGCAGCTGGAACTGATGAAACTCTGTTCCACTGTAGGTTTGGTATCCGTGTGTCTACAAGTACACACACTGTCAATTAGTTTTTCTTCCTAAATTGCTATGTTCTCCTGAAGGGGACATGTTTGTCTGTTACCAAAGCTCCATTCTGTCATGAACCGAGACGGACATTTTCTTAGGATGGATCTTTGGTGCTAGCAATCAAACACATTCAGAATCTCTGTGTTAGATTACATTAGGTTCTTCACTGTTCCATATTTGAATCATGATATGATAAAGTTCATGGAACCCTTTACTCCACTGAAATCACTTTACTGGCCATCCAAGATGCATTAGAAGGTGTTCTGACTGTCAAATATCTAATATCCGTTCTGATTAAATGATTTAAAACATAGATTCTGTTGTCCATCACCCAAAATAGCTTGCATAAAGCGGCAGTAAATGAATGGCCTTTTGGCATTTTAATGGGAATTTGTGTTACTTTGACAAATGAAGAAAAGCGACAATGATTTGGAATGGGTTCTTCTTCTGGAAAAAAATTGTTCATTATTTTGGACCAAACAGAAGCAAAAACTCACTGTGACTCATTAACTCGCTCTCCCACCCCCCCCCCACCCCCCCACACTTTGCAACTATATATAAAAAATGTGTAGGTACTATGAGCTGTAGATATTAGGAAGCCAACGCAATTATTTTTTTTACCTTTGATGGTCTTAGACCAGCAAAGATTCCTGATTTCAAGCACTTTTGTATCATGAATCTTGCACTCAGCATGTGAACACGTTCTTGTGAAAAATTCATTCATTTAAAAAATATATACAGAGTTATTAAAATGAAATATGTTAATTTAATTAAACATAAAACTGCAAAATTTGGAACCGTATTCCAATAGGGCAACTATATATCTCCTAATCAGAAATTATGGGCCTGATTTTCCTCTTTCTTACACTGGAGCAGATCAGAAGTAACTCCATCAAAGTCAATGGGGATTACTGAGATGAGAATCAGATCCTGAATTTTAAAAAGTTAGGTTTACTTCCTCGGCTGCTTAGTAAGTTCTGAAATACCAAAGTAAAACCTCAGCATGAAACAGAGAAATGCCTTTTTTTGTGTGGTCCAAAAGGAAAAATTGTTTGAACGTTACTAATGTTTGTTTTCATTTCTTTAATTTCTGAGTTTACACAATGATGCGGGGGTGTAACCCAGTAAATCTGCTTGCATTCTATCCAGTGAGCACTGATGGCTAAGTGACACAGTTGTTTTAAAATGATGTTTATACGTGACAGATAAATAACAGACATAGAATTAAGCAGCAGCACTCAGCATTAAATCAAAACAAGATGACTTGCATAGCAAGAATGACTTCATCCACAGCTAACTGCTGTCTTTAGCTGTGCAAAGGGAAGTTCTAGTATAGGCCCGTACCATTTACAAGCTTCACGACTCTCTGCCAATTTGTAGGAACCAAAGTAAATTCCTGGCAGAACTCCTACATACTATAGTAGTTAAAGACACTATCGTCCCACTCTGGTTTTGACTAAAAGGTTCAAGAGATTGATTTAAGGTTTTTCCTTTCCCCACATTCTCTACACCTACTTGAGGACTTTATTTTTAAATATAATTTCAAAATATGTCACTAAAGTTTATCTACAGTCTTTTTTACAAACCCAAATTTACACTTGCTCATAATTTTATCTTCCTAATAAGCCTCTTTACTGATTAAAAGAGAAAAGTCAGCAAACAATGCCAGTACCCTGACATTTCCCAGCTGTGTCCTAGCACAGCTACACTAAGACACCTATTTAGTTTTGCAGCATTTCTTTTTATTCCTTCTTATCATTCCACCCTCATAATTATATTGCTTTATCAAATAAATTAGCTTACTTAGCCTGCTGATCTACACTTGTCTGTCCCACTATCCTTCCTAACTGGAAAATTATAATGGGGTGTTGCCTAGTTCAACGGTTCCCAACCTGGGGGCAGGATCTCCTGGGGGGGAGGGGGGAGGCTGGTGCCAAAGATTCCAGAGGGTCCATGAGGCTTCAGTAATATTGAGGTCATTTAGCCCCCCCCCCAGCCCTGCACCGGCCAGGTGCCCAGCTGGAGAGTAGCAGCCCTGTGCCAGTGGGGCCTGGAGCAGCCCCAGCCAACCTGCTAGAGTCCGCGTCCATTACCCTCAGTCCGTGAGGGAGGAAAGAGGCAGAGCCACACGAATTGTGTGGTGGCAGCTACGCCAGGGAAGGGTTAGCTTCTTACTCAGGTAAGAGTGATGTATTATTATTATTTATGTAATGTAGTGTTGTTGTTATTATTATTATTATTATTATTATTATTATTATATGCATTTCTAGGGGTTATATGTGTTTATGGCCAGTGGAGGCGTGTGTTTTACCTAGTGTTAACTAGTGGGGCTTTCATTCAAAAAGGTTGGGAACCACTGGCCTAGTTGTTACAGCAGGAACTGGGAGTCAGGAGATTTGGGTTCCATATCTACTACTATTTATGATCTATGGCAAGTCACTAAGACCTACGTTTTCAAAAGTGACCACTGATTTTGGGTTCCTCGTTTTTTGCAGGACCAATTTGAGACACCTGGCACCTGATTGCCAGATATACTGAACAACCAAAATCCCAGTTGAAAGTCAGTAGGAGCCAGGTTTTTAAAGGTATTTAGGCTCCTAAAGATGCTGCTAGGCACCTAATGGGATTCTCATAAATGTGGAGGGGTCTCACTCCTATTGGGAATTGGGCACCTATTCACTTTTGGAAACCACACTAGGTGCCTAGCTACATTTTTAGATACCTACATAGCTTAAAAAATCTGGTCATGAGTACTAAGGATACTCAAGACTTCTAATCATCAAGCCAAAGGTTCCAGATGTTGGCACACCAAATTTTGTAGACATTCCTTACAATTTAGGTCTTGACTTTTCTGTACCTGACTTTCTGATCACTAAAATGAGGATGATAATACGTCTCTGTGTAAAGCACTTTAAGAACTTCAACTGAAAAGTGCTATAGTATTGTTTCAAAAGAGCAAGTCTCTGCAGCCTTCTTTGCTTCTTTTTTCTGTTTTATTTAACATATGTCCCAGGAGCATCTCCTAACAGATTCAATTTGATCATTAGCATTTTTCTTGTTGACACATGGTCTGTGATCTTGGATTTGCTGCTTGCTTCACCAAGTTAGCATACAGCTTGTTCCTGATGAGCCTTTTTGTTTAAAGTTACAGTAAACCACATCCGCAGTCTATTTACAGATTTCAAAGCAATATGGCTTTACTGGCCATTGCTATCTAATTGCACTACTGTTTTAGAAGATTTTTCCAGTAAAGAAAAGACAGACGTTATTCAGTAAAGTGAGCATTGGCATGAAAATAGGATAAGAAAGATGTGCCCATGGGGTAGGATGGGTGGGAGAAGAAACAGTTCATGCATCTATTTGTGCTTAGACAATAATGTTTGGCAACATGTAAACAACAGCAAATGAGAGAACCTGAATTAGAACATATACTAACATACAACCTCAAAATAAAATAGTTATCAATAATAATAATTTTTAGATATGCTATTCTAATTAATTTCAGTAAAACAGATTTCTGTGTGAAATGAATTTTCCAGTCATTTACAACCTGCTATATCACCATTTTTAATAGTCAAACTCCTGATTAATTCTCATCCAGATCTTACTATAATATTATTATAAAAAACCCCATAATGGATAAAAACTTATATACACATCCATGTGCTGTATAAAGTCTTAAATTACACAGCTAATAGGCTTTAACCAGTACATTCACACTTTGAGAAGATACTATTGTGAGTTGATTTTGTATGCATTCATTTTCAATTGTTTTTCCATACATTTTTCTTGCAATTTTTGCAAAACATTTGTGTGAAGAAGCATTTTTTCCCAAACCCAGAGGGGCTGGGGGCACTGAGGAAACAACACACTAGTGAGCAAATTCCTAGCAGAGCATTCAGCCTTATTAGCCAAGCTGAGCACTTGGCTGAATCCACCCACTCTTGCTGTGTAAGTTATTGCAACCCAAAGACTGGAGGAGACCCTGCAGCTCCGTGTGCCATTCCCCACTAGAAGCTAAGAAGAGCCAAATGGCAGGAGATCCTCTGGCCCAGCAGTACCACTTTGCTTGTCATCCATATCTCATCCCTATTATACAAGGAGTCCCTGGAAGCAGAGCTCTTTGCACATCCCCTGCACAGCCTACCACCATTCTGCTGCAGGAGCCGGATTTGTCCATTTAAGTTAATGGATGTTTTGCCACTGACTCTAATGGGCACAGGATTGGATGCTCAGTGTCCTTTGGAGAGAACCCTCTGACCATAATGCAGCATTGACTGGTTTCAGACAAAATTAATCAAGGATGGATTCTGTAACGTGAACATTGTAGGATTTCAGGAGGAGAAAAAATAAATAGCCTAAAACACTGGCGTGGTGAGAAGGAAAAGGCTTCATCCCTTATAGCTTCTCTAATGCAAATCTATCTTCCAGGCAAGTAACATTACAATACTTTCCATAGTAAAAGAGCCTGACAATATACAGTATATGTAATGTAGGAACAATCCTGCAGTGGCAGGGAGACTAGCTAATGGCCTCTAATGTCTATGATTCTATAAAAAGGATTATATTCCACTGTGCAAAGCACCATGCTTAACAGATAAATAATTGTCCTCCAGGAGCCTCAATGACAGCGCTGGGGCCCTTCCAGGTGCCCCAGAGACAGTACAAAGAGCCTCCCAGGGAAGTTTATGGGCTATTAAAATTAACTGCTGAATCACATACAACAAGGAGTTGATCTCCGAAGGAGAAATCTATCTTTCAAACAGAAATATCTAACCATCAGCAGCAAAGGACATACAATTAGAATCAGAATGAATTACCATTTGTTTGTTTAAAATGAGCTCTACTAAAATCCACCCCTCCTCCCTCAAAACTCCTTTAACTTAGAATTGAAGTTGCTCAAGTGTATTTCCTCACACCAACACAAAAACTAAAAAGTGCAAGGAAATCATAAGCTAAGGCAATGTCCACGCACAAAACGGTACCAGACTCCAAAAATTGGTTTAGAAACAGCATCCAAAACAAGGTTAGTCTTGCCAAAAAACAAAGTCAAAATGGGTTCATTTTTAAATGCTTAGAACTCTAATTAATGGATTTACTTATAAATTCTCAGATAAGTGCACCCACCTATACTCACAGAGTGAGTGTTGCACAGTATGTCAGGAGACACACTATATTATATATTCATAATACAGAGTTAAATGTAAATCTCAATGCTTTATGGAGACATCTGGATGCATGCCTACTACACTGGCAGATTTTGGTAGGTTCTACTTCAGGCACTGCATTTAAAATGTCATATATGCCATAGTGAATAGTCCTTACTTGTTTTCATTGCTGGCATCATACCGAGGCATGGGGTCAACATCGTTGCTATTGACATCAAAGCTGGCATCTGAATCCTGTAACCAACAGGAGAGAGAGAGAGAGAGAACCAGTTTCTCATTAATTAGCCATTGACTCGTGTGGCCCATACATTTTTCAGCAGGTTTCTACAAGAGAGTAATTAGGTTAACTAACATTCCTGTGGTTTTGCGATGGCTGCCTTTTTTAGGAAAGGATTATATGTTCAATAATTACAGGATTTGCATTTTTAATATTTGTTTTGGAAGCGGTGGAGGAAAACAAATATAATAGAGAAAAAGTGCTTTTCCAACAACCACAAGGAAATGTGCTGCTTGTCACATATGTAAATTTATTACATAAAAACCCTATATTCCTCATCTGAGACCTCTGTATATATCACCTGAAAAAGAGATGGTTTGTTCCAAACTAGGATTGCATTAAATTTATCAAGGTTCAACAACAATTGGGTATATTCTAAAAAAAGCAAAATCCCCAAAATTTTAGGAAGCAAAGAAATATTTTCATGTATATTAAAATGCTGTTCAAACACGTAACACAAAATATACACCCTGGAAAAGAATATACCTTTTTAAACTTCCTCACCTTTTCAGGGAGCATAACTGTTTCTAATGTACGTGAAATGTGTGATTTTTGTCATGTTTTCTGCATCTACCAAGATTCTTCCTGCTGAAAATAGTTTATAGTGCAAATAGCTGCTAGTTTCTGTGGCTTCTGTTAAATGATGTGGTAGAATGTGGTGTGTTGACATGGCTAGTAGTTCTTTTTAATCTCTTCTTTGTTCAAAACCAGTTACCACATCCACCTCAAATGTTCCTGTTTGTAGCTACACCGGCAGTAACCCGACATATAGAAGGCATTTGTCATCAAACCACCTAATTGCCCTGAGGGAATTTCTCACTGGCAGAGGGAGGGAAGGTAGGGAAGGGAGTAAATAGCTGCATTACATTCACTGGGGACTAAGTTAGTTGCATCTGATACAAGCTTGATTGTTCAACGGGGAGGAAAGTTGTACCTGGCTTGTTCAAATAACCTATGATAAGGGAATTAAAATGAAAGATGTAGTGAATGTGAAGTTCAAACTAATCTTAAATGGACAATTTAAGCTATATCCTGCCATTGATTTTTAGGCAGAACTCCTTGTTGATTTCAAAGGAGAGTTCAAATACAGGATGGATGGCAGGATCTAGCTCCAAGTGTGGCTAATTCAAAATAAATGGCTTTAGAACTGCGGACACAACTGTAGCTTTTTGACGGGCTGTTAATGATAGTGTCATCTCCATGTCTTAAATGCTCTGTCAGGATGAAATTCGCCCCTATGGCTACCACCCCTTGTGCTGGCCCTTTGCACAAGAGAATTTCATCCCAAATGCACTCATCTGTTTTCCTCATTTCTTTTCATATACAGCACACACGTTCCATTTAATAAAAACAATAAGACACCCAGGATCATGCACTTCTATGTGATGATTACTACACCAGAGGCATCGAATAACCCCTCCTAGCAATGGACTGCCCTGAGGTTCTGAATAGCTTGAAAGGACAATGTCAACTTTGGTAAGCCAAAAAGTTTACCTATCAAGAGAGCAGCATCTCCTACTTATTTTACATTCCTACTTATTGTACACCAATCATTTAAATGTGATTAAACATAAGTATATAGAAAACCCATAAGGCCCTATGAAACTTACAATAAACAGAGGGCATGGTTTTCTCATTTACAGTGGTGTATATTGGAAATAACAAAATTGGAATCAACAGAGCTATACTGGTGAGACCTCAAAGTGTTGCGGATGAATGCACCCTGTTTATTTACTGTGACTTGCAGCAAGTCACACATCTTTTCTCCTCTATGTTTTTTCTAGCCAAATGATGGATATAGCTTGAAGTGAAATAAATACTCAGGAGGATATACTTAAATTAAGACCTTCAGGAAGGGGCTATTGTCTCACTAGATAAATATTTTGGCCTATCAAGGTTTATACTCTCTCTTTAGCTACACACCCTTGAAATTAGCAGATGTGTATCCCATTCAAAAGCTCTGAGAGTGGTGGTGGTGTGAGGACCACAGGTCAAAGTATTTAGTTATGGAGGGGGGGGGAAAGGAGGAGAGAGAAATTACGAGACCATTGAATTCAACCACCTCCCAATGCAGGATGTAGACTCCTTATGGAAGACATATCAGATACTAAACTGATACTATACAAGGTATTAACCTAATGGATACAGTACAACTTTTTGTAATTCCCTTCTTTTTATTGTTGCTGTCATAAGGATTCTCTTTCTTTCTTTCTCTTTCTTTTTTTCCAACAACATAGTCATCTTTCTACAAGCAGCAGTCTTAATTCTGAACAATAAAACAGCAATCTGAACCACTGCAAAAACTCACATAATTCTGCATCAAGTCTGGGTGGGTTCTCTCAATGCCATCATCCAGGATGGTGATCACAACATTCTTTCCGGTGTAGCCTCTCTTCCAAGCACCTACTATGTTCATATCTGACTGACAGTGATGGGTGTTATCACTGCAATGCTAAAGAGAGAAGAGGAAATAAATGCATTGGATGTTGGAGATAACTGAACAACGAGGAGGTTGGGATATTAGCTTATTCATTGTTGTAACCAATTAAATTATCAGCAGATGACTCTAGTGATTTGAACAGCAGAAACGGAAGATCAGTGTCTTCCTTAACAAATATCAGTATAATTTAAAAGAAATGCTGAATGAAATGGAAATCACTAGAATTGCTTGTTTCTTTTGAGATTACACTTCATACCCAACAAAAGAAAAGGGCAGTTAGTAGCCACAATGTCCAATTAGAAGCCCTGTATAGAATGAAAAAACATTTTTTCTGACCATTCAGTGTACTCATTAGAAATGTGTGTTTGAATTTTTCAGCAAAACAAACCATACATGGATAAAAGTAGACAAATGTCTATAGTGAAACAGTCATGGAAACAAAACCTGCTTTTTGGAGCTTACGTGCTGTATAATTTCTTGACTGGATGTCTGGAAACTAATCCAGATTCATTTCTATCTACAAAAGAAGGCTTTTGGCAGGTTTTGTGCAATATCAGCAGGAGATGAGCAGCACTTAGGAACTTGTAACCAAAACAACCCTCTGAAAAACTTGCAGCTTAAGGTGCCTGAATGAATTGTAGATGGCTATAAGTCACCAGTTTGGGGTACAACTTGCTGAGGAATGGCTGCGGAGAGATCTTAGGGTACATGAAAATTGAATGACTCTCCTCTGACATGAATACATCCCAAGTTTACATGAAGAAATCTGGCTTGCCATGAAAATCAGAAGTGACACTTGGGTATTCACTTGGGAAGCCTGTACCATTCAGACCCTCATCGGCGTTGTTTTTCTCCAGCTCAGTGAAAGAAAGAAAGAAAGAAAGATGCTTGAACCTAGTATCATAGCAACAGTAGCCACATGAGAACTCTCAGCGTTCACCCCCCCTCCCCATTTCCTCGTACATGCACCTCAATGTAATGTCTTAGCATTTTGGAAACTGTAAACAGTGCAAGTAAATAAAAAGGGACAGATTCTGCCCTGACTTACATGCAGAGGGAGGGGAATGGGGTAACCCCATTGAAGGCAATTTGTTAGCACAGGATTTGATGTAAATGAATGTAAGATTACCACTGAAACCTCTCTTTCCTCCATTCACCCCCATGCACCTTTACATAATATACAAACCAGTGGATTTAACAGTGTTTATTAGAGGTCACTAAAGCAAGGCTATGCTATTAAGCAGTGTATAAACAAGGCATTTGTACAACTTTAGAGATCAAGTCCAACGAATATCTAGAGCAGGTTCTAAAGTAGAGTTGTTACATATATCATTCAAAAAATGTGGAGACAGTTTGTTTTATAAGGCAAGCAACACTCTTCACTTCCTTTTCTGCACACTTTGTGGAGTAGCTGTTCAAAAGCCTTTGGGATGTACGGACAATAGAATTATAATAGTGCTTAGCACATAGAGATCCCTTGTATTTTTCAAAGTACATTACAGACTTCAACCAATTAATCCTCACAAAACAGCTGAGAGGTAGATAAATATCATTGTCATTTACAGTTGGAAAATGGAGATATGAAGGTCGAAGTGACTTGCCCAAGGTCACAGAGCAAGTCAGAGGAAGAAGTAGGGTGGGATTTCCTGCCTTTCTGCCCCATGGTCAATCTACTGAACCACACTTACCACTCTGAGATGATCATGCCGTGACAAATTTACCAGATGCCTGTGAGCTAGAGGAGTAGACTTATTAGCCAGAAGCCAATACTAAAGGTGAAGTATTCTCCAGTAGGTCTGGGGGCAACACCTGACAGGTAACATAACACATAATCCCTTCAGCCTGACACAATGCAGACACAGAAAAGATGACTTTCAAGAACCAACATGTAACCCACCACTGGATCTTCCCTCCTCTACTCCCTTTCTTTGAACTGAGCAGCAGCCCTTGGGCTGCTCTATTCCTAGGCTTGACTCTTCCCCTTGGGGAAGGAGCTAGCAGTTCTGGCTGCTCTGCTTCTTCGTCGAGCTCACCACTCGCCCTGAGTAAGTGTATGGGTTTTTAAGTCTTCTTCCCCTGAAAGCCCTTTGGATCTCTGCCAGAAGATGACTCCTTTCTCTCTCAGTGATCTCAGAAGGCTGCTCTTGCCTGAATCTCTGCTTCTGTGGCAGCAGCAGGCGTTCCCTTTGGCCTTTTTCCTGCACACAGGTATTAATTGAATTCCTGTGTACAAAAAAGCAAGACAAGACAAGATACACCTAGTCCATTACTGAATGAGTCATTGGTTTTTTTAATACAATGGGCCGGTCCTGGCCCCCACTTGGTGCTCCAGCACTGGGCAGACAGCCAAGCTAAATGGCTGGCTGGGGAATCCCCCGGCCAAGGGAAATCTCCAGCCAGCATATCTCTACACCCACCCCATCCTCCAGCTACAGCGTAGGTGACGTATCGAGGGATGAAAAGATGGTACAAAGCCACCCCTCATTCCCATCCTCATCTGTGCCAAGCACATCTCAACTGCAGCTGAGGATGCAGCTCATCTTTGTTAAAATCCATCCTTTCCTTTCCAGTCCTACTACTAACAACACCTTTGTCATCTCTAACCATGACTATGGAACTTCTTTGTCCTCCTCTCACCTCTCCCTACTCATCTAGACAAAATGCTGCTGTTAGAATCATCTTTCTCTCCTGCTTCCAGTTGACTGCCTCCCTGCTCCCATCTCCTTCATTCTCTTTTGTCTCTGGCTCCTTTTCTTTTTTCCCCATCAATTTTAAGCTTCTCTCCACCACAGACCTCCTGCCCCACAATCAGCTCTTGTAGTCCCAAATTGCACCACAAACAGTACCTTACACTCTGAACTGGCATACCATTTTTCAGGCCAGTCTGACTAGGTTTTACATTTTAGATTTTAGATTTTAGGATTTAGATTTTAAAGCAATTTGAAAATTTAGCTTGCTCTTTCAACCTTAACTACGGTGCAGCTACACACCATCCCGTAACACAATGTAAGGAACAGTCTCCAAATTCTTGTCCACTACCTAAATAATGAATAAAGTAGTAATTAAAATAAGGAAGTGAGTGCCTAAAATTAATTGGACTTTGTGTGTGTTAATGGGCAAGTATTTCAAGCACCTTATTAATTCTCAATAATATCAGTGTATTTTCTCCCTGTTCCCTTTTTTGGAATATGATTTTGAGTATGCAATTGTAGTTTTTTTACCCCAGTCCTACTTAACTTTACACAAGCACATGAGTTATCCTATTTCAGTCAATGGAACTACTCATATGCATTAAATTAAACTTGAGGGATCTTTACCTCTATTGATGTGAAGCTCTAAGGATCATTTTTCTTTTGGCTGGCTATTTTAAAATATTGATTAGTGGTCAAATCTATCTCAACAATGTCCAGACCAAAAAAACCCACCAACCAACTTTGTTAAGTCATCATACAAAATGTTGGGAGTCAAAGGTTTATTACTAGATTCACTCGTGTAAGTACTGCTGATTGATTTCTCCACCTCCTCCACAGAGAATAGGCTAAACTAAGCAAGTCTGTGGAGTCCCACCTTCCCAAAGACAAGCTTGTTAGATTCAGACATTTCTTGCACAAGTACCATCAGCTAAGATAGTTAGTCATAGTATAACAGCATCATTTTAGTATACATTGTTTTTGCCCACTGCCGGAAGGATACCATCAAAAGATGTAAACAACCCCTCACCCAACCATCCACTATAATTTGACTGAGTTTTTTAAAAGGCAGTTAAAGGACGATGTTTTTCTTTGGACTGTTTAACTGCAAAATGTTAATGACACTGCAGCTAGCGTTTACTGAAGTGTAGAAAGACTCCTGTGTTCCAAAGATGCTTAGGAAGTGAGAGAGGTGTTGTGAGGAAAATTACAGGTCTAGAACTTCTCTCATACTTGCAATTCAAGTCTTACGGAGGTGGGAGGCCAAAAGAATCACTTGGAGGTGGACAGTTTGGAAGCTATTCCTGCAATTAAGAAGCAGACACAATGTTTAAAAGGAGTGATTCAGCTATTAAAGGGGTTTTCGATGATATACTTCATTCTTTCAATGCAAGACGTGTGCCTGGAGTTTCTTAGTTATTTTGTTACATTCTCTCTCAAATGTAGCTCATTGTCATTCTCATTAGCTTAGCATTTTTGGTCTGGTGCGCTAATTTCAGAGGTCTGAGACTGGCTATATCCAGTTATGGATCAATACCAAAAAGGAACCAATAGACTGAGGAACCAGTAATAGTCTTAAAGTCAATATCTTGTGAAATTCCAGAGTCAAAAATGAATTTAGAGAAAAGCTATATGAGGTATTCTTTTCAGTCTTTGACAAGTCCATAAAGAATTCTGATTTCCATCCTGTTTTTACCGCCACTTGGATTCAAACAAGTTTTTAACAGCCAATCCCTCACAAATTGCTGGTGTTATGCCTTCTGAATGCTATCACTTGGTACAAAGCACTGGTTTCCAGCAGTTCTCAAGTTAGCAGCGGTTCAAGATCATGTCAAAGATCTGACAGGTCTAGAACTAATTTGGTAGAACAGTACAAATACTTTGAAGCCCAGTACATCTTCCAACTATGAGCCCCACAACCAGAAATTAATAGGGAAAAAAGAATCTTGTAAAAAGACTGACTCTTCCTGAGTTTCATTTAGAACAGTAGTAAAAAAGGGTCTTGTCACAGGCAGTAGACCTCGCAGTTTATGGTGCACATTCTTTAGGTCTAGGAGCTTCATCCACTGTACTATACAGTGTGATACAGTATATGATGTGGTAAAGTTGCATGGGGTCAGAGGTAGAGCGGTAAGAATGGTCAAGGGCAAATTGTTTGGCCTTGATCGATCCTTAAAATCCACATGTGGAAGAGACAGAGAACTGCATGGAGCCAAGAGGTGGATCTTGGTTAACAATGGGGTTGTCAGGGGAAGAGACTTTCTGCCTTTTCTGTCAGAGGAAATTCAGTGTTGGATGTTTGGTTAACCACTAGCTGCCAGGACATTATTCTTAGCTGGTCAGTATGTATATGCAAGCAGCAGAATTTAGTTGCCCTTAGCTTTAGTGGAGTTGGTTTACTGATGCCATCCTCAATTTGATTTGGTAGAATTTGGTGTTGTGATCAAAATTAATACTGTACTTCATAATTCTTCTTTCTTTTCCTATGAAAATAAACCATCTGCCATTTCCCTTTCCTTTTGATATGAAACAAGTTTAATTTTGAATGGTGGGGAGGAAGCACTCAGTTACCACAGTGACGGATGACCTAAGAGTCTAGGTAGATAGATAGATCCATTGTTAAAATGGCCTATATGATTCAATATAAACAAAGAAAACATGTTTTCAGGACCAATATAACTCAGGAACGAAATGTACTCAACTTGAATTCATTTTTCTTCATCTTCCCAAATTAGGTAGTTAATAAATTGTGTTTACTGAGGGATAATCTTTTTTAAAATAATGCTTCTTTTAAAGGTGTTTGTCACATTTTTAATGTTGAGAATAAATTCTTCCATCAAAGCTACTGATAAATGAAAGGGGGCTTTCAATGTTTAGGGGGAATCTTTGCAGGAAATAAACTTTTTAATTTTTTAAATGTAATCCAATATTTATTGTATTTTAAACAGGAAACACTGTCTGTATAGAAACTTCTTTTCCTCAGAGTTTCACCTCTGAACAATTTTGGATCACAGCATTTTAAAGGCCTATAGACGTAAGAAATACTAAAGGGACTGATTCATCTCATGCTCAACGTCTGAAAGAATGCTTTTTACCAAACTGCTACTTTTTTCCATTGGGGTATCTTTCCGATGAAATATTTGAAAAATATACAGTATTAAATATTTAGCATCAAATTCATCCCAAGTATAACTCCAAAGTATTTGACTGAGTTACACCAGAGATGAATTTGGCCATTGATCTTTATTGATTTTTCAAGTAAGCAAGTAAAATATATTTAGAGGCCGGTGGGAGGAAATAAATCATAAACATACATTATTTTATAAGTTTCTTTAAACAGAGAAGCAGAACAGGGAATCAATATAAATGGGTTCCTTATATTTATAGAACTATTGGCTATAGGGAAACAAAAATAACATACAAGGCAACAGAACCTAACTGATCTCTATTTAAAAAATGAGCTCATGACTCAGGTTACTCTGTGACTAACACTAAACTTCTAGTCTTTCCATAAAGAGAACAATTCAAAATATATGTATCTCACATATACACTGAGAATATTCAATCATTTCCCATCACAGGAAATTTTAAAATAAAGATTGGATGTTTTTCTAAATGAACTGCTCTAGTTCAAACAGGAATTAATTTAGGGAATTCCCCTGGCCAGTTATACAGGAGGTCAGACTAAATAATCATAACAGTCCCTTCTGGCCCTATAATTTATTAATCTATTTTTCCCGGAACTTTAGGTTCAAATCTTTCTTGGGGGCTAAATTTATGTACTAGTTTATCAGGTATTCATATTTATTTTGTGACAACTAACCTTGTAACTATACACACACAGATTTGCTGCATGTTGACATATGGTATCATCAACTTCAAGAGACTACTAAATTAATTTAATTATTAAATTAATTAAAGTTCCAGTATAAACCCCTCCCTCCAAATGGAAGTTGCTATTAAGGCAAAATGTTTGGTCTGAAACAACTTTCAATAAATTCCTTTTTAAAAATAGGAAGCAGTGCATCATCTGATACTGTTCTGCAGTAAAGCATTCAGGAGGTGAACCTAGCAAAAATATTTACTAATGCTCCCTTCATGTGGGATGGGTTTGGAGGTCACGGAGAGGGTTGGAGATATGACTTCCCAGTCCTGTGGGTCCTAGGAATTCAAGAGGAAAGAATGCTGCAGACTCCTGGATTCAGAGCCTTCCTTGTAGCTCTGTGGCACCATCCTTCACTTGGTAGCAGTGTTCTGAGAGGATGCTTCCATTAAACATATACCCTACTTCCCTCATCCAGGGGGGGACATCAGAGTGGACCAGAAGTTAATGCCATTTTTACCTGCTTTAACTCCTGTCTAAGAAAAATTGGAAATTCTGTTAGAAGGAGCATGTGCACAAAGTGGTTGCTCCCTGCCCTGAGTTGTGCAGTCTCAACCCCAGGGTTGTATTATTCAGGAAGGGGGAATTACTCCACAGATACATCATTCTTTCCATTCTGCCATTTTGCGGCCTTTGCATTGTGCTTTTATTTGACTTGCCCTAATTCCTGCAAAAGAAAGACGTATAGGAGAATTTTATCGAGCATCTCAAGACATGTGGTCCTTTCCATAAGTGCCATGAAGTCACATGATTACATGAAACTAACCTTTCACTTTTAAAAATTCATGTCTTGTTTGCCATGAATAACTCTATGTAGACCAGAAAACTAGTGAAAATCACAAGTGGACCCTGAGAAGTGGGGAGGGTCCCAGAGCTTGGGCTGAAGCCTGAGCCCAAATGTCTACATGACAATTAAACAGCCCCTTAGCCCCAGCCTGAGTCTGCTGGCACAGGCCAGCTGCACGTGTCTAATTGCAGTGTGAACATACCCATTGAGGCTTGATCTACACTTGTGATAGTACCTAGGGTACATATAGCTACATGCGGCAGTGAAAGGCTCTGACAGGGGGGAAGGCAGCAGGGAAAGCCTCCAGCAGAGCAGCCAGAGCCTTTTACCGTGATGGGGAAAGTCTTGAGCAATGAGGAGGCAGCGGCGTAGTGTAGAGGGGGGAGGCAGTGGTTGGACATGTAGAAATCCATGGTAGGGTATATACTCTAAAGTTCTGGGCATGTCTTTACTCACCTAAGCAGGGCCTCACTGTCTACACTGTTATTTATACCTGTGCTGGAGGGTGGGGGCATGCAGTATCTGCACTCTACATGCAGAAAAGTTCCAGAGGGGTAGCCGTGTTAGTCTGTATACAGCAAAAACAACGAGAGTCCTGTAGCACTTTATAGACTAACAAATTTAATTTCTGCAGGCATAAGCTTTCATGGGCTGCAACCCACTTCGTCAGACCTCTACATGCTGACAGAAGTGCAGTCATAGCCTTAGTGCTACATCAAGTTGTTTTGAGTGTGTGGTAGGGAGAAGAGAGTGGAGGGTTTTAGTTGATTTCATTTCCTTGGGACTTTCTTGTCTACACTCAAAATTTGTACTGCTGTAACTATACTAGTATAGCAGTACAAAGGCACTTTATACTAGTATACATTATTCTTGTAGAGAAGGGGAATAAGCTATACCAATATAAGGCACCTTTACCAGTATAACTGTGTCCACAGTATACCAATATAATTATTTTGGTAAAAGCTCACATCCCTTACTGACATAGTTATACTGGTACAAAATCTGTATGTAGACCAGGCCTTATTTGTTGAAAGTAGGGAAATATAAATAGCTTTATTTATCAATAAGAGTCTTCAAACTTTTCAGAGGTCACCAATGTCAGGGAAAGAGAGGTGATGCATGACAGGAAGGTCCAGAGCCCAGTTAAAGAAATCAGAGCATAGTGAAGCAGATGAAGAGTGAAACATAATACACTCCCAGAAATTAATCTACCGTAAAAATGATTAATGTCATGATCACTGATTTTTGTCTCATTTCTATAGTATTTTATTTTGTGCTAATGTTACGACCTTGTCTCTTGGAGGCTCCTTGCTCCCTTTACTTGTCATTTTCCTCTCTGTTCATTCACACAATCTCACGCCCGTTGTGGGGAGAACCTTCATCTCCACAGCTCCTGTCAATTAGAACTAACTTCTTCTATCCCTCTGCCTTATCTCCTGTCAAATCTTGGCTGAAAACATATCTTTTCTCCCTTGTTCCTGCCTCTTAATTTCACCTTCACTTTGGTGTTATTTTCAGCTTTATGGCTGTATTATTTAACTGTGTAAATTATTTTAGGATACAATTTGTATGCAAAATGCCATATAAAGTAAAGTGGCATCATAATAAAAGGAAAAGAAAATTCTCATGGAAATGTAACAAGTCTGTGCAATATAGACCATTTCAGCTTTTTTTTTTTTTTTTTTTTTTTTTGAGCTATTATATTGTACCATTTAAGTACATGACACGTGTTTTAAAGGTATTTTCTATTTACTGGATATAACATAATGAGATCTTTGGCATTATTAAGGGCATCTTGTAAATCTGTAAGCAGACAATTTTGAAATTGCACATTATTTACTCAATACTTCACCCACTCAAAAAAAGGTTAATGGAGGGTTTGCAATGCCAGTTTGTACTTTTAAGCTATCATGATGAGCAAACAGATAGTCAAATTCATAATGTCAATAAAATGTTACTGAGTATGCACAGTTATCAAGTTTTAAACATGAGTACCTTGGCAAGCATTAAATACAATGGGCTAAGTGCATTCTGTAGAACCGGGAGATTTAAAAAGTACCTCCTTGCACCATCTTCCCAAAGCTGAAATCAATCACAGAACAAATTGAGTACAAGAAAAAATGTAAATATAAAAATGTGAATGATAATAGCATTATAGAAATGTAGTCTGGAAGGGACCTTGAGAAATTATCACCTGTTCTGAGGCAGGACCAAATAAACCTAGACCATTCCTGACAGGTGTTTCTCAAACCTGTTTTTTTAAAAACCTCCAATGATGGGATTTCCAAACCTCTCTTGGAAGCCTATTCCAGAGCTTAACTATCTTTATAGTTAGAAAGCTTTTCCTAATATCTAACCTAAATCTCCCTTGCTGCAGATTAAATCCATTATCCCTTCAGTGGACATGAAGAACAATTGATCACTGTCCCCTTTATTACAGCTTTCAAGGTATTTGAAGACTGTTATGAGTTCTCCTCTCAGCCTTCTTTTCTGAAGACTAAATATGCCCATGGCTTTAATCTTTCCCCATTGGTCAGTTTTTCTGACCATTTAATCATTTTTGTTGATCTCATCTGGACTCTCTCTAATTTGTCCACATCCTTCTTGAAGTGTGGCACCCAGAATAGCACCCAGAACTCCAGCTGAGACCTCACCAGTGCCACATAGATCTAGATAATTATCTCCCATGTCTTACATACAACAGTGCTGTTAATATACCCCAGAATGACATTAGGCTTTTTTGCAACTGCACCACATTGTTGACTCGTATTCAATTTGTGCTCTACTATAACTCCCAAATTCTTTTCAGCATTATTACCACCTAGTCAGTTATTCCCTATTTTATAGTTGTGCATTTGATTTTTCCTTCCTAAGTGTAGGACTTTGCACTTGTCTTTTTTACATATCATCTTGCTGATTTCAGATCAGTTCTTCAATTTGTCAGTCATTTTGAATTCTAATCTTGTCCTCTTCCAGTTTAACATCAGCCACAAATTATATAAGCATACACTCCATTCCATTGCCCCAGTCATTAACTAATTAATTGGGAGTTGTCTAGGAATATTTTATTAGATGCCAAATAAAACAATTCTTCAGTCATGCAATTAGGTTTCTTTTGTTTAAAAAAAAATCCCAGTTAAGAAGGAAAGTGAAAGCAGCTATTAATTTTTTTTAAGATATAAAACAAATGGAAAATTGGGAAGTTGATAGCAGTGAGTACAAATAGGCAGTTATGCAATGCAGACAATGGATAAGGGAAGATAAATGCATAAATGTAAAATCTATAGCCAATATAATTTAGGACAATAAAAAGGAATTCTTTAAATCAATCAGGAACAAATGAAATCCTAACACTGGAATAGGTCCAACACCAGACAGTTATGGTAAAATTGTCAATGTTGATGCTAAAAAAGCAGAATTATTCAATAAATATTTCTGTACTATATTTGGGAAGAAGTGGGATGATGTATTCATATCTCATAGTGATTAAGATATGTTTTCTTTTCCTCCAGTAATTAGAGGTGATATTAAAAAGCAACTATTAATGTTAAAAATTTTAAAATCAGCAGGATTTTCTCAGATAGTTTGGCTGATAAAATAACTATATTGACATAATATACTTAGATTACTGTAAAACATTTAACTTAGTCCCACATGACATTCTGATAAAAATAATCAGCATTATACAAAATCCGCAAGCCCATTTTAAGTGGATTAAAAACTGATTAACTGATAGATCTCAAAAAAATATTTGTAAATTATTACAAAGAAGAATCATCATCCTATGGGGGTGTTTCTAGTAGGGCCCCACAGGGACTTGTGCAGAGCCCAATGCTGTTCAATATCTTTCTCAATGATCTGGAAGAAAATATAAAATAATTGCTAGTTATCTGTACATTACTCAAAAATTGGTGGCTACAGATTACACAGACTGATCTGGATCACTTGTTATGGTGCACAAATACAGCTACTGGGTTTCTATCTGGGGAAAGCAGCTGAGTTTCACGAGGCTGAATCTGGGATGAGTTAAACTGGCATATCCCCTGGTTGCCCTTCAAATACTCTTGAGAATATTTCACTGCCTGTAGTCCTCCCTCCACCAGGGTCTGTGCTGGCTTTTGCATGTACAGATCCTGCAGTGAATCTAGTCCAATGTATTTGAAAATCAATTCTGCCAGCTATTTCTAAATTTAAATGCACAATAAAAAACTACCATGAACTACTTGGAAATTTTCACTCAGTGCGTTTACATTTAGAAATAGCTGGCAGAAATTAATGAAAATGTTTTAATTTAAATTGCTCCCAGATTACAGCAGTTCTCAAACTTCATTGCACCGCAACCCCCTTTGGACAACAAAAATTACTACACGACCCCAGGAGGGGGTCCAAGCCCGAGCCTGAACCCTGTCACCCCAGGAGGGAGGACGCCCTGAGCGGAGGGACTATAACCTGAGCCCTGCCGCCCAGGGTTGAAGCACTCGGGCTTTGTCTTCAGCCCCAGGTGGTGGGGCTCAGGTTTCGGCTTCAGCCCCAGGCCCTAACAAGTTTAATGCCAGCCCTGGCGACCCCCATTAAAATGGGGTCGTGACCTACTTTGGGTTCCGGACACACTGTTTGAGAACTGCTGAGCTAGAATTTCAACTCAGAGCAAATTTCTGTGCAGGCACACAGGGTCCTGAAAGTCTGTGATTAACCTTAAGCGTGTGCTTAAATCCAGCCCTGTTTAGCAAAGCCGTTTGGTATGTGCCTAAATCCCACTGAAATCAATCTGACTTAGTCATATGGTTAAGTACTATGCTGAATTGAGGCTCTGGTCAATTTTTTCATTGATGCAGTGCATATCAGGACTTTCCCTTTTTTATTAGAAAGCAAAGCCAGCACTTTCCTTTTATTTTTTCAGCTACTTGACCCCAGTTAACCTGTACCCTTTGACTTAAGCTGCTGCAGATGGAAGTATTTAACTAGCAGGGAAAAAAGGAAACTAGGTGAAAACCTTTCTATTCACAATGAATGCTTTACTTGACTGCCCTATATATATGTTTTTCAAACCAACATATGAATCAAATGAATAACTTGATCTGCCAGCAGAACAACTACAATAGTACAATTGCTGCTAGCAAGAAAAGAAAAAAGTGTAGGAAAGCTGTCATTTCATGCTTGACATTGTTAATCTGATCTCCCGCATTTGAAACAAACAATAAAAAACCCTTCACATGACTGTCTGGTATTATACATGGTGACTGTTTAGATGGTGCAGAAAATAATTCTCAATATATACGCATGTAGTTAAATCATCCGTCAGCCCTCCCACATCGTTGTTTCAGGAGTTTTAGTCAGTCTGTATTGCTCACTGTTTGTCTGAAGATAAGAAGGGTCTTAAACTGTGTTCCTTGCAGGATCACACACACCCCACATGTGTCTGTTAAGCAGTTCCTGTGTCATGTCCAAAAAGAGAAGAACTGCCCAGCCTCAGGTTTATTTTTCCTATTCTGTAAATTCCTTCATTGAAAATAGCCAATGAATCAATCCTCCAGATGAAATATCTCAGTTAATGGAAATAGCTTACCACAGTATAGGCCCCAAGGCATGTTACTGGTCCATTGTCTCTGGGTAAGTGTGATTACAATTCTTCCACATCTACCTCATAAACGTTTGCATTTTTAATGTCAGAGGAGAGAAAACACCCACACATGATAAACAACAAAATGCGGATCCAATCTGAGAGAAAAAACAGGAACATTTCACATTTCTACTGGATGTCTCACTGGCCACTATTGTGCAACCTGCTAATTAAACGAAAAGAATGGGCCAAATTTATGGTGAATGTGGCCCAATGTTTTGGAAGGATAAACAAATGAAAAAAAGAGCAGTACATGACAGTCTCATCCCTTTGGAAATTGTGCAACAGTCTCCCTTTTGGCGTTCATGCAGTTTATAAGCAATAGGGAAACAGAAGTCCAAAAGGGTGGAGGAGACAGCATTAGGAAAGGAGCATAATCATCACAAGCTAACAAGTAAACTTAATCCTGGTATAATGAATCCAAACTTTAAGTGGGGCAAATCCCACAAACTGAGTACAGTGGTCTCAAAAAGCTCGCCAGTTGAAAAGTCTACATTAGTGAGGCATGACAGACATTCTCCTTGTATAAGGCATACTGCAGCAAGACTAATTACTTTTCAGTCAGAAAGGCTAACATTTTATGGCAGCCATTGTATGACCATGAATTAAAGTGTCTATCTACTGCTCTAATTTATGCAACTGGCATTTGCATTTAGGCCTTGTCTACACTAGAAAGGGTTTGCCGGTATATCTATACTGGAGACACAGATTGTACTGATAAAAGATTATTTTGCCAGTAACGGTTATACCAGTTCCTCAAATGAATTAAGCTAAGCCAGGAAAAGGACTTTTTTTGCTGATATAACTGCAATTACACTAGGGCTTATACCAGAATAGCTAAATTGGTAAAACAAACAAACAAACACATCCCTACTGGCACAGCTCTTCCAGAATATGTTTTAAGGGTATACCAGGCCTTAGTTAACTAATGATACAGATTCAACAATTTGGGTTGGATAGCCACCTGAAAGCTGAGTTGCTTACTCAACCATTGGGTCTGAAAACCTTGCAAGGTCACATCGGGAACACGTGTGAAATTTCCCATACACGCTTGCTGCAGCTAAAACCACAAGTTTTGTGAAGAAAATAAAACCTCTCTCTTGTCTCTCGTCTTCTGAGCTCTCACCTCCAAACCTGGAGGTTCCGAGGCACATGGAAGTTGAACAAAAGAAGAGGTAACAGATAGCTTCTGAACTTCAGACGCCTTGTCTCCATTAAGTGTTTCTATTCATAAAAGGCTGCACAGTTCAACACACGCTTCCCTCAAGCAATTAAGTAAATTATTATTATTCAGCTGTCTTGTCCGTATTTATTGTGCACAGAGTGAGAGCTGTAAAATCCCACAGTACATTTATGTTTGAGCTTCCCTGTATTCCCAGGCTTCCACTCCTTGTTTTCTAGGCAGTTTTGATTTTTACTGTACTGAAACCTGTCTCATTCTTTCTTGCAGAAAATCATATGTAAAAGGGGGGGGAAAATATCCTTGCCTTTGATGTCAACCATCACTCCCTCCAGTGGGAGGGGTTTGCAGATCAGTAGAGAGGGCATGAGGTGTGGTATCTCTATTTGTTCCAAGATCTGCAGGGACCTCTCTTGGATCTCAGGAGCATCCTGGCCTGAGGGCCTATGCTGCCATTAATCTCTTGCCCACATCTGCACTCTATATCCTACTAAGGTGCTGAGTGGGACTTATGCTGAAACTGTCAACATTAACTCTTGAGGGAATTTCAAATGGAAAACACCAATTTTTTTTAAATTTTTTTTATTTTTTTAAAGAGGATAATGGCAAAGAAAGCGGTTTTACCCCTTGCTTCTCCCTTCTGAACTGACACACCTTTCCTCTTACATGGTACTTAAACGAAGAAACTTTGTGGTTTTAAACTAAAGGAGCAGAAAATGACATACTAATTTTGCTCCATCTATCTGTGCATAGTGAAATGATTTGGCTGTTTTTGTGTCACTTCTATTGTATTTGTGTCTAAGAGTCACAGGAGATGATATGGATCTAGTTTTTTTTCTTTGTAGAATTTCCCTCCAAAGCACCATTGCCAAACTGTAGACTATATTTATAACCTTTTCACTTCTTTGAGGAACTTTTTTCTCAGCTGGGCAGAGGAAAATACAGAATGCAACCCATTTCCCTTAGAGCTTGGGAGGTAGTAATAGTTCCGATACAGCTTTTGTGACATTAAAAGTAGGAGCAAATTATGCTGAAGCAATTTTGTCCCTTCTTGCTCAAGGAATCCAGTCAGTTCACTGATGCTGACTAGACTACAATGAAAGCCTGCCTGTTTATTGTAAATGTGTCTGGTTTTACACAGTGAAAAATTGGTCGATAGGGCTTACAAGGAAAAATCCTTGTGCCCATGTTTAGGTTAATTACACCAGCACAGCCAGATAAACAGCAGTATTTGGCAATAATTTGTGGTAAGTGAGTGGGACGTAGAGTTTTAGCAGTTAGAGCAAGGGGCTGGGAGTCAAGAATTCTGGAGTTCTGATCCCAGCACTCAAAATGAGTGCCCCATGGCTCTAGTCAAGTCACTTAACCCCTCTGCTGTGGTGAAAAATGGGTGAAAACTTAAAGGAATGTTATAATGCTTCATTAGTTAAGGCTAGACCGTGCTTCTCCAGTGTAAGGAGCAGCATATAATTTTGCTGATCCAGGAGCAGAACAGTTAAGGAATTGTGTCTCCCCCCCCCCTCCCCCTGCCCTCCACACACACACACACACACACCCTGCATTTTGTGAATCTGCTCCTTTAAAAATGCCTGGAAACAAAATGTTTTGGGTTGAACTAATCATTTAATTTGACTGGAAAGAATTTTTGTGATTTGCTGAAAATTCCAAATTCATTTTGACCAGAAGCAATTTTTTCCCCTGATTTTTCATAACTGCCAGCAAACTGAACAATCAGTGACTCCCCCAGCTCTAATTACTTTCTCATCTGTCCACCTCATCTTTATTAGCTAGTACTAGCTCTGCTCATTCCCACCCACTCCCTGCCCCCCTGCACAGCACCTGCTTTCCCCTATGCATCCAGGCCCATGGTGAGGCAGGCTGCACAGTAGCATAGGGGGAGTGTCTTACTCCATCTTACAGCCTGGCACAGCTATACAGGTATGTCTGCACTGCAGCTGAAGGTGTAATTCCTAGCTTGGAAAGACATACACATGCTAGCTTTGATCGTGCTAGTGTGCTATAAATAGCAGTGTGGCGCAGGCAGCAGCACAGCTTAACCTCCCCACCCCCCAAATACTTGACTATACTCAGGTGGCTAGCCTGTGTGACTGCCCACGCCGCCATGACCCCACTGTTATTTTTAGCAAGCTAGCTCAATCAGAGACTCCTGAGCTAAAAATTACACCTCCAGCTCCAGGGCAAACCTACTTACACCCCGGCCATGATCTGGTCCCTAAAGTTTGTATAGTGTTGTCAATCTGAAAAGCGTTAGATTATATCTTTATTTAGTAGACATGCTTTAATTAGCAGCCACTACCCTACAATAAGCACACCTTTACTAGGCAAGCTCCCGAGAAAGTATTTACACTGAATACCAGATGAGGTTTCTAAACAAAAATTCTCAGAATTTTGGGAATGATCTTTTCCTTTTTCAATCATCACAGGAGAGCCTGCAGTATTGCTCCACAAAGAAAAATCGTTCTATGGATCTGCTACTCTGTGATGTTCAAAAACCTGAAAAGAGACTAACATGGATTCTTATTGAAAGATAATGATTGGCAATTGCTTTTACTTAAAAAGGAAATGATGCCATTCAATAACTATATATCTATACATGCACACAAACGTATTTTCCATTGAAATGCTATGCATTGTTTTCAAATTTAGCAATTTGCTATCTATTTATATTCCATAACACTTATCGATAGCATTTTATTCTGGACTAAAATGAGACAGTCAGACATTTATTCCATCTTAATAGAAGTACACCATACATTATATGGAACTGCCTTTTGCTTATTAATTACAGAAACTACTACAAAAAGATATACAGGTAGTTTGGAAAATACAACACATACAGAGAGAAAACTGAAGTTCTTGATCTGACTGCTGCCATTTAAAAACATAATATCACCTTTTAAATAAATTTTAAGAGATAAAAGTGAAGTGAATTCTCTCGCTTTTCAGATAAGATCAGCAATAGTAGGTAGAGAGCAGAATGTGTGTTATTAGTATATGATTTATCATTGGAAAAAAAATCTGTTTACAACAGAAATGAAACCACCTCATCTTTGACAAGCAGGAAAATCTATTCAGATAGCTACTACTCAGATCACTTTAATATCACCACTTCTTGGTTGAGTGAAAATAATTGCCAGAATACTGCTTCACATCCACTTTGCATTCACTGGGCACTTCCAGATGTGACCCAGTAGGAAACACACAGTAACTGTTCAGGGAAATAAGAATAGGAGAACTGCTACACTGAAACAGACCAGCAGTCTGTGTCTAGTCTTTCTGTTAATCTTACTAAACAATTTGTTATTCTCACTCCATTAGTTATTTTAGTAATCTCCTATGGTCAGCAGAAATGTGATTAATCCAGTTTTCTCCCCAATTTGCTGGAAAACAAAATATTAGTTGTTTCTTATCAAGAAGAGAGCATGGATCCAGGTAGTAACAGAATGATCTTGTGTTAACTAGTGTTAAATTGTGTTATCACAATATCTCACTGAGAACAAGAAGTATGCTTCCACCAGTAAACAGGCATGAAGCTGTAAGGAAGCTTCCGTGATATGATTGTCCATACTGATCAACCAATGGTCCACCTAGCCCAGATTCCTGTCTTCTGACTGTGGGCAATGCCAGATGCTTCAGAGAGAATGAACAGAACAGGGCAATTATCAAGTGATCCATCCATGGGGTTGCATCCCTGACCATCTTGGCTAATCTTGCCACTGATGAACCTATTCTCCATGAACTCCATGAACATTTCTAATTCTTTTTTAACCCAATTATATTTTTGGCCTTTACAAACATCCTTTGGCAACGAATTTAACAGGCTGACTGTGTGTTGTGTGAAGAAGTACTTCCTTATGTTTTTTAAAGACTGCTGCTTATTAATTTAATCAGGTGACCCTTAGTTCTTGTGTTATGTGAAGGGGTAAATAATACTTTCCTATTCACTTTCATCACACCATTCATGATGTCACCATTCATGACCTCTATCATTCTCACCCCACCCCCCTTAGAATAGAGAATAGTCTTCTCTATTCTAAGAGGAACAGTCCTAGTCTTTTTAATTTCTCCTCATCTGGGAGTTGTTACATACCCCTAAACATTTTGTTGCCCTTTTCTGCACCTTTTCCAATTCTAATATACCCTTTTTTGAGATGGAGTGACCAAAATTGCACACAATATTCAAGGTGTGGGCATATCATGGATTTATATAGTGGCATTATGATATTTTATGTCTTATTATCTATTCCTTTCCTAATGGTTCCTAACACCGTTAACTTTTTTGACAGCGGTTGCACACTGAGCAAATATTTTCAGAGCACCCTCCACGATGACTCCAAGATATTCTTCTTGAGTGGTAACAGCTAATTTAACCTCTATCATTTTGTATGTATAGTTGGAATTATGTTTTCCAATGTGCATTACTTTGCACTTATCAACACTGAATTTCATCTGCTATTTTGTTGCCCAGTTGCCCAATTTTGTGAGATCCCTTTGTAACTCTTCACAGTCAGCTTTGGATTTCACTATCTTGAGTGATTTTTTATTGTCTGCAAACTTGGCCACCTCACTGTTTACCTCTTTTCTAGATAACTAATGAATATGTTGAACATAGTCCTGATACATGTCCTTGGGGGACCTCTTTCCATTGTGAAAACTGACCATTTATTCTTCCCCTTTGTTTCCTATCTTTTAACCAGGTACTGATCCATAGAAGAGAGTCTTTCTTCTTATCCTATGGCTGCTTGGTCGTTTGATACTTTTAAATGTTCAATGACAGCTCCACAATAGCAGATCAAATTTTATCTCCTTGTCTTCCCTTATCAAATATTAAATACTTGCTCATCTGATGGTTTGCATGTCTGGAACACACACATAAAAGGGTGCAAATGGCAACCAGAGCAGGTGAAAGAGATGCAAGATGTATGAAAAACAGAGTATTGCCATGCTACATCAAGACATACCTGGCTTTCACTGTACAAATGGCGTATGCAGCAATAGAAAAAGGTGTGTCAAAATAAAAAGTGGATATGGCTAAAGAGTGTGTGGCAGGATGTACTATCCCTTTAAGAGATGGTTGCTCTTACAGTCAAGACAGCCTGGGTACTATCAAGGAGCACTGTGTCCTGCCCCTAGAGCTGGGCTATATAAACAGGAAAAGGAAGCTGAGCAATATTGAGGGGACTAGAGGTCACTTTGGTTGCAGTCTTCATGTTACTACTCTGATCAGCAACACTAGAGACTTCGTTTTTCTGACCATAAGTTTGGTCGCTCTGACTCAAGGCTTTGGGAGTAAGGGTATTATGAATTGGGATAAACGGCTCTTCCTCTGACCTGACATCTAAGGCAAAGAAGAAGGCCGCCTGCCTGCCTCTGCGAACAAGTAGAGAACTAGGATTTCTTGTGGCTCCAGTCAGTTTGTGGACCTTCTTAAAGAGGATGTGTGTCTTTTGGTTAGTTTGGTTTTGGCATCCCCTTCCTGGTTCCTGTACAGACAGCAACATTCCATCTCTTTTGGCAAGTGAAATACATGTTAGTGTAATATACAAATGACCTATCAGCTTTAAAGTATGTTGGTTTCTAGGCATATCAGTATCTTCACGGTACCAGGAAGGGCCAATATAGAGGTCTAGAGATGACAAAATGCATAAGGAAGATTACGGGCTTCAAAGGATGAGTACCCCAATACAGGTAGACAGCAATAAAAGGATATTGTGTCGCTCACACTTAGCTGTCAACTCTCATCACTTGATGGGTCTGAGACAAAGATAACCTCAGTCCTCACACCATCAAGCAGGTAATCAGTATGGTGCAGACATCTGACATCTGAGCTCCTCTTTAGTGATTCTCACTTCTGGTGTACCCTGACACAGATTGTTTTAGGTTGTTTTAATCGTCTGCTCATACTGCCTCTGACCCCACAGTGACTCTTTTCTCCGCCTCCAGCCTGTTCCATGACACACTTCTCACTGATTTCTCCACCTCTGCCCTTACGCAACCCTGCTAGACCCTGAGTCAATTCTCCCCTTAGCTGGTGCCATCATCTAGGGAAGCCCAGAGATCCGTAACACTTCTCTTCTCTGTTCTCAGTCTTGCATTTTGGGGGGGTCCAGCAAGATAAGACCAGTCCCCACAAATCTTCTTATCAGCATCTTTAGGGAAGCAGACTCGCTGTCTAACACTTCTCCTCAACACTCATTTAATAGCTGCATGATCTGAAGACACTCCTTTTGACCCACTGCTGCTACTGAAGACCTATTATCCTCATTTAGGGTTTTATGCTCCCAAGGATGCATTGCATGGTAACAAGATATCCCTTAAAGGGGGTTCTGGTAGGGTTCACTTGGAAGCTCCAAAATATGTCAGAAGAATGTATGCAACCAGCCACCATCCCATCCACTACATGTGACTCCAGGGTCTACTTTGATGGGAGAGTTTTTTGGAGGGACAGGAGAGTCCTGAATTTGACAGACTCTTCTCCAATGTTCACACAAAGGTCCGAGTTTGGGGTCTCACTGAAACCCAAACACAACTACTTTCACCTGGTTTGGATTTCACTATAACAGTTTTGCACAGCCAGCCGTAGTTATAGGTAACACAGAGCTCATCAATGTGCACGGAGTAGTTCAAATTCCAGTGTGAATTACCTTTCAATTGTCTACACCATAAATATCACATTACTAATATGAGAGGCTGAGTGATAATGCCAATGCCGGAGTTAAATCTCTGAGCATGACCAGTGTCCACAAGGTGTTTCCACAAACACAAACATCCCACTATTAGCCTTTTCTATGCTGTTAACGACCCATTTATCCTTATTTTTTCCTGTCTCTTAACCAACTATTAATCCACAGCAGACTTTATGTACCTCATGTTCCTCTCACTCACAACTGTGTAAATCAGGAAGAATTCCAATGAAGTCACTGGGGTTACACCAAAGTAAAACAGTGAGTGAGCAGAATCAGGTCCCATATCTCTGCTTGGGTTTACCAAGTTTCAGTAGCAATACTATGTAAGAGACAATTCCTTTTTCAAAAGCCTAAATAAATTATATTTAGTGTAACTTTTTCTTTTTTTTCAAAGACTACATAAATTACATTTACAGATAGTCCTTTATATATTATTTTGTTATCTCTTTCAAAGGAATCTAACAGATTGGAGAAGCACAATTCACCCTTACAAAAGCCAACCTCTTCTGTGCTAAGAAAGGATGTAGACTCATTTGCAGTTAGAAGGAAACTCCTCAAAGTTCTTACCCTCCAAAACTCACTGGAGGGAAAGTAGGACCTGCAAAAGCGGAAGTGGAGGATAAGAAGTGCAGAAGTGGAGGGGAAACAGAAAATAAAGGAGAGTCTGAGACAGAGCAAGGAAAGTAGAGAGGGAAAACACAAAGTATAAAGCAAATAGAGGGAGAAAGCTAAATCAGAAAAGAAAATCATTCTGAAAAATACAAATAATACAAAGTTTGCTTCAGACAAAATTATGAATCTATGATGTAATGGTGACTTTGGGCTTTTCTAGCAACAACCGTGAAAAGTCTGAACATTTTTCCGTTTTGGACAGGCAATGGGTGACATTTCAAGTTTTCTATGGATACTGTAGATCACCTTCATTTTCTTTTTGAGAAGTTGACAGGAGTGCTCTTATATTACCCTCCTCAAAACGCTTTATAACTTTAATGGTTTTCTTAGCGATTTCCTCAGGTTCTTAGGTAAGGTTCACTGGTATATAAATTTCCAGGCCGACCTATTTTAAAGGTGGCTACAACATTGGCCACCTTCTGCCGTCAAGTATAACAACATTTAAAAATATATATTACATATATTTGTAGATAACTCAGGTATTTTATGCGCTAGTTTCTCAGAGAAATATCATTGTGTCTCAGTGATTTACTGAAACGTAAGGTCTAGTTTTCTCTCGACAGTACCACGCCTTCATTAGCTGTAAAGTGTAACCTCTGGATAGACATTTCCTTCTTAGTTTCTGTAGTGAAGTCCAATGCTGAGCAATCAGTTAGCTTCTAGTCGATTTCCAAATCATTTTGACTTTCACATTTACTTCCGGGTGCTCTAAAAGACCCATTATCTTTCCTCAGAGCTTCTCACTTCTGATGTACTTTAAAATATCTTATTTCTCCTCATACCTTTAGTCAGTCTTCTTCTTAGTCCTATTAAAATCTCCTATTTATGTTCAAATCGTGGACCTAGTGCCTTATCTGAGCAAATTGGGGAGAGGTCTTTAGGGTTCATGGTGATTGAGAGCTGCCCCCCAAGCACAGAGGGCTTGTCTTCACTGAATAATAATAATATTTATAATAATAATAATTGTGGCAGGACTTACTTGTGACAAGCTGACATGTTGAACAAGACTTGCCCTGTCTGCATTGATTGAAAAGTAATGGTCAGCATCATCTTAATTACGCAACTCCTTGAGGTCATGTTCTAACTCAATGTGATTGTCTAGTGAAGAAAGGGAAAGGGGACCCTTTGTATCAGACTCATTCCACTGCCTTTGGGGGATATCCTCAGTCCAGGGGGGGAAAGGCAAACCTCTTAGGGGAGACACTAATCTTGTAATCTTGTCAACGTTTAAAAAATGAGTTAAAAGTAGTTTCATTAATTACGCTTGCCTCTGAGTCCTCCTGACATTTTTTGAGGTTTTACAGACACATTTTCCTATTTAAAAAAATATTTTCTCTCTCCTGTTGCCATGTGAAAAACCCACACAAACAAGAAGAAACTGGAAATACCAACTAACTGACTATGCAGCAGAAAGAGTGAATTTGACTTGCACAAAGTGCTGTCAATTGTATACAGAGAAACGTTTTTCTCAAACCCCCTCCAGTTATAGTGCGTCTATTGTCACAAGTAAGGTAAAGCATTTTCAGACAGCAGTGGGATTTTACAGATAACTGTGACCTCCTTCATGGCTATGTGAACTGATTTGATATAGATCAATTTTTAGAAATCAGAATATTTTATCCACAAGAATTAAAGAGAAGAAATACAGTAGTTATTTTTGGTATTAAACTAATGATACATATATAGCTACGCTGTGGGAGTAATATGCTGGGCTGTTCACTCTCCAAATCCTAAAGTCATATGGGGCACAGGTCATAGGGAAAGCAAGGTACATGGTCTCTCGTCATTCTTTACTTGGTATCAGTTGAGTCTGACAAAACCAACTCCCAGCTATGTAAGTCAATCTTGAGCAATGTTTGAGTCGTGACCATCAGATCAGATATTATGTATCATTCATCCAAGAAAGGTTATATTCCACTATGTTAGATGTAGATTAATCAAAACTGACAGGTTAAGGTAAGGAAAACATATTGCATTCTTTACACTGGCATTGTCTTGAGGTGGAAAAAATTAGCATCTCCTAATGTTTTCTTTTCCTCGCTGTTAGAAAGCATAACAGAAGAGCATGCACAGGTAACTGGGCCCTCAAATAATGAAACACCGTGGACTTGATCTTGCAGCTGCTGAGTGCCTTCTGTGAGGTGCTGTGCACTGCTACTCCCTTTACCCTCATTGGAAGTTTAGGGTACTGAGCACTTTAGAGTCTTGGGCCCTCAGTGAAAGGAATTACAACAGTTTCTAAGTTTCGCTTTCTAGGATCATCTTTAGAGCCAACACTGAAGAGTACAGAAACGGAATATTTGTATTAAATATGCCTCATGAGGCACACATCTCAGGTTTGTGATGAATCAAAGGGGACAGTAGGCATACCCATCCCCTCCATCACTTCTGGGCATAGCTGTTACTCAGATACGCCTATACCATTTCTTAGTTCCTGGTCTAGAGTGGGGGAGAAAGACATTAATCAAATAGTTTGTTTGACATAGTATATGGATAAAAGACCTTGTATCAACAAATCTCAATGAAATTTATAGCCCTACTGGAGATTAGACCAGTTCAAGGGCCAAAGGTATCAATCTCAACCTGTAACAAAGTTACTCATTAATCAAAATCCGTACCAGCACATGATAGTATTTTATTGCTTTCATAATAACAAGTTTGTAGCTAGCAACCTAGACTCTTCTCTATGGTGTAGCAATGACTGAAAGCTCAATCCAGGGTTTGTTTGTTTTTTCTTTCTTTTTGGTTTGTTTCTGACAACCAGAAAAGATAAGTGAGTTTAACATATAGAGATGAAGTTACAATCAGTAATGCAGTCAGATGGGAATGTTTTGGAAATGACCTGAAACAGCTCTGAGGTCACTTATTCAATACTTTTTAATGGTTGCCTCCTCTTTAGCCGAACCTTCATAGCAATCAGAATTTGCTGCCTAGAGGTATATTGCTACCACATATTGGTGGACTCTCCCTCGCTGACAATTTTTAAATCAAGATTGGATGCTGTTATAATATGCTCTAGGAATTATTTTGAGGAAATTCTATGGCTTGTGTTATACAGGAGGTCAGACTAGATGATTACAATGATCGCTTCTGGCCTTGGAATCTATGCATCTGTGTTGGATTTTCAGTTCAGAACACTAATAGAAACTGCTATTTACTCAAATCTATCTTTCTATCTACATCGCCGTGAGTGTCCCTAGAGGATAGGGACTAAATCAACATACAAATTAGATAGATCAAATAAAGACAAATAATATGCTCCAAAAGGCTGGGACAAGGTCCTGTCATGACTCTGATCCAAAAGAGAACAGCAACAACAAAGAGTTACTGAAAATATATTACATTTAGGATAAATATGCTTTTTTTCAAAATGCACAATGAACCACTAAAGCAAACTTTGTCATGTCAATACAGGACTGCAATATAATATAGAAAGAATGGATTTTTTTCATTCTAGAGAAAACTACTGCCTCAAGGAGTGAAAATGTGATCTTCAGTAAGTTATAACTAGAGCTGGTCAGAAAAACTTTGACAGAACCATTTTCTGTTGGAAAATGCACTTCCATCAAAATTGAAGTGCTTCACGAAATCATGCTGATTTTGCTGAAATTTCATTTATGAGAAAAAACGGGGGGAAATTCAGACAGAGTTAAAACATCTTGTTCTGACATTTTAGCAATGAAATGTTTCATTTTTTTTAGAATTATTTTATTTTGTACTATATTATATAATTGTTATTGTATTAAATTTTGTATTATAATATAAAATTTAAAAATTCAAATCAAAATTAAATGTTTTGATTTTATCTAAACAAAATGTTTTGATCAAGCTGAAATTTTTTTTTTTTAATGAATTCTCTTTCATGGATAATTTCAAAATGTTCATGTTTCTTCTGATTTGAGACTAAACCAGATTTTGAAATCTGAAAATCCTTCATAAAATAGAATTTCTGTCCACTGAACAGAACATCTTAGCCTGAGATAATATAATAATACCTAGCTCCTATGTAGTGCTTTTCAACAGTAGATATCAAAGCACTTCAGAATCTTTCATGTATTTCTCCTCACAACACTCCTGTGAGGTAAGAATGTGTTGTTATCCCCATTTCACAGGTGGGGAAATGAGGCATAGAGAAGCTAAGTGACTTGCCTACAGTCGTACAGGAAGTCTGTGGTGGAGCAGGGAATTGAAGTTGGGTCTCCCAAATGAAATTCTCCCAGCCCCACCAGCTCTACTTTTATGAGTAGGAGATACTTCCCACCATGTCAGAGAAGAGATTTTGTTTGTTAAACTTTTTTTTTAATTACATTTTTTCTGAAATTGTGGATCAAGCTCCTCACCTGTACATAAACTGTGAGTTCTGATCTTGGGTCTAATATTTAACTTTCAATAGGTGAGTATTCTCATTAAACTCAATGGGACAACTCACCTGCTTAAAGTTAAGGTCTTTGTGGGATCAGGGCCTTGGAGCCCTATTAATCCTTTGAGGGTTCTGTGAAATCTTCCTCTCCACCCAAGTTAACGTAATAAATAAAATAGTACTGCTACTCTGCACTTCTATGCAGAGGCCAGGAGAGCTTGTAATTGGTAAATGGTAAACACAAATATGTACCATAAAAAAGCAAGAACAAGCTGCCTTACTACCCTGACACCAACACTCAGTGTTAGTACTACAGCTCATTGTGGCATATAGACAGCAGTGCTATGGTGCAGTTTGGGAAGCTGACAATACTCTATATCCAATAGCAGAAACTGTGTTCCCGTGATAATAAAAGTTACATCTATATTCAATTTATATGATTTTGTGCACTAGTAAATGTACAATAAAATGCTTTCACTTGTACGTATGGATCAGTCATTGAGCAATGTGAGTGGTTTCCATCAAAAACTGGTTAGTATAATAGCTATCATTTAATAAGTACCCTTTTCCCTTCCAATGCCAAGGAACAGCATTGGCAGTGGCCAGCACACCACACATCTAGCCTTCCCAGGATGAGAAGTTTGTCACAATAGGAGGCTTTGGAAGAGGAGAATCCATGAGGTAAGGGGGAGATAAGGGGGGAAAAAAAGGAAATTATGTATAACCAGAGAGGAAAGATTCCCTGCAACTAAACTGGAGAGTTCCCAGGGCCTGTGGTAGCCTCCACCGAAACATACTATACACCTAGCTTGTGAGACTTGACCATCCTTTTTTAATACTTAATTAATTTATTGGTAGTTCAAACCGCACCCTTTGAGTGCTTTGAGTGTACACATAAGTCTTCTAATAGCCTATGAGGAGTCACAAATATCACCCTTTTGAGCCCATTTATACATTCCTTAACCCAACTCCTTATCAAGAACCTGGGAAAACAGATAGGCCTTGCAGAATGCCCATAATATCAAAGCATTCAGGTCTATTGGATCAAAAAGAGAAGCAAGTTCCAAAGTCTAGGGCCCTCCATTGAAAATACAATACTGTATACACATATTAATGATTAATGATTTGAGTTAAACCAGAAAGCTGCCAGCTCAAGCACCTCAGCTGATATCATCAGTAGTGACATCACACAGGAAGCGATGTGATCTCATGAAGGCAGGACCCAAACCACTCATAAAAACAGTGCTGACACAATGGTCCAGTGAAGATTAACCATGGTGCAGAAAAATGAAGATTAATATAAACCAAGAATGCAACTGGTGGCAGGAAAAACTGCAGTGCTGGATAGTTATTTTCACACACAATTGTATGTCAAGGCTTATTGAGGATATTTTAAAATTATGCCACAAATTCAGTAAATGGAGTCATGCTTGAGGATGGGACAGCAATGTGCCTTTCAGATGGTCAGTGATAAGGCTCACTGATAAATATACGAAAAATCTGGGAAGTATGGTTATTACATAGACTATGATCAAAGCCCAGCAACCCTGGAACTATGGGCTAATACCCAAGTCACTACCTATCCTGATTGGTGACCTACCCACACAGCAAAAGCTCTTATCTGTTCTTGAAGATAAGGAATCTCTGAATGCACTGTTATTTACAAATTACCTTTGGTCTGTGACCTTTTTGTTTTCAATGGCAATTTTTAAAAGCATAAAATACAAATGATAAAGCAGCTTTAGGAAAACTCTTGCTAACATACATCAAATTCCAAAAAATTGTGTTTAGGATTCAATGCAGCATTGACACCAGAGATGATATTCAACTGAAAACAAAGCGTTTATCCTAAAACTAAAGAACTTCTTACATAACAGTTCCAAAAAAAGTACATTTTCCCTTCAAGTCTGATAACATGCAAGCCATCAAGTCTCAAATATTTTGAATGCTTACTTCAGTTGAGAGCCCTGCTTTCATCTGAGATACATAGATGATCTCCTGTGGAAAGAGGGTACAGGGCCAGGATTCCTACCAAGTGTTCAACTGCACTAGTGAAGGAGATCCAGACTGTAATGTCTGGCACAGCACAAACCCAAAAGGCTGGTCTCACGACTGTGGGAGTGGCTAACAGGCTAGCATATATGCTAACCTGAAGTCCATGCTGTTCTTATTCAAAGGAGCAGATGCATAGGCCCTCATACATCCTCCTACCCCCAGAAACTGTCCTGTTCCTTCTCCACTCTTCCTCACAAACATCCTGCTGCAGAGTAGGACTAGGCAATGCCCTGGTTCCCTGTCACTCGATGACCAGGGTCAGAATGGGTCCTACATTAGTTTAATCTGTCTCTTTAATGCCTTTGAATGTGTGATGTATGCCTTAAGAAACAACTGTCTTTGAAGACAGGATAGTTTATACCATAGACAAAATTTTCAGTGCACAAAGAAATATGACAATGCTATTATTAAACTGCAGTCATTTGCCTAATTTGACTCCTGTTTCTTCCTAAACCTGGATATAATATGACTAAAATACTTCACTTAGGTCTTGCTACAGAAATTGAGTACATAGTTTAAATTTGTTTGGGAAGCCAAGTTCTCCAGTCCAAGCTTTAACTGTGACTGTTACAGGTAAAAAAAAAAGAAAAAGAAAAAGATTGTGTGTGCACTCATGTCACTCTAACAGGAACAAGAAGCAGATGGATGGAATAATTAATTATCTAATCACACTATATCTGTCACGAAGACATAATTCTGGGCTTTATTCTCTTGCTTCAAAATACAACTGACACTGGAGTCAATGGGAATTACTTGTACCATATGGGGTCTTGGAGGCAGCGAACTGGACACCCAGACAAGAGGTTTTTTTTCCTTCCTTAAATATTTATGCTCCTTCCCACTGCTGAAACTTTATTCTATAATAAATAATTCCCCAAGAGCACTGCAATAGGAAGCATTCATTATGCTTGTAAGGAGTTTATGAGCCTTCATTAATTTACAGAAAACTGAAAAGAAAGTTTGCCTTTTTCTGAAGATGCTATTTTGTCCCCTACAGAGGATCATAGCAGAGCAACTCAACAATTAGCATGAATCAGAGCCAATGGCCCTCTTTATACTTACCATGTACCACATGCTTGGCCACTTGGGATCATTGAAATAAGTGGACTGGGTACCACCAGGTTTATAATCCCTCTTTATCCTTCTTTTTACTACCTGTTGTTGTATCCACTCCACCTGCCAACAAGAAAAACATTTGGTAAATGTTAGGATTCCATGAAGATTATCAAGAAATGTGTGAAATCTTGGGAGGTTTCCCATGACTGAAGTCCAAGTCTATTTCTTGTTAAAGAGTTCATTTTGGCAATGGGAAATGCACAGCACACCTTGTCATATGGTTCACAAGAAAATATACCAATTTAGTTAGTACTACAGGTTGCCATGCACAACTATTTAAGTCTTCTGCTAACAGGAATTCATTGGCTATCATCCATTGAACAATGACACTGCATATTTATTATTATTAATAATAATAATTAATAAACTGATCCCTTATTGTAGTTATAAAACTGGTTACAAACACAAACATTAACAGTTAATCAGAAGAAAAGTGAAGGGGATTTCCCAGGGTTTTTCTTTTTTTCATTTTTCTTTATTTCAGTCTTTTCTTGTCAACTGCTAATACTAGAAGGTATTCAAAAACTCCATTTAAGGAATATCTAAATCAACCTCATGAATAGACCAAAAAATAATTTGTAATTCACGGTAGTGAGATTATTTGTCATGATTCACTCTGTTTTCAGGAACTGAATTTTCTGTAAAATTAAAATACTTCACAGGAAAAAGCAGCAGGCTATTGCACAATGGGTAAAATTACAACAAGAAGCTCAAAATATAAATGAAAGACGAGATCGAGGTCAAAATCAGGCTTCCAAAGTCAGCTTTTTGTGTCAGATACTTCATCTAAGACTCTGAACACATTAAAAAAGGGTGACACCAAAAGTGACATCCAGACCATAGCAGATATTAATTTTGAATGCTTTTCCATCAACACCATTAACCTTTCTAAATGAGAGGTTGCTGCTATAAATGTAAATAGTGTAAACTGTCCACAGTCAAACCCAGGTTTTACTTGCATGCTTGTGGCTTACTGACAGCTCATATTGCTGCTGAATTGCTGGTACAGAATAAAAATATAAACATTCAATTCACAACTTCCCAAAAAAGACAGCCACTGCTTACAGCCTGCTCTGCACCTTGCACTCCTGCTTCCCAGACATGTACACATACATACCCAGAGAAATAAACTTTACTTTCAGAGCACATCTTTATTTTCTTGTTTCAGCTCAGAGTCACTAGCTAGGGACAATATTAATGTTTTCCCATAGCAGAAAAATATCTCCAACCATGCATTCTTAATTCTAGTTCAAATCCTGAGATCCCAAGGCAGGCAATGCATGAGTGAAAATTGATGGTCACATGCTTCCCTGGCTTCTGAAAACCGAGGGGATGCATAACCTCCAGATTCTGATCATGGTGAAAGAAAAAAGAGGAATCTCTGAACCTGTGGAATCCCTTCTGTGGGGCAGTTTTCTAAGGGGTATCACTTTCTTGTGGTGGTAGAGGACAGTGTGGGGCCAGGACTGTGATAACATCATAGTTTTTCCCTCTGCACCAAGCAACATCGCTAGCTGAGCATTGCTTCAGAGTCAGTGGCAGTGGCATGGCTTCTGCAGGAAGAGCTGTGATGTCAAGGGACACAGAACAGCAGAGAAGCTGGCTGATGTTGTGTAAGCAAGTTGAAGTCCCTTTTCTCTGTCAAATCCTCCAATAGCTGCCTCTCCCATATCTGTGAGTGGGAGGGGATTGAGAAAGTTTTGATAAGTCCCTTTTGTCTCCTGGCCATCCCATTCCTCTTCAAAAAGTATGCGTGGCTGGGCTGAAATCCATCTCCTGGACTTCTTCTCAGCAAGCCTGTGAATAGTTAGTGGGTAGGCTGCTGCCTTCAAATATTACACGGTGCGGAGCTTCATTCAGAAAGGGAGGGCAGACGATCATTCTTGGGCACCTCTGATGCAGCAAATTCCTGGAGCATCCAAGATGTATAGAACGTAGCTGGCCAGATGCAAAGAGAGAGGGCCAAAGATCTGAGTCACTCCTGATGGCAATCAGTAAACATAGGGACAACAGAGACTGATTAAGGTTCAATGAGACCCAGATCCACATTATTTTTAACTCTCTCACATTAAAAAAGTTGATGTCTCACAGATCTTCAACAGATGCTCCCTCCCAGTCCCCTATTGGTGGCATGAACTCTCTCTTCTCTGATAATGGATACTTGTTTTCTCCAACTCATTCTCTCATGTAAAACAACCCAGTCCTCTCCAGCACATATAAGGCCACACTTGCTACACTTTAGCTGTCATTCTGCCTCTGACTCATTGGCAAACTAGGTCCCCTTGGACCATGAACCTGTCTTAATCTGCCCCTGACATGCTGAGGTCATGGAGAAAAGAAACTTCAATACAGCTGGATAAGAAAACAATGTTTTCAAGACTTATGCAAACGCAACCTCCAAATCCTTTTTGATTTAGCCATTATTACATATTACTAGTCACATTTTCAGTAGAACAAGGAATCTTTGATGTCTACACTGCACAAACATTTACACTCTGCCCTTTTTCACAAAGAAAGGCACTATCTGTAGTGATATAGTGAGGAGTTATAAACCCAAGTCAATTTAGTAATTTGGGCGTATATCAGTGCTGGTGCCAAAGGGATTTCACAAAGGCTGTTACAAAATAAGAACAAAGAGAGAGACTCAGCAGAAGCCTTCTCTGTCTGCACTGGGAACATTTTTCAAAAATTTCCACCATTGCTAACACCAGTTCAGCTCCATGAACACTGGGGGCCCTTGTGTAGAAGGGTGGTAGCTGCTATTACTGTCCTAAGCACCATATTCACCTATTCTGCTCTACATGGGGTGATATGACATGGTGCTTAAAATGGAGGCAGCAGCCAGAAGCCCATCAACAGTAAGGCTCCCAGTAGAACTGGAATTGTTATCAACAACTGTGGGACATTTTTGAAAATCTTTTCTAGTGTAAACAGGTCCATAGAGAGTACAGCACTCCAGGAGAGTCTGACACACATACAAGTTTAAGCAGAACCAGAATACCCTCTCTATATGCAGAGGCGGTGGAGCTTAGGATTCCTCTGACAAGAAAAAATGCAAAACTGTTTTATTATTCATTGTAAAATTATGATTTTGGTGTTTGTTAACTGCCTATTCAGTATTAAATACCTGCTGACCATTAAAAAGTTAAAAGTGAATGCAAAATAACAGTGCTTGTGAAGGCTGAAAGCTTTATTAACAAATACAGCAATGTGGTCTCAACACTAATCTGCTTGTCCATGTCTCAAAAGGTACAATTAGTTTATTTTGTCTCAGATCAGATAACTGAGAACACTTATCATACAATTCCTTAGTGCCAGCAATCATAAACCCTTCCTCATTGCATCACTCCTGTCCACTGTGGACCCAGAGCAATTACTTGGCACATAAAGAGATTTTTATGTATAAAACTGAACCCATTTGTAAATCAATGTTCTCAGCATTTAGGAGAACGAGGGGTTTGCATTTCAATGCACTATAGACGGAGCTTGTTTCAGCAAACAATTCATTGCATTTGCCAAAAGAGGTTAGCAATTGTGTTTTAAAGAATCTACCTGTCTATCACTGGGATCACATCTGTGAGATGCTGAATATTTCCTGCAAGATGAGTACCTTCCACTCCCAATGAACTAAGTAGAAGCTGAGGATATAAGCATTTTGCAGAAGCTGCTGTGAAGCTTCCCAGATGGGGCCCAAATACTGGAATGACAGGTGACATAACTCACTGTCCTACCATAAAATCAAACCGCAAAAATATATATACAGCAGATATATATACACTATCATTGAACCATAATGATCCATCCCGATACACTAAGCCTGATTCTTCACTAACTTGCTTTCTGTTCCCAATATGCTAACCAGCTCTACAGAAGGACCTCAGAAAAACTGAGGCATCATCTCCTGCACCTTACACATTCCAAAAGGGACCACTACAAACATGAAATGCTCATATGCTCCCACACATTGGAAGGCAAAAATCAGGAAGCCTACCTGGAGATCATGCAGAAAACCCAAAAAATTCATCTAAAAAAACCAGTCCAACACAAAAACAAAAAGCGGAGCCAACTACAACAACTCCACAACCAACAGAACACCACCTCCAGGAGAAACCGAGACACCATGACCCACTACATGGAAAATGCAAGACACCCCAACACTATTAACCTCATCAAGACTACCCGTAACCAAAACTGAAAGAGCTGTACTCTGCAAGGGACTGAATTTCTGCCCCACCACAGAACCTAATACTATACTAACATGTGGAGAACTAAAAGAATTCTTCCACTGACTCCACCTCAAGGAATTCTTTCACAATAAAGATGACACCACCCACAATAACCACATCCCCACCGACAGTAATAAGAAAAAACAATAATTTGGCTGGACACCCCCGCAGTGGATGAAACCACACACTGGATCATTACATTAATTGCTTCAGGAAAAAAATTGACTGCAAAATCCTCAACAAACATTACATCCACTATAATCTCTCTATCACCAAAAGATAGCTATACAGTTCCTAACATCCAACCACCAGATAATGATCAAACCAACAGATAAAGGGGGGGCTATAGTAGTCCTTAATCATGATGATTATGTCAATGACACCAAGAGACAACTCTCTGACACCACCAACTATAAAAAACTAAAACTAAAACTAAAAACACCACAATTCACACAGAAATTTAAAGATACCATCAAATCCTTCTACAAGCATCTCCAAGAAACACTCTACAACCTCACCCCCATTAAACCATCCCAGAGACTTTCTACAAGCTTCCCAAGAAACATAAACAAGGGAACCCAGACAGATCCATCATATCTGACCACAGCATTCTTACTGAAGAAATATCATAACTTATAAAAACCATCCTCAAATCACTCAGCACACAAAGAGCCAAATTCTTCCAAGTTCAACTTCCTCCAGAAACTCTGTAACATTAACAACCTCCCCCAGAACATCAACTTTGCCAGTTGGGTGTCACCTCACTATACCCCAGCATCCCCCACCACCATTATACCTCAAATACCTACAAGATAATATACAATGCTTGGAAATCCATCCAAAACACATCCCCAAACCCATCCATTTCATCCTCACTCACAGTGCCTTTACCTTTAGCATCAAATATTTTGTCCAAACCATGAGAACAGCCATGGAACTATGATGGCTCCCCAACATGCCAACCTCCTCACAGGCCACCTTGAGGAAGAATTTCTGGAAAAATTCTCCATGAAACCAATATTATACCTGATATACATTCACGATATTTTCATCCTCTGCACAGAAGACCTAAACTTCCTAACTGATTTCCACCACCACATCAGCAACCACTACCCATCCATCAAACTCACTGGAACACTCTCACACCAGCATCAACTTCTTGAACACGGGATCAGCTTCAACAACAGAATCCTCCAAACAACTATATACAAGAAACGTACAGATCACAACACTTACCTCCTCAGATCCAGCAACCACTCCAGATACACCACAAAATTTGTTATCTATAGCCAGGCATTCAGTACGGCAGAATTTTCTCTGAAGAGAAATTCCAGGATACACACCTAACACATTTAAAACCACCTTGACCAAACAAGGACACTCCACCAGAGAAAAGATCACATCATGGCAACAGCCACCCAACCCCTCCCGGAAGAATCTGCTTCAATATAGGGGAAAAAAACTCACATCCTACACATCCCTAGTTGTCACCTACCACCGCCCATTCTGGAACCCATATGGGGTATCATCGAAAAATTACAACTCATATTTGATGGCGACCACATCCTGAAATAAATCTGTCTCAAGCCTCCTCTTCTGGTCTTCAGACATTCCCCCAGTCTCATCAAGATGATCATCATCGTCAGAAGCAAGCTCCCAAGAGACAAGGACACACCAGCTTGAACCAGTACCACAGACCCTGCCAGAAAAACAGATGCGAAACCTGCAGACACATCTCCAATGCAAGGATGATCAATACCCCTCCCTCCCCATAACACTTCTTTCAAGATCCCTGGGTACTACATATGCCTATCACAGCATGTGATTTACCTTATCCAGTGCATCAGATGCTCCAATAACAACTATGTGGGTGAAACCAAACAATCACTACAATCTCAAATGAACTCACACAGAAACATGATAAAAGACAAAAACACCGTATCACCCATGTGTGAACACTTTTTACATAGTGATCACTCCATATCTGATCTTTCAGTACTTGTTCTCAAAGAAACCTGCACGACGCCTCCAGAAGGCAAGTTCATAACACTGCTAGACACTGAAAATCATGAACTCAACAGGGGCACTGGCTTCATGGCTCATAATTTGTAACACACCTGCCTGCTAATCCTTAGTGGCCCACTCCAAACCATTTTTACATCACAATGTAACCCTTATTGCCCACTACATTACAAGTGGCCTCCTGCAGTGCATTACCCCTTATGTGTAACAATCAGTCCTAACTTGTATTTCACTCAGACACTCTTTTTTCCTTTCCCAGAGCTGAAGAAGAACTCTGTGTAGTTGAAAGTTTGTATCTTCCACCAACAGAAGCTGGTCCAGTAAAAGGTCTCTCTCGCTTCCTCCTTGGGTAGGCATTTATAACAGGCTAAAGTGGGTGTAAAATGCTACTCTTCCCATTTGGTGCATTTTACATCCACTTTGCACAGACACAAATGACAAAACAAAGAGCCATGTGGAGAAAAATCCAGCCCAATACACTGTGCCTTACCACAGTCCTCCTCCCATTGGTGTGTATGCATTTTTTTAATCAACACGCTCTGTTGGGATCTGTTTTAATAACTGTTTTTATAATTGCATTGAGAATGTGCCAACACACTCATTTGGAGCGTAATTAAAAGCATCACAGGAGACTCATTTTCTCAGAAGAGGAGCTCAGGTGCATTAGAGGAATGACATTTAGTTTACAGAGGCTATCATTTCTATAGTGCTCACTCCATGGAGCGACAGGGCTTTTTCCTTAGTAAGTGAACAGAAAGCTTGCCAGTTGGTCTTGAGTCTAAGCTAAACTGTCTGATCACTGATTGTAATGCTGAAGAATACGTCAAAGCTCAGCAGTTATTTTAGTGTCCTGCCGTATATTTCCATTTTGCATTTTATGTATATATATACACCCACACACTTTGCTGCCTTGGATTCGACTGATGATGTATGAAAAGAGTTCATTTGTTTAAAAATGTTTCCTTTTAAAAAGTGTCCACACTTCCTATCCCATAGTCCTTGAAGGAAAATGTCTGGAGTAAGTGATTATGCAGATTCCTATTTTTTGCCAAAAGGAGACTCTATGCAAACAATGAGGTGCATTTTAACATTTCCATAAAGTCACACTTAGCTGAGGGAGAAAAGTGCACATTTTCCAATTGACTTCAGCTCCAAAAATTCCATTTCCTGAATGTCTAGAAATCAAAGCCAAGCCAGATTGGAAACCAAACTATTTAAAATAAAAATCATCATTTCCAGTCTCCTCATCTCAGCACTCACACGGTTGTTCTGTGCAAAATACTGCTTTTCTTCACTGATGTGCAAGCAGTGCTGCTGAATAAAAGTTGCTCTGAGCTAACTCAAACAGCCCTTTTAAAGAAAGGTGATAACCAGAACAATGAGATGTTATCTTTCATAAAGCAAAACACTTTTCTCTCACTTTACTCTCCTTCTCACTCATTCAGTGTAATGCATTCAAAAGTGGTCTTGTAGGAGACTGCTATATCAAGATCTGCAGCAAAACAGATAGTGAAAATGAGAGAGATTCAACAAAAGGTATTGACAGGAGAGGAAAAACCGAATTGTTAATTAACGAAGTACTGAATTAATATGTTTAATCAGAAAAAAATAAACCACACCAATTTTTCACCAGTGTAGCTTTCTAAGGAGAAGTTTATCAAAACACTAGAAATTGTAATATGGGCCATACTTAACTTAACTGCACTATATGTGTTAGACATCTTTTGGGGACTGAGCATTTTCTAATTTTTAATATAGCTAGTGTGGGTTTGTTGCATTAAATGTTTTCTGGTTTTCAAACTGCACTGGAGATATGTAGTTTAGTTTCTATTTCTTTGAGCAAATACAGTGCACATGCATGTGATAGGTAAATAGCAACAGCTACAGACAAGCTTCAGGCAAAAGCTTGCCCTATGTGTATGTGTGGGGGGCGGGGGCAGGGTTTCACAGGAAGAAAAAACCGTGGATGTCAACCATGAATAGGGAGTGGAATCTATCCTTTTAGCCTTGCAGCATGGAAATATGTGGGCCTTAAGTCTAGGAAGACAGGCTGCATGTACACGCCACTCCCAATCCAGTCATAGTTCCAGTTGTCAGACCACCATTCATCTAAGTCTAGCCTATGTCTGTAAATTGGAAATAGAAATAGCTGGTCAGCTACCAAGGAAACAGGGGCTTTAGAAATACAACAGATTAAACAGTACCTCCCCAGACAGAAGTCTTGGGAAATGTCACAAAACAAGCAATGAACCTGGATAATTTGTATTGGATGAGTGAGTGGCTGATGTCATGGGGAAAGGTGGAAATGGACAGCAGGCAGCACTTTCACTTACTGGAGTGGGTAGCAAGGAAATCGCCTTGATAAGAGACATAGTCTTTTTGAAGTCAATGAACATTACAATTCAATAGATTTGGTGATTGGCTATTTTAAGTGATCAGCATGATGAAAGCCACAAACCACATGGACATATATATGTAATAGTGTTATCCCTATCTCTTAAGGACTACACCTTATAGATTCCCCTAAGCTGAATATATGAACTGGATATATTGCCCTGTTGGCAAGAACTGTGCACGGATAGGAGCCTGATGCATACGTAAATGTCCAGCCATTGGACTGTGGGAGTGCCCCTTTCCCTGGTCACTTCCAGTGCTGCTGGTTGGATTAGTGCCCTTTATTAACGTAGCCACTGTGAACTTCCTCACACAACACAATTCATGATCTGCAAAACACTTCTACTATCCCAATCTCCGCAGGGACCTCTTCCTGTGTTCTTCGTCAAGCCATGCTATGTAATGATTCTGATATTCTGGTAAATGCCCGCTGGTAAATGTGACCACCAAAAATACTGCACTTAACACGTATGCAAGGAGTGGAAAGACACTACAATACTTTTTCCCTTTTTCAACAGGTGCACAATGGGATTTCATATGCAATGGAATTACAAGTTTTTAGCAGTGGATGCAGGAAAGAAATGTGGGAAACATTTAGAAATTTTAAAGATACAGTTTATGGTGTTTGTTTTGATATTGTTTTAGAGCCATTTCTTTCAGCCCATACTCTGTATTGCTCCTGACTTCAATGAGAGTTTTGTCTCAGTAAGTCATGGGTAAAGACTATAGGACTTGTCCCTTATTCTGAGTTATAAATGTTGGTGAGGTTGGTATTGTCTTAAACTGAACTAAAGATGGAAGAAGACATTTAGGAAGGGAAACAGAGAATGGAAGTATGTATTCTCATATCCCTATAACTTCCATGTCACAAACCATATTTAAGTACACCAATGCACAACAGCATTCTCAATTTGTATTGACATTTCAACAGTGCAAAAGAACAAAGCTGGAGATCTGCATCAGGACGACACTCCAATACCTCCAAAGCCACATGTAACTTTAGGTATTTGATATTTGAAAAGTGTGTACACATTTTCAATGTGAAAATTTGGAAAAAAGAAAACACGATTGGTGAGCTCTTCATGTTATTTTGAAAACAAATGCTTTAAGAGTTGATCTTTTTAAAAAACAAACAAACGAACAGGCTTAATTTCCCCACCTCCCTACCAGCACTTTGAGCCTCTCAGTAACAGTAGCCAGTTTGCACATAAAAATGGGTGAAGACAGTAGGACAAAGTAGCTGTTGACCCAAGTCAAGAGCATGGGAAATGATTGCAGATACCATTTCATAAACTGCAAGAATCTAAAGTTGGATAAAAGTTAATGAATCCAACAGTGGTAAGTGATACATTCTCACTGATTGACAAAGTGCTTCTTCAACAAGGGTCAATGGCTATCCACAATCAAAGCAGTTGACATAATTATGCTACACACATTCTTGAAAAAGCATGATAAAAAAGAAAAAAAAGCATGTCAAGACAATCTAGGGAACAGAGGGGGAAAATGAAGAGCAAGAAAATGGTTGAAATTACTACTTGTGTCTGTATAAATACATCCTATGTAACAGCAGGGCAGGCTATAATAGTTTGATCTGTGGAGCAAAGCAGTTAAAAGGCCTGTCAGAAATTCAATGCATATGTTTCAAGTCTCACTGCCATGGAAAAGCCAAGTAGATTTGTTGTAAATGTGGCTGTAACTATCCACTTTGCTATATGCAAGTAAACAATCTCTCCATCATAGTGACACAGATATCACAGTTTAACGTATACATGTTCACAGGGTACTACACACATTGTCAGCATTGCCCCTACACTGGCGAAAGGGGTTTTCCATCTGTGCAGGAACACCACCTCTGTGAATGATGATAGCTGTTGACGGAAGCATTTTTCTGTTGACATAACTGCATCTACAGTGGGGGTTAGGTCAGCATAGCTATAGTGGTAAAGGGTATGGATTGTTCAAACACCTGACTGATGTAGCTATGTTGATCTAATTTTTAAGTGTAGGCCAAGCCTCGGTTTTTTTGTATCTGAAAATCTTTTGCACTGCTATAACACCCTCCACCTGAGGATCTCAGAGCACTTCATAAACATCAATGGATTCAATTTCACAGCATTGTGAGGTAGTTAAGTGTTATTACCCTGCTTCGCAGATGAGGAAAATGAGTCATAGAAACCTATGAAGGGCCCAGCCCTGGGTGGAGAGCAGAGCAGAGCAGAGCAGAGGTGCTGCTCTGAGAGCTCAATGACACCCAGAGCTGCTGGGGAACTCAGCTGCTGTGCCAAACCTTTGGTCAGAGGTTCCCAAACCGTTGGGCAGGCATAACATGGTAATCAGAGCGTTGCTAGGACCTGATGAGGCCATGCTGAAGGGCTGGTGTCAGTAGGGGTCTCTGTCTCACAGGGAAAGTGGATGAGGCTCTGTATGGACTGTCTCAGTTCCCAGGACTAGGCTCCCTGCCTCCACTACCACAGTTGCAGCAGACACCCACCAGCAGCTTCCCTCCTTTGCTGGGCAGCCCAGTGGGGACTCTGTGAGCAGGGACGCTATACCCTGGGAGTACTCTCTCCCCTGCCAGACACGGTCCCTGCTCAGTGTGGCCCCAGGGCCCAGAATGCCATCTGCTTTCCCTGCTGAACGGACCCTGCACATGGGAAGTGGTCAGGGCCACGGTGAAGGACTGGAGTCAGCAGGGGGCTCTCTCTAGCAGGGGGGGGCAGTTCTCAGTCACAAGGCGCAGCCTTCCACTCTCCTCCTGACCTCAAGCCTTCGGTGTGGCCCTTTTCACTTCCCTGTGGGCAGGGCAGTGAGATGGGCAGGGAACTGGGTCCCAGTAGCTGAGACCAACTGAGTGGTGCAGGGATCAGACAGCTTCCTCAACTGCTACATGATGAGTAACCCCCAGCCTCCACTGGGTACTGGGCTCCCCTTCACCATCACCACCCCACCCCAGTCCTTCCCCACCTCAGCCCATGTGGACACCAGGAATTCCTCTCCCCCGACCTCTGATATCCATGAGCTCCAGACACCCCTCCCCTCCCCCTTGTGAATACAGGCCATCCCCTCCCTGCTCTTCCCCACTTCCTGTGAGGGGTCATGAATTCTGAATTCAGCAAAGCCAGTTTGGGACCTTCTGCTTTAGGAGAATTGCAACATGATTTCCCCTCTGCAGGTGGGCAGGACTTTTGAACTGTATGACTGTATGTGAGCATGGGAGAGGTGTGGTTCTACTCTCCCCACTCATCTCCACAACTTTGAAAAGGCCCTCAACAGCCCTTGCATTTATGGCAGCAACTATCAGGGGGTGAACCTGAGAAAAAGGACAGCAAGCTCTTTGCAGCCTCCTCCTGTTGTGCACTGTATAGGGGCAGACTGCAATCCGGCTCAAAGCGACTAGAGGAAAGTCACACAGTAAGCTTGGGGCAATGCTGAGAATTAGATACAGGTCTCCTGATTCCTTCTTTTGTGGTTTTAACACAACACCATCTTCAGTCTTTATACCAGTTTTTTTAGAATAAGCATATGTCTTCATTACCTTTTAGCTTTAAAATTTGGGGTTATAGTAACAAGTTCATAGGCTTTGGAATCAGTTTCAGAGATAACTCACCCTTTGCAAAGCCCAAAATGACCTTCATTCCAGCCTTCTGGCAACTGTTATGTTAATATAAGCCATTCTAGCTCCCTAGCCACGAGTTTGTAACTGCTCACAAATTACAAGGAAATAGAACTCTGAAATACCTACAACCAAATATTTTGTTTTGCATGATACCCAAGGCTAAGTTCACACCATTTGATTAAATATAATATTAATGTGACTGATTTGGAGATAGCATAATATATTCTCTATAGTTTTATTGTACCATGAGGATTAGTATTAATATTGCATTGAACACAAAATGATATGACGTCTTTAACTAACATGTCTAAATGCGTCTTCTTAGGAATTCTCAAATCAGATGCAGAACCAAGTATCCAGTAGGGGATTGTAATTTTAAAAACCCTTTACCACAATATTTTAATTAGCTTTGGAATCTAACATCTTACATTTGAAATGTCGTGGGGTTTTGTGTTTATATTACTGGAGTGATGATCATATTAAAAAAAGCACTGTTGAACTGTCTAATTGATTTTTGCTCTCCTTAGGCGAGTCTTATAACTCTGGCCATGAATCATTTAAGTCCTTGAGAATTTTGCATTTGCTATTTTCAGATACCCTCAAATTATTTACTAAATGAGTTCGTAAGCAGACAAATCTCCCACTGGGCCAAATTTTGCTCTTAATAACATTAGTGTAAATCTAGAGTAATTCCAGTGGTCTATATTCACTCAAGGGTTTACATTGGCTTCTACCAGCATAGATCCTGGTGCCGTGGTAGTAGAAAATCCACTGAGGGCTGTGGTGGCAGTACAGAGCAGCCACAACCAAGTGATCCATAGGGGCCTAGAATGGTATACTGACAGAGCCATTCCTGAGTGGCTTCCACTGGCCAGGATACAGATGAAAGTAGTTCCCATATATTCTTGTTTCTTTTTAAAAAGAAATCACCCCCTCTACTCAATGTACTTTTCAGCATACAGCAGTTTTGTTGAATGGTACACTTTGCCATTGTGGAAATCTCTGCCAAAACTATATGATTGATGGATAAATTCAATCACAACAGTTTCACCCAAATGTAAAACTTTTCTAATCTAATCAAGTGTTTTCAAATTTTAATACATGTTTTTGCCAACTAAACATGGGAGGTGATTGCACATTCTTCCACTTCGTGCCATTGCTGCTGTGTAATGCTGATCATAAAAAAAGGCTGACTTCTCTTTTGACGTAGGCATGCTGTTTAGTAGAGATCAGAATTGGACCAGAAATATGTATCTTCTGTTTAGCCTTATTTCTCTGGTCATTTTTTATTTCTTTTGCAATTTAGGCAAAGGTCAGTAGCATCTTTTACTATTACACCTCCTCTGGTTCTGAGGAATGTATCTCATTGTGGCCAGAACATTAGCTTTAATGATCTTCCCTATCTCATTACAACTGACATTTTTGTCCCTGTTCTCTGTCTACAAAATACGAGAGTGCTTCCAACCTTATTGCCACCTCAAGCCAAGGGTGCAGGGGAGGAAAAGCAAGAGGAATGTTCAATCTCCTTTAAATCACAAACACTGATGAATTCATCTTCTTTTTCTTGGCCTGTGACCTGAGTTTTTGCACACCTCATTATCTACTGCACTCTAGTCTCCCACCTGGCAGTGTAGTTAGTTGCTACTTAAAACATTGAGATTGCAGCAGCTCTTAAAAACCATCATCACCTTCTGAAACATTTTGCAAACAGCTACCCATGAAAGAGGCATGTATCCAGCCCCAGGGAAAAATGTAGTCCAACTCCCAGTGCAAATGGGAAAGGATTGGAGTCTAACTTCCTAAATCCAGTAGCCGGAAGCAAGCCAAATGTTTTCTCAACTGAAGTACTATTCCCACACCTCAAAAACCACTGACAGTGCTTCCAGCTAGATGGTATCTCTCAGATTCCGCAGGTCACACCACATGAAAGTTGGAGCAATGCTTGATTAATGAATGTGCTGGCTAGTACTTTTTAAAGCATGTGTGAAACCAGGGCAGTACCATGACTTGCAGCTTGCTGGCAATCCCTGTGCATTTTGTCGTAAGAAAAGTGCCAAGTACAGTCACTTTGCTATGGCTCAGTTTCCCTCATACTTCATACCACACTCCATAACATAAATAATACAGAAAAAAAGAAAACAAAGAACCCATTTTCCATCACTGACATTTCACAGAATACTTTTCATTGGAATATATCAGAGATTTAGATTTCCAATAAGACCTCTTAAGTGAGGTCAGAGTGTATTCTGGTTGGTGCTTCCTAAAATACCTATTATCTACATTTATGTCACTCAGATGGTAATGTTTGTATGTGATTTTGTTGTGTATTCTGTGGTGGTGAAAGGTTTTGAAGGTGGCCTACAAGAAACGTGAATCTTTATTTGACTAGCGGTTCTGAATATTCTCTGCTCCAATAAGACTTGTTTTTTCCTGCCATGACAGGCCCCAAGCATACAAACATGAGCTTTCCCTCTTAAGCATATAACCATGAGCTTGTTTGATGCCATTTGGGATATATTACACGAGATGTCTTATCTCCCCAAGACAAGAACTTCAGGACCTCAGGCAAACATGAGGGCTTTCACACACCTTTCCACTGGTGGTTGTTATATCCAGTAACATGTGCACTGTGAAGCGCCTGACCTTGGGAGTGGAGTGGCTAGGGCACTACACTGGATACGGGAAATAGGAAAAGGAGTTTATAAAACATTGTACTGAACACTGTCTCTAGCTGCTAATGACTCCTAGATGCTTCTAGTTCCTAGTAGGGCAACATGAAGGCCCACAGAGTTAGAGCTAGAAAACCAAGTCTCCCACAAAGAATGTGACAGCATGGGATTATACAGTTGCCTTTCTCGGGACTCTCTGATCTACCAGTAACTACTAAGTGGGCAAATAGAGCAAGACAGTATTCCAGCCCCATTTTGTGAAAGAGACAGAGGTATTTTGAATACAGAGTCTGGATTATTATGTGAGTAGGGAACACGTTACAGTGGCAACCAGTAAAATAGTAGTTTTGATTTTAAGTTTGCTTAATGTACCTACAAAGAAGTATTTGATTTGGATCCTTTGCAAAAACAAAGGCAAATAAACAGATTGCCCTGTTACTGCATTTGGCATCTCCGTGTCAATCTGAGTGATGGAGTGCATTGTCACTTGAACAGGGAAAAAATCCAAACAATGTCAAATCTTAAATCAAGGTTAAATGTGTCTTATGTAAGCGATGGCCAACATACTGAGAGAGACTACTGGTTCTAAGTCGATTCTATGAGTGGGATTTAGAATGACAGAATGTTTTATTTCATTGAAAAATGAATTGTGTTGATTCATAAAATGCTCTGGAATGCAAATATATAAAACCCACTAAGTGGAGTGTGATTTCCAAAGCTTTAATAATAATACTTAATTAGCATTCTTCATCTGTAGCTCTCAAAACTTTTTAACAAGCTGGGTTAACATCATTGTTCCCATTTTCCAGATTAGGAATTTGAAGCATAAAGAGGTGAAGTGACTTGAGCAAGATCACACAGAAAGTCAATAGCACAGATGAGAACAGAACCCAGGCCTTCTGATACCCAATGATGCTGATTATAGTATGAGGAGGATCTAATATACTGAAGAGGATATCAAGTCTGTGGGAATGAGCGAGGTTTTCCAACCTTTAGTGATGCTCACTTTTTCTGAAATGATCCTAAAATAAAACAATGCACTGCTCTTTTGCCAGCTCCATCTTCCATTTTTTTTGACAATCAGCAGAGATTGTGCCAAATTATCCATGCACGTTGTGAACACCTGCTGTTTGCTCTGATCCACGATATCTGAGTGAGAAGTTGCCATCAGCATCAGGCAATGACACATTACATCAGGGTTGCACACTTCTGCTAGAAAGATTTCTAAAGGCAAGGACAAAACAAAACATGACAAAAATGTTCAGTCAATTTTTCTGTGACTATCGTGTTTTGGAACCAATATCATTAATGTCAGATAGACTTGGTTCCCTTTAGGAAATATTTCCCTGGTGTGTAAGAGGTGTTCTGTCACATTCCTAGATAGTCTGCTCTGATATGCTCCTTTCCAAAATGTTTTTTCTCTCTCCACGTCCTGGCTGATATTCTGGCACTTGATCCTGTAGGATCAGTTTTTTCCAGATTGTCGTCCCTTTCCCTGATTCAAATTTAGGATTACTCCTCTTCCTTCAATTCTGGATCATTCTGGAACACACCCCAATAGCCAAAACAGCAATTTTCTATATTTCCATTGCTGGCAATGTAAATGGAGTAAAGACTTGTACCATTTCATGGACACTACTGCAGAAGCCAAAGATGCTATGCTCCTTGCTGTGCTCTTAAAGCAAAGAATGGCTATTCAGGGCCACTCTGAGGACATTGAAAAATATTGGTTCTCCTTAACTTGCTACATCATTCAGCTATTACTTTTCACATAAACTGATTGTGCTTATAGTGCTTTACCTGAATTGCAAAGTAATTCAAATGTTATTAAGCCTCCACAAAGTTAAGGTCACCAAACAGTTTCCTGTATAGTCCTTGGCTTTCACACATTTATAGTTAGTATTCTGAAATATTCATCTTTCGGACTGGAATTTCCTACGCGTGGTTTCTACCTCAGAAATTGTTAAAAGTTTGAGCAAAAAGCTTCAGCAGTTTTTTAAGTTCTGTGAGAATGAAAATAACACTCTCCCCTTTTGGGCTGCTGTCAATGAACAGAGTAGGAAATGCTATCAACTCTGAATGTTCACACTGAGACAGCTGAGCTGCACAAGCTTGAAGATTTCTAAGTATACATATTAAGCATACACCTTGAACTGTAAACCCCATGTTATACCAGTTCAGTGTATCTAACATGGTGGTTTGTGCCACTGATGTAATTTAAACATTAATGCCAATTGCCTTACTGTAGACAGGGTCTTAGTACGTAATTTTCAATGTGTGCTAATTGGCACCCGCCAGCTTTAAATTGCAGGTATGGGGGGGGGGGGGAAGGTGACAGTAAAATTTGAGTCTTTTCACTCACCAGGTGAGCATCAGGTGAACATACTCAGGGCTTGGCTACAATGTGCCACAGTACAGACTACGAGTGCTGCACTCGAACTCCCCATGTGGATGTTGCTGGTGTAAACTAAAAGGTACCTGCTAATACACATTGACATAGTCCTCTTTCAAACAGGACTATGTTAATGCAATCTAGGTACCTTTTTGTTTGTGCCAGGAGCATCCACACAGGGCAGTTAAAGCAGAACATTTTGGTGCTCTCTGGACTTTAGACCTCTGTAGTTCGCAGTCCAACACAATGCAGACATAGCCTTAGTCACATCTCCTTACTTTAGTGACAGAACTAAGAGTTTTTACTAACTTATACTCCTGTTGGTACTGCAGAGCCAACACAGCTTATGGGAGATGAGCTGGATTCTTTTCAAAGAATTTTAAAAAATCCCAGATGCAGATCCCAGAAACAGACAGAAAACAACTTTACTTTTAGATTCCAGGTGAATTTGGTTACTGGCTTGCAGTTAGAGACAACATCAGTTGTAAATAAATCAGTTGAAAATAAAGTATCACAAATGAATTGTTCCACAAGTGGAATAAGGCTCTCTTCCTTCAGAATGCTTCTGTTAAGCTGTGGTCCCAACAAGGCTCACACACTAATGTGGAAACATAGTCCCATCAAAGGTGGACCAGCATCAGGCCCTCCCTTCCTTCAGAGAAGAGCTGTTAGGCAGTGGCTGTTTGAGGAGTTCCTTCATTCAGCCCTCTCTCTTCCCCCAGAAGAAGCAGTTCTGTTCTCCTCTCTGATCTGCCACCTCTCTCTGATCTGCCACCAACTGTGCTGTATTTTGTTTTCCTTTTTTAAGCTCCTACCACCACGTCTAATATCTTTTACATGTGTGGCAGAGTGGAGCTGACTGAGCTCCACTTTTTAGTAGAAATCATCAACAGACAAATTTTATCAGGTAGCTCTAGTGACTATTTCTGAGATTGTGTTTCTTCGTTTGTTTGCATTAACAGAAAAACAATTCGGATTTTTCTGACTGTAGTAGAATTAGATATTAACAAAGAATTTATTTTGTATAAATAATCCACAGCCCAGTTAGCATTATGATAAACTGTGTTAAAGTTGTCTATGCAATGTAGATAAACAAACAGGAATTGTCATTTACACACTAAAATTTTACTGATGAAAAATAGCTACCTGTTACTCCGTTGATGCTGTAATTTGTCCCACACTCTTGGAAGAAAGGACATATTACTGATCATTCCAAATATATTTGCATTTAAGGGTTAGGTGATGCAGTAGCACTAGCTTTTCACCTTTGGACTTTATGTTCCAATCCCAGAGGGTTCAACTGTGAGCTGCCTATCTCCACTGCACAGATTATCCACTGGTTTCTGTGTTTGGGAAGAGCAGCTGCCTCTGGGCCTCTAGTCCCTGTCCCATGCAGAAGGAAAAAGAATGGGCAGGCAGGGACAAAGAGTGTTCACTTCACCCTCTCCAACGCATTTACTGGTGCAACTAAGCTGGTGCAGAGGGGAAAGAAAGTTGTTCCAGACAAGGGGGTCATGCCTCACAATTCAGTTCTTGCTCTGGACAGTGCAACTATGCTTTGCCCTCGCTCTGGGCAGATTGTAAGTTTACAATCTAGCCCATATTGTGTCACAAAGTAAAAGTGCGTATGATGGTCTCATGCAGTCCCCATTCATTCACAGCACAAAATCACAACATCATTGCTGCTTTCTTCTTGAGGGATCCAGGACTCATAGGAAGGTTTGAAGATCAGGATTGAGCTGCAATGGCAAAGATGGTAAAGGCAGAATCTGGTTTAAACTAGTGCTAACATCAGTCACTTTTCATAAGCACCAATTTCACTCAGAAATTGAAATGAAGGGAAAAAAACCTTCTTGCACACACTTTATAACATCATAAAGAGTGTGTTAGAGCAACAATAATTATAATAGAATCTAACTTGTAACAAGTACTAAAGTGTACAGCTCTTTGTCCATGTTCATATCAAACTGTTCTGACTACTCAGGAGGCAGGTATTAACATGAAATCTTTCTATGCCCTCTTGTACACTGTAAGTCAGTTACCAATTCATGATCTAAATTCACCCAGCAGCAGGCTCCTTTAAAATAGTAAGACTGCATCTTGATCCTGTCTAAGATTAAGGAGGAAGGATGACTGGTACAAGAAGTTTGAGACACAATGAAATGCAGTGCCCATTAGGGTAATATTTCATTGATAATGGTAACTTTTCGACTCACTGATCAAGCTTTAAATGTGGAAAATAACAGGACAGTTGCCATTATTTTGCTACACACTAGTATTGATTCTTTGTCCTCTGAGTGCTTATATGCTTATGGCTACACACACAGACATCAGTAACCCACCTGGCCTCATGGCTGAACAGCTCTGTCATTTTCTTTGGCTAACAAAATTGTTTTGTTCACTGATGATATTTAACAACTTAGCACTTAGCATTGTCAATGCTAAACCCAAACTTTCCCATAATAACTTCTCATCAGAATTGCTCTAAGCTGAAAGTCCAAACCACTGCTTTAAAAAAGCTGAGGGTTTTAGTCCTGAAATGAAATTCTCGTGCTGACCCTTCACTATGTGATATACTAATTGGCAGGGTTGTGTATTCTGGTCTCTCCCCACCTCTTTAACTCAGCTTAAGACTTCAGTTCTGGCATATTAAATCCAAAAGTTATTGAATAACAGCTTCCCACTTTTTACTGGGAAAACCCCCAAACCTCCTCTGGATCTGTAACAAGCATGCTGATCAAGAAGAGATGAGCACATTCTCTCTTCCTACTGGCAAGATTCCCAAGAAGTAGTTTCTCAACTTCTGCACTGGAGTTCTTGCCAAAGCAAAACCATAATCTTGTGGTAAAATCCATCCTTTTTCCCAGCCTTTCAGCTAACTAAACCCCATATCAGCTTAACTTATTGTTTAGCGATTTGAACTGGTACAACCATTGCTACATAGCAACATGATGTACTATTTATTTGTGTTTGGTACTGTTCCTCCTTCTTCTACCCTCTCACAAACTTCCACCCTGCTATCCTGCCAAAGTGAAGAATAGGATTCTGGCTGTGTTATCCTTCCTTTGATGATAGCTCTGCACATATAGGCCTTGTCTACGCTAAAATATTTTGGCTAAGAGTTGTCGCTGTTGTTACCACCAGTTCTGCTCTGGCAGAAATGGTGGAAGAACTACTGTAAACAAGGTGCTGACAAACGGTGGAATTTTAAGTACCAAGTCACATTAATCTGCTCTGAATGGAGTTAGATGGCATAGTGCTTAAAGTAGCAGTGGCTCCCTGGAATCCTGTTTACAATAGCACTCCCAGTGTTGTTGCCACCAATGGATCTGAACCGGTGGTAGTGATGGTGTGAACTGTCAGCAACATGAGCCCAATCCTGTTTTTACTGAAGTCAATCAGAAGCTTTGCTATTGATTTCAATAGGCACATAACTGGGCCCCAAGTACTTTCATCTATCAGAGTGTGAAAAAGTTCTCATGTGGACTAAACCCAAACTAATCCTATATAAAAAGGAATTTAACAAAATCAAAAGGTGAGATGATGGTTCTAGACTAAAACCAATGACAACAAACACTAGTACTGTAAATGCCTTCCCCATTTGCAAACTTAAAATTTCACAGGTGGAGTCACAACATAGTTCTTTAATTATTAATTTCATACTTAAGCAGCATTGCTCTGAGCAACATTTCATTTTTCAGCTCTCTATCTCTCTTGTCATACAGGGCTTTGGGGATTTGATGACCAAAACTGGACACACTTTATCTTGTATTTACGTCATTTGAAATTAAGTCATAGATATGAGAATATTAATGGAAGATTATTAATCAAACATTATTTTTTGTGTAGTTGTTTTCTTAAATATTGTATTACAGAGACTTACACATCAGTCATGTATGCTATCTTGACTTTTTCACACTATAGGCCATAGTCCTGATTTTCTGTGCCTTTCAATGCTGGCCCTTTGTTTATTTTAAAAAATAACCAAAAATAAATTCAGGAATTGCATACAGACTTGTCTATTTCATATATGTGTGCTATTGTGACGTGTGGTTAATTTCATGTGTGGGCTTCATTACTGACATCTACTTTAAACTGTAAAATTTTTGGTGCAAGAAGAGTTCAATTCTGATCTTACTTACACTTGTTGGACACTAATGTAAGCAGTGTAACTGAGGCCTGGTCTACATGTAAAACTTAGGTTGACCTAGCTATATTACTCAGGGGTGTGAGAAATCCACATGACCTAGCACCATGCTAATGTCGACCTAACCCCCAGCGTAGACACAACTAGGTTGACAGAAGAATGCTTCTGTGGATCTAGTTACCATTGCTCAGGGAAGTGGAGTTCCTACAACAATGGAAAAATTTCCTCCATTGATGAAGTCTGCATCACTGCAATAAGGCTACAGCAGAATGGCTGTAGCATCGGTACACTAGACATGGCCCGAGATCACACTCATTTTTCAGCTCCCCTTCCAGTTGGCATCCCCTTCTCTTGGCACACTATAAATAATGAATAGTCATGTGGCAAATCCTGAGGATGCCTTAGCTGCTTCATTCCTGGATAGGGGAATTCTGCACCACCTAATTCTAAAGGAAGGTCAGGTAAGCACAGAAGCGAGCACAGAGAAGCTCCCCAACACCTCCGTTGCTCCCCCTACCCTTCACTAATCACGGATTGACTCTGATCACCCTTCACCCCCAGACATATGCACTAACATCCCCAAAAGGACTCTTCAAAGCAGTCTGTGGAGGGATGACAGAGGAGCCCACAACTGCCGAGGAGGGATTTACTGTTAGCCTTGAAAGAGTTATTTGCTGGTGGTGGAGCTTGTTAGAGAGATCAAGGAGTTTTGCTCTGTCTCTTCATTTGCCTGCCCACTATAGACTTGGGGCAGTACTTTAATTTGGTGCATTATACTGATCCCTACTTTGGTTCTAGGCCCCTCTCTTGAATATCTTTCTGTCAATTTTTACAGCAAGCTGCAACAGGGGATAACATGCTCAGTGTCAGCATTCTAGAAGATCTGCTCTGTAGAAAGCTATGTGTAAACTTCTCCATTCTGTACAATACTATGCTACGCTACATTGTGTGTATGAAATCATGGTAACTGCTCATAAAATCGCAGCTTTTAAAAATATGGGTCCTGTTAATAATTTATGCAGGGTGTAAACCAAGGCCGAATGAAGTTCCTGCAAGTGTATCTGAAATAACTGGAAACAAACTGTAATAGAGTTAGAACAACTCACAGGAAAATCAAACTGTATAGAATTAATTAATTGTCTGGGGCCAGATTCTCAGCTAGTGGAAATGGGCCCAGCTTCATTCATTTCAAAGGAATTGAAGGGATATCTTGACCATAAGGGAAGTTTCATCCTAATCCCAATCACTTAATATTCTTCTATGGAGCTAATAACTAAATTTAGTAATATATATAAAGAGAGACACACACCAACACAAAGACAGCCAGATCGGCAGTTGGTATAAAATGTAATAGTTCCACTGACTGAAGTTAATAAAGCTACACCAATTTATGCCAGCTAAGATTCTGGCCCTTTTTGTTCTTACAGTGAAAGACAACACTATGCGCATACAAGTAGTTTAGAAATACCAGAGCACAAAAATAGTACTTCCTATTATATATTTATTAATCTCCTGAATTCCCACTGAGTGGAGGTCATGCTATAGAATTGGTACAAATCAGGTATTTAGCAAACTAACAGGTGGGATATATTTGCAATTAATTGTGGGCACCACACTGTGGATTGAGTAAATGTCCCTGTAAATGTCCCATTATTTTATCTTTATTTTATTTTTTAAATTTTTGTTAGTCCAATCCTTAAGTCAAAATACCCATAGAAGGAGAAAAGATAGAAAACTTCAGTACAGGGCTAATTGTGTGTGGTACGTATGCAGTTTTACATCCATTTTGTGTACTAAAATAATATCAATTTTCAAATTAAATGTGTAATTAAGTATGTGTGTTATTTTGTCACTTGGAAGAGGATTTTAAGCTGTGAGTAAACTACTTTTAAACATTTTTGGAAAGTCCACAAACCCTAGTGTTCACCTGTTTAGATTGTAAACTTCTCCATGGCTACGGCTACACTGAAGGCGGCAAAGTCGCCGCCGTCAGATTGATTTCTCTGGATTGACTGAGCGGTCAGTGAAGACCCGCTCAGTCGATCCAGAAATTGACGTACTAAGACCACCTTCACAAGTGGTGTAGTGCTGCGTCGACGGGAACACGGTTTCCTTCGGCGCAGTGCAGTGAAGACGCCGCGCAGAGGGGAAGTACAGCAGTTGACGGGAGTTACGCAAGTTTTTTTTCGTAGCTTGCGTAACTCCCATCAACTGCCGCTGAATCTCGGAGGTAAGTGTAGACAGGGTCCATGAGTCTAAAACACCATCACAAAGTCTGTGTCTTCATTGTTTGTACAATGTTTTGCATAATGTGACCTCAACCCTGATTGGAGCTTTTGGGTGCTACAGTAATATAATTTAAAAACTAAAATCAAGAAATTCATAGTTATGATTACCAATCAACTGTAGCTCAGCCCTCTCTACGTTAGTAGTATTTAATGGGACAGATTCTCTGATGTGGCCAAAATGTACTTGGCGCAGCAAGGGACCATCAGGGAACTGGTTTTGTCTCCCTGATTCTTTCTCACCTCTGCCTTAGTCCTTTTCCACACTCCCCTCAAGTCTGCTCTAATCTAGGTCAGTTACCTGTGGTCCACAAGGGACCATCCAGTAACTGGGTATAGCCAGAGTGTTTGTGCTAGCTAGAATTTGTGTGCAACAAAGTCAACTACACTACTCTGTGCTCACAGGAGACTCACATTGGCTGGGGCAGTCGCTGAGAAGATGCAAATGGTTACCATTGCATTTGTGCTACTACCTATGCAGTAGGGAGCAGTTGGTATTTGTTCGGTGGATCTGAGTATTCATGGACACACCAGCCTTGCCCCTGACCCTCTCCATGTTTATCACTAAAACAACCTGAACAGTAAGGTTGATGAAGCCCTTACAGAAGTCAGTTTAACCATACACTGTGTGAGAACATCCTGTGTAGACTCTTCACATCCTGTTCTTTCCTCAATGCGCAGCAAAACTACCCAATTTATGCTTCCTAGGTGGCCTTCCACACCACAAGGAAAGCAGGATTCACCACTCAGTGCCACTGTGTGATACATCTCTCTCTGGGAAACGACACAGGTCACATATGAAGCATTTTGCTTTTATTTGTTGATAACTTTTATACTTCAACTTTTTTTCAAGGTTAGTAAAGCACAAATTTCTTAATGACGAGGATCAACCCTCCATGTTTATATAATCCAAGTGCTAAAAAAGGTAGCTGAAAAATTTCTTAATTGGTGAAAAACACTGGGGGGAGTGGTTGTCCTTGAATAAAATAAAAAAAGTTTAGTGAATTCACTTCTTGGTTGGAGAGACACACAAGAAATTCCAACTCTAAGGTTGTTTGAGGGAAAAGTTATAAACCACTGAAAGTAGGTGCTTGTAATAAAAATGCTTTCTCAGCTACAATCACAAGATAAAATATTATGCAATGCTATAATAGAATGGCCAGTATTACCCAATGCCCTCAGTTACCCAATATCAAAAATTTACTAAGACTAAATATGTTGTATAGGGTGAGGTGCCACATTTCAAACCCCTCCCCCCCCCAAAAAAAAAAAAAAAGAAGCCCTTTAATATAAAATAAGGAATAAGGATGAATAAAAATGCTCATGGGAAAGAGTGTGCAAATCTTAAATCCCTTACTGCACAATAACAAGCCAAAAAATTCCACAACTCACGGGGATATCATCCTATTTTGCACATTTTCATTCACAAAAGCAGCTGACACTTACAAAAGAAAACAGCAGCCTGTTATGGTTATTCTTGGGAGTTTAAGCTAGTGAGGCATGACATAAAGATTAGTACATTAACAAAATTCTTACAGTACATCTCCCCCAAGAACAACACTGGACGTTATGTTCTGAGGATAGCACATCAGTTAATAACACAGTATTTGTCTTTCTTTCATCTTAATATGTACCTTGGTGAACAGATACTATATCAGCTCTTGTAATGCTAGCTGCCATCCAAGCAAATGTCTCCCAGTATGACATTTCAAATTAAAAATGCAACAGCTTTTGCCTCAGATGCTTGCCTAGCTGGATTTTCTTACCTTTGGTTCCATTGAAATGAAGCTGTGGGTACCTCTACTTGAGAGAACTGACCTTTTAATTGTTTTACTATGGTAGAAGTGGTAGTAATCCTTCAGTGCTCCAATCTGTGGGGAGGAGGAAACAGGGGAGGGAGAGAGAGAGAGATTTAATTTATAAAAAGCAGTTTTCTGTTTTTCATTTTTTTAAAGGACTATAAATTATGCAATTTCCTGCTGTGCTGAAACGTTACTTGAACCCCAGTGATCCTCTTTCAAAAGGAGGACATATGATATGAAATGGATGGAGTGTCCTTGAGGCAGCAACTGCAAAACCAACTATTATAATTGAGCTGCTTAGCCTGTCTGTATCTACCTTTTTAATGTTTAATTTATATGCAGCATTTTAAGTAATTCTATATCAGTCTATATCCAAACTGTCTTCACATGGCAAGTATAAAAACCATCAAATAGCTATACGGTTATTAAAAACATTCCATCTAGTTTGCTCAAGGAAATGTACTATAAAATTCACAATAGGATATTTGTGTCATTAACTTACCAAAAAAAGTCCTAAGCATCAGACCATTCATAAGGAATATAAATATCTGATTTTGGGGGGGAGGGAAGATATGTTCTGAACTCACAATCAGTTACTAGAAGTACTCATTCAAGTTATGAGAAGTCAAAAATGGGCAACTTCTCAAAAATAGAATTCAAATTACTTTGAATCCATCACTTCAGTACAGTCTGGCAATGTTAGTTTTATCCAGCACCAACCTTTATAACAACGAGTTTCCCCTTTAAAATCACTAACACCTGTATAATGGATAGTCAAACTTTTAAAACAGAGTTACACCCTCGTGCATATCCCCAACATCTTTGCCCCTAGAGAAAATGCCTCCCCTTAGCATTTAAAAATTTGGCTTTCAAAAATACACCAAGGAGTTGTAAATCTTATAAAAACATTATAAGATTCTTTACAATTTTTATAAAGATTGCTAAAAATAAAGGAAAAAAGGTGATCTGAACTCTCTGTTAATTCAAGCAGAAATTCACATTGACCTTAAAAAGAAAATCTGCCTTATATTTGAAAACAAGTCTGAACGAAATCACAAAAGATGGTGGAATAAAAGTCATCTAATCCATGGATTCTGTGCTCTGAATTAATAGCCCCTAATAAAGACTAGTATATAGGAAATAACTCCAAGAGTTCAACCTTAAAGGAAGGTTCTAGGATAATGGGCAGAAAACACTATGGGGCTCCAAGGATCTGTTTTTAGGATTCATGAAGGCTGAAGTCCCTGACTCTGTGCTACTCACAAGACAATGCGGAAGACTTCATCATCTCCTAGCCCCTGTCCTGGTGCTCAGCAATGCCCTGAGACAAGGCTAGGATGCTTATGACAAGCCAGTGGTGACAGATCTAGTCCTCATCCCAGCACTGGCAGTATTCAAACTTTACCAGTTTGTGCAAAGTCTCAGCCCATTCATGAAGATTTATGAGGTTCTGCTGTACATTTGTTTGATGCAGTAGCCTGGGGATTTCTTGTTTGTTTGTTGCTTTAATTACATTTTTTGCATATTCACTAAACCACAACATTAAACACATCTTTAATCTTCTATGGGCCTCCCTCTCATTAGCGTGGATTAAAGAGGCACTACTGGAACTCTTTGTTTATATATATACACTCACATATGTATAAAATGCAATCACAAAGCAGGTAAGTCTGTGTTTCACCATTGCACAGAACTGCACACACTGTTCTATCATATTTATTTCTGGGCGAGGGAGGGAAGAAAACCTATACTGTTTTATGCCACATACATCTTCAGATTACCCAGTGCTCTATATGTCTGCATTGCACTTTTCTGTTTAGGATAGGCTGTGGCTGACCATTGTGTGGGTGTACAACAGAGCAGAGGGCAAAGGGCTGGTCACAACTGCACTCCTTGTATTCCCCTGAGTTAGCAGTACTAGCCACTCTGAACGAGGCAAGGTGGAGATGAGGACATCTTCCCCAACACAGACACAGCTGAGTTGGCTGGTCATAGACGGAAGCACGGGCTGGATTCACTGGAAATGGGGAAGCAGCAGGGCTGTTGCCAGTGTGTGCTGGGGTGCTCTCTAGGCATTATATATACTGCCTCTGCATCTTTCCCAGGATGGGCTTGTGCTAATGAGGCACAACTAAGCCCTTAGAAGTAAGTGCTGTGAGGCTGGAACCATGTCTTCCAAGCACCATCACTTTCAAATAATTATAATAGCTACAGTTGTCAGAAATCCATAAATTGGGTTAATAAACACTAGTGAGAGCAAAGAAACCCAAATCTTGGAAATGGAATTTGATTCACATGCAGTGAGAGCCAGTGCCTTCTCATAGTAAAGCAGTACCCCTCTGGAACTAAAGCAGTATTGGTATTTAAAAATGTATTGCCCTCCTTTACCTTAATGAGAATTTAGTTAGACCCTCAAAATCCTTGGACCATTTGTAGAATAGTGGAATCATGGAAACATAGTGCAATAAATCTTATTGTTATGAAAGTCCTTGTTAAATTGTTTTATACCTTTAAACACCGGGTCTCACAGAAACCAATACAAACAGAGAGAGACAGCCAGACAGACAGCAGACAACAGACTTAACCACCTTAGAGACTGATGGCAATTTAGCTGCTTTATCCTTAGACAATCTCTATAATCTGCTGATTAACCTGGGAGCCCTGATCTTTTTAAAAGGAGGGGGAAAAGCATTCCTGCGAAATTGCTTGGTCAAGAGCAGGATAAATGGGGAAAAACTGAATTGCTCTCCCTGGAAATAAAAGCTACCACGGAAAATACTAGAATAATTGTCTAAGTGCTACACCTAATTGAGGATGGGAGAAAATTCCAGAAAGGCCAGTCCTGAAACATTGCAACTAAACCTTAGAGAACCCCATATACATGCACACACACACATCCCTGCTATGGTTAGGGTGTCTTGCCTGCTTTATTACAGATGAGAATCTGAGTGAACTCTGAAGAAGTTAACCAAGCTACTGTCATTACTATGAAACAACAGCAAAATCTCTGCTTTAGTTCTTGAAAAATATTTCCCCATAGACAGCTTTCACTTTTTAAGTAGCTTCAGTATAACCCAGGATACAATGACTGAGTTCCTCTACCTAACTTAAAGCATGTGAAGAATGATAAAGGCCATATTGAGTGGATTATGTACATTCACCAGACTGATCTATAAGACTAGGTTCAGAAACAACTGATATTTCCACTGATCATACATAGCAGCACCTCAGCAGAGGAGTTACTTTCCCATTTGATAATAGGAAACTTTCCCTAGTGGGAAGGGGACTTATCCATCAGCTTCTGTGGAATTTAAAGTTTTATTTAGACTAGAAGAAGTTTCTACCCCTTTTGGTTGCAAACATAATCTCCTGACTGTGAGCTGAATGGGATCTGTGATGGGCTGCTGACTTTCTGAATCTGTAGAAAGTTATCACTAGAGCCAGAGTTTCCCTGGCCCTGGCCAGGTGTTGCAGGGGAATTGGGAGGGGAAGGAGGATTCTCTACCTTACAAAGCATCAGTGACAGAGCCAACCGGCAGTCCCTACAATCAAGGGAGTGCAGTGACTGCTACCACTGTGCAGCTTTGGGCACACAAATCACTAGAGGATGGAGAAGTTGCAGAGGATGGAAGTTCCCTTTCATAAAGGATTTGGGAATTTTGAAATTTGCCTTTGTTCCAAATCAGAGTGAAAATTGAAAATTTCAAAATTCTTTGAGGGAACATTCTGGAAAAAATGGTTTCAGTTTGTAAACAACACATTGTTTTGATTTCAACTTTTTAAAAGATTTGGTATACATTTTTAATTATTAATTATATATTAATTATATTACATTATACATAAGGGTGCATGGAAGAGGTGGGCCATACCCTCAGCTCCCTCCCTCACCAGTCCCTCCACAGGCTGATCTCACCAAGAGAAAGCAGGTTTCACAATGCTAAACAACAGTGCAGCCATTGTCCTTTCCCTGTGCACCAGGGAACTTAGGATGGCATCACATATCATGCAGGTCCTGATTCTGTTCTTAGCTCTCTTAGGGGGAGTGAAGCTCTGCAATGCCACTTACTCGGTGGTATGTACAATTTGTACAATCCAGCTGTATAGCAATGGAGAGGTATGAACTGGCCAAGGCATAAATCCTGGCTCCAGCACATATTCGTTATTCCATATTCCATTCTTTCCTACAAACCACTCAATAGTGAATCACACCGTAGCCGCTTCTCCAGAGTCAAAAGTAGGCTCTGCACTTACTTTTTGCCTTCTATCACCTTGGTGGGATATAGCTGATAGATCTGCATGGCAGTGGATCTACCAGCCCAGGGCAGAAATAGAAGCACTGGAAATCTGACTGTAAAGTGAATATATGGATTCATTATCCCAAGCCCCCACCTACTTCTTCAAACAAAGCCCACTTACTCTGCTTTTGTGCTGGGGAAGGGGAATCTCACCCACTATGTGTTATTTAGTAAACACCATACAAGGTATTAGGACCATGTCATTTTCCCATAGAGGCTTCAGCACGCTAAATTTAAAGGGAGTCACTTGATTTCAGTTTTGTACAATTTCAGGCACCAAAAAGCTGGCCAATTAGTAAAGAACTTAAATAGAAGAGACAGGGAAGAAGATCACAGCTGCAGGAAACTATTCCAGCTGCAATTCTAACTACAATGAGCAGGCCTCTTTCCAAACATGTACACTCCCTACCACTACCATTAGTTTTATAACTCATCTTCCTGCTCCTGAGGAACAAATGAGTTTTTTGGATTATTTCAGTCAGCCATGATTAAAACAAAAACAACAAAATCACCCTGCTACTGACGGCTCTGGACTTGTTCGGTTCTGAAGCAGCACGTTGAAACCACTGTGGCAGGCAGGCAGTCAGTTTAAAAAAGTCAGAGGCTGCTATTTTGTATTTATACTTATACTGCACTACAAACTTTGGTCAACAAGTTACATCAGCATAAAGTGGCTGCAATTAGCATATCGCTTGTGCGAGTGCATGCTTGGCTCCTTGCACTGGTGTTGTGCATACTCACCAGGAGTACTTGAGTCATGGCACAGTGCAGTGCACCATCAGCAGATATCGCAGTGTGCAACCTGCCACCATCCAGCACACTTTCTTTTGGGAAGTTTTGGCAATGCATCATCGGACTGAAACGAGTCGTGCAAGGGTGACTGGAAGCAAGGGGTCAACTTCCCAGCTTGAAACAGTTTCCATCCCATAATGTCATCTATATCCCATAATTTTTGCACCTTTTTATAAAATCCCACGAACCTGTGTAGCCTTCATCACTATCCACCATCCTGGACAGAAGCATGGACCCTGAACAGCTCTACACTATTGTCATAAGCCTTGTAAGCACAGGAAGCATGATCCTCCGGTACTTGCAGAGCCCTAAGAAGAACCAAATCAATGGGGAACATGGCGATTTCTTGGGAACAGATTGTTGTGGGACATATCGAGAACCAATTCAAGGTTGTTGGTGGAGTTCAAGGAGCAGATGCAGATGATGGAGCTTCTGGGCCCGAGCAACAAGCATCGTAATGAAGACTTGGGATAATGAGCAGTGGCTTCAAAACTTCCAGATGAGCAAGGCCACATGTGTGTCAAGCTCGCCCCAGCCCTCCAGTGCAGGGATACCAAAATGAGAGCTGTACCTTCAGTGGAGAAGCAAATGGTGATCACACTGTGGAAACTTGCAATGCTGGATTGCTCCCAGTCAGAGGGAAATTGTTTTTGAGTTGGAAAATCTACTGTGGGGACCGTTGTCATGCAAGCGTACAGGGTCATTAATCATCTCCTCATACACAGGACTGTGACACAGGCAATGTTCAGATGTAGTGAATGGATTTGCAGCAATGGGGTTCCCAAACTGCAATGGAGTGACAGACAGCACGCACATCCTTATTTTGGCACCAGACCATCTTGCCACAGAGGACATCAACAGAAAGGGCTATTTTTCTACGGTTATGTAAGGACTGGTGGATCACCAGGGACACTTTACTGACAGTTGGCTGGTCAGGGAAGGTGCATGATGCTCGCATCTTTAAAAACACAGGACTGTTCAGAACGCTATTAGAAGGGACTTTACCATTGGCAATGTTGAAATGCGAATAGTGATCTTGGGGGACCCAGTCTACCCATTGCTCCTGTGGCTCATGAAGCTGTACGCTGGCCACCTTGATAGCAGCAAGCAAAGATTCAGCTACCAGCTCAGCCGGTGCAGAATGACAGTTGAATGTGCTTTTGGTAGACTGAAGAGATGCTGGCATTGTTTGTTCATAACAGTGGATCTTAGTGAAATAGCCATCCGAAGGGTTATAGCTCCCTGCTCTGTCCTGCATAGTATCTGTGAACAGATGGCAAAAAGTTACCACTGGAGAACAGAGGTGGCTGTCCACTGAGTTTGAACACAAGGGCTAGACACAAGGGCTATTGTAAGAGCTCAATGCAGAGCTACACAGCTCAAGGAGGCTATAAAAGAGCACTTCAACAGTGAGCCACAGCAATGTGTTGTGGAGTACTGTCGTCTCTACCTGGCCCTGCTGTTTTGGGGCCTGTTGGGGAGCCGTGTGGTGCTTGGTGTCCAGCTATGGATCTAACACTGTCAATGCACCTATTCATTCTACAGTGCTTCTACATTTATGATTATTACGCTGTTTGTCACGGATCCTATGAGCAGTGTCATGCGGTACAGTAACAACTAAGTGGGTGCTTCCAGAACGTCTAGGGACTCTGCAGCCTACATTGTGAACAAAGAAAGATGAATTATTTTTCCAATAATAGAATTTTATTCAGTAACAAAATCAGTGCAAAGGAAAATCTGTGAAATTTAAAAGCAAATACATTAAAAACTTAATAAATTAATAGAACGGAACTTAACAAGGGGAAAGAACATTCATGTCCACTTTACCAACACATACAGCAACTGTGGGTTTCACTGGTCAGACTATGTGAAACTGTGGTTCTCCTTAATGTCCCCCAGGGTGGAATGGTGGGGGGTAGGGATGCGGTCTCTGATGCTACATGGAATGTTGGGGGTAGGATGTCAGGATGTGCTGTAATGGTGTTCTCCATGGACTGCAAAAGGAGATGAGTCCACAAGAGTCCACAGCATCTGCGTTTGCTGCCGAAGAAGCCCCATTATGTCTCCATTATGTCCTGGTGCATCTCCCTCTTCTCCTTCTTCACCATTATGTCCTGGTGAATCTCCCTTTCCTTTTCCTGTCCATGCTTTCCTTCTCCAGGCTCTCTGCAACGTTCATCCTCCAGGCCCTTTGCTCACTGTTTGATGTAGCACTGGCTTGCAGGATCTCACTGAACATGTCATCCCGAGTCCTCTTGTTCTTCCTCCTTATCTGGCTCAGGCATTCCACAGGTGTGGCGGGGAGGACCCTTCAAGGCCACAATGGCAGCAACTGCAGATAAAACACACAGAAGTACCATTGTCAGGGTAATCACAATGGAAAGCACAAGTTAAGATTCAGAACTCCCTTCCCTTGCTCCGTTAAAGTTTTAAACAAGACATGCTTATTAACACTTCTACTTTGGAGTGCTTGTGCATGGTACACTCACAGCACTAGCCGTGGTGAGTATGGCCTGCCAGGAGTGAGGAAAATGAGGAGGGAATTGCTTGGTTGCATAAAACTACGAGTATAGGGCACTGGCACTGAATACTGACACCATTTTCCACAGGAGGAAAATTTTTGCTGATATCTCACTCCTGAGGCAACAAAAGCAGAAAGAGCACAGCTGCTGCTTGTGTCCTGAAGCTGCTTGGGCCCGTATGGTGCTAGCTTGTCTTCTGCAGTGGTGCCTGCTGAAGTTATCACTGACTGGTGTGGGAAAGCATCCTACCATGGAGGAAGAAATAAAGCTTCCATCTCTAGAAACCTTCAGGAGAGGATTGCAGAGTACCTCCATGAAAGTTTCATTGAGATTTCCTGGGAGGATTCAAGGGACATCGCTGATTACATAAACAAACTGCTTCACAAGGCCCCGCCGCTTGCCTAACTCCACAAGCCGATCACAACGCTACCTCTCGTCGTTGTACCTCTTGTAGTACAAATAAAATCAATGAAAAGTTGATAGTTGTGTCCTATTGGGGGCGCCATCTCTATAATGAGAAATAAATTTACACACTCACCCAAGGATTCTTCTCTTCCATCGGGCTCGACTGCCGGGACTGACTGGACTGGAGTGGAGTCTCAAACAGGTCCTGGCTTGTGGCATAGCTGGAACTCCCGGTCATGTGTCCCCCATCCTCCTCCTCTTCGCTGTTCACACCAGTGGCCTGTGACTTTGGCTCTGCAGAGGTATCCACGGCAGTCTACGGGATGGCAGTAGGGTCTCTGCCAAGTGTGGCATGAAGCTCTTTGTAAAAGTGCAAGGTCTGTTGCTCAGCATCGGATCCACTGTTTGCCTCCTTGGCCTTCTGATATGCCCAACGCAGTTCCTTCGTTTTCACGCAGCATGGCTGCTGATCCCTGTCATACCCCTTCTCCTGCATCCCCCGTGCAATCTGCTCACAGATGTCCACGATTCTAGTTGTAGTTGTGCTTGCACAACCTCTTCCACCCCTCAGCCCCAAGAGATCCAATATCTCCCGTTTACTCCAAGCCAGAGCGCATGTGAAGTGTGTAGCTGGCATGGGCAGCTGGGCAGCTGCACACAACAATGGAGAGCTAGCTGCTAGGTGTGCTCACAAAGCTAGACAATAAGGAAAAGACATTTCAAAAATTCACAGGGCTTTAAAAAGGAGGGGAGCCTCTCAGTCTCCAGGACCATGGGGAAGTGGAGTTCACAATTGTGACCAGAGCAGCTAGTGTCAGGCATTGTGGGACAGCTGCTGGAGGACTGTTAGGGGTCAATAAGTAACACAATATAAGTAATGCCTACATTCTTGCTGCATTGACCTCTGTACACAGACCATGGCTCCTCACTGCTTGGGTAGGTGGTGTTACTGCGTCACTGTAACAGGGCACTTACATCGATGGGAGACAAATTTCAGTAAAGACACATGTGTAGCTAGGTCGACACAAGATGGCTTATGTCTATCTAATTTTGTAGTGTCTTCCAGGCCTAATAGTTGGGTTCAACTGGTACTCTCAAATGCCAATGCATATCTTTCTCCTGCTCCCCCTCCCTTTCCACCTTCTCCCTTCAGGCCAGTACTCCAGTCTGGTAGGGAACAAATATGTTTACACAACATTGCCAAAATCAGTGCCTCTGAGCAGTGACATTCCTCAAAATAAAAGCTCAGTATCTGACAAGGATCAGAGTTTGACTTCAATGGCATTCCTGGAAACTCCATTATTGAAGCATGCAGATACTATGGTAATGAGCCCTCCCTCCACCCCAGCAAAATGCCAATATATGAGAAATACAAATAAAAGAAAAGAAATAGAAAAATTCAGGCCAAGATTTTCAAAAGTGGCTAGAGATTTTGGGTGCCTCATTTTTGGGGTTTGCAACTTGGGACACCTTAAAGATATTTTTCAAAGCATGCATGCTTGGCACTGTCTGACAGTCTCTGTTGCTATTCAAGTCATGCCCACCCATATCTAGTGGTGCCCTGTCAGAGACAGGAGTGGAGAAGAGGGGCAGTTCTTGGAGTGCAAAGTCTCCCTCTTTTTTTCATCATGTATGTTGTAGTCTGAAGTCATGTCTTCACTGCTAAAAAAAGGTGTGCCTTTTTACCTCAGGGTAACGAATGAGTGTGAGCTAACCCAAAGTGAAAACACAGTTGAAGATGAGGCATTTTAGTTTTATCCTGAGAGCAACTCTCTAATGGCATGCCTATACTACGGCTGGGGCTTGACATTGCTTAGTCTGCCTCGTGGTGAAATGAAAATGCCTTGTCTTCACTGTGTTTTTACCTCAAGACAGCTCATATACATTAGTTACTAAAAGGCAAAAATACACCTTTTTCTACTGTGAAGACAACGCTGAGCAGCATAGTGGTCACCTCCCCCTCTCCTCAACCCTCAGAGCAGTCTTGCATTCCCCATGGAGGCTTGTACCACAGTTCGGGAACCAGTGATTTAGATATTCATCATGGTTTGTATTCCCTTAAAATATTTTTTCTGACTCTCATAGGCTGAAATTAGGGACGGTGATAACTCTCATTCCAGACAAAAATAAAAGCTAATTGCCTGCCCCTCAGATAGAAAAAGCATTGCTGTGAGTGAGTTTTCTTGGTCAGTTTCTGAAAAGAACCTGGTCCTCAAGACAAAGGAGTTCAGCCAACTGGTAACACAGACAGGTTGGTGATTCCCTTCTGAATTACTGTGCATGAATAAAATTAGGAAAGTTAAGTAATGCATCCTGCCATTACAACAGGAAGATCACTATTTCTGTTTTAAATAAATCAGCCATTAGCTCATCAAATATAGCAAGTCCTTTATCCTTAAAATTCCCTCTTTTTTTTTTTTAACCAGTGAAAAATATAACACCTTATTGAAATAATGTATGCCCCTGCTGACTTCCTTTACAGCCTTGGGCAATATTCCACTGTATTTCAGCTATTTACATGGAGAAATTTTGCCTGGGCACTTATACTGAACTGGAAAAGTACAATTTTGTTTTTCAATCAGTTGATGTCTAAAATGAAAAACTGAGCTATTAACATAAAACAACTCTGCATTATGTTCTTTCACATAAGAATGTTATTATGATTGTTTACATACTGCTGCATTTCACTTAAAAATCCCAGAAAAACATTAGCATGTAAAGTGCTTCAATAGAAAATCCAAAATAAACTCTCTAGTCTTTAAACTTGTTACATGCCTTTGTTAACAGGACAAAATGAGCAACAAAAACCACAGCTACAATTTGAGTTCTTTGCATCTGTACTATTTCAATATCGAGGCTGAGATTTTCAAAGTCACTCTTTTATTGTTAACATGAATTGAGCATCTAAATTCAGTTAAAAGCTTTAAAAATCTTAGCCCAAAAATGTAATTAGAAGTAATAGCACTGCAGATATAGTACGTTAGAGAACATACACTTTTAAAGAACTTCTATTTCTAATGGAAATTATTTACAAGAGATTACATACTGCATTTTGTATACCGCCTATATAATCAAAGTTTCTCTACTGTGTTCCCTCTATAGGTCATATTCCAAAATATATTTACCAATATGAAGATGTCAGCTTTCCTCTAGGCTATGCAGCAGACTAATACTTGATTAACTACCTTGAAAAAGCTCACTTACACAGGCCAAAACTCTATGGATCAATAGAGGATGCAAATACAAAAGGAATGTACAGTTATGCATTGAAATAAATATTGTAAATGACCATCTGTCTATTGAGTCTCCTGTATACCATGGAAATCATATTCAACATTTGAAATTACACGATGAAAGGAGAAAAGATGAGAAACGTTTAGCAACATGTAATGCTTGTGTATCATCAAAAGAAATAAAATGTTTTAATACTTAGAGTGAGGTACTAAGTCTTAAGTGAACAGTCTTTGCAAAAATGGGAAAAGATTCAATGATAAGAGATGAGAATTTTTAGGGAACACTGTAATCTGTTAAAAGAAGGGTGACCTTTAAAATAGAACAGAGCTGCATCAGTAGTTTCATTTTAATAAGGGCTTAATCACAGAAAGAATTATTCATTAAAAGCACCCTTCTAAACAGGATGAACAATCCTTCAGAAGAGGATTGTAGCAGTTTTTTGAGATTATATATTTTTTTAAATCCTGTGGATTTTAATCTGAAATTGTTCTCTCCTTATCAATGGGTTTGGAGAGGTGGAGGTTTGGCGAGCTGGTTGTTTTAAATAAAATTATTTAGAGAATTTAATTGACTACAGTTAATTGTATCAAGTAATACTTCTCTTGGAATGTTTTGAAGAAAATAATATTCACAGTAGGCCAAATCCTCAGCACCTTATCCAGGGAAAATTCCAATAAAGGTAACAGGGACTGCCTGATTAAAGACTGAATGAAACATAAGGATTAGATTATATTTGGCCTTTACATGGATGTGCAATGAAAAGAATGGCCCAAGGAACCTTCCCAGTGTGTCCAACATAAGAGCTAGGGAAAATTGAAGTCCTTTCAGCACCCCAAAGGAAGGGGGAGCATGGGACAGGATGGGCCATGGCCTCATCTCCCTCTACCACAACACATGAAATGGGGGAGTGCTGCACCTCAGGAAGGGCAGAGGAAGAGCCAATGGACTCTTTTTGACATCTGAGGCACAATGTCTGCTAATTTTTCCCTAGAAGCAATGTGACACCATACCACCTCAATGCAGGACTGTGCATTAGAGATCCAAGTAAAAACTGAGTAAGGACCTCAAAATTGGCGGTTATTGGGATCAAGGATTGAATAAATATTAAGTAAGAACTTTAAGAGTTGGCATTTAAAAGGGCCAAATGAACAGAATTCCTAATGAATTTAACCATGGTATTTGCCCATCATGGTGATCATTCAAATACTTCAAATTAAGAGAAATCTGCACACAGCACTTGAATTCTTCCTTTTGAAGTCCATAAAGAACACCTCTCCCCTCCCCGTTTCACACTCACACACACACACACACACACACAACCATGTCCCTTCAAGGATTGAAAGAGAGGTTATGATTTTTACTAATATTTTAACATAAGTGATTCAAATGATAAGAGATCAGACTCAAAATTTAAGGAACATAGATATAAGGATTTTTCCAGTTCTTCAACAGATGTCTTAGTATTAAATGAGATCATTTTCAGACTTCTCATGTGAAGCTAGCTAATGTTATCATACAGCATAGCCAGCCTAAACATCCCACAAAATTAAATTTTACAATAGAAACACAATTATGGACCCAATCCGGCAAGCCTCCAATTAATGAGAGTTTTATGAAGGGATGGGATACAGGATTGATCCTTAGGTAACTTAATGTCCCTGTCAGATAAAACAAGTAATGTTAAACTGACTATTCATGCCCCTTTATGTTGAACCTGACTATTTACCTCATTGTATTTCCATAGGAACTACAAAATAAATGCAGCAAATACTTTATTCCTTTTCCACAAAATACATAGACTTTACCTCTGATATTTGCAGTGAATTAAAAACAGATTTGTAATCGTTACCCAGGCAAGTTCAAGTGATAATGAATGCTGTTTGTACCTATTAAAAAGCTGTGGAGAAAAATAGTAATGTTTGTTTCTCTAAAGAAGCTGCTGGGTAGGAAACAAATGTCTTTAACATTTTAAGGGTTCACACAACTGCAGTTTTTGTTCTAAAACCTTCTTTTCTTGTCTTTCTTTACTAACTCACCAGTTGGTAATGTAAAAGATTGAGCTGATATATGTCTTGCTTAGAATAATTTTCATTGCTGTTATTACTGACTTCTACGCCTATTTCATGTTGTGTTAGTGTAGAAATGCAAAAGGACAATGAAAGAAAAGAAAACGAATATACATACTGTACCCTGAATATTCATTTAAGTAACTTACATCACTAACATATTCATCTTTTATGGCTTTCCAAACTCTAAAGATTGCTAGGGGTGAAGGAATTAATTTGGACTCACCAATATGTGATTATAATTCTGGAAAATAATGTGGCTTTATAAAGTATAGTCATTATTATTTCAACCATGCCAACAGTATAAAGACAAATTATTAAATAGGTTTTATTTTTTAATAAACTATAATGAGAAAAGAATCATGGGGGGAAAAGGCATTTATTTCCTTTGAAAATTGATCATGAAATGTTTAATAACATGCGCTAATCCTAAAACCCCTCACTCACTCACCTTAGCAGTACCACCAGGCGCAAGTCTCTTCTTATTTGCACCAATGTAAATCAGAAGTAATTCTGTTGAAGTCAATTGAGTTAAACTGATTTAAGTGACAGAAGAATCTGGTCTAATAGAACTAATTGCATGAGAAAGGGTTTGCAGGATTGGGCACCAATTTAGAACATGATGCTATGTTTCTGCTCATAGTTATTTTAATTTCAGCATAAAAGTCACTATTGCATTAATATCAGAAAATCTTATAACGTTCAAAGTGACTCACACATCAACATGCAGTAGTCATGCTGTTTCCATAAAACACTTAAAATTGCAGCAATAAACCTTTTCAGACTGTACTTTGCCTTACAAATCTGAACTCAATTCGTATTGGCTACAGTAGTAATTACAATGTTTTTATTTTACTGACTTCCACATCAGACTCGATTAAGTAATTTCCCCCTTCATCCTCAATACATTTTTCTGAAGAATAATAAAGCTGTGACTCATAGGAATTACTGGGAATGAGTTTAGTTCATCTACCTGATGTGTGGCAGTATGAAACATCCATCACTCTAGTTCAATCATTCATTTTATCAGTGTAAACTGCCACAACAGTGAAACTGTAACATATTTCTTTGACTTTGTACTGTATCAAAGTCTAATAATCTACCACTCTGCACAAAGCTTAACAGAGCATGAATAAAGGTCAAACCATACCAGATCCTGATATTTCAGCAATAATATGCACATATCTTATTTGATCAATGCAAGACCCTTACAAAGGCACTACTATTCTACTGAAAAATTGAGGCCTGATTCCACAATGCTCATTGACATGAGCAATCCTTTCTCGTGCAGGTAGTCCCATTGACTTTCATGGAACATGTGCAAGGACTGTTCATGTTGCAGCATAGGGTCCTATAGACAGATCTTGAAATGCCGCAGTTGTTAGTAAGAAAACACCTTGTATTTGGCAGGACCTAGAGACAATCTTCAAGAAAAAAATCAGATCCTGCAAACCTAGTCATAAAAGAAATATCAGGAACATCCTACCGGTTTAAATGATGTTTAGCAAAACAAAATCTGGATTATGCCAAATCAAGGAACTGCTGGTTCTAGGTATAGTCAGGTAGGAATACACTATGTAGTTAATCTAGTTATGTCAAGTCAGAAGTAACAGAAACAAGATTACATCCTCCATAATTCAGAGAGTTAGGTCTCCCTCCTCCTCCCACTCACTTCAGTAGTGTCAGATGGACTATTAAGGCTCAACCCCTCTTTCACTCAAATCAATGAGAATCTGTTCACTGTCTTTAATGGGAATTGCACTGAGCTCTTACTGAGACAATGCCCAGCATGTAGCTGATGAATCCAGGCTCCATCAGGAAAAAAGTTCTGGATCTACATGTTATAATACATTATCAAACTGACGCCTCACAAAGTACTTGGCAACACCATTAAAATTACTCCACCCTTTGGAGAAAAGTCAGTGGAAGCTGTGAAGACCAACTAAGGTTGGTGATCAGGTACCTAGATTTGCCAGAACCATTAACAGTATTCAGGACAAAACTTGGGGTATGTCTATTGCACACTTATAAAAAATACTCTTTTGGGACATCCTCTTTGGGAAAGAAATCCTTTAGAATTTTACGGATCAATGAATGCATAGCTATGTCTCAAAATTTATTTGTGTAAAGGAAAGAAAAACATTTTCCCTTCACAAATGGCAGGTTATTTTTATTCTCTCCAGTGTACATTTATTTAATATATGGTTCCATACATTTAAATATAGGAAATTTGGTCAGCTTTGAAATAAACAGTGAATGGCATAAAAGAAGATGGATTTTAAATATGCCAGCCACATTTCAAATGTAAAACATTTTGTTTCATACCATATAATTACTACAATATAAGGTCTGGGCAATTGTTTAATATTTAAAATACCTTTGGACACCTATTATTTTGAAAAGGCAGCTTCAAAATAATGCATCACCTGAAATGGGTCAGAAATGTAAAGTGATCACAAATCAGAGATACTTAAAACCACCTTCTCATGTCCCCTGCTCACTGTGCATGTAAGTACGGTAGGGGGATTATTAAAAGTTTGGGGGTTTAACGTAATTAGCAGGCCACAGTTGACTCTATATCTTCTTATCCAAATGCAACAGTTTTACTACGTTCCCAGCACATGACCAACAAAGGGGAATGACTCAACCCTAATAAGACGGAAATGCTGCTTACTGGCAAGGGAAGCATCTAGAAGAGTAGACGGCTGTGACGTCAACACCAATTATTGATGACATGTGACTGACTTTGCCAAACAGCTCACAGTCTGGGTGCCCCACTGTGCGCTGACCCTTTTGGAGAGCTGGGCTCCACCTGTGTCGAGTTATCAAGCCCCAGCTGATGGATAAGGGCTTGGGCCGGTGGCTGAGTCAAGTCACCAGATTCACCTGATAGTAGGCTGGGGGCGGAACTTTCTAGAAAAAGGAGCCTGTTCCATCAGTGGAGAGAGGAAAGAGACTGGCAGGGAGTAGGAATGCTCTTTCAGCAACTACAGTGTGAGAGAGAATTGGGGAAAAGGGCTCTCCACTGTAGTCAGACAGAAAGATTTAAATGAAGTTACGCAATGAGGAGCAGAAGCCTTAAGAAGCTTGAGGAAACCCCAGGGAGTAAGATCTGTGTTTTGGGAAAGAACTGTTGAGCACAGCAAGGGAGGACTACATAAACTGTGGAGTTGGGGAAAGAGTTCTTGTCATAAAAGTTGACATGCCATCTGTTTTTCAGTAAACCAGATCCTCAGAAGGGGTGTTATTTGACTCATAAAGGTTTGGGGGCAGTTCCTGAGAACCTCAAGAAAACGAATAATCCGTGGGTATAATCAGTGGCTGCAACCACATCTCTGTAATGCTCACATTCTGATGGACATCTAGGCCTTTGTTTCCTCCAGGGTACACAACTAGCACATTCTGTTAGGCTACATTTGAAGACTATCCATAAACTTCAGTGACAGAAGAGCGTAGCTGCCTGCCTTTTACTTAAATGGGAAAATCTACTGTGAGTTTGTAAGGCTGCAGGTCTCTGCACTCGCTCCCTTTTTCACTTCCTGATGGTAGCGCTGCATGGTCTGAGGCCTCTCTATTTGAGGGAGCACAGCTCACTCTATAATCCATCACAACAATGCAGCTGTGGTGTTGGTGGCAGACCCTTTTCAGTTTAAGGCCCTGCCTTTGGAATTCATTCCTCCTGGCTAGCCCACTAGAGGCTGGCGGGCCCTGGGGAGCGTCCGATCATTTTTTTTACCTTAGCATTTAATTGATTTTTTTGGTTTTTGCCTTAGTTTATTTTGCCTATTAGGTTAAGCTACTTTAGATGTAATATTTGGGGATCTACCTTTGTGAGTAAAAGTTATTCATGTAAGGATTTGCAGGAGCAGGGCCATGTCCTGTAACTGGTGACAGGCGGTGCCACCATTTGCTACGTGTAGCAGATGTAATTTATGTGGGGTTTTGTGTTTGTTTTGTTGTGTTTGTGTACTTGTTTGTACTTAAAGCTAGTTGCTATATCAATAGGCACAAGAAATTCCAGCAAAATTAATAAATAGAATATTTTCTGCTTCTTGTTAACCAGAAGTGACGGATACCTGCTACTTTTAATTAAGTCAAACAGCTAAAAATGTAGGCCACCATCAGATTCTAGTCTCAGATTTCTAGCACGCAGCACATGGAGATCAACCATACACTCACTGCCTAATGAACACGCATCCCTGTACAAATGCAGCACCTTTTTCACAATTTGAATAAGAATGCATGTGCAAACATAGCAACTGAGTTAATTATGATTTCTAGCAATGCATCTAAGATTTGTATTTGGCTCTAGAGAACAAACATGAGCAAGACCTACTTGCTTTTGGCAAAAAAGAGCAAAGGTCAAGGTTGCTTTTACTTAACCAAAAATGAGGCAAACCAAACGACCCCATAACAGAAGCTTTTTTTGTCTAGTAATGTTTGACACTATGCTATGCTGCTGATAGGAAACCAAATTTTCCAAATTATTTAATACAGATTAAACATATAGTTAATGTGGTTCAATCCTGGGGTTTCTTTCTTTCTTTCTTATTAGGGGGGGTGGGTGAGATAACACTCTGGTTCCTGTTTTAAGAGACAAATTCTGCCCCAGTTACGCATGGAGACAAGTCCTATTGACTTCATGCAGTGTTATCTATATACACAAAGGCAGAATTTGAACCTCAATGTTTTCAGACCTCTTGTTAGAAAACTAAACTTTCCCAGTTTCTCAGGTTGATGGTTATCTCAGCTTGACATTCAACATTACTGACATGACAAGTGATTCAATATGGCATGTCACAGAAAGATTTTGCCACAAAATGTAGGATATTTGTTATCTGAAAATCATCAACCAAGTAAGAAACATACCATTAAGTCAAATAGTGGAGAAATAGATGAAAAGATTCAGGCAACATGAAAAGACTTACGAGTTGATCAACAGTGTGGATCTGCTGTTGAATGATGAGCCTTCTCTTTCTATAACCTAATAATTTTAAAGTCCAATTCTGCAAAGAGGTGGACACATGAGTAACTTTACACTCAGTAAAGTACACTGAGTAGTGCAATTCATGAGCATAAATTCATTTACAGGCAGATGTTTGCAGGATCAGAGCCATAGTCAGTGGCTTCATTTTTTTTTTCTAGAAGTCTTTTATAAATGCAAAATATAACATCATGCATACGACTATTTAGGAAATATGTTATCATGTGGTAGCATATATTCAGTTTGGGTCAGTGGTATGTTCATGAGAGATATCAGAACTTGTTACAACTATTACTATTAGTAATTTTGCTGAGCATTTCTATGGCACTTTTCATCTTCACATCATTTTACTAATGTCAGTTGATTAATCCTCACAATAATGAGGATTGGATCATAATGGACGTCCAGTCCTGACTGAGTTCTCTGGGCACTGCCATATATGAATAATTAGACATACGTTGTTATAATCAACAATAATGCTGGCTTTGTGAAGACGTGTTTCTTTGTGTAGGTGGCTAGAATGGATTATTGCCAATGTCTCACATTTTACAACTTTGGGTATAGCAACTCTGATTCATATATATATGATTCTGTTTTGTACATTATGCACTATTGCTCAACTTCCACATTTTCCACACAAACCTGTTGTTTTTATGGCAGCAGTAGTTAATCTTGCTGTCCAGGCTGTTCTATCTGGGCTAGTTGCTGATCCACAAAGCAATTCAGCATAATTAATTTCCTTGAGTTCATTAGCAAAAGCTATCTTTTTTATAAAGTCTTATGATCAAGTGTTTCAAAGGCAGCATATATCTAAGGTAGTGCAGCTCTGCATAGAAAATCTGCTTTGTATATTTCTGATCCTTTATCTTAGTGTAACTTCAAATTATATTTCTTCTATGAATCTACAGTGAAGGCATTTGGGGTAATAGAAAAGGTTTATGAAAGCTGTTTTCTGAAGGTTCATGGTCTGCCTCATCATCACTGACCACATCTCCACCATGCAGATCCTGAATGAATCTCCCCCATGAAAACATTGTGACAAAGATACTCCTTTTCACTCTCTTCATACTATTGCTGTCTAAGCAAAATAGAGCTTGAAATAAAAGCTGCTTAGATGCCTTTCCTGAAGTAAGGCTGCATCTTTTGCATTGCATTTCTCATTTGCATTGCACTGAATTGGAGCATCCTCGTTCACATCATTGCACCTAAGTACTGGGTACTGATTGACAAATTCTTTTACCTGTTTAATTGTTTTGTCATGTTCTGATTGTCATTCCCAGACAGGATCCTTGTCTGTTACTTCTACACATCAGATAGGTGGGGCAGAAATTTTGCAAGGAATTCACAAATTCCACAAAGTGTTGTATTGTGTGACATTTTGTCTCTCAGGTATTCCTAGAATTTCTCAGGAGTTAGATGTACAGCTTCATCTATGAGCAGATGCCCTATCTAGGGAACAGCCAAAGTCCTAATTTCATTTGCAGTTTGAGATTGTTTTTTCTTACTTTCTTTATAAGTTCAGTCAGTCTGTTATCACGGTCAGCTAGTTCTTCTTTCATGATCTCATCTCAGCCATATACCATAATGCTATTTGCAACAACCTGTCCTGGCAGGGCTTCAGATTCTCTTTGCTGATACACTTCTGGACCAGTTGCCATTCCAAAGGGTGTTTCAAACTGCAAATGATACCCAAGTAGGACTCAGAACGTTGCCAAATAACTGATTTCTGTCTCCAGCTCTACATGCCAGAAGCCATCTTTGGCAACCACGACTGAAAGACCTTTGGGTTTGTCGTTTGCTTGGTTTGACATTATTTCTTCTATAGTTGGCAAGGGATAGCATGAGCACCAGAGTGTTTTATTAAATCTGTAGGATTGATACAGATCCAGAGCTGTCAAGCCTCTCTGTGTAACTCTATCATATTGCTGGTCTAGTCAGTTGGATCTGTGATTTTGCAATACACCTTGTTCCACAAGGTCATTTACATTTACTCTGAGCTGTGCTTTTTAACAGTGTTGGTAATTTTACTGGCTTGACTTTGGGCCCACTAGCAAGCACCCAAGCACATGAAACAGATCCCCGTTGCAAGCCTTTATCTTTTTGAATGTGGGAGGTAGCATCTTCGGACACAATGTCCATTTTACTGATTTGCTCTGAGCTGTCTTACAGATGCCTTCTGCCACCTTCACTATAATCAGGCCCATTTCTTCATATTTCAGCTAAGGGGAACCGCTCCTTCACCCCTTTCACTACTTGAAAGTTTAGATTGTAATTCATTCTTATTCTTATTCTTACAAATATAGTTCAGTGTCCATTTGCCTAAGGGCTTGATATTAGAAATCATCAGATAATAGTATCTTCACTCCACTACACTATAAAGATTCCCAACTTGTCTTATTTTACAACAATCTATGTAGATTATTAGTTTGCACATGAAAACTATTTGGCATATGCTTTCGTTACCCAGCTCCTTACCAGTGTTCACATTCAGTAGTATGAACCACTGTTTTACTTTAGTCTTGACTGCACCTATAAGATATCTAACACTGAATATGGATTTATCAGATATGCTCTCCTCTTTCTATTCTGCCATGTGTCTTAGTTTGCTGCTTTTGCTGCCTGCAAGCTTTTGCAAAAATATGTTTTTCCTTCTATTTTCTACAGATCTCTTCAAAAGGTGGACACTTCTTGCTGACTCCAGAATGCTTGCTAGCACAATAACAGCAGATGATGGTCTGTGCGCTGAGTGTCTCTGTATTGTTTTAGTTGTTTTTAATTCTCTGCCTTTCTTTCTTGTTCAGCTGAGCTTTTACCCCATAAATTTTCTCAGTGGCATCTCTGCAACTTCACTATCTCTGCATATGTACATAGCTCATAATATCTCTGGTTTAGAATCTTTTACCATCCTAGCTCTGGCACCTGTATCTGTAATGCTCAGGAATACGTAAATTAATTATGCAAAGTCCCAAATTCTCATGTGGCTGTGCTCTGTCTCAGTTTTGTGACCTGCTGAACTGAGATCTGAATGCCCTGTCTTTTGTAATAAATCTTTAAAACAGTCTTGGGTAGCTGAAAGTGCTTCTCCAGAGCATCAAGTGTCTATCATCCTCCTTTTCTGCATCATCAGATGCTGGTACCTCCAGCAGCAGTCTTTTTCCATCACTCAATGAAAGGAAGCAATCCTTATTTTAAGATCTTTCTTTTCTAGTTCTGTTGCAACTTTTTGTAATCTTCTGACTTCAAAAAACTATCAAGTTAGCAGCAATCTCCCTTGAAACCCATAGACAATAGGACTGGAAAGTTGCTAGCAGCCATTTTCCCCTATCTTTCTGAACAATCAATCATTCTTATTTCAACAGCTTTTTTGTGCCTTTGCTAGATCTTCAGATTTGAAATTGATTAATATTTATTCACTCTGTGTGTGATCTGCTGGCCTAAAAGCACTAAAATCCTCACAACACTCCTGACATTGTGGTTCAGCCGAGACTTTTCAAATAACATCTTTACTGAGCACAGAGCACTAACATACTGAATAGCATAATCTGCAATGCCCACTGGCTGGCTCCTCGATTAGAGCTTAGTCCACTGTCCTTGTAACACTGAGTGTCCTTATTGCCTTGCCCAAGGCAGAAAACTGGCAAAGAGAGAGCCTGGTGCCTCCAAAAGATGAAAGGTGAGGGTAGGCCACTAGGTGCCTTTCCCCAGATGAAATCAGTGGAAGTCAAGGGAGAAGCCTGTTGGGACGATTAAGATCTGAAGGCAGGAGTTGTGAGGATAGGGAGGATACCTACATAGTCACCCCTTCCCTTGAATCAAAGAAAGGAGCAAGGAGCCTTTACCCCCCTCTCTCGTTTTGGACAGAGGCAACAGGTTGTTTTTTATTTCATTCCTCTTCTCCATTGGAGCCACAGAAAGGAATCTTCACCCCTTCCCTCCTTTTAGGAGGAAAGCCTCTTCTCTCTCCCACTTCTCTTCTTGCACCATTAGAAAAGGTAGAGTGCCCTGCCTGAGCTAGGAGCCGTGCATACGGGAACTGGCAAAACACAAGTTTCTAACAGACCACAAACCTCAAAAGGTTCACAGCCTATTCCCCTTATTTTGAAGCCACAATATTTGAAATTAGAGGAAACTCATGCATTCATCCGTAATTATCAGCCCCCTTTTTATATAATGGGAAGTGGAAGAAGACATGTTAAATGATTTGCCCAAGACCTCGGAAGGCATCAGAGTCAGAGCCAAAATTAGAGTTACTGGTTTTTAAACCTCTTCTCAAGTCATGCCTCACTAAATTAGCATCCCTTTATGCAATGTGTTGGGAATATTTTAGCACTAAACCACAAATTCATTTCCAATGAGAAGCTGCATTTACAGGAAACAAGGAAAACCCTGGGGACTAAGATGACATATCAATATTCTATAATGTTCATGGCTGTATCAAAAAAAGCTTCCTTCTTCTCTCACTGAATAGTAATAAAGCCTTTACTATACCAATGGAGATGCAACATTTCTGTCAATTCTGTCAAAAAAGTGAAGGTAAATGAGGTAATATCTTTTGTGAAACCCACTTCTATTGGTGGAAGGTCTACCAGAAGATGGTCTAATAAAAGATATTACCTCAGCTATCTTGTCTGTCTCATATCCTGGGACCAACATGGCTAGAACAATATTGCAAACAATTGGACAAAGTGCAAGACAGACTACCTGATTTTAATAAATCCTTCAATAGCGTCTATTTAGACAGCCAACGTAAGGTGGAATTATTCCAAGATTTAGCAATAGATTCTCAACTCAGTGCGAGCGCTTGTGCTACTCTGTTCAGTGCAATGGGCGGGGGCAAGGGGTGAAGGAGGGGATATGTCACCCTGCAGCTAGTGGGGTCTGGTTCAATCACAATGTAACTTATAGCAACTACTAGGCTGCTGTACATAATACCAGCTTGTAACAGCCTCCCCAAGTGGCCATTTTTCTGGCCAAAGTTCAATGCAGTGCACTCCAGCGCCATTCCTGGCACACCCTTATGTCAGGAAGAGCTGGGAGGGAATGGTGTACAGATAGATTTATGCCAGCCAGGGATTCTCACAAAGGAATCTCTAACTGCCCATTTAGGATGGGGGAAAATCCCCTTCCTTAATGCAACAAACAAAAATTTCATCACAAAAAATAAAAATTCAGGATATTAAGTTATCACATAAGATATTTGTGTCATATTTGTGTCTTTGGGACCATCACTTACAATGACTTTACATTTGGGTAACTCTATTGGCTTTAATGGAGTCACTATTGATTTACACTAGGCCTACGGTCAATAACTAAGCACTATGGCCCTGATCCAGCTCCCATTAACGTAGATGGAAACACTCCCACTGATTTAAGTCTAAGTGAAATTAGGCCCAACAATATGAATTAATATGCTCAAAATCTATAGCACTGCCTACCATTATCCAAATGAGCCTTCATCAGTAAGACATTCTTACCAAAACAAAAAATCTTTATGTGGATAACCATAATCAAGGCTTGAAAAATCCATTTGCCCACTTGTCACAAACAGTAGGGAGACCTACATCATCAGTTTCTGCAGAATTTCTGCTTTGCTTTTAAAAACAAAAATTTCTAGTTCTTATGTTTGGGAAGATAATCTTCCAAACAAAAAGTCAATGTTCTGCAGTGTCATCTTCCTCAGCTGCTGCTCATTGCTTTCCCAAGCCACAGCAGAATGAAATTAATAAGATTTTGGTTAGTTTCACTGCAGCTATTCAGATAACCATGGGTGATAGTAAAATTGTCAAGACTCATGTCAATTTCATGCTGGTAAAGGTAAGAAAAAGATACCACCAACAACACAGGCAATACTGGAGTTATTCACAGGAAAGGAGGACCAAAAATGGAGTCTGGGAAAGGGGTTGATTAGCAAAAACCTCCTTTTCTCCCACCTTGTATCTGCCTTCCTCCTTTGAGGAAGTAAAGAAGACTGGAGCTTCAAGTTCATTGACTGCCCTACTAGTCAGAGACTGAAATAAAAGATGGAGCCCCTAAGCAAGGCTCACAGACAGCCCACTGGTAAAAATCTCTCCACCCTGCCTCACCCATCTATCACATTTACTCCTAGGTAGTTGGTCTAAGTCATCTGGTGTCTGATTATATTTGGTAGCAGCTGGACAATGAAAACAAACAGATATTTCAAGAACCACTTGTTATATTCTATTACCAATCCCCAAACAAAGCAAAATACACAAGGGCTAAATTCCATGCACCACCAAGGAACCATTAAATCACAAAAAACAAACAAACAAACAAACAAAAACCATAAAAGCCTTTTCCAGGGTATTATCTGAACTTCATTTCACAATCCCCTGCCCATTATTTCATCTCTGCTGGCGATCTCCTTTCTCCAGTCAACACTGAGTATCATTTCTCTGCAGATAAAATCCAAAATTTGCACCATCTTTACTCTTTTATCCCAAAATGAACTTGCAGTATGCCTAAGTCTCATCTTCTGGCTTACTTTTTCTCACAAATTCTTTCATCTCCACTCATTCAAAATGGACAGATCAACTGGTAAGAAAAGCATGCTGAAGCAAAACCCTCCATCTCTATTGCTCCCCTCCACTCAACTCAGTCAATTGACAATATTGTCAGGATCTTCCTGGTCTGCAAATCTGCCTACTATCACCTCTGAAACATTGTCCATATAGACATCAGTTCTTACATATGACCTTATTTTCTCTTATCTAGACTTCCATTTATTTTGTTCTTTTGGGTAAATGCCTGCTGAAGTCAATTTCAAGACTGACACTGACTTTAAAGGGACCAGGATTTAGCCTTTTGTACATTCTTTCTAAAGCCTAACTTTCAAATCCTCAGTTAACCAAAAATGCAGCACCTTGCTCCTTTACTTCTCCCTAGAGGTGGAATATGTTTGATACCCTGTAATGGTTTTTTGTCCATTTCAGATTGCTTATGGATCTGCTCTTCCCTAAGATTTGCCAAAATGAACATAGCACAGCTCCTACTGACCCAATCAGAAGAAGGCTCTCTTTCAGCTCACCTGACAGTAATACTGTCTACAAAACCAAACCCTAACTAAAATCTTGGCTGCCACAATATGCAGAAAGCTCTGCCACTGTAAATGAACTCTAACTGGTTACCTTACTTAAGTGTCTTAATAGTGTAACCAGACAGCAAACACAACACTTTTCACAGTTCTTTTGAATTTCTCTTCTCCTGTTCTCCCGTGTATTCCCTGTACTCCTTAATGATCAGATTTCTTTCAGCCACTTCCCATGGGCTATCCACAATAAACATTAGATTCTTGTCCCTTGTTGTCCTTGGCATAAATTATTCTCCCACACTTTCCATGCTTCTTTTTGTCAGATTGATTCCTTATCTCTTCAAATCCATGTTATAACAACCATCACTTCTCCCTTGCCTGTGACTTCGAAATCTCCCTAACAAAAAGATAGCCAAATCCTACTCCTTGGACTTCCCAATTTTTCTTTCTCTAACCATTTTCCTTAAAATTTAACCCTCATATCCTTCTTCGCCTGTGCTCTGTAAAATCTACATATGCTACCTGCATGATAACCTATATGCTTTGTTTCACATGTAGAGATTACACATATTCTGTTATACTTTTCAAGAATAGTGCCATAATTCTTTTTAATTGTATTATGTACAGTCTGAATTGCATAGTTCTGTCCCTTACCCACAAGGTAACAGGGGATGTAGAATCAATGTCATATACCTGTAGACCCAGCTATCTGGCAACCTGATGGATAATGGTACCAAATTGTCTGGGGGAGGGAAGGGGGGGGGAGAACAAAACAGACTCCTCACAAATGCATGCATGCCCAGAGACACATTAATGAATGCTCTCATGCAAAAATGCCATTTGGAGAACATTTTGCTAGGAGTGATCACAAACTCACAAACTTAAAAGTGCCAGACCTAAAAAGAGAACTTCACACAGCCATAAAACTCTGAGAAATGAAATGCATACCACTCTTCAGAACACATAAATATGTAATAAACAGTGCTCTGGGATCTCTATTTGATAGAACTAAATGACTAGTAGCCAATTGGCTAGTAGCCAATTACTTGTATGCAAAACATGTGTAGTAATCTCCATGAATGTTTTAGTATATGTCCACTGCCAGCTTTTCCTGTATAAAACTTGGTAGCTGTCAGAATCAGACTGGGAATCAATTATCAGACCTGTTCATGCCATCACTAATGCTCACTTGTTCTCTCACATACACACTCCCCACTTAACATATTTCTATATTCTTCCTTTCTTTATTTGCATACTGCACATCTGCATACCTAAATAATACTGAAATAAAGAGAGTCAAAATTGCACACTTCTTTGATTTGTAGATCTATTTATGCATTTTCCAGTTGTCCATTATTTATATGCTCTGTATTTTGTACCCTCCCTATCTGCACACCTGATCAGCAATTTATGTATTATTAACAGAAGGACATAGGTGTATACATGGCACTTTACTGACATATAAGAAGACAAAAGCTACTTACTGCTTTCCTTGTATATCCAATGGAAGATTTGGGTGTGCAAGGAATGCAGGGTCAGGCCCTAAATTAGCCATCTGGCATGGCAAATAAGACAAAGGGAAGAAGAGAATCCTTCTTCACACGTTTTACTATATTGCCTGTTTCTGTACTAGAACAATATGGTAATGCTCAAACTACTGAGGCCCAAATGTGAAGATACAAAAAAGAAAAAGGGTCCAGAATAAGGGACATAAAAACAATAATTCAGGAAGCGATAATTTTGGATTCACTTATTCCATATAAACAGCAATTTGGAGCCAAATTTTCCAAAGAGTGGGTGCAATTTGCACATATACATTTGCCCCTTCATTTTTGTGCCCCTAAACAGGAGTATTTGTGCCTTTACCTACCTGACTGTGGGAACTAAAAGGCAAGTTGGGACTCAGCCCTTTTGAAGATTTAACTATTTGTATTTCACATTTTATATTATTTCAGTGCCATGTTCCAGGTTTTTTGATGTAAACAATTTACAATAATAAATGTGCGCTATTCCACATTAAGACATAAAATGAAGGAAGTCCCGGTAACAAGGAACAACTGAGAGGTATGTTTGAAACTTTCAATACAATGATACAGTATGTGTGAACTGATTTTATTATACTAACAATTGGGTGAGTGTTACTGTCCTTTGATCTGATGGGGTGAAAAAGATCTGAAGTGCAGCTGTATTTTTGTGAATTTCTTGCATGAGATGAAGAGGTCTTCTGTATACGTTAAATCTTGTGTTCTAAACTTTTAATTGGTGTAATAAAAAGTACACTGAGAAAAACTGTACTTGCAAAATGATATTGTTTATTTTTAAGCACTCCGTTTGCTATGCATTGGATAACATCTGGCACTTGATAAAACTAAATACCAGGAAATATGTGATATACCATGGCATGGTGTACATCAGAAAAAGAGTACCTGGACTCTTTTTTCTCACTATAGTATCTGTGCATAGATGCAGCAACAGGGTATTTTAAGGGTATTAAGTGTGACTGGATCCAGCAAAAACCAGGTGTTTCCTCACTTTCAGTGTCTGGATCAAATCATTTTCTGAGGGTCTGTTTTTGGATCCAGACAGTTCCAGGTGTTTTCTAACTAAACATCTGTGGATTCAGCAGAATCCCCATGTTCCTTAGCTGACTGGACATAGGTCAGGGAAGACTTCTATCATTTTGTGTTAAATTGGCTTGAATTCAAGAAGATTTTACTTCTCCCCTTTTCCAATTTTAATTAATTGTATCATGAACTGGAGGAAGGAATTTGATCGGACATCTCTACAATTTAGGAAATCTAGATCTCTGAGCACAAGTAGGTCCTGCCAGATTCCGCACATCAGCCCTCACATGCCCTCTGTGCAGACACGGAACACTTCCTCTGCTAAGCCTCAAGATTGTCCCCGTTTCCCGGCGCACTCGGATTTTTAACAGAGCGACTCTGTTTTATTGTCCTCTCTCCCAGCTGTCGGCTACACACCGTAGTGGCAGCAAGACGGCCTGCAGGAATCTAGGGGCACCCAGGGCGACCCCTTTGTCACCGCCTCCTTCCTCGGAACCTGTCCCTCCGGAAGGCGGCCAAAAGGGGGGCTAGAAACTCCCCCACCTTGGCAATAGCTGCTGCTGCTAGGTCCTCGCCCCGTGTGACACAATCTGCTGGTTCAGGAAGATCGGCTTTTCCGAGAGCGAGCTCAAAGTTCACGCTCGGAAACGGCACAAATGGAAACGGGGTCGGGAGTTCGGCGGCGGGGAAAGCGGTGGGCGGGCTAGATGCTCCGATATCGGGGACAGAGCGGAGACTCCTGGCCTGCAAGCTCCCTCTCTTTCCCTCTCCCTCCCCGCGTCATTAAAACACGCCCAGGAGGGCAGAAAGAGAGCCGCTTCCACCCAGCGTCAGCAGGGCGAGGGTGATTGAGCCCTGAGGTGCATTTAACTGCCGCCACCAAAAGCGCTCCCTGTAGCTCCTCCAGCTCGAGTCTGCGGGGGCGGAGGTGGGAAGGATTCCCAGACCAGCCGGACATTTACCTGCTTGAACGAACGGGTGCTTTGCCTCTATTTACTGTGTCCATGTTGTCGTCAGTCACCCACATGAACCGATCTTCGTCTTGTATGCATAACAACAACACGTAACAACAGGGGCACCTTTCCTCATCAGCGATTTGCTCTGCATTGTAAAACCCCAGACCTCCTTCCTTTACCGGTACTCGCCCCAGCCCTCCCAAGCCCTAGGACAAAGACGGGGGATCTGGGGGTGGGGAGCGGGCTGTTGGTTTCCCCCTCCCCTCTGACTCCTGCTGCTAACGCCGCTTGTCTGACCGCAGGAAGTTTCAAACGTCTCCCGGCTGCGTGTTTTGCACGCTCCCACCGCGTGTTTTGCTGTCTGAGCAATGCCCCCGGCTCTGCACAGAGACCATCCCGCCCCCCCTCCGCACAAACCATCCCCAAAAGTCTCTGCAGAGATTAGAGAAACTTCTTGCCGTCTCTGGTTTTGCGCCCTACCGTGCACACGCGCGTCATCCCCCCCAGTCCCCTGGACACACACGGAGGCGCCCGCATACAAGGAAAACATCTGTGCTACACCTGGACTACAAGACAACCCGCACGGCAACCACACACACACACACACACACACACACGCAGGGAGAATGACCCAGCCCCCAGCTGCAGTCACAATCCACCAGCCGGATTATTCGGCCACCAGCAGATCCCGGGGCCAAACAGGACTCACGCCCCACACGCCAGGAAACCGCTCCGAGGAATCGAGACGGAAGGGCAAACTTCTCCCTGCCCCTGGCCCGGCTTGCCCCCCTGCGCTCCCTCCCTTCACTGTCTGGGCCAGCCCAGGCTGAGCAGCGGCGGCTCTGGCAGAAGGTCCTGCCTGCGGCATCTCAGCAACGTTCCCATCTGCCAGAAAGTAGTGCACGGAGTTGGAAGGAGGGTTACCTGGCCTATATTGACGTATCCGTATTTGCTAGCTATCCTGTTGGCTTCCTGGTGCCCCCCAGTTATCCTCACAGCCCAGTGGTTGGTGTACATGCGAGTCCTGCAGGCGGGTAGCAGGAACCCCAGCAAGAGCGTGAGCAGGCAGAGGTGGTTTCCTCCTCCTCCGCCTCCCCAGCAGCAGCGACTCTTCCAGCCCATCTTCTCCTCCTCTGCAAACAACCCCCACGAGCACGAAACTTCGCCTGCCTTCTTCCCGAGGCTCCTCTCTCACCTCCAGGCGACACCAGCAGCAGCAGCAAAGTCTTCCAAAGTTACCCCGAAGAGGAAACTAGAAATAGCTTAGAATATTGCATTGAACTTTCTTTGGGTGTAAGTGATTAGAGGTTATGGATAATTATGATCATCGGCAACTGTTGGTATTATTGATCTCCCTCCAGGGAGCAAGTAACTTGCTAGCAAAGCTTCTCAGTCACGGTTTCTGAGCTCCAGGCTTTCCCCCGCTACATGGAAAGTCTTCTCTCTGTAGGGAGGGAGGTGTCCTTTGCTTTTCCTCCTTTCTCAGATTCCCCCCACACCACTTATCTGCTCTCTCTGTCTTTATTTTCTTCTTCTCTTTCTCTGTCTCCCTCCCTCCCCGTGCCCAGAGTACAGCAGCAGCAGCAGCAGCAGCAGGCAGTGTTGAGTGTTGGCAGCTGAGCTCCTCAGTTCAGTCAGACGGTGTAACCTCCCTCTCTCTCTCTCTCTCCCTCCCTCCCTCCTTCCCTCCCTCCCTCTGAGTAGTGAGCGCGGAGTGTGTGTGAGTGGAAATGGCAGCAGCGCCTTCTCTGCATAAGTGACTATGCACCCCCCCTCCTCTCCTCCAATTCCCTCCCGGCTGATACCAGGAGCCAGCCTGGTCCTAGCGCCTTCCTTTTCCCTTTAGAAATACATGAGCCTTTTCAACACACAGAGCGAGGTGCTTCCCACTATTTAAAACAAACAGCCAACAAGGAATGGTGATTTGTTTCAATTATTTATTTATTTCAGTGCACAGAGCCGTGTATGATAAATGTACAACGATATTCTCACCAGGAGTGCAGCCCCAGCCCAGAGAGCCAGGACACACGCACAGACATTCTAAACCCCAGTTCCAAAACCGTACATCAGAAGTTTATAGTGTAGATTTTTAGACATTGCAATAATAATAAAAGAAAGGCAACTCAGCACCAGCCCAGAAAAACAGACACCTAGAATTGCACATAAAATACCTGTCACATGAAAACGAACCACCCTCTTATTTCTTTATCATCCAGGATAAAACATTTCAAATACCTGTCAGTTACATATACACATAATTCTTTCCAATTATAAGATCTTTGGGTCAGGACTGCTGCCGTGTTTGTACCTAGCACAATGAAGATCCATCCTGACTGAAATGTAGATGCTATCGCAATATAAAATGTTAGTCATAACTAAAAACTTAGCTCTAATTATGCCACACCTCATAATACCCTGCTAGGGATGAGTTGCAGGATTGTCTTTGTAGTTCTTGACATATTAATTATTTTGCAAGTAGTATTTTGGAGTAACATTGAAGAATAAAACTCCATATACATATCAGCTATATTTTAAAACATATGACAGTATAAGTATTCAATATTTTTATGTAGGAGCACTGGATACTGTGGCAACAAATGCTTTAGAAACGTATATAATAAAAATGTAATGCCTTAGAAGAGTATTTAAGAGTATTTAATATTGCATTATATCCTCACCAATTATACTGAGAGGCTTGGTTTTAGAGAAAGATTTAGTCTAGTGGCATGAACCAAGCACTATAAATGAAAACCTCCTGAGTTCTAATCCTAGCACTTAGTAAGTAACCACCATGTTGTGTTCAATGGTATTACTCACATGCTTTATGTTAAAGTGTTTTCCTGAACCAGATTCTCACATTTGTTCTCTGCCGATGATAGCTCCCTTGTGACTTTGAACAAGTCACTTAACCGCTTTGCCTTGGTTTATCTGTAAAATGGGGATATATAAACCAACGTGTCTACCTCCCAGAGGAGTTGTGAGCATTCATGTGTGTTTGTAAAGCTATCTGACATTAAAAGCACTGTATAAATTCAAAGTATTATTTTTATCAGAGAACCTAAAGCACATTACAGAAAGGGGCATTACCAGTCCTATTCCTACAGGAAAATGAGACATGAGAGGTTAAATAATATTCAAAGGGTCACACAGCAAGTCAGTAGAACAACTGGAAATAGAACCAAGGTATCTTGACTCCACTAAATATGCTGTTTCCCTAACTACATGTAAATTAGCAACAACAAAACAAAATTATACAATCTGTATTAAAATATTCTATGCATCCAATTGACTTATTTTTTCTATAATCTTGTTATGTTATATTACTGGCCAACCTGCCCCCATATCCTGTGATTTACTTTAAGGGGAAACATTGGGAAAATCCTCTCTCGGCTCCCCCATTGAATTATCTGTTCCTTGTCTCTAAAATTTCACTTGCCAGGAAATGTTTCTCTTCCCTGTATGTTTTTCTGTAGTTTGCACTTTTGCTAATCATATTACAACACAAATTTACCTCTGTCCTCAGTTTCACGACCGCTGTGGGCTTACCTCCTGTAGAAATTTCACAAATAATGACTCACTCTTTAGCAAACAATGGGCCCAGTCCTACTTCCACTGAAATCAGTGGCAGAACTCTCATTGACTTCAGAAGAAGCAGGATTGGGCCCAGAAGAGGCTGTCATATTGCTAATATTCATAAATCCACATTAATTGAATATGACATTAAATCTCCTATAGCAATTAGCCTTCCTTATTGATTACTTCAGTGATAATTACACAAGTCAGCTCTCTTTCACAGCAGTCTACATTTGGAATGTTTAAAGTATATTTAATCCTAAATGACCTCTCAACTGAAATATATAGCAATCAATGTCCTGCAAAACCTAGTTCTCTTCTTGTTATTTTTAACTAGGAGGAATGGAAAAATTGTTCATTTCTTAATGGACTCCATTCTTTTCGTAACTAACTTGTTTGCAGATATATGTGGGCTTTTTGACACACATAATATGTATGATATTGACCACGAATGAGAATTCATAAGTTAATGAGGAATGGGTTAAAAAAACGGTTAGTACTTATAGCAAAAAAAAAAAAAAGAACATTCTTCCACATTCTTCCACATTATCATAAAAAAAAAAGGAATACAATATTATATTTTGAAAACCAGTTCTTGATAAATGACATATCATTACCAATCCCTAGAGACATATCTAAGGGTATGTCTTCACTGCGGAGTTAACTCAGATGATCAGCACCCTGAAGTGATCATCCAGGAAAGCCTCGGATGTGAGTGGCCCCGCTGCAAAGCCATACTTGAGTTCGTCCACTTTACTGCACCTGCACTGGTGCTTCTTCACTTGTGTGGGGTGCTAGGACATCCAGGGTCATAGCCCAGGGTTCTTAGCCCTGCAGTAAGCTGAGCCGTTCTATTGTGGGAGAAATTGTCTGCCTTCCTGGAACAGGGAGGAACTGTGGGAAAGCACTGAAGAACTATCAGTACTCAGGTTGTTTAGCATCCATTCTCACTGCAAAGTGGACAAGTTACTAACCCAATGGTAAGCAGCACTGGGATAGCTGAGAGACTTTTGTGTATGGACAGGAGTTGGGTTAAGGGCAACAACTGAGAAAGAGCCTGAGTTAACTCTGAGGTGAAAACAAGCCCTAAGGCTGTTTAAAGGTTCAGGTTAATGTAAGTCTCTCTCCCACCAATTCCATCACAACTTGCTCTTTCTACCTCAGTTCTCCTCCCTCTTCCTACTACTTCTATCATTCATTCCAATATCTGATATTTTCTCCATATTAAATGCAAATTTCCAAATGAATCTATCCCTTTCCCCATTGTTATTAATCCCTAAACCCCTTTCCTACTGTTACTCCCCACTGATAATGATTGTGATGGGGTCAACTCTCCACACTGGCCCTGAGAGGGTAAATTAGGCCCAATTAAACTATAAGTGGCCCCTGGAGAAGGAACCCGGGGAGCAGGGATTGATTAATCAGCCATGAGGCTCAGCTGGGCAGGAGCAGACAGGGCCTATATAAGCCAGGAAACTGGCAATAGAAGAGGGTGCAGGGAAGGAGTTGTCAGTCATTCTGAGAGAAGCGAGGGTGGAGCTAGAGGTGAATAGTCCACAGCTCCTTCTGGGGAGGAGGGAGTGTGGCTTGGCAAGCCCAGAGAAGGAGCAGAGCTAGAGAGGTAGGCCAGGCTCAGGGGAAAAGAAGTGAGGTATGGAGTATGTCAAACTTTGGCAGATGATGAGAGGGCCCCTGAGCTGGGACTGGAGTACGAGGTGTGTCCAGATACCCCATCAGCTGCTGGTAAAGTGGCACTGGTGAGGCTGTGAGCTGGAAGACTTCCCAAGCCTGTCTGTCAAGAGGAACTTTGTTAGCCTGGAAGGGAGGAGGGGGGAATATGTATGATGATCTGGCTGGAGGACTGAGTCATGAAGAGGTGACTGCAATTCTTTGAGTAAGAGGAATTCACAGGATGAGAGGATGACAGAAGAGACCCTGCCAGAGGAGGGTGCAATGCCTGGCTGGAGCTAATTCCCAGAACGGCCAGCAGGAAGTGCAGCCAGCATTGAGTGATCCCTGTGGCAACGATCCACTACCGGACCTTTGTCTGTGCTTTCACTGCTACTCCCATTTGACCTAATTCTCTTCTCTATTCTCTCTACTCCTACTTAGACCCCAAATTCTTTCCTGAGGCTCTATCCCTTCCTCTACTTTTGAAAATCCCTGGGACTTGATAAGTCTAGTAGCCCCACTAATGAGCTTCAGTCTGTGGTTAACTTTAACTTTTCAAGACTCCTCCATTCAAATGTTGCATGCTCTGGAGCTATGGAGGTGTGCTTTTGCACTCTCTGGTATAACTAAGAAGGTAACCTCAGAATGCCAATATATTTGAAATGAGCAACAAGCCAAAGTTGTGCAAAGAAGCAACCAGCCATGTTAAGCCCTGAGGATCTTCAAAAGAAGGGTAGGTTTTCATGGGAGTACATGTTGGTCAGGTTTTGGAATAAGAGGCCTGGGGCATGCTGAATGAAACAGTAGCCACCAAGGAAGAGAATGTGATGACTCTGAGAGCATGGGTGTTGGCTCAGAGGTTTAAGTAAGGTTTGGCATAGCCTCAGACCTTACTCATTGAGTTCAAGGCCAGAAGGGACTGTTAGATCATGTAGTCTCACCTCCTGCATGTCACAAGCCAATACCTCCATATTAAACCCAACATGTGAAATTTGACCAAAGTATTACACCCATAAGAGATCAAACTATTATGTACCATAAGGAGAAAATAGAAAAGATCAATGTGCACCAATACCTGAGGCCTCTGGAATGGCAGGGAAATGATTAGGTGAGATATGAGACATATCCAGATATTCCTGGCAAGAGACTGGCATCGGCATGGTGTGAAGGAAGGCAAAAACTCCCCAATACAGCAACAGAGAGAGAACCTAATTAAAAGTGATTGTTAAACTATAGAAACCAGAAACTCAAGTGGAGATTTAGTAACTAAAACTACTTTTAACTGATTTTAACCTCACTGTGCTTCACTTAACCCATCTGCAAAGTGGAGATTCTAATTGTCTATGCAGGGCACTTTGAGATCCATGAAGATGGATGAAAATTTCTAAATATAATAATAATGGAAAATTGTAAAGATACAACAGTGAGGCAGCATATCCTAGGGGTAAGGCACTGGACGGGGAAGTCAGGAGACCTGGATTCTGTTCCAGCACGGCCACTGACCTTCTGAGTGACCTTGAGCAATAAATTTAATCTCTCTATGCTTCTGTTTCCCTCCCACCTTTTGCCTATCATGTTCACTGAGAGCTGGGACTGTCTCCGTGTGTGTTCAGTCCCCAGCATAAAGGGGCCCCAAGTTTGTCTGAGTGCTCTAGGCACTACTGTAGTACATATAAGAAATAATAATTTTAACCTCTTCTGCATCTCTCAGTATCCTTACAATATTTCTTCAAAACCTCTCAGTATTAGTCCTAGAACATCTTTCTCATACAAACATGGAATTCTCTCAGGACTCATTCGCCTGACAGGAAGTCACTCACCTTTTTGAGGTAGTAAGGATGTTTTGTCATTAATTCCTTGCTGTACCATGGACACTTCAAAAACTAGGCTCAGAAAAATACATTTGTTGGCATAATATAGACCTAATTTGTAGGTATAATAAAAGTTAATCATAGCTACATACAAGATGTCTTCCTCCAGTAAATGAAGGGGTCACTGTTGGCATCTATAGTTGACTGTACTCTATCCTTTGTCTTGGGTATTTATATGGCTCCCATCACTATAGTATCTGAGCGCTTCACAATTTTTAATATATGTTTCCTCACAATGTCCCTGTGAGGTAGGTCAGTGCTATTACCCCCATTTTATAGGTGAGGAACTCAGGCACAGAGAGACTAGGTCCCAGGTCCTTAAAGGTATTTACAGGCCTGGCTACTTTTTTAGGCACCACTGACATTTTCAAAGCCACTACTACTCAGTTGCTGTTTAACCCCATGGGGCACCTAAGTCCCTCAGGCACCTACATTTCCATCAGTTGGCATTTGCAAAGCCACCTAAGCCTTGATGCCACCCCGATGAGCAGCTTGGAACCCTCGCTCGAAGTGGATGCTCAAACTGGGCAGAGTAGAGCCCAGGTCATCAATGTGGCCCAGCTCTCTAGGTATGCTGTGAGCATGCCTAAGACCTAATACCTTTCAGATGCCACAGTAGGAGAATCAGATGCAGGCCACTGATAAGTGTGTGGGGAGTGGAGGACAAAAGACTACCCATTACCAAGGCTGTCAGGGGCACAGAGAAATAAGAGAGGTATTGGGCATGAGACAGATGGTTTGAGCTTGTGAGGGCATGTGCCACCTAAGTAGCGGACTTGGGTTTGGTATCTTACTCCAGAGGAGGTTTCATGCCCGAAGATTCTCAGTGCCAGGGGCCTATCTTTGGCCCACCAACCTGTTTGGCCCAGGTCAGCGGCTTAAGCACCTGAGCCCCTCTCCTCTTCCCACCCTTCTCTTGAGCATTTCATTCCTGGATACCTTAGGTGGCTCCCCACTCAGCTCTCTGACTTATGAGGAGCCCTTTCTTAGACATGTAACTCACTGGGCATTCTATGGGGAGCCTAGGCACCTGCCTTGGAGCTGAGGTTTCTACTGAGCAGAAGGCCATCTAACGATTAGGCACAGCATCACTGAACAGAGCAATACCTTGTGAATCTAGCCCTAAGTGACTTGACCAAGGTCACATAGGACAACTGTGGCAGACCAGACCTGTTCCAAGTCTCAAGCTAGTACCCTAACCACTGGGCCATCTTTCCTCTCCATTGTGTTAACCAAAGATTATATAATGACCTTACCCTTATAGTAGATTTTTGTTGGCATGGGGAATGTGATTTTTATGGTTAAACAGAGCCATGCCACACGATCAGCATGTCTACACTTTAATTTCTATTTGGTTAGGGACCAATTCTATCATGCATATTCAAATTGATTAGTGTCCTGCTAAATAAGTAAGCACATAATCATATTATAAGCCTCATTTTCCTTCACCCTGTTTCCTCTTCAGTGGAACTACATGCATAATAAGGCACTACTCAACATGAGTATGAATGGCTGAAATGGGTTCTGAATCATTTTATACATATTATGTAATTCATTCTACTGTGTTCATCACCATGGTATGTCACTGATTGCTGTGGCTTCTGCATGGATTATATATGTCAAAAAACAAAGTCCTGACTGGACAATAAGCACAGAAATACAGATTTTCCAGTGATAAGATGCAAAAATGAAAAACAGATCCCTCAGAATGTAGATATTCATTCTTCAAGGGTGTATTTTTGGACTTCAGAGGACATTTCCTTTAGAATCCTCTATATGTAAGTATGCTCCCTCTGTGTTTATGCATGTGTGTGTGTGTGTGTGTGTGTGTAGAGAGAGAACGCGGGTGTTCTCACACAATACATCCCCCTCTGACCATTGGGTGCAACCCACTGCCAGGTATATATATTGCCCTCCAAATGCTCTTGTGAAAGAAATAGAAACAAGTAGTTAAATGGATATAATCTCTGAACTCTGAGGGGAGATGGTTGAATGAGTGATAGTTTTATTACAGGGAAGCAGGAATTACAGGTAAGGTAGCTTCCTTTCTCTTAAGACACCTTCCACCAACATTCTCACTCTGGAGAATGAGAAACTCAAGGGTTTTTCAAAAGGAAAGTTAATGTGGCTGCAGTGAGCAAGAACAATGCAGCAGATGCCAACAGTCAGAATAGGAAGGTTTATGTTGTTTTAATATAAAAGTAGAAAAAGAGGACTAAGATATCCCTGACATGTTCAAACAGACACACCACTGAAGTCTACAGAAGCAGAATGAGAATAGAGACAAAGACTTCATGAAAAAAATGGGCCACCTTAAAAACAGGGGACATTCTGAAATAAAACACAAACTCCTTATGGGTGGTGTGGGGGTGAGTTTGGCGTCTGCTCCCTGAGGAAAGCATTCAGGAGCATGGAGAGGTTGAAACAGGATTCCTTCTAGAGGCTAAAACTAAGCAATGATGCTTTATAAATGCATAGGGCATACCCATGTATCCATTGTGAAACGGTTAGCTCAGGTAATGAGGGTCTCTGGAGTGTATTGACAGCTTCTGTCTGAGCCAGTTCAGTGTTCTTTCTTTTGGCAGAAATGATTAAATCTATCAATGAAAGCCTCTTCCCTTTTCAGATTCCGTCCCATTCATGCCTTTCTCTTGACAGATTGACAGATCTCACTCCCTTTCTTCAGCCCACCTGAAATTCCTTCTACCCCTTCCTTTTGCCCATGAAGACATCCTCTCCCTTTGCCCATGCGGTCACCTCTGTGACATCTCCATCACCTGCAGTTTCCTCCTTTCTTCCCCATAATATAACCCTTTGTCTGCACCCTCTCCTTATAATGTCTCCTCTCTATTCCCTTGTATCAGTTTGAAAACAGGGTCATAGTTGAGAGTTTCTCTGCTGGTGTTATTATGATTATTTGTAGTACAGTAGTGCTTAGAAGCCCCAGTCAAGATCTTGACACCATTATGCTAGACACTGAATAAATATAGAGTGCTAAATGGTCCCTGCCCCAAAGAGCTTACAATCCAATTGGAAATTATAAGGAAATGGATATAATACACACAGCCCTAGTGCATCTGAGGAAGTGAGCTGAGGCTCACGAAAGCTTATGCCTGCTGAAATTAAATTTGTTAGTCTTTAAAGTGCTACAGAACTCTCGTTGTTTTTGCAGTACACACAATGATAATTTGCAAACATCATGTGAGTTCCATGGATATTTTCTGGTTGTTTATATAGTTATGTATCCTTTTTGGATGGAGTTTTGTTTACTTTACATTTTACTTTTTAAAAAAAAATGTTATAGAGCAAGGGTGGGAGAGGAAATAAAGACAAGAAAGGACTGGCTAAAAGGAGAAACAAAGCAAGGGATATAGGGAATGGGGAAGAAAGGATGGGAAGAGAATGGAGAAAAGGATCGAGGGGAGTTGAAGTGAAGTTGAAGTGAAGAGACTGAGGGAGTAGGTGGGTAGGAGCCAGAGAAAGCTGTCAATCAGCAGAGGGGAAATAATCTACAGAATAAGAACTGTAGAAAACAGTCTGCCTGTAGTGTATGAGGGGATGCTTAAAACCTGCAGTAGCTGCTCCTACTGACTTAAGTCTCTGGCTGACTCAATTCTGAAGTTAGTTTAGAAAATGCAACAAAATTCCTCTTGCAGCCTAAAAAAACCCATTCATATCACTACTATATGTTACTACAAGTTAGAAATGGGTGAGTGCACGTGAGAAAATGAAGCTTGCGATTGAACCCTACAGCATGTCTACACAGCAAAAGCTTCAGCATGGTTAGTGCAAACACAGCACAAACCCTGGCTCATACATGGTGCTCTAGCCTGCTCTGTTGCCAGTGCTGTGCTATCTTCACTGCTCTTTTTACCCCCGCTAGCTAGATTCAAGCTTGTTTGGGTAGGCTAGCCCATGCATTGCTGTTGCTATGTAGACATACTTCTAGTTTCAACCTTAACTGTAGAGGAGTGACTGTGTCACCATAATATCAACCACTCTTATTTTTTCATTTGAATGTATTAAAAGAAAACATTTAAATGCCAAAATTAAGATAAATATTTTTTTTTAAATCCCCGGGTCAGAGTTAAGGTTATGGTGGTGTGATGAAATATACATTGCTTTATGCTTGATAAGAATAATGTGTGGGTTTATTATATAGGGACTGTATGATTTATGAACTTTTTCATTTCCTTGTCTTTAAATGATCTGGTTTGGTAAATGATGTGATACTGAAGATAAAGTACATTGTCATCACTGAGAAACCTTAACTGTTTTTCTTAAAAATGAAAGTGGTTTTGTTTTGGATTTATATTATAAAGTGAGGCAAGAGACAGCATTTACCACCCTCCTCTGCTGTTGAGAAATTAAACTCCTACAATTCACGAAGAAATGAGATTACTCTCAAAAAGACTTTTTTCCCTCTGGAAGAAATCCAAGCCCTTAGTACTAAATTATGTCAAATCCCCCACCTCCATTAACACTCTCCTTCTCACTCCCTCTCTCTGTTTTACCTTCATTCCTTCACTGAGTTAAATAATAGAAGTACAGAGATTTCAGTTTTTAAAATTTTGATTCTGTGGCTGAACACTTGTAGTAATAACAAATCACATGATATTGTTAGCCAGGGTATCTGTTAACATTTTGGCAATTTAACTTCTTTGTGGGTCTCTGGGGTTACACTATTATATGTAGCACTTCATGTTAATAAGCTGTGGATTCTTTCATGTGGTAAGCATTGTGTGAGTGCCTGTTTAAAATACACAGTGCAATATTTCTGATGGCTAGCTCCAAAAAAATAAAAAAAACATCCCTTCTGCCAAAGCCATTATTTTAAAAATAAACATCTGTGGAGAGCCACCTTATAGTTGATACATTGGAAAAACTGTAATCTTTTGATATTCTGAAGAATTGTTTCTTGGGTGAGAATTCACTTACCTGGCAACTGACCTTTACAAAACCGACCCTAGAGATCCTGGTTAGAACTGGGAAATACCAAAAAGATTCCTGCAGGTAAATTATCAGAAAATTATCTCCTTTTGTCATTCTCATCTGGTACTCCCAAGTATTCACAGTGGATGTGGGATCTGCTGTATAGCCAGGATACTGCATGACACAGCAGTGAATAACTTCTCAGCAGGGTCTTGGTTCCAAGGCAGCTAATAAGACCAGGAGCACACACACATACAGTGTGAATGTAATATTAAAATGTTAGATTTTCAACTCTATCCAGTCAGAATCTTATTGTTATCTCATTTTTCTAAGAATTATGCCTCAGGCAAGGCCTGTTTGGACCAGAAAGGAAAATGTTAAAAATGTTCTAATTCATGTTTGCTCTCCCTGAGAGAGAATCATACATGATCAGTAATAATTAGCCAACACAGCTTGAATTTTGTATATCTAGTGTAGAATAGTTGAAGTGAGGCACGATCAATCCACAGAGTAAACAAAAACAAAGCAAAAATAATCACTGAGAATGTTCAGATAATGCATGCATGTATTACAGGAGATTACAATCTGCTGGTGGACATTCCACAAGTAGAAAAGAGGCTAATTCCCCAATCTTGCAACTAGTTAACTTCAAAGGGGCTCCACAGGGGCATAGGAATCTGCCACATGGAACAAGTTGTAAGGCTGGAATCTGAATTTAAGTAAATTACTTGTTGTGAATTATTTGTTCAGCTTTAATCCTTGGCCACTTACTGATTTTTATTTACACTGTTAAGCACAGTACCATATCTCCGCTGATGTCAAAGGAGGTACTCAAGCTTTATAACAGTGTAACTGAAAGCAGAATCTGGCCCACAGTATTAAAATTATTGTCTTCCAACATGTCTGGATTAAATGACTCCTCCAGGTGAATTTATTCAGACAGAACTCCTATTGAAGTTAATGGAAACTTTGAATGCGTAAGCATATACTTTGAGATATATATTCCCCTTGATGTAGATAAATAAAATCATGGACAAATTCGATAATCTTGTCTTTGAGATGGCTTCTTTAGTCTGCAAAGAATGCGGCATTTTATCAACACTTTTGTTGAACTCTTGCTTCAACAAAAGGAAGTAGTGCTTGTACACTACTGCTTATAGAACTAGAGTATTTCTTCCCACCAGATATTGTTGATATCCTCCCCAGTAATATCACAGGTAAGGAATTATCTGAAAACCCTTCAACATAAACAAAGGCAACACTATAACAAAACTGACAAGCTTTTCATCTCCAATGTTACAAAGGGATGTCAGGACGAGATGTCTGCACATGGAAGTGAGCTGTAGCAACTTAGTGTCTCAAGGAACCTTGTTCCTATATAATGAAATCCATTCACAGGGAATATCACAGACATTGGAGTGACCTGATAAAATCCAAAAGAGATTACCGGATTGATTTGTGGAAAGACATGAAAATGAAGCTCAGAGCCTGACAGACTCTAAAAATGAGGAAAATGTGACTGTTAATTCAAAGGTTCTATTTCCAGATGTTGAAAGAACAGAGGGTTTTTTGAGATGTAATGTTACATGCAGAAAAAACACCTGTTAGTTTAGGTAAAATAAGTGGAGAGATCAGAAAACCACTTAGGTTCAGAAAATAACAGGACGTTAATTTAATGAAAACACTAAGAAAAATTGCTAAAATTCGATGGACTCAATCATGGCTTTTCCATGAGCCCTATGTTAGGGGCAGCATGTTGCTGTGTTGCTCTTGGAGCAGCTAGGGAGACTGTGATCGGGGCAATGACGACACAAGGAGGGAGCCCTGTTCCCAAAGACAAGGGTGCAGTAGCACCACCATAAATGTTTAATGAAGGGATGGAGCAAGCCTAGGTTTCACTCACTTCCTGCTCCCTTCTCTCCACCTGCACTGAGAAGGGACATAGCAGCTCTGCACAGTCTACCTCCCTTCCTGTGCTCCTATCCATGATGCAATAAGCTTTCCCAGGAATGTAAGGAGTGCCTTATGCCCCTTTAGGTCTCTTTTGAAACCCTGTAGCTCTGGACATGATTCAATCATATCAGCAGAGCAGTTAGCAGAGATTACATAGTACACATAGTATGAAATTGTCTATCGCAGACACAACAACAAAATTGTTCATAATATTAAAAACTGATTATTACAATTGGAACATTGTTGGGATTCACCAACTGGCATTATAAACTCTGTTTATCTGAATGTGTAGGATTTGGATCATGGAGAAATACTTCCTTTAAAAAAAGAAAGAAAAGGAAAAGGCTAAGGCTCCGATCTTCAAAGGTATTTAGGCTACTAATTTCCACTCAGAGGATGATAGGAGGCTAAATACCTTTGAGAATATGAGCCTAAAAGCTTCCACTAAACTTCTTTAAAGGCTTAAGGTAAATGTGTGCCCTTAATAAGTTCTCAAAGCAGCAAAAGTGTTTAATTGCTTATAAATCCTTAGCATTTTCTAACTAAAGGCAAAATCCTAATTTCATTTAAGACAGTTGGGGTTTTACTGTTTTCAGTAGGATCAGAATTTGACCTCAGGTGTGCCATCCACTTCCTGCATAGTGAGAAGGAGCTGGGCTTGGGGTGTAGCTGTGTGGATGATCTTTGACAAGCTGAAATGCAAAGCACACTGTGCAAATTTCCTTCGGCTCAAATGTGCCTAACAAATTTTCCAATTCCACTGTGGGATCTGTTCAGCAGCTGATCAATTTGTCTGTCCTCCCCATTCCCTTTTCTTATCATCCTCTAGTCCTAGGTTCAGAGAAGCTCCTTGAACCCCCCCCCTCCCCTCAAAAAAACCCACCCATTAAACTAGTAAGATGTGTGATCTGCATAATTGCTTTAATTGCAGCCAGTTCTGCAATGAATAGTCCTGCTGTCAAATTTAACAATGACTTAGGGGCAAAAATATCTCAGTCTTTTAATATAACATGAAAGAGATGAGGAAACTCTTCTGATCATTGCCTTTCAGTGTAAAGAACTGATGTCTAATTAAGGGAGGGAAAAACAATGTCATTGTTGAATTGTTAAAAAATTATGATTAAATTGGCAAGGATAAATAAACGAAATTAAACTGCACACCTTTTGAGGCACAAAAACTGTAGATTCATATTTATGGAAGAATGAATCTACTAATTCAGCACAGAACAGGGATTTTTTAATAATTGTAGTTAGAACAGTTTAAAAAATAGACTCCGCTAAATGTCCTGCTGTGTCAAGATTGCCAAAGGAATGAGAAATTAAAACTGCCAAGACATTTATAGAGGCAATGTGGTCTAATGAAATGAGTGCATGGCTAAGAAATGAGTGCATGGCTAAGACACAGGAGGACCTGAATGCTAACCTTCACTCTACCATTGACTCCTTCTTTGGCCTCAAGCAAATCACCATCTCTCTTTCTTGATTTTCCTATTTTTAAAATGGAATAATAAAACATACTTATCTCATAGCTGTTTGGTGAAGAATAATTAATGTTTGCATGGTGCTTTTTACTATAGAAGTCGCTATAGAAGGGCTAAAGATGATTATTTATAGAAATCTTTCAAAATATTTCTCCGGGCCTGAATGGTGATAAAAATATTCTGCCCATTTTCCACCTAAAGGAGCTAAACAAGACACTTAAATCCTGTATTTAAGGGATGAAACTGCTACTTAGATAAATGTCTGTGTGATGGAGTGTACTAGGCTCAGAGGCTCCCTATTGGAGGACTTGTGGTCTTATCTCACTCTATCCCTAGAAAAGAAGCAGTGGAGGTGAGTGTCCCAGGCTGCTTAGAGTGGCTGCGGGGGAAGCAGCCAATTAGAGAGAGGCTACAGGGAGAAGCCAGTCAGAACCCAGCAGGATCATATAAAAGGAGCTGCTGGACAGAGCAGATTCAGTTATTGGCTGGAGCCAGAGGAGCAAGAAGGGTGCTCCTGGCTGACTGAAGGAACACAAGAAAGACTTGAGCCCTGAGATAAAGGTGAAGGGGCTGCAGCAAAGTGGTCCAGGGAATAGTAGTGCAGAGTTAAAAAGGGATGCAGCACATGGCTGCTATTTATAAGGCCCCTGGGTTGGGACTGAAGCCCTGAAGAAAGGAGTTTACATAGGCCCAGAGATGGGACAGAAGACCCCGAAGGGGTCAGTGTCTATTAAACTTTAATACCCCCTGGAAGGTCTGAAAACCCACTTCAGAAAAGCTAACTGCCAACAGAGGTCACTGCAAACAGCACAAAGGTAGAGAGTGCAGGCCTGAACCCGTCCAGTAGGGGCCCTCGCAGGAGGTGAGCGACATCCTGTAACAGTCTGTTTTACCTAGTGAAGTTCAGATGTACACATGTAGGCCATTCAGGTACCCAAGTTTGATAAACAAATGAAATAAATATCAAGTTGTTTAATTTTGATTTCACTTTTACCCATAATTTGTAGAATCAAAACAGAAGTAACAGATATTTACCTCCATCTCCAGATGGAAGAATGTCTTGCCTTTGCATAATCGTAAGTGTTGCCTTCCTGGGTTTAGTCCCAGTCTACAGCACAGTTGTGTTTTTTACTCACGTTGTATATATATTGGACTGAGATGGATCCAAACCCAAACTCCAGTTCGTCATCCGAAACTTTGAGGAAGTTGAAACAGATTCACACTTGATGGCTATGTATCTCCCGGTTGAGCCAAAACCTTGGATTCAGGCATGTCCAAAATTAATTTTTTTGTTTCAAATCTGAATTTGTGACTTGGTCTCATCCCTTATATTAGGGCTGGAGGGGGAAGGGGGTAAACTAATCTGGATAAAATAAAGTTAAATGTTTGCCCAAAATATGAGTGGTGCTGAATCCTTTTTGAAGTTCTAAAAGGTTATGCTGGTTTTTTTTTTTTTTTGGTATCTTTACACTTCCTTGTTCTGACCATGGGTAGATTGGAAGCTAAACAGCTGAAACACAGAGAGAGCTTGTCCTCATGCTATTTCTGGCCTGACTGGAAGCAGGAAGTACCAGAAATGTCACAGGAAAGTCTGTTATCATGAGATTTCCTGCCCAATTTTGCTGACTACAGTGTCAATTTCAGCACCTTCAAGGCCTCACATTATTCTTATCAAGCCTACCTCTCTGATTTTTCTCCCTTAATTATATCCATTATACACTACCTCAATTGTGCCATAATGACCATCTCAATGTCCTGTTTGTCTCCTTCTCCCAAATATATGTGCAATCTCAATGGAGCAGAGGACACAATTTAATGTACACGATGGCAGTAATATAGACGTGGCATAGATCCTTTCACCTCTATGTCATCAGGTCAAACACAGACCAAGTTGGTAGCAACTCAATGTTAACCTCTCAATATTTGGTATCCTGTAGTGTGAAATGTTAGAAGTCTGTCTTCTTCCCGAAAACCATTGGTATCTTCATTGGGAGTCTGAGCAGAGAACTCAAGGATTGTGTGGGCCAGAAGAAGGACTTGATGCTCCACTATGTCTGAGCTCTGCTCAGACGCAGAGGAGAAGGAGGCTGCAAGGAGCCAGCCGAAGCTCCCTGATTCAGGGCTGTCTGTTTTCAACCTAAACTGGGGACTCTATATCAGTGGAGGATCAGGCATGGCAGTGCTTTTATATCACACTTCCTCTTCTCCTTTCCTGCTCATGCCCCACATTTCCTCTTGTGGCTGGAGATGGTAGAACTGCTTCTGCTAGCTTTCTTCTGGCAAAAAATTCCTCGGGAGAATTTTCCACAGGCGATTTCTAGTCTTATTGATCCAGAGACTCTGGCCCTTAGTGTTAAAAGTGGGCTAGGTGCTGTCCAGACACATAAAACACACACTGCCTTTGCACTGGAGAGCTTATAGTCTAACATGAAAACAACAGATCGTGAAAGCAAGCAAACAAAAAGTAGGGAGGCTTACTAAAATAAGGTCAAGTTATGGTAAAGTGGTGTCACAGCAAACAGAGCCACTTTTATAACTGCCTGGTCCCTATTCTTTCCCAAGGAGATTAACTTCTTATAGGAACATTTTTCCCTCAGTATGCCTTTCTAGGGGTGGCCCTTTAAAAAAAGCAGAGAGTAGCAGCTGCAGCCCTAAAGTGGCCATTTTGAAGCAGTTTGCTGCATCTCTATCTTACAGATAAGTGTTCATTTCTGTTATCTATAGAATTACAAGTATCCTTAAAAAAAGTATGATATGTAATAATGTTTGCTTGGTTTTTGGGGGGAGAGGCATGGGAGATGAGCTGATGGGCTGGAATGAGGGAGGGAAAGTGAACCTACTCTCTTTCTGCTTCCTTTAGTGTCTATGAGCTCAAAGAGATCTGGAGGCCTCGGAGCTTCCCAAAACCTAGAATTGGGGGGGTTGCTGGTGCCTGCAGAGAGAGGCCCCATTAGCTCATGGTGTCCCTGCTTCCTAGAGGTGGTCTCTGAAGATCATTACTGATGCACATCAGAGGGGCAGTTTTAAGTAGCTTGTCCTGTCTGCCTAAGCTAAACTCTTGGTTTGTCAGGCTAGCATCTTTCTCAATATTTTTCATGAAATTTTGAGAAGAAAAAATGGTCACAGTAGAGACCACTGGGACTCATTTTAAACATAACTTGGCTGGTAGGTAGGGCATTCAGGTAGGTGAGGTGAACCTGAGACTGGAGTAGTGACATATATCCTATAGAGAAGGATTAATGCAAATCATGCACCGAATCTGCAACTCTGGATGGAGGGAAGGAGTGGCTGGTGAGAAAGAGGTTGTGCATGATTATATGAAACGAGTCTGTTCTCTTTCTACACCTGGGTCCCCTATTGGTATTACCTTCACAACTGGTATAGAGAGGAAAACAGACTCTGCTGAGCATGTGAAGTACAGTCAAATAGCACAACACAATTTGGAAAGTATTCTGCTTATTTACAGCAGCAATTGGAGTTTCATAGTTATTTCAGTCATGTTAGTTTGGTAAATTGAAGTATTTAAACTGTAGGTCATTAAAGTAGCATTCTGTGATCCTTTCCCAAATTCAGTCCAAACTCTCAGTAGGCCTGAACAAGGAAACAGTCCATTCAAGCTTCATGTAACATGTATATGCCATGTGAATCAGTTCGAAGTTCTGTGCTTGCCTGGCTGTGTCAAACAGGACATGTCAATGTTTCAGCTGAGTTCATCAGAGTACGTCACAGAATGAATCTCCGAAGCAGCGTTAAAATACTGTTTTCTAATGGATCCTCAGTTGGTTTAGAGGTAGTGATTGCACTGAGCAGTAGCTATTTGAAAGGTCCAGTTAGTTTTCTTCCTCCTCTTGTCCTTTAGAGAATTCTGAAAAGCACAAGAGTCACTAGAGGTAATAAAGAGCTGTAGAGCCTGATTTTCACTGTTCAGGAATAGTCAGCTACTAATTCTCATCTTGGAGTGAAATGGGGCAGCAAGGCATCAGACAAGGGAGCTTAAGTAATTTGCTGCAGGTGTCAGCAGAAAATTAGTGTCCTGTGCCCCTTTCACCTGCCCCAGAGCACAGTAGGAAGGGGAAGTACTTCACAGAGAGAGCTGTGTGCAACCCCATGTACAGGTCTTGTGGCCAAGCCACAATTCAATCCTTAAAATGTATCCTTAACATTCATTAATAAATCCAACTCAATGGAACATTTAACAAGATAGCCGTGCATTATTTACATAGCAGTTGCTTTTTAGAATCAGATTCAACAATTGAATACTACTACACACACATAACCATATATTTGTCACATCTCATTACATATTCTTAACAATAGTATTGAAATACCAAAATATGTCATTGTAAATTTGATTAAATTCATAGTTTAGTATACATAGAAAGCAAACTTGTAATATCCTTCTGTGCAGCAGTGTGTCTTTTAGCCTTGCACTGAAAATCCTGCTTTTTCAATTTCTTCAGTGCTAAAAGGTGATGTGTGATGTCAAAGCCCTTGCAATGACAATCACTTTCAATTATTGTACAATTCCTTTTCTGGATGTGCATGTAATATATGAGGTCAACAAACAATGATGATAAATGAGTTGTAGACTTCATCAAATGTTTTCCTAGCCTCCGTATTGCAAAGGAAACAAATCATTTTTATAATATATATATATATTTTTAAACAGCTGCTTTATGTAACCCATACATTTTAAAGTTTATAAACAGGGCATAATCCCAGATAACATTCTGTAGTTTGAGTCTGGTTTTTAGTCAGAACAGCCTTTGATAACTGGAAGGTTTTTACAATGTTTTTAAAATAGTTTAGGAGGAATGTATGATACTAAAGTTAGTTTGAATTTTTCAGCATTTTACAGTCTGAAAATAAATTGCTCAAGAATAACAGGAAAATTCCAGGGTAACATGAAATCCACTACATCTGACACTTCTTGCCTCTCTCTCCAAGTTATGGCCATTCTCTGCCATCCTCCCATTTCTCCTTCCTGTTCCTTTCTTGGCCTCTGCTCTTGGTTCTTCTCATTCCTCTCTCGTCAGTCATCCATTCTGGCCTTGGAGACCTCAGCTTCCACATCAAAGATGCTTGTTACTCAAGAGCAGTAGTTCTTAACCCGTGCGCCGCTTGCAACCCAATCAGCACCCACGTGACACCTCAGGGCCGTATAGGTAGTATATATATTGTGTGGATGCAGCCCACGTAACATAGAGAGCTGTATATACAGGCCACAAGGGTAAATAGGTTGAGAACCTTGCTCTAGAGTCTCTCACCTGCTCTCCTTGAACACCTCTTTTGATCTCCATCAGTGTATTAATTCATAGTCACCCTGTGGCCATTCACCTTGGTCTTCACCTTGAAATGCTCTTTCTCTATTTTTTTTGTCTGTGAATTCTCTCTTTAACCACCCCTTCCTCTCTTGTTCTTGCCCTGTTCTTACACCTTGTGAACTCCTGTTTACTGACCACTTTGATTTGTCAGCTGCTTTCAACACTCCGACCCTGTCTAATCCCTCTCCTGTCTTGTGACTCCATGGTGTCTGTTTAGAACCCATCCTTCTCCTCATCACTTAAAACCTCTGCTATTCTAGCTCTCACCACCCTCTTTCCCCCACTAATCCTAGCTTTGCCTTGTTGATCAGATTGTCCACCTCTGAGTGTCCCTTAAGAACATTTCAATCCTCAGGAGATTTTCTCCTTTCATGACTCTGCTTCTTCCCTTGCTCAACAAGTCTACTTTTCTTCTCTCAATAGCTCACATGCCCTTTATCCCTGGCAATTCTTCACTACCTTTGACTCACTCCTTATCCCCCACCTCTACCTTTGACTCACTGCTTATCCCCCACCTCTACTTTCTCTGCCAAGGAATGTCATATTTCCCAACGGAAAAATCAATAGTAATTGTCAGGAACCCTCCTCCTCTCTCTTTCACCCTTGAACTGTCTCCTCCTTCACCCCATTCTGGCTATCTCCTATCCTCCTCTCACCTTAAGATATGCCCTCTCTATCCCATCCTTCTCTTCCTTTTTCATGCTCCTCCTCATCCTGAATCTCTCTTCTCCATCTCCTGATCCTCTTCCCTGCAGGAAAAGTATTCCCTCATCTCTACTTGCCTCTCTACTGCCCTGTCACCCCTCTCCTTTATCTCTAAGCTTCCAGAGGCAATGGTCAGCTCCTGCTCTCTTGAGCTCCTTCCCTCCACCTTTCTTTGACCGACCCCATGCAGTTTGAATTTCACTCTCTACATTCCACTGACATAGCTCTTACCAAGCTCACGAATGACCAACTCCTGGCCAAGTCTGACACGTCTCTGTTCACATTCTGCTGCCTTTGACATGGCTGAGCTCTTCTTCCTGCTCTGTCAACTCTTGACCCTGTGCTTTCGTGGGCTGTGTAGTATCCTGCTTCCTTTTTACCTTACAGGCTTCTCTGTTAACATTTTGTTCAGGAGTTCGTCATCTGTCTCTCCCCTCTTTTCTGTAGAAGCCACATTTTACAGATCACCTATTTTGGAATTTCATCAGTTTTACAAATTTTATTGGCACTATTTTTCATATCCATATGCCTATGCACACAGGCTGTCTTAATAGCATGAGTTCAACTGTACTTCCCAGAGAAAACAAAATGAGTTCTCATAAATTTTAGCAACCTCTACAAATTATTGAAAATAGCTTTCTATAAATCACACAGTTACCATTTTAAAGTCTGGTATCTCAGAATCTTTCAGGCCTTTAAAAGAAGTACTTTTGAAAGCTTCTAAGAGACTTGGTATAAGATAGATATTTCTGACAGAGTTGGATTAGCTAGCAGAATTCAGGTGAAGCAGTCCAAGGTGCTTGATTCATGTAAATTGATACATAGTTTCACAATTTATCAGAGTGGTATCACTATCATATATCTATATATTTTAATTTAGTAAATATTTAGTTGGCAATATCAGATATTAATTGATCACTGGTATTTTCCTCTAAATTAGACTGCATTGCATATGTCAGTACTTTGGTTCAAACATACCAAAGCCATCCCCATTTCATCATTGAACTTGTCTTTGCTTTTACTGATGTTTACAATAAATGCATCTGTTCCCTTTCCATGGAAATGAGAATTTAAATTCTATCAGTTTAGTTGGATGGATGACATTGATTCAACCCCTTTTCCCCATGGTGACTGCAGAAGATACAAATTCAGAATGACATCCCAGTAGGGTCGTCTTGAGTTATACCCTAATCTCATGCAAATAAAAGTCTCTCAGTGAAACTTCAAATTTGGTAAATCATAATAAATCTCCATGGGGCATTGACAGATATTTGTTGGAATAATCTGTCCTTTGCATACAAAGAAATGGGGCCAAAAGTATCAGTGAGAGAGGAGTGGGATGCAAATCAAATTATTTGTATGAAAAACTAGAGACCTGAACATGTAAACCTTTGCTCATGTGATGGAGATCTTTGAGTAAAAACTAATCACGTGAGTAAGAGTTTGCTGGACTCAGCCCTCTGGTTTGAATTTAATGTGAGCGGTCCTTAGTCAGGTGACTAGTCCCATTTATACCTACAAACTTGGAATGGATTGTAGTCTCTGTAAAAGAAAGGAATGCATGAGAGAGACAAGTATCACAACAAATCACTCTAGGTATGTGGGTTATTTTAATAAGAAATTAGAATTATCCTCAAATGTCTAAAAAATGTCTATTTTTTAATTAGTTCTCCTCCTATTTTCCTCCATATTTGCCATATATATAATATAGTAACAGTATGTCATGATATTTCTGTTAAAACTAAAACTGAAAGTTCGAATAATCTGACTCTTTCTGAATGACCCTATTTGGGCAAAAAATGCAAGTATATTTGCTCCTCTATTTTGTGTTAGTTTCTTGTGATTACGCATGGAATTGTGATGGTATGCATGTAAAACAGGAATGCAAACACACAATTGTATGTGTGCAAATGCAAGCATATATACAGTTCTGAAAATGTGGCTTTTATTCTATTCCTTGTGGGCTTTTTAACATAAAAATGAGGAGGTATATAATATTTGATTTTTTAAATTGCTTTCATTTAAAATTGTGATGGTTAATGTATAGATTTGAGATTTGCCTAAGGGGTAGGAAGCAATTTGTAATCAATATCTAGAAAAGGATTACAAATCTGCCCAGTTTTAGACTGTGTGTGGGTCTGTCACATTGCCCAGAATGGTAGGAAGTTGAGAGGTTAATATCCACAATTTTGTGGTTCCAACACAAAGTGCTTGTGTGGTTTGTATTGCAGCAATGTGGTTACTGAATGCAAGTACTGCAAGTGATATAAAATAAAACAATGAATAGGCAATGAAGTAATAAATGGCTTCAAAGAGCCAAAAAACTGACAAGCAGCCTAAATCTTTCCAACTTTTCTATCCTCCAGCCCTAACCCAGGCTCCCTATCATCAGGACCAGGGTTATCTGCAACAGGGCACAACGCCAACCCCTAAGTGGCATATCCACTCCTGTGGGAGGGATTGTGTCTATAAATACCCTGCCCTCCATTCTGAACGCCTGCAGCTGCATAAATACAGCTGCTGATGCAGCAGAGCAGCCAGAAAGAGGTGCATTTAATTAACCAAGAGAAAGAAAGGGAACAGGGGGAGAAAGAGTAGATGTAAGTGGAAAGAGGAGGAAAATGCTGGAACAAGGTAGGCACCTTCTATACAGCCTGCCCTCACTTACTCTAGGAGAGATGGGTCAGAAAGGAATGAAAAGTCAAGAGGAAAAACAACTCATTTGATTTTGCAAGAACGGGTGGCATTTCAAGCCCTCTAACACCCCCCCTCTCCCCCCCAAATCCATATAATATTATTTTTCCTCAAGTTACCAGACTTTGGTTGGGAACGGGCAGATGGTCCACCACTACATATTACATATAGGACCCCAGTGATTGGGAGGACACGGGGGTGGGGGAGAGGATAAATCTATAGGACAAGTGAATAAGGAACTGAATCCAGGAGGAGCTAATACTTCCAGTTATTCAGTGTCTTTATAGTTGCCAGACATTATTCTTCAGCCATAATTTAAGGGTCTCTGAAGGAAATGGTTTCTGGCCTCCATGGACAATCAAGGAAGGTCACCAGAGGGTCACCTAATCACTTAACCTCCAGTGTCCAAAATACACCCCCTTCCATCCTTCCACTCCCTATGGCTAGGTTGACCAGATAGCAAGTGTGAAAAATCATGACAAGGGGTGAGGAGTAATAGGTGCTTATATAAGAAAAAGCCCTGAATAACAGGATTGTCCCTATAAAACCGGGACATTTGGTCACCCTACCTACAGCCTCTCCCGCCCCAACAGAATCAGGGGGTTTCATGGTATATATTCTAAAGTTGCCATTTTAATTCTATTTTTTTTAAAGGGATGATTTTCCTGGTTACAGTAACAGACCAGAGACCCCATACCTGGTTCATCTTCCTGAGTGCAAGTGTCTGCATCCTGGTGGGGTTCTGAGATCTCTGAGTCTAGTTCCTTTTACCACGATGGTTTGAGCTTAATCTTCTGTGGCTTTTGGTGGAGCTGGAAGTGTCCCTTATGAGAACTGTTTTCTTAGTCACCCCTGGTTCTTGTTCCCTGCCTGAGGTGTTTGAGTACATGCAGTCAGTGATCAGGGAGGATGGTTTCCAAGATCTCTTCCTTCAATCTATAGTTTGGCAGCAGCCACCTCCAGAGGGGCTTGAAGAGAATGTATCTCCTGTGGATTCTCTCCTGGAATCCCAGAAACACAACCAGTGGGTCTCTGGCATGATGTTATAACCCAGTAACAATGCAGTCTTTGCAGGTCCCCCATCTAGCGTGACACATCACTTCAAGGACAAACAAGACTCTTTCTTGGAGTTAAATGCAAAGTCCAGTCCATTTGTGACAGTATTCCTTACGAGGATAGCGTTGGTGTCTCTGCTACCTGGTCAGGGGAAGACAGGTTTGAAGTGCAAAAAAAACCACCTCCAAAAAACCTCAAACAAACCAAAAACCCACCAAACACATCTTGAGTTTTTGTGCATTCAGTTGAATGCAGAGCACATCCGTTTAATGAACAGAATACAATGGGCCTGATTATCCATTTGCTCAAGTATAAATCAAGGGAACTCACTGGGGTCCTGCAAGGAGTGGAGCTGAACTGAAATAACATCCCTAGGGATTGAAGTAAAGAAGACACTCCCTCCTCCCTTGCCAAGAGCAAAGGGACAGCTCCCTTTCTTCAGCCTGGCTTTGAGGAGCAGTTATCTTCCTCTCCCTTGGGCTTGAGATCCTCCTCCTATTTTGTATTACTTTGACCACTAAATATCCCTATCTTTATTTCCCGCCTCCAACAGCACCCTGGCGACTTGAAGCAGCCAGAACCAGCAGTCCCCTGCTTTGTTGCTTGGATATGATAGGCATGGGGACCATATACGTAGTTAGATTGCAGATTTTTTTTATTGTGGAGGGAAGTGGTTCTTCCTTCTGGAATCTCTTTGCAGCCTGAGACAATAGTCTCACTTAATCACCTGGCACACTGCCTCACATACGTTGAACTGTTCTGGAGCAGTGTTCTGATTGGCAGTGTGTGGATTCATGGCAATCCTAAACTATGGGATCCCATGTGACCGGAAAAGTGACATAGGTTTAAGATCAGCCTTTTTTCTCAGATAATACTCCTTCCCTTAAGGAAGAGTTGCAAGGCTTAGTTTGTTGATATATATATATATAAAGCAATTTGCGATCAGCAGATGGAAGTGCAAAATATTGTGTTTTTGTTACTAGGTTTTAAAACTACTTAAATTGCAACCTGTATTTAACTGATATATATATATATATATAAATTATTTACCTCATAATATAAACTTGTGCAATCTAAGTACACATTGTCATAGTCTAAACGTATGTAACTCCATGTGATGATAAAATGGCTCTTTGGATGGCAAAAGAGATGAGAGGAAACTTTTTTTCAAATATATGCTCTTTCCTGGTCATGTGAAAGGTCTTCTTCTAATTCAGTTCATGGTTACAGACCTTGCATTCTGAATCTGTTGCGTGCAGTTTAAATTGTTTCAGTAACAGGGGAGCAAAGAAGGAAGGATTCTTCTGCTTTTGCTTTTTGTCCAATGATCTTGATGTAAGAAAAGGGGGGACTTTGGTTTTCTGTTTGATTTATTTTCTATTGTGTTTGCAGGGTATTTTAACTTTTAATTACATTTGCTTTGCTGTTGTGCTTTGGAGCAATAAAGAGGTGTGAGCTGTAACCATTTGCCTCTGAGTCAGTTATAAAACCTTTCTTATCAAGCTCCTCTAGGAAAAACACAACTTTTATTATTCGAGGAAGAAGTAGGTGTTTGTCTGATATTTCTAGCCAAAAAGGATATTACAAATCTGTCATTTTTATGAAAGTAAAAGGAGTCAGTAAGGGGACAGCATACCCATAGTATTATCCATCAGATGCAGATGGACCTGAACCAAAACCCCAGATCTCTACACTAAGGAATTCTGGGGGGTGCTGGAAATGTACATTCTTTCAGTGGGCCTCAATTTAAAGGGCTGAACCAGAACCTCCAATCCAAACATGCCTCTACTTCGGGATGTTTTAAATCTGTTACAGATCCAATGGCTTCAGCTCATCTCTAGCTGGATGTGCTATGGTTTTGGGATATCAAGTGAGAATTATATTATATTTGGAATGTGGGATGGTCTTACATGTGGATGAGAGCATCATCTTGTCATGTATGAGTTATGAAAAAGCAATAGTGATATCAGTACTCATGGAGCATTTTGCATTTGTCTCAGCCCATTTTCATGTTTCAGGCTTGTCAGTACAGTTCCTGGATACTAATAAAGTCAGATGAAATAATGTAATCATGTATGTTATGCAATATGGGAAGAGCTGCATATGGTTTAAGAGAATAGCTATGCCTACTAAAATATAAAACCTTTATATAATTGAATGAATAGATGTCAGTGGAAATCTGATCAATTAGATCCCGGTGTAAACATGGAGCATAAATCTAGTGCCATCATGCCTGAACTGAGCTCAGATTCTTGTCAGGCAAATACATGGTCAGATTGTAGCTGCCCCTACAGAGATGCACAGTGTGGGATGGTGAAAGGAACCCTCTGTACCCCTTGCATGGCCCTGGTATGAGCATGGCTCACCTAGGGGCCAGCTACAATTTTAGGGCCTGCTCTTTCGGGAACTCCAAGCCAGCTCCCTTGGTGAGCCCTACGGTTGCACAACACTCCACAGGAGGGAGAAATGAAGCAGTGACCAATTCCTTCTCATTCTTATGGGTCCTTCATGGCAACTTTCCTCCATCCATCTTTATCCTTTCCTCCTATTTCTTCTTCTCTCTCTCCATTCACAATATTTCCACTGCTCTTCCTCCTTTTTCTTACTCCCATGATCCTTTTCATCCATCCCCTTCCCACACTATTTTTTAATTATTTGTATTTAGAAAAGGAAAACAAAACACATTTTTGAAGTGGAATTGCCCTGCCCCTTTATCAAGACATTTGCCCCTCTATCACCCTGACTAGTCAGATTGTATGTTACATCCTTTCCCCTCCACCCTTAATCTGACTTGCCTGAAAAATCTCTTTGATGCAGGGCCTGGCTTCTGTTATGTGTTGGCAGGGTGGAGAATACAGAGCTGCTATCCCTGCTCGGTACTACCAAAATACAAATAGATAATACAAATAATTACCATCAGCTAGTGCAGGCCCCTGCACACCATACCACTTGGGTCAGATTATCTCCCCATAATCCCTCTCCATGGGACAGCACCACTCCACGCAGCCAGCTCCTGGCACTAGTGCTAAAATGGAGCAACTTGTTGCTTCTCTCAAATCCTGCCTCTAGATTTGCATTCATTTTTGTCAGTGAGACACCCACTTCCTCTGGATTCCTCCATCCATAAAGGAGCCATAAGGAAATGATCCTCCGTTTATCTAGCTTCATCCTCTGCACATCATCATTTATGTGCTGTGTCTCAGGCACTATTATTCTGGCTGTGACTACAAGGGACTCTTTGGAGCTCTTAACCATTGTTCTTTGTTAATCTATAGGGACAGGTGTTAAGAAAAAAAAAACAAAGGTTTTCTCTCTCCTGGGTCTTTTGAGGTGATTCCATCAACTTAGTGGTGGAGCACATGTATGAGGCAAGGTGAGGTTAGTCTGCAATGATGCTTCATCTATTCTGATGATAAACCAGCTTCAGGCATTTTTCAAGGCTGACAATTCAGCACCCTTTGCAAGCATTAAATTCACTTTTTTATTTATTAAAAAAAAAAAAGAAAAAGACAAATCTTTCCAAGCAAGCAGAGTGACATTGTTTGATACAATGTGAAAAACAGAAAATATTTCCTTGTCATGCACTTGATATATTCAGCCCAGGCAGACTCTAAATTGCACCAGGCAATAACCATAAGCCCGATATACTCTTCTCCTCATTTGCTGCAGATTCCACCTCTTGCTACAGAACTGTGCGGCAGTATTTAAAAACCTTTTAAGATTTTTTAAGGTTTTAAAAACCTTTATGTTCAAGCCTTGTAAAGAAAATATCAAGCAAGTGTAAACGGATGCAGTTCTGTCTGTCTGAGTAATACTAGAGGCAGAATGGCCTACTGGATAGAGCAATGAGTGGGCATTCAGAAGAGCTGGGTTTGATTTCCCTCAGTTTCTCTATATGAAACATAAGGCTGATGATACTATCTCCTTTGAAAAGCACTTAGAGATCTGCTAATGAAAAGCGCTGTATAAGATCTAGGTATTATTTTTACTGAGACTGCAGGCAGCCTGAAACAAAACTTCTGAGAGCAGTAAACTGCACCTTTTACTTCAATAAGAGGGTCAACTTTGAAAATGAATCATGCCAATTTCAGTGTTAACATTTTTCTTCTGGTTATTTTAACATTCAGGTAATTTTTATTATAGGGGGAACTGATAGTGATGCCTGAATTCATATTGCATAAGAGTTGACATTATAAAAGATCTTGTGACCCTTTTTTGATATCCAATGCCTCCATTGTTTGCAGCAGACCTTTGAAATGTGGCAGGGTGAGAGCCCTAGGGCTAGAGAAATTCCTCTTTTGTCTCATGAAATCCTGCTCTGGTTTTGCTGAGAGAGGAACTTTTGAAAATCACCATTTCCCTGATGGCACTTGGGTTACTCAAGAAAATTCAACTTATCCCTGACAAGTTCTTGTGCCGGAATCCCACAGGAACAGTGGTCTAGACCCAGTCAGGATGGAGCCAGTCAGGATTCCAGTGCTCAGAGTTTGCCCTCAGGCCCCCTCACAACAGTGCAGCCACCTCCTGAATCTGGCCTCGGAGCGTGTCGCACCCCTGCTCCACCTGAGACCCAGCAGTGAGTCCCCCTGGATGGGACCCCGGGGAGCTCTGACACACCCCCAAAGAGGCCATGCACCCCACCTTGCAGTCAGAAGCGATTCACACGGAGGTCAGAAGGGTTTCTTAATTCTCAGGAGCACAGCACAGAAAGACTTTGTTAGCAGATTAATTGGAAGTTACAGCAGCAACCAAACAGGGAGCCTCAGAGCACACATTCTCAGGCTCTGCTACCTGCCACCCCCTGTGGGGGACTGACTCTTCCAGCCAGCCATCCCCAGACACACACCCCCTTGCTCCTCCCCAGTCCTTTGTCTCTTTCCCGGGCAAGGTGGCCACCCCTCCTTGTTTCGACCTGCCACAACCTGTTACAACCTGCTGTAGCTGTTGACCCAAGACAGAAGGGTCTTGGCTATTGTCTGCATACGTGTGGCTGGGGAAGGCCTATCCGCCCTCCAGTGGTCTCTGCAATGATCACACACTGGTCCCATCACCGAAATACATGAGTAACACATAGGGGAAACTGAGGCACACGCACAGCACTCAGAGAAAATATTAAGCACATCTCCACTTCGTCACAGTTCTACAATGCTGCATTGCAATTTTAACACACAACTCTGGAAATTAAGCTGGGGACAGAGTAATATAAAATGAATTTATTGTTATATTAAGTAGCAGAGGGCACACTGCAGTGATTTTATTATTTTTCAGATTTAATGTAATAAAATCATGTTTTAAAAAATTTCCCTCAAACTGCCACAGAATGTCCAGTCTGGAGTGGCTCTTCACAGAATGTAGGGATCTTGCTGTAGAATTTAGGTCAATCTAGCTGAGGCATACGGAGTCTTGTACGGCATTGTACCCGTTTATATGCAATCTATGCTTTATTCAAGTCAAATGTTCCTTTCCTTTATAATGTTGGCTATGATGCCTCTCCAGCATGGTGGCCTTCCTCCTTCACCTATCAAGTCCCTCTTCCTTTTATTGTTATCAAACAATAGCCAGTGAAATGAGATTAAGCAAATGATCTCTAACTAAACATACCTCTGTCAAGAGTGCTAATTGCAGATTGGTGGCACTACCATGCAAAAGACAGGGGCAAATAATGGGGTTGTTAAGTCCTAAATGTTCAGCACCTGGCTTCTCTCCTCGAGTGATAATGTGACAATTGTGATCAACTGAAGCCCTAGAGCAAATGGTCATCTGGGAGTAGAATAGCTTGCGTAACTTACATCGACTTCCTAAATCCTCTTCTGCGCACCGTCTCTACTACGCTGCACTGACGGAACGTCATACTTGTCGACGCAGCACTCTGCCTTTTGAGGAGATGGTTTAATTGAATCGACTTCCGAATCGATTGAGCGGGTCTTTACTGCCACTCAATCGATCTGGGTAGATCAATCTGACAACGGCGAATTTGCTGCCGTCAGTGAAGATATACCCTGAGAAGCCTGTTTTCCCTTCCTCCTTTGTTTCAGTAGAACATCATTTTGTTTTTTCTTGAGGAGACAATGCAATAGTGATTTATTCCCTCAGGTTCTAGAAGAGGGTACATATTATTTAAGGGAGAAAGCTTTTTCCTGGCAGGTGAGGTTAGAATTTGAGTCCAGTATTGTTAATGTGGGCACCTAATGAGAGAATAGACACTTTTCGTAAAGCCAAATAAAGAAGCAAATTAAAGAATGAATTGTGATACTAAAAAACATCACCCATGCCTTCCTTCAGAAGCTGAGCATTGGTTGGGCTATCACATCAGTCATCATCAAAGTCACACGTAGCCTCATCATCAGTTGCATCAGTGGATCATCAGTTGCAGAGATATGCTCTGGCAGCACTCCAGGGTACGCAGCATCAGCAAAGACAGCACAGTTAACTTTGATCGATGTCAGTCTTTCAACATTTTCTGCTAGCAAACTCCTTCATCGTTTCGTGGTAATGTTATCCTGAGTGCTAAATAATTTCTCAGGATTATCACATAGTCACTCTGTAGAATGTCAACGAGATTTCTCTTTTCAGGCCTGCATCTGAAAGGTGCAAATCTTTCCCCCCATACATTTTCAGATGTTTTGTTGAATTGCTCATGAAAGCAAAAGATTTATAGTGCTGGGCTGCAAACTGGCATGATAATCCAGGCAGGCACTATGCAGTCACGTCATTCTGCTGGTGTGCCTCATAACCCACCTCCCGCATACACTGATGCATATGCCTAACATGCCAAAGACTAGCATAAAGATCTTAGTGAAATGTACTGTGACCTACAGCATATTTGAACCAAAGAGTTAATCCTGTAATTAATCACACTACCTTCCTACAGCTTCCCTGTTTGTGAGCTCAAGTAATCCTCTGCCACAGTGGCAGCAGAAAAGAGTAGAACCTGAGTGGTAGAACTATTGTAGGGGCTTGATCTTATGTGAGGTGGGATTTTTTTAGTGGTTTAGGAGCACAAGTCTGTTAAGTTGTGCTCCTTAAATCACTCAGACAATTCTGAAAATCTAACCTGTGGATAGAGATTGTCAAAAATGTGAACTATTATTGTGGACTTTTGAAAAGAAATTGGTCTTTTTAAAAGTTTCCGAGAAATATTTCACTTTTTTTTTAAATGAAAAACTATCCAAATATGAAATGTTTTCAAAAACTGAAAATTGTTCTTGGTAAAAATGTTCAGGTTCCACTAAATAAAATTTTGGTTTTTAAAAACCAAATATCTAAGAATTTTTAAAGTTTCTGTTCATTTTGACCAGAATGAAAGTTCTCCGTGAAGATTTTTGTTTTGGTTGAAAAGCCATTTTTCTGTCATATGTTTTGACCAACTTTACACATGAATCTTAGCAATTGACTGTAAGCAAGAAAAAGATAAGTAGATTCAGATGCCAACATCAGTATAAACAGGACCATAACTAACTTGGAGGATACATATTGCATTTAACAGGCAAAAGTTTCACAACTTGTTCTTGCAGATTCCAGAAAGACAAGGTAGGTGAGGTAATATCTTTTATTGGACCAGCTTCTGTTGGTTAAAGAGACAAGCTTTCGAGCTTACACAGAGCTCTTCAGATTCCAGAAAAAAAGAACATTTCTCTCTTCTGCATGACTTTCCTCTGCTGGCAAGTTAATAATACCGTGATCTCTTTTAAATACTAGTGCCCTCTAGTGTGCCCTCTCAGGAAGATGTTTGAGTGTATGTAAGTATGTAGTCTTTCCCTTTAAATTAGTTTCCTTCTTTACCTAATCTCTATGTCTGCATCAGAATATTTAAAAAAACCATTATTTTCTCTTCTAAATTTTAGTTTTCCTGCATGATTTTTTCATCAGACTATTCTTGTGATGTAAACATCTGGAATTATAGCAGACGCTTAATCACAAGACGTGTTACAGCAAGTGTTACAGCAGGGCCAGTTGGCTCTGTGAATACGTGTTGTTTCTACTGTAGTATGAGTTTGGGGGAGGGAGGGGTGAATTGTCAATGGAAATCTAGCTATCCCTTCTTGGTTTGTAGAGGTTTCTGGATCTATAGATAATCCTGGAGAAAAAAACACTTTGGTGCAGAAGAGAGGTATCTTTCAACTATGGGCCAAATATATCCTTGGTATAACCCTATTGCTGATAAATAAGTCACCTGGAAATTCAAAGTTCATAAATACCTACCAATCTAGGATTAATGGGATTATTTTTGGTTCAAAGACATATTTTGGCTGAATACTTGATTTTCAAAAATGGGCTTTAAATTAGCCTGCCCCCCCCCTCAGTTTTGTAGGTGTGCCCATCTGTGGGTGCCAATGCTAGAAGTTAGACACCTAATGAATTTTTGTAATCACAGATCACTGCCCCCTGCAATGAATTACAGTGCAAAGCTTGTAAGCTTGTTATGGAGGGGCTGTTTCTTTAAGTAAGACAATGCAGGTAGGAGAGAATAGATCACATATTTAGGGCATCAAACAGTCATTATGGGAAAGTTTAGATTGTCGCAATTTCAATATTATGACTTCTTTGAAAGATTAAGTAGATGTAAGGAAAGGAAGCGTAACGATGTAAATATATGACTGTAATGAATAGCAAAAATATTGTGGGGGAGTTAATTTAAAACATTCAAATGAGTAATACAATAGAAAATATAAGTCCATGTGGCAACTGATAAATGGAAAATGCTCCCCATGAAGAAACTGTCTTTTTAGATGGAGCTACTCTCCTATTTCTGATTCTCCTGCCTTTTAATAAGTATGAGTCAATACCTTTTCTTAATGGGTTTTTAAAGTTTAATATTAAAGTCTGTGAGTATTAGCTACAAAAAGGATATTGGTGTAGTCTTTAAATGTTTCAGAATTGTATAAAAGCTTCAGTTTTGCAACCAGAATTTGAAAGTTAGATTCTAGCCCTGCTTCAGGTATTTTGCAACAGTACAAAGAAGCCAGAAAGCTGTCTGCAGCAGCTAGCTGGAAATGTCCTTATGTAAAGGGTAATCGCTGAGTGATGTACAGCTGTTATAATAGCTTTAGGCTTCCTGACCCTGAGAGGTATATGGGGGTGTGGCTGAAGCATATGTATGCTCCTATTAGTTAAGGCTGCTAGCATAGCCTGTTGACGCTTTGGGCAGCTCTCACAGTTCAGATTGGTGAGTTTCACGTTCTGGGGTCTGCAAATTCAGCTCCTAATCTGGGCCTAATGTTCTAAAATCCTCCAACTCCTTTCTAGAGATATGAGGCTAGATTCTTCACCCACTAGCACCCGCCTATCCCACTGACTTGAATGGGATTGCATGTGTGCAAGTAATAGAAATACTTTTAGTGGTTGGTGAGTTTAGTCCAGCGGCAGTTTGCAAACATTTATATTAAATATTTCATTGGGTGCTTTCTTTAGCACCTTTTTGAGGAGAGAGCTATAATTTCTCAGGATGTGCTGCCAAAAAAGTAGAAAAGATAGGGAAATAAAGGTATCCTCAAGTGGCTGTACTAGAACTAAATATTTTTGCATTACAGTAGTGCCTACTGGCCCCAGTCCACACCGCGTGTCCATTAGGCACTGTACAAATACATAGGAAGAGATCATCCCTGCCCCAATAGACTTCAGAAGCTGAATAAGCAAGACAGACAGAGGGTGAGAGAAAAGAAACACTATCATCTGCATTTTACAGCTGGGGAACTGAGGCACAAGTGGTTTACACAGGAAAAGGTGTGAAAGCTGGAAACTGAACTCAGATCTCTCAGTCCAAAGGTTTACTAGCAAGACAATCTGCCCTCTCCAGTAATTTGCAACTAGAGCTGGGTGATTCTCAAAAAAAATTATGTATTTGTGAATGTTTTTTAAATCATGACCACATAGGCGTGAGCACAGGGTGTGCCGGATTCGGCCCATGAACCTTTTTTATCTGGCCCGCGAACCTTTTTGATGTGGCCCGCAGTGCCATCTCGCTGTGTTTCCAAACAATCAAACACTGTTAAAAACAAAACTCTGCAAGTATTTTCTATGGATAAATCCTCTTCACCCACATAGCGGATGGGAACGCAAAGGGACAGAGGTAAAATTCAACATGCCAACCAGGACTAGTGACCAATGCAGCTTATACAGTGGAATAGTGGTGACAGCTCTGACATCCCAAATATGCTGGATGTTGGCACTGCAGGATTTAATAAACATCTGGGGCTGCGTACCCTCAATTCCCATTGCATTTTGGGGAGCTGATGGTACTCAGCACCTCATAAGTTTGGGCTCACAGAGCAAGACCGGAGATAGGCGTGATAACTTCTTGCTTTTGTAATGCAACAACAAATCCCTCTTACACATGCCTGAGGAGCTCACTTGCGGTATTTCTGTGGGCTGGACCACAGCATTGTATACAATCTTATCCTCACAAGGGGAAATCATGTGAAATCAGATCAAGAGTGTGTGGGAGGAAATATGGTATGGGCACAAGCGTCCTCATCTTGAATGCATGCACTATCTTAGCTCCGTTGCTTGACAGGACAGATCATGGAGAAAGGCCATTGGAGAGTGAGTCATTCAGCTATGCATCTTTTTACTCTTGTAGGAAGTTCAAGGACATAGAATCCTTTTCAATGCTCTCTTGGCACAGAGGGCTGCCTCTTTTTGATGAGTCCAGGCACTGAGGGCACTGAACAAGTCAAAGGATTTTAGCAGACACCTAGGGAAGAGTGACAGCCTTAAAGTTCTTAGGCTGATCAATGATCTGCATTTCTCTTACTGTCTTGTGCGCCTCTTGGTTTTCAATGTTAACTTTATGATATGAAGCGAGGTAGGGAAAATGAGATTTTCAGCTCTAATTCCACATTCCTATATTTTGTGTTTATTAAATGATGTAGGTGTTCTTAACTTTTGAAGCCTTACATTCTCACGTATACTTTTGTCTCTTAGGGTATGTCTTTACTGCAGTTAACCTGAGTTTCTCCACTCAAGCTAACTTAGCTCGAGTGTGGGGTTACTCAAGCCATATTCAAGGCAGTGTGTGCACCCTGGCACTGTACTGAACACCGTGAGGTGTTATCCCTGGGTTCTTAGCACTGCACTAGTGTGAACCACTCTTTGAAATCGTTTGTGCAGTACTGCAGTAAAAGTTATCTGTCTTTTCTGGGCACACAGGCAAAAGTGGTGTAGCCAGGCAAGTCAAAGTCAAAGTCAATACAGTACACCACTTCTGGTTTTGTGTTCATAGCCTGTGTTCCAGAGTTAAGGTCCAGAACCCACTCAGAGCAATTACTATGGACCTTTTAGAATGGAGGTCTTATTTCAGTAACAGGAGGCCGATGCAGACAAGGGCTATTCAGAAGGCAGCAATATGATTTGGAGGCTGCCTGCAGCCATGATGGAGGAATGGAGAAACTCATCCAGATTTTCCTATCTGAGGAATCCTCCTGTGCCTGGTGGTTCTGGAGCAGGATCACAGGCACAGAGTAGTGGGATTACATTGGTGTGCAGACCTGGGATGACCATCAGTGGACCCAGAACTTTAGCATGAGGAAGGCTACCTTCCTGGACCTAAGCTGAGAGCTGGCCCCAGCCCTGCAGTGCCAGGCTATGAAGACGAGACAGTCCATAGCAGTCCATAAGTGGGTTACTATTGCCATTTGAAAGCTGGCAACTCCAAACTGCTGTAGGTTGGTGGCTAATCAGTTTGGAATCCGAAGTTAATGTTGGTGCTGTGGTGATGAAGGTTTGCAAGTGAAGTTGTAGTTTTGAGTCACCCAGGGGTGGTTAAGATTGGAAGTGTCCCTGAAATAATAACATCTTTGAGTAAACGGGCTTCCTGAAGAGGGCTGGTGCCATCAATGACATTTGTGCTCATATCTGACCCCTCCAGGTGCACACTTTTATGCAACGTGGAAAGTGGGTTATTTCATTATTCTACAGGCCTTGGTTGATCACAGAGAGAGGGAGAAGAGGTGGATGGGAAATGGCAGTTCTCCAGCCCTCAAGTGAAGGTACACCTAGTATTTGAAAAGAGCCTATCTTCTAGTACCCAACATCTCAAATTACAACAACAGATTGGTCCTAAACCAGCAATGACGGCCCTTTTATGTTGCCATATCCCCACTAACCATGTCAACAATGGGAAGTCACTCCATTACCCAGCTCAGATGCTGCTGCTTCTTCTGCCACATTCTCTCTGGTCCATTTTTCCCCAGTCTGCTCCTCCATCTCCATCCTAACCAGTCCAGGGAGTTCTGGGCACAGACAATCTGAATGTGTTGAGAAGTGGTGAGCACCACAGCTGAGACTGCTGTGACCAGTGTCTGCACCAGCCCTGGATCCATCTCTTCTTCTGACTCCTCAGTGCTTGGTTGTCCATGCACATTGCCTCAGGCCCTTGGGGTGTCAAGGGTGTATACAGACTCAATGGCTGGGGGTGCTGCTGAGAACCTAGTTCTGGTCCTCAGATTCTAGGGGACCAGGAATTGTACAGTTCTTCAAAATTTTTATCTTCTCCTGGCTCTCAGGTCTAGTTCAGCATCTCCCCTCCTCAGCTAGCATAGTGTAGATAGCATCATAAGATTTTTGATTGCTGGTTCTGGTCCCCCAAAAAGTCATGTGTTGCTGGCCTCTCACCACAGGTCTGCAAGAACTTTGGCGTCAGCCTCATGCTGGGACGATGCTCTCCTGGACACCATTTGCTCTGAACAAGTGTAATGAGAGTGCTAAACAAGTGTTACAGGTATAGAAAGCCACATGTTAAGTTGGGGGCTGAAAGTCAAAGCAGACTATTTATGCTGGCTGGAGGTTACTTTTGGTCTGGAACCAAGGAGTAGGTAGAGACAAAAAGTCCCAGGGGTAATTCTGGTAAGGTACTAGGGATCAGAATGGACTCCAGCTGCATTCACACAGCGGCAGTTGTCAGGCTTCAACCCATACCCCCTGGTAGGTTAGCTTGACTTTAAAGCATCATACTCAAGGTAGGGAGTTTTGTATGTGGATGCGAGTCAAGTTATGGCCAACACTCAATTTATAATTTATGTTAACATTCCAGAAAGGGATTATATAGCTAAAGACATACCAACATCTTAATGTTAATGACATACCAACTTCAGCATGTTAATTACAAATAGCAATCAGGGACCCACATCAGGTCAGGTAGAAGGAACTATTCTAAAGAATATCATCCACCTAGTAAGGCTTCTGAAGGAAGCACATCTGACTGCAGAGAGGAATGAATGAAGGACAAGGGAGAAAAATACACAGAAGTAGACATCAGCCACTGCTGTCATGTCACGGCATTTCTATTGGGCACATAGCTCAATTGAATTCCTCTTTATTTCTAGTAGGAAATATTGTTTAATAGAACAGAGGACTGGGAGTCAGGATGCATGGTTCTCTCCTTGGTTCTTCCACTAACTTTCTCTGAGACTTTCAGTATTTTGTGCATTGCCTCTAATATTGCAGATGTTTTGTGCTTATAAAATGTGACTACAAAGCTCTGGATGCAGCTGCATTCTTTTAGAAGCTTAACTACCCAGCTGCCTGGCAAAAAAGTTATTAGGGGTTTTCATGGGTGCAACTGCAGGCACAGTTACATGGAAACCAGGCTGAGGGACAGCTACAAATCAGGACCACTGTGTGTGACTTTGAGCCTGTCTGCCACCTATTTCATATATAATGTAGCGTCATCTCGTGGAAGCTAGTACAATGTAATGCATGCCTCAAATAATGGCTCTCACCTTGCAGTCCTTATTTAAGTAAAAGTCCATTTGAAGACTGGAGGATGAAACTTGATTTTTGGGAAAGAAAACATTTCTTACAAGGCTGGTAAAAGTGGCTTAAGGTGCAAAAGACTCTTGCTTGACATAGGAGGGACTGCTTCCACAATTACCCAGAAGTGCTGCAGAGTAGTTCACTGTGACCAAGTTGTCTAGATAACACCCCCTAGTGGCCCATTAGGGCACAAAGCACCCCTCTGCAAGTCCCCAACAGTCAGGTGTCATCCCTCTTAGATCCAGTGCCATGGTGCCTGAGTCATCCAGCTATGGCACACTTGAGTCCTACCCCTTCCAGGGTGTTAGCATCCAAAGCAAAAAGGAAAAAATAATGATCACCCATGAATTCATTGGTGGCAGCCACCCTTCTGCTCCAGGCTTGTCTCAGTGTGGCTAGTCCCTTTCTGTGAGTCTTCCTGAGCCTAGTTGTCCCACTCACCAAAGGGCTCATGGAGCTAGCTGTCTCAGACTTTTGGCTGGAACTAGACTTCCCTCATCAAGGAAGTAGCAGAACTCTGCCCTCCTTCTGTCAGGGCTAGGTCTCCTCCTTTTAACTCTCTCTCCACTGCCGAAATTGGCTGCAGATATAAGTGAGGCGGGGTCAGCTGAGTCCACAGGGCTCTCCTTAACCCTCTCATTGCCAGTGCAGGGCCCGTCTGCCCCATCACATTCACCTTATCTTTGATCTTGTTCTACACAAAATTGAAGTTACTTGAAGCTTTTTTTAAAATTCTTTGACCATTCAGAATGTGTATAGTGCTGCCAGGAAACAAACACACATAGCAAGAGACAGGAGATGGGGTTTTGCATTACACAAGATGAAACTAACATAATGGAGTTCTGGAGGCAAACCATATTGTCTCTGGATCAGAACCAGACTCCATAACTGCTCTGATTTTGTTACCTTACATGGCCTGGCAGATGTGGCTCTAAACAGAGTCTGAATAACCAAATTCTCCTCTCTGATATGTGGTCACATCTCCTGTTGTAGGAATGTTGCGTGGCTGTCCAACGGCAGAATTTTTGGTGCCGAAATAAACACTTTCACTTCACTAGTTATCATTTTACTAGTTACCATTACAAGTCCTTCCATAGGCTGCTTCACTTCTACTGAGTCAAATTCAATGAAAATAGTACAGTTAAAGCTCTGCTTTAATGAGCAAATTTTTTATTTACCTGGCAATTCATAGTTTGGCTTTTGGGACAAAGTATAGTTCATTCTAAAGATTTTTTTTCCCAGCAATAGATAAGAGTCTCATGTCACATGTTCACCTTTCCTAAATGGCTGTTCCAATTGGAAATAACTTTTCAGAATTCAGATGAAAATATTGCTGCCTGTTCATGGTTTTTATTACTGAATTCATAAATCAATCAAATCAGGTATCATTCTGAAGGCTTTTCAGTTTATAATTAAAATGCTGCCTATTGCCCACCTTTGGCTTTCCAGAGGCTTCATTTTAATAACCACACAGTTCCTCTCATGCTCGAGAAAAATATGGCGCACCTGATTCCATTAAAAATGTGCATCGTTTTCTCTCAATTTTAATAATTAAATAAGCCAGTTGAGATTTGCAGTTGATTTATATTAATTATAATTCTAACAGACCCAAATCACAGTGGAGCAGGGAGAAAGTGGAGTTGCAGGATCACAAACTAAAGAGGAAAAATACCTATTAGGTTATCCAGTCCATTCCCCTGCTGGTGCAGCATTGATCCCTACACTCTGTCTTTGTGTCCTAATGGTTTGTCCAAACTGTTCCTGGCAAGATATTTGCATTAAAAATAACAGGTAATGCTTTAGTAGTTTTCCTATTTGAACTTTGGTTTCTGTTACCCTAGCTGAATAATTTGAAATGCCAAGGAAGAGACACATTTTCAACCGACAGTATCTGCCTTATGAACAAGAGTCTAGGGGTGCAGGCTGTGATATTGTGCCCCTTCTGTGCCAATGAATAGGATGCCACAAAACAGATCCATCAAGCCCATTTGTTTGCAGATATTTTTAAAGACCAGAACAAAAAAGGAGGACATCGAGACTGCAATTTAATTTTTAACGGATTTATTTAAACATTGACCCTCCCAGATGTGGGAGTAGCATTGTCTGCATTGCAAACAAAAGCAGGGGGCCAGATTGTACCATTAAGGCACAGGTCTGCATCAGGCTGGTGCAGTGCTGTCCCAAAAGAATATCCTGGAAGTAATAAGCTTTAGGGAATTGCACTGCCTCCTACAGCAACCCAGCATGCAGGAAGGCACAAGGTACAGTCCCTCTGCACTCTGTCAGCTTTGATGTCTGGTACAAAGAAAGGTGGAACTAAGATTCAGCTGGCTCCCTGCCTCATTTGGAGTGTCTGGAATGAAGCTGTCTCTGAATTGAGGAAAGCACAGGGACTGTAATTGTGACTTGAACTTGTGCAAGTGGGTATGGGAAATATCCCCCATCTTATTCACCTACACAAGGGAAGGCACAATATGACACACCCTCCTTGTCAAGTTGTCTCTTGTCTCATTGTTGTAGCTTATTGTAGTAGTTTACAGCGACTCCTCAGTTAAGGGTAAGATGTTTTTCCATGATAAGCCATATTTTGACACTTTTACCTCCACGTAGCTTTCAGAAGCTAGCTCCTTTCCACTTAACATTTTGCACATGTAGTTCCTGTCCAACTGATGATATTTTTAAGTGGTGGTGAGTTTGAGTTAACTGGACAAGCCCCACCCCGCCCTTTTTTTTGAGTCAGACTTTTACTTATCATTTTCTAGCATTTTTTGGTCAACCCAGGATCTTATGTAAACCTATTTCCCACTCAGTGAGAATGAATGCATACTGCACGGGTATATTTGCCAAGTTGTAATGCAGACATTGTTCTCATTAGAATTCTCTCCATATATATTATATGACTTCTGTGAAGGTATTGGTAAATTCTGCAAGTTCAACTTCACTCTACTCTACACTCCCATTTACAAAGAAGACATTGTTTTTAATTGCACAGATGACTTTTCAAAGTATAACAGGATCACTAAGAGCCTGATCTACTGCCCACTCAACACAACAGAAGTCTTTCCATGGACTTCGGTGGGCTTTAGAATAAGCTCCTAAACGTGTGAGTTTGTCAAGGAGATTTTTCCTTATCAACCGAGGGTAATTTTTGTCATGAGGGAAGTCTTCATGATCTTAGTGAATGATACTCTGTATGTGTTAAAGCATCTATGGCAAGTAGAGCTGTGGACAAGCAAGTAATACAGAGGAATAAATAAAATGAATTTAATTTAAATTCATGATCGTTTTGAGAGAACTTTGAGTGTTTGTTCTTCCCAGCCAGAATCTTCATCTTTGCTCTACTACAGGGGTGGCAGGTTATGACAAATTTTTCACCCCGTGCTTTGTCCTTGGACTTTCTACCCTGGAGTTCTGTAGATCCCTCAAGCAGTGCTGCTAGGAGAGACTGGTATGACGTACCCCCCATCCTTGGATAAGATCTGCTTCCTATTGTTCAAAACTTAAGGAGTTGAAGTCTCAATGAGCAAGGCAGGAGGATGGGATGACTCCTCCTGCAGGCACTAAGCTGCATAGTGCTATGCTGTGTGGAAGAAGTAGTTGTTTTCCCTTGCTTTCCTGAGTCTTGGTTTAAAACAGCACACCTTGTCTCCCCCAGGGCCATCCCTGAAATAACAGGAGTGTGGGTGGATACTATTGTAGGTCTTTTTCAGTCAGCAGAACATCCACACACACACACACTCTTGAGTGGGCCTGCAGTGACAGAATGTTAATGTCCCTGCATTGGAGAGAGAGTAGCAGCATAATATTTCCTGTGAGAAGAGGACAGGCTGTGCCATTTTCTCTGACAGTGGAACTTTTTTTGACCCCACTGGCAAACTTCCCTCTAACTTTACAAGACTGGGATGCTTTGATATTTAGAATGTGTAACCACACATACAAATTAGTGGAGGGGGGTGGCAATACTGCATTCCCAGAATCCAGCATTGGCAAGTGGGCTCCTAATTCCTAGAAACAGGAAATTCAGTTAAGGGGTTTGATTCCCCATTACCATGCAGCTGGGATTGTCCTTTATACTAGTGCATAGTGAGTGCAAAACTGTCAACTCAGAATGGTAACAATTTGCAGGTACTTTTTATTAGTAAATGGTGCCAGGCAATGAAAAACCTGGCCAAAGGTTCCAACATCAACTTTAAATTGGGTGTGCGTGTGGGTGTAGGCCGGCCCTGCTTGGAAGCCTTCTCCCATCTGAGGCTGTACTTGACTGCAGGCCCTCATTGCTCTCCCACTGTGAAGTGGGTCACCCAGTAATGTGACAGAGGCCTGAAACATATGCATTGCGTCTCCTGTTGTTTTGTCCACTCAGCCTCACTCCTGTGTGTTACAACTTGGACAGGCAGCTGGTCAACAGCAATTTGCTGTGCACCACCTGCTGTCAAATATGGGTGCCTTTTCCAGCATAATCATTAAATTACAAGGATCTATCCTTAATCCACCTTGACACCTTCCCAATATAAAGTGATAATTTTGTTCTGGGAGTAGTACGCTAACTTGCACACTGATCTGGCTAGACAGATAATAAGTGGAGACCTTTGCTTTTTGGATCTTGTTTATTTGTCTTGCTTCACTGCTGCTTCCTCCTCTGCCTGTGTGTTTGTCTCCTCTACCTAATGCATCTCATTGTAACCTAGATTATCAACTCTATGGCGCAGGAACTATCTTTTTTTTTTTTTTTCCCCCGAGGCATGTTTGTATAGTACCTACAGCAATGGGGATCTGATCCTTGATTGGTTTACCCCTAAATGTTACTGCAATACAAAATAATAATAATCATCCCAACAGTACCTAGGCATGAATAAGAGATGGAAAGTCTTTTACATTTGGTTTCTCCTTTAGGGCTTTTTTCTGAACTATGTCATGATTTTAGGGTAGTTTTTTTATGTGATTGTGTGTGCTCTTTCAACTGCAGTTAAATAAAATGTTATGATTGTAGCAGTTATAGTCTCTCAACTAAATTACTTCAAAGATTGTTCTAATTATCTATCCAAAAATAAAAAGTGCCTATCTGACGCTGTAGATGCCTTTGATTATAGGCAGAGTCAATAGTGCTGCCTATAATTAAGGTTGCCTGACACTTCCAATAATGAAGGTCCTATTTTCAGTTGCTTATTACTTTGCCAACCATTAACCATTTGGATTGAAGTTTTCTAAGCTGGGTTTCTGCCTCAGACTGACTTTTTTTTTGGTTCAGTCTTTCCTCAGAGCAAGATTAGAAAGAAATGCATTGTTTTGCTCAGGTTAAAAAAAACCTTGCAAACTTTCCATTGAGAAGCTCTAGCACCTCCACCCTTTGGAAGAGGAACTTGAGATTTGAAAGGGAGGTTGCTTTAGTGTCAAGAATTTGTGTTTTGCTGTCATGTGAAAAAACTGCCCAAATTTGGCCAAGTTATGAGGCTTTGAAAAATTCAGTTAAGACATGCACAGTAGAGTTGTTAGAGTTTGGCAGCTACATATACTCCAAAGATTCTATCTGCACTGGTCATGCACCAGCCCAGAGCTGTAGGGGCTGAAAGTGCTGCTCCTGGCTACTGTGAAATTGGACTTTGTAAAAAAGATATGGGACTTGGGTGAGGATCCTAAAGTAACAGACTGGGATTAGTTAGGCAGAGACAGGAGCTGGGCGCAGGAACAGGGGAGAGACAGAGCAGAGGGAATGAGGAGGAACAGAAGCAGAATATAGGTATGTGCCCAATACCCTTCAGAAGTGGGAACTGAACCAAAGCTTTCTGAGTCTCAGCATTCTGCTGCTGGCAGCAAATTGCTGTGGAAGTCAGATACTACAGTGATGAGTGCTACAGAAAATCCCCTGAGGAAACAAATTATTCTGTCTGCAAAGCAGAGTTTGAATAGTGTGTAGTAACTAAGGCCTGGAGTCACAGATTGAAAAATCAGGAGAAAACAAAATTCAGTGAGCACAGTCCATTTTGTGCACTAAATAAGGCAGGGCTCCTGTGGGAAAAGTAGTAGGTGACCAAGTGTTGCAATTCCTGTGAGTCATAACACACCAGGGTTCACAGGGTTCCTGGGGGCTAGGAGGGGGCACCTTGCTTCAACCTTCCATCTGATGTCTTGTAGTCAACAGCTAGAACTGGGAATCACTGAAGCCCAGCTCAGAGAGTTCCACCCCTGAGCCCCAACTGATGGAATACCAGAGCTCCTGATTGGCCTACTCCCCCTAATTAAGCTGGAAGGAGGAACAGGAAGTCATCCATACAACTGGGCTCCACCCTGCTTTGGACTGCTCACCCAGAGCTACCTGCTCTTGTCTCCTGATCCTGATCTGGTTTCTTGACCTGGCCTGATATCTGACTTTTGATTCCTGACCTTCTGGTCCTCAACCCTGGTCAGCACGAGGACCTGTCCCTCTATTCTGTGTTAACCACTAGGCACAGCCACCTATTTCCTGGCCTTGGCACCATGTAATTAAGATTTGAGATATTTTGGACCAAAAGAAGGACATGTGTTCCAAGGCTGAGGGACCCTCACTGTAAAATGCACTCTTGGAAGCTCTTTCTTATACTAAGGAGGAATCAGATTGAGTGCCTCTGCTGACCACAACTACAGCAGAATAGCAGTGGGGAAAAAGGCAGTCTCTTAAATAGGCAAGTCCAAAGCCATGTGCCTTTGAATTTCTTAATATATCTGTAGAAAGCTTGTAAAACATGGATTATTGAGCCTAACAGCTTAGCCTGTTGTGTAAACATTTCCCTTAGGATGGTTTAAAAAAAAAACCAGAGAGGAGTTGATAGACCACAGCATTAATGCAATCTTATTTTCAAAATAAAAAATGGAGGCAAACTTTGTGGTGACCTTCTTTAGGATCATGATATACCCATAGAAAAGACAAAAAATCACTTCTTAAAACATCTGTATTGATGTCCTGACTGCCAACTTCTGATTCAAGATAAATGCATATTTCTCCGGCTGGAGGATTTCTTTCCAATACTGTAATGTTTTGAATGAATTATCATAAAAAACTGAACAGCTGTCATTAACATTCAGTTTGAACAAAATAACAGCTTTGATAGTGCCTAAGCTCCTGTGATTTCCGCCTCCCCCCCCTTCACTACATGAACACTCATTCCATTCTGTTTGTTTCTGGTAAACACAGAGCAAGTTCTTCTTGGCATAGCAATATGACGTGAACAAACATCTTGGAGTTACAAAAAATCTTGCACATTTTGCTTGATTAAATGAAAGATAAGGACATTTCAGTTGTCCTGATACAAGTTCCTGACTCACCACATGAAAACCGGTAGCTGACTTAGTCAGTCTACTTAGCAACTGCTTCAGAATTAGACCAGCTCTGTGCTCATGTTGCAGTGGAGTGATAATCCTTTTCCCCCAAAAGAAACTGAAAAGTCTTATTGTTTCACTTAAGCAAGAAAAATAGGTGTCAAGACTGACCATTTAGAAGGCTGAGGAAAGGAAAGGAAAGAGAAGAAGAGAGATGAGAAACAGGAAACAAAGAAATAGAAAATTAACGTGACAGTCCAAGCAAACCTGCTCTATAATGGTCACCCCTATCTGGCCATGTACTCTCTGAACTATTTGCCAGTGGAGCATTGTACAACAGCAGTATGTGGCACTGACCCTTTTTCTTCTCACTTTGAGCATTGGAGGTAGTCAAGTGAGCCATGTAAATACAGTACATGGAGCAGATTCAGCAGTGAAGTAAACAAGAGTGTAAACTACAGGTTGGATGTGAGTTGGTAAGAAGGCAGATGTAGGTTGGTGCACATAAATGGTAAAGTAGTAACTTGTACTGATTTGGGGCTGAATTCTCTGCTGGCAAAATTCCATTAATGTCCCTAGAGTTAAACCAGCACAGAATTTAGCCATTGATATTTAGAGGATGTGCAGAACAAGTGTAACATATTCCAAGTGCCAAGTTCTGTTTTCAATTACACTGATGTAAATCTCGAGTAACTTTAATTAAGTCAATACAGTGTGATTTTGGCCCTTTGTGTTTATGTACTTTTGAAAAGTAAATCATCAGCTTGACAGACTTGTAATAAGGGATATCTATATTATGGCTTATGATGTAAAAACCTCCTTAAAGACAATGTAGTTGTGCACATGGATTCTTGACTTGAATGCTGAGACCTCTCAGTCACTTTGGGCCAGATCACTGCATCTTCCCTTGTCCGTGGAGGTAGTTAGATACCTCCACAGCACCTTCCCAGCAAAAAGCCCTCTGGACTGATAGCACATGGAGAAGAGGTGGGAAGAGGGAGCCCTGGCCAACACTGGGAAGTTTGGTGTATACCACACATTGTTTCCACTGGGGAATTCACTTGAGTCAATACAGTCACAAGCTCATTGAGAAAATCTCCTGTACATACTGTGGAGCCCCCTTTCCTCCTTCCCTGTCCCTTTAAGTGTCTGATTCATCTCCCATACTAGCCAATGGGAGCTTTGCTATTAACATCAATCGTAGCAAGATCAAATCTTTAGGGATGTTCTGGGGCAACATAGCAGGGGAGGCCCTGGAAGACAGCTTCATTGGAACCATTTTGGCAGAAAGTTGGGGGAGGGGGGTGGAAGCTGCAAGAGGCTAGGAGACCATGCAGAGACACAGAGACTGCATGGAATACGAGAGCCCATAAATATTTGGAGCAGAACGTGGAAAGCTCCACAAAAGGAATCTCCACCCTGCTCCCTCCATTTTTCCATGTAGCAGGATGAACTTGGCCCATGGCTCTTTTTAGCCATAGAAATATCTATGCATTCATTCATTAAAATATATTTACATGGTCATGGCGGTCTCTCATACCCCGTCTGTCACCTACTAAAAATCACTAGGAAATGATTCATTGGAAAAAGTTCCTGTATAATTGTGGTGTCTGCTGCACTTTACTAAACTACCTTGATGATCATAGTTACTTTTTCTCCCAAAGGTAAAAAAAGGTCTACAAAACCAAAGCCCTTTGTGGCAGAGATCATTCTGAGTTGCAGAGATTGGGCGCAAACTGATTCTGTCCAAACTGACTTGGCTTTTAATTTTGCATGCAAAAAAAATTCACTTTCAGGTGGGGAGCTTATATGGCCAGTGCAAAGTTTGTGTCTGAGTTAGGACAAATATGCAAAGACAGCCTTTACTCCATTAACTTGCATTAACTAGTTAGTATTTGAGAACATCATTCTTGTGAGTGGCAGCATGTCAAGCAATTTTGCACAGATCCTTTGAAAAGATGAGTGGTAAATGAGGCTTATCATCAAGAAACAAACCCAAATTAGCTAGTGCACCACAACAGGAGCTAATTCAAAATGGACATTTATCATTTTGCCCAGCAGTCACCCAACAACACAAGAATGCTTGGGGACAATAAAGTGTTCAACAACAATAAACAACTCATTTGCTGCTGTTTTATGCCCTGTATTCTTCCAGTATAATTCCTCTTGCGATATCCCTTAGATTGAAATATATATTATCCTGTTTTAATATGCCTAATCTATGAGCTTCTGACAACAAGAAATACTTTTCTCTTTACTACATTGTCTTTAATTTCTTTGAAAAATTTGCTTTGACTTTTGACTACCTACAAATTATCAGGAAAGCCAAATAATATTTGTTATTGTGCTCTGCCATTTCCCAGTGTAATTTAATTGAGTTATTTTTAAAGTTTTTCCATTGACATTAATAACAATTTTGATAGAGGTAATCAAAACTTGAACCTAGGTTCAATTTCCTGACCATTTCTCAAGATTAACTCCCAATTTAACGTGCACCAAGGGGGACTAATTCAACAGATAAACCAAACAACAATGTTCTGTATTAGAAGGATTCAAAGCACCATTAGTTTGCAAATCACTCCTGAACCTTAATGAAATCCTTCCTATTAATGGAATACAGGAGTTAAAATGGCTGCATACAACTGTCTATATAGATTAAGTTATTTCCCTAGCTAGTTGTCAGGAAGAATTCATTTATCGTGAATGGCATATAAAAAAAGTTTCAGCAGTTCCTTGGTGAGGATTTTTATGCATGCATCAGCACTACTGAACAATTCAAGGCTGTTTCATAAAGGGAAAAATTTGACTTATTAAAATAAAGTTGCAGCCCTCCTTTTCTGTATTTTAACATATTAAATCATTGTATTTCTCTGTAAAGGTCCTTTTAATGTGAACTGAAATCAGTTTGTAATAACACACTGTTTTCTCCAACTTTTGGATCTAACTTTCTCAGCTATTTCCCCCCATGATTCCCTCCCCCCCCCCTTTTTATTTATTGTTCATTAGGTGAAAAATTTTAGTTCCACAAGGGAATCATAATAACCCACACACGTCTGACATAATTCAGTCACTTTTGGGACAGTTCTCTATCTCTGTTTAGAAAAGCTGAAGAACAAGCAAATGTGAACCCTCTCTCTATCATATACACAAAACTATGAGAGATGAGGCTTTCCAGGTCACCCTCTGAAGTCATTAGTAGAGAAGTTTTAGGGAGGACAGTTTCACAGCTGTCTCTGCTGTACCTGTAATATGAAAAAACAAAGACCTTGCATTTCTATGACTGTCAGAGGTGAAAGGCCAATGTTTGGTCCATTAAGCTGTCTAAGGGCTGTTCACACGTACCTGGACGACGGGAGTTACGCAAACCACGCAGAGTAGTTTGCATAACTCCCGTTGACTGCTTCTGCACGCTGTTCATATTGTGCTGAGCCAATGGGAACAGCGTTCCCGTGGGCTCAGTGCTACACTAGTTGAGGAGGTGGGCTTATTCAGTCGACTCCCTCATCGATTGAGCAGGTCTATACTGGCTGCTCAATCGATCATGAAAGATCAATCTGGCCACCACCAGTGTAAATATAGCCTCACTGACAAGTATCACTCAGCTTTCAATTCTGGATGAACAGCCTTAAGAAGAAGTTTCTTCCTCAGGCAAGAAATGACAGTATAAAGAAAAATAGGACAAATAAAGAACAAATAGAAAGAAAACCAGAAAAAGAAAACCCATTGTATAGGCTCAGGAATCAAGTTCTGCTCACCTTACATGAGTAGTCCAGTGGGCCAAAGTCATCATTCAATGTAAATCCACTGACTTCCGTGGAATAATAAAATGGGTGGATGTCACTCAGTAGGACTATTCACGTGGGTGAGTTGAACAAGATTTCAAAATAGAAAAGAAAAAGTCAGCCCACCTGTCATTTACTGTTTAAATTTTGCAGAATGTTTCCAGTAAATTCACTTGAATGATTTGGATTCTCCTTTGTCAAGAACAAATTATACCTAATTTTCCCCCTTGACAGGATTACTGTCCTGGTGGCTAGAGGGGAAGCTGTAGATGTGATTTATCTTGATTTTAGTAAAGCTTTTGATACAGATGACGCTCTAATGAACAAACTAGGGAAATGTGATCTAGATAAAATTACTATAAGATGAATGCACTGCTGGTTGAAAAACTGTACTCAAAGAGTAGTTATCAATGGTTGTCTGTCAAACTGGGAGGACATATCTAGTGGGCCCTGCAGGGGTCTGTCCTAGGTCTAGTACTATTCAATATTTTCATTAATAACTAGGATAATGGAGTGGAGAGAATGTTTATAAAATTTGTGGATGACACCAAGCTAGGAGGGGTTGAAAGCACTTTGGAGGACAGACTTAGAATTAAAAATGACCTCAACCAATTGGATAATTGGTCTAAAATCAACTAGATAAAATTCAATAAAGACAAGTGCAAAGTACTGTACTTAGGGAGGAAAAATCAAATACACAGCTATAAAATTGGGAATAACTGTCTAGGCAGCAGTACTGCAGAAAAGGATCTGACAAATTATAGTGGAACACAAATTGAATATGAGTCAATAATGTGATTCAATTACCAAAAAGACTACTATCATTATGGGGTGTATTAACAGGAGTGTCATTAAATACGGGAGGTAATTGTACAGCACTCCTATTGATTTTGCTGGGACAGAATTTCATACAGATTTTTAACTTGCCAGTGTCGCTTTAAGAAATTAGAAATTTAGTTGTGTTATCAAGTGACTTTGCCTGTCCTGCACCAACACAGTGTATTTTTTTGCTTCACATATTCCTCTGGCAGTGCAGTAGAGACATAAACAATAAAAGACAAGTTAAAGCATTTTGTAGCTCCAAAGATATCTAGCAACTCATGGTTCTCTTACTGGAGTCATTGCTCATTTAAACTAGGGATGACTAAAACTAACTATAGCTACAGTATGTGGGTTATTTGTAAACCAGTACCAATCTCCTCCCTTTTTCCAGCCACCACACCCAGCCTATTTATTTAGTAAGAGGTTCTGCAGTAGCTCTTTATTACAAAACAAAATGGCATTGGTCACAGAGAATGACATTAGTAAATATTTTTACCATGGTGCATATATGTTATGAATGCTTGAAGGATGTAGTGACTATTCACACACAGTGGAACCCATATCAGCAGGAATAGTTTTCTGAATTACCACCTGCTCGCTGATGACTTTCCTTATTGTAATATACCCTCTTATGAGAACTTTTTTCCAACTTGCCTTTGTAGGGCTGGCCCTTTAAATTTTGCAAGAGACACATTGGCAGCCCTAAATAAGGGATTTTGCCACATACAGGCTGCTTCCTGTGTCACTGCATCAGTTCTAGCATGGGCACGAATTCGTCCCTACATCCTATTAACAAGGAAAATTACTAACTCTGAAATGAATGTCAAACACATAATTATCTGTGGGAGTTGCACTTCATTTGGGTGGATGTGATAATAGCCACATAGAAAAATGTACGTTAAGATTTAGCATATATTACTGTAAGGAGAAAATACATTTGAAGACATCACATCATGCATAATGGCCTATCTCACAGCTTGTAATATGAAGGGGAAAAAAGGGGGGGGGGGCAGTCAGATCCTCAGCTGATATAAATCAGTAAACTCCATTGACATCAATGGAATTTCATTGATTTACACGTCCTTTTTCTTTTAATATAGGCCCCATGGCTTAAGAACACTGATACATTTCTGGTTATCCCATCAAAATGTACAGAAGTATGATGCAGTTTTAAAAAGTGGATGTACTGGAAGGATAAGGTCTTCGGGGTGTTAGTACAGCACCTTACACAACGGGACTTTGATTTTGATTAGGGCTTCTGGGCACTATCACAATATAAATATGCAAAATAATTAAATTAGTAATTGCTATTCAACAAACTTGAGAAGGGAGATTTTAATCAACAGAGACATTATGCCATTCAAGGGAGAATCTTAATTTCCAGAAACTGCATTCTGCTGTCCTACTGAGCGTGTTTCTGGGCTAAAAAGATGCTCTATCCACAGTGTGAGCATTCCATTCTGTCTCACTGTATTGCAATTTTCCAATTGTCTTTACTCTTCATTTCTTTTTTTAGGAAAAATATAAGTTGCTATGCATTTCTCTGTAATTTGTTATGTATTATGTATCTTTAAAATATACCCTTCTGTTCTGATTTTTAAAGCATTAATACCAGCATGTCACAATTAATTAGGAACCCTAAGGAAATGGTGCTTTCACTAGGTTAAAAGCAGAAACACTTTGACTAATATATTCACTTGAGCTTCTTGCTTTCACACAGATGCCATTCTCGCTCTTTGCTTTCAACTGACTTTCTTTTGGAGGGAGAAAATTTGGGGCCAAATCCTGAGAGGTTTGGAACCGTACCTGTAAATCCTAAGAGATGCAAAGCACCTGAAGGCAGACCTTCGTCTAGTGTACATTGTCAGAGTTCCAGTAGAGCTACCATAATTTACAGCAGCTGAGGATCTGTCCACGGCTCAGCACCTCCAAATCCCAAGAGTTGCAAAACATCTGCTCAGCATCTCACAGAATTTGGCCTTTTGTCAGTTTGCAGTTCATTTCTGCTTCACGCTTCCAGCCTTGAGGCAACCTAAACTAAAGGTAAATTACAATCTCTTTCTTTTCTTATTTATTATTAATGGGATTGTTAAAACTAGTTACTATATGTAAAAATCCTCCCTCTGCTGGCATTATTATTATATTTTTTATTTTTGTATTTTTTGTGGCCTACATTTCAGAATTTTGTATGTGGCATCCAGTTACTTTTAGGTATGCCAAGTCCCTGTTGCATGACAAGTTAACTTGCTTTTCCATAGTGATATGCCAGTCAGCCCTTTTATTGTTCTAATGCCATTTTAAAACACTCTTTTTGGAACAGCCTTCAGTAAGGCAGGGGAAAAATAGTCCATCGTAAATTTTGACAATTTATGCAATGGCAATATTAGCTCTGTGCTTTTGCAAGACAATCTTCTTTGTAAAGAGAACATTAAACATTTCCAAATGAACTAAAGCCTTTGTTTCAACATAAATATATCCACAATTTTTTTTAATGGCTTCTGTTCCTTTCCTATGATGCTCAGTGTATCAGGCTATAAAATGACCACAACTAAGAACATTAATGATGCACAATAACTAACAGTAAATTTTTATTTTTGCCTGTAGCATTTTAAGTTCTGCTCAGACTGAGGTCCTGATTCCACAAAGATTTACATCTATAGTTAGCTTTGAGTTTGTGAAAAATGCTTTTGTTTTTAATGGAACACGTAGTTAAAATTACGCATGCAAGTAAGTCTCTGAAGGATCAGAGCCCCAAAGTGTGAACTCCACTGGTAAAGCAAAAGGAAAAATAGTATATTGCACAGCTATGGAACTGCTTTTATAAAATAAAACTGCAACACATTTAAGGAAAGATTCAGTTTTCTGATCTGCATAGCAGATCTTGGATTTAATATTCCACTTTCCCCACATTTGTGAAACTCTCTGATGACAATGTTTTAAAATATTTCCGCCTCATCTCTCATTAGTGCAGATCTGAAGAAGCCCACTGAGGACAGAAGGAGACTTTCCATCAATGTCAGAGGGCGTTAGATCAGGGCCTGTGTCCAGGACCATGACTCTTAAAGGTGAAATTAATTTTTTCTGTTACAGAGTGACAGGGTGTGTAGCACGTGATACAGCCAGAGTCAAGCTGTATACTAAGGAGTGTTGTTATGAGAACTAGGTACAGTTTTTTTACTCAGATGACAAGCTCTCAGACACAGATATCATCTATTTGTGTTCTGAAAACACCCACCACAATCTAATAATAAAAACTTCCTGTTAATAATAGGAGATGCATTTCCTGGCTGCAAATTCATTTCACATGTAGTCAGATATACTATGGAGGAAAGTGGAATTCTCACATCCTAATGGCAGAACTCAGCTCTGAGATTCTGCTTGCCTTGCTTGTGCAGAACTCATACTGATGCTAGGCAGTTATTATTTTGGGGAAGGGTCAGGAAGGATGACACCACTCCTTGATGGATAGAAGCCAGCTGACTCACATAGGAATCATTAGTCTGTCATCTGCCTTTCTAAGGGCCAGGTTGTTGCTGGAGAATAAGAAATATATTTGAATAATGAATATCTTTGGAAAACTCAGATCAGAAAAAAGGGCTTGATCTTTTTGCAAGAACGACTGAAAATGAAAACAATGATAAGTGCTCTTGATAACACCTTTCACTGCCCCATCATGTCAGGATAAGATGGGAAAAAATTATGTCACTCCTTCTGTGAGTCCAGAAAACTCATTCATCTGCCTCCATATCTAGACTTGAATCCAGGTCAATCAATCTATTGCACCAGCCAACCCTGAAACAAGCTACTACAGCTTGTTTACATTGCATTTGACTTTGTTTTTCAAGTTTAATGCTGTTATAGCAAAGATGAGAACAGAAGAGACGTGACACAGATAAAGCTAGTTTGTTTGCATTGCTGAGGGGGAAGAAAATCACATTTTGATTTCCACTGATAGACTGGAGATGTTTCTGTGGGTCCTGGCACTTTGAAAATAGACTGCTATTTCTATTTTGAGTCTGACACCAAAGGTGAAAAGCTGAGTGCTATTATCAGAGAGGAAAAGCTCACAGAGCCACTACATAAATTGAATCACCAGAAAGCTGTGCTGTGCATCTCGCTGCATAATAATGCAGCTATTAACGATGCATATCTGACACTCGTGTATTGTGTGACACAGATCTGCTAATAGCATGAAAGGCTGAGAGGGGGGGGGGGATATTTTCGCACACAGGAAAGTCAGTATAACCTATATATATGGGAATTGCAACCCAAGATTGCCATGTGCAAACGTTAATTCTGAAATGGGTTCCTTGTTTTGTTTTGCTTTTTTCAGTTGGCTTCTAAGTCAGATCCTGTCAGTCTTGCCCTCATCCACATAAAGCTCTAATTGATTTCAGTGTCCTCCTAAATGTATACCCCTGCATCTACCAGCCTCTGACTATGCATCTTTCTAATGATTTTACATGGGAAGCAGAACATGTTGTTTGATACTCATAATTGGCTGGATTATGCTTGGCCCGTGCAAGGGAGTGTGGGATGCAAAAGGGCACAAAGATCCTTTACCACCCTCCACCTCCATGCAAAGACAAAGCACGGCTGCAGCTCCTGTGCTTTGTGAGGAGCATATCTCTCCGACAACGAGCCTGGCTGTGAGAGCCATTTCAAAGGGGGCAGGGTAAAGGCGAGGCTTTGGGGCTACTCCCACTCTGAAAGTCCAGCAAAGTGGATGGGCTGCAAAATGGGAGCATGCAACATCATCCTAGGAAAAGGTCCAGCCCGTGCTCGCCTCCTGAGCACTGGCGAGCTCTAGACCGCAGTTTTCTCTGGGACATTGTGGCTCAGCACTGCCTGTAACGTTGACTTGTGCCTACGGGTATATCTACACTGCAGCTGGGAGTGAGCCCCCCTGGACTCATGCCACTGGGGCTCAAGTGATAGGGATGTCATGGCTTGGGCTGGCGCGAAGGTTCTCAAGCCTAGGGGGTTGGGTAGACTTGAGAGTCCAAGCTTCTGTCCAAGCTGGAATGTCTACATTGCTATTTTTAGCACGCAAGTTCAAGCCCTGCTAACAGGATTCTGTGCACCTTGGGCTGTGAGGCTCACGCCCAGCTGAAGTGTAGACATACTGTGAAGGGACATGCTCTCTCGCTCAAGGAGAGAGGAGACTAACAAGCTCTCCTGACTCTGTTCAGCACTAATGAGGTGCACCTGCAAGGCTTGTTCTGCTGAAGGGTGAGGAGCTTAAAAAGGGAAAACCTGCTCTAGCAAGGGGGCGGCGAACCAGAGGAGGGCTGTTCCAATTCACCCAGAGGCGGTGGTGAACCAGAGGAGGGCTGTTCCAATTCACCCAGAGGCGGTGGTGAACCAGAGGAGGGCTGTTCCAATTCACCCAGAGGCGGTGGTGAACCAGAGGAGGGCTGTTCCAATTCACCCAGAGGCGGTCGTGAACCAGAGGAGGGCTGTTCCAATTCACCCCAGAGGCGGCGGCGGCGGCTGCTGCTGACGACGACGACGACGACAGGGCGTACTGCTTTACAGCTGGTCTGTACAGCTTCAGGAGCAGTGAGGCCTGCTCCCATCTCCCTCTCAGCTGACCTATTTCTAAGAGGAGGGGCTGGAGGTAAACCCCCCTGAAAGACAGTCACAGACCTACTGATAGACCAAGCCTCAGGAGCTGGATCTAGAAAGACCACTTTTGCCTTTTTTTGTTTGTTCGTTTTCACTTCGATTCCCCTCTCCCATTAGAGAAAGCAGGAAGAAAGGGTCTTTCTTTTGTCTCAGAGAATACCTCATATACTATGAACTGGGGGGAAGGACATTATAAAAGACTGGAAGAGGGGTCAGTCCAAGGAGCCCCTGTCATCCTTTCCCCCCATACCCTAATAGGCCCTAACTGAGCGCAGATGGAGAATGTCTCTCTGCTTACACCAGAGTTCATAAACGTGATTTCACAACTTTATAGAAAGGAGATTTTCCTGAACACTGACCCCAGCTGAATGGTTCACCCTCAGGATGTACCAATGCTGAATAAGAAAACATTCAATTATCTGTTTCTCTGTGGTTTAACTGTTGTCTGTGGGCTATTGCTACAACTTTTGTTTAGAATTTAAAGTAAATCTACAAAAGTAAAAATAGGAGGGGGGGAGGAAGGAAATACAGCAGCGCATGACTGCATCTAAATGTTAGTTACTAATTTATGTTGAATCCCCACCACGCAGACAGCAGAGAGCAGGCCTAGTATATTATATGCTAAAAGCAAAACACATTTTTCCAGTACTGTTTTTGAAAGAAATCCTGCAGTTTAGAGTAATTCTCAGATCATTAATGTAAATGCAGGAAAACTTACAATATTACACAAAGTTAGAAAATAGTAAATTTTCTAACTGGATGATAACTCAAGTACATTTAATAAAAAACTGTAGCCCATTTGGTTCTTTTGTATGTACTGTTTACATAACTGTTTACCACATAAAGCCTGTCTTAATACATGAAAGCACATTTATATGAGCATAGCTGGAAATATTCTGAGCAGATATATCTCTGCGAGTGAATTACTTAAACTGCGCCTATTTCTGCTCCCACTATACTCAAAGGGAAGAGGATTAAACTATACACACACATGTGTAAATGCAGGGTTTTGCAGATACAAGATATATGCATGAGTTTTATATGGCTCACCCATTTTACTTGGGTCTCGGAAAATGTGGCCTGTAATACAGTTCAAGTTTCCTTTTAATGTAAACAAGTGCTCCATTGGCACAAAGTAATTCATTTGACTATGTAAAGATTGGTCCAGGTTTATCTCTGTGGGCTGTTTTCATTATTTTGTTGTTGTTTTGTTAAATTTGACAATATTATATCAATAGAAATTCACATCTTTTTAGTTAAATACATAAATAAATAAAATTGCCACATCACAGGTATAGCTAATAACCCACCTTGTAACACTGAACCTCTACATAGTACCGCTTACTAACTGTTGGTCTTTGTTTTCTGCCTCCTGCACCTTAAAATCTCTATGGACTATATGCTGTCTACAGAGAAAGATAAGCCATTTTGTGTTCAATTCTGTGCAGACTGTCAGAAGAAATGCATGCTATGCACTGCCTCCTGGAGATTTTAGTGTTGCTGTTTCTAGTTTGTTGGTGTTTTTTTATCTAAATTAAGCCCCTTAGACCCAAAGTATGTGTTCTGCTGTTTGTGTATTTTTAAAAAAAAAAAAGGCACTAAAAGCAAGATAGTTGATGTATTCAGCATGTTCCATGTAAGGCATGTTTCATCAGTTTCAAAGCATTACAGTGGTTGGTGAATAAGACTCGTACAACCCAGTCCCTTTCAGCTACCGCTCCATGAACTGGAAACATGTTGTCATTGGTGCTATCACCTTACTTAAGGCCAGTAGGATAAATGTTCCCTTCCCACCCTTCCAATCCAAGAAAATCTTTACTGATTCTGTCCACAGAGGTACAAAGTGTGGAGTTCCTCCTTTGAGATGCTAAGCACTCTTACCCTCCTATAGACCTGAGCATGTGAGCTGCTGAGTGCTTACAGAGAGTTGCTGAGCACTCTGTACTTTCATTGCCTTCAGTGGGATCTGAGGAGCTCATCAGCATTTTTGTAGGTGAAAGACCCAGGATTTCAGCACTTCATAGGTTTTGGCATTTAGTTTCTTCTTCTTTTTCAGTTCTGGTACTTAACTTATCACTCCTCATTGTGTAATGTTACTGAGTGTCATCAGATGTCATCATTGCAGATACTCTTGCTTGCTCTGGCCAAGCAAATGTATAAGCAGTTAACTCTTGAAGCAATGCTTATTGCCATCTGTGGTGCAGTTCTCTTTTAGGTTCTGAACATATCACCAGTAAAAGTTTATTCTGTCTCATTTTTTGTCTCAGAATCATACTTAAGTATAGCTGCTGCCTACTGGCTATATCCGCACAAGCAAACAGACATTAAACTGTGCCAAAACATTACACATTGTTCCTATTCTTTATGGCAGAAACATGTGTACTCTAATCTAAACAGGGCTTCACAGAGATCTACAGCATGGTTCCTGACCCTGTTCTCTTTTCTTTTGCACAGCTTCTCAACTTTTGAAATCAGAATCTGGCTCATTGCATTTATGTCTGTAAGTGCCCTGCCTCTTCCAACATTTTTTCATTTTTCTTACTCTGACTCTGGTCTGCGTGTTTGGTTGGGCCAATTGTTCCTCTCTAAACATTAGCATCAGACTAAACATGTTGAATAACCTGACAAAATTGCCTGACTGTTAATGTAATAATCATGGCTTTTGTATGGATGCCAGAAATGAGTAAGTTCATTGCAGGACTTTTACCCAACATTGAACTGTCTTTCTGTGAAAGGTTTTGATCTAACTAATCAGGATTTGTGATTGTAGAAGCTTTCTAGTTTGCAGTTTTGTTAAGCAGCTGTTTATTGGTTTCCCATTGCCTTTCTGGCATTGGCCACTATCAGAAAAGAGGACACTGGGCTAGATGGACCATTGGTCTGACCCAGTATGGCCATTCTTATATTCGATGATGAGCATCACGACGGTAGTTGTTCACATGGTGTCTGTCAGTGACATGCAGAATACTGCAGAGATTGATTCTTAATCCATTGTCATCTTAATTTTTTTAATAACTTGCCTGAAGTAAGAAATAAAGCTGGTGTCAGAAAATATGCTGATGCTGGAAGACTGATACCTTCTGTTTAAACCAATCTGTTTCAGTTTAGACTTTAAGGTAACATGCAAAGGAGAAAAATGAGCTAGTATTCTTTTATGCTTCTTTATGATGTACAAAGAAGGACTGAAAGCTATAGTGATGGTTTCTAGATTTTTTTTTTTAAGGAGAGAGGAGGGGTTCTGCTTGTTTTGTACATTAGACATTTAGGGAGGCTTGTTTTTGTCTAGGTTGGATGATTAGTGATCACTGGAGAACAAGTGAAATGGTGATATCATAACACCCAAGAGACTGAATGTTGAGCAGTTGAAAATGGAAGAGATTTTTAATAAGACTGCTTAAAACCTTTTGGGATTTTTGGTTTCTTGATTCCTATTTAACTTCAGTGGCTAACTGACAATTTGGATAAAGGAAGCTTTTATTAATCAACAGCTGTGCCCCTTCAACTAGTGCTAGAGCTAATAAATCTCCTAGAAGCCTCCCAGAAGTCCACCAGAAAATCCTTGGAGGAACAAACTTGATATTCTTCATATTCTTCACCTTCACATCGTAAGGTGTTTGTTATAGGCAACACTTAGCACAATGGGGTTCTGGTCCATGACTGGGTCTACTGGTTGCAGCTGTAATACAAATACAATAACAACCTCCAGCTAACAAAAGCAGGGTTTAATCTCCCCCCCACACCAATTTTTCAGGCTTTGTTTTTACATCATCAAATAGAATAGGGCAGAAACAAATTAACATCATCTTTAATATTGGCTTAGCATAGTGGGATACTATGCAGGACCACAGTGGCTGCTTGAAAGAGGATGAGGACCATATCAAATTTGCATTTAAAATACATAAAATTACAATGGATTTAATCTGAAATAAATGCAAGCATATTGCTATGTAAATCCCTAGACTAATATGTCACTTCTTCAGGCAGGATCATAGCAGCAGAGGGGAAACTTGGAGGACTGTGATAACAGATATTAGCTAAAATTACAAATGAATTCCATAACCACTTTTTATTGTGAGACCCTCCTGAAAATAGTAGGGCTCTCCTCTTGTAGTATACTTTGCACTGGAGATTTTAGTCTTCTATAAATATTGAAGAGGGTCATTTACCTTCTCTCTCCCTCTCTTTCACCCTCCCGTCCCCTCCACCCCTGTTAAATCAAAGAAACTGCATACTACTACAGAAGACTTAAAGTGGTGTCATGTCTGAAGAGAAATCCATTCAAATATCTTTCACTCTGTTGCAGTATTGCCTTCTTCCTCTGTGGAGGAAAGTACTTGTATTCAGAGAGAAATCAGCACGGAACACACCAAGATGCAAACTCATGAAAAGTCTTTATTGAACTAACACTAAAAACCAGCCAGGACTGGCTGAGCTATCCCCTAATAGTCTAACTCTGTTGCAACAAGCTAAGCTCTGATAATACGGCAACCTAGGCAAGTAAGTAAGACACAAAATACACAACATATTCCTCCCTTCTTAACAAAAACGCCCATTTAACAAAACAATCACTAAATTAGGGAATGAGAGTAGACTGCTTTAGTTCCCGGCTAAATTCTGGGGATTATTTTGCCCCATAACATGGGTTTGCCCTAGCTAAAGATCCAGCCATTGAAGAGGCTCTCTCTCTCTAGGTGGATTACGGTGGACTTCTGGTGTTCTTGCAGCGGAAGGTGTTATTGGTGCGGGTCTAACAATGGGCTCAGGACTCGTAGCTTGAACAGGTGAGGAGGTTGTATCTGCTGCAGAGGTGGATGGAGAAGGGGACTCAGGAATGGGTGACTCTTGACTCGATATCTAACCTGTAAAGGTGAGGTCAGGCAGTTCTACTGGAGATGTATCCTTGGAACATGTATGACCTGGCAACAACTGGTCTACATGCTGCCACCAGATATGATCACCTGCAGTCTGGACAGTGTAGGAAATAGGTCCTGTTTGGGCAATGACTATAGCAGGGACCCATTTAGCTCCAGAAGCACAGTTCCGAGCTAGGACAGGCTGTCCAGGACTAAAGGTTCGGTCTTTTGCTCTGTGTGCACACATCTGATTACTTGGTTTTGCTATTGACGTTGCTCAACTTGTCGTGCTTTCGTGGGTTTCAGCAGATCAAAGCAAGTGTGCACTGTTGTCCCATCAATTGAAAGGCTGGGGGCACTTTGGTTGTAGCATGAGGTAGTATAGTGTCCAGACGCTTTTGAATGGATGAATGTCCTCTTGCAGATTTTAAAGCTTGCTTCATGGTCTGCATAAACCTTTTAGCTAATCCATTGGTGGATGTATGATACAGTGCTGAAGTGATGTGATGTGAAATTTGCTTTCATAAAATTTTCAAACTCCTGAGTGATGAACTGCAGTCCATTGTCGCTCACAAGTTGTTCTGGCAGACCAAAATGACTAAAGTTTCTGGTTAGTACTTTCAGCAGTAGTGGATGGCATTACAGAGACTTCTGGCCATTTAGAGTGAGCATCTACAACAACCAGGAACATGCTTCCTTCAAATGGGCCAGCAAAATCAACGTGAATACGCTGCCACAGGTTTTCAGGCCAGTCCCATAGGTGCAGGGGTGCCAACTGAGGCGTGTTCCTTACACTTTGACATGAAGTACAAACTCTTGCCTTCTCTTCAATGGCACTGTCCAGGCCAGGCCACCAAAAGTAGCTTTATGTGCAATTTCTTTCATGCGCACTATTCCACAGTGACCTGAATGTAGCTATCCTAACATCTGTGATCTCAGTAGCGGTGGAATAATGACGCTCAAGCAACTAGAATGGATTGATAACTCCATCCTCCTGGACATGTAGGGAAGAAGGTCGGGTGAGACCTGAGAGTCCCATAGAGATGTTGCATGCATTACTAGGTCCATAACTTGGGACAGTACTAGGTCAATGTGAGTTGCCTTCTTTACTTGAGTAGCAGTGATGTGTGTGTTCTCTACTTGTTCAAAGTAGAAGATTTCTTTCTAGCCAATATATTGATGTTTATTTAGCTGGCAAAGGCAGCCTTGAGAGACCATCTGCATTGCAGTGCAGAGTGGATTTCCGATATTTGATCTCATGTGTGTGCGGAAAGCAACAATGCCCATCTTTGCATACAACTAGCAGCCAATGGTGGAATGTCTGTGCATGGTCCAAAAATTGATGTTAGAGGTTGATGGTTGGTGAGAAGTATGAACTTCTGTCCAAACAGGTACTGGTGAAATTTCTGAATTCCAAAAATGATTCCCAGTGCTTCATGTTCGATTTGGGCATAGTTAGTTTCTGCTTTGCATAAGATGCATGAGGCAAAAGCAATGGGTCTCTCCTCTCCCGAAGACATAATGTGTGACACGATTGCTCCTTCTCCATAAGGGGAAGCATCACAGGCCAACTGTATAGGTAAGAACAGATCAAAATGCATCAAAACTTCTCAATTTAGCAGTGCGTGTTTAGCCTTGTTAAATGCAATATCACAGGCTTCAGTCCACTTCCAGATCTTGTTCTGGCCAAGTAGTTCATGTAGTGGTCTTTGCAGTGTTGCTAAACTGTGGAATAAACTTTCCATAATAGTTCAATAGCCCTAAAAAAGAGCGAAGTTGGCTTACATTTTGAGGAGGTGGAGCTTCCACAATAGCCTTAACTTTTGAAGGAGACTTACAATATATGTCCCAAATATTCAACAGAAGGCTGGAAGAATCCACATTTGTCTTTGTGGACTTGTAGGCCATACTCTTCCAGTCTTTGTAGGGCAGCCTCCAAGTTCTTAAGGTGATCCTCCTCATTCTTGCCAGTGACCAGTGTCGTCAAGATATCAATGGACTCCTGGCCAGCCATTCAAGATCTGGTCCATAGCTCTTTGGAACAAAGCTGGAGCAGATGTTATTCCATAGGGGAGCGACAGTATCGGTACAGCCCTTTATGTGTCATGATAGTCAACAGCTCTTGGGACTTCTCATCGATATGCATCTGTAAATCCTGACTCAGATCAATCTTGCTAAACTTTTGTCCACCAGCCAAGCCAGCGAAGAGGTCATTGGTGCGAGGAAGAGAGTATTGCTCTGCACACAACACCAGGTTAACAGTGACCTTAAAATCCCCATAAATCTGAATGGAGCCATCTTTCTTCAGCACTGAAACGATGTTGCCCATTGGCTGTGGGTAACTGGTACTAGGACTAGGAACACAGAAAGATGCAAACCCATGAAAAGTCTTTTTTGAACTAATACTAAAAACCAGCCAGGACTGGCTGAGCTATCCCCTAATAGTCTAACTCTATTGCTATGGCAACAAGCTAAGCTCTGTTGATACGACAACCTAGGCAATTAAGCAAGACACACAACACCCTGAACCTGCATGAAGTCTGCAAGGAAAGAGGGAATGCTCAGAATGGCCTAATCCCATAAGTGTATTGGCAAGCTCTGGAATTCATAGACACACATAGGTAGAGTGTTAATCCTAACAACACTGCAGCAGTCTTTGTATGTACAGTGTGTTTAGCGAGCAGAATAATATCACTTGTTTTTACTTGTGATGTTCTTTAGGCTTTGCTCATAAAATAATTGATGCCTCATGTTCCATCCAAACTAGCTGCTCTCAAGGGACATACAGTGAGTTTGACAGAGTTCTTCAGTGAAGGCCCAGCATTTTATCCTGCCAGTCTGTGGATATACAGTTGATGGATAGCTGGTTGCTTTTTTGTTGTTGTTCATGTTGAAAATCTTGTTTTATTTGGAGCAATTGTATGGGTTGCCACATTACACATACCATTAATTCTCTGGGATGCCTGTCTAGCTGACAGCTTCTTGAGGAATGTACTTGCCCTTAAACAATGACTTACACATTCATTCTATCCAGAGGAAGGATCTGATAGAGCATCTAGGGAGAGAGATGAAAGAAAGAGAACTCTCCACACTACTCTCAGGAGAAACAAAAGTATGTTTATTTGTCTGTGTTGGACAGCCCTTCCTCGGATCCAGACTCCGGGGAAGGCCACAGCGCCTTCCTAATGGGGGAAATAGTGTCTTCAGAGGAGATTCAGTTTGGCAAGGCGGACTGTCAAGCAGTCTATCGCTCCCCGGCCCGTAGGCAGGGGCCAAGCAAATAGTTAATTGCTCTGACCCTTAGGCAGGGTGAGCAAGCAGTTGGTCCGCTCTCTGGAGCTGTAGGGAGGAGGAGGCTCTCCCGGGGTGGCTAGGGAAGCAGGGAGGGGGACGCAGGCCCACCCGTCTCCACTGCATCCCAGGCCAGGGCCCTAGTAGTGGCAAAGGCATTGCTACTCAGTCGGCGGGGTTCCCATCACAACACGCCGATGGGATTGCCCTTGTCCCAGCCACTGACTATGGCTGTCCCTGGGCCACTTCCTCCCCGTATCCCCAGGTACCTGGTTCATCCGGGTTCTCTGGGTCGCTGAGGTGCTCAGTCCGGGGTAGGCCCGCCAGTCCCTCCTCGTCCACAGGGGGCAAGGCGGGGAGCTCCTCTGTGAGGAGCAACTCCTCTAGGTCACAGGGCGTGGGGAATGGCTCGGCCTCAGGCAGCTCTTCCAGGTCCTGTCCCGTCTCTGGGGGCTTGGCATCCGGCAGCTCCTCCAGGTCCCATCCGGCCTCAAGGGGTATCTCCCATCCGGGTTGCTCAGGGGTCTCGGTCCAGTCCTGGGGATTGGATGGCTCAGGCCACTCACTGAGGCCAGGTGGTCTGGTCCAGCTACGAGAAGGCCCTACCCAGTCTCCAGTCCCAGGCCAGTCCGGGGATGGTCGGAGTCTCTGCTCCGGGGGGTGAGCTTCCCTGGTATCAGCCTGGCTCCACTCTGGCCTAGGTCTCAGCCGGCATGGCAGTACGTCTGCCTCCGGCAGCAGTCTCTCCCAGACTGAGCTCTGGGGCCTGCCTTTTATACTGCCCCTTCCCATAGGGGCTCCGCCCCACTGTCACTGATTGGGCTGGCCGGGTGGGCCTATCTCTGCCCGGCCTTGTGGTTGCCGGGCAAACTGGCCTGCCAGCCCTATCACAGCCCGGCCCTTCTGTTGTCGGGCAGATTTGTTTGCTGGGCCGGTTTCGGTCCGGCCCAGTCGCTGCGGCCCTTCCTCGGGTCCAGACTCCGGAGAAGGCCACAGTGCCTTCCTACAGTCTGTATTAGCTCTCCTTACCTTTCCTTACTGAAGGAGTGTCATATATAGTTCTCCTGTTCAGTTTTGTGGAAGCATTCCAAATTTGAAGGAACACAGTCAACATGGAATTTTGTCTGAATATGTTGTACCCACTATAATTACAACTAACACCAAAGATCACTATAACTGAAGGAAGTTAGCAAAAAAAACAAGCCAAAAAAACAAACCCTTTCCTCTATCTTTTCAGTTTGACTTTGTATTTGGCAGCCCTTTTTCTGTAGTGAATTTCACTGTTTACCTTTTATAATCAATTATTTCAGTTTTTCCTTTGCTAAGAAAACCTGATAAAGATTAACTAAGGAGCAGATCTTTTAAATAAAACATTTATAAAACTCAGAATCTAAGCCATCTATCCCATTGGAAAGATGCTTTTTTGGATACTGGATTCTGGAACAATTAATCCATATTTTTAAAAAATCAAGTTGCTACTGTCTGTTTAACATGAAACTGTCTGTGTGGCATGCTATTGCCTGAGCAGATAAATCTGACAGAAGGGATTTGTGAGGACTTGACAGACATGAGTACAAACTAAACTATGAGCAGCTGCAACTTTGGGTGCCTTACGATGCCTTCCTGAAGGAGTTCCCACCTGGGCTGCTCACAAACAGCCTTCTACATGCAAGTTACATTCTGAGTGTTTGTGTGTAACTGCAGCCTGCCAGCTACACATGGGTTACACTCTGACTCTCACCAGGCTTCGTTATACTGCAGGGTGACACAAACACATCCCCAGTTCTAGATTTCCCCCCAGAAATGTATGTCCTATACTGCTCGGCCCTTTTCTGGACAATTGAAGTCTATTTCTTTAAAAGAGATAATATGCACACAACTTGCCACTCTGAATGGAGTTTCCCAAACACTCCAGTTTAAACACACTGGATTAAAAAAAATAAGTTAACTACAAAGAGAGAAATTTTAAGTGAGCACGAGTAATGAGGCATAAAAGTCAGAAATGGTTACAAGAAAAAAAAGATGAAATGCAACTGGTCACTTAACTATGCTGAATTCAAAGCAAAGTTTTCTCACCACCTGCATTCAGCAGTCTTACTGACCAAACTTCTTAGATCAGGACCCCTTCTGCCAGCGTCCAACAAACAGGGGTGCTGGAACAATTTTTATAGTGGGGGTGCTGAGAGCCATTGAACCAAACTGTAAACCTTGTATATCATGGAAACCACTTCAAGCCAGGAGATATGGAAGCACTCCCTGCACTGATAGTTCCAGCACCTATGTCAACAATGGCTTCTTTTGTTGCTTCAGGTGCCATGAATGTGATTGGCAGGAAGAGAAAGAAGGATGCTTGGGGTGTTAGTCCTTCCTTTTTATAGTTTCAGTCTCCCTCTTGAAAAACATTTCCATCTGGGTACCAGGAGACAAAGTCTATGGGGAAGGATGTTCCCTGCTGCTTTTTCCTCACCTGTTTGAGTTTCCTTTCTTTTCCTTCCTGCTTGATGACTCTGTTTACTGCTTAAATGAAAATTAAGCAGAGCACACATTCCTGTGTTTAGGACAAACTTGCTTCCCAACTTCTACTTGGGTAGGGCTGTGGTTCGGAACATCTGTTGTTAACATCGTACAGGGAAATTGTATGACTTCCTGTACAATGAAAAGTTCCAGAGGGGTAGCCGTGTTAGTCTGTATACAGCAAAAACAACGAGAGACCTGTAGCACTTTAAAGACTAACAAATTTAATTTCTGCAGAAATTAAATTTGCTAGTCTTTAAAGTGCTACAGGAGTCTCGTTGTTTTCCCATACACTGTCACCACACATTTTATCAGGACGTTATTGACCAGCAAATTATGAGTTTTCAGATGATACTTTACAAGACATGCCATGTACAAAAATTATTACAATAGTGGGCAGGGTGTAGACACAAGTTCATTCTCTCCCAGAGGGTACAGACAGACAAAGATGATGGGAGGATCCTTTAGAATAACCTCAGAAAGGCCCCAAAAAGCCAGGTCAGTGCATCTCCATGCTTCTTTCATCTTTTACAAATGATCACTGTCAATGCTGAGCATCCTAGCCTGATGTTATCTATTCTAATGGTGCTCCTATTATAGTGGCATTATTTTAAAGCACTGGAATACCAGTTAATTGTTTCTTAAAGAACAGGATGTTTTGTATAATAGAATGGCTGGAATGGGGTGAAATTGTGGCTTTGGAACCTATGCAGAAGAGATGGTTAGTTGGCTTTCTTAATTGCCTGCAAAAGAACTTAATTGTTTTGATTTGGTATGCAAAATCGTAAAAGAAGATGGAAGAAAGGAGCCTGGCCTCCCTCTAACTTCGTGCACCTATCCAGGACCCATGCAAAATGTCAGTCCTTATCTCCTAAGCTCAAAGACTGTTTCAAGCTATTGTTACAGTCAGTATCATCCTCAGGGTATATCTGCACTTGGAGCTGCAAGTGTAAATTCCAGCTCGAAGAGACTTACCCAATAAGAGCTAGCGTGCTATAAATAGAGTACAGCAGCACAAGTGTCACAAGGGACTAGCTGCTCAAGTATGATCCCACCTGAGACCCTTGTCACGTACTTGGACAGCAAGTCCCTCCTGCCATTTGTGCTGCCACAGCTATGCTCTATTTTTAGCAGCTAGCTAGATTAGAGGTATGTCTCCTCAAGCTGGAATTTACACCTCTAGCTTGATGTGTAGAGAAAGTAGATGCTGGTGGGGAGAGAGTACAGCCATGGCTCCCTCCATTCAAAGGATAGTGGGGCACATTTCAGTTACTCTTGCCCATATAGGTTCTTCTACTGTGCTTCACCATAGTATACAAGTGCCTTCCTGGAATGCATTAAATGCTGGGACTAACATCTGTTGAGTTTTCTCTCATCCTCTCCCTGTGGAGAGAAGTGTGGGTAGCGAAGTGTTTTGTTATAGATTTTTAAAAATTTACACACACACACATTCTTTGTGCTTGTTAGAGAAGACAAGATCAAAGAAATTCACGATGCACTTGGAATGGAAACTGGTGCGGTTTGTGAGGGTCCTTAGTTCCTGGGGGAATGCATTCTATAGTTTTAGGCTGGCCCCGAGAAAGCTCTGTCTCCTGCACAAATGAGCCTTACCCTATCTTCAGCTAGTCCACGGGTACTCAGAGGCCACAATTCCCACTCCACTTCCAAGTGGAGCTCCATTTTAATGCCAAAAAAATTATTTCACAGTCTGCTGTATAATAGGAAGGTCTGACTCCTACCCTCTCTGGAATTAAGTGAATAAAGATATTTCGCTATTTCAAAAATTAAATCAGAGTTATGGCAAAATTCTTCCTTCAGGTGTGCTTTTTTTTTTTTTTTTTAAGAAAAACTGTTTTTAAACTACTATGATTATCATGATTACTGGTATTATAATTTGTAATATTAGAGCTATTATTAACAAGACATCCCTGAAACAATGCAAGTGAAAGATTGCATTTCTTAGGACATATCCTGAATACATTACAAGAAAGGAAGAAAGAAAAAGGAATGAGATAATATATAAAACAAGACCCAATTTATTCTTTTAAATATTGATTCTTATTCAAACTGAAAGTATATTTATTTTTTAAAAGTCTCCATTATAAGAAAAGCTTGTGTCTCCACTGACGTGCCAATGCATTGGTTGATTCTGAATGAGTCTAAAGGGCTGGGTTCAATTATTACATTAGCCCTTTTTCCTGTGTGACCTTGGGCAAATCACTTTGAGCCAACTATTTTTAAAAGTGTGTACTTCTGGGTACGCCTAATGTGTGGGCATACAAATGCCAGTGTGCTTGTGCAAACTTTGATTTGCACATGCTGTGAGAGCAACTGGCTGGAGCAGGAGCTGTGACTATCCGGGGCAGGGACTGGAGCAGTCTCTCAGATCTATTAGTCAGCTGGGAGTATTCCCAACAATGTAGGGAAGTAAAGCAGCCATTCCAGTCTGTTCATATTAGGAACTTATATACCTGACTTGTGGTCACCCATTTAGACTCCTGCCCGTGGAGTAGCTGGAACCTTAGGACTTGCAGTTACCACAAATAACTCATCCGGCTCAGAACACTCATCACTCATGCAAGTAAATATTTTTGAATGGAAATAAAAGTTTTTACACATTAGAGTGTATGCAACAGCGGGTGTGGCCTGTGCAGAAGATGCACGCCTCTGAAAATCTGGCCCTTAACCCACTCTGTACCTCATCTGTAGAATGGGGATAACGCTCACCTACTTCAGAGAAACACTAGGAAGATTAATTCTCAGTATTGCCAACTTACGCAGTTTTATCATGTCTCATGATATTTGTTGCTTTTCCTAAAGCCTCAGCTCATGAAGTCAAATGATTATGTGAGAATCTCAGTTTGTTTGTTTTTTGGTTTGTTTTTTTTAAAGTCTCTAGCTCCTACAATTGCAAAGAAAATCTTGGAAACATGAAGCCTAAAGACTGAAAAACCAGAAGATAAATAAAAAGAACCCAATATTTAATATTTTTAAAAATCTCATGATTTTTATGCCCACCTCATGATTTTTTGGGACCTTGGTCATGGGTTTGAACATCTGGGGATGGCTGTAAGTATAATGCCCAATAGAAATGTGAAATGTCCCCATTTCACTGTTTGCAATAACTTTCTGACATGTGGATTTTTGAACAAAGGTTTAGCATTTAAAGGAGCTATGAGAGTATCTTGCATTGTTAGTCTAAAAGAATTGTTTAATGTTGGTGACATTTTAGGAATTCCAGGAGAGTCTCACTTTCCTCAACATTTAAATTCTCCCCACACAGCCTTGCCAATCCAGAAACTGGTCAGTTTGTCCTACTCCTCTTTTTTCATCCTCTGATAGCTTTTGTACCTGTTTCCAATCGCGTTCTTTAGCTCACACTGTAGTAACCCATAGTCTAACAAACAGGATGTACCAGCAGGAACTCAGGGAGAAACACTTGTGCTAAGTATTTTAAACAACACACATGTCATTACTGGAGCTGACATTCACAGGTCTGATGTCTAGCTCTGATGAAATCAAACTCTCTGTACTCCTAAAGCAAGAGGTCTCCAGAATATAAGTTTTTGCATTCAGCCACTTATAGCACTCAATATATTACATAGATATCCCACAATAGACCTTTGAATGAGGAATAAGCTACACTAAAATATAAATTTTTTGTTAGCAGGGCGCTCCCCCTCCCCCAACAGAAAAAATAAGGAGACTGACTTCTATGACTTCTTAGAGATTATTGAACATTTATGTTGTGGTAGTGCCCAAAGACCACAAGCGTCCATCGTGCCAGGCACTCTATAAACACACATGAAATGACATTCTCTGCCCCAAAGAGCAGAGACTGACCAGAAACAGAATCCTGGATTTGAAATTGGGGGAAGTTCCAACAGGGTGTAAATCAGGCTGGAACTGAGACTTTTTGAAAGAAAGCATTGTATATGGGCAATATGGCTGAGTTCTCATTACTCCAAGAACACACTCTTCCATTTCCTGACCTTAGAATTTTTAATATGCTACCTTTATCCTTAATGTTTCAATTAAAATACATTTTAGGATTTTAATTTTCCTGTGTTTAGGAAAAATAATCAATAGCTAGCTATTGGTAAGTGAGGAGGGGCCACCATATGCATTTTACAGTGGAGATCATGTTCTAGTCCAACTTTACTCTCACTGATTTATCCTACTTGAAACAATAAGGCTGTTTGAATACTATAATTACCTGTCCATTAAGAATTGCTCCAAAATTCTGTAACTGACTTTTCTTTCCAGTGCGATTTATCAAATGGATGGGGGTTAGGTTGTTTCTGTTGGATTAGTTTTAGCAATTCAATCCAGTTTCTGATTAATTTTTTGTAAAAACATCATCTCCTTCTGAATGTTTTTTTACACTTTAAAGTTGCCTTATTTTTGGATGCTTCGCAACAACAAAAAAAGAGGCATTTCTGAAAAATTACACCTCAAGGTATATAATAAACTTTTAAAGCATACCAGGGTTAGTCACCATGAACAGATATGTTATTCTTTTTGCAAGGCTGTAGTTTGCGATACCAAATAAAATGGAATGGAGGCTCTTCAGTTTAAAAATGAAAACATAACAGCTAAGAACTTTTCAGTGAGCTCAGGCAAGATCCTCAGCTGCTATACACTGATGTCGTCCTACTCAAGCCAATGGAGTTATGCTGATTTATGCCACTGGACGGTCTTTAGAATTAAGGGTTATACAGTAATATCGGAACCATTATTTGTTTTTGCAACTAAACTGTAATGCAAAATTATATTATTTTAACAAATTCCTGTTTGCTCCTATTAATGACTGCCGAATTCAATGGGCAATGGCAACCTGCTCTCAGTAGACTTTATTCATGGACATGCAGTGTGGTGGTTTATTTCTTAATAAGCACAGGATGATTGTACCGTGTGTTTATTTCACATCTTGATAACTCTTGGGTTTTTTAATAGAAACACAAATTGAATAGTTCTTCCTAGACTTGTAAGATTAAAGTCAACATGAGGCTTTCAGAACCTGTATTGCTCACATTCAGCTCCAAAAGCCTGTCTGAGAGAGGAAAACACACATTTCTAATTTTGAAAAGCATAATGTGTCTTTTTTCTCAACCAAATCAGTTAAAAATATTTGTGTCACAACATGTTACTTATATTGTTTCTCCTAACTAGGAATGTATTAAGTAATATCAGGAGACAAATTATTAAGCTTTCTATCAAGGACTAATAATTATTCAGGGCATAAGCAACTGAATTTCCTTGAAATTATACATAACCTTCTTGAAGGAAAAAACAAAACTGAATGTTCTTTTTCAGCATAATTCAAGATTAGTTGGTAGTCACTCTGCTTCTTGCCTTCTCTGAGTAACTTGATTACCTCTCATTTTTGCATTGCAGGAGGATATTAAGACCAAAGTGGGTGGTGTGAGCTAGTGGGGGATGAGAGCCTGTTTGCACAGGAGATTAGGATTTGCAGCTAGCTCTAATCCTGAATTCAAGAACAAAGCCTGAGTAAAAGCCTTTGCTTATAGGGACAGAGAGAATGCAATTTTCATCCCAGTCTCTTGCACAGGGCTGCTGAAGCACCTCCTATAGCTGGCAGAGGAGTGGCAGACACAACACTTCAGCAGAGTTGTGCAAACATTATCTGACAAATAGTTTATTTGAGTCAAATTCAGTAAATAGTTTCAGATGGAAAAAAATATTTTTGTGCAAAACTTCAACATTCTTGTTTTGCAATTTTGAAAAACGAAACTGACTTTTTGTTTCAAAATGATTAGAAATTTAGTTACGTTCATTTAAAAAAATGGAAACAAATCATTTTGGATCAATAACGATGTTTCATTTGACTCAAAATGATTTTGTTTTTGTTTTGGTGAGAAAAACAAAAAAGTCTATTTCTATGATGAAGTGAAACAATTCAATCAATGCTTTGGATTTTTTCAATTCAGATGACAAACCAAAAAAACCCAATTATTTGCTCACCTCTACTTTTTACTCCCCTTTAACTGGTTTTGTGGATCTGCATTGTGTACATTGTCCTCCTCACTTCCTTTTCTTCAGTCTGTGGCCAAACCTGTAAACTTTTCTCTATGGTACATACTATATTTTTGTAGTTCCCCAACATGACGTCTCCACTACTTTGCTCTTGCTGTCCCCCATGGAAGGCTAACTTGCAGCTTGTAGGCTGCTTTTGGTGTTAATGTAGCTGTTTACATGGGCAAAGGATTTGGGGCTCAATCATGCAAGATGCTAAGCACTCCAATCCTAGCCCAGAAGTGCACTTACATTTAAATATGTTGCTGGATCAGGTCCAGAGTGCTGGTAGGGTGACCGGATATTAAGTGTGATTCCTGGTCCTTACCCAGGCAAAACTCCTTTACAAATGAATGGAACTTTTTCCTGAGCAAGGACTTCAGAACTGAGCCCAGGGAGCTTAGACCAACACTGCACGAAGAGCAAGCCACAAACTTTCCAAAGGGGAAAAATACAAAATTTTGAAAATTTGAAATATCAGTTATTGTAGCCTGGGGCAGCAACATTTTGTACTGACAGATTTGATGTGATTTATTCACCTCTGGACACAAGCAAATCACTAAAGATAAAGTGCTACCTCTGCACATACCAAATCACATGGAATATTCTGTTTAAAATAATGTGTGTGTACACAGACGTGTACATGTGTGCAAAAAGTGTTTCTCGCTCCAAGTTGCACATTACTTCTTAATTGAAATACACAAAAAATATTTGATTAGCATCAAAACAATGCACTTAAATAATGCTTCTGGTTAAAAATCCTCATTCTGGATTAGGATGGATGTTTAAAATAAAAGGTTTATGAATATTTTTATTGCATCAAGAACCTGATCTTGTGATAGACAAATCATCATTCTCAATCTTTCCTGAAGTCAATAGGAGCCAGGGGTAATCAGCACCAGGCTACATTAGACTCCAACCTTTTTTGTGCAGCTGTTTTCACTTTTAAATTTAAAAAGATCTGTGAAACGTGGAAACAATTGTCCGACTGTAACTGCGGGAGAAAGGGAGAAGCTGGGGCTAAGAGTAAGATGAGGCAATTTTTTTCTCTGCTGTGGAAGACTGAAAAAAGCAAAATACATGTGAAATCCCAGATGTTTAGCCCATGACTTATCTATGCAAGGGAAAAAAGGGTGACTCATCATGCCCAAATTTTCATTATTCTGCAAAAAAATGTGACCCAACCAAGTCCTAATTCCATGCTACCACTTATAAAAGTGTCATTTTCTTTGTGAATCATGCAACTTGATGCTCCCTTTTACTCTACCACAACACCACAACAAAACCAGGCATGCAAGTCATTCTTTTGTTTGGACAGTTGGTCTTCTAATTGGGAATCTGATAACCATTTCTGCACCAAATGGTCCTCCCTTGTGTGTCCTCCTTCTCCCAGTGGAGTCACTGTATATCTGTAATGAGATGTCTGTACCAACTAGAAGAGAGTATAGCACTAGGAGAAAAAAGACTTGGGACATAGAATAGTTTTCAAATTAATTTAAGGCTATTCTAAAGACAACAAACTATATGTAGACATTGCAAACTTGATCACATCTCAAAGGCTTAAAGATATCTGCCCAGCAAGAGAACACAGATACAATCAGTCACAGCCTATTGGAACACTGTGAGATTCCTGGGAATGTATGATGCATACCAGGCATCCCTACCTATAGATTGCTAAGCCACACAACTCCAGCTAATGAACGGAGACTGGGCACATGTTAGCAGGTGGTATTTTGAACATGTGCATATTCAGAATCCCAGGAATGCCTAATGTAATATATACTATTCACTTATGAAGCTCTCTCCATTCAAAGAGCTCAAATCATTTTATAAACATCAGGGGAGTAAGTCATAAAACCCCCCATTTATTCCTATTTTAGAAGAGAAAACTGAGATACAGAGGTATTAAGTAATCTTGCCCATGGTCACAGAAATCAATATCATCCTGAGCAATAGAATCCAGATTTCCTAACTGCCAGTCCTGTTCTTTAACTAGAAATGGTTTTAGTCTCTATGTAGAAAGAACAATACACACAAAAAATAAAATAAACCTTCGGATAAAAAAGTATAAGTATATATGATGCATTCCCTCAGGATTTACAAGGACATTCTATGTAACTTGATCACAAATCAATAAAGAAAAACACTGAAGATCTATGCCAGTAGGAGAATCTGTCTCATATTCTTTTTAATGTAATTTGTTGAAACCACTCACTATTTTTTCTTTTCCTTTATTCAGTGGTAACTGTCCTCTGCTCCACCATTTGTTTTACATGATGTTGTTTTCTGAGCAAAAAGAGGGTGTAGCCTGAACTAAGATGTTGGATCCAGGATTGCTGCAAATTCAAATTAGGCCTCTTTTCAGAATAGTATACACTTTCTGATGCTCTTTGTTCCTATGCATAATTATAACCATCCCAAAAATTCAAACAAATTTGGTCAACAAAGGATCAGAATTAAATCAAGAAAAGAAAGGAAATTCAGAGTTTTAGATTATAGATATTGTAGCAGATGTCAGATTTCTTATTCTTGTGCAGTGGGGTGAGCTAAGGTCAAACGAAGTATCTGTCTTCACTGTGAATTTCTTGACTTGTGTGATCTTAAGTAAATCTCTTAATATTATTTGAGTCTATGATTTCATTTCCTTTTATTTCCCCTCACAGTAATATTAAGAAAAGAAAACTTCCACAGAGCTGTATCAGAATTGCCGTACAGACATCCTTTTTTGAGCCATTGAATAAATACAAACCACATTTGATTATTTAAAAGTTGCATAAGCCTAAAGGTCCTCATGATTCCAAAGGAGACTCAGAAACATGCCTTTTGAAAGAAATGATGAATATTACAGAAATGCCCAGAAATAAATTCCAAAAAAACACTCTGAAATCAGCCATTGTTTATTTTCTGAAAACAAATTTTTGACTTATGTAAAATGAACAATGTGATGCTTCCAACAGTCATCCACCACTGCAGCCAGGAGTGCTGCTGATCACGAGTCTAAGATTTTGTTTCAAGCGCTGAACCTGGAAGACCTGAACATCCTAGACTCCCACGGATTTCAATGGTTCTCAGTTCAGCATCTCCAGTAGTACTCAGTGTTGTGTGCATTAAGCACCAGACAGGACTACGCTTTCAATGACCCCCTTATGCCTCAGTTGGTCTTTTTCTAGCAATGTAAACAGCCCAAGAAATGTTAAATTAAAAACCAGAAAAAACCCCTAGGCAACTGGAATCTCAGATGTAAAGTATCTGAAACTGTGTAAACTCATGGAAAATATGGAATTATAGCAGTCACACAAGGTAATACAAATCTTAGATTTTGGAACTGCAGAGGCTTCAACTCCGTTTTTAATGGTGATTCATGTTACGGTAATTTGATACAATATTACAGCAAGAAACTCAGCAATGTGACACTAGAGTTCAGTGACAATTGGGAATGGCTTGGGGCTGGACAGATGGCTCAGGTTGAACAGTCATTGACTAGTTGCAATCACTACTTCAGTGAGTCAACCAAACTAATTAGTTCCTGGAAGCTCTTGTTTCTAGCAAACTTCCAGAAGTTCCTGGAGGTAAAAACCACCCATTTGAAAGATCAAATTGCTGAATTAGTGGAAGGCCACTGGTAACTGTTGTTAGAAACCACTGACAAGCTAGCTCCAAAATAACTCTTTCCCCTTAGTCCCCCACCGTTCACTATGGTTCTCTGACAAACCTGGCAAAATGAAGCAGCTCAAGCACTAATTGCAGACTGCCTTGAAGGAAGCTAAAAGAATCTACCTCTCTGAAACAATTGCATGTACCACATCATAGCCAGCAAAATTGCTCTGAGCAGTAAAGCAGCCAGTTGACCCAAGATGCCTACACATGTTGCACCACCTGCTGGAAAGCAAGCCTTCCTATTTTGCAGATTAAAAATCAGAGAAGCCTGCACTGAAACAAACATAGCCACACCAGATAGCGGAATAGAGTCCATTCCATCTGCCCTCATAGAATCTGGATCAATCATTAAAACAGAAGCTTGAGGAATATCTTGCCTACCATCTGGAAACTGTTTCCTTCTCCTGGTAGCTGATCGTTTGATAAGTAAAGTCATTAAAGAAGGCAAGCTCTTAGACACCCCAATGAATGCAAAAATCTTCATACATCAACAATAACCATGCAGTTGCCAACCTCCCTTTTCTTGGCAATGTCATCCAAAGTCCACCAGCACCTATCCCCTGCCAATATCCTGGCTGTCTTGCAATCTTCTCTCAGATCAAGACATAGCACAGAAATGGACTTACATTAGGGTGACCAGATGTCCAGATTTTATAGGGACAATCCCAATATTCTGGGCTTTTTCTTATATTGGCGCCTATTAACCCCCACTCCTGTCCCAGTTTTTCACACTTACTATCTGGTCTCTGTTAGAAATAGCCAAACAGGTTGTTCCTGGGGTGGATTGGGGTGGCAGAACCCTTTATTGCCTGCTTGTTCCACCTCGACGCTGCGAGTGAGTGATGGGGGGTTACTTTACAATCCTTTTATCCATAACAGTATGTAAATGTATCCATTTCCAGCAACTCCCCATAGACCCTTATTTGATTACACTGACACCTAAAAAATGAATATTAACAGCTACATAATGAATATAATTATACCTGCCCCTGTTTGTTGTTTACAGGATTACCATACAGAGTCAGGCACATCACCTTAAAACCTATTAATTCTACACTAACATTCTTTGAAGTAAAGGCATGCTGGGGGGGGGAAAGAAGATAATGCTTTCTTTCCACCAAAAGACCTTGTGCAGGAGTGGCAATAGTTAGCCTCAGTCTCATCCCCTGCACAGATGGCCAGGAAGGAAAAAAAGAAGAGAAATAACAGACTCTAACTAGAATTCATACCAATTAGCAGAAACAAGGTTTGCCCGGGCCTTGACCCTGTTCCCTGTAACTTAGGCCTGACCATTTGTCCAGCTTTTAACTCTTTACTCTCCTACAGTCTCCTGCCTACATTTGCTTCTCAGGGCCTTGGTCTCTTTCTGTTGATACTGTTAAATTATTGTTTATATGGTTCTGATGATGATCTTACTCTTTGTGTAAGTAAATGGAGCAGCACTATACTGGGTGAATTTATTCTTATCAAAATAGATGTCCGAGTCATCATCCAGAGATCTTTTCATGTAGTCCCACATCTCAGTACTGTATCTTCTCCACTTTAATGTCTATATAAAACTCCTCAGAAAGATTGTTAGAACATGCCTTTGTGTCATCTCACAAGTTGCTGTGATGCTCAATAGTTTCTTCTTCAGCAATGCAGCCTCCACCTTCACCAAGATGTCTCTAAACCTTAAAGAGACCAGCAGATAGATGAAGGGAATTTGAAAGCAGCTGACTCAAACCCAACCCAGGAAGGAGAGAAGAACAGATATGCTAATAGGAAGGGGAAAACACTCTGAGGAATTTGCCAGTACCTTGATGTCACTGATGATTGGTATTTTTAGATCAAAGATCATCAAGGTGATGTGAAGAGGTGGGCTCTTGCTGCACTCCCTCAATTACTTACGGAGATGCAGATTACCACAGAGGTGAGAGAAATGTAACTGGCCAAAAATCAGTGTTCTCAGACCTAGCCACAATGATTCACACTTTCATCTCCTTTATGTTAGACTATTGCAGCTTGGTCTGTATGGGGTTTGAATTCAATTGCTAGAACAAGGCTTAATTTGATACATCATATGGACTGATGTCACCACATCACATCTCTGCTTTATAAATTCTACTAGCTCCTCATTCAGATTCAGAAACTTCTGATTTACATCTGGTCCTATCCTCAAAGCTCCTGACATACTGAGGAGGAAAGATAATGTTGTGGTTAATATACTGGTCTGGGATTTAGGGGATCTGGGTTCATTTCTCTACTCTTCCTGTGTGACCTTGGACAAGTCATTTAACTTCTCTGTATCACAGTTCCCCACCTGTAAACTAGGGACAAGAACCTTCTCACTCATCCTTTGTCCCAGCTTCTCTGTAAACTCTTTGAGCCGGGGCAGTCCTGTACTTTTCTTTTGGTACAGTATTTAGTATAAGGGATCTTGTTGTGGGCACTGTAATATGAAACATAAATAACAACGGTAATTAAAAATAATTAAGGCAGCCAGAGCGATTAGTGGGGTTAAAAACAAGTTAAAACAGGGATGTGAGAAAGTGCTACAAATAGACAAGAGAAATGAAACCAACATTATGAGAAAAAGGGGAAGGAAATAGGGGGAAATGGGTAAAACAGAACTAAAATAACGCTGAAGATAAGGAAAGGGAGCCTATATATACAAACAAAACCAAAGAGGAATAAGAAATAGGATTAGGGAGAGAAAGGAAAAAGCATAAAAACAGAGAAAACCTTGCAAAAAGGATAGATTAAGGTCAAAGGTAAATTATTATTACCATCCTTATCATTGTGATGTTTATAATTTTTTAAAAAATTAATTAAAACTACAAAAGGAAATATTTTTATGACAGCCATCTAGTACCAGAGTCAAAGGTCTGGAGTTTGGAACTATCTCCTCAGCAGCTGTAACTCAACATAGCCCCATTGAAGCTATGTCCATAAATCACATGAGCACTGAGAATTTTGTTTCAATCCCTTATTTTTGAGGGTCTCTCAGAAAATTACATTTTGTCTTCTCTGTGGTAACTCTGCAGCTCTAGTGAAAGAACGACTTCAATGAAATACATACACATTTACTTATGTGACCATAATTTCTTTTCCCTTGTGGAGACACTCCTTTAATTTTTTTGTAAATTTCATTGTTTATTATAAACTCAAATATTCAAATCTGAAAGTGACCATTCTTTGTGCTCCTTTTTTTTGTTTTTTATGTGTAGCTGAAAACATCTTTTTTTACTTATTTGTCCATTTATGTAAAGCACAGATTGCTTTTTTTCCATTTACTTTCACCAAATCACAATACCTTGTGCCACATGTTATCCATGCGTCATTAAATGCCAGTACTGGCATTTCAATTAAAGAACTTTGGTATAAACATTGCCAGGAGTGATCAGCGTGGAGGATTTCAAAAGACTTAAGTAGGTTAGGCATCTAATTTCTATTGATCCCTCCTGCTTAGATGCTTTAAAAAATCCTACTAGGTGCCTATCTTTCTTTGAAAATCTGGCCCTAGGGGCTTATAACAAACTTTTGAACTCATGAGGGTGGCCAAGAGTGAACTGTGTAGTGTATTGGTCTGAGCACTGGAAAACTGGTCTCTCTCACCACCAGAAGTTGGTCCAATAAAAGATATTCCCTCACCCACTTTGTCTTTCACAGAAAAGAAAGCCTTTAAGAGTTACGGGGCCTCCCAAGTCAAAGTAACTAGGGGGCAGTGGTGGCCAGGAGGCTGAGCAGCAGTGCAAGAGGCTTTTGCACTGATGCTCCTTGCCTTCAGCCGATCTCAAGGGAACAGTGGGTGTGGGGAATGGAATCCGTGCCTTCTTCTTAGGGGGATGGGAAACCCCCACTCTTTGTCAGAAAACTCCATCAATGAAAACTTCTCTTTTTGTTTTCCTAAGTAGGTTATTCTGGTGCAGGAAATAGTGGAGCCTGTTGAAATTCTCATGACAAGTACTGGAGAAGTGAAAAAAACCCTTAATTATTGCAGAAAAAGATAGCTTCTATCAAATAAACATGCTCTTTTTGCCTTTCCAGTTTTTGTTGCAATTACTATAGTACCCTGTTGCAATTTTAAACATCATTTCACTTGAGCAAGTCATTTCAGGAGATATTTACCAAGATTAAAATTAGATGACTTTAAGAAAATGGAAAACATTAGCTTTCTGACTGTACCAAATTATTTCCTTTGCTTTGTATTGTTTCCAAAATGTATTTTTACTATTCAAAATAATGATCACTTATTTTCCACCCACAGTTTAATCTGATACTTGTTGTGCAGATTTGGCATGGCTTTCTTATTAGTCACCCTGCAGACTTTTTCTTGTTTCGCATGTCAGCTGAGCCCCTTCATCAATACACTGAGTGTAGCTGAAAAATTAATGTCTGAGCTGGGACAACAGCCTGCCTGCAATTCCAGCCAGTACAAATGGGTTTCACAGATAAATAGTGAAAGAAAACATAGTGGGCGGTACCAATAACAACCATGTCTTGATCAGGTTTCCTGAGTACAGAAAAAGTCACTTCAAGGAGAAGTTAATGATCCTTCCTTACTGGCCTCTGCAGACTAACTGTTATGTTCTCTCACCTGCTGATCGAATTGCCCTGTCCCTTGATTTAAATTTCTTAGGATTCACTGCCTTGATCACTAGCCATTACTGCCATCGCTACCTCTGTGGTGTATTTTGTGGAAAGCCAAATGAGTATAATTTGGTTTCCACATAGTCACTGAGGTTGATGATTGAACCCTGGAATGTAACTTTTTTCCTTTTGGATCAGATACATTTTTCCCTATACATTTTTACTAATATATAATAATGTGTTTCATATTTCTATAGCACCTTAATAATGCTTTAAAAATACAAACATGTACTTGCTAAACCCCACAACTCTTATTACCTCATATATATGATATCCCAATGAATAATTGCAATTGAGTGTTTAGTGGCTTTCTCTATAGCAATCACTGAGTGGGGGTAGCAAGTTGGGGGAACACAGCAATCATGTCCCAGCGTACAGCCACACTGCACAACAGTTAAGGGTACAGATGGAGAAGAATATCATATGCACTTGAAACTGCAGGGTGAATTTAGATAGTAAGGTTATAATTACTGGAGTTGGAATCTGACCAGGACACTTGGGTTAACACCCCTATAAAAATGCCTGAGAATTTCTAAGGATTTTAAATGCCCTCCAAAGACTATACACCTCCAGCTGATGGTGTCTCTAACACCATGCTGGGGTACTGGCTCAATACTGACTCAAAGGAAAGAGTGCCACCTACTGTAATACCACAACTGTGAAGATTAAATGGAAATGTATGGTAAAGAATATTGACATTATAGAAATCGAGGTGCTCCAGAAATAAGTGAGGTGAAGACAGGGAGTAAAGACCTTTTAAGTAATACATTTGGATTCTGAAGATTTCATCAGTTTCACTTGTTCTATTTTTTATAAATCCTCACTTTTGCAATCTTATCAAGTTTGGACTGATAATTGATCAATAGCTTCACGTGAAGAATTTTATAGGACCAGGATGGCATTTCATGCAGAACAGCACAGTCAAAATGAAATGTCATCATTAAAACCAATAGTCTGTGAAGGAACCATAAGCTGAAATATGTTCCCATGGAGTCAGAAATTTGTAAAAATTGAAGTCTGTTGCTGATAGTTTGCAAAGACACAAAAAGGCTACATTTTTCATGTAAATTGTACCATTAACTAAGCTCCCCCCCCAATCCTGTAAGCATTTGTGCATATGGTTTAACTTTATTACTGTGAGTAGTCTCTGTGAAATTGTCAAACCAGAAGTCCTTTTCTCTAAACATAATCAATTGAACTAGTAGCTTAGACTGGTTAGAAGTTTGGAGAGTGTCTTATCTATTAGCAAAAAGAATTGTTACTTTTTAAGGTATATTGCCAGTTTTTCTATATGTTCATGGCCAGTAGGATAATGGAATACAAACTGATACTTTACTATAGCTTACCTGCAAATATATGTCATGCACAATTAGAGTCATGCTATCTTCTTACTTGTTCCTTCTTTTTTATCACATTTTTAAGACTTAATATACAGTTATCTTTGCCATTGCCTCTTGTAACATCACAACAAGTTATACTTTTATGACTTGTTTTTATATACTTTGTTATGCGGTGAAGCAAATGCTATAAAAATATATAAGGTAAGACAGCCACATAAAGTAGATAAGGGAATAAAGAAGAGAGAAAATATGAAAAAGCAGAAACAGAAAAGGTATTTAAAAGGAGAAACAGAAGAGCAAATAAAAGCATTAAGAGGACTATGCAAAGTTCACCTCTGAGTGAAAATAGCTTTTATCTCAGCGCTCTGCTTATTATGTATTGCATTTATACAGCTTAATTGCAATTTTAGAGGCATTTCTATACCATTTAAAATGTGACAGAACGGTAACAGCAATGCCAGTTTCAGAATGGGCTTCCCATAAAATAGGCCTGTAAATTTTTAACATTGGCAATTGTTTATACAACAAAAGAAAATGGGCATCAGACTTAGGTTAAGTATAAATTAGAGGCTGCTCATTTAAGTCATAGTAAAGGTTCAGTCGTGATTCATCTGAAGTCTGGGGAGAATTCTGCAATTGATTTCAATTACTGCAATACTGGATGCTCTGGAAGGACTAGTAGTACTATACAGTATTTGTTCCTGGAGTTATAGTTGTCAGAGAACGTCTGTTTTTATAACAGGGTACTCTGGAAACACATGTAAACTGTACAATGTTATATAATTAGTAGAGAAGGTCAATTTTGTTGTGAATAAATTATTCAACTAATTTAATCTTTTTTGTGAATTGTTTGCACACTGATCCTGATATCTGCAGTTGTATTCATAATTCACAAATATTTATAAATAAGCTTATGTGAACAAATTTAAGCATGTAGGTTGTTTGCAATCTAATCACTTCAGTTATATTTTTGTCTAGTCACTGTCTGTGATGTATATTTTGCATCTATTGTTGTGCAGTATTTTTTCCTACTGCATTGGTGCAGGTCTGATTCTTTTAAAATATGAGATAATGAGTGAATGAGTAACAAATAGTAATGCTGAATAATGAAATAGCGAATATTGAATCATACCGTTTCAGCATGTTTGGATGAATCCTCATTATTCTAAAATTAGTTAAACTTTCAGGATTTGAAAACATTTTAACAAGTGGCAGACATTAGAATATTCAAACAATGCATTTATCTCTCCCTACTCACTAGATATTTTACTAAGCTTTTCATCATAGAAACTCAGTGCCACATGAATCATAGTCACTCTTTAATTGGTTTTGTTAAGCAGTGAGGACCCCATAGAAGATCTGATCATAGGAAATAACGTCGGATTGAGTGATCATAAGACTATTTGGTTTCAATTAATTGGAAGGATAATCAAAACCAAGTCATCAGCTATAGTTTTTTATTTCAAAAGGGCAGATTTGGGGAAATAAAGGGAATGTATTAAAGAAGTCAACTGGATGAAAGAGCTCAATGATTTAAATATGGGGAAAGCTTGGAATTTTGTCAGATCATCTGTACAAAAACTATCTGATATTTGCATCCCAAATAATGGGAAAAAACAATAGGGAAAGGTTCCAGACCCACCTGGATGAATAACCACTTCCAAAAGGTTATTAGGAATAAGCAGAGAACCTTTAGGAAATGAGAATAAGGGTTTATCAGCAAAGAAAGCTGTATTGTGGATATTAGAAAACGTGGGAAAAAATGAGAATTGCTAAAAGTCAAGCTCAATTAACACTTGACAAGGAAAATAAAACAAAATAAGAGGTTTTTTAGTTATATAAATAAAAAGAGAATAAGGATTGATGAGGTTGGGATGCTATGCAGTGTGGGTGGGAAGGAGATTAAAGATAATCTAGGTACAGTCCAAACATTAAATGAATATTTTGCCTCAGTTTTCAGTATGGCTGATGATGATATGAAAAAGGCAAATGTGATCCCAAGCTGTATCAGGCAAGGCATTTCCTGTCAAGATCTAAAGAATATGAATGCCATTGTATAATACACTGGTAAGACCTCATTTGGAATACTGTGTACAATTCTGGTCACCTTTGCTCAAGAAAGATGAATTCAAACTGGAATGGATATAGAGAAGAGCTATTAGGATGATGAGGGAAAAGGAAGGCCTGTCTCAGGAGAGAATACTGGAAGAGCTTGGCCTGTTTAGTCTAGCAAAAAGAAGGCTCAGAGGGGATCTGATTGATCTCTTCAAATATATTAGAGGGTACATACTGAAAAGAGTGAAGAGCTATTTAAGCTACTGGACAAGACTGGCACAAGAACAAATGGGTATAAATTGGCCATGAACAAATTCTGGCTGGAAATTAGAAGAAGGTTTCTAACCATCAGAGGGTTAGGCTATGGAATAGCCTCTCAATAAAAGCTGTGGGGGCAAACAACTTAATTAGATTTGAGCGAGAGCTGGACAAAATTTATGAACATCATTGTATGGCAGAGTTGCTTGTGATGGTAGGGGAAGGGCTCAGCAGCCCTGGGGCTCACGTCCGGATTACATTTTATGTCCCTAAAATCTCACGCATCATGGTTTCAGCTGGCCACCTGCAGTGGTCAATAAGAGTTTTCCCTCCACTATCCTCCCAGGTACTTGGGTGAGGGTTTTTTATCTCTGTGGTGGCGTGTCCACCCCACACAAGCCCTGGGTGGGCTAATGTGATCCAGAAGAGAACAATTAACCTTATATTGCAGAGAGCCAGGGATTGATAAAGCCTAATTGCAGATGAACCCCAGCTGGGGAAGGAGCTGGGATAGGATCATAAAGCCAGGCAAGAGCAGGAGGAGGCTGCAGACAAAAGGCCATGGTTGTTCTTTGAGGGGGAAAAGAGAGCCAGTCAGGGACAAGGAGGAAATCCAGGGTTAGAGTAAACCCTGTATTAGGGAGTCCAGCAAGAGGCCAAGATGGGTGACATAGCCATGGGGAGCAGCGAGAACTCTGGTGGTAGACCAAGAGATAGAGAGGTGGGGTAGGAAGGAACCCAAGCGAAACAGCTGGGGGCTGAGCAAACCATAGAGTCTTGGGACTGGAATCCAGAGTTGCAGGCAGGCTTGGGTTCCCCTACCAGCCACTGGGAAATGGTAAAGGATCTAGAGGTGGAAAGGAAGACTGATTGAGGCAGCATCTGGACAGCTTGTATTGTGGGAATACACTGGAAGGGGGAACTGGTGACCTGGCCAGAAGATCGAGTTACAAAGAGGGAAAGGGACTGCAGCATGAGCAACCGATGACAGGTCAGTTTGGCAGTGACCTTGGGATAGGGCTTTTGCTTTCCTCTGAAGCAGAGGGAGTTTGCTGATGTGATTGCAGAGCCATTGGCCATTATCTTTAAAAGCTCATGGTGATTGGGGGATGTCCTGGATAATTGGAAAAAGGCAACTATAGTGCCCATCTTCAATAAAGGAAGAAGGAGGATCCAGAGAACTACTGACTGGTCAGCCTCACCTTAGTCCCTGGAAAAATCAGGGAGCAGGTCCTCCAAGGAATCCATTTTGAGGCACTTGGAAGAGAGGAAGGTGATTGGAAAGAGACAACATGGATTCACCAAAGGCAAGTCATGCCTGACCAACCTGATTGCCTTCTATGATGAGATGACTGGCTCTGTGGATGTGGGGAAAGTGGTGGATGTGATATACCTTGACTTTAGCAAAGCTTTTGATACGGTCTCCCATAGTATTCTTATCAGCAAGAAAGAAGTATGTGTTGGATGAACGGACTATAAGATGGCTAGAAAGCTGGCTAGATCATAGGCTCAACGGGTAATGATTAATGGCTCAATGTCTAGTTGGCAGCCAGTAACAAGCGGAGTGCCCTGGGGGTTGGCGCTGGGGCCAGTTTTGTTCAACATCTTCATTGATGATCTGGAGGATGGCATGGATTGAACCCTCAACAAGTGTGCAGATGACACTAAACTTGCGGGAGTGGTAAATACCATGGAGGGTAGGGATAGGATACAGAGTGACCCAGAAAAATTGGAGGATTAGGCCAAAAAATACCTGATGAGGTTCAACAAGGACAAGTGCAGAGTCCTGCACTTGGGACGGAAGAATCCCATGTACTGCTACAAATTGGGGTCTGCCTGGCTAGGCAGTAGTTCTGCAGAAAAGGACATAGGGGTTACAGCGGAAAAGAAGCTGGATATGAATCAACAGTGTGCCCTTATTGCCAGGAAGGCTAACGGCATATTGGGCTGCATTAGTAGGAGCATTGCCAGCAGATCAAGGGAAGTGATTATTCCCCTCTATTCAACACTGGTGTGACCTTATTTGGAGTATTGTGTCTAGTTTTGCCGACCCCCCCTCCCCACACACTACAGAAAGGATGTGGACAAATTGGAAACAGTCCAGCAGACAGCAACAAAAATTATTAAGGGGCTGGAGCACAAGACTTATGAGGAGAGGCTGAGGGACCTAGGCTCGTTTAGTCTGCAGAAGAGAAGAATGAGGGGGGATTTGATAACAGCCTTTAACTACTTGAAAGTGGATTCCAGGGAGGATGGAGCTAGGTTGTTCTCAGTGGTAGTAGATGACAGAACTAGGATCAGTGGTCCAAGTTGCAGTGGGGGAGGTATAGATTGGATGTTAGAAAAAACATTTTCACTAGGAAGGTGGTGAAGCACTGGAATGTGCTACCTAGGGAGGTGGTGGAATCTCCATCCTTCAAGGTTTTTAAGGTATAGCTTGACAAAGCCCTGGCTGGGATGATTTAATTGGGGTTGGTCCTGCTTTGAGCAGAGGGTTGGACTGAGGTCCCTTCCAACCGTAATCTTTTATGATTCTACGTGAATGTGGATCACTTGACAGTATTATCTGGCAGTAACTCATTTAATAATTTCCATATCATTGTGGGAGCATTGGTACACCTTGGTTCCTCTTATTCTCTGCCCTGTGGCACATAATAGTCTAGTCTCCTGTGAACTGTATTGCTTTGGTCTGGTTTTGATTGTTGGGTTTGATGTGCAGATGTTGGGTGGTGTTGATGGCCTGTGGTGTACAGGAGTTCAAAGTAGAAGATCTGGTAGTCCCTTCTGGCATAAAACTCCGTGACTCTATTTGAGTTCTCTATTCATCTAGGCTGAATTTAAACTTGAATCATTAAAAAAAAATAGGAATTGTAATTCAGGCAATGAGTTATTCCTAGTCTTCCCCTAACAAAATATAACTTTTAGTGTTAAAATATAAGATGGATCTTTACAAATAAGGAAGGAATTGGCTGGTGCTAAGCACCCTCAGCTCTTGATGTGAGTTGAGAACAAGTGAGCCCCTCATAGGATCAGACCCTAAACGTGTAGGCCCAGATTCAGCAAGATACTCAGGAATGTGCTTAACTTTAAGTCAATGGAACTATTCAAGTGCTTAAAGGGCATTGCTCACATGCTTAAAGTTAAGTATGTTGGCAGGTGCTTTATTGAATTGGAGCCTTTCTGCTCAGTTATGCCTGTGCAATCTCTTTGACTTCGGTTACAGCAACATACCTGGGAGAAGTTTGGCTGATTCACTATTACCAGGGATCTCTTGAGTTGCCCCCTGTCTTCTCTTTGCCCACCAAAGACTCTTTTCCATTCCCATCTCCCCACATTCACCACATAACGAAACAAATCATTTAAAATAACTTGCTCAGAGCTGGGCAAACACTGAAAAAAATTTTTCATAAATATTTGTATAAATTAAAATAAGAATTTGAATCGCCTGTGTTGGCTTCCTATGGACATTAAAGCAATCCACCATTAATATTATGAATGCTTTTGAAAGCAAATTTGAATGATTCAGGTGCCCATGGCTAGCAAATTTTGGGCTCAGATTGTATGAATATTCACACCACAAACCTGATTACTGGTGGTGTGCTCATCCAAACAAGGAACAGAAACTATATCTTGTGACTTTTGGCCAATCAAATCTAACCAATTGGCAAGGCAGCAGTGGCATTTACCAATATAAACAAGATTTGGTCACTGAAAATCTCTAACTTAAAGAACAAATTATGCATCTTCAACTCAAATATTATTTCCATGTTAATCTATGGATGCTCACCAAAGATGGACAGATGTCTAAATGCCTTAGAAAGCAAAGGGCTTGCTAAGTAAATGGCAAATAGCAGAGCCCTGTTTTACCCAAGTGATGTCTGATGGCACAGAAAGGATTCAGATTAAGAGTATAAAATACTCATAGTAGATTTCAGTCAATTCACAGAGAAAAAGAATTTTTAAAAAATGTATTGAATGAAGTCAAATAAGTACATTGGAGAAAATGACAATCTGCAGATGGCCATGCTCTGAACATGCCCACGGGGTCGGTCCTGCACAAGAGACAGCTGGGAGTGAGCAGATTGGTGACTTTGTGTGAGGGTTTAGGAGTGCCCCTGCCTAGTGGTTAGGCCACTCAGCTGGGTTGTGGGAACCTGAGTACAGGTCCTTGCTCCAAATCAGGCAGAGTGGAGACTTGAAAAAGGGTTTCTCTGATCCCCATTGAGTGCCTCAATTACCAAACTATGGACTATAAGGGTGGGGTGGGTGTGTCTTGTTTTTCACAAGAAAGGTCTGAGTTTCACCTGATAGGGCACCATTTCTCAACCTTTTAGATACCAGGGACTGGCTTGCTGTCTTCCTAAACTGTGTCAGAGAGATCTCAGGGACTGATGCTGGTCCATGGATGCATAATTTTGAAAAACACTGCGCTAGGGATGGGCTGACCTGACTTAGGCTCCTAACTCCAGGAGAGGGTTCACAGCTGAGAACGCTGAGCAAACATAGCGTTGCCTCCGCCGGCCCTTCAGTTAGGCACCTACATATCTTTGAGGGGTGGAGCATAAGTTCACTACAGAATGCATGCAGAGAGTGAGCATTGTATAGTGAGCCTGGATGCCTAACTTGTGGCTGAGGATTCTCCTAGGTGACAGGATATCTAGGGGTTAGGTGTTGCAGTGCCTAAATACCTTTGTGGATTTAGCCCTATGTGTTTTCATGTACCATATCAATCACATTGTGGTCCCTGTCTATTGATGTACACCCAGAATAGCCCCACTGAAGCCAATGGCTTTAAAGTGATGCTAAATAGATCAGAATCTGGCCCATTAAATAGAAATCTGGGAATGAATACATACACCTGTTTAAAAATATAGGGCAGAGGTAAATAATTTGTCAAGGTAAATAAAGTATTTTAATAGGGCCTTAAATCAATTTTGCTACACTTAGGTGTAAGATATTTTTGCCCAGTGCTTAGAATCTAGTCTTTCCCCTGCCATGCCTCTGCTCATAAGAAATAAAACTTTTCAAGAGCTATTAAGCACTATATTTTACATTGGATCTGATCAAGTTGTTCTTGTAATTGTGATTCATTGACAAAAATCAGAGTGTTCCATGCCCTCCACATCCCACTTCTGCCTCTAAGGTGTCTGTGCTGGTGTAGTGTTAATATTCTTGGCTGTAATGAACCATGTAACATTTCTAGCTGGCTGAACAATTACTAAACATTTTATCTAAAACTGTCAATTTTTTATCTTATGTTTTCTTGTTTCTATAATTTTTAAAAAAAAAGTTTTAATGAGACAAATCAGGTTTTATAAGGATTGTCCTATTGGGAGTTTCCTACACTGTCCACAGGGACACACCACGTAGAGGTGACAATGGCCAATAACAAATTAAGGGCTTGATCATGCACCATTAAGTCAATGGAAATTTTTCCAGTGACATGAATGGGAGTAGGAATAAACCCTAAGCCCATTTAAATGATGAAGGGATCCCCTCTATGGAAAATCAGATCAGAGAGAAAAGATACCTCAACATTTTGGGGATTCACTTACAGCTGTATTTAAGAGGGGTTTGGTGTATTTCCATACAACTGCCTATGTGACAATGCTTTGCTGAACATATAATTTATGCCCATATACCATTCGGGGGCTGCTCTGCTAGAAGTGTATCATGTAGTATGCCCATAGGGCATAGAAGCTGCTTACCTAGAAACACTACATTCTTTAGCATCTGAGCTGCACGGTAGAACTAGCTGTGCAAATCCAGAGGGCCCTGCATCAAGAATACTCTCTCTGATGCAACTGTACTCAGAGAGAAGCCCTGTGGTGAAGTCATCAGACAGTGTGATTTGCTTTCTCTCTCCTTCAAAATATTTTTTTTATATGTTTAATATTTCAATATTTCCAATGGATAAAAAATCATGTTCTGAAAAATATGTAACTCCTTCCCTCCTCTTCTAGGAGCACTGCTCACACAGTCAGTACTGCCAACTTTAACAATACATTATTCTGGTGTCTCCAGAGACCAGATTTTCATATTTGTTCTCTGAAGAATGGAGAATACATTTTTAGTAAAACTCTTGTGATTAATAGGTAGCTCAAAGATAGGTAGCTAATGCTTCATTTCTGTGCTATAGGAGTAGACCTCAGCAAGCAATACATCTATGTAAATAGTATAGCAACGGAAGGTCCATTGTAAAGCTGATCTTACCTGCAATGCAAAGCAAGACCACTCTGGTGCATGTCTGCCATCTTCCCCAGACCAGAGGTACAGTTATATTCCCAACTCTACTGTAGTACCATAAAAGGCTTATGTTTGTTTGTGGTAAAGCTTAATTTACAAAAATGTGGAATTTCTCTCTCATGTCGTATCTGAACATAAATTAATGATTATGAATTATATAAATGTAGGGCCAGATTCTGCCCTAACACTCTGTGCAACCCTACTGACATCAGGCAATTGCTGTGGGATCTGAAGCAGAGTAAAATATGGGTTTGGTACTGAAAGCAACCTTTACCCCTGCTTTATCCAATAGCAGTGTCAGGCCAGATACACCCCACTGGTGCAGGAAGGGGAAAATGGCACCTCTCTGCACCATCAAAAGATGATGTGGCCCAGGGTGATTCACAACTGGAGGAAGGAAAGTTGTGTTTTTGCTGCTTGCTTTAAGTTCTGCTAAGACCTTCGATGAGAGTCCTGCTAGCAGAGGCTGCAGCTGGGACACGGTGATTCAATACTTCCACAGCTGCTCAACCCACATCCCCTACTTAGCCAATGCTCCCATTTTGAAGGCTGCACTGGATGTCTATGAGACTTAGTGGAAGGGAAATGATGGCCATTTACCACCACTGTAACCTCTCTTCCTTGTATACTTTCCCAGTATTGTGACTTTGTTCCTTCAGTGGGAAGACCCATGAATGATCATATCCCACAGTACTGCAAGAAGAGCTGCCCTGTATGTGTGGGCAGTCAGTGGCCTTATTAAATAGTATTAGAATCACCTGAAGAAAAGCTCTGTGTAGGCTTGAAAGCTTGTCTCCCTCACCAACAGAAGTTGGTCAAATAAAAGATATTACCTCACCACCTTGTCTCATTAGAATCACTACGCAGTCCTTTCCGTAGCCTCTTTTCCTTTGTACCAGCAAAGGCTCCTCAAAGTAAGCAGGATGGGCCTTATTCCGCTTTAAATCCTACACATTTTGATCTTTTATCAACCACTGAAAACTAGCTCGGTTCATATTGCCATAGGTCATTTTTTTTCTCCTCAGTTTAAGTTGTTGCTAGCCTTCACTCTTTGGACTAAAGAAGAGAAATGCAAATTAATTAAATTCACACTGGTTTAGACACAAGGCAGAAGTCCAATATGACATGACTAAGTGAATACACAAATAAATCTCTCTCCTGCTTTGCGGAGTTCATCTTTGCTGTAGGATAAACTTGTCTATATACTGGTCAGCTTTATATTTCAAACCTCTTAGTTGCTTTTCTGGCTAGACTTCTCTTTCCCTCATTACATGTTCCTCACATACCTTTTGCATATCCACTGATTCTCATATTGGTGCTAGTTACAATATTTTATCAGTTACACCTATATTCTAACCAGTTTACAGTTGAGAAACTTACATTGCAGTGTACATAATTGCTGAATGTAATGTAATGTATGTAATCCAAAATGGATTTTGGAGGCTGTGTGATGGTTTTTCACTGAAGTGTCCTTTCTGGTACCAGAACTTTTTTGTTTACATTTTGTGTGATCTACTTTCAGTCAAAAAGATTTGTCTTATATTTAGGTACCTTCATCTACTACCTAGTGGAGTTCTTTTTAATTTCTTTTCATTTAAAATGCTAACCAGAACTGTATCATATAGTACTACAGGGAAATATTGCCACACCGACCAAAGTTAAATTGATATACAAATTACAAAGTAATTAAGTATAAAGAGCACTAGATAGATATAGCTTCATCACATAAGATCCTGTCAGGGCCAGACCAGCTAGGAACAGCTGCTTGTGATCAATGAGCCCAGCTGCACTGCCTTGGAACTGACAGAGTAGCCTGACTGGTTGATGGTTTAGCTGCCCTACTTATAAGCCAGGCACACATAACTACTAAACCTCTACCATGTCCCCAGCTGCTCTTGCCCTGCTCCTGCCTTGTTTCTGAACCTGCTTCTGCTCCACATATCACGTGCTCTACATACTACCTGCTCTGGCTCCCACACCTGTTTCCTGCCAGTTTCTGAGTTCTGGCTTTGATCATCTGCTCTGCCTCTGTCTTACAATGCTGGTTTACTCTCTGGCTCTGGCATTTGTCTTCTGTCCCTCCAGTACTGACCCTTGGCTTATTCCTAGACTCGGCCCCTCCAGGTGGATCTGACCACTCACTGCTTGGTTGGCTACATATCCTCTTCCATACTGGGTTCATTTTTCTAATTAAGGAAACTACTAGGTGGAAAATTCTGGACTAGCCCTGCTAAGTGACTTTGGTGCTTTTTTTAAAAATAAGTCATATCCTTTTGCACTGAAATATCTAATGTTTTTAGAAATGTTTGTATTCTGGACTGTAATAAAATACTCTATCTGCAGAGATGTTAAACACAAGATTGGTGCTGAAATGCTTTGGAATGTTCCTAATAATATTAGAAGTAATATGAATCTATCAGAATTGAATTTCAGCTACTCTAGTATTCTTGTGGATTATGACTTCATACAAACCCATTGATTGAATTAGACTCCTTTTCCATATGGGATCATGTTTTGTTCAACATAGTATTTGTTCATTCTAAAGGGGAGGAGGGAGGAGGGTGAATCACTGCTTGGAGCAGTTCCCTATTGTATGGGGTTCGACTGATGGATAACTGCTGTCAGTCAGCTATGGGGCGTCATGTAATGAGTTGGTATTATCTGGGAACACCACTGAGTGTGTGGGATAGCCTGTCAGATTATCAGAAGAGTATCCAGAGGAAAACAATAAATGGAAAAAAATCCCTAAATATTCTGCAAAAGGAAAAACAAGGAAAATGTAAGCAAACTAAATTACAGGCATGCAACAAAATCCAGTAGTTAACAAGCATATGTCTTTCAATTTACTATGATTATGCAAACAAGAATATGTTCAAAGTTCAGTTGCAGTTAGCTTACTGTCAGTCTTGAGCCTCTGCTGATCAAGTGATAAAGTTTGGGTTTGAATTATGATCAGTTATGTTTTTTGGTCCTTAAATCCTAGTCCTGAAATTTATAGATAATCCTCAAAGAATAATCTTGATTTTCATATTAAAGTATTTTTAAAAAATTGGAAAATGTTATTGAGAATATAATACCTTGTGAAATATGCCTTAATGTCCAGCAAGCAGTAGACATTTATTAAACATACAAAAAGTATCTATCCATTTGGTCTCCTCTTTTACTCACCATTAGGAAAGAAAATTCTGTTTTTGTTAACTTGGGACTTGTCTACACGCACCTCCGAGATTCGGCAGCAGTCGACCGGTGTTACGCAAGCTACGCAAAAAACTTGCGTAACTCCGTCGACTTCTGTGGTTCTGTTCTGCACGCCGTCTTCACTGCACTGTGCCGATGGGAACTGCGTTCCCGTCCATGCAGCACTACACCACTTGAGAAGGTGGTCTTAATACGTCGATTTCTGGATCGACTGAGTGGGTCTTCACTGACCGCTCAGTTGATCCAGAGAAATTGATCTGACAGTGGTGAATTTGCCGCCGTCAGTGAAGACGTAGCCTTATTCAGATATTGCCATCTCTAGAAGAAGTTTGCAGTTTCAGGAAATGAGATTATTTGTCCAAAATCATAACTTGTTCATCTCTATAATATCCCTAGATATACAAATACAGAGATGGGCACTGGAATTAATAATCCATGGTTCCCAGATGCTTGTCAAATATTATACTAAACGATAGCTGGACAGCATTGAGGGAGCAGTTCTGGCAGAGGTCAAGGAATGGACAAGAAAGTTACTTCCCTAGTCAAGTCACCTTGAGGAAACTGGATTAGAAGCGAAGAGCAGAATAGGGAAATATATACCCATGGATATGAAATATAGAGAAACACAGGGTAAAGTACTGATATGAATATGAAATGTAACCAGGCAGGAGAAGAACCTGTCAAAATCCAAATGTGGAACATTCTATCATTCATAATGAAGGAAAAAAGATTTTGGAAAACTTACTATGATGTAGGATTAATTTTTTATCATATAAACATTTTTTGAAAACTCAGTATCATGACAGAAAAAATGTGATGGATGCAAATTTACAATAATACATATATCAGTAGTTTTTAAGGTGGAGTTGGATTTTAGATAAAAAAGATGGTCAGATTAGAGGTATAGGGGAGAGATTGTTAAGAAAATGAGGTTTCAAACGGGAATTTGGTCCCAATGACCCCAGAACCTGATTACTTGAGTATCATAGACTCATACAAATTAGAAATACAAAAGGTTAAGGAGGCCAGCCATCATGGTGACAGACATGGTACAAATACATAGAGAGCTAGATCTAGTCCACCTCTGACAGTACAAGATTTTGCCCTGCAATATACTCTCATAGATTTGTTTAGTCAATGTTAAGCTATTTAAGAAATCCAACTTTCATTACTTCCCTACAGAGAGTTCCATACAGTAAAACAGGCCTTGCTGGTAGAATCCTCAAAAGGCTGATTTTTGCCAAAGGACTGTGAGGACATGGGAGTAGCCACTAATAAAATACTGTAACACACCAGGGTACAACCTAGACTAATAAGCACCTCTGTCACCCCTCCCCTACATCTTTGGGTGCCTTAAAGTGCCTTGTTGAAGTAGCTCCCACTTGGGTTGCTCACAAACAACCTTCCATCATGCAAGCCACATCCTGGGTATCTGTGCAACTGCAGCCTCTCAGCCAAACTTGGCTCTTACCAGCCTTGATTATACTGCTAGGTGACCACAACACACCCCAGCCTTAGATTTTCCATGAGAAATGTATGTCCTATATTGCCCAGCCCTCTCCTGGACAATGTAAGTTATATTAGGTCTGTTATTTCTTTAAAAGAATAATATGTCATCAGATTATTTCAAATAGTTATTTAGATACTTCAATTTAAACACACTGGATTAGCTAAAACAATAAAAAGTTTATTAACTACAGAGATTTTAAGTGAGTAAAAATAATGAGGCATAAAAGTCAGAAATGGTTACAAGAAAAGTAAAGATAAAATGCAATTAGCACTTAATTTAATGAACTGTGTTAAATTGAAAGCAAAGTTATCTCACCACATACTTTCAGCAGTCTTACTGACCAAACGTCTTAGGTTAGGACACCTTCTCCCAAGTCCAATGAAGGCTTCCTTTGTTTTTTCAGGTGCAGTGAATCAAGGGGCAAAAAGTGAGACAAACGGGGGTCTTTTGGGGTGTTTGTCCTTCCTTCTTATAGTTTCAGTCCCCCTCTTGAAAAACATTTCCAGCTGAGTACCAGGAGACAGAAAGTCTATGTGGAAGGATGTTCCCAGCTGCTTTTTTCCTCACCTGTTTGAGTGATTCTGTTTACTGCTTACATGCAAATTAAGCAAAGCACACATTTCTTGTTTGATACAGACCTGTTTGCCAACCTCAGCTGGGAACAGGTATTATTAGCACCATTCAGTAGATGATACAGATAAGCAAACTATGACTTTTCAAATGATACCGTAGAAGGTATACTTAGCACAAAGATTATTACAATAGTGTGTAGGGTGTGAATACAGTGGTGCATTCTGTCACAAAGACTTGTGTACATGTTTCTGATATCCACATAATCCCAAGGCTTTACTCCATATGCTAATGGCGTGCATCTGTGATGGTCACTATTTTTAGCCAGTACTGATGATTGATCTAGGGACCTCTATACCTATGAGCATATGTGTCTACACCTTGAAATAAAAAGCTCTGGAGCTGGGCTGTAATAGACCCACATCCTCTGTGGGAAGGGGAATTCTAATATACTCTGACCAGTGGTTATACAACTACTTCAGTGTCTCATATACTTCCCACAGAGAATATTTAGGAAGGCATAAACACAGTCTAATTCGGATTCCACTGAAGTAACTAGAAAAGGTCTATTGAGTTCCAGGGTAGCAGGATTTGGCTCTTAATATCTTTGACCTGTACTTCGTACTCTTTGTGGGGCCCCTAAAAATGGTGGCCTCATGAAACATGCAGTGAATGACAAGTCTGTCCCAAAATCCACAAATGTGCTGGATAAATTTGAGGGTTAAAGAACAATCAGAAACTGCACTGAAGTAATAATAGTAACAATATCACGTGGTTGCCCACCAGATCTCAGCTTCTCTCCTCTTCTCCCTAATTATAAGAAAAGAGGCAAGGGGGGGGGAACCTTTTAATATACAATGTGAGAAAAATATAGCTTGTACTGACCAAATTCTCCTTTTAGTTATGCTGATTCACACCCACTGAAGTCAATGAGGTTGTTCTAATGTGACTAAGAGAAGAATCCAGTCAAGTGTTTTCATTTTTTCTCAAATATCAAGATTAAGCCTTCCAAGATAGGATAAAAGTTTCCATGCTCGTTTGAGCTGCTTCATCCAATTATCATCTTACTCTCTGTGACAGTTTTATTAATATGACTTCAGCATTAAACCACACAGAGAAAATTCTCCAAAGTCAGCAGAGCATAAACATCTTTCTCAATTCTGAATAGCCTCTCCATATTATGAAATTCCAGACTGAACTGACTCAGCTTTAGACTTTCTGCTGGGAACAGAAACTTCCCATTTGGTATTGATCAACGAGAACACGGGCTTCAGCTACATAATGATTGTAGAGACAAACAAAAATCCAGTGACAGGGAAGCTTGTTGTGTATTATTTGTAATAGATACAGGTATTTACTGCATCTGTAGATCGTTTGCAGGCAAAGAATAGCAGATAAACTATGCTTTGTCAGAGACAGAAGAGTTACAATTTTCAAATGCATAGTAATGACTTTAAGAAGTGATTAGAGACTAACTCATTTCTCAATGCACTGTAAACTATAGTAATAATCCAAATTGCCTGTAACTTATGATTATACTTGGCAACAACCACCAGCTCCCACTGTAGTGTGAAATTAACACCACAGACTGTAGCTGTGGCACTTATTGATCACAAGGGAGCTGATTATAGTCCCATAAATTCAAAGCAACCTCTCCTATTACTTAATTAGAATCAGTATCTGAGCATAAATTAGAGCAGCACTTGCTATCACTACTATTGCTAAAGGTCTATCAGCCTGTTCAGTATGCCACCAATCATTTAAATGATAAATTCAGACTTTGAGGGAGGTGTCAGTAAAAATTAGTTCTGTGTTAGAACCTGGTAAACCACATCTCAGAGAGCAGAATGCATTAGTATCTTTTTTAAAAAGTGATTTTAGTGCAAGTCCCTTTGGTTTTTGTTTATAACTTGTTTGTTTTAAGTCTTAGAAATATATGAAATTCATATATTTTTGTCTTTGATTAATCTGGCATGAAAAACATTACTTACATACCAGCATGATAGGGCCCATATTACTTTCACATTGAGAACATGTATCTTTGTATGTTGTCGTTGTAAATGCTGTTCTCACTTTCAAACAAAACCTGGTTTAGTTCAAAACACCTGCCCATTTGCTCTAGGAAATGAGCCCATTGTTTGAGAACTTCCATAGCTTGGTCAACTTTTCCTCAAAAATAGGGCCATTTTTGAGTTTGTAGCCCTGTGCAGCCAGGACTTCAGGGACACATGGTTCTACTGGCCATCACACAAAACATGAGGACTAAAGAGTTTTCAAGGTCTTATACCCATTCATGCTTGGACATGTTTCCTTTTAAAGTTTGTAAGCCATTCAGAAATATTGGTACTGAACCAGAGTTCGATGACTCTAATTCTTCCACCTGATTATTTAAAAAAAAATTCTTGTGACATGGTACTAGCCTTAATAGAAGGAAGTTATCATATCAGCCAGGAAGGCCTTATGCACCCTGAAAATGGAGAGGGCAGTCACTAGAGCTGCCTCAATAGAGGAGCTTAAAAGCTTAAAGAGCCTTTCAAGTTGTGCAATGCACATGAGGTCACTGTTTTGATATTTGTAGAGGATACATATGACCTCAGGTTGGCCCTATGTGTCATTGTGAAATCTTGGACTGTAAGACTCCAGAGGAGAATCAGGAATTGAACCCAATTTCTCTTGAGCAGCTGGTAAGGGATAATAAGTAGAGAGAAACAACACTATTTTGCTTTTATGTTGGTTGTAAAATCTTGACTTCCATATAAACTGTTGTCTTCAAAGATCAGTTTTTAACCAAAGAGTATGTTGCGGGTAAGCCCTCCCCATCATCCCCTGGTGGGGAAGTTCGAGGACGTAACAAGTGGAATGGGGCATCCCCACGGGTGCAGTCTACTAGACCTGATTTCCTCAGCCCTGAGTCCTGCAGGTCTGAGGCCTATCGGCTGCCTCTAGAAATGGGGCAGAATGGCCTAGCGGCCTGGATCAATAGTCACCCTTGGGTCAGGGCAGCACAGCCTAGTGGCCCATTGGGGTAGTGAGGCACCCCCTCAGGGGAGCGTGCCCAGGGTAGGGGGACTCAGACCCTCCCTGCTCCTCTGAGCCCTTGCCCAGGGACCTATTGGTGTCAGGGTAGTCCAACACCAAGTCAGTGGGGATCCTCCTGAAACACACTGACTGGTGCCTCTCTCCACCCCAGTTACACCATGCAAGCCCCCTGGGCTACTTCCTACCCAGTCATCGATGGGGCCGTCCCTAAGGCCCCCAGGTCATCCGGGTTCCCCTATTTACGCAGCCGCTGTCTGCATCTCTCCTGGGTTGTAGGGCCCACTAGAAAAGGTGTCTCTGTGGGCATCTGGCTCTGAGCAGCCAACAAAGGACAGCCGGTTTTTAGAGAGGTCTCCCAGGTCCCTGGCTCCCACGATCAGGGGCTGAAGCAGCTCCTAGCTTGGAGCCCCCCACATGCCTTCTCCCTTCTCGGTGGTCAGCCCTGAATGAGCTGGGCTGCTCCTTTTTATAGTAGGGCAGCAGTTGGAGCATGCCCAGCAAAGTCTGGGGAGGGGTGGGAGACTTCTGCTGCTCATAGAGTAGGTTTAATTCTTTCAGTGAGGGGTAAGCCCACCCCGTCACAGAGTACATTTGGAAAAATCTGAGCAAGGAATATATCATATCTAGGAAAACATCCCTTGTTAATGGATCTGGCTAAGCATCTCTATTCGGCAACATTTAGAAAATTGATTCCCATAGCATTTATTACTGATAAATCCACAACAGTTCCAGAGTATTTATCAATAAACTTCTCTTATGTAATCCTTCTAATAACCCCCCTATGTGCCTATTGGATTCATTGCGCTGTAGGAGGCATTCCACTGAGATGCACATCAAAAGCTGTATAGGGTTATTACTTAATTGATAACTGCCTTGCAGTAGGATCATGCTACAAAAAAACACATTCTACTCATGTTAAAAGTCTAACTTCAACCCACAAAAGCCAGGAAAAGCAGGACTTTGGAGCAAAAAATTGTCTTTAATTCATCTTGCATCTAGATAGTGCATGATATATGAGTCCTGCTGCACTGTTTGGAAACCCAGAATTTGACGGTAAATTTATTTTATCTAATTTATTTTCTTCACCTTTTTTTTTTAAAAGAAGAAAATTAAAACAAAATCAAGAGAATGTACAAAAGACAAAATGGACCAACCCAGACTAGTATTTATGTATACTGTAGTGTACGTGCAAATTTAGGGTAGCTCTACAGCACAAGGGAAGGTGTGATTGTAGCATGGGTATGCATACCTGTGCTAACTTTAATCTAGCTAGCAAGGGTAACAGCAGTAGTAAAGACATAGAGTATATCTACATTGCATCCTTCTTTTAGCAGTATGTAGTGTCCATACATGCATAACCCCATAGCATGGGTAAAAATAGCAGTGTAGATGATGAGGCAAAGCTTAGGCGAGTGTGGATGTGGTACATACCCTAAATAGCTGTCTACTTGCCCAAGCTCTGCTTCCCCATCTACACTCCTATTTTTAGCAGTGTAGTGTCCAGCTGCCTCCCAGCTGTTGGAGCCTTTCCCCACCCTAGGAAAAGACTCCAGCAGTGAGAGGCAGCAGGGAAAGGCTTCAGGAGATCCCCACTGCTGGATCCTTTTGCCACTACAGGGAAAGTCTCCGGCAGCTCCCCACTATGCTCCAGCAGCCCCGATATTGCTGTGCTACACACACACTCACGCCTTCCATTGCAGTACCCATAGACAATCTCTCAAAAGAGTTTATTTGCCTGGAAGATGTAATTTGTTTTATAGTACCCAAAAGTGTGCAATGTGTTTCAGGCATGGGATTAGTTAATAGCTCTCTGCCCTAAAGATCTTGCAATCTAAGTAGGAAAAAATAAAGATGAGGGCTGGAGAAAGGGATGTAAATATTTGACACAGATCATGTTGGGTCCAGGAATTATACAGTGTTACCTTCTTTTTTCTCTCTTTGTATTCTCTCTTTCCCACTCCATTCCTTCCCCCCCCCCCCATTTACCCCATTGCATGGTTTCCTGCCAATTCTCACATGACCTCACTGCATAGTTCCAACCCTCCAATCCATGCAACTGATCTAATACAGCAAATCAGCATTTCATATAGTCAGTCCCTGCCCCTAGTTAATTCCCACCCAGTAATCTCTGACTCTTCTCACACAAGTCAGGTAACATTAAACAACATAGAAAATAGCACAGAATGCAAAGCTACTGATTCCCAGCCCCCAGTTACTCTTTGCTACCAGAAGCAAAGTCATTTTACCTTTTCTCATGATTCTGTTAAATTTAGAAAAACTACTATTTTAAAACATACCTGGATAACTATAACTGAATTCCAAATGACATCTTTGAAAATAATCAACAGGCAGGTCATTTTGTCCTTCTCTTTTAGAAAATAAATTATCTTATTGCCTCGTTTTACCATTTCAATTACTTTTGACCAAAAAGAAAAATCACTGAGGCTGTGAGGAAGTTACGTGTTAGAACCCCTTAGGGTCATTCCTGTATTAGGAAATTGTATTGTGTTTAAAATATGATTTTTAACAATTCTGACCTGGACTTTGCAATTGGTGTAGACAAAAGCAAGGTGTGCTCAAGGTGAGCTAGTTATGGGTTTAATCATGACTAGGTGACATGATTCTGGACATGACTTGTTCTTGTCTGTCTGACTGCAAAGTCATCATGTTGGCTAACTCATTTGTTAAGTCATGTTTAAATAAAGGAAAATGTTCTAATGGAAAAAAGACCTTGATGGATGATGTAATGTATAGGTAGGCTTAGAAGGATTTGGATTTTTATTGGTAAATGTCAATTTAACTGGCCACACAAAAACCAATGAAAAAATACTTCCATAGGTTATGATAAACAGTTATAGGTAGGCAAAGTAAGAAAAATGATACTTGAGAACCTATTAGAGTTTGATTTAAGGATATTTACTTTGTATAATTTGACATGTGATTTTGATAATTTGTATTTTGAAAAAGTTTTAAAGCTTTAACTTTTTGAATCTCAATGTCTCTTGTCATTAAATAATTATTGTCTAACAACCCATAATTTTCCACAACTGTGAAAATTTAAATCCATAAAAATTGAAAAAAATACTTAAAAATAATTTTATGCAACTGAAAATTTAAAGAGATAAAAATAAAAAGCTTAAAAGTAAACACTGATATCTGATGGAAGTATAAAAAAATAAAAATTGAATTTTGCCAAGCCTATGTATAGGAATAGGATACTGTCTCTTTAAATAATTTGTGTATCCTCCAGTGGTGTCCACCATGTTTCATATTTGAAAAGTGACAGAGTCTAGCCAGAACAGCAGTATATATATGTATCTAGGCCTTGCATTTAGTAAACATGGTTATTTGGCCCCCTATGGTTTGCCTATATGGTTCCTTTATATTACATTTGTTGTGTAACAAGTACAACAGATGAGAATAACTTTATTAAGATATTGCCGGGATTGTGTTGATGATAGAACATATGAAACCTTTAATCTTTAGGTCACTGGTCCAAATCTTAAACAACTGGTAGTGACCAAACATTGTGTGTGAAATGAGTCATATTTTTCAGCCCAGTTCTGGTGATTTGGTGTATAATGTACACATAGCAAAAAGCATAATTATCAGTGGCACTATTGTTGACAGCCTCAACAGACCAAGGTCTCTGATGAGTGTAAGATTTGAAGAAGAGGATGGAGATGTATTGTATTTTGTCTGTGGATAAACAGAATTTTTAAGGTTCAAATATCACTAATTTGACTTTGGCATAAAAACTAAAACAAATGGAGTAACCTAGATGACAGTGGGAGAGGGGAACAAATGGAATGACACACATTTTAATGTACAGGGTTCCCTAGCATTTTTGAGCCTATAAACATGGCTAATAATTAGACAATGCCCTCAAAAAGATAAATAATTATAACCACATGTAGCCTCAGTTACACTTAATTGAGATTAGTTTAGTTGCTCTGGGTTCACGCCAGCATGAGTGAAATTTTTGGTCTACTTTCCGCTTCCGTCTTTTCCACCTGCTACCTTGGTACTATCCCCTCCTGACTATTAATGTTCCTTGTCTCTGCTCACATCCTTTCCCTCTATCTCCTTCCTTTGTTAATATAAACATACTTTTGTATCCCACATCATGGTCAAGCAAGGGACTAATCCAGTTCTAACACTAGTAATCTCTTTGTCCTTTGCTTTGTCACATAGGCTAAATTTTTCAAACATGGGTGCCCAAAATTAGATACGTCAATGCAAAGGTACAGATATAGTTGCTTAACCAATGTTAACAATGTTGGCCTTAACCGCTTTGTATTTGTGTTTCCATATATGTGACAAGAGGATAATACTAGAGCTGGTTGGGAAATGGATTTTTCAACCAGTGAAAAATGTCAAGATTTTTAACTTTTTATCCAAATTGGGATGAAAAACTACATTTTTAAAATTTTCATGAAACAAAATTCCTTATTTTTGTTTGTTTCAGGTCATTTGAAAATTTTTGTTTCAATAAATTTAAAATGTTTCATTTTGACTTGAACTCTTCTTATTTTTTAAATATAAAATAAAGATAATTTCTAAATGAAAAGTTGTTTAGAAACAACAACAAAAAATGAAAACTTTTCATTCTGAAAATGTCAAAGTGGGACATTTCAACATTTTCCAAAATTCATTCTAATTTTTTTCTAAACAAAATTTTGTCAAAATCAATATGATTTAGTGAAAAAATTCAGTTTTGTCAAAGCAGCATTTTCCAACAAAAAACTGTTTCTATGAAGAATTTTGACCAGCTCCCTGCTTCACAGATAAGGCGATCAATTTGGCAGGCTGGCAGCTCCTTCAGCTGGTCACTCTCCTAGATGTTGTTAGAAAAAGTTATTTTCAATTCTGAAAACAGGGGCATTCCCATTCTTCAGGGAAAATGCAGTTACCCTATTTAATTTTAAAAATGGGGATTGTGCAGTTCATTCACATTAATGGATTTTGGTCCCTATTGACAGACAAGTGTCAGGGGGCCAGATCCTCAGCTGGTGCAAATTCTCAGATTCCAAGGCCAGAAGTGTCCATTGTGATCATCTACTCTCACCTTCTGTATAACACAGGCCACAGAACTTCCCCAAAATAATTCCTAGAGCTTATTTTTTAGGAAAACATTCAATCTTAATTTTAAAAATTCAGTGTTGGAGAATCCACCACAACCCTTGGTTAAATTGCTCCAATGATTAATTACTCTCAGTGTTAAAAAAAAATTATATATTTATTTCCAGTATGAATTTGACTAGCTTCACCTTCCAGATATTGGATTGTGTTATACATTTCTCTGTTACATTGACAAGCCCATTATTTAATATTTGTTATCTATGTAGATATTTATAGACCAGAGCTCCCCAAACTGTTGGGCATGCCCCCCTAGGGGGCACGGAGGAACTTTCTGGAGGCATAGCAGGGCCCAGATCAGCCTCCACAGGGGTGGGGAGGGAATACCACCAAGCCTACTCTGACCCAAACTCTGCTCCAGCCCTGGTCTCGGCGCTTGACCCCCAGCCTTGGCTGCCATGGCCCACCATGGCCCCCTGGGCCCCTAACCACTGCACCCCTGCTCACGGCCCCAACTGCAGCCCTGCCCCAGCCCCAACCGTGGCCCCGCTCCCTGCCCCAGCCCCGACCATGGCCCTGCTCCCAGTCCCAGCTGGAGGGCTGGCAGGAGTGCAGGCAGGGATAAGAGGGGACGTGAGATAAAAAATATGGGGACCACTGTTATAGACTCTAATCAAGTCATCCCTTCTTCTTCTCTTTGTTAAGCTAAATAGATTGAGCTCCTTGAATCTATCACTAGAAGGCATGTTTTCTAATCCTTTTATCATTGACTTCAGTGTAGCTATGAAGCTTTACACCAGTGGAGGATCTGGCATGGGGGTCAGGGGTCACCGTTTAATTTTTTGCCAGGGTTGGGAGAATGTATCACAGGCCTAGCAGAAAATGCCAAGGTGGGCCCTGCCTATTTGATTGTCTGTGTAGTTATTTGTGTAACCCATGTCCCTCCTTCTGTTTCTCTTGTTTAGTGTGTGTTACATTGCTAATTGTCCATCATGCAGCCTGTAACCTCTTCAAGGCAGAGTCCTGCCTTTTCCTTCTGTTTCTGTGAATTGCCCAACACACATGTGGGTGCTCTAAAATAATAACAATGAATAAGAATAATGATCTTGTTACTTTCCTTCATGTGGGAATTGACAACAGCAGAAATCGCTGAAGGTTTCCTTGAAAACACACTATATTTAGGAGCCAGGAAATAACAGTTGTGATTTAAACTCCTTTTACTCAAGTGGTATTTTATTATGTGTTCTTTTTTTCCAATTTTATATTTTACTGTTACAGGAAATAATGCCATTTCAGGTACCCAAGAGAGACCAGAGCTATACTAAGTAACACACTGCTAAATAAATCAGATCCAATCTGTCTTTTGCATATATCTGCCATGTTTTAGTCTGCCCATGTTTCTGCTATTCATCTACTGATGAAGAAAACTCCCACTGGTATAATGCAAGATGTCCATAGGTGGTATAAATATTCTTTCATAGATCTCCACAGAGAGATAAAGTACAGGGTCAGTTCAAAGTCAATCCTACATTTTTAAAGCAAGCAAGTGTATTATTTGCATACTGTGTGACAGCCTGTCCCTTACTTAAGAAAAGATTTACAGATACCTTAAAATCAGATGTAATCTATATAAAATAAAAAACAACAACCATAGAGCATGATTTACTAGAGAGGAATATTTGTCATATGCAAGAAATATATGTATGTTGGTTGGTTTCAGTAAAGGCTTTGAGAAGAGAGGAGAATATACTGTACATTTCTCAATGTATCAATAGTGACAAAGTCCATGCAGGTACCACAAACTGTTGCTGTGTGGACACTAAATAATTAACCAGCTCTTTTAACTGCAGATACTTTTTTAAAAAATGCCTCTCTTTCAATTATCTGTTTTTATCATTGCATACCTGCAGTTTTCTCTAAACAAACAAAGCTTATCTGTAAATGGCATTCTGAAAAACACATTCATTTTCCTCATCCACTAGTACGAGAAAAATTCAATGCCCCTGTGAAGGCACAGGGTGGAGGACCTTGATATTTCAGGAGAGTACGCAAGTTCTTCACAGAATACAATCATTAAGACTTCTGACCAGTGCCTAATCTCAGTTTAATTTAGAATCCCAGTTCACAGACATCAGCAAAATACTGGAAGTGTAGAAAAAAGAGCATTAGCAAGCGTGTAAGTCAATATCTTTAAAATATTATATTAAGGAAAGCACACATGTAAATGAGATGATATGATAGAACCTTCATTTCTCCATTTTCTAAACTGGTTCATTGCTTTACAGACAATGGGCCCAATTCTCCTCCCACTTACATTAGATTCACATTGGTGCAATTCCACTGAGTTACTTATGAATTGTTGATGTAAGGGAGGGAGGATGTAAGTGATGAGAGGAATTAGGACCCAGGGGCTAATTTGTTGTTTACACCAGTATAAATATAGAGTCATGGCACTGACTACAGTGTAGTTACTCTGGATGTACACCAGTGTAACTCTGAGCAGAATCCATTTTTCTGTGCTTGATTCTTATCTCACGCTGATGCAAATCAACTGTAAGGTCACTGAAGTCAATGGATTTACAATGGAGTAAAATCAGTATTAATGAGATCAGAATGAGACCCTCTGCCCCAAATGATATAATTAGCAATAAGATATACAATCAGGAAGGAATTTTTCCTCCATGTACAAGCATTGTGCAACTGGATATTGGCATTATGTATTTAATGCATCAACTATTAGCAATTGGCAATGTCAGAATAAGAGACTGGGGCCAAATCTTGCTCACTTTACTCACTGTTGAATATAGAAAGAATAGTTAATGGGTTTGTGCTTTAAGATAGAATAGTAAAATATATAGCTTGGGAAAAGGGCTGGAAGGACCTGATAAGGGCTGTCCAGATGCTATCACAGCACAAATAGAGGGCAAAATTAGAAAGAATGCGCTGACTGCAACTGAGCTGACCACAGCCAGTTGGGTAAAAACAGGAAGTGCCAACCTGGTCACTATGAACATGTCACATGACATAACTACACTGACCACAAAAGTGACACTGTTCACTGGTTGGTTACATATTGATCAAGCTGACCGCAAAAGTGACACTGTTCACTAGTTGGTTACATACTGATCAAGCTGATCAGTTTGGTGATCAATTTGAGGGTATTTAAACCCCCTGAAGTCAGTCGCACTTTGGACTGCAGCCCGCTGGGATCTTTGGTAGCTGGAACCCTTCTATGAACCAGCAGCATCCAAGGGATGGCTAACACTTATCAGAGTTGACTCGGCCCAAGGGGCTTAGGAAAAGAAGCGCTATTTGGTAATGTATGAGAGTACACTTGCTTTAAGATAACAAGCGACCATCTGTCTGTTTATCTGTCTATATAAGAGTAACTAGAAGTTTACAAGCGATCATCTGTCTGTAAGCATGAGGATAATTAGGAGTTTACAAGCGACCATCTGTCTGTAAACATAGTTTATAAGCGACCATCTGTCTGTAAGCATGAGGTAGTAAGTAATAGAATTGTGTACTATAAGAGAGAGTTTGCAAGCGACCATCTGTCTGTAAACATGAGGCAATAAGTAGTGAATTTGTACAAGTGACCATCTGTCTGTATAAGGTAACAAGGAGTTTACAAACGACCATCTGTCTGTAAGCATAAGGCAATAAGTAATAGAATTGTGCACTATAAGAAATGAATATATGCATGGTAGAATATTAGGCCTTTGTATCTTTTTCTGGTTTTGTGTTTTTATTAGTTATGTCTATGTACTCTGTTCTTTACTAATGAATAAATAAATGAGCAATATTTCTTCGGCTGAAACCTTGTTCGCATTCTTCTTCAGTCATTCCCATCCCTCGATCGAGGCAACTCCTCTGAACTTGAAACCCCGCGACCCTAGAGTAAAAGCCTTACAGGCCGCTCTGGGTTCATGCTCACTCAACATTGTCACAGGGATTTGGCCTTTCAAGGAAAAAAATGGTCTTAATGACAAATTAATGGGTTCCTAAACATTTTTCTTAGAATAAATGTCAGATGTTAAATATGTACCTTAATGCACTCAGCTGACATAAATGGAGTTACTCCAGTTTGCACAAGTGTAAATGAGAGCAAAATTCAGCCAGGTAATCCAAGCAGGATTTGCTTCCCTACTCCAAGCATTTTTAATGGTCATATATTTGTGTTTATTTTGAAACATTAGTTATGAGATCTGTAATGGGGATAGATATTCCAAACTAGAGATTCAGACACAATTCTTATAATCAAACTATGCTCACAACTCACTGTATGAGATATTGAAAATGTCTCCTTCCCTATAAATTTGCATTTAAATGTTGATTGTCTTCCTTTAACTGGTCCTGTTTCAAAAGAGATCCTACTCACAATCACATTAATCGTCTTTGTGTATGCTTGTGCTTGTGTCTGTTAGGAAAATGTGTTACCATAACTAGCTTCTTGCTAAACACTGCAGGATGCTAAAAATCATCAGTTTCTGTTTGCTTCCAGCCATGAAGAAAGATGATCTACTTTGCAACTTTGATGCTTACTGAATTTTAATGAAAATAAAAATACCTTTTCTCTTTCTCACATTCACACGGTGAAGAGACTCACCTATAGACCCAACTTTCCTTTTTTTGGTATAGCTTCATAGTTCATCTAGAGACAAGCAAGCCCCACATACTTCAAAATCACAAAACATCACTTTACTTCTCTTACTTGAATCCATTTAGTTTGTAGGACTAACCAAGAGGCTCGACCTGTCTAAGGCTCATGTCATTCCCTTCTGACAGAAAAACCTAGGAGATGGCCAACTTTAGGGGGAAAACTCTGCTGCCTCACTTCAGGTAATAGGGCACGGATGGAGTGTATTTCTGGAAATGGTGGAGTCGCCAGGGGTTGTGGCCTTCCTAACCCACAAATGTCCCAAGATTTAGGAAATCTAAAGAGGGCTGAGGTACCCATGCAGAAGCTTAGAATCCCTATGATAGTTTCTTGGCCTAAACGAGAAGTACCTTCCTTCCAGGTTCTCCATTGGAGATAGTTTGATTGTCCAGAAGGACAACCCATTTAATGAATGCCAACAGGATGAGCACTTTTTACCCACAGGTATCTTCCTCATAGACTTGCTGGGGGATGATCCCATAGCCCTATTCCCCAGCTCCCACATCTCCTGATGACTCTTCTTCCTCCCAAACCTTCGGAGAACTAAACTCATGGAGTTCAGTCAGAGGGCTTTTTGCAGGTTGGAGGAAGAAAGGAATGATTTTGTTTAGGTTCAGTTCCATATTCTCTGATAACTCTTGGGATGTTTTGCCTTATTTTGATCCCTGCCAAATAAAATGCAGAAGGGGATAACTAGGCCCTAGAAGGGTAAATTAAATGAGCTTCCCTTTCCCTGGCATTGTAGTCTGGATATTAAGCTGGTTACTGTGGGGTTAATTATTGTTCCTTCCTTCTGGAATCCATTTTTCTCTTGCCAATAGACCCTTCACCTTCTCCCAAATAAGCCTCATTCCCTTTCTGGCAACCAGAAAATATATGCAACTTCATCAAAGACTATTATCATTCTCAGAAGTGGCTAGTGATTTTCGATGCTGCAGTTTTTAGGTTCGCAACTTGAGACACAAGAATGGCCATACTAGGTCAGACCAATAGTCCATCCAGCCCAGTATTCTGTCTTCCGACAGTGGCTAGTGCCAAATGCTTCAGAGCAGAACAGGGAAATTTATCGAATGATCCATCCCCTGTCATGTAGTCCCAGCTTCTGGCAGTCAGAGGTTTAGGGACACCCAGAGCACAGGGTTGTGTCCCTCACCATCTTGGCTAATAGCCATTGATGGACCTATCCTCCATGACACTATAATAGGGTCTGATTGTTATAGGGTGGATGTTCTGCTCTTTCTGAAAATCAGGCTCCTTCTAAGCCCAGCAATCAAGGCATCCAAAATCACTAGTCACTTTAAAAAATCTTTGCCACTAGTGTCTCTACATGAACCAGCAGCTATATGGCATGTAGTCCAAAAGCAAAGTCTACTCTTAGTTCCACCAGTGAAAATACATGAACGGCTAATCTGGATTTATGTTTGTGGAAACTGAAAGCAGAATATGGTCCTAAAGTATCACCTTATTGAAACTCTGTCTTGGAGTTGTCTGTGTTAGATAATTTTTCTGTTGCACAATGCTTTTGCCAAGAATATTCTGTAGCAAACTTTTCCAGGGCAATATATTTCTTGCACCTGAGGGCTTCCAAGTACAATCTGCATACACCAAAAAAGAAAAAGTTAAAAATTTTAAATTGAAAAAGAAACCTCAACTGTAAGAGAAAACTGCTACAAAATTGATAGTTGCTTATTTTATTGCTGTCTCTGGACATCTGCCCAGATGTGCATGAGAAGAGCACATCTAGCAGTCAGTACCTTCAAATCAATTGATAGTATTGATGATCTAGTGGCACAATAGATTTCTTACATGCTATTTGATGCATGAAAGAGAGACAGTCTCAATTTAAATCCCTTCCTCACTGAAAATCATTCTGCTGAGGCCCAAAAGTGAAATGAATCATTGGTTACTGATAAACCATAGTTATCAAGCATCTGGGACAAAATTAATTGCTGTTATAAGTACAGTGAAGTAAATGGGATTGCATAGGGGAATTATAATGCTTTACTACTGACCAATCTTTGTAAAAGGAGAAAGCACAATGCACCAAATTCAGCCATGGTGTAAGCAGGCACAGCTCCCACCTAGTAAATGGGAATTGTATTTTGCTTACATTATGGCATAATGTAGCTGAACAGCTCAATATTTCAATTTGTACTGCATACATTTTTTTGCTCTGGGGTTCTTTATAGCTGTCAATATCAAAACCTTTAACAGAGTACCAAATAAAGCCCAAGCTTATAAGAATACTATACAAATACAGTACAGTAGAAGCTCAGATCTACATTAATGACAGGGGAGACCCTTTGCAAAGGAATGGATTTTACAAATTATCTAGGAAGTAAATACAAAGTGCTAGGAAATGGGATAATGCATCACAAATTGTACTTTGTTCATTTATTTTGACATTTTTAATCCTATTTTAATAATATATTATAATACTTCATAATGAACTAGTAAACATTCTAGAGTATATTTTGTATACAAATATTCTTAGAGACACCCCTTGCAGCCACTGCTATTAAACCTTTGCTGAGAAGTGGGGAGAGACAGACAGCCTTTTGTACAGAATAGCAAAATACAGATTACCCAGGTTTTAATGTACTTCTACACTTACTTTGCAGGGTAGTGGATTTGATTTTTGTGTTATACCATTTCCAGACTTCACTTTCATATTGGCTACTACTCAAACTGGACTCCTTACATTAGCATTCTCCCAGATCCTTTTCTATCTGCCTGAACAACAACAGAAGGAGTAGTGCTTTAATGTTAATGATGTTTTGTTTTGTTTTTCCCTCTCTCTGAATCATTTGAGAACAGATCTTTAAGGTTGGTGTCCCATACTCATAGCCTTTCTCTTAACCAGACTTCCAATATTTCCATAACTACATTATAGAATAACTAACAGTAAGTATGCAATACATGCTTATAATAATGTTGACTGGCACACCCCTTGATCCAAGAAAAACATCCCATTCTGCAAGGAAGGTACCAGATGTTCCACTTCATACCATGCATAAGCACTAACTTCTCTGCCTGAGGAATAATATAAGCCAGTTTAGCCAGAGAGCATCACATAATCCAGTATTTTATGAGACAGAAGCATTGAACTCTGTCTCCAGCCAGGAATAATATCCTACCAAACCGATGGGTAGGCGTACAAGATGTGAGTACAGCTTTCTATCCAGGAAAAATATTTCATCTAAAGAAGCTGTAATGAACACCCCACACCAATGCATAAGAAATGTCTCTATGGTATATAGAGCCATACAGTTAACTTTCCTAACAGGGTATTCCTTTATATTTACCTGGAAATTATAATGCACTGAATTAAAGCCAATTTAAACTACTCAGTGGCAGATTCAAAACACTATTTGAATGACATTAAAGGGATTGAACCTGTGAGTTGCTGAGCACCTATATTTCCCACTGAAGTCACTTCTCAAGATCAGGTCTATAAATTTGACATTGTCCGACTGATTTTGTCCTACATGTCTGCACAGGTGGTACTTGGAAGAATCACGTGACATGAAGCAGCATGGGTATTAGTTGACCTCCTTTTAATTAAGAAAAAATAATAATCCACATCTCTTTTAGTAGAACTTCCTTTGCCAGATTTAACAAGTTTATTATTCTGCAGTTTACCTGAATGGAATTGATCTGCACTAATCTGAAGGGATGGAAACAGAAAGACGAATAGAAAAACAGAAAGACAGTGGCAGTTTAAATGATTAATCTAAGAAGACTACAAAAAGGTTATTCATGTCTGTCTGTCTATCACCACAGTAGCTGAATATCTTAGTATGCGTTGCTGATTTTCTTTTCCTGCGTATTGGCTGTATGCTGTTTGAACATATTCCACCAGCAAATGATATAGAAATACAAGTATATTCAGTAATATAAATACATGCCTTCAAATGAGGAATTTCAGCCTACATTTTCCAAAGTGCCCTAAATGGGGACTTTTCAAAAAGTACATTTACAAAAGATGTCAAGCCTCCACAATTCTATTTCATTTCAATGGAAGCTGCAGGTACACCTCTGCAAATCAGGTGGTAAGAGTCTCCAACTGGGTACCTAGACAAGGAGGCACCTAGAATTAGTGGACATTTTTTTTAAAAATAGGCCTACATTGCTTTCAAATAATCAGAGAATTTGTGTAGCTGGCATATCCTGCAGTTCTTAGTAATATTTAGTGATTCACACCCAGGATGCAAACCACTGTCCTTTGACTATTCAGATACAGAGCTGGCTCTCAGTTCGACAGTCCTGTAAGCAAAGAAAGCAGTTCAAGTCCGTGTCTTGTGCACTGCAGCCACATGTGAGTTTGTACATGGCATTCAGAATCATCACACAGATTATGTTCATGTTAGCTGGCTGGCAAGACAGATGCAGTGCCAGAGTGTGGCTACTTACCAAACAGAGATCACAGGCAAATAGAATCCCTTCTCTCCTTCTGAATGAATTGTCCATCTTAGATAAGCCTTGCGCTTTCACCTATAAGCAGCCTGCAAATTATGTCTTGGAAACTGATTGAATTGCACCACTTTTCTGGGTGTCTTTCACCAGTCACTAAGATACACACAGAGCAGAAATCTAACTTCTAACCCTCCTTAATACCTTAGGCTTCGCTCCTTTTTGCTGACACTTCTCCTTTCTATTATCTCTGCTGCTTCACTCTAAGCATCCCAGGGTAACAGTAAAAATGTCAATATACGTTAAAAATGTATTGATAGATTATCCATGAGTATTAGGTCACATTGCATCATGTCATAAGCAATAAGAGACTGACATTGAACAAGAAACCAAGAAAATGACTGGAGAACTTTATTTTATTCTAAAGTCCCCAGTTTGGTTATGGATCATGCAAGTGAAAAATAAAATAGATGATGGTGGTTTTAGGAAAAAAGCTGGTGATGTCTCAGCAACTCATCAATAAATAGCAGTATGATTGCATCTGAAATAGCTGAATCCCCTCCACTGTCTAGACTACATCTGAAGTAGTTTATGTGTACTGATCTTTTGTAGCTGTGGATCATCCTCAGCCTTTGAATTCAAGATATACACCCTCCCAGTAGGTTTTTTGAGAGGCTAGGGGGAATTTATTCAGCAGCTTTAACATGCAGCACATAACATTGAGTTTGGTTGAACAAGGCAACATATGGTATTTTCAGTACCCTTTTTATATTGGGACAGTTTTCTAAGTTTTTTAGTCATTTGAAATTATTTAACCTACAGATTTTCATCTGTAAGTTCTGCAGCATCATAATATTGGTGAAATTCTGGCTCCACTGAAGTCAATGGCAAAACTCCCATAGACCTTAAGAGGGCCATGATTTCACTGCATATGTAAGCTAGGTACTTGAACACTCCACTAGTGAAATCTCTGCCTGAATTTTCTGATGCCTGACTATTATGTGCTTAACTGTAGTTAATGCTAAATACAGCATTTTCTAACTTTTGCTTCTATAGTTCATATTTAAACTGATTTGCCTTAATTTTCTAAGTCCAGCTGAGCTTTGCACAGTGCAGGTTCCAAGCAGGAGTAGGGAAACTTACCTTTAAAGGTTTCCCAGTCCTGGGGTCAGCTGATGACAGATTTCATACTGAGGGAGTGATAATTAGGGTAAATGTCAGTCTTGTGCAGGAAGGCTGCATAAAGCCCAACATATCATTTAAGACCCACTTAAAATCTTCATTAAGGGCTTAGCGGGACTTACATGATGGATGTGGCCTTTTGTGGGGCTCTCTGCACTGGGCAGAATTTCACCCTTAAGGCATATTACCAGATACTTTATGTTATAGGAAAACTGTATAAACTGGCAGCCTGCAGATTGTTTTCAATAGAGGACTTCCTTGGTTGCTGAATCTCTTGTTTACTGCTTGCAGAGTTCAGTAAGAACCTGTCTGCCCTTTGTAATGCTTACCTAGAACAAAAGAAAGGAAAAGATGATAGTCACTAATTTCAGCTGTCCAGTTATCATAGCTTCACTGTTTCTTTTAGCCTAATGTTTTCCTAAGACCTTTGTAGATGAGAGACTGAATAAAAATGCTCTACTGTCAGCTCCACATATGGTCTCTGCCTGCCTTTTGCTGGCTGCTGTCATCTTTTTCCCTGTCTCAGGCTGCCTTATTCACAGATCACAGAATGGTACAGGATTGTAAAACAATCCCGATAAAAAACAAAGAGCAAAAGAAGAAAGAGCTGCAGGAGTAAAAAGAGAATGCAGGCAGAAGTCCAGCAACAGAGTGGAGGCTATCCAGGTTATTGCACTGAGTGCAACATGTATGATTACCTGCCCTATAGGCTGGTGGCGTATGTGTGCATTCTCTGTATCCTAGTAAGAAGGAGAGGATGGAAGAGGATAAAATATGGGTAGAATCTGATGAGCAACAGTCAAATGAAAAAAAGATCCCATTCAATTACATCACATAATGGCAAACAGCTAAAAAGTGACAATTTTTAAAGTGCTTACATACAAATGCTAGAAGTCTAAATACTAAGACAGGTGTACTTGAGTGCCTCATATTAAATGAGGATATTGATATAATAGGCATCACAGAAACTTGGTGGAATGGGACGCCGTAATACCAGGGTTCAAAACATCAGAAGGACAGAATAGTTCATAATGGTGGGGGTGTGGCACTATATGTGAAAGAAAGCAGAGTCTAATGAAATAAATATCTTAACCAAACTGTACCATGGAATCTCTATGGATAGTAATTCCATGCTTGAATAATAAGAATTTAGCAGTAGGGATATACTACTGACCATCTGACCAGAATGATCATAGTGACTGTGAAATGCTCAGGGAGATGAAAGAGGCTATAAAAATTAAAAACTCAATAATAATGGGGGGATTTTAACAGTCCCCATATTGACTGGGTACATGTCACTTCAGGACGGGATGCAGAGTTTCTTGACAGCTTAAATGACTGCTTCTTGGAGCAGCTAGTCCTTGAACCCACAAGAGGAGAGGAAATTCTTGATTTAATCCTAAATGGAGCAGAGGATCTGGTCCAAGAGGTGAATACAGCCGAACTGCTTGGTAATAGTGACCATAACATAATAAAATGTAACATCCCCTGTGAGAGGGGAAACATCAAAGCAGCCCTACATGGTAGCATTTAATTTCAGAAAGGGGAACTACAAAAAAATGAGGAAATCTGTTAAACAGAAATTAAAAGGTACGGTGCCAAAAGTGAAATCCCTGCAAGCTGCATGGAAGCTTTTTAAAGACACCATAAAGAGGCTCAATTTAAATGTATACCCCAAATTAAAAAACATAGTAAGAGAACCAAAAAAGTGACACCCAGGGCTAAACAAAAAAGTAAAAGAAGCAGTTAAAGGCAAAAAGGCATCCTTTTTAAAGGGGAAGTTAAATCCTATTGAGGAAAATGGAAAGGAGCATAAACTCTGACAAGTGAAGTGTAAAAATATAATTAGGAAGGCTAAAAAAGAATTTAAAGAACAGCTAGCCAAAGACACAAAAAGTAACAGCAAAAAAATTTTTAAGTACATCAGAAGAAGGAAGCTTGCTAAACAACTAGTGGGGCCACTGGCTGATTGAGTTGCTAAAGGACCACTCAAGGAAGATAAGGCTATTGCGGAGAAACTAAATGAATTATTTGCATCAGTCTTCACGGCTGAGAATGTGAGGGAGACCCCAAACCCTGAGCCATTCTTTTTAGGTGACAAATCTGAGGAATTGTCCCAGACTGAGGTGTCATTAGAGGAGGTTTTGGAACAAATGGATAAATTAAACAGTAATAAGTCACCAGGACCAGATGGTATCCACACAAGAGTTCTGAAGGAACTCAGATGTGAAATTGCAGCATTACTAACTATGATATGTAACCAATCATTTAAATCAGCTTCTGTACCATATGACTGGAGGATAGGTGATGTGACGCCAATTTTTTCAAAAGGCTCCAGAGGCAATCCCGGCAATTACAGGTCGGTAAACCTAACTTCATACCAGGCAAATTGGTGGAAACTATAATAAAGAACAGAATTATCAGACATATAGATGAATATGATTTGTTGGGGAAGAGTAAACATGGTTTTTGTAAAGGGAAATCACCAATCTACTAGAATTCCTTGAGGGGGGTCAACAAGTATGTGGATGACGGTGTGGTGCCTCATGGGAGTCATCTGAGTTGATCTTTCTGAATCAGAATTTAAACTTTAAAAATTTAAACTTTTCATCATGATTTGGGATGAAAACAAATATTGAAATGTTGGAATTTCCCATGGGATTGAAATTCCAAATTTTGCTCATCTCTTCTATTATATTGAATACAAATATCCATGCAGTCACTGTAAACAGAGCATGCAAACATTGAAATGGAATTGCACACAGATTATTATTGCCTATGATTTTTTGGTCTGTCTAAAAACAAAAGCCCTTTAATGTTTAAATAAAAGTGAATTAAATCCAACTTTGACTGGACAACCCCTTCTGAAGCCTCTGCCCATCTCTTTATTGTAGGATTTTTGTCTGCATTTTTAGTAATGCAATGCTGTGAGTCATATGCCAGTAAGACCTGAGAAAACCCTATCTGTAATACTTAAAGCTAATCTGTAAATGGGTTAGGTATGTTTTCCAAATGCATACACAGGCTTCTTAGTTCTCTCTTAGGCAGGCATCATACTCAAATACTTCTTGTGCTTTCATTATATTTCAGCACATATCCATATGCTGGAAGATTATAATGCTAATGTGATTTTTGCTGGGTAAACTCCTACCTAGTTTGCTATTTTAACCCACTTAGGAAGTAATACATTTGATCTCAGAGATCTGTGCTGCCATTGTTTCTTCTTTTCTCAACTTAAGAATCTTTGAGAAAACACACAGCAATATCTTCTGAGAACAAATTTTCCTTGTTGCTGAAGATTACGGAAGGTCTGGAGTTAGGTATAGCAGCAGTCAGTCATTGAAAATGAAGCCTTAACTTGGTGTTCATAGAAAAAAAATGATCATTGGTGACCAAATTTTTTCCTTTTGTTTAACATCTGGAAAAATTAAGGACACTAATGTGTTGGTGGGTGACAAAAGCATCAAACCCCAGTCACTTTTCCTTCCTCACATTTTTTGTTTCTTCTGTTCTGAAGAGTGATTAATAAAGAGCAACATCCTGCAGTCCTTGGTCATGGAAAACTCCCACTGTATCCAAAGGATGGCAGAGTCAGGTCCCTAGCCTGTATGTGGAATGCAGTTTGGTTCTGTGGTGGTATTTATAGTCTAGTGACTGGGAGGCAGACTTTTAAAGGTTTTTAGGCACTTAAATACCTGTAAAAATCTGGCCCTGGATCCCTAGTCTCAGTAAGTTTCATGGTACTACACCAAAATTGGACCCCAACCTGATGCATGTGAATGGGCCTCCGAGGAGCCCCATTGAGGTCAGTGGGGCTCTGAGCATAGGCACAAGGATCCATTCACTCATGACGGAGGGTAGGAAATGAGCCTTAAAGGTTTTTGATGTTTATATTTAAATATTAGGAGTTTAGGGCCTGAGCCCCTGCTGCCCTGCCATTGCCCTCCTGCTGCTGTCTCCAGGCAAGTGGATAAAAATTACCCTTCCCAACTGGAAGTTGCCTGAGCCTCAACTTGCTGCTGTGGTCTCTATCCCTAGCCCCTTGCTGCAGCTGCTGGGGGAGGAGAAGGGGAGAACATAAAAGACCTGACTGAAGCCCTGTAGCTTGAGCCTTCCCTGATTCCAGCTGTTGGCATCTGGCTCTGCTTCATTGTGCTGATCTGGATGAGGAGAAGGGACAGAGAATAAACAACTGTTCTTCCTTTCAATAATGCATGGCCCCAGCTGAGATGCTTCTGGGAGACAAGAAGAAAAGAACATAAATGACTGCTTTCCCTTTCTTGCTGCTGCCTGAGATTGCCATTGCTATCCTGCTTCCTCCTATGTAATTTTTTGGGGGGAGAGAGGAAACACTGACAATTGGATGAATTCGCCATTTTTAATAGTCTCTCTGTTTCTCCTTGATTTGTTTTATTTGCTGCTGGCAATTTCACTTTTCATGTTGTTCTGCTCATAATGTTTCTTAAAGACCTAAGCATGTTTCCCTGCTTATCCAGAGAATCTAGAAGTTCAGGAACAAAAGTTTCTATGCAGAGCCCTCTGATGAATGTGGGACCTCAGGCATTTTTCAAGACAGCTATTTCTGCTACTGGAGAAATATTATTGATAACCTCTAAGCAGCTGTTAGATAAAATTTTAAGATATCCTAGCAACCCTAAATGACTGTTTGATCAATTTGAAAAAGTTCCTTTATAGTAATTCACTAGTAAAAGAACTTAAAAAGACTACATATTTTTATGACAAAAAGAGAATGAAGTTGCAAGTAAATTCTCTTCTCTTTAGGCTCCAGCTGACTGTTTGATTTAGGATATTTCTTTACACAGATGGATCAAAAGACATGAAAATGCCTCAAAATATGTCAATTTAAAATGGATAAATATCTAGAGTTTGCCAGAGTAGCCTTCATTCTGGAGGCTCCAAGCTTACAATCTCTCTCTTTTCTGGATTTTTTCCTGTGTGCAAAAAAGCCATAAAGCTGATGGTTAAAAGCAATGGGTACCAACTTTGTCATTTCCCATCTCTTTCTTCTCCTGAATCCACAGGCCCTGGAATAGTGTAGATTGGGAGGAAGAAAAGAGAGGAAAGTGGGAAGAGGAAATTCTAGTACCCTAAAACAGCTACACTAGCACAGCAGACTAAAACCTTGGTCTGCCTTGGCCAGGATTAGAGCTGAGTGCAGACTAGATTTCCCATTAAATTTGAAATTTGTTCCCATTTTAGAATGGAATGAAAACAAAATATTCAAAATTTCCAAGGAAACAAAATCCTCCCCACCACCAAAAAAAAAAAATAAATAAATAAAATAATTGTGTGTCAATAGAAGGGTTTCATTTAATGAATTCAAAAAGTTTTTTGTTCTATTTCAAAACATTTAAATTTTTGACATTTTTTATAACAAAGCCTTTTTGAAACAAAAAAATCAAAGCATTCATCTCTGAAAACATCGAAACTAAATGCTTTGTCTTTTTTTCAGAATTAATTTTAATCAAAATGTACATATTTCTATAAAATATTTTTATTTCAATGGGACATTTTTCATTGGGAAATGCAGATTCCTCCCAACTAGTGCTAGCCAAAATTCCCAACCAGTGATAGGAGCCACTGCCAGAGACAGGATGTGGCTATCGGACGCTTGCGATGAAGGTCTAGGCATCTCTGTAAAGCATAATTATGGAATAATCTATCCCTTGGGGAAGTTTCTTATTTATCCCAGGCAGGGGACTGGCTTATGCTTTGAAACATAAGGGTTTATGTTTCTCATATATATTTACACTCAGTAATGGAACTGTATACGCCTCCATGTTCTGTAAATGTCTAATCCCTTTTTGAATCCTACTAAACTCTTTGATTCAGTAAAATATGGTGGCACAAGCTAATTGTGGACTCTTCCTTCATGCTTGCTAAGGTGGTCTTGTTTGCTGCTTTATTTTGGCTCAAGGATAAAGAAGTGATCCTGGGCTTTCTGTTTTGCCTGTGTATTTCTGGAACTAACACCATTATTAAATAAGCATTTTCTGTCAAAGTCAGCAAGTATTACTCATATTAGCAGCTTCATGATGGCTAAACCACTTTTGCCTGAGGAGAAATTTCATGGCCATGCAGTTGATTTTGGAATTAGAAAGTGCTTATTAGGCATTGAACTGAAATGTCTACACTGGCTATGTCTACACTGTTTAAAAAAATAGTGTGTTCAGAATTAAACTAAATCAAATTAAGCCCACTTCATTTCTGAAAGAGACTGTCCACACACACAGAGGTTTCGTGCACTTTGAATAATCCACTTTTAATTCACATCTTTAGTTAATTCAGATTAATTTTCCTGAGTGTCCCTATGTAGAAAAACCCTTAGCTATATATTATTCCAGGATTAGAGTGTAAAACAGTTTCAGGTAGCAGAGTAGATATTATAGGTTTGCAATAGAATAAGATTTTTTTTTTATCATTTTCAAGGGGAATAAGGCTGAACCAAAGCATATAGCTCTGCTTAAAAATGCTTCTGATTCAATTTACATTCAAGTATTTCCTCTCTCTCTTGTTCCCTCTCACATAACAACATAATAAAAAACTTTTTAATATCCATTAACCTCCCCATTTAAAATAAACGGCAGTACCCTTAGAACTAGATTGATAATGGGCATCATCAAAACAGACAGCATATGTGGAAGAGTTAAGTACCCAATTTGTTTATTTTATCAACAGTTCACAACCTAGCTCTTTCTAGAAGATATTTAATCTTGATTGTTTTATTTAGTACTCAAATGTATGGATGCATATATAGTAAGAGATTAGTAAGACTTTCTAAAGTCTGAGGGATGGGGGAAGTCCCTACTAAATAGCATTATCTCCCAAGCTTGCAGCAAGGATGGATCAAGGCTAAATGAAGCCGAACCATGCATGCTCAGTAGTTCCCACAGTGTGAGTACTGAGAGAGTAGCTTGTGACTTCCCAGTGTCTGTGTAGTGGCCTGAGTTGTTAAGAGAGGGCTGGAGGCAGTGGTTCATATTTTTGTGACGGAGCAAAGTTTGGTTCTACTAGACATCCAGACATTTTGATGCTTTTCCAATTTGTCCACACTCCAGTTCCAGGCCTCTGTTCTCTCTTTGGCCACACAGGGTACGCCTACACTGAAGGAAAAAAAAAAGGACCCTTGGCAGTAAGTCTCAGAGCCTGAGTTGGGCTTGTGCTACAGGGCTACAAACAACAGTGTAGATGTTCCTGCTCAGGCTGGAGCCCGGGCTATGAAACCCTATGAGAGGTGAGGGTCTCAGACTCCAGGTTCCAGCCCAAGCAGAAATGTCTACACTGTTATTTTTAGGCCTATAGCATGAGCCTTGTGCACAGATACTGCATCTGTAAGCACATCAAGAAGTGCTGCGTTAAATGATTGTGACAATCTCAAAGTACATAATTGATTCTGTTTGGGAGCTGGAGCAAGATCTTCAAAGTAACACCAGGTTTTACCGTAATATAAGGCTGGTTGGTGGAACAATGGCCATGTATTTCTGAAGTGTAGAACTTGCACTTTTTTCTTCAATCACAATTGCACTTTGAGATTGAAGCTGTAGGCAGAGCAGGATTTGGATCAGTTTCTGTTCTCCTGCTCAAGTCAGAAGATCTGCCCTAGCATTTTGTAGAGAATATTATTGATTGATTGATTTGGATTATGATAGTGTACCCAATGTGCTAGGTGCTTTTCTAATATATAACAGGATGCAGCCCTACCCGAAAGTATTAACCATCATGTCACTTTCTTTCTGGCCAGCTGCCGCTTTTAGCATTTTTTTGGGGAGACCAGAAATTGCATTTTGTTTGCTAAATAATTGCTCTTTATTGGGTAGAACAGATAATGGCAAACAGTGGCAAAATACTATTAACAGTGATTGCTTTAAAATGAAATATGTGTAATATGGCCTGAAGCACTGGAGGGGAAAGATCTCTCTACTCCCTCTATTGGTGAAAGGGGAAAAGCGGCAAGGGGCAATCGCTGTCATAGCTAAAATTGCACAGGCTACCTATGCACAATTCCTCTGATGAAACTTGGTAAGTCGTTATAACTATGTGTGAACTTCAATTTTGGAGGGGAGTGGGCTCCCAAAGAAGCTCAAGAGGGGACAGAGCTCTGACCTTGTGATAAAGAGCTCTTTTATAAGATGCCAGAATCTGCTCAAGGTACCCAAGAGCTCTTCGCTCCCCTCCCATGGGGACCTTGATGTATAGGACAGCAGAATTGCTGAGTGGACTCCTGCCCACCCAGCACCTTCATGAAGCTGAGTTACTAAAGTGGTGGTGGCTCCAAACTGGACTAGGCAAGCAGCTCCCTTGGAATTGGAGACTGTCCTGGTGGTGGTGCAGCCAAAGGACTATTATCTGTGGGACAGTCTCCACAGGGTGGGCGGGGCATAGATTGTCATAGTTAGCAGAAAGGGTTATTTATTTGCATATATTTTCTTATTACTGTGCTTTCCCAAGTTTATGACTATTCCTATTCTCTTCATAAATATTGCCTTGTTTGCACAGTCTCATAGTCTTGCTTATTAAAGGCTTCCAGGGAAAGTGCATTTAGTTTTTGCGGGTTTCTGAGTGGGGGCTCAAACTGGTTTAATTATTTGTCAAGAGGGGCACTAGATATATAGAACCCAGCATTTTTTGCTGCCATTAAGCACCTGTCAGAAGGATTACAATGTGTGTGAAAAATAGGACAGGTTTAAGTTGTCACTAAAACTATATTTCTGATTTTCTTGGCTAGAGTGTGCATCTGTTGCATCTTTAACATTTCATTAACAAAGAGATTGGTCTTGTTCCTATTGAGGTCAATAAGAATTTTGCCAGTGCCTTCAAGGAGAGCAAGATCAGCCTCACATAATAGCTTGTTTCATTGCATTTCCTTCATATATGTATAATATATTGGGTTCCATATGTATATATACTGGAAAAGAAGAAAATATTTTTGAAAGAAAAACATTTAAGGACATAGAGTTCTACAATGGCAACAGCTGCCCTCAGCTCATGATACTTTAAATCTACCCAAAAAGAGAATGGGGAGCAGGAGGTAAGGCTCAATCTTGTTGTGAATGGCTGCTGCTAGGACCAAGATGGAGCCCGGCATTCTGGACCATGTAGGAACTCTGTAGGTTACATCTCCATATTAAAAATGAGGGACAGCCACAGTTTATTTCATTTTATATGCAGTCTTCCAGTTCCCAGCAAATTGCTACCCCGGGCCTCAGTTGAGCAAAACTTGTGTGCCACAAGTCTGGAAGGACTGAGGGTTTCTTTTGTGTGTGTGTTGTTTTTTGTTTATTTACTGGTAGTTTCCTGAGTTTTCCTGTCTTTTCCTATGTATTTAGTTTGTTTGTTTCTGTTGTATGTGTGTTTTTGGGTTTGGTCATTGTTGTTTGAAACATGTTCTTTATGTTAATGATGATGTACTGTATTTCCAAGGGGAAAACCAGATAATGCCTTTGACTTTAGCCCAAAGCTATATATTTCCAAGCACAAAAGTCTTGGATGTGGTTGCCGCAAGTATTAAATTTATATGAGAGGTTTCAATTTTAGACTAAATCAGTGTTTCATTTTTCACATGCTGGATTTTTCAAACTGTTTACTGATGAAAAGAACACTCTGTTCACTGAACCATTCAATCCATTTTAGTGAGATGTATTATATTTTCATTTCTATCAGAAATGCCTGTAAGTCGAAGAGCAGCCTCATATCACTTTATCTTCAATACAAATTATTGCCATGGGCTGCTATTAAAAAGCAAAACCAATAGATAAATCTCATATACACATTCTACTCTTACAAAATGGTGATTTATCCAACACAGATAATGAAAGAAAACCAACTATCTGTAAATAGGATTTTTATGGATTAAAAAAACTGATTTACAATGAAAACCAGGAAATTATACGAGGATTATGATAGAACTGCCAAAGATTCTCAGATTGACCAGTCCAAAGCACATAGCTGCACAAGTCCTATTTTCAATAGTTCTGGATTCCATGCTGGTACAGACTGCAAAAAAGAAAATGTGAGAGCATCTTTGGTTTTGAAATAGCTGCCTATTTAATGGTTGGATGGGGAGTGAGAGAAGCAGGACACCCATTTGCCTGGGCTGATCTAACAGAGCAAAAATTGGCTGAAAAAAATTGAGATTACTCTTAAAAAAGAAAAAAGAAAAGAAAGCATGATAAGGTTTTGTGCTCTTTCTGAAGGGAATTTTGTTTGTTTTTTTTAAATCTGGAAGAGGTCAGTATAAGCTATGTCCATCCACCAGTGCAGGTCACAATAACAGGAACAAACATCAGGATAATAAAACCCTTAGGAAGTTTATTTCCATCTCTGTAATAATAACACTTTTTTCTGTTTCAGTAGATATTATGGTTTGCCTGTATTTTAATACTTTCTTATCTCTGTAAGGAATTGCCATCTCTTTGTTAGAATTAATGAAAGCAATGAGAGCCTGTGGATGTGCCACTGAGCTAACCAAGAAGATTTACACAATCTCTGAAGTAGGGGTGGAGGCCAAACACTTCTCTAAAACCATGGCTTTCGTCTGCAGATTTTAACAATTGCTTTTGTCAAATCCAATTGTGTGGCGGTTCTATAGTCCCACTGCTGGGTGAGATACATAAATTTTAGAGCTGCTTAGCGAGGCACAGCTAGGTCTTTGGGATTGCCTGAGGGGGAGGAAGAATACACAGAATTTCTTAACCATTTCTTCGACTTGACACCTTCATTTTCATTTTTAGGTTCAGTTAATTCAATGTTTGTGAAAGGAGCCAGATTGGCAGCACATACAACATAGGTGGCAACAACACAAACTTCCTCTCATCACTTTGCTTTAATGTTAACTCAGAGGCGTTAGGTCTGCGGGGAGAGAGTAGTTCGCTCTACACACACATTCAGTTCTTGGTCTCTACAGAGGCTGCCAGCAAGGGGATCAGCTAGAGCTGAATGTGAGAGAGATCTGTGTGAGGTTTGGCCCCAAACCATTAAGAACTGGACTCAGAACACCTCATTTCAGATCGACCATTGAACAGACATCCGTGGAAATGTTACTTGACAAATCTTTGTTTTGTTGTAGCAGTGGTTCACATGGTTTGCTGTAGCAATGCAGCCATGCCTCAGTTTCCTTCTCACTGTTTGGATACATTAGCCTCTAGATAAAACAAAACTCCACCTCTTCTGAGGTAATAAAAATCCAAAACCTTCACTCAATGTTCTTCCTTGGGGCACAGCCTTATTCAAAGATCTAGCAGTCTCCTCTTCTCTTTGAGGTAGAACAGTTCCTCTTTCCCCCTTTTCTAGGGGGAGACAGCAGGGGAGCTCCTCCCATCCTCAGCAGCAGCAGCAGGCCCTGAAAAGAAGACAGAGGTGATCACATGATCACCCTCTAAGCTCTCTATGCCTCCTTACCCAGGGTATCTTCCTTCATTAGTTCAGGTTATTTGCCCTTGCAGGGATTTCCCTAATACACAGCTTCCGACATTCTCCTTCCAAGTTTCCCTTCCACAGCCATCCAGATCATTAAACCAAGACATAATTTAATAAACATCAATAGAGTTTCTAAAATTTATAAATGATATTTTTCTAACACAAAAGGTATTGCACACTGCGTGAGGTAACTCTCTTTTGGACCTCATTATGATGAAGAAAGATGAATTTATCACTAGAATGGAAGTTGATGATCACCTAAGGACTAGTGATCATGATCTGACTTGCATTCAATACAGGAAAACAGAAGACAGTTCCAAATGGTAATATAAATACTTGGTACGTCAAAAGGGCTAGTTTCCCCAAGTAGAGGAAAAATATGAGTGAAATTGATTGGGAGGAAAAATGTAGACAGAAAACTGTGAATAAAAATTGGGAGTTCTTTAAAAAGATAGCCAAAAAGCCATTAACAAGAAAGAGGATAACTTTGGCTAAAAGCCTATCTTAATTAAATGGCAAAATAAATGCAGCAATTAGAAACATAAAAGCAATATATAACAAATGGAAACTGGGAAACAGCAAGCAATAAATTTAAATTAAAAGTTATGAAGTACAGAAAGTTTCTAAGGAAAGCTAAAGACATCAGGTAAAATCCATGTCTGGCACGGCTAAAGAAAATAAGAAGGAGGTTTTTTAAATATAGGATGATCCAAAGAAATCTTTCCAATGGTATAAGCCCATTACCAGATAGAGATAGTAAAATTATGTATGATGCAGAAAAAGGAGAAGTGTTCAATAAATATTTGTTCTATATTTGGAAAAAAGTTGAATGATATACCCGGTATCACACAAGGTGATGAAGTACTTTTCCAGTCAAATAGCATCTAAAGAAGATGCTAAACAACATCTACAGGAATAAAGATTTTCAAATCAGCAGGCCAGGAGAACTTGCACCCAAGAGTCCTAAAAAATCTCTGACCCACTGTTGTTAATGTTTAATAAATCGTGGAATACTGAGGAAATTCCAGAAGCTTGCAAATGTTGTGCCAGTATTCAAAGAGGGCAAGTGGGATGATCCAGGTAACTAAAGTCTGGTTAGTCTGACATGAATCTCAAATAAGATCATGGAAAAGCTGACACAGGATACAATTAATAAAGAATTAAAAGTTAGAACTGCAATTTATGCCAGTCAACATGGTTTTATGGAAAATAGGTCTTGTCAAACAAACCTGATTTAATTTGTCAATCAGATTATAAATTTGGTTGATAAAGATATCTCTGTAGATGTAATATACTTAATCTTTTGTAAGGTGTTTGATTTAGTACCACATAACATTCCGATTAAAAAATTAGCACTACACAATCTGAGAAAAGCACACATTAAATCTCAAACTGTAACTGACCAATCTCAGAAAGTAATTGTCAATGTAGAATTATAATTGAATGGAGGTGTCCGTAGTGGGGTTTCTAGGGCCGATACTATTTAACACTTTCATCAATGATGTGGAGGTAAATATAAAAGGCTTCTCATAAAATTTGCTGATGAGACAAAGACTGGCAGAGTGGTAAGTAATGATGAGGACAGGGCAGTCATACAGAGCAATCTGGATCGCTTTATAAACTGGACCCATTCAAACAAAAAATTTTAATACAGCCAAATGCAAAGTCATGCATTTAGAAGCAAGGAATGCAGATCATACCTACAGAATGGGTGATCGTATCCTGGAAAATAGCGATTCTGAAACGGATTTAGGGGTTACAGTAGACAAGCAACTCAGCATGAGCTCCCAATAAGATACTGTGGGATAAAGGGCTAATGTGATCCTGGGATATATATAAATAGGGGACCAGTGAGTAGGAGGCAACTATTACTTTGTATAGGGCATTGGTGAGACCATTATTGGAATATCGTGTATAGTTCTGGTGTTTTAAAAAGGATGTTGAAAAATTGGAAAGAATGGAAAAAAGAGCCACAAAAATTATTTGAGTGCTGAAGAAAATGCCTTAGTGTTTCTTAACCTGGGGTTTTAGAGGGGTCGCAAGTGCAGAGCTGGTATTGGGGGTGGCAAGAAAGGCAATTGCCTGGAGCCACAGGGGCGCCATGAAACTAAGTTACATGCCTCAGCCCCGTGGGGGTGGGACTCAGGCTTCAGGGGTACAGTAGTTTGGAAAGGTTAAGAACCACTGCGAGTGTGAGAGACTTAAAAGGCTCAATCTGTTTAGTTTATCAGAAAGAAGATTGAGAGGTGACTTGATTATGCTGTATAAGTACCTTCACAGGAAGAAAATAAAAGGTAATAAAGAGCTTTTTAATCTAGCAGAGAACAACATAAACCAGAACCAGTGGCTGGAAGCTGAAGCTAAACAAATTCAAGTTAGACACAAATTTTTAACAGTGAGGATGATTAACATTGGACCAAATCACCAAGGGATGTATTCGATTCTCCGTTTCCTGGTGTCTTCAAATCAAGACTGTATGCTTTTCTGGAAGATAAGCTTTAATCAAACAAAAATTATTGGAGTAGCTGGGTGAAATTTAATGGCCTGTGATAAATATGAGGTCAGACTAGATGATGTAATAGTCTCTTCTGTTCTTAAACTCCATGAATCTATGAATAAATTACTCCTCCCTCCTGGGCCCTTACAGCCTCCGGCAATGTAGATGGCTATGCATTTGGAACATCCTGAGGCTGCGCTAACTTGCACTGGGACTGATTTGGCCCATGGCAGCCCCAGAGTTTGGGGAGCATGGAGGTGGCATACAGCGCCTTTCCTCTCCCAGCTTTGGATCCTGCACTTAGTGCAGCTTGGCCTGCCCTGCGGCTCCAAGACAGAATTTCAGCCAACCAAATCAGCGTGGTAACTTTTTACACATTCACTTTGTATAGATGTAGATGGCCATAAAAGGGGCAAGGCTATGAAGAATCAGGCCCACAGTATGTTTCAGTTCCTTGATTGAATACGTTCTAACTCTTACATTTTGTCTACACTAGACTTTTTTAATCACCGTGTGACTAGCCCTGTTAAAGGGGTTAGATACATAATGTCTGTCTACACAACAATTAGAGTGTGATGGCAGCACACGTACACATAGCCAGGCTAGCTTTGATCTAGCTAGTTCTAATAACAATAGCAGAGAAGTGACAGCAGCATTGGTGGCAGCATGGGCTGGCCACTCAAGTAGCTATCCAAGGTCTTGGGTGGGCTTGTGTGGCAGATGTACATCTGATTGCAGTGCAGACATACCCGCTGTGGTTAAAAGCTGGTAGCCACCAAGCCTTGTGTACACTAGAGCTCCTTTTGTTGTTACTGTGGGAGGAATTGCATCAGTAACAGTAACCAGTGGAACTTTTAGGGGAGAAAAGTCAGGTGTGGACAATAGACTTGGGATCAGACTTCCAGTTTGAGAACTCATTTGTGAATTAAAAATCCATTTGAAATTTTCTGATTTCATAAACAGTCCTTTCCAGGAAACTCATAAACTAGAGTATTAGTGGGAAACAAAGACAATAGGATACATATACAGTTGAAACCAACTGTCAAAATTCAAATGAATTATCATGGAAATTATTTTTTTCAGTGTTCACTTGTTAATGGACCCTGCCCATAAAGTAGCATGTAGCATCAAGACAAGATGACCTGCAGCATGTTTCCAGTGAGGAAGGGCTGCCAGTTGGGGGAATTTTTCTCAGTCTACTCTGAGATTTCTGTTTCTATGGTGACCATGATCACCTCTCTGGAACCAGTGGTAGAATTTCCTGGACCTAATCTTCTCACTTCTTTATTGGCACAAGAGAGAAGTTGTAACACAGGTTATTTAATTACCTGCAAGATTATTATCTGATGTAAGAACATGGGACCCAAGGGGCATTCATCCAGTTTCACTCTAATGTGTGAGATTTAGAGACTCTGACAGCCCCATTTTTCATAACCTTTCTCCTCCTCATTCTACTTTGCTAGAGTAGTACACTTTTGTCCTGCAGCTTTCCCAGTACCATATTTACTGGCTATAAAAAGCCCCTAGGTGTTTCTTGAAAAATGTGTTTTCCAATAATTTCCTATTGAAATTGGTTGGCTCATTAAGTATCTCATTGTGTTTTATCTCTGGGAGTGTCAGTATCTAGTTTTACATTCCTTTACTTCTTGGTTTGCTTATTTTCAGAGTTTCTCTGTCAGATTTTTCAACCTTATCTGCCTTTAAAGCTAGTCCATTTAGTTTCTGTAGGAGAGCAAAAATTAAGTAGAAAACACAATTTTCCCCCCATGGAACTGACAGTATTGAATAATGAGTTGCCAATCACAGAAGATATTCATCAGACAGAAAACTTTGTTACAATGGAGTTATAGTTAAAGTTTGTTCCTGTATCATTTCTGAATCTGAGTTTAAATGCCCAAGCTAAAACAATGATAGATGAAGCACAGAGCTAAGTTTCCCCCGTGTATTCCTTACAAGAACATTAGCGATATAATAAAAAGCAAAAAACAAACATTAGCAGCTTGGGATTTAAGATGTCACTTCTCACACAAAACTGTCACCTCTGGGTTACCCTGTGATCTTTGGGATGCCAGAAGAACCTTGTATTGTTCTCTTGGTCTTGGGGATAATTTGTGTTTTGTGACCTGTGCGAAGTACAAAAAAGCACTTCGTTGAAATCACGTAATATTTTGTTAGCCCTCTTATTTGTGATGGTTCAGCTGAAAAGAGGAGCAAGGCACATCAATATGTCCAGTGTGATATTCCTGAGCAGCAATTGCTGATCAGTGTTGCTTACACAGATCACACTGATGGTCTCTTTCAAGTGTATGAATAGAAGTTCTGGTGGACAAAAAGAAAATAGTATATTTTTTTAGTGAAAGAAAGGTAATGTACTGGATGTCCCAAGTTTTTTTTTAGTATCTTACTAGAGTGTCAGAAATAAATCTTAACTATGAAAGAGTGGCTTGACACACAGGCATTCTAATAGAAACACACCAATCAACAACATGAAAGACCTCTGATAAGCAGTTCTGTATGTGAGGTGCTGGTGTCTAATTTATGGGACTTTATCTGTCCAAGCACTGTCTTCATTTTGGCCTATCTTAACCCACCAGTTAATGAAATATTAATCTTGACCCACTGCAAAACTATCAATAGAATCTGACAATTCAAATGGAATTTGAACCATGACAATATGATGGAATGGGTTGCTGTATCTCCAGTTTCCCACAGTCCAGTAGCCATAAAAAAGCCTAGGGAAATTGAGATATGAGAAGAAAAGAAAACAAACATTTTCTACCCTTGTGTAGCAAGGGGTGTGGTCTCCTTCCGAGACTGAGTCCCCACTCAACCCCTGGTGGGCGAAGCCAGGGAAGCCACGCCCAGTATGCCAGAAGCAGAGAGGCAGGACAGGAACAGGAAATATAAAGGGCGGGCCCTACAGCCTAGTTGAGAAACAGCTGCTGGAGGAGAAGGCTGTCTTGTGGCTGGAGGGGTAACCTGGCAAAGACTCCGGCTCAGGGACTTGCCTGACCACATGAGCAGTTCGACAACACAGCCGCGAGGAGTTGCTTGGGCTGCCACTGGCAGCATACCCCAAGGAGGCAGATGACAATCCTTGGCCACAGATACACGGGCACAGGAATGGAGGAAGTAGCCCAGGGATAGCTGACTTTGGTCTGGCTGTGCTTGAGCCCGGGCACCTGTCGGCACATTTGGCTAGAGCCCCACTGACGGAACACCCTGCCACTGCTAGGGCCCTGGGCTGGGACATGGTGGAGTCAGGATGAGCCGTGTCCCTCTCCCCCACTTGCCACCCCACCTCTGGGGTGGCAGCCTCATCCCTGCCGGTGAACCCTCGGCTGTGCTCAATCCCCTAACGGGGAGCCCTAGATTGTGTCAGAACTAATCCCCAAATGGGGAGCCCCTAGACTGCTTATTTGCCTTGCCTGGCCTGATACTGTGTATTTTCTGTCCTGTCTGAGGGCCAGACCTATTGACTGCATACTGGCCCCGTGCTGCCTGGGGCTGGCGCCTGAAGGATAGCTAAATTCCTGCCTAAAGCTTGCCCCCACAGGTGCTGCAGCAAAGAGGTGTGGCCTCCCTCAGAGACTGAAAAGGAGGAAGAGGCCCCCTCTTCTACACCATGATAAAATTGCTCATGTTATACAACTCCACCATTTTGCATAAGTGTGATTTGAATCATTGTCTTCAAGTTTCCCCAATCAAATTGCTCCAGAAACATGGAATTTGACATCATTGTTGAGTCCATAGGCATGTACCTTTTCATACAGATGAGTTGTTTGCAGTTCTCTGCATATCTCTTCTATAGAGGAGCCTCAATATACTTACCCAAATAATACCAGTTGGTTTACTTGAGTAATCACAGTTAATCAACTCAGCTGAAATAGCAAATATTGAGTATAAAATACTTACAAAGAAATGCTAGGGCCAGGATCTGCTACTGTCACACACATTCTTACTCCTAGAGTAGTCTTCAAGTGGTATATTTGAAGAGTATGGGATTATTCAATATGAGGAAGGATGGCAGAAAATGACAGTTAGTGATCAATACATGGTGTTATTAAAAATATATTACAAAAATGAATTAATTCAAAGTAATTGTGATCTACCGGAATATCTGAACAAAAATATAGGTTAAATCTATCTAATAATTTATTCGTGGCAAATTATTCATTTAACTCTACTTATTAAGATACCTCTCTAGTCTTCCTTAGTTTCATTAATGATATTTTAGCAAATGTAATAATGTAATTATAGCCCTTCTATAAACTGACTGTATCTCTTCCTAGCAATTTGTATTAGAGAACCAGAAAGTGTGTAATTTAAAAAAAAATACAGTCAAGGTTTTGTTTCTTTTCAAACAGTCTTTTATATTTTGAAGTTATGTAAATGAATAGCTTTTGGAGTCATTAATCACTTGTTTTACAAAGACCATTTCTGAAATTTGATTCTTTGTCCCTGAATATTTTTTTTAACTGGTGTCCCTGATTTTTATAGCAGACTGGTAAAAGGTATGTTATAAATTATACTGTTGACCAGCTCAATAATATGCAATGGTGCAACACAGAGAAAACATTCTAGTCATCAGTTCAACTTTATTTGAGCTTTAAGGTCACATTGTCCAAACTGATGAAACTACTCTAGAAAACTAGATGGTTTGCTGCGTCTGAAAATGAAAGAAACAACTAAAGAAACACAGTTGGAGTCTGTTGGAAGCTTTGGACCAGCTGTTTTTTCTTCTCTTACTGCATTTAAAGGGAAAAATTGAAGCCATTTACTTTAGGCTGTTTACTTTTTTTTCTGTATTTTCTTCTTTTCTTTATTATCATTCATGTTTTGGATTTCAGATTTATTTGCCAAAGCATTAGGTATAATGAATTCACATCCTCTAAGGCTCTGAAAAGACCATCTGGATAACAACAGTAAATATGAGTCAGTAGGTTTTAACAGCTGGCACATATATGCAAACCTTCTGCCACTCTCCATTTATTTTTCAGTGCTGCATTATTGCTTTCAAAATACACTACAGTTCCCTTAAATTAGTTACTCATTTCTGATTCTCAGAAATGTCACCTCTTAGTTTTTCGTTAGTTCTTCAAACCTATGCTTTTTTAAAATACCCACTGTGAGCAGGGCTGCATTTTAACACACAAAATGCGTATCCTTGAGTTCTTCAAGTTTGTCTGTATGCCACAGTGAAATGGGCAGAGCCTAAAATTGCTGGAAATGAATTGCATCCTGAGACAGCAAATGTGGTCCCATTTGTCTTTGAATGGCCAGAGGATCCTCTTCACAGCAGGGGTTTGTGTTTTGTTTTCAACAGCAAAGAAAAAAGAACAGAGATGATGGACTTTAGAACCATGGGGAGTTTTCCCATTAAGCTCCCAATGGAGTCCGTGTGAAGGCTATAGTGTAAATGCATTTTGGGGCTATATTAGCTTTACTGGCACTCTCTACATTTTGAACTCCACTGGATTGAGGGGTAGGCTGTTTTTTCTAGCTTGGGTGCGTTCACATTCAGAACTACAAAAGATCTATGAATTCTGAAAGAGCACAGTGTTTTGCCTTATCTCTTAATGAGCTAATTAGACTTGGTGATGCTCAGGAGCTTGCAGGATCAGGCCCCAAAATCGTATAATTCTTAAAAGTAATTAAAAGTGCAGGTTATGTCAATAAAGCCTCATTTAGAGAGATATTCAGTGCCTTCTGCAAAGTGCTAAGTTATCTCAATTTCTATGACTTCTTTGTGTCTTTCATTGCATCAGATGTCTCATATAGTAGCTCTTTCTGGAATCTGACTTTATAGTAATATCAGAATTAATCAGCTCCTTTCATTGCCCTTACCACAGGGGAACAGTGGCTCAGGACATCAGAATGAGATGCATAAGAGTCAAATGTGATTGTCTCTAGTAAAATTAAAACTGACCATATGGTACTTCATAGCAAGAGGAAGTAATAACCCTATTCTTCTGGTCAGTGTTTCTTTTCTTAATAAAACAGGTTCTAATGTCCAAGTGGTATTTGAGCAATTACTAAACACATATAGATTGATGTGTTTGTCTATGCAGTCACTCTACCACTATCTAACTCATTGCTATGTAAAGCACTTCAGAAAACACATGGTATATGAAAAACACTAGATAATTTTTAATGCTGTTCTGTTCTAGTGACATCTCATTCCAGTTGCTCTCTATGGGCAATACTCATCCCTCTAAGTTGCAATTGTCATTTGCTGCCAGTTTTTACATTTCTTGTGTCAGGGTATTGAATAACTGGGGGCTTTAATCATGGAATGCAGTCTTTCATCATACGATCACCAGTTTGGAAAATGACCCAAGTTGATTGTGACCAATAAGCATTGCTGTATGTTGAGTGTTCAGTTGGCTATGGCTTATCTCAGTCAGGTCCTAGTTGTTAGGTAATCCTACCTCAAAATGATGGTTATAACTGAAAAAGGCAAGAACTGACATCTTTGTGCTTGCTCTGTATAAAGCCCAAGGTCTGTGTGGACACAGATGCTGAACTACACTCTCCATCCTAGAGAGGGTCCCCCAGAAACCGACAAAGATACATTTGTAGAATGCTGTGATCAGCCAAGCACTGATGCTTCTGTCTGCTACCTGTTCACTGGATAAATAGATGAGTCCAGTCTCCTGTGGTTTCAATCCAACATTACTTTTTTTTTTCTTAAGGAAAAATGTTCCTTAGATCAATGGGAGAATGCATTGGTAGATGAGTTACTTGTGAGTCACCAAATATCTTAACTCTATGGAACTCCTTTAGCACTGTGAACCAAATCAACAGATGGGATTGCAAACTTTTAAAGAGAAATAAAAAAAAGTTTAAAAGATAATTTTTAAAAGCTTCAATTATTGAACAGTTTTTAAAGTGGAAATATACACAGACTTTTTTTTAAAGGATCATAGTGTGTGTGTGTGTGTGTGTGTTTGAAAATTTATAATCATGGTATAATCATTTATAATCACAAAGTAATAAAGCACTGAAGTTTTCAATGCTTTATTACTTTGTGATCCTTAAACCGTACATCAGTTCCTGGTCTTTAAAGGCAACAGACAGTCTAATGTCCTTGAGATGTGTGTAAATGTCTATTAGTCCTGGTCTACACTTACTGGGCAATTCGGCAGCAGTTGACGGGAGTTACGCAAGCTACGCAGAATAGCTCGCGTAACTCCCATCTACTGCTGGGCTTCCTTTCTGCGTGGCGTCTTCACTGCACTAAGACTATGGGAACTGCACTTCCGTCGACACAGCACTGTGACACTTGAGGGGGTGGTTTAACTGTGTCGATTCCTGGATCAACTGAGCGGGTCTTCACTGACCACTCAGTCAATCTAGATAGGTCGATCTGATGGTGGTGACTTTGCTGCCATCAGTATACAAATACCTTTAGTAACATATACCTTGTCACGTCTTATTGTTAATGCTTTCCTCATTGTATGATTTCTGTAGTTTCTTACCCGCATGACATTCATCATTGTTTGCTGACACAAGAACAGATTTTATTCTTGACATATTGGTAACAAAAGCATTCATTTATGAAGATGCTGAGATAATATCTAGGCATGGAGGTTTAAGGCAAAGCTATTTGATGGGAGTGAAGAGAAAGTGAATTGTACACAATACACATTCTTATCCTTCTGCCATTGCTTTTAATTTAAAGCACATGTTCACTGGATAAGCGCACACAGTATCACACAATAGACTTATAAGCTGACTAAAGGCCTCTGCTTTCTTTGATCCAAGTTATTGTTCTTTTGCCAGACAGATGTACTGTTAGAAGCCAACTTCAGAACTAAGCCACTTCAGAATCCATGCAGTGCATTTATTTTGTCTCAGACAGGCAATATGTAAACGTGCTTTGGTTTAGGCAATGAACAACCTAGGTACTGAGTAAAACCAGGTGCAGGAATGGCTAGATTGCAGTGAGCCTTTCTGCATCACATCGCACATTTGAAAACCATTATTTATTCTGACCAAAGCCCTGGTGATGATTTATCAGTGCAGTTGGAGTTCCATAAAATATAACTGGAAATCCAGCTCTCTGTTTCTGAAATATTGATTTTAATGTTAACTCATTGAACAGTATCCCTGCAATCATATATTGTGTACACAAACTGGTCGTTCTGAATGTATGAACTTTCAGCCTTGAATTCCTCCTAGACTATAAGAATTGAAGATTGTGACATATGTCAATCAAAAGGTACTTTCCCCTAGATTTGCAAAGTCTTTGATTTGACCTATGATCTCAATGTCACAAAGTATCTCTGACTCTATGTGGGCACTATAAACCAAACAAAATTACAATTATTTGTAGATTAGCTAGAATTTTATTCATTTATAAGGATGAACCATTTGAGAAGAACTCATTAATTTATTACATAGTATCAAAATATCATAAAAATGAAGGCCTAGAAAAGACCGCGAGAAGTTATTTAGACCAGCTCCCTTCACTGACCAATTATACCTCCTAGACAATCCCTGACAGGTGTTTGTCTAACCTGTTCTTAAAAAACTCCAGTGATGGGGATTCCACAGTTTCCCTTGGAAGCCGATTCCAGGGCTTAACTATCCATATAGTTAGACAGCTTTTGCTAATATCTAACCTAAATCTCTCTTGTTGCAGATTAAGCCCATTACTTCTTGTCCTACCTTCAGTAGATATGGAGAACAATTGATCACCGCCCTCTTTATGACAATCCTTAACATATATAAAGACTTCCCACTTAGTCTTTTTTCTCAAGACTAAACATGCCTAGTTTTTTAATCTTTCCTCATAAATCAGCCTTTCTCAATCTTTTATCAATTTTGTTGCTCTCCTCTGGACTCCCTCCTGTTTGTCTACATCTTTCTTAAATGTGGCACCTAGAACTGGACCCAGTACTCCACTAGTGCCAAGGAAAGTGGGACAATTACCTCCTGTGTCTTACATACAACACTGTTGTTAATATACCCCTGAATGATATAAACCTTTTTCGCAGCTGCATCCCATTGTTGACTCGTATTCAATGAATGATCCGCTGTGACTCTCACATCCTTTTCTGCAGTACCACGGTCTAGCCAGTTATTCCCTATTTGGTAGTTGTGCATTTGATTTTTCCTTCCTAAGAGTAGTACTTTGCGTTTGCCTTTATTGAATTTCATCTTGTTGATTTCACACCAATCCTCCAATTTGCCAAGGCCATTTTGAATTCTAAGCCTGACCTTACCCCTCCCAATTTGGAGTTATCTGCAAATTTTATAAGCATACTCTCCACTCCATTATCCAAACAATTAATGAAAATATAGAATGGTACCAGGCCAGAATAGACATCTGTGGGAACCTGCATGTAACATGCTGACACATAACATAGGTGCAATGTTGGTAGCAAACTTCACTGTTGTTTTAATGTACTGGTTCTAGCTCTAGCCAAGTCGTTTCCAAGCTATTCCTTTCTTGAGGGGAAAACTTTAGGTGTAATACAAGGCCTGACTTCTTACGGTAAGCCATGGATATAGGGAAGGTATTTGGGGAGGGAATTGGTTGCAGCCACTAAATCGGATTCAGTCCATTAGTTCTACATTTATGTCACAGGCTGGCATTAGTTCTTTAACAGAGAAGCCAGTGCACCTGTGATTGGTCAGCTGATTCCCAGCTAGGCTATAAGAGAAGACACCTCGAGCCTAAGGGGGTGTCTGAGTAAGTCAGGCTTTAGTCAGAAAAGGGGGCAGAGAAAGCAGACATGGAGCTCTTGCTTCCTGCTCCTTGGGAATAGGGAGATGGGCCAGAAATCAGGAGGCCTGGGTAATGAGAGCAGGAGCCGCAGCAGGGAGTTCCCTGGAAGTGACTGCCAGAGTCCTCTGAGTGGGAAGGCAGTGTGGAGCTACTGGGGGCAAGAAGAGAGAGTCTTCAGTTATCCTGCAGTAGGCCCTGAAGCAGAAGGAATTGAGAGGCAAAGGGGAAAATTCCTTGGCAGCTGTAGCTCTGGATGAGCTGAAGAACTCTGTTTGAGGGGTTTTTGCCTATGTCTAAGAAATAAAACTGCCTGAACAAGGGACTCGGGGTCCTTTGTGAGAACTCTATAGCGTGGCCATTTCGAGATGGGAGTTAGTTTAGGTTACTAGTATCCTTTTAAGCTATTAGCACTATTTTAAATATTTACTGTAGGTTAAATAATCATCATTTGATCCAATGGCAAATGTTTTAAAAACAAATAAAAACATCTAAACTGAAAGCCAAATTTACAGTTATAATGAAACAACTGGCTCACTAGACTCCAAGGTCTTAAACTTTTTATGTTTTACTTTTCTCTGAGGCTTTTTCCTCTACCTCATGTTTTGTTTATTTTATCTTCCTGTATAACATTGCTTTCATGGAGTTATCACCGTGCAATGCCAGCTATGTATGAGGTAGGCCCTCCAAAGAGCACATGATGTTTCTAACCAGAGATTCTAGATATTTTTCTCCCCTTTATGTATATATTTACAGACAAAGGGTTGCTATCAAACCTCAGTGCCTCCCCAAACTAACAAGACCCCTTAAAACAACTGCATATCCCAAAAAGATTAAATATCTGAGAGCACAGAATGACTCAGAACCATACATTTGTTATGGGAAAAAACAATCCTAAAGCATCCTTTGGCCTAAGTTCCTTACTTTCGGGGGAGTTTTTCATTTGCTAATCAAGGCACTGTGCTTATCCCAGTGCTCATTTTTTCCTAGTCCGTCTCTCTTGCTCACTATGCTCCACCCTAGTCTGCTCCCTTTGGGTAAGATCCAGCACCCATTAGGGAAATGTAAAGGTTCCAACTGATGTAACAGATGTTGAACCAGGTCCTTTATCTCCTTCCAGTCCCATATTCACACCTTACATGTGGCCCTTATGCCTGGAACAGCATTTTCTTTTGTGTGCCAAATGAGCATCATCTCATGCAAATCCCTCCTCAAAACTCAATTTTTTTCCAAAGTACAAATTACAATATTCAGTGAGCAGATCCTCAGTAGAATGTGGCAGCAGAGTAGGTGGAAATTCATCAACACATCTGCCATGTTTAGACACTGGCAACTCCATGAATGGGGTCAAGAGAAATAGTGCATAAAACACAGGCTACCTGAAACCTTGTATATACTAACACTCTTAGTGTTGACACTGAACCAGCATTAACAATGGAGGGAAATTTTAGGGATGAAACGTAGGCAAAGAGACAGCCTAAGTCTCTTCCAATACAATGCTAACCAAAGAGCAGCTCAGTTTTGGTCACACTTAGGACTGATTTACAGAGGAAAGAGTTATGGAGTCAGTCTGATGGTAGAGAAGACATTCTACTGGGAACAATAATCAGCTGCCGGCAAGAAGGACAGGGACAGGGACTAACACTATTGGTCTAGTTTACAATGACTTCTGTCTGCAAGGTTGAGGTGTAAGGAATGTACAGAATAATATAAAGGTGTCTTACTGTCCTTTTCCAAATGGAATATCGGACACACTCAAGAAAATATGATCCTGCCTCCTGCAGCCTACAGGGGATAAAAGCCCTGATATTAAAAGCTTAAAGATTTTATTTAAATTAAGGTGTTTTTGGAGCAGTCAAGTTTTGAATTCTCTTCTGACTGTTGATCATAAAGTCAGTGGGGTCATATTGTGGTGGAATAGCTAATGAGCATAAAGTCTGTACAGCCACAGATTTGTTACAGGTTTTTTGGCTCCACAGGGAATCCAGTCACCAGCTTCAACAATAGTGTCCACAGTTTGGGGCCCCAAAGAGGTGAAGAATGTTAAAATGAAAATAAAATGGGAAAGGGGAATTATCAGAATTTATTTTTTATTTATTTTATTTATTATTTATTATTAATAAAGGAACAATACTGATGGGAAACCTCTTCTAACTATATGGAACTGAAAAAATAACCCTATAGCTCATTTTCAAACAACTAATTTGGAATCTACTTCATATAAGGCTATAAGTCATTAAAACATGCTTTCTTCTGTCATAGGGCTTCTCTGCACTTAAAATGCTACAGCAGCACAGCTCTGCTGCTGCGGCATTGCTGCTGTAGTGCTTCAGTGTAAACACTGTCTACAGGAAGGGTTCTCCCCTCGGTGCAGGTAAGCCACCTCCCTGAGAGGCAGTAGCTAGGTCAACAGAAGAATTCTTCCATCGACCTAGCACTGTCCACATTGAGACTTAGGTCAGCTTAACTACACCATTCAGAGTTTGGATTTTTCGCACACCTTACTGATGTAGTTAAACTGACCTAATTTTCTTGTGTAGACCGGGCCATAGCTTTGAACTTCTATTTCCTATTTCTCCCTCTCTCTCACACTTAGGCACATCCTTCCCAGCACAATTTTTTTTTTTATCATTTACTCCTTGTTTAACCCCTGTAAAGAAATGTGACCTGCAATCTGGTGTGATGTGTAAGTATGACAGGTTCAGAAAAATACATGTTAAAAATGTTGCTCTCCCAGAACTGTGTTTGAAGAAATGGAATTTTAAATATAACAGGTGTTCTAATGATGACAAGTCCTCAGCGCACTGGTTTATAGCAAGGCTTTACTGTTACAAAACAAGCAAATTCCTCAGTGCTCAGCCAGCATGCTGACATATTTTGGCCTCAGAAGTTCTGTATGTTTGTTCCCAGTGGTTCTATAGCAAGAAGGAGGAACCATTTCATTAAAGAGGTGATGGTAATGTTAATTAGGGAGGCAGAACACATTTAAACTAGTACAAAAACAGTCATTTATTTAAGTGAATGAGCAAGAAATGTTTACAGAGTCTGAATCTCTCCAGAGCTTTCTCCCTGCCTCTTGGTCTCCTATGTCCTTCTAGAATATTCTCTTCCTCAAAAAGACAATGCCACATCTCTGCTATAATATCAGTAAACTATAGAATTATTCCTAGACAGGTATGATACTCTGATGTTTTAAGTTACAAGCCATAAAAGTATACTACAAAATAGTAATTGGTACTGTTGGTGGCATGTAAGCAGAGAGAATTAATTAGTAACTATATGTTTCTGCAGAGCCGTTGGTAAGTAAATACATTAGTAGTAAGTATAAGCAGATCACAAGTAGCAGGTACCAGGTAACCTACCGGCAGGCTTCAAACACAAAAATAATCATCTGTTTTCTTTGTAGTTGCTCATCATGTAACTGAATGGAGAGTTACTGAGATGAGGAGAAGGATGATTCAGTAAAACAAGTTGTCCAGACACATGATGAAAGCACTAAGGCTACGTTTATGCTGCATGCTTTTCCCAGCAGCGTCAGGGCCCAAGCGTAATTTTTTGGGCCCAGTACAAACTTGTAACACGGGCCTCCTCCCACACACACACACCACAATCCCTCATCCCATACATACAATCTCATGAGCCCTAAAAAAATTTTTCCTCATGGTAATGGTGGTTGCAGCCTGGCCCGGGCACTCCAGGGCCTCTGGCTCCTGGTAAAGTGTCCCCTTTTCCCCTCCCCCCTGCCATGTGGGGGCCCTGTGTAGCGTATGTACTTGGGAGCCCCTCTAGCACAGATTTAAGTAGCAGTGTAAACAATGAGGCATGACTTAGATGAGTGGAGTACAGACACGCCTGAAGGGTGTGGATATGTACCCAAATGCATACCCAAAACAGTTCTCTACTTGCCCAAACTATGCCTTCTGGTCTACCCTGCTTTTTTAGCTGTGTTGTGTCCTGCTGCCTCCCAGCTGCTGGAGCTTTTCTCTGACATAGGAAAGGACTTTGGCAATGGGGAGATGGTAGGGAAAGGCTTTGTCAGTCCTCACTGCAGCAAAAAGTCCCGACAGCAGGGAGCCACTGGAGCCTTTGTCTGCTGCTTCCCATCAGTCACAGCCTTTCATTGAGAAGTGTAGCTACGTGCCGCAGTGTGGATGCAGCCTGCGTTTCACTACATACCCTCCAGGCTGCTGAAAGTGGTGTGTGGTGTAACCTTAGCCAAGTTGTGGTAAGAGGAGACATGCGGCCACAGAGAAGAGGGCGTATTAGCGGCGGGAAGTCTGGCAATGGAAGTAATTGTGACCAATATTTAAATGTGGGAGCAAAGAACATTGCCAATCAGGAGGTCATGCAAGGAGGACCACTCAGGAAACTGGCCAGAAGGGAAATGACAGAGGGTGACCCCTATAGGACCCGGAGTGAGTGGTAGAACTTCAGAGTCCCAAAGTCAATCTCAATATCAGGCAGGAAAATCACAAGAAAGCAAAAACATTGCTGAGAGCACTACATCTAATTTAACCAGAGTGGTCTATATTTACCATCCAACCCCAAAGCAGCAAGTCAAGAGTTGCTAACTTAGTTGGAAAGACGTTTTCGATGTGGTGCTCAGTCCGTAAAGTAAAATCTCAAGCCCAGTGGGCACTGTCAGTAGTTAAAAGACAATCTCCCGGGGGCATGGTTTAGAAAGCTTGACAAGTTACTGGAAATAGAAGATGGACTTGATCTTAAAGCTACCAATGAAACTCAAACCCCTTACAAAGGCTGGACTGAAGTCTAGTTTCCATTAAGCAAAGAGGGTGACCTCGTCTTTCTTTCTGTGCTGGTCAGTCTACATAAATTGGTGCAGTTATTTATTGTCTACAATATTATTGAGAAGATAGTCGAACACTGTTGCTGAAATTCACCTCAGGCACCAACAGCTAAGTTCATTAACAGTATGAAATATTTCCTGCAAAAACAGAGGCTCTTGTGAACTGCATCAGAAATAGCATTTCAGACATGTGCATGTTTAAAGTTTGGAGAAGGAATGTAATTATCCACAAATGAAAAACTAAACATGTTGGGTTCACACATGCCCAGCTACTGAAACTTTAATAGCTATGTCTGAGTCCCTCACTCTGTGAAATATTCCTGGAGGTATTGTCAGCTGATAAGAGTTGCACCATGCACTCTCTGATCATAGTGATTTTTATCACAAGCTGCAGTTTTTGTAGAACACTTTTTGATGCCAGTTCATAAGCAACTTTCATCTAACATTTGGACTAGTCTGTATTCTTTTCCTGTTGCGTCAGTAGTCATGGCCAAGTGTTCCAGATGTTTATTCATTTCTCTACTTTTTGATGACCTGTGTTGCACACTAGCTGAAAATGGAGTTTAGTCTGCCACCTTTACTGTAATTAAACAGAAGGGATAGTAAAATTGTAAAGAGTGAATAGATGGTGGTAGAATATATATTTAAATTCTGTCATAACAAAGAACAATTCTGTAATCATGAGAACAGCACCTGAAGCAGCAGAGAAATATGCCATTCAACTAGAGGATGGGAGAAGGGGAAAATTTGTCATTATCAAGAAAACATAAAATCATCACTGACAACGTTTGCAGATGACACAAAAATTGTGGAGTGGAGGAGTGGTAAATAATGAAGAGGACAAGTCACTGATTCATAGCAATCTGGAACTGGGCCCGAGAAAACAATGTGTTTTAATATGGCTAAATATAAATGTGTACAGCTAGGAATAAAGAACATAGGCCATACTTACATGATGGGGAACCCTATCTTGAGAAGCAGTGACTCTGAAAAAGATTTACGGGCCATGGGGGATAATCAGCTGACCATGAGCTCCCAGTGTGACCCTGTGTCCAAAAGAGCTCATGTGATCCTGTATGACAGGGTGCTGGGAGTAATCAGGCTGATTCAGCCCCCCTGCCACAGGTGTCTTAATTAGAGGGAATGGGAAGAGGCCAAGTAAAACCTGCACAGGATGGGTTAATGAGGAGCAACTGTGGAGCTGGTTAGCCCAGGCACTATAAAAGGCTCCCAGGAAGGCTGTGCAGGGGGTAGCAAACAGCTGGCAAAGGGTAAAGCTGCAATAGGAGGGTGTATCCCCCTTGCTCTGTGTCTGGAGTAGTGAGGCCCCTATGACTGCTAGGCTGGATTGTATGTTAATAGATGGTGGTGTGATATACACTGTTAATAAAAAACACTGAGGGGAACACAAAGCTGAATTCTGTGCATGGTTTGTGGGCACAGAGGGCTTGATCAGCAGGGGTCCTGCATGAAACTGCTACATCCTGGGATACATAAACAGGGGAATTTGGAGTACAAGTGGAGATGTTATTTTACCTCTGTATGGGGCACTTGTGTGACTACTGCTGGAATACTGTGTCCACTTTTAGTCCCCACAATTCAAGAATGATGTTAAATGGGAGAGAGTTCAGAGAGGACTCATGAGAATGATTAAAGGATTAGATGATAGGTCTTGTAGTGATAGACTTAAAGAGCTCAATCTATTTACCTTAACAAAGAGAAGGTTAAGGGATGACTTGATTACAGTCTATAAATAACTACATGGGGAAGAAATATTTAGTAATGGGCTCTTCAATCTAGCAGAGAAAGGTATAACATGATCCAACGGCTGGAAGTTGACACTAGACATATTCAGACTAGAAAAGTAATTAATAATTGGAGCAATTCACCAAGGGTTGTAGTGGAGAATCCATCACTGGCCATTTTAAAAGCAAGATAGGATGTTTTTCTAAAAGATATGGTCTAGGAATTATTTGGGGGAAGTTCTATATCATGTATTATACAGGAGGTTCGACTAAATGATCACAATGGTCCCTTCTAGGCTTAGAATCAATGAAAACAAAAAACAGCCCTCTTCCACTCAAGTCCATCATCTATCCACCTGAGACCTGAAGACAAGAGAGAAAGGCAGGGGCCTCTGTTAACAGGAAAGCCTCCAATTTGCAATTTAATAAAAAAGAATCAGGCAGTATGATAAACCATTTATTTTTCCTGCTCACTTTCTGATTAACCTGTTGGCCTTTCAGAGTAATCAGGACAGTGTGTTTCAATTCTTCTTGTTGTCTTCACGCAGTATTGAATTAAGGTTCCCCCCCCCCTTTTATTGTATTTTCTAGTTTAAAACCCCAGGGTATTCTAATCTTATACAGCTCATTTAAAATAGATGGGAATGTTCTATCATCTCATATAAATGCCTTTGGAAGGATAGAAGAGTAGTTTTGCAATTTCATAGTATACTATGTACAGTAAGATGAAAGTTCAGAAATAACATGTGGTCAGTCTCTCTCTTTCTCTCTTTTTTAGGGTGTTTGTTTTGGTTTTTTCCCCCCAGAACTAAGGAATTTATGTATGCCTTAAAGAAGCATTCTGTAAGGCCTCATCTTCTCTAGGCAACGTAATAACGTTTTAGCTTTGTTTTTAACAGTTAAGTTCCTTGATGCTGACTGGTCAGTGTATATTGGTTTAGTCATGTACAACATCATGTCAGATAGGGGTGAGCAAAACCCTACTTTGTCCGGGGGTTACCTGTCATAATGAATTCAAATTCTCCTTGTCTGTTTGACCATAGTGAGCATCTTCTCATCTATTTCAATTGTTCAAAATTGTGCTCAAGCACAGTGAAATTTCCTAGTGAAGAAAAGCTCTAAATGCACAATTGATATCAGACTTCAGTAGTTTAAGGAGCTGTAATGCAGTACATTATATCAGAGGAAGGTAGGTAGAGGTATAGAATATGTGGAGAAAAGGTAGAATTACACTCATACCTTACTTCCCATATGCTTCCATTGGTAACCCCTCCATCTTTTCTCCCTTCATGGCTGCTGATTCTTGCTCCATGCATTCTTCCCTGACTGTTTTCCACTGCCTGGTGACTCAGTCTGAGCTCCAAGATATAAATATGAGCTATAATACTAAATTAAGAAAAGGAAATTTTATGCTAGAAAATTTAGGAAAAATCATCTTAACAGTGAGATCTGTTATACTGGAGAATAGTGTCCCGTAGGGAAGATCTATTAAATGAGAGGGTTTCCTATTTTCTGTGATGTCTTTCCCATGTAGTAAAAGTAATAATATAATTCTGGACTTGATGTAATTGTATCAGAATCATTGATTTAGCTAATGCAATAAGATTACATGATGTCATACTGTTGTCACTGGCATATCAGAGTTTGTAGACAATATAAAAGAGCTAATGTTAATTCTGGGATATCCAGCAAATGGGGAAATTATAATTTCATGAAAGGCCATATTAAAATAACTACCCACCCCTTACAGGTTGAATGACAGTTTTGGCAGCTCTGTTCCTTTCTGAAACTCATCTGTCATTTCAATGTCAGTTCCTCTTCAGTTCAACCCAGACACATAAATACAACGAAAATAATAAAACTCTCAGTTCCAGTTTCCTCAGGAACAAGATGAAAGGATTTTATTAATGGATTCCATATTGAGACTTTTCTTCACACTTTCCCTGCTTTTGGTTTACACTTGGCTGGGAAAAAAGCTGTAATTCTTCCACTGAAGGAATTTAACAAGGACTAAAACTAACGTCAGACTCTTCTTAGCTCTCTATCTTCTGAAGGTAATCAGTTCAGCTGTGAGGTTTTTATTTTCATCTCATAAAAACTTTCCAGATCATTCCAAGATTGATTTCATATTGTACATGCTGGGGCAGGGGATGAGAACCTACCCAACTCTTGTTTGACTTCTAAGAGTAGCTAATGCAGGACAACAAAAAGCTTCCTTGCAGCTATTCATTAAAAGTAAGATGTTAAAAGGGCACTGTCGAGGTATTTTTTTCATCATTTTGAAAATCTTTATACAACACATTTGTTTATTATAACATCCCCTTAGAATCGTGCAACTGAAACCTGATTCCTTGCAGGATCAGTTCTATTCTATTCTACAGTTCCTATACCATGCTCCTCACTATAGTATCTGAGTGCCTTCCAGTAGTGCATGGAGCATTGTGACTACACATCCGTAACATAGTGTTTGTTTGCATTCTCTCCCCAGGGGGAAGAACTTTTGCAGTGGAATGTCTTGTTTTGGTTGGGTTTAGGAGTTTTTTTAATACACATGTTGTTATGTATTTATTTTGGAGAAGGCAAAGTCTAAGAAATGCACCTTGCAGTTGGAGTGAAAGGTAGTGAGGTCTTTTCTGTCTTCTTTCTGCATGTACAATAACTTCTTTTTCACTGGCTTTGAGAACCTAGTGTGGCCCTCAAGCCCCTATTTTTGAGAATTTGCTCTTAATGTCAGCTAAATAGCTACAGGAAAGGCCAAACTCTGCCTTTTGGATGTGAATGTGCAACATCCCCCTACTCCAACTGCAGTTACACATGTGTATCCCAGGATAGAATTTAGTCCATAAGATCCACAAGGAAAAGATTTTTTGGTACAGGGTCATGAACAATCTTATGTGTTTCCCTAAAAGTATTCACACTCTTGAACTACTGGCATTAAGGAAATACCTGCTTCTTTTGAACATTTATACTTCAGATGTTTTAAGACTGAGTTCTACAAAGCCCCATAGTATAATTACGGTATTATTTTTAAGAACTTGATCCAATGGATGTTTTTTCCATACCTTCAGTGGGTTTTGGATTAGACTCTAAAGGTACAATGTATCCTGCCCAGGATAGAATTGTGTACTGGTGATATGGGACTCTGTTGGGGAGATCAACAAGTTCTTCTTCTTCTAATTGTGTTTCTGGGTCATTTGATTTGACCAGGGGCAATTGGTAGGTTTGTTCATCTATTGGTGTATTTTATAAAGACTATTCAGAAGGCCAGAGCTCTGGATGGGTATGCTCTTTAATTGTAATTTGTAAAAATCCAAATAAATGTCTGTCAGGTAAAATTGTGACACTACACCTCTTATTATAGCAAAGATTTACTAATATAGGCTCAATCCTGCAGTACTTGCTCAGGCCTTACTCAGACAATATACTTATTGACTTCAGTGGCATTTTATATTGGGTGAGGATTCAATTTTAGAAATATGCATCACAAATCCATTATGCTCCCACTGACGTAAAAGGGCCATTTGTCATCATTCTCTTTCAGAGCAGAATCAGTCCCCCTGCTTTCTTGCAGAAAATGCCTTCATTTCCAACTATTTCAATTGATTTTTTTTATTTGTGGGCAGCTTTAGCTGTGTGTGCTGCCATCAGATATTATTTATAGCCTAATGATTACTCGTAACATATAGTCATTTATTTGTGTACCGTTATTTTATCCCAGGACCATCCAGCGTAGTACCTAATTACACTATAAATAAATTCAAAGACTGCTATGCACAAAAATACAACCTCCGGCAGTTATGTGGAATAGCTTCTAGACATGATAAAAACAGCAGTGCATGTCATTTTACTAATTCTGTAGCACAACATGTTTCCTCAATAAACACATAGGGGACTGGATCATAACCTACAATCTGTTTGCAAAAGACAAGCACAGAGTGACAACAACAACAACATGTGATGTTCACCTTCTTGTAGCTGCCTATCACACAATCCATTAAATAATTTGCCCTTTAATGAAAAGAAGAGAACAGTTTCATAAAAATGAATTATACTTTGAACATCAAACAAGCCTGCAACGACACGAAATGACAGTAAACATTACTCAGGATATGACTACTTCAGAAAGTGATTTTCAAACCAATATGTTTCCTGAGTTATTACAGGTAGGGCTGGTCGCGTCCCCTATCATTAAGGTTACCCAACACTTCCTATTATAAGACTTTGTTTTCAGTTGCTTATACCTTTGCTAAACTTTAACCATTCAGGCTAATATTTTCCATACCAGCTGTCTGCCTCAGGCTGATTTTTATTATTATTCTTATTTCAGCCAAAACAGTTCAACTGTTTCTGAGGTCAATGAAAAGAAAAATGTTGTTTTGCCTTTGTTAAAATATTCCAGAGGCTTTTTCTTTGAAAAGCTTTAGCACCCCTGTACTTCTGAACAAGGGCTTGAAATTTGGCCCATTTGTATCAGGGATGTGTTTTTTGCTATCACTCCCTAAATTTAGTCAAGTTATAAGCCTTTGAAAAATCACAATTCACACATGCTCAGTAGAGACTTCTTAGCAGCTAAAATCTCCAAAGAGTCCATCTTCACTGAGCATACTCCAGCCCCTTGTAGGTCCTCAGGTTGACCAGATTGCTTATGTGCCATACCCAGAAAGTAACTGAACAAGCTTTCTTCAGCCCAGAGCAACAGGAGGGGAAAAGCCAAACTTTCACTGTAAATGCTGTTCCAGGTCCAGGTCAGGCACTGGAACTCAGAACAGGGAGGATGTATCTCCTGTGCTTTCGGGGAACCCGCTGCTGGCACCCAGGAAGCTTAGAGGAAGAAGCCACCTGACTCAAATACAGAGGGGACGAAGTCTGGACCAGGGGAGGGAAAGGAACAGAGTGGGACAAAGACTGGAACTGGAAGGAGGAAGAGAACCTGTCACTGCGAGTTGGAGGGGAGACTGGGAGTTGGGAAGAGGAGAGGCTGGGACTGGGAATTGGTGAGGGATACAAATGTGACTGTATGGCTGGGTGGTGTCATTGGGGGTAGGAACCAATGAGGGGAGGAATGGGGGCTGTAAAGGAGGCCAGACAGATCTGTCAAGGAGCTTGGGTGTGTGGGGAGAACTGAAACCAGCTGGGCAAGGAGACTGGGACAAGGAGCCAGGACAGGGGGAGACTGAGATAGGGTGAGGAGCCCAGGGAAGGAGATGGGGACTGGGACTGGGAGCCAGTGTGGGAGAAGATAAGAGAAAAATTGGACTTGGACTGCCAGCACAGAGGGGGTGACTGGGGGAAAGGCAAGGAGAATGGGATTGGGATGAGAAGCCAAGCGTGGGAAAGAGACAGGGCAGGGATAGGGTCAGTTTGGAGGGGATGGGGCAGAAGGGGTTAAGCTTGAAGAGAATGGGCAAAAAGGTCTCTGCCACTAGAGCACACTCCCCTGCCAAGCCTGGAATGGAATCCAAGACTCCCAAGTCTCACCATTCTTCTGCTGTCAGCAAATATCTGTTAAACCCATTGTCAAAGTGTCCTATCCCTTCTAGTGCTGGCTTCCATAAAGGGGACAACCCACTACTCCTATCAGTTACCCCATTAGTTTAAGTGGCAATGGACTTTGCAGTGGATCCAAAGGTTCCAACCCTTCTGATGTCTCATTTCAGTGTCAATATGATGGAATTTGTTTTTTAAATCAGGAAATTACACAAAAACCTACATTAAAAGAACATTATTAAGGTTGCAAGTCAAGCATTCACAAGTTAGGAAATGCCAGTGTTAAAGTTGCCTGTGCAACTTGAATTTGGCCCCTTTGTGTGTATGCCTTATGATATAGTCTTTAATTACATGATCACATGCTATTTTTTCCATAGGACCCCTTGCTTCATTCAGTACACAGAATGACAGTGCTCACTTGATGGGCAACTGCTCAGTATTTTGTTGTCTCCTCATTGTTCAGTGTGTCACTCCAGACCTTATTTACTGCACACAGTTCAAATCCTGCTTTAAAGACTGAATTATTACTTTCCTAAAGGGTTTTTCTATGGCACTCACCACTATCGTATCTGAATGTTTCACTAACATTAATGAATTTATTTTCCCAATTCCTCTTTAGAATGAAAGAGGATGATCCCCATTTTACAGATAGGGAACTGAGGCATAAAGAGATCAAGGTCAAAAGTATCCACTAGTTTGGGGAGCTCAATCTGAGAAGCCTAGGACCTGATTTTTCATATTAAGTGCATTATATAGCATTGCATATGTTCAGTGCACAGCTGCCATTGACTTCAGTTGCAGCTGTGAGTGTTCAACACATCTGTAAATCAGGCCACAGGTCTCAAGCTGGACATCCAGAAAATGAGGAACACACAGTTAATGACCACCTCTTCAAAGTTTGATTTAAGTGATTTGCCCAGCATCACACAGGAGCTCTGTGGCAGAAGCAGGGTTAAAATCCAGTTATCCAGGGCATCATTCAGCTGTCTTAGCCAGGAAACTCTCCTTTCTCTTCCTGCAATGCCATGCCTCTTTCACTACACACCTTCCAATTTCCGCAGCAAAATGAGGCATGGGTCCTAAAGACAACAGCATCATTCACTAAACAACAATTCATCCCCAAAGTAGGTCCATCCTGTATACTAAATGAGGCAGGGGTCCTTTGGAAAAAATAATATGTGGTCATGTAATTAAAAACTGTATCATAATGTATAATCCCTATGGGGAAGATACAATCTTTTTCTTCTGTGTTTGTACAATATCTATCACAATGGGGTCCTCATCCATGACTAGGGCTCCTACACACTACAGTAATATATAGCATAAAAAATAATGTACATAAGAGAATCAAACTAAGGTTGCTCAGACAACCTGAATTCTGGTATTTCCTAACTTTTGAGAACTTGACTTTTTACATCACTTTTTTGTGTATAATAGAGTTTAGAGTACAACAGAGTGTATACTGTAACATTTGTCTGCTACAGGCTGTGGGACTGACAGAGAGAGAAGGGAGGAGATGAGAGAAAGAAAGCAAGAAACAAAAGGAGGGAGGATGAAACAAAAGGAGGGAGGATGAAATAAAAGAGAGCAGAAGGTTAGTTTGGTGAAACATTTTAAATACTTGCCAGTAGAGTTATGTACCAGACTTGACAAATAGACAGTATTTAATCCCAATGGTCATCTTTATACAAAGATCAAGGCCTAGGAAAAATACCCAGGGAATCTACTATACATTAGTAAATAAACTAATTGGACCATAGAGGTCATTGAGTCAAACACTGTGCAAAGTAATATGATAAGGATGGTCAAATCTCATGCTCTTCCAAAAGCAGTTACACTAGATCGCCACTCTTATGGCCTGTTTCTGATTTCGCTTATGCAGGTTTTACACAAATGTGACTCTATTTATTTCAATGGAATTACTTAAGACTTACACCAGTGACAGCCTCTTATGCTGTCAAATACTGTGGAAATGAAGGCCAGAGGTTTACTTACATAGACAGAAAAGGCTCCTCACTCAGATCCCAAAGCTGGTCCCCAACAGGCAGTGTAGCATGCTGACCCTGCTCTTGAACCATAGTGACCTCTAAATCCTCCAACCATCAGTTCTTTACTTATTGGATGAAAGTAGGGCAGCTCCCTGCTGCTGTTCATCTTTTTCTGGCTCAGAGCAGAGATTCTTTTCAACATCCTCCTTGTCTCTTGAGGATCTCTGTCTCAGTGTTCCTCAGAAAGTATCCTTTTACCTCCTCTGCTTCTGATTCCAACATGCTATCATCATGGATGCCTTATACATACATAGATAATTCCATTCACAACTCTTTAAATAAATGCATGCTCCACAAAATAATGTGTGACTGACAGTCCTGCTACACATGGAGAGAAATGCAACATCCACCTCTTCTCCTAGCACTGCAAAACTATCACACTTTAAAATGTACTTTTTTTTCCTTTTTAAAGAACAGCACTAAGCCTGCCTCTGCTACACTAAGCCAGCAGAGAAGGAAGAGAGCAATATCTTTATAGTTCTGAGCACCAGTATTTACCTAGATAGACACAGGTTTGGTCACTGGGATGGTTTGAGCACTGTGAATGCAGGACACAGCAGAACCTATCGCAGCTTTCCTGTCTTTGTTTCACCCCATTGCTTGACCTGCATTGATGAGGCAAATGTAGCCAACTAAAGCGTGAGTTTCCTCAAAGCTCATGTTTGCATTAAATTCACTGTGTTGAAGCTCACTTTCTCAACTTTATTTCTTAGTGCTCTTCAGCACACTGGTGCATGTGTCCAACCTGCCAGTATGGCCAATGCCATCCATTAGTGATCTCAACATAACCAGCTTCAACACTTGTATCAGCACAGCCACCCCCCATATGGACACAGTCTATATGAAATCAAAGGAATTGGGGAGAGGAAAATTCTCAGGATTCTTTTCTGGACACAGCTGAGCTGAAAGGCCCTTTTGATGCTGTGTTTGTGTTCAGGGATACTGAGGAGGACAAAGGCTTTTAGACTCTCCCTTTCAGAGACCAAGTATTACAGAAAATTATTTTCTTTTCAGGATGTAAGAGCGAATTTCCCTCTTTTCTTGAAGTATTGGAAAACCAACTAGGTTTTCTACAGTGGGAATTTGACTTTCTGAAGCATCATTCAGTGGTCACTGTCAAAGGTAAAATACCAGATTAAGTGGATCAGAGAGCTGAACCAGCATGGTAAATCCTATGGGTCTACAGTTAACAAAACAAAAACATCTTTAAAAATCTCATATCAGAGCATTTTAGTCCTTTTCCAGCTTTGTGCTATGGGGCAACAAGAGCAAAATCAAGTAAACGACTATTAATTAATCATTTATTGATTTTACACCTAACATGACTAGGGATCAATGCCCCAAACTATACGCTTGATCTTGTATCTTCCTGTGCTCCTCCCCAACCCATGCCATTCCACCAATGATGCCAGCCTTGATGCTCCTTTTCTTCTCTTCTCCCACTCCTATGTCTGGGCCATACCCCCAATGCATGGAATGCCCTTAGCAGACACTTTTACTAAGCTATTTCCCTCTCCTTGTATTACAATCCAACCTAATAACTCACTTCTGTTGCTTCCCTACAAGAAGTTAGGGGAAAGGGAAATATTTAACAAAAACATCAAGAGATGTACATAATGATGGCCTCAAGACTACAGATACATGAACATGCTTAGATTTAAGCATGAGTAATCCCACTAGTTTCATTAGGACTACAGTACTTGTTTTTTGAAAAAAGCACATGCAGAAATGTTTGTAAGACATGAAGCCATACTGAGCAACCATATGTTTGTCCTTCCTTTCCCTTCTTCCCATTTTTCTTTGGTCTGTTTGACCCTCACTTGTGTAACATTGAATGTAGATAGCACACATTCAGGTCAGAAGCAGTGTGGATTGGGTAGTGGCCTGAGGGGGGGAACCCTGGCTTCTGTTCCAGACTCAGCCACTAACCTACTTTGTGACCTTGGACAACTTCCTTCTCTCTGTGCTTGTGATTTACCCTGCCACCCTTTGTCTGTCTTGTCTATTTAGACTGTACGCTCTTCAAGACAGGGACTGGCTCTCATTATGTGTTTCCACAGTGCCTAGCATGATGGAGGTCCTGAGGTATTTAATGAGGCACCTAGAACATTTTTGGATAGTTCAAAAATAATAAATATAAAATGTATAAGTAATAAAAATGTAGGGACTGAAAAACATTAGACTGTTATTATTAGATCCCTTTTAGGCTGGACCTTTATAAGGTGCAGTTGTAGGGATGAAACTGTAAATTACAACAAACACATTTTTCTCAGTGGTTCCAAAACTTAGAAAATGCCTCAGCAATGCTGAAAACAGCTAAATAGACGGTAGCTTTAAAGTTAACTTTATGTGTTTTCAAACAGTGTCTATAAACTGTGGTAGATCTAGCATTAAAAAAATGAGAAACATGCTTAGTATTGGGGTTATGGAGGAAGACGACCGTCTATTGCACTGTACTTGCCTTCACAGCTGTTTGGTACAGATTAAAGAGATGTGGGAGGAGAAAGGCAAACATAATGTTATTTGCATTAAGTATAGGCAGTGACATACGGCCCCCCCACTGACATCCCTAGCAGCTGTGCTGACCAGGTGTAGTGCCAAAAACTCTGACTGGCAGAGTTTGTGACCAACCCCTATGCCGGGTACGAGAGAGCCATGGGCCGGGTCAGCACAGCAACCGGGGATGTTGGCGGGGGGTGGCTCCTTTGAGGCGCTCAGGCTGCTGAGACTGGCGCCTGGGGACATGGCCCCCTCAATACGCCACTGCTGCCGCCCCAACAGCAGGGTAGGGAGAATGGGAGTGAGCAGGAAACGGGCCTGCAGATCCCCCCGCGAGGTGCTGCCGCGAATGGGGGGCACACAAATACATGTGTTTGCCCTTGGGTGTCGGACACCCACAGTATGCCACTGAGTATAGGCTAATAAAATAAATATTAGCAAGTGCAATACACAAAACCTTAGAAACTAGAATCTGCTTTAGTTAGACTGGGATTGTTGGCTGGGACACTGGCATGAATTGTCTCTTCTACTGTTTGAAAAGTAGCAGGTTTTGTATTGTTCTGTTAACTGAAGATTATAATAGTACAAAAAATCACAAACAAAATGAGAAATGCAAAACTGAAAGCTAAAAATGCCTTTTTAAAAAAATGTACCGTACTGAAATAGGTACAATATTCCTACCAGGATCACCTTAATACGCAAGCCTAGTTTATATTAATGCAGAACTGGACAGACTACTCAATACAGCCCCAGGCTGTTAGCTTCCATCAGGATCCTGGGAGGAATTTTAGATATGATTTGGAGCAAAGAGTCTGGGTTCCAGGCAAGCTTTAAATGTATTCCCCAAAATCACTCTTGAGGACTCATTGACACTTCATATCATAGCAATTCTGTCTGGGCCCAGTCTTGCAAGAGGCTGATTTTGTTCAGCACGTGCTGAGGGCTCTCAGCTCCCATTTATTTCGATGATAGGTAAGAATGCTGAGCACTCTTCGGGAGACACTTGGTACACTGCAGGACTGGGCCTTTCAGACTTCATCACCACATGTCTTGCCTTCATAAAAATCAGTCTCCTTGGCTCAGATAACTACTGGAAATATAGCAAGAAGAGGGATGAAAACCTAATTGCCAGGTTCAGAGATTATACTACAGTATCCTTGTTTTGCACCACACTCCAGAGGGAGTTAACTTATTTAGTGGCGGGTTTAAAGAGAAAATAGGCAAGAGATAATTAATGGAGCATTGCATGAGGAACCAACCAGGGTTGTGAGGAAGAATCCACTCACCACCCCCTTTCTGTTCTATAAAGGTTCTTATACCATCATGAAAGTATCTGAGTGACTTGCAGTACTGCATTAACGAGTGTGACTAACATCTGCCGTGTGTATTCTCCCCCTAGGGAGAAGATGAGAGAAGTTATGTGCAGTGGAGTGTTTTGGTTTGAAGTATTTTAAATAAATAATACCTAACTCTTTGACAGAGCTTTTCATCCATAGATCGCAAAGTGCATTATAAAGGAGGTCACTGTCATTAACAGATGGGGAAACTGAGGCACAGAGAGGTGACGCCTGCAAGGTCACAGACTAGAACCTAGATCTGCTATGTCCTAGTCCAGCATACTGTCCATTAGTCCACCCAGACATTTTGCTACACTTTAGAGAAGGCAAGGTCAAAGAAATGTGCCTTGCTCTTGGAGCAGAAGGTGGTGAGGTTGTGATAGTCCTTAGCTCCTGTGAGGAGTTCATTCCACAGTCTTGGAGTAGCCCCTGAGACAGCTCTGTCTCCTGCACAGATGAGATTTATCCTTTATTGTAGAAAGTTCCATTGCGCCTAGAGTCAGGGTATTTCTGCAGTCTGTGGTGGGAATAGCAGCTATGATCCCTGCGCATGTGCTATTTGAGTGTTTGAAACCATTGGATATGCATAATCCCAGACCCAGTCACCCCAGACTGCACCATCCCTCTCTCTGCACCTGTTCCCATGTTCTGTAAATGCTCACTCCCCATACACCAGAATCACTATAGCTCTGGTGCTTTGCACTGTGGCCTTGTTCACTTATGGATGTGTTTGTGTATTTCATCAGAGTAACATAGCATTTTGCAAAAGATTTATGTGCATGTGCCTAGCACAGTGACGACTGAGCATCTGAAAGTGTATTTCCATATTCAAACCCAGTTTGAGTTACTTAGAGCTGTATTAATAAATAAGAATAATAATTAATAATAAATAGGCACTAAGGCAATGCAAAGTCTTTTCTTCCAAGGATCTCCAACCACTGTCCAAACACTAAGCTTCACAGCAACTTTAGTGGGATTGGTAAAATGAGACATAAAGCCTCATCCTCAACCCTGATATCACTGCCTTGTATTGCTTCAGCAATGCAAAGCAGCCTTAAAACCAGCTAAATCAGCTACATGGGAAGTCCTCTACTAAAGAGTGTTATATAGCCAGCTTAGTTAGTCCAGTACCTGCCCTATTTCCATGCCCAGCATTGGGAGGTAGTTGCAGGAAAGGAGGCTTAAGCAAAAAGCTTCTGTACTCTGGAATGGCTCCTTAGTACAGTTGAAGCTGGATGTAATTTGGCTTGGCCCCATAGGCGCTGTTGCAACTGGGTATAGCTTAGAGTAGCAGTTAGGGCACTCATGTTGGAGGAGGGAGACCTGAATTTGCATTCCTGCCCTATCTTAGAAAGAGAAAGGATTTGAACCTGGTTCGCCCACATCCAGCACCCTAACCGTGCGATGCTAGTGGGATGGGGGAAACCTACTCCAGTCATATTTCATGCAGGGCCCTGTCCGGTAGATGTACTGCTGGCAAGAAAGAGGGCATGCCTAATTTGTGAATCCCGCTGTGTTAACCACTGAGCTACTTGGTCGTGTCAGAACTAAGGCAGCTGTTCACATTCCCACCAGCAGAAATGTAGGTGCCTACTGGGTTAAGCAGCAGCTGAGCAGCTGTTTTGAGAAGCTACATTTTGGATTTAAGTATCTAAAGTAGCAGTTAGGTGCCTAAATCCCCCTTGTGAATTCCCCTCTAAGTAAATTAAGACGATAAGCACTCTGAATTGAACATTTCCAGGCAATATGGCTGTGAACTCATTTAGCATTCCCAGACGCCTTGAAAATGATACTTAGATCTTCTAGCACACTTTTCTTCTATCATTCTCAATGCATTTTACAAAGCAGAGATAACACTTCGCCATGGCAGAGTCCAAGGTCTGTCTGAGGCCTGAGTTCCAGCCCTGTAGTGATCTGCAATATCAGCGTTGGATATGAGCCTATATCCCAGAACAGCATTTGAACTCATGGCCTTCTTGCCCAGAGACAAAAAGTGCCTACTGATAATAATCATATTGCTATCATTACTTGGTGACCTAAGAAACAGAAGGTATTATGACTCAGAATGGACATAATATTATACGTATGAGTGAGTTGTAGCTGTGTTGGTCCCAGAATATTAGAGAGACAAAGTGGGTGAGATAATATCTTTTATTCGACCAACTTTTGTTGGTGAGAGAGAAAGAAGTTGGTCCAATAAAAGATAATATTTTTATGTAGAGAGTGCCTTTGATCCAGATATAAGGGCATGAGGGTTGTTCTCTAAGTGGCCATTCATACAGGAAATCAAAAGTATATTTTATAAAGAGGGAAAAAAGAACAGATAATGCCTAGACACAAAGCAGTCTTATTACAAGGAAGATCCTAATCTCCAAGATAGTGCTGCGTTCTAATCACTCACTGTCCAGTCTGCCTTTATTTCAAAGTCCTGTAATATGAAGTCTTGCAAAGACACTGTCTTCTGTTTAAAATATGCTTCTTCATGGATTGGTGCTTCGTATGCCTATCGTGTACATAGACGTGTCAATGAGACTCTGACTTCAATGGGAGTGGGATCAGACACTTCGGGTGCTAGGTGCTGAGCAATTCTTGGTAGATGCTGAGAACCCTAAGCTCCCACTGAAATAATTTAGATGTTCAGCACCTTGCAGGATCAGCCCCTTGTTTACTGAGGTTTTCACTGATGGTATTGGCTTCTCACAGCAGCCAATGTTAGAATATTTTTTGTCTCCTTGTCAAATCTCTCATGTGCAAACAGTGGAAAAAAGAGAGATTAATATGGGTCATACTCGAATTCACAGGTGAAGTAAGACGGTATTTAAAGCAGCTCTGTGCTGGGACCACCTATTTAATTACTTTTTTGTCTCTCTCTCTCTCTCTCTTTTTTTTTTTTTTTAGTTGTAAGGTTTTGGTTACTTATGAAAAAGCTACAGAGCCATAGCGGCAGGTTTTGTATTCTGTTTCCAAGTTGCTGAAATGTTGGGTTTCTGTGGAAGACAACCACATCCAGAAGTTTCTTATTTTTTTGGCTGGTATTTCTCACAGATGTTCGGCACTTAGCCCCACATGCCTGGCACTGTATTTGCACTCACAAGCAGCCAGCCAGCCAGTCCCAATGTAGAGCACATCACTAGCTTCCTCCACTTGCCAGCATGATAAACTCCCCCTTTGTATTTCAATGGTAAATCCCAGGTGCCACCTTTATACTTTCAGTTTTGAAAAACACCCTCATCCTATACCTTCTGGTGAGACTGATAATATAAATTACCTGTAAGGTTCAGTTCTGTTTTACATAATTGTTCCTCACTAATGTATACATAAAGCGTGACAAATTCAGCCCTGGCGTAAGCAGATGCAACTCCTCTGAAGTCAACAGATAAAACCAGTTTACACAAGTATCGGAATTCGTATGCAAAGAAGTAGGGCAAAAGAAGAGTGAGAGGAAAAAATAAGATGGGGAGAAGAGAAGGTGTATTTAATTGTAATTAGGACTTTTTACATTAAGGGTCAGATCCTCTGCCTCCCCTGCCTTCCTGGCTGCTTTGCACTGAAGTGAGGATAACCCTGTCACCTGGGAATTTCTGGGTGGGTACACTAAAGCCAACATGGCCAGGTCTATGAAATCTACTCCTCCCATCTTTCAGCATAAGGGGCACATCAGAGGCAGCAAGTCGAGAGCGCCTTGAGCCCTGGTGATTGCCTAACCAGCAGAATGGCTTCTGGGGAACTGTTAGTGCTGGTGCAAGTAAGAGCCCTGGGGCCCAAAGCGGCCTCCTGCAACCCACAGGATAAGGAGATTACAAATGATGGTTTATCCTGGCCTTCTCATGGGTCCTGCAATGAGGACAGCTTAGCCAGACCCAAGGAGCTGGCTCTAGTATTTCATCTCATTAATTCAGAGGTCCTTATCCTTTTTCCTTTAAAAAGTATGTTCTGATTGTTTGAAAAACTGCTGGACTCACAGCTCTGGGGAACCACCTCCTCTAATTCTGCTTAGGGTAGTATGAGCACCAGCAATTCAAGCTTTCCCAGGTGCACCATTCAAGTGCCTCAACCCTGATGTCAGCTGACAGCCTGTAGGGGTAACAGAACAGCTCAGGGCTTGTCAGCACAGCAACTGGAATCAGAATAGCTGAATGAGTTGTAATTCATACCTTCCGTTATTTCAGAGCAAGTCAGTGTGTGCCTGCTCTTATTTTGGACTAATAGATCCACTTTTTACTAACCCCTCTTTTTTCTGTTCAAGTGATTATTGAGGGCTAGATTCTCAAACTGGGTAGTTGCTTAGCAAATTAGCTGACTAAACAAACACCTTTATCAAAACATACTCAGCGTTTTTCAGCCTCTGAGCTCGACCCTGCAAGCTGATGAGAGCTTATTGTGAGATGCTGAGCGCACGCAACTCCCACTGAAATCTATGGGAGCTGAGGGTGCTCAGAACTGCACAGTGGCTCATGGGCCCCTTACAGATGCGAGTCCTCTTTGAGGTAATTTGAATCTCATTCTCCAGTTTTACACAAGTGTGACCCCACTGACTTCAGTAGAGTTTCAGTGGCATAAAAATGGTGTAACAGAGTGGAAAATCAGGCCCTGAATACATTCAATTAAACCTTCTCTCCTGCCCACCCTCCTCTTCCTTTGGCCTACTTCTTTGCAGACTGATACTAATGCCTGTGTGAATTGTTTCTGGTAATTGTTTTTTTTTCTTGTACCTAATTAAGAACTTTAGTAACTAGTTTTTTTTTTCATTAGTCAGCCAGTTTAGGTAAAACCTACAAAACATTTTGTTGCAATCTTCTCTACTGCATTTACAGCAGATGGAGTGAAAATTTAATTTCAATTACACTACATTAACCTGGCAAAAACAGAATACGTTAGCAGTGTCATTTGCATTTGCATTCTCCATATTGCAGAATATGGGTAGAATCCTAAGAGGTGCTTGGAAATGATGCTCAGCACTTCTACAGATGATTGCTGTACCCATCCCAGGATCATCTAGGGGTTCATCCTGCTTTCTTATTGAATAAGGCAGTATTGTGGACTAGGTGCACCTGTATGCTGGCAAGCACTTTCGCCAGCCATGGAAGAGAAATAAAATAGTAATACCTGAAGTTTAGGACTCTTTCCTCAGAGCTTGTTTTTCATCTGGAAAACAAAAAGTAAATCTATCAAAAAATACTGGACAATGATTCCAGAGGCGAAGAGAAACCCTTCCTTTTGTACTCTGCCAGAAAGGCCATGCAATGTCTGTTAACCCTTTACAGAAAGCAGTGAACTTATCTTGTCTTAGGACCAAATGGCAAATTTTATGTTCCTATGTAACATTACATGTATACTATATTTCTAAATAAACAAAAATAGTACTCTAACCTGCACATTAAGTATACACTTACATCCACAAGTGTTTGAGAAGGTGCATTACTCACAAGTGGCAGAGACACAAGGAATTTATGCAAATAATCACAGACAAGTGCTGCATACATTAATTGTGGTTTTGCAATTTGTGAATAATATGCTCAGTTATATGAATAAATTATTAACTTATTTGACGAGTGAAAAAATAATTACTAAAGGTTTTCATTAGGGATAATAAAAACCTTTGTATTCACCATCATGTATCTATGGATAGGCTACATTTATCACATGATCAACTATTTTAGGAGTTTCTACAGAGTTTAAAAATATTTATTCAGCCTATGTCCTGTATCTCTTGACCTATAGACCGAGGTGCATTAGTTACCGTGTGTTCAAATTTGCAGCATTGTGAGGGAAAGAAAAATAAAAACAAATATATGTAACTTCCCTCAAAAATGATCCAAAATAATTTTGAATACAGAAGAAAGTCACTAATTTAAATTCTGGGACTACCAAAGCTCCTATTTGGACCCCTGAAGAGCTGTGAGGTATCAGATTTTAAATCAATGGCATCTTTACATATAGAAAAACTGTCAGTGGCCATGTTTGCATCTTTACCATCAGTTTTGGACATTGGGCAGTTATAATTTTTTAGGTAAATTCCAGAATTGGGAAAAACAGGAAGAAATGTCTCTGACAAGTTGATTTACAGACTCAGATGGTGGCTGTTGAAGCTGCTGAGGGGTTGGAATGTTACTATAAATCCTGGGAAGATGGATTAGTAGGGAGGTATGCAATATGAGAGGAAGGGTTGTCCAGTGGTTAGGGTCCTGATTTGGGATATCTAGGTTCAATTCCTTGTGCTGCCATATGCATGGCAAATCATTTAGTCTATCTGTGCTTCAGTTCTCCATCTGTAAAAGGAGGATAATACTACTTCACCCGTGTGCTGTGAGGATACATATTATTAAGAGGAGTGTCGTATGTAAGACATGGGAAGCAATTGTCCAGCTCTACTTGGCACTGGTGAAACCTCAACTGAAGTATTGTGCCCACTTCTGGGCTCCACGCTTCAGGAAAGATGTGGACAAATTGGAGAGAGTCCAGAGAAGATCAACAAAAGTGGTATAAGGTTTAGAAAAACCTGACCTAATAGGAAAGGCTAAAAAACTAAGCATGTTTATTCTTGAGAAAAGAAGATTGAGAGGGGACAGTCTTCAGATATGTTAAGGGCTTCTATAAAGAGGTTTGTGAAGAGTTGTGCTCCGTGTCCATTGAATATAGGACAAGAAGTACTGGGGTAATCTGCAGCAAGGGAGAGATTTAGGTTAGATTTTAGGAAAAAATTTCTAGCTTTAAGGGTAATTAAGTTCTAGAATAGGCTTCCAAGGGAGGTTGTGAAATTCCCATCATTGGAGGTTTTTAACAACAGGTTGGACAAACAACTATCAGAGATGTCTAGGGTTACTTGATCTGTCACATCACCGGGGACTGGACTTGATGACTTCTCAAGGTCACTTCTAGGACTACATTTCCATGATTAAAAAAGATTGTGCAGCACTCAGAGTCTATGGTAATGGGTACCTACGATAGTTATAAGTACCTAAGAGAGATGAGGATACATTATATTATCACATGCCTATGCAGTTTATCACTTGTCTCTCCAATTAATCATATTAATCACACAATCCCCATCTATCATCTATACATACACTGCAGTAGAATGCATTATATTTAGCTTGTGAATTGCAAATCCAGAAACTGCCAAGTGTACCCACTGCGATAAGTATGCATCTTTGGCTCTTCTTGTTTTACTGACCAAAATTCCAAGAATGAAAGAACTTATAAGCACTTGGTAGAATTTATGATCCAAAGGAATCATTTTTATAAGATATATTTAGCATTTCACACCTAATTGGGCTGAGAAAAGACACTTGGCAAGGAGCTTTTTTATACACAGTATCTACCTAGGGAAGAGAAAAACATGACTCCTTGGAGGAGTCTTCAAAATTATTAGCAGTTCAGTAAAGCATACCGGGGACTGACTTTTCAGTATATTGCATGGAGAGATCTGCACATAACTCCTGCACTCCATTAAGTCTTGAGTCTGAAGCCATACATAGGTTAATAAAAAAATAATAAAATGGTATTAAAATATTAATGATGCTCCAACATTCTCCATTTGTAACAGATTCTGAACTCACTGAGTCGAAAAGAATGGCTTAATGTTGCCACAATAGGACAAATGATGGGGAAATTGTGAGCATTTGAAATTCTGAGGTGTTTTGATTTTCATTTATATTTGAATGAGGCTTACAGAAGGTGGAAGGAATGTAAGTGAGATAGTGGAAGGAGACTAACATTTCAGCTGGTGGGAAATCCAAAACAGGATGGGCAGGGGGAGGAGAGGGAGTAGGGGGAGATATGCCAAGAAGGTGGGAAGATTTTTTCAGATGAGATGATGAGAGGTTTTCAGTGATTTTCCCCATAGCAATAATGTTATTTCAGTCAGGCTAGCAGCCAGTGTATAATAATGTTGCTGTATACAGAGCTTTTCTTTTTTTTTTAATGTAGTTTTATTTCAGATTTATAATGGTGCCAAAATGCTGCATTATGGGGATAATACATATAATTACTTTGTATGGGATATTAAATCTCCTTCATCCCTACTCCACACCTCTCCCATAGGATGCTCAGGGAAAGAAACGGTGCTTGTTTTATTGACCATCATTTTGCTTGAACATTGTATCACTTTTCACCTAGCATGTATTATTAGAGCCAGTTGAAAATGCCAATTACGCTTTGGCAGAATTTTTTAAAAATCATTTTAAAAAAGGAATCCTGTGAACGTTTTTTGGTTTTTCCATGAAAAAATAACTAACCAAAATCTTTTTGGTTTTCAAATATTGTGTTGGATAAACTTTTTCAGTTTTTGGTAAAAAGTTGGTTTCAAAACCTAAAGCTCCCAAAATTTTACCAAAACCTCAAAATATTTGTGAAAAACAAATTGGTTTTTGGTTTAGGGTTTGTTTGTTTGCTTGCTTGTTTGTTTTTGAGGGGGAAGGAAGAGGAAAAATTTGGACCAAAATGAAAATTTTTCATGACAGTTTTAATTTTGCATCAAAAAATGATTCAATGAAAAAATTTCAGCCAGCTCCATGTATTATATCCTAAATCTTTTAGAAAGCTATCTCCATGCATTGCATGTAGCAAGTGCTCAGGGAATGTAACTGATGCACCAGAAAACATATACTGCGATATCTATACAGAAAGTAGATACAGGAAAAAGAAAGAATTAGTGGTTAGATACAGAGGTCTTTACTCAATTTTAACTCTGTCCTTATTCAAGTAACATTGACAGAGGATTCCCGCTGCACAAAGGGGAAATATGAAAAATTCCTCAGGAAATAAAGGGGCAAATTCAGCCCTGGACTTAACCAATGGCAAAACAATGTTAATGGTAGTTGCATCCATCTATTCCAGGGCTGAATAAGGATTTTAACATGTTTTCCTCCTCTCTCTTTTGATCTGAGAGTGGTGGGGCTATTTCAAAAAGCACAGACAGTTGGAAAACTCTGTTCTCTAAATCACTGTGGATTTTATGGTTTATTTTGACGTGCCCCAATCCCATCATTTCTATAAACAAAGCTGGTTTCTAGTAACTTTTATTTCTACGTATCTTTGCCTTGATATGCAGCACTACATATTGCATGACGGTCTAATTAATAACCTGCTCACATTATCCCCATGCCTTCTTTTAATTAAAGTTATGTCATGTTCAACCACTATCATTATTGCCGTTCATCTTTCTAGATTATGGGTGACATTGGTTTTGATCAGGTCAGTTTTTTAATCATATGATTTAAAAATGATTGGTAAGCAGAATTTAACTGTGATGAACACATAGCTCATGGTGGGAGGGGATGGGGAGGAAGCAATAAGTCTTCCCTGTAAATGGTTTCATTATTTGGCAAAGAGCCAGGGACAAGCATTAACTCAGAGTGCTAAAATCTTCCAGGTCATTTGAGGATTCAGTAGACAGCAATGCTGCACTGGCAGAGACATGGTTTAGAGAACCTAATAAGTCATTCCATCTCTAGAATCTAGGGTTGCTTACATTAACACTTAAAAAATTCTAATACTGTAGTGTTGCAACAATAGGGTCTGATAACATACCCATTATAAGCATGTCCTTTTAAGGGGTTTTGGGTCTGTTCTAGAGTCCACCCAGAACTTAGGTATTCAGGCACTTGTAGTTCCCAGGGAGCAGAGGAAATATAGATTGGGCAGTAATACATGTAGGGAAAGAGGATGTGATATGAGTTCCCTTTCATCTAGTAAGACAGAAACCAGGGAAGAGATCAAACCAGTTGTGTGTCTCTCTACTAGAAGGGAATAGGACTTGCTGTTGGTTCTCTCCAGACAAAGGGCTCAGGAACAGGCCTAAAAGAACAGCTAAGGAAAGTACCTTGAGGAAGGAGTGGTGTTTTGGATAAGAAAACTAGAGACTGGAGGAAGGCCTGCGGGGAGAAAAAGAGAAAGGGAACATCTGTGCTTGACTATCTGTGCTTCTCCTCCAAAGAAGTCCTTTGGTAAGAGACTGCTTGTGAGTCCCTAACCAGTGCATAAAGGTCTGGGGACTTCTGTTGGAATCTCCTTTAAGCTGAAAGGGGAGAACTTTTTTGGGTTAAACCAGCAGGCTGAAGTACCCTGCCTGCAAGAGGGGAAACTGAGGCAGGCTTGTGTATGCTTATTTTTGTTTGTATTAGCCCTCTAAAGCAAGACAATGCTACTGTAACATGTTTCACCAAAGTTGTGGGCCTCGTTCCTTTTAACCACAAAAAGGAACTAATATCCATTCTTCCCATTTACTATGGGAGGGGAAAGGAGCTTCTCTTAACTCACTAACCACAGCTCTGATTCATAATAAATAATTCCTGATATTAAAATTTTATCATTAAATCTTGCAGTTATATGGTATTGTGTTTAAAAAGATCCGAAAGGCCTTTATAAATTGTGAAGAAGAATACTGTATTATAGGTTGAGCTAAACCTCATTAAAATGGGTGAGTTTAACAACTGCTCTTCACTTGGAATAAATGTAAGAGACAATAGGAACTTCAAACCAAAATAAGGCAAATGTCACTGCCCAAAACAAAGGCACATGTGAGTTTGCTCCTGTGAGTTTTCACATGTGAGTTTGTTGCATCCTGAACAAGAACTGAGTGTGAGATCCAGCGAAAAGTTTAGAGAGAGCTTTTTGTCTGAGTGCTGGCTGAAGCTGACGTGAGCAAAGCAGTTATTTCCTGTAGTTTGATTCCTGATCTGTTCAGGGAAATGAGACTTTTTACATCTTTACAGGATTACATCAAAGAGACCTGACTTTATCATCAATTTCTCTTCCTAACAGAAACAACCCACAAGCTCTGAACTTTGACTGGCTGCTCAGGTAGAAGAGTTAACAGGGTTGTATGTAATTACATTCTGGAGAAACAAAATTCTCTGTACAATTTGTTACCCAAACTACAATCTGGTCTGGACCCTGGGATTTAGTACCACTACTCAGATTAATGAAATCCAGCAGAGAGTTTACTGGCTCTGGGCTAAGACCACAATAAAGCCAGGAACCTGGTTGTCCCAACAGGATGAAACTAGAATGGACTGAGGAATCAAACCTCTAAACTTCCCTCTTAAGAACAAATGTCATCGTAGGAGAGCAATCTGTCTAGCTGCCTCAAAAGAAGAAACTCTGACATCACAGAGAGGTTAGTAAAACCTGGGTTTATCCCTCGCAGTAGGTAAGGGGAAAGGTGAGATTGGAACATAGAGGCGTGGTATTGGGAGGAAGATGGAGTCCCTAACCCAAATTTCTGGAACCTGTAAATAAGGTCAGTTCAGCCTGAAGGATGGGCTTAAGTTCGGGACTACTTGGCTTCTTAATTTAACAGAACCACTTCATCCACCCTTAACGGCAATGATTGGTTGTTTTGGGGTTGTTTTTTTCTTACTGGTTTCAGTCTTCCAAAGACTTGACTCATTGCACTCCACAATGGAATGCATATTTTTACATTTTTATTTGCCCCTCTTTGCAGTGTATTACATCATTTGATAGAAACTGGCATCACTGTGGAAACAAACATCACTTGACATGATGCAAAGAACATGCTGTAAAGCAAAACCAGAACATTGTTGAACTTAGAGCTTCAAATGACACAAAACAGACAATTATCTGAACAACAGCAGCAAAGATTATAGTTCGGCAAATGTTGCAGTACACAGACTTGAATACCCAGACTCATATAATCTTATATTAAAATCCATTTCCTGGGGGTGAAGAAGGGAGAGTCACTGTTTGCATTACCTACTCCTTTTGCTTTATGGTGATGTCATTAAAGAGTGAGAGCTCAAAACTTCCAGTTAGGAAGCTCAGATTTTTCAGTAGTGTAGCTCTTCTTTCACAATTCTACCTGAACCTCACAGTGAATTAGTAGAAGTGTTTCACACTTGTAGTTGAGGAATTGAGCTATATAAAATATCCCTGTTGCAGAGAATTACTTGCTTTACTGATCACTGAGTTGTCTTTATTTGAAAGGTTTTGGCGTTTGGATATTTTGGGCATTTATCAACAAAATGAAAAAGATCTAATGACCTAAATTCACTTCTAGCATAAGTGGGTATAACTCCCATTGACTTCATATGCCAAGGATGTATTTGATTACATCTCTCAACCAAGCTGGAAAAAGGAACTCCAGGAAGTCTCATTTCCCTGTTCAGCCAGGCCCCACATCATAAGATTAAAGAAATATCTTATAGCCATAAACTTTGTAGGATTATGTTCAAAGTTCATTAAAACTTCCTTTCTATATTAATATTCATATTGAAACTCTGGGATCCTTTTCTTCCTTTATGGGATACACACATTTCTCAAAGTCAAATGGGAGTGACTCACATCTGCAGGAGTGGCAAATTGAGTCACAACTTTGTAATTAAGACACTCTCAAAACCTTAACTAAATAAACAATAGTACTGTTACGGCACGAGTCATCATATGGTGCTGTTACATACAGCTTTACAAAGTTTTTTGGGGGAGTTTTATGCTTAGTATGTGAGCAAGTTTTTAGGCTTTGAAGAAACACAGTATTGTTGTTAGTTTTAGCTATGTGGTTGTCTTTTTGAGCAGATACTTTGCTCTTTGCTTTCTTCTCCATACTTGGAAGCAATCCTTGGGACAGAGTAGCTTCCTGGTGTGTGAGGTGAGTGTTCCAAAAGAGGGGATTGCCTGCATGCTGTTTGTTACTGCCTCTCTTCCAGGATTGGTGTATATGTGGAAATAAAGCAAGTTACACATAGAATATATCCAGGCCCAATGTCACGGATTTCTACTTCACTGGGAAGCTGACCTGCAAGGCCCCAAACATTTGCTAGTGCTCCGCAGAAACATAATGGTGGTGTCAGGAATAGAGCACAGGTATCAGAAGGAGAGGCAAGAGTACTTAGTGCTTGTACTTTATAAATGTGGGTACTTCAATCCTTCTTATTCAGATGGAGAAAATGAAGCACAGAAAGGATAAGCAGCTTGCCCAAGGTCACAGTGCAAGTAGTGCTGGGCTGGGCAAATACTGGGTATTTTGGTTCTCTGGCAATTTAAAAAAATCCCCCCCAAAAAATGTTGTTTTGGGTTGAACCAAAAATGACACTTTTCTAAATTGTTTGGCAAATCAATAAGTCAAAAAAATAATTCAAGTTAGAATGAATCTAAATGTTTAATAGATTTACCTTTGTCAAAAAGTTCAAGTGAAATTTTTGGGGTCAAACCAAAATGTAATGTTTTGACTTTTCTGGTTCAGTCAAAACTCCTAGGTGAACTCAACACAAATTTGAAAATAATTTCAGTCAACCTGAGTCTGCATTTTTTCACAAATAAAGTATTCATGCAAAAAAAAAATTTCACCTAGCTCTAATGACAAGTCAGTGGCAAACCTGGGAATAAAGCACTAGTCTCCTTTTTGCAGGGGCCATAGAACCAGAAATTGCATCAAAGTCTTTCCCCAACTCAGAATGGGCTTTTATTTCTGCAGTACTAAATCTTGGTTAATCTCTAGAAGAAATCTGGGTTTTCTGAAAGCAAGTCGAAAATACACCCACTACATGCTACAATCCTGTTTTTTAGGCCTTTGGCATATCCAGATGTACAGAGTAATGAAGCCAGGCCTCTCTGTATTAGTTGCTAACCCACTGATAAATAACATCCGTGCAGTTTGTCATTTACACAATGCTAAACCTGTCCCTGAGCCATAACTGAACTCTGTTATAAACATAACTGTGGTAAAATGTTTGGGACAAATGCTCAACATGATGGTGAAGTACATGGTGGTCGTGTCATATCACCTCATTAAACTACTGTTCTGTGATCAGATCCATCTGCCTGTCACAATGGTGTTTCCTATCACAGGCACTTAATTTTTAAGCCATGTTATTCTGACATGTCTGAACATATTTTAATCTCAGAGAATGAATGTAATAATTAACCCATATACAGTCAATTTCCAGTCACTTAAAATGTATTTGCCATACATCAGAAATGAAGACCTGATGTGTAATTTTATGAAATGCTAAAAAGTTCACTTGTTTTACAGATTGTCAAAGCTGGATGGCAGAGTGGATGAGGTGCACAGTCGCCCAGGGAACCACAAAATTAGAGGTGACATTGGAGTTGGAGGAAAATATTTATTTCCAGTTATTTCTTGGGGGACAGCCAAGTCACCAAATTCTGGGACACCCAGAGAATTGTTTAAATAAAGGCTAGCATTGGCTTTTATTTTGTTCTGAGTTCGGTTGTTTACAATGGTAAAGCATTCACAAAGCACCTCTGTACAGTTAAGGATCTGAACTTGTCTAATTTCCTTTTACCCCATGTGCAGAAAGATACACAGAGTGAAAAGGAAACAGAAATGAATGGGAAAATAATTTTCCTTATTGCTTTCCATCTATGTTAGCCCTAGAGCTAGAACGCTTCAAAGAAGGGAACTATCTGCTGCCTTTACTGGACAGAAAAACAGCTCTGGACAGCTCATTTACGTGCAATATAATCTTGCTTACCCACTGTTACACCAACTGTGTTTTTTGCTATATAACGATTGTTACCATAACTGTGATGTCGAAAGGGCATAGGCATTGTGCAGAAATGTCTGGAGTAAATGGTCACCATGCCTTCACAGGCAGTGGATTCTGATGGGGGAAGGATTCAAGTTCATCAAGGAGAAGGTAAAGGGCTTTGCTTTCGAGGTTAGGAGCACTGTTTCAGAGAGCAGGCACACTGTCTAAGGATCCTATTTTGCTCTGGATTTCCCATCTAGAGATTCTGAGCCATGGATGGAGTGATCCTGCAGGACTGGACCACGCTGAACCAGCAACAGCAGCACAGAGCTGGCTTTGCAGTGAGGACCGACCAGACAAGCAGCAAGACAGAGCTGGCTTCACAGTGCCTCAACAGGTAAAGAGGACTGGCTAGACCAGAGGTGGAAGAGCTGATGTCACAGACCTAGACCAGGTATGCACACATCAGAGCAGGACTTAGTTGAGTGGACTTGTCTGGATTGGAGCAGGTAGGAGGAGAAAAGCAATCCTGACATTCCACTAACCCCACTATCACTGAGTCTAATTGGACCAATGAGTGCGGTTTTAGGAGGGTGGAGGTTGTTTTGTGCTAAATTCTGGACTTCAGCAAGTTCATATCAGTGGTGCTGGCCAGACTCCTGATACACTGGGGTGTGTGTGTGTGTGTGTGCGTAAAATATTGTGATTTGGTTTGGTTGTTTTCCTTTCCCCCAGGGAAGGGTCTTTGGGACTCCTTGTTCCACTTATGTGTGGGGAAGAACCACTTACAAAAGTGTCCAGAGATATATTTTAATTTCACAGAGCCAAAAATAGGAGTACAGCTCTGAGCAGAGGCTAGATCCATAGTTTTATTTAATTTAGAGACAGATTGAACTCAATCCCTGTGGTTGCCATTTGTACCTGGTAGAGTGTAGCTATGTCATTATAAAGGAAACATTATGATTTGGTTTTCCATGTACTACACCTTCAATTGTAAGAAGATTCCCTCTCTGTCTTCTGGGGATAGAGTCCATTCAAGATGGTTATTTAGAGTGAGCAACACAACATGTGCTGGGTGTTTTTCACGGAAACTTGCTTACTTGGAGGTGCTATTTCTAACTGACCAGAAATGTCTGTGCTTCACAAAACAAGGAAAGACGGGGTCCTTACATTATGCATTTGACCAGAGGCTACATTGTTCTTACTTTGACACAGTCCTGCAGTTTATGCCTGTGCACGGACCCACGCCATGTGGTGCCTCACTGACTTCTTTCGGCTTTCTGCCATGCCCCCTTAAAGACGGAACTAGTCCACAAGGCCACGACTCTCTTCTTCAAATCACTTTCTCAGGACCCATCTATCCTATGACATCTACCAGCAATCAACCAATGAATGTTAGTTAGGCTTTGGGCAATCACGGATAGTTGATACTTATATCATATGAAACCTCCCACAAAAATCAAAGGTATATTTTTACATAACCTTTTGTATGCACTGTGGGTCCTCATTCTCCCCAGGATGTCTTTAGTTTGTGGGCTCTTCAGGGCAGATACTTGGTCTTCCTATGCGCTTGTACAGCACCTAGCACCTAGGTGGTGGGGGGGGCCTATCATGATTCAGGCCTTGAGCCTGGTACAGGAGAAATAAGAATAACTTCCACTGATTGTGTGGAATCACAATTACCTGGGTGTGCAGGTAATGCAGCCTGTGTATTTCAATGAGGTAAAAGTGAGCCTTTAAGGTGAGGATTTGCTTAAAAAGAGAATTAGTGTGTAGCCAGCTGGAGCATAAATCTACCTCACACTAGCCTGCTGCACGCTAACTGTCCATATGGACCCTGCTGCCATGCATAAAAGTTCCATAGTGTGCTTTTATCTACTGCTGTCCATCCTTACACATACAGAACTCTCCTCCCTGCAGGAGGGACAGAGCACCCATTCCCAAAGTTATCTCTGTTCCGGGGGAGGAAGAACCCCCAACAGATCTGATTTGTGAGGATGAGCATAACTTCCTTTCTCACTGTTCCCTCCTCCCACACACCCTTTATTGTCTGGGTTTTTTTCACCTTCCTCTGCAGTGTCAGGCATGGGTCACTTGCTGGTTTGAACTAGAGAAATGGTGGATTCTCTGAAACCTGAAGTCTTTAAATCAGGCTTTGAGGACTTCATTAACTCAGTCGTAAACTATTGCAGGGTGAGGTTCTGTGACCTGCAATGTGCAAGAGGTCAGACTAGATGATCACAATGTCCCTTTCTTGGCTTTAAAGTCTGAGTCTGCCCTTGAGAGTTTGATTTCGACACTGTAAATATTTTCACAATGAAATGTTCATTGCTTTCCTTATTAAGGCAGAAACAAGTGATATTAAATAACACACTGGGCGGGAAGAGCGACATTGCTGCTCAGAGTCACAAGAAAATCTTTCATATGATGGGTCAGCGACAGTGTTTGTTTATTTCTATTCAACAATAGATTTTTTCCCTTAGTGGACTGCTGCAGTGTTTTTTAGACAGGGCGCTGGTCCATGTGCATGACTACCTGTTTGCCTAGTTGCAGCACACTCACATTTTTGTTCAAAGGTTTGTATAAAATGTGTTGCTTTTCTGCATTGCTCCTCCAGCATAAGCCACTCTTTTTAACTCAGGGATGAAGTTATTTAATATCACTGCATTAAGTCTTTCTCCTATCAGATAATAAGATGCATAATTAAGAAGTTATGGCAAGCTTAAGTGATCCCAGTTCTTTGATCAGGAGGTGTCATTTAATTTGAAAACATGTGGCTGTGGCGATGTCTGGGCCAAGCCGTCTAGACGGGCACTGTGTGTGGCCAGATGCAAAGCTTGGCTGTACTCTTTGCTCAAGTCACCACCCTCCTTTTAAAATTCTTCAACTGCTGGAATTGGGAGCATTTTGGTTTCATTTATTTATTTTAAACTAAAGACAGCCACAGGCTCACCTCTGAGCATGGAACTGGTCAGCTCGAAACCCACTGGATTTTGGGTGTGACAAGGGGTCTGGTTTGGAATTGGTTGGTATGGGAGTTTTGGGGAAAGGGGGGACTGTTGCTGGGTTAAATGATTACTGTTCTGATAGAGAAAAGAATGAAAGCTTCAAACCTGATACACAAGGAACTGCAGAGTGGGGGCATTATGGAGGCTCAGCACTATGGTAGGAGTGCCTGGAGGTGTAGACTGGTACTTCCGGCAGGCTCAGTGTTTCCTGCAGCACAGCCATTGCAACGCCTTTGATTCGCTGCAGCGTGTGCTCCCTTGCACGTGGCAGGCTGTGCTGTCTAATGCAAGGACTCCGGCCCATAATTCTGCTCCGCACCTCACCCCTCCCAGCATTCTCGGAGCACAGGGACTGCTGTTGTGCCCAATGACTATGCAGAACAAAAGACACGAAGGCTTCTTGCATCCTCTTTCTTTCTTTTTGCACTTACGCAGGGCTGGGCACAATCTAGATAATTTGTAAATATGGGTGAACCCTCCACCTAGCTCTCCCCAACATCCCAGGGCTTTGAGCAAGCCTGATTTTCAGCTGTCCCCTTCTCTCTCTGATGGGATTAATCAAAATCCCAGATCCAAACACTTCCTTGGACTTTGAAAGTTCACATGTGTATCTGGATTTTGAGGCTCGGGCCTGTCTCTAACAATATGCATATTGCTTTTTCTGTGGCTGGACCTGTTGTAGAGCAATAGCAGCACACACTTTCTGTAGTGTCCTTCTCTGAAAGAGAAACTACCTATGAGGAAAGCATAGCATGAATGATTATGTTCATCTGTGTATTGTTGGGATATTAAATCCACCTCTGTGCCTTGACTTTGCCGTCATGGTCACAAGCCATTCTTGCTACTAGATGTCTCTACTTGCCATTCAGCTCCTTCAGTGCTGTCTCTTTGAGGGAGGAAGGCATATGCAAGAAACTCATGTAGAGGAAAAATGTGAAATGTTTGCCTTTGTATCATTTTTAATAACAATAAAAATGAATGGTGATTGTGTTGAACTGGAATATCAAACACTAGCTTGAAATCTGCTTTATTAAATATCCTATGTGTGGGCTGAGTGTGTGTCATTTTAATGGGGTTTTTATAATTCTCTTTTTATTAAACTTTTCAAGTACAACAAGATGTGCTACTATGTTATCACTTGTCAAATCATGATAGTCTGTTCCTCTTCTGGTTGGTGGTTAACTCTAGAAAACTCTTGAACTAAGACTTGTTACAGTTGCATAATTAAGGCTTTATTGTTGAATATTCCAATGTTCCATTAACTTCAGTGGAAATCTTAGACATGCAAGGAATCCAGGATGGGGCCCTTATTAACACTGAACAAAGGGAGCTGTGTTTTTTTTCTTAGCTATATGCATGTAACCAGTGAAGCAACATTTATCAAACAGAATAAAATTCATATTAGTGGAGTTGCATATATTTAGTCACTGCATGAAACGTTTGGTCCTTTAAGTACAGCTAAATACAAACCAGAAAAAAAGACTCCCTTATTAAAAATACTATAATAATAGCTATTGTAAGTTTTAGTGGTTTGGAGCACTACTTTTAAAATACTGTATTAATATTTTTATAAGGGCAGTAATACAATTGTTTAATTCTTGGAAATTTAAAATCTTTAAATTCGAAGTGCAGTATTCCATAGAAATGTTCCACACACTAGATCTTATATTGGTAGTACTGCTGTATTTCTGACTATTGTCAAATGCTGTGTCCTTTTTAGAAAGGGTTGAATTCCCAGGAATATACAGTAATATTATCTATTTACATGACTTCATTACTATAATATTTGAGCACTCCACAAATCTGAATGAATTTATCCTCACAACACCCCTGCGAGGAAAGGAAGTATTGTCTCCATTTTACAATCCAGTGCTTTAACTAAAAGATCATTCTTCTTTCCCTCATGTCTACATACTTTATATAGTGAGAATTCTCCTCTAACCTATCTGAGCATGGACCTGCACTAATTTTGTAGCAGTAACATTGTATATTTTATTTGCTTGCTTTTTTTCAAAGAGACAGTTGTTTGATCTTAAGGCACAAACTTTCTTTTGTTTTCTTTACAAGTAGCCTATGATAGCTGAAGCTCACTTACCAGTTGTATTCTATAGTTTCATACATTGTAAGGGTGAGAAATTTTCCTTTCACAAATGTCAGTACGTACAATTCTGAACAGGAAAGCAAGAGGATGAATCACAGCTCTCTAGTTATTATTCTCTCAGTAAGTCTGAGCCTTCAATTCCATCATATTGCAAAGAAAGAAAGAAAGAAAGAAAGATTTCCCTTCTGAAATACAGAAGTAGGGCACTTTTTGTTCAAAAATAATGTCTGAAATCAAGAAATGCAAAAAACAAAGCTACTTTTGAACACGTTGGACCAGAATTACCCTTCTACAGCTAGGACTCGGGCTGTAAGCCCCTTTAGTGGCCTAGGGTGGGTGTAAAACAACATAAACCACTCACAGGTCATGCTATGCTGGGGTCTTTCTCAAATGTACTGCTTCCCAGTTATCTCCTCACATTTTGTATTTGTGTGTTTCAGACCATTTCTTTCCCCCTCACCCTCCATCTCCAATACATCCAGTTTTTTTGAAAGGGACAAATATGTGAGGTAATATCTTTTATTGTACAACTTCCAAGTACAGATACTTCAGTTCCGGGTGGGGTAATCTTGATAGGTTGGTTGTTTTTCTAATCTCATTAGGTATTTTTGCATTAGTTCTTGCTGCCTACCTAATTTAGAAATTGCTGATGCATGTTTGGCAATTGACACATAAGTAGTTATAGACTCATAGACTTTAAGACCAGAAGGGACCATTATGATCATCTAGTCTGATCTCCTGCACAATGTAGGTCACAGAACCTCACCCACCCATTCCTGTAATAGACCCCTAACCTATGACTGAGTTATTGAAATCCTCAAATCATGGTTTAAAGACTTCAAGGTACAGAGAATCCACCAGCAAGTGACCCAGGCTCCATGCTGCAGAGGAAGGCAAAAGACCCCCAGGGCCTCTGCCAGTCTGTTCAGGATGGAAATTCCTTCCCAACCCCAAATATGGTGATCAGCTAAATCTTGACTATGTGGGCAAGACAGCAGCCAGACACCAAGAAAGAATTATCTGTAGTAACTCAAAACCAACCCCACCTAACATCCCATCACAGGCCATAGGGCATATTTACTGCTAATAATCAAAGAGTAGTAATTGCCAAATTAGGCTGTCCCATCATACCATCCCCTCCATAAATTTATGAAGCTCAGTCTTGAAGCCAGCTAGTTTTTTGCCCCACTTCTCCCATTGAAGGCTGTTCCATAACTTCACTCCTCTGATGGTTGGAAACCTTCATCTAATTTCAAATCTAAACTTCCTGATGGCCAGTTTATATCCATTTGTTCTTGTGTCCAAATTGGCGTTGAATTTAAATAATTCCTCTCCCTCCCTGGCATTTATCCCTCCGATGTATTTATAGAGAGAAATAATATCTCCCTTCAGCCTTCTTTTGGTTAGGCTAAACAAGCCAAGCTCTCTGAGTCTCCTCTCAAAAAGCATGTTTTCCATTCCTCGGATCATCCTAGTAGCCCTTCTCTGCACCCATTCCAGTTTGAATTCATCTTTCTTAAACATGGGAGACCAGAACTGCACACACTATTCCAGATAAGGCCTCACCAGTGCCTTGTATAATGATACTAACACCTCCCTATCTCTACTGGAAATACCTCGCCTGATGCATCCAAGGACTGCATTAGCTTTTTTTCATGGCCACATCACATTGGCGGCTCATAGTGATCCTGTGATCAACCAATATGTTAAAATCCTCTATGAATATGGTGTGGTGCAGTTTAGATCACTTCAAAAACTGGCCTATTAATGTTTTGTCCTTTCTCTCTTCAAGTACTCCTGTCATTACTCCTTGTACAGTAGAAAGATTTTTCACCATCTCACTTTTGCTTCCTGAATTACAGATTGCTGATGTAATTATTACAACATATAGCAACATCTCTCCACCTCTTCTTTTTCTCTCACTTTTACATCTGTAACCCCTCTGCCAAATGCTGTTAGTGGCAAGGGCCAGCTTCAAATTGCTAGAGATCTGTCTTACAGCTAACAAATACTACCGACTCAGGCTCCCACCCAGAATTTCTGGGATCACTAAATAGTACCTTACCTCAACATACTTAATAGGCACTACTTCCCTGCACACCAGCATTGAGTCTTTATATGAAATACGAAAAACTTCATTAGTGGGAAAGGGAACAGAGCATCAATTTGGGAAAACACAGGTACACTATATCTAATAACAGATATACAGAACTCCTTACCTGGAGCGTCAGGCCACTGGACTTCCATATAGATCAATTCCTCTATATTGATATTCAAGTTCTGATAAGAAAATGTTTCTATTCTGCCCACTAGATCAGTGGTTCTCAACCAGGGGTACACAGAGGTCTTCCAGGGGGTACATCAGTTCATCTAGATATTTCCCAAGTTTTACAACAGGCTACATAAAAAGCACTTGTGAAGTCAGTACAAACTAAAATTTCATACGGACAATGACTTGTTTATACTGCTCTATATACTATACACTGAAATATAAATACAATATTTATATTCCAGTTGATTTATTTTATAATTATATGGTAAACATGTGAAAGTATGCAATTTTTAAGTAATAGTGTGCTGTGGCACTTTTGTATTTTTATGTCTGATTTTGTAAGCAAGTAGTTTCTAAGTGAAGTGAAACTTGGGGATACCCAAGATAAATCAGACGCCTGAAAGGGATACAGTAGTCTGGAAAGGTTGAGAGCCATAAACTCCATCATTTAACATCACTAACAACTTTTTATGCATGTTTCTCATGACCCATTGAATTTGTGTAGGGACATTCTAGTCTATGCTTTAATGCTTTACTTTGTAGGGAAGTTCATTTGAGTAAATTAAAAGCTCTCTTGCTTCCTCTTTTCTCCCTGGCTTAGGCATACTTAACAAGGTTTGCCAGTTTTGACCATAAAAGGTCAGTGACTCTTCTGCTTAAAAGGAGGTAATCTGCTCCAAACAGATTCTCATCACAGAAGGCAGATTAAGTTCAAGAAATGTAGGTTGTTGGGATTTTTGTTTTGTTTTTCCATTATTTATCATTTCCCCCCCTCTTCACTACTTTATTTTGGACCAGAAATAGTAATATACTATGAGGGCTGATTGTGATGTTTCTGATGAGATGGCTTGTTCTCACAAGACTTCCAGCCAATTTTGCAACTCAGGAGGCTCAGATCATGCTTATGCCAGCTGATCCTGAACTCTGAATCTTTTGAGATTCTTTCGCTTCCAATCAACATGCTCTTCGCTTTTACCTTTAGGCATGGATACTGGATAGTTGAGTGCAGTAAATCCAGTTCTCACTGTGAATATAACATTCTCAGTGAGATTATTATTTTAATGATGGACCACTTCTTTTCAGTCACTTAGGAGAGTGGTACTCCTGATGTGTCAGGGAGATATCCACTGTGCTTGTGCTCAGGCAGTTATGTGATGAGAAATGGAATTGTTTTATACCCTGAGTGTCTTCCACTTTACATCACTCTTAGGAAACAAAAAAGGACTACTCCTAGATGGGAAAGAAATAACACAGTGAAAATACATACATTTGAAGAAAATAGTTGCCTAATGGTAGAGCTGGTCAGGAACTTTTTGCCAAAACTTTTTTTTGTCGGAAAATACCAATTTGTCAAAACTGACACTTTTCATTGGAAAGGGTTGGTTTTGACAAGTTTTTTTACTCAAAAACTAAGTTTTGAAATTGTTGAAATATATCATTTTGTCTTTTTTTAAACAAATAAAATCTGGTTTTCCAAATTGTAATGACTTTGTTTGAAAGTTTAAGTTAATTATAAAAAAAAAACTTAAAAATGTCTGAAATCAAAACATTTTAAAATTATTGAAACAAAATGTCTTTATTGACCCAAACCAACTTTTTTTCAGATATTGGATTCATTTTATATTTTGCCCCAATTTGAGATGGGGAAAAAATTAAATCTCAAAAATATTTGCAGAATGGGGAACCTGAATATCTTTCAATATAGTACGACTTCAGTGAGATGCTGCCATTTAAAACATTGTCAAATTGGGTAAATTGAGGGACAGGACAATTAGTCAAATGCCTCAAACTAACACTCCTACCATTAGAAAATGACCACCTTTGGCAACAACCTGCTACTTGCTTCTCCCCTGTGTGTGAGAGGAACTGATCAAAAGGTGTTTCAGAGAACTGATGTTTCAGGAACTAGCTATCAGCCCTGCTATCAGACATCATTTAGTGTGCCTAAAGTGGTGGTCTGGGGTTCAAGTCGAGGGAATGAATTTTTGCTTGCTAGAAGGAAGCAGTCCCAGGGCCAGCTGAGTATAACAGGTACTAGCTAAGAGTTATTTTAGCTATCCAAGGTGAAACCTTATGCTAATATAAACAAACAATGTTCACTTGTTAGAGAATATCTGCAGATGACTCAAAAATATTTTGAGTTTGTTTGTAATATAGTCATTTGATTAAGTAAAGTAGATGGCTCGTGATAGACCATAAGCATCTTAGTACAGTTATGGAACTTGTATTCTGTTACATCTGTGCATATATATTATCTGCTGGCTTTGGCTGATAAGCATTTGAATGATAAGTTTGTCTGCTAATGTCATACTTTTGTAGAATGCAGTTATTGCCTTCTGATTACCTCTCTGTCTAATCTAGCCAGTCTACATATTCATAGAGCACAGGCCTCCACAATACCTGGATACCTCTTTCTGGTCTCAGAGTATCACTTGGTATTCTTATCACTCTTTATTTTTAAAACACACTCAAGATACCTTGAGTATAAAAGGTGCCAGGAAAAAACCTAAATTCTGACATTTGTCATCCCTCGTGCTCAAGGTGGTCAGGTATAGGCATTGTTAAGACATTAAACTTCTCACTGTTGCTAATTGAAAAATAAAGGTGGAAGAGAGAGTATTGAATGAAGATAACAAAGGCTAAATTAAAATTCTGGCATTTTTTGGAGCATATCATCATTTCCCCCCCAAAAATTCAAACTGTTCTTCAGCTCGTTCCCAACTCAAAGCCAAATGTTTTGAAATATATTTCCCTTGATTCAGTCAAGTCTGCCACCCACCCACCCACCTTAATGTGTGGAACACTTGATGGGACTAGACACTTTATCTATTCATTGGCCAGCCAACGGAGGAAGGAAGCCGATTGGTCCTTGCTAATGGGGGCATGTAGAGCCTCTTTTTATTCTTTTCCTGACACAAACTGGGTCCATCCTTATCTGTGTGACATTCCTGCCCCACAAACTTCCAAATTTAATTGACCCCATCATGAAGTCTAGCAAGCTGGCTACAAGGAAGACACAGGTGCATGTAGATACCAGGATTGCATGTATTTGTTTCTAATAAACAAAGGTATGTGCTATGTTCATGGCATATAAACAGAGAAATTAGATTAAACAAATGTACAATATTCTTGCTGGAAAGTTGCAACATAACACTGTTATTTTGTAAAATCTAGAGCCTTTACACACAAGAACCAAAAACAAAGAGAGAAAAAACAGGTTGCTCCCTAAGGCAGAAAGACACAACTCATCCCTCCTTGCTCTTTGCAGACTGACTGCTGCTAAATTGCATGCTTCCAGCAGAGCCCCCTCACCTGCAGACAGGACCCGGTAACCCCTTATAAACAAATTGATAACTTGTAATTTTAACACATTTTTCAATACATCACAGTATGAACATTTATCAATGCATTCACAAACAGGGTGTGGTTCTCAGGGACCTGGTAAATTGCTAATAAGGTGGCCAGTGTTTCAAAGTTTGGACGCCACAGTCTTAAACAAGTATCTATCTAGGATCTAAATCCCAAATTTGTCACAGTCTTTATACATAGTAACATGAAAAGCATCACTATGATAATACATAGTCTTTGACTGAACATAATAAGCTGTAATTCACCCCAGAGGTGCCTCTAGTTAATATCATCAACTGTGAAAGTACAAATCAGGAGGCTTTATAAATTAAATTGCAAGAAAGAACCCTGGGACTTCATTTTAGTGCTTGATTTTCAGTTCAGATCAAAAATTATTATTATTATTATTACTCTGTTAGCAGTTGTAGGAAATCATGTGGCGAGAAAGATTATTGCATGTGGAGATAAAGGAGACAAAATTTTTTTGAAAAATATAGTGATGGGAAATCCAGATTGCAAAGAGTGAATCAAAACAGATGAGAGCAGTAGGAAAAAACTGTGCTGCTGACATTTCTTCTGCAGTTAAAAATGCAGTTTTCATTTATAATTTTTAGATAGTGGGCCAGATTTTCCTGTCATTGACACTGAGGTAAATCTAGAGTAACTCGAATGAAGTCAGTTACATCCACATAACTGATATGCAACTCCTCTCTCTCAACCAGGCCTAATCCATTTATTACATTATTTACACTGGCGTAAGTAAGTGGTAACTCTGAAGTTGATGAAGTTGCATCAGTCTGGTGGTGAAACTCTTGCTTAGTGACTGTGGATTCACACAGGGAATAGAATTTGGCCCACTGTTTCACTGCATTACTGTGCTGATGCTGGCATTAGAGAACCACTTGGCATGGGGCTTGATTATTGACAAGGCTGATGGAGGCCACAGCTTGGAGCTCCATAGAATAATAGAGATGTAGGACCAGAAGGGACCTCAGGAGGTCATCTAGTCCATCCCCCTGTGCTGAAGCAGTAACAAGAAGACCAGACCATCCCTGACAGCTGTTTACTTAACCTGTTCTTAAAAACCTTCAATGATGGGGACTCCACAACCTCCCTTGGTAACCTAGTCCAGTACTTAATCAACCTTATAGTTAGAAAGTTTTTCCTAATATGTAACCGAAAATCTCTCTTACTACAGATTACGTCAATTACTTCTTGTTCTACCTTCAGTGGACATGGGGAACAACTGCTCACCATCCTCTTATAACTTCAGTAGTCCTTACATATAATGTTTAATAGGAGTGGCCCATCACATATTGTATGTGATATTGTGATGTTTACAGGGCAAAAATTGCTGGTGTAAGAACTCACTCCTCCTGAATTTTACTTCGAATTGCTATCCCCATACAGAGACCGCATACAGACAGGGACTTGGAGTATGAGGGATTTATGCGGCTATTTTGAAGTTGCATACGGTTGAAATATAAATTGTCCAACTAACCACGTTTTGTACCAACCCTGCTCTAAAACACTGACCCTGCGACATATTCTCCACAGGCAGACCCCTGTACCAGTGAGGAATTCCATTGACTTCAGGGACACTTCATGGGCATATGGAAATTGTGGTGTTCGCTGATCACTCAGGTCCAGATTCTCAAAGGGGTTTAGGTGCTTAATTCCCACTGAAATCAAAGAGAGTTAGGTATCTAGTCCCCCTGAGGGTGTGAGCCTCAGTGCTTAAAGTGCTTGCAAGAGCTCTGCTTTATTTTGTGTATGGCTGTGTGTAACAATAACACAAGCTTTGCAGTGCCCCACCCAGGCCCTCTGTCTGGGAAGCGCATCTGTTAAAGGCACAGTCACCCATTCCACAAATATGACTGCACTGAGTCCAATGGAGGATCAGGGCCTTAGAAGTCACTGGGAGTTTTGCCATTGACTTAAATAGGTGTAGGACCAAGTCCTTTTTTTTTTCTCTCTAAAATAATGGTTTTAAACTAGGAATATATCTTGTTTATAACAGTGTTATTTAATTGTTCAGTTTTAAAATTGATTTCTACTACATAGCTTGATGGATAGTGAACAGAAATTTCTTGAATATATTAAATATGCCTGACACTGTACAATTAACTGCAATAAATAGAGTAAGCAATAGAGAGGAGATCACCTGTAGATAGCTGAGATCAGAGGCGTGCACAAGAGAGGGCAAGCAGGGATCCGGGCTTCTCCAATAATCATCTCCGCCACCACCCCCCAGCTTCTGTCCTGGCTCCCTGCCCTGGGATTCCTTCCCACCGAGCCCATGCTCCCCTCTTTCTGTGAGGGTGGGAGTCGGGCTGAGTATGGTTGAAGGGACGTGCCCGGGAAAGGCACTGCAGCTAGCGTGCCCACTGAGCCATGCTAAATGGCGCCCATAGCAGGGAAGCCAGAGTGGCAGCACAGCTCTGCCAGAGAGGATGCTGGGAAGCCTGCTGAGTCCTGTCCCTTTCTCACCCACAGCCTCCAGTTTGGAGCCTCCCTGGGGTGCACAGAAGGGAGCTTGGGACAACGGGTGGGGGAGGTACCAGAGGGAATGGGTGGGGAGCCTGGGGAGGCAGCAGGGGGCAGAGAGCACTGGGTGGGGGGGCTAGTGTTTAAAGTGCCCCTCCAAAAGTAGTCACATTTAAATCCCTGTGCACGCCCCAGGCTGAGATATTATTCCAGTGAAATAGCTTATTCATTATATTTCTAATTATCTTCTGGGCCCTAGACTCAATATTTGGCAATTTTGGGACATAACTATAAAACATGTTCCAGGTTTCCCCTCCCTCCATAATCATGTCAACATGAAGCTGAGATATTTTTGTCAATATGGCTTAATCTGGGGCTAGGAATAATCTGAAATGTATTTTTAATTAAATTTCTATGAGACTACATGACAGAGCTCTACCCCACATCTAATCAAAAACATAGCTCCGATTATCTCTATACAATTTCACTGTTAGCTGTTTTTCTAATTTTTCTATTCATTGACTTTTCCTGACCTCCTCTACTAGCCTCCAAGCTTTGTATAGTTTTGCACTAACTAGTCTGTCTTATAGTAGTGTCTTTCATGAAAAAAACTAATCCTTCAAAGATAAAAACAGAGAAAAAATTGTTATGCAGACTAACTTGTACCCATGGGGGGGAGGGGGAGCATCAAGGTTTGGTGGAATTACAACATCAAAGGTAGCCTTTTTTCTCATCTTCTCCTCCCCCTTCCTTAAGACTTTTATCCTTTGTAGGTTGCAACCATTAGAGGATAACATGATCAGGCCTGCCAATAACATTCCATCCAGAAGAAGGCAGAGTTTGAGAGCATAGACTGACATGAAAACATAGCATGTTGTTCCATAGATAGTGCACATGAGATCTGAAGTCAAATTGTAAAAAGGAAAATGTCACTAGCTTGTACCAATCGTCTATTTTTTCCTTAAATTTAATAAAAATGAATATAGTAAAAACAAAAACTCAACCAAAATGCATAATGGAATCCAGGAGGTACCCATAATGGCATCAGTGGAAGTAACTCCAAACTTCGCACTTGCATTGTTGATATCGTGAGAGTTCTGAAGCCTGGACACATACAGAAAAATGTATGTCAATGATAATTCACATGGCATTTGGTATGAACATGGACCCAAATGAAACTGTATTTGTCTTAGAAGTGACTGACCTGTGTGGCTACCCAAGGAACTGACATACAGAAGGCATGTGACTAGATGTCAGTTTCTATGACTCTGCATGCAGCAGCAGGGTTACTTGGCAGTCAGCTGGCAGGCAGACAAAATAGCACCAGTCTGAGTGTATGAAAGGGGTTGTGCTCTTTCTCTGAGGCAAAAGGAATAAGGCTAAGATCAGACAGGAAACCTTGCTTGAATAATGTGAGAAACGCCCTGCTCCTCAGGAAGCCACGGTGCTTTTTTTAAATTATTTTATCTATTTAAAGTTTATCATAAAAGAGAACCCCAGGAAGGAGAGTGGGGTATCTCAGTGTCTGTGAGCCGTGTTGAGGAGTTGGGATTCAGCTTGTTCCCAGGGGAGTTTTCTTCCCCAGTTGACTGCCTGTCAGAAGGAGGCAACTTCTGGTTAGCCTAGGGAAATATTGACCAAAGGTATCCCTGCCAATGTGGCCTTGTGATGGGGTATATAAACCCCACACTAGGTCAGGATAGGAATGGGTAAGTGGTCTATCCTGGTGATAAGAATTTAAATTGGCCCTGTCCCACAACATCTGCCAAAAGTGCCAGACATGGAAGAAGAACCTCTGGTTGAATTAATAACAAGTGGGGAAAAGATACAAAGGTGACTGCCCTGACCAGAGGGATGACCCCATCCTTAGATGGAGCTGGTTCACAGGCCCGGTGACCACAGTGAGACCAGATGCTTCCAAGGAAAAGAGAAGACTCAGTCAACAGCCTGTTCAACCATTTGGTGGATTGAAGGGCGTGTCCAAGTTGTCCTGAGAGAAGGGCAGGACTAGCTCTGGAGTAGAGGGTTCTTTACTCCTGGCCCTGATACTAGCTCCTACCCAGCTTGGGCCAGGGTTACACTTCTGATTGATTTGTTTGCTTTTTAAGTAAAGATTTGTGTTTTCCAACACCAGCTGGAGGCATGGCCTTTTTGGTCCAGCTCTACCCAGTGGGCACTTTCCTTACCTGACATGCACATAGGGGTCATCTATACTAGAAAAACAAGTCTCTTTAACAGCCACTGCCAGCAACAGTGCATCTGCACCAGTGGGAGCAGTGGTATAAGACCTTAGTGGAGGCAGAGCTTAGGCATTTTTACCACTGTCATGAACATCTGCTCTGACCTGGCTGCTGCTCTGATACAGTTATTCTGGAGTTGATGCACCCTTATCATTTTAATGTAACTGCTCTTGGACTTGCACACACTGTTTAGATCTTGATAGAAAAGATTTTTAAATTTTCTTTTTTGCAATTAACTTATTAGCTTGTTGCTTTGTAATGGTTTGGGAATTTTTTTTTTGGTCATCTTTCAGTAACACTGTGGTTACTACATGGCTATAATACTGTGCTGAAATCTCCAGGCATTCAACGATCAGGAGATGGGCTAAAAATCAAGCGATTCCTTTTTAAAACTAGTGAATTTTGAGTACTTTTTATTTGCCTTCTGTTTTGTGAGTCTTTCAGATACACTTGGTTCACATTTTCTCTGAAGCGATGAGCCCTAGAAACTTACTTTAAAAAAAAATAGAAAAAAAGCTGAGAGTCTCACAGGCCTACAGGAGCTGGGCTTTAAGATAAACTCCAAATATTGTGAGAGTTGGCAACATTCAAAATATTCATGCTAGCTATTTTAGAAGTTTCTTTTCTCCTGCAGGGACAGCTGAATGGCTTCACACTGCCTATGGATTACTAATGGACTAAATATTAATGGTACTTTCTACTCATTATATAGTGCTTTTTTATTGGAGGATTTCAAGTGTTTTAGAAAAGTGGTAAATTACTATTCTTATTTTACAGACGGAGAATAGAAGCACAGAAAGACTAAGCAACTGGCCCTAGGTAAAATTGTTAATAACAAAATATAACTGCAAAAATAATATATAAAAACAGCATAAGGAGTAAATATTTAGAGCATAGTGAAGGGATTTGGCTATGTGAACCACATTAACCTCAATGGAGTCATGTGGCAAAATCCCTGGCACCACTTTTAAGATTTCACCCCCCAAGAGCCTTACTTAAAGCAACAGTGAAGATTCATTGCAAATGCTGGCGTTCTTCCCTCACCCACTCTGTGCCTATGTCCTGTAGCACACATTGCACAGTATATCAAGCCTTAGTAGTATTCTGTAGATCCTTGTTCTGTCTTGCAGTATGGTGGATAAAACTGGAAAAGTCAATATTTATTACACTACAGTATTTTCACTCGTCTGAGGAATTTCCTGTACTTACAACGTATATCTCAGCAAGGTATTATACTTTACCACAGTAAAAATGTTGACAACCTTGCTAGTCTTACAGGGAACAGAAAGGAAGCTTAAATAATCTCCTTGATTTTTGTCACTTGAAATCTGCTCACTAGAAGTCTTACAATACAAAGTTTTCCCTGTATTAATTAATTTGTTCACAAGGACAAATGAACCCAATACATGTTACTGCATTACTGTGCTCTGTCACTGAGGTACAGCCATATCCCCTCCCTAATATTGCACATACTCTGTCTAGATCTCCTCTTAGCAGAGCGTTCATACAGTGACTGTCAAATGCTAAACTTTGGCATCTCGGATTTGTCTCTGTTAAAGGACTGGCCTCCTTGGAAGTGACACATCGTTAGTGATGAAAAAGGAATTGTTCTTGTTCTTAGTGCCAATTTTGCAATTACTGGATAACATGTTTTCTGACTTATTTATGATAGGATTACAAGACCATTTTGTTGATGTATACACACTGTGCACAAGGTTCTAGAAGTTGTTGCTCTCTTTTTTCTTTTTTTTTAAAAGAAGGGATGAAAGCAAACTCAAGCATAAAATACAGCCAAGCCCTCTTACACGCAGTTCCTGTCTGCCCACACTAGAAATTGGTGTACAAATAGCTTCAGGGAAACATTTTGCTCTTTGCTTCACACTGGGCAGCCCACTGACATTAGTAGGGTTGTACTGGGTATGTTAAAACAGAATTTAGCCTTTACGTGGAAGAGAGATTCTTTGTATAATGAAACGTCACTTTCAGATTTGAGGTTTTATAAATCTTGGACACTAACTTTCTCTGTGTTCATCAGCATTACAGTGCTTGCAAATATTATGATGGATATTTCTTTACTATAGAAACAAATATTAACCTTGTTTATGTATTAAAATGAATTTTTTCTTAACTTCTGTTAAACTTTCTCCAGTTCACTAGCAGAACTAGCTCTTGCCTTTTTACGTAAAATATTGTTTGTAATGATAGTACTTTTTGTTCTCGCAGTACAGGTTTTGAGAGCTCTTCTGACCACTCGCAAAATAAATATGTGACTTGAAAAAAATGGACTGAGGGACTGGATGGCTCATGGTATTGGACAGAGAATCTTTCATGTCTATTAACTGTTCAAATCAAACCTAGTTTGGCAGTGATAGAACATTGTTACTATCTGATGGCTCCACACTTTCTTTTTTTGTGTATGATTAATTTGATGGCTCCACATTCTTATTTGACATGTGTTAAGTGATTTTAGTCTTGCTCCCAGCAGACAGGTATCTTTGATTGATTTGTTTGTGGTAGCTCACACAATGTGGTAGGTGCTGTACAAACACTGAGGAAGGCGTGGTCACTGCCTTACAGATTTAACATTATGAAAAGTCACAAGTGCCCCAATTACACCTGGGCAATCTCAACAGTGAGACTGAGAATTAATGGTCAGACTGTGTTCTCAGTTAATCCAATGTAATTGAAGAAACTAGCCATTAATGGGTATGAAAATAGAATCACCCTCTGCCCTAGAGATGGTTTATCCACATCAGAACGTAGGCTCAGTGCAAGGTATCACGGTCCTGTACTAGATATGGACTGGCTACAGAGTTTACTTCTGGGCGAGATACACACCACATGTGTTCACCATAAGATCTTTTAATGCACTGCCAGGTATGGCTGAGGTTAGTTGAAATAAGGTATTTTACACACAGTGCCCCCTAGTAATGGAACAGTATAATATGGTTTAGCCTAGAGTTGTCTGCCGAGATTGGGGCCCCAGTATGCTAGGCATTGTACAAATGTATGGTAAGAGAGAATCCCAGCCTCAAGATCTTATAACATGACTAGAACAAGACAAATTATGGGAGGCAAAATAGAAGTATAGAGAAGCAAAGAGACTTGCCTGAGGTAATGCAGCAGTTCACGCAGGAGCATAAACCAGGGCTCCTGAGTCCCAGTCCAGTGCACTATCAATTGGACAACACTGCCTCCAGAGAGGAGTTCAGTCTCTTGGGATGTTAATCTGACATCTTTTTGAAGTGTAAAATTAATATTTTAAAAAGGCTGGATTATTCGATAACTTGCTGATTCACTGTACTGCCCCATGTGGCATAGTCTCCCGTGAGCTACAATCACTCCATACTTCTACATGGTAAGGAAATGAGCCTCAGTTTAGCAAAGAGTTTAAGCACGTTCTTAAGTGCTTTCCTGAACAGGGTGGATTTAAGCAAGTGCTAAAACTGATTTGCTGATGTGGTGACATATTCAGCTTTCTCCCCAGATGAGTATCTGTTGGAATCCTGTAGCAGTTTAGCAGAGAACTGTATAAAGAGGGCTGTGGCCAATGGTGCAATAGGTCAGAACTGGATAGCGGCACCGTGGATGAGAAGAATCCAAAATTAGCGGTTATAAGGGTTAGGATTAGAGTAGTTTTGAAAGCTTTGTTAGAGACTTGTTCAGGATTGGGTTGGGGGTTGAGGTTAAATAGATAACTAGCAAAGCATTTAAACAATGTAAAAAGCAACTGCCTTATTGAAATAGTACTTTATAAGTATGTCAACACTTTCATGTGTTGTAGAATCATAATGATGTTATAGTTTAAAATTAGTGAATAATGCTATTGGCTAGCTTACAGAACAGTATATGGAATTGCAGGAGACAATTCAAAGGAAAAGTGACAAGTAAGTTTAACTGGAACATTTTAAAGATCAGTCACAGAGCAGCATTCCAATGCCCTGGTGGGCCTTGGCTTTATTCATCTCCTTTGCCTCTGAATTATTTTCTGCCCCATGCAAAATGCACCACTTATATTCTTAGTGCCAGATCATATCCCCATTGAAATTAATGAGAATTTTTCTGTTGGCTACAATGGGAGCAAAAAGGCACCTAGTTAATTAAGCAATCCCGAATATGATGATTAATTTATTCCTTAGATTTTTTTGTCTGTATTTATTCCTTGGATATTCAGGATTATATAAATGTATAATCTGGTACTTTAAAACATGATACAGTGTCATGAGATTTCTAGATCTACACTTTTTAATACACAAGCTTCTTTCTTCCTGAAGATTGTAGTAACCATTTTCCTCTGAGTGCCTTATAGTTCTTTCTTTAAAACAACAATTAGTAGTATATTCAACAAATAGCACAAATGATGCAAGGGTGATATTGAAATTATTTACCCATCAGATCTAGTCTTTAATAGTCAGAATGCTCAAAATTACTGTAAATTTGCCTGTAGTTTTAGAAAAGTAAATTATGGTCATCTAAACATTCCTGACAATTGAGTAGTGAATACAAATCCATGTTTCTCAACCTCTCATAGATTCACTTTGTTTATAAAAATATTTGGTGTACCAACCTTTATTGAAAGACTGTCTCACTATTGGCTAATGTCCATTGGCCTCTTAATTAATTGTGGCTATTGACTTTCACTCTTGGACATTAATAGCTTTAACATACAAAATATTTAGTGGCACAAAATGGTCTAGCAGAGAAGTTTCAATAAAGGATAGTAATATAACACAAGACTGCAGATAAAATAATTCTACCAAACAACACAATTATCTTTAAGTTGAAAGATGTTTTCCTTTTTCAGTGAACTGCACACAACACTGCTATATAAACCAGACCAACCAATCTGACTCCTTGAGGCTAGAGCTCCAACAGATTCTGCTTCAAATGTATGCCTCATTGACTTTTTACTGTTTTAGGTACTGATCTAATTGCATGCCATCAGTTCAGATTCTGCAACCTCATTTGCGACTAGGACCAGGACTGCAGGTGATCAGCCTTTTAAAATTCTGGAGAAATGGAGGTGAAAAAATGATTTACATTGCTTTCCCTGGCTTTTTATTACAGAAACAGATGTTGGAGTTTTACTGGCTGAAATAATCAGCCCCAGAGCTAGTGGGTCATCAGCCCTGCTTTCCCCACCAACTGCCACAACTGTAAAACAAAATGTACATTCCAGAAATTACAAGTTTTGTCAGAAATGCCAAAAACAGCATCTAGAGAATAAAGGGGGGGGGGGGGGGAGCAGAAAATAGCATGATAGCTGTGCATGATGTTGCTTAAATCATTATTTAGAGTAGATTTGTAAATCAGTGACTTCTTGACCCAAGATGCTGGAGGTTGTTTTGCCTTTTGGGAGGTAGGCATTTGTTATAGTATGATGCCCAAATTGGCAGGTACATAGTAATATATAGTACTTAGTACCTTCAAAGCTCTTTACATACATTAACTAATCAGTCCTCAGTCTGTGGTAGTTAAATATTATCTCCAGGTTACACACAAGGAAACTGAGGCATGGAAGTTTGAGATAGTTCCCTCGGGTAACGTAGGGAATCTATATAGAGTCAGGATTAGAATTTGGGATTTTCCAGATCTTCTGCCTGTCTCTACATAGTACACACTAATTTATATGGTACAAATAAAAGCCTGAGAGCTAATCAATTCTTAGCATTCTTGGTAAAAATGTGTGTGATTTAGGAGCCTGTCTCATTGAAAGTTAAACTGACTTAGGCTCCTAAATGCTCCTTAGTGTTTAATGCAATTTAGGCACTTTTGAAAATTGTCCTGAGGGACTCTGAGTTTACAGTCTGAAACTGCAACACAATCCATAGTATGTGCAATGCAAAATGGAACAAACAAAGTGCCATTTGGAACTTCTTTATTGGTATCTTTAGCCAGAGGAAAATAGGCAGTATTCTGTAAGGTGCCCTGAGCGAGAAGGAGTGACTTCTTAATGAAGGGTTATGGGTGCTCTTCAGAGAGGAGAGAGGTCAAATTATTTCCCAATGATCATTCTGCTAATTTCCTGAACATGCAAGAAGCTGTGTTTGGCAAGACAAAAGCAGGGTGTGGGTGTGGGTGTATGGTACAATTCATAACCACATTTATTTCCCTGTGGACATGAGCTGTGAGACTTTTACGTCTGTCTTGGATAAAAAGAATCTGCACATTCTTAGAGGTCTTCTCCTCTGGGAGGCCAGGAGCCAAGACTGAATAATACCCTCCAAATCATTCTGTACAGAAGCTCAGCAGAGGAAACCTCAGTGGGCTCAGTTAGTGCCTCATAATTAAAATCCTGACACTAGTTGTGTACATAACTCTTGCTGCGTGTGCAAGCACATCCATTTTCGGTGGTGGCTGACTATACCTGTCACAGGTGAGACTGAATGACAGTTCATTAGTACCCAATGGATTATAATAACAAACAGTAAAATGAGACTAATTAGCTGAGAAATTAAACGCAGGGTGACAAGTTCAAATGACTGATGAATATTTTGTATTTAAAACAGCTGTAGCATGTCACAGAAGGCAGAAATGAAGCTGTTCATGAAAATGTGACCTTTTTATTTCTTGGCACTGATCCCTCGTTTGGGCATTTTTGACATTTACAGTTGTTCTGCCACATCTCCTGCACTGACAGCAGAACTGAGGCAGGGAGAGGTGCTATTTTCAGAAAGTACTGTGGAGCCCCATAAGGCCGCTATTATCGCACTGAAACCTGGCATAAACAACCACTATCAAAAGTCACCTAGCAAAGAGAGTTGTGCTGAAGGATTGCATCCACACCTATTGGTGCTGGTCACCAGGGATGGGCCAGGCTGGTACAAAGCAGCTGGAGATGCCACAGAGGACCAGTGCATCTTGAGAAGTGGGTGGTGCTGGTGAAATCTGCTTACTTAGCATGTTGCCCCTACCAGCTGTGGTGCCCCCGGTGGAAACGTAAAGCTCCAAACCACTGGCGGAAACCCTGAAGGAAAAAGGCAGATGTTCCATTGCCTGACCTTCCCCAAGTGAATTCCCCTAACTTGTAGGGCTGCCCAGAGAGGTGTAACTTATAGCAAGGGTGAATCCAATTGGTTTTTGTTTAAGATGGGTGCTGGCTGCAAATTGGATGTAGTCCTCAATGCAGGTTTCATTGTGTTACTACAGCACATGGTGAGCTAGTTCCATTGTATCTAGATATTGACAGCTTGTACCTCTTAAGGGGGGTGAATGAGGGCTTCACACCTTGTTTTCATCTACAACTTGGATTCTTTCTGAAAAAGTTTCCGTATATTTTTTCAGACATTTTTAGAGTCCTCTGTGTAGTGTACTGTATCCTGCATCCATCTGTTTTTAATGTAAGTATCAATGTTGGATCTAGTTGCCAGTTACAAAACTGAGTTAATATTAGATTGTCTGTAAAGGACCTTGTATTCCACCACACCCTGGTATTCATGTGCTGTAACATAGACTCCCCATCCCCCACACCAGAGGAGCCCTTAGCTTAGTACCAGCAGATCCTGTAAGGTAGGGAGGACAGCTCTGTGCTTTGTAACATGTGCCGGAGGGAGTTCTGATGGACCTTTAGAGTTCTGTAAATACCCAGGGAACGGTGTCTCACAGATTTGTCAAGGTGTGCGTGGGGGAAAGGAGGAATGGTGTCTAGCCAAATGGATCAATATGATGGAAATCACCCATGCTATTGTCAAATTATTGCAAGGCAGCAGAGCTTATAAATTCTAGTGAATCTCCTTTCCTATTTTCTTTTTCTTTTCTTTTCTTTTTTTTTAACTACTTTGAGTGTTTAAATGGCACAATAAAAATCTCCAAAGTCTGGAAATGCCAAAGTTAAGGTTGCATGTGCAATCTTAACTCTGCTCTGTTATGAATGTGCAATGCAATAGTCTTTTATTACATAAACACACACTGTTTCTCTGATAATACAATAGAATATCAGGCAGCCTTTGCTACAGCATGTGTAGCATCCTGCAGAACAGTGTTATACATTATATATGCCAAAGTGTGAAATGAAAAGTCATTGCTATAAGTACAGTAAACTGCAGTTACACAACATATTATGTATTTCGCATGGCAATTTTGAAAATGTGGTGATATGTTACATAATTTCTCAGCTAAGGTGGGATTTTAAAGAATTTTTACTCCCTGAATTGTATCTTATTGAAGGCTTCGCTGTTGGTTGTTCAGAAAATGTGCACTGCATGAACATAACAACATTATTAAAATACATAGTTCAGAGAAGAACTTACCATATTAAATGTGGGTATCTGATTCTCCACCCCATTACACCAATGTTAGGTTTGTGTCTCCATTGACTGAAATAGAATGACACCAATGTAATGGAGTGATAAAGCAGGCCCTAAGTTAACAAACAGGTTCTTAAGACCCTTGATGATAAAATAATACAAAATGTTACCCATGTGTATGGCATGTAGAAGAAATTGCATGTAATTGACATGTAATATGTGACCATGTAATTAAAGATTGTAGTGTAATGCATACACATGGGTACACCAAATTGGGGTTGCATATAGATACACACATGAATTTTTATTATTATTTATTTGAATTACAGCAGCACGTAGGAGCCCCAGTCAGGGACCAGGATCCGATTGTATTAGAGCTTTGCTATTATCTGCCTTTTGAGTTCTTCACTGAAACCTTAATACTCTAAAAAGTAGTTTTTTGTATAGAATATACAATGAATGTGTGTATAAATTCATTTGACAAGCATTTAAGATCAGGATGACCTTGTTACAAAAGTGCTATGACTAATAGACAGGCCCTCATGATATAAGGATTCTGCTGTCTTTTGTTTTACACTTTGATACAGCATGATAGTTTTTAATCAAACAGAAGTATATGTGGCAGTCTGTGGTCAGAGAGGTGGGGGCCTCTAGGTGGGGAAGAGAGTGAATTTTTTTCATCCATTTTTGTATGAAGCTCATTTGAAAAGGCTTTGACCAGCACTGTGGTTTTCATGTTCTACAATGAAAGAACTCCCTTGCCTCTCATAAATTGCTGCCTAAAAAGAGCACACCAGACTAGATCTTTTACCCTTTTAAAGTTTGATTCAAGGAATCAGAAGGGGGAAATAAGCCATAAGATAATATGGCCATCTACTGATAGAAAACTGCATAACTGTAAAAAGAAGGAAGGAAGCATAAATTTCAATACTTGGTTAACTCACTATCTCTTCTAAAATCTCCATTCTCTGTAAAGGGATAACATGGCCAAGAATAGATAAGATTTATGGAAGATCTAATTCATTTTTAAAAGTGCATTTAAATTGTTCATTATCAGTTTGCTTCTTAGAGCGTATCTATAGATGGAAATTTACTGGAATAACTTCTTGAGCAGACACTCTTATACCAAAATAAGGGTGTACACATGGAGAGTTATACCAGTCTAACTATTACAGTATAATTATACCAGTATAATTATGCAGGTAAATTTTCTTGTGCAGACAAGCTCTTGGAATTACATGTGTATCCATGGAATTTCAGTGGGAAGTGAGTGTTCATCCAAGGGCTGAGAACAAGACCTGTATTAGGCAAAACTATTTATGTCCCCTGTGGGTCTATGCTCACTCAGTGACTCATGGCCCATCCAGTGTCTTCTGGGAGTGGGTGCAGATGAAGTCAAATTAATATTAAATCAAAATAAAATATATAATATTAAAGATTGTTCCAAAATGGCTACCTACATTAGGCTCCTAACTAGGCTTCTCAATCCTTTCTTTAACTTTGGGCACGCACCCATTGAAAAAAGATCTTGGCCATTATCATTATTATGTTAATACTTATATTAAAAAATTAGCACAATGAGGCATCGACCCTAAGTGTAAGTGCTGTACAAATATATACGAGGACATGGGCAGCAGGGAATTCTTAACCTATTGAAGTCACTGGGAGTTCTGCCATCGACTTCAGTGAGCCAAGTTTTCACTATGGTCCCTGCTCCAAAGAGTTTAGATTTTCCCATACCCTGTGGAAGATTGAGGCTCAACAAATTGTATGGACAACCTTGAAAGAGAACATTAAAAAATACAGGACCAACCTAGGAGAGCAAGTTATTCATGTGAATCCCCAATCAGTTCTCCAATGAATGTACCATGGGGCATTTCAAAGATACCCTTTGCTCCTGAATAAATGTGATTATGTTGGAATATCCTCAATATTATTACAAACAGCCCAGAAATAGATGTTGTGTTCAGATACTACAGTGGTGGATATGGTATTAAACCCACAGATAAACAGATGTGGTGGGAAATACATTAGTTCCAGCATTTAAGAGATTATCTGTCAGTGCTGTTCTTGACTCATGCCACTGTAACCTTATTGAACCCCAACAAGATTACCCTAATAATATGCAATGTCATAAAAATAATTATCTTGCAGATTTTCTTTGGTTCAACTCTGACAGCCTAGCACGATGTATCATTCTCTCTTCCTGGACTGAGAATCCATAGAAACCAAATTTTAAATTTTTCCATCATTTTTGCTTAAGAATAATTCTCCCACAGATAGGTCATGTTTGATATATCAGGGGAGATAGTTTAACACATAGCAAAATTGAAGCCTGAAAAAAGGGAGTATCAATTAGCACAGGATTTTAGCCATCAACATTCATGCAATTAATAAGAGAGGGGAGAGGGAAATCATCTCTTTCAAGCTTTGTGTGAGTTATCAGAAAGGGAGATGAAATCACCCAGTTACACAGAATTTAAGTGCCAGGCAGAAAATAGATATAGTAATGTTTAGAATCTTTAGATAGAGGTGAGAATACGCTATGACAGAGTGAGTACGGGTACAGTATCTTCCGGTGAAAAGTGACATACTGCTCTAAGATGGGAACAGAAACTCACAATTTTCCCATTGCAGTGCCTGGGGAAATGTTTTGGGTTTGATCATGCCTGAGCATTATACATATGTACCAGAAGTCTCCCTCTCTCTCTCTCTCTCTCTCTCTCTCTATATATATATATATATAATTTGTATACCAGCAAATGTGTGTTCATACTAGAGTACAAACACTTCTAAACGTATTTAAACATACCTCTAGCCACCCTTGTCTTTGAGATAACACTGGCAGAAGAGAGAGACAGCTGATTATACAATATGGGCCAAATCCTAATCTCAAAGGTGCGTGTGGTATTCCAATTAATTTAGATGTGTGAATTCATATTAGGGATGAATTTGGACATGTGTGTGTTGCTGTATAGCTTAGCTTTCTTGGTAAGCTGGAGGATGAGGAATGGAGCAATAGGAGTGTCCACAAACTACAAATGCCTCAACTTTAAAAGACTGAGGAATTGTCACTTCCATTTAGATCAACCTTCTGGGTGTCTGATGAGGCCAAAGCAACGTTCTACTTTCCATATCGCAATGTGGTCTGTGCTCTTTCAGTATCAGACACAGCAGCTTTTCAAAAGTAATGGAATGGGAAGTTGTACAAATGGATATTGTATCCAGTTGCCTACTCATTTCCTAACCTTCAACTAACAATTTGGAAAAGGAGGACAGGAATTTGGTTTTCAATTGTTCATTACCCCACTAACCTGACAGTGCTCTTGCCGCACTTGTTACCACAACCATGTATTAGGAAATGTATAAGAATGAAAGAAAATGTCCACAGCATGAAAATTCGGGCACTATTAGGCATGTGATGCTGGGAATCTAAAAATGTTTGGTTTTGACAAGTGTTTTGGATCTATGCATGCTTGTAACATTAGCATGCAGCCAAATGTTGACATTTCCCTACCAAAATCCAATTTTCCACCTGGGAAGTATTCCCTTATTTTTATCTTAAATGCATGAAATGGGACTAGTTATCACTTACTCTCTAAAATAGAAATTATTTGTGGAAGATGTTTCTTAATGTTTAAATATGATAATATAAAACATGTGACAGACCACAAACCACTCATACAATTCATAAGCACTGTAATGCCAGCCCCAATCCATCCAAACTCAGGAGTCAGCCCTCCAAAACCATGAGATCATGAGGGATGTTTAGTAATTAATTGTGGGCTGTTTTTATTTACCATTTGGTTTCTGAGTATCTGGGGTTCACTTGCTTCACATTTTGAAGCTTTTCTCTACTGCCATAAGGGCTAGAAACTTGTCTGTTTTTAAGACAGCTGAGATTCTCAGGTAATGTCCTGATTCCAGCAGTTGGGGCTTTGAGAAAAACACAATAAAATTGCAATAAATTTGTGAGAGCTGGCAACACTCTAAACAGTATTATTCTTTAAATCTTCTAACTCTGTGTTTCAATTTACAACTTGGAGGGTATTTTTATGTGCAAAGCATGTTCTGTGCAGCTTTTAAACTCCTGACCCCAGATCATTATCAGGTGAAAACATTATCAATTACCAAAAATGTAATTGTGTTACTTTTGATATTACACAGGAAATCATGCATGGTAATACCTATGCTTTTTATCTATACTGTAGAACAATTGTGTCTAGAAATGTATTATCCTGAGAGAGCAAATTATTTTGTTTCACTTTGTTTGTAAAGACAACACCCTGAAGTATATTTTTAACATATGCTTTAGAAAGGTGACAGCACACTGAGTTGTTTTCACAATAAAAACCTTACCCATGGAAGCATTTTTTACATAACAATGCAAATTTCATTTGTCAGAGACAATTGTTCTTATTTTATCGATTGATATGCAGTATTCTACTAGAGATGGAAATTATGCTCTTGTTGCAACAAAGCACATTCATAGTCCTATTGAGTTCAATGAAACTACTCAAATGCTTAAAGCTATGCACATACTTTAGTGCTTTGCTGCATCAAGACATATATCCCCATTTTGATAGCATACCGGTTAGGCCCAATCCTTCACCCATTGAAGTCTTTTGAGCTCAATGATAATAGCATTGGACCCACTGGCCCAGATCCTCAACTGATGTAAATTGTCATAATTCAATTAAAGTCAAATGATCATTTACACCTCCTGAGGGTCTGGGAATTGTGTTCTACAAGCCATTAGCAATTCCTGTGCTCTCTCTTCCAGTTTCTGTGATTTCAAACATTTATTCACCTATTTTATTTGAAATACCAGTGGTTGCTCAGTTACCCAAATAGAAAATAGGCACATGAACTACCAAAGATTGGATGACACTGGCACAAGAAGTTTTGCAATGATTATGGCAGACGTGGACAACCATTGGCCCGCACACTCTCCACATGCTGGCAAAGAACCCAGCAGTCTTTCTACCCCATGACCCAGGCATGGTACCCCTGTCTGACCCTGGGAAGGAGAAAAGTCCTCCACTTCTCCTTTTCTTTGTGGCATGGCTAGGACATCAAGACATCTGCCAGACTGTGCTTTTTGATTTTTCCAGGCCTCTGGTGAGATCTCCAGATCTGCACTTCGGCCCAATCCAGTCCCATCCCTATGTCTCTTTACAAGTCTCCAGTTAAATACTTTTATGATTGCTCTATACTTTGTTCTGGCTTTCTGACCCAGGACTAGCTGCATGGTCACTTATTTATTGAGCATAATGGAATAATTAGATGTAATAAAGAGTGGTTGTCTGCTTTAACTGACTATTTGGCATTTGGTTTGCATGTGACTAGTTACATACTAATTACTTCTCCAAACTCTACTCCATAATTTTTGCTGCTGATGGTATATGTATATATACATAGTTATTCTGTATTTTTAGGTTTGTACAGTGTTGCTTTTAGTTATATTTTACAGTTAAACATAAATCACATGCCAGTGATAATGTATATCTGGATCTGAATTTGATTTGGGAAATAAGAAAAAAGTCTCAGAAGTCACTTCAGATTAATTATCTTTAGGGAGAACTTCCTCAAACACTGGATCGTCTACCCTGGAAATACAAGGATAGTGATTTATCTGAACCTAGCTTAAGAAGAATCAACTAGAACAAATACATGAACAGCGTCCCATGTCCCCTACCATTCTTAATTTCAACTTAGACAGAGAAAAATCAGATTTGGAAAGAAAGTGTAAATTGACTCTCTCCCAGAATAATTAAAAGAGTAATGTAATGCCACTTAGCCAAAGCTGCTGAAGTTCCTCAGTGCGCGTACTGCATGACACACAGCAGCTGGCTGGCTTCCAAAGATAAGAAACTGGTTGATCAGGCTGCAGGGAAACCAGGGATCTGCCTGCATCATTATTTGGAAATGAAGTGCCAGCTTTTTACTGAGTAAATGATTGACAGTTTGCTCTCATGGGGCCGGCAATTCAAAACAGCCATGGTTGCTGCCCAGAAAGACTTTCAAATATTAAAGCTATTTGAAAATTTTTTTGAGCAGGGAACAAAATTGTTTAAAAATGTTGCTTTGATGAAATCAAAATGTTATGTGTTTTGAACTGTGGAAGAGTTCTGTGGCTAAATACTGTGAAACTAAATTGCATTGTACAGATTGCCTAACTATAATCCAAACCCAAATCAAGGGGACTGTCTAATTTAGCTTGAGTGATAGAGATGAAGGAGCTATCACTACATATGAAGTAAAGGTGATAGAGAGCCACATCAAAAACTTCGCATTCATTTTAACCAGTAAACTGTAAAATTAACCATATAAATTCATTACACCCGCCACCAGCATCTGGTTAGCTATCAGGAGTGGGTAGAATCTCTCTGAGCTGGAGACTATCTCCATGAGATCTTGTTCACTGACTTCCTGACTACATTCAGAATGGCTGGCAGGTCACTTTGGAGATATACCCAAAACTAATTATTATTGAGCAACAGCTACACAATGGTTAAGATTGTATTAAAGACTTTCAGTTTGACAGAGGAAAGAATGGTGAACATCTGTGTCTTTGAGTTTTAGTAAAACAAAAAATGAATATCTATTTACTGTATCATTCTACCTCTGCATCTGACGAAGTGAGCTGAGTCTCACGAAAGCTTATACCTACAAAAATTAAATCTGTTAGTCTTTAAAGTGCCACAGAACTCTCGTTGTTTTTAAAAAATGAATTATAATCTTTATCGAACTCTGCCTATACATTAAGAAAACACTGGTTAACAGGAATATGTAAATGATGAACTTCACAACTTGCAACTCTAAAGTCTTTGGAGAGATGTAAGTACTATAATTAAAGTACAATATATTTTAATCTGTGTAGAAAGTACATAGAAATGTACATTTTACTAAATATCAAAAGCAACAGAAATGTTTACTACCTTTATTATATTTAGAACAACAACAGTAAATCAGAATTTAGGCTGGGAAATATATTGTAACTCATTAGTATCATTATAGGAAGTGTAATTATATTAAAAAAAACAAAAACAAAAGGGAGAATTCCTGAAATAGATTGAAATATTTGTTGACATAGAAAAAATTACCTTATGGTACCTTAAGACATATTTCCCAGATTTTAAGAGGTTTTTTTATTTGATTTGTTCTACCTTAACTGAACATAAACAAAGCTTGTTTTCCTATGAATAATACTAGATTGACTATATTTGAAAGACAGTTTTACTTTAAACAAATCAAGTACATTTCTCTTTTATTTTGATTTATATTTTTAATATTCTATTTTGGAAAATGAATGTGCTCATTGCTCTGGTTATTTTCCAGTATGAGATGTTTTCCCAATAAGGTTGTAGTTCATACATGTGCAGTGGATGTAAATCCAATCTGCATTTTATTATATCTCAGTCATTGCATGTGCTGTTCCAGCTTGTAAAGTTAGAGACAAAGGACGTGATTATTTACATCCTACAGATCAGCGATTACTGCTCTGCATATTATTTTTAAATACAGAAAATGAGAAATATTTTTTGTGATTTGAGCCTTTTTTAGGTACCCACCGAGGTTGAATTTCACATAAGGATGCTGAAGAAAACTGGGTTGTGTGTAACAGGGCAATATGAGAACTGAAATACCAGATCAGACAATTTGGTCCCTTAAGGCCAGTATGAAGCCTTTGGCAGTTGCGTGTACCTGATCTTTCATAAAAGGCCAACACACAATCCCCCAGAACCATTCATTATAATACAATTGATTGGTTGTGAGGTGTTGTGGAGAAGGGGCTAGATATGGTATTGGGAACTGTACCTTTAAGGCTACACCTACAATACACACCACTTTTGGCAGCAGGTAGGGTACATGTGCACAGTGAAAAGCAGGCTGCGTCCACACTGTGGTGCATAGCTACACATCGCAGTGAAAGGCTCTAGCCTGGGAAGGCAGCAGGAAGACTTCAGCAGCTCCCTGGTACTGGAGTCTTTCCTTATGGCAGAGAAGGGGTCTAGCAGCAGAGAGTTGTGGGAAACTTTCTCCCCCGTCTCTCCCCTGAAAACACCTTTCCTCACTGCCAGAGTCCTTTCCTGCGGTGGGGAAAGGCTCCAGCACCTGGGAGTCAGTGGGACACTACACGGCTAAAAATAGCACTGTAGATCAGAAGGCATACCTTGGATGACAAGAGAGTGTGTAGGGTATGTACTCCGGTACATACTCACACCCTTCAGGCATGTCTATGCTCCTCTTGCGTAAGCCTTGTTTCCCTGTCTACACTGCTACTTAAACCTGTGCTAAATCTGGGGGCTACACAAGTACATACACACACTGTCGAAAGAAGCATGCAGTATAGAATGTATCCTATGTGGGTTAGCTTCCCAGACTACATATATATATAATTTGCTGCAAGCTATATATATAATTTGGGGTCTTGGGAGTTGTCACTACTTCATGGATATCATGCAGTGCACATCTGTGATGGAAATCAATTATCACAACAAACAGCAGCAGTGTCAGATGAGGTTGCCCCACAGTCTTAAGATATTGTCACCCTAGATAGACATACTAAGGAGGAACAGGCAACACCTTCTGTGTAGATCCCAGAAGGGAGCGAGAATTTGTTATTTTCCCAGAGAAGTTCTCAGTTCAGCAACAATCGGAACAGGTTAAGACAATCAAGCCCTAGGACATAACACTGCCAGAATAAATGGACTCTCCTTCTCCTGACGACAGTAGTACAGATATTTCATGGGGGACCTGTAGGTCCGAACAGCAGAGATTAATTAAACATTGTCAGTAAATTTAGGTAGGCTGGTTATAATCTTTGGAATTGTGTGTTTATGTAAATGTTAAGTGGTGTTATTAACAAGTTCTGGCTGAGAAGGGAAGATGTGGTGTTGGGAACAATACCATTAAGTGAGTTAGCTTCTCAGACAGGGACATAGGTGCTGGAACTAAGGGTGCTACAGCAGCCCCTGGCTTGAAGTGGTTTCCATCATATACAGGGTTTACAATTTAGTTCAATGGCCTCAGTACCCCCACTATATAAATTATTCCAGCACCCCTGGACAGGGAGTCTCGGTGGGGCAGGTACTGCAAAAGCCCATGTTCTCTTATACAGAGGCAGCTGGAGCTGGTCACTGCATAAAGAGGATTTCTCTCAGCACCTTAAATCCACAGTGGCTACTGAACATCTTCGTAAGCTCCTTCCCGATCTCCAAAGCAATTAACTTATGCCCTATATGATGAGGTTTGACCACACATAATAACACTTACATCTGAAGCTAAGATGTTCTATTGATCAATATATTCTCCAGTCCCCTTTAAAAAAAAATACTCTTACACATAGGTGGTGTGAGTTAAGCAGTGGAAGTGGATGTGATTGTAAATGGATGCAAGTTACATGCTGAACAGGCAGAAGGATCAGGTTGTAGAAAAAGTAGGTAACAGAAGGGTGGTGGTGGTGGTGGTGGTATATATTTTTGTGCATTGAAATGCTATTTAAAATGTTGCTGTCACAGATTTTAGCAAGTGCCCCTTCCTGGCCACCCACTCTGGCTGCCATGAGGGGAATCCTCGCCTCAGTGCTCTGGATCTCTTGGGCAGTTCCAAGCTCTTGGAGCCTCAGTAGGGTGCAGCACTAGTTCCTCCCCTGGACTCTCTGGCATGTTTCCTGGGCACTGACTTTCAGTCTGTTACCCCTCCTCAGAAACAGAGTTTCTGAGCCCACTGCTGTAAACCCCAGCGCCAGTGCTGACCCCCAAGGTACCTCAGTGACTCAAAACACACCCCTTTTCAGGACTCCATCTAAAAGATTTGAAGCTTCTACTTACAGTTTAACTCTGTCAGGGCACACTAATTGTGTGAAGCACATAAATACATACAGGGCACAAGCATAATTTTTTCGGGCCCAGTACAAACTTGTAACACAGACTGCCTCCCACACACACATACCACAATCCCTCATCCCATACATACAATCTCATGAGCCATGAAAAAAGTTTGTATTCTGAAATTACCATTACAATAGATACAGGGAAATAAGTTTGTATAGATATCCTCAGGCATGATCTACAATTTAGCCTCAATTTTTTCCTCATGGTAATGGGGGCTGCAACCTGGGCGGGGCCCCCCAGAGCGTCCAGGCCCCGGTAGAGTGTACCCTTCCCCTCATGTGCGGGCCCTGAATACATACACACACACTAACACCTTTATGTTCTTTCATGTTTAATCATGTAAAACACAGGAGAGTGCAGAACATACAGAACAATACACTAAATGTATGTCCCTGCCTCAGTTTCCTCACCACTCCAGGGTATTCTTTGAATCTGGCTCCTTTGGGTTCTCCAGAGTCCTTGGGGCCTGCTGGGCTCAGGAAAGCAGGCAGAGCCCTCATCACCATCCCATAAGGCTGATTTCCTGTCCCTCCTGAAGCACCTTACACAGCTCCTGCTACCTTGCTCTCTCCTCTGCCTCATGCTTCCTCTTCCTGTCTGGTTCCCCCACCTCCTGTCCTGTGTGATTCTTTATTTAAATTCTTCCTGGTCACCTTCACTCTTTTGTTCTACTCCTGCTCCTTCCCTACCTCCTCTGTTCAGTTTTCTAAGGATGCAGTTTACCCATTTTTACCATATGTTTGCACCTGAATAGGATCGTTGAGTCTAAAGCTCTGGCTACACCAGAAAGCTTACAGCAGTGCCTCTGGTGAAGACACTTTATGCTCATGTAAGAAGCTCTCTTGCCAACATAGTATTGTGCACACGAGTGTTTATGCTAGTGTAACTTATGTCACATGGGGGGTAGAATATTCACACCACTGAGTGACATAAGTTTTACCATGTGGACAAAGTTTTTGTAGTGTAGACATAGCTATAGCCTTAAACACCTTCTGTTGTATCTTTCTGGTGCGTTTCTACTACAGGAACCATCAGTAATAGTGGGTCCACATTCATATAGGCGTAGATGATGCAATCAAAAGTTATAGATTTTACAGACATATTCCCAAATCGTCACAGTTGCTATACAATCATTTATTCATAGTCTGACCCAGAACTCTTTCCTGTAAGGATGCTGCTATTTCAGATTTTATCAGTGCATATGAGTTCAGGTTATGTTCCCCAAAGTGGCTTAGTTTTCATTTTATTTAAATTCATCTGCCCAGTTCTTCTGTTTAATTAGATCCATCTGTATATTCTAGGGATTTTTTGACATTTGGGCAAGTTCTTGGAGATACATCAGTGTGTTTGGGTTTATGATATTAATTCTGCTAGATCCAAAAATATTTCTATTCAAATATTCCTTTTTAATTACAGATTTAGAAACCTTGGCTTCAATCCCATAATGACATCAACAGGGGCAGATCCCAGAACCTGTAAGGATATAATTGAAGGATCAGGCTATTTTTATTAATATTATTTCAATATTTTTTGCTTCCCACTAACAAAACTATTTTCAACAGGAAAAAAGAACTTCCTTCCCAGTAAATATGTTGCTTCTATCTGCAGCTGACCCAACTTTATGTTGTAATGTTACTATACACTTTATACTGTACTATTCACTTTTTCATGTGTCATTGAGACTGGAAAGCAGTTTGCATAGAAGAGATTATCCATGATGTCTACAGGCTCAAAGTCATCATATTAGCACAAACCTGCCTTTATTTCATACTACTAAGCAAGAAGCCTACGTGAAATCAATTTGTGTTTAAATGTACATTTGTATAGGTTAAAAATGTGTGTTTAAAACCTATAATAATGATTGTATCCACCTATTTTAAGATAATATAAACTGATTATTTTAAACTAGGCTGAATTCCTCCTGTATAAGTATTGAGAGGCCATGGAGGGGAGCACGCGGGGTCATATCCCTGCCCCCAATAAACTTACAATTCATTGCAGTTCTGCTCTTGAGACAACTGGTGATACTGAAAAACAAGGGGCTTGTGGGAAGAGAAATGAAAGTAAAACAAATCTACCTTCATTCGAATTCTCCACAGTATTCACAGTTGGAGCACCGTTGCAGTCAGGGCGAAACACTTTCATAAGGGCCCTTAATGAATAAGCACATGTGCAGCTAAGGCAAGTTTCAGTACCCCACTCATGTTGTAACATAATATGGTGACATCTTACAGTTTACAAGTCTGATCCTGCAAAACTTACTCATACAAATAATTGGATTGACTTGAATTCAGTAGGGCTACTTGCATTAAGAAAGATTATGAAAGTGATTAAGGATTGCAGGATTGGGCGTTAATTCAGACATATACAACAAATAGCATCAGCATGTTATAATTCCGATTGCAATGATAAAATGCAGTATAGTTATTTTGAGACAGCTACATACCTAAAGTATGGTGTAGTCCAGCTCCAAGAACTGGGTTTGTTTCTGGCTTTAACACTGACTTATTCTCTGACAGTGGGCAAATTGCTTAACTTACCTATGCATCAGTTTCCTCATCTCCTAGGGGGGGAAATAACACCACATCTCTATATTATAGGCATGTTCTGAGGCTAAATGAGTTCATTTCTGCGAAGTGTTTTGAGATCCTTGAATGGATGCTTAGAGGCGCATAGAAAGTCAAAGTATTAATTAGTAGTTGTTAATTATTATGCCTAATACATAGGAATATTACTTATAAGTGAGAATAAACATAGTGTTTATTTATATGTATTTAAAATCATCAGAATTTTTCATGAAACTCTTTTTCCTTCACGTTAGGCTGCCCCTCAGGCACCAGTTTCAATGAATACAGACTACAAAAGCAGCAGTAAAATTAAAAATGGAAATCTGGATTGGGCAGAGCTAGAAGCTAACTGGCCTCATCCATAGGAAGGGACTAAATGCAGGAGAAGGGAGAGATGAGTTGAAAATCAGGTGCTTATCTTCAACCATTATGTACCTTCCAGTGAAGTTAAGTGGAGTTGTTTGTGTAAGACTGCAGGATCAGCCACTAATATTTTTATTACTTCTCCCCTATCGTATGGAACAAATATTAAGGTGAATTTCAGGAGAAATGGAAACACAGTTCAGACAGAGGTACATCCTGCTTTCTGCTGCATAGAGGCATATAGAGACTACACTCCTATGAAGCTGCAGTGCAAAATCTTTCCCTAATGAACAAAAAAATGCTGGGATGATACCAGATTAGAGATCCAATCTGCATCCTAAAGGGTAAAAAGTATCCTGATTATAAGATTTCTCTATTTTGCTGTACAGCAACAGCCTGATCCAAAGCCCATTGAAGTCAATAGTGAGTCTCCCATTTGGATCAGGCCCCAAGTGCATCTCACACAAAATCACGAAGCCTGCCTGATACAATCCTCCCCTCACTGTCAAGATTGGAAAAACAACAAGAGTCCTGTAGCACCTTAAAAACTAACAAATTTCTGCGGCCATAAGCTTTCATGGGCTGCAACCCACTTCATCAGATGCATGAAATGGAAACCACAGAGGAGGTATATATATACATCCAAGGGTAAGAAACAAAACAATGGGGAGGGCAAGTGCTAACAAGTTAATTCCATTAGGGTAGATGAGGCCTATTCACAACCATTGATTAGAAGGTGAGAATGTGTGAACAGTGAGAATTACTTCTTGTAATGAGGTAACCATTCCAAGTCCCTATTCAGACCCAGTTTGATTGTGTCAAGTTTGCATGAGTTCCGGCTTTGAAGTTTCTCGCTGAAGTCTGTTTTTGAAGTTTTTTTGTAAAAGTATGGCAACTTTCAAGTCAGCTACAGAGTATCCTGGGAGATTGAAGTGCTCTCCGACTGGTTTATGGATGTTACCATTTTTATATCCAATTTGTGTCCATTTATTCTTTTGCGTAGTGACAGTTCGGTTTGGCCAATGTACATGGCAGAGGGGCATTGCTGGCACATGATGGTATATATTACATTAGTAGATGTGCAGGTGAATGAGCTCCTGTTGGTGTAGCTGATGTGGTTAGGACCTGTGATGGTGTCACTAGAGTCAATGTGTGGGCAGAACTGGCAATGGGGTTTGTTGCAGGGATAGGTTCCTTGGTTAGTGTTCTTGGTGTACGGTTGCTGGTGAGTATTTGCTTCAGGTTGAAGGGCTGTCTGTAAGCAAGGATAGGCCTGCCTCCCACGGCTTGAGTGAGTGAGGGATCATCTTCTAGGATAAGTTGTAGATCCTTAATGATGTGTTGGAGAGATTATAGCTGGAGGCTGTAGGTGATGGCCAGTGGTGTTCTGTTGTTTTCTTTATTGGATCTGTCCTGTAGTAGGTGACTTCTGAGTACCAGTCTGGCTCTGTCAATTTGTTTCTTCACCTCCCCAGGTGGGTACTGTAGTTTTAAGAATGTTTTATGGAGATCCTGTAGGTGTTTGTCTCTGTCTGAGGGATCGGAGCAAATCCGGTTGTATCTTAGGGCTTGGCTGTAGATAGTGGATCATGTAATGTGTCCAGGGTGGAAGCTGGAGGCATGAAGGTATGTATTGCGGTCAGCTGGTTTTCGGTATAGGGTGGTATTAATGTGACCATCCCTCATTCGTATTGTAGTGTCCAGGAAGTGGATTTCTTGTGTGGACTGCAGCCCATGAAAGCTCATGCCCGCAGAAATTTGTTAGTCTTTAAGGTGCTAGAGGACTCTCGTTGTTTTTGCTGTATACAGACTAACATGGCTACCCCTCTGGAACTTGTCAAGATTGGGTCAGTGTTCCTGCTCACTGTCAAAGAACTAGCAAGGGCAGAAACTGGGCTATGCAACAGGTCAAATATTCACAATATGGTTTTATATTAAATACTAATATAAATAAAATGATAGTAAAATAGCAAAGAAGTAGGAAGAAATACCCAGCTAATGACAATAAATTCTCTTTTCTCCTTTGTAATTAAATGCATTCAAATGAGGTGGATTGAGGATGGTAAGAACAAACTCAAATGTACAGTATGTATCACATTAAAATGGAATGTATTTCATTTAGTGCAGTTTTAAGAGGAAGCAGGAAATCTACAATCCTTAAAAATGTATAAATGAAATCATGAAAAAATTCCTGTCCTGCAAACAGTTTCTTTTGTTTGCTTGTAGGCTGCTCAAAAATAACTCAAAACACATTTTAAAATGATGAAAACTGTGTGCACGCACTTAGTCCTTTGGTCATGTAGCAGGTTAATTGGTTCTATTAAGCAATTCTGATACGAAAACCTGACTGGTTTCCCAACCTGCTCATCTTGAAAGATTTCAGCTGTTTCTAATGAAGAACATCCATTACTTTTTCAGTCTTCACAGTGTACATTTCACTGGAAGATGTCTTCTCACTCTAACTGTAGTAAATGTGAAAGCTGGTGATCAGTACTGCAAATGAGTGATTTAGTGATCATATCAGAGTATGAATTGACCTCACTATACATTCCTAGAGCTGAATGAAGTGATAGGAAATAAGCAACTGAATGGACTGAAGTAAGGGAAGCAGACATTACTTAACAAGTATAAGGTCAACATTATTAAAAGTTATGTAGCAAGACAGTGAGGATTTGTGCTAATTTCAAAAAGAAGTGCAGAGAATCAGTTTCTTCAGATTTTTCAAGATAAACTGTGCCCTTGAGAAGAATGGCTGCCTTGTGGTTAAGGAGCTGGACTGGGACTTGGAACAGCAGGGATAAATTGCTAGCTCTGCACCAGACTTTCTGTGTGACCTGTACAAATCACCTAATCTTTCTGTCTTAATTCCCCCATCTGTAAAATGGGGATAGCAATAACTCTTTTCTCCCATCTTGTCCATTTGGGCTCCGATCATGCAACTAGATCTGCTTTGAAATCCTTGAGCTCTGCACTGATGTAGGGATCTGCCCCTCTTCATCCAGTTGAAGGATTTGAGCCTTAGATTGTAAACTCCTTGGGGTAGGGACTGTTCTTCATTATACGTATGTATAGCATTTAGCACACTGGAACCCTGATCTTAGTTGGAGCCTCTCGGCACTTCTGTAATATCAGTTAACATTGAATGGAATTTGATCTCTAAGTGGAAGAGCTGGAGTTGCACAATTCTGCAAGTGAGACGTTTTTAGTGTTATTGTCATCAAAATATAGCAGTGATGTAGATTTAGGTCACTCTTCCAGGTCTTCCAGCAGCTTTTCAATGTCCTTTTCATTCAGAAATACTCTTTGATCATACCTGACACCCAAAAAAATGGCAAAGCTCTAACAGTGACTATGTCATAACAACAACTGAAAGACAAAGACTTAAATTTGATAAGACAGTTGCAGAATTCACTCAGGCAAACATCCCCTTCAAGGCAGCACAAAATATGCAATTTTAAATCAATGACTTTGTCTTAGATATAGGCCTGCAGGCAGACTTAAATTCACATGTTCATTGCGAGATTATGCAAATGAAGAAATAAGAGAACAACTAAAAGAATTAGCATTGACATTAATACCAATGGTTGATCAAACATGAATAATACCTTGACTGAAATGGCTACAAGCATCCATACATGGGAAAATAATACCATTCTTTCTACATCTGAAAAGAAAACCACAGAAAGTTGTGTCCAAGATGCTGAAGATGGCATCCAAGCATGCAGAGAAAAATATGGCAAGGATTTTCTGTCATTTTCTTAGAAAATCAAAATGAAATGAAAAAAAATAAAAATTTCTTGATGCAATTATCCTAATGGCAAGTGATGAAAGTGGTATTGAAAGTGTCTCACTTGTGGAATCATCTGAAGGAGGGGGGGAATCTGTTGGGGTGGTTATTTGTGAGGGACAGTGTGCTGGTGGGGTAAATCCTCATTTTTGGGATGGAGCTCTGCCGGAATTCTTCTGGTGGGATTACTGCTGGTTTGGGTTTTGTTTACCAATATCAAAGATACCCAGAGTAGATGATGGGCATCTTTATGTCATAAGTGCAAAGTCAGAATGCATTCTGATTTATGAGTGTTGAGAACACTATTTTAAATCATGTTGAAACACCTAGAGCAGTCCTCAAACACACTGTGGAAATTCAGAAGTTCTTCAGCAACCACCATCTGCCTGATGGTTGGTTGGTACCACCAGCTTTACACTTGGTAAACCTCTCAAGGAGATTGTGTTTCTACATTGGCATCCAACTACCACAAAGGAGGACTTTGATCAAAACATTACCTGCATTTTACAAAACAAGCCATTCTGATAAAGAGGACTAAAATTTACAAAAGCCATCAAAGGAGGTTTCAGGGGGACTGGACAGATTACAGAGCAATGGCACTAATGTCACAGTCTCAGGGGAAAATCTAGCTTGATCTAATTAATAACAAAGAACTGATTCCATGCAAGGACAAAATCCAAAAATTGTTCAGAGTAGTTATGGAGTTTTTCCACCACTTATCTACATGAAGAGGAAGAAAGGAGTTAAGTATGATTGATGGAATGTAATCCTGAGTACATTCCTCCCTGTCTAGCATTTTAACATTGAATATTCAGATTTCTACCTAACATCCTTTTGCGAAGAGAGTTATGCCATACAGTTCACTGTATCAAAGTAGTGGAAAATTGTAGAAGTAAAATCATGGAAGACAAAACAGCTGAATTCAGAATTGTCAAATTTTAGAAGACCTGCACTTCTGTCCAGTCATCTTGGTATTAACTGATCAGAGTTTTTAGATTATTTAGATCGGTTCGGTGAAATTTGTAATAGGCTAGGTCCTGAAATAGCAAATTAGTTGGCATAAACGGTATTCGTTCCTAAGTGTAGACACAAAAGGCTTAACTAGCTAGTAGTCTAAGAACTTAATTATTTCTTATAAAATTGGAAACTTGAATTTTTCTTTAGACTTTTACAAACTGTTTGACAAAGACCTTCCCTAGAGGTTATTAAGGAAAAATGACATGGGTGAGAGGTGTAACTCAGTCATAGTTTAGAAACTGGCTAGGAGAGAAAGCAAAGCAGAGGAATAAATGTCCAATTTTTTTACAAAGCAAAATGCTAACAGAAGTGTACGCAAGGACCTGTATTAAGACCAATGTTTAAGGCATTCATTAATGATCTGGAAAAGAATGAGGTGGTAAAAGTTTTGCAGGGGAAACAGTTATTTAGGATAGTCAAGACTAAGGATGTCTGTGAGGAACTCAAGGAATCAAACAAAGTGAGGGGAATAGGCAGCACAATGGCAGATTAAATGCAATACTGGCAAATGAAAATTCCAACAAAAGCTGTATTGCACTTTACACCATGTATTCTTTATGAACATAGCCAAGATCATACCCTTCTACAAGTGCACTAATAAATGTAGTGTACCAGAAGACAGCCCTCACTAACTTAGAAAAATGAGTGTACATACAGCATGCCCACTTATAGAATCATAGAATCATAGAATATTAGAGTTGGAAGGGACCTCAGGAGGTCATCTAGTCCAACCCCCTGCTCAAAGCAGGACTAACTTCAGCTATATCATCCCAACCAGGGCTTTGTCAAGCCTCAGCTTAAAAACCTCTAAAGATGGAGATTCTACCACCTCCATAGGTAACCTATTCCAGTGCTTCACCACCCTCCTAGTAAAAAACTTTTTCCTAATGTCCAACCTAGACCTCCCGCCCTGCAACTTGAGACCGTTGCTCCTTGTTCTGTCCTCTGCCACCACCGAGAACAGCCTAGCCCCATCCTCCCTGGAACTCCCTTTCAGGTAGTTAAAGGCCGCTATCAAATCCCCCCTCACTCTTCTCTTTTGCAGACTAAACAAGCCCAGTTCCCTCAGCCTCTCCTCATAAGTCCTGTGCTCCAGCCCCCTAATCATTTTTGTTGCCCTCCACTGCACTCTCTCCAACTTGTCCACATCCTTTTTGTAGTGGGGGCCCAAAACTGGACACAATATTCTAAATGCGGCCTCACCAATGCCGAATAGAGGGGAATAATCACTTCCCGTGACCTGCTGGCAATGCCCCTCCTAATGCAGCCCAATATGCCATTAGCCTTCTTGACAACCAGGGCACACTGCTGACTCATATCCAGCTTTTTATCCACCGTTACCCCCAGGTCCCTTTCTGCAGAGCTGCTGCCCAGTTCGTTGGTCCCCAGTCTATAGCTGTGCATGGGATTCTTCCTTCCTAAGTGGAGGACTCTGCACTTTTCTTTGTTGAACCTCATTAGGTTTCTTTTGGCCCAATCCTCCAGTTTGTTTAGGTCACTCTGTATCCTATCCCTACCTTCCAGGGTATCTACCACTCCCCCCAGCTTAGTGTCGTCCGCAAACTTGCTGAGGGTGCAATCTACCCCATCCTCCAGATCATTAATAAAGATGTTGAACAAAAACTTACTTAGTACTTAGTACTTAGACTAAAGAGCAAGTACAGAAAGACTCCCTCCAAAGGACTTGATGGACAGGTCATTAACAGATGGTGCTGGCAGAGGAATACAGCCAAAATACTCTATCAGAGAAAAGAAACAGGGTAGCTCTTCATCAATATGCTCTTCCCTAATAGCTCAGGTCTGAAACCCCAGTCTCCTGATAGGCTTGGTACTTCTAGCCAGTAAAAGCTTTATAGCCTTCCATTTTTTAAAGTTGTCCTGGCAACTACTAGAACCCAGAAATAAAGAGAAACTTGGTATCAATAACTGGCTAAAAATCATACAGCTTCAAATCAGTATTTGAAAACTGATAGCTTGGCATGATTTCTTACCTGAACAAATACAGGTGAGCTAGAGTCTGCTGTCACTTACATTGATTTAAACTGGCATTGAAGGGGTAAGGTCATTGAAGGTCAAAGTTATTTATACCCAGGTATTTTAGCAGAATTTGACTTGGTATACTTTCTGGACTCAGGCAATGACATTCGTATACAAATTTACCAGCAGGGAAATGATTTTTTCCTCATAAAATATAAGGTTCTATTCAAATGGACTGTTGTGTTGAAAAGCCAGTGACTGCCAATCTGTCTGAAATCCAGCAGCCCCTGCTCCCTTTCCCTTTGGGCCCCTCTTTCCATCAGATCAGGTGAAAATACTGCATATTAACACAATTTATCCATCTTGTGCAAGAAGGATGCAGTAAGGTTACTATAAATTCTGTCAGCATAGTCCACCGCTGGTAAGGTGAATTGATTTTCCATTCTCTGTCTCCAAGAGCTTATTTCCTTGAAAAGAAAAGTCTCGATGCAACATTGGTAAGCAGTAAATCCAAAAAGCTTTTATTTCTTGTTATACAGTTGGATCAGTTTCAGGTACCATTGCTCTTGTTTTTCTTTATATTTTGAAAAAAAATTTTTTTATAAAAGTATGCAGACTACATGTTACCCCAGGGATGCTGGGCATAGCCAACAAGGTTAAGAGCCCTGATGTTCAATGAATAAGCTCATGTACTACAGCTGAGGATCCAAATTAGACACACAGTACCTTTTTATTAGTTATAGTTGGCCATAAATTCTCCTGAGTCTGGAGTCTTTAGGACTAAGACCTGTTCTTCAGATGTTTGTTCTATCTTATGCTTTTAAAATTCTAATGAATTTAGAGTTTGTGATAAGAGCAATAAAAGTTAAACCGTTATTTGCCAACACCTGTCAGAAGCCATGATGTGGGTGGTCGTGCCCAGTGGTTGGAGCAGGAGTCAGTAGCCAGGAATAGGAGTCTAGGGTCAGAGCTGGAGTCAGAGGCCAGAGTTGAGGGTCAAAGGCCAGAAGTCAGGAATCAGAACTAAGGGACAGAGCCAGGTTATCTAGAGTGAGGCAAGATAGGAGCAGAACTGAAAATAAGCAAGCATAGGTGCTCTCACAGCCATTGACAACAAATGCTTCGAGCAGCCACTAAACTGCTGCGGCTACTGGGCTCAAGAGCTGGTCTGCTGACTTTTCCCACCAGTCAGGCAGCCTACTCCAGGTCAGCTGTGCTTATTAGTGAAAAGTTCCAGAGGGGTAGCTGTGTTCATCTGTATACAGCAAAAACTATGAGAGTCCTGTAGCACTTTAAAGACTAACAAATTTAATTTCTGCAGGCATAAGCTTTCGTGGGCTGATGAAGTGGGTTACAGCCCACGAAAGCTTATGCCTGCAGAAATTAAATGTGTTAGTCTTTAAAGTGCTACAGGACTCTCATTGTTTGTGCTTATTAGGTTGCGCATAGACTGGCTCTGCTGCAGGCCCTGAGTCCTGGCAACACCATTGCACCTCACTGAGCACAAAAGAAAGGTCTCTGACTCAATGCATTTACAATCTAATTCAGATATAGCGAAGAGGGTGGAGTTATGAGGAGTGATAGAATTAAAAGATTGTGGGACATGCTTATGTTAGCTAAACATCTTATTAGTTCCTTTTCTAATGATAACTGAGTTGCCTGAATTTGAAGAAGAAAGTATTTTCAAGAAAGTAATTCTTAAACAGGGAAGAAAGCTGGATGGGAACTGGGGTGACATTTATTACACCTGAGGGTTAAAACAGATCAACATCTCAGTTTAAGTAAATCTTCTAGCAATTCCGCTAAATAAAGATCTTGTGAAACTGAGCATGGACAGATCTGGGATTGGATCTAGGAAGTGCATGAGGGACATCAAGAAACGTCATCAGCTCAAGGCTGCTTCAGAGTACAGCCTAAGATGTTCAGTTCCTTAAACAAAACGTGATACCTTGTTCAACTCAGCTGCCAGGCATTTTAAGTCCTGTCAAAAGTGGTGACTATCTGTATACCTGAAAAGTAACATGGCTTGGAACACCTTGAATGCTTTTTTATTTTTCTCTTAAAGCTGGCTTCCAAACACTGAAATCTTCACAGCAGCCTTGAACTGCTATTTTGTGCAGTACAGCAATCCCTTCCATGCCCCTCTGTAAGGCTCAGTTCTGCAACATGCTGAGAGCCACCTGTTTCAGGTGGAGCCCCATCCACTCCCATAGATCTCAATAGGAGGTACAGGTGCAGTTATTTTTGGGAATTTCATCTCTTTCTTTCTCAGCTCACTTAACTTTTTTCTGAAAAACCTCTGCTCTGTCTCCTCTCCTTTGTCTAGCATAGTGTGTTTAAAACAAAAACAAAAAAACTACCTCCCACACTAACCAATGAGCAAAGTCATGACTAATCCCCAAATAAAATGCCCTCTCTCATACTACAGTTGTCCTTAAGAATTCAGTGTTACCAAACAGATACTTACATTTCAACCCCAGTGAGCTAAATCATTTCACAATAAGTTATTACCTAGGATTGTGTGCCTTTGTTAGAGAGCTTGTACCCAGTTATGACAAGTACCTGAACTGTATTAGGTTACATGCCTTTCTAACAAACCAGTCATCATACCACCTTTGTTGTGCCAAATCCTGATATGTTAGTGTAATTTTAGAGTTAGTTAAATTTTTTGACAAGATTAAATTTTGCTGAATTATGCAGTTTTGTCAAAGCCAAAATGTTTTAGAGAGACATATTGATTTTGACAAAGTTTTCCTGGGGGGGAGAGAAGGGCAAAAGAGAAAAAGACTGTCTAGGCTAGTGGTAATGACACTAGACTAGGCTAGGGGACATGCAGGTTCAGGTCCCTGCTTAAATTTGGGTCTCTCATATCCCAAGCCACATACACATTTCAGTCTGCAAATGGACATGTCAACACAATTCCTTTTGTGTGAAAAGGTTTGAAAGGTTTTGTTTTCATTCCAGAGTGGAACGAAAACAAATTTCGAAACCTTAAAGCTGCAGCCAAACAGAATTGTCATCCTGTGGTGTCAGCTCTAGTATCAATCCAAAATATCTCCACCAAAGCCAATAGAATTACTTAATGTACTTACTGATACCAAAAAGAATGTAGCCCTTGGCAGTGGGTTAGCTGTATTGTGTTAACTCAGCATTGTGCTGTCCTCAGTTTGAGTGAGGATTTCTGAGTCTACTTTTTGGCTGTGTACATAAAGATTTATGCGTGATTTGTTATAGTTTATTATTCTGTTTGTTGCTGTTTGGTCTGTATGAAACTATGTTGTAGATGATATTTGAACAAACCTTAAGAATCAGTCAGACAACACAGAGGAAAGGGGGAGCCACTATAGCCACTAAACTGCAGCTTGAAAAAGTATGAGCTACTTATTGTTGCTCTGAGTGACCTCTAGTGGTTGAAACAATTAACACTTGCTATCAGTTTACAGTAGTTTTGTAGCCATGTTGGTTCCAGGGTATTAGAGACAAGATGTGTGAGGTAATATCTTTTATTGGACCAACTTCTGTTGGTGAAAGAGACACAATTGAAAGCTACCAGGAGTTCTTCTTCTGAAAGTTTGGAAGTGTTTGTCTTTTCCCAACAAAAGTTGGTCCAGTAAAAATTATTACCTCACCCACCTTCACTTTTTGTCAAACTAGACTCATAAGGACAAATTCTGCACTGATTTACACTATGGAACCACACAGAAGTCACTGGAGTTGCACTAGGTGTAATTCAGTACATGATTTGTCACATGCAGAACTATACGTCATATAAAATATGAAAAATATTCACTATTAAGGTCCTGACAGCATTTCCATTGTAAATCTATCTGGGGTTTGCATTTAGCTCTCTCGTTAGCTTTAGCCAGGAGACCTGATCCTGCATTGCCTTGCTCCTTGTCTAGTTATTTATATCTACACAAAGAGAGTACAAATTCACATTGGTGACACACTTTACACTTTCTTTTCCTGGTGCAAATGATTTGCACAATGTGTGAGGCAGTGGAGAAGCAGATCCCTTACTTAGGTGCAAAAGGGATACAATGGACCAAATCCTAGCAACAACAATAATTATTTCTGTGGATCTACACACGTGAGCAAAACAAGCAGCTTTAAATCAATATTCCATATATACAGAAAAGGAATATGTAACAGTGAAAATCATAAGCTCAGAAAAATGTTCAGAGGGTCAGCCCTGCTTTCTAGCAGTAGCACAGCATGCTATCATTTAGGAGCTTAGGGCTTTGATCCTCAGCTATGCCAAGCTTGGTGCAGCTGAGATAAGAGAGAAACAAAGGTAACTTTAAGACATCTTACCACCTCCCTAATCCTGGGGCCAGCTGTGAGTTGTACTGGTCCCTCACATAAATAATGTGGGCTGAAACCATTCTGCTTTTCCAGGACCATTGAAATGCAGCATGCTTTCAGCTTTTCCCCAGCATGCCCCCTGTATCATTATCAATATAAACGGCTTATAAGACCTTATATAAGATCTTCTAAGAAGCCTTTGGCTTCAGTGATTATTATGTCAGTAAACTCTCTCTGTATAATTAAACATGCAGTTTTTCTTCTAAAAAAAGTTTACTTTTATCAATTTTAAATGTTACCTTTCAACTTCATTGAATGCCTCCTTCTTCTTGTATTATGAGAAAGGGAGAAATAGGAGTGTTTGATTTACCTTCTCTAGAGCAGTGGCTCTCAACCTTTCCAGACTACTGTACCCCTTTCAGGAGTCTGATTTGTCTTGCGTACCCCCAAGTTTCACTTCACTTAAAAACTACTTGCTTATAAAATCAGACATAGAAATAGAAAAGTGTCAAAGCACACTTACTGAAAAATTGCTTACTTTCTCATTTTTGTCGTATAATTATCAAATAAATCAATTGGAATGTAAATATTGTACTTATTACAGAGCAGTATAAACAAGTCATTGTCTGTATGAAATTTTAGTTTGTACTGACATCACTACTGCTTTTTATGTAGCCTGTTGTAAAACTAAGCAAATATCTAGGTGAATTTATGCAGCCCCTTGAAGACCTCTGCATACCCCCTCTACATGTACCCCTGGTTGAGAACCACTGCTCTAGAGCATCCATTGTTTATATACCTCAGTTGTGTACTCTCCCTGGGTGAGCTGAGCCTTTAAGAGGTTCAAGTCCCAGCTATGACATGTGCCACCTTCCTCCTCATCCACATGACTGTGAGCCAGGAGCAAAGTCCCCTGGGAAGAACGAAGTGGGATAAAAGGCGGGCCCTCTCTACCTCAGTAAAAGAGTGAGACCATAGGAGCAGGAGGGGGTTCTCCTCCAGTGAGTAGGACTGTATCTGTGTGGTTCCTTGTTAGGAAGCAGCTTGAAAGTGTCCTATATTAACACAGAGGCAAGCTGAAGAAGCTTGTCAAGGGCCTGAGTTGCTCCTTGCAGACTGGGAACTGAACCCACTCTATGTTCAGTTAAAGAGACAGGAAGAAGGCAGCAGGAGACAGGTAGCATAGGAGGTAGCCCAGGAAAAAAATGAAACAGGGATGTCTTTTGAGTGAAGAAAACAGCTGCTTCATGGTTTAAGGTCCTTTGGTTGAAGCCTGAAGTAGAAGAAGGGTCTGGGATACCCTACACCTCAGTAGCACTACCTTGAGGGGCTGAGCTGATAAACCTGTGACTGAAGAGAAAAGGACTGCTGGCTAGTATGTGATGCAATTCAGCGGAATAGTGGAGAGGCAAGATGCTCCATCACATCTCCCCTTTGATTCATTAATTTTCCAAACAGTCCCTGTCTCTTCAATCTCCTTCACATTTCTGTGTCTCTAATCACAGTCATTACTGTGTTTGGACCTCTTCTAATTCTATTAAATCTCTTTTGAGATGCCGTGACTGAAACTGACCTCTCCTGGGTCTCTTTTCTGAGCAGTTATATTTTACCTTAGAACCTAGCAATATCGTGGAGTAGTTCGAGAACCCTTCCAGGGTGCATTACCTCTGCTGAACCAGTGTTAGTAACAGGTGGAAACTTTTGAAAAACTTCTTTAGTGTAGACAAGCCTTAGAGGTCAGCAACCTACCTAAGTGTAATGTTTTTAACCAGCCCCATGTGCATGCGTGGTGCTTTACAAACAAATTAAAGACAAGGTCCCTGGGCCAAGAATATTTCTAACTGCTGTAGCTGCAAGCTGTGACGTGACCTGTGAAGAGATGACCACAGATGGGGACAGAAGCCACAGGAAGATATACCCAGTATAAATTCAAGAGATTGCTTGGCTTCACAGTATACACATGCTAGTTTCAGTTTTCCTTTGTTGCAGAAGTGTGAGTTAGCTTTGTGGAGGAGATGGAAGCTGTTAGTTCATTACTTTAGGGATGGGTAGGAGACCATGGGAGGTAATGTGGGAAGAGAAGACAACAATTTTTCTTCTATTGTAAAAAAAAGCTGCTTCTACACCAACAAAAGTGCAAGGTTCATGCATGCATAATGCAAAGCAAGAAACACTGAGGATTGTGCCTGGCTAAGGATGTATTTCATATGTATTTCTTGTACAACATGGTGATAGGTAGCATAGAAATACAATATATTAAATAGAGGTGTTTTATGTGACCTTGGCATCTGTGCACAATCCTTGCACATTTGCTGATGTGATGTATAAGCTATTTCTAATTATACAAAAACCAAAATAAAATACAGGAAGTATTGCATACCCGATTATACATAGGGAGGGGTAGGAAAGGAGTTGATTTGGTAAGTTTTCTTGTTTAAGCACTTATGTTTTTTTAGAGTCCGCATTTAAGGTTGACTCTTCATTACGCTTTATTTGTTGTCCATGTATTGGATGAAGTACAAAGGAGAGGATGACACTGTTCTAACTCCTAAAAGCTAACAAACTTCAGTTAAACCTAATTTCAAACTCACTCGTGGGGTCTTGATTCTGGTGTCCTTACTCACTGGAAATCAATGGGCAACTTGTGCAGAACTATTTATTCTGCATGAATAAGAGTTTCTGGTTTAGCCTCTAAACATTTGAAGCTTTCCAAAATTGGCTCAACATAGATTGCAAAGAGGAGCCAGCATCTGCACAACATCAAGCATGATGGCAACAAATTACAAGGTCAAATCTAAAAACACTTGCCCTACTTATAAGCAAATATTCTTAACCAGGGAAATCTAACAAATCAAAACGCAGCTCCCTCTAGTTGTCCCCACATGTCATAGGTTAATTAGCATTGTACCCTTTAGTCTTTATTTTCTGTCCAACTCTAAATGACTGTATCTCACATTGGCAAAAGTATAATGACCCTACACAGATTCAAGAGTTCAATAGCCATGCTTGTGTAAGGATTGCAAACTCACAATAGTTAGGGGGAAAGCCAGTTTTTACCTAAATTCTGAGTTATAAGATTCCACATTTCTGGGGGTTGATAAAGGGTATTTTCTTGGTCCAGGGTGTCCTCTAGCTTCCTGATACACAGAAACACTGCAGATATGGAATATTCCTTCTCCATGTCCAGATACCTGAACCATGCAGCATGATGGAACATGCACTGAAGATGCATCTGATGATATTTTGGCTTATTCCAAAGACATAGTCATGCGTTTTAGGGAATAGAGCCCCACACATTTATTTTTACTAATGGTGGTATTTCACTCTTAAAACTCTCTAGTATTAGGTTAATTTATTTTGCCTGATATTTTCAAAATTCAATTGAATAAGCCCCAAAATTACTGTTCCATCTTAAGGTACAGGGACTGTTTGTTATTCAGATGCAGTAGCAGTACTATGCCTTTAAATACACTACACCATGTAAATCATAAGAAGTCTACATCTAACACAAAGGAAGTTAGATTTTCACACCCCCACAGCTGCAGCTAATAAAAACTGCTTGCTTTAATTGGGAAGTGACAAAATAAGGCTTATGGCTTCATCAAATCCTGCTGTGTTCCTTCTGAGTGCCCTAGGACTTTTCCTATTGAAACATATTGTGCTGAAAGTGATGGTGTATGTTAGCTCGTGCATGTATTATAACCTCCCACCTGAGACATTAATATGGGTGGGCCAGCTACTTGCATACATGTCCCTTCAAATTGGCACAAATTAAAATTTGTTTGAAATTAGGGCAGTACATTTATATAAAATAAAGGCACTTTATGCTAGCTACCTAAAAGGAGGCCATTCCTCCAACTGCCTGCTTGATGTGAGGTAGGAAAGAAATGGTTTGTTTTCCCTTTGAGAGTGGCAAGGGATAAGAGGAATAAAAGAATTCTTGACTGAGATTTAAAAGACATTTAGAAACCTAGGGGTGAAATTTACTCCTGTGCATACAGTTAGGGTGACCAGATAGCAAGTAAAAAATTGGGATGGGGGTGGGAGGTAATAGGCACCTATATAAGACAAAGCCCCAAATACCGGGACTGTCTCTATAAATCGGGGCATCTGGTCAACCTACATAGAACCAGCACAAGCCCCGATTTGCACAAGAGTGACTATAAGAATAGTTGGTTCCCACTCGTGGGAAAGGCACCACCAGTGCCTTGTTGCAAAGCTGTCTGTTGAGGCTGAGCACAGGCACTCTCTTGTGATGTTGGATGCCCAAGTATATGTCAGGCAATGCAACCCCCAAATGGTCCATCTCTGTCCTCCATCACTGAGAGCATTTAAGGAACCAAGAATAGTAACTGCAGTTACACTAGCTATCATAGGATGGAAACTTCATAGTTAGCTACCTCTCCTTATGCTTCAGAGAAAACAGTGGGTTTCAGAAGGTAACTTCCTTTTTCCTCCAGTATATTTTATCATTAACGTACGTTTTGAAATATAACTTTTAAATATTGTCATCAGTTGGCTGTGCTCATTGAATGGGAATTTGCAGGACAAAGAAAATATATACTAATGGGAGGTCTGAATAAATCTTGTTGCTGAGGACTTAGCTGATCTAAGATGGGCTTGGCTAACTCTGCTAGAGTCTCAGAAAATACATTACATCATAATAAATTAATCAAATTATTAGAATGTTTATCTTCCAGGCGTGAAATCCCAGTCCTGTTAACATCAGAACTATCACTGACTTTGAGTTAAATAGGGCCAGGATTTCACCTTAGATGTGTAAATAGGTAACTTTCTTCCTGTGAACACTTGACAGTAATAAGAAGTGTGGCATGTCTGGATGCTTTGGGAGGGAAAAAAAAGGAAAACTACTTCATGTCTTGTGCTTTACCCCACCATCTACCTTTTTATATTGGTATCTCTTCTTTGTCTCTCTGTTTTCAGTTACAAATTTTGTATTGCTGTCATCTCACTTCTGATCAAAACTTCCCTCTGAATATCTGAGACAAGGGATAGTATACTGATAGGTTTACCACTACACACTTCTTTGTGCTGTATAGAGTTCCCGACTTCATATGGTATCTGGTAAACAAAGGCAGCTCAAACTAGAACTCAAGCTCTGTAGGTCTGTTTGGGTCTATAGCTAATAGCTGTTTCGTATAATAAATGTCTCCTGTTTGAGAGGATGAGATTCCCTCTATCATGATATATAGAAAGGCCAGGAAAAAGGGAGGAGGGGAGACCAGAAAAAGGTGGTCTATTTCTGCCACTCCCTTCTTGCTCACCACAGAAGTCCTTCTTAGAAAAAACAACATTGTTGTGACTCAGTGGGATCGGGGCATGTTTGGCTGAACTGGGAAAACCATAGAGCAGCCATCGTTGGGCTACTTTTTTCCAGAAGGCCTTACTGCTCTTAACTTTCATTTTTATAAGTTGGAAAGTACATTTATTCCAAGGAGACAGTATGCCATCTTGTTGTTCATGTGTCCTTTGCTGAATTCTCTGTCCATTCTTCTTTGTATGAAGTCCCTGGTGACCATTGCTTGCCTTCTTAGGATGGTTGAAGAACTTCTCTTCATAGCTGCTCATGTGGCTGACTGTGCTTGTAACAACAAACACATGTAATGTAGACGAGGTTATTGAGGGTGAAGTGACTTGTATTGCCTACACATTCATTATCTAAAGTGGAAGTTAAATCCTCTTTCCAGTTGCTACTGTTGCTACTGGAATTACAAGGAAAAGCACTTTAGTAAACAGAATATACTTCTTTATTATATTTTCTCAACCTATATGGAAGGGTGGGGGCAACTGGTAACAAGTCACTACAGAACAATGCAAAAATAAAGCAACTGTTGGATTTTTTTTTGTCCCCTTCTGCCTAAATAAAGGGAAGGAAAAATTCTAGTTGAAACTAAAGTCAGTCTACCAGCTAAAAGCAGCTAAACATCCATTGTGTTTATCAGTGCTGAATATATGTCTACATTGCAATAAAACACCCACGGCCGGCCTGTGTCAGCTGATGTGGGCTTGCGGGGTGTGGGCTGCAGGGCTATAAAGTTGCAGTGTAGATGTTCAGGCTCAGGCTGTTTTTCTGCAGTATAGACATATGCTGTTAGGGACTGAAACCTGCCATCAGATGCCTCAGCCGTGCAACCTCATTGAAGGCTGTGGGAGCTGCATACACACATCCAAGAGTCAAAAGTTAGCATTTAATCCCCAGATCTAGTGAGGCCACTCTTCCTTCAGACAAATCCTCTCCTTTCACAAAAGGCACTTCCTGAACAACTTGGGAATCAGTCCTGGCATCCTGGCATAATTCCATGATTGGATATTGAGATAGTCCCCCTTGTATGTATTTATTTATTGGAAAGTGATTAAAAAGTTCCACTTCGTAAGGGTGGTGGAAATGCTAGAGCAATGTCTGGCTAATACCCATGCTTCCATTTTGAACAAGGAAGTCTTGTCAATACTCAAATAAATTTCTTAATCAACAGATTGGTTTTGCTGAGCTGTGCAGTAATTCTACAGTGATCTGAATTAAATCTGCATTGTACTGGATGCAAAGCAATGTGTGTTTGGTTTTTCTAATCAAGCAGTCACTGACGAAGGATTGTTTTGGCATGCTGTTTTTGAGCTTTTTTGGAGACCAGTGGAAAGCAGTCAATGAGATTGACTACTCTAAATTAGTAAGCAATACTGTGTTCACCTTAGTTTAGATAACTTCTGTCCTGTGTTTGCAATTAGATCTATTTATTTCAGTCAATATTTACAAAACACTTAGCATTCTCTACTAAGAGCCAAATTTTGATCTGTGGTACATGTATCTCTCACTGACTTTGAAGGGAGTTCTGAAGAATTGAGCTCTATAATATTTATTTAGCTAATGTGCTATCAAATACATAGTCACTAATTAGTCATTAGGCTGTACTATGCAGTTAACTAGCTAGAAATTGACAAGCGTTGGCCGTACTCTGTGATGTCAGTTTTCTTAACTGTGCACCTGCAGCTGGATACAGCAAAAATGTACTGGATTCTGTTCTACCTTGTGCATCAACAAGTTTGTTTACATGAAAGATGATGAGGTTTTACAAATGTCAGAGGTCCTATCTTGGCCTGCAGAACTTTTATATTTGGTGCTGATGCCTGAGCTGGGAAGAATACGGTTTAGCTTTCAAAGCCCAAGTTGTTTTTTCAAGGATGACAGTTAAAAACAAAACATTTAAGCAGAGCACACTTGATATAGTAATCAAAGAGACAAACATGCAGCTTCACAACAATATTTTTACAGTCCATTTTCAGAGAAGAACCACATTTTAAATAACTGATTTTAAATAGTAAAATTTTGTTTTTAGAGCTCTGTGTCAAGCAACACCCAAAAAGTCTGTAAGAATTACTATCATTCAGTTACGCAAAATGTAACTTACCAGCTATAGGAGTTCAAAGACTACTAACTGCAATAGAATCTCACTAATAGACAGTAATCACTGGGAGATCATTATGTGTGTATGTTAAGGTCAGATGCTGATCACATGCTGATTTTAGCACTAGTGTAAGCAACTTGAAAGGAAGTCCTGGCACTCACCTCAAGTGAGAGCAAAATTGGACTGTAAATGAACAAAAACAATAAAACAGATTCACAGAGTGTACTTTATTTTTCAGAAGTGTAGCTTACAATATAATTCTTCACAATATACTAATTTTGTAACTCTAACATTTGTAGTGTATGTCAATACAGTAGTATTGTAGCCATGTTGGTCCCAGTACATTGGAGACCAGATAGGTGAGGTAATATTGCTTGTTGGACCAATAAAAGATATTACTTCGTGCACCTTGTCTCTCTAAAATAAACACATCCATTTAAAAGTGAGATCTTTTTAAATGAGCGCTCACCACTGTATCCTGCAATCAAATCTTTGCTAGGAAGCTTGGAAATAGCCACGTTTCCGCCCCCCCCCGGCAAAATGTATATGTAGAGGATGTTTGGTAATCTATTCACTTAATAATTTTAATATTAGTTAAAAATAAATTGCTAGCACTGACATGAAATTATGGGTACAGTGCTGGAGCTAAGTGCCCCTTCTAGAGTATATGCAAAGAGATGCTGCACTGCAGCTATTTTTGCCTTTGATGTGTGCCTCTGAAAAGCAGCGTACAGTATGGCCAATCGAAGCGCTCAAAAATCACGAGACCAGTATAAATCATCTGCTTTGTCTCTTTGTTTTTAAAATGCAGTTTGTGTTAATTACCTTTTGAATGCACTTGAGTTCTATTTTCAAGCTCTCTTCTACAGCTGCGAGAGCTAGGAACATCCTCTCGGTTAAAAAATGAAAGCTCAAATTCTCATGCAGTCACGACTCCATGAACTGGTGTTTTTACTATACAACGTGTCTATGAAATTCATAACAAAATTGTGAGAACTGAAAATGTTGAACCTGGTCTAGTGGATAAGGCACTAAACTGGGCATTACGGGTGGGATCCATAGAAGTAATTAGGTGCCTATACCATAGACTTAGGTGCCTAAATTCCTGTTTTAGGTGCCTAAGTCCTAGTTTTGGCTCCACTGTGATCCATAAACGTCCTGCCAAACCCTGTAGGAACCTAAACTCACTCAACACCTAAGTTTCCAGAATAAGGCACCTGTGTTTTTGTCTCTGGGCATGTGAGCTGCTGTGTCTTTCTAGGAATCCGGATTCTATCTCCTACCTAAGCCCCAAAGTGATCCACAAACCAGGGGAAGACAGGCGTTCCTCTGCAAGGCCTCTGGTAGGTGTGCTCAGAGTGTGCCTATGATGGATCAAGCCCCATTCAAAAGCCACCTGGAGGAGGAGGTAGTGTTCACTTTATATAACTTTTAGCCCAATAATTACAGTACTCATCCTTGAAGTTGGAGACCCAGGTTCAATTTTCCCTTTTGCTGGCAGAGTGTGAGAGCCGATTTTAAACTGGGGTCTCCCACTTTCAGGTGAATAATCAAACCACTGGGTTAAAATTTATAAGGTGGACATGACAGCCCTTGCCCCCCCCTTCATTTTGTGTGGAGCGAGGCAAGCACCTGACTCATTCCTTCAAGAAACTGCATAGGTGGCTAAGCCAGGAAAGAGACTCCTGTTTGTGGATCTCTAGCAAAACTAGGCACCTCCCTGCAGCCTGGACTTAGGCACCTATCTCTGAGAAAGGGCCAAGGTTTAGCACATTGATATCGCCCATTGGCTAGCTCAGGTGTTGTTCCCATGATTTCCTAGATGCCCAGATGCTCAGTGTTAGAACTCTTAAGTCCCTTTGATGATTCCACCCTCAGGGTCAATCAACACCAGGAAAATGATCTTTGCTAACCATGAGTGTCATCAATAGATTTCACTCAACTTTCCTCAGTTGAAGTGGGAAGTAATGATTTAACTACGATAGATGGCTTGCAATCATATTTCCTGCAATTGTTTGATGATAACCTTGTCACATCTACAGTAGCAGTTTAACAGTCGATGGGGACCAGATGTGAACCATCATCATCAATCACTAGTGTTTGAAAAACTTTATTTGCAATGGAAGGGCTTTTTAGGGTATCCTTTAATCACTTTGTCTCATTGCTGTGACACTGAGGGTTCATCTACACAGGGAAATTGGGAAGCAGCGTGAGTAATCTGGAATAAAGTCACTCTTATTCTGGAATATTGTGTCCACAAGGGTGAATTATATAGCAGCATAGCTACAGTGGAAAAACTATTCCACTATAATTATGTCAGTCACTTTCCCTGTGTAGACAAGCCCTAAAACCAAAATAAGTGTTCTCAGCTAGGTTTGCACCAGTCTAATTACATCAATTTCGAACAACCCCTTTAGTTAAACCACTGGAACTTTCTTATGTAGACAAGGCCTGATCCTCTGCAACTTCTCTTCCATTATCAAAATTTTTAGCAGATTGTCCCCTGGTGCATGTATAACACAGAGCCAGAGCCTCAAAGGTATTTAGGTGCTTAACAGTTATTGAAAATAATGTAAATTAAGCACCTAAGGACCTCTGTGGATCTGGATAATCCTGAAATATATTTTTGGTTTTGCTCCTGTTCTTATTTTCCCTGGAGCCTGTTGACAGATCTCTGGGAGATTTTTCTAGCAAAATTTATAAATTAAAAATATTGAAATACCTTGCAGCAAAAATCAATTAATTTTCATGGAAATCTAAAAATTGATAGACCGAAAACTATGAATTTTAGACCATGTGAAGTGTGCCATACCTTTTAGCTACACTCAGAAATAATACAAGAAGATAACAACATTAAAATCTTGTCAAATCCAGGATAAATTACTAACTGGAGGAACTAGATGTGTTGTAAACTTTTGTTGAACAGGAAGAAGCCATTACAACCTGATGTAAATTTTTAGGAATTAATTATAATTTTATGTTGTGGGTCTGCAAATAGCACTATGAACTAATTTCATTGTGATGAGATTTTCCTGGTAGACATGAATTAAAGTGAAACAGTCACTAACACTGCTGTAAAGCCATGCACTGAGCTATAGAATAAGCAAAACCGAACAAGCAAATAACAATGGATTTATTCTGGGTTTGAAGTTGCACAAAAAGAGGGGGTTGGGGCTTTGTATATCTTCATTTGTTGTGATTTAGATTGTAAGCTGTTCAGACCAGAGATGTCTCTTGCTATGCCTTTGAAGTGCCCAGAACACTTGGAGGTGCTATAAAATCTTTCAAGTTCAGTTTATGCACTTATATGGTTAAATCTAGGATCACTGCAGCATTTCAGTTTGACTATATCTTTGCAGAGGAAAAGAGGGAGGGAAGAAGAGACTCTTCTCTCTCTCAGGCTGAAATTCATCCTCTTCCAAGCAATCAGTCTGTGTGGGGAGATTTACATATGCTGGGGAAGAGAATGGATTCTCGTTTGCTGTTGTTGCCCCTATGCACCTCCTACAAGGAGATGGGGTGTAAATGGATCTATGTAAGTGCAGATGCTGTAAATTCTCCTGCACCTAACTGGGGCTGAGTGAAACTCATTTCTGAACAGGAAGAGGGTGAGGAGGCCTCCCTACAAACTGAACACAATCCCCGTGCTACATGTTGTTGGGTCTGAGTTGCACAGGGAGTCTTCCATGCGGGTGTAAATGTAATCCATGCAGAACTATTAAACAAGGATATTTTTCACAGAGCTATGCTATGTTCCATCCAGGCCTAAGTATTCTTGATAATCTTTATAGAATTTAGGTACTTAAATACTGAAAATAGTTCCCCTGTCCCATGAGTATTAGATCTGGGCTCTAGTTCCACCAAAGGAGGATTGGAAAATTTGGCAGGAGAATGAAAGGCAAAAATGCAGCTTTATAGGAAGGGGATGCAGAGTGGAAGGTTGGCAGCTGTCTAGTGTCCTGGCAGGGTGCATCAGCATGTTGGCTAGCAGAGATGCACAGAGTTTACACAAATTGGCACCTTGTGTCCACAGGGTAAGATGGAAAACTTGTTACATGATAACCATCAGGTAGTCAGAGTTCAAATCCATTTTTCTGATACACCAAAACCGCGACCGCCTCTAATCACCAGACACTGTCAATCTAAATTCTGCATGTACTATTTAGGAAAGACCTTCAAGAGGGACTTCTGGTAACCATTCAGGGATCTGGTGAAATTAAAACTAAACATCTCTTGCTAGCTTCAATATTTCTAGCGTGCAATTAATGAAACGATTTTTGTTGGATTTTCTTAGGTGTTTATGGTGGTCAAATTCACTTCCTCTGAAGACTCACATAGTACAAAGACATGAAAAAAATGCTTCTGGTTGTGGGTGACTCGTTCAGATCAGAGTGCACTGTGGTTAATATGCTGTCTGGCAATGTTTCCTCTCAACTTTTCATCTCTGTTAAAGAAGTTGTAGATTGATGGCCTATTTTGTTTGATTTAAAATGAAGTAACTTGCACTTTTAAACTTAAGGAGCCAACAGTCAATCTGTGCTGCAAGCTCTTGCATATTTAAAATTCCTTCCATGTGCCACTAACTTATCAAAAGGTCAGAAACTGAGTGGAAAGCACATCCTTTGTCCTTGATTAAAAAATTCATGTATAAAGCCACAATATACATGAAATATCCGTTCCATTTAAAACTGTTCAGAACTGCCAAACACAGATCTGAGCTGCAGATAATGTTAAAGGAAAAGGCCACATGATCTGAGTATTTAACGTGACTTCATCTTTCTGAATACTGTCTCTTGGAAATCATAAGCACACAAATTGCACTTCAGGGAGGTTAGACATTTGAGAGTAGAAGGTGGCGTAGTGTGCATGTTTTGTTGGTTTTTTTTAAAAAACACCTTGCCAAAGCAGTACAACAGTCGCTTAGGATAAGTCAACGGGGCCTGGCTCCAAAGGATTTAGTTGTTGCAATGCCTAACTTTTAGGCACTTAGGAAATCACAGGAACAACACTGCAAGTCACAGAGCCTGAGTTAAGTGCCTAGGTTCCTATGCAATGCACAGGGGGAGAGAAATGTCTAAAAATGTGAGCCACAAAAGTCAGCTTTGGAGACATGGAGCTTCCTAAGCCAGCCAATGGGAGAGGTATACTCCCCTCTTGTGGGCTAAACCCTGCCTAAATCCACACGAGCGGAACAAATGCCTTCTAGCTCAGTGCTTAGAACAGTCTCACGAGAGGTGGGAGACCCTCGGTCAAATGTTTTCTTCCCCTCAGGCAGAGGAGAGAGTTGAAGCTGGGTCTTCCCACATCCCAAGCAAGTGCTCTAACCACTGGGCTAAAAGTTAGCAAGAGTGTAGCACCCCTACCTTTGGCCAGATTTTGAATGGGACCTGATCCAGTAGGCAAACATTGAGCTCACCTTCTAGGCGGGCAGGCAGGCATTCATTTCCGCCCCGTTCATCAATTGCTGTATGGCTTAGGTGGGACATAAGTGCTTGGGCATCCAGAGGGAGGCAGCAGCGTGCATGCTCAAATGCAGCAATTTATGCATCAAAGGAACTTCTAGCCTGAAAATGTATGCATCTAGTGAATGTAGGTGCCTACAGGGTTTGAGACAAGTTTTTATAGATCACAGTGGTGCCCAGAGCCCCAAACTCAGGTGCCTAAGTACCTTTGTGGCTATGGGCCCTAATTTGGCTGGAGTAAGAACTATCCCAAATTTCAGCTCAGTTCCTACTCTGAACCCAAAATTTAACAGCTCAACTAGGGTATGTTGATTTTAAATCAGGTATTTAAATCACCAAGTGGAAAGCCTCCATTTTATTTTATTTTATTTTATTTTTTAAAAACCCTTTAATTTGTACTTCCCTTATTTTCTGAAAAACTGTGCATTTTCATTGGTTGGTTGGTATAACCATTAAAACATTGATTTACAACTAAATACACTAGATTTGGTACATCTCTTTGCTACCTAGGAGAATACAGTATAACTATACATTTATTTAAGCAATTATATAGATTAATATTCAGATTCTAATTGTACATTTAGTATTTTAGAAAATGGTGAATGATGTATTATTTAAATTCCAGTTAAAAATCTAATGCTACTTGATACATAGTGAGGAAAAAAGTTAATTATCTAGTAAATAAACACAAAACAGCATTTTTATTTAAAGGTTTTAAGAGATAATAAACTTAGGTCTTCATGTATTTTATATTAAATTTAGATTTCATTTTAATCAGGCTTATTTTTAAAAAGAAATATAATTTTAAATAAAAAAATCCAGTTTAAATTTAAATTTTTATCCACCTCAAGTGAAGAATCCTCTAATTGAATTTGTGTGATTAGGAAATGTAGGCATCCCTTTTCCCTCCTTTTTGATTCTGTGAGAGCCCAAAATGATCAAGGTGCTTCGCAAACTTGGGAGATAACAGCTTGTGTCCCAAAGCACACAACTTTTGGCTGGAGCCCAACTGCTTCTGAAAGGAAAGGCACATACAATACAGTTAGGTGTGTCTGACAAGAGAAAGCATGTATTTGAGTTTTTAATTCAGAGCCACCAGAATGGTTGTCACTACAGCTGTACAATTAAAAAAAATAAAAATAAACTGATTTTCTTACAAACCTGAAGCCAGCTAGCTTTGCATAGGTTCCCAGACCTTTCAGGAAGCCTGTGCTGACGTGTGGTTTCAGAGGAAAACCATGAGACCCTTTTGCATGGTTTCAACTTGAACTTAGCCTCTCTGTTTCCAGGGTGTTATTGTTCTTTTGGATCGTTCAGACGTAAAACTCCTAAGACAAACTTTGGGGATTGAAGATCCCCAGAAACAGAAACTGCTTGCACATAACTCTGCAAATCAAAAACCTCTGGGTCCTGTACGCATCTTGTGCAATTGAACAGCTAACAACTAAATGTGTTGATGGGCGTTCAAGGAAAAATGTAGTTTTTTGGGGGGACAGACTAATAATTTGATCCCAGAAACAGTGTTAGGGTACCAGCTACTGCCTGACACAATCATGCTTTTAAATTTTAAGAGGGGAAATTGGAAAATCTTGATCAATGCAGTTTACAGTTAGGCTCCTGAGTTGAACTTAATATCTCTGTCACCACTCCTCCCTCTCAAGCACCTCACAGATGTCCCTTAATGGTGGTTCTGCATGAAAGGGCTCCACAAGGACATGGAGGTGAACAGCTAGTCTCCTACTCTGATAAATGGCTGCTTATCCCATGGGTATGTTAGTGGAAGCTGATGTTTCTTAAAACGGCATTATCTCCTGCTGGGTGTCCTCTTTAGCTGCAATTGAGCAACTTACAGGGGGAAAGGCCAAACATAGGTTCTGCTGGAGAAGTGTTGCTTCAGGGAGGAGAGAAGGGAGCCTGCAGAGTTATGATGCAGGAGTAGGAGTTCTTTGCAACAATGTTAACTAATTCATGTTTAACATGGCTCAGCGCCCCCTGGAGACATGGGCTGCTGTGTTTAACAGGTGATCTGGGTGCGGTGAACTCTATGGCTAATTAAGCACAACCAGAGACGCAATGTGGAATAGGACAGGCAGTGAGTCATACTTAACTTAACCAGTGTTCTAACACTCTGCCTTTTCCTCTACACTTGAAAGGAGGTATGACCCAATACCCTTATAGAAGTGGACACATTCATGGAGTGACCTAAATTAATTGTGAAATTCTCTGCAATTCTGTGATTTGTCTTCCTCCCTCTTCCCGACTTGTTTTTCAAGATCTTGCCAAAATGACAACTTTTTTTTTTAAATGTATTATGGTGTTGGAACTGTTCAAGTTGCTAATAAATATACATGCAATGAAATACTTATCCCATATAAGTAACTTCATGACAGGATATATTTATCAGCATAGTCTATTGCCTTGTCTAAAGCTGTTTGGAAGGCATTTCAGTAGAAGGAAGTTTTTAAAGAGTAAGTGTACATGAAGGTTAAAAAGAAGTGGCTCAACTCACTTTTTTGTCAGCTCTGTTGAATTCATAGGAACAGACCATAACTTCAAGTGTTTTAAATGCTTTATTCAGACCAAGCAATTTTCTCAAGATACTTTTGGTTTAATATATATATATATATATATATCAAACATTTCAGCTCTGAGACAAAGTACTTTAGAAAAACACTTTTTAAAAATAAAAGCAAAAGATCAGTAAAATTCTTAGGTAGGATAAATAGAAAAATATTCCCTCCTCACATCAATGTTAATTATTTCAACACCAATACAATTTCCAACTGCAAAGTAATCCAATCACTGAGTCCAAAGCTGAGTTCCTTCCTAAGACAAAATTCTAACTCCACAAGCAATTTGCCTAAGTAAGGATTTCAGGATTGGGCCCATAATAGTAAACAGAGAAACTGGTCAGGGCAGATCTTCCCCTGCCATTCCATCCCATCCACCCACTCCCATAAGGTGGAAATAAAAATAAGCCCTACAGTCTCTTCCTGCTCCATGGAGGTAGAAGATGACCATTCACTACTGCATCATCCCATCTCTTACCTGCAGGGTTTCCCTGTGTCATATAATGCTGACCCTGCCAGCATTATATTTTAAGCAGGTTCCCTATCCATACATAAGAAAGCAACCCCAAGGATATTCTTGAGAGCACTGCCAGTTGGAGAACAACTATGCTGACACAGAGGACAGCTAGGATTAACCAGTGTATTCCAGTGGTACTAGGTACCTGCAGGGATATCTTGGAACGACTGCGTGTTAGAGGGCTAAGTCCCCTGCCCATTCAGCAAGATGGGGAGAGATACCAGCATACAGCCTCCAGCCTGATGATTCCAAGGAAACTTTGATTTAAAACATGCCTTTTCCTGGCCTTTGTGGGTTTTCCTTGTGCAAGCGATTTCACCCTCTGTTTACATGTTATAATGACAGATTGCAAGATTTCATTACTCTATACGTAAGGTACTTTTTACAGTTGCAAAGATGATTTGGGAATGACAGGCAACAGAGGTTATAGTTCTTAAGACGTTATGAAGGAAGCTAATCAGAGTCTTCATCATCGAGGTATTCTTCTGCATTACTTAATGTCCGCAATGTTTCTGAAAAGAAATAATTCTACTTTAACCAGGGATAGAATCAGGTATAAAAGAAAACTTTAAAAAGTTTAAATTTGTGGCACTGTGGGCAAATACTTGAGCAACTCTAAATTAACAGGTGTGTGTGGGGGAGGAGGGGGTAGGAGGATTTCATAGGGTTTAAGATATTTGTAGATGGTCAACTGGTCACATTTCCTGCACATGAAAATTTGCGTATGTCTATTGGAGGAGCTGACATGCCTGAAAAGCTTTGAGCACCAGGAGGAGAAAATTGGACATTTGAACCCGTCTAACGGGAATGTAAAGTTTTAAACACTGAATATATCATTGGTGAGCTGGAAAAAGTTTCTCTAGCTCACTTCCAAGGTTCTAAACCAGTCTTCATCATCTGCCTTAATGCCTATGCAGGCATTTTTTGCCTCTTCTCCTCTCAACCACTGTCCCTTGTTCTCTTCCCCACCTGGCTTTCTTCTTCTTGACTACGTGTTAGTTTTTTGATGTGGACATGTATAACTTATACTTTCAAAACTTGTATGTATAAAACATATCTTAACCTTGTGCTTCTAGATGCTGAGTAGAAAATTAGATACAGCAAAGAGGGGAGGGCATTGGATCAATGGACACCGGGAAAGTGGTCCTCCTTCCCCAGCTCTGCAGTAATGCCAAGAGAGGAGCACCTAGCTTGTGCTCCTCAAGCAATGCACAGGAGAGGAATTCTTTTGTGATTAGACAGGCGTTTCCCTCCTACACACGTTCAGTTCCGAGGTCTAGGAGACAAGCCCTGCAAGGAGGTTCTCATTTACATCTTATCTACTGAAAGAATGAATTACTTAAGATATCTGATCTGGAAAGCAGTCCTAACCAACAATGGCTTCTGTCTGTTTCCTCAGAAGTGACTTATCCTACAGAGTTATGTTGCAGAACCCATTCTCCATCAAAAGTAACTGATGCATGATCAGTTCCACACTGATTAATAAAATGTATTATGATGAATTCTAAAGTTATGCAGTACTTAAAAAACAAAAATAAGTATCTTAGTAAACCAGCCCATGTTTTAGATTTTGGAGTAATCGAGACGGGAGTCAATTTTAAACTCTGATCTTAGGAACTGTTTTGCTAAAAGGATCCACACAAAAAAAAGCGCCTTTCTTTAAAAATCTCAGAAAATTCATCTAATCTCAAGAGTGACGGTGGTATATGTGGGGTATATACCCCATCTTCCTTAATGAAGGCTTAATCCCAGCTGTAAGTGCAAATATCCACACAGCCTTATCTATGGAATGACTATAGCACTTTCATAATACTTTGTGTTGTACTAAGGTCAGCCTCTTACTTCTGATTCTCAGGCCTAGCACATTTCTCACCTTTCTATTTTCTTCCCATTCCTTTTTCCTAACACCATTCATCTCCTCTGAGTCTCATCTTTCTTTCTACAGCTGTCTGCCAACTACTTTTCTCTCCTTCAAGTCTATCTGTTCTACAGCCATCCAATGAAGGATCTCTAACATCCCTTTACAATCTTGAGTTTGAATACTTATCCCTTAACTGTGTTTGTCTGTCTGAATCACAGTATAAGCTTTCTGGGAAGAGATTATGTCTTAAATTGAATATTATGGAATGCATCACATTTTCCAAACATCAGAATTTCTCAAAAATTATTTTTATTGAATACTCTCCCCTTACCTCCCACACTTTTAAACACAACTGTTATGATTTGACATTACTACAGTACCTTCTGAAAAGAAGAACAAAAGAGGGTTCCCAATATTTTGAAAAATAAGCTTTATGGAAAGAACCAATGGAATGCAATGCCACCAAGTATAAATGCATTTTTTAAAACATGCACAAATTAAAATATTGTTAAATGAGACCAAGCAGTCACAGAAGTTATAAATATGCCACATTCATGCTATGGGGAACGTACCGGAAGCAGACTAAATTTGGATAGTTTGATACTAAAAACAGGAAGAGTCCTGAAATAAGACGCATACTATATTCTTGCAAAGCAGGGGTTCTAATAAGACCTCCTGGCAAACAGACATAGGAAGTACTGAAACTTAAATTGCAAGGAGTTCAATAGATGAATATACATTTAAGAAACACACCTAATAAGAGGGGAAGAAGAGAAACAAATGTGAATGATCAGAGAAATTCAGGAAACAAGAAAAGCACACATATAGCTGTGACCCTATTGACAAACAAGAGAAATTCTGATGTTGAGGGAAACTGAATTTTATGCTGCCACCCGCATTTTGCTTACATAAAGTACTCAAAGATAACAAGTTGTCAGATGTTTCACTAACATTATTTAAGGGTGGTTATAATAGCTTTCCTTGCCTAGTTAAGCATTCCATAAAACTATTCCTCAAAGTTGTTGCTACCTTTTTGAATCAAGATTGCTAGATTGCATTGGTGAGATACACTGCCTCCTATTTCCTTATCAGCTCATTCTCCATCCCACCTACACTCCTTATAGGTTCCCCATTTCAACTTCTACCTTCCTCCCACAGTCCACCTATCTCTGCCGTGATCCTGAACAACCAACTTTAAGCATTTTAAAACTGACTGTATCAGTGTGTGTATATATATATATGTGGATATAGATCTGTGTTTGAAATGCGAATGTGTCCGGGGATTGAGAATATGGATGGATTGTGAGGGAGAATATACTCTGACAAACAATAGGGATCTTGTTAGAGCACAACCCCCTTTCTCACCCACCCCTCCCCCTAGTTACTTGAGAAGCTGAGTTCTGATGAGCTTCCTGTGGTTCATCAAAATGGAGTTGCTCTGATGAGTTGGTCTATCAGAGCATTGCTCCCTGTGGCTCCTACTTTATCCCCAGCAGAATCCCCCTCTCACCATTACCCCAGACACAGCTCTACTTACTTCCGATGGTCCTTAAAATTCTTCTGAAACTACCCATATAATTAAATTGTGTGTGTTGTGTGTTAACATTTTCCTAATAAGCAGGGTGTTCCAACTGAACAAAGAAGTGAGAAACAGTACCTTTCCCTTGTTTCTTTTTAAGCAGGGAAGCACAAGCAGCATTGGTAGCCATATCGAGAGCCAATTTCTTCTCATTGTTTCTTAAATCTGTTCTTGCCCCTTAATAAAAAGAGATTCCAATTATGTTCAAAAGTACTGTCCTAGCAAATCCTTCAGTAACCGTATAATAAAGTTACTACTTATACAAGCTAGCCTGGTCAGTATGACGGGTGGTAAAGGGCAATGGAGAGATCACCTAGGGATTTATCCAAAGCTCACTGAAGTCAATGGAAAAATGCCAAGTGAGTTTAGGATTAGACTCCTATTTAGGAGGGGTGGAACTCATTTGCTGAACTTCTCCTGGGAAGCACTCCCTTGCTGCTTTACTGGGTTGGTGTACCTTTTTTTGTCTTCCACCGCAGAGTGAAATTTTACCTTTGTGCAATAGGCTAACCTGCCCGACAACTTCCATGGTTTGCATGAAGACACGTTGGGCTAGCTAGGAACCACAACCAGATTATAGAAAACAAGCTTATAAAATATGCAAATTACAAACTCAGAAGTAATTTACACACAGGAAGCAGCTTTGCTATACACAGAGTATTGAAATCTTGGTGAAAATCTTTACCCTTTGCCAGTAGCATCTCTACAATATCTGCATAACCCTTCCAAGCAGCAGCATGCAAAGCTGTGTCTCCCAATTTGTTCTGTGGAGTTACAGGGAAAAGCATCAGGATTAAAACACAGCCAAAAAATATCAGCCTGTACTAAGAATTAACAACAGCACTGTAAGTGTTTGAATGGATACAGGATAAATTTCCTACCTGTTGATTTAGTTCTACATTTGGCTGGGTAAATAACACTTCCACTATATCTACATAAAATGAAGAAAAAAAGGAAAATTCGATGAAACCAAAACTTGCTTTCTTGTATTCCAAGTACAGCATTACAGTCAGGATTGAACAGAGAAAGGATCCAAACCCAATCAGTTAGATAAAATCTATATAATTAAAGCCTGTGAAGATTGTGCTGAGCAAGCACTACAAATACATTAAGAGAGAAACATCAAACACCCTTTTTTGCTCATCCCCTCAGTAGCTTGCATTTCATCTCTCTTTTTATAACTGTACTATGATTACGGCCTGCCTGCTTTTACAGCAAAAGGATTTAAAGATGTCCCATTTTAAAAATTGACAGATCTGAGCCCTTCTCTGCTGTTTTTAATTTTTAATTTGTGCTAACCTGAATTACATAAAAGGGTTTAGATTCTGTTACTGATTAGAGCAGATTAAGTAGTAACTGGTCCATTAGCCCAGCAAATAAAGAAAACTAGAACAATCTGTCGAGTTGAGTTCTGCTGTACCTTTGTGCCCACCATGGCAAGCCCAATACAGAGCTGTGCTTCCAGCTTTGTCTAAGCCGTTGACACCAACTTGGTTATCCAAGCACTCTCTCAGCCAGCTCAGGTTGCCTGAAACAAATAGAAAAACCATTTAAAAAAAAATCATTTTGAATAGAGATTTTGTTTGAAGAATTGAGTAGCAGAACAATTAAGGGCATTTAACTCTATGAATACTATGTTGCATTAGAACTTAATTTTTGTTTCTCAACTGATTAGAAACAGTGTTTAGCAGTAATAGTTTATTGCTGCAGGTTATGGAAAAAAATAGTCCAACTACCATTAAACATCTTGTTCAGAGGACAATTCTTTTTCCAACTGAAAGCTTTAAACCTTAAAAACTAATCAGTAATGGAGTCAGACATACACATTATATATTGTGTCCACTTACAATCTGGCAAACAGATCTCCCTTTTTATAAATTCAGTTACTCAACGCTGCAGAACTTAGATACCAAATAATGTATTCAAAATATTCATGTTAGCCAGCCAAAATATGCAGTGCACGCAGTCTTTAAAATTCAGATAAAAGGCCTTTGTTGGCGCACACGTGCATGTGCTGACACATACAAACCACACAAAGACTGCTTTTGGCATTACAAAAATTAAAATTCTCTAAATGAAAAGTACAGGGATATCATAGCTCAAACCACACACACATCCTCACACACCTCTTTTGGCAGCTTCATGCAATGGATTATCAATGGACTCTGCTTGTTCAGCCACTGAAATGAAATGAACAGTAAATTCAGTTTCTGATAGTAATGATTTTTGTATTTTTTTTTTTAAGACACATGCTAATTAAGTCTGAGAAGCAAGCATACAGAAGTAGATTTTTCATTTTCTTCGGAAGGTGCTGAGGTTAGTGCTCTTCCTGTCTCTTGTGAAAGTGGGCTCAAGAATGGTGGGCTAGTCACTGAAACAGTTCTACTTCCTGTGTACATGAGCTCAATTCAAAAGAGGCTGTGGAAGCGAGAGGTCCTGGGATGAAAGCCTGACCTTACTGGAAATCTATGGCAAAATTACCACTAACTTCAAGGGGTCCAGGATTTCACAGGTGGTATTTCTTAGCCTAATGTAAGCTTGTGACATGGCTGTTGTGTGACTGCAATGGGTTGATCACTAGCATCTAGTGATCTGTGCTTTAGAGTTTGCATTTCCAGTGAGTGTTCTTTCTAGCTAAGACTTGGAATGAAGAGGGAAGAGTTGGTTGGCATTGGTGAAGATCAGAAGGTGATGAGGGGTGAGCTCTAGTTGTCCAGGATAATGCAAGTGTGTTTGGTGTCCCTGAGCGCTGTGCGGTTGCTGTGGGAAGGAGTAAACTAGTGAAACTTCACAGCAGAGTAGCAGGAAATGGAATGCTTCTCTTTGAAAAATGTAGGTACAAGTATTAGGTGACTTTGGAGACATGTCAGTGGTATAGTTATATTCTGAGGAACATGCTGCTAGGGGTCCCTACTCTACATGAAAGGTTTTTAATTCCATTGTCAAATCCCCTGTCCCATCCAGACCTGCTTTGAATTTTCCATTTATATCAACCAACAATGGCTTATAACTGCACTGTTTAATATGTTGAAGTATTTAATTATTCCTGAGCAAATAAAAAATCCAAATCCTAGATTCTATGATTATGCACACAAATGGTAATTAATATATGGAAGGAGAAGCAGAATTTGATCAATGTATCTTAGCCATTCTGCAAACAGAACCTCTTAATTATGCAGTACACTAAAAGTACTATACAATGTGAAGTATAACATCTTTTTATTCTATATGGATTGTACTTTTCTCAGAAGCCTGAAAATGTCTTTTCCCATTTCTTCTTTACTATTTCCAAATGACAATTTTCCCCCTCAATTACTCATGATGATGCAATTATTCTGGCACTTAATATCTTCCTATAAATTTACATTGGTTTTCAGTTTCTGCTTCTGCAGATCAAGCAGATAGAGCACAAGATCACAGTACAGGCATGCCTGCTGTATCAGGGCACATACCCTGAACTGGACCTCCTGCAGTTTGTCTCTTTCTTTCCCACACAAAGTTTACATTAAGGTTCAGGCCAATATACTATGCTCCAAAGTAGCTTAGGGATCGGGTTGGGCCACTGGGAAGGGATCCGCTTCAACAGGAGTGACAGAGATCCCCACATTAGAATACCCCACAGCACAGTGGTTAGAGCACTCTCCTGAGAGGGGTGAGACCCCACATTCATACCCTTCCCCCTCCTCTGGCACAGAGGGAGAAACTGAACCTCTTACATCCCAGGAGAGTGATGTAACCACGGGGATAAAAGTTATAAGGTGGGCATCTCCTCCAGTTGGATTTTGAATGGGACCTGATCTGGTAGGCAAGCTCAGAGGCTGAGACTCAGGTGAACAAATGTGTGCCGTCCCTCAGTTCATGAATCTTTCTGGGGCTGAGATGGGAGATGGCATCTGGAAGCCTAGAAGAAGGCAGTAATATGCATTGTCCACCACTCCATTGAAATGATACATGGTCACAGAGTGACAAGCCCTTGCAAGAAAGGGAGCAGGATTCAGTTCACCTAAACTGATTGATTACCTGCTGCCCAGCTGGGCTTACGAGAAGGCACCTGGACTTTATAAAGAGGGAGACAGCTGCAGGTGGGTTGTCAGATGCCTGCAGGACCCGGAGTTAACAGGCAGAAGGCCTAACTCCAAGCAAGAGGTGCTGGAAACTCAAGAAGACAAACCCTCAGGGAGGAAGGGCTGTGCCCAGATTGTGACTGGGGAGAAAGAAGGGAATTTTAAAAAGAGGACAGAAACCCATGGATGAAGACTGTGTGTAAGTTTGAGTTCTATTTTTGAAGACTTTGTGCAGGACTTAAATTGGGCTACCAGAGGGGAATGGGTGGGTGAGTAGGTTTTTTTTAGTATCTAAACTGCATAGACTTTAAGGGAGCCTAAGTAAACGGGAAACTCAGGCAGGCCTCTGAAGAGCCACTTGGCCAGAAAGGGGTACTATAGGGCAGGCATGTCCTTTGACAGACATGTATAGACTGAAAGTGTTCCAAGGTGAACCAATTGTTGCCTTTTGAACTCATCCACAAACAAGGATATCTGGAATAATCAGTCCTACCACCACCATGTTTAGCTTTTAAGATCACCTCTTAGTCAGAGCATTCCCCAAAGAACCAGAATAAAACTTGACAGCATACTCAGAGGGAGAAACTAATAGTTAAAGCAAGAAGTAGGACAGAGAACTGGGGACTGTCTGGAAAGTCCTGCAGTTTGTTTGTTTTCTTGATTTTTTTTTTTTTGGTTTTTTTTTTATAACTTACGTACAGTGTCTACCTATGGTGGTGATAGGTACTCGAGAAATGCTGATTAAGTTCGCTGATGTACTTTGATACTGGCCACTTAACTGCAGCACTGTTACCAGTGTCCAAGAAAATAATTATACCTAGCAATTTCTATTTAGTTTCCTTCATGCTTATGATTGTTAGTGACATGTAAACAAAGAGAAAAATAAATTCTAGACTTTACCGTAGTTGCTTGGAATAAGTCCAGTCCTGCCTTTGCAAGTTCCTTTCCACCAATTTGTGTCACTCTGGAAGAGAAGGGAGGGGGCTAAAAATTAAGAACTCTATTGCATTTTAAACTTAGTCAGGCTACATCTAACACTGCTACTGAAATAATGATAGACTCACCATATCTGAAATGTAGATAATATCGCCTTCTTCAAAATATAATTCATCTGGCTGAAAAAAAAATTACATGAATTTGTGTGAAGAGATGAAGTACGTACATGAAAGGAGCACAGCACCTTCAATTTTTGTGGTAATATCGCACCTTCCCAAAATCTCCAGTGTCAAGACAACTGTTTGACAGTTATTTACATTCTTGGCAAGTTAAACTACAGTAAAAAGCGAGAGAGAGTACTGTATGAGGCATGTACACTAGAGGAGAAAGCTGGTCATCTTCCTGCTATGGACTGAATGCAACAATTTAAGTAAGTGGGATGGGGAGTAAACAGGGTATAGAGTTTTTTTACTTTTTTATTCTTCTACACAATAAATCTTTGAGCAAAAACTGAATGTCATTTTCCTGTAAATACTTGTGAAATCTTTGTTTGTTTTTTTTTTTTTTTTAAATCTGCGTGTGGAGAAGGAAACACCAAAGATTCTAAGACCACTCTAACAATTTGACTTTGTGGAGGAGGGGGAAATCTTAGGGTGTTATAGTGGGGCTATCCCACCCTTATCATTAAGGTTGACAATAGCTTACTGTTTAATAGCCAATTTTCTAATTGCTCTTAAAATCTACATGTTTACTTACACTACCTTGGAAACTGATGAAGGGATCCAAAGTAGGATGAATGATCCAAATTTGAGGTTGTTTAAGGAAGGGTTTTCTGAGGCTATGTCTTCACTTACGGCGGCAAATTCGCCGCCATTAGATCGACTTATCTGGATCAACTGAGCGGTCAGTGAAGACCCGCTCAGTCAACCCAGAAATTGACGTATTAAGACCACCTTATCAAGTGGCGTAGTGCTGCGTTGACAGGAACAGAAGCACAGAAGTCAACGGGAGTTACGCAAGTTTTTTGCGTAGTTTGCGTAACTCCTGTTGACTGCTGCCGAATCTCTGAGATAAGTGTAGACAAGCCCTGAGATACAGATCTACTGCTCCTTTTCTGCACCCCCCAATCCATATGACCTCAATGTTATAGTTCTTAACTTTTGTGCCTAACTGGGGTTCAAACTATGGCTGTGATCCTCCTCAAACTGATAACTATCCGCTCAGGATTGATCTTAGTTAGGATCTGGCACCCACTGCCCAGTTGGAAAGCAATATTTAAATAGTTACTCCGAATAAAAATTGGATCTCCAATTTGGCTTGAGCCACGCTGACAACCACAGAAAGTCATTTGTGTATATGCAGCAGGCAGAGGCCCCATTTGCAAATCAATGTTTGTAGGCAGTGTGACATGACAAACAGGTGGCTTAAGGTGACATGCCCAAGCTGAACCCAAGTACTAGGCGTTCAAGTGTTGATCTTGGCAGCTTTCTGAGAATGTGTGTGTGGGGGCTGGATATTAGTTGCTCTCTGCCTGCATTCTGCAGTGGCTCCTCCTGTAAGTTTTACCCTAAAAGCAAAAATTCTGGTTTGAAGAGCCAATATTTCAAAGCACTCTTAAAATCCACATGCATGCTTCCATTGTTTGAAAGTTGCTATACTATAACTATTTCCTAGTTTTCAGAGGCTTGAGTAGAATCTCACTTAACATTCTGGAAGAGTACAAGGCAGTGTGAATGAACTTTAATTCTGTGTCAGTTTCTGGGCAGTGAATTACACTCCTAATTGCCTCTTTAACACCCTTACACCTACCATAAAGGAGGCAGACTTCAAAAAGACAACTAGCCCCTGTACTGTCACCTTACTGATTGTAATAGAAACCTTTTCCAAAAATACTCTTCTTATTCTGGGGGTTCTGCCAGGGAAGGGCACCTTTTAAGTTTTTGCCAGGACTCCACAGAAGCCGTGCCGGCAAAGGCTGCTCTGAAAATGTGCTTGTTCAGCAATGAGTACTAAACGGCAAACTTTTACAGGGAGGTTTGGTTTGTTTCTCTCAGCCACCAATCCAATTAAGTTAATTAAATGGGGATAGACATAGAGCAAGAAATGGTAGGCCTGCAAACCTGCAACCATGATGGAGGGGCAGAGGGTTAGCATTAGTGGGAAAAGGTGCTGGTTTTATTGTAAACAAGTTCTATGCAATAACACCAGTGGACTACATAAATGCTCCCTAACCCCCGTATTTGATTTGCATCTCAGACATTCACCCCATCAATCCTGCTGAATTTTTATGCTGGCTTTTGGAGGAGGAAAAATAAGTCTCAATCTACTAATCCTCAATTTGTGGACATGTGGTACCAAGAAGACACTGAGGCTCAAAGCATCACCTAATGGAAGTTACATGTAGAGGGATCTGATCTTGAGAAAGAAAAGGATAGTGAATTCTTGTGTACCTTTGGAAACTAGTTATAGCCTTGTTTAAACTAATTTTGTTTTTATTTATATAGCAGGGTAACAAGGCTGTTTATACTTTTTTTAAGAGTCTGATGCACTAACCCAGTAGTTCCCAACCCGTGGCCCGCGGGGTCTTCAAAGTGGTCCACTGCTCCCCTTCCGCTGCCTGCTGAAGGGAGCCGCTGCTTAAGGACCCAGTTGGAGCATGATGCCATGGGACTACAAGACCAGTGCAGGCTCCTTGCTGCAGGCCAGGGGAGGGGAAATCTGCACTTCCCTCCCCCTAGCTGTAGCAGGGAGCATGGCAAAGTGCTGCACCTGGGTCCACAGGTGCTGGGGTCCCTGCTGGAGTGAGAGGGAGGGGAGCACTGATCTCCCATCTCCCTGGCTGAGAAGGGAGCCACTGCCTAGGGACCAGCTGGAGCACACAGGGCTATGGGACACGTGCAGTTTCCTTGCTGCAGGGAGACGTCTGGATGCAGTGAGGGTGGGGGCTGCTGGCGGAGACTGGTGGCCCTTCAGAGTTATAAAAATATCTGTGGCCCTCGAGCCAAAAAGGTTGGGAACCACTGCACTAGCCCACTCAATTCTGGTCCCTTTGTTCTGAGAGAAATGAAAACCTAAATACTTACAGTTCTGGGTTCAAATGTATACAGGGCCCTGAATACTTTGACCTGTCCTAAAAAAAGAAGGAAAAAACATTAATGACAGAGAGATTTTTTTCCCCTTCCTTCGGGCAAAATACATAATCAGCATCACAGATCTAGCTCAAAAAGGTCAAAGCTGCATTTCCTCCCCCAATCGCATCATGGTTAATTTAAAATAAACAGCCCTTTATGTGGCATGTTTGTATCTATTAACTCTAAAGTCACACTAAAGCTCTACTCAGTAGCATTGCTTTCATAGTAACAGCCAGTCTGTCAGCTAAAGAGAACCTGCGTTCTGTGGAAGGACACAGGACTCTCATCCTGCACCATTTAAGTCAACTGGAGTTTTGCCATTGACTTCAAGGGAGTTCCGCAAAAGCAGGTTCAGAGTCTGATCAAAGCCTCTTGAAATGAATGGGAATCTTTCTACTGACTCCAATGGTGTTGGATCAGGCCCCAAGTGCTGAGGAAGGGATAGAGGAATTAAGTGCCTAACATGATGGTCTCTTACTAGCATTTTTTCAAGCAGACTATATAAATGGGATTTAGCCAGCCATTTGTATCAATTTTTTTCCTTCAAGAACCCACTAAGTCCAATAACATTTTCTGTGTACTGATACATCTTTCCCAATCCACAAAGAGATGAGTAATGTGTGGGGAGAGGGGAGGGAGCAGAGAAATTCAGATAGGGATTCTGTTTGGAGAGTTAAATTAAATTGTATTCTATATTATGATGCTGTTTATTTTAACAGTATAGTTTTAAGACTGTTAAGGCCACCCACAACCTGGCATGGGTGCTCTTACTGCAGAGTATCAAAAATCTAAATACAAAAAAACTGCAGAGCAAGCTTCTATATGGACATAAAAGTAATGCAGCATGGGCATATTTCAAGAAAACAAAGTACAAAATTTTTAGGAGAAAGTAGAAATCTTATGCAACTTATCAGCTGGTTAAAGAATTGACACCTATAGAATTTGCTGAAAAAACATCTTAAAGAGACAATTCTGCAATGCTTAGATTTTAAGTGCTTGAAGTTTTGATCATTAGTACTTCTATAACAGTATTTCCAGTTCCTAAAAATTATGAAGTTTCTTACATGGTGAATCAGACCAATTTGCACCCAATGTATGGTATATCATGGTGTTGCATAACTTGAAACCACATTCTATGTTCTGCATCCTCACAGGCATCCGTGAACTTAAAGTTGAGGTCTGGTACTGCAGAATAAACTGTGTGCTTACACAACACTTTTCAGAAGCGGATCTTAAAACCTCAAGTCAACGGGGAAGAGTTAAACTATTTCCTTAGGTGTTTTACCCATATGCCCCCTCAGCTACTGTAAGAAAGGACAGATACTGCTCAGAAGAGTCCTTTATTTTTATGTAGGTACCCATCACCCTGGTATTTGAAAATCTCCCAAGAATAAGAGCAATAACAATAACTTTCTCTTCCAGGACTGTTAATAGGAAGTAAACTTAAGGGGGTTTTAAAGTGGTGTTTTGTTGGTTTTTTAAATAGAAGTTAAGCATTCACTAAGGTGTTCAATAAGGCTTTTGGAGATTGGTATGTAGCTGTGAAAGTGGTGAGGTAGATGGTCATTCTCATTGCATCTGGCAGTAAACTCCACAGGCCCGGATTGACCTATTTGTGTACACTGCTTAGGCTATATACACACTACAGTTTACATCAGTAGAAGTTATGTTGCTTGGGGGTGTGATTAAGCCACCCCTGAGTGACATAAGTTACACCAACCTAAGTGCCAGTGTGGACTGCACTATCTTGGTGGGAGAGCTTCTCCCACCGACAAAGCTATTATTGTTCGGCGGGGCCTGGAGTAATTAAGTTGATGGGTGATCTCTCTTGTACAGCTTAGAATGGCTGCATTAGCAATGTAGCTGTAGCCTCAGAAGCCATCCTGAAGCATATACTTATTGAAGGCTCCTGTTTTTAAAACCTATACAGGGGTAACCTCCAGAGCAAGATATTTCTGTAGCATGGATCTTTCAAGCTCTTTGTGGGGTAATTATATTTAAATGGTATATCTTCATGAATAAACTCTACAATCTTTGAGTTGCTAGATGCATATAGCAACATCTCAGGATGGGACTTTTTTCCAATACATAACTTGACCCCTTAGCTGACCACAACTTTAAATATTTGAAGAAGAAAGTAATATGGGACTTGACCAGCAAAGTGAGAACTCCCCCTTCACACTCATGTAAGTTCTCTACAGTCATAGAAATATGGAAGGTTCAAAACTCCTCTGTTAGGTACTCCAGACCAAGTACTTTTTCACTAGAATGACTATTTTGAGAAGGGTCTCCAGGGTGAGGCACTTAACTCAGCAAGTACCTTAAAAAGGGGGTGATTTCCTGCAGTTGGAGAGTGTATGCAACAGGACTAGAAAGTGAAGTGTCCTAATTCTAATAGTTTTCAGTTTGCAGCATGCACATACCACAACAGAACAGAGGGGGAAGTCAAAGGAAAAAGGAGAGAGATGATGACCGGAAGGCTATAGTCAGCTGGGGAGGAAAGTGCAGACATTGGCATATCTTTGTGCTTTGGGTCACACAGGATACTGAGTTACTGTGAGCATTCTTTCCCAGGTGTCTGCCTGGTGGATTTTGTCCACATGCTCAGGGTCTAACGGACTGCCATATCTGGTGCTGGGAAAGAATCTTCCTCCAGGTCAGATTAGCAGAGACCCAGTGAGACAGGGGTTTACCTCCTCTACAGTCTGGGGCGAAGGACACTTGCTGGTTTGAACCAGTGTAAATGGCAGATTCTCTGACCTGAAGTCGTTAAATCAGGCTTTGAGGACTTCAGTAACTCAGGCAGAGCTTAGGGACCTATTACAGTTTTGTGGCCTGTGATGTGCAGGAGATCAGACTAGATGATCATGATGGTCCCTTCCGACCTTAAAGTCTGAGTCTATCAGAGAATACATAAATGACGTGTTTAACTACTGATGCTCTTTAATCAATTACATGCTTCTGTAACTTACATTAAAGGAAACAACTGAACCAGGTGAGAACAACATGGCTCTCTCTGGGCCTTTCTGGATTACCGCTTCCATAAAATGCTACTATTAGGCAAGGAAACAGGTTGCTCATAGAGATTTCTAAAACTCCCTTTCCGAATAAGAAATTAGTTCGTTTGAAAACGATGAATAGCAAATACAATTTACAAAAATAAAATCCCTAAAAGGCCTGCAATGGCAAACTAGAAGCAGCATTCTGAAGTGCTGTGACTATGTTCTGTTACAACAAGCAAGATGAGTACACAATTTTATTCAAGTTTTATAATGTAATTTAAAAAGTAAAATAGTCTCACACAATTTAAAAAATCATTTTTCCTCTGAGTAATTTCTAATTTGTTTTAATTGCAGGTTTTGTTTTTAAATAAATGTCTACTGTTTTCCTGACAAGTGGCTATAGTTTTCTCACATTATGGTTTGTCTAATCAGTTCTTTCCTTCCCCCTACTCCAACTCTTCTGTACCATCCTGCTGTTTTTACATACTAACCATGTAACAATCCCCTCTTCTACTATGCACACTACTAATGCATTCCCTGCCTTCCTCTTCTTCAGCAACAACAACAAAAAAATCCCTTGTGTGAAGCTACTTATTTCAACATACAAGCGAGGCTGAACATCCGGAGAGGAAGGGGAGGGTTAAAAGCTAGTTGGTTAAAATAAGTTTTGCTTCTGAAATAGAAGAAACATAACTTAGCCGGAGAAGCTGTTTATGTCTTCTGTCTGGAAAATGAACATAGAGTAAAGCAATAAACTAACTTTTAGAGGAACTGGTGCTTAGCAGAGTTAGTTGATGCAACTCTTCTGTTAGAATCAAAGGGCCCCATTCTCCTGCTGTAGGTTACAGTTCCCCTTGACTTACTCATATTCTTTCCCAAGAAAATAGGACTCCAGGGACCAGATTCTGGCCACTACTGTGATTGCTTTGCATTGTTGTGACAATTCCAAACAGCCAGAAAGCCATCTTAACTAGCTTAAAGGGATACCCTGGGTGTCTCATAAATCACCATCTTAACACCTGGTGTAGAAAGGTTTGATGCAGTACTTCTAGGCCCTCAGGCTTATTTAATTTCCTAAGGGATTAAACTAACCCTGGGCTGGCTCTAGAACCTTGGGTTGGCACACAGTCATCTTCCTCCTTCCTACCCCTCCATTCCCCATTAGGCTTCACTGGGCACAGTTCAAAATCTGTGACCAGGTACCTAGAATTGATTTGGATAATCAGGACTAAATCCTGGCCCCAGCATGCCACATAAATTATTGGGTCATGCACTAGACATTCATGGGACTGAGGGACAGAAAGAAAGGAATACCTCCCAGGTCTCACAGCTGAACTAGATTCGGTAGCTCCTGCATGCCTCTTCTCCCAGAACTCCGTGATTAGTTGGGGACATGAATTTTGATACAGCTTGTGAAGTATTTCCATGGCCATGGAAGTAATGGAGTAGGAGAATGATTTGCCTCTAACCAAAAGGGTGGGGGTGGGGGTGAAAGGGTGAGTGAGGAGAAAAGAGTTAAGTGCTCTTTTCAGAGTCCCTAATCATCACTGAAGACACAGTCAATATTCCCAATTTGTGCAATCTGCACTTGTGACAATGTCACATCCAGAACTAGTATAGCAGAGATGTTGCAAATCAGAAATAAGGTGCAGTAGTAAGGCCATTTGGAGAATTTTACACAGAACCTGCTTGTTCTATATCCAGTGATCTCCAGTATCACTTGTCTCATTTTTTATCATCACCAAACAGGAAGAGGACATCAGGATACCACCTTCTAGTTCTTTATGGATTTTAAAAGTTCAGGATTAAAAACTGGTAAAAATCAATTGTGCTTTGAAATTTTTCAATGAGGCTACTTTGGGGAAATTAATTCGTTAGCTCCCATAAAGCTAGCAAGGTCTATCATAGGTATTTCAAATGCATCCATCACATAGATCAACTTGCAAACTTTGGAAGGTCATGCATCTGTTTGCTGACAGTGGTCTGTATGGACAGTAAGTTAGAGCAGCGTTTCTCAACCTTTTTGATACCAGAGATTGGCTTGCTGTCTTTCTAAATTGGGTCAGGGGGATCTCAGAGACCGGTGCCGGTCCACAGACGGGTCATTGAGAAATACTGAGTTAGAGTACCTTAGCTATAGTAATACTGTATTAATCAGCACCTCAAATATTGTAGGTACCATGGGTGCTTATCAGTTGTTTGTTTTAAACAGCAGTGGGATACTTTAAGGAAAAAGGTATGAAGTTATTTAACATAAGATTTACTTGAAGATAACTTTACAAGTGAAATCCAGGTGTCCCACTGCTTAATATTGGGAACTTCATTCATTCACAGAGGTCTTGATCCTGCAATCTGTTGTGTGCATGCAGACTACTGCACTTACATGGAGCTGGACTCTGCACAGGCACTGAAGTCCACCCAAGTGCAATGACTGTCCAGGCTGGGGCCATAAATATCAGTTCGCATTTAAGCCGCTCAATATAAAAACTATCAGTTAATCCAGAATTTAAGCATTTGTTTAAAAACAAAAATTAGTTCCAAAGACTTTCCAAGTATGAATGAATGCAGTGCTGCCTTTCTGCAACTAAGACTGACCCAGTGCCTCTTCTACAGCTCCAGCTTTTCCTAACTCTGTACTATGAAATTAACAAGACTCTCATCAGTTTCACTACTGATATTTAGAATCCTGTTTGCAAATGTGAAGCCTAGTGGCTTTATCTGCATTAAAACAATTAACACTTATAAATTGTTAAAAATAGAAACTAACTCTAGGCATATGTTACATTACTTCATAACCCTATCCTGTATATCTCACTTTTCCTCTTGCTATCCATCCTCTCTATCCAATATCTCATTTTAAACTGTAAGGTTCTTGGGGCAGGATCTTTTCTCTGTGAAATGCTGTGCACACCTATATGGTTATATAATTAAATAACAGAAGTTGCTTAATCTGGAGGATGTAGTAGTGGATTTTTAGCTATTAACAGCACACTCTAAGCAGTTTGCCACAGATCTATGTGCTGTTCTAATTCCAGAAACACCACTGGACAGAGAGCACAATCCAAGAACACAGCTGGCAATAGAAATTCAATTTGTCAGGTTTGTAATTTCTGTAAATTATGCTAACATCCTCAGCACGAAAACTTAAACTATTAAACTCTGAAAAGGGCAATATGGTTTGAGGATAGAATGGAGCTACTGAAAGAAAAAGGAGGATCCAATACTTGCATAAATGCCAACTATTGAAAATAACTAAAATTTTCATCTTGCTCCCATTCACTTCATTTGAATTGCCAATAACAGACATATCTGAAATAAGGCACATTGTACTATTCCTTCTTCCTAGCATATACAAGGTAGAGACAGTAAAGTTATCACGGGGGTAAAAAATATACAGCAGTACCTTGTCCATGAAAGGTATTTTTTTAACTGACCTAAAGAACCAGGTTCTCTGGTTAACAAGCTGAGGAACATGTCATATGATTTTTCCAAAAACCATAGATGCCTGAACATGAAGTCAGAGGTAATTGGGTTGCGGGGGGATGGAGGCAGCGTCAGATTTTACATACTCAAATGAAGTCATAATAGATTGTGACAGGATTACTAAACATACACAGCTGTTGTCCGATATTCAAAGGAACTTTCAGATGTTGAGCAAAGATGTATACATGTATTTGTTTAGGATCCTTTTTTAAAGTAACTATCATTTGCCTCCTCTACCCAAAGTTCTCAAACTTTTTCTCTAATGTGTACAATTCTTAATAAACTACCTCACTGTTCACCTCCCCTCTCATTTGCAATCATATAAGATCCCTGGGGCAAGTATAGTTGTTGCTTGCATGGAAAACTGATATGAGGAGAGTGCTTATATATTTTTAGATATCTTTTTATTGTAATTTTTCTCTTTCTAAAAAAGACTAATCAAACTATTTCAACCTCCTAGCTGTCCAATTTCTATCTGCTAGTAGAAATGTTTCTGTCACCTGGTCTGTCTCTGCTCTGCTCTTCTGGACATTGCTCTGTGTTGGTGGCTGCAATACCTGAAGACAGCTCCTGTTTTCTCTTCTACTTCACTTATGTAGTAGCAGCTCATAGTAGAGGTAGCTAGGTTAGCTACTCCTTAGGCCCCCTCACCCTGCTTTACAGATTGGACACATAATAGCTGTGAACAAGAAAAACCAGCACAGTGTGAGCAACCACCATTAGGAGGTGCTCCACAGGGAGAACTGCTGCTACAGAGAATCCTACTGCCAGGGAAATTATTCCACTGGGTGTGGTCTCCATAGCTGATTTATTTGTCAGAGTGTATGTACCTTTTGGAACATTTAGAACCACAAATAAAGATTCATAAGACAATGATAGTATTATAGGTTAATACAAGTAGCCTTATTGAAATAAAAAACACACTCCAATACAGCCTTCATATAAAAATGGCTTCTGTATACATTTTTAAAAGACTGACAGCCTCTCCCTGAAATGGCCTGACAAGTTATTGCTGTGAAAGCTATACATCTGCACCAGGCATTCTCTCAAGAATTAAGCTGAGCAATGTTCAGTCAATTAAAAAATTTCTCTGAACATCCCTTTACAAAGTATCTGAGATATTATCAATAGATTTACAGATTACGCATTCCTTGAACAAACTTTTTTAAAAACCAAATTCTAACCAACGTCTGGTAATTTAGAAGATTCAGATAATTAATATATTATATTAAAGACAAAAAGATTACCCATACACACTTGGGTCTTAAAACTAGGTCGACTCCACTGGGACGCCTCTGAATTTTGCTCAGCTATAATCTTTTACAGGAAGATCAAACTGTGATAGTTTCATCAACATTTTCTTTAAGACTCATTTTCAAAGGGGCTTAGTATTCAGCAAGGGAGGGGAACATCAGTCACAGGCTGAAACTTGGCATTTAAATGTTCAGCTGATTTATTTTCTAGTCTATACATTTTTATTTTCCATTATTTACTGTGCTCATCACCACATCATCTGAGTGCCTTCCAGTAGAGCAGTAAGCAATGTGAGTATACATCTGTCATATTTGTGTTCTCCTCCTCTCCCCAAAGACAGAGAAGCGTGTGGAGTGTCTTGTTTTGGTAGGTTTTTTTGTGCTGTTGTTGCTTGGTTTTTTGTTTTTATTTCTTCTTTAAATATAGCTGTTGATGTATTAGAAAAGACAGGGTCAAAGAAATAAGCCTTACACCTGGACTTTAAAGTAGTAAGGTTTGTGATAATCTTTACTTCTTGGGGTAGTTCCTTGGTTTTGGACCAGTCCTGGAGAAAGTTCTGTCTCCCACACAGACAAGTTTTATTCTTATTGTTGAGTTCCATTCTGTCAGGTGTGTGAAGCTGTTGACCGTAGTCTTCGTCCCAGAGCTTTACATTTTTAGGTATCCTTGGCCCAGATCCTAGAGTGCTTTCAAGTTAAGGACTGAGACCTTGAACTTGATTCAAAATTCTATGGGAAGCCAGCTTCAAGAGCAGAGGGCAGGTGTAACGTACTCATAGGCTATATCTACACTGATGGTGGCAAATTTGTCGCTGTCAAATTGATTCCCGGATCAATTAAGCATGTCTTCACTGTTGCTCAATCGAACCGGATAAATCAATCTATTAAAACCACCTCCAGAAAAAGCATAGCGCTGTGTCAATGGGTACGCATTTCCCATTGGCACAGCATAGTGGAGACGGTGCATGGAACAGAAGTTAGGAAGTTGATGTAAGTAGCTTGCGTAATTCCCATTGACTGCTGCCGAATTTGCCGGTCACTGTAAACCAGGCCATAGTAGCCTGTGTGGCTGAGGAGACATGCTGCAGCCTTTTGGAGTTGGCACTTCCTATGTGCTGCAAATTTCATGCCCAGGTAAACTGTATTCTGCAGTCCAGACAAGAGGTGATGAATGCAGGAATATTTGCATACCTAGTGGGTGGTGTTTGTTGTGGGGCAATGATTTCATGGGGATGGGAGGGATTGTCCATTTTCAGGTCATACAAGAAGTTTTGCTTATTTGACTTTAAAGTCAAATGCAAAAAAGTTACTTTCACAGCTCTATAATTTAGAGTTGTTTTGCCCTTAAAATAGGGATTCAACCTCTTATCTATTAAAATACAGTGTATTCTCCCCCAAAATACAGCATTTAATGTAGAATTAACTTTCTGATCATTTAAAAATCTGTTAGTTTGTTATAGAGCGTTTGTTTGGAAATCTAAATAAGGATGTGTTATGCGTTCCAACTATATTAAAGGCCAAATCCTGCAAATTATTCAAGAAATTAGTCCTTGCTCAGGAATTTAGGTAGATTAAATTTGTATAAGAATTAAAGATCATCTCTGGCCCAGAGGCCCTTCCTCCTTCCACTGAGATAAATAGGAGAAGCTTTTGTTCTCCTTGTCCCTCTAACACAAGAACAAGGGGATACTCAATGAAACTGAGAAGTGGCAAAGTCAAAACTGATAAATGAAACACTTTTTCAAACAGCATAACTAGACAGTGGAACTCACTGCTACAGGATATCATTGAGGTCAATCATTTCACAAAAGTCAAAAGGGGACAGGACATTTGTATAGACAGGAATATCCTGAGTTTTAACAGTTAAATGTTAAAAGATTATTAAGGAATAGGAAAAAACCTCACATTTCAGGGCTTTAAATAGCCTCTGCCTATTAAGGATTAGGACGAGACCTCATGGGGCAGATTATCCCATATCAGTCTACTGTGGGATTTCTTGCACCTTCCTTGAAATTGAAAGGATACAGGACTAGATGCACTATGGGTCTGATCCAATAGGGTGATTTCTAAGTTCCATCATCAATTTTGTCATTAATTTTAACAGAATCAAAACTGATGGTTGATTAAAGGAGCCCTGATTCCATTGGTAAATATGCATTCCTTCATATATTTTGTGTATGTTCATAATTAAACTCCATTTCCTTGAGTAAACCAAGCATATATTATAGCTTTCAATTTTTCTTTTTTAAAGAGATGCTATCAAGAAGTTTGTCACCAGATAATTTTTCTTTGCATAGACATACAGACAGGTGTAGTTAATTTCTCCTTTTTTTTTTTTCCCAATGGAAAGTTACTTGACTGAATTCAAAATAAAAATATTTTATATAGGTCTAAAAAGGAGAAAAAGCTATAGCATATATAAAAACCTCAATCACTTCATACACAATTATTTTAGAAAATACAAAAACCAGTAAAGTGCTAGCATTTTTACAAATGAGAATAGACCATTCCCTACTTTAACACAGCAAACCAGATTTAGGATCTGATCATCTTGATATCATCCTTTCCTAAAAGGAAATTGAAGCAATAGTATTTGTCATACATGTGCAAAAGTCAGAAAATTCAAAAGTTTAAGGGTGACAATTTTAACCACTTTAAAAGCCATTTGAATCCAGGTGATCATACAAGGATCAAGGGCTCCATTCAACAAAGGACAAGACTGTGTACATAGGTTTTGGAAGAAGACAGATTCTTCTGTGCTTTGGCAATTTCAACATATTTTTACCAATCAAGCCTTGAGCTTCACAAATCTTTCTCTGATCTTTCATCAGTTACTGTCCCAACTTTAATGTGTTTTTTCTTGTAATAACAAAAACAGTTTTAAATCTTGTTTTATTTAGGAGTAAATCTCAGATTTATACCAAGTATATACCAAATCCCTGAATGTTGCTGCAAGTAAAGAAAACTGCTCCCAAGAAGGGTGCTTCTTGGACACCTCTCCCTCGTGAAGACATCATAATGACACCCAACTTCAACTTCCTAGTTGGACGCGCCTTAGTTGCAGAATAATTCGTGGTGCATGTGTTGCGGTTCGTTCAGCAAGCAGCATTAGCCGAGCTTTTTAACGGAGGCTTTTTCCCGTCCTTCCGCAACTATTAGCAGCGAGTTCACTAACGAGAGCTGTAAAATGATCTGCCGATCAATAATAATTGCGTTTGCTTCTGCCTCTTCCTCCTTTCGCCAAAGCCTCACCACGGGCTTGAAGAGCTCGGCTCACTTCCTACTTCTCCCCGCGGGGGGCCAGGCCACTAGCAAGTGCGCTCTGACAAGTGACAGCCCGAGCCACGCCCCAGCAAAAAAGGAAGCCCCTCTCTCCCTGGAGCAGCCATTCGCTGGCGATCTGCCAGCCCAAGGAGCCCCCCGCCCCTCTGCAGCACAGCGCGAAGGGACCCTCCCGCCCGGCCCGGCCCCATAAGAAGTGAGCAAGGAAAACAACGTCCACGTGTCAGCGGCAGAGCCCAGCTCAGTGTCCAGCACCCAGCGCGAGCTGCCATCTCCGAGACGCGGGCCCGTGCAATGCAAGTGCCGCCAAGGTGCAACGCGGCGGCGGCGGCTGCTGCTCTGCAGGGCAGAAGCGCGGGGACGGGCCGCTCCCTTACCTGGTTTGACTGGTTTAGGTGGCGGCTTGGACATCGCGGCGGCGCGGCTGAGCACAGAGTCGGGCGACCCCCTTCCTGCGCCTCCCCCCGCAAACTGCTCTCGGCTGGGCTGGGCTGGCCAGTCACCGGCGGCCGGCGGCAGCGGGTCTCCCAGATGCGAGCTCCGGGGTGCGCGAACAGCGGGCGGGGCGCGATGAGGAAGTGAGGACGAGCCGGAGCCGCAGCGACGCGCGAGCCGCTGCTCCCCCTATGGGCGGCTCCGGGTCCTGCGGGACCAGGCCAGGCAGACACACGGGTCGCCCCGCAGGGGGACGCGGCAGCCGCTCGCCGGGGGCGGACCCGGCAGCGCGAGGCAGCCAATCCCCGCGCGCGTCGCGCCGGGCAGGCGGCGCCCTGCTCCGATGTGGGCGGGGCGCCGAGCGCCCGAGCCGGCCAATCCCGACTGCGGGGCGGGGCGCGACGGGGCGGGGCGGTCCGTGGCGGGCAGGCTGCAGCTGTCTGTCTCCGGCCGTGGCGGGGCGTCACCGCGCGCGCGTGTGTGTGTGAGTCCTCGTGCTCGAGGGGGAGGGTCTCGACTTTCTGCGAGGCGTGCGTGGGTCCCTGGCCTGCTGCTGCTCAGCTCGCCGCCGGCCGGCCGGGCGGGCGGGGCTCCGCGGGGCGCCCATTTGTGGCGTGTGACCCGGCTGGATAGTTCACGCGCACCTCCGCGTTGTCGCTTCATAGGTCTCCTGCATTGCGGCCGCCGCGTTGGGGGAAGCGACGGCAGAGGCCTCGGCAGCTCGGGTGACGTGGGTCGCACTGGACCCGTTCATACGGCGGTAGGGAGCACCGGGGCGCCGAGGTGGCATGAAAGCGGAGCGCCAGCGCCGTTCACTTGCGCAGCACTTGCGCATCGGGTCCCTAGGCCGGGTGTGTGGTTTACGGACTCAGGCACCAGCTGGGGACTGCTGCCGCCAAATTGGCCGCTCAAGTTTGAAAGTTCTCCCCGAATTCTTTGGCATTTCCTAACTTTCGTGTGTGGTGGTGCCGCACCAGTGATTCATTGGACATTCGCGCAAATACTTTCCATAGAGCAGTAGTTTAAAGTAGCGTAATTAAAGCTTGCAGCCAGAAAGTTCGGAAATGCAAAATTAAAGTACTAATTTGTGCACATTTGTGTTGGCAGGATTGGTGCCTGAATCTTTAGCATTGTAGGCTACTCGCGGTGAGCTTTACCTATCTTGTGCAGCATGATGCCATGCAGCCTTACCATCTGCAGTAAGCTGGCATCTTTTTATGTATTTTTTTCATTGATCCAGCTGCTGTTGGTGAAAGAGACAAGGGTTGGCGCTTACACAGAGCTCTAGCTGGAAAGCTTATCTCTTGCACCAACAGAAATTTGGTCCAATAAGAGAGATTACCTCTACCACCTTCTCTCTGATATCCTGGACCAGCAAGGCTACAATCAGGCTGCAAACAACATATTTTTAATTGTCAGTTTCTACTACCCGCTCTTGGTTTCCACTCTCAGTGTGTGTGTGAGTGTGAGTGAGTGAGAGAGAGAAATAAAGTTGCCTGTTTTGTTTACTCTGGAATCCTTCCCTTAGATCCTGACTTTTTAATATAGATAATGATATAAACGCACAAGTTCAAAGCTCTTCAGATATGTATAGATGTTATATGATTGGTCAAATAGTGCTTTTTTGGGTCAAAGGTTACCAGTACTGAACAGTCCTTATCAGTGTTCATTCATCAGTTTGCTAAGGGCTTGACTATACTTGAAATGCTACAGTGCACAGCTGCACTACTGCAGCTGTTCGGTGTAGACAGTACCTACTTCCCATTGGCATCAGTAATCCACCTCCCTAATTGGTGGAAGCTAGGTTGATGGAAGAATTTGTCTGTCAACCAGGTGCTGTCTACGCTGGCAATTAGGTCAGCTTAACTGCACTGCTGAGGGGTATGTATTTTTCACATCCCCAAGGAATATATTTAAGCCAACTTAATTTTCTAGTGTAGACGAGGTCTGATAATGTCTGGTATATCTTCCTTCTTCCAAGGGATAGGCTACCCTGGGAACTTACATCGGCATAGCTACATCTCTCAGATGTGAAATATTCACATCAGTGAGAGCTGGTCTACACTAGAGAGTTTTGCCAACAAAAGTCAGCTTTTGTCAACAAAAGAGTGTAGGTGTACATATTCAAATGCTCCTCCCACCAATGTAACTCCCCTGCTATGCCAACATAATAAAACCACCTCAACGAGAGGTGCGAGGCTTATGTCGGCATTGATTGGGTGACCCAATGTCTGTGTAGCCACTGCTTGGCTGTTAGTTCCACTGGAGCCCTGAAATTGACAAGAATGACAACTGGACCTTGCTCTAGCCTGGGAGCTGGGTGAGAAGTCCAGAGCAGCTCCACCCTGCTCGTGGTTGGACCCCGCTGGCTTTGAGCAGGGTGAAAAGCCACTGGTAGCTAGACCCTGGCTCCTGGCTGGGAGCAGGAAGGGAAGCAGCCCCGAGTGGCTTCTCTGCTCGGGGCAGCAGGCGGAGAGAGGTAGGGGAGCTAGAAGCCAGGGTAGTTGGACCCCACTCTGACTCCTCTGACTCCTGGGGGGGGGGGGGGGGTAGTGGGAAGGGGAGAAGCCCCAGAAGCTCTTTCCTGGCAAGCGGGAGGGCAGCCCGCTGAGAGCCCTGGAGCCTGTGTGGCTGCTGGGCTTCTGGCAGGGAGCTGAGAAACCAGTCTCTGAGCCCCCCACAATGCCCCTCTTAGGTCGGTAGAAGAGCTCCTTGTGAGGACACGCACCACTGATCCAAGGAGAGTAGTGTGGACATGCACCACCGGAGTAATTACTGTAAGTCAACCTATATAGTATCTTTCTAGTGTAGACAAGGCCTTAGAGACATAGCTATGCTGACCTAATCCCTGCAATCGACAGTTCTAGGTCAAGGGAAGAATTGTTCTATCAACCTAGCTACCACCTCTTGGTGAGGTGGATTACCTACGCGGAGGAGAGAACCCCTCCCATCGGCATAGGTAGTGTCTACACTGAAGCTCTACAGTGGCGCAGCTGCAGCCCGGTTTTCCCTGTAGACATGCCCTAAGTGTGTGGTAATACTGTCTATTAAATAGATCAGAAAGAATAATACCTTGCATGTTTTATAGCATTATCTGTCTAAAGATCTTAAAGTTCTTGAGTGTTTGATTTGCAGAAGTGTTGAGCACCAACAACACAGTCAGTAGCAAGTTCTGGGTGCTCAGGATCATTGCAGGTCAGGCTCTAATTAACAGGTAAACCTGAACAGGTAAATATGTTTTTATTTTACCTGTTGGGAAAAACTGAGGAACAGAAAGATGAGGATGGTAGCCTGTCCAAGGTCACATAGGAGGTCTGTGAAAAAGAGGAATAGAACTCAAATGGTCTAACTACCAATCTTGTGGTGTAAACATGTTTGTGGTGTAAACATGTTTTCTCTGACGCATGAAACACAGGCTGAAATGCATGTGGTGCTTTAACAAAAATACTGTCGATTCTGATTTTGGTAACAGTTTTTTGTGACAATCGCCACTGCATGCATTTACTGCCTTTGTCCTATTAAATCTTGGTTTTTCTCTTGTGCCTCAACTTCTTATTTTATGTGTTTTATGTGGTATGATCCTGACAGTACAGTGGCTTCTGCTGTTGGTAACGTGTCAGTTTCATGCATGTTGGATCTCCTTGCAGTATTACAGTCAATATTCCAGGTGTCATGTTGTCACAGTAGTGTACATCTCTTAGAAATTAATTTAACTTCATGTGGGCTGGCCACACTAGTGTATATGCTGAGGGGAGAGTTGTTCTTATTACATTCTATCAATTAGCAGTTGTATTAATGAATATTCCTGTGATATTTTGGGGATCACCCAGACCAGTAAGGGATTCTGACACTGCCTGTTTTATAACCCGGGGGCCTAAATGTAGTGCAGCTATGATTCAATTCTCTGACATCAGTAGCCTGCCCACAAGCACAAGGTCTCACCAACCTAGTTACTCCTCACAAGGTGACATCAACAGCCTTTCCAGTCCTGAGTCGCCCCAAATCCATCTTCCTTGAATTCTTAAGTACCGGACACTCAGACTGTTCCCCTCTGGTTCACCATCCCTGAAGGTGTGTAACCAGCTCAGATACCAGCTTACTTTGAGATACACACTTCACACAGTTTGCACACCACGGACCCATTTAGGGTAAAAATAAACAAAAAGTGTATTTAATAGAGAAACCATAGATTCAAAGATGAAAATAGTAAGCATATAGAAAGCAAACATAAGCATATACAAAAAATAAACATAAAGATGCAACCTCAGGCTTTACACTTCCATATCAGATAAATCCCTTTTCTAATATGTTACCTGTTACCTTTGAACAGTTTCCCAGTATATCCCATAGCTATTGGAGGAATCCAAAAGTCAGGGACAGCCTCCTACCACAAGACTTTTGTGTAATTAGGCCTCAAGTACCCTGCCTTCATCCACCTCCCCCATTTTTGTCACTTCCCTTGGATATGTATATGTTGCTTCCAGTATGATTTCTATTACTTGCATCTGAGGAAATGAAAGCTTATGCCTGCAGAAATTAAATTTGTTAATCTTTAAAGTGCTACAGAGCTCTCATTGTTTTTGCTGTATACAGACTAACACGGCTACCCCTCTGGAACTTAAAATGGGTAAGTTTATCTCATCGGTGCTGCAAAGTTAGGCACGTCTATGCTTCTAAAAAGGGTAGGTTTGCTTACTCATTACTTAAAAAATAGTTGCAGACCTTTACAAATCCCTGTCCTATGGGAATGGAGTGTCTCTTTCATAGGAGCTCTGTTTCGTTCAAAGGAATTCACATGATGGGCAGGGAATCTCTTGAAGAACAGGAGAATTTCAAGGCCACAGAAGTATACCAAATCTGTTTGACTGATTTTAGTTGGGCACAAAATTTACAAATATAAAATTAATAAATTAAAATAAGAATTTTTTGAAATGGGACAACTTTCCACTAAGAAAAAATTATGAAGACGAGAAATTAATTTTTAAAAAAATCATTCTTTTAACTGTGGAAAGGAATCAAACACTAGAAAATGGGATACAGAACATTCAGACTGGAATCTAGTGCTCAATAATACAAACAAAAAAGTACAAATCTGCAATTAATTAATAGCATAACTACTAAACACAGAGTGTTAACTTACACTTTTCATAAAATTATTAATGTCCATCACCAGTTACTCTTCCCATGTTCAGATAACCACAGTATTTCTTCTCCCACTGGATCTCCTTACAAATGGCCATATTTTGCAAAGTTCTTACACAATAATTTCATTTGGTTCTTTAAATTAGAATGTTATTACAAACTTTCCATTGTGTTAAAATGTTCCGTCAAACAACACTTTTATTTCTTCAGCTAGAATGCTAAAGTTACCCACAGTCATTTCTTGGATTCTGTTCTCATGCTTGATTTCTCAAAAACTCCCTCTCTGTACAGATATTATTGAACCATTGGAACAACTTACTAATGTCTGTGGTGGAGTCTCCATCACTAGAAATCTTAAAATCAAGAGTGGGTTTTTCTTTTTTAAAAAAAAAAAAAAAAAAAAAAAGGCTCTAGTTCATACAGGAATTAATTTAGGGAAGTCATATGACCTGTTATTCAGAAGGTCAAACTAGCTTTATAATCTGTGAATAAATATATGGTGAAAATAACCTATAGATCATCACTTCATGCAAGCTGAAATCTTCATAATCTCCTTTCTGCTCTACTGAGGTGTCAAACTTTTAGTGCTTCCTTGTCTACAACGTAAATCAAAACAGTTATCTCCTCTTTTTAAGAAGCCCATATAGCTATCATGAATAGCTGAAAATGCTGTCCCCTTCTGAAGTATTTACCTAACTTTTAATTCTTGTTTTAGCCATTTTTGTGGGTTCATCAGCCTGAGAAGGTTCAAAGTTCAAATTGCTGGTCTCAATCTCAACATGCTATTTACTTGAGCAGCAGCATCTTGACTATAATGGGTTTATTACTGTTTTCATCCATTGAATATAGTTTTTCTGGACTCAAAGTTATTAATTTTTGCTCACTGAAGGCAAAAATCAAAATATTCTCTTGTACATAAAACTTCTGAGGTTTCTCACAGTTTTTGTTGCCATGATATCTCTTTATTGTCTGGGGTTGTTGAATGCAGCAATTCGGGTGGCTTCACTTCCTAGAAAAGATGTACTAAAATGCTTATTTCAATCTTGAGTCCATTTTATTGTAAAATAGAAAATTTAGTTGCAGGGCAAAGCTTGTGCTTTTTTTATATGTAGTATTAGGAGTATAATTGTGGTGCCTAAGAGACATAGGATCCAATTGTGTTCATTTACTGATTTCCTTTCTGTTAATTTGTATTGAACGCCTGCAGTTTGCCATGTAACATCAATGCAAAATGTCTGGTCATTGATGATGCTAAGGAAAATGTCACTAGCCATTAAGTGAGTATAAGCGACTAATGATGAATATAACATGGCCTTTCCCCTTCTTTCAGCTTGTCTTGCCTGTCTTTTTCTCCCCTGCTACAGATGCAGAAGTGTCTCAAATGTTTCTCTAACCTCTACACTTGCCCCAGTAACTCCATTCCCATCTCCCGATCTCTTTTACACTCATTCCCTCCCCTCCCTTGTTCTTCTCCTTAACCTCTTACTCATCTCTGGCTCTTTTCTTCCCCAGTACAAGCTTGCTTTAGTTTCTCCCATTAAAAACAAACAAAAAAACCTGGACCCCACTTGCTTCTCCAAATACTGCCCCTTCTTCCTTTCATCTCTAAGCACATTGAACATGCTGTCTGGATTTCTTCTCTCCAGTTTCATCCAAGACCCTCCAATATGGCTTCTGACCCTTTTACTTAATTGAAACCATTCTCCCCAAAGTCTCTTAAGAACTTTTTCTTAGCCAAATCTCAGAACCAGTAATCCATCCTCATCCTCTTTGGCCTGTCAGCCCCTTTTGACACAGTTGACCATGCTTTTCTTCAAATCTTGTCCTTTCTTTTCTTCCATGACTTTTTCCTTTTGGTTCTCTTTCTAATCATTCCTTCAGCATATATTTTGGAGGTTCCTCCTTATCGTCCATTCAACTTTCTGTGGGAGTTCCCCAGGGCTTTGTACTTGGTCCCTTTCTCTTCTCCCCTTACATCTTAACTCTGGATAATTTCATCCACAAACACAAATTCAACTACCATCTCTATGTGAATGACTCAACTCTGTACTCCAGACTTGTCTCTCTGTCCAAACTAAAATCGCAGCATGTGTCTGACATTTCCTTGTGGTTATCTAGTGATCAGCTCAGGGTCATCATGACTAAAACAGAGCTTGTAATCCCCAATCCCTCCCAGCTACCTCCTTTCTCAGTAACTGTGGACACCACCACAATCCTGCTTGTCAGTTAGGCCCATAACCTTGAAGTCATCTTCAACTTGCTCTCTAGGTCCTCATGTCAAGGCTCCGTCTAAGGCCTGATCTACACAGATGGCTTAATTCGAATTAAAGTCCCTTAATTCAAATTAATTACTCCCGCATCTACACTTGCACATTGTTAATTCGAATTAAGGAGCCTTTAAATCGAATTAATAAAACCACCTCTGCAAGTGGATTAGCACCTGAAGCGCATCAGTTAATTCACATTAGTGTGAGTGTGGACGCAATGGGACTTAATTTGAATTAATTGGCCTCCAGACTGTATCCCATGATGCCCCATTTCAGTACCCTCCCCCAAAGCAGCCCCAGGAAGTTTAAATCTTCATTTCCTGCTGTGAATGGGTTTAAAATCCAAGATGCGATCATCCCCCCCCACACACACAACAAGTCCTTTGCAGTTTGTCTCTTTAAGGGTTTGAAAGATTTCACCACCCCCCTCCGCACGTGGTGAATGCGTTTTAACTGCCCAGCAAGCCCTTTGCACTTTGTCCCTTTAAGATTTGTCCCTTTGAAAGTTTAGCCCTTTAAAGCTTGTCCCTTTGGAAGATTTCACCACCCACCCCACTCCCCGCCTGGTGAATGCGTTTTAAATGCCAGCCCTGAAAGGAAATTCTTTGCTACATTGTTTGTGGCCAATCATGGAAATTGATACTTTCATAAGAGTTTATTCACAGTGCTACATGTGGATACATTATATCATGCTTTCCATGAGTGAAATGAAAACATTTGTATCACTGTATTAATACACTAACTGACTCCCTTGTTATTTATCTTACATTCTACAGACACCTGTAGAATCAAAATCAAAGGCAAGCAATATACAGGGGGTTGTAGAGGGAGCATAAAAGGCAAACAGCATATAGTTCTAAAGTAATCCAGGATAATCTGCGATGTATTTGTCATGGTCAAAATGAGAGCATAGTCCAGCTGGCTCCGTGTGCCTGCAGCAGTGGTGATCGGGGGAGTAAAAAAACAGCATGAAAATCCTTTTCCTGTTTGTTTGGGGGTGGGGGAAGAGGGTGGGAAGCAGCGCTGCATCCTAGGATTATGACACTCATCACAACAGCCTCTATGGTTAGTTGCACTGTGGGATAGCTTCCCACATTGCACTGCTTTCTAATTCGAATTAAGGCTGGCCAGTGTGGACGCAAGAAACCAGCACGAACATTGTAGTGTGGACAGTCTGCAGTGCTTTCTATAGATCGCTTTCTGTAATTCGAATTAAGCTAATTTGAATTAGTGCTGCAGTGTAGCCTAAGTCTTGCAGTTTCTTTCCGTCTCCAAGATGCAGCCTTTCTTTTCCATCCACACACCTAAAACTTTCATCCAGCCTGTCATCATCTTGCATCTCTTTTACTGCAGTGTCCTTTTCTCTACCTTGAAAAATGCAGTTTTGCCTTGCCCATAGCCATTCAGATTGCTCTTGCAAAGATAATTTCCCTAGCCTGTCTCTTTTTGAGTATGCCATCATTCTGCTGCCTCCCCCTTCTGTTGTTTCAAACCTAAGCTACTTGTTTTCATTTTCAGGGCCCTACACAGCACCGTACCTATCTTCTTGCATTCAGTATTGAGTCCTAGACAAAGGAATGTGGTCCCACTTCCTTGAGCGTGTCTGCCGTGTAAATTGAGCAAGGGAAGAGAATGAAGGTACATTGACATAAAAGGTAAACAAAGCATTAATCAAACTGGCAAGTGGGGGAGATAGTTTCACAACCGGGGGGAGGGGGAAGGACTGCAAAAGTTAACATAGCGTCAGCTCCCTGGTGGACACAACAAGTTGAGCTTCCAAGGAGGGCTTCCTGACTTTGAAGACAAAAATAAACTTTGAGGATATAAGCAGAGAGAGGGAGTGTTATTTTGGCATCTGTCACCTGAAAAGACAAAGAGACCATGTGCTTTAGGCACTTGCCAGCCATGCTGGAAGAATGACTGGTGAGAAAATTACTCTGAACAAAAGACTCTAGTTGGATAAATTAGGTTTTAGCCTTAAAAGAATATTTTTACTTTGTTTGCAACCATTTCTGTCCCAATTCCCTCTGCTTGGTATCACTTAAGTATCTGATCTTTGTTAATAAACTTAATCTTGCTTTATTACTCAGCCATCTCAGTGCAGTGTTTTAAACTGAAGAGAAAAATCCTCAGTGTTGCCTGATTTCTAGGTGTTTAATAATTTGAATGGGGTTATAGACTCACCAATTGATCTGATCAGAAGATAATGAGATTCTGTCCCGGAATCAGGCTCCAGAAGAGTTTTATAGGGACCCCCAGGGTGCATGACAGGAAGGCTCACACTGATAACTGAATCTGTATAATTTTATAAGCTTTTATTAAAATAACTTAAAGCACAGATTAAGCACAGATTTATTAAGATAACACAAAACACAGAAGCACCCAGTGTTGCAGGGCATGTGGTTGTGATGACCCGTCCGTACCTAGGGTAGCCCCCCTGAAAACATCAAGGTCAGGGCATGCTGCATAAGAAGAGCAGATTCTCCCAAACTGATGGCTAACACTTCAGTTAGATTTATCAACCAGTCACAAATAATGCTTCTGATCCCCCACACTGGTTATCAAGAAGCTAAAAACAAGATGTTACACAGCCCCCTTATTACATTTCAGCCTCTGGCCCCCAATTAGCAACTAGGTCTAGTAGAGAGTTAAGTTATTAAAACTCTATTCCCTTTACCAGAAATGTTCTCCTGATCCCCCAAGGGTCAGCCACATTACCAGATCAAACTTGGATCTTACCCAAAATATCACGCTGCCAGCCAATCCCTTAGTAACTAAACTAAAGGTTTATTAAAAGGTTTCAATAAGAAGAGAGATGTTAAATGATTAATGCAATCAGATATATACAAATGCCTTTAAAGTCCATATATATCAGATTCTCAGCAGAATTGTGGAGTTTGCAGGCTTGTATAGTTCCTCTGGTGTACATCCAGTACCTGGATGGGTCTCAGTTCTTTGTTTCACAGCTTCAGGTGTAGATAAGTTGATCCAGAGGTGGGAAGTAGAAATGAAGACAATATGGGGATGGTACAGCTGCCTTTTATATCCCTTTGCCATGTGACTTGTCCCAAACAGAGCCGCATGGAAAAGCCTCAGAGTCCCTTGTCCATATGCATGTTCTTACGTGTCCTGGTGACTAATAAAGAGTAGACCTTGGATTCTTTCACTGGATTCCTCGTACATTTCAGTCCCCTTGATAGGCCATTAAGCAGGCTTAGTGCTGCTGTCGGGGGATGTCACGCAGAAACACCGCACAAGTTTGAAATACAAATATACTACACATATTTAGAACTTATAATACAAAACTGACACATAAATAGAAATGTGCTTATCAATCTTAGCTAATCATGACTCTTCCATTGGTACCTTGCATGACTTATCCTATACAATATTTATTGCAATTCCGTAATATTGGTATCAGTAATATTATAAATGATCACTCATATGCCTGACAGCATCACAGTGGTGACAACCCCTTTATTGGTCTGGGTGAACCCCCAAAGTGTCACAGTGCCAAAGGAACACTTCTCAGTGTCCAAGAAATCCTCCAAAAAATTGGAAAGACAAGACCTGAGATTCCTGATACTTATAATGTTTAAATAAATAAATAAAAGCAGAAAAGGAGCTTCCCAGAAGAAACTTCAGGTCGTCTTTGAAACAAAACAGGACACAAATTCATTTTGTCATTGTCCAAACTGGTGTGTTCATTGACTGTTCTTATTTTAAACAGTGGAAAGAAAGGGATCTGGATGAAACACAAATTATGAAAGTTGTAGTCATTGGACTTGGTGGGTAAGTGCAAACAAGTTAAATCTCTCTTAAAACAAAAATGTAAGATTGCCTCAAACTCCATATTGAGATATAACAATCCCTTTGTGTGAATATAGATGTCTTTAAAAACAAAGGAATTAAAAACTTAAGATTAATACTGTATTGTCAGTTTTATTTAATTTTTTATAACTTGTCCCACCCTCCATCATAGATTGACCCTCTCAGACATCAACTTTAGTCTTCCTTTTTTCCATAGTCATATAAGCTGACTAAAATGAGTTAGAAGATCCAGACAAATGTTGGAAAACTGTGCAAACAGTACTTAATATTCTGAATAAAATTAAATTTTTGTAATTGCCTTGTTGCTAGTGCACGTTGCATTCCTAGGTTATTGATTATCTTTGTCCTGACTGACACATTGTTTATTCCATTTTCTATCTCAGTGTGACAAATGGGGGGAAAACAACACTGGCAAAACGACTTAGGAAACAGCTTCCGAACTGCATTGTACTCTCTCAAGATGACTTTTTTAAGGTAATAGAGTTGATGGAAAAACTTCATACATAAAATTAGACTTTAAATGTAGTTCCTGCAAGACTATATTTTTTTTCTGGATCTGCCAGTATGTGACTATTTAAAATGTGTCCTGTTCATAATAATTTATATTGACTCTATTTGGAAGAAGGGGAAATAAAATTAATAATTCTATAATAATGTTAAAGCTGTCAATTGCCCAGAAAAGATTTGGAATATGACCAACAGATTAATCATCTCACTGCATCCTCTGATATTATATTTAAAGATGAGTGGAGAAACAGATATACTTCACAAAATGCTTTGTGCTACTGCAATTCATATTATTTTTGCAGTTTATTTTTAACTTTAGATAGAAGACAACAAATCAAAACAAAATGGCAACAAAATTAAATGTTTTTTCATATCTTAAAAAAATGCAAAAGCATAACACTTTCTGTATCTATATGAGTGGGAATGGCCAGTTCTTGTTCCTGATGTGGTTATTGTTCTCGAGAGTGAAACTGTAGTTTATGCAAAAGTTTATATTAAAATCCAGAGATGCTTGTGTTTATATAATACGTGATATACTATCATGATGCATTTCAGTAGATTAGCAAATAATTTTACTTGGATGATTCTGTTTGGGGGTGGGACATGTGGGAAAGATTTTTTTTTTTTTTTTTTTTTTTTTTGGATCAGAGTAATTTTGGAGGAACCTAGTGATACATCAAGATAACATCTAAGGGGAAGCAGCACTCCCACTGTGTTGCAACCCATTCTTTATGAAAAACTCTGTGAATGCTCTACTACTCTCTCCCCCACTCCCCTGCTTCTTTGGCTCCGTTTCTCCTCCTGCTCAAGCTACGTTTTCTGCTCCTCCTATACTAGCAACCTAACCCTTCCCCCTACGCCTCTCACACTGGCCTTCCAGCCTTCTTCCCAACCCCACCATGAATATTACACAAGGGAATTCAGAGTAAGAGGGTTACTATTGCCTTTTGACCTGATAACTTCCTTCAATACATTTTTTTCTCTCTAGCCAGAAACTGAAGTAGAGGTAGACGAATGTGGATTTAAGCAGTACGATGGTTAGTAGATTGGGTATATTGCTTGCGAACATTGTGTTGAAATGTCAGCTGTAGCTTTTAACTGTTTCTTTTGGATCAAGGCAGTCATCAGTGGGGACAGTGTTTTTGCTTTGTTTTTTGTTTTTAAAAAAATGGTTAGTGGGGTATGTCTGACAAAAAATAAAAAATGTAATTCGAAAGGATTTTTTCAGGATGTTGTTTAACCAAAAAAAGTCAGTATTTTAAAAGTTCATAGTCATCATACTAGACAGTTTGATGTAGCAAACCTTTATTTGGCTATTACACAATACCATTACTATGGAATAGCAATAATATTTTCACCTCCCGCATTTATCACTGACTTTATATCTTTGTTTTGCAAATTAGCTAGCCCGTCCTGGGCCCAGAAACAGCTTTTACTTAGCATAGCATAGTAGGAATGTTCTGGCGACAGCATGTATGTATCGAAAGTTCTGGGGAGATGAGTCTCCAAACTGCTACCTCTTGTGCTGTCCTTCCTAAAGGCTAGTTAAACAAACTATCTGCAGCAGACTTTATTCTTTCAAGTCCTGAACTTTCTTGGTCTTCTAAACTATGATGTATGACACAGCCAACTGACGGTTACTTAGTGAAACCTTGTCAATTTATTAAGACTTTTCTGAACAGCGTTAGTAGTTGTGATTTCAAACCTAATGCCAATTATACCATTTTATAGCGTTCAATGTTTGTTTTTTGTTTGGTCATATAGGGCCAGATTCTGGCACTTTTACTCATTTTGGGTAGCCTCTTGCTACACAAGTAGCCCCACTAAATTAATAGGGCTACTTATAGGGTATGTTGTCAACATGAGTATCAGCATCTGTCCCATAACAAGCAATATACGCCTTAAAACCAAATAAGTAAAAGACAGATATTAATACCTTCTTTGACAGTAAATTAAAGAAAACTGCATTCCAAAGGCAAAATCCTGGTCCCCTTAAAGTCAGTGGGAGTTATATTTGGGTTCCAGGCCAGTTCAGTGAGATTGGTTGTAATGTAGAAAATTATCAGATTAGCAAATAGCAGAATTTAATTTAAATGATTGTCCTTTTTTTCCCCTTTGTAGAGGTGTACCTCATGACAAAAAGTGTCCTTGATTGGTTTGATGGCTATTAGCCTGAAAGTTAGTGTAGGCCTAATCCTGGGAGGTTCTGAGCACTTCCTGTAACATCCTCAACTCTCAATGTGAACTCACTGAGAGTCAAGGCTCTTTAGCACCTCCCAGAATCAAATCCTAAAGCCTTGTCTACACTAGCACTTTTGTTGACAAAGCTTTTGTTGGTCAGTAGAATGAAAACACACACGCACACACACCCCAACTGACATAAATTTCACCGACAAAAGCGCCAATGTGGACAACACTATGTTGGCAGGAGACACTCTCCCACCGGCATAGAGTGGCTACTTGGGAGACCTTACAGCGGTGCAGTTGCAGAGGTACAGCGAGATGAAATCAGGCAAGATGAGACCAAAGTTTCAACCTTTTTCTCATGCAAGAATAGTTACTGAATTCAGGACTGTACCACAGATCAAATGTGTTGCAGATTATAACTAAAGATGAGCCCAAATTGCAGTTTGAGATCTGGGTCTAAACTTTAAATTCTAGGCTATTATTAGTTTGGTACAGGCCATCTCTAATTATAAACCTACAGTTTAATATCCTGCAGCTGATCTAAGATTTCCTGTAATATATTGGTATTTATTTATGACATTAGCCTAAACCTTGAATTCTGTGTTTACTACCAACATTCATCAGCTATGTAACTTTCAGTTAAACTTTTGAGCTTCACTCAGCTTGAACAATGAAACTAGATGAATCTGTTTGACATTCTGGTTCACGTGCCCAAGTTCAGTGCTGTTATTTGAGGTTCCAGTACTAAATGGGAATGTTAACATTTACATTTATTTTAATTAATGCTACTGCTTTTATGTAACACCTACATTTTGATCTTAAACTATTTCACAGGGTGCCTACTTAACTCAGAAATAATGTAAACATTAAAAAAAGCCAAAACAAAAATGGTTTAACTTAACCTTTGTGTCTTTTCTAGTACTTGATGCCCTTTATATGGAGGAAATGGTGACAAGCATACGCTCATGGATGAAAAATCCAACAGGCTCTTCTATCTCAACAGCAGAATCAAAGAATACACATGACAATCTGAAAAGTACGGAAGAAGTTCACATTTTAATAGCTGAAGGTTTTCTTCTGTATAACTATGAGTAAGCTATGCTACCTTACAAATAAATTTTAAAATGTCAGGTTAATATAAACTGTAAATGGGAGTGAGTAAAGAAACAAAATGACTAAACATGTTATCATCTTAGACCTCTGAATGAAGTATGGGATAGAAGATATTTTCTGACCATTCCATATGAAGAATGCAAGAGGAGGAGGAGGTAATGTTTTAAAATTATTGCTCACTACAGGTCATCATGCCCTAGTACTCATAAGATAGAAGGGTTCCTCTGTGCCAATGTGTACTCCCACATCCACCAACTGTAACAACTCTTAGAGCAGAAACTGCTGACTCTCCTGAGTCCTTTATTGTGATCTTGCTATTGCTGAGGTAGTCAGCTCTGCCTGGTTGCTATTCCATCCCTGACGGTAGAGCCTTCGTGGTTCCCAGGATTATTCTAGCAGCATCTGTAATCCTTAAAAGTACAGATCCACTCCCTATTTATTATTATTATTATTATTATTATTATTATTTCATATTGTAGTTGTGCATGGCGGCACCAGTCATTGTTCAGAGTGTCAATGTACAGACACAAAGTAAAAAGCCCCTCCTCCAAGGAACTTACAATGTAGGTTAATTACAGTATAATTGTACTTAAGCATTGTTTAGGAGGGGAGAGAAACAGATAAAAACAAAGCGTTTACTCTTGCACCTACAAGAAGCTGTTTCACCACAATGCTGGTCAGTGGCAGAGCTGACATGCAATTCATTGCGTATTATTTGAGTTAGATATTGGGCCACTCTCTGTCTTCAGTTACTGTTGCAAACTTGGAGTAACTGTTGCAAATCTGGTTTTGATGGCATTATTCTACAATGACACAATTGTATCTTAGGTCAGAATCTGGTTCACTGACTGCAGAATTCCTATATTCATAATGGCTTATGTTTTGAAAAGTGACTAGTAGATTTTGGGTGCCTTTATTTCCAGGAGCCAATTTCAGAGACCTTAAAGGAGTTCCATCATCAAAAGGTGGGTGCTCAGCACTTCTGAAAATCAAACCCTCTAGAGTGTTGCAAGTTGAGCAACCAAACTCACTAATCACTTCTGAAAATTTAGACCGATGTGAAAAATATTAAGTATGATAGCAATGTATTTTGGCTATTTATATATAACTTACTTATGAAATAAAGCTTAATTAAAATGTAACAGCTGTTTCAAGAAGAATCTGCTCTTGCCCAGCTTTGCAGTTGAAATGATAGGCAAAAATAGGTCAGGTGATTTGATGATGGTTATGTGAGCAATATGCGAAATCCTTTTATAACTAAGGAGTCTCCTTTGCTCTGACCAGCAGATGCACTCTTTCTCTAACATTTTGGATAGATAGTCTTACCTAACAAATAAGGGTATACGAGTGCACACCAGAAACAAATGTAAAACTTGCATAGGAAAAGCAAATATATTTTTTGTAGTACCAGAGTCTACCAACCAGCAGATCCACCAGGATACTTCGATGGACATGTATGGCCTATGTATCTGAAACATAAAAAGGAAATGGAAGAAAATACAAATAATATCGGTATGGTATACTTAATCTTTGAATATATAAAAAATTATGAAAAGTAGTGATTTTTGCAAAGCACTGTATTTTTCCAGAAATTTTTTTGGCATTTTATGTAGCAGGTTAGATGCTTTTATTGTTTTCTCATGGATAAGTGATCGTCATGCAAGAAAAGTCTTATAAAGATTACCCACCTTTGTGAGTTACAGGAATAAGCAAAAACGTACTTGTCACTTTGACTAGTAATTCCTGAACTCCATGTGACAAACCAGTTTGCATGTGTGTGCAGTTCACGAGAAAAATTCTGGGGAGCTATATGGCACATGGGAGATCAATGCATTAGAACATGGTTTACAATCTTGAGTTAGTTCTTAGATAGAATAAGTTTAATGATTACAACAGCAACTTGGAGAACACATTGCCAAGCCACCTCACAGTCTGGCATGAGGCATGTCAGGATTTTGATGCTTTTGTGGAGCTATATAGGGAAGTTTTCATAATGCTAAGCTAATGCTGTTAGAGCCTGATCCTGCAACATGTGGAGCACTTCCTGCAAGGTAATGGGCATTGAGCATCTTCAGCTCGAATGGCAGGGGTGCTCAACACTTTTCAAGATCAGACCCTAAATTATTCCTTCTGATATTGATCAGTACCATACTAAAGATTTTTATTTATTGAAAAGGTTAATGGTGAAATTCACCCCAGTGGAATGAGAGAGCCTGTAAGAGACTCTATATACTCCATACATGATGCACAGAGCCTTGCATTATCTCTACTATGAGGAATTGTGCCAAAATAAATGTCTGAAGTAAATGAAGCACATGTTTCAAATCAGTGGAAATGTGAGAGATGAGATAGGGGGAGGGAATAGAAACTGCCTAAAAAAAAAAAGCCTTGAATGAAGGATCATCGTAGAAGTAGTTGTTCCTCTGGGTCACTTCCAAATGGATTATGCTGGATTTGTGGGACATACAGTCCTATATAATCTTTATCTGGGGCACTGTTAGAAGTAACCCATCCTAACACTGATTTACAAGTAAAATCTATTGCATTAAAGTATCTTTTTGCTTTTTTTTATTAAAACAGCAACAAAATTGGCTAGCTGTTACATATGTTAAAGCTTTTTGTTTGAAAGTGAAAACCTTTCCTTTCTCTGTAGCAGCATCTTTTAGCCCTTAGAGAATCTGCTTGCTTGTGTTCCTTTTTGGGAGTTCTGCTCTTTTCTCTTGAATGAGAGGCTGAATTATGGGACTTGTATTTTGTCTTTGTTTTTTAACTATGAAATCAAGTAGAAACCTATGTCTTGTGCCTGGAGAGACTGATGTCCCCAGCAGGAGATACTGGACTGTTTTCAGAATTCTGGGTCTTTTCTGGAAAACAGAAGAGAGGAGAATGAATGTAGGGTTTCAGAAAATGTATTAAATAACCACCTGCAACATGTGTTCTTACTCCTCAATCTGAGAAAATGAGGTTCAGCTGTTTGAAATTAAGATGGTGGCCCCAAAAACCTGATAATTAGGAACCCTGTGTATATGATTCTATCCCCTGCAGTCCCAGCCTTTCCTTTTTGATCCTCTTGTTCCTCCTAATGCTATGCTGAGGAATTGCTTAGTACTGTCCTGTCTGAAATTGGAGTGTTTCTTTCTGAATTGTCGCTGCCACTTCCTAAAGCACCTGGGTGTTCCTCAGAAGACTCTCATCCATATACTGACCAGACCAAACCCTGCTTAGCTTGAAATTTGACATGTTCAGATAACAGAGGGCTGCAGAAAGATGCTGAGAGACTCAAACATTGTCTGGTGAGGATTTTTTTATTTTTATTTTTTTAATGACAGAATGAACATCAATCTTGCAAAAAGGAACAATAAATAACTTTTTCTTAGGTCAGGTTTACACTAGACATTTTTTTTTTGCTGGGATAGCAATGTCAGTTGTGGGTGTGACTTGTTTTTTTCTTTTTGCAGTGTTTCTATACACTAAGGCTTTTGCTGGTAAACAGTTATATTGACATAAAAGTGTTTTGCTGGTTTAGCTTATTTCACTTGCCAAGGTGGGATAAGCACTTTTTTGCCAGTTTAATAGGGTGCCTCCACACGAGCAGGATTTGCCAATATAACTAGACTTGTCTGATATAGAGCTGGACTTCATCAACCAATCCATATATATAGTTGGGCAGGAAAAACAGTTTTGTTAAGTTTGTCATTATTTCCTTTAGGGATGGGAAAAGCAATACAAGAACACACATAGCACAAAGATTTAATCTCTTTCTTTGCCTGTGCAAATATATATATATTTAAATTTAACTAAACAGTCTGGAACATTAGAGATTACAGCACATTCATCATTCTATCCTCTGCCTGTCAGCAGAGTTATTACATCCTAATTGGAGGTCCTAAATATAACATATTGTGGGCCACAGAAGAAGAATAATTTGCATTAACCCTGAACTTTCTAGTTAGCTGTGCAAGTTCTGGCAAGTTCTCAAACTCATTCACCAATAGGCTTCCATTACAGGGGGAAATTTCTGATGAATTTCTCAATTTACCATAAAACTAGGATTTCTGTCCTTTTGGAATTACTATGGACTATTTTTTTTTTTTTTTTTTTTTTTTTAAAAAAACAAAGAATCTGGTATTTTTGCATGGATTGATCCCCTTATTTATGGACTTCTATTTAAGTGATATTGGGTGAGGAAAGGAAGTATTTATCTTTTTTTTTAGGTGCTATCACAATAGAAATAGGTGCCATTCAGGATTGTGCCGGGTGCTATACAAACTTATAGGAAGTTACAGTTCATTTTAATTAGTAATCTTGTGTTCACTTTCTCTCCCCTTCTTTTTCAGTTTATTTGGATGGAACAAAATCTGAGGAAGACCTTTTTTCACATGTGTATAATGATATAATACGGGAGTTAGAAACTTGGAAAAAATAACTCATAGGAAATTGGAACAACTCATTAACAAAAATCAATACCAACATTAAGGGATAAGGTAAATGCCTAGCATTTGAAGTCTAGTGTTGCAAAACTCTTATATTTCTCTGAATAGGAAGCAAAAAGCTACAGAAGCAGAAGGGTAGCTGTGGTCTGAATCTTAGATCTAAAATACTTGGACTCCCTGGAATCATAGATTCCAAATCCATCAGGGTTGGCTTAGCCCTTCATCCTTTAGTGGTAGGTTAATAGAGTATACTAATCACTTTACTATGCATGGGTTTTAAAATAAAACTTAAAAAACTCAGCTCATGTTGGTGCTCATTGGTCAGAGAAGACCTTATGGCCTTCCATTTAGAGCTGGATTTTGATCAGTTTCTTTAACCCCACTGAAAAACTCAAAATTACCTTATCATTTTAGATCCACTTTCTGCTCTCACTCTCAATGTTGCTTGCATGTTGAAGTAACATTTTTATTATATTCCTCCAAATTCTCAAACACTTGCTTTTCATAAGTAGAGATGAGCAGGTAGGCCTGTGGATTGATTCACAACTAAAGAGAATAAGGAGCTTCTTGAATAATTTATTTAAATATTGAAGAACAGGGAAGTTTAATAAATCAGTTTTCCCTAATCCATTATTCCAGGCCTTTTTTGGTTTGCAGTTTTGGAGTGTTTTTTGTTGTTGTTTTTTAACTTCTGTGTTCTCACAATAATTAGAGAGATTTAGCTAAGATTCCCTTTTTCTTTATTTAGATTGGGAAGCATACTCAAAGCTTTTTCTTTTTTCTTTTCTTTTCTTTTAAATTTAAGCAGTAGTTAAATGAGTTGCAGCACTAATTTAACAACTGGAGTCTGTCCAACAATATGTCCACTGATTCTTAAAAAGAATTCTAGAGGAAGAACCAATGCATATGTATCTGAAAGAAAAAGCAAAGTTTGTATTTTAATAGTTGATCCCGTAAGTCTGGTCTTCCTACTGTGTAGAATGTGTGCAATGCTTTTACTACCTCTTTGATACTGATGCAGTGCAGTGAATATATAGATATAGCTGGTCAGTATGTCTTTTTTTAATCTCTAAATAATGTATAATAATTTAATTCTTAAAATCAATAATGTTAATTTTTAAAATATCCATTCAACTTTGTATGTTCATAAAACATGCATCACTACACAATATAAATAAGTGGGTACAGAGTTGTGGCTGATCTTTACTATTAAAAAAAAAAATCTAGAACAGGACATAGGAGAGGCAGCAAAACTCCACTCAAATAAACCTCCTGGTCATATTTTGTGCCAGTATATAGCACATGTAATAAGCATGCAGAGGCCATCACAAATACAGCACAATATCATTCACAATGAAGCAGGTTAACATTATTTGAAAAATAAAAACTAAGTTAAAAATAATTGAATATATAGTCAATGATATTATGTGGATGTGCCATATCCTTATGAATGAGAGGGATGTTTAGTATCTAGATGCAGATTATATACAAACTGAATGTAAATACTTGTTTCATAATTGCTTCAGATCTGGAACAGATCAATGGCTGGATAACTGCAGAGTTCAGATATATCTGAAAGTTTTTGAGAGAAAGTGGTAACAGTATATTACATAAAGCAAAAAACTAAGTTTGATAAGATTTGAGCGGAAGAATAACATATCTGAGCTTCAAGCAGGTGACAAAAATTGTGAGAGACATAACAGTAGATGCCATGTAATATCTATGAACTTATATCTTTTAAGGTGAGCAAGTCACTGCATAACCATGTGGGACGTTGGGACTCTCTTCAATATGGATTCAGAATCAATTTTATGGTGTTTGGCAAAGTGATCATCCAATCTATTGTATGTAAATCAGTAACACCTTTACAGAAATCCATATTGTATTGTAGTGAATGTTGATTCTGTTAGACTCAAATATTGATGAACAGTATAGCAGGGAGTTTTTTTTAAGCGATAGCCTTGCTCAGAGTGGCATCTGTAACCCTGTGTGAAACTTTAAACCTGATTTAATATTTAATCATGTAATATAAAGAATTTAAAAATTACCTTTAAAAATGTAGTTCTGAATATTTTTTATAAATATTGCATCATAAGTATACACTGTGAACAATTTCATATGCAAGTAAAATATTTTTGGAATTGCAAATCATAAATGCAAAGTGATTGTTTAAGATGAAATACTTTCTAATGTGAATTTCTATATCTCAGTTTTATACAAAAAATAAAATATACTCTAGTTCTGGCAAGCCCTTTGGGAATACAAAACAATAAATGACTTTACGTATATATATATATATATATTTTTTTTTTGCAGGGAGGTGTGCAAGTCACATAATTGTAAAGCAAGTGTGTGTTCAACTATCTGATACTTCCCAGACACTTCTTATTTTTGGTGGTCAGAAATCCTGGATTCTATCCCTGATACAAGTGTAATAAGAAAGATAAAACTGGGGTTGTTACATTAGGGACCTGGGTTCTATTCCTAACGGATAGAAAAGGTAAAATAGAAATAGGTAGAACTTGTTAATTAACTTTAAGTCCTTAAGATCAATGATCCATGATCTTTAATACATCTTTTTTGATTTTAGCTGTATTTTTAAAGACATGGAAGAGTTTAACCACCTTAAGTCAGAGAACCTGGCCCTGAAGGGTCAAGTGGACGTCTTAAAGCAAACTTCTGTTGCCCCGTCCCTTGTTTATCCTCCCCTTCCGTCTGGTCCCTCTGCCCCCCAGCCTATGAGGATAAACTCGGTCACAATGACCCTACCCTGTTTGTCCTATTGTGACTCGGACAGTTGTCCGTGTTCCCAATGCCCCTCCTGATGCGGATCTTATCTGTCGGTCTGGTATCCAAATTCCTGCTGGTCCCCACCAAGAAGGAGAAGAGGGCCCCACCGTCCGTCATGAAGTTACACTCACCTCCTTGACAGACAGTGACCATGAATGTTTGTATAGAGAACTGGGTCCCCCGCCATGGGAGTGGAATTTATTTTTGCAATGGTTAGTATGTGTAGAGAGCCAGTTGATCTGTTATACTGGGCAAGATTTAGAGCTAGCCTGGGAAACCCTTTTAGGCCTCCTGGCAGGAGCTGTGGGTCTCCAGAGCAAGAATTATCAAAATATCATCCTGGATACGGCTAGAATTTTATTTGGGGTGTACTCACAAGCAGAGGGTCTGGTGAAACTCGCCCCACTCCCTGGGGAGTATCCCCAAGCTGCTATACAGCGTATTGAAGCATGGATCTGTGCCTTTGAGGATCCTCTCCCAAAGGGGTGGCAAATGGCTCCTGGTGTGGGTTTCGGTACGTCTTTACTGGACTCTTGGCTTTAGTGCCTAAGCCCGCCAGTTCACCACTGGCTTGAGCTACAGGTGGGACCCTTTCATGCTGACAGCCTAGTTTTGCTGGTGGAAAAGGCTTCCACCTATATGCACCAGCACAATAATGCTCAAAACACCCCTGTTGAGTCTGATGGACCCTCCGGCAAAGCCGTCAGCTGGAGGAGCGCCTTGATGCCCTTCTTAGGGATCGCGGGCCAAAGCCGCAGGGGTTCCGGTCTGGCCCTTCGACCTCCCTGAACCCCAAGGCCAGCCATGCAATAAACACAGTAGACTGGCCATGCTTGGGATGCCAAGCTAATAATTTTGCCAGCAGGGGTGTGCGCTATAAATGCAGACAGGCCCGGCTCCCAGCATGGCTGCTATTGACTAGGGAAGCCCTCAGTCTGGTCCACGGAGCTGGCCTCTGTCCATGGATCAGTTCGGCCTCCCGGTAATCCAGGGGTGGGTGAACAGTGGGCCTGAGGGGGAATACCTTTTGGATTCCGGATCAAGTTTAAATTTGGCAAATGGCCCTGCCTCAAAACGGGGACAGCCAATCTCAATTGGGGGACCCCTGAGTGCGAAAAAGCCTTCACGACATTGCCCCCAGCTTGGCCAGCCCTGACCATGAAAAATCTTTTATTCTGTACCCAGAAGTTTTTGGGGAAGATATTGAGGTTGTGGCATGTCAGCAGTCAGGATCTGTGCAAAGCAAGTACGGTCCCTGTGAAAGAATGGTGTTAACCTGCTACTGGGCTCTTCAAAAACTAAAATACATAATTGGGGAAGGAAAAGTCATCCTGCGAACCTTTCACACTTCAGGGCAATTAATACGCTCTAGTGACCTACTGAAGGGGTCGGGGGCCATGTAACTGACACCCAGATTGGTCGGTGGGCTATTACTCTGGAAAAAAGTCAAATTAAGCAGCAGCACTTAAAAAATCCAGAACATTGAGTCGCAGGATTCTTGATCAAGGAAGTATCCCCCATCTGTAAAATTCCAGAAACACCAAAGGTTACCAGCTGGTTCCAAGCCCCTTCACCTGATCAGGTTAAAATCAGGGATGAGCTCTGGTTCACTGATGGTAGTTGCCATCTCAGCCCTGCTGGAAAGTGAGCTACTGGAATGGGTATAGTCAGCCCTTGGCAAAGTTGGTCATATGCCCTACAGGGAGGGAGTGCGCAGTGGGCTGAGTTAAACGCTCTCTGGGTCCTGCTCCAATTATGCGAGGATTTTCCATTTGCAGGGCGGAGAGTGGCAGTTCGGGATAGTGACTGTGTTTCGGGGAGCTACCCAGTTGTTGGGGTGGGGCTTCCCATGACTGGCTGGATACTTTGGGGAGCCCCATATGTCACCTGTGGAGGACAATTCAGGATAAAGTCTGTGGTCTAGTTCTAATGGTTAAGGTGAAAGCTTACCAAAGGACTGGAGCTGGAGCATTGGAAAACGCACAAGCAGATGCAGCTGCCAAAGCAGCAGAACACCTGGTCCGGTACCGAGTGCCCCCGAAGGATCCTTTCATAGCAGTCGTTTGTACCCCAAAACAAATGGAGTGGGCTGCTGCCTTTGAATGGGAGCAATGGGACCCCCCTAGGTTTACAACAGGAAATGGGTCTGTAGGTTAAAGAAAACAAGCAGGGCCTCCTCATTCCCTACGTACTCTGTGGGTGGAGGGATACCCTGCTGCGGTGGGTACATGGCTCTAAGGCGGGTGGGCACCCAAGGGAAGAGGAAATGATGGGTACAGTAGGAAGTTTGGGTTGGTGGCCCGCATGGCAAGGGGATGTTGAGTGGGTGAGTAGATGCCTGGAATGTGCCCGGCATCAGCCTGCTCCGGTAGGCCACAAGGGAAAGCTTATGGAATGGCCTTTAACTGGCCCCTGGGAAAGAATACAAATGGATTATGTGGGCCCCATCCCCCGAACTAAGGCTGGGTATCGCTTCATGCTGGTTATAGTGGACGCATTTAGCAAGTGGGTGGAGGCATTTCTGACCTGGGATCAGACCGCCCAAACTACTGCGTCACTGCTTGCTACCCAAGTCTTTACATGCTGGGGGGTTCCCCGAGTAATGGACTCAGATCGAGGTCCAGCCTTCCGTAGCTCCCTGTTGTGCCATCTCTGTAAGCTACTGGGCATTGAGCAGCAACTCCACATCCCCTACCACCCCCAGGCCGATGAGCAGGTGGAATGCATGAATCACACCATCAAGGAGGAGCTACGAAGAGGTGCCAATCTGGGAGGCACCAACTGGGCTGAGGTCCTACCCTTTATTCTAATGCGAATTCGTGCCCGGCCTGCCAAGGCCATGGGTATTAGTCCCCATGAGTTACTGACAGGAATGGCTCGATGGGAAAATCTGCTTACCCCTCCACCAATGGAGCAGGTTGTACAAGCTGATAAGGAAGCTTGGATCCTCCAATTCCAGGAACGAATCCAAGTACTGCAAATGGAAGCAGCCCGCTTGGAAGGCAAGGCAAAAGCCGAAACCAAGGCTTGGTATGACTCCCCTCCCCCCCAACCCCCTGAATGGAATTCGAACAGGAATGCTAGTAATGTACTGGGCCCATGGCCCCCATCCCTTCCCAGTGCCTCGATGGGAGGGCCCCTACTTGGTTGCTGACATGATCCAGCCATATCTGGTCTGCTTATCCTATGAGGGCCAGCTTTTTTTATTCCTGTGGATATTCCTGTGGATACTCCCCAGGGCCGCTCGGGTGGGGTATGACCGACCTCGCTATCCACCCCTCGATCCAGTAGACTTCGGAGAGCAGCAAAAACCAAAGCAGCAGCCAAAGCCAAAACCAGAGCTGGAACCAAGGCCTGAGCTAAAGCAGGAACCAAAATACTACACCTCAGAGGAAGCCCGCCAGTGGCCTTGGTACCAGAGGCGATCCATTCCCTGGTGGCAGGGAGGAACCTGTGGAACTACAGGCTGCGGCATGGGATATTATCTGGGGTTTCTTCCCTATTCCTGGGGATGTAAATTTGGGGAGGCAGGGGGTGTTCAGCCTTACCCGAACGGCCCAACCCTGAACCCAGGTTCCTGGAGCAGCAAAGTACCCCAGCCTCAGGGTTATCCACCAATGTCCCCTGCCAAGCTGCATTCCCCTCTTCGTCTCACAGCCCACCATTCCCAGACCCAAAAATCATCGAAAAACGGTGCCAAACCTATCTGTGGAGCAGGCATGGCCTAACTAGTCAAATCATTGAATGGTTTAATAATGGCTCCTTAAAAATGCATAATGTTTCTCATTATACTTTAGCAAGCAGAGGAACAATATGGACAGTTCAAGTGCGGGGGTGGGGGCAAAATATTCACTCAGAGCACTTGACACAAACAATCCAAGTCCTCATTTATGCTGGAGAATGTACCTTTCCCCCTGCTTTAACCAAACAAACAAATGATTCAATGGTCTGGGGTGCTTGGGCATCTGACAGGAGTGTCACACCCTTTGGATTCCATTAAACTCTTCGGGCAGGGTTTCCACCCTTTAATTGGATCTGTCATACTACCCACTCCCAGATTGAAAGGAAATGCACTGTGATTGGCCCTCTCCCTTCCCCCACATCTCCCCCTCCTTACCAAACCGTCTCCCTGGTGGCCTACCCTGCTTCAAAGACCTATAGTCCTTAATACATCCGGACAACCTTGTTCCCCACTGATTGGTTTCTGAATAACACCATTGCTAATTGTTCCCAATTTACCAAAGTAGGAGAATAAATGCTGCTGTGGGCAATTACAAACTCAGCAGGGGTTAACTATTTGTGGGAAGGGTGGAACTCTTTACAAGAATCTGACTCAGCAGCTCGAGTCCAACTCCTGGAATATGCCCTGGGGCTGCTAAATGGGTGGGGGGAAGATATTGCAGGGATCTGCACTAAGCTTCACCGACCACCTGCTGGGAACGGTTATTTTAGCCCTTGGAAACCTCACCAAAAGTCTTATAACAGATTTGGTAAAAAGTGTCAAAACTATTTTATGAGGAGGGGCTTGTGACCAGGTCCAGCAAACTCTAACAGATCATTTTGTAAACCTCTTACGGGATGCCCGTTTGGGGGTATGGCCTTCTGGACTAGAAGGTACCAATGTAGAAAAGCAATTAAAAAACTATTGGCCTTTCAGAGTCACTTGGTGAACAACCCTTAGGGGCTGTACTCTAGCTCAGTGCACTCTCAATATCAAAGGAGTAGCTAGAGGGACCCTACTGCAAGCAGGTTTCGGAGGTGGGTGCAAATGGGGATGGTCCCGAGAGCCGGTGTGGCAGGTGCGGGTTGGAACAAACAACACACGGTTTCTGGTTGGGCCAGAGGTATACTATCCACAGATGGGACTAATTTGGGCAGGACAAGGTAACACTTGGGAAGGATGGTCACAAGAACCACCACCATTACAATGTATAGAACCAGTATCCCCTCAGCACTGGGTGGACCAGGGAATTATCATCTGCTGGGAGGGATCAGCCGTGCTCAATGGTCAGGGGCTAAAGGATGGAAGGTATGTGGAATGGGTGGGGTTTGAACCAGGAAACTTTTCCCTGCAACTGGGAAACTCCACCTATCAAATCCGCATACCGGCCATAAAACAGCTTAATATAGCAGGACACCCAATAATTCCAAACCGGAATTAACTGGACTAAGGCTATACCAGAACTCTCCTGGATCAATTGGGACCTCCTGACACAGCTTTTAAAACAACACCAAATTGAGCAACACAGAATGCAGGTTTTGGAAGCCCAGGCCCTCCGAGGAACCAATGCATTCCAACTAGCCACTAAATTGCCTGCTGACTGTGCTTGGACTGATGTAGCCCGTGCCCTTCAAACAGGCTTAACAGACTTTCATTCGCTCCTCAGTCGTATTACTCATGTTGTAGGACTATTAATCATATTAGTTGTTTTTTTAATTACGGCCATGGGATGTTCAAAAATTTGCACCATCCTAGCCTCTCCCCGAAAGCCAGACCTGTAATTTTAGGCATATTGTCCAGTCAGTAACCCGCCTGCCTCGACTCCCCGTAGCATGACCGGTGGATCAAGGCATTGGTCCATTTAGAGCCAGGGCCTCCTGAACCACTGGCCAGTGTGCGGGAAGGATGGGCTTCTGGGCCTTTCTTTGAAAGAGAGTAGGGGAGTGTAGGAGAGTAAAGAATTAAAAGCTGTTCAAGTATCCAGGTCTAAATTACAAGGAACGGGGTCAAGACAAGGGCAAATCTTGTTTCTGTGATTTTTAGTTAGAGTCTGTTATCTCTCTTGTTCTCCTCCTTTCCTGACCATCTGCACAGGGGATAAGTTTATCGGCATTCCTGTGCAAGGTCTTTTGGTGGAAAGAAAGCATTATTTTCCTTCTCTCCTGGCATGCCTTTACTTCAAAGAATGTTAGTGTAAAATTTATAGGCGTTAAGATGATGTGCCTGACCTCTGTATGGTAATCTGTAAACAACAAATCGGGCGGGTATAATTGTATTCATTATGTAGTTGTTAATATTCATTTTATAGGTGTCAATGTAACCAAATAAGGGTCTATGGGGAATTGCTGGAAATGGACACAGTTACATACTGTTATGGATAAAAGGATTGTAAAGTAACCCCCTCGTTGCTCACTCGTGTTGTCTAGGTGGAACGAGCGGGCACTAAAGTGTTCCGTCGCCCTAATTCACCCCCGGGACAACCTGTTTGATTATTTCTAACAGAGTCCAGCTGCTCCTGCTCTCCATGGCACTGACTAGAGCAGCCCGGGGAGGAGGGGGAACAGCAGCAGCAGCAGCTTTGGTTCCCGCCAGTTGAGGGCAGTGGTGGTGCTGGTGATCGCCCCTGCTCTACAGTGTGACCCTTCTTGCACTGTCTCAGGAGAACTCCCGAGCTAGTGGGAGAGGGCTGTTCTGCGGCTGCGCGCGGGCCGGGCCCATTGCGTATGGCCGTTGGAGGGCGGGCGCCCTGCCCCTTTCGTCACGTGAAGCGAGTGCTCAGGCGGCAGTGTGCGCCGGCTCTCTCGCGAGTCCGAAGCGGGCGGGCGAGCGGGCGCAGCGTGAGTTGTCGGCCGCATGCGGCCTGGCTGTCCTGGGAGGTGCAGTCGCTGCTCCGTGGCCCGGCGGAGGCGATGCTTAAGGGGGGCCAGCAGAGGGAACGGGGGGAGGAGGAGGCGCGGGAGCAGCGGCCGTGGCGAGAACGGGTAGGCCGCGGCGACGGGGAGGTTCCGTTCAGCAGCGAGCTGCGCAGGCGACAGCAGCCGGAGCAGGGGACGGCGGCCGGGACGAATGAGGACGAGGAGGAGCGGCTGGAGGGCGAGCATTTCCGGAGAATTATCAACGCCTTCCGATACTACGGGTAACCGATACCTGCCCCGCGGAAGGCTGCCGAGAGCCGAGACCACTCTCACCCCCCCCCCACGCCGGGTCTCCCGCGCCCTGAGTCTAAGAGTCGAGAACGTCCCCGGGCCGGGTCTTTCCCCACCCCCCGAGCCGGAGAGACGGGACCCCCACGCAGCCCTAGGCCGGGTCTTGTGTCCCTCCGCCGAGAGACGGCACCGGAACCTCCCCAGTCCTAGGCAGGGTCTCCTCACCTCCCAGCCCCAGCGCCCCCAGCCAGGGTGGAGCCTCCGTTTCTGCCCATTTCCTCCCATGCGATCCCCTCCCTGTGGGTGCGCTCCCCATATTTTCCTCTCCCCACGACAGTGGGTTCTAGTTTTTCGTATGATAACTGGAAATAAAAAAACCAACTATTTAGAAGTGGAACCAAGTGCATGTGCCAAAGCGACAGCAGAGGAAGTTGGTCAAGCTGGTTCTTTGTTAGCTGGAGAAACAGTTGAAATGCCATTGAGAGGTTTCATAACATCCCCTTATGACAGAGTTGCTTCATTAGTGGAGATAAAATGCAATATATATTTCTGCTTTTTAAAAGGAACCTGATCGAGTATTGGTTAAGAAATGTAAAAAGTACGCAACTGTTAACGAAAGTTTATTTTGACCGTTGAGATGGATATTTACAGAGTATCCAAACATTGCAAAAATCAGGCCTGTTAACAGCACACTTTCAATACTGAGGTTGAAGGATATAACAAACTTCTGAGCTTGGTTTCCTACCAGAAAAGTGCTTTATGTCCCTTAGAAAACAGTAAGCTAGAGGAGAGCTTCAAAAATAATTTTCTAGTTGAATGCATAGAACAGAGAAGACACATCTAATAGATTAAACCAAAAGGAAATGGTCTAGAGCAGTGGTTCTCAAACTTTTTGTCTTGGTGACCCCTTTCACACAGCAAGCCTCTGAGTGCAGCTCCCTGCAGACTCCCTACTCCCTTCTTTGCCCTTAGCTCTCACGGGCTCCCCACTCTCCTCTTCACCCCTAACTCCTGCACTCTCCCCTCTTTGCCCCTAGGTCCACCTAGGGAAACTGACCTGGTATTGCTGCTTGCTCCAGCTTTGAATGCTACTCCTCTGAGCATCCCTAGGGGTCTATGTGGGGGGCTAGTAAGGAGCAAAGTCAGGGCTCTCTCTGCATCCAGATCACTTTCCGTAGCTGGACTATGTAAGGAGAGGACAGAGAGCAGCAGCTCCTGATGTTCAAAGTGACCTGATGCAGGGAGCCCTGGTGTTGCACCCTGTCCCCTCCTTTACAGCCCCATAGCAGGCGTGGAGGAAAGTTTATGTGGGAGGCGGGGGAGATGAGCAGTATCTGTGTATCACGGCTGCTTGTGCCCCCTGCCCCCACGTTTCTCTGCCAGGAGGAAGCAGGGAGGCTTATAGCTCCTTGTGTGGCAGAGCTCCGAGCTCACAGCCCCATGCCTGGCCGGGGTTGGGGCTCACGTTATGTGTCCCCCACATAATGACTTTGTGATTCCCTGACGGGTCTTGATCCCCAGTTTGAGAACCAATGGTCTAGACCAGTGGTCCCCAAACTGTGGGGTGGGCATCTGTAGGCGGGCACGGAGGAACATCTCGTGGGGGCATGGTGGGGCCTGGGTCATTTTCGAGGAGGGAGCGTGCCACTCAGCCCTGCTCTGGTCCCCGTGCTCTCGGCCACGGCCTGGGGGGCATGGATTACTGGTAAGGGTGGACATGAGAGGAAACATTTGGGGACCACTGCTCTAGAGAAAACAGCTGCTTATATGCTCATCTGTGACATATCTTGGAAAACTCAGTCTTCCACCATTCTAGAATCTTTTAGCAAGCATAAATACATGAAACAGATTTGGGATGTTATGATCCACATTATACTTTTTATACTTCAATTGACTGATTTAACATTTGGGGTCGTTATAGTGTAGTTGTCTTGTCTCGACAACATAAGGCGCCATTCATGGTCTTTAAATTGTAGGACCACCTCTACAATTCTTTTCAAAGAGCTTTAACCAGATTGAGTTGAAATGGGCCACATGTTCAAAAACTAGTGTCAATAAAACATGTTTCAAATAGGTTTATTTTTTTATAAACTGTACCATGTAAACTGTGAATGAAGTGACGTCTAATTCAGAGGAGTGAATGTCTACGTGACTTTAAAAAAAAAAAAAGCTGGCAATGTTAGCAACCCTTAGGAAAGGGATAGATAATAAGACAGAAAATATAATGCCACTATATACATGTCTGTGACATGCCCATATCTTGAATACTGCGTGCATTTCTGATTGCCCCATCTAAAAAAAAAAATTGGAAAAAATACAGAGAGAGAGAACAAAAATGATTAGTGGTGTGGAGCAGCCTCCATGTGTGAACAGAGATTAAAAAGACTAGGACTGTTCAGTTTAGAAGAGAGACAACTAAGGGGAGATATGATAGAGGTCTCTAAAATCATGAATAGTGTGGAGAAAGAAAATAAGGAAGTGTTATTTATTCCTTCATGTAACATAAGGAATAGGGGGTCACCCAGAGAAATTAACAGGCAGCAGGTTTGCACAAAGCACAGTCAACCTGTGGAACTTGTTGCCGGTAGATGTTGTGAAGGCCAAAAGTATAAATAAGGTTAAAAAATAATTAGATAAGTGCATCAATTAGACAAGATTGTCAAGGATGCAACCACATGTTCTGGGCGTCCCTAAACCTCTGCCAGAAGCTGGGACTGGATGATGGGGTGGATCACTCACTAAATTGCCCTGTTCAGTTCATTCCTTCTGAAGCATCTGGCATCTGCCACTGTGAGAAGACAGAATACTGGGCTAGATGGGCCATCGGTTTGACCCAGTATGTCCATTCTTATTGTATGTTCTTAAACTTTCTATAGAATACTCTTAAATTACATTGATGTGAAAATTGTGAATTCAAAACCAAGATAGCAATATGTTATCCTATATAGTTACAATGAAATTATTTAATAGAACATTTAAGTATGAACACGTGGGATCAAATTCAGTTGTGTAAAGATTTACCCACATACTTAACTTTCCATGTTGTGAGTAGTTCTGTTGATTTCATTGGACTATTCAGTGAGAAAAAGTAAGCACGTGCATAAGTCTTTGCAGGATCATGGTTCAAGTAGATATATTGACAACAGTCCTTACTGTGATATTATTAAGTGAGTTCCTTGTATTTTATGCAGCATAGTTTATATTATTCTAATGTTATTTTCTTTACTGTTTCAATGCAGAATTAAAAGCTTGATATTTTCAAGCTGTTTTTCCAATCCGTGTCTATCAGTGAATTTCTACTGGTATTAAAACCATTGTAAACTTCTGTTTGTGAACTAGTGTCATTGATGGTGACACTAATGTTCACAGTTCTGGGGATATAGAACTGCTTCATAATTTGCGGTCTAAAATTACATTCTCTATAAAATTTTTAAGAAGTGAGGTTTTTGGTTTGGTTAGAGGATTATTGCAAAATGAGATCTAAGAGTTTCAAGTAAAGATGGAGGAGTTATGATACCCCAGTTTATAGCTATCTTCAAATGTGGATTCTTTGCATTTGTAGTTGATGCTAAACACTGACAGACTTTAACTTTTTTATTTTCTAGAACTAACATGCATGAGCAAGTGAACAGAACTGAGAGACAGTTTAAATCTCTCCCAGCTAACCAACAGAACCTACTTCCTCACTTCCTTCTTCATCTGGACAAGATTCGGAAATGCATTGATCATAATCAGGAGATCCTACAGACCATTGTGAATGAGTGCAAACATATGTTTGAAAATAAAGAATATGGAGAAGATGTATGTTAAAGCTGGACTCTTTTTATATTTCAGAAGTAAAAATTTCTGTACATTTTTAGTTTGTTTTCCTCACTTCAGATTTTCATTTTTCTCCCTCACCCTCTTTATGAATTCATATTTGCTTAATTACCCTGCCCCTCACTTTTGCATGTCTTATAGGCCTGATGAATTATATTGTATAGTTTTTCAAATAAAGGGATCTTTGGCTTTTTTTTCTATATTGAGGTGTAGTTAATCTCTCAGGAGAACAGTCCTTAAGTCTGCTATGGCAAATGTCAATAAATCACTCTAAGTAACAAATTAGTGTGATAGAACTCCAGTGAAGTTCTAACTCCACCCAAGTTATTTTTTAAAGTTGACTTTTCACTTGGTTGCATTAACCAAAAATAATAATTTTTGTAGTACTTTAGTTTACAACAATCTAAATCACCTACAGGTTTAGATAAGTTAACTATTTTTGTGGTATTATATTTCTGTTAAATTTTAACATAATTTCCCCCCTACTTGATTTACATTTTTCATATCTATTTTTAATGAAGTTTTACACTTATGTTGCTTAAGGGACTGGCAGTGATGGAAACAGAAGTCCCCCCTTTTTTTCTTCCCCCTCCCCCCCCTTTTTTTGTGTGTGTGTGTGTGTATCCATAGGCTAGGTACAATTCTGGGCAGCTCTGAGCTTCTCAGTGCTGCCTCATCAGTGACCTGGAGGGATCTCCCTCTGAGTGAGAAGTTCGGTCTCCATACTAACTCACCCCTTGTCCTTTCCTGAATAAGGACTACCAGTTGTGCTGAATTATGCTATATTATATATTGATTTTGTGATGTGGACCCTGGTCTATTGAGGGCTGAATTGATACCACCAAACTCATTTCATATAGGATTCTAAGCTGGACTTGAACCCTGGTCCCAGAAGTGAGAGGCAAGTGCTTTATCAACTAAACCAGTGGCTCTCAACCTTTCCAGACTACAGTACCCCTTTCAGGAGTCTGATTTGTCTTGCATATCCCCAGGTTTCACCTCACTTAAAAACTACTTGCCTACATATTATTACTGAAAAATTGCTTGCTTTCTCATTTTTACTATATCATTATAAAATAAATCAATTGGAATATGAATATTGTACTTGCATTTCAGTGTATATTATATAGAGCAGAACAAACAAGTCATCATCTGTGTGAAATTTTAGTTTGTACTGATTTCACTAGTGATTTTTATGTAGCCTGTTGTAAAACTAGGCAAATATCTAGATGAGCTGATACATCCCCTAGAAGACCTCTGCATACCCCCAGGGGTACATGTACCCCTGGTTGAGAACCACTGAACTAAATCACCCCTATAGCTCCTCTACAACATGTCTGTTTCAGTATTCAAAGCTGAGGTTGTTTGACTTCTTAAATTTCTGGATTTATTTTTTGTCTAACTTTTATTTGCACTTTAATCAGGAAAATGGGAAGATTGTGCCAGCCTCAACGTTTGACATGGATAAATTAAAATCCACTTTGAAACAGTTTGTAAGAGACTGGAGTGAAACGGGGAAACCTGAGAGAGATTCCTGCTACCAGCCAATCATTAATGAAATTGTAAAGAACTTTCCAAAAGAGAGATGGTAAATAGTGCTTTGTTTTTAAGATTTGTTTTAAGAGACTATATAGGCCTTACATTGTTGCGTGCCACTTGTAAAAAGTTTATAGAAAGTAATGGGGGGAGCAAGCTTGAATTTAAAAACAAAATTAGGTGCAAATAGTGTCAGGTTAATTGCATAAACAAAAAATGCTTGGCTGCTTCTACAGAGGATAGGTAGCACACTAGGAATACAAAACATTAAACCTAGAAATAATCAAACAGAATTAGGTATTGTCTTGTGGGCCAATATAGCTAGGTCTCAAAGTATTTTTATTATGTGACAGTTAAAAAACTTGTAATATGGTTAAACCCAGTGATTCTACAGCAGCACGGTACAAAGTTCCAATTTGGCAGCTGCTGAGAGTGCTGTGGCTGGATCCATGTCCAACCTGTCTCAGCTCAAGAGAAGGCTATACTGTATGGGAAGGGGAAGTAAAATGTGGTTATTCTTGGTGAGAGGGGAAAGGAAAGGATTAAAAAGTTTCTATCATCCCAAATATAGTTTTATTGCATTTACAATCCTGTTTACAAGTGTTCAGGTCCAATATTGATTTCAGACACAAGATACAATGCATCCTGAAAAATTCTCGTGTTTTTGTGTGCATAACTTAAGTGACTTGACGAAGTAATGCATGTCTTTGTGTCTGAAGGTAGGATGAATTCTGAGATAGTAACAAATGTACTCTTTTTAGGTTATTTACCAAAAGTAATGTAGTAAAAATTAAAAACAACAAAAAAGCACTCATTAACGAAATCCATATCCTAAGAATTATAGTAAATATACATGATTTAGTTACTTATTAAATCCATGCAATTGTCATATCATTTAACTTTTAAACTTTAAGAGGCTCTTTTAATGAGGAAAAACAGTGGCCAGCACTGACACTTCATTTTAATCTCATTTGTAAATTTGGTGTTAATAAAAATAAGGACTGATAGCTCTGGCTAGCTTGACACAGCCAATAGCTTCCTCATACAATACAAACAGTTCACCTCCAACCTGACCTATAAATGCCCCTTACTACCTGTCATTTGGTTCTCTGCAGCAGGGGCTGCAACCCATTGCAGACAGCAAAGTGGTTTTTGATGTAGTCAAACATCCATGCTATAGAGATCAGCAATTTTTTTTGGTTTGACTTTTAACTTGTCTTGAGGTGAAATGTTACTGCATCACTTAGCCCAGATTTTACTGGAAGATGAGATTTCATAGAATCGTAAGATCTCTATAGATCTTCTGGTCCAGTCCCCTACATTCAAGTCAGGACCAAGCATTAGTTAGACCATTCCTGATAGGTGTCTGTCCAACCTGCTCTTAAAAAGTGCTTTTGTATAGCACTTTCAAAAATAGAACTTGAATACCCTTCCCTTTTAGATTCAAGAATGTCTACTATTATAGAAAAGATACAAGTTTAGTTTTTACAACTTTAAGTAACGCTATACTTCTGTTTAGAAATTCCCTCATAAAAAGTGGCAAAAATAGAAAGTCGCCCTTTGTTGCAGCTATTTATGCATTATTATATGGGTTTCAATTTCAGGGTCATGTTAATGCAGTTCAAGAATCAATATTGTTAGTGGCTTTTTCTAGTAAAATGTGAGCAGCAGTTGGTGTAAGACCAGTCTTTGTCTTAAAGGCTAAAGTGGGTTTTATATTTGGCTTCATGGAATTCCTCTTTTAGTTTTGCTTTGTAGGGAGGGCTGTGTTGATGTGTCGCTACCAAAACCACTTGCAGTTCCTGTAATTGAATTCGCAATGGACAACTCTGATTGATTGAATATCAGTTTTCTGTCTGAAAGCCAAATTGGATGAAAGTTGGAGAATATTTGTTAAGCTATTCACCTCAGATATCTTGTGTGCACTGTGCCTACGAGGAAAAATGATGTAGAAGGAAAATTTCAATCTTTTTTTTACTTGTAAACCCGCAAATGAAAGGAGTTACTTGGAATCCATGTATATTTAAATTTAAACAGTGAATCAAATTCTGTACTCCGAACAAAAGTTTCAATTTTGGGGGAAGATACAGTGCATTCTTCATGTATAATGTAAGTTAAGTCTTTGTTTCAAATGGAGAACTCACCCAAACCTTAACTGTGGAGCCATGACTAATGTTTTTATATCAAATGGCTTTGATAGGAAAATATGTAACAGTGAAGAAATCATATTCAGAATAAACTGCTTATTTAAAATATAAAATATATATATAAATATAAAGTATAAAATAGCTGTAGCTGACCATAGTTTTGAGATACAATAAAGATATGGACTTGAGCCCAAAAACTGATATAAGAGAAATTTTTTCTTCAGAATTCTTAATCCTAATTTTTTCCTGTATGTGACTTTTTGCCTCTACCCCACTCTTCAGGTCATAGGGCCAAATTAGTGTCTTCTTGCTTTCCTACCTATGTTGGTTAGCAGATCATGACTTATTTTTAGATGTGGACCTTGGTATCTATACCGTTGACTCATTGGATTACAGTAATGTGCTCTACAAAAGGCTACCCCTGAAGACCACTCAAACTGTAGGTAATGCAGAAGAGCAATTCCTATCCAGGCTTTTGCCTCAGGGTATATTTAGAGAACAGTGAAGTTAGAGGAAGGTGGAAAATATCTTTTATTGGCATTGAGCGAGGTAGTAAAATTGTTCCTAATGATTTTAAAATGTGTGTAAAAACAGTTCTGAAAATTTTTCAAGTCTAAATTATTTCCCCATTTCTTATTCTTATAAGACAAGCTTGATGGATTACTTGTTGTTCACCTTGTTTAGAAACAGCTGTTTAGACTTTTCAGACTAAAGCCTACCTTGAACTATGAGTTAGAAAAAGCTGTCAATCCTAGATAACTTTTTCCAGCAAGACACGTTGGATCAGACTTCCCAAAGTCTAAAACTCCCTTAAGCATTCTTCCAAATTTCATCCAGTTTGTACTTTTAGCACAATATGCAAAACAATTAACTTCAGTTTTCTCCAGGTTTCCTTGGTTTATTTGGCTTTTCCTAAGGCAGAAGTGCTATGGGAATTGGATTAATCATATAGTTAAAACACCACATGTGATTCAGGTTTTACACATGTTCTGAGTGACTGTTAACAGGTGCACTAAATAAATTAAAAATTGCATCAGCCACTGCAAGTTAATTGAAGTTTTTCTACAGATGTGTCTCCAGTGCAGAACTAAAGGAGGGATCATAGTCAACTAACTTTAAGAGTAACGGTCTTAACTTTAAAAATTAACCCTCAAAAGTCAGGTTGAAATTTTTGAAAATTTCAATCTGGCTATGGAAAAGCTCGCTGTGTTTTAAGGTCTTAACACTGTATGCCTGAAGTGGTACAAGTCAAAACCTTTGATTTGTGATCAACAAACTCAAGTCAAACTTTCGACTTGCATGTAGGAAGCAATATCCGGCACAGATTGATGTCAGTTGACAGCTATGTTCTTGTTTTAAGGGCTTTTTCTTTTCACCAAAATATTCAATATCACTTCCATCCCAGTAGCTATATTTCCAAGATATTTGTTCTAAAATGCTGGTTGTATGTTTGGCATTGTTTTTAGTCCCTTTAGCTGCCACTGAAAAGAATCTAACCATTGGTTTAGTTAGGCCACTCAATAATGTCTTAGTTACACTTCAGCTGAGTTTCTGTGAAATAAAACTGCAAATATCTTTGTTTTAATACTATATGTGGGATTTCTTTAATGCATACTATATTAATTTAAAAGAATTTGCTATGTTCAAAACACTATTTAAGTATGGAAATGTGAGTGGTGCTTACATAATACATTTCTCTCTCTGCAGTACTGTATATCATGTCTATGGGGTTTTTTGACTCTGGAAGCGTTCTGGCTTCAGAATATCGTTAATCTTTTGTATGTTCATCTATCTGTTTTTGGAGCTTACTAGCAGTGTTCTCTTCCTAACATCCTTGCCTACTCTGTAGAAAAAGGAACTTGTATGGCAAAGAAGGATATCCCTAACTTGGATCCTCTTTTTGGATGTTGGTGGGGAACAGCTACTTCCCTCCACAGGAGGAATCAAGTTGCAAAGGAATGGAGGTGGATGCAAGGTGCCCCATCTGAGCAGAGTGCAGTGTGGAGGGTACTCTTGCTGTTGAATATGGGGCAGGTCGTGTTTCCCCTTCCTCCCACCAGAGTTGGTTATAGAAGGTTGGAGAGTGGGAATCTTAGAGAAGTTGGAAGCTGAAAAATTTCCTTCTAGTATTTCTTAGAAATTGTCATGAAGTGCTGTGACGATAGAATTTTTTTTCTCTTTGCCTGTGGTGGGAAAATCAGCTGTGGAATCTTGTGATCACACCAGTGGATAGAACTTTTGGCCAGACTTTAGAAAATGGGATTGTTATCTAACTATATATAGTTTAGAACATACTAAAACTTTCAAGTATGGCCATGTGTTCTCCTGACATTCTCTTTTATGGAGGTCTGGTCTAAGTGCACTTTGAAGATGAAATTTTCTGGTAGGAACATGGCCTCTCACCTAGAAAATAGCATTTAAGGAATGCTGTCAAGGTTGGTAATGTTAATGGATTCACCTAAATGTTAAAAGTGGTTGGGGTGATATATACACAAAGTTGAAAGGTTGTTAGTCTGAGAATTGTCAAGATATAATGCGCTGCCTTTTAGTTTTTTAAAATTATTTGTTTAGCTGGAATTGTATATGCAGTACTTAGTCTAATTTGTATATAATTTGTTCACACAGTCAAGTATTATAAAACTCTTATCCATTTTATTCATAAGGCTGCACAGTTGTCTAGAAAATGAACAAGAGGATCTGACCTAGCTGGTTTAATCTTTTATCTCTTAAAGAAATTCCCAAGCCACATGAACTACTCATTTATAGCTCCATGCACTCAGAGGTGTCATATCATCATCACTTGTTTTCTGCTCTCTATATTGGACCAGATTTCAGCCCTTGTGTAATTCTTCCAGTGTAATGCAAAGATGTGGCCCTGTACTGCCATTCTACACAGCCCCCAGTATAGGATCATGCTGTGGGCAGAGAGCTGATACTAAGAGCAGGAGAGGGATTGATTAAACACTGTGTACTCCTGCAGAACAGCTCCATAGGTAGCTGTGGATGGTTGCTGTAAATTAGAGCATCCCCATTGGTGGGACATACTCTTATTCTGAGAGTCACTCCAATCTCCTGAGCAACCCAGAATCCAGGAGATGAAAGCATGTAATAAAGCCACCTCTGCCCCCTTCCCCCTTTGAGCTGTATCTTGGATGATGTGCTTCCTTTGAAAGGATCAGTGCAGAATCTGGCCCATTGTCTATAGAGCAGCCAAAGCATCTTGAAAACATAAACTTTGAATAAAATAAAGTCGTATTGGACTTGTAAAGCATTTTTTATTTATATTTGTCTATATATAGTCCAAATTCCAAAGCCTTGAAAAATGTCAGCTTCATTGGTCCAGCCCTCTGAACCTCCTGATCATAGCTTATTATACAGCTACCAGTGGTAACAAACAATAGTACAAAAACATGTTTCTGTCTCAGTAAATTGTAACTCATGATAATTCTTATGCAAAAGCACAATGAAAGTTGAAAACACACTGAGACAGTTCACTTTATCCTATGTATTGTCCACAAATTAGATTTGTGCTTTCTTATGTTATCCTCTCTCATTTTACAACATGCTTTTCCACCTTTACAGAGGCTCATAAGAACTTCCTCAAAACTTCTGTCGCCACCACTCTAGTTCTTGAATGGAGTACATCATCGCTGTATCACTCCCAGCCCTTGTTAGCCTATGGAGCCAGCAATATAAACCTAATTATTTGTAATGGATTGTATTGCCACAGTGAAGTTTTACCAGTATAAAGTAGGGTGTAATTTTTAAGTGTTAAAGGTGTGCTGGTATAACTTTATGTGGACACTCTTTGGTATGAGTGCTTTTTTCCAGTTTAGTTTATGACATTTTAGAAGCAGTTTAAACTAAACTGAAAAAAGCCACACTTAATGAGGAATAAAAACGTCCACACAGGAGAATTATACTGATATAACTGGAAAAATCTCCTATGTAGACAAACCATAATATTAGAACCTTCCATAACAAATGGATATAAATAGTGAGGAATAAGAGAGATGCCTTTGATACTCTCTGGATAGCCATTGGGACCCAGAGCCACATGAGGAGAACATTTGAGGTGAGAGGCCCCCACCATTGGAGAAAGCATCTGGAATATGGTGCTTTAACTTAACTTTTCCCTATAAGCGGATTAGGTTTAGCCCATTTCTAAAATACTTGCGTTCTGATCGATTATCCTGTCATAAATCCATCTTGCTACATTCACAGATGTTGGGATTTATGTTTGCTGGTCCACTTTTCTATTTCTCCTAGCTGCTTTTTTGTAGGAGCGAAATAGAGAGGAGAAAATGTCTCTTGCATAATACACACAGGTAGCTGGGATATAACCTTCATCTTTTGCTCCCCTGCAACCAATAATGGAAGAGACTGAAAATGTAACAAAAAACCCTAAGAACTAAATTTAAAAAAAGCAACTAGACTGGGATTTCACTATAGAAGACCCCACAGTCTAGGAGAGTGGGGGTGAGAATACACCCACCATAAAGGAGCTTGTTCTTTGAATGATTGCATGTGTCTATTCCACTTCAGGCATGTGTGGATAGATATTTTTCCATCAGTGGTACCCATTGGAGTGGTGCTATGACCTCTGCTTCCCCTTGCTGCTGCTTGATGGTATAAGGGATGGAGCCACCCTAGCTTTCTTCAGTTCATTCTTACTGCTTATGAAGGTGATTAGAATGTCTTGCTATTGCAAGTTTTTTCCTTCTGTTTGTATGTAGTTAATATCCATTTGTACTAGATTGGTAGCTTATAGTGTTAATTAGTGATAGTTAAGTTTTCTTTCTACTGTTTTTCTTTTTAAACATATAGTTCCTGTTCTGAATACCGTTAACAATTGCCAAGGCATGCCTCAGTCACCAGGATACAAGCATTGCCACTCCTGCAAGAAATCAGTGCTAGTGAGGGACCCCCACTTTGGTTGCCTGAAGTGTCATGGGGAGTCGCATGTCAGAGATCGATGTCAAATTTTCAGGGACTTTAAACGTAGAACAAAGATGACAGGGAAGCCAGACATTAATTTCTCCTGATGGAGTCAGCTCTGCTTCCACCATCAGAGCCTTCCTTCTTGGCACCTATTCCAAGCATTTTGACCTCAGTGAGGAGCGCTCCACCTAAACTGGCGGAGTCCCAGCACTGGTTGTCTTCCCCATAGCTGAGAAAGAAACATCACAAGTTGTCTGATCCCCTGTACTAAAGGCTGACGGGCATGCAAACAATGGAAATAGTCTGAAGCCGAGGCACTTATCTTCTGAGACAGGACTATTGATGCTGGCCCCCTGAAGTGGCATCGTCGAGCTAATCAATGCAATCTGCTTTAACCCACCAACTGGAGCCTATCCTGGTGCCATCAACTTGGGAGCATTTGCTGTGACCAGGGACTTGTTCAGCCTCTTGGTACTGGTGTTGCTGGTATTACGCAGACCACACTTTGCCACCTACTACAGTACTACATTCAGTACAGTGGGCATCTCTGAATATCTGAGTGGCTGATCATACAGTGCTATGGAGAGGAAAGCCAGCAATGATTTTTCCAGGACGGTCATCCCCAGGCTCCCAACGCTGATCACTGGCACAGATAGCCCCCCACTTCCCACCCCCTCCCCCCCAATCAAAAGAAGCTGATGTCTCTTCGGACTAAGAGGTCTACTCATATGTGTCACGTACTGTGCCGTTTCCCTCCACTTCTTGTATCCACAATAGAGACGATGAATATAGAGCCCATCAGGCTCTTCTAAAAAGGATGGCTTCTGCCTTGAATATCCAGCTGAAGAGATTTGCAAATCATCCCACAGGCTGACATTTTAGCCACTGCAGGACCTTCTTGGGTGTCGCTTCTGATTGATGAAGCTATCCTGGAGCCCACCAATGTTCTGTGACAGACTCTATCTTTTCTTCCCTCCACATGAAAGTGAGCTGAGCGCAGATATGATGTACCCTCTCAAAGGTTCAAGCATCTTCTACACCCACCTCTCTCCGGGTTGCTGGTAGTGTCAGCCGCCAGTGAGAGTGCTGGGGCAACAGTTACCTACCTTGTAGAAGCCTTTGTCTTCAAACTTGATGTGTTCAGCAGAAAGCTTTATTCAATGGCTGGCCTACATTTCAGGATTGCTAACTGCAGGGATTGTTAGGGTGCTGCGACTTCAAGTTCTGGTACAGAATATTAAAATTTAGAGACCGATGGCCAGAGAATGTGAAACAGGAATTTCTTGCCTTGTTGAGGAGGGTAAATTAGTGGCTAGAACCTCACTTCAGATGCGGGTAGACATTGCCAACTCTGGTAATTGGGCCACAGCATCAGCCATTGTGATTTACAGATGTTCATGTCTCCAGTCATCAGGTTTCCCTCTAGGTCCAACAAACCATACAAGACCTGCCTTATGAGAGGTCATCGCTCTTTGAGCAGACTGGCAGGCTGCATAACCTGAAGGACACCAGTGTGGCTCTCAGATATTTGGGCATTTAAAAGCAGTTTTGTCCCCAGTAACCACACCACTACTTGCTTTCAGTCCTCGCCACCATGACCCCAGGAGAAAAAACCCCAGAGATTATAGGAAAAGATCTCCCCCTTCTTCTGCAGCAGCTTCTAGTTCATCCAGACAGACGAGGTGTTCCAAGCAAATATTTTAACGTTTGTCAAGGACAGCATACTAATTGTGCCAGCCTATCCCACCCTTCTGTCTACCAACTAGCTATCTACTTGCCTAAGTGCTTGGCCTCAAATCACCGCAGACCAGTGGAGCTTAAGCACAGTGGAATTGGAATACACCTTTAGTGCATTTCTATCCCCCTCTTCCAAGCTTAGGGTGACCAGATGTCCCAATTTTATAGAGACAGTCACAATATTTGGGGCTTTGTTTTATATAGGCACCTATTACCCTCCCCCCCATCCCCCTCCCCCCCACCACACACACTTGCTGTCTGATTCCCCTATTCAAGCCCTTCCCAATCTCTCTCTCCAGGGATCACTCTGACCAGGAAGTTCTGCTTTGGAAGATGCAATCTCTCCTCCATTTGGGAGCCATAAAGGAGGTTCTGCAGTTACTCAGAGGAAAGGGGTTTTATTCCCACTATTTCCTGATCTCAGAACAAAAGGAGGCCTCAGATCCATACTGGACCTATGACAGCTTAGCAGACATCTCTGAAAAAGATGTTTTTGCATGGCCATGATGGCTTCCATTATCCCTTTTTTGGAGACTGGTGTGCTGCCCTCAACTTGAAAGACGCATATTTCCATGCGGCAGTGTATCACTAGTAGAACCCCAGGAAATTTCTGAGGTTTATGATCAACCACTGCCATTACCAATTTGCATGCCTACCATTTGGCCTGTCCACAGCTCCATGTGTATACACAAACTATGTGGTGGTGGTGGTGGCATTTCTCATAAAATCAGGATTTTAAGTCAAGTGTTTCCTTACCTGGACAACTAGATGGTGAGAGGCCAGTCTAAGACTCAGGTGCTGTCCAGCGTGACTGTCGTCCAGTCCATCTTCGATACCATAGGGTTGCTCATCAGTGCAGAGAAGTCAATCCTGTCTCCAGTACTAAAAATAGAGTTCATAGGAGTGGTCTTGGACTGTACAGAAGCCAAGGCCTTTGTCCCTCAATTACAATTCCAGATGGTGTTGGCATAGATTCATCCCACTTGACAGTGTGAAATTGCCTCAAGGGAGTATGGCCTCATGTATTTATGTTGTCCAGCATGCCAGGCTCCATTTCAGGAAACTGCAAGGATGGCTGGCATCAGTTTACTTGCCAATTCATCACCCTCTAGACATGGTGGTGCAAATGTCCACTTAAGTTCTGGCCACACTGGGCTGGTGGACAGATCCTTCAAGTGTGTGTGTGTGTGTGTGTGTGTTTGCGGTGTGTGGGGGGGTGACGTTTGCTCCTCAACCAGCTTTAATGTTAGTTACAGATGCTTCTGCTCTCAGGCAGGAGGTCTCACCTGTGTTCTCTTCAGACCCGAGTTTTATAGTTTTACACAGGATTTAACTGCATATAAACATCAGAGAATTGAGGGCCATTCAACTGGCTTGTCAATCTTCCTCATATCGAGAGAAGAAGTCTACATGTACTTACAGAAAAGGAAGGACCCAGTTGACTCTACTACACAAAGAGTCATTCAAGCTGTGAGACTTGTGCATCATCAATTCAATCAACCTCAAAGCCTCACCTTCCAGATGTGAAGAATGGTCTGGCAGACTGGTTAAAAAGATAATTTACCAGTCATGATGAGTAAGTAGTCTGTCCATCAGGACATTCCTATATCCATTTTGTGGCTGTAGGGAACTCCCCAGGTAGACCTCTTTGCAAGGAAAGTCAGCAGGAAGTGTAATTGGTTTTGTTCTCAACAAGGTCACAGTCCAGGATCCCTCATGGACACTTTTCTGTTGCTCCACTCCCACTCTCACACCAAGAATATTTTTGAAAATGTGGCAGGCCCATGCTTAAGTCAAACTTACAGCTCCAGCATGACCTCGGCAATCCTGGTTTTCCACTCTGCTGTTCCTCTAAGTCAAAGGTCTGCTGACTCTACCACTGGATCCAAATCTGGTCTCTCTCTCGACCACAGACTTCTCCCCAGCCTGCAGGCTCTCCAGTCTGGATGCTTTCTGGTTAACTCCCAGGAAGAGGAGACATATGTTGCATGTATCCATTCTACAAGCCATCCTCCATCCCCTCCTATATCATTCTCTCCAGTAAGAAGGAATTGAATGGATTGGGTGGCTCCACCCTGTATGCTACCAAGCAGAAGTTCAGGATAGCAGGGGGCGCATGAGCCAACCTGATAGGTACTCCTGAGAGAAAATTCTCCAACAGTGCCCTGTGCACACCTGCACCTGAAGCGGAGTGGACATGTGCAACACATCTTGAAGAACAAGTATTACAGAACAGGTTTGTAAAACTTTTTTTTGCTGGTCTGTGTGGTCTCTTTTTAAGGTGGGTGAGGTGTAATAGCTTTTATTGGACCAACTTATATAGGTAAGAGAGAGAGAAGTTGGTCCAATAAAAGATACTACCTCTGCCCACCCTGTGTCTCTAATATCCTGGGGCCGACATGGCTACAGCTACATTGTGCGTACATGGCCTTTTTAAAAGAAGACCAATCTTTAAAACTGGTCAGCACTTTCTTCGCTGCCTTCTGGATATGTCTCTTGAAGGTCATTCTTTCCAAAGTTAACTGATTTTTCTCCACTCCTGTTTATGCTTTGGAAACCTGCCATGCCAGTTCTCTGTGCCCATTCTGGCCACCTGGCTCTCAATATTCTGAAGACTGTGTTTCATTTTCACCCACTTCCACATCTTGAAAATTGGGGTTATGTCCTTCATACCTGTCAGATGCTGTTTTAAAGTGTCTTAGTTGTATCCATATAATGACTTCTTGACTTAAAGATAACTTGCAAAGGGGGGAGGAAGAAGTTGAGTGCACACTTTTTTGCTTTTACGACATATAAAAAAGAGGCCTTGAAAGTTTCTCCCTCTTCCTCAATTTTTGTCTGCTTGTTTTATTCTAGAAACATTGGGAATATCAAGTGATATCTTTTCTGTTTTTATTGGTAGACTCCCTGCATGATGTAAATATGGATTGGGAGCTCTTTCAAGCTTTAATAAAAGGGGGTGCTTACTCTGTTAAAAAGTACTTGAGTTAAATATGTTAACAGACGTTTTTAATAGTCTGAATACCTCCATGTCAATTCATAAGGTTTCATTTGTTTTGTGTTTTGGTGTCAAACCCTACTAGGTCTGCAATTGTCCATAATCCTTAAGGAAAAGATAGGGTAAACAAGACCTGAATTATCTAATGTTTAAAAACTTTGTAGATTGTGACTGTGCATCAAGAGAAGCAAAAAAGGGCACAAACCAATTTTTTTCTTTTGCCAGGCACCTTCACAAACAAATACATTTGTTTTTTACAGTGATAGTTTAAAAAGTTAAAGAAACTATTTATTTGAAGAATAGCTGTCTTTTAATTTTGTATTACATTGCAGCTAAGGATTGCCTAAGTGAATTATTTTATCTTTTATTCAGTGTGAACATTATTTTCAAAATTAGACTTTTTGCTTATAGATTTTTTTATTATGCTAAACAATAGATTGCTCTGAGATTCTATAACTTGTTCTTTTACAATATGTTTTTTTCCCCTGGGACATCTGTTCACAACTAGTCTGATTTGTCTTCAGAGAAATCCTAACATATAAATGAAAATTCTTGTGGAATTATCTCTGTTTAAATATATGAAAAACACAATATTTGATCAGACCCATAGACATTCTATTAAGACATGTTGGATAAAGGTTTAACTACTATTTTTGTTTTGTTGCAGGGATCCCTCCAAAGTTAATATCCTGGTACCTGGTGCTGGGCTAGGTAGATTGGCCTGGGAAATAGCTATGCTCGGTTATGCTTGCCAAGGAAATGAATGGAGCCTCTTTATGCTCTTTTCTTCTAATTTTGTACTCAACAGGTACTTAGCTTATATTTTACTTGCTGGTTGCAACTTTTATGTACTAGGGAGGCAAAAATGATCAAGTCTTTAACAAAGCGATACTCAATCAAAACAAATTCCCAAATACTTAATCTAGGTAACCAGATCTTTCAGAACTCTTGCCTTCATGAAAAATATCTAAGAGAGTGTATGAGAGAGGAATGGGGGATTATTCCAAAATTTGACTTGGAAATTTAATGGGGAGGGAAGAACTATATCCAAAGTCTTACCTGTATGTCATAAAGACTGTAATAGCAAGAATGGTCTTGTTTAAAGCACTGAACTGGAACTCAGGAGATCTGGGCTCTGCCACAAATTTCCTGTTTGACCTAGAGCAAGTTAGGTAACTTTGTGCTTCAGTTTTAAATCTGTAAAATTGATGTACTTCCTATCTCATAGAGATATTGAGGATAAATTGATTAATATGTTCAAGGAGTTCCATTACTATGGTGATAAGTACCAAAGAAAACTTATAAACAAAAATAGGTTGCACTTCATGCTAAAAGTTAAGGCAAATTTCCACAGAGATTTCTTTAATTTTATTTATTCATTTTTGGGGGAATATTTGACAGAAAAATACTTTATTAGTAGATGCCTCATTGCTATAAAAATATTAAAACACTTATTAGATAAGCTTTCTCATCCAGCAACTGCTTACACCTTCTAATTACTCATAGATTCACAGTTACAAAATCCACTATAAATGTTAAATTTAAGTGAGGTTATGGTCAGAAAAGTGATCTTATAAGCATTACACCATATGTATAATTAGAAGCATGACACATTGATGTCCCATATTCATTTTCCATTAATGACAGATGTTAGTCACATTGCTGAATGCACGACTGGAAGACGCTCAGATTCTATGGTGATAAGCGCAGTATAAAAACCTATATAGAACAGTATGACTTCCATAACTTATCTTCAGTTGACAAGTCAAAACAATACTAAATCAGCAGTGCGCCAGTCTTTATCTAGGTATCAAGCTGCTTTCTGTTTTGTACCTCACCAGCTATTTCCAACAATACGTTACCTGAAAAATGATATGGGCAGGAATCTGGTGCCATTTTTAGTCAGTTTCTGGATGATGCTCTACATTTCCTTTAGAAAGATCTCACTGCAGGAGCCTTAAATTCAGAGTCTTTTCCAGCAAGATTATAAAAGCTTCACATATGAAGTGAGTTACTAACCTGTTTTTTAAATCAGTAGATGTTTCCTCTTTTGATACTTGCATTTTTATTTACTGACTTTATTTAACCCTCCTCTCCCCCAAAAAACTAGTGCTTAATTCATTAAAAAGGACTCTTTTATGGATTATATCAGGATTTAAAGTGTAAATAGCATTTCTCTTCTTTCCTTTGTCAATATCTTGTTTATCACATTTTGAAAAAATAGATTGTATGTTAAGTTTAAAAAACATGCAGGTTATGCTAGCTAATTTTTGATAGATACTAAAATCCTATCAAAGTGCTTTCCTTTAGCACATACTCAAACCACTTCCATACTTCTAAACTGATATGGACTAAAAAAAGTAATTAAAATCACATCCCTCTCTAGACATGCATCCCATCAAAACTTGGTTCAGATTTGTATTTAAGTGAGTGAAGTTAGCATTTGATTCAAAAGCATTATAATATGCAAATTTGTTAAGAACCACGGGAATTTGATGGGGAAACAGAGAGGAGAGTAGTTGGCTATTATCACAGTCCCAGAAAGGAAATAGCCAGTCCTACTACTAATGAGCTGTTTAGAGGGAGGAAAGCAGAAAGAGGATGAGAAAAGGAGAGGGGGGCCAAGATACCATAGTTGTTCTTATCCTGAGTTGGAATGCCAGCAAATATATGGGAGGGTATCACATTTATTATCTTCCTAGGTCCAAAAGGAACCAGATTACCAGTTGACTGGCTCCTCTGTCTGAAATGACACATGCTTGTGAAAACATTTAATATTTTTATTCTTATACTTTATTTTTAATTTTTGTATTACTGTAGTACCTGGGAACTCGTGTGTCTATGCTACAATTAAAACCCTGTGGTTGGCTTGAGCCAGCTGACTTGGGCTTGGGCTAAGAGTTTGTTTAATTGTGGCATAGACATTCGGGCCCAGGCTGCAGCCTGAGCTCTGGAACCCTGCAAGGTGGAAAGGTCCCAACATCTGTAGCACAATTAAAGAGCCCCTTAGCCCTAGTGAGCTGGCACAATCCAGCCATTGATGTCTAATTGCAGTGTAGACATACTCTAAGTATAAAACAAGAGCCAACAGATGCATACATACAGACAAACTGGGGAAAGGAGAGAATAAAAGGCAATATAGAGATGGTATTGTTCATCATGATAGGCAGTGATATTTGGATATCTGGTGGTTGGAAGACTGCTTATTTTCGGTATTTCCACTTTTATCATTCATAAATGAGTAATAGCTCTTAGATATGACTTCCTGTGTTTGGGTTGAGACCCCTACATGCAAAGTTGTATCCTATATAAAAATCATAAAAAGGTCTGGAAAGGATTTCAAGAGGTCATCTAGACCATCCCCCAATTAGTTATGTGGTAAAACTAATGTATTCTGTAAACCACTGTTTCTTCAAGTAGCATCCCTATGTGTGCTTCATTCTAGGTCTGCTTGAGCCCCTTGCACCTTTGATCAGAGATTTCTCAGAGCGGTGTCCGTTTGGTCTGCACATGCATGTTACTCATCTCATGCTCCTTATTGTTATATAGCACTGCATGGGTGAACAGTCTTCAGTTCCTTCTCAACCTCCTCATCCTGAGACAGAGCCTTGGCAGTTGTCTGTGTTGAGTTTTACCTCCACTGTGTTCCCTTAGCTTTTTTTAGTAGTTAGTACTAAGTAGTACTTTTAGCTGTAATGGTTTATATAATTTTTCTGGGAGGCCATGCTGGGATCTCCTGGTGTCAAATGTTGCTTGTCATGCCAGGAGGCAACTCAGTTGAGTTAGTCCTGGTGCATCTGTTGTCTGAGTATCTCTTTATTTCCCAAAAGTGCAACTTCCATCTGACATTAAAATCTAGAGCCAGAAAAAACAGGGAGCTTAAACTTCAACTCTTCATGATAGAGTTCATTGCACCTGGCCTCTGCCACTGGCCAGGGGACTCCCTTTGTACTCCAGTATGTGAGTAAGTCTGTTGTCCTTACTATCTCTGAACCGCACTCTTTGAGGGTATCTAAGAGGAAGACTCAGGATTCCTCCCATAAGACACCCAAAGACCATCCCTTGAGTTTCTCCATGTAGGGACTCTACTTCTAAGAAGTTGCAGTCTCCGATGACTCCTCCACTTTGGCACTTATTGCTCTTTGACCCAGTTACCCATGAGGTTGCTAGTTCCTCAGATACCCAGGGAACTGTCAGAGCTGAAGACTAGAGTTTCAGGTTCGAGGGGGTCATCAGTACTATCAGTGGAGCAAGGTGTCAAGAAGAGCTCTACCTTTTCCCAATCAGTACTGGAGAAGCCCACTCAGGCCCACTCAGGCTCTGTATTGCCTTCAGTTGAGATTCATGGTATTGTTAACTCCCTCAGCCACTATTAGTTCAGCGCAGGCCTACTACCAACAGTAGGGCTTTCCCTAAGCCCTTGCTGTGTCTGAGATGCCTGACTCACCATTTCGTGGCTCCAGTACACTCCAGTACCAAGGTCTTCCAGATCTCCTGACATTCACTTGGTACTGATGGTTTGACCTTTCTTCCAGTGCACTGCTGCAGAGTGATTTGGAAGAGGCGGATTCTGATGATCTTGCCTCAGTCTCCCAAATGTCTGTTTAAAAGCTCTCCCTCTGGTCCTAGTGAGGTTCTGTTCCAGAGGTGTCTGAGGAGATTGGTACCACTTGTCAGAGATGGGCACAAGTATTGTCTCGCTGGTATGAATACCCATGGATGCCTCCATCCATACCATATGCACCACCTCCTTGGCCATATTGGGACCTTTGGGCAGCCGGTCACCAGCATTTTTCTAGGCCTTTAGAATCACCAGTCATAAAGATAAGCTATCATCACTCTCCCTCTCTAGGAGACCAGAACCTTGGGAAGAAACCTTTGAGGAGCAGGAAGCTAGGGTTAATGAAGAGGTCTCTCCATCAGTTGACATCTCTTCTTCATCCCTGGATGAAGGAGTTATGCCACCTCTTCCATCCCTCGTGGATGACTTCAAGCAGTTTCAGAACCTTGTCGAGAGAATTGCGAATTCTTTGCTGATCTCTCTGGAGGACGTTAAAGAGCTACACCATAAGCTGCTTGACATCGTTCATGCAGCTTCATCTGCTCTTATTGCCTTCACTATTAATGAGGCCCTACTGGACCCCGCAAAGGTTATTAGGCACATATTGGCCACAGTTCTGCCTACGTGCAAGGGAGTGCATAAAAATATTATATTCAATTTAAGGACTCAAAACTTTTATTTTCTCATTCGTTTCCTATCTCCTTGGTGGTCAACGTAGTTAATGAATGTGGGGGTCAGCACCGTGCTAAATCTACGACTTACAACAAGGAGCATAAGCGTCTTGATCTGTTTGGTAGAAAAATAGTATTTTTCAGCTACTTTACAATTCAGAATTGCCACCTACCAGGTGTTAATGGCGAAGCACAGTCATACAAATTATACCAAGTTAAACTCATTTATTGAACATTTATCAGCAGAAGTCCAGTTGCTTGCCAAAACATCTCTGCAGGCCTCCTTTGATGCTGCTGATACTGCCACCTGTTTGATTTCTACAGTAATAGTTATGAGGAGGGCCACCTGGCTCCAGCTCCTAAGATTTCCAAAGCAGGTCCAAAATATGGTCGAAGACCTCCCTTTTGATAGTACTAAGCTGTTCACTGACAGCACGGATGAATTTCTGCACATGTTAAAGTACTCCAGGGTTACTTTGCATTCTTTCAGGATTCAGCTGCCTACAAGAGGAAAATTTAAGTCCCTGATGATGAAAAGATCTCATCCTGCCCAATCTTCGACCTCCCAGAGATTATATGAACCTCAATGTAAGAGACGGGTTTCAGGGAAGAAAACCACACGCTTCTCAACCTTTACCACTTCCAGTGGGCTTGGAAGTCAATCACTCTGGATGTGTGTTTTGGAGATCATGGCCACAGGGCACTCCATCCACTTTACTTCTCTTCTGCTTACCAGCACCCTTTCCTGTCCCTCTTCAGGGACCTCTCTCATGAGAACCTGCTATGAAAGGAAATAGATTCTCCTATAAAATTGGTTCTCTGCAGCACAGAGGGAAAGAGTTTTATTCCAGATATTTCTTGGTTCCAAAAAAGAACAGCGGTTGGAGACCCATCCTAGATTTTTAAGGCTAACAACACCTTTGTTAAGGCCCAAAAATTCAAAATGGTGACACTTGCAGCAAAAATTGCATCACTGCACCAAGAGGATTGGTTTTCTGCTCTTGACCTTTAGGACATATTAGGATCTATATAGCGATCTATCTCATAAAAGATTTCTACGTTTTCCTCTTGGTCAGGACCATTTACAGTACAGGTTGCTCTCTTGTGGCTTATCTATTCCCAATGGCCTTTTCAAAAGTTGACAGTAATAGGGGTATACCTCCGCAGAAAAGAAATTCTTGTGTTCCTTTACCTAGATAGTTAGCTTCTTAAAGGTCGCTCCGTGGACGTAACTTCATGAGCAACTTGTAAAGCCACAGACCCCTTCCTCAAGTTGGGTCTACAATGGAACATTCAAAGTGTCCACCTTGACCACTGTGCAAAATTTAGAATTCATAGGAACTCATCTTGATTCAGTAGTGGCAAGAGCCTACCTCCCAATGCACAGATGCATGGCCCTATCTAACATAGTTAATGCTATCCAAATCAGCCCTCAAACCATGGTCAAGAACTGTCTTTGGCTTTTGGGGTATATAGCTTCTGGTATTTTCACTATAAACCATGCAAGACTGCAAATGCGTTACCTCCAGGGGTGGCTTAGGACTATTTATTCACCAAAGAGACACAATCTAAGCACTACTTTTTATACCCACCTTCCAAAATGAATCTCTTAATTGGTGGAAATACACTCAGAGCATTTGTGAAGGGAGTCCTTTTCACCTGTCCTCCCCCAATGATTGTCATAATGATGCATGCATCCCTGTTGGGATGGGGAGCACATCTGGACACACATGACCCAAGGCAGGTGATTGCCTCAAGAAACCACTAATACACATGAACCTCCTGGAACTCAGGGCAGTCGGATATGCCTGTGTCTAGTTACTACCATTAATCAGGAGCAAACACATAAAGGTCATGACAAACAACATGTCATGCATGTTCTATATCAATCTGCAAGGAGGGACAAGATCCCACTCTCTCTGCACTGAGGCTCTCAAGCTTAGAATTGGTGCATACCTGATCAGATCATTATAGAAGCTTAGCTACTTCTTTGAGTGCTTGCTCATGTCTATTCCATGCTAGGCATGTGTGCGTGCCAGATGCATCGGTGCCAGAAATTTTTCCCTCTGTGGTATCTGTAGGGTCGGCTCTAGTGCTCTTCTCAGTGGCATACACGTGCCGGCATATAGGTCTCCGCTGGCCTCCCTCCCTCTCTGTTCCTTTTTACCATGTATGATGATGCAGAAACATCCTTGCCTCGGCCAACATCTCACTGGTTCTTTTATCAGTAGTTTTAGTGGTTATATGTTCTCCTTTCACATGTTATCCCAGGGGATGGGGGCGTGGCCCAGTCCCAGGGCTTTAAGCCATATGTATCCTGTTAAAAGCCTGTACCCGTGAACGATCCTCACCAGAGCTGCCTGAAGTGCCCTAGTGAGGCTTGTATTTGGGATAAGTGCAGGATCTGTAGGAACATCAGACCCTGCACAAAGAGAGACTGTGACTGTGACATCAGGTTGAGAGCCTGGTGGAGTCAGCTCTCAGACCAGTATCCGAGCCAGGCCGATCAGATTCGGCACCTAGTACGTTGGCATAGACCTGAAGGGCTTCCCTAGTGCTGAACTCATCCAACCACCAATTACCATCACCGGTGCTGAAGAAACAGCACAAAAATACACAGTTTGACAGAGTGTGCTCCCCACCTAAGAGGAGCAAGTCTGGAGTGGGGGACAAGTCAAGACCTGTGCTGGGCTGCTCGTCTCTTCTGGAATTTGAGTTGGCAGTGGCCTCAACCCCTAGAACTCCCAGACTGCCTCGGGACCCACCTTCAATGCCAGGTAGTGGCAGAGGCCCTCGGCATCTTTTAGTGCCATCAACCCCCAACACCTTTCAGGTGGCTATGGACTTGCTTTCGCTCCTGGTGCCCTCAGGCCAACAGGCCCTTACACTGGGACACCATGCCGGGCCAATCAGCCAAAAGTGGCTCAAGGGGCAAGTCCATAATGGGGGGCCCCCACTCGGATCTCCAGTGTCACGGTGCTGCTCACCATCCCTGCAGCGCCCACTGCCTTGACAACAGTTGCTGCTACCTCCTTGGTCTCCGAGGCACAGTAGCCACCAGCCGGACTATAGGTGCCGCTGATCGGACTTTCAGTACTGGTCACCAGAGTCCCAGTATAGAGCATTAGGGTCCCAGCACCAATCCCCTGACTCGATGCTATTTTCAGGAGCATTCCTGTCGGTCACCAGAACATCGGCGCCCAGGGAATCCCTTCCCCGATCACTGATGTCTCGGCACCGCTTCTTAGCATCAAAGCACCGCACCCACCACTCCAGGGAACCAGAGGCGAGATTAGTGCTGCTGTGGTCCTCTGGTATGGAATCAGAGGAAGAGGAAGGTGCTTCCCATAAAGGCCATAGATACCCAGCTGCAGGGTTTCCCCTTGCCCTACCAGGCTCTTGGCCACCAACACAATGTACTGGACTTTGGCAGTTCTGGAACCCATGGGGATTCCTCACAGTCTTTGGGGTCTCAGCATCGATCCATCTCAGGGACATCAGAAAGACGCTTGGCAGTGGTGTCACGGCCACCCCCAGATTTGGATGATGAACCGGGCCAGGCGAAGGGGATGTCAGTGACCCACCCGAAGGAGATGACCCCAATTGCGGGGGAACAGTCACCTACTCCTCCCCTACCAGCATCCTCATGTTCATTGCCTGATGAGGCAGTAATGGGACTTCCACTGCAGTCCCCCAGGATGAATTTAGAGATCATCAAGAGCTACTCAAATGAGTAGCAGCCAATCTGGGCTTGGAGGCAGAGGAGTTAAAGAAGTTGGCCAACTCGCTTTTTAACATCTTGGCAGCAGCAGCCCCCTCTAGGATGGGCCACTCCTTCCATGAAGGGGTCATGAAGTTGGTGAAAGCCCTATGGCAGAACCCCTCCTCCTTGCCCCAGACATCTAAATGGGCAGAGAAAAAAATATTACGTGCCTGCTAAGGGCTTTGAGTGTCTATACTCCCACCCATTTCCAGGATCATTGGTAGTGTGAGCAGCCAACGAGAGGGACCGACTGGGGCAGTCAAGTTCAACCCCCTAAAAATGAGGCAAAAAAGCTGGATCTCTTTGGGCGGAAAATTTATTCAACTGTGAGCCTTCAATTCCACATATAAAACCAGCAAGCAACGTTGGGAAGATATGATTTTAATGTTTGGCACTCTATGGCCAAGTTCACTGACTTCTTGCCCCAGGAATCTAAACAAGAGTTCCTGGCCATCCTGGAGGATGGAGTCAGTGGCCCAGGCTTCCTGCCAGGCAGCCTCTGATGCCACAGACTCAGCTGCCATAACCATGGCATTAGCAGTGTCAATGAGAAGGGCTTTGTGGCTGCAGTCATCTGGCCTGCCAGCGGAGGTCCATCAGTCCATCCAGGACCTCACTTTTGAGAGCACAGCCCTCTTCTCTGATCAGACAAGGCCATGCAGTCTGACATCTAAGGACTCGAGAGCCACACTCCACTCCTTGGGGCTGTACACTCCTCTGGTGTGTAGAAAGTACTTTAGGCTGCAGCAGCAGCAACAGTTCGCAAGCCAGTAGAGGAGTTGAGCCCTATAGAATCTAAACAAAAACTTTATATGCTGTAAGGGCTAACCTCCCTCTGTGCCTCAGTCAAGTTCAGGCTGCTACTCATCGGGTGGTAGATGGAACTTTTGAGGGCGCACCTAGGAATGACTTAGCAGTCTCGGACCAGTATCCATCCCTGTTTTTCCTTTCAAACCACTTATCCTCCTTCTTCTCCACTTGGTCAGCTTTATCAGACAAGTGGGTCCTAAACATTATCACAGCGGGATAAACCCTCCAATTTACTTCCATTCCTCCCTTCCATCCCTGTCCCTCTTCAGGGACCCTTCTCACGAGCAACTTCTTGTTCAGGAGATACTCCTGCGGGTGGGGACCATAGAGGAAGTTTCCCTATGACTGAGAGGGAAGGGGTTTTACTCCTATTACTTTCTGATCCCAAAAGCCAAAGGGGTCCTGCGACCAATGCTAGACCTGTCGTCTCAACAAGAATCTGAAACTGCGGTTCCGTATGATTTTCCTAGCTTCTGTTATCCCCTCCCTGGATTCAGGAGACTGGTATGCTGCCGTTGATCTAACGGATGCGTATTTTCATTTTCCAGGGCCACAGGTGGTTCCTGCATTTTGTAGTGGGAAATGACCATTACCAATTCATGGCCCAACGCTTTGGCCTTTCAACGGCACAAAGTCTTTACGAAGTGCATGGCAATAGTGGCTGCCTACTTCAGATGTTGAGGGATACAGATTTATCCTTACCTCAATGACTGGATCATCGAGGGACACTCGAAGGCTAAAGTCCGGCAGCACATCAAGGTGCTGCAACCGACCTTCCAAAACCTGGGCCTGCTGGTAAATGAGCAGAAATCCACAATAGCACCAGTGCAAAGGATAGAGCTCATTGGAGCAGTCCTCAACTCCACCTGGCCCAGAGCATTTCTACCTCAGGCCAGATATGCAGCCTTGTCAGACCTAATCCTTCAATTCACAAGCCACCCCCTCACCACAGTGAGGGTTTTTCTGAGGCTGCTGGGCCACATGGCAGCGTGTTACTTATGTGGTCCAACACACAAGAGTCCATCTCCGGCCCCTTCAGATGTGGCTTGCATCGATCTACTTCCCAGAGAGACAGCAGCCTGGACATAGTCATCATGATCCTGCCCTGGATACTTACCTCTCTGGCTTGGTTGGACAATCCCTGCGCATATAACAGAAGGGGTTCCCTTTGTAGTTCTGTGCCCATTGTTTAGCTTGGTGTCAGAAACCTTGGACCTGGGTAGGGGAGCCCACCTTGGCCCACTAAGGACACAGGGTTTCTGGTCCTCGAAGGAGCTGAGATTGCATATAAATGTAAGGGAGCTCAGGGCAATCCACCTAGCCTGCAAAATGTTTCTTCTCCAAATGTAAGGAAAGGTAGTGTGAGTGCTGACAGACAACATGACAGCAGTGCACTATACAAGCAAGGAGGAGCAAGATCCTCAGTACTATGTCTGGAGGCCCTCAGCCTGTGGGACCTGTGTGGGGCACACGATCCACCTTGAAGCTTCTCACCTCCCTGGGTTCAAGAACAAATTAAAAGATCACCTAAGCAGGTCTATCTTCATTCACTACAAGTGGTCCCTGCACCCGGAGGTGGCAAGAACTATCTTCCAGAAGTGAGGGACTCCCCGAGTGGACCTCTTTATGACCAGATAGAACAGGAGATGCCAGCAGCTCTGTTCCCTGAGAAGACACGACAGCAGTTCCCTGCCTGACGCCTTTCTCCTTCGATGGTCAGGAGACCTCATGTACTCCTTCCCTCAGATTCCTCTTGTCCACAGAGTCCTCCTAAAGATCAAGAGGGACAAAGCGAGGGTTATAACGATTGCACCAGCATGGCCCTGCCAACGTTGGTTTGGCATGTTGCTGGACCTGGCAGTGGTAGCCCCAAGGATGCTCCTAGTCCGTCCATACTTGATCTCACAGGATCATGATCAGATGTTACATCCAGATCTCACCTTCTTATACCTGTCTTCATGGATGCTGCATAGTTAAACCAGGAAGAATAAGCCTGTTCCACCTAGTCCAGAGAGTCTTACTGGAGAGCAGGAAACCCTGGACTAGGCCCACTTACCTGGCAAAATGGAAATGCTTCTCCTGCTAGGCGAGGGAGCATAATCTCTCTCCCTGTCTTGATTACCTCTGCCGTCCATCCTGGAATACTTACTCTACCTGAAGCACCTGGGCCTAGCACTATCGTCAGTTAGGGTATACCTAGCATCCATCTCAACTTTTCATCCACACATCCAGGGCAGTTCAGTCTTATCCCATGAAATGAGTCAGATTCCTAAAGGGCCTAGAAAAGCTCTTCTCACAGGTCAGAGATCCAGTCCCCCCATGGGATTTCGACTTTTGGTTCTATCCAGACTCACTGGGCCCCCCTTTGAGCCCATGGTATCCTGTTCCCTTCTCCACTTGTCCTGGAAGGTTGCCTTCCTCTTCGCAATTATTATTAGCGAGGCGTGTCTCGGAAATCAAGGCACTAACTTTGGAGCTTCCCTATATTCCTCAAAGATAAGATCCAGTTGCGACCTCATCCTGCGTTCCTGCCAAAAGTAGTGTCACTTTTTCATGTCAAATCAGGATGTCTTCCTGCCAGTGTTCTTTCCCAAGCCACAAAGCTCTAACAAGGAAAGACGTCTTTATACATTGGATGTCAGGCGAGCATTGGCTTTCTATATAGAGAGAACTAAACCCTTGCAAAAGTCCACATAGCTCTTTATAGCAGTGGCCAAACGCATGAAAGGTAGACCAGTCTCATCCCAAAGAATTTCCTCTTGGATTACCACCTGCATACATTTGTGCTATGAGCCAGGCAAAGACTGTGCTTCCTGCCACTCTTTCAGCTTATTTGATGTGAGCTCAAGCCTCCTCAGAGGCTTTCCTAGCCCAAGTCCTAATTCAGGACATCTGCAGGGCTGCAACTTGGTCCTCGGTGCACATCTTTACGTCTCACTATGTAATCATACAGCAAGCCCGGAACAATGTGGGCTTTGGCAAGGTGGTTTTGCAAGCGGCACGTCCATGAACTCTTGGCCTACCTCCAGAGGTACTGCTTCTGAATCACTTAGTATGGAATGGACATGAGCAAGCACTCGAAGAAAAAATGGTTACTAACCTTCCGTAACTGTTGTTCTTTAAGATGTGCTGCTCATGTCCATTCCATGACCTGCCCTCTTTCCCCTCTGTTGGAGTTCTGGCAAGAAGGAACTGAGAGGCAGAGGGGTTGGCAGTGCTCTATATACTGGCGCATATGCGTGTCACTGCAGAGGGCGATAGAGCCACCTCTAGGGATACCACTGAGGGAAAAATCTCCAGCACTGGTGCGTGTGGTGCGTGCGCACATTTAGTATGGAATGGACATGAGCAACACATCGGAAGGTTAGTAACAGTTTTTTCCAGGAGTTCAGAATGTGACTGTGGACACACTCAGCAGGCACTTTTCTCAAGACCATGAGTGGGGGGAGAAATTCCATCATACTTCACCATATATTCTGATAATGGGTCACCCCTGGAATAGACCTGTTTGCCACGGTGATAAAAAGAAAATGCACTCAGTTCTGTTTCCAAGGTGAGCTGGGTCACTGATCCTTGAGGGATGTTTTTCACCTTCATTGGTAACCAGGTCTGTTGTATGCATCTCCACCCCCATGATTCCTCTAAGTTCTAGGAAACATAAACTTTGCAGGGCAATTTTATATCCTAAGTTATTCCTGCATGTTTCAATTGTCCTCAGTTGTGCCTGTGCAATCCCATTTCCTTTAGTGGGGCTGCATGAGTATAACTGAGGGCATATTGTTTCTGCAGAATTTTATTGGTAATGTATTGAATAGAATGAAAAAAGCTTCACTTTCTGATTCCAGGATGAGTTTGCAAGAACATCAGAAAAACATCTTTTTATGAACTGATCAAATGTGATCTGGAGCCATCGATACAAAGAACATGGAACTCTACTATGACATTTTAGTCACTTTTCAGAGTTGAACTTCTCTGTAAGGGTCCCATGTTAGTTTGCTATGTCTTGGTCCACAAACTGCATTGTACAGATACAGAAATGGCATGAGACTGTTAAGATTAATTGCAGTACTGTCGATGTATATGCTCAAATAACATTAGTGTAATACTACCCAATAGCAAATTATTTGACTTTGCAAATTTGTTGAAATAATCTAAATACATACTTTTGTTTAAAGGATGACAGTTTCAGAAAAATGCTTTTACTTTGCTGTACCACAAAGCCTCTTCTATTCTGGCTCAAGAAAAGCAACTGTCAGCAAGAATCTAGAATGAAAGTAGGTATTTTTAGGAAAATATAAAAACAAGATGGGAAGGGACTTGAGTCATCACCCTTCTCTTTATAAAATAAACAAGTACACTCTTCCGTGACAAAGCAAATGGGAATCCTAATTGTTTAGCACAACTGGACATATGTAATGACAGTTTTCACCCATCTTGCAGAAAGAACTGCACTACTGGTTTTCTTTTCAACAAGACATAAATAAAAAGTGGTTGAAATACAGGAAGCAAAAACAAGAAACCCCATTTCAAAAAAACTTAGTGTATTTTATTTGTCTTGTACAAGTTGCTACTTATTTGTATCTTTTAGTAGTGTTAAAAAAAAGTTCATTATTCATTGAATTATTAATGTCCTAAGTGAAAGCCTACAGAAATATTTTATAACATCCAGCTTATCAGCGAAATTCATCCTAGATATTGTTGAAAATCAATTTTAAAATAATTTTTATACTTACCAATTTTTATTGCAAAACACCTACTTTTCTAAGTAATATGTGAGCTGTTAGTTGAAACTGAATCGTTCTGATTTTCATATTTTGCAGATGCTCTGAAATTAACTCTCATAAACTTTATCCCTGGATTCATCAGTTTAGCAATAACAGGAGATCTGCTGATCAGATACGACCAGTTTATTTCCCTGATGTTGACCCCCACGGTCTTCCTTCTGGTGCAAACTTTTCTATGACAGCAGGGGATTTTCAAGAAATTTACTCAGAGTGCAGTAAGTAGAGAAATTAGAGGTCAAAATTCATGATCACACTAAATATAAACTCGGTATTGAAGAACAGAATTAGTTAAAAAATTAAAACCAAATTATGCCTAGAATCATTAAAGCAGGATTGTATATTACACCAAGATTATTCTCAAACAAAATAAGTTTTGCTTTTTTCAGTCAAAATTATACATGTGCTCTAATATATTTAAAAGTGTCTAAATTGTATCCTTATTGTAGGGTTATATATACTCCCTTTTAATGAGAACAGTGATAAATCACACTGTGGGAAGTTTTCCAGGCATTCATGCCTGTTTTTCTTTCCCTGAATTACAAGTGTGATGTTAAAGAGAAATGCACAATATTAACTGTATGTTTTACATGGATATAAATGAAGTCCAATTACTTATTGTTGCTTGGTTTAAAAACAGATAGCATAGCACATTTTTACTATTGTAATTATTTACAAATAAAACAAATATATACTCATTAACTATTAGTGACCAGTATTTCAAGGATATGCTAAAGGATAATATTTATGTTCCTATGAACACAAATATCCTTTATTGTCATTAGTGAAATTTGTCTGGTCAAATCATTTTTGTTGCAACTGTTAGGTAACTTTTCTCTTAACTCAATTCTGAATTCATGTACAAAAGATAATGGTACTTACAGTGCTTAAATATTTACCACCTAAGTTCCTAGAACTGGTGAGACTGCAGATGGCCATAGATTTCTTACCTGTATCTGGAGGTCACTTGTCTATACAAAGTAGTAAATGACCCAGCTGGCTTAATTGGATGTATATATTTTAAAGTGAAATCCCCAAATATTTTGATGATGGACAGCCTTCTGTTCTGGATTTTAAAAGTGCTAACAAGGCCCGGAGTCTCAGGGTACTAGTTTTCCTACTAGTGTGGCATCCATGTTTGTAAAACAAACAAATAAGATCTGATGCTTTTATTTAAATGTAAGCCTTGCTTAATGGAAATCTGGCCTTAAGGGTATGTCTACGCCAGTGGTTCTCAAACTTATTTGATCGTGCCCCACTTCTTTGGGTCTGTAGTAGTTTACACCCCCCACCCTACCTAACACACAAGTATACATACTGATATATGCAGCGGTGTTGCTTCACTTGAATCAGTTTTGGCTTCTTTGTTTTTCACTTGAGTTGGGTTTCTTTCTGTTGCACGAATGAGCCAACAATCCATTGTAATAAGAGCGAAAGTAAAACTGCAGTCGTGGTCCATGCTTACAATTACAAATGTGCGCACCATGTTGTAGCAAATGGATTAACGTACACATGGGAACGACTTTAATATTATGCAAGCTTAACAGAAATCTGTCAAAATGCACAATGCCATCTGAGGACCTGATAAGTCTGGAGGAATCAGCTTTACTAGTTCTTCATTGTTGTTGGTAAAATGTGCAAGTTAAGTTTTTGTGTTTGTTTTTTTCCCGAAAGCTTCTCACGCCCTTCAATTTGAGAACCACTGTAATTACAAACCCACAGCTGGCCTATGCCAGCTGACTCAGGCTCACAGGGCTCAGAATAAGGGGATGTTTAAGTGTGGTGTAGATGTTCGGGCTTGGGGTGGAGCCTGGGCTCTAGGGCCCTGCAAGGTGGGAGGGTCCCAGAGCTCTGTCTGCAGCCTGAACCCATGTTTGCCCCACAATTAAACAGCATTTAGCCTGAGCCCATGTCAGCTGGTACGGGTCAGCTGCAGGTTTTTAATTGCAGTGTAGACATACCTTTATTGTCCAGCTTTGCAGTAATACAGTATTGGTTTCTTTTCAATAAAATGTAAGGCAATTTTCAACTTCTAGCCATTCTTTTTTACTGTTAGCTGAAACTGATCTTAGAGGTGACTAAATATATATATATATATATATATATATATATATATATATATATATATATATATATATATATATATATATATATTGATTCTGATGTTAAATACAAACCAACTCTTAAGTCTTACAGAGAGGAGTGATGTTAAAACTGATCATGTGCACTCGATAATATGTTTTCTTTGTACAGATATGTGGGACTGCATAGCAACCTGTTTCTTCATTGACACCGCACATAATGTCATTGATTACATTGATACAATATGGAAAATACTCAAACCAGGAGGAATATGGATAAATTTAGGTAAATTGTTTATCTTGCTCTCCGTTCTATTGCCAGACATGACCAACGGCCCTGATGACTGGGAGGAGCCATTGCAGGGAAAGTTTTGATCAGCATTGATAGCCATGGAGTCTTAAGTATTTTTAGGTACCACATTCTTTCAAACCTGTTGAGCATATGCCACATGATTTTCAAATTCTTATAATTCAGCCAAATCTGGGTGAATTTTCACAAAGAAGCAAAATGCACCACTGCCCTGGCTTCAGGACTGCTCCCTCCCAGTGTCATATCAACACTCCAAAGCATTGTGGTGTTGAGTTTAAGTTCTTAAACCATTTCTTTTTAACAGTGGCAAAACAATGTATTCTACCTGTCAAACTTGTTCTCGAATGGCTGAGCCATTTGTTGCTGAAACTTTAGTTTGCTAAAGCTGTAAGCAACTGAAAACAGGCTAATAATGGAAAGTGGTAGACAAACTTAATTACAGACATCACTGTACTTATTATCAGTTTATTTTACAGTTTAGGGTGTCATACTTGTTCCATATGCTGTATTGACTTCATATAAAAGTTTAGGTAAAAGTGTACTACTGACAATAAAATTGGTATTAGTGTTACTGAATCTCTTTATCTTTGTATCCTAGGTCCTCTCCTTTACCACTTTGAAAACTTGGCAAATGAACTTTCTATAGAATTGAGTTATGAGGATATAAAAAATGTTATATTACAGTATGGATTCCATTTAGAGGTACGGATAGATTGTGGTTTGGGAGTAATACTTATTGGAGTAGATGGGTCAATCAAAACTATACATATTAGGGCTTTACCTTAAATGCCGTTTAATGATACAGATTTTTAACTTTAAGATGTTCACATGTTTATGTTGCCAATTGTAGTTATGTTTAGACTGTCTGCCTTTTAATGAATTAAAAACAAACACTGACTGTAAACACATAGCACTAATAATGCCTGTTCAGTGGAGAAGTACACAGTTTTGAGGGAATTGCTTAAGATGTTATTTCAGAAAATATTCTGAAAACTTCAATTTTTATTTTCAGGTGGAGAAAGAATCTGTTTTGTCAACATACACTGTGAATGAACTATCCATGATGAAATACTACTATGAATGTGTGTTGTTTGTGGTTAGGAAACCAGAGTTGCAGTGTTTTAAATAGATTTTTCAGAAAAATTGCTGGAGGTAATGCTAAAATTGACAACACACAGTGGACTAGGTAATGACTGGATACAACCTCAAATCAATGGTGCCTTGTTTATTCTTAACAGGAAGTTGAGAGTGTCTATTTTCTTAATATCTGTATTGCTATCCAGATATGTACTGTGCCATGCATATTTGTACTGTACTAGTGAAAATGCAAGAAAATGTACACATGGCTGCCCTCTTTCATGAGAATGCATAAAAACCATTGGATTTTCAGAAGTATTAAATTCATATTTTGATGGCTGCCATGAGGTTGTCCTGACAAGGCTGGATTAATAATACTCAACCGTACTGAAATTCAAAATAATTTCCCTTTCACATGCAAGCTATCTGTAATATGCACAGTCTACAGCTCTCAGAATCTGTTGGAAAAGATGTATGGTCTGTTTTTGATATCAAAACTGGGAATATTATTTCTACTTTGGAGCTGAGGCTTAAAACAAAACATGCGTATTCTGCCTCAGTTTTTACACAAAATTCTAATTGTTTTCATTTTTCCTTGTGACTTTATGAATGTTTAGAGGTATAGTACAAGCTCAGCTACAGTTTAGAGAAGGATTCCTTAACATCAACATACAAAATAGAAAATTTACAAAATCTGAAATTGTGGAAAAGTGCTAAAATGTTTCTTGGAAAGCTGCATTCATTATGACTTTTAGTTCTCCCAGGCCTATTTTCTGTAGGACTAAAAATAGAACCACAAGATAAAATATTTTAGAAACTATAATTTTCTGGCTATGCTAAGCTTAGCGCTCTATTCTAATAGTTTGTTGTGTTTTGGTAATTTGAATATTGGTATATGAAATCATAGTACTGCGTGAAGCAAATCATCATGTCACAAAGGAGCAGCAGTAAATTTATCTTGAAACAGAAATAAGAGTTGGTCTGCCAATGCAGGAACTGCACTCTCACTTTGCCCATTTGAAGTTTATCAGTGTAACTTACCGGTTGCTTAAATAAAGTGTTTGAAGCATTATTTTTTTAAGGATTATTAGACAAAACACCCTGATACTTCCTTTTTTATAAAGCAGTTATACAGTTGGGACTGCTATGCCAGGAGTGTACAGATGTGATACAATAATGGGAATTACTAAGTTTAAAATTAATGCAAATTATGTGTGTTGTCCCTTTGCCTTGCGCAGTAGCTGCCCCTGGGCTGTCTTTGCAATGCTTATCCCTTTCCCCCTCTCATCCAACCTGCTGCTGGAAGTAGTTTCCATCCCTTCCAGCCCACACAGCACACAAAGGCAACTATAATGTCTCTAGGCTGCTGCTGGCCCCTGCTATAACCCAGCCATCTCCTATCCCTCCACTGCAGCACAGTGTGGTTAAGGAGGCATTTGTGCACTGGTCCAGAGAACCTGCAGGGGTGGTTGGGATCTGGTAGAGAGGAGGAGAAAGAGACACTGAACCCCAGCCCAGGGAGTGTGTGGTGAAGGGCCCAGGGCAGCCTGGCTCATTCCTTTCCCTGCCAGTGGCACTGATGCCTGACCTACACAGACAGCAGCAGCCAGCTATGGAGGCCTCTTCCATGGGCCCCTCACTGAGGGGCAAAGACAGGGCACAGCCCGCTCTGGAAAGCTTGAGCTACCTGCTGAAGGTGGGAGAGGGATGGAGGGGCACTGCCCCAGACGTGAAGGATGTTCAAAGCAATCCCCGGGCTGGCAGAAATCTGGGAGTCTCTGCAGCATTGATGGTTTCTGAGGCTGGCTCACAGGACATGGCTCCCTAGATCAGTGATCAGGTTGATCTGCTCCAGCAATGTGTCTCTAAGGGTCTCAAAGCACTTTACAAGTTGCATTGGACTACTGGGAGTGAGATGGGGATCTCCCATGATACAGAAGAGGAGGTCTTGCATTTAACCTCATGCAGCTCTGCAGGCATGTGTGTATGTGTGTGCAGGGGATGCACCTGCCCTGAGAACTGGGCCCAGCTGCCTTGTCCAAGCTCAGAGTCCATCATAGGGCCCAAGGAATGGGAACCTTGGCCAACAGTGGGGAGAGCTGGGAGTTGCCTCTGAGCTGGGAAGCTGCTCTGCATTGTACTGAAGAATGCAGTGGGTGATTGAGGCTGTGTGTGCTGCAGTCTGTGAGGTCATGTGGCATGCCCCCGCCCACACATTGCCTCTGCTGTCAGAGTTCACACCAGAACCCTTAAATTGTTCCCCACCACTATCAACAGTTACCAGTTGTCTCTACAGCAGGCTTCATGGTTCTGATGTGTGTGAACCCTGGCAGAAATCTGGGGCAGTCCATGACTCTGCATGTCCTCTCACCCCTACACATCGCCTCTGGTTGTTAGCAACAGCGTCTGTATCTGTTTTAGTATACCTGGGTCAATTGTTGGATACTTGGCTGGAACTTTAAGGCAGTTTACCACTGGTACTCTAAATCTACCTCTAATATTATTTGTTTCCTTGTCCTAAGAAAATTGCCTGGTAAATTAAATTAGATGGATATTAATTCACAGATTGCAATTTCATACAGGAGGAGAGATTGATGCCTCTGTCATTTTGAAGTTATACAAATATTTTCTATGAGAATTATTATTAAAAGTGTCTTGTGTTTAGAGGAGAATCAAATTAACTGCTTTGTTTTCTTTACATTAAGCTAATGGTTAACTTCCTATCATCCACTTTGAAAATCCTTTAAAAAGTAAAAAAAAGTCATCTGGTGGGAAATCAAGTCTTTTCCATGGAAATGGCACTGATAACAGGTTTTAAGGTGTTTTTAAACTCACACACTCATTCAGCTGTGGTCCCTTTTTCTTGGCATTGATAAGGTCATATTTAGCTTTCTGTTTTTTAAGGCTATTTCATGCTTCCACTTTGCTTTAATTGGGAGTACAATTTTAAAGTTCACATGGGTAAAAATACATTTAGTATTTTAATGGTGTCTAGGAGCATAAAGCCTATGCTCTTTTTAAAACCGTTCTGCTCAGATCTCTTTCCAGAAAAAAGTATTGGACGAACAGGAATTTTAATAAAGGTTTACTTGCAGGTACTCTGAACTCTTTTTTTTCTCTTTGCCAAAAAAAAGCACTAGAATGAACCAGATTTTTGCTTTTTTTTTAAATAAAAACTTAGTTAGCCCAACCTCAAGTAAAGCCTGTTGAAAGCTTAGACACTGCCATTACGCTAAATAAAAATAAATAAATAAACCCTTGCTGACTTTACAGGGCAACTGATGATTTCCTATGGCTTCTGTTTCCTTTTTTTTTTTTTTTTTTTGTACTATCTATTTTAATCCTTTATAGATGGATACATTAAATAATGCTTTTGCATTTTTAAATTTGTTGAGAGAAGGCACATTTAGGGTAAATGATAATCATACAATTCCTTTCACCTGTATTATTGCCCAGTCGCTTATGCCCTTTTATTTCAAGCAGTCTGCATCCTTTCTCTAAATCTGGTGTTTCCCCCATCTTTCTTTTATTGTCTTGGTTTTGCTTTTGTATGCCCCACCTTGTCAAGAGTGCCCTTTTTCACTTAACCTGTGTCTTCCCTAGGCCTGGATGGCAGGAGTTCCTACCTAGTTGCTTGTTGTCAGTAACTTTTCTTTTGACCCCATTTGGAGTGAAAGCAGCAGCAACTGCTTTGAGCAGAGCGAGCTGGCCCAGATCTCTGGCTAGCCATTAGTGAGGCCATTACCCCAGCCCTTGGAATAGGACCAGCATGTCCCACACAGACCCTTCCAGGATGGGACTGCCCCACTAACCCTCACAAGAGCAGGCACTGCTGTCACAACCTTGCAAGCCCCCCTAGCCTCACCCAATTGCTGAGAAGCAAGGGTCTGCCCATTCTGATCGGCTTGCATGATTGACATGTTAATTTCTAAAGAGGAGTTTCTTCTGTATAACTAATTCATGTTTAACAGTGAGCTGCTAGCACTAAGCACAAGTCCACAAACAATAGTAATGTGATCACTACCTTTTAGTGAACCACAAGCACTCATTTGCTGCCATAGGGTAAGTGACATTTATTGGTTTGCAGCAGTGTGGACATGTTGGGCCAAGGATATGAGAGACAACGTGGAACTGGTAATACAATTTATTGGACCAACTTCTGTGTTGCTGAGAAAGAAGCTTCTCAGCTCCTGAGAGCTTAAGAAGAGTTATGGAGCTTGAAAGCTTGTCTCTTCAACAATAAATTATATTACCTCCCTAATTTTGTGTGTCTCATTGTTTGTTTATTGGAACAGATTTGTTTGTTGCCATAAAGTTGCAGGATTGTGATAATGAAAGGATTGCAAAGTATAAGACTGTCCTTATCAAAACATTTTCATTTCTTGTTCTATGAAACAATTTTAAATTGATGTAAACTTCTGCATATTGTTATACTGTCATTTAAAGAAAAGTAAACTACTGGTATTGATATTTATGATGTAAGAGGTATATGCTTTCTTACATTATGTGCAGTGCTAGCTGGAATTTGAATAGGGAAAGTCCATGGGGTGTGAGCTGCTTGGAGCAGAAACCTTTACACAGGGGTTGTTACTTTGAATAAACTTACAGCCAGCATGGGAGCCCATTGTGTTTGGTGCTTTATATAAATATAGCTAATCCTTGCCCTAAAGTGCTTCCAGTCTAAATTTAAGAACAGACGACTAAGTGGGTTTAACAAAGGGAAAAAGAGAGGAGAAGAAGAATGTATCGTGAATGTACTTTTGGATGCATTAGTCTGCACAAGTTGTGTGTGTACTGATTTTATTCAGATAAGCATTACCAAAAGCTCAAGCCTAAATTTTAAAAATAAATAAATACATTTTAAAAAAAGCCATCCATCCTACTCCTGGACCTGCAAAGCAGTCATACGAGAGGGGACAGAGTTTGTAACGGGCTAAAGCTGCAAAAAAGTGAATGCACTTTTGAGCTTCACCTACAGAGCTAAGAGGCGCCCAAGGAGGGAATGTACTAAATCCCTCTTCATGTGGCTTTGGTATGCCCACAGCTGGAGCCGCTGGTGAATTGGAGGTGCCAGCCACATTGGGCCAACATAAAGACAATGACAAGTGTAGGATTAAATCAGCACTGCTCAGATCTTAGTTTGTATGACATGGGTCCTGAACAGCTGGGAGCGTGGTAAATTACAGGTGCTAGCGAGCCGGGGTTGCAGCCTAGTGCCCCCGCGCCGGGCCGGGCCGGGCTAGCTACACGACAGCAGAGTTCCGAAGCGAGGAGGTTGCAGCAGGGTCTCACATCGATGAGAGATCGGCAGCGGCACACGCGCTAACAGCCAAAGCCTGTGCCCGCGTGTAGGCTGCCAGCTGCATGGGCGTGGAGTTGTCGCCGGCCATCGACATTTCAACCCACGCACCCCCACGGCGCCGCAGCAAGTTAGCCGGCCCTGGCCGGACGCGCACTCCCCTAGAGGGCGCTACGAGACGCGGGAAGGAAGAGGCGGGAAGGATCGAAGCCTGCCGTAAGCCGCATGCGCGCCCAGCAGCTCCGCCCGCCGGGAGAGACATGTCCACCCCCTCTCCACCCCTCCCCCCGCCCGCGCAGAGGTGCCGCTGCTCCGTTTTCCAGCCGCTCGCGCTCAGCCCCTTGATGGCCAAGCGACACGCGGAGCCGTTAGTGTGTCACGTGCCCTGCAAGCGTTTCCTGCCCGAATCGCCTCCGCTGTTCCGCGCGCCCGGAGCCGGGAGGCGCCCGCGGGGCAGCCCCGAGCTGTGGAGCCCGGGCCGCGCGACACCCGGGGACCCTGGCAAGAAGCGGCAGCTAGAGGAGGCTGAGGCGCCACCGGGGAAGCGGCCTGGGCTCGGGGGGAGCAGGCCCCAGGGGGAGCCCGGAGACCCCGCCGGCGCGGGGGGGAGGTGGCAGCAGCGCGGGGGGGACGTGGGGCCCCGGCAACAACAGGCGATGCGGGACCGCGGCGTTGGCTTGGGGGAGCGAAGGCCGGATCCCCGGGGGGAAGAGCAGGGAGCCGAGCAGGTAAAGGCCTGGGGGGTGTTACCGGCTTCGGCAGGGTCCCAGCCTGTGGCTGGGCATGGTTCGGGGCCAGGGCCCCATAGTGCTAGGCGCTGCACGCACCGAGGGGAAAACCGGGGAGGGAGAGACTCGGGGAGACAGTTCGTCCATGGGACTTTTGGCCCACATGGTATAAAGTCAGTGCACAAAGCACACCCCGCCCCTCTTCTCTGCCGGCCTGGTACCCGAGCTGCTCACACCCCGCTCTCTCTTAGCACGTGCCCTTCATGGGTGGCCAACAAGTGTTTGCTGGGCTTAGCTGAAACAGCTGCTGGTTCTTGACTGTCCAGCTCCAGCTGCTCCTGCCCGCTGCTTCTGGGTAAATCGTGTTTGAAGGTTGAGCAATACCATCTCTGCTTTTTAACAGAGCCTTTTTTGTAGGTGAACCAAGTTCGTGTTCCCCTACACGAGTGATCCTTCAGCTGAGCTATACGTAAAGACTGTTTCCACCAGTCTCTAATGGTTTAACAGTGCACATGCTTCCTGGGTGTTTCTAGCATTTGTGTGTAGCTTGTTCCTGCTGTAAATGGTGTCTTCCACAAATTACACATGCCTCCTCCTGGGGTGTTTCATCCTTACTGCAATAGGACAGGACCTGTATCACCACACTCCCTCTCTGTAGTGCTCATTCTCTGGGCTGAAGGTAAAACGAAACTTTTCCTGAACACATGACAGTTTAGTGTGACTTTACTTCATCATCTGAATGTATACAAGGAGTATCCCTAAAGACTTACTGTGCTAATGGCTGACATAATTTCTGGAACATTAAATCCACAATGTTGAGTTTTCTCAACTGATTTTTCACTGTTTTTTTCCCCCCCGGCACAGCTGTTCTGCAGTGCTGCCAGAGTGACTCACTTGAAGCAACAGGTCCAGTGGGAGAATGTCATAAATAAGTATCATTTTAATTGTTAAATGATTAAAACATATCATAAAGGTGCAATTTGCAGATCTGTGATGCTGCACATCATATCCAATATTACAATGTAGGAAAAAAGTACATATTTCTAACTGACCTTTTGCATATCTTTGAACCTGTGGTGAGGCAGAAAAATAAATGCAGATTTTAAAAAAATGAAACAAAATGGCAATGGTAGGTAAGAGTTGTTCTACAGAGTTTCACTTTTGATGAAAAATTCCTGAATAAAACAACTGTAAAACCCCCTCCCCATGTATAAATTATAGAAGCTGGGGGTGGAGAAGACTTAGTTCATCTCCCTGCCAACTTAGATCTTTTAAATGAAATTAAAATTCTTAACCAAGTTAGTGGGGAGTTTTTGGAGGCTTAGTATGTTGGAAAATCAGGCCAATTATTGAGTAAAAGGTCCTAGTTATATGTACCCATTTTTTTAAAAATCTGGGTCCTTGAAGACTATCTTCAAGTGAGAACTATTGTTCAACTGAGAACACGGGGGTTTTCTGATTTCCGCATATGTTTTCTTCTGCTCTTCTTTCTTTCCCTCCTGATCACAAGTGGGCATGGTACATACAAAATTTATAGAATTATCCCACAAATGAAGTAAGGATTTTCTGAATCCAGTGCAAAACTCATACTAGCCCAGGCTTAATACAAGCAGATCTTTCTGTTTGGAACAGAAAAGACAGACTCCTTTCTCTATTGAATATTTTGGTCGCACAAGCTGTGGTGTTAAGTTCATTATTTACCCTCTTTCTACCTTAACTCAGGCTATTTACTAATTGTAATTATGTAAACCTTTTTTCTTGTTTAGAAGACTGTAAACATATCTTGTTCTGTCTTACTAAAGAGACAGATGACTTGCCAAAACAATTCTGCAGAAGGATTTTATAAAGATTTGTAAATTTCTGTTTATAAAGTATCTTTTGGGCTATATGTTGAGGCAGGTTACTTCCCTAAATTACTAAAATTCTTAGTTGTCTAAACACAATGCCTTTTTAAAACAAGTATTGACAAATTTACTAGTTTCCTATAAACTCTGCTCCTTATATCTGATATCCTCTAGCTTCAAATTTACCAGACATACAGACTTCTGGAGAGGTGGAATTTTCTGATAACAGTTACTTGATCGCTTTACCTCCCTAGCCTGTTTATTTGGGGTCCTGCACTCAGCGAACTACAACACTGATATATTCTACTGCTCATAGCTCTCCCAAAGAGCAGCAGCATGAAATTGACATATGTCACAATTTTATTGCTTTCTATAGATTTCATAATAACAGGAGCAAAACTAACAGGAATCTTTTTAATTTCATGCTGCTGCTTGGCAAAGCTGTGAGTAACTACCGTTTTACTAAAGCTCACTGCAGACTCAAGAAGACAGCACAGTTTATCACATTTGGGAGTTTATCTTTGCACCCGTAGAGATAGAAAAATCTTTTTTTTTTAAACAAAATATTTAAATTTTACAGAAATTGATGCTTTAAGAGCATTAGGCTTTCCACTTACCCTTGGCAAGTGGATTTTTGAAGCCCTGTTTTGAAAGATTTGACCCTTTCCTACACATTCTTTTTGCTAATATTTGGCACTTGCAGCCATTTTTTGTGGTCTGAAGTTATCCTTTTTTTGGCAGTCCATACTGAGTATATCATGCATGATACAAAGGGACTCACCCTTTGTTATGTTTATTTTTCCTTTAGATAAATAAACTGAGGTCCTGATCTTACAAAAACTTACACATGTTTAAAGTTAGGCACATGAGTGGTCCCATCTCAAATCAAGAATGTGACTTCTCAGCATTGAGGCCTCTACGTTGTAACCACTTGGGAACTGGGATTGTCTACTATATGCTTGTACTATATGCTATATGCACAATGGGACCATAACTTGGTTGAAACCTTTAGTGGCTTTGACAATGTAAATAATTATTTTTGTGTATCATTGATACTATGCAATATAAAAAATTAAATTTGAAAGATTTTGATGCATGCAGTCCTCTATATTATTCATGTAATTTTTTCTTTCTTTCAATTAAAATGTAAACAGCCCTTCTATCTCCTATGTTGTCCAACTACTTGTGGTGCAGACATCCAGTTTATGGGCATACCATGCTGCTTTAGTCTGTTTTCAAAGATAGGTCTTGTATAAATGAAAAGCACTACAGTTCCCAGCATAATGGTATTCTGGTCCTTGAGTAGAGTTCCTAGTCACTATGGTAATACAAATAATAATGATAAAGTGCTGTTAGCTGAAAACATAGTGCATTTGTGCACATGTATGAGGATGTAGGCTTTGCAAAATGCATAGAGATCTTCATAAAAACTGCATGTTGTATTCAAATGCTTCATATTGTGACACTAAATGGCTGCCTGATAACTCCATATAATTATTTGGTCACATTTTGTTCTCTTCTATTGCAGAGCCAGCAGAGGGTGCAAAAGTTTATTATTTCAAAAAACATGTCTACTCCTGATGCCAATTCAGTAGTTAGAAATACAATATTAATTTCAAACTCGGTTAGAAATGGAAAAAATTGTTTCATGGTTCTTAGTGTTAGAAACAATACAGTAAAAGAAAATTACACAGAAATACATGTGACAGGAGTAATTGTTTTTTTGTAGCTCTTAGTTTAGGAAGAAAGCATGATCCCGAAGGAACATATTCTATACATATATTTTATGTATTCCACAATGGATGAACTTGGAGATTTACTTAAGTTCCATTTTTATGGTCTGTTTTTTTGAGGGAAGCAGTCTGTGCATGGAGTGTCTCACTCGGTTAACTTTAGTGCTACTTATTTGAGTAACTATCTTTGGCTATAAACAGATAGCAGATTTGCCAGAAGAGGGAAAAAACAGTTTTGTAACAAATCTGTAGAGTAAATCAGTAATAAATTTGTTGCAGTCTTACCAGTTGTTGTCTGCACTGCTTATCTTATATCCTAGTAAAAATTCCTTATTAATATTGCTTTGTTTGTATTTGCATATATACAGATGTAGAAAAGAAAAAAAATGAACCGAAAATATAGAAATCTTTTCTAATATATTGCTTTCACTGTAGCTATTCTTTAAATAAATCTATCCTAGATACATTCAGTTCTGTATTGGGAAAATACTTTGTATTTCTTGTGACTGATAGCACTTACGTAAATGTTCTTGAATGTTGCTTAAACTGAGAAACTTGAATGTTGCTTAAGCTAAGAAAGCTGAATCTCAGACTTTGAAATTGTCCATATTGTTCATATATTTTGTTAGAGGCAGAACAGTTGGATTTGCAGTGAACAATATTAATTTGTGTAAAGTTTAAATAAAAGTGCAGAAACATTGCCTCTTAAATGCATAAACTGTGAGTTGCAGTAGACGAAGTTGTACACAAGCTACTCATAGATAATACAGTAGTCCTCAGCAAAATACTTAAATAATTATGCCAAAAACAGAAGTAAATTATGATTTGGTTAGGATTGTCCATTATTTTTTAGTGTATTACATTTTCTTAAAACATTTAAGAAAGTAAAATATATAACGCTAAAACCATCTGGGAAACATCTCTTGTAAAGGGGGTTATTCTCTTCTTTCTACTGCAGTGGCATACATTAACACATTGTGTTTTATTTCCAAAGCATGAGGAAGAATTTTGGCAATACAACTCATTCCAGTACTGGAGAGCACCGTTACCTGCTGTTGATCTGTCTGACGTTCTGAACTTAGATGGGGAGAACATGACAGAAGCAAGAACTCCTTCCAGGACTGAAATCATAGAGATTGAAATGGAGACCTGAGTGATCAATTTCTAGGGGCAAATCTATTTTGAGGAGGGTTTTTTAATACTGTGGAACAATAAGAATGTTTTTGACATTTTGAAAAAAGAATGTTATACTTTTGTCAGTAAGGATGGGTTTGTCTACATTGATTGAAGGGTCATTGTTGGACATTTGCCAATGAGAGAGGTGAATTTTCCTACACAGTGAAGAGAAGGCTACTGTCACAGGACTAGCGGAAATATTTGAAAACATGGATGTGTAACAAAATCTGTAGAAAATCAGAAATTGTTTCTGTACTTTCATAGTCAGCAAAACCAATAGCTTTCAGCACTACAGATAGAAGACAAATGAGAAAACATTCCTTTGGCCCTGAACAGAAAGGATATAGCTGACGTACATAAAAGTTGAGATTTTTATACCATGCATTTATTAAATAGCTACAACAAAACAACCACCTTTATAATCTTGTCTAATGTTTTTGCTTTAGTTGCTGAACAAAAACAAAAATCAGATACAAGTATTTCTATGCAAACCAAAATGACTATAGTGGGATGTTCTTTTCTGCTCAGAGCTGCCACTGTTCTACAAGTTACATCCTTCTTATTAGTGATAGCTTGAAGCAGTTAGGTGACTTGTGGCTGTTTTGTTTTTCACATGCTCATGTTAGTGTTATTCCCATTCTTTGTGACATTGCCTTTAGAGCATTTTGTGGAGTTGAACTGCCTGAGATGTACAAAGCTGACAAGAAGAGCAGTGCGAAATGATTAAACACACTTTTTCAGGGTTAAGTGATTTAGGCCCTGATCCTGCAAAGAGTTGAGCATGTACATAACTTTTCACACCTATGTAGTCCCACTGAATTCATGTGCTGCTGCAGGATTGGGACCTTAGTGTTCATTTTTTTATTTGATAGATTTCTGTCAGTAATAATTGGCCACAATTAGATATCTTATCAGTGAACTTTGATTTCATGTGATTTGTCTCTGGGTATTGTGGAAATGAGAGGGATTTTTGTTGGTATCATATATGCTTTGTACAGATTTTTGGTGATTTTTAAAAAAAACTTACTTTGTTCAAGGACAATAAAGTTTCCAATGTATATATGAGAATTTTTGAACTATCAGTATTTAAATTACCCAACTTTTCTTCTGTCTTCAGAATGTTACTCACACAATTGTAATTTGTTATTGCTTGGATATGTTTGCTTACAATACTAAGTTGGATGGCCTACTTAGTAAACATTTGGAGAATCCTTTTTAGTGTTTGTACTTTGTCTTCAGTTTTTACACAGTGTGCAGCTTGAATTCTTTTTTGTGGGGCTCACAGAAGTGAGGAAAGGGCATAACACAAAGCTTTAGCTGGAAATCTTCCTTACCATGCTGCTTCAGTGTCTCCTGGTTCTCTCCTCCAATGTTCCCCTTCATAGTGGTCCCCTAATTGGACTTCTTAAACTCAAGTGGTCAGTATTACTGGATATTTGTTTGTCAGATTGTGTTGATGTTTTTATTTGACTAAACTTCAGTTGCACTTTAGCAGTACACAGTAAATTTCATTTTAATCTGGATGTGCTCCTACCTCCCTGGAGGTGAATGCTCTAAACCAGTGGTTCTCAACCTGTGGTCAATGGGCCGTGTCTAAGAGGTCTACAAAAGACTTTCACTGAAAACTGACTGACCAGAATTTAATTATATATACAGACAATAGATTTTCAGAGAGATCCACACCGCCATTTAAAATTTCCAAAGGGATTTGCATCTCCATTTGAAATTTTTTAGGGGTCCATAAATGGAAAAAGGTCAAGAATCGCTTCTCTAAATCACTGCTACTATATTCAGGTCCATTTTTAGTGCTTTGAGTATTTATTTTGACTGTACAATTATTGATTATTTAAATGTTGTTACAGCATCTTGCATTTCAAGGGACACAGTCAACCTTTTTTAAAAAACCCCCACACTTTTGTCCGTTAAAAAAAAAAAGTGCTGTTCAGTAATACCGAAGTGTACTATAACTGAAAGAAGTTAGTAGAAAATAAAATTTTTCTTTCATTTTTCCCAGCTTACTTACTTTGTGTATTCGATAACGTTTTTGTATGTAGTCTGTCTGCTTATTTCCGTAAGCGTTTATGGTTTGCTTACACAACAACAAAATAGAAAAATCATTTTTTAAAATAGGAAAATATTATGAAATCACAAAAACTGTCAAGGGACTTGGGTGCAGGCATAGTACCTAAAACTACTTTTGATATTTTAGGCTGACCAAATTTTAGGCAATGTTTCTGTAAAATATGAATAACAGGCACATTCATATAGGTTATAATCCTATTCTACTACCCAATTATTTAGCAGCCTATTGAATAAGACACTGACTAGAACCAATTACTGTTTCAAAAGGAGTCACAATTACCTTCAAAATTCCAGGTAAGAAAATGTGAGGCAGAAGTCAGGATAAAGAACTTAAAAAAAAAATGTGGAGGGGTGAGAAATTAAAAATTTTTACACTGCATTTGCTGAAAAGGCAAGTTTGGTAACTGGTATATCATTCTTTTCTGTATGCAGAATTCTCACTCCTAGGTCATGTGTTCTTTAGTACAAGACTCTGAGAACTCTCTTCTCATTCTCAAGAGTTTTTGCAGTAGAGTAAAACACAAATCACGCCCCTTTTAAGTGTCTAGTTGGCAAAAAAACTCCAAATAGTTTTGCCAGCTCTTTTCAGGATCCCAGCAACTCTCACTGGATATCTTTTCTTGATCAAAATCCCTTCCAACCTTTCAGTCACACCTTTTGCAGTGCTTATACATTTCTGAAGTCTTTTCTCAATGCTTCTGCAGCAATTTGGTACCTGTTCTTACTTGGTGCCTGCCTGGTTGTGTTTTACTTTGACATGGTAATGTTCTCTGTTCTTGGCACACTGACACTTGTTAAGAGTTTTTGGAAGGCAGCCATAGGGCAAATCAGTGTATAGACTCCTGCTGCATTGTTCTGACACTTATTATTTTGTGGCTCAGGGTTGATCTTATGGAAGCACTTTTTCATCTGTTGGTCATTGTCTTATTATTGAGGTCCAGAATTTAGTAGACTTTAAAAAGTCTACTATGTATGAGTAATGAGAAAATCCCCAGTTACATTAGAGAGGATTTAAAAAGATAAGGGATGTAAATTGTTATGCTTCAAGTATAAACCTATTATTAATTGTCTGGGATTAGAAATTGCAACAGAAGTAAGTCCAATAGCTTTGTTGGTCCCAGGATATTAGAGAAAAAAATGGGTGTGGTAACTTTTATTGGACTTACTTCTGTTGGTGAAAGAGACAAACTTTCAAGCTTAGGGCTGGTCTACAATAGAGAGTTTTGTTGACAAAACTGGAGGTTTACAGACTAAAATGCTCCTCTCACTGATATAAATCCCGTGCTATGATGACATAATAAAACCACCTCAATGAGAGGTGTAAGGCTTATGTTGGCTTAGTCAGGGCAATGCAGTGTCAATGTAGACACTGTGTTCCTTATGTTGGCTGTGAGGTTGTTATTCTTGTCAATTTCACTGCTTTGCCCTGAGAGCTGGGAGCAGGGCAAGAAGCCTGAGCCATGAAATTGACAAAGCTGCCTGGGCTCTCTGCCAGGTGGGGTGGTGGTGGTCAAGAAGCTGGGGCAGCCAGTGGAGCTCCTGGGCTCTCAGGTCTCCACACTGCACCTCTTAGGTCAGTGGAAGTGCTCCTGGTGAGGACACACTCTACAAACCCAAGGAGGGTAGCGTGGACATCCACCATCACAGTACTGTGGTGGCTGTAAATTGACCTATGTTAGGTTGACTTATTTTTCTAGTGTAGACAAGGCTTTACACAGAGCTCTTCTTCAGGTCTCAGAAAGGTACCCAAAGTATCACAGCTAAATACAAGGTGGAACAGATAAGGTGTTAACACATGTTGCAAGAGACCATTCAGGGTGAAGTGGGCATTTTAACACTCCTACAGTTGTAGGGCAAAGGAGAGTTGGTGGTTTACAGATTGTTTTAATGAGCCATAAATCCAGTGCTTTATTAAGCCCATGATTTTTGTCCAGCAAAGTTATATATTTAAGTTTCACGAGCTCATCATTTGACAAAGTTGTGCAGGGTACCTTTGAGGATGAGGACTGAGAGGTCAGATTTGGAGTGATCATTTTGTGAAAAGTGTTCTCCCATGGGTGATGTGATATGGTTTTGTCTTCTATCATTTTTCTGTGTGATTTTATTCAAGAGTGTAGTGGTTGCTTTATTTCATCTGCAGTTCTTATTGGGGCATTTAGTGAGCTGGATGAAGTACACCACACATTATGATAGGCATTTGTAGGATCTATGGATCTTGAAAGGTGTGTTGCGGGGGAGGGGTGTGGATCATTAAAGCAGTAGACATATTTCTACAAGTTTTGCATCTGTTATTCTGGCAGGGTCTGATACTGCTTTGAGTAGTTGTCCTAGTCTGTGGGGAACTTGCTTCTGATGATGAACTTGGCGAGGTTAGGGGGATGTTTGAAGACCAGAAGAGGAAAGATTTCTTTGAAAATGTGGTCCCCATCGAGTATTATTTGTGGTTGTTTAATGATATTCCATATGGGTTCCAATGTGGTGTGGTAGGTGACAACTAGAGGTGTGCAGTCAGAAGGCTTTTATTCCTGCATTGAAGCAGGTTCTCTCGGGGTATTTGGATGGCCTGTTCCATGGATCTGCCTTCTTCTCTGATGGAGTGTCCTTGTTTGGTGAAGGCAGATTTAAGTGTGTTAAGGTGTGTATCCAGAACTTTCTCTTCTGAGCATATTCTGTGGTACCTGAGTGCCTGACTGTAGGTAGGAATGTTTTGGGTTTTTTTTTTTTTTGAGGTTGTTTCTTGATCTGTGGAGGTAAATGTGATAATCTGTGTGTTGTATATAGTTCTCTGAAGGGTTCTATTATTGAAGCTGATCCAAGAATGTTTTAGAGAGAGTCTAATGGATTGTGGCAGTGGTTGAATTTGTATTAGAGATCTGAGGGAGGTTAGGTCATCTGTCCAGAGGATGAAAATATCATAGGTGTATCTCAGATATATCATTCGTTTCGTGTTGCATTTGTCTAGAAATTCTCCCTTGAGATTACCCATGAAGAGATTGATGTATTGGGGAGCCATCCCAAGTACCCCTGGCTGTTCCTGTGCTTTGGACAAAGTGTTTGTTGTTAAATGTAAAATTGTTATGAGTGAGAATCAAATGGATGAGTTTGGTGATATATTTGGGGTGGATATCTGACTGTTGTCCATTATCTTGTAGATATTTGAGGCAGACAGTGATTCCATCATTTTGAGGAATGTTGGTGTATAGGGAGGTAACATCCAGGTTGGCAAGGATAGTGTTCTGAGGCAGGTGGTTAATGTTGCAGAGTTTCTAGAGAGAGTCAGTTTTTGTATCCTGGAAGAAGCTGGCCCTTTGTATGGTGAGTAGTTTGAGGATGGTTTCTAGGAGTCTTGATATTCCTTCCGTAAGAGTGCTGTGATCAGGTATGATGGGTCTGCCTGGGTTGCCTTGTTTGTGTATCTTGGGAAGCATGAAGAAGATGCTGGGGGTGAGTTTGTGGGGGAGGAGGTTGTAGGAAGACACTTATGCTAGGGGCAGGTTAGCCCATTATTCTTGCATGTTTTCTTGAAGCATCTGTTATTGGCCATAATTAGAGACAGTATTAGATTGGATGGGACCACTGGTGTGGTATAACAATTTCTTGTGTTCCTTAGATGATACATAGCTTTTAGACCAAGCTGTATGTTTGGCTGGGTTAATTATTTCAGAACATACTATTATAACCATGACACTATAGGTAGCAGTATACTTAAACAATATAGTAAAACTGAAAAATTTGTTTTCTTTGGAATGTTATCCTGAACTGCTGCTGAAAATTCAAGCAAGTAACATTATGAATGTTAATAATTTCCTTACTGTGATATACAACTGAAGGCAAATCAAGTAACAAGTTCCTGATTACAAGATGACACAAGCTCTTCAGTTTTATTACAGTAAAAACATTTCACTGGAGTTTTCAGGGTCCATCACCTTGTTTCTCTCTGTCAAAGCTTTTCAATTTAAGCACATGGAAATTTTTAGTAATTGTTTCTTAGCACTGTTTCCATTAGTTGCAATTGCACAGCAGGCTTTATCTGATTGTGTGGTGGATGGAAACTTCAGTCTAAAATTCAATGGCTGAAGGCTACATGAAGTTTATTCACTAGTCATGTAGGGATGAAGAAGGTAAGTATGTTAACTCATAAGAATTAGGGTTACTGTTAGGGGCAATATTTAAGAATTTGTATATAGGTAACAGGCATTTGAAATTTTTGAGGAAATTTCTAATGTATTATGGTTTTAATTTATGATTCTGCTTTTTGGTAACTAGTGGAAACAAGAATATGTTTGCTTAATTAAAAGGATCTTGAATTTAAAATGCATATTTTTATTATGGGATTTGATTTCAATACAGTAAGCAACGCAATTTTTAATCATCAGTGTTTCTCTTTAGGTGAACTATTCAGTTGATGTGAAGGTGACTTGAACACTTTTGTGAAATGGTATCCAAAATCATTGAACAAATGTACTTAAAATCATTCTTCCAAGATTAAAACCTTGCAAATCATCCTATAGTAAATGACTCTAGAGTATTACGGAGTGTCTCTTTGCTGAAGTAAAAACAGTTTCCTTAATGATATTTATTGCTAGCATCTGAAAAACTGGCAAATTGTTTTCTGATAGTAATATAATTTCATAATTGAGACTATGGGCATAAATTTCCTTTGATTTTCTTGGTATGACTGTGAGCTGATGAAAGTGGGAACAGGGGCTTGTAAAGTACTGCACCTCTTTTGGTTTTATGATGGAAGCTTTTAGGGATTGGGTTTGAATATGGGGATACAAAACTGCATAAGAAATTGAGGTTGTGAAGGAGAAATTAAAAGAAAAAGTTGTAGTGGCCTTAATGAAAAGTTGAAGGAAAATGTCAGTTATCTCTCGTTTTTATATATAGGGCCATAAACATGAACTGGCCACTTTTACACAGTATATGACACCCTCACAGCTGAGTTTTGTAGCTCTTGATCAGAGCAATGCATAATACACTTCTAATTACATTGAAACATATAAAATTTAGTCTCATAGGATCAAACCTTAAGTGTCAAGTCTACTGTTTCTTTATAAAGGGAAAGTGCAGAGTTTATTTCCTTTGTGACCTTTTATACTCCAGATTCTGCAATTTTTTGTTAGTTTGTTTTTGTTTCTTCTCTTCCTTTTCTTCTTGGGATCTCAAACAGATAAATTTTGCTTCTGATTTATATAAATGCTGTGCACATTAATTTGATAAACAATAGATACAGCCTAAATACCACACAGTTTTATAATTGTCATTTGTAAATCACAGTATATTTTGACCAGACAGTATCATAAAATCTTGCTACAATGCTCATATTTTAGAGAGTTATTAATGTGCTTTTTCAGTAGTAACTTTTATGAACAATGGGTAGATGGTGGAGCACTACACTTCAGAGAAAACTTTGTACGTCCTTGTAGATAACATGCAATTTAAGGAGGAATACATGAACTGAAGAAGGAAAACTTACAGCTTTTCTTATAATCAGGTGCATCAAACTCATTCAATGTTGACAGCCAAATTGCACTTTCAGTTGTTGTTGCACCCTGAAGGGTAGGGGGCAGCGCAAACCTCACCCCCCCAAAAAACTTAAAAAACTAATAATATCCAAACTGAAGTGACTGAAAAATCAGCTTACACTGGAATCGAAATACTAAAATGCCTTAATCACAAGCAATATGATTGCATGGTGTAACTACAAGGTAAAGCTAAGGTTTCTTTGATGCCTTAGCTGTGCATTATCATGTCTTAATATGATTTGATTTATTTTAAGTATGTCCTTATCTCTAAATTTCTTGGGTTTTTAATGCTGGGTTTGGGAATAATTACAATGTCCTATAGTGTGTGCATTGGTGGGAGGTTGGTTGGTTGGGGGTTTTTTTAGCCCTTAAGTTACTGATAACTACGCTCAATCTTAACTCATTTTATGTAGTTAGATTTTTTTTTTTAATTTTTTTCCTTTTGTATGTGTGTGTGAATATATACATTGACTCCCCATTAATAAAAATTAGAGGAACATTTTACCTTCCAAGACCTGTTTTCTGAGGTCTGTGTTTCTACTGTATTGTTCTACTATAAGTGGTAGCAATAACATCAGTTTTTGTAGGGGAAATACAGTATTCTGATTTAGAGCTCCATCCTGCAGACACTAACAAGAATAGTACTTTACTGCCATGAGACATAGACATTAAATAGGTAACTTTTTTAGGGCTGTCCACAGTATTAAGCATTAAGATCAATAGTAAATGTTTGCAGGATTAAGTGCTTAGGTCTCAGCAGGTAAATTATCAAGGAGAGAGACTAATTTCCAATTATTTTAAAAATATATTTATTTGTAATCTCTAAATCATTTAAACATATTTTGTAATTGGAGACTCAAGTTACTTATTTTTAAAGATAACTTTCCAGAGAATTAAAATACAAATACTACCGGAGATCAGTATCTGTATTCACATACACAACTAATATGCAATTACAAGCATGTGCTCATGTACAAGAACAACTCCTTTTGATCTGTTCATAAGATCACCATTTGCACAGCAGAGAGCAGAACTTGGCCTGCAGTGTGAGTGTTACAAATTCTATTAAAAAACTGGAAAAAAGAGAAGCATCACTCAGCAAAACAGCAGTGGTTCAACAGATAATTAATTCAAAATAGAATGCAATGAGTGAAATCCTGGCTTCATTAAAACCACTGGCAAAACTCCAGTTTATTCTTGTGGGGCCAGGATTTCACTCAAAGGATTTTATATGTTCCTAAGAGCAGCAAAACTTAAATATCATTCTCAGAAACAAAGTAGTTGGATTTCTCTTTTGCCAATGATTGATCCATCTATCTGATACTTTATCTAAACTAAGTTTTTTATGAGACACCACCATTGTGGTAACAGCACTTAAAAAACAAAGTAAATACATAAGAATATAATTGCTTGCCTACTCAGTATCTCAGGATCAGGCTCTAAATTGCATGTAAAATACTGATGGGGGGGGTTGAATTTTGCGGAATTGTTTTAGTATTTTGTCTGTTTTTTTATGTATCTTTGAGAGCTTGCTCATGTTCATTCCAATGTAAGTGTGTGCTTGACCCCAAGCACTGCCCTCGGAAAGTTTTTCCCTCAGAAGTATCCATTGGGTCAGCTCTGGTGCCCCCTACAGTTGCGCCTTCATCGTGCCGATATATAGGGCCCTGCCAACCCACTGCCCCCTCAGTTCCCTCTTACTGCCTGTCATGGTCACTGGAACTTCAGCTCGTCTTTGCGTTCAAACTGCAAGTACTTCTCTCAATGGATTCTTGTTTCTGTACTTTTACATAGTTATTCGTAGTGGTTAAGTTTCAGTTACTAGTTTTAGTTGTTTGTTAGATTAAAGAACTCTCCCTTAGCTGGGTTAATTCTTCCTCGGCACCAAGGCATGCCTTGGTCCCCAGGGTTTAAGCCATGTACATCATCCCATAAGTCCATGCCTATCAGTGCCCCCATTCTTGCTGCCTTAAGTGTTTGGATGAGTCCAACATGCAGGAGCTCTGTAAAATCTGCAAGGGGTTCAGGCCCTGTGCCAAGGATAGGGATACAATTCCTAAATTTCCTCCTCATGGAGGCAGCTCTCTCTCTCCCCTTGGAGCCGAGCCATGATGACAGTTCCGAGCACTTCAACCTCGGTGAGAAACTCTCCAGCTTCTTTGAGAGAAAGGCAGCATAGTTCAGCTTCTCTGGCACTGAGGAATGACTCCTCTTCTGTGTCCTGGGACTCTCAGCATCATCAGTTATCTCCGGTGAAGAGGAACTGTACACTACGGGAGTCTTGGCACCATTTCTTGTCACCGGTGTTGAGAAAGAAGCAGAGGAAGATTGGCCAGGGGTGCTTCCCAGCCCCAACATCCATCAGTCACAGAGATGCCGGCAAAGCGCAACCCATGCTGGGCCACTCAGTGACACCAGCTGCCTGCTGGCTCTGGCCCTGAGAAGAGATCTATTGAGTCCAGCACCATTGGACTTTCCACTGAGAGAGAGCCATTGGAGTGCAGCCATGGCACTACCATCCACACCAGAGGTGTTTGAGGCAGTGAGGGAATTATTATCACTCCTGGTACTGCCATCCCACGCCATGTGGGAACTGGCATTAGAGGCAAAAGTAACCAAGGCACTGAGACCCCAGGTGCCGTCAAAAGGGAAACCTGCCATGATGGCGTAGAACTGGTCTCCTCCCTCCTGGCACTGCTCTCTGGCACCAGTCAGTATTGCTCCATCATGGTCACTGAGAAGCAACTCTTCAGAAGTGGAGTCTTACATCCAGGAGCCAATGTCACTCCAACTGGTGTTACCCAATGGCTGACATTAGCCAGGGTATCCTACCAATGGCCTGGCCACCAACGCAGTGGCAGATGCCCATGCAATTGTCTTTTTGGAATCCCTGGGCATTTCCACCAGTCTAGGAGGTCATACTCTGTTACATCGGAGTGTAGAGCACCCTATCCCCTTGATTCAGGAGCCACGTACCAGTACCAAGCACAGTACCAGACGTCAAGACCCAGCACCACAGGGTCCATCTGGTGCCAAAGGAGAACAGTGCCCCATGCCTGTATAGGCTTCTTCCTCTCCTGATGAGGCAGTGGTGGGAATATCTATAGCAATCAGGAGCTCCTTGGGAGAATAGCTCAAAACCTGGGGATCCAGGCAGAGGAGATTTCAGAGTCCTCCCATGCCCTGGTGGACATCTTATCATCTTACGGTCCATTGCGAGTGGCTTTGCCCTTGAACGATGCCATCTTAGACACTATCAAAGCCCTGTGGCTGGAATCTAAGATGGCAACAACGAAGAGGTGGAGAAAAAGTACTTGGTCTAGCCTAAGGGGTTCGAATTTCTATACGCCCATCCTCCTCCAGGTTCGCTGGTGGTTTCAACGACTAGTGAATGGAAGCAGCAAGGACCTACTCCCAAGGCCAAGGATGCCAAAGATTGGATCTTTTTGGCAGGCAGGTCTAGTCTATGGGTGAACTCCAACTCAGGATTACTAACCAGCAGGCACTCCTGAACCGCTATGATTTCAGCTCTTGGGGCTCGATGTCTAAGTTCAAAGAGTTGTCACCACAGGAGTCCAGAGCCGAATTCTCAGCATTAATTGAGGAGAGGAGAGTAGTGGCTAAAGCATCCTTACAGGTGGCTTTGGACACTCTGCACTCCACAACACAATCCATGGCTTTGGCTGTGGTTTGAGGAGAAGCTCATGGCAGCAGTTCTCAGGCCTTACCTAAGAGGTGCATCAGATGGTACAGGACCTCCCTTTTGAGGGCACATTGCTGTTTTTGGAGCAGACAGACTCAAAACTGCTTAGTCTGAAGGACTCCAGGGCCACCTTAAAATTCCTAGGGCTAAACACACTGGCTCCATTTAGGAAGCATTTTAAGCACCAACCATTGCCCCATTTCTGCCTGTCTCAGTCTGAGCTAGACTACAGTAAGAGGTGGGGTAGAAACTATAAGAGGTGACCTCCTTTCCAGTCCTCATTGGCCCATGTGCCTGGCCCCACAAGTTATCAGGGTCTAAGCAGGCCTTTTGAGGGTATGCTTGAGGACAGCATACCAGAACAATGTCTGGATCCATCTTCCCCAATTTTTGTGGACTGGTTATCCCACTTCTATCTGGTGCAAGCCCATGTTACTTTAGATCGCTGTGTTCTGTGCATGATAGGACTGGGATACAATTCCTAAATTTCCTCCTCATGGAGGCAGCTCTCTCTCTCCCCTTGGAGCCGAGCCATGATGACAGTTCCGAGCACTTCAACCTCGGTGAGAAACTCTCCAGCTTCTTTGAGAGAAAGGCAGCATAGTTCAGCTTCTCTGGCACTGAGGAATGACTCCTCTTCTGTGTCCTGGGACTCTCAGCATCATCAGTTATCTCCGGTGAAGAGGAACTGTACACTACGGGAGTCTTGGCACCATTTCTTGTCACCGGTGTTGAGAAAGAAGCAGAGGAAGATTGGCCAGGGGTGCTTCCCAGCCCCAACATCCATCAGTCACAGAGATGCCGGCAAAGCGCAACCCATGCTGGGCTACTCAGTGACACCAGCTGCCTGCTGGCTCTGGCCCTGAGAAGAGATCTATTGAGTCCAGCACCATTGGACTTTCCACTGAGAGAGAGCCATTGGAGTGCAGCCATGGCACTGCCATCCACACCAGAGGTGTTTGAGGCAGTGATGGAATTATTATCACTCCTGGTACTGCCATCCCACGCCATGTGGGAACTGGTATTAGAGGCAAAAGTAACCAAGGCACACCCCCTCTTTCCCACCCTCTCTCCCTCTTCAGGGACCCTTCTCACAGGCAACTTCTATTCCAGGGTGTGAACGTTCCTGGAAGTCAAAGCAGTAGAGGGGGTTATTCCAGACCTTTATTTCCTAATCCCAAAGGCCAGTGGTTGTCTCAGACCCATCCTGGACCTGCAAAACCTCAACAGATTTATGAAGAAGCTGAACTTCTGCATGATCTCCTTGGCTCCAATATCCCTTCTCTGGATCCAGGGGAACTGGTATGCTTAAAGGAGGGTTATTTTCATATCTCAATCTTTCAAGGTCACAGAAGATTCCTCTGATTCATTGTGAACCAGGTACACTACCAGTTTATCATGCTCCCATTCAGCCTGTCAGCAGCACCTCAGGTATTCACAAAGTGCATGGCAATCATGGTGGCTTTCTTGAAGAAGCAAAGGGTTCAGGTCTACCCTTACCTTGACAACTGGCTGATTAGAGGTCAGACTAAGGCCCAGGCAAATGTAAGAGTTAATACTGTCAACCTTCCAGAAGTTGTCTTTTGGTAAACATGCAGAAATTGATACTTTTCCCTGTTCTAAGGATAGAATTTATAGGGGGTCCTCGACTCAGTCCAGGCCAGAGCCTACCTTCTGGAAGCCGTTTCAGGTCCTGGGCACGATCATAGAGATCCTCAGAAACCACTTCATTATCGTGACAAGAAACTGCCTAAAACTCCTGGGGCATATGGCCTCATGCACTTACCTGACTTACCTGGTGAAATATGCAAGATTGCAACTCAGACCTCTTCATACTTGGCTAGCACCAGTGTACTGGCCAGGCCAGAATCGCTTGGTCACGGTTGTCACACTTCCCCCTTCGGTGATCACTACTCTCCTTTGGCGGTTGGACCCAAGGACAGTATGTGCAGGCCTCCCAGTCTTGAGACCACAATCGTCAATATCTCTAGTTACCAATGCATCTGTGCTGGGTTGGGAGGTTCATCTGGGGCTTCTCAGAATTTAGGTCCTCTAGTCTTAGGCGGAGCTCTCACTACATATCAGAGCGGTGCGCCTTGCCTGCCAAATGTTCCATCCCATCTGTAAGGCAAATTCACATCAGTGCTTACAGACAACATGACAGCAATATTCTATATAAACAGACAGGGCTTCTCTGACTTAAGCCAGGAAGCTCTTTGCCTGTGGGAATCTGCATATCCTGCTCAATCCACCTCAAAGCCTCCTTTCTCCTGGGGGCACAGAACGAGTTAGTGGATCGCCTCAGCAGATCTTTCTCTAATCATGAGTGGTTCATCGGCCCAGATGTCATGAAGGACATTTTCCAGAGTTGGGGAGCTCCCCAAATAGACCTGTTTGTGATGAGACATAACAAGAAATGTCAGCAATTCTGCCCCTTCCTGAATCACAGCCTGGGTACACTCGTAGATATTTCTTCTCCCTTGGAAGGGCCATCTCTTCTATGCATTGCCCCTCATTCCTCTCATACCCAAGGTCCTGCTGAAGGTCAGAGAGGAAGGAATGAGCTCGATCCTGCTAGCCCTGACCTGGCCACATCAACACTGGTCCCCTACCCTTCTGGACATCTCAGTGGAAACACCAATCAACCTGCCTCCATTTCCAGATCTAATCTCCCAGGACCAAAGCCGCTTACATCACCTGAATCTCGAGTCCCTTCTCACAGCCTGGAGGCTCCGTGGCTGAACCCTTTGGAGCTACCATTCTTCAGAACAGTTTAAGAATTTCTTTTAGGGAGCAGAAAGCATCCATTAGAGCTATGTACCTGGTAAAATGGAAAAGGTTCTCAATCTGGTCAGCACAGAAAGGTGTCTCACCCACGTGATCATCAGTAATATGCATTTTGGACTACTTGCTACACTTGAAGCAGCAAGGGCTATCAGTGTCCTTGATCAGCGTCCACCTGGCTTCAATTTTGGGTGAATGGTTGGTCTGTCTTTGCAAACTTGATCTGTAGTCATTTTCTTAAAGGGCTGGATAGACTGTATCCCCAAGTATGGCAACCTATCCCACCCTGGGATCTCAGCCTGGTATTATCAAGGCTCATGGGTTCCCCATTTGAGCCCTTAGCAATGTGTTCTCTACTCGTCCTGGAAGCTGGCCTTCCTGGTTGCCATTACTTTGGCCAGAAGGGTCTCAGAGATCAGGGTCCTTACTTCAGAACCTCCACATACAGTATGCTTCAAGGATAAGGTCCAACCGCACCCTCATCCAGCCGCCTTCCTGAAGATGGTTTCACAATTCCATAGTAATCAGGTCTTCTATCCAAAACCACATGCCAATAAACAGGAGCAGAGACTTCATACATTAGATGTCAGACGTGCGCGTGCCTTCTACATAGAAAAGACTACATCGTTTTGGAAAACTACTCAACTTTTTGTGGCAGTGGCAGACAGGATGAAAGGTCTTCCAGTCTCAGCCCAGAGAATTTCATCATGGATCACTCCTTTTTGCACATGCTATGACCCTCCAGCCCTGACAGCACATTCCACAAGAGCACAGGCATCTTCAGCTGCATTTATGGCACAGGTCCCTATCCATGACATCTGTAGAGTGCTAATGTGGTTTTCAGTCCACACTTTTGCATCTCGCTATATCACTCAGCAGGCCAGAAATGATGCTGGATTTGGCAGAGTGGCGCTACAATCTGCTTGTCAATGAACTCTGAACCCATCTCCTACATCTGCTTGGGAGTCACCGACATTGGAATGGATATGAGCAAGCACTCGAAGGAAAAAAACAGTTACTAACCTTCCGTAACTGTTGTTCTTCGAGATGTGTTGCTCATGTCTATTCCAAATCACCCCCGCCTGCCCCTCTGTCGGAGAAGGGACTGTGAGGGGTCAGTGGAGTGACAGGGCCCTATGTACTGGCACCTAAGGGCACAATTCCAGCAGGCACCAGAGCGGAGCCAATGGATACCACTGAGGGAAAAGTTTGCAGTGGTGGTGCTCAAAGCGAGCACACACCTACACTGGAATGGACATAAGGAACACATCTCGAAGAACAACAGGTACGGAAGGTTAGTACCAGTTTTTTCTGTTCTAGACAATTTTAACCAAAATTAAATGATTTCCCATAACCTTGATGCAGCTTAAAGTTAATTTTTCTGTTATAGCTGAGGCACAGTTACTAAAACCAGATATTTCTGTGTCACTCAAGAACTAGAAATAAATTATTACAATATAGCCATTGACAACAGGTGCAATACAATTAATATGACATCTCATTACTTTAAAAGAGATCACTTTGCTCTCCATTTAGCAGGGACTTGAACTTGCAGACTCCTGAGGGCATGATTAGTATGATATTACTGTTGGAAAATCTTATGTCCACACTTCTGCTCTCTCTGTTTGTAGCTGTACTTCAACTATTCAAGGAATATGGACTTGATCCTGCAAGATGCCTGCGTACTAGGAGAGAACCTCTGAAGCTGTACGATATTCTATCTCATGGAGTTTGATCTTGCAAACTCTTTTTCCCATGAGTAGGGACGATCCATTTCCATGAGCATAGGTTTGCAGGATCAGAACCATGGAGAGGTACTAATACTGAATGTTTATTACAGAAAGGATAGTTATAGAAAGCAAAGTTATAACATTTAAACTTCATTTGTTACAGTTTTAAAACATATATGGAGTGCTCATAACAAATGGCCTATCCACAATAGAAATATGTAGCATGTGTAGCTACCATCCTTCCACTCACAACCTGTAATATTCCTACACCAATATCTGTGATCAGAAAAATATTTGTTTACTAAGGCCCTGATCCTTCAAATGTGCATGCACATAAATCATTCCATATAAATCAATGGGATTACTCAAGTGAGAAAAGTCACATACATAAATGCTTGAAGGATTGAAATCTTTGGTCCTTCGGTCTGACTGATTTGAGCTCAGTGCAGAACCCAAGGTGGGACCAAGGTGGCTGTGTCTTTGTGTTCAGGAGTTGAAGGTGCTTTCAAGTTTGCCTTTATATGTTAGGATTTTCCTGTGCAGCTTTGATCATTTTCAAGTAATTTTATTATTTTTGTGAAGAAACGAAAGCAGTTATTTGTCATGTTTAAAAAAAAAAAAGTTTAAATGAATTCCAAAATAACTTTTTTTAGTCTAATAAAACGTTAACTTTTAGCTCTAAGTACATAAATATTGAAACTGCCACTGATCAGTGTCACAGTTTGGATGGTTGCTGGTTCATGTAGAGGTGTTTGGCTGTGACAGCATGTGTTAACTATTGCTGCGTAAAGTGACTTTTTACCTAATACACTCATTTATATTTACCCTTTCAACAGCTAGTTGAACAATAGATCTAATTAAAATTAACTTTTAAAAAAAATGTTCTAGGCATCATAAGGAAAAGGACAAAGCAAATTCAGGGTTTTTAAAATAAAAATAAAAATTCCAAATTAGATCTAGGTGAATATTGAAGAAAAATTTGCAAATATTTTATTTGTAAATTTTGTAAAATTCATATACACCAGTATTTGTGATTTATTCACCCAACTCTGTGGCCCTGATTCAGCAAAACTCTTAAACATGTGTATAAGTCTCATTGATGTCAAAGCTCAATCATGTATTTTAGTGATTTATTAAATGAGGGCCTAAAAAGTATTTATCAAATAACGTAGGGGAAACATTTACATTTTGATTAACTTTATTTGACCAGTTCTATTCCCAGCATAACAACTTTTTGCATTATACTAAGACTGTGTAACATATTTTAATGATGATAAAATGACGTGTGAGTATATATGTAAGATATATAGCATTATGAAAAGCTTCTGAATATAATTACCATTCAATATGTAAAGTAAATAGACCACTTTTCATAGGAGTAATGGTGTTAATCCTGTTTTCTGGACAAATTTCAGTGTGAACAATTACAATCTATTTTTGAAGTCTCCCTGTAGTTTTAATTTGATACAAAATTATCTTCTCTTCCTGATCTAACTGTTGCAGAGTACTGCTGTACATTTTTAAGTAGCAGCTTCAGCTAGAGCTGCATTTTCAGCTGTAAAATTATATTTCTCACTATTTAAATTGAAACTCTTGAAGTAGGCTGACTCACTAAACTAAATATTGGAATTTGGCAAAGTCATTCATTATAGTTCCTGACTACAGGAAATATCCCAAATTTTACTTTTCTACTAAAAGATCTTTTTAGCCTTTTTAATTGAGCGCCCTTTTAAGATAAAAACAAGCCATTTGGTACATATTCTGATTACAGATAAAAAGACGTTTTTAGATAGGTAACCAAAAGGTCTAACAATTGGAAAATATTACTTTATTAAATCTTATATTACATATTTCTTCTAGCTTTCTGTACAGCCAAAATTAATAATCTATTGGATGCTCAAAAGTTACAGTAAACATTCTTCTTAAAGTAGAAATAAATCTAAAAACTAGAGCCCAAAATCAGAAAAGCATTCCTGTTCAAGGGAAGACACTTAGGAACATGCTTAACTTTAAGCAGGTGCTTCAGGCCCACTGACTGTAAGTTTGTCTTGACTCAGGTGGGTCTAGAGGCAGGATCTTTACTAGGATCAAAGATTTTCAAAGAAGGATTCATAGATGTAGAGATGAAGAAAGGAACTATATAAGGTGTGTCCTGCTATATAAGGTGGGAGGGTTGTGGCAGGAGGCAAATCAAAGACATCTCAGCATGGACACATCTTGCTGTGACTCATTGCTAAACCGCTGTGCAAATGAGCCACTGCTTGTTCGGTGAGCGCCCTGCAGAGCCTTCTGACTGAAGAAGATGAGCCATAAAGAGAAATGTCACTGATAAGGGAAGTGGAACATTAACCACCCCGTCTCCAGCAGTGGTCCAAGGATCAAGTCTTTATGGAGCCCAGCAGGAGGAGATGGAGATGCCCGCTTGGAGGGACCTCCTCTTCTCGCAGCTAGGCTCGGTGTGCAGGAGCAGCAAGCGGGGAGGGGGATGGCGACACCCTGGTCACAAAGGGCTTTCAGAGGGAGATGAGCACAGAGACCTGCAAACCAATCCGGATTCCCAACCCCCAGCGAGTAGGAGGAAGCAGGACGAGATGAAAGTCCAGCTAAAGGTAAACCCAGTCCTGCCATCCCCAGGGGGTCGAAGGGGGTGTGTGTTAGGCTGCGATCCTCAATTGTCCTGCCTATCGCAGCTGGAAGCTGCAGCTTCTCCCTGAGTCCTAGGGCTCGCTTCCTTCCTCCAGGTTCGGCTGCTGCCGCCTCTGCCTTTAACCCTTTACAAGCTGTATCTATTTCCCAAGCATTTTAAAGTTGCTACAGGCAATGTAATGCACCCTAGCCCAGCTGCTTTCGGCAGCGCCAGGGGGGGAGCCAGGGTGGTGCGTGTGCGTCTGGTTCTGTGGCTTAATTTGCTTTACTGTGATTTATTATATCTTGAAAGCTTCCTCCACCTTCCTTTTAATATCTTGTGTGTGGGAAGGTTCTATTGCTCGATGTTTTGCTACAAGGAGCTAGGTATTGTGGATGTAAAATGTAGGCTTGGTGTTATTAAAATGTATTTATACACACTGAACCCAGGGGGTTGCAGAGAAACTATTCCCCAATCATCCTGTTGCAGGGATGGAGATAAGGACAGATCTGAAGGGATTCTGAAGAAACTAAGAAGTGTTGGGCCTGATCCCCTCCAGGCTTTACTCAGGCAAAACTCCCATTGATTTGGGGACTATCCTCTGAGTAAGGAGTGGATATCAGGCCCCTTAAGATCATTGACCTAATAGATCTACACTGCTTTTATATAAGACTTTTTTTTTTTTTTTTTTTTTTTGCTAGTTGTGTATATTACCTGCTGTGTTTAATAAGTAGCTGTGTTTAATGAGTAACGTTTACATTCATTTGTAACCAACACATTTAGCTTGAAAGTGAAAAATGACATGGGGGAGAGAACGGGTTCCTTTTGGTCTCCATGCTGAGAGAGAGAACACTAAACTCTAACATCTTTAAATCTGGTCACTTTTCACTGGTTTTTTTTAAATAGGTGTGGTGAAAATAGGTATGTTTTTTTGGTGCTAATAATTGTAGATGTTTGTGTAGATATGGACTTGTACCATAAAGATCCCAATTATTTAAATTAAATTTAATTTATTTAATATTTATATTGTGGTAGCAGCCAAAGGCCTCAAGCAAAATTGGTGGCTCATTATCAGTATTGCCAATCCCAAGCATTCAAATATCATGAGTCAGGCACCAAAAAATCTAGTAGCTTTACACTATATATGTAAAAAACTGCCGCCTTTTTTTTTTTTTTTTTTGGAGCCATTTAGGGTTTCATTTTTCCATACAACTGTGATATCTAAAAATGACATTTAAAAAATAAGAGATGAGTCACAAGTTTCTAGGAGCTGAGGCTTTAAGAAAAACACATCATGCAATTTGAGATGAAATCACAAGAGTTGGTGCCGTGCTGTACAGAATCATATGAAGGGACTCTGCTTGTGATCTATTGCTGAAGGATGCAAAACAGAGTTGGTTCATGAAATTCACTATTGTTTGTAGCCACTATTATGAGAAATGTATCAGAAGTGAAATATGACGCATTTGTGCAAACAGTTGGGTGTGAATGTAATTTCAAAAGTATAAAAAACATCATCTTGAACACCAATAAGACTATGGGCCAACATTTTAAATCTCTAAAGTTAGTACACTAAATCCATATCTGGGCACATAAATAAGTAGGTTGATTTTCAGAGGTGCTGTGCAGCGTGGGTCCCATGGAAATCAATGAAGTTGTAGTGCTCAGCACCTCTACAGTCAGCTCACTTTTATTTAGGAGCCTAAATATGGCGTTAGGGGTCTAACTTTTAGGTACCTAAGTTTTGAATTATAGGCCATGGTTTTATTAATTTTTAATGGAAAGACATTTGGTGTTTTCAAATCAATTTACTGGATTCCTTTTGAATTGTTTGTGGTATGTTACAACAGTCTGGGTGGGAGCCTAGTTTATCTGAAGTGATAAGAATCCACATTGTGGCACTTTAACAATGTGATAAGCAGCAAATGATCTAAACTTCCTCATAGATTTCCACCACAACTTCAACCCCCAGCCCCTGATTCATTAAACGCTCCTTAAAATACTCCCACGCAAGCATCAACTGCCTGGGCACCACAATCAGCTTGAACAATGGAACCATACAAACAACTATACAGAAGAATCCCACAGATCACCACCTCTACCTTCATAGATCTAGTAACCACCCCAAACACACCAAGAAATTTGTTATCTACAGCCAGGCACTCAGATACCACAGAATATGCTCTGAGGAGAAAGTCCAGGATACATACCTTAACACACTTAAAACTGCCAAAGGACACTCCAGCAGAGAAGAAGATCATCATTACCTTGAGAGAAACTGCTTTAATACAGAAATAAAACTCTTCAACTGCACACCTCTGGTTGTCACCTACCACCTCACACTGGAACCTACATGGGGAATCATTAAACAATTACAACTCATATTTGATGGGGACCACCTCCTGAGGCCCCCCTTCTAGCCTTCAAACAGCCCCTCAAACCTCTCTAAGCTCCTCATAGAAGAAAGCTTCCCACAGACCAGGGCATACCAACTTAAAGTGGCACCAGACCTTGCCAGAACAATAGATGCAAAATCCACAGACATATCTCCACTGGGACAATGATCAACCGCCCCCCCCCCACCCAAACACACACACACAATACACCTTTCAAGATCCGTGGGTCCTACACATGCCTATCAGAACATGTGGTGTACCTCATCCAGTGTACTAAATGCCCAAATAACAATTATGTGGGTGAAACCAGACAATAACCACACTCTCAAATGAACTCACACTGAAAAATGATGGAAGGCAAAAACACCGTATCACCTGTGGGTGAACACTTTTCACAAAGCGATCCACTCTCCTCTCGGTTCTCATCCTCAACGGAAACCTGCACAATACCTTCAAAGGACAAGCCTGGGAGCTTAAATCCATAATTTGCTAGACTCTAAAAATCATGGACTGAATAGAGACACTGGAATCATGACTTATTACAACAATCTGTAACTGACTTAGCTTTTCCTCCTCCCTTTACCCCCATGACTGGAAAGGTGTTAACAGGCAACTTCACCTTGAATGGTCCCTTGAAATATGTTTTAACTACTTATTCTAAACAATCTGTTCCACCTCATATTTATCTGTAACATTCATTTCCCAGACCTGGAGAAGAGTTCTCTGTAGACTTGAAAACTTGTCTCTCATCATCAACAGAATTGCTCCAGTAAAAGATATTACCTCACCAACCTTGCCTCTCTAATGTCCTGGGACCAGCACAGCTGCAACAGCATAGCATTGCAAGCAGCTATTATGCTAGTTGGGGTTTGATCTTGAGTTTTCCTAGTGATCTTGCTCATTGATAAGGGACTATTGTGGAAATCCTTGTAACTTATATATTCCAGAAAATAGGAACTGCACAGTGGTCAGTCTAGTGCAGCATGCTAACTGTGACAGTATAGAGACAAGGGTGAGGTAATATCTTTATTGGACAAATTTCTGTTGGTGAGAGAGACAAGTTTTTGAACTTACACAGTGTAGGCAGTACCAGATGTTAAAGAGGAAGGTGTAAGAAATCTTAAACAGTTCTGAGAGAAGGAAATTTTTTTTCATTAACACCCTCTCCCCCAGTCAATTTTATAAAATCATAGAAATGTAGGACTGGAAGGGACCTTCAGAAATCATCAAGTCCAGCCCTCTGTGCTGAAGCAGGACAAATTATACCTAGACTATCCTTGACAGGTGTTTGTCCAATGTGTTCTTAAAAACTTGGGATTCCCCACCCTCCATTGAAAGTGTATTCCAGAGATTAACAATCCTTATAGTTAGAAAGATTTTTCCCCCTAATATATAATTTATATCTCCCCTGCTGCAGTTTATGCCCATTACCTTTTGTCTTGCCTTCAGTGGACATGGAGAACAGTTGATTATACTCCTCTTTACAACAGTTCGTAACATATTTGAAGATTCTTATCAAGTTTCCCCCTCAGAATACCCAGTTTTTTAAGCTGTTCTCATAGGCCAAGTTTTCACAACCTTTTTATCATTTTTGTTGCTCTCCTCTGGAGATTCTCCAGTTTGTCCACATCTTTTCTAAAGTTTGGCACCCAGAATTGACACAATATTCCAGCTGAAACCTCACCAGTGCTGAGTAGAATGGTACAATTACCTCCCATGTCTTATATGCAATTCTCCTGTTCATACCCTCCAGGATAACATTAACTTTGTTGATTCATATTCAATTTGTGATCTAGTATAACCCCCAGATCCTTTTTAGCAAGTATCACCAGCTAGCCAGTTATTCCCCATCTTGTAGTTGTACATTTAATTTTTCCTTCCTAAGTGTAAGACTTTCCACTTGTCTCTACTGATTTTCATCTTTTTGATTTCAGACCATTCTCCAATTTGTCAAGGTCATTTTGAACTCTAATCCTGTCCTACAAAATGCTTGCAACCCTTTCCAGCTTGGTGTTTTCTGGAAAATTTATAAAACCTACTCTCCACTCCGTTAGCCAAGGCCTGGTCTACACTAGAAAATTTGGTCGGTTTAACTGCTTTGGTCAGGGATGTGAAAAATCCACACCCCTGAGCAGTATTGTTAATATGACCTACATCCCTGTGTAGATAATGTTAGGTCAAGGAACAATTTTTCCATCGATCTAGCTATTGTCTCTCATTGGTGTGCTGCTGTAGCATTTTAAGTGTAGACAAGCCCCAAGTCATTAATGAAAATATGGAATAGTACCACACCCAGGACTGACTCATGAGGGTCCCCACTAAATATGCCCTCCCAGTTTGACAGCAAACAAACAACTGATAACTACTCTTTGAGTATGTTCTTTCAACCAGTTGTACACCTACCTTATTTCACCTTGACTGCATTTCTCTAGTTTGCTTTTGAGAATATCCCATAGGACTTTGTAAAAAGTCTTACTAAAATCAAGATATATCATGTCTACTCCTTCTCCCCTATCCACTAGGCTAGTCACCCTGTCAAAGAAGGAAATTAGATTGCTTTGGGATGATTTATTTTTGACAAATCCATACTGGCTATTTCTTATAACCCTATTATCCTCCAGGTGCTTCCAAACTGATTGTTTAATAAGTTGTCCCAGGTATTGAAGTTAGGCTGACAGGTTTAAGAAGAATTTCTAACCACAGGTACTTGGTCCATTAACAAGGGTGTTATGACAACGAATTAATGTACATAGCCTGTACATAAGCTATATCTGCAGATACAACCACAAAAGGGCCATGGTAACAAATTGATGTATATGATGATAAGTTGAGATCATTGCTATACTAACCTATAGGATAAGGACACTCCAACATTCATAAAGACTGGGTGCTTCAATATATGATGTTATTGGCAACCTAGGGTCTGGCATCATTGACCATCTTCAATCGCTTATCAAGCCTTTGACTTGGGTCTTACCCAGATCCTTGCAGACCATTTTTAGTTTGGAGGTTTTTAGCAGGGTGATTGTGAAGTAGTGGTCGTAGAGTTCCCCAGGTCCTCTTTGTTCCCTTTTAAAAGATAGATACTATGTTTGCCCTTCTCCAGACCTCTGGGACCTGACTTGTCCTCCATGTGTTCTCAAAGATAATTGCTAATGGTACCAAGATTGCTTCAGATAGTTCCTTAAGTACCCTAGATGAATTTCACCAGAACCTGCCAACTTCAATACATCTACTTTATCAAAATATTTTTTTAATGTGTTCTTTCCCTGTTTCGGCTTGCATTCCTTCTCTCTTGTGACTATTGTGTTGGGTGTCTGGTCATCATTAACCTTTTTAGTGAAGACAGAAGTAAAATAGGTATTAAACACCTCAGCATTCTTGATGCCATCAGTTATTAGACTGCTAATTAGAGACCTTACACTTTCCTTCATCTTTCTCTTGCTCCTAATGTATTTAAAGGACCTCGTCTTATTGCCTTTTATGTCCCTTTTTGCTAAGTGTAACATTCTTCTTCGAGTGCTTGCTCATGTCAATTCCAAGTAGGGGTGTGTGTGCTGCATGCATAGTTGCAAGAAGATTTTTCGCCTAATGGTATAGGGTTGGCTCCGGTACCTCCTGGAGTCATGCCCTCATGGTGCCATATATAGGGTCCTGCTGATCTCCCACCTCTTCAGTTCCTTCTTACAGCCCATGACAGTTGCTGGAACATCGCTCTTCTCTTGCTCAGCAAGCTCTTCTCCAGTGGACTTTTTCATACATGCCTGTAAATAGTTAAGATTTAGTGTTAGTTCATAGAGTAGTTAGGATCCCACTTATCAAGATCTTTTCTCCCCTTCTTCCCCCCACCCCCTGTCCCTGGGGCCAGGTCATGCCTCGATCCTCTGCCATTAAGCCACATATGCCAAGAAACAATCCGCATTCAACCTGTCTCAGGTGCCTGGGAGAGACCCATCAGAGGGATCGCTACAAGATCTGCAGGGGTTTCTGCCCCAGAACCCGAAAGGAAAGAAGCCAGAAACTTAAATTTTTCCTCTGATCCACTGAGCAAAGTCCAGTGGAGCCAAGACCCAGGATGTAGCAGTGGCAATAGCAGCGGTTGTGCCTACTGTGGATGACAGCAGGGCTCACCAGGAGCTGTTGCGCAGGATGGCACAGAACATGGGGCTCCAAATAAAGGAGGTCTCGGAGAGTGCAGACCCAATGGTTGACATTTTAGCCCCGTTGGGTCCCTCCAGAGTTGCCATTAATAAAGACCATACGTGACACTACGAAGTAACAATGGCAAACTCCAAGTTCTTTGCCTCCCACGGCAAAGAGGGTGGGAAAGTACTCTGTTCTCTCCAAGGACCATGAGTACCTTTACACTTATCCTCCACTGGGATTGCTTGTAGTGGCAGCGGCTAATGAGCATGAGAGGCAGGGTCCCACACCAAAGATGTGAAGAGGTTGGACCTTTTTTGTAGAAAGGTGTACTCTACCAGGAGGCTCCAACTCCACATTCTGAACCAACAAACGATCCTAAGCAGCTTTTAACTCTTGGGAGTCCATATCCTAATTCATGGAGTCAATACCACCAGACTCCAAGCCGGAATTCACAGCCCTAGTAGATGAGGGTAAGGCTGTGGCAAAGGCCTCATCCAAGGCAGCACTCGTCATGGCAGATGCGGCAGCACGTACCATGTCATCCGGCATAGCCATGGGAAGAAGTTCTTGGCTACAAGCCTCGGGCCTCCTTCATGAGGTCCAACAAACTATTCAAGACCTCCTCTTTGAGGGACCAGTTCTATTCTCTGAATAGACGGATTCCAAACTTCACAACCTTAAGGACTCTTGAGCTACCTTGAAGTCCCTGGGTCTTCACATTCCGCACCTCAAAGGAAGCACTTCAAACCTCAACCCCTGCCTCGGTTTTATCAAAATTAGCTTATGCAAGACTATAATCAAAAGAAGGGCAGGAATTACAGGAGGAGCCTCCTCAGCCTTCCTCCAGTCAAGGGTCTGGACTCATGAAACAATCCTCTGATCCCAAACAAAACTTTTGAGGGTGTATCCGAAGATGGTGCACCATCTATCAGAGACTCAAACTCTCAGTAGAAACCCAAATCATTCTGCCTCTAGTTCCAGACCTGATCACCAAGGACCATGGCAGCCTTCAGCACCCCAACCTCGAGTCTGTTCGCCTCATGGCATGGAAGCTCCATGGCTGAACCTTCTGGAACTAGAATGCTTGGAACCAGTTAGAGAGGTCTTCTTTGATGGCAGAAAACCTTCCCTGTGGGCCACTTACCTAGTGAAGTGGAAGAGATTTTTGATTTGCACAGCTCAGAATGGCCTCCTGCCTATGCTGTCTTCACTACCCTCTGTCTTGGACTATTTGTTACATCTGAAGCAACAGGGCCTGTTGGTGTCATCAATTAAGGTCAACCTGGCTGCCATCTCAACTTTTCACCCAAGAGTTGCAGGCCGTTCGGTCTTCACTAACCCCATGTTTGGGCATTTTCATAAGGGCCTGGACAGGCTATCCCCTCTTATGCATCAACCAGTTCTTCTTAATCTCGTGCTATCAAAGCTGATGGGACCACCATTTGACCTTCTAGCAACATGTTCACTCCTTTATCTATCCTGGAAGGTAGCTTTTCTGGTGTCCATAACTTCAGCCAGGAGGGTGTCTGATTTCAAGGCTCTCATGTCGGAGCCTCCTTATACAACTTTCTTCAATGACAAGGTTCAACTTCACCCTCACCGCCTTTCTTCCAAAGGTGGTTTCTCAATTCCATACAAACCAGGACATATTCCTCCCAGTCTTCTATCTGAAACCACACGCCAACTGTTGGGAGCACAGGCTGCATTTTCTGGATTTCAGGCAGGCCTTGGCCTTCTATATTGAGAGGACAAAACCATTCAGGAAAACAACACAGCTTTTTATAGCAATAGTAGATAGGATTCAAGGTCTCCCTGTTTCTTCTTAAAGAATTTGTTTATGGATCACATCATGTATCCGTACGTGTTATGACTTGGTGAGAGTGCCTGCCTCTGCATTGACGGCTCATTCCACGATGGCACAGGTGTCTTTGGTGGCATTCCTGGCCCAAGTCCCTATCCAAGATATTTGTAGAGCAGTAACATGGTCATTTATTCACACCTTTGCTGCACACTATGCTATTATACAGCACACCAGAGATGCTGCTGCTTTTTGGCAGAGCAGTACTACAATCCACGGGGCCTTAAACTTTGGCCCCTCCTCCAATGGACTAGTTGAGAGTCACCTCCTTGGAATCGACATGAGCAAGTACTAGAAGAAGCAAAAATAGTTACTAACCTTCTGTAACTGTTGTTCTTCAAGATGTGTTGCTCATGTCCATTCCAAGACCCTCCCACCTACCCCTCTGTCGGAGCCAGCCGGCAAGAAGTAACTGAAGAGGTGGGGGTTCAGCAGGTCCCTATATATGGTGCCATGAGAGCACGACTTCAGGGGGCACCAGAGCCGATGCTATGGATACCACTAGTGAAAAGGTCTTCTGACAACGGTGTGGGTGCACACACATCTACTTGGAATGGACATGAGCAACACATCTCGAAGAAGAACAGTTACAGAAGGTTAATGACTGTTTTTTTTGTGCCTTACCCTTTCTGATTTTGTCCCTACATGCTTGTGCTATTCTTTTGTACCCTTCCTTAGCAATTAGATCATCTGACCACTTTTTGTAGGATTCCTGTTTGATTTTTCAGGTCATTAAATAGCTTCTGAGGGAGCCATTCTGGCCTCCTACTATTCTTCCTATCTTTCCTTTGCATCAGGATAGATTGTAGTTGGCCTTAATGTTGTCTCCTTGAGAAACTCCCAGCTCTCTCTAACTCCTTTTTCCCTTAGATTTTCTTCCTATGGGATCTCAGACACCACTTCTCTGGGTTTGTTAAAGCCTGATTTTTTTTTAAGTCTATTGTCCTTATTTTGCTGCTCTGACTCCTTCCTTTCCTTAGAATGATGAAAGCTATCATTTCAATATTGTTTTCATCCAAATTGCCTTTCACCTTCAGATTTGCTACCAGTTCCTCCCTGTTGGTCAGAATCAAATCTCAAATGGCTGCCCCCTGGTTTCTTCTTCCATTTTCTGGAATAAAAAGTTATCCCCAGTACATTCAAAGAACTTATCAGAAATTTTTTGTTTGCCATATTAGTTTTCCAACTGATGTTTGGTAGTTAAAGTCCCCCACTGCTACCAGTTCTTGTGGTTTGGATATTTCTGTTATTTATTGTAGAAATGCCTCATCTGCTTCCTTCTTGAACTGGTGGTCTATAGTAGACCCTTACCATGATGTCATCCCTATCTTTTTACCCATTTTATCTTTACCTAGAGACTTTCAACTGGTCTGCCTCTCACCTCCTTCTGGACCTCAGAACAATATATATTGTTAATATATTCTTGATATATAATGCAACACCACCTCCCTTTTTATCCTGCCTGTACTTCCTGAACAAGATACACCCTTCTGTACTAATATTTCAGTCATGAGACTGATCCGAATAAGCGTCTGTGATGCCAATTAAATCATAAATTAGCTTATGCAATAATCCTTCCAGTTCTTCCTGTGTATTCTCCATACTCCTTGTATTTGTGTATAGACATCTAAAATGTTGAGCAGATTCCCTCACTGATTTCTCTCTTGTTGCTCCTGTGATCCTATTGTAATTTTCCATGTCCTCTCTTCCCCCCTCCCAACATCTAGGCCTCTGTTAAAGTCACCTTTTTTATACTTACTTGTAGGCTTTTGTAACCTGCCCCTTTGAACCTAATTTAAAGCCTTCCTCACTAGGTTGGTAAGTCAATGCGCAAAGATGGTCTTCTCCTTCTTGGTGAGGTGGACCCCATCTCTTTAAATGTATCTACATATCTGGCATGGTCAGGGAGAACAAAGGAAGAAAATAGCACTTTAAAATATTTTCTGATTTCTTTTTTATGTCTGTGACAATCCAGGTGGAAGTTTAAAAGTCTAATAATAGTTTTAGAGACAGAGAATGACCAAAGTGTACTGGTCACCATTCCCTCTGATCTCAAAAGTCTGCTCTCACTAAATCTATGTCCATGTGCACACTTTTGCAAAGTGCCTACAAGATTCTACATTTAGCCTTGTGTAAAACTGCTAAAGACATCTCAGTCCCATTTTCAAAAGTGATACTTTGGCTCTTAGGAGCCTCAGTCCCATTGAAAGTCAGTGGAACCTAAGGGCCTAAGTTGCTTTTGAAATTGAGACTTGTTCTCCTAACTCACTTAGGCACTTCAGAAACAAGGGGTAAAATTTTCAATTCAGATGCACCATTTTAACTAAACGATGTGTTTTTAAATGATTTTGATAAACTAGTGCAAAACACAGTGTGGATAGTCTTAATTCAGTTTAAACTTTATATCGATGTATACTGATTTAACTTAAGTCAATTACCTATATATAATTTATTATTCATATAATCCATATTAATCAAATTAAGAGTGCCACATCGTATTTTTCACTGGTATAACTAAATCATTTACAAAACTCTTTTGAAGTTGAATCTGTGCAGTCTTGAACATAGACTGCATTTTCTGACAATGATTTTCTGTTGCCTGTACTGTGTTTAGTTATTTTACACCAGCGCATCATGAGTGCAAGGTGGTTGTAAAGCACTCCTCCAAAGAGTTAATAACTGCATAAGATGCAAGGCAAAAGAGAATCAGGTCCCCAGAATCTAATGTATTTGTAAAGAACTTTGGGCTATCTTGAGTATTAAATGTTCTAGGCAATAACAAATTCTATTCTGCTGTCATACAAAGGCCTTCTCAACTGCTTTTGTGTACCACACTGGCTGGTGCCTTAACAAAACATAATAGATTTTAACAGTCCTAGGACCAGATTCATTCCTGGATAATTCTGGCTCTTGCTCTTAGTACTGCAGTGGGGAAAGTCTGCCTACGGGAAGTTGCAAAGATGGAAAGTGGATGCAATTTCCCCATAACTCTGAGGCTTACTGAAGTCAAGTGCAGCCATAAAATAAAGCAGGGCTGTATGGGAAGGGTATGGCCCAGGGGTCTAACTGATTTGGCACAGCTCTTTGGTAGCCTCCATCAGTGTGGCTCTTACCGAGGGTATATCTACACTGGAGCTCAAGGGGTAATTTCTAGCGTGACTAGACGTACCCGCACTAGCTCTGATTGAGCTAGCATGCTAAAACTAGAAATGTGGTCATGGCAATATGAGTGGCTGGCCACCCCAAGTATGTACCTAGAGTCTCCAACAGGTACGTTCTTTGCGTGACTAACTTCTCCTACTGCTCATGCTACTTCTATTTTTAGTACACTAGCTCAGTCAGAGTTAGCAAGAGCTTGGCTATTCAAGCTGGAAATTACACCTTCCAACTCCAGTGTAGACAAATCCTTAGTCCCAATTGACTAAAGCTATCACCACCCTGGGAGCAACCCCAGAAGGAGGGAGGAGATGGTAGCACCACCTGTACTCCCTGATAACGAATACCCCTCTCATGGGCTGGCTGGCCCTTTGAGGCAGGCTGGGCTCAGCCTTGGCCATGATTTAGCACCTATCCCCCAGTCTCAGTGATGAGCTGGCAGCATAAGGGCTAATTAGCCACTTCAGATAGGTGTAAAGGGATTTAATTAGGAAGACTGACCCCAGCTGTGGTGGTGAAGGAGGGCAAGCACTACTTAAATAGAGCTGGGAACTCACTAGAGGAAGGAAGTCCCTGGAGGGAGGAACAAGGAGAGTTCCCTTCTGGGAAGCCTGCAGAAGTCAGGCTAAATCACTCACAGGGAGCAAGGTAGGCTTCTGGGGAGAAAGAGCCCTGAGTTAGGACTTGCAAAAGCAAAAGAGTTTCACAGGAAGCAGAGTAAGCTGCTGTAAGGGAGCCCTGACGTAAGGCCTAAAAGGAACAGGGAGATCCTCAGAGGTAAACTGCTGGAGTCCCTGGCAAGGGGAAGCAGTAGGGGATCCTTCTGGGGAAGAAGCGAGATAAGAGAAGCTGTGCAGGGGCCAGGAGAAGGGGCCAAGAAGCAGAGGACTTTAGTGGTGCCTCAGAGAGGCAGAAGAACTATTAGTTTGGGCATTTGATTTTGGCTTTAAGTTGGACCCTTGTTGTTCCAGAAGGGGAATGACTTCACTGGAGGGCTGAGCCACAAAAAACTCAGAGAGGGAGTTGGGAGAAGACACCAGCTGGGACTGGCCATTGTAGATAACAAAGTGGCCCCTGGGTGAGTGGGAAGGGGATATGGAAGGCAAAATCCTTGTAATGCTACATCTGGGGATAAGGGGGTGCCCTGGAGCTGCAGGTACACCCTTACAACCCCAGTGGGCTGGAGAAGGCCAGGCTGGGGCAAAGTGTTGTTTTTGTTTTTTTTTAAACCTCTGTCAGCTTTAGGGATTCTGCCCCACCCCCCTCTTAATTCTTCTTATGTCCCTACCCCATTGTGCTAGGCACTGTACAAACAGAATACAAAAAATGGTCCTTGCCCCAGCAAACTTAGAGTAAAATAAGAGACCACAAGATGGATACAACAAAGAGCTGGAGGGAGCATAAGAAAACAGTGGGACAATTATGATCAGTGTGATGATTACAATTACTGATTTAATCATAATATTGATCTTTAAGTAACATAAATATGCTTTTCTTCAAAATATTGCAAATGTACTAGTGAGGTTGTAATATAAGCAGGTGTCCTCCATTTTCTGTTGCTAATCAAGGGGAAAGTCAACTTGTTATAAAATAGTACAAACCACTGTGATACCCGTGCAACTGTTGCCTTTGGCTTTATACAATACAAGTGTAAGTGGTTGGTGTGAGTTACCTTGTTACCCTCTGCCTCAGTGAGAGAGGACTTGCTGGAACTAAACTGCAAGTCATTTTCTTGCACTCCAGTCTGTTAGCGTCCCAAACAATCTCCTCAAAAGCTCCGCCAGCCTATATTTTGCCTTGCAGGTTAACCTTAGTTGCACTCTGACCGCAAACCTTCTTAAAAAGCATTCCTCTGACCCAGCCCCTGTCACTGGACGCTCTCAGAAATTAACAAATCTGCTGTCTCCGAAAAGACCGTATACATGCTACCCTGCTAGATCAGCTGAGGAGTCACACTTTAACATATTGTACTGAGATGAACTCATAGTAAAACCAAGAATAAGTTTATAAAAAATGAACAGAGGATTAATGATACTAAGCAAAGATAATAGAAACACAAACTATTTACAAATAAAACAAAAGTATAACATGCTTTCTAGTAACTAAAACTTAACAGGCTATAATCCTTGTCTAAGGCAATTTTGCACATAAAGTCACCTCTCAGCATCACCAACAAATATGGCGGGGGATCCACCATTCATAGATACGGAAGATGCTGACCTCTTTGTTCCCTCAGTGACAGATAACCACAATGTCTTTCCCCCACCTCCACCTTCTTATAGTCTAGTAAACCTTTGAAAAGTATTCTTGCTGTTTGTTCCCCACTGTGCTGGTGCCAGGTCCTCTTTTCTTATCCTCTTGTTAATTTGCTTTTCCTGCTGACTTCAGCTGCAAATATAAACTCCAATTGGCTTTGGCCTACTCTGCTCCATTTACATTCCAGACCTAGGCGGACAGGCAAATTAAAATTCCTTTGTCTGGACTAACCTGTTTACTGGCTTTGCCTCATTTCATGGTTTGATCATATTTTTAGTACATACCCATAACTTTTTAATTGTTACCTGTACATACACCATGGAATGATTAGGATGACCAGTATGATGTAAGTTTTTATTTCCTCCTTTACACAAAATTCTTTACAGATAAATACCATGACAACAAGGTGCTAGGCACAGTGAGTTGGTCAGGTGAGCTAGATGGTGGTGTTACATAACAATGAATTCTTTGCCAGTGGGCAGTTAGGGACTCTCAAGGTCAGAGTTGGAACTTAAGCAATTTTGTTGACTGCACAGAAAGAATAGAATCCAGCTTGCATTCTCCCAACTGTGCTGCGACTGCAGGATCAACAGAAGTAAAGACTGCAAAAAATATATATTAATTATTTTAGTTAATGAAATTTTGTTATTGTTATTATAAGCCCCCCAATCAGGATAGGGGCTCCATGTTGTAGGTGTAGCACAAACACACAGGAAAACTGAGCATGAGTTACAGAGTAACTTAACTCACTGTAAAAAAACAGCCACCAGCAACAAAAACACACTAGATTCAGTAGATTCATATATTGCAAGGCAAGACCACTGTGATCATCTAGTCTGACCTCCTGTACAACAAAAGCCACAGAACTCCAAAATATTTCCTAGGGCAGATCTTTTACAAAAGCATCCCGCTCTTGATTTAAAAATGGTCAGTAATGGATTCTCCACTACAACACTTGGTAAATTGTTCCAATAGTTGATTACTCTCACCATTAAAACATATGCCTTATTTCCACTCTGAATTTGTCTAGCTTCAACTTCCAGCCACTGGAGTGTGTTGTACCTTCTCTGCTAGACTAAAGAAACCCTTATTAAATATTTGTTCCCTATTCAGGTACTTACAGATTGTAATCAAGTCACCCCTTAACCTTCTCTTTATTAAGTTAAATAGATTGATGACCTTGAATCCATCATGATAAGGCATATTTTCTAATCCTTTAACTGTTCTTATGGCTCTTCTCTGAACCCTCTTTAATTTGTCAATATCCTTCTTCAATTGTGGACACCAGAACTGGACACGGTTTTTGAGCAGTGGTCACACCAGTGCCAAATAGAGAGGTGAAATAACCTCTCTAGTCCTACTCGAGATTTCCCTATTTATGTATCCAAGGATTACATTAGCTCTTTTGGCCACAATGCCACACTTGGAGCTCATATTCAGCTGATTATCCACCACAAACCCCAAATCTTTTTCAGAGTCTTTTTCTTTTTTGCTTCCCAGGACAAAGTTCCCCATGCTGTAAATGAGACCTATATTCTTTGTTCTGAGATGTATGTATTTATATTGAGCCATATTAAAGCACATATTGTTCACTTGCGCCCAGTTGACCAAGTGATCCAGATTGCTCTGAATCAGTAACCTCTCCTCTTCATTATTTATCACTCCCTCAATATTTGTGTCATCTGCAAACATATCAGTGATGATTTTATGTTTTCTTCCAGGTCATTGATAAAGATGTTAAATAGCATAAGGCCAAGAATTGTTCCCTTTGGGACCCCATTATAAACAGATTTGCTCGATGATGATTTCCTGTTTACAGTTACATTTTGAGATCTATCAGTTAACTTGTTTTTAATCCATTTAAAGTGTGCCATATTAATTTTATATTATTCTAGTTTTTTAATCATAATGTTGCACGGTACAAAGTCCAACACCTTGCAGAAGTCTAAGTATATTATGTCAACACTCACCTTTATCAACCAAACTTGTAATTTCATCATAAAAAGATATGAAGTTAGTTTGATAGGATCCATTTTTTATAAAGCCATGTTGATTTACATAAAATACATTACCATCCTTTAGTTTGTTACTGAGTCCCATATCAGCCTCTCCATTATCTTGCCAGTGATCAATGTCAGGCTGACAGATCTATAATGATCAAGGTCATCCTGTTTACTCCTTTTAAAACTTGGCAGAACATTAGCTTTCTTCTCGTGTCCTGGAACTTCCTCAGTGAGTCAAGTTTTATTGAAAATCAACATTAACATTCCAGCGAAGTCCTTAGCCAGCTCTTTTAAAACTTTTGCATGCAAGTTATTTGGACCTGTTGATTTTAAAATGTCTAACTTTAGTAGTTTCTGTTTAACATTCTTCAAAGATACTGGTGGAATGGAAAGAGTTCTTATCATCCCTGTGTGATGAGACTGCATCATCTACTTTTTTCTCCAAACACAGAATAGAAATACTCATTGAACACTTCTGCCCTTTCTGCGGTATTAGTGATAATTCTGCCATTTCCATCTAGTAATTGACCAATACTATTGTCAGGATTCTTTTTGTTTCTAATATATTTAAAAAAATCCTTCTTATTGTCCTTCATTCTGCTGGCTATAGAGCTTTCCTTGTGACCCTGGGCTTCCCTTACCCGTTTTCTATAATTCCTAACTTCTGATTTATATTCCTTACTATCCATTTATCCCTATATTCCCTTTATCCATTTGTTATATATATATTTAAAAAAAAAGATTTTCATGGCTGCCTTCACTTCCCCTTTCAACCAGATTGGTTTATTAACTAGCACATTCTTCTTCCTCAATTATGGGATTGTAGGAATGTGTTCTTAAATGATTCCCAATTATCATTCACATTTTTCTGATTAATTTCTTCCTTCCAGCTGATTTGGCTCATAATTGTTTTCAGCTTTGTGAAATTGACCCTATTAAAACACCAAGTATATATGTTACTGGTCTGGACTTTATTCTGCTTGCACCTTATGAATCTGATCAAGTAATGGTCATTTGTACCTATGCTACCATTAACTTTTAGTTCTGTGATCAGTTCCTCTTTCTCTGTTAGGGCAAGGTCTAATATAGAATCCCCCCATGTTGGCTGTAACACTATTTGAGTTAGGAAATTGTCATTTATAATATTTAGAAATTCCAAGGATGTTTTAGTACTGGCATTATGAGATCTCTACCATGTGTAACTCAAGTTGAGGTCCCCTGTGATCTCACTGGTTTTTTTCCCCCTATGCATTATAGATATGTGTGTAAGAAAGCAATCATCCTGTTCCCTACTGTGATTTGGTGGTCTGTAACAGACACTTACCAGTACCCCATCTTGTGTATTATCTGTTAGGACATTGATCCATAAGTATCAAGATAATTTTCTTGCAACAAAATTATTAGTGACTTGTAAACAGGTGATGCCATTTTTGACATACAGTGCTACTCCCACTCCCTTTTAGCCATCTTGATTCTTCCTAAATATATTACAACCATTGATTTTTAACATTCCAATTGTGTGAATCATCCACAAGGTTTCAGTAATATCAACTAGATAGAATTAAAGCTCAAAAATGAGCAATTCCAATTCCTTTTTTTTTTTTTTTTTTTTTGGTTACCCAGGCTCCTCACATTACTGTAAAGGCAATTCAATAATTTCTTCTCTTTGTGTCCTTTGATTCCTTGATGAATTTTGTTCTCAACATTTTGATTTTGTGCTGAGTGCTCATATCGTCCCCCTTTTTTACCTTCCCCTTTTGCTATTAGTTTAATCCCCTCCTGAAATGCTGTTCTTTTAGGTGACTTGCTGTACATTTAATTCATTTTTTTAAAATTGAGTTAAAAGTAGCTTCATCTACATCCCTGAGCACAGAGCCTGCATGGGCCACACATAAGGGAGGAGAATTCTCCCACACCATACAGATGTGTAAGGGCCAAACACAATCTGTCCTGAATGATTTCTGACAACTGCACTCAGTGTACTAGAAAAATTATATCTTCCTAATTGCTAGCCCTGCAAACACAGCCTGGGCTCTGTAAGTGAAGCTGGGGTCTTTCCAAGCCATGAACACCAGTAGTAAAAGGTCTGCAGGGCCAATATAAGTACTCAGCAGTTTCTGGATCTTACACCCATGATGGACCGCTAAACAATGCTGCTATTACAAAATGTTTACCCTTCTAACTTTGAAGAAAACAGTGTTTCTTAACCAGAAAAGTCTTATTATAGGACGTGCTCTAAATCTATCAAATCTCACTAGCCAAGCAGGCATGCTGGGCCCATACTCACACGGGAGGTCTCAGAGAAATACCAAGGGGCTGTTGGAAACTGTTTGGGGGATTTACTGTAGGTAGTACTGTTTCCTCTGATTCAGCACTGAACCAATGCCCTAGCATGGTGCTAAGTAGCACAGTGCTTCTGAAGAAGCTGTGTTTCAGATAAGATATAAAACAGAGGTTGTTGCCATTTGTGGCAAATAAAAATCTCATAGCACTTGTAATAAAGGCATAGATGCCCCATTGTTCTAGCCAGATTCCTGTTCAATTATATTCTGCCTAAATACATTACTCTGTTGTTTCTGTTGGCTACAGTATTTGTTCTTCATGACCTAAACCTGTGTAGTGTTGCAGTGTTTTATTGTGTCTTACCTCAGCAATGGTTTTTTCAGTAGCAGGTAAATTATCCCTATATATTTCACCACAGAGATGTGTGATGACTAAAACGTAAGTCATGTTTTTAAAGTGCTTTGACAGCTTCAGGTGCAATATGCTACAGAAAAATGGTGTGACTGTTCTTGACCTCAGTAGGGACATTTGTATAGTTAATTGTGCTGAAATACTGATGGTTGGTGTTTACAGTGTTACCTAATTTTCCTGAGTTTGCTATTCAATGACAACGTGTATTGTCTGATCTTGAAGGGTGAGAATGTTTCCTGCAAACCTTCATTTAGAAAGCTAGTTCCAGCAGGGCAAATACATGGTTTCCCTTTGCATATCAGTATTTAGTTGGTGCAGTCTGATGGAAAGATTTGATTCTCTGGCCACTCTTGGATTTATGGTAATCAGTAAGAAATGTGGGAGTAAAAACAGATACCTTAAATGATCCTTCAGCACATGGCAGGGTAACTAGTGAGCTCAATATTAATTCATGTCTAACATTTGCTAATACGTTCATGACTGTATTCACAGTAGCTCCATTCCATATTAACCCATAGTTCTGCATCTACTCAGTGAACCCTCGCCATACAGGGAGCAGCAGTGCTGCTGCAAGGCTGATACTTTCTGCTCTCCTGTGACTCTACGGTTGCTCCTGCTTCATGCTGTCTGACTCCATACAAAAGCCTCTGGGGGGGGGGGGGGGGGGAAGCTTCTCATGCAGCACTGTGGTATGGCAAACAAGAGCACCTCAGTGGTGATATTAGATCTTTCTGGGGACAGATCATTTTTATTTGTGTTTGTCTGTTGTCACTCCATGTTAACAAAGACTTGGAACAAACATTTGTTAGTTTTATACTTTGTATCTATTTGGTTTATGAAAACGAATTTTTTGACCAAGCAAAGGCAGTGTCCCTTTAAGCCATATTACATAAAGGTACCAGGCACAAAAGATATTTCAGACATGACAGCGACATGACAAGGAAACTTATTCTTATGACTTAATAATGCTGCTCATAAATTGAAAGGAAAGCAGATTAGGCTCTTTCCATGTCTCTCAGGGCTGAGCGTAAAATCATAGGATCAAGTATACCTAGGCCTTTCCTGACAGGTTTTGTCTAACCTGTCTTTAAAAACCTCCAATGATGGGGATTCCACAACCTTCCTTCATAACCTATTCCAACATTTAACTACCATTATATTTTATAACTTTTCCTAATATCTAACCTAAATCTCCCTTGCTACAGGTTCAGTTGATTACTTCTTGTCCTATTGTCAGTGGACATGGAGAATAATTGATCAACATCCTTTTTTAATATATTTGAAAGCTTTTATCAGTTTCCCCCTCCCCGCCCCCAGTCATCTTTCTTCAAGACTGAACATGTCTAGAATTTCTAACCTTTCCTCAGAGGTCAGTTTTTCTAAATCTCTGATCATTTTTGTTGCTCTCCTGTGGACTGTCTCTGGTTTGTCCACATCTTTTCTAAAGTGTGGCTTCCAAAACTGGACACACTACTTCAGATGAGGCCACCACTGCTGAGCAGAGAGGAAGAGTTACCATCTTTCCCTTAGACACAACAACCCTGTTAACACACCCCAGAATATTAGTCTTTTTTGCAACTGTATCATATTGTTGGCTCATATTCAAGTTGGGATCCGCTGTAATCCCCAGATCTTTTTCTGCAGTACTACTGCCTAGCCAGTTATTCCCAATTTTGTATTTGTGGGTTTGATTTTTTTTTCCTTCTAAGAGTAGTACTTTGCACTTGTTTTTAGTGACTTTCATCTTGTTGATTTCCTTTTGAATTCTGATCCTGTCCTCCGAAGTGCTTACAAGCCCTCACAGCTTGGTGTCATCTACCAATTTTATAAGCATATTCTCCAATCCATTATGCAAGTCATTATTAAAATTATTGAACAGTACTGGATCAATCTTTCTCTTGCTCCTAATGTATTTAGAACACCTCTTATTGCCTTTTGTCCCTTGCTAGATGTAACTCATTTTGTGCTTAGCCTTTCTGATTTTGTTCATACATGCTCATGCTATTCTTTTGGACTCCTCCTTAGCAATTTGTCTTTTCCCACTTTTTGCAGGATTCCTTTTTGGTTTTCAGGTCATTAAAGAGCTCCTGATGGAGCCATATTGGCCTCTTACTATTCTTCCTATCTTTCCTTTGCATCAGGATAGCTTGCTGTTGTGCCTTTAATATCGTGTCTTTGAGAAACTGCTTTCCTCATCTCCTTTTTCCCTTAGATTTTCTTCCCATGTTGCCTCTGTTAGTTCTTCCTGGTGTTGCCCAATCTCTCAAGTTGTACTGTACAGCACTAATCAAGGAGCTACTAGGTCACTCGAACATAGTAATTTTAATTAATGAGTTGAGCAAAATTAATTCTTCCTTAAGGCAATGAATACAATTAATGGACATGCTGTTCTCTGCTGCTTTTGATAAGCTTAGAATTTTATGTACAAGAAAGTGGTGAAATTTTTGGAATATTAGAATCCCCATTTGCTAAAATAGCATCCATTCAATTTTTTCCTTGACTGCTCAAGAAATAAGGATAGAATTGTTTGGAAGGCATGAGGGAGTAATGGTTCCTAATAGGAATGTGTCCAAATGGTTTCTGAGAATATGTATACAAAACCTGCTATCAAATAATGAAATTAGTCCATGCAACTCCTACTCAACATTTCCCCTGAACTGCATTTCTATGCCTTCTTTTTAAAATTTGTACTCAATGAATTTATTTCTGAGATTATTAATATTCCTGTGTATCTCTGAGCTCCTATCAAACTCTGAGGATCATCCTCCCTATTCTCTAACCTCCATCTTTCTCAGGTACAACTAGCCTCAATTAAATTCAGCAGTTCCCAGAAGAATATATGCACAAATCAATACAAGAAATCTATTTTCTTACCAACTCTCATAGTTTAGTAAATGTCTGATTTAGCTCCTATTAACATCAAATGAAAGAATCCTATTGCTTTCAATCATTGTCAAATTGAGACCTTTTAGAAATTTTTACACCTCATTTTGCATAACTCTTGCTGTTCTGTACACCAGTCAAATCAACAGCCATAGAGTTTTGTTTGGAATGAAAATATTTAAGGGTTTGGAAGTGAATTTAAAAAAAGTCTTTATTAAGCATCATATTTCCATGAATCAAACAAACTGAAGAGGAGAATTCTGGGTTATGACAGAACTCTACCTATAAAACTCCTAACAATATACTCTGTTAATTAAATTACTGGCATTCTCATTTGTTTTTATTATTTACTGTTTGATATAGCACTTTATATACAGTGTGATAGGCACTTTACAAATAAGTATGAAGACAGGTCATTGCCCTGAACATTTTATTATCTAGTTAGACACTATATAGATAAGGGATAGGGAAGTAGAAGTATCAAAAGCAAAGGGACAGAAGAGTGAAGTTTAGAACCAGATTATTATTATTATAGTCTTGCAATAAATCGTGATGGATTCCCCCAGTGATTTTTTTTCATGAGCTGTGCAGATAGCACAGTTCACATCCCGTTCACTCAATTTCATAGTCCTTCTCTATGGGCCTTGTCCAGTGGAAAGACTCTGGTTGACTCCATTAAAGATTCAACTCCTTGGGACCATCTTTTTTCAGCCTGTCTCTATAGTTCCATATCGGTAAACATTTAATTGGGACAACCGCAATTCTTAACATCCAGCTATACATTGAGAAAATTGCAATCCTCTCTCTCAGAAAAGTTTATTATAATGATAATTCAAAGTCCTGCCCCTTTCCAGAGCTATTACAGATTTAATAAGATAGCCACATACTAGACATTTATCATCCAGAAGGAGGAGAATCAGCATTTATTTCTTATCTCACCCCAGTTCCTGGTTGTCTTATATATTCATCTGCTATAAGTAAGTCTTAACCCTCCTCTGAATGAGATTTCAGATTTGTTTATAAAAGAGAGACCCAAACTAACGAGTTCAGGTTCAGATGGAACCTCTCTAAGATTGAGAGTGGGATGTCAGGGTTGTTCTGATTCAGGATTCTGGTTTAGGCTAATTGATAATATTAATTGGCATTTGGTTTCCTGACATCATAGTATAACAGAGAGACAAGGTGGGTGAGATAATAACTTCTATTGTAACTATAAAAACTTTTTTTGGTCCAATAAAATATATCACCTCACCCACCTAGTTTCTCTAATATTTATGGACTGACATGGCTGCAGCCACACTACATACATATCATAATGTAAAGCATTCTGAGATTTTACGTGTCCCCCACTGTAGAAATGATGTAGTAATTATTTATTTTGCTTTCTGAGGTACAGGACTGTAATTATGTTTGGTATTATTTTTCAGTCCCAGAAATCTTGGATTGAAGGAGTCTTCAATAAAAGAGAATGTGCAAAAGTCATACTCAGCTCAAAAGATCCTCACAGGTATAGTTGTGGTTTTGGTTTTCTTTCTGTTATATTTAAAGAGAATCAAAATATGTTATAGGGATGGTAATGTAATGTAGTTTGGATGCTTTTCTTACAGTTTGTGGTGCCACAATTACATGAGTGCTGCATGTCCCCTGTGGTCATGCAGTTCGAAGCTCACACCAGTGTTTCTTTAAATATTAAGGAAGGTGCAGATAGAATAGTTGCCATTATATACAGGAGAGGATTTAGCCACCTTTTTCATGTGATGTCACTAGAGAAATCACCTTAAATGGCTAGTAAAAGTCACATAACTGGGTTAGAGCTGCAGTGTCATTCATTAATTGTTTCATAGACAGTTCAGCCAACGCACTTGTAAAGTGATGACAGCACCATTGTTTGTTTGTTTGTTTGAATACCAAAACTGGAAGCCGTTGACCCTTCTGGACTTTCAGACATGTAGTTCTGAGTCCAATAACTGGAGGTGTGGCCTAGCCTCCAGGTGAGATAGACCGTGAGAGGGAGAAGTGTGGTGTGGTTCACAGAACTGAATTACTGTTACATGGAAATTCTCCATCCTACTCCAAAAATGTGACCTCACTTCAAACAATAAGGTAGAACCTCTTCTTAATAGAAGAAGAAAGGCTGCTATTAATCACTGTGCCTTTACCAGCAGGTCTCTGTCTGGAGGAGTGAGCTGAATCATTCTATTCTTCCATAGAACGCTGGAAAGATCCAGAAATAAAAATGTTTCAGCCCATGTTTGAGGAATGGACAAAACAAACACTTTTTCCTCACAAGCTTTATGACTAATTAAACGGTAGTATTGCCTAAATAAGGCTTGTAGGATCAGGTCCTAAAGTTGGAACTTCTTGGAGATGGTACTATGATTATATAGTTGTGAATCCATTGATGGTGCTCAATAAATAATGATAATTCAAATAAAACACTCAGCTTTTGAAATAGATCTTCAGACGATGAATACAGAAAGTTTCAATGTCATTGCTTAGAAATTTTGCAAAGGTCTTTATTACCAGTATTTAATGCATTTGATTAATCAAATTATTATTTCAGATATTTTCTTGTATATAATAATACACTGTTTTACTGACATATATTCCTCCAGATGTCCTGCAGGTTGCCAGATATGCCAGAAATTAATCAGGTAAGACCTTATAAATATGAGACTATGCTTTCTAAAATGGGCTAAAGAAACAATTGCTGTTCTTAATCCAGCAAACAATGACAAAACACTGCACCCACTGAAACTGTCAGAATATAATTTCTGGGAACTGTTGGAGGAATTTATTATAGATTCTTCTAAAGTAAATTGCATACCAAGACTGAATTCTCACACGCTAGGAAATGTACGAAGAACGACTTCTGTGGCAGATTGTGTCTTACTCCTGCCCTGATAAGTAGCAGGCAGAAATAGTACAAAACTCCTTCCTAGGCAGCTAACAATTCCCCTCTCTGCTGGTTCCTACTGCCTCTCACATCCCTTCCTGTGCCATCCAGCATATCGTGGGAAGAGGTTGGAATGGAATCCCGGGGGGGGCCCTTGTAAGGACCGCCACTAACTTTTTTCCCCCAAATTTTTGGGCCTGTCTCTCCCATCAGCTTTTAGCACTGGTAGTACAGGGCTCCTGCTTTGTAGAAACCAGGTTGGTGAGGTAAAGGACATAAGAGCACTAGGAAAGTTTTTGGTCTGTTTTCTTTTAATTTATTATGATGGGGAAGGGGAACACACTGGACCTCACATAGTTTTGTGGGGGATTTTTTTACAGGGCTGCAGCCTTTTTAGGCAATTGATATTCATACTACCTATATTCATCATCACATTTTTGATCCCACCTTTGAAATTAAGATTAGTGCTGGTACACAGCTCCCATTAGTATGCATTTAAGGCGATACTGCAAAGGCTGTTAGATCAGAATGTTGATCTTCCTTGACATTTGTTCCATATTGAAAGTCTCCTTCCCAGTCCCATTACACTACACCGTAGAGTTTGTGTGCATCCCCTGATCTCTTTCTGACAGGTCTATGTTTTTGTCAATACTTCACCATTTGTCTTGACTCAGGAAAAGGCTAAATTTCAAAGGAGTTTAGCTAGTACGTGTTAGCAAAGCCCAACTGAAACTGAATCACTTTTCCTAGTCAAGACAAACCCTTAGGGTCTGTGTGGCAAGTTCAGAGAAGTTCTCTGCCTTTCCAAACTGCTCTCCATTGTTATATATTGAATCAGACTGGAGAATGCTTTCTTGTCTTGGGAGTGAGCAGTCTCATTATGTTTTATTCTTTGTTCTTCAAGTGTTGAGTCCTTATTGCCTTCTGACTTTTAATCAAGCATCATTGTACCAGCAACAGTGAGGCTAGACTTTATCCACAGAGTTACATTTCTACAACTCTTCAATTCTCCATTGTTTGTACCAGTTTACTCAATATCCATGGGAGTTTTCAGTCCTCCAAACTCATTCTCCAATCTGCTTTTGTAGGACACTGAATAGTTCAAATTGTATTTGCTTATAAGCTTATATCAAAGAGTTTGCGTGCATGTATAATTAAGCACCTTCTAAGTACCAAAAAGTGCCTTCATAAGCAACAACCTTCCTGTGATTAATACGATGTATTAGCATTCAGATGTGTAGCTTTACATTCTCTCTGTGGCAACTCTGTTTTCCTTTGCTTAAGTATTAATTTAATCAGAGTATTAAGTGAGGAAAGACTAATCCCTGTTACTAATTATGTATTTCAAACACTATTTCTCTCAGATAGTTTTCAGTCTGACGCAGCATAAAAAGAAAGGTTTAAAATGGAATGGTTATTTCAAACCTTATGGAGCAGGTGATGTCATTCTCTGTGATAGAAAGGCCCGGAAGTCTGCATATCAGATTTCTCAGGTTCTACAGGAGGTGACAATTGTCTTAAGTTTTGTTTAGGATTACACTGCTATTTTAAACTTCGTTGATGCAATTCTTTTTCTCTTTTGGAATCTTACAAAAGAGAATTGGCGATCATTTAAAATAATTTGTTCAGTTCTGTATTGCTTTCTTATCTGCTTTTTCTTTCTTCTTGCTATTTCTTCCTTGTTTAGACTTATTTGTTTCTCTTCCATGTTTTTATTCTTATTCCCTTTGTTTAATGCCTATGCTTCTCTTTTGTAGCCATTTCTTTCTCTGTAGCAAACTGTCCCCATTTGTAATAATTTTAAAATCTGCTTTTAGCAGTGTTGGGCAAATCTTAAAAGATTGGGGTTTTCGCTCAGATAAGTGACAAAAAATTGAGATACTTGTCTGAACTATCCATTCCATCCCCTGCCAGTTCTCTCCTCCCATGCTTCCCTTTTGCAATAGAACCCAGTTGTTCTATAGCCCCAACTTCCCACATTCAGCTCCTCACAAGATTCCCTGTCCCTCTTAACTTTGATACCATTGTGGGGTTTTGCAGGCCTAGTGTACTGTGGACCTTGGATCAACTATTGATTTAAGTTGTACGTGGTCTGTGGTTTCAGAGGTGCTCGAGAATTCATTGAGTGCAAATGTTGGCAGCTGCTGGGGGCTGCTACAGAGAAGGCTGGGGGAGGGATTTTGGGTGGATGGCAAAAATTGATGGACATGGTGGGAGCTTGCTGGGTGCAGTTTTATCAAAGCAATTTGAATCTTTAAAATTTTGGGTTGAGTCAGGGAAAGTATTGGAATTCAGAATAGTTTGTCCTCTTAACTGATTGGTTTGTTCATCCCTGATTTTTAGGGTACTAAAAATACACCTGTCTTTTAATGCTGGTAGCCTGGCCAGATGTTCCCAATAGAAATAGACAGGATCAGAGGGAGAACAGTACCAAGGGCGTAGCAGATTTTAGCATCTCACAAGAATATTTTAAAACCTGAAATGTTCCCAGAGAAGATGCCAGGGGTATTAATAAATTAAGCTAAAAGGTGAGACTAGGAATCTGTTGAATAGTAATAATGTAATGCCTTTTGAATTTTGCTGTGGGTTTTCTATGCCAAATGCAATCCTGTTAATGTCTCATTCACATTCTACTTCAGTGGACATACTTTATTACATTCAGTTTAAGTAGGGCTCAAGAGATTAAAACAGCATAAAGAGTCATATTAATTTCTATCTAATTAAAGGGCAACCCCTGTCCTTGTGATGTTTTACTAGTCCATGAATGGGGTTCAATCACAATACAAATAAATTAATCATCCTCATCATAATCAATCTTAGTATCCCAGTATTTATCTTAAATGGTATCCAGAAATCCACAAGATTGAGCAGAGTAAGCCTGAAATTCAATTTTCAGTTCACTTCAGTAATATTTTATGGGCCTGGCAAGCTATGCAAGCTTTCGCAAAGTGTAAGAAAGAGACAAGATCCAGAGGTAGCTGCTACAATTTTTCCAGCAAAGGAATCACAGTGTGTTGGTGTTTCTATCCCATGTCTTTTTGTCCTTATTAATTATTTTGATTTGATGGCAGATTGCTATGTAGTGTGATGCCATCTTTGCCGAGTTAACAAGTGGAATCTGAGATAAGCTATGTAATGAGTGATTTTACTTTTAATTTGAGATGTTGCTGTGGACGGCTGATTGGAGACCATCCTGGGATAGATTATAGTTTGCCTGTCTGCCAATCTACCACAGAGAGGGAGAGTGAAGAATGGTCTGTCCAAAAGCACACACAAACAAGTCCTACTGACTCATTTGGAACCATCAATTTCCAAGATGGAGATCACACTTACCACGCCAAGGTTTGCCTGTACACTACAACTTTACTTGATTTTAACAAATGCTGGATTAACATGTCTTCTCTTTTTAGTATCCTACCCATAAAGAAACTGGACAAGTTAAAATTAGCTCTGGGTGAACCTCAAGCTGTTTGATTCAAATAAGAAAGCAGACCAAGTTCAAAGTGGCCCAGTAAAAGCATGCATAAAGTGCCTCTATGTTACACTATTAGTCTGAGAGTACAATGTAGTAAAATCTCATTCCGTGGACATGTTAACGATACATAGATAAGGGAGGTATCATTTGAGTATTGTAAACTATTCTTATGAGGTCTGAAGATGCCCTAGATAAGCCATTGCTTTATACCCCTCCTCATGAAGCCTGTGAGGGTGCAATAGTGAGATAGGGATTTTCCAACCACACCTAAAGGACTGAACAAGTATTGTTGTCATCCTTGGCTGCTGCTTTGAGTCACCATGTCCTAATGTACTGGTTATTGCTCACAGCTTCTGTTGCAAGTTGCCATGGCACACTACCACCTCCTTCCCCCAGCAGACAACTATGGAGTGATGAAAAGGAGTGCAGCCCAGATGAGGCCTGATCCAGAGGCTGTGAACTAAAGTCAGGCCATGTATTAGCAGATGCTTGCAAGTTCTCTGTCTGGTACATGAGCTTGTTAAAGTTGCTGCTTAGCAGTACCAGGCACTAGATATTCATGCAAATACATTCCAGAAGGCTAGTACAGATACATCCCAATCTACCACGATAGGATGGTCTGACAGAATAATGAATAGGGATGTGTGGTCCAAGATATCAGGAGCAAAGTACGAGGGGTGGTAACAAACAGATGTCATGAAACACGTAAGGTGCTATGTAAACTGTTTATCCCAGTTGTTTCTCAGTCTATACATTTTGGGGTACCTTGCCTTAACTCTCTATGTGGCCGAGGCGACAGTGGAGATTCCAGCTGCTGACTGAGCCACTCCTTGCCACAGGGGACTTATGTTATTGTACTTATCTCCAAATCCCAATTTGACCGTCTCACAGATACTTCCTAAACTTTGCTCTAGGAGCACAACACTATCAATACAGGTTCTTGTTCTTTGGTTTAGCAAGAGCACTGCAAATGTTTATGGAAGTGCTCGCAGTGTTAGTAGCAGCTTTCAGACATGAAGGGTCAAAGTCTACCCCTTCCTGGGTGGCCTTCATATACAAGCCTCATGCAGAGTCAGTCTTAGACTGCACCACCCAAGTGATTTTTGGGATATAAACCTTCTGTTCTACCTTGGGGGTGTCTGGACTCAAGTTGCCACAGCTGCCTTCTTGCCAAGGAGATCTTGCTTCTCTGAGCACCTTGACATGTTACAAAGACCTCCCGTCCTCTTTCCATCCAGAGGGGATATGATATTACAAGGACCAGTCTTGCATTAGAATCTAGGAAGTCTGAGCCTAGGTGCCTGGTTCTTGAATGGAGTCTTTTAAGCCAAAATCTTATTCAGAAGAAGTAAAAATTCACACTTCTAGCTTCCAGAAATAAGTTCACTAACTCGGCATATTCAGCAGCCTGGTTGAGGATTGCCCATTGGTACCAGGACAAGGAGCTCACTCCGTTCATCTGCATCAGTACCACAGATTCTTGAATTTCTTCAAGATGGACTCAGGCTAGGCTTGGCAATTTAGACTCTCAAAGATGAAGTTGCTGCTTTATCTAGCATCCTTAAACAAGAAATGAATTTCATCTTACCCAGATGTCCAGCATTTTTCTTATGAGAGCAGTATCTTTTCTCCATCCTCTCTAATTGCACAAAGTCCTTTTATGGTGTCTTACCTGGTTCTCAGTGCCATTAAAGGCCTTCCTTTGGAACCACTCATAAACTCATTGAGTCGTAGGACTGGAAGGGATTTCAAGAGGTCCTCTAGTCCAGTCCTCTGCACTCAAGGCAGAACCAAGCATTATCTAGACCGTGAAGGTGTCTCATTACTTCCTAATCGTTAAAGTGGCCTTTTTATTGTAATCATGTCCATTCACAGGATGTCAGAGTTGGGAGCTCTTTTTTCTGGAATCTCAGTATTGCACCTTCCATAAATCTGAAGTGGTAGTCAGAATCAACCTTGTGTTAATATGAAAGATTAACTCCAGGGTCCATAGAGCAGGAGATTGTTCTTCCTGCCCCCTCCCTTCTGCTTACCTCCAATGCTTCCCCAAAGAGAAATTGTGGCATACTTTGGATGTCTGCAGCACTGTCTAAGTATATATTCGCTGCAGAGTTCAGGTTAGAGAGAGAAATGTTTTTTGTTTTTATTATCTGGTGTCAACAGGAAAGAAGACTTTGAAATTTTCAGTAACTGAGCCACCTGGAAATGGTATCTCAGAAGCATACAAGTGAAAAAGTGTAACTCCATTTGCCAATATCAGAGCTCGTTTCCTCAGAACTGAAGTGACTTCATGGGCAGAAAGATCTTACGCCTCACACAAAGAAATCTGTGAAGCAGCCGGTCATCTGTCCATACTACCTTCAACTTCTACAAGCTGGACATCAGTCATAATTTGATGCTGCTTTTGGTAGTCAGGTGCTCCTTGCTGTAGCATCCCAGTAATTATTAGGAAAGGGTTATCCCTTTTGCCTCTATACATAACTGTATATAGTGGGCCCCATCCCTTCCCTCAAGGGGACACAGCTATGAAAATCCTAGTGTCATAGATTTGACAACCTCATTACAATAAGAACAGGGAAATGTATTTGTGCCTTACCTGAAAATTTCCTTTGTTGGAGTAATGAGATCCACAGATCCAACCTATCCTGAATGGGCTGTTAATTAGGAAAAGATTTGGGATTATTAACAGGCACTCAAAGTTTGTTATTCATTGAATTCCTTGCTTTGCAGGAGTATTGTTCTATGTAGTCTGAATGCTTTTGTTCTTACTGATATAGTGATTAATTCTCCTAGACTATGGAAGTGTCTTAAATGGCAATGTCTCACATGTGGAGTCACATCTCCCCTGCCTCTGATTGACGGGTTTGCTCTGCGCCAAGGCTGCATAGAGCAGAGACCTAATATCATGGGTGTGTGGACATCATTACTCCAAGAAGGGAAATTTTTAAGCTAGGTGTGGATATATTTTCCTATTATCAGTTAACTGAAGTTTGATATTTCGGATTTAGAGCCCCATTTGTGTGCTTTTTTTCCTTACCACAAAAGCAGCTATGGAATGATCACTAAGACCTTGCAAACTAGAGAAAACTCAATGACTTTTATACTATTCTCAGTAGTTCTCATATTTTAAAGTCCCTTTGTTTGTGAAACACTAGAACTTTCGCAGCAAAGGTCTTGAAGACTTTAGAGCTGAGACCTTTCTCAGATGCCACCATGTCTAGTTTGATTACTTAAGAAACATGCAATATACACAAATGTTATTTCTTTTAGTATATCAGAACCTCTTATGACACCAAGCTGGACCAGTTGTTACATCTGATGGTGAAAGAATGGCAGATGGAGCTGCCAAAGTTAGTGATCTCTGTTCATGGAGGCATCCAAAACTTCAAGCTTCCTTCTAAGGTCAAGCAGGTTTTCAGCAAAGGATTGGTCAAAGCTGCTGAGACTACAGGAGCATGGATAATAACAGAAGGCATCAACAGTGGTAATTTTTTTTTATCAATCTGCCTCTTCATTTAATACCTGATTTTTGTTTTTCTCATGATATGCACAGATTTGAGGGCGATACCGTGTATTTATGTAATGCAATAATTTGGGGGGAATTTATAACGCAAAATAAGAAACTATAATTTGAAAATAAAAGAGGACAGATATTTTCAGGGTATAGTAGACATGGGTGTGACATAAGGCTACTTCAGTTTTGACCAGCATTCTTAATCTTTTCTGTTTAAAAAAAAAAAAAAAAAAAAGAGAGAGAGAGAGAGACCTGGTCATGTTATGCACTAAATAAGAAGCAAATTGCAGACCAATTGGAGCTGACTAGAAAGCTTGCTTTAGAATGGACTTTGAACTAGTTTAGTAAAATGTTTAGAACACTAATACTGTATCAACTGTGATTTATTTTGGTCAAGTGTTTGTTTTGAACAAAATTTCATTTATTTAGATTTCATTCAGCTTTATAGTTTTAAATTATGGTGATCTGTTAACCTACCTGAGAATGCACTGAAACTCCCTAAAGATTCCCTTTTTACATTCCTCAAGTACTGAAATAATCTTGTTTCTTTAGTTTTATTTAGTGAGGTGATCTCACTTAGGGACCATTCTGATTTGATACATCAAGGAAGATTTGCATCTCAGGGAAGCTTGCAAGTGACCTATTCTGCTCTGCTATAGTGCAATATCCCATAATGGAAATGGTGATAATTAGAATATAAAATCTATGGAAGGGACTTTTACAGTTAGCTTGGTCAAAATTGTTCAAACACGTTGTAGGTGCATAGATTTCAGCCAATGAGTTGTTTGCAGGCTATTTACAATGGACCAGATCTTCAGCTAGTGATATCAGCATAGCTCCCTGAACATCAGCAATCTTGATATACACCAGTTGAGGGTCAGACCTAAGGGCTTGTCAGCACAGGGACATTCAGGCAAATTAATCCAGATTAACATGAAGTGTGAATTTGAAGTGGATTACTTAAACAACATTGAATCCCTGTTTGGAATGAACCATAGGAGGGTTAGGAATACCAACAGAGTGAATTGATGATGTTTATACTCGCATACCTTTTTTTATAGCAAGTTTCCAGTGTTAAGTGTGGGTGCTCATCACTGACTGATATTCAACATACTGTGGTCATACAGTTTTGAAAATACTGTTTCCGTGTGTATTAGACTACACACTGAAGTTGGAAGGGGTAATACACAATAAAAAAAGATGCATTAGTTCTCTTAGCTATTCTATAATTCAAAAATCAGAAAAGGTCATTGCCAAAGGTATTTTTTTATATTAAAATATATCTTAATTGGTGTTGCTTGTAATAACCATTTGCAAATTTAAAAGTGAAATATTTCCTTACCAGTTTTTTTCTTTTTTTACTGAAGTTATTATGGTATTGTAAAGTTTCTCATGAATGCAAGGCTGCTGATTTGCTATGTAAGACTTTTATAAAATGATAGGTTTTTTCTGGGTGAAAATATTTAAAAAAAAAATGTCAAAAATTGGGGCACATCAACTTTGATATCCATTCAAAGTTATTTAAATAGTTAAAAATTAAAAAAATTAGATTTAATACTTTTAAAAAGTAAATCCTAAAGAAGATATCCATTTTGGCCTCATTTCTGAAAACACTTATGCTTAACATTATGTATGTGAATGGTCCTGTTGGTTATACACCTGTGTAACATTAAGCAAGAGCCAGTTTGGAAGAATGGTACACTTTATTATTGTCTTAATTAATTAAATCTCACTATTCTTATAATCCATATGAAGTATATCAATACAATGTATAATTATACTTACATTTGAAATAACTACAGAGTAAAATAGGTGATGGAAATATTTGTAAGTGTTGGTCACAGTTTTGTAGCAGGAACCCAAATGTAGAATAATAGTGGTGATGATCTGTTTAGGAGTGTCCAGGCATGTGGGGGATGCATTGAAAGCTCATGCCTCTCAATATCTGAGAAAAATCTGTGCCATTGGAATCCCTCCTTGGGGTGTCATTGAGAACCAGAGGGACCTGATTGGAAAAGATGTGAGTAACTTTTTGTTCAGACAAGTACAAGAGTTCGTCAGCTTTCTTATACACTACAGTGGAAATCAACAAGTGGATCTTAATTTTTGACACACAGGAACATAATTATCTTAATTCCTATATGTTACTTAGTAGAATTATATTGCATGCTATGGTACCACTTTTTGATTTTAGAATAATTTTCTCTTTTTTAGGCATTTTGCATTCTTTTCTGGGTGCTTTTTAAAAATAGACAATTAACTGAAACCTAAAATATATATTTGTGTGTAAAAATAGATAATTGTACAAATGAAATGTTTGTTATGCCCCAAAACACGTAATTTACATACATAATTGACATTTTTCATGCGCACTTGCTGGTTTCTATGTGTGTAAAAATATATGTGGGCACTTGGCCCTTAGGGACAAACTCATCTTTGTATATAGTAACTCCACTGACTTCAATGGAATTGCATCCAGGGATGAATGTATCATTTAGTGTTTAAACTACCACAAAGGGCAGCACACTAAAACTTATCAACGTACTAAGGGGTAGAAAACTGAGTCTGATATTAGATTTTTTGTATAATACTATTCATTTCAATTTTTGTTGTTGTTAAGAGGTAAACCAAAACCAATGTTTAACTATCATAATTAGAGCTGATTGAACATTAGAATTTTTATCCTGTGGGAAATTCTGATATTTTATCATTTGTTTTTGTTCTGAAGCTGATTGAGAAATTTGACATATAGAAATTTTCATGGATGGAAAGTTCTGAAAAATGTTTAATCAGAAAAGTCTAAACATTTTGTTTCAATATTTTTGATCAATGTGCAACATTTCAACATCCCCGTGTCAGAATGTTTCATTTAGGGTTGGTTTGACATTAAACTGTGTCAATCCGAGAGGGTGCCTCAGGGCAGTTGTAGTTCAGGTGCCTCATGCACTGTTTGCCCCTATCGGCCGGACTTCTGAACTAGACTACCTCTCCCCATAACAATTACAATACTACCTCTCCCCATAATAATAATAATGCCTTAACAGTGCTGAAGTTACCATTAAGATTTTGTGCTAGAGAGCAAGTTTAATTAAATTGGGGTATGTATTTTGTTTCAGTATCTATTGGAGATGGAGCTATCACTAAGAAAAGTTTTTGTGTTCATTTCCTAAGGTTTTTTCTATATAGGGTTGATGTACCTCAGTGGGTTGATCCCAAGGGTCAAAGAGAGAAGAAGAGGGGATGCCCATGGCTGAAATATGAAACACCTGTAGTTTGGTGTGTAACGCTATAATTTACAAATTAGAGTAGTCCTTAATTACAAATACAAGTTAAGTTACAAGATATTTTCTCATTGTGTGAATTAAGTAAACCAGTTCTTTTTGGAAAAAAAACCTATTAAATGTGGATGCCTTAACATCCCATTGGATAGAGGGTTTGAACCCTTATCCCTCAGTTTAAATCTCTATCACTTGATATATAAGAGTAATTGCTAGAGTCTACTTAGCTCAGCCACTAGAGGACAATTTGACACTAACTTGTTCTGTGGGTTACACAACTGTTTGCCAGATAGCTGGATCTCAGGAATGCTGGGCTGTATCCCTGGCTCTCAGATGATTTAGTGGTGAGATAGGATAACCAAAGCACCTTCATTATGAAAGTCAGTGTGGCTGAGTAGCTAAAATGTGAACTGAAATTATAGTTCTGGGTTCTGTGCCTACAGTGCCCTTGTATAACTTCTCTTAACTTATTTGTAAAATGAGTTGGCAGCTCATATCAGATTGGGATTCATAACTGATATTGTGTTAATCTGCAGATGAAGAGCAATATGTGGTGCAAAGCACAGAGCACTATAGTTTTCTTGCAAAGTGATTCCAAAAAAAAGGGAGAGAATCCTGTAAAAAAAATTGTAAGAAAGGACTCATTTTGGAACTAATATTTTTTCTGTCTGAAGACAGTTTTAATCAAAACACCACAAAAAATTCAAACAGTGCTTAAAGTTTACTTTGGAAGTTTTGTTTTTACCATTTTATTGAGATTTTTCCAAAAAAACGGACATTTCTGACAACTTTAACTATGGGGTTCTAATCAGTGACTCCATAATAATGATATCTTTCATTCACTATATGTTCCACAGATGTGAAGGTTTACTATTTTTAAAGATTTCCATTCTTCTTTTAGAATTCAGAGTGTAAAGATGGCCATAAATGAATGAATTAATACATAATCTGGAATCATGAATGTATTCTCTAAAGCAATCCTAGGATGGCATAGCTGACTTTCACAATATAGGGCCAGGTGGTAATACTTTTACTCACATTTGATAGTTTCTTAATCTTCAGATTGATTTCAGTGGGACCTCACATGGAGTAAGGTACTTTTTAGGGAGAGTAAATCTACCCCAATCTGGTCCATAATGAGGCCAAGCAGCAGTACACAGAAAAAATAATTTTGGACATTTGGACATTTGGATCTTCCAGATCTTGGTTCCAGGATACTTTCCACTGGAGTTTCCATGCATGCTGAGAGGATAGACCAGTTGTAGTCCCGTACAGGAGAATTTTCCTTTAACTGTGGGAGAAACTTTTAGAAGTTTACAATGTAACAATGAAGTATATAAAACTCAGGTCACATGCCAGGTGACTTTATTTCAGCCTACTTTCATTTTCCCAGGTAGTTTGCCTATATCAGACTCTCAGCAATCCTCTTAGCAAGCTGAGCACCCTCAACAGCATGCACTCCCATTTCATACTGGCAGATGATGGGACAGTGGGCAAATATGGCAATGAGATGACACTCAGGAGGAATCTGGAGAAATACTTATCCCTTCAGAAAATACACACCAGTGAGTATTACGATGTCAAATTTATCACAGTCTGAAATGGTTATTAAGATGCTTAATACTTCCTGTGATATGCTGGGTATCTTCAACTTCCGTGGATTTCAGGGGTAGTGGAGGTGGCTCCGCATCTTGGAGGATCAAGCCATAAATACTCAGAAAAAAAAAAAACAGGAAAGGAATAAATGTTTCAAAAATCACTAGTGACGTTGGCTGCCTCCATTTTTTGAATTTCCATTTTGGTACTTTTATTAGGGGTCTGATTTCCACACACTGAAAATCAGACCCATTTTAAGGTCTGTCAAATTGGACACCCAAAAACTGAAAATGTTGGTCTGTAGTTCTAGAAATCCAAAGCAGAGCATGTTCTGGTTCATAAACTTTTTGTGACAGCACTGGAAACGTTCTCAGTTATTTGCCAGACATGTGAAAAGTGAAAAGATTGTCAAATTCAAAGAACCGTGTCCATGTTTTGCAATCTCTCTGTGCAACTCTTCTGTATTGCACAACTGTCATTTCTGTAAATGGCAAACAGTGCAATAACTGGTTGTGAAAGAGGAATTGACAAAATGTCAATCTTTTGTGTCTGTGAAACAAGCAAAAGGTAAGTTTTGCAACTTTCATTTCCATTGTGGAATTGTTTGCACATGTAATACCTCAGTTATGTGTTAGTTCAGGAAACCATAAACTATGTATTTATAGCCTGTGTTAAGTTATTGTATTTATAAACTTATTTTCATGTAATAAGACCAACCAGCATTGATGATTTATGGAAAGCTTGATACTGGTCTAATGATTAAATCCCAGGATATGTTAGAAAGAAACACCCATTAGGTCAATTAAATCCTTGCTTTTTTTTTTTTTTTTTTTAAACCTACTCTCCTCTTATCAGCATAGAAACATATACAAGAATCTCTTGAAGCCATTCATGTTTTTTGTTTTCTGTTCAGTTTTAGATTAAAAAAAAAAAAGTAACTATTGGGTATTAGGTTTTCATTTGCTGTGTCCATTTTTGTTTACGGTATTATTACTCAACTGCCGCTATTTCAAATGATTAAAATCACCTCTTCCCAAAATACATACCATAAAGACCATTAAAAAACATAAGCACCCAGTTGCTCCTGAGTGTGTGAGCAAATATTTATATGCACATTTGCTTTTTCTATGCATGTACAAATTTTGCAGGCATAACTCTCAGAAACTGCTATTGCAGGCCATGCAAGAGAAGGGAAGACTTCGTGTGCCCCTTTTCCTTCCCCATGCCCAGGCCAGCTTACAATCTTTCCCAAAGATTCTCAATAATCTTTTGTCATAATGGCAGAGTTCCTTTGAGACTCAGCCCTGAAATGCCTAAAGCAAGGTGAAAGAGATAAAGGCATTATTTTGTTTTGTTTTGTTTTGATTAAGACATCTCTCTCATGGTTCCTGTGAGAATTTTTTTGTAGGTACAGATTGACAGACCTATGTTTATGATATGTGCTGTGGAAGTGATAATTTTACTGAGAGTAACTGGTTTTGTGTGGTTTGAAACAGGAATGGGCCAAGGTGTACCGGTGGTTGGGCTAGTAGTGGAAGGAGGCCCCAACGTGATCCTAATGGTTTGGGAGTACGTGAGGAATACCCCTGCTGTCCCTGTAGTGGTCTGTGAGGGCACTGGCAGAGCTGCAGATCTGCTGGCTTTTATTCACAAACACACAGCAGATACAGGGTGAGTAGCTGCAGGCTGTACCACCTTAAAAATATTGTAAGGTGGTAGTGAAAAAACCTATCTCCAAATCAAAGACAGTTGTTGGAAATGTAGTGAAGTAGTCTGTGCCAGGAACTCCAGAGTTCTGATACCACTTCTCGTGACACACTCCCTCCACCCCCTCCACACCTGGGAGATAGGTCTGGGGCTTGTGTTAGGGTTTTAGATGGAAGGTCTCCCTATGCCAAGGTTCAGTTTCTAGGCGCTACATCTCTTTGGGCTAGTGTTAGGGTTCTAGGAGGTAGGTCTCCCCAGCCAGAGTTAGGGTTCTATAAGGCAGTGTCCTGGGACTTGCTTTAGTGTTCTGGGAGATAGATCTCTTGGGGCTAGGGTTAGGGCTTTGGATGGTAGGTCTCCCTTTGCCAGGGTTAGGGTTCTGGGATGTAGGTTTCCAGGGGCTAAGGCTAGGGTTCTAGGAGGTAGCTTTCCTAGAGTTAGGGTTAGGATTCTAGGACATAGGTCTTCTTTGCCTAGGGGTAGGATTCTAAGAGGTAGGCCTCCTGGGGATAGGATTAGGGTTGTTGGAGGTAGGTCTCCTAGAGCCCTGGTTTGGGTTGTGGTAAGTGGGTGTCCCCTTGCCAGGATTAGGGTTCTAGGAGTTACGAATCCCTGTTCCATGGTTATAGTTGTAAGAGGCAGGTCTTCTAGGGCTATGGGTTTATTGGGTTATAGGAGGTGGGTGTTCCCTTGCTAGGTTCAGGGTTCTTGGACATAAGTCTCTTGGGGCTAGGGTTAGGGTTCTAGGAATTTGGTCTTCTTGGTCTAGAGGGTCAGGGTTTTTGACGGTAAGTCTTCTGGGGCTAGGATTACAGTTTTTAAAGTTGGGTCTCCAGTGGCTATTGTTAATGTTTGAGGAGGTAGGTCTTGCTGTGCAGCGTTAGGTTTGTAGGATGTATGTTTTCTGGGGCTAGGGTTAAGGTTTTAAGAAGTAGATTTCCCCATGTGGTGGTAGGGTTCTGGGCATTATGTCTCCTTAGTCTAGGGTTAGACTCTCAATACTTTTCAATTCTAACAACCTGGGGCACACACCTTCTTGGGGGTGCCATCTACCATCCCTGTCCCTCATCTGCCATCTGTCCCCAATCGTGAGCCTACTTTTGGGGCCCCTTTTGGCCCCAGCACTAAACCTATATGTTGCCTCAACTAGCCCTAACTATAAACCTTGCCTGGGGCCGCCAGTCAAGGCCCAAAACTAGGCCCAACCCCAGCTCAGGGCCAGCAATGCACCTCAAATCTAAATAAATGTGGACATTTTTTTAATGAAATTTGTTTTCATGGGCAAATCGGCTTTTTATAAATAAAAAAACATTAATGGAAAATTGTCCATTTTTGAAAAATTTCATGGACTTATTCATAATGTCAGTATTTAAAAAGTTTTAATATATATTTGTTCTATATCTCTCTTTGATATTGTTTGTTAGCTTTTTAGAGTATAATTTTTGGCATTGGGTTTTCAGATTTTTGGTAACTTATTTTTTAATATCTTTTCACCCCTCCTTTTCATAGTCTATCTTTCCTATTTTTTTCCATTATTTTTCTTGCCATTAAAAAAAATCAATCAATTACTGGAAAATAAAAGAAAGAAAAAAGATGGAAAAAATAACAAGGAAAAAATAAATGGAAAACAATACATGGAAAGTACAATAATAAGCAACTTAAATTATTTTCACAAAATTTAATTAAAAATTGCCAAAAGCAAGTTTGAAATCTCAGATTTTCATGAAATTGTTTTATTTTTTACCATCTCTGTTCATAATACTTTTCAAACGAATTAGCTTTGCCATTGTTTACATTTACATTGGTTCATAACATTTAAATACCGTATTAAACAAATATTTAATACTGTATATTGGTTACGCCCAGTCTTTTTTCTGCATAGGTGGTGCTGTGAAAGGTGAAGGCAATATGTTACTGAAGACAAAGTACGCATTGCTGTATTCACTAATCTACTCTTTTTTCACAAATTTCTTCTGTTGCTGGAGTAACATCTGAGAAAGAGATCAGTGATATGAGTACTCAATGGTACAATTTATTCTTGTCTATGTATTTGTTCCTCAGAGATTTGCAGCCTCAGCTGAAGGAAGAGATATCAGTAATGATTCAGAACACCTTTAATTTTGGGCAGAAACAGTCCCTTCATCTATTTCAAATGTTGATGGAGTGCATGGAGCACAGAGAATCTGTGAGTATGATGGATTGTTGATTTGTATTAGGATCTCTTTCATTTGCTGTAGAACTATGATCCTTTTGTTGTTTATTAAATATATTGGCCTGAGCACCGAGGCTATAGTAATAATATCATCTCTGATATAAAGATAGCAGGCCAAAGTTTGTCCTCAGTTACCCCTGTCCAGTCTGATTGGTGTTAATGGATGTTTCATAAATAGTTCCTCTCCCAAACTGACTTTTCCCAGCCCTTTTATGAGACCCAGGTGTTTTGGGCTGTTACCTGAGCCCAATTAGTCCAGCCCCCTTAGACTGAGAAGCAGCTAATTCTGGCACAGGCGGGCTGATTGCACAGGGCTGGCTAGCAAGACCCAGGCCTCCTGGCCCTTAAAGAGGCAGACCACTCTGTTACACATCACCCTTTCTAGAACCTTGCCTGGCCCCAGGGGAAGTTCTGCCATTTATAGCCGTATGTCAAGCCCGAACAGGCTATTTTCTTGGCTGCCATCCCTCCAGCTGTTCTCTTAGCTGCTAACTTTCAAGATCAGTTGATCTTTTTTCCCAGCATACTCTCTCCATGTTGGAGATCTGGAGACAAATCCCTCCATGTCATCTTCCAGCATCATTACTTGAAATTCCAAGCACTGTTTTCCCTCTGCTAGCTCCCTTTTGTCTTTCAGAGCCTGCTACCTGGCTTTCTCCAAGGCAGCCAATTCCACATGGTGATTCTCCTTCCCCAATGAGGCAGTCAGCTCCTGCTCCTGCTTTACGGCTTGTACCACAATGCTCACATAGGAAGAGTGTATCTCTGCCAGGTCTATTTTTAACTGATCCCTTTCCAGGAGTGTGTCCTGCAACTTCTTTCATTGTCTCTCTGCTACAGAGATTAGGCCCTTCGTGGGCTCACCCTCCAGTACTGCATTGGTCCTACCTCCGCCATATCAGTCACTGCCCTGATTGCAGCATCCCTTGCTCCTCCAGTCTCTGCGTTTGCCCCGTTATCATCACAGCGTTTCTCTGTATTCAGAGCCCTGAATGTTTTCTCCAGAACTGGTACCTGCTGGGGAAGGGCAAAAACTTGGTTCTCCAGATTCCTTCTTAGGTCAGCTGCTTTTTCAAGCGATTCCTTTCTGCCTCTAGCTGCCTTAACGGGGTCTTAGGTCTCAGCTTCTGCAGCTTTTCACTCCTGCTCCCTATTCCTGCGCTCCTAATTGTCCCCTTGCTACAATCCTCCTCCTCACAGTTCAATTTCTTAGTGGGACAGAGCCTTTTAATATCTTCTCTTTCCCCACATGAAAAACATATCACCACTCCTTGGGACTTACCCTTTTTCCTCTTCAAGATTAAAACCATCCTTACGTGCTCCACTTTTCCACACCTGAAGCATACCAGAGCATTTCTCCCTGCCCGGTGCTGGGGTACTTCCAGCCACTGTTGCTTTTGTTGGCCCTCCAACAACTGCAGGAGGATTGTCTGTGTCTGCTTGTTCTGTGTCACCAGCAGGTGGAGGCTGTCTTTCACTCCTTCTCCTATTGCTAAAAGGGGTTCACCAGGCCCTTCCATACAGTAGTTTGGCAAGGTAGATGTTCCTCAGCCAAAGAAGGTGTCTGTATCTCTCTGCTACATAATCTTTCCTTGATGGGAGGGGGTGTCATGAATCTACTTCTAGTACCAAGTTGTCATAGGCCATGCCTGCCCTAGAGCACCCATGATGGTGAGCATGGCAATCCCTGCCTCAATTTCCCCTCACAAGGGTTTTTATTTTTCTCTCTCCTGGGGATTCACATGGCTAACCTCTCCTGCTGGATCACTCTCGGAGTTCAATTTCCTTTTGGGGTGACAGAAGTCCAAAGTAACAAGATGTTTTTCTGTCTCACCTGTGCTCCCCTTCAGCCCACCCTCCAGGTTTCTGGGCAACATTTAAGGATACTTCTCCACTGCAGTTAGACACCCACAGGTGGTCTATGCCAGCTGACTCAGACTCAGGGGTGTTTAATTGTGGTGTAGACATTTGGGCTCAGGCTAGAGGGTGAGGTCTGGGACCATGTGATTCCCAGAGCTTGGGTTCTAGCCCAGACATCTGCACCACAATTAAACAGCTCCTTAGCCCAAGTCCTGTGAGCCTGAGTCAGCTGGGATAGGCCAGCCGCAGACTTTCAATTGCCGTGTTAGATGTACCCTAAGTGTCTGTGCTCTGGGAGAAAGTGCTGACTCCCAGACTTTTCCCTGGAATCCTTCCAGACCCTACTTCAGGGCCTTCCACATGAGCCCAACTTATTCCCTGCGGTTCTTCTCTCAAACTGAGTTTTCTCAGCCCATCTGGGGGCCCACCTGCTTCAGGCTGACACCAATTAGTTTAGCCACCTTGGGCTGGAAAGTAGCTAATTCTGGTCCAAGAGGGCCTGATTGAACAGGGCGGCTAGCCCCAGGATGCTTGTCCCCTAAAGGGGCAGGCCACCCTACTACAGAGTTTCAAGATCTTCCACTGTGTGAGAAGCAAGTCTATAGGCGTCATTATGTGAATCTGTATGTCTCAGCCTTCAAAGCCAGCCAAAAAGAGTGAGATTCAGTGTTACATTGTTAGAAAGATGTTGCTGTGCATGTTGATTTCCTTGTGTTACAAGTCTATGGGTGTCTACGCTGTAATTAGATACCCACGGCTGGCCCGTTCCTGCTGACTCAGGCATGCAGGGCTCCGGCTAAAGGGCTATTTCATTGCAGTGTAGATGTTCGGGTTCAGGCTGCAGCCTGAGTTCTGGGACTCTCCTACCTCACAGCGTCCTAGAGTCTGAGCCCGAACATCTACGCTACAGTGAAACAGCCCAACAAGCCCGACCCCCCTGTGAACCCGAGTCAGCTGGCATGGGCCAGCCCTGGGTTTTTAGTTGCAATGTAAACATACCCTAAATGGTACATTTTTAATCTGGTGCACAAGGAGATACATTCATGTATAGATCCCTTTGTTAATGTTGCTGAGAGCTGTGCAACTTATTTCACTGCACACTAGGTCAAGAATGAACCCCATATGTTTCTCTGAAAGGGCTTTTCCACCACCCAAACCCAATAACATACTTTTGCAACACTGACAGATAACCATATTTGATGCAGAGTCAGAGGAGCAGCACGACATTGATTTGGCAATCCTGACAGCACTCCTGAAAGGTACTTATCTAACAATGCTTCTGTTTTCCTATGACATACAGAGGAAAAGGAGCTAATGCATGGAAGTTAATGGAGCCTTTTCTTGTTTTCTAGGTACAAATATGTCTGCATCAGATCAGCTAAATTTGGCATTGGCATGGAATAGACTGGACATTGCCAAGAAACATATATTGGTTTGTGGACAGGACTGGAAGGTACTTTTACATTTTATTTTCTAGCATGTGTTTGGTTTTTTACAGTGACGCTTTTTAATTCTCTTTGTGTTTTCATGATTGCTTTGCGTCTCTCAGACTCCGTCTGATGAGTAACTTAAAGTTTGAGTTCAGACACCTATCTGGTGGTGTGAGCATCTTTAGTATTTGGAAATGAGAAGTTTTCATACAGGGCATTCAACATGGAATGCTCACACTAAGTTTTGCTCCTGACTTCTCTTTCCGCTCCTAACTTCTGTTCATTTCAATAGAAGTTAGGAGCCTACCTCCTTTTCAGCACTCAGCCCTCAGAGTCTTCAGTGATGAGTGGGGTATACAAATCTATATAAGTTTTATCCATCCATCCAAAGGAGAAAGGTTTCTTGTACATCATCTGAAATATCCATATTTTCCTCTAGCAATCTTTTCCCTATCTCATCAGACATGCTGCTGAATATCACTCTCTCTGGATTCTGCCACAGCTGTCACTGGGCTGGCCAGTCAAAGTTGCTATACTGTGATTGGTGGCACAGGGCACTCTTTTCTCCAGGGGATGGATGAGCTGTCTCTGCTTCTCTTCTAGCCTCTGATAGTTTGGCGGTCATAGGGCCAAGATTGGGACCTAAACACTGAATCCCTACATGGCATTACCAGGAAAGGCATATTTTTTATTGGTGGTGGGGGGCGGGGGGGGAGGAGAGAGAGAAAAGAACACACTGTTGCAGTTTCAGCACCTTTGCCTCCTCACGCCTTGGTCTTCCTTGAGGGCACCCACTTAAGGTTTTAGGCTTCCCAGCAATCACTTCTCTAGGGGCAGAGACTCGTGTCTCTCTCCCTTCAGACCAAGGGTTTAGGCTTACAGTCTCTCTGCACATTACTGCAGTTTTCCACCACATCTGACCAGGGTCTGGCACCTGTGGTTAACTCTGTCTCTAGGGATTATAAGACCATACGCCAGTTGCCAACCAGCCTTCCCAAAGCAAACTGCATTATTCTTAAGGCAAAAGCATTATAGAGAAAACATAAAAAAAAAACAGTAAAAGAACCTACTACACACATGCTAAAAGTTTACCAGAGGTCATCCCTTCTCTAACACAGAACTCTGGTAGGTGTCAGTCCTTCAAACAAGTTTGATGATATCAATAAAATGTTCTGGTTTCTTACAAAGGTGACTCATTTTTTGCGCTAATGTTTTTCTGGTTACAGACACAAATCTTTCAACATAAACAGTTCTAGTAGGAGCAGGAATAGCTTTATAACTGGTCTTTCTATTCATTTTGCCTTCTTTTTTTCTTCTGTCTACATCTATTTTCTAGCTACTTTCTGGCCTTTCTATCAGATCTTTGGATTCTCCGTAAGTGAAAAATTTACAGGGACATTGTCAAGGTGGCACATTCAGACCAACACGACAGTATGTTGGTTTTTTCCAAAACAAATGGTTAGACGTTCTTAAAAAATGTGAATAGCCCAACATAAATTAGTTACTTTCAATAACACACCATTGTATGGTAACACAGGAGAAGAAACAGTAGAATTAAAAAAATAGATTTCATTTTCAAACTGTTATAGTATTATTTGTTAATAGAACACAAACATAAAAAGCTCCCAGCAACTTAAAAATAAGAAAAGGCATATACACATTTATTTGCATCCTGCTGAATCAATCATTGTACATTTCAATATCGGGTTACATGGTGAAATCCTACCCCCACTGAAGCGCCCATTGATTTCAGAGGGGCCAGAATTCACTCACTGCCACTTTCCTTCTTCAACCTGAATTTGATTATGACAGACTTTCTTTTATGTCAAAAAATAATTAGCAGCTTAATATGTGTCAGGAGAATAGAGAGAGCAGATACAGTACATTGTATTGTTTGCTAATTAGATTGAAAACATGTTACCAGCTAGTATATCATTATCTAATCAAGCTCTTTGTCATGCTTTCAAATCAAGCAAGGCAAAGTCCTTTAATCACAGTCAGTCTCTTTGACCCATTTTATGGGCCCTAGTTATGTTAAAAACTCTCAGACACACAAAACCACTAATAGTAGTGATTAATAGACTGTCCTCTGCGGTATCTACAACTGGATCTTTTGCGTTGACACCTGATTTATCATAACTGCCTATAATATATAGGATTATACATTATGCTGATTGCCGCTTCAGACTGGGGTGGGGCCAGCCACTGGAACTGAGGGCAGGGAGGATCTCTCTCCTGTGATCCCCCTCCTGGTGCCCAGGCAGCATGAAGGAGGAAACCTCCTGACTCAGCGAGGGGACAGAAGATAAACTTGGGGAGGGAAAGGAGTACATTGGGGCAAGGGGTCTGGTGAGACTGGGACTGGTAGCCTGGTGAGGGAAATTGGGGGGTTGCTGGGAGCCAGTTGGGGGAGACGGTTTGTGGTAAGATAAGGAGATTGGGATCTGTATGTGTGTTTGTGGCGGGGGGGCAGGAACGGAGATGGGGCGACAAATCTGGCAAGGAGCTGGGATGCAGGGCTGGGACTGATGGACTGGGATAAGGAGCCATTGAGCGTGTAGACTGGGATTGGGAGTGGTGAAAGCTCAGGAAGGGATATTAGGACTGGGATGGACAAAGAGACTGGGAAGAGAAGTAGGGACTGGGACTGGATAGGCAAGAAGAATGGGACTGGGATGAGGAACTGGGAGTGAGGAAGAAACGGGTCTGGTATAGGGACAGACTGGAGGGAATGGGGAAGAAGGATCAGTCACTAGGGGGCACTGTGTGTAAAATACCGTGTTTAAATAAACCTCAGTCAGACCTGGCACAGCATTAAAGGATCATGTGGTGAACGCACCTGGTGTGTATAAGAAAGCTCTATAGCTAGTCCATATCTGGTATAAGGATATGATAGGAGAACATGCAGAAGGGTTAGTGTGCACTGAAGAACACTCATTTTCAGAGACTGGCATGGAACCCAAGATTCCTGAGACTCACACTTCCTGTTTTCAGCATATTTACATGCATATGATAGACCAGAGCTCATTAATGTAAAGAAAGCAGTCTTCAGTGAGAAAGTAGCTAAAAGTGTCAGTGGAATGGATACTTTGGGTCATGGCTTGTATGAAGCCATACAAATCCAAAGAATTATCCAAGGCTCCATCAATCTATGGGCGCTGATCGAAAAGAACAAACTAAAACTGTGCTTGAATGCAAAATAGAAAGTCAGAGTGAAGAAGGCAGGGATTACTACAGAGCTAACAGCACACAGGTCATTGTTTGGTCTTCTCCTAGTCATGTCCAGATCTTAGTGTGATGTTGATTTACATGAGGCTTGGGAAAGTACAAGTTCTCTGTCATACCACGATTGATGTTCAAATGTGACAGAACAGTGCATAGGTGCCAGGCAAAAAGCAAACTAATGCACATTTTGCATGGTCTTCCTAAGTCAGAACCTACTGACAACATGACCAGTACCTTATGCCATAAGAGGCCATTCAGCATAGCAATCATAGAAAGTATGGATGATGTGCAAGCTCTTGACAAACCAGAAACTGCTAGCACCTTCTGAGATTTGACTGAACACTTCATTATGAGGCTACAGAGAAAACACTAGACCTGTGATAATGTTCACCTTGTGTTTGACACGTGTGCAGAAGAATCAATTAAAATATCACCCGAAATAAGAGACTTCATGGTATTGAACCTCTCCAATACAAAATTTGACTGAAACATCTCCAGTGTCACAATGAAGAAGCCCTTCATGCAAGTATGAGATAGTAACAAGTCATACCTTGTAGGAAAAATGCTCCAGCATGTGAAGAGTTGCTTGTAGAACTTTGTTATTGTATGGCATAATGAAGCTGCTGACTCACACAATTCAGAGGAGCTTTTTCATAGTTGCCATGAGGAGGATGGCACTAAAATTATCTTGCATACCATCAATGCCATAGAGAGAGATACTACTGGATGGAAAGACCAAATTATCTTCCGGGAAGGCATTTGATTCAGCCTCCAAAGACTCTCTCCTCACTCTGAAAGTGCTCAGAATGACTGAGACAATCATTGAAGAGGTCATAAATGCACTGGAGGCATTCATATATTGTGTTTACCATTTGAAGATCAACATTGTGACACTTACCAAGCTACACTGGTGGATGTTTTCCAAGGAGCAAATCAATGGAGAAAAACTGCCACTGACAAGAGGTGCATTTATATCTGCTATCAAGAGGGCAAATTATCAAGCAATGAATTGGCTCCATGATGATTGAGTGCATCCAAAACCCCCCTCCCTTGTCAAACATACGTCTTGGAGGATGAACTGATCACACCAGTTATGTGAGAAATACCATGCACTCCCAGATCAATCCTGAGTTAATGAAATGCTCATGTACAAAGATCAGATTCTCGCTACTCTGCAAATGTTTGGCCAGCAGTCTGCCTTGTACAGAGATGTATGAGTACAGTGTTGATGAGGATCATTGTGACAACATGTTTGGCTGTGGTGCCTTAGATGAAGACAACACTGATGATAACTATGATGAATAAATGTGTTAAGTCCTATGTGCCTAAGTTGATTTCCCTAGGAAGTCAATACCAAAGATCAATGTCATTTTTATGTAAGAAATGCATCACTGTGCTAAAGTATAATTTTAAAAAATCGATTTTTAAATATTTTCTTGAATATATATCTGCATAATTGTTTGTGGTTTGTCATGTATGTTACCATTGTGCTTGTGGGGGAAAAGGGCTTTCAAATGATACCCAACTTGACCCATTTCCAATGAAACTGTATTATTGAAATTTCCACCAGTTGGAGGACCTGGAATCTGGAAGGCAGGTGGACCATGAGTCCTCCCTGCCATGCTGTAGAGGGTGACATCATTAAAATTATGATTCTGTGATGGGTGACGCGTGAAACCCCCCATTGGGAGAGGCTAGCCCATGGCTTCACCCCTTCTGCCAGCCAGTGCGAGCTACTGGTCCCTGCCCAACCCAGCTCCAGGCAATCTGAGCACTGGGCAGCCACAGCCCTGGCAGGGTGGCCCCAGACTTAGTGCCGAGCCACGGAGTGCCGGCGCGGCGTGGTCCCGGCCCCATCCCTGGAGTGTCGGCTGGGCAGCCCCAGTGCTGGGAGGTCCCAGCCTCCCCAAGTCTTCAACCAATAGCTGGCCCACCCTAGCCCTACTCCCCGCCCCCGCCCGCTTTGTGGGAGAGGCTGAGCAAGGGCAGGAGGAGCTGCTGCAGTGCTTACCTGCCTGGGCTGGGGCAATGGGGGAGGGAAGTGGAGCGTGGGTGGAGCCAGCCCTGATTGTGTGAGAAGGCAAAGCCTTTCCAGGCCTATGATACCCACTGCCCAAGGATTCTGTAGAATTTATATATCAAGTGATGTGTCTCTTACCCTTTTATCACTAATTTGTCCATGGAATGAGATTTCACTATGTTATGGTCCCAGACTATTGTGTGCGCCTCATTGTCTGGGTCCCTGGCTAGAGACCTTGGAGTTTGCTTTGCAGAACTCTCACAGCTGCAATTGAAGTCAATGAGAGCTATGTTTTGAACGTATGAAGTGCTAGGTATGGATCCAGAAAGGGACTTAGGCGTTCAGTATTGTGACATTCAGCATTGCAATTCCTAACGTATAGGTACCTAGAAAAATCACTGGAATCCACGAAGCCTGAGTTATCCACTCAAGCTCCGTATACAATGAATGGGAAGAGATAGGTGCCTAAGAATGGGATCCACAAAAGTTAGAACAATAGGTGGGTTCTTGCCTAAATTAACCAATAGGAGATGCCAATGATGTGGGGGTATCCTAAACCCTACCTATTTCTTTGATATAGGTACTTATGTCTGTTTGAAATCCACAGTTGGGAGCCCTTCCCTGGAGTCTGGTGCCTACGCTGTTTTTTGAAAGAAACACTGTTGATGGGGTAGATGATAGTGCTGCCTTCCTTATAACTTTTAGCCCAGTGGTTATAGCATTCAACCATGATGTGGGAGAGCCTGGTTCAGTTACCCCCGCTGCCTGATAGGGAGAAAATATTTGAATAGTGGTCTCCCATCTCTCAGGAAAGTGCCCTAATTACTAGGTTGTGCGGTATTCTGGGGTAGATCTCTCTCTTTCTCTATCTATCCTGTTGAAGCTGTTCCACTTTGGAACATATGGTCATCTGGGCCAGAGCAAGAGACAGAGTCTGAATGATTCCATAGCCCAGGGATAAGGGCACTCATCTGAGAGGTAGGAGACCCAGGGTCCAGTCCCTGTGCTTTAATAACTATGTAATTATCAGATGATGTTCTTGTAACATAGTTTTGTGTATGTGTATTACTGATTTTTATATAAAATTAGATACCTTGGTTACAGACAAAAACACATGTATATGTGTGTAAACATTCAACTTATATATATATATATAATATACACACAAAGAGAGTTGTATGTTCACACACACACACACACACACACACACACACACAGTCTGTCTGTAACCAGGAACTCTAATTTTATAAAAAATCAGTTATATTACAAATGTATTTTCACAAATTTGACTACCAAAAAAAAAAAAGGGGGGGGATCGTGTTTTCATCAATGTCTTTTACAACCTAGCTCATAGTTACCAGAACTCTTTATGCAAAGGTCGACATTAATTTAACTTTCCATATCTTATTACTGTACTCTCATGCTGTGAAAAATACATACGCTTTATTTTAAAAAGTCTGAGTAATGTATTGGCTCAGAAAGAGACATGGTCCATTAGTTACACTCTTAAAGGTGGCCCATAGAGGAAAAATAAAATTGAGCTGGTGCTGTTTTGTTTGTTTGTTTATTTTAGTTTAAGTCCTCCCGCTTGTGACTCTAGCTGAATTAGGGGGACCATTTATGATATTATTTAATATCAATATGTCAAAATTACAATAATTCATATGAGGTACTGTTTGAAAGGTTATAGTTTGCTAAGTATGATGATATTGTTTATGTGAATGTATCATATTTCCATTGGAAGTTATGGATATGTTTGATGTATCTGTATTTCAACTTGTGCTGTGTTTCTGGGCAACACCCCCCAGACAGGATGGCTGCAGCACTAGCTGCTTGATGGCCCAGTAAGGGAACTCAAGGTACAATAAGCCCAGGGAAAGAACCCAGTGCTTTACTCATGTAACCCTGGACTCCATCTTATTTCGGTAAATTTCCACAAGCAGCATGGCAAAGGCCAAGGGACGTAAAAGGCAGCTGCTGTACCACATCTGTTTTGTCTTCAGTCTTCACCTACCTCTGGATCAACTACTCATCGACAACTGAAGCTGTGAAACAAAGAACTGAGACCCATCCAGCTACTGGATGTATACCAGAGGAACTATACAAGCCTGCAAACTCCACAATTCTACTGGAAACTTAATATATGTGGACTTTCTAATCATTTGTATGTATCCGATTGGTTTAGTCATTTAACATTTCTCTTATAGTTTGTTTCTTTCCTTTTATAATAAACCTTTAGTTTTAGTTACTAAAGGAGTGTCTGGTAGCGTGGTATTTTGGGTAAGATCCAAACTTATATTGATCTGGTAATGTGGCTGAGCCTTTGGGGTAAAGAGCATAAAGTTTTAAATAACATATCTCTTTACTGCACCTAGTGGCTTATTGGGTGCCAGGGACTGAAATGCAGTAAAGGGGGCTGTATATATTTTAATTTAGCTCCTTGATAACCAGTGTGAGGAATCAGAAACATTGTTTGTGGCTGTTTGGGAAGTCTGACTTCAGTGTCACCCACCAGTGCAGGGAGAATCTGCTCTCCTTTTGCAACCTGCACTGACATTGGCATTTTCAGGTGGTCTACCCTAGGCACGGACGGGTCACACCCCCCACAACTTTTTTGTTTATTTACGGTTTGTTTGTTTTTTAAACACATGACAAATGTAGATCTTGTCTAGGCTGGAATAAGCTATGATGATTGGTAAACTAGTTTAAATTATGAAGAAGTTAAAAAGTAAAAACTGGGCTGGTAAGAGAAGAAGGCATTTTTAAATCGAGATTGTGAAAACTATTTGGTTTTTGTTTGTTGTTCATACTTATTTAAGTGCAGTCATTAATTAACATTTTAAATGAAGGAAAACCTTTAAGTATTGAATATCTGTGCCCTTCAATTTAAACCTTAAGAGTTCACGATAAATAACTCTTAATACTCTCACTTGTTCTCCAGTAAAAACAGAGGGCATATCTGCACTTGAAACAATACAATGGCTCAGCTGCACTGCTGTAGCGTTCTCCCATCAGCATAGGTAAACCACCTCCCCAAGAGGCAGTAACTAGGTGGATGGAAGAATTGAAGAATTGTCTAGACTGGGGGTTAAGTCATCTTAACTATGCTGCTCCATGGTGTGGATTTTTCACATCCCTGAGGGACGTAATTAAGCCAGCTTAGTTTTCTAGTGAGACCAGGGCAGAGAAGGCTATACTTTATATTCCTGATATTTCGAAGTTAATAAACAAGCAGAAAAAAACTTTAGACAACAACAGCAACTTTTTCATTAAAAGTTTTCATCATCTGTAAGACGCAAAAGACAGGCACAAAATCCTCTGCGGATGACCTTTACAGGCTACATTTTTAATTAAGGGGGCCCAAAGTCAGTACACAGCTGTGAGGGTCTACATTTTTGTACAGTTATCCTGACTAGTGTACATTCAATTGCCAGTTATCTAAGCAGCAATTTCCAAGTGATTTGTGCATACTATCGTATTTGTATGTACAAACAAAAGTGCACACTTGTGCATGGATAGTGGACCATTTCCTCTTAAAAATGTTGTCCTAAAAGTTCAATAGGTAATGATTATGATCAGCTATAACTACATTTATGCATAAATGTCAGCTCAGCATCAAATAGATTGTACAACAAAGACTGTTGCTCTAACACATAACCACATGGCTGTCTAAATCTTTTTAGATACACTGTCACCACACTGATTAACTGCTAAAGGAAATCTAATCCTAGAAATGTCACTTTGAAATATTTCTGAAACCACAGTAATTTAATAACATTACACTACAAACTTTGCACAGCCAAAATGTGACATTTTTAAAATACATACTAGGCATCTGCTAATATATTACATTCACAAAACATAAATATGCACATTGGAAAGAGTATTTGTATGTGCATAATAGCTATGGGTTATTGCCCAGTTTGCACACCAGAACATGCATTTTGCACACACAGTTGCCAATTTGTAGGGATGTATGTATGCATGTATATTTTGTAGAAACAAAGGAGCTATTTTTGAAATCAGAGCCCACCATAGACCCAATTCCTTAGCTGCTGTGCATATGGAAATCCTGTTGAGGTAAATGAAAATCCCATGCTTGATATGCTTTGGGACTGGGTCCTCCATTCTAATGTAGAAACAGTTCTGTGTTGCATAGTTTCTTTTACCATCTTCAAATATAATTTTCAGAATGTTTATCTTACCATAGATTCTTTCTCTTCTTTAATATAGTCTTTCTTTTAAATAACTTGGTCTCATATAGTTCCTCTGGTTTTTGTTATATGGCAAATCAGAAAATCTTTTCATTATGACAGATTAAATGCTGAAGTTACTTAAAAACAAGGCAAATGGAAATGCACTGTCTAGTGCAATGACTGTAAAGACAAATTTGAAGACGTCTTTGTTAAGGTTTGGTTTATGCAGAATCATTTTCCTGACTGGATTTTTACATAGGTGCATCTTCATATTTTTATTTTCTATACTATACATGAAATACAGAGACAAAGCATTGAAATAAAGAGATCCTTAACTTTTGTTCAGGGTTTGTTTTATTTAATCCAGAAGGATTTTTTTTCTCATTCTCTTCCTTTCCTCTCCTTCTCTCTCATCCTTTGAAGGTTGGCTCCCTGGAACAGGCAATGCTGGATGCTTTAGTGATGGACCGGGTGGATTTTGTAAAGTTGTTAATAGAGCATGGAGTGAATCTGCACCGTTTCCTTACTATATCCCGATTGGAAGAACTCTACAATACAGTGAGTACCTGAAACCCCATTGCAAAGTAACTTCTGGTTAGCTTTAAAATACCTGGATAGCTAGTTATTGGATGGATAGACAGACAGACTAGATAGAAATGGCAGGCCTGATTCCCAGTTGATTTGCACCTCGTGTAGTCACACCAGTGTAAAGTGGGTGAAAATGCTTCCATTTATATTGCAATCTGTGGGATATAGTGTTCTATACCCTTGTTGCACTGGTGTAAATGTCTGAACGAGGACAACCAAACAGGCTCACAGTTCCTGAGCTGTTCAAAAGAAGTGTCTGTTTTTATTAACAAATACTGAATTCAGCAGCACAACCTTTTTGAAAAGTTAGCTCACAGAGCCTGGCTCTCTTCTGTCCTGAAATTTGCATAGCCAGTTACATCCATGCAAAGTGGTATATAAAGCTGTCAAATCAGAATGTAAGGTGTAAGTGGTTACAAAATGTGCAAGAATGTTAATATCACTCATGCATGTCTCGCTCCCTCAGCACTGTCATGCAACATGGGGCCAATAAAAATGTTTGAAGTGGTGTCTCATCTAAATAATAACAACTTATTTAATGCTTCCTAGGCCAAGACTATTTTTTGCAGCTACCATAGGGAAAGTATTTTTTTCCCCAAATGGAAGGCCTCTGGCAAGAAGCTGGCCCACTTGAGTTAAATTTTCATTTATATTTGAAATCCTAAAAATATAGTCCTTAGTTTTCTATTTTGAAAAAAATCATTTCCTGCACCAGTTTCAGCAGGGCAGCCCGTTATACTTCTCCTGTCAACTGTAATAAAATTGGTCACAAATTTGGGAAGCTGTGGCCTGTACTGAATTGTATTGCAATCTGTGGTTCATATTGTGACACCCTTATTTGCAATAACTAGTATGTTGCTTCTAGAGTACTTCCATTGAAATCAATGAGAGTACTCTTGGAGTAAGGTACTACTTAAAATGAGTAAAGAATTACAAAGAATTGATCCTTTGATGCCCCCTAGGATGAAGCATTACATTGGCAGGGTAATTTCAAAGCCCTTTTTGCAATGACCAAGCCCCACCCTCTGCCTAAGGGCAAAGTCCATTTCTACATCTTGGATACATGGGAATGAAGGAGGGGATGTGAAAGACCTCCAGCCACACAATGCGTGCCTTGAGTGAGAACACTGCTTTGAGGATCCTGCTCCTGCTTCAGTTGTCTATGGGTTAATGCAGCTCAATGCCTGTAAAGTCTGCACCCTCTGTTCAGGGCAAAAAGAGACAGAATGTGGAGAGGTCCTATTCAGGAGTGTGAAGGGCCAGGTACACCAAAGCCCTTTCCACACTGTGCCTGAGCAATAAAATCTATTGTAACTTGCTTTCCTTCATGTATGAATAAAAGGTACTCAACACATTTAACAAAGGAAAACAAAACACAACCCATTTTCAGTTTTACAAAAGTATCATTGCTTGAGCTGGTCAAAAAATGATGAACATATCTGAAAAAAAAATAGTTTCATTTTCCCAATTTTTCAATGGAAAAAAGAAAGGAGGGGGAGGAACCTGCTGCCCCAATAAAATGTGAACTGAAAAAAATTGAATGTAAAAAATATTAACTTAAAAATCAGGAAATTGAGAACAAATTATTTTTTTCATTTTTAAAGAAAGGCTGTTGGTCCTCAGAAAGTTTTAAATGAAAAATTTTGATCAGCTGGAATTATTATATTAAGATTTTGGGGCAGGTGATAATTAGTTCTATGTACCAGCCTTTCACTTAGGGACAGCTTGGTTCAAATTGAATTTTCTGAGAAATGAGTTTAGATTTTAACGTGGGCTGGTGTACGTCCTGCAAATTAAAAATTGTAGTGCAGTTTAACAAAGGAGACAATTAGTTTCTTCTTAGGAGAGGCCCAGGACTGTGATGATAATGTGCTGGTTTCAGATTTGGATTGAAGAGCATTGTAGAACTGTTCAGGAAGCTTGAATAACTACTGATTATCCTGGGGATAATCAGATTGTGAAATTAACGCATAAAAATGCACATTTGTTTAATTTCTTTTTCTTTTGATTAATATCACAGAAACAAGGACCAACAAATCTACTTTTGCATCATCTTGTTCGAGATGTAAAACAGGTAACCTAAACTGGAAAGTCTGGGGATCACAGAGTGTAATTTAATATATCAGGGTCTAGTGATGCAAATGGCATTCAGATAGTGTTGTGGAATATTTAGGATTAGAAATGATGGTTTAGTTATTACATTTTTATATCAACTGAATGAATTGTCTCCAGCCTATTACTTCCTCAGAGCAATTAATCTGGTGTGCTACTGCAGAATGCTCTCCAGGGTTCTGTAACTTAATGTAATGGCTTGTTCTTACAACAGTTCAAACCCCTTTTATCTTAGATTACAAAAGTAACATTACTGAAAAGCATCAAGGCCTTGGAGAACCATTGCAGTAGCTCTGCCATAGCTCATTGTTTTAAGCTTCTTTTTTTTTCAGTCAAAAGGATTGCCTTGTTAAACAGTGACAGCAAAATATTCTGACAAGATGCAATACTGTTTCTATACACTGCATAGTCTAGGAAAACAGAAGGTGGCAGCGAATATTTACTGTGTGGAGAGGAATTAGCCACAGCCTTGTGGTTTAGCTACAGATCTAGTCTGTTTCAAACTTTTGTTATCTGTTGTATCTTGTAACATTGCTAACACAGGAATGGGTGAGGCTGTTCTTTTTGCATCTGATGTCAAGTGCGAGAGATGGCCAGGTCTAAGTCTGTATTAATTTCACTGTGTCTGCCTAGCATATTCATCCTAGGATAAAATGAATTTTTCTGTCAACCTACCCATGCCTACACTGGGGATTAGGTTGGCTTAAGCATGGTGCTCAATAAAGCCCTTAGGTTCATCACATTTTAAGTGTAGACCCAGGCCTCAAAGATCACCTCTCTTAAGCAGCTAATTTTGATTGGTCCAATAAGTGGCTCATGTCAAATCTGTTTTCACTTCTGGGTCCTACTTATCTGAAGGCCTATTCATTTGACGGTGCTGGGGATTATGTTTTAACATGTTCCTCTCATGATTGTTACGATGCAGTTTGGTCTTGCCTATGTTTGAACCATGATACAAAATGCTGTTATTGTAATATACATCCCCAGTGTGCAATGGATGGTAGACATTGCTTTACCAATTTTGGTGCATAATGTGTTGATAGGTATTTCAATATCTTACTCTTATAGCAGCTTTATATGCCTGAAGAATCTACGCATTCACTGTCAGACTTAGGAATTTATGCTACAACATTTCACAACTCATTTTATGCTAGACAGGTGTCAGGGTCTATAGAAGACTGGTACCAGTGACCCAGACTTGGGCGGTCTGGCCTGGAGGTCATCACACTGTTCAGGAAGCGGAGGCCAATGGACAGGTCAGGAGTCAGCTGCCAGGTGTCCGAACTGAAAGATGGTGCTGGGGCCAGACAGTAAACAGGAGTTGAAGCCAACAGCCAGCACTGAACTAGAAGTCAAAGATCCATAGCCTAGGGTTGGAACTGGAGCAGTCAGAATCCAGGGTGATAGGGTTCAGGGACTGGAATGAGGCTGAGGGCAAGAGTTGCGAACAGGACAGGGTTGAAGTCAGGAATTGAGGACAAGGCCAGAAGCTAGGTAGCAAATGGCAAGCTCCGTAGCAGCAGCCAGCCAGAATTCACATAGTATACAAATAACTTCCTGTGTCTCTTTCTGGATTAAATAGCATACCTGGCCCAATCAGGGACTCTGTAACAAATCAAATCAAATCCCTGTGGGCTGCGCCTTTAGTTGACAGTAAGTTTTAGGGGTCCAGATTCTTCAGTCACTAGTAGAGCCATCAGGTTGTGTTGTGAATACAGCAATAGCCCACAAGTTGGGTTCAGGACCCATGGACCTCAGACTGGGTGTGTGGCTTGCTGTATAAAATGGCATTATAAAATGTTGTAAATGTTTGTCTTACAGAATGCTCTTCCTTTGGACTATAAGATATCACTGATTGATATTGGGCTGGTGATAGAGTATCTGATTGGTGGAGCTTATCAGAGCAGCTACACAAGGAAACATTTCAGAGTTCTGTACAACAGCCTTTACAGAAAACGCAAGGTAACATCCAGTGCTTCATTTATAATGAACGAGGTGCTGGGGCTCAAGCAATTGGATGCAGGTGTTCAAGCAATTTTTTTACATTCATAACTGATGCGGCAAGCCCAGAGGTTCTGGGTCTATGAACTGCCAGGAGTAGAGGTGCTGGGGCGTAGCCCTGGCACAAATTAAGCACTGGGAATATCAATGAAATGGCTATTTATGTCTTTGGGAATAGCCAAAATATAACACTCAGAAATGTCTAGATAATAATAATCAGAATACTTTTCACTTTGTGTGGTTTTGCTCTGAAAAGTAACTGTTAAAATGTAATTATGGGGTTCCATATTTAATGTCTTTCCATAATTTCCATATCAATTGTGATAAGTTTACAAATAAAAAGGTGTGTTTTAAGTTAACTGTTTGTTCAGCAGATTGATCCTGGCCTCTGAAAGCCAAGTTGGGTTTTTATTTTTTCATTCATTATCACATATAAGAAAGGATTTGAAGGCCATGGTAGACCCTTATTTACATCCGCCAGACCACATTTTCTTCTTATTATGCTATTAGGGATCTGATCCAACGCACGATTAAGTCAGTGGGATTCAATTAATTGATTTCAATGGGTTTTGGTCCAATTAGGTTACTAGTGTTGCATATACAGACCAATAACTTTCATTGATGATGTACAAGAAAAATCATGTCACTCTCAGTTTCCTATATTGGCCCTTCAAGACTACTAATTTAAAAGCAGTCTAAACTTCTAAGTATAACATACAAAAAGAGATCTATTGAGTAAGAAGGTGCCTTTTTTCCATACTCAGTTTTCAGAGTAGGATTTTAAGTACAGTACTTCCATAAGCCAAATGCACAATGTATTGCTTTCAGAATTAATAAAAAAGCTCTTACTGGTGTGAGGAAACTAGAGAAAAACTATGCAACACAATTATAGAATTAATGGAAAAAAATGAAGAGATAGCTACCTGATTAATTTTTTTAATTGGGATATACTATACTTAGTCAAAAATATTGGAAGTTTTGGTTGGCTTTCTGAATACAAAATACCAATTTTCTGCACCCATAGCATTTGTCAAATTTCAGAAGTTTAACAGTGCGGAGTGGGATCAGTTCTTCAAAAAACTAGGAGCTGCAGGAAGTGGTATTAACAATTCAGTAATCATCTTCCCTCAGAGTTAACACTGAATAAAATCCCCAGAGATAACAGAGATAATCCTTCTGTCAGAAAGAATGTAAATAGGATGTCCTTACATCTTGAGGTTCTTAAATATCTTATGGCACTTTTTTACAAGAATAGGATTGTTATCAACAAGAGTTATGACCAAATTCCTTCTTGGGTGATTACATTCTGTATATGCAATTCCCTCTGTAGTTTTAATTGGCTATGGTTCTCTTTCTGTCTGTCCCAAACTGTTATGTAGTGTTTTTGTGCACCTTTTAATATCTGTCATGTTTCACTCTGCATGTGGCTGCACCAGCAGTGGGTAAAGTCATTTATATACATTAGCATGTTTTTTTGGTTTGGGATCATCCTGGATTAAAGATGTTATGTGCATGGAGCCCTCATGGAATAGTTGTCCTCCAAGTCTTTCCCTACCTGCACTATGTATGATCCCCAAATCTTTCCCCCAACAGATAGAGGGACTGTACTGGTTCTGCTGTGGTTGGGGCTCTTGGTGGTGGTGTTGGAGGGACACAATATTTATCCTTTAGAAAATAAGATTTTTTTTTTTTACAGTTAGGTGAGTAATAGGCCATTTTTCTTTGATGTCATAAACTCCAGAAACTCCGCAATAATTGTTAGGATGGCAGGTAGCAAACCAAGATAAATGAGTTTCATCCCTAATTTTTATTTCTCTCCTTGTGTTTTATGGGATATCTTTGGAACTAGAGTGTGGTCTCCAGCTTTGCTCAGAGCCTTTCTCATCATTCCCTTTATCAAAATAATCAGATGGGTAGCAGAGCTGAATCTGCTGAAAACACCTTGCATTCTCAGTTCATCAGAACAGCCCAGCCTTACAAATACAAGGTACTGTCATTGCTTGCTTGTGCTGGGAATTTGTTAGGAGTATAATGGATTGAAAAAATTAATTTGTTGAGTGTTATTTTAGACCTGTGAAATGCAGGCTGGATGTGTATCATGGTTAACTCTCCCTAAACACCAAGGACAACAAGGTGGTATAACACAGCTCAAGTACAATTACTGCTATTTTACAATATTGAGTTAAAGCTCCATTTGTTGCAATGAAACTCATTAACCTCCATCCCCTTGTTGTTAAGGGCTTTCATCCCTTGAAATTTAACATTGTCACAATCTCCCAACATAAGGCACCAATAAAAAACCTTATTTGGATGCAGGCATAGAAATTCAAAGTAAGGAATTCATTGCCCCAAACCTCACAGAAACTTTTATGTAAGTGGCAATAATAAACCACTTGAGAAAAGTGCTGATGTTGTAAATTGCAAGTAGATGGAAAATATTTTCTCTTGAAACTAACTGTGTCAGGTACAGATAACAAAAAAGAATCATGTTCGTCTCTCAGCTAAATCAGCATAAAACTAGAGTTTTCCTCCAGGTCAGATTGACAGAGACACAGGGGGTTTTTCATTCTTATGGAGCATAAGTCACTTGCTGGCATGAGCTAGAGTAGATGGTGGAGTCTTTGTAACTGGAAGTCTTTAAATCGTGATTTGAGGATTTCAGTAACTCAGCCAGAGATTATGGGTCTATTACAAGCAAGGGCGAAATTCTGTGCTCTGCGATGTGCAGAAGCTCAGACTAGATTATCATGATGATCCCTTCTGACTTTAAAGTCTTTGAGTCTGTGAAACTTCACTAGAATTATTGTGGGCCCATTTGTGAACCTCTTATTCACAATGGTGAGCAGTTATTTATCAGAGCAGTCTCACTGAAGCCAACAGGAATTTTCCTCCTGATTTTAATGTGAGGCAATTCAGGCCAAAACACAACATACCATAAATACACAATTTACTGTAAATGTGGCATATATATTAAAAATCAAGATAGCTGTCACAGCTCTCTCACTGATAATTGATTTCACTGGCCCATTTTTGTCCACCAGCGTGACATAAGTAGAATAGCACACTAGTAAAATTAGTGTAATTAAATTAATGGAAATCGAGGGCACTCCCCACTTTGCAGGATCAGGATCTAAAAGCCGGGACACAGGTTCACAAGGTTGAAATTACATTTAAACTCCTCACTGCATTTTTTGCTTTTGTTGATCCAAGCAACGCTTACGTTCATAGTCTGAATATTAGCTATTAGCAATATTCAGCGATGCTAATATTAGTAATATTAGCCATTTTTCTGAATATAAGCCATTTTTCTAATGTCCATCTATATAGAATGATCAAGGATCAAGCAAATTGCTAATGCATGACATGAATTCAGGATGCAGCAACTTGCTCAGATTTTGCCTGCTATTTTACAGGAAAAGTCAACTGCTTTTCATAAGTCTAGGAAGAAGTCCAAAGATGAACTGAGCTTCTTAGAGGACCATGAGTCAGCTGGCTTTATTTACCCCTATAATGATCTCTTGGTTTGGGCGGTGTTAATGAAAAGACAGAAGATGGCAATGTTCTTCTGGCAGCATGGAGAGGAGGCCATGGTCAAGGCAGTTGTGGCTTGCAAACTCTACAGAGCAATGGCACGTGAAGCCAAACAGAGCAACATGGTGGATGACACCTCAGAAGAACTGAAGAAGTACTCACAGTAGGAGTTCTCCCTTTACTACAGTTAATAAAGATCTACAGTGTTTTGAATAGTTAGACGTTTTTTCTTTCCGTCAGCTAAGAACTTGTAAGATGTCTGGCTCCATCTGCTGTGAAATGTACAAGAAGTACTTTTTACTATCTCCTCAATTTAATATACAAAGGAGATACTAAGGCCTTCTCTACATGAGGATTTTTAAGGAATGATGTTAGTATATATTAGTTAACTAATGTGTTTGAGAAGTCTAAACTAGATGAGGACGATTGCCTTTAACACAAAGCTAAACTGATGATGTTAAAACCTAGACTCCCCCTTAGGCTTTAACTTGAATAGTCTAGCATGTGTTAAAACCACGTGCCTTGTTTACATTAGGCTTTGTCAAATGTGTTAGTGTATATGTGTTAATTAACATCCCACCTTAAATCCAAGTCTATATAAGGCCTAAAGGAGAAATGTGCTGACATAATATCTGAGCAAATGAAGGAAGTTAACTTGTTGAACAGCCTAAGCAGTTTTTCTGTGTCCTCCAATTTTTAAATTTTAGTTTCATTCTTTGAATATCTTTTAAGCATTCAGTATTTTGGTTTTTGTATAACAAAATCAGGAAATGTACAATTGCTCCCTTATCAGGTAACATACCTTGTCATTTTTTGATGCAAGGTATTGTACTTTCATAGCCCCAATGGAGCAGAACCAGAGCTCAAGGATAAATTATCATCTTTGTTTACATGCAATTACAGGGCTTTTTTCACAGTGAGGTTTATTCATTAAGGTGCTGAACATCTTCAACTCCCATTGAGAGATGCTTAGGGTCTGACTCAGTCTGGGGATGCTTATATAGTTGAGCACAGTGCTGTGTACAGTGTTGGCAAGTGCATTACTGAATGAAATAATGGGCTGAACTATATGACACGTGTGTGAAACCACACAATGGGTCTAATTAAAAATCAGGGACTAGGAATATAGAGTAAAATCTGTGGTTAGGAGGAGAGATTTAGATTTACTGACTGAATTATTTTTCCTCTGTGTGCGATGATGAGACAGTGTAAAGAAATGGGGAAGTCATAGTTAATACAGCAAAAACAACAAGAGTCCTGTAGCACTTTAAAGACTAACACATTTAATTTCTGCAGGCATAAGCTTTACATTTGTTAGTCTTTAAAGTGCTCCAAGACTCTCATTGTTTTTGCTGTATACAGGCTAACATGGCTACCCCTCTGGAACTTTTCACCATAGTTAATACAATTTCATATCTTAACCACATGTGAAAGAAGCTTCTGAACTAGGTATATGAGCTCATTGTACTGATCATTTTCAGCTGTGGTTGTTCCTCCATATTGTAAAATGTTGATTTCTTTTTCCTCTGTGCTGCTCTGTCTGTCCTAGTGAATTTGGGCAGCTTGCTTTAGATGTGCTGGATAATGCGTTCAAACAGAATGAGCAGATGGCCATGAAGCTACTGACCTCTGAGCTGAAAAACTGGAGCAACTCAACTTGCCTGAAACTGGCAGTGTCGGTGGGGCTGCGGCCCTTTGTGTCTCACACTTGCACACAGATGTTACTAACTGATATGTGGATGGGACGCCTGAAGATGCGGAAGAACTCCTGGTTTAAGGTAAGTTCACTGACTTGTGCCTCATCTAAACCTGCAGAGGGAGCATACGGTGAAGCACACATTCTCCTTATATGTGGCTAGGCTTTGTCCTGATCTAATGCAGACACCCAGGGAAGTAGCCCATTAAACTCAGCATGCATAGTGCTGTTGCTGACACCCTTCTGAAAGAAGTGTTAAGCTGGTTTCTGCTGTTCTTCTTATAGCAAAGAGCCTTGGGGCTACAATGGCACAGATACAGAAAGTAATTCCCTGCCCTTGCACGTCTTCAATTTCAACAATCTATTACCACTTTTTCATCCCACATCCAAGTGTTCATTTCCCAGGAAGCTACTTTACCCCCCAATTGCTTCCAGATTTAGCAAATGAGGCAGAGAGCAGTCTCTGACATCTGCCATATCTTTTCTCCAAGGACAATTGCATAACAAAACTAACAGCAATACCACAGTTCTTCAAAGACTAAAAACTTGCTCTCCTGCTAAGAAAAATAACTTGTAAGACTGGGTGCAACAGTGTGATCTGGATACTTCTGTTATAACACACCTCACTGAAGTCAGTGGAATTACTCTGGATTTGCAATGGAGTAACTCATAGCAGAGTTTGTCCGCACCTGTACTGAATACACCTTCTCACTTGTGTTTCTCTTTTAGGTCATTCTAAGTATTCTTCTACCTCCCACCATCCTGATGCTGGAGTTTAAAAGCAAGGCAGAAATGTCTCATGTGCCCCAGCCCCAGGACTTTCATCAGTTCACATGGCATCACAATGATCAGAGCCCATCCACCTCTAAAGATGAGTTGTCTCTGGTTAGTTTGCCATCACCTTTACCATTTATTATTTTCACAAACTAGGGATAAAGTCTGGGTTGGTAGTTTTCTACTGAAAACTTTTTGTCTTAAATGTTACAACTGTTAGAAAACTTAGATTAGAAAGCTTCTTACCATCTCTCTGACTCAATATGAGTAGTACTTTACTCTTCAACTAATCCCATTGAAATCAGTGGGATTAATTGTGGTTAAGTTACTACTCATTGCAAGTAAGGTTGGCACAGTTTGATTTTTAATAATCACCATAACCTGTGCACATCAGTGTCCAATGTCACAGTGGAATCTTGGGAATACAGGGCTGGAAGGGATCTCAAGCGGCCATCTTGTCCAGTCACCTGCACTGAGACAGGAACAAGTAAATCTAGACAGGTGATTGTCCATTCTCTTCTTAAAAACCTCCAATGACCGGGATTCCACACCCTTCATTGGAAGCCTATTCCAGATGTTAGAGTTACAAGGTTTTCCTAATACCTGACTTCACACACACGTGCACGCACATATGCACCCACACACACAGAGCAGGGCTTGTCCCCTCCAGCAGAATATGGGTTAGAGGGGGTAAAGGATGGATGTGATTTGGGGGGGAACATGTGTTCAGGTGGTTTCAGTTTTGGAATTTCTTTCCCAAAGGCTTTTTCAAGTCTTGGGTTGAGCATGGACATTTTCAATCTTTCCCCACATTATGTAACAATCTTGGGCCTGAGTATGAGGTGGTATGAGGGCGCTAGCAGAGAATTGGTGGTTCAACAGACTGGAAAGGGGACAATAAATGAAAGGTGCTGCATGGATAACTGGTGCAGGAGTCGATAGGATCCACAAGTTATTAAAAAATTTGGCAAATTTTAATCAGTCTAGCCGGGCAGTTAGCCACAGATCTGTCCTTAAGAGAAATCAACATGACACATATTTCCCCCCATCCAAACTACCCCTTCCCATGCCATGGCAAGGTCTCAGCTGTTGGCAAGTCGGTCAAGATCCATTCTATCATTTTATAAACAATATATATTTCTGAAAAGTTAGGAAGGTTTATCTATGGGATAGGGCACTGGACTGGAACTCAGGACACATGGGTTCTATTCTCATCTTAGTCACAGACTTCTTATGTGACCTGGGGCAAATCATATAATTTAACTTGTGTATCACTTCCCCATCTGTAATACTGAGGTAATACTACCCTCCCTCACAGAGCTATTGTGAGAATAAAATCCTTTAATGATTGTGAGGTGCACAGTTATGGTGTTTATATGGTGATGGTGGCCATATAAGTATCTAGATATATAAATAAATCTGTGCATATTTATATATCAAATGTGTGTGTGTTAAGGCTGTCAAGCGATTAAAAAAATAAATTGCGATTAATTGTGCTGCTAAACAATAATAGAATGTCATTTATTTAAATATTTTTGGATGTTTTCTACATTTTCAAAAATATTGATTTCAATTACAGCACAAAGTGTACAGTTCTCACTTTATATTTATTTTGTATTACAAATATTTGCACTGTAAAGAAGAACCAAACAAAATAGTATTTCAGTTCACCGCACCCACTAATTGTAGTGCAATCTCTTTATCATGAAAGTTGAATTTACAAATGTAGAATAAGACAATGTAAAACTTTAGAGCTTACAAGTCCACTCAGTCTTACTTCTTGTTCAACCAATTGCTAAGACAAATTTGTTTACATTTACGGAAGATAATGCTGCCTGCTTCTTGTTTACAATGTCACCTGAAAGTGAGAACAAGCATTCACATGGCACTGTTGTAGCCAGCGCTGCAAGGTATTTACATGCCATATATGCTAAACATTCGTATGCCCCTTCATGCTTTAGCCACCTATCCAAAGGATATGCTTCCATGCTGATGACGCTCATTAAAAAATAATGCGTTAATTAAGCAGTCTCCTGCTTCCTTCACTACACACCTTCCAATTTCAGCAACAAATGTAGCAATATTTTTGCAGGCAACAGTTTCCTTCACTGTTTGACCCTGATTCATCCCCAGATCAGGCTCAAGTTGTGCACTGAATGAGGCAGGGGACCTATGGAAAAAATAGTGTGTGGTTATGTAATTAAAGACTGCATCATAATGCATAAGCATAAAGGGACCAAATTAACGTTGCGTCCTCATCCTTAATTCTGGCATTTCCTAACTTTGGAGTTCTTGACTTTCCAAACTTCATAATGTTTCTTTAAAGGAGTTTTTTGTGTATAATTTTCTAGGTTTTTAAAAAAGCAAAGAAATAAAAACCAAAATTCCATCATGTGGCATCATATTGACACCCACATGTGTCATCAGCGGGGTTGGAACCCACGGATCCCTTGCAGACCTCTGCCACTTGAGCTAATGTAGTAACTGATAGCACTAGTAGGTTGTCACCTGTGTGTGGACCAGCCTCAAAAAGGGATGTGACACTTTGCCAGTGGGCTTCACACATTTGTTGTGAGAGGAATGATGAGTCTCTGGAATCTTTGATTCTATTCCAGTCTCTGTAGGGGAGTGTGCTCTAGTGGACACAGACTTTTCTACCTAACCCCCACAAGTGTAAATTCTTCTGTACTGCCTCCTCCAGCCTATCTCTGTCCTATCTCTTGCCCAAGTCTGCCACCTCCCACCAGTCTCATTAGGTGGTTCCTGTCTCCACTCCTAAGATTTTTTATCCCAGTTTCCTTACCCAGAAAGACCTAGTCTCAACCTTACAGATTTACCATCTCTGCTCCAGTGTCCCTTCCCACATGCCCAATGTCCTTGCCCAAGCATTCCCTGTCCCCCCACCAACATCCTAGCTCCTTGTACCCAGTCTCCTTGCCCAGCCAGTCATAGTTTTTACCTTCTAGCTCCTCATCTGATCTCTGTCTCCTTACCTATAGCATCAAATCACCCCTCCCCCATCCCGGGCCACATTCCTCATCCCCAGCTTCTAGTCCCAAAATTCCTTCTTGGACTCCTTGTCTAATCTCAATGCCCTACCCACCCCCTGGCTCCTGGCCCCAGCCTCTTTGTCCAGCTAGTCCCAGTTCCCCCTTTGCACCTTGGCTCCTTATTAGATCAGTCTCTTTGCTCTACTCACCTCCTTTCACCTGCCATAGAGGTTTTCAGTCCTAGTTGCCAGTCTCTCCCCAGCTCCTCATCCAGTCTGTCTCCTCCAGCCGACCTAGCCCCCATCCCCCAATTCCTTCCCTTGCTAACAGTCCAAATATCTTTGCCCAGCCATTCCCAATCTCCCCAAGTTCCTTGTACCAATCTGCTGCCCCTGCATCTCTCTGGAGGCCTGGTTGAATCAGGAGACATTCTCCTCCACACTGCACAGCCCAGCAGGGGATGGGTGATTGACAGCACAGTGAAGACCATGTCTTTGTTATCAGTTTAGGTGCTCCAGACACAGCACATTTCACAGCAGCCCAGAGCTCCAATTGCAAGGAAAGTCCTGCTCATCCCCTGGCTGCAGCTTGTCCAGTGTGGACAGAATCTCCAGGGAATTTGTGCTGCTGAAATTTAAGAAGTCTCTATTGAGCATGTGCCTATAACTATGTCACATTAAGGCAGATTTTCACAGGGACAGCAAAAGGCACATCCCTGGCACAAAGGCCAGCCCCTGCCAAATTTCAAATTCCTGCTCCAAAGCACGGGAATGCTAGAGCTCTTCAAAGACAAGATTTCCAGAATGTTTATCACTGGCAATTCCTGCCCCCACCCGCCTCATTTCTGGAACTGGCTGAACTATTTTGACTGAAATTTTCCAGAATAGTCCAACCTGAAGCAAATACTTCACATGGAAAATTTCAGCCCAACCTATTTAAGTTTGGCAAAGTTAAAAACAACTGAAAAGAGGGTTTTATAATAGGAAATTATTATAATGGGCTCTGCTACCAGCCTCACCTATAATAAATGAAAATAGAGAAATGTTTGGAACTTTTATTTCACAATTAACTTTCAATTTGCCTAAAATAAGAGAAGTTTCTCCAGAACTTCCTCAGAAACACAACAGACATGTCAATGCCAATTTTGAAGTGTTTCTCTCTATGCAGCAGAAGAATGCTGGAAGCACTTGTCCTCTGCCGTGTCGGACTAATAAAGTCAATTTAAAAAAGCCTTTTACTGGTTAGGTAACAGCTATGATACGGAGGTAAGACCAATTATAATTATGGGCATCGGGGCCCCTTGCAGGCATGTAAGGGTAATGAAGTAGAATGAGTGTTATCTGACCTTCATGAGACAGGAAGGTTTCCTTTCTATAGAAGCAAAGTTGTTAGCCTCATAATTTATCAAGTGTTGAGTGTTCGTTCTTTTTACGTGAACTGTAACGGTTAGCTATGGTTTTTCTGGAAGAGAACTGAGATGAACAACAACATAACAAAGCCACAGAAGAGGTCCAGAATATACAGATTCAACAGAACGGCATTTTTCACAGGTGGTTATAAATTATACTTCAGTATGCTGAAACTAGAAATCATATCCTCTCACAGGACAATTCTCTCTTCTTCAGTTGGCAGAAGCCATTATTAAGACTTTAAGAAAATTGTATGGGTTGGACTATACCTTTAAGCTCAGCCATGAGGAAAGGATAGTGCGTGAACTGCACCACCCTACCTGTAGCCCTCGGAAGGATCACACCTCAGAGATAAAGCTGTGTATCACAATTCCTCCCCAGCTTCCTTCTTGCTCTGCAGGTGGTAGGTGGGTAGTTATATATTGAGGGCCAATACCAACAGCATATGGGTGGCAAGTGACTCCTGCCTTTGAGGAGGTTTGGGGGGGGAGGGCACTGGCACTTGGACCATGGCTCCACCCCTCTCATAGGCCTCCCCCTCGCTTCACCCCCACTCTGCACCAGGCTGTGCTTCCGCTCGACAACCTCCCGAGACCCTCCCTTCGTCTACTCTCCTGACAATGCACACTCCTTCCGCCTCACTCTTCCTCCTGCACATGCACACTCTCCTCTCTCCCTCAGCAGTCCTCATGTGCACTCACTGCCACTCGCCCACCCCGGCGTGTGTGTAGAAGTGGTTCTGATTTACTCGTACTCTCCTAAGCAGGCACATTGTCCAAATCACAATAAATAATTAATAATTTCACAGTCCTTTCATTTGCTCTGTATATATTCCAAAATTTCTTAGAACTGTTCTGTGGTGTTCATCACAGTAATATCTGAATGCCTCACAAACATCATTGGATTTATAGTCACCACATCTCTGTTAGATTGGGGATTATTATTATCCCCATTTCACAGAATGGGTAAGTGAGGCACAAAGTGATTTAGGCACATGTCCCAGATCACACAGGAAGTCTGTGTCAAAGCTAGGAATTACACTCAGATCTCCTGATTTCCAGTCCAGTGCCTTAATCAGAAGACCACCCTTTTGAAACTCAAAAAAACCTTGTGCATTTACTTAAGTTTAATGCTAAGAATATTATCTGGTGGTGTTCCTTGCAAATGACAGTTGTAACTGCATGTGACTGACACATACTAGTTTGCATATACCTTACTGTATTTACTGTAGCGTTTCGTTTCCAAGTTTCCCTGTGTTTCTGTTAATGTGGCTGAATCTTTGTACTCATACAGCATGTTGTCTGACTTTAAAACTGTTTCCTTTTGAAACAGAATTATGATGCAGAAAAGGGACCAGAGAAGCCAGATGAAAGCCAGACCTTTTCCACCAACAGTGGGCAGGGAAGCCTTCCTGCAACAAGAAAAGTCTATGAATTCTACAATGCCCCAATTGTCAAGTTCTGGTTTCATACGGTTGGTTTTTGAAATAAGAATAACTAGATATTAATATTGCCTGAAGCATCTGTTAAATCTTTAACAGAATATATATAAAATGATCACTTCACCTACAGTCACAGTGAAATGAAGTCACTCCTGGATTGGAATGTGGCTCCTGCCTGTGTTTTTCATCCTCCCAATTAATTGTAGGTGCAAATCCTAGCTCTGGGTATGGAAAACCAGCAGAATGGGCTCATACCATTGGTTTGACTTTAGTGGGTCTCTGTGAAGGTGCAGCATTTGGCCTGCACATTATAAATTGCAGGATTGGAGCCTTAGTGGTTTTTGATTGTGTGCTGCATATATCTTGGAAAAATAGTTTTGACTGTGTCTTCTGTTGAATATTTTGGCAATAAAGGAGTGGGATTTTTTTTTAAAGATGCAGCCGAAGCAGGGACTCTTGCACTAGAGGTGGGGAAGAAGTAAAACTTAGCTCTACGGGGGCCACCCCACCCCCAGCACCCTCCTGGACATGGGAGACAACCCACCCACGCTCTGGGGGCAGTTGGACCTTGGCCATGCCTCCCTGAGTCCCACCATGTGGCCTTGGGGAACAACTGCAGAGAGCAACCAGCCTGAGACACCAGCCTATAGGAACATAAGTAGCCAAAGCCAGGACCTGTGGACATTCCCGTCAAAACTGTAGCATGTTCCCTGAGTTTCTCTGCTCTATGCTGATTAGCTGTTTGCTCTGACCCTTCCCTTCCCTCACTGGTTACGTCTGCACTTGGAGCTAGGGGAGTGATTCCCAGCCCATGTAGACACATTCATGCTAGCTTTCATCGAGTTAGTGTGATAAAAGTGTTTGTGGTAGCCAGAGTAGCACAGGCAGTGGTGACTGGCAACATGGGCTGGCCACCCGAAGTAAGAACCCGTACGTTTATACAACAGCTACCCTATTCTTTTTAGTGTGCTAACTCAATGAGAGCTAGTGTGAGGATGTCTTCTTGATCTGGGATGCACATCCCCCAGCTCTGAGTGTAGATATAGCCACAGTCTCAACACCTCAGCTTCACTCCACACCTGCCTCTCCTCCCCTGCCCTGTCCCCCTCACCCTTTTCCCTTTACTTTTCTTTCCATTTAGTTGACCTCCTCCTAATTTCCCCCACCTCTTCCCATCAACGTTTGCTGCCATCACATTGTTTACTCTATTGTGTGTTACACCTCTTCCCTCACACTGTGACTATCTGGTCTATTTTAACAATATTGCTTCATTGTTTCCTTGTACCTCCTCATCAGTCTGTCTGTATCCATCAGTTGTTTCTTGTCTTATACTTAGATTCTAAATTTTTTTGGGTAGGGATTGTCTTTTTGTTCCGTGTTTGTACTACATCTACTGTAATGGGGTCCTGGCTCATGAATGGAGCTCCTAGGGGTGACGATAATACAAAGAATAAAAAATAATGATAATAAAGCTCTGGAGGACACTCCTCAGGGCATATAGCAATTTGAAAGGCTGATGGGAAATTTTTGGAATGAAACTCTTGATAGTGTCCCATTAATTTGACAAAATTTTGTTTCAATATAGCACACTTGTTTTTACTTTTGGCAGTGTTTTCAGTGAGTTTCTAATTTCTTTGTCTCAGTCACAGCTACCTGTGCATACCAAATGTGTGTTGTGTGTTCTGCAGATGGCGTACTTAGCATTTCTCATGCTGTTCACTTACACTGTGTTGGTGAAGATGGAATCCAGGCCTAGTGTTCAAGAGTGGCTTGTAATTATCTACATTTTCACCACTGCCATTGAGAAAGTCAGGGAGGTGAGCTGTTCCTTTTCCACTCTCTCTACTCTACATTTGTAGAGGACAAATTATAAATAATGACTGCAGGTTCTTAAATTCCTTTCCAAAGGGTTTGCCAGAAGAAAGAAATATGCAAAATCTTTACTTTTCAGCAGTCCTAGTTAATTAAAAACTAGGGACTGTATTTTCAAGAGGAGGTGCCTAATTTTTGCCTCCTAAATCCCTATTTAGGCACCTAAGCCAGTTGGAACAATAGCTTTGCAGGAAACAGTTTTCTTGCTTCTCAAATATTTTTGACAATTATAAAATTTTTACCATCCCAAATTGGGACAAAAAGTCATAATCTTGAACATTTTCACAAATCAAAACTGATTTTTTTTTTGGTTTGGGTCAGTTCTTTCATTGTGATAATTTTGAAATGTTTCATTTCAATTTTGACTTAAAAAAACATTTTTCAGTTTAATTAGCTTAAATTTTAGTAAAAAAGTCATTTCAAATGGGAAAATTGGATTTTTTTTTGTTTAAAAATGTTGCAATGAAACACTTCAATTATTCTGAAACTTTTTTTAAAAAAGAAACTGTCCAGTCATGAGATTTATTGGAACCAACCTTGTTTTGTCATCTATTTTGGTTTTGACAAATTGACATTTTTTCATGAAAACGTTGTCAAAAAATTCCTGACCAGCTTTAATGGGAACTGTTAGGTGCCCAGCATGTTTGAAAATCTGTCCACCTATTTAGGTGTCTAAATATGAATGTAGGAGCCTAAATCAAGGTGCTCATTTTTTAGAACCTTGGGTTAGACCACTAGTCCATTGATAATGGAATATGGATTTCACCTCTAGGTTGCTGCTTTGATTGTGACACTGACTGGAAATTATTACCAATTAATATCTGTTTTGTGATCTATTGTAGGTAAAATATATTGGAGTCTCTTTCCAGTCTCTGTGGATAAAGAGTCCACATAATGAAAATGAAAGCTGGTTGAAATGTTTCAAAATTTGAAACATCAAAGATTTTTTTTTCAAATTTAGAAATTTTAAATTTTGAAAAAACAAAGAAAGCATTCCAAATCAATTGCAATTGATTGATTAAATCAACTAGTAGTCCTGGTGGATGTCTCAGTTTAGAAGTCAGGTTCTGAATGAGCATATGTTGCTTTTTCTGCTAAGGAGGTATTCATTGTAGACCCAGAACTTTGCACTTCAGCTGTGTGTACTGCATTATGTTCTGTGGAAACATAGAGGACTTTAGCCCCACAAAATGACAATATGGCACTTTACACACAGACATACTTCAGACATACAGTGAAGTGAAAAAACTACATTACTGACATTTGAGCCTCTGGGGTAAGTACAATCTACATTCCAAAGCCATAGATGATCTTAGTGACAAAAACAGTGAAGTGTTTTCCAAATTATTTTATGGGATGAGACAGATAATCAAAATTTATCTTCATCTGACTGTAGAATTACCAAAACAAACAAACAAACACATAAATAAAATACAATAACAATTAATATAATAAATATTTTTAATATGGTGTTGGAATGCTTTACTAACTGTTAGAAGTGTCGTGGATACCCTTAAAATGTTTACCAATTTGAGACAATTCCCTGTAGTAAAAGTAGGGAATTCTGCTAGAGCTAATATATCTCTTAGAACAGAAGAAACATTTGAAGAGTGACCCTTGCAAAAAGAGGAAGAGGACGTTGTCTTTCAAAGGGCAGCCCAAATCTAGGGTAGAAAATGGAGTCTGGAACAGATATGGAAGCTATATGCCTGGGGTTAAAATGACAAAAGGACACAAAAGGGTTATCTGATTTAAAAAAAAATCACACCATAAAGCATCAAACAGTTGTGCTATGGCAAATTTTATTTGTGGGTTCAGGAACATGTCACTCAAGACTATAAAACTTGATTTACAGGAGTATTTCTTAGTCCATGCACTAGTTCTGGTCTACTGGAAAAGTAACACTGTGTCTTACACAGGCAACTGATTGATTCCTTAGGGCCTTGTTATGTTCGACTGTGCAGAAGTGTTTCTCTAGATTGTATCAAGTAACTGGTACAGCCCTAGGGCCTGATCTTGCAAATACTCCTGTAAGTAGCTGTACACATGTGAGTAGTTCCACTGAACTGATTACTCAGTTACATGAAGTTACTCATATGAGTACATTTTTTCAGGATCAGGGCCTAGCATTTCAAAATCTCTCTTTCACTTGCTCCTTATCAGTTTGATCTTCCATAGCAGTGCATAATTGGCCTCAATCATGCAATGTGTAAAGGTCTTATTTATAGCCTTCCAAAGATTCCACTTCACACATTTGCTTAGTGAAGCTGAAAATCCCTTTGGGGCACCCTTATAGTTCAAGAAGCAAACATTTCACTCTCTACCATCCCAGTTTCCAGCACTCCTTTTTCAGAATTGGCATACAGAGATCTTACTTTGTATTTCAGAACTAAACTAAGACACGTTAATTACTTTCATCTCAGCAGGATTGGGCTGGTATTTTCCACGACTATGGGGCTTTGGAAATGGTTTCTATAGGTCATGACCATTTCTCCTCTAAACAAACCCCATATTTGTTTACCAAAAATACACATGCTTAACAATTGTATACTGCTTACTCTTTTCTGCTATGGAATGTATCCATCAGTGAATGGATTCAGAAGCAGAATTCATTTCTCAGTAGGGACAACTAACCTGTTGTGTGAACAATATGATGGTTACTGTTTCATTTCAAATTCCAGCAATCATGGGATTGCAGAGCACTGACCTGGTGAACTTTCAGTGTATAAACTTGTCATAAATCATATATTTCTATGTACCAATTGATGGCTCAAACAGGGTGGGAGGTTGAATGGTGAGGGTTTTACTGGCCTTTGTTATTTTTCCACTTTCTTTTTAGATATTTATTTCAGAGCCAGGAAAGTTCAGCCAAAAGGTGAAGGTGTGGATTTATGAGTACTGGAACTTCACAGATTCCATAGCTATCATCCTGTTTGTGACTGGTTTTGGCTTGCGCTGGATTGACCCTCCTGTTCAAACAGCAGGGAGGTTAATTTACTGCTTGGATATAATATTCTGGTATGCACGGCTCCTCGATTTCTTTGCTGTAAATCAACATGCAGGCCCATATCTGATGATGATTGGGAAAATGGTGAGTATTTGACTGCAGGGTAGCATTTTTGCAGTTATGACACTTAAAATGATGGAAGAGTAAAGTTCAGAAATGGACACAAAACAGAAGGGTAGCCAGACTAGAGTTGGGCTAATAATTCATAAGTATTTTATCCACAAATTGTGCCTTTCTTTCTGTTAATAAATTGTCCATGATCAGATCACAGTTTTTGCTAATTTATTCATTATTTGAGTTTATCCACAGACACCATTTTCACTTGGTTCCACAGAGAAAGGCTGAATTTTAGTTTGGCTTTCTGATCCAGCTAGATAAACAACGAGGAAAAAACAAACCAACCAACCCCTCCATCCTCCCAAACCCTCCCTCCCAAAACCAAACCCCCTCTGGCTGTGGCACATAGAGGTTTAGTACCTTAGGTAATTCCTTTAGCTCTGGGAAGCTGTCTCATGATTATTTTATATCTAGATTAAAAATTCTACCTCATTTTTAACAGGCAAAATTACCCTGAGATCAAAGTTATTTTTTGTATCCAAACTGAGACTGTTTGAGAAGTCTATGGACTCCTGCTGTAATTTCCCTCAGTTATTGGGAAATGTCTTGTTAATACTTACGTTTTATCTCACATAATAATTGTAGCACCGAATTAAAAGGTGTAATTCTTTTCTCTAAGATTCATTGACTTAATCACTGAAATTCACCCCTGGGCAGAAGACCAGCTCAAGGCCTGTGAACCACTCAAATCCCATTTACATCCCATAAGGACTTGAGTGGTGTGTAGGCCTAATACTCGCTCTCTGAAGTGGGGTGAATTTCACCTCTAGTGGTTAATAAGGGCAGGCCATTTTATGGAAATAAACCCTGGACTTCCCTCTCCCCAAGAAATAATGATATTATTATTTAGATACTTATATGTAAAAGCTGTGATTTATACTCCCACTCAGAATTAATATTAATAATTTAATACAGCTCTCTGTATTTCATTTTTCAATGCAGACAGCAAACATGTTCTATATTGTCATTATGATGGCCATAGTGTTGCTGAGTTTTGGGGTATCACGAAAAGCAATTCTTTCTCCAGAGGAGCCTCCCACTTGGTCTCTGGCACGAGATATTGTGTTCCAACCCTATTGGATGATGTTTGGTGAGGTCTATGCTGGAGAAATAGATGGTAAGTGATTTTGACGGGACTATTAATGTGCTTAAAGTTAGGTACGTGCTTAAGTGCTTTGCTGGATTTGGGCCATACAGCTTGGACTAGTTATAAAGTCCATACTTCCTCAAAGGATTTTGCTTTCAGTGTATATCTAATGTTATCTGGCATTCATGATCAGAAAGGAGAATATTCCCTTTAGGATCTTTGTTAAAAATGAAAATCAGATTTAGAGTCACCAGATTTAACCGTGTAAATGAAAAATCACAAAGCCCAGGACAGAGCCCATGAGAACTAGTATTTTTCATCCAGGGGATCCTGCTATAGAATGAATTTCCAGAGGAGATTAAGTCAATCCAAATTCTGACCATCTTGAATTAATGCTGCAGAACCTTCCTCTTTGAAAAAGCCTTTACACCATAGCAAGAATTACACTCACAACATCGAAACCTCCTTCTACCTGAACAGTGCCCCCAAAATACCTATGACAAACAAATGACTCAATCGGTTGACGATAATAGAAATGAATAAAAATTAAAAAGTAATTGGCAATAATAAAAAAAAAAAACCTGACCGTAGTTTAGCTTTTACTCTGAAAAGAGAGAAGGGCTAGAGATTGCACAAGGGATTTCGTTATTGCTATTGATTTTATGTGGAAGACTATGGTGATGGGCAGCAGAATAAAGCCCTAAAACAGATGGATGAAAGAAGAAGCTATACTTAGTATTGTATCCTGTTCAGAGAAGAACCATGAAGATGATTAAAGGATTAGAAGACATGCCGTACAGTGATAGGGTCAAGCAGTTCAATCTACGAAGTGTAACAAAAGAAGTTAAGGGGTGACTTGCTTACAGTCTGTAAGGCTTGGCCTACACTGCTGCCAGCGGTCAACATAATATAGCTTGTGTATCTCCCATTGTGACTTACTTATGTTGCTGTACTGCGGCATCTTCACTGCCCTATGTCAACGCGAGACGCCGTCTGGACGACGCAGCCTTACTCCTTTTTGGGGCGGTGGATTAATGGCATCGACTGGAGAGCACTTCTGATCAATCGATCCCGCTGCATTGATCCCCAAGGAGCCGGCAGTGTAGACATGCCCTAAGTTCTTACATGGAGAACAAATATTTGATAATGGGCTCTTCAGTCTAGCAGAGAAAGGTAAAATACACTCCAATGGCTGGAAGTTGAAGCCAGACAAATTCAGACTAGATATATAAGGCATACATTTTTAACAGCGAGGGTAATTATCTTTTGGAACAATTAATCAAGGGTCATGGTGGAATTTTTTTTTAATAAAGATTGGACATTCTCCTAAAAGATATGCTCTAGGAATCATTTTGGGAAAGTCCTGTGGTACTTGTTATACAGGAAGTCAGACTAGATGGTCACAATAGTCCCTTCTAGCCCTGGAATCTATGAATCTATAACTGTAGACCACAACCATTTAAATCAGGGATGGGCAACTGGCAGCCCAGGGGCCACATGCAGCCTGCCAGATCATTTTATTTGGCTCACCCATAGGCTGGATTGCAGCCCCAGAATTTTATTTTATATTTTTTTAAGATTGAGTCAGGTGGCTGATGGAAGCAGTCTTTTAGTAAAGCTGCTGCTGCCTCATACTGCTCGACTCGGCTCCATTTCCCCATCACCATGGGCTCTGACTGTGCCCCACAGCACCTGTCTGCAGTTTCTGCCTCCTCGTTGGCTGACTGTTTGGGAGCTGAGAGCCAGTCAGGTTTTGGCCAACCTCACTGCCTCTTCAGCAGGGGGTGGGGGCAGGGCACATCATCACATGCAGGGAGGAAGTAACTGAAGCTGGGTGCATTGGGTTGGAGTCGAAGCCTGTGTTCCTGGACAGTGGAGCACAGCCCAGGACTGGGAATAGGAATCCATGTGCTGGGTTGCACTCTTTGGCCCAACCACCTCTCTGTCATGCAGGAGAGGAGATCAGATCTGCCCCACACCATCTGGCTCTGGTTATTGCCTTCGTTTTGTCTCCCATCTTCCACAGCCAATCTGATTTGAGTGGAAGTGCAACACAGCACATGGGCTACTGCTCCCAGGCCAGGCTCTGGCTGGTGTGGAGGAGTCTGTGTCCATGGGGGAGCAGAGCAAAGCCAGAGACTGGGAGTGGAGACAGAAAAAATGTTAAAGATGTTTTCCTTTTTTGTTATTTTCATTTATTAATCCTCTGCTCTTCTGCATACTGAAAAATGTTTAGGAAAGATTTAGGTTTTGGTTTTTTTCTAATTAGAGGTTATGCTGTCAGGGGCTTTTATATTTCAGAACATTTTGGTTTTACATTGTTAATACACAGTTAACTGTATGTTAACATGCTGTATTATAGCAAACATTTCTGGGTTATGCAATATGTAGCCTCTTTAAAAAAAAAAAAAAAAAAATCTGTGGCCTGCCAAAGGATTTTAGTGGATTTTGTAGCTCTATACTATCTTAAAGTTGCCCGTCCCTGATTTTAGTGCTGAGGGATGCTACATTTATTATTGTTGCTGATGCAGTAGTATAATTGATATCTCAAGGTCAGTTATGAGATAACTTTTTCTAAGTCAATATCTTTACTAAAAGGGCACTACCAATGTATTTTTCACAGTTTAATTCACTTAACTCCCTATTAGCGATCGTCCCAAAGAAGTTTGATATTGAACTTTGTTTCCTTAATATAACTGTTATTTCTCTAATGGCTGTGTATGTCGGTTTATGATTGTAGAATTGCTCATTAATTATGGGGGAAAAATCAATATTTGCTTACAAAAATTACAAACATTAAAAGAAAATTCAATCAACTTTGGAGCTTATGAATGTTAATAGGGTCCTTTAATTTGTGTATAATTTTATTCAGATTTCCCAGAGCTTCAGAACAATAGATTCACTTACACTTGATTTCATTTGCTTTTATTTAAACTATATAGGAATAATTTACTTCTACACTTTTTATGCCTAGTCTGCAAATATGTAAAAATACAGGTGGCATATCAACATGGCTCAGTTCTAAAGGGCATTAAGTAGTAGATACATATATTTTGCAATGATTAAATAGGTAAGATTTGATTGTTCTAATTTTAAACACAGTATGTAAAATTGTGCTTTCAGATACTCTGTATAATATCCATTGAAGTCAGTGGGAACTCTATATACAACTGTAAAGCAAAAGTAATATAATATATGTTGGGTAAAAATACAACCATTGTTTATTGCTTTATATAAATGTAGGTACGTTATTGGGGGCAAATGTAAATTAAACATATAGGATGTGTTTTTCCTCTCTCTCTCTCTCTGGGGTTGGCTATCTCTTCCAGTTTGGAGACAGAAGAGAAGCAGCCAGTGGAACTGTTATGAATGTTCTAGGATAGATGAAGCAGTTCAGGGGTCCTGTCCTATTCCCACTGAAGTCAGGGGGAGTTTTGCCATTTGCCTCAACAGGTTCCATGACTGAGTTTTTAACTCCCCCTGGCTAAGTGTGCCATCTCCATGATACACTCAGGTTTGTTCAACTTTCACCTCACCAAAATGCTTAGCCCAATGATATAACACATTTAGTCTAGTATAGAAATCATACGCAAGTTCAATGGTGATTTGAAGAGGTCTAAGATTTTCCTTAAAAGCAGAGGGCAAGCGCCTCAGCTGGTGTAAATTAGCGTAGCTCCTCGAAAATCACTGGCGTTGCCCTGTTTTATGCCAGATTAGATCTGTCCTCCGAGAATGAAAAACATATTAAATATTAACTTATGCTGATTGATGTGGTAACTTTCCATTTCCTTTCTTTGAAGCTTGTCAATTAAATGAAGACTGCCCTCCTGGGTCCTTCCTCACGCCATTCCTCCAAGCTGTATACCTCTTTGTACAGTACATCATCATGGTCAACTTGCTGATTGCTTTCTTTAAGTAGGTACCAATGATATGCTGTTGCAAAACCAAACCAAACCAATGGATATGCTGCCAATATTTCTACAGGAGGCTCCAACGAAAGTCCCCCATTTAACCTACAATAAACTCCTATCTTTGAGGGGTTGTAGACAGGTGGAGGTTTCTGTCATTTGGTGCAGTCTAATCCATCCTAAACAAAAATGCTGATTTTTATCATTATTTTTATGAATCATAGGGTGAATTTATCTCTGGCATACTTTGCATCCATAGGTGGGGTGTGCCATCAATGACAGAGTAATCACTCCAATTTCTCTTCCAGTTTTGTGGTGGCATTTTAATAAGGGGCTCTCTGGAAAGGCATCCATTGTATTGAGGTCAATTTCTCCTGATTGCTAATGCAAAAGAGCAATGCATATAACTATGGCACTGGTAGTGGAGAACAATCCAAACCTTCTAAACTGTTAGTTTTTTTCTTCTATAGTTCCAATATTTCAGTGGAGCAATTCTTTCACATCTATTTCTAGCCAGACATTTAAAAAAAAGTCAGCTTGAAGAAATGCAGTGATTAAAATTTGAAGCAGTTGAATGATCAACGGCCATCTTTGTTTCCATTCCCAAACAGAAATTCCTGTGCTGAAGTTATGGCAAGGCACGGATTTCTTTTTTCGTATATAGCTGTGAAATTGCATCATTAATTATTTCTATATTTAAATCTTCGGCAGCAATGATGAGCTAAACCCACCTTTTCAGCTTTTTGGTTTCTTTCTCATGGGAGACAAAAATCGATTAACCTCAGTACAGACTTAGCAGTACATTTAATTATTCTCTCAAAAACAAAACTGGTGTTGTTATGATTCCTTTGTGGGTCTTCAAGAGCCAGGTGTGACCAGGAAATTATAAATAGATTGGAATGAAAGCTGTGCCTCAAGATTGAAGGTCGCTTCCCTGAGCAATGGCTTGTTGTTGTACAATAAACAGTTAGATGTCTTTTCAGTGCCAAGTTTAGCAGTGTCACTGCTCCAAAGAGCCCTTTGCAGGAGAATCTTTTGAACTGCTGCCTCCTGCTGGAGGTTCTTGGTGGGAGGAGCATGAAGTACTGAAGAACTGTTTCCATTCTGCAGCCTTGTTTTGTTACAACCATTTCCCTGGCTGCCAGTCCTGATTCCTACATTTAATCCTGTTCAAATATTCAGCAATGTTGAATTCTTGAGAATATTTGATAGGGGAGAGGGGAACTTGAAACACTTTGGCTGAGATTTTCAAAACCACTTCAATGGGTTTGATGCACAACTCCCATACATTTTGAGAGTTGGATATCCAAATCTGTGAGGCAGCTTTGAAAATCTCAGGCTCTCTGAATTATCTCCATCCACCTGCTGCTGCTTTGTTGAAGATGCTAAACTGATTTACCCCATTTTAGGATTGTTGCCTTTGTTTCAATAGTGCAGTATATCTGGAGACAGGCATCTTATGTTATCATGGGGTGATTCCTCACATGAACGTCCCTGTTTTTTTCCCGTTTCTCTGTTTTACAGTAATGTTTATTATGATATGAAATCCATATCAAACAAGCTCTGGAAATACAACCGTTACCGCTACATTATGACATATCATGAGAAGCCATGGCTGCCTCCACCTTTCATCATTCTGAGCCACATCGGCCTCTTCATAAACCACATCTGCCATCATCGACCCCCAAATGAGCTGGATCAAGAGGAAGGCGATGTTGGACTAAGTAAGCAGAGGGCGGGTTTTCCAGGCCTTCAACTGGGGGCCTATGGGAACAGGTGATCAGGGATGTTTTGCTAGCCTTCCAATACCTTGTTGGTGGGCTTGATAGTGAAAGGAACATTGGTGAGCTTTGTACCATAAGACCTTATTTAGGTTGCTGTTCTTTTCTCCCCCTGTGATGCTTTGGGTATCAACCCAGACCAATAACGGGTTTTGTCACCACCTGCTCTGCAACTCTGGGTGCCTTAAATACTGAGCTGCTATGGCTCATGGTGCTGACACCAACAGCTCCTATACAAGCATGTAGGTCACACCCTGGCTTTCCCCGCCCAGTTACTTTTTGCAGAGTGACCCAAACAACCTCCCAGTCCTGAATTTCCCCCAAATCATCTGCAGATGTGACAATCTGCCGAAGTTCCCAGAACTGTGAGTTACTGTGTTTACCCCCTTTGCCTGAGCAAGTGAGAGTTTTGCTACTGCTAACTTTTGTGACAACTTCCTGACACACCAGCTTATCTGACTTGCCAGAAAACTCTTAGGACTCTGCCAGTCCAAACCTTGCCTTACAGACAACAAACAGTGAACCCCAACTCTCGAATCCCCAGAGATGTCTCCCAGCACCGACTATTCCTCTCCTGGCACACTGTTATTAAGTTTGTTGCAGCTCACTTATTTAACTGGGGATTGACAAGCACTCTTCTTTCAGTCACAGCACTAAAATGGTTTACAGTAAATGTAAAGCAAGTTCATTTAATGAAAGGACATAGGATTAAGTGATACCAAGTATAAGGAATAAAAATAGAAAAGGCTAGATGCAAATAAAAGTAAAATACACTTACAAGACTAAAACTGAATTTCAGCAAGTTAAAATTTTGCCTCATCTGTCTTTGGTTCCCAAAGACTTCAACCCTCTTGGTTAAAGGATCCAACATTCTGTGGTTTCAAGAGCTCTGGACCCTAGAGTTCCTCAAGTGATAGACAACTTAAATGTCTTTTTGCCTCCCTTATATCACCCCAAAGTTCGTTGTCTCTGTTTCAAAAGCCAGGAAGGCTCCCTGCTATTCTTTCCTTCCTGTGGACTTCCCATCCCCCTGCTGATTCATATGTGTTAGGGTAGCCCCTGAAAACTTATCCACTCCGTTCCCAAGAACTCAGCTCGACTCCAAACTCATCATTGAGGTTTGTTTATTGGCATACGGTCAAATCACATGGAGCTGATCCGACTCACGTGTAGGGGATGAGTACAGGGCACACACACATACAGAGTACAAAATTATTAATCAGCTTATATATGCTTTCTAAAACAAACTGCCACATGCACTTTCTCTTCTACATTGTATCACGTGCTCTATAACTGGTTCAGTAGCTTCTGGGAAACAATCTCTACCCAGGTCACGAACTGCTCATGCACCACACGTATGCTATCTATTGCATACTGCTTATTTTCCTACTATCTTTTTTCTACTAACTCTATATCTACATATTTACAAGGCTACTGTGAATTCATACTTCGTTCATTGTTTTGTGTCCTTACTCAGACTAAACCTACATTCCACGCCTTTTTTTCTTATAGATATAATTTTTTCAGTTTAATCATATTTCTTTCTCTTTTTGTTTGTTTTTAAGATGTATTACTCAGCAGCATGTTCCCAGGACCACAATAGCCACAATGGTGGCTATTAATTATATAAACATTAACAACAAACTTAATGTCTGAACCATGGGTTGGAGGCTAACCTTCTCTGGGATAGCCCACCATAGATTAACTGTTTTTGCAATGGTGGTATATCCACCTCACTGTTTTGTTTGCATATGAGCTGGATGGTGGGTACCAAAGTGCATTCTGCTAACACCTGATTTTATTTCTGCTATTCCCTGAAACAAATGAATTACAAGTTTATTACCGTACAATAGCCTTATTATTGTTGTTAATAATAATAAATAATTATGTATTTATTAAAGGGTTCAGCAATTTGGCCATTAAGCTTTTAAAATCCTGGCTTAAGGGAGGATACCCAAACTTGGGTATTACTTTTAAAACATCCTTTTGCCAATATTTCAGTTACATTATGAAAAATGACAGGAGATATAATATTTGTATCACCACAGGAAATTAAGGCATGAAACAGCACATAGGCCAGTTAAAATAACATTGCTTGGGTCCATACTGGGAGTGGCCCCTTCAGCCAGTACACATAACTTGCCATTCTCAGTATATGTAGTTTTTACTTCACCAACTTCCCAGCATCTCATCCATACTGTGCAATTTGTAGACTGTTGCACCAGAATGAACCCACACGTCGGCAACTCTGTAAGACATTATACAGGCACGTGTAAATGTCTCCTAGGCAAAAACAGCAGTATAAGTCTGGGGCTTTGCAGATGTTGTCATTGTCTTGCAACAGTATTTGAGAAGGGACAATTTAAGATGCAAGGATAATCTAATGAATATGGTACTAGTCTGAAACTGAGAACTCCTGGGTTCAATACCCAGTTGAGCCACAGACCTCTTGCATGACCTTAAATAAGAAGTTTAATTTCCCATCTGTAATATTGGGATAATACCTTCCTACTTTACAGGAGTGTACCTACATTCATAAATTTTAAAGCCAGACAGGGCCATTATGATCAGCTAGTTTGACCTCCAGCATAATACAAGCCAAAAAACTTCACCCAGTAAGACAATACCCAGTATTGACAGGATAAAATCCATTAATGATTGAGGTCCTACTGTGTGATTAAGCCATGTAAATAGCTAAATAGGCAGAGCTGTTCAATAGTTAACAGTGGTCAGGAATCTATGTCCAGCAGTAACCCAGGCCTGATTCTTCAGGGAATGCAATTTCTGACCCATGCACCTGACCTGTTGTGCATTGCTGCACACAGGTGCAGTTTTTTTTCTTGGTTGCTATAACAATCATGCAACGATGACCAGAAGCATTACATTTGATGACCCCTGTCTCAACATGAGTAAATAAAAGCTGCTTGTAAATTTAAAGGAGCCATAATATGGAATCATTCAAAAGATTTGGTTGTGCAAGTGGATAATAAAAGTAATAAGAAGCTCCTGCCTGGCTAGTTTCCTTCTCACATATAAAATATCCTCTCTCAATTTAATACCAGTGTTGATGTCACTCAGCTCCAGGATGCTGTACTCTAAAGTAATGGACAACTTTATGCTTTGTGGAATATTGTGCATTGCAGTGTGCATTCTTGATGTTTATATGGGGTGTTTCACAAACACCTCTCAGGTTACTGTTATTCTGTGCTTACTGTGCTGAATACGTATCCCTAAAGTCATGGTCAGAACTGATTACAGAATCCAAATCCAGGGTTAACTAGTCAGTGTTTAACCACTTCACTGCTAGTCCTTGTTTCAGCTCCTGTGCTGTGAGAGGATGCAGCATCATTCCTTTGAAGTACTAATGTTCCTCTGGGATATTTGCATGCCATAAGTGAATAAACTGGCAAATGTGGCAGCTTGTTTGCAGGGTACATGAGACAACAGAAAACCTAAAAGAGCTGCTTAGCTCACTTAAAGGTTCTTTCAATAGAGAGACTGTTGACTTGGCTGCACACTTTTTTTCAGATATACAGTTATTTGAATTTGCTTACAAAGCCAAAACTATATCCGAAACAGCTTGGCAAGTTTTTTCTGCATCAAGTTAGTTTTGTGTATCAGTATCTAATCAGGACATGGGGAAACAGTGCCACCCAGTGGAAAATGAATGCACATACACAGGCATGGTGATTAGAATCATCCAGGCAAGAGCAGAAAGATCATGTACTGGTTAGAAATGGGAATGACCTATTAGATTATTGATTACATCCCACTGAAAAGGAGGATGTAGTACTCCACTAGAAGATGTACCATGTATTACAATGACACAATAAAATCTTTTAACATCAACCTTTGCTAATCATTACCTCACTGTTTCTGCAGTTACCTTTATTCTAAAGTATAGTGGGAAACTATGATACCTCAGACACCACTACGTGCTAACTGTTGACAAATGCTATCCATTGAAGAACAATTGCTAAAGTTAATGACAAAAGGGAATTTGCAGACAAAGAGAGAGGAATTTGTATCTATTTTTTAAAGAAAATAGATTTTCCAAATGCACTGTGTGAATGGAGATACTAAAGTCCCCAAATCTGAGAATCCCAATACATGGAGAAACATATTTCTGAATTGTTGAAATCCATTTTGAAGTTGCTGGAAAAAATCCAAAGAAAAATTCATTTGGAAGATGTGGAGAAGAAAAAAGTGAAATATCCAGAAGAGAAGCTCTCTAGAGACTGACTAATTGTTTGATATATTTTACATGTCTGAGTAGTAGCTAAAACTTGACCAATTCTCTGAAAAAATCTTTTATTGGTCTGTCAAAAATAGTCTCAGAGCATGCCAAGCATATTACATGTATTTGGAGTTGTACATTTAAATATATATTGCAATATCTCTTGGTTAATATTTTTATACATATGAATGTTTGAGGCAATTAAGTGAAAAAGACCTCCATGACCACATATCACACTGAACGTTTGAAATAGCCCTGGTTTTATAGCTGATGTAAATTCTCTTCTCTTTAGAAATGTTTTGAGCCAAGGTAGAGCAGTCATATGAAAGGAAGAGCCTCATAAGTAAACCTTAAAGTGTAAGGTATTGGGTATTAGGTATAACTATATAAACATAATGCATGAAAATACTGGAGAGAAAATGTACCATACCATAAGATCAGTCATTTGGTTGTGCATTTTCACATCTTTTTATAGAATGAGTCAAAATTCAGCAGGACTTATATCAGTTGCCCTTTCTCTCCTGGGATTGAGAAAGATGCTGTAAAACACATATGCACATATTTCGAGTGTATACACATCATTAGTCTCCATATTTGAGTACAATTTCAAGAAAGGAAAGGAAATGTATTTTAACGGTTTCTTTTTTAGTAAAGCAGGACAAATGAATTTCTATCAGTATGTTTGACAGCAGCTATTGTCTCATTTGTTTAGAACTCTACCTGAGTGATGAGGAGTTAAAGAAACTTCATGAGTTTGAGGAACAGTGTGTGGAGAGGTACTTTCATGAAAAGAATGAAAGCTTGAATTCCAGTGACAGTGAAAGGATCCGTGTAACAACAGAAAGGTATGAGGGATTTGCTGCTGCTGAAACCTACTTAGAATGGAACATGTAATGCAGTATAAAAGACTGTTGGCTAGCTAATGTCTTGGATACAAATTATGGTTGTTCCAACATGGTTGTGCAAGGAAAGAGGAAAGGGCATATCCTGCATCCATAAAGTATCTGTTTAAACTGAATACAAGGAGTGGCTGGCGAATGCTTCTGGCAGAAATGCACTCCCACATGTGTGATATGTGAACAGTTAAGGGTGTAACTCTACAGTATTGCTCCATTTTAACTCTGCAGACCGTGTACCACTAAGAGGATGGTAGCAGGGTGGAGCACGCACAACATGTTTTATTTACAGGTTTATGAATTGCTAGTGATGAACTTTCTTCTCACAGTTCCCCTAAATTAAGTATACCTGTCATTCACAATATGGAGGCCTAATATCTACAGCCCCTGTGGAATTACCTTTGTTATACTTTCAACTCCACCTCCTCTCTCTAGTCACAATGTGTCAAAAGGGCTTTAGTTGGGACTTTCAAAAGCACTAGTGCTGGTCTAACCCCAAAACTCCCACTGATGTCAACGGGAGCAGAGTTAGGCCAATGCTGAGCATCTTTGAAAATCTCACTCCAAGTGTCACCATTGAGTCATTAGCATAAATTTGTTTTTCCTGGTAAAATGTAGCCTATTTAACAAAATGAATGAGTCATGTAAAAAGAAAAAAAAGGCTGATAAAAACATAAATTTGTCAGATAACAAACTTCTGTTATACTGGAAGAATTGATTTAATTGAAAACTGAACTGATAAACAATAGATCAGTTAAATGATTCTGTATTTAGCGGAATAGGAAGAATCCCTTTTAAAAGAATACTGCTTAGATGAATAACATTTTTGGATCACCAAGGTTTCTTTGTAGCATGATTTCTGTTCAACACAGCTGCTGCTTTAGATTCTTGGAAGTATCTAGATAGACTGCATCCTGTAGATACCTTGCTGCTAATAGAATGCAGTTCCTTCCTCTTGTGTACTGCCTGCATCTAGTTTAGCACCTTCTTACATTGGTGGGACGATATATGGAGAGATTGTCTAGAGATCATAGAGATATGATCTAATATATCTTTAGTTAGAACTAAGAAAATCTTTTAGTTAAAATTAACTTATTGAATCATTCCAGGTTGGGAATTTCTCACAATGTACATGAGGGGTTTGAAGGCCTTAAAAAGCTTTACTTGTCTGGCAGATGAATTCTACAGAGAAAGTAAAAGGTAGCATTCAGATACATAAAATATGAACCAAGATGGCAAAAAGATACTACAAAAAATGTTCCTTCCTCACCAGGGTTCCACGTGTAAGAAATGAAAAAAACCCAAATCTGTAGTTCCGTGAGCCCTTTTAGAGTGGTTTGTGTGACACTGGCAGACCAGGTACCAGCTCATGCCAAAGCCCCAGGTCAATTCACTTTTAGATCAAAGTAATTGTTAAATGTCCATGAGTATATTTGGTGTTTAAACTTCATGAAAACTAATGGAATATCAGTTGCATTATTTACACTTATTAGTATCCTGTTATAATGGAATAGCAAACATTTACATTGTGTATACCCCTGTAACTAAATAACCTATCAAATGAGCCATCAAATGAGAAAGAAACCTGGTGAAATACAAACGAAGAATTTTAACAGAAAAATGCTAGTTTCAAAGCAAGTGGTCGTTGTGTGTGATGATCGAAGGTCAAAGACTCAAAATGCATTTCTCCCTCTCCATCATCAAAGGAAAAGTGACATTATCAGCTTGTTTTCTGAGAGAGGAAGCAATAAGAATGGATTCAAGGAAATATCCTTCATCTCTGGACTGTTTGGATTCTAACGGGCAGAATGACTGAACAAGAAAACTAAGATCCCCCAAGTTATTCTGGGTAGCATTGAGCGACTTTTGGGAAACTGGCAGATTACTACATCTCTGCTACCATTTCAAATTAAAAACTGTGACTCACCTGTGCATCTATTTTATGTGCTTTAACCTCTCACTAACTCTCACTTCATTTTCTTAGCCAATACAACTTTAGTTAGTTTACTATAGAATTGGCTACCAGCGTTGACTTTGGTGTAAGAGCTAGAGTACCAATTGTTCTGAGGTAAGTGACTGGTCTCTTGGGACTGGGAGCAACCTGAGCTGGTGTGATTTTTGGTTTAAGTGACTTTTTATTACAAAGTCCAGTTTGTCTGGGTGACAAGATAGACTGGAGAGTCTAAAGGGGACTGTCTGTGACTCCACAGTAAGACTGATATTGTGATTTATGAGTTCACATTTGTTACTGGCTTGGTGAAATCTAATTATAGAACACACCACCAGGTTGGGGTGTCTGCCCTGTTTTCTGACAGTCTGCCCTGAGATAACCATTTACAGTTGTGAGCCACTCCAGACATTGTGACAATTGGCTTAGTTGGCAGTATTCATATTCCACAGGTCAGTTGGGTTTATAGATCATAACCCAATGCTGTTAAAAGTTTAAATTTGATATTGCAAGTTTTAAGGATTAAAGATTAGTCACAATGAATGAGTTAATCACTATCATATGAGGGTCTTGACACAAAGACCTTGAAAAATTATGTAAAAATAGGGGAATATCCCATAAAAAGAAAGCCTCAGATCAGGAACTGAGAGATTTGCTCATAGACAAAGAGCAGGGTCTGAGTAAGGTCCCTTAGTCCACAGAGACCACTGCAGCAGAACTGGATCAGCCTAGGCTCCTAGAAGCCAAGAAAGAATGTGAGAATGAATAAGTATGGTGGAACTCCAGATCAAGGAGAAAAAAGAAACCAAGAAAGCTGAGGAGAAAGCCTACCAAAGACGCAAAGCCAATACTGAAATGGAGAAGGAAGCTCCCCAAAGATGCATGAAGTGGCTAGAAGCTAAGGAAAGAGCATACCAGAAACAGGTGGAAGCTCACACTGCCACTCAAAGTCCTAGAGCAGCAAAAGGAGTAGCCTCAGACTGTGAGTACCTCCCCTCTCAACTGCAGGGACTGGGAGATAGCCTACCCAATTTATCAAGAGACTGACTGCATGGAGGAATTCCTATCCACCTTTAAGAGACTGTGTGGAATCAGTAAGATTCCAGAGGATAAATGGATGTCCATCCTCTTAACCAGGTTGACTGGGAAAGTCAGATAATTTTTTAATGATATGAAGGAGGGTGATGTTAAGTGCATAAGAAATTTAAAGGAAAGGTATTGAAAAGGTTTAAGATTACCCCTGAGTTCTGTCAATTAATATATAGAAATCTTAAAATGTTTGACAATGTCACTCATGTGAAATACGTTCATAAAGATGTGTAATTATATGAATAAATGGGAGCTGAAGGTGGCTATAATAAACTGTGTTGATAAACTGTGTTGATAAACTGTTTGATTTGGTGGCACCAGAGCAATTATTGTGGACAGCCACTGATGAGGTAAAAGTGGCCATCTGTGACAAAAAACCTTTTACAGTTTTGGAGGCAGCAGAAATTGCTGGTGAATATATTGAGACAAGGGCTCATGAGGGGTGCAAACCCCAGGGAAAGGGTGATCCCTCTGCTCCCCTGGTGAAAAGGAATGAGAGGCCTAGGAATAAATTGAACCCCAACTTTGTTAAAAAGCCTCAAGGGAGCCTGGATTTGAAAAGTTCTTTCCCTAAGGGAAGGCAGGCAGTCTGCCATCACGGTGGGGTTCCTGGTCATATAAAACCAAATTACCCAAAACTTAAGGTCACCTCCCAACTGGCACCCATAGCCACCACCGGGATGGTGCCAATGCTACCACCATGAATGCTAATGCTACCATCTTGATCCCAGAGGAAATTGCAGAATAGGAGAATGACCTCATAAACTGTACTAGGACTGAAGCTTGGGAAGGTAGTGAAATGTTTATTAAGAGCGCGAGAGTGAATGGCAGTGAATGTACAGAGTGGAGAGAGAGTGCATCACAAGTCACTTTGGTTAAGGAAAGTTTGGTAAGAGAAGAGGACAGACTTCCTTGCAAAAGTCTAAATATTTTAGCTTTGGCTGAACTTTTTGTGATTGTACCTCTAGCTAAAGTCCACAATGAGTGGGAGGTTTTAAAGGTAATGTGGTGGTAGGCACCAGGAATTACTACCTGCTGCTATTTTAATAGATAATGAGATTTTATCACATGCAGGTGTCTGTGAAGATGGAATTCACTGTAGAAAAATAGGAGAGGATTGTTTAATTATGGAATGGTAAAGATTTTCTCTTTTTCTGTTTTTAATATTTTCATTCATCAATGGGAATAAAGGAATAAAATAATACAAATATTTCGGTTTATTATTTTAATATGTGTGTTTTCCCCTAGAGTGGAGGAGGTGTTTTTGCTGCTGAAGGACGTGCATGAGAAAGTGTTCTACATCAAAGACTCCTTGCTTTCTCTGGACAGCCAGCTAGGACACCTACAGGACCTCTCTGCCTTGACTGTTGATACCCTAAAAGTAATTTCTGCTGTAGACACGTTGCAGGTGGAAGAGGCCCTGCTGGCTGATACAAAGCACCGAGCCTTTAGGAAACTTCCACACAGCTGGAATAATGCAATATATTCAAAGACTTTGGGCAGCTTGGAATGTTTGAATGATAAGAATTATAACTACTACAGCATGCCTCCTTCCCTTCTAAGCAACTTGGCAAGAAGTCAGTGGCCATTAGAGTGCCATAGCCACATTGTTGAAACTGGGAACTACAAGGAAAGGAAAACAGCAGGCATCCCGAAAAAGCAAGAAATAGAAAGTGACACTCTCACTTCTGGGGTCTCCTCTGAGACTAAATCAATGCCTAGATATGGACAGTTTCTCTTGGTCCCTTCCGATCATCAGGGAGCTGCTTTCTCTGAAGAAGTCAGCTTGAATTTGTCCCTTCCAAGCACTCCTGACAAGTTCAGGGGAGATGAGTTGGCAGCTAAGCAACAAAATAATCGCTGTAGGACTGTATTGCACCAAAGTCTGCAGAGTACTAATCTCACTGAAAGAAAGCCAGAAAATTGCCAAGAGAAACAATGGGACTCCATTATTCAGTTACCATCTGAGAAAGGTAATGGGATTGTGGTGGAGCACTCTCTGAGTTCCCCAGTTATCGCCAGTGAGACGGTAGTGCCCTCACACAGCCATACTGAGGAAACCCGAGGTGGTCATGTGAACTGGGGGTTCTCTGAAGGGGATGAAAAAGGAGTTTTAGACCGTGAGAAAAGGCAGCCATCGTGCATGCATTCCACCTGCGACAGTGACTGCAACTGCACCCGTAGTAGTCCACAGCATGTCCCGATAAAAGCATCCAAATCCTTCTCCTACAACTCAGCCAAATCAGGATATGGCAGTGACACCTCAGAGCCTGAGCCCAAGCACCAGCGCAGCACCTCCTTCTGGATCAACCCACTCAGGAGAGACTGGACTTTCCGCAAGAGGAGCAGCTTTCAATCTCACAAGGAAGAGAAAATGGGAAAGACCTGCAAAGCCAAAGGTAGTAATATTAAAATATTGTACAACGATAGCATTTTTAACTGAGGTTTGGGGAATTGCCCAGAGGGAAAGAGTGGAGACTATTCTTCATTTTAATCTTATTTATTGAACCTTCACTTTCAAATCAAATCTCTGTACTATAATCATTTAATTTTGTTTACCTTTACCCTCAGAGCTATCAAAATCTAGTGAGCTGATCCAGTCTGTGTGGATAAAAGCAAAACAACAGAATAGAGACAGACAATCCCTGAAGGACAAGAAGAAACAAAAAACCCTTCAGGTGCCGGTGGGTGCCCTACCTTTGCTCCATCCCCTCACAGGATCATGCAGGGGCAGGAGGTGGCAAGCTATGCCGGGACACGAGCCCCACCCAAGCAGTCCTGATCCTGCACCTGCTGCCACCAGGACTGCGGGGAGGTATGGGTGGGCAGGGAAGGATCAGGACTGCGGAAGGTGGGCCATGGGCAGCAGGGTCAGGAGGCAGAAGGCTGTGCCAGAACACAAGCACCCTCAGCAGTCCCGATCCTGCCCCTGCGGCAGGACTAAGGAAGGGGGGCATGGGTGGCAGGACAGGATTGGGACTCCTGGGGGGCGACGGGGATGGTCCATGGGTGGCAGGGTCAGGAGGCAGCAGGTTTGGGCTCGGAGTGCCCAATTTTCCAGCCGGGGACCCCAAACCATCCCACCCCTTCCCCAGCCCTAGTCCTACCCGGGCTCCCTCCGGGATTTACCTGCTGCCTGGTAGCCTGGGGTCAGAGGGAGCGTGGCTGGGAGCTGAAGCCACACACACGCCATCACTGAGGGAGGCACAAATGAATGCAGGCAGGAGGAGGGGAAGCACTGCACGTGGGGCGGCCCCAGCTCCCAGGTGAGCAGCAGGGGCTGGTGGTGCTGTGTGCTAACGCCCAACGTGGTGACCAGTCTAACCCTAACGCCTTAAACTGCTTTTTTTTTTTTTTTACAGTGGGGGATGCGTGGGAGGCATAGCTTGAGAATTGGTCCCCCACCCCCTTCCCTGGCTGGGTGCCGCCCTGAGTCTGCCAGAGGCTGGAGCAGAGGTCCCCCCAGCTGATTGATTCACGTCAGATTGATTTAATCTGATTAAATCAAACAGCTAATCGGAGGCCAGGCAGGTGGGGCAAGACAAACCGCAGCCACAGTCCGTGGGTGAAATAGCTGATCAGTGGACTCCGCCAACAGCTAATCACCCTGACTGTCCCAGTGGGTGCTGAGCACCCACTTTTATTTTTCTGTGGGTGCTTGGCCCCCTGGGCACCTCCAAAGCTGGCACCTATGTCAGTAGGAACAGGTGTAAGCAGAATGCCATATTCTTTATCTTCCTTCTTAGCTCTTTAGTGGCAGTATTGTAGTATTATGGGATAGAAAAGTTAACATTAATGCCCATTGGGTTTTAGCCCTGGAAAAGTACTTCAGTCATGACCAAACTAAATAATTGATCCCAAATCTATTGTCTTGCTTTGATTTTGTTTACGTTCTCTTTATTTATAATATTTAGGGGCTCAGTTCTGTACCCAGTGAAGTCAATGAGAGTGTTACCATTGACTTCAAAGGGTACAGGTTAAGGCCCTAGATCAGTTTTGTGCAGGGTGACTAGATACCAAGTGTGAAAAATCAGGACACTTTTGTTTTTTTCAGGGAGCTGGGGGGAATATAATTGTGTAAATAAAGCCCCTAATATCGGGATGTCTGGTCATCGTAGTTTTGTTTCTTCACTTCCTGATTGAGGCCAGGGCTTGGGGGATGCACCTGCAGCACGTCTAAGACAGAAGGAAGGAGCAACTTCAATCATGTTGCCAGCTGCTGCCAGTCAAGATCCCAGCTTTTCCGATGAGAGCCAACACAGAGAAAAGAAAAGCCCCTCCTTTGCTTCGAACTTACAGCAATCCAATGTCCCCTTCCCTGAGTGCTAGCCGCTTTTTAAGGGAGTGTGGAGTGCATCAACGTTTTTTTACAAAGAGATTACCAACATCCTTGTGAGCTGGAGAACTGTTATCCCCACTTTAGTGATGAGAAAACGGAGGCAGAAAACTGAAGGTTTAACTCATTTACCTAATAGCTTGTTGTGTGGCTTTAGCAGAGTTATGAATAGACCCTTGGAGTGCCTATTCCTATCACTAGGCAGCATGATAAGCAATTATATTTTAAAGATTATGTATTAAAAAGATACAATACCAGGACTTTCATTTTAAATATCAGTTGACCAGTTTTGTAACATTTTCTATACATGTGCAATGTGTTTCTGCAACATTTAACAAATACAGGAAAATGTATTTCTCAATTATTGTATCTCACAATAGTTAGAGCTGGGGGAGAAAAACCCTAGGTTTCATTCTCTGCCCTGTCACTTGTCAGCTGTCTAATATTGATCAATTCTCTGTGTCTCGGTTTACCAATCTATAGTAAGGGAAGAATAATACAGTATAACTAGAAAGACCCTTATCTGAAAGACCCATCAGATGCCAAAAACTTCAGGTTTTTTTCTGCTCTTCCACAAAATATTATGTGCTGAATTGCTTTACATATAAGTGCTTCAGCCAGGTTTGCTTCCCTCATGGTGTCTCATCTTCCTTGTTTTTGCACTGCCCCTGTTGAATTGTGTGGCTTGGGACAAAGTGTTAAACCACCTCCATTACTTACGCATCTTTTTTCTGAAGTGCTGTCATCTGAAATGGGACACAAGGGGCATGTTCTTGTTTAAGATTCCAGGGGTGTTTGGATAGGTGAAGTTAGGATAACTAAGGGTACACTGCACTTGTCTTTCTCATGGAGGTACTTTGAGGCTTATTTCATATTGTTTGTAAAGCATTTTGAGACAAGTGAAAATGTTTATTGTTGGCATTCCTCCTGCGGTGATTCTAAGGACTATGTCACAGAGGAACTGCAGAGCTACTAGTCTTATAATATTGAGTACTATTTTCTCTGTCTCATGCCAGGTAATTACAGTGGATGGTTGTCCCCACAGCACCCACATGAGTTCAGAGCCAACAGAAAGCTGTTTCTTGGGTGAAGAAGAGAAATACAGCAAGAACTGGCTAACTGTAGCTAATTTCAATCAGCTAAGTATGTAACACTCTTCAGCTGATGAAGCACAGAACTCCTGAATACACCAGTAACAGTCCAGGAGCCTAAAATGTCACCAACCAGAACCACCTCAAGAGGCAAATTATAGGGTTAGGTAGTAAATGCACACACTCATTCCCCCCACTCAAAGCAATGGACAGACAGAAGCATGGAGTGGGTGAAGCCTAGGTTCCATCTCCTCCAGTGTGCTGGCCACCACAGCTGAACTGTTGCAGGAGTTGGGGTAGTAATTTGCTACTGTTGTGGTACAGTAGCAGATTGCTACCTCTCAGAAGTAAACAGGGATTAGGGAATGGAATTGTGTCTCTGTGAGCCATGATTCCTGCCTTTGGGAGTTTCTGGAATGTGACCCGTCTGTGCGTAGGGTTGAAAATGCCAAGGTCAGGGCAGGATGCAAAAGGAAAGCAGATTCTCCCAGAACTGGTGCGTAACACTGAAGTTAGATTCCTCGACCAGTTGCAAACAGTGCTCCTGATTTCCCACACTGGTTATTGAGAAGCTACGACGAGAAATACACAGCTTCCTTTATTGCATCTGACTCCCAATCAGCAACTGGGTCCAGTAAAGAAATAAGTTATTTAAACTCTATTCCCTTTACCAAAATGTTCTCCTGATCCCCAAAGGGTTAGCCACATTGCCAGTTCAATATAGGTTTGGATCTTACCCAAAATACTACACTGCCAGCCAATCCATTAGTAACTAAAACTAAAGGTTTATTATAAAAGGAAAGAAACAAATAAGAAGATGATGTTAAATGGTCAAAACAATAAGATATATATGAATGACTTTAAAGTCCTTATATATCAGATTCTCAGCAGAATTGTGGAGTTCGCAGATTTGTACAGTTCCTCTGGTGTACATCCAGTACCTGGATGGGTCTCAGTCCTTTGTTTCACAGTTTCAGTTGTAGATGAATTGATTCAGAGGTAGGAAGCAGAAATGAAGACAATATGGGGATGGTGGAGCTGCCTTTTATGTCCCTTTGCCATGTGGCTGTCCCAAACACAGCTACACAGCACATGGCATGGAAAAGCCTCAGAGTCCCCTGTCCATAGGCATGTTCTCATATGTCCTGGTGACTCATAAGGTGTAGCCCCTGGGTTCTTTCACTGGATTCATCATACATTTGAATTCCCTTAATGGGCCATTAAGCAGGCTTAGTGCTGCTGCCATTCCCTTGGAGATGTCACCCAGAAACACCGCACAAGTTAGAAATATAAATATATCATACATATTTAGAACTCATAATACAAAACTGATACACATGTATAAACAATATTATCATACTTAACAAATTATAACCTTTCCAATGGTACCTGACATAGTGTATTTTGTAAGATTCATTCTAATTTTGTAATATCGATATCAATAATATTATAAATGATCACTTATATTCCAGACAGCGTCACATGGAGTATCACAGCATCTAACTGTGCAAGCACAATCTAGCCCTCATTAATATTTTTGAAGAGGTTTATGGTCATAGGTACTACTATGATATTATACATATTGATAGATTAGTTGGTTTTTGGTACCTTTCATTTTCTATTTGCAGCATAATAGGTAACCCACCATATATCTGTAGATTACTCAGATGTCATTGCTCAGAATACATTCTTCATAGAGAAGTAAATTTATGTCCCCTGTATTTGAGTGATAAGTTCTAAGTAATGTAGGCAGTATAGTTGTAGCTGTGTTGGTCGCAGGATATTAGAGACACAAAATGGGTGAGGTAATATCTTTTATTGGACCAAAATCTGTTGGTGAGAGAGACAAGCTTTGAGCCACACAGAGCTCTTCTTCAGGTCTCGGTCAAGTTCTAAAGAATGACATTTCTGACTCTTGTGTAGCCGTGATTCTCCAGCTCTTTCATTATACAGGCCAGATTTTAAGAGAGAGATTCTCCCACAGATCACCTTATCTCCTAACTCTGTCACCACACAGCTCTTAGACTACATTTTGCAGACCAGCAGGAAAAGCACCTTGGAGCACTGGTGCTCTACAGATCACAGCATGAGAAAACCTGAGCTACAGTAAAAGCTGTAGGCTAACAGAAAGTGGGAACAGTCTACCTCAGTTCTGTGAAATTCTGTTGTTGCTTTATATTGTTGGCTTCTAAAGTAATAGATCATATAGATACTTTATGAGTGTTTATTTTATAGTAATAATGCTTTTCATTTCAGTATTAGAAATATATTTTCTCGTCTTGCTTTCTTGGCTAGGTTTGGAACGTCTCAGTTATATGCACCAGAAAATGAAAAATCAAGAAACTGGTAGGCACTCTTTGCAAATCTGTGACTCTTTGAGGCAGTCTCAAGAGGTAAGATCTGAGGACATATCATGGACCAAATCCTTGGCTCATGTAAATTATTGTAGTTTCCATAGAGCTATGCTTGATTTTCACCAGCTGAGCTTCTGTCTTTTGATATGTGTCAAATTTCATTTCATGCTGGCAAGGTACATCTATGGTAGTAAATGAAAACTTACTGCTATGAACACTTAACAACAATTAATAAAGTAGGATATTAAACTAGTGAATCGTGAAATGAGACTGTGAATGAAGACAATGATCAGAAAGGTGAGCATTTAGTAGTAATTCTTTAGGCCATTAAGCAAATACACAATCTGGTGTTGAATGTGTGATTAGCGAACTAAGGTTGAATGAGGTGATTAGCGAACTAAGGTAACTCTGGCAAGTTCATCTTCATCATCTGCTGTGATAAAGCTGTGAAACCCTTAGATTTCCATGGGAGCACTCATGGTAGTCAAGTTATGTACATACATAAGTGTTTGCAGGATCAGAGGCTTTATGAGCTGCTCTGATTATGCACATAGGACAGTGATATATAGAAGCTACCGGTAACAGCCTGTTTCTTCTTCTCAGGATTTGAGTAATAGCATGATTGGGTCCACCTGGAAGAATAATCTGAACAGGAACTCCTCGTATGTATTCTTAACTATTGTAAGATACTTGCTGCATATCTACAAAAGCAGACTCTGTTGTAACCCAGTTCTGTAGATAGTGCAGCTTTCCGTTTTAGTTCTATAGTGCATTTGGGATGAGGAATTTGTGCATATGTAAAATGAAGGATTCGGGCAATAGACTTTTTTCAATAAAATAAAGGTGTATTGTTTATTTTAAAGGGTTATTAATTCAAATGTAACTTCTAATTTTAGAAGGAACATAAATTCTTTTATCTCTTCTATCCCACTATTATCTAATTTTCTCATTCATTCAGTCACCACAGCATCTTAACTACTTATTCTAATCTACTGAGTATGAAAGGCAACATTTGCTTTTGCTGCACAAATTGGGTATTTCTTTTTGAAATAACAAAAATCCAGCTGGTCCTGAAAAGCTCTCATTCTCTGATTAAAATCCTTTTTATCAGCTCTACGTTGGCAGTAAGTCTGTCTGCATTTGCAAAATATTTGACTTGCTTTCTATAAAGAGATTTTGGCAGTGGTTAAGCTATGATTATACTGAAATAAAATTATACTGGCTTGAAAAGTGTTTTCAATTTTCTTGTTTATTTCTTCAAATCTCTTGGATGTTTTTTCAACTTGCTTGATAATTGTCTTAATATTTGGGGTACTTTGTGTGTATCTATCTCTCTTCCTCCCTCTCTCCCTTGAGTTCATCACTGCAGTATACATCCCCACTACTTAGCAACCCTCCCTGATAAAATAAATAAAAGGCACATGGCATTGCCACATTCCACATGATTTCAACATGTATTTTTTAACAGTCTAACATGCTAAACTGAGAACAGAACTCACTTCTGTCACTTCCACAGAAGTCAGAGCAGTGTAATTACTCTTGATTTACACTGATGTGAGAGGAGAATTATGCCCATAATCTTTTGTCTTTTCAACTTCTGCTCCCCCACCCCCAATAGGTTCTGTCACTTGAAGCAACAGAGACTATTAAGTATCAGTAGCATTAGGGTTTACAGTATAGCCTTCCTGTTACAGACCAGCTACCAAAATGCAAGGCAACTGCAAAATATTGATCAAGTCTGACTGCATCCAGTACAGGGCAGTGGGACACATACAAGCCAGGACATCAAAGCTTAGGTTAAAATTAAAAAGCAAACAATCCACCTGCCACTCATCTGATTGAAGCGCTCTTTAAACAATATTGTTATTACCTAAACAAGACAGTGACCCAGAATTGTAAGCACAAATCAGAGAGGGGAAAATGCAGAGAAATACTGCTGTCTCTTAGTAATAAGTGATCAGTTGTATGTCAAAGCAACAATTTTATGCTCGTGATTCTTGTGTGTTATATAGTGAGATTAAATCTTTGTAAGTTTTGAATTGACATAGTTCAAATCCTTTCATTTCATTGCTTGTTTAATCACAGAACAGTTTGAAGCATAATTTTCTATGCTTGATTCTAAAACAGGTTGAGACGTTCAAACGGCATTGACAGTAAGTTTTTGATTGATTATTACTTGTCTTTAATTTCGTATTCGTAAATCCTACTTTCACAATTCTGAATTACATAACCGGAGAAGTGGTTCCATTGTAAGCATGGAGGGTAAACAGGAAGAGGGTTAACAATAATTAATACTCAACAGAAAGAATAGTAACTTTACAGTTTACTACATATAATGTGATAATATGTTTTCCCCATGCTAAAGGAAATTTCCATCTATTTTGTTAAACCCAAGAATATAAAATCTCACACACTTCTCAGCAGGAATGAACTGTGCTGTGTTTAAAAGAGAAGGATGAATTCTATCCCTGAGATTGCAAGAGAGTTCAATGGGAACCTTGACATATCTCTGAGGGTTACGCCTACCATAAAATTTCTGATTACAATTAGTGTTTCTAAGCACAGTCATGGTTGCAGCCATGGTAAGTTATTCTGGATGCAATTCCTTGGCACATGGAACTCTCTTTGAAGGATCAGGTCCATTGTTGCGTTGGCAGTGCAGAAGTTCAATGTCAAAGATGTAAATATGTTCTCAAGCTTCTTTGATATTTACTTAAAAGTTTGAAGGATGACTTTGTCCAGCAAAAACAGAACTTTTGTATGTAGCCTTTTCTAGTCAAGTTTATGTTCACAACGGGTAGCACTATGGGTATTTGGGCTGCAGATTTTGCAGTCACATATTAAAGAGACACTTTCAAGTTGAGTTTTCTTGCGGCTGATTAATATTTTTAAAATGCAAGCTTCTCAAAGAGCAGACTGGCTTTTAATTTCTTAAAAATGTTTTGAAGGTGTTTTGTATCCTCCTGTTAGAAGAGTGTTTTGGCTGGGGTCAAGAACAACACCAAATATTTGGAATGCTCCCTCTCCTCCTTGTACTCACTATTGTCTGCTGCTACTTCAGTTTTAGTTTCAACTCTGCTGCTGTTGATACTGGTAAACACTCTCTTGCAGAACTTGGGGAAGATCATTCACCATCACTACAACTGTAGAAATATGCTGTCAAATATGCAAAGTAAAAAAAACAAATTGACAATTTTTGGCAAACTTCTTTCAGTTATAATAATCTTATGTGTTGCTATTTAAAAATAGTACAAACATTTTAGACAGAAATATGATTTTCAAGTTGATAGAGTCCCATCAATGCATCCAAGTAATTGCTTTTCTTAAAGTGTTGGTCCCTAATAGGTAGTCACTGTGGGTCTGCACATGGTCCAGCACCCAGAACCAGACATTTTTCAATCATGTGTGTGGGGCTGCTGCTACGTCACCTTGTGCTACAAAGCAAGGGCATAAGTGGCAGCACACAGCAACCACCACCTCTTCAGTTTCTCTTCTATTGTGCACGGTCTGGGACAGAATGCTCCTCTGTCCATAGCTTGTTCAAAACTCTAATCCTGCAAATATTGTAGATAGTTAAATTAATAGTTTTCAGTATCTAGCCGGTTAGAAGTCTTAGTGTTGTTCAGTGGTTCCCAATCTTTTTGGCTTGAGGGCCACAAATATGATTTTTACAACCCTGAAGGGCCACCAGGCTCTGCCAGCAGCCCCTCCCCCCTACTGCAGCCAGAGGGAAGGAGTTCATCAAGGAGGATCTCCCATCCCCCTGGCTGCAGCAGGGAAACCGTGTGCTCCACCTGGGTCCCTAAGCAGCTATTCCCTTCTGCAGCCAGGGGGATGGGAGATCAGTGCTCCCCTTCCTCTGGCTTCAGCGGGGACCCAGTACCTAGGGACCCAGGTGGAGTGCTTTGACGTGCTCCCTGCTACAGCCAGGGGAATGGGAGATCCTCCTTGGTGATTTCCTGTCCCCTTGGCTGCAGCAAGGAGCCTGCACCGACGATGCGCTCTGGTGGGTACTTAGGCAGCGTCTGTCTTCTGTAGTCAGCGTGAGGGGAGCCGCAGGCCACTCTGAAAGACCCCGCTGGCCACTCTTGGCCTGCAGGCAATGTGTTGGGAATCACTGGTGTAGTTAGTTAGTTATTGGGGTTTGGTGTGTTTGCTTCCATTGTTCCTCTGATGCCTTGGCACTTATCCCCAAGGGCTCAGATTTCAAGCCTTGCCTCGTCTGCCACTGGGTCTTCTTGGTGAGTGACCTGCAGGAGAACGGCCTCTAGTGCCTAGGGGAATCACACATCTCATCGACGTGTGAGCTCTGTTCCTCTTTTGTCCCATGCATTAGGCAGTCTTGGAATGTCAGACTTCATTGGCAGGAGATGGCGCTCGCCATGAGACCTCGGTCAGATTGTTCCTTGCCTCATTGGCCAGAGCTGCCGAGCACTGCCCCATTGACAGTGATGGACCCCTCTAGCAGGCCCCAAAACTCTGTGGAATGGAATCATGATGAAGGTAAGGAGAAGCACCTTCATAAGAGGTCGGACAAATCTGCTCAGAAGTCCTCAAAGAAGAGAGCAGCTTTCCCCTTTCCCTCAGGACTAAGCTAGATTCCACACCCCAGAGCAGGAGTGCTTGGAGCTCAAGGGTAATGAGGGCAGGCACTCACAGTACCAGGAGCTTTATGTGCTCCAAAACCATCCACCAAAGAACACAAGGACAGTAAAGAATACTCACTGCCTGCACTGGCAGTACCACACTGCATGGCCATGCTTGCACTGACAGATCCTGTATCAGAGCCTCCAGCCAGTTCTCCTCCAGCCAGACCTCAGCCCAGCTCAAAGACCTGACATCCAGAAAACTTGATATCCAGAGTCTTTGATACTAACAGACCTGGTGTTAGTGAGGGACATCACTACACCATCTACATGTCACTCTCTGATACTGAGCTCTAGCAAAACTACAGATGTTCTGACATCATTGTGGCACAGCTCTCTGAAGCCTGCCTCAAACTGTGTGACCTTAGCACAGCCAGTGTTGATGGCTTCACCTTTTGAGTTGGATAATTCTTACTCAGAAGGAAGAACAGGACACTGCCACCGGTTCTGCTGAGGCTCTACTCATAAGAACGGCCATATTGGGTCAGACAAACGCTCCATCCAGCCCAATATTCTGTCTTCCTACAGTGGACAGTGCCAGATGCTTCAGAGGGAATGAATAGAGCAAGGCAATTTTGAGTGATCCAGTCCCAGCTTCTAGCTGTTGGAGGTTTAGGGACACCCAGAGCATGGAGTTGTGTCTGACCATCTTGGCTAATAGCCATTGATGGACATATTCTCCAGAAACTTATCTAATTCTTTTTTGAACCCACTTATACTTTTGGCCTTCAGAACATCACAAGAGACTAGCCCAAATAAGAGCCTCCTGGGGACCCTCTTATCACTGGGACCAGCATCTGACAACCAGGGAGCAATGGTACCCCCCATGGGGTTCACTCCTTTACCCCTGATCTCAGACACCTCCTGAGGAAGATCCTCGGCTACCACTGGGGCACTTAGAAGAGCAGGAGCAGTTGGTACTGCTGGGTCTGCTGACAGTTTCTTCATCATCTCCTGATGAGGGGGGTGAGGTCGGTATCGCACTCTCTGACAGATGACTGCTCAGGGGGAGCACTGAAACACTCCTGATCCTGCTGGAAGACATTCAGGATCCATACATAAGCTCCCGTACAATCTCCAGTCTGAGGATTTACAAAAACAGAAACCCCAAGATAAGCCTCTGAATAGGGGATCTCTTGGAGTAAGGTACCATAACTGGGAAAAAAAGGGGGGGTGGGGTGGAATTAGGGTACTCAGGAGTTGGTATATGCCTATTGCTAACCTCAACAGAGAAAGTGAAAGGCAGTGTTTCTGTTGCTGGAGGCCAGTGGATTCAGGGAGCTGATCTACAGCTGGCACAGACAGGACTTCCTTACGCTAAGGGCAGGTGGTAGCAAGGTCCCTCACAATTCTGGATGCACCTGGGAAGCATCACATTCACCCACTCAAAGACTCTTACACCACCCTCCATTCCCAGGGACTATCCACCCTGGCACTGCACAGGAAATATTTCAGACCTCTGCAGTATAGGTTCCAGCCAGCCCCACAACCATTATACCACCAGAGATCCTATGAACTACTGAGAAATCACCACAGGTTACTGAGAGGCAGACACATGGTTCCTCTCCAGACCCAGAAGCCTTTCACAGGATGCTTGAGAGCCATTTCTTGGCTCTTGAAGAAAACCCAGGAAAGTCCATTTTTATACCCACAATGACTATAGAACTTATAGGAGCAGTCCTGGACATGAATGCAACCAGGGTCTACTTATTGCCGGATAGATGCCTCGCAACGCAGGACTTTATTATCCAACTTCAACTTGATCCTCAAATGACAGTGTGGTCCTGCTAGGTCCTCCTGGGTCACATGCGTACACCATGCGTATAAGTGATCCCCCCTTCACCTTGCTTCACCTGCACAGCCTCCAGACTTGGTTGAATAAAGTCTGTGTCCTGAATGCTGACTCATTAGGCAAGAGTGTCACTTCTTCCCAGCATCTGGACACCTCTCACCTGATGAGAGAAAAGACATGATTGTAAGGGAGTTCCCTTTATCCCCCTCACCCACAAGGACACTTATCACAGAACCGGCTCTTGTTGGCTGAGAAGCACACCTGGACAACCACGTAGTTCAGGGTTCCTGGACTCCACAAGCAGAAACAATCACACCAACCTGGCATCCTGCCATCTGACAGCCTGGCTTTTGGATGGGCAATGGAGTTAGAGAGATCCTACTTGATGAAGGTCTGAGCCATCGGCCTCAGTAGCCAGAAGGTTGACTCGGAAGTGCACCTGGACAACCACGTAGCTCAGGGTTCCTGGACTTCACAAGGGTCCATGTCCCACATCAACCATCTCGAGCTGTGAGCAGTACACAGGGCATGTCAACAGTTCCTGCCTTTCATTTGATCCACTCAGTCAAGTCAGGTCAAACCATATGATCACTGTTTACTATATAAACGGGGAGCAAGGGCCACACCTCTCTGCAGGGAGATGGCACAGCTATGGAATTGGTGCCTCCACCATCATATTACCCTCTTGGCAGCGCACCTACCATGAGTAATGAACTCCCTAGCAGACAGCCTCCTTAGGCATTTTCATATGGATCATGAATAGAAATACCACTCATCCATGGCACAACAGATTTGTCTTCAGTGGTGATTCCCATCTTGGGAACTCTTCGCCAACCCAGCCAAACAAGAAGTGGCTAATTTACTGTTCTCGCAATGCACAGGGATACAGATCTAGAGGGGATGCCTCCCTAGTACAGTGGTCAGACCCCCTGATGTATGCCTTCCCTCCCATCTTCCTCCTCCCATGCATCCTCAGGAAAATCAAGGTGACTGTAATCTTAATAGCTCCTTGGTAGCTGAGACAGTTTTGATTTACTATGGCTCTCCAGGCCTCCCTTCCATGCGGTCACTAACAGAAGTCTCGAAACCTCCTGTCACAGAAGGAGGGCAGAAGCAAAAAGCCCAATCTGGCATCCCGCCATCTGACAGCCTGACTTTTGGATGGACAATGGAATTAGAGAGACCCTGCTGGAGGAACGTCTGAGCCATCTGCCTGAGTAGCTGAAAGCCCTCCACGAGCATGTGTTACATAGCCAAATGGAAGCTCTTTTCTCGATGGTGCCATGAATGCCAATTGCTCCCAGAAGAGGCTGGCATTCCCCTTATCTTGGACTATCTCCTCTCCTTAAAATCTTTGGGCCTCTCACTGAGTTCACTGTGAGTACATCTAGCAGCCTTTAATGCCTTCCATTCCCCCAGTGGAAAAAACTGTTCAATTTTTTATCCACCTACAACTCTAAATTTTTTAAAAATGCATCATGAGAACATTCTAATTAGTGTCAAGGTCAGTGCTGGCTAGGAGTTTGAACCTGGTTTCTCTCTACCTTAATGAACTCACTGTTTGAACCCTTGGCCTCCTTTATCATGCTGGAGGTATTTATTACATTTATCAATGAAGGCAGCCCTCCTCATGGTTATCGCCTCAGTCAGAAGTATAGGCAAACTTGAGGCCCTTATTGGGACTTCACTTTATATCATCTTTCCCAAAGATAAAGTATTCCTGATCCTGGGCACATAGCTTGCGTACCCACAGTGAATACAAAGAGGGACCCCATATTGCAAAGAACTCCAGTTACTATAAGGTAATAACCTTCCTTCTCCACTGGAAAAAAATAATTTAAAATAGATAATGGAAATATTTCTATTAGGTAATATAAAACTTTGTTTTTATAAAACATAGATTTGTGACCAAATTTGACATGACAGTGTCTCTTTAAATTAGTTTTGCCAATAAATTATTTGTCTGTTCATATTTTTACAGCATTTTAAATGTCATGGATCGGTATTATTATAACTTCTGTGTAATAGTATATAGTAAATGGAATGTGTAGTGACTGAGTATGGAGTTGCAAAAATCATGCCTTTGGGATGTTGTAAAGCATGATGGACAGCAAAGTGCTTTTTCAACATCCCAAAGGTGTAATTGGCTCAGAGAAACTACATGTCCTTGAGGTTAATATTGCTAGTCTCCCTTCATTTCCTTGTATAAATAAGTCGTATGGCTATATTAAATTGATGACTGAAAATTGCCAGCATACTGTACATTATAACATAGTTAAAGTCAATTAGTGATTCCTCTCTTTAGAATGCTGAGACAGTCATTCTTATTAATCTGTTTCATGACAAACTTGAAGGGAATACATTCAAAATCATTCACTTCTCTCTCCTACAATAATTAACATAGTAATCCTTTTAAAATAATTTCAGAAATCTCAGTCTCCTTGAAAACAACTCAGGACTTGCACCATCATTATTCAGGTAAGCAGGAGGCACTTGAACGACAGCTGAGCAACTGCACCCATTAACAAGCTGTGGTAATATTTGTATGATTCTTATGCATGCTTCAGTTTCCCCCTGTGGTTTGTACTGCTATGAATTGAATGTAGAGGAAAGGAACAAAGTGATAGACTCACGTAGCCATCTGATTGGAGATCAGAGTCACTAAGAAATTGAACAGAAATTGAATAGAGGATCCAGACGAGACAATGGAAAAACCAATGACTGGGACATTCACACATAGGGTATGTCTATACTGCAATATAGCCAGGGTTTGAACTCAGGCTCAAGCATAAGCCCCCTTCCATCTATCTACAGACAAATCATGCTGACCTAGGATTTGGACCCCGGGTTCCAGGACCCCATGGGAATCTGTGCCTGAGTCAAGCCAGAATCCAGGATTCAAGCCCTATTGCTTTGCAATGTAGATACAGCCCCTCTGGACTCATGCTCTGGGAGTCTGCCAAAAGTGTCCCACAGTCCCACAGGTCGACTTTGTCCTTTGGACAGTCAGGTTTGGTGGACAGTCAACTTTTTCCACACTATACCACGAACAAAGGGCTGGAGCAGCCATATTTTGGGAGGGCACTAGGAAGCCTAGGATATGGGTAGTTGGATTTGGGTCCACATGCAGTGGAGATGCTGGAACCTCAGGTTGGGACCCAGGGTTCAATAATTCCTAACCTGATGTGAACCATTTGTTAACCTGAGACTTTAGTGTCTACACTCATTCTTAACCTGAGGTTACAAATCAGTGTAGACACTGAAGTCTTAGGTTAACAAATCTAGCATCTGCCAACTCAAGTTCTACTAACCCTGGGTTTACACTGCAGTGTAGACATACCCTCAGGGACTAATATCCAAGAGCAGAGCAAAAGCCCTGCAGAACAAAGGGGAAAGGTGTCAGGTGGCTGTGTTAAGAGCTGTTTCATTCACAGTTTCATTGTTGTGTAGACTTCCAGCCTTGGACTGGCTGAGCTCTGGGACCTTCCCACCTTGCAGGGTCCTAGAAGCCCAGGCTCCAGTCTGAGCCTGGAAGTCCACACAGCAACGAAACAGCCCCGTGAGCCCAAGTCAGCTGACATGGGCCAGCCATGGTTGTCTAGTTGTTGTGTAGAAATATGCCTAGAAACACAGGACTGTCACCTGGGTTGAAGACAAAAGAACAGAGACAGAGAATGGAAGCAGAAATGGTTCCTACAGCAACATAGCTCAAGGGAGCCCTGGCTTTAGACTGTTTAAATTATGTCTTAATTTTTCTTTCCTATGGACATATGGGCTTTCAGATTCTGTACGTCAGGTGACTAATACATTGCTACCTTGCTTTGAAAGGGTTGGTTGGTGTCACAACAAATACTTACTCGGAGTATTGCGCCCTGAACGGGTAAAGAATAAATCTTCCACAGGAATCTGGCTTGGCTGGTCTCACTGCAATGAGCTCCAGAGAGCGAGAGAAGAATTGCTAGCATGCAAAGGCCCAGTTTTGGAGTTGCGGAGGCCATGGGCCTGCCCTCATGTGAATCCGAGGGGTCTGGCATGAGACCCTGCGAATCCATAACACAAGCACATTAATTCTTTCTCTGTCATCTTCTGTGGCTCCCACTTTAAAGAATCACACTAGAGCTCACCCCAGTGGAAGCCCTATATTAATTTCATACCTAACACTGCATTGAGGCCATTTCAGGTATTTGTTGGCAAATGATGATAAAGAAAATAATAGGCCTTGGCAATCAAAAACTTTCACAGTTTCACAGTCAATGAAAACTTCAAGAACTGAACTATAATGCCAGAAAAGACAAGGGCAATGGTTTGTTCATAGCTGTCACCTCCAGTCTTGATAAAGTACAGTATTTGCTGCACTTTCCTCCTTTCTTCTTGCCTGCTGGAGTGGATTTCTTCAGTTAATTTGTACTGTACTACTTAATCTGTGTTTATAGATTTATGAACTCGCTGGATGTCTAGCAGGGAATAAATCTTTTGGACACTGATTGCCTACATGGCTGTTTTATTCCTAAATTGAGAATGCACATAGATTGCTTCAAAGCTACAGATTTCTATGCTTTCTGGTGAGGAGGAGAATTGTCCAAAACCTACCAGCAGATGTCCCTGTAGACCACACTACCTTAGATCTTTCATGAGAAACTTTGGATAAAACATAAGCAATATCCAGCTATCTGAACTTCAGAGAGTGTGCCATATTTACAATGAATAGTATCGAATTTTTTCATCCCAAGGGCAGGTATAACTCCACTGACTTTGATAATATTATGCCTGTGACAAATTTGACCTAGCATCTATTTGTGCATGTTATTTAATTAGGTGATATTTTTCAATACAATCTAGAATCTGTTCCATTGTCAGCATACAAAAATAGATGTTTTCAGAGGCTTTTGGGTTATTTTTTTTCATTTGTAATGCAAGGATGGACTTGTGTCTGCAACACTGGGTGGGACTAGGGGAACCTGAGTTCAGTTCTGGATTTTACCACAGAGTTCCTGTGTGACTTTTGGGAAATCACTTAATCTCTCTGTGCATCAGTTCACACATCTGTAAACTCTGGCTAATACTTCTCTGCTTCTTAGATACTCTGAGGATAAGTCCATAAACACTTGGTTGATGCTCAGAGGTTATAGTGCTAGAGGCCATATATATATAGATAGATAGATAGATGAAAGGCTGACCACATTGTAATATTACAATAAAGCATTGTCAAATATTTCTGAAAATCAACCAAGCCAATGCTAGCCCAGTGTAACAGAACTGTCTGTTTTGTTTGCAGCTGTTGAAAGGAACAATTTAATGAGGCTTGCTCACACTATACCATTTACGCCAGTCCAGTTCTTTGGTGAGTGCTAATTTCTCTGTTCTGTTTTGAATGTATTATAGTCACAGCATGGAATATTTTTTAAAGAAAGCAGTTAAAAAAAACCTCATAGGTTGGATTAATTTAGGTAGATATAATTTACAGTCATTTTCTGAAAGGAATAACTTCTGTAACCTGCACTCTGGGCTAGAGAGTGTGAGAATGATACTATAACCTGGTGGGTAAGACACCCACCTGGGAAACCTAGGGTCTAGTTCCCCTGTTCCAATCCACAGTGGAACAGCTTCAACATGAGATATTGAGGGAGCCCCACACATCAGAATATCCCAGAGCTCAGTGGCTACAGCACTCTCCAGAGAGTGGAGAGACCTCTCTTCATATCTTTCCTCCCAATGAGGCAGAGGGAGAAATTAAACCTGGGTTTCCCAAGTGAGTGCTCTAACCACTGGAATAAAAGGTATTAGGTAAGCACCTTCTCTGGCTGTTCTGTGTGGACAGAGGCAGGTACCTAATTCATTCTCACAAGAAACATCTGAGTCGCCTAAGCCAACTGACTCCAAGAGAGGCGGTTCCAATTGTGGATCATTAGCAGAGATAGACCCCTTCCTGCAGATCATACATACACGCCGAACTCCTGGAGAGAAGTGGATCGTAGGATGCACTGCTGCTGTTGGCAAGTCCCATTGGTTAGCATTGGCAGCTCCCTGCCTAGCATGCTGGCTTCTGTGGATTTCATTCTGAGCTGACTATCTCTCCCCATTCATTGTATAGAGAGCCCAGATGCCCAGGCTTTCTGGTTCACAGTGGGGTTCCAGGGATTTTTCTAGATGCCTAAAAGTTAGGCATTGCAATGCTAAGTATTGCAAAGCCTAAGTTCCTTTGTGGAGCCAGGTCCCAGGAGCTCTCCTACACAGGGTGCTCTGGGCCTGAAATGTACTGTGCCAGCTCACCTGGCTCTGAGAGGTCTCCCTTTCCTCTTGACGTCTCTTCAGCCCATCTTCTCCCTCACCCTTGATTTGTGTGGCTTTTTTATATGGTTTTTAAATCCATACTCCACTTGTGGAGTTCTTTTGTGTGGAGAGAATTCCAAACAATAAAACTGATCGATATAGAATTTGAAGGGTTTTTAAAAATTCTTTTATCCATTTATTAGCAGTTTGTTTCATTAAGGAAATAATTCAGTATTCTACAGCAATCCCGCCCCCCCCCCCCCCCCAACACTGCCACATCTTGATTATACAATTTAGGGCCTGATTTTCCACTCCCTTAATTTGGTTCAACTTTAACAGAGCTGATATAAACTGTGTAATGCAGTGGAGAATCAGACCCCTAGTATCTGGGACCATTACTGCAGAATACTTCCCTTGGATGTTGTATAAAATGATCTTAGGACATAGAAATGGTATTCTTAAATGTTAATTATTCTATCAATAATTCTGATCAGTATTCCATTTAACTGAACATTTGTAGGCCTAATTAGTGGGCCTAATTTTCAGCCTGGCTTATACCTGGCCTTCTGTGTGGCACCTGTAATTATTTGTGTGTACAGGCAATGTACCTCAAGATGCTCACAGATCAGATGCTCGTATGTCTATATTACATTAATTGCCTCTGCAAATAACCTCAGTCACAAAAAGGGATGGGAGGCTGGTTATATTCGTTTATGGAAGATAATAATAAATAGTTTTCCCCTGTCTACTGGTCAAGGGTAGAATACTCTGTTACAAGTACACAATGAGACAGAATATGAGATTGAGCAGAATCTGAATGCAAAATTATGCTGTTAAGTGTGATAGAATTTCGTGACACAGGAATTTCTAGGAACAAAGCCAATTTCTTAATTTAAAACAGTAAACTTAAATCTCCATGTTTATTTGTCTCAATTTCTTCCCATCACCCTTAGTTTATATTAAAACAGAACCCTGAATATTATAGAAAAGCTGATGTCCTTCTAGCTTCAGAGGATTCACTTGTTCCCAGTGTGTGTTAGTTTGGGCCAGACTCTGCTCATCTTGATTAGTATCTGATTTCTCAAATAACCCTGTTGAAATCAATGGGACTGCCATGGAGCAAGGTGCTAGTGCGAATAAGGATGGCAAAATCCAGCAATTAGCTTTTACAGTAGTCCTCAAGATAAAGGTGTTACCTGTTACCAGCAAGCAAGATCAAAAGGGAAAAATGGTATGAGTAGTATTGATCTTAATTGTTTTCAATCAGATTAAAAAAAAATCTCGCTAAAAATTCTTCTTGTATACAAATACAAAGAGGATGAGAGAGAGTCTCAGCATATTTTGATTTAATTTCAGTTTAACCCATTATAAATAAGATATTGGTGTTTAAAGACAAAGGTTTAGACCCAGCTATCCATAAAATCCACTAAGTCTGCTGCTACTGGGAAAAGCACTAAAAAAAAAGAAAATGACCACAGCTGTTTTTGATAAGATCCCCTGGTTTAAATGAACATGATTTGCTTGTGTTGAAGAATGCTTGAAGGCTCGAATTCATCCCTTTAAAGAAGGCCAGTTCAACTCTGTGCACCACTTAAGTCCTCAAAATAGAGAGCCAGTGTAGTTTAAGGGGTTCATAGTTCTTGTGCTGGCACTCTAGACAAGGGTGAACTTCACCTATTGTGAACAATAGAAGACTTGGATCATATTTCAGGAATACAATTTCTCTTTGGGTAACATAGTGGAAATCCATATTGTTAAAGTGAAAAAGTTATATGCTATTTTAGGGTAAGAAATGTAAGTGTCAAATGGTGTTGCTGTGATTTGTGATACTTATAAACAAAACTTCTTTTGATCTCAGCTGGAGAGGAGGTGACAATCTATCGGCTAGAAGAGAGTTCGCCTTTGAACCTAGATAAAAGCATGTCATCCTGGTCACAGCGTGGGATGGCTGCAATGATCCAGGTCTTGTCCCAAGAGGAGATGGATGGAGGTCTCCGTAGAGCCATGAAGGTCATTTGTAGCTGGTCTGAGAATGATGTATTGAAGTTGGGACAAGTCTTTATTGTGAAGTCTTTTCTTCCTGAGGTGGTTCAGACATGGCAGAGGATATTTCAGGAGGGCACAGTGCTACATCTGTGCCTGAGGGTGAGTATAAATCTGGAGGGAAACTGTCCAGCCCAGTTTGGCAGGTATAAAATGGCCTGGATTTGACCTGCTCTTTAATTATCATTGTTACCCTATTGGAGAGAGGGGCTTGGAACAAATTCATCGCCTATTTATGATTTATAAGGAACACTCCCTTTTTGTATTTATGCTGGCCTTTCTTTATAGTCTTATGTAAAAGTAATACTAATAAATCTGGTTTTGTTTAGGAAATACAACAGCAAAGGGCTGCTCAGAAGCTGATATATACCTTCAACCAAGCAAAGCCACATACCATTCCATATACTCCAAGGTAGGGAAATTGCCTTTCTGGAATGAGGAAGAAAAGACTAAATACAATCTTTTGCAATATTTGTCAGGCACTTTATACCTTTCTGTGACTTGATGACTCTAAGAAGTCATAAGAATAATACACGTGACCTGTCCGTGCCTAGGGGAGCCACCTGAAAATGCCAAGGTCAGGGCAGGCTGTAAAAGGAGAGCAGATTCTCCCAGCATTGGTGGGTGATACTGAAGTCAGACTTCCCAACCAGCCACAAACAGTGCTTCTGATTCCCCCAAACCGGTTATCAAGAAGCCAAAATAAAAATATACACAGCCCCCTTTACTGCATTTCAGTCTCTGGCTCCCAATCCGCCACTAGGTCCATTAAAGAGATCAGTTATTTAAAACTCTATGCTCTTTACCAAAAGTTTTCTTCTGACCCCAAAGGGTCAGCCACAGCACCAGATCAATATAAGTTTAGATTTTACCCAAAATACCACGCTGCCAGCCACTCCTTTAGTAACTAAAACTAAAGGTGTATTATAAAAAGAAAGAAACAAGCTGTAAGAGAAATGTTAAAGGATTAAAGCAATCAGATACATACAAATGATTTGAAAAGTCCATATATATCAAGTTTCAAGTAGAATTGTAGAGTTTGCAGGCTTGTATAGTCCATCTGGTATACATCCAGTATCTGGATGGGTCTCAGTCCTTTGTTTCACAGCTTCAGTTCAGTTCAGTTGTAGATGAGTTGATCCAGAGGTAGGCTGGAGACTAAAGACAAAATGAATGTCGTGCAGCTGCCTTTTATGTCCTTAGGGCTTTGCCATGCTGCTGTGGAATTTTACAGGAACAACATGGAGTCCAGAGTCACATAAGTAAATCCTGGTGACTCATCACGTATATCCCTGGCTTCTCCCCCTGGGCTCCTTGTACCTGTGAATTTCCTTAAAGAAGTTAATTAATTAATTTCCATTAAGCAGGCTAGTGCTGCAGCCATCCTGTCTGGGGTGTTGCCCAGACACAGCACAATTTGAAATACAGATATATCAACCATATCTATAGCTTCCATTACACATATAACACATGAACATAAACATTATAATCTTACTTAGCACAGTATAGCCTTTCTAACAGTACCTGACATGGCATATATAATATGAATTATGATTTTGACATACTGATGTTAAACAATATAATAAATGCCCTCGCCCCCAAATCCAGCCAGCGTGACAACACGTATCACTAGATAACCTGGCTGGCCATTGTCCTATGTCTTAAAATCTTTCTCTTCACTGTATTGGCCGAGACCTGTTCATGCGCTGTCCTTCCCGTAGGTTGAAACTGCTGATGCTTAGACACGCTGGTGCTTGGTGCATTAAAAATGCATCTGTAGTGACACAGTTTTAAAGAAAACTCTGGATTGCAGGTGACATTGATTAAGTGACTTAAATAAGAGTGTGCTGGGAGCAGGAGGTTTTCAGCGAGATCTCTCAACTATGGCACTTATTCCCCTTCTCCTTGGTTTTATAAAGCCCAGCTTTGTTGATTGTCTTCCAAGGCCTATTTTCTTCTGCGTAGTTTTTATGAAGAGGGCAGGTTGATAACATTTGACTGGGTGAGTGGAGGAATTTTTGGGAAATATAAAGGATTAGGTGGTGTGCATTAACTGGGGCAGATTGGTGAGGTTTTTTAATAGATGTCCATCTAAATGAAATTGTATCCATACTTTTAATATTTGTAACGTGCATAAAGCTTATGATAAGCATTAATTAAATTGAAATAAATAAATCAAATAAATATACATGAATTAGAGACATTGCAAATTTTTTCCAGAATTATATCTGTTGCTTGTTTGTGTTGAAGAAGTTTGTGAAAGAAGGGCATGATCCAAAGGCCATTGAAAAATAATTGGAAAGAATGTCATTGACTTTATTGGGCTTTGGAAAAGGCCCTTATTGAGCAAAAAGGAAAGCAAGGTGAGAGTGAGAGAACAAACAGTCTTCCAATTCTGCTGAGCATGCTGCTTTGAGATGTAGCTGCTCTCGTGTGGAGAGAAAAATCATTTCAGGGTTGCACACTGGCTTCCAGTGGGCTGCAGAGAAAGTGCATGTAACAAATCTCTTATATTTTGAATGTCCCCTTAGATCGGTATTCATTTGGTAAAACAGATCATAATTTGCTACTGAGTGCTTACAATAAAGTTTTGCTGTTTCTTTTACAAGGAACTTTACAGAGCATGACAGGAAACGCAGGGCCTTCTGCTCATCAAAAAGTTCTATCCAAGTGAAAATGGCTTTCCACTTCAGAAAAGCAAAACCTCACGTTGAGAATGGTTGACCAAGTCTGGTTTGGAAAGTGTGAGGGCCCAGATGTTTGAAGACCCATTATCGGGGCACATATTTTTTTATGTGCACCAACACTTTTCCTTATGTTTTGGGCATTGCCATGTTTTTTATACCATCTCTAGAAATGCCACTTTAAAACCTGTGCTTCTTTGGGAATGATATGACCTCTCATGTGTTACAATCTATGAGCATATATAGGACCTGATCCAAAGCCCATTGAAGTCAGTGGGAGTCTTTCTATTCGGTGGGGCATGGATATGATCTATTTGTACTACATCTTTAGTTTGCTGAATACGCAGCATTAAATGTGGAAACCATGCTCTTTTGACCCTGTCCCATTACCCAGAAATACTCCTGGGAGAAAATACATATATTTCTGGTCTCCCATTCAACAGCAGCCACACTTCTACACAAGCCAGTTCCATCTCGCTGTATGCTTTTTTTTGTTTTTTAGTTACTTACCATTAGGAGTGTATTTTTTTCCCTTAGGCATGGCAGTGTAGAACTGTGGTTCAATATTTGAGATTGGGAAGGAATTTTCCCCCAAGTGAGACTGGCAGAGATCATGGAGTTTTTTTTTGCCTTCCTCTGCAGAGTGGAGCATGGGGACTTGCTCACTGGTAAATGGTGGATTCTCTGTGACTTGATGTCTTTAAATTAAGTTTTGAAGACATCAGTAACTTAGCCAGAGGTTAAGGTCTGACAATAGGAGTGGGTGGGTGAGGTTCTAAGCCCTGCAATGTGCAGGATGATCACAATGGTCTCTTCTGGCCTTAAAGTCTATGAATAGTCTCCCTGTTTGCCCCACTACTTCGATGATATGGCATCTGTGAGCATTACTGGTCACTGGATATCTTTAGACTAGCTTATTTTGAAGAAAGTGTTTTTGAGTTTGAGAGGAGCCTACCCCCCTCAAAAACAAACAAACATCATCAGGCTTTGATAGGGGAAGGAGTGCACCTCTTTTACAAAATAGCGTGTGATGATTAATTAACTGTCCAAAAGGGCCCTGATTCAGGGCCGTTATTATCCATTAGGTACAATAGGCACAGTGTCTAGGGCCTACGAAACTTTCAGGGCCTACGAAAAAAATTTGTATATATAATTTTTAATTTTTATTTAAAAAACTATTTATTAATAGCTTAAAATCAAATTAGTTATTTTGATCAGGGGGCCTACGAAGGCAAGTGTGCCTAGGGCCTACGAAGGTCTTAAAACGGCCCTGCCCTGATTTAGTCTTTTTATAGCACTTGTTCAAGGGCATTTCTTTAATTAATCTTAAAGATTTCAGTCTATCTATTTATGCTGTGCCTACTCTATGAGGTAGGGATGTGATTTTCCTACTTGAGTACACATACCTGCACTAGCTCTCCTCGAATGAGTGCAAGTGTAAATAGCAGTATTGCTGCGGTAGCATGGGTAGCAGCGGTGGCATGGCTTAACGGTGCCAAGTACACACCTGCTTGAAACCAGTGGATATGTAGTTGGCCTGTGCCTCCGCTGCTGCTACCCGTACTATGCTACGCTGCTATTTATACTTGTGCTAGATCAGGGAGAGCTAGTGCAAGTATGTGTACCTGAGCAGAGGAATAACACCCTTAGTTTGCAGCATAGACATAGCTGTAGAGATTGGCTGGAATAACGAGCATTCCGTTTTACTCAGAGTACACTTCTTGTCCACTGATACTCCTGTCCACAGAAGGGCTTTGTTTTGAGATAATTCTCTGAAATATCTACTCCAGTAGGAGTAGGAGATGTCTCCACTAGGAGACATCTTTCGGGAATCATTTCCTGCTATCTGCCATTTGTTACTTTCTGCTGTTGTGCATTTTCTGAGAGGTGTGAAGTTTAGAAGTGGTGGAGTAGTGTCCCACTTTTCGGTACAATTGCCTTGCTCTGTAATCATTGTGACCTGACTGTGAGGATACTCATCATCCTGCCAACTCCTGACTGAGAACATTTTTACCCGCAGGTTTCTGGAGGTTTTCTTAATATACTGCCATTCAGCCAATCAGTGGCTGACCATAGAGAAGTACATGAGGGGTGAGTTCCGCAAGTACAACAACAACAATGGGGATGAGATTACCCCCAGCAATTTGCTGGAAGAGATGATGTTGGCTTTCTCTCACTGGACCTACGAGTACAGCAGGGGGGAGCTCCTTGTCCTGGATTTGCAAGGTGACTGCCAAAATGCAACAGTTTAGCATATAACTTAGAGATGTCACTAAGAAAACAATGTTGTATTCAACTTAGAGAAGAGGAGCCAAATTTTGCTCCCATTTGTACCTATGTCATCCCTGAGCAATGCCAAAGACATTCATGGAGTTACACTGTATTTACACATGTGTAAATGGGCATTGTGGAATTACTCAGAATTTATATAGGTGTAAATGAGAGCAGTTTCTGGCCCCATATATATAGTTTAGGAGTACAAGCACCATGTACTAAAACAATGTCCAGTAACATTTCAACTGGCTGTATAAAAAACACTTTGGATGTAAATGTTGATGAAGATTGTTAAATATTTGTAACAAAAACACATTTTACTCATCAGAAGGCTGAAACCTGGCATTAGTTATTGTTTATATTTTTCATTAATAAAACTGAAAACAGTTTAAATAAGTTGCAGTTCTGAGAACTATTCTCAGAGTCTGGTGACTCCTCAAAAAGCAGAGAACGTGGGATGATTACTTTACAATACATGTGTAAAGGGAAACATGGTATATTTAAAAAAATTGACATTTGGCAGTGTACAGAAAATGAACACCATTCAATTTAACAACAAGCAGTTTAAACATCATTGATTCTCATTCCTGTCAAGGGCAATATGTACTGCTGGACAGAGGCTTAACATATTTACATTTTTCAGCATTCAGAAGCTGTGAATTACAGTAAGACTGCCTTGTCAAGCAAAAAAACCTTTTAAGTCCATGCTTGCCTTAATTTGGTTTTATCTTCACATTAAGAAATATAAAGATACTTTAAGTGTGTCGTTGGTGCAACATATTGCAACTGAGCCCCATGTCTTCCCTTGTTTTTAAGATTTTGTTAGGTTTATTATAGTACTCCTGAAATAGACCAGGACCAGTGTCTTCAGCCTGGAAAAGTTAAGCATGCACATAAATCTTTGCAAAACGAGGGCCCTTGTTTCCATCCCAAACCGGGAAACAGAAGTGTGAAAAAATGGAGTAAAATTATTTACAGAATTCTTTTGAACCTCTGAAAAAGTCTGCCTTAGGTTTGGGCCATACTAGACTGGCTTTCCCTAAATTGGAGCTCTCTAATCAGAGTACAAAGCCAGTTCCTGTTGGAACTCCAAGCGGACTAGGAAACCTGCAACTAAAGGGGGGGGGCGGTAAAATCACTCTCTCTCTCATGTGCGCACACACATGCAATCTCTATAACTATATTTACTATACTTCTATTTAAATATATTTACCAAAGCCCTTTGGCATGTGTTACAAATTTTCAAATATTTTAACATACTGTGAGCACAATAGTTATAGCTAATCTTTACCTATCTACCTGTACCCATTGCAGAACATTAGTTCATCTCTTCTGGACCATGGGAATTAAAATAATTGGATGTTATATGTTCATAGAAGTTTTTCTCTACATCAGAAGTTCAACCATTTTCTCAGATATAAGGCAATTACTTTTTAAAGTAAAATCTCATAAGCATTGGTTTGAGGAGAGGAGTTCAGCGCAAAGGAGTCCATTCTTCCATTGATTCACCACAAAATGCCTATTAGCACTGACTGGAGTTACTTATCTAACTCTACTGTAACCACCAGCAAGAGGTGAAGGGAGAATGGACCCCAGCATCCTCACAGCACAACATCTAAATAAAGGGACATATTCTGGTACCTTTACTCACCTTGAATAGCACCTTTCCCTATAAGTAGCCCTATTGAAATCGATAGGATTTTTATAATGAAATAAGGTGCTATTCAACAGGAGTACAGTCGCAGAATTTGGCCTCATTTTACTGTAGTTACAACAGTTTTGGCAACTATTTCCATCGTTACCTAATATAGATCCATTTGGGTAAGTTTCTAGCCTATCCATTACTAAATCCAAGAACATGTAATATCTGGAATAAGGTGAGAAGAATTGGCATTTATTTGTCTATAGTTAACAAATAGCTACGGCATTTTATTGTTTACCTTAAGTGTAAATTTAGACTCTACAAAGAAAATTGATATTTACACTGGTTATGATTTCATAACATGATATTTAAAAAACAATCTTTGCTTGTAACACATTCTGTCTAATTTACCGTAGGTGTTGGGGAAGACCTGACAGATCCATCTGTTATTAAACCTGAAGGGAAGCAGTAAGTTTATTGTCATTTTATCAGATGTCATTTCAGAACGTGGTGTGTTTGATGTGATTCACTTCAGACAATCTATAGCTGATGGTATATTTATGTGGACATTTATATTCTCAATGGGAGTTTTTGATTTTTTTAAATAAAGAATTAAATATTTGATTTGAATGTAGTAGTTTTTGTTTTTTCCCAAATGGTGTAGTTCCAACTGAATAATTATATATGATCTACGAGAATGGAGACGGGGCTGGACACACAAGATTTCTGGTTTTGCAACAGGGCTGTTAATAGTGCTTTTTATTTATTCAACACGTCATATAAAATGGCACTGGGAGATGCATTAGTTTTGTTTTCTGGGTGTTGTGGTACTTTAGTGTAATTTTTGTTTGGTTTGGTTTGCAAGTGGCTGGACAGTGTTTCTGACCTAGAGTGTACAGGAAGTCATACCAGATGATCTGGTGGTCTCTTCTGGCATTAAACTATGGCACTTGGGGCTTGTCTACATGAATGTTTAGTTCACAGCAAGGTGGGCTGTTAATAGGCACACTCGCTGTCCATGTTTGTTAGTGCACTTTAATCTACTCCTGTTTCAAAGTGGAGTAGATCAGAGTGCACCAACATACTGTTAGGATCCACAGGGACAGTCAATGTATGGGAAGGCTCTTCAGGGGTAGATTCAAAACCCAACTTCCTGTGAACTAAATGCTTGTGCGGATAAGCCCTTAGTTCTGCACGCAGTGGAGTCTGCTTGTATGCATCAGAGTGTCCGATCAAATCTTGTCTCCAGTTAAATGTCATAGCACCCTATGTAATATAGGTAAATATCATTAACCCAATTCCACAAAAGGAGACACTGAAGTTCAGAAATATTAAATGACTTGCCCAGGATACAGAACAAGTCAATTCCAGAACGCAGATTAGAAACCTGATCTCTTGTCTCCAAAACCATTGTTGTTGTTAATACTATTGGTATTATCAATAACATTAGTAATTAATAAACAATCACACCACATTAATAAGTGGTAATTATCACATGTTGATTATAGATAATATATATGTATTATTGCAAAAAATGTGCTAGATGTTTCACAATAAAGAGAAAACAAAATCCCACCCTCAAACAGAATCGAATTTTGGACATGATGCTACAAAGGGATGTGTGAGACAAAACAGTAAGGAATGCTTGGGAGAAGGACAGAAAACATAGTAATAAGATCAGACAAATGAATAAAGGGACCAATAATGTACCATTGCAGTGAATAGGGTTTTGCCTTTGACTTCAATGGGAGGCAGAAGCAGAGTGAAAATAAATTGTTTGTGGGGACTGTTGTAGAAGTCTATGCTTAAAGCATTAGACCATAGCGCTTCAGCTGGTAGGTCACTTCACATCTCTGTATCTTGGTTTTCTCATCACTAAAAATAGGGATAATAATACTTCTTCTTTGAATGTTTGTCTCTATATGTATTCTGCAGTCAGTACACATGCACCTGAGACTGGAGAATTCTTGGGAGTAGTGTCCACTGGTTCACACCTGCACCCTTGCTATTCTTGTGCTCTGTGCCAAGGATATAAGGGGTGGGGCGGAGCAGGGCGGATCAGCACTTATCCGGTTCCTAATCCACAGTGTCTGGCACGGATTCTCATCCATGTTTTCCTGTAAATATTTCAAAGTTGTAGATATAGTTAATTAGTATTAGTAGTTTTACATGTGCAGCTAGCAGTTAGCTTGAACCCCCACCCCAGGGAATTCTCCAATCCTTCAGTGTGTGACTTAGATTATATCTAGACCTCCAGTCTTCACAAACTGTGTCTCCCACTCCCACTCCATTTTGGTCTGCAACGACGACCAGCACTTGTTCTACTGTCTCGGAGAAGCTCATACCTAAGTGTAGTATCCTTCTGCAGTTGAGCACGGCAGGTGCTAGAACTCTTACTTCTGAAGCACTTGATGAAACACACCATGAAGCCTCAGTCAGATCTGAGCTAGGGGGAACCCCCTGTACATTGGCCTGAGCCACAGAGCTCAAGGTCTGACTCAGGAGCAGAAATGTCTAAAGAGAAGGACCCTTCATCTGGGCATTCTCACTAGAGTCAGGGCATTCTCATGAGCATAAAAGCAGACCCTTTTCTAGATCTACTAAGGGAAATGATCCCTCCTCAACCCCATCCAGGTCAGGTGAGTCTTTGCATCCAGGACACAAGGACTTAAGTCCTCTTTAAGCCTTATGGGCATGATCAGAAGGCACATAGGAGCAAGGCTTCTTTAGTACTGTCTACCACACTGTCATTAACACTGACCACGGTGCAGACTAAAACAAAGCACTGAGAGCCGAGGCACCGTGGACTGTTGAAGACTGCAGGGTTGGAGACACCTTCACTAGCGGTACCGTCACAGCCTTGTAAGGAGCCAGCAATTACTAAAAATCCCTTTACACTGACTCCAGTGGCACAAGGTGACGAGTTGCAGTCTTTGAAAGTTCCAGTATCTTACACTTTACACTTCTCAGGCCCACAGTCTTCCCCATTGCATGGTCTGATCCTCACCAGGTAGACTGTAACATCAGTAGAAGAATGCACTCAGAGAGAAGCTCATCTCCCATCCCATCCAGTAGCCATGGTTTCTCTGCAACGGTGCTGATGGCACTACTAATGAAACAAGACTTGACCTTATCACTGGGAGAGTTGGATGTAATAGTGGAACCATCTTACCTTCCACCGAGGGAGTTCAGCTCATACAGGGGATCGGGAGAGTTCTGGCACCAGTTTGGTCTGCCACCCCCTCCTTGGGACCATTGGTACCCAGTGACTTAGGGATTATTGCAATCTAGTTTTTACCCTCAGACTGGCCTTACTGGGGTCACAGGACCCATACGCATGGTGCCCAAAGTCTGTATGATTTAATAGGGAGTCTTGCCATCCCTCCCCTCCAAGAGGCCAAATGCAAACTCCTGAGCCTATTGAAGAGGATGATGATGAACTGAATAAACTGGTACCACCAGTACCAACAGGTGTATCATCTTTCTTGCCTAATGAGGCTGTTGCTCCAGTCTCACTGTCTTTTCCTGATGACCACAGATAATTCCAAGAGCTGCTTCAGAGAGTGGCAGAAGAGTCCCAAATCCCCTTCGAGGATGTCCAGGACTCACAAAACAAGTTCCTGGGCCACCTACAGCCTGTAGGATTGTGCTGAGTCGCACTCCCAGTGATTGAGACTCATACTGGAACCAGCAAGAACTGTATGGCATATGCCACCTATCTGTGCCCCTGCCTCCAAGAGGGCAGAAAAGCCCTACTTTGTTCTGCTAAGGGAACAAAGTCCTTGTTTTCCTGCCCTGAATTCCCTGGTTGTCCAAATGGTCATGGAAATGTTCAGACAGCAGCCCAGTGCCACCTCTGCCAGTTAGGAAGCCAAGTGTTCGGACCTTAGGGGGAGAATGGTGTTTACTTCCACCAGCCTCCAACTTAGAATTTCTAACTACCAGGCCTTCCTGGCCAAATATGATTTTTTTGAACTATTCTACTGGACTATTTTGAACTATTCTGGACTTTAAAGGCAAATTACCCCAGGACAATAGGGCTCAAATTCAAGCCCCTATTGACGAGGGCATATTAGTTGCAGGAACCTTGTTACAAGCAGCAGTCAATGCTGCGAATTCATGGAGATTGCTATCATAATGCACCAGGAATCTTGGCAACACTCTTCAGGGTTCCCCAGGGAGATACAGAATACTGTACAGGATTGCCTTTCAGGGAAGTCAACCTTTTTAATGAGAAAACAGATATGTCTCTGCATTCAATAAAGGACTCAAGGGCAATCCTCTGGTCACTGGGTATATATACACCAGCCTTGAAGAGGAAGTACCATAAGCAACATTACAAACAGAGATCTTTATCACAGCCTTTCTTACGAGCCACCTTGCAAACAGCAGAAGGTGCAGAAATCAAGATACCCTGCCCCATCCATCTCTACTGTAGTCACCCAGGCTCACCCCTCAGCCTTTTGATGGGACTCTGGGGAACTGCAAATTAATGTTGATGCCATCTCTATCTGATTCCGAGATCCACATTTCACCCTTCCCACAGAAGATTCCTCATATTTGTGGTGAGTCCTGACCACTGAATACAGGGTACTCCCATTCAGTCTAGCAACTGCACAGGGTCTTTACAAAATTGTTTTCCGTAGTAGCCATGCAACTCACACAGGGTGGTTCTTCCATCTTTCTTTATCTAGATGATTGGCTTCTTACAGACAAGACTCTTTCAGAAGTCATAGCATTGGCCTCATCACTGCTCCATCTCCTAGGATCTCTGGGAATCTTTGTGAACATGCAAAAGTCTACCCTGCCTCTGGCTCAGACTATAGATTTCATAGGAATGAGCTTAGATTCAGAACAAAGGCTTATCTACTATGGACAGATTCCGAGTCTGGGCAACCCAATAAATCAAGTTAAGCACAACCCTCTGACATTGGTCTGGATTTGCCTTATGTTTCTGGGTCACACATGGCATCATCTACTTACATTGGTTCACTTCCACTGCTTGCCTGCTTGGCTTCGAACAAACACAGCATGAACACTGTAGTGACAATCTCCAATAAGACAAGGGCCTCTCTGATTCGGTGGAGAGATTTGGCACAAGTATATGTGGGCATTCCTTTCCTATCCCCAAGACCCAACAGGACAATAATAACATGGACAGTCACACAGCACAGGGCACTTGGATGCCCTGGGAACCAGAATGCACATAAATGTCATGGAACTCAGAGCAGTCGGAGAAGCATGCAGGACATTCTTACCATGAATCCAATCTTACATTCTCTCATAATGTCAGACAATCTGACAACTATATTCTACATAAACTAACAGGGAGGAGTGAGTTCCATTTCCTTGTGCTTAGAAGCGGTCAATACATATCAAGAATCACATCATCCTATCAGCAGTGTACTGCTCTGGAGTTCAGAATTCTCTGGCAGACAACGTCAGCAGGTACTTTGCCACTGACCTTGAGTGGGTGTCACACAGCTCAGTGGTAAATAGCATCTTTGCTCAGGGGGAGTCTACATAGGACCTGCTCCCAGACAAACAGGAAGTACAGCTCATACTATTCCAAGGGAGCTCAGGGCCAGTTCTTCAGAGCTGATGCTGTCCTACTTCCTTGGATAGACCATTTGAACAAGGCCTTTCCTCCTATACTATTACTTCCTCATGTTTTGCAGAAGATTCGACAGCACAGAGATTCTCATCACGTCCAAATGGCCCAAACTGTCCTGGTTCCCAAGTCTCCTGCATATGTCAGCCGAGCCATCCATCAGCATTCATCCCTTTCACAATCTCTTGACTCAGGATCAGACACCCCAACCGAGAAGCTCTTCACTTCACAGCTCATTATTTGGATGGGTGTCGGATCTAGAACATTCCTATTCTGAAACTGTGCAAGCCATTCTCACTAAAATAGAAAAGACTTCACCAGAGAATGTTACCTAGCCAAGTGGAAGCATTTTTCCATCTGGGCCCAGCACCACACTATGCCTTCCAATACAACAGGTAGTCCTGATATTTTGAATTACTTCCTTACCCTCCAGAAGATGGGTCTTTCCCTTAGTTCGATGTGAGTTCACCCAGAGGCAATAAGCTCATGTCACCCTCCAACAGATGACTGCTCTGTATTTACTCACCTAATCACCTTCAGGTTCTGAAAGGGTTTAATTAGAACTTTTCCACTGATGAGAAGACTAAACGCTTGATGAGACTTTAATTTAATACTTTCAATACTTACCAAGCCACTTTTCAAACCCCTGGCTACCTGATCAATGCATCACCTGTCAGTGAAGGTTGCCCTCCTTGTTGCCATCACCTTGGCCAGACAGGTATCTGAACTGGGGATCCTAATGGCAGACACTCCTAACACACTATTTCATAAATACAAAGTCTTACTATGACTACATCCAAAATTCACCCCTACAATAGTTTTAGAATTTCACATAAACCAGACTATCCACTTACCTCTCTTCTTCCCAAAACCTCATGCCTCCAGTAAAGGAAAAGACTTCATTCCCTTGATGTGAGATGAACATTGGCATTTTACCTACAGAGAACAAAGCAGATCAGAAAGTCAGCTAAGCTGTTTGTTGCCATAGTGGAATGAGGCAATGGTTCTACAAGCAATCATGCCTCCTCCATTGTCACATCATCCTTCTCTCTGAGTACTACTTGTCTGTCACCCACAATGGAATGCACATAGAGACAAGCCCTCAAAGAAGAAAGGGAAGTTACTTACCTTTCATAACTGGAATTCTTTGAGATGTGTGATCCCTAGCTGTATTCCACTATGTGCTCTGGTTTCCCTCTGCTTAGGGGAAATCTCTGATTTGCAGTGAGAGGAGTAACTGGAGCGGCATTGGTCCACACTTCCCCTGTACAGTCAGTCCAGAGCATGAAGACAGCAAGGGTGTGGACCAGTGGACACTACAGTCTCAGGCACATGGAATGCATGTGTACCCGCATTGGAATACAGATAGGAACCATACATCTTGAAGAACTTCAGTTATGAAGCGTAAGTATCTTCCATCAATTATGGGCACTTAAAGCATTACACCGAGATTAATGAAAATGAGTTTTATAGTTTGCATTTAAAGATTGGAGAAAATCCTTTTTGTTTGCTCCATTATTTCCAAAAATAGCCAGGTATTTGATATTCTAGCAAACACCGATTATAGCAGACACAGATTAATGAAGCAAAAAAACCAGCTTGCTTTTCATGTCTTAGGGGAAATCTTAAGAACTTCAAGGAGAAAAACAGTATTTTGAATTTTGGTGATCTGAGAGAATATGAGAATGAAGCCACAGATGGAGTCTGTATACAGCTAGCAATATACTTGTGCAGTGTTAATTCCAGAGATATACTTCCTAAAAAAATCTTTAAAATGCACTCTTAACTTTCTCCTTCACTCACCCACGAGGGAAAATTTGTAGAAGTATCAGGGTCTGTTTTATGTTTTCATTTATAATATAACTTATTTTTCCAAAAACCGCGTGCTGCTTGAAAAGTTGCTAGCAAGACATAAAGGCGTGTCTTTGAGTTCACATTCTCTTAGATACCCAGAAGAGAGTGGGTGATATCTGATTGATGGGTGGGCCTGATGCATATTTTAGTACCACTAATAATCATTATAATGATTATTAATGTGTTGTTTCTTTAGTTCCATTGATTCTAGGGTTCATTTTAAAAGTAATTTAAAAGTGTGGGAGGTTTATGCTATTATCTCATAATGGGTCTTTTCTTTCATGCATCCTACCGTTGCCTTTAAAATGGAGTTTTTAATGCCAAGACCTGACCTCCTATAATGGTCTGATTCACAACAGTTCTGTAGTTTTCTATACACTAGTTCATTGATGAAAATTACTGAAATATTTAGAAAGGGTGCTCGATGGACTAAACTCAGGGCCAGATCCTTAGCTGCTGTAATCAGCACAGCTTCATTGACTTCAACAGAGCTAAACTGATAAAAGCCAGCCAAGGATGTGATTAAGAGCTGTATGTGAGGTGTATAGTATGAAAATTGATGCAGTTCGGATTCCAGATCCAAATATAAATAGCTGAAACTTTATTGCCAGGAAAATACAGGGGCAGTGTCCAGACGCGGTTTCAGTCCCTGCAGTCTCATGTGTTCTCTTCTACACCAGAGCTCTGAGAGGCATTGTCTCTGCTGGATAGTGCCTCCTGGAGCTCCAGACAGGATGTGGCAGCTTCCACTATCAATAGCACATGGCTGTGCCTATAAGTCATGAGCAAGCACAGTAGTTGCATTATGACAGTGGTTCAGATTCAAAGGTACTGTAAATAGGGGTTTAAGTTTTGCGTTAGTAAATAAGGATGAGCAGCATTAGCCTGGTTTAATTTACATGCTCAGAGAGCTGAAGAACAGGATTGTAGCAAGAAAAACGTGTCACAGGAGGATATAAAAATATATAAGACAAAGGAGATGGCTGTGGTTAGAGGCAGTAGGAGCTAGAAGAACTCCCACTATCTCCATGCAGATGCCCAAGTGAGTGGTTGGGGGCACCACTAGCAAGCCGAGAATTAGTTCTTCTCTCATGAGACTCATCAGCATGTTTCCTAAGGGCCAAAATAAAATTTTTCTATTGCATTTATACAGAACTGGGCTTCCCAAAGATGCCACTGGGTAGGTCATCTATGTGGATTGAATGCAAGACCTCCAGCTCCAAAAGCATGAGCCTGTATAGCTTGAGCTGACAGACAGGTTCTGTTAGTTCAGAGTCGGCACCAGACTCATCAACTTCTTTGTGGTCTAGGCACTAGGGGGAGACAGAGTCACACTGGATTAGCACAGGCACGCTGCTTTACTTACAACAGTGAGTGCTTATGACTGCAGCTTGTTTACCGGTTTGGATCCAGAGCCAGAAATGACTACCAAGTGTCATGTTATTCAAAGTGCTTTAATGACACTTTAATACCATGCCGCTTCTATTCCATTTCTGTGACACTATGGACCTGCAGAAGTCACTAGAACTGGTCCTATTTGTGTATTTCCTTTGAATGAGCCACCGAACAGCCACTGCTCCGCAGCCAGACATGGTTATCAGGCCTTCCATTTTAGCTTTGGCAGGTCTTCATTGTAACCTTCGAACTCCTCTCCAGGGAAATGGGGATTCATTATACAATAGGAAAAGTCCGTTTTTGTGCATGCCCTTTTTGAAAGCTGCCCTCCTTGGAGGTGATTGAAGTGTTTTTGCGTAGAGGGTGTAGAGATATGTGACAGTCAGATTCTTTTTTTTTTCAGGCCTCCTTTCTGAACTATAATTGATTTCAGATTTTAAAATGCGTTGTTTCCACTCTGCATGTCATTAAAATAAAATATTAGCTTTCGTAAAGTTTCTTTGGAAGTGATCTTTGTGTGCTGTGTTCCGTGATGTCTAGAATGTCAATTAAATTCTCGAGAATAATGGTGGAGAAATATTAAAATTAATGAACACTGATCTTTCAGACTACATTAAGAATCTGTTACAATTATGCAGTTCTTCTAATACATGTCTGGTATGTCTTTCTTCCATTTGTTATTTTGGGAGCTTCATCCAGAATTTGCTGAATGCTTCCACACATGAATTTGGTAACATTGCTGAATTGCCCAGAAAGCGTAGAGACACAGAAATGAGCACAGTTGGAAGCCTTGTTTACCAACAATGTTCTGTATTCTTAATAGTCCCACACGTGTCCGTGTAAATAGAGCTCTGCTTGTTTTAGGAAACCTGTTTCTGTTTGCAAATGCTGGAATTGTATTTGTTTACATGATCTGTTCCTAAATCAGGTCAAAGTTTTATTGAATTTCACCTCTTTGGTGTAGTCCTGGTTTATACCCTAATGTCTGCCACAGTCCTGTTCGCTCTGGGGTATGGAAAACACTTGGTGCAGCACAATCCTGCTTGTCCTAATGTGGAGTAGGTTGAGGAAGGTCCACACCAGAAGATTCTGACCTCTGAGCACCATAGAGCATAACTGTGTCAAGAGGGTTTTAGTGGGGACTGAGTGGATCCACCAGGGATTCCTCCAGTGGAGACAGAGCACAGTGGCCAATAGTATTGCTGCACCTCTGAGGTTACAGAAATAGCAAGAGAGTAATCTGGTACTCCTCCATTGGCTGGGTGGAAGGAGGATAACTTCACCAATCTCCCCAGCTGTGTACTGGAGACCCCATTTATTTAAAAGGGTTTTGACTGTACATTGGTTTTATAAATAGAAAAAAATGATCTCACTAAATAAGTTATCCCCGAAACAGCTCCAGTGCACGCTAAAGAGTAAAATTCCAGGGGATAATGCATAAATAGCATCCTTTGTTTACTTTGAGCTCACTGATATTCTGTTATTTCTTCCAGATCTGGAAGGATGGTGTTCGGACCAGCAAACCTAGGGGAACATGCAATTAAAAACTTCATTGCAAAGCACCGTTGTAACTCCTGCTGCAGGAAACTGAAACTTCCCGGTAAACACTTCAGGATTTTATATGTTCCTGAGCAAATCCATATTAAGATCAGTGTTCTGCAGAAGCTGGTATGGCTGGCATATTGGGCATTCTATTGTGTCTTATTTCCAGTCCATGTCTAACTTTCTAACTGCAAATGAAGGTCCTGAAATGACTAAGAACAGGTATTTACTTAGAGCTCTATTGAGTTGTGATTAAGTAACACTGGCAGGTTATCTTTTTCCTCATTAAAGCTGATGATTTGGAGCTCCCTTTCCATGCATAAGTAAAGCTGCACTGCACTGATCGGCACACCACTTCCCTTTTTCTTTTGCCTGGCTATCATTTTCAAATTAGAAGCAGTCAGTCTGTGGTCTGGAGTTCATGGTGTAAACATCTACCCTTAAACATGTATTAAATGATTTCCTTCTCTATATAAAATAATAGATCACTTTCCAGTGGAATCAATATAGTTACCACAGCAATTATTTTTAATGTTTAAGGATCTGAGGAACTCCGTAAAAATCAGCAATGCATCAGCCCACAGAGAGATCTCTCTGTGTCTTTCTCCGCTCACAGATGTTGCCCTCAAACCTCATCCATCACAGCTTTTGCTTTCCATTTCTTTGGAACCACCTATCACATAAATTATATTGGTTAGAAATGTACTTTTTATTGTGCTACAGATCAGATCAATTTTAGAGGGCTCAGCGTGTCAAAAATAATTGCAGTCGGGTGAAAAGTGTAATGTGTCTGGTGAAATAGAGAGAATTACTATCTATGTAATTTTTTTCTAATGAAAAGTACTTTGATTTCAATAGCTGCCCAATTCTTAATCAGGAGTTGTAATATTATCTTTCATATTGCTTGCCCCTGTGGCCAGGGGATGTCAGGGTGGGGGAGGAGGGGCAGGCCCTGCAGATGATTAACTAGTAAGCTAGGACAGTGGAGAATACATTTGTGTAAGTTCCCCATCCTGTTCTGCCTCTCCATGGGCCCTCCTCTGCTGCATCCTTTCCTGCACTGGTCTGACCTTTCTTAGGAAGATTCAGGTTGGTGTAGCATCCCCTTCTTCCCCAATGCACAATCAAAGGGTTAACACGCCCCTTACACTCACCCTCAGGGTCTGGCGCTTGCTTAGTCTGTGTACATTTTCCAAACAATTACCGTCCATGTCGCTGAATCTGTTTTCCCTCACAGATATGAGAAGAAATGACTACACCCCTGGAAAGTGCAATCCAGCTATGGAAGTGGAAGTGGAGACAGAGGCAGGAGCAGACAGTGCTGTTGCTACTGATGACGAGCCTCTAGAAAACGACACTCGTTTGTGAGCAGCGTGGCTTCTGGCCTTTTGAACACTTGAAAACCCTCCTTTCTTATTGGTTTGGCCACCTATCAAGCTGAAAGGACAAAAGGCTGGGTCTCTCTGATTTCAAAGTGGCCTGTCTGAGCCTGCCTGGAACCCCGGATAATTATTTGGGGGGGGAAGCTCATGCTGCTCTGGGTCTACTGTTCTGGGACCTAAGCTAGCTAGATTACATGGCTTGAGTATGTCTACTCAAGCTGTAATCATACCCTTTGATTGCAGTATAGACATACCCATCAATGCACAGGAGTGACATTTCTCCACCCTCCATAGCTGACTGTCCTGCAGCAGCAGGGCTTCTCAAACCTCTTTTTTTTTCTGGGACCCCCTTTGAAAATATTTCAGGCTGTGATGACCCCCCCCAAAAGTGATGCCCCCGCCATGCCATGCCACCCACCCCCCATGCCATAGTACCCTTACTTCTGCACTGCTGCTGGGGGGCGGCACTGTCTTCAGAGCACCCGGCCAGCAGCCGCTGCTCTCTGGCCACCTATGTCTGAAGGGCTCTGGCTGTCAGCTATGCACCAGGTTGACAGCCGCAGCACAGCATACATAGGGGCTGACAGCTCACGATCCCCCCCCCCATAATAATCTTGTGACTCCTTGAGGGGTCCAGACCCCCAGTTTGAGAACCCCTGTCCGACAGGCAAATGGGGCACATATGTTTTCCAAAGGAAATTCTTTAGTTACACACCCCAGTGCAGCACTGATGCTTTTTCACTTCATTCTAAAACTACTTAGTAAAGGGACTGGAATAAGGGGCTGCCTTACTGAATAACATAGTTCATTTATGCTTCAGTGCCTTAGCTGGAAATGTGGAATTGTTATGAAGTTGAATGGTGTTTATTTTGGAAAATGGCACTGTTTCTGTTAAAGATGTATTTCCCCATGTAGGAATTATAAGATGCTTATTTCCCTGCTATCTTACCTGATCCCCTGCTTTCAGTAAAACAAAGTATGTATGCACATGCATAAATAGTTCTATATGCATATACACAGCCCCCGTGTTTAGTGTGGAAAAAAATGGGGAAATGTTGTGGGTTTTTTTTGGTGATTCTGGGGTGCAGTTTGGATGCAGTTGATGGGCCATCTGAGAAAAAAATACCAGATCCTGCAATGTATTTAGGTGCCTAGATACCATGAAAGTTAAGTGCTTAAATACCACTGAGTATCTGGGCTCAATTGTTTAAAACTTGCGAACAAAAGTCCTCATTATGTGAGTTGGGAGAGGACTGTATTGTGCAGTAAGAGCCCATTCCTCCATTCTTTTCGCACCCTAAAATCCCTTTAAAGTCAAAAATTGAGGATTGAAGCCTGGGTGTAATGAAACCGCATGTCTTTCCAACTGTGAATAAGTGGGAAGGCGAATTCATCCTGTGCAAAAGCAGCATACATTTTGCAACCTAAATGTTTCAATTTTTAAATAGGATTTTATCTTTCTTGAAAAAGTCTATTTGAAAAACTCATTTCTTTAAATATTATGATACAATAGAGAGTTGAAAAGACCTAATGAATAATATAAAAATACACTTTCCTGGGTGTTTAGTTGAATACTGTAGGTGCTTGGTTTTGTCAGCCATGCCCTCATGGGTATATAAGGGTGGGGACGTCGCCAGTCAGATATAAGAATGAACTGAAGTGAAAGCCCAGCTGCAACATTGTGAAAGTATACTTGTGTTTTAAGGTGAGAAAAGCAACCTTTTGAACTAAAGGATTAGGGTTAAACTAAAACTATTGAATGGTACATATTGTAACACTATTTAATACTGGTCCACCCAATATTGGTGCACAGTTCACTTTCTTTGTTAGTGCATTTCAGTTATTTTTAAAATTAAAAGTTTCTGTAAGCTTAGAAGAAATGATTTTTTTAAAAAATTGCTTATATGTGGCATGAATAAATACAGATTTACAGATCCTAGCATGCAAATTTCTTGTCTTACATGATGGCGATAAATCATGCATGCAAATCTTGCATCTAAGTCATGAAATGGGCTATAAATGTGATAAAAAAGAAGGTATTCAGAAGTTTAACAAATGGGGGGGGGGGGGGGAGGAACGCCTTTTGGTCAAGGGCTGGCTCTGACCCCAGTGTGCATGACATAAAATCTTTTAATACCTCCAATCAAATTCCAAATCTTGCACTAGCTGATTTCTTCTTTTTGTAAATAGTTGATACTAGAAATGCCAAATTTTGAAACTTAAAGGGATAGGAAACTTCAAAGAAATGAACCTCACATTTGTATTTTTCTCTGCACTATGTTTTGTAGCTGCTGTACCACTCATTTCAGAAGTCATGATGAGATTGAGTTTGAGACCTCTGAACAAAGACCGTCTAGTTTACTATGTGAAAGAGCACTGTAAGGTCATGTGATTGCGCCAGTAATTTTGTTTCCTTTCAGGCAGCGTATCTTTCTAAATCATGCATGGAAGCAGACCATGACAGTTCAGTGCATAGCAAAGCTACCTGGGATAATATCCTAGCTCCATCGAAATCAGAAGGAATTTTGCCATTGACGTCAATGGGTTCGGGATTTCACTCTGGACTCCAGTGTTTTTCATTTATTGAGACTCTGATCTTGATCTTGCTGCCATTGTAGTCAATGACAAACCACCCATTCATTTCACAGAGAGCAGCATTGGGGCCCACCTATAAAACTTGAAATGAATTTTGAACATTTAGAGAATGTGGATGTATAGCTCCTCTGCTTAAAGTTATAAAATGTCTGGAGAGTTATTTATCTCCATTGCTTAAATATATTAGACATAGAAATAACCACCTGCACTATTGTCACCATGTTTGTTTTTGATCCTTGAAAGCACAAACTGACACTGTATAGTAATATTTATTTTTTAAGATTTTGTGTTCTAATATTTTCCAGTTTCTAAGAGGATATTGCCTCTCCCCTTACCAGCAATGTTGTTTTCCATTTGGCCAAAATAGACTTCCCTTGTTTCCTCTGAACAATTCAGCATGTTAATAGATTGTTTATTTACAAATCATCAAGTTCATTAAATTTTGCTCCCTTCTTGACAAAATGGCTGAATTTATCTATATAAGAAACTTGCAGCAGCTGTTGTTTTAGGCCCTAATTTAGGAAATCACTTGAGCCCATCCATATTTTAAGGACATGTTTAACTTTAAGCATGTGTTTAAGTTCAATTAATTAATTCCTTAAAGTTAGGCACATTCTTAAGTGCCATCTTGAATAGGGATACTTTCCTGAATTTGTGCTGTAATTTGTGCTTAAACTACTTGCCCGTGCCTTTTTAAGGTTACACAGAAGTCTTTAAAATTATTTTATAAAGTATTTGACCTTGACTTAGTTATGGCATTGTTTAAACAGTAATTGTTGTCCTCTTAAGAATTGGTGACTTCTGAAAATTGAAGCAACTCTCACGAGTGGTTATAATTATGTGAACTGTAAATGGTTACTTGCTTATTATTTTCACATTACTTTTCTAATGCAGTGATTCTGAACTGGGGTAGGTGTACCCCGAGGGGTACGCAGAGGCCTTCCAGGGGGTACATCAACTCATCTAGATATTTGCCTAATTTTACAACAGGCTACATAAAAAGCACTAGCAAAGTCAGTACAAACTAAAATTTCATACAGACCAATGACTTGGTTATACTGCTCTATACACTGAAATGTAGGTACAATATTTATATTCCAACTGATTTATTTTATAATTATATAGTAAAAATGAGAAAGTAAGCAATTTTTCAGTAATAGTGTGCTGGGGCACTTTTTTATTTTTATGTCTGATTTTATAAGCAAGAATTTTAAGTGAGATGAAACGACTCCTGAAAGGGGTACAGGAGTCTGGAAAAGTTGAGAGCTACTGTTCTAATGTACATACGAGTGCACACAAATATATATGAAAGTAATTATGGATTCTTTTAACAGTGTCCAAGAAAATCTCAGATGTTTTAAAGGCATTTAATCTGAACACACAAAATGTCAAATGCAGCTTAATCTCAAATATTAATACCATAACCTCAATAAAGTGCATTTCCAATTGGAACTCTGCATATCCTTGCCCACAATGCACTGTAGTAAACTTTCAATAGCTATAGCTGTTAATTACTTTTACATTTCCTTGAAATATACATTTTAGAAGGACTGATTTCCATTTCATATATTTTTAAATGAGCTATTTTGAATAAAATGTAATTTTTTCTACCTCTTTTATAATGCAGTCGTAAATTGTTATGAGAACAATTGGAGAATTTTTTTCTTCTTTAGTTCTTAGTGTCAATATCAATTATTTCAGAGATTTCCAGATTCTGAAGTCTTCCATTCATCTAACATTGTCCTATTGAAACCAATACTCCCATTGACTTCAATGGGGTAGGGGCAGGTCGCTTATTAACAACGATCTTTCTCTGGCTACTTAGTGCCAAGTTAAATAATTCATGTCAAGTCTTAGAAGTTTCTGATTTTAAGTTTCAAGATTTGTTTTAGATTAAAACCACATTTGGGAGTGTGTTTCCCTTGCTTGTGTGCTCAGGACGAAATCCAGCTCACCTTAGGTACTTGCAAACAGGATTTGGCCCTACATAGCACTTCTTTACATAGAAAGATTTCTTTTTAAATCAGACCCAAAGAATGTATGAGCACATATACAAAAAATAAGTGAAAGAAGCTTACTGTGGTAAGGAAGTAAATTAAGATTACCCCAAGATAAATGGTACACAAGGGTCTTGGCAGCCATTGCCTTGAATACTTTTGCTTAAACATATGAGAAGTTTAAAGGTTGCACACCTCATTCTCAGGCAGTCTTTTATCATGTGCTTTTGTAATGGTCATGGCATAGTCAGGGTGACGTCTTTACTGTTGGTGAAAAAAGATAGAATGGATATTAGATATACAAGTACTTTCATAGGAAATATATATATTTTTTTATTTTGTTGGTCTGGTTTATCCTGTTTTGAAAATAAAAATAGTTTCTTCATTGATAAATGTACAATCACAGAACTTGTTTCCTAAGGTAATTGAAACAGGCAACAAGCTATGTACAGAAAATAAATGGGAAGTTGCTTTTTACTTGGAAATTTAACCTTGAAATAAATAGATTTCACTTCTGTGTCTTCGTCATATGCATCTTAATTCTTCCTCCTCCCCTACAATATAGTAATTCTTGTTTACACGCTTTTGTTGACTGCTCCATCTAAAAAGTGGGAACTCAGTTTCCATTAGAATTCCACTATGTCTTTCTAAGTACAATCAGGCCTAGTGAATACAGCTCAGTTCATAAAATAACCCTCTGATTTTTCGCTCTGTCTGCGTACATGTCAGGGCTTTAGTTAGGAGGCTGAAACCTTCCATTTCTCAGTCTGTCACAGAACAGGATCTTGCCAGTGCTCTGCCCGTCTGATGTAACCCCAGCTGGGAGCAGTGGGGAGAGCAAGGATCAGGAAGGGGACTTTGACTTCCATAGCCATTCTACTCCTCGCTTTCATGACTAACATTGTAATTCTGCTCAGCTATTGCCATCTGTGGGTGTTGCTCTTGTGATCTAGGCTATGCACAACAAAGGTATTAAGGGCATTGTAAATTATAGAGTATTGGCTTCTGTACAATGCAGACATAGAACATTTGTGTCATTCTAAAAGGCTTATACTACAGCTTCAGTATTGGAACAAGCAGATAAAGCAATGGTCATTCCACTACTAATACAATTTATTTACCATAGTAAATTGCCTGTATCAAAGAACCAGGAGACAAGATCTTGAATGCAGGTGAAAGAACAGACATATTGAAATACAGTATTCGTGTGGAAGGAGTATAGTCTAATGCTGAAAGCAGGGAAGTGGTTGTCTGGACCCCCCTCTGGCTTCAACTGTAGTGTAGCTGTGAGACCACCACCAACCATAGGATTAGCAAAGTACTTTAGCCACTTTTCTCCTTGTGATCTCTTGGACAATGCTATAGTTGATGTAGATCCAGATTCACAAAGGTATTCAGATGCCTAAGTTACAATATTAGGCTCTACTGTGGTCCACAAAACTGCTGAATCCTGTAGGTGCTTAAACTCCCTTGGCACCTACATTTTCAGGGTAAAACTTTCCTTAGCACCTAGGTTTCTGCCTCTGAGCATGCACACTGCTGCCTTCCTCTACGCATCTGAACACCTACCTCGCACCCAAGCCCCAGAGCAATCCACAAAGTGAGGGAAGATGGTGGTCGAACACGTTTTGTTTATGGGGCCTAAAGGCACATTCTGACCTTTAAGAAGTTGCATAGGCGGGGTCTTCCTCTTTCTGTACACATAGGCGACATCTTTCACACACCTATCTCAGGCTTCCTCAAACTAATCCAATAACATGCCCCCATCTGTTCTTAAAGGTATAGCTCTTGTTAATCTAAAGTGAAACATCAGAAATGCAAAGTAAAATAAATATTAGCACAGCAGCCAAACACCTGTAAATAAAATGTTTTGCAATATTGCAATAAAAAAAAGTCAACAATTGCTAGCATGACCACCCTGCAACAAACATATTTCCATGATTTCCAGGGGTCGTCAGTCAGGTCTGATCCCTTCAATCTGCAGAAGCATGGCAAAGAGCTCTACCACTTTAGCTATAAAAGCAACTGGCAAGGGAGGTATGTTTTGTCCATGAGAAACAGCCTATACAGGATTATACAACTTTTTGTGAATGCGGATGAGAATGATCAATAGCAGGTTCTGTTGCAAGTTCTGGGAGTAGAATTTGGAGGAGTGGTAAGACACTGCGTGTTCCAATGTAAGGATGTACCTGTTTGGGGTGTCTGTAAAGAACGAACTTGGGCTGAAAGCATGAGCTTCTATTACTTGAATTAAAGGACCATTCCCATCAGTATGGCAATGGTAGCAGGCTCAAACCTCTATCTGTGGTCCAGCTACTACACAGGAGATAGTTTGCCATATTTCACCTGAAAGGCAATATGGCAAAGATTTAGGTTCTATTCCTAGATTTTCTTGCAGTGACCTTGTCCAACTGCATAGTCCAAGCTGTACAATGGCTGAGTATGTCCTCAAACGTAGAGAGAGAGAGAGACACAGCAGTTGTCAATAAGGGGTGTGACATGCACAGAAACGGGAAGAGCAGTCAATAGAATAATCTGGGGTTTTAGTGGGTAGGCCCATGCACCTTCCCCCCTAGGCTCTATGTATTAAATCAGGAGAAAGAAGGTCTCTCTCGTCAAAAAAAAAAAAAATGCATGACCTTTTACAAGTCACATGGGAATATATGCATGACAAGTTGGCAGGTCTGCTGATTTGTTCAGAATAGTTCTTTAACTGTAGAAGCTTTTACTGCTGCCCAGAGATGAACTCACCTTTCTAGACAATTTAGGAAAATCCAAAACAGAAGGACTGACTCCACCCCTGATATAGCACTAAGCATCCTGGAACAGGAGCACACAGTGAAAGTACACAGGACAGTAGTGAATACGAACAAAGCTTTGCTCTTGGAACCATTCCCCTTACATAGAGAAAGTGTGGTGTCTGTGATGTGGGCTTAGAGATTTAGAGCGCTTCAAGCTAGATCGAGCCTCGGGATGCTACTGAAACCAACTGGGGTGGTTATGTGTGGTAATTAGCACTAGTACCATTATTTGCTTGTCTCAGCTGACGCCTGTTATGTATGTAGATAGATTGCAGCTTCATGGCCTAAACAAAGGAGATGAGAAGCAAAAGCAACTCCTTCATATTTCCCAGTGTCATCAGACTTATGTGCAGTGGAGATTTATGAACCAACAATACAGTTAAGGTACACTTTGAAAATAATGACAGTGCAGGAAGAAAGGCAAACAGTGAGTCACATTTACATTGCATCTAAGGGTATGCCTATATTGCAAACAAAAACCTACAGTGCTGAGTCGGAGAGTCTTGGGTCAATTGACTCAGGTTCATGGGGCTTAAAATAATAGCGTGGGCAGTCCCAGTTGGGCCATTGCCTGAGCTTGGATACAGTCCACCATGCCAGGTTTGGAGTCTGGCTCCAGCCCAAGTGGAAATGTCTATACTGCTATTTTTAGTCCTGAAGCCCATGGCCTGCAAACCTAAGGGCTTGTCTACACTTAAAACGCTACAGCAGCACAACTGCAGCACTTCAGTATAGACACTATCTACACCAATGGGAGGGATTCACCTTTCGGCGTTGGTGACCCAGAGAGGCAGAATTATTCTATCGACCTATGGTTGTCTACACAAGGACTTAGGTTGGCTTAATTAAGTTGCTCAGTGGTATGGTGTAGGCGGGTGGCATGGTCCAGCCAGCGGCGTCGTGACCTTTCCTCGGACTCAGGCTCCGAGGAAGACCACAGCGCCTTTGTCTAGGGGAAACAGCTCCCGGTTTATGACTCTGTAGCCCTGGCCCCCAGGCGGGGCAGGCTTCCCCAGCAGTCTCCAGTCCCCTGGCCCTCACATAGGGCCAGGCTGATAAGAAGTCTGCAGCTCCCCGGCCTTCCAATAGGCAGGGCGGGGCAGTAGTCTATTGCCCAAGCCCTCAGACAGGGTGGGGCAGGCAACTGAGTCTTTAGCCCCCGCTCTCAAGTGGGGCTGGTAGGCAGTCAGATGCCCCCGGCCCTCAAACAGGGCAGGGCAGGCAAAGCAGTTTATAGCCCCCGGCCTTCCAACAGGCAAGGCTGTTAAAGTGCTTTACAGCCCCCAGCCCTCAAGCCAGGCAGGGCTGGTAAAATAGTCTAAAGCCCCCGGTCCTATAGTCCAGTGGGGCTAACAAAGCTTGGTGCCCTCTGGCCAGCAGTGCAAAGGACGCCAAGCACTCCCAGGGTGGTTAGGGAAGGGGAGAGGGGGATGCAGGCCCACCCGTCTCCACTGCATTCCAGCCCAGGGCCCTATAAGTGGCAAAGCCTTTTGCCACTGAGTCAGTGGGGCTCCAGCCACAGCACGCTGACGGGAGTTCCGCCCCTGACTCAGCCACTTGCTATGGCTGTCCCTGGGCCACTTTCTCCCACCCAATCTTCCTCCAGGTCGCTGGGAGAGGCGGTGAGCAGGCATCTGGCGAGTCCCTCACCATCAACCGGCAGCAGGTCTGGAAACTCCTGAGGGTCATCTGCGGAAGGTAGCTCCTCCAGGTCACATGGCCCTAGGGGTTCCTCCGGTCCACAAGGGTCAGTTCACACCAGTGGGTCCTCCATGCCAGGAAGCTCCTCTAGGTCAGAGCTGGCCTCAGGGAGTTTCTCGCACCCACCAGATTTAGGTAGCAGCTCCCTGGTACTAGGATCTGGCAGCCCTACCCAGTCATTCGGGCCCAACAAGTTGGGCAAGTTTTGGAAGCTCCAGTCAGCAGGTCGGCTGTGCCAAACAGTCGCAGGGACTGAGTCAGGCCTAGGCCACAGCCTCTGGGAAAACACATCTGCCTCCAGCAACAACTTCCCCCCAAATGAGCTGTTTTTTATACTTCCTACCCTGGCCCTGGCTCCACCCCTCTGCTTCCAGGTGGCTTGGCCTGCAGGGCCTGGTTCTGTCCAGCAGGGGCAGAGCGACCCTTCCTCAGGCCCAGGCTCCGAGGAAGGCCACAGCACCTTGTTGCATATGGATTTTTCACATTCCTGAGCCACATAGTTATGATGACTTAATTTTCTAGTGTAGATCAGGCCTGAGTCAATTGACATGGGCTCTGAGACTTGGTGCTGAAGAGTTTTCTTTGCAGTGCAGACATGCCTTTAGTAACCTAGGAGCCTAAGCACCACTGAAACTGCTATTTAGGCACTTTTAAAAATGTTGCCCACTATCTTTATGCAGCATTTTGTGTGTGTGTGTCAGAGAGAGAGAGAGAGAGAGAGAGAGAGAGAGAGAGAGACTGAGGCCCAAAGATAGACAGAGCTGATACTGTGAATATGTATTAGGATACTTTAGGTAATAACTATTATGTAAATTAAAAAAAAAACTACTGCTGTTGGATAAGCTACATTATGTCAAATGAAACATTTTTTGCCTCTTTTCTAAATTAGATACAACCCAGCTAGCAGGCAAATAAGCAGTGATGTACAAGTGACTATTTATGTAAGAAGCCTATTAATATACAGCACAAATGAGAATCCTGTGGAGAGTCTAATTCATTTCCTACACTGAATGACCATAATCACAGTAAGGTTTAGCCATGTCAACAGCTAAAGTTGGGTGCTGGGGAGTGTTATATTTTGTGTACCTAAGTGAATTATGTAAAACCCTGATTTTATGTAAGGTAGTTAATTGCAGCATGTCCTTTAGAACATACTTAACATCTTTAATTCAGCCTGGTTCAACTCCAGTTAACACTCCATTCATTTTAGGATTTGGCTTTGACTTCACTTGTGAAATATTTACTTTTACTCACCATGGAATAGCTGAATGAAGCAGCAATGTTTGTTATTCTGTTGAACTATTGAACTATTAAAGAGAAAGTCGCCACTGAAGACTGACCAGCTAACAATTTTTAACTTGTTCTGTCTATAATAGGAGCTAAGTTCTGTTTGAAATCTTGTTAAAACCATGCTAATTAGCTAACCCATTTAAAACATGGGTTTTTGAGACTAGGCATGACCTCCTTTTTTTTGGTCCCCGTACATCCAGCAGCTGCAAATAAAGACCTCCAATCCTCTCCACTTCCTGGGCAGTGGCTAGCAAAGGCCTCTGGTTCTCTCCGAGGACAACAATTTAATGCACGTGAAAATACTTTTGTCAGGAATGGCTTCAGACTTCTAGTGAGTGGAGAGTCGTCCACTCTACAAGCTAGTCTTCTGCAAGCTGCCCTGGCCATATGCTCCTGAAGCTCCCAGAACAACCTATCAGGGCCATATAGGCATTCTCTACTTTCTTCCCACTCACTATATTCTTCTTATCCAGACAAATATTGAAGCCACGGTCAGATCAGAGCCATGGATTTATACACCACAGCCTTCATATATCTCTAATACCTATGCTTTTCAATCATGCTGGTAAGCACATAAGCTGGTTATGTCTGCTAGTGTGCTCATCAGTTAAATAGTTATTAACGTGTACTTTGTCATTGTTAGGCGCGAGCGTTAACACACTATTCGCCTGGTTAAGGCAGTTCATACCGCTCAGGTGTATTGTTTCAGGCTGTTGTCTCCAGCCTCAGGAAGACAAGTGCACATCAGTTCACATTTGATAGGTTTTTCTTGACAGTGGAAAGGCCACCCTGCAGCCCATGGATTTTACACAAGAATCCTAGAATCTGCTCTGCAGCTTCTCTGTACTTTCTGCTTCTGCCTACTTAAAAAATCTCCTCACACGCAGTCTATTTCCATTAATCTAATGCACTAATCAACTCATAGTGTATTGACTGGAGTTCTTCATTCTTCAGGGTTGTAAGGTTGCAGCATGCCAGACTAAAGTTTAGATACATCGGTGTCTTCTCATGTCAGCTAAAATTGTGCCTTCTTGTTTTGTGAGGACCTGGGAGAGGCCCCTTGATGCATTTATTCCTTATTTTGAATTAAAAAATCAATAGCAAAAAGACACCTATTCCAGATGCTAGGCATCCTGCCACAAGTAAAAACACAGTACATAACAAGAGAACCGAAAGCAGCAGCCAATCCCAGCCAGCATAAAGCAGACTTTCAGCAATGATATCAACCCAAACCCATCAATCTGCAAAAGAAATCCTGTCCATTGACCAACTGAATATGTGACCAGTACCAACACTGAGGAATACTAATGCTGCTAAGGATTACAAGGCAACTGAAGTGCAGCTGCAGGATCAGACTGATTTATGTTCATTTTTCTCACATGACATAAATGGAAAGTGAACTTAGCTCCTGCATACTACTGGAGCACAACCACTATGTAAAATGTTCTCTCCTTGGCATCGCCTGAGCTGGTCTCATCCGTAGTCAAAAACAAGGTGCCTGCTTTAAGGCATATTCAAATCCTAATCTCTAGTATAGATGATGTATTTGATAACCCTGCTTGGCTGTTTAATGTTGCTGATGTTCTTGTAGATTAATACCATGCAAACAAGGCAGACATTCTGCTATTTAGAGGATTCAAGTAAACACTGAAATATTAATGCACAAAAATATTAATTGTAAAAGCGTTAAGTTTTCTGCACTCTCTCTTTCTATGCCTATCTTCAAGGGGTCAGAACTGAGTCAACAGAATATAGAAGATCATACAGGTAACAATATGTTTTCTCTCTTATCAAGATTTACATTTGGTCTTTCTTTACTTGTTTTCTGTAATCTAAAATTACAGTAAACATGTTTGCACCTTGTGCATGAACAACATAAGTTATACAAAATATTCCTCACTTCCTGTCCTAAACTGTTTTTGCTGTGCACAGTTAAACATCTCTCATGTTCTTCCCCAAAGGTGTTTTCATTTCAGTGATAGGTGAGGTGCTTCCTGCATCTCTAGTTGGTAAAATGCATGAAGTGCTCTAAATCAGTATCATTACATAAGAACAAACATACTGCATCAGACCAATGGTCTATCTAGCCCAGTACCCTGTTTTCCAGTAGTGGCCAGTGCCGGGTGCTTCAGAGGGAATGAACAGAACAAGCAATCATTGAGTGATCCATCCCGTTGTCCACTCCTAGCTTCTGGCAGTCAGAGGCTAGGCACACCCAGAGCATGGTGTTACATCTCTGACCATCTTGGCTAATAGCCATTGATGGATCTATCCTCCAGAAACTTATCTAGTTCTTTTTTGAACCCTGTTAGAGTTGGCCTTCACAACATTTCCTGGCATCAAGTGCCACAGGTTGAATCTACATTGCATGAAGAAGTACTTCCTTTTGTTTGTTTTAAACTTGCTGCCTCTTAATTTCATTGGGTGACCCCTGGTTCCTGTGTTATGTGAAGGGGTAAATAATATTTCCTTATTCACTTTCTCCACACCTTTCACAATTGTATAGACTTCTATCGTATCCTGCTTAGTCATCTCTTTTCCAAGCTGAAAAGTCCCAGTCCTTTTACTCTCTTCCCATACAAAAGCTGTTGTATACCCCTAATCATTTTTGTTGCCTTTCTCTGTACCATTTACAATTCTAATATATCTTTTTTGAGATGAGGGGACCAAAACCGTATGCACTATTCAAGATGTGGGCATACCATGGATTTATATAGTGGTATTATGATACTTTCTGTCTTATTAACTATTCCTTTCCTAATAGTTCCTAACATTCTGTTAGCTTTTTTGACTACCACTGCACACGGAGTGATGTTTTCAGAGAACTATCCACAATGACTCCAAGATCTCTTTCTTGAGTGGAAACAGCTAATTTAGATCTCATCATTTTATACATATAATTGGAATTATGTTTTGCAATGTGCAGTACTTGTATTTATCAATATTGAATTTCATCTGCCATTTTATTGCTCAGTCACCCAGTTTAGTAAGATCCCTTTGTAACTCTTCACAGTCTGCTTTGGACTTAACTATCTTGTGTAATTTTGTATAATCTGCAAATTTCGCCAACTCACTGTTTACCCCTTTTTCCAGCTCATTTATGAATACGTTGAACAGCAACTGGTGCAGATGCCAAGGGGACATTACTAATTATCTCTCTCCATTCTGAAAACTGACTATTGGTTCCTACCTTTGTTTTCTGCCTTTAACCAGTTACTGATCCATGAGTGGACCTTTCCTCTTATCTCATGACTGCTTACTTTGCTGAAGAACCTTTGGTGTGGGATCTTGTACTTGTACTTTCAGAAATCCTTTGACAATATGTCACTGGATCATCTTTGTCCACATGTTTCTTGACCCAACTCAAAAAATGATGATAGGTTGGGGAGGCATGATTTCCCTTTACAAAAGCCATGTCGACTCTTTCCCAACAAATTGTTCATTTATGTGTCTGATAATTCTGTTCTTTACTATAGTTTCAGCCAATTTGCCTGGTACTGAAGTTAGGCTTACCTGCCTAGAATTGACAGGATCACGTCTTGAGCCTTTTTACAAAATTGGTGTTGATTAGCTACCTGCCAGAACAGACGCTGATTTAAGTGATAAGTTACATACCACAGTTAGTAGTTCTGCAATTTCATATCTGAGTTCCTTCAGAACTCTTGGGTGAATACCATCTGATCCTGTTGACTTATTACTGTTTAATTTATCAATTTGTTCCAAAACCTCCTCTAATGACACCTCAGTCTAGGAAAGGTCCTCAGATTTGTCACCTAGAAAGAATGGCTCAAGTGTGGGAATCTCCCTCACATACTTTGCAGTGGAGACCGATGCAAAAAAATCATTTAGCTTTTCCACAGTGGCCTTCTCTTTCTCGAGTTCTCCTTTAGCATCTTGATTGTCCAGGACCTGGCTGATTGTTTGGCAGGCTTGCTGCTTCTGATGTACTTAACATTTTTTTTTTGCAGTTAGTTTTTGAGTCTTTGACTAGTTGCTCTTCAAATTCTTTTTTGGACCGCCTAATTACACTTTATCATTACTTTAGAGTCAGGCATAGAAATTGCACAGTGAGACTGCTCCTGAAGTGGGCTATATTACATTTCTGCTCAAAGTTGAGATAGGAATGTCTGAAATAATTAGGAGATGTCTGCAATGTTTTCTGGACTGAAAATTATCAGAGACACAACCAAAAAACATAGTGTTTGTATAAACAGTTATTCTAACAGCCTAGATTTTGATTTTTGTTATTCTGCTTTTGTTAAATTAGTCATCACAAATAGTCAACACAGAGCAAAAAAAAAAAGCACACTAAAATCATAGTCGAAGTTTTGGCTGGGCTGAGGTCAAGCCTGCCTTTTAGTGGTCCAGTATAAAATTTTCACCTAAATTTTGGTGTTGGCAAAATCCAAATACCTACACCTCTACATACCTGATGTGCATCGACAGTCAGGTAGTTAGAGGTGCAAATACCTAGAATTATCCACATAGTTCAATTATGGAAACAAAAACATGAGTCTAAAGGGAAACATTCCCCATATCCTTCAGAAAATCTAGTCCAGGGTGTAGCAATTCTATCTAATTACAGAGCACAGTTTCACAAAATGGAAGAAATTGTACCCAGCAATGATGCCAGCCTCCTAGGTTCAGCATCGCAGCTATCATAACTTCACCATTTAATGAGAAAGCATCTGTGTTACAAGAATACTAAAAAAAACCCAAAACAACAAAGTCATTTCTAAGGTGCTGAAACAATCAATTCATGGAAAGGTTAAAAAATACAGACATAAAGGAAGCAAGAAAGGAAAAGTGAGAAAGAAGAGGTCTGGGGAAAAGGATCTTTTTAGTGCAGCTCTAGGAATAGCTCAGCCCTACAATTTAAGACCTTGAACCCAAGCCCCAGAACACTGCTTGCCCCAGAACACTGCTTTTTATGGACCTGATTCTCCATTCACACCAGTCTTATGCCAAGGTAGTTCTACTGAAAAAGTTATGTCATTAATATAATGGAGTAGAGAATCAGGCTCTATGTTTTCAGATGATCTGGTTGTAGTCATTTTGAGAATGTGACTGCAGGTTTTCTGAGCACCTGATGCATTACACTCAGTGAACCAGCTATGAGATGAGTTGCCAATTGCATGTTATACAAAGGAAGTAGCCCAATGCTAAAAAGACTAGGTATTAGTTGTAAAAAGTCCCTTAAAAATGCCTGAGCAGTGTCATATTAGAGGACACAAAAGATTCAGGGTTAAGTTCAATGGGAGTGTAGATGCCAGCTGAGCCCAGGACTACAGCTTGAATCTAAATTGAGTACCTAGCTGGATTGAGTTTTTGGCAGGCTTCTTGATTCTGCTAGCATCACCATGTTCCTTTGATTGTCACAGATCTAAAGTCTGCCTCTCTATAATTCTAGGTAGTCTGAATAATTACCTCAGTTCTCGCTCCTTGAAATAACAGAACTTGGAATCACTTTGCAAAGTGGCATGTGGATCTACAAAATTCCTGTTTTCAGTATTGCCACACCATGTTCTCTTTAGTTTTCTCTCTCCACAGACTGACAAACAGTCCCATGTATTTTGCCCTAGTCTCCTCACCTAATGATAAACCTGTAGAGAAAAGCTCACCTGATACAGCTAGCAGTGTGTACTCATCTCAAGTGATAAAGAATGGAGATAAATATCCTTTCTCCCTCTCTGCCTCTGCCACATACAGCAAGCCCAGGCTGACAATGACCCCACCAAGTTAAATGAAAGTCACCCCCACCTCAGATCTGAGTTTCAGTCCCCAGCTATGTTTTGAACTCATGGTATCTAAAAGCAGGCTGGATTAGTGCACTGAGCTCCCATGCTGACTTCATCAAAGCTATCCTCTGAACATCTCCATTATCTGAACAGCTCTGTTAACCAAACCTATTATCTTTCCCCCTTGGTTTTCAAGTTGAGAAATGGAAAGCAACTTCTTTAATGGCCCACAGATTGATGATTAACATTTTACATGTCCCTGCTGGTAAGTAAAAGAACTGTTTTGTGGACAGTGAAAATGCCTGAGAGAAGGAAGCGGGAGTCAACTTGCTTTATTAAGTTGTACTGCTTCATTAATCACAATCTTTTTTTATTGCAGTGCTTAAAGCCAAATCTATTGTTCTTCTCTGGAATGGATTAGATGAAAACCAAGTGCTCTTAATGCACCTTTGACATCTGGTCTAGCAGCTGGCTATCTGCTGTGTTGCTCTTAAGAAGTGTCGGGAGCCACATTTACTGTGACCATTCTAGCCCTTCTGATTTAAGCTACTGCAGAGGGCAATGAATTATCTTAAAAGAGCTCCTCTGTAAAACCCTAAGTTTTATACTGGACCCCTGCTAGCTTCACTATTTCATGAGTGTGAACAATCAGACAATTGAACTGATTTGACTTTACCACTCCTGGAGTTTCATTGCCTTTAACCTGGGGATGTAATGATGGTAATGCCATACTAAGTGCCTCTCCTACTAGTGGGAATGTGGGCTGCTGGATCAAGTAGGGCACCCATTCTTGTTAGTTGAAAACTGCACTGATTTGCAGCAAGGGGTGAAATAGATAGAGCATGATTAACTCAATTTTGACTGCAGCTTATTTTCATTTAAGGCTTTTAGAGTTAGGAAGTGTCCTGGTTTTGTTTTTTTAATTGTAAGCACATTAAAAGACATGGTTGTTCCTCTGAGATTCTTTACAGTTAACAACTGCTACAGAGGTGTCAGCCTAGATGGGGTCTACCCAATCAGCCCCTAAGACAGATACATGCATACAGCACCGAAAGAAAGAAAGAAAGAAAGAAAGGCCAGTGACACTTGGAGCTGCATGCACATGGGCACTGCATATGGAGGTGATTGTACTTCTTTAATGAGGCCAAAGCTGGAATATAGCAAAGTGATGTTATGCACATGCTTACTTACATACACTCCCCTAGGACTCTTCTTTGGGAGGATTAATCCTTCTCAGTCTCTGGAATGATGTCCAAACCCTCTGTAGGGCATGCCAGCTCCATAAAGCCTGGGAAATAAGTGATAGTCCCACAGTATCCTTCAAACTCCCTTTGTCTCTGCAATGACAAACTGCAATTTGCACTGTCTTCTTCTTTCCCAGCATGGTGAGGGGGCCTACAGTTTAAATACAATAAACTAACTAGAATACAATCTTTAGAGCAGACCCATCTGGTCTTTGCACTGCTCCACAACTATTCCCCTTCGCCCCTGCCTCCAGTTTGGCTCCCACTGCTTCTATTTATAAACTCCTCCCCCTCCCGTTGAGCTCCCATTGGTTCCTCGCTCAGAGAGTGACTCTGGGTGTGTCCTGCCAGATAGCTTGCCCACAGTGGAAATATCCCAACTAGATGCAAACAGCTAATCAGCATGCCTCGTGCCTGGAACACCTAATTTCTGGATGATTCTGGTCAACCAAGGAAAATCACCCTTCCTGGCTCTGCCAAAGTCTGCAGTCACACAGAGTGTTCCACAACAAACACAAGAACCAAGTATCCACCCTAGTGTGTCTTTCCTTATTTACACCACTAAATGCTGCAGTGTAAGCATGTAGGTTACACCAGTAGACATTTCTTCAGCTTCTTCCTGTCCCGTCCCAATGCTTGTTAAATAGTCATTATGTTAATCTCTCCCTTTTTAGTCTGACAGATCTCTGGGCAGGCACCATGTTACTTCATACATTTGAAGGTCAAAAGTGACCATTATAATAATCTACTCTGAGCTCCTGCATAAAGCTGCCTGTAGAAACTCACCCATAGAGTCATACGTTTCATGTAGGTATTCATATGGAACCATCTTCAGTGCTGTAAGAGGCCTCTGGGTGCTACTGCAATATAAATAATATATCAATAAAGACTAGTATAAGCTCCTTGCCCAAAGTCATTCCTAAATATTGTTAGAAGGATTCATTTTGCAAATGTGCAGCTTTATGAGTAAAGTTGATTATTGAAGCCAGGTGCTGTATGTATAAATAAATTAATTAAATAAATAAGATAAAGACACTAGTATGGTCCATAGAACACCATTAATTTTTGAAGCCTTCCCCAGATTCATTTCCCAGATCTAAGCAGTGGGTCCTTGATGAGAGAGGGGAGTACAATGGAAGAGCTTTTAGTGGACCTGCACAACAAAATAATGAAGAACCTTTGGCAATGTTTTTGGTCTTGAGATCCATCTGCTGACTTCTGTGCAGCAGTTAGTTGACAAACAGTTCATCAAATTGTGCTAATATCACACAGCCAATGCTATCGCACAAGCAAAGAAGCCAACAAAAAGAGCTCTTTTCATTTAGATGTATGTGAAATATAAGGGGAGGAGCCATGTCAGCCAATAAAAAAGTAACAAAGGTGCTGATTTTCCAAACACTTGCTCATGTGAGTACCAATTACTCACATAAATAGCACTGTTGAAGCGGAGGGGTGTATTGATCAAACCCAAGATTGATAAAGAAAGCTATCTTGGGTAGGAAAGGCCAACCTGTGCTGCTTCTGAAGTTATGGGTAAGACTCCCATGCATGTCAGTGGAAGCAGAATTAGACTAATGCTGAAACCTTTTGAAAATGAAATGCCTTATCTATATTTTCCAACTTTTAATGAGGATACACCCAGAACAGAAATGGGAAATGGAACAAGAAATTAGTTTACAAGCTTATCACCCCAGTCCAGCAGCTGCACAGTGCAAATCAACTTTGGGGGCTTTTCTGTCATGGAGTGGAAGCTGGAAATAATTTATTTTGCTATAGGAGGCTCCAAATTCCAACTGAAATGAAGATGTGCCAAGTAAAGCAAATGAACTTCCTGGAGCATTTGAATCCCTCAAGAATGGGAAATGGACTTTCATTTGAAACATTTTGCCAGCTTTGCCACTCAGAACGCAGTCTTCCTCACGACACTTTCTCTATTAACTCTACTTAATTGGGGTAAACACACCATCACTTCAAACACAGCACTGAGATGGTTTATAGAAAAAATAAAACAAGTTTATTAACAAAAGGACATAGGTTAAGTGATAGCATGTATAAAAAATAAAGCTAGAAAGGGTTACAAACAAATAAAAGTAAAAATACACTTTATAATGGCTAAGAACTAACTGAACAAGCTACAGCCTTTCATCCAGGTAGTTTCCTCCCCAAATGTCCTTTCCCAGCAATAGCTGGCTAACTCTTAGCCAGGGTCCCCACAGAATCCAAGGCACTAGTTTTCCTTGTCTTCTCAGAGTAAGGATAACTTAAAATCTTTCTGTCCTTATATCTGAAAGTCTGCCTTTGTTTCCATGGTTAAATTGATCCTCTGAGGTTCAGTTTCCAACTCCTCTGGAGTTCAGGTGGTGACTCCATCTTGAGTCAGGTAACCCCTGATGTGCTTCCATGTGATGCGTCTCACTGCAATTTTATAATTTAAAAGTTCTCTTCCTGCTACCTCCAATACAACTGAATAGCCCATTGAATTTGGCCATGCCTGGTTTGAGGTGTTGGTCTCATTCTTTTGTCTGGAGAAAACCTACTTATTAGACCTATGACAGGCCTAGTTTAGACACCATTTCGTCCCAAACTTTAAAGCATAATATGGGTGAGTAGCCATAATTCCACCCACAGCATTGTCACATTTCACAATATTATTGACCAGTGTGTAATTAGTTTTCAAATGATGCCATACAAGGCATATTTTGCACCAATAAAATTGCAGCAGTGTGTTGGGTGTGAACACATGGGTGCCTAGGGTCACAAGCCCTAATTCAGCCAGATACTTAAGCACGTGCTTAACTTTAACCCCTTAAGTAGTTGCATTGACTTCAGCTGACTCGCTCATGTATTTAAAGTTACACATAAGCTTGAGCATCTTGTGGAAATTGGGGCCTTTCTGAAAACCATGGCCTCTTGACTCCCTTCCACTAACAAAGTGAATCTCACATACATTTCCAAGACGTTATTCCCCCCCCGGCATAACAGGGGGGGTACACTATTGCTTGCTTATTTTTGTAAGCTTTCTTGAATTCATTGTTAAAATTAGCAGATTTAACATTGTCAGTGTTTGCTACTACTATAGGCAGGGACTTGGGGCAGAAAAGAAGAACCACAATACGTTCAGAAGTACACTGAGCTACAAATTGTAGAAAAGACTAGGGGATCCCTTCAGCATTTGAGAGATAGGAACCCCCCCTTCAAAGTCAGTTATTGAGGAGATTGTCTTGTGCAAAGTATGGGGCTGTTATGTATTTGCTCAAACACCACAAAAGACACAGTAGTTTTTTCATCATCATCCGAATAGAAAGAACATTCTAAATCTGTTCTACTTCATTGTAACTGAATCCTTTAACCATGTGTTGTGAAAATTATTAACCACGTAACTGCAATTGTATCAACTTCTTTACAATAACTGGATGTGCCACTGATCCTGGAACTGTAACAAAACTGGAGAGTCTGTATTTTATAGCACAGTAATGAGGTTTTATTAAGCTGTGGATGTTCTAGACAGGCTCTCATTTGTCCTCCATTAATCACTGGAAATCACCATTGGTTAATTAGTTTAATGGAAGGAACTTGCATTAACATGGGTTTTAGTAGGATGGGGTTCATTCTGCTTCTCATGCAAGTTCTTTCTTTAAGTCTCTCCACCTCTGTGAGGGAGTTCAGTTTGATGTGCAATTCAAATCCGAGAGCTTGTGTCACCACTTGCCCTGCAACCTTGGCTGCCTTACAATGCTTTGCTGTTGTAGCTCCCAACCTGGGAGGCTCCCAACCAGTCTACCAGCATGCAGGTCACATCGTGAGTGTCTGTGTGCCTGACAGGCCTGATTCAGCAGCTCTGACTCGAGCAGCCTGTTTACAGCCTCACTCTGGCTTCCCCCAGCCTTGATTACAACCAGCAAGGTAACCCCAACACACTCTCAGCCCTGAATTTTACCCAAACTGTTTGCTCTGTAATGTCTAGCGCTCACTTGGACAGTTCAGAGAAATTATATGGTCCGTTTGTGCTTCTAAAGACACAAACCCTACCCGATTAACATAACTGGGCATACACCCTTTTGTTAAAATACCACAGTGAGTTGCCTTATAATAAAAATAAAACAAATTTATTAAAAAGAGGACATAGATTAAGTGATGCCAAGTAAAAGGAATAAAGTTAGAAAGGGTTACAAGCAAGTCAAACCATTAACTTAAATGGGCCCAATTTACATAGCTAGTCAACTATATATATGTATGAACATAGACCTGTATATACACACACAGAGTACATACATATGAAATGTCTGTCCTGATTTTAAAAGATACAAAAACTAAACAAAAAATAACAAAGTAAAGATGACCAATATAAAGAAACACATTTTACAAAAACAAAAGTTTGGCCGGTTAGCCCATTCCCTAAAAATCACCCAACAACTATGTGGGCGATACCAGCTAATCACTATCCTCTCAAATGAACTCACACAGAAAAAATGATAAAAGACAAAGCTACCCTATCACTGGACACTAAAAACATGGAATTAATAGAGCTACTGGTTTTATGGCTCTTTACAACAACTTGTTATACACCCAGCTGCCAGCTAAGCCTCCATTGTCCTATGACTGCAGAGGTGCTAATTGCTCCTTCCTTTTAAGTAGTCTCATACAATATGTGTGAACCCCTTATGCTTCACAACCTGTCCCACATTGTATTTAGCTTGACCACTCTGCTTACCTTCCCCAACCCGGGAGAAGAGCTGTGACACTCAAAACCTTGTCCTTTCCACCAACAAAGGTTAGTCCAATAAAAGATATTACCTCAGCCACTTTGTTTCTGTCATCATATTTTGGGATTAACACGGCTACAACTACACAGCAAACAAGTACATTAAAATAATCCCAATAACAAACCATTGGATTTTGAATAAATCTATTATAAATCATGCCTTTTATGTGATTTTTTTAATAACTGTTTAGAATGGCCTACTCTACTCAGGTTCTTACACTGTGCTGATCACCATGGTATCTGTCAATAACACCAGACCTGTGAAAAAGGTTGATTATGTCTTTCAGAAAAACAATAATTTTACTGATACTTCTTCACAGGAACACTAGTGAGATGAGACAGTCTGAGATACAGGAAGGGCAGCTGAGCGAAAGGGAAGGATAAAATAGGCTAGCGTCTTTCATAGGTGCAAAGTACAGCACTGCCTTTGATTGTCGTTTGCCTCAGAAAATATAGTTCAGTACAATAATGGGTATTTACCTCAGTGCATTTTTTCACCTTCTCTTGTGTATTTGCACTATTCCCTATTCTTAGAGTTAGAAATACTGTACATATTGCAGTAAATTTAAGGATTTATGGATTGTAAAATGTTCACTATTTAATGGTGCCCACTGTGTAAATGTTAGTATGTGAACCCACTGATAAATTAAACAAAACTAATATACAAAGAGTTCTTATCATATTAGAGTTATGAACACCCTTTACTGTTTTATTATGCTAAGCTACACTTTCTGCATCTTAAATAATAGGTTGGATTCTACCCATCCTTATTCACTTGGGCCTTTGTGAGGGGTCACACCCTCTCCTGAATAAGGAAAAAGATAACAAGCTCTCCTGGGCTAGGCCAGCACTAACCAAACACACCCTCAAAGCTTGCTTGGCTTTTGGGGAGTACGCTTAAAAAGGGAAAGCCTGCCACAGGAAGAGACAGCAACTAGGGGCAGACTGTTGTGCCTCAGAGACAGCTGGCTCCAGGGTTAGGTCCGTGAAGAGTGAAACTGTTGTACACACTGCTACTCTGAGCCTGCCAGGACCAGGTACAGAACAGGTGTTACAAAAACGGGAGGGTGAGGGATGGACTCAAACCCTGATCAGGACACTAACAAGTCACACTCCAAACAAGGTGACAGAACCATTTTTCCCCCTATTTCTTTTCTTTACTTTACTTTGATATTCCCTGTCCTCAGGGATGGGGTAAATAACCTTTTTTGTCTGGAGCTACTCTTCTATGCCCCCAGCTGGGGAAGGCCTCTGAGTGCCAGAGAAGAGAAGCAACCCAAACCATATTCTGGTGGGGCTGCAGGGGGCCCTTACCCACCACAAGCAGTGGAGAATACTGGCAGTTTATGCTTGTTACGAGGGTGGGGGGAAAAGAAAAGAAAAGAACACATAAAGGGAGATAGAACTCAAAAACTCAACCAAGATGGAACCTGACTGGTGGCTTACATGGTTAGCTCAGCTTCAGCAGCAGCAGGAAGCAGCTCAGCAACAGCAGATCCAGCAGCAATTACGGCAGTGGTGGAGCACCTAAAGGTATGTCTAAGTGACGAAACAGTAAAAAATGCTGAGGGAGCTGATGACCCAGCAGCTGGAGTGCCACAAAGAGATGATGCAACAGACAGTGCCAACCCTGTACTCCCCAGGAGGCCCAGCAGGGCACACGTCTGCTGAAATAGGTCTCCCACCAATACCCATGAAGCTAACAAAGATGGGAGCAGCTGACAATCCTGAGGCCTTTTTAGTTACTTGTTAGAGCGTAGTACTAGCATTCTGGTGGCCTCCTGATTTTGTTTCCATACTTGACAGGTCTGGCACAGATGGCTTACTGTAACCTGGACTTGGAACAGGTTACAGACTATAAACAAGCAAAGTCTACCATTTTGGACTATTTGGACATGTCTGAGGAAAGCCACCACCACCATTTTGGAGCCAAAATCCATTCCGAGGGGACCAGACTCTGTGTAGTAGTGCAGTGTTTGAAGGAACACTGTTGGAAGTGGCTCCACCTTGATGAACAGTCCAGGGCCCAGGTTGTCTATTCAAGTGGGATCGAGCAATTTATAAGGACATCACCAGCAAAAGGAAGAGACTGGGTATTCAGCACCGCCTGGGGAACTTGTCAAATGCAGTGTGATTAACACAGAGCTTTCAAGAGGCTGGAAGTTTACTAGAGAGGGAATTCCTGAGGGCCATGATGCCACACACATTGGATCTGGGAGGATAACCACAAATCGGTAATACCCCCTCAGAAGGATTCACACTTGGAGATGCCCTCCAAGACGATCAGCCCAGCCACTGGAACATGGGAAGTTCATGGGACATGTGAGGCTCAGACATGACACCACCTAAAGGACCACTAAACATCCCAAGCACTTGAAGTAGGACCTGCAGAATTGGGGCTAGCCACTATTCCACAGTCAAGTTCACCTCCAGCTAGAAAAGATACCATCAGCGCCAGCTCAGTAACGTGCTGCTCCTGTGAGCCAACAGGACACACGAAGAAAGAATGCTCACTTATGAAATGTGAATATGACAGTGTTGGTCTCTGTTGGACCTGCACACAGAAAAGGGCTTCCCCCAAGTTTACAGTGCCAGTGGTGGTCCAAGATAAGAGAGTTCAAGAACTCTTGCACTCTGACTATAGTCAGATGGTGCACTAAGCCTTAGTAGGAGATGCCAAAAGTCAATTCGCCTATAGTGTACACATGGTAATATGAATACACAGCCAACATCTATGACTGACCATGGGGACACATATGTGGGGAATAACTATAGATCAGGCTAAGAAATTGGCTTAGCTCATAATCATAGGCTGGAATTGATCATTTTTAGGTGGGGCGAGTAGACTATGAGATTAAAAATGCTGGGCAGAAGGAATGAACCCAAAGTTTACCATGTGAATCTTCTAAAACTGTGGCTGACACGAGAAGCCAGGTTGTCAATGACCTTCCCTATGGAGCCTGAATTAGGGCCCCACGTATCCTGTGGCCAAGACCCATTACCAGTGCCTGGGGGCAAGGGACTTACCCTGTACAGCATGAACAACTCCTCTAGTTGACCAAGGATTTTGCTACTTTATTTTTCCCAAGCCCAGGGAGAATGCAGTTAATCCACCATCACACAGAGAAGATTCCAAGCCAACAGGTCAGGGAGAACTCTTGGCCATTATCACTGAGGATGTGGGACACAGTCTGAGAAGTATGACTAACAAAGGGTTACTGGCAAATCCCTTTATCACCATCCTTGCAAGCGAAAACTGTTTTCTTAACCCCGTCTGGCATTTCCAATTTGAGACCAGGCCATTCAGACGCCTCGGGGAGGTGGCAACTTTCTAGCAGCTCATAAATAAGATCCTTAGTTTTCCTTGGTATACTGAGGCTTACAAAGAAGACATTGTCATTTATAGCCCTATTTGGGGGTCACATCTGCAGCTGTGAAGTGCAGTGTTCAGGGCCCTTCAAGATGAAAGCCTCACAGCCAACCCCCATGAAATGTTGACTAGCTTTGACTGATGTCACCTATTTGGGATACCACATAGGAGGCAGCCGCCTGAAGTCAGTGCCTGATAACATTCAAGTCCTAGCAAGTGAGGCACTTTCTAGGTCAAGGCAGGCACGAAGGGTTAGCCCGTTTCACATCATTGTAGCCCCGCCTTACAGACCTAAAAGGCCTCAGTGAGCTGATGGGATGGGACCTATGAAAAAGCTTTTAAGGACCTGAAAGCACAACTGGATCAGGCACCCCTGTTCTTCAGCCCCCCCGCCTTTTCTCAAGAATTCATACTACTCACAGATGCCTTGCATGTTGGCACTATGCTTCCATAGGAGTTGGAGGGGAAAGAACACCTGATCTTACAGCTGAGCAAGAAGCTATTCCCAGATAAAAAGGTCTACTACATTACTGAAAAGGAAGCATGAGCAATTAAGCTGGCCATGGATTCTCTCAGGTATTACCTGCAGGGGAGCCCCCATCTCCTTGATCATGCTCCCCTACACTGCCGCCATACCATGAAAGACTCAAACCCACGTATAAGGTGGTGATACATCATGCTACAGCTCTATGGCGTGGGGTGCAAAACTGGTGGAAAGAACGATGCCAATGCTGATTTTTTGAGGGGAGGGAGTGGGAAAGCACATGTGGAGGGGAACCCACCCAAGACCTCCTTTTCAACGTGAGGAGTAGCGTATGAGACGGGGGCACACTTCACTCTATTAAGGAGGAAAATAAGAAGCTCCTCTGGGCTCAATCAGCATGCACCAGACACATCTGCAGGGCTTGTTTGGCCTGGCAGGAGGAGCTTAAAAAGAGAAAACCTGCCACGGGAAGGGGCGGTAACTAGGGGAAGATTGCCGTGCCTCAGAGGGTATGGCTGAACTGCAGTTAGACACCTACTGCCTTGGGCTCACAGGGCTCAGGCTAAGGGGCTGTTTAATTGCTGTGTAGATTTTCAGGCTTGGGCTGGCGCCTGGGCGCTAGGACTCTGCAGGATGGGAGGGTCCCAGAGCTCAGGCTGCAGCCCAAACACACACTTTTACACTGCAATTAAACAGCCCCTTAGCCCGAGTACCTGAGTCAGCTGGCAAGGGCCAGACATAGGTGTCTAATTGCAACGTAGACATATTCAGAGACAACTGGTTACAAGGTTAGATCAGCAAAGAGGAAGCCAGTTAGAGACCCTGCTGCCCTGAGACTGCGTAGACCAGATATAGAACGGGTGTTACAGAAACCTGCTGGGTGTGGGATGGACTCTAACTCTGATTAGGACACTAAAAAGTCTACAGACCAGCCAGGCCCCAAAGACAGAGACTGAGCACCTTTTTTTAATTTACTTTTTCTTTGCTTTCCTGTGATTCAATCTTTCCTCAGGGAGCAGGGAAAGAATTTTTATTGCTTGGCGAATCTCTTGTATGCCCTGAGCAGGAGAAGGACTCTGTAAATGCTAGAGAAGGGAAGCAACACAAACTGTGGTGCAGTGGGGGCTCACAGCCCTGATTCAACAAAGTATTTAAACACATACTTAGCTTTTAGCATGTGAGTAGTCCCATTGTAGTCAGCAGGATTTGATTTGTGTAAAGGCTTGCAGTATCAGGCCTATGGCCCACTGTTTGTAAAGATATTTAGGCACCTAACGGCACAGATAGGTACCTGGTGGGATTTTCTGCATCTTTAAATATCTTTAAAAATAATAGAATCATAGAAGATTAGGGTTGGAAGGGACCTCAGGTGGTCATCTAGTCCAAACCCCCTGCTCAAAGCAGGACCAACCCCAACTAAACTATCCCAATAAAGGCTTTATTAAGCCAGGCCTTAAACATGTCTAAGGATGGAGATTCCATCAACTCCCTTGGTAACTTTGTTGTGAGTTCTTTCACGTCACAGTTCAGACTTCCAGGTTAAAGCTCATACAGCCATAGAGAAAGAAGGGCCAGCGCAAAATTTCCCCCCACTTCTTCAATTTTATCCTGGCAAGAAATTCTGTTTATCATAATATAAATTGCAATGGCCAAATGGGTTTCACTTGCAGCCATTCTCCTTGGGCTGTGAGTTCATCAGATCTCTTTTCAAGCGAAGATGGGTCGTACTTGGATGGGAGACCTCCAAAGTATATCTTGGGACCTCTGCAGGAAGTGGCCCTGCTGTTTAAATTGGTGTGTTCTTCCCCTACATCAGCATCAACTCAATGACCCAACATGGCTGTCAGGTGGTTCTGGGTCACTGGAACTAATGGCCATATTTTGCAAAAATGAATGTCTAAAATTAAGCTAAATCCCTATTTAGACACCTAAATAAGTGCTCTTGTTTTCAAAAGAGCTCTCAGTGAAACAAAATCTTAGCTAATTTCTTTTAGATGAAATATAAAACTAAAATCCAGCAGCAAGTGAGATCCTTTACCCTTCAGGCTTTTGAAATGCAAGATTGTCACCCCCATAGCAGTCAGAGCTTCATCTGCTCAGGAACCGTTTGGGCCCAGTCACACAGGAATCATTTTCAGTTTTTGGAATGCTTTGAATGTAGCATCTCTTTTTGTGCTCCAGCTACATGGTCTGATACTGAGCTTCTTCAGTTGTAGGACAGAACAACAACAGAATACATCACCGCTCACAAACATCTGGGTGAAACAAAAATTAATACCTTCACTTGAGGGCTGAAATGGCTGCAATCTAAGCTTTGAGCAAAGACTCTTCTCAAAGCCAAAGCACACCAGAAATCTGTCTCCTAACACTGGAAAAAAAAAATGGGAAAAGATGCCCTGGTGAACCTCAAGATAGACTGCTACCTGGTATCATAGCTACTGCCCTGGGAATGACCACTGAATTTGGAGACCATTGATAAACCTCATTGTGGGTGAAAGATGCAAGACTGATTCTTATCAGTTCAGCTGTGATAACAGTTGCATTCTATCTCACAGGACCTGGCTTACTGGCTGGGAAAACAAGCCCTTCACAGTCACTTCGAACAAACATCAACTGGCCCACAAATGTCATCTCACCCAGCATGGAGAATGGACACAAAGCAGAGAACACTCTGGTTGGAAAAGTGTTGCAATGCCTGATAAGCTGGTATTTGTTGCCATATGGACTATCTAGCCTTATCTCCTCAGACTCTGAAGATAGTGACTTTCTGCATCAGTGTTAGTCACTTTTATTATACATAAGTCAATTTTTAAAAATATGATTGACATGGTCATCTTTGTGATTAGGTGCAGTGATTAGAAAATCTTATATTACTCTGAATTTTCAATTCATGAAAGTGGCTGAAATAAAGTCCTTCACTCTTCTACTAGCTGATGCTTTTTCTTTAAAAAACAAAAACAAAAACAAAACAAAAATGCCAAAGAAACCTCTAATATTTACATATTCAAAAGTTGGAGCTCTAATTAAATTGTAAGTCAGCAGCTGTTTTGTCACATTGAGGGATACACATACTATACTTCATGCTATAGGTGAAAAAAAATGTTCCTGAAAGTGTTCTCTTTCCTGATATTTTTTTTTACATTTCCATTTGTTTAACCTCACACTCTTCATTAAACCAAATGCTAAACCTATATTCCCCACATAAGAATAAAACAAAGTCATAAGGCAGGTTTTATTTTCTTATACAGTTTTTTGTTTAATTCAGCGTTAAAGAAAGTAACGTCATAAACATTGATTGTCATTTACAGAAAACATTCAAAAATCATGTGTGCATTATTATGGAATGCTAAAAGTATTGAACTAATAAATTACAGGACATAAAATAAGACAAAAATCTATTACATTCTAAAGCAATATAAAACCTTATTTTTTTGACAGGGATGCTGGTTCTAGGATATTCATGATTAAAAAGAAAACCCTCAATGGTCACTTTCTAAATGAATCAGGCTGTAGTTTTACTCACATACATATAAATTAGGGCTGATATATTAAACAAGGGAGAGAGAGAGAGCAGAGAGAAAACTGCAGATGTAAACACAGTGGATGAAATCCTGGCTCTGTTAAAGTCAGTCTGAGTTTCGTCATTGACTTCAATAGGGTCTGGGTTTCAATCACTATGTCATTTTGCCATTTGTGGTTTTGCTTTTTGAATCTACAGGCTAGTAAAAATACATAATTCATTATTAATTATTATTATAATACAATTAAGCTTCAGAAACTAAAATCAGTGTTGGCTCTAGAAGGCATTTAGCTTAAGAAAGTACTTTCCATTCTGCTTTGAGTGTGATTTGTTTTTTATTCTATTTTTATTTTATTTTATTTTATTTTATTTTATTTTTTACACTCTTGTCAGGCAATGCAGCTCTTGTGTGTTACCAACGTGAGTAGCAAGCTATACCCGCTTCCCCCCCAAAAAATCAAATTAAATCAATTTACAACATGGTAGCTACAGCCAAGCACCAAATAGCTCAGGGTTTTGAAATCTGGGATTTTAACATCTTACGTCACGCTAACAAAAGTAGCTGGAAATAGGATAAAAACATTAAACCTTTGAAACTTGGAAGTATATGAAAAATCATATCCTCTCACAATCCTAAAAGCAAGGAAGCATTTTCAGGGACATTAAAAATATTAGAAAGTTTCATTTAAATCTAAATAGCTATTTATTATTTATTTTATTTATAAATTGGTAATCATAAAACACTAGCCATTAAAGTCCTATTTTGGATGTAGGAAAAGCATCCAAATAGTTTGCATGTTATTTATGCTCCTGCTTGTGTTGCTATAGCTGTTGATACACTGGACACAGTTTCTTTTTTCTATTGTGATCTTTAAAACATTTATTTGGTGAAGGTCAATTATGGCTTCAGATTACAGCTAATGAATGACCTGACCTCAAATTTGAATGAGAAATAAAAAGCATACAAAAATATTTAGTTAATGGGAAAGAAGAATTTGTTTCTGTTAATATAGTCCATGCTGGAAGGATTCATAAAAGCCATATGCTATAAGAAAACATTATTTGCTTGAATAACCTTTTGCAAATTGTATTGTTCAAATGCAGTCTGCAGGTATTATTAGCACAATATTCAACTTTACAGACTCATTGGGAACAGGTTTCATTGACAGCCCTGTCTTAGTTTTTTCCCCAGTACAAACAGAAGTATACACTAAACACCAATGGCTGATCAAAAGGCTTTATCTGTTACAATCAGTTTCCATTAAAAACTGAAGAAAACATTACACTCATAGGAAGCAAGTACAGAATTTGCTCTTTGATGTATTTTCCTGTTTAAAAAAAAATTGTTACAAAGTCTTATGTTTAAACAGAGACATAGAAAAAATCAGTGTATTCACTGTCCCAAGTTATTTACAGCAAAAATTACAGAGACAGCATACATAGTAGTAGACCTTCCACAAGCATATATTAAAAGTAATTGCATTTGAAAAAATATTTTATTTTTCCTCTACATTTCTACAATACATACTCAGTTTCTGTTTGTTTTGTTTTTTGTACTTTCTTTAGTTTTAATCAGATGAGGCAGACAATGCAGTAGTAAAATAAGGGATTTTGTAGCCATTCAGATTTCTAATTTATCTATGTATGTTGTCCATCAATTACAGCCAAGGCAATTAGCTTGACATGGGAATAATCCTAAAAAGGTTAGCATAAAACTCAAAACACTCCTACATTTTCTTGAACTGGGTGTGAACAGTAGCTCAGTTAGAGTTTCAGTTGTGCTTTATTCATGGCCACAAATACAGTCACTGTAGCCCACTGGAGGTCACACTGCAGTAATGCAAGAGGCAAAGATTATCACAGCTAATTCACTTGTTATTTTATTCAGTGATTTTTTAAAAAAAAAAATAAGTGCATGAACAAATCCCCATCTACTGCACACAAATGCATGGTCCACACTTTAGAACCTCAAAGGGTTAAATTATTATTAAAATTTCATATTAACAACAAAAAATTTGCCTGATTCAGACATTGAAGTGACACATTTAAAGAACACAATTATAGTGCATTTCAATCCCAGAAGAAGCTGGCAGACTAATCTATTTACTTTGATTTCTTAAGCTGGGAGTCTAATCAAGACAAATATAAGTGCTTTTTTATAAGCTGTTTTTAAGTAGAACAGTCTTCAAGGTAAAGTCTGTTCTCTGTGGCCACCCATCTGGCCCTACTTGTTCTTCTATGCATTTGGGCTTTTGCTGCTTGAATAATAAGGGACCAAAGTGGTTACAAAATTGAAAACAAGAAGACAATTTTCTAATTCTGTGCAGATATAGTTTTATGTTGAATATACTTCACTGTTGCCAATGTATAGCAATAAACAAGGATCACTGCCTTTCTTTGAAGCATATACATGTTTCCCAACAGCAGTATCTTCAAGTAAAGATTAACAAGTCCAACAAATATGGAAAAACATTGTCATATCTACAGTAGATTTTTTTCTTTATGTTACTGTACAGAAGACAGCGTGCAAAGCAAACATTTTCTGCATGTATAGTTACAAAGAAACATATAGAATTTATTGCTGCTATATCCAATAATGTTTTCTTTCACTCTCCCTATACAATGTGGTTGAATTGTTAGGATGATAAAAATATGCAAGTACAATACATCAAGTTACTGAACTCACTGTCAACAGTATTATTCTCAGTCTGCAATAAATGTCCAGGAAATATTTAAATTCAAACAAGAATCTATTGCTTATTCTCTGATGCATTTGGGTGTTTCCTTATTCTTTTAGTGTAAACTAAATGGAAGGATTGTTTAAAAAGGACACTAGCAGATTGGCATAATTCATCCATGTTGAAGTACATTCAGGCTGCCTTTTAGGAAGAGTTACTGATCTACTAGATTCCACTGGAGAATTTTTCCAGTCTTTTCTTTTCACACTGGATTTTTTTTTCTGTAGTGCAGGCTATGCATGCAAGTGATTTTTGTAGTTAAGTGATCTGCTTCTAGACCACTTCATAGACTGTGCATTAATGGGGCATTACCATTAGTGATTTACAAGATTAACTGTGACAATCAGAAAGTCCAAGCCGTTTACCCCTGCTGGCAGGGAGAGAGACAAAGGAGGCAACTTCCTGCCTCACAGGACTATAGGAATAAGGACAGATGAGGGCTTCTGTGGGGGTGAAATAGTTTTAAGCAGGCTCCAAAGTGTCCCAATCACTTCACAAATCTTAAGTGTCCCAGTCATGGGGATGTTTGAGATAGGGAGCTCTCTGATTGGTCAGGATGTGCTGATGCAATACCTGTGGATCTCTATGACTGCTTCCAAGCAGCCCAGAAACTCAAGCTGCAAAGGGCTAGATACTATGGTGACTGCCACCGGTCTAAGGACTTGGATAGACAGCTCGATACATTGAAACCACTGGTAGCAGGGCCTTAATACTCCCTTCCAACTCTTGAAGTGAGATTTCCCAATCACCTTCCCTATATGGAGGACACAGAGGTAGGAAGAGATCCCATCCCTAACAAATTTGGGAGAGGTAATGTGATCTTATCATGGTCGGGGTGGGAATAACTTAGCTAGGTCAGGGACCTGGAGGGTTTTGTGTGTGTGTGTTCAAGGTCCCTGCACACTGAGGGCAAGACAGTTCTTGTAAACAGATGAAGTAGGGGCCTGGATAAGGCTTTGAGGAGTAGAACTGGGGAGGAGGAGCATTGTCTCTCAATTCTAGTGTAGCTGGAGCATGGGAATATCATTCCTCTGGCGGAGTAGTAAAAAATACTAGTATCTCAGCCAGAGATGAGCATAAACTCAGAAGGATGTGGATATACTCTGGGAGAAGAGTTGGTTTGGTGGCCAACACAGAGGTCCAGACGGGGACTGGATCTGATGCATGCGCGAGAGGAAAGGACAGTAGTGTCTTTCTTTTCTATTGCTTGCTCTCAGTGGTTATTTCACCATATGGTCAGTCAGCAAAATGGTGGCTGTTACTACTGACATGATATCTTTTAGTCTGTCCTAGTCCTTCATCCTATAGCCTTTCTGAATATAGCCCACATTAATGGTACCGTATTTCAGTACCTTTAAATCAAACTCTTTTCTCAATAGTATAAATTCAATAACTCATACAGAGTTAATTTACATTCTGATTCTGTGAGGACATTTGAAAACATGAAATAATTGCTCAGAAACACTATAATGAATGTGAACAATAAGTGAAGAAAGTCCAGTGCTGTGGTGAGGCAACAGTGACAGTGAATTCAGTTTCTAACCAATGTTGTTGCTAATCATTGGCTTGAAAGCCTTGTCTGGATTTCTCTCATCTGGGCATCTGAATGTGTGCCCTTCAAAGCTTCTAACATTCTTTTCCTTATTATTACCATTATATTTATTTTTAATAATGAAACATCCCTGAGTGGCATACAGTGCAACATCTGCATCAAGCAGTGATTGTCATTTACAAAGTGTGAAACTTTAAAGGAAGGAAGAGGACTGATTCTCTGACACACTGTTTCTACAGGATGTCGGAGACAGTAGGTTGTCCTCACAGTGGAGGCAGAAAGTGCTGGGAAAAGTTAAGAATAGATATTGTTTTCTGTTTGTGTAAAAGAAAGGGAAAAGAAAGCTGGTTTTGTCTCAGGTTTCAGTTTAAACACAGATATTTATACAGGATGTACTTAGAGCAAAACGACTGTGTCATGTTTCATTCTCATCTCATTACCCAGTTCTAATAGACTACTGTATAGCAATACAGCCAAATCCTCCAGGCCAAGCAAGGGCTTCATGTGATTCTGAATGGAGCACTACCAATGGGGATAGGCTGTTTGTGCAAGGATACTACGAGAGGGAAGATGTAACACACTTTGTGACACGTTGGACAGCTCTATAGTAGCACAGAGGGGATTTTGAGAGACAGGGGCCAGGACCTGTGCGTCTGGGATTATGCAGATCTACCAGCCAGACCACCTTCCAAGTCCCAGAGGCTGCAGAACGTCTGAGGCTCCAGTTGCCTCCATGAAGGAGCTCCACTATCATTCCACAACCTGGGGTGGAGGTGGAAGGTGACAAGTGGAATGTCCCTTTCCCCAGCCCTTGCAGAGCTCTTGTCTACACAGCTCATATACTCAACTATTCACAAGGAACAGGATCTGCCCCCTTTTCTGTGTAAATGTCACAAGGGAGGTGTGGAGGGGGGCTAGGGGAAGAAACCAAAACTAACCAAAAGAAAAACTCACACTAACACAAGTTACATAGGATGAACACAAACAAAAACAATCACATAGTAAAACTTGTCTTGGGTAATAAACCTTTCGTTCTCCCCACCTCCCTAAGCACATAAATTGGACTGACCTAAAAGTCCAAGGTGAATTGGAGGAAATAAATTTCCCTCTATGCAATGGAGCTGGAATTAACAGTGGGAACCACAAAGTAAAAATGTTAAAACAAGTATGAAGACAACATTTGACATGTGTTTCACAAAGCTCAAATGGGAGCTCCAAACTCTCAGGCCTTTGATTATATCAGGTGCCAAGCATCTCCTGTGAGGTGCTGAGAGCCTCCACTCCACTTTCATTATCTATAATTGGAGCTAAGAGAGATCAGCAACTTGCAGAATCAGATCCTAAATGCTGCTGATCACAAGCCAACATAAAATATATATTGCATTTGGAAACTGCTTGGTTTAATTGAGTGATTTCTATTACCCTGTTTTCCTAGCAATCAGGAAAGTAATCTTCCCATTAGAAGGAAATATGACTCTTGGAATTAATTCTTTATACAAAGAGCTAGCAGGAGTGACATTTACACCAAAATTAAGTCTCTGTAGAAGTGTAACAAGCTGTCTACATCTGTCTGTTCAGACAGTGAGAATAATTTGGTTCAATGTGGTTGAATTATTTGAATACAATAATAGAAATGGAGGAGCAGGCATAATTTTTTACAACTTTCTTTTTCGCTAAAGAACTGGGAATAATCCATCATTGAAAATCTGTCCCATTTAAAGTGCTTGCCATCAGTCTACACATATCAACAATTAACACACAGTGGTGGCTGAGATATGACAGATTCTATTTGCAGGGAATTAACTTGGGGTGTCTCAGACTAGAGCTACTAATAATATATAAAATGATGCACAAATATTTTCTGAAATAAAATAAATAAAAACTATATTTAATATGCTGTTAAGTGGGGAGCTCAATTGTACATTGTTTTTAAATATTTAGGTGGTTGTCATCTGTTCATGGAAAAGATATCAAATCTGCAATTTTTTTCAGATTTTAGCACAAATGAATCATCATTCAAAAATTTGCACTGAGAATACACCATTCATTATTAATTATTTTCTGGGTTTTATGTTTTAGTCAACCAGTCAAGAAGGAGAAACAATACCATTTTACTTAAACTACTGGTCTCATGCCACAGATAATGAATAGCAATTAGCAAGTAGTCAAAGTTTGTAAACAAGTTGTGCTGAAATTTGTTTGAATTAAGTAGTCAGTGAATACTAATAAATAAATTAGAAAAAATCAGAGTCTATGTGCAAATTATTCAAAAGCAATAAAAAAGTGGGATGCTAAATTCACAACAAATACAATTTGCAATGAATACATTGAATAATTACAGTGGTAACTGTTGATAACTCTTGCCTTTTTAACGGTGATCAAGGTTCTGTGAATCAGCAATTTTTAAACACCGCTGTAATAAACATCTTAATGCAGTGGAGCAGCAGTGCACATTAAAAAGTGGTTTAAGAACAAGACTGAGAGCCAAAAATCCCTGAACACTTCTTCTTCTGTAGCCTTTGGCAAGGTCTTTAATTTCTTTCCTTTAGTTTCACCATTTTAAAATAGGGATAATAATCCTTATGCATGAGGAATGTTGAAAGGTTTAACTGGCTGATTGTTTCAGTGCTTTGATGCTGAAAAGCCCTATATAGGTGCTAAGTAATATCTTTTTTGTCTACATCCTACATTCAATTAACTTGACTAGAATATAAGAAGTAAAAAAATTCCCAAAGATAGTTTTTGTATTTTATGAAAGGAAAGGAATGAAAAACTTTTCAGGAAGCAACACAGCATAATGAAGAACTGTTCTTATTTACCCACATGACAAAGCCTCTTTATTTACAAACAAAAAGGACAATTATATATTAATCACCTACTCTGTGGGTCTGGAGAGTGGGCTAAGTATATTATGTTTGGTCACCACAACACTGAAACAAACACTTTGAGGGTTTTCAACTCTATGTTTTCATTCATGTCCTTAAAAAAAGGCAAGCAAGGGAGTAACCATGTATAACTATAAATACACTCTTCTGAGCTACAACATGACCTGATGGGCAGTTCTATTTTTAGCTGTATTTACATATATTTGTTCTTACTGTAACATATTTGCATACTGTGATTATCTGACTGTCATGTGGGCACTGAGTAAATTTGGATAATCAAGGTTTTAGATAATAATAATAAAATGAGGAGGAAGGATGGAACTGGGGTTCTGTTCATGGTTTTGCCACAGACGTCCTGCATGGCCCAGTGCAAGTCTCACACTGACTCTAAATCCTGCTCCAGGTGAAGTCAAGTAAGACTCCCACTTACTTCAAAGGTGCAGGTTCAGGACCTTAGACAAATTTGCCACTGTCAGATCAATTTATCCGGATCGATTGAGTGGCTGTGGAGACCTGCTCAATGGACCCGGAAATCAATGCTATTAATCCACCTCTGCTGCTTAGATGGGAGCGCATTTCTGTCAGTGCAGCGAACTGAAGACACCGCGGTAAGTAGGAGATGGGAAGTCAACGGGAGATACGCAAGCTATGTAGCTTGCGTATCTCCCATCGTCTGCCGCCGAATTTGGTGGCAAGTGTAGACATAGTTTCAGTCTTCTTGTGCTTCACTTTCCTCCTTTGTAAATGGGGATATAAATACATTCCTCACCATACAAGGGTGTGTAGGCCTCAATCAGTATTTGTAAATTGTATTGAGATGGAAGTTGCTATAGAAGTGCAAATTGTATTTGTTATTTCAACTGAGGACATTTTCAGTGTAATTAGTAGGTATCAGGGAACATGGCCCTGGTTTGGAAAACAAATTATTTCAGAAATTGATGTTGTACAAAGTAATTTTGCAAGCACAATCAGGTTTACAACAAATCCTTTCCCCGCACAACTACTTCAGCTGTGTATTTTTCGAGATTAGAAATTGGCCTGTAGAAAAAAATTATCTAGTCTAAATATAAAGGTTACACGCCTACTAGAGGCTTTTTAAAATGTATTGCTGTTGTATCTTGTCTGTGATTGCTAAAGAAAATGAGCATGAGAGGCAAATAATTCTTAACTTTGCCCAGGTAGGCCCCTATCCTGCAAAAGAAACAGAAGAGTGGCTGGTGGAGGGAAAGGAAAACTCCACAAAATTCCTTTATCAAAGTTTCCTATGGATTTTTCGATAAGATGTGGGATTCGGCCCCTGACGGAGGAGGAGAAGGAGGAGATTCAGACCAGAATCCTGCAGATCCCTGGAAATGGGCCAGTGGCTTAGGACTATCCATGTGTAAACCCTTCACTTCCAAATCAGCCCCGGGGTCTCGGGGTGTCTTCTCCAACTCCCTATCAGCACAGATCCACTGTGGGGCCATACTGACAGGGCTTTCCTTGCAGGCCGCAGAAATCCCTTTATAGGGTAGCTCCACTGTGCTGAATGACTCAGGCTGTATTAATTTCTATGTGGTTTGGGGGTGGAGGGATGTGCATCTCACTGTGGCCCCCCACTCCCAGAATTCTCCTTCTTTGCCAGCTATCCACACTCAGGTCCTAGAAGAGAAGCGTCCACAGGATGAGGGGATAGAAAGGATTGTGCTATGGGGGAAGCTGAATCTCTCATTTTTCCACAGGTGGAAGGTCTACTGTGTGTTCATCTGGGAGAAACAAATACATTATTCACTACTGCTTTTTCAGCTTGTGGTAACCTCCCACTCCCATCTACCCAGTACAAAGAGGCAGGCATGAATAAAAACCCTGGATTTGAACACTCCCAGGTTTGGAAGAATGATCTGGGTCAGATCCACATTTGTATTTGAATGCTGCAGCTCAGGCCTAGCTCTATTTTTTCTTCAAATCTGTAAAAAACAACATATCCCCTCACTTGCCTATCCTGAAGCTCTAATAGTACCACCTGAGCAATATATTTATATCAAATGGAAACCCTCCATTGTCATCTAACAATTGACTGTGACTTAGCTGGTGACACCACCACCACCACCTCCACATCACATTTTTACTCTTCAGAACTGTTTTGGGCTTGCTCCTGGTTCTGTTGGAGTCAATGGGAGCAAGACAGACTCTATATCTTTTTCTCTAAGAAGCACTAAGCAAATATAAAGTTTTGCTGGTTCACAAAAACATATTGTTTAGGAAATTTACATTTTTACTTTGTGTTTTAGATACTTTACTGGCATGATGCCCTGTTATGTTCATTTTTATATATGCTTTATTCCCGTAACAGGGAGAAAATTCAAAATAATTATTCTTCTGTCCATTTGAACCATCCAGACAAGGCTTTTGCATCATTGATACAATCTTAATGTTTGATTTACAGACTGCACACTGCATATACATACTATATGACAAGTTTTTCAGAAGTGATACCATCCTGTCGTTATACATTGGTGAGTGAGGATTTAATTCTGTTTCACAAAGCAAAATCTTGATTGCTCAACATAAATCTAATACATTACTTGGAGAGTAAAAAATGCAGGAGAGCCTGACTGAGCATCCTTTGAAAGTAGGCATGGGATTTTTAAGCTACAGCATGTGCATATATTACATATACATGTGTGTGTGTGTGTGTGTGTATATATATATACACACACACATATATATACATATGTATATTTCATATATGCATAACAATTTCCAAGACAGCTACAAATTACCTCATGCATTAAACTATCTAAAAACATAGAAATAGGCAAGTCTAATAAGTGGAATTTTCTTAAATTATATTTGAACAATAAACAGCAAGAGTAATACTGCAAAGTACTGCTCTATTCTCATTTATATCTACAATAAAATTCTATGAACAGCTGTCTCCCAAAACATACCCCAATAAAATAAAATAAAAAGGTAACACCCAGTGTCCTATATTTGTATATTTATGGTCAGTTAAAAAAAAAAAAAGTAAAAGAAAGACAAGAATAAAAGAGCCCCATTCAGAGGTGCATATTTACATTCTTCAAACTGTAGCGGTGAAAAATAATTCTATTAAGTGCAGGACATTCCTAGTGTTGCAGTAGTGACATTTTTAATAAGTCTTCATGAAAACATTTCTTTTGTCTTAACAGTGATGCATTCCATGACTATGTGACAATTCTATCTTCCCCTTCACTTGCATCCAGTGATAGAGTCTGGATTGAAAAGCTCCTTGTATAATGGAGGAAACAGCGTATTCACTATATCTGGATGAGATTGCTTAAATACTTGCAGTTTCTCTCCATGCAAGTTGCAAAGTGCAGTAATGGTTGGTATCTTGGCTACTAACTGTAAGGGAAAAAAAAGAGCAAGAAAGTGTTTAGAATAAAGCAGGGTTTCCAGAATGAACATCCTGCTGGGTAGAAAAGTAACTGACTGTGATTCACTGAGAACAGTGAAACCTTTTTAAAATGACCACCCAGACCGGCAAAATGAAATTGTCTAGAAGAGGCTGGTTTTTAATTAAAGGCCAAACACAATTGTCCTGGAAAGCTTGGTTCTACCTTAAAGTGGTCATTCAAGAGAGAGGGCTGCATACTGGAGGTGGTCCTTAATGAAATCTCATTCCCATAATAGCAGCAAATAAAACCACTAATGATTGGAGTGAAAAAGAAACAAAGAAGCTAGGCTAGCAGGGAAAAGAATAGCAATAACTGCCGTTAAGTTCCCTAGAAAAACTAAGCATATAACCTGCTGCTGCTGCTGTTACAGAATTTCCTGTGGAAAGTAACATATTTTTGGTCAAGCAGCAGTTTTTTGTACAGTTACTTGAGGAGGCTACGTAATTAAAATGTCTCCATTTCCTCTGAATTTACAATTTATGTAATGCATGCCACACATTTCATAGTTCTTACTCTGGCAAAAGTCTGATTGAAATGAATGGGAAGGGGTTTTTTTGTTTTTGTTTTTTTCTGGACCAGGACTGCAGCATTAGGCCTTGCTTTTCTGATGACAGTTTGAATGTCTTTTTTACAGTAGTATATATATTTGACAGATATGAAATCCATAATTACAGAATAAGTATCTTTGTGATCCTTGCAGTGGACATGAAAAAAGCTGGGGGCCAGATGCACTATGCACTCCCCATTTGATTTTCTAGAACAACGTGCCTACACTTTTTGCCAGTGTTAGCAAGAATATGTATAGGAGCATTTCAGTAAGACTTACCAAACCAACTGATAAAGCTATTGTCTTGGTTCTACTGAAATAGACTCACATCAAGTCTTACAAATTTTATTTCTCTTTTAAACAATGACAATTACAGCAAATCAGTAGCAAAATATTTGGCCAATAGAATAAAGGCTAAATACCAGATTTATTCAGGTTGATCTATGACTGTAAACCTTCAAGGATAACTCACTGCTATTTTCTCCTTGTGTGAGTGCAAATTCCAAAACTTATTACCCCCTCAGTTGAACAACTGAAACAAAATATTATAAAGTGGTAACACTTTCTTATTCAATGGGAAAATATATTAGGACTAAGTTAGCTTTCTGAATTCTTTTAATATCTTCCAGAGCCTTCTGGCTTTCATTCTCAGTGAACTCTTTAAACAAAAAACAAAACAAAAAACAAAACAAAACAAAACAAAAAAAAGGTTACATTTTGAATACTGCAGTAGACAAATGCTTAATACCTAAATTGCCACTTCACCTTCGGCAGCACTATTGGTGTTCCTCCACTTTGAAATCATCCTCTATCAAAGTCTTACTTTGGTTATCAAATATATAAGAAGAGTTATAACAGAATTGCTGTGTACATGTTAGCAACACTCCTGAATCTGAGGAACACTTGTTTCATTTATATAGTCATGAACCAGTGTATTTTAAGGATCTACCTTTGCCAAGGTGTCATCATCAAGATGGTTCTTCTGAATCACATGTTGAAGTGCAAAATAAATCTTTTCCTGAAGTTTCTGGACCTTTCTTGGTTCTATTAGCCATGCTCGATCTGACAAAGAAGAAAGGCAAGGGCTAAAGCCAACGAGAACAAGGAAAGACGGCTCATCTACATGTGGGCACCACACACCACACTGAAAAGTGTTAATAATCATCTCATTATGCTGAGGGATTGCAATGCTATTAACACATGATTTCAGAGGCAGAATATTCTGAACTATTACAAGATCACCTGGGAGTTTAAGTAATGGATTTGAAGTACGTACTTGCTACCAATGCACTGTATTTACATGCTTGAACCTGACTACATGGACTTCAAAAACAGGACAAGAGAGAGAAAGACAGGACAAAATGTACAAGCACCTGCAAAGAAATTAAACAAGGTTCAAGCAATTCATTTATTTCCTGTTGTTTTCTAGTTCATATTTCTCTATTTACATACCTCACAGATGATGTACAAGCAATGCTATCTGAGTGTCTTTTGAGTCCAGAAAGAAAAAACAAACTGATCAAAGTAGTCACACCTCATTGAAAGTAATAAAATATAACAATTTAAAAAATTAAAAATTAAAAACTAAATAAACTACAGTCTCTACTGGGGCTAACATTTTGAGACCAACAGTTAACTCTGATTGAACAGAAATAGTTTCCTTCAAAAGAGTTCCTTAATACTTAAGATAAATTCTTTTTGTTGCAACATCTCGAAGTGCAATTTCATCATTATTTAAAAAAATGAACTTTTTTTTAAACAACACCAAATAAAATAAACTGTGAATTATCTCGGAGAATATGTTTACAGAAATAGCTGCTTGGACTCTATTTGCTTATACTGAAGTCAAAGGCAAAACTCCCACTGACTTCAGTGAGAGTAAGGTGAGGATCTATATTATCCCAACTCATGGCTTCCGGAAACAACCATATGGTAAGTGATGCAGCAGATCTTGATTCAATTCTGAGTCCATTAATACAATGCATTTACTGTACCAGTAAACTTTTTTGTTATCATGCTGCATATATCTTTCTCCCTCTCTCTGTCTATTCAGACTGGATCTTAGAAAGAGTTTTAGGCTTTCAAACAGAAAATGAAAAATCTATCTTAGTGCAGAAGATGAATTTTACAGGAAGGGCCATGAGGTACAGAAAAGCCCTTCCCACATTTAAATACTTATTTTTTTAATCAGATACTGAAGTGAAGTAATGGCACTAATCGCATAGGATTAATGTAAACTGACCATTAATATAAATGCATCATACAGGCCAGATAACAGTTATGTTTCAGCATATAATTAACAGGATACTATAAATTTGTCAGGCATTGTGTGGGAAGAAGTGCATGAAAAGTGTGTAGCAAGAAAATATTGCTGTTTGGAACACACTAATCTGAGCCTTCGCTGAAAAGAGACAGAGCTGAAGTCTTCAGACACTGAGCAGATGCTCAGAGAAAGGAACCTTGTTAGCAAGATAAAGAATCTTGTTCACGTAAGGTAAGCAACTGGATTCTGTAATAGCAGTAGCAGCAGTAACAAGATTAGGTAAGAGTTTACATAACACCTGCCTAAGTGAGCATATAGTAATATTCAGACTTCATATATTAAGTGCAAAATTTTATGCTGTCATAGAAACATGCACCCTAGTGGATTTAAACCAAGACCCAGTGTGGCAGACTGGAACGAAACAAATTTATCACAGAGGGATATTTCCTAAAGCCTTTTTTCTCTCTGTCTATAACAAACATAAGCTTAAAAATGAATCAATGCTGTTGGTACATAGAATTTGTGAATTATGTTTCAGTATCTAATACTACAAGTTAGGGCTGTTATACATAAAGCATAAGAGTATTTAAGTTCATTACAAAGAATATGTTTTTCATAGGCATACATGGGGTTTCAACCCATCTGTCAGTTATATCACCGCTTCCCCCCCAAATAAACACACACACTACAAAAAGAAGTGGCACATATAATTTGCTTTGATATTTGTTTCTTTGTGATGTGGGAGGGAAAAGAAATCGATTACAAGTGTCTTTTTGTCAGTGTATAGGAAAGACCCATTCTGGAGATGAAAGGTAGAACTATGGACTACTCTTGTGTTTCTGAAGAGCAGACACCAAATTCTGAGTTAGAACACAAGGAATATGAGTTCGGTAGTTGCTTCTGTTTTTCTATAGTACACAGCTACCAAACAGCTTGGTAAACTCAGCCATCTCTGTTCAAGAGAGGCACAGAGCTTGAGTAATTTAGCATGACTGTTGTGTAGCAGGACTGAAATACATTAGTAGAATTAATAGGGAACCTTTCCAAACATTTGCTTACAGTTCAATTGTTTCAAAGTCAGGGCTGTGTCACTCACTTTTCTGAACACTAAACGCATCCACAAAGGTTTTAGAAAAAGTAGAAAAAGCAAGGGATTCTCAACAATCAACACCAAATATTAGTGGCAAGTAGAAGTGTTTGGTACTTTCCAAACTAAAGGGTATTTAGAGTCCCACAAGGATGAATCAGTATTTTGATATCTATGTACCTACCTGCAGCTAAGTGCATCTCATAAAGGGCTGGAAGAAAACAAACTAAAATTAATGGGAATCTTTCCATTACTTTAGTGGGGTCTGGATCAGACCTAAAGCAGGTGCCATAGTCTTAGATCTATTGGTTGTGCTTTGTTACCAGATCTTGCTGTCTGGCTAAAGCAGTAATTTGCTTTTTCTTCCTGTATTTTCCAAGGCACAATATTGGGTAGAAATTCGATTTCACTTAAGTTTCTCTAGCTCCCAAATACATTCAGCTACTGCATTTGTCACACATTTTTCCTGATCCAAAGCACATTCAAGTGAATGGAAAGTTTTCCATTGACTTAAATGTGCCTTGTGTATTTCTAAGTCAGTGCTGTAAGACATCAAACACAGCTCTCAATGAAGATTTTAATTCAAAGACAGATTCAATCATTGTCACAGAGATTCCACCTCTGCACATTGTGAAGGTTTTGTAATATAAATCAAAGCTCAATTGAAGAGGTATAATTCTGCTCACACCTCTGCTGCTTGCTTTCTTATGTAGCTGAAGAACTTTCAGCTAAGAAAACACCCTGGAAAAGCAGCTTTGTATGTGGTGAATTCATCTAAGAAGCCAATGGTACTAACCTGCAGCAATTACTCACTGGATCATCCCTTCCAACACTGAGCAAACTGTTATAGAACACAAGATCTCCTGTAGAAATAACAAGGAACAGAATCCTTGCAGCACATGTTATTAATGAAGATATCAAGCATGTTGACACCATCTGTACTGGTCTAATTCTATGTAAATTAATCTCCTCCACAGATGTGATAAGGAGCATAGCAATCTAGAGAAAGCCAGGAGCAGAACTGGGTGAACAATGGGGAGAAAAAAATAAAATTTCATAAAGGCCTGATGGAGCTAGGCAAACAATCCCCATTAACTTTCAGTAGGAAAGTAACTAACGTGCTTTTAAAAATCCCACACTGAATAGTGAACATGTCCACTAGATTCAGCTTGTGATCTAATCCAATCACCCATGTTCCAAACCCTTTATTTCCCTACTTTTCCATGAACATTCATGCAGGCTGTGTGTTTTCAAATCCACGTAGTTTGGGGGAGGAGATATATGTGTGAATATGGGCAAATGAGCATATTCCCATGAGAATAAACATATTTCTAACTGGTCCTTGCACAGGTTTGCGTACCACTTGCTCCCATCCCACATGAAAAGCCAGTCACATTGCAGTCCCTATACTCTCCCAAAGACAGTGTGCCTTCCTGGAATTCAAGAAGAAATGTGCCTCCCTGATGCACAATATCTCTCAGAGGGCCATCTGGGGGGATGCTATTCTTCAGCACTTGCAATGGGTGCCTATGCCTATCACACACAATCTGGCTTCCTATCTCTTTCTGCTGTTCCTATTTTTCTTCCTTTGCTTTATGACAAGTGAATGGCTCAGATCCAGCAAATTATTTTTCTGTAATTTAGTCCAGGTTCTGAACAGCTGGCCAGAATTTTTTGGGTAATGGACAAGTCATAAATATGTCTACCTGTGGTCCTTTAGGCTAGTGTAGCCATATTTTGTTTTGAGCCTATTTCCAGTAGGTTAACTGCTGTTGATATAATGTACTAAAGAAAACTTTGGCATAGATGAGAATAATCCTGACAATTCTTCAATTACTTAATGTGCCAGTTTGGGTAAGAACAACAGCTGTTTATGCAGGAAAAAAATATGAACAAGGATGCCGTGAAAAAGAGGATTAATCAAAATACTTGGAGATAACTACCTGGTGATATCAGAACAGCAGACGAAAACAAGGCAATCTCTTCTTCAGTCAGCTGTAAGGAACATAAATTCTTTGCAAAGTCAAATGCTTCATTCACCAGATCATCAGAACCTACAGACCACAGAGGACAAAGTCAATGATAGACATTTATCAGCTCTTTAACCTGCTTTGAAAAAGCTGCTTGTTTGATGTCAAGTAAAAGAGTGTGTGTGTGTGTGCGAGAGAGAGAGAAAGTGAGTGAGCAAGTGCTTTGGTTGGGTGAATGCTTTCATTGACTACTGAATTTTCAGTCACATGGAAAGCTGGGCTCTTTAAAAAGTAGCATTTGCAGCTGTATATCACTAAAACTTTAAATGAATCCCAGTAAAAAGTGTGAAAAAGTGTTTGTCTCTGAAAGTTTCAAAAAATGTCTCATGTAATGTCATGCACAGATGTTAACCAAGAATGTTTTTTCTCTTTATGAAAGAAAATCTTTTTTTGAAACTAAAATAACATCTACAGAAGGAGTCTGCCTACTACAGAATTGTCATCTCCTACAACATCACAGATAACAATATCAGATAACAATATAAGATATCCTTCTTAGATGTTTGGAGAAAAACATGCTTTGACACAAAGAAAATCAGCTAAAGATATATGGAACATTTATATGGTTTATATGTAAGCAATGAGCTAAATATATACTAATTACTAACAATACTGAAAACATCACAGACTTTGGTTCTGATTGCCAAATGATTAACAGTTGATTACTTGCACAACCAGAACACTTATGTCATTTATAAGGTGACACTACAGGTAAGGTAGCAGTCATCATGCATGTTACAGTTAGTGTTGAGGGATGAAACAGTTACTCTACCAAATGAATCAGAATGTACCCGAGCTGCACCTGAATCTTTCTCAAGGTTCAGAGTATTCTGGATAACTCCTTGGTGCCCCCTCATGGCCTTCATGGGATCTATCTACCTCTGCCATGGGGCCAAAATAGAGTTCACCCACTTACCCTTTCTGCAACATTTATCTTTCTTGCACACAGGCTTCAATTTTGAAACCATTATTTTGGCTGCTACACCCCAGTGCAAAAGTCAAGCACAAACAAGGTTGGCGTCACTATAGACCATATTTCTGCAATCTTCATTCATATTTTACTCAGTCCTTATGTAGCACAGTGCCAGAGTGTGTCTTGCAAACCTCTCATAGCAGCTTTTCAACTAAAGGAAAACAGCCCACTACAGCTAGCAGCTAATGGAGTTACTTTGTTAGGTGAAGTGGCAGTTCCCTGTTCTGCAATGCTAAAGGAAAAGCAGTCAAAGGCTGCTAATGACTTTGTGTTGGAAGGGTGGTTACATTTAGAAAGGTAAATCTCTCACTCACTCTAGAATGTGACTCACTGTAATGATTGAAATAAAAAAAGGCAAACCCACCCAAAGCTTTGAACATTTGCATTCCTCCATACTTTCCTTCAAACAGAACAGTGTTGTTGAGTGGGTTGAAGGCACGGCACATTCTCACCAAAACCACTTCCAAGCAGCCTGTTGGACAAGGAAAGGGGATGAAAATGACACACAGTTCATTACTGGATTGTTTTAAGGCACTTTGGAAAGCAGAATGCATTACATTTCAGAAAAGTTTCTTAGCAAAATACCAATGAATAGAAACAACCTTAGGCACAAATGGTGGGATTTGGGGGCCTGATCTATTTGGGGGCCTGATCTGGTAGACATGCTCAGTGCATGATTAAACTCACATAAAACAGCAGGAGGAGGATGTTTTGCCCCCACCTTATAACCTTTATCCTGGGGTGACAATACTCCCCCACGACATTGGAGAACCCAGTTCAATTTTCCCCTCTATCTAATGTGGGGCAGGGATTTGAACTTGCATCTCCTAGGAAAAATACCCTACTAGAAGGCTATGGGATATTGTGGAACAGGCATCTCTCAATGTCTCTTGTGGAAGTTGTTCCACTTTGTTCCACAGGCTACGTTCCTGCTTCACCAGTTAATATTTAATTATTTGTAAGCAGCTTCAATTGGCAAGATTGAGAGAGCCCTACCCTACAATATACCATAACCCAGTGTCTGAAGCACACCCTTATAACGTAGAAGACTCCTGTTAAAATCCCTTCTTTATATCAGGCAGAAGTGAAGTTGAATCCAGGGCTTCCGATCCCAGGTGAATACTCTAAGCACTGGGCTAAAAGTTGTAATGGAGGTTTCTTCCACCACCGCTAGCTAGCCCTTCACAAGTGTCTGAGGAGAAATCCATTCTGGGGTTTTGTTTTGTTTGACCTGAAATAGAATTTTTTGATACATTGACATTTTTCACAATTTTTGGATTTGGTTTGACCCAAATCAATTTTTCTTCGATTTTTTTTCAGAAATGTCAGTGAAGTGAAAAATCTATTATTTGCCCAGCTCTACCTAAAAGTTAGGTGCTGCAATACTGAGAGCTGCAGCACCTAAGGCCCCCCCCCCCCTTGTGAATCGCACCCAAACAACAGAACACAACCTGCACATTTGATGACCCTTGGTGCTGGCTGAGTTGGTATTCACAAGATAGCAGGGTCTCCTCTGTGGCTGTGGAGTCTGAGTAGGAGACAACTCCCCATCCGATCTCTGCCTCTGGCACTCACCAGAAAGGGAAGCAATTCACAATCCAATCCCACTTCCCTGCAGTTTAGGGCCCCACTCTTGCCAGGAGCCGTGCAAATTACCAGGCCATTCCTAATTTCAGTAGTAGAGCTGGTCAAACACTTTTTGATTAAAAGGTTTCTTTAAAGGGTTTCATTATTATTATTATTATTATTATTTTTACAATGAAAGCTTTTGAAAAAGCATCCCCAAATTTTTCTTTTAAAAGAAAACGTTTAGGAAAACACCCCCCAGTTTTTTTCTGAAATTTTGCCTTTTAGAAATTATAGGGTTTTCCACACTTTCTGACAGTTTTCCAATGTTTGCCAGTTTGAAAATTGTAACAAAGTGTTTTCTGAGACTTTTTGCTTTAATTTGCTTTTAAAGTGGAACTTCTAGTTTTAAATGTAAAACATGTTTCCCCCCTCACTCTTGCATACTGTTTTCATGCTGGTTTCAGTTGGGAAACAGTAAGAAAGTATGAAATGTAGGACTTTCCTACTGTTTCCCAAATGGAAAAAGAGGAGAAACAGTTAGAGGATGTGGAATGTGACGAGAAAAATAAACTTTATCACACAGAAACCAGAATTTCCTCACAGGAAAAATTCAAGAGAGGATTTTTTACAGGAAACTGTTTGCGGGAAAAATCCCAGAATTCTGGTTAGCTCTGCTCATTATTAACAACATGAAGTGGAGTAAAATCTTATCAGTCTATACACTCTGCAGCTAACCAGAGTTCTCCTACAATACATTTTATGTCCAAATGTCACCAAATCTTTTTTGAAGTGCTACTGTTTCTTTTGCTTTACCAGCAAAATGAATAAGGATGTTTAATGCAGAAGCTGGAATGTTAATAATGATACTACTAATTATTCTCATGCTGAGACCTTTCTTTTCCAGGGGATCTTCTATATCCCTGTTGAAGCTCTATGGGTCCCCTTATTTTTCAGCAGTTTGCACCTGCCTCCAACATCTTGATCCCATATTGCAACCACATTCTTCTGAGCGGTGACTGGATAACACTGCCTCTTTCAGAATTGCCTGAGAGTTCTCTACTGAATGACACAAGGCTCTTCTCTAGCTCAAAACACCTGTCTCATGCAGCATCCCAGTCTCTGTCAGATCCAGGGACCAGGATAGTACAGGGTAATGCAGTTAATAACCAGTAGCGGCTTGTTTGATAATATCATTTTGTCCTATTGAGTGAAATGGAGTTATTGCAAGGTCACAATTCCTAACAACCAGATGTCATCAGAGGGCATCATAAAACGATTATTCTAAAAGAAGGGCAGGGATTGCTGTGTGACACAACAGAAAAATTACCGCCTACCTCATCCCAATACACACACACACACACACACACAGATAATGGTGTTGATGCATGCTGTCACAATCCAACCATGCTCAATCCAGTATTAATTGTTGCCAGCAGAGATTTCTCCTGCTGAGTACAGACATAAGCATATAGGTATTGCAATAGCCTCATTAAAATGGTTACAGTTCACCACAGAGGCAGGGCCCAGTTGGCATGGATTTGTTTCACCAAAATTGAGTGATGGTTTTAGGGGCAACAGTTTGGTGATTCAACCAGCTCAATTGAGTAATTCCTTACACTGCGTGTCAAATTGGGGATTGTGACTTTTGCAATTAACAGTAAGTTTTTCTGCAAATGAAAAACACAGTTGACTTTAGAGGGAATGGAATCTGAAGACATGAATATTATTAATGCAGAAAATTATGTAGCATTTAAGTGTGTGGGGATGGAAGGTTCTGATGGGGAGAAGTAGGATTATTTGGAGAGAAAATGACTTACAAAACCACTCACCTGATTTAAGGAGTAGAATTTGATCATTTTGACAGAGCTCCATGAAACCTGTTATCCGCTTTGCAAACTCCACAACGTACTGAATAGCATGAGTGATCTGGATGGCACACTGCTGCCATAAAGCTTCTCTTGTCTTCCAGAGGAAATATGGAATAAAAAGTAAAGCAGTAAGCAAATAGATTGTTTAGAGACTAAACAACACAATGTTGCGTCATACAAAGTGTGTCATTTAGATTTTATAATAGGCAGAGCTGGTAGCACCACTTACAATCAAGGTTGCCTGTCTTTTCTCATGAGGAGGCGCTATTTTCAGTTGCTTTTAACTTTGCCAAATTTTAATGGCTTGGGCTGAAATTTTCCATATTGGGTGTCTGCCTCTGGCTGAAGATTTTTTTTGGAAAACTTTTAGCCAAATCATGTCAGCCTTTTACGAGAACAAAGCTAGTGAAAAATACATTGTTGTGCTCATGTTAAAAATTTCGGGTGACTTTTTTTTGAACAGCTCTAGTGCCCCCACGCTTTGGAGGAAGGACTTGAAATTTGGTAGTTTTGATCTTAATCTCCCTGTGCCTCAGTTCCTCATCTATAAAATGGGGATAATACCCCCTCATTTTACAGGGGTGATGTGAAAATAAATTCATTCATATATGTGAAACACTCTGACATTATAGTGATGTGCACCATAGAAAAGTTCATGAAGAAATTAACAGTTCTGTTTTCAGAGCAGGGTTTGACCAGTGTACAGTAAACAAAGTGTGGGGCTGCACATTGAACAATGAGGAGAAAACAAAATAGCTGCTTATTAAGTGAGCACCATCATTTCTGTGCACTGGATTTGTCAAGGTTCTGTGGAATAAAAGTATTTACAGTGTTAAATTCTGCATTATCTACTGTCTACAGGTGTTGGAGATTTACTTTCCTTTCATTAAAAATATTCATTTTTCCACATGAAAATGGGGACAGTTTTAACAGTTTTCATGAATATATTAAACAAAGCTATCTTCTGTTTTGAAAACTCTATCAACATATGGAGTCCAATCCTGTTCACACCTACAGTAACAAATAATTAATATGGGAAGCTGATTTTATCACTATTTCCTTCGCCCTGACATTATGCTACTAGCAAACCACTAATAAGCTGTTATTTCTTTTTTAAAATATCATTCTCGCATCTTCAGTTGCCAAGTTCTAATATCAAATTGCTATTTCCCACCCCAAGAGTGTAAACCTTAACTGGGCATTGATCAACAAGCCCTTTCTAAAGATACTGCACTGAATCACTATACATCTCAAGGAGAAGGGGAAGCAAGAGAAGGAGTGTTAGGGTATTGTACCTTGCTCTGGTATACTTTTATTTCTTCATATGTATGGGTCTGCCATGCTAGCTGGTGTAGTTCGTCCATTGTATATTGACACGTCTCCAAATGGGACTTAATAATATTCTGTGCAATTCGATCTAAGAAAGGGGGGGAAAGCAGAAAGTCACAATGAACAGTAATTTGCAATAGCAAGATTTTGAAGACAAACGTTGGGGGGATGATCGGTAGACAACAATACAATATAATTTATGGCACGGGAGACTGGAAAATGTTACATTTATCAATGTGAAATGTTTTTGTATTTAGCTAGTTATTGTTAATGCTGCACAAATGTTTGTTATTAAATCCAAAGCCACTGGACATTTACTTGGTTGTGGCTTACAAAATTAAAAAAAGCCAGCATATGTGTGAAACTGTACAGACCCACAAACCTTTTGCTGAAACTGGAAATGAAAGCTTTATCTGCATCTGGATAGGCACACATTTTTAGAAACTAAAGGTGGTATTTTCAAATGGATTTTGAAATGGAGCAGAGGAGCAAAACCTCAGATACAAATGACAATGTATTCTTCAGAAAGAGACTGTACATTCAAGTTGCTGTAGCCAGACTTGGACATAGGAGGGATGAGGGACCAGGAACAGCATAGCTTCCTCATCATTGTCTATGTCACTCTCAATCTCTCCTGTTGAAACCATTCCAATATGTATAAATAATTAAATATTCATTGGGCCAGAGCGAGCGAGCGAGAGAATGACTCTGTAACCTGGTGGTTAGGGCACTCACCTGTGAGGGAGAACACCTGGATGCCAGTCCCTGCTCCAGTGAATAATTAATTATTTATACAAAGTGGAACAGCTTCACCCGGAGAAATTAAGAGAGACCCCCCACCTCAATGGTTTGGTGGTTAGGGCAAGCCTGTGGAAGGGAGAAATTTTGGGTTCAAGTCCCCTCTCTGAAGCAGGGATTTGAACCTGGATCTCCCGCATCCCAGGTGAGCATCCTAACCACTGGGTGATAGATATAAAGGGGATAGGGAGTAGTAATACCACCACCACTTTGTGAATGGTGCCTATCTCCCCTTGTGGTTCTAACCCCAAAATAAAAATATTTTGTTTTGACTTTGTAGACTTTGTGTAAGGTTTATGCAATATTATTGCCCAGAAGGGAGAGGTAGAACCTTTGCCCCAGGATGGCAGGCTGCCATATTTTGTCACACTAATAACCTGCTGCATATGTGATCATGTTGAGGGAAAGGGATGAAAAAGAGAAGCCTGGGAAGGGAGTAGAGAAGATGCAGGAAATTAAGAGGACTAGAGCAGAGAAGTCAGGGACTTGGGTGTAAAATCTTCATACAGACTAATGGTGGTTCTCAATGCAGCAATCTCGTGCACATATTATGAGTGGAAGGGAAACCACTTAAATCTGTCATGGCAAAAACAGTGGTTTTACTAGCATGGAGTGATTTGGGTGCCTAACAGCCGTTGACTGACTTAAAGCAGACTGCTAGCGCTGGCTTGTTCAGGTAGAGACAGGTCCCATTTATAGTTTTAGAAGGAAACCATGTGAAAATTGACTTGTTATCATGGTTTTACTCAGAAATTAGAGAAAGCCTAGCAGTCTCATTTTAAATATTTCAGGTTAATTCAATCTCCAAACTCAAATGATAACCGAGTGGAAAAAATTCTCTTCTTATTTATGTGTGTAATTCAGTTGTAAATCCAGAGTTACTTCACTGACTTTAGTTGAGTTACTGTGGATTTACACTGGTTCAAAGCAGAATTTGGCACAAGAACCTTTCTCACTTCCCAAGATATGACAAGCCATTGCATAGTCCTTTGGTGCTGCTGTACAACCAATATATTAGAAAAAATTTCCCACATACTCACTGAGCAGGATCAACAATGAATTAATTTAATATAAATCATACTTAAAAATAAACCAGACACTCATTACTTACTCATGGCTATAATATGTTTATAACACTTACTAATCATTTTAAAACTATTTCTAAACCACTTATAAATGGAGAGTGAATAACCAGTTTGACCCTTATATATAATATAAAAATGTGTGTCTATATATGTATAATAATTATAAATAGAATGTGTGTGTAAATACACAAACATGCACAATTAACATAATAAACAGAATGCTAAAAGATTCCTACATGCCACATGGAAAAAATAGCTCCATAAATAAGGAGGCCAAGTTCTGTCCAACAGCTGGGCAGTATTCAGTATAAGATGGGGAAGAATTAGACCCAAATTTCTGTTTTTATGTTAGAATGATGTTAACTCAGCAGAAGCAAAACTATGAAAATAGACTTTTATTAAATATGCATCCCAAAATCTCCAGGCCATTTTTGAGGATTGAAAATTATTTGCTAAAGGTGTGGTAAGCGCTAAAGATTTTACTGTCTCTTCCCTTCTCTTAAGGGAAGCAGAGAAGGTTGATATTTTAAAAAAAGAGTTATTCAAGGAAAACAATTTTGTAAATACCAAATCTGTTTTTATCCCCAGAAAATGAGCTATTTTTACTTAGAGATTAAAACCAAAATTGGAATAATAAAAACACAAATAAAAAACATTGTTCATACATAATCTCAAAGCACAACCACTTCAAATATTCTTTAGATTATGGTTAAAAAGAATCCCAAATGGAATTATCACTAAAAACTAGCAGGCTTCCATTTAAGCCTTATTTAACTCACCCAATTATATCTGTATTGCTGTACATACAGTCCAGGCCAAAAGGTCAACCACTGAATTTAGACTCCAGCAATATCTGGTTGTAATAGGGGTGAATAAAGGAGGAAGTTTCAGCCTGAACTCTGGACTTTCTTAAATCCTATGTTCAGTCCTTGATGTTATTAAGACATAGCATTGTATACATTAATATTAAGGTAATGAGAATGAAGTATATGATGTTTGCTGGAAACATATTGAACCATAGCAAACCCAACTGCAGAAATTAAGTTCAAGCATTAAGGCGTGTTTACATATGTCGCTGAGGGGCATTTAACCAGATGGAACAGAAGTGCAGTCATATGAACTTTTAAGTCTTGTATCAAAATATCTAACAATGGAAATATAATTTTAACTTGCATTGCATTTTCCCAGATAAGCTGAAAACCATGTTTTAGCTCCATGCTCCAGCTGGATATTCCTTTCTTTTCTATTGACTCCAGGTCCTTGCTTGCAGTTTTCATTGCTTCTTCCTACCTCATCCCCCCTCCCCACCTTTCCTTATATGAAGCAAGAATTATCCATACTCTTGATATAAAGAAAATAAAAGTCCATATTACTGCATAGCCTATACAGGAGGTAGCTTATTGTTTTTCAGTCAGAATGGGGCACATTGAAGGTTAACAATGTTAAAATAATATACACATGCTTTAGCATTACTTGCCTTAAAGTACACTTGATTGTGACAGCTAGGTTATGGTACTCACTCACATCACCACTGTTTTATTCTTGTACTTCCTTTTTATATATTTATTTCAGGATGAGCTGGTTCAGCTGCAGTTCATATGCTCTTCAATATTTTGTGGGGCTGGCATCTAAGTTAAGTGTCTATACAGCTGTACGCACAACTGTTTCCCATATACTTATTGTTTCTTGAGCTGATGTTAAATCCCATCTAGGTGTATGAGGGCCTCAGGGCTAGTACCAGCAGAAGTAGCAGCAGCTCAATCCAAAGATGAACCAGGTGCAAAGATAGACCTGAAATTCTTGTGCTGCAGGCCAGCTAAGTCTGACTGTATTATGGAAAGGATACACATGGTCTCTAGGGAAAGGAGCCTGACAGCAAATTCTGTTGGCTGATTAGAAAGATGCATAAGCATCAGAGGAGACTGCTTGCCTGCTTTCAGAGTCAGCAGTCATGAAAAAGGAATAGGGATTTGTGATAAAATGGCAAACATTGGGCTGAAGAGCCTTGCACAAGCCATTGACAAGAGAGAGAAGAAAAGTAAAAGTAAAAGTGAAAGTGCGGGCTTTCTGAGGGAGGAGCAACATAAGATATTTCAGGCAAAAAAGAGCAACAGGTGCAGAACATTTTCTTGGCTCCACATTGTAAGGGCATTCCATCTTTCTGTGACAAAATTATCTTTTTTTTATTAGATTTGCTTAATTAGATTGCACCATCTTCTTGGTGAGAGAATCCTCAGTCAAGTTTATTGAAGTATATACTGAACACAAAGTATCTATCCCCAGCAGTATATACTCAAGATAATTAAGTGACATACTCAATGCAACCTTCTCAGAAGTGATGTTCAGATATTATCATGCACCTCAAACAACAATGAATTTCACTGAAAGCTTTGGAATGCAAGAAGAATGGACTCTAATTCTTTTTTTATATAGGTACAAAGAAAGGAGCTATGGGAAAATAATACAAACTTCTTTACAAGTATATGCAATCATAGTAAATTAGAAAGAGGGGAGCCATCTTGATGTGCAGTGGGGTGGGATTGTGGCCCTGACCACAACCCACATGGACATACCCTACTGAGACCTCTAATGCTAGCTGGCTCCCTGTACTTTGTGCTCCCAAGGCCAGAAGACAAAATCTAGCTGCCACTGTAGGAGAAAGACTCCTCATGCTCTCTTACACCGGCAAACCTGCACTGCAGTGGCTATAACTAGACAGTAAAATTTCCCAATGAAACATCATGATACCCAGTTTTGCACAAACGGGAATTTACAATTCACTTGTCTGTAGTCCTTGGAGGAGCTCCCCGGTTCCTGCCACAGGTTGCTGGCAGGAAGCAACCTTCCATGGCCCCTTACCCATATCAAGCTCATAGTGTCCGTCTGTCCCAAATAAGGAGGGGGGAAGAGAGAAAGAAGTCTTGTCTACAGTAAAAAAATAAGTCGACATATTTATGTTGACTTTCAGACACTGGTGGCTTATGTCCACACTGCTCTCTTTGGGTCCTCACCAGGATCACTTCCACTGACCTAAGGGGCAGTGTGGGGGGAGCTGAGAGACCCATCTCTTGGCTCCCAAGCATCCTGTGGGCTGTCCTCTCCCCACCCCCACTCCTGGTCCTAGCCGGAAGTCGGGGCAGCCATGAGGGGACTTCTCCTCGCGTGCTGCCCAGTCCCGACTCTGCCTTTTTTCGACAAAACACTCCAGTGTGGACCAGGCCTAGAAGTCCCTAGCAGCCTCTCCGCTCTTTTTCTGTGTCCAGTTTTACCTTTTTAAGCTCCTCTTCTCCAGGTGGATCATGTTCTGCAGGTGCTGCTTAAGTGCATGAATGCTCATTAGCCTGTCTACCAGAACTCACCACAGTTCTATTGGCCTATTTTCTCAAGACATTTCAAGTTTTTGCTAAAACCAACCAGTTTAAGTCATCTCCTTGCTAAAATACACACAGAGTAACAGTATGACCAAGAGAGCTATTTAGGCAATGAAAACATCTTAAAGAATTCTGAACTTGCTGGTACAAAACTGTTTCTTTGAATTTTAGAAGTACATACCAGTAGAAGTATTGGTTTCCCCCAGAACAGATACTAGTGGGAAGATGAACAAGGGCTTGACTACAAAACCTCAAATACCTTCTACAAAAAAACCTTCTACAAAACCTCAAATACAAATGGAAGAAAGGAGAAGAAGTGACAGTTTTCCTATAACAGACATACAAGCAACTGTCTAACCAGGAAATCAGTTCACCTGAGAATTGACAACAGCTGAAACAAAACAAGAGTCATTATCCCTATCTCAGAGCCATGCTCATATATTGATGAAACAGACTCTCAAAGATACTGGAGAAACCATCAAGATTTATTTGACGTACTTGTGATATCCTAGACAACTGCTGATGCAGGAGAAAAAGTTGAAAGCTCAGTTCTTCAACAATCAGAAACAGAAAGAAGAGAATTTGTATTTTGGCAAGCTAGTTTGAGCAGAGCTAGCGTGTGTCTGTCTACTTGTGCTGGGAAGCAGGTGCCCAGATGCAGTGTAGACACACCCTTAGTAACTGTGTCTTGAGGAAACTGGCAGATTCATAAGGACTGAAATAAATTACAACTAACTAAGAAGTATTTCATATTCTATTGATATTTTAATTATTGTGGCTGCCCAGTACCCCAAACTCATAGGGTGGTAGTAGTATGCCAGGGATACCATGATTAGGAGGAAAGTACTGGAGGTATTTCAGCAGCTAGGCCTTGTACGTACTAGTTCTGGTGGGTCCCAATAAGCACTCAGACATATGGCTAATGGAAAGGGCATTTTACCAGAGCTGGCAGATCGAAATAATCTTCTTTCCCCACTGCTGTGGCTATGTAAACCCCACTGGTTCCACTTTCATCCATGCAAAGTTCTAACTTTCCATCATTCCTTTTAAGACTCTGCCTCGGTATCATTGGTCATCCCCCATCACTCCCCACCAGTAATCTGCTCATTCTTCTCACCTTCTTGCTCCCTCTCTCACTCGCATCTGGTGCCTTTTGTCATGCTCATTCCCTTGCTTGGAAGGACATCCCAATTCTTGTTTGCTTTCCTCTTCAAAATCCACATTCCTTCCACCATTGACCTCCTACATTATCTAGTCTTCTGCCTCTGCACTACCCGACCTACTGGAGATGTCAGATTTGCTTTCTGTATAACAGGATTATATTTTTTGAATTTGTTTTGTTGCCCCCATCAACTTCCTTCCTTTCTCTGTTATCTTCATGTTTTATGAGTCTCTATTTTTGACCATAAGGAGCCTGTCTATTTAAATATATCTCTGGAAAGTGTTATACAAAGCTATAATACTACAAATGTGTTTAATTTAAAATAAAATATAATACTATATAACAATAAATCAATAGAAACAACAACAATAAACCCTAAGTGGCTCTGGTAAGAGCACATCTGGATTATTTCTCATCACCTTATCACCAGAAAAATAGTGACAAACTAAATAATAGTGACAGTTCAGAGAATGGCAGCTGCATTTCTGATAGAAAAGGACTCTTTAATATAGAAGACAAAGGTGTAACAAGATCTAATGTCTGGAAGCTGAAAAAGTTCAGACTAGAAATGGATTTCAATATAGAATATGAAGTTCAATATTCAATAGGGAGGGTTTAACCACTGTAACAATGTATCAAGGGATGTGATGGATTCTCCATCACCTGAAATCTCTAAGGGTACGCCTACACTGATGGCGGCAAAGTCGCCGCCATCAGATTGACCTATTTTGATCGATTGAGTGGCCAGTGAAGACCCACTCAGTCGATCCAGAAGTCGACACTGATAAACCAACCCCTCAAGTGGTGCAGTGCAGTAAAGATGCTACGCAGAAGGGAAACATAGCAGTTGACGGGAGTTACGCAAGCTACTCTGCATAGCTTACGTAACTCCCGTCGACTGCCACCAAATCGCCAGGTAAGCGTAGACCAGAACTAAATCGAGATAAGATCTAGCTAGGGGCTTGCTGCAGCAATCCCTTGGTGAAATTCTGTGGTCTGGACAGGAGGACTGGCTAGATGATCTTAATAGTGCCTTCTGGCATTACCATTTATGAAACAACAGTTGCGTGGAAGAAGAGATTTACATCTGATGAAAGTATAAAAGATTAAAATATTCTAACTTGATTATGTGATGATCAGGGAGAGTGGGGACATAGTAAATATCTACAGCATATGACCCCAATCCTGCAAATTGCTCATCATGGGCAGACCATTCCATTTATTTCAGTGAGCCTCTGTGCAGGTACAATAATCCTCCCATGCAAAATTACAGGATTAAGGTTTATAGTTGAATGATATAAACCCCAAATTTTGATGGAGTTTGTTTCGTATTGAAGAGGGGATCAAACTGGCAATAATAGAATTAAATTAAGATAAATAAAATTAAGGCTGATTGTTAGGAAAGAAAACTGGACAATGAAGCCAACCAGAATATGGAATGGTCTTCCAAAGGAAACAATGGGGGAGCTACAATTTGGGACATTAGGGACAGTTGTGTCCTGGGAAAGGGCTGGACTAAATGACTTAATAGGTCTTTACATTCAGTCAAGGTTTCTTTAGATTGTTGGCAGGAAAAAAAGGAAACCAGCATTTTTTGTAAGGTTGGCCTAATTTACACTGAAAAAATGCTCTGCAGAGAAAGTGCCAATGAATGGTTTACAACTTTGATGTTCTAAAACTGGGACTATAGCTTACAGCTTCCAAAATAGCAAGTGACCTTTTCTATTTCGGATTTCAGTAGCACAGCTGGCTCTTTATTTTTTTCCAACCAAGTTTCCTTATTTTAGGTTTCAGTAGACATCTCAGCAAAAAGGCATTCTCCAAAGGTTACCACATCTCAGACATACATTGTGCTGGTGAATTAAGAAGCTATCTACATCCATGACATGGACAGAAAGCTGAAAATTCCAGGCCGGGTTCCCATATGATGTAAATCAGCATAACTTGGAGCTGCAGAGATTTACAGTAGCTGAGGATTTAGCCCTCCATGTTTAATATTAAAACAAAAAGCTCTCAAACTGCTGTGCTGGTGGTTCATAAGGAGAAAAGTTAGACTTCGGGCCGAATGCAGACCTGGTGTAAGTGGGTGCATTTTCATTTACTTGAATGAAGCTTGCACCAGCAGTGCATTTGGCCTGCTAAGTATAAGCTATACATAGAATTAAGTAGAGTATGCTTCCCACACGTTCTCGAGTTTGTTCATTTGTTTCTCTTTTCTCATGAGAGAGTCTAGTTTTCTCAGCATCCCTTTCTTTTGCAGTGGGAGCTGAAGAACTTTGAAGTGCGCCTCCTAAAATAGTGATAATCATCCTCAATTAAAATGAGTAATGAATTTTTAATTTGCCACTTACCCTTAGGATCCAGTTGAGTAGCTAAGAGCTCATCTCAGCTTATGCCCTAAGTTGAGCTCTTTTGGGGATCCACTTTGAAATAATGCTGCAATAACACTGCAGCTTTGTTTGATAGCTGTTGTAAGTGTTTGTATCAGGTTTTTAAAATGTCACAGCCTCTGAGGCCAAAAATAACTGATAGTATGGCCAGGATATTGCTAGGCTATTGGTCCCGTTGCGATGCTTTTGAGTCCTAATTCTAGGTTTTGTGTAAAAATAAAATATTTTGCATTCTGTTAAATATGGTCTCTGTTCTCCAGGTTTCATTTCATTTTGCTTACTTTGTGGAATTTTTAGGCAGTTATAGAGTGCAGAACAAGGTAAATGGAGGTCTCATGACTGTGGACCAAGTGAAGTGTATGTCCTTAATATATCTAACAGAGCTGGTTGAAAAATCTCAAATTTCAAAATTTGTTGAGGGAAAAAAAAATAAAAGGAGAGGGAGACTAATTTTTCCTTAATATGTTTTTTTAAAAATCTCATTTTCAACCAGTGGTAACATTTGCCAAATGATAATGCAAACAACAACAAAAATTAGACTGGCAATAGGCACAAACTTTAATTTAATTTATATAAAAGCCTAGCAACAGGATTTGAAAAATTCAAATCCAGAACCTAAAAATGCTTGGATCTTAAGTTTAGTTCAGGAATAATCCGTTCCCTGGTCTGAAATGCTTGAATGTCTAGAGCCAAGGAACAAATAATACAGAAGCATGTGTGTGTGAATTTCCTGTGGCTTCTCCCACACCTTCCCTTCAAATAAATCACTATATTGTTTGCATCTCAACAATGTGACATTCAAATACTGAAACTACACTACATTTGAATAAAGTCCTGATCCTGCAAAGGGTTGAACCTCATACTCCCATGCAGAGTTCAATGAACTACATAAGAGTTTAAGGATATCTTTGCTGGAATGGAGACCATTTAGCTAAAGGTGGATTTTCTGCTGATTAGAAATAGGTTAGCTGGCAGTAGAAGCACATACCACAGCAACTAATTAGTTAAAAGACTACAGGACATGTACTCTATAAACAACATTTTATTATTACAGATATATTTGAGATGAACTGCTTTGTGAATCTTTCCAGCATGGTGTCACAGCTCACAGAAAGACATCTTTATACAGTCCTGGAGCATTAAAAATCAATCTATACTGCAATAAGGGGGTGTCTATCATTATTATTGTTATGATTAGAACAAGAAATAAATGTTCAGTTGAATTCACCTTGAAGGACAGGAAATTCCTGAGGGACAGGTGGCATTTTAAGGCAGAGTGTAATCAGAAAATTTGTGGCTCACAATGATATTTAATAGTTCAGAAGAGAATCAACCACACACAAGTAAGTACATTAAAAGAGATGGGACTTTTCATTTGCTTAAAGTTAGGCATGTGCTTTGGTACCTTGCTAAAATGAGGCCAGACATTTCACAAAATCTAAGAAGAAATATTTTGTTTTTTGTTTTTCGTGTTTTTTTGACAATATTCTAAAAATAATTCAAAACTTCTCCCACAGTATTGGATACTAACACAGGCCAACATTGTGCTAGTATATAGGAACCAAAAAGTGAAACTGACTAGAAACAAAACAGGCCAGTTTGAATGATTTCACTGCAAACAGCAAACAAGCTACATAAATGGTGAGACAGTGCTGTGTGTTGCCTTGTTGTAAGAGTCCCAATCTATATAGGGCTTTTGGAAGACCCTTGTGAAAGACTATTTCACTATTAAGACATTTTTCTTGTTATCCTGCCTCAATTGTCCATTGTCTTAATTTCATCTCATTATGACCATATATATCCCCGTCTTCCACCATAAATAATGTTTCCCCCCTCTCATACACTTGTCATTCCTCTATTCTTTTCTCACGTGTAACTCTCTAGCCACGTAATCATTTTTGTTGCTGTTCCTGAACTCTCTCCAATTTGTCAATAGCTTCCTAGTGAAATAAAACAGATGTTTAAAATTAACGGGACCCAGTCATTCCTTCCAATGCAAAACATGGGTTTTGAATGGAGGTGGGAACAGCAGCACAAACAATACAAAAAAAGCAGTACATCATTCTCAATTGTGAAATAGTGGTTAGTGACAAGTGATGTGATTTTCCAGCACATCTACTGCACAGGAAGCATAGTGCTTGAAAATGGAGATGTGGTTTTTGGGAAAAGAACCAGTGATGCATATTCCCCAAGCAAATATTCTAGAAAATGTACAACAGATGTATAAAGTAAAGCTGCTCCAAGCACCTATAAGCTACACCTGCTCACCTGGGCTTTAGTGTGACTATGGTTAAAGGGAGATCCACAAAGAACATATGTCAGAGTTTAGGGGCAATGCTAATTAGTGTGAGAGAACAAAGTACTATTAACTTAATATACAAGGTAACAATACACAGAGCAGGAAGGGGATCAGCCAGAGACAACATAAACAAGCCTTAAGAACAGGGGAGGATAAATGCCGGAGAACAAAAACTGCTCAGATAGTAGAGCAGGCATCCAAAAAGGAAAGAAGGTACAGAACAGAACAATACAACTCCAGCACACACTTACTCTGGTAGATATCATATAATTTCTGTGAGGCATGGGCATCACTATTGTGATTGGCATAGTGTCCTTCCAACACCTGCTCTGCTGACACCTATCTGGATTTCTATCATTCATGTCTGTGGTGTTCATCTATGGGCTCTAACTTTTACTTTGCAGCTGCTCTATTTCCCATTTCCCAGCCCCACTTGTTCTTGCAACTTCTGTGACCCATTCCCTCCAGAACGTCCTCATTATGGGCCGAGTGTGATGGTACCAGTTGCCAGATTAAACTACTTGTTACTGCTATGCTGCTCCTTGCCACATGTTTGTGTATGAACTAAATGGCCATCCCTCTGATATTTAATGGGCATGGTGTATCTCATTATTCATTACTCAGTGCTGGCTGTCTTTTAAAATTCTTTGTCATGTGCCAACAGTGTTCAGGGCACCGTACAGAACAAAGAAAGCCAGGAGCTCTTCCCTGAGAAAAATATAATCTTTCATCATGATATTTCATGGGAAACTTATATTTACATGATGCTTCATTTATTCTGCACATCTATATATAGAGAAGTTAGTTTTCTAGACACGTTTTTGTGTACTCAATGGGATGAACTAGTTTTTAATCAGTTTACAATATAAGGAGTTATTCCCATTTTTTTGTTTGGAAAGGTAGGGAATTTAGACAATGTCCCTTTCAGAAAATTGGTTGACAAGTGGGTCAAAATGGTCAGAAAAATGTCAGAAAAATGTCCTGATTTTTTCCATAAAAAAATTCAATAAAAAAATATCACTGAAATTACGAATGTCAAAATGTTTCATCCACCTCTATTTATTTGTATTACAGTTACAAATTTGAAGTATAACTCTCTGGGTCATGCACTTGGGGTCTAATAATAAGAATTCTGGTTACAAACTGGGGATTAATCAGTTGGACGTGACAGAGGTGGACAGTGACCTGGGTACGTGGTTCACTCACAGGATGACTCTGAGCCACCAATGTGAGGTGGGTGTAAAAAGGCCAGTGCAACCCTAGAATGTACTAGTTGAGGCATTTCTAGTGAAGATAGAGAAGTATTAATGCCACTGGTAAGACCTTGCTTGGAATACTGTGTACAGTGCTGGTCACTCATATTCAAGAAAGATGATTTTAAACTGGAACAGGTACAGAAAAGAGCTACTAGAATGATCAGGGGAATGGAGGGCCAATCTTATGAGACGAGACTGGAAGAGCTTGGTTTGTTTTGCTTTGTTTAGCAAAAAGAAGGTTGAGAGGGGATATATTTGCTCTCTCTAAGTACATGATGGGGGTAAATACCAGGGAATGAAGAGCTATTTAGGCTAAAGGACAATGTTTTCACAAGAATAAATGGATACAAACTGTCCACAAACAAATTCATGCTGGAAATTAGAGAAGGATCTAACCATCAGAGGTTCTGGAGTAGCCTCACCAGAGGAGTTATGGTGACAAACAACTTAATTAGTTTTGAGAGAGAACTGGACAAATTCATGAATGCAATCGTATGACAGGGTTGGTTCTGATGGTGGGGTGCAGGGCTCAAGAGTCCTGGTCCTCACTTCCAGTTTATGTCCTATGGTCCAGCTGGCTACTGACAGGGGCCAGGAAGGGATTCTGGGAGTTATTGTTTTTCTAATCTCCTTCCTCTGAAGCGTCAGGGATGGCTATTGCTGGAGATGGGACAGTGGATGGGGTAGGCCAGGGCTCTGAAGTGGCAACGAGCATTCTCTATTTCAGGTACTTGGTTGGCTGGTTCTTGCTCACAGGGCTCAGGGTCTAACTGATCACCATATGTGTGGACAGGAAAGAATTTCCCCCAAGGTCAGCAGTGACCTTCGGTGGTCTTGCCTTCTTTTGCACTGTGTGGATGTGGGTCACTTGCCAGTATTATCTGGGCTGATCTCACTTAATCATTTCCCTGCCATTGCAAGGACCTCAAACACTGGTACAGCTTGGTCCCTCCTGTTCTTTTGCATAATCGTCTAATCTTCTGTGGGTTGTAATACTTTGGTCTTATTTTAGTTGTTGGATTTGGTGTGCTGGTGTTGCTGGTGTCCTGTGATATACAGGAGGTCAGACTAGATGTTCTAGTGGACCCATCTGGCCTTAAACTCTATGACTCTTACAGCAGTCCCCCAAGCCCTCAATTAGAACATTGTCCTGGATGCTGTACACACTTATTTCCAAAGGAAAACTGCCTTCCCACCCATCCTTCCAAAATGATACACCATAAACAAAAAGTAAATAAACTTCAAATCACCATGGGCAGAACTCTGTTTAAAATCCAACTTTGCACACTCATCGCCACAAGAAACATAAGGGGCAATATTTAAAAGGCTTTGACTCTAGCGTAAATTGATCAAACTCTAATTAGGAACACTGCCAAGGGCCATCATTTGTAACATTATAGTGACTTCATTAGCTGGCCTACATCTGATGTGTGATTGACTTAATTCTAAGAGAAGTTGAATCTCTTTCAGAGATCTACCAAAGCAGTTAACACTTGCAGGAAGATCTGGTCTGAGGCGCTCTTTTAGGGTTTCTACTACATTTTCAAACAGTGAAACTAAATAATTTCAGATTAATTGCTTAATTACATAAATATATACTGGACTTCTGCAATTTAAAAAACATGTTTCACCATGCTTATTCAACTGCAATGATCTGTGTGTGTGTGGGCAAGAGAGAGACAGAGTGAGTGAGAAAGACGAGAGAGATGAGGCTTGTTAGAATATGGGCCTGATCCCAAGACCATTGATATCAGTGGGAGCTCCTGGGTGCTCAGCAATTTAAAAATTAGGTCAGTTACTTAGGTGCTTACATATGGGCCTACGCAACTAACTTGAAGCTCTCATTTGTGAAAATCTTGTTTATTTTCAAAGACCGCATCATGAGTAATAGCTAGACTGAGTTGCCTCAAAAGTCATTACAGTTCAGTAAGCAATTAAATATGCATTGATTAAACTGAAACAACATATTAAGCTATTTATGTACACTTCACTCATTTTAAACTGTCATATTAAACAAACTCTAATAAGGCCACTGTGTAAATCTATAATTAGGGTTAAAATTAACTGAAAACAACCTATGAAACATGACAACTTGTCTGAATGAGAAACAACATATGGTAAAACTAGCAAACATTTCAATTTAAAAAAAATGGTCCTCTGCATTTCTGCATACTTGTACAGTATTTTTGAGGCCAGCTCAAACATTTATTTCTAAAAGATAAGCCCAGAGCAGCTAAAAAATCAGGCTTTCCAATGAAAAGAAAAAAACCTCTTCAGTTCAGTATCAGCTCAGCTAGAATGATGAAGGTGTTTCAGTTTTGCTACTGTTTTTCTGTCCCTTTGTCTAATATAGTTGAAACAGTTTCTGACTGAGGAAAGCTGTCAAATTAATTTTAAATTTTGCCACACACCTCTCTCTCTTTGTGCATTTAAGAGTGAGAATATGAGAATAGGAGAGAGAGAGAATTAACAAAATAGTTACAATGATCTTTACAAAATCATAGAACTGATTTTGGGCATAGAACTGAAATATTAATTTATTTTGACTATCACCATTAAATAGGTAATGATGGTATGGAATAGTGCCTGAAGAGTGTCTGTGTGGAATAAACATGCTGGAGTAGTTTAATTAGTCACTAGATGGCAACGTTGCTCCATTGAAATATAGCTGTAAGGCATATACTGTAGCTGTACACAAGGGGGTTTTAAAACAGGAATTGAGAAATATGTAAGAGAGATCTTAAAATATGGACTAGGAAAGAGAGAGAGAGGTAAAGAGAGACCATCACACAAGGCTCATAGGACTACAGTTATAAATGCACTTGTTTGTTCTGGATTATCATATATGTGTGTTGCAATGGCAAGAAAATCCTGTAGAGTAAGTGGGATTTTGACATAGTATTTGGTAGTATAGTACCTTTGAAATGTTTGAAATATTAGGAAGAAAATTTTAAATTTTAAATATAATTTTAGGAATGTACAGTATGAGTCTGTCAGTCTCCAGTGTCCCTTCAAGTAACATTTGACTGAAAAGATAATCTTAAATAAGATGCCTGCTGAAATCCAACTCAGCACAGAGGACAAATCCTGGAGAGACCGAAGCAGGAGTTAGAGAAAACTAAATTCATATTCTTGAAGAAGTATTTTTCTCAACAGTCAGAAATGAAACATACTCCATGGTGTTGCAGGAAAGTTTAGTGCTATCATAGGTACCTGAGGCAAAACACACAGCTTCAGTTCAAAGTGCTGCTGAATCCCAATGGGATATCAGCACTTGGGGTAGACCCAGATTCCATTAAAGTCAATGGGAGCTTTTCCACTGAGGTGAAAGAGAGTTGGCTGGGCCCTTAAAATGCATCAGTGAAGGAATCAAAAGCTTTTAAAAATTAATCTCTGATGTAAAAATGAGTAACTATGCTAAATTCCTGGTTTTGAGTGTGCTTTAATAAAAATAATAATTAAACTTTCCTGTATACAGTGCTGTTTAGCCAAGGACTGTCAACATTTTTATACCCCAAACTGAATCATGGCTGAAACCTTCAAGGTACTGAAGTTCCCTAGGGTCTACCTGAACCCTTAATTGGAAGTTATTGTGCCCTACTTTGGTTTTCTTTTCTGTTAAACACCGGTCTAGGGTTTTTAACTTTAAATGTAACAGCTTATTTTTGCCATGTTGCAGAACTTGCTTTGCTTTCAGTTTCTGGTTGAAGGCAGGGTCAGAGCCAGCACTACATTTTGCAGGGGCCTGTGTGAAATAAGACATGCACTCCTCCTACACAGCGCACTAAAGAGTGGCTGCAGGTATTAAATAAAGCACATTATTTCACTCACTGTGGTGCAGGCTGAGAGAGTAATATCAGGCCAGATGATGTCAACATTATTCACTATTTCATTATTGCTTATTGTAGTAGAAACTTTTAGATACACAAGTCTAGTGGGTGCAGCTTAAGTAGATTATGACCACTTCCCTTCCTCTGTTAAGAGCTATGCACAACAACCTTTTTTTATTGGCCCTATAAAAAATCCGGAAACTAAGCTATGCAATCTGGAATGTCATCTACACTATCTATTAACTATTTGCACAATATAGATGTAGGCACTCCTGTAACACTCTACAGTTGTATCCCTGAATGGGCTTACTTTCCCCGTAATAGGGTATTATAATAAGATGTTCTTTTCTGTGATCTTTGTGGATTCTACAGGAATTAAGGGGATCAAAATAATATTAAATGACTATCAGCTTTTTCATTCATCTTCCATAACACCCAGTTGTCTTGTATTGGACCCCAATCTTGTCAAGGGATCCATCAATGTATGTGTGGTATTAGGAACTGTACTTTTAAATAGTTTAGTATCCCAGACAGGAAGTTTGGAAGAGGGACACTGGAGAAGCACATGTTCTGTTATGAGGAGGCAGTTGGAACTGTATCACTGAATAAAGAGGAGTTCTTTCAAGCATCTTGGACCCAGAGTCATTACTGAACACTACAGTGGAATCTGCTGAAATCAAAGGGAGTCCATGATGCCTACACTGGTGGCTTTCCCCGCCCCCCTCAGAACTGGGCCTTATACAATGAGAGAAGTAATTTAGCTGATCATAGCTAGAGCAGTGTTAAATTATCACATCCTTATTCTGTTTCAGTCCACACAGACTTTTAGCTAATGAATTTCATTATGAATTTCAGGTTTGAAACACAAAAATTCAAAGCTAAATTCTGTCAGATCTGCCAAATTTAATCTATTTTGCCTAAGTTTGCTCTAATGGTTCATAATTCTTGGAGAAGTTTCCATCACTCTTAAAAAAAAAAAAAAAAAAAAAGAATCAGATCCTTAGGTGGTTTTAAAACATATTGTGGTTAGTTTAGTCTTCTTTTCTTTTGTTGTGGAATAGGAATCAGGATATTGGAGCATATTTCTCCCAATAAATAGCTTGTCCCAATAAAAAGTTACCAAATGCCTTAGTTTTGCATCTATGTTTAATCACCCACAAACCCTGTTATATTGCTTTACATACTTCATTATGAACATTATTTCTTAACTAGCAAAAAGAGATCCCAGTGTTGCTTCTATGCCATGGATATTGCTTTTGATTATATATATCCCATATTTAATAGAGGACAGTCATCTTACCCTCTTACTGTTACTAGATCACATGCATTTGTACAGTGAACTATTCAACCTCTTTGAATGAGTTTGTTGTGTTTCTAAATAAAATGTAGAAGCCTGGAATGTAACTACTATTTGTTGATATTTCCTCCTACACACCTGTTTTCTGTTACAATATTTAGGAACACAAATTGGCATGCAGTACTTGACTATCTAGCCCATAAAAAAGCCTAATGTTGCCTTAACATCATAGTATCATGTTTTTTAGAAACATGTAAGGGGTATCAGTTTTGAACTTCAAAATGAAGAGATGAACATGACTCAAGGACTTAAACATTTCTACATTTTCATTATTAATTCTAATAGATGTGAAGTTTTATTGAGAATATAGTGGAATTTTTTTTTACAAGGTCTAAAAGCAACCTGGGTTTTAAAGAACAAATGATGCCAGGCAAACTTGACTTATTTTTCTTAGAATTACAAAATTAGTATATGAAGAAGGAATCATAGATGATATAAAGCATTTGATAGGGCATCTCATGAAATCTTATTTGTAAAATTAAATCAGATTGGCTTGGAAGTGAGCACCATGACAGACTGCAAACTGGCTGATGGGCCACAAACAAAATAGTGCTCAAAGGCAATTTATTTAAGTGCAGCAAGTTGTTTAGTTAGGTGCAGCAGAGACCATTGTTAGGTCTAGTCCTACAAATATTTAACATTTTCTTTAATAATCTGGAAGAGAGGGTTCATCACATGTTATTTAAATAAGCAAATGATTCTAAATTGTAAGGAAGTGCAAACATAAGTGAGAGACAAATAGAGGTTAAAAGTATGGGTATAGAAAAAGAAAGATTCAGCCTTGGAAATATGCAAGCTAATATATTTTGGGAAGCAAGCCCCAAACAAGAAATTCGATGCAGGGAAGAAAAAACCAAAGTAGCAATGCCAAAAGAGATGTAGGGGTTACAGTGAGCAGAAAAATAAAGATTAATGGGCATATAAAACAGAAGCAAAAAAAAAGGCCACTGTAATTCTGGATTGCATCTGAAGAGTCAACATGTCTCAGACCATGGAGGCATTTGTATCTCTCCGTTTCTCCGCATGATTCTGATGAGAATAAACTTGGAATATTGCAATCAGTTTTGGGTCTCTCCATTCCAGAGAGATGTAAAGCAACTTACGGGAGTTCAATAAAACATAGCAACATGCATTTTGACTGCAGAGTTTGAGAGATTGATCTCAGAGGTAAGATTAATAGTGTGTGTATGGTACCAACTGGCTAAGTGACAAATAAGGAGGGGCATGATAACCAACTAAAATATTTGAAGAATGTAAACAGTAAAGGAAAATATAATCTGAAAAATTTCCTAACCCATGAGATTGGCTGGAATGCCTCCAAAGAGAAGTAGTAGAATTAATGGAACATTAATGTCACTTGGGACAGTTAAAGCAAGAGTGAGTAAATCACTAGAAAATACACTATAGGGAGCAATCTTCACTGGCATTAGATCAACTTAATACATCCTTTCCATCTCTATTTTCTATTATTCGCTATCATTTTCACATAGTACAAGCCATAACTCAGGAAAGCACTTCTATTCACACACCAGTTAAGTATGTACAGTACTTAAATTTAAGCCCATGCGTCAATTTCATTGAAATCAACAGGACATAATCACATGCTAAACATTAAGCATATGTTTAAGAGATATCCAGCATTAGTACATCTTTTCTATTGGTCTTTAAACATACCGACTTACTAAAGAGTGAGTTGGGTCATCAGAATTGTTTATATATAACTGGAAAGTCAACAAAAGGATTGAAGATGTGAAAAAGATGTTGATTTCTTATTTATACTGAGATACATACCATCATTGTACTGAATGGTTCATTCCATTGTGAACAATATCACTGGTTCCTACAGTCAAAGATACAAGGACAGCTCCCAAACTAGCAGGATCTTTCAGAATGGAATGAACTTGATGTCAATGGAGACACTCCAAATTGACACTAGTTGAAGATATGGCCCTAAAAACATCCACGGTAGTTTGTTAATTAAAAAAATATAGAACTTCGGTAAAAATTTTAAAAAGGGACTGGAACCTACACCCAATTTTCAACTTAAGAACTTACTTTGGCAGCAAAGCCTCACAAAGGGCTAGATCCAGAAAGGAAACTTAGTCTCCAAATTGCAATAATTAATGTTTAGATCCCTGCCACACTCCTGAAATCCTTAATTGCAATTTAGTCATTGGGCCAGAGAGAGAGAGAGAGAGAATGACTCTATAGCCAACTGGGAGACCTGGGTTTCAGTTCCTGCTCCAATGACTGTTTATGTGTTTCATAAAAAGTGGAACATCTTCAACAGGAGAGATGTGCGTCAGTGTTTTCCTATATTGGGGCCATGGACAGTAGGACAGTGAAAGGGAGAGAGAGAGAGACATCCTGAAATACCATTAGCCCAGTGGTTAGAGTACTCACCTTCTTCCTTTCTGTTTTGTGTGGAGCCTGATCTGGCAGGCATGCTCTAAGGTGGCCTCTGAGAATGCCTACCCAGATTGGCCTCCAAAGGCAAGATAGAGAGGGCATGCCTAGCTTGAGTGTCCTGCTGGGGCTGGGGTAACATTAGGATTTAGGCAGTGTACATGTGCACTGGCAGAGATTTAGGCACATTGAGGACTTACCAGTGAAAACTTAGCAACCTAGGGAATTTAGGAGCCTACAGGGTAGGTGGCAGCTGAGCAGAGGTTTTGAGGATCTAAATTTTGAACTTAGGCACCTAAAGTAACAGTTAGGTGCCTAAATCCCTTTGTGGCTGTAGCCCAAAACCTTTGCTTGGTCCTACTTTCCCTACTCAAAACTGGAGCCAGTTAAGGCTGCCCAACCACCAAATGGTCTTCAGTTTCATTATGGGGAGAGGGTGAGAATTCTTCCTGTGCTGAGTTCCACTCTCCTGTGGCTCCTCAACCCATTCAGGAGCTAAAGTTACCCCAAATGCATGGGATCAGAGGGAAATTTAGGGAAAGGAATGGAGCGTGCCAACTCAGTGCTCACTCAGTCCTCTCATAGCTGTGTGTTGAAGGGGCAGTTGTCTAATGTGCTCACCTCTGGTATGATCAGAGGGAGTGGAACAGCAAGATGAACCCAGTCCATTTTTTTGCTAAGAAAGCCAGGAAAGAATGAAGATTTAGGCAGGGATATTGTCTTGCCTGAGTGACCTCACAGGGCGAGAGAGTTTGGGACTGATCTAAAACCCACTGAAGTAAATGGAAAGACTACCACTGATTTCAGTGTCTTTGGATCAGACCCATAGAGAGCCCAAGAAGCAGTGGGGCAGCACATCATCATCTCCGTCTCAACAATCTACTCTAGCGTTTCTGTTAGCACACCATGGAAGCTGTCAGTGCCCTGGTACTTGTGAGTATTGGTTCAATTTTTTAGATAAACAGGTAGGAAAAAGGCTAATGGTACAAAGTAGCATCTCTACTCTCATTCGAATGTCCCTCCCTACACAAGATACTTCAGGGACACCAATGGTGGTATCTGTTAGATTTGACTTTTCTTCTTTGTTCCCATCCCAGACATCTTTAGGCATGTAGAAGATCGCTCATTAGGGGCGGCACCAGCGGCTCTCCCTCGGTGTCAATCACCAAGGGAGGCCACACCTCCTGGCCCCTATGCCCCTTCGCCCCTTGGGAGTCCAAATTAAAGGGGCCACCTCCGGCCCTTAGTAGGGCGAGACTAGGGTTCTGGCCGCTCCTCAGGGGAATAGTCTCTTGTCCCCACAGGCGGGCAAGCAGTGTAGGGGCCGGCCCTCCGCCAGGGATGGGCCAGCAGTGGGAAGAGCAGTCTTTAGCCCCAAGGGCAAGGAGACAGTCTATTATCTAGCCCTTCTGCAGGGCAGGGCGAGCAGCAGTCTATGGCTTGGCCCTTCTGTAGGGCAGACAGGCAAATACAGGCTCAAGCCCTTGGCAGGGCAGGGCAGGGCAGGGCAGGGCAGAGGAACAGCAGACTCTAGCCCTTAGCAGGGTGAGTAAGTAGTCTATATTCGGCCCTTCTGTAGGGCATGGCAGGCAGTAAGGGACAGGCTCCGGCATTCACCCCAGGTCAGGGTGAGGGGAGAGCAGAGGGGGGCGCAGGCCCACCCATCTCCACTAGGCAACTCCTTCTCCAGGTCCTCAGGGCCCCACACCCTGGGAAGATCCTGCAGCTTCTCCTCTGGTCAGCAGTCGGGTGCGGTCGTAGGCTCAAGCACCAGGGGAGAGGCGTCCTGCTCCCTTGATCGCTGGCCTCTGAGTGAGCGGGCTGGTCTGGGTTTTATAGGCCTAGCCCCGCCTACCTGCTTCCAGTCAGGTGATGCCTTCCTGGGTTCCAACCCCCCGGGGGGGAGTTGGCTCTCCCTCGGTGTCAATCTCAGAGGGAGGCCACACCTCCCGGCTACACGGCACAAATTGGAAATGTGACTATTCCAAAGCATAAAGACACGTTTGGACAAGCCAAGATGCACATACATAACATTCACTGTGTGCAAAGAGCTCAAGCATTTGTTTTTGTGTGAGTGAACCTACTTTGGTATATTTGTTACTGATGTTATAGATTACCCTTTTACTCTTGTTTTTTAATTAAACCCAATTACAGAGGTGTTACCCTCTAATTTTATTCTAAACCACAACTGACTCAGCATTCATCACTTGTTGAGGTGGGAAGCTCTTAATTAGTAAGCCAGCTTCTTTTTCTTCCTTTCCCTCCTTTAGAATAAAATACAGTGCTTTTGGTTGAGTGTGTACAGATGAGAGCTTGAGCCTTTTTATTTAGTTAGAAACCCTCCCTATAGTGTGACCAAAAGAATATTATTGTTCACCTGAATCCTGCATTTTTTACTGTCTCAAACACCTGGCAGAAGGCTTGCACTGCCATTTGCACAGGCAGCTAAAGGAAAACTTGAGTCAGATGTATGTCCAAAACATCTAGAGAGTTAATCAGGAGTATACAAATAACAGTTTATTTTGGGCCAGTTCCTCATCTCAATTACACTGCTTTAAATCAAGAGGTTCGTGAAATTACTCCAATTGTACATCTGTGTAACTGAGATCAGAATTTGGTGCTCATTTTAATAAACACAATAGAATGAGCCACCTTAGGGACTCTTTGTGTTGACAAGAATGTATGGCTGTCAGAAAAGATCATTAAACTCTTCTGGTAATGAGCTCATTTGAAACAAGCTCCCTATTAGTAATTATCACTTGGTTTTGATTGATTCATCAGTTGCTTTGGTGTTCAAGTTTCATAAGCAGCTCATGAATTGCTGAGTTAAGAAATGTAATAATTATTTTAGAATTTGGCAAATTCAGTCAACAACAAAAAAGCCCAGACAGACAGCCAGCCCTGTGTTTCAGGACCAGTCCCTTCTAAATGAATTGGCTGTGTACGGTATCAGTTATAGCTGTACTGAAATTTAAACTACAACAAAGAAAGTCAAACTGAACAGTGAATGCATGAGGAGTGAGAATTTTTCTTACCTATTTCGGTCATGGTTATCCCCGGGGCTAGTTGCCCATTGTTGAAAGAGCTATAAGTAAACAAGTTTGGTACAGAAGTGAGGTCATAGATAGGTTCCTGCTTTATCTGTTTGATTCCAGTCATGTCTAACCCAGACTGATCTGGGGAGGGCTGGGCAGAATCCACATTATAATAACCCTCAGACTTCGGCAGGTCAATGACATGCCCATTTGAGTAAGTGCCACCAGTTTCGTTGTTCAGGTTGCTCAAGCCGTTACTGATGCTGCTGCTGTATACCCTGGCAAGGGCTTCTGCCTCACCACTCTGCTGCTGTCGTTGCTCCTGTAATCGCTGCTGGTGCTTCTGCACTTCAGCATACAGGCTGTCCCTCTGCTTTTTGGACATTCTTCCAAATTTCACAGCTGAAAAGCAAACCAGAATAGAAGCCATGTTCTCTTTTCTTAAATTGTTTTACTTTTAACATCACTTTTGCCCCATCTTTCTGCCAAGGCAATCAGAGAGGACACAAAGCTGCAGACCACACAGGTATCATGAAAGCTGAAGCACGATGCTCTCGGATTTGCAAGGTACCAACACTGCTCCATTTTGACATACTGGGCCTCAGTCAAACAACATACTCCTCCCTGCTGCGAATGTTAAGACGACCTGACATCTTTCTCTTGTCTTTCTGTGTTAACTAAACAACAAACCCAGAGCTATATAAAACTTACAATCTTTAGATTTGTATCCTATGTGATTTATCAACTTTCCCCAAACCTTTAAACTATGCACTAACTGATTAGTGCCTTCTCATGAAAGCATATCCTAAAGCCCTATTATTGCAACCTTTCACGGGGCTGTTATCTTCACACTCCTATTTAAACCCCCCCTCCAAAAAAAAAAAAACCAAAAAAAAAACCAACCCAAAACATTACAGGTTAGAGTCAGGACTTAGAAGGAAATAGCCGACTTGAAGCAGACATAAATGCCTGACACATCTGCCATAAAGGCAAGATGAATGGATTTACACAATCATATTTTACATAATCTTCATGTGCAAAATCTGTACATTCTTCCTGATGACAAATGAAAGAAATAGTGTTACTTTTGGAATAAGTCAATGTCAGAAGGCAAACTGGATTCTCTGTCACTTGAAATCTTTAAAGACTGGTATCTTCCTAAAAGATATATTCTGATTCAAGCACAAATTATTAGGCTTGATGCAGGAATTACTGGCTGAAATACTATGGCTTTTGTTATTCAGGAGGACAGACTAGATGATCATAATGGTCCCTTCTGGCCTTAAAATCTATTAATTATTTTGCGGGTTGATCTGGGAAACCTCAGCCTCGACATGGTAAATGAGCTTTTAGAACAAACAAGGTCACTCAGCTGGGAGAAGATCTAGAGGAGAAGAGGGGATCAGGAATGGAGCCCTGAGGGATACCAATACAGAGCACAAAAGAGGGATACTGGGATATTCTGGTTTGGGAATGTAAATTAGAGAATGAAGCATCAAATACTCTTTTTATGCGGTATGAGGATGAGTTTTCCAAAGCTGCTGAATTACTTTAGATTCATCTATATATTGTGCTAAATTCAGAGACAACATAAATGACTATGGAAGATGGGCCTGATTCTCACTAGGGCCACTTCATACTTCCATTTACACTCACTTTCAGTTCCCTTTATGATAGTCAGATCCTATAAGTCTGTGTGAATGTCAGTGTAACTTGGATGCTGAGGGAGCAGAAAGACGTGCAAGAAGAGAGGAAAAGCACCAAAGAAAGCAGGGTGCAAGAAGGCATATTAGGTAACAGCCCCATCAGTTTCTGACTCCCTTCTAGGGATTGCTTTCCCTGCTATGGCCCTGCCTTCCCATCCACCGAGCATGTAAATTATACCACTTTACACTAGCATTTACATTACCTATGAATTCTGCCCATCATGCACTTCTCACTCTTATTTTAACCTCATCAGATGAGAGCAGGGAGGGCCAATCCTCAACGACTTTATGTTGAAAAATGCAACTACATATTTTCTGGGCCTCAGTAATACAAACAAACACCCACTGTTTATTCTCATTATATTTTCATTAATTGGACTCTCCAGCTGCTGTCAATTAGAATCCTGCCTCTGTGTGATAGAAATGAGTCTGTTATTAGACTGAGAGTTAAAATTCACATATGATTTCTTTGTAACAATGAAAAAAATCAATAAAGGCAAGACTGTTTATGTGAGAGTGTTTATTCTCATAGAGGTTAGAGGAAGGCAGCACTGTGAAATGAAATCCTCTGTTCATCTACACTATAGAGGTCCCAGGAGCACAGACTGAGAAACTGTCCTTTACAGGTTAGGGACATAGCACTGGCAGTCAAATACAAATGCCCCTGTGATATCTCTAGCCCTAGCCCTCAACTGCAGTCAGGAGACACCACTTGTATCGGGAGACTATATACTGATTAACAGGGATCCTAGTTTTCTGTGATAAAAAACCCAAAATTCTTTGATAAAAAAACATAAAAATCCATGTTTTTCTGCAATTAAAGTGAAACACTGAACTTTACTTTCCCTAACCCTTACAATTTTAAGCCTAACAGTGCCATCAGTCATTAGAATAAAATAAAATTAATAGAATGATCCAGTCACAGTGCCTTTTTTTCTTTACTGTTGTTGGCCCTACTGTTTCAGCCTCTTGTTTTCATTCCTTTCCATTCAGTTTCTGTTTAGTGCTTTCAATATGTTCTACAATTGTATGCCTTCAAATGTCATCTAGAGCCTTGCTGCGTACAGTACAGAACAGCACATTACCATCAATGCAAAATTTGTCCTGGCTAAACTCAGTGACATGCTCTTTAGGGGTGATTTATAAAGTTTTCTGCGTCTTTTCATAACTTTAATTACTCACATCTGGAGGCTGAAGTAGAATTTGAGATGCATTAAAACATGAACCCCATACACCACTGAGTAATCTCTATATGCTGGAAACAGTTTACTGGAGTATGTTTAACTATGTACATTTAAAGCGTAATTCACTTAATAGTTAATATGTTTTTATTTTTTCACAAAATGTAAAAACTAAAGATTCTCTGTAAAAACACAAATTCCACGTTTTTCCATGGCAAATGGATTTCTACGATCCCTGCTGATTTGCTGCTAAAAGAACACATCTTTAATATCCTTTGGGCACAAATGGGAGGCTAAGAACCCTGTATGCTGCACATTAGAGACCAGACTGAACTCACTCATTAAGGACCAGACCGTGCTACCCTTATGTATGTTGCATGGAACTTTACACTGTGAGCTGTCCCACTGTCTCAATGGAATTAGGCACTACAAAGTGAACAAGAGTATTGAAATCTGACCTTAAACTAATTTAAAACATCTGAACCTTCTAATGACCAAAATTTCTCTGGTGACCTACAAAGCTGAGGGGGAATTTAACATAAATTCAAATGGCACATTTTCATAACATTCTCAAAGACAAAGTTTTTGCTACTATATAGATATAGATAACCAAATAAAGATAATATGCCTTCAAAATAGGAGAAATTTTTGTATTCTTTTGTTTCTTTCTGATGATTTTAAAATTTCATATGGATTTGGGAACAATCCAAATTTACAGCAATAGCTAGGGCTGGAATAATGCAGACAGGCTTTACTTAAGCATTTTTGCACAGCTCTGCCGTTACACCTCAATGCTAACCTTCAACACAACTCTTATTCTAGCCCCGGGCATTTCTTATTCTCAAGTTGCCAATCATGCTGACTTGGATCACAGTTTGGGAGATGGATAAGAGGACTAAGGACTCATTAAGGACTAAGACGAGATTATCAGCACCAAGATATGTATTTTGCTCTGTGTAGCCTCACCGTGAAGTTTCAACTGGATACACTAATCTTCTTCATTTTTTAGCTCTCTTGTTCACTGCTAAACAGCTGAAGGTTGCACCAAGTTGTTCTTTTGTAATGTAATGCAATTTTTAATGAAATGCTTTCAGATCCTTTAGGATAAAAACTGCTATAAGGGTGCATATTTCCTTTTTAGCTATATATTTTATTTATTATACTGTCTCAGGCCCTCAAAAACTTTGAAGCCTGGGGAGTCTTAATACATCAATATTTAATACTACTAATACAAAATGTTATTATCTAATCCAGCATATGATCCCATCTCTAAGAGAGGGACCTTTTTGCTTTTAATGAGAATGCCACATTTCTTTTTATAACATTTTGTTTCAATCTAATGTTGCTCTGTATTTTGTTATTCCTCCCCACCCCATGAAAAAATGCTCCTGTGTTTAAGGAAAGGCAAAGATCTGTGTTTTACTGTGAATGTGTTACAGAGCAGTTAGCTTTTTCTTGTTTCTTTCCTTCCAGAAATCTGTTGGGGGTTTAAATAGTCAGCAATGAAGAACAGTTTCAAAGGGTTTATCTCTGAAGCAGGAAGCTAACTCCTTACCATCTCGAGACATTCCTAGGGCAAGACACTTCTGCAGTCGGCAGTGTTGGCAACGATTTCTGTTGGTTCTGTCAATTAAACAGTTTCTCTGCCTGGGGCAGGAGTAAGAGGCATTGTTCTGCTGACTCCTCCTAAAGAAACCCTAGAGAGAGAGAAAGGGAGAGAGAGAGAATTTTATATATATATATATATATATAGTGGCATGCCTCTGTGATAAACTCTAATTCAGTGACATTTTGTTTATGCTACAACTTTTTAGATGCTTTAGCCATAAACAGTGAAATAAAATCATGTTTACCCCTGATATGAAAAACCTATACATTACTCTGTAAAATAGAACATGAGGTAACAAAGAGTATAGAATGGTAAAATATAGTACATCCTCAATATATGATAAACACTGAACTTCATGAAATGCTCAGAGAGACTCACACCAATATTCATAACAAGATGACAATGCCATTTGCTCTGAATACTTTCTTGTTAAGGAAAATGTACTGGTAACTTCTAACACTGACAATTTGTTTATCCACTAGCTACTACATATGGTATCAGAAGCTGCAATGTACTGTGTGATTCCCTAGGTTAATCTGGAGAAGCTTGAACTGATCTGGTGGGACCAGACACTCCACAAGTGAGAGGTAATTCAGACTGAGGCATCTACAAGAGCACTAGGATTTAATGACCTTACTAGCTAAAGTGGAAAGGAAAAAGGAACACTTTTAAACAATACCACCCTCCTCCATGGCAAAAAAAAAAAAAAAAAAGCATGACATTTCATATGTGAAAGAAATACATTATTATCAGGTAAATACTGAAAGTTAAAAAGCCCAGTCTAGATTGGGAATGGGCCAAACAGTTTTAAAATTTGTACTTACCCTGTCTCAGTAGAAGGCTTTTTTAGTGTTATTCTGGCCATTTGATTGGATTTGTAACTGGGGACAAGAGTACTAGAACTGTAGTGCATGTCTCTAGTCATGGCTACCGAGAATGGCACCATCAGGCAGTATTAAGGCAGGAGTGACAAGAAATGCCAGAGGCGTCAAGATAAATGGAGCCAGGAAGGAGCCAGGAGAGAGGTAAAACAATACTTGATGTTCTTCTCTCTTCTACAGAACAACCAAAGGTAAAGAGCACGGGAAGAACAGGGAGCCCAGAAAGAGGGAGAGAAACAAAGGAGAGACACTCACTGGAGAACCAACCTAGCAGCTCTAGAAACAGGCAACTACACACTTACATAGTGAGAAAGACATGGAGGGGAGCCTAGCAACTGCAGGAAGCCATGAAGGCAGACAGAAGGTAAAAGTGCAGTTAGTATCCGCAAGATGAAGACTTAGTAAGGTTAGACACTGGTAGCAGTGGCAGTGAGATGGTTGAGTGTTGCTAGGATGGTTTGTAGACTAAATCTACACTTTTTCGGAAAGCTAGGGCTGGCTTCATTCAACAGTTAGTCCCGTATTGTTTCAGAACAGAACTATGGATGAAAGCAGCAAATCATGGCAATAATAATAGCTGTGGAATCTGGGAAAACAATATAACTGGATTGCACATGACTGGATTCATTCAGTAAAGAAAGTATTTGGAGCTTCACTCAAGTCTTAGTGCACAGAATGATGGCCAGAGGGGTCACTAGCACCGGACAATGAGTATTGGGTTTGAGTGCAGATATTGGCATTCTCAGTCCATGAAGTGAAGTTTAAAAGTCCCATTTCATCTACTCTGCATTAGTTATGTTAGTGGTTATAATCTATTTAAAATTTAATTTAAAATGTGTGCTTTGTACCTTTGGGAATGCAGTTTTCCTTTAGGGAAAGTACGCATGAAAAATTGTAGAGTCCTTATCTGATCCTGAATGACAAAGAATTTCCTGAACCCTTGGCTGTGGGTTTAATTTAAGGCCAATTTAGCACTAATCACGAGACATTTCTTATTTATTTGCAGTACTTTATTGCAAATTTCCTTTTTGGCACAAAAAGGGTTTTCTGTTTTAAATTTCAGCAATTCCTGTGTGAAAAGGGAATTGAATGAATGGATTAATCAAATCAGATCAATCTTATTTTTAAATGTAACAGTTATAAAATATACGTTTTCTAAAACTGAAACTATTACGTAGTCTAGAGTAACATATATTGTAGTGCTACAAAGCTTTTCAGAGTGAAGTCTGTGGGGCTTGTTTTTCATCATACAGGAATTTACACTGTCATTCTTTATTCTTAATAGAATATCATGGGTCATATTCAAAATTTGACTCAAGGTATAATTTATTTTTTCCCTTTTCTCTTCAGATATAAATGTTTTCTTAGAATGTATAGTATTTTATATATATTTTTGGAACAGTTATATTTATTGGGGAAGAACAATTCCTCTTTTGAGTAGGAGAATGCACTGACCTAATAGGTAAAATAGAGGAACTCAAGACAAGTTTCTTGGCACTTTTCCTAACTATGACACTGAATCACTTTGTGATGTTGGCCAAGTCACTTAACCTTTCTCTGCCTTAGTTTCCCAGTCTGTAAAATGGAGATAGTAATATGATCCATACCTATTAAAATTAATATTACTATTCAAGCTGAAAAACCAGTTACTAACCTTCCGTAACTGTTGCTCTTTGAGATGTGTTGCTCAAGTCCGTTCCATGGTAGGTGTATGAATGCCATGTGCACAATTGCTGGAGATTTTTCCCTTAGTGGTATCTGTAGGACCAGTTCTAGTGCTCTCTGGAGCTGCGGCTGTATGTGTCGGTATAAGGGACTCTGCCAACTCTGCACCCTCCCAGTTCCTTCTTGCCAGTAACTCCAACAAAGAGATAGGAGGGTGGGACATGGAATGGACATGAGCAACACATCTCGAAGAACAACAGTTATGGAAGATTAATAACCACTTTTTTCTTCTTCTTTGAATGCTTGCTCATGTCCATTCCATTCTAGGTGACTCATAAGCAGTACCCCAGCGGTGGGGTCGGAGGTCATGGATGTGCTATTACAACACTGCTCTCCCAAAACTGGCAGCATTGAGGGTCTGCTGGGTGATGACGTACAGGGACACAAAGGTATGAACCAAAGACCATGTTGCGGCTTTGCAGATGTCTGGATTGGTACTTGTGCAAGGAACACTGCTGACAAAGCCTGGGCTCTTGTGAAATGAGTGGTCATGATGGCCGGAGGTGCTCATAGCTGCTCATAGCAAGCCTGGATATAGGTGGTTATCCAGGACAAGATTCTTTGGGATGACACAGGTAGCCCTCTCATCCTTTCCACTACTGCTACCAAGAGTTGTGTAGACTTGTCGAAAGGCTTAGTCCTCTCAATATAGAAGGCGAGGGCCCACCTAACATTCAATGTATGGAGCCGACCTTCCTCAGTGGTCTTGTGAGATTTTGGAAAGAAGACAGGAAGAAAAATGTCTTGGTTGTGTGGAATTGCAGCATCACTTTTGGTAGGCAGGCTGAATGGGAGTGCAGCAGGACCTTGTACTTGAAGAACACTGGATAAGGGGGTTCTGACATCAAAGACCCTTCTGGCCGAGGTGATCACCACCAGGAAGGCGACCTTTCAAGAGAGAAACAGTATGAGGCAAGATGCTAACATCTTGAAGGGAGGTTCCGTGAGCCTTGACAGGACTAGGTTTAAGTCCCATTAGAGAATCAGGATGCAAACCTGAGGGTAGAATCTTTCCAGTTCCTTTTGAAACCTGACCGTCATCTCATGGGAGAACCCTGATCTGCCCTGCACTGGAGGGTGGAAGGCTGAGATGGCTGCCAAGTGAACCTTAATAGATGATAGAGCCAGACCTTGATGTTTTAGGTGGAGCAGATAGTCCAAGATAGACTGCAGAGAAAACCAGAAAGAAGAGAGATTCTCTTCAGAGGCCCAAGAAGTGAAACATTTCCACTTGGCCATGTAGATAGCCCTGGTGGAAATCTTTCTGCTACCTAGCAAGACTCGCTGAACCTGTTCAGAGCAGGCCTGTTCTTCAGAGGTTAGTCACACAGCCACGCAGCAACAACCACACTGTTGGGTGCAGGGAGTCAAGGTTTGGGTGAAGCAACTGGCTGTGATATTGTGAAATCAAGTCTGGGCATGGTAGGAGCATGAGTGGAACTGCCACTGAGATGTCGGAAGCATACCGAACCAATGCTGGCATGTCCATGCCAGAGCTATCAGGATAACCTTCACCTTGTCCTGTTTGATTTTTAGGAGGACCAAGTGAACCAAGGGGATCAATAGAAAGGCGTATAGAAGGCAGTCTGGTTATGAGAGCAGGAAGGCATTGGAGATGGAGCCCATGCTGTGCCTGCACAATGAACAGAACTGATGGCATTTCCTGTTCTGTCTGGTGGCAAACAGGTCCATCTGGGGAGGCCCCCACTTCTGGAAAATGACTCTGATGACCTTCAGATAAACAGACCATTCGTGATGGGAGGAAAAGGATCTGCTGAGGCGATCCGTCACTGCATTTTAGGCTTCCAGGAGATGTGACGCCTTAAGGTGGATGGCGTGTTTCACGTAGAAATCACACAGTCGGAGGGCCTGTTGGCACAGGTCTGAAGATTGAGTCCCTCTCTGTTTGTTACCCATCAAGACCTGCACCACTTTGCCTTACATCTGAGGAAAGAACACCTGGCAAGCCAATTGTACCACCCTGAGGGAGAGTTCTTCCTGGAACCAGAGGCCCTGAGTCCTGATTCTGTCAAGGTGGGCTCCCCACCCAAGGTCTGACATGTCCAAAACTAAGGTTACCAAAGGATGCAGGGTGCTAAAGGGTACCTCTTTCATTACGGAACCTGGGTCTCCCTACCCAAGTGAGTGAAGTGAGGACTAGTGGCTGAATCATGAGTACCGAGTCCAAGTGGCGTCTGCTTGGGGAGTACTGACGCTAGCCACATCTGTAGGAGTCTGAGGCATAGCCTTGTGTACCTCACCATATAGGTACATGCTGCCATGTGACCCAACAGTCTGAGGCAAACCCAAGTGGTCATTAATGGGGGGGTCATGACCTTGGAGATCAGGTCCGACATAGCTTGGAATCTGGCCTCCAGTAAGTAGGCCTTGGCCTAGGTTGAGCTGAGCACTGATCCTATTAACTCTATTCTTTGAACTGGGACAAGAGTTGACTTCTGCTTATTTATCGACAGCCCCAGCACCTGAAAGGTGGCCTGTACTGTACTGATGCTGTGCTGGACCTGAGCCTGTGAGCAGCCTTTGATCAGCCAGTCATCAAGGTATGGGTAGACTTGCATGCCTCGACATCTGAAGAAGGCTGCTATCACTGGCATACACTTTGTGAAAACCCATAAGGATGCCAACAGGTGAAAGGGAAGCACAGTGAATTGGTAGTGGTGTTGACACACTACAAACATAAGGAATCTCCTGTGTCCATGAAAGATGAAATAAGTATCCTTTAAATCAAGGGTGGCATGCCAGTCTCTTGGATCCATGGAGGGGATGATGGAGGATAAGAAGACCATGTGGAACCTCAATTTCCTGAGATATCTTTGAGGCTACGTAGATCCAGGATGGACCATAGATCCCCTTTGGCCTTCAGAATTAGGAAATATCAGAATTAAAACCCTTTCTGTCTCAAGTCTTGAGGAACCTCCTCTATGGCCCCCACACATAGGAGGGCTTGCACTCCCTGGAGTAGAAGCTGCTTGTGAGAAGGGTCCTTGAAGAAAAACGGAGTGGGAGATGGGAGGGCTGAGTGGATGAAAATTGGAGTGTATAACTGACTGTTATAGTGCTGAGTACCCAACAGTTTGACCACGCTAGGCTGAAGGGTGACAGGTGGTCCAAAAACAAAAGGGGGGATGGATCTGGAGTTGAGACTGCTATGCCATCCTTGGGCAGATCTTCCAAAGGCCTGCCTGGCCACACCAGGGTATCTGTGTGAGCCCGACTGGGAGGCTGAGGCAGAAGATAGGGGCTGGTGTCGCTTATAGTCCTTTTGTTTTGTTTTGTAGGACTCTGTACATAACTTGAGGTTGCCAATCAAACAAGCCTTGCACCCTAACAGGTTCACTCTCTTGGCCTCTTTATTTCTGAGGGTAGCACTTGTCTGTCTCACTCATTTGCCACTGACACTATCAGGGTGAGTCCAGGGGAGGGGTAGTGAGTCCAGGTATTCAAACTCACAGGCTGGGACACAGTATATCTTTTCTGTCCTTTTTGAGGTAGGGAGCAGAGATAAAGGGGTCTGCCATAGTGCCCGGACAGGTCCCAACACCACTTCATTAACAGACAGGGCCACTCTGGAGGGAGCCACTGCAGCCAGGATGTCAATTAGGCTGTGCGCAGACTCCTTCAGCTCCACAGCCTCCAGCCCCAAGTTTGCAGCGAACCTTTTCAGGAGCTCTTGATGGGCCCTGAAGTCATTTGGAGGGAGCAGGTTACTAGGGCCTGTGATCACCTTGTCCGGGGATGGTGAGGAAGAGGCCTGCACCAGAGGAGGGACTGCCTCTTCTTCCTCCACCTGCATGACGTCCACTGGGGCCATTTCTGGGACATCAGTACTGGGGTTGGTACCAGAGTCAGGTTCTGGTGCTGGACAGGAAGAAATGGTCTTTCGCCTCTCTGATACCACTGAGTATGAGCAGTGGGAAGGGGGGCTTGGTACCAGGGAAAGCCCCCATGGATTCTAACACTACCACTGCATTGGCCAGTGGCTCAGTGGCCATGTGTTGTCTAGGGGGCCTGTGCCGAAGTCAGCTGCATAAGCTGGGGACTGGAATGTCCTCGGTAGAGTGAAGAATTCCCCCTCGGACTCTGAAGAGGGTTCTTCCCTCAAAGACCATGGTGATGCAGTACCTGCTTCTGCCTCCAGGTGATGCCAGGGAATGGGTGATGGATGGTGGGCCGGAGATTTCTGCATCAGGACCATGGAGGGCTTTCCCCTGGATGGTTCTGCAGAGATCGGTGACATGATGGAGCTCACTGCCCCTTGATCCCTTCTATCCCCTGTCACCTTGGCTGGTAGAGGGCCTTGAGGTATTGGCGGGATCCGGAAGAACATCAGGTCCTTTGCTGCCTGGAAAGCCTCCAAAGTGAAAGGGGCCTGCAGACGTGAAGTCCCAGGACCACTCCCAAGAGTCAGAAGTGGGTTCCTGACTGGACTCAGTGCTATAGGCGGAGTTGCCAGAGCTGATCGTGGCTCTGGGGAAGACAAGTGGCCCAGTGCAGGTCTCACTATGCTGGCCACTCCCTGCTTGTCCCTCTTTGGCACTGGAGAGTGCCATCTCTTGGTGCACTGTTTTTTATGCTTTTTCCTTGGCATCAGGGATGGAGAACGGTGCTGGGAAAAGCACAGTACCAGTGGAGCACTTCGCATGGAAGCCGAAGTGCTTAGTGCCAATTCAGAGTGACTTGGCCCTGAGACTGGTCTGAGGGCTGCCTCCATGAGAAAGGCCTTCAGGCGAATGTCTCTGTCTTTTTTTGAGTGCATGGTCTGAAGCCTCAGCAGATTGGTACATCTTTTTAATCTGACCTTCTCTGAGACACTTCAGACAGCTAAAGTGCGGGTTACTCAGAGGCATCAGCTTGTCACAGGAAGCACACGTCTTGAAGACCAGGGCATGCCTGACCACTGGGACAAATGTCCCTCGACAACAGAGAGAACTATTCACCCTACTATATACACTAACACTACCTTAGAACTATGTACATTAACTACAATAACTATACAATATATGACAACAAGTCCAAACCACTTGGAAGAAGCCTTGCAAGAACAAGAAGGATCTTTCCAGGCAACCATCATAGGTAGTAAGAAGGAACTGAGAGGGTGAAGAGCTGGTGGCACCCCTTATACCAGTGCATACACATGTGACTTCAGAGGGCGCTAGAGCCGGATACCACTAAGGGAAAAATCTCTGGCAACTGTGCACGTGGTGTGCACACACCTAGCATGGAATGGACATGAGCAAGCACTCAAAGAAGAATAAGAGCTTAGTTATTTAACTGTTGTGAAATGAAGAGATGAGTTACAGAATCTGAAATCAGAATTTACCTTCAGAGACCTTCAACAAAACTGAAATGCCTCTCATTGTGGCCCTGAATTGGAAACTTCATCTTTCTTCATAGAGAGACAAAGTGGATGAAGTAATATCTTTTACTGGACCAACTTCTATTGGTGAGAGAGATAAATGTTCAAGCTTAGGTCTCTGAAAGATGCTCCGAGAGTCACAGCTAAATGCAAGGTGGAACAGATTTTAGCATAAGTAGTTAGCACATATTCTAAGGGACCATTCAAGGTAGAGTAGCCTGTTAACACCTCTGATTTCACAACACAAAGAGGAGGGTAGTGTGTTACAGGTTATTATAATAAGCCATAAATCCACTGTTCAGTCCATGATTTTAGTGCCCAGCAGAGTTATGAATTTAAGCTCCCAGGCTCTTCATCTGAAAGAGTTGTACAGCTTTCCTTTGAGTCTGAGGACTGACAGGTCAGATATAAAGTGATCACTTTGTGAAAAGTGTTCACCCACAGGTGACTGGGTGTTCTTGTCTTTTATCATTATCCTGTGTGAGTTCATTTGAGAGAGTAGTGACTGTCTGGTTTCACCCATATAGTTGTTATTGGGTCAGTCAGTGCACTCGATGAGGTTTTCCACATGTTGTGAGAGGCAGGCGCAGGATCCATGAATCTTGTAAGATGTGTTGTGGTGGGTGTTGATCACTGTAGCAGTGGAGATATGTCTGCAGGTTTTGCCTTTGTTGTTCTGCTCAGTTCTGGTGCCGCTTTGAGTTGCTGTGTCCTGGTCTGTGGGGAGCTTGCTTCTGCTGATGAGCTTGGAGAGGTTAAAAGGTCGTTTGAAAGCCAGAAGTGAAGGTTCACAAAGTGATCAATCGATGGGCTTTTCTTCATGTACAGCACTGCAGCTGCACCCACTATAGCACTTTAGTGAAGACGCTACTACACCGATACTACTCTAGTGAAGGGCTTCTCCTGTCAGCGTAGTTAATCCATCTCCCTGAGAGGTGGTAGCTATGTCAACGGGAGATATAGTGCTGTCTACCCAGGGCTGGGGGTGGGTTAGCTAGGTATAACTACATTACTCAGGGGTGTAGTGATACTTATATAGGTCTGTAGTGTAGACCTGGCCTACATCTAACCTATCAGTCCTCATCCTTAAAGGAAACCTGCCCCACACTTTCAAAAGATGATGCTAGGAGTTTACATTCATTACTCTACTAGACACTATAAATCATGGACTGAACAGAGACACTGGCTTTATGGCTTATTACAACAATCTGTAACCCACTAACCCCTTCCTTTTGTCCTATGACTGCAGAGGTGTTAACGGGCTTGAACGGTCCCCTATGTGCTAACTACTTATGCTAAACAATCTGTTCCACCTTGCATTTAGCTGTGTGTTGCTCGGAGTTCCCTTCTGAGACCTGAAGAAGAGCTCTGTGTCGCTCAAAAGCTTGTCCCTCTCATCAGCAGAAGTTGGTTCAGTAAAAGATATTACCTCATCCACCTTGTGTCTCTAACATCCTCGGACTGATACACCTACAACTACACTGCTGCATACATTATTCTTCATGACAGTCTCATGAAACAGGATTAGACTAATTGATCTGATACTTTAAAACTGGCACAAAAACAATATGGTTACACCTATGTTAAATGATGGAGGAGCTTCTGATCTCAGTATGAACCTAGAGCTCAGGGGTATTGTCTCCTCTTGAAGCACATATGAGGGCTACCCTTAACATTAATCACATGGAGAGGAGACTAACCCAGTGGTGCCCAAACTTTTTATCCCATGCCTCCCTTTACCTCTATCTGCACCCCCCGCTCTCTCTAGGCTGGAGGCTGGAAGTGGTGCCACGGTTAGTGCCGGGGGCTGAGACTGGGAGAGGTGCCATGGTGGCCAGGAGCTGAGGTGGGGGGCTGAGCATTGAGACCACAGCCTGGTGCTGCGACGGGGGCTGAGGTGGCTGGGCGCCGAGGCTGGAGGCCGCGTGCTGCAACTGGGGCGGAGGCCACAGCTCAGCTGGGGGTGGAGGCCGCAGCCGGGCCTGGAGTGGAGCTCAGGGCAGAGCGGGGCTGGGTGGCACTCCCTCCCCACCCCCCAAGGGGATTGGCCTGGGCCCAGCTGCGCCCCCCGAACGTTCCACCATGTCCCCCTAGGGAAGCGTGTCCCACAGTTTGGAGACCTTTGTTCTACCTCTTGTTGTTTTATGTAGACCAGTTACAGAGACAAGAAGCTCCTTTTATGCTTAAAGCATTTTTCTTTATTATTGTTTTTGTGCCAATTTTAAAATATCAGATCATTAAAACTAATCCTGTTTTGTGTGGTCACCGTAAAAACACGTCTATTTCCAATCCACTATCACAATAAAACCGGGTCACAATGGGGGACAGTTCATTTACAATTGTTAAAGTTTCTGAAAGGCAAGATCTGATTTTTGACAATATATCATTTCTCAAGTTATGGGCATTAAATCAAACTCTTTATTTTTAGGATGTGGTAAATCCGATTTTTTGGATGCCTTCAATGTTATAAAATGCTCAGGACAAATCTGAGGAGTGAGATATTTCACACTACACACATGTAAATATGTATGTGCATCCACAAAATGTACAAGTGTATGTCTCCATCTATAAAACGAATTGCCAGTGCTAATCAGAGCCTTTGCATCTTTGCACCATGAAGCAGGTAGTCAGAACTGCAAATACCAAGATTTGCGTCTACAAAATTCTCAGCTGCTGTAAGTGCCAAAATAGCCCCTTAGGTAAGTTAGACGTGGGGGCTGCTTTAACATATGGCAGCCTCCTCACAGATGCCTATGGTCAGTGCTCTAGCCCAAAATCACTGGAGCACTATGGGTATTCCCCCGTTTACTCCAACCTGCTCTCTTCCATTCCTAGGGTGTGCTGGGCTTAAAAGGAGGGACAATGTATTACACTCTCCCTGAGCTGGGGGAATTTTTCTCTGGGCAACTGCAACTTCTTTATGGCTCCTTGAGAGCATAGAGGCACCAGAGTGGGAGCCTAAATCAGCCACATAGGTCTTAAAACTGTGCATTATGACACTTAAATCAGCTTTGACATTTTACACATACCGTAAATGAAACAACAGAACAAAACTAGTCCTCAAGTTCATTTGGGGGTGGAGCAGTTCTAACATACTGTAACCAGCATCTGTATCAAAATTTATGCAGCATCACACGTTAATAATTCAAACAAGGAGAGAATTTCTAAATATAATTTGATTGTTGATTAAGGAAGGCAACTAGTAAAATTAGACATGAAACACCTGTGTACCAGCAGCAGGCATTACAAACTTTGGCAGGCCTTGTTTGAAAGGGTGGCTGAGTGTGTTAAGTACACAGATGCCTGAGGCTAATGCAGATGTCAATGGCAGTGCTGTATAAAGTCTCATACCTTGCAGCCTTCACATGTGATGACTCCATAGTGTATTCCAGAGGACTTATCTCCACAAATTTTGCATGGTATCACTTCAATTTGTGCTGCAAAAGAGAAAAGGAATATTTCTGGTTATAATGCTGTTTCTTTTCTTTCTGCCCTTAATGCTGATCAGAGATATTAGAGACGGTCAGACATCTAACTCCCTGCTAGTGTAAAATTGCATTTTATGATACTGTATTTTTTAGTGCTTTGTCCAGTCCAGTTTTAATTGATTCACATAATGGGGCTTCCACCATTGCCCTTAAGAGACTGCTTCACAGTCTAATAGATCTCATGATAAGAGAGCTTCCCATGACATTCGCTGTCAATTTTCTTCTTTTTTTTTTAATTTCATCTCCATTACTCCTAGCTATCCTTATTGGACTGCCCTAACCAATTAGACTCCCTTTTTGGTGTTTACAGCCTTCACATACTAGACAGTAATCTTGTCCTCTATCACATTCTCACTCTTCATTTTGCTGAGGCAGAATTGCCATATATAATTTGTGCCCCTTTGGCTAAGCTCCTCTTCCCTCTCACCCTCCATCATCCCTCACTGTACTTGCACACTTAATATAATGCAGTTCATGTGATGTTCTTTCATGTCCTCTGACTTGTGGTTTACTGACATACATCAAAGATACTAGCAACATCTGTAAATATCTGCAAAGTTCTGCCTCCAAGGAATTGCTTAAACCAGTGATTTATTTTCAGATATTCTTCACCGTCTCCACTCAAAACCATTTATTTACTGGCTCTAAGTTAGAGATGAGCAAGAGCTATAGCTCCAGATCCTAACATCTCCAGAATCTGGCCTTTGCTTTGGCTAACTATAGAATTAGTGGCTAGCTGCGAGATTCAGAATTGCATGTAGAGTCAGACTTACCCAAAGTTGGAAGGTGTTTGCTTTTGGTTCAGGCCCTTCTACAACCTAAATATTTAATCGCTTTTTAGTCTGAAAATATATTTTCCTCTCCCTATATATCATTTTTTTTTTTTCTGTCTTATCATTTCCTATATGTGAGACAGACTATCTGCCCCGTTCTCCAGCTTTGAATCCTCTGCATGACTTCTCCTGTCTATCCTGCATTGTCACATCTGGCAGTATGTAGGGCTAGACTGTCCCTGGCTCTGGGCAGGTGCACTGGAGAGAGGGAGCAAGAAGCCTTCCTTCCCCTGCAAGAGCCAGGCTTAATTGTAGTGCTTGCACTTTGTGGGCCAGATCCTTCGCTGGTACAAATTGGTATAGCTTCAGTGAAGTCAGTGCAGCGGTGGACGTGACTTCCTGAGCAAAACATTGCTTCCTCCTAGCTCCCTGAAGGGGCACATGCCACCCCAAAGTGAGTGGGGAAGGGAAGAGAGGAGGCAAGGTCACATGACCAACCTGATTGCTTTCTATGATGAGGTGACTGGCTCTGTGGATGTAGGGAAAGCAGTGGACGTGATATACCTTGACCTTAGCAAAGCTTTTGATACTGTCTCTCACAGTATTCTTATCAGCAAGTTAAAGAAGTATGGGTTGGATGAATGGACTATAAAATGGATAGAGAACTGGCTAGAGCATAGGGCTCAACGAGTAGTGATCAATGGCTCCATGTCTAGCTGGCAACCGGTCACAAGCGGAGTTCCCCAGGGGTCGGTCCTGGGGCTGGTTTTGTTCAACATCTTTATTAATGATCTGGAGGATGGGGTAGATTGCACCCTCAGCAAGTTTGCGGACGACACTAAGCTGGGGGGAGTGGTAGATACCCTGCAAGGTAGGGATAGGATACAGAGTGACCTAAACAAACTGGAGGATTGGGCCAAAAGAAATCTAATGAGGTTCAACAAAGAAAAGTGCAGAGTCCTCCACTTAGAAAGGAAGAATCCCATGCACAGCTATAGACTGGGGACCAACGAGCTGGGCAGCAGCTCTGCAGAAAAGGACCTGGGGGTAACAGTGGATAAAAAGCTGGATATGAGTCAGCAGTGTGCCCTGGTTGCCAAGAAGGCTAATGGCATATTGGGCTGCATTAGGAGGGGCATTGCCAGCAGGTCACGGGAAGTGATTATTCCTCTCTATTCGGCATTGGTGAGGCCGCATTTAGAATATTGTGTCCAGTTTTGGGCCCCCCACTACAAGAAGGACGTGGACAAGTTGGAGAGAGTCCAGTGGAGGACAACAAAAATGATTAGGGGGCTGGAGCACAGGACTTATGAGGAGAGGCTGAGGGAACTGGGCTTGTTTAGTCTGCAAAAGAGAAGAATGAGGGGGGATTTGATAGCGGCCTTTAACTACCTGAAAGGGGGTTCCAGGGAGGATGGGGCTAGGCTGTTCTCAGTGGTGGCAGATGATAGAACAAGGAGCAACGGTCTCAAGTTGCAGGGCGGGAGGTCTAGGTTGGACATTAGGAAAAAGGTTTTCACTAGGAGGGTGGTGAAGCACTGGAATGGGTTACCTAGGGAGGTGGTGGAATCTCTATCCTTAGAGGTTTTTAAGCTGAGGCTTGACAAAGCCCTGGCTGGGATGACATAGCTGAGGTTAGTCCTACTTTGAGCAGGGGGTTGGACTAGATGACCTCCTGAGGTCCCTTCCAACTCTAATATTCTATGATTCTATGTTCACCTCCCATCCCAAAGATGCATCTGCCACTGACGACTGGCTGGGTGCAGAAGGGGAGAACGCTGTATCCTGAGGAGTGCCCCAGAGCTCTGGGTGGGATTGTGGATCAGTGCCTTCAAGGCACAATCTGGTCTTTAGTAAATAACAAGTGTGCAGATACAGTGAGCCATGTTGGAGGTGAGGGGGAAGGGGAAGATCCCAGAGGAAACTAAAGATGCATTCCCTTAAAAATGGTGCTTTCGCTGTGTGCTGGAGCATACACTGAGCTGTAGAGAATGAAAAAATCATTTTCAAACTACTGAATGCAAACGTGCACACAGGTGTATACAGCATGGACGCTCTTGGAAAAGCAGCAGAGTACCCTGGCTTTATAATCTAGTACCAAACTGTATCTGTCGTTGTTCCCAGGTAAGAGAATAGAGACTCATTACAATTATCTTTATAACTCCCTAAAGTTACTTGATTAAAATCATATGCGTGCCTGTAGAGTCCCTACAACCCCTTGCACCGTGCTGTGTATCTCTCACTACAAAGTGATGGTTGATGGTGGTTAAGCATTCATTTTTCAAATAACTCAGTTTAATTTCCAGGTACAGTGGAGTGCACAATTGCCTCCCACCCTCAAGAGGCATGCAAAGAAGGTTGGTCATAATTGTAGCCCCTTCTTTCATGAAAGTGAAGTGACTATTCCTTTGGTGTATCCCCAAGGGTGAACAGTGTCTCAAAGAGGGAAGGGAAGAGATAGGACCATGCATGGATGGTGAAACTTCCACACACACTGTGCACTCCAAGTAGTTTGGGGAAGGATTATGCTTCTCTGAGGCACAATGTCTCCTTGAGTGACAGTGCAGCTCTCTACCTTTCCCAGCGCAAGACTGTGTGATAAAAGCATAATCTAGGTTTACACAGTTGCATGCCCTTGTGATCTCCAGTCCAACAGAGAAAAAATTTCAAATAGGTTTTTAACTGAGACTATACATTTTACTCATACAAATCTCCTACACAAGTATACATTTCTGTGTAATTGCCCATCTAACAGCCTAGCACACAAGACAGCTTTTGCACATGTATAGTGAGGGAGCAAGAAGAAATAATAATAAAAAAACCCTAAACAATAAAGTAAAATAGTTCTGCTGACCTATTTCATTACTGTATTGTTTAAAAACATGGGGGATTTATGGTCATGAATTTTAATTGTTACTCTGAGTTGAATATAATTTCTTGTTCATATATTTTATTTAGAGATTAGCTAAAACCAAACCCCTGGATGCATGTCTCTATGAACTTGGAGAGAGCTCAGATATAAAAGTAAATTTTGTTTCTCAGGCCATCCTTGATTCTTAGCCAAATAACTGAGGTTATGCCTTCACTGCATAAAAGATGCTGGTGGGGTTTTACAGCAGGATAACAAATAGGCATTAAAATCCTTGTGGAGACAAAGCACTACAGTTTTAGTGTGAGATAGCTAGGTGAGGTCAACAGTATACCCACATCAATGGTTGATCTTGCTCAGTTCATCTCACAATAAAACTTCAGTGCTTTATCTCCACAAGGATTATACACTGGGGCAGCTAAAACACCCTAATTTATTCCATGGTAAAAACACATCCTTGTTGGCAGAGAAGACAAAACCTGAGAATGATTCCTAGGGGCTGCCATTTGAGGTTTGAGTAATTGTCTGTAGATCCCTAAAGCAAGAACCGTGAAAAGTGAGAAAGTTCAGTCTTTGGAAGGATGAACTGTTCTGGGTTGCCAGACCTCAAAGGGAGATGTAGATCTCAAGCAGAGGCTAAAATCTGAAATCTAGGGGGAGATCCTCAAAACTCAATAAATCAAGATATGGGAGGCAACAAGTGAAAATAGTGGAATAATAACAATAAAGGAAGAGACAGGAACAAGGGCAAAGGGCTTGATTCTGGAAACACTGAGCTTCATACTTGTTACTGTGAACAGTCAATAATACTACACACAGTAGGGAACTACTCATGATCACAAGCACTGTGCTCAGTGATAAGTGTTGGTGGATTGGATCCCTAAATACTAAAGCTATTTATTTCAATTATGATGAAACGAATGTATTAGGCTGAGGCCTCATCCGCAAATCAGAATCAAACTAATCATTTTATAAGTTAATAGTAATAAATATTAGAGAAACAAAGTGGGAGAGGCAATATCTTTTATTGGGCCAACTTCTGTTGGTGAGAGAGACAAGCTTTTGAGCTTACACAGAGCTCTTCTTCATGTCTGAGAAAGGTACTCAGAGTGTTACAGTTAAATCCAAGGTAGAAGAGATTGTTTAGCATAAGTGGATAACACGTATTTCAAAAGATCATTCAAGATGAAGTAGCCCATTAACTCCTCTCCAGTCGGAGGGGGAAAAACTGGGGAGGGAGGAGTTAGTGCAGGGGTTCTCAAACCTTTTTTCTGGGACCCCCTTTGAAAATATTTCAGGCTGTGATGACCTCCCCCCCCCCATGCTAGGCCACCTTTACTTATGTGCTGCTGCTGGGGGTGACACTGCCTTCAGAGCACCCGGCCAGCAGCTGCTGCTCTCTGGTCACCCAGCTCTGAAGGGCTTGGGCTGTGAGCCATGCACGGAGCTGACAGCTGCAGCCACAGCATGCGCAGGGGGCTGACAGCTTGCAACCCCTCCATAATAACCTTGTGACCCCTTGACGGGATCTGACCCTCAGTTTGAGAATCCCTGGGTTAGTGGGTTATAATAATAGTGAATATACAGTCTCCAGCAGATTGCTGTTGCAGCTTCTGAAATAGCTCAGGGAAAATGCAACATTTCTAGGGCAGAGAGAAGAAATTTAAAGAAGTTTGGAAAAGCAGACTTTGCATTTCTCTTTTGTTCATAAGACAGCAAGACACTTTAGGATTCGTAACAGAAAACTTGACTCGTTAATTGTACAGACCAGAAGAAAAAGAAGCCACTGTATTCCCAGAAACATCTTGAATTACTGTAATTAACACCCAGTGTACCAGGTTTCCTTTGCAGATTTAATGATTGTCAGCAGCTCCTACAACTTCTTCACATTGCATCTTTGTTCAATGGTCTTGATTTGTATGGTTCCCCCCACCTCCTCCTCTCAGATAGACAGTTGATGAAATAGTACATATTACCTCTCTTTCTGTAGAACTATTATAAAAGAAGCGGCTTAGTTTTGAACCCTTTATAAGCATAAAAAATGTATCCTTTTATCAAGGGGGTTATTTTCAGTTTCTTTCAGACTGCTGAAGTCATTACGTTATGTACCTTGAAAATAAACTAATAGTAAAGTTGCCACTCATGACACCTTTCAGCAATACAGGAAATTATGTCCTTCTTCCATTCAGACACAGTAAACATGTTATATATTAGTATAATAAAGAACTATTTGTCTTCACTTTTCAGGCACTTCATGGCCTATCCCCTCCCTCACTGTTATATCTAATATGCTACTGAGAATATTGATTCTTATCTCCTGTTTGCCAATAGTTAGAGCCTTGTACGGATACCAAATTTGTATCTGCATCCAATCCGTGGATATAAAGTGGATATCCATGGATTTTCAGGTCTTTAAAAGTAAACTTTGGATCCGCATCTATCTATGATCCGCAAAAATGGTCTGGGAATATCCACATCTGCGGATATAAAGTGAATATCATTGGATTTGCAGGGCTCTACCAATATTGCTGGTCTCAATTGCCCACTTGCCAAATTTTCAAGCAAGCACTTTCACACTTTCTCTTATGCCTGGGGAGGAAGTGTGAAGATGCTTGCTTGAAAAATTGCATAGGAGGAGCTTCCCTTAAAGATCTAAAGTGCCACCAGATCATCTTCTTTCAAATCCCTCATTGAAACTCACTTCTGTTATGAAGCCTAAAAAAATTAACAATGGTTAGGCATTAGGTGTGCTGTGATTGATGGTTATCACACTAATCATAATCTCATCGGTACCTTGTGCTCATCCTATTTGTTTATTGTATTCACCTCTTGCTTTATTCATGAACTGTAAACTCTTCGGGGCAGGAACTATTCTTTTGTTATGTGTTTATGTAGCACCTAACACAACTGGGGCTATGACCATTGGGAGCTGACAATACAAATAAATACTAAATTAATAAATAATAATGAAACAAAAGTGGGGTTTCCTTTATGGAACCTACCACCACTGGAATAACTGGAGGGAAGAGTGGAAGGAGAGAGAGTGCAATAGATGACATTTTAAGGTCTAACAGCAAAGAAAAGACCTACAGAACAAATTAATGTCACTCAAAGAAAACCCCTGAAAAGGGAAGGATTTGTGTACCAACACTGCAAATATGGTTTTTAAACTATCTTCTAACCAGACATTAGTTACCCAGTCTCTCAGATGCTCTCCAGAGTTGGAAACAGGCAAACAAAAAAGCCCATTGTCTGGAAGGATGCAATAATCATGGTATATCTGTAGGTGAACTCGGTCGCCTCTGAGCTTAATATGTCAGAGATTCAAGTCTTCAATCGCATGTACCAAGGAGACAGCACATCATACAGCTAACAGTTTCCTCACTCAACCAAATGAATATAAGAAACTGTATTCAATCAGCATAAAAATTCCTTCTAGCGGGAGTTAATTTCACTCCTAGAAATGTCATTCACCGGCTCCAGTCAAACCAGATAGCTTAAAAATGGGAAGGTAAGAGTCATATGTTTTGAATATATGGAATTAGTGGTAACTCTATAATGCAGTGTAAAGAGAGTTTACAAAGTTAATATTGAGATGTAAGTAAGAGTCAGCAGGTGTCCTTCATGCAATGCTTTTGACAATAACTAGAGCCCATTCCTTCCTGTTCTTAGCAACAAAAAGGAATAGCAGGCTATGGAGTTTTGGATAATGTAAGACTGGCCAAGCATATCCACATGTAGTCTGGCAAGAAAAAACAGGACAAAATGAGACTCTATCTCAGGCAATCACTGCTTAACACCAGAGGAACTTCACTTTCATTCAATAGCGGCTGAACTATAATCCTCCAAACTAGTCACTTTGGTCTCATTGGGGAAGGAGCATGTGTGTGGAGGGGATATTCAAAGCTTTTAAGATGTTGTTTCTGATCAAAAGAGTGCTGTGTACTATAGATGGCACACAGTTTGAAGGGAAAGGTATCTCTTAGTGGATTTGTTGATACCACAGAGATCACACTTGGAAAAATCAGAGGACCTAGCAATTTAGAGAGCCAATGAACGAAGAGCAGTCCACTTCAGTGCTTCCAGGCACTCCCATCACCCTTAAAATATAGTATTTTGAATAGTAACTGTGGAAATGGCAGAGTGCACTTCATGTTTATTGTCTCAGTGATTTCAGTTGAAATGTACTCAACTTTCAAGTAAAAGGATGTTTTTATCCAACTTCCAGTCCTGCAATCTCAACTTGAGCTCTGAGAGTTGAACAGGGTTATTTTCTTTTTATGCAATATCATCAATAAAAGTTTTCATTACAAATTAGGCCCTTAGTTTACTGCACTTCCACTGCCATCAAATTATGCAATCAGTGACCACACAGCACGCTCTCAGTTGGTTTGCACTGGAATCCAGTAATCACTTCTGTTGATGGTGCACAAGAGGAAATACATAGAATACAACTATGTCCATCACTAAAGTAAGTCGATATGACTCTGAACATACACAAAGAACCAAGTTGTTTTATAAAAAGGTGTCATTTGTACATAGTCGGTCACTTTACAGTGTAGGATCACAGTTTAGAAATTTGGCCTGAGCCCAGTTCTCTGGATCTGTACTACCTTACTTGACTTTATCATAACAGTATAGTGATATCATGCTCTCAGGTGGCATGTTTTTAGCTTACAAATACAAACATCAGTGCAAATTTTTATGACACATCGTTTCTGCCTTTTTAACAGTGACCATCAAACACAACTGACATCATTTAGCCCTTCCTGTAGTTCAGTTCTATGCTTTGTTGCGTGGCTGTTTTCAACTCAAGTGGGGCAATGTGCCAAATGTAAATAGGAGAAATTGTGGCTCAGAAAAAAAAAATTATTTATTACATGAGGTATGGATGTTGGGCAACTCATTTCAACACTGTGCCTCAGTTACCCATTTGTAACATGGGCATAATGATGCTTACTCACTTTTCTGAAGTGCTTTGAAATCTATATATGAAAAATGATACAAGTCCAAATTATTAGTTATTATAATTACTCATTGGGCAAATGTAATCTCCAGATGATTCATGTTATCCTAGTTTACTGTCCCTGGCTTAGCATATACTAAGTTTAGAATACTAAATCAATACATCTCCAAGAAACACCACTGTTGTTGATTTATTTGTCTTTAAATTCATTAGTGAAGGTGAAATAATAGGAGAAAATGAGCTGAGTTGGGAAAGCAACTTCTTCCCATTACATCATGAAGATTAGAACCAGGCAAAATATCCACACATAAATGCCCTCCCCCTCTCTCTCTCTTGATTTTCTAATACATTAGTGTGATGGACATGCAGCTGCTATGAATATAGTATGTGACCTACTTAGTGAGATAGTCACTGTACAACTATGTTAGGTTATTGGGCTTTCCTCTGTGAATGAATTGGTTTGGTTTTCTAGGGGGCTATTGGAAAAACAAACAGGAAGGTAACAAACAGCTCTAGATAATCAGCCTTCTGACAAATACTTGGGCAATTACAAGACAATGGCTGAGCTATAAGTGGTAAAGATGCTATTTCCAGACTGTTTATTGTTTACAGATTTTTTTCTCTCTGAAATGCTTTGGTTCTAAATAAACCATACTTGGCTTTCAGAAGGCTGTCTGGGCACTGGATCAGGAACAGAGGCCTGGTCTACACTGACTGGCACATTCGGTGGCAGTCGACGGGCTTTACGCAAGCTACACAGAATACCTTGCGTAACTCCCGTCGACTTCATAGCATCCATTTTGTGCACCGTCTCCACTATGCTGCACTGATGGGAAATGCATACCCGTCCACGCAGAACTATGCTTTTTTTGGAGGTAGTTTTATTAGATCGACTTCTGGAGCGACTGAGCATGTCTTCACTGCCACTCAATCGAACTGAGAAAATCGATCTGACGGTGGCGAATTTGCTGCCATCAGTGTAGACATAGCCATGCTTGTAAGATACTAAATGTAAGTTGAATTTGCTTAGGTAATCACAGTTAGTTTCAGTCCATTGCAGCCCACGGTCTGGTCTGAGAATGGGAGAATCACGTGAACGCATCCTGAGGGAGGCGATAGCGTGAGGCCTGCGACTGGAGAAGGGTTGCATTCAAAGAGGGATCAGAGGTGCAGTGAGCCCAGTAACTGCGCCTATAGGCACAGCACTTGTTAAGCTGCTCTAAGAAGGTGCTTGCTGTTTCACAGCCTGGTATGTCTATTGAAATCTATAAACCCATTTTTACTTTTCAGACCATATGGCTGCAAATTATGCATACAGTGCTTAATGGAGGTGTTAAAGTAAAGCAAATCACCACATAAGAAGCAGGCACCCAAACCAGCAGTCTGGGCTACTTTAGTGTGTTGAAATCATAGTAATTTAACAAAACTCTGTTCTGTGCTCCATACACAAGCCTTAAAAATAGCAGTGGCACATGTTCAGCATTACGGCTAGGAAAAGGTTTAACTGCATAATAAATGCAGAATTATTATTGCACAGTTCCCACATCCCACAAAGACTCAAGCAACTGTACTGCTGACACTGCACCCTTTTCCTAAAGCGATTACTATTGTAATCCAAAATATTATACTACCCAGGCTATCTTATATTTGAGCTCATCAGATCCAATGTTCTGCAAATAATCTCCAGCAGCTTTAGCTGGTGTTTACATAAGCCGGTCAGGATGGCTGTTTGAGCAATGACGATCATGTCTTTTCTATGCGCAGAATGAACTATGCCAAAAAATATGTACTTACAAGAGCAATAACTGCATATATGGGAAATTTATTACAAATGAAAAGTTCTTCTCTAGGAGAAGCACACTCTATATTTGCTGTTTTACGCTGTCAAGCTCTTTGTAAAATATTTCCCCCTCACCGTTTCAATATATAATAACCTCTTTACAGCTTAAAACCAAAATCCATTTTCCCTTCCCACATGTTCTACTCCATCGTGCGCACACAGTGATTTGTTTAGAAAGCTGCTCATGGGTATTGGTGTGTTAGTATTGAATTATTTTTTAATACAACATAAAGTCATGCAAACATTTAGGTGCTTTTACGGGGGGGGGAGGAGGGAGGGAAAAGCGGAAGAAACTGAAAGTATGACACAGACTTTGCAAGTAGATTGGGCAAAAGAGTAGGGCAATTTTTTGACTTGCCAAACATATCCCTTTAATTGTATCCCTTTAACTGTAACTGTTTATTTTTGTTTTCCCAGTATTCACATGCAAACTTGAAAGCATTTTGCCTGTGACCGATGCTTGTCATTTACATATAATACTCAAAGTGTAAATGTAAATTGTTTAGCTATTACATGTGTGCAAAGATGTGATTTTTGATGGGTTTAACAATGGTGATAGATTTTTTTTCATTTCTCTGTCTTCAGGACATGATCCTGCAACAGCATACGTGCAGTGTTTCATGTACTAGTAGGAATATAAAGTAAATAGGAATTATCAGGCTAGAGAGTGCAAGGAAACCTAATTCTGCATTAATGAGAGCCATGCTGCTACACAGCCACCAAGTTACCCCTGCCTAGTAGCAAAAGAAAGGCTAAAGCAAGGAACAGACACTGAAGGGCCTCTTTTAAATGCTGAAGATCACACCTGAGCTCATGTCTCCACAGATACATTTATTTTCCACCCACATCCCACTCATTTTAGCTACTGCTTGTGTGAGGTCAGATAGCAGGTGGACAAGTGTTGTGAATTATTTCCACTCTTACTCATGCAGTCTCTGCATATAGCAGCCTTCCATTCCCATCTTCGCATCACAGGATAGCGGCCAAAGTGAGCTTATAAACGTCCTGTCCTCAGAGCAAAATGTCTTCCTGCTCAAGCACTCTGAGTTTCATGTCCTTTATGTAACAGTTGAAAACAGATTCTGTGCCCTGCATAATCATCAGGGGAGAAGAGGACCATACTACAATGTAAGACCTCGACAGAAAACTAGTTGAGAATAAACAATTTTAATATTCATGACTTAGGTGCCACTAAATAAAGCTTGTAGCTCAGAGTCTTCAAGTATAACCTTGTTTAACTCCTCCTCTACCACAGTTTGTTCTCTGAACAACAATATTAGAATCACTCCCACTAAGAAGAAGGATAAATATTGCCACAATCTTTGGTTTATGGAGATGTCAGAAACAATAATGTATTTGTATGGTTTATGACCATATCATGCTATTTTGAGAACAATGTAGAATCTAAGGGATTTATTCTAGGGATACACACAAATCAAACCTCCAGGCCCAAACACACCCACACTTTGGAGAAATTTACATCTGGACCTGAACTTTGTAGTTTAGGCCTATCTTTAGTATATTATCTTCCTGATATCAGCATAAAACTTTCATATTAAGCATAAATATCGATCATGGAGAGACTAAACTCCCATCCCTATTTATACACGGAAAAGAATTAAAAAATTAAACATTTATTAAATCTGTGTTTGTTTCTTGAACTCATTAACTTGTAAATTGTTAGAAATCAATAAGATTTTTAAAAATTATGATCCGGAATCAGAAAAGTTACTTGCTGATAATGTTAGAATGAAAAGTTATCTTACTCTGTCATAAGCAAGTCACATTTGCTTGGCAATTATGTTTTATATCACCTCATGAACACTTATTCATTCATTCATAGCAGGAACTGATTTTTAACAAAGTTTCAACGAAGTCTCCCTTTTGCATCCACAATACTGGAAGTGGAAGAAGTAGAGAGATTGGGATTAAAACATCTGACACTTAGCACTGACCACACATAAATCTTTGTTGTTATCATTAAAAATGCTGTAGAAAGCATATATATAAAAATGCCAGAATTAATTTGGAACAAAACATTACCAAATGTGGAAATTCATTAGTTAAAGAGAAGATATTAATACCTTTGCAGCTCATAAATTCACTTTAAAAAGCAGATGAGAAAATTCTCTTTTCACATTCTACCAGCCTTAACTCTGACCTATAAGACACAGTTACCAAAAGTAGCACTTCACTTCTCACATTTTATAAATTTAAGTTAAAATAACTTAAACATACACATCACTGAAGTATATACAGTAATATAAATTGACTTTCACCAAACTATCTAAACCACACATTTCATGGTTTATTTCCCTTTGGACACATATTGCAAAATATTGAATTATTTACACAATATATTAAAAACAATAAAACACAAAACAAACAACAACAAAAAACAACAACATTTGTGTCTTATATTGATATATCTCAGGGACATGTTTTTGTCCAGTAAGTATTATAATACGTAAAACATATAATATATAAAATAAAATAGCATCACACTTGCTTTATTCATCATCCTTGTACTACTGGTTTCCTATACCATACGATATTTATAAGCAAATATTTGCACTACTGTATTTAATTTAAAAAATGAGGAATGGGTCAGGGTTAAGATTATTGAAATATCTAATGTGACTTCCCTCATCTATATTTTAAAGAGGATATATGGACTGTAAGAGTATTAAAATCTGTATCTACATTACCTTAAATGATCATTTCCATAGTTTTTATTGCTTAGGTTTATTAAGTGTATATTTTTTCTTCAAGTTATATTATGTACTGTAGCAAACTTATACTGTTAAGTAATTAAGTATTTTTTGTGGGGGAATTTCCTTTTATTTATTAAAAAAATACAAGGAATATTAAGAATTAGGCCAGCATTGGTCTATGAAGAACAGTGTGCACTGGGTCTTCTGGACATCTAATTTGCTATACATAACAGTCATTCAAGATTTATAAAGTACTGCATGGACAGGAACCATAGAGTTGGGTCTGGTCTTCATGAGAGGAGTGGAAACATGGATGCAGGAAAGAGTAGTGGCCCATTTACCACAAAGGCTTCCCTCCTCCTCTTCCATTATATCCTCTTTTTCTCCTGATCCAGCCACACTCCCATTTCCTGGTAAACATCCCTTTGCTCTTCTGGTATCTCAGTGAAGCTAGATGCCTTTTGCCTTTATTGAAAAATGATATAACCAGGCAACTCACTAAGGCTGTTTTGCTAATTACATCATTTTCTGACTTATGTAAGATGTCTCAGGGCAAAATTTGGCCCAGTTGATTGTTACTACTATCTAGTTGATTAACTACAGTTATTTTTTGAACCACAGGGTATGATGCAACTTAAAAAACATTTTAGTAAGCTAAATATACTGTACATTTATAGTCCTGAATGTCATTAATGAATGCAGCTTTTCATGCTAATATTTTACTGCTTTAGGCTCCTTGCCAAAATAGCTAATTACAATGCTCAAGGAAAAGTTTAGAAAGAAGAATTCATAAGAATAGTTCATGTCTTTATTTTATTAATGAGCATGATTCAGTAGCAAAAATTTTCTTCAAACCTGAGTTGCTGCTTTAATCAATCAATCAATCAATCAATCAATCAATCAATCAATCAATCAATTTTTAAGACATTCTAAGGCTAAATTCTCCCTCCACTGAAAGTTCACCAATGTGAGGGAGGATGTGAGCCACTGGTGGGCCAGATTCTAGTCTCATTTGCACTGGAGTAAATCTGGAGTAACTCCAGTAATGTAAGTACATTTACAGCAGTGCAAAATCTGGCCCACATTGTCGTGGGCTTTATACAACTGCTATTGAAGTTAATGGAAAAAACTTTAATTGACTTTCATTGGGATTTGGATTAGACCCTGCATTTACTATCCAACATCGTACATACACAGTATAACTTTCACAAAGCAAAACTGTCACAGCCACAGGAAAACAACAACAAAAATTATTTCAAACTGACAGAGTTTTTCTGAAAACAGCTAGACTTTCCATCTTAGTTCCATTCTTGTGTTTTTCTGTATTTGGTCATATTTTTTATCATTCTCTATAGATTTTCAATTTTACACATTTTTATTTAATTTCACTTCTTTTCAAAGGTAATAAAATCAGACAGAGATAGTTCATGGTTTTCTATCTGTTGCTAAGTCTGAAAATGTTCTACTCTCTAGAGTTACCTGTCAACTTACCCATTTAATTTGATATCTTTTAACTCAGTGGGTAATATACATCCCAAGTTGAGGTATATCAGGGATAAATTTGTCACAGCATGATTAACATTTTCTATGTATTCCTCATATGAGCACCTCATATTACCAAGGAATGGAAGAAGAAAAATGTATGAACTCACCAATTGCATCAGTTTTTATTCTGAGTTGATTATCAGACATTTTGATGCAAATAAATAAGAAGCCTAAATACAGAATAGTATTCTTTGTACTGCTCTACTTACTGAATACTGCACCTATGTTGTTGCAAAACTGGAATCTTAGCAGAATGCATTAGCAAGATTAAATGAAAGAAGTGTTAGAGGCCTAGACTGTTCCATTTCATTAAGAAAGGGAGAGAGACTGTGTAAGGAAATGAGGGATGAAAAAGGTACTACTCTTTTGATACCGTCTTCATGTAAAATGGAAGATCCTGTTTCTTATTTATCTTCAATTTTTTAAAACTAATGCTTTTTAGAAAGACACATATACAAATCTCAGTCTCCTAATATCAGAAATCCTTCATTCAGTCTGATATGTGAGACAGAGGTCTAGATTTGAATGGCACGTTGCAGATGCTATGGTAATACATGTAATAAAAGCATCATGTAAAATCGCACACTCCTACTGATGTTTGAAGCTAACAGGTTAATTTGCCACTTGTGTTTCCTTCCATCCATTGCATTTGGACCATCATATACACATCCGTACGAGTTTGATACAATAGTTGAAGAATGAAAAAGAGAAATTAACAAATGGGAAAACATTAACAGGAGTTCCAAAAGTTTATCAAAATAAGGAAAAATATAAAAAGTTAAGGAAAATATGGAAAAAAGTGCCTAAGAACATGTCACCCTATTAAATATTTTCCCAATGATGATTTAGCCTATGGAAAGTTAGAGTTCCTGATAAAAAACAGTGTTTTATTGTATATCATTTTATCATTGCTTTGAGAAACAGCAGTGAGTTAATTACCAATAATAACCAATTTAAATCTACACTAACAGCCTCTGGCAATTTTTCATGTGATCTTGCCTAGATTCAGTCACACAGGCTACATTTCATACTGTAGGTTTATAATCCTAAATAAGCAGCAGCTTCATTTCTTATTCCAAAACACTGGGCATACTGTATTTCAGATGAATAAAACACCCTCAAGAGGCAGCCTTGCATGCTAAAAGAATAGGGATAGCTCTAGCCCTATTATTTCATAAAATGCAAGCCTTTGATGTTGCAGAGCATAATTTTTCCTGACTTGATAAATAATTGGTGTATAATTTCCCTCCTGTTGCAACAGCATTTCATTCTGCTGAAGTAGCAGAAGAAGATTTCTAAGTCTTACTGTTTCATATTAAACACACCACTTTTCTCTCATATAAATACATGGATCAAAGAAAAGGCCAAATGAAATGAACAGCATTAAACTGTTTTCATTTTTTCCTCTCTAATTTGTATCACTGAGAATTGGTTTTGTATGAGTCATGAGGATATCAATAGATTGTTGCCAAATATTACAAAACTCTGTGACACAGAATTTAACTTCAAATTGATGCAGCGTTTCAATTAGTGATAGACTGGATTTCAAATATACATTTTGCCCTTGACTATAAGCCCCAATCATCCATCTCTTGTGTACTCAGAAATCCCATTGGTTTCAGCGGGAATTTTCTGTGTGCAAGGAATGCATAAAATATTTACAGACAGAATAATTTCTAGATTTAAATGAGCATTAGTGAAAATAGAATTTGGCCCCAAATATTTATAATCAACATGCATTTAGTAATGACGTTTAATTCCAGAAAAGTTGGCAATACCTGAACCACAAATTTATTAAATAAATATATTGCTATAAAATTCTTTCAAGTTCATATAAAGATGAAACTACAGGAGTTAATATTTTCAGAAATGAATCATTCTATTTTCCTGAAAATGTACATTGAAGACACAGTTACAGAAGCTCAGTAAATATGGATTAGCCCATTGGAATTCCAATCCACTTAATATAGAGTTATGTGAACTCAGAAATCCCTGATGTTCCATTGCTACCTGCAGTTTGACCTGAAAGCTCTGTTGTGAACTTACCTAAATGATTAAATAGTAATTGCATGAATTTCAAGGACTCAGACATTTTTTATATATTATGAAACAAGGAAACCAAGAAAAATACGTTTTTGGATGCTTGTGAAAAAAATTCCCCATCTGCACTAATTCCAGGTTGGCAGTCAAGAGGAAGTAGTATTGTTCAATGAAGGAGAAAAAGGTATTCTTTTATGTGAAAACGTCTCTAAAAAGGGCAAGGAATTAAAATGAAAAGAATGCTTTTCATAAGTTTCATCACATTTTATATCTCTTATATCTTTATATCTCATCGTATTCACTTAAAACTGTGGAATATAGTCTTATCTATGAATGTCCATTTAGTTGTTCTTGCACAACTCTGATTTGTTCTGTATCTTCTAATATATGGAGGTAAACATACAATTTTGGGATGGGAGGGGGAAGAGAGAGGGAGAGAGACAGAATAAAAAGTTGACATATATTCCTCAATAGTTCAAACAGAAATTAAACTGCAAGAACAACCAATAATATACTGGTTGGAAATATAATTATGCCAACTATTATACCATAATACAAACTTGAACCTCAAAAATCACAGGCATTAAAAGAGATAATTGATCAGGTACTCCAAGTTTTTATGAGATTACAGATTTTGAAAGCAATGTGAAGGTACACTAAAATCTTTCCATTTGCATCTATTCCACATGTAGGTGACTTAAATTCTATAAAATTAACTTTGCACTTTATTTTTCTTGTAACTGGTCACTAAGGCTATGTTCACAGTGAAGGTGGCAAATTTGCCGCCATCAGATTGATTTTTCCAGATCGATTGGGCGGCAGTGAAGACACGCTCAATCGATCTGGAAGTCGATTTATTAAAACCACCTCCAAAAACAGCATAGCGCTGCATCTGAATTTTGCCAGCGGTGTAGACCTGCCTTAAGACTTGTGCAGGAAATGCATGAGGAACTCACAGGCTAATTATTACATGGACAATGTTGTACAGGCAAGAAAAGAAGAGGTAACTCTCAGTTCGATGATAGCCTCCCCACTTCCAGAAGTAAATATCCTTATTTAAAATCATAGAAATGTAGGGCTGGATTTAAATGCAAAAATTAAACAAATATACAGTTTAAAATGGATCTAAGTAAATATGATGACAAAGGACCTGATCCTGCAAGGGGCTGAGTGGAAACTCAGGGTAATGATCATGCTCCAGTGTGTTGATTCCAGACCATGATGTTTCTTGCAACCTTGAATATGTTTTTATGTCTTAAAATATTTCAGTTGTTCTAAGTGAAATGGTTCATTTTAACTGAGGCCAATCTGGCATAGTGTTTAGAGACAGCCATAAATGGTGAGATTAAAGGAAAGTGGCAGCTTGCATTTAGTTCCATCCACACACTCCTGTCAGTGCACCAATATTTTAAAGATCAAGATTCAAATGTTTCCAGAGTGGAACTTCTTTCTCAGAATGTATTTCTTCTATTTTATGAAAATACATCCAACTCTTTTAGGAGAAGGAGAGTTGAACAAGTGTAGCTACACATAAGAGTAAATTCTATATGGCCAAACCTTTCCACTGGAGTCAAAGGAGCTGTGCCAATTTACACTATCAGAAGATCTAGTCCTATCTTCTCAATTATTCCTACATTAGTCATTACAGTAGACTAAAGACAAGAATAGAGCTCTGTATGAGGAGGTGCAGTTGACTGCAGAACTTTCCTTTTGAAGGCTGCATGTGATATAACCCCCTGATCTTACTGACAGTGCCACAGGAAATTGAACAACAGCTTCTACATTGTGGCCCTGCACAATTTCAAAGAAGAAGCTTGTGCACTTTCAATGTAGAAACTAGGTATTGTCCTTGGGGAATGTGATCAGATGAACCTGCAGACTTGCTCTTTTTTGCTTTATATACTTCAGCCATGCAGGCTCTGATCCGCCTTGCAAATGCCTCTTTGGATGCTGGGCTTCCTCCCTTGTGCGTACAAAATACAAAGAATAGCTTCTTTGCCATTCTGAACTTTGTGATCTGGAAATCAAAGTCTCCATGGCCTTGGGAACATTTAGACAATATGAATTAAATTCTGTTCACAGGCTTAAATTACAGAAATGGTGACACTGCCTCCTGGTTTAAATGAAAATCAATACAAATGTATACAGAATGAATCCAGGCACTTTCACTAGGATTTTAATATCTGGGGGATCAGAATAAAAGGATGAGCACAAGAAATTGCCAACAGTTCTCTCTGGGACCTTGTGAAAAATAAACCCACCAGGAGTGGGGGGAGGGGAGGGAGGAAGAGAGGGAAGAGAGAGAAAAAAGATCTATTAGTTCACTGAGTAATGCATTTAAGTTCAAATAATTCAAAGATTATAACAGAGCCTTTGCCTTTCTATGGTGCAAGGAAGTGTCTCTGAAGAACCTTACAACATTAGGGTGAGAAGAGAGACTTTCCCTTTCAATTTGACTTCTAACAGCATGGAAAATCACCGAATTAAGAACCCTGATTTAGAATGTTATCCATACCAAACTAAAAGAAAATCAAGAACATGCAAAAAACAGTATCTTCTAAACTCAACAAATTGAAAAAGCTGACCTCAGATTTTAGTATGCTCTATTATTAGACTTTCTGCTGGAAACTTGCAATGTCTAGATGACCTGCTCTGAGTAACCTTTCTGCCTCACTGCTTCCATTTCACTTTCCAAGCAGTAAATGACAGGCAAAAATTTGTCCCCTGAAAAATGATCTCAGGACTCTTTCAAACCTCTAAAGGAAGATTTCTGGCCACCAAGTCAGGAAACCTCACCCTTTTCTGCAGTATGGAAATATTTTTTCATGCAACACATAATTAGACTGTACAACTCATTGCCACAGGAAGTTAATGAGGCCAAGTACTTAGCAAGATTCAAATAGGGATTGGACAGTTATATGGATAACAAGAATATCCAGAGTTACCATAATTAATCATAATTTTATTTGTATTTAAGACAATATCTAGCTATTGGAGACCATGATGAGACAATGTGGGGGGCAAATTATCCCATATCTGCCTACTGTGGAGTTCTTATACTTTCCTCTGAAGCATCTAGTATTGGATACTGTCAGAGACAGGCTACTAGACTACATAAACCTTGCATTTGATCCAGTCTGGCAAATTTAATGTTTCTATGGAATCAGTAAAAATTTCCCAGTCACACAGCTGCATTTTTCTAATATCTTTGCAATCATTGGTAATGAGGATATATACATAACAGAGATCTGATTGACTTCTAAAAAACAACAACACACATTGGTACTCTCTGACAACTTCTATAACAGTGTTATGATTGAAGAACTTCTGGTTGTGACTGGAGAGTTATAGATGGAATTCTAGTTAGGTTTAACCTAAATGTGGCGCTCACTCCCATTGTGTCCTAGGTACACAGGAAATTATAGTACTTCTAAAAATGAGTTAACCTAGGAAAGTAGAATTCACATTCAGACACGTTCCAATGTGTTTGGTACATCAGACATTTGTCAGCTTAGACTCTGAGTTCCACTTTTAACTGATTGCTGTTAACTTGGATATTTTTGACTATAGTGAGGTTGTCCAATAAACTCTTTCTTTTTCACGAGTCACCTTCTGAAAACCAGGGAAGCTTTGAAGGCTGCTTTCATGTCTAACATATTGATCCATATTATTCTCTTTTGGCCTGATGTACTGAGCACGTATTATGTAGCTTGGCTACCTAACAGAGAATGTCTTTGCTTTTATAGGATAAAATCAATTAGAATTGCAGATGCTGGGCTTTAGTAAGATGCAGAAGGGAAGCAATTGCAGTAGCCTCACATAAAGCCTTACAATATCATTTCCATAAAGTCAAGACATACTTTTTAGTGTGGGGCAATATGTTATTGTCCTAATTCACCATCCATCTGTGCCTGTAAAGGAGAGAAGTTAGTCATTTCTTCTATTCTTGTCCTCTGGGTTGGGAGGACTCCTTCAAAATTTTAGGATATATGTAAATGCCTCCTTTTCCCAGAGAAATGTCATAGTGTTATCTTGATCTTTCTCAGAAACCTGGGGACTGATGGATATCTGGAGAGCAGGCAATGGATGGGAGTACTGGCTGATTATAGAGAAAAAAGCTTATTCAGATGAGCCCTTGCAGTCAGCCCTTGCATAATCATTATGTGGACAGAATGAGGAAATTCTCTGATCTAACAGCTTTGACTACAAAATAGGAATAGGAGGGAGAAATGAGGTCATAGAATGCTGTTTTGTAGCATTGTTATTGAGGTGCAACTGGTATGATAGTGACCATTCCTGCAGTACTTCACATAAAACCCCAAAGGGATCAACTAATACTTGTCTATGTGTGGGCCTGATAAGCTCCACATTTACTTGCCTTCCACTTTGGCTACTGTGCCTCCACTATAAACTCTGGCTTTCTGGAATGGCAGAACTATCAACTCTTGATTCATGAACAGATACTGAGGACTTGGTCTGATCTGCCAAGGAAGATTGCAAGGGATCAGGGCCTGAAGTCTGTAAAAGTGTCCAACAAGAAAATGCTATTGATGACTCTTGGTAATAAAAAAAGAGGAAAGTGGTATAATCTAAACTGTTTAAACACTATCTCTAACAGGACCAACCATTAGAACTGTAGAGCTAGTAACCCAACAGTCTTCCTTGAATTGCTGAAGGCAGTCATTGGGTGATCTGCTAGGAAGAGCAGTATGTTTGCTTCAAGCTGCAGATAAATGAATAGCAAAACAGGAAGGTTTAGACAAATTTGGGAATTAAGTAAATTGTATGTCAGTGAAACATGTATGCAAGAATGTGTTAATATGAAATGTAGGTCTTAATGTCACTTATAAGTTCAATATCCTACATTATATCTGAACTGAAACCTCTTCACTATATTCAAATATTTTCATTGTGAAGTAAATTTACTGCACTGTGGCTTCTAAATAAATTAAAGTCTATTATAAACTCCCTGATTTACATGCAATTTAGTAAAACGTGCACACAGAAAGCATTATAAGTCTTATCTATCAATGAACAGTGGTCACTGTAGGAGAGTAAAGAGTTAAAAGCTGGACAAGTGGTCAGGCCTAAATTACAGGGAACGGAGTCAAGGCAACGGCAAACTTTGTTTCTGTTAATTGGTGTGAATTTTAGTTAGAGTCTGTTATCTCTCTTCTTCTCCTCCCTTCCTGGCCATCTGCGCAGGGGATGAGTCTATCGCCATTCCTGTTCAAGGCCTTTTGGTGGGAATAAAGCGTTATCTTCCTTCTCCCCCTGGCATGCCTTAACTTCAAAGAATGTTAGTGTAAAATGTATAGGTCTTAAGGTGATGTGCCTGACCTCTGTATGGTAATCCTGTAAACAACAAACAGGGGCGGGTATAATTATATTCATTAAGTAGTTGTTAATATTTATTTTATAGGTGTCAATGTAACCAAATAAAGGTCTATGGGAAGTTGCTGAAAATGTATACATTTACATACTGTTATGGGTAAAAAAATTGTAAAGTAACCCCCTTGTTGCTCACTCACGGCATCAAGGTGGAATGAGCAGGCAATAAAGGGTTCTGTCTCCCCAGTCCACACCCGGGACAACCTGTTTGATTATTTCTAACAGTCACCATTACAAAGTCAACATAACCCTGGATTACCATACACAGTTGACTCAGAGACTTTTGCTATTTCCCACTGAAGTGTAAGGAAATGCTGTGGGTGAACGTTACCCAGTTAACAGTGACCATGGGTGCTGACTGTATTTATAGGAAATACCTCTCTGTCTGCTAAACCCAAATGTATGAAATGAGAGATACAACAAAATTATTTAAGTAGGCATCTTGAAACAATGTGGACTTTATTCTATTTGCATGAATAACATTTTCTATAGCATGTTAATGTAAAGGGTGCAAAGGGGAAGGGGAACCCTGTGCCATGCTTTTGATAATATTTTAATTTTCAAATTAGCTTTCAGAAATAGGAACGCTGGCTGCCACACTGCAAGGTCAACTGCAAAGAAAGCACCAGTACTAGGTTTCTAATCTTGAATCTTGTGCTCATTAATAATACAAAATCCATCAAACCTTTCTAAAACAACAAGCCCAGAACTTTGCTTTAACTCCTCTGTCAGCACTTATTTGCACTCCCAAGATGAGGACTGTTCTCTTTGACAAAAAGAGTGCATACATTTTTAAGTCATTTTCGAAACACCCCCACACGCTTCAGTTTCAAAATGCAGCATGTGAATAATACATGCAAAGGTCAATATTCTAAAATAAGAAAAAAAATTAAAAGGTGTCTCCTGTTGTCTGAGAAATAAACTTAATTGGTAGGGATCTAGAAACAATCATAATAATGTGCTATTATTGTAGTCTTCTCATCACATAGCATCTTAGAACACTTCACAAAATATATATCCTATGGCACTGATCATTAGAGCTGGATGAAATTTTTCATCTGAAACTTTTTTTTTTGTTGAAAATGCAGACTCAGGTTGATCAAAACATTTTACAAATTTGTGACAATTTTGACAAATTGTTTCAGTCAAAACTCAAAAAAATTCAGAACTGTTGAAACAAATTGAAATTCTTATCAAAACACATAGGCTTTTCACGCTAGATTCACAAGGCAATTTAGGAGACATTTGCAAAATGGGAGCTGACTCACCTCTTCAAAGCAGGGATTTGAACCTGGGTATCTCACATCCCAGGAGAATGCCATAACTACCGGCCCATGGGATAGGGCAGCAGAAAATGGATGCAACACCTCCTAGTTTTCATTAATCTAGACCTTCATTTCCTTTGATTTTTTTAAAGCTTAAAAATGCCTCAAAATATTTTTTCAATTTTTTCAATTCACTGAAAATTCCAAAATTGTTGGCTTCAGTTCAACCTGAACCAATTCTTCCCCCCGTCTTGATTTTTTTAGAATTGCTAGCAACCTCCAAAATCATTTATCTGCACAACTCTATCAATCCTGGATGTCCTGAGCAGTGAACGGGAAGGTATGAAAGGGAGTTGTGCTCCAAAGCCGGCATAAGTGGAGGCTATGCTTAGGCTCAAATAAGGTTAAGCACTAGACCAGATCACAAAGATATTTAAGTCTCCTTACTTTTGTTGAAATCAATGGAAGTTAGGAGCCTAAATACTCTGTGGATCTGGGCCTAAATTTAGTCCTCCACACTGAGAAATAAGTTCCCATATTCTCAACAGCCCCTGGTATAAAACAGGTGGTGTTTACATGCAGGCAAAAAGGGCTTTCCCCAGGATACATAGCTTAAGTGTGATCTTCAGCACAACAATAAGGAATGTAGCTATAGTAGGGAACTTTCTCTGACTTTACTCCTGTTACAAGAAAAGAACTGTGCTGTGCTGCAGCTCTCTCATTAATGTTTTCTCTGCACTTCTTCTCCTGTTCATCACTTTATATTTTGCACTCATATGTGCAAAAGTCTGACCCTGCACTGTAAAGGATCAAGTTCTTCTACATTACAAAATCTATAATATATATTCTTCATATATCTATATATATATATATATACTTCAGCCATTGCTGAAATGCAGCCACCTCTAGAGAGGAGAATGGGGATTGTTTAATGGTACACAGCAAAACAAAACACAGACAGTCTAGGACAGGAAAAGAAGAAACATACCATATCCAATTGCATCTGCCAGGGGAATTTAAATAGGTCAAATGTAATTATTTAAAATGGAATGTGACTAGCACACTGGAGCTAACAACCATGCTCTTGTAAAAGTGCTGTGTGTCTTCCGTGAGTAAAAGAGCTAAGGATTTTTTCTCCCTCTCTCTCTTTCAAAACACACCATCCCCAATAATCCTATGCCCTAACACCTTGCTAAGGCATTAGTTAAGAATTAACTGGAAAGCTGCCTCCTAATGACTCATCCACAGCACAGCTTACCAAGACCTGAGTTTCTGAGTACTCTTACCTAACTACTCAGCAGACCTAACAAGATCGCTGCTCAAAGTAATTTGGCTGCAGTTAACTAACCACTAATAATTCATAAAAGCAAGGATTTGATTTAAAATGTTGGTGGTCAATTTAATCCACTAATTTTACAAGACAAAACTCATCTGTAATCGGTAATTAAAAATGGTATGTCCAGGCTTCCTTTTCAACTCTCATCATGTTACTGTGCATGTCCTAAAAGATGTTTTGGGACACTTATGTGGGATTGTTATGTTCAAAATTAGGAGGGTCATGTAAAAGCCAGGATAAATGGCAATCCTATTTTCTGTGGTTTCTTTTACTCACTTGTCTCCTGTGTTTATTTCAGCTGATAATGAAGAGGGGAAGATTTTTATATTTGACTTTTAACACAGAGGTGAAAATTACTTTACCCATTACTAGTTCTCTGAGCCATCCGGTCCTCTAAATGAGACTTTACAGATTTTGTGCCTAGAGTGCACGGGGAAGTTGGAGTAGATTTTCAAAGGCAAAAATATCATTTAGGTACCTCACTCCCATTGATGGGAATTAGACACACAAGGTAGTTTGAAAATCTACCCTGTTATCTTCTCATTAATGACTAAGTAGTAAGGGCTAGATTAACAAGGAAGGCTTAAGCATCTAACTGTCCCTTTGGGTACTTCAGGCCAATATTTAGGCACCACTGGCATTCACAAAATCCCTGCTCAGTTACTCTCTAGTCCTGGGAGCATCTAAATTTCCATGGTACCTAAATTTCTGCCTCATGGCACCTGCACAGCCACCTCAGTCCTGACACTGCCATATTGCTAGGGACCTGAATCATGCCTAATTCCCATTGGGATTCAGTATCTGGGCATTCCCCCATCTGTTTTACCTCTGGGGCCCAACACGGTAGCACACCTCCACCTACCCAAAATGGTGTGGATGGTTGCTACCTCTCACCCAATAGCCCAGTGTTCAGCACACTCATCAGGAGAGGGAAGACTCAGCTTCAAATCCCTCCTTTGCCTGATGTGGAGCAGGGACTAGAAACTAAGTCTCCTAGCTGACTGCCCCGACAACTGGGCTATATGGTACTGTACAGTAGAGCTGTGTCAGTCTCTCCTCTTGGAGTTGTTCTTCTTTGTAAGAGTTACTTGAAATGGCACTGGAGCAGGGACTGGAATGGAGGTCTCCCCCCACACTTCCAGGTGAGTGCTCTAAGCCCTGGGCAATAGTTACTATTTTTTCTCTCTCTCTGGCCCAAAGAATATTTAAATATTTATACACAGTGGAACAGCTCCAAGAAAAGAGATTGAGAGATGCCTACCTAGAATACTCTATAGCTCAGTGGATGACGTAGTCATGAGAGGAGATCTGGGTTCAAGTCCTTGCTCTACATCAAACAAAGAAGGCTTTTGAACCTGGGTTTCCCATATCCTGGGTAAGTACTCTAACCACTGGACTCTTGAGGAAACAAGGTGAGAAGGCTGCATTGCTACCACCACCTGCTCCTCCTCCTTGTTTTTTAATGAGAAAGGGCTTACCTGGTTTGGGAATCTAAATTCAGGAGGGAGTCCAAAACTGTGAGTCCTGAGAGAAGGGAGGCACCTCCTTTCAAACCAGATTTAGGCATCTCATTTCCTTTGAGGGGCAGGGCTTAGGCCATGCCTCTTCCCTTGGCATTTCCTACCGGCTAATTTATGTGGCTTCCCACTCAATATGTTGACTTCTGTTAATTCCTTTTTTAGGCACCTAAAACTCTTCCTATGAATTGTATGGGGCTCCTGGGCTCCTAACACAGGGCTTTGAATTCCACTAGACAGCAGGGGGCCTACAAATTAGGAAATCCCTTTTGATAATCTAGTTCTAAAATTTTAGGAATAAGACTAGTATGCAGGATGATGCATCTCCTTTCTGGGATAAGTAGTGAATCAGTAGTGCTGATGTTATATTGTGTAAACTGTATTTAGTAGATAACCAAAAAATGGAATTTCAGGGTAGCCAGAGCTTCTCTGGTTGAATTTTCAGGTAATCAGTAAGAAGAATTTTCTTTTAAACCTCATACTTTAGGGCTCAAAGTAGTCTCTATCTGTTAGAGATCAGGATGAGATCTAAAGTGGGGAGAGATTACCCCACACCTGCCTACTATGGGGTTCTTATACCTTCCTCTGAAACATCTGGTGCCAGCCACTGTCAGAGACAGGATACTGGACTGGATGGACCTTGGGTCTGGTAATTCCCATGTTTCTTTGGAATTTTTCAGTTTGTTGCCATTGTGAGAGTTTTAGTTCTCCTTTCTGTGAGGTCTTTTATGCAGGGAGTCCTGTTGGAATGTGAGTCTAGCGTAAGAGAAGGATGTCCCCTAAAAGAAAAAATCAACTGGTGGAACATCCTCACTGAGCTATCTGTATTCATCTATCTGGACAGATATTGGCATTATAGGGAAAGAGGGCAGTCCACCGACTATCTCTGTAGCAATCACAGAGCCTCAGCTGAAAATGGTTCATCCCTCTATAAAAATGCTCACAGAACAAATTAGCTGTAATGCTCATTATTAAAACCAAAACTAAACATGAAGCTCTATGAAAACAGAGAGAAGTTCTAAGTTGTAAAATAATAATAAAATCTTATGCTTACATAATGCTCATCAGCCCCAAAGGATCCTAAAGCACTTTACAAACTATATGGTTAATACGACGAGAGTCCTGTAGCACCATAAAGACTAACAAATTTCTGTGGGCATAAGCTTTCGTGGGCTGCAACCCACTTCGTCAGATGCATCATATGCATCTATATGGTTAATGTATGGAAATCACGTCAACCAACACAAAAAAGCTGCTATCTCAGGGATGGAGTAAAGTAGCTATTTAATAGCATCCAAAAATGTTACACAGCAGCTCAAGACAGGAAATAAAAGATACTCTATCTATTGAAACCTCAGGGATATTTAGTTAGTTAGGTGGAATGAAACTACCGAAATTCAAATATGGCTAGGACACGGGGGCTAAAGCTCCTACTCTTGCAAAATGGATCAAGGACTCTTTAATGGCCACAAAGGGTAACGGCCCTCAGTTTAACATTTTATGCAACAAAGTGTACCTTGTCATTGTCTAATGCTGAAGCATTGAATAAAAGAGATGAGAGCCACCCATAGACTCACCAACACAATTTCCTGCCACATATTATTAAAGTGTTACACCTTCATCGAAAGCTTTCTATAAGGAAAGTTCATCTGATTTACAGGAAACTGATAGTCAGAAAGTGTAAACTGAAAGTAAAAATGGAGAGGGTGCAGAGACCACTGACAGAGCCTAAGTGTTGCTGAAATTTTTTTCATAGAGGTGACATCTGAGATGCCTTTTTTGGGTGGAAAAAGTTTTCTGCATACCATCTTCAAGGAATTAGAGGTGAATTTAAAAAAAAAATAGTGCATTTTCTTTATAGGGATATGCATGTTTCCAGATATGTCTTGGATCATCCTGATAGGAAAGTACAAGTTTACCAAAAGGGAAATATACTTTGCCTACACAGTGAAATGCAGTTTTTTTTCCATGCTAACTTTTGATTGTTCTTGAATGGTATCCTCTGATGAAGCTAATAAAATAATTAGATGCAAATTTGGCTTTTCCTAATGAGATATGGTATATGATAAAATACAAGAATACAAAGAGGATGGCATAATCAAAAAAATTGTTCTCTAGATTCTTAATTCTGATACTTGTGTGATCTCTAATTGAAAGTACAAGACATTCCTTTTTAGGTCCTAAAAATGAGAACATAATTTGTTAGAAAAAGTTAAATGAAGGTTACAGCAGAACAATCATATTTTATCAAAGTAAAGTACTAAGATACTTCCACTGTATTCATAAACTATATTCATATTATAATTGTCAAAATGGCATCTCTATTAAAACGCATTAATGGTATAGTAAACCTTAGTCTGCTAATAGTGACCTTTTTATCCATTATTCTTTTCTTTTTAAATGCTCTTTTTGAGAAAAGAAAATTTATATCTTTTTATTGGCTATCCCCTTTTCATGGTTCTCATGCATAATGCAATTACTGTAATTTTCTGCACCTCAAAAGTGCAGCCATTTCCCATAACTACACAGAGAGAAGGAAAATGACCTGAATTCAAAGTACTGTGCAGGAGAGAAAGACCTTACTAACATAGCTCTTATTACTTAAAATGACAGTGAATAGCAAGAGACAGCACTTGCATTTTTATTTCAGATGGTTATCCTTTACTTATTATCCAACCCTACTTTCACGTTTTCTTGGACACTAAAGATTTCTGATCATGTAACTCAAAAGATCCCAGTGAAGCTGGAACATTGGCCCACTGAATATCATCCAGCAAGGCACTGGGAAACACAATATTTCCAAAGGCCAAGTACAGAGCCATGTCACAGCTGTAGAGCCCATAATAATGTGCTCTTATTGGGTGTAACTTTAGTAGGTGCATCCAAGAGGGCAAAATGGACTTAAAAAATGACAGCAGCTGCTGGACTCAGTGCCCATTGCCTTTACTTTTCCACTGAAGGTTGCTAGGCAAAACAGTTATTAAGTCTCAAACATTCTGCTTTGGAGAACAAAGTTGGAAAAAACAATATATAAAAATGTCAGATAAGCTGTTATAATTAACCAGTAAAATTGGAGACATTTTCAAAAATTGAGCAATGAAAAACAGATGTTTTCAATATGTCTACCTGAAACCTTTTATAACAAAGTTCTCTCTCCACCTCATCGATCTAATGCTTTAATTGGCAGACAGTAAAGTCTGATGGGAAAATAATGGTCTTTTAAATACCTGGGAACGAAAAGCAAATTAAGTTAGCACAGTGTAAAAGGCAAGTAATTATATAATGTCAATCCTGTTTTTTACAGCTGAGTCTTTAAACAGCATGCTAAGAAAGGACATGTCTGGAAGAAAATATGAATCCCCTTTCTTCAGGTGACTCGTCTACTCTTTTCTCAATAAGGAATAGGGATTATTATGCCAAACAGCAGGCTCTTAGTTTAAGTGTTTCTCAAATGCTGCTGCTAGCTCCATTAGTTTATGTGTATGTAAAGTTTTCTCTCCCTCCTGTCAATTTCAAATGTCAAAAGCCATTGATGAGACTGGTCTTCATTGAGCAACTTGGAAAATGATTCTGTATCAAAGAAAAAATCTCCGCTACTTCAGTGAAAAACGTGACTCTTCCTTATATAAGAAAATAGGACTGAAAAAATGAAAAAGACATACTGGTGGCAATCTTGAGCCGATATACTATAGTACTGGCACTTTCTCACTCAGGAAACCACAAGCGAAAGAGAGAGAAACAACTGATTATAAAAATGAATTCTGCTTTAGACAGCTTGTGTCTCAGCTCTTCACAGTGTATTCGCACTTTTTGGTCCCTTGTCTCTGCTTTATTGCTGCTGAAACTTGTTCACACAACACACAAACTGCCTTAGCAGGACCTCATTTACCAGTCTTAACATCCTAGGAGGTGTCTTGAAAAGAGGGGTTAGAGGTGATAGGGGCCAGAGTTCACTGCCTTTTTCCTTTAATGTATGATCACATGCTCTTCAACTATTCTAAACAACTAGGTGGTGCTTTAAGGTTTCCCAGGAATGGGTCGTGTTGGTTTAACCTGGGTGCTGTGAATTTGCAAACCTTAATCCTTACATTGTCCCTGGTGCAGTGATTACTCAACAGCAATTACTCATCTCCATTCTGTAGTGATAGCACTAGAAGAGAGGAGATGACCCTTGTCTGCAATGATAGGGGTTACTTAGGTAAATTATGATTATGTGCATTGTGCATATAATCTCAGTGTCCTCTACCAGACCAGAGTGCCTGAGTATGAAAGAGTCATGAGAGGATCCCAGGTATTCGGCTGCTGCACATGTGAACATCTACTTGAAATTGCGAACAGCTATATTATATTATAAGAGGATACTCTTTTTTGTAAGCAGCATTTTATTACTTGACTGGCTTCAGGGGACATGACACCCAGGATAGACAGGAACTATGCTATTGTATAGAACTTCTGCAGGTTTTATTGTTACTTCTCTTTGTCCCTCAGACAACAGATATATTAGCTGATCCTATAGGGAAATGCTTAAGGAATTTATCTAGGGAGGTATGCAGGTAAATGACTACATGGTACCCCGGGTGTCTCAAGGTATTCCAAAGACCATGGTGACCTTCACAGAAACTGGCAAAACATGGCTTTGCTGAGTCTAGTTCTTTATGCCATCTTTTAGTTCCTTGTAGCGAGTATGGAATGCCTGCTTCTTCAAAGGACCTTCCAAGACCTCTTGTGGACTCTACCCCTGAGTTAGGGCCCTTACTCTTTTCTTTCCTTCTCTCTATCCTCTTCCGCCTCATAATTAATAGGTTCAGCATTGCTGCTTGCTCCTCAGTCCCCATTCCAAAGGTCCTGCCTGCCATCCCTTCCAATCAGTCCCCCAAAACTGAGTCTAAGTCCTTCTCCAATCCCCATGATGTATCCTCTCCCCCCTCGCTTTTTTTTTTTTTTTAAACAAAACTCCTCTCCACACTCAGAAAATTGTTTGTCTCCAATACAAGTAGTGTGTATATATGGGTTCCTTGCCTCAAATTTTGCCTCTTTGGAGCCAGAGTGAGTGACAAGCAAAAGAATGACAGGAGACTTTCTCCATCGGGCTTGCACCTGCCAAAACTACATCTACTTTGTGTGTGCTTGATCCAGCCTCAGCATAGTTCATGCAATTTTGAAAGTAGATTGTACACACTGACCTTAGGGGCTATCCCCTCTAAACTGCCCATTCTGTGGTGTCCATATGATCAGTGCATGACTACCTATAACTGTGAAAATCCTATCCATGCAATTGTAGTTCTTGATTGCATACTGTGAGTTAGTCTGCACAAACATTTGGAAATTTGGCCCTTAAAATATTGGATCTTCTTTTGTTGCTTCTAACATATAACTACTGTATCACAGCTAAGCTCTTGTAATATTGTACTGTTTCACAAAGTATTCTTAGTCAACACTTCCAATTGAAATTTTATGACATGCAAGGCCACTGGAAATCATGGGAAAAATAATAACAGAATACTTCAAGAGGTCAGAAATGCAAGGCCATTGGCATCTGCTTGTGGTGCATTAGTAATTAAAATGCGTCATCTACCTACTTGAGGAGCTACTGATATAAATATATTATGGAAAATAATATATTTGCTTTCCCAACACCATTAGCTTTTAGTTAAAAACAGTTCAAGACACCATATATAAAATGAACAATAATAAATTATTTCAAGAACTGTACAACAAGACATTTGCCAATCCTCTAGAATGCTATATTTACTAACCAGACCTAACTAAAGAAAATAATTATGGATTGCATGTGCAATATTTGTCATGTTACATTTTGCATGTTACTGATCTATTGACCTTGTGTTATAAATTGTTCAGAAAGGTTTTCTTTTCACAGCTAATATCTTAGTCAAATGGCTTGAATCTTTTCCCTTTGTGAACTTCAAAGCAATGTGAACTAATCAACAAAACAATTGTTCTCTAAAGGTAGACCAGATTTAATTGAGATTTAAATATCAGTTATTGATATATGGAAGAAATGGTCCTCGCTGATGAATAGCAGAAACTGTTCTGTGATAAGTCAAAATATTTCTACTGTTTACCACCTCAGAGGTTTATAATGAACAATGTAAATTAATTCAGTTGCATGCACAAATTACTGCATGGTGATTGGCTTCTGACAATCATGTATAATTTCCCCACACAACAAACTAAAGCCTGGCTTTAAAAAAACGTAACACTTTAAATCCATGGCCACAATGTTGATCTTTCTAGGTAAAACTGACGGAGACTTTAAAAAAGTAACTTTATATAACTGATTCATTTATGGGTTAAAATCTAGATTTATTGTCTTTCAATGAAAATATGACTGACCTCAACTACTGTGGTCAATAATTTTTTATTTATTACAACAGATATCAATATTTGCTTATTGTCAGATACAAGAATAAAGTACAAGCTCATACTTAGCTGAAAACCATCATGTGATATATCAATATGTTTCTATTGCTTACCTTTTCACAGGTCAATAATGAGATCTGGAAAACTACCAGTTGGATAGTGCATGTGAATGAGTGCTTGCAATTACTTGCAGTTAATTCTATGGTGCTGTTATTCACATCCCAGGAAATAAACAGAAGCTTTTCTAGACCCCTGAATACACTTTGAGAATGTTTATTTCAAGGAAACTGTTTCATCTTTTAATTTTGTGGCCATAATGGAAGATTTGCATATGTTCATTCCAATGAAGACATTCAGAATGTATGTAAAAATATACAAACTGACTACTTGTTTGGGTGAATAATGAGATTTTATTGGCTCTTCAGTTAAATATTGACCAGTTCAGGTAAATAAATGTTGATATTCATATCAACAAAAGTCAGTATTTGTTTATTATCAATAGTCCTTTTCAAAGACAGTATTAGAGGGCTGACCACTTTTCTTATAGACCAAACCATATAGAATTATATTAATTATTATTAATGATTCTGTTCACTTTTGCTCTGGTGAACAGGTTAATTCTTTGTTGCCTGGTGGTAGATGAAATAGCACGTTAGTTGCCTAGGGTAAAATGTTCAAAAGTATCTAGGTGACTTAGGAGCCTCCATCACATTTTTAAAAGTGACTTTTGGGCTCATTCAGATATCTGAGGCATACAGTTCAGTTCCATGGAGTATAAATTGCTGTCACATACAGACAATGCCCTTTTCTATATATCCAATCCAAAAACCACAGTCAGCCCTCTTATTCCTAATTCAAACATTTGGATCAGTGTCTGGTTACAAAATAAATTGGGAAAAGGCTAACCTATTGGAAATCTACTGATTGTCACATAGTAGCTGGGGCTTTCCTCTCAGTAGATTCAAATTGATACAATTAAGTATCTAGGTAGAAAAATACCAAGAAATAGTAGTAGATTACTGCAGATAATTTTAGATCCCATACATGCTCAAATAGTTAGTGATACAAATAGGTGGCATCTTCTATCCCAGAGCCTGTGGGGAAGGGTTAACATAATAAGAATGAATATTCTGCCTAGGCTCCTCTATATTCTAAGTGGTCTACCTGCATATTAGAAAATTTAATATGTGCTTAATAGACTCTTCCTGTGAGGCACTGGTCAATATCCATGACTAACATTTAAAAACTGCAATTCCATATACGTAGGTTGTGAGTTGGGCTCCCAGACCTACAAAATTTAAATGATCATGTCACACATGTCAAATTAGTTCTAGTATGCTAATACCCTTATACACACATGGGTGGAAACTGAATGTATATTAATGTGTCCAGTTCCCCCTGTGGGTCTCCTTGGATCCTTTTTTTGTCCAATGGATAAAAATAATCTCTCCAGTGGTGGCTGCTTGAAGGGTTTGGGCTTAGAGGTACCAATTTTATCCTCACTATCATGCACCCAAACTTGTAGATTGGGAACAAACCTATAACTTGGAAGAACTAGCTGTTCAAAGGCATCAGATGTATTTCCAAGTTAGCCAAGGATGAAGGCTTTAGTTATTTACATTGTGTACCTGGTACACAATGACTCAAAACAAGATTTTTTTTAATCCTTTGAGGGAAACAATCACATGTTCGATTTCACAGATTTTCTCGGTTCTGGTCAGAAAATAATTTTCTGAAGGCCAGAAACAATATAGTCTCCTTAACAAAAGGATCACATTTTCCTGGATTTTAACGCAACCCATGTTGATAGCAGCTAAACCTTATTTGCCATTGAATGTCTGATTACTGTGAAATGTGTTTGTGTTATCAACTTAAATGCAGGTAGACAGATGTGCACATCAAAGCTGGAACTAATTTGAAACTTTGATGGCAGTTTTGAGAGACATATGTGGGACTGAATGAGCATGGAGAGTGAACTACCATTTTGCCAGTGATACCTCCAGGTATTGGGGAGGCCATATTGTGAGACAATGAGAGGAAGTTGACATGTTACCTACGTTGTGCCTCTTTCATGGATTTAAATATTCATCTCCTATCACTGCTAATCTGACAGTATTCACAAGGCCTAACATCATTAATTTCTCCAGCCCTGGAAAAGTTTTCTTTTTCCAAGCGAAATGGGGTTCCTACCCTACCCTCAAAGATCCCACATTGCAGCAACCATTTCTCAAGAACACAGTAATACTTCTTGATGTGCCAGCAGCATCTATTACATGACTAGGAAATTTAGAGTAAGCTTGGGACTTGAACTCAGGCCCCTTAGATAGCAGTTGTCACTAGACTGAAGTGCTGAAGTCATCAGATTGTAGTGCTGACCTCAAAGGTCTATTTTTGACAATGGTACTATCAAGTTGGCCCATCTAAAAAGCGATATAGGACCTAGTTCAGCAAAGTACTTAAGCCCCCACCAACTTTAAACACGTGAGCAGTCCCTATTAGTGTCAATAAACAGTGGGTTGGAGGGGGAGGATGGCTGTTATTTTAAGCTGCTCTGGTAAGAGAGTTCTAAAGTCTTTTCAGAAAAGAGGAGGCACAAGTAAGGAATTCAAGCATGACGTACCTGCAGAGTAGAAAGCTGCTGGCTGGAGGAAGGAAGGACTTTAATTTTGGGGAAAAGTGTGGCTACACAGAGCAGAGGATTTTGTTCCTGAATCCTTTTAAAAAAGAAATACCTTATTTAAATGTACTCTTTGATTTCCTCTGGCTCAATTTTAAGAACACATACCTTTAGCCCCTACATGAAACCTGCAATTGTTCCTTTAAATTCCTGCCCTGCTTTGAGGCAATTCAGCAGTAGACCACTCCAGTAGGTATTGCACACAATGCCTCTCTGAGCTCATGCTGCACAGGGGAGCACACTCACTGCTACACTCCTTAATGAGCAGCACTCTACCCTTCCTCCTATGGTCAATGGTAGAGGGAGGGCAGGCCTATGGTCCCATGTTATCTCTACCTAATTTAGGGTGGCCACCACACCTAGAAGCACCAGCCAAAGGACATCTTCATGCTAAGCATGCGCAAAAGCTTCATTTGTGGCTGACCTTTTCCCAGGAAAGGCTCCCTGGCTCAGCAGCACAAATGCTGGCCGCAGTCTAACCCTTAATTTGGATTTGGATTTTGCAGAAATTCCTGTGCATTATTCTTCAAGAAAGAGCCTTTCAGATGACAAGAGACTCTTTAAGTACAAGAAGGAAAGTGCCAAAAAAGAGAAAAAAAAAAGGAGAAAGGGTATATCTACACTGCGGAATGAAGTCGATTTATTTTAAATCGACTTTCACCTGCCAAATTTTAGAAGTCAGAGGAGCGTGATCACACCACGCTCATTGTGTCAGGGAATTGTGTCCACACTAGGTCCACAATCAAAGCAGTGCACCATGGGTAGCTATCCCACAGTGCAACTAGCTGCAGAAGCTTTTGGGAAGGTTGTCATCCTCCCATGATGCAACATAGTCCCCCAATCCCCTTTCTTGCCCCAGTCCAAAACAGATGATCTCCTTTTCATCCCATTTTTTCAAACCCTTCAGTTTCTGCTACGTGCACACTATTGCCTGAGAAGAATGGAGCCGGCTCAGCTCTGCACTATTATTGTGAGCATCACAAACACCTCACAACTTATTCTGCAGTATTTTCAGGGGTGAGACAGGAGCCGCAGCACTGAAAATTGTGATGTTACAGAGGCCGCCTTGCTACAAGACATAAAACAAAACAATTCCCATTTGCTTCTGGTCCCAGGAAACAAGCAATGACTGGTGGGATCGCATCGTTATGAAGGTGTGGAATAATGACTAGTGGCTGCAGAACTTTTGAATGAGAAAGGCCACTTTCTTTGAACTTTGCAGAGCGCTCTCCCCAGTCCTGAAACGCATGAATACTTGCTTAAGACCAGCTCTGACAGTGGAGAAGAGAGTGGCCATTGCCTTGTGGAAGCTGCTACACCAGACTGATACTGGTCATTTGGGAATGAATTTGGAGTCGGTAAACCCACTGTAGGAGCAGCTGTGATTCAAGTGTGCTGGGCCATTAATAAACTTCTGCTAAGAAGGGTAGTGACTTTGGGAAAAGTGCAGGACATAGTGGAAGGCTTTTCTGCAATGGGGCGATAGATGGCATGCACATCCCTATCTTAGCCCTGGACCACCTTGCCACAAAGTACATAGACCGAAAGGGATACTTCTCAATGGTGTTGCAGGCCCTTATGGATCACAGGAGATGCATCACCGACATCAGTGTGGGTGGTCTTGAAAGGTGCATGAAGCGCTCATGTTTAGGAACTCAAGTCTATTAAAAAAGATGCAGGTGGGCACTTTCTTTCCTGACCAAAAGATAAATATTGGCAATGTTGAAATGCCAGTAGTGATCCTGGGTGATCCTGCCTACCCCTTGCTCCCCTGGCTAATGAAGCCCTACACCAGGCACCTGGATAGCGAGAAGGAGTGTTTTAAAAATAGGCTCAGAAAGTGCAGAATGGTGGTGGAATGTGCATTTGGACGTTTAAAAGTGCGCTGGTGAAGTCTGCTCACTAGGTTAGACCTCAGTGAAAAAACATCCCAATAGTTAACTCTGCCTGCTGTGTGCTCCATGTCTGTGAGACAAAGCGGGAGAAATTCCCATTGGATTGGGTTGTGGAGGCAGATAGGCTGGCCGCAAATTTTGAGCAGCAAGATGCCACTGCAATGCTGAGAGCCAATCAGAGCACTGTGCCTCAGGGAAGCATTGAAAAAACGCCTTTGCGACAAGACACAACAGCAATGTGCATCGCTTATCTGTGCTGTGCTTTCACTTCGCATCCCCTACCCATCCCCCACCGAGACCCTTTCCCCTTTACCCACCGTTCCAGTCTTCCTCCTCCCTTTATTCCCTTTTTATCAATAAATAAAGAATAATGAATTGTAAAGCAGTACTCTCTTTATTGGTGATCCTTCACAGAGGGGGGAAATAGAAGAAAATGGAATGTTCTGTATGCATGTTGTGGGGCCAGGGATACAGAGCCCATTTTGGCTGTGCGCACATGAAAGAATCACACATCCCCACTCCTTAAAGGGGTTGTTGCCTCTTTCTGCTCACCTCAACCGGGGAGCAGTGAAGCACGTACTGCACCCTGCTCAACCTCCTCTTAGACTGCTTTGGGGTGGGGGGCTGACAAAGAATGCATTAGCTCAGAGTTTTGCTGCAGGGGCTGCAGAGGGAACCTGTCTTGCCACCGAGCTTCCTAAAGCTCAACCAGACGCGTCAATATGTCTGACAGGTCACGCATTATATGCAGCATCTCTTCTTGTGTTGAATGCTGTACTCCTGTGCTGCCTACCTGTTGTCCATATCCATGTTTGTCAGATAATGAAATCCATGCTCCTAGCTCTGTGTTAGCAGCCACAGAGGCATTCATTAGCTCATTAAAAATGTCATCCCGTGGGTTTTTTTTTCACTGTCTTATCTGCGACAGGCACTCTGCAGGAGCATGAGACAGTGGTGTGTTGAAGGTCACGTTGTCCATTGTGAGGGAAGCAAAGCACAAGGTACTCATTGTTAACTCATCTCATGGACGAAAAGCAATGTTACAATGTAAAAATAAATCTCCTGAACATTCTCAAGGGAAGGCTACAATCGCATATCATTGTATGACTATTGCAGGGGTCAGAGTGCTGTTTCAGCCATGGTAAAGTAAGGGGCGAGTGCATCTATGTTAGGGAAATCCCCAGGGCCTATACTGCACAAGTCTATGCTTTCTAGAGCAGCATTGATGTCGGGCTCCCAATTGATCAGGCTTTTAACAGGTGGTAGAAAGGTTCAGGCGTGGGTACGGGTTAACCATCTATGGAGTAAAAAAAATGGGAACCCACTTGCGGTTCCCAAAGCAACAACGTCCAACTGTGCAATAACACACACTTTAAAAAACTTTCTTGGTCAGCTACTGTAAATGTGCGCCATCTTCCTTAGGTAACCACGAGTGATATCAGCCTGCTGAGGGTCACAGAAGTAGAAAGGGAAGATATGCTGCAAGCATCTGACTACAGGCCTGGCCCTTATGCTGCTATGCTGTGTTCTGTGATGATGCCTGCACAATTAATAATAGAATGGTGAGGAAAAGTGTCCTATCATGGTGGAAGAAATAAGGCTGCCCTCCCAAGAAACCTTCTCCAAAGAATTGCAGAGTACCTGCATGAAAGCTTTCTGGAGATACGCATGGAGGATTCTCAGAGCATTCCTGTGCACATCAATAAGCTTTTTCAGGGTGAACCCAATGCTTAAGCACACCAAATACAAGGAAGCACAGCCCCATCGCCACATACACCACTTTTCCCCACTGGTACAAGATTCTGGATGGGGATATAACCAAAGACATGCAATTTGCAGTACATACTCACCGGATGTGCCTTCCTTGGCATCCCAGTCAGAAATGGTTTCCTGCATCTGGGTAGGCTGCTCCTGTGTTGCAAACAGCTCCTGGCTCTCAGGGAGAAGGGATACCACACTCTCCTGCCCCCTGTTCTCCTCCTTATCCTCATCCACAGACTCGTCTTCATTCATCCTGAACTCGGATTCCCCAAAGGTATTAATGCTGCATGGTGGCGTAGTGGTGGGGTCTCCACCAAGAATTGTGTACAGCTCCTTGTAAAAGCGGCCTGTTTTGGGCGAGGAGCCAGAATGACTGTTAGCTTCCCTAGTTTTCTGATAATCCTGCTTCAGCTCTTTGATCTTAACATGGCATTGCTGCACGTTTTTGTAGTGCCCCTTATCCAACATGCCGCAAGGTATCTTCTTGTAGATATCCAAATTTCTTTTGCTTGCTTGGAGCTGAGCCAGAATAGACTTTTTGCTCCACAGACTGATGAAATCCAAGATCTCAGGTCGATTCCAGGCTGGAGCGTATTTGGGGCATGCAGTTGCCATGGTCAGCTGTGCTGGCAAGCTCTCTCAACACTGAACAAACAGGAAATGGAAATTCAACATTTCCCGGGGCTTGCGGGGAGGAGTTATTTCCTGTTTATGTGGCCACAGTGCAGCAGATTGTGAATGTGCAGAGTGGTCAGAACAGAGCATTATGGGATACCTCCCTGAGGCCAAAGACATCGATTTACATTGCACTCTGCTTACACTGATGCTCATTCGAATTTTACCACAATTTAGTTCAGCGGAACTGACATGCCAGTGAAGACACATACTTTAGGTGGTCAATGTAAGCTACATTATGTTGCCCTCCATTGTCAGTGTAGACCAGGCCATAGAGAGAGAGAAACAGGGTTCTGTATTGAACCAGCCTCTTTCAAAAGTAATGCCAGCATAGCTTGTATTGGGATACATGGAGTCCTTAAGTACAATATTGCTCCTCAAAATGTGTTAATATTCTGAAAAATAGCCTTTAAAAATTGCATGGTGAGTTCTACCTTTGTTGTTCCTTAATTATTTTCAAAGCAAATTGAGTTTACAAGATTTTTGTTGTTGTTTTTCTAATTGTAATCCCTGAAAATTCAACTTGGGATCTGAGAATCAAGCTGGGTTCTTTCCAAGCCATCATCTAAGTTAATAATGCTCTGCAAGAAAAGTTAGGTCTTCAGTTATAGTCATATAACCTCAGTGTCTTCCAGTCATGACCTCAATGACATGTATTCAAACCCACTGTAGATTGTGTATCTGAGCAGGGGTAAATGACTGGAATTTAGTAATCAATTCTGAAGATAATGATGCATAAGGAGGACCAGAACTCAGATCACTCTTAGTTATGTTGGTCCTACAGCTTTAACAGGAGTATGAAGATTTAAAAACCTACTTTGGTCATTAAAGTGATCATCTATAAACTCTGAAAATACATCAGAAACAGAAATCTGTAGAATATATATATATGTGTGTGTGTGTGTGTGTGTATATATATATATATATATATGTGCATGCACACAAACACACATACACATATACAGAGTCATTACTTTTTCAGAGTAGAACAGCACTTTAAACAAAAAAAATGGAGTAAAGAATTTCATCAGGAAAAATGAGAACTTGGTAAACTCAGAACACACAACACTACACAATAAAACTTTGATATAGTTATTTCAGATACACCCAGGTCTGGGGAAGGTTTCTCAGAACCAAGCTATTATCTCCCTGTCCGCAATGGACTCAGAGGAGGCTTTCTCTGAGCCAAACTGCCACAAAAAAAGGGATTTTCATAATCCTAGTGCATCTGGGAAAGGATTTCCTTGATCTGGGAACTAAACTTTTAATATAAAAATAAGAGGTGTGACCTGTCTTGCTAACACACTCTAGCTACTTTGGGGACAGAAAATCAAGATAGGGGTCACTTGGTTTATTTCATAAAATGTTTATTTATACATACTTTATTGTTACAACTGAGAGTATTTAAAAGAAAATAATTTTTCATTTTTGGTAATCCTGGTAATTGGTGGCTGCTGTCTGACATCACTTTAATTCGCTATTTTTGTTGTTTTGTGAAAATATTTAAACAAGAGGTTGTTTTTTTTTAAATACAAGTTTGTTATCTAGAGACAAGCTATAGATTCAAACAGCCCTGATTGTTGGGGGGGGGCTGCTCTCTGTCTCTCATTAGTTGATCTGCAACTACAGACTGGAACACCCTGAAAATCTGGGAGGATTCAAGATCTTCCAGATCCAGAATCAAATGTTAGAGTTCAGGCCCATCTCTAGTTTAAGCAAAACAACCTTATAGGATGTGTTAACATTTCTGTAAAAGTGGTATCACTTTGGGCAATATAACTGAAATCCAACACTAGCTGATCGGATAGAAATGCTTTGCAAGGCTACATAAATACTTTGCAAGGCTGACATGGTAGTTTTCCATCACTGGTTCTCCCTCTCCTGCTTATAGAGTTTTACTTTAAAGCAATTTTAATATGTTGTTATAAATGGGAATATACAATGGCAGGTCTGCTTTAAGATAGGAAGAGCACAAGAGGTGTGCCTGTATATATATATATATATATATATATATACACACATACACACACACATTCCAAATCTGTTAATTACAACCCTTGTTATTTGCTTATTCATTTCTGAAATTAGCATCAGGAGCACATTTCATGAGTGCTGCATATTCGATGTGCTTTCTTCCTCAAATGCATTGTTAATAGGGAACTGTCAACACACACATGATTTTACACATTTTTCAGCTAACTCAGAGATCCAGAACAAAATTCAGTGCTCTGAGCCATTAATGTAGATTTGTGACACTCTCTAGGGTTCTCTGGCTCCTTAATGAAATGAATGCCTTACACTTATCCATATGTAGTTTATCGTCTCTGACAGATATAACATGGGCAATATTCTTCATTTAATAACAAAGTCAACTATCATTCAGTATAAGTTACCCATATGATTAGATACAGGCTAGTTTATTTAGCTGTTTCTGAACCTTATGTATGGGAAAACAACACTGAATGGAAAATACAAAACACAAAATGTATAAAACATGGCTGAGGACTCCAGAGTTTTGGTATGTACAAATAGAAGACAAGTGATGCCTTGGGATTTTGAGTGAGGTGCAGCTTGGTGGCTTGGAAAGTCTAAAAAGCCCTCTTATAATGTGTCTTACTCTGGACAAGAGGCATATCTCATGTCATAAAAAGTTGCAACCCTAAGTGCAAAATCCCACCAGTCAGGCATATTACATTGTAATTTGTGATTACTGTAGTCACAAAAGGGACATAAGCAATGGTGCAAATACACATTGTATTTTCAGCTCACACATTGGTTACACTATTTGGAGCCTACAATTTCATCCAAATATTATTTATTCCTGGTCTACTGTTAATCAGTTACTTTGCTGGCCTAAATTATGCCCAGGTTAGATATGGCTAAGAAATCAGTCCTGGACAGGACAGCCAGAACGATGTGACAGACAAATAATCAACAAAGAAATTAATGTGATACATAATTATAGGCACAGGCTAAACATTGATCATATGTTCCAGAAGCAAAGATAGGGCTACAGAGATTTTCAAAGCTGTCTAATGGCACTTTCCTTAATATTCATGGGCATCCCCATTCCCCAGCATAGCACTGAGAGCTCCGCCCTAGTGTGCAAAGATACAGCTACTTTTCAGATAAGTCACTATTGTTTTAAAACAAAAAAAACTAACCTAGGTCCAACATAGAGCAGTGGCAAGGAAGGATGTGAGGAGAAACGCTGTGTGAGAGTTTCAGTGATGTGACGACTCCTCCAGCCATGGTAATGGAGCAAAGAGAAATGATAGTGGTGACAGGGTAATAAAAGGTGAAATGAGCTGCAGTTTTCAGAGAGTGATCTGTACTCATTTCTAGTGGACTGAAACTGTCCTGCACTGGATTAACACGGAAATTTGACCCTTCATAAGTGAATTCACAGAGATACTCTTATTTAAGACAGTCCTGGTAACTGGTGTTACCGTTACAGAAAACTATACTTTTACAGTAAATCCAAGAGTGAACATTTGAGACGACATTATTATATCTAGCCAAAGGTAGGACAGCCACCATAAAAACAGAACGGGGATTATATTTGCAGCATCTTTTTTTGCAGTGATAACATTAGTCCAGTTGATTGTCCTACGACAGTGCCATCTAGTCTGTTACAATCTTTTTCTTTATGCACAAAGATATGTGGCAAACATTAATTAATTCTCCCGAAGGGCTAGATTCTGATACCAATGTACATCTTGAATTTCCCATTGAAGCTAGTGGGACCCTTTGTGGAGTAAGGTGCTACTCAATATAAGTAAAGGTAGCATGAGGCATTAGACATTATTAAGCATGGCCAAAAACTAATTGAAGAAGGGAGTAAAAGACATGTAAAGGATGGATGATATATAAAATATTTGCGTATCTATGGTACTTATATGGCCCCCTTCATTGTATTGTCTGAGTGCCACACAATCTTCACTGTATTTTATCCTTATAACACCCCTGTGAAGTAGGGAAGTGCTATTATCCCCATTTCACAGCTGGGGAACTAAGGCACAGAGAGACTAAGTGACTTGACTGAGGTCACCCAAGGAGTCTGTAGCAGAGCAAGGAACTGAACTTGAGACTCCCAAGTCCCTGGAACCATCCTTCCTCCCGCAGTGAAAGTAAACACAGTTGAACTAAACCTTACTATGTATGTCACTGAAACCATTCTGTGGGTCAAATCGTGAGGTCCTTATTGAGTTTTACTCAGTCTTTGCTCAGAAAAAAGCCTTAATTGACATTAATGGAAGTTTTCCCAGGTAAAGACTGAGTGAAGACATCAGGATCTGGCCAACTATCATTATAAACTCTGGACAATGAGACAGTAGAGTCAATGTTCATCATCATTAAGGCTCTGAGTTTGCCCTCATGCTTACATTTTAATAATAATTAAATCTGGGTCAAAAAACAAACAAACAAAAAAAATCAACCACAGAACTAAACAAAAACCCTTTGGAGACTGTTCACTTAAATTTCAAATGCATCTGCTTTGGCTGTGCTTGCATTCCTTTTGTCTGGAATTACAGTGGCATGTCTGCAGAAAATGATTCAGCAACAAAGCTCTGTTGCAAGCAAAAACTTTTCAAGTCACAGTGCAAGTCTTCATGTTGGAAGACCCCAACTGCTGGTTTGTCCCTGTCAGATTGGACAAACCAGAGGGATGGTTCTGCATTTGGGAGACCAGTTCTCCTTCCTCTGCTGTAAGTGGTTTTCTCCATTGAGTGCTGATAAAAAGTAAAGGCAGCCTGTGTATTTCTTAGGGAGGGGATGGTAACTTCGCAATTTGGCACTCAAGGGGAAATAATATAATAATAATATTATCAGAGCCAGCCAAAATCTTGTTGACAAAATTGTTTGGTCCAAATACACCATTTCATCGACACCAAAACATTTCACAAAGATGCACTGATTATGGTGGGATGGTTTCTCAGGTCCAGTGTGGACTTGAGAGACAGAAAGCACCCCTGACTTTTTCTGATCCGAAAATGGATATTTTGACACAATTCTATTTCATGAAAACCTTTGGAAGTTAGGTCTTCAAAACCTTTGAAATGCGGTACAAAAACAAAATTAGAAACCTCAAAAGTGGAATTGTTATCCTCCATTCCCCCTGCTTAGGGCACCATTCTCTGCCACGGAACTACATCTCTCCTCCTCCTACCTTTGGGGACAGAGAAAGACTGGATTTCTGGGCCCAACCTATGTGCATCATGTTAGTCTCCTTTGGGGGCTGGGAAGGAATTTTCCCCAAATTATCATAGAATCATCACCAGATTAGCTTGGATGGTGTTTTATCACCTTTCCCATCAGCAGGCCAGTGGATAGGTTAGGTGGTGATGCATTAGGTGGTGATTGCTATTTAGGAGGAATCCAATGCAGGTACTCATTTCAGTAGAAGGTCTGGTTTACTGATAAACTGGAACCTGGATTAAGGGAGGGCATCCCCTAAAGAAAGTGAGCAATGGTTTTGGAGATCCTAATGGCTGGGACAGTGAGGTGCTAACTCCTTTTCTCCATAACCCCAGTCCTTGTATGAGGGGAGGGTGGTGGGTTGCCTGCAACGGTGCCGAGACCAAGTGAAACATTGGCAGCCCTCCCACAGGTGAAGCTACGGCTTACAAAAGGGAAGGCTGATCTGCACTGGATAAATTATTTCCAGAGAGTTTCCCAGATGTGTGACTATAGTTGTGGCCTAGTTAACCCATATTCCTCATGTTTTGTCTTTTTTCCTGCAGTGACTGTAGTGATAACAAAACAAATTTCCGATCAGTGTATATAATACACTTGGTATATATTACGTGGGATGCACACTGCTTACTACAGCAGTGTGGCTGGTTTCACACAATTCCTCACAAGGGCCATAGCACAGAAGCAGTTAAATGAGCCAGGTAAGAATCTGATTGACCTTTCCCAAAGCAGGAGTACAACTGCACATTCCATTACTTTATGTGCTAATAGAAAATTTAATTTAAAATATTCATTTAGCCAATATATCTTACAGTAGGGTTTTGTTTGTTTTTAAATAAATCATGCCTCAGACAAGGCTTGTTTGGCCCAGATAAGGTTTAAGACTTTTGAAAGCTTATCTGCTAACTCGCCCCAGACCCTCCCTCTCTTCCAGAAACAAAGAAAAGGGGGTGGGGAGGGAGCCTGGGGAGAAAAAAAGAAACTAATAAAGGCTAGGAAGGGGCAGTTAGGGGATATATTATATTTATATTTAGGAAAAGACAAAAAACAACATGGAACTAGTAAGATTTGTGCCAGTTACCACTTTGACCTGCTTGTGTGCTGTAAGATGTAAGAACAGGCTCTTTTGACATTGGTGTTTCCATTAGGGCCAGACCTATGGCAAGAGGAACCTCTCTCTTGGTATTTAGGCATTTCTGCTTTTAGTCTTGGCTGCAACCAGAAAGAATCCAGCTAAAGCTGTGTGTGTGTGTGTTGTTCTTCCTAGTTATTACAACAGTTTCCCTAATGTTACAAGAAGTTCATTTCTGAGTGAATGTTTGCAAGGGTTATTAGTCTAAGTCAAACTGGTTCACAATTATTTTTACACATAATCAAACCACCAGCCAGTATGGACTGATCCTTGCACCAAATTTGGTTGTTAGTTCCTTTCTCAGACAAAACTTATGCACCAGAATACACTTGTGAGGATGAACAAGATGAGACTTGATAAAAAGGATGATAAAAGACTCAGGGGGAAAAAAAACGCCAAAGACAGCTTATGTCAATCTAATTATGTCAGTGTCTACACTACAGCCTTCCTGCCACCGATATAAGGGCCTTACGACACCGACATCATAACTCCACCGCCACAGAAAGTGCAAGGCTTATGTCAGTGTAGTTAGGGTGATGCAGTGTCTGTGTAGATACAGCGTTACTTACATTGGCTCTTAGCTCTCTTGTCAATTTCATGGCAGGAGAGCTGGACAGTTAAAGACAAGCTGACCCCTGCTATCCTGGACAGCTGGGCAGCTGGGCCCTGTTCTCAGCTGGGAGCTGGAGTGAGAAACCTAGGTGATTTCCCCCCCTGCTCCCAGCGGGGAATGGGGAGGTGAGAGGCCCCAGACAACTTCCCCCCCTCCCCACTCCCAACAGGCAACAGGGAGCAAAGGCGGAGGAAGCCCGTAGGGACATGCACCACTGCAGGAATTACTGAAGTGGCTATAAGTCGAGCTAATATAGGTCAACTTACATTTCTAGTGTGGCCATACCCTCAGTTAGATAGTTTTCTCTACGTATTTTTTCATGCTAACAAAATTATTCCATGCAAACCTCACACAAATATATTACCAATATCTTATATAAAAATAATACCTATAGCATGTGAGAGTTCAGTAATCATTATGAGACCAACATGGGACCAACATGGAAATTAGACACAACTACCCTAGGCCTCCTTTAGAATGAAAAGTATAAGATAAGAGACCTTAAAAAAAGGTTCAAATAACATCCTAGATTTATTCCTTTTAGTTCACTATATACTGCGTATAAATTGTACACGCTTTAGCTCAAATGGTTTTTATGATGTATTTTTGCAGAAATTATTTTGAGACTCTTAAAATCTCCAACTGTACTAAAGAATAAACCTGTTCATACTGAGTAAATAAACTCTATAATACAAAGACATACCCAAGAAGCTAATGAAACCCCATTTTAGTACTAGGAAGATATAAGGAGGTAAAATGTAGCTTAATTTAAATTTTAGTTTTAGCTATAGACTGTGGAGGCAGTGTTAAGATCCAGATTCAAATCAGGTTAACCTAGGGTTCAGGTTTGAAAATTAATCAGGGCTAAGGTTTATATTTGACTTCAATAACATCATAATCTTCTGTACTGTTCTTGTAAGGTAATCTTGCATGATTTCACCGTGAGTAGCAGAAATTTCACAAGATGTGCTGGTCTCATAAGATTTTTGCCACTTGGGGATGGAATCTTTTAAAAACAGCTGTTTCCATTAGATTTCATTTCTATCCAAACTAGAAATGGAAAATACTATAGGCCTCTTTTTTGGCTTTGACCTGAAAAAAGTAAAAACCTTAAGGATGGGTTCATATTCAGTGATTCAAATCCAAACTTCTTTGAAATACAAAGAGGTTCAGATTCTAGGTTCCATTTCAGGTCCTTCTCTATTTTATAATATTATTAGGTAAAGCATCACAGAGTTTTAAAATTGCGTAAAGTAGAAAAAATCTTCTACTTAATGCTGACCACAGACTGTGTACATCATCCATGGAATGAAGGTGTTTAACTGTGGAAGCCAACTGACAAATTTCTGCTTTCATTTACACCAATGTATATCTGGAAAAAATCAGTGAAGTCAAGGAGGTGTCATAAGCAACTGAGCAGTCTGTCTGGCTGAACAAGTTTAAGTATTTTAAAAATTCCTCCAAAGTCAGAATCCTAGGGAGAGAAATATTACAAATGTATGTGAGTGATAACTACTATGAAATATTCTCTTGAGTAGTTTTGTATTTTGACAGGTTTAAGTAAGCTTGTAGGACTCTGTTGATCAAGTAATCTCTATTAAAGTATAATACTAGTGCTTATTAGTGTGTATACTTTAATATGTACATTTTTCCACAACTGCAGTCAAACTTAACATTATGTACTGTTTCTTCAGTTGATATTTAGCATTGTTGTTTTCCCCAATATTTCACCTACTAGCTAAGGACAGATGCAAATAGCTAGTTACTCTGAGAACTTCCTGAGAGCATATATTTATATCTATCCTCAGAGGTATACACCTCATGGAAATAGCACCCAATAGAAATCTAACAACTCAGATAATTCAACGAACCAATTGATCCTAGACAATTTATTTCCTTTTTCATTTTTCTTGCTGACTTTTAGATAAGAGGAAAAAAAACCCCAACAATTTAATGCCGGTAGAATGTGTGTAATGTGCTTTCACCTTTACATTCTCAAAGCCTTGCTGAAGCATTTTCAAAATTGTACTATACAAGCAACACACAAAAGGACCAAAGAGCAAAGATACATTCCATGTCTTTGTACCTCACTACTGGAGAGTGAAATGCACTGAGGGGTAGTAGAGAATTTATTTAACACAATCTATTGTGTGTGTATATGTTCATGTTATATGCTGGGAGGAGGAAAGAGGAATAATGTAAAATAGCATATTGAAAATAAGTTGTGTGCATAAGTGAAAAAGAACACAAAAGGAATTTTTTTGTTCAGCTGTCAAAGGGTATGTTAAAAATCTTAACCCACTGACTCAAAGCTATCAAGAGAGCCTCCTTATGCTAATAATGCAAACCAAGAACTAAAGAGCCCCTGGTCTTTACTCAGATGTTCAGTGGATTAAAGTTTCTCCATTACAACCCTTGGCTGTGTGTGGGCTTCTCAGATGGCAGATCTGGCCATGGGGCTGGGCAGGGAGCAGGGGCTACTTTTCAAATACTCTCCCACAAAAGCCACTAGGCTGGGAGGGATTAAGAGAAAACCCAGCAATACCCTCCCTACTCACTGACAAAATTTTCTTCTCTGTTTTGTGTGTCAGATCTGACTGTAGTATTCTGTTCTTCTGATATGGACACAACTCTCACTGAGATCAGTTACTCATCTCTGAGAAAAATGTTACGCCTGTCTTCCGCATGATTTTCTCTTCTCACCTTTTCATCCAATGCAAACAATCACTCCAGCCCCAGAAGATGTGAATTTTGTCTTCAAATTCACACCTTAAATATAAAGGAAATAGCAAAGCTATTGTTCTTGGTGTCAGTAAGATCCTGTTTAGTAGCAGAAAAGTTCCTCTTGCTCTGAGTAAGAGGACTAAAATCTGGCAGAAACAAAATAGGACCTTTTCTTTAGTACTGTAAATGATCAGCTTCTTCCTGGCTCTTCACTGGTATTTGCCTCAGTCCGATGTAACAAAACAGTAATAATACTAATGGTAAATTATTTAAATTTGCCCAGCTCAAGAAAGTATCTCTAGAATATTTTCTTATGCCATTATTTTTAAATGAGGTCCAGAAAGTAGCAACTTTCACTATAGATAGAAACTTTAATTAGTTAAATTAGTCTGTGTGTATTAACTAATGGATAAATCAGTTAAGATTGTGAAAAACTTTGAATAAGTAAATCAGTATCTGAGTGACATATTATCATTATTCCATACTGTTAATATATTGTAATATAAAGTAATTTATAAATACTACTATGTATTCTCTCCCTTACTATGGAGTAATCCAATGATACTGATATATATCTTTATATATGGGTCAACTGTAATCCTTTCTGGGAAAAGGGTTTTAACAATATTGGCAGTTCTTGCTAGCGTCAATATACAAAACTTTATTGAAGTGCAGTTGTACTCTGAGAAGCACCTCTCTAAAAATAGCATGGAGAGGCTTCATGGTTACAGTCTTGCTCAAGAATTTCCATGTCAAATGTGCTCAGTCTACAAGTAAAAAAGGAGGTTTTTCTCACCACTAGCCTTGCAAACTCCACCTGGGGTCACATGGTTGAGTTGGGTTCTTTTCTTATCACATATGATCACCTGTAATAATGGTTCTAAAGTCCAGATTACACCTTGGCTATATCTATGATCCTCCCTTTTCTGGGCTCTTTACAGACCTGGGCTTCCCCTCAGCAAAGAGTTAACTGCTCAGTCATGTTTGGTGGTTTTCAGTGAATCCCACTGCCTTTTACAGGTGTAAGTGACACAACATATGGTTCTACTGAGTAAGATGGTGTCATTTATATAGTCAATTTACAGAGTAAAACCCCCGTTTAAGAATCTGGCCTATGCTCAGTCCTTTTAAGTCCTTTGAATTCGCTCTGAAATGTTTTGCTTTAGTCTGTCATGGTAGTAAAATAATGGGCTTTTGACCTGAGATAGTTTTCCAGAACACAAATCCAAATATAAGTGGTTTGACAATATATGTGACGTCATTTCCACTTTTAAATCAATGCCCATCAAAGATGGTTGAACATGGTTAGAACTTAGTAAACAATTCTGTTGAATCTAGGTCACTCTCTCTCTTAGGTATGTTGGTTCTGCATGGCTAGCAGGAGTAAAAAGCAGAAATGATTACCACAAAAAAGAACAGATACGACAACTGAGTACACATGAGGAGCAGCTTTGTGAGTAATGGGTCCAATCTGTTTTATTTTGTATACTTTTGCCTATGAATATTAGTTACAGCAATGGAAATCAAAGCCCTCTTCTTTTTCCCAATGACCTCAGCTCTGAACTGGAAGATCCTCCCTTTTCAGGGTAAGGAATAGACAGTCCTGGGCTTCCCAACAGCAGACAGTTAACTGCTCAGTCATGTGTGGTGGTTTCCAGTGGACTATAATTTGCTAGGCATCCATCTGAGATCAGTTCATTTAATTTCTTAGGAAATCTATCCACTGGTCCCAGCAGTGAAAGATGGAACCATGCTTTTTCTAGTATACCTTTCAATTCCTACTTATAAGCATTTCAGCATTACAAGTACTTTATGGGAGCTCTCTTAAATGGATTTCTCAAAGTTATTCCATGCTATACTTGCTTGATTATGAAATAAGGACAAAAATAATACTATCCTATGTTGACACAGAAATGATACTAATAATCTCACAACCAAACCCTGGGGGAGGGATAGGGGTTGCCTTCATGTACAGCATGGGGCACGGTTCACTTGCTGGTTTAAACTAGAGTAAATGGTGGATTCTCTGTATCTTGAAGTCTTTAAATCATGATTTGAGGACTTCAGTAACTCAACCAGAGGTTTTGGGTCTACTACAGGAGTGGGCGGGTGAGATTCGGTGGACTGCAATGTGTAGAAGATCAGACTAGATTATCACGATGGTCTCTTCTGGCCCTAAAGTCTATGAACGTAAATGTTAGAAAGGAAAATTACTCAACTAAATAGCAGCATGCAACCTGTAGCATTCACAGAACTACATTGTTATTCTTTTTAACTAGTTAGGTACAAGGTTGGGAGTAGGTTACCATAATGAATAAAACAGGAAATAAAGAAACTTCTCACATCTAAAACTTCATCAAGCCCTGACCTACTCAAATACACAGACTGAATGCAGGAGATTTTTCAAAGCTACAAAAAGCAGTTAGGTGTTCAATTTTCATTGACTTTAATGGGAATTGGATGGTTAATTCCTCTTTATGCCTTTGAAAATCTCCCCCAAGGATCCCAAATGTACTTATTATGCAGATATAAAAATACATATGTAACTGCACATCTAATCTGCATGTAAAATCATTGTGCCTGAATATGCAAATTTGCTAATTGTGTGTGCAGATGACTATTTGCCTGCATAACAGTTTTTTTGCATAGCAGTTACCAGATGTGCATGCACCTTCAAAGTAAGTGAACGAAAAAAATAAAAGTCAAACAATAGGCCTGATTCTGATGTCACCTGAACGTAAATTAGGAGTCACACTAGTAAAACCACTGGTGCTAACTGGTAAAGTACTGATGTGAGATGAAAATAAGATGCAATGTCAAAATCAGGCCAGAATGAGGATGACCTATCTTTCCACAAAGCAATCAGCTGACACAACATATTTTAACTAATTGGCGTACTTTTCTAGAGGGACCTACAGTTTTGGATGTGTAAGGAGGGAGGCAGACAGCTCAATTCTACCATTTGCACTAGAAAAGATAGCCTTTTGAAAAAATCCCTTTATGTCATTAACATTCTTCACATTTATTTCATAGCAGAGTATTTCCGAATCATTAACATGACACAATCAAGTAATATAGCTCCAGTAGTGAACAATGTTCTCTGGATTCAAAAGGCCAAATCATAGACTGATCCATCTGGCCATGCAGAGGATTAAAATATCCTTGCTCTCCTCATGAATTGAGTGAGTGGGCACAGAGAGGTGGAGAAGGGGGGAAGCCTTGGCTCAGCTTTCCTCTCCATGCCAATGCTCCGGCTGGTGTAGATGAGACAGTGTGCAGGCGGGGAGGAGTACCGGGCTATTGGTGAGGATAAGATTTTGTCATGGATGTTGTGCAATTCACAGACTTCCAGAGAAATTATGAAATTATTCTCTTCAGTTTCTGGGGGCTGCAGGGACCTCAGATCTCTCAGCTGTCACAGGCAGCGAGGGTCCCAGAGCTCTGGGAAGGAGGGCAACTCTCAGCCGCAGCAGGACCCCTGGCTCCAAGCTGCCGTGGTCGGCAGAGACCCAATGGCAGGAACCCTGTGACTCTGAGCTCCTGCCGGAGGTGACCCCCCTCCTGTTCCCCAGAGCAGGCAGTGGGCCGGGGCCCTGGAGCCGCGGACCCCGGATACCTAAGCCACTGTCAGCAGCAGAGCCCATGCTGCTGTCTGCCAGGGTGGGCAATGGGGATCCATCAGCTCTGAGCCACCGTGGGAGGCAGGGACCCTGGAACTATTAGCCATGGCAGGATGAGGGCAGAGCTTCCAGCCACCATGGGTGGACCCTGAAGCCCCAAGTCACAGCAGGCAGCGGGGACTCGACAGTGGCAGAGACCCCTTGGCTTTGAGCTGAGTCCACACTGCTGTCTGCCAGCACAGGCAGCAGGGATCCCCCTAGCTCCGAGCTGCCACAGGCGGCTGGGTCCCCGCTGCCCCCACAAGCAGTCCCACAGCCAAGAGCTGGGGTGGGCAGTAAGGGGACATCCAATCCCCAAGCCACAAGCCACAGCTCCCAGCCACCACAGGGCCCCCTGCAGCTCCCAGTCTCCACTGGGGACCCGGCAACCCTGACTCGCCTCGGGCTGTGGGGATACCCCACAGCTTCCTGCCTTAGCAGTGGACTCCAGAGATGTCAGCCACAACCAGGGAGGACGCCAGAGCCCCGAGCTACCATGGGGGACCCCAGAACTGGGAGCTTCAGCGCTCGGGGGGGGGGGGGGGACCAGAGCTGCTTACCGTGATTGCTGCACCCTCCCCCTCCTGCAGTGAGGCTAGTAGGGCTGCCCCCCTCCCCCCCATTATTCCGTGAATTTTTGTGCATTGCCCGTGAATTGTCTGCGACTTTTACTAAAAATAACCATGAAAAAGTCTTAACCTTAGCTATTGGTATAAACTAGTAGCACATCACATAACCCACTGGAATGAGTGAGATGAGGGAAGGGAAAGAATTGTACCTCTCTCAAGCTGCAGTGCCCTGGGATGGCACATGTATGTGTTGCTCTTACACATGGCAGATTTCATATGCACAATCTAGTCCTAAGTATGTATTTTACTAATCTTACGCACCACTGCCAAGAAGTATCAAAAAAAATCTAGAATCATGTGTGACTCCACAATATCGTTATTCTGATACTGGAAGCACAAACTGTCAAATCAAATTATTTAAGAATTTACATACCCAACCACATAACAGTTCTGACATAATTGTATACATAATCAATGACAACTCTACAAGCAAAGATCTAAACAAACAAAAAGCCACGTTGCCTTGTGTTTCACAAAAAACAATTGGTATTTCTCTAAAAAGAAAAGGACAAAAAAGTAGAGAAATACATGATAAAATGTATTCAAGCTTCCTAGAGATAATAAAAACAACAGAAAATAAAAACTCAGATATAAAACCTGGAAATAAGTCCAGTAGAGCATCCCTTTAAAACATCACTTCTGTATACTATCTTTTGCAGTGAAAAGAATCACACCTACACAGATCAGAAAATGTTGACTGCATAAGAAAGTTCATCCTTTCATTATTGTAATTAAAAGGTTTGAGAACTATGCAGTAACCTCGCAAGTTAAACTGAAGAGGTTAAAAGTGTCCATTTTGTTTGTGTTTCACTTTTGCTAAAGAATAAAACAACAACACCCATCCTACCGACCCCCTTCCCCACCCGCAGCACCACTGTATAATTTAAAAGATAGAGTGAACCATGAATGTTGGCTTGAGCATTTTTTAGCATTTGTACAATTAGCCATTTATGGGAGATAAATTTAAATAACTCCTGCAAAAACAACTTCACTGAATACTTACAAAATGGGTGGATTCAGCAATTCCTACACTAGTAGGCAAATGAGGCAAACCTGCCACTCCATTATAATCACATTCTGCTCTGCCCAACTGTTTGAGTCACTCACACCAGAAAGTCTACAGGGTGTATACCTACTGATGGGTGTTCCACTTGCTTTAGTTCAAGCCAATCACTGCAGTCTGAGTCCGATAACGCTGGTGTAACTCTAAATATTTGAGTTAGATTGAAAAGGCATTTTAGCTAAATACCTTCTTTCTTAGGGGAGATATGCAGTCTAATGGTTAGACAACAAGGTCTTGGATACCCCTTGAGTCTATTCCTTGCTCTACCAGCAACTTGCAAGCCACTTAAGAACATAAGAATGGCCATACTGGGGCAGACCGATGGTCCATCTATCCCAGTATCTTGTCTTCTGATAGTGGCCAATGACAGGTGCTTCAGAGGGAATGAACAGGACTGGTAATCATCAAATGATCCATCCCGTGCCACCCATTCCTGGCTTCTGGCAAACAGAGACTAGGGACACTTCAGAGCATGGTTTTGCATCCTGCCCCATCCTGGCTAATAGCCACTAATGAACCTATCCTCCATGAACTTTTCTAGTTCTTTTTTGAACTCTGTCTTAGCCTTCACAACATCCTCTGGCAAAGAGTTCCACAGGTTAACTTGCATTGTGTGAAGAAATACTTCCTTTTGTTTGTTTTAAACCTGCTGCCTATTAATTTCATTTGGTGACCCCTAGTTCTTGTGTTATGAGAAGGAGTAAATAACACTTCCTTATTTACTTTTTCCAAACCAGTCATGATTTTATAAACCTAAACCATATCCCCCCTTAGTTGTCTCTTTTCTAAGATGAAAAGTCCCAGTTTTAGTAATCTCTCCTTATATGGAAGCTGTTCCATACCCCTAATAATTTTAGTTGCCCTTTTCTGTACCTTTTCCAATTCCAATACATCTTTTTTGAAATGGAGCGACCAGATCTGCACGCAGTATTCAAGATGTGGGCCTACCATACATTTATATAGAGGCAATATGATATTTTATGTCTTATTATCTAACCCTTTCCTAATGATTCCCAATATTCTGCTAGCTTTTTTGACTGCTGCTGCACATTGAGTGGATGTTTTCGGAGAACTATCCACAATGACTCCAAGATCTTTCTTGAGTGGTAACAGCTAATTTAGACCTCATCATTTTATATGTATAGTGTTTTCCAATGTGCATTATTTTGCATTTATCAACATTGAATTTCATCTGACATTTTGTTACCCAGTCACCTAATTTTGTGAGATCCCTTTGTAACTCTTTGCAGTTTGCTTTGGACTTAACTATCTTGAGTAGTTTTCTATCATCAGCAAATTTTGCCACCTCACTATTTACCCCTTTTCCCAGATCATTTATGAATATGATGAACAGTACCGGTCCTACTACAGACCCCTAGGGGACACCACTATTTACCTCTCTCCATTCTGAAAACTGACCATTTATTTCTACCCTTTGTTTCCTATCTTTTAACCAGTTACTGATTCATGAGAGGACCGTCTCTCTTATTCCATGACTCCTTACTTCACTTAAGAGCATTTGGTGAGAAACCTTGTCAAAGAATTTCTGAAAATCTAAGTACACCATATCCACTGGATCACCCTTGTCCACATACCTGTTGACTCCCTCAAAGATTGGTGAGACATGATTGTGAGTAGATTGGTGAGACATGATTTCCCTTTACAAAAAACATGTTGACTCTTTCCCAACAAATCATATTCAGCTATGTGTCTGATAATTCTGTTCTTTAATATAGTTTCAACCAATTTGCCTCGTACTGAAATTAGGCTTACTGACCTGTAATTGCCATGATCACCTCTGGAGCCTTTTTTGAAAATTGGCATCACATTAGTTACCTGCCAGTCATCTGGTATAGAAGCTGATTTAAATGATAGGTTACATACCAAAATAGAAGTTCTGCAGTTTCACATTTGGTTCCTTCAGACCTCTTGGGTGAATACCATCTGGTCCTGGCGACTTATTACTATTTAATTTTTCAGTTTGTTCCAAAACCTCCTCTAATGACACCTCAATCTGGCACAGTTCCTCAGATTTGTCACCTAAAAGAATGGCTCAGGTTTGGGAATCTCCCTCCCATCCATAGCTGTAAAGACTGATGCAAAGAATTCATTTAGTTTCTCTGCAATGGCCTTAACTTCCTTGAGTGCTTCTTTAGCATCTTGATCATCCAACTTACGTCAACATTTTCAACAGTGTCCACTAATTTGGGATGTATCCATTCTGAGAGATTGAGGATCTGATTTGCAGCACTGCGGAGCCCCTGTAGCTCTCACTGATGTCAGCTGAAGAAGTGGGTACACAGCTATTCTGAAAAGCAGATCTGATAGACACTTCTGGTAATGTGGGTCTCAACTTCTCTGTACTAGTTTACATTTCATTTAAATAAATATAAATATATAGTTTATTACTTACAGTAATTACCCAAAAATGTGTTGTGGAGTTCTGTTAATTGGAGTCCAATCCCCTCCTCTGGGCCAAGACTGACCCAATGGGCTAAGCACATGGGTTGCACGGGGGGATGGAATCCTGCATTCCAAACTCTGGAACAACACAAAATTGCTCCATGGATTACTTGAGCCTCAATGCTGCACTAGCTTCCATGTTAGCTGTGATCATTCCCCACTTTACTGGTGGACTGGAGTACTTGCAGATCCACTGTGCACACCCCAGCCCATCCCCAAAGCATTCCTGCCTACTTCTATAGAGTAAATTCCACAAAACACACCTCTTTGTATCAGCCCTCTTGTGTAGGGTCCCCACATCCTGCCCATCTGACTTCAAAGTAGAACAAACCACCAGATTCTATTGGCACAGATTAGCACTGACATTGTGGAGGCGAGATTTGTCCCTTTATGTTTTTGGATCCTGAGATGAAAGGAGCTATAAAAGTAAAATATTATTAGTAGCACATTTTAAATGTTAGCCATGATAAAATAAATCTATTGCCCATTAAATTGTAACCACCCAGTTCACAGTATTCTCATATCAAAGCATTTATTGATCTTACAAAAATACTGTTTGAAATGCAATATTTCTTCCACTGAGGAATAATTCACATAAGTAAAATGAACAGCTTAAGAGTGAAGCTAGCAATTTAGAGTGAAGCTAGCATTTTGGAGTTTGGATTACCGTCAATGCTAAATGACTTCCAAAGGGGAATGGTCACAATGAGGAAATGTTTCAAAAGCATTCTCAAGCTTTACTTGTGTTTGTAAAGTGCTCTGACTTCTTTGGATGAAAGGCACAACTGTGTATATAAACATACTATTATAAAGAACAAAAGCCTTTTGCATAATGTTTCACAAATCCTATGGACACCATCAAGGTAAACCCTAAATAAAAATAAAATGTACTGTAATATGGAAAATCATAACAGAACATTATGATAAAAAATCAAACTGTTTCCATTACATGATTTCATTTAGTCACCTAGAAGAATCTCCGACATTTTTCTCAATGAAAAAACATGCTTTTTGTACCACCAGGTGGATGGGATGGGAAAATTTCTGTACATATAAAGGCTCAAATTTACAAAGAATTACATACCCTTTATGTAAGAGAGGATAATGAAAATGACATACTCAAAATAGAATAATAAATAACAATAAAGCACTTAGGTCTGATGTTGCATTTAAAGGGCTAGATTCTCATTTGTTGCCGTCACTTCTAGGGTATCTCCATTGGTTTTGATTGAATTATTCCAGATTTAAGCTATCATAACTAAGATCAAAGTCTGATTATGTGATTTGCACACACCAATGTAATGGCAGAGTTTAGATTAGATTTCAGAAGTTCCTGGATCCTGGACTCATACTTTACTAGACCATACTTCTCTGCTATATTCATCAGACATGAATGCAATCAAAAAATGACATGAAAAATGTAGAATATCATCTGATTTACTGATAGTAGCAAAAAACAAGGTTTTGCAAGTGTGCATGACTGAATGATATTTGGACCATGCCTAACCTTGTGATAGTCTGACAGCACTGCTACTAAGGCTATTCCACATTTATATATAGTATATACATTATACACAACCCTCTCACACCATATTAAAAGAACATTATGGTTGCAAAATCAAGCACTCACAACTAGGACATGCCAGAATTAAGGATACCTGTGCAACCTTAATTTGCACCCCTTGTGCTTATGCATTAGGAGACAATCTTCAATTACATGGACACATATTATGTTTCCACAGGACCCAACTTCAGTCAGTGCACAGAATAGTGCTCAATAAATGAGCAATTCTTCAATATTTTGTTTCTCGTTGTTGTTCAATGTGTGCTGTAGGCTTTGTTTACTGCACACTATTGAAACTCTGCTCTAGAGAGAGAATTATTTATTTCAAACATTCATGAATTTAGTTTCACAAAACCCCTGTGAGATGAGAGGGTATTAGAATCCCCATTTTAGAGATGTGGAACTGAAACACAAAGAGATTAAGGTAAAAGTATCCACTAATTCTGCGTATCCAATTTGAAATAACTAGGACCTGATTTTTCAGAATACTTCAGCATTGTACATCACTTGATGTTCTCAAAGCACAGCTCCCATTGACTTCAGCTGCAGCTGTGAGTACTCATCACTTCTGCAAATCAGACCCCATAGTCTCAAAACAAGCACCAAGAAAATGAGGAACACACAATTAGTGACCACCGTGACTTGACTACCATCACATAGGAACTCTCTGGCTCAGGCAGACATAGAATCCAATTCTCCAGGGCAGCATTCAACTGTCTTAACCCTGAGACATCTTTTCTTTTCCTGCAATCCTCTGCCTCATTCACTACACACCTGCCACATTCTGAAGCAAATAAACCAGGGGTCATGCAAGCAACAGTGCCATTCCCTGCTAAACCACAATTCATTCCCAGAGCAGGTCCATTCAGTGCTCTGAATGAGGCAGGGGTACTGCCTGGTTTTCTCCCAGCTCATGCATCCAGTTCTTCAGCAGTCCATCTGGCAGGGAAGCTGGGAGCTTGGAAATCCTGGGAGTGCTGGTTCTCAAGCTCTAAGATTCCCAGTTCGGCCATTGTACCTGGTGCTTCCAGGCTCTCAACTTCCCCTTTACTTCATATGACAGAGTTTTGTTTTGAAATGATCAAAACAAACTTTGAATTTTTCAAAACTTTTTTTTTTCTGGATTCTGTTTTCTAGAGAATTTGGAATGAAAGCCAAATGTTTCTAAACTGCAATTGAACCAAATTTTGAAATTCCTAAATACTACAGGAAACGGAATGGCCATTCTCCACACAGTCGCAGTTGTTATCCTTTCTGTAGGCCAGCACTAGATGGAATGGGATACTCTGTCAGGGGGGTTTCACAGATATTTGCTGACAGCAGGGGAATGGTGAGATTCTGGAATCTTGGGTTCTGTTCCAAGCTCTGGAGGGGAGTGTGATCTGGTGGAGAGACTCCCAGTCCCAGTCTTCCCCTGTGATCCTAAGAATTCCTCAGTGCCAATTGGCAAGTGGGGTTACAAGAATATCCTGATCTTGTACATTCCGGTTCACCAAGGTGAGGTCTTAAGTGAAAGCCAGGGTCTCACTTTAATAAGCACTGTGAAATGTATGTACAGATACTATGGAAGGAGTTATGTACAGGTGCTGAAAAAATGCTCCTAAAGCCTGTATCAAGGCAGAGTGGTTTTCTGTCACTCCACAGATGTTTATTCACCTGTGCCTTTGACATGTAAATTAAGCATCGTAAATTAACACAATGGAGAGATATTTACATATAAAGTCAACCTGGGGGAGGGGCGCAGGTGGGATATGAAATCAACAGAGAGGTAGCACCACAGAGAATAAACTACGGAGAGTTATCCTGACTCTGAGGTACAGACAATGAACTTTGGGGTATATAAGGAGAAGGAAAGGAGACACAGCTTTATCATGCATTTGGGAAGTGATCATGATTACATTCATGAAAACGGGATCACAACCTGCCCTAGTTGGAAACATTGAAAAAGACAGAAGTTTAGCTTGTTAAGTGAAATTTAATCTCTAGAAATCATGTTATGAATTTGTTTTATATGTAAACCTTTTGTTTCCATTATCCTTTCTCATTATCTCCTGAATCTTGAACTTTTGATAATAAAAACATTGTTGTTTTCATTATAAATATAGCTCAGTGCCATGGTATTATATAAGGAGCTGGTCCTAAGTTGAATCATTCAAACTGGTTCACACTGTTCCCTTGGGGACAGCAGACCTGGTATTTCTGTGAATGTGCAGTGGATAAGGGGCTGGACACTAAGTGGGAATGTTTCAAAGGGGCTTGTGGACTGGGGTACAGCTGTTGTTAACCTGCAAGGCCAAGAAAAGGTTGGCACACGCCAGAGAGGATTGTTTGGGTGGCTAGCAGACTGGAGGTATCAGGAAGCTGACACCCATTTAAGCACAAGCAATTCTCCCTCTCTGTAGGGACAAGAGGACAACAAAGTGAATAACAGTCCTGGGTACCCTGAAAACCTTCACAGCTTCTCACTCCAACTCTCCGTCTCAATTTTCCTCTCCTGTCCCCTCCCCACACCAGTCTCAATCTCTCCACAAGGTTCTGTGTCCCGATCTGTTCCCCCAGCACCCCCCAACCCCGGTCTGGCGCCTGTCTTCTCTGTATTTGAATCAGGCAATTTCCTCCTCCACACTGCCCGGGCCTAGCAGGAGAGGCACTGACAGCAAGACAGACAGGCTTCCTAATGTCAGTTCCAGTGCTCAGCCCTCGCCAACTGAAGGGAAAGTCCTGCCAAAACCTAGGCTTGACTATGCCCACTACGGACAGAATCTTTGGAAAATTTAGCTCTGAAACTCTAGCCAGTCTCTACTGAACATGTGTGAATAGTGATTTTTCAGAGGCTTATAACTTGGCCAAATTTAGGCAGATGTTCATAGGGATGGTTAGAGGCATATTCCTGCCAAATTTCAAGTCCTTGTTCCAAAGCATGGGGGTTCTTGAGCTTCTCGAAGAAAAGGTCACCACACCTTTATGGGCAAAACAACTTATTTTCCCCCTTGCCTTGTTTTTGGAAATGGCTGAACATTTTGGGTTGAAATTTCCCAAAAGCATACAGTCTGAAGCAGACACTCCATATGGAAAAATTTATTCTGAATGGTTAAAGTTTGACAAATTTATAGACAACTGAAAGGGACTTATAATGCAAAGTGTTGGGCACCTCAATAATTGTTGGTGCTACCAACCCTGTCTGTTTTTATTATATAAATATGCACTTTCAGTTACAATATCTCTTTTTGTTGATATGTTGTATTTACCAGAAATTCAACTACTTTTTAAAATTCAATGTAGTATTAAAGCGTGGTAATAATATTAATAGTTGTATTATTTTCTGCAATAATATTCCTATAGTATCTGAAGGGAACACAAATATCTTGTAAAAAAATTCAGTGTTGGGCTTGTTTGTAGATCTTAAGGGAATGTTATTGTTATTATTATCTAATTTCAATAGGGAATTGTGTTTGTGAATACTTAAATATATTTTTTGGCATTTCTTTTCCAAAATGTGCTTACAGTGTATTAATAAGCCTACTAGAAACAGTAAATAAGAAAAGATAAAGGCAGGCTATGATTCACAACAACCCTGTAATCTAGAACTTGCATCCTTTTCATCTTGCTCTCGTTGTTTAGTGGCCTATTTGTTTAACTATTAGTTTGATAGAACTCAGTGACCAACACTCTAGCATAGTCCCATAGGTTCCAATGGCACTACACGTATTTTTACGGTTAAGCATGTGCTTAAACGCTTTGCTTGATCAGTGCCAGATTAATCAGCACCTGCAGGATTGAGCACATAGTTCATTACTTCCCATGTGTTTCTGGAATGTGCTAACCAGCAGAGATGCATGACATAAAGTCCTTAGCTTTAATAATATGCTGAGTAGACAATCCAACAAATTTCCCCTTGAAGTTCTGATACTCTGTTCAGCCATGTTGTCATCCATGGATGCAGTTTCCACTGCTCTCTAAGATTCACAATGGTTTTATAAATCACTTCAAGAGCACTTGAGGAAATGTTCTTTCCTGACACCGCCTTCTCCAGTAACACACACAAGACATTTATTCAGGGATTCATTAACAAAGCATTCATAAACATTAATCTAGGGAGAAAATCCTGCAGTTGTTCCCTAAACTACTGCTCTGTTAACACTGAGACAGCAACTAATCTGCAGCGTGGAGAGTGCAAAATGCTTTGTCCTTTCTACCTAGCTAAACAGCATAACTCATTAATGAGCCCTTGCTAACTGAATCTGATTTAGTGTCAACACTGCCACAGTCACACCAATACAATTTCAATCTTACTTGCTGTGATCATTAAGTCCAGTTGTCTAACAACATGAGTTCTGCCTTTGTGTTGAGAGCTGTCAGATCAGGCTCACAGGAGCTCTGCATTTCAGTCCCTACGTGAAATAAATAAAAGTGCCAAAGCTGCCATCTAAAGTATAAAGATTAATGGAGAAATTCATTAGTTCAAATGACATGTGTAAGCACTGCTGTTGGCTATTCTTGGATACCTGATCTTTGATATCCTTTAAAATAGAATTACAGACCAATATGTGCTTGAAAGGATGTGCCAGCTAGAGAAATGACCATCAACAAAAATCTCCCTTCAAACAAACAAACAAAGAATTAAGATCAAAAGATGGATTAAAATAGATTTTAAAACTTTGTGATCTATTACTACTGTTAGGCTCAGATTGTCCACTCCTCGCTTGCATTGGCAAACACTTTCCCATGAAAAGAGTCCCATTAACTGTAATGTCATGACTTGTATGAGTAGCTGCTCAGCAAGACAGGGAAAAGGTTCACAGTCTAGGCCCCAATCCTATAAAGGCTTACAAATGTGGTTAGCGTTGAACATTTTGTGGAGCTGGTTGAGAAATGGATTTTTCTACTACCAAAAGTGTAGATGAAAACCAATTTTTTTGTTTTCATCAAAAGTTTTCTATAAACTTTTGAGAGTTTGGCAGAAAAATTGAAATTTGAAAACTGAAAAATTTCAAAAAAGTTTGTGTTTGTTTTTGACAACTGAAAGCTGAAACATTTCAGCCATCAAGCAAACATTTTTGGTTTTTACTGATATATTCCCCAACCAGCTGAACATTTTCAGTTTTTGTTTTGTTCCAACCAAATAGCCTTTTTCCACAAACAAAACAAAAACACCAAGCCTTTTGAACTGAAATTTTTTTTGATCGGCTCTAGAATTTTGCAGGATTGAAGCCATAGTCCATAGTAACTGTCACGCTGGCTGGATCAGGGGGATCCTTAGGTGTATTCAGGAGCTCTGATTACTCCTTTCTACACCAGTCTCGCGTTGGGGGTGTCACGCTGGCTGGATTGGCGCAGGGGACATTTAGCATATTGTTTGACATCAGTATGCCAAAATCATAATAATTCATGTGAGATACGCCATGCCAGGTACTGTTAGAAAGGCTATAATGTGCTAAGTAAGATGTTGATGTTTATGTTCATGTGTTATATGTGAGTTGGAAGTTATGGATATGTTTGATATATCAGCATTTCAAACTGTGCTGTCTGGGTAAAGACTCAGACAGGATGGCTGCAGAACAATAGCCTGCTTAATGGCCCATTAAGACATTCCCAGGGGCCCAGGGGGAGAAACCAGGGATGTACCTGATGAGGCACCAGGACTGGCCCATGTGACTCTGGACTCCATTTTAGTTCCTGTAAAACCCCACAAACAGCATGGCCAGGGCCAGGAGGTATATAAGGCAGAGGCCTGGGAAATCCATTTTGTCTTTCAGTCAGGATTCAGCTTCAGCTACCAACTTACCTCTGGATCAGCTCAACTACAACTGAACTGAAGCTGTGAAAGAAAGGACTGAGACCCATCCAAGTATTGGATGTGCACCAGAGGGACTATACAAGCCTGCAAACTCCACAGTTCTTCTAGAAACCTGATGTATATGGACTTACAAATCATTTGTATGTATATGTTTCCTTTAATCCTTTAACATTTCTTTTATGGTTTGTTTCTTTCTTTTATAATAAACCTTTAGTTTTAGTTACTAAAGGATTGGCTGGCAGCGTGGTATTTTGGGTAAGACCCATACTTATATTGATCTGGTGCTGTGGCTGACCATTTGGGGTCAGAGGGAACCTTTTTAGTAAAGAGCATGGAGTTTAAATAGCTGGTCTCTTTACTGGACCTAGTGGCTGATTGGGAGCCGGAGACTGAAATGCAATAAAGGAGACTATGTGTATTTGTGTACTGGCTTCTTGATAACCGGTGTGGTAAATCAGAAGCACTGTTTATGGCTGGTTGGGAAGTCTGGCTTCAGTGCCACCCACCAGAGCTGAGAGAATCTGCTCTCCTTTTACAGCCTGCCCTGACCTTGGCATTTTCAGGTGGCTACCCTAGGCACAGAAGGGTCACAACAACAACAACAGCATTGTTCTAGTTGTATTACAGATTAACATGAAGGTAAAAGGTCTAGGCTTCTCTCTCAAACTAGTTTAACTTCACTGACTCTAATGGTGTTACTCCTGATTTATAGTGGTGTAAGTGAAAGGAGAGTCAGGCCAAGGGTCGTGATCTCAAAGAACTTGCAATCCTAGGTTTCAGTCTGCCAACACTTATACATGTGAATACAATGGCATGTGCATAAGAATCAGGAGGGTACAAATAAAAGAATGTTTGTACGAAAAGTTGTATGCTTGAAGAGTGACGTTTAGGACCTACCATGTTAGTTGCCTGGATAGATTTCTTTCCCCATTCATCTAGTGTGTTAACACTCTCTGTAAAGGGTTCATAGGTTTCACAGAGAAAATACTTTTAGGATGGAATTGAAGAAGAGGTTCAAGGAATGGCAGACTAGTTCAGGGAGAGATTGCAGGCATATGACTGCACAGAAGAAGCACAGAGATGACTGTCTGAAATGTTATGTTTAGAAGTGCAGCTTGGGTGGAACAAATGGGCAAAATGGAGTGCAATCACTCACTTCAATGAAATGAGAAGAGCATCTGAAAGTAGCATCAATACACATGTGTAATTTCTATCTGCGTTAACACAAGGTAAGTACTAAAAACTTATCTATCCCAAATTTGTAAAAATCAGTCTTTTCACAGATATTTTTTAAGATGGAAAAACTCCAATGTTCTAATTTTTTTGCAGCAAATACTTTACCCAGCTCTAGTTAGCATCACTAAGATTAACACATACTCTTAGGGGGAAACAGACACTTTCTTTCTTTTGCTCCCATGCACTAAGGAAGACTTATTACTAATATACCTTTTAAAAACACAAGTTGCTCTGACTCTAAATTGAAAGAGCCTGAGACAAGAATACCTTTAAAGATAAAGAAAACTTTCTTTTCCAAAAAATCCCAGCTTTTGGCTTTCACAACAGACTTTCTATATGTTCCGTTTTTGTGTAGGGAAAAATGGTAATAAAAAATAGCAGAAAATAGGGACAACACATTCAACTAATAAAACACTAACTATGAATCATTACATCACCAGAACAAACCCCCTGTTAACTGATCATGTTCTGAAAGCTGCCTTTTTCAAATTAAATTTCTTGTGGGTGTCACATGGCTCATACTCTTAACTTATTTTAAGAACTATTCCTTCCTTATGAATTACAGTATCACACATTCAGTAAGCAACAGCTATGAATACAATACATACAAGATGGTGAAGATCACCTTGATTGCTGAATTAAAGATTAGGTCACTGAGAAACTGCATGGCTTGGTTGTGTCTAAATATAACCTATAGCTGCTTTTCCAGATACATACATCCCACTTTTATGAAAAGTTCAGATTTTTAAAAAGCAGGAAAGAGATCTATAAATTATTCTGACCTTTAATTGAGAATCAGGGACATGGACAACTTTTTTTTTTTTTTTTTTTTTTTTTGAGAGAGACTAGAGTTAAAAATAATAAGATAATAGCTATTGAAAATACCATTTGCACGTTATCTAACTATCGTAGAAGGGACAGTTACCTGATAACACAGTTTGTTCTCTTTAGTCCAAGAGGGGTACAGTCCTCTGACAGTTCCTCTCTTTCCCCAAGAATATCAGCAGGCTCTTGATACCCCAGACTGGACTGAAGGTCTCTTTTGAAGAAAATTCTGGCTCCTTCCTTCCCTGGCTGGAAAATGGCTCAGCATGCAGGGTCTCCTCCTCCTGTGAAGGGGAACTCCTTGTACCTGGGAGAGGCTTCCATTTGTCCTTCTCCCACCTCTTTCTGTAGCCAGGCTGTCTGTTTCCTTCCTCTCATTAAGGCCACTGATCATCTTTCACTCTCTCTGCACATGAAGACTTGATTTTCCTGTCTCTGGGACACATCCAGCCAGCTGCCATTCCTCTGGGGCTAACTCCCAGTGTCTACTCATTGGCCCTTTTCTTCCTCCTACAACAGCACTTCGATGTGCTCTTTTCACAAAGGGAAGCGGGGAGGTAATCATATCAGTAATTAAAGATATATTATGGTGTCTAAAACCAAGAATAAACAACTATGGTGGAAAAGCTCTTGTGTTGCTGCTAATATGGTTGGCTTAGTACCAGGTGTAGTAACCAGAATGCAACAGAAGGGATCATCAGCTCTGTACATTCAACGTTATAGGTATTCTTTGAATTTGGCATGCCCGGACATCATTAAAAGTAATACTATCATAAATCACTTGAAACTGTTTATGAAATCACAAAACTAATTTAAAAACTCTCAAATATGCTATATATTAGGACATAAAATATGATGTGAAATACAACACCAGGCATTCACGTCTTCTGTCCAAGATGGACTCTGTGTGCAGAAGAATTTGCTTCCTGGGAGATTGCAAAGGATGCAACAAAAGATCCTAAAATGAGAGGTCAAACTGGTGGTATAGGAACTCAAATGGAAAAGTTTAACTTACTCTTTCATCTTGAACAAAAACAAAAAGCTCTAAACATGGATCAAACATTTCAGCACCAAAAGGCCAATCTCTTACAAAAATTACACTTAATTCACTTTAGTGCATCCAATCAGATGAAAATGACCATTTATACTAGGAGCAAATCTACCAAAAAGGATTAAAGTTGGAGAGAGTCTGTATGACTGAACTTCCAAGGAAGAGAAAAGTTACCAAGAAAATGCAAATAGGGACAAGGGAACACAGCTACCCAAATGCAATAAAGGAATTTTATAAGTACATCTACTATGAAGTAATTGATTTTATATTGTCCCATATTCAATCAAGATTTGAACAGAGAGCCTACAAAATTATTCAAAATCATGAAACTTTCATAACAATTCCAAACATAACAGAAACACAATTTCAAGAGGTGCTTCAGGTGTATGGTTCCGATTTCAGCCATGATTACTCAGCTTCATCTGTAGCAAACCATCAGCTTACAGAAAAATCATTGAAGTCAGTTCAGAAATACCTCAGTTCACTTAGCTGAACCAAACATCTGCTGTTTTTTAATGTGGTGAAATTGATAAAAAAATATTTTGGTAGTTCCAGCAACCTATGCTATACGTGTGCATAATTTCAATGCTCTACATCCTATTAAAACAAAGGTTTGATACATACTGGGACAATCACAGCTCAATTGGTGTATGATTTTACTTGTAAATAAGGAAAAAAATGATGACTTCCAGTTTACAGGTGTTATAGAAGAATTCTTTTCAAGAAACTCAGAGAGAAGATCATGGTTTATAAAGTTTTCAAATTTCTAAGTAGTTCTTTTTACTCATTTAAAAAGTAATGTTCAATGAGTAGTTTTGTACTATGACTAAATATGTCCACTTTTAATAAAATTATATAAACAACCTTCTGTTCCAGACTCAAGTTTTTCCTTTATTAATGTACTCCCTAAGATTTTTTTTTTCTTTTTTTTTTTTTTTTGGTTGATGGTGGTGGGGGTAACCATCCCCTGTCAGCTCCCTACTTGTTTACACCTAGGAGAATTCAGCTGCCAGAACTACGGGGATACACTTTCATTTATTCTGACCTCACGAGAAGGTGCTAGGCTCCTTCTTGAACTATCAGGATTCAACCCTAGTGAGTCCTGGCATAATTTCAACACTGATACTAACCCTCTTTCTTTGAGCGCTCCCAGAGTTTGGAGACAAGCCCATTTGTGTCTAACAACTGTAATTAATAATACATCAGAGTTATTTCAGAAATGTCTCTGACTTCTTTAGGCAATATGCATTCTTGGTCATTCTGTGACACCACATTCCTGAAACAGAAGGTAGTTCATTTATATGGTGTGGAAAAGTTTTTCTGTTGCAGTACTGTAATAATACCACAAAGTACAGTTCTACTCCTCTGTGCCAACATTTTAAGCAAGTAAAACCTTAGACCATTTTTATAGTGGTGTAATTACACTACTTCTAATGAAGTTACTCCTGCTTTTCACCAATTTTAGTGAGAGAAGAACCAGGCTCTCAATATACACTTACAACAATAGAATTTATCAAAATTATTTTTCACAGTTTAGGGGTAATTTCCTTATTATAAATATGTCATAAAATGGATTATGACTCTGAAATATGGCACTTCTCCATTACAATATATCAAATGATTACTTACACCAGCTGCACCAATTGTACATATCCTTAACAGCCACATGGTATCACTGAGAACTACGGGGTCATAAAAAGAAGTTTCATAAAATTGGTACAGAAGAAAGGAACTTGTGTGGTTTCTCTCTATAGGCTAAAACATATTGGGAGAAATTCATTTTTGACATCACTGTAGTTATAGCAGGGATGAATCTGGCATAAAATTTTATCTTACTCAAACTTCTATCTTTCCATACAAATATCACACACTCTGTAGTATTCTGATTGTTGTTATATGGCAATATGATTGTCAAGGGAGCAGAACTTCCCTGGTTTATTTTGTTTTGGGAGCTTTTCAGATCTGAAATTGTAGGATATTACTCGTCTCTCGATTGGTATAATCAGAGCTAGGACTTCTGGCTATCATTACGCTGATGGCCTATGAAAAATGTCATGTCAACAGTGGGAGTAGAATTCAGATGCTCCTGCTCCAAAGCACAGGACTATGCTAACTGAGCTAAAACAGGAATCTCCATTAGCTATCAGTAATGTTCGCCACAGTGGAATGATTCTGATTCCATCTAGCAGAAGTCAGTGGAACACATGTTCATTTGCCAATACATTATATTGTTTCATGCTCAGTCACATATTTTGGAGTTTGCTTTCAGTCAATCTGACTGGGTATAAATGCACATCAAGACTAAAAATAGAATGTTTTGTTGATCAGAAAACAAACTCTGTGGGTGATGGGTGCATAGGACAGCAGGAAATCTGACATCACATAAACTGCTCAGACCTCGTCAGATATGACCAGGTTCTGTGGAGTCAGCTATTCTTGCCAAAGGCCCCTCTCTCATGTGAAAGAATATACTTTATGGGAAAATTACATTGTGATTTCAAACGATATAAACAATTAGTGAAGCTTTTCCCACATTCCTTTTTGTAATACTTGCATATGTCTGGCTTTTAATGTTGTGATATTAATGTAATTTAAGAGATAAAGATTGTAACTATTTATATTTTTTTTTATATATTTTGTAAAGTTGAGAGAGAGAAAGAACTCCAAAATAAATTACTAGAATAACTAGAGACCCAGCATTCTTATTCTTACGGCAAAATATGTGAGATAGAGAGGCTATTATGCTATACCTTTTCAAGGGCTGTAGTAAAATCTCTTTGCATAGCACCTTCTAATGCTCCCATGGGGTGGTAAGGCTCTGCACCCTTTACAAACTACTAAACAGCCAGACACAGTTTAGCCCATGCCAACTAAAACCCACAGGGCCAGATCTTAGTATAAAATGACATTGTTTCAACTGAGTTCAATGGAGCTATGCTGACTTATGCTAGCTGAGAATCCAGCCACTATTTACATTTCTCATGTCACATCCAAGAATTACAAGGCTTAATGTAATAACCGTAAATAGTCACATATGCGTTACTGACTAGCACTTCATACTTTACCTTATCAAAATGTAATATAGATAAAAAAAACACTTTGATAATGCAAAGTGTGACGTGCTAGTCAATAACACATATTTGTACAACATATTGTATACACATTTATTTATATATATATATATATATATATATATATATATGAAATATCTCTAGCTGCTTATTGCTGGCAGGCTGATGTGTTTTACTACACAGTATGATTTCCATAATATATTCATTGTGCAAGGATGATTTCTGACTACCATTTAATAACCCTACCATTCAGACATTCACTATATCTTCACAGGGTACTGTATATGACTGTGATGACTTGCATGTACGGGCAGCAGATAGTCCTGTAACATTTGTAGCTTTCCTGACTCTCCAGTTATGAATGTTCAATGTTGAGACTAATGAATGTCATGGTTGTAGATTCACAGCACATATTGTAAACATCTGAAGCTTAGAAACAGTTTATAATATCTTTATTTTTCTTGGTAAGACGCAGAGTTTATTCTCTTTGGATTTTCAAAATTCCATTACTTCAAAAGATAATGTAATTTTAATTTGTCATATAACATGTACAATAAAGTGAAAGCTATAGGTTATTTATTATGAAAAAATCTGTTATGTCTAGTTGGTTCTTCTGAAGAAAAGAAGTGACAGTTCTATTTATAGCCATATTCACTCTGTCACTTTCCTGTGTCACCAGGTAAAACAGGAAATAATAATTAGCACACTGGCTCCCATTTCTGGAAAATTAATGTAAATACATGCTGCAGGCAACCACAGAAATGCTGCTTTTTTTAAAACCGGAATCACTCATCTAACAGAAAGTGCTGTCCAGTGCTGAATTATTTTTAATTTTTGTAGACAACCTTCTTGTATATATTCAGAAGTGACTGCATCATAAATTTTGATTTGTGTAGGGATAAAGGGAGAAGGGAGGAGATGACTGACATATGAAAGAGGGCCAGTGTGTTTTGATTGTTAAATAATTTGCCAGATTACAATCTGTGATGTCTGATTCATGCATTCATGGAAAAAAACATTGAAATCCAGGTTTGCTAAATAAACAAACAAACCAACAAATGTAGACATTGATAATCCTACTCATTAGTCGGCATTAGAGAAAAAACATCCGATAAGGTCCTCTCTGTAAACTGATCAACAAAAATGCTTTATTTTTATGGTACTTCCTTTCTGATTATACTGATATTTAGGATGCCAAATGTAGAGAATGTTACAAGAGGCCCAGTCCTGTAAGGTGGCGCCAAGAATTCTCAGCTCCCATGGATTTCAGCTTCTTACAAGAGATGTCCATCATCTTTCAAGGTTGGGTCCTAAATTAGGGATAGGAACATTTTTAACTATGCATCTCAGTTTTCATGATGACAGGGACTGGTAAATAGCAGAGAAAGCTCTTTACCTGTAGGCCACCTGTTCAACTCTTGCCTATAAATCTCATTCCTCTAGTGTCCACTTCCCAAAACAGCACAGTCACAGTTGACATTAACTGGTGCTAATGCTAGTGATGTTAGTCATGGTAATAGGCCAGGAGAACAGACTCCTAAATTAAGATTCAAACTGAACGGAGACAGAACAGGTTGCTTTAACTCAAGGACACACAGCAAAGTCTGTTTTGTGCAGCCCAAACATATCTGAAAAGAAGATGGCAGCAGACCATAACCCTTTCTTGACCTGAATCTCTTTTAGCATACATTTCATTACAGTTTTAGAGTCCTGTCACATCATGCATGACTCAAATTTTGGTGTAAATTATATGAAAAAGTACATAGAACGAATCTTATACATGAAACTGATTTTTATCTACATGGGCTAATTATCACACAAAGAAACATTCACTCAGTTTGGATAGCTGGAAGTGGAATTACACAAATCCAAAAGGAAGTAGGAAGAGAAATGGAATAAAGGACTCAATCCTGCTTTCCCTGGAGTCATTCGGTGTTTTACTGTTGGCTTTAGTAGGGACAAGATCAGCCTCAAAGAGAATCATGCTCAGGCAAAGAAAATTGATTCATAAAACACTACACTGGGAAAAGTTGATCCTGAGAGTCCATGATAAAGCTGCCTTCAATTTATTTAATTCACATAGCTGATGCGTATGTAGCAGATAAGCCATACAGACACTTACTTGCCAGCTTAAAAACACAATAATGGGTTCAAATAGATTAATGCCTAAATGACAGAGGTAAGATCTTCATGTTCCATTTATGTTTTTTCTTGTACGGACATTAACTGTGGACAATGTAATAATTTTCCATTCACTATATCTGCCTTCCTTTGTGACTTTCCTACAGTATCACAAAATACAATATATGATTCTTTGTTTGTCTGTTTGTTTTTCTGATGAAACAAAGTAACTGGTAGCACTGACATCCTTATTTTAGCAAATAAAGGTCCAGAACTACACTTTATACTGTACTCCATCATCCAACCCTGGCTGGACACAGGAAGGACGGTTTTATGGTTAAGGGACTCAGAAGACCTGAGATGAATTTCTGCCACAGATTTCCTGTATGAACTTGGGCAAGTCACTTAATCTCTCTGTTCCTCAGTGTCCTATTGGTAAAATAGGAGTAATAATACTTCCCTACCTCACAGGTTATAATGAGGTTAAATTAATTAACTTTTGTGAGCTGCTCCGTTACTACAGTGAAGGGGACTATATAAGCACCTAGATAGTGTGAAGTGGTATGAAACTCAGTGAATATAAAAGAAACAGATTTTAGAGCACCAGAAGTGGCAATGACATGATAATCAGTATGAGAATTCTGTAGCTAAGGTAGCTCTCTCCCACATTGGGGTGAGAAGCCAACCATTTCCTGCACCCTGCAAGCTGATGAAGTTTGCATCCTTATTACTGAGTATAGTATGAAGTGTTTTGTTTGCATTGAGAACTGCTTTATTTTCTTATAATAGATACATAATAATAATTTGGCCTAGAGTTGAATTTTTTAAAAAAGTTATCACTAAGTCCCCACCTACATGCTACTGCATGGTTGGATAGCTCGGATATTCCTTTTTAAAATGTTTGGAAGCCAAGGCATACTTGGAAGGAACAGAGGTATTTTAAACTATACTTATCAGGCTTTGTTAGCTCTATTGAAATGGTGAAGAAGGTTTAATATACAGAATTACTTACGTTTTCCCTAATGAATAATAATAAGCATTTTCCCTAATGAAAAATTCTCACTAGCTAAGTTTATATTCTATGATAATTTAAAATGAGTGCATGTTCCCCATCCCCTTCAAAAATATGGCAATGTTTTATAAAAACTTTATGAGGACTAAAAACTACAGAAAAATTAGTGGCACATGCAGAAATGCTTTCTTCCTGCTTTTCTTTTATGAGTCACAGTAGTTTTGGAATATTTTCTCTATAGGTGTGGAGGCAAGTTGCTTCCATGTAGATTCATATAAAAATGTGGATTATATGGCTGCTAAAGCAGACTGACAACCTCAACATTAACTGACTGAAAGTTACTCATCTCCACAGTTTTCACACTCCACACTCTACCCCTAGTTCAGTTAGTGAAATCCTGAGACTACAAGCTGAAATTAGGTTTTCTGTGGCAAATTGAACTGCTTCTGGTGCTGTGAATCCACAAAGAAACAAAGGTCCGAGACCTGTCTTTACCCATCCCTCTTTACAGTTAGCGGAACCTGATTCTGTGGGAGACAGCTGCCTGACGCTGGTGGTGATCCCTGCTCAGTGTTCCAGAGAAAGGAAAAAAAACAGATCTTCCTTGTCCTAAGGGAAACATCTTTCCTGGCTCCAGGTTTGATCATCAGTAAAACCCTCTGTTTGTGAACAAGTATTCCCATCATTAGACATCTAATTAGAGTCCTATGAAACTTGGCTGTTTTACCTCACAGAGATTTGTTGGAACACTGTATTGGCCCTGAGTGGGTTCACGATCAGGGAGGGTTGAAATCTGAATAGTTTGAAACCAGGATAAAATGGCAATTTTTTATATGAAACCATAAATCAGTCCAGATTTGTTAAGGTTTCAAAACATTAACAAAGCTGTGAATGAAAGTGGCCTGAATTTAGAACATTATATAGAACTATATTTTTATACTCAGATTACTAGTGTCTATCTTCTATTCACACCAATGAGAAGCAATATCCATTTTTACACATACCTTTGCAAGAATTATGTTACATTTTTACATATGCATTCATAGTTGATGCTAGCAATAGTTATATTCATGACACTAGCTGAGGATTCCCAAGTCCTAAGACTTCATGACTTAGTTACAACTAGCAATGCCAAATTTCAGCTCATGGGTTGCATTTTCTTGGCACCCACATTTCAAAATTTTACCCCTTGCCATTTCACTTGGCACTATTAAGTGCCTCTTAAAGTGTTTTTTATTTAAAAACAAATTAAGAAATGCTTTTATCAGATTAAAATATTTTTTTTAAATGTAAGAAGTTAAAATTATTTATATTGTATTAATTGTTCTTATCAACTAAACAATACAAAATGAGACCGTGAACCAGGTATGCAATTGCCCTCATCACTATGATCTATCAGCTATGTGAAGAAGATGGTAAGTAGAGTTTATTATTTCTCCTGGAAAAAAATGTATAGAAACAATAAAGTGAAACTAGAGATGAGCAAGGAGGTCACTCTCTGTCCTTAGGTGGAGGCTTCAAGTGAAGTCTTGGTTTCATGCATATTTATCGAAACACAACATGCTGTTATCCAAGATTTGAAAAAATACTATAACCTGAGGAAAACTTGTAAGGGCCATGACAAAACCAAACAAGCCTTAGAATCACATATTGGATCAGAGTCACAGTGTATATTTACATGAATCTGGAAATTTTCTGAGAATGTAAGTGGAATTGCTTAAATCATTGTCTCTCATTAAGATTAATATATGAGCTCAGCAGGACAAAAACAAGGACATAGGGAAATGCTGAGGTCAAGACCTAGGATAAATATGAGAAATGTGCCCTAAAAGCCTCATGTCTTCTCCTGCAAAAGTGCAATTTAAGACCTCAATCCTACAATGAGATCCATACACGAACAGGAGTTTGTCTAAAAGATAAAATGATCAGTGTAAATGAAGATTTGCAAAGCAGATGGAAGTCCTGGTTGGCTTTAACATTTGGCTTGAATTTAGCCTGCCTCTTCTTTGTGTTGTTATGGATCTCTTCTTTCCCCTGGCCTTAAATCTAAGAGACCTTAACAATTAAGTTAAAGTTTAAAGCACATAAATGCCCCCACACGCTTAGGTTTTCCTTTAAAATCTCATTGCTAACCTTCTAGTTACCTTAATTAAATCCAGAATGTTTTGCGTTGTCTAAACATTTCTGGGATTAAACATTTTGATCTCAATTATATGATGAATATTTGATTATAAATTCAATGTATAATTAGCAATAGCAATTATAATCCTCCAAAATGTTTAATAACTTTAAATTATCAAGGATTCCATTAAAGTGGATTATATACAAGATGGTGCCAAAAGGTAAATTCAAGGACATCATACACTTTTTTAAAAAACCAAAGTATTAAAGTTTAAAAGAAAAAGGGATTTAGAAATTTCTCCAAAGTTATTTTTTAAACTGCAAGATCCTGTTTCAAAACCAATGTGTGTATCATTCCATATTTTACATAGAGGTAGAATAAGTGTGTCAGTCTGACAATATCCTGTAATATCCTGAACAAACCTTATGGAATTAAGATAAACTTTATTGAATTAAGTTAAACCTTATCGAATTAGGGTTAATACCTTTGGGTACATTGTATTAAAATGCAATTATGTATGTGTTACTGTGGCATTGTATGTACCATCTCTTGTAGGGAGAGGGAATGCTAAAGAACTTTGTTCATTATCAAACCTTTGAAGCCAACCCCCTGAAGAGAGATATGTATACTAGTTCAAACTGGACTCTCTAGGGACCAAAAGACTAAGAAAGCAATTTTGGATAAATAGTTTGGTTTTAAACTGGTTCATGGCCTCCTTCCTGATCCAGCAAATGGACAGGACCCTTGATCCATGGGCCCCAGTCCTTAGGGTAGGGTTGGAAGGACTGGGTCTACTAAGACTCTTAAAACTGAGTGTTTGTTTTGAGCTGAAGCTGTGATGGACTGGTAACAAGGAATCACCCTTAGGAGTGGGGTTGAAGGACTATTCCTGCCAAAATCCATGTTAGGGTTAGTGTTACCTTTTATAAGTGTACTAGCATATGTGTAGGTTCATTTATTATTTTAATATGCTTTCTCTGCAATGCTTTTTACTTTAGGAAATAAGTAGGCTTGCATAGAAATAACTGTGTAGTACTTATAACTACAGCAATTACACTGTTAACCATCTTTGAAGAGAAAGCAAGCAGATGTCCTTTGGCAACCTGACTGTGCTAGGAATGACATAATGAAAGCATGGAACTGTGAAGCCCGGAAATACCCCCACTCACAAAGGCAATGGGGAGGAAGGTGGAAACCTGAGTGGGTGTCCTTCCTGACCACTGAGGAGGAATTGTGACAATAAGCACTTGAGTGAAATACAGACTTGGAATTGCTCCATATGTGTGTGCCCAGCCTTGCACCTCTGAAGTCAGTAGGATTGCTGCAGTTACTTCAGTAGTGCAGGACTGAGTGAAGATCATGAAGTGATGTTATTTTACAGTAACCACCTATGGAGTGTTGTTGTTACACTGAGAAACATATTGTCATTAGAGATGGTTGGGAATGTTCCATCAGAAGTATTTTCTGATGGAAAATGCACTTTTCAAAAAATCAAATTTTTACATGGGAAAATGTTAATTGTGTAAAAAATTTGATTTTCCATCGGGAAAAGTAAAATGAAATATTTTGTTTCTGCTTGGTTTGACCCAAAGTGGAATATTTTGCTCTATTGAACTGAAGTGTTTTATTTCAAATCAATTTAACATCAAGCATCATTTCCCTGTCATGGTGAATTGTAGTAGTTTGAGCCCTCATTCTCTCCTATGGGCTGGACTTCCTGGAGGACTACAATGCAATATGGACTCCCCCCAACCCAGTTGTGTGGTACATCATGGGAATCATAATACGCATGCCTAATGTAGTCCAGCTATGGATCCTGACTCATAGGGGAGAATGGGAGCATGAGGCTTCTGAACTACAACTCCAATGAGGTAATATGACACAATATAGAAATGCAGTTTAATGTTGAACTGTTCTGAGGCAAAATGTTTTGGGTCAATTCAACAAATGGAAATGAAACATTTCAATTTTGGGAAATTTTCACTTTTGTTGAAATGTTTTGCTTTGATAAAAAATGTGTGAATTCCATTTTTAGGGAATATTTCATTCCAAGAAAAATTTTGTTATTTCAGTTTTTCATCTAAATTTGGGATGAAAATATTGGGATGAAAATGTTGAAATATTGGAATTTCCCATGGGACAAAAATTCCGAATTTCAACCAGTTCTGGTCATTATCAGTTTTCAGGGTGAGAAAAAATGGTAAGACCAAGTATGGTACAGTGAGCTCAATTAAATTATCCAATTAACAAATAATACAAATTATCAAGTTTTTTCCTATACTTAGATTAGGAGATACTTAGTACCTAGGTGGTTAATGATGGCACACACTGATTTAAATGGCTTCATAGGTACTAAATGCGAGCTGTTTTGTGAATCACATGCATTAGAACTTTTGCTAGCTATTCAGAGTGCTCGCTGTCAGCTCTTTAAATTATATTGCTGGGTAGTGTCATATGGCACTGGTAAAGAGTCACAGAAAGTCATTTTTTTCTAACACTAAACCAGAAACTTTATTCAATTATTTTAGTATTATTTCTAAGTTCTGCTCTGCCCCTTTGCAGAGTTTCTGACTAGAATGTTCTCCAGCCCCTTCCTGCCTGGCATCCTGCTTGCTACATTTTTAAAGAAAAAGTACATGTAGCCTCCACAGATATTTACATGAACATTTCCTTGATCTAATACAATCCTCACATTTTGGCTCTTCTGTGGATATTTTATTATAATCATCTTAATAAGAATGAAATTTACATCCCTCACACAAACTCCAAATAAATAGGACCAATAGGGAAGGTCGGGGGGCCGTGTATTTTTCCCACAAACTCCAGATATTATGGACTGTGTGCTGGAGAATGTCACTTTAAATGACTAAATATTATAGAAAGGATCAATCCATAAATAGTTATAAGAATTTGGACCGCTTCCAAGTGCTAAGAGGGGAAGAATCTATATTCTAGTTTGGGCCTGTTAGATCTTTATTGAAGAATGCATGTAGAATAGTTCATATTTTATCCTATAGATGGAACAAAATTAAAACCAACCATCCCATAATTCCCTATTTTACCATTTCCACAGCTGCTAAATCAAAGACTGCAATTTCCCCATCATAAACTATACGCAACATGTACATAACCAAGGGGAAAAAAAGAACCAAGGATGTTTTATTTCTGGTCCCAATACTTTCTGTTTAAAAAACAAACAACAAATACAGCTGCTTCTCAGAGGGATCAAGATGGGACCTAGGTAACCTTTCTTGTATTCCCGTCACCACTGTTTTACTACGTCTAATTTCAGTTTATGTTCAGTAGAGCTTGTTGTTTAGGATGCTAATGGGCTTTGTTTGGACTTCTATGCTTCCTTGGATATCATTTCCTTTTGATTCACTCACCTTTAATGTGCAGGTATTTTCTCTCTGGGTGTACAGTACATTTAAGAATGTTTCATGCAAATCCCTCATAAGATATATACTCAAACTCTTACACCTAAAAAGGGGAGAGAGCCCGTATGTCAGTTTTTCAGGAGTGCTCTTATAGATATCTATGGTATAACAGATCAGCCTATCCTGACTGGTTCTTGTGAATCAACAGTAACATCTACAACCTCTTTGTTGTGTCCACTTTTGCTGTGCCATTTACTGCAAAGAAGGAACAAATAATGCAAAGGTCATTTAACTGCATCAGTGCTACAGGGATCTAAAGCACACAATACACTTCCAGTGGGCATTTAGTAGCAGAGTCTGGTGGAAGCAGGACACGCAATTGCTAAAATGATTTAAATTAATAGTCTTAGTCTTCTAAACTCACAGTGATTCAGAGGTAAAGCATAGAACCGGTTAACACCAGTGCTTGAGCCTCAGAAAAGGCTTTATTCAGAAATTTGGGTTGCAATGACATACAGGAAGAAGATAACAGGCACCGAGTAGCAATACAATACATGATTTTAGTGAAGTCTAGTTAAGACTTGGCAATACAAATATAATAACTGACAGGATTTTAAAGCTTAAATATATGTTTTAAAAAGTGTCTAAACTGTGTGTTCAGCAATGTGAGCCTGATATGTGCCTTCTATGGAAAACTGCTAGGCTTACAGATGCTAATTCCTTCTTTCTTCCATGCTGACATCATACACAAACTGCCATGTCAAATCTAACATTTGGAAGCAGCAAAAGGCAGTATTATTAGTTCTTGTTTGTAGCTTTTGCTGAAAAGTCAGTCAGTCTAATTGGAATTACACTGCAGTGCAAAGTAGACAGTAACTTTCAGGGATTTAAAAAGAAGAGGCATTAAATAAATTACTACCTTCAAGGCTGCAAAGCTTTTGCTGAGTGAGTTACTCAGCTAGTAATTCCTGGCATATAATAGTCTTGCAAGCCAAATATATTGCAGAATTCTTTCAGGAATATTATTTTCCATAATCATGAATGAAATAAAACCACAAGCTGTCTGTATGTTGGAGCTGATTTTGTTTATTTGCTTTTAAAAGTTTAGCTTTTGCTTTTCTCTCTCTCAAGATTAGTAAACTCTCAAAATCTCTCTTGATCACTATGCCCTTCAAAGTCTAATAAAAGCTGCTAAATCACTGCTGGGACAAAGGTCTCCACTGTAGTGTATGAAAGAGCAGATTTCCAGTCATATGCTATATTGAATAGCCTTGGTGAATGGAATACAGTGCACTGAATCTGTGACAGGCTGAAACAAACCACATGCCAGCTCTGATTTCAGACTTACATAAGAGGCAGACCATGCTCTATCCTCAGCATGTAGGGAAATAAAGCAGTCAAATGGGTGTGGGAAGGTGGAACTCATGCAGAGGAAGCAAAGTTCAGCTTGTTTTTATTACTGCTTTACAGTACAGGATATTTCCAAATTTAGTTTTTGACCATTTATGCACTCCAGCTTTCCCTTTCTCATCTGGGCAACAGTATACAATTTGTATGTTCTAACCACAGAAGAAATGAGATGCCACAAAAGGTTTAGAGTAACAAGATTCTCTGTAATGCTATTTTACATGAAAAGTAAGTGCGGGGAGGGGAACAGGATGAAGAAAGGAAAATCAGTCAAGCTATAGGTGCTACCAAATATTCCCTTGGGTCATCAGAATTGTCAGGCTAATATTTCAACTACCTTTCCACTTCTTCTTGAGCCCTTTTATTTACCCATTCTTCAACAAAAAAGAGCTTGTCCTTTAGCTCCAATCAGATAAGCACCCACTAAAAGATATAACAGCCCTTCATTATTTCTTAAATTTATTCAGGCTGGTTTTTTGAAGAAACTGAACCTCAAACTAGCACCATTCTGTCTTCTCAAGTTTACCTATGGCACACTAGAGATTGCTGCTTTTAAATTACACAGCCAAAACAAAGCACCAGCGGTAACAACACACCAAAGGAGAAAAAGGCCTACAATACCAGATACCTTTTTTTTTTTTATGTAGGAGAGGGAGGGCAAATAAAAAACAAGGCAGTTTGACTCGTATGGTCTTCTTCAGGATGCAGTTACAATGGTGAGGAGGGAACCATTTTTGCTAAATATAAAAGAGTCCTATTTTTGAAAGAAATGCTACAAAATATCACAGGTTTTTCACGTTTAAACTATTTTCATAAATTGGCCACGAAAGAAGAACAACTCAATGTTGAGGGGTCTGAATTTTTTCTTGCAAATATTTCACACAATTGTGTTCTTCTCCAATCAGCTGTATAATTAAGCATGTTGCACTCTTTTAGATTGATGCTGTTGTACCATAAGGTCAAAATTGTCATCTGAGTATCTCAGTTTAGTAGGTACCCCAAAATGGAGCAGAAAATCAGTGGTAAAATTTTGAAAATTTTGGCTTGTGCTTTTTGTTACATTTAGGGTACTGGGGGCCAAATTTTCTGCTGGTGTAACTCAACTTAAATCAATGGAAATATACTAGCAGAGGATTTAGCTCAGGATATTTAGGAGAGTCCAGAACACATATTGAGCTTTTTCCAGAATCACCTTTAAATTAGAGATTAGCCCAAACCAGAACTCCAGATCCAAAACATCCTATAAATTTTGGCATGAGGGGTTCATAATCCAAACTCAGATCCTGATACAAATATTTTGCTTGTCCGCTTTCTGTATCATGAGTCAAAATTAAAACCCAGATGTGAATACATCTCCCCATACCCCTGGAATTTGTGCTGCTTGAAATATGGATGAAGATATGCATTTTCTGGATTGGGACCTCTGTACTATAAATATATTAATTGATGTGCAGGAGCAAATTTTAAAGGAACAGCTGATCATTTGCAAAGATAATTCATGTTAACAGATCTACACCCCTCCTCCTTACGTTGCAATCCTTTATTATAACTGAAATTTATCAAACCTTCTCTGCTAAGTTAGAACTGCAGCTGATTACCAGAAAAAGGCTTCATCTAATCTCTCTGGGAACAGTATACAGAGTTAAAAGTTAACAAACAGTAGAGAAGCTTTGCATTATGCATAGGAATATAGGATATGTCATAAAGGATCAAAGCGTTAGGTCCAACACGTTTGGTATCCTGCCTCAAGCAATAGCCAAGATTTGGTTGTTCAGAGAAAGGTAAAAGCCCCCAAACTCACACTCATTGCAGATAGCTAATTATTCAAAGCTGAGCAATGGGACTAGAAAAGGGAGTAGAAGAAATGCCTTCCTGATCTCAATAGCAATCAGTTTACATCTTGAAACATGGGATTTTTATACCCTTATCTTTACATATAAACTACAGATGATGTTGGTCATAAAACATTCCATTATTATGTATTACTATTATCACACATATTTAAGCAGAACTTCAGATTACCTATGTATCTCATCTAATGGGTATGACAGAGTTTAGTTTGTTCCAGTAGACATGCATTAGCTCCTGCTGCCATATGACACACTCATTTGCAGTTCAGTATATCTATGGGACATATTGAACTCATATGACGTTTCCAGTATATCTATGGGTTATATCAGGGAAATCCTACCTGGATTTCATTGTTTACTTTTGTAAAGTATGTAGTATTTACCTGACTGCTGAAGGAGAGAAGATCAAATGGTTTAAGTAGTCACAGTTTCCATGCCTTCCCCCACAAGATCTGTCAGTTGGCTGGCAAGGTTGCAGCTAGTCATCCGGAAGATGGAGGGTACTAAAGAGTGGTTTGCTCTCAGTAAGGCAAAGAGTAGTATAATCCCATTTAGCAAACGTGCAGCTGCTGGGGACTGAGAACAATGGGTGTGATTCTTTTCTATTTTGCACCAGAAGTGTAAAATACTCTACTGACTTGAGTGGAGTTACTTCTAACTGGTGCAAGTGAAAAAACAAGCAGGGCTAGTCTATTGAGAGTACGTACACACACATATGAGACCACCCTCTGTTTTCAGTTACACCACTTAACATCCATTGACTTCAGTGGAATTACTTTAGATTTAAGGCAGTCAAACTAAACACAGAATTCAGTCTAATAAACTCTCTCTTCCTTGCTTTTAAATAAATTCTTATATTTGTAAAACAGGTGCAGCTTTTAGAAAAATCAAGATGTGCTACACTTACAGTATTGATTGTAAGATTTTTCCTGACTTTTTTTTTTTTTTTTTTTTTTTTTTAATTTTGGGGTTTGTATTACCAATTGGTACAATTATTCTTCGATGTAGTTAAAAGAAAGGGAATCAAAGCTAGTCTCCTGGACAACGAATACCTCTTCTCTCTAGCAAAGTTTTCTTTTGTATAAAAAGACTCACTGTGTAATGGATACTTTAAAGAGAATTAGATAAAAGATTATGAACTTCCAGTGGAATCAGATCTTTTTTAGAAGCAAAAGAGCTTACTTCTTGCCCGGGGTATTATATATCAAGTGTTAGTAAGGATGATGATTATTAAAATTTCTGTAGAACCATACCATGGATTTACATAATATTTTACAGAACACATGCAACAGAAAGACACAATAGAGCTTACAATTTATGGCCCAGATTTTGGCCAGTCCCTGCACCAGGAAGCAGATTTTTGGTCAGCGTAGTTTCAAATCATTCATTCCTGTCATGGATCCTTAGGCAGAATCTGGCTCAGCTGCCACTGGTGATTGAAGTCCATGCTACCTTGCGTTGCTCCCTTGGGTGCTAGCTGCCTCAAAGACGGTGGGCAGAACTATAGCTCTTTCCTTCACATTGGCCCACAGAACTGGGTGGAAGCGGAACAGTGTAGCCTCAGCATGTGTGGTAGTGTTGCTGCTCTGACATGCACTCCCTGGGAGGTCCTGGAAAGAATTCTGGTTGGCTTAGCCAGAATTTCTCTTGGAAGTTTTTTCTGCAATGTGGCCCCTCTGCACTCCTTCCAGTGTGCATTAGGGGCAGACACATATCCTGCTTAAGACAACAAATGGATACAAAAGGAGCAAATCGAGTCCCTAGAAGTAAAAAAACCCAACAAAACAAAATAACAAAATCCACTATGGCTTAAATTGAAACTTGGAACATTCCTCTGCTCCTAAATAAAAAAGGCTTAGCATTCCCCCTCCATTAGTCAGAAAGATAAAATATCCAAGAATTTTCAGCCAAACATATCCCTGAATATTCTGATCCCTCCTTTTGTTAAAAATAAGATACGGTCTTATTGGAAGGAACACCTAATGGACTTTGCTTATCTTCTGTAGATGAAGGTTGGGGAACTGTAAGGTTTCATATGTGTCTCTAAATGGTGATATGTAATCTAACAGTCAGTGCCTCTGCCTTTGCCTTGTGGCCTTTTATTATTTTGGTTCACATTGTTCTTGTCACGAAAATGGATGGAATCCAGAATAGTTACTTTTTTATCCAGTGTATTTATCCACAGAAATTCTTGCTTTCAAAAAGTCCTGCACTGTAGCAAGTTTTCAGATAGGCTGGATGAGAACAATGAGATATAGTGACTTGTCCAAGCCCACACAGTCAGATAGTGGGTCTGTGGAATTAGAATGAAGACCCTTCTAGTTTCCAAACCTTCGATCTAAATGCTGGCTTCCTATATACTATTGGGCAGATTGACTTACAATGGAACTTTGCCAATTTACACTAGTTGAGAATCTGGCCCTATATATGAAACTCAGTATCATGTGCATTTATTGTGTTTCTTAGTAATTCATTATTTTGATCTGTTAAAGAAATGTTAATTGCCTCTGTTTTCATTCCATCCACTTTTAAACATCTATTATACAGTATTTTACTAGCTTGCATCATGTTATACTTTTAATGGAGACTTTGCTTACTTAATGACTAATAAGTCATTATAGCAAGACACCCATTTCACCCCACAGCTCAATATGTGATATTCACTCTTCTGCTAAAAAATATCCAGGGAATCTGCCAAAGGGGGTTACCCTAAAGTTGAGCTAGAGAGTTTGAGGGATGTTTGAAGGGCTAAAGATAAGATGGATATTTCACTATTCCAACAAAACCTTGATAATTAGTACTGACAGGACTGTCACTGCAGCATTGAAAGTAATAGACATTGTAATAGTAATAGACATAGGCATCTGACGAAGTGGGCTGCAGCCCACGAAAGCTTATGCCTACAGAAATTTAATGTGTTAGTCTTTAAAGTGCTATAGGACTTTCGTTGTTTTATTGAAAGTAATATCTGCCTTGGTTCTATGATAGATTTTCAAAAGTACTGCCAATTTAGATAGGTGCTTTTGGATATGACATTACAGTGAAATGCATCAGCAAAACTGTAATACATTGGAAGCAGAGAGGCTGCAAGTACACTGGAAACCCTTCATAGTGAATTACTTCTTTCACACTGTAGTCTATATGCTACATGAACTTTCACAATAATCAGAATTGCAACTGACACAGTGCAGAGCATTGAAAGAATTTGGGACTTTCCTTCCACTGCACTATCCATGGAGTTTCATAAATGGCTTTCACTCCATTTTGTGAATAATGGTAAGTAATGGATATCTCTAATTCTCTCTTCCTTAATAAAAGACTTGTGGCGTAGTAAAAAATGTTTAGGTGTTTTATCTTCTCTTTTATTCTGGACATCCATTTTCCCCTCCATGTGCCCCAAGCACTTCTCCTGTTATCAAATGGACAGTTTCAGTGTCAGCTGGAAGATTGCCACATCCTCAATAATACCCCTGAGCCTGAAATCCTTTTCAATGCTACTCTCACCCTTGGTACTATCGCTCTTTATGGAATCAAGACCAACACAGAAGAACTTGTAGTCTGGAAAATCCTGTAAATTCTCTTCTCCCTAAGAATGAAAATTCAGCTTACAAATGTTAGGATTGAACTTCCTCTCACAAAGCGTTAAATCAAATAGACAATTCATATTATTGTTGAAGAGCTTTTTTGTGGGGTGTCCAGCATTATTCTTTGGTGGTTGGCTTTGTGTTTAGTACTCAGAAGTTGGCTTGCTTAGCAAGCACCACCAACCATGAAAGGGAGTTGCTGGATTAATGTAAAGTTTTGAGTGTTGCCAATTCATTTTGATTTTTCAACAATGAAAATTCAAACACCTCTGTGAATGAACTTTCTCATTACTGTAAAACCAATAACCATGATGTATAAGCTAATGTTATGTTGTTATATCTACAAATATTCTTGGTCTCTCTTCATTGAGGAGATTAGATCCCAACTTGCTTAAAGTTGGGTATATACTTAAGTCCCTTGTTGAATCGAGGCTTTAATCTGCTGCTTTCACTTAAAAAAATAAAAGTTTTATGTTGTCACATCATATGAAATGAGAGATGCCAATAGAAGAATATCTTCTCCGTGTTGCACTGGTAGAAAAAACCATCATTATCGTTATTGTCATGCAAGTCAGGGAAGCCATGGACCTAGAACAATGCACACTGTGTGGTTAAAATGTTAGAGTTTCAAAGGTTCCGTTCTGCTGAGACCCTTGGCCTCCTGATACTTTTCAGGATTATATATCAGTTTAGAATCCCAGGTTGCTTTTCTTAGAAATACCTCATTTTCTTATTCATTTTCATTCTGCTCTGTGTATTTCTGTAAAGTGACATTTCCTGCAATCCTGCATGTTGGCACTTCATAGACCAGGGACCATCTACTGAAAAGATATTTCAGTCTTTGTGCCCATTTAATCTTTGTTCTCTGCAGAGACAGAGTGTTATGGTATGCAGAACCCCTGGGGTACTGCCTGGTAGCTGGGATATCACTGAGACCTCTGTCTGACCAGCTTGGGCTCTCTCTCACACTGTGATGCTGTGACAGGCCACAAACCCCTGGCAGATTTTGCACATACACAGCCCGCCACAGGCAGGGACCATACCTATCTTAGTTCAATGAATGCTTTCCAACCACTCACGAACCAACCATAGAGAAACTCCAGATGGCTCTTCAGACCAGGACTACACCATCTACCTGGGTCAAAAAGCCTAACCAGTGGAGATTATTATCCAGTCCGCCCTTCCCTCAAAGTGCAAAAGACATGCAACAGCTTTTGTTACTGAGCAGTTTGTCTAAGCACTTCCATCAAAGATACACTGGTTAAGATAAAACATTAAACAAGTTTATTAACTACAGAAAAATAGATTTTACGTGGTTATAAGTGGCAAATGTAGAGACTAAAAAAAATTACCAAGTGAAATAAACATAAGGTCACAGTCTAAATTCTACACACTAACAAGCTTAGCAAAGTCTCACCCTTGTTACCTAGTACAAGCAGTTTCTTAAACACAGGCTGGGCAACCTTCCCTGCCTAAGACTCCCCACCTGCCTTTCAAAGTCCTTTTATCTTCCAGACAACCCTAAGGGTGTTCAGTTGAATGGGAGTGGAAGCAAGTGATGACGTCACACGCCCCCTTTTATAGTTTGTTTCTGCTTGTTGGACAGTCCAGGCATGTGCTGTGGGGCTGTTTCCCATTGGTCAAGCAACCCCATTGCAAATGTGCTTCCCACAGTGAAGCCCCGCTGCAAGCAATTACAGGTAGTGGAATCTCTGCTCGATAGGGCATTAGCGCATCAGGCCACTTCACTGTTGTACCTGAAAAGCTGGCTTAGGTGGTTCCCACCTCACAACATGTTCCAGTAGCATCCACAACAACATTCCACAACTTCACATACCATGGCAGCACACATAATCCGACAAGACACTAATGTTCAGCAGATCAAGACTTCCAAAATAACACCAAACAAGGTGCATCCTGCACAGAATACACCACAATTACATGACACTGGCAAACATGGAGTTTCTGGGGTGTTGTTCTCAGACACAGAGTGTCACACTGAGGTGGTGGACAAGTCTCCACCAGGGAATGGGTTGAGACCATCAATTAATTGCACACAAACTGCTGAGAAATCATCTGATAAGCCAACTACATGATGGTAACTGTAACAAATTCCACTGGATAATGAGCCCTGTCATGTGATAAGAGTAATGAACTTTGACTCATGTCACATGACTGAAGGTAGGGCATAAAGTCCAATTTTGTACCAGCATGTCTGTCTCATCTATATTTCTGCAGTCCTCAGCCCACCTTCAGATTTCTCTCCCTGGATGTTCCTTTTTATGAAAGCCTCACCCAACATTGTCTGAAGTGATACCAGAATAATGCAGCTATTTTTCAACTTAACTTAATTTCCTCCCTTTTTATGAGGGATAGATACATTTTGGGTGTACATACCCTAATGAAAGATATCTGTTGGTCTACTCTGACTCTTCTTAAAACCACAAAAAAAAAAACATAATACATTTTGCTCACCACCATTTGAGCCAATAACCTAAAAATAAGACTATATATCCCTTTCTTTCCCCCTCGGCCATGCAGTTCTCCCTCATCCTTATCCTTAATTTTTTGTGCTCTGAGTGTTTTTTTCATTTAAACCAGAAACTCTCAGTGCCAGTTTGTCCTCTTTTTTCTACTTAAATTTTCCACATTTGAATGCTGATGCACTAGAGTCATATCTCTGGCTATCATTTTGGTTTCTTTCAACACTCTCTTTCTCTCTTTCTCTCAGAACAAAGAATGAAGTGAGAACAAATTCCCCCAAAACTCCTCAAAATACCTTTTCCCCCCCGGAGTCTGGGCCAAAATTTTCAAAATTAAAGCAGTAAATGTGGGATTTTCCAAAGCACCTAAAGGACGTAGGATTATAAATTCTATCAGAATTCAATGCAGGTTTTGCTTGTAAGGTGTTTTTGAAAATCCCATCCTATATCTATATTCAGGGCCTTGATTTTCAAAGATCCTGAGTATCTGCAACTGTCACTGAAGCCAATGGCAGCTGATGGTAATCTCTGAAAATCAGGTATGTTAGTGCCTAACTACAGTTTTAGGTGCCTAGTTTTTTGCACTCGTTTGAATTTTCAGTCCTTGGTTTGTAAGGGCGGAGTGGAAGACAGTAATTGATTTTTCTTTCATAATGGAGACTAAATACTTATCAAAATTTTTTTTTTTTTTTTTTTTTTGTGGTGGAGGAAAGTGAATAGTAAGATCAGAAAAATACAGTTTCAGATATTTTGGGTCATTCCTCAGTTCTATAATTTAATTCTGAAGGTGAGCACGTCAATTATTAGTCAATGGCTTCATTTATTCCCCAATCCAGGCACCTCAGAATAGCATTCTATTAAAGAGAAAAAGAAGCAAAAAAACTGTAAAAAATTGTTTTCAGTCTCCTATCTTTATATAGTTTCTACGTATTTTAATATAGTGAGAAGAATGTTGTAAGAGGATGCAAAAGAAAAAAAAAAGTATTGATATGGAAAAGGCTGCTGTGTTCATGTAAAATAACTGTATGTTTTACCTTGTTCTCCAGGGCTCCAAATTGCCAATCTTATGATGTGCTGTCACAACTTATGTGTGACTGACTGGTTACAGAGCCTGCTGATCTATATGGAGAGGTGAGAATTTGTCACTGTGCATAAGCAGAAAGATCAGTCAGATGCAGTGATAGATCTGTTCTTTGCCTAGATTCGTCTGCTGCTATATTAGGGTATCTCAGCAGCTGCCAAAATGAATTCCAACCCCCGTTTTGTGGTTGAGAAAACAGAAAAAGAAGCAGTGATATCCTGACATAACCACTTTGGGATACAATAACTGGGGGGGGGGGGAAATATTATTATAATCACTGCCTCAAAATGTTCTGAATAGCTCCTGTCTTCCAGCACAGCCATAGGGGGTCCTAGCATCATTTCATCATACATTCACTGCAGTTTGTGTATAACACAGTGCATAGTATTGCAGTATCAGGTCACAATGAAAACTCCTGATCCCTGCCATTATTGCCAATATCAAGGATACTCTATATAACTAAAATAATCAGTGGGATTCCTCAAAAATGCTGTAAAGCTATTGTTGACCAAATGAATATTGCTACCTGGATACATAGGTGTACTATTATTAAAGAAGACCCCCCCATATATAACACTCATCATCCTGGAACACCCCCTCACGGCAGCATTGCAGCCGCTTCGTCTCACACTCCCCACCACGCTCTTTGGTCTTCTCTCATTGTAGAGCTGACTTGGCCCTCTGGCAAAGCCACTTTAAAAAGTTCAATCCCTTCTAGGGTAACAGAGTCCCCAAGTTCATGTCTAAAAACAACAGAAAAGTTCCTAGCTAGGCTCAGCCTTTAGCGCCCTTCCTTACAGGCCGACTCTCAGCAGCAGTGGTCTGCCTTATGGTGTAACCACCAGCTCCTGGGCTTCAATCAACCCAACCATCCAAGGTCAAGTCTATCCTCCTACCAAGGTCTTCTGACAGGCCATAGCCCTTAAATAGTTTCTAGCTCAAGCCCAGCTTCTTACCCCACATCAGTGCAGCCTGACCATTCTCCTCCCCAGTCATCCCTCAACAACTGGACTTTCCTCTTTTTTTAAGTCCCACGCCCTGCACATATGTAGTGACCACTTGAACAGGGCCAACTGATCCAAAACTTCCTGGGCCTTAAAGGGGCAGGCAGCGTTGTTACACATCTCCCCCCCGGAACCTTCCCCGACCCCAGGACAAGTTCTATAATCTTGAAGAGGTTCCCTCTGTCTCATGATCAGTGAAACTGGAGTGAGAGGTCCCATGTTCCCTGGAAGGGCTGTTATTGAAAGGCCACCAGGAAAACAAGGTAGACAGGGAGTTAGGCTGGAGGCAAGTCAGCTACATGGACAGAGTAGTGGACAATATTTAATAAAGTTGCACTTGTTCAACTTGAACTGTGTTCAGCTTCATGCCCTGTGAATGAAACCTCCTCCTGTACTCTTTGTACCTGGTTTATTTATATGCCACCTCAGAGCTGCGGGGGTATGAGCTCATAGATGTTCCAGCTGCCCTTCAATTATTGACCATTGAGTGTAGGCAGCGCCTCTCCTTCAGAGTCTCCTGATGCTCGTCTGCCAATTGCTCCCAGGGATAACAATAGGGAGTGAGCTGATGGCTACAGTCCCCTTTTTCCCCATCTGGGTTCCCATTGCTTCCTTGTGAGGCACTGCCCAAAGTTCAGATTCCTGTTTCCCAGCACTGTAATGCCAGTGGCTTACACAGTTCAGGGAACAGACTATAAACTCCTCCAACCCTGGGGTCTATTCCAGGGCTGCTGACACTTCTTGCTGCTTTTCCAACAAATTGAGCTGCACCCTAAACTCTGTCTTCCACAGCTACCTGCCAGCTGGAGAACCTCTCTCTCATGGGAGCTTCATAGTCTCTTCTACCTCTTCTGCTTTTCCAGTGAAAAACTAGAATGTAAAGTGTGTTGAAATGACTTACTTGCTTTTTAAAATGATTGGGGTTTTTTTAATTACATTAAAGTTCCAAGTGAGCTTGGCCCTGTACAGAGATACAGGAAAATGAAGTTTCTGCCTGCAGACCTTACACTCAAAACCATTAAAAACTAAAACAGAGCGGGAGAGAAAGGGATATACTATATTACAAGCAAAATGATTAGGTGATAACTGATGCATGACTTTCTAGTTCCATTTTTTTAGTCGTGTATATAAGCCATCCCCAACCGCCCATCTATTTACCCATCATTAGTTCCTTTTTTCCTCCACTTTCCTCCTCCTCCTTTTTATCTTCTCCCTCTTGCCATTTGTTCCTGATCCATCTCCCTGATCTCAGACAGTGTCTTGCCCTTCCCTTATTCCCTTGTTTCTTCTCTTCAGAGACCTTGGTCTGTTACGTCACGAGAGGATAAAAGTAAGGGTGACTAGCCAATCAGTCATTGATTCTAAGTGACTGGCATCTAAAACACCTGTCTTGTATACACTTAAAATGCTACAGCTGCACAGCTGCTTCAGTGTAGACACTTCAGTGTAGACACTACTTAGGCCAATGGGAGGGAATCTCCCGTCAGTGAAGACCATTCACCTCCCTGAGAGGTGGTAGGTAGGCTAATGGAAGAATTTTTTCATCAGCATAGTGCTGTCTGCATGGGGACTTAGGTCTGCTTAACCACACTGCTCAGGGCTGTGGATTTTTCACTCCCCTGAGCAACATAGTTACGCTGACCTAATTTTCTAGTGTAGACCTGCCTATGTCTCCACTTTGTTATGCCAGTTTTATGTCATAAAACTGGCATAATAAAGTGGAGAATCAGGCCCATAGCATCTGAAGATAATGGCACAGGGTTTTCGGGAAACAAGGCCCTCATGGTCTCTCCTGCACCCTCCCCATAGGCTTCAGGGAGCTGCAGACCCTTATTCTACAGGAGAGACAGGGGACTTTTGGGTCAATCATGTAGTTTGCTGAGGAGCCTCTTTTAGTCTCTCCTATCCTCTTTTGGGGTCTCTGGTCAACTCTAGATGCTTCTCCCCTTTGGGGGAGGCAAAACAGCTCTGGTACAGTGTGGGGCCCTTGAGGTCTGCCTTGTGCTTTGCTACAGTTAGATTGTCCTCTCTGTTCATTTTGCAAAAAGAAAAACCAAACAAAGAGAAAAATTGACCATTTTTTAAAGAGCTGCTTTATTCTGATGGAGAGAAAACTCAACTCAGGCAGACTTTTACTTTTCTTAGTGCTTTTCCAAGGGATACCAATAAAAGACATTTTGTTTCTTCACTGACACACTGTAACAAAAGCTATATTAATCTGCACCTTTACAAATTCTATACTGTTGGGAGGGAATGGATTCTTACTACGGGAGAAAGAATCAAGATTCCTGGGCTCAATGAGCAGCAGCAGTGAAAAAGCTATCAAAATGTTAGGAACCATTAGGAAAGGGACAGTTAATAAAAAGACAGAAAATATCATAATTCCATTATAAAAATCCATGGTAAACCCACAACTTGAATACTGCATGCAGTTTTGGTCATCTCATCTCAAAAAGAAGATATATTAGAGGTACAGAGAAAGACAACAAAAATTATTAAGAGTATGGAATAGCTTCTGTATGAGGAGAGATTGAAAAGACTGGGACTTTTCAGCTTGGAAAAGAGATGACTAAGAGGGTATATGGTAGAGGTCTATAAAATTGTGAAAGGTGTTGAGAAAGTGAAAAGGAAAGTGTTATTTACTCATTCACACAACACAAGAGCCAGGGGCCATTCAATGAAATTAATAGGATGCAGGTTTAAAACAAACAAAAGAAAGTGCTTTACACACAGTGAACCTGTGGAAACTCATTGCCGGGGATGTTGTGAAGGACAAAATCATAATGAAGTTAAAAAAAAGAGCTAGATAAAAAGTTCATATAGGATAGGTCCGTCAATCATATTCGCCAAGATGATAAGGGATGCAATCCTATGCCTTGGGGGTCTCTAGCCTATGACTGCCAGAAGATGGGAGTGGATGGCAGGGGATAGGTCACTTGATAAATTGTCCTGTTCTGTTCATTCCTTCTTACGCACCTGGCATTGGCCACTATCGGAAGACAGGATACTGGGCTAGATGGACCATTGGTCTGACCCAGTATGGCTGCTCTTATGTTCTATTCCCAGCTCTGCCACTGACTCACTGTGTGACTATGGGCAAGCCGCTTAAAGTCAGACTGTGCAAGTTACATGTAGATCTGAATCTGGGATGTGAGGAGCTCCCTACAAACAGGGGTTGTTGCATCATAATGCAGTTTCCCTGATATATGCATAAGGGAGACTCCTTGACTCCAGCCAAGACACATCTGGGTGCAATTGCAATATACAAAATTAGCATTTGGTTTTTCAGGTGGTAGGTCCCCTTCACTGGGACTCCTTAAAGGCACAACAGAGAGTCACCTATGGATTACAGTCACAGCCATAGAAGAAGTAGAATATAAAGGCAGTGCCACGATAAATCTCTTATCAAGTGAAACAGCAAGCTGGCTGTTGGTAGATAATGATATGAAGACCACAGCTGAAGCACAATATTATTATGAATAAACTATGTCTGCAACAGCTGCATCATCTAGGCTTCTGCAGAATGTAGAACTATATCAATAACAAATCAAGTTATTCTGATATATTCAAATCTCAAACAATATCCCACTAAACAATCCCTGATGGAAGAATTATTGTACATCTTGCATTTCCTTGAAAACAATAATAAAATAATAAAAAAGTAATAATACACAGAAAAAATCCATCTTTGTATTGTTCCATTCGTAACTGTTTATCATTGCCATCTACTTAATCAGGTTTGTTATGCTGGGTTTTAAAGCTTAGTAAACTGTTTACAACACTGCGTTTTAAAAGGTGTGTTCTTTTTGAACACTAAAGTGATTGAAATCATCAAGGGCAAAAAACTCTACATACCGTAGATGTAATCCCTCTGTGGATGTAACATGATGAACAATAAATGTGGCAGCATATCAGGAAAGATAAGGTACTGCTATCCCTTCAGTCCTGCCACAATATTTATTATTTGTATGGAGCTAACAGGGTGCTAGGCACTTACAATGGCTTCCACTGAAACCTATATTTCTGTATTTTAATAACATTCCAATTAATATAGGGTCTGAGACCAAAATAGTTAGGATATCTTAGGTAAAGAGCCCTGATTGGAACAGTCTAGAATTTTCTATAAGCTCTGTGCACATATATTTACTGAGCTCAGCAAAACAAAACACTGATCATTATGTTAATATGAAACAAAACACAATAGGTTGTTTTGGGTCTGAGTGGTCCAGAATACATCAGTAATGAATACAGCACAAAGAGAAAGCAAGAAGAAATGATAGAAGGGATAGAATTGGACTTGGATAAGGTTACAAATGGAAAAGAGTTGGAAACTCCTTCAAATATGCTGTTAAGATTTCTGGTGGCAGATTTTGTTTACTCTTACTGATAATTGGTTCTAAATAATAATGCAACTAGTAGAACATAATTACATTTTACTTGCAAGTTTACCTTATGAAATGAGATCAGTGAGCACTCCTGCAATACTACTGTTTTCTCTTTTTCTGCTAAGGTCTAAGGGAGCTGCTTAAGGACAAATAGTCTTGACAGAAAACTCAGCTTGGAATCGGGCTTCAATGCACTATATGTGTTTATTTTCAGAAAGAGAGACAATATGTCTGCTCAGTTATAAAAGACCACAAACATTTCTTCAGGACATGCAACTTTACAAAGGTTTTACAGTGACCAAAATCTCTGGACCCAGAAACCTAAATATCAGCTTTGCCAGTACTCCAGAACTGGAATCTTCTCTTAGAAACGTCCTACATAAATCGCTCTAGCTGTGTCTAAAACTCATAGATTGATTCCCTTATCATATGTGATAACTTATCATAATATATGTGACAAGACTTATCATATGTGACTGGGGTTGACAAGGAAACCCTCAAACTGTTTAATGTATTGCTGATTTTAAAAGGAAAATTTTTACTTTTAACAGCCCGTTGTTTTAGTTGATATAATTCATTTTTACTTTTGCTGCACACATGCCTCAAAGGGCAGAATTTGGGCTTTAACAATGGTATCGCAAAAATTCATTTCAAAACAAGTCACAGAATTCCTGCCATGTTAAAAGAGGTTCTGCACTCAGAGGATTAGCAGGATTGGTGCTTACAATGTTATCTGTGGCCAAGATGTTAATAAATGGGGGCCGTAAACACAGGTTTCAAGTCTGTAGTTAGGCACTTAAGTAAGTGGCCTGATTTCCAAAAAAGCTGAGCACCCAATAGTTCCCATTAAAAATCTCAGACTTCATTTTTAAAAATTCTGGGAGAAATTTCAAAATCAAGCACCTAGGGGATTTGTTTTGACCTGACAGAGTTTGATTTATTCTTTTCCTTTCAGATTCTTAAGTGAATTTTGTATTCATGAAGGATTCTAGATTGACAGCAGATGCTGGTGAGAAATAGAAATCCTAAATCTACAGACCAGATCAGGTAGTGCCAGCTACTTTACAGCTGGTGGCCGACTAATACAATTTGATTAGTCATCATCGGCTTGGTAAAATAATTAGTGAAATTCCAGTGTGCTGGTTGTCAGTTTACATGTTTAAGGAGGTGTTAGCTCATACTGATAGACAGCACTGTTCTTTTCCAGCACAGTAAAAGTGAGTGTACAGTATAGCACATTAATAATATGCATCATCAGAGATACCACTTAATAAAGGAGCATCGCCTTATGAACAATGGGTACAAGTTGAGAAATTTAAAGGACAGCTGATCTAACCACAAATGTAAGCGTTAGAATATTGTTAATCATTTAATTCTCTCTTGAAAGCAGTAAACAGGGTGAAGTAGGTATTTATCAGTGTAAGAAGGAAAATGCCTGTTGAATTCCAGGCATCATACTAAGTGTGTAGGGGAGGAGGGGATCTTTCAGATAATACTTAAATATCAAGGCCCTATTTCCTCTGTGTGCACATTAATGTCCCCTGGCATGACTTTTGGGAAGAAGAGGCGTTTGTTATCCACCCCATTGTTCTTCACCAGACATGAACCAAGTTGAGGCTCTCCTACCCCTGAAGTGGCTGACTGATCCCTGTATTGGTCTGTCTATAGTTTGTAAGGTACTTTGTAGTCCTGAAGGATGAAAGGTGCTATGTTTTGTGAACCAGATTTTCTTGATCTCTGGGAGAGTGCACAATGGGTGGGAAAAGGTAGAAAGAAGCCTTTCTCTGCAGCATGTGTCCCCCAGCAAATTATTGTTACTCTCCCGGATATAAGAACTGCTCTCTGCTACCATCACCTTGGGCAGAAGGTCCTGCATATGGGTACAGGAAACAGTCAGGGCCCACATCTGCACCTGCCAGGACAGCTGTATGCTGCCGACTGATGCACACACTGCGCCTTCTGATGGAGTGGTGCAGTTGTCATACTATATCCCTCTATGCACAAAAAAGCTCTGGGTAGCACTGTTTCTCTCACACACTGTGCCTCCTGGGGCTCAACTCAGCTCAACATGACTGTCTGCCATTCCCAAAACAGGCCAGTATGTTAATGGTATAAAGTGATATTACAGGAAATTGACTTTTTTCATTTCTCTGTATAAAAATATGCCCATCCAGGGAAGTAATGGGACAGAATGCTCCATCAGGAGATTAACCGTATCTTTTCCCCAACCAGGGCTCTCTTTATGCAAAGTCATGACAGCAGCACAAACTACCTTTTAAAGCACCACTGGTTGTTCACTGGTTATCAGGCTGAGCATTCCCAGACCTCTGTTTCTGAATAGGAATCTCTTGCAGTGGAATGAGGTCCAAAAGGAATGTTGTCATTGAACGTCTTTTCTGATCCTTGGGTGTACATAACCATATTACCTTGGCTAACACATCAACTACGGTAACTATGCAATGGCTGTTTCTAGCTAGCACAAAAATATGCATTGTCAGATGTTAGCTGGATAGCAAATCATCATCCATAAAGCACTGATTAAAAGAAATTTTGTTATGTTGCCTTCGGGGGGGAGGAGGGGGAGTGGAACATTTGACAGATGCAAAAACTGGTAAACCCATTTTCCAAAGTGGTGCACCTATTGCACGTAGCTAGAGTAGCTTCTAAAAGTTTACACATAGAGAATGAAATACATTCATCTGGTGCAAAAGCAATGATAGGAGTTGTACAGAAAGAATTTGATTAAAAACAACTCTGAGCAGGGGGTTGGACTCGATGATCTCTTGAGGTCCCTTCCAACTCTAATATTCTATGATTAGTTTTAGAGACGTGTGAATTTCAGGTGTAGATTTGTGAAACTGGATGTAAGGTTCACACAAACCTCATAGGAGATTCAAGTGCCCTGAGCTACCAATGATAATCCCTCTCACACAACCAGTTCCCTGGATTTAAACAATCAAACTCAAAATTCTAAGTGAACACTAGCCAAGCAAGACAGCCAGTTTCCAGTTACCAGATGAACTCAAATAAGTTTTGCTCAGCTCCATTAACTACTCAGTGAATTATCGACAAACATTTCTTCAGCGAGAACAAAAATAGGTTGGTCAATGGAATTGCAATGGTCTAACTGAGGGCTGAACTCGGCCCTGTGCCAACGTGAGACAGGATAGGCAGCCATTTAAACCCCTCCCATTCTGTCAGTGCAGTGAGCAATAATGAGGAGTGCATATTTTCAAATGGATTTGTCAGTCTGCTTTCTCTCCTCTGGCAAAGTTCTGTTCTTAGTTCAGCTGCTTTCTTTCTTTCTTCTTTTATTAACTCACATCCCTTACGCAGTGTTTTATCACACACTTTACCCTGTTTCCTGTTAACTCTTCTTCACTTACTATTCCCTGTGCTGCTCCTCCTGGAGGGTCTTGCTACTGTCATAACACTTCTCCCTCTTCTTCACTTGATCCCTTCTCAGACTTGATTCTGGACCCATACTCACACATCAGTGAGCCTACTTACATGGTGAGGCCAAATCATGTGTGCTTAGGTTGCAGGATCAAACCCCAAATGGTCTCATTTTAAGTGACATTCATAATCTACAGGGATCCTTCTAGTTCCTATAGTCCTTTCCTTCTCTTGTTAAAAGGATATAAACAGCACACTCTCTTTGATAAATAATGTCTTAGCTAATTAAACAGCAGCATTTTCAGTATTTTAGGTATACCACTATAGTAAGGAGACAGAACTTTTGGTAATATCATAAATACTGGGATAAACTAGTCCATTTACCTAAGGCCAAATGGTCAAGTCTTTAAGGATGTCCACTGTCAATAAACTGAAAGATAAGTATACAGTATTTCGGGTATTTAATACTGTAGTTTTCACTTTGGAAAATGGCCATGCTCTGAATTTTAAAGCGGCTATTTTATGCACGTTTAATAATTTTTCATCCCAATGTTATGTATGTACATCTCTGCACATTATGATGTGAATATAATCTTTAGTATGAATTTTTAATATGCATTACTCATATCCTGCTTGTATCTACATACTGTTTTTTTTCTCCACTACTCCTATAAAAGTCACTGACAATATTTGTGACACAATGCAAGGATAAAACGCAATCCATTCTTTCCTTCACAAGTTACCTGATCACCACGGCCAGAGAACATTGAATTGCCCTTGTCTATGAACCAAGACAGCCTCAGCTACAGAATCACATTATATACTAGAGGACAAAACTAACCTCTGTCAACCTGTGGAATGTATTATTCCTGAAAAACCAAACAACTGAGAAATGATAGCCAGACCCTTGGTGAACATGCATATATGCCCTCTTCTTAATGAAAGGTAGATTTCCAAAGTCTTCTCCAGTGGGGAGTGTTTAAATAGGAAACAATGTTTAAACACATGTAGGGCAGTCAACAAGGTCAGTGGATTTCCCCCCAAGCTTCTTATTAAAAGTCAGCTGGCATCTTCTGCCTGGGCAGCTCAATAAAACTCAAAACCAGTTTTCATTTAGAGGGGAAAAAAATCAAAAGTGATAGATATACATCTAATCTTTTCCCCAAGTGTTCAAAAGATAACAGATGAATGCTCTGCAGGGAACAGACATTTTATTTATTCATGAATTTATTTCAACTGCAATTCATCGCCAATAAACTTCGTCTATGACTTTTGATAGCAGAGCCTTATGTCAGCTGGCTTTCAATTGCTCTTCATACTCTGCTTCCTAGTAACCAGGTGCTGGCAAATAATGTATCTACAAACACACCTACCACTCGATGGACTTTGAGTCCAAGATCATGACCCAGACACTCCATCCTCCCAAAATGCACGTCTTGGGCTACACTATACTGGTTTCTGATGGCATTATACAAGGGGTCAGTGGTGGAAAGGGAGCATGGAGAGGAGTTGCGGTGACACAAGGTAACCACAACCCCCCATTACACAGAGAACCTGCAGTCACACAGGGCAGCCCCAAAAGGTGCTACCTTTGCCCAAAATATCATTACACTGAGATAAAGTAACCATGTATCATGGAGTTAGTAGAGCAATCCCAATTTTTCATATAATGTCCTAGTATCCCAAGAACTTCTGGGATGTTCTGAAATGTCTAAGCTTTTCATCTGATCAGTCAAAATATTTGTTTATTCCATAACTACCAAATATATGTGCAAGAATATTGCTAAACTCAATAGAATTTGCTCGGTTTACCAGGAACAAATAGTCCAGTGGAATGAGTGTTGAGTGTGGTGAACAGCATTCGGAGCAAAAGGTTGCATGAGTGTATACTCTATCAAAGCAGTTCTTTTGCTCAAAGTGAATGACACTTGTTTAGTGTTTCATGATAAACTCATTCAGAGCTCTAAGCTACTGAAAAAATCCTCCTTGCTGAGAAATATCCAGGTGTCTCAAAGCCGTAAGAAACTGGCAGTAATGACATAAGGACACTCTCTTTAAAAGTATGCTTTTGTTTCATGTATGACTATTTTGCCTCCACAAAAGTCCTGCTTTTTCATTTTGAAAATGTGGTCCTAATTCACGCAGGTCATATGTTAGATCCCAATACTTATGATAAATCTAGCTAAAATTATATTTCCAATGACAAGCAGCACAACTTTCCATGAGAGACATGGTTATTTCCTGCAGTGCCTTTGGAGATTTTACTATGTTAAATGTATGTATCTTTGTGGGCCAGGGATTGTATGTAATTCTATCGGGGTGGGGGCCACAACTTTCTAGAAACTCAGAACAGTGGGGGGTGATTAGGCAAAATCACTCAGGTTGTAATACCTCCTGAAAGGTACCACCGACCTGAAGTGGTACCACCTACTTGAATATACTGGTTCAAACTGGATTCTCCACAAACCAGCAGAAAAAGAAAGGACTTTTGGATACACTGCCTGAGTTTAAACTTACTCAGGGCTTGTTTTCTGATCCAGCAAATGGAGAACACCTTCTGTCCAAAGGAGGCCCCAAGTCTTTTTGGAAAGAGTTGGAAGGACTTGACCTATTCTTGAAGGTTCTTTTTCTGAGAAAAAGATGTTATGCAATTGTAGACACAGAAAAATGCCTATGTGGGTTTTGCTGGACTGTCCACCTGCCAGAGCTTTTGATGGAACTGGGGTGATTACTGGTGAACTTATTAGCATGTGTGCATGTCCTTTTGTTGTTTTTAATATGTCTTCTCTGTAATGCTAGGAAAGGAAGGGGAAAAGATGGGCTTCACAGCCCGAGCTCCAGCCCAAGCTGCAACTTCAAAATGCTATCTACACGGATAGTGAGCCCAGCTAACCCAAGTCTGTTAGACAGAGCGGAGAGGTTTGCTTTCATGGGCTATGTAGACATATTTGTAGAATATTATGACCAGATTTTCAAAGGTATTTAAGCACTTAAAGATGCAGACAGGCACCTAGTGAGATTTACAAATTCACCTAAGTGAGTTAGATAACTAACTGCCATTGACTGTCACTGGGAGTTAGGCACCTAACTTGCCTACACACTTTTGTAAATCCCATGAGTTTCTGGTTGGTATCTTTAGATGCCTAAAATATCATTGTAAATCTGGCATCTAAATCTCACTGAAAGCCAATGGGACTTAGGCTCCTAAATATCTTTGAGGATCTGAGCCTTAGGAACCTAACTCCCAATGAAATCAAGGGGATTTAGGCACATAAATACCTTTGAGGATCTGGGCCTAATGACCAGATTTTTAAAGTTATTTAGGCACCAGACTTCCATTAATTTCAGTCAGAATTCTGCTCCTAAATACCTTTAAAAATCTGGCTCTAAGTGCTTAAGTCACTTCTGAAAAGGGGACTTAGAGCATGTCTACACTGCAGCGCTAGCAGGCATTGATGCAGCAGCATTGATTGGGCTGGTCTGTGTAGACCTGCTCAGTCGATGGGAGCATGCTCTCTGGTAGATTCAATTAGTCCACCTCCCAAAAACGTGGAAGGCAGCATCGATGGGAGGGCATCTCCCATTGACACAACATCATGAAGATGCTGCGGTATGTCAATGTAAGTATGTCGACGGGAGGTACAAAAGCTCCGTTATGTAGCTTGCATATCTCATTAACTGTCACCACCAGTGTAGACCAGACTGAGACTCTTAAGACACCTTTGAAAACATGACCCTTTATTTTTTTAAATGATAGAAATATGTATGTGAATACCAAATAATTTGATAATGTATATAAGCAAGATTTGATGCTTTTACTAGCTTACTTTATTTCCTCATGTTTTTCCAGAAAAACCATTTCAACCCACCTGACAAGAACATAGCACAAAGTGCATGTATCAAAATCAGGAAAGAACAGTTTCAAATCATTTATTGAACACTGATGTTAAACCAGTCAATTTAGTTACCAATATTGGTGCCACAAATGGTCATCTGTTGTCTCAATCAGAAACCAAGTAAATAAATGGCCTATTAAACAAAGGGATTTTAGTTAGAATGAACATTAGAGGATCTGATACCAAAGGTGCTGAAGCAAGCAGGGGTGCTAAGCAACCTCAATTTTCATTGAAGTCAGTGGGAATTAAAGAAGCTCAGCCGCTCACAGAAGCAATGAACACTTCCTAAGATTACATCCTTAGAATATATATCTGCATCATTAAAGTCTATGAAGATTAAATCCTGGACCCACTGTTGTCAATGAGAGTTTTGCCATTGACTTCAGTGGTGAAAGACTGGGACATTAATTGTTGCATAGTGTTTGCAGTACTGTAGCTTGCTATTTATCTTTGTGTGTGTGTGTGTGTGCACTACTTTGTTCACACATACAAGCATGCAGTCATCCCCATATAAACATAAGCAAACTGTACCAAGATTTTATCCTGCAGACCTTGCTCATGCAATTTGTCACACTGAAATATGCACATACACAATCACCTTAAACAACACAAACTATGCAGCAAATAGTGGGAAATTTTTCCTAACACAAAATCATAAAAATGTAGGGCTGCAAAGGGTCTTAAGAGGATACCTAGTCCAGTCACCTTCACTGAGACAGGACCAAGTAAACCTAGACCATCCCTGACAGGTGTTGTCTAACCTATTCTTAAAAACCACCAGTGATGTGGATTCCACAGTCTCCTTTCAAAGCTTATTCCAGAGTTTAACTACTCTAACAGTTAGAAAGGTTTTCCTAATATCTAATCTAAATCTCCCTTGCTGCAGATTAAGCCCGTTACTTCTTGTTTTACCTTCAGCAGACATGGAGAACAAACGATCACCATCCTCTTTGTAACAACCCTTAACATATTTGAAGACTTATCAAGTCCCCATTCATTCTTCTTTTCTCAAGACTAAACAAGGCTAGGTTTTTTAACCTTTCCTCAGACATCGGGTTTTAAGAATATAAGAATGGCTACACTGGGACAGACCAATGTTCAATCTAGCTCAGTATCCTATATTCCAACAGTGGCCAATGACAGGTATTTTAGAGGAAATGAACAGAACGGGTAATGATCAAGTGATCCACTTTTCTAAATCTTTTGTCATTTTGATTGCTCTCTTCTTGATTCTCTCCGGTTTGGCCCAAACTGGACACAGTACTCTAGCTGAGGCTTCACCAGTGATGAGTAGAGCAGGACAATTACCTCCTGTGTCTTACATACACTACTCCTGTTAATACACCCCTAGAATGATATTAGCCTTTTTCACAACTGCATCATATTATTAACTCATATTCAACTCATATTGAATTTGTGATCCACAATAACCGCTGGTTCACACTGACTGGGCGATTCGGCGGCAGTCGACGGGAGTTACGCAAACTATGCAGAGTAATTTGCGTAACTGACGTTGACTGCTCAGCTTCCCTTCTGCGCGCTGTTCACACTGTGCTGATCCCGTCTGTTCCCGTCGACTCAGAGCTACGCTACTTGAGGGGATGGACTTACTCAGTCGACTTCCTGATCGATTGAGCGGGTCTCACTGACCGCTCAAGATCGATCTGGCGGCAGTGATTTTGCCACCGTCAGTGTAAACGTAGCCTAAGTGTAGTACTTTTACACTTGAATTTTAATCCTGTCCCTCAAAGCACTTGCAACCCCTCCTGGCTTGGTGTCATAGGAAAATTTTATAAGCATACTCTTCACTCCATTATCTAAGTCATTAATGAAAATATTGAATAGTAGCAGCCCCAGGAATGACTCTTGTGGGACTCCATGAGATACGCTCTCCCAGTTTAACAGCAAATCATTGATAACTACTCTTTGAGTACAGTATTTCAACCTGTTGTGCACCCCACTTTTTAGTAATTTCATCTAGACCACATTTCCCTAGTTTGCTTATGAGAATATCACATGCAATGGTGTCAAAAGCCTCACTACATCACATCTACTGCTCTCCCACATCCACTACACCAGTAACCCTGTCAAAAAAGGAAATAAGGTTAGTTTGGCATGATTTGTTCTTGATAAATTCATGCTGGCTATTTCATAAAATCCTGTTATCCTTTAGGTGCTTTCAAATCAATTGTTTAATAATTTGTTCCAGTATCTTTTCAGGTATGGAAGTTAGGCTGACTGATATATAATATATGAAAATCAAATAAAGGGAAAAAAAGTACTAGACTACAATATTTAATCTGTAGTAGATCTGAGCAAATACCAAAAATATTTTCAGCGAATATGTACTTGAATAAAAAAAATTGAATTAGCTTCAGATTTGTTCATGTTCCTTTCATGTTCACTTTCCACAAACAGTCTAGCAAAAAAGTGTACTGGATTTCAGAAACAACTAATTTTAAGTTAATAGTAGCGAATATCATGGATTTTGAATGCATTCATACTAGAAAATCCAGTTTTAAGATGTACTGTTATCCTATCAGGAAACTGAAACACCATGTGTCATGTGACCAGAAGTAACCAGTGCATCTTGAATTTTGAAAATAAAATATTGACAACATATTGTTTGTGAACAATCTAGACAAGAAGAATTATTCACAATAAATATTTAGCAATTAATATATATGTGAATAATTTGAGAAAATTGCTGTCTGCTTGTGCGTAATTTATGAAAAAGGAGGCAAAATGCATCAAATACATTATTTACTCAGCTGTACATTATTTGTTTTTACATAGTATATATGATATAAATATATTATTTTTACATATATAAAATATATATGTAAAACTTACTCATTATTTATACAAAAACCCCAAAATAAAAACAAATCCTCCTAATATTAGAAATAAATAAATCCCTACCCTACCATCTCCACACATTAAAGCACAACAACAATAACTAAAGCAAACTGCTGTTTGGCCTCCTGCTGCTTTCTACAAAAGAATTTCAAAAACATTACTTCTTGCTGCCATGATGTTTGAATTGGTCTTATACGGCTTGCAAACCTTTAGCTAGTAATGAAAAAATCAATGTTCCCTCCAACTCTTTATAACGTCTGCATTTTATTTTACTGAGCGTTTAATAAAGCACAGTAGGGATTACAGACAGGAGAAGCACATTTTGTTTATTCTCTTCTGTCTTTGTTCAGTTACTAGAGCTGCATTATGTGGTTTCTGTAATTCTGGTGTATTAAACTTAAAAAAGAAGAATTACCTACATAGTTATTTCATGAGCTAAAGATTATAAACATAATTTTGGATAAAAACAGTGTTTCATTTCCCATCATCGGCACTATGGAACTTTTACTTACCTAATTTGTTTAAATGCAACAAAAATCAAGGATGAGTTTTCTCAGGTTTCTTTTAGCTTACCAAAAGAAATTCATCTTTGACTTTTTATATTTATAGTTATCCAAGTGCGTATGTGTTTATTATTATAATTATAACTTCATTATTACCTATGGAGTCACAGTGCATATTTCTCTCAATTTCTCTCTCTCTCTCAGACACACACACACACACACACACTATAGTGCTTAAAAAATCCTCTCACCTAAGGTGAGACAGCACTTTCAATTACACAAATAAATACTTTTTAAAAAAGTTTCCAAGCCATCTGGTTACAAAAGTAACTTTCCAAATATGAACCAAGTGCAGGAAACTGATCGGAGTTATTCACAATATTAAGCTGAATAGTGTTCCAGAATAAAAGGGATATTACCAGCTTCCCATTGATATAAAGAACAATTGATATCACATTTTAAAACTCTGACATCGACTTGCATAGAAAAACTATTTCAGTTATGATTTCTAACATTTTTTAACTATAGTTTCCCTGTCCTTCCAAGTCTTGTGCAGTTAGGCTTCCTGACAGAGATTTTGATCTCACTACACCACTGTAAATTTGCTAGCAGTTATTCCAGTTTTACAGTGGTACAACTTAAAGTAGTAGTATTTGGATCACTGTAACTAAAAAGCCTGGCTTTACAGGCAGAGGACAATGAAAAATATTACCAATATTTTTTTAAAGCTCTCTAAAACATTCCATAATTTGTTTCTCTGCAAAATCTATTTACTGAATATATGATGGTGGGACCTGATGTACAAATTTTAATTAGCACTCATTTGGGATGAGCTGCTTAACTCATTCGTGGGTTTGCGAGTTGTGAATAATGTTGCCTTCTCAAACTTATGCACACTAAGGGCTTGATTCAAAGCCCACTGAAATCAATGGAAAGACTTCACTGACTTCAGCAGGCTTTGGAGCAGGCCCTAACTGCACTTAAAGTATTTTAAAACAAAATAGTTTGATTCCTAACTGAATACTTGAAATAATTATAAGAGTAAAACAAACATTTGGGGTTAATGCTCCAATAACTGGAGAAAGGAATGTTTGGCTTAAAAGTCAATCACAATCTGGATAAAACAGTTCATGAAAATGAAACCATGTGGATGTCTTCCTTATATGCATCCCATTTAAAGCACTACTGGGCTGAAAAAAGATTTTGGCTAATGCTATGTTGTAGGGACAATGACAGAATATGCTAAAGAAGCAGAGAAAGAGTCCAGCAAGTGACCCTTTTATGTCTTATGATCCCACTGTTTTAGATGTAGTTTGGACACAGCTCCAGATAGACGAGCTATAGCAATACATCCCTTGCAACTAAAGACAATCAGATACAACAAGATAACTTCACAGTTGTGGTTTACTGTAGAAACATTTCAGTCTTTATAACTTAGAGGCTCATTCTCATTACCCTGGCCAATTCAACAGGGACTTTATTCGTGCCTGTCTTTCCTTTCCACCATATTTCTCTTCTAATTGTCATTATTATTATTTATTGGTAGTACTAGATGGTGTTTATAGTGAAGTGGGGGATGTGGTTGCTATAATCCCATTCAATCCTTTCAGGTTTGCATGCTGGTAGCTGTTATATCATAAAAAATAAATTAAAATGACAATACTCTGCCATTAATATAGCATCGGATGGAGCATAACAAATATTAATTAATACTCATAACATCCCTGAGATATAGCAGATGTTATCCCCACTTACAGGGGATAAACTGAGGCTCAGAGAGGTTGACTGACTTGCAGAGCTGCGAGTAGGACATAGGAGGCCTGACCTCCCTCTGTTGCATCCACTAGACATACCACCTCCCAGGTGCATGGTGTTTGTTATAACCGAATTAATCCAAGTAAGTATGCCATTTAGAGAAGTGCGGGTGACTGTAATAAGGTGTAACACACAGAAGTGCAGGTCTGTGATCCCAGTTACCTGACCGGGGCAGGGTCACATGACAGGGATCAGTACTGACTGATTGCACTGGCTACTATTACAGTGATTACCCTATTGTTTTTAGATGGACTCCTGAATTCCTTACTCACACAAAAGGACTGGTTGAAAAAGCGAGTAAGGACCTCAGGATTTGGAGCAATAACATGAACTAGCTCTTCTATAGCATATGACAAACATATACTAATAAACCCTCATGACAGATTCTAACTGCGCATGACTACTTTGAATGATTTTTTGGGAAAGGACCTCCACTCATCTGCATGAAGAGGAAAACAAGTAGAAAAGGGATGCATTACAGCAGTGGGAAAAGAGTATCTACTTAAGTGGCAAAGTGAATGAACAGATCAATAGCAGCAGAGAAGCATCAATGATGACAAAAGTAGCAGCATGGAGATAAAACCAACCACAGGACAAAGGATCAGCAGCAGCAGGGCAAATAAACTAGTAAGGGTCTTTGAAAAACCCCATTTAACAAAAAACTTCAATTAAATGTCATTCAATAGATGTCATAGTGGGATATTCAACTGTAATTTAGTAGGAGGCAGTTGTGAGTTAAAACACCAGTGACTCCTTCAATGGAGGCCAAGATGGTATTATTTTATGGTAATAATATCAGAAAACAAGAGAGTTGCAGATTATTGTAAGCCAAACACAAAGATGCTCCTCCATCTTTCCCAAAGGGGAAAAAAAGCATTTCAGAGTTTCTATTATAAAATCCACATATGCTAAATTATTATAGATATAAAGCTTATGTTATGTTGTGACGCAGAGTGCTTCCATTGTAGGCCCCATTAGATGCTATACCTAATTATCATAGTGAGAACAAGAAATAAGGGATGAAAAGAAAAGTAATACACAGTAGCTGAAGGTTCTGGCAGGCCCATCATGAAAGTAAATCTGGCCTAAGAGAATAAGGATCAGAGCTAAGGGTGGCCAACCCTAGGAAAAAGATCAAAGGAAACAGCATGAGAACCCCATGAAGTGTGCCATTAAACGGTTACATGCAGCAAGGAACCCAAAGTAAATTAAGAACAGATATGCCGGTGGAAAAAAGAGTAGAAAATTGTGGGGAGGAAGGGAAATTAGAAAAATAGAATTATGGTCCTCTACTGCCAAGGAAAGTCTGTCATTGGAAGGAAGTACGCAGTAGTGAAGACACAAAAAGAGGGTGTTACAAAGAATATGGCAGTACTTCTGAATGTGTGACCTCAGTGATATCGTTGTGATATATAATCTGAGCAGTTGATTGCAAGCAATTAAGAGCAATTACTCTTCTCTGCAACCAAGACTTTGAAGTGCTTGCAGAGAAGTGATTCTTGTACGTAGGACCCATTGTCCATGCTGTAGATGGTGAACAGGACAGGGGTTACATCAGTGGATTTCATAGGCAGAGGGAAAACATTATGGGTCACGTTTGCATCAAACCTTGGGCAATTACAACATCAGAACCAGATGGGAACATCTGGCTAATAGAAAAAGGGAAGACAAATATGCTGAATGAAAATGACCCAAAATGATGGGTCTTTTCAAAGCAGATTGATATTGCTGGTGCATGTAATAGACTTTAGAGAAACATTTGGTGCAAGCTATGAGAAAATATGTTGGCAAGAATATGCAGAGATGTCCTCCTTGCTATGTATTGACCAGATTGGGTAGGGGATTGTTGAGACGTTGTTTAAAATATCAAGAGAAAACTGATGATTACTAATTAGAAAATTGATAACTGAGCTCAACATTCTGCATTTTGACCACTCTTATTGGTGTATAGGGTGAAGAAAAAGGTAACCTTACTTAAATATATAGATACAATTTTAAAAAGCACAGGTCACCTGTGATGGCATGGCTACACACTGACACCGTGGTCAGCCACATCTTTGGATTGCTGCTTCGTGGAGCCATTATTATAGCGAAAAAGGACTGAGCTCTTTCATTCATTCAAGTAGTGAGGCTATTGGCTCCCACATAGGAAGCATGAATCAGAATACAATATTCAACTGGCTATTAATAAAAGTCATAACACTGAATTTCTCACCAGTGTTCTGAGAGTGTGTATTTATAAAAGGTGAACGACAGCTGTGTACCATCCTTAACCAGATGCATTGATCCAGATTCTAGCATCCGTACATTGAAATCAATGGGACTAATTGCAGAATAAGGTACTACTCAACATAAGTAAGACTGTCAGAATCTAGGCTATAATGATAGCCTTTAAAACCTGCTAACACTGGAAACTATAGTCTCAAGCTTAACAAAATCTTAGGGGTCTGCATGACAGTCATAGAAAGATAGGTGAGAATAGGACTACCTCAAAGTCCTGATTTAAGGGCTGATATTTATTATAAGGTTTTCTGGTACAGTTTTAACATTGCATATGCTGATATAGGCTCATAGAGCAAGCTGAGAACCTTAAACTTAAAATCAACTTGTTTAGTCCAGAAGCTATTTCAAGAAATATCTAAAGAGATTTAACCTTACGGCTACTAGGTGCTCCCTTTCCTCACTTCACCTCCCAACGGAGCTTCCTTGCCTAGTGAAACTTCTTTATAACAAAAAGAAGTGGTGCAACTAACGGTGGAGGTTTGGATGGCTTCATTTTTGGAAGTCAAACATGAGGGGAGTCAGGTCTCTCCAGTCTTATCTGTATTAGTGTGTATTGAAGCTATTGGTAATTAAATTCAGGAGCATCGTGAAGTTGAAGGGGTACAACAAAGCACAGAAGGCCAGATTCTGCCACCCTTGTTCATGCTGAAGAGTTCACAAATAAGCCCACTGAAATCAGTAAGATTACTCATGGAGTAAGCAATTTGAAGTAAGGAAAACAGTCCGCTCCATAGTAATTACGATGTTACCAATACGAAGCCTGATTTTGCTCACTAAGGAATAACTCCACTGATGTCAATGGAGTCACACTGCATATAAACAAAATATAAATGAAGGAAGAATCAAGCCCAATACATTAAAAATAGATACTTTGAGTTGTTATAGAATAGGAAAATGGCAAGAGTGTCCTTGCTAAAGCTGTAAGCTCCAGGCAGTGGAGAGAACCTCTCAAAGTCTTGTCTATCATCTGACAATTAACCCTTGTGTCATTAAACTGGAAGGTACCAAAGAACGACATTAAAAACCACCCTTCACTGTGATGAAGTTCTTCCTCTACTATCTAACGTACCAATGCTCTATAAAGAAAAACAATATAATCAGTCTCTTAGGCCAGATCCTCAGCTAGTGTGAATTGTTATTGCTGAAATGCCTTCAGTGGAGTTATGGTGATTTACCTGAGATGAAGATCTATCCCTTTGTTGCTAATGCATATATAATACGGTGAGTAACATCCTAGGTCACATGTGGTGCTCTTTGTGGTGTGAACCTACCTTCAGAATCAATAAGAAATGACATATTTGTACCTGCTGTAGGAGATATGTCTAACATGGGTGGAATCAAAACTTTCTCCAAACTCCAGATATATCATGTATTGATTTGGTCTTGATCAGCACTGGAAATTAGTGCAGTCAGACAGTGAAACAGGTGATTAATAAGCTGGTTTGTATGCTCTAAGATGCATATACTTTGGAATGAGGTAATGTGACAGGTTAACTTTTGTTTTACTAAAGTGCTCGATATTAAAGCTGCAATTCTTGGAGATATCAATGGGGTTAGATGAGATACTCTGGATCTTAAAAAAGCTGTGACTTATGAAAAGCTCTAGTTCTTAGGGCTATGACTCTAGCTATGGATCAATTCACACTCAGTGGAAAGAGCCAGGAAAGAGAGAGAGATGACTGAAAGAAGAGTAGAGAAGAAGAGAATGTAAAGAGGGGAGATGAAAAGATGAAGCTGGTGGGAGAGAAGAGGGGATATAAATATAGACAGAAACAGAGAAAATGAAGCAAAAACAATTGAAAGGCTAGAGGAGCAATAACAAAGAAAAGCGGGAAAAGGACAAAAAGGTCAAATAAAAAATACAAGAAGAAATAATAGAACAAAACCTATTAAGAAAGAAAAAGAAAATCTAGAAATATAGAAGCAACAACAGTTTCTTAGTTGAGATTAAGTGACCTCTGAAAGGATACTTACCATTTATTGAGTTTATTGATTTGGAACTAAGCTACAGCATTATGACCAATCAATCAGTGTAATACAGTTAGTAATACAGTCAGATGGAGTTATACAGTTACATTCAAAGAGCTGTGTATGCCCTGATTCCATGACTGAACGATTCACCCCTTGCCACAGAACTGTGCTTTAGAATTTCATCTTTTCTCTAGCAATTCTGGATCATGACGGAGCCTCGCCTCAGAGCAATCAGAATTAGGGAGGTGGAAAGGAGGCATAAAGCCACATTGCCTCCATCCCTGGGCTTCACCTCCTGAGAAATGCCTCATAGGATCTGACCCAAAATTCTGTGACACCCAAGTATACCCTCTTTAAATGCCTTCAGAGTCCAAATGTCTTTCAGTACTCTTAAAATTATCTTGAATTTGAGATCTGGGAAATACTGGCGTATTTCTTTTTATATAGCAAATGCTTCCATAATAATCCCCCTACCTCCTTACATTATCAGGTAGTTGGTTGTCATTTGGTGATATTCAAAGAGTTTGGATAAAAATCAATGATTTTTTTTTAAATTAAAAAAATCAGATTTTTTTAATTTTTTTTTTTAAATCATCAATTAAATACTAAATTTCTCTCTCATTTAAAAAATTACAATTACAATTAAATCTTATCACATACATGCTAAATCTACACTTACAGTGTCATAAAAATGAATTAATGGCTCTAGTCTGTCCAGCCTAACTAACGGCTCTTGCTTCTCGAAAGTTCTGGGCTTTCAGTTTCTGTTTCTCAGCAGAGCAAAGTCACACATGCAAAGAAAGACACGGGATTGTTGTTGTTCTGTGCTTATGTGGTGGTGGAGCTGGGTCAAGCAAGGCAGAGGAGTTAGTTAAGACACTGTCTTAAAGACGGAGAGACAAAGGATGGAGGCAGAGTAGAAAGCAACAGTGGAGTGGACTGGAAAGAAAAAGGGAAGACATTATTCAGTACCCACACAGCTCCCTATATTCCCCCACACTTTTGCCACAGAAAAACTGGAAGATTGCTCAGTTCATCTATGCCACAAATTCTCCTTTTCTCATTGTTAACAATAAACACTTCATTGACATGGTTGAGTCCTTATGACCAGGCTACACTCCACCTGGTAGAGCAGACTTTGGTGGAAGGTTGCTAGATACAGTGTATGAGAAGGAACTTGAACAGTGTGCAAGAAATATTGAGGGGAAATTTGCCAGTTTAAGCCTTGATAGGTGGAGCAATGTACATAATGTTCCAGTAATATGTGCCTGTGTGACAACGGAAGATGGGGTTGCATATCTTTCAGAAACAATAGATACATCGGGAAATGCCCACACAACAGAATATTTAAAAGAAGTGGCAGTGAAAGCTGAATAAACTGTGAACAAAAATTCAACTGTCACGTGCACAGTTTTGTCACAGACAATGCTGCAAACGTGGCAAAGATGAGAAGATACTTAGAAGAAGAAATGGAAGGATGCTCCTTTATAACATATGGCTGCAGTGCCCATTTAACGCATCTTTTAGCCAAAGACTTAAGTATGTCTTCTCCAAGAATAAAAGAAAATGTTGTTGAAGTCGCAAAATACCTCCATAACAACCATTTTGCTTCAGCTTCACTGAAGAGAGCAGGAGGATCCAAACTAATTCTCCCTCAAGATGCTTGCTGGAATTCTGTGGTTGATCTTTTGAACAATTTATTAAGAACTGGCCTGTTCTCCTAAAACTTTGTGAAGAAAACAGTGATAAAATAGATGGAAGTATCTCATCCAAAGTATCTAACATTGGATTAAAGAGGAATGTAGAGGATATGCTCAGTATACTGAAGCCTATATCTATAGCCTTAAACAAACTTCAGAGAAATTGTTGCTGCATTGCTGATGCTGTCAAAATTTGGAAGGCACTTCAAGAGACATTGAAGAAAGAAATACCTCATCAGAAAATTAAACTGTAGACAATAAAGAAGCGAATGGATCAAGCGCTACACTACACCTCATTTTCTTGCCAACATTCTCGACCGCAGATATAAAGGTAGATGCCTAACTTCTGAAGAAGATGATGTTGCCATGGTATGGGCATCTCAAAATCACTCCTCAGTTATGCCATTCATAATAAATTTCAGGGCTGGAGCGGAACCATTTAAACAGTACATGTTTACTGATGATGTTTTGAACAAAGTCACTCCCCTGAATTGGTGGAAATCATTAGCCAGACACTTTGAAACAGAGTTCCTTCAGTTGCTAAGCCAACTTTTCATAGCAGTAGCTTCCTTTGCAGGCACAGAGAGAATATTTTCATCATTTAGTATTATTCACTCAAAGCTAAGAAATTGACTGGGAGTTGAAAAAGCAGGAAAACTCATATTTTTGTTTCAGTCTATGAATAAAAATGACAGTGAGAGTGAAGAAGATGAGAGCTAGTTGCAGAAGTTTTAAGGACAGCATACGTTTAATGTTGTGATGACATGTCTGTTAGAGTTAATAAAATTTGAAAATTAAAAAAAAATAGTTTAAGGACAGCCGTCAGCTGGCAACTCAGGAGACTGCTGCAATTGCAAATGTGAAACATTTATGTAACATTTAAGATTTAGTTTAATAAAACGTAAGTGCTGTTGTGTTTGTTTGTGTGTGATTTAGTTCTTACCATTCCTAATGTACTTCTGCTGCATCTGCAGCTTGACACAGGTAATGAGTATTATGTACTATTTCCTAAATTAATAAAAATCAGGTTATCCAAAAAATTACACAAAGTATCCCCTCCTACATGTTGTAAAATGCCGTATTGAGTTGTAAATTAACACGTTTTAGTGATCAGATTTGCACCATTGTTTAAGAAATATGTGAAGAAGTATCAATGGGAAACGATTTAAATCAATTATTTTCTCTTGGTGATTTAAATCATGATTTAAATCAATCCACCCTGCATTCAAACAGCTGAGAAATGTAAAAGCAGAGCTATAAATTGAAAAAATGCACTGCTGTCCTTCAGACCATTTATTTCTCCTTTTATTTGTTTTGTTTTTAGTTTTGAATATGCACATGAATATAATGCTCTTAACAGGAAGATGCACTGATATAAGACTAAAGCCTGCTGGCTGTACTCAAAGAAGTGTTGTTGAGACTACTTATATGAGGAAGACGAAACCATTCCCCCTGGGCCAGAATATGATCTTAGTTACACTGGAGTAAATAAAAAAGTCAGCCTAGATTTTAACAAGTAACACTGATATCAGAGTCTGCCTTTGTAGCTTTAATTTTTGGTAACTTTGGCACAGTATAAAAAGATTACTCAAATCACCAAGAAAAGTTGTTGAAGGATGTCTCATTTTACTAGTTTTGTTCCAAATGGCTTTTCAACATTCTTGTATAGATCCTTTATAAATGCAAAAGTATTATTTTTATCCCAAACCTGCTTCTTTGGATCCCTTCTTTCATTTATCAGGTCCCTATATTTTTCTCTAAATTACTCTTGAGCTTTCTTTTAAAATGCTTACATTTTCCCTTATCACAGATTTTATTTTATGGCTTCTTAGCATCACTATTTTAGAACAAAAACTGTGTTTTGCCAAAACATCATTAATTTTTCTATGTGGGAATAAAATCTATTTGTAAAGTACAGGAAAATAAGGCCTTGTAGCTAATGCTCTATCTTGCTGGTCAAAAAGGTTTGTAAAAAAGAAAAAGATAAGTAGTTCAATTAATTGCATAATTATTTTCATGATTATCAATGCTAGATCTATTATGAAAACCTTATAGGACCAAATGTGCATGTGGTTCTGGTTTCTGGTACATTGCGCTACCTCTGGAGCTGATCATCTGAAGTAACTGATTATGTGATTGGACCCTTAATTGAACTCTGTTGCAGAGCCAAATTACATAATTCTATCAGTTTATATAAATCTAGCTGCCTAGCAACAATAACAACAACAGTTTCAGCTAAGCAGTATGATATAAACTAGCGAATACTGCTGGGGTTATGGTTTTCTGGATGCAGGATATTTATTAGTGAGTCACAATGTGCTCCTTAGAAGACAGGAAAGAGAAAGGAATCCAATCAGAATCTCATGATGAATAAAGAATAAATATCCAATGGTATCACTAAAAAACAGCATATTGTCTGAATTCAGCTTTCCATCTGTTTTTGACAAATATATTTTTACTGAGAAAATACTAGTTGAAGGAATTGTAAAATTAAAATACCACAGTGATGCAACCGGGCCAGCCAAAAGCCACCACAAAAGCTAAAATAAAATAAATGTATGGACAATTCAGCTACTCTCTTACCAATCTAAAGGATGTTTTCATACCTGTCTGGCCAGAGCACATTAAAAAAGATTTCATGTGCTGTTATTGATTTGAAAATGACAAATTTCTGAACAACTACTTAATTTCATAGTGATTAAATTGACTGTTTCCCATCCCCAGACACAATAGTTTCATGTTGTGTTTGTAGATTAGTGCTGCTCAGGATCATACAGGAGCATGTGTAATGGGGAAAGCAGGGGACTGATAATCAGGATGAAGAAAACAAACCCTGTTGGATAGGATTCATGTGGGTTACATGAAACATGCCTGCAGGATCCACCTGCAGGGGTTAGCAATGGATAAATCCCTGCTTGTTCACTTGGAAGTTTGAGTTCTACAGGAACTGGTTATTCATAGTGTTCAATCAGCAACCTAGTTTGCATGGTATTTTTTCAGCTCCTTGATCAGATGACACACTTTTAAATACAAGAAGAGACAAATTAAATTTAAACAGAAAAGCCACAAAGAGGGCTACACGAACACTTTTGGTGCAAACTTCTTCATGAATATTTGCAAGACTTTTGTCATCCTCTAACATGCGTTCAAACAAAAAAAAAATCGATTGTATGATTGCGCATGAAAAACAGAAGTGATCAAATATTTTTGTAGTGAATTTCACAGAGTTGAGTAGCTTCCAAAGGCAACTTTAAATATATTTTAAAATGGTCACTATGTTTACAATATTAAAACAACAAAATGAAGACCACACAACAACAAACTTTCTCACCACCCTCGATTTTGAAAGAAGAGTGAAACTTAGTGTACAGCACAGAAGCTCAGTCCTCCTCTACCAGAAAGTCCAAGTCAGCATTTTCTAAGAGAGTTTCTTTGAAAGGATTTACAGAAGCTACCTACAAATATCAATATTCCCTGTGCAAACTCATATCTTTGTTCTGTTCTCTCTTGCTCACTCTGTCTCTTTTTGAATTTCCTATAAAAGCTAAATTAGGTCTCAGGGGCACTGCACCACTAAACAACAATCTCTTCTAGTCCATTGTGATGGAAGTAAATGTACTCAGGAGGGAGATGTTCTTGAAGGAAAGGCTAAAGTGTCCCCCTCCCCCAATTCTCTCATCTTTAACACGGAATTATTTACTCCCTCCACACAAAATCTGTCTCTCTCTCTCTCACACACACACAAACTTACAGAAACTTGAGTTTACTGAACTGGAATAAATGCCTTTTTGGCATAACTTTCCAAGCCGCTCCAATGTTCACATGATTCCTTCTGAAATTTCTCAGTTAGTATATACATTTGGAATACCAAGATCCACCTTTTTTAATATCAGGCCAGCTATGCTAACAGGATGTATCCACAGCACAGCCTGCAGCCTTTAACTCTATAAAAAGTCAATTTGCCTGTCCCTATGGTTTCCAGTGTACTGTAGGTAATAATAAGTTCTAAAGTTTACTCAACTTTAACTCCATCACAACAGAACTTAATGTTACAGACTTGATTATAAAATATATATTGCATTGTGAGAGATTGAGGTTCACCATTTCCACCGAACAGAAAATTGACTCCCTGCCTGGTTATAAAAACCAAGACTGCAACACTTTAATTATTCTAAAAGATAAAAAGTAACATGCCATCTTCAGCCAACACAAATGTGTTTATCCCAGAATTTCAGACACTCTTTGATTAGCCACAGGGTGTACAGTACTTGAATCTGAAACTGAGAATTACGGGTTTACAGAGGGACTAATGATTAGTTAACCGTTGTATCAGATATTGACAAGAACCTATTCCATATTAAAAAAATTCAAGACACATATTACAAAAAAATCTTATTTCCATTATTGCAGGTGCTTTTAGGAAAAAAAGACAAAAAACAAGACCATGTTTCAGGGCAGCCCATGTAAATTCAGGCATCCCACACATACAGGTATATGAAAGGCTGGAAGTTCTCAATAAATCTAAGCTAGATGTATGGATGCAGGGCTGGATTTCCAATTAGGTACAGTAAGCACATACATAGGGACGCCAGCGTTCTGCGGCGCCCAAACAGTGGTGGATTACTGCATGGGCCAATGGGGCCTGTGCCCAGGGGCCCCAGCCAATTTGGGGACCCCACATGAGCAATGGAACTCTGGCCCCACCCCCTGTTCCTCCTCCTCTCTTCTGGGGCCCTGCCTCCCTGCTCCTCCTCTTCCTCCTGTGGCCACGCCCCCTGGCTAGTCCAGAAGCTGGAGCCCTGGGCAAAGCGTATTCCCCCCATCAGAAACTGGCCAAGCCGGTTGCCGCAACCCCTCTCCCTCCCTCCCTCCCACATCCCGCATGGAACTGGCTCAGTCAGCCTTTCTCTCCCCCATTGCACACCCCCCCCCCCACATGGAAAACACGAAGGTCAGCTGTAGGCAGGGAGCTGAAGATGCTGTACCTGGGGGCACGTAAGGTATAAATCCGGCCCTGTGTGGATGGGTATATGCATTTCTACATGGAAAAGAATTAGTAGCTCAAGATAGTTAGATCGTCTCATCCCAATGTAGAAATCCATAGTAGTATAACAAAAAATGTTGTATGTGTATTGGATTACGAAGTTTATTATGATATAGAAGATTTTCCTTTGAACACAGCAAAAAAGATATATGGGAAACTTCTGAATAAACTCTGTGATGCTCAGCTATTCATTTTCTCATCCATTTTCTTCATCTACCTGGTATGACTTTTTCCCATTTTCATCATATTCAAATTATATGTTAAATAATCTTGAGTTTTTTTTAAAGCATGATTGATCAAATAAATTTGATATATCAGCATGAAAAACAACATATGTGTTTGCCTTGTACCACATATTTATTACTACAATTTTCATTACTTCTTAAAACATACATGCTGCTCCATTAGCATGCACCCTCTCCCACAAAACTAAATGGCTCAGAGGATTAATAATGAATATAGAGATTAAAATGCAGGTTGAACTCCAGGTCAGTAGTGACTTAATGTTATAAAAATGTGATGGCTTTTTGGTGGCCTGTGTGAAATAAGTTGGTGGTCTTGATCCGGTTTTCAATGGACTTTGTTTAAAGAAAAATCCCCACACTCTACAGTTAGCACTAATTGGCACCCCTGTTGGCAGTCTCAGCTGTAAGGCCAAGTATTTAATAGACATGGAAAAGGGGTCTCTCCAGGTCAAGGTTGAATCACAATAGTGGAACGACATGGGAGAAGCTTGCATTGCTGCTGCCTGTACGGTTTCCTGTATCTGTTCTGTAGGTAAATAAGGGCCCAATCCTTTCAACACTTGTGCGTATAGGTAACTTTACCCATGTAACTACTCAGATACAGAAGGCATTGTCAGGACTGGATCCTAAGACATTTCAGTCTTCAGGATTGCTGTCAATGTGGCACCTTTCAGTACTAAATTAATATTGATCATTCTGAAGGTACATGATCACAGTCCCTGCCTTACAAAAATTCTTTGTTATAGAGTTTATTTAACTGACTTCTAAAACCTGGCAAGTTTCCTTTGCTAAGGGCCGAGTCCAACTTATACACTAGAATTTCAAATAATCTTTCTTATTGTTTTTTCCTTAGTGCATTAGTGTGGTCAATGTGTTTCACACAGGGAAAACTATTACTTTTATGGCTATATCTTTTGGAAACCAAGGCCAGTATATTATTAAAGAGAAAGAAGAAAGGAATTCAAAGAAAAAAAAAATCACGTACCTTATTACAATACCCATATTTTTCTTCACAGTTTTCATCTAAATGTGTTGCTGGTAAATGGTGCCAGATTGACAACGTTGGAAAACAAAGTATTTTATCTGATGAAGTGGGTTGTACCCCACAAAAGCTTATGCCCGCAGAAATTTGTTAGTCTTTAAGGTGCTACAGGACTCCCATTGTTTTTAAAGTATTTTATATACCTACAGATATGGATAGCCTGGCCAGTAAAGCTCCTTCTGTGTGCTGCCCTGCCAATGAGTCTCATGACTGACTTGGAAGGACCATATCAAAGGCTGAAAGGACAATTCATTCTCAATGCCCATTCTATACTTGGTCTCTCTTTTGAGTGTGCAACCAAGAGTGACAATTATGGCGGTGTTTTTTTTTGTGCCACCTCACAAATGACAGAACTGGAGCAAGTCTATTCACTGTGGGCTTCTAAACAGCTATGAGACAGTAACGGTTATCAGTCACTACCAACCCGAGCTGGATTTAAAATGGCAAACTAAAAGATACACAACCTCTAACATTTAGGTAAACAGTAAAAGTTCCAGAAAGGACTATTTAGTTCTAAGATGAAAACCTACAAAAATAAACGCAAAATGTGAAAATGAGATCTGGAAATTGCATTCCAGATAATTCAATTGTTTAAACAAAATCTATAAAATACAGTAAATATACAGCATATTGGGGCCAAATTGTATACTTGGATGTGTATGTACATTTCCTACTAAAAACAAGGGATGTTTTCATCACAAACCTGATAGAAAAATTTGTCCCTTCATTTTTAAAACAAAATGAATGCATTATGAGAGACATATAATATATCAAAAATGCTAGCTATATTCTTGTGAAATGTGAGAAAAACATCATACCACAGCAACTTCTAAAAAAAGGAACCTTGACTATTTAGCTCACCCATATACGGTGTGAAAAATTAACAATGTTTTAATACTGCTTAAAAGAGTGCAGATGCAAAGAACTTTGTGCAAATTAACCTTGAAAGTTTTCTGCTTCTCAAAATCCAGACAATTACAATATGTTATTCTTTACAATAAAATAAAACTCCATTACTTGAGCTTGTTCTGTGGTAAACTCTCTAATTATCAACAGACATTATTTCTGAGGGAATGAAAATTGGAGAAATGTCATTTTATTTTGTTTATTGTCATAAAATTATTAAAACCTTCCTCTACTCAATTTTCTTGTGCAAATTTCGCAATGACACATGGTAACACTGAAATGTTAACAGTGGTTCATATCCCGGCCCACTTTTATAGGCAGTAATGGCACGGAGCCTTTTATTGCCATATTGTCTGCCTACCAGCTCAACTGATCCAGATGATGGATGAATCAGGTACAGAAAGGTGGTAGATGATTGTCCTGTACTTGGTGCCCACAAAGCTACACGGGGATGGGGAAGCAGGGAGTTCATGTAAGTAAAATTCCCATGCTCCCAGAGTGGTTCTCTGCAGATTCTGGTTCACCTCTCCTTGGCTATGGAGATTATTTCAATCTTTTGGCTCCATAATAATCTTATGAAACTGCTACATGGGGAGAAAAGGTGATCAAGTTGGGTCTCTTTACATGTTCTCTCTCTCTCTCTCTCACACACATACACACGCATACACACACACACACAGACACAAGGAAGAGGGATTAGAAGGATCATACAGATGCCGTGTCTTTGTTTTCCCATGCCCTTGTGATCATGGAAGAAGGGACCTGTAAGAAAGGTCCCCCTTTTCATACTACCAAAACCATTTTTCAGCTAATGGTTGGGACAGTCCATCTCAGGAATATATCCATTCACTCTCTTCAGGAGCCTGTCTGCTAAGCAGTCAGATAATATACAGTATTTTTAACACCTAGGACCCAAGGATAGACTCTGTTCCTAGGCAATGGAAGGGTGTGGAGCCACAGAAATGTAGAGGAGCTATGTACTGGAGATGCACTGGGGCCGAGATTTGACTAATAGTTCTTAACATTGTCTTTATTTCTTTTACGATATGAGTATATGTGAATCAATCACCCTTCATATAGTGGGTCCAAAATAGTAAAATAATCTGGTAAAATAAACACGTCTAATTAAAATGAGGCACAATGTGTGGTTCTACGATGCAAGAACAAATACTGCATTTTATAACCAGCAAACAAAAAAGATCAATGTCTACAACTTTTCTAATCAAATTGTTATACTTTTGCTTCTTTTAATATGATAAACTAAATCTAAAACATTTTTTGTTTCAATCTAGTGTTTTAAGTGACTGTTTTTGGCCATATTTTAGAGTTGGGAGAATATGACTGATTTGCTAAATTTACAGTTAATAGCATGGCCAAACATTCAGAGGAAATTTATATAAAATATGGTTTGATGTGATAATGTATGTCACAGTAAATATAAATATGATGTGCCAATTTGCAGCAGTCCAAAGGATCAGACCACAATGTACATGTACTGCAATGAATAAGAATGTACTGGATGGCTAACATTAGTGTTTGGCTGAATATCAAATACCTGGAGATTTTATTCCACCAAATCAAAATGCAATTAATAGATTAATGGTGTGTGTTCATTCTTCTTCTGTTTATTTCATTCTTCCTCTCCTTTTGTCTTTCTGACAGGGTGCCAGAACTCCCATAGTGTTAACTCCTATAGACATCAATGGGAAGTGAGGGAGCTCAGCATCTTGCAATACTAGGCCATTTATCTCCAACAAGATTCTGTGTTTTCATCTCTGTCTATTCTTTTCTCTATCCTTTTTATTTTCTGTCCTTTCTCTCCACAGTTCCCCTCTATCTCTGTACCTTTTCATTTGGTCACCGCTACTTTTCTCTCTTGAGAGCACATTTTCCATTTTTCTCCTCTGGATCTCCAAGTTTTCCTCTTTTTTCAATTCTCCTCTTCCCCTTGCATCTCTTTAGAATCCCCCAGCCCTCACACTCATATTTTGTTTCCCTTTCTCTCCTCAGTTTCCTGGTCTGGATAGCCTGGTCTCTTTTCCCTGCATTCTGCAGCCATCTAGAATTACATGTTGCAAAATACCTTATCTTGAGATGTGCCCTGCAAGATATTTTGAAACATGCAGTCCTAGGTTTTTGTAGGTTGGAGCTACTATTTGGCTTAGAGCAGATATTGAAAAATGTTCCTTTCAAAGCCAAATATTGGAGTTTTGGCCCAGACTCAGCTGAATACCAACTTAACAATAAATTCAATTAAAGCCAGAGTCTGCCTAAGTGCACAGATTGGGGGAGGATGTAAGTAGCCTTCTTCCCCTCGCATAGCAGACCAATCAGAATAGCAGCCCTTGACCTCTGAAGAGCACAGTCCTGCTCCTTCCCTACATCTCTGGGACACACGTTGCTGCAAAGGGAACAGGGAAGGCAGAGAGGAAGCAGAACAATGTACAATATAACCCCGTCCAACAAAACTGCACCCTATGAAAGGACATAGAAGCAGGGGTGAAGTCTGCACCTACCAAGGCTCCAGGATATACTCTGCATCCCCAAGGCAGAAGGCATTTTGGTGCTTGCCCTGGGGCAACATGGCTCCACACGATCCTTTTCGGGTGAGATGTGCCTATATAGCACAACCTAGTCCTTAGTAATTTATTTCTTTGCATGATGTCCTTGTCTAGCCCTGTTATCTTTCAATAATTGTCAGAGGGCTACGTTACACCCTCATTATGTTCATGGAGCAAACTCCAACTGATGAGGCATGTCATGCCATCAGTTTTTAAGAACACCCTGTCAAAGTCAGTAGAGAGTTTAACTTAAATTTTTTTTTTTTTTTAAAAATCAAGAATACATTATGGCCTGGTGTCAGCAGACGTTTTACATGCAGCTTTCATTCACCAAATGTAATATACTAGATGTTCAGTTGGGATGCTGACAGTTGTATAGAGAAGCATATCAAAAACAATTATCCTAGAAATCTTTCACATGATGGGAGGCCTGCAAAACATCCTTCAAAATGAGTGGGCCATTCCATATTTTTCAGTTGAAAAATAAGACTTTTGGGGTGGGATTTTGAAGAGCACTCACCATTTGCCACTGAAGTCCCAGGCAAAAGTGGAAGCAGAGGCAGGCCAAGTAGTTTTTAAAATACTACCCGTACTATTTTGACAGCTGCCTTACAACCATAAAAGCCTTTTAAAAATTAATCTACTCTCAGTAAGTAATAATAAAAAAATGATTTCACAGATAAACATTTCTTGACCATCTGGATTTAACTCTTTATTTTAATATTTGTTAGTTACATAGGACTTAATTCTGCAATTCTTCCACATTGGAACTATTCATGGCATAAATTACTACTCAGTGATGGTAAGGGTGGTAGAATTGTTCCCAAGCCTCTTGACATCATGTTACCCTGTTCTTCACTAATAATGTTCCCTCTTTATTCTTTCTGAATTTAGCCTGAATTGGACCAAAACTGACGATAATCAAGAAAAGTTTGATTTACATTGGAAATTTTTTTTTTCCCTTTTCCAGTAACATTTAGCATACTTGTTTTTTTCATCATATGAAGACTTCTGTTCTCATTAGCATGTGGACTGTTTCAGGTAATTTAATTTAATAAACAGAGATGATTTTAAAAGTTTTAGAGTCAGAAGGTTAAGTGCAAAAGCGCTTACTTTTGCACTTTTCACCAAACTACACTGAGCCATTGATTTTCAAGCAGAGCTCTCTTGCATTAATTCAGATGGAATATATAGGCCAAAGGTGTCACTGTAACTTAGTAATTGATTAACATTAAACAGTGTTAAATAAGGTTAGGGTTTGTTATACAGGGACTTCAGCCAGCTTCATATTAAGATAGATACATTATTAAAATATTTAACTTTTTATTAAAAGATAAGGGAAAGAGAGAAAAACAGTTAAAGCATTTGAAATGTAAAGTATTAAATACAGCTTTCATTTTAATAACATTACTTGTTCTTTTTCCATTTAGCAGGAGAATTTTTAGAAGAAAAAACATATGTGACAGTTTATTAGATGTTATTAAAGATGGTAATAACTGTCTTTTTGGGGAAAAGATTGATTAGTGACATGGGCTGGTGTCATTGCTATTGTTGTTAAAATCTAATCCCGCTTCATTTCAGGTGGTGTTTAGGGTTTAGCAGGAGCTGGTAGACGGGATGACATTATCTGGGTCCCTCTCTTTGGCCTGATCTAGAAAGGATCTTTCTCAGGATCAGGATGATGAATGCCCAGGGTCCCAGGAGAGGTTAGAGATGGCAGCTATGACATTGGTGAAGCTTGTTTCAGTAGCTAATTTTTTTCTAAGGCCCCACAAAGGCAGTGATGGGCAGAACAGCCTATCTCCTCATTATTTTGTTTATCAGTTAGGCTTAGTTTCTGAAACTAATTTTGATTTTACATTTTTCTTGTTTATTAAGCATAATTTTAACACTGTTTTTGAGCTATTCTAGTAGGCTTTTTATTTGAATTATTTATCTTTTTGTACTTTTTTAAATTAACATTAGCTATTATAGGGTTATTGTAACATTTTATAAATGTTTACATACTTTTTACAGTTAATCTTACAATTAGTGTAAATCTGTAAACTCTCTACTGATCTCAATTGATATTTCTGCTTAAAAACTGATTGTGTAATATAGTTTATTATATCAACACATCTGACTGGAGTTTTTTTGTTTGTGTGTTTGTTTTGTTATTTTGGCTTTCTATATTTTGAATAGAGTAGTTCAGGTGGTATTTATTGTGGTGTGTATGTGTGCATTTTTGTTGGAGAAGTGGAATTAATCATTATGGAAGAAGTCTGGTTTGCAATCAGTTGATGTCAATAGTTGATGGTTGTTAAACATTTTTGCATGCACACCCAGACAGGATAATGATGGCTACCATATGCATGTTAAAATAAGTTATAGTTGATCATCAGTAAGACTTGCTCCAAAGACAGGGTTCCCTTTTCTTTACAACAATATGACCCCAGAAGGGCACCATGCCTTACCTAATATGTTTTTCTCTAGTGCCATTGCTTCTCTATGCCACTAGATTGTGCTGCATTTGCTCATTTGTGATTCCCCTGCATTTGGGTAAAGATCTGAAAATCTGGTCTTTTTTCCCCAATCATTTAGTTAAAATTTGCTGCAGTACAGACTAAGCACAAAGCATATGCTAGTACATAACTATATAGTAAAAAATTACTTGCTGTTGTTAGCACTGCTTTTCATAGTCAGAGCAACTAGAAACAAAGACTACTGTTTTATTTCTCTCCTGAACAGTGATCAATGAAAGGAGACACCACAGGTGTCCTTTTAATTATGTCTATATTATACAGTTAAGACATAATTTGTAAATGTTTCATTTTCCAACCATTTTGTGGCAAACAAAATCAGCACTGCTGTCTTCCAGTAGCTCAGACGTAATCCAGGAAACAAACACTGGAAGTGCTTCATGAAGTTTTCTAAAGAATTGTTATACTTCTCTGGCAGTCTCTTAAATTAAAAAGATCCCACTAGCAATTTATCTTCACTTAATAAAACCAGGCACGTTTCCATAAAACGGAAGATCTAGAGACAAATATCTCTTGGTTATAACTGCTTAGCTGAAATCATCCCTGTTATCCTTAGAACAACATATTGACTTAGTTACTGTTGTTCATATACAGTATGTGCAGTCACCCTTTCCCAAGAATCCCCTTTCAAGTGAGTGTATTAAACAGTGGGTTGTAAATTCTTTTCATGCTCAACCTCTGATGCTGTTTTCAGTAAGGATTTTGTTACTTATTGCAATGGAAGCAGTATTGAGCTCCTTTTCCTTACTTCTTCCATTTTTCTCAAAATAAGCACTGTTGAACACCAGAATCCATGTTATCTGAAAACACCCATTATCCAAGCTCAAGTTCTGTTCTGCAATATATATAACTCACATAAAACACGTCTTCCTCCTCTCTCATCCCACCGACAATCCAAGTCACAAATTCATCTTAATCGTTTAATTGTTCAAAGGTTCTGTTCGGAAGAGGCATACCCTGCTTTATCTCCTATTGTGTTCTGAATGCTTTGGGTATTTAAGTGTTACTTATCTGTAAGCAGTCTTGTTTTCATTTTTATCACTTGGGATTTATTTTAGTAGAACTATAATTTCATTTGAGACCAAGATCAACCTATTCCAAAATATATGCTACCCTCTTGACAGCTCATTATTTTGACAGTACACCAAGCCATAATTTAATGACTTCTTTTGATCTATTTTTCCTTCTCCTCCACCCCTTCAAACTCTTTCACTCAACAATATTCATAAAACATCTTACTCAAAAGAGTAAGGAAACTTTCAGAATATAAAGATGCCTTAGAGGGGGGAAGAGTGAAATGCAATGAGAATGCATGACTTGTTTGCAAATGCTAGTGTAAAGAATATAGTTCAGTTTTGGCTCCTGTGAATTGATGTTTCAGACAACAGAATCTCAAAGAGTACAGTTTCTAGACAAGCAAGTTTAAGAAGCCTTTTAGCTGGTCATGGATAATCGAAAGGAAACAGTTAGCCGTGGTAATATCTCTTCAAATACACATACGGCCTGGCAGAGACATTTTTAACATTCTTCCAAGGTATATTTAAAACATTCATTTTGGAATATACATTAAGCAATTACAAAAATATAATGTTTTTTTAGCTCTGCGTACACTTCTGTTACTACCTATAATGTTTTCCAGCTTTAATATTCTGTTTTGTGTGTGAAGTGCTGGTATTAGGAGAAGTTAATTTGGCCAAGCTGAATTTACACACAGACTGTATGTAATGTGGCGATCAGTTAGTGCATTTGGAGGCAATAATAATAATAATAAAATGTAAATACAATAACTGCTGATTTCTGAATGTTCTGGAGATCAGAATGCACTACCTGAGAATGGCACACTTAAAATTTCAACAGTGGCTTTTCTGAAAAAAATGGGGTGCTTTTGATAGCTTCTATTGTTCTGGAAAGCTACTAACTCTTTTATTTTCAAAGAGTACTATAGATTGGGAGTTGAAAGTGACTTTGTTTAAAACCTCAGTGCAAAAAGCTTTGTTAGCACAACATGCTTCTTATAACTTTGATTCCCTCTAAACCTTTATAGTCTTTCACATTTCTTACAATCCCAGACCACTGGGTTTCACATAGGCATACAGTACACAGCCTCAAATGCATCTTCCTTGCTCAGGTGTGCAGTCTCTTGAATCCAACAGGGTTACTCACAAAAGCAATGTCCAAGATAACAGGATTTGGCCCACACAGTATAAAACAGTCATCTCTGTATCAAAATAAGTTCATCTAACAAATAGCCACAATTGCTTGATATTTACTCTTCATTGAGTACATTGTTTGAAATGTCTGTGATCCAGACAGATAACTAATTATTTTTTTTTAGATTTTGGACAGTACATGAAATGCACTGATGTCCTTTCTTAAAAGTTGTTAGATACACCATAATTGCCAATTCATCAAAATAATTCATCATTAACACCATAGTAAACACATTTATGTCAAACTGAATTAGCTTATTTACTTGTTTTGGAGGCAGAGAAACAGCTGTCATTCTGTTTGCATATATTTTCAGCAATATGTTTCTGGCAAAGTAAAGCACAGTATGTGTGTTTCTGCTCTATTTAAAAGGTGGGTCTCAATGAAAAGGAGGAAAAAACACACAGGGCCAAACTCCGCTCTCTTTACTCCCAGAAATAGCTTATATGGGACTACTCACGTGTGTAAGAACTAGTCAAGTTAGTGAGGTTCTGCAGGATCAGAAACTGAGGGTCATATCTGATTCTTAATCCTATTTGTAAAAAGTTCTGCTGAAATTAGTGGGAGTTTTCAATATGTTTCTGAGAATAATATTAGAAATAAAACAGTAAAATGATAGTCACCAAAATTCTTTGGGCCTGATTCTTGAATGATATATGACTAAGTAGCTCCATTAACTTGGATAGGGATGAACACAAAGTAGGTAGATGTAAAAAGATTGGGACTTATTATGAAGTATATTAAACCATACAGAATAATAGTGACATTTATAGTTTATATATAAAAACCATTAAGGAAATCCCCAGCTGGACTAAATTATGAAAGATATTAAAATTAGTCTTTAGAGTAACTGACTTGAAATACAAATTCATCAAGTCAAAACACCAGTGTAGTTTAAAACATATGATGTTGATTAAATGGATTTATTATTATGTCCTACAGTAATTAATGTTAGGACAGCATCTTAAAATAGTAAAACATAGCATAAATATTGCTTATTATTATTGTTCATTATTATTGTCTCTCATTCTGATACGTTTTACTTAATGTTTTTACAAGGTTTACTTTGATTCACTTTTTTACATTTCCTTCACAGTTCATGTAACTACTGTTAGTTAGTTATACAACTATTATATTTAGCATGATTTACCATAAATGCCGTTATAACACCTGTGGTTTCCCTCATTAAGAGCTGAATGGATAGGGTCATGGGTTGAAAGGGCAGCATATGGGCTACGAACGGGCTAGTTAACATAACCTATTATATTGGTGCACTGGTAAAGCTCATTTCTATTCATCTGATGATTAGTTCAATCAATATTTATTCCTGTGTACTTCCTTTGTCTTTAGCTACAAAGCAGACATCCTTCAATTTCATAGCCTTGTCTTATGTGAATTCATTGTTTCACTTGAGACAGAAAAAAAAGGGATTTATTGGGCAGCCTGGGATTCTCTCTTTTGACTTTTTTTCTAGCATCAGGTAACTAGCACACACATTATGGCAAATTGTAGTTACTGCAACTGTATATTATCAAAGATATATTTCATCCATACATTTCCTAATAGGCACATGTCAATGTCATGCAGTGTTTGATTCCCATGCCAACCCTAAGACTTTCTGCTAGTTATGGGAATTATGTTTTACACTGGGAATTCTGAGTTGTAACTCCTGTAAAGAGAATGTTTCCCCTCTTACATATCCTCTCCCCCCTCTCACCCATTAGTGATATATTTTAATATCAAACATAAAGCTTCAAAACATTGCATTCATTGGTGCTTTCATTGGTATGTAAGGACAATTAGTACGAGTAAAAGTTGCAGGATCAGGACCCTCTATGAGCAAAACAAGAATTTTAGTTTTCATATTGTGATGATGATTATATTTCAATTTACTTATTTCTGGTAGCACCCACAGTGTGCAAGGCACTTTCCAAAACAGAGAAGAATAAATTACCACTCTCCTATATATACTCCATATTTTCACTGTCCTATATATTCCATATTTTTAATATACATTTAAAATAAAAGATTGGATTGCTGATCACTGGAGAAATATTTACCAAAATGGGCTTCTTTATAAAACAAAGTTGGGAAATACAAAATCTTTACTAAGCTAGATGTACAAATATTTCATAAATTAATTATGACAGAAGATGGATTATATATTAATTTTGAAATACAGCACTTCCATTTGTACAGTCTAATATAAACACTATCATTATTGCAAAGAAACATACATATATGACATTATGTGGAATTAGTAAATGATTTAAAAATCAAAATAACTTCTCAATTTACAGATAATTTCTGTTTATGATAATTTAACTAGAGGGATGTCATTATCTGTTAACATTAACATTTGCATTTTTATGAAAAGAGAAGAGTAATATTTTATAGGTTAGTATGGCCTCATCAGATCTAAGTGTTTATTGAAAATTTAAAAACTTTTATCGGTAAAGTCAAATTCTGTTCTAGCTAAGGTCTAATCCTTCAAATTCCTACGGGTTTAAGTTGCACTTTCTCATACAAGTATCCCCCATGAAGGCAATGAGTGTTACTCATATGGGTCAGAACTACTCATCTAAGAGTTGAAGGATTGAGCACATTGTGAGACGCTCAGATATAGCTTTCAGTTCTGTTGGGGTCTGATCGGACTCCCATTAAAATCAAGAGTAGTTTGTGCTACCACTGATACTTGCATAGGTAATACACTATTACATGTATGTAGATATTCATGTCAATTAATTAGGATTGCATTATGTCATTTTTTCTAAATTAATTTTAATCATATTCCAGAGATACATGATTTGGGATAATTAAAGACAAATATTTTCTTTATCTTAGTACAATTATAAAATTACCTGCATCCATCTATTACATTTAGGGAAAATACACACTTCTCAGTTGTCCAGACACCTTTTACATGGTAATTAATAATCTCCCTCAATAACTGTAGTTTGGATTTGTTTAATTCACACCTTCCTAATTGCTTATTAATATTTCAGTGAAATTGTGAAAATAGAATAATTGTATAAAGTAAAACCTGGACAAGTACCTTAACTCTGGTTTAGAGGTTTTATTCTTTGAAATATACTAGATTTAACTGTTTGCTGAGATACCAATGGAGAATTTAAATATTACTTATTAACAAATGTGCTTTGCAACACTGTTTTTATGTCATTTTCACAAAGTCACTAATCTTGGTCTTGGTATGTTTAGACCTGACAAGTACTTGAAGTAAAATTAGCTGTGATTTGACAGGGCTTTTAGTCATTGTTAGTTCTCTATACTGAGTCTCAATTGCATTATATACAAAAACCTTAAACTATTAAAATGTATTAGAATAATATATAAGACCAAAATGCAGTAATGTTTATAATTTGCCTAATGGTATTATAAATCAAATTTAAAATATGCAGGAAACAAACCAAGTGCTTTTGTTCTTTGTTTTTAATCTAAGCACCACTTTGCTTTTATAATAGTGCACATAAAGCCTTTTTTTAAACTAAGAAAGAGTGTTCTTATCTCTGATCTAAAAAATCAGCCCTTTAGTTTAAATGTTTCCTGTGAATCTTACTTCTGTTATATATCCATATAAAGATAATATCACCATTATTCTTCAGGCAGTTTTCATCTTTTCCCCTTATCAGTTCCAAAACTTGAATTTTATATTGATTGACCTTTCAATTCAAAAACAAAGAAATGAACTAAAGATGACAACTACAGTCTCTAAGATACAGAGAGGTTTACATTCCAGTACTGTCCCATAATATTCTTACAAATCAGCGTTACTGAGTATTCTCAAAAGGATTTAAAGTAAAATTCTAAGCACGGAAAATTATTTCTTCGGGTATCAGATTACCAATATCTGTAACGTAATTGCTTAAATGTGACCTTAACACAGACTTATTTTCATGGGTATGAGCTGACTCCCAGACTATAATTCTTGTAAAGAAATATGGAGGTGCTGTTCCAAATTGGTGCTGCAAGTTTGGGTTATTCAGTAAAATTTTTTAGTCTGAGAAGTTTTAGAGAAGCTCGCATGCATTGCAGATTTAATACTCTAAAGGGAACGCTGGAGGACCGCAAATCGCCAGGGACAGTTTGAAGATCTCGTGTTAAAGACGGTGCTCTCCTCTTCTAAAAATTAATAGTGAATCAAAATATATTTATCTTAAATAAAAGAGCCCGTCCGTCACAAGAAGCTGTAGATGCATGCTTTACAGTCCTGCAATAGTATTTTATTTTGCTAAAGCCAATAATCTATTGATTAAACATTAACAAAATTGAACATGGAATGGGAATCATATTGTTAGCAAATAACTCCCCCACTGAGTTAAACGAATACTTTAAACCCACACTAGATTACATCTCTTTTCGCTTTGTGTGTATTCGATTAAAAACACCCTTTATGTGACGTTCCTTTGCATAACAATAAATAGACGGTTTGTGGAGTTTGGGTTTTTGGGGGCTCTGCCGTCGTAATATAAAGTCCATATAGTCCCTATTTAGATATATTGAATTTTAAACACACACACACGGACTATCCCTTTGGTGGGAAGAGGATTGGGTTGGCAATCCTCTGTCAAACTGACAGAACTTGATGGGGAAACGTGGCTATCCTGCAGACCAGTAGGAAAAGCTGTTAGAGACGTTGCAAAGTTTGCTGACACATCTGCACCACCTCTTCCTTCCCACGAGCCACTTAGTTTGATCCTTCTAAAATTAAGGGTCATGGATCTCATGGAAAAAGTACAAGGGACAGAGACCGCACATGCCTTTGCCTAAAAGAAGTCAATTTGATTGGCTAGCACGACAGATTTTTGTTTAGAGATAAGGTGGATATGATAAGTAACGTCTTGTATTGGCCTCTCTCTGTAGCTGGAAAGCTTAACCTTCCACCAACAAAAGTTGGCCCAATAAAATATACCTCACCTACCTAGTGTCTTTTATATCCCGGGAACAACACGGCTACAACACCACCACTGCAAAAGGTTTTGTTTTTACACTATATGCCATGCACCAAGTGGAAGAAACACTGGAGGCAACTATCTCATTAATGTTACAACTTCTTAAGGACCTTGATGAGCTGCTGTTCAGTCACAACAACAGAGGAAGGTGGTGGGGAGGGATGGGGAGAGGAGATTGTTTTCCCAGACTGTTTACTAATGTAGAGGGGAGTCATTCAAGAGCTTATTCCCCCTCAGCCCCCCAGCCACCCACACAGACTCCGCCTCCTTCTGCCCCCTTAATCAAAACAAAACGTGAAACCTAAACAAGAAACAATGCCACATTCCGAACATGAAATATACAGCAACTGGCAAATGATCTGCTTGGTCGACATAGCAGAACCACCTTTTAAAAGGTGGAAAGTATAAAAGGACGTGGCATAACAGAGATGTGACTGACTCGAGGTGGGGTTTTTAAAGCTAACATTTGATCAACCCATCCCCTGCCAGCCAGTCTCCTGTCTATGTGGTCACCCAGCGCCTCCGGAGCCAAACGACAGTTACTTCTCCTCTGAACAGGAGGGATCCGCTCTCCGACGGCGCGCCCAATAAACAGGTTCATGAGTTAATTTCCTAAAATCCAGTCTAGCACATTTGGAAGAATTAAGAGAAAAGTTTTGCAGGGGCGCGATGGCGGCTCTGTGTCCAGTCCTCAGATTCCGGGGCTGGATCAGAGGAACTCTCGTTTCGTTCGCACACTGCATCGACCTGGGGAAGCGGTACGCGCTCCTCCTTCCCCCTCCACACACGCTCTCAGTTTAGGCTGTACGAGTTTGGACCGGCATCAAAACAGAGCCGACCCGGCGTTTGCAGCGGGATGCGGTGTCCGAGCTCTGCACCCAGAAGGAGGCAGAGGGACGGCGAAAGGCGTTAGGAGCGGGCGAGGGAGCAGGCGTGTGACCAAGAGAGACGAGGAGGAGAGCGGCGCTTGCCCGGAGCAACCTGCCAGGTGCTGGGGGGGTCCTGCCCTGATCCCTGTACTTGGCTTCCGAGCCGAGGAGAAGTGGGTCAGTGGAGCACATGACAACCCCAAATGCCGAGCGGAAACGCACACAAACAACACACACACACACACACACACCTTCTACTGCCCACCACACCAATCACAGGGCATTGCACGTCGCCAGCCAGACACACTTATCCACCCCTTGAAACGCCTGTTCTGACCGAGCCACAGCCAGCCCGTGCAAAAAGAGCAGCTGCTCCCTGGAGTCCCCCGGCCTCCAATAGCAGAGAGGCCGCAGGAGGCCACAAGGCAGGCGCGGCAGCCCTCGGGGCAGCCCTGCCGCAAACACGCTGCCAGGCACCTTTCCCCCCCCCCCCCCCCGCCCACGGCACGGTGCCCTTCAGCCCAGCCCCAGCAACCCGCCCCCGCCCTAGATCAGGGGCTCACCTCGCTTTGTAGCAGCGCGGTGCGGTGCGGTGGGCGATGAGGGGCCGGGGCTCCCAGCCCTCGTGTTCCCTAGGGACCCAGGCCCCTCACCTCCTACTGCACCGCTCTGCCCAAATCATCCCCCCTCCCCCCCTAACAAGCTGATTTACAGCCTCGCCTCCCGGGGCAGAGCATCTTCTCCCAGCCCAGCGGGCACGTGGGGACAGAGTCAGCCCCAGCGCCTCCTACCGATCACAGCTAGCTGGCATTTCAGGGGACTAGGGCGTGAGTAGGCAACGTTAGCACCAGGGCCCCCTGTCTGCTCCCATCCCCCCCATATACCATTGGGTCTTTCCGAGATTCACTCCCATCTGTGACTTGCCGGCTGGGGGATGCCGAGGAGGGCTTGGGAGTGTTTTGATGGGAGGCGGGGGGCCACTCAATTCAGTATTATGACTAGAGTCTCTGGCTGTTTGTGGCGGGCTGAGAGACGGGATGGGGGTGGGGGAATCTTTGCTTTGAGACTAGCCACAGACTCCATTAAAATGCAAGGAGCTACTCTCCGACAGAGGAATGAGTCAGCTTAAACTTCTGGGGAAGGACTGGAGGGAGACATAGGAAAGGGGCTGCTTGGCTCCTAGCACCGGCGAGCTGAGACCTAGGCAGCCCTGAGAAAAGCTCCCAACGGAGAGGACCCTCTCTGCAGCTAAGCAGGTGCTTCCGACAGCCAGCCCCTCAACCCCCCCCCCCCCCCTCACCGTCAGCCTCAGGGAAGCGGTGAGCTGCCCACACCCTCTTTTAGCTAGAAATCAGTCCAGGCAAAGTGACGGCCGCTGACACTGAGCGGGGGTGGGAGTGTAATAAAACAAAGCGATCATGTAAGTTCCAAGTTTAGCATCCACTGCTCCCTCACTCCCAGCCGGTGTCCCTTTCCCTAAGCAGCACATCAGGCAAGAAATCCTTCTCGTCCAAATGCCCCCTCCCTTTCCTAAACCAAAACCAGATCAAAACTCCAAACGCAAACCACCTGCGTTGTACGTGTGTGTACCGCGCCCTGTTCGACCACTTACACGGGTGTCCAATATACACCAAAATAAGACATTTCTAAACATTTCCGAACAGCCCTCTCTTGTGTCCTCATCTATTCCTATTCATGGAAATCTGGAAATGCTAAGGCGACTTAAGTCTTCTGATTCATAACTTCCACCCAGTAAAACCTCCCAGGTGATGACGTGCTATTGCATTCCCTCTTTAAATTACACTTCTGCTAATAATTATATACATAGGTGCGTGTAACAGATGCCCGGCCCCGTGTGAAATATACTCATATTTCTACATTGTTTGTTTACTTTGGGATTGTTTTAGTTCCCCCCTACACACCGAAAGAAGTTGCACCACCTCCATAATAAATAAATATATACAAAGAAAGCAATGTACCAAACGATGCATTAGACACCACTGAAAAACTTTATAACACATAAGCTTCAAACTCTTCCCCCCCCCCCCCCCCCCCCGAACAAAAACACCTCTTGGTTCTGTTTCCTCAACACCCGCCCCCAAAGTATTCCCCACTTCCGTGTTCCCCTAATTCTGCCCTTACCTCGCATGGTGTTGGCGATTCCCCGCTCAGCGCAGTCATGAAGCTAACAGCTTGGACCTTGTATCACAAAAATCCCCTCTCAGCAAGAATGAAGGCTGCAGCCGGAGTAGATCTGCTCTGCTGGGAAAATCATTCCTCCAAGGTTGTTATTCTTTTCTTGTTTCAAGTATTGGGGTGTATATATGTGGAAAAGGAATGTCTGTCTGGCTTATCTGGATTGTGCGTGTTTCTTTTTCCGACCCCCCCGTATCTATTTGCTCCGAAACACCACCCGCAGCTCCAAAAGATTTCTTTTGTGGTTACTTGGACTGAAGAGGAGCAGAAGCGATGGCTGTTGTTGGTTTGTTAGTTACGAAGGGGAGGGGGGGAGGGAGGACGGACGAAAGGAGTTTCTATTTAAAAAAAAAAAAACGGGGGAAAAAAAAAGAAAGAAAGGAGGGCTGTGTGAATGGCAGAGCATGTGCGTTTTCACATGACATCTGTGCCTGTGAGCAGATCCCCAATGTGAATTTTCACTCTTCGGTTACAGGGACGCGCAGAGAGAGATTGAGAGAGAAAGCTGCAAAGAGGCTTATAGCAGAGAGCTGGCTGCACCGGCTACCCGAAGCTCCTCCTGCTGTCAGCACCGCCGCCAATCAAAAGCCTCCCGAGTTGGGAGCCCGGCTGGGACCACTGAGGAGGAGACCCAGCCGGAGATAGACAGACAGAGGGGCGCACAGACAGGGATAGCCACAGACAAGAGGTGGGAGGGGGATGAGGACAACATACACACACAAAAAGAGCACCACGAGCGGTTTGCTGCTCCCTCGGTGGCTTTCACAGAAGCACAGCTCCTTTCTGCCCTGGATAACCCTGGTTACTCACTACCACATTTATTAATGTATCAACTGTAACAGTGGTGGGTTTTAATCAGAATCAAATCTTTTTCCTGTCCCTCCACAATCCGGCATTGCACCCTGACCAAGAAGGACTGGGCTGTTTATGTTTGTAAATCACCCCCATATTATTGTCAGATTCAAGAAGTACTGAAGATCACTCTGGAAATATCCTTTTTAACAGTTTTCTGAACTTTTACTACTTCTGGGACCTTTTCTCTGTTTTGATGCCTACTTTTTTATTATTCAGCTTTCTGTCTTAGGAAAAAATGGTGGTACAAAGTGAGCTGCTTGCAGAGTGTTGGAGTTTGTGGAGAGGTAACAAGGACAGGGAAATGTGAAGTCCATCATATGATGTATTTTATTTTTCTGTGGAGGGTAGTTGTGGTGAGGGAGGTCAACAAACCTTCCTCAGCTATGTATTTTATTTGGGAGTGTGATTATATTCCTGATTTCTCTCTTCTGAAAATAATAGGAAAGTTTTGTGGGTAGAGGTTTTCTCAGGAGAGGGAATGTGGGTGTCAAAAGAGGTTTGTTTTGCCAGAATAGGAATAGTTGGCAGTTATGCAGCAGAGTATATATAATAAATATATTCTGATACAACCAGATCCTGCATCCTTTCTGACTTCAACCGAAGCGTTGCCTGAGAAACAAATGACTGCAGTATTTGGCCTTTGTAATTTGTGTGTCTTTAGGCAAATCCTGGCCTCTATGATGTGAAGTTCTGAGCCCCACTCACACTAATTTAAAGGGGAGTTCAGGGAACTGACCACTTCATAGGAATAAGTTCCTCAGGGCAAAAGGCCAGCATTTATACTGACAGGGTATTCACCTCTAAAGTATGGCTGTATGCAAGATTTGTATACAAGCCCCATAGGCAGGTGACAAATTCATAATCACTTTTACTTTAAGTCAAGATTGGATGTTTTTCTAAGAGATATGTTCTAGTTTAAACTACTCACTTGATTAGGCTTGATGCATCCACTTACCTGCTAGGGAAGAATCAATCCTTCTTCTACTGCAGGAATTACTAGGTGAAATTCTATGGCTTGTATTATGCAAGACGACAGACTAGATGATCAATGAGCTCTTCTGGACTTAAGATCAGTGTAGACCAGATGGGAAGTTACGGCTCCACACTTGGTGAAAAGTGGTACAGTTTCCTGTCTGGAGGATTTAAGGAATCAGTAAGCACACATGAATTATGAACCTGCTGGTTTTGACAATGTTGCCTAAGAAGGTTATGGTGAGACATCTCTGTCCATATCTAAAGGCTCCAGATTTCTCTGGCTTCAGTGAGTTTTGTTTCAAGTCAGTGCCTTATAAATAAATTACACTTGTTGTGTTAGCTGCAGAGGTGATGAACTGAAAGATGATGATCACCAGTCCATGCTGATTTCCTTAGATCTGTCAATGTTCTTTGGTGCTATTCACCATGATCTTTCAATGATATATGTGCAATCCTTAGCAGGGATTTATTGTGATGTCTTGGGCTCCAATCCTATAAACCACTTCTTAAATGCTTAATTTTACTAGCACAGGTAGTTCCATTGATTTCATTAGGCTACAAATGGTAATAAAGTTAACCATACACTTGTTAGCAGGATTGGGGTGTCTTGACTCCTATTTAGCTGAGATTTTAGAATGAATTGTTAGAGCTCTGCCTGACCCAAGGAGTCTCTCGGGGGATTACACAAGATTCCAATATCAACCCTTCTGTTCCAAATGTATATGAAGCCATTAGGAAGGTCAGAGAGAAAGCATGAGTTATAGTACTTTCAGTATGCGCTATGTCTCCATCTTCCTAATACAGTTGAGTGACTTACCTGGTATCTGAATGAGATTGGAGGCTAAATGAAGGCTCAGTGCTGAGGAATAATGCTTGTAGGTTGAAGAGAGCAACTGGAAAAGTGGGTAGAGATTAAATCCAGCCCTTGCGTGAGGAAGCACACCCAACATATCCGACATGTTATTCAGTTTTACTACCCAGAGGTGGAATTAGATCCTGGCTTTATCCTGGCTGTCCTGCTCTGACTCTTTTTTTCAGGTTCTGGACCTTGCTGTTGTCCATTCTTTTGTGTCTTTGCAGTTAGACAATTATAATGTGCTGCAGTTAGGCTATGAACCTTTAGTTCATTCAGGAACATACATTGGTAAATATTGAAGCTGCCCATTTGCTAAACATAGAAAATGCATTAAACCACTGCCCTGAGATGTAGACTGGCTACTGATTTTTTTCTTGGTACAATATAAGATGATATTTTTTGGGAAATAACAGAAAAAAAATAGAAAAGTCTTATTTCATTTTTATCAAAATTTCATTTTGGGTGAAATTTTCCAATTGGCTCTTGTTTTGATCTACAAAGCCCTAAAGGCACTGAGAACTGGGGACACTATATCTCCCTGCATAATATCATGACAATTATGATCATAGGAGGAATTCTATATTAGTCTCCTAATTTAAAGGAGAGAGGAGTGGATAGCAGGGCATTCTCTGTGAGGCATCCTCCAATCTGGAGCTTACTTCTCCCCCTGGGCCTAATATAGTTCACCTCTGTTACACTCCAGGAATTATGAAGTATAAACTTGCTGGTTTTGGCAATGTTGTCTAGGAAGGTTATGGTGAGAAATCTCTGCTAATATCTAAAGGCTTCAGATTTCTCTGACCTTAATGAGTCTTGTTTCAAGTCAGTATATTATGAAGAAACTACTCTTGTTGTGTTAGCTGAAAATGGAGATAGTGCAAAGCTTATCACCTGTCTGGCAGGGGTGAGCTGAGGAACTTGGGGACGTGTTCTGATTCTTATGAGGCGGTTCTCAAATATTATTGGGCTATTTGTTGTGAAGCTGCTCCAGACAATCAAATATATTTGCATCTTCCTATATACACATATGGACTTCAGTGAGTACCTCACAGACATTAATTAGTTTTTCCTTACCTCAACCTCTTAATGTAAGAAGGTATTATTCCCATATTTTAAATGGGGAACAGAGGCACATGACTTGTCTAAGGTCACACATTAAGTTTGTAACATAGCCAAGAATTGAACACAGACTTCTTGAGTCCCAAGCTGTCATTTAACCACAAGATCATCCTTCAGCCTTTGTAATAAAGGATTATTCCATAACCAAAGTGAATGGAATTTCTCTTAGTTTACACCAGTGAAAACACTGAAATGTTAAAAATTTCAAAACAGATCAAAATTTGGTCATGCACACACATATGTACATAGATAATACAATATAGTAGCTTTACTTTACTCAAGAACTTTTAATGAGCATGTTTTAAAAATAAGTTAAGAAAAACAATACTGCATTATTAATATATTTGGATTGCAGATTGAACAAAGAGTTGCCTTTTAGAACAATCACTCACATACGCACCTTTCCCAAGGCTCTGTAGCTGACAAATCTTTTAAGACAATATTTAAGGTCACACAGTTTTATCATTTTTAATCATATAAAATGTATTCATCATAACCACATTAAAGATGCACCAAGTTATGCCTAATTCAGTTACTTCATTAAAAATTACTGACTAGAAAATAGTCAAGAAACAAATTGCACCTACAGGACCAATTCTGCTTCTCTGGAAATCAATGTTGAGTTTCCGTTGGCTTCACAGGGAGCAGGATCCATCCCCTAGCCAAAATTTGTTTCTTAGCTTCAGTGGCAGCAATATTGGAAAAAATATAATTTCTGAGTCTCATCTGCCTCAAACAGATATGACTTGAATGCCAGGCATTCCAAACCCTTTATAAGTCATGGGGTACTTGAGACTTTCTTCCCTTAGTTTTGCATCTTAAAGCTGTTTAAATGGGAATTGTCAAGAGGTTCAAGAATCTGAACTTCTCCCACAGATTCCTCAGTTGTAATTCACTCACTGAATTAGATAATTCTTCCTCATTTCTTTGTCTACTATCTTAAAAAATGATAGCAAAGCATATACAGGGAATAAATTGTGTTTATTTGAACTCCTACATAGCCTGTGTATCATTTGTTACATGTAAGACTTCCAGCAATGTATTATTTTATTTGGGAACTGTATCTTTTCTTGTTTTCAATATAGAAAAAACATTTGAAAAGTATCTCAATTTCTTATTCAATTAGAAAAAATATTCAGTAATTGAAAACCTTTAATCATATTACTTTATTTTTAGAAGCTAGGGATGTAATATATTATGCATGACAAGATAACCAAAGTTTTTCTTTAAAAGAGAAAAAAAAAGAGTCCTGATTTCTTCTGTCTTTTGGGATGGAATGAAAAGTGATCTCTAGCTACACCGTGTGGGTCTCAACTCTTCTCAGCACTTCATTTCATTTAAGAACAGATGGTTGATGTAATCCTCCAATCCCACTGTCAAAATCTATCATAATTAAGAAGAAATAGGTTTTAAAATTGCATTTTTTCTTCAAGTAAATAATTTACAAAAAATGTGAAATGCTAGGCAGCTTTCAAGACATTTTTTCCCCTGAAGAGATTATATTATGATCTGTTTTATGCATTCACAGGGTGCCAGTCACTGCAGTATCTGGACCTTTGTATAGCAGTGTCTATTCAATATATCTTTGAACAAAAGCAGGTATCAAGTGGGAAAACACTAGTATAGTAATTCCCCTTCCTCCTTTCTTTCTTTACTTACGATGACTAGTAGCTGAAAAGGCTGGATTCAAGGGAATATTTATTGGCCAGACCAGCATTCATCCACGGAAAAAAATACAATAGTACGGGACAGAAGCAATAGTCTTGAAGGCATACAAAACTGATGCAAGTACCAATGCTCCAGGAATCTGGTGCTCCCAATGAAGAAGCTAGAACATTTGAAGGCTTGAGAGATGAAGAGAAGTTAGTAAAAGAATCCCTGCCTGAAGAAAGAAGCTGCTAAGCGATTGCCTCAAAGATATACTCCTGATGAATCTATAAACTGGCATTACCTTTAGAAGAAAATAATCTTGAATGCATATGGATCAATGTCCTAACAGATAAAGCACAAGATTGAGTATTAGTTGGTTTGTGCTACAGACCACCAAATTGCACTAGGGAACAGGATGACCGGTTCCTTATGCACCTATCTGTAATGTGCAGTGAAAAAAGTTGTGTGATCATGGGAGATTTCAATATGAGTGATATATGCTGGAGGTCACATACTGCCGGTACTAAAAACATCCTTGGAAGTTCTAAACATGATAGAGGAACATTTCCTAACTCAAAGTGTTGCAGCCAACATGAGGAAATTCTCTTTTAGATCTTGTCCAAACAGATAAACAGGAGCTGATTGTAGAACTAAAAATTAATGGTATCTTAGGTACAAGGGATCATGACTTTATCACATTTATAATGTGCAAACAGAATAAAGTCTAGACCATTAATATATGCTTGGTGCTTTAATAGGGCCAGTTTCAAAAAGCTGACAACAATGAAGACCCAATGAAGATTCAAATCAGGTGAGAGAAATAATTTAATCAGAAAAATATGAATGATAATGGGGAATGATTTAAGAACACTTATTGGTGCCCAAAAAGACATACTCTCACAACTGAGGAAGAAGGCTGTGTTGGTTAAAAAAATCGACCTGGTTTAGAGGGAAAGTGAAGGCAGATGTAAAAAATTAATAATGATATATAACAAAGGGAAGAAAGAGGAAGTTGATAGTAATGAATAAAAATTGGAAGTTAGGAATTGTAGAAAATTGATAAGGGAAGCAGAGGGACCACAAGGAGAAATCTATGGCCAGCAGAGTTAAGGACAATGAAAAGGTTTATTTTTGGGTTTTTTTTATTTATATATTAAGTACAAAAATATTCTTGACAATGGCTGTGGCCTGTTACTAGATGGAAATGGTAGAAATATCAATGATAATGCAGAAAAGACAAGTGTTCAATAAATATTTGTTCTGTCTTTAGGAGAAAAAAAAAACAGATAATGTACTCTTTCCACTCCATTAGTATCTCTGGAGGATATTAAACAGAAGTTACTAAAGTTGGATATTTTTAAAATCAGCAGGTCCATTCTTTTAACTTGAAGCAAAGAATTTTAGATGAGCTTGGTGAAGAGCTTGCTCGACCATTAATGTTGATTTTCAATAAGCTTTGGAGCACTCGGGAAGTTCCAGAAGACTGGAAGAAAGCTAATGTTGTGCCCATTTTTTAAAAAGATAAACTGAATGACCTGGGTAATTATAGGCCTGTCAGCCTAACATCGATCCTGGACAAGACAATGGAGTGGCTGATACAGGACTCGATTAATGAAGAATTAAAGGAGGGTAATGTAATTAATGCCAATCAGCATGGGTTTATGGAAAGTAGATCCTGTCAAACTAACTTGAGGGGTTTTTTATGCAATTATAAATTTGGTTGATAAAGGTAATATTCTTGAAGTACTAGACAAACTTCTGTCAGACACTTTACTTGATACTGCATGATATTTTGATTAAAAACACTAGAATGATGTAAAATTAAGATGGCACACATTAAATGGATTAAAAGCTAGCTAACTGATAGGTATAAAAAATGTAACTGTAAATGGAGAACCGTCATCAAGAACGTGTCCAGTAGGGTGCTGTGGGAGATTAGTTCACGGCTGAATACTATTTAACATTTTTATCAATGACCTGGACAAAAACAAAATCACTGATAAAATTTGTAGATGACAAAAACTGGGGGAGTGATAAATAATGACGAGAACAGGGCGCTGATTCAAAGTGATCTGGACTGCTTGGTAAACAAGGCGCAAGCAAACAACATGCATTTTAGTATGTCCAAATGTAGATATAAACATCTAGGAACAAAGAATGTAGGCCAAAACTTACATTATGGGGGACTCTATCCTGTGAAGCAGTAACTCTAAAAAAGGTTTGGGTTTGTGATGGATAATCAGCTGAATGTGAACTCCCAAAGTAACACTGTGGCCAAAAGAGCTAATGCAATTCTAGAATGCATCAAGAGGGGAATCTTGAAGGAGTAGAAAGGTTATTTTATCTCTGTACTTGGTACTGGTGCAACTGCTGTTGGAATAGTGTCCAATTCTGGTGTCCACAATTCAAGAAGGATGTTGATAAATTGGAGAGCCACAGGAATGACTACAGAATTAGAAAACACGCCTTATAATGACAGCTTCAAGGAAGTCAATCTATATAGCTTTACAGAGAAAAAGTTAAGGATAGACTTGATTACAGTCTATAAGTATCTATATGGGAACAAATATTTAATAATGGACTCTTAATAATCTAGCAGAGAATGGCATAACATGATCCAATAGCTGGAAGTCAAAACTAGACAAATTCAGACTGGAAATAAGGCATACATTTTTCACAATGAGAGCAATTAACCATTGGGACAATTTACCAAGAGTTGTGGATTCTTCATCGCTGACAATTTTTAAATCAAGACTGGAGGTTTTTCTGAGAGTTCTGCTCTAGGAATTATTTTGGGGGAAGTTCTATGGCCTGTTGTATACAGAAGGTCAGACTAGATTAGCACAATGGTCCCTTCTGGCCTTGGCTCTGCCAAGAAAAGAGCTTAATAGATTTCAAGCATTCCTATGACTTTTTGAGGTAAAGAAAAAGCAAATATGGGATGTAGGAAAGAAAACAGGAAGATGATAGTTGAAAGAAGCAGGTTGGAAAAATACAATACACTAGGCAGAAGAAGTAGAAAATGGAAAAAGAGCAATGTCCCTTTGCTTCAAACCAGCCTGTTATGAATTTGCAGTCCAGGATATCAGATACTGAGGGAGTCAGCATTGTACAGTGGGAACAACATGATTTTTTAGGGGCAAGCTGTTGTACGTAATTTGAAAGTGGGAACAACTGTTAGGATGGGTCAAAAATTTTCACTTGAAGGTTTTTTTGGGGGGGAGAGGGAGATGGAAAATTGGGTTTTCAACTAATGAAAAATGTTTATGGAAAGTGTTTACTTTCCCTGGAAATATTTAATTTCTTTTGAAAATAAAAAACCTAAAAATTGAACTTTTTGCTGAAAACTGAATTTTCTGATGATTTTTTTCAGTGTGTCTGAAAATTTGTGGGTTTTTATTTTTTGACAAAAAAATCAATATTTTATTGGGGGGAGGGAGAATTCCAACTGGATCAAGCAGCTGTACTACTTCTAACCGAATATATGTTTATTTCAGTTCCGTATCATTTTTAGTTGAGTTTGATGCATTGGGTAGTTTTTCAGAAAACACGATCTGTCATCTATCCTTTGCTATTGGAGCGATTTTTTCTGGGGTAGTAGAATCAATAAACACTTATTTCTTAGAAACTACTATCCTGAAGAGGTAAATTTAGGGAGAACAGAAAAATTCTTGTACATATTTCCACATAAGCTACAATTAAAAAAGAGGGTATTAGAGGCAGAAGAGATGTGAACCAGCAGAATGTGGCAAAGATTGCTTTAGGGTTGTTGACATGACCGGACCTTCCAGAGTAAAGGACATGACAAACTGACAGATGGTGGTGTGGAGGGTTCATTTTTGTTTTAAATTGATACATTGACATTTTATAGTAAGTTAAGTACTTGCAAAATGCAAGTACATGCAAAATGGAAATAGGCTTGAGCTGCAAGGTTAGAAGCAGATTTTATTTTAGTTCAAACTAGAGGCAGAAATGCTGTAAAATTTGGATGTGGACCACGTTCAGATTCTAATATTTCCCTTCTCTAGCCCCCTTTGAGGTATTCAGATCTGGGTGGTTTGAACTCATCCCTTGTGTATATTGCATCTATTTTAACATATCAATTATAGCTGTAGCTCATAGCAACACCTATCGTGAAGGATGCCCAAGGGTTTCTATTCTAAAGGGGCTTTTTAGTTGCTCATAACTTTTTCAAACTTTCTCCTTCAGGCTTGAAGGTATTTATAGAGCTCTGCCACAGTTATCTGATCATGGAAGATGCTTTTGCCTTATTGAATAAATATCTTATGCATGACAGCATTCTATAGAATTTGTTTTTTGAGTTCTTAATAAAGAAAAATGAAATTAAAAATAAACGAAAGTGTTCAAGCTGTGCATTTAATTAAGGACTGTATCATAATGCATATACTCAGGGAGGAGGAGTTAAGGTTGTATAGACAATTCCAACTTTGGCATTTCCTAACTTCTGAATACCGAAACTTGCAACCTAAGCTTTCTTTTAGCATAATTATTTTTAAAATTTAATATAATCTACCATAGGATGATATGTAAGAGAAATAGGATGTAATGATAGCATGCCCATATATCTACAGACAATATGCTTAAAGCTGTCCAGACACTAAGGATAAGGTTTTCAAAAGTGCTCAGCGTTGGCCTTAGTGTTCCCATTGATGTCAATGGGAGTAGAGTCAGACTATGAATACCAGCATAAAAGACAGATTCAGACATGCCATTCAGAAAACATCTTTCTCCGGGAGTTCAAAGACTACCGTGAATTAGCACAACTAGAGAATATTCTTGTCAATGTCCATATAAGTTGTTACCTCTAACTGTAAGGTGCAAACCATTATAAATATTAACTTTTGCAAAAAGTAAATAGGCTGATAACTTCATTCATTTTAAATCTTAAATAATTTTAATAAAATAAATAGGAGCCTGAATGTGTCCATGAGCCATCTACTTCTGTGGTTCAAGATGGAAGAACATCATTCAGAGAAAATGATATTTGATGGATACCACTGAGGAAAATTCTCAGAAGATTTATTTGAAATGAATGAATGCTGATCTAAATTTAAATTTTTGGGCCTATATTTTGGTCCCTGCTAAAGCTGCTTTCTGTCTTCAGGCCTTTTTAACCAACTTTTTTGGAATTTTTATTTTGGTGATTACCTTTGGATGGTGTATGGGCAGTGTAGCAGCTTCTGGATTAGGGGACATATCAGGAACATGGCCAGGGATCTGTGACCGCCACCTGATACCTGGGTCTCAGAATGGCAAATGGGAGCTGAGTGCAAGATGGAGCAACCACAAGGCTTCTCTAGCTTGTGGTAGGGATTGGTCTGGCACCTGGTGAGCCCGAGATCAGGATAATATAAAAGTGTCTTATAGTCCCCTGGCACCATTCCCCCCACCTCATATTCTGAACTTCACTGGCAATAGCCTGGCCATTCCCAGGCTCTGGCCACTTTTCTATAATGTATACTCCAACATTTAGATGCTGTTGAGAAATGAGACATTCCCAAAGAAGGTACCTTCACTGTTTCAATGGGATAGAACTGTACATGGAAGGCCAATCTCTGTATCATCAAAAAGGTTACTGGCCTCTTTTGAGTGAAAGAACCAAAGGGGGCTGCTGGTGATAAGAGGTCACTCATCCAAAGATATGAGTGTCTGCTCCTCTGATTTTGTTATCATTCATAGGGGGCCTGATCCCACTGGAGTCAAGAGGGTATTGCAATTATCTCAACAGAAGGATTAGATCCAAAGTTTGTTAACCTTATTTTGTGTGCACCAGAGGTTACCAGCCTGTAGAGAAATGAAACACAAAAGGTCCAGGGGAGTAATATGAGAAGATGGCAATAATTTATATCAGCACACAAAATAGAAGAATAGCATGAAACAATTAGAAAACATCGGTGAAATAACAGGCATGCAGACCAAGAATGCCTTCATTTTCAGCTGCACAGCATTTTTTTTTAAGAGACCCCCCTCCCACCAACCAATCCCACGCCTGAAATCAGTGATAACATCCCAGATTTAAAGAGGCAAAGAGAAACAGAAGGCATACATACAGTTAGTTGTAAGACAGCAAAATAAAGTGAGTATGAACTTCATATAGCTATTATCTTTTCCAAAATTTACTGATTTAAACTTTGCCAACTCAATCACATTTACAAAACTTAACAGTGGATTGTCTAAAAACGATAGTTTTTTGTCACTTTAACTACATGATAAGTAATTCATAAGCTTTTAAGTTAAAGAAGGTATTTAGGAAGGAGTCAGTAGCAAGATAGAGAAGAAGGAAGGTGGACAAATACAAAGACACCGGGATTGAAACAGACTGATATATTGAGTGAGAAATTTAATTTTCACCAGGGAGCTAGAAACAGAACTACACAGCCTGTATATATCTCCAGGAACACTATTCTTAAATTATTCTCTTCAGTGTAATGGGGTACATTATTTTGTATAGATTCAGACACTGGATCATTTTAGGGAGTGGCAGGAATTATCATGCATTATTCAGTTGTCAATTGTGTCAAGTTGTCCCTCACAGTCTCTAGAAGACATGACACTACATGTACACTCTTTTTTCCCTATCCTATAATTGAGAATGAATACAGTTCTATGCTGTGGTAAGATTCTCTTGTGCCATTGAGACAGGAGAGGTTGTAGATTGGACTGGTAGTGATGAGATACAGCAGCAGGGATAGAGGAGGTGAGATCACATGTTGGTGAGGCAGGAGCCAGACCCCTCTTCCACCTTTCATTGGTGGGCTTTGGGGAGCAAGCAAGGTGATTGGCTCTCTTTCCCACCATCCACACACCTATTTAAATTTCTCCTGGGCTTCTCAGGCGTCTCTTGCCCTTTTTGCTGTTCCTCTCTCCTTCCCCTTCATTGTAGCATAGAACCTGTGTTTTTCAGTAAGCTGGGGGGGGGGTCTGACCAATTGGGATCAGGAAGGAATTTTTCCCATTGAGCCAAACTGGCCAAGGTCTAGTGGCTTTGCCTTGTAGACACAGTTGGGCTGAAAGGAATAGGACTTGAAAGTTTAATATTAAAGATAAGACTGTTTAGGTTGTTTCAACTTGCAGCAGGTCTCCAGTGTTAATAAAGGCTAAAAGGGCCAGCTCTCAGAGGTAAAGGAGACCTGTTATTTCATTGGTGGACCTTGTGTTTATAACTCTTTGAAGCCCAAGACTCCCTTTTGGTGCCATTTATCTTGCTGGAGACAGAAGGATTTTTAAGTGAACTGAGTCCTAGTAAATCCAATGGAATACACACACGAATCTGTGCCACTCGTGTGAGCTGTGATCAAGCCCAGAATTTGAGTAATTTATAGGCAATTAAAGAAAAGAAAGTCATCATAAAGCAAACATCAGAGATAAGAACTGGACCCACTTCCAACAGAGTAGGTGAAAAAATCCCTAGAAAAATCTTGATGTCACAGCTCCATATGCATCCTATTATAAAAAGCAGGGAAAACTACATAACATAAAATAACCTACATAAGATAGGTTTGCCGGACTGGAGCTCTTCTACAAATCCCTGGACCTGCCAGTCAGTGCGGCTTCCATATATTTTGCATGTTGCAGAGAGAAGGGGCTCTGTTCTGGTCATCCATACCTGAGGTTTAGGATGGCATGGCAGAGACATGCCAGGAAAGGGAAGATGGGATCCACAACTAATTAGGGCTACTGGCTTGCTACCTGTTCAAGTGGCATTGAAAGGCTGCAGTTGTTCTTTCAATGCACAAACTAGGGTAGACAACTACAACTTTGGCCAAGGGGGTTGGGCCAAGCTCTGCTCTCAGATACACTGAGATCATTTTAATTTAATGAAATTAGTCCAGAATTGATATTGGAATCTAGCATACTATCCTCATTCCTCAGCCCATAGCTCTATACTAGTGTCATATTTAGATCTGATAAAGCATGTTAGAATGTGTCAAGAATCAGGGTGTGGGCAGTCATGCCTAGCAGTCAGAGCAGGAGTCAAGGATGAGGAAAGGGAATCTAAGATCAGAACCAGAGTCACAAGCCAGATGCCAGAGCCAAGGATCAGAACTGGATTACCTGGAGCAAGAAAGGCAGGAACAAGACTAGGTCCAAGGCATGAGTGAGGTTGGGACAGGGCTGGAACAAGGCAAGGGAAAAGGGACTAGAAACTAGGCAAGGTCTGTCTTGGCAGCACATCAGGGATCTAACTTGTTGCACAGATAGGCAGCAGGTGTTACCCTTAGGCCTTAACTAGCATGCCTGGGCCAATCAGGGAACAGGTATGCTCCACCAGTCAGGACCTCTGAGCAGGACAGCAGTGGTGTTTGGCTCTACAAGGCTCACAGCCCATTGATCCGTTCTCTGCTAGGTAGCAGCACAGATGCAGCGGTCACCCAGGGAGCTGCAGAAACAACTTCTAGCCCTGTGGCTGTTATGGCAGCGATCATGCCCATCATAATCATCTCATCCCACCTGTGGGCCTTGCTCCTGCTCCCACTAAAGTCACTAAAAGATTTGAGTGAGTGACATCTGTAGGATTTTGCACATAATAAATATTCAGGTAATGTATTATTCAGGGCCATATTCAGACCTGTTTGCCACTCCATTGACAACTCTTCTGAATTCAAGGGAAGCACACTTGGTTTCAAAATGTCTAATTTTGGTCCTCTGTGCTAAATTATTTCAGTTTCTCCCATTCAACTCAGTGAACTTTGGAAGTCTTAAAGGATAATTTGGATGCACTGTTATTGTGGCCATGTTGGTCCCACAATAGTAGAGAGAAATCTTTTATTGGACCAACTTCTGTTGGTGAGAGAGTCAAGCTTTTGAGCTTACATAGAGCCCTTCTTCAGGATAATTTGGAGTGAGAAGAGCATTTGATCTATAATGTATAGAAGATGCTGGGCTTGTTTCTCTTCTCATGCCAATGTAAACTGGGAGTAGCTCTGCTTAACTCAATGATATTGCATTTACCTAAAACTGATGTGAGAGGAGAATCAGACCCACTGTTCTATTCTTTTCATGCCCAATAGAAAGTTCTGAAGTGTGTTAATGTTCTTTGCTGACAAAAACAACACCACATAAGTGTTCTTAAATTTAACTAAATGCTTATCAAGGGTCAGTTCAGTATTTAAGCAATTTAAAAAAAAAAAAATCAGTCATTATTAACAAGTGATGGTTTTTGACTTAATGGCCTGGGGTGAAGCCAAGGGCAGCTAACACTCTAACAAATTAACTTCATTAATGACCAATTTCCTCAAGATTATTTCTATTATAAACTAAATTCAATGGTTTAGAACAGAAATTATACATTTTTTTCTTTAAATTAGCTGTGACATGGTTAGAGGCATATTTAGGAGAACAGTTTTTTTTTCTTTAGCTATTAATGACTATCATTACCCTGGACATACATAGAGTGAGATCCAGACCTAGTAAATTTGCACTGGGTAATTCCATTAAAAACTATGCACTTAATTTGGGCAGAGGGGGCATGAAGAAACAAAGATGAATATACTTCAGCTTCACGTATGGATAAAACCAATGCCAATTAAAATTCATCTCAAATCTATTCCAGAGGGCACTGCCTACATCTGTTAGAAACTTTCCTTTCTGTGCATTTCTTTCACCATTGTTACAGACAGGAATGCAATCACATGGAAACTAGTGTAAATCCCATGCAAATGTTTCATACTGCTTATGTGCTGTGCAAATTTAATGGTCTGTATTCTACCTAAATAATGCAAAAGAGTGTGATGCTAGCCAAATAGTGTACAATGCTGAAAACTCAATTGATTTTTCTGGCTTTGAATAAAGAGCTCTGCATTCTTCTGGCAGATGATGAGTTCAAATAGAAAACATGCCAGCAATGTAGACCAATGCATTATCACCCCAACCCCCTTGCTGCATAACTGTGCTTCATAATATGCCATAATATTGGCAAGCACAGCTCAGAGCTCTTTAAGAACAAGAAGCAGCTCATGAATAATAGTTGGATCAGGAAAGTGATAATTAAATGAGACAACTGAATGCCAATGGAGTCCCCAGTGGAAAATACTCTTCAGTGAAGATCATTTCCACCTTTCATTTTTCCTCCCAGTTTTAGTGCAGGCTAGCAGTTCATTACTGTAGATGCTTTTCAAGCCATTGTATTTAAGAAAGCATTCAAGGTCCCCTAAAACCTTTTATGGCATTTCAAATTTTAAAATCTGTATAGGTGTTCTTTATGTTTAAATAAAAACAGTTGTGGGCTTAACAACATAATACATCATGTTGTTTTCACAGAATGGGTAGACTAAAGAGCCACCATTAAACTACTTTAACAAAGGGCTAGATCTTGTACTCTGCTAATATTGCTTTGTGCAACTCAGGCTACATAAAACCTAAAACCTGGCTTCAACAGTAGCTAGAGAGTTTCCCCTGTGTAGAATAATCCTGAAGTAGTGTATCCCAAGCTGCCATACATAGTGGCTTCTGTACAACCCACTTCTTGCCCCCCTAGCACAGACTATAGCTAAGGTGTCTTTATGCCCTGGCAATGTACAGCTACTGGATCAGTCCACTGGCGGCTACTAACAGTCAGTGTAAACTAGAGCAGTCCTACAGTGTCACTACTTAAGGTCAGGGTTTGGCCTGGTGGCCTTTTTGTCTCGGGATGGCCCCTCTAGGCCTGAGGATGCTTAGATGGCTGACAGCCATCTTTGTACTACCCCCCTGAATTGTGCTGACTGCAGTCTAGGATCTGAGCCACAGGCTAAAAACTGTGGGCCTGACTGTCCAGTGCCTTTCTGCTTTGGGTAGTTATTTACACACGTGAAAGGTGAGTGCAGAATGGATGTAAAAAGCTTCATCCACTTTTCACAGGTATAAATGCTTACACAAAGACAATGGAGGATCAGGGCCATTATGGACCAAATGCTGCTTTCAGTTAGAGCAGTAGAAAGTTGGAGTAACTCCACTGACTTTAATGGAGTTACTTCAGATTTATGCTGGTGTAACTGACTGCAGAATTTGTCCTTATGTGTATAATAAAACATAGTTTTGAACCCCATGACGTATGCTCATTCAAATGGAAAGAATGAATGAATCTAAGTACACACCAACTTCGAAGCTTTCTCATTCTTAAAAAATGAGATTCACAATGAACATCACTATTCTTTTTCAAACCAACTCAGAATTATCATCAGTTATTCTTAAAAGTATTTGGCTTGACAGCTCTGCATTCAAGATTGACAGGACATTTTTAGCAGCTAAAGTATCTGGAAAAAAATGATTTTGATTTACTTGTTTATCAAATACATGGAGCAGACAATTGCTATTTAACATGCACTGAAAAGATTTTCAGAAAAATGCCTTCAGTGTTCTAGAAAGTGTCTTTTCTCACACCAGAAAAGTGCAAAAAGTTAAAATGCTTAACGATCATTCAGAACTAGGCATTGCCATAGATTTAAAAGGCAGAGAGTGATATTCAATTCACATCCACAAAGCTATAGTAACAAGACTACGTGAGCAAAATCTGTTTCTCAACCTGGGACAACAGTGTAGGGCCAAATTAAATTTACAAAAAGGGGGCAATTTTCCAAAAATTGTTTGTACAATACATGCATTCCTCTTTTTCCCCTCACTCCCAGGCAGCACTAAGCACAGAATCGGATTCTTAATAGCTTAGGAATAGTTCAAACTGATCATTCACACATTCAGAAAACTCAGATGATCTATAGTACACACACAACTTTGTCTTGTACTCCCACTGAAGTCAATAGTATTTCTTCATATGGAGCAGCTGCAGGATCAGGACCATAATGAGGATTCATACTTAAAAAACCAATTTAGTAGCATACTTACAAGATTTTGTGCAGTCCCTATAACATTAGAAAGTTTGGGAAAATGGTGATTAAAACTTCATTTGCCACTGGCTGGAACAGAAAGCCATAGTATACAATTGAAAGACAGGCAGAAAAGGACAAAGAGGATTGCATGCAATGAATTTGCCAATTTCATGTTACAGATTATTTATATTGCTTGCAACCATCTGCAGAAAATTAATAACTCATAACTCTGTATACTAACTTGCATATATATGTGGCTAAAAGGAATGGTAGCCTTTAAATAAGCACGTTCTGTTGTATGGGAGAGAACTCTAAAAGCTACACTTTCATGCTTGTTAATAAAGGTATAGATTTCAAGTATCCAACACAGCCTCTGCCTTTTAGCAAAAACAAGGTACCATCACCATACATGCTGCTTGGATGGATTTCAGCTATAATATTTCTCTTTGTAATCTTTAGGGAGAATTTGTTTAGAGAGTGAGACTATCATTATCCTCTTGAAAAGGGTACATTGCTTCCCAAAGTTGTATATTATACGTGCACAGATTTAGTTTAAAGAATGTTCTTTGCAGTTTGGGATGTAAATGTGGAGGGAAAAAGAAAAAAAATCCCACCCAATACTGACAATAGGTAAGATCCATTGACCACTCACTCATCAAGCGTACACATGAGGCTTCATGTACTTATTCTGTTTTGTTATGACTGGTCAATATATTTTACATGCCACTAATAAAATTAACACTTTGCAGTTTTCTTTAAAAGAAATCTGCTGAAAAATCATATATATAAAATGTTATTTATGAAAGATTACTACCTTTAATAGGTTTAAAAGGTTCATCATGTTTTGTGACGTGTATAATTAAAATAGTATTATTGCAGCATCTGATTTATTTTTCATGTGTTTAAATAGCAGTCATTGAAAAGTGCAGTATCATAAAGATGACGTAAAGGAGGAATGAAAAGAAATTAGAAGCAGCGTAGTCCAGTGTGTGGGAGACAGGACTTAGAACCAGGCACTACTGAAGTCTAAGCCTGGCTCTGTCACTGATCTGCAAGGTGGCCTTAGGGAAATCATTTAACCTATCTGTAAAATGGTGGTAACACATACCTCACAGATGTGTTAGGAGGGCTAATGAGTTAATTCACAAGCACTTTGAAAGGTCCTGAACACACAAAGGTCCTGAATCTGCAACCCTTCATCACACTGAGTAGCACTAATGAGCCTCTTCAAGGTATGGTACTGCCCAATGTGAACAACCGTGCTACAATGAGGTCCTGGGGGGGTGCCTTTACCAGGTTCTCTTTTACTTTAACACCTACATAGTACTAGGTGAAGTAAGTATTCTTTATAAATAGGGTAGGGAATACTGACAGCATTGTTAACACTATAGTGCATTTTGAGAAATGTTTTGAACTTTTTCCTCAAATTTTTTTGTGGAACATTTCAAAATTTTGATGGGAAAGAAATAAAAAGGCGCAAAATAAAAACTGGTTATCCCTTTCCCCAGCCCCTTCAAGTGGCAAAACAGGGGGGGGGGGGGGGAATGTTAGTGGCAGGGGGAGGGAGGAGGAAAAAAGAAAGGAAAAAACCAAATAAATCAACAATTTAGCGGTGAGGGAGCGGTATGTGTTTTTCTTGAAAACATCAGAACACCTTTCCTCAGAACTTGTTTACAAAAGAGGCCAAGAGGCCATTTTTAATTTTAAAAAGTTTCAAACAAAAGACTTCTACTAGCTCTAGCTAACACTGTACCTAATAGGGAAAAGAGAAAGGAAACTTTTAGAGTGGGGACCACTCTATGTGAGAGGTATGCCACAACAGGGTCCCAATACTGATTAAAAATGAATGCAAATTATTGAATTTTCTGGTCTCCAATTTTCTGTCACCTATCATCATGGCTCGCAGTCAGCATAACCCCACAAAAAGCCAAAGCAGTAATGGTCTGGTACATGTATGTGGTAGACATGGTTTATTCACAATAAGATTCCAAAACCCCAGGGAATGTTTCCAGCTAGCATGTCTTTCAATTGTGTTAAATAAGTATTGTCCTGCTTGTAACTAAGGTCTCTTTACTTGTTATAAGTGCATCCATGACACAAGAAAGGTGGCACTTTAGATAGAAAAGTATCAAACAAGATCCCATGCCAATGCCGAGGACAGTGCTATCATGAAACCCGACATGCTACAGTGAGGCATGGCAAAGGAATATACATCTATTTTTCATACTCACTGCAAAAGGCAGGTTTTCAAGGTATGAGGCCCCCTTTTGAACACACAGAAAGTGGGCCAAATTGTTGCCCCATTGCAGGATTGTGAAGATGAGGTCGGTCTATCTGGGAAGAAGCATTTTTCTACAGATAATATTGAAGGATTTTCTTCTTTGGGAGAAGATAATGCTGTAACAGTACGTTACTCCCAAAGAGTAGGAAGGAGAAAATGGGTAGGGTATGTGAGCACAAATGTTCTATACTCCATAATGTACTCCATGCAGAAACCTTTGTCTGTTTCTTATTCACACAAAAGGTACATTGCCTTTTTTCCCCCTGGAGAGCATTTGAGTTTGTTTAGGTGATAAGGGAGGACCATTAAAACAGTGTGTGAATGAGACCAAGACTATGAGACTTGACAGGTAGCAGACAGTTGAAAAACTAACTAGAGTTGACATATGGTTCTTGCTCTCTTCCTCTTATCCCCAATGTTTTTGTTGTGTTGTATAGGATTTCACAACACTGGCATAGCTCTGCTTTCATCCATCTAGGTATTTATATGGCCCTGGATATGGGTTTCCTCCCCCAGCATCCTCATCAAATGCACTGCAGCCTCAGTTTCCCCTCCTTCAACACCTCTGGGTTAGCCAAAAACCGGAAAACTATTCTTCCAAATGAAAACTCTTCTTCAGGGAGCTGGTTTATTAATATTACACTTCAATTCCAATACTTGCACAGGAAACCTTCTCCAAGCTACATGCTGGCTTCAGGCTTTCAGAGTCCAATTATTAGGGTCTGCAAATAGACAGTGCCAATGTTGCTAACTCTTACGTTCATTTGTTTTTCTTGAAGTCCCAGGTCCTGTTGTCATGTGGTTATGTCAGAATCCCCTTTCATTAAGAAGTTCCTAGCCCTTATGGTTGTGGCGATAGGCTTGAAAAATATGAAACCTAAAGATTATTAAGACAAAAGATAAACAATCACAAATTGATTTTTTTTTTATTGCATGCTTTGAGGGGGGAAGGGGTTTGACTCATGAATTGTGACTGTTTGTGATTAGCAGTCCTAGGCTTCAGTCCAGTCCTTCTATTCCTCAGCTGCAAGAGTTCTCCACAGCCCTCCCTCCCGTGGACTCTGAGGCACTCCCTGGCCCTCTCATCAGCTTCTGGTCACAGTTACACGCAGACGTTTTAATTTTTTATTTTTCATAAGAGCAACATATCAACCAGAGCTGTTCCCTTCATGTCTCCCATCAAAGCAACTCCCTGCTCTCCTAGACTCTCTGGATTATTTGTTTAGCAGGATTGCCAACCCCACGTATTCAAAAATCATGAGTTAGGCCCTGATTCATGTGTGTTAATAGTGATAAAATAAAGACTAAAACCCCCATGAGATGATTTTTTTAAACTCATGATTAAAAATTAATAAATGCATTCTTTCTATTTGCCTTCTGAGCCTTTATGGTTCATGTTTTCCAGCTTCTTTCCGTAACCATGTGGGTTAGAAACTTAAATAAATAAAATAAAACTAAGTGAAAGTTGAAGCTCAAACACTCACATGATTCCAGAGATGTGGTTTTCAGATTAACACCAAATACCAAGAGAGTCACAGTTGTTGGCAATGCTGGATTAATCCATTAAGAGTCATATGACTGCAGAACTACATTCTCTACCAGTCCATCTGGAATACCCCTAGAATTTCACAGCTTAAAGGACTAATAAACATTGAAGTCAAGGGAGTTAAATGCCTAAATACCTTTGAGGATCTGGACCTAAGTGACTTGCCCAAGGTCATGCAAGAAGTTTGGCAGAGCCAAGAATTAACCCAAGTCTTCTGAGTCCCAGACCAATACCTTAGACATGTCTACACTTTGAGTGTAGAGTTTGACTCCAAGCTCAAGGAGACACACTCACGCGAGCTCTGAGCTTACATGCTAAGCATAGAATGTAGCTGCAACTGAAGGGGCTAGCTGCACTGAATATGCACCTATCTGATATGGTAGGCACGGGCTAGCCCATCCCTTAGTTTTCACTGCCACGGACACGTTTTGTTTTGTGCTAGCTCAATGAGAATGAGCAAGTATGTCTCCTTCAGCTGGGATTCACACTTCCAGCTCAAAGTGTAAACATACTCCTTAACTACAAGGCTGTATTTCCTCCCAAAACACACAGAAGACCTGCTCATGTTTTTTGAATGCAGAGAAATCTACAAATGGGTGTATCCCTATTTTCCAATTTATTCATCAGCCTTAGTTTATTGTTGTGTGTGTGTTGCACCTTGAATGATCTGTAGTGGGAAGTCACTGAGTATTAATCCCTGGAACATCTGCACTACCTGTGGAAAAGAGCAGCATATTTGCCTAGGTCCACAGACCCGACCACATTGGGACAGCTGCTAAGGAGCGACAAGATACCCTATGTGAATGATGATGATGGTTCTAGTGCTACTGCTTCTGCTATCCTTTGGTTTCAAAAATTGGTAGAAATCTTCTGAGATTAAAAATCAGCTATTTTTATGATTTCTTGGGATATTTTTCCTACTCAACTGAAAAGCAGCTAATGGGATTTTGCGCAAACTTAAAAATTAACAAAGAATAATACTCAGCCAGTCACCAAGCACAAAACATTTCAGCCACAGTAGCATATTTTTCAGAAAGTTATGGACACAACAGAGGCTTATTGAAGTTGTTTTGCAACCTTGACTATAGTGTCTGTTGCTAACTGAATGCTCCAATAATTACTCTGCACAGTACATATGGCATTGGAGTGTTGCATTCATAATGCTTCAATTAAGGTTTCCATTATAAACATGTACTTTCAGAGGCCAACTCCTAAGAGGGAGTTGTTTTGCAAAATTTGGTAAAAAGCTGTCAAGCCATTTTTAATAGACAAATGCAAAAGGGATTTTTTAAAAAAGTATCTGATGCTTTTTTACTAATCTTTTACAAAAAAAAGTATGTCTTTTAAAGCACAGTATTTAGGAGGTATGGTTCTATTATTTTTTTGATGTGTACATGCTACCTATTAATTTTAGGTAATAAAAATAGTCCCTTACTCCAATGCTTTTGCAATAAAAGTGTTTCTACATTGAAGAAATACACATTTTAAAAGTGGCATGTTCTGTAAGGTTTGTTAAAGAAATGAATTCAATTGAGTTAAATTGACTTACAGTAGTTTATAATCTAACCCTTAGTCTTCAATCATGTTACAGTGGGTGTGAGTTATTTTGTATATATTAATGTATTTCATGCCCAACAGTACTACGATTCACTACTTGCTGCTGGCATACCTCCTTGGGGATTAACTCACCACTGTTTAGACACCTCTTCCTGGAGTTGCTCAGCCCATTGTCTTCATCTCGCCCTTCAGCAGTCTGGGCAGTCATCATCATTGTGATTTAGCTACTCCCTGTAGGATTTTGCCTTCTGGCCACGTCACTATAGTCAGCCCTTTCTGGGGTCTGTTAAAGTGTCTTGGGAGAAGCTATCCCTCTGCTATTCCAAGCAGTCCTCTGTTCTCCATCCGCAGGCTGTACCACTTGTCCAGAAAGTGGCAGGGGACCCTATACTACACCACTACAATCTACTTACTCCCAGACCTGGTTGTTATTTCCCTCAGCTCTGTTCTACTGCCTCCTTCTCTCCCCTAGCACTTCTAGGTTTATCACCTATCGAAGCTTCCTCCACTCCCTATGACTACTTTCTCCTTTAGTTTCTTACCACTCCCTGTAATCTCTAACAAACCTAGCAGGCGTGATTACAGATTATTGCTCCCTGCAGCTCCCTTTTGGTGTCAGCTTCTTAGCTTTATAGAAGCTCTACCTGATACTGCCCAGGTGAGCTTCATCCTTAATTAAGCTGCAGCCTATGTGGTTAATTGACCCAGCTAGCCTACCTTAACCCCTTCAGGACTCGCGTGGGGTGAACACCCCATCAGAACAACATAACCCAGTAATGTTGTAGTAACTGTACAGTCAAAAGGGACTGTGATTACACATTCAACAGTAACTCAAACACATTAGAAGAAGAACCTATTTTTATTGTGAGATGGAATGTTGGCTGGGACATCAGCTACTCTCTTCTTAAGAGAAGTTCCATTGGATCTTTAAGTTGTTCCTGAAGAGACAACATATTCACTAACTCATCCAAGGGCATTACTTTTAATTATGCAGTACCTCTTAACTGCATTTCAACTACAGCATGATGAACATGCTTTGGTGCAAGACTTGTACCCATAACCTTTAGCTCAAAAACAAAATGCTGGCACTTGAGTCATGAAGACCATTTGGTTCAGAGTGGTCTGTATGCTAATACATCTGGATTAACTAACAACAATCATTTAGACACCTAATTCAAAATTTCTGGCAGAAAACATCTGCATTTGAATTTCATATAGTCTGTAAGACAGTCATTGCTAAATCTTATGGATTCTTTGCAAATGAGTAGGACAGTTTACAGTAATCAACCTTACATACCTAAATTTTACTTTAAATTCTGGTTTACCAAACATGTCTATTGATCCAATTGCATCAAAACAAGGAGATTTTTATAAGACAAGCCTTCCAATACTTGGCATAGTAGGATGAAAACTATGTATTGTAGATATTGTATAGTGGGTCCTGAGAACATGTCTGGAGTACAAATGCATGTTTGATGTTGAAATATCAGGAATAAATTTTTTAGTTATTCTTAGCCTTTTAGAAAACCTAGTTTTCAAGAAGGAAGGTACAACATCCATGCATGATTATTCACTTTTATTTGAGTCCAGGCAGCTCTGGTATTTGTATGTGCAGATGGATAGGTAGTAATCTATGCAGTCATTTGTGTCTGAAAATACATGTGTTGTGTAGCTAAATGCTGATTACCTTCCCTGCAGGGACCAGATTTTCCAATATTCTTTTTTTCCACAGCTGGTTGATGTTCAGATGCTCACCTACCACATGGCTACCTTATAGGTTGAAGGTAAGGGGTAATTGGGTGAGACTTCACCCACATGCAAGCTGGTCCCTGACTGATAGACTTAAAACTCCTGAATCACGTGAATTGGCTCAGCCAGCACTAGGGGATGAGGATATAAGGATATTGTCTGGGCAGTGGAATCATCATCCTGCTTCCAACTCAGCTGGCTAAGAACTAGCCCCAGGATTAGAAAGGTGCAGGCAGTCTCCACACTGTTTCAGAGCTAGGCTCTGCACTTATGCAAGGATGATTTCCGTTCTGTGTGTTTGCTTCTTCTGTATATGTTCCAGCAACAAAGCTACAATTTTTGTTTTCAATCTCTGTATGTCATTAGAGTTCTGAGAAATTTGAAGAAATAGTAAACAGAAAGCTAAGGCATCTCAATTTTAGGGCTCTGAAAACATAAAGGTCATACATGTGAAAAACAAACTAATCCAAAAACACTGTTTCCTTACCTATACTATGAGTATATCTTGGAGTATAAAAAGTGAGAACATTTTTTAAATGTCATTTTTTCATTGTTTATACTGTCTGCTTATTTTTACATTTGTCCCAGCAAGGGCAATGAGAAACATGCCAGTTTCTTCTTCTTCTTTTTTTTTTTTTTTTTTTTTTTTAAAGTCAATTTCTAAATTTCACTAGTATGTTTTCATTCATTAGGAAAATGCTACAACATTTTGAGTTGCAAGAGCAGCAAAGGAATGTTTATTTGATAATCCGTTTCTATTGGATATTTTTTAAAGGAAATATTTTTAGTGGTCTAAGATATGGTTAAAATTGAGTTTTGCAAAACTTACATTTTGGATCAAAGTTGTCCAGGCAATGTCCCTTTAAGGTCTCAAATTGCACTTTTGTTCAAGTTTGCCATTTACTCACAAGTTCTATTAATATATGTTTGCCTCTAATGTTTCTGTCCATATATGTCCTGACAAATACACATTGTGATTCAGTGCATTTTAAAATCATCAAATTCATATTAAATGTAGCCTTCCCCCACCCCTTGTCTTTTCTCCATTGTGTTATTTTCTTTCTGTCAATTTTTCTTATATTAAAATGACTCCTACTGGAACTTATTTTAAGTTAAATGTTCATCCCACCCTTTAGCTGTGAGCTGAATTAAATAAATCCCACTAAAAGTAATAAACCACTCTTAGCTGCGGTTTCATGATATCAGTTGTCAGCCTGTCAGAGCAAATGTGAGAACTGAATTCACAGTCACTGCTACTAGGGGAAAGAGAATTTGAAGATCAAGTAGCCCAAACTATCTGAAATATGACTAACAGACATTTGATGCTTGCTATGCTTTAACATGCAGAGAATAATACTAAAGATGATATACTTGATAAGAAACATTTTCATCCTACTAGTGGTAAAACAAAATGGTGGGGTAGAGGTGGGAGGGAAAAAAAATTTGTATTTGAAGTTCTGCTATCCAAGTATTGGTTTGTGATTTCAAAGATTAAATGCAATTGTCATGAAAATAGTGTATATTTATTAATATCCTGTAACCACTTAGCATCATGCACATTGAGAGATAAGGGAAATTGCTGATCAATATAAACTTCATTTTATTTTTAATGTATTCTTTATATGCTGTATGTGGGTATATGTATATACAATGAGTGTGAATGTGTGTGTATATATATATACACTGTGAATTTCAAAGCAAATAAACATACAGGAAAGAGAGAAACCTGAAGAATTCCCCCCTCACAAGCACTCTGGGATACCAGGAGCAGAGCACTCTAACATGGCAGGATTTATAGGTGTGACTAATATAAGTTGACAGCTTAGTTCAGATATGTCTGCCTATCCTTAGCTAGACCATTTTACTGAAATGTTTGTTTACCCTTATAGAGCTGAACTTGGCTCATAGGGGGTGACTATTTTTCATTTGTTTGTGTCCAGCCTGGAAGAGTTAAATTGTATAAACAGCCAACAAGCCATGTTATTGGTTATTTGGTTTCTTTAATGGGAACAATAACAGCTCAGCAATTAACATCCTCCCCTTCACTAAAAGCAGCATATTCTTGCCTTTAGGAGAGCCATCGCTGCAGGAATTCCCAGGGGGGTGAACACAGAAAAAAACTCAAGGAAGATATTTTAACTGAGAATACTTGCATACATTTGTGGATGGGCTGCTTCTAACAATTATCACAGTGCTGTCTCCCTCATCTAAGAAAAACATTTCTAATTTATCAGTGCAGAATGCATTCATCAATTCATAACAAGTATTAGCACATGATTCTAAAATGAAAGATATTTTCTAAAAAAAATAGTGGTGAGGGGAAAATACATAAATAACAAATACAGTTAATATGTTCTTTTTCTCAAAGAAATTCTTTTCATATGGACATCAGCATATTGGAAAACAAACTTTAGGGCTTTACTTGGAAATAAGCCAAATACAAAATGCACTTTCCACTCCTTCCTTGAGCGTTGCTGAATGTTTTGACAGTGGGCTCAAAAAAGGGAATGTGGCATTCCCTGCCAGCTCAATTCTTTCCACTGCTTCCTCAGAGTCAGGATTTTACAGAACTCCAAAGAGGAGGGGAAAGTGGGCAGGGAGTACGAGTATGTGGAGTCCATCTTGAAGAACTCTGTTTATAAGTAAGTAAAACCTCCATTTCTTCTTTCATTGTTCCTGCTCATGGGATAGTTCAGCAAGCAGTATCCCATGAATGGATGGTGTAGCTCAGAGTATGAATCAAATAGGAATCATTCTGAATCAAATCAAAATGGAATCTGGTGTTGGTGTACTGCCCTACTGAACTGAACTCCTGATCTAGTTGCCAGATATAGATCATAGTGTTTTGTAACAGTATGAATAAAGCTCCACGTGGCAGCCTTACACAGTTCAACAATGCAAATGTGTCTGTGGCATGCTAAAGAGGTAGCCACTACTTTAGGTAAATTTGTCCTAATCCTGATAGTAGAAGGAACGAATGCAATCCTATATCACTCTTCTATACACTGTCCGCCCCGAGATAATGACTTTGAAGAAATAGCATGACCTTTACAGTTACCAGTGTAGGAAATGAAAATTTTAAGGGACTTCTGAAGCTATTAATATAGTACGCTAATGCTCTTCTAGTCTCTCAGGTATGTAATATAGATTCCTTGTTATGGGCATATGGTCTAGGAAAGAAAATGGCTAATTAATTGGGTGATTAATATGGAATTTAGACACCACCTTTGAATGGAATCTAGAGTGAGTCCCAAGGACAAAAATTTATTCCTATGAACAATAGTGAGTAGGGGGTCTGCCATGAGGGCATGTAATTTGCTTACTCACCTGGCTGATATAGTGGCTATTATTAAAGCTGTCTTAATAGACAAACGAAAAAAAGAACTATATACCATGGGCTCAAAAGGAGGGCTCAGGAGGTGTGTTAAAACTAAACTGAAATCCTCTGATGGAACTGGGTCTTTTATTGATGGATACGTATTAACAGATCTTTCATTAATTTCTTTTCTGTATCATGTGCAAAGACATATTTATTACTTATGAGCACATCATGTGCAGCTATTGCTGCTAAGTGGACTTTCAGAGAAGACCCAGAAAGATCCAGACACTTTACCTTTAGGAAGTATACAAGAACACATTGAATCAGTGCCCGATGTGCTTGTCACTTGTCCAGTTCACAGACCCAGATCACTTAAGATTATTACACTTTCTTGTTGACTGTCTCTTAGTGTTAATCAAAATCTGTTGTACCTCTAAAGTGAAAAGTGAAAGATTTTTCAAGGTCCATTAAAGTCCTATAAGCCATGCAGCTGGTTATAGCAAAAAATGGTCCAAGTGATACACCTTCCCATCCTGCTGCAGTATGTCTAACATCACTGGAAGAAATTTGTGCACTCTCTTGGAAAGATGAAGAAGATCCACATACCACTGTTATCTTGCCCATGCTGGAGCAATTAGAATTAGCTTGGCAGCGTTTTTGTTCACCGCCCTGTTCAACTGGTGTGTCCTTTCATGGCACCTGTACCAGGCAGGCGGCCCCATGACATGATTGACTTCCTTCCTCTGTAAGATGGCAGCGCCTATAGCCGCCATGGAAATGTTGTGAGCAGACTAGTAGTGGCTTGTACGGAGTTCATTTCTGCCGGTGAGCCCCCACAGGGCCCCGTGTGGGGATTGCAATTCCGGCCTCAACTACAGAGCTTGCTGCCACTGGCGGGCTAGAGAGAGGTCCTCTGGCGCATGGGAAGCTGCCCCCGCACCCTTACACCACATTTGAGGAGGGACCTTGGCCTGCACCCAGCTGGTAAACTCTTGTGGGGTAGCAAGTAAGGAAGCATGTACCTGCCCCTGCGGGACCTGGCGGGGGCAATGCTAATGGGGTCCCAACAAAGCTTGACTGTCATGGGCCCAGGGAGGCAGCCACCCTGTCCTCAGCACTGAATGAATCTCTCCAAGTTTCAGAGGCCTCAGCTACGGGCCCTCGAAAGGTCCGGGGAGAGCAAGCCAAAAACACCCATCAGCACAATTGAGCTGCGACCTCAAGGCATCCTGGTGGCCTGTGGTTTGGGGAGCGGGGCCCCGTGTCCCCTCAAGGCATCATCTCCTGTATAAAAGGAAATGATGGGAAGGGGAGGGAGACCATGCAATAGACCCATCCCTCAATTTAGAGGCAAAGTGTCCAGTATAGATAGACTGTGTCTGCTCTCTCTTGAACAGAAATAAGGATACTTGATGTACTGCCTGGTGGTGGAGATATCTATGGTCCAAAGCCCCCATAAACTGAAAATATCTTGAATTAATAAGTCATTTAGAGACCATTTGTGTAATTTCATGAGATTTCTGATGATCTGATCATTGTCCTTGCTTACTAGGTGCAGAGCAATTGGGTAGATATTGTAGTGCATATACCAATCCATAACTTGATCACTTCTTTGTAGAGCTGAGTGATCTTCTCACTATTTATTCAGAAAATACACTGCTGTCATGTTGTCTGTGATGACATGCCTTACTTTGTTCAAGATGTGAGGTAGAAAAGAAGAGAAAGACAGATAGCTCTCAACCTAGGACGTTTATATGTAGTGACTTTTCTCAAAAACGTCAATGATCTTGAACATGTAGGTTGTTGAGATATGCTCCCCACTCACTCTTGGAAGGATCTGAGGTGATTGTCAATAATGGAGGTAGGGGTTGCATGATAATCCCTCAGATCATTCACCTGCTGCGTACATTGTGTCAGCGATAGTAGAATTATCTTCAGGATAGACAACGTCCTGAACATGCTTTCTGTGCTTGGTCCGTAATTTTGCATCAGCCAATGCTGAAGAGGTCTCACTTTGAGCCTGGCATCAGGTGTGATGTATATTGCTGAATTTCTGAGACCTTATAGACCTGGAAAAAAGATTACCTTTTGAGTAGGATTTTTATGTATTATCTTTATGGCAGATTGAAGCTTCTGAAATCTTACTACTGACAGAAATGCTCTGTCTTATTGCGGATCAAGAATTGCTCCTATGAACAGAATTCTCTGTGCAGGAAAAAGAAGGGATTTTCTTTTTTATCAAATATACTAATCTTTCAAAAAGGGAACAAATGAAATGAATGTCCTTGGCCTCATTTAACGAGGCTTTGAGCAGGAAATCATCTAAATAAAGGTAAATGAAAATATCCTGCTGCCTTAAAAAAGTTGCTGCTGTAGATAGGCATTTTGTATAAACCTTGGGGCAGTTGGAAGGCCCAAAGGTAGGACATTATGTTGAAAATGATGTTGCCCAGCTGGGAAGTGCAGATATTTGCAACAATGTGGTCTGATAGAAATGGCTTGGCTGAAGAGCTGCAAACCAATCTAGGTTTGAAAGGAAGGGGGACTATAGGTGCTAAAGTCAACATACGGAACTGGAACTTTCTAATATAAGCATTAAGCTTTTTCAGACCTCTTTTTGTCTTCAGTATCAGAAAATGTCTGGAGTAAAAGCCCTTATTATTCCTGAACTCACTTGGAACCTAATCTATTGTTCCAGCCAATAGCAAAGACTGGGTTTCTGATCTTAGCATTCTCTTGTGAATGGAGTCTCTGAATAAGGAAGGAAGGGGAGTGTTGGGTGATGGAAGGGCTTTAAACTGGATGGCATAACCTTTTTCTTTTATCTAGAGAGTCCACTTGTCTATAGTGATGGAATTTCATCGTTGATGAAATGAGAAACCTCCCCACCTTTTGGAAACAAGTTAGGTTCATTGCAGTTCTCATCTCATAATTAGGGTCTGAAATTTGGGAGAGAAGCTGAAGCTGAAAAATGCTTTGCTTTCTGTTGGGGCTTGAGTGGGCTCCTCTACTGAGGTTGCAAGAAGGAGGACTGTTGGTACTGATATAAAGAAGATGCTGAGGATGAAGGATGAATCTGTGTATGGTATCTGAAAACAGTCCAAATCTTTTCTAGAACGTCAAAAGAGATCCAAAGATCTTGTGGATCTCCCAGACTTCATCTTTTCTAATAATTCATCCATCTTGTTACTAAATAGCCCATTCACGCAAAGTGAAGATATCTACTTTACATTTAGTATCAGGTAGAAGAGCTGAAAATCTCAACCATGATGTTTTTGACATGTCATAGTAGATGCAATCATCCTTGCTGCCAAATCTGTAATATCAAAGGAAGCTCTGAGTGTGTATTTTGCTAGTGTCTGACCTTCAGTTATCAAACCATTTGCTAGTTTACACTGGGAATCAAGGTGACTTTTGTAAACAAGATATTTTGTCCCCAAAGTGGTATTGTTACTGCAACATTACTATTTGGTAATTTGCCCCTCTCCGAGGGATTGTGAATCCAATCTTGGATCCAATGAACACACTATTGACAGGATCACCAATCCTAGTCTCTCAAGAATGGAGACAGGGGAAACTAGCTTCCTATGGCAGCCTGATGAAATCTTAGAGAGTGGAAATGAAATGTCTGGGGAATGCTGTGACAAGTTGTCCAGTCTCTTTTGATTAAAAGTGTAAGAAGGATGACTCACATGAGCTTTCCTTTTCTCCCTCAGGTGATGATTCCCACGGACCCAGGAAACAATCTGAGTGTGGATTCAGGTGCATCTGAACCAATACCATGAAAATATAAGCTGGATTTACTGGCCACTATGGTTCCAGAGACATTTTTGTATCCAGGATAACCCTCTGAGCTGAGCAGTGATTTTTAGAGAGGGGTTTATCGCATTCCAGAACATGTGTCTTTGGTTTAGAATCCGTTAGTCTCTGATCCTGTTCCGAGGGATCCAAGAAGTTCCCAGAATCTGACTTTATTTCAGCAATCGGAACCTTCTTATCCCTTGATATTTTTTCCCTTGGAAACAATATAGTTGGATCCAATGGCTTCTCATGTGGATTGTCTTTTATACCAGAGGCTGACACAATGGAGTCTGTAAGTGCTTTGAAATCCAATCTTTCTTCCTTTAAATCCTATAGCCTTCACTATGTTTGAAAATGAATAGAACTGTAAGAAGATCAATGTTCTGTTGATATCTCAGGGCTCCAACATCCAATGCTAAATTACATAGAGCAGTGGAGAAACCTGTATAATAGAATAAATAAATACTGTTATTGGCAATTGGCCAAAATATTATTTAATATTATTTAAACATCACCTAGGCTTCTCTTTCCATACTAGAACTAGATGCCAAGACACAGTGGATATCAGCTAAACATTGATGAGCCTTCACATAATATTTATTGTTAATATTGTTCAGCACAGTTTCAGATAAATATTCTTATTAAATTACAATCTATGATCAGTACATAAATAGTTTTAAGATTGAAATGTAGCAGACTTTATATTCAGTTTACTGCAGGGAACATAGAACTCTATGTGATCCACTGTCCTTTATCATTAATGCAAATTACCAATCTATATGTTACCATGAACTGCAAAATAGAGAATGTTCATCCTTTAAATGTCTCCTATTCTAATATAGGGGACTGATTCAATTCCCAGTATAGTCAACTGTAAGACTTCCAGTGGGAGTGGGTCTGCAGAACATCATTTTAAACCTGGGTCCATAAAAGAAGACATCTAAATAGAGCTAGGTGTATAATTTCTAGAACATTTCACCTCTTTCTGTTGTGATATGTTCATGACCAGATTGTGAAATCCCAGATATAATCATTATAGATGCTGTGGTAATGTAAATAAATACATTAAATAGATCAACTAATAATAATACAAAATTTATCAAATTCCTTCTGAAAAAAATTCTTAGTCTGCAGATTACTCACATTCAGATCTGAGACACCTGGAGTCCTTTAGACCATCAGGGGGTCCCCTCTGCTTTAATCAGTCACTGTAACATATGACTGGAGGATAGCTAATATAATGCCTATTCTTAAAAAAAGGCTCCTGAGGCAATCCTGACAATTACAGGCTAGTAATCTTTACTCCAGTAGCAGGCATGTTGGGTGAAACTATAGTAAAGAACAAAATTATCAGACAAATCGATAAACATGATATGGCTTTTGTAAAGGGAAGTCATTTTCATCAATCTATTAGAATTCTTTGAGGGAGTCAAATATAGTTTATATATTGTACTTGGACTTTTCAAAAGCCTTTGACAAAGACTCTTACACAAAGTAAGCAGTCAGGGATAAGAGAGAAGATCATCACATGGATCAGCAACTGGTTAAAAGTTAGGAAACAAATGGTGGGAATATATGGGCAGTTTTCACAATGGAAAGATGTAAATAGCAGGATCCCCCAAAGATCTGTACTGGGACCCGTGCTGTTCAACATATTCACAAATGATTTGGGAAAAGGGAGTTAACAGTGAGGTGGCAAAATTTGCAGATGATACAAAATTATTCAAGATAGTTAAGTCCAAAGCAGACTGTGAAGATTTACAAAGAATCTCACTACACTGGGTGACTGGGCAACAAAATGGCAGATGAAAAAATTCAATGTTGATAAGTGCATAATAATGCACATTGGAAAAAAATAATCCTAAAATACAAAATGATGGGATCTAAAATAGCTATTACTACTCAAGAAAGAGATCTTGAAGTCATTGTGGATAATTCTCTGAAAACATCCTTCAATGTGCAATGGCAGTCAAAAAAGCTAGCAGAATGTTAGGTACTATTAGGACAGGGATAGATACTAAGACAGAAAATACCATAATGCTGCTATATACATCCATGGTGTGCCCACACCTTAAATACTACATACAGTTTTGGTCACCTCATTTCAAAAAATGATGTATTAGAATTGGAAAAGGTGCAGAGAAGGGCAACAAAAATGATTAGGGGTTTGGAACAGTTTCCATAAGAGGAGAGATTAAAGACTGGGATTTTTCATTTTAGAAAAGAGATGACTAAAGGGGGATGTCATTGAGGTCTATAAAATCATGACTGGTGTGGAAAAAGTGAATAGGGAAGTGTTATTTACCCCTTCACATAACACAAGAACCAGGGGTCACCCAATGAAATGAATAGGCAGCAGGTTTAAAAAAAAACAAAAGAAAATACTTCACACAATGCACAGTCAGCCTGTGGAAATCATTTCCAGGGGACTGTTATGAAGGCCAAGAATATAACTGGGCTCAAAAATGATTTAGAAAAGTTCATGGTTATTAGTCAGGATGGTCAGAAATCCAATCCCATGATCCGGGTGTCCTTAAACCTCCAAATGCCGGAAGTATCTGACACTGGCCACTGTCGGAAGACAGGATAGTGGGCTAGCTGGACCATTCGTCTGACCAGTATGGCCGTTCTTATTTTCTTAAACCTGTTCTCCACTCACTACAGTGGCTTTCCAGAGAATATTGAATCAAATTCAAGGTCTTGGTCCTTATTTTTAAGAAACAAAATGGCCTGGGCCCAGGGTATATAGAAGATCAACTAAAGAGCTTGGATAAAGACCGCAGTTGACAGCTTCTCTCCTCTTGCACAACAGAACTTTCTACAAGAAGAGTAAAGCTCATCTTTGCTGGTGAATGAGCTTTCTCAAGGGCTGGTGTGTGTGTGTGTGTGTGTGTGTGTGTGTGTGTGTGTGTGTGTGTGTGTGTGTGTGTGTGTGTGTGTGTGTGTGTGTGTGTGTGTGTGTGTGTGTGTGTGTGTGTGTGTGTAAAGAAAAAAATAATTCCAAAACAAAATACTCCACACATTTCTTTCCCTGGGGAGAGGATGAGACACCAAATCAGTAATAAATGTTGTGTATGTATAATGGCACGTACATAGGATAGAATAGAATAGAACAGCTATCCTGGCTGCATTAACATCAATGGCAAAACTCCCATTGACTTTGACAGGATCAGGATTTCATCTTTCTTTTCATTCCCAGGGTAGGATATGTAGCACTTTGGTTTTGTCCTGACTCTTCCCACATTCTTTAAACCATACAGCCTTTTTTACATAGCTGTTCTCTTGTGGATTTTCTATGCAAGACTATTTTTGTGTTGAAATATACAAACATACCAAGTAGGAGGTTATAGATTATGCATAGAAGTAGAAGACAGGTTTAGAAGCAAATTGCTATGTGATTTTCAGCATGCAAACCATAGGAACATATGGACAGATATTCACACTTGTAAAATTTCATTATAGAGCAGATGAAGCCTTTTTGTTGTTGTTGTAGGTTTCTTTTTTTTCTGTGCCATTAAGTGAAAGAAATGGGAAAACTGAACATTTGAAATTAAATTTCCCCATTTCTACACTGATGGTGTCAATTTTTTATATAACTTTACTAGTAACAGATATATCCTAACCATAGATTATTTTCAGAACAAATGCATACATAATATGATGACAAAATGTGGCCATTTTCAACCACTAAAGTTGATGGGAGTTTTGCATACATATGCTAGAACTGAATTTCACACTCAGGGTTGGATTCAGCATCAAATGAAGTCAATGCAAAAACTGTCATTGATTTTAATACACATTAAGGTTAAAATGTAATAATAATTACCTGTCCTTTGAGAGGAATAAAATATATAATATTTATGATGCAAAATTTGTCATCATGAATGTCATAAATACAGTAAGTATTGCAATTTTTAATTAACAGAGAGAACTGAAAATAGTCCTGTTACTTTTATTTCATTTTAACATTAACAGTAACAATTTTATTGCTTGCTTTCTAATTATATTAAGTGTTTATTGTATTTGTTGCTATTGTAAGAAACACAGATATACAGTATTGTACTGTGTGCCTAACTTTGTGCTGGATAATTCATATTTAAAAAGCCACAATTGGAGGTCTATGGTTGCTGAGTCTGAACATTACTATGTGGGTTATTCAAGTTCCACCCTATAATTGAAAATTAGCACCTCGCTGATTTAACACCCTTAAGGTTTATGTTTTTACTATTAACCATTTAAAATTATCCAGTTAGCCATTTAAAATTAAAATAGCCTAGATTAGTAATTTAATGCAAAAAATATGTTCATGAAAAGAACACTAGTGATGCAATATGCAAGCCTCCATCAGTCATTAATTTGGGATCCTCAGAATGTACTAATTGTAGCAGTTTTTTGACCTGATCTTAAGTCTGAAAACACCCGAAAGCTTTTTATTTAATACAAAAATGTTATGATTTGAAATTGCTGTGTGACAGGAGAAAAAAACCAACAACATATTTTACAGGTTTTCCTTTTGCCAGAGAATTTCTTTCACATTCCAGGACCTATACTCAATGCAAGGTAGAAAATCACACACAGAATGGCTAAAGCATAAACTTCTGATTGTTGTCAGTACATACATTTTATAACCTTTGGGTGCAGAACCTTCTTCATGGATCATAGCTGGCTTCTTTTTATTATTATTATTAGGTCTGGGACTGGAAAAGGGGCCTAAGGGAGTTATAGTTTGAGTCGGAGATGGGCACCTAAGTCCCCATGTCTCCTTTGAAAACCCCAGCCTTTACTCATTTGGATTTCAACAACTGCAAGAGAATGGCTATCACAGACACCTTTGTCTGCTAAAAGTGCAACCTGTGCACACTAAAAAATAAAGCAAACCAAAAAAGACCCACCCCTCACAACATATCATGGCCTTTCAGTAAGAACATACTCCAGAACAAAAGCACCCCATGACAACAGATTCTTGGAAAAGCCCCTCCTGTTAGCGCTTTCCAAATACCTTCTCAAAAAGGTGGGCTTTGTAGCACATTGAGAAGGCCAACATTTTCAGAATACTTTGGACAAAGAGTGGGAATGAGTTCTAAAGTCGAAGGAGCCTCACAGGGAATGTCCCTCCAGGATGTCAACACCTTATAAATAAATCCTTCTCAAATGCCTCTGCTGATTGCAATTGGGGCAGTGTAGCAGAAGGGCGGAAAAAAAGGGTTAGAGACAGACTCTTAGTATATCCCTCCTTGCATGATACAATACATTTTAGTTTAGTATTTTATCCCTACACTATACTAGAGACTAATTATTTCTTTGATTATGCTGCTGTAGATATTATGTAATGATGCCACCATTTTAAAAGCCACCTTGACGGTCTCCCGATCCTGGGGCTGCCAGGGACACATATGACTTCAGGGGTAAGTTGGAGCAAGCTCAGGGATCCTCTAATTTACAGTGACAATAAATCCCCCTTATACATTATCCTGACATTCCAGGATCACCGGAGTGCACAGCACTTTGGACATATCCCCAACATGACCTCTATACTAGGGAAGAGGCTGGGAGAGGGTGACTTAGAACCAGCTACACCAACTAGGGATTTCTCTTTGCTAAGGAAGTTCCTAGTTACCCTGTTTGAGCAGCTCTCCATGTATTTTGCTATGCAGGAGTCATTGCCACGGATCTAAGCCTATGAGTTTTAGGTGTGTAAGGGCTTGTCTACACTTATAGCACAGCAGCAGTGCAGTTGCACTGGTGCAGCTGTTCCACTGTGGTGCTTAGTGAAGATGCTACGTACACTAACTGGAGAATTTCTCTCATCGTCATAGGTAATCCACTTCCCTGACAGGTGGTAGCTATGTCAACGAGAGAAGGCTTCCTGTCGACATAGTTCTGTCCACACCAGCGGTTCAGTCAGCATAACTATGTCGCTCAGAGTATGGAAAATCCACATCCCTGAGCGATGTAGTTATACCAATATAAGTTGATAGTGTAGACAAAGCCTAAGGCAGCCAGGACCAGATGTCATAGCAGAATTCTCTCAGACATGTGTATACCTGGCAAAACTCCCCTGACTTAAGTGAATTTACTCTGAATTTAAAACAATGTAACTGAAAGCAGGACTTATCTGTGGATGCTCATAAATATTAGGGATGTTTTTAATTATCTGATTTGAGTATTTCTTTACATGTTTGTTATGTGTATATATTTCTCTATTTTAAAGAACTGTTGGACCAGTATGTAAGTGAATTAGTGCCTGAAAATATGACAGCATCCACAAATTTGTAGATTTCGAGTACAGTATTCTCATCTGAGTTACACTGGTGCATATAATGGGTAATGTCAACAAAGTCAATGAGTAAACCCAGAGTAAATGAGATCAGAATCTATCCCAGGGTCAGTATGTTGATATCTAATCTTTTCCTATGTGACAGATGGTGAGGTTCATCATGCTTCAGCCTTCTAAACATAATTTCCGTAAACATCAATTACAGTGGAAGGTACCTCTGGTTACTGAGCTACAGACAGAAAATTATTATTATAGATGCACTACCTTCAGAATAACATCACAACGTAGTTGATCCCAGTAAGAATTTTGTGCCATATCAATCCCCTCAAATCTGCACACACAACCTCTGTTTACAGATCTTCTCTTTCCATCTAGTATATCTTCATATAAAATATACTTTAAAAATATTACTTTTGAATTATGGTGAGGGGGAATGTGGCTTTTTTTTTTTTTTTGGTTCATGTAAAAGTTTAATGAAATTAAAGTGTTGACACATTTGGCCTGATTCTACTCACATCTGCATGTTCATAAATATGAACTATTGACATCAATGAGTTAACTCCAAAATTACAATGAGCAGTGTTTGGTCTAATAGGTTGTTTGAATTGTACAGTGCTTACATAACACAAAATAGCTTCTAGGTAACTGTGTCATATTGCAGTAATGTAAATTGAATACAAATTCTCCATGCTGTATGTGTAAGAACTACCATACGGGATCAGACCAATGTCCATCTAGCCCATTATCCTGCCTCCGACTATGGCCAGTACCAGAGCATCAGGGGGAGTGTACAGAAGAGGGCAGATGGAGTGATTCCCCCCATGTCTTCCCCTCCCAGGATTGCCTTGAGCATGGGGTTGAATCCCTGACCATCTTGGCTAACAGTCATTGATGGACCTATCCTCTATGAATTTACCTCGTTCTTGTTTAAATCCAGTTACACTTTTGGCCATCATAACATCCCATGGCAATGAGTCCCACAGGTTAATTTTGCATTGTGTGAACAAGTACTCTCTCTTGTTTATATTAAATCTGCTTCCTATTAATTTAATTGGGTGATCCTTGTTTTATATTGTGGGAAAGGGGAAATAACACTTCTCTTTTCACTTTTCCCACACCTTTCATGATTTTATAGCCCATGATTTTCCAGTTCAACCATATCTTTTTTGAGATGGGGCAACCAGCACAGGACACAGTATTCAAGATGTGGGTGCAGTCTGCATTTATATAGTGGCATTATGGTATTTTCTGTCTTATTTTATATCCATTTCCTAATAGTTCCTAACATTATTAGCCTTTTTGACCACTACTGTGCACTGAATTGTGGTTTTTCAGAGAACTATCCACGATGACTCCAAGAACTCTTGGCAGCAGCTAATTTAGAAGACATCATTATATATGTGTAGTTGAGATTATTTTTTCCAATCTGCACAACAATTCTGCTCCTATGTATACTTCAGCATGTTAAAATCTTTCCCTCCAGTGACGTTCACTTACATATAAATTAATGACATGATATGCTAACAAAAGACTTGTTGCTTTAAAAAAAAGAAAGAAAAGAGATGTGTAAAATTAAAAAGGGAGAAAAAAAGAGAACACAGCCACACAAGAGAAACACATAAACCTTGTACTTAAGTGAAAGGTTATAATATGTATGTTTCATTTTAAACAATGTCTTTTTTCTGCATTTTTTTTAGCTGAATGGGTTAGAGATATCACACCTAAGTCAATTAAGAATAAGATGCTCCTTTACTTTGTTCATTCTGAATGAAAGCTCCTAAGTAGGGATAAGTGCATTGTATAGTGAATGTAGAGGTCAGGGTAGAAAGCATAAAGCCTTTTCATCAGAGAAAAATTGTGATTTAAAGCTTAAGCTCTTTCAAAAGCTCTCAGTGGGAAAATGTCAGTCTGCTAAAGGTAGAAAGGAAAGAAAATTGAAGCAGCTCTGCAAACCCCATTATTCATCACCACTAAATAAATCAGGGAGAAGCACAGCCTTGTCTTGCTGAATTGTTCATATTTTAAAAGAAAACTAGTTAATCAGAAATTTTTGCACTTTAGCTTAAAAAAAACAACTATGGGGCCACGTGAATCTCTGATGAAATAACATTTAAGTAGCTGATTTAAACTCATGCCTAGAGAAGATGTTTAAAATCTGGGTTGATACCCAGATATTGAATCTCAGATCTGAATGTCCATGAATTAAGGGTTTATAAGCAGACAACATTATTTCCAAATATTATGACTGAATTTTCTTTGGATTTTTATGATAACATGGGCAGGGAAGGGCAGGAAACTGGGGAATCAGGGCACTCAATCTTGGCAACCTGCCTTACAGATTTTTTTTTTTTTTAAACCATGAATTTTTTTGTGGGAACACATTTCCATTTTCTGGTCAACTGTAACCTGGCTCTTTGAACTGTCCTGCCTGTTACCTCCAGGGATTTCCAAGCAGATTTTTAAGGGGGAAACTACTGCTTCTTGAGACAGCATTACTCCTTTCTGGGTCACTCTGCAGCTGCTACTAAGTGAAATGGTTCAGGTCATCCCTCTTTAACTGAACACAGAAGGTCATTACAGCCTTCCATGCCATCACCGGACAGTCACAAGGGTTAGTTGTCTTCTTCCCCATCCCATTCATGGCAGAGACCACGTCTTTCTAGGTGTTTGCACAGTGCCTAGTACAATGGACCCAAAATCCTGATTGAGGCCTCTGGGTACAACCATAATATAAATATTAAATGATGGAGCTGAAGAGATAATAATGGCTGATGAGCCTGCAATACGCTGCTGACACCCAGCTGTAGATTTCCTTTATAACCAACTTAAACAGGGCCATCTCCCAGCTTTTCAATGCCTTCCTGAGGATTGCTGTAGTCTACACTGGCTCCCCTTTCAAGTTCAAAGTTTCTGTGCTCATGTTCAAAGCCCACCATGGGATTGGCTCAAGCAACCTGAAAGACCATTTCTCTTTCACATTACTTCCTAGGCCAAAATCTGTAGGGACAAATTTTGCCTTTGCACATAGATTAATCTTCTATTGGCTTCAATGGGAACCACCCATAAACATAAGAAAAATATCTGGCACCTACTTAGTATAAAGATGCATTTTTCTTACCTAGTTTTATACCCCCTGAAAAAAGGCTTTTCAAAATGGATACTGACAGAATGGATGCTGATAGTACAGTGGTTCTCCTAAAAAACCTGCCAGTTTGGCTTTAGATAAAGAAAAACAATTACATTAGTATTTGCAGTGTATTGTGAACGTTGCTCCATTTACTATATGGAATAGTTAGAACACTGCAAATATGGACATCAATGTATCTATTTATCTAAGGCAACTGGCAAGTTTGACCACTGTAGCCTTAATACTACAGGCAGGTCTTTCGGTGGTGTCAAGTGACTTTAACTGAGCTGAGCTATTTAAACCAACTGAGATTCTGGCACTGAGAACTGTGTTAATCATGAAGAGCTTATTTAAGTGATCATGTCAAGGCTAGTACTGTAAGCCTAAATCCTGACCTGCCTGGGAAGCTTTGGTGTTAAAATCTTGATTCCAGTACTGTATTTCTTTTTTTAAAATCAATCTCTACAGAGACATAAAATGAATTAATTTTCACAACTTCTTTATTTGGTTCTTGGCTACTTCGCTATAATTTATCAAACCATACACGATTCTTGTTTCAACAGACACTTTTCATGTAACCATTGCATTGCTTCAGCAAATATGTTAAAGGCTTTTACAAAGAAGTGATCAATTGGTCTCCATGTCTACTGAAGAGAGGACAAGTAGAAAGAGGCTTCATCTGCAGTAAGGGAGATTTGGGTTAGATAGTAGGAAATGCTTTCTAACTATAAGGATAGTTAAGAACTGGTATAGGTTACCTAAGGACATTGTAGAATACCTGTCATTTGGAGGTTTTTAAGAACAGGTTAGACAAACACCTGTCAGGGATGGTCTATGTATACTTGGTCCTTCCTCAGCCCTGGTGATGCACTAGATGACCTCTCTAGGTCCCTTCCAGCCTGACATTTCTATGATTCTATAGTCAGTCATAGGCAGAGGACCACCTAGTGAAGTGAAGGACTCCAGGTGAGTCAAATCTGAATGTGAATGGTCTGCAAACTAAAAATTATTTTCTGAAGGAAATGGATGAATTTTATATATTATTTTTACTATTTGTATTACCAAGCACCTACAGTGAATACACCTGGGATTTCACAATCTGTTCATGAAAAAAAAATCACAAACAGAAAAAGAAGTGAAATTTTCTAGAAATTATACATATAAATCTATTTAGATGGTTCTCTTTATAAACCCACTCCCAGTGGAAGTCTTTCTGTTGATTACAGTGGGGTTGGATTGGTTCTTATGTTATACTAGGAGACATTTACAGGATGAAACAGTCTCTCTTTTGTAGTTCATGGTAACCTATAGATTATTAATTGGCATTAATGACAGAGGACTCTGGGTTATATAGAGTTCTTTGTTACCATGCAACAGATCAAATATAAAGTTACATTTCAATCTTGAAACTATTTATGTACTGCCTGTAGTCTGTAATTTAATAAGGTAAATATTTATCTGCAACTGTGCTGAACAATACTAACAATAAATATTACGTGAAGGCTCATCAATGTTTAGTTGAAATCCACTGTGTCTCAGCATCTAGTTCTATTATAGATAGAGACACCTAGATGATGTGTAAATAATATTTTTGCCTACTCTCCATTGCTAGTAACAGTATTTATTTATTCATTCTGTTATACAGGTTTTTTTCCACTGCTCAGTGTTGTTTAGCATTTGTTATTGGAGCCTGGAGATTTCAGCAGAACATTGATCTTCTTATAATTCTATTCATTTTCAGACATAGTGAAGGCTATTGCATTTAAAGAAAGAAACAGAAAACCTGGCTTGTATTGCAAAGACCAAAAAAAAAAAAAAAGTCACAGTGGAATGATTCCAAAACTGCATGTGTGTGACAGACCTAGGTACAGTAGACACTAACTAGCAGCAGTGTCACTCCTACCCTGAAACCTTAGGTGCCTCACAATGTCTTGCTGAATAGCTCCCACCTGGGTCACACACAAATACCTTTCCAGCATGCAAGCCACATCCTGAGTGTCTGTGCATAACTGCAGCCTGCCAACCACTTGGGTTACACTCTTGCTCTCACCCATCTTGGTTATATTGCATGGTGACCCCAACACACCTCTAGTCTTAGATTTCCCCCCAGAAATGTATGTCCTGTACTGCCCAGCCCTCTCCTGGACAATACAAAATATTTTAAGTCTGTTATTCTTTAAAGGGAATAATATGCCAGCTTATTATCTCAAATAGTTATTCAGACACTTCAATTTAAACACATTGGATTAGATAAAACAGTAAAGCAAGTTTATTAACTACAAAGAGATAGCTTTTAAGTGAGTACAAGTTATGAGGCATAAAAGACAGAAATGGTTACATGAAAAATAAAGATACGATGTTTACTTTTACCTAATTTAACAAACTATATCAGATTCAAGAAAAGTTTCTCAACATATGATTTCAGCAGTCTTCCTGACCAAACCCAATCAGTCAGTACCCTTTCCCCAGAGTCCAGCAAATGCTTCCTTTGTCACTTCAGGTGCAATAAATGCAATGGGGAAAGAGAGAGAGGAGTGTCTTGGGGTGTTTGTCCCTCCTTTTTATAGTTTTAGTCCCTCTCTTGAAAAACATTTCCAGCTGGGCATTAGGAGACAAAGAGTCTATGTGGAAGGATGTTCCCTATCATCATTTTCTCACCTGTTTGAGCTTTCTTTGTTTCCCTTTTTGCTTGATGACTCTGTTTACTGCTTAAATGTAAATTAAGCAGCTCACACATTCCTTTGTTTAGGACAGCCCTATTTGCCAACCTCTGTTTGGGCAGAGTTGTGGGGTTTGGAACATGTGTTAATAACATCATACAGGGAAATCTCATAACTTTACATACAATATTGCCACAAGTATTTTATCAGGACAGTACTGACCAGCTAATTATGAGTTTTCCTACTCATTCAAAGCATACTTTGTACAAAGATTATTACAATAGTGTGTAGGATGTGAATACAGGCATGAATTCCATCACAATATGGTGGCGGGGAAGGGAGATTAACTCACTGAGTATACTGGCAGCGCCAACAAAGTGTGGAGATCTCCATGTTATGCTCAGGATGGTGCACTGGGGCACTGCCCTCATCTAGTTGTGAACAGGTGCATAGCATGAGAAAGGGGCATACTGGGGCTGGGGAGTGGCTGGCAGTGGTGCAAAGCCTAGATCTAGGACTATTTTTGTGGAGATTTGCTTTTGCTGTAGCAGAGGCTGCTGCACTTCCTGCAAAGGGTTGTGGGGGAGTGCCTAGACAACTCACATAATAAGTAACTCCACACATGTTGCTGCAAGGTCCTCTGGATAAGCTGTTGTCAATCTCCTCTCTCTATCTGTCCCCTGCTCCATGAAAGAACAAATCCTAAATGGGGGAGCAGTGAGCTGTATAAAGATAATGGTGTGAATGATAACATGAGTATGAGCCAAATCAGCTGACCCTACTCAGGTAAATCTTCTGTTGAAGTCAGTATTTGGTCTGGGTCATTACAATAGGAACCTTACATATACCCCATTGGTGATGCCTTGTTCATCATTTGACGTCTCAAGCCTGGATATCTTTATAAAACATAAGATACAGCTTAAATAAAAGCTAGGGACCTGAAACAGAGCTTATTGGGTCAGGTTATATGACCCGTGCTATACAGAAGATCAGATGAGATCATTATAACGGACCCTTCTGGTCTTAGAATCAGTGAAGCCTGTAATAGCTGGGTATATCTGTCTTCATTGCATACTACCCACTGAAGTCTAGATCCACAGTCACTGGTTGGGCACCAGGCACCAAATACAAAGCATGGGGAAAATTGGGCTCCTAGGAATACAATTCCCAAATGCCAGAGAGCTGATAGATGAGCCACATAAGCCAGTCAATCAATAGGAAATACCATGGAGAGCTTACTTGATAATTCTCCACAGGTGTGATAGGTGGGGCAAGACCTAGTTTGAAGATCTTGACAGGGCCTAGGTGCTGAGCGTCTCAGCAGTGTCCAGATTTAGGCATCTTTGCACATGACCACTGAGAGGGAGTGTTTTAGGATCTAACTTTTGGATTTAGGAACTTAAAGTAGCAGTTAGATGCCTAAATCCCTTTGTGGATCTAGCCCAGAGGATGCAATCCACAGGGTTAGTCAACTTATGGCAGTGTAACCCTTGAGAAAGTGACCTCATGTACTGTGCTATCCCACCCTGCATTTCCATTGGCATTGTAACTGGGCATGACAAGCTATTCACATTCATAGCACCACAGCTCACTGCATCACCATATGCTTGTATTTAAACGGGTTTGTTAGTGGGAACTGTTACGCCGTATTGAACACTGGAAAAGCTGCAAGCAGGATGTTGAGCAGATGCAGACTGGTAGTCCACTTCTAACCAGTGGTCAGAGCATAGGTAGATGGCAAAGAGTGCACTCCCCAAGGATTTATGGGAAGGGATTGGAAGACATTGCATCTCAATTCTTGTTACTGTCGTTGGCTGCACGTTTTCACTGCAGTTAACTCAGTGGATCAATAGGTGTTAACAGCTGCCTTAGGATCAGCCCTACAGCTGAGGGAATGGTGGCTACCTTGCCATGTGGCACTAATAGAGACATGTGGATATGTGAACATGAAATGTGTCAAGGGGAAAATTCATGGTTGAGCCTGAGTTAAGTGTGCAGTGAAGACAAGCTCTAAGTCTCCACTGCAGAGTTAACTCATACTATCTACACTTGAGTCAACTCCTTTCACATTAGCCCAACTTCAGTGACAGTGGCCACAGAGCAAAAACTCTGGGGCTGCAGAGTGATTGTGTTAGCACAACTTGTCAGCTTCCAACTCAAGCTGTAGCCTATATACCCCTGAGAGGCCAGCAACTCGAATTGAAGCACCATCATACTCAAGTAAAGGGGTTTTATATGTGAACAAGACTCAAGTTAAGGGGATCATCTGTTTTATAATTTGAGTTAACTCTGCACTGAAGAGAAACTCATAGGCACATCACCACAACATCCTATTTCAATTGAAAAATCACCCTCTCTTTACTCTAATGGCTTTCCTTCACGTGCAGTCTTCCACAATACATTATGGCTCTCTACCTTATACAGAGGCACTATTTATAAAACACAGCTGTGCTAAATCTTTAACACTGCTCACACCACACAAGAAAGAGCAACTACAGATAAATCCTTTAGAAAGAAACACCTGTGCAGACCTACTCAGTGCCCTTTCCACATTATCTCTCATTTCATGTGTGCACTGGTTTGTTTATGTTGGATAATACAGTAAGTAGATTACTTGTATGGTATTTGGTTTGGTTTTACTTTTAAAAATTTCATACCTTTACAGCTTGGCTTTCAAAAAATCAATAAATGGCTGGAATTAGGCTGCTAATATTTGCAATTTAGGATACATTTCAAGGTGGTCCTGCCTTTCAGAAGCTGATTTAACCACTAAACCAGTACAGTCTTCTGGAAGCATGATAGCAAGAAGTATGATGGCAAGGTGTCATAACTTCTTGCTCTTAGACACACAATCAGTTTTAGACGTAGGCTTCAGGGATATTATTTGTGAAAGAACATAAAAGGGAAAATTCTTAAAGGGGACTCAACTTGTCCTTTAATTTGGTACCCACAAATTTGCACTCACAATTGATTGTGTGTGCAAATGATAGCACTTTCAGATCTAAACAATCAATTTGTAGGCACAATCAATTAATTGTGGGTGCAAAATGAGAGCCCTTTAAAAAAAAGTAGCTCAAATAAATCAATGGGAGAAAAAACAAATACATATCGACAGGGGCCTGGTCTACACTGGCAATGGAGGTTGACGTAACGCTGCTTATGTTGACCCTGTAAAGTATGTGTCTCAACAGGCACGTAAGTTCCACCGATCTAAATAGCAGCAAAAGTCAACCTAGTAAAACCACTTCTGCAAGTGGTGTAGCACTGAAATAGAATTCCATGGGTTGCATTTGCATCAGTGTAGGCAGAGAGCAACGTAAATCAATGCCATTGGCCTCTGGAAGGTATCCCTTAATGCTCTGTTGTGACCGCTCTGGACATTTGCACCTCTGCTGTAACGTGGCCATGTAAACAGGAAATAGCTCCTCCCCTCAAGCCCTGGGAAATTTTGAATGACCATTTCCAGTTTGGATAGCTTGGAGAGAGCTTTGTAGCTGAACTGTTCATGGCGACTGCATGACCCAAACTCACTCCAGCCTGGAGTCGACCAGAGGTCTTGGATCTCAGTCTGTGGGGTGAAGAGTCTGTTCTGGCTCAGCACCGAGCCAGCAAAAGAAATGTAGATATCTATAAGAAGATACCTTATGGCATGTTGGAGAAGGGGCACAACAGGGATGTGCAGCAGTGCTGCATTAAGATCAAAGAGCTGAGGCAGACTTATCAGAAAACTAGGGAAGCTAACAGCCATTCTGGCTCCTTGCCCAAAACATGCTGCTTTTACGAGGAGCTGCATGTGATTCTCGGCAGTGACCCCACCACTATGCCACCATGCAGGGTCGATACCTCCGCAGAATCCCAGTCCAGAACAAATTAAAAGGACTCTGTGAACAAGGAGGATAAGGAGAGCAGGGTGCAGGAGAGGGGGGTATCCATTCTCCCTGAGAGCCAGGACCTGTTTGTTATCCCAGAGCAGTCCTGACACACACAGGACAGTGGGACTGATCGAGATGCTGGGGAAGACCCATCTGGTGAGTGTGTGGCGCAAATCTAATTTTTGTGGTTATGTCCCCAGTCCAGCTTCTTAAAAGGAGTGTATGTTTTTGCGGGGATGGGCTCTTCCTGGGTGTTGCGAAATTTGGGTGGATGGTTACTCCTGGAACAGACTATTTATGTGCAGAGGTATGTTCCGAGAATCCTCTGTGGATATCTCAAGCAAACTTTCATGTGGGTAATCTATTAACCTTTGCAGAAGGTTTTTGGGGAGGGGCAGCCTTATTCCTTCTGCCACAGTAGGAGACTTTACCCCACCACTCTGTTATTAAATGAGCAGGCATCATCGTGGAACACAGCATAGCAGCATAAGGACCAGGCCTGTACCATGATGCTTGCAGCAAATCTTCTCTTTCTGCCTGCATTACCCTCATCAGTTACCACATCAGCAACCTTTTAAACATCCAAAGGCACATTCCTTGCTCAGCCTATTGTTGAACTGCTCTTTACTGCTGTCCAGGTGACTGGTATATGGCTTCATGAACCATGGGAGCAAGGGGAAGGCTGTGTCTCCCAGGATCACTATTGGCATTTCAACATCATCAATGGTTATTTTGCGATCTGGAAAGCAAGTCCCTGACTGCAGCTTTCTGAACAGACCTGTGTTCCTAAAGATGCACGCGTCATTCACCTTTCTTGACCATCCCATGTTGATGTTGATGAAATGCCCCCAGTAATCCACCGGCGCTTGCCACACCATTGAAATGTGTCCCTTACAGCTCTTTGCACTCTTTGGCAAGGTGGTCTGGTGCCAAGATAGATGGCATGCATATCTGTATCACCCCACTACAGTTAGGGAACACCATTGCAGCAAAATCATCCACTATGTTCTGCACATATCCCAGAGTCACTACCCTTCTTAGCAGAAGTTGATTAATGACCCTGCACCTTTGAATCTGAACAGCTTCCACAGTGGATTTACCAACTCCGAATTGATTCCTCACTGACCGGGAGCAGTCTGGCATTACAAGTTTCCACAAAGCGACCACCACTCCCTTCTCAGCTGTCACAGCAGGTCTCATTTTAGTGCTGCACTTCAGGGCTGGGGAAAGCTCAGCACAAAGTTCCTGGAAAGTCGCCTTCTGCATTCTAAAGTTCTGCAGCCACTGCTTGTCATCCCTTAGCTGCACAACGATTATATCCCACCAGTCAGTGCTTGTTTCCGAGGACCAGAAATGGCGTGTTCAGCTTCTGCGTGACTGCCAACAGCAACCGGAATTGTTTTGTTCTATGGCTTGCAGCAGGGTTGTTTGAATTACATTGCAATGTTCTGCATGGTGGCTTCTGTCTTGACTACAGAAATACTGCAGGATAAGGCACAATGTGTTCGTAATACTCACAACAAGAATGCACAGCTGAGTGGGGTCCATGTTTCTTGGTCTATGGCATACACATGGTTAAGCCAGGCTTTTGAAAAGAGGCATGAAAAGCATGGGTTATTTGCCATTGATATCAGGGGAATGAGGAAGGGAGAAAGGGAGGAAACTGAATCATGGGAGGCTGAAGCCATGTTCCCATTCCCCTCTGTGCCAATGTTTCGATCCCATGAGGCATTGCAATCCCTTCCCAAACCTCCCTGTGGCTAGTTGTACTGTGGAATAGCTACCCATGGTGCACTGCTCTGTGCATCAGTGCAAGAGCTGCTAGTGAGAATGCACTGCACCAACACAATGAGGGAGGTGTGGACACACTTGACCGACTTCATTACTGTGACGGCTGGATGTCAACTTATATTAAGTCAACTTAATTTTATAGTGTAGCCATGTGGCCTTTTTTTATGTGGTGACCTGTAAAAAGGTATGTAGTTGTAATGCAAATAAAAGTAGTGAGTTTTAACTGCATACATTCCAGAAATGCTAAAAATGTGCAAAATATCAGCTTCCAATATCTAACATTTCTGCAGCAAAACAGGCTCTGGGTTTATGGCAAAAAACAGCATCATGAATAACTCATCACTGTTGATATTTTATTCATTATTTGATAGTCCTTGGGGGGGTCTCACCAGTCTTGAACCTACTGAAAATGTTAATTACATTGCTATAGGTCCATGTTTCTTGTATATCACACTGAGTTAGGAACTTCATTTGACCATTTCTTAACATTTTTCATAAAATATATATAATACTTTGATATGTCTAGAGATTTATTTTTCCCTACTTGTAAAATTCCTCTTATGATCATGAAAACAGTCTTTGGAAAAACAACAAATTTGATACACATTGATCAAATTTTCAAAAATAGAATGTACCCACAATATTTGTGTGTACATGCACGAACCCATCATTATTTTGCATGTATAATATTTATAAATCATTTACCCTCATATCCTCAAATTACTCTGGGTAATTTTATGTTAAAAGTTATTAGAACAGTAAAATAACTCACATTAAACGAAAACATTAAAGATAGTGAATATAACAGTCATAATGGTTAAAATGAATAGAATTTTTGCCATAAAATAGTTTGCTGCTGGATCTCACTGGAAATAATAAAGGTCCCATCACGCAAGCTTGGATTCATGGGTCTGCCCACCCAGAACAATGTGCCCACATTTGAGCCCCCAACACATAGACGAGGCCTTGTCCAAACACTACAGTTCGGAACATTTATTTTAGAAATTTTCTGGTGGTAGTGCAGAAAAAAAATTATGCACAAGCTTTTCTGAGGATATAATCAGATACTTACTATTACAGTGATGGTAGGGAAAATCTTGATTTAAAATGAAAGGGTGGGACCACTTCTCTATTTCCCCGAACCATATGCAGTCAGAAAATTAGGTCTGATAATTAAAAAAAAAAAAAAAAAAAGTGTTCACAATGCTATACAAGACACAAAATAAGGCCCTAATACCATAAATTCTTAGGAGGCGTACGTGTAAATTTTTAACTACGAGTAGTCCTACTGGCTACAGCGGTACTACTCAAGGGCATAAAGTTAAGCATGTAAGTATCTTTAGGGTTGGGGCCTAAATCAGTCCCTGCTCCAAAACCTTACAAAAAAAATACCCAGGTTCAAATCAGACAAAAATACCAATAAGGCATTGAACATACATAACATATGAAAGACATCCATATAATATATATTTTAGTCAAAAGAAATCTTAACACACAAAGCAAGGGAGCGAAGGAAGGAAGAAGGAAAATTACAATATGCTAGAAAGAAAGATGAAATTACTGCACCAAAAATAGTCCATCTGAAGCTGTTATAGAAAGCACAAATTAAAAAAACACTGGGGCAGATGCTCAGTTGGTGTAAATTAGTGTAGCTCCATTTACTTCAAAGGAGCAATGCTGATTTATAGCAGGTGACAATCTGGCCCATTGTCTATGTTTATAGTCTCCTCTCCTCCCACCTCTCAACAGCAGAATTACAGACTCAGAATGAAACTCCAAGTACACCAGTTCTTCCAGCTACTAACTCCAAAGAATAGCACTAATTTAATTGCCTGTCAGCTTTGACATGTATTGTAAAAAGAAGCCAACTAATTGGTCAGGATCATAAGAAAATAGAGACTTTATTGTCCCACTTAATTTGGCATATTCATTGATAAAATAATTTCAGTTCTCCCTTAATATGTTTTATCTCAGGGATAATAAAGAATACAAATCTTTCTTCAGGAAACCATGGCTTGTATCATGGTTGGAAAAACTAATCCCAATTTACTGAAACAAAATGAGGAACAATACTTATTTAGAGCCCATGGTGGGACGAACCCCAACTTCCTTACTTAGAGCCAGATTCTGGCTAACCCAGCACTAATGTATCAGGAAACAGCGACAAGACATTACATGATTTAATTCCCATCCACCCAACAGCATCCATTAAAATAGAATAGTTACATTCCAGAATCAAGAAAACCAAAATACTACATTAAAAGACAACAAGCTGCGGGTCAGAGTTAACAGCTGTGGTACTAGAATGAATCATGCATTTCTCTGCACTTTGGTAAGACCAATGAATTTATTATTATGTTGGCATTATGCTATTTACGGTGTCCTTCACTATTCATTTCCTTGCTCCTAAGTACATGGGTTTTGTGAATGATATAATAGGTAAGTACTTGGTTTTTCTCAACTTTGTTTATTTAAGATCAGATCTTCAGCCTAGGTAAACTGATATAGCACCACTAACTTCAATGAAGCAAGCTGGTTAACTCTAGCTGAGGATATGGCCCTTATATATTTACATGAATACATGTCTGTCTAGGAACCTTGGCAACTTGACACACATTAAAAATGAAATTGTACTAGTACAAAGTTAAGTAAAACACAGCAGCCTCCCCAAAATTAAAAATAAACAAACCCCACCCCAGCCATAAATATCAGCCTTTGGCATACACATTCCAGCCTTCAAATTACACCAAAAAGCCAGAGACGAGCTATGACCTTTGTAGTGTGAAGATCTGTAGATCTAATTTTAAGGTTTAACCGCTTGTTATCACTTAGAAAAACGTCACTGGGTTTTGGAATGAAGTTCTCTTCTTTGTTTTGGAATATACCAAGACATAACAATTAACAGCTGAGTACAGTATAAAAACTATGTGTATGTAAGGGGCCTGAAATTCGGTTGCTGTCAGATCTATAGCCTCATTCCTTTCTCACTTACACAAGTGTAAATCAGAAGTCACTCCGTCATTGAAGTTATACCAGTGTAAAACCAATGCAAGTGAAAAGGAATCAGGCCTTACAACGCAGAAGTTCTTTGCTATTTATATATTAATTTAATCATTTTGTATTGTCATGCTGTTGGTTTTACTGTTTATGTCTTCAGACACAAGGAACAAAACAATTTCAATAGTTTATATTTTCCCCAGAATTGACGATGCCCCTTCATCTACCATGACATCATCGCCTCTCATGGCCTTTCACAAGTACCAAAGACACCACCAGCACTCCACATCAGCTCTTTGGGGCTACAGCTGCCCCTTGTGACTTAAGGCTACTGGTGTCATGTCCTCTGGTGAAGCAGACTTAACTCAGAAAACCCTAAAGCATTGAGGAGAGGGAAAAAACAAAGGCACAAACAATTTCTGTGGTGTAGGAATACCTGATAACCTCAGCAAAACACAATATAGCACTTTTTAAATCTGTCACACTGACTCTGAACTCATGTATATTGCCTCTTACACTTGTGTAACTCGATTGGATTCACTGGAGTTACTCTTGATCTACAATGGTGTAAGTAAGATGAGAATAAGGCCCTCATGGAAATTTTGCAGTCAACTGTATCCGCTCTAGAATATGAAGTGGGAACTAATGCAAAACATTAGACATCATTTAGAAAACCAGATTGGTGTTTTAGATCAACAGCAGGGGCAAACAAAACAAAAAAAAGCAATATTAAAACATACCATGGATTTAAATTGTTTCATAAAAGCAGTAACAAGATGACATTAGATACATGAAAACTTAGTGATAGAAATACAAGAGACAATAATGTAAGAATTCAGTGGCTGGCAATGAAGATAAAGACCTAATTTTTTGTAAAAATGGCAACTAATGTAATAGTTGGACTTTACAAGAGAGTGATCACTCTGTTTGCACTGACAGAGGCTCCAGAAATCTCAGCTGAAGCCAGCCCAAGGACTCTTTGCTGACAGTGTTGGGTTTATGCAATGTTGTTGTAGCCTTGTTGGTCCCAGGATATTAGAGAGATGAGGTGGGTGAGGTAAAATCTTTTATTGGACCAATTTCTGAAGGAGAGCAAAAGCTTGTCTCTTTCACTAATAGAAGTTGGTCCAATAAAAGATATTACCTCATCTACCTTGTCTCCCTAATGGTGGGATTGTCACCTCTGTAGAATTAATCCAATCTTTCCTGAACTATAATCATATGCAAAATACATCACTCAAGTGGTTCTTAGGAATTAGATAGGGTTTCCCAAATATTCAAAAGGAAGACAGAGTGAAATTCACAGCCAAATGCTAGTGATATTTCCAGAGTTCATCGCATGGACCCACAAAAGGAGAAAAGAACTGATGAAAATTAAAAATTATTTAATAGATATATTAGAATAAAAGATTGCCAGACAGGATCAATCCCATGATCCATCTAGTCCAGTAGCCTGTGTCTGACAGTGGCCATTATCAGCTGTTTTAGAGGAAGGTGCTAGAAACCCTGCAGTAGACAATAATAACTTTAGGGAAACTTTCTCCTAATCCTTAAGAGTTAGTGGTTGGCTTAGAGGTTGTCCAATCCAAAACCCTGGTCTATTTTTAAGTATTTATTATTATAACTCTTGTATTATATTATGCTATTATATCCTTGTTATGCATAGGAATGTTATAGTTCATGTTAATTCAGGTTTGTAAATTGCTTTGAGATTCTCTCAGGAAAGGTATTCTATCTAGAAATAATGTCTTTGGGAGCTGCAGGTGCTCAGCATCTCCATAAATTAGGGACCTAAATGTGGGTTTAGGAGGCAAATTTTAGGTATCCACATTTGAAAATGTTGGCTTAGTACTTTGTTCAGAAATAAAAAGCACAACAGGTACATGTTTGCTTGGGAGCAAAGGGAAGGAATCGGTTGGGGGCATGAATGAAGTGCCGTCCATCTACATTTACACTACAATCTTTGTGGCTGATGCAGCTTTCTTTTTTCTCTCCATCCCCTCACCGTGTTGCAAAATGATTCTCTGAAACCTTGAAACCTATTTCCTCCATTTGCTGATGAGTCAACAAATCACAAATATTTGTAATGATAAATAGTAGATACCATGCGTTTAACCATCCACCCATCATCTACTAGTGCTACATGACAGGAAAAATATTAACAGGCTTTTTTTCTAGTGACCAACCTTTTAAGAGATTCATTTCTTAGGTAACTTGCCAGTGTACAGTTTAGCTTTTCTTGCCTGTCTTCCTGGGCTCTGAGAATAGGGAAGAAACACACATGAAGTAACCAGCAACAGTGAGCAAGTTCAATTGACTCAGGTATAAAGGTTTTGTCAAGGGAAGTGTAGAGTCAGGAACTGTCATCAGTGACTATGCCGAAGTAATTCCCCTCATGAAATGAAGTACATTTTCAAGTTCTGAATACTAATAGTGATGGCTGCTTTTTGCTTAATACTTAGTGACAAATCTATGACAGGATTTACCCTCATGTTATCATTAGGCCATACCCATGACTACTCCAAACTTCAGGGGCACAGTGAGGAGAGAATTTAGATTCTTCTGATCTCAAGGCCCAGACTCTTTTCACTTGAGCTAAAGAAGGAGCTTCGCTATGTGTTAGCAGTATGAGCCTATGGTGAAAGGCTGAGAAGTACTGATTCAATCCAGTAGAGGGCAGTTGTACAGATACACATTTACCTTGTTGTTAAAGCACAATTACATCTTTCACTGGTGCTCTGTTATATTATATTCTTACAAGTGCAGGAATCCCTCATCTCCATTTGAAATCAGTGTTCAGCTAGCTGGATTTCCAAAGCATGCCCATATACTGGGTCATGCCTTTATGATTTTTGCTAAATTTAGCTTAAGAAAAGCATTTCCCTTTTTGTGTATACAAACTAAGTTCAAGAAAACAACCAGTATACTTATGTGCCAAAAATTAGTTGAGATTAGCGTCTGGTTTGCCACAGTCACAATCAATCTCAGAAGTTTATAACAGGCTGAGTAATATACTGTGCTGATAGCTTCCCCCAAACAGCTGATTAATGGCCAAATATTTACTCAACACCCTGCAGAAGGAAAAGGAAGAAGAAATGTGTTGTACTGGAAATAAGTAAATGAAAATATTTACTATAGAATTCAGCAGGAATGTTATCATTATGACACATACCATTCAGATCTATTTAAAATGCAAGATCCAATCTATATGTGACATGGAAAAGCAGAACAAAGCATTGGTAATTTATATTCAATTAAGACATTTCTTTACAAGTCACCATGAAGAATAATACTGCAATTTTGTTGATTACTACTCATTTGTTAATAGATGTGGTAGTTTTCATCTCTGCTTTTAGACATTATTATATTATACCCCAGCAGGCTTTCAGATCATCTATTTGATAAAATTAACAAGAGTAAGCAAAAATCTCATTTAAGTATTTATTTTATTCAATTGTTGATTAGGCTATTTTCAAAGCATTCTCACTGAGTCTTGTCCAGATAGGTAGAGCTTTTTAGGGAACATACTACTGCAACTTCAGCCAGTTGGTGACAAAGCTTCTGCTGGGGGATGGGATGCATTCTTTCTCTGGCTATCCCTCTCTTCTTTCAAAAGATAGTCTTTTCCCTTATGAATGGCACACTGCTTGATTTCTTAGGGCATTTGGGAAGGACATTTCTATAGTATGATATATTTTGCCTGGCACAATTAATCATTGTCATTTGTTCTACTGCTGAGCTGGTGCCAAGCTGGTGTAAACCATTGCCATTCTGATCTGATAACATGTTACAGCCCCTTTGTATGGGTGTGAGTGACTACATAAGGTGAAGGGCAACAATCAATTGCCCAGTATTGTCATCTTTTAGTTGTCTGTGCAACACCAGAAGTGTCGGGTGTTCTCATTCTCTGTAATTTGTTATTTTATGTGTTGAAGTATGCTCAGCACATAACATAAAAAGCTTACAATCTCATGAAATTAACTCTTATTTTTATTATTATTGTAATCTTCAACTTTGCAGGTACTACTTCCACTTTACTACAATTTTTAGTTAGCCAAAATACCATTCATGCATCATGCCATCTGGAGGTGAAGTTCAGTAACAGTATGTGCTGCATTTCATTTGCTGGAAAAAATCTATTAATTGATACAATACATTTCTAAATGAGACAATTATGCAATTAATTACATATGAACAAATCAAATGCACAGTGTTACTTTAGAGCAGTAAGCACTCAGTTTATGAGGAAATCTAGTATATACATAACTTTTGTGAAGGTGCAGTATAGTCTTCTGCTGGGCCAGAAGCAATGAGAGAAATAGGTAGCTAATTCAACAGAAACAGAGATTTTCTAATACCATTTCCCAAAGTGGTCCAGAAAATAGACTACCCCTCCCACCACCCACACAAAAGACTACAAAAAGACACTAATCAATTCCATATGTTCACCTCTTTCGACCATACTTTCGGACCATCTTATCATAATTTTGGTAGATAACTGTAGAAGAAGGTGGACATGCACTGGGAGGAATGGAGTTAAAGAAAACTCTAAGAGGATCTTTCCTCTCTCTTGGCTATCGGTCGAAAGTCTATGCACATGTCTGCACTTTTCTCAAGAAATCTTTTCTACTACCCCTGTACTGTCATGGCTTCAACATTGGGGAATCTTTCCCCATTGCACTAGTATTGAAACACTATCAGTGCTAGCAACACTGGAAAAACGGCTGGCATTTTGTCACTCTGTTGTCTAACTCTGTTTTGTGAATAAAAATGGCAAACATGGCAATGTGACACCCATAAAGAGATCTAATTCCTGGCTGTCTCCCTTGAAAAACGAGTAGCACACTGCTGTGCTTGTAACCACAATCTTTGCCATTCCATTTGCCAGCCATCATTTTTTGTTTTTAATTCTGTTTATTTGGGGCCAGATTGTGCCCCTCCTTATGTATGAGTAATCCTATTGAAGTCAATGAGGGGTTTGTGCAAGTAACTGTTCACAAATATAAACAAGGGGATTTCAGTGCAGTCCCTGGTTAGTAATGGAATGCACCAGTTGCATCAATATTGCAGACATCCACAGAAATAACCACTGAAAACGAGGCCAGGGGATCAAGAACTTTAGGTCCTTAGCGGGGACTGAATCCTCCTCTGGTCCAATAGGCCTAGCTGGCTCAGTGGGAGTGGAGTTTTTGCACTTCCCTGCACCAGCTTTGCTGAATGTGGCCAGATGCAATGAAACTTACTGTAATATAACAATGTAAGACCCAGTAAGGGAGTGTCACAGATATAGGGAAAGTTAAAAAGGGGGTCTGGAAAGGGAAAAGTCTGCAGAAGCAAAAGGCTCCCAAACTACAGATCCAATAAAGACACCAGCATGTTAGAGAACTTACTGCATTTTGAGTCAAATGTCTATCACAGCATGCAGGAACTCAAATACATACAAAAATCTGAAAACACCATATTATTACAAGGTTATTATTATACTTTATAAAAGTTGAATTATTGTGACAATTCCAAAAATTGCTCTGGGCCCTGAACACTATCAGCACTGACATTGTCAAGGTGTCTGCAAAAACCCAGTGGAGGAGCAGAGTGCTCTGGGGAATGTTACAAAACTAGACCACGTGTGACATAGCCAATTTTGGCAGAACAATTACTTCTCATAGTTTCAATCCAAAAGAAGTAGAGAAGGGCCCTAAAGGAGACTTTTCACCTTGAAAGAACAGAGGAAAATATTTTGGAGAATAGAAGGGGAAAGTGATAGTCATTACCAGTTCACAGATTGACACTTGTGCTTTCTGTAATGATATCAATGTTTTTTTAGATGTGCTTCAGGGTAAAAGCCTAAGGCTGATTCTGCTCTCACTTACATCAATGGGAGATTTGCCATTAACTTCAAAGAGAACAGAGTTGGCCCAGATTAGAAGCAACAAGTGCCTGATTCAGCTCCAGCTGAAGTCAATGGTAGACTTTTTACTGACTTTAAGGAGAGTTGGATTAGACCTCAAAGGAGCTGTATGTGTTTGCTACAAACTTTTCACTTTTTATGTATAACTATTGAGAAAGAAGGAGATCAGCTAGTGCCACAAAGTTTAGATTTAGAGCAAGATCTGGCCTGATATTGTTTGGATGAGGTGTAAAACTAAGATTTTGACAACACACACTTTTTGTAATCAAGGGCTGTTAATTTAAGCATCCTTGCCAAAGTCCAACTCACAATCACATTTTGCTACGTAAATTCCTCACCAACTCCAATTTCCATTGGATGCTATATACTTCTTCACTTCCTGTCCTAAGCTTTATGTAACAGGGGCTGGAGTAGTAGCCATGGAATTAATGTGTTGTTTGTCCTTTACCCTGTTCACATGATGGAGATATTCTGTCTTCCTAAATCCAGGCATATTTCATCTGCATAAACACTATATATTCAGGATTTCTGCAGACAGTGTGTAAATTTCATCTTGCAGGTTTTTATTGGTCTTGAAAGAGAAGAGGGTTTTCAATGACATGCCATTCTGAGCCTTAGTCCCCTTACAGCCTATCTGTGCCACTGGCTGCAGTCACAGAGTTCAGAGCAAACAGCTTCCTTTTAAGTCAAGGCCTGTGCTACTTAATGAACTGATTGGCAGCAAGGTGTGCAAAGAGCATCACAGCTGGCTTAACCTCTCTACATATCAAGTATGTCATTCCCATTTCATGCTTAGCTTCCAGAATCAAGCTGGTGAATGTGAGTACAAAGGTCACTGCCCTCTACATGCCACTCCTGAAGAGTACTCGTCACAATGCCAACATGCCAGATTTTTTCCCCCAAGTGTTTGTTAATAGTATGGGTAAAGGTTCAAAGGAGGTTTGAGTATAATTTTTGTTTAGTAAGTCTCAGAATTTTACTATTTTACAATTAAAAAAACCCCCCCACTTCCTCTCATTGTCCCCAGTTGAGTCAGACAGAAGAGATATAACCTATGCCTCCTTGTGACGGGGTCTACTCACCATAGCAGTGCCTCCTGCCAGTTGTTATGGGGATTAGCTCTGCAAGCTGGTGGTGTCTCTCCTGTCATCTTCTCCACCTGCAGACCTGCCTCAGTCCAAGTACTGCAGTGTCTCTTCATGACTCTGTCTAATAGTCCAACCACTTCCACAGTGGCAAGTGTGTGGGGGGACCTGGGCCCGCCCACTACTCCAGGTCCCAGTCTAGGACCCTGGGGATATCACAGCATCCTGCGTCACCTCTTTAAGTTCCATCTCTGCAGCTTCAGTTCCCTGGGCCATTACTCCATGGCCCCAGCACCTTCTTCACCCTCTTTTCAGGGCACTGAGCCAGCCAGCCAGGAGCTCCCTGTTGTTCCCCTGGTCCTTGCTAGGAGCTGCTCTGTCCCAGGTACTTCCTAGTCTCTGAATCTCTCAGGGACACCGTCCGTCCGTCCTTCCTCCCTCCCTTCGTAACCAGCAGCCATTCACCCTACTCTGCCCTGCAGCTACCTTTTATGTGAGAATTATCAGCCCTGATTGGCTGCTTTGGCTCTTTTCTGGGACAGGGTGGAGCAGGCCCATAAGGCCTCCATTAATCCCTTTCTCTCTGGTGTGGCGTGAACACCCCATCACACTTCTCATCACAGGAACTCTCTAGCACAAGACAACAAATTCAAAGACCACAGATGCCCTGTATGATTCTTATTCTTCTACCAGCCACTGCTATTGCTTCTGTGTTCTGTAACAATTTAACCCCTCATCATGATTGGACTAAAATCTGCTGCATTTGACTGTTCTGTCAGTTATGCATTTCTTTTGACACTTGAAGTCAGATAACAATCACAGTGCATGGCATTATTGTACACTTTAGTCACATTAGCAAAACCCATGGCATATTTTTGTGTAAAACTTTCTGTTGATTTGAGTTCATTAGGAGAGATGAAAGGAATAGGAGTACTGTGTTTCAGGCTGAATTTTAAAGGGATACTGCTGCACAGTTTTTATTATACAGTGTTACACTGTTGTCATGCTTGCCCTGTGTGTAATACTTTGTAGCTACAAAGTAATAAAATTACATGCACATCCTCTTATTTTCCTTTTAAACTGGCATATTTTAATTTGTCTCCCTCTCCCGCCCCTCATTTTCAACAGGGCTATGTAGTAACAACCATGCTGGATAATATTCATCAGATATGCCTTGAAACACCACCATGAGGTGGGTAAGAATTATTATACACATTATACATATGGTGACAGTAATTAAGGAAGAGAGGTGGGGACCAAACCCACACTGCAAGTCAGTGGCAGGAACTCTGGATTAGAACTCTGGCTGTAGTTCCCCACATTGCTTCTTAATTTACATAAAATCAATGTGGTTTGACTTTGCCTTCTTTGCTGGCTGGCATCTTCAATAATGTTAGTTTCTAGAAGAGTGATTGCAAAATTAACTTCTTATTCCTCTGCTGCCTGACAGGCTAGCTTGTTCAGCTGGAAAGGGTTGTGTAGGCCCTATATAAACATTGCTTGATTTTTTTTGGGGGGGAAAAATCACTTCAAAAGAATTTAGGGTTTTAAATATGAATTATAAAAGAGCAAGATTTGGAATCCCAGGGTCAATACTCAATAAATTTTAGGAGTCTGCATGGGTCCAGCATGGGTGAAAGTCACCCTTGTGCCGCAGGACTGCACAAGACCTATGCAGCAGTTAAGCTCTTAAACTTTATGTTGAATTTCACCTGACAAAAATTAATTTTCACTGGATTCAGTGGGAGAGTTACTCACATGCTTAGGATGGAAGGAAAAGGGCCTGAAATTTTTCTTGGTATCCAATATGGAGCTTTAATTGTTTTGAACCATCACTGAAATATGGAGACAACTAAAACATTTCAAAATGTTGAGTTCTTAATGGAAATATCCTATTTCACCTCATGCCACATCAATTACTATTTTTTTCTAGCTGTCTTCTTAACCCAGTTGTGTGACAGGAGCTCAGGTATGCACTCAATGCCACACAGAGGTGAAGGAGGTGACTAGCAGGCCAGGAGAGTAAATAATCAAGCAGGCAGTAGACATACATTCAATCAGGGACGCATCCAACTCCCACTGAAATCAATGGAAAAACTCACATCCAGTTCTCCCATTGAATGAAGCCTCTATTGACACATAAAGAAACAAACGCTATGTTCATCTGTTAGACTTAAGGCACTCCTTTGGTTTTGTGGAATGTGTGCTCTAAAGGGAAACCTTTTTCTCTGCCTAAACCGCTTCAAAACTCTTGGCTTGTATCTTTAATTCAATGCTTGGTACACTAACAATCCATAAAAAGGGTATAGATGATCAAATTGTATTAAAACTATTTATATAATCATGCTAAAATGCACATTTATTTAAAATCAGCATCCAGTCTCTCTTCAAAATTGCAGAATTCTTATTAAATTAAACATTTTGTCTGCTTCAAGGAGAAACAATTTTGACAGCATGTCTTTGTAGAAACCCAGAATAAGAAGGCAACAAGCCAAGGTAAAAATTAAATGGCAGTGTAATCCTCCTGGGAAGATACAGTTAGATATTTCTTTTAATGGAAACTTTGTTTTGCAGACAGCATGCACTTTACCCTCACAAACACCAACAACATCTGCTGCAGTTGGTAACAACTGACCTCTTAATCATGAGTTACTCATTTCAAAATGACTGCAGACTGTTAGAACAAAAGTCTCTTTTCAACAACACTGCAAGCAAACAGAAATAATCTTTTACCTTCCATTTTCACAGGAAATATAGTAAGCCCTTAGATATGAAAATCACTCAATGCCTACAACAAACAACACATCAAACCAACAGGGGGAAGATAGCTTGACTTCTTCTGCTCTGTTCTGTAAGCATTTGGCCATCATTTGGTATCTTTGTTTTTCAGTGTAAATTTATCACATCAAGATCATTTTTCCCATTCGTTTTCATTCCGTTTGTTGTACTGTTTGAGCTCCAGGTGTTTTATTATTTCTTATTTCTGCCATAGTTTGAAAGCGGTGTGTTTCTGACCTCTCGATTTCCTTCGTTTGAAAGCTGGATTATCAATTGTTTGGCAGAGCTGGCTCTAGGCATGTGGTAGCTTGCTGCTGCACAAGGAACTACACTTTTAGGGGCCTTGCTTCATTAGGGTTCCCAGGCAGCATGTACCCTATTCACTGATGCTTTAGGACCTCCATTCATTTTGAAGTATGAACTACAAAGGCCTAACCATTCTTCCCCTGGCCAAAGTCCTCTCTATACCCATTTTCTGACTGACGAAACCCTTCAGTCCATGTTCTTTGTATCTAATAACAAGATTAGGGATACTGCATGCCCTCAAAAATGACTGAAGTGCTGACCCTCCTCCTCCCTCATTTGCTGAACCCCTCCCATACCCAGTTGAGTCACCCAGCTATCAAATCCTCCCACCCTTAGCTATGCTGTACATGTTACAGAAGTCAGCCTGAGACACTGCATGTCTTACATCACATCACCTACGTCCTGTACAATGTCAGCTACTGAATGATGGAGTACATTGTCACTCTACTAGATGTGCTTCAGACCAGGCAGAGCTACAGAAATTCTGATCACTGTGCTCCCCACTTTGCTATAAAAGTTGGTGGTTTTTTGAGCTGCCTGACCTTCTTGCTTGCTCCAATCATGAAGTCAGAGTAATAGAAGAGATGTTATGTAGGGCCCACTTTTCAGAGATGCTGATCACCCAAAGCTCCATCTGAAATTTAGTTATTCAGAAAAATGTGTGCCTACTTTCTCTCTGATCACCACAGGACAGGGAGAGAAGTATTATTAGATCTTTTTGCTGCAATTATGTAAGTGAGATGGAGGGAGAGAAAAGTTTTGCTGTCCTCTCCCTAAATATGTAGGATAAATGGAGAAAAGGAACTAGGCCAGTACTGTAGGCAATTGGATAAATCAAATGTCTTACATAAAATCTGAATCTTCCATAAAATGCATGATTTCTGAATCCCGGATCTTTCAGTTCTGAAGTTTATGATTTGGACATATTCTTGTTTTATTTATGATCCAAATTGCTATATTGTGAGGTTTCACTTTGCCTAGCTCCAACAAAATTACAAGAGCTGGTTGAAATTTTTTTGCTGGAAGTTTTCCCTTGGGCAAATACAGTTTCCTCAAAAAGAAAACATTTTGTGGGAGCATGTTGATTTCAACAACATTGTGAATGGGAAAAAGCTGAAATGAATGGTTTTGACTTCTCATTTTATATCAATAACATCAAAATGTTTCATATAGATAATTTCAAAATATTTCATTCGGATAGGATGAAAATGCTTCATTTCAGCTTTATCATTTTGATTCATTTTGACTTATATTTAAATGTTAACTTTAACATAATACATACGTATATATATATATATTGTTCATACATTTTATATTATATTAAAATGTTTCCACATATCAAAAATGATTTATCATTATTGAAATAAAATATTTCAATGGTTCCAAATAGGATTTTGGAAATAGATGGGTGGTGTTATTTTTGTTCTGAAGGAAATTTCAATATTTTAGCTTTTCATTCTGATTTGGAACACATTTTGAAACGTCAGCGTTTTCATTGGAATGAAAATTCTGTTTTCCAACCAGCTCTAAGCATTACTGTAAGGAAGAACTAAAATATGTAGTTTGGGGATGGGCAGGAGACAGCAAATCTCTGATGATGTGTACAATCAGAATTTGGATATTCTTGCTACTTTTAGAATTTGGGGAAACTAATATTTCTCCCTTACAAAAGACTGAGCAGCTGATTATGAAACATTTATTTCTATTATCTTCTCTGGTTAGTAACATATTGAAAAAATAAAACCAAAAGTGATCTTATACTTCCTCTTCCTTTGTGTCCCTTATTTTTCCTTGTCACAACAATATTCAATTATATGGCCATCTAACCCCCATTTACTTTACCAGAAGATACAGAGTTTAATTTTGTGAAACTGTCTGGTATATTTTCTGGTTTGTTAGCCTGTGCACCTAGTAAATATTCTATACTGGGATTTTCAAAGGAACCTAAGGTTTTATGTATATGAAGACCACATCTCTCCCATAACATACTGTCACAATAGAGGTCAGCAAACGCACTAGAGCTAGATTCCCCTTATTATAAGGGGGGGAGGGTGCTAGCAGAGTGTTTTTTGTGCGGGTCCCAGGACTTTGAAATGTGCTGTCCCTCTTGGTCTAAAATAGCCTAATTTAGTGATCCACCAGGCACACTACAAAAGCCATTGAATAGAAGTTTTGGAAAAGGTTGAGAGTATGTTCCAAATGACAGATGAAAATGAGTTCTTTTGTAGCTGATTAGCTGGCTGCCTGTATTGAGTTAATATGTTCCCATTTGAATATTAGTTTTTCTTTAATGCTTCTGCATTATGCTGTTATAAGATTAATTAAGGGTCAGGGCTTCTAGAGATCTTGTATAGATTTTTTTTTTAATATTAAATACAAACCAACAAAAAATAAGGGAGTTTTAGTGGGATTGGGGTGCCTAACCACCTTAAGCCCTTTTGGAAAATGCAGCCCTAATTTCCTCAGTGGCAGGAATGGCTACCATAATGAAGTGTTGCATTGCTCTGCAAAGCTATTACCATAACATGCTGCTGTAATGTTCTCCTTCCTCTTATGAAAGATGACCATACACTGGTTGTTCCTATTGCTCTAGGTGTCATGGACTTTTAGACTGGTTACTAATCTTGCAGTGTAACTGGAAGGGCTGACAAATCCAATAGGATCTGTTGAAAAACAGCTGCAAACATGCAATCCAGCGAGACTCCAGCTCTTGTGCTGAAGTTGGAGATGATCAACCCCAGCAGTTTTTGCAGTCTCAGGTTGGTCTCTGCTATTTGAAAATTTGGCACTTGATGCCTTTATCACAAATAACAACACTTAGTGATGTGACGGTGCACTCGACCTCAAAGGACTTTATAGACATTAATGAATATAATAACAAAAAGACATTAATGAATATAATCACACAAAATTCTAGTGAGACGGGTAAGGTTTAGTGTCTAATTTTCCAAATGAAGCAAATAAGGTTCAGAGAGACTAAGAGCCTGCTTTCACTCTCATTGAAATCACTAATGAAACCTCAGTAGGAACACTACCATCTTAAGAGACTTGCTCACGGGCATATTGTAAGTCTGTGGCAGATCAGGAAGAGAACTGAGGTCTCCTGACTCTCAGGCTTGTGCTTTAACCACAAAACTACTCTTCTGCCCACAATTCCTCTTCAGACATTAGCACTCAAGTCTCTAATCTCTCACTTCAAATAAGGCAAGGGCTTCACTACATTAGTAACCAAAACGTCCACAACTCCACTTCCCTCACTATGTTTGCCTGTCATCGTATTGATCTAACCAGCAGAATTCAGCACATAAAAGGGGCCTGCAAGTTAGTGATAAATAAGCAGACAGAATTTGGGGCGAGAAAGGATCTCCCCTCTAGTACAATGAGCTTAGCTGGCTGTGCAGGCTTAGCTGAATTTAGCCCAATATATTTATCACAATACATTTCAAAAAGCTGATCATTATAGAAAAGAGTTTCGGGTCCCATGTTACAAGATCTTCCTATTTATTTAAACCTCATTATTTTTCTTTTGAGGATAGTTTTTAAAGCAGTGTAAAATAGCTCTGCTATTTTAGAGCAATTAATTTAACGTTCTTCCTCGTCTTACTAGACTTGGCACACAGTTCCACTGCTTCAAATTTTATGCAGTTAAGACACCAAAGGAAAGAGGAATTAATTCATTTTCAGTGAAGAAGCAACTCAGTGTTAAGACTTTTAGTTACATGCCCAGATATACACACTCTCAAAGGCATGTTCTTTGTCCTAGGTCTAAGCCAACCCTGACACAGAATAACATTTAGGACATATCTTGTCCCTCAGCTACAGAAACCACAGTACTTCCTAGAGTAGTCTATTCAAACCATTAAACAAACCTAGATCAAATCCATGGCCTCATTTGTTTAATGGGCTGTAGGTTTATTTCTTTTATAACACATTTCAATGGTTTAAGAACTGCACCCAAATCAAAACTCCATCACTGGCTCTTAGTTTAAACTGAGTTGGCAGCTCAAGCTTCTCTCTGTGCTGAGATGAATCCAGTATGCAAGGGACCAGATTCTGATCTCATCTATACCAGTTTCATACTGGTATATTTCCTTTGTCTACACTGGTGTAACTTCTGATTTCACCAATATAACTGAGATCAGAATCAGGCACAACTCTGAACAACCCAAACTTTAGGAAAAATCAAATTCAAGCTCCAGTTATAAAGACATTCAGGTTGACCATATTCAGAATTTTGGTTCTCCCCAATAATGAGATACAAAGTTCAGATCCAGATGTGGACTCCAGCTACATGGTTTTGATTGGAACCCACTTTAAATTCTGCTTTCCATAAAATGCTCCCAGATGTTTCCATGAAAGGCATCGTAGAAGACAAAGAGATGAAAGAAGTGATTGAAAAGTGTAAATGTTCACTTGTTTTATTTTTGCAGTGATCCTGGACACACGTCTTGGTGACATTATGGTCTCTTAGATACCTGTACAGCATCACACAATATCCAAGTTCCTCCCAAATATTTAAAAATAGAAATTGCAGTGCAGTCTCCTTCCTCTCTGTTTCTTCTTTCTCAGCCTATAGAATAAAGAGTAATAAAAGAGTAAAAAATAATTAGTTTTAATGTGTGTGTGTAAAGAGTTTATTGAGCTAATGCTAAATTGAAGAAGTTTTGCATTTAATGGAGAATGTAGTAAGGGCTGTGACCATTATCTCATCTGATAGAGAGTTCCATAGTCTAGATCCTACTCTTGTGAAAGTCCAATCTCCTGGCTGATGTAACTCTCCCTACTGGTCAATGGTTTCATTGTCTCCTTGGAATAAAGCTGTCATGAGAGGCCAGGCTCATGAAGAAAATGTGATTTCCTAGATAGTTTAGCCCAATTCCATGGAGGGCTTTCAATATCAAGAGAGGGACCTTGAACTGAATTCTATATTCAATGAGCAGCCAGTAAAGAAAGAAGAACCCTGGAGTGAGGGGCTCGTGGCAACCAGTGTTGTACTAGCTAAAGTTTTTTGGGGTTTGTGGTTTTACTTGTAGAGATAGAGAATTGCAATAATCAAATCTGAAGGTCCTGAAAACACGGAACACTATGACCAGATCTGTGTCAGCTAGGATATCTGACCAGTTGCAGAGGTGAGCAGGCATTTTTGCTGTATCTATTTCAGCATTCAATGTCAATAAGGAACCCAAATTATCCTAAAACGTTGGACAAATATAACAATCTGAGGGCAGGTGCCCTTAAGAATGAGGGATGTTATAGAGGAGGCAAGCTCTTCCTCTTCCTATCAGCATCATCTCAGTTTTGCTTAGGGTCACATTTAGACAGTTGGTCTTCACCCAAATGCTGATTTCAATAGGTTCAGAGAAAGCTGGAAGAGTGTATTGTTGATACTGCCAGTTCTAGGACAACTCAAAGTCATAGAAGCCATCAGCACTTAGCCAGAACAATGTTTTAGTAAGATTTTAATAAAAGTCATTTAGATAACTAGTATAAAGTGCAATAGATTTAATTTCCTTTAAAGCTGCACATATTTCATAGACTTGGGGGCTACAAGCTAACTGCAGCAGTTTAAAATGTTAGAAAACAAAGGACATTCTTGAAGGCTAAGGTGCTAAAACTTATTCCTGCATAAAGTGACAATTCAAACTGGGTGGCTTAGCTAGCTAGACTGTTAGTGACTCAAGTTCAAGTAAGGTGAGTCTGAGCTCTTTTACCCTATAGTGAACCTGAGTATTTCATATTTTAATTGACAACATTCACATCTTTGAGCCTTTCATTTAGACTTTGATAAAATCTGCTCACAAAGGCAGATGGCAGGCTGTTATTTTTAATTCACGAGCCATGTTAAATATATGCCATATGTTATAGAACTTTTCAGGCTCAGCCTTTTGAATACTACCACAATAAAATTACAAACTTACATAAAAGGAAATCTGACAGGAAGAATTATGCAGTTGTGGATTACATTTTTGAAAACTGAAGTAAATGACTTGACGCTTCACTTGATAAAATATCATTATAAAAACTATAAAACTACCAGTGAAGTTTTAAGGCCTGTGGAAAAGCAAAGTAGGTTTGGGATTATGTTATTTACTATTCTGTGTCTGGAAATGATCCCCTGTATTCACAGTAGGGTGCTATCATTTTTCTAAAAGAGCTATAAACATTAGGACTTGCCTGTATTCATGTAAATAAAAAGCAGGTTATCTTTTATGCTATTGTATTTTGAGTATGTCATATGTGGGGTAACTAAAGTAATAAAATAAATGGCCTGAGTCCTAGGTATCTCAGAGACCACCTCTCCTCTTGTGCTTTACTATGGGTGGTGTTGCCTGAGGTGCCACTCAAACTGCATCTCTCTCAGTATAAAAGGGAGAATGCTGCCAGTAGTGCAGTTTCTGTGAAAACTCCTTGACTCCATATCACCATCTGGGGAAACAGTCTATTTTTCTGAAGATGGGACGCAGCTAATGACAGACAACAAACTCACAAACTCACTCTGTGAGGAATGGTACATGTACAGGTCTTTGGGTACCAACTACAGAAGATTGTCACACACTATTGTGTCTCTAGGACACCCTACTGTGTTAATCAATGGCTAGGGGATTAATTCCCACCCAGGGTTCTGCGGCAGCTCAGTGTGGCACTCCCATATGAAGACCAGTTGAGTTTATTTAGATTCTGCATTTTCAAGAGGGATGGGTAACTACCAGAGAGGAGCAAGAAAAGCGTTTAATCATGCTGGCCAGAGCCAGGGATCTCTAGGGAAACATAGGAGGTATTCTGTATAGTTTGTATTTTTGACTTTACTGATTATAAAACTGCATGTACAGCTAAAGGCTTTTGGCCAAGGTGATGTCCATTCAGAATCCCGGCAATAAAACCAAACCCCGACTGGATGACTGATGTTCAAACCTGAGCATCCAATTAATTTCCTGTTTCATCCCTCTGCTCTACCCCTGCTCTTGTGTATTGCCCTGCAATCCAAGGGAAATTCTCATTTGTATTGAGACCAGCCATGGAAAATGTAATCCAAAAAGAAGAATTGAGAAGATTTACAGTTGTAAAAATAGGTATTGTGTTAAAAATTAAAATATAACCTTAGTTATAGCTCACACTAATATGAAAGCTGAGAACTGCTTAACTGGGTGATAGGAGCCAATTGCAACCCAGATCCTCCATTAGGGACTTCACCAATCAGTAGAAAGGGGAGTCTTTTAAGTGGCTCCCAGGTGCACCCACTATCAGACTGTGTTAATAATATGGAGGTGCTGGTCATGGCTCCATAGCTAATATGATTATATTAGTTCAGGTGGTTTTGCATGGGCAGTTTATTGCGCTTCTGGATTTTATTCCTGATTTTAATACTTTTCAGCTGCTGAAAACTGCCTGGAGCTACTGGAATAGGAGCTTTAAAGAAATAATATAAGTATGTGCTGAATAGCAAGAACATTTCTGTATAGTGCAGGGATGGTTGAATTATTCATTATGAATAATTTAATCCAACAAATTTGGGCATTTTTTTCTTGAATACATTATTTGTGCTTCCCTCCTCCCCCATTCTTTAACTGGATGATCAAATAATATTTGGCAAATAATGTATTACCAATTCTGAATAATTTTTTTTCAATATTTAACATAGCATATCACTTGATCCTGGTTAATCCAGTCAAATTGGGAACACCTGCATTTCTTCTAGCTTGTAAAATAATAGACCAACAAGACTTCAGCACTTTTAAAAAGATAGCAAGAGAAATTGAATCACACTGATTTTTTTTTTTTTAAATAAGAGTCAACATTTGCTAACAGAGTTCATGGCTGGACAGAGCTACATAAATCCAGAGAGCTTCGTTTGATTACAGAACATTAGAGGGACATTGAAGGGACTTTAGAATTCCATCTCAGAGTAGCTTCTGAAGTTTCTCCCAACTCCAATATCTATTAAATGGATTTGGCTCTCTGTTACATTGGGGTAAATCCAGATTAAATTTACTGAGGTCAGAAGTATTACACTGATGTGAAACCCATATAAATGATAGAGACAAGGTAGGTAAGGTAATATCTTTTATTGGACCAATTTCTGTTGGCGGAAAGTATAAGTTTTTGAACTACACAGAGTTCTTCCTGTGGTCAGGGAAAAGAATCAGAATGTGCGAGCTAACTACAAGTTGGGACAGTTACACATAAGGCATAACATGCTGTAGGATGTCACTTGAGATGTACTGGGCAATAAGGGTTCGATTGTTATGCAAAAGGAATTTGAGGTAGGCCATTAAGAGTTAGCAGGCATATGTGTGTGTGTGACAGATTGTTGTAATGAGCCAAGAAAGCAGTGTCCCTGTTAAATCCATGGTTTTTAGTGTCTAGCAGAGTGATGACTTTAAACTCCCAGGCTCACCTTTTGAAGGTGTTGTGCAGGTTTACTTTTAGGAGAAGTATTTTAAGATCAGATATGGAGTGATCTCATTGTGAAAAAAGTGTTTGCCTATGGGTGATATGATGTTTTTTCTTCTATCATTTCTCTGTGGGTTAATAATATGTGAGTTGAGAGCATAATGATGTTCTGGTTTCACCCACGTATGTGTTTTTGGGGCATTTGATGCACTGGATGAGGTACACCATATGTTGTGATAGGCATACGTAGGACCCTTTTAGCTCTTTATAGTAGCTGGTGTCAGAGAGCTGTCAGTTGGACTCCTTGACACAGGCTTCATGATTAAAGACTATAATAGCACCTCCCTCGTGTGCTGGTTTGATTACTATCTGGTGGTTGGATTTACTTTGGTAAAAATGAGAGCAGAATCAGGCCCATGGGCTGTGTGTGTAAAAGTGTTTCCGGTGACAGAGAAAATGCTATACACGTATGTCAAGGGTTGGTGGATTTGAACATCTGGATTATTTACAATCTGTATTTCGTATCATGCATCCAGATGTGCCCTACAGTGGTCAAAGTCCAGAAACAAGGCATGACATTCTATTTAAGTATTGACATCTTTCAATTAGACCTCTGATTAGTGTGTATATAAGATTCAAATTACTACTGAAAATTAGGCTTTTGAGCCTTTCCAGTAAACACACACACACACACACAAAGTGTAAGAATGTCACAATAGGGAGCCACAGTCAAATGAACTTCAGATTCTGGAAAGAGGATCAGTTTCCTCAAAAGTCTCTTAGATGTTGACGGCTAATTCCCATCTCTGTGGAAATGAATGTTGGTTGGGTGAATATAGGCAAAAGGATTAAAAACGTAAACTTTCTACAAACTTTTCTTGCCTGGTTTCCATGGAAATGAGAGTGGAAAGGCCGCTGGCAGCCAGTTGCTGAGTGTGAGAACTCTCACTTGAAGATGTCAGTTGCTGACTGTTCACTAAGAACTGAAAGTGTTGGTTTCAGAAAATCAGCTGCAAACCATGTCTTCTAAACTCTGCAATTCTTTAAATTTGAAAAAGAAGTTAATAGCGTACAAAAATATTAAATAAAATCTCTAAATTAGCTCCTCATTCTTTTATTTTAAAGGCTAGCTGACTTCACTGTGTATGCTAAGGACTGAACAAAGGTATGTAATAGAATTTGTTTGAAGACTTATAATGTTTTGCATAATGATGATGATAAAATGCATGGGCCAAATTCATGCTGGTAGTTATATTAATCGCTTCAGTGGAATTTGCCCCCACAACAGTCCATATTGTGTATTCTGGGCATTTTCCTTTGCGCTTTATATAAGAGTAGAGGGTTGGGCCCTAGTATTGTTCCGTAAATATTGTGCAGAGTGAGTCCATAGGCTGACCTGCTACCCTCCACCCCAGGCAGCTGCATTTCAGTGTTGTAGTATGTGTACAGGGCTAAATTGTGGTTTTGTTACAAGCCCTATGTACGAGGTAGCACCTTGCTGCACTGGGCCCAGAGGATTGTGACAGAAATTGCCTGCCTGTCTGTGCCTTGCCCTGGCAGTTATGAACATCGGGCCACTAGCAGCCCTCATCTATATATATGAAAGGGCTGGAGGAGTGGCATTCTTAGTCACTGTCTTCCACTCTGGGACTGGCTTCCCACTTGGTCCAGCAAAGCCTGAATTTATTGCCCACAGAGTTTGCTGCAGGACTCACTATTCAAAAACTCCATAGAGAGGTAAGCAGATTTTTTGGAAGAGTGTAGGTTTTTGTAGGGAGTGGGGTTGATCATTATGTTTCATATTAGATATAGTGTAGATGTGATTTATGGGGAAGTTGATGGGTCCAATTTTACCACTTTATATATATATATATAGTAAAGAAAGGAAAAAGTAACATTTCAAGGAGGTGTAATTATATTGGTTTCTCATGGTTTATTAATGGAGGGCACATTCCATATTTTCAGTAGACTCACTCATTCTGAACCCATGTTCATAGTCATTACTGTAAACTGCTTACTACAATGTATATCTGCCCCTCTTCCTCTGCATATTACAGACAGTGTGGAAACCCACATGTGCCACTTATAGCCAACATGCACTCCCTGCATCATACTAACCTCCCCTCCATGCATTTATTTTACTGTGTACTTTCATAGCCAATTTACTGTGCTTAAATAATACACAATGGAGTAATGAGTAAAAGGTGTTTTTCCTAAGATTACAGTCTTGAAGACAGATAAGCATTTTTTATGGTATACACTAATTATCATAGTAATGTATAATTTTCCCTAGATTGACTGTCTATTAGTGCACTAATTCAGAAAGCACTAACTCTTTCGCAAACAGCATCATTAGGAGCTGAAGTAAATAAGCAGCTGATCTGCCTTGTACAGTACACTGAAGCCTCAAGACTTTTTGTTTTCCCCACTCATTAATTCAGTTTTCATGGCTGCTGCTGCAGCAGGTGGAGTATTTTATCTTCTCATCTCATTAATCACTTGTGGGTACTGAGGAGAACTCTATTAATACCTGGTCAGGAGACAGAGACAGTATAATCCATAACAGCTCCAGCAATAGCACAGCCAGCTGCGGAGCCAATGTGCTGTAATGTAACTAAGGCTTAACTACTGTATGCAAACTAATGTGAGGCACCTGTAAGATAAACCTGCATTCTTTAAAGACAAGGAACAGGATTATTGCTTAAACCACCTGGGCACAGGAGAACATAGGACAGCATTGTAATTATACAGCAGTAAAGTTGTGCACATTGATTGGATGATAAATAGGATTGAGGATTTTGACATTGCTGATTTCTTACTGCTGTCTCTTTTTTACAGAGAAATATTCAATCTCAAAGCAGCTGCAATTTTAACTATCCCTTGAATTGATGCAATCTAAGTTTATAAAAAGTTGTCTCTTGTACTGCAGTATAGAATAGGGATGGAAATGACCCTACTATGAGCTCCCCTCCCCCCTCTATTTTTTTAAATAATATGTTCTATGCTATCTCCAATCTGCTGGAATTCATCAATAAACCAAGGGAAGCATCCAGTGCCCCAACGGCATTTGACTCTGTGGTTTATTAAGGGATAAGTTGCAGTTTTTCTTTCTTATGTTATTCTAGAGAGGAGACTGGAGCTGTAACAGATGAAAAGAGGTTCCCTGAGCCATTCTGCTGCAGCAAGGTGGGATCGTTTGGGGCATAGGGGACAATGCAGTATATAGAGCTCCTTACATGAAGCAGCAGCATTTCATGTCCCACCAGTGTATATTGCTAGACACTGTGAGCACTCAGAGATGGGGACCAGGTCATTCCCCTCAAGACAGCTGACCGGGAATTCTTGGACCACGCAGCATCAGCTGAAGCATTAGCCAACTGCCTAACCTGTATTCAAGGGAGCACTAGCATCAGCTTCTGTGTGACTCCCATGTGAGTGCATTGAACTCCTGCATTCTCTTCCCTGCTTAGCCCACTTTATAGGACATTTGAGGCTTTCCACAGTGTTGGATTTCTCTCTTCCTTCTATTGGTTGGTACTTGCCCCACATCCCCTTCAGTGGTAGGATAGTGGAAGAGGATCAAAATATTGCAGCATTTCCTAAGCAGTGAATTTCTATTAACATTGGAATTGCTGGTGACGGTGACAATTAAGACTTGTTGGCCAACCTACTCTTTAAAATTTCTGGGACTTCCTCTGTAGTAGGGTACGCCTTGCCTTCCTTTGGCTATCTGCTCACTAGGCCCTTCTCTACCTGCAGTCCCTCATCTATTTTCTTTTTTTTTCCTGACTCAAAGTTCCTCTCACTCTGTAAGGCAGGGTTTTCATCTTAAATTGCTCTGTACAAGAAGATCATTTACAGTACCTCAGGAGCTCTCTGCACTTGGGTTTTCCAAGCTACAGCTAATTCTCTGTCTTTCTTCTCTCTCTCAGACAATTTTTTCTCCCAGTTCACTCACAAGTCTTTCCATCCATCATGATTATTTGCAATGGGACTCTTCCATACCCATACCTCTATGCTGGAACATTCCCACTCCATTATGTCATTAGAGGGGTTTCTTTACCATCTGAGCACAACATTCAGGAACCTAAGATAATAAAGTAATCTAATTCTACACATCAGAGTGTAAAATGACTGCTTGCTGGTGTCAGAAAATAACTTTGCAGCTCCCACATGTCCTGTACACATTACACATTTGGTGGGTGCATCCATGGAAGCAATGAACTTCATGTCTTTGAATCATCAGGTATTGTCATCTATGGGACAATCAGTGTACTTCATGGTTTGAATTATACTGAGTCCTACTGCTAGACCAATTCTCTCATTATGATCATCAGGCTGTTGGCAGAGGTGAATTGCCAGTCGATGAGGCAGATCCTTAGCTGGTGTATGCTGATTTATACCAGCTCAGGATCCGGCCCATTCTTTTTAAGTAGCTTGAAAAAACAGGCCATATCATACCATCATTTTAGAATTAAAAATATATATAATAAATTTAGCTAAAACTAGCTTCAAAAACACAACAGCTTATTTTTGAACTGCATGAAAAATGCAGTTTTCCACTCTGGGTAAAAACTAGTGATTTATATCGATTTACATATTTATCCATGATTTGCATCTAACTTATTAATCAGTAAAAGCTAAATAAATATAGGGAAAGCAAAGTTTAAAATCAGGTTATGTAACATATATTAACTTTTAAGTTTTTAATTAACTTCTTACAGTAAATGTTCCTGTAAACCTGATATTAGCGCAACTGAACTCTCTGATAAAACAGTGACTGATATTGGATAAATCACATGCACCCATAAACCAGCACGCTGGAAAACATCACACCTCCAAGCTGTTTATATAAATTGGAGAATTACATCCCATTACCACTAGTCCAAAGACACACGTAAAGTTCATTGTTCATGCACTGTTGGAGCTTTTTATGCCTTTCTTCTAAAACTTATTTCATCCTGAAGAGGGAGTGCATAAATGTAGTTGTATGGTTAGCACTGAAACACAGCTAAAGGAACTATTGTGAAAGCTGCAAGCCTGCCAAATATCTGGCCCTTCTGCACTTGGTTTCCTACTACATGCTCAACTTACCTTATAGAATCCTAAGTCTCATTCTCCTATTCACAACCCCACACCTTCTGTCACAGATTTTAATATCCAAAGAGGCAATTATGATCATCTAGTCTGGCTTCAGGGAACTAAGCAGCATGGCTCTTCCCCTTCTTGGATCACTGAAAACTCACTTTTCTTGACTAGCTTCCACCACCAACCATCCACTCCTGCTCTCAGGCCTCTCCTTATCATCCTCTACTTTCACTCACACTCAGACAGATCTTTCACCCTCCATTTCATTTATTATTATTAGCCCTTGCTATACTAGGCACTTGCAGAACTGAAAAGGCAGTATTAAAGGCAGGGTCTGTCTCATCTCTATGTCAGTACTGTGTTCAGTACAATAGGGCCCCTATCACAGTTGGAGTCTGTAGGTACTGTAATACAAATAATAAATAACTATCCCTGTTCTAAAAAGGTCACAATAGAAAGAAAATACAGTTTATAACAGCTTTTAAAAAACTCTGTGAAACCAACCTGAGACATGCAGCTCAATCACTTTTCCTGAACATTACTCTCCTTCTCCCCTGCTTTATATTTAACCTAACTTATAGACTGATTCAGAGGCTATTGAAGTCAATCAGAGTCTTTCCACTGACTTTGGATCAAGCCTTTATAAACATAAATTAAACAACAATAACAAATCAGATATTTATTATCCTAGGCAAGGCTATATTAGTGGATAAAAATAGGCAAGAAATACTTTTCATACTACTGTTCTGTCCTCTTTGCTGCCAAGAAGTCATTTTAAATGTTTTGCCTAACTCTTTGATTGTGTTTTTTCTGGTGGATTGATATGTATTTATCGGTGATATCAGAGCATCAGTCAATAAATGTTGTCGTGTTCAGGTTTCATCTATGGGAGTACTACTCTGGACAATGATGCTATCAAGAATTGCATAATTTAAAATAGCATCAACAACCAATTTGAAACAGTAGGTGGCCAGAGTAGCCTTTAAATTTAGGATTCTATCTCTGTGTCAAATGCATCTAAACCAATTCCATTCAATCTGGAAGAGCATTCTAGATTCATTGCCCCCAATTAGCATGTTTTTGAAAGAAAGCTAACTCAGTCTTATAAAGATAGGAGCATCTTATAGAGAGCACTTTGAGTGACAAATCTAATAGCAAGACTTGTTCAGTCAAATTCTCAATCACAGACCTTCCTCCACAGCACATGGTAGCGATCAAATGTCCCATTAGAAACTTTTTTAAATACGCAGGATCAAAATCACATGCACTGAGCTGAAGCACCCAATGAGAATTCAGACTGACCTTCCCCAGGAAATGAAGAACTTCTTGAGTCATTAGCATACAGCTGCTAAGTGTCACAGTGCAGCCGGACTTCAGTCTTTCACTACCATCTCACCACAATGCCCATATCACAGATTTCTAATGGCACAAGACAATAATCAGCAGGACCATCCTGCTAAGTGTTAAAACATCATAAAATTAAAGAAGTAAACAAGAAATGACCCTGGGTTTCCAGTGAATATTCAGTGACATATTACATGTGATAGACCACTAATCACTCTTGATTCTATGATAAATTTGAATACTAATCCCCTTTGAAAAGGGATTAAGCTTCAGTGCATAGGGGAGGGATTCATTAGAATTCATCTCATCAAAACACAGCTTGAACAAAGTTCCATAGATCCTGTGTACCGCAGTCTTTTCAGAGCTAGCAACCAATTGCCAACACTAGCAGAATTACCAGTGAGTGTCTAAAATCAAGAAACTGTAACCTGTGAACAGTCTTATTTTCTCAGTCATAAGCTTCCATTGACTTGACACATTGTAGCTAGGAGAATACTATTTTTAGGCAAAACAATTCCTAGGTAATCGCAGTTACAAGAGGTAAACTATCACACACTAATAAAAATGAGGGTGATGATGGATAAGGAAGGTGATAGTGATGATGTGGAAAGAAAGAGCAAGTATTCTGTAGATACTTCCATTGACTTACATATTATCCCTCCTGGACTCACAAGTATCAAATTACTTCATGAATTTAATGCAGAAATCAGATTGGACAATAGTCTATCACTGATGATCTATCTAGATGATCACAGTGGACCCTTCTAGCCTTGGAATTTATGTATCTCCTTGGAATCTATGTATCTATGAACTGTCATGCACTTTCCCATGAAACATTGGCAAATATGGGGCTAAATTCTAGTGACAGTTCACAAAAACTGAATATTACTACACACAAATACACAAAATGGGGCCTAATGTGATTATTAAACAAGGCTTTTTTTTTTTTTTGGTGTTTAGACATTTTGACCTCTAACATAGAAAAAACTTTTTGTATCAACTCCTCAGATGGAGTAAATCAGCATGTCTTCACTGATCTCAATGGAATCGTGCTTATTATATAAGCAGAGGATATGGCCAAATAACTCCACAATTTGTGTGTCTTGCAGGAAGGCGGAAGGAATTAGACTATATGAGTGGATCGAAAATCACCCCACAGTTGCAGTGTAGGATGGCTCAGGGCAGGCAGCTAAAATGCACTGCATATAGTTTCTCTGAACAGGAACAACATGTACGTCTTGCTAGCACTTGCTCGTGGTAACAATATATTTGCTAACGGCCTGAGAAGGGTGGACATAGCCCACACCATCCTATTGCATCCTGTGGAGAAAGGGTGTGGAGGACCGTGTCAAGTGTTGTAGATTTGTTCATTTTAAGTTTCTAGATATTTTTTAAAAATTGTAAAGGTCTTATGTTTTAGGTGTTCAGTTTGCAGTGAGCAGCACTAAATGGTGAATGACAATACAAGGTAACATGGCTCTGAACTTTCTGCACCATGGAACACTGGAAGAAGTTTCACGGTTGAAGGACTGACAGCAGCCTCTCTGTTTAATTTTTGCTCTGTTAGTATGCTGTTATATTTGAAGAAGGGCAGCTTCTCAGAAACACATGTCCTTCATTCTTCTGGTGACTGGTCTCCAAAATGAGGTACAAAGTAGACAACCGTGGGAAGTTCATGCAACACAGAGAAATCTGTCTGAAAAAGAGTCACAGGCTTCCACTGACTTTGTAAGGAATAGTTCAAACTTTGAGTCTAATTGAGCTTCCGTTATAGCCAACAGAAGCTGGTTGGCTAACTGACTTCTAACACACATTTCAACTTAATCAGAGAGCTAAATACAGAAATTTAACACTCAGTGATAACATCTGGTGTTTGACAATTTCTTGTGGATTGTGGGCCTCAAAATCAATATATGAATCTCACTGATCCCAAAATGGAATAGTTTCAACTGCAACATAAAAAATTGATGGCATTCTTTTCTTTTTTAACTTACATTTCACGAATGCATGTGTGAGAGAACATCAGGATGAAAGCTATGCCTATGAAAGGGAGAAAGACTGCTGCATTAGATGGCATGTCCATCAGAAAAGCGAAAGGCGTGGCACATATCGAGCTGGCTTTCCTTTCAGTTCACTGAGAAGCCAACCCCAAATGCTGCGATCTCTGATGCTAAATACTGTAGTATGTATGACAGTGAAGTAAATTACATTATTGAGCAAATATATATTATGATTTTAACTAGATCACAGAGAATGTCAAACATTTCTGAGCATAATAGCCCAGATTCTTGTCTGGTGAAATTGGCCTAGCACCATTGATACCAGTAGAGCTACACTGACAACCACCGGAGTATCTGGCTCACTGCATTCTGTTTGCTTGTGTTAGCACTATTTTATTTTGCCTTCCATGAATATTCTAGGGAACGAGTTTACTAGCAAGAATGTTAATGGAAAGAGTGAAGTGCATATTATTGCAGTAAGCAATTTTAAAATTCATAAATTTGAGAATTTGCACTAGAAACCTGATTCTGACAGTTATTCAAAATGTAGCAACAATATCATGTGATTTGTGTGGAATTAACTAAACAGTCAAATTACCTAATGACAACCAATATACATGACATGTCTCACATTTTGGGTACCGAATATTCACAGTGAATTGCTTGTGGACAATCTACCAACAAAGAATTAGCCACAGAAGTTATTTAATGAATGACCACAAATAAACTATGAGAAAAGCGTAAACTACTTGCGATAATTTGCAAACAGAAAGAAGCTAAAACCATTTAATACTATCATCCATTACAAATTATTCACTCACCTCTAAATTTAAACTGTCATAAATTATTATTAGGATATGAAAATTGGGGATAATTCTTAGATGCATTTAATTAAATATTTTGAATTAGATATGTGAGCCTTAATGTTTCAGTCAAACATTGTGTATTGACCACATAATTTTAGTTACAATCGCTATGTTTCTCCTACTGGTTATGGTAATTAAATGGTTATGAAGCCCATTCTCGGTTGCTCGGACAGAATAAGGCAAATCAGAGGAAAAAAAGCAGAAGCAGAAATTTTTCTGGATTAAACAAAAAAAATAAAAAAACCTCTTGGAATCTTTACTCATTGCTAAATTTAGCAAGTCTCCCATTGACCCTAATAGCAAGTTTGCCTGATAAGGCCAGCAGCATTTGGCTTGTTGTATTTTAGGTACAGCGTGGTGACACTTTCTTCATGTATTCTTAAGAGTTTCCATTAATCATGCTGCAACAAAACTTGACAAGACCCAAAAGATGAGCATGCAGTGCCACTCTGGAAAGCTATGTGGTACGTTACTATATTTGGGTCATAGCTGCAGTATAAGTCAGCATCCACTAGATGGCAAAAGGAAGAAATCTGACAAATGTTTATGGACAAGTGCATCTGGGGTGAAATTGTTATTGAGTCATGAATCATAGAAGACAACACACACACACACACACATCTATAATATGTACAGTATATGGAAAATAACCTATTTTAGGTTTAGGTTTTGACTAACAGGGAGGAATTGGTTGCAATTCTGAAGGATGAAGGCAATTTGGGTGAAAGTGATTATGAAATGATCGATTTCTTGATTCTAGGGAAAAGAAGGAGTAAGAAAAGCAGAATAAAGACTACAGACTTCAAAGAAGCAGACTTTAACAAACTCAGAGAACTGGTAGGTAAGGTCCCATGTGAAGAAAATCTAAGGAAAAAAGGAGTTCAGGAGAGCTGTCAGTTTTTCAAAGAGTCAATATTAAAAGTGAAAAGTTCCAGAGGGGTAGCCATGTTAGTCTATATACAGCAAAAACAACAAGAGTCCTGTAGCACTTTAAAGACTAACACATTTAATTTCTGTAGGCATAAGCTTTTGTGGGCTGCATCTGACAAATGAAAGCCCACGAAAGCTTATGCCTGCAGAAATTAAATTTGTTAATATTAAAGGTGCAACAGCAAAATGTGAAAGGTGAAAGAAAGAAAGAAAACTAAGAGATCAATATGGCTCCATCAGGAGATCTTTAACAATGTAAAAATAAAAAAGGAATCCTACAAAACTGGGAAAATGGACAAATTGCAAAGGATGAGTACAAGGATGTAGGGACAAAATCAGAAAGGCAAAGGCACAGAATGAATTACACCTAGCACATGACCTAAAGAGCAATATGAATAGGATCTATAAATACATTAGGAACAAGAGAAAAATGAAGGAAAGTGTGGGTACAACATCAAGCTAATAAAGGACAAAATCAAGATGGCTGAGATATTTAAGGACTATTTTGCTTCAGTCTTCACTAAAAAGGTAAATTGTGACCTGATACTTGACACAATTAATATTAATGACAAGGGAGAAGGAACACAAGCCAAAATAGGGTTAGAGAATATTTAGATAAGTTAGATGTATTCAAGTCAGCAGGTCTCATGAAATTCATCCTAGTATAGCCCAAGGAGCTACCTGAAACAATCTCCGTACAATTAACAATTACATTTGAAAACTCAGAGGATGGGTGAGGTCCCAGAGGACTGGAAATGGGCAAATATAGTACTATCTTTAAAAAGGAGAAAAATGAGGACCCAGGGAAATATAGACCAGTCCACCTAAACTTGGATGCCTGGAATGATAGAGGAACAAATTATTAAGCAACAAATTTGCAATCACCTAGAGGATAATAGTGTTATAAGGTTCCAGAGGGGTAGCTAGTCTGTATGCAGCAAGAACAACGAGAGTCCTGTAGCACCTTAAAGACTAACACATTTCTGCGGGCATAAGCTTTCATGGGCTGCATCTGATGAAGTGGGTTGCAGTCCACGAATGCTTACGACTGCAGAAATTCGTTAGTCTTTGAGATGCTACAGGAGTCTCATTGTTTTTAGTGTCATAAGGAATAACCAACATGGATTTGTCAAGAACAAATCATTCCAAATTAACCTAATTTCTTTCTTTGACAGAATTACCGGCCTAGTGGATCGGGGTAAGCTGCAGAAGTGATATATCTTGATTTTAGTAAGGCTTTTGACAGAGTCCCACATGACATTCTTATGGGCAAATCAGCGAAGTGTGGTTTAGAAGAAATTACCATAGGGTGGGTATAAAATTGGTTGAAAGACTATCCTCAAAAGAGTAATCACCCATGGTTTGCTGTCAAACGGGGAGGTGTATCTAGGGGAGGGTCCATCCTGTATCCAGTATTATTCAATATTTTCATTAATGAAGTGGATAATGGAGTGGAGAGTGTGCTATAAAATTTGCAGATGACAGAACACTGCGAGGGATTGCTAGCAATCTGGAGGACAGGAATACAAAACAACCTTGATAAATTGGAAAATGAATCAAATACACAGCTACAAAATGGGGAATAACTGACTATGAACTAGACGACCTCTCAAGGTCCCTTCCAGCCATACATTTCTATGATTCTATTATTAAGATTGCCTGAGCAACCTTAACTTTGGCATTTCCTAACTTTTGAGTGCATGACTTTGCAACCTTAACATACTTTCAACATAATTTTTGTGTGTAATTAATAAATATGTTTAATGAAACCATGACTAACATCCTTCCTTTAGCAGCTACCAAGACAGCTCCACCCCCAACTCACTACACTGCCAACTATCATTATTCTTAGTACTGTACAGTGGTGGTTATGAAAAACATTGCCCATTGCCTTACATAGATTATAAAATTTGCATTTCTCTTACTTTCAATTATTTTCAGTATTCAAGATATTTTCCTGTAGTAGAGATTGGAAAATACTAGAGAACACTTCAAATTCTGAAATATAGCTCATGTAACATTGGGAAGTTTTTCAGAACCATCACTATTATGTTCCTTAAGTGACTTTTCAGTTTATATGATGACACTAATCTCCATGCCAATTTGAATACCTTTTTCCGATACATATCGAGACACTATTTCAAGTGTGTTCCTGAAATCTAGATATATTACTTCTGTTAATTTTCTCTGTATGCTAATTTTGCAGTTTAAAAAAAAATCAATTAACTTTGTCTAGTATTAGTTTAGGGCATCATCCTTGAATGGATCGAAATTTGCATTCACTATCATAATAGTGTAATCACCCATAACTAATAAATGTGAACACTTCCAGGATGCATTCAGTATTATGGCTGCAATCTTCTATTTCTGTGTAGGACTCTTACTCATGCAAGAAAAGTTCCAGAGGGGTAGCCGTGTTAGTCTGCATACAACAAAAACAACAAGAGTCCTGTAGCATCTTAAAGCCTAACACATTTCTGCAGACATAAACTTTCCCACGAAAGCTTATGCCTGCAGAAATTTAATAGTCTTTAAGGTGCTACAGGACTCTCATTGTTTTTACTCATGCATGCAGTTCTTCTACAAATACCAAGTCAATGCATCAGGTGCAGATCTAGGAATCTGCAGCAGACAATCCATCTGCTTTCAGCAAGCAATAAACACATAGTGCTCAGGCCAGTTACACAGAGAAGTGCTTAAAACACCATCCTACAATAGACTGATTATTGAAAATGGTGAAAACGGCACATCACGTACCCCGTTTCTTATCCAATTCATTTTCTGTCTCTCAGAAAAAAAAATTCTACAAAATATTGTTCAATAATATTGTACCACATTTTCCCAATAACAAAACAAAAGGGAAAGCTAACAAATAACCCAAAGTACAGTAATTTATATTGTTTAATGCTGAAATATTAATGCATATACAGAAACCTAGCAGATGCCATTGACCAAAAAACTTGCTCCTAAAGGAAGACACAATATATGATTTCCTTTAGAAAGCTTCCTTTGCTTGACTATTACTAACACAATCATCAATAATATGAATTGTATCTTTGACTTCTTGTCTTTAATAATCACTAAGTGCTGAGGACCCCATTCTAATGTGACTTACATCAGTGTAGACAGGGGCACGCACAAGGGGCATGCCTTTCCCCCTTCCCCCCCAATAATTAGGGAGGCACAGAGCTCCTCGGTGGTCATGGGGGGAGAGCGATCTCCTCTGGCCCTGGGGCCAAGGAGCGGGACACAGACGGTCCCCTTCCAAAAGCGGCCATATTTTTATTTCTGTGCATGCCCTAGTGTACAAAAATATTAACATTTAACCTTCAAACATTTTTAGTTACTTTGGTTTCAGTATGGCATTGTGGTAAATACTAATAGTTTACAGCTCTGTTTTCATTGCATTCCCTTGATACTGAACTATGTGGAACTATATATCATAGGTGTAACTCTAGAATCATTGAAGATAAACTAGAGAAGGCAGAGAAAATCTGAAATTAATTGGCGTGAAATAGCCATTGGTACAAAAATAAAAAGGCATTCATAGACCTGGCCTTAACAAATGTAATAGTTTAATATGTGTGTGTGTGTCTGTCTGTCTATTTTACAAACAAAGGCCTAATTTCCTCCTCATTCATACCAGTTTTACAACAACAGAATTCAGTGTGGTTAATTCTGATATACTGTGGTGTAAGTGAGAGGAGAATCTGGCTCAACTTGTTTATTATCCTAACAGTAGTAATATATTTCAGGCAGCAGTATATTACTGTATGTTTGAACAGCTAACATTGTTTCATTTTGGCAAGCAGAACCCACCCAAGGTAGATACTGAGTCCCTGGAAATACGATGTATGGGATATCTAATAGCTTAATGATAACCATTAGGCACTGATATTGTGGGTCCAGTCACTCAAACTAATGCCTTCATTTTATTAGTTATATTTCTGACACGATAGAAGCCTCATACAGAAATGTTGACAGTTTTTCTTCAGCAGAAATCAGCCTGATTGAATCTCTCATATTTGGAAATCCTTGTCACTGTTATACAAACACGGAGGGCTCAAGTGTCAGCTAGGAACTCAAGCAAAATGATTTAAGGGGAATGTATTACTTACTTCAAAAAAAGTGGTTCTAAATGTCTTTAAGAAGATTAATACTTTCCTCATTAACTTTCCAGTAGTGATTTCAATGAGCTCTGCCTCATTCAGAATACAAGCAGCCAACTTTAAAGAGAGAAGAAATATATCTTCAAATCCTCTGTGCACTTTCCTAGTTCCCTAGATCCAGCATATACAGTATGAGACTAAATGGTACTCAGCTGGGCCTCTCAAAGTATACTTCATTGTTTAACGCTCTGTGGATATCCACAGATCCTTCTGTAAAAGGTTGAACCTCCACAGACACATACTGATATGTAGCATACAATGGGTTAATAAAATCTATTATAACAATTTTGGGGGAATGTGAAATTCATAATAGATTAATTCCTCAGCACAGATAACCACTACCCAATTTAACATCTCAATTAAGCTGCACTCTATGTGGCTGGAGCTTCTGAATAAAGATGATGAGATCTGATTAACTTTAGCTTAGCTGCAGTACAAAATTTTATTAGATATCAGATTCAAAACAGAAATATCCTTAGAACTAACTATTTTATTTTTAGCAAGTGATCACCCTCTGACTCCAATTTTTGTTTCCTGGCACTACTCCCAGTTTAGAAACTTTTATTGAAAGATTTATGTGTCTTTGAGGCAAGTTAATAAGATAGGGACTTATATTAAATCAGCCATTTTAAAAGTGGAAGTGGATGCATGGTTCTCTAAAATATGTCCAGTTAAGGCACTTTCATTTGATAGAACTGTCAGTAAAGGGTTAGTCATCAGTGACTGCATATACTTATGCTGCTCTGTGGGCTTAGATCCATGACTTACTAATAATTTTATTGACATCTGTCTAGTGAGCTCTGGCAATTGAAAGTTCATTGCATCATCCAGGTACAACACAATATTATATCATCTTTTGTTACTAAGTTTGATTATCCTGAGAATGTAGATAAACATATTGTTATTGGCATAAGAAATTATATTTCTTTAATATTAATTTGTTTTATTGTCACCTTTCAAGAAAACTCTTATCCAATAGGCATTGCAGAATTAAACAACAAATAATAAAGAAAGAATGAGAAAGAGAATAGCCATGGAGAAAATATAATTTCGATGAAATTAGAAAAGTAATGGACAGTTATTGAGGGTAACATAAATTAACCTCCCAGATTTCCTCTTTTTCTCTAACTGAACAATATTCAAGTAACTCTAGTCAGTTCTTTGCAATGTCTACCTAAAATCACTGACCCGCATACTTCATAGGTAGTCATTTTATTCAAGAGCTGTTAGTTAACTGTAATCAGAATCAAGCATAGGACAATATAGTTGCTCTCAAAGATGCTGGCTTTGCTAGATTTTACATAAGAAATCAGTATTTTAAGGGTTTAAATTATTCTGTGCTAGATTATGATATCCTTAGTCCTATTAGGTAGCTTCCTTTTCCACAAGAGGTCTATTCATCATGAATCAGAAAGACTAAGAACTTCTCCACCATAGAGTCTTCACCCATCTTTAGAAATTAATTGAAAATTAACCATCTTTTGAAGTTCTGAAATGCTTAGAATATTTTTTGCCAGAGTTATCATACCAAAATACAGTGGAAGAGGCTGTTCTTTTGGTATTTACAGTTTGGATTGAAATAAGAAGCATCATTGATCCTACAACTTCATGTAATTTCCATTCCAGTTGTGCAACTCAGGAGGTTCATGTACAGCTATAGCTTTGGATGACCAACGGAACCTTTGGATTCTAATCCCAACGGAATTCTGACTCCAAATTTATTAAGAATCACCCAGCCCTTAAAAGAAAAACATTAAAAAAATCTTCCTGAAATCCTTTTGAAAGTCTAACTTTAATTTAATTTAAAGGAAAAAAAAAAAAAAAGGATGAAGTGTTAGCTGATTTGACACTTTTTATCATATCACAAAGGTGAGTATTATCAAAGTGAATGGGGATTAATTTAAATGGGAATTGAGAATGACATCCTAGTCCCACTGAAATCAACAGGCCAAATCCCTTAGCCAACTTTGAAAATCTTAAACAGAGTGAAAGGGTTTTGCTTTAGGAGGTTATGTTGCTTCTGGGCTTGATGGCAGAGAAGGTTATGGAGCTGTAGTAGCAGCCACAGTCCCTCCACGTGATGTATGCCAGCAAAATGATATCTCAAAAAATCAGCCCAATAAATACAAAGTGTATGCATTACTTGGCATCTTTTCCACTTTCACTCTCGCTCACTCTCATTATTTATGGTTTCTGGTAACAATATAAACCATGAGAGAGAAAGCAAATCTTCTGAGTATGTGACAAGTGTCCCATGGTAAAAATACAGCCTTACATGTACAATTTGGATGCTTTTGTCATAATGTCCAGAAAGATAGACCTACTCATGATCCTGCTTTGGCTTTGGAAATCCTATTCGTTCAGTTGGTGCAGCACAGTGCTCTGTCAAACTGAAGCATGACATTTGCATGCTGTGTGTTACCTGAAAACAAGGAGATCATTTAATAACTCTCTGGGTCTCATTTTGTATCTGAGTACTTCTTTACCTCTTTCATGTAACACCTTAATAAGTTTCTATCACAATCTTATTTTTTGTAGTTAAATGCATTTGATCTCCAACAAATTTCTCATTTGGTACCTCTGATTAAAAAAAATACATGCCTTTGAAGACATTGTTCTGTTTGCTGGAGAATAAATGGAATTTTTTTTTTAAATTAGAGTTTTTTCATATTGCTGTTATATCAGTGTATTATACTTATTATGCCAAGAGGGCTGGAAGATCCCAATCATAGGATAAAATATTAATATTAATATTAGTGGGCTGTATTATACACAGTGTTGTGACCATGTATTAAATTTATTTTACAAAATAAAATGGACACATTTTAGGCAGAAATGCAACTGATTCTCATACTAGCAAGTAAAACTGTAATAGTCGGAAGACTAATTAAATCTATTAACTTGTCTAACCCAAAAGGATGTGAAAAGTAAAAAGAGGGAAAACATTTCATCTGTCCATAATATATTTCTATGTTTTTCATTAATATGTATTAAAAAAGAAAAATCCTCATTAAAGAACATGAAATACTTTCAGATTTAATATCAATTGCGCTCCATATTTTAAATCCCCATTTTCTCATATGACCCAACAACTGTGATAAAAAGCTGTTCAGTAAAATTTTTGGAAGTGTCTAAGTGAATTAAGAGCCTGCAACTCTTTAAAAATTAATGGGACAGAAGCTCTTATGTCACTTCTGAAAATGGGATATTGGTTCCTAAGTCATTTAAGAATGCTTTTGAAAATGTTACCAAGTATTATTAACAACCATCTTCATGAAATAGTAAGGCTCAACTTGTTTCAATAAATATATTGTTATTTAGGTTGGGATTTTGTGTGCCTAATTTCTTTAGGGTCCTCTGAAAATCCCATATGTACTATTCACCAGGCAGATTCAGTTTGTATATCTTTGGGAATTTGCTCTGAGTGATGTCATATGTTTGGGACTGATGTGGCTGTAACAGCTTCAGAATGGAAGAGGAGAAGGTTCTGCAATCTATTTACTGAAGATTAAGGTGTATGTGAGATCACTGTAAGTAATGTCAGGAACACTATCCTATGTCCACACCCGTCTAACAAGATCATTCAGTTTTGTTTCAGGCAGCAGTGACAGTGCTTTTTAGACAACTATGCTATTTTACAAAACTAATCTCCTTGCTCTGCTGTGGATCACCCCAGATACTGTGGATTTAGTGCTGTCCTCCCACTGGGGAGTAGTGACCAGTATTTGGTGAGGCCACATCGTGGGCCCGCACTGTATCCTCAAGCAGTGAGGCTTTGAGAAGGAAGAGGCAGGTGAAGGCCAGGGCCAGAGGCTCCACAGAATAGGAGAGCAGGAGAGACTTTTACTACTGTAGTCTTGGGGAAATAGGTCGAATTATTAGGTTTTGGTGTGAGCATGAGGACAGCATATGAGCCTAAGACTTCAGCTACATCAGAAATACAGTAGAATCTCAAAGTTACAAACACCTCGGGAATGGAGATTGTTCGTATCTCTGAAATGTTGGTAACTCTGAACAAAATGTTATGGCTGTTCTTTCAAAAGTTTACAACTGAACATTGACTTAATACAGCTTTGAAACATTATTATGCAGAAGAAAAATGCTGCTTTTCCCTTTTTTTAGGAGTGTATGTTTAACTGTACTGTACTGTATTTGCTTTTTTTTGGTCTCTGCTGTTGCCTGAGTGCGTACTTCCAGTTTCAAATGAAGTGTGTGGTTGACCAGTCAGTTTGTAACTCTGGTATTCATAACTTTGAGGTTCTACTGTACTGGGAGTTGCTGCATGCCTAGCACACTTTAAAATCATGCCACTTATGTAAGTGTCCACATGTGGATTGAGTAGCCTACTTTTGGGCAACCATTTTTTAAAAACTTGGGTGTAATTTATTCCCATGAAAATCCACATATACTCTACTTGCTTGAAACTGAATTGAAATATGCCTAGAAAATATGGTCTTCTATTAAGTTATTGAGCATTTTGTTTAATTGTCCCAGTTTTGCCTAGCCTTTTCCTTTCCCTACCTCTTTTTGGAGATCTTAAAACACTAACATGGACAAAAACAACAAAAAAACAAAAACAAAAACAAAAAAAAATAAGAGGAGCAATAAAATTGGGAAAAATAAGAGAATTCCAGTTGATTGTCAGGTAAGCAAGGAGGTAAATGGTAGATAGATGTTCCATTGCTTAATTTACAAGAGATTCAGAATGAAGTGCAGATCTCACAACAGTATTTATTTATTCCATAGTTTTGGCTAAAGTTTGATAGTTAGTGGAACAACGTGGCTGGCTGATAATACTGCACTGCATAAATATAACATCAAACAAGGTTAGAATAGTACTTTGCATTTGTAGGTTTTGAACTTCCTTTCACTTACACCAGTGTACATCAGGAGTAATTCCACTGAAGTTAATGGAATTATATTGATGTAAACCAAATGAGAGGAGAATTAGATCTATATATTGAATACCTTTCTTCTGAGGATCTCAAAGCTATTTATAAACATTAAAGAAGCCTTCCAACACGCCTACAAAGTAGAAATTGTGTATCCATTTTAAAAATGGTAAGATGAGTCAAAGTGGTTAAACGGTTTGTCCAAAGTTGCATATGGAATTAGTAGCAGAGCTGGTGAGTCCTGATGGTCAGACTAGTAGTCTAGCCACTTGGCCCCACTCTTCTATTACTGCTATTAAAATTAACAGAACAGATTCAACAACAGCGAGCTGATTCAGAGGTGGTGTATATTATGTGTAGGTATGCCACTGTAGGTCAGTGTAAGCACTGTCAGAGGAATTTTCACATAGACAGGGAAAGGGGTGAGTCATAAAAAATAGACTATTTTCCCCCTTCTTACATCCTCAGGCTAGCTGTTATCCTTTCTGTAAATCCACCTTTCCAGTATCCAAGGTACACTGACCTGTAGATGTTTAACGTATGCCACTATTTGCATCACCTATGACTTTGGTCCAGTTATGTTTATGGGCCTATTCAGTGCCTACCAAAATCAACTGGGAGCCTTTCCACTGATTTCAGTTAGCTTTGGCTTGGACCCCGAGTCATCTGTTAACCAAACAATTAGTAAAACTATTCCCTTCAACTAATGAAACTCCATAAAGATTATGGACCAAATTCTGATTTTATTGAAGTCAATGTTAGAACTCAATTGGAGCTAGGATGTGGTCCTAAGTAAATAAGATATGAAAAGTAAAAAGAACAGCAATTAACATTCTACTATATATTACTGGTGCTATATTCTGCTACTCCTATGGATATGGCATGCATTTCAAAGCACTGGTCAAGCTGTTCTCTCTGACCTTTGCAAAAAAAAAAAAATAAAAAAAACAACCCACCCCACCCCACCACCACACACTAAGGATTTGTTTCTGTCAGTCTGAGAAGATTCTACTAACTTTGTTTCTGCCCTTAGCAGAGATAATTTGCACTCCTAAAATTTTTAAACTTCTCCAAGTTATTTTAAAAAAATGTCATATAAAGTAATTGCTGACTCTGCCTCCTTTTTCAGCTGCACACCCTTGAGGTGTGTTATTGAGGCTGTGAAGTTGTATATATTAGGTGTGCGGTTTATGAATATGAAAAGCACAGAATTTGCATGATTGTGGTGTATCAGTCATTGAAATTCTTTCTTGATGGGCACAAAGAGTGTATCAGTGCATGAAACATCTAATTAATGAACACTAAATCTTTAAAACAAAAGCTAAAGTTGAGAAGAAAAGAGAAAAGTAGGATTTAACTTCTAAATGCATTTCATTTTCAGGAATCTTTAAAGATCATCTCCAAAGATCCAGTGTCAACACCACTGCAGCTTCAAAACTCATTTCTGCTGCCAATTGCACTTTTTTAAACTTTTACCTCTAAAATCAAAACAAGGGAATGTAACCTTCTGTTTGTAGTTTCTCTTTTATAAAATAAAAGACTTCAAGGCTTCAAATGGCAGGAGAGCAGCAGTTATACCATCCAAACCCACCACGACAGAACTCTAGGAATAACAGCATAGCAGCCGAGAAAAAAGATAAAAATAGTTATCAGAGGTAGGTGAAGTTTTATTCCATTTACTTCAGTATCTCTTTCGTGGTTTCTTAAGGTGATGAAAACCAACTTACTGTTATCTTTCTTTTGAGAAAGTTAACATCAATTAACGTTCCATAAATTAAATAATTGAAGTTAATGTGTAGGTTATACAACCTCATAACAGACTTTTCTAGCCATTGGCAATGTACAGTTTGTACTCACACTAGAAAATGTAATGTGTATATATATTCTAATATTTGGATTCTGGAAATCTGGACATATTACCTTCTGACCCACAGGAAGGGCGAATAATATGATATTTGAAATAGTTACCCTACAGATTCATGGCCATATTTTGGATGTAACTGTTAGAAATACAGTACAACTGTTGGAATACTGTGTGGAGGTAACTTCATGGAAAATAAAAATTCACTAGAGGCTTAAGTCTACGCTCTTTACTCAGGTCAAATTGCCGCTAAATTCTTTGGGAAGTTTGATAGGAGTATGGTATGTAGAATCAAGAGCAATAACTCTTACACCATTTTCAGAGAAAAGCAGACCCTTATTAAAAACAATACTACTATCTTCTACAACAATGGCATTAAAACTTGGCTTTCTTCAGTCATGTAATACATCTTTGGACATGATATGCATACAAAACACAGGCTACTAAAACCAACTGCATTGAAGATTTCTCAACCCATCATTTTAAATAAAATAAAATTAGTCTTAAAAATAACAACACATGGCTACTACAGTCACCATTAAAAACACTTGCCATTATTTCCAGTCCTAGATATGGAGGGAAACTGTTGGCAAAATGATTTCCTCCGTACTTTTCTATGGCTTCAACAAAATCTGAGGCTGTATATGTTTGACGGAATGTTGTATGATGGCTTAAGTCTTTCTTGGCCTCTTTTTTAAACTTAGCTTTGCTACTAGGAATCTAGCACATTGCAAGGAAAAACTTGCAGTGTTGAGCCTCCCACTGAGAAAACTAGTTTGAATAAAAACTGAGTTGAATTTATACCTAAAACTCAAAATGAACCTGAAATTTTGAGGTAAGAAAAATTTGGCTGTACTATATCTAATGACATTCATTTTTACACTCCTATCACACTTTCTCTTTTCAGCTGGGCCTCTAAATTCTGATTAGCTACCAGAAGGAAAACAGTTCTTGTGATTTTTCAACTAGTTCCAGCCATTTGCAAGCAATACTGAAAATATTAAAAAAAAAACCACAACTATACAGGTCATGTGAGGTTTCAGTGTGATTTACAGATCAAAGGGATACATACAAGTTTTAGATTAATAAAATCAAACCTTTCTGGGTCCTGTTTATACATGACAACAAATAACACTTAAAACTGAAAACATAAGACCACAGTTTAAGCGGGTTTTGTTTCTTTGTTTTTGCAGTAGCTACTTTGCTTGAGCTGTGGGAATTTGTTTACTCCTTTGTCTTTAATATTCAGGGTGTAGTCATCATGTTCTGGATGCCTACATGCCGTATTCCTTCTCAAATCCAAAATCTTATCAGTACATGAAATATACGGGACTAAAACCACAACCGAAACTTCATTGACTGCAGAGACACTTTCACCTACTGTAAATATGACATTTGTGAATTTGACGGATTATAAAAACTAGACCATGTGTACTGCTTAAGACAACAGGACTTACATTTGACAATAGGATTCATTCCTGGGTTGTATGGCTGGGAATTCTTTAAAACCATTGCAGGTTCTCTGCTGATGGAGCAGACTGGAAATTCTGTGGTAGTTTCATGAAAAAAGGAGGTTTTGAATTAATTAAATATGAAAATGAGTAATGCCATCAATTCCACATTATTTATGTTGATAATAACTTCAATTTATTTTACCAAGTCACCACACTTTCTTTCTGGATATCCCAAAGATAATGGAATTGATAAGGCATAACTGTGTTGCAGAAGCTGTCAGAGATGGATCTGGAGGTTTTGGCAGCTGTGCAATTGGATCTTTTGGTGCCTGCTGTAGAGTGGGAATTGGCTAGGAACTGTAGGACAACCACATTAGGGGAATTTTGTTTTCAGTAGTCAAGTGTGAAATAATGTTGATATTTAAGTTGTCACTTTACTCAATGAGACAACTCAATGAGGTGAATGGGACAATTCATAACTCTCAAAGCTATTGTTGCAATCTCTGCAGACTCAGTGGGTGTGTCTACACTGCAATGGAAAACTCAGGTTGGCCCATGCCAGCTGACTGGGGCTTGCAGGGCTTGAGCTGTAGGACTGTTTCATTGCAGTGTAGACTTCTGGGCTCAAGCTGGAGCCTGGGCTCTAAGACCCCAGAAACAGCCCTGTAACCCGAACCCTGCGAGCCATAGTGGGCTAGCCTGGGCCACCTGAAGGTTTCTAGCTGCAGTGAACACATACCCAATTAGGCCTGATCTACACGTAAAAATTAGGTCAACATAGCTGCTGTGCTCAGGGGTATGAATAATCCACATCTCTAAGTGCCAGAGCTATGCTGACTTGACCCCTAGTATAGATGCAGCTAGATTGATGGTTCTTCCATTGACCTAGTTATTGTTGCTCGGGAACACACCCATCGCTGTGGCTTATGCCTACACTCAGGCTTACAGCAGCCTAGGTATGGGCCATAGCTATTCTGCTATAGCATCTGTAGTGTAGACATGGCCTCGTGTAACATTTTATCACTTTCTACTGGGTTTTGGTTTTAAAGATTTTTTTCATAACTATAGGCTACACAGCTTCTTTTAAAATGAAAGTTTTGATTCTGGATCACCGTTTTGTGGGTTGATTTTGTGACAAATTCTGCAGCTGGGAAATAAATGAGACCTTAATTCTAAGAATGATTTTTCTCCTGTCATTTTATGGTGTGGGCAGCAGCAAAGAACATGGAGAGGTGCTTGGAATGGTTGCAGAGGAAAAGGCTTTATTAGTGATTACCTAAAAGTAATAAAGCAGAATCAGAACTACTTCAAGGAGCAAGTGAGACATTAACTCTACGGCCTCCCTAGCAGACTAGGTCCGAGCATCAGGGTTGTGCAGAGTGTCCACGCTAGCCTTTTGTCTTCAGAAGTCAACCTTGATATAGATTACAAATAAAAATGCGTTTGGTGATCTCTGAAAAACTGGACTACAGCAGGAACGTTACAGGTAGCTAGTGTGCGCTGGCAGAACTGCACAGGAAAACTTGCACAGTACCTGCCTGCAGGATGCTTGTCAAAAACCAATGATATTAGTCTCATTTTCATTTTCACCCACAGATTTTTAAAAGAAAAACATTGCCAAAACAGTGAAATCAAGGTTATTAAATGGAAAGGTCATAATATACTAATGGCTACTCAGCTTTAGTAGGGGACACAGGAATTGTAGAGACTAATATAATTTGAGTAACCAGGATTGAATCCTCAAGGTTGGCCCTCTTCCAATCAGTGTAATTGTAATAATTATGATAAGAGCTATGAGAAATGTTTACAAGAAAATGAAAAGAATCACCTGGCTTCATGCGTCAACTTAAAGTAGCAACTTGAAATTCCAATGGACTTTGTTAAAAAAACAAATGGGTAGAAGCAGCTTTTGTAACAAGCCGGACTGGTTTGGACTAGATTGTCTGACTGGCTGGAAGGCTGAATAAAGGTTAGAATTCATGGAAATCTACAGTGCTAGATTTTGAGCTGTTGACGTGATTTGAGCACCAGATGGTGAAACTCTCACATGATCAGGACCGGATTAATGCAGGGGCTTTAGGGCTGCAGCCCAGGGCCTCGGGCTAAGGAGGGCCCACAAAAATAAATACGGGCGGCGGGCAGGTGAACTGTCCGTTCGGGGAGGCTAGCCCCCGGGCCCGCCCCTTCCACCCAAAGCCATCCCTCTTCCACCCAATCTCCCATCAGAGTCCCGCCCTGGGCAGCCCAAGCAGCACCAGCCAAGCTGGCCGGGTGGCCCCAGTGCCATAATGTCCCAAGCGCTCCCAGAGCCCATGCCTAAGCGCTGCTCTGCCCCAAACCACCCTGGCTGTCCCACGCCCCAGCGGCCTTCATCCCCCACTGCCATAGTGCCCCAGCACTAGCCACAGACCCAACCCGCCCCCAGCCTGGCCAGTCTGCCCCAGTCCCTATAGCACCACCACCCATCAGCCTACATTGCACCACAGCACTTCCCCGCCTTGCCCCCGCGCTGGACAGTCTGCCCCAGGTCCCAGAGCCCTTCCGGCCTTAGGAAGCGCTCCCAGCCCCCGGAGCGCCATTGGCCCATGTCGTGCCCCAGTGATGCTCTGCCTCATCCCTGGCCTGGCTGATTTGCCCCAGGCCTGGCCCGAGTGCTCCCTCCCAGCCCCTGGAGCACTGCTGGCCCACGCTGAACCACAGCGCCAGCCTGTCCCATCCCCAGAGTGCCTCCGGCCTGAGCCTTTCCAGGCCCTGGAGCGCCGCTGGCCTGCACCATGCCACAGCACTGGCCCACCTCGCCCCAGGCTGGATGCTGTGCCCCAGGCTGACTCGAGTGCTCCCCAGCCCCTGGAGCTCCTCTGTAAGGGGCCCCACAAAATCTAATAGCCCCAGGGCCACAGGAGAGTTAATCTGGCCCTGCATGTGATCAGCTGATCTCTTGAGATTTGACATCTCAAATCATATAAATCCCATGATAAGTAACTGTCTTTGAGAGATTTCTCTTATCTCAGACCAAATACTAAAGACTAGCTCTTCTATGGGTCCAGTTTAGATGTGACTGAGAGAAGAGGCTCCTTTCAATTATGAAGCCAAACAAGATCTGAAAACTTAATGTGGTTTCTCTTTGTGAGATTCTAATCCAAACACCATAACCTCCAAAACGTGAACCCATTCAAACTTCTAGTTTTGTCCCATTGTTAGTTGAAAGTATGAGAACTTTTGAAGAACCTTTGGCCCACTTTTGAGTGAACCTGGACTAATATATGTTTTGCATCAAAATTAGGTGATTTTGCATGATTCCAGTTTGTATTTTCTCATGTTTCAATGCAAAACCAGAAGAAAATTCAATTTTTTAAAGTTCCTTTAAATCCCCCAAACCAATGTAAAATTCAAGTAGTGTGAATTCCAACAGACTCAAAAGACAATATTTGTATGAACGGCTGAGTCTCACAAAGCTCTAAAAATAACAATACACCAATCCTCTCCTCAAATGGGCATCTGGCATTTTAAGATGTTGTGATATATCAGCTCAGGGGGTTCCCAATAATTAAACATATTTTCCCTTAATTGATGTTTACTTAAACTTTGAGGGCATCAAGACATGCTTCTCTCCAGGAGGCTACTATATTTAAAAAAACACATTTACTCTAATTTTACAGTAGTCAAAATTAGTGAACCATTAAAAGTGAACCAGGTCACTGAACCAAATTGAACTGAACAGCAACAACACAAAAAAAGTACCGAAAGCATGCCTAGGGCAACAGCATTTATTTTAAGTCCCTCTCTTATAGTATTTGTGATAGATTACTAAGAGCGTAGTCATTTCTTTGTTGCCTTCTCTTGCTTGGACAACCTCCAAGGCTTGCAGGCAAATCTTCAGAGATGCCTTCTGACTGAGAGGGCCACAGTTGCTGGGTACCCAACTTGAGACACCTTGGGTCTCATTTTCAGAGAAACCAAGCATCCTCCATTCCAGTTAGCTTCAACTGGTCTAAGGTGTGTCAAACTCAGTGTCCACAATCGATGGCTACTTCTGAAAACTTTGGATTGTGTCTCTCCATAATGAGTGCTTATTCTATAAACTATGCAAAGAGCGGCTTCCATCTAAGGTTTTTGACAAGCATCCTGCAGGCAGGTGTTGTGCAAGTTTTCCTGTGCAGTTCTGCCAGTGTGCACTAGCTACCTGTAACATTTCTGTTGTAGTCCAGTTTTCAGAGAACATCAAACGCATTTTCATACAGCCTTACTGGCTTGACCAGGGTGAGACTTCCTTTTGGATTACTTGGTACTGAAGCTATCTACAGGTCAGAAACGATGCTCATATTAATTGATTCAGTCCAATGTAGTAGCTAGTCAGAATCAAGCAGACACAGCATATTTATTTTTATTAATATCATTCTCTCGATATTAGTAGTAACTAGACAAATCCTTCAGTAAGTGACAACTATCCCTAGCAATGCAGAAAACAGACTGATAAAACACAGAAGTGGGCAGTTGAGAATTTTTATAGCTGGTTTTCTGTGAGCTTGCCACCATCTTTGTGTGCCAGCACAAAGAAAATAAAAGACTGTTCCTTTGTGTACCCCCCATTTGAAGAGCAGAGAGAAAAAGTTCCTGTGACCTGGTATACCAGTTTAATTGTTTGAAAAGTGCTTTCTATCTTCTCTGATTCATAGATTCCAAGGCCAGAAGGGACCATTGTGTTCATCTGAACACACCCATATTACACAAGTGATAGAACTTCTCCAAAATAATGCCTAGAGCATATCTTTTAGGGAAAAAAATCCAATCTCGATTTTAAAATTGTCAGTGATAAAGAATCCACTATGACCCTTGATAAATTATTCCAATGGTTAATTACTCTCACTATTAAAAATTCATGCCTCATTTCCAGACTGAATTTGTCTAGCTTCATCTTCCAGCCATTGGATTATACTGGATTGAAGAGCCCATTATTAAATATTTGTTCCCCAAGAAGTCACTTAAATCACTCCTTAATCTCCTCTTAATTTAGATAATATATTGAGCGACTTGAATCTATCACCATAACGCAAATGTTCTAATCCTTTAATAATTCTCATGGCTTTTAATCTGAACCCTCTCTGATTTTTCAACATCTATTTTGACCTGTGGACACTAAACTGGACACAGTATTCCAGCAGCAGTTTCACCAATGCCAAATACATAGGTAAAATAACCTCTCTGCTTCTCCTCAACATTCTCTTGCTTATGTATGCAAGGATCACATTAACCCATCTGTATTCAAGATCATTTTATTTTGAGTTATGAGTGAGCTGGAAACGGGTAATGCCATTTTTGCCATAGAGTCCCATTCTATCTCCCCTCTGACCCACTTGATAGGTTATAACCATTGATTTTAACATTACAGTTATGTGAATCATCCCAGCGGGTTTCAGTAATACCAATTTGATGATTGAATTTATGTTCATAAATGAGCAATTCCAATCTCTCTTCTTTGTTACCCAGGCTCCTAATTTTAGTGTATCGACAATTGAAGATTTTCTTTTCTTTTCATGTCCTTTGATTCCTTGATTAATTTTGTCCTCAGCGTCTTGATTGTGTTCTAAATGAGATCTTCCCTTTTTATGCTCCCCTTTTGTTGTTAGTTTAATGCCCTCCAGACTACTCTAGCCAGCCAGTCCCTGAGGAGATTGGTCCCCTTCTGCTGAGGTGGAGGCCATGCAAACTATACCTCCACCTCTTCCCATAGAAGGTGGACCAATGTTCCAGAAAACCAAAACCCTACACCTTACACCATTTATCTAGCCAGTAGTTCACTTCCAGGGCATGTCTACACATCCAGTGCTGCAGCTACGAAGCTGCACAGATGCAGCTGTGCCACTGCAGTGCGCTTGATGTAGACGGTCTATGATGGGTGAGAGCTCTCTTGTTGACATAATAAAACCATCTCCATATGCAGCAGAAGCTATGTCGGCGGGAGAGCTTCTCCTGCTGACATAGCGCTGTCCACACCAGCACTTGTGTCAGTGTAACTTGTGTCCCTTGCGGGGGTGGTTTATTCAGACCCCTGAGCGACATAAATTCTGCCGACATAAGCTGTAGTGTACTCCACAGTACTCCAGCTGGGTCCTCACCAGGATGGGGAAAATGTTCTCAGAGAAGAACCCCGCTGTGCCCTTCTTCCTGAGTTTGTGTATGCTCAGACTGTGTCTTCCTAAGAAGGACAGGAGGTAACTTGGGGCTCAATCCCATCCAGCCACTTGTATATGGTGTTAAACAGCCCCTCACCCTTTCATAGGCAGACCTTTGTATGGGAGAACCCAAGGGTTTGGGCACCATCCTCTGAGATAAAGACATCAGTTCAATTGATTCTCCCCCTCTGATCTTAAAAGAGTGTTGATCTTCCACTCTCCTTGCTCTCCCATCATCTCAGGGTGCTCTAAAGACATCAGGTGTACAGCCATGCCCAGCTAGCTTATGATACAGCTAGTTGGACACAGCCATTGTGAAGGTGTCTCAGGTTTGTGTTTGTATATCAACAACATAACAGATGAAACTTGATTCAGTTTTTCATCAGAGAATCCCCATACTTTGTGTGTTTACATATTTCTCTAGCCTAATTCCTCTTACCTCTGTACTTCCTGTTAGATACAACATATGATATTTGCAAGGTGGCACTATGGCACAGTTTGTAAGTGTCAAAAGTACTGGATTATATTAGCTAACCATTTAGGACCAACTCTCATAAGGATGTCTAGGAGGTTGTAGAAAATATTTGATATACATGAAGGAAATTATTTGTTTTGTTTTTAATACAAAACGTGGTGAGAGGTTAGAATAGATCTGGACTGCTCTTTGAACTACATAATCCCTGAAATGAAGTCTGACCTCCTCTTCGTACCCTTTTGTGTGGTGCCTCTGGCTTGTTTCTCCTGCCTGTTTACTGCCACAATTATTTCCTATATTTTATTTCTCATAGTACCAGTACTTTTTCTTTTAGCTTTATTGCCATTATAATTCATTTATGACACTACTTAGTATAAGAACTGGTCCTGACTGGCTCAGATGAGGTTAGGGAAATTATGGGTCCATCTTACTTAGAAGATCAAATGACTGCTTTCTGGGAAAATGAATTATTTGCTTTGTTCTTTTTTGGTCTACAAAAGAGAATTTCTGTCTTCTTTAGTGCTTTTTTAAAGTGGATTTTCAATTGCCCTATTTCCTTCCTTTCCCACCCAGCTTTCGTTACTTTATATTTCTACTCAAATGTTCTCCCAAACCCTCACTCTCACTTTCTCACACAATTACAAACAAAAAACAAAAAACAAGGAATATCTCATGTATGCAGAAAATGCATAGTTATCACACTGATATTTGCAATGTTGCCAATTCTTAGAGATTTTATCATAAGTCTCATGATATTCTTCTTAAATCTCCAACTACTGGAATCAGGAGATGAACAAGAATCTCAATTTTCATATTAAACTAGTAAACTTCTAGCCCCTTGTATTTGTTGATAAAAGCTTGAAAACACGAAACAAGAGCACCCTAAGGACTCAAACCCAAATAAACTCTGAAATTTTCATTTTTTTAAAAAATCTCATGATCGTTTAAGCCAGTCTCATTTTTTCTTTGGGGGGGGGAAGAGAGGGGGAAGCGGATTTATGGTTTTTGACTGCATGGGATTGGTAGTACTGGCTTTGTAATGTACCTGCTTATTAAGACTTAAAACAAGACAAATGAGAATTGATACTAAGGGGCACAACAATGATCATGTCTGCACTGTATTAAACAGAATCATTAAAGCTAAACTCCAATGAGCAAGTGTCCCAGCATGGATAGACAGATTTGCACTAGCTCTGCTCAAGCTAGCATGCTAACAATAGCAGTATGAACATTGTGGCTCTGGCTGAGTCCAAGCCACCTGATTCCTTGGATCTGAGCTCAGGTGGATGGCCCGAACCTTTGCCAGAGCTGCAAAATCCACACTGCTATTTTTAGCGTACTAGCTGGAGGGATCAGGGAAAGGATGCTCTGGGCCCAGTTTCATCTTTGATTGTTTCAAAGGGACAGTCAGGAGTCTTGAGGGGACATCCCCTCCAGTTCACTAAAGTCTGGAAGCATGTGAGAACACATCTCATAAGAGAGAGAGACACAAACTTTTGCACTTAATTTACCCACATTCCAAGACTGCAATTTAATTTATCCATCACACACTTTCCATTCCAAGTTCCTACTGCTGTCACCCAAGTCCCCCGATAACATGAGTGAATGTGAGGTAGTTTAGTGATTGTGATACAACCTAGAGTACTAAGCGTCACATGCATTGCTTAGCACAGTTTTCAAGTGAGAGCTCTGCTTTCAGCTATTTGCAAAAACAGTGAAATCCTGGCCCCACTGAAGTCAATGACAAAAGTCCCATTGACTTAATGGGGCCAAGAATTCACCCTCCATTTTTTGTTTTTAGTCATTCACAAAATTGTAGAAAACCGAACACTGCTGGCTTTTATTGGGGGACAATCACTAACACAAGGAGCAAAGATAATTCAACTACACTTCATGAAATTGATATTGTGCTTGAATTGGAGGGGAAAAAAAATCCCCCTCCACACACACTGACATTTTTCTACCTATCAAGCTTATATACTACTATTCACTATAGCTCTCAGAAACAGCACAGGTAGCAAAACCTGATTTCCCCAAAATGCACTTCAATATATTTTAAGAATAAAACCCCTAATTTAAAATAATGTCAGCATCTTTTGCCTGTAGAATATGAGGCTCAGCATCTTTAAATTATTTAAGAGGTCCTCAGAGAGTCAGTTATGCTTATAACGTCAGATTTACTCAAAGAAATGGAAAGAGCAAAGCAAAGTGTTGAACAAGGACTTCCTGCGCAATTTCTCTGAGTTATTTTTTACTGGCTTTAATTGCAACAGCATTTTAACCTTGTACAATTTTAAACCAAAAATATATACTTACTAACTTTGTATTTTATTTTATTTTAAAAATAAATGATGCTGCTCTAGTGAACTTCTTTTGTCCCTAGGAGGAGTGATTCATTCACAAATAAATACAACCTCTCTGTAGATTCAATGAAAAATATAATTGTACAAGAGATACCACGTCCCAGATATGTCTCTTCTTAAAGAGAAATTCTAAATACATAAAACCATATGTTTTTAAATTTTGAAGAGGGCACTTGTACCAGAAGCCTCACCAGGCAATTTTGTGCCTTTTCACTATGTTGGCCATAGCAGGATTAGATCTATATAAATAAAAACACCGTAATACTCAAATAAACAACAAACATCAGGATCTATGTAGTATTACATCAATGTTGTGATTTACCATTACTACTACATCACAGAAATACCACCAAAATACTAGCCATTGGCAAGAGATTTTTCTGTGTCATTAATGACACTTACCCTCCTTTGTAAAACACTTTTGAGGTCTATGCATGAAAAAGTGCCATATGAAAGCTAATTATTATTATTTAACATAAAATGAAATGTAATATATTTATATCAGCTTCACAGTAAATTGAGACTGTATCTTCCCTTTTATTTTAGAAACAACTTTTGTTCTCAGATGGGTGCACACAGAACTTATTAACATCCATCTGAGACTTTAGTTTATAGGTTTTGATACCGATAGGAACAGGACTAGGCTATATGTGCGTGATACTCATAAAAAAGGAAGTATCAGAACAGTGATTTGAATCAGGTGCTGCATAAGCTTTGCCACATATCTTTTTGTTTTAATCCTAACATAGAACATATTGCTCATTCCACAGCTAAGCCGCTCCTCATTAAAAATTGCCAGTCATACAATAGCTTTATATGTGAACTAGACAGAAATCCCCAAATGCATGTTCACTTGTGTCCTAACCGCAAATTTGAACCCACCTTTCCAAAGCTGAAAAAGTACAGTAGGTGCTATTAAAGAGTCAACATTGACCCCACACATTGTGTTCAGTTTTCACTCTATCATTTGAATATGAAATCATCATGTTCTTTCAGATACCAGCATTTAAATGTTGACTTTTATAGTGGTTTTTTATCATGGTAGCACACTGACCAATTGTGTTGTCTAATCCTGCTCTACGTTTATGCTCTTTCATAAAAGAGAGGAGCTACTGATCCTTGTCTATTTTTACATACCTTCACAGCACTAATGAGGAAATGTAGAGGTACACAGGAAAAAATATAAGAAGTCTAGCTACAGTACTTCAGATGGGCACATGGCATGCTGTGTTTGAAATGTTCTATCTGTGTCTGAACTAGAATGCAAGCTTCTTGAGGAAGGGAAACGTCTTTTCATTTGTTTTTGAGCTAAGCACGTTACTGGTACTCTCAATAATAATAGGTATAGTTAACATTCATTACAGATTAATATTTTGGAGACAGATTTCTCATTTACTGAAGCAAATAGTTCCCATTTTCATAAAAAATGAAACACGTGATGCAGGTATTTCTGATCTCCACTAAAAGTATGGACAATGGTAATAAATTAAATCTGGAGATTCACTAACATCAGTGATAATTTTGTCTGAATAAAAACTGAATAAAAATTGAGTAAGGCCCTCAGTATTTGGCCCAGAAAGTGTACATCTTTCTACTTTAAGAATCCCATATGATTTACATATTTAAAATTGATATACAAACTATGTTTCTTCCTCCACTAAAATGCAGCCACCTCTGAGGGGAAAGGCAGCAGCTGCTTAACAGCCTAGCAGCATTACACAGTGGTTTAGACCAGCAAGTGAAGATTACCTTTACAAATTAAACTACACGAAGAATTTTTAAATAGGCAAAATGAAATTACCTAAATTGGAATTTGTCCAGAAAACTACAGTCAGCAGCCCAAAATAGTAAAACCATGAAGGAGTCTGATTGGTAATTTTGCAATGATTTCTAGAACATCCTGTTTTCATTGTGAGTCTAAATACTAAGATGGGTAAACAAGAGAGCCTGTCATTAAATGAGGATATTGATATAATGGGCATCATGAAAACTTGGTGGAATGAGGCTAATCAATGGGACATGGTAAGATCAGGGTATAAAATGCATAGCAATGACAGAGCAGGTCACGCTTGTTTGGGAGTAACATTATAGAGTCAAATAAGATAAAAGTCTTACTTGAAACAAACTGTACCATAGAATCTTTACGGATAGAAATCCCATGCTTAAATAAAAAGACTGTAGCAGTAAGAATATACTACCAACTACTGACCAGGATGGTGATAGTGATTATGGAATGCTAAGGTAGGTTAGAGAGGCTACAGAAGCAGAAACCATAACAATAGTGGATGATTTCAGCTATCCTCACATTGACTAGGTAAATATTACCTCAGGATATGATGACATAGAAATTATAGACACACATAACTGCTCCTTGGAGCAGCTAATCCTGGAACCCACAAAGGGAGAGACAATTCTTGATTGAGTCCTAAATGGAGCACAAGATCTGATCAAAATGATATCTGTAGCTGAAATGCTCAGTTTTAGCAATCATAATATAATTAAATTTAACATCCTTGTGCGGGGAATAATAGCTCAAGGTGCACCACAGTAACATTTAACTATAGAAAGGGGAACTACACAAAAACAAGGATGCTTGTTAGCTGGAAATTAAAAGAAACTGTGACCAGGGTTAAATGCCTGCAAGTACCATGGGGTTATTTAAAAACACTATAATAGAGGTTCAGACTAAATGTGCACCCCAAATCAGAAAAGACAAAAAGAGGACCAAAAGAATTCTACCATGGCTAAACAGCGGAGTAATGGAGGTCATTAGAGACAAAGACATCTTTTAAAATTTGGAAGTCAAATCCTAGTGTGAATAATAGGAAGGTTCACAAAGTTTGTATAATAAGGCAAGCCAAGAAAGAATTTGATAAGCAACTTGCTAAAATTAGAAAAACTAACAGTAAGAATTTTTTTAAAGTACATCAGAAGCAAGAAGACTGCCAATGAGGCAGTGGGGACACTAGACAACCAAGGTGTTAAAGGAGCACTCAAAGAAGGCAAGCCATTGCAGAGAAGCCAAATGATTTATTTGTATTGGTCTTCAGTGCAGAAGATGTAGACAATAAAATACATTTTAGAACAAATTGATAAATTAAACACAAATAAGTCATCAGGACCAGATTGTATTCACTTAGGAGTTTTGAAGGAACTCAAATATGAAATTGCAAAACTACTAACTGTAACATGTAACCTATCACCGAAACAATGATGATTACTAGATGACTGGAAGGTAGCTAATGTAATGCCAATTTTTAAAAGGGGCTCCAGGAGGCAATTCTGGCAATTACAGGCCAGTGACGGAACTTCAGTATGAGGCAAATTAGTAGAAATGATGGTAAACAACAGAATTATCAAACACATAGATAAACATAATTTGTTAAGGAAGAGCCAATATGGCTTTTGTAAAGGGAAGTCTTGTCTCACTAATCTATTAGAATTCTTTGAGGGTGTCAACATTCATGTGGAAAAAGGGTGATCCAGTTGATACTGGATTTTCAGAAAGCTTTTGAGAAGGTTCCTCATCAAAGGCTTTTAAGGAAAGTAAGTTGGAAGGGACATCAGGAGGTCATCTAGTCCAACCTCCTGCTCAAAGCAGGACTAACCTCAGCTAAATAATCCCAGCGAGGGTTTTAAACCGCAGTTTAAAAACCTCTAAAGATGGAGATTCCACCACCTTTCTAGGTAACCCATTCCAGTGCTTCAATAATAATAATAAGAATAATTAATAATAGGAAAGAGTCTTTCTTGGATTAGTAAAAACGGTCAGTCTACACAAAGAAGAGAGGTAAACAGCAGAATCTCCCAAAGATCTGTACTGGGACCTGTGATGTTTAACATATTTATTTATCTGGAAAAGAGAGTGAAGTGTTAAAGCTTGCAGATGATAAAAAATATTAAAGATAGTTAAGTCCACGATGACTGTGAAGAGTTACAGGGCAATTTCACAAAATTAGATGACTGGGCAACAAAATGGCAGATGAAATTCAGCATTGATAAGTGCAAAGTAATGCACATTGGAAAAAAGAATCCCAACTACGTAAATAATATGGGATTCTAAATTGGCTGTTATCACTCAAGAAAGAGATCTTGGAGTCACTGTGGATAATTCTCTGAAAACTTTAGCTCCATCTCAAAAAGGATATGGTGGGATTTGGAAAGGTTCAGAGAGGGGCAACAAAGATGATCAAGAGTATAGAATGGCTTTCATAGGTGTAGAGATTAAAGAGTTCATCTTAGAAAAGAGATGACCAATGGGGGATAAGATAGAGAGCTATACAATCATGAATGGTGTGGAAAAAGTGAATAGAGAAGTGTTATTTACCCTTTCCCACAATGCAAAAAACCAGGGTCTCTGTTGAAATTAATAGGCAGCAGACTTAATGTAAACAAAAGGAAATACTTGTGTACCCAATGCACAATTAACCTGTGGAACTCATTGGTATGAGATTTTGTGATGGCTAAAAGTAAAGCTGGGTTCAAAAAAGAACTAGATGCATTCATGGAGACTAGGTCCATCAGTGGCTATTAGCCAAGATGGTCAGAAATGTAACCCCATGCTCAGTGCAACTCTAAACCACTGACTTCCAGAAGCTTCAACTGCCCTGTTCTTTACACTCCCCTTGAAGCTCTGGTACTGGTCACTGTCAGAGACAGGATCCTGGTCTGGATGGACCATTGATCTGACCCAGTATGGAAGTTCTTATGTTCTTAATTTTGAAAAAATAAGCATAATAAGTAATCTGTGCTCAGGAATGAAGAAACAAAACATAGGAGTTTGATTTGAAAATGTATTGGTTTTATTGTAATGATGACACACCAACCAGCAGTTCTCATCAGGTGGTAGATGGAGGAGGAGGAGGAAGATAGAATGCAAACTTCAATATCTATCTTCTCTCTCTCTCTTTCTTTGATTTCAAAGTCCAATTTGAGTTAATACTGAATGTAAATAAATGACTCAAGGCAAATGCTTAATTCAAGGCTTGTATGTCAGGCATCAACTTGTTGATTAAAGCCTTGTGTATGGAATATCACTGTATTTAAACAGAAGGAGGAGAATGCTGTGCAGATTTGAAATCTTTAATTAGTTCACCATGTAAGAAAGGATTTAAAATATTTCCCAGTTTTTGTTGCTTCAGTATTAACTCCTATGTAAGATTATTCACTTAGTGTGTAGAAAAGGTTACTTCTAATGTTAGATGGGGCAATGATGTCCCCTTCCTCCCTCTTTTTCTGTATCTTTAGCAAATGACATACAGACTGTAAGGGCCAGCTGCTCAGCTGGTATAAACTTGTGTAGCTATGCTGAAGTCAGTGGAACTATGCTGATTTACATAGATGTTGAACTGGCCTTTGGTCTTCATTTGGAGCCTTCTGACATTCAGTCTGAACACTTTAGCACATTAATGCCACTGATTGCCACCAAGGTTAAATATCCATAAGATCCAATAGTTTGTAATACATCCAGAACCTTGTGTCCTCTATCCTCAATAAATATTCTGTAACAGGATAATGAAAAAGAAAAAGAAAGAATCTCAAGCTCTTGAACATTTTCCCTGCTGCTTGGATGCTGAGTGGTTTTAGAAGTAACATAACCATTTCCCATACCTTGTGTGTCTCAGAGAAACAGAACAATACGAAACAACAAAAAGAATGAATGCACAGTTTGGATAAAATATTAGATGCCCCAGCTTTAAGCTCAGGAAAGCTTGCATACGGCTCAGGGAAAATTATAGAGGGAGTATTTTAAAAGTTATCTATAAATCAGAAGCCCTAGTATTTCGGACTCATTCTACTTCTTCACTGTCCCTTGCCTTGGCACAGTTATTTCTATATCAATATGGACAATGTATCTATCCTCATCTGCTGTAGTACAAAATGTAAATAATATCTTCTTAATGTAATCTATTGTGTATATTTAACTGCAATTTATTTACCTTCTCATATCAAAAGCCTTTTCTGTATCTTTAAATTTTGAGAATTATAGTCAAATTACAATATACTTGCCTTGGGAGTGTGCTTATATAAGTATTTATGTTTAACATTTTCAATTAAACATAAATCCTTATATAAGCATAGTACGAATAACTGTTCAGCCTACCAATACCATGTTGGAGTCCTGGAATAATAAACATCATAATTTGGGTTTGGTGAGCTTGTCATCTCAGGCTGGCTGCTCTCAGTGAAACAGGTTCTGGTGTAAATCAGTGTAGCTGTAGAAGTCAATAAGGATATGCAGATTTACATCAGCTGTGGATTTGGCTCCAAATATTTTTCACTAGTGCATCTGTTTTAATACTGTTGAATAGCAAGGAATTGGATCTATAAGTCATCATCTGCACTTGCAAGAGAAAGCTGCTTCTGAAAAACTGGGAGAAGTGTCACTGTCCACAATTATTTGTGGATTTTCTTCTTGTCTTGTCATCTTGCTAGTAATTGCAGGATAACAAGGGAATGAGGTATAAAAGAGCCTGGCTTTTCCCTCACTGTCCTCTGGACTTTGAATGATGATCTCCATAATTTTGGTAACGTTGTAAGAAATCTAAGAGAGCTGGCTGTATTTTAAAGAAATCTTATTGTGGGTGCAAGAACAAACCATCCTGATGCTCAGAAAGAATAGCAAATATGGCAGGTGACCAGCTTGGCTTAACAAAAAAGTCTTCCGTAAGCTTAAACACAAAAAGGAAACTTACAAGAAGTGGAAACTTGGTCAGATGACTAGAGAGGAGTATAAAAATACTGCTTGTGCATGCAGGAGTGAAATCAGGAAGGCCAAAGCACAATTGGAGTTGCAGCTAGCAAGGGACATGAAAGGTAACAAGAAGGGTTTCTACAGGTATGTTAGTTACAAGAAGGTGGTCAGAAAGTGTGGGCCCTTACAGAATGAGGGAGGCAACCTAGTGACAGATGATGTGGAAAAAGCTGAAGTATTCAATGCTTTTTGTCTCTGTCTTCACAGAGAAGATCAACTCCCAGAGTACTGCACTGGGCAGCACAGAATGGAGAGGAGGTGAGCAGCCCTCAGTGCTGAAAGAACAGGTTCAGGACTATTTAGAAAGACTGGACATACATAAGTCCATGGGGCTGGATGCAATGCATCCGAGGGTGCTGAGGGAGTTGGCTAATGTGATTGCAGAGCCATTGGCCATTATCTTTGAAAACTCATGGGGATCGGGGGAGGTCCCAGATGATTGGGAAAAGGCAACTATAGTGCCCATCTTCAAAAAAAGGGAAGGAGGAGGATCTGGGGAACTACAGACCGGTCAGCCTCAGCCACCAGAAAAATCATGGAGCAGATCCTCAAGGAATCCATTTTGAGGTACTTGGAAGTCAGGAAGGTGATCAGGAACAGTCAGCATGGATTCTCCAAGGGCAAGTCATGTCTGACCAACCTGATTACCTTTTACGCTTACTCTTCATAGACCTGCCTATGCAAACATAAATAGAGTGGATCAGCTCTCTTTTCTCTCTTTAATTTTGTGTTTTCAATGGATAAGGAATGTAAAAATATAACTAAGATTTCTAACTAGCTAGGGAGAACAGAACACTTTAAATACAGATATTAATCCTCCTCAAACATCAAGCATTTGAAACTATTTTGATATTTTTCCGCACTAATTCTTTTTCTTTACAAGTTCAGCATCACAATTTAATAAGAGTGTTCACAACCTTTTGTTATGGAAAAGGAGGTTCTCCAGGTTCTTGTAGCACTTTGGTGTACTGCGTAGGTCCAGGAAAGCCTAGGTAGATTCAAGGATATTTATAGACCAATCCTTGAACTGTTTTGCATATGTAATGAGTTGACATCATAAATATTCAGTTCCACATATGGAATAGATAGCAAGATTAATCCTTTAATATTTTTTAGGTAGTCTACCAATGCCATCAAATCTACCCAGAGCCTCCAATATTCATGCCACTTCAGAAAGAAATGACAGGGTCTCCATCTATACAATGTCATTTGTTCAAAATGAAGAAAACCAATGCAATAAACCCCTAATTATGTGCAAAGGACCCAGATAATTCAAAACCCATCAAATATTTACCATCAATAAATGCTCCATTCTGTGAGGTGATGTACAGAGACAGATAATCCTGGTTGAGTTAAGTAAAGACTTCAAAGTCTTCTGGCCAACAAACCTGATTATGAAAAGTTAGAAGTTCCTAAATTCAGCTGGCTCCACAGCAGGAGGCAGCACTTGCATTTTGGGTCTTTAAAACTGTAGATTGGAAGCTTGTCAGATTTCAGCTCAAATATCTATTCTTTTGAGTCTTTATACCTACCAAAATATAATCATTAAACACTAGGCCATATTCTGAATTCATTTGCACCTCTGCCACCACACACTTTACGAGCAAAAGTTTAGCAGTGCAGGTGTGTAACAAAGACCACCCAATTGTCAGCATCCCTTTTGAAAAAGGCTTTGCAATTGATTGAGGATGAATTTCAGACTGTTGTGCCTTTTCTGTGCATAGACTTGTTAACAAGATACAGATGTTTTATTGATCAAATTATAACTGAAAGGAAGTTTGAATCTAAAAAAGACAGATAAGACTTTTCCCCACTCTAGTATCATATGAAACTCTGTTTGCCCTATTATCTTTTTATTAGACGTGACATTTAATTAAAGCAAGTTTAATACTGCAGTTCTGTGGACGTGTTGATGAAAAGATCTGGTTTTTTTTCCAGTTAAGAGCATCACAGAAAAGTACAAAGTGTAACCTCATTACTCGTGATTGTGATTTAATGGCCTAGCATTTTACAGTTCATCATGCTCTATCCATTTACATTGTATTACATGGGTATTTTAAGCAACTTATTCTTAAAGTACTGTACCTTTTATGTGCTGAAGTGCCCTGCACTTAAAAGACAAGGGAGGGTGCTCAGTACCTTGGCAGGAGAAAAAGGGACATTTTTCTGTGTGTAATACCACTGGACCAAATTCTGCCAATAGTTACATCCAGGCAATGCCATTGATGTCAGATGGTTTGCCTCGGTGTGACAAAGAGTGGTGCTCAATTCAGGGTTAAGTACAGGAAAAGTACAGGACTTATTCAGCAGTGTGGTTCTCCTTAAAAAAAAAAAAAGGAGGGGGCAAAATAACGTAAACTAAACTCCATCGTCCCCAAAATGAGAATGGGATGCACTCAATTTACCCAAGTTTGCCCTCAACTATAGTACTGCTATTATTGCCTTGCTCCCATTAAAACTTCACCACATTTTAAGGGGTGGAAGGACAACTGCGGGAGGCTAACATTCATTCATTTTTTTATTTTCTATTTTAAGCATTGAGGCTTCAACCTAGCAAGGTCACTAAAGTCACTGGGGATCTTCACATGCTCAAAGTTAAGTAAATGCTTAAATGCTTTGCCAGATTAGGACAAGAATGCTCTGCACTTGCAGGACCAGTCCCTTACTGAACGCAAAATTCAGCACACACTGTTCCTTGTGGTATGTGCTGTAATCCCCAGTGAGGATCAAATGGCTCTGTGTAACTGCACCTGGGATTTTATGTAGCTATATAATGTATGTTTTCCCCCACAAACACAAAAATAAGTCTATCACTCCATGTCATTTTAATAATCAATCCAGAGTTATTAGGTAATTTTGATTTATATCATCCAAATGTCAGTGACCAGGGTTCTTCTTCTTTATGAATTACGAAGTAGAAATCCAGACTCATATTTGTTGGCAAATTTTTCTCTAAGTTTAAAATACACAACCTGATTTTTGATGTTCTTAAGTGGATCTGTTCGGTGCTGAACAATTTTGAAAATCTGTCCCCTTATACAAAAGTATCTACCCAATCTATCACAAGTTAATTTTTTTCTTCTTTAATGAATTGTGCCCCAAGGTAATCTGCCTAACATATTACTGTGTGTTTCTTGGTTTTCAGACAGTGGACATTCCTGTGAACCTCAGAGATATATATTCTATAATAATGTGTAATAAATTTCAAAAATGCAAACAACACTGTTAATATTTCAAATAAGTTTAGTAGTACAGGAATTTATGCTGACATTAAAAGCCATACTGAATTGCTTCTTGGGTTATTTTGAGAATATCTTTATTACTAATATGACAAAAATTTACTTTAATGGCATCATAAACCAGAAACATGAAAGCATTATTAAAACCTGCTTCATAAAGAGTTATCAGCTGGCTATCAGTTAAGCTGTTTAGACATGATGAAATTGCTAGCTAAACACACTGGACCACTTCATACACACTGAACTAGCAGTGATGTAAAACTGATGGTTATGGATATTTAAGCTAAAAAGAAGGCTTTACTAGTCTAGCCTGGAGTAAATGGTATGGCACAGAGAAAAATCATACACATTTTGAAATCGAGTCACATCTTCTGGAGACTTCACATAGCTCCAAACTTCTTCCAGTCAGCATTCCTACATTCCAACTTGCACATCTCAGTTAACTCAACCTATTCACTCGCTTCTTTAACAGACCTTGCCCAGTTACAACAGCAGGGGTAGACTTACAGTGAACATTGGTAAATCCAAGCCTATGATAACTGAGGGAGAAGGCCTCACCATAAAGGATATCACTGGCAGAGACTTTAGAAGAGCGGAAGAATTTAAATATCTAAGATCAATGGTTGCTGAAGATAGTGGCCTACTGAGTGATGCCCTGTATCATGCTAAAGCTGTGTGGTGCAAATGCCATCTTTTTGTCACAGAGAGCTCCCACCAATAATGTTAAAAGGTAGAATGTCAAACTGTAATTTAACCCATCTTAATGTACAGAACAGAGATTTGTCCAGCCACAAGGAAGGAAATCAGTATGCTCACCACCACGGAAATGAAAATGTGTGTGAGCTGGTCAAATGGTTGGACCCTCCATCATAGGAAATTAAACGAGATTGAAAGGGGCCTACTGGAGCTTGCTCCAGCTGAAGACAAGTTGATGGATGCTAGGCTTGGTTGAGATGGGCCTATCCAGCAGAGACCGGTAGGATGGCTCTTTCAATGACTGTGGATGGAAGATGACCAAGAGGGAGACCAAATACTCGGTCCCTGGACTTGATATCACTGGATCTCAGAGAGACAAAGCTATGTGACAGCCTTATGTATGATCATGAGTTTTGGAAGAAGGTTATACAAGTCACCAACCTTGAATAGGGAAGTGGCGAGAAAAAGAAGAATCATCACATCTTCTGAAGATTTTTTTTATTCCTATAGCAGAACACTTGTTCTATCCATTGCCCATCCTACCAGTTATGCTTGGAAACATGTCATTTTGTTTAATTTATACAATGAAATCAGTCACTTTAGGTTGTTATGTATTTTGCATCACAGAAGACCTACACTCTATTTCCTTTCTCCTGGTTTGTTGAGGTGAAATCATTTTTTGTCTGTTTGTTTAGTTTTAATATTTTTTATCCTTTTTTCTTTCTTTTAAATAAATCTAAATTTCAAAAAGAAATGTTGTTTTGTAATGAAAAGTCACAATGTTTATTTGCCAAATTTGACCTGAACACACAAATATTTTCATTCAACCTGTAACTGCATCTTTCTGCAACTTTAGCAGGAGGAAAAGATAAACATCCCTTGTTTAAAGAAGATTCTGTACCATGCACATTTGTTTGCAGGATCAAGACCTAAAAATGTATTGTCTTCTGTACTTGAAGAGAGGGCCAGGGGCATCATTTAAGAAACATTCTGAGTAGGGAGGCAAAGTTGTGTCAGCACATGGAACATTATGTGATTATATTTTATCCTGTAAAGTTGTGGTGGTGGTATGGTGGTTGTGGTGAAAGAGAACTGAAAAATATAATGGAGCATGCAGACCTATGAAAAAACTGTCATATAGCAAGTAACGCCCCTGTTAAGGGTTAACACTGAGTTTTAGTTAAACAGGATAAATACTATTTAAATAGAAGAAAGTAAACAGAAAAAATGCTCTGAGTATTGATTAGCTCCTTCTTAATATATGCTATTCCATCCTGCATAAACAAGAAAAACTGATAAGCATTGTAATTTAGTAGTTGGAGCAAAGTCTTATGAGATTTATGGTGTAACCAATGTTCTTATAGATGATTGTTTTGTGTTGCTGCTGGTGAGTAGAAGTAAAATAATTTTAATTTTTTACCCATTTTACAAAGGAAGTGACACAACTCATTGGAACAGGGGACTGAGTAGCTGGGGGCACACAAGCAAGGGAAGACACAAAGTGATGTTTTATTTAAATGTATGTATACATAAAGAGGTTAAAACAGTGAAGTAAATGACTGGGGCACTAATAGATGGAATGGGGTCAGTTTTTCCCCTAGATAATCTATTTATGATCGACACTATGGTGATGGCAGAGAGATGAAGGCATGCAAGCCTGATGTATAAGAAAACACCACAAACACACCAGTTCTATGCTAATTATATTTAGGAATCTTTTACAAACATCTCAAGACCCCATCCCTTCCACTCCAAAATTTTCTTCATTCCATATGGTTTGTCTCATTTATTACTCTAGGTACCAGATGCTGTTTGCAGTTATCTGACTGAAATGCCATCATGTATAATATACAAGCTGTAAATGAGAGTGAGTGCATGGTAAAGGATCTTGGGAAATGGATATGGTGATCAGATATTTTCGTAATGCTTCTCTTTAGTCAATCAGTCAATCCCATCTATCAGTCAGACAACCTCTTTTTTTTTTTAACCAGCTGCAGATTTTGAGTGTTTTATAAGAGTAGCACTATGTAGAATGCATCTGACGGTTACAAATTAATAGGTAGCTGTGCTGAGGTCCATTTCTGAGAGAAAAGGTTGCAATCATTATGGTAAGGGAAGATGGAAAAAAAGTACCTTTTGACACTCCAGCTACTCAGTCTCCAGGAACCAAATGGGATCCAAAGATAGCCCTCCCTTGCAAACATCTTTTAAAAGGACAGGGAAATTCCCTCACTAATGGCAATAGATACCATCTCATCATACTCTCTAGTTATTTCCCCAACCAGAATTCATTCTTATTTGCATTAAGTCTGTCATACTTGGTCAGGTTTGAGTTGTGGCTGCAGTAGTGTGTAGGACTCATACATTAAGCCAGATTGTGTCATTAAGGCATGTCTCTGAGTAGGAGATAGTGAAGGAAGGGACAATGCCTTCCTCAGCTCCTGGTACATGTAGTCTCTGAATCACCCTCCAAGAAAGTTAGAATAGGCATTCCACCTTCACTAATCAGTCACAGCCTTTCCTATTCCCAGCTACTTTTGGGGTTGCTAAAGTTTCAAGGACAGCAGCAGGATACAATCTCAAAAAGTAGCAGGGAAACTGCAGACACTGCAGTTATGCTTGGTCCATAAGCTGAGGTGCAACGTATGTCTCACCTTCTCCCTTACTCCCACAGTTCACTTGTACAAGTCCCAGCCACAGTCTGGTTCAGAGTCAGTAAATCCTCCAGCTGGGAGATTCCACTACTTGGTTAAGTCTCCTCTTCTTGTCTGTCTGATGCAGCAGTAAGTTTGGAAATTGGCTCTTCTACTAAACAAACAGGAGAATTGGAAGACACTTGCCTTTGTAGGAGTGTTGCCAGATTTCTTGGGGAACTCATGCCTTTGTGACTACAATGATATCCACCTGTTCTGTTGCAAAATAAATAGGAGCAGTTATCGTCACAACACTCAGCATTAATAAAAGACTTTCAGGTATGTGTTTTATACAATCCCAAAAGAGCAAATGAATCATTGTTACTTAGATATGTAAAAAGTATATTAAAGTGTTTTTATATAATATGAACTTGTTTATCAAATGAACTTTTAGCCCATAGGGCTAGCTTGCCTTTATTATATTCACTGCTTTGCATTATATTCAGCAGTAATGCAAGGAACCTGTATCCTATAAGACTGTATCCTGTAAGGCCTGTATCCTATAAGACTTTAGCTTCAGCAAGTTAACATAAAGCTTGAGACCTTTGAACTTTGAACAGCTAAACAGCCCAATGGAAAACCCCAAGACCCGGGGAGCTGAAGGGGAATTTCTGTGTTTAAGGGCAATTTCTGATCACAGGAACAACCAACCACAGTATCATGTGTCCAACCATAAAAGTGTCATTGCAACGAATTGACGTACATAACAGGTACATGAGCTACATCCACAGAGACTGAACCACAAGAGGGCCATAGTAACGAATTGACATATATAATAATAAGTTGAGAACACTGAAATACTAACCTATAGAAGAAGGATACTCCATTTTTAGTAATGTAAGGAAATACAAATAAGGAAAAAGGGAAAAACCCTACTGAATATGCATCAAACATAGTGGCGTCAGCATATCATATTATAGAAGTTGCACCGCAGCCCAGGGGCAGTAGGAGAAAGAGATGTAGTCTCTGGGAGGTGCCAGAATGATGGCCATTTTGAAGAGGGGGGAAGGTGATGGTGATGAGGAAGATGATGGCTACCATTTCAGATTGTTCTACAAAGGATGGTGTAAGTATATGGCTGTGCAGATGTACATTCTGTACTATCTCTATCTATCTTACTGAGCTGGGGTGTTTGTGACTGTGCTAAACGTATTAATAAACTATTTGTAAATATAGAAGAACTCCTATAATGTGAATGTTGCAACTGTGCACATCAGGGGCTCCCAACTATATAATAATTTGAATAATACTGGGCCTGATCTTGGGACAAGAACTTGTCTACCTTCAAAGTGATAACTGGGGATTCTTAAGTAATCAATATAACCAGTAACCTAATAGTTTAGGCTACAACTTTAATTGTAGTTACAGCTTTCACAGCACCTTATTCATTTGTAGTACACTAAGTCCAAAAACATTCTTAGAAATCCAATCTATGCAGACATGTTAAGCCTTATTTAATTTAAAAGTCTTTAGGTTTGACTTTTTATGGAAAAGAAATTCCCAAGCCAGTGAATTTTCATATCTTTAATTACTGACACCACAGACCAATAGCCCAGATCAGTTTCTATTTTCTAATCTTATCCAAAGGACAATTGGGGGATGATCTGGGAACAGAAAATGTGTATGAAACAGAAATGTCTCAGTCATTCCAAAATCTCTAGAATGTATAATATATAAATGAAATAGCTACCCAACAATACTGTCCAAAATACATTTTCTGTGACAAAAGCAACACCACAGAGAATGTTATTAAACAAGCAGTACATTTATGAATGTTCAGCCAGCTCAATAGACTGAACAGTTTGATGCCACTTTTCAGAAAAATCATCAAGTAAAAAATTGAGTGTGCTAGGCTCCTTTTCTGTGCTATATAAACAGTCAGGGGACATAATTCATTCCCCATACCCTTCAGAATTCTTCTCTAATCTCTCTCCCTTTTTCTTTTTCTCTGCATTTATATGAATAATAAAGGAGTCTGATTTCTTAGATTGCATATATGATTAATTTATATGTTATTGCAATATATCCATAATCATGTTACTTTTCTTTATTTTAAAAATATATTAAAAAAAATAAACATAGGGCCAAAATTTGGCATTTCCTATGGGAGGAGTCCTGAAAGGGAATGGAACTCTAGCAGCTGGGCAGAGGTGCACAGACTGGATCAGGGAAGTCCCATGTGTGTTCAGTCATGACCCTAACCACTGCTTCAGAAATTAGCAGTATGAGCTGCCTCCACATCATCTAGCCATACATATCATTAGGCACAAAGGGGCTGGAATCAAGGGCGTGCCTCCATTGTCCTTGGGGCCATGGATCACCCCCAAGCATCTTTCACAACACCCTGCCGTGGCCTGAATAGCATACAGGATAGAGAGGAGAAGGTGTCTTGTGTCTTGTACCTTAGCAAAGTAGACAGGGCCAGAATCTAGCCTGTGTAAGGAATAATGCCTTCTGGGCATCAGAGAAGTCAGCTTGGTAGCAGCTTTCACTCCATCTTTAAAAGATGTTGCCTGAACATCAAGTGTGTGTGTGGGGAGGGTAGGGAGGGAATGAGCTATTGCATGGTCCCGAACAATGGGGCATGAAATGATGCAGACAGCACTGGTCGACCTTCTAACTATATCTCTTTTCACTGTGTGTGTACACAATACTTAGTACAATAGGGTTGCAATCCATGAGTGGGCACTACTGGGATAGAAATAACAATGGTATTAAAACTAGATTAAAACAGAGCATGGTAACATGTGACATGATCAAATAATAAAAGTAGACATAAAGGCTCATTACTCAGAGGCCACCAAAGTACATCAACAAAATACAACAGACTTCTAAAGCAGTATGTTAAAAAAAAACATTAAGGAGTCCAGATCCTCAGCTAGTGTAAACTGGTGTCGCTCCATATAAGCTAATAGAGCTATACCAATATACATCAGCAAAAGAACTGGCCAAAATGTTTGTTTGTTTGTTTTTTATCAGCATGCTAGATGGGAGAGCTCAAAATGCACTGCAAGCATGGGTGGATAGGTAGCTATATTATCCCTTGTCTGGAGTTACTTGAATTTTTTTCAGTGAAACTAGTTTGTAGTTACATCAACATTCCTTATGCAAACAAGTACTAGTGGGTGACAAAGTGGCAATTCCTTATCACCACCACCCATTTTTAGAACAAAACAAATGATCCACCAAATTTACTTATTCAAATGCCGAAATGGAAAACAAACATCGATGTATTCAAAGTTGTGCTCCTGAAAAAGCTAGGTATCTATATTTTTCTGGCTGTTTAACAGTGCCTAAGTTGAAAAGTGATGTATCACTATTTTTAGATATTAATTATGTTTCTAACAATATTCTGGATCAAAGACTCCACAACAAATTTGTGATTTGATTTCTTCTTTAGTATCATAATTATACAGTGTAAACAACTTTACTTTTCCCCAAAGGTTGTGTAACTTTATGAAAGCAGCAGGGATGGAAGGAGGGTGGGGAACAAAAGAAAATCTATTGAAGTAGAAATTAAAAAGGGATGTTTGATATGATAAATAATGACTAGATAATGGGTTTCATTGGGATATGGAAATACATTCCACAATGAGTGAAAACCTGTGTGAAGGGGTTTGATATGTTTACTAATGTTTTTCCTCCTTGTGTAACCAGCACCAAGCCAGGTCCAAGAAGAGGTTTTAGGGAATCACTCAGGTCCCCTGGGAAATTATTTGGGGATTATTGGCAGGAGAAGCCATTAGCAGTTGCTTTTGTTTGTTTCAGTGGACAAATGAAAAGCAAAGAGCAAAGGATAGTTCATGCCCCCTGAAAGGAAAGGAACATAAGTGGAATCAGGAGATTCTGAGGTATGGCACTGAGAGGTTATTATAAAAAAAGAGAAAGAAAAAAGGAAACCAGGAGCTGACGTCAAATTGCCCACTCCTGCAGCAGGTAAGTGGGATAATGTGGTTAGACAGAGGTTGTTGTGACTGAGTGTGCTGCTCCAGGTTCCTGCTGCCAGAATGCAGTGCCAAATGAAAAAAATAACAACTATTCTGAGTAGAGACGGCACAGAAAATTCCCTTTGACATTTAATATGATCCCAACATTTAGCTGCAAAAAACTAATCTGGCAGGAGAGAAGGCAACGCCTTCTGAGAGGACCATCGATCTCAAAGAAATATCAGACAGACAAAAACCCAAGAAGAGCTAGCAGGAGGCCTTACCTCCTGAATGAATAACTGCCAACTGAAAGGTCCAGTGGAAAGAGAGAGACTTCCTTGGCAGTAAAGGTTCGTATCCATTTACCTGAATTGCTGGATTAATAGTAAATATAAACCATTTATTAACAATCCCTCACATTATTACTGCAACAAGGATTTGGCCTTTTCATCTAATGAACAAGCTATACCTGGTACGTCCTTCCCAGTACATATGCTAGGTGCTCGTCCATTTGAATGGTTTTGAAGAGCCATTTTTCAATAAATGTTATTCACAGGGGGTTCATCTATCCCTTAAAGTAAATATTCTTTGGTCTGTATTTGGTGTTCACCGTTTTTAGCCAAAACATCAAAGGTTTATTTTATGCCATCAAGGCTGCTAAGTTTTTTAAAGTTTATTATTTCCTTTGTGTTCTCTGTAAATGTCAAATCATGTCCAGGAGTTTACTCTTCTATTAATCTATGGATCAAGATCACTAATCCACATTTCCAATGTATTAACTTCTGCTATTAATTTATTCTTTTAGAGTTGAATACGTAGAGTCTGTTGGGGATTTATGTGAAATCATGGTTCCAGGTGGTTTTGGCTTTGAAATTCAATAGCCACACCATTGAGCAATGGATGCAGCTACAACAGCAGCTCCTCCAGCATCAGCAGCGCCAATTAGGGGGTCCTGGAGGTGGGGGGAGTAACGTTCCCCTAAGATTTTTGCACATGCTCAAATGTACATAGCTGATGGGTGTAGGGTGGGGAGAGGGGGAGGAATGGCCTGACTACTTTTAAGCAGTGGTCCCATATCAAATCAGAAAGACTGCTGCCAGAGCAGTCTGAAGTGTTGCTCTGGCTGCATAGTCACCCTACCACTGAAATTTGAGCCAGGTGCCCCTCCTTCCCGACAGAGGGGTGGCCGGGTCAAATTTCAGTGAGTAGTATTGCAACCTGGTGCACAGGGTCACAGTGCCACTGAAATTTTTTCCCGGCCACCCACCCCTCTGTCCATATAGAGGGGTGCCTGTGCCAAATGGTGTGATCTGGCGCATGGGGAATCTGTTCCTGTGCAGAGGAGCTCAGGGGAGCCTGCTGAGAACTTGACACCTGGCTGCACTGACTCATGCACGGTGTGGGTAAGAGAGAGGCAAGACTCCCCAGCCGAGGGAAACCTGGGGTCCCCGTGGGGAGGGGATGGGGTGACAATGATCAGGAACTAGATTGGGATCCCAGATTGGGGGAGGATGATGACTGGAATTTTCCCTCCTCCCAGCCACCCAAGAAATATGTGAATTGGTGCCATTGTCAGCAACAAAGCGGGGAGGGAGGAGGAGAAGGATACTGAGTAACTGCTATGACATGGGTTATTCCTAGAGCAGCTTCACACAGTGCAGTGCTGTTTGAGGGCAGCACTGTGCATTGGAATTTGACTGGAATTCTGGGTTTTCTGTTGCCGGTTTGGGGTTTGCAGTTTATGCTGTAACTAATATGTATTAATATGGGTGTGGGGAGTTTCCTGACCGGGGTGGCAAGGGCATCGGGAGCTGGAAATTAATCCCCTTGGCATCCCCTTTAGATTGCCCTTGCGCTCAATGACATTTCACTGAGGTGGGTCACTAATTCTTACTCAAACAGGCAACGGGCAGACCAGTGAGGTACGACTGTAATGTTATTCGCCAAGATGGCCTCTTCAGAAGTGCTTCAGGAGCAGAAGGGAATTGTGAGCTATGCCGTGGGCAACAATTATGATGCCATTCCACAGAATGTCTATAATAAATAAATAAATAAAACAAGCAATTTCTCAGTTTTAGATTTTGCTTTATCTCCCCTGCAGGCTTCCAGAAAGTACAGCGAAAAATAGATCAGGCTATATCCTGCTTATCTGAAACCTTAGCGGATCCCAATCTTTTTCTATGAACTATGTAAGTCAGTGGAAAGCCATTATGTCACCTTTCTCTTCTTGGTTTCAATAATGATGAAGTGCTGTTTAATATAACTCAGTCAATTGCCTTAAGAACTATACAGCTATGCTACCTCTAACCTAATCTTCTTTTCCTCTACGAATGCCTATTTGCAATGCTGTTAGAAGACTTACATCTCAGATGAGCGCATTAGTCTTACTACTGAAGGGCATGCAATGCTCATGTCTACATATACCTTATGTAAACTGAAAACTAACAAGGTTTTTTTCACTGTGACAGCTGTTTCAATAAACTTTTGAATTTCACACCCCCATTTTGAGTATGCAAATAGGGTGGAGATGTGGCGGCATTCACCAGGCAAGAGAGGTGTGGGAAAAGATAACAAGAATAATATATGTGTATGTGCCCCTCCATGGCATGGGTTTGTAGACAGCTGATGGTCAGGATTTCAGCATGAAACAGAAGCTGATTACCCAGTCCACCTGCCATTTTGAAAATGTGGAAGGGGGGAAAATGAAGGAGGACTGAACTGCGCAAATGAGGGAGAGAGGTGGGGGTTGTTATTAGAAAGTCTCCTACCTCACATCCGCCCAAAATGCTAGCAACCATTGAGCACTCAGAACAGAAGTTAGCAGAGCTATATAGCATAATAATAATAATAAATTGTAAAAGCTGGTATTCACGCACCAAGGTGATCTTCCTTCTATGTCCTGGGGTAGGATTGGGGCTAGGAATTGGACTGGCTTCCTAACAGCTGCCCTCAAGGTCTGGAGTTCTGAAGTGATCCAGTCTGCACAGAGAGATCTCTTCATTGTCTTCCTCATCATCTTCCTCCTCCAATGAATCGTGGTCATTTTTTTCTGTTTATTTTTTATCTTCTAATTGTCCTGAGATTCCACCTATCAAAGTGCTGAACCTATTTCAATAAAAAAGGGCCTACACAAAGTAAGGAATAAAGTGATATGTGGCACTTTACTCATGTGTATTCTCACTGCTAAGTGGTTGGTCCCACCTTGTTCATTTTGTAATTCATTATATAACTTGACTTCAAAACAGAACATAGGAACTTTCAAGGAAACCAAGGAAAACATACGGTCCATTAAAACCTTCACTAACTAACCTTGGGACTTTTTAATGTTGTTTCTCCCACCTCAAACTCCCACAGTCTCAAATTAAATCAATTCATATATCGCCATTTATCATCCCGGAAATCTCACTCACAACTGTACTCTTCAATTCTCTCCTCCAGAAATGTGTCAGAGTAATTCACGCTCGCTTCTATCACTGTCTTTGACAATTTGTTCCATTACTCAGCAACCCTCTGTATAAAGAAATTCTGTCTGAACTGCTTTAGATTAATCTCCTTTTTAATATCAATCCATTATCTCTGTTTTTAAGTAAATTATTATCTCAAACAGTGTATTGGTGACAATCCATTTCTTTGCCTTCATGATCTTATAAACCTTAATTAGCGCCTTGTTCTATTAAGACACATGCCCTGAGAAAACATCATTTTCAAATATTTTAAAATCTTCTCTTTCACACTTAGGAAAAATATTTAGAAGTGCACAATAGTGCCTTTTTCATCTTTACAGATATGATTTATAAATCCAAAATAGGGGAAGAATTCAGATTAAAGTGGAAGTTGTTTACATCACTTCACAAAAGCAAAGTGGCCAAAGAAGCCTGGATATTTCAAGACAATATTCACCTGTCAGGATACAGTGTTCACCTGTGAAAATCATTCCTTTTTGTGATCCCCCAAAATCTTCTTCTAGTGGTCTTTACAGTGTGAGGTATGACACACATCTGATTTCAGCTGTGTTAACACTAATCGGACAGTATAAAGATTTTATTACGGCACACATTTCATCTTTTTGCACTAGCAGGGATAGTGATATATGGATTTGCCATTTTTGAGTAGCTGTATACTTATTTGTATGGCTATATATATTTTTATGTAGCACCTACACGTGATGACAATGAGCACTGTGGGGAAAAAAACCAGGAAGTAAAACATTCACAGAACAATATGGATTAATGATTAGTTTGTTAGGCTGCTTAAAGTTACAAAACTCTAGCTATCTCTACATTTCTTCTTTGCCCACTAAGACTACATTTACTCAAACAGTTACTACATTATAAAGTAGTTTTGATTTATCATTACTTCATAAGCTGCTTTAACATAGTCTTTCACACTTGAAATATTTACATAACTCCCTCACTACCATCCTTTTTTACCTCCCTCAGTAACAGCTTTAGCACTTGGAGACTGCTCATCCACTGAATACGGCTATTATATTGGTCACCTTTTGGTTTTTGGCATATCTCCTGTATTGTGCATGTTTCAGCAATCTCTGCCAATAGTTTTTATAGTACTTAATATTTATGTTGTTATAGTACTTAATATTTGTACAACATTTTAAAGATGTAAAGTGGAATGAAGTGTTCCAAAAAGTCTCCATTCAAAAATGGCAAAACATTTCATTTCAGCATTTTTTATCTAAATGAAATAGTTTTATATTGAATTGAAATATTTCGATTCAATTTGTCGAAATGACCCAAAACATTTTGTTTCAAATCAAGTGTGTTTCAAATTACATTTCTCTATCATGCTGCATTACCTCATAGGAGTTGTAGTTCAGATACCTCCATTCTCCAGTAAGAGCTGAGAATCTCTGGATGGACTACATTTCCCATGTTGTACCTGCAGCCATCTGACTCCTAAGATGTACCATGCTGATTGGTCAGAGGGGAGACCATGTTGCATCATGAGAGAGATAAAGCAGACAAGGAGACCAGCCTGTAGTAGAGAATGGAGGCATCAGGCACTCAAAGTACAACTCCCATGAGGCAGTATTATACCACAGAGGAATGCACTTCAGTGCACTGAACTGACTCAAAACGAAACATTTCAGGTCAGTTCAACAAATTGGAATATTTCAATTTGGTTCTAACCAATCTAAAGTATAATATTTTGTTTTCAGTTTTCTACCACAAAAATAGAAGTTTTCAACAAAATCAAAATTTTCCCATGGGAAATTTTGATTTTGTGGAAACTGCATTTTTTATTGAAAAATCATTTTGATGGAAAATTCCTGACAAGCTGTATTCATTGCATGCATTTCATTGAGGCAAAGTGGGTGAGAGAGACAAGTTTTCGCAATTACAGAGCACAGTTCTGTGTAAGCTCTAACGCTTGCCTCTCTCACCGACAGAAGTTGGTCCAATAAAAGATACTATCTCATCCACCTTGTTTCTCTAGTATTCTGGGACTGACATGGCTACAACACCACATGCATTTCATTAACATATTTCAGCATAATTCTTTGTACTGTGTACAGAAACTTCCTCCCTATAATCAGTTTGCTCCTCTTGTCTGATTTATTCATTGATACAACAATGACACAACACAAACCTCAGCTAATCTTCTGCCCTGAGACTGGAAGGGTTTACATCCAAGACCATCTCTGGGCAAGCTCATGTGTTCACCCTGCCAAAAACACTCTACTCTTTTTATTCTGGGTGGAAGGCAGTTGAATTAAAACATCACCATGACCCAGCAGTAACTACCCTTTGTCTTTATTTGGTATTTTAGCACCTGAACCTACAAAAGATGCAACAAAAAGAGGATGATAGAATCTACTGTACTGTTCCAGTCACTTATTCGAAAATTGAATATAAAGCATTTGTCTTCCCCTTGACTTTTCTTTTATTTTTCTGACACTAGAAGTATCATTCTTTCCCACATTGTCCTGTACTTTAGTTATACTGCCCTTAACATTTAGTACCAAGTCTCAGATTGTTCTCAGACTGAAACCAAATCCTCTGTTGGTGCAAAAAGAAAAGGGAAAAAGTTGGCAGACAAAGAATAAGGAAAACAAATGGAGACAAACCAGAGGAGAAGACAAAGGAGCAAGGGGAAAGGTACTGGTAGAATTAAAATAGGGATAAAATCTATGCACTTATCAATCGTAGGCAGAATGGAGGTGTACGCCAAAGTAACACAACATAGATCTTTGTTTTCCTCTTACAGCTAGACCACATACAGATGTTCATGAGTCTGCTATTTCCTCCAAGCCAACAAACCTGGTCCTTTAGCTCAGGCAGTAGAACCAAGTATGTTTTTAGATCCAGAGTGTGACATGTTACTGAGGTCTTGGCTTCAATCTCAACAGATGACCAAACAAAGGAAGTAGTTTAAGAAGCAATGTCTGAAGAACAACTAGTGTGGGCTTTGGGAAGTAAAGAAGCAATAGGGATAAATTGCTTGACCTAAAATAAGAAAAAAACCAAACAAAAATCTTTTAACACACCACATCAAATTGTGAGGTGATTACTCAGTTTTAATTCACCCCTTCACCAGGCAAATCTCCCACTGACTTCAAGTGAGTGTTTTACATGAATAAGGACTTTGGAATTTGGCCAAGAGAAAGGAAGAGGGTCATATTACTTTCATCAGGTCTTGCTTTTAAATGGAACCGATTTAAAAATACTGTGGTAGAGAGTAGAATGGGAAAGGAATCCTAGGAACTCTTGTCAGCCTACATTAGCTAGTCAAAACTCCCAGGAAATTTAACTGTTTTTCATTGGAATCTCTCTTCCCTCACCCAAACCCAACAAATCGATAAAAGGGGCAAGTGGATAGCAAGCAATATAAATCAGAAGTTATGGACTGTAAACATTGAAAAGCTAAAAACATCAAGGAAAATCAATGGCTGGTAGGGTTAAGGACCATAAGGTGGAGTTTTTTTAAGTATATCAGGAACACATGAAACCCTAACAATGGTATAGTCTCATTGAAGATGGTAAGATTATTGATGACGATGCAGGAGAGACAAAAAAGTGTTCAATAAATATTTCTATTCTGTACTTGGAAAGAAGCAGGATGTTGTACTCATTTCACACTAGAATTATGAAGCACTTCACAAACCATTAATAACTAAGTAGGATGTTAAAAACAGCATCCAGTATAGAAACACTTTAAAGGCAGCAGACCTGGATAACTTGAACCCCAGAGTCCTAACAAAGTAAGCTGAAGAGATTTCTGCCCTGCTGATGTTAATTTTAAATAAATTTTGGAATACTAGGAAAATTGCAGAAGACTGGAAGTATGTTAGTGTCATGCTAATCTGCAAAAAGGGGAAGAGGGATGTACTATAGGCTGGTTAGCCTGACATAAAAACCTGGGTAAAATGATAGAAAAGTTAACATGGGTTTTAATCAATAAAGAAATTTTAAAAGGTAATATAATAAATGCCAAACAAAATGATTTTAGAGTTTACACATTTGGTTGATAAATGTAATTATGCAGGAAGTCCTGAAGCCCACCCACTGAGGACAGAATCTTAAGAGATTTTAGTCACCAAGATCAAACAAATCTCTATTGCGCATGGGTGAACTGTCATTTTTTTCAAAAGCTTGTAACTTGGCCAGACTTCGGCAGGTCTTTACAAAGATGATAAAACGCCTGTCTCTGATACAGAGCCCTCCTTTCCTCCTCCATGCTTTGGTCAAATTTCAAGTGTCTGTTCCAAAGCATGGAGGTGCTAGAGCTTTTTAAAGAAAAGTTCACCAGAATTTAACATTGGCAAGACATTATATTTTTCCCCAGCTTCATTTTTTAAAACAGCTGAACTGTTTGCACTGAAATATTAGTTTGTGGTCAGGCAATTAAAGATTTTCAGTATGCATATGTAAAAGAGAGATGAATTAAGGTTGCACTGGAAACCATAATTCTGCCATTTCCTCATTTGAGTACTTAACTCTGCAATCTTAATGATCCATTAATGTAATTTTTTGGATGTAATTGTATTTACAGTATAAAACATTTCCTAGTGAATAAGATGTGTTTACATATTCTGTCTGTCCATAACTACTAAGCTATTTTATGATGAACCAGTATTCTGAAATCTCAAGTCTGAATCTTTTATAATTTCACAGTAATGTGAGTTGGATTCTAAACCCAAACTTAGAACCAACCACTGTATTTTTGTTTAATCAAATCTAAAACTCGAAAGGTCCTATATGCTGTTTCCAATTGAGATTCACTCAAAATATATTGTCCTGAGATTTCTATCCTCAAAGAGGACAGAAGTGTTGCAAGATCAGTTCACAAAATTTTGGTGCATTTGAATCTGAAATTTGAACCTTACACTTCATTTGGTGTAATAACTGAATCACAGTCTAGTCCTAATCTGTATCCAAAATTGCCTCCCAAATGTAATGTTTTTAAAAAATAATAGTCTGCAGTTCTTTTAAGTAATAGGAGTTTGGATTCTCCCTCCCCCCAACAAGAATCTGAACCAATAAAAAATAAAACAAACAAAAATCAACCCAAATGACTGACTGTAGAGTGCCACTATACACAGACATTTGTCAAAACAGATGTTACCCTGTAACTGTAATGAAAAAACTCTCTTATGATTGGAGAAAGGCATTGTTTAGCTGGATTTGATGGATGGCGACCCAGATCTAGAATGTCACTGTTGTACATGTTCACTTTAGTTTCAAATGAATCATTTTAAGATATGACCAGAATTATACTTAATTTATAAAATAGAACACATGTATAAGTAAGAAAAAGGTTACTATAGCCTAGTTCAACACAGAAAAATGAAATACAAAGGATTAATGAGGCACAGGACAAGAATTTCTAATATAAATACATATAAAGTTCTGAAAATAGCAATATAAAATATATTTTAGAAAATTTACATAGAGTACATTAATATGTGCTAAACTTCTCTTCAGTTTTAATAAACAAATAGTTTTGCTTTTGTTTAAGCACAAGTAGAACACTGAGCTTTGGAAAGCATGTTATTTATAACAGAACTGCAGCAAAATCAATGGTAAATTTGCACACATACTTTTGCACACTGTATGGTAACTCAGTAAATGACATACAAATATAGAGTAAGATTTTGTCCCCTATGTATGAGTTCCCTTTGTCCTCTCCATTTCTCACTATACAGTACAGTTTACTGTGTCTTGACTTTGAATAAATCATGACTTCACATAATTCTCAGTGACTTCATTGGAGATGCTATGCTCATTTGTATGAGAGTAGAACATAGCCTAGGAACATGAGCGTACAATTGCAAATTAAGAACAAGATCTTCATTGTCGTCTACTTATCCTGAGAATCACAGCTTCACTCATGTTACTTGTGTTATGCAAACATGACTAGATTTGGCAGGTGAGTATTGGGAGAGGAAAGGAAATAAGGAACTGCCCATCTGGGCATAACCCATGTAAGAACTAGACAGAATTGCAGTCCCTGTTCTCATAAAAAGCATAGAGATCTTTTGTTCATTTCAGCAATGAGGTTCCAGCTGAGAGTTGATAGGTAATTGTGACATCTCCATAAGAACCAGTCAGAATGTGGCTTTGGACAATCAGCATCCCCAGCCAGATTCTGATTTAATTTCTGCAGCTGCTGACCCCCCAAACATATGCTTTCAGGAAATACATAATGGCACCATCTAAATTCCAGCTGGGTGACAAAGTGGCCAGGAGCTAACATCATCAATGAAAGTACATTCAGTAATAACACTTAATCATGATAGACTCCAATCGCTCAGAAATTTCCATGGAATGCTAGGCCAACATTTTCAAAAGTGACGTTGGATTGTGTGGGCCTCTTTGTGTGTGTCCAGGCCTGAAGTTAGGCACCCAAAAGATTAGGCACATAAGATCAGAAGGCACTTTTGACTATGGTAGATTTAGTGTATTTAAGTAATATTTAGGATAGGAGCAGTAGAGTATTTACAGTTGCCCCCGTCTCTAGTACCATCTGAGTGAAAACAGTTTATGGCATAAGGGTCTGATCCTGCAAGATTCAGAGTGTCTTCAGTTGTCACCAGTCTGAGATGAAGGCAGAAAGTATCTCGTACCAAATATTGAGCATCATGCCTCATTGGGCTCTTGCTGAGCTACAGTATGGTGTTAGTTCTCTTCCGATATCATTTACTTCTTGCTTGTAATGTGCTTTTTATCACAAAACAAATTTTAATTTAAGGCAAAATAATGAAAATCAGAAACACACACAAAAATAAAAAACATAAAATGTATGTTATTCTATGTACAACTTTCGAAATATTAGCATTAGTATTCAGATCTACCGAACAAAACGCTATTATTAAAGCAACTGAGCAGTTTTAATATTATAAATATGTATGACTATGAAACAGTGAGGAAATATATTCTGCTCAAAGTTCTCCTAATGCTGAATATTTTAATGAAACTTATTACATTTTTGTACAAGTGCTTTAAATTATCCACTTTAAAATTAGATAAAAGCTATTTGAAAAATAATTATGAGTATATGTTCATTAGATTGGAGTTGGAGGACTGAGAGATAAGGGCATTAGGTCAAGTCCTTCAATCTGCCTCCAGATACTCATTTCCACTATAATGCCCATAAGCACATTATGGCAATTGAATCTCAATATTTAGAGAATTCTAATTCACTTCCACTCTTCTCCACAAAACAGATTCATTCACAGAAAAAGAATGTGAAAATACAAACATAATATTCGAGCACCTTCAGCCAAGGATGCTCCTCCTCTGTATCCTGCCAACCAAGCCAATCAGCATGCATGACTTTACCATGCAGTTTGTAAATGTTGGTTTAAATTGTAGTATTTACTTAATAATGGCATTGCTTTATCCTTGCTTTTAAGTTAATCACAAACTATCCTCCTCCCAATCCTTGCCAGGAAGCCTCCCTTAAATCCAGTGTAAATCATCAACATAATCTGTGTAAATAATTAATCTGCTTGAATCTTATTCCAACAACACCTGCACCAACACTGATTACCAGATGTGTAATTGCATTTCTCTTGTATTTAAATAGATTTGCCTTTACATTCTATTCTGATGACCCTCTCTATGATCCAGGACAGGCTTTCTTGGCCTCTCTCTGGTTCTCTAATGGAAGTGGGTACTGAAATAAACCAATGCTATATCAAACCACGAGTATGTACCTTGACCAGTTCCATCCAAATTCATAGGTCAAAGTCAGTCAGTGAACTGAGCAGCATGGGGCAAAATGAATTTCTCTCAAGACCAGTTAATCAAGAGCCTGAGCAATATATGAATTCAACTCTGCAGCTTTTCTCACTGTTTCAAGGATTAAGATACAAATTTACTTGGATAAAAAACTCTGTTTACAGCTACGCTGTTTTGATACTTTGACTAATACCTTCTATGGATAGAGATTTCCAGCCTATGTTCTGCTTCTTCATCATATAAAAGTGATCATAATCTGTGCTTCCTACAATATAGATATTTCGGGGATACTAGTATATATGGCATAGGTTAAAAAAATCCCCCATGCATAGCTTTTACTTTCTTGAGCTATCTTTTTTCCCTTTTAACAAGTAGCAATACACTATCAAAGTTAGAAATTAGAAAATAAGTTAATACATAAAGAGCTTGTCTAGTTGTTTATTTTACCAAAAAAGAACATTTCTTTCTGTGAACCCAGAGCAGCCTGTAAGGCTTTTACTCTAGGGTCGCGGGGTTCCGAGATCAGAAGAGTTGCCTTGATCGAGGGATGGGAATGACCGAACAAGAATGTGAACAAGGTTTCAACTGAAGAAATATTGCTCATTTATTTATTCATTAGTAAAGAACAGAGTACATAGACATAATTAATAAAAACACAAAACCAGAAAAAGATACAAAGGCCTAATATTCTACCATGCATGTATTCATTTCATATAGTGCATAATTCTATTACTTATTACCTTATGCTTACAGACAGATGGTCGTTTGTAAACTATGTTTACAGATAGATGGTTGTTTGTAAACTCCTTGTTACCTTATACAGACAGATGGTCGTTTGTACAATTTCACTACTTATTGCCTCATGTTTACAGATAGATGGTCGTTTGTAAACTGTGTTTACAGACAGTTGGTCGCTTGCAAACTCTCTCTTATAGTACATAATTCTATTACTTACTACTTCGTGCTTACAGACAGATGGTCGCTTGTAAACTATATTTACAGGCAGATGGTCGCTTGCAAACTCCTAATTATCCTCATGCTTACAGACAGATAATTGCTTGTAAACTTCTAGTTACTCTTATATAGACAGATAAACAGACAGATGGTCGCTTTTTATCTTAAAGCAAGTGTACTCTCATACATTACCAAATAGCACTTCTTTCCCTAAGCCCCTTGGGCCGAGTTGACTCTGATAAGTGTTAGCCATCCCTTGGATGCTGCTGGTTCATAGAAGGGCTCAGTCCAGTTACCGAGGATCCCAGCAGGCTGCAGTTCAAAGTGCGACTGACTTCAGAGGGTTTAAGTACCCTCAAACTGATCAGCTTGATCAGTATGTAACCAACCAGTGAACAGTGTCACTTTTGCGGTCAGTGTGTAATCAACTAGTGAACAGTGTCACTTTTGTGGTCAGTGTGGTTACATCATGTGACATGTTCACAGTGACCAGGTTGGCACTTCCTGTTTTTACTCAACCGGCTGCGGTCAGCTCAGTTGTGGTCAGCTCATCCGTTCTTATTTTTGCCCTCCATTTGTGCTGTGCCTTATCAGGTCCTTCCAGCTCTTTTCCCAAGCTATATACTTTACTATTCTATCTTAAAGCACAAAACCCATTAACTATTCTTTTTACATTCTACACTTTAATTCACTTTTCTTTCCTTTCACTATATTAATACTGGTTAGAACATGGTTTAATGCTAGAGATGATAATTACTATTAGAACTTTACAAATCATATTTCACTAATGTTTAATCAAAAAATACCAAGCAAAGAATTCATGTAAACATAACTCTTTTTGTCATAGCCAAGCTTAAATTCCTTGTGACAAACTTGAATATGGATATTATTGGCATGCTCTCTTCATTTATACAAGGTGAAATTCACCTCTGCGCAGAAGGCAAGAACAAAGTATATTCATGATTAGGAGCCACTTAAGACCTACTTTAAGCATTTAAAGTGGGACTTAAGTAATGCATAGGCTTCTTGCTGACCCTCTGCACAGGGATGAATTTCACATCCACAGTGTGTCAGGTGCATTGGAATAGCTTTTCTGTATGATGGCTCCAAGTACTGCCTTTCCCTGCTGGTATCGAATCTATTTATTCTGAATTAAACAGAGAATGAAGAAGCCTCTCTGATCCCTAGAATGAAGATGGAAGCAGGAAGGAGTATTCCTCGCTTTCTATATAATGAAGGCATGATGAACTCTGATTGTGCTCCAGAACCAAATATTAAGGTTTGGGCCCATTCCTAAATTTAACTTATATTGTTATAAGTTACAAAAAACTAGGAATATAATATCCGCTATATTTTTTCACATCAGCATTGTACATGGTAAAAGTTAAGAATACTTCATACTTATAATACACATTTTTATCCTTGGAGCCTCAAAACTTTAGCTACTTATGCTTCAAAGTGAGGTTGAAAACTAATACCCATTTTACAAATGTGTAGTCAAAGACACAGAATGGTTACATGAGTTATCCACAATCACATGGTGTGTCTGTTGTAAAGCTGTGATTGTAAATCCCGATTCCCAGTCACCTCTTCCAAACACAAACTCCTCCTTTCTTGCTAACTGTACACACCATCTGAACTATGTTGGCAAACATAAATAAAAAGGAAAACTTCCTTCTTTAAAAAAAAGCCATATGAAAAAGGAGATTGGTATGACATTTAAGATCCTCTGAAAACAGGTTAAAAAACATACATATTGTAAGTCTTGAGCTTCTTTTCAGCTAACAAGTTGTAGGTTGAAACTCATTTAAATGGCTAACGAGAATACATGAGCCTCAAGGACAATGGATGGTGTAAACATCCGATGGCTCAGGAAGCCAGATGTCCTCTTAGTGATTCTAATTCCAATGAGAACAGCACATATGCTTTTAGAATTTCTGTCTCACCTGCCACCTATCTGTAAGGACTCCCCACTTCTTCCTCCACCCTACCCCCGCCCCGAGTGTAGCCCTAGGATCCTTGATGTAAATAGAGTGATTAACATGTCTCTGCATGTATGTAACGACCATTATCACTGTTCTTCTCTCTGGATGTGGCAATGTCTGTATTTGTAAGTGAACTGATAAAGAATTTAAAACGTACTATGTAATCGATAAGAAAGCATATATAATTGACCACTGTAACACCATGAAGTTGAAGCTGATTTATCAGACTTCCCGGTATCGTGAATAAACCTCTTCAGTATTGTCTGAGCTGCCTGATTCTTGGAGAGAGAATCCTTTGTGCTTTACAATATAAATGCAAAAATCCTGTGGGTGAATTCCTGGCCCCATTGAAGTCCATGACAAAGCTCCCATTGACCTCAATGGGTCCTGGATTTTACCCTACATTGTTAGGAAGTTTATGTGCTTTGGAATTGATTCTCAGTGCTCATCCTCCTTTACATTTATAATATGTTTAAATAAGAAACACAGTACAAGTGCCTAGTAGAGTAAAACTAGTATAACTGCATCACTTTAAAAATTGGAAAGCATTTGCAATGAATTACTTCATTCACATCACTTAAATTTTCTTAATGCAGATAAACAGAATTGTTTACAACATGCTGTAATCTACTGCACTGTAGAGCTCACAGTCATAGGCCTGGTCTATACTAATGGGGAAATTTGGCGGCAGTCAACGGGAGTCACGCACGCAGAGTAGCTTGCATAATTTATGTTGACTTCCTAAATCCTCTTCTGTGCATTGTCTCCACTACACTGAGCCTTTTGAGGAGGTGTTTTAATTGAATCGACTTCTGGATCGATTGAGCTGGTCTTTACTGCTGCTCAATTGATCCAAGTAGACCGATTTGATGGCAGTGAATTTGCCTCCACCAGTGAAGACATACTCATAGAAGCTAGAGGCAGAAAAGTCCTATTAAGGATCATCAAGTTCAACCCCCTCACCAGGGAAGAGCAGGATTGAATGGCTACTGCACTGGTACGTGAGTACCAATTGAGTACACAGTAGTGGACACATATGTTTTTAATAGAATTTATTTTGGTGCTTAGCAAGTTGTCAAATCTAATGATTACCCACTGTGCTCTTTTGGATAATTAACTGTCATAACAGTGGCCCACATATCCTGACTATGTGAATATGATGCCCTCTCTCTTTTTCAAGAAATTGCACATTATGAATCTGTGCACATAAGAGTCAAGATGGGAGAAAAATGTCTGATAAGTAACTTGGTAAGTAATGAGTTATCTACAGCTATGAATCTGGGTACGTTTATGCTGAATAGAGCCAACTTGCAATTTACTCTTAAGCAAATGTGCTGACTGTGGGAGGAAGGGAAGCATATAAGGAGTCTCTTCCCTTGTTCACTCAACACAAGGACCTATCATGATGCAGTCACTGCTGTCAGGGCAGCATCTTCCATGCACTCTGATTGGAATTGCCCGAGAGGGTGTGGGGAGGTGCTGCAATGGTCAAGACTGTCCGCTGCATCCACCCACAAAGCACACTAAAATGAACATGCTGACCCATGAGATGAGTGCAGCACCAGCTTATGCCAAGGTCTCCATATCTTAGCTGGTTATTGACAGATACATAGCTGAAATCTCTCTGGCTCTCTTGTGTGTTAATACTGATAAAATGGGTATTAGAATTATAAGGAAGTGTTTAGACGCTACTGAATGCTTGTGAGTTGTGCAGTTGTAATATCTGTGTTCCATATTGTAACATAATATTTGAGTGGTTGTACTGTGAGCATCTGTGACTGTATGAAACACCATTCAGGAGAGGGACATTAATTAGTGCGAAGAGCTGACTGGTTATGGTTGGCTCTTGCAACTGGAAGCTCTCTACATCGAGATTGAGAAATTGTCAACAAAAGGACTGAAGTCTCCTATTGCTGTTCTGCTCTCATCCCCATGAAGATGAGTCATGCAAGTGGACTCCTCCCATCAGCTGACTTTGAAGTTCAGAGCATATGGCAGCTGGAGGTAAAAACCCCCAACTAAAGAAACTATGATCTCTATGGTGCTTGGACTCCCAGAGGGCAAGGTGTTTCTAGGCCTAACAAGAGATCCTCAGCTGCTTAGCCTGGGTTAGCCCTAAAGGACACACAGAACCTGATGATCATAGAAGCCCATATTACTTTTTGAAACCTAAGACTGTAACTCATTTGCATGTCTATGTTTTCTTGCTTTAAGCTTGTAAGTAATGCTCTAATCTCCTTTTTCTATTTAATAAATCTTCATGTAATTTCCTATAGGATTGGCTACAAATGTTGTCTGTGGTGTGTGACCTAAAGTACAATTGACCTGTGATAAGTAACTGGTTCCTTGAGATTAGGGTAACCTGAGTATTGCTAAGATTCTTGGTGTCAGGGGCCATCTATCACAGAGATATTCTCACCTGGGTGCCAAGACAGATTGGAATACCCAAGAAGATGGTCTGTGACTACGTGTTAAGACTGTTAAAGTGCTTGAGGCATTTACACTTGGTGTAGTTCGTTGGTGAAGTCTAAGTTTACAACTCACAACCAATTTGGGGTTTATTCCCTGATTTTTAATAGCCTGCCCTGAGGTTGGTACTCATGCTTTTGCATGACTGTTGGGAGTGTCACAGCGGCAACAGGGGTAAATATTTCTCATCTGCAAATATTGCCATTGTCTCAGTAACTGAGCCCTCAGCCTCTGACAGCCCATCATTAATGACTGGACCAGCAAAGAGTTCTCAAACAGTTCCAAGAAAAACAGAGGTGTAGAGAAGCCTGTGGAACCGACTATATGCTTTTCATTTCATCCACTCTGCTGCAAAATAGAGGACAGAACTTTTTTCATTTGATCCTTAGGACTTTCTAGTGGCTTCATCTATACTTTGACTTGTATAAAAAAGGGAAGTGGCAGCAGATAGAAGACATTTCTTTCTCTAGCAAAAACAATGGGGAAATGCTGAAGCCTGTATTGGAAGCGTGACTAGGTGTGTCACATCTACTGGAGAGCATCTTAGAGATCCTGGATATACTTCACCACTATTCAATATCACTGGTACATTTTTGCTGGAATTTGTATTATATCCTTCTATATCTGACTGGGAGTGCTAAGGTTAGTGAATCTGCTTCAGCAGAATGACAGAACTGAAACAGAGGGCCAGAGCCTTCTCGCATTGGTCTCTGACCCAATGCTCTCATTTGCCCTTGGTCAAGGGCAAACGTTACCCCCTTTTGACTTCTGTAACCCTTCTGCCAGATCGCGTCGGCAGCAGCAAGGGCCAGGTTCTTTATCTAGGGGTCCCTCTCAATGATACAACACCAAACTGGCTCGAGCTCCCACCCAGTCACCTGGGAAATTACACACTATTCCCTGGGCACCCCAAAGGGCAATACTTCCCCTCTCGCAAGCACAGAGTCTGAGTGTAGAAAGAAACCTTTTAATAGCAAAAGAGAGGTAACACAGCACTGGTTTGGGGAACAGTGCAAACAGAGTTCATTAACTCAATGAACCAAACCCCACCCAGAGTACGGGGCATGTCCTTCGCCTCTCCCTTCCTTCTTCCCCCTGTACTGACCGGCGTCGGTTGCAATGTCCACCTCTTGGGGGTGGCTCCACCCCCTATGCCGCTCCTGTCTGACACAGGCTTGACCAGGCCCCCTCTGCTGCTGTCTCCTACCGCCTTCAGGCCTCGCTGAGTCCCCGACCGCTGGCAGCGACCACGCCTGTTTCCCACTGACCGCTGGCTCCGACCGCACCTGGCTCCCGCTAACTGCAACGGGCTGGCAACGACTGTGCCGACCCCTCTGCCAATCGCTGACCCAGCTGGCACCGACTGTGCCAGCCTCTCCACCGCCCCTGACCACCCCAGGTCAGCCTCTCTGCCAACTGCACCGGCACCGACTGTGCCAGCCTCTCACCAGAGTAGCCTGGTGCTCACTCAGCTCTGTTAGTTGTCAGGCAAGGTTTCCCAGATCCTCTACTGGTTCAGCTCTTAGTGATTTCAGCTCATGGGTAAACCTTCTGCTGACATACAGGCAATGTCCCTGCTTTCAAGAAACAAAAGACTCCAAGATGAGTCATTAATTCTATCTTTTAACAATGGGGTGAGAGAATCACTCCATGTCTGGGGGCATCCCTTTACCAGGGCCAGTGTGTTCCCAATAGGAGACTGCTCCACCTCTCCAACCCCCCCCCCCACACACACACACATTTCCAGGCTGAAACATCTGTCTGCCACCCTTGTGGAGCTCTGTTTAGTTTAGGGTGCAGATTCTATCATAACAGACTAAGCACAGTTTTGCTGACATCCGTTCATACAATTGAAGGACAACATTTCATTACCCCAGTAGTTAACACAAAAGTGGTTTATAGCCCAAAACCAGCCCTGCTAACCATTTCCCATTATGCTCAGCACCTAGGTAAGTTATGCTAAATACTTAATTGTACTCATGCAGATACAAAGCCCACGCAAATAAAGTGCCCCTCTTTCAGCTGCTGAGCAGGGAGAGTGCCACTGAGACACTCAGACCTGGCTTACACTTCACATGGAGCAAGAGTGGGCCAAATAAGGTGGAAACTGTGAGGAATGACTAGGGAAAGCATCCATGTCAATTGTGCCCAAGATATGCCATTTTTACACCTTGTTATTCATGGATTTGGCATTTGCAATTTACTCTTCCAATAGGACAATGTACCAGGGTGCCAGAGAACAATGGGCCAGATCCTGCTCCATTGAAGTCAATGGGAATTTATCAGACTTCAATAGGAGCAGGAAAAGGCTATCACTGAAGCCTGAAGAGTCCTAAAATTCAGCCCACAGCTGAATATCCAATACCCCATATTATAGATATGGAGACACTGTTAGTGGAGACAAATGATTAAAATTACAGTCTGTACTACAAAAATCACTCATTTTTATGACTAATTTTGTAAAAAAATATAAGATGTCTACATTTCTCATTGTTCTGGATACACCTAGGAGTCTTAAAAACAAGAGTAGCATCAAAGGATTTCTAAATGGATCACATTTTTTTGCAATGGTGGGTACATTTTTTCAGAGGAATTAAGAACCAGTCTCTGAATCTTTTCCTGAACCTTCACTCAAAACTCAAACCAAACCTTCTTGAAGCTAAAAACTATTGTTTCTTCACACAATTCTGCACTTCCAGATTCAAGGCAGGGCTAAAATTGGTAATATTTCAATTCTGAAGAAAAAGCTGTTGCCAAGATATTTCTGGCCTAAATGGAGGTGATAAGTACTCAAAATCTTGTAAGGGAGTCTTGTTCTGCGTACACTTAGCTTTTCAGGATAAACCTTAAGCCTGCAAAGGAATCCATATGAGGAGATACTTCTGTGTAGTAATGAACCAATTTACAGGATCAAAGTGAATCAGATAATCATCACCTGAATTTTTGGATGTTTCTCAGATCAAAACCACAAGCCATTTTAGGTTCATTCATCCTCCTAGTTGAATTCCACCCATCATCACTTTGCATTTGACTTCAATGCTAGCATATTTATCTTTATTTCCTCATGTGCTGTAGTTAGTGAAGGGTGAGTGTGAACTTTGCCTGATGTAATTTTAATTTTCAGCATACAGAGATTTTAATTACATAATTGTTTAATTTTCATACAGCCATCTTAACTGCTATATTTAAGTGAGCATTTGGGAAGTGTTAGGATTGCTTTTTCCTTCCAAAATTAATTTTAAATTTAATTTTTACTAGTACATATTTCTTTGATTTTATATTGTACCTTTCACCTCCCCAAACTGTCTTTTTTACGACTGTGTATGTAGCTATGCAACCATTTTGATTTAGTTTCCTAGTACTGCAGCTTTAAATTTCTACGATTCTGTTGTCTATTGGAGGTGGCTGCCATTCTGTGTTCATTTCAGATGCAGCTGTTTAGGAAGCAGATACACTGTACTCTCTCATGGACACTTTGCTATTTTTCTTTCCTATTTTCCATAAACTAGAATAAAAGCCATTTGGACTGAAAGAATATGTTTGCTCTTTGTGTATGGAAAACATCATAGCTATTTGTTAGCTGTTTCTTTCTGATGTTCTTGTATATTTGCACCTGATTTCTTAGGCATTTTGATAATGTCCAGCCCTCTTCAAATCCCTTCACACCTCACATCACATTTAAATATCTCCGTGCAGTCATCTCTTTACACTCACCCTCACCATTCCACTATCTTGTCAATGGGAGTTGTTGGGCGCTAAACATGTCTGAAGACGTGGCTGCTCATGCAGATGCCTAAAATGGGTGCTGAGCTCTTCTGAAAGTCTACCTTAAATGTTTATGTTGTTACTTGAAAACAGCATGATTTATATTCCAAGCTTATTTCCATTCCACGGTCTGTCTTTCCCAGGGAAAATAAATAACAGCAAAGAAGACAACCCACACTCATTTCTACAGAGCATTCTACTCTGTTCTATTAGTAACTGTTTCTGAAGAACTTGCACCAGTTTGTTGTGCTGAAACCTCCTCGGGAGGGGGAAGTCAGGCCTTCTAGTCAAGGTGTGGTCTCATTTGCATGAAGAATAATACACTGTGCTTTGCAATACATTAGAGTTGGGCTATTACTTGATTACTGAGTGGGAGACTCCCCCAGCTTTGGGGAAGTTCACATCCAGATGTAGATCTAAACTTTGCCGCTTTGGGCCATCTCTAGCAGGAATGATCTAATGCAGTGTTTCTCAACCTTTTAAGTAGCAAGTACCCCCTAACTTCTGAAAATTTTAATAAGTACCCCAACACTCAATTTTCCACTCTGAGAAATACAATCTTTTCCCCATTTACTGCTAGATGACTGTATTTCTCATAAAGCAAGAGAGTTCTGAGTTCTGCAGTGCTGTGCGGCTGTGGCAGATCACAAACCCTCTGCTGTTTCTCCCCTCCTCCCCTTTCTCCATATAGGAGCAAAGGTCAACGCCAGCCAATCACTGGGTTCCAGGACTGGGCAAGCCGCTGGGCTCTCTGCCTGGCTTTCTGGCTTTGAGTTGGGGAGGGGAGCTGCCACCTGGGCAAGTTGCTCTGAGCTGGAGCGGAGGAGGCTTCCGCACGGGCTGGGACCCGGGGATGTGGGCAGGCAGCAGGCAGCTGCTGCCCATCTTCAAGCCAGGGCGCAGGAGGCTGTCTCTCAGATAGAACCGGGGCATGGTGGCATGGGTGGCTGGGAGCTGGGACTGGGTGGGATGCGGGCGGCTGCCACCCGACTTCCCAAGCTGGCAACTGCCGCCTGACATACCAAGAAACTGGCGGGTGCTGTCCAGCTTCTCAGGAGTGGGGCATCTGCCGTCTACCTCCCAGCTAGGAGGTGGGACTGGGCAAGAAGCCAGCGGCTGCCGCCCACCTCCCTAGAAGCTGGCAACTGCTGCCTGCCTCCCAGCTGGGAGCTGGGACCAGGCAAGAAGCGGGTGGCTCTCTCTTCCAAGGGTTTTTTTGCTGTGTACCCCCTGCCTGTGTATTGCCTACCCCCAGGGGTACACGTACCACAGGTTGAGAAACTATGATATAATGCATTTCATTTCTGTGTACTTTGAAGCTATACACTTGCTGACAGCCAAGACAATAACTCTGTGCAGAATACAACTGATTGTTTACAAAGTTTAACGGTGCTTTCCTGCTCCATCTTCTTACCCTGTCAGCATTCCTGAAGATCTAAGTTCCAATTGTACATACAAATTTCAGATCTTAGGGGAAAGAAACATTTTGTTTTCTGCTTACCAACACATACAAAAGCTTTATACTCTGATACTAAGGAAAGGCAAGAAGAAAAGAGCTGTTTCTGAGGCACTTTCTTTTATTATCTATTCTTTTTCATAGTGGCTGCTATTATTTTAAAACTACTGGAATTCAATTCTGCAGTCAATAAGATAAGTAGGAGAACTATGCTTTTTTGGGGGTAACTAATATTCTTTTAAATCACACGTTTGCTCAAAATGAAGGTGTGAATATTCCACAGTAAGCTGAATCATGGCCCAAATATATGCAGATACAGGGTCACAGGAATTGCAAAAAAGGACAGTCCATGGCTTTCATTTCTACTTGATGAAAGGTCATAGAACAATGGGATTTATCAGTCACATCAGCAAAACACAAAGCAAACACACCCCGTTTGAAAACAGGGTCATTAGTATACATAAAGGGCTATTCCTTTATTCAGTATAAAACAGCACAACAACATATCCCTTCCTTCCACAGACATTAATTTAGAGCTTGTCTACAAAACAAAAAAGTTGCACTGGTATAACTAAAATTGATTTTAAACCAATATAGTTTAACTGTCCAAAAGGCTGTGTAGACACATATTTTGGTCTGAGTGGATTTTTTGGGTTAAATTTGTTCCTAATGAACTTAAGCTAAACCAAAATGGGTCAGCAATCTAAACACATATTTGACTCAGAGATCTTCAAAATAAATTCTTGCTGATGGAGTGGGAAAAAACAGCAAAGATTTTGTGCTAATGTCAAACATTAAACTTGCTACACTAATCAAACTTGTTACCATTAAGAATTCTCTGTATTGACCAGATATTTTTGAAGATGATTTGACTAGCAATTGTAAGCAGAGAAGTATGAAAATAGGGGCAGTGAAGAGACAGGGACAGAGTGCCAGCAGAGTGGTCTCTAGGATGACTATGTAATTTAGAGCAGCCTTATGGTTGCTCTAAATTATTCTGAGGATAAAAGGTGTCCTCCCACCATGCTGGCCACAAGGGAAGCAAAAATATAGCTTAAACTCAAAGGCCCCTCTTTCAATATATGCCAAGGTTGATCGGTCCTCATAACTGTGTACTGGAAGATTGACAAGGGTACCTAGGGCCATGAATAGGTATTCTTCCTTGTGAATTAATTTAAAATGGCCATTTAATTTCTGAAAATGTGTCCCTAAAAGTTAATTATTTCAATACAGTTCAACAATTTCAAACCTGAATGAGATAACTTCAGTTTCTGGTAAAAGAAAAGTTCCAGCAGAAACATCTTTGGTAAAAGTGACAATAACTCACTATTAGTTCTCGAATCCAAGCCAAGGAGCATACTGTGAATAAACAACAGGGCTCTGTCACAGACCTGCCTGAGCCTGTGGGCATCTGACGAGGTCAGCTTCACTAATTTTCAGTAGCTCATTAAACATCTAACTCAGTATAGTCAGCCTAGGCCTTACACTCCACAAAATAAAACATAATTTTCTCACTGACTTACATAAAAAGTGCAGTTCAAATTAAATTCTGACCAAGCCTGGCTTCTCAGGCTAAGGCAGAGGGAATATCCTTCCTCCCTTCTCCTGGTTTCACCAGAACTGCCTTCTGAATAAGTAGCCAGCCCTTTTTATTTGACCTGTTGAGCCCTAATTGGACTCTGCTTACTCCCAGCCCTTCTAGCCACTGAAAGACTAAGTCTCACTGATTCCACCAGCAGCTGACCCTGGAATATCTTTCTAGGCAATCCCGAAGTTCCAAACACTCTTCCATTTTTTTCTTAAAGTGACACTTCCCAGGGTGGGGGGACACCAAGGCAGTGGGGTCTCTGGCACCGGGTACCTAATGCCTGGTATACCCTGTCTCAGGCTTGTTATGATGTAACTTGATCCCTGCAAAAAAGGATCTAATTTACTTTCTTCTTTTTTTTCAGGGGAGAGGGAAGGAGGGGCAAGTAACTAAATAAACCAATCAGAAGTTACCAAACCACATGCTTCAAAAACTAATATTTTTGCTCATAACTGTTTGTTGCTCATTTATTCCCCCCTTCCCTTTATATATTGCAATGTTTGGGGTCAGTAAATTCAAATACATTAATATTACTTAGCCTTCCCTTAGCAATTCTCTGCTTTCCTGATGTTGTGTAAAGTCCTTGGGGATGTTTGTAAAAGTGAGTTAAATAAATGTTATCTGTATTGTAGTGTAAAGGTGGAATGCTTATTAAACTGAGGCCTGGTCTACACTGCCGATTTAGGTTGACCTAAAGTCATTTAAGTCGATTTAATTACACCCGCGTCTACACTGGCCCCACTCTTAATTCAAATTAAAGTGCCTGTAAAATCGACTTAATAAGACTACCTCCGCAAGTGGCATAGCGCCTAACTCTAATTTCTTAAATTGATTTAGTGTTAGTGTAGACGCAACGGAACTTAAATTGAATTAATTGACCTCTGGAATGTATCCCACAATGCCCCATTTTGACCGCTCTGGACAGTTGCACTGTGCTGCTCAGTGGTCACACTAGCAGGAAAATTCCCCTCCCCTCAAGCCCCGAGAAGATTTGAATTTTCATTTCCTGTGCTGTCAGCATGGAGAGAGCTTTGTCACTGTTTTCAGCACGTCTACTGCAAAGCCCAAACACACTCTAGAATGGAGTTGACCAGAGGTCTTAGAGTTCATCGGGCTGTGGGGAGAGAAATCTGTTCTGGCTCAGCTCAGAGCCAGCAAAAGGAATCTGGACATTTATGGGAAGATATCCCAGAGCATGCTGAAGAAGGGACACAAGAGGGACGCTTAGCAGTGCCGCGTGAAGATCAAGGAGCGGGACCGGTCATATCAGAAAGCCAGGAAAGCTAACAGCCGCTCTGTCTCCTCGCCCCAAAAATTGTATGATTTGTTGTATGATAAGGTGCACGCAGTTCTCGGTGGGGATCCCATCACAGTGCCTCCACCCAGCATCGATGATACCTTCAGTAGGTCACAGTCCATGATCAAGGATGAGGACTCCCTGGATGAGGAGGAGGAGGAAGCTGAGGAGAGCGGGGTGTCTGTTCTCCCAGAAAGTCAGGACTTATTCCTGACCCCTGAGCAGTCCACCAGCACACAGGACAGCACAAATGATCCCGGGAAAGGCACATCTGGTGAGTTCTCTTTCTTATTAGCATTTCTGTCCTTGTACATTCGGTGGGGGTGGCGGGGGGGCAAGAAGGGGTTCTCAGGCGTTTGTTACATTTGTTTCATTTTCTTCACTATGCTAACTGTGGCTACCTGGCTGTTTTTCTTTCATTCTGTAGACACTTCAGCACTGGACCAACCCTTAAGAAATGCTGCAGACAGACTGTCTCAGATTAGGAAGAGGAAAAAAAAAAAGCAGAGATGACATGTTTGCGGAGCTCATGAACACCTCAGCAGCTGCAGAGGCGGAGCACAGAGCGTAGAGGCTGACCTTGTCACAGGACATGGACATGGACAGGGAAAGTCGCTGAGAAATGATGGAGCATGATTGCAGCACCATGCAGGAAGTGCTGTGAATCATGTGGGACTAGGCAGAGATGCTCCAGCGGCTTATGGAGCTTCAGGAGGAGCGGAGGCAGGACAGAGTCCCGCTGCAGCCCCTCCTTAACGCTCCTCAACCCAGGGCTTTGCCGCCCTCCCACTCCCCCACCCTCAGGAGGTCTCAGAGGAGATTGTCCAGGTTGCAGTATGTGCTCTCCTCCACCCCAGTGGAGGTGAGCAGAAAGCAATGGCGGCAACGCTGATAGCTGGCCAGCAAGCTACCACCCTATCCCTTGAGACAGTGAATTAACACTCCCCCCACCTTCCCCATGACTTGAATGTTCAGAAATAAAGTTTTGCATCATTTCAACACGTTTCTTTATTAAATCATACCTTGTTTAGGAGGGATTTGGTGGGCACAGATATCATTGGGAGGGGTGGGGGATGTTCACCAAAGACAAACAACAGACAGGAACAGAAATCACTCCTGCATCTCATTGCAGAACCATGGATGTTGGTTTTCAAAGCTTCCCTAATGCAAAAATTCCACACCCCCAATCTGAATTTTTTGGTTAGGGAAGAAAGTTCCCACCTGCATCTTAGAGAACATCCCTGAGTTACGAAGTACATGAGGTACAACCCCTGTGATCCACAAGCCCTTGCAGGACCATGGAAAAGTACCCCTTGTGGTTTATGTACTCTATTGCTAGGTGGGCAGGCGCTAAGATGGGCATGTGCATCCCATCAATGGCCCCCCCCGCAGTTTGGGAAGCCCATCGTGGCAAACCCCTCCCCTATGCCCTGCACATTTCCCAAAGTCACTATCCTTCGTAGCAGAAGTCTATTGATGGCCCTGCATACTTGAATAATGGTGGTGCCCACTGTAGATTTACCGACTCCGAATTGATTCCCAACTGAGTGGTAACAGTTGGGGGTTGCCAGCTTCCACACAGCGATGGCAACTCTCTTCTCCACCGTCATAGCTTGTCTCAAGTGAGTATTCACACGCCTCAGGGACGGGGCCTGCTCAAAGCACAGTTCCAGGAAAGTTGCCTTTCACATACGAAAGTTTCGCAGCCACTGATCATCATCCCAAGCTGCATAACGATGCAGTCCCACCAGTCTGTGTTTGTTTCCCTGCAGCAGAACCTGCGCTCCACAGACTGCAGATGACTTGTTACAGCCTGCAGCAATTGGGAATTGTTCTGCTCAATGGCTTGTAGCAGGGCAGACTTGGTGGCATCGGTGTTGTCTCTGCTTCGGCTTCTCGCTCTATTTCTAAAATAATCGATGATAAGCCGCAATGTATTTGTCATGCTCACAATTATAGTGCAGAGTTGAGGTGGCTCCATGTCTCTGCAGCAATGGCAATCGTGAGGAGTAAAAAAACAGCATGAAAAGACTTTTCCTGTTTGTTTGAGGGGAGGGAAGGTGGGGAAGCAGCGTTGCATCCTGGGATGAAAACACTTGTCCCAACAGCCACTGTGGCTAGTTGCACTGTGGGATAGCTGCCCACGTTGCACTGCTTTCTAATTTGAATTAAGGCTGGTCAGTTTGAACGCAAGAGACCAGCGCAAACACCATAGTGTGTACACTCTACTGCGATTTCTGAAAATCACCTGCTGAAAGTCAAATTAAACAAAGTCAACTTCCCATGGCAGTGTAGACATAACCTTATTATCTTAACTTTGCAAAGCCTGTGTCAGAAAGCACTTAGGATCTGGAAATATAAATTGAAATTTTTAAAGCGGTTTAGGGGATTTAGCTGCATAACTCCCATTAATTTCAATGGAAATTCTTTGGCTCAGTTCTCTACTTCCCTTTAAAAATCTCAACAATTGTCATTTAAATAATTTTTGTGATTTACATTGATTTGAGAAATCAGCAAAATGTTATTTACAGCAAACATTTCCAACTCTGGATACAATCTGCCTCCTTTAAATGGAGTCTGCGCTTGCACGCAAACTGCCTAACAAAGAGACAAGATAAGTGTCCTCCAGAGGAAATGGGCACAATCGCACCTGCCACAACTGGGGATCCCCTCTAAAGATCCCCTCCTATCACCATTACCAGGCAACAGAATTGCTCCAAAGCAATAACTACTATGAGCATGCAAATAATTCTTAAATTATTATTATTAAGAAGGCAGAATGAAACTACTAGCATGATTAAAAGCTTGAAATAAACCAGAAGCAAATACACACAGTTATGCTGTTCTCTGAGAAAATATTAGTCTGAAACAAGAAATTTACACTTCAAGGTGCACACGTTCAGAAACTTTTGCTTGAAAGCTAGCTTGGCTTTAGCTAGTTTTACTCAGCTGACAGTGAGAGCGGTCTTGCCAAGAAAGGATTCTCTCCTCATAACACAATAGTGCAAGTACAGCCAGATCCTGCAGCCATTGAAGTTAATGACAACATGTCCATTGGTGCCAATGGCAGTTGAATTAAGTCTATAGGGTCTGATCAATGAAGGATTCCCATTGATTTCAGTGGTCTTTGGATGAAGACCATAGTGGGGGGGAAAGAGCAGATATGCATTTGCATTTATAAATAAATATCAAATTAACCATGTAATACTCTTTCATTTTCACTTTTTATGGATGCCCAAGCACTCAAACTTTGAGTAAATTTTAAAAATATTTGATAAAAACAAAATTTAAATTGTATTTTGATTATAAAATTTGCAAAAATTGTATTATGATTAGCTCCATAAATGGCATAGCATGAATTGCAAATATTAAATTTCACAACTGAATTTACAATTCATCAGTGGTGCTATAATGTATCTGAGTTAGTTAACTAAATTACAGCACAAGACCCAATAATACATTTGACTGTAAACCCTGCTTTTCTGTATAAGTTCAATTCACCCTGAGATATAATACGAGGCTTTTCCACCATGTAGGCCCCATTCTGAAGTCTTATTTGGAACATAAATGGTGCATAAGCCATTGCTGGCATTCTGTGGAATACTGAATTCTATTCAATTTAAACAATCTGCAATCTGAGAATTATTTGATGAGAAAATTTATGAATTACAGATTATGACTGAAAGAGAAAATACGATTTGTTCATAGCCAATTTGTGAAGAGAAAAAAAGGTAAAATTCATCCAGTAAGTTATTTATTGTGATTTATTTGCTCAGCTTTAATAACTAACTATGTATATCATGAGCAAAGAGATGGATAAGAGCTAAATTAATAATGGCCAGATTGTGCTCCCACTGAAATCAATTTAAATTTTAGTTGTGAACATTGCAATGAAATCACTGGACTCCTTGTAGAGTAAAATACCAGTCAATCCTCATCTAATGCAAATTAGCATAGCTGCACTGGCTTCAGAAGAGCTCCACAAGATTTACACCAGCTGAAGGTATCTCAACTGAGGAGGTGACCCAGTGTGTGAAATTCACCACTGTGCAGATGGACAGCACAAGGTCCATGCATCTCAAACAACTCCCATTAACATCACTGATTTTTGGATCAGAACTATGGGTGAGATTCTGTCCTGTGCTTTTAAAAGGCACAGGGCAGAACTCTCAGCCCAAGGGGTGGGGCAATGGGATGCTGTGGTGACTTTGTTCCCTAGTGATCCTGGGCTGCTGCAGGGGCTGGAGAGGCTTCCACTGTAACTTAGACAAGCCCCCAGAGCTTCTAAGCTATGGCCAACTCCCCAGGTTGCCCAATGGACCATAGCACAGCCCAGGAATCTCCATAGAGCTGCATGATATGGCCCCACCTCTGACACACACACCTCCAACCCCAGCATGCCTTCTATACCAGGGGTTGCAACGGGGCCCTTAGGTGGATGACTTCCACAGTGCCAGAACCAGGAGAAGTCTGTTCCATCCAGATACAGGAATTTTAGGGCCCCTTTATGCTGCTCCAGTCCTGTTACCTAGAGAAAAAGAGCTGAAGCAAGGCGGAGGATCTCACTGTAAGTGCTTGAAAACTCCTTTTAAACGTATGGAGATTACGTAAGAAAATGCTGGAATCTTTTGGGGCTGGATGATTCAGGAGACTGGTAGTAAAATATGAAGCTATGTTACGGCTTTTTAACAACCAGACAATAAAAAAGAGGAACCTGTGAATGCTCAGCAAGAATTTAAATGCAAAACAGCCATGTTTCATAAAATAGACATCAGAAAATCTTAGTGACCTTCTCATAAACCTCACACTCATACTATTTAATAGTCTAAGGATTAATATATAAACTTCAATATGCCACTATCGCTACACAAGGGCAATAGACTGATGATTTTGGTGTTATTCTTAGAGGATAGGTGTTATCACAAAAGTACCCAGTACAGCTGGAACTCTTATTGGAAGTCAAAACATAGAAACCAGGGATTGAAATTTGCTTAGAGACTGAATTACTTTTTCACTCCTAGGGAGTGATCTCTGCAGAACATGGTTAGGTCACATTGATGGGCTGATGCGAGGAAGCCTGAACTTTTGCTGCCCATTTTGTGGATGAATAGGGGCCTTTTGTTAACTCAGCAACTTTCATAAACACTGAATCCACTTAAAAATGTAGAAAAAGAAAAATTTTAGCTTCTGATGTGCTTTCATTTCCCTCCATTCATCACAAATGTATGGCCTTCTGTCTTTTCAGATACATCACATTAAAACAAGAAGCATTAGCATGGCTCCAGAGAATGCTGCTATAGTAAAAATTCACCATTGGTATTTAGAGTCTCAGTTTTAGATTAAGTGGTTTTTTACATGATTTCCCCCCCCAAAAACACATTTATTGATCTGTTTTGAAATTACAGGATATTGGACCTTTCATAGGTTTGGAGTGGTTTTATATTCCTGTGACTCAATTGGGATTTTCCAGGCTGTTCTGATAGTGGGGGCTAGGATATTTTATCACATCCTTCACATTTTAAAACCAGTTATTGCGAATGCTCCATAACAATATTGCATAATTCCATAATTAAAGCTCTGTACTGCAGACTTAGAGGGCATGTAATAAATCATCATGTGACGATCCAAATATCAGCTCAAAAGAAAAAAATTGTTGCAGTGAAATGGATCAAGAAGCTACATTTTTTTAAGGGCTGGAATTACGTATTTCTATAACAGACTGACCTGTGGATGCAAACATATGGCTCTCATCATCTTCACTGGGAACTCTGAGCATGCATCAGATGCCAGAATTAGGACTGAGGGAGGGTTTGAAGGTGCTAAATTTAGGTCCACTTCTGAATCCATTGTAAAGATGGGACCATACCAGATTTGCATTTCAAACACCCCTAAATTTCAGGTATGTTTGCATTTAAGGTTTGAGTTTGACCCCATCTCAAATAATAGGAAAATAAATTTGCACAATGACCAGGATTCTGACTTGAAGCGACAAACACTCCTTTCACAGATAAAATAAATCAATAATTTTACATACAAATAAAATCACCAGAACTGAAATGGCCACAAAATATCATCCCTGCACGGGATAAAACCCTGGCACTCAGACCACACTAGAGCCTTAACATAGCAGCAATCATGGAAGTTCTGAAAGAAATAAAGGGCTAGATTCCCAAAGGACCTTAGGTGCCCAATTGATACTTTAGTCACCTCTGTCCCAGATCTAGGTGCCACCAGTACTCCCAAAATGCCCTCTCAGCTGGCACCTCAGCTTGTAGATGCCTGAACTCACTCAGTCCTAAGTTTTTTCTGTAAAAGTTTGCTAGGTGCCTATGCTTCTGCCTCTGGGTGTGTACACTGGTGCCTCACTCTAGGTATCCAGATGCCTAAGCCCTTCATGAAAAGGAGGAAAATAGGTGTCCTTCCACCTAATTTGTTGGAACTGATAGTTGTTTTCTAAACATGCCTAACTCCACACAAAACAGCACTGGTGGTGATGGAGGCCCATTGTAACTTTTAGCCCAGTGGTTAAAGTATTTGCCTGGGATGTGGGAGACAGCCAGTTTAAGTCCTTTCTCCGCCTGATGAGAAGGGATTTAACAGGATCTGCCAACTCTCAGATGAGTGCCCTAACCAGAGGAAGTGCATGCGAGAGAGCAAGTGTGCATGCAAGCATGAAAATGACTCTATAGCCTAGTAGTTAGAGCACTCACACAGCATGGGGCAGATCCAGGGTCCAATCCCCCAGTTCTAACAACTAATTATTTATCCATAGTGGCACAACTTCAGCAGGAGAGACTGAGGGAGCCTCACATCAGAACATCCTGTAGCCCAATGGTTAGGGCACTCACCTGAGATGTGTGTGTTTTTTATTGCATATCTTTTTCCCATTCCTCCTTAGAAACTTGGATTAATGTGTGGAAATTGGGTCAGTATCCACACATCAGACAACAATATTTGTTAGAGCCCACTTTTCTAGCCTGATTCCTTATGTAGAGACAGTTTCTCTTTTTTAAATTGTCTTGGCCATTTTACTTTCTAGCATTGAACATAGAACACTCCTATTTCCCTGTGAGAAGTCACCACAAATAGTTTAACTTCTTTAGGGCAAACCACTGGGAAATATAAAGAAAATCTGATCTGTTAGGGTATTGTTCTTAGCTGCACACACGTCTGCTGGCTTTACACAGGCAGCAGTGTTTCAGACCAGCTCAACTGAACATCTAATTTCAGCTATCCTGCCAATGGAATTTAGTAACTGACCATCCATGTTTACATATGTCACTTTTTTCAAGCACAAAAACTTGAAATAAAAAATGTGCAGACATGATTTTAAAAAGACAAGGGTGAGGCCTCTTTTAAAATGGTAGTAAAAATTGAACGTAAACACATAAAAGCTAGGAAATGTGAAGTTAAGCATCCTCAAAACATAGGCGTATTCAGCCTAAAAGTGCTTTTATCCAATCAGGGATCAAACAGTATCAGGTGGCTTCTGACCAACTGCAACTAATTAACTTAGTTTGAATATCAATTACTTGTATAGAACAAGATCTAGTCATCCTCCATGTTTTCTTCCTTTATCTCCTCAGTGGGGGAGACTTTCTTCACCCTCTCATAGAAGTTTTGGGGTTTTTTCCCCTTTATTGGAATGGGGGCAGGTGGCTGCTGCCATCTTTCTCCCTCAGAATGATGCAGGCTTTGGTGAAGGGAGGCAGCATGACAATCAGAAGGAAGGAAATTCCTATTCACTCTCATATCTCTTTGGCTCCCCTGATGGCTGAGCACAGTGCTGCTGAGTGGAGCCCTTATCTCAGGTACCTATCAGCAGGGAAAGGAGGGAATGCTGGCTGCCAGCAGCACTCCTGGCTCTGGGACAGAGCGCCCTCATTTCTTCCCTAGCCTGTCTAGGCCAGCCTGAAAAGTGGGGAGATATTCCTGAAAATTACATTCTTATATCATTAATGAGGTATATTTTCAAGCCAGGCTACGTCCCTTTCCCTGGGAATAGATTTAGACCACAAAACACTATTGCATCTCTGAACTAGCAGTCAAGTCATTAGAGGAGCAAACAAGACTTTCATTCTGCATGCACAACATTCAGTTTTTGTGGATGCAAATTGTGCCTGCAGAAAGGAAGGCCAGGCTCCATCTTGGCTGAAAATACAGCCCACTACCCATTCCACCTGTGCCTCAGTACTCCGATACATAAAGGATTTTGTCAAGCTTTCCCTTCCTTGCTTTTCTGGCTCCAGATGAAGCCCTTAGCTTTTTGCAGACACATTTTTGTGTGCTTCCCAGCCAATGCTATTTTCATGATTTATCTCAGTTTTAAATCTCAGAAAAGTGAAAGTGTAAAAGCCTATAAATCCAACTGGCAGTGGGATGGGTCTAATATGTTCTTCCTCTTCAGTTGAAATATTCACATATGCACAGGCAGAGAGACAAGGATTTGCAATCATCTCTTCTAGTGACAGCACATTTCAAAGACAGTTAAAGGACAAATTTGAGATTTAGAATTAGTGGTAATGTATTAAAACATGTATGGCTCTCTGCCCAGATTTCTACCATAAAGTTAATTGATTATGGTAGTTATGATAACACTCTACAACAATTCTGCTGTAATTTTATATTTAGCTAAAGATATAATAAAAAAATAAATGATGTCTTATATAAATATATGTGCATGCAAACACACATACACCAGTATGAGGGCATTATTCAGAAGACACACGAAGTATAAAATAAACATCCAAAATATATTGAGGTCTTCCTCTCCATTACCTACAACCAACTTTTGCTTTCCCTCCTCGAAGTTGTTATTTATATAGTGCTGAATGTGTGTTAGTGCCTGGTACAGCCAATTAAAGGAGACAGGTTTCCTGCTTTAAGTTGCTTACCAGAGAATACCAAAAGAATTCTTTAAAAAAAAAATTACCATTAAATTCACGTGTTCACGAATATTCATAGATTATTTGCTCAGCTCAGTAGATTTGTGAATAAGGGGAAGGGGAGTATGGTTAAATACTTTATTTTTAAAATATAGCAAAAATCATTTCAAATTATTCACTGAATATTATTTGACCAACTAACAATCTAAATGGATAACGGACAAATGAAGAGTGGTTGAAAGGTGAAGTTTAATACGCATTTTTAGTTGCATTTTTTTTTCAGTTTAAAAAACCTGACATTTCCCAATAAAAATGGTTCATTGAACATTCCTGCCCAGTTCTAAACTATACACATTAACCAGTTATGCATCACATTGCTTTAGCCAGCTATACTACTTGAATTTGGTGTGTAGCAAGGATTCTCTCATTTAGAGTTGCCTCATAAAACACTATGCCTCTCTCTCTCTCTCTTTTTTTTTTAAGAAGTAACTCTTGAGATATTAGCAATAATTAACTTTCCATTTTATGGAGGGGAAGCTAACAAACTAAGTCATTACTGTGGGCATCTGTTAAAACAGCTGGGCTAAAGCTTCTCTAGATCCTCATGCTTCTTATGCTGGATCCCACAATGGAAGTATAATTAAAGAATTAAAGAACCAGGATGTACTGTAGGGTGATTAAAGCCTTAAAAACGTTAATTTGGTGGTGGGTGATATATTTGGATTCAGGCTTGCTTAAAAAAAATCTAGACAGTTTGTGTATTCCTGATTTTAAAACATATCAATATGTCAGAATTTATTCCTTAATCTGCATTTATAATTTATGTTTTTGTTGTTTAATTATATACAGGTAGCTGCATATTCCTGTGTTTAATAACTCACTAGAGTAGTTCTGTACCTGGTGTACATTCTGAATAATGTCTGCTTATTTTACTGGGAAAAGTAAATGTGATAAATGTGAAAGAGAACTGTATTATTTTATTAATATTATATGTACCTCTGTCTATCTGATTATTACCATGTCTGCTTTGTGGGTACAAAAAGTAAATGTAACAAGGAGAGTTACTCATCTGTAGGAAGGCAGACATTCTGTGTAGACAACTCAACTGATACTTAACCAAACAGTACAGGTGTGAAGAGCTTTAGTCTTTGATCCAAGCCCAAGAACAGACTACCAGGCAAAGGCTATTGACCTGGTAATGACTCTTTTTTTTCCTTTGAATGGTAAGAGAGGTGATTAGCAACTTTCAAATACCCAAATCCAGATTAGTGAACCAGTGACTAGCTTCAGAAATGTCTTGGTGTAAGTCTGAGGCCAGGTCTACACTGCACACTTATATCTATATAACTACTTCATTCGGGGATGTGAAAAATCAACACCCTGAGTGATGTAGTTATTCTGACCTAACCCCTCTGTAGACAGCGGTAAATTGGAGGGACATTGCTATTTTCTCTAATGGAGGTGGATTAACTTCGCCGATGGGAGAAGTTCTCCCATCAGCGTAGGAGCGTCTTCACTTCAGTGCTATAGTGATGTAGTGTTTTGAGTGTAGACCTGCCCTGAGATGGCACCAGCAAACCATTGAAGCAGGCACTGATTTACAATGTGGTCTGTAGTTTGTGACTAGTGTTGTCTCTCATTGTTAGGGCGCGCAAGACTTTGTGATGCAAAATCAGTATAGTTTGACAAGAGCAAGGCCCTAAAAGCAATGCTAAGCTTCTGCAGCAAGAAAAGCAAGAGTTAGGCCTCTCAGGAGCAGAACCCAGACGCTGCCCTCTGCCCGACCTTAGGCCAAGGGAGGAAGTGCCTTGAGGTCTGGAATGTCCTGAGACGACCACATACACCTGTTAATGCTTGATAAGCTAAATGGTTCCTATTTTGGTAATAATAAAGTAGAAGTAAGGCTATGGTTAAGTTCCTTTTAAAGTAAACAACTAACGTCACTTTATTCCAGAAAGTCCCTAGCTAACTACCAATAAACTAATAGCAACTAAGTGTTAAGGCCCAATCCCTACTGGGATTGAGATATACGTCATGTATTACTGGGTAAGGCTTACTGCAAGGTGAGGAGGGAAAAAGGGTATATCAGACCCCCGGGATCCTCCCCAAGCTGAGACTCTCCGTGAATCCGTGGAAGCGCTAGTGGATGCCTCGGCAGGACGATTCCCCGGACGCCACCCGCTTATCAGAACGAAGTATGGGTCTCCTCGTTCTTGCATTGGTAAGCGTCCCTTTACACACTTAAATAAGTCCAGCTCTCTTAGATCAATGGGCCCCCAGGAGCATATTGCTGTAGGTATCCTCTTAGCAGGTGTCTTCCTTGCTTATATGGTTCACCTTTTTTGTTCACTAATTGTTGCTGCTGTTGCTGTTGCTCAGCTCATGACAACAAAAACAATGCATAAGCATGGGCACTCCCCTCTAGTGTAATATGTCCATGCATACCTGCAAGTTGCTACTTTATATCCTTGTGATTGATTGTATCTTCATTACACTTTTTACCTTAAGACTCGTGCTGGAGTTTCTGTTCCTGTATGGTAACGGACTTCCGCTCCTGTCTTTTTTCTGCTATCTCATGTAATAAATAAGCACTTTTAACATCATTTTGTCCGTTTGCTCCATCCCACCACAGAGATAAAAATACTGAACACTACACTCATCTTCTAGAGGTGTAAGAGATAATAGTATCTGCCATGTCACATTCTGAAACAGTTCCATTTGGACAATTGTTTCTGGGTAGGTTGAAGCCTGGAAGTTCTTTTTCGGGTCAGCAATCAGGTGTTTGTTGAGACAGTAGCATTAATCTCAGAATTCTTTCCAGTCCGCCTCAGGATTGAATGAGGATGCTTTAAGAGTTTTAGCCCAATCCCAGAAAGGCTTGTAAAATTTCAGGTTTGTCTTCAGAAGGTTTTTGAAAGCCTCATTAATTGGTAAGTAACTCCCAAATTGGCCATGATTCATCTGTAATCACAAGTTGTCTGAACTTTGTACCTTTGGAAATCTCTTCCAAAACTCTTAGTTAATCTCTGAAAAGCCCAGAAAAAAATCTGCACTTAAAGGTGCCCAGAGGAGATCGATCCCCAACTTTCAATGGGAACTTGGCACCTAGCTCTCTAAGATGGCTTCAAAATTCCCAGCTTCCATCATGAGTGGGAAGCCAAGCTAGGAAGAACTCAATTTGACTTTAAAATCCCAAGGTGAGTTATCATGGCTGTCATTTAGCCATTGTCACCTCCATCTTTTTCTTTGTAAATTGGAAAGCTGAGATATGAAACCTCGCAATGTCAATCTAGACCAGGGGTTTTCAACCGGTGGTACGCGTACCACTGGTGGTACTTATGAGAAGGCTGGGTGGTACGCGATCCGTACTGCGCCGCCGAATCTGCCGCCGGAAGTGCCCTCCCGCCTGCCCTTGTGAAAGTTTGCCGCCGAAAATGGGCAAACGGCGGAAGGGTTTCGGCAGCGGGTTTTGTTTCCCCCATGTACGCCGCCGCAAGTCTCTCCACGCTGCCGCAAATCCCTCCCACCGCCGCCGCGAAACCCCGCCGCCGCTGCAAGTCCCCTCCCTTTTTTTCACCAGTGGTACGCGGGTCGGGTACAGTCAGGTCAAGTGGTACTTGACCTGACTGTACCTGGCCTGAGTGGTACTCGGGGAAAAAAAGGTTGAGAACCGCTGATCTAGACTATAACCACACTATTCAACACACAGTATTATAAGTACATGAGTTTTCTTCACAGATACTCTGCAATGTATCACAGGATTGAAGAAATAATGTATTATCTACAGTCTGAGATATTAATCTTACATTTCTTCAAGCTTCATGTACTTTCAGGTGTTTGGTGTAGTATTGTGCTGTCCCATAGAAGTCAAATTAAAAGACAAATGGGGGTAGAATATTCAGCACTTCAGGTGAAAGGCTATGCTTTAATTTGGCAAAGTGGGTTTAAATTAGGCCTTCGAATAGGTTGGTTCCCTATTATTTTGTGCCATTAGCTTGGTTTTAGAGAATACTTTCAAACATCTACACTTGTCAAATCTTCCACAGCCATCTGATTGTCTCCTTAACAGAAAATGAGAAAAGCAAAATGTCAAGAAGAACAAGGATTATCTTAACCTTGTACTGCACTGATCAGAACTCTGTTCTAAGTCAATGATTGCAAAACTTGTTCAGAATAGCCTGATGACTGTCTCCCAGAATGCTAATCTTCAAAATCAGTGCAGCAAGAGGCAAGAGGATTAAAGTCACATTCACTTGTAATGAGACCCATCATTAAAGGCAGACCACAATCCATTGACATGAGGTGCCTAGAATGTGTAATTACTTTTACTTTGGAAGTCTCTTTAATACCCAGAATTTAGAATCATTGTTCTCTCATTACCTTTTACTTATTATTTCCATTCTATTCTCTTGCAACCTGACTAACTTCTTAATAAAGCTTTCACTTTTCTGCAGATACTTGGGTTATGGCTTTATATTATATAGAGACCCTTTTTAAATTTTTTTTAATGATATGAGCAAATAGGTCATCATACAGGTTCAGCTTATTCACCAGATACTTTTTAATAATCAAAATGAAGTGACGGGGTCATTCAAAAACATGTTTTTTCTACTTTCTTCATTTATAATTCCCTACTCCCCTAAGAATATGAAATAATGGGAATTAATCAGACCTTCCAAATATTTGTCCTGTTTTTCTTTTCTCCCTCTTTCTTTTCTAATGTTAGTGTATTTTACCCACAGCCAAACAAATTGTTAATTTATTAGGGGGTGGGAAATGGGAAAGGACACTCTACATGATTAATTAGCCAAAGCATATTTGTTAAATGCAAAGAAATGCAAAGAAAGAAAACAGTGCCAAATTATGCATGCTTCACATTCACTAGGGCTGAGTTGCAAAATACACTCTGGAAATGTACAGATTTCTACCAAGTCCTTCTTTTATACTCAAGGGACTAATTCTCATTTCAGCCACACAACATTTTATATTTATCATTGAAACCGGAAAACAAGCTGGCAAATATTTCTGAATCTTAATTAACCTGTTTAAAAACATTTCACAGCAATACGCTTGAAACATGTTAATTCTAGATTTTTATTTGGCCTAATCTCTCTCTGTCTCTGTCTCTGTCTCTCTCTCACACACACACAGACACACACACACAGAGTTTTATTTCTGCTGAAATTAGGATCTTTCTTATCTTCTAAAAAATGAGTAGTTATGGCTCTTATGTGAATTTAAGGAAAAACACAGGCAATATTCTGAGAAATCAGATCTAACTTGCATTATGTACTATATAATGAAAGTAATGAAGGGAGATTTCCAGACTTGGAATATCATGAACATACAGTGTATTGTTTTTCAAAAACTCTGATATTTCCATATATGCAGGTTGGTACACAAACAAAAGTGCAGCTTATTAATTCTTGTATCTTTTAAGACCTAACTCTATCCTAGCATGTTACGCTGCAATTCTGGATTTATTACCACTACATAATAGTACAAAATGACTGTAATTACAATTACCTTTGCTTTCAGTTTCTCCCTCTCTCTGAAAGACTCCCTTGAATGCTTTAAAGCAAGATAGTTAATAAAATAGATGGCTGAATGTTTTAACATAGATGTCATATGACAGGTCTGAAAGCATCAGCAGCAAATTGACTATTGGGCTATATGGCTCTTCTGATATTCAATGGATGAGACAGTTTGTCCTGAGTTACCCTTGATAGAAACATATATAATTCTGAGTATTTTTGGGAAGGCAAAGATTGGGAGGGAGAGGAGGAAGACTTAGCTGATTATTATAAACTATACATATTTTTTCAGTGTAAGTCATAGATTCAAAAGAGAATTATTGCTTTCATTGGTGGCACTCCTTGAATTTAATTTTTGTCACAGAGTTTAATCACAACTGAGAACTGCAGCAGCAAATGGTAGGGAAAAAAAAGAACCACAAGAAGGCATATGCCAAATACTCATAATGTAAAACATAGGTCTTGCAATAATGTCATAATTATCAGCTGGAAACTTGCCACACAATGTGTAAAAATAGCCAGGCACCATCTGGTAATCATTTTTTGAGGCAAAATAGAAATTAAAGGCTACAACAGAATTTAAAATTACTGTGCACAGGAATATGACAGAATTACCATAGTGTGCATATTCCGCTTGCCGTCATAGCATGTCATAAGCATGTAGCCTGATATTATATAATGTATAAAGAATTGCTACTTTCAATTAGATGAATTTTTTAGATTTCTAAAGCAGTGTACAAATTAATGGAAATACATAAATATTTTAATAAAACATAACAATACACTCACTTACAGATATGTAAACATTTCTTAGGACATCAGCATTTATTCTCTGCTTTTTTGGAAGATACAGTTATGAGGGCTTTAGCTGTTATCAAGTGTATAAATTAATGTGGAGAACTAACATGCCATTTATTATTTGGAAAATCCTGAGCTTCAAATTTCAGTACTCCTCACTTTTAAAATTACTAATTTGGTGATGATGATAATCTATGTAAATTACTCTCTCATAGTTCATATTTATGACACTGTATCTCATACATATTCTACTATATCTAAGCAATATGCCATTTCTTCTTTTTATAATATGTACCCTCTCAATGTATCTTAGTTTTGTTTACATTTACACATTTTGCTAGGCATGAGGTATTTGCATTTGATTTGTACGTTAATTGATTTGTACATTTCTCTTTCATTTGTATTCAGGTGAATAGAACATGAAGGCAAACATGAATAACAAACAAGTTAAGAATTCATTAAGAATACAATTTATTACCACAGACTATTGTATGCATATATATATATAGAATGCACCAGAAAAAAAGTGTGGTAAATGCTGGATTTCTCCTCTAAAATACACAAACTCACATACATACACACACACACACCATTCCAATTAATTCTTTTGCCTCTGCATTTGCATCCAGGCCCAAAGAAACCTCTCAGAAGGTAGTTATCCTGTCCTGAAAGAGCCAAGAACCCCTTACTGCTTTGGCAATAAACTTAATATACACCTTAAGTCTTTTAAGGCTTCACCACACAGCCGGTTACCTTGGTCAATAGCTGGAGCTAATTGAAGCTATCTCACTCCAAAAAGAGGCTTAGTTGCTTCTTCCATTTAGCCTGTAAAAAGTGTGATAAGCACACCCATCAGCTTTAGCGAGGTCTGTTCTAGTGTATTGATCAAATGCCTGTTTGATGGTAGCCATTAACACCTTTCAGCATGACACCCCAAATGTCTGAGAGAAAAAGTGAAAATGATACTAGTCTACAGTGATTATTGCTTTGGATTTCTTCCTGAGACTCATGTTATTAAAATGTATTTTACAAACATGCACTACGATAAAATATAATAAGATAAAATGCCAAAAATATTTCATGACTCAGACAATGGTTTACAAGTTCACCATGGGGAAAAGGGGACTTAAGGAGGACTGCAGGAATCTTGTTGCCCTCTCTTCCTTCCCTGTAACTCTGTCCTTCATCGCTATTCAAGGTAGCATAGAAGGGCAGGGCTCTACAGTGATCCCATGATTCTCCCCAGGACCCTGTATACCTGAGGCTACTAATTCATCCATCTGTTGCAAACAGTGGACCTGTTCTGGAGATTCTGCATATCAATGGGAGATATGACTGTTTCATCTCTCAGGATCAGGCCCATTTCCTATACTCAAAATCTTTTGGACCATCTAGCACACAGCTCTGCTCCCACTAAAGTCAGGGACAACCCTCATCTCCCATTGATTTAACTTATATGGACTTTTGTCAGTTTTTCTACTGCCTCTTTCCTCTATTTCTTGCATAAAGTTAAGAAAATATTATTACCTACAAAGGTATCAGCAGGATGTTGCTGCTCTGTGGCATTTCAGATGGTGCTATTGTAGTAGAAACCAGTTTTCCAGGCTTCATACATTGTAGTCGAAGCCAAGCTCCCCATTGATGTCTCTGAAGCTATCATTCTATGCTTTGCTCATTTTGAAAATCTCACTGTTGGCTCAAGTTCTGACAAGATGGCAACATCATCTGTTATTTGTATTATGCATTAAATGAGTACCAATAATGGTTCTTGGATGTTCATTTGAATATCAACAAAGTTCATTACTCACATCCTAAAACTATATGACCATTCAGTTGGTTGGTTGGTAAAATGCGTTTTACAATTATTGTAGATCAATGCACTGAAAACATTGGAACACATTATGGGCTTCAACCAATGCCCATTGAAGCCAATGGAAAGACTCATATCCCTGAACCTTAACCAATAGGCATCTCACACACATACTTTCTCTCAAATATGGCACTATTCCTATGACCAGAAAGACATGTCTATCAGCATAGTGAGAGTAAAAAAAGGATATAAATTTATATGAATAAGAACAATTGCAGTTACATTATTTAGGATGGAATTACAGTCCTCATGCTCCAAGGCAGAAAGTAATCATGAGCTGGGGTCAGGAACACATTTCTGTTTCCAAACTGCAATAGAACCATATTGCACAGTTAATTGGAATATAGGTGTTTTATGCCCTTCTCTGATGTATCTGGCATTGGCCACAATTAGTAAAAGGTTCTAGGGCTCGATAAACTAGTCAGCAATTCCTTTGTTTCTAGGAGTGAGCTAGTATCTCCAAGGATAATCCTAATAGTGTACTTTTTATCCTTCCACCTTCCCCTGACATTAAGCCATATATTACTTGTTGAAAGCCTTAGTTCTATCTAGCAAGGAAGGCAAGGCACCTCATTAACACAGTTGTTTCTGTGCCAGAGCCCTGCCACTAAGCTGAGGTATTAGCAGTTCTAGGCAGAAGGATGCATTCAATAGTGGTACATACTAGAGTTGATCAGAAATTTTTCAATGAAATATCGTTTTCATGAGAAAATGCCAATTCACTGAAATTGAAACTCCCTGTGGGAATTGGTTGATTTTAACATTTTTTTTTCTTTTGAAAAATATTGAGAAAATAGTTTTTGAATGAAACATTTCAATTTTTGGTTCAAAATGACTTTGTTTCAAAATTTTAGTAAATTTTCCAGCTTTAAAAGATTTTTAAGAAACTGAAATAAATTGAAGTCAAAATGAAACCCTTAATTATCAAATCAAAACATTTTGATTGACCTGAATGAGAAAATTTCAGATAATCCTTTTGTGAACATTTTCTAGATTTCAACTTTTTGTCCTGGTTCAGGATAGGCAATTTTGTCAAACTCTCAAAAATTCTTGCAGGATAGGAAAAACATTTGCTGCCCAGTTCAAGTACTTACATATTGTGTCGCAAAGCAAAACAAACTTGTTTCTTACATTGTACATAAAGGGGTTAATTTGGGTCAAATTCCTTTTGGCTTGCATATTATTTTAGTTTTGAAGGGGTGAAGGAGAAAACTAAGGTGTCAAGAGGGAAATAGTCTGTATGCGTAACATGCTGTCAAGTGTGTCTTTGTCTTTCCCAGGTGGTAGAACCACATATGCAAGTTTATGAATCTTATTATCAAAGTCATTCAGCATATGCAATAAAGGCTTATGTTTTTACAGTCAGAGGCCCAGAGTTCAGTCCTTGCAGAGGATACATCTGGGGTATAATTACAGTTAGTGGCTTGTAGAGAGGGCTTTGACCTGTTGTGGACCTCTGAAGCTCAGGGAAATCTTCCCCAGCCAGAGGGAGTGAGTAAAATACTGGCAAAGTGATTCTTTGTTCATATTCTAATTACTCTTTGCTGAAAATGGAATTCTGTATTCTGAGACCACAACTGAGGTATCTTTGGAGAATGTCCTTTTATTCAGCCAATAGCATTTTTTTAAAGCTATCATCCCTAAGTGTACTACAGTGTGGGGTACCTGTACAGTGATTAAATGAAATTTATGGATGTAGATCACAGTAACCATTAACAATTAAAATTAAAGAAATATCTCATTCCAAAGCAGTAAAGTTTCCTTATTCTTTCATGTCAGGGTATCTACCTCATTATGAGCCTTAAACGTTACATAATTTAGTTGAAATCCTTATGCTTCATTTGCTTAGTAATAGTAACAATGTACAGCAGCTGAAGGGAACAAGAGTCAGATTTTCAGAATTAGATATTTGTACAGAGCCACAATTAGGTTTTAGCTTATTAGTGGCTTAGTCTTGAACACAAGGTCACTTATCAATGATTTGTGAACAAGTTAGATGCAAGCATTAGAAATCATAGCCTGAAAATTGCAGAAAGACAAATAGCTATAGCTCTGTGGCTAGATGAAACATAACAGCAAAGGAAAATCCATTTGATATGACGAGATGTGGATGTACTTCTTCATGAGCCCAGTTCTAATGTCTTTTTTCCTACTGATAGCTGATTAATAGATTTTTAAAACCAGAGGAACCTTACTCTTCAAATAGCCCCAACAGAACCTGAAAGAAAGGTCCATTGGGGTAAACCTAACTTCTTAAGTCCCAGTTCTAACACCTTTACTCATGTAGTAACTCATCACATGAGTAGTCACATTGATTTCAATAGGACAGAGTGAGTAATGGTGGTAGCATTGAGGCTTTAGCTCTGTGAAACACAACTAAGCAAAGAAAAGGGGATACAATTAGATTTTTCAAAAGGAATGATGATGCTCAGGCAGTACGTCACTATCACTTTTGATGAGACGTAGTTCATACAGAAAATAGTCAGTCACTGAAGGAGGCTTTGAAGGGATCTGGGTGCATGTAGGGAGAGAAGGGAGTACACTTTTCTGTGAGGTTTTCAACCATTTTGACTGCTGAATACTACATCACGCTGGTGGCAGAAAACATGCTTCCCAAAGAGAAGCTTCTTCTTTTTCTCTCTCTCTTTTTATTTTTTTTTTCACAGAAATTGCATCAAAGTGTTGAAGAGCTTGAAGACTCAGTTTGAGATTAATAGATTAATGAATATCTGTTGAATTGTCAGGAAATCTTCAGAATCGAACATATCAGATTGTAGCAGCATCATTAAAAACATAGTATCTTGACATGAAAGCCTGTATTGTTTTAAAATGCTCCTGTGAGTCTTAACTTTGCGTCATAAACAATGCTTCAGCAAAAAGTAAACATTCAAAATGCAAAAAAAAAAACCCCAAACCCAAACCTCCTATTTCTCAGCATACTGGGAATAGAATAGTGTAGGCACTCAGAAGTCAGGATGATGAGCATTCTGTTAAAAATCCACATCTTTATTATATGTAATCATATATGGAATATAGGCAAACCCCAAATGCCTGGTATTAACTTAATGCATTAAAAAGGTTGTTTAACTGGATAATTTAATCATGCTAGAGAACTGTTTCTATTGCATTTTCCTTCAGTAATCTGGGGAAATTTGAGATCTGCATGTTTATGAGGAAATGATATGAACAAAGTCATGTTGATCATGGAACTATGAAAAGCCAGGCATGCAATAATTAAACTAAAGGCTTGATCTTGTATGGAATCAAGCAGCTTCCATTCCCTTCTCATTCAGTGGGAGTTGAGGGTGATAAGTACCAGAGGGTCAGACCTAATTTGGAGGATCTAGACCTTTAACTAAAATCTTTGCAAAGTTTTGGGGTCACCTCTTGGATACTTAACTGCTTCTTCTTTACAGTGGTGTACCGGTGGTGGGGGGGTGGGGAGGAAGCATGAACCTGGGTGCTGGCCTGGGGGTGGGGGGCTGGCTGTGCCCTCCTCAGAGGAGCCATCCCTGCTGACATCCCTGGTAGCCACACCAACTCAGCCCCTCCGCCTCCCATCCTCTCTGCCCTGCGCTGGGTGCAAGGAGAGAGCCGTGAGGATCCCGTCCACTCAGGGTCCAAGCAGCCAAAGACGGGTCTTCAGGACATAGCCCGTCACACCCTTCTTCTTGCCACCAGATGGCCCCCTCATACTTAGATTTGCATCCCCTCCATCGGTGGCAGTGCCGACAGTGCCCGTCAGGGGAAAGGTCTGTGGGCCCGTTTCCCGCTTTTCCCCACTCCTGTTTCCCACCGCAACCGCCTCCCCCACAGCAGGGGGGGAATAGGGGAGAGTGGGAAATGGGCCCACAGACACTCTCCTTTCCCACGGGGCGCTGTCACCACTGCCGCCAACAGGGAGGGCACAAATGTAATACTGGCCCCCGGGGTGCCGAAGACTCACAGTATGCCACTGCTTCTTTATCCCTTACACAATCATCTGTAGCCCACCCTGTTTATTTTATTATCCCCCAAAATATTATTTTCAGTCTCAATGTGCATCTTTTCCACTACCTTTTTTTTCTTTATGGAGATGCCTATGTCTGGGACTTCAGTGCAATTGCACCATTCTGGTCCTTTGAATGCTTGTTGCAGTGTCTCAGGCCTGGTCTACACTGGCGATGTAGGTTGACGTAAAGTCACTTACGTCGACCTACGTACACCTGCGTCTACACTGGCACCACTGCTCATTTGAATTAAGTCGCCTCGAAAATCAACTTAATAAGACTACCTCTGCAAGTGACATAGCGCCTAAATTGAATTTGTTAATTAGTGTCAGTGTAGACACAACTTCACTTAAATCGAATTTATTAGCCTCTGGGAGGTATCCCATTTTGACCGCTCTGGACAGTCGTGCTGTTCCCTCCACTCAAGTCCAGGGAAGGTTTGAATTTTCATTTCCTGTGCTGCCAGCATGGAGAGAGCTTTGTCACTGTTCTCGCACGGCTACTGCAAAGCCCAAACGCGCTCCAGCATGGAGTCAACCAGAGGTCTTAGATCGTATTGGGCTGTGGGGCGAGGAGTCCGTTCTGGCTCAGCTCAGAGCCAGCAAAAGGAATCTGGACATTCATGGAAGAGATCCCAGGGCATGCTGGAGAAGGGACACAAGAGGGACGCTTATCAGTGCTGAATGAAGATCAAGGAGCTGCGTCAGTCATATCAGAAAGCCAGGGAAGTTAACAGCTGTTCTGGCTCCTTGCCCAAAACATGCCGCTTCTATGATAAGGTGCATGCAATTCTCGGTGGCGATCCCACCATTGTGCTGCCCCACAGCATCGATACCGCTGCTAGGTCACAGTCCATGGACAATGATGAGGACTCCGTGGACAAGGAGGAGGAGGAGGCTGAGGAGATCAGGGTGCATGAGAGTGGGGTGTCTGTTCTCCCTGAAAGTCAGGACATATTCCTGACCCCAGAACAGTCCACTAGCACACAGGACAGCACTAATGATCCCATGGAAGGAACATCTGGCGAGTTTATTTTCTTTTTAGCAGTTCTGTCCTTTTACATTGGGGGGGGGGCATGAAGGGAATTTCAGGTGTTTCGGTGACTGTACTGGGGGGTTACCAGGGAACAGTTTATTTCTGTGATGAGAAATGCTACATTTATCATCTCTTGATATCTCACGGAAACTTTCATGTATGTAATCTGTTCTCCTTCACAAAAGTTTTCAGGGGAGGGCTGCCTTGTTCCTCCCTCCACGGTAGGATACTTTGCTGCAATCAAGGGAGCCTGCATCATGGCGGAACACTGCTGGTACCCCGCTGCACCCAGAAAATCTGTGTTTTAAGCAGAGACTTCACACCCCCCCACACACACACTTCCCGCAGTGCTTCTCTGTAAGGGTTTAAAATACCAGCAGAGACCCTCCCCCCATTCACCACGCTGTCCTCAGATCCTCTCTGTAAGGGCACAGCGAGCAGACCCTTCTGGGACGTCAGGAATGGAATGAGGCTCTGTGTTTGCCCTGTGCACTGCATGGGGATTATTGTCCACATTGTTGCCATTGTATCATTTTCTTCACTCTGCTAACAGTGGCTACCTTGTTATATTTTTTTCATTCTGTAGACACCTCGGCCTTGGCCCCACCCTCAAGAAATGCTGCGGAAAGACTATCGCAGATTAGAAAGAAGAAAAAAAAATCCCAAGAGATGACATGTTTTGCGAGCTCATGAACGCCTCAGCGGCCACAGAGACAGAGTAAAGAGCGTAGCAGCTCACCTTGTCCCAGAACATGGACATGGACAGGGAGACTCACAGAAAAATGATGGAGCATGAACGCAGTACCATGCAGGAGATGCTGTGAATCATGCGGGACCAGGCAGGCATGCTGCAGAGGCTTGTGGAGCTTCAGGAGGAGCGGAGGAAGGACAAAGTCACGCTGCAGCCCCTCCATAATGCTCCTCGACCGAGGGCTTTGATGCCCGCCCCCCTCCCACGCCCACTGAGGAGACTGGCCAGGCTGCAGTACGTGCTCACCTCCATGAGGCGAGCAGAAAGCAGTGGTGGCCACGCTGACAGCTGTCCAGCAAGCTACCACCCTACCCCTTGAAACACCTTCCCCCATTACTTGAATGTTCATAAATAAAGTTAAGCATCATTTCAACATATTTCTTTATTAAACCATACCTTGTTCTGGAGGGATTTGGCAGGTACAGATATCGATGCGGGGGGAGTGGTTTCACCAAAGGCAAACAACATACAGGAACAGAAATCACTCCTGCATCTCATTGCAGAACCTGGTTTTCAAAGCTTCCCTAATGCAAAGCATTCCACGGTTAGTTCTCAGCATAGTGCTGGCATCTGGCTGCTCATAACTGGCGGCCAGTCTTTCTGCCTCCACAGCTCAACCCTGGGGGAACCTCTCACCCTTCGCTTCACACACATTATGAAGAACACGGCATGCAGATATCACAGAAAAGAGGTTCTTCTCAGTCACGTCCAGCCTAGTGAGGAGACTCCTCCATCTACTCTTTAAACGCTCAAAGACACATTCTACAACTATTCTGCAACTGCTTAACCTCTTATTAAAACACTCCTTGTTGCTGTCAAGGTGACCGGTGTATGGCTTCATTAGCCAAGGAAGCAAGGTGTAAGCAGGATCCCTCAGGATCACTATGGGCATTTCCACACTCCCAATTTGAATTTTTTGGTCTGGGAAAAAAGTGCCCACCTGCATATTAGAGAACAGCCCCGAATTACGAAATATGTGTGCGTCATGCACCTTCCCAGACCACCCCACGTAGATGTCAATGAAACGACCCCTGTGATCCACAAGCCCCTGCAGGACCATGAAAAAGTACCCCTTGCGGTTTATGTACTCGGTCGCTAGGTGTGCAGGCGCTAAGATGAGGATGTGTATCCCATCAATGGCCCCCCCGCAGTTTGGGAAGCCCATCATGGCAAACCCCTCCCCTATGCCCTGCACATTTCCCATAGTCACTATCCTTCATAGCAGAAGACTCTTTATGGCACTGAACACTTGATTCACAGCTATGTCCACTGTAGATTTACCGACTCCTAATTGATTCCCAACCGAGCGGTAACAGATGGGTATTGCCAGCTTCCACACAGCGATGGCGACTGTCTTCTCCACCGTCATAGCTTGTCTCAAGCAAGTGTTCATGCGCTTCAGGGACGGGGCCAGCTCCGAGCACAGTTCCAAGAAAGTTGCCTTTCGCATATGAAAGTTTCACAGCCACTGATCATCATCCCACAGCTGCATAACAATGTGGTCCCACCAGTCTGTGCTTGCTTCCCTGCACCAGAACCGGCACTCCATGGAATGCAGATGATTCGTTACAGCCTGAAGCAACCAGAAATTGTTCTGCTGGATGGCTCATAGCAGGGCAGCCTTGGTGGCATCGCTGTTGTGTGTGCTTTGGTTTCTTGCTCTACTTCGAAACAACTCGATGATAAGCCGCAATGTATTTGTAATGTTCACAATAATAGTGCAGAGTTAAGCTGGCTTCATGTCTCTGCCGCAATGGCGAGTGCGGGGAGTAAAAAAACAATGCGAAAATACTTTTCATGTTTGTTGGGGGGGTGGGAGTGGGAGAAGGGAGGTGGAAGCAGCATTGTATTATGGGAAAATGACACTCATCCCAGCAGCTACCGTGCCTAGTTGCACTGTGGGATAGCTACCCACATTGCACTGCTTTACAATTCGAATTAAGAGTGCTCAGTGTAAATGCAGGAGACTTGCGCAGACAACATAGTGTATACACGCTGCTGTGACTTCTAAAAATCGGCTGCTGAAAGTCGACTTAAAGTAAGTCAACTTCACTCGGCAGTGTAGACATGGCCTCAGGCTTTATTTACATCACATTAAGGCAATTTGCAGTGGTTTTACTACACTGATGCAGTTATATTGATACCAACTAATCACTTATGCCAGTGCTGTTTACTTGGGTAAATCACTAGTTTTAGATGCTCCAGCATAAACCCCATTTTGCCCTGGTGTAGTATATGCATATTAGGGGTTTGTGTTTGTGTTAGCATTACTACAGAAATATAAGAACACTGGTGTGAATTTCTTTAATGAGGAAATGGCCTGATAGACTATTCTTACTTATGGCAATATTAAATCAGCTATTTACACCAGTGCCCACTTGCTGACCTGCATATTAACAATTCACAAGTGCCAAGCCAAGGCACATACTAAAGAAAAACCCTATGAAAAGCATATAATCTCTCAGGCTGCCAGGTATGACGGTTACGGCAAATACTCTGTCACTGTGCATTGCACATGCTCATATAAAAACAGAGCAATTTGGAAGTTTCGGAGATTTCTGCTTTGTGTATTCATAATACAAAACCAAACATGACAGAATTTTTAAAATGTTGCCTCAACTGATATAACTATCTGTAGTTGAAATAACAGATTACTAAAGGTCCAATCTACCAGTCTTTACTCAGACAAAACTTCCATTGGATTAAATAGTTATATGGGGAATTCATCTGAATCAACAGTACAGGATCAAGCCCCAAGTAATTATCACCTCCCTTGTTACTCAGACTTAGACACAAATTAAGAACATGCAAGTAGATTCAGCAAAAGCACCCTTATATTGACAAACCCAACAGCGGTAATCGGGAGATACACAGTAGTCGTGCCAGATGAGCTCTAGAGTCATTTTCAGGTTGGATCATCAATCACAGCTTTCCTCAAGTGTTCCTTTTAAAAATCATCCAGAATACAGTACCATTTATACCTGCTCTGAAACTCCCCCATTGAACTAGCATTACCAATTTCTTAATATTTAAGATGACAGATGGAGTGTTGGGATTTGAACCACATACTGACCTTCTGTTCTCATATGACTAACTCTGCCTTTACTGAGAGAGAGTTATGGGAGCAGCTCAGTGCTGGTTAGCTACTTAGAGACACTGTTATATTTTATCAGCTCAGAGAAACGGAAGTCATTTCCTCAGCATTTCATACCAAACTCCTAAGCATGCTTATAAGAGATTCATCATCCTCTGAAGAGGTTTACATGGTTATCTAACTAATGCATCATTATTTGTATGATCACAAAAGGCCAGTTTGGAAACCCCTTACTCCCATTAGTGAGCTGTTACCGGCACGAGTAGTCCCAATGAAATTAGTTGGATTATCTGAAGAGTAAAATACTACTCAGTGTGAATAAGTGTACCAGAATCAAACCCGTAATGATTTTTTAAAGGGAATTAAAATAAAAGTACGCTCTACAGAGACAAAGAAAACCTAAGTAAGTTTTTGCTTAAGGTGAGTAAAGTAGATTTTCAGTGACTATTTCCTGAAACTTGCAATAGCAAAATGATAGAAGCCATCAAGTTCCAAATGTATCTGTTCTTTGATGTCTCTTTGAACAGACAGCTAGGCAAGAACCCCTTTTGTTATCATTCATCATATTCAAAATGTTCCAGGTGTCATGCAAACATATAGAAATACAGAGTCAGCTATTTGGAGCCTAATAAATGACTGTAATTCCAATATTTATGAAGGCTCTATGACATAACAGAAAGGAGCTTATTAAAACAATAGCTGCAGAGAGATAAAGTGGCTGGCAGCGACTGAGCTCTCTCCCTCTCCCCCTTTCGTTTCCTCCTTCCCTCTCCTCTCATAAGATGTGCGCCAAAAGGGACAATATAAAAGTAGAGCAGGGAGGCTTCCTAAATAAGGACTCAGCACAAGTCTAGGGGCAGGGATTAATTCAAGGCTCTTTTGTTGAGAGCTGCTCACAGTACACTTTGAGCATTTAGTAACTTCATGCCTGTCATCAGTCCTTTAACAAGATTGCAGAGCTTTAAGTAGAGCCAGACATCAAGCTTTAACAGCATCACAGGATGTAGATTAAAACACCCAAATCTTTATTTACACTCAAGGACAGACAACCACTTCTTCACCTATATGAAAACAGAAGTCCCTCTGACTGACTTTATGGATGCACAGGTATCCTTGTTTTTCCTACAGATCTTTTGTGTGGGTCAAGAAGTGTGTGCTTGTCCTATTATTCTGACAGCATATTTAAATGGGGAGGGTGGGATGGATTTATTTACATGGTGTACACTAATGGATTTTAGAAATAGGCCTAGATGGTCTCGTCAGCCCCAGAAGGCATAAAAGGATGGAAATCCAATTGATCGCCCGCCAAGGGTGTTGGAGATGGGAGTAACCCCTCTCTTGGTATCTGTCACATTTCATGGTGCAGTCCAGACAAGTGAGGGGTTGCCACCTGCCCTGCAATCTTGGGTGCCTCACAATGCTTTGCTGCTGTAGCTTCCAGCCTGGGATGCTCACAAACAGCAATCAGGTCACACTGAGTGTCTGTGTACAGCTACAGCTACAGCTCTGGACCAGAAACTCTGACCCCAGCAGCCTATTTGCAAACACACCAACCATACTGTGACTTCCAGCAGCCTTGGTTACTACCTGCAGGGTGACCCCAACACACTCCCAGTCCTGAATTTTCCTCCAAAATATGTGTTCTGCATTATCCAGCCCTCTCCCAGACAGTCCATATATGAGAGGTCTGTTGTTCCTGTAAGAGGTCAATATTCATCAGTTTGCTATTTTAACTGGAGTTATCAAACAGTTCCATTTAAGCACAACACTGGATTAATTTTGATTAAACAATGAAACAAGTTTATTTAATTATAAAGAGAGAGATTTTAAGTGAATACAAGAACGAAGATCTGAAGTCAGAAATGGTTACAAGAGAAATGAAGATAAAACGCTTTTTAGTAGGTAAAACGTAACAAGCTAGAGTTGGTTCAAGGTAAAATCCTTATCACAGGTTCCCAGCAATCACTAAACAAAATCTCAGGTCAGGAACAAAAATCCCCCAAAATCTAAGGGCTGGTTACTTTGTCATTTTAGGTTAAAAGAGAGGGAGAGAGAGAGAAAAAGAAAGAGAGAAAGAAAGAAGGCACGGACGCACAGATGGGTTTTTTTTGTCCCTCATTAGTCCAATCACCCTTTGAAATACATTTTCCTAAGAGTTATTCATAGGTAGAGTTATTTCCTACTGTGAAGTCAGAGACATGGAGTCTTGTGTTAACATAGTTTCCATGCTGTTGCTTTTTAAAATATGGGTCAGCCTGTTCCTTCCCCCTTTGTTGCCAAAGAAAGCCACTTAACAGATGATGGCCAATCAACTTTGATGACACCTGGCAAGAGGCGTCAGCTTGTCCTTTTTCTTTGAGAAACCAATTTATCCTACTTTGCTGTCCCAAGGATCTTGTTTACCACTTATATGTAAATTGAGGTACACACACATTTCTTAGTTCAGGACAGACCTGTAATGACTTCTGCCTAGTCAGGGCTACATGAGTTTGAACATGTGCTAACAACATCACACAGGGGAATTCATAACTTTACGTATAATGTTTCTACCTATATTTCACCATGGTATTATTGACCACCGAGTTATTAGTTTTCAAATGATACCTCACCAGGTACATTTTGTACAAAGATTATTACAATAGTGTAGAGTGTGAATACAGGAATGTATTCAGTCACAGTATCATTCCCCCCTTCCCAAAGATTATATGGAAGCCGCTCTCTGGAGAAAAAAGTCTGCAAGAGGAGAAAAGCGTTGGCCTAGGAGAACAAGTTCTCCTTGTACAAACCTTCCCACAGCAACCCTCCAAGGATTCCACTCAAAATGTAAGACTGACAGAATCAGCATTAACTATGGTGCATACTCCTTCTACGCTGTGGCATCCCAGATAATATACAGGAGGAAAAAGTGACGTGCCCTGAATTCAGTCCTCTGGAAACAATGCAGAAGCGGAGAGCTACTGTTCAGACCTCTCAAGTCTTTGGTGGACCCTCTCAGATCCATGTGTGTTGGGAGCTCAACCTTTTTTGTTCTACAGACTTGTGTTGGTGGGGAAGGATAAATCCTGTTTCTCTTAAGGAACAATCTGATGGAAACTCTGCAAAGGAGAGCACTGTGAATTTATGAGTCTCGTAAGTGGGTGTTTCATGTACCATTAACAATATGGCTCATGGTTAGAAAGTCCTTATTTTATTACCATGTAAGGCTAAAACATATTTTTATGCTACTGTTTTAAAACCAGGAGAAAAGGATATCTAAGTCAGGAAATCGATTTCTGCCTCATTTCCAATGTAACATTTCCTTCAGAGGAATCCCTAATAGAGGAAATGGTGTAGTATCTAAATCTGCAAAACCAGATTTATTTATTTATTTATTTTACTGAGTATTAATTACCTGTAACATCAGATACTATTGTTAGCATTTGAGCCCCATAGCAAAGTGGTGACGTTCGCACCAATGAAGCTGAGCACTTTCCAAACTGAGAAGAAAAGCTAGTCACATGTTGTTAATGTCATGATTTTTTAAAAGGCCTTCCATACACCCTCTTGATCTACTGAATAAATATTTCTTCCAGGAGAGAACTATGAAGTGCATAAAGTTGAATGCCAATTTCCATTCTAACTTCCTTTCTCAGTTGCTCAAAATTTCTCAAGCAAATTCTTTTTGTATTTAAGTTCTTAATGTCTTGTCTCAGCTCAAAGGTGATTTGTTTATCCCCATAATGTTTGACAAACATTGGTTGAGCCACTTTTAAGGATGTAAGCATAAAAGAATGCTGCTTTTTAAATAATGCAGCACAAAAATGGAAACTAGTTACTAGTGCATGTGAGAAATTCAAATCTGATTTGTTCTATAGTTTTCACTGGGAAAGAAAAACAATTTATGTTTGAAGAAAGTTGGTTCAGTATTTTTAAACTTATAAACCCTTTCCTATTTGGCATGATCACACATGCATGTTAGAACTTTTTCTATTTGGTTTCTGGCAGTGATGTAGTGGTAAAAGAAGAAGTGGGTAAACTAATCTACACTCTACAGTCTCCAAATGAGAAGTAAACTAGTTGACTGAACTACTGGTTTGTCTCAGTCTGGAGCTAAAAGTAGTTTAGAATGTTGGGTGCATATTGAACCATTTCAGCTTGAAGTTATTTGACCTTAATTTCCTAAGGTTTTGAATGTCTTCAGCATTTTGGCTCAATTCTCCATCTGCTGAAGTTAATCTGAATATTGCCTTTGACTTTAATGATGCAGTACAAGACCTTTTACTTATTAAGGTATATTTAAATGGCTAAGATCACCGTTAAGCCATACGATTTCTTTATTTTCCTGATTTTTCTTGAATCCCCATCTTCACAAAACCAGAGAAATTAAATATAATATGCAAAGATAAACCAATCCCATGAATGTCAAGATAATTGCAACATTAAGGAGTAATTTGAGCACATAGCTCTATGTGTAAGTATATACCTTGATATATACAAATACATATGGTGTAGCTGAGCTAGTGTGCTGAAAACCAGAGCTTTAGACATTTTCTTACTTCTGTTCTTAATTTCTCAATCTTAATATTTTAATGTTTGTTTTGGCAATGAATTTTAGTTTGCTTTAATTTTGTGATCACCACAATGAACAGTGATGTATAAAGGTGGATAAAATCATAATTAATATTTTATTTTAATTTCTCCTCTTTTCCTGTTTACAAATTGTACATGAAAACACCAAGATTTTCTGGAATTTGAGATGGCTAAAACTGTTTTATTCAGGAATGTTCAAATTATTTCTGTACACAATTCCAGGCCTATAGATTCAGCATCATTGATTGCAGGTGTTCAATATTTGAAATTTTCTATTTGATGGTTAAGATTTGATTGATCACCTTGTCTGTGACTCCCCTTGATTAGAAGAGTGCAGCTCTTAGAATTAGACTTCCAGGGTGAATGCTTGCAATTAATTAAAAAAATTCTCCCACTTCCCATGAATATTCTCGAATAATCACTTGAAATTCACTGTTTCAGCAACTATTCCTCATTTGCTAGGAAGTCTGCAGAAACTGCAAACAGGGGTCAAATTAATTAGTATAAACATGTGAATGAATATTCATGGCAATGTTTTCAGCTCTCAAGGTGCAACTTTTGCCACAGCTATCAGTAGCAGCAGTGATATTTGTATCCTTTGATCGACATTACATAACATGATCAAGATAATGTACATATCATAAGTAGCTATGGCTCAATGTGAAAAAAATGTTATTTTAGACATTAATGTTGCCTTGTGAATGATAAAGGTGAATCAGAACATCCTTTTCAATGAAGAGCACAGTCTTTTTGTAAGGGGAGGTCAATGACTTTGCTATCTCTTAAGATAGGTCTGAGGAGGCAGCTGGTGGCTAAGACCTTAACATTCACAAGTTTATTTTCTCCATCTATTAGAAAGAATTTAGAAAATTCTATAGCTGATCCACTTTATTACATGATAACCAATCATATCAATCCTGCTGATTTAATCTGGTCCTTAAGTAGTTCATAGAGGAGCATAGACTAACATATTATACCAAGGAGGTGAATCAGTTATTATGTATATGAATAATTATATGAACATGACTCCATAATATATCTTATTTCCAATATGTCTTTGAACCAAGTTAAGAGCATAAAGGAATTTTCATGGCAAATTTGATCTAATTTAGGATCTGAAATTTGCTTGAAGTTGCTGTATCCAAAGAGTTTTTATCCAGTACGTTTCAGATTTTTGCAGGTGACTGAATACTTATAGAATGCATTGTTGCTTATTTTTAAAAATTATTTAATTCTTGAAGACGGCAACTTTTACTACTTAAATTACTTCTTTTTATAGGCCCACAGGACAATAAAACAACCAGGGGCATGCAAGCCTTCCTCATAATCCTCCTCGTGAAGGAAAAACCAATTACAGCCGCGGCACTAATTCTGAATTTGATAAAGTGTCACAGCTAATAAAAGTAATTAATATCACTTTGAAACAGATTCATAAAATGGGTCAGCTGACCTTTGAATTTACGCTTCATTGTTTCTCCCCTCCCCCAGCTATGGTACTTAGTTGAGGTCCACAATAGGGGTCAAAAAGTCATATTTCATTAGGGTAACAAGGCATGCTAGGAAGGTACATTTTTTTTTATAATGTTCTTTATTGAAACTTATTCATTTGCTGTTTGGCAATCAGCAAGGAATGACAATACTTTATGGACACCTTAGGTAGATATATTTGAGGCACACTGGTATGCTGAACAATGAAAACATAAAACACTATACAAAATGTGATGTTTCTCAGACTCTATGGCACTGGTCATTAACAGTGAAAAGGTTTGAAATCAGTGGGGTATCTTTTGTTTTGAAACTGGGAGTTCTGTTTGGGTGAAAGAAAAGCCAGTTTATAGTCAGAAGTAAAGCTCAATTTGTGGCTAGAGAAGGATGTATACTAACACATGGACCTGCCTGTTCTCTACTGCCCCTGTATTTCCGCCTCCTTTCACATATAAGGCCCAGTCCTGTGAGGTACCCAGATCTTTCAATTTCCACTGATGTTAATGAACCCTACAGGCACCAATCACTGTAATTTCTGAGTAACTTTCAGGTACCAGTAAATCCTTTGACATTTAGAGACTTCAGAACACTCAGTACCTTGAAGGGGTCCACAGATTTCCATTTCTCGTTGCCTATACTTCTGGCTGACACTACATCCACCCCCTCATTTTATTTTTTCCAGTAAGTGGCACTAGTATATGCTTGGACAGATCGTTTACAAAAAATCCAAACTTCTCTAGGCCTTTTGTGGATGGAAATATGCTCAGTTTAAAAATGAGTTCTGCCTGTTTCTAAAATAGAAGTGAAGGTTTTCCAAAGTGAAGACATTCAAAGTTCACCTCTCATTAAGAAATCATTGAGACTTAGGTTCTCTTTTGGAAGCCAGGCTAATTAATTTAAAGAAATCTTTGTCTTATACAGTACAGATTTCAGCAACCGGCATAGGTGGTTGAGTTTCCAAGATCCAGGGAAGAGTGTGAGTGAGAAAGACTTCTTTTGAACTAGTTTGTGATTTTAAAGAGCAAAACTAAGCATGGATCTCTGCTGCCAAGAAAATTAGTGAAACTCTTTCGTGCTTTGATTTGAAAGTGATAGGGAGTTGCTACTGCAGATAATGTTTTTGCCTTTAAACCCATAAGAACTACTGTGAAAGCAAGCAGAACTCATGACAGACCAGGGGGTTGAAGTGGAGGAACCCTTGCAGTGAAAGGAATCAAGGATTGTCTTTAGAACCCATGCTACCTGAGCAATCAGGTCAAACAAGTTTCCTGTAATGAAGATCCATCCATTACCATGATATGCAGGCTAGAGCTGTAGATCACTTTCATGGTCTCCAAAGAAGCTGAGCAGTTATCAGTAACATTCAAAAATCCACTGGAAAGTCATTTATTTCACTTTATGGTCCTAATTAGCCATTTGTATAGTTCTATAATTAAATATGTTCCTTTCTCATCAAGTTTTTCACTTTAGTAATGATACCACTGTGCCACAAACAGGCCCCATGCTGTTTGGTTTGGGACTTATTCATAGCATTTAATTGGTCACCCAGTGGTTAGCCAATAACCCCTTCTATGGGAAGCAACACTCTGAATGCTGTTAATGGGCTGGAGGCACAGTGATTGCCTCCTGGTACCCAGCAGTACTGGGAATAAAGCAATTTCCTCCACTGTGTTGTGTGCCCAATAGCTAATCCTCTCCACTCCTGAAATGCACACTATTTGGTTATAAGTATTTGTGCTGGCTTACTTACCGCTGGGTTGTTAATAGGCAGTGATTCTTCAATGCTCCTTCAGTGAAGTTACAGTCTGCTTGCTGGCTGCTAATTAAAACAAGTTTGCACTCTAAGACTACAACTAAAAGGTAGCAAGGTCATATTATTTAATGCAGTAGTCTTTTATTTAATAATGTTTATACAGTTCTCATATGTGCACATTTTGCAAACAGGCATGGCTATTATTGATCACATCAATATAGCCAAAATGAGCCACAGAATAATCTCCTAACATTAGAAGCATCATTGTTAAACTTCTCCTTTCTCTAGGACTGTACAGCTAAAACACAACTCTTGTCTGGAGAATTCTAGTGGTGTTTACTTCTCTCTCTTTAAAAAAAAAAACCAACCAAACAAAAAAGGAACGGATAAGCTAAAAATGTTCAAAACATTACATTGATCATTTGACTCAATATACCAAGAATTTTCTTAAAGTTATAGTATAATATTAATTAGAATTGCAGCAGTTGTAAAACTGGCAAGGTTAAGATAGCAAACTGGCAGATGGCAGAAAGAAATCATATGTATTATATATATTTATTACACGTATTCTGTTTTAATCAGTTTCTTATACAAAAACCCATCACCATGGTATCTGAGTGCTTCTCAGTAGTGTATTGAGTGACATGATTATCAGTCACATGTAGTTTTCCCTTTCTTTCATACTCCCTCTTCCCACGGAGGAAAAATGGTGTGTTGCTTTACTTTTTTAAAAAATGTCTTCCTTTTTCATTGACAGCAAGTTTCAGAAATGTTCTTTAGCCATGACACTCCTTCTAATATCAATAGGAAAGATAGAAAAAGGAAATGAAAAAGTTCTTCAGCTGTGTTTTGTGCCTAATAGCTTTTCATCACCTTTTTTAAAAATTGAAAGTTTTTTTTTTTCTACAGCCTTCAGGATGATGTAGGATTCTACAGCTTTCAACAGGCTATAGCATAAAGCTTGCATCAGCAGAATGTAAATTCTGCCGCTATATTCCAGAAAAATGCTGTGCCTTGGAAAAGAATGCGGTATTTCTGAAAAAGCTAGATATTGGATCTATTTCTTCCTTTACCCAGGTTAAGCAAATTCTTAGCTAGAGTATATTGGCGCAATTTCACTGAATTCAAAGTTGTACCACTTTACACTAGAAGAAAATTTGGCCCAAAGTCTTCATTATGCCACATTAGTATAAAAACAATAAAATACCATGGAGGGCAGGGGAATGAAACCAAACTCATTTTGTTTTCAAAGTGTTGCTTTCTCTTTGACCCTCTACTGAAGCAACTTCACATTCTGCCAGAGTGCATGCAACTCATCTAAACACTGCTTTTACAAATCAAAGTGGATTCATACTACCAAACATAACAAGATGTAGCTTTTCCTTAGGTTATCAAGAGCAGATAGTTACTTTAATCAATATGAATCAACTTTTATTGAATATTTGGTATATTTAATACTGAGCATTTAACTCCAAGAGTGTACATGAATGTAGCAATTTTGTTCCTCTCTCACTCATTTTCAAATTCTTTCATCTGTATATTTTTTTCTTCTCTCTCTTCATTTGTTTCTTTTTTACAAAACAACAAAACCTCCTTAAACTGAAGTCCAGATACAGCATACATTGCCTGACCTTCAAGACAGACTGGACTTGATGACCCAGGAGTTCCCTGTAGTCTTGTCTACATTGCAATAAAACACCGACAGTTGACCCCTGTCAGCTGATGTGGGCTTGCAGGCTATAAAATTGCAGTACAGATGTTCAGGATTGGGCTGAAGCCCAGGCTCTGAAAGTCCCCGAGCCTGGGCTCCAGACTAAGCCCTGCAAGCCCAAATCAGCTGATCCAGGCCAGCTGTTTTATTGCTGTGTTGGCATACCCTTAATGCTCATCTACCTCTCAGGGCTTTTGGTGACAGTTGGAGTGGTCATAAGGAAGTATGTCCAATTGACTGACTTGTATGATGTTGGTTGGGGCTATATTTTCTGTCAGTCTTAATGGCTCTGATCCTGCAACCATTTATGAATGAGAGTAAATGTACATACATTGATCCCAGTCACAGAAGTACACACATGCACAGGTGTTTGCAGAATTGGTGCTTGTATTTTAAATTGATTTCTGGACTCTAAATTCATATGTAAGTGTCTAGCACTTCAGGATAAGTATTCTTTAAAAATTCATTTGAATTTTTAAAAAATCCTTCTTCTATAATGAACACGGCAAAATATTGCAGACTAATATAAATTATGATATATATGCAGTGTGTGTATAGTATATATAATGCATCAAGCATAGTTGTGTATTATACACAATGCTATCATGTATATTATGTATGTGTACAGCACTGATCATATTATATAAATTATAATCCATGGTGTAGAACAAACATATGCATAAAGTCATTATGATTATTTGTATTACAGTAATGGCTATTGTGGCCAGCTCAGATCAGTGTCCTGTTGCATTAAGTACTGTACAGTCACACTTGTATAATTCTTGTCTCAAAGAGCTTACAATGTCAAAAGACAAGACAGACACAGCGTAGGAGAGAAAAGAGAGTTTAAGCAAGTTGCTTAAAGAGAAAAGAGAGGTTAAGCAAGGTCACACAGCAGGTCACAGTTAGAGCTAGGAATGCAACCCAGGTCTCCTGATTCCCGTGCCCTATCCATTAGACCACACTGCCTCTCAAAAAGAAAAATCTAATTCACCAGCTGAAGGTTCCTTATGCTTATGTTGTTATAATAGCAAGGTTAGACTTATAATTAAATTTATTTGATTACTTCAAACTTATTAAAAAGTGCTTATACTGAAGATCTAGGCACTCGTATATATATTTACAATGTACAAACTAATCCAAAAACAACTTAACTCCTGCAGATGAGCACAATCTCATAAAGTATAAACCCATCAGCTGGACAAAATCTCCCCCATTCCAAACACCAAAAATGGCACACACACACAAACAAATAATACTTAAGCAGGTAGGGCCTGATTCAAAGCCCATTAGGGTCAGTGGGAGTGTTTCCACTAATCTTAATGGGCTCTGGAGCACGTTCCTGTGCTTGATCTGGTTTAAGCCAATGGGTGTACCAGTCACCTTTAATTCAGGCTAAAGGGAAGGGGCAGATAAGCCCCTTTATGTAATGATAGCTGACCTGAGTAAAGACTAATGGAGGGAGAATTAGAGGGGTTGCAAATGCAGGGGCCAAGGGATTGTTTTGAAAGTTGTATTTATGGGAGAGGCAGAAAGCCCAGAAAGCCAGCTGAAAGCCAGAGAAGCATTTGTTAATGCGGACTCAGGGGAGGCAGAGACAGAGCTTCTTGGACACAGAATGTGCTAAAGTGGAAGACAAACTGGGGATTTTTGAGCAAGCAAACTGCCTGATGTTTATTCTTACTATGTTCAGAGAAACAGGACTTTCTATATATTCTTTGAAAGGAAACAGGATTGCACCAAAAAAATACCTAACTTTTATGGTCAATTTCTCATCCTAACAGAAACTACCCAGCAAAGCCCCAAATAATGAGGCCAAAGGGGAAATAATAATATAATCATCTGTTTGGAAGAGATAATCTAGTCTGCCATGCATCATGATTTAATTATTTCTAACCGATCCTTAATAGATGGAGGTCAAGTCTATCCTTATTCAGATTCAGCTACATGAATTTATCAGCCTCTCTTTATATTAGAGCTGGGCAAATAATTTGTAGCAAATACTTTGATGAATTATGCCTTTTTCTGTTTTTGTCCAAGCACTTTAAGGTTTTCTTTAATGTTACTAGAAACTTTTATATATTGTATGAATTTCTGCACATAATTTTCTATTGATTGTGAACACTCCACTTTATACTAATATTCAAGCTGTGTTGGTTAGTTTTGCTTGGATACATTGAGTCAATTGATATCGTTTCTGTTCTATGATAGATTGGGTGTAAAACAGTCAGAATAATCATCTTTCTGAGTTCAATACTAATTATCATTAATATTTTCTAATATTTGCTTCCAGGTGCCCTCTAAAAGAAGAAAAATTAGGGTTCATGTTCACTTTTTCTTCTTTTATATCCTAAAGAAATACCAAAAATGTTTGTTTTGTATTTAAAACAAACAAACAAACAAACAAACAAACAAACACCCCAAAACCAGTTCAGGACATGCATAGGTTGGTTGATTCTGAGATGATAGGAGCACTAGTGAAATCCTAAAATCCACGAGAGGGAAAGTTGAGCAATTGAGGAGAGAAATGATATTTAGTGAAACTATCTAATTTTTTATTTATTTATTTATTTGGGGGGGGAGGGGTTAACATCAATTTAATTTCACTCCTTAATTAACTTTTTGGAGAAGGCATATCTTTGTTAAACATTCAGCACTCCTTAAAAGCATTCAATTTAAGTGTCAGAGCTAACAGTATACATCCTCCAAGACCTCCAAAAATATTGAGCATGAACTAAACTAAACTGCCTGTCAACTCTCCATTTAGTCAGTTGTTCTGCAACACAAAGGAATTCCTCAGACAGATTTAGCTATGACCAATGTTTATTGGAACCAACTTTCTTGCAAGTGTTCTCTAGACAAAAAAGAGAAAATGCTTAACCCACACAACACCCTAAATGACTGTACTGGTGTAGTTGATATAGTCAGTTCTTGTGGAGTCCTTTGAAGAAGCCTATTTGCATTTAAGCTTTTCTAGATAGAGTTTCATACCAACTACAATCATAACAACATACTTCAATAGTTGTTCAGCATATACTTCATTATTGCCTTTGAAATAACAATACTTTTGTTGAATAAAAAAAAGATTGCAAGTGATAGTCCATTAACATAAAATTATTCAAATACATTAAACATATTTATGACCAAGAAGCTAAATTAAAAGTATCTGGAATGAGTTTTCCTCTTGTTGTTTGATTATTAAAAAATGTGTTAGGAGTCATCATTTCTAAATTATAGACTGCTTTTCATAAAGGAACAAATATAGCTCTGTTTAATGTACAGAGTGTGAATTCTTTAGGACATATTGGAAGAACAATCCTTTGGGAAAGCATTTCCACCATAACCAGAATGATGAGGAATGGGAGAAGAAGAAAGACTATAGGTGTACACCTCAAGCAGAACTTCCAATATTAGAGACAGGGATTAGCAGAAGACTCTATAAATAAGTACTCCATCAAATTTACTAGGGACCCTGTCGTGTATATCTAAATATGTTTGGGAAGCACTACAGTGACAGATGCTATAGAAACTAAGAAAATAAAGACAAAAACCTCACCTATTCTGCTGCCAAGGGGCCCTCCATGGCTGTGGAAAGAGTGACTCTCAGTGCCTCATTGGCAGTTCTGTGTGCACAGTGCATTCAGGACCCATTTCTCATTGTAATATATAATGCACATTGATTGCTGGGACTTTTTGTGTATGTGTGTGCATGCACATGCACACACTGTGTAGAAGATAGTCATAAGAACTTCAGTAAATATACCTAGACATCACCATAATATGACACGTCTATTCTCAAATATTCTATTACACACTTACAAAGCTTTGTATTCCCTAATATATATTTGAAACATACTAAAGCTAACCCTCAAAACAGCAGTGTTTTTCCCCTATTATATTAATTATTTCAGTGAATATGTATTATTATTTATTACAATGTTTGTTCCACTTAGAGATAGTAACTACAGAGTGGGGTTGATAGAGATAGCTGATGGAAATAGCTGAAGAATTACAGTGTAGTGGTTCAAATATGATCCATAATAATGTATGCTATCCTCTTCATAGGCCACCTCAAGGAAGACTTTCTGGACAAATGCACCATGAAACCCGATGTGTCATTTGATGATTACCTGTTCTTTTCATTCCCTCTGAAGCACCTGGCATTGGCCACTGTCGAAAGACAGGATACTGGGCTAGATGGACCATAGGTCTGACCCAGTATGGCCATTCTTATGAAACCAATGATATATCTGAGATACATCAATGATATTTTTATCCTCTGGACAGAAGACCTAAACTCCCTCTCAGATTTCCACCACAACTTCAATCAGTGCCTCTCATCAACCAAACTCTAGAACACTCCCACACCAGCATCAACTTTCTGGACACCATGATCATCTTCAACAATGGGACCCATCAGACAACAATACACAAGAATCACACAGATCACCACACCTACTTTCACAGATGCAGTAACCACCTGAAACGCACCAGGAAATCTGTTACCTACAGCTAGGCAGTTGGATACCACAGAATATGCTCTGAGAAGAGAGTCTAAGATACACACCTTACAACACTTAAAACCTCCTTCACCAAACAAGGACACTCCACCAGAGAAGTAGATTGTATCATTGAAGGGGCCACACAAATGCCCCAAGATAACCTGCTTCAGTACAAGGAAAAAAAACCCTCTGATTGAACATGACTAGTTTTCACCTCCACCCCAACAATCACGCCGTATCTGACCTTCCATGGTCTCTCACAACATGTGTTAACTCCTAATCTGTTTGGCCTTGTATTTAGCTATGACATTCTGTGTACCTTCCCCAGATCATAGAATCATAGAATATTGGCATTGGAAGGGACCTTAGGAGGTCATCTAGTCCAACCCCTTCCTCAAAGCAGAGCTGAAGGAACTCTCGGTGTAAGCCCCAAAGTGTCTCTCTTTCATCAACAGAAGTTGGTCCAATAAAAGATATGACCTCACTCACCCACCTTCTCTCTCCTATATCTCAAATAATTCCGAGAAATGCTGTATGTCACAATAACACCCACATACAATTATACATGGTCAATATTATTTGACTGATCTACTACACTCAGAATTACTATCTGTAGTACCGATGCCATATCCACTGTGGGGATGCAGCAATGGAGAAAACAGATGCTGCAATGTCTGTAGATCAGAGTTTAACAAAATGTGTTAGCTGTACTGCTAGCACAGGACTGCAGTAGCAGAAAGTCTGCTGGCAGGACTATGGTGGCACTAGATGCTCAAAATTTCTATTCCAGTTGAGAGCTTGTAGTGGGACAAACAATATTCAAAGGGGGCAGCACTTACGGAGGAGGAGGAGTGCTTTGGGTGCTAATGGTTTGTGCTTATTCAGTGTACATCCGAGACAGCTTCAACCAGCAGAATTCATCTGGAGTTCATGGCAGAAATTAAACTTTCCTCAGGTAATTTTGCCTGGAGCATAGCAAGCCAGCATAGTGCAGGATACTAATCATTTGAAGCTCATTCCACCAACATCTTTGTCCCTTTGTCTTAAAGAGACAAGGTTTTCTGAATCTAAGGACCAGTGGGAAAATAGATGAACAATAAAGCGTGTGTGATTCAGCTAAGATATGATATTTCACTGAATATCAGGTTACTTGACAGAAGCATAATTATCAGATCTCTGCTTTGGAGGAGGGGAGGATTATAACTGAGGAAGAGCAGACAATGCATGTACTTCTTTATTCAAGTTTCATACGTGATTCACTTGAGTATTTACACACATTGCATCTAACAAGACTTCAATATTTTCAAACATGTGGCATTTGTTGCTGCTGATAGCAGACAAGTTCCTTAATGCGCTTCTATTGTTATATTGCCTAAATAGTTTATATTTGAAGGAACAGCATACACCTAGCTAAAAAAAAAAAAACCAACTTCAGCAGAGATTGCACTCAGGCTGTCACCAAATTAAAAAAAAAAACATTCTGGATTTGAAATATTGCAATCTGTTTGCACCTGAAGGTACCAAAAAGTGATTTACAGTAGGCAGGTTTACCCAGAAAAATTCATTTTGAATGTTTACTGGGTAATGTACCGGTGCTAGCACATCTTAGCGGGGAATAATCTAGCTAGCAACATCATATAAAACAGTGACCGAAAATCAGAATAGAGGCAAACCCTCCATTCTCTAAATATATCCCATGTGAAACAGTGTTAGGAGGCAAGCATCTGGCATGGAAGGATTTGCCATAATAGAATATGAAGAGACATTGGCAGAAGAGATACACTGTCTGCAATTATTCTTTTCATGCCTCTCCCTGCTACAAACACATCCACACTATGTTGTTGCTTTGCTCATTAATTATTCTTTATCACCTTTGCGTAGGATAGGAGAGACAGTGCTAGTACAGAGCCAAAAGTCTGCCCTGTTTTGTGCTAATACCCAAGGGGGTTCAAGGAGCCTCTTCCCAGTATTCGTACAGCGGTGGAGCCAATGGGGGGGGGGGGGGGGCAGGGATGGCAAGCAAACTCCCCCCACCAGCTTTTAGGTGTATGTGTAGCATCTTTTCAAGACAAGAGATACAAAAGAAGATTTTGTGACCAATGACCCATCACTTCTCTTCACATACCATCCCTGGCTCTGTCACTGTTTAAAACCTGGCTTTGCTATTAGATTTGCATGCAGGAAAAGAACAAGATACAGCCCTGGCATTCCGCAGAGTGCTAGATTAGGGGCTGGGCTAATGCAGCCAGTGAAATTCCGTGGTTTTAAAGTGGCACAGTGAAGTTATAATCCTGACTGACCCAGGCACATCAAAACTTGAGCCAAACCCCATTAACGTTAATGGGCAGCTTCAGGCCCATACTGCCATCCTGTAGCATGGACTGGCAGAAAAACTGAATGCAAAATGGTCCTGTACAGAGCAGCTATAAAGAGTGCTTCTATGAATGTTGTACCCAGATCTCCTGAGCCATCCTGCCCTGTGCAAGCAGAAGGACTTGTGGAAAATAAAACTGTAGGCAAATGTCTCATTTTTAAATTCATTTTTTTAATTAAGAGAAAAATAACGTTGCTGTGCCAAGTTAATTTTTATTGACCTGAGCAGACCTAATATGAAATCCACAGGCAGAGTCTTATTGCTTACATATACATGACTGGCTAGTGTCTTGTTAGTATCCAGAAACTCTGTCATAGGGAACATAGCACATGCAAGACTAGACCAATAATTAATCTAATCCAGTATCCTCTTCCTACCACTGACAGTGGCTAATACTGGACATTTCAGAGGAATCATAAAACTCCATTATTTATCTAAGTTGCAGTGCTATGCTTTGGGAAGGGCAGGGGGAGGTGGGAATTCTGTCCCCAGCTGGCAATCAGCTTATGCCCTGAAGCAGGAGGATTGGTAGGACAGGAGATAAAAGCAATGGGGAAAAAATAACATAAGTTATTGGAAATATTGCTTTGGACTTTCTCTCTAATGCATCTCCCTGCAATCTAATTCTCAATAGTACAAATGACCTGTGAGAACACTATGTACAGCAGTGGCATATGCGCCTGTGCATACTTGGTGCTGAGGGTGTTAGCTTAAAAAAAGGATTTACTAGCTAGCCAGAAAGAGACCATTGTTTAGGGGTGAGTATAGAGGAGGGGTGGGAAACTTATTTGCTTCACAGGAAATAAGGGTGCCTTCATCCTTATCTCCTCTACATTTTCACTGCCTGATCTACTAGCGGTCCTGAACAGTTCCAGAGGGGTAGCCATGTTAGTCTGTATACAGCAAAAACAACAAGCATCTGCATCTGACGAAGTGAGCTGAGTCTCACGAAAGCTTATGCGTACAAAAATTAAATTTGTTAGTCCTTAAAGTGCCACAGAACTCTCGTTGTTTTAGCTGGCCTGAGCTTCAGACACCTTCTCACCTTCTAATATTAAAGCCATCTCTGGAACCAAGCAGGGGATTATTTTTGCTGGGAGTATGCAAGTTTGGGACTGTAAAGGTCCGGTATTTCTTTTGATCTACTAGGAGTTCTTTAGTGTGGCTAGTGCAGAAGGCAAGGGAGGTAGTGTGGGCTCTTTTAGTACTGTCCAATCATATCACAGGCATTTGCAGACTGGTAACCATTATACTTTGCCTTCGGCAAATAATTTTGCTGGATGGTACCTCAGCGGTACGAGGCACTGCAGTAAACAGAGTACCAGCAACTGCATGCCCATTACCGTTAGTTTTGTTTATACTTCAGAACCAGCAGACTGACAGAAATAGGTTTAGCCATTAGCTGACTCTTTTGTAATGCTACCTCCTTTATTATGTTTGAGAGATTTTTTTTTTCCAGGCTGGAGCAGGTCGCTTATAGCGTTGGCCTGGGGAAAGGAGACTTCACTGAGATATGGGCAACAAAGATGAGTGACAAATTGCAATGACACTTTTGTGTTGATAGTATCTTTTGAATGAGATAGTGAAGAGGGTGAGGGGAGTCGTTGCCTCCTGTACTTGGTATCCAGAGAACATTTGTGCTGGAGGCAGAGCCTGTATTCTTACAAGGAAAAGCAAGGTGAACAACATGCATCCTGGGAAATTACCCACTACATCTGTTTTCTGTACCCAGCCTCTTGAGCCCATAATCCTTTATAAAAACAAACTGCTATTAGAAACAGAGAATAATAGAACAATGATACAAATATAACAATAGGAGAGCAGGGTGTATGACATCAGCGATTGTGACTGAAGGCTGTGGTCTGCCCAGAAGCAGGACACATATAGGAAGCTTTGCTGGACCGACAGAGGAAGATGAGAGATTTATTCTCAACATTAAACACACTGTCCACTGCCAGCTGCCCAGTCAACCCTTTAAAGGAATGTAAATAAAAACATAGAAATACTAAGTACATAGGTCAAGAATGCAGTGCGCAATTTTAGTGTCTCTGCAACTATTGGATGATATGCTGTGGTACTGTGGATATCAGGCTCCACTCATTCAGAGCCAGCAGCAGGATCAAGGCCAGCATGACCTGGGACATGTGATTATAGTAAAGACAATATATAAAGGTAATATATAATTTTAAGTGAAAATTATTTTTATTTTTCCTGATACTACAAGAACTGATCAAAAGGTGTATTAGAAGATTCCTTGCACTGCTCCTTGCTGTCCAAAAGCTGTACTGTTTCCCAGTTAGCTTCATGGTGCAATTGAAGAGGTTGATTTTGAAAGCCTTTTGTAGGTCGAGTCATGAATATTTTATAAAGACTGCCTCTCCCTCCATATGGTTTGCCCCATCAGAGAAGATCAGTTGGGATACCTGAGTTGACCGTTCCATGGTTTGTATATATGGGGGCTTGGTAAGCCACATCCTCAGATGGTGTAAATCAGCATAGTTTTATTGAAGTCAATAGAGCTATGCAGATTTGCACCAGAGAATCTGGCCCTGTGTTCTCACTGGAGGGTCTTCCACTCTAAAATCCACTACTCCCTTGGACAAAACCTAAATCTGAGGGCTAAATTATTTGAAAAATTAAACGGTAAACTTCTGAGAATCACATTCTCTATCAAATGCTGTTCTGCCTGTCAATTAACTAAACAGGATTTCATCTCTAATGTACACTCACCCTTTGTTTTTATTCTGATTGACTGAGCCTCCGGTCATTGTAATCCAGACAGAGCTATTGATGAAATTCCAATCCATGCCCATGCTTGTCTTTATTTGTGTAACATTCTGCATGCTTTCCCAGTGCTTGATTTGTGGATGGGAGGGAGGGAGTATATATGCAGATATACCACTCCCTTTTTCTCACTGATACTGGTTGGGGGGAAAAAAAAGAATAAAACATCTGGGGGGCATTAGGGAGGGAGGGAGAGCTGGGGAAGGAAGGCAGAGAACAAGGCAGATGGGAGAAGGAACATATGTTACCTACACTTTTCTCTCCCCAGTTACAGTACTGATTTCCCCTTTGGTTTCTATACTTCTGAGATTAAGTAGGAAATTGGAATGGACTCTCTTCCCCACTGCTACTCTCCTATGCTCCCTTGTGGCTGGAAGAAAAAAAGATCCTTCCCAAAGCTCATTTTCCTTCTTTTTAATTAGGTCATTAAAAAAAGATCACTGACAAGTGTGTGGTTTTGGTGGTTTGCTTTGTTTCCTTTATTCATCATTAGCGTTGAATATTTTGAAAGCTATTGAGTTGTAAAATATAAACAACATCAACTCATTTGAGTCTTCTCCACCTAACTCTATTCTTCATATCCTATTGATTCATATGTGTAATAAAACATGCTAAAGGTGGATAAATCTAATTTAGATTTGAGTAAGAACATTTTAACCTCAATTATATATTGTACAATGTCTCTTGCCATTTTTAAATCACTTCCCATTAGAGCTGGTTGATAATTTGTCAACAAAACCTTTTTTTTCTGCCAGACAATGCTGATTCATCAAAATTTGCATGGAAATATATCTGAAATTTTCATCGGGAAGGTTTATCAGGTCCAGGATGGAATTTCTGGTCAGAAAGAGAGTGCAAAAGCTACTGTATCACAGCCAATAGTGGCCAAGGCACTCAGCTGGGATGTGGGAAACCCAGATTCAAGATTCAGGCACATCCCACGTGAGTGACTAAAGCACCAGGCTACATAGTCAGTTTTTCTCACCAGCCCAACTAATATTTAAATTATTTATACAGAATGAAACAGCTCCAACAGGAGAGACTGAGATTGACTCTATAGCCCAGCTTCAAGCCCCTGCTCTGAATTAGGCAGAGCAGGGACATGAATTTACTTCCGCCACATCCTGGGAGTGGTTTACTGCCCTAACTATGTGGCTTATTAGCTGTTATGGGTTGACTTGGTCTCTCTCTTGTTCTTGTGTTTTTCGTTCTGATACAGAACCAAAATAAATGTCAAAATCTCAGTTTTTCACAAAACAGAATACTTGTTTTCTGGCAAGCCCAATTTCCCACAGACAGGCATCTTTTTCTTTCTTTCTCTGCTTCAAAATGGGTTGCAATTTATTGGTATCTCTGTCCATGTCTGGGATAACAACTATCGTCTTCTCTAAGATCTCATATTAGGAAAGAAATTACTCCCTTCCATGTTTTCTTTCTTTTTTTTTTTTTTTTTAAAATTACACCTAGTAATCTTGCCACAAGTATTTTCTCCAGGCTCTAAAATACATTTGCTACATATCTACCCTATCACCTTATTGAAACTGATCCTGGAAACCATTTTTCTTGAAGGTTTTCTGCAAGATGAATGTTATGATGATACTTATTATCATCATCATCATCATCAGAACCGACGTGCTTTAGAATCATCTTTATCAAACAGAGGGAGTGCTAAATGAAGGGTTTTAAACAAAGTGGTTTTTACCTGAGATTCTAATAAGAGACCATTTCAAAATGAATTAGACATAAAGGAGTCCCATGTGATTTAAGAAAAAATGTAGTCGAATACAGTAGAAGCCAAATGGAGGTAGTTTGCGTTATTCAATATACATCTTCTCACATTAATCAATGTTGTTAAAACAGACTTGAAAAATGAATATTTATAGATATTCTTTCGTAACAATAAAAGTTAGTGTGAAATTCACCCTTTTACCGAGTGTCAGCACAAGACCAAGGTATCATTTAAATCCCATCTTCAGCCCTAAATTTAGGGCTGAAGAGGTACATAGGCTTGTGCTAGTCCTTTGCACAGAGGCCCAGATCCACAAAGGGACTTAGGTGTTGCAACATTCTTTAGGTACCTAGAAAAATCACTGGAACAAGCATGGGATCCAAAAAGAATAGATTAAGTACCTAAAATATTTAGGGAGAGATAGGTACCCAAAAAGGTGATCCACAAAAGTCAGCCACTTATGCTAGCCAATAGGAGATGCTGATGACAGGGGTGTATCCTAAACCCCACCCCTTCTTGTGGGAGCTAGGCACTAAGTATGGGCTGCAGAGAGGTGCCTATCTCTGCTTGTGATCCAGGAATGGGAACCCCTCTCTTGCCATCAGATGGCTTAGGTTGTTTTTGAATGACTTAAGCGCCTGCCTTACTCCACACAAAATGGTCAGAGGAGGAGGAGGTCGTTAACTTGTATCTCAGTGCTTACAGCATTCATTTGGGATGTGGGAAACTCAGGTTCAATTCCCCCCTCTGCCTAAGAAGGGGGAAGAATTTAACAGGTGACTTCCACTCATCTCACATAAGTGCTCTAATCTCTGGGTTACAAAATATTCTGATGTAGGTCGCTCTCATTTTGAAGCTCTTCTACTTTGAATAAATACTTTAAGAGTCACCTGGGGTGGAAGCCAGAGAGAATCTGGAACTGAGCTTACCAACATGGGATGTGGGAGACCTAGGGTCAAGGCCCCCAGATCCTATGACTAATTATTATATAAAAGTGGAACAGCTTCAACAGGTGAGATTAAGGAAGACCTCTATCAGAATATGCCATAGGTCAGTGGTTAGAGAACCATCCTGAAGACTTGTAAGACATCTGTGTTCAAATCCTCACTCCCCATCAGGCTGAGGAGCAATCAAACCTGGGTCTCCGTCATCTGGGGTTTAGTGCCTAGATATGTTTCTGGATCCAGACCTGAGTGAATTTCACTCAGAAATTGTGTGTTGTCTTCTAGATATTCTGACAACATTATAAAGTGAAATATATAAAAATCTGTTGCCCCCACCTTTTTGGGATCTATTTATTTACCAAATGCAAGTAATTTATCTGGGTAATTCCCATCAGTGTGAATAAGAGTTATGCATATAACTGTCCTAAACAATAATAAAAACATAACCTCCCTTTCTGTGCTTCCAATTTCCCTAACTACTATGTTAAAATAATCAGATGTTACTTCGGAGAACAAAAAGGTCCAGGATTTGGCCCCTTAACACATTTCTTCCATCTGTAATCTCTATGATTCTATGATATCAATTCAAGAAGATTTTGACAGTGTGACTCAGGTAATAGCAAGTGGGAAAGTAATCTAAGGGGGGAAAAAATCAATTTTAACTTGAAACATATTTGTCCTTGAAGACAAGCTGATCTGATAAATTACATGAATGTATTCAGATGTACGTGCTCTTAAAAAGAGTTTCACATTTAGAAGATATTTTATAGATATTCTGCAATGCAGAGATTGCTATTTGTAAATACTCTCATATATTGCACCCACTTTACACTGGTAAAATGGGCAAAGTGGCTATACAATGCCGATTTTGTAGCACTTTCCACAGGCATAAAGGACAATGGAGAATAAGGCGCATTGTCCACTTGTGGTAATAAACATGAGAATTCACAACTTCCCAAGATGTCTTTTTTCTTCTTAAAAAATACATGAGAGAAAGCATAATTTCCTGTGGATTGGTTTAACTACTTCTCATTTCCCCCTCCCTTCTCCCTCCCTCCCCCGCTTCTGTACTTATTCATGTGTGTTACAGAACAGTCAACATATGTGAACATTTGATAAAGGATATGATTAAGTGAAAGAATGTAGACTTTTGTAACATAGCCACATAGCTACTTGGAACTTCCCTGACTGAAACAACCAATTGATTCCAAGTGTAATTGGGCACCAAACAATTATTAGGTGGCATGATTTTTATTTATTACCTGGAATGGATTCATGGCAGTGACCTAGAGGTAAAAGGATAGATATCCCATTACCAATTTCCAGACTCTTCCAGTTCCCCACCTGAGACATTACTGTTTCTCTTTTATTGCATAACTAACTCAAGTCGGTTTTTGAATAAACTGTTCTCCATGCAAGTAAGGGAACCTAGGATTTTAATACAGGTTTGAAACAAAAACATGTTGAGGTGAGCTGCCATTGAATTCATATGGTATATTACTTTAAATAGAAGGAGCTATTGCTTTAAATGAAAGAGGCAGCTCTACATAGCTACCCTTTCACCACTAATCAAGTTGCTGACATTAATACAGTCAGTGGAAACTACTTATATTTCAAAGGTGAGAAAGTGAGAATGAGATACAGTAGTTATTCACTACTGCCCTCATTTCATTTACCTCAACATTGAAAACATCAATAATTGCCCCTTATGTAACCACTGATTAACAGGTCTGCTTGACAGGGCTTAAGGCCTTGCTCCAAAGAATTGTTTACACATAAGTGAACAGATGTCCCTAAAAAGTTCTCTAGACTTATATGAAGGATGATGTTCTAGCCCACACACAGAAATAGGGGTGTGAACACTTGATTGATCTAGTGAGCAAAGAGATGCTTCTTTCTTCATACAGTATGTTAGGAATTATTAACTTTAGTTACACTTCTCTTCCTGACACAATTTTATAAATGTATCAGTTAGCATATAGCCATTGCTGTTTGCTTCTCTTCATAATTGTTACTTGATAATTGTCAGCATTTATCACACTACATTGCCAGCACATTGCATTCCTGATCTGGAATAATGACCCTCTAATGTGATCAGGGGACATTTAAAGTTCCTCTCTTCATATAGTTTGCAGTCTCTTATGAACAGAACAATCAAAATTCATTGCCTAAAGGACCTTCTACTGTTGGACATTCAGAATCATTTGTAGTCATCACTGGTTTGGGCTAGACTTAAGTGCTACAGTATCCTAAGAAGCTAGACCTGACCCTGATCTGTGTATCACCTTGTCCTTTGGAAGTTGGAACATTAAAAGGACAAAACCCCACTGCTGAGAGCTACATTTGCACAAAGTACCATTTTGCTGCTATGAAATGAGGCTCTACTGTAACTGCAATATACTCACAATTTAATAACTGCTGTTACCTAGCACAGTATTTCATTTTCCCCAATTAACCCTCCCAGAAAACGGTGAATATTCAGCATAATTATTTTCAAGTTAGCAAAACATTGCCTCCATAGCTAACGCTAATGGCATTCAATGGCTAACTTTTTAGGAAGACAAGTCATAAAGCCAGTTCCCCGGGACATACTGTACAGTACATCTTGAAACTAACAACCTGATGAATCCCATAAAAACACGGTGACTGTACATTTGAGTTAACTTGCCAAAAGCAAAGAATATGCAAAAGACTTAGTACAGTTATTGCACATTCCATGCAGTTAACTCCATTTCTTCAGCATGCAAATAGTTAATTTTGGATCCACTGCATCATAGGAAGAAAGCTGGCGAACATCTTCAAGACTTTATGGGTACAGAGAACCTTCTTGGGGCTCGGCTGATGTCACATGTGGCTCTCACAGAGGCCCTTCTAACTTACACAAGACTATGAGAGCTATAATTGCATTAAGCCTGATTTCCATTGAAGGGTTCCTTCTTGTTGCACTGTCTGCGGTTACCTAGGAATGAGCATGGGGTGAGAGAAAAATATTACAGTGCAAGGGGCTTCAGGTGTGTATCTTTTACAGCTGTTGCTGCTTCCGAGGTTTCTTACTGAAACAAAAAATCCTGTTTTTCTTCTGATTGTCAGGTTTCATGACTGGCCTTGAAAACTAGAGGTTGATGGATTGTCTGGATTATTTGTTGTCAGAATATTTATGAGGAGGTTCTCTGAGTTAGGTCTTTAAGAACACAAGGACAGTGAACAGTCTTTGAAGTAGATTTAGAATAAATGAAGAGATGCAACTCAAAATGTTCCCAGTCAGTTAAGGCCATAATACACAGTCTGCTCTCGTTTATGCTGTGTATTAATATACTATTCTATGAAATGTTCCCTTTTGTAGCAGCATATCCCAGGGGCATATAGAAAGTTTAATAAAATAGTTTATCGTCTTTTCTAAGAACCTGGGAAAAAATCCTCAATTTATTTTGTTCCACAAATACAAAAATTCCCCTATTTTCTTCCATTCTGGCTTGAAGGGACAATTCCTTGAGGGGAAAAAATGGAACTTCACATCTTCACCGTGCCATAAAACAATGGGTTCCAAAGTTTTTTATGATGTGGACCACAGTCCAGCAGGGATATCTGTTTATGATCATCTTTCTCCCAACGTGCAATTATGCAGATCACTTCTCCACTTGTTCATAAATCATATTGCATCCATGTGACAGTTATAGCAGTTGCTTATATATTGTAATTGTAAGAAACCATTAATGTATTTTAACTGTCTTCAAAGCAGTGATTTGCCCTCTTGACTCCTGCCAACATGGAGAAGCCACAACATGAGACCAGCCATCTCTTTGTAAACCACCAGCAAGTGCTTCAAGAGCACGATTTGGAAACTACCATCCTAAAGATGATCAGACTTGAGCTCTGTCAGATCAGTGCCAGGAGTCAATTCCAGCCCAGAAAGGCCACCCCACTAAACACTCTCTGCCCTGAGTGCTGAGATTTTCCAAGACATCTAAAGAATTTAGAAGTACATCTTCCATTAATTTTAACATAAAACAAAAGTTTAAATCCACTAGATAGCTTTAAAAATTACAGCATAGGAGCTGAAAGCTGACCCTGGTAGCTTGATTTCAAGTACAATGATATATGCCAGAAGTAATCTGGATGCCAGTGCAATTCCTGGAGAACAACATAACATGTTCTCCATGGTTAATAACTCCTAATGAGTGGGTAGCTGACTGGTTACAAGGGTAACTCCAGGTACAGCTCATTGCAATCTGCATTGCAAATGATGAAGTCATTAAGGTCAGAAGGAACCATTATAATCATCTAGTTGATATGCTGCAGCACATAGGCCATGGAATTTCACTATATGATTCCTGAATCAAGCCCCATAACTTCTGGTTGAGCTACAGCAAATCATGCAGGAAGATATCAAATCCTGTTTTAAAGACTTTAAGTGAAGAAGAATCTATCACATCCTTAGGTAAATTGTTCCAGTGGATAGTTACCCTCATTGGTAGTCTGAATTTATGTACCTTTAGTTCAGCTTCCAGCCATTAGATATTGTAAGTGCTTATAGACAGTGATTGAGTCATCTCTTAACCTTCCTCTTGATTAAACTAGATTGAGGTATTTTTAGTCTCATTGTAAGGCAGGTTTTCCAGACATTGAATCATTCTTGTAGGTCTGCCCTGAACCCTTTACAGTTTGTTATCATCCTTTTAAGAAGCAAGGACACCAGAACTGGGCACAATATTCCAGTAACCAACTCACTAATGCTATACACAGTAGTAAGAACACCACCTTACTTCTGCTCAATATTCCAATGCTTATACATCCAGGAATCACATCTGTTCTCTAAGCCACCCACATGCATTACTGTGGTAAGGTCCAGACATAAAACAAAAACAATCACAAAAGCCTCGCAAAAGATTCTCTTGGCCACTGATGCCTCCTGGGATTCAAGGAGCAGTCAGTGTTGTAAGAGATTATGAACTTTGAGGGTGAGCATACATTCCCTCAATAGACTTGATATATGTGAAGCTTGTATCCTCATGAAAGCACATATCTTGTCCTTCTGTTAAATGCTTCCTGAATTGGCCAGTCATTACTCCTTATAAACACTAGAAGAATGAGCATCATATACCAAATTGGTTATCCATAACTCTTTAACTTTGTCATTATTTTTCGCTAATCTGAGTGTAATATGGAAAGATGATTTGCCTACCATGGCCAGAGTGTAACTAATGCAACAAGCAGTAGTGATATCCAAAAGGAATGAAACAGTTCAAGTACTAGTTTAGAACGTTTTCTACTGAATTTGGAAGTGTAGCTCTTTCCCCAGGACTTAGAGCTTGGCCCTTTTCTATGGGGATACACCCCGGCTCCCATGCAGCATTATTTACATGGGATTTGAGGTAGGCACATGGAACCACACACACAGAACAACTTGCAGGGTCAGGGTCTTAATTTGTAAGTTGCTTTGTTTTTAAAGGGGCAAGGGTGTCCATCACACTGATAGAATAAAACTACAGGCCAACATTTTCAAAATTAAATCTTAATGGGAGCTGTTGGGCTGTTATTTTGAAAGTTTGGCCACTTAGTTGTCTATGTATTTGGGAGCTTATAATTAGGCTTTTTTTTTGTTTTGTTTTAAATCCTGGTCATAGCATTCAGAGTACCAGTTAACTTTAGCCCCATCTATATCAAGTATGGAAAATATAGCGTAGCATCTTTTTAGAAAACCATGCTTAACCATGTTGTGTGCCACCTGTAGGCTGATTTCCACTAGTGAACAGAAATAGAGTATATAACAAGGTTTGTAAAATGTCTAAACAAGCAAAAAAAACCTGAGTTTGCATTGTTCTATCAAAAGATAGGTTTAAGCACAATTCTCTAGGAAGGTACTAATCATGATTTCTAAAAATCAGTGTAGACAGGTCACTGGAGTCAAAAAAAGTCATTCAGTGTGTAGTGCTGGCTCTAATATACAGTATACAACATTCATTCAAATCACTGAACATTGTTTATGTAAGTAAAGACCGTGTTCTTTCTCTTCAAATTTCCCAGGAGCATCATCTCCTCTATTGTGGGATTTGTCTTCTCATTTGGGAAATGAAATTTAAAAAAAAAAATAGTTTTGCTTATTCAGCAGCAGATTTGGAAATTTTAAAATATTTTACACACAGAAAAGAAAACACTGCAAAATATCAATTTCAATATTGAAAAATCCTGTTTCTCAGTCTGAACACTCGCTCATGAGATGTTTGGTATAAAGGATGAGGGATCTTTTCACTAGTGTGTTGTCTTGAACAACAGGTACAGCATAGAATTCAAGAATGTGCATAAGAAGTTGAACTATACAGGAAGATATGAAAAAAACCTTCAGATTATTTTATTCACAAAATCCTACCTCTTCCAAAACTGATGTTTTCCCACCATCAAATATACCCTTAATGGATAAAAAGACCAACAAAAACACTCAGTTCAGGAAATATTCTATAATTCATGATAAAAACATGGCAATATATTTTCCCACAATGTAGGTGGACAAAATATTCCAGCTATTGAAGTGGAAACAAAGTTACTAAATCATGTATCAGTGTTTTCAGGGAGGACACTAGTTAGGAATCACAAATGGATTTATAGCCACATTTTCAACCCAATAGCTAAATTTGTGGCCACACCAATTAAAAAAATACATAAGCTATATCTCTGTGTGCTCCCATATATGTGTATATAAATACCAGTTTGCATGAGGGAACAGATGTGTGCACAGATTTTGCTTACACATATTCAGATGTCTAGCTGAAACTATTACCCTTATTCTTGCAGTTGTTACAACAATTTGTAATAGTACTTACCGATGGTGAGGATTTTGCTGTTCTTCTCTTGCTCCTTTTTGCTTTCTTGATCCGTCCTCTTAACCACTTCCTCATGCACTTCATATGCTTGAAAGATCCATGTGAGAAAGGAACAATGTTGACTCCCCATTATTCCACTTTTCTGAAGTTGCCATCTTTGCATAAATAACCCTCATCCAGGAGATAATTACACATACTTGAGGAGATTTAATGTCAGTTCATATTTTAGAAAATTTAAATTCCTAAAAAATAAAGAATAATTTTTATTAATGATTTAATGTTATGACATTAAAACAGGTGTTAACAATAGAGTTAGTACAAAGATATTCACACCCATATTTTCTGGGTTTTTGGGCAAAAATTTGGAAGTTTCAGTTAATATGATGTTACAATCATACAATGGATTGCTTGAACCAAGAAGGCTGAACTCATATATGTATGTGCAGAGTTCCCCGACATGGCCCTGAGTGCTTACAAAAAAATAAAAGGAGAAAAAGATTTTGAGAATCAAAAGCATGCAGATGGTTCTTGCAAATAAACTGTTGGGCATCTGTTTGTACAGATGTGGAATGTTAATCATAAATGAAAGATAATTCAGCTGGCCTTAGAAATATAGCAATATTTCACTTTTCTATTAAGATATATTATTATTGTGTACAATGGTGTTCTGAAATTTCATAGTGTTTGGAGTAGGGCAGTCAGCTGCCTGCTGAAGAGATTTTATTTTCCTCTTGATCTCTGCACTCATTAGGAGATAATTATCTTGGGCTAGATCAATCCCTTCACTTCCCAGGAAAAAAAGAGGTCTGAGATCTAGTAGCCCCCTAATGAGGGATTCAGAAAAGGCTGAGCCATGGCTGACCATCATCTTCCTTTTTCCTTGGAACACTGAAGAAGCACTGCAGCCTCTTTCCTCTTCATTAGTTTAGGAGTATGTTCAAACGAGGAAGGGATGAAGCTAAGATCCAACAACTTTTCAAAGTATCACTTGTAGGTGATTCTATAAATATCTGATCTAGAGTTAATTCTGCCTGATTCTTCAAACTCTCCCTTTCAAATCACTCCTCTCGTCTGAGTAAGTGATCATCTAGAAACACAAGGAGATCAATCTAATTTCTGATCCTCCTAGTCCTCTCCTTTTAAGGATCTAGGCCTCAGTCTGCAAAAGGACTTAAGTAGCTAACTCTCAATTTAATGCCCAAATCCAAAATGTAAGTGCTATCAAGATCCTCAAAACCCCTGCTCAGCTGCTACCACCTAACTCTGGAGGGTTCACTCCAAGAGTTCCTCGGGTGCCTTAGTTTCTGCCTGTAGGCATGTGCACAATAACCTCACACCTGAACCATAGTGAGATCTTCAAACTAGGTGAAGATAGACAGGAATGCCTGTTTTGCCTGGAGGGTTCAATTAATTAGGCATTCTCAGAACATGCCTAACTCCACCCAAGAGAGCCAAGAAAGGGGAGGTGGCCTTTATAACACTTAACTAAGGTGATCAGATAGCAAATGTGAACATTTGGGGATGGGGGGGGGGGGGTAAAGGGTAAATAGGTGCCTATATAAGAAAAAGCTCCAAATATTGGGGCTGTGCCTATAAAATTGGGACATCTGGTCACCCTACTTTTAACTCAGTGATTAGGGCATGCTCCTAGGATGTGAAGACCTAAGTTCCTCCTTTACCTAATGTGGGGGAGGGCCTTGAAAAGGGGTTTTTGGTTTTCTAGCTGAGTGCCCTAACCACTAGGACTATGAGATATTTTCATATAGGCTACTCTCAGTCTCTCCTGTTAAAGCCATTCCACATTGTATAAATAGATATACATTGGACCAGAGAGAGTGGGAATGGCTCAGTGTTGCAATGTATAAATCCCTTTGTGACACTGGTCCTCAGCCCCTTGTTTAGGGTCCTCTTAAGTGAATCGGAAAACAGCTTTGCAAGTTCCCAGTGCAGTGTGTGCTGCTGCTTCTTTTGGTGGCAATGTGGGAATTCAATGTTTATGCTGTCAAAATGTTCTTAACTATACAAACAAGAGAAGGGAAATGGTGACTTTCAACAGTTTATAACTGAGTTAAACCTGAATGAAAGGCACATTTCTAGACAGGAGGTTTTCTTCCTGACTAATTTCCAAGGTGTTCTCCAAACAATGGAGTTGTTGGCAGTTTTCAAAATATAGTTTCAAGATCTTTTATAATGGAATGTTTTAGGCAACCTAAATATAGAGGTTGATATCACCTCCTCCATAAAATTATAATACCAGGCACTTGTATGCTTCTTTTCTTCCATGGATATCAAAGCATTTTACAAGGTAGGTATCATCAACTTATTCTACTGATAGGAAATTGAGGCACAGATGTTAAATGAGTAGTTGAAAAGCAAATCAGTGGCAGAACAAGGACTAGAACCAAGGTCTCCTACCTTCCAAACAGTGGCTCTAATCCTTAGGGAAGAGAAACTGATAATGAAACAGCACCCACTCTGCTTGTCAACAGAGCCCTTCAGTTTTCCAGGGGGCAATCAACAATTTACACATATTTAGGCACCCTACCTGCAAGTGCTTCAGCATGTGCATAACTCATGTGTATCCTCATCAATCACAATGGGACTCCCACAAACAAAGTTACAAATATGCTGAAGTGTTGGCAGAATCAGACTGTCAGACCCAGATCCACCAAGGTACTTAGACACCTGAACTCTGGTTTTGCATGCTAAGTCCCAGTTTTAGGCACCACTGCAATCCACAAAACTCTTGTTTGGCTGTCACCTATCCCTGTAGGCACCTAAACTCACTTGGTGCCTAATTTCCATATCTACTTAAGTTTCTGCCTCTGGTTATGTGCTTTGCTGCCTCATTCTAGGCATCTGGATGCCCATCTCTCACTTAAGCTCCACAGGAGTCTACAAACTGGGGAAAGATAGCAGAAAAGTGTCTCTTTCACCCCAGGGACCTATTCAGTGGGCAAGCTCAGAGGCTGCTACTGATGACCTCATAACTTTTAGCACACTGGTTAGTGTACTCAGCTTGGATGTGGGAGACTTAAGCTCAGTTTCGCCTGCTTCCTAAGGAAGAGACAGGACTGGAACAGGGGGTCTTCCAAACCTCTCAGGAACATGATTGTACCACTGACCTATGGGATTCTCTGATATACAAGTACCTCCTGGTGAAGAAGCTCCACTATGTATAAATAATTAAAGAATCAGAGAGGCAGATCGGGTGTCTCTCATTTCCCAGATGGGCACCCTAAACACCAAACTATACTGTCACTTGCTCCCAACCTCCCCTCCCCCCCACATGATTTTATTTATTTAACCCAAACTAGGCCAGCTTCAACAGGAGAGATTGAGAGAGCCCCACTCAAACAATGCCCAAAGCTCAGTGATCAGAGCACATACCAGAAGGTGGGAGACTACTATTTAAATCCTTTCTTCCTCTCAGACAAAAGGGGGATGTTAACCTGGGAATCCCAGGTAAGTACTGTGAGTTAAAAGTTATAAAAGTAGAAATGGTACCAACACATGCTGCTGCCATTTTGTGTAGAGTCAGGCAGGTGCCTAACTCATTCTCACAATAAATAACTCCGGGACCTAAACTGTCTAACTCCAAGTTTGTGAATCACAAGCAGAGATAAGCACCTCCCTGAAGCCTGGATTTAAGTACCTATCTCCATGAGCTGGATGGGGCTTAGAACACATCCCTCTTGTCAGCAGCTCCCACTGGCTTCCTGCCTCCTATCGTGGCTTTTCTTAGGCACCTATCTCTCCCCATTCATTGCATAGGGAGCCTAGGTCCCTAGCTCAGGTTTTGTGGATCAGTGTTGTTGTGATTTTCCCATTGTGTTTCACTGAGCAAACAAAGAACCTCACAAGCTCTTGTCTTTCTTTCACTAAAGCCTGTCTCTTCCTGCAAAACAGAGAGAGATCTTGTCAACACACAAACTTTCACTGATTGAATTAAACCAGTTTAAAAACACAGCATAGGTTAAACTGGGTGCAAGTTTGTGTATAACCCAGGTCAAATATTTTGTTTTACTTTATTGCTTTCACTTCTGATCAATGACCCAAAGCCATTATTTAGTCTGAACCAGTGAGTCAGGATTGCATCCAGTGTTACTGTTTTAACCAATATACTGATGTATTAATCATAACAATGCAGGAAATATATCTCCAGTTAGATTCTAAAAACATATGAGAAGGATGATTCAATGCAGTTTTGCAGTTCAAGAACGAGGCATATGGGCATAGCTGTATAGGGAGGCTTGCACAGTATTTGACTGGGTTATAGCTGACCCAGGGAAATATGATTAGCCCTCTCATTTTCACCTGTACGTTAAATTAAGCCATAATTAAAAAAATAAACAAATCCCAAATTGACACAATTTTTCCTATGCAGGTTGAACGATGCTCGTTTACAAATCTTGAGAATCTGGCTCATATTGTCGAGCGTCACTGCAGTATGTAAGGGATTATTCTTGTGATTTTTCTTTCACAGTGGTAGAAAATATAAAATATTTCAAAATGAGCTACTTTTATTTTTCCTCCGTCCTAGTAATTCTCTCTAAAATGACTACTTTTAAAAATCATTTCTTTCCACGTACAGTTTTTACTACTCTCTTTTTTTTTTTTTTTTTTTTTTTTAAGCCTTTACAGTGAACCTATATTTCCAAAGCTTTAGTCCTAAATTCAATTAGGAACGCTATCCTTTTCAAACAATCTATATACTTTTAAATGAAAATAAATCAACCTAGATTTATCCTGTGTATCCTGTGTATACTACTGAAGACAGCACCTGAATGCTCTGTGGTAAATCCTAATTAAATCAGGGTAATCTGTAATGTGATTCAGACCAAGGTAAATTAGGTGCCATAGTTTCTGTTTGTTCTAGATTCATGAACTATTTCAAAACTTATTTTCCACTCCTAATGAGCTAATGAATGTTACCTCATCATAAATCTTAGACTGAGTGTGCTTTATTTTGAATTATTTTCATATTCACTAAAGAGAATTTAGGAGCAAAGTTTTATCTTTTTTCTTCTTTGGGAAAGTAAGGAATGACTGATGATCTAGATAGAAATTATCTCCTCACTTAACAACACATGAAACATCCACAGAGGTATCTGGTCTTAGCAACAATTTACCATGGAGTAAATTTCAGGGAGAAACAAAGAGACAGGACCAGTGACAGAGCTAAGAGACGAAGCACTTTAGACAGGTAGCTTAGAAACAAAAGCAATTAGGTTTCTAAATGTGCCATTGCTTCTAAAATTCTTGAATTTGCTACTTGTTGAATTAAATCTACTACTATGATGAGATTCAGTTAGGTGTTCAGAGTCCTCAGTGCACTGAGGTATTTAGAAAAGATACTGCAAGGTTAGGCAGAGGAAGGTTTGGCAATACATTTATCTATACATAGGTTGTCACCTATTAATATTGTCTGAAATACTGCACATTGAATATTATCTTTATTATTTTCGTACATGCCGTAACACTGATGTGGTACTGAGAAGAAGTGGAGGTGTATAACAAAATACATGTCACTTCAGCATAACCCAAACTATCTAGTATGGGCAATGTCTCCACTCCCATTAAAATTAATGAGGGCCTGAATCTCTTTGACAAACAGATACCAATAAAGAGACTTAATATCCACAAACAAGACTTCCAATCCATGCACTACTTAACACTCTTGCACTTGTGAGGTTTCCCTACTACACCTTTTATGGCCACATCATAGCCTATTGGCCTTATGTTCGTGCTTCCCTCACCTTGTTCTAGTGGTTTCTATAAGGGACAGAAGTTCAGCTGCATAAGTATCTTTCAAAGACTGTAATCTGTTAATAAAATATCTAGGTAATGTAGATGTGTTTTAGGATGAGATCATTATGGTCTCAGTGGTGGTTTTACACAAGTTCAAAACTTTTTTTGTGTCCCCCCCCCCCCACTCCTGCAAAAAAGTGATAAAGAACAAGAACTAAAACCTTTACAAATTCCTTTAATACATAGCGATTTTTTCCCCCAAATGTGACAGCTGCCATCTTGGCTGACACCCCAGGCACTGAGCCAGGAACTTCCAGAGCTAAAAGTTTAAATTACAACAACTTGAGCTAAAGCACTCTTGTTGGGGCTGTAACATTCTCATATCCTCTGTAAAAGTAAGCACAGAGTGGAACCTGTAACACATACTTGCTAGTGGGTTACATCTATTAAAAGAATCTCATCCCAAGCAACTAAAGCCAACAGCAATTTGAAACCTGGATGAATATTCATTATTTTGCCCAGTTTACAGGGTCTGCACTAGGGACCTCCAGAGCTAAAACACACCAACCTTGAGTTAAACTTCTTTTGGCATTATACCTTCATATCATTTTCAAGTTAGGCAGACACAGGAACCTGTAACACACTCACCAGGAGGTTACACAACCACTTCTTGAAGCTTTAGGAGTGAGCTAGTGCCCACATATACCTTCTCTTTTCAAGCTCTTTCTTTCTATGGTTGTGAAAATTGTCCATCAATAGGATTAGATTCATTAGGAGGGGAAAATATAAACTCAGTAAGTGGAATTTATTGTCCCATGCATTTTTTCTCTTCTGTGTAAATCAAATATATTTTATATTTCATTACATTAGGTCAGCATCTTAAGGGCTGGCAAGATAAATTATAATATGATATAATTCTAGTAAGAATATGGGAGGACTGATCAGATTTTGTTCACTTTGGCATATTTTTTCTTCTAATCCTTGCTTTTTCTTTCTTCTCATTTCATCTTTCTAGGTTTCTTCAATTAGATATTTCAAAAAATCAATCCTGGTTAAAGTTATGTGAGAGATATGCTAACAGATAAAAATTAATGCCTTTTCAGTTTGCTTTTCTTGTCATTTTAAAATAAAACTCCACCTATCCCCTTTCTTCCTTCTCTGTGTCATCTAGCAGCTTTGATGCAGAAGTTTCATCTCATGAAGTAAAACTCACTTTTGCTCATGAAAATCACCTTTCACGAGAAGGAAGGGAATAAAATTGTGCTGTAGAGGTTATTTTTTTCCACGTTTGTACCGATAATGATTTATTAAAAGGTATTTTGTTTCACTTTGGGCTAGATTTTCAAGGGGCTGTTTTTGTTTGTTTTGTTTTGCTTTGCTTTGCTTTTTTAAGACTCAACCAAATTCTTTTTCATCCTTTTGCATTTGCACAAAACTTAAGCCCATATGTTATTTCCAAAAATCTCAAATTATTTGTGCTTCTAGCTACTTAATTTTTGCCTGAAATTAGGACCTGATCCAAAGACTTCCATTGATTCCAACAGGCTTTGGATCAATCGCTTAGGCAGAGAGAGTCACAGTTACTACGATTTGAACCAAAATTTGAAGTGTGGGAAGAACAGTGTGCAAATTTTGAAAATATAAATTTCTCCCATTAAAAAAGGTTGGGCATTTTGACTTTCTTTGTGTACAAAAATTTTCCATGCAACTCTGAGGGATTGTCTACATGAAAAAAACTGCATCAGTTCAATGTAACGTGTGAATTTAAACTAATTTTCAAACCCCTTTGTCAACATTCATATTTCAGTTTAGGAATGGTTTTAAATCAGTTTTTAAACAGATTTAGTGAAACCAATATAACTCCTTTGTAGAGATATTTTGCTTTAAGGGTGGCTTATTTGGTTGATCCTAAACATGTTCCTCATTCACTTAAGCTCATTTTAAATAAAAAATAAAAAACAAAAAACTTCATTTAACATTCATTAAGATCTCTCATCAGTAAACTAAACCATAAAAAAATTGAGGATTAAAAGGTTGCAAAATCAAACACTCAGAGTAGGAAATGCTAGCACAAACATTGTCCATACAACCTTAATAGGGATCTTTTGTGCATCTGAATTACAATACGGCCTTTAATTACATGCCAAAAGGGCTATCTGTGATGCCACATGCAATGGAAGTTAGTAAGTCGACGGGAGTTACGCAAGCTACTCTGCATAGCTTGCGTAACTCCTGTTGACTGCTGCTGAATTCTCAGGTAAGTGTAGACCTGGCCTTAGTCTTCAATGTATATTTTACTGCCACTGTTATCTTTGTTCCACCATTCAGTGTCATCGATCAATATATTGAAAGATTAAATTAAACTATATTCAAACAAAACATACTTCAAGTTTTAATGACTTTTTTAAAAATGATTTTTTAATGACTTTAAAACTTATGTAACAGTTTGTAAGAAGCCTATAAACAATGTACATGAGAAGGAACTGGTTGGTCTCTGCATCCATTTTTATTTTTAACTCTCAATAATATTATTGTCTGGCTCAATCTCAGAGCAAAATGTTTAAAGGACATTTATAAAGACTCTAACAAACAAAAGTTCTATACTCTTTAATAAAAAGCCAGCTGCATGAGCTCTACAAAAGTTCCTTTTGTCAGTTCAATTGTATTAAACATTTGATGAATTTTCATGTTCATCTGGATATTTATCATCAAAGTATTCTTCAGTATCACCAAAGGCAGTCAATTCTCTGTAGATTACCTTGGCACCTGCTTTGATGCTATGTATATTTCCCTGGGGTTTGGTTATACCCGGAAGTCACTACAGAAGTTTTACTTGAAGGTCTGTAGGCTAAGAAAGAAAACTGTCTGTAAATGATCCAGCCACCATTTCTGCTTTCTGCTTTCTCTGAATTTCTCTGTTTTTCTGTCTTGAAAAATACTAAAACAGGGAAACGGTAGATTATTTCTTCTTGAAAGGATCATATGATCATTCTCTTGCTCCTAAAGGATTGGGAGAGGATAGGTATTAATTTTACATACATTTTACATCTAGCACCTTTCATCCTGGAGGAACACAAAGCACTTGCAATCTAAAATAGTCTTTGACAACATGCTACTGTTCAGACAGATTCTGCAAGCCTTGCTGATGTTGAATCAGTGGAACAAGTCACGTGAGTAACTAACTACTCAGCAAGAGTGAGGTTAGAGAATGGAGCCAATAATAAGGTCTTTAATTTCCAGCAGCATCGCTAATTAAGAGCAAGACAACATATTAAAGTTGCCTCCAACTTGGCTTGCAATATTTTTCTATTGTCCATCTAAGACTGTATGTTTCTTGGATTTCACCAACAATTGTGGAAACAAACATGGGGTAGGCCTAATTCTTATTCATCTTCCTTGACTCCAGATAGAGTCTAAAAAGAAGCCAAATAAGAGGAAACTAATCATAAAACCAGTGCCTTTCTGCCAATCCAGAAAATAATGTGACACCTGTAAGTGGGGAAAACATATAAAAAATCCCAAAATTTCATTTAAAGAGACAGGCTCTTCTGTCCTTTATTTGATCCAAATCACAGCCAGAAGCCCCCTTAATCTTTTCTGGTGGCTTAATAAACCTTCACAGGCTTAGCCTGAACTTTGTCTGTTGTGTGTGAGTGAACTGAGGACATATGTGTTCTCTGAGGATATGTCTACACTGCAAAGTGAAGACAACTTACTTAAAATCAACTTTCATCCACCGATCTTTAGAAGTCATTGGAGCACGTCCACACCACGCTCCTTTCGCCAGACTTGTGTGTCCACATCACCACGCTTGTGTCGACATTCAAAGCAGTGCACTATGGGTTGCTATCCCATAGTGAAACTAGCCGTGGTGGCTGTTGGGACAAGTTTCATGATGCACTGCTCTTTCCCCCTCCCTTCTTCCCCCCAAACAAACAGGAAACTGTTTTTCACGCCGTTTGTTTATGCCACGCGTTCGCCATTGCTGCAGAGACATAGAGCCAGCTCAACTCTGCACTATTGTTGGGAGCCTCACAAATACATCGTGACTTATCCTTGAGTATTTTCAAAGGAAAGCGAGAACCCAAAGCACAGGCAACAGCAATATCACAGAGGCTACCCTGCTACAAGACATCGAGCATAACAATTCCTGATTGCTGCAGGCCGTAATGCATCATCTGCAGTCCGTGGAGCACCAGTTCTGGTCCCAGGAAACAAGCAGACTGGTGGGACTGCATTGTTATGCAGCTGTGGGATGATGATCGGTGGCTGTAGAACTTTCCTTGGACTTTGCACAGAGCTGACCTCCTTCCTGAAGTGCATGAATACTTGCTTGAGACAAGCTCTGACGATGGAGAAGCGAGTGGCCATTGCTCTGTGGAAGCTGGCAACCCCTGACTGTTACCACTCAGTTGGGAATCAGTTTGGAGTTGGTAAATCTACAATGGGAACTGCCATGATTCAAGCATGCAGGGCTATCAATAGACTTCTGCTAAGAAGGGTAGTGACTTTGGAAAACATGCAGGACATAGTGGACGGGTTTGCCACGATGGGGTCACCAAACTGCGGGGGCCGGGGCATTGATGGCACACACATCCCTATCTTAGCACCTGACCATCTAGCAACAAAGTACATAAACCGCAAGGGGTACTTTTCCATGGTACTGCAGGCCCTTGTGGATCACAGGGGTCGTTTTACCGACATCTCTGTGGGGTGGTCTGGAAAGGTGCATGACTCATGCATATTTAGGAACTCGGGGCTTTTCTCTAAGATGCAGGTGGGCACTTTCTTCCCATACTGAAAAATTCACATTGGGGGTGTGGAAATGCCAATAGTGATCCTGGGAGATCCTGCTTACCCCTTGCTCCCTTGGCTAATGCAGCCATACACAGGGCACCTTGACAGTGACAAGGAGCATTTTAACAACAGACTAAGCACTTGCAGAATGGTGGTAGAATGTGCGTTTGGGCATTTAAAAGCCAGATGGAGGAGTCTCCTTACTAGGCTGGACATGAGTTAAAAGAACATCCCATCAGTTATATCTGCATGCTGTGTTCTTCATAATGTGTGTGAAGCGAAGGGGGAAAGGTTCCCCCAAGGTTTGGCTGTGGAGGCAGATAGACTGGCCACCAGTTTTGAGCAGCCAGATGTCAGCAATACGCTCAGAGCGCTTCGCCTTCCGGAAGCACTGAAAACCAGGTGTTGCAATGAGACGCAGTAATGATTTCTGTTTCTGTATGTTTTGTGCCTTTGCTTACCATCCCCCCTACCATAGATATCACTATCCTCCAAAGCCCTCCCAAAACATGCTATGAATTAATAAAGAGACGTATTGAAAAGATGCAAACTCTTATTTATGAACATTCAAGTCGTTGGGGGCGGGAGGCGAGTGTTCATTCACAGTCTCAAGGGGTAGCGTGGTTGCTTGCAGGACAGCTGTCAGCATAGCTGCCACTGCTTTCCTGCTTGCCTCCACCGGGGTGGACTGCAACCTGGCCATCCTCCTCCGAGACCGATTGGAGGAGGGAGAGGGCAGCAAAGCCATAGGCAGAGGAGGGTTCTGGAGGGGCTGCAGTGGGACTCTATCCGGCGGCCGCTCCTCCTGAAGCTCCACAAGCCGCATGAGCATGTCTGCCTGATCACGCACAATTCGCGGCATCTCCTGCGTGGTACTGCGCTCATGCTCCTGCATCGTTCTTCGATTCTCTATGTCCATGTCCATGTTCTGGGACAAGGTCAGCCGCCACGCTCGGAGCTCTGTCTCAGCAGGTGCAGAGGCGTTCATGAGCCAAACATGTTGTCCCGTGATTTTTTTTCCTCGTTCTGATCTGCGATAGTCTTTCCACAGCAGTTCTATGGGGGGGGGGGGGGGGCAGGGGGCAAGGCCGAGGTGTCTAAAGAATGAAAATAAATACACAACATTGCCATTGTTAGCAGACCCAGGAAAACGAAGCAACTGCAACAATGTATAAAATACTCCCCTTAGTGTGCACAAATCTAAGCCAGACCCGCATCCCATTCCGAACATCTCAGAAGGGTCGGCTCGCTGTGCCGTTACAGAGATGGTAAGCCAGGGGCACTTTACTCTGCTACAGAGAGGATTAATGATCTCTAGAAAGCTCATTTCAGATGCCCTATATGAGAAGAGTGACCAGGTGCCACGGTTCAATTAAGATAACCGTTTTGTCACGAGGTGGCCACAGTGGATCTGAGGACAGCACGGGCGGGTTAATAGTCTCGTCAGATACCAAAGAAAAATTATTAAGTGACTCAGTAGGACAACACAAAGGGGAATAGAGAGGTACAGGGTATCGGCTGTATAGCTTAGGTACTTTAAACATGCGCCGTTTTCCCTAGGTGACCATGAGCGATATCAGTTTCCTGAGGGTAATGCACAAGGAAAGGGAAGATTTGCTGCACACAGCGGGGTACTGGCCTGGCCCTTATGCCGTTATGCTGCGTTCCTCCATGATTCCGGCTCACTTGATTGCAGCCTGGCGCAGCAAAGTATCCTACCAGGGAGGAAGAAACAAAGCTGCCCTTCCCCAAAACCTTGTGCAAAGGATAACAGATTACCTACATGAAAGTTTCCTTGAGATATCAGATGATTCTCGGAGCATACTTCTGCACGTAAATAATCTGTTGCGAGAGTAACCCCGCAGTGAAGTCTGCTAAACTCCTGAAATCCCCTCCTCTCCCCCCCATTTGAAAGGACACAGCTGCTAAGAAGAAAAATAAAACTCACCAGATGTGCCTTCCCTGGGATCATTATTGCTGTCCTGTGTGCTTCTGGACTGCTCTGGGGTCAGGAATAGGTCCTGACTGTCTGGGAGAACGGACGCTGCGCTCTCCTTCACCCTGCTCTCCTCATCCTCATCCACGGAGTCCTCATCATCCCTGGACTGGGATCCACCAGAGGTATCAATGTTGCATGGCGACACCGTAGTGGGGTCGCCACCAAGAATTGCATGCAGGTCCTTGTAGTCGCAGCATGTTTTGGGCAAGGAGCCAGAATGGCTATTAGCTTCCCTTGCTCTTTGATATGCCTGCCGTAGCTCCTTGATCTTCACGAGGCACTGCTGCACATCCCTGTTGTGCCCCTTCTCCAACATGCCCTGCGAAATCTTCCTGAAAATGTCCAAATTTCTTTTGCTGGATCTGAGCCTCGCCCCACAGACTGATGAGATCTAAGACCTCTGGTCGACTCCATGCTGGAGCACGTTTGGGCCTTGCAGTAACCATGACAAGTTCAGCTACAAAGCTTTCTCCAAGCTGGCTGCACAGGAAATGAAAATTCAAATTTTCCCAGGGCATGAGGGGAGGGGCCATTTCTGGTTTGCATGGCCACATAACAGCAGAGCGCAAATGTCCAGAGTGGTCACAAGGGGCATTATGGGCTACCTCCCGGAGGCCATTAACATTGAATCACATTATGCTCTGTCTACACTGACGCAAAATTGACCCATTAAATTTCATTTACATGCTACTCCACTTGCAGAGGTGGTTTTATTACGTTGACTTTTGCCGCGCTTTAAGTCGACGGAACTACCATGCCAGTGTAGACGCCAGGCTTTAGAAGATCAACGTAAGTGATGTTACATCAACCTCCATCACCAGTGTAGACCAGGCCTGAAATTGCGTTTTATTTACAAACACACACACACACACGTAACCCAGTACCAGATTCTACTTTAAATACAGATGTTTGTTGCTGAAGTCAGCCCTCTGACTGCCTGAGTTGGATAACAGACAGGATGGACAATGTAGAAACCCAAGATAGACTAACAAAAACCTTTGTGGTCCTCTGGACACAAGTTAGGATGCAACACGCTGGCTTGAGGCTCACTCAGAGAAGTCCAGTTGTTGCTAACTGGAGACTTGCTTTGGCTTTTAGTTAACCAGAAAAAGTAGTTTTTTACCAAAAAATAAATCCTTCCTAGCTTATGTGAAAATGGAAAAAATGATAACATTTATTCACATACAAATATTGGAACAAAGTATATGAAACCAACTGCAAATATCAAGCTTTATGCATTAATTTAGTATACAGTGTATAACACTAATATGTAATTTACTATTGCTTTGAACTGTTTAAACAGATAGTGGTGAATGAACCATTCACAGTAGTCTTAGATAGTTCAAAACCATAACGTCTATAGCCAAAATTGTGACTCATTTGGCACTAGTATAATATTTTTAAACTTTTTGAAGCCAAGGACATTTTGAAGATCAGCTACAAATCAGATGTTAGGATATTACACTTTGTACTACACGTATTGTTAAACTGTATATTTTTATTCCTGCAAACTGTATACTTTTAATCCAACATATTTGTGGACATCAAGAGACTGGTGATGTTAGATGTCAGGAAGAGGTCACTGTATTCAATAAAGGTTCTTGTTATCAAAATGTATTGTCTATTAGTTTCCTATAGATTGAGTGTAACAAGGTACCATATGCTATGGCTTCTTGAATCCAAAAGAAACAACTGCAACCTAAATTATATTTGTGCATCTAGTTCTCTCTCAGTTCAGAAACACAGGCTGGTCACATACTGTTCACCTGCAAACAGTTTTTCATTTTTAGTGTTTGCATACTCTTAAGAATCCTGTCTTTCTTTAGTTTTCCTACAGCACTGTGGTTTACTGAGTGAAACAAGTGTATATGGCAACAGTCTGAGCACATCTGAAAATACTGAACTGTAGGAAAACAAGACATGTGATGGATGGGGTTGTTAAAAAATCTTGGTTGAAAAGTGGGTTTTGACCAAAAACCTTTTAATTTTACATAGCAACAATCACTGCACTCAGGTCCATGTACAGTTTTGTGGTAAATTACATTTAATTTACCCTGTGAATTCATATAAGATTAACAAAACGTAACCTATCCAAAATAACAAACGTTTGGGTTGTAAATTGCAATAAACTTGTATTTCCTTTACCAAACCAAGCTGCTGCTACTCTTAGTAGGCCACCTACTCCCTACTAATATATATCTATAATATATATATTGGGAAGTGGAGATCAGAAACAGCTAATGCAGTTTGGTCATCTTTCCAAAACTGGTACAATTTAAGAAATGTTATCTATTGTAGCATCTTGCAAAAGTAACACATTGTTCTCCATGTGTTCTCATTTAATTTCTTTAAGCTTGCCTGCTTAGATTAAAAAAGGACAGAATTGTGGGGCTCACTATATTCCAAATATTTGTGCAGATCAGAGCAAATTCACATATAATTGAGTGTCAACATACTCACATTTTCAATTTTAATTGGATATTGGTATAATAGTTTCAGCTGAAGAAAAAATACCTAAAAATTTCTAAGTGCACAGTTATATGAAATGCATATAATAGCCACACACATATGTAATTATTTCTTTATCAAAGAATATATTTTCCATATATATTTTAAATAAAGATGCATAATAATCAATTGTCTACATGGTTATGTACACTATACATATGGGTATATATAATATATGTGTGTATGTGTATGTGTTTGACACTCTGGTTAAGACAAATGCCTGGGTGTCAAGATTTCTGGGATTTGGTCTCAGATCTGCTACTGACTTACCTTGTGTTTGGGCAAGACACCTACCATCTTTACACCTACCTGAAAAATGGTTTTAATAACATTCTTCTATCACATCCAAAGGAGATGTTGTGAGGTTTGTTGTGATCCTCACAACAGAGACAAAGCAGGACTCAACTGTAGTAAATAGAAGGGGGTGAGGGTGGACAGGCACAAAGACACTTTAGTTCTTAGCTCACAGACAGAGGAACCACAGCCTGTTTTTCACAGTGTTGTGACATGAGATCTGACAATATCCTGGCTGGGATTCATTTATCATGAAATAAGCTGCTGACTATACTAGAGGGTTAATTTATTAATATATGTAAAGATCTTTGAGAGTTTTGGAAGAAACACTATCCTGCAACTACAATTTATCATGAAAACAAGGATAAAAATCTGTTGCGCACGTTATTCATTTTAGTTACGGTGATTAAGAGAAAAACTAATTTTGGAAGGAATATTTCTACTATTTGCTCAAAATTAGGGTTTTTTTTTCCCCTGCAGACATTCTTTTCAGTAAAATTGTTGGCTTTGTGTTCACACAAAGCAAACTTAAAAGGGGTGCAAACATAGCTGAAAATTTGGTTTTGAGCCAATATTTGCAGAACATTTTTAGAGAGATTCATTCAACTCTACAAAAAGGTTTGGTGCAGATTCTACAGCTGGGCAAAGATTCAGTAGGATTCTTATCCAAATGCTCCTACCCTATTATTGACAAAATGATGTATGCATAGAGTTGCCTTCCATAAAGTACCACAGCTCAGGTGAGAAAAAGAGTGAGGAAAACTAATAGCAGGTGTGAGAAACAAATTCATTCTGTTGCCAAGACTACCTAAAGGCTCCTTATTCAGTGTTTCTAAGGAGGATCCCTTTCATAGCTATAGTCAGCACAATAAACAATTGGCAGTGCTTTTGTAAGGATTGCTTATCTCTTGCACCAGCCACTTAATTCCTTTAAATACTGAAAATGGGCTCCTTCTTCTCAGCCTGGGAAGAGGCAAAATCTGACTATTAACCTATTGTCTTCCCTGAGGATCAAAAGAGGCACCAGAGTTTTATAAGTGATGGCAGCAGCGCTGTCTTAATTTAACAGCTGCAGTATGTGTTTCTAAAGGCAAGGCATTGGCAGACACAAGCACAACTAATCTTTTAAATAACATTGTTTTGGTGTCTATATCCCTTTGCACATTGAACATATAAAATACGTGGTTCTTCAATCTTATATTGTTTGTTTGTGTGTGTAGTTATCTCTAGCTGTACATCTATGTGGGGATATATACAACTACATTTAAAACATATATGCAGCACACAAATGCAACACATGTAGTTAAAAATATTTCTTTCACTTTTTACTGGTAAATTAGATATTTCCTGTTCTAGCAGTATTTCCTATTATATGGATAAGGAATACCAGCTCAAACTGGTAAAACCTGCACCAACTCTACATACACACACAGATTTTGATCTCAATTACATAGGTGTAAATCCAGTGAATTAAGAGTTACTTGGTATGTATTCTGGTATAACTTGAATCAAAATCACACCTACAGTGTATATAATCTATTACATAATACTATACTACTGTATATGTGAGCAGTGTGATTATTTAAAGTTATTTGTATGCAGAAGCAGAATTGAGATTACTTGTCCTGTAGTCTAATATAAATATCAATCCTGCAAAGAGATGCTTCTATGTAAATAGGTGGCTATTTTACCTCCTTTCCAGAAAGAGATCCAATTCTCATTTATATTCAGTTATAGTTAAACCATGTTAAAACCACAGCAATGTAAAGGGGTTTTAGTGTATATGAGAGCCCCTCCCCCTTTGAAACCTTCCAACTTCTCCCCCTAAATTGCACTGTGCACTTTTAAACTGCAGCCAAAGATCAGGGCAATTGTGTTTATATAGTAGGAAAGGGAACCAGTTATTATGATGTCTTCCACACCATACCACCATGCAAATTTACCTCTACCCCTTTTGATTGCCATCTTAAGGAATGCCTCAAGGAGATTTTGGTGTCATACCCCTCCCTAAGATGTTTGAAGGTCAGTGGGTAGGGTGAAGAACAGCAATGATGGGGCCATATAGAAGAAGTTTTATGCTGATTATTCTATCAGGGAGTGAAACTCATCTCCCAAAGTAAAGCAAGATGGGGGAGAAGTAGAAGAAAATCTGGAATGAAAATGTCATTGAGTGGAGCTTGGTTAACACCACATACATTTTCTGCACATGTTCACTCAAATTTAAAATAAAGTTGCATCAGCCTTCCTCAAACTTTCCTCCTGATGATAATAGTTATGTTCATCCAATCAAGGAAGAGAAAACTATCATGTGATTCATGCAACCAATTGCAGCTAACCAACTGTGTGAACTTTGCAGATCAGGTATTAAATATTTACAGAGTAAAACAAAACTAAAAATGGCTAAATAAATTTGAAATATGAGTAAATTAGATTAAATTAGGAGCTGCACAAAGGTATTCCACAAGCAGAAAAAAACTAAATTCAATGAGTGAATTATTTGCTTTATAATATTATTAGCTCTGCTCTATTATTTGTCTCACATTTTTAAATAGTAATGTGCACAAATTCTGAAGAAGAAAACACAAGTGTGTCATTACTTTGAGAGCTTGTAACCCTGTCATATTCACCATATGTATTTTTATTCAGCAGCTGCAGTTACATCATGAAACTTAATTTACTCTGAATTTGAAATATCAAACAATATTTTTGGTTGCCTGGTGACACTGCTTTCTTATTTTACATATTACAGAAAGACTTATATGGTACATATTCCAAATGTAGCTTTTTTTATATAATTACTATGAACTACCATGGGGTTTAAGCTAATTGGTCATGTGGCTGACAATCAAATGCTGGATGTGAGGGTAAGAAGAAGTAGTGCTCCTGTTTTGGTCAATTTTTATTTTATATGTCCTGTGTTCTTGAGTTTGTAAATATGTCAAAGGTTCCAAGAGATTTGGATGGGTGCTCTTTGATTTGTAATTTGCATACTGAATATCTGCAGACTGAAATCTAAATAAATATATAAAGGATTAGTGCATTGTATACACTAAATGTTTAGATGCCTTAATAAAAAGAATGATTCTGTGAAAGTTGGGGGACACTTTGGGGTACAAAGGTTGGGATTATTATATTTTGTGTGTTTTTATAAAGAAGCTCAGTGTGTGCAATCAAAATAGGGGAGAGACAGACCAGAAAAATGCTTTTTAGCATTTTGCACATTAACAGATACCCAGCATCAATTTGATTCTTTCCTCCACATGTTGAAACACAGCTCAGAGCTTTAAACCCATTCTCCAGTGATTGGGACAAAAGTAGGTTAGTAGAGTGGGTTGCTAGGAGACTGGTGTCAGCGTCATCTATGACCTTGCAGGGCAAAAAGAAATGGTATAGATTTATCGAGCTCTGTGGCACATTGTCTAAGTCCTCTGCTCTGGCTGTCTTACTCCATTTCTATCTGCCTCAGCTCACACACACTCACACACACTTCCTAGCCAAAAACGAGAAGATGCAACTCTGCTTCTCAATACCTCCTAATGCTTTAATATTATTACTTTGTTTCATTTAACTATAGTATATTCTCTGAGCTAACAAGCCCTTGCAAAAAGCAGCATCAGCAAAACTTCATCCTTTTAAAAGCCTGCTTCTTCATACTGTCGCTGTAAGAAATATAGGAATCAGTTCTACTGGGAACAACATTATGAAAAATGTATAAACATCACAAAGTAATTTTGCTGTCACATCCAAAATGTTTCCTCAAAGTTGCATGCACCATTTTCACAGCAGAGGTGGCCTAAGGTTAACCAATCACATACTATAGGGAGCTCAGGCATTTTTGTCATCTTTCTGGCTTTTTGGAAACAGCTGAACTTATCAAATACCAAAAAAAAAAAGTATTTGAACAAAGAAATGAATTTTAAAAAATTCCCTTTAGATGTTGAAACCTTTTTGTTAAGAAATTCCTTTCTGGTCAAGCAGATTCAGATGCTTACTACTCAATGTAATTGTTTGTATTTTTTTTAAATGATAGAAAATAAAATCCATGGAGAGCTGTTTTATGAATTGTAGTAGTTACACTTAGAAAATGATCCCAAATAAGAATTTTAATTAAAATGTATTATTTCAAACATTTAGATTTATAAAAGGAGCTCTTGCATAGCTTAAAACCAGACAATGCATTTATTTATTTATTTATTTATTGCAATAGACAAAAATACATATACAGTTAACATAACTTTTTTTAGGAAGGAAAAGACCAGGTCCTACAAGCAAACAATTACCTATTTCCATTCCTTCCTACTTTCCGGGCAAATCACTAATGAAAAAGGTAAAGTCCTGTACTGTTCCATGAAGACCAATAAGATCTGGTTTATCAGACCAGCTGAGCAGTGAGTTCCAGAATTAAAGCTCCCCTTACTGAGAGCTTGTCTACACAAGGATGTTAAATTGGATTGACTTTAGTTAGTTCTTCTTAAAGTCACTTGTGTCCACACACAATCTTTTTACAAAGAAATGATTTGGCATCTTAGGCACAATAAGTAATTTTCTTTAGAACAGGAGTATTTCCACTTTGCCGTGAATTTGTTCACGCTGATGCATTCCTAACTTTTCTACTCTGGCAGTCCTACACGTACTATCCTACACTGCCTTGCTTCATACATGGATCAGTCTGCCTTTGTACCTGAGTGCCTCTGCTGCTCCAGGGTTATCTTGACCAGGTGTCCCCTCTCTGCTTAAATGCATGATATCAAGTAGTAGTGAGTTCACATACCCATTATAGCAGCCATTCCTCCCTGTGCTTCTGTGTGGGCCCCTTCAGAGGTCCTGAACCTGAATGCTCTCTTTAAAGAGCTACATGTTCAGTCTCATTTTGGAGCAGACTCACCAGAGTTCAGAAATCTACAAGAGAGACAAGGTAGATTAGGTAATATATTTTATTGGACCAACTATAGTTTAATTGCTGCACTTAGAGCAGAGAAATGAATCTGACCCAGTCTTTTGTTGGTCCAATAAAATATATTACTTCACTCACCTTGCATCTCCAATATCCTAGGACAGTTGCAACAACACTGCATGTGACATCTACAACACACTGTCAGCTCAAATGAAGAAGAACGGGCACTCCCAGAGCTGATCTCAGTGCCAAGTCAAAGCAAAGAATGGGTTTGTATGCCCCATTAATAACCCCTGGACAGTTTAGGACCACATCTGTGCAAAGCCACCAATAACCTCTCCTGTGTGTTGCCAAGCTTTAGCACACAGCATAGCAGCACTTTCCTCTTAGCATCGCAAACCTCCGTGACACCAGCCCCAATGGTTGATTTACCCACACCAAACTGTTTGGCTACTGACAGTTAACAATCAAGGTGATGAGCTTCCAAATGGTGATGGCAACATGCTTGTCCATGCTGAGGGGAACTTTCAATGTTAATCTTCTACTGCTGTAGCTTCAGGGTGAACTCTGTGCAGAATTCTAGGAAAGGGGCCTTAGTCATCCTCAAGTTCTGCTGCCACTGCTGGTCCTCCCAGGGCTGCATCACTACCCTACCCCCCTGCTAATTGACTGAGCCCAGAAGCACCACTCAACCACGCACAGGTGCTCCAGATAAATACCCTGCAGAAGTAAGTGCTTGATTTCATCCTCCTCCTTCCTTAGCCATATCACCATGGCATCAAATGGCCTATGAAATGTCAGAGCCAAAACCAAGCACCTGCATGACTGCAAATGCATGTGCATCATCCTGTTCTATGAATGACTGATCACATCACTCTGCCCTAGATTCTCCACACTGCCTGACGGCAGTTTGGAAACAGCACTCACAAAATTAATGGTTACCAGAAGAGGGATCATGGGAGTTTGTTAGTTTGACCACCAGCCCCCAAAGTCCCTTTGTTTCCGGTAGGCATTTCCCAGTAAACGATGATAAAAATCATAGAGCACAGAGCTGACTGACAGAACATTGCACTGTGAGATATCTGCCTCAAATGCTGACTGTTTAATTTGAACAAGCACAGAGCTATGCAGGTGCAATGATTAACAAGGAAAATACCTTAAACTGGCATAATAAAGCAGTGTGGATCCACGTCAGTTCACTCTAGTTTAATTGCTGCACTCAGAGTGGAGAAACTAATCTGATATCAACATCCCTGTGTAGACACGGCCTGAGAATGCTTTGCCAATAGCCATCTCTCATTTAAATCTGTGGACTATTAGCTAGAGCATCTCAGCTGACTGCAACTGTCATAGAGGTACTCAGACACTGTGGTGAGGAGCATAGAGCTAAACATTTACTTTACAGGTGGCACAGATAATGATGATATCTGTAGTTAACATTACTTAGACATTTCCAATGTAAAAAGACATTTTGAATTGCTTGCTCTTTTCTCAAAGTTTTACCCTTTTGGCTGAAAATCAGTGTGTCCCCCCAGACAGGTGCAGGTTGTTTCAGAAAGTTTCATGAGGTGTTTGATCCATTTTCAAGCATAAGAAAGGCAAAGAACTGTAGGTTTCTTACAATTTGTTTTTTTTAAAATAGCTCTATTCCCTCCACAGTAGGTGACAGAATCTTGATATGTGACAGGGACATAGCTCCTAAATTGTTGATTTGTCTTCTATTGACCTAGTGAAAATCCGATTTGATTTGACTGAGTTAAAAAAGTTTAGAAAATGTACTTTCACAGGCTCATTAGATTGTTAAGCAATTAAAATGATAACCTCCCAGGATGCTATTGGCACTGCATAGGTACACTGAGTAAAAATGTCTATTAAATAGACAATATCTCAGAATTTCCCTAGGATGCTTAAGAAAGTGAAGTTAAAGTTTAGGGAATGTGTTCTCTGAAAATGCATGGGAAAAAAGACAGGGATCCAATTGACTCTAAAAATCCTCCTTCCTTGAATGGAGTAAGTGAATGTGGTCTAGAAGAAGGCACGTGATAGAAGCATATATATATGGAAGGAGGCAAGGCACTGAAACGAGTCAAAGTTTCTTCTATAGGATCTAGAAATGTGCACATGAAATGAGGCGAGCGCTCCTGCTTCATTGCGTGCAGTTATTGTGCAGTGCAGAGTGTTCCATTGCTCCCTACCAAATAGTAGCACATGATGGAATTTCTTTGTTTTACTTTTTTCCTCACAATAACACCCCACAAAAAACTATTTAGGTTGAAAAATGGAACACTCAGAAGTCATGAAATTGCAAAATTAAGGTAATCTGCAAATTTAACTCAATCGAATGAAGGAATTTTCCTGTTGGAAAATGCCATTCTGGCAAAATCTAACTTTTTCAGGGCAATGTGTCAATTTTGACTAAATTGTTTTGATTTCATCATTTTCCTTAGTTTTGTTTTGACTTTTATATAATTTTGAAATAAGAATTTAATACATATTATATTTAATATGATATTTTTGACATTGAAACAAAATGTTATCAAAATTAACGCTTTGATGTTTCCAAATAAAAAGACATTTGGAATTGTATTCTGAGATATTTAACCTCTGCTCTGAATAAGGTGTCTTTTGTTTTTGTGGGTTTTTTCCTCTCTGTAGGCTTTACTATCACCAGAATGACTGAATGCCTCACAAACATTAATGGAATTATCTACACAACATTCCTGGAATGTCAAGAAATATCATTATCACTCTTTTACAAAAACAGAACTGCAACATAGATTAAATGACTTGTCAAAGGACATGCTGAACGTCTATGGCAGAGGCAGGAATAGAACACAGATCTCTGGAAAGACCCCATTGACACTAAAGTGCTTTGGATCAGACCCTCACTATTCGTTGGGTGCATGCTCACAGTATAAGGTAGGCATCATGCAGAAAACAATACAGTCATGTAATTAATGACTACATCATAATGCAGACACACAACAAGGCAGAGTTAAGGTTGAACAGACAAACTAACTGTGTCGTTTCCTGACTTCTGAATGTTTCACTTTGCAACCTGAATAATTGTTTAATAACTTTGTAATGGAACAGATACAGTATATAAAGTCAGACTAGATCATAAGGGGAGAGGCATTTTTTAAACGCCCAGAATTCCAACCTTTAGAAATAGGAGTTAGCAGTATCAACACACTTATCAGAACACCTATTATATGTTAACAAAATCATTAGAAAAGGGTCTGAAACAAAATCCCAAATTCTAGTCCCCTGATAATTTTGAGATAAACTGGACCTATAGAAATATAACTGGATGTTAATTTTAAAATGTGTTTACTGGCATTCCATTTGATTAAACATATTGGATTAGGTCCTCAGGGGATGTAATCAGCATAGCTCCATTGATCTGGCCCACCATTTATTAGCAATGGATGAAACTCAAATGATGGGATTTGAGTAGGTTTGCCCCATAAATATTAAAATGATTAAAAGTTTTCTAACTTATTTTGAACTTCAGATAAGGTTCAAGTCAGTTCTTATTTTATCAGAACTCGTTTTCCACCTCTCTAATAGCAAGGATCTTGTCCAAATATTCTGCATCAGACGGGGAAGTAAGAAAACTTCAGAATGCGCCCTCTTTATTTTTGTGAATGTTTCCACAAATATTTTAACTAACATGTTTATCAGTATTGTTTTCAAATGTTTTTATGTACCAAAATCTTTGCTTTCATTAAAAAAATAATTTTGAATTAAAAAATTGGTAAAATTTTAAGTGAACAAGAAAATGTAGCAAACCCCAGAAAATTTAGTATTAGATACTATTGAAACATTTACCCAAGTAACTTAGGAGCCTAAATCATTTAGATACTTTTGAAAATGTTATCCACTGCCAACAACTTTGCATGATAGGTGTTTTTGTAACCCATTTTGTAATGAAAAAATTTATGTGAAAATAGACTTTACTGTTGCAGAAGGGAATTAGCAGTTAGAAATAGAAGAATCCAATTGCGATAATTGGGTTAGACCTAGAATTATGTCAATATAAACCAGCTAAAGATCTGAGCCACTGAATTTCATCTCCTTTCAGAAGCATGATACAGTCCCTCAATACAGGACATACCAGATATTAAACTGTACTATATTGATAGCACAGTGGATGCTTACTGTGGTTACATGCCTCTGCTCTTCCCAGATAGGCCAAAATGAAGCAAAGTATGGAAGTACTGCAAGAAAGTGGTTGTGGGGTTTCTTTGGCTGGAACTAAGAAGTATCAAAAATGTCTCTTGTGAGTTTTTTAGCCTGAGTTCTAGACCAAAGGCCTTCACATGAGCATGGATATGATTCACAAGGGTGATTTCTGCTAATACTGCAGAATATTTACAGAAAAATATCTGCACTACAAACCTGATTCTAAGACTTATGCTCCTCCAATCAGAACAGAATCATTCATGTGACCTCTGTTTCCCATAGAAAAGTCACATTTTGATGACTGAATCTAACAATCTTCTCAAGAACAAGCTACAGACTAAAAGTTATTCACCGAAATTATTTTGTGAATAATTTTGAATAACTTAACTATCTGAGAAAATTGAGAAAATCTCAGACAATTTCTGAATAGAAAAAGATGTTAAGTTTCTCAAATAACTTACTCACCCAGCTCTAATATACATAACATTTGTGGACAAATATAGACATACACACACACACAGCACAGAGGCTGCAATCATTGGTACACTCTGCTTTTGGCCACTCCAGCAATCCAAAGCAGTCATATACCTGGCTCAATTGACCACTTAATCAAGTCAAGTTTATTGAGGTATCACCCTGCGAGAGTGCTGCAAAGTGATGACAATGTGTATATGGATCTGGCCCTAGTATATATGTGTGTAAGTATGCTTATAGCCATATATGTACCAATATATGTTTGTGTAGAGGTCTCCATACATAGAACATATCTAACATTCAGTTATATTTCTAGAGTCCTCTACATGCACAAATATTATACATATACATCTATATACTATCAAATGGCCTATACCTACATATCCAAGATCTAGCATACCTGAAATTTTCCTAATCAGAATTTTTTTATATTATTTGGAGAAGGATCAAGGCAGATGCTAGAATCCAATATGCCACATTTTGTATAGATATACATTTAACAGCACTATCATTGTGATCCATCAGCATCATCAGCTTGCAGTATCAAAGCATCAAGGCCACCAATATGCCATTTTTCTTTTCACTGTTGCTTTCATTTTTGGACCTGACATCATCACTATACCTGGAACAATGCTACTGCAGCTGTGCTGCTTTCCAAAGCAGCATTAGCTTGAAATGTGCAGCAGCGTGATGAGCTCAGATGGATAAACAGAAAAGAGCAGTGAACTGGACAGCCGCTTTGAGAGATCCAAAATTCTGTCCTTTCAATGCCATTGTTTGCAAAATGTAGCTGAGTGTTTACTGATTTTTTTCCTTCTGTTTCAACACAAGCACATTCATGCATTCTCAGCCCTATGCATTTCTACTCAGGAAAAAGGCTAAACTTCAGCTACTCTTCACACCTTCAGCTCTTATTGTGGTCTAGCAGGAACAAAGAACAATTTCCCAAACACTACATGTAGCAGGGCTTCCTCTTGAAGTCTATTCCGGTCCAGAAAAGTCAAAGTCACAGGAAGCTTGCTTTAATAGAACTGTATCAGGATGATTCAGTTCAGTACTGGAATAGGGGCCACTGTGTTTAATGAGAACACATTGAAATTTCTTTGACTTTTTTTTGGTACAGTATTAAAGCCCCTAGGGTGTCACATATTCCATTTTAGTTACACTAGCATTCTTAAATAAGCAAATAATCAGTTACCTGTAAGCAAAAGAAATTGATTGTGTATGTGCAATGCATTAGCACCTTTGCTTTAGGAATGAGTAGCTCTTTCTGCCATGGATTTGTTTTATATTAGACAATTATTATACTGGATATATGTAAAAATATATAAAGTTATTATGAAAATACATTATGTCTGCAAATGTAAATGACTTCAGCTTTGTTTTAATCCAGTGCACAGAATTTCTATCTTGTTTTAGGGAGAATAAAGATCATAAAATTATGATTTTACCCTGCACCCTGCAATCCATGAACCATAAATATGTATTGCAATGTACAAAGAAACAGAGACCGGGCACAGAGTACCTTGTAAATGTCTAATTTGAAGATTACAAGGAGGAGAACCATTGAAGTGGGGGGAAGCTACAACAGTTCTGAAATACATTTCCATAATTTTGTTGCTAAAGTAGCTGAGGCAAGCAGTTTAAAAGTGCTAGAGCTAAAATTTAAAGAACTCCTTCCATTTCACTTGCAAAAGCTACATTACCTATTTAAAGGTGCACAGAGTGCTATCCATGGAGAGCAATGTATGAGAACTGGTCCAGCGCTCAGCCTTAAAATGCTCCCAATTTAGGAAGGAGTGACACATACGTTCAGAAGCTCAGGCTACAAGCATTTTACCTGCAAAATCATCTTATCAGATTTGTGCTTTCATTAAGGAATCTGGTATCAAAACAGCCGTCAAACATCATCAGATCCCCCTGTTGGGAAACTTAACTGATTCGTGTTTCTCCTGTACTTGGACATCCTTTGATGAAAGGTGCTGTAGAATTGCAAAGCAGTGTTCTTATGGGTCTGATCTTGCACCAATTAAGTCAGTAGAAGCAGGAGGAGGCTCATTATGAACAATAACAATGAAATCTAGACAACTCCCATCACACACAATTAGGATAGATAAGTGAAGTCTACTAGGAAAACTAAGATACTCCTTCTTTTGGAATAGCTTATCCTTCAAACCACTTTCTTCTATGCATGAAGCTGAGTAATGAAGAACACCAGTGAGGTCAGGAACCATTGATGAGCCAATGGGATTCAAATCTGCCAACCCTACAGAGGATATAAGCCAACTAAGCCTGTGGCCAGGATAACCCTCTGAACTGGAGGATTGTGGGGGTGGAGGGAGGGCAGTTTGATTTTCTCCCCCAGTAAGCCTATCTAAGTCCTTTCCTCACTGTGGAAGAGTAGACTATGATTTTTGCAAAAAAAAAAAAAAAAAAAAAAATCAGGAAATCAAACAAAAATTCAACAACAATATAGCAAAAAGAGAAAATATGCAGGGATTGAAACACAAACAAGCACCAATTATTCATGGGATCAAATAACTTTAGAGGAAACACTTTGTATTTTATCTCTATCCATTTTTTGGTGTAAATTGTCAAATTAGATCCTGTTGCTGCAAGACCTAATAATGCATGTGCTTAAACTTATGTCCAAGCTATCTTTGAGGAAGAGCCAGTGAAGCACATCTGGGCATTACATCAATAATAATAGCAATAACAATAATAAAGTTTGCTTAATTAAATAACTCAGACAAATGGCAATATTACAAAATTCTTGTAGTTTGACTAACATTTTCAGTTTTACTATGGACATTCTGTAAAGAGAAAACCAGCTCTTTTTCCCCAGGTTTTTTGTGTCATAAATATTTCATTAGGGAAGCAGGCACTGAGTAGGTAAAGTGGACTGCTTACCTGGACAGCCTTTCATAAAACATGTTCCTAAACCAAAGAATCAAAGACAAAGAAAGATGACACACCGGTGTAGTAATAATGTGTGGGGAGGGTGCGGTGGAGGTCCTGTGCTTAAGAATACATGTAAAATCTGTTTGATCAGTGTGGTAACTAATGAGTGTCACTGAGAGCTCAACTTATTTACAAAGAAGACAACCATGTCTGGAAGCAGTTCAAGTAATTTTACTAATTCAGAGCCTGCAGAACACAGATGACAATGCTGATGATGTAAGTCAGCAGCAGAATGTTACATAAATAGGAGCAAGGAGGTAAGATTTGATCTGAGAAGGAATGATTTTAAATCCGATAGAAATGCAGTAATCTCCCCTAATTCCATTTTAGGTATAATAGATACAGGTATCCAACTTACCCTGTGACTTTTGTCTACCAACTATCTATTTTGGTCAGCACAGAAAAACTCTTATATGCAGAAACAGGGATGAGACTACACCCAGCACTGAATACATCCTGAAATAGAAACCATTTCTTTGGCTGTGCTTGCAGAGATCTTGAGTTTATAGCATGCGTGTGCACTACTCTCCCTTCCTGACATTTCTCCTTTGATCTGTCACAAAATCAATTAGTACTTTAACATCTTTCTTAGGGGAAGAATATATATATATCAGTTCCCTTAGCATTGCATACATAAGAATTGCCCAAATGATAGTAAAGAGGAAAACAAGATGTTGGTGTTACATTCAGCTTTATTCTTGAACAAATTAGCAGCTTGTAGCTAAATACGGATTGCAGCTTCCAGCGAGACAAGATTTACATTTAGGAAATGGCAATGCAGTTCTTCAGCAGCTGCAGTCTACTCGTTTGGCACTAGATATTACCACTGTTGACTCTGTGGCACATGGCTCCCTTCAACCTTACCCCTTTCATCAGTTTCTGCTTACGAACTGTGTGTACAGAAATGGCCGGGTAAGCATGGAAGATGAAGAACTCAGGTGGCGTGTTGATTTGCATTTCCCCAACAGAGATGCCTGGGTCCTTCAGTTACCAGGCTTTCTGTCCGCTTCCCCTATGAGTGACCAGTGAGTGAGCTTGGCAGCTACAAGACGCTGGTGCCCTTTTGGTTTGTTCTGCTGCAGTAGAGGCATCTGCCTCCATAGTTGACCTTTTCTAGCCCTGCTGTAGGCTATTTGGCACAAAAAGCTGTTAGAAAATAATATAAAAAGATTGCATCCAGAAAGGGAAAGAAATTTTGAGTGAAGTCTGAAAATCTCTCCTTACCTCATCCCCAATGGGCCAAACTTTACTCTCACACCAGTATTAATCTGGAGTAACTTCCATTACTTCAGTGGCGTTGCTTTGGTTTTTATATCAATGTAAGTGACAGACAAACTTGTCCCACTGTGCATAGTCATTGCAGAGTATAATCCTCTAGAAGGAGTCTCTGAAGCACTGCAGGACCTATAATCTTACCTTTATGTCTTAACAGGTAGGTGCTGTGACTGATAAGTCATCTTTACAACCCTTTTGAACTAAAAGAGCAGAGCCAGAGGGCTTTAGAAGGGGGCCAGGATCTGGCCAAAGGAATTCCCATAGTTCAGATAAGCATCTGCATTTTTACTGTATGTCTGGACCAAATTTTTTGAGGTTCATCCATCACAACTACATATGGTGGAAGAAAAATCCAGTTCATCCTGAAATTTACAACCATTATTCAAAGAGGAGAGTAACACAGTGTCAGATTGGTAGATAAGTAAGTTTTTCATTGTGAAAGGTGGAAATCACATAACTTCTATGCAACACAGATAATACATAAAAAGATAACAATCCTTAATCTTGCCTTCACTGTAAACTTAAAAATCAAAACAAAATATTACTTCCAAATTAATTTGATGTTTTACAATATCATATATATTACATTAGAATTTATGAATATTTCATACAGTATTTGATCAAATTAGTGTGCATACAAAAGTCTCAGTTGTGTCTTTAAGTTCCAGGTCCATATTTGGGGCAGACAGGAGTTGAGTCCCCGTGCAACCACAATCTGGTTCATGGTATTTATTATCTATCTTAACAAAACAATATATAGACAATGTGTATGACATTAAGGACTTGAAAATTAACAAGTACATTCTGACTTTAAGCTCAGAATGTAAGAATTTCAACAACAGCCATTGAGCCACATTTACAAATTAGAGATGTCACTTGAAAACATGCCCATTACTGCAACCATCCTGCTTGATCAGAACTCTTATTAACACTGCTTTGAAGAGAGAAAGGGGCATACTTTAAAGTGACTCGTCTAAAGTGTCTCACCATTTCAAATTAAAGCATTATTTTCAAGACTGTGCTGTGCTCTCTAGTCTCATCTGTCTCAATACATTTATCAAGATACTCCCACCATGCTGAGCTTACAAACAGGGGGGGGAAATAAGAGCTTATCAAGCTATAACCAGGACAGAAGCCTGCTTTGGACACACCATTAGAAATCCTCTAGACTTGGATTAGAAGGGCCAATCCATAGGTAAAGACCTATGGAACTTTTTAGCTTTCTCTCTCTCTCTCTCTGCCTCAATTCTGGCTCAAAACTGGTCTGGTCTAAATGTCATTTCCACTCTTTTAACGTAGGATTTCCAAAAACTCTCGGTGTTGGTCTAACTCTGCTCCATTGCTGATTTCAGTGGGAGCACAGTTAGGCCAAAGTTGAGTTCTTTTTAAAATCCCAACTGTATTGCCTGTTTTCTCAAGAGACAAGGACTGAATAGGCTCGGAAACCGAACTCTACATCACCATTAGGACTAGTCTGCGTAGGTGAGAGTTAATGCATATTTGTGTGTATGGGAAGGACTGACCTACCATTGCCCATCCATAAATACAGGTCACCATTTAAATCTGTCACTGTGATGTTCTGCTCACAATACCCAGAGTTATAAGCCACCGTGCTACCCCTCTGTCTCAGCAAGGGAGAGTTTCGCCGGGGCATTAATTGTGTGTCAGCTCACTGCCACACCAGTCTGTCCTCCTCACCAGCAAACCTTGAGACTCAGCCAGTCGTAACCTTGCCTTGCACGTAACTGTCAGTGAACCGAGATGTCTCCCTGCAGTGTTCAGTCATTTTCACTGGACAGTCACAGAAATTATTAACATTCACTGCCTCCACATCAGAGAACACATCAGCCTGCTGGATTAGCTGAGGACTTGCTCCTTACTTCAACACAACAGTTCTGAGATGATTTATAGTAAAACTAAGAATAAGTTTACTAATAAAGAACAGAGATTTAAGTGATACTAAGCAAGACAAAAAGAGACAGGCATGGTTACAAACAAAACCAAAACACCACACTATCTAGTGCCTACAACGAATTCTAGCAAGCTATGTCTTTGCCTAATCAGCTTTCCCACTTACAGCATGCTCAGCTCTTCCTAGTAAGTGTATTCAACATTGACAGAATGAGAGGATGCTGGACTCTTCATTCATTAAGTGATGCATAACTGAGGGGTTCTCTCCCCTTCTTTTTATAGTCCGGTAAACCTTTGAAATATATTCTTTTGAAGCATACCTCCAGATAAAGTTTTTCTACCTCACTCCTTGTTTTCTCATCCTCCTGATAACTGGTGCTTACCTTAGAGGCAAATGTACTTTCATTGTCTCTGCTTTACAAAGCTGGACACTGGCAGACTGGCAAATCCACATTCCTTTGTTTAAGATATATTTGTTTATCAGTTCTCTCCACAAGATATTTTATGAACGTTTCCACCATACATACACAACTCTTTGTTCATTATCTGTACTTACATCATACAATGATATTCATGACACCATCTTTCATAAAAGAACTTATTTGATACACTTTATAGTACAATAATATTTATACAATCAGTAGATTCAATTGCTTATTCTTTGGTGTTCAGACTCCCTGTTCTCCCCAGCACTGTCTGGACCCTGATTGCCACAATCACCTTTCACCACCTTTACACTGAATTGAAAGAAAAAAGCAAGGGCAAAAAAAGATAATGAATGAATGAAGAACTGAACCCAATTTTTTTCTTGAAAACTTGTTTTTCTGGGGATGGCAACTTATTTGAATATCTGGTAAAATGGTTACTGAAGTTCCAATACAAAATTGTATTGCCATGAAGGTAATACTCTGTCACAATTATTTGTTCCCTTTGTAGAGCATGGTGACTGTTCCTCAGGCTACCACTTTTACACTTAGAATGGGACTGGACAAAGCACTTGACAATATAATGCACAGTGGGCTGAAACTTACTGGGCTCTGAGTAAATTATTTTTTGCCCCATCCCCAAATTCTAATTCTATGGTTAATAACAAACATGCTTTTCATAAAGATATTATTCCTCAATATTGTTTGAATACCAGCTTTTAAAAAGCACAGACAATCGGCTCAGCCTTGGAACATGTTCTCTCTCAGTGTATCTCTGAGAAGAACATTGGTGAGGAATTGATAAAGGTGTTCTTTATTGACTACCAGCCAAGAAAGACACTTCTGTGTGGCACTTGATTCTTCTCTTTATTTCACGAGAGAGCAAAATCTCAATAGAAATGCTAACACCTTGATTGAAAGCCTATTAGTCCTAGTTGCACAAAGTCATAAATTTAACAAACAGGCTGAATCAGGCTTACTTCAATGGATGCAGCATCAGTCGTAGTATATATATATCAGTCCCAGTATATATATATACAGCATCAGTCAAAAGTACTCAGGAAAAAAAATCCGCAAAGAATTGGCCTTGATTTAAATCCTATATCCCTTTAATATCAGTTTAATGTCATTGAGTTAGATCAGTAGAAGTTAGATCAGAATTGGATACATAATGTTGGGGTTTGGTTTTTTTTGTTTTTAAAACTCGAAGGTGGAAAAAATAAAGGAAAATTTCCAGTTTGCAACGGAAACACGATTTTCTAGTTCAAAGGTTAATTTTAAAATCAAAATATAAATATAAATATCATCTTGGACAGTCTATTCAGCTAGATGTACCAGGATTCTTTACCTCAACAACAATTTCAGCCTCTTCTTTCTTTTCAGGGTTCCCTAGACAGATAATACTGTGATGGATGGCATATTAGAACAACAGAGGTAGGTCAAAAAAACAGATTAGATGAAACAGACTGGAGGAAGAGAAAGCCCATTCCCTTACCACTGAAGTTAATGGAAATATTGTAATTGACTTAGTGGGAGCAGGATTGGTCTCAGATGGAACAAGAAAAAGAAGTATTGTAGAGGGATTTTTCCCCAATGAGTGACAAGAATCAAACTGAAGCTTAACGGATAACCACATTTCTCATTTACATCTAGGAACTTATCTTCAGCTATGAGATATTATTTAGCACCAAAACAGCAAGACACTTATAGGGGTACCAGTGAAAGAGTTAACAGAAAGCAGTATTTATACATTTCAGTCCATTTGCAATTCCCACAAGCCATGAGCAAAGAACTATTGTGTAGCCCAAAAAGTGGATTCTCCAGAGGGCAGTAAGATCCATATTACCTTTGGAGAAATGATGGCAGTTAATAAACTACTCAGTTTCTACTGTGGAGAATCTGGACTTTGGATGATTGATGAGACCATTAAAGCTTTGTTACCTGCTCCCTTTCCACGTGTTTGTTTCAGATATTATCCCAGATATACTAATGCTAAAAACAGGAAGCTAATATTCATTTTCAGTAGATACATTGACCCAGAAAAAAAAAATCACAGTCTTTTCTATGTTTCACAGCCTACTGGATCAATCCAGTTTCAGAAGAAGTTGAGTGGCTCTGCATTCTGAGGGTTCAAATAACATGCACATAGCAAGAACAATACTAGAAGCTTTTCAGAGAAGCCTCAAAAACTGAACCATTTTGGCATGGAAAGGCTTCTGTTTTGGAAAGAAGCAACCACACATTTCAAAAGTTTGCAGATACATGTCAATAAATATCAGTGTTGGCACTGAAGCATGCGCCTTTCTTAAATGAGGCATGTAGCAGTGCAAAAGAAAAAAAAAAGGGGCCATTTAATTTTGTGAAAACTAAAATCTTGAAGCCATGATATAGCCCGGAAGGAAATGTCATGAAAAGTCTTGAAAAAATATTCCTAATTTTTTTTATAATCCCACTGTTAATAACTCTAATATTACAAATGCAAAATACAAAATCAGTTTGTAACACTTGCAGCATTCCACATTATACAAATTCCACTATGTCATTCACCAGTCAAGTAGTATTCATTTATAGACGATGTTTAACTGTGCTACTCAGGTGATGGCATTTGACATGTGATGCTATTTACTTCCCAGAACAATGCAGACAGGATTTTTCTTCTTGTCAGGGATTCTGCCCATAATAGATTTCCAGGACAAAGGACTGGACCATCTCTGATCTGCATGTGGACTGTTCTTTCACCCGGAAGTGGAGAGATCAGCTGGCTCTGCAGTATGCCAGCCTCAACCTGACAGGTCCCTTTTCACGTATCCAAGGTCTGCATTGGGGGTTGAGAGGAGACTGGGTGGACTGGTGGGGAGGAGAGTGGCTCTGTAGATCCATTGTCGATTCTGTTGGCCTCAGTGGGGCTGTGACATCAGAAAGCTGGGGCATGGGCACACCAGCAGTCAGTTGGTGTGGAGATGTAGGACTTACGTGCCCTGGCCCCCCATGGATCCACAAAAATCTGCTGGATTGGGGCAGGCATCACACTATTTCCCCAACAGGGTGATCGGGAGCAGGGGGAATCTCCATGAGGGAATTCTTGTGGAGAACTCTCCCTCATTAATTCCTCTGGCAGATGTTAGCATGGCAGGGGACTATTCATTTGAATAAATACTGATGGATTGGGTTGTGAAATATATATTCTTAAAATGCCCTGTCATTTCACCATCAAAACACTCCTAAATACATTCTATAAAGCAAACACCAGTATTCCATTTGCAAAAAAATTAATCCAAAACATTCAAGTAATTCACAGAAAGAAAAGCACAAACATTTTAATGGTGTTTTATCATCTATATTGTGGTTGTGTCCATAACAGGTTGGGGGTTTTCAAATGTACAGAAAGAGATCCGAATCCCACCACAAAGCATTTACAATCTAAAGACAAAATACAAATGAAAGATACTAGAGAGAATGGTGCAGTCAGAGTGATTATCAGTTGCAATTTTTGCTGTTGTTTTTATATCTGTTTTATTCATATTACAAAAATAGAGAGAATTTGGGAGAATGTATGTGAGAGGATTAGAATGAGGGATAGGAAGGGATTGTGGGACTAAGAGGGAGGAATAGCTAAAGGAAGAGGGAAAACTGTTGGAAAAGGTGGTAGAAATGGTAATGCAAGGAAGTGAGGAGAGGAAGAAGGGCAATGGACAGTGAGAGTGAGGATGGGCATCTGCAGTAATAAGACAGGAAGATGGTAAGGGGTGATCAACAACCAATGACAATATAGCAAATGAGAAAAAGATATTTAAAGTCCAAGTTTCAGAGCTATTTGATTTCAGTGGCTGTGAAGACTCCTCCTGGCTGCTACTGCTGTTCCCCAGGTAGATGGGGAGAGGAAATCTGCTAGTCCTGTTAAACAGGAGGAGACCCTCTTGATTCAGTGGGAGAGGGGTCAGATTGGACCTGCTCTGGTAATTGGTGCTGGTGACTGTGGGGAAAGTGTTCTGGGATGTGGATATTTCTACAGTCTGTTCCCTGCAAATTCCTCCCAGCTGCTGCTCTTGTTCCCCATGTGGCAATCCACTATTTTGTTGCCAGTCATGATTGAGATGTAATTAGAAGTTTAGATGTACACAGCTCCTTTCGGACTCCTTTGAGAGCCTGGAGGCAGTTAAGTGCCAAACTATGTCAGATTATCATTCAATGTGAATAATCTGAAAGGCTGTTGTGAAATAGGGATGGACGAGGGTAAACATGCAAAACAATCGAGCTGTCTGCTGGACCTGAGCCTCTCCTAGAAAGAAGCTGGCTCTTTGAATTTTCTGAATAATAGCAGTTCTTATCTCCTGACTGTCTAAATCAGTTGTTTCTTCATGAACTGGATATAAAAGACAGGATAATGTTCCACTTCCAGTGCTAACTTGTCTAACAATATGAACTTTCAGAAACAGCAAGGAGCTGAAGAGAGAATACTAAAATAACTCTCATTGTGTGAAAACAGAGGGTTCATTATCACCTCTAAATGGCAATTCCTGTGTTGACTATAGCTCTATGGCAAGGACAATTTGTTTTAAACCTGCTTCTCTTTGCCAGCAGAAAAATCGCAATGAAGACTTGCCTTAGTTTGGTAACAATCAAAGTCCTGTTTGCTTTTGTCCAGCAAATCCAGCAGCAGATGTTAATGTCCTGTTCACCATCTTGAGAAAAGAAAAAGAGCACCCACAAACTAACAAACCCCCTTTCAGCAAAACTAGACACAGCGGCCACGTCAGACCACACTCTCACTTTGCAGATGTTTCCCAAGAATTTCCAGAGACAGATGAAGAGTTACATTCTCTCCCATCAGCCATTCTTTGTGATATGTCAACTATCCTCCCCTCTGTATTTTGAAGTATGTTAGAGTTTCATTAGAGTGTATATATGTATATATATATATATATATTATCCTACTTAGCAGGATTATTAGTGTAATTAGCATTGCTGGTGTGCTGCTTTAGCTGTCGCTAGGCATTGGTGTCAGAACGGAAGTCTGGGAATTCGTTTCACTTTGTGATGTGTGCTGACACTAGATGAACTAACACTTAAAGTTCTTAATCCGCACTACAGGGAAAGTTTCTGAGCGCAGTCTTGGCACCTTGCCGATTATTTAATGTTGCTGGAAGTTGACAGTTTGTGCATATATCTTATGAGACAAAGCCAATTTCATCAAATTCTTCTAATATAAAAATCCTCCCCACAGCTTGACACTTTCTTCATTATGTTTAAACTGTGTTAATTTAGGGCTAAATCCTAATTCGGGATTGGCTTCCATAGTAGTTTTGCCTGAGTATGGACTGAGCACCACAGTATTTGGCACATAGTGCTTCTCATGAGTGGTGTGACAAGCAATGTGACTTTAACGGAGATCCATCATGAGGGAGGTATCTTATCGTTACAGCAAAAAAGTGAATCCAGATTTTACCATGACTACTAAGCCAATAGGTTCCTTTGTCCTATATTACTAATAAAAACATATGTCCGATTAGTTCAAATGAGTAAGGAATGCAGGACTGAATCCATGGTTAGTATTTAGTATGTTCACTAAAATTTTACTCATTTAATCCACAAACCGTATCCTGAACAACGAAAATATCCTATTTATATTTCCCTTAATTTGGGTTTGCCTGTGTTTATAAACTGCCTGATAATTATTGTAATGGCCCCTGATAGCACCACTATAATTATAGTTATATAAGCAATCTCATTAAAACATCTAGTTTGAGGGCTGTAGCAAGCAAATAATTTTAGAAAATTCTCTTCAGGCTGACACTAGAACAAAGCAGTCTGTTTTCAACCTGATGCATGGGGGCCTTAGGGGCATAACTCAGAGTAGTGGGAATGGGTATTGCATGGATAAATTCCTGCCCATAAAGAAAAGAGGTTATCCTAAAGCTTTCACCATAGAGCAATTTTTATTTACTAAATGTCCAAAGAAACCCTTTTTTGTGAATTGTGTGAAGATTTAAAACAAAATGAATTTAAGATTTTTTTCAGATCACATTTTTGCTTTCAGATAAGATACAAAGCATTTTCTCATAGGGCAAACCCCACTCTACCCCAGAGTGCCTTCCCCTGGCCTGCCACAGCATGAGTGGCACTATACAGGCATCCTGCTTCAGTTTCCCTCCTCTGAGTCCTGAGAAATAGTGCAAAGCATCTTCCCAAGTGCATATATATAGCCCTTGTAGTGCTCATTTATTACAAAAGTCCTGTGCACATAAGTCATAAGAAGAGTCCCACAACTATCTTCGAGAACTCCCCTAGCATAGTCCAGACAGTACATGAAATGTGCTGCTTCAGTGTCTCTCACCACGCCCTGGCTTTCCAGCATGATCCCGATGTTCATCACTGGACCCCAGCTCTCCAGCATGGTCCTCTCCTGTCCTTGTACCAGGACAGTCACCCCAGCCCTTTCTACGAAGAATGCAACCCTGCTCTTCCCAACAGGAGCCTCCCCCCCCCCCCCCAGCTTTTCTGCTGGGGAGCCTTCGTCCCATGGGAGCATCCCTCATTCTCCCTGGACCTCTAACAGTTCTTCTGGGTCTGGCTTTCTGACCCCAGACATGACAGCGGGTAAACTTCCCCACTGCACCTCCTGCCTTCTGCCCTCTCTGGCCCTGGCTCTCTGGCTTGGGGACACCTGCCAGCAAATGCCAGTTGCTACTCTTCTACTTTGAGCCTTCTCTGAGGTCCTAAGCATACAGTCTGCTAGCCAACTCCTCCCTCTTCCCAGGGAGGGCCTGCAGAGAGCTTTCTGCTCTCTGCATCTTTCCCCCAGAGGTCACCTCCAATCTCATGACTTTTCCTGACAGACTCTCACCACAGCTCTGTCTCACTAGGTCTTTCCCTGACCTTTTAGAGCCCCCAGGTGATGTCCCACTCTCTTAACTGTCCAAACTGGTAGCACCTGTTCTGATAGAGGGGAGCTGGACCTGCTTCAGGGGCCAGCCAACCTGTGACATGTTTTAAATCAGCATTTGAAATGAATTAATCTCTCATGTAGATTGAACACTTTTGTTTCATTTAATAAACCCTAATGGCTGAGATACTGAACTTCAGTGAATAGCTAGAGTGTATGTGCATCACACATAATTTCCCCCACAAAGTATGAAAAGGGTCTTTTCAAGATTACTGTATATTATAATACTGTAATTATATATATTTACCTTAATTATGTACTTAGACATAATTATACTATACATGACATTTAACTAAATATTACTTTGAAAAATCTAGGGAAAATCACTACAAAACTAGCATAAGAAGGATGTGAGACAAACATACAAAAGAAGGAATTTCAAAAGAATAACCTCCATTGCTCAGACACAATGGGGGTGCCATCGTAATGGCGTCCTGCTGTGCCTCATTGTATCCCAGTGTTGTTTAAATCCTTACTTGTGAACGTCTTACTTTTGTGACTCTCTCTTTCTCACCATCTCAACACTGATGTGGTTTTGGTTTTCTGAATTATTTTAACTGGAATTACTAATGCCACAGTACTAAAGTCTTTATATTTTAGTTAACTACAGTATCACTCCAGTATTTCTGATAAAAGCTGGCTGCCTACTTGTTACTGAACTTCATAAAGTCTCTTTATATATTCATATTTAAGTGACTAGTGCTGGTGAAAGATGGCAAACTGACACCAATGAACACTGAATTCCTCTACTTAGTCATACAAACAAGAACAGCATTGGCAACAGCAGTGTAAGCCTCTCCATGCTACCACACCCAAGTCCCCTAATGTTGACCTGGAGGGATGATCTTCTACAGGTGAGATGGCAGTTCACTCGTCTTGCCTGGCCAATCCTTAGCCTTTCTTAAAGTAAAATTATAGGGACACAGGAACTGCCATAGCAGATTGGACAAGTTGTCCATTTAGTCTGGTATCCTATCTCCAACAATGATGAATACCATATACCTCAGAGAAAGTTGCCAGAAATTATGTAATAAACAATAATGTAATACGCAGTCTATAGGGGAAGTTTCTTCCTACCAGGCACTTAGTAGTCGGCTCAAGCTCTTAAACGTGGGGGTTTCTACCACTTATACATGTTTTGTCTTATAGAGTAGAATCATGGAAGTTCTCATTATCCATACTAATGCCAAATCCTTTTTATGAATCCTGCTGAATGTCTACTTCAGTGATATTCTGTGGCAATGAGTTCCACAGATTAATTAAACATTGTTTAAAATATTTTTATTACTTGCTCTATACACTAAACAAAGTTTTAGATGTCTCCTTATATGGAAGTTTCTTCATGCCCCTGATCATTTTTATCCCCCATTTTTGGATCTCTTTTGTTTCTGCAATATTTTCAAGCTGGATTGAGCAGAATGGAACACAATAGAATAGTCAAGATGATGATGTACCAACAAATGTGCCAGTTGTGACAGTGACATTTTTAAAATGGACTTTTATACACAAGGCACTGGGTTGAGACCATGTCAATTTATTTATTTTTTTTAATCTTATGGAAAAGGTTATCTTTATCTAAAATTATCTCAGTTATTTGTTGGTTAGATATCATACAATTCATTGCAATTTCAGTAGAATTCGGTCTTAATAATTTGTATGCAGGCACCTTATTTTATGACATAGTTATAAGAGAGTGTGAATCTGTTGACCTTTCTTGTGACGTTATTTATTATAATAAAAATATTTTAAATAATCCTATAATGTTCAATCATGCACGGAAGAATAAGGGATGAAGTTCTGGAATTTTTTTACTGCAAGCTTTAGATTCAGAATTCAAACTTGATATATACCTAAATGCATGTGTTAAAAATAGCACCAATGTGTCCTTAATCAGTATGTTTAAAGAACCGTTCTAATATCAGCTCATCAGATATTTGCAGCAGCAGCTGATAATCAAAATGCTAATCCACAGAGTCCATTCATAATCTAGTTGTGCTCATAATAAAGAAAAATGATTTTTTACATCTGAGTTTTAGGTATTCCTTGTATTTATGTTATTAGTACTAAAGAAATAAAAGGCTTTTAAATGTCTCTTGTGAAACTAAGAAGCCCCTTCTCCTTGTTTGTATTCTCTTCTCGTAAATCCTAGAAACAGATGTATACACCTGTTGTCAGCTGTATTTGTCACTGTACAAGCTGTCTCTTGCCAGTTTTTCAGCATGTTGTTAGACGTGATTTATTGTGTGCTGTCAGTCCCACAGTTTCTTTACAAAGAAGCAAATATAACTACCGTTCCTGAATAAAGAAGTCACCAGGGTAGTAATCAGAAGTGTACAGAACATATCTGGTCCACTGTAGCTTGATGTTTCCTTGATCACTGTTTCATTACTCAGTTCTCCATGGCTGGGCACTTTGGATTAAAAAACGTACTATAGTATTTCATCGTAAGGGAGGAAGTTATCACACAGTTATATATACACATCAGAATTCTGTACATCATTAAACAAAGGCTGCATTTTTCCTGCATTTTCAATGCCCTTCAAAACAGTGGAAGTAAATCTCCTCAGGCAATCAGAATGCTGAACTACTGTCCAATTATCACATCATACAATTGTTCTTAGTATCTAATACATGGACAGTGTATAAATCCTGAGATCATATTCACTATCACTCCATAAATCCAGATCAGGCAGAATAAAACAGCATAGTCTAGTTGTCTATTACACATCCAGAATGAATAATTGTGTTCCTTTTACACACATACCTTCCAGCAAATCCAAAATATCTATAGGCATAATGATACCAATTAATCCAAGAGCAATAGTTTACACTGAGAAAGAAATGTGGTGAACACATTAAAAAACCCATTTCCTATAAATCTTCAGTCCTCAGCCCTACGGTTTATCAGTGGAGCTAGAGATACACAATGCTGTGTGCTAGTCATGTTCCCTATTATATTGCTATATCTTAAATATCCCACAAAGCAAACCCACTTCAAGTAGTTCATAATAACTTTCACAACTTTGTTTGTGTAAAATGGCCATATACCACACTATACATTAACTCATAAAAGCAAATCAATATGTATGTACGTTTATAACACAATAGCGTTATACTTGCATACAGTACATAGTTCTCTGTACCCTCGTGAAGATAGAATCCACTGCTATGTTGTCAGAAACATATGGGCCTTCAGATGACTAGCTCAGAATGATGCAAAGAGCAATATAAATATCACTCATGTCTCCAAGTGCTCATGGTTATACTGTAAGGAAGTTTCTGCATTTTAAAATTGGCAAAAGCTGTTTTACACAATTTCTTAATCTTTCTCGGCTGCTATCTTTTTCCACTTTCCTCTTGGAATTCACTCCAGGGCTCCTTCAAATCTAAACATCCTTGTCTTCCTTTTTTATACACTGTTCCAAGCTTCCTCCAATAACACACAGATGTCAAGAGACAAGAAAAAGGCAATGGTACATGACCCAGTGTCATTTATTTTCACCACATTGCTTCACTCATTTACATCATATGGCCTAGCCATATGCACAAAATGTTAGGCTCACTTTAAATTTGAAATCCATTAACAGGGAAAGACAAGAGACATTTAGTGAATAAAGATTAATCCATGCACTCACACATATGAGAGGTGGAGCTGGTAGCGCCACCTATTGTTAGCATTGCCTGACATTTTCCATTTTAAGACACAGTTTTCAGTTGTTTATAAATTTGTCAAATGTTAACCATTTGGTCAGAAATTTATCATGATGAATGTCTGTTTGGACGATTTTCAGCAAAAATGCTTCAGCCATTTCTAAAAACAAGATTATGGAAAAATATGTTGTTTTGCCCATGTTAAAAAAGGAAGAGTTTGAGCAAAATGACGTGCAAAGTTTGAAGCTAGTTCTTATTTTGGCTGAACTGGTTTCACTAGCCCTATCTTTTTTGATATATTAAATATGTGGGACTAATATTATCAAAATTGTTGTAATCACATTAATATGACTGTAGACATTCAACTTAGAGGTCAATAATATTCTCTGTTAACTACAAGAAACAATTCATGCCACCGTAGCTTTCTATCATTTGCAATGCAAAGAAATGTGTATACATATATGTATTTATTTGTAATGTATTTGCCTTCTGGTGCAAATCTCAGATGCAGCATCTATTTTCTAGATTGACCACTGTCCTGTTTTACCCACTGCCAACACAAGAAAGAAATGGCAAAATCATTAATTCAGTTTCTATTTATTGCCCTGCCCTCTTGGAGATTATATCAGAACAGCAGAAGACACTTCCTGAATGACTCCCAAAAAATGCCAGTTTTCTAAAAGGAAGTCCCTAGGTTGAATGGATATATGTTGGTCACCCATTGTCCTCACACAGATTCCACTTTCTGGATAGACGTACATCCTAGGATACATATTTCAGAGCTCAGGGACTGAAATCCTCATCTCACCAAAATCAGTGGGAGTTTTGCCATAGACTTCAATGGAGCCAGGATTTCATCCAAAGAATACAAGCCTAAAGTGGCAAAGTGCAAATGCTTGGTTGAAATTAGGAAGAAATTGGACTGCTCATTTCAGTCTAACCACTAGAACACACTCTCTCCATATAGTTAATTGTAAATTATACCATCTACTTTTATGCAGCTAGCTTCCCTATTGGTAGTGCCCAATAGGGCTATCCTCATGTAATCCTAAAGAAAACAAGATGGTGAAGTTTAATTTACAAAGAAACAAATTGGATGAACAAATAACACTGCTATAAAGCCCTAATTAAAATAGCAAGAAATAACAGTAGATTATTAGTTAGCCCAGGTGGCTTGTTCTAGGAATCTCTGGTCTCGATTAAAAACAAAAACAAAAATTTCCATCCTCTTTAGTTTGCTTTTGAATATTTTGGACTCCAAATGCTTTGTATCTTACTCACATACAGAGCAACCCTATTTAATATATTTAAAAGGTCCAGTCACATCTGACATTGTTGTTATTTAAAAAACTTCCAAAAGATGATATTTGAAGTTTTGTGCAGCTAACTTAAAAGACTCTGCCAGCAACATCCTAATGAGCTTCATTCATGTAATCCTAGCAAATGAAAGGAAGATGAAATATAATTCCAGGAGTGTCAAGTATTGCATCCAACTGCACATATGCAGCTGCAGTGGCTTTGGCAAAATAAAAGAAAAAAATATGCATGACCAAAGTAATTCCAAGTGAGCCTATGGCAAATCCAAGTAAAAATGGCTTGTTGGTATGCTGGGAAAGAGAAAACTACTGTGGAATGATTGACTAGAGTATGCTGTTTGGCAGTATATTCAGCTTGCTGCATTGACAAGAATTTTTGTGATGTGTGTCAACTTTATTTTGTAAATTATTTCAAGAGGAAGCAGGAGGAAAAGCTGAAGTTGCATTTGTGCCCAGGTACATAAGTGAGTCTCCAAAGATAGGAGCTGACTAAAAGGTGGGGGGACTGTTAATGTTTTATTAAATACGCTTGTTTAGGTTGTGTGTCTACCCTAATTCTACTCATTCCTCTCGAAAACACTGGGGATAGCCCAACTGTGGTAAATAGCATAATCCCATTGACTTCAATGGGACGCAACTGATTTACACCAACTGAGAATCTGGTTTATTGTGTGCATGTTGCCACCTATGGTATTGTCTCAGAAATAACACTTCAACAGCAAACCTCTGTTGTTCCCAATGCCTGTTATGTCTCCATATCCCTAATAAAAATACTTCTTCCTGGCAAGTAACATCAGGACTTCTTGTTCCATATTGTTCCTATTATAATGGGCCTCGCCTTCTACCCATATTTTCCATAAGGTGAAGCTGTGGTTCCACTTTAATGCTCAGAAATGTCACTTACACAAAGATAAAGATAAGACTCATACTCACATATTCAGAGAGAATGAACATGTTGCCGAGGGAGATTTTTCCTGACATCTTTAAATGCTTAAATAAAGCCATTTATCAGGGGATAAAATGCCTCCCACACAAACTACCAAAGAGACCATAGAGGAAATAGGAAACAGGTGTCCCAGATTTGCAACTATATTGCTTAGCCTGTCACACACACCCAATTGTAATATAGTTCACTTACACTAAAGAAAATTGCATAGCATCATGGCTCAACATAGAAAATGATTTGGCAACTCCATTTGGTGCAATGCAACTTCAGCTTTTCTTCCTGCTTCCTCCTGAAATAATTTACAAGATAAAGTTGACACACATCAGAAAACTTCTTAGCAGTGCTCTTAAAATAGAATCTTTTATTCAGGATAGCTTGTGCATGTTACAATGATTTGAGACTCTCACCAGCTCATATTTAGCAAATTCCATATTTTGCCCCATATAGAAAATGCAAAGCTCAAGTTCTCTGTAAAGACAAATATTAAAAACACGAAAATACAAATGTATATAAAGTAGATTATTTAATTTCTACTGACAGTCAGATACATTAAATTTTTTATGCAGAAATGATCTCCTGCCTATCTCATCTGGCACTTTCAATTATGGAAGTTATATAATAGTTACTAGCCAATATGTGGGAAAATAAATAAATGTCTCCATTAGAGGATTTGTTTTTTTAGAATTTAAGTAATAAACATTAAGCATTTCATTTCAGCAGATATAAACTCATACATCTAGGAACACTGTACTTAGGAGATGGGGAAGCAATGACTCTGAAATAGTTTTGGGGGTCCTGGTGGATAATCAGCTGAACATGAGTTCTCAGTGCACCTCATGTTATCCTGCATACATTAACACGTGAATACTGAAGAGGAGTAAAGAAGTTATACTACCTTTGTTTCAGCACTGGTGCAACTATTAATGGAATATTGTGTCCACTTCTGGTAACCACAGCTGAAGAAGGATGTTGAAAAATTAGAAAGGGTTCAGAGAAGAGCCATGAGAATGATAAAAAGATTGAAAAACCTGCATTAAAGTAGCTCAAATTACTTAGCATATCAGAGAGAAGTTTAATGAATGACTTAATCACAGTCCGTAAGTTCTTCTATATGAGGAAAAGGAATTGACAATAGAGAGCTCTTCAATCTTGCAGACAGGTATAACAAGATCCAATGGCTGAAATCTGAAAGGAGATAAATTTAGACTAGAAATAAGGTGCAATTTTTTAACATTTAGGGTAATTAACCATTGAAATAACTTACCAACTGTCATGGTGGATTCTCCCTCACTCAGAATTTTTAAATCAAGACTGGATGTTTTTCTAAAAGATCTGCTCTAGCATAAACAGGAACTAATGCAGGGAAGTCCTATGGCCTGTGTTGTTCAGGAGGTCAGACTAGATGATCGCAATGGTCCCATCTGGCCTTATTATCTATCAAGCTATTCATCTAAAAAGAGCACCTTCTGGGCAATACATATAAATGGTTTAGCCCAGTGGCTTTCAACCTGTGGCCCATGGGCCACTTGCGGCCCAATCAGCACACAGCTGATGTGACATCCTCAGGGCCATCCAGGCAGTATATATATTAGTGTGATTGTGACCCATAATGGTAAATAGGTTGAGAACCACTGGTTTAGCCCTTTGTCACACCCATTGGTATAGGAATAAAAAGTAAACTCTAAAACCACAGTGCCTGATTCACCTCTCATTTGTTACACTGCTTTTACACTCCATTGATTTAATTTAGATTAGTGTAAGTGAGAGCAGAATTGAACCAAATTCTCTAAACTCAATAAGATGCCCTTAGATTGGCTTACTAGAATGGATCAAATTATTTATTGTAAGCCTTTTATCCAATGAATGTTGGCCTTTTTTTCCATTTCTTAAGTCTTTCCAAACCCAACCTCATTTCTACAAATAAATTACAGAGGGGTAGCCATGTTAGTCTGTTTTTAGCAAAACAGCAAGAACCCTGTGACACCTTAAAGACTAACAAATTTATTTGGGCATAAGCTTTTGTGAGCAGAAATCCACTTTGTTGGATGCCTTCATTTCATGCATCTGGCGAAGTGGGTTTCTGCCCACAAAAGCTTATGCCCAAATAAATGTGTTAGTCTTTAAGGTGCCACAGGACTCTCACTGTTTTACAAATAAATTAGTTATTCATAAATATTTGCTGATTAATTTATGTAAATACATTTCTGTCTGTGGGTTGTTTGCAAACAACCGACTGCCACTGTTAGAATATTTACTTTTCATCATTTGTGCTATGAGATTTGATCATCCAAGTCACATGGCATTGATTGTGTTCCATGATTGGTTGTCTGAAACTTTTTAAACAGGAGAATTAATAGTGAATAACACATAAAGCCCTTCTGGTATAAAATTTGAGATGAATAATCTTTTATGTTAAAATTCTTTAAACTTCTGGGATTTGCAAACATTTTCAAAGATACACTAGTGCTTTTCTGAGTACTCATGTACAACAAAGAATATGACACCACAAATAATATTAGAGCAGATGTCCCAAATTTATTTGCTAAAATATATATTTTTTTAATAGTTCAAACATCTATTCTACTTGTGCCCACTTACCACCCTGCAAGAGAGTGCAAAGGTCACAAATGTAAATCTGGAGTTATCAAACCTAATCAATGAAGCTACAACAGCTTCACAGCAGAGTAGGTGAGTGGACAGGATCCAGTTCCAAGGATCAGAGAGAAAGCATTAAATATTTGGAGAGATTTTCAAAGGCAAAAAAGGGAAGTTAGATGCCCAACTCCTATTGAAAGTCACCTTACTCCCATTTGTGCCTTTGAAAATCTCTCCCTGCAATACTACTTCAGCTCACACATTCTTACACCCTGCTATTAGTTGCTTTTCTTGCTACATTCTTTTCTCCTTGTCCCTTGACATTTGAGCTAAATGAAGTTAGCTTTACTTAGACTTAGACTTACCTCTGAATGTGGTACATTGTCTTGCTCTTAATTCCACTGTGTTCCACCATCTAGGGCTCTAGTATCGTTTCCTGTCAGACCATTCTAAAGCCTCTAGGACAGCAGCTGCTATCATGCTCTATGCCTTGGTTTGTCTCCTGAACTCTTCTCTTTCTTGCCACCTTAAACCAAGTGTCAGTGGAGGAATCGTCTGTGGTGGAAGGTCATAGCCAAGTGATGCACAGAAACACAGAATGCCCTGCTTCACTTTATAGGTTACCAATATTTGATATTTGATCTCTCTTCCTTCTCTCTTTTATCTGAGCGGTGACTCCACCCACACCAGAATATATTTCTCCTGGTTCTCCAATACTCTGCTGGGCCAACGTCAGATAAGAGAGGTATTTTACTGTATAATTAACAAATGTTAATGTCATCAAGTTTTCACTTGATGCATTATCATTTATGACAATCACCAGTGCACCACTATGATACTTTTTCTTCCAGGTATACACCTTTATATTTTTCTGTCCAATAGTTCAATTTTCCAGGTGATAATTCTCTCTCTCTCTTTATCCCCAAGTCTGAAAAACAAAAGAATTAAAAAAAAAAAAAGTCATGATATCCCTCTTGGAAAGAACTAGAAGTTATTTAGGGATCCCATAAAAATGTCCAGCAGGGGGGGGGAAATCCACTAAATTAATTACAAAGAAGACTGAAAATGTTCCTAGAAAATCAACCTACATAGCTTGAAACAAAGTCCTATGAAGTTTGGTTTGCTTCCTGCCTCCTTTGTCGAGACTAGATAGCTTTCACTTTTGATTTAATTGTTTGGAGCATAGCAGCATGATAAAAGTTTTTTTATGGAAATTTCTCACAGCAACGCAATCAATCATATTTCCAACTCATGCACCATCTTGAGCCCCTGAGCCTCAAAGACTTTTTTTTCTGTGGAGCTTACTTGTTAAATTAGCACTGATCAAAGGCTAAAACATTTATCATGCTTATTAGTGAATAAACCTAGCAGCAGGTATCCCAAGTGAGGAAGCAAATCCTCATTTCCTGCAAGAATGAATTGGAAATTATCCAAAGTGCTTGCAAACATTTTTCAGGAGTGACGAATTGTCAAAAAGAAAGCAGCTGCTAGATGCAGCAGCTCTAGAGTTAGGGGTAAAAAAAAAAAAAAAAAAAGACCATTTTTCGAAGGTATCTTCAAACTATCCCATGGGGATATTCTACAGTTTGATTTACTGTAATTGCCTCTGAAATCCTGTGTCAGCTGACCTGAGAACCAAGTTACAAAGTAACTGTATAAACTATTGTGGTTGTTAACATTCAGATAAATGGGAAATTCTTTGCATTTGCTCCTGAAATGCCTATCTTTTTTCATTTGTAAGAATGCATGTTGACAAGTTGGAGGAGGCTCTTTATTGCTAGAGATACATAAATGTGCCCTCCCTAGTTGAATAGAATGAGTGCAATATTTATATCTGAGAATCAGTAGCCAGCATTGGTTCACTGAAACCCCTTTCTACTTAGAATGAAAATATTTAATAGGCAAATTAAGGGCCTACTCCTATTGACTTCAATGGGAGCAGAAGCAGGCTCTTAATATTTGGCAAAGTATATGGGACAATGATTCTTTAACCCTTAAGTGGAGGAGGAACAATGAAGGACCACATTATGCTTGGGCCTGAAACAAGTACACTTGAGAGAAGAGAAGGATGCAAGATGTCTCGTATTCCCCCACCTTTGCTCCTCACTCCTACCAAGTGAGGTCCAGGCACAACTGTAGAGAGCACAGGGAGTGGTTCCTTCCTACTGTGCCTGGTTGTGCAGATCACCCCAAAAGAGACAGTGTGTGTACTCTTCCCCCTGTACTCCGTGGAGCTCATCTGGGATGATTTGGTCCTGCACTGCCCATTACTCGGGACTGTGTCTCGGTGAGACTATTCAATCCTAGACATTTCAGTGTTTTCTCCCTGCCTTTGTCCTTCAGATTTGAGTACTTGAAATACTCCACAAAACTCCAGCTTCAGCATGAGATGCTACCCAGGAGGATGAATAACTCAAGACAGATACAGTAGTGAGTTATCTCTCTAGAAATAGGTATCAGTACTCTGTTATTTCATAGATGATAGGTGTGCAGGAGCATTTCGCCATCTGAATCTGAGAACCAGCATTATAAATCACATCATTTCTGAGGATAACTCATCCACAAGCCAGACAACTGCAGAATCTTGTTATTTGAAATGATAAAAATGGCCATTTGGAAGTGGAGAGAATACATGCATGCACTTTTGTGGTACTATAATGTTGTTTGAAAAAGAAAGTGAAAGTGAAACTATAATGGAAGTTTTAGATGTATCTTGAGACGTGTTCTTGATGACTAAGTATTTTCTGTGTTTACTTTAATGGGCAGATTCACATTTTATAATATGCGATTGTAACAGACGTGTTTTGAAGGTGGAAGCTAGATATAATACTTTGCTTGCCAAACATAAGCCAATGCGCAGTGACCATAAACCTCCCTTAATAATGGATTGCTTTAATAAATTGTTTTATTTTATTTTCATCTGGGTTTCTTCTCTGACAGACAAAACAGCAGTTCTTCTAGCAGTGCTGAGTACACCAGCTCAGTCATGAAAGATGTATCAGTCTCCCACTCCCCAGTTGGAAGTTGCTCTGGAGACATTTTCATCTTAAAACTGACTGATCTGAAAACTCCCTGAAAATGTCCTTGTTGGCCAATATCCCTGATAGCGGAAACTCCTGCCATTTGAACATTTATTTCAGTGCTAAATCAAATTTACTGCAATTGGTTAGAGAATAATAATCATTTTTTTTTGTTATGGGTGTTAGAAATCCACAAGCATTTAGCTATACGTATTTCCCTGAATCATGGGGGCACCACATCAATCTGAGTTTCATCTTTGTTCCCATTGCTTTCTCTTAATAGCCAGCTCTGATCAGAGCACCTCACTTTCAGAAAGTTGTTGGAGATGAGTCATTGATGATGCAGGAATTCTTTCTTTTGAATGTCACCCCAGATAATTCTGATCCACAGAAATGTTTGTGAGTAGCATAGGTGTCCCCCACCCTCCATGTCAGAGACAGAAGTGTAATCTAAGTGGCAAATCTTGGACTTCTGCAGTGTAGTATATAGACTTTTAGCTACCATGATGATGAAGGTAGTGATCAATGGCTCCATGTCTAGCTGGCAGTTGGTCACAAGCGGAGTGCCCCAGGGGTTGGTCCTTGGGCAGGTTTTGTTCAACATCTTTATTAATGATCTGGAGGATGGGGTAGATTGCACCCTCAGCAAGTTTGCAGATGACACTAAGATAGGGGGAGTGGTAGATACCCTGGAAGGTAGGGATAGGATACAGAGGGACCTAGACAAATTGGAGGACTGGGCCAAAAGAAATCTGATGAGGTTCATCAAGGACAAGTGCAGAGTCCTCCATTTTGGACGGAAGAATCCCATGCACAGTTACAGACTGGGGACTGACGAGCTAGGCAGCAGTTCTGCAGAAAAGGACCTGGGGGTTACAGTGGAAAAGAAGCTGGATATGAGTCAGCAGTGTGCCCTGGTTGCCAAGAAGGCTAATAGCATATTGAGCTGCATTAGCAGGAGCATTGCCAGCAGATCGTGGGAAGTGATTATTCCCCTCTATTAGGCATTGGTGAGGCTGCACTGGAGTATTGTGTCCAGTTTTAGGCCCCCCACTACAAAAAGGATTTGGACAAGTTGGAGAGAGTCCAGCGGAAGACAACAAAAATGATAAGGGGGCTGGAGCACAAGACTTATGAGGAGAGGCCGAGGGAACTAGCCTTGTTTAGTCTGCAGAAAAGAAGAATGAGGGGTATTTGATAGCAGCCTTTAACTACCTGAAAGGGGGTTCCTGTGAGGATGGAGGTAGGCTGTTCTCAATGGTAGTAGATGACAGAACAAGGAGCAATGGTCTCAAGTTGCAGTGGGAGAGGTCTAGGTTGGATATTAGGAAAAAGTTTTTCATTAGGAGGGTGGTGAAGCTGTGGAATGGGTTACCTAGAGAGGTGTGGAATCTCCATCTTTAGAGGTTTTTAAGATGTAGCTTGACAAAGCCCTGGCTAGGATGATTTAGCTGAGGTTAGTCCTGCTTTGAGCAGGGGGTTGGACTAAATGACCTTCTGAGGTCCCTTCCAACTCTAATATTCTATGATTCTAAGGACTACATATATAAACAGGCAGACAGATGTAGCAGAACAAAAATTTCATCAGAAAATCAAAAACCACAGAAAATTCATCTGGTTGAACAAAGGAAATCTTGGCTGTTCCTTCCTGCTCCCCAGTTTTTTGATTTATTCGAAGCTGAGATTCAAAATGAAACGCAAGGGAATCAAAACTATTCAGAACGAAACAAACAAACAAACAAATTAGCATGAACCTCCTGAAAAAACAAAACTACTGAGTTTCACATGGCTCCATTTTCCAGCTGTGAGGAATACTCACAATAACACCCTAAACATTTCAAAAGTCTGGAGGATGATTGTAGTACCATCATATGGGCCTAATAACAAGAACACTAAAGTAATTCCCACACAACACAGGAAATTTCAGAGGATAGTACTGCAATTCTAGAGGACAATATAGTAGGATGCCATGCTTCCAAGATTCCAGGACAATGGAATTCATCATAGAATCCATCCAGTATGTTCCTCCTTGAGACCAGATTGAAGCCCAGTGTCATGAGGGTCTAATACAGAGGCACTTACAAGAACGGTAGTCAGATTCTCAAAGGAGCTGACTATCCACCGCGATGACTGATTCAGCATTTCTGAAATCCAGGCCACTTTTTTTTTTTAGTAATATAAATAGATTTAGATGTGTAATTTTACACATCCAAATTTGAAATATTAGCCTAAATTTCTAGTCCTTATAGATGTAAAGAAAGCCTTTCCAAAAGAAAAATGAATGAAAACCAGTGTGATGCTATGTGACAGAATCAGCAAACACATAAAAAGTGTGAACAGCCCCCTGCATCTCAGGAATCTATTGAGTCTTATACTTAATGATGCCAACGTAAATATCAACTATTTCACTGCTGATGACCATTTTAGTAGAAAAAGCCAGAGGTAATATATCCATTATTGTCGGATGCAACAACCATTTCCCAAGTGCCCTCTCTTCAGTGGTGAAAAAAAACAAAAAACTACTGCAGCACCCTACTCCTGTCTTTTATAATACATTTATGTGTTTAAATACAAAACTCAGCAGCACATTGAAAATTTGAGGCTAACAATAAAAATAATTACTTATCCAACAAATAATATAGGGGATATTTATTGCTATATCATTCCTTTGCAAACTAGAGAAATATAGCCTAGAGATACCTACTATAAGTTGGGTGTACAACTGGCTGGAAAAGCATACTCAGAGAGTAGTTATCAATGGCTCACAATCTAATGGAAGGGCATATTAAGTGGAGTCCCACAAGGATCTGTCCTAGATCTCATTCCATTCAATGTTTTCATTAATGACTTGGATAATGGCATAAAGAACACATTTATAACGTTTGCGGTTGATACCAAGCTGGGAGGAGTTGACTAACTGGAGAAATGGTCTGAATTATATAGGATGAAATTCAAAAAGGACGAATGCAAAGTACTACACTTAGGAAAGAATAATCAATTCCATAAATACAAAATGGGAAATGACTGCCTAGGAAGGAGTGCTGCAGAGAAGGATCTGGGGGTTATAGTGGATCACAAATGAAATATGGGTCAACCATGTAATACTGTTTCAAAAAAAGCAAACATCATTCTGGGATGTATTAGCAAGAGTGCTGTAAGCAAGACACAGGAAGTAATCCTCCAACTCTACTTAGCACGGTTAAGGTCTCAGGTGGAGTATTTGTCCAGTTCTAGGAACCACACTTCAGGAAAGGTGTGGACAAATTGGAGAAAGTCCAAAGGAGAGCAACAAAAATTATTAAAGGTCTAGAAAACATGACCTATGAGTAAAGATTGAAAAAAATGGGTTTGTTTAGTCTGGAGGAGAGAAGACTGAGAGTGGACATGATAATAGTCTTCAAGTACATAAAAGGTTGTTATAAAGAAGAGGGTGATAAATCATTCTTGTTAGCCACTGAGTAAAGGACAAGAAGTAATGGGCTTAAATTGCAGCAAGGGAAATTTTGGTTAGACATTAGGAATAACTTCCTAACTGTAAGGGTAGTTAAGCACTGGAATTAATTGCTTAGGAACATTGTGAAATATCCCTTATTGGAGATTTTTAAGAACAGGTGAGACAAACATTTGTCAGGCATGTTCTATAATACTTAGTCCTGTCCCAGGGCAGGGAGCTAGACTAGATGACCTTTTGAGGTCCCGTCAAACCTTACATTTCCATGATTCTGTATTTCATTCAACAAGACCCTCCATTTTGAACTCACCTGAAGCTACTGCCAATGCAGCACCTGTGCCACAGAAACCAAGGGACTTTTTCACAAAAATAAGACCTGGACCTGTAAAGACATACACAAGTGCTTAATCTCAAGTATGTGTGTAAGTCTTTTTAGGTTCTGGGTGTTATATGGCCCAAGTTGCCACTACCTAAGTGGGGTCAAAACAAGTTGTAAGGACCCACTGTTTGTTCCTGAGTACAGTTTGAACTTGAACAAAAGTTGAAATACTATACTTTTGTGGTATAAGTCAAATATGTCACACACCTTTCTTAACTTGACAAAATAAATGTGTGAGGTTTCCTGTACCTATTTTTTAAGTGTTTAGCTAAAAGTCAAAAATAATAATGCTTACTGGAATCATATTAGAGTTATGGTCTGCTGAACAAATAAATAAAGATGTGCACATATGCATTCTGACATTTTTTTTAAAAAAAAAGCATCTTGACAGTGAGCTTTATTCAGTTGTGAAATAGCCTCCCAAGGGAAGCGGTAGAAGGATGCACCATCTCTTGGGACATTTACGATTAGATGAGACAAAGCACTGGCAAATATAGTGTAGGGAAGAATCCTGCACTGACAACAGGCTGGACTAATAGGTTTATCACTATCTCTAATCTCTATGATTTCTATGAGAAACATGTTTTATTTTCTCAACCTAAAGTTTGCCTTCACAGCTCCTACAATATATTACCCATATCTAGCCCAGAGAGAATTTTAATGATCAAATTATGTATCCCCTGAAAACAGGAAAATGGATGTACTAAGGTGTACTGTGCTGCAAACAATAAATAGGTTGTGGGCATTGCTATAATATATACAATACCATTTATCAAATGTATTGCAGTCCTTTCATGCTTACACAACATGGTCACACAGTCTGTTTACTTGGTCATGCTATGAGTCATCCATCTAATATCCCCTACCCCCCAATCTGATTGCTCCCCAGTCTGCCATTCAACTAATTTCTTTCCCTTAACCACTTTATGTTGACAATGAAGCACAAGGTGATTTTATACAGGCTATTCACTGTTTGTCGATTACTCCTGTGACGTCTGATAAACACAGCATGAAAACACGATTGAAAATGACCAAACAATCAGCAGGAAATACGTCTGTTGTCACGTCACAGCAAAGATGGTAGAACTTAAATAGAGAAGATTTTCTTAGTTCAGACAAAGCTGTCTTTCATGTATTGTACTTATCACAAGAGTTGAAAATTCCCAAATTTTACCTGGCAATTTTTTCAAGGTTTGTCTGCAGGGCAAAATTTTGTCAGTTCTTCCCTGTAAAACAGCTTTCTGCAATTTTGTAAATGGTGAGTTTTCTACCTCTGTTCCCTTTTGTGCTCAACAGAACATATACCTGAGCCTTGTAAACCTAAACTTAAAGAATCCTTGTCCTTTTGAGGTGGTGTTCAGACTAGTAGCTCTTTGTTTCAAACATATTTTCTTTCCTCTCTTATCCTGCTTGGGGTCCTTGATTTCCTGGTGAGCTAATAGGATGTTCCATAGCCTTATTTCACTCCTGATATTTCTTCTTTTCCCTTGTTGTATATCTGTGACTTACTGGAGTACAATCCATACCACTGGACACCTGTGTCACCCCTGGCCTGTAACTGCTGTAGCATCCAACTAGACTGCTCTCAAACAGTAATCAGCATGCCGGTAACTCCCAGATGTTTGTGTGTATTGCAGCCTGTTAGCCACACCTTGGTTATTATCAGCCTTGCTCATTACTCCAGGGTGACTCCAAATACACTTCCAGTCCCAGACTTTACCCCAGAAATGTACAATCCACACTGTCTAGCCCTCACCCAGGCATTGCAGAAATATTAAGTTCGTTATTCTTTTAAGGGAATAATATACACCAACTTGTCATGATACATGAAGTTACCCAGACACTTTAACTTAAACACACTGGAGTGGATGAAACAATTAAACAAGTTTATTAACTACAAAGACAGAAACTTTAAATGAGAATAATCATAGGCAATACAGTAGAAATGGTCACAAGAAAAATAAAGATAAAACACTTTCTAATGCTAAACTTAAATTATATTAGATTCAAGCCAAGTTTTTCTCCACACGCTTCCACCAGCATTAAACTCTTCAACTCAAGACCTGTTCAGCAGGATCCAACAGCTGCTTCTTTCGTCTTGTTTGGTGCCAAAGAGTGAGATGGACAGGGAGATAGAGGACAGGTATCTTGGAATCTTTACCCCTCCTTTTTATAGTTTGAATACCTCTTTGAAAAGAGAACCATCTGAGAACCAAGAGATGGGGGTCTGGTGGAGCTCATGCTGTTTCCGTGCTAAGACGCATATCTCTTTGTCCCTGCCCCCTCTTTCTTGTCAAAGAATGGCCACTTGATAGAAGATGGCCCATCAGCTTTGTTGACACCTGGGCTGGGGCATCAGCCTGCCCTTTGTCTTTGAGAAATTGATTCAACCACTCCGTACACTTATCTGGGAAACATAGTTCAATCATTATTTCAGCTTATATTAACAACTTTACACATAATGTTGCTACATGCATTTTACCATGATATTATTGATCAGCAAGAAATGAGTTTCCAAATGACACTTCACCAAGCATACCTTGTACAAAAATTATTACAAAAGTGTGTAAGATGTGAATACAGAGGTACATTCTACCACAATATCATGTTTAAATTCCATGAACACAGAGTTCTCCGAGTTTATTACAGAAGAGACACACTAACTGTACTCACTCAGAACCTGATCTAGCTCCCATTAAAGTGAACAGAAGTCTTTCAAGTGAATTCAGTGGGAGCTGGAGCAGAATCTCACATGGATTTTACTTTTGTTCTTTCTTATTGTTTTACTTATTCTAAAATAAGTCACATTATACACAAAACATATATGTTTTGCTGTCTATGAATGGGGGAAAAATGTAATTTCTGGCTTTTGGTAGCAGGGATATATTGGTCAAAATTTCGAGAGGTGTCCTGGAAATTCAGCCTCTAGGATATGCTATTGGAATAGGCTATCTTAGATTAATACCTCACGGACACAGATGCAACAGCATTTCTTCCACTTTATTCAGCATAGCAGCTGATTACTATGGTTTGCCCTATCAAATCTTTAGATTTTCTTGTCCAGACAATGCAGTAACTCAGTTGGAAGGAACCATGTAACAGACCCCCCTTTATTTACATGGAAGGGGACTAGTGGTAGTGAAAAGAACACAGCTGTCTAACTCACTTGCCTCTGGGTTTAGTAGAGCCACAATTTGTTGATATCTGGGGCATGTTGGAAAGCCTGTGCTTTCCCCATCTCTTTCTGAATAGGTGGGAGGAAGCAGTTTTAATTCCAGTGGGTTTGGAGAGTTTTAATTTTTATGTTATATTAAAATGATTTTTGTGTGTATATTTAAAAGAATAAAAGCGTACTTGCACCTACAACACTGGAAGTACATTTTTATGAATGAAATTAAATCAGTAACTGCAGCATGTATGTTCTAGCAAGTCAGAGTCTACATGCTATAACCAGATGAGAGTTACAACTTGGAGAGAGTGGCTAGCTTTATTTAAAGGGTCCACCTCTCACCAGGATAGAGAAACATTTTGACAGTCTGCAAAACTGGGTTGCATGACAACTTCTAGGGGTCAGTGTAGTCTCAATGAACTCTAAAGAAAAAATACTGGTCCCACAGGATGGGAGCAACCTTACATTTTTGTTAATATTATTACAGGAGCAAGAATACAGAGGAACTGCTTCACTTCCCCTCTTCTGGTTTGATGCTCAGTTTGATGTGCTTTTCTATCCTCTATACCACGCAGTAGAGGGTAATATAAGAGCAAGCATATGCAGCAGCCTGTAAAATAAACAAACAAAAAACCCAGCTGTTTCTCATAGATGAGTTTATGATGCAAAATATTTGAAGTGTTATTGTGATGTTTATTGAGGTAAATATACAGACAGTAACCAAGAAACAACTGGCAAGTTTTGTTTGATTTATAATGTAGGTAAGAGAGATGCAAATTGGTATAAATAGTGGAGTGTGATTTGTCTATATGAGTCTGAACATTAAGCACTCTTTATTCACAAGTGATAATTGTTAATTGGCAGGATATCTGATTCAGCTGATTCATGAACGGCCTTTTTGTTTCACTGCACTCGGATAGGAGAACTACAAACAAAACACACTGAAACATGAACTTTAACTGAATGTGTTTGGGATGGTGCAGAGGACATATTTCAGGTGTGTGGATAGAAAGTGTGGCTTGCGAAGGAAGATCCTCATACCCTGGTATAACTCACTAGAAAGGCATCCAGGATCATGAGACTTGGGCAAGTACTTTCCTGTTTCCAGAGTGAAAGCAACATCCAACACAAGACAGTGACTCGTGGTGCAATATTGTTTTTTGTTTGTTTGTTGAAGTGATTTACATTTCCTGTCACTGATTCTGACTCAACTCCTACTGAAGTCAATAGAAGCCTCTCCATTGACTTCCAGGGAAAGTTGATCAGATATATTACCTTTGCTATGACTGTCACAAGCCATGATCTGTACACTAGTCTCCTTCTTCAAACTCTATGGCTCAGGGAGGCACAGCAATGTAGAACACTTGAAAAATATGTTACGCAGTTTCTGGTAGCAGGCCCTGCAGCAAGTGTACTATTAATATTTCTATATATTCTTTCCCCAAGTTAATTGGGACCAGGTGCAATTCGTTACTCTACAGTTTTCCTTTTTACAATTAATGTATTCCATTTTCTTGTTAAATCTTTTTTTCTCTACTGAGATATAATTCTGGTGTAAACTTACTTACCAAAGTGAATTCATCACAATTACAGCAGAATGGGATGAGGATTTGATTCAGTCAAATTTATAGATAAAAAACTAAAAATTACCAATGTGGAAAAAACCCAATATTAAGGGGGAAGCTACATTTGACATAGCTGAAACGTGTTTTGTAGTTTATGCCAATGCTGAAGGGACTCTTTTAAACATTGCTAAGTAAAACAGAATTATAGTTGAAGAATGGCTAGAGGCAAAGAATTAATGAAAAAAAACCACCCTGTTGTGAGACCCAGCTAATTAGGATCTATAAAAGGGGTATTATATTTAGAAGTGTTAAAGCAGTTTTGAGTTTACAGGTTTCAGGAGGGGAAGTGAATTGAGATACTTCCATTACTGTGTATCTTAATATAGTCAGCCTCAGAATAAGTCTAAGAAAGGAGGAAAAAAGTGTAAAGGAAATGCAAGCATTTAACTGAAAATAATTACATTGATACTGATTTATCAGCAGTGCTGGTTTTTAGTCTAACCCCAAGCCTTTGTTTCTTAGATTAAAAAAAAAGTGTAAAATTGATTAGAGAGATAATATTCTCTAAAGAAACAAGGTGGATGAGGTAATATCTTTTACTTGACCAACTTCTGTTGGTCAGAGAGACTGACACAGCTACAAGAACACTACATCGGTACTTTTAAAGGAAGTCAAAACTGATAAAGCTTAATAGTTGAATTAATTCTCTTTCATGTTATCACCTACATGTTCTTTATTTTTCAGTAGGAAAGAGACGTCCACTTGATACTGCTACAGACATTCTCATTGTGAGCAGGAGAAAAAGAAAGATGTATGTCTCAGTCCCTCAGGGTTCACACTCAGCTACCACAGGGAGAATGAGTGGTTTTGTGGCATGCAACATCCAACAAATTAATTGCCTGAGGGAACTTAGAGGAGAGGAAAAAAGAAAAAGAGCACGGGTGGAAGCTTGACTGTACATCTCTTCAGCTATCATCCTTGATAAGATCAGATTCATTATACACAAATTGTTGGAGTAGGAATGTGAAAGGACTAAGAGTAAAATTTTCCACATCTCCTTCAAACGTCATAAAAAATATTTAAGAATAAGTGTACATGGATGACTTGCCAAATTAAGAATGGAATTTCTGCAGAAATATTATGCACTGTATCTACTTTTCTTTCTCCCCCTAAAATCCCTCTGACAATGCTATAGGAATTTCAGGTACACTAGGAATACAGAATTGGGTCCCCATTGAAACCCTATACATATCTGTTGGCACTAGCAAAGGATATTGCATTAGAAACTTCTAACTCTCAGAACCAAAAGTTTAAGACCAGATTCATTCAGTGTATATCAAATATTTTATAGTGCTAATGTTCAACTAAATATGGACCAAATTCTGCTCACCTTAACAAAGCATGAAGTCCCATTGAAACCAATGGAACCACCTGTATGAATATGGTAAAGAGGATTTATCCCCAAACTTTTTGTTTTAAAGAGTTGCAAAATATTCATTGGGAAAGACATTTAGGAATTAAAAACTAATAATCCTTATAAGTTTACATGACAGATGGATGGATGCTGGGCAATATCCTCAGCTGGCATAGTTCCCCTAAAGTTTATACAGGTATTCTGATTTACACCAGGCAAGATCTTGCATAAATAACTATATTTACATTTACACTTAAATAAAAATATTCACCCATCACATGACTGTGATTTTGTATGAATATCCATCAATATGCTTACACACATGAGAATTAATTTGGCATTGTTAAGTGTTTTTCAGTGCACGATGAAAACAGAAAGCTTCCAAATTTATACAGAGACTAGCTTTGTTTATATTACTTTGTCTGAGCAATTAAAGAGTAATAATAAATGGTCACAGTTAATTAATTTGCATAAGAGATAAAATAAATATGTTTATATTAAGTTCTTGGAAGACAACTGGGACAGATTGAGTTTTGTTTTGTTTTTTTTAGTTTAGTCTGAAGTAAGACCCTAAAATATGCTGCAACATTAAAGAACCTTTGGCAGGTTTACATCTTTTAGAAAAATATTGCTGACAGCTAGATATCATAGAGTGCTGCTTTCATATGCAAATCAGGGCTTGCGCCTGGTTCCCATCAATGATCCAGAAAATAAATTGAATACTATTTTTAATTAAAATGTTTTAACAATAAAACTGAGAAAAACAACCCCGAAGTCCCTTTGATGTAATAGAAGATAAAATATAATGTCAATTTTGCTAATGGATATGAAAAGAAAGATTTTTTCCTTTCTAATAATTGAGTTTAATGTCAAATCATAGATCAGTGCATTATCAGACAGGGCTAGAGGCTACATCACCCACTTGGATGTGATTTGAGCTGAGGTGTAAATCTCAGATTGGGTTGAATGGTCATGTTTTTCCAATAGTCACGAGCTGCAAGTCAGAAACGTCACTTAGAAACAGATTTATCTGAACAGTGTAACAAGCAGACATTGATAAATAAAGTTTTCTTTGTAAGGGGATAAATTGCCAGCAACATGCGTCCTAACACGAGGTAGGGATTTGATCACTCAGCTAATTTATTTAGTCAAGCAAAAGTTCCAGAGACATAATTACTGAATTTTTTAAAGATAGCAGCCTCAAAAAAAAACGTACACGCCAGATGTATAAAACTTAACAGATCTGAAATGAAATTGGACAGCTGACCTGCAGAAGTATTACCAATAGGACAATATCATGTATATTGTATGTGTTTAGTTTGACATATCCAAACTCTTATTAGGGACTCATCTTCAAAAGCCATTTGTCAACAAGCAAGTTTTTAATAGGTCTCTAAATTCTAAGAACGAGGAGACAGCCTGGCAAAATTATTGCCTTACAGACTTGTGTCAAAGGATAGACCTGTGTCAAAGGTAGGTGTGGGCATGGGCTGGTGTTGTATATAGTCCCTTCCAGAGAAATATAAGACCTATTGTTGGCACAAGGCATTTTACTGCCCTTGATAAATTGAAACTATATACCCCTCACAACCAATAGTCGCTCAGCATTTTGATACCCCTAATATTTTCTAATGTTTCACAGGTGATAAGAATTCCCAATAAAACTGGTAAAATGTGCCTTTTGGATTCTTTGATCACATTAACAAAAGAGCAAGAAATCTCCTACTTTACCCAGTATAGTTTTGTACATGTACATTGGATGAGCAATGCTGGGGAGTAGGGAGGCCCAACAGGCCAAAAGGCACTGCATATATCACCGTCTTCAATGGCAGAATATTTTCCAGGATAATCTGCCAAAACAAGAGGTAACAAGGAGACTGGAGAAAAATTAGAAGCAAATGCATAAAACAATTAGGCTACATTTTGCAACCATAGCTTACACCGGTGAGTTCTTACACGAGTATTCCCATTGACTCTGATGGGAGAGTGCTCCTCAAACTGAGTGAGGGTTGTACAATGTAGACTTGACTGTATGCTTTTTTTTCATTTCTAAAATAAATTTTAAACTTTTTTTTAACATTATAAACAATTTTCCTCCCTTCTGATGGGAGAAAATTGGAAAGTAATGATGAAAAGGGGTGTGGTTTTGTTTTTTGTTTTGGGGTGATTTGTTTTGTTTTGTTTTTTTAAAGAAAGAATAAAACTGAACAGTTAAAAAGAGGGAAATGATAGAAATCAAAATCTAAAGTTTAGTTCCTTTAAAGTCTCATTTAGCTCTATCACCAAAAGTTCCTATATAAAATAAAATCTCTGTAGCCCTATATCCTATATAAAATGAAAAGAACAGAAGCAAGGATGGAAATGTTATGAGCTATCTAGATATATTACCCTCATCACTGCAGTATCTAAGCATCTGCCAATCAAAGGACTTCAATCTTTCCTGCACGTGAAGGACAGTGTAAACTATATCTTCTTAAGCCAATGGAGGCAGCTGCATTCCACAAGGGATTCAACTAGAGGAGAGAAGGTGATATTTGCTCTTTGATGTTTGCTCCACTGACCTTGTTGGTTCTGCCAGCTTTAATCGATGGCCAGTACTATGTAGGAGACTTTTCATTGGAGTGTTGACCAGGGAATATGTTGAATCAGAGAATCTCCTCAGCATCTTGGCTATGTTCCTCCTTCTCCTGTGTATTTACTGTACTGCAAAGGCTGGATTGTGGCATACTGGTAAAGATGTGGTGGTGGACTGCTGAGATTTCTTTTCTAGGTGGACTTTCTGTTACCAGTAATCTGGAAGCTGAATTTCTACCAGCAGAAGGCAGAAATAAGTAAAGCTCAATATCTAATCTGTGAAGTCTTAAACATTCCAGTTCAGATGTTGCAGAGTAATGGCACAAGCTGGGAAAGCAAAGGAGAAGAGGCTGAGATAATCAGTGGCAGTTCTGGCAAGGTCACAGCTAAATGCATTGGTAGAGTTATTACAAATGTGTTTACCACGTTATTCAAAATTTAGAGCTCAGTGAAAACTCTTTTCTCAGACACCTAGAGAACCAGACATTGGAGGAACGGAAGTTGAGTAATTAAAAAACCTGTTTGTTGCCTTAGGTGTGTTTCAGTTCACTGTTCAGCAGCTCTGTTTCTCTCACTGTTCCACTGCTAATGGTTCACTTGGTTGAACTTGTGACCAAAAAACAAACAAACAAACTTCACGTTACTTCACCCTACCCCACCCTTCTTCATTTCTTTTCTGAAAATTAGCACCTGTAGATAGGGTTACTTGAAAGCAAATGTAAAAATATCAGGACAGGGCTTGGGGGGGAGGGGGGGCGGCAATAGACGTCTATACAAGACACAGCACTGAATATTGGGACTGTCCCTATAAAATTGGAACATCTGGTCACCCTACCTGTAGGGTAGTTGCACAACCTACATCTCCCAGATACAGCATGGCTGTCCCTGAATGAAAGCACAAGAGATGATATCTCTTTCACTCCACCCTCTTACAGAGCCACATGGGGCACGTCTTCACTGCAGAGTTAACTTGGGTGATCAGCACCCAGGTTACCACAGCCCAACTCTGAGATATCATGTTACAAAGCCACATCCAAGTTACTGGGTCCACAGTGGTGCTGCACTCATTCATGTGAAGCTCTAGGATGTCTGGGGTCATATCCCATGGTTCTTAGCACTGCAATAAGCTCAGCTGCTCTATGATTCTTTCCTAGTGATTTGTGGGAGAACTTGTTTGTCCTTCTGGGAATGGAGCAGGAATTGTAGAAAGGTATTGGAGGACTATCAGCAGTCAAGTAGTTTAACCTGCATCCTCACTGCAAAGTGGTCAGGCTTTAGCCTGTAGCCCAGGACAGGCCAGCTAGTTCAGATGTAAAGCACCACCATGCTCAGGACAGATGGTTTTCTGTGTAAACAGAAACTGAGTTAGGGGCAACACCACTTGAGAAAGCATTAACTCTGCAGTGAAGACAAGTCTGTATGCACAATCTGGCCCTAAACAGCAGCCAAAATGCAAAGACGGAGGAAAGGATGCATTATAAAAGCACAGAGACTGAGCATTTACATTTGACAAACATCTAGTTAGATCCCTGGTTTTGTCTGTTTTTTAATTCACTATTAATTTATTTCTTTTCAATCTTCCAATTTTAATATGAACTAAAAGAAATTACATGAGAGTCATGGAGGATTGTTTCTATCAGAAGGTTAGTTAAGAGAAATGAGTTTTTAGTGAGATTGGGTGGACAATGAAGTGGCTTGGGGCACAATGGAAAGGGAGCTGTTCCACTAATACAGAGCCACACAATAAAAGAGGACAAGCAGAGGTTTGGTGAAGTGGACTTTAAAGAGATTTGCAAGTTTCTGGGTGCAGAGGGAGGAGAAAAATGGAGAGGAGTGAGGGGAGAAATGTGAGCAGGAGTGAAAAATAAAGAAGAAATCATGGAGACATAGAAGGCACAGGACTTAACAATTCAGGAAAAGTCAACATTGGTCTTTCTCTGCTCTAACTGAAGTCAATTAAAATTTTTACCATTGTAAATAGTAGCATTTAGGCTAGTGCTTTAGTACTTTTAAAAACCCTACCCAGAATTTTTAAACCAGGACTGATATTTGAAGGATGAATAAATGAGAACACAGTCTAATTTTTCAATTTAGAATAATACTTATTTCACAATCATTGATAATTTATTAATCATTGATATTTTGTTTTATCTTTGGCTTTAGAAATCACTGTCAAACTTGAATGTACATGTTTTATTAAATGCTTTTCTCACAGTTATATCTTTGAACAAGATTGAGGATCTAGTTACTATTTAAAAATTGTGAGCTCTACTCATATATTAGTGGTGGTCTTGAAGGCCTTAGTATTCTTAATCACTTATTGATTCAAAATTGTTCGTCAATATCTAGAGTAGAACTTGTTAGAGAAACACAAGTACCCATTATATTGCTGAGTGGCTGACTAATGTTTTTATTATGTATGCTCTTCCTAACTATTCAAGTATGCACTTTCACAGTGGTTAAATAAATTATATGACTAATTCATTACCCAGATAAGTAATTTAAATATAGATACATCTTTTATCAAAATAACACTGGTGTTTAGAGGTAAATTGGCCAGCTCTGTGGAAACTTCAGGATTGGCTGGGGTTTCAATTTCCATTTCAGTTCTAGATGGTATTAAAGCTATAGCATTATTCTAATATCACCACAAGCATTCCCTTACAGGCTGAAAGAGAGTGAGAGATGTGTAAATAGATGCTTATCTGTGATACCGCTTTCAATGCTACTAGCAGGAGGACTCCTCAGGTGACTAGCTGAGAACCCTGATCTCCTGAAGGGTTTTTATGGCTTATGGGAAGCAACAAGCTGTAGCTGATGGGGCCTCTCGTATTAACATCTAAGTATAACCCAGTGATTGTTTTCCCTTTCAGTAGATGGTCATGGATTGATCCATACATGTGTCAGATTTCATGCATCATCTCTTCTGCAGTCAGAGGTTTTATTTCTCTTACTCATATGCCAACATTGTTTGAAATTTCAACAATTCTAAGACTATTATTATCCAGTCTGCTTGAAGCTTCTCATGTCAGGACGATGCTCTCTTTTGGGTTACACTGAGACAACTCTGTATTCAGTCTAATTCTTCCTTTTCGGTTTGTGGCTTTTCCTGTAAGAAAAAAACCTTGCATTTTATTTCTTTGCAAAGAAGTCCATTTATAGTTTTTCACTTGAAAAGTTCCTAGCCATTTTCTGGTTGTTTATAAGCTCATTTTGTTAACTCAGTTTCACAGGTAATTTTAAAAGTCACATGAATTGTACCTGGTTTTTTCCATTGGTCTGAACATGTGGAAGATGTGCAGATTTTCATTTATGTGGTCCAAACCACCCTCTCATGTGGAAATGTCTATAGTAGGGAGCTCTGAGTGAAGAAAAGCCCTGCAAGGTTCTCTTCAGGAAATTGTCCTCAAGTCATTCTTCTGGGTATTCTATTCTATTGTTCCCTTCTTTGGGAAGAAGCATAGACAGTGGGCAGCGTTTCCATCCATAGACAACAGGGGATATGCAGAAGACTGGGTCAATCCCTAAAGAAAATCTGTCCCTATCCTCGTTCTGTCCACTTCCTCTACCATCTCGTTGACCTCTCTAGGATTTCCCTATCATCACTCCCTCTGGGCCTTCTTTCTCTGGAGCTTCATGAAGTAAAGCCTGTCATTCCAGGTTCTTGTCTCTGTAATGTATTTAATTTTTCCCACCACCACTGAAATTGCCATTCAAATTGCTACTTTAAACCTAATGAACTTGTTCTTTTCCAGCTTTCAGAGCCATAGACCAGTGGTCACTGTCAATCAGATTTTCAAAGATATTTACGCACCAAAGATTTAGATCGTACTAGGTGCCTATTTTCAAAAGCAGCTCAACAGGTAGGGCTTCTAACTCTCACCTAACTTTTTCAGATACTTTTGAAAATTCCACTAGATATTTGTTTGCATTTTTGGTACTTAAAATCTGAAGGCACCTTTGAAAATCTGGCCACGTGCACAAGACAGAAAATTCAGACTCTACTCTTGAAATGGAGTTTGATAGATATATAAGCACTATGCTCCCTCCCTAAAGAATCAGTTATACCCTCGGGAGCCACCTAGGCCGCTGCAGCTGGTCTGAAACGTGAATTCCCATTTTGTGGGAAATTTTGTAATTAAAAAAAAAAAAAAGGATTGCGAAAGGGAACGAAGAAGAACATCTTGATGTCTCCCATGGTCTCAGAATTCCAAAATTTCTTTTTTGAAAAAAGTCAAAACATTTTATTTTGACCTTATTGAAATGTTTCTGAGACTCCCCAAGCTTTCCAGAGCTACAATGGCCTGCCAGGTAGGAAGCTGGATAGGTCAGGGAGCCTGGAAGTTGGGGCAACTGGGCTGCAAGGAGCTGGGAATCTGTAAGTGCTCTGGCTCCCGAGCAGTCTACCTGGTGAGCTACCGCAGAGCTAGAGACAATAGAAGCCTTGGCTGTCTGCTGGCCCAAAAAATGGGTTGCTGAACAGCTGGCTAGCTCAACTGGCAGGAATCTGAGTAGGCAGGATTTCATAGGAACCTGCCTTGCATCCACTGGAATTTCATAGAAATCCACATGTTCCTGTGGAACATGTCAATTTCAATGACTCCGCATTTCCCAGCAGAAAAACAATCAGAAAATTTCCAACCAGCTCTACTGCAGAGTCCAACCTGTTCCATATTTTGAAGGCAAATAGGGCTAGGATTGTCCACCTAGTGGAAACTTCATCAGGAAATCCACAAATCAGATCGTAAACGTGAGGCTGCCTAATGTAATGAGAGGTACAGCAGAAAAACGGAGCATTATAGAGTCATAAAGAAAGGATAGTTCAAATTATTTTCGAAGAGCAAGAAACCATAGAATTTTGATGATTTTTTTCAATCTTTGCCATTCCATAGAGAAATGTGTCAAAATGATTGATGAGGTTCCATGTCCTATGATTTGTTCTCCGTAGTATTAATGGCAACCCATTAGTTTGAGGGGAAATTTTTCAAAGTGGTGCACAGGGATTGTGTTATGCAATTCCCATTAACATCAGTGGGAACCTGGAGGCTAACACCCCACACACGGCTTTGATAATATGCCCCTAAAGTATCAATAATTTCCATTTAACTGCACTTGAATTAGCCAGATATATCATTTAAATACACATGTATTGGTACCCAAAAGTGTAAACATAATATTTAAAAATATAAAACATGATGAACTAAGTGCCTTGTAAAATCCCAAAGCAAGCTCCTTTTCATTTCTAATGTAATAATCTAATGTACAGTATATACACATTTTTCATTAATTATATAAACTAATTACCTTATTACAAAATAAATGGTAGAGAAATTAGTTATAGAAGGGATCACTGTTCATCTATTATGCATGAATTACTAACTTCTAAATAAAAACAATCATTATGAGCTAATGTGAAGCCTTGATAAATTAGCTAAACTAATAGATATTAATTGTAATGTCACGTGAATTACTGCTGGTAATTTTAAAACATTAGTGCATCAGATTAAAATGAAAATTATATTATTTTGAACAACTGGGCAAAATTCCTTTGGGATTAATTGAAAGAGGTTTCATGGGCAATTTAAAAATATGGGCACTAAAGTCAGTCTCAAAAAGGTAAGCAGCAGCACTGGGAATGTTGTATGGATAGGCTGACACATTTAGGCTTAGTACACACTTAACAAGAAATTTGGCGGCAGTCGACGGGAGTTACGCAAGTTACTAATGTTTTTATTATGTATGCTCTTCCTAACTATTCAAGTATGCACTTTCACAGTGGTTAAATAAATTATATGACTAATTCATTACCCAGATAAGTATTTTAAATATAGATACATCTTTTATCAAAATAACACTGGTGTTTAGAGTTAAATTGTCCAGCTCTGTGGAAACTTCAGCTTCAGCCTCAAAAGTTCCTTGAAGACATTTAAGAATGAAGATTTTGCTTGGCAACAAACTATATGAAAGAAAAAATGGATGTCAGCAAGTTCAATGAAAGTGATCTGGCAAATTTAGATTCAGAAGTTTAATAACATTTGGAGATGATTTTAAACCAAAGCCCTGAATCCAAACACCCATGAAGTTAGGGATGTTTCAAATCCAAATCTAATTCAGAGGCAAACATGAAGCTGACAAAACAACGGCCCAAAGAATCTGCTAAAGAGCCAAATGCCAGAAAGAATCACTTTCATTTTTCACAGTCCGAATCTTTATTATGGCCAAGCAAAACAAAAATGAGAATAAGATAGTAAATGTCAAAAACCATGCCAAATCCTCTAAAATGACTGTTTCAAAAGGCAACAAAACTAAGAGGAGACATCAATACCACATACCTGTTAGAACATAGAAACTTCCATACTGGGTCAGACCAATGGTCCATCTACCCCCATATCCTGTCCTTGAGAGTGGCCAGTACCACAGCTAGAGTGGGAGTATACAGAACAGGCCAATTGGAGTGATCCACACCGGCCTTCCCTCCTAGCTTTTGGTAGTCAGAGATTTAGGGTCACCTGGAGCAAGTGGTTGCATCCCTGACCATCTTGGCAAATAGCCATTGATGGATCTATCTTCCATGAACTTATCTAGTTCTTTTTTGAACCTAGTTATACTTTTGGCCATCACATCCCATGGCAATGAATTCCACAGGTTAATTTTGCACTGTGTGGAAAAAGTTCTTCCTCTTGCTTGTATTAACCTGCTGCCTATTACGTCATTGGGTGACCCCTGGTTTTTGTATAGGGGGAAAGGGCAAACACGTCTCTTTTCACTTTTTCTACACCATTCATGATTTTATAGTCCTCTATCATATCTCCCCTTAGCTGTCTCTTTTCTAAGATGAAGAGCCCTAATCTTTTTAGTTTTCTCCTTGTATGTAAGCCATTTGATGTCCTTGATCATCTTTGTTGACAGTCTCTGAACTTTCTTGAGATGGGATGACCAGAACTGAACATAAACCTAAATGGTTCAATTCACTGGCCATAATGGCTGGTGCAAGGATTTAGAAGATTTAAATACTAGCAAAGTTAACTGGGACATGTAAGTGCCCTTTGTACTGTACATTGGAGGAATTCATTCAAGTCTATCTGAGGTACTTTTATGGTCCCTAATACCATATTCACAATCTTTAAGGTATTTATCCTCACAACACGCCTAGGAGGTAGAAAAGTTCTGTTATCCACATTTTACAGATGAGGAACTGAAACAGAGATACACAAAGGGCTTATTTACATTCTGGGGTATCGTGCTCCTTGGGGATGTGATTTCTAAAGCATACTAATATGTTGCACATTAATTGGTCCCTGCATACTCTTCTGGTATGCTTTAACGTATTGCTGTTTGAAACTAAGGAGCTTTTAGTGCTCGCTAGCAGGGTTTATACCAACCATTTAATGCACAACACATTAGTTTGCACTAGAGGGCACTATAGAGGGTACAACCCCGCTATGCAGATAAACCCTAAAAATCACACTGGAAGATTTGTAGCACTGCAGAAAATTGAATCGAAGTCTCACGACACCCAAACTAGCATTCCTAACCACTGTACCTTCCTTCCTCTCAAGCATGGATATATTCCTTACTTCAATTTGAGATGGAGAAGGAGGAGCACAGGCATAAAAGGCGTAAGGGTATTCCAACAGAGGAGGGCCCATCCTTCTAGAAATGTGGCTTCCGTGGCAGTGGTATAAATGGATCTATGGGCAATTAATCCTAGTGCCTATATTAAAGTTGTCCCAACCCTGTTTTAACCGTAGCATATTATTAAGTGCTATGATTTGTATTGCAGTAATACACAGTATGCCAGGTTTTTGAAAAACAAAATTCCTGCATTGCAGAGCATATAAACTAAGAAAACAGTGCAGCCTTGCAAGCGGCATGCTGTGTCTGCTCCAGCTCAGCTATCCAGATTTGCAATAGGCTATATTGTAATACTGTCACTCAGGAACCTCACTGGAAGCCAGCATAGAAGCAGGATATAGTGTTTAATGGGGCCTTAAAATGAATTTGCAACATACTCAATGACCACGCAATAGCTGTAGCTATGAGTTCAGTTTTACACAACAGTGACCAGTTGTATCAATCATGTGCCCTTTCATTTTATGAACACATCCCCTTACCCCTTTCCCCAACTCACCAGCCCGTGGAGTGTCATTACTTTTGCACTGCTGTATAATAACTACTGGTTCACACTAAGAAATGTTCCTTCGGTCTTCTTTGCTGCATGGGCACATTATGTAAAATGGATGCCTCCCACCTCTGTATTCACCTGTATTGCACCTAGCTTATTTTACACCAACATCAATGAATGACATTCGTGCATTTTACTCTTGTGCATATCCGACTTATGTGACAGGGTGCCTTTAAGTGACACTTTGTATTCGAGGAACAACCAGGTGATAAGTAAGAGGTGTGACTTAATTTGATTTTATAGCTTTCAATTTATTTTCCATTTAAGGTTGTGTGGATAGAAACACCGGTGACACGCCAGGAGCTGACCATTCTTTTAAAATCTCTCTCTCATATTTCTCCTTGGACGCCTCACAACTACTGCCAGAGAAAGACGCTGTGCTTTAGTTTCAAGCTAAAGTTAACCTTGCTCTTCTCCCAAACCCTCTTTTCTTCTCTTCTCTACCACTGTTGATAAACTTTCTTTGCCATCATCCCAGCTCATCTTTGCTATGTTTCCTTGATGTAAAGGAGTGGAAAAGAGTTTTGGTATGTGGCTGGATGGCTGAGTTCCTTTTGAAGTGACATTTAAATGCTGTTCAGATTTAACTATATTGCTAGTGTGTGTGTTAGGGTGCCTAGGACCTTAGCTAAGTATCTTTTTAGATCTTATTTAAATATAAATGAATACATCTTTATTTATTCTCTCTCCTTCCCCTGCCCCACAAATATCTCAGCCTTTCTCCTATCTCCCCCACATCAACAAAATTCCATCCCATGATCTGATACTTTCTCACATTGGTTGGTGTCACATCTTTCTCTATCATGTCTCCCCACAGTAGCCAATCCAAGTCTTCTGCCAAAGTTTTTCTCCTTTTCTATCTCTTGGATCATATCTCACCTACTTCTTGTATTTTTGAAGAAGCAGGGAAGTTAGTACAGAGTACAAAAGAAGTTTTTCTCACTTTCAAAGCACCAACTCTGCCTTCATCTCCTCCTGTATACCCTCTCATTTTCTACACCCTATTCAAGCTTCTTTTCTCTCATGTCCAGCTTTGAGATTTCTTTCAGACCAGCCTTGATGCTCCGAACAAACTCCCAGGTAATCTACACTAAATTCCCTTTCTTTTCTCTTTCCCTTCAGAAAATCGATTTGTTCCATAAAGACTACCAGTAATAACATCCAGATTGCACTTAACTCTTTAACAATACTGTTCGAGCTCGTTACATCTAACAAACATCTTCTGTGTACGGATATGGTGCTATGTACATTATAAATAATGTTGTTAATATAGATGGCCCCAGATATTGGGGAAACCTAAAACTGATCACATCTGGATTTGTGATTCTGGTCCCTTTAGTGAACCTCATTTTTTCAGTGGCTCACTTCATTTCCCCAAAATAGCTTTTTTCTCCTTCAGGGATTCTTGTCCCTTCTGGGAACTGGTAGGATGTCTCTCAGCAGAAACTGTGCCAACAGCTGTTCTCCGGACATTAAAAATGAAAAAGTAGATCATTGCCAAGTAATTTCAGGTTATGGTTAGATGCTCTGATATTAACCAATTAATGGAGGGACACTGAAATCAGAAGAAGCTGCTTGATCAACCTGGCAGCATCACAGAAAGACTTGTGGTAGTTCAAGAATGAGTTTTCAAAAGAAGTAAAAATCTAATTTCCCAGGAACTATTCAAAAGTTTGTAACATCATTCATCACTCTACTTGAGTTCTTGACGGAGCAGAAAGATGTAAATCAGGAAGCCATTTCCTACTGTAGCTGAAGGGACTGGAGAGCTTTAGGATCATTCCCATCTGATTCTGTCTGGAATTTGAAATGGATTCATATCAAACTTATATAATAATTTCCCCCCAAATTTTCCCAGAGTTCAGGGGAGGCCATACCTGGGGTTGTTTCAGGCACATATATAACTGAAACATAACTATATTTTGAGAATATACGGGTGGGAAGGTAGGAACCCACATTTGGCTGCCACTAATTCATAACCTGAAAGGGCCCTTTCTGTACCCACTGAAGTCAACAACAGATTATTATCTATATCATAGTAACACATTGCAGCAAGTTTAATATTATTGGCAATTCCATTACTCAACTCCTTTCTCACCTAGTAGGACATATGATAAGTTGGTTGCTTTAATTCACTATGAGCTAAAATCTGTCATGCCACACTGTTTAAATCGATTTGTTTTTAGGGCCATATTGTGGACTGACTACAATCACAATCCATGTGTTCCCTGACGGCTCCCTGGTAATTACACACCAATGTAAAGTAGCCCTGCCAGACTAGACAAACCACCCACTGACTCCAACAACAACCTGTGCCCAGTAGGTGCCATATAGTCCAAAGAAGGGCATTTATATTGCTAGATATTAACCTTGATTCTTTTTAGACATTTATCTTTACAAAACCAACTTTGCACTTTCTTCTCTTCTGTGGGCAACACCGAGCCTGTTCCTACATGGCCTTGCAAAAAGGAGTGTGAAGATGTAAGAAGCCTTCTCCTTTCTTCTTACACCTCTGTGCAGAGGTCGGTCACAATGAATGTTGAGAGCTAGCCATCTCCCGGGGAATGGAGAAGAGTGAGGCTATGGCTAGAACTGAGCTAGAACGCAGGGTGGAATCTGGGTGAATTTAAGTATAAATGGCATCCTCCTGCTCTAAAGAACTGTAGCTGAGTAATCCAGATTTCCTAGAGTCTCCTACTCCAACATAGCCAGTAGTTTACAGTGACAATTTTTTTCTGTGTTTTCATTAGACACTTAAGTAATATTTATTTATTATATACTGGTGTGAACAGTGTCCCTTATTGTAAAATGTAATGAATAATTATAGGACATACCTCCTTAAGACATTAAGGAGAACTTTTTGCCTGTGTCAGATGGCATATGGTACACAGCATCATGCACTGAGCTAGGCACAAAATGGTGGTAAGGATAGAATGGCATCTTTAGTTGTTTCTTTGCTTTTATCCATCCCTTTTCCATACTCTTTGTACTGCAAAGAATTAAGTTTCTTTAACAGAAAGGGAGAAATCATGATCAGACTTTGACCCTTATTTGTGTCCCAAACTGCATCTTTTTTTTTTAAATACAAAACTGTGAAAAGCTCTGAGAATAGGTTTTTAAAATAAAGGAAAGTCCTGAAAGTGGTGTATGTAGCCCTGTTTGCTGTAATTCACTCATATCCCTTTATACATAGCATCTTTCTTGGAAACATAAGGTATGTGATGGAAAACTTAGCTCTTTTCACAAAGGGACACATCTGATTTACCCAAATGACATGATACTGTTGCATTAGTAAGATGAAAGGCTTTTATCTTGCTCAGAGACACTCATACTATAGTCATTTCAACAGAGGAAGTGTCAAACTGCTTAGGAGTATCAGCTTTGACATATATACAAATAATTGCCTTGGGAAACTCTAAGGTAGTGAGTCTAAGATACTTGAGGATGCAGAGCTGACTACTGCAGATGCTGCTTTTTACAGCTATTTTGGAAAAACAGCACATTTAGTGATAAGGTATTTAGAAAATATTTAGAAAAGCTAAAAACCCTTCACATTTAATCAGAAACATCTCCATTCTTCACTCTCATCCTCATGAGATTGGTTTTACTGGTAAATATTTAATCAGTTGCTATGGGCATGTCAGTCTGCATTCCTGCATATATGTTTGACCATCCAAGAAAACATATTTTACATATAACATAGAGTAGCCTGTTACAATTATACAATGGGATGAAAATATTTTAACATTTAAAACTTAAATTCTCCAAAAATCATTCTAATTACAATAAAAATATTATCAGACATTAATGGAAAATATGAACCTTTTAAAAATAAAAATGTTAGTTCTGAGGTATAAATTTATATTTAAAGCAGGGTGGAATTTAAAAGGTGTTTTACGCTGCATACCCATCATGTCAGCATTGACAGAACTGCAGCTCTTAATACCACTTCATTGGCTGCCATGGTTATAACACTTTTACTTTAAAATATAATGCACGAAGGCATAAAGGATGTTGTATATTCAGCGATAGACTTTCTTATTACTAAGCACTGTGTTCCGTGACTGAGTGCCATTGAAATGGTAAATGCCAAGCTCAGGGCAATAGTATAAATCAAACAAAAATAAATCTATTCCACCCTTTTGAGGTAACATATTGCCCTCCATAGGCATTCTGCTCCAGGTCCCTTTCTATTTCAGATCCTATCACATCTCTCCCAACCAACAGAGGGCCTAATCCAGCTTCCAGTGAAGTCAACGAAAGGTCTCCCCTTGACTTCATTGGGAGTTGGCTCAGTTCAGATAAAATAAGGTAATGGGGTAACTATAAATTGATATACCTAGATGGTAAGATGCTTTGGGCCATGGATTTTGTCTTCATCCTTTGTGTGATGCAACATACACATTTGTTGTGTTATATACAAATATTAAATAGAGTTATTGTCAACAGTGATAATAAAAATACCTTGAGACCTCTTCAATATTTAGACTGTAAAGTCTTTGGGAACAAGGACTTCCTTTTCATTATAAGAGTGCATAGTGACCAGCACAGTGAGACCCTGATCTCTAATAGGGGATTCTAGGCAATACCACAATACAAACAAACAAACAAACAAATAATAATAATAATAATAATAATAATGACATCACACATCAAGAGCTATCCTGGACATCTCACTCTCCTAACTCTGTATTTTTAGGAAAGGATTTTCTGTAGGACCTCAGCCAACACCACTGGTATCATTACCAATTTCTAAGATGGACTTTTCTTGTGAAAATTTAACTGCATGCACATGTTGAATGAACACACAAAACTGTGCCTGCAATAATGGACCTAGTTGAGACTGCACTGAAAATTGGACTTCAAAGAACTAGTGTTGGTAGAAATGAATCTCAAGAATGACTCAGAGTTCTGTGGCACTTTAAAGACTAACAAATTTAATATTTGGAGGCATAAGCTTTCGTGAGACTCAGCTCACTTCGTCAGATGCAGAGGTAGAATGATACAGTAAATAGGAAAAAAGGATATACAAGTGCATAGAGAACAATGGGGGAGGTGGATGAAAGCCGGGTACTTGAGGGCTAATGAAAGTCATTGAATAGGAGGTGAGAATGGGTGAGCAAAGCAATTTACCTCTGTCATTAGACCTCAAGCTTTACTATCTAGTTAAATGGGCACAGAGAGCTAAGCCATTGCTGAACACTTTTGAAAATATCATGCTTAGCTTTTGCTTTTCCTTTGCTTTCGACTACATAATATCTTCACATTTTCTTATTGTAATTATTAAAGAGATCTCCTAGATAATTTCTGAAAGATCAGGAGCTTCACTTTCCAGGATTCTGAAATCTTTATGGCTCTGCAAACACTAGCAAATAGCATATGTAAATTTCATAATCTGGAGCTATTTAGTTAGAATGCATGGAGCTCGGTGTCCTATGCACCTTAGGAATTCCACAAGAAAGAACCTCTCTCTTGCAAGCCTTGTCAGCTGTGCAGATGGCAAAGTCTCTTTGTTTCCCAGCTGCAAAATATTTAATATGCACCAGAGCAGGGCTTTTCCTTGCATTCCTTACAACTCCATCAGCACAGCATGTCATAATGTGTCCTTCCCATCTTCCTGAAATATTCTTGTTTCAGCTCCTCTGCATCTTTGTTAGCTTTTTCTGTACAGATGAGATAGCCAGCCATGCAAGTATGTGCAGTATGGGTTTCTTCAGTAGCACACTTCAGAAGTGTTGCAAGAAAACATCCACAAAATCTAAGGCATATCCACAGCACACAATTTACAAAGACCCATAAAACTTAGACCAAAACCAGTTCACCAGAATATTCAAAGACAATACTCCCCTGTGAATGATATTTCCTTGCCAAGTATCAACTTTCCACCCTCATTGTTACCAATACTAATGGTTTTGTCACAAAGCTAAAAATATTTGGTGTTTCTTAAAGCTCCAGCTCTCGAAGTCATGTTATTACATGAGAACATTATCTTTCTTTTAAAATAAACGTCTAGCCCTCAGGACTATAGAGTAAAGCTTGAAAATGTGAACACCAGAAGGAACCAGAAGGAAAATAAAAAGAAGCCCAAACTATTTAGAAAGTAAATACATCTCATGATTTTAAGACAATTTCATGATTTGTGAATGATTTGGGCGGTTGTGGATGTCCAGTGCTGTTTCTAGCATAGAGATTCATAAGAAAAGGTTACAAGAAATTCATCATGAAGCAGAGATGAAGCCTTGAAAATGTGTGTGAAATGTGGGTGTTTTGAAAAATTATAAGAGATTGAAAACAGGAAGATACAAGCAACCACAACTACACAAACATTTGGTCTTTCCTGTTCTAACATTAATTAATTTATAATGTAACACGCCACATGTGAATCCACTACTGGAAGCAGCATATTATCTTGAGAAAGTGAGTATAAGAATAAATGTCAACTGGAATCGATATTCGGACAATAATGAAAGCAGAAATACCAAAAAAACATAGTTTTTTCCTATTATTGTGGCATTGCTTACTCAAGAGAAACCATATAATGGAACTATGTTAAGAATGATTCTTTGAAGATTTCCTCCACAATTTCTACAGCAAGAGAGTTTGTCTAATCATCCATACCTCTGGATGCTTATTCAAACTGAACCTCTTATGTTTCATGCATCACTAATTTTTAAACCATATGATGCTTATTAAAATTAGTAAAAATTACACATATGGTGCATTTGTGCAGCACTGATGATTTAGAGTAAAAAACCAAACATTTCATTAATTTATTTTACCGTGAGTCAATTTGTTTCAGCACAGTAAAAATAAAGCCAACCTGGTCCATACTTTTGTTATGGATATCATACAAATGAGGACTGTTTTCAGTCAATATCTGATTGCACATCATTTTAACATCTCTTATAATATGGCACCGATAATGATCAGACCTAGCTTTAATAATTTTATTACGTTCTTCAGCTGAGAGTAATTTTAACTCAGCTGAAAATCATAATTGAAAATCATCTCTGAAGAGTGTATTCTAAGTATTAATCAACATTAATAATTCAAGTTTACTATTAAAGCAATTCAAAACAAGAAACGGACCCCCACAGGGAGTTTCTTAAAATTATTCTGTTCCACATTAATCCTTTTAAAATGTTCATACTAGGAATAGCCAACATCATTATACGGCAAATTAATTTTATCCAACTCCTCTTCAAAAAGATTATTTTTTCTTCAAAGTACAGTTTTATTAGAGGTTGATATCGTTACGTTACCCACATTTATTAAACCTGAATGACAGAGAAAGCCATCAGTACTTTTCCATCATTAATTGCCATTTGAGATTTGATATGATTATTTGCAAACTAGAAACAATTAGCTTCCTTTTTATAAGCTCATACAAATGTAATGCTGGAAGAGATGTTGAGTTATCATGTAGTCCATTCCCCCCATTGTGAGATGGACAAAATATGCCTAGATAACTCCTGATTCTTTCACTTATACTAGTGTAATTCCTTTGAGTTCAATTGTATAACTTTTAGTGGGCATGAGGGAAAAATCAGGCCAAATATATTAACAACTAACTAACTAAAGTGCCTAATTCTGGACAGTTCAGTAAAAACAATTGTTCAATACGCAGCAACTGTAAAATAAGTAAAGATTTATAAAGTTTAAAAAAGAGTAAATACAGTAATGCCTTGATATAAATGTATAGCATGCTATCACCTCATGGGTTCCCTCAACAAATTCCTATAGTTGCATTTACAAACTTCCTTGCATTTTGAAAGATTTTACTGATAAATACTATACATAAAATGGGGAATATATTGGAATGTGCAATGTCTCTCACAGTGGAATTAACTGTTTAAATACAATTATAGTAAATCACTCGGCTTTTTCCATTTAGGCCTTAGCTTGTTTTACAGGCCTTAAGCTCTCACTTCTTACTACAGAAATGATCCTGAGATGGATGATGAAAATAATTAGAGGCATGGAAGACTCTCTGTATGAAGAGAGATTGAAAAGATTAGGACTACTTAGTTAAGGGAGGAGATGAACAAGAGGGGATTACGTGTAATTATCATCATCGAGCATCATCTATGTCATTTCTGAATTTTCTTTCAACGTCTCTGCCTTATCGCTCATGTTTTGCTATCAAACACCCATCAATCCAGCTGTGAGACCTTCCACTTTTCCCTACTCGTTTTTTGTGCCCTCTTTCCCTTCTTTTATTTAAATAAAATTATAGACTACCTATTTCCTGCTCCTCTTCTCTTTAGGCCAAGTCCCACGGGTGAAATTCAGGCTGCTTCTTAAGAAGGTATCGGGAGAAAAAAGGTGGACAAATATAAAACAATGTCTGGCCCTTAATTCTGGCTCTCCAAACATCTGGGGTGGAATCATGGCTCTCTTGAAATCAATGGAAGTTTTTCTGTTGATTTCAGTGGGGCCAGAATTTCACCCCTGGAGAGTTTATACTCCACAGATTCTATGGGCAAGATTCTCAGCCCTGCATGGCAGGGGAAAAGGACTCTGAAATCCCCAGTCCTGGCAGAAGTGATTCCCAAGCACAGTAGATTATAGTTGTAAAGCTGCATTCCAAGTGCCCCCACATGAGCAATGGCAAAGGAATGTGCAGGGGCATTCCGTGGACAGGGCTGGGTCAGGAAAGGCATGCCAGGGTGGGACTGCAGTACAGAACAACACAGAGATCCATCACACTGCTGCTGTCTCTAGAGCAGCATCAGTAGGCTACCGTAATTTAGACAGTCCTGAGGGGCTGCCTATATCATGCCAAGGGCTACTCCAGCCTCCAGAACAGCCCAGGATTCGGAGGGTGTAAAGGTGGCTTAAAGCCACTGTAGTCCTCACTCCTCCTAGCTGCAAGTTCTGTGCTCGGTCTTTGAAACGAGCAGCAGTCATGTGGTTTACCGTGTCCCTCCTCAATCTCCTACACATCCTCCCCATCTTAGATTAACCATGCTCCTGGTGTGGGTAATGTTAAAAGCAAAAACGTTGTGTGCAAAGGCAGATGTGTGTATATATAAAAATACACATGCGTACACATAGGCAGCTATGTCCAGTCCAGCCAGAGCAGCAGCCCACATTACTGTTCTACCCATGTCCATGCTAAAATAACTTTGAGCCAAAACCTGGTTCCAGGTCTCTCTCTCTCTCGCTATTTAGGAGTTTTTTTAATATATTGTCATGCAGACCATGCTACGTCCTAATATTTTTCTTCTGATACGTCATGAACTGCCAAAGAATCATTTCCACTAGAGCATTTCTAACCTATAAAGTTCAAAGATTCAAAAAATTCTCTATTATTACACTGTTTTCCTTGGACCTCATTATCCTAACGTCTAAGAAATCTTCAAGGAGAATTTTAAAAATAATCTCAGTTTGTGACTATCTAATCTGTTTTTTCATGAAGTTGAAAAAAAGTAATTTAATAAATAGGAATAAAACTAACTAAAAAAATGAGATAAAAGCACTTCAGTTTCAGTAAAGGCAACAGAGAAAGAAAATCCCAAAACACAGAACGTTTGACTTGAACATTTGCTGCATTTTAATGTTTTAGATGAAAGGCTTGTATTTGGCAAAGTGTATCTAAACTTCAAAAACTTAACAGAGGAGGAAGCTAAATTGCTTGCAAGGTCATACTTCAAGGGAAAAGGAAGAATTTAGAGAGTCGACACTAAGGTATTCTTTGGATACCACAGTCTAAACCCCACCCAGATTTCTTTTGATTAAAGAAAGTGGAAATTGAGGGTATAAAAATTGCCTCTACTCTGATTTGATGTATATTGTGTACACTATTATTGTTCTATAGGTATAAATGGGTCATTTAGGTCTGTTTAGATATGTACAAATGCAGCTCGCTTAAAAAAATATTCATCCCACCCAAGACCCAATAGTTTACTAAGATATGGAATAGTCTCTCATTGGAAAACAATGTCTGACAAAAGAAGTGATGAAAACCATGCTATATTCTGCAATGTGGATCATTTTCTGATCTCTGCAGAAATCAAGAGGCTACTAGGCCCCTTTCTTTATCCTCATTGGATCCATCTTATGGACACTTTTGGTATAAATATGAGCCTATTCTTGCCAACTGCTGAGTGCCGCCCTCTAGTGAGACATACTCAGCTCAAATTGGAGTCAGATGCCATAAGGGTTCTCCCTACTGCACAAGGGGGCACTCGGCTCCTTATGGAGTCAGGCCCTGTGTCTGTAATCTGAAGTTTACTTAATTGTGGGTTTCATTTATATTTGCTTTGTTCCTTGGAACTCTGTCAGTAGAAAAATAGCAGACTAAGCTGGAATCTATAGAGCTTTTCTGAAAAGGCAGAAATGCTGTCCTCCTGTTTCTCACATGATAGGGAGGTGGGGATCAAGCTCGTTAGTGATACTGCTTCAAAAAGCAAAAGCTATTCAGACTGGACCCAGCTTAGATGTGTGGGCTAGTACTCACATAGGAACAGAGTGAAAGGACAGCCATGCAGGACCTAAGACAAAAATCAAAGAGCCCCTTGTTTGAGCATTAGGCCTCCTGCAAGAAGTTTGAGAATCTCATTTATACATTCGTAGGACTATATACTACTGGTGGTGTCAGAATAATGCTCCTCAGGTTGGCAAGCTGGAAACTGATTTTTACCTGCTTTTTTCTATCACAGTGGCAATACTCTGGCCAAAAGTGAGACTTTTCATAAACCCTTGAACCACCTCTACCCTAATCCTCCCACCACCCCCATGCATGCTGTCAATTGGATTTATACGGAGAATTTTATACACACTTCTAGCTTTTTCTCTCCTCCCTACTGCTTTGCCCACTCCTTGCCCCCATCCTAGCATATGCCCAGTTTAGAAGAGAGGAAGCGGTTTCTTTTTTCTCCTCTAGGACAAAACTAGTCCGGGGAAACCCACTGAGGAAGGCTCCTTGTATGTTTGTCCCAGTGGGAAAGGTCCTCTTTCAATTGGTCAGCCTGCCTGTCACAGCAAAAGAGCTAGAACCTGTCTGCCTGGGTCTGTGGATTTGAATTATATATATTCAATACATGCATGCATGCTCTCTCTCCATCTCTCTCTCTCTCTCCTGCTGCTCTCCCCCACACACACGTGCCTCTAATTTCTTTTTTATCCACTAAAAAGAATTGAATATTTGTTAAGAAGTTGCTGCAAATGGGAGTTCTGAACAAAACCAACATACTGTTTTTTTTTTAAAAAGGCACAGTGTTCACTGATGCTAGGAAAGGGTCTGTTCTTGCCAACTCAGTCTCTGTTTTGGGGGCTGAAACTCTATGAGGTGAATAATTGCATTGTGGGAAGTTGTACATTGTCAGCTTTGGATTTCCAAATGAAAGCAAGAGGGAATTTGCATGATTTCTTGCAAAAATCATTTCCCTTTTTCTAATACTCTAATATTTTTCTAATATTTTTGAGCTTTCAGATTGTTATAAACCCTTATAAAATGTATCACTGAGGAGTACTGAAACATAACTGGGAAAAAAACCTCTCAGTGTTACTGAGATATCAGTTGATTAGTATAAGTTTAGTAATAATTGTTCATAAGGAAAGACAGCATAAACATTTTTAGTAAATCATACCGTAAGTTGCAAGGAGTTTTAATGCAAATTACTCCAAATGATTTGAGGAAAGCTGGAAATTTTGCAAGTCAAAAAGAAAGCAATACAAGAACAATTTTCTTTAAAAAATGGTTATGGTATCATTTTGTATTAGTACAGTAATGAGCCAATTAGTAAAAGGCTAAATGGACAGGGACAGTATGCCTGTCTTTCCGCTTGCTCATCCATCAAACAAGAATATTTCCCATAGCATGCACGCATGTGTGTGTGTCTGTGCATTACCCACCCTGCAGTGATTTGACATACTACAGTGCCACTAATCCCACAGCCATATTAGTGACAGCAGTATAAATGTCAAAGGGACAACTGAGCATCAGAAAATGGTGCAATAATATACTAGAAAGCAGCCCTACAGAAGATGGAAGCAAAGTCGGTAGATTTCTGAGCCCCCTAAACTCCATTTACTGTTCAGAAATGCCTACAGCATTGTCATTCCCTGAAGGTGATGAGACTAAATCTTGGCAAGCACGGAGATTACACATTCACTGATCCAGTGTGGGCCTTATCACCCACACAGGGGCAGATTGAGCCAGGTGGGTGCACATGAGGCCTGTCCCTACAGGAGCTTCAGATGGGGCAACATACTTCTCTATCAGCCCCAATGGCAGACCAATGGCAAAACACCACAATCTAGGCCCATGCTGTTTAGTTTTAATGCAATCCATCCAAAAGTATACACACATTGGGTAGAATAGTGGCATTAGCATGCAACAATCTCCTAAACAGAGTAGTAACTAAATGCCAGATTCTGGTACCTATTGCTCCCTGCTACTCACAGGGAGTGGCTCTGTGAATAGACCAGGAGGAGCTTAATTTCAGTGGGGCTACCAGCAGAGTGAGGTGCCACTTGCCAGGAGTAAAGTTGACCGAAACCTGATCCTAATTGACCCCGTAGTTTATAATACTGATACTTGTTTCGACGGTTTTCCCTCTCCCTTTGTTTTCGGCTGGGTCACGACCATCAAGTCACTTTCAGAGAGAAAGCTGTGCCAAGGGAATGAATTAGTATTTGCCACAGGTATTTTTAACGTTTGGTGCACTGAAGGTTCTTCTTTATTCTCCCAGAGTATCAACATCACTGAGTGAGCTTCTAGGGCCTCTGACAAATAGAAAAGTATACAAAGCGTCTGACTAATCCACTGGTGCACAAATAATTTCTTAGTTATTCGCCTCTCAGAGAATGCTGCTAACAAGCGTCTTTCTGCTTATTTGATCCCTGACCTTGTAGCAGCTTTGAACTTGCTGCTTTCCTTCCCCTTGTGTGTATAATGGTATAGTTAGTGATGAGGTTAAAGAGGCAGGTTTGGAAGGATATGAATTTGATCATCATGTATAGGCTCTGCTGGTGCACCATAAAGCTAGTAATTGATTTCACTATTAAAGCAGCACTTTGTATTGTTCAGAAATAAACCATGCATTGTAGAATATCTCTAAGTAAAAGGCCCAATATCCAAGGAGTTGACCACATGGTTAACCTTAAGCTTATGCTTTGTTAGAGCAGTCTTAAAAGCAAAGAAAACAAAGAGATTTGTATGAGTCATGTATCTATATAAATGTAGAAGCAGAGGAGAGAAGTGACTGGGTGAATTATGGGTTTGGTAAATAGAGCCTGTCACCTCTGTGTTGCCAATGCTCACATGTAACATGGTCTTTGTGGATAAGTTTGGTTGCTGCTCACACCAATGTGCACCATATTATCATTTGTGTATGACAGTATTAACTGAAAGCTATTATTGCCATTGTAAATAATGCCAGATAGTAGTCAGTTGTGCTTTTATTTCCCCATAAAAATAAGAAGTGCTCAGCTATGTTACCACGTTCTTTGCTATGTCAACCATTGCACTTATCCAGGAACCTATTAGCTTCAGAGCCAGGTTATATATTATTATTGCCAATACAGATCATGTTTAAAAATGGCTTAGAAACTGTCTTGCATGAGTGCAAGTGGAGACTATGCTGGACACAAGTAAAGTTAAGTGTCCCCATGGTATTTTAATCACTCACTAAACAGTAGTTAGTCTCAAGCCCCCTGAACACTCACTCCCTTACTCAAAAATATGCTGAGGAAAAAAGGGGGCCAGGAAAATGGGTGAGATATTTCCCAAGGATATCGAGGAAAGTAAGGCATCTTGCTTACACCTGCCCTTGTTAGGCAGCCTTGTTTGTACCTGCCAGGAGTCAGTTCCTTGACTCCACCGGTCACAAACATACCTTTCTTAGGCACTTTAGACTCCACTATCCCTCTGCAGATAAGCAACTGCACATTCCAACCTCTGAGTCCTCACAGTATCCCCCTGGAATGCCCAGCCCCTCTTCCACTGGACACTCACACGATTTCCAGAGCCTCTCTTCCCAAAAGACCAGTACGTCAGAGCTTCCCACTTACATTTTAGGACACAGCTCTGCCTTACACACAGTACTTAGATTTGTTTATGGAGAAAGCAAGCGTAAGTTTCTTTAACAAAGAACAGTTTCAAATGATAGCAAGCACAAATATTGGAAACAAAGGGTTACATATAAAATAAATTAATAAACACACATTCTAGAGCCTAAATTTAATTAACGAGCTACACTGTTGTCTAATAAGGTCCTGTTTACCCAAAGTCCTTCTTGCAGTGTTTTTTGACCAGGATAGTCATAAGATCAAGCTCACTGAGAACTTGTGTCCCCTGATGAAGGATGCCATGGCATCTCTCTACACTTTTAGGCTAATCCTTTGTTCTGTAAACAAGAGTTTCTCTCCTTCTCCTCCCACTGTTCACCTCCTCTTTGTGAGACTTCAGGAGAAGAAACTAATTCTTCATTAGCATTTGAATCAGTATGAAAGCAGACTTTCATTGCAAGACACACAATAGACAATGGTCAACCAGGAGCTAGTGTCTCCTACCTCCTGTCTGGTGGAACTTGTTTTAAGGCATTTCACCCTGCCTTAACTTCAAGGTTTTAAGAACATAATTTCCAATATATGTATACACATTTCCTTATGTGCTAGCCATACATACATTTCACAAAGGTTATGATGAACAGTGTGACACAGGCTTTCAGTAGAGACCTTACGTGATGCTCTTTGGTGAACTAGTATGTAAATATCAGACCCAGGTGATCCCTGTAGCACTTATGCACCTCTGTGCCTTCTGCCAGTCAGCATTAAAACTTGGGTCAGAATGGGGCTGAATCCAGTGATAGGGACTTAAGTGCCATCTTTATAATAAATGCTAACTAACAATAATCGTGCTACTTAAGGAGCTTAGCTACTAGTTTTTCACATATGAAAGACTTCTACTAGACAGGACAAACTTCGTGGTCATGTGGAACTGAGCCCTTTGAGATGCTGAAAGGGACTAAGCACCTTCAACTCACATGGACCAATTAACGACTTCCAGGCCTTCACACCACCTTGCAGTATCAACAGTCTGTTGTGAATAATAATGAGTTGAATTCATTGAGCCATAACCCCTTGCTTCAACTGGGCTTGTGGCCAAATAATTGTGCCATGAGCTATCAGCTACTGCAGGTTACATACACATTAAGTAGGATGACCGAGAATCCTCTTAGTATATACCCAGATTTGATATTTCAGTATTCTGGTTATCAAAGAAAAAACCTCACTGAAAAGTTTAAATGTAATGTAAAATTAAACATTTACATGATAGGGGAAACTCAGAAGATTTGAAGAATTTCTCATGGGATTTCCAGCTCCTGGGAGCACCACCATTGAGAAGAGTAGGTAATGAAATGACAGGGGAGTTAAGCAGTATAACTCCCCAGTATACTGAAGATCAGCCTATAATTTGTTTTATATTTATTTGTATTTATATGTCTTTCTCACTCCCAGCAAAGATCCAAGGGATATAAGAGACCAGAGAGAACATATAATTTATTAGTGTTTGGCCAGATTGATTACACAGTTTGGCAATTACTGGCTTGTTATGGCAAATGTAACAGAACAAATAGTAGAGGAGATTTCCTTTTTAGTTTCATCTGATATCCAAAATTTTCAAAAATACAAGTCCTCTTTTCCAGATGCCCATAACAGGTCTCAGGAAGCTATTGGAAACATCTGTATTAGAACCTCCTTTCAGAATTCCAGGTATGATCAAATTAAAGGTCACTCTCCAGGTTAGATGTGGCTCAAAATTAGTTTTTTAAAGTCTGTTTTTACAAAATTTATGTCAAATAAAAACGTTTCTGTGACGTTAAAAGAAAAAATGGAAAAACGAAAAAAATATTCCCTGTAGCTTTCACAATATATGCTAATGCATGAAAAGCTAATGGTAATATGGCCTAGAAAGTTACTATAAAGAAAAGGGAAAATGATTAGCAGTGAACAATATTTAAAATATATTTTATTAATGTATACTGTAAAAATAGGAGGCTGGGGCAATAGACTGTGTGCTGCTTTGCCCTGGCCAGAGGAGAGGGCCAGAGCCCTAGCCTGATAACTGACTGCTTGCTGTTTGATGTAGTGAGGCAGAGTGGCCTCCCTCAGAGCCTGATGGTGAGGGACGAACACAAAATCACTACATGCGTAGGTTGATACAGGTAGAAAATTAAATTTTATAAGTGATTTATTCTGGTTCATTGTTAGTTCAACATTGTTATCTACAAGTAGGAGAAGCAAGTTTGGGCATAGCTTATATGGAGGTTTTTGTCATGGCCTTGTTATCTATGCGACAAATACATAAGAAGATTTTGTTGTAAATTGTGGTACCATGGCTAGGTATATAGCTGGCAGCGGAGAACCATTCTGTACATATATCAGTATATGGATAATGACATGCTGATAGTCTGCTGTGTTTCACTCTGTTCTGCTGGTATGTGTCTTCCTTTCTTGTATATTGTAAACCAAGTATAGCTAAACAATCCTCAAATAGCTCTTGACACCTTTGAATTTGAGCTTTTTATTTTCTTATTTTTTTGTCCACGTCATTTAAAGTGTCTTCCTTCATGAGCAGCAGCACAGTTAATATTTTGAACAATGTCACCCAATGTCAGTATCTGTTTGAAGTTAAGTTAAGGAGATAATTTCTGCTCATATTTATTTCCTACGAGTAATGTTGTTTGGATTTAGCTTTATTTCTCTATGAAGGCCTAACAGAAATATTAACAAATAGCCGGTTCCCAGTCATTTCATTTTCTAGCCCATCATAACTGTTAGGGTGCTTTTGCTGTCAGTTTCTGGGATTGGACTTCATGAACTCAATGATCATCTCCCATCTTTGGAATTAGCTTCCCAAGGGAAACTATCTAAATGCCAGTTCTTTGATCATTGCAGAGGTTGAAGTAGAGGAAATAGTCTAGCCATCACACTACAGAAGGTTCATTAACATAATGAAAAGCCAAATACAATTATTGCCTCTTACTGTTTAAATCTTAAAGTTTAAAAATCCATTATTTTACAAAGTGGAAAGGGATTAATCACAATATTGTTTCTATTATTTGTGATCATCGGAGATATTTTATCTCCCCAGTTATGCATAGTGCCCTGATTTCCTAGGTGGAGCTGGCGGTGGACAGCATTAGCAGCCTAGACAATCCATCTTACAGCTGCCTAGAGCTCTCTTGAAGATGTAAGAGAACTATAATGGGTTATCAGCAGAACTCACATTGTCTACCATGTAAAAATTATATTATGTAGTATCACCACTAAAAACTTTACAGAAAGGAGATATTGTTAGTGTGTTATATGGCAACCATAGTCTCCACTGCATGAGATGCTGGCTGTAAAATAATCGTTGTAACTTGAACTCAACTCTATTTGTTTAATGAAACCTTGGAACTATTTTCATAGCTAAGCTCCTTATCATCAACCCCATTCACCAAAAAAAGACAGGTGGTACAGAATGAGAAAACTGGCTAACCAATTTCTCTTATTAAAGCAGATAAATATGGATGAGAGACTGAGAAATAGAAATAATTGTCCAACATTAAAATTAGGGCCAAGATTTTCAAAAGCAATTGATTTTAGTGCCTCAGTTTAGGAGGGCACAGTTTGAGACCCCTTACAGACACTCAGAGTGAAATCCTGGATCATTGCAGTCAATAACAAAACTCCCATTGACTTAAATGGGGCTAGGATTTCACCCCTGGTTTCAAAGAGTGGGTTCTCAGTACTTTCTGAAAATCAGGCCCCTTTACTGTGTCAAATTGAAAATGTAGGCTCCTAAAAATCACTAGGCACTTTTGAACATCTTGGCCCTAACTTATATTTAGGCATGGTCAGTGATCGTGACATGGGCAGTCATGTCCAATTGTTAGAGCAGAATTCATACCTAGTGGTTACAGCAGGAGTTGGTAGTCAGGAATCAGAGACCAGGCACCAGAACAGAGGGACATGACCAGGTTACCTGGAGAGAGTCAAGGCAGGGGCCAGACTAATGCTTTAATCAGCTGCTGAACTGCTGCTGCTGGGTTTGAGAACCAGTCTGATAACTCTTCCAACCACTCAGGCAGCCTCTCACAGGCCAGCTGCCCTCATTGGGTTGCCCAGGGACTGGCTGTGCTGCAGGCCCTGCTTCTAGACAATAGCCCCACCCTCTCTCAAGGGCAACTCAAGGCTCGGGGTACTTCTGACTTAACTCTCACAATAAGTCCAAGGTGTGGATGTTCTCCACTAGTTCCGAAGACCGCACATCCAGGCTAATGACTTACAAGTCCACCAGATACTGGAGCTTTTCCCTAGCTTGCCAAGAGTCGAGGATTCAGGGGCCAAGTATTCCTCCTGCCAACAGACTATTATGGGTAACAGTGGCACTGGGTTGGAGCCATTTGGGTATGGGTTCTTGATGTAGGGCTATAAAAATGAGATGTGAAAGACAGAGTGGATTTAGAAGGCCTCTGGCAACAGTAACCTGAAAGCCACTGGATTTACCTGCTGTATAATTCTGAAGGGGCCCAGGTACTGATAGTCTGGTGGATGGTCAGCACAATTTAATGTTCTGACCAGAGAGCCACATCGTCATGATAGTAACTCAAAAAGCAGAGAAGACATTGCTCTGAGATTTGATTGATATTCTCTGTATATTAGTCTTTGGTGATAGGTTACCGACAGACATAGTATTAGCCTGGGTCCCCAGTTCATCTCCCAATTATGGTGGGAATATCTCAGACTCTTTGGCCTTGAGTCTCTCGTCTCGTTTGCCTATCATAGCAGAAAACATTTTCCAGGAAGATCTGAGCAGCCTTTCATGCAGTAGGGACAACACGGCATGAGATGAAATGTGCTATCTTGTTAGGTCAATGACAATCAGGATTACAGAGGGTCCCTGGAAGCATGGCAGTTCTACAATGAAGTCCATAGTAGACTAATGAGGCTGCAGAGGCATGGGAAGAGGCAGGAGGAGACCTAGAGATTTTGATCATGGTTTCTTAGTACAAATGCAGATGTCACAGGACTCTATATAATCCTTCATATAAACTCAGAGGCCTGGCCACCAGAGTTGGAGATGTGCTGAAAGGTATTTCAGAGTACTATGGAAAAGAGACGTTGTGGGTTGCTGGGAAAGAGGAAGGATAACAAACCAGCCCAGATTCCCCTGTCAGGGCTGGGCCTTGGTATTTCCTGACTAGGGCGCAGGTTGGGCCTAGGCCACGTACTATATGGGTAGTGCATCTATTTTTCTCCATGTTGGAGAGGCAGGGCCAGACCTGATCAACATGCATGGGTTTGGGCAATGGTGGGAGCCAGGTAGATCATCTTTTCTCTTGTTGACGTTTGGTTAAGTGGTCATCAATCTTGATGCATAGGTTGACTACAACATCCAGGCTTGAAGGGGATTCTACCCTCACCAGTTCATCTTTAATATCATTGTTTAGGATGTGTGAGACACAATCTGCTTGGTGGTCTCGTTCCACTCAGTGTCTATTGCCAAGCTTCAGAACTCCACTGCATATTTAACAACTGGTAAGTGTCCCTGCCACGATACCTGAAGCACAGCTTTGCTCATATGCTCACGACTTGGGTCATCGAAGATCACTTCCATAGTTTGAATGAAGTACTCAACTTGTCCTAGATGCAGGGTTGAGTCTTCCCAGAGTGGAGATGCCCAAGTCAGACCTCCCAGTTAAGCAGGCTGATAATCAATCCCACTCAGGCTTGGTCAGTATAGATATATAGATAGGTATAGATAGGTGTAGCAGAATTAAGAGCTGGGAACTCATGACATTTGTCACAGTTGCTAATTAATTTGTCAAGTAGGGTGAACTTGATTTTATGGGGAGTTGGAGCAGAAGGCAGTGCAGCTCGAGCTTGAAATACCACATTCTGTCCCTGGAGGACAGCCACATCGGCCTGCAAAGTCTGTAGGGCTCCCACTAACTCCATCTGAGCGGGCCTTCGTAGAATCCATACTAGTATCAACTCTAGTTTTCTTATTATTTGTGTTGGGGCTGCTCAAACTGTCAGTGAGAAGACATGAACAAACATGCCCAGTGGTTAGAGCAGGATTCAGAAATTGGAGCCCAGGGTCAGAGACAGAGGCCAGGCATGAGAGCCAAAGTCAGAAGTTAGTAATTGAAGCTCCAAGGCAGGAGAAGGCCTGGGAAGAAGCAGGCACAGGACCTATTGCAAGCGTGTGCGAATGCTGTGAGCAGCCTCTGAACTGCTGCGGGGTTTAAAAACCCATCTGCTGATTTTTCCAATCAGTCAGGTGGTGTAGCCAGCCAGCTGTGCTCATTAGGTTACCCTGGACATTGGCTCTATCGCAGGCCTTGATTCCTGACAGACACCTAAGTAAGTGGGATGATTTTCAGAAGGGCGTTGCCGTCAGCAAATACACTGAAGTCAAATGTAATTCTCAAGAACCTTCCTTCGATAGAACTCTTCACAAATTAATTTGATTAAAGAAATATTAAATTCTTAAAAGTATGATTCAGTATGAAATATTCTGAATAAATTGACCTCCATATATTTACTGGGCGCTCTGCACTTTTGAAAAATTAAGCCATTTCTTTAGGTATCTAAATATGGATTTAAGAGCCTAACTTTAGGTATCTATTTTTGAGAATTTTGACCCAAGTGTTTGTTTAGGAAGCCAGATGGCACATGGAGAGCTAGTGAGATTTTGGAATGTACAAAACTTTCCTGTGATAATTTAATTGAAACATCTCTAACAAGGACATTGCTAAGTTTTTTAGGAACTTGATTGTGATCCTACCTCATAGTCCAAGGCCAGTTTGAAAAGATGTGAACATGAAACTGCTAAATTCTTGCTTGCCAAGAGGCAAATATCAAGGTTCCCATCTGCCACCATTTACTTTCCTCGAGCAATACAACTACTGACTCCAATTGTGCATGCTATACTTCTTATATCTATTAGGAATGGACGAACTGGTTTGGATATAAAAAGACTTGTCCTGATTATCCACCCAAACACCTGAAACATTTTTTTTAAGTCTGAAAATTGTTGAAATAGGACCAGACAAAAAAGTAGCATAGTTATAGAGCCATATTCCCCTATAATTTAGCGTTTGCTATAGTTCAGCATTTCCCAAACTATCTAGACACAAGCCTAACGTAAACTATCTAGAGACAAGCCAAATTTCCATGTAGTTCAGCATTTCCTAAAGTATCTAGACTGGCCAGTGTATAGATTTTGGGATTTATGTTAGGCTTGTGTCTAGATAGTATGGGAAACATTGTGCTTTTCTGATCTTGTTGAATAGTTCATTCTGAATAATATTTAATAATTTAGTATTTCTTTAATCAAATATTAATTTGAGATGCAATCTAGAGAAGATTTAGAAACATGTGTGTCATATTCCTGCTCCATCATAAGGAAGCTGTGCATTTTTTAACCTTAACCTAGAGACATTAAGGCATATGATGGGCTGGTTATTAGGGATAGGTGATCTTCAATCTTTGGAGGAGTGTCTGAAACATATTGTGTATTTTATTTTTTAAACTTAATACAATGGTAAACAACTTTTCTGAATGCAGCAGGATGAAAATACTAATATCATGGTCTTTTTGCCTCCTCTTTAGCCAAAACCAGGAAATGTCAAAATGGATACATGAATCCAGCATGAATAGCTACTTCTCATCACTATTCCAGCCCTAGCAGGTTAGTTCCAGCTATAGCCATGCCACTATTGCCAGACTCGCCTTGGACCTGGGGATGGAATTAGATAGGCGTTGTTTAAAGGACCACAAATTCCCAATGAAATTTCATCACAAGTCTCTGACTTAAGCAGTAGATTGTACTATCGAGAGCTAATGATCCCTTACTCAACCCTCCAAGCTCTATGTAACTCCAGTCAAGGGGGTAAAAGAACTTGGATGCCACAACATGCACACATGCCCATGTGGAGTATCTTCTGATGGTTCAAATGAAGAGTACAGTCCAGGCTAGAGAGATTAAGTTACTTTCCCAAGGTAACAAAACTAGGCTGTGGTAGAGTCAGAAATAAAAATCCAGTCCTGGGCCCTAATCAAAAGACTCTCCTTCTTCTCCAATTGTCTTAATTGAAACCTTTCCTTTAAGAAGTCTTTAATATAGATGTGTGTATATATAAATATATTTTTGGGAAGCAAGCATTTTTTATTGCGTCTGTCAGATTCCCAAGCTCTATGCCTCTTCAATTTGAATGGAAAAACCATACTGTTTATGTATTGTATGCCTTAAAGTGCATTTTAAAATAATATTTTAATACTTTTTTCAAGGAGTAAGAAGCTTATTTTAATAATTAACATGCTATAAAAGATCTGCCCCCTTGGTGCCAGGTGGGTTGGGAGCAACTGTATTAGCACAAATGCATTTTGCATTAACATGTCAGAGTTGAAGAAGAAAGAAGCAATTTATTTTAAGTGTCCGTGAACACCTAAGGAGAAACATATGACGTTTCTGAATACCAAATGATACTCTAATGAATACCAAATAAATCTGTAATGAGAGAACTCAGCATTATTTTGATCAATGATGTCACCATACCAGGCGTGTACATCAACACTATTTGTAGGCTGTGTGCTCTAGCCTCTCTTTTTAAACATACAATTCACATGCTTGTTGGTTTTTGGCTGTCATCTCAGAGACTTAGAAAGTACTACTCTTTTAGACAACTATTTATATAAGGTTTTAAAGAACTCTTTTCAGTCTTGGTGATCTTTCACCTGTTCAAGAAATGGTATTATTTAAAAAGAAGATGAAAGCAGCACCATGTTATTGTAACTTCTATGAACTCTAAATGCTGTGAACAGACAACAAACATCTCATTCTAGATCATATACGTTTCCACAATAGTTCATAATGATTTTAATTATAAAAAGCTCAGAGCCTTTTCATAAGAGTAGGTTAAAAGAAGGTCTGTCCTACAATTCAGGAAGTTGGAGAGATCTCTTTAGTTTTGTAATTATGAGACAGGCAGCACAGGTGAGTTGCTAGCCAATAGAGAGAATACATTTGAGTGGGTGTCACTGGCATCAACAGAGAAACCATTCTTTCTCGTGAAAGGGTTCTTACTGCCTCAAAATTGCATATTTAAACTACTCTTTGAGGGGGGAAGTGGCCTCACTGGCCCTCACCACCACTACCTCCATGAACTTGGGGCCAGATATTCAGAAGTGCTGAGTACCTTATCTCCTCACTTCCAAAAAACAACTCATCACTTCCAAAAAACAACTCTGGCTGTATTCCAAGAATTTAAACAAGCAACCATCCCTAAAATATCTCTGCTTGGTGAACTTGGTGGCACATACCACTTCATGTGTATGATTTATTTTCATTGTGAATGTTTTAAGAAGAAGGTTAGATTACTGTTATTAATTATGTTTGTTACAGTAGTGCTAGACACCATACAATCACAGATTACCATCAGGGACTGTCTGGTATCTTTAATGTTAAGGTACAAAGAAAATCTTAAGTGCAAGGCTGTCTGTCTGAATCCTCACATTCTTGAGCATAGATTAAATGTATGGCACATGGATTCACTTGGAGATTCACAGTTAAGTGTTTGATTAAACACTTTGCTAATAAATTTGCCAAACTGAGCCATAGCAGTTCCACAGTGTTCCTCTGAGACCTAAATTGCCCAGTGACAAAGGCATCAGCTGCTTATTGTTATTCCATTTCCCCCAAACAAACCAAACTGATGTCAAACTGTTACAATTGAAAATGAAACAACAACAAAAAAAGCAATGCAGTGATATTATTTCCTCTTTACTTGACAAAGCTGAAACATTATATTAAACATTCAAAATATGAATGGCAACATAGGGGAAGTTACTGCAATAGGAACTAAGTGATTTTTTTTAGGAGATACTGTTAGGATGTTTTAAAATATACACATTTCCTTTTGTGTGTGTCACTCAGCATCAGCCTACATTTTGGATCTTGTTTTTCATCATGCCCTGATTTTGTTCAACTAACAACACTAGCCATTCATGTCCTTCTCCCACTCATTTCCTTGTTTGTCTTTTATGCTATGCTATCTGTCTTTCAATCCCATTTGCCAGGCCACTGCTCCCTCCTCATTCAAATACTTCCTTAATAGGCATGTCTTCCACAAGATCCCTTCCACAAAACACTAAATATTAAATACCTTTTCTATACCAACATTAGATCAGAAAGAAAAACCAAAAACCTCAGTCCATCTCTGCAAACATTTATTCATAAGAAATGTTATGGACATGGAATAATCCCATGGATTTCAATGGGAATATACACGTGTAAAGTTACATATCATATCTAGTCCATATATAGATTCACAGATGAAAAGTCCTCAAATGCATACCTGTGTCAAGATTGGAGCCCAAGTTAACACAATATTCTGAGTCTGAGTCTCCCCATATATCTTGTCTTAACTTTATCTATATATAGGGACTGATCCTTCATACACTTGTATAGGGAGGCACATTTGCAGCCCTTTAATTTACCTTGACTAGAAGTTAAAAAGAGGGAAGGATTAATTTAGTTTACTTTTCACCATTTGCCTTTTACTTTTTGCTCTTCATTCGGTGCGCACAAAAAAAATAACTAGCCAGTTACATTTGATTGTTACATTCTGGTTCTCATTAATTAGCAAAATGTTGCCATGGTTAATTTCCAGCTACAGCAAGCAAACATAGAAATCCAAACAGTACATTTCAATTGCATTTTTTTAAAGAATTTAATCAAAACGTCATTAAGGTTTTCAAAAAACAAACCCAAACAGATCAAATTTTGTTGCCTAAGCTGACTCAGTGTCACATTAAATTTTGTAATATGTAGTACTGCACGGCCCTTTTTTATTTCAAGAGAATTTTTCAGTATGGACTATTCTAAAAGTTCCATTAAAATGTTTGGAGGTTCTGCTAGAATTGAAGACTTTGGCCATTGCACAAGCTCTCATGTGGCACCAAAGATAAACTTCGCTACACATGAATAATAGACTTCTGCAGTGGAAGGAGTTGTACCTGTAGCCTAGAACAGGCTCGAGTTTGACACACTTGCAGTGTTGTTTACACTAATCCAGTCATTTTCCTCTACTAAGATTTAACACTCAAGGTTAACAGGATTCTCACATATCCACCTCTCTGTTGGTTTTGCCTTTTAAGAAGGGTGGCTGGCTGATTTGGCAGATCGTTAAATACGTAAGTGTTACAACAAGCTTCTATAGGGAGGTGTTTGCTCCACCACTGTTTTCTCACAGACCCCTTACTATTAGGTGATCAAGGCTTGTCTACACACACACAACACTGCAGCAGCACAGTTGCACTGATGCAGCTGCGCCGCTGTAGCACTTCAGTGAAGACACTACGTACGCCAACAGGAAAGCTTCTCCCATCAGCGTAGGTATTCCACCTCCCAGGCAGGCGGTAGCTATGCTGATGGGAGAAGCCAACCTTTCGACATAGCGCTGTCTATACCAGGAGTTAGGTCAATGTAACTGTGTTGCTCAGGGGTGTGAATTTTCCACACCTCTGAGCAATGTAGTTACGCCAACCTAAATTACTAGTGTAGTCCATGCCTAACTCTCCAGATAGACAAGATGAGAGAGTTAGGTCTTTTATCTGATCGCACCCACTTTGTCTGTCTAGTACCTTGGGTCCAACACAGCTACACCACCACCATAAACAGTAGCTCTCCAGGTGGTAATCCTCCCATTCTCTCTACAAACTCTGCAGGACATGGGTCAGGGCGTAAGCAGACAAATCACATTCCCCACCTCTCTTTAAGATATATTCAGCGATGATGAGCTGAAAGTATCTGTTTCACTCAGGAAGACTGTACCTTTGCTTCATTAGCAATTCCCTGCTTCATTTCACTCAATCACTATATTTGGCAGGTGCATCAAAGAATTGCTCCCGCTTTGGGCCAGTCCAAAGGATAGATTTATTATGCTAATCACCTACCCCAGGCATCAAGTGCACATAGCTTCCACCCTCCTTCTCTAGTCAATTCCTTTCCATCTAAATTTCTTACCCCTGGGCTTTCCCTGTTTTCCTGGCACTACACAAGTCTGAGATTTGGAGACAGGATCCAGCCCTTTTCTCTACTCATTTAGTGTTGTCAGCCCACCTGAGAAAGCTTTCCTTTTCTCCAGATATTGCTGATGTTTGGAATCGTTAGCCCTTTTGTCTTAATTCTTCTTCTTGTTACTTCTCTTCATTGTTTTCAAACTAATCCCACACATACCCGCTACACTACAAAAGTTCAGTGTTCTGACTTCTTTGGAAAAAGGGGGGTACATTTTTTAGTCTGCTTCTAAATATTCCTTTACCGTAGGGCTTCTGTTTTATAACTGTGACTGTGCCACTCCACTGTTCCCAAGGGGAAATCAGATTTTCATACCCAAATCAAGGCTAAATGGCACCACATGAAACATTTCCTAAATCTGGGAGGAGGGGGGGAAAAACTAGTCTATAGTTCAACCCCGGACCCTTAAACTGCAGAAAGGAGAGGGGAATCCAGTCATATAAGGCCACAAAGTAACACCTTTCTTCTGTGCTTTTTGTATTTGCTGCTATTTATTTCATAATTCCACAGCTGCAGAATTTTCCAAGGCTTTTAACCCTTGCTGCAGAATTGGCCTCCAGAATCTCATCTTTAATTTAAATCTAATTCTGTTTCTAGCCTTTCTTGGTTGGGAAGTAAACCTATAATAAGTTGAAGAAATGTAAGCTGATATAATTAGGAAGGTGAGGCAGGCTCCAATGACAATATTGTTAACTATTTCAGAGTTGATCATTTTAGCAGGAACGTACAGCTAACTTACTTATCCCCCAATTTCACTCTGCCTCTCTGCCTTTCCAAGTGTCAGAAGCCGCATTTGTCCCTATCCAAATGATAAACTTTTCTTGTCCTGAAAAGTTCTGCGATGCAGTTACATGTTGGCAAAAGTTGGCAACAGACTGAAAAATGGGGAAAGTAAAATAAATTGAAGTTAATCTCACTATCAATATAATATAGGGGCAACTTTGGGGTGGTATCATTCATTTCCATAGTCACTTCAACAAAAACTTCCTTTTTAAAGTTTAAATGAAGCTGACACAGAATTTTTGGTCTGCCATTCCACAGCACCCCAAAAACTTAGCAACTTGCCATGGAATTTAGGTCCAGTTTGCCATGGAGTAAATATGTGATAGTCCATGATGTACATCTGATAATACTTGATATTTCATACATTACAAGGCCAAAAGGACCGTTGTGATCATCTAGTATAAACAGAACTTTCCCAAAATAATTCCTACGGCATAAAATATCCAATCTCGTTAATTTGTGTTAAAAAAGACAATACATTTGTGTGTAATCTGATGGCATGCTAGTCTAATATTTTTATATACACACATAGATAGAATGTATATATAATTTTAAATTCAGCATACCCAGCACTGCCAATGCTGAAGTATGAGCAATTTGTGGCGGTACACAATCACAATGCTGTTAAAGGTGTAATGATGTTTCTATTGTTATTTATCACTTTTAAAGTGAAGTCTGTATTGGCAGATTTTGGATCAGGTGAACTGTGCTGACCGCATACCCTGCTGAGCCAGGGACAGAGTGAAAAATCAAGGTCATTTTTCAGCCTGTGTTAACTAGAATGTCAATTACTCTTTTGCTCCACCACAAAGCAGTCAGAGAGAGTTAGTGCAGAGGCTCGGATATGAGCACATGCACAGGGACAGCCTCAAGATATAGTCAGCCTGCTGACTGTAAATGCATGCCTCTCTAAGCCTGTTGGCAGTCAATATGATACTCTAAGAGTTGGGGTCCCCCCTCCAGCTTTGAATAGTTAAATTAAAAAAAACACTCATTTGCACTTATTTAATCATGTTATTGGTTCAAGGAGTCTAGGCAGTTGAAGCACCATTGCTGACTTTATTCCACAGGGAAAAAAAAAAAATCTTAGTTTTACAGGATATGCATTATCTATGCAAGAACTTTGTTTCTGCTTATCAAAGCTTTGTGTCATATTCACTTTAAGCATCAGCCTGTAGAAAAGAAGAGCACAATCTCACTGAGGTAAAATAGTATCATGAGTATGTTGGCTCATCACTGAGAACTCCTCCACTCACCCTCTTAGAATAAACTGGAGGTAAAGGCTGGGACTAGCACATGTCATTCTTGGTAGGGTAGATTAGCATTCAGCCAATAGAGGAAATGATTTCAGTGCCTCCAAGAGGTCACTCTAAGCCCAGGGGAGAGACTCAGGGACAATGTGTGAGCAGGTTGCTAGAGGCAACAACTTGGGTGCTGGCTACAAAGGGAAGGTCAAGGAGAGCAGCTTGCAAGCAGAAGGCAGGAAACAGCCACAAGACAACAGGACAATGCTGAGAGCCCCCCTGCAAGAACACATAAGATGGAATTGAATGTGGACCCAATAGGCTAAAACATTCTTGCACTCTAATAAAGGGAGGGACTAGAAGGTGTTGGCCCAAGCACTAGCCCTAAGAAGCTTCCAAGGGCAAGGGCATAATTCTATCGCACTACAGGACTGGCCCCTAGATTTTAATTGTCATTTTCCAATCATGCTCCCCGTAACGTATTTGAATCCTATCCTTTCTACCAGCCCTATGGCCAGATTTTGAAAGGTATTTAGATGCCTAAAGATTCAGATTGGCAGTGAGAGGGATGCTCAGAAGTGCTTTGGTGTTTAACTCCCATCGAAATCAGCAGGAGTTAGGCACCTAGTTACTTTTTAAAAAATCTCATTGGGGCCTATCTGCATCTTTAGGCATCTAAATATCTTTCAAAATCTCTCCTCTGGTAATGAACCCTGCTTTATGCTTACTGCAAGAGTGAGAATGCTTAGTGGGAACCATCAAGGGCTACAGTCTAGTGTTTAGAGAGTCCATAGTACTTGTTCCAGAGCCTGCAGTACTCATAGCCTGCACATCTTAAAAACGGTCATTCCACAGCACTACCACTGCTGCCCACCTAAGGGGTCAGATACAATATAATCTTGTTTCCTGTCTACATAATGGTGACCGGTGCCCACCTTTCTGCTTGCTAATAGGTGGGCTGGCAACTGCCCAGTTAAAGTACCACGCAAAGTGACCCATTTAAAACCCACCTCTTGAGAATAAGTTACATCATGAATGGAGGACTTCAGTAAGGCAGGCTGCTGGGAGCACATGTGCTTATGAAAGAGTCTGTAATGGCTCCTTGTTCATGTGCCAGTGCAGTTAGATGTGTCAGTACTAGTCATTAAAGCCTGGAATAATGTGGGAGACAGTTATCTGAGAAACTCAGCTGGTACACTCTTGCTTTCAGATCCTGGGACTGAAAGCATTGGGGCAAGTGATGGGACTTTTCTCAAGGAAAGTTCCTTCACATTCTAGGCACCTTGGGTGGGGTGGGGGGAGAGAACAAAATAGTTTTTAAAGTTCCATTTTGAGCTCTGAGAAACAGAAAGAACTTAGAATTTTCGAACTGTGCATGAAATTGTTTTCCCATTATTTAACCAGTTCCATTGGCTACGCCATAAGCTAACTGCCTCCTGGGGCACGCCTCTGTGCTCTCTGTACAATAAATGAAGTGGTATTTTTCTGAACTCCTCTCCTGTATTATCAGTTCATTAGTGAAGCACCATTATATAGGGATAAATGGCAGTTCTGGAGGCGCACTTTACCTCTCATACCAAACCTTACAAATTAAGTAACACATTGAAGCAATTAACTTTTTACGCTGTCCAAGACTAGCAACATTAGGCTTGTAAAACCTGGTTGTCCTAGGTTAATGTCCATTAACAGTGACGTTTTCTGCAGTGCTAAGTAACACATTGTAGATGGTTGCAAAGAATAGCAAGAAATGTATTTAGTAGATAAAGTATACAAAAATCAGATTTTTTTCTAGGGGTAAATAGTTTAAAAATTGCCAGCAACTTTACAATCCATGAATTCCAAAGCTACCTGGCTGCTATGAATAATTACTCACTCACTCATATGGATCGCTGATGCATCACAAATGCACCTTTGACTTGCTGCACAAATGCAGCTACCCCATCATCAACTCTGTAACTTTCGCAGAGCCAAAAAGGCAAAAGTATTCATTTTATTGTCTTGCCCCCAAATATACCATAGAACACCAATGCTAATGCTAAAGCTCATCTTACAGAGCCACCACAACTATTTATTATTTTGAAATCAACCTTGCTTTGAGCTTCGGCAATGAAAGCATACCCTTTTAACCATAGCAATGGTTAAGACCTGTGCTTGTCAAAATAGATTGACATTTCTGACCAGGAATTCTGTGTTTAGTATTGGAGTTATCTGAAATGTGTGACTTGAACCACAAAGCAAAACAAATCAGCCTTGGGCCATACCTTACCTGCATTTGGGAACCGGCAGTGGATTATTACAGCTTTTTATTATTGTATCTGGATAATCAGTGGAAGGCTTCTGCTAGATGTTTGCTTTGTTGGATACCCACATAATTCTGAAGGTGCTGTCCACTAGTGAATTTGAAATTACAGCTATGTTTCCTGGGAAAGGACATGGGACAATTCAAGAGGTATTTCCAGTATGGCCACAAGTGACATTATGGACACTGGCCCTGGGTCCACTAAAGCAGTAAATGCCATGTAAATCTGTATGAATTTGCACTAACCTTCCAATCACAAACCTGGACTGTGGACTTTTAGTGAATTAACCGTGGGAAAAGCTGGTCCATTCAAACCCCCACCTTACTGATCTTCAGGGATTGTGAAGTCATATAGTCTGGTTCTGTCTAAAATACTAATCATCTGGAACAATAGTAAATGGAGTTTATTAGTCAAAATAATTATCTGTAAGTGTTTTAGGAGACATAGCACACTATATTTCAGTATTGCTGAGATAATGGAAACATGATAGGCAAAATTCATCCTTGTACTTCCACTGACGTCAAATCCAGCCTGTACAACTGTGTATTTTTCACTTAAATAAATGCCACCTGTATTCAAGAGACTCTTCAAAATTTTTCATTTTGAAATTTGTTTTGGATAAAAATAATTTCTCATCAATCCCTCTCTCTCCCCATCCAATTCTTGCATGTTTTCCATGTGAAAATGGTCACCCTGAGAAAAAAAGAAGAGAACAATTTTTGTGCTATAAAATTGCCCAGAAAGTAGTCATATAAGTGTTCACCAAAAATATGAAAAAGGGATCTCTTTTGTGCAATGTTTTGCAAGACTAATCATCCATTAGAGGAGGAACTTGGGTATGGACTCCTTCTTATTAAAGTATTGATTATGATTAGCCCAGTCCTGCAGTTGTGATGATACTGTGGCCTTCTCCACATTAGTGGTTTTGTCTTGATTTTCAGCCATTGATGGCCAACCACCAGCACAACTGAATGGTTGTACTCCTGTAGAATGTAAAAGGCAAACCCTGATCTTTAGCAGATGAGTTTATCTTGGTTTCAAGCAGGGGTAATCACCACTGGTTTAAAAAAAAAAAAATCATAGCTTTGCTTGCCAAGGCCAATGGCTACTGAAATCAGGGCAAATCCCTGGTGTAGACAGGGCCATGGAAAATATTTCATTTTAGTGCTCATTAAAGTTGATAAAAAAAAAAACTGTACAGATTCCCACTGATTTAAATGAACTTTGGATTGGGCCCTGAATCTTGAAGCGTCTCACTGGATACCTTAAAGATTTTAATAGCATATTTATTCCCATCAGTGAGTCCCAGGATTATTTTAAAAAAATATTTTGAACTCCAGCATTTCTATTTCTCAATGCAAACAATACATAATAATTATAATATTGTCAGGAAATTGTTGCTCCCTTAAGTCTTTCTTAAAGAAAGTTAGTAGACAGAGTCTTTTTTACTAATTCAATACAGTTCATTTGTGATTATTGTATGCAATTATTTTTTTTAACAATTTCTTACCAAATCCCATAAGATGGTGATTAAAACTTGAAAGCTTTAAAAGAAAATAACTGCTAAAAAAGAAAGAAAGAAAGAAAGAAAGAAAGTTTAGCCAATTGCTTTGGGCTTTGACCATCTTGATTTTTTCCCCTCCTTGTCTTCCCTCAGGTCTATTCCTTCTCAAGTCTCCAGGGAAAAAAGGCTTTTCAGGCTTTCTTAAAAAGAAATGCCTTGTTCAAAATAATTGGGTGTTTGAATTCAAATAAACAAAATGCCATTTTAGGTGTAGATTGCTCAAAGTTATTGCATGTCCTCCAAATCCGTCTTTAGTTGTAGCATGATGGGAAATACATTGGGTGAAGTCACTAGGGCAAAACACATTGCCCTAATCTTTGGCCAAATTCCTATTGCTTTCAACTGGTCCAGAATGTCACTTATTGGATCTAAAGGCCTGATTCTGCAAATAAACACTTATATATGTGATTAGCCCTATTGAATCCTATGCGGCTATTCACATGCCTAAAGTTATTGTCATGGTTAAGTGTTTGTAGGATGGAGGCTTTAATTTATAGTACAGTGGTTCAAAGTAAACGTCTACCATGTAATTTACTATCTAGTAGTAACAGAGGCATCTCATCCTACCGGCCCCAAGAGGCAGCATTATATCTCCATCTGCCAGTGCAGTGCAAAGTGCTTCTCAAAACCCATCTATCAGAGCCTCTCATGGCCATAGTTTGGACAGTAATTGGTATCTATAATTCTCAGTCTCCACTACCCAGCACAATTTCATCTTGGGTTTATGGTGCCACTCAGATTCATTGATATCAGATACGTTCACTTTGAGCCATAGATTTCAAGGCCAGAGGAGACCATTCTGATCATCTAAATTTGACCTCCTGTTTTACACAGGCCATAGAAGGTACCCAAAATAATGGCTTTTGAGCTAGTGCATGATCTATCAAAAAAAATCCAGTCTTAATTTAAAGATTGCCAGTGATGGAAAATCCACCAAGACCATCGGTAAATTGTTCCAATGGTTAATTACCCTCACTGTTACAAAAATTAATTACAAAAGTTTTACTCCCCCAGCCACAGAACCAGTGGGATTCAACCCTCAATAAAGCCATTTCGTTATAATAATCTTTTGTTTGCTTTGTACAAATAATTGCAAGCAACATGCATAGATTTGAAAGTGAGTCATCTACATTTTAAAATGGATACAAGTGACACATTCCAGGTATGAAGTAGTATGAAATCAGAACATTAGATTAATGCTGGGGCAAATTCAAACCCCATTGCATGGATGTATCTGAGGGCATAATTTTGTCTTTAGAACAGTATTCTCCCTAGATATGCAGCATAACTCCCATTAATTTTTAATGGGAGTTGTGTGTATATTAAGCAAGAATAAATTTATATTAAAATATTGTAAATTGAATCATTCTGGTTTCTTTTTTTGTGAAAAAGTTCTTAAAGCTTTTTCTCCAACCCCCCAGTTCTTTCACAGTTTATCTGTAATTTTTAAAATAGTGCATAGCTAGGAATTAACCACAAAAGATACAATATCTTTCAACAATTTTACAAGTGGAATGGTAAAGTGGGAGAGTGAAGATTTGTGAGAAACAGCTCAGCAACATAAAGATTAAACAGTGCTAGAGAATAATTTTTTTTTAAACTGGGGTCAGAATAAGCAGTCACTTTTTGGACTATTATAGAACATTCTACTTTAAGAATTTTTCTATTTTAAGAAAAGAATATTGTTCTGTAATGTTCAGACTCAATTAAAATGATTTTTGGCTGTTCTGTGAAACTATTTAATCTCTTTGCCACTGTGCTGACCTAGACAGGGAAAGATGGCAAAGATACATCTTAGCTTCAACACTTATTGATATAACACAGCCTCAGCCGTCAATTTCTAACAGATCCTCTGATAGAAAGGCCTCTTTCAATATGCTTTATAATTTAATAGCCAAAATAGGAAAGAGGACAGGACAACCCCTCAGACTGAACCCAATGAGAAACTCTTAATGCTCCTTATACAAATGCCCCTGACACAAGAGATCTTGAAAGAAAGATTTACACATCAGAGAAAGCCAACAAATGAACCTGAGCTAAATTTATGAGCACCACTCCACTGCCCCTAATTTAGATGCAGCCTAATTAAAAATATTGCTCTGCGTGTTTTATCTTTGTTGTTTTCAATGTTGTTTATAAGTCTCATTTGAGGTTTGTATTCCTGGACTTAAAGGAGACTGACCTTGCATCATCAGAAAAATAAGCTCTGCATGGTTTAATGGACAAGGAACTAGGCTTTCCTCTCAGAGCAAAAGTTGTCATGCTAGCCCAAGAACAGATCCTAAATGAAATGTGTGGTGGTCTCTGATCGGTGACCATGGGTGACCAAGATTTCTCAACACAAAATCACTACCCAGTTAGAAGTTTCTTTTTACAAAAAGCTAAATGACTGAGCTGGTAAATGATACCAAATTACTTTTTATTGCTAGAGATAGTGGTGCTGACAAGTCAGGTCATTTATTGGTGGGTACAAGATCTAGAAACTTGCATTCAAGACATCCAACTACTGTTGGCTTTTTCATAAACAAGGAAGAATTATCTGGCATTTTAATACCCTGGCTCAGTCAGTGTACTCTTAATCTATCCTAGTACAGGACCATTCACTACACCAAAGGGAATCACATGCCAATCACTAGATGTCGTGTATTGTTTGTTAGGCCTAAAGCTGTGTGAATGGAAACAGATACAAAATAGTGAACAAACAGAATGTTCCCCCACAACTTGAACCAAATATTAACTGAATGTTTTAAGTTTTGAAAAGTTCAGTTGATTTTTCCACCTTACTTTTCAAGTTCTCACTTCAAAACAGATAATTTTAAAAACCAAAAGACAAAACATTTTCTCATCATCCAGCTACATCCCCAAGCTTTTGGGCATTTTAAAGTAATAATTTAAGAAGTATAGAATAGTATAAAGTTACCGAGTTCTGAAGTTTGGGGTGTTCAGAACAAGGGTGTGCACTTGGACTCTTTGGTAATTTATGAATGCTAAGTGTCTATCCATGAAAATGTCATGATTCTTGGATTTATATCAAATATCCCACTATTGACTGACCTAGTGCAGTAGGCGCTATACACAACATTATGGACTTGAATGCTCAGTAGCTATGTCACTTGGTGTATACTGTGGAAGTAATATACACTTTCTGCATTATGGATCCAGACTAAAGAATGCATTCTTCTATTACTATCTTGCACTGCAATGCTATTCATGCGCAGGAGGCAACCATACTACACCTTCAGAGAGTTTAACTGGATAAAAAAGACCTATCATGATATCTCTAATCTACAAGCCAAATTCAGCCTGGAGCAAATGGATGCAATTCCCATACATATATCTGGGCCAATTTACTACTGATGAAGTGGCATAAAGTTATACATTGGGTGTAAATGTGTAATAAAAAGGTGCAAGTGGCAAGTTAATGTAAAGTAATTTAAATTTATTTGGCATTTTGTGGGTGTGCAAAACAAGTGAAACATACACCAAGAGAATGAAAAACACCATATAGCAAGAAAAGCAATTAACAGCATCACAGAAGATAAAATAGCCACTTTCTGCAAATTTAACTTATTCCTGCATCATTCACAACTCTACAGTCATCAGCAGGCACAACTCTAAATTCAATTGCTGAATTGCTGCCAGACTAAACTTGGTACTTCAGAACACAAAAGTCAAAGTAAGTTGTCTTTTGCTTCACACACCCACCAAATGCCAAACTGGTGCAAGTTCACCTGAGCATGGAAGAAAACCCATAGCACCATCCTGAAATAAAGCACAAAAAGCCAGGCTTCAGCCCTTCTCTTAGGGAAATTAGAAAAGATTTCCCACTTCTAATATATCCCATTCTGAGCCCTGAGACTCCTGTAACATTGTGAATAATTTCTGCTATAGTGCATGAGGGGGCAGGGCAAAGACCTACAAGAGTAGGTCACCTTGGCCATCCGTCTGCCAGTGCATAATTGTTGCCTGCAGTTATATCTTACAAGAGACAGATAATATTTGAGTATGAGACTCCAAAAATAGTAATCATTCTGCTGAAAATCTAATGTGTATATTTATTAGAGATGGTCCAAATATTTCTGTCCAAACATCTTTTCAATAGAAAATGAATTTTCAACCAAGCAGAATTGTTTTGCAAAAATATTTGGAAATGGAAAGTTTTTGTTGAAAAACTGAAAACTTAATACATAATATTTCAGTTTTCAGCAACCAAAAGCCAAAACAAAATGTTTTTAACAAACCACCTCAAAATCAAAGAAAATGTTATAAATCATTTCCTAACCAGCTTAATTATGTACATATCGCTATATCACAAGAATGTGAATAAAATAGTATGGGATCATGTAAATAAAGACTATTACAATGCTTATGCATAAGGGGGACAAATTTAGATTGCCTACTGCCAAGGCTTTTTGTGCTGCTTCCCCACATCCTGTGCTTAACATCGCCTCCCTTTAGTTCTCAGGCCTCTGGCTTCTCCTTTCTCTTCTTGACTAAGCACACTTCTGCCCACTCAGGCTCCACTGAAGTGCTTTTCTCTGACCCTACCTCAGAACCTCTCCCACAGGATCCTCCATGTTCCCTGTGGATCCTCCCATCTGGCCTCTTGCTTGTTTAAGCCCCACCCCTAGGAGCCTAACCTACTCTTTCTGTGAGTTTCCCTCCACAAGAGAATCCTGTCCCCTGTGCAGTTTCCTCCCCTTCCTTATAAGAGCCAGGTGCCGAATGAGCCTTACCTACTTCCACCCTCTCTGGCCAAGAGGATGTCAGTCACAGGATCATTGATTGGCTCTTAATCCCCTTGACTAACAGGTGACAGGAACAAGCCGTATCACATCACAGTCCTGTTCACCCATAGGCAGAAGCATGCCCAGTGTGGACAGAATCTTTGGGGAATTGAACTGCTAAAATCTAAGAATTCTCTGCTGAGCTTGTGTGAACTACAGTTTTTTTCCCAAGAGCTTATAACTTGGCCTAATTAAAGCAACTTTCATGTGGATAGTAACAGGTACATCTGTGACACAAAGGTCACCCCCTCCCAAATTTCAAGTTCATCCTCCAAAGCAAGGGTCACTAAAGCTTTTTCAAGAAAAGGTTACCAGAATTTTTGAACGTAGGTAAAACAATGTAATGTTCCCTACACTCATTCTCAGAAATGACTAAACTGTTTTGGCAGAAATTTCAACCCATGCCCACCCACCAAAAATCAGCCTGAGACAGACATCCAGCATAGAAACTTCAGCCCAGGCACTAAGTTTGGAAAAGTTATAAGCAGGTGAAAATAAGGTCTTATAACTGGGAAGTGTTGGGCTGGTTGCCCTGCCTATAGTGATTACACGTGTCACAGTTTCATAGATTTTTAAGACAATGTGTTGACAAGGTAATACGGAGGATGGTCAGGGCAGCCAGAATGGGGTGGGATTTTGAATGTTCTTTTCTTAGTTATAATCTTCTGACATTGTGGGATAAATCTCTATTGGAGGCTAGCTGATGAATTAATTTAGATTGTCACAGATTACATTGCAATCAGAGGCTTGAAACCTTCCTCAGCATTCCCTTACTTTTGTGAATCTACTCCTCTTTACTTGCCCAGCTACAAAAGGGCCCTGTAAAAAAATACAGCTAAACTTCCTTCAAAAGCATCAAACTGTCACATTAATTGATGCATTAACATTTCAGACTTCTGGTTTAAAGTGCCATTCCTAGGATAGGCTTCTGTTAGCACAGAGGCTGAATATCCATTCACAGAAGAGGAAGGAAACATATAAATTAAAAGTTCAGTCATTTCATGTCACCCTGTCTCTGCAATCACTGACCTCAATGGAGAATCATGCCTCCAATTATTTTGATAAGTCTACTTTACTTTTATAGAATTATAACCATAGCAACATTATCTGTCCATAACAGGAAAGAATTTCCACTTTCATGCCTATAAGGGTAAGGGATGGTGACGAAGTAGTGAAAAGGGATAGTTTCGCTCAGCTTTGATCTTGACAGTACTAAGCACAGTCTAGCAGACAGAGAATGTAAATAATGGTGCGCTATCATCACTAGCCTTGTTGGTACTATGGACCACCCATGATAAAATTGCTCCAACAATTTAATTGCCCAACACAAACTGACATAGTAGATGGAAATGGAAGTTGTTTTGTTAGTTTGTTTTCATTGGGGCAGTTTCTCCTGAAATGACAACAGGTTTAGAATCAGAATGTTATAAGGAACTGTTACCTCTATTTATTTAGCAATCTATATTTCATGAAACATGAAAAACATGGTGTGAAATCTTGGTACTATTGAAGTCAGTGGGAATTTTGCCATTGACTTCAATGGAATCAGAATTTCATTCAGGTCACTAGTGGTTCTTCTACTATTAGATGCTTTCCCCCCTTTGAAGTATATTGCATTTTTGATAATAATATTGAAGACTCTTCCTTTTGCTTATTTCCCAAGAGACAGTTTTATTCTTCAACTGAACATACAGTAGGGCACTGAGCAGGATCTGAATTACATACACAGAATGGACCACGATGTGATTTAAACTATTAATTAGGCAAAGGCGAATTGGCCTAAACCTTGGCAATGAGAAAATGAATCTTTTTACCTTTTATGACTCACCGAGTTCTATTTTGGGTTTTAAAGCAATTACAAACCTCATTTTTAATATAACACAAAGAGAGACTTAGGTTTTGACATGCACCAAAATTCAACCACTCTTGCTTCTCTAAGCCTTGCAAATGGGTCCTCTGATGAAGACAGTAATGCTTATTGAGTCAGGGATTAGAAAAAATATTATGGGAGCCATCTCAACTAACCCATAAACTGAAAGTTAGCATATTAAGTACCTGAAATGAACAAAGGGTTCACACAGCAAAAACAGCACAAAACAGTTAAGCAAATTAAAATAATGAATGTTGAGGAAATTGCAGTATGCTCATGGTCATTATTCAAGCAGAAAAATAATGTGGATTCATTGTGTAAATTATTCACTGTGAAGTATTTGTTGTTTTAGTACCCCCCCAAAAAAAGTAAATTGTTTGCTTTTAGTTCCTGTCTACTCCTATTTTTAAAAAGTGAATATACTCAGTGTGGTTTCTATCTATAATTATTATTTGTTTGTATTATAGTAATGCCTTGAAGCTGAGGCTTGGGGACCCACTTGCTGTACAAACAAAAGGAAAAACATGGCCTCTGCCCCAAAGAGTATGCAAGCTAATTAAGACAAAGTACAAGTGATTGTAAGAAATAATCAGAGGAAACAGGGGAAGGAAGACAAGGAAACCGATATTAAGTTAAAAATGCTCAGCTCCCATCAATCAGCCTCAGGACTGTAAGCTGATACTTGCCAGATTTTGAGTGCTTACAAAGTTCTGTAAAAATTGCACATCTGTAAGAACTGGAGGAACTTGGGGTGAGAAGTGGAGCAATAAACTCAAGTTAATAATATGGAGTTCTTCAATGTATCCACTCTTAGAATGTCAAACTTCAAAAGTTTAGATTTAAAACAGAAACCCCTAGCAGGACTTACAACCCTTTTCATATTTTGTAATTTAATAAAAATGAGGCTCAGGGGGGAAAAATGATTAAAATCAGTATCAAATAAAACATAGTGATTAAAATCTCATTTTTGCAGGGTCTTGTCTTTCCTTGTCTTTAGATAAGTAGAGTAATAGCCGCCTTTAGCAAAGTGGTAATAACCATTTCAGTACTAGTATTCCCAACAGCAGGAGCATTGCCTTGACAAAGGAATATGGAGATCTGAGCACAACCTTATTTAGATCTTTAAAAGAACATTGTAGGATAACAAGAACACAGCTGCCAGGGCTTTTTTCCATCCTGAAAACTGAAGGCAAATGAATGTAATTGGCACTAGAAATGCTGAAATGCTCATTTCTGAGCCAGAACTGTCTCTTGGCTATATCCAGAGTTTTGTTGCCCAAACACAGAATCTACTGTTTCAGGGTGGAAAAATGGCAATAATTCCAGTCTTTAGCTTCCTCTATTTCTTCTTCAGTTACTGAAAGATGTCTCATATTTTGCTTCCTTAAATGTTATCTGTGAAAAGAAAACCTGCCTGGCATTTATCAACCTATAAGTAATGGTTGCTCTTTCCGGATTTGTACAGTGTAAGTGTCTAATGGGCAAAACTGGCAAATTTATTTAAGGCATAAAATGGGCACATGTCTAAAATGCTAAACATATATTCATGTTTTCATTCTAATTGGGCTTGTTTGCCACCTAAAGAAGTTCAGGACATTAAATGCTTAGTGTATAGAAGATTATATCCACTGGATAATCAGAATAAGGTACAAATAGAGAGTTAGAATTCGTAGGATTAGTAAAAATTCTATCTTCCAAGATTTTGTATTTTTTATGGGAGAAGGAATGAGAGCCATATACATTAAAGATTTTGAGGCACTCAGATACTACGGTAATAGGCACAATACAGAAAGTTAAAAAAAAAAAAAAAAAAAAAAGAGTTTTGATCTCTTTTAGTGGACAGCATGGAGGCCCAAAAGCGTTGACAGTTTTAAACTGAGGAAATATTGTGGAAGTTTTGGAATTTGATCATACTATCATGAAAGTACAGGGAGTGTATCAAGAAAAAAAGTAAAGAAAATATTCTCCTGCTGAAGGCCTTTTAAACTCAGACTCCTATTTTTCCCCAAGATGGCAATGTTCCAACTGTTTTACCCTACTAATGCAGTCTAAGCACCGTGAAAAAGGTATTGAGCCAAATTCTGCTCTCACTTACACCAACTCAACCCCATCCATTTCTATGGAGTCACACTGGAGTAAGTGAGGGCTGAATTTGGCTAAGTATGACTATGCTTCAAAATGCTATGACAAAGTGCATTTAACACATAAAAGTTTAGTTTCAGTTCAAGAGTCAGGGATTGATAGAAAAAAATGGAAAGTACAGCCACACCTCTAGAGAAAGCAGAAAACAAAGTTACAAAAGGAACTAAAGAGGTCACAGTTAAACCTCAACATTTAGTAAGAATGACCATATTGTGGTGCTGAAGATACCATCACATCTCCTGTGCTGAGAACAGGTAATATCTGTGGTATCTCACACACTGTGGCTGTAAATGCGGATTCTTTTTTTAATGTGACTACTATCCTTAAGGAAAGGCCATGACTTAATAACTTGAAAACAACACTCCCCAAACAAGTGGCTCAACTTGTATAAAATGAGTAGCGTCTGGATTTAGGGTTTGGGCTAGGACTGGAAGTTAGCCATTAGACCAATGTCACAGAGTGACCTTATTTTGAGCATTTTGATGTCAGGGCATATTTATCCTTTTGCGGCAAGAGACCTGTTTACTCAACCCCAGGTTTGCTTAGCAACCTGAAGCAACAAAATGTTACCAGAAAGTGTATGTATCAATGTACCTAATCTGCTGCTTCCTTTGGATGGCCCAGAGGCCAATGGAGGGTGCTAGAAAACCTCCTTTTCTTGACTATGACTAGCTTGGGTAAGCCTAAGTCACGATAGACAGTCTCTCCACAATTCTGAAAAGAGGGTTTCACTAATTATACACAAATGCATACCTACTACCCAGGTTAATTTCAAGCAACTCCAGTTGAACGCATGCTCTACATGTGCACAGCCACCGCACTTTAGCAGGAGATAGGGATGTGTGGGACTGCCAAAAAAAAAACCCAAAACATGGGTCTTTTTGCCTTTTAGCCTGCTGAGAATAAACTCCACTAACCAGCCCTAAGCAGCTGATACTACTCATCATCATCATCATCATCAATAGCAGCAATGTTACTATCTGGAGAAGGAGCTTGTTTCTGTTCTTCTATAATTTATAATTCCTTAAATCAGTTGCTGACATGATGCAGAACGTATTCAGTGTGTTTTCACTGCACATAGTGGTGGGAGGAATGTCTGGCATTCTGCAAGTTGTAACCAGATCTATAAAATATAATGTGGCAAAAACAAATACAATATAAAGGTGTTTATGTTTACAGAAGGAATTACTACTCACTAGTAACAAAAAAGTATGATGCATGCATTATATGGAACCTATTAATTAAAAACACTTCATGGCTTCCCCAGTTGAAAAAAAGCCACTGAAATTGTTTCCTGACACCCAGTAAGATGATTTAGATAGAAATAAGCCAAGCTGGCAAAAATTCCTTTAAATGACACAAAGCAAATGAGTTCTCCTTTCTGTGGTCCACAGGGAGGTGGTTCTCTGTTTTACATCTCCACCCAAAGCCATATATTTGATGTTACATCTCAGAAAGCTGAATGACTCCTATCAATAACTCATAAATTGATCGAGGAATTTTAACACTGAATATTTTAAGTCAGAGCATTGTTCCAACCAGTTAAGCAGAGTAACAGATCTGTTCTTAGTTTTGGTTGAACAGTCTTCCTAAAGATAGGACTTATCCTTCTCTGTAGCACCAGTCAGTCAGTTACTGAAGACCCTAACCCAGCATGAGCATGTCAAGGGAGACTCCCTGATCATCTCTGTCAGTTACCCCTCCAGATGTATAGGTTGAATGCTGGAGACACCAACAGAGAACGGAATGCTTAACAAGGCTTTTGATGCTCTCCTAAGAGGTTCAAAATTGCTCAATGCCTTGCTAAAGAACCATGATTAACCTCCTCAGCACTGGAGGCCAGCAGAGTTCCCCTTTTGAGATCTCTGGAGAAAGACCTTTTGGCTGCTTAGGCAGAAAGCTTAACTACATGATCTTGCAGACCTTTACAATTTGGCAGGCAGGTTGGCTGCCCTACATCACCCAGGTGAAAACAAAAAGGGAGCAGTAATTGTTTTCCTCATGCATAACACCAGTTCTTAAAAAAACTCTTTGCTGCTTCAGCATTGGTTAAACTCCCTACTCTTCCTTTCATTTCTCTTTAATCTAGAACTCAAGATCTTTTCATGCCCTAACAATAAAATTGAGTTAAGTTTTAGTAATGGTTATGATGACAAATATAAACCAAAATTAATCAAACCTGCAAAATATCATTGCTGAGAATTAGTAAAATGGAGGAGGCAGGGAGCAGTTCAATGAATGGGACTATAGCACACGGGGAAATTTCAGTTCTGGGTGGAGGCAACCTAGTCACAGGGAAAGAAACTGTCTAAAGCTAGGAAAGGAAAGAATCTGTTGCCAGAATCTCTCAGGAAAAGCTTTACATATAATTTCTGCCAGGAACTGACTATCCTGCTGCTGCTTTGGCTAACCAAGAAAGCTGCAGAGTCCTATCTTGCTATTCATAGTGCCTGGGGGGCCTGTTGCTGCTGTTCTCTTCTAAGACTTTTAACAAGAATGGGCTCCAGTTAGCCAGGATATAGAATAAAGAGAGGCAGATAAAAGTTCTGAAGAAGCACAAAGTATATGAAGGAGGTCTGCTGTCATATTTCGCTTAAAAAAAAAAAAAAGTAGCTATTTTCTTCCAAACGAAAGGCTTAAATTGAAAGCCAGATGTTATGGGTCAATCTACCTGGTTATCAGTGTCCTACGGAAATACATTGAAATGGGAGCCCCTTTACCTGGTTGAAGTGTCATTCAGAAGCTGACAAAAAGCTACAGCAACACGTTTTAAAAGGGGTCCCAACTATACAGTAATATAGACCAGGTCACAGATCAGACCGAAAGAATGAACTGTGTTGTTATTGGCCTACATATCTGCCGGTCACTAATGGCAAACCCAAGGATGACACTTCTGTGAGCCTAAGTGCACCCAACTCCCACTGTATTTGTAGCAGTTAACACCACTAAGGTGGAGCTCTGCAGCGGGACTCAGATCCCACAAGTCCCACAGGACCTGCTGCCATAATGATGGGAGTGGGTAAATGTACTTTGTTGCGAGCAGGATCGGGTGAGCAAAAAAACCAGACTGGTAATTTACAGGAAAACATTAAATCTTTTGTCAGTTTGTCATGTATAAAATTTCAGCAACGTAAAGCAAGTTTGTTTTTTTAAATAAAGGTTTCAGTACTTAAATGTAAGCAAGGAACAGAAAGAGATTTGATGTCCTTTATAACAGGAGTCAAAGGTTTTTTTACATGGCTTAAGCAACATTTGTTTTATTCTTTTAGTGGTAAAAATTGTATCTGAATTCCGTTTTCATGTATATATATATATATGAACTGACTTTTTTTTTAGAATCATGTGGAAATCTATCTTTCTTGCCAGGTTTGCAGAATCTAAGATTTTTGAGGGTGGGGGCAGGATAAAAATGCAAGAAACAATGCAGGAGTGGGTGGAACTGGGAGTGGGTATTGTGGGGAGGGATGAGAACAGGATTAAAAAAAAAAAAGGAGTCCTGCACTGGGCTGTACACTGAGGTTCACAGACACTGGCTATTTCAAGCCCTTCTCTTAATTCATAACTTTCTTAAACATTTTCCTTTTTGACTGAAACTCTCTGTTTAGTCTGAACCCAAAAGTTTTTTAAGTTTCAATAAACTACATTCAGCCATTTTCGAGCTATGGGAAATTGGAAAAAAACCAAACCTATATTTTCTTGATTCATCATTGAGTGTTGGAAACATGCACCAAAGTTGTTTTGGTTTCTTCTGCATTTGCAGATGAATGAGCCTATGCTGGAGGAAGAAAAAAAGAAAAGAAAAAACTATTTTACATTGGATTTGGAAAAAAACACTGATTAAATGCCCAGTGGAGATTGTCATCTATTGGAGTACACCTATGATGAATGAAAAAAAACCAACCAACTTTACATTAATGGATTTCTGAAACCAAAGCTACCAGGAATCCATGGAACAGTTTTATAACAATTTCTCTTAACACCCCAATGAGCTGTTTGTAACTGCTGTCTGTTTTGTTAACCAATCACAATTCAGAGCATTTGAAATATTCAGAACCAGAAGAGTTATTTTAATTACATGTGACTTGTAACAAAAGTCTCTCTCTCTCTCTCTCAAATCCAAGTGCTCTTTATCACCTAGGAAACAGAAATTTGGGATATGATTTGTTACCCAAACTATTTGGAAGTAGAGAATGGTCATGAGGTTTCCTGATATGGAAAGCACCATGGTATAGGGTCCTCTGCTGTTCAGCTAAGCAGCACTGGTGACCTTCCACTGGAAAGAAAGCTAACGGGGATGGGGGAGAACCAAAATACTTTTCATTCTATTGTTTGTAGGTAAGGAATGGGGCAGGAGGCAATGTGAGAGGCTGCTACTCTAACAGGGATATGGTAAGAATAATAAGGTTACAGATAGAAACAAGGAGAGTCCTGTAGCACTTTAAAGTGCTAACAAATTTAATTTCTGCAGGCATAAGCTTTCATGGGTTGTAACCCACTTCCTCAGATGTGGGAATAGAAATCAGAGAGGAGATATATTGTAGGACGGGCCCCTGACCGGTCCAGTCCTGGCGGCCCTTCCGCGGGCCCAGGCTCGGCGGAAGGCCACTGCGCCTTCCTAATCAATAGGGGAATGTTAGTTTTACAGTCTTTCGCCCCGGCCCCCAGGCAGGGCGGGCGAGCAAGGAGTCTTTCGCCCCGGCCCCCAGGCAGGGCGGGCGAGCAAGGAGTCTTTCGCCCCGGCCCCCAGGCAGGGCGGGCGAGCAAGGAGTCTTTCGCCCCGGCCCCCAGGCAGGGCGGGCGAGCAAGGAGTCTTTCGCCCCGGCCCCCAGGCAGGGCGGGCGAGCAAGGAGTCTTTCGCCCCGGCCCCCAGGCAGGGCGGGCGAGCAAGGAGTCTTTCGCCCCGGCCCCCAGGCAGGGCGGGCGAGCAAGGAGTCTTTCGCCCCGGCCCCCAGGCAGGGCGGGCGAGCAAGGAGTCTTTCGCCCCGGCCCCCAGGCAGGGCGGGCGAGCAAGGAGCGGTGAGCTTGAGTCCAGCGGGCGGTAGAGGCTATTCCCCTTTTAGGGGGTTGGCGAGGATCAGGGGGGAGGGGAGGGGGACGCAGGCCCACCCAACTCCACTGCATCCCAGCCCAGGGCCCTAGCAGTGGCACGGGTGTTGCCACTCAGTCGGCGGGGATCCTGCCACAACACGCCGACTAGGCGTTACCCCTAGTACAGCCACGCCTCTGGCTGTCCCTGGGCTCCTTCCTCCCCGGATTCCCCGGTACCTGTGTCCGTCGGTTCCTCTGGGTCGTCAGGGTACACCGCACGGGGTAGGCCAGTCAGTCCTTCCGCATCCACGGGGGGTAGATTGGGAAGCTCCTCAGCGAGGGGCAGCTCCTCCAGATCGCAGGGCCAGGAGTAGGGTCCAGCCTCCAGCAGCTCCTCCAAGTCCAAACCGGCTTCTGGGCAAAACCCCCAGCTCTCTGGTTCAGGGGGCTCATCCCAGCCGCTGCGGGCCTGAGGCTGGGTCCAGCGCTTCGGGCCTGTAGGCCTCGGCCAGTCCAGGGGGCCCGGAGGCCCAACCCAGGCCTTAGAGGCGAGTTGCCGGGGCCGCCCCGGGGGCCGCAAGGCCGGGAGAGAGTTACCTGACGCGGTGGTTCAGCCCCTTGCTGCAGCCAGCGAGGCAGTGCATCTGTCTCTGCCGGCAGCCTTCTCCTTTCTGAGCTGCAGGGCCTGCTTTTTATGGCTGCCGTCCTCCCTAAGGCTCCGCCCCCCTGCTGCCGGGTTGGCCACCCGGCTGGACCTATCGGGGCCCAGCTGCCTGGTTGCCGGGCAGACTGGGCTGCCGGCGGGTCTAGAGTCTGATTGGGTGCCTGCGGCCCTTCCGCGGGCCCAGGCTCAGAGGAAGGCCACTGCGCCTTCCTACATATATATATACATCTAAGGGTAAGGAACAACGATGGGAAAGTTAGGTATGAGCAAAGTTAATTCAGTTAGAGTAGTTGAGGCCTATTCACAACCATTGATTAGGAGGTGAGAATGTGTGAACAGTGACAATTACTTCTTGTAATGAGGTAACCATTCCAAGTCCCTATTTAGATCCAGTTTGATTGTGTCAAGTTTGCAGATGAGTTCCAGCTCTGCAGTTTCTCTTTGAAGTCTGTTTTTGAAGATTTTTTGAAGAAGTATGGCAACTTTCAAGTCAGCTACAGAGTGTCCTGGGAGACTGAAGTGATCTCTGATTGGTTTATGGATGTTACCATTTTTTATGTCTCATTTGTGTCCATTTATTCTTTTGCATAGTGACGGTCCGGTTTGGCCAATGTACATGGCAGAGGGGCATTGCTGGCACATGATGGCATATATTACATTAGTAGATGTGCAGGTGAATAAGCTCCTGATGGTGTGGCTGATGTGGTTAGGACCTGTGATGGTGTCACTAGAGTCGATGTGTGGGTAGAGCTGGCAATGGGGTTTGTTGCAAGTATAGTTCCTGTGTTAGTGTTCTTCTTGTATGGTGTATGGTTGCTGGTGAGTTTTTGCTTCAGATTGGGTGGCTGTCTGTAAGCAAGGATAAGTCTGCCTCCCACAGCTTGAGTTAGTGAGGGATCATCTGCTAGGATAGGTTGTAGATCCTTAATGATGTGTTGGAGAGATTTTAGCTGGGGGCTGTAGGTTATGGCCAGTGGTGTTCTGTTGTTTTCTTTGTTGGGTCTGTCCTCTAGTAGGTGACTTTTGGGTACCCATCTGGCTCTGTCAATTTGTTTCTTCACTTCTCCAGGTGGGTATTGTAGTTTTAAAAATGTTTTATGGAGATCTTGTAGGTGTTTGTCTGTGTCTGAGGGATTGGAGCAAATCTGGTTGTATCTTAAGTCTTAGCTGTAGATAATGGATCATGTAATGTGTCCAGGGTGGAAGCTGGAGGCATGAAGATATGTATTGCGGTCAGTTGGTTTTCAGTATAGGGTGGTATTAATGTGACCATCCTTTATTTGTATTGTAGTGTCCAGGAAATGGATTTCTTGTGTGGACTGGTCCAGGCTGAGGTTGATGGTGGGGTGGAAATTATTGAAATCCCAGTGGAATTCTTCGAGGGACTCTTTCCCGTGGGTCTAGATGATAAAAATGTCATCAACGTAGCGCAGGTAAACTAGAGGTGCTCGGGGATGAGCTTTGAGGAAGCGTTGTTCTAGGTCAGCCATAAAAATGCTGGCATACTGTGGGGCCGTGAGGGTGCCCATAGCAGTGCCACTAATTTGAAGGTATAGATTGACTCCAAAGTGTTGGTGGCATAGGGTCTACGAGAGAGTCCATATAGCCTGACAGTCCTGCTGTGAGAGTGCCCATGCCTGAGATGATGGGGCGTCCAGTATTCCCAGACTTGTGGTTCTTGGGTAGCAGATGAATAACCCTGGTTGGGGCTCAGGGGGTGTGTCTGTGTAGATTTGTTCCTGTGTTTCTTTAGGGAGTTTCTTAAGTAGATGTTGTAGTTTCTTTTGGTATTCCTCAGTGTGATCGGACAGTAGTGGTTTGTAGAATGTGATGTTGAAGAGTTGTCTGGCAGCCTCCTGTTAATAATCTGATCTATTCATGATGACAATGGCACCTCCTTTGTCTGCCTCTTTGATTATAATGTCAGAGTTGTTACTGAGGCTGTGGATGGCGTTGTGTTATAGATTATAGATATAGATTTAACTCATTTCTTCAACTCTGGGAAAAGACAAGGAATGAAAGTAGGAACAACGGGAAAAGATTAATAATATATTATATAAAATTAAAAATAGGCAATTTTTTATCCTTTTTTCCCCCTCAAACAATATAATTTCTTTGAAAGAAAATTTTTTCATGGGAAAACTTTAATTCCAGCAACATTTTCCTGCAGGAAATATCAACATGAAAATTTTAATTGACTTAAAATATTGTTTCATTTTGTCTTAAAAAAATCCCAAAAGACGCATCATTCATTCAATATATCAACCTGAAATTAAACATTGTGTCTCATTTCAATGCAATTTGTTATTTGATTTTTTTTTAAATTGATTCAAATTAGTTCAGAATTTCCCCATGGGGAAATGACAAATATTTGACTAAATGTTACTAATGACTTTTTGTTCAAAATTTGTCATGATTTCTGTCCAGCTGTAATGTACATTCAGTTACATAAGCTGAAATGAAGTAAAGTTTAATGTAGAACACAGAAATAGAAAATTATACCCAAACACATGCAAACACGTGTGCAATTCACACTCAGGTAGAATGTTTGGAATGTCTTGACTGTTGAGTCCTCCATTTTCCAAATTGCATGTTGCATTAGTATTTTATTTTTAATTTCTCTGGGGTCTTTTTATTTGTTTTTCCTAAGAACAATGAAGGAGAAAGGGAGCAGGAAATTGCTTTTTTTTTTTTTTTTAAAGCTATGTTAAGAAATGTAAATAGAAATTTTTTGAAATTTAAATACTTAGGGCCAGATTTTCAGCTAGTGTAAACTGAAGTAGCTCCATTAAGGCCAATGGAGCTATACCAATTTACACCCAAATACAATCCATCATTGTTGTTAACAAAAGCCAACTTTATTTTAGGTTTCTGTAGAAATGAGCCACCAAACTGCATTGTTCAGGAACATATCAGATACACAATAGAGTTCAGTCCAAAATGGCAATAGGGAAATTAAGTCCTATTCTTGCAAACAAATACACATGTGCTTAACTTTTCACACAAGAGGAATTGCACATTGAACTCAACCTGTATGTGTTCGCAAGACTGGAGCCTTAACTGGACTGATAGTATGACAAATCAAAGTGTAGAGTTTTATTTTAGAAGTTTTACATTTAAAGAGCTAACACCCCCACCTCCCCCCTCAAAATAAAAACCCTCTTATCTCCTGCTTCGTGTTCTCTTGCCTGGAAATCCATTTGATATCACCAGACTACTTATAACCCGCCCTCCCCGCCATCAACTGCTTTCACAAATTCTACTCCTTACTTTATCTTGTCTGCAACAATTTCTACTGGTACTTCACATTTCATTATTTGTCAGCATCGCATTCCAGAAGAGGGATGTTTTCGATCCATTTGTGTTCCTGACCAGTATGACTGTGCAGTGGAATTTATTCTTTTCCTTTTAGAATGTAAAAATTAGAAAATTCTCCTCTCTAAGGCCTCAGCTATCAAGTACATTTCTCTTTTTAAACCAGATTTCCATTATCTTTATAATCTATTACTCCACTTTGCAAATCTTTTGGATTATCTTCATCTCCAAAAAAAGGTGATACTTTCCCATGGTGTCCTAACTGATCTAATCAAAATGTTATCCAATTAGTTACTTCTCTTGAATTAATTTCATGATGAAGAGAGCCTCAATGGACAACCCAGTTGCTTGATTGAATCCAATTTTCACTACCATATGGGATGTCAACTAATTTCAGCACTTTGGCTTGCAATCACAAATCATACAACTGATGTACTTCAGTTTTCAATTCAGCTAGTCCACCTAACACTAGACCAGCCCGTTTCACCTCATTACCAGAAACAGACATCTGCACATCTACTTCAGTTGCCTTCCTTCTCTGGTTGCATTGTTTTTCCAATCTTGAATGAGCAAAAAAGCAGAGGTCACTGGCTTCTTCTGGAGGACTTCTTTTGTGGGATAGGTAGTGAATTTGTGAAGGATGTCTTATTTGAAGAATTCGAAAAGATTCACTGTTACCATCTTTAACAGAACAAAAACTCCAGCCTTTGATCAAAAATACTAGATGGTAAGAAACTCTGGATTTTTTTGCCCACAAAACAAGGATGCTGGGCTGACTGACTATTTCCCTATTTTCACAAATAAGCAGACCATTTGGGGGTGCTCTGTAATTCAGAACATATGTGGGCACTGAGTCTTTGGAGTATGTACAGCAATGGCTCTCAGTCCTGAAATAAGTCACCTGATATGGCATCAGATATCTCAGATAAGATTTTGGCTATTAATGTAATTTGGACTCTGGGAAGAATGAAAAAAAATATCCTAGTGATGACATTGACTCTGGCCACTTTCAGACTATTCATATTCATGTTCCTGTTACCAGCTATGGGATCACAATCTTCTTATCTCTTCCTTACGACACCGTACCTTGCTCCTCTCGCCTCTCCTCAATGGTGTAGAATAGCTTTTCTTTTTTCCACACCAGCAATATAAAAAGGGCTTTGTTTCTCTAATACAATGAATTAGCTTTTCTTTCCCTTCTTATATTGCTAGACTCTAGGGGTGTATCTACACGACAAACATTATTTCATGTGCCTGCAAGCAAACATAGTTTGCTCAAAACAGGGTTAGTTGACACAATGCAGAGGATAAGTGTTCCTGAAGCTAGTCTATGCTACATCTGACAGTTCTGGAAAAAACAAAAAGTTGTGAAGTCTTCAGGTAATGCTTTCCTGGAAAGGTCCCATTTGGCTCTGGGCTATTTAAGAAAGTGCCTTTGATTAAAAGCATACAGGAGAGTGCTGTTCCCTGTGATCTGCCACACTGGTTTCCTTTCCATAGTAATCATCTGTTAGGTACAGATCCATGTGTAAAGGAGATATGTCCATGTCATCCCTGCCTGATTTTGCTCAGTTTCACTCAAAGGAGCTAGACATGCTGAGAACTTTGCCTTGAGGTCCTCAAGTTGGATCCAAAATCCTGCTTAGTTAGTGAAATCAAATGGGGGCAGTGGTGGCATAGGATTGGGTACACTGAGTACATAGTTAAGGCCACCCTTTCATGTGATCAGATGATGAGCTCTTACTACATCTGGATGTCTCTGTGGCAGTTGGAAGCTCTTGACTCCTGAACTCACCTCCCCCATTGGTCTGAAATAGCCCACATTTTTCAACCTACAAGACATGGTGGAAAACCTCTCTTATAAGCTGTGTTTTTGCCTAAATGGGTTGGTGAAGAATTTCTATAATCTGATATGTTCTGGATAAACCTATCTATCCAGTCATGTTAGATTTTGTTATATATGTACTGCCCATAGACATTGTGATTAGCATATTTTAAAAACTGAAAAATAAATTAATATAGAAATGTCATTTAGGTTGGCTATTTGACGTTTGAGTTGCAAACAGAAAAAAATAAGTCTATTTCTGAAATTTAGGGCCAAATTGTTAGTTGGTGTGAATCAGGACAGTACCACTGACTTCAACAGATCTACACCAATTTACACCAACTGTGGATCTGGCCTTAAATTTTTGAGTTGAAAGATTTCAACTCAATTTCACTCAGCAGCTTCCAGGGTTCTCAAGGTCTATGTTTCTGGGGCAGCCCCACCATGCAGATTACTGGAAAGCCTGCTGGTTTGGAAGTCTGAAAGCCATGGGGTTCCAAGCTCTAGGGCGGTCTGTGTGGCAGGGCTACCCCAGAGTCACACACTCTGGAAGCCCATTTTAGGGCCTCCAAGCTCCAAGCTCTGTGGTAGTAACACTGGGAAGTCAGGCATTGCAAGGCTTCCCCAGAATGACATACCCTGGAAGCATGGGGTGCCTGGACCCAGGACAATCTGCTTGGCAGAGCTCCCCAGTAGCCCCCTGGCAAGCTGTCAGGGAACCAGATAGACGGTTCCATTGGAATCCTGTCTATGGTGCATCAACCCAACTCACTTTCATGAGGAGTTTCAGAATCAACAACTGGCATTCTCTGACAAAACTCTGTTTCACTGGAAAATTTCTGACCAGCTCCACTCATTACAGGGATCTAATCTAGAGGTGACAAAAGCATGAGCAACTGTCACAATCTGTTTCAGAGAGAAAGTTACAGTCTACTTGCCAGGTAGAGATGAATTCTTGGTCATGTCTACAACCTGGGCTTCCAGGAGCAGCCAAGGATCTTGTAACTCACCTAAATTGTTCATGGTGTTGCAAATGTAGCATTCCCTTATCAGGACTACTAACAGAAGTTCTACCATCTCTTTTGGGCTGCTCTCCTATTGACATCAACAAAATCACTTTAGAAAAGATGAAGTTGCAGCCTGCAGTGGGAAGAGAAGCCCAAAATTCATGTAGACAGCAGGTTATTTGTCGCACTGTGCCAGCCAGTATAATCAGTATGAAATCAAACTTACCATTATTCTGTGAATTAAGGCTCAAGTAGAGAGTTGGAGGACACAGATCCAATTAATTTTGTGCTTGATACAGTACTCAACCTGCTCATTTCAGACTGAGATTAGGATTCTTTCTGTGATGAAAACTACTGTTGAATCTAGGGCCAGCCCTAGACCAAGTGGCACCCCAGGCAAGGAGCATCTTCAGTGCCTCCCCTCCCCCCATTTGTTAAGCTTTTGAATACTTTATTTTTTATTCTATTTGTAGCCCATTTCATGACTTGGATGCACAATTTGCACGCATGATTTATCCCTGTCATATGAGACAATAAATTTGCACATTAAGATCTGTAAATCTGTATTTATTCATGCCATATATAAGAAAATAAAAATAGTTTCCTCTAAGTTTATAGAAACTTTTAAATTTTAGGAATAACTGAAATGTACTAATATCAAAAAATTGAACAATGCACCAATATTGTGTGGACCATTAAATAGTGTTACAGTGGGAGACAGCCTTGGAATGTTAACCCTAGTCCTTTAGTTCAAAAAGTCTCCTTTGCCCTCATGAACTGAAGCATGGTGTCAGAGATCCAAAGATTGGCCGATGGCATTTTCAAGCGATAAAATAGCAAGCAATGTCAGTCTCCGATTGACAATGGCTGACAAAAGGTATGTTTTAATGAGCCTGAGCTTCCAAAAGCTGCACTCACCACTTGCAACTGTGACTAGCAGCATTAAAAGAATCTTCAAAACTATCCACATATTAGGAAAAGTGTCCTTCAGCTCTGCATCATGAATGAATTGGAGAACTTGGAGTGGAGAGTGCTTCCCATGTGGCAAAATGTGATGGATGTTGTGCAATTCAACATAGAGGTCATTAACATCCGAACATTTCCCATGTGTCAGCATCATACAATCATACAATTGTTCAAGAGTGTTTTCCTGTCTGCCAGAAGCTTACTAAGGTTATACAAATACCCCAGATCTTGTGGTGGTGCTTCTGAATCTTTGTCTGAATCTTTCTTCGATGGACACTCAAGCAGAGTCAACGAGCAAGCAAAGTAACTCCCTCTTGAATTTTTATTCTGAGATTCCTGTCACCTCACCTCTGCCCTCGAAACCAAACTGTCTCTTCTTCCGATGAATACAAGTTTCCTTGAACATAGGCTCAACTTGTAAGTTTTTCGCCATTTCTTTAGCAGCAGTGATGGCATCTTCAAATCTGTTGTCTCTGCAGGCCACAATGAAATCAAGGCAGCTTCTCATCAAATTAGTAGCAGTTGCAATGTCCATCAACTGATTTTGTAATGCCTTGCAATGTTTACTTGGAAAAGGATATTGTACCAAACCACAGCTGAGACCAGAAATTTTAAGTCAGTGATCTGATTTGCCACGCCCAAGCCTGACACCTCCTTAGCCTGGCACTCCAGGTGGTTGCCTGTGTTGCCTGCCCCTAAATCTGGCTCTGGTTGGATCCCTACTAAGCCTTCCTTATCAGAAACTGGAAAAGGGACTCTAGTCTCTGTCTCAAGCCTCAGAGATAAAAACTGAATAATGAAAGTTGCCAGTGACAAAACAGATACCATACTGGAGTGCTAACAGATTCTCTTTCCATATGTGAACTCAATTATCATAAGCAGATAAAGGACTGGGAACCAAATTATGTAAATAAACTTTTCCTGCACAAAAGGAGTAGCAGACACAGTGATATACTTGCTTAATTTAGAGTAATCCAGAGCCATCAAACACACCTATTGTAGGGAGTATTTTCAGTAAGCAAATAACTCTAAATAGCAGCAGCTAAAAAGTCAAGGCGATTTGGACACAACTGCATGCTGAGGGTCATGACATGAAAGGATTAAATAGCTACCTCGATAAACTGAATGATTGACTGTTGCGTTGTCTAAGAATCTTACAGTGTGACCTTCATGTCATAAAGTATCTTTGTAAGAATGATATGGGGGGTTCCTCATCCATTATGTCTCCCCAATTTCCATCTGAAATGTGCCCAGTTTTCAAACAAAAACATGTTTGTTTGTTTTTTTCATAACTGCCAGTCATGCAAATTCACCCTGGGTTCTGGCAGTCAAGCTGGGTTCTATTTTGCACATCACCATCACATTTTGCAGGCCATATTAAGCTTTCAGATACACCCGTGCAACATCAATGTGCTCAGATTATGCCCTCAGTTACCCCTGTGAAAATTAAATGAACATAATGGGATTGCACAGGTGTATCTGAGGGCCTAACTTGGCTACCAGAACTTTTATTACTGGTTATGATGAATTAAATGGATAGAGCCCAGCTTGACTGTGAGAGCCCACGGTGAGTTTGTATGTCTGGCAGTTAAGGAAAAGAAAATGAGTCTTTGTATTTGCAAATTGAGTGACTCTGACAGTGAGACACATCAGTGAGACACATCAACTATGAAACCCTGTGATACCATTTTTAAAATCACTCCAGGACACAACCACACTTAAAACAGAACAAAAAAAAATTGTTTGGTTGCAATAACCTATTTACCTCTTGGTATCTCACAATTATTAAATATTACCTGTATTCTCAAAGGGCATCTTTTCAAGTAAAATTCACAGGTGGGTTTGTTTCTTTTTTCTATGCCATATCACGTTGTGGTGGCCTATGTAGCATTACAATCTATTTTGCAATCTTCATTTTAAATTTGTCCTCTCTTTGGCACTGGGATGTTGTTGACTAATTTAATTCTCTACAACCTATTCATACAAGACTTTATACACCCACATAAGGAAGTTGAGTCATAACCTAAAAGTTATGGGCGATCCCCAGGGAATGTTTAAGTTTTCTAATAGCAAGCATCCGCCTTTCCATCAAATGCACTTTGTTATCTTAACTGATAGTTGTTTCTCATTAATTTCAGAAGCGAAATTTTCTCCATGGAAATAAATATTCTCTTATCAGATATTTGCAATGTAATTTACTTAATGTTTGAATTTTGAAAACCAATAGTAGTAAGGATTTTAGGGCCTGTGGATTTGGAAGGCTGCTCTCCTTTTCAACCCCAAAGATTTCAGGAATCCATGTCAAAAGAGCCATCCCCCAATAAGGAAATGGGGCAGGCGCTTTCCTGAAGAGATGTCTCTATTTTGCTGTCCCTTCCCTTTTCTCCAGGAGCCATACTGTCATTGGTTGGATCCTCGGATGACTGCTTAGTAGAAACCACAGACTAACCTTAACAGGGGCAATATGGTTTGGAGCCATATTAACATCCACACTGACTTTCATGCTGAAAATCAAAACCAGGGGCTTGGGGTGATGCTACAGAGTGTAGCACCTCTGTTGCTCCTTCCCTGACACTTTGGCCCATATAGAGATCTGTCAGTGTGCGTCTCCTCTAATGGGGCATCTGCATGGTGCCTGATATGGCAGAGATTGTACTCCGCAGACGCCACTGCCCACTTTCTGTGAAATGGGGGAAGTCTGCACATGAAGAGTAATGTTCCCATGCAATTCCATCAACTATCAAGTCAAATTCACTTAAAAATATATGAGTTTGATAGTTTGAAATAGTCTTTTGATTTATAAGCCACCCATAGTGCACACTAAATGTAGAAGGATCCAGCTACTGTGAGAATGGGAAAATGGTCTGATTTTACTTAATTGTTCTTTACTATAACTTTCACCCTATGACTTTAAACATATGATCTTTTTTGAAAATAGTCATTAACCTTTCACATGATGTATAACTAGCTTTATCATGGTGGAAAAAAAATCCCACTTTGAGTTCTGAAAAGAAGACCCATTGGGAGAGACACAAATGGTAAACCATACCAAAGGACACAAAAAGGCCCATAAAACATCATTAGGGTTATAAAGGTCTATGGATTTTAATTGCTGTGTGCCATTGGGCCTTTACAAAGCAATCAAGCAGGCAATCTCCAAAGACAGCCCTGCCATAATACATTTAACAATAGAGTTCTCACCCCATCAGCAGACTAGGGTTTATGAAGGTCCCTATAGCAATTAATGACCTTGTATGCTGAGAGAAAAAGACAAAATTACTTAAATTGGCTGCCCTTTTCTGATGCGTAACTTAAGTGAAGGAAGCATAATTTCAGGAGCAGGAATGCAAAAGTTTTGATAAGGTAGACAAAAGACTTTTCTTCTTGTTACTAATGGTTTTGTCTGTGCACATTTTTAAAAAGGTACAGAAATCTTCTGTTCTGGTGCTAAGGGTAGGATATTAGTGTTGTGTTTAGTTATCTAAAACAAAATTTTATTAGTAGTAGGGGAAGGGAAAAGGATTTAACTATTGTGTAACAATGCAATATTTCAGACAGAGAACTTCATTCTGCTTGACTGCAAGTTAGAAAAGTCTATCCTAACAACATTTAGGTTGGTTTGAAACAGTGAACATAATAAGCAACAACATAAAGTTATATGGACAATATTGTTAATTCTAAGTGGAAACTTTGTCTTGTTTTCCTCCTCATTGCATACGCTGTACAATTCTGCTGATATTTCATAAGAGCTGATAGAGCCCTAAATATAGGGTTACAGGATAACATGCAAAACATTAATAAATGCAAAAGGTACCCACTGCACTATGAAGATGAGCCATTCATGTAATTAAAGCAAGAACTGAAGGGAGGGAATTTAAAATGAGACGAGAAGACCTTGGGAAGGATACCCATGATAGAATTCTGTCTTGTATTAAAGTTAAGTGATACTTCTACATTAGAATTTTCTATGTGACATATTCACATTACAGAGCTTAATGCTGTTTTTCTGAGGTGGATAAAACATTCAATTTCTAAAATGAGGCACTAGATCCTGTGCTAGGAGGGTTAGCAAATCAGTGGATATTCATTTTCATTAAAAAATGAAATAAAAACATACAAATAATTGAAGAATCTACCTATTCAGCTACAAGCCACTCCTTTTCTCTAAGCAGAAGCTGGAACACCACATTCTGTGTTTGAGGAACTATTGTACATTGCAAAGAATCAAGTCTCTGGATGTGACCCATGTAAGGATGGGTACATAATTAATAGATTGTAAATGAAAATTCTAGCATTCTGATCTAATTCTTGTTTTATGAAGTCAATTTGATCAAGCTTGAATAATAAAGATATCTAATTATTCTGCTGTAACATTATTTGTAAATAAGATGTATTTTCCCAAATACTAAATTCAGATGCTTCGTTGTCTGGCAGAAGAAGCTGTGCACAAAAATGCTATTGCTATTTCTATGCTCAGTTCACAAAAACTTCACTTGCATAAAGATGATGTACACAGCATCACACTGGCAGCATTCCAACTAGACTTCATTCTATTCAGGCTGGCTGGGAATGTCACTTGGTCTGCCCATTTAGCTAAGTATCCATCGCTCTTTCCCTTTGCAAACAGAGCCAAATAGTAAGAGGAAAAAAGAAAGTTTATATAGTCTATTTATTTAATTAATGTTACAAGCTGGCAGAAAAAAAAATTGACCCAGGACTATCTGGAGTTAATGACATTTTAGTTTTATCTTTCCCTATTCAAACAAACCAACCTAAAAACAAAACAGACTAGCTCTGTTACCAAACCACTTTCTATTTCAAATTGAACAATCTAATTTGATTGAAGCCTGCAAGATTTTCTTCCCCAGTCTTTACAGAGCAAGAGTTGCATTTCAAATCAGCTGGGGCGCAGCTAATAATGAACATGTTTGTATAAAGTCTCTTCAGAGTTCTTAGGTTTACAATTATGAGGTGTGTGGTGTGGGGTAGAGAGAAGCAGAATACAATCTCACTTCCCTGCAGAGGAAAGTCTAGGTGTTAAACCATGGAAATTGTACTTTATTAAAAGTTCATACAGACAGGACATAAAACTGTTTTCCTGCATGAATCCACCCACCCTCTTACATGGTTTACGCAACATTTCTAAGCAAACTCTGGGGTGGAATTAAATTAACTGGACTGGAGTTGCATAAGCTATGGAATGGGGTTTTAATTCACTGAACTGGAGCCACTACGTAACAGGCCTCATTGAAAAGAACAGGTTCAAGGAAGTGTAATTTACAGTCATTTCTTGTATCAAGTCTCATGATCTCAGCTCCATTTTAGAGTGATGAAGAACTAGGAAGAGTCATCCTTGTTTTGTTCACCCTGTTTTGGAAAGTAATTTGCTAGAATTCTTGACTTTCTGAGGAAATGAACAGTGTGGAGGTGTACGTGTCTTTTCTTGTAATCAGATGGAGATCTTACGTTTCTCCTATCTACCAAAAATCTTCAAAGGAACAGCGTTCGCTAAGCCCAATGAGGACAAAAAATGACTAAAAGAAGTAAAGATCTATTGACACAAGTGATAAAGGGCCCACTCCTATGGAGTGCTGAGCACCCTTCGCTTTAGGGGAGATGGTGACATTTGTCAGAATTGAGCGCTAAAAGAGTAAGTTACTGTACACATAATTTGCCATCTATTTATTTCAAGGTAAAATAAATGTTAAGCGCCAAAATTTAGAGCAAGTAAAGCAGCCTCTAACACACAGGGGATGAAGAATGTATATATATTATATATAGGGCTGAAATGCTAAATTGTTTTTCAGATTTGTTGAGAATAAATACCATCTTTTTGCAATTGAAAACAAGTTGGATGAGGGAGTTTCTTATGATTGATGAGCTAAACATTTTTCTGTCAATAAAATACTTGGTTGAAAAAAGCATATATAGAGAAAACATTGCCCAGATGGAATTGAAAGACATGCCGAAGAGAAAAAAATATGTATGGAGAATTACAAGAGAGACTAAGATGAAGATACAGTAAAAATTTACAGGGAGACTCAAAGGGTGAAATTGTGGGGGGGGGGCGGGGGATTTTAAGGAATGACTTTCACACTGGGCTAAACTGGAAATAAAAATTCATTACCCTCACTTTTCACAAAAAATAAAACTTTCAAAGTCATGAAGAACCCATACATTTTTCACCTAAAATCTCATGAAAATAAGATCTGTAGTGTTTCACAAATATGCTGGTAGTGTTGATCTCCTGACAGGCTTTTAATAGCAGAGTTGAACTGAAATATTTGTCAAACACTTCGGTAGCAATGGACTCAACTATTGTTAATTTTGGGCCCGAATACAGAAAAATGCTTAAGTACATACTTAATTTTTCCTACCCAATTTAGTGTAGGTTCTTATTCCTGTGTCCTCATCACTGCAATATCTAAGCACCTTCCAGCACTGCAGTAAGTGATGTAGCTATCTGTCACATGTGACTTGTTTTTTCCTCTCATCCCCTCCCCAGAAGAGGATCATGTGGACAGTGTCTTGGTATGTTTGGGGGGGTAGGTTGCATGCGGGGGTGTTGCTTGGGGGTGTTTTTAATGTATATGTTGCTATGTGTCTATGTTAAATGCCAGGTCAATTAATAGTGCCATGCACACAGAGTGAAAGGTGGTGAAATTTGTGACACTCCTTAGTTCTGGGAGTTGTTTACAATATTTCAGACCAACCCCAGACAGCTCTGTCTCCCATACAGACAAGTGTAACCCTTATGGTAGGAAGTTTCATTGTGTCTGAGGAGTGAAGTTGTCAGCCACACTCTTCACCCCAAAGCTTTGGTAATTGTTTGGCTTTCCTGGGCCCAGCCACTGAGAATAGGGACAGAGATCTCAAATTTGACTCAATGTTTGGTGAGAAGCTGATGTACAGAGTGGAGCACAGGTTTGATGTGCTTGTAGGAGCCCCTGTTGTGGAGAAGGTGCAAGAAGGAGAAGCTGGAGTTAAACAGCTGATGTTTCAGGGTATAGTGAACTGCTGTAGTCCAGACCAACAAAAGCATGTAGAACCAAGGCCAAGTCACCATCTGCCAGGATGGACTGCAGTGTCGTCTCCAACCAGAGATAGTAGAAAGCATTACTTACAGGTGCTGGTATGTGAAAGTTTAGAATCACCAAGGATTAAATTTAGGAATTTTAAGCAGAAAAGTAATGTGATTGAGCATGGGTTATCCCACTAAAGTCAAAGTTAAGTGCGTGGTTAAATGTTTTGCTCGAATGGGACCATTGTATTTATAATTTGTTCAAACTATTACATTTTCTTGAAATGGATGTTTTTATCCCTCTCTCTTTCTCTCCCTTCATATATGTTACTTATTTTCTTAGGCTCCACTCCTGCATGCATGTATGCACATGAATTCAAAGAAAATGTTCATGACTTCGAAGTAAAGTACATTCTTAAGCATTTTGCTGAATCAAGGCCTTGGAATGTAATTTCTTTGGGACAGGAACCATGTCCTCCTATATGCCTGAACAGAGGCCAGCACACCAGGGTGCTATCAGAATACACTATTCAATTCACTCCTGTAGTAACATATGCGCACCAGCAGCAAAGGTGGTGGGAGGAGGCACAAAGAAATCAATATTTTGAGGGATGTAACATGGTGATAATAAGCAGGGAGAATTTGAATGCTGACATTGTGATTTTGGTTTGTGTCCTTTGGGAAGAGCTCATACTTTGTCTAACTGATCTTATAACAACACTCATCTCCCTGTATACATGGGTTCCCTCACGTAACATGCCAGAGAGACGTTGTTTTTGGTTGGTAGCCCATAGGGGCTCTACCAGTAGGAACTGCCCGAGAGATACACTGAACCTATTTACCTACATTGCAATGAACATCTTGTCAACAGTTTATCATTATTCAAAAATAAACCACTGTTTGGAGGAAATGCAAAAGTCTTAATTTCCAATCCTGAAACAAAACAACACAACCGGCACACACAATTGAGAATACTGAGCAAGATTCCCAAGATGCATTATTTCCAAAATTGTATATTTAAAGACAAATGTTCAAAATCTAGTGGGTCAGCAAAATTTATCTGTGAATGTGTGCTCTTACTGCAACTGCATGGGCAAACCAAATAAAGCTGTGTACAAATTATTAGTTACATATTCCTCTACACTTTTGGCCTATTTGTTGTCCAGCAGAATTTAAGGTATTGATTTTGACCTTGGGACCTGCTTACTTAAAAGACTGCTTCTCTTCCTGGGCCACATTGCTGTAGCTGAGGTCAGACCTGGCCCTGATATACTTTCACTGCTATAATGCCCCTGTAGTCCAGCAATCTAGTCTCTTTGCGGCCTTCAGCTTCTGTGCACTGGCCTTCTTGCTCATTGCCTTTCAAATCCAGTACCTTTCCAGGGTAACTAACAGGACAAGTCTATGGGCCTTTATGTCAAACCCACAGTCCCCTTCTGAGACTTTGTCTGCCTTTACCCCTCTGAGTCCCGAGGCTCTTACATCTCCTCTGCTGGGGAAATGCAAGCCTTCCCACCCACCCTCTCCTCTGGATTCTTGCCCAGGGACCCTGTGTTAGGCAATTAAGGATTGCTCCTTCCAATCCCTTGCCACCACCCTGGGCTGCTCCTACCTTTCCTTGTTCTTTAGCATATCTCCCTGGACAGCAGATTCCTCCTCCAGGTGCTGCTGTGTGTTCAGTTACCCCATGTATCTCCTTCTCCACTGGGCTGTGGTTTATGGAGTTACCGCATCTCTCCTTTGGGCAGGAGTTCTTAGCCCTTTCTCCTAGAGCTAGACTGCATTTCCTTTAGTTAATCTGTCTCTGCTTGAGATAGGAGCTCCCCCAGCTCCTCCTCTGTAGCTGGGTTCTCATTCAGGCCAGCTGCAGACCCTCTTACCAGTTTCTCCCCAATCAGCTCTTTCAAATTTATGCTTAGAGAATTCAGCATGCAGACCTTCTCCTGCTATTGTATATAGTCACTATGCAGGAAAAGGTAGCATATGGTGCCCTTTCCCAGTTCATCCCCTACTGATGAGGTGACACGGGGGCCTTGCCCCATCTGACATTTTGAGGTTCAACCCAAATCAGTAAGGGGTTGTGTCACCGCCTGCCCTGCAAGTGTAGTTGGCTCAAATGCTATGCTGCTGTGGCTCACAGACTTGACATCAATAGCCAACATAAAAGCATGCAGGTCACACCCTGGCTTCCACCATCCAATTACTGTTTGTAGAGTGACCCCAACACTTCCCCAGTCCTGAATTTCCCTGAAACTGTCTGCCCTGTAGTGTCCAGTCCTACCCTGGAACAATCACAGATGTTACTAAAGTCAACTGGGTTGGTTTAGATTAAAAAGTAAAACAAGTTTATTCAACCAAAAAGAAAGAGGTTTTAAGTGAGTTCAAGTATAAGGGATAATGATAGAAAGAGTTACAAACAAACAAAAGTAAACAATATGCTTTCTAATGGCTAAGACCTTACTTAACAAACTACAGTCTCTGTTCAAGGTAGTTTCCTCCCTAATCTTTCTTTTCCAGCGATAGTTGACTAGTTCTTAGTCAAGATCCAGTCCCCAACGCGAGTCCAAGATACTGGTTTTCTTGTCTCCTCAGGTGAAGAATAACTTACATGTTCTCCGTCCCTCTCTTTAAAGTGCAGTTAATGTTTGAAAAATTAATTGACCCTGCTTCAAGAGACATAAAGGTTTCTTGGAGGTGCAATCTCTACCCTCCATTAAGATTGTTAAATGATCACCTTTTCTCCACTTGGTCTCCTGATGGCTTCATTTGCCTGGTATGGAAGTGTGCTTTTCTTTGTCCTTGGTCACAACTTGCTCAATTTACATGGGAGACACATTCAAGCTGGCAATCCTTTGTGTGGAAATATCTGTTTATCAACCTCCCCTGACATGGTTTAAACACATTTTAGTCATAATTCTGAATAATCCTGTGTGGGTGGACCATACATACATTGCACAAGAATATTAATGGCTACTGAGTTATTAATTTTCTAATGACATGTCACATAACACCTTTTAGATACAGATTATAACAACAGTGAGTTGGGATACACTGAGCTGGTCAGGCCAGCTGAAATTCACTGCTAGATACCAGGGAGCCCTTTGTCTTCTGGCATAGAGATGCTCTTAGGGTCACACCCACGCACTCTGCTGGACTCCTAGTCTGAGACCCTTAAAGGAACAGTACCTTGTTTCTCTCTCCAGAGTACTACTTACCCTCAGAACTGCTTCCTGTCTACACATATTCCCTATTTCCCAGATCCTTGCCTACATCACACTTCCCCAACATTTAAAGGGCCACAATTACAGGAATGGGGGGAGCTGACCCCAGCCCTTACTACTCTTAAAGGACAGCCTAACCCTCTCCAAGGTCTCCTTGGTTTAAATAAAAGAGTTTGCCTCATAGGGCATTTTCCATGAGAGGTCTTTGACTCTAGCATTCCTTCTCCTTCAACTTGGCCCCAAAAATGAAGTTATGGTCAAGGCACAATGCAAACCCTTTCTGTTTTCTTAGGTATTTGGGAAAGGCAACAGCAGCAGAAGAACGTTGCTCTGAAATACGATGGGGGAATTTATTTGCTCAGTTGCTCTGATTTTATGTGGATTCAGTTGTATCAGAATAAATGATTGCATTGGCATACTTTATTCACATTGGTTTTAATACTGTAACTTTGAAATGTTACATTTGAAAGTTTCTCCTAGTCTATGTTTAGATCACAGCAACTCAAGCTATTTCATACTGTATTCATTCTGCTTCACAGTACGAGAATTGTACACAATTTTAGATTTTTCTTCATAGCTCTCTTTGAATTATTTTCTCAGCATGAATTACTCGAAGGACGGAACAATTTCTGACAGTCTGTGTCTTAAGATCTGTGTTGCCAACCTCAAATATCAAACCACCTGTATTCTGAGCTTTCTTCCATTGTTCACACATTATTTAGACAATTATGAAGAATGTTCAAAGTATCAGTGCAGTCATTTATTTCAATTATTTTTTCATGTGAATTAACAATTTTAATTCATATTATGAGAAAACAGGACATTTCTTGGACTACATTCAGAAAATGACTGGTCAAGTGAACATGTGTAGCATCAAGTTTTGCAAAAGGTGTACAGGCAGGACCTTGATTATGATTTAAATAGATATTTGCTGGTGGCAACAGTAGTGCCAAAAAATAATGGTAACAAATGTGTGAGCAGTTGTGTCTGTCAGTATATCCCGCTTTGCCAGAAGTTAAATGCATAGAGGCTAAAGACTGAAATTCCTTTGTTGTGTCTGACAGCCTTATTGTAGGAGAATGTAGTTCTCAGCAACCCAGGAGCCCATATGGATTCACCTAGCTTTGTTATTTTAAGTTATTTAAAAAGTTATTTTGAATGCATAATCAAACCACGCATTCAGAGTAAATTGTGAATAAAACTATTTACTTTGATTAATTTTTTGCTTAATGTCCTACATTTTAAACATGCATAATCTATAGTCACCAACACCTGTTGAGATAATGTCCTTCCTAGAGTCCAGTGTGTCTTTCCAGGTACAGAATATCTTTTCCCATTCTCATTTCCTTTTTAGATGCTCTGATATTTTCCCTCCGTAGTATCCTGTATCTTCAAGCTCTGATTTCTTTCCCTAACAATTTTTGTTCCAAAAGAACTTACTTTCCTTCTTTAAGCCAGGAGCTTCCACCTCAGGGTCTGAATAACGCTCTTATCTCACATCCCAGTTTCAGACCGAAGGCTGCTTATTGATGTATTTACTAACTTTTAAAATGGTTATAGCATATTTTTTAATTCAAGAGTAGTTCCGTGAGCTTTAGGAAAATATTCTGAGAAATCTCTCTACCTTATAAAAATTTAGGACTGTAGTCTTGGAAAAGTATACAAAGTTATCATAAGTTAGCAATATAGAAGCTATTTTTTAATTATATGGCATTGTTAACAATGATTACCACATGTAATTTATGGATCAGGCAATATTAGATTGTTTATTTAAAAAAAAATCCAATTTAATACTTTTTAGGAATAAAATATTCCTAGAACGTATTGCACTACAATGTAAATGGGAATGTGTGAAAAAATAAATTATGAAGGTGCCCTAGACACTCCACATGTAAAGGTGTGTTGAGATATTCACTTAAAGTAGGATTAAGATCCCTCTACTTTACACTTCAGTGTTTGAATTTAGCCTCTGCATTTCAGACACTCTCTCTTCATAGACCAGTTCAATTTTTCATAATATTTTCTTGGTCAAAGATTTAATAACTTTGCCAGAAGAAACAGTTAAAAACAAGTCTCTTTGGAAATTTTGCCTGAAATTTGACTGGGTTTGGGGCCTCTAATAGCTAAACAACTATAGTTTGTCTCTCTCTCTCTCTTTCTCTCTCTCGCACACACACACACACATATAAAACAGGTTAGGGATAGGGACAGTTGTTAAATTTAAAAATGTAACAGAAAGTTAGCTATTCACCTTACTCTTCACAGCCAAACTCAGCCCCACAAAAAAAAGGCTAACAGCACTCTCAAGTTTCATCAGTCTCTTTTGAAGCCACTTTTACAAGTCCTCAGATCAGCTTCTCACAAACATCCCTAACTTCAGAATTGAATGCCAGGAAATAGGGGACATGGTTTCTGTGTGTTAGAGCAGGGCTCTGGAGAATGAAAGAATAGGTACTGGTCTGGGGGAGTGTATTGTGTTGAATAGGACTGTAGGTGTGTAGGGGAGAAGTAGGTCTCTTTGGGAAGGAGGCTGTGAGGAAGCTGCAGTGGGTGGGAAGTGAGACTGTGAAGTTGGATGGAAGTAGTGCTGGTGGAGTTGGATGTGGGATGAGCAAAGTCCATAGAGATTCTGTTGGAAAAAGCTGTTGTCAGAGCTTTCTCTTGAAGAGATCCTGAATTTTGGAAAACATGCCCCTCCATTGGGTTTGCTAGAGTCCAGATTTCCAATCTTCCGGGCATGCGACAAAGCCCATCTTTTCTGCTTCTTTGTTAAGGCTCTTGAGGCGAGTGTGAGCTGAGGTGGATCTATTCATGGGCAGTCCTTTATTTATGTTTATGGTGTGATATTAAGCTATGGGACAGGTGCTCAGAGCATTGGATGGGCACTTGCAGTTGTACTTTTAAAAAATTGAAGGAAGAAAGAAATCAAAATAAATACTTGTGGTGAAAGTTAAGCACATGCTTAAGTGCTTTCCTAGATGTGCTGAGCCATTAGTGAATAGAAACATGGCTTCTGTGATGCTGCTACCTTGCCCACCACCACACCAGGCAGCAGAGTTTTGTGAACAATTCTTAAAGCACCAATTCCAGTCTGGAAGTGAATAGCTAAATGGGGGGGAAGCAGGCATGAATGTGTGTGTGTATATTAAATCATAAAAATGGAATGGAGTAGGAGACAATTATGGGGGCAAGGGGACTGTAGGAGGAGTGTGGAAGAGGGAGGCTAATCAGGAGGTCACATCAGGAAACAGGCCTCCATGGGGGCCATATGGTCTGTGCACAGTGGGCGTGCAAGGGAAATGGGTATTATTATTATCTGGGATTCTCACACCAGTCATCAGAGGTGTTCAGATCTGCATAAGGGGACACAGGTAATGGAGAGAAACATTTCCATGAGGCTCTCCATCCCATGTCCCCAAGCTCACAGAAGCCCATTTGCCACAACTGGGATGAGATCTCTGCTGGGTGGCTATTTTCAAACCCTATTCGTATCCTAGTGAATATCCATTTGAGCCTTAATGTAAAATTAATTCTATCGATAGCTCGTACTGCACTTAGGTAGGAGAAAGCAGTCATTGACAGCTAGATTTCCTAGGAGTCATGTTGCTATGTGAGGATAGGGGAAATGCAAAATCATCATAGACCTACAGACAGATACCAAAAGGTCCCCACAGATTGCCAGATTCTTTATAATTGGAGGCCCATATCCAAAGCCCTCAAGCCCTTTTACTTGAGGAGAGCTCTAGAAGGAAATCTGTGAGCGTCATACTTCTTAGCCCATAGTCTCCGTTCTGTAGATTCTGACGAGAGGAAATGGTATGGCTCAAAGTCTTACGTTTCTTTTAAAGTATATACTTTATTGATAACATGTGTCAGCCACCCCAAGATGGAATCCCCACAGCTATCCCACAATACTGGCAGTATGGCTTCCAAAACCTGGGCCACCACAGAGATACAAAGGAGCCAGCTGGACACATTTGACATGAAAGAGCAACGAAATGTTGAAGGCATATGATGGTTTCATCACTTTACAACTGAGATCAGAAGATGAACCAGCTAGCTTCCAACATCTTCCCAAGTGACTCAACACCAACTCAGGTGGCTTGGCCATCTACTGTATATACCAGAGTCTGTACTAGCTTTATGCATTTAATCCTACATGAGCTGGCTGAAGAAGCCCTTGTGGATGGCCTTGCACACATTTGGGAGGATGGCATGCCTTCTGACCTTGTCCACCTCAGCCTTAAGATATAGCAGGCCACAACATTGGCATGACGTGCTCTCTGGAAACAGGTGATCCAAAGTCTGGGCTCCACAGACAGGACGATTAATGAATGAATGATAAAGTATACTTTTGTTCACTCTCCCATAACGCCAAAATAACTGAAATTATTTTTCTCAGACTTTCCAACAAAAACAGCAATTGCTTCTGAACTCAACCCAGCCACTGAACACTTCAGTTCCAAAGGAGAATATTTCAGATAGTGAGGAGAGAATGAAAAAAGGATGGTACAATGGAAACCTTTATGTAAATTTTCTACGGTGTTTGTAATAGCCAGTGAGGAAAATATAATTCCTTTCCCCTCAAATATTTCTTCCTTTTATATCACATTTATACTGACTTAAATGAAGCATTTGTGATTTTTGAAGTTCATTTGAGCAAGTAAATAGAAATGTTACACCACATGCTTAATTCTTTTTAAATTGTGTTTTAATCAAATATTTATCTATTCAAATTTTCATCTGTCCAAAATGACTGAAAAGCACAAATGATAAATGCAAGTATAAAATCCAAAGTGTTAATTTATATAATAATTCATCTATTTCTTTTTAATACAACAAGCTGTGATCTTGTGAAGATCTGAAGATTTACAAATACAACATAACCAGTAAACTTTCAATAAATTACGTCTTTATTAAAAACATAGTCAAAGGAAACCTTAAACTTAAACCTTAAACTTAAGAAAACCTTACACATTTTGTACAACATGTGCAATAAGGGCATTCAGAAAGAATGATTGGTCAGACTTCTATTTTTCCTAATAGACTATTGGAAATTGAATATGTGACGTACAGTATGTTAGTGGAAAGGCAATTTTCCCTAATTTGCAATAAGGTCTCAATTTTCTTGTACCCCATAACTGTGACCTTAGAGACATTGATGATAATTATCTAGGTAAGATAGGTGCAAACAAAGGGATGGTTTGGGGGCTGATTCTGCTGTTCAGTGAGAGAGACCTTATCACTGAACTCAGTTAAAGTTTTGCCATTCTTTTCAATGGATGCAGGATCAGGGATTTCGGTAAATTGGCTAGTATTTATTTAGGCCCCAACACTGCAAATGACTGTGTGTTGGAGAAGCTCCTTTGATATCAGCTGAGCTTGGTAGGTGGCAAGGATCTGCCAATGCGGAGCAAGGTGTAGGCTAGGGTCTTAGAAAGTAAGTTATGTCACATGACATTTGAAAAGTAATTTTTCCACTAGATTTGCAAAAAGGTTTTAGATTTAGCCAAACGCTTTTTGTTTGGGAAGGGGGAAAGAGGAAGAACTGAGTTAATTTAGTGCTCAGTTGTGAAAAGCGCTAGATTGGCACCGCTAGAGAGAGTGAAACCCTCTGTTTGTTTGGAGAACAAGTACAAGAAAAGGGGCAGTGACAGTGCTTAACTTGTGCCAGGGTTGAGCCCCAGCACCTGTAGGTTTGGCAGTTCATAGCTTTGGCACCTCTGGGTGTGCCACATCAGTTATTAAAGTAAAATAATTGCTTGAGTCCCAGCACCTCTTTCATTACAAATGAAGCACTGGACAGTCATAGTGTCAGCCTTAACTCATTGACTCCACAAGATGCTTGGTTTAGAGGAGCCATACAGAGGAGTGAGAATCTAGCTCAGTTTCCACGGTCCAGTCTTTAGCCTCTCTACCAGCAAGGCAACCCCGTCATGACGATGTTTTTTGTGCTTTGAGCACCTTTCTACTAAGAGCCAAAGCCCACTGAAGTCAATGGAAAAATTGAGACCACTAATTCTTGAGGCCTCACTAAACAGCTGCCATATCATTTCTGCTTTTACAAGTACAGGTATCTTTTTAAATTATATAGTTACAAGCTGGGCCTAACACTGTGAAAAAACAGTTTGCTGAGAAGATCAACATGAGCCTGCCAACTGCTTAAGAAGAGCATTGACAAACACAGTGTAGATTATTTTTGCTGTTGCTATTAACGAACAGGCTTATTCATTTATTGTTTTGGCAGCTGCAAATAGATTTGTTTCATCACCCAGTCTTTACAAGCTAAAAATGTGATGTCTGTTAGGCCCACTTACTTTTTTAAATTGTGAAAAAGGCTAAACTCACAAAATGATGTAATTACATGTCCTTCTTTTCTTTTGTCATTCTCCTAATTCCTACACAATGTAGGCATGATCCAAGGGAATACTCAGCAGGCTCCAGTTTATTTGCTTTCTTCTACACAGTGGAATAAATTGTATCACTATGTGCAAAAATTCTACTATTCTCATGTATTTTACCCTCACAGATATGTACATGTGGATATGCACTTAAATATACACATTTCACTAACTCCCCATTGAAGAGGCTCTGTGATGGGCAAACCATCATTAGTGATTGACTGAATGCCCACTTAAAGAGCAGAATATGATATTTCAACAGTTTTCTTCCGACAACCGATCAAAATATAGCTTGAGGAATCTGCATCCATCTTAGATTTCTGGTTTCCAGCGCAACGGTTAGAAAGTAGAAAATTCAATTATATAGGCATTTGTATTAGAGAATAAAACAAACCTTTAAACCAAATGTGATGCATCATGTTGACATAACAAATGTGGACATTAATTAAAGAGCAGCAGAATCCAGCAGAGAAGTTTGCCCTCCATCTGCTTGACCTGAGGTAATAACAATGTTCCTTTAACAAGAACTGACAGATTTTCTTGTGTTCGTCTTGAATCACTGAAGTTGCCACCCTTAGTATGAATAACCATATGTGTGACATCACACACAACAGGCCAGCCACAATTAACTACTCTTTTATTTTGCTTTTTTCCTTTTCAGTTATTTTTCTTCTCCTGGCATATGTGGGATCTCTATCTCTCTGTATCATTTATATGATGTTTGGGACTGGGTTCAGATCTAGGCTGCCTCTCCACATCTCCCTTCCTAAAATTCTAAGTTGTTCAGACTGTGGGTTTTGGGTTGGGCTGATAGCTAATTTGCATGTTTGTGTTTTATATTGGCCAGGTTCAAGAAACCTGGTGCAGCTTATTGCTCCTACCAAATCCCATGGACCTAAGGGATCATTCACCCTCGCTGTCCCTCTCACCATCCGCATTGGATTTTGTGCTGCAGAGGGAGCAATTTTTAAACTTCCCCAATAAGCTCTCCTGGTGGGAAACATTGAGGGAAGGCACCTAGAGCACTGTTCCTACATCCACTGAAGTCAATGACAAAACTCAAATTGACGTAAGAGGTGCAATACCAGGAGCCAAGTTTGATGTCAGGGGCCTGCTCCAGTGTTTATTCTTGTGGAGGCTGACGTAAACTTATTGAGTTACTATTAAGTGCTGATAGTATGCTAGGTACCTTGAAGACAGGGTCCTTGTGGTAAAAGGGCCTCATTCTCAGTCACACTAGAGCTCCTTTACACCATTCTGGATGTGTAAAAGGGCTTTAAAAGTGGCTTTAAATGTCATTTACAGAGACCCCGAAGGCTCCCTTGTACAGCTGCTGTTGTGTAAAGGAGCATTAATGTAAATGAGAAATAGGTCCTCAACACCCAAGATGAATCTGGCCAAAGGCAGTTAGGAAATCCAAGAAAAGTAGCCATGTGTTCAAAATATATATTCTAGCATTTCACTATTGTTTAAGCATAAGAAAGTGCCACAGCTCCAGTACAATAGTTAAATTAGAGTCTGATGCAAACATAACTAAAAACAAGATATATAAGAATACAGCCCCATCCCATTTCTATTACTCTTGATATTACCAAACTAGATGGTAAAGCAAAAAGGCATTAATGTTAACAGTTTAAGTGTACCATAAGAAGCGTATGATGTTTACTTGTACAACAGACACTTGCAGTGTCCAGCAAACAACAAACTGATGGTATCTTCCAGAACTGAAATGGAACTGATTAAACTTGTGCACATATTCATTAAGTAATCAGGAAAGCAGTTTTCTCCTGTCTCGTTATTAAAAACTAGTAATAGGTACCCAAAAGGCTCTTTGCTTCGTCACAATACAGTATGTAAAGCCTCCCCCGACAGGAGAGTTAATTGTCTTGGTCAATTTAAAAAAAACAACAACCCTGTACAGTTATTTGCCTTTCTCCCTTGGAATTGTTGCCTCACTGTTATAAATAACATTCCTTCTAATTATCTAAGTTCCTCAAGCCGCCTTTGTTGACCCACATGACGAAAGAGCAGTCTCACAGTTCAGGATGATAAAGCCAAATATCACAAACATGCAGTAAAATTCATGAGAAAGTCTTGAACTCATGGCCACTTCTACAAAAGCAGATGGATGACGTGTAAGATTTTTTTAAGCATTTTTTAAAACGTATTCCTTTTCTTCCCACTGCTAGCCACTAAGTCAAGGACAATGATTTAAGAAACACCCATTAGTGTTAGAGAGCCTGTACACAGCTGACTCCACCTCCCCCCCCCCCCCCCCAATAATCATGGTTCAATGGGATAAGCATGCAAATGCCATCCTCTAGAGGGCAACAATCACATTGCAAGACATTTCAGTTTCAGAGCTGACTGTGGAGGTTCCTGATTTACTATGATTGAGCTACAGTCCTCATAGCACACAGCAACATAGCACGCTGTCTCCATTTCTATATTCTAATAGGAAGCGAGTATGATATTATGCTACTGGGTATTCTAAAGTCAGAACTTTGCCTTTAATGTTAACCCAAAATATAGTATTTTTATACATATTTTGTTTCAAGAATTCTTCATGTTGGTTTCCAGAGCTTTGTATTGAACATTTCCTTTCTCTCTTCCTCAATATTTGGTTTTACTATCCCTTTTTGGTGACAGAAAGGGCAAGCACACTTTTAAATTGTTCCATTTACACTTTAATGTTTTTGATTGCTGTCTTTAACTCTTCCTAAGAGCTTGCTAGGCTTCCAAACTTTCTCTTCTTACAGTACAATTTATTAAATCTTTAGAGAATTTCTTGCAACCAAAAGAGAAATAGTATCCCATTTCTGCATGTTTTGGTACAACATTACATAGGAAATTAAAACATTCTTTTTGTTGCTGGAATTGGCTGGGGAACAGACAGCATTTTTCTTGGTCTGGAACTCCGCTATCAATATGAGTTAAAATATTATCTCCCTCTCCCTGATCTTTGCTGCTTCTGCCTGTCTCCTTATAAAGATTATGCTTATGCTAGTAAATGAAGAAAGGAATTAGTGATGCTCCTCTCATTTCCTGTCTTCCCACAGATGGTGATAAATTCAAATTCAGACTCCATTAAACCTGAGTAGAGCAACCCAGCAGGTGGCTACACTAATGGAAAATCCTGTTTTTGGAATAATGGGAATTACGACCAACAGCTCTTCTATACCACAAAAAAGATGATGTATTCCTATTGACAGTATTGCATTTGAGTTCAGAAGGCTGATCTGATAGTTCAGGTTTGGCACGAGGGAAGCTAAAAGCCCCATGGGTATTTTTCTTGGCCACACCACTGTAATTTTTGTCATCTGAACCTTCTATTACAATTCATTGTACAAATCTCATAAAAGTTGGAGAGAGAAAAAACGTTCTTCATTTGGCCTACAGGCATACATTTGTTCTTTCTTCTTGGTTTAAAGGACAAATAAAGGTTGACACACAACAGCATTTCCAGCCACTTCTGTATTTTTAATGCTGACATTCTTGGCCCAAGTGCTTTTAGTGTTTCCAGACAAGCCCATCTGAGAGAGTTTGTGTTAAAAAGATGCATAGATTGCCCTGGAGGTGTAATGCTTGATGTTCTGCTATAATTTCTGCAGGAATACTGTATTTGTGTGAGTATTTTTTCCCTCTGGACTATTTTTTTCTCTTCCAAATATAGGTACAGTATTTGCAGCAGAGACATTCAGTCAAAGCTGATTTGAAAAAGCATCTGGGAACTACAATATTTAGAACCTCGTATTTGAGCTATCTTTTGGCATCTCATAAAATATAGGAAAATGTTATTATTTATGCACATTTTTGTATTCTACCTCTGTCAGCAATTTTTATGTAACCATATGTCCCAATAATTTCTCTTAATATATTTTTGTAATAATTTTAACACTGAATTAATACTATAGGAGTATTGCATGCATCCAAAATAAAAATCCAAAGGTTTTTTTAACACCATCGCTTACAAAATTCCTCATAGTTTACATAATTCATTGTAAGACTCTTTGTCCAAGGGACTCATATTTCTAACAATTAAAAAATACCAAAAAACTAAGAATTTCACAATAACATAAAATTAATACTCTAAAACATACTCTCTGGGTACATTTAAATTATTGTAAATCTTTTTCAGTTATTTTCCAGATGTAGTCCTGTGATACTGAATAACAAGTTTTCTTTTCTGACCTAAATATTCCTACAATATACTATTTAAAATATTTTCAGTGACATTTATGACATTTATTATAAGAAATAAATATGGCCACAGCTTAGAAAATTTCAGATGATGCCATTATAATACTTTTTCCAATCATATTCAATTTTTCCTGTAATGTAGGACATGACTATTCATTTAATCAAATTTCTGTATAGAAATACTCATAACCTATTAATGTGAATTAAAATGATTTTTGAATATATTGATTTTTTTTTTAATATCATACAAGGGGATTTGCTTTCCTTTCACCTGTTGTTACTAACAACATATCAAAACAACTTACTGGTTTTGTTTTGGCATTTAATTTTGCTTACTTGTGTTCTGACTGGGAAATTGGATAAGATTCTATATTCAAGGACAAAATTTTCTCTTTTCACTGCCTACTTAGTGCTTGTAATTGTCCTTCTTACCACCTAAACTACTACTACCTTTTTACATTTTAATTCCTGACAATTAGTTCCCATCTTTCATTATTATCGATAAATAGTATTTTCCTTCAATTCCTTTTCTCTTCAGCTCAATTGAGTTTATTTATTTCTCAGCTGAAAAGAGGCTTGTAGGTGAAAATTTGCCTCAGACCTCATTTAGTAGCTGGTATTTCATCAATAACCTTCTTCACTCCTGAAATGTACGTATATTGCTCCCACACAGCACTGATTTGGTGCCTTACCAAAGAGAAAAATATTAATAATAATCAGAGTTACATAACATTACGTAAGGGGTCAAAGATCAACACTTTTCTTTAACAGTCTAAATAAAAACATGCATACATAATGGAATCAGGATTGAAAAAAAAAACCTTCTTTTGAGGCCTCTTTCTACTTTTATAACAAATACAATTTTTTTTAAATCTCCTTGGTTCATTCTAAGTAAAGTACATACTGAATCTGCAATTGTTACTGTGCCAAGGGAGCATGGGTTTCTGAACACTTTATATTCACAAAGAAATAGGTGAATAACTATTCACCTATCTCTTAGGATTCAAGTAGTCTGAGACTAGAACATAGGAATGCACTTTTTTTTTTAACCATAAAGGGAATGTGCGTTCTCTCTATCTGCAAGTACATTATTCTTATGGGGGATCTTATTTGTAAATGATGAAAAATGTCTGGCAGTATTTAAGATAAGCCAAATGGCAGCACTTGTATTCTGATAAAAAAAGTCTTATCAAAATAGCAATCATTCATATTCCCATATTAGTGATATATCCTACTATGATGGCTGATTATATCTTGGCTTAGACAAAGTGTTGTCTGATAAATAGACAATGCATAAATGTCTGCTGGGAACAAGCAACAGCAAAATGTGGACAGATGTTTGGCTCTCTTCAGAGATCATCAGCACAGTTCAGCTGCTTTATCTGTCAGATGGGTTCAGCCCCCAGTCCAGATTCAGAGAAGCTCAGCAGTTTGAGATTATGATCGTGATGAATAGAGCTGAATGAATAATTTTGCAACAAATAATTTATTCCAAAAAAAATGTAGCCTCCTACTCTTCTCACAGAATATCCCATGAGCAGATCAAGTTTTCCTCAAATTCATTATCCACATTTGCTCAAAGCCCATCTTTCAGAATATAATTATATGGATCAAGCAAATAGATGAAATTCAAGATGTGTTCTTTAGCTGAGGCTGATCAGATAAATCACATGGCATTAATTCTGGTATCAGGTGGGATGAGCAGCACCATATTTGTGGTGCAAAGTCTTCAGTCTGCTTACTTGCAGAAATCTAAAATTTGGTTTACATGAATACTTATGCACATAGCTTTGGAGAAAGAGGGGAGAAAGAGGGGAGAAAGAGTTCGTGGACAGGAATGCAGATTAACATTGCTGCTACTCCCCAAAGTTTCAATAAATATCCTCTCGCCACAAAGCAAGGTGCTGGGGAACAGCTCCTGGCTGTAGATTCCTTTGAATTACAGTACATGGGAACAAGAAACCAGAGCAGTAGATACTAGAGCAGGCATGAAGACACAGGGCCTTCACTCCTATGTCTGGCCATGCACTCCACCCCTCAATATGAACTGATACCAGGAAAATGGGGAGGAATTCCATATGGAGTTTTCTACCTCTCAGAGCCCCATCTTTGGCAATATTTTTTCTAAAGGAGGAGATGATAGGACCAATGAGGATTTGAAATGGAAAGAGCTCAGGTCATCTAGCCCATTCCCCTGCACATGAAGGATTGATCCCTACAGTTAGAGTTGGTTAAATTAATTGCTTGTGATTTATCTGATGATCTGGGATGTTTTTTCATTGAATAAATTATTTGGAAATATTCATTTGACCAGCTTTTGTAGATGGTTGTATAATAGTCAGTGAACACTTTATTATTTCCCTATTCTCTAACATTAGTTCCTAAATGGTGCAATCAGAATCATGCCCATTGTGCTAGGTGCTGTACAAACATATGGGAAAATATGGGCCCTAGCCCAAAGATAAGACATAGCAAATGAATATGCTATGCAGTGGGAGGGATGGGAGGAAAGGTTAAGAGTAATAAGACTGTGCAGTTTCATAGATTAGCCACATGTATGACTTAATAGCTTTCAAGAAAGCATCAAGAGATTTGTGGAAGAGGAAAGGGACAAAATTGTGAAGAGCTTTGAAAGTGAGGACAAGAGGTTTGAATTTGATGAGGTGGGTCCCAGGAAAATAGTGGAAATTTTCAAAGGAAAGGAGTGGAATGTGGGCCAGGCAGATCATTTTATCAGATTAGCGCATTGATCTTATGCTTGAACATTATACCGAGCAGTGCTGATGATATTGTACCTTTCTTGTATATTTTACCTTGGCTGCCTCCAAGATGGCAGACAGATTTGGCTTTTGAATCACTTTGGCCCTTAAATTAAGTGTCGTGTAATCTGACTATATTTTTGTGACTTCCTTCAGCCTCATCCTGGTGATATTTGAGTTTGAGGACAGCTGCATTTCAGGCATTCAACCAGCTGCTTTACGTCATTAGAAGATTCAGTCCTAGACCCAAAGCCCACTGAAACCAATAGATTTCAGTGAGTTTTGGATCAGATCCTAAGCTCTTATTTAATTTGGTGACTTTTTGACATGGAATTCTTTCTGCCTTTTCAGTCCATTTCCCTTCACACTTAAAAAAAAAATACTCCCCAAACCTATAGAAAATATTTCTTTCTCAGAGATTCTTCCTTATTTGACCCTGTCAGCCCTTGTCTATGAATTTTATCAGTATATCTCATCTCATCTTGGCAAGGGAGAATCTCTATTTAGTTCAATTGGTACAGTATGTGCCTGTTGGACCAAGCTTATCTGAATTCTCCAGACTTTCTGAGATTCTTCTGTACATCATCTATGATTTTACCATAGCTCATTAGCTTCTCCCTCCAGCTGTTACAGACCAAAAATAGTTCCCTGCTACCAACCACTTTTCCTTCCTTTCTTAGGCTACAGCTACACCCAATCTTTAAATAGACCTACTATTCTGGGGAAAAGGGACATGTAGAAAGACGGTCTTATTGAAGGGCTGTGCTTATACAAGTGGGATGGAGACCTACTGGAAGTCAGAGGTGAGTAGGAGGAGAGAAAGTCATGAGCATATTGAAAGTCAGGGTCAGGGAGAAAGGTTTTCATCCAAAAATTATTTGTGCTTTGTGTTAAGGTCAGAGGGTGGGCAAAGGTTCAGACACATTTTTCTTTCTCCTTTTTGTGTGGGCCTACGTGTGCATGATCAAATTGTTTCCGTCATCCTTAGTGTTGTCTTCCAAAATAATTTGGCTCAAATTTCACACACAGATGAAACAAAGCATCTGAATGGTTCAGCTGTAGAAGAAAGCAGGACAGTATGAAATATGCATTTACATTTGATGGCAGAGCTAAAGGAAACATTCGCGTTGTATAACAATAATATTTTACATTTGCTACAGGATACATCATGTCTTGTGGCATTTTGGGGAATTACCCAGATCAATATTGGGTTCTGTCACCATCTGCCCTGTAACCCAGGGTGCCTTAATGCTATGCTGCTATGTCTCCGAGCTCTGACATCCATAGCATCTCCCCAAATCCATCTACTCCAAGTTCTTAACTACCAGACTTTTCCCCACTGGTTCATCAGCCCCTGAAGGTATGAAACCTGTCCCCAGCTATCAGTTCACTTTGGTACACATACAGGTTGCAAAACAGAACTGCTTAGGGCTAAAAATAAACAAAAAAAAGTACATAGTGTCATAGCAAGTTCGGAGTTTGCCACCTAATTCCATTCGGTGCTTTTGAAAAACCCACCCTGAATGTCTTAACTCAATCATATCAAATGCTACATTTATCCCCAATGAGGATTAAATGTTTGGCGTGTTGTCTGTTTAACCTAAGTTCAAAAAAAAAAAAGGCTTTTATGTGTAAATGTCCATGTTCACATAAGTCAAAAAGTGGTTCAACAGACATATTTCTTACTAAAATGTTTATCATTGAGCTAAACTAATAAGCATGAGAATTTTTAGTCTGTACACAACAATGTGGGAGAGAGTACAATTCAGGAGTTGGAGTAAAATCTTTGTTTGTGGTGGTTATGATATTACTCTGTCTCATTGGCAGAGGAACAGGGAACCCTCGAGTTGGAATTCACGGGCAGTGCAAAGAGTTAATACTGCTCAGATGACATTACTTTATGTGTCTTTTACTGGCAGCATTTTTGCCATGTCTGGAGTGGATGTAGAGCAGATATTTCTGACTCCTTTCCCATACTTTCAAGCCACATTCCCTTTTCAGCATGGATGTCCAATTTTATCTGATTTTTGAAAAGGATGGCTAGATAATGCTAAAGGATCATACCATAATTCCCCTCAGCAAGAGCTTCCAAGACCAGTTTCCACATGGTCTGTCCTCTACATTATGTAAAGGAAGACAGCATCTTGGCTAGGATCACTAGCAAGAAGCATGATTGATTTAAAATAGCACCTTGACAAACTTTTTTAAAACAAAAAAGGGAAGAGAGGTCTGGCAAAGCGAAAAAAAACAAAAGAATTTTTTAAAATCAAGCAACCATTCCTGCCCCAAGCAATTGTACTCTATGTGAAACAACTTATCGGTTCTGTATGGGATGCATATGTAATGTACAAGCAAACCAGGGGATTTTGCTTGTTATTGTCCATTGGCGGCTCTTTCCAATTTTCATGTGTTTGCCCATGGTGCTAAAACTTTAGTACTAGCAACTGAAATATAGTTCTTATGAAGTGACAGTATTGGAGCCCCCTTGAACACAATTGGTTCAGAAAATCTCTGGGCAGCTTGCAAATACCCTTTCAGTTTGAATTAGTGTATTTCCAGTCTGAGATTTCTTTCAATAATAAAAAAGACTTTTAAAAGAATAAGAAGAAAGTTGGATGTTTCCTAAAGCAACATTCAAAGCAATTAAATGAAACCTTTTTAACAGCATGATCTTTTTCATTTTCACTATCACCTCTTTAGCCTTAAGTAAAAACTAAAAGAGACCTTTGAAAAATGATGATTTTTTATATTTAATATGTGATCTTTTCATGTTTCTGCTGTTGTATGCTTTTGAGCTGTCTAACAACTATGGATATGTAGCTGGCAGAAGGGCAAACTTGTCTCATATCCTGTGAAGAGGTGACTACCTGAAGTGCGGGTATGAAAGAAAGAATAAGAATTCTCTGAAAGGTTTTACTACAGAGAATATGGGGCCGAGACCTTCATCTAACCCTGGATGCACATTATTCTTAATAATGCATACCCATACAGTTTTTGCAGACTTTAAGTAGTGAGCTTACTAAAATTGACAATATTTTACAGAAACAGAAAAAGTCATGTTTCCTGTATCTTTCACAGTTCTTTAATTTGCGACATATCACTTTTATCTCTTCTTGCTTTAACACCAGATTTGGTTTAATTAAATTTATGTCAAATGAACACATGAAACGAAAGGAAAATCAGAAAGCCTGCAGTTGCCCATTAGTGAGTCAGTGACTGCACAGTGAAAGGCTTTTGAAGCCTGGCTTACTGCCAGAACAAGCTTGCAATGATGCTCAGAGACACCCATGATGCTTTGAAGGAAAGGACTTAGCTGACCTGAACCTGCTCAATGGAATCAGTCCAAATTCTCATGGGCTGGATGTAAAATCTATAATAAGTCTTCTGTCTTCAACCATTTACCTGTCAAGTGAAAATAGTAAGGGGTGTGAAACCGTGATAACTTTACATAATTAATTAGAATAGATCTATTCTTCTGTATTAAAAAAAACCAGTCTAAACATTTTTTAACCATTTGGATATATATTTTTATAATAATATTGAGCACTTAGATCGTACTGTACATTCATGGATCTCAAAGTGCTTTATAAAGGATTGTAAGTATTACCCCATTTACAGACGATGAAACTGAGTTGTATAGAGGATAAATGACTTGCCCAAGGTCAGACAGGACTCAATCCTGCAACATGCTAAGCACTCTGGCCCCAATCCAACAAAGCACTTCAGCACATGCTTAATTTGAAGTATGTGACTACGGGATTGCCTCATCTGCTTAAAGTGCTTTGCAGAACTGGGGCTAAAATACTTAGCATCTTTCAGAATTGAGCCCACTGGGTCAGTGGCTCAGCCAGAAACGGAATCCAGATCTCCTGACTACTAGATCAGACCCCTAAAGCTGGACTATCACACCTGATAATCATACAGATAGATTAGATTAGTGAAGACAATTTAATGTCTCTTTAAATGTAATCAGCTTCATGCTAGACAGAATGTAGATAGATATCAGACTTGATTTATACAATTTACCATAATTCTATACTGTAATTTGTTAATGTTTTGTAAATACCTCATTTCTAAACCAGGATTTCTCACTGCAATTGCTTTCTTACTACCATGCTAAAATGTCAAGTACCGTGTTTGCATCCTGTTTAGTAGCTCTATCACATGATGCATATACTCTCCGACAGTAACAAATTAAATGAAGTCCTGATGCATTAAAACCTCAAAATATCAAAATTTTGATAGTTTATTTCAGGCTAAACATAGGATATTTTTTTAATCTGAATTTGTAGTAAAACAACTAAATTACCTATATATTCTGTAGAATAAATTCAACATAATTTTATGTCCATATATACATTTTTTCTGTACCAATTTTAAATTTAATGTAACTTTTTAATAGCTCTTTGTTCTGAGATCTGTCAGAAAGAACACCATTGACAGTAAGCATGCACATAAACTATATAGTCATTGGAGAATTATTCATCACAAGACACCATATTCATCAGCTTCAGGAATTATGCTAATCTACAGTGGGTCAAAGTGACAAACGTGTTCTCTGAATTATTGATTTTGTTGTATTATAGGCGCATCTAGAGGTTTCCACTAAGATGAGGGTCCCATTATTCTAGGTGTTGTATATAAACATGTTAAGAGACAGTCCCTGCCCCAAAGAACTTACAATCTAACTAAATAAGACAAAGATTGGAGGGGAGATAGAGGTGAAGTACTGTCACACAGCAGGTTAGAGTCAGAAATAGAATCAAGGTATCCTGGCTTCTACTTCAGTGCCTTATCTACTGGGCCACATGGCTTCTCTAGATTTGTGGTCTTGGAGAGAACCAGGCAAAAACTTGAACAGTCAAGTTCAGATCCAGACTCAGATCTGCATCTGATTTTCCCCAGTCTGTGGAGTTTACAGGTCACCCCAATACAGAGATAGACTTAAATAAAATAATCTGGATCTGTATCAGAATGTAGATGTGGGCATGTCCTCAGTGTGAAGACATCTATGATCAGGACCATGTAGAACTTGGCAGTAGCAGTTTGCAAGGTATATGGAGATCCCTAAAGAGATTGTGGAGAGGAAGGCCCTTTCCTTTTAATTTGCACCTCTGTGTTTCCCTTTGAGGTTTTTAATTATTTTGAATTCAGAACTCAAAGAGAGATTCAGTCCAAGCCACCAAAAAAAAAAAAAAAAGTCACATACTTCTCTGCAGAACCTGACAAGAGTCAGCCAAACCACTTTCCAGGGAAATGAATCTTAACAAAATGCTTGCTTATGGAAGTTTCATCCATATCTGCTATTGGGGCCCGTCCCCATATTACTATTCAAGAGACAAGGAAAATAACTGTTCAAAGAGCCTAATTAATTTTGATTAGGATGTCACAACTAAAGAGACTCCCCTGATATAATGAGAAAGTACTAATGTTATGAAAATTATGTGTTGATTTTTGCTTTGTTTGCCTGATAGCCTCCAGTCTAAGTGGTCTCAGTTTTGCTTAGCTTGTCATTTGCCCAACCAAGCCCTTGAGGTACAGTATGTGTTATCTCACAGTAACACATGCCTTGTTATTTCTTACTGCTTAATTTTCAGGTGAAATAAAATTAAGTATCACTTATTTTATTATTTTCCATTAACCTCTAAACATTCAAGACCAAGTACTCCAATTTTCAGGGTTACAAAACTGAAAACAGTTTCATTTCATAACCGTAACCGTGGTGTGTCAGTGTTTTTTCTTTGTATGCTCCCTTTTGCTAAATAAGATCTTGTCTGCACAGAATGGCATGTTCAGCTTTGTTCTCAGTAAAGTCACATCACTAGAGAAGAATACAATCAGGCTGAGAGCAGTGTCTCTGAGCTTATGGTCTGGCTGATGGCGAAAGCTGTAATATCCTGAAGTCCCATGAAATGCACGCAGCAACTCTCTGTCATTTGCCCTTAGCCAGCTTTTGGAATTCTATGTCACTTCCAGGACGTCTATCAAATCAGATTTGAAAATCGGTTACAATATTTTTCAATTCCCTGGGTTAGTAGCACAAGGTGCATACATGAAAATAGAAAGACAGATTTCATTTTCAGCTGCTTTAAGCCTGATGTCGCTTGGAAAAATGGGTTTTGTTTTTTTTAATGGGAGAATTGATTCTTAAGAAGCATGCATGTTTTTTTCCTACTCAAAAATGTTCATAGTAGCCTGCAAAAATACTCAATTTAAAAATAAGATGTACTGCTACAACCAAAAAACGTTCCAAGGTGAAACCTGTGCTCTTTTTATTTAGTAACTACTGGAAATCAGCATGTGATGTAAAAATTTAGTTTTACCATGTAAAGTTCAAAATTGCTAATTTTTTTGTTTTCAGCTTCTACTTAACTATATTATTTTATGCAACCAAGCTAGAAGTAAATTAAGTCCCAAGCAGAGAGCAAGATACAGGAAAGCATGATCATAAAGTGACCCAGAGCAGGAGACAACAGGGGAAAGAAATGGAAACCAGGATCTTGCACTGGCAGAAGGAACCTGCTACTTTGCATAACTGTGCTTGTTCTGGTACCAAGCCATCAGACCAAATAAGAAGGCAGAATATTCTTGCCCCATCAGATCTGCAGATCCCAGGAATCTGCTCGGACAGGCCCCAAGTAGGGGTTCATTTTGAAGCCTCTTTATATGAGAGGATTCTGCAGCTCACTCACTTACTGAGGTGTGCAAATAAAACGTCTGATATTTTCCTGCCTTTTTTTGTCAAATTATAGGATGGGTTACAGTTTTTCAAAATGTGAAGAAAATTTGTTGAAATTTTAAATTTCGGCCAAAACAAGATTTTTTCCCTACCAAAAAATGTTGCATTTTGTCCCCATTTTTATCAGCTCTTATAGTGTGAAAGCTGGAAATAAATCTCTAAATTTTTCCAGACTTTCTTATTACTGATGAAATTCTCTTCAAGTCATTTCCTCACCTGACTGAAGGCCTCTGAATGGCAAGGTTTCTTAAAACAAACAAACAAACAAACAAACAAACAAACGTACATTTCATTGCGAAAGAATCATCATTTCCAGTCAGCAGATATATTCTATTTCACTACTCCACATCCATAGGAGTATAATTTTTCTAGACATAGCCAGTACTAGAATTCAGGGGCTCTTCTATTCCTTTTGTAAAAATAGTCAAATAAAGAATGAGTGGGGCAAATTTAGGGAAAGGAAATGGAAAATAAGGTACAGTAATTCTCAGTGTCAAAAATGTTTGTAATTTGAGCCTTGTATTAGGTAATGGATTACACCTGTACACTGAGATCATCTTTTAGCCCAAAATTTAACTCTCAAACTCTCTCTCTCTCAAACTCACACCCCAGTTTGAAAGAAGCAATTGGAAAAGTACCTGCCCTTTCTCCACGTTAGAAATATTGGATCCAATTCATTTCTTGAGTAATGTCATTGAATTCTATGGAGCATATACCATGGATGAATTTGACCCAATGACAATTTGATTTTTGAAATCATCCAAATCTTAGATTTATTCATGATGTCCCTAAGGTTTTATTTTAGCCTCCTAAAATTCCTTGTGTCCTGCATCCTAATTTACATTTTAACAAAATGAGGCAACCAATTTGATAATTAGGCACAAAGCATTTTGAGAAGAGATTAGTCATTTATTTTCCTTATTTATTTTTCCTTGGAATAGCATGTATGGTACCTTTTTGCCAGCTGCTTTCTAGCAGCCTGATTTCATTGACAGTTTTTGGAAGAAGGAAAAAAAAGGCAAGAAGGGGAATTAAAATTAGCTGATGTGACAACTCCCTTTAAATATACACAGTTCAAATTCATTTTATAAATGAAAGAAATGTAGTCTGTGCAAATTGACACAAATATATTTTTTAAAGATCTTGAATCAGAAAAGTGAACATTACTGCTACAGACAGGCTCAATATTTTTTTATGAACTGAGAAAATGCATCGCTAAATTTTGTAGTAAACAATTGTCAGTGAAATGTGGTATTTACAGCATTTACTCCATTAGGATTTTTATCTCTTTTGCTTTGATAAGTATATTGATTTACAGTAGAACAGGTGCAGAGATTTATAAACTAGAAGCTGTAAAAACATAAGTACAGCTGAAATTAAATGCTCCACTGCAACATTTTGTTGGTAATTTCTATGCTTACATCTAGGAATTAAACAATGGCATCACCTAACACTGACACCAAAATTGCTTTCAGTTACAATTTATGGATCAAAGAGCATCTCTTCTGGCAAATCTTGTCTGCACAAATCCTCCTGTTCCTTTAACCATGTTACATTACAGAATTACAAACAAAAACAGTCTCTGTTTGAGAAAATAACATTTTAAGGCTTCTAGTCAAGTTATAATCTGAACAAGCACTGCAAAACATCAGTGTGTACCGTTCACATGCTTTGTATACAACTGCTGCCTCAGTTTACAGTAACATGAGAAAACTGTACCTTTCTGTTGACTAAAGCAGAGCTATTGCAGCATGACAATAGCATCTTAAAATATGTACCAACTGGGGGAGAGAGGACAAGGTCTGTCAAAGACCTATTAGCCTCACCACATTAATGTTTTTGCAAAACACTTCAGTAGATTGCTTTGTATGGAATATTCTGTGCTCTGGCTTAGAAGATGCAGTATGGTATATGTCTCTTGAGAGGCAGAGAATTACAAGCCTGTTAAGAATATGCAGTGAATTTATGGACCTTGCTTTTACATACACTATTTAATAGCAATGGGATAAGGAAAAGAATGTTGCCGGTGAAGTCACTTACAGTTTGCAATTCATTTATCATGTGAGAGCTTGCAATAGGTATGAGCAAAATGTACGATGAAGAATATATGCCTCTGTATTATACAGCAAAAGTGAACTTTGCAACTGCTTATGCATAATTAAGTGTTTGGGACTAGCTAGTGCACCTCTTTTACACAGGAATAAAAAATTAAAGTAAAAATACAGACTGCTAGGTAACTGTAGAAACAGTAAAACTGCCTTCCTTGGCTCTTTTGTCATTTGTCTGTATCTAGCATTCTATATGAACACATTTTTGCATACGTTTTGTTTATGTGCGAGCCTTGGCATTTTAGCCATCTCCTGCAGAGGCCCCTTAGTACCATATGCTTCTGTTTTTCTTCATTGTGTGATGTGATCTCTTCTGACTGTTACATGCACGTGAAAGGACAGTGGGCTTTTGGGGGAGAAGAAGCCATGCTTTAAGAGAGCACACGTCAGTTGGCTTTCAGTCGTTTGGAGCTGATTGGATCTGACAAGTGTTGTAGCTACTCATCGTAATGGATGTCTCTGCGTTAGCAGAGGAGAGGTGAAAAGGATGTAATTCCCAGTGAAAGAAGGCAACATGAACTATTATTTAATTACTGGCTAATATAAAACTCCCTTGGAATCCCTTGTTGATTTACAGAATTACCTCTTCTTCCTTTCTCTATTAAAGAACAATCTGAGCTTTTAATGCTGTGCAGTTAGCTACACCTGGAATGCTTGCTATGAGATACAGTATGCATATTTATTTCTTTTATTAAAAACAAATGTTTACGTAGGTTTACCCTTTCTTCTTGAATTTAGAAATCTTTATGTTTTATCCTTCTTAAAAGATTACTGCTCATAATACATGGTCTGTCATAATAATTCCACATTCAGAGACAATTTTCTTTTTGTACGACGTTTGGGGGTTATTTATTCATCACTGGGAAAGCTCAATTATTCCTCTGAGTGACTCTCTCCACCTTCTCTCTGTTTATACGCTAATGTTTTGGATCAGTCATGCGCTCATCAGGCCCATTTCTCTGTGAAACTGAAATTTATGGTAGATGCTCAACTGGAGACTGATTTTGTTGTCATTGTTTCTGTGGAAGGCAAGGCGTGTGACCTTGTGCTTTAACTGATATATCTCCATTATGCCCTTACCGTGTGCACAGCTAAAACAAATGGCGGTGTCAAAAAGGGACATTCCTAGCTTCAACAAAGGAAATACAACTAAAAATACAATCATAAATAATCATGGTTTAAAAAAAAGCTAAAAACCCCCAGAGAATCAATATAATGTCTGCCGCCCCAAATACAAATGGCTAAATGCTGAAAGGTACTCAGCAAACCAGCAGCTCAGGCATCCAGTACCTTTCAGGATTTAGCCCCTTGGGTTCACAGGCCATTTACTGTACTTAGCACATAGGAGCAAGAACATGTCTACAGCTCTTTTAGGGCTCAGTTCTGCAAGTCTAACTCATGAGAAATACCACTAAAGTGAACACAGCAGATTCCACACCTGAGTAAGACTTTGCAAGTAGGATATTAGTTCCCAAGAAAAAGAAGAAATACAGAATTTGCAACACCTTTTATTGCGGTGGAAGGGACCCACACATTTTCAGGCCAAAATGAGCCCTTATTCAAAGACACTGTTGCACAGAGAAGTTTATGTGTTGGAATTTATTTGTATTGCCTATCCTGTGCACGTAAAATACAGTAAAATATATCATTTCAGTGAAATCTCCATCATTATATGAGAGCTAACTCTGGTACTGTTCATAAAAGTCCTGAGAGACAGGGTTTCATACAAGGAGCATGCAACCACATATCACACAAGCTTCTGTACTTATTGCAAAAGGGGAATAAGGGAGGGTACTTACAGAACTATAATACTTAGCATTTCACACATTGAAGCACTGCACAAAAAGAGAGCAATTAATTCTCACAGATGCCCTAGGATATAGATACAGAAATATTATTAACCCTATTTTACTGCTGGGGAAACTGAGGTAGAAAGATGATGTGATTTGCCCAAGGTCATACAATTAGTCAGCAGCAGGTTTAGAACTCAAGACTTCTTTACTTCTAATACTATGCTCAGTCCTCCAACACTTGCTGCCTCTACTTGTGCATAGTGGTATGTTTCATAGGCTCCTATATTCTCTCCTATTACATTTCACACTTAAGATCATTTCTGTTTAGGAAAACATTTCCTCTTTCACATTTTTAATTCTTAACCAGCTGCAATTTATGAACACATCAATATTTTATATTAGAGAGGAAAAGTTTCCTGCCTGACTTTCAAGAGAAATATGTATGGTGATGCCTGCTGCAGCCTTCTCGCCTTGTTGCTGTCATTCTGTGCCTACTGCACCACAATGCCACAAAATCTTGGCTTCTAATTTGAACATGTCATTAGCCCACCTACGTTCAAATCCGACAGCATTAACTAGTGAATATTTGCAAAGTAAAAGTAAAATATAACTCCTCAAAAATACTAATATTGTGATCTCCTCGTTAGCATTGCAAAAAGGCAGTTTTTCTTACTGTATATTTTATGATGCGTTGTATAAACTCCCCCACATGACACAGGCTGTAACAGAGCCATAGCTATATGAGTGTTTTTCCTTTTCAACTCACCTATGAGTAAATTTGCAGAAACAATGTGATCTAACCATGAAAATATTTTGATATGTAGAGTCCATTCAGCACTGTTTATTTAATCAAGTGTATCTATCAATATATGGTTGCTTTGTTCTTTAAATGGTATGAAGAGAAATGTTTGGAAGGAAGATATTCTCTTTTTCTCCACTTTCTCTTCATTCTGTTGTCAGATCCTTATCTATAGCAAGTACAAGAATTCACACTAACTGAAATTCTGGCCCTATTGCATTTTATCTTTCATGTTATACATAAGCAAACCACTAATTGGTAAGGAATACCTGTGATTAGTGACTGGCTAAATTGGGATGATGCTGGTATTGGTTTTGTAAAACTTTGTCAGTTAAGTTTTGTATTTGAGAAAAGCACTGATGGCTCAGATCTGGATCTTGGCGCGCATGTATGCACACACACACACACACCGTCTACCACTCAAACCATTGGTTTAGATAAGTGGTTCCAGTTTTGATCCATTTCAAACAGAGACAGCAACACATGAGTAGTTTTGGATTTGAAAAATCTTCTCAGTGAGGATTATTCTTTGCAAAATTAAGAAACTAGGGATTGTTTGTAAGCAGTTCCTCTTTTAACTGAGTCGACAAAATTCCAGGAAATCATAAATAGCTCATGTTTTGCTCATGACTACTAGAGCTGGGGGAAATATTTTGAGCAAAACTTTGTTTTTGCTGAAAAACACAGATTGGGATGAAGCAAAACATTTTGCAAAATTTGTGTTGAATTCACAGAATTGTTTTGATCGGGAAAAAAGATTCCAAAAACCCAAAATATTTTGATTTGAAACAAACCTTTCATTAGGTAATTTATTTTGTTTTTTAAAAGATTAAAAACCTTCAAACAAAACGAAAAATTTAGGTTGGGTTGAACAAAATGTTTTATTCAACATGAAACAAAGTTTCTAAAAACTTTTTTGTTTACCAAAAAGTTTGAATTTTTTTGTGTGTCTTTCAGGTTGGCCCAGTGCCCCCTTGCCTTGCCCCCCAGTTTTACGGTTCAGCCACCAAACCAAAAATAATAAATCACTTGTTTGCACAACTCTGCTTATGACTTCACAAAGATATTATCATAATTTGACTAACAGTAGAAAGGTAAGGAAATTAGATATAGGAAATCAGAGGTCAGGTTTATCTTTACATATATTATTTAAGCAGTAATAATAATAATCCATTTGAGGAGAAGAACTTTTATGTCTATTTTCTGTACATGCTTATTTTCTTCTTGATTTCATTGCTGTTTTTGTAAGTCAGGCAGCATGTATATTAAAAGGGAAGGCGGGACAAGGGGGTTTGTCCCCTTGTGCTCAAAAAGTGCCTTACTTCAAACATTGTGCAAAAGGTGGCTGATTAATACAGGCATACACAATACATATTATCCCCATATCATTCATGGTATCAGTGAGTGTGGCATGACCAAATTAGGTTTTAACATTGTCGTGAAATCATCCAAAACTGGGCAGAAAGGGGAAAATTGTTAAAAGAGAACCATTGCAGACATGCCATGAAGAAACAGCACACCTGTTGTCTACCATACAGAATCACACTATCACGTTAGTACCCATGGTTAGACAGGACTGGAAGCCATCATCCTTGACTGGGTGTAGTAGGTACACAGAAATAAAGAATATAGGAACATCAGAATCATATCTGATAAAGATAAAGACTACTACAGAGGTCAATATCCTCATGGGACAATTCTGCAGAATGCTGTCCCCTCAATGAATGGAATGTAGAAAATATTCCCTGCAGATATATGGATGGGGAAGTCCAATGATATTATGCACTGGATTTCTTGCTGTTGGTCATTGGTTCCCAACTGTCTGGCACATAATTTAAAGACACCTGTGGCTGCTTGCACCCTTGTTAGCACACCCTTGTTAGTAGGATTTGTCATAGGATATGCCTGCCTTCCATTGTTGCACACCTTTTGTGCCATCTGCAGCATACACTGGTACAGAAGCACGTACCACAGAAGGAAGCGTAAGGGTAGATATTAGTTTGTATTACTGACTGCCATTTTGTCCAGCTGGCATGTGTTTATGCCTTTCCACACTGCTGCATGGTGAACGGGTTGATAAAGACAGGCAGTTTATACAGTAGTTCAATGGAGATAAGACTCAGATGACAGTATCTTAATTTCATTGGAAGCACAATAGAGGGGGCTGCTAGATATCAGCATATTTCTTTAGTAAGGCTGTCTGGGGAAGTCTCCATCTGGGGTAATCTCAGTGTGGCACACTGGGAATAAGAAACGTCTCCTATAAACTTTGGGAGATTTGGAGCCCTGGATTTGCACCCGTTAAAAGAAATAGCTCTGCAAATTAATCCTCATGGATTTTAGCCAACAACGGGCATAAGTACCAGGAAGCAGGCTTGAGTGAGTGCATGTATGTGGGACTGTGTGCGTGTGTGTGTGGGGGGGATATCTGTCAACACATGAGAGAAAATGTAAAATAAAACAACTTCATTCTACAAAATCTAGAACTGGATGATCCATTTCCAGGCCTGAAGTGTTTAATATAAGGAATGCTATATCTTAGGCAAAAGGCTTGATCACAAATACACCCCCCCACAACCTCCCCCCCCCCCCAAAAAAAAAAGAAACCCTTTGAGTTTTCCAAATACTTTTCTCAAACATGAACCAGGGGGTCCTTTCTTCATTTGTGGGTCCACTCACACTCCAAACAATTCTGAAACCATTACAACGCAAGGCAGTTGGTCGATAGTGTGGAAAAATCTCATTTACTGACTGGCCAGACAGTTTTAAAACCTTCAGATTTTTCTAAGTCTAGGTTATTAACTGTCTGACTGTAATCACATCTTCACCATAGGGAGCTTCAAAAGCTTTTCATTTGCATTGAATCAGTTGCCTTCCTCCCTCTCTTTTTTCCCCCTGGAAATAAGCTTAAATAATTCAACAAACTGCACACATGGCTAGTGATTATTGAACCATTCTGAAACACTCGAGGCAAATGGACCATTATGTGGTGGGAATTAAAACTTTCCTTGCAGTCAATGGGGAAGAGAGAGAGAGAGAGAGAGAGAGAGAGAGAGTGTGTGTGTGTGTGTGTGTGTGTGTAAAAAAACACTCACTATTCATACTGCCATTGCGATTATTCAAATATAAACGTTATGTTTAGTGCAATGCGGAAATATGGCATTGGTGATCTACTGATGTATTAAGAACAGATGCTATGTATTTTGAAAGTAATCTAGAAATTCACTTTTACACACTACACTTCTCTACTTGGAAAAAGTATGAAATTGCCTTTCATATTACATCTGTGTGAAAGAGTCACACAGGATCCTGCTGATAAAATCTTCCAGCCACAGAACACTATCTTGTATTTAGTGTTTAAAAAAAAAAGGAAAGTGAGTTAGAGATTTTTAAAAAACATTATTGGGATTATTTTTGTGTCCCTGCATTTTTAAAGTAATTTAATTATCTTTAGTCCAATGCTCAAAATAAGCCTTAATAAAAACCCCTCTAAATGTCCTAAAATAGCTTTTTTTTTTACCTCAAAATGTCACAGATTTAAGATCCACTATTTTAAACAAAAGCTGAGTTTCACTGGGAATCTCAGAATCTCTCCACTGCAATAGCATAAAGCTCTTGTTTCTAGTTGTACAGGCCCCAAATGATCAGACTTAATGTAGCCTGTTCTAGGCTGCAGAAGAGGGTAATTTTGGGGTGGAAATTCCATAATTTGGGGAAAATGAAGCTAGCATATTGCTGGCAAGTTACTTGGAATGGCTATAGCTATTTGGATAATGGACAAAAGGTAGGTGAGCTAGTAAGTGTTAGATGCTGAACCATGTGATGAATTTTATTTGTTACATGGTTCCTTGATTTATAACGTGTGAGGAAAAAGGACAGCTACCCCCGACCTGCCAGATTCTAAACCCTAGACGCCCTGTACTTGGGTGTCTTAGATTTGAGCCTATCTATGGCTATGTTTTTTTATTAAACAAAAGGAAACAAATATACAGTAACAGTGAGTTGGGGAATCATCTTTTTGTACCATACTAAGACAAAACTTGCTTCTTGCTCCCATATGAGAATATAATATTTACGTCACTTATATGCTCACATGTATGGTGAAAAATAAGCTAGAATAGGTAGGAAATAACGTTCAGCTATTAAATATAATCTGAAAGTCATATCTGATGAATAATCCTTCATGTCACACTAATTAGAACAAAATTGTTTGCTTAAATGCTGAAGAAAAAAAAAACCCAAACTCCTGTACATGAATCAATTTATGCATAGTATTAGGGAAAACAAGTCAGAATACTGTTTTGCGCTGGTAAAATATTGATTATTCAATATGGAGAATGCTTATAGTCTATGATGAATCCTTACGGAAAAAAAAAGATTTTTCTATTTGAGCCCATTTCAGATGTTCTTAACAGACTAAAAGAGTGAATTTGAAATAACACTAACAATTGTTCATGCAGCTCCACCCGTTTGAGACAACAGGGGGAAATCGTCTCCATGGTCCTACTGCCTTTATACTTAAGGTCTAAGGTAAAGGTTTTGAATCATTTTAAGCCAAATTCTGCGGACTTTACTCAATGTATATTCAGTCCATGTTCCAGCAAACTTCCACTGGTCTCAATAGGAATTTTGCTTGAGTAAGGTAAGCTAAGTAAAAATGGATCCTGCACACACTTCTGTGCGTATTTAACTTTACTCATTAGGGGAGTCCTCTTGGCATCAGTGATGAGCATATGACACTTTTTCCCATGTAAGGACTAAATAAAAACTGGGTAAGGACCTCAGGATTTGTGTCAGGCTGAATAACGCCAGGGTAAATCCGGAATAATGCATGCTGGTGTAACAGAGAGCACATCTGCCTAGAGATCTCCTTCTCTTTCTAATTTTACCATTAACTAAACCAGTAGAAGGGGAAGTGAAATTATTGAAACCACCAGCGCACATCACCTCCTTCCTGGATGCAATCACATTTGCTTTTTTCAGTTGCTTTTCCATCGCATTCACTGATAGAGTGCACGGGGCCAACGTCTTCACAAATGGCCAAAAGGCTTCAGATTAAGCCCCAGATCCTCAAAGGTATTTAGCTGCCTTAACTTCTTGTAGCAAGGCGCTGTGGCCTTTCTCGGAGCCTGGGCCCAAGGAAGGGTCGCGACGTCCTGGCCGGACCATGCCACCGGCTTACACATGGTGGATAATGTGGGCAGCCGCCCCGTGACAGAAGGCAGACTGCCTGTTCTGACGATCCATCGGAGTTTGGATGCTGGTCACTGGTCCAACGATGGAGTTTGACAAGTTCATGAAATGGTGGGCCAACCACCAACAGCAGCAGCAAGCGACCCAGCTGCAGCAGCAGCAACAGCTGCTACAGACATTGGGCACCCAGCAACAGCAGTTGATCCGGGACCTGGGGCCCCAGCAGCAGGAGCTGCAAAGGCAGTATGTACAGCAGCTGGGTGCCCTGATACCTAAACCAGCAGGCCCAGAGGAACCCCAGGGCCGACCGCCACCGGCGGCCTGGCCACAGCTATGTCTCATGATATTGGGGCCGGACAATGACCTGAGGGCATTCCTGATGACGTTTCAGCGTGTGGCCACCACCGCGGGTTGGGCCCCGGACCAGTGGGCTGTCCTCTTGGCCCCATAACTAACGGGGGCTCTCCAGGCAGTCTCCCGGGCCCTGGACGATGATGAGGCGCAGGATTACCAGACCATGAAGGCCGCGATACTGGATGCCTTTGACATAAACCCTGAAGCCTTCCGGCGCCAGTTCTGGGAGAAAGCATACCCTCCTGGGGCCCGTCCTCAGGTCGTGGCCCAAGAGCTTAGGGATGCCTGCTGGTGCTGGCTCCAGCCGGAGCAGCACGCTACCCGCTGTGGCAAAGCAAGTTGTACTGGAATAATTTGTACATATCCTGCCTGCCCAGAGGAGGACCTGGGTGATGAGGCATCGCCCCACCATCCTGGCTGGGGTGGTCCGCTTGATGGAAGACGTTTTGGCAGCAGGGAAGCCCGCCGCGCCTACGGCGCCCACACCCAGACAGATGAGCCCTGGGGGGACCGCACCGCACCAGCCCATGAGAACTATCCGGCCCTGCCGGATCCAGGAGCCAGGCTGCAGCTGGCCATAGACCCGGGCAGCTCTTGGACCCCCTGGAGGCCCAGGGGTGCCAAGCACAGACCCGACAGACTGATCCCGAGAGGCCTCCAGAAGCCTGTATCCATGTTTCTCATGTGGCCAGATGGAACATCTGCGACGCCAGAGCCCAGCCATGGACTGCACCTATGGCATGGTCTATGCCGGGGAGGGGCGCGCTCGGGGCCTGACTTCCCCCAAAGCGACGATCACGATCGGCATAGCAGGAAGGCATTTGGAGGCCCTGATCGACTCCACGTGTGGCCAGATCCTCATTCTGCCGGAGCTGGTCCTTGAGGATGGGCGGGTCCTTGGACAGGTCGTCCTTCATTGCATCCACAGAGATCTGAAGTTTTATCCCACTCTGTCAGTCCCCTTGACCATCAGACAGGTCACCCGGGTGCTGCCAATAGGGCTGGCGCCTCGTCTCCCATACCCCATGATCCTAGGCTGGGACTGGCAAGGCTTCGCGGGGGTCCTCCAACGGGTAGGTAGCCAAGACACCCCAGGCAAGGGGCCTCTGGATACAGAAGCACCAGACCCTCAGGAGTCACCCCCTGAAGACGACCAGATGGGTCCCGCCTTGGAACCACCTGGAGAGATGGAGACCCAGGCAGGAGAGTCCCCTCCAGCGGGAATGGATTTCCCCGACTCAAGGGAACCAGGGGACGACTTTTGCTGAGACCAGAGGGAAGACCCCACCCTCAGCCGCACCTACGATCAACTGGCCACCATAAACTGGGTGGTGACTGACCCCCAACAGGTGGCCCAGTGCCCGCAGTTTGAATTGCACCAAGACCGGCTCTATTGCCTGGAGTGGGATGCCAGGACATGGACCCCCACGCGCCCAGCTCGTAGTGCAACGATCTCACCAGAGGGCTGTGATGAGACTGGCTCATGACATCCCGGCCACAGGTCACCTGGCTCAGATACTGACCCGTTTTTATTGGCCTGGTGTGTACCGGGAAGTCCGGGACTATTGTGCCTCCTACCCGGAATGCCAACTGGCAGCCCCAACAGGAGTTCTGCAGGCCCCCCTCGTGCCTTTCCCCCCTCTTGAACAGGTGGCCATAGACCTGGTTGGGCCCCTGGAACAGAGTGTGGCAGGATACCGGTACCTCCTTGTCCTGATGGACTATGCCACCCACTTACCGGAGGCCATCCCTCTAAAGAATGCTACCGCCCAGACGGTTGCAGGTGAACTGATCAAGGTGTTTGCAAGAGTGGGGCTACCTCGGAGCTCCTTACAGACCAGGGAACTAATTTTACCTCCCAACTGTTGCGGGAGGTATGCGACATCCTCAGGGTCCGAAGCTCCAGACCTCAATATATCACCCCGAGACCAATGGATTAGTGGAGCGATTTAATCGTACCCTGAAGCATATGCTCCGGAAGTTCCCCCCGGAGGATGTGTGGCAGTGGGACCAACTGATCCCACCCTTGCTCCTCGCCATCCAGAAAGTCTCCCAGGCCTCCACTCAGTTCTCACCATTTGAACTGCTATACAGCCGACAGCCGAGGGGAATCCTGGATCTTATGTGGGCGCAGTGGGAGTAGGCCCTCTTGCTGGTGAAGGGACTGCTCCAGTATGTCATGGACCTATGGGAACATATTCGGCAGGCGGGGACGCTTGCCCAGGAGAAGCTGCAAACTGCCCAAACCACCCAGGCCATATAACCAAGGAGCGTGGACCCATTCCTTTGAACCAGGTGACCGGGTCCTCATCCTGCTGCTGTCCACTGAGTCCAAGCTACTGGCCCGATGGCAGGGCCCGTATAAAATTATCAGACAGGTAGGCCCGGTGAATTATGAGGTCTGTCAACCAGACCAGCGGAAGAAAAAGCAGATCTACCATCTTAACTTTTTGAAGCCTTGGCGTGAGTGGGAGAGTATACTCATCAAACCTCACCCCAGACCTAGACCCACAGATCCCTAAAAAGGAGGACCCTGGAGAACCTCAGCTTGGCAGCGGCTTAACTGAGACCCAGGGGTGACATGACAGGCAATACACTTGGTGGAAGCTTTCACCACGACCTTCACCGCGACCCCCAGGAGGACCACTCGGATATACCATACAATTGAGACCTGCCCGGGTGAGGTGGTGCATACTGACACGAGCTCACGCCCCTGCCATCTGCAGGTGGTGGTAGAGGAGGAGGTCCAAGCCATGTTGAGGCTGGGGGTGATAGAGCCTTCGACTAGTGAATGGTGTAGCCCCATTATACTGGTGCCAAAACCTGATGGGTCGCGCCGGTTTTGCATAGACTTCCGGCGGGTCAACCTCATCTCCAGTTTCAATGCCTACCCCATGCCTCACATCGACGAGTTGCTGAATCGACTCGGGGAGGCTCGCTATTTTACCACCCTTGATCTCACCAAAGGGTACTGGCAGATTCCCCTTGACACCAGCTCCAAAGAAAAGACGGCATTTGCGACCCCCCAGTGGGCTATACCAGTTTGTCCGGATGCCCTTTGGACTCCACGGGGCACCAGTGATGTTCTAGAGGCTGATGGACCAGCTCCTAGGGCCACATCTAAATTATGCCGCAGCCTACTTGGATGACGTCGTGGTGTACAGTTGAGACTGGAGTGAGCACCTGAATCAAGTGGCTGCGGTGCTGAGGACACTGCGGGACACAGGGTTAATTGCCAACCCCTGGAAATGCCACATAGGGTGGCAGGAAACTACCTACCTGGGATTCACCTTAGGTTGAGGAACCCTGTGACCCCTGATTGGGAAGGTACAAGCCTTACAAGAGTACCCCCACCAACCACCAAAAAGCAGGTGTGGCAGTTTCTGGGCTTGGCCAGCTACTAACAAAGGTTCGTCCCCAGCTTTGCCACCCTCACCACGCTGCTCACAGACCTCCTGTGAAAGGATCAGCCACTCCGTGTCTGGTGGACCCCGGATAATGACAGGGTGTTTACCGCTCTGAAAGATGCGCTCTGTCGTGAACTGGTTCTGTACAGCCCCGATTTTAACCGCCCCTTCGTGGTGCAGTCCGATGCCTTGGCCGTCAGACTGGGGGCTGTCCTCACCCAGAATTTTGATGGGGAGGAGCACCCCATCTTATACATTAGTCGCAAGCTGTTCCCCCGAGAAGAACGGTACTCAACCATTGAAAAGGAGGCATTGGCAGTGAAGTGGGCACTCAAGGCCCTAAGATACTACCTCCTTGACAGGCCCTTCACTGTGATTACGGACCACGCACCCCTCTGCTGGCTCCACCAGATGAAAGATACCAATGCCCGGGTAATGCATTGGTACCTCCACCTGCAACCCTTCGCTTTCAACATCCAACACCGCGCAGGTAGGGACCATGCCAATGCTGATGCCTTGTCCCGCATAGGAGAAGGGGAGCAGGCCAGCCCCGGAGATCAGGAGCTGGACTTGAAGGCGGCGGTGTGTAGCAAGGCACTATGGCCTTCCTCAGAGCCTGGGCCCGAGGAAGGGTCATGACGCTCTTGCTTGGCAGAGCAGGGCCCTACAGACCAAACTGTCTGGCAACAGAGGAGCGGAGCCAAGGCAGGAAGAGGAACTATAAAAGGCTGGCCTAGCAGCTCAGTAGGGAGGAAGCTGCCACCGGAGGCAGATGTGTCTTCCTGGAGGCTGCAGCCTAGGCCTGACCCTGACCCAGACCCAGCAGCTGTTTGGAGCAACCGCCCCACCGAGCAGAGCATCCAAGACCTGCCTGGATTGCCAGGCCCTAGTGATTGGACAGGATTGCTGGGCCCTAGTGATTGGACAGCACCACTGAGCCCTAGTAGCTCTAACGAGCCATCTGAGTCCCCTGTGTGGGAAATACCCCCCGAGGCCAGCCCTAACCTGAAGGAGCTGCCTGACGCTGGGGACCCCCAGGAGTTGATTGAATCCTGTGGACCGGAGGAACCCCTGGGTCCCTGGGACCTGAAGGAGCTGCCCTCCGCTGACAACGCAGAGGAGTTCCCGGACCTGTCGCCAGTCGATGGTGAGGGACTTGTGGGACTGCCGCTTGCCTTCAACCCCAGCGACTCAGAAAGAGACTGCTTCCTACAGATACCTGGGGACAGGGTAGGAGGAAGTGACTCATGGACAGCCAACAAGCAAGTGCCTAAGTCAGGGGCTAAACCCTGTCAGCGTGTTGTGGCTGGATTCCTGCTGACTCAGTGGCAAATAGCTTTGCCACTGATAGGGCCCTGAACTGGGACGCAGTGGAGTCGGGTGGGCTGCGTCCCCCTCTCCGCTTCCCTAACCACCCCAGGAGAGACAGAGGATCCCAAGCTCTACTGGCCCCGCCTGCCTGGAAGGCCAGGGGCCCCAGACTATTTTACTAGCCCCGCCTGTGGGAAGGCTGGGGGCTGCTGACTGCCCAACCAGCCCTGCCCGGCTTGTGGGCCAGGGACTGTAGACTGCTTGCCTGCCCCGCCCTGCCTGAGAGCCAGGGACACCCGACTGCTTTACCAGCCCCGTCTGTGGGAAGGCTGGGGGCAATAGACTGCTTGCCTGCCCTGCCCTGCCTGAGGGCCGGGGGCACCAGACCGCTTGCTAGCCTGCCCCGCTGGGGGCCAGGGCTAAAGACTTGTAAACGGGCACTGGTTATTCCCCTAAAGGAAGGTGCTGTGGCCTTCCTCAGAGCCTGAGCCTGAGGAAGGGTCGCGACACCCCGGCCGGACCATGGCCCCGGCTTACACTTCTATTGAAATCAATGGGAGTTAAGCACATGAATACTTCTAAGGGTCTGGGCCTAAGTCCACAAGTATAAATCAGCCATTTTCAAGGGTGTATGATTCAAGTAGAGATTTTGTTGTGCAGACGAAGACCCTGTGTGGGAGTGTATTATCCATACACTGACCTGATGGCTACTTAAGTGGAAAGTTACAGCAGGCCTGGTGGTGGACACCGGGTCAAGTGAGGCTGCCTACAGGGAGCTGGAAGGTGGCCACTTTCACTCAGGCGCCTCACTGGCGGCGAGTTCCGCGGACTTGGCCGCCATCCACTAGATAGTAGAAAGTATCCAAGGTCGTAAACAAGAAAGCTATGTAAGCTAAGAAGCTACCAATAATATGTAAGCTGTCCCATGCTAAGTGTGTGAAATTATATAATAGCCAATCAGCAATTGTGTGACCACTGTATGCAGAGATGATAAAAAGGTATATAAGCTGGAGAACAAGATGGAATAAACGATTCTGCTTGCAATCATATTGGTTGTTGTGCTTTATCCGTCCCGCATCCTCTGCCATCAGCAGTGGAATCCTCCCTCATCCTCTGCTATCAGCATTGGAACCCAACAACCCTGATCCTGCAAACACAAATCATGCTTAGCTTTATTCATGTGAGCTGTCGGTCTGTTGATATTACTGAGATTCCTCACACGAGTAAAGTTCTGCACATGATACCTATGATAGCTGTAAGGCCCAGAAACAGTAAGGGATGGGCCAGAATTCAATGGGAATTATGTGTGCCCTGCACAATGACAAATCAGACCTCTTATTTTAGGGTCTCAATTCGGATTTACATGCCTAACTGTGACATTTTGGGGTTCACCCAGATCAGTAAGGGGTTTGGTCACCAGCTGCTTTGTAATCCTGGGTGTCCTGTGGCTATGCTGCTTTGCTCCAGAGCTCTGACCCCAGCAGCCCACAAACCTCATCCTGGCTTTGTCCAAACTGATGATTTCTTGCAGACTGACCATGGTACCCTTCCAACTGCAAATTCTGCCCCAAAAATTATCCTAGTGCAGGGACCAGTCCCTCTCACTGAGCCCTCACAGAGAAAGTTTTAAGTTTGCTGTGTCTACAGAGACAGTGGAACACTCCTGTCAGCTCTCTAGAAGAACACACTTCACTGAATTTACACAGCACTGATCATTTATAATGAAAGCAAAACGAGTTTATTAACAAAAGAGCATGGATTAGGTGATACCAAGTAAAAGGATAAAGGTCGAAATGGTGACAAGCAAATAAAAGTGAAAACATGCACCTAAAAAGACAAAAAATCTAGCAAGATACAGTCTTTATTCAAGATGGTGTCTCTCACCCGGAGTCTCTTTTCCAGTTGTTACTGGCTGGGATCCATCACACTAACATTTTGAAAATTTTAGCTTATGTATCTTGTCTAAGCACACATACAGTCAGCGGTAGAGTCAGGTCCCTCAAATCTAAGGGCCTGCTTCTGCACATGAAGGGTAACACGAGTTTTGCCATTCACTTCAATGGGCATATTATTAGGCCCGTAGTCCTGTATTTAATCCACCAGAAACACATTCCCTCTCACTTAGTTAGCCATTTTCTATATTTTGGCATGCGTATGGCTATATGATATACAGTTTTACTAGAGGGTTAACATATTACACCCAATATCAGTTATAGCTATCAGTATGTTAAGTATCATTGCTTCAGGCACATGTCTGACTTAACATACTATATATTTCACAAAATGTCTATGGCACTATGAATATTAGCATCATATATTTGAAATATTGTTGAGCTGTTTATTTAAGCTCATTATTTTAGCAAGAAAAATTGCTGTTCACATGCGCATGTTAAATGATTGGCTGTGTCATCCTCTGCTAGAGAGCAATGTTCCTTACCTCTTGCTAGCAATATTTTTTTTCTTTTCCCCCCCAGTTGTTCAAATGAGCAAAATCACAACACTTATTTTTCAACTCCTGCTTCAATTTGAATGATACGTCATATAAGCAAGGAGAAGAGCTTGTCTGAAGAGTGACCACCTAAAAATGTCATAGGTTTACTTTGAAAATCTGCTGCATGAGCTATATCCTTCCATGTAGTATGACTGCTTTGCACTGAACTGCCAGAGTAATCCAACTTTAACATCCTAAAGAGGATCAGTCCACAATGAGCATGATCGTTTGTCACCATAGGTCTGACAGTGTGGCAAGGAAAAGAGGATGTGGCTAGAAAAGAGAGACTTGGCTGAGGATACTGGCCCTGTGTTTACTGAGTCATTTATGCTGTGTTTAATAACAAATATAAAATGTTACTGTTCTTTATCCCTGTTAGCACTGAGGAGCTAACATAGCTATGGAAGAATGAGACAAGTGTCTGTTCCTTATTCTGCCTCAATGGATGTTGTTGTTCTTTACTCAGTCACACCTGTCGAAACTCTTTGGAAACTATAGGATTCCACAGATGTCACAGAATGCATAATTTGAACACAATAGGGCAACTGTCATTGAGTCAGGGCCTAATGTGACCTGCAGAACCTCTGTTAGAGGAAATGATGGTCTAGAAGAATCCAGCATGGCTTGGTACGGTTTTGGCTGTTGGAAAAACAAAACAAAAACTTCTTCCTACTTGTTAACGGAGCACATTTAAAATGGAAATTATTAAAGACAATCAATATGGAACCCCACAATGATATTTGCAGGGAATCACTCATAAGCACTATAAAATTGAACACCATTTACAGCTTATGTTTGGTGTTTATATACTGTTTATTCTGACAGAAAACTTTCTAGGGTCTGTGAGGCTGTGTGTCAGCCGCCAGGAGGGTTGGCGATGTTTAATATTGTGTGGTACAAGTTAAATTAAGGGGATTGGGTGAGCTATTTACACCTGTTATTAGCTTTTCTCTAAAGTATCACTTCTCTCTAGACAGTTCCCCTTTTTGACTGACGATGCCCCCTTCTGGTAGGGGCTTTTCCCTCCCTTTCTTTTCCCTCACTTGTTAGATTCCATAGGTATGACAAATTGATGCAATTAATTCTACTCTTCCACTTGCCCCAATTATTGGACCAATTTATATCAGATCCTGAACCTGCAGCATTATTTAAGACAGCACAGATATGGGGTCACTGTTTAGTTTTCAGATGTGCAGACATAAGCAGGGACAAATTTTATACTATACATGTCTGCCAACCCCACACGCTTAAGTGGAATTGCATGAAGGTAAATGAGATTAGAATTTGGCTCTGAATGTTTTGCCTTGTATTTTGTAACACATCAAAGTAGTAGGTGTGGGTGAAACAGTTTGGAAAAAAAAAGGAATTCCCAAGTCTTCACCCAAGTTTTGAACCAACACCCCTCTCCCAAAACAAAAAACAAAACAAAACAAAAAAAAATTTTGAAGTTCACAAAACTGAAGTTATTTTCCCCCCATTGCTTTATTTTTTGCATTTCTTTGCTTGAAATATCACAAGAAAGCCTCTTTTGTGGGATTTTCAGTCCTACTGTGCAGACAAGAGAGGTTCAGATTTTTCACTTAAGCACCTGAACTTTTGGGTGAACGTAAATTCCAGTCGTCTAAGATTCACCTTATACTCCTTGGTAGCAAATGCCCTGTTGTGAGCTACTGATTAATTTATGATTATCTGTCCACATTATGCAGTGGAATTATATCTTGGGCACTGGCGGCTAAGATTTTCCGACACTAAGCACTAATGGAAATTGCTAATCCCAACTCATTTTGTCATGGGGTTCATATTATGCAAGTCCACACATTTTGCTGAATGCAGCAGTTTTACACAGCACTTGTAATAGGCACTAAGATGAAGGAGTAAAATGTGTTTCTGTGCCATAATATATGAAGCAAAATGCTTTCATGAAACAATATAAAACCACTCAGAAGGACATACTGTAAATTTTAACCATGGTGTTTATAGAGAGATAAAAACACATGTAATTATTAGACAGAGTTCAGAATCTTGGTACAGCTTCAATCACATCTATTTGACCGTTGGAAAGCTACACAGGTCTTGGAATCATAGGGCCAATTTCTACTGTAATTTACAGTGGTGAAAATTCAGAGTAAAATTCCCTGAAGCCGATGGTGTTACTCTAATTTACACTTGTGTAAGTGAGAGCATCATTTGTACATTAGGTTGGGAGGGACCTCAGAGGGTATCTAGGCCTCCCCTCTTACACTGCACATTCAGATTTTGTTTTGGAGCTTTCTTTATCACATTTCATAAAAGAAGGGTTTAAAATCAGTTTAAATGTGAGGCCCAGTTGATTAATTGCTCTGTTATTGAAGCAGGATTGTGTGTTTTTTAATTCTAAGAATCAGCTTCCTTAGTCCCAGCTCCTGTCATCATCTGTCAGATTATGCTTCATTACTAGTCCATTCATTTTACAGATAATGTGATTCCTTGTTCATATGAGCTATAAAGAAGATAACTTTTTTCCCACAGTTTGTGAAAATGAAAGGCTAATAAAAATCAATCACTCTCTATCCTCCTGTAGTATACTATCTGAAGAGACAGCACTCACAAAGCACCTAGCAGGTCTCATTGCCCTAAAACTTTACAGGGTTACCCTTACTAGTTCTGACATTTCCTGAAAATTTGGTTCAAAGATGATATTGATGTATTATGTATACTCCAGCTGTACAGACTACATCCTAGGTATTGTAAAAAAGAGACACAGTCAGGACAGGCAACAGAAAGGGAGGTTTAAAAAAAAGAAAATACGCAGTTAAAAATGGTTGAAATTTTTCATTTGAAATTTCCAAGGACAATTTACTGTTATTCTAAATTGGAAATTTTCATGAAAAGTATTTATTTTTCCTAAAGATTTTGTGCTAACTTTGAAATGTCAAATTATTGATATTTCACAAAGCTTTTTTTTCCCCATTCCTCCACTTCCCGACTTTTCTCTCAGTACCATCACTTGGTGGAGGAGGAGTTTCCCTAATTTATTTTATTTAATGTTACTCTTAAATAAATAAAATAAACAAACAATCTTCAGATACAGACTGGGTAACCAAATGAAGTGGGTTTAAACAAGAGTCGATGTGGGCAGGATACAAAAGTCCACAAGTAAGTCCTAAACATGGAGACCTAGGTGAAGGATTGAAATCTGGGAGGAACATAGGATATCACAGTATGTACAAAGAAAAACAAGAGAGAATATAGAGGGGAAATATAAACAAACATCTTAGATGTCTACATGCTAATGCAAGAAGTATGGTAAATAAACAGGAAGAACTAGAAATACTAGTGAATAATCACAATTATGACATAACTGACATCACAGAAATATGGTGGGATAATTCACAACTATAATATTGTTGTAGAAGGGTACAACTTGATGAAGGACAGGTGGGGAAAAAAGTGAGAAGGTGTTGTATATCAAAGATGTATAAAGTTGCACTGAGGTTGTGATAGAAGTGGGATGAAGACCTGATGAAAGTCTCTGGGTAAGCATACAAGGGGTAAAAAACAAGAGTGATGTCATGGCAGGGGTCTACTATAGGCCCCCTAACCAGGAAGAAGAGGTAAATGAGACTTTTTTTAAACTAACAAAATCATCCAAAACACAGGAATTGGTGGAAAGGGGGACTTCAACTAACTACACATCTGTTGGGAAAATACTACAGCAGGGAACAGATTATACAAGAAGTTCTTGGAATACATTGGAAACAACTTTTTATTACAGAAGATTTGAGAAAATGACTAGGAGAGAGGCTATTCTGAATTGATTCTGAGAAATAGGAAGGAACTAGATGAGAATAAGGAGGAGGAAAGCAGCTTGGACCATGAAATGATGAGTTCCTGATTCTAAGCAATGGTAGGAAGGGAAGCAGCAGAATAAAGACAATGGACTTCAAGAAGGCAGATTTTAGCAAACTCAGAGAATTGGTAGGTCCTGAGGGAAGCAAGACTAAAGGAAAAAAATCAGGAAAGTTGACAATTTTTTCAAGATACATTATTGAGGACACAAGATCAAACTATACCAATGCTTAGGAGAGATAGCAAGTGTGATACAAGGCCACACTGGCTTAACCAAGAAATCTTCAATGTCCGGAAACTTAAAAAAGAGTCAAACAAGAAGTGAAAACTAGGTCAAATTAAAAGGGATGAATATGGGGGGAAGAGGGGGAGCAAGCACGCAGGGACAAAAATCAGAAAGACCAAGGCACTAAATGAGATTAAACTAGTTAGGGATATAAAGAGTAAGAAGAAAGCATTTTATAAATACATAAGAAGCAAGAGGAAGACCAGGGACAAGGTAGACCAATGACTAAATGAGGAGGGAAAGGCAATAACAGTAAATGCAGCAATGGCCAAAGTGTAAAATGCCTTTTTTGTTTTAGTTTTCACCAAAAAAATTAGTAGTGATTGAATGACTATTAGAGACCATCAGTGTAAATGGGATAAAATCTGAGACTAAAAGAGGAGAAGAACAAGTTAAGAATTACTTAGACAACTTAGATGTCCTCAAGTCAGCAGGGCCTGATGAAGTTCATACTAGATTACTTAAGGAACTGGCTGAAGGGATCTCTGAGCCATTTGCGATTAACTTTGAGAACTTGTGGAGGACAGGAGAGAGGACAGCCTGAGGACTGGAAAACAGCAAATACGATGTAAAAGGGGGAATAAGGACAGCCCAGAGACATTAAGCTGACTGGTCTTAACTTTGGTACCCGGAAAGATAATGGAGCAAATAATCAAACAATCAAATTTGTAAGCCCCTGGAAGAAAATAAAGTAATAGAGTAAATGTGAGCATGGATTTGTCAACAACACATCATGTCAAAACCACCTAATATCCTTCTTTGACAGGATAACAAGCCTTGTGGATATGGGGGAAATAATAGGTGTCATATAATCTTTACTTTATAAGGCTTTTGATACGGTCTCACATGACCGTCTCATAAACAAACTAGACAACCGTAGCCTAGACAAACATACTATAAGGCTGTGCACAACTGGCTGGAAAATTGTACTCAGGGAGTAGTTATCAATGGCTCACAATCGAACTAGAAGGGCATATCGAGTGGGGTCCTGCAGGGATCTGTCCTGGGTCCAGTTCTATTCACTATTTTCATAAGATTTGGATAATGACACAAAGAGTACAGCTTGTAGATGATACCAAACTGGGAGGGGTTGCAAGTGTTTTGGAGGACATGATTAAAATTCAAAATGATCTTGACGAACTAGATAAAAGGTCGGAATTAAACAGAATTAAATTCAGTAAGGAGAAATGTAAAGTACTACCCTTTGGAATGAATAATCAATTGCAGAAATACAAAATGGGAAATGACTGCCTAAGAAGGAGCACTGCATAAAAGGATCTGGGGGTTATAGAGGATCACAAACTGAATATAGGTCAACAATGTAACACTGTCGCAAAAAAAGCAAACATCATTCTGGGATGTATTAGCAGAAGTGTTGTAAGCAAGACATAAGTAATTCTTCCATTCTACTCAGCACTGATAAGACCTCAGCTGGAGTATTGTGTCCAGTTCTGGGCACCACACTTCAGGAAAGATGTGGATAAATAGGAGAAAGTCCAGAGGAGAGCAACAAAAATGATTAAAGATCTAAAAAACATGGCCTATGAGGAAAGACTGAAAAAAAATGGTTTGTTTAGAGGAGAGAAGACTGAGGATGGACATGATAACAGTCTTTAAGTACATAAAAGGTTGTTATAAAGAGGAGGGTTATAAATTGTTCTCCTTAACCACTGAGGACAGGACAAGAAGCAATAGGCTTAAATTGCAGCAAGAGAGTCTTAGGATAGACATGAGGAAAAGCTTTCTAACTGTAAGGGGTAGTTAACCCTGGAACAAGTTACCTAGGGATGTTGTGGAATCTCAGCCCCTGGAGATTTTTAAGAACAGGTTAGACAGACACCTGTCAGGGATTGTCTAGAGAATACTTAATCCTGCTTCAGTGCAGGATACTGAACTTGATGACCTATTGAGGTCCCTTTTAGTCCTTTGTTTCTATGATTCCATCAATTAATTTATTGCATTTTTCTATTTGTCACTCCAGTGGCGAAAGCTTTTTCCCCCCCAAAAAAAAGTTTCGTTATTTTTTTACGTTCTATTTCCAAATGAGAATGATTTTGAGAACTCAATCTTTTAAGAAAATGTTTCCTTCTTTGGATCAACTCTACGCATATCCAGAGTGGTCAGGATAGTTTTTAGTATAAGACTTGTTTTTACTATGTCAGTTTAGAAGACTATCAACTGCCCGCATTTCCATTTTACCTAATCATTATTAGATGGCTGGTTTCTTGTAAGTATTATGGTACAGGTGGGTTTTTAAGAAAATTCAAATGAATTTTTAGTACCTGCCTTAAAGACCAGCTATAAGAGGGCATTCTGTGGTGAGCTGATGGTATGGAATAAATCACAAAGTGTTGCATGACAAACAGACAAATCACTGAGGTTGTCTCCATTGGCATGGAGGATAGAAGTGAAGCAGTAAGAGACAAGAGTGGGTAAGTACAGAGCAGTGCTGTGGAGGGCCTTAAAAGTGAGTACAAGAAACTCAAACTTAATGTAAAGGAAAAGGGGAACAGTGGAAGGATACAAAGAAAAGGTGACATGGCCAGTAAAGAGGGAGTGAGATTTGGACACAATCTGGATTTGTGGTGCAATAGAAAGGGAGGAATCACAGTTGACCCCCAAGTTAAGAGTTTTACTAACAGTGCGGAGTTGGTGTTATCAATATTGACTTAGAATAAGGGGAGTGCCTGATATGAAAGATAAGAAGCCTGGTTTCGACCATGTTATGTTTAGGCAGACAGTGAGACACCTCAGAGGAAGTGTTAGGCAGCCATCTGTATTAAGGAATCAGGTCAGGAACTGAAAGGTAGATTTGTGAGTTCTCAGCATGGAGATGATAGTTGAAGCCATGCGAGTAAATAGGATCACCCAAAAAGTGTGTCCAAAGGAAACAGAGGGGGGACCAAGGACACCTATGAGAACTGGGAGAGGGCAGAATGAGAACCCTCCAAAAGCGATGCCTGAGAAGTCGGAGGAGAAAAAGGAATGGATGTAATGGTTAAAGCCAGAAAGACATGATTTCATGAAGGGGAATATGATCAACAGTTTCAAAAGCAGCAGAGCAGTCTAGAAGAATCAGGATGTAGTAGAATCCCTGGGTTGGCCAGGAAGAGGTTGGAGACCTCATCAAGAGCTGTTTCAGTGAAGTGGGTTTTCAGAGGATGTCAGGAACCAGAGTTTGCTAGTATTTTGAGAGGAATGAGCTAGGAGACAGTGAAAGGTTATGGATAAAGGAGAAAGAGGATAAGAATGAGGGCACAGAAAGGCAGAGGCAATAGGACTTCAGAGGGGTCAGAGGGAGAAAGCAAACAAGAAACCTATGTGTTTCTGAGAGGGAAGGAGGAGGATAGGACATTAGAGAGCATGGGGAAAGGAGAGAGAGTGAAAAGGGGAGATCTCTGATCATTCTGGATCTATTTGTTCCATTTGGAAAAAAGAACTCAGCAAAATCTTGCAGAGAGCTGGAGGAGGGCATGGATATTGTAAGGGTTTCAAGAGGGAGTCCAAGTTTACAAATAAGTTATAATACATTGTTGGAATTGGAGTTGTTCTGTTTGACAAGAAAATGGGAGAACTGAAGGAAGACAGAGCAGACTTATACTACAAGTCTCTAATGAGATGCCCAGTCTGTAATACACAGAATCAGGATAATAAACAAGGAATTCTTGTCACTTTACTGTAATTTATAGCCAGCCAGCTCCATAGGGCAAAGTAGAACCCGCCTAATCCTTATGTGGCCTTGGGATATACAGAAAAATCCTCTAATCTCTGTTTCTAATCCTTCTGTTTTTACTGACATACACCAAATAACTGGGGCTGGGGGGGGAGAAACAAAAGAGAAAATAAAGAAAAGGCATACATCATGCACCCCTATCATGGAAAGGAGACACGGGCTGTAAAGGCTAACTAAGGAAGTTGGGCCTGATCATCCTCTCACTTCCCCTGACGTAAAACCCATCGGGTCCAAATCATGGTTGCTCTGTAGTCCATATGTACTGCAAACATGGATGCTGAGAGGCCACAAAGCCATTGTACAGCCCCCCTGATGAATTTCCCCTGGTGTGGAACATGTTCTTTCCCTGCCAGACTGAGCCAGTTTCACTAGCTCTGGGCAAACCCACACAAAAGTCCCCAGCACAGAATATGTTCCAGGACATGTCAAGGATTTGACAGGAGTTGGAAGGGAAAGTGGTCAGGTGCTCTTACTCTCAGGGGATAGGGACTATGGCAGTAAGGTCACAATTTAGAGCAGCCCTATGGCAGCAGCAAGATAGAGGAGGTAAAAGCTGCTTCACCTCAGTCCTTACATCACATCCTAGTACCAGTAAAGTGATTAATCTGGCTCACAGTTTTCTAATGACTGAGACATACTGTCCACTCTAAAAATAAAGATGTGAGAGGAACAAACTTAAAATCCCTTTTGCCAATCCATTTTTTAAAATATCCAACAAAAGTTAAGAATAGGAAAGGCTCTACACTGTACATAATTATTTAGAGCCTCCATAAGTCTCAAATTATTCTTGGATAAGGTAGTCATTCCATAAAACATGTAACTCACTCGCTGTTCAGCAAAGAAACAGAGACATTTCTATCCTTTAATGATGGGACAAACTGAAAATGCATTCTGTGTTGTGAGCAGAATAATTTGTGTAATAAGCAATTTGAGTTTGTTAGATAGTGCACATGTGTAAATCAGGACTATAATTCATGTGGCACAAGGCTACCAAATTAGTTTTCCAGCAAATGGTTTTTGGATAGCACCCTGGGGCCTTGATTTTTCACTTGGCATTTATTTTAGGCTTGCAGCAGTTTAGCTGTTAGATCCTTTTACTTCTGTCCCTTGCACATATTCTTTTACTATTTCATTCAATATGACTGCATATAATGCAGCATAACTGACTAGACAAGCACTGGATAAAAACATGTTAACAGAAAAGTATAGAAATAACAAACAGATACTTTCTGTCTACTTTTATTTTAAAGTAAGGAAAATGAAAAAAAAAATGTCTCCATCGGAAAGAAAGCAGAATACATCTGACTCTTTAAAGGTCCTCCATCTTAAGTCTGCTCAGAGTCCCACTTTTTATCACACAAACAGGCAAATTCTGACACTTCAGGTGTCAGTACAATGCAAACTGAATTATAGATAACTACAGACACACGGGAAAGTGAAAGCAAAGTGAGGATAGTTTGGAAAATAGAACTTGAAATACTTGGTTTGTAGTTTTATGTTAATAAACAGTATATTAAAAGGAATCTACTGAGATAAATGTATATTGAGTACTATTACGTGTTTTCTCTCTCCATACCCATTTTTTTTCATTTTCATACGTTATGGGGTTGTGGTTCTCAGGAGAGACATGATCAAACAAAAGGAATAGGATGAGGACACCTACATTTTGGGTTAACTGGAGGTTGGGGGAAGAGGGGGAGTGCAGTAAGGCAGACAGAAGATGTTAATCTCTCACTTCATTTATGTTATGTGAATGTGGACGATTGTCCTACCAGTTATTATTGAGAGGAAGGGATTAATTCTGCTGATGTTTTATAAAAAGTAGTGGCAGGATTTGCAAAGGGCCTCAATGCGAGGGAAGAAGGAAAGAAGAGACAAAGATGTCACCAAGTCAGCATAGGTGATGAGAGGAATTGTGGTATCAACAGTGACTGAAAAGAGGAAGAGGATATTTAAGGCAAAGGATTGGGAAGTTCATTTCTAACCATGTTATAGTATTTGCAGATTTTCATTCCTAATTAAAAAAAAATGTAAAATACATTGAGACCAGTTCTTATGAGTTCACATTTCCTTCTCACCTCGTAGACACTTTTTGTTCAGTATACATACTCATTTCAGTCAAGATACTGAGTATTTAAAACTTATTAATTGTCATAGAGAAGCTGTTTAAATCTGAGCATTATTAAGTCATTCTTTAACACAATGGTGCACTACATGTCTGATGTAACTGATGAGCTCTTACTGCTATCAAATTCTTTTCTGAGGGTGATGTTACTGAATTGACTACACATTTTTGTAATAATACAATACAAATGTGAATTTAATTGGTAATTTTATTAGCAGAAGAGAATCCTTTTGTCTGTAACAAAAACAAATGTCTTCCTTTTGCCAATTCCAATACTTTTTTCTTCTTAAAACTGCATGAAGATCTGTATGTTTTAACTTGCCCTCTACTGAAATAAGATTCATGATACCATACCTATTCAGAGTTATATCATTAGAAATTCAGTAATACCAGATGAAATAAAAGCCATTGTATAGTAATGATGTTATCAGATTGAGAAACCTTTTCTTCAGAAATCTCTTCAAAGTTTGTTAACTTAGTGAAGAAACTCAGAAACTAATCCTAATCATTGGATTTTTTGAGACATTTCTTTATTGAAATACTGGCAAGAACTCAAATCACTAACAGGGACACGAAAGGCATCGTTTTAAGATCTTTTATGGGCAAGAGATGCCTGAGGTTTCTCGATTGTAAAAGAAATAGTTATAAAAGATATAAAGTGGAATAGCACACTGCACATTTGGTACACTCCATGGGCCACATTTTTAACACATGTAAGTAGGCTCTGTGTTTTAGAAATGCATGTACAAATATGAACCTGAAAATGTGCACCCATTTACACAACTGTATAAATAAACTGAATTGGTATTCATGCAAATGGCTAGTCATTCAAACTGCATTTGGACACATAACTGCAGTACATTTTTAATATAGTTGCATTCTCTGCAGGTTGTGACACATTTTGTGTGTGCACACGCACACATGCAGCCCTTTCGCTCTTTTCTCTCCTTCTGCCTCTTTCCCTCCACTGTTTCCTTTGAGGAATCCCCCTTTTTCTTCCCCACTCCACCTAGGATCTCTATCTCTTGTCCCCTGGTGGTCCACCAGTTCCTTCTCTTCCTTTCCTTAAAGATCTGCACACCCATTTCTTTCTACCAATGGACATCTGCTCCCATCTTCCTTCACTGTGATTCAGTCTTCTCCCTCCATGCCCTGAAGGCTTCTGCTGTTGAGAAATATCCCCATGCTTTCCTGCTCACATATCTCTTCTTTATCCCAGCTCACCAAAAGCTGCTAGTATGGTATTGGGAAACCAGTTCCTGTTCCTCTGTGTAGTGGTAACACAGCCTAGGAAAGCAAAGTGTACTCATAGGAAGATGGTCAAAAGGCATCTGGAGCTGAGGAAGTGAAGGAGCAAAAGTGAATCTAAGTGGTGGAGGGAGAGAGCAAAAGCAGACGCAATGGAAGGCCCTATGCATTTGGGGAGGGTAGAACAGACGCCATCAATTTGGGAAAAAGGAAGAGGAAATGTGTATTTCAAACACAAGGAAGACAGGGGAATTTGATGGTGGGAGACAGATGTGGCACTTCTAGTAAAAGAATGCTAGCCCCCCCAAAGGGAAGACAAAGAAAGCACGAGGGATGAGGAGAGGAAAGACTGGGAGTTAAATGAGTGAGAGATTAGAGCATAAGAAGGAGGTGACTAGATGAAGGAAGGAAACAGAGTCCCTCGAATGCAGGAGAGGAAGAGGTTAGAATGGTGCAGGGAAGAAGGTCTGAAGTTTGCCATGGGCGGCAGAATGCCAAGAGCTCATCCTGCATGTGTCACAGCCTTGGGTAATGAAGGCAGGCAGTGAGGTAGAAACCTTTGAGAAGACTTTTTCCTCGAGACTTGGGCCAAAATGCTGTCCTCCACTTAATAATCACATCAAATGCCAAACAAAAAGCCTTTGGATTGTTTCCTTATAGTATTCAATGCAAGCTAATACAAACATCCATTCTCACAGTGAGAAATGGAGGAAATGTCATTTTTTGAGATATTTAAAACCAGATTGGCCAAAGCACTGGAAAATATTCTATAGTGAACACTACTGCATTAAACAGCTGTTGGACTAAGTTATCTAATACCAGGCTTGATGGCCTATAGTTGGTGACTTTCTGTCCAGTTGCCAGCGCATTGGTGTCCACAGAATCAAACACCACAATTGGTGCTAAATGTTACCTTTGTCTCAAGAACAGAGTGGTCATGAAGACAGCACTTTCACCACTTTGGTTGGTTACTTCAGCTCTGGGCTGTAAATACATCAGTGGGGCAGTGTGGGGAAACTGCCCCTATAAATACAGCAAAGGAACAAGAATCTCCACAGCTGTCAGCACAACAACTTTCAGAAGCCTTAAACTCACACACATTTAAAGGGAAAGAAAAAGAGTACTGAGTTGATGGCTTAGATTCCAAGAAATGCAGATTTCTTAAATTGTGTAATCTGCATTACTTAATAGAGCAAGGAACCAATTAAGAACAGTCCCCTATTCAATTTAATTAGGCTAACTACAGGTAAGGGAACCATATGGTATAGGGAGGAGCATTAGGTGGAGGTATCTCTCATCTCTGACCCCTCCACTGTGACAGTGTTAAAAATATCTAGTGCTTGACTTCCACTCTTATAATGCTAAAAGTAAATGAATCACATACTTTACATTAGCAAGACTTTGAAATTGTAAGCTCCAGGCATTCTATACCGTGATGCTGGAACGAATTGAAGGGAAGCAATTGATGTATTAATTTTTTTCTAAATGAAAGTTATGTCTAAATCTTAATTCCAACTTTTCTAAAACTTATATTTTACATAAATCTATGTATTACCTTTTAAAGTGACCAGAAAAGCAAACTTGATGTGTCTTTTGAACTGCATTCTAGATGTTACAGGACAGAATCTTGGTATTTTCAGCAGTGTTCTAAGAAGAAATGTAAAGCTGAGAGCAGCAACATTTCCCTTTCAGTAGTCTTACAAGTTGCATCTTACATAGCTCTAATCTTCTCTCTATTTAATGGAGAAATCGAGTTCTGTGACACTCCCATCTAAATTCCACTGAAACTCTCTCTCGCCCCGCTTGTCTGGTGTAGCTGGGCATATTGAAGCTTGGCTTGTGCAATAGAGAAATAGGCAAATCCACAAGGAGGGGAACCAGAAATGTCCAATACTGAGAAAACATCATATACAAGGAAGAGAACATTCATGAATGCAAATGTAGAGAAAATGGGGGGGAGGGAGAATATATAAATCATTTGTAGGTACTTTTAAACTGTCCAACTTTCACTTATGCAGGCCAAAGCAAGATGATCATATCTGGTTATTTAGATAGCATAAACAGAGAAAATGTTGTGTATCTTTGGTACTTATATGGTTCTGTACCTGACTGCCTCACAATCTTTTTAATATATTTGTCCTCACAACATAAATGTGAGGTTGGGAAGTACTATCACTCCCATTTTACAGTTCAGGAACTGAGCCACAGAAAGACTAAGTGGCTTGCCCAAGATCAGACAGGAAGCCTGTAGCAATGAAGGGAGTTGAATCTGGGTCTCCCAAATCCGAGGCAAGCATCCTTTCTGTCTGAGTCTACAACACTTTAACATACATCTAAGCAGACATATGAACATTTTTCTCAACCACTAGTCTATTACATTAGAAGCACTATGTGTGTAGCTCTGAGTAATGCAGTGAATATGAAAATCATCCAAAAACTAGAATTCACTTCAAATAAATGATGAGTTGGACCATCAAAAGACAATGACCCAGTTCCACAATTATTCCATTGACATCACAGGAGTCCCCAGTAGAGTTGCCACAAGAGACAGATATTCTCTACTTTAAAATATCGTGATGTTTGGTTTTTAAATTACATTTTTATTTCAATTAAATTTAAATTTTACATTTTTCATTTCAATATTTCTTAACACAAGGTCCAATTGTTTTCCACAAAAGTAAACATGGACAGCGGTTGGGAGCATCAAGAAGTTTTCAACAGGGAAAGGAAAATGAAGAATCCTTTACTTTAGTTTAATCTGACAGAGGAAAATCAGTTCTTAATACTTCTTCTATTAGCAATGCTAACAGCAGCCTAGATTTCAAGCCCAGAAGGGACCATAGTCTGATTTCCTGCACACATAGGCCATAGAATCTCACCTAGATTTTGAGTTTGTTTCTCTTTACTGTTATAAGTGTGCAAGTAATTGTAAGGTATTCAAGGAGGGCTTTACAAATTGCAGTCACAAGATGCCATTGACGTGGAGTCAGGACATCAATTATCTTCCCTTTTTTATTCTGCTGGTAAAAAAGGATGGATTTGGCAGTGTGTTCTTTCTTTCTCTGATCTTGTTACTGAAGTGAAAAATCCCTGAGTTAAAATATTCATGGGATCACCCAAGGTCACCCAATAGCCCAGTGGTCACTTCTTTTTCTTGCTCTGAAATCTACCTCTGATCTTACACAACCCCTGAAGGGGTTGTGTATTGCATAATCATGTATTCTATCAGCCTGCTCCTACTTCCCTGTAACTTAATGGGAAAACTCCCATTAATTTCAATAGAAGCAAAATTGAGCCCTAAGTGAGGCACGTTTAAGAGCACACAGAAATTCTAGCCATCAACACCATGGCTCTGGCATAATCCTAGCTTTTCCTGCCCCACAGCTACTTTGAAGACTAGGGACTGAAGAGGTCTTCAATAAATGGTATAGACTTTGGGCTCCCATTAGGCCCTGTCTCTGGGTATGGTCCCCATTTTATGCTGAATAATGATCCCATATTACTGAGCAAAGTTTAATAACTAAAGTACACACTCTATTGTTAAACTTGGTTGAAATTTGATTATTTTTCTTTTTATAATTTTGATAGATACAAGTAAAAAATGCTTGAAAATAAATGTTATCTATTTAAATTTTCACAGTCCATATTTTATGACAGATATCAAGATTCAAAAAGTTAAAGCTTTATAAACTGTTAAACACAAATTGTCAACACCACATGTCAAAATATACAAATTGTCAATGCCACTTGCCAAATACACCAAGTAAATATCCTTAAATCAAACTCTAATAAGTTCTCAAGTATAATTTTTCTTACTTTTCCTCTCTGTAAGTTTCTATTATCATCAATGCAAATATTTTTCATTGGTTTGTGTGTGTACTATGAAATTGACATTTACTGTCATTTACCAATAAAAATCTAAATAAAATAAATAAAAAATTTAAAAATCTACATTTAGGCTTGCAAGGTTACACATTTAGTTTGTGACTGCCATCAACAGACATAGATATAAAAAAAGAATTTGCACAATGTATAATAAAGACCATCACACCTCTATACACTGATGCTGACATCAGCTCAGAGTCAGACCCAAAGAATGAATGAATGGGAGAACAGTTTGCTATAAAATCCACCTCTTCACGTTTCAGATTTTGTGATGTTCATTAAAAATATACACTCTTTTTAATGTTCTTGATCAGTATTATCAGTTCTTGATACAGTGAAAAGTATTATTTATCATCTTTAAAATGTAGATCCTTGTTTCTTTTAGTTTCACTATAAGAATCTACCCCAATTCACGTTTTGAAGCAGCGCAGGTCAACACTTTTTATGCTACTAAATTTTATTTCACATAAGACTTATGCCACGACCTGAGCTAATATTGTGTTCTATACACCAACTCAGAATCAGGGCGCACTAGTATTCCATACAATTTATGAATTATCTGAGCCAAACTAAGTTTAATAGCTCAAAAGATGAGATTTAGAAGGGAAAGAAAACTATTATATATGAATTAACCCTGCCAAACAAAGAAATCTAAAAAAAAAGATGCCTTATTAAAACATATTTAGGCATAAATCTATCACTAAATTAATCTAGGGCATTCTAAGCAAGAATAAGGATATATAATCTGCAGGAAAGATATCCAGATGCACATCAACAACATTTAACATTTAGAGGGCAGCTGGTAAACCGGATTGTATTCCTTTTGAAAAGGCATTATGATGCAGTTGTTTATTCAGCAAAACAAACTGTTCCCTGTGTCTGTTAACAAGGCTGGCTTTGTGCAACACAGACTTCTGCGGTGCTGACTCCTGTTTGGAACCATTTCACACTAATTAGAAATAAGAGAAAAGGCTATGTTCATAAACAGTCCAGCCCAAGACCTCTTTCAAGCCACTTTTTCTGAAAGTTAACTCACTTGTAACCCTGCATGAATAAGAGTTTTGCACAAACAGTTTAGAGAAATATATTGTTAATAATAGTCATCCTGCTGTGCAAGACACTGGCAAAATTTTTAGATAACAGAACAAAGCCTATGAAATTATGGGTTCTGAAATACCATGCAATCTTGTTTTCTAAGGCTAAACCCATAATGATCTTGAACTGTTTAACAAGGAAAAAAGGAGTTAGTCAGAAAAACGAACTAATTTAGTAGTGGATTAAATGTATAAATTATCTTCATATTTCACCTACTTATGACTAATATCATAGGATATTCCACAATCAAAATAAGATATAGGAATCCCAGATGCATTTTCACTTGGAAACCAAAGATGGTGTTGAAGGACACTGAAGGAAATTTTTAAAACTAGACTGGACAATGCTGTAGAAAGTGTGTACTTGGGGGAGGGGAACAACTATTTACTGGTAAGGCCTTTTAGGTCTTATCCATTTCAATAGGCCTGATTCATGCTGGATAGTGGTTATAGTGGGACTACTTGCATGAGTGGGAATGTCCACACTGCAATTAAAAACCTGCAGCTGGCCCATGCCAGCAGACTCAGTCTCGCAGGACTCGGTCTAAGGGGCTATTTAATTACAATGTGGATATTTGGCTTTGAGCTGGATCCTAAGCCCTGTGACTCCATGGGACGGGAAGAGCTTGAACCCAAATGACTACACCACAATTAAACAACCCCTGAGCCTGAACCACAGTCAGCTGCAATGGGCCAGCCTCAGGTGTGTTTAATTTCAATGTAGATATAGTGACTCATGTAAGTAGTCCCACTGAAATCAGTGGAGCTACTTGTGTAAATGCCATGCAACACAAGTCAGAGTTGCAGAATCGAGTCCTTTGTTTCTGTAGCTCCATGACATACTTCACCAAATTAGTACAGTCAGAAATGGTCCAATGGCAGGGTGTTACCAACAATATTAATACATCTGAAAAAATTTATACTATTTGTATAAGTGGCGGGGGGGGAGGGGAAATCACATACTTTGTATACAAATTTTCTTCCATTCCATATTGATCTCATTTTGTCCTTGATTTTATGATGAAATTTAATGTCTAGATCTCATTGCAAAACGAGGGAGACCCTAATATTATGCATCATATCTGGAAATCATGAGTTATTTCCATAATGGAAAATCTCACAGATTATCAGAGACAAGGATAGTAGTTTCCTATAGATCTGAGACTCATTGCTAAAATATAAGAAAAAAAATAGATAAAACAAAAGGAACAGAGACATGAGAAATATAGAAAATTTATTTTATTATAGAACATTTGTAAACTGTAGTCTCTGTTGCAGTAATAAATGGAATTGAGAACTGCTGGATGTTAAATTTCTGTTCCTGATCAGTCCTTACTCTCAGAATTGTCCATTTTCTTTTGAAATGTAACAAAGGGTAATTTTTCTTGCATCTATTTAAAGTCTGCCAAATAAAAATTACAAGCAATTAAAAACAAAAACATAGAACACTGTTTTAGAGTAAAGAAGTGATGTCTTTATCTATAAAGCCTGATTCACCTCTTGACATTGTGACCACCTTTTTCATTACTCTCCATTGTTTTCAAAGAAGTAGGGTCTATATAATTGGGTCCTAGGATGACAAGGTAAATTAAATGAGCATTATGGACACAAGCCTCAGAACTACTTAGATAATTAGCTGAGGGCCAAATCCATCTCCTATTCAAGGGAACTGGAGTATTTCCATTGCTTTCTAATGAGAGTGAGATTGGGGGCCCACATGGCCAGATTTCCCAAAGATCTTAGCTCTCACTTAGGCACCACAATGAAACACAATGAACAATGAAGATTTTCAGAAGTACACACAGCCATTATTGTCATAGATTGTTTCAATTGACTTCTATGGGTACTGGATCAGGCCCTAACAGACCACTAGAATTTATAAAAAATGTGACTGAGGAGTTGCTCAAAGAAATCAGAAAAAGAAGTTCTGACAACCTATCACCAGAAATGAATAACAGGAACCATACTTTCAGTAAGTACATTCTGAACATCTTTTTGCAGATTAATTTACATGCTGAAGTCTACAAATTGCATTGATTGTCTCACCACCAAATGTTCATTTGTTCTTTGACTTTCAAGTGTTAAGGGAAGCAAACCTTTGATATTCCTCTCCGATTTCTAAAAATTGGAATGGTAGCATGAGATGGATAAGAAGATCATTCAAAACTGGTAAAGACCAAACAAGCTATGTGAAAGTTGTACAAAAAGCTAACTGTTAAGCTTAGTTTATCATGGTAAATTGAGAAATTAAGTAAAAACCAATCTGTATCAATTCCAATATAAAATATGCCTTTGTATTTCTTTCCATAGTGAAGAGAATTAGAATAGTGCCTATTTATTAATTTAATAAACATTACTTTCTAGTATAATTTGACTTTTTAATTCCATGTGATCCTCTTTTATTCCTTAAACCCAAAGAAAAAGCTGTAGCTGTTGTTTCATCACTAAATTTTTCATGGATTTTACTCTACACCATTACCTGTAGTTTGTACACTAAAAACCATCACTTAATTTCTATTCTATTTTTTAAAATTTTCACTTCTTGAGAAGTTATTTTTTATTTTATTTGTATGTGATGTCCATGTAGTTCTTTGTGTGTGCAATTTTATTCCTTTTTAGCATTGTTTCAGCATTGAATTTGGTTTTTTTGTTTTTTGAAAGAGTCATATGTTGCAGGTCTGACCTCACTAGGAAGCTTACCATAATAAAAAATAAATGCAATGAAAGAAAAAAATACGATTAAAGAAGAAAATTAGCAGTATGAAACTACCAAGGTTCTATGAATGGCAGTGAATAAATAAATAATTCAAGAACAGTTTGACTGTATATATTTAAGATTTCCTAGAGACTCCTATTAACTAATATGATGACAGCATCACATAGTTTGCATTGTTTTGTCTGGTTTGCAATAGAGGGACGATGGACCTATTTAGCAAGGCCAAATTTTTAGATGCATAGATTTTCAAAAAGCCTATGCTTTAGGAGCACAGTTCACTACTTTGTCTGTCTGTGACCACACACGCACTGCCATGTAGCTTTTGCCCTTTTTGGAAGTCTTGACCTGAAAGCAATACTTCCTAGAATGACATCCAAAGGTCAGTAAATTCTTACTGTTAATACTTGTGATATCCTTGAAAATACTGTTCTCTGGTGCAGGTATTTTAAAGAAGGCTCCAAAACACTCATGAAAAAGGCCTCCACATTAAATATTTGATGAATAACCAATAGGTTTACAGCTTTTAAAAGTCTGGTTACTAATAGTTATATTCCAACTGTGTGTCCTGCCTCAAGATAGAGTAGCTCTACTAGCTTATTTAATCTTGCTCTGTTTCACAAGCCATAAAAGCCATTACTCAGGCCTGGTCCACACTTAAATTAGACTGACCTAGCTACATCACTCAGGGCTGTGAAAAATTGTGCCCGCTGAGTGCTTTAGTTGGGTTGACTTAACCAGCAGTGTAGATGCAGCTAGATCAATAATATAATTCTGTCAATCTAGCTACTGCCTCTCAGAAGTGGATTAACTAAATTGGTGGAAAAATCCCTTCCATCAATATAGGAAATGTCTGCACTATGGTGGCATAAGTGAAATGCTGTCACACTTGTATTGTAGACTTTGCCTCAGTAGTTATAGCATTAGCAGTATAGATGTGCAGAGTCCACATGTTACTCTCAACACACACACACACGAGACCAGGTTTGTGTCCAAAATTCACCCACTATCTAGGGTTGCCTTTAGCAATGATCAAACAACCCATGGCTGAGTTTCATCCTGAGATGGGTATTTCTAAGCATTTCCCCTCCAAGACTCCCTGTTGTATCCCACCGGCAGTCTCTCTTTTTCAAGAGAAAGATCCAGAAATACCTTTTAAAACGTGAACTACAATTACCAGTAGTGAGATTTGCATGGAAGGCTGCCTGCATGAGGTAATGTGGGGCAGCAGGATGATCCCTTCTAGCACCAGACTACTTTCATAAGCCGATAGGAAAGTCTAAGGAACAATACTACTATGTTGTATTTGTACTGTGTATTGACTAACATCCTGGGTTCTCACACTGCTTTACAGACATTCCAATATGCCTCACAACACCCTTGCAAGTTAAGTAAGCACCATTGTATTCATTTTAAAAACCTGGGAAGATGCGATGATGCATTGGTCAATAAGAAGTTCTTATTCTTTTTTTTTTTTTTTTTTTAATGTTTTTGCTTTATTCTTTAATGTTAAGTATCTTGGACTTAACAGCAACTCTTGCATTTTAAAATTAGGAAACAAATATGCTTCTACATGAGGAGGCTCTGAAGAGTTGAAGCTACTCTCCTGACTGTTGCTAAAAGATTTAACATAAGCAATCAGTTCCACTCTCTTAAGTAGAAAGTAAGGCACCAGTTCAGCAAAGAACTTCAGCATCTGCCAAATTTTAAACACTTGAGTTTTCTCATTGACTGAATTGGGACCAAAATGCACCAATTTTGTGATAGTTTCCAAACTCCTGGAATCTAATGGTCTCATCTGAATTGTAAGCTACCAGTTCACAGCACACAAATGGGTAGAGTTGGGACCAATGTTATCATGGGATTGGTTTTTTCTATTGATCAGTGTGTTAAAATACCAAAAAAGTATTCTTGTAGAAAAAACATGCATAAATACAGATCAATTACCTTTCTCCTGTCAAATGCTCTTCCTGATCTAATTATTTTCATCCTTTTCCAAAACATCAGTTCATTATATCACTGAAAATCCAGTTTCTGGCATGAAAATTGTTTTAAGAGCACTAGTTCTCATTCTTCATTAACTGAATACATTTTGCTCAGAATAAAAGTCATAGAAAAAAATCCTTTATTGGAGCTTTTGAACTCACTAGTTGTAGACTACAAAGAGTCCAGCGCTTTGCCTCTCACCACCATAGAACAGAAGCGCTACCTTTTCTTTGGATCTTGATATACAGAATATGTTACTGAGTGCCTATAAAAGGATTTGTGAACCTTGACGGAAATCAGAGGTGAAAATGACAGTTCAATGTCTGATTTAAGTTTGAGAGATCCATGGTAAAGTATTCTTACTTACAACAGATGCTGACCAAAAAAAAACCCCCAAAAAACAAGCAGCAAAGCCATGTTCAGACTTATATTACTCTCTGTCTGCTCCTGTCCCTTTCCTGAGCTGTCGAATCCAAAATATTATTTGAAAGGTAAAGGGATTCTATGTTGTTTAACCACCCATTTGGTGAGACAAGGTGGGTGAGGTAATATCTTTTACTGGACCAATTTTTGTTGGTGAGAGAGACCAGCTTTCAAGCCACATAGAGCTCTTCTTCAGGTCTCGCTCTTTACCCCAATACAATTTTATGCAAGGAGAAAGATAAACATTGTTAGTTGTTGTTATCAACACAATTAACACCAACACCTTCAAACTCGTGCTTCTTTAAGACCCAAAGAAGAGCTCTGTGTAGCTCAAAAGATTGTCTTCTTTCACCATTCTCTCTAATATCCTGGGACTGACATGATTACAACTATACTGCATACAACCCATTTGGTGTCTTATTAATTATATTTTTCTATTATTAATACTTAAAACCCATATGATGCTTTTCTTCTACAAAAATGAGTCAAATTCATTAGGGGCTTAGACCATGTGAAGTCCTCTGGATTTCAATGGAAGTACCCAGAGTTTGTCAGTGCAAATTTTTGCTCATTTAGTAATCCATATCCTGAGTGTTTATGGAACATTTAATTGGAAATAATAATAGTTTGATGGTGTTAGTGTTAAGCATTTTGTTAACAATGGGTAATGTTTATCTTTCCCCTTCCACAAAATTGTATTGGCATCAGGAGTAAGAGATATAATATCCCCAGGGAAACGTTTGTTCTGTCACTATCTCTGCAGGTTTATCTCCCCCAAAATTAAATGTGTCATGAACTAGGACTGGTTAAAATTTCAGTTGTAACTGATTTTTTGGTGGAAAATTGGATTTTTGGCAAAACAGATTTTGTGGACAGTGTCTACTTTCCAGTAAAAATTTAGACCTTTTGTAAAACCTGAAAACCCAAATTTTCCTTTGAATTTTTATTAATTTTTGTCAAAATTTTCTGCAAAAAAACAATAATTTCCTAAGCATCTCTATTAGGGACTCTCTTTTCATACCTCGATTAGCTGTATAGAAGTTCTGTGGTGGACTTATAGTCTGTTTAACCCACAAATGGCAAAAGAATAGGGACTGTTCAAAGTAGCAGCATTGGGAAGTCTGTATCTACTGTGCAATTACTTATCATTCACATGGTACATTATCTTTCAAGGAATAGTTGTGGTAATCAGTGGTAAATGATTTCCAATCAATCTACTGAAATTCCAAATCCATTTCAGAATAATGGGACAAGGCCATTCATTGACTCTCATTTTAATCATGCCGCCTTTTCAGAAGTTCTTGAAATACAGCTAACTATGTGGACACTGTATATGATCTACATTTACAGATGGGCCCAAATTCTGAAGTTTAGTTCTGAACCAGAACTTCCTCAAATTTGCAAAGAGTTCAGTTGCCAGGTTTTGGTCTGGCCTTTAATGGACAAAGACTAAAATCACTAACTTTGGAACTATTATAGATTATTACTTACATTATGTATACACTATTATTATTGCAGTAATGCCAGGAGACCCCAATCATAGACCAAGACCCTATTCTGCTCGGCATGGTACAAACAGAATAAAAATAAAGTCACTATAGCGTTGAATGCAAGCTCCTCAGACCTACAGAAAACCAGCAATGAGAGTAGTCCTTACCCCAGAGATCTTACAGTGGAAGTGACCTATACAAATTAGACAATGGGTCCTGGGAACTCCATAGAAAGGTGATGAAAGAGTCCCCTTAGGCTTTTTCCCAGATGGTGGGAGACCTGGCCATGTCAAATTATTTACACTGAGTGGCTTATACACTGCCCCCAGTTTCTTATTTTGTGCAACGGGGACCCTGTCCTTTGTGGCCCTCTTTAAGTCTCTTCTGATGGGATATCAAAAGAAAAATTAAATGTCTCAACGCACCTGGAATAACTTCTTCCCAGAACCAACTCAAAGGGAAAAAGGCTAAGCGGTGCCTTCTTACTTCGGGGCTATCGTAGATAGCAGTTTTTGAGCGGTCCTTCTGGTTGGGCTGCTAAATCGGGCTCACTATATCAGGCTTACTCTTGGAATTCACTGCACTCCCCATAGGATTGGGCTGGAGATCTCCTGAATGGGAGTTTCCCCTCTGGCTTCAGAAGTCACTCCAGCAGTCTCCTGCTCAGAGTGATCTCATTCCACAGTTGACTGCAGTTTCCTGTGCTTTTTAAAGGCTTTCTCGGTACCATACATGATTGATGGGGTCAGAAGGGTGGGGCAGACCTTAAACACAGGGCCTCCCTTTGCCTTTCTCATCAGTGTGGGGTCCATAAATCCTGTTACAAAAGTATAAACTAGAGATTAATTTATAGTGTGAACAATTATCCACATTTTCACAAATTTTGACTTGCTTCTTGACCCATCCATGTTTGCATCCCTTTTTATTTGCCTTTCCATGAAATCTGTTCTTATTATAGGTATTGCAGAATGGCAGTCATTTATCTGAATTCCTCATCACCACATGCAAATAAAGGTATCTGCAAAAAAACCCAGCTTTGTGATGGACTCCCTGTTCATAGTGTTTGTCATTCACACAAAGATTAGAAATGATTCCACCTGATTTATCTGTGGTATGTGATTGAAGTCATCTAAAAAGACAATGACTAGTAAAAGATCTGGTCAAATAAGATGGTTTGTGGACAACTCAAACGGAGATGTACTTGCATAAAGTGTTAAAACAATTACAGAAAAAAAGGATAAATTAATAAATATCAAAATCTTTGTGGATAATCCATAAACAAAAAGAAAAAGTTAAACCTGATGTAATGACAGACTAAAAGTGCCTATTGAGAAATCGTGATTGCAATGTTAGAATTATTGTTAAATTGGAATTATTTTTTTTTAAAAAGTTGCCACTGTAGTTTTAAAACTATAACTGAACAATGATTGCTCTATTGTGTACCACTTCAGGGAAACATAACTAAACCCCTGTGGAAAAGAGACCATTAACATGCAAATGAAGAATCCCAATCACCTGAACATTTTTTTTTCCTAGACCAAGGTATAGGCAAGATCAAAAGAGAATTTGAGCTGTCAGGTTCCAGGAGAGGAAATTAGAAAAATAACTCCAGGTCTAGCAAAGGAGGTGGGTGGTTATGAAAGACAATTTAGAATGGCTACTATATGGGAAAGGATAGAGATCACTTCTGAAGACAGGATACTTCAGTAGGCAGTAATTATTTCTACATGAACACAGCCAAAGAATTCCATAGCTAATTGACAAATGCAAGTTAACACCTCCAATTTAGAGGACTCTCAAGGATATATTATATCATGAGGATGATACTGGGTATGTGTCAGGGAGGTAGGACGGGAAATTTGTTTATGCAGAAGAATCCTGATAGTAAGGAGATGTCTGACACCGAAGAGGCCTAATATGAACCAGGTGAACATACAGAGTGGACAGACAGCAATGCTGGCAGGAGGAAAAGCCTCTGAAAAACTAACACAGAATTGGCCAAAGATGGGAACATTTATTATCTGATTTCTCTTCCCTATGACTATAAGGGGTGTGTCTTTCCTAGAGAATGATATCCAGTGTGAGAGCAGATGTGATTTTATACCTTTTATATTTGTTTTTATAGGATTTTCTCTCACTTTTCCCAATCAACTTGGCTTTCCTTAAAATACTTGTGTTTCAGACCATTTGGGGGTATGTCACTGCAGTCCATTCTCAGAAATCAGAAAGTCTGATTTCCGAGGGGACACAGAAGGAGGTGACAAGTACTTGCTGTTAGGCACTCAGCCAAAAAGTCATAGGGTAAAAGACAGCCTACTTCCCAAATGCTGACTATAGTCAACAAAATATATGAGAAGAGCCTGGTGGCTAGTATGAGACACAGTATAGGGCACCAAAGTGAAGAATCAGGTACACTATTTCCTACAAGTACTTTGCTCAGTTTTACTAGTAATTTAAAAGATACTTATTTATTACCCAATAACAACTATGTTAAACTCTAGTTCAGGTCGAGTGCATATCAGTTACTTCAGAGTAAAAACATTACAGGAATGTTGTAATTATCCCAAAATCAAGTGTTATTAAGACAGGATATTCAGAGTTAAGGTTAAAGGTAAAAGAAACCCACACAAGTTGAGTTATGGAATGCACACTGAAGATACTCATACAGTTTTCATTCTGCCCTGTAGTGACGCCATGAAATAACCATAAAAGTGCAGTCCTAGATTAGCTGGAACTGATTTCTGAGGACATTACTCCATCCCCCTTCCCCCACCCGCCTTTTTTTTTCCTTCATCACATCACCGAGGGGCAATTTAAGGTTCTTTTAGTACCTTAAATGTGCACTTCCTTCCTTCTCCAACTACATCGCTAAGCCTCTATTTCCCTTCCTACCCTTTGTTTGTTTTATCTATCAAGACTCTAAGCTTGTATAGCGACTGTCTTTTGTTACATGTTTATACAATATACGGTGCAACAGGTTCCTTGTCTCAGGTGGGGCCTGTAGGTATTACTGCATTGCAAATAAAAACAAATTCCATAGTTTTCTATCAGGGAATACTTGATCAGTTAGGCCTTTTCCCATTTTAAGACTATTACTGAGTATAACAATTTCATTTACAGTAGTAACATTGTTTCTTATTCTCTTCCTTGTCCTCAAAAGTATAATATTGTCTTGTTTCTAGGTATACAAATAATTGTTAATACAATGTTTAAATAAGATTTTTTTCAGTGGCGAGCATACTGATTTCACTCAATAGATAAAATGATATATAACAGAATGAAATTTATTTTGGCTGTGTAACATTTCTACATGTATCAAATATTGATTCAATTTGGTTATTATTCCAGAGCTATACCAAATCAAGAGCTAGGTGGAAATTTTTACAAGCTAGTTATGATTGTTGCTAATAGTTAATATGAGTAATGTTGTTTGACTCAGTATCTCCAAGTACTCTGAGCAGAGAGGAGGCATAAAATGAGAGAAAGGCCATGCCGTTCAGCCCAGTACTGTTTAGCAACACAAAGTGGCTGCTAATTTAGACCCAGCTCTCGCTCCTGCAGAACACAATGCTTGCAATGATTGTGGGTAGGTATAGAAGCAATTAGGAGTGAGAGAAGAGAACTGCAATGTGAGGTAAGGTGGTTAGGGTGCGAGTCATGTTGGGGGGCGGGGAAGGGTCTGGCCTGTGGGAGTTCTGATTTATCTGTAGTGGGTGAAGTGTGTAATTGCATTTTGAACATAAGTTGTGCTTGTCTTCTTTTCTGCAGCAAGTGCATGAGGAGATTTTCAACAGCACCTGCATGGGAGATAGAAGTCCCTAGTATTATGCAAGAGGTGATTAAAGATGCCTGAGGATGGAAGGGACACATGCAAGGGGGAAAATGGTGGTTTTAGAATGAGGTTAGGGGACATATTGTGTCTCTTTGCATGGCTTGCATATATTGCTATGAGCAAACCTTGGCTCCCCGATCTGGCTGAAAAAAAGAAGAAGACATGCCCCCTGGAACCAAGTTGCCTGGTGGTTGTCTGTGCAGTATCATGGAGAAAAGTCAAAGAAGTGTCCGGAGAAAAAACAAATCACCCATTAGAGTAAAAAGCCACTTCCCCAAAACTTCATGAAGAAGAAAACTACAGTGCCATGTCTGTTAACCTTTCCCCCTTTCTCAACAGGTATTAGCTATGTGATATATCAAGGGCAGAGGGTGGCAGGAGAGTATGCGAAGGGAGATATATCAGCCCTAGGATGATCAGGGCTTTATTCCCTGCAGCCTAACTGAAGTCATGAGGGGGCAATTAGGAGCCATCTGAGGCCAATTAGGAATCAGCTGGTGCTCCATAAAAGGGCTCCGCGCCCCCCCTCCTCCCCCTCCCCAAACACACAGGGCACAAGCTGGAGGAAGCAGAGGTGTTGTGCAGTGTGGAGCAGATTGGAGTAGTAGAAGCAGATTGGAGTAGTGAAGTGTGGGAGAGTGGAGGAAGCCCAAAAAGGAGGTAGTGAGCCCAGCAAGGGGCAGCAAGGACAGAGGGCCTGAGAGGCCAGAAGGACTGAGGGGGTAAAGTAGCCCAGGGGAAGAGGCTGCAGCTCCAAAATACAGAGCAAGCAGTCTAGAGCTGCTGGTCATAGGGCCCCTGGGCTGGGACCCGGAGGAGCAGGTGGGCCCGGGTCCCTCCCCCCCTCCCCCAGGGAAGATGGGGTGATGGGCACTTTCCTGGCCCCCCAACAGGAGCGAAGCACGTGATCCACTAACGGGGAGCTGGCCATTGGCCACAGCTACCATTCAGCTTAGATATGAGAACAAGATTTTGTTCCTCAGTTTTTCACCTTCTGAATACATTTGTCTCCGTACATAACCCATTTTCTCAAGATGTGTGCTCACACTTTTAAAAACTTTTTATTTAAAGTTGTAAGGGCACTTTGCCACTGACCCCTTTCCACTGACATGGAAGCAATCCCTCTTGCTGCTACAGATTTAGTGCACTGTATCTTTTAAATTTGTTCATCAATTGCCATATTGCATAATTTATTCAGCCCAAGAGGTGCTTGTCTACACATACACACACACTAAGCATGATGTGGAATATTCACTATAAGTAAAAGCAGTAAGCACTATGCATTTGTATTACAACATGATGTACCGTGGGCCAGAACCCTCTTTGATATACATCAGGATAAAACTATTAAAGTCAATGAAATTACTCCAGGATTACAGTAGTGTAACTGAGATCAGAAGCTGATTGTGTCTTCTTCCCTGTCTTTTTCATATACACATTATAATTGTTTGGGACAAGGACAACACTTCTAATGAATGAATTCTACTGTTAACCTACATCCTGTTATTAAGTGTTCTCTTGTATTATCTTAACATGGACAATTTTCCAACTGTTCTGATAGATACACTGTTTTTATTGTACCTAAAGTACCAAATGTTATGTATTCCTTATGAAATTCCTATTAATTATTATTCTACTTAACAGCTTTTTCCCTACAGAGTTCTTGGGAGGCATCCCATAAATAATAAACTAGGGATGTAAACATTAATGTTGAAAGGAACTTCACCATCAGTGTCCTCAGGGAAACATCTTGTAGAACTTTTATCACAACAATTCCAAAGAGTTTTTGAGTTGTTTGGAAAAGATCCTGATCTCATTCCATGAACTACCAACTGTTAAAAGACATATAACATAGATTGTATCAAAAATATTAAAACTAAAATCTTGAATGGAGATAACCCCAAACACATCCAACTACACACATCTGAGTTTTGTGTGGTTCCTGCTCCAGGTCTGTTTTAACAAGCATGTCCCTCTTCAATCCTGAACAAGCTGTGTTTTCTGGGATAGTACCAGAGAATCATATTTTCCTTGTACAATGGTTAAAAACAACTAAGGCAAGATTTTCAAAAGGTTCCATGTTACGTATACAGATGTCTGCACAATGTTTTCATAAACAGGATAAAAATAAGCAAGTACACAGTTACTCTCAGAGTAGGCCAGCTCTGGAAATTTGCCACAGCAATGGACCACAGCCTTTTTTTTTTTTTTTTTTTTTTTTAATTAAAGAGAGACCACCTTTACCAGGGAGTGGGAAATTCATGGGAATCAACATGTCCATTCAACCGTTGATCTCTTTGCAAAATCAGTGAGCAAGGATGCCAATTTCTGTCAAATGCAGGGCTGGGTTTTGCATTGGGTAAACCAGTAGCTAGATTGAGGCCAACTCATCATTACACATAGTTTGTTTATCTGATGACTATTACGTTGCCTAATAGCCCTTGATCAACACTGTGCAGCTCTATTTAAATTGGAGATGGCCCTTTCCAAGCACTAAAATTAATTTTAAAGAAGAAAAATAGGTAAAATGTTATCTTCAGATTGTGGAGACATATTAAAACCATGCCTGTTTGGTTCTATCATAGTCAAATGATGCTTGTATAGTTAATCTTCTTGAAAGGCAGAATGTGGTTGGAGCTTTTAAGGTAAGTGAACATTTAGATCTCATCACATCTCTTAGCACCACATGATTCTGAAGTTCAAGTGGAAAAAAATATTTAATCCAGACCACCAACATGTTGCTTTAACTATGAAGAGGGGAAGTATTCAAACTATTTTTTAGTCACTAAAACAAACAAACACCAACCAAACAAAGCTTTTTTTTTTTTCAAATTGATTGACATTGTGAAAGAAGGAACAGGAGGAGAACAGATGGAGGGCACATTTCAATATCACCATCACAGTAAATGCAACTCTTTAGTAAAAGGCTATAAAAAGGGGATAGCAGGGGGAGGGACACCATAATGGATGCTAGCATTTCAGTGATTTACCAGCGACTCTTTTGACTAGCATTTCTATTCATGAAAGAATACACAGAAAGCCAAATTTGATCCAGATGAAGTCAGGGGGAAATCTCCCATTAACTTTGTTGGAATGATAGCTGATCTCATCTGTACCGACCAGCATAGATGATAGTTTTATCTTAATACTTTGCTGAAGAATGTTTCATTCTACTTTTATGCATAGATTACATGATAATCTGCAGTTCTGTGCATCTGTCATGATAACAAAATTTAGAAGCCAGTATACAGTCTTCAAAAATATATTATTCATATATATTCAGCTGGTTGAAATAACAAAAATAAAAAATATATAGGATAAGAAATCACTATTTTCCACAATACCAACACTAACCAGAACCAACAAGGGGCTTCATGTCAACCGATATAGGTTGTATCAAGTGATCTATAATGTTCTAACAATGTCACTTCTGTGTCTCATCCACAATAATAGTATAGGTCCATGTTGCCTGAAGTCTTATTCTTAAAAGTGAAAATGCTTTCAGTAAGATAACAAAATATAAATATGTAGAAAAATAGGTCTCTTCATTCTTACTTTTTTTTTTTTTTTAGTGTTTATGCTTATATTTGTGATATACATGTAGGTATAAACACATGCAGAATACCCTATATATTATTAAAGGGGGAATGGTAGTGACATCTTTGTTAAGGTTGCTTCACCCTTTTGATTATATTTTTTTTCTTCATCATCTTTGAAGACATTTAACGCCTCTGTAGCTTGCAGCAGGAAATTTGGCAAAGGAACAGTCCTGGGGTAACAAAGATGCCTTTTGTGCCTCCATGAAAAGCCATTTAGATTTCTCTGAGTTAAGGGGAAGAAAATAGCATGTGATTGTGTGAGTAAAGACCATATTGTAATATATACACAGGTGGAGACAAAATTAAAATTTGTATGTGTAACCTTAAATCCGGTATCTCCCACTTTTGAGTTCTTGACTCTGCAACTTAAAAAGCAATATTTTAATGTAGTTTTTTATGTATATATATGAAAAACTTCATTAGTATTTGGTTAAGGCTGAAAGCACATATCAACAGAGTGTAACACAAAGCATATGTATTACAGTTTCCACAGAGTAGTAAAAACCTTTCTAAAAATATTTTTGTGGCGATGAGCTACTTACTCCTGGCTTCTGTAACTCAATGTGCCCATCCAAAACTTACCTTGATAGAACCCCTCTACGACACCATCATCTAGTATGTGTATGTGTATTAACCACATGTGCCCAAAAAACTACCAGAAGACTAGAATTGTGACCTTTTAGGATTCATCATAAAGATGCAGAAATCAAGATCCTGTCTTCTCAGAATCCTGTCTATACCCTATTATTGTGTGCTATTGTCATTAACATGTCACTTCATTTAGTCCATTAAACCAATTCAAAATGCTTAACTTTTCTTCCTGTTTCTTAAACAATGCTTATTTAAAACCCTAGTGGCTCTCAGTGCATAAACTGTCCCTTTTAAAATACAATATTCTACAATAATTCTCCCAAATGTTGTAAAAACACCATTGTAAACTGTACCATTATTATAGAGTACATTAGTTTGAGACTTTTTAAAGTGTAATCCTAGGCCTCGCCTGCAAAGAGACTGCCAACTGTGCAGAACCATATGGTAATATGTGATGTGAACAAAGAGTTGACTCATGACTAAGTGACACTACAAATTCATGTCACTTATTACCTGGAAACACATTTTTAAATCCTGAAAACAAAGGACAGCTGGTCCCACATTCATTGAATCATTCCCTATCTATAAATTCAAAAGTACAAAAAAGACATAGTGGTGAATTTATGAAGGAGTCAAAATTTGAGATAAGACTGAAGGGTTTAGGTGAATTTAATGACTGAAGGCATTGTCAAACAGTGCAACTTGGCAAGAGGTTAGACTGGATGAGCTTTTCAGTCCCTTCTAACCCTATGATTCTAGGATTCTATGATTACAAACTAAAAATGTTTTATGAGAACTGCTTGTTTCATAATGCTTCTTATGGTATCACTGCCCTTCATCACTAAGCTCCTGTGTCTGAGTTCAGTGGTGATTAGAGCTACCCAGAAGACAATTCTGTTTTGCAGTATTTCAAGGTTTTGAACATTGCTTTCATTTTGCAGAACTGTGTCAAAGTGTCCATTTTTGTATTGAAAGCAGAGTTTTTTGGTTCAGGAAGGTATGTATCACTCCACAGCCTGGTTGTTAGGGACTGGTCTGGAATGTGGGAGACCTAGGTTCCTATTTTGATTCAAAGCAGACTTTCTGGTTCAGATCACTCTGAATCAGACAGAGAAGAGACTGGAACCTATGTCTCTCAGATCTCAGGCTAGTGCCCTAATCACCAGGCTATAGAATCTCAGGTGACTCAGGCCTGTTCTACACCTTTCCTTATGAAAACTTTACTGAAACCAATAAGTCTCTGTGAAATTTCACTTAGTCAGCATAGTTCCAATCAGCTCTAGTATCGATATAGATATAACATTAGTTTATTCACTACAATTGGGTGTCATCTAAACTGTCTTGGCATAATTTAAGTCTGTTGAATTATACTACAATGAAATTACTCTTGTTTAAAACCAATGTGAAATCAGGCCTAGCTACAAGAAGATTAAGGAGGCCTTAAAGAGGCCTATGATGCATAATCAGTGCTAGGACCACAGAATATGTGAACATTTTTTTCAAGATAAGCCTTAGGTACAAACATTATTACACTGGAGAAAAATATAGTCCATATAGTGTAGAGGTTGGTTCCTACAAGTAGATTGAACTGGATTTAAAAAGGCCAAAGTGTCAAGATACAGTGTAGCAGTTTAAAGCCCTTAAATATCAACACTTTGAACAGTACAGTAATCCTATCAGGTAGCACCTGCACAGCAGGGGAATATTAATGATAAAGATGCTACGGAGTAAAATGGAGTAATAGCTCATACGGACAGCATTTAAGCAAAGACTAAAAGAAGGCTGCCAGCTTTTGGCCAGCCTGTTGCTATAGGAACACACCAACAGTCTGAGAAGTACCTTGGTGTCCACTGAAATTGAAATGTTCTTTCTGCTGAGGTTCATCATCTGAGGTCTTCTGCTGAATTCATGGATGGGAGACAATTTTCCAAAGCCTGAGGAGGAATCCAAAATGGAAGATTTTGGAGAAATGCAGAAAGCATTCAGATGCAGGAAAACCCCTTTATACATGTTAAAAAGAAAATCAGTTTCCAATCTTTCAGCAAAAATGAACAACAAATCAATTTCATCCACCTGCCCAAGAATTTTGGCTATATTGATTTTTTTTAAAGTTAGTACAACCATGTGGATATTCTTATTGTTTGATACAGAGGGAACTGCAATGAAAGCTCAATGTGAGAATCTGAAATGCAGCATTTCAAAATGACTACCACATGCAGAGCAGCTGTTGTAATATTTCTATTTCCTCTGCCATTATTCTAGAAACAGTCAAACTCCTGCTGACAGTCTTATCAGAGATGTGGACATGCTAAAAGAAAGATCAAGATCACCTTTGGTAAAAACAAGATGAACATCTATGTACTTTAATGTAGCTGTTCAGCCCTGCTTTGGATAGCAGAAAATGACTCATGAAATGCAGGTGAAGGTTTGGTCCATGAATGATAATTTCTATTTTTCCTCCCTATAAAATTTGTGGTATACATTGCATACTGCATGCAATGATTCTGCACAAGCCTAGATAAACATTCCTCCAGTGAAGGGAAGACTATCACAGAAGATGTAAAGAAGCCATGTTTAGAAATATAGGTTGATAAGAGGAGATACTTTTATCTGCAAGACCATCAGGTCAGATTAAGAATTTAGGAAAATTAAATATATACTTCTTTGACTTCACAGGGTTTTTTTTTTAAATGGAATAGTCTGCATTAAGAATGGATGTACATATATGACTCCCATAACCATAGAATCTGAGCACTTCACAAAAATCACTAAATTTATCATTCTGTAAGGTAGATGTATTATTACTCTCTTTCACAGCTGGAGGTTGGGATTTTTAAGGGATTTCAAGGAAATGGGCAGCCAGCTCCTAATGAAAGTCCATAATTCTCAGGTCCTTTTGAAAATCCCAACTACTGGGATAGGAGATGTGAGTGACTTACTCACAGTCACACAGGAAGTCTGTGGCAGAGCCAGGAAGTGAACCCAAATTTCCTGGGTCCAAAGCCACTGGCTTATCCAAGAGACCATCCTTAGCTAATGAACTACTCAAAGTCAGTCACAAATGCCCTGAATTTGGTGACCTCCATTTGGTTCCTCGGGGACCAGTTTTGTGTTTTCTTGTACTTTGTATAAGTCATTTACAAGCCCAACACCTTTGGGAATATATCATACAGCCCCCCAGATTTCTATTCCAACTGCCTAGATAACTTTGGGACACCAATTTCCCCTTCTCCCTTGTAACAGCAACAGTTTGATTGTTTCCCCTCCCGCTTTTCTTTCAGGCAAGAAAAATCCTGGGCAGGCTTCCCTCACCCAATCTAGACAGGCCATACGCGTTCGCATTTTCCTTAGCAGGGCGATGCAGCACCATGAACGCGAATGGTTGGAGGGCGAGATACCACCTCATAAGGCAGGCGTTTGTGTCCTTCATGGTTTGCAGCCATTTGAGGGGTGCATGTTCCATTACCACTGTGAAGGTGGTTCCCAGAAGATACCACAAGGCCTCCACTGCCCATTTGACTGCTAAGGCCTCCTTCTCCACTGTGGAATAGTTCCACTCCCAGGGGAACAGCTTTCTACTAATGTGGAGCAGCAGGTGTTCCTCTCCCCAACCATCAGCCTGGACCATGAAGTCCTGGTCAAAGTTAGGGCGGTACAAGGCTGGCGCCCTACATAAACAGCCCTTCAGTGTTTGGGAAACCGTGTGGCATAATCCATAATAACTAGCATATATTGATGCCCAGCCGCACTTTTAGCGAGGGGTCCCACCAAGTCCATGGCGACCCTCTTGAATGGCATTCCCACCACAGGCATGGGAACCAGCAGGGCTTTTGGGACACCCGCGAGTGCTGCCAGCTGACATCTGGGGCAGGAAGTGCAGTAGTTGTGGACCTCTCGGTGTACCCCCAACCAATAGAACTGGACTAGGATTTGGGCTAGTGTTTTTGCCTGCCCCAGGTGGCCCGCGGCAGGGATGTCATGCACCATTTACAGCACCACCCGCCAATGGGCTCGGGGTACCACAAGTTGCAAGCACAACTCTCAGGTCCAGGGGTCCTGGAACACCTGATACAGGAGATCCTTGGTCATCTCGAAGCAGGGCTACTGGCAGATCTGCCAAGGATCAGTAGCCACTCCATCCACATATGCCAGCTGGTCATAAGCTTGGCAGAGGGTGGAATCCTCCTTTTGGTCCCGACTGAAGTCAACTCGGGCCTCTCCAGGGCCCCTTTCCTCATTTCCCAGCTGACGGAGGGTGCCTTCTAAGGGGTCACAGGGCACGAGAGCTGGTGATGTGGACTTTGTCGGGGAGACTCCACCCCTTGCTTGGACAGACTCTCGGGTGGTTCTCCTCTAGGACCATCTGTTCACAGGCGGGCTCCTGAGTGGCTACGTGCAGAACCTGGTTTAATTAGATAACAGGATAGGGATGGCAACCCCAACCACCATCTCATGGGTCCCTTCACCCATGGTGAAGGCGATCTGCACATTCGGGTAGGTCCAGATGTCCCCGTCGATGCACCGCAGCACCACCCCCTATTTGCCAATCCCCCCAGGGTTCTCTGGGTGGATTGGGTTCCTTCCGTTCTCTGCTGGATCCCATCTGGGTGGGGCAGTAGGGGTCCGCCGGCCCTTGAGCTAGTAGGGGTCCCACTCAGGGCCCCAGTGGATTGGGGGGCCGGCACCGCAGTGGGTGCAACCATGGTTTCTGCTGCCAAGAAGTCCTCCATGAGGCCCATGGCCACTGTCAGGGTTGCCAGTTGGTGCCGCTGAACTAAGGCCCTCCCCTGTGGCAGCAGGATGTGGATGAACTGTTCCATGACCGCTTGTTCTGCTACCTTGGAGGCGGAATACCAGTCGGGTTGAAGCCACCTCCAAGAGGTATCCTTTAACTCCTGGGCCACTGCTCGGGGTCGGGCGCCTGGTTGGTAGGTCTGCCACTGGAATAAAAGATAAAAGATAAAAGATATCTGGGGTTACATCCAGGGCATCCAGAATGGTGACCTTGACCTGGGCCGCCTCATTCAAGGGACCCCAATAGGCTGTTTGTGCCGCCCCGGTGAGGTAGGGCACAACAGGGTGGCCCACTGCTCGGGGGGGCCAATCTGATGCTGAGGCTACCCATTCAAAAGTCACCAGGAATGCCTCCGGGTCATCCTTTGGCCCCCATCTTGGAAAGCCGCAACAGCATCGCGGGGGTTGTGGCTCCCAACCCGCCACTGGTCGCCATTTCTGGGGCACAGGTCAACACGGCGGTCAGCTGCTTGAAGTCCTGCCGCTGTTGGCCCAGCTGTTGGGCAGCCAGCTTCTGGATCAGTTGCTGCTGCTGGGCCACTAGCTCCTGCTGCAGTTCTTGCTGTTGCTTGAGCTGTGTGCAGCCTGCTGCTGCTGCTGTTGCAGCTGGGTGGCCTGCTGCTGGGCCTCAGCCCACCATTTCATGAACTTCTCCAATTCCATCTTGGCCCTTGGCTCAGTCGGGTCACCAATGGCTCGACAGCTCCCCCTTTTCCTCAGGGGAGGGTTCAAGGGTCCCTGGTCAGGCGCCACGTGTAGGGAGGGTGTCCGTCCCTCCCTATCAGTTGCAGAAGGAGGCCACACCCACTCACTACCCTGCTTTGTGGGATATTGGCCCACACTGGAGCGGGGAAGCTGTCTTTGGGGTCTGGGAGGGTCGCACACAGTTCAGAGCCCCCCCCAGTGGGGCAGCCACATAGCTCAGAGCCCCCCCAGTGGGGCAGCCATATAGCTCAGATTACCCCAGGGGCGGTGTGGGAAAGGGGGAGGGAGATGCAGGTCCACCCGATTCCACTGTGCCCCAGCCCAGGTCCCTATCCGGGACAGAAGGGTGTGCCATGGGGTCAGCGGGGTCCCAACTGCAACATGCTGACTTGCTTCCCACTTCCACAGTCCCTGGACCGTGTTTCCCTTCCCCTGGGATACTTCCTGCCCCCTTTCCCTCTGGTACCTGGTGTGCTCTGGCCCAATCGGGCTCATCAAGGTAGTCACACAGGGGTAGATTGCAGAGCACCTCGATATCATCAGGGGCGGTAGGTCAGGCTGCTCATCGGGGAAGTCAGAGTAGGGCAGTTCCTTCAGATCCAGCCCTGTCAGGGCCCTCACCCCATCATAGGCATCGGGAAACTCCTCCAAGTCAGACCCTGTTAGGGCCCTCTCCCCGTCGCCTGTGTCCACAGCTCCTCTAGGTCCCGGCCTGTCTGGATCCCCAAGTCTTCTGGGGTGCTTGGCTCCGGGGGGACCGGTGGGCCCCAGGCTGCCGGCCACTCACTCACCGGTGCCCGGTCCCAGGCCCTGGTTCGCTTGCCTGGGTACCAGGCCTCAGGCAGCTCTGGATGGCAGGGAGAGATGTCCTTCCCCTCCGGGAGCTTGCTGCAGACTGAGCTCCTGGGCCTTCCTTTTTTCTTCCTGTTCCATCCCCTCGCTTCCGGGCAGGTGGACAGGCAACCTCCGGCTCCACCCTGCCAGGCTTGACCTGTCCCTCCCTGTCAATTTCAGAAGGAGGCCACACCCACTCACTACAGTACTGCTTGCATGATCAATATAAGTTAAGTGTTCCAAGTCAAGCCCTTTGTCTACCACTCACTAACTATGCAGATGATGATCCTGATCTGAAAAAACAAAAAAAACTCTCGTATCTTGACAGTCTTGGTTGTGTATAATTTGCTTGTTGTAGCCTGAGATATCCCAGCATCCCCTTAATTATTTTATATGAATATATCACTAGTTTTTAAATTGTACACATTGCAAGGCACAATAAAATACATATTTTTTATTGCATGTCTTGGAATCACAATACAAGAAACAACTACTGTTACTAGTTCACATTGAACTGGCTGGGCAAAAATAACTTCCCATGGACTCAAAGTTCCCTGATCATATATGGCCCAATTCTTATTAAAAGAATAAGAATTCTTTCAGAATGGTAGAGACATCCTGTATGCTAGATTAGTAACCACCAGACATCTTTTGATTATGCAGGAATAACTGAACTCAGAACATGCATGTCAGCCTAATTCTTTTATGTTTCAACTCTGTTCATAAAGAAATGGGTACTTTATTTCTGTACAGAGTTTAAAAGTTATAGTTTTGTTGTATGAAAGAAGCAATAGTTTTTATTCCTGACCCAAAAGGCAGCTCAGTGTGTAGAATGGAATGTGAACGAATTTAGTATGTCAGTGCCTTTAAGTACCATGAGCAGATTTGCCATTAAATGGGGTCTAATGTGAAGATCTCCGAAGGGCAACATCCTATTCACAAGGTGATAAAAAGCAAAACTGGTGTTCAGGTGATGAGGCAAGCAGGCTAAGTCACACCAACCAAGGGACATACACACAGCAGGCTGAAAGCTATTACTGCTAGTTCTTAAAGATATCCTCATAACTTTTCATCTACGGGAGAGGACAGGAGAAAAATGTGCAATACTTAGGTATAAATTTCATCCCCACACACTTTTTTTTTGGTCATCAGAAACATTGGATTTTATTAAGGGAAGATATCTATATCTATATCTATATTTGTGTATATACTGTATGTGTGAGTTTTATTATGAGTAAATTTTTGTCCTGGAGTTAGTTCTTAACATAGAGCCCTATTCGTTTCCCTCTAGAACTCTGGAAAGAAATAGTTGCATGCCTTTTTTGAGACACTATCTATGGCATTCATTTGTAATCACACTAATGTGTCAAAAAGAGTTTCCTAACTGGTCGAAATTCAGTGGCACTATTTGAGGAGTAAGACCCAAATCATACAAATATGGTGGACCGCTGTGCCCACGTGGAACCTCACTGAAGCCAGTGGGGTTTCACAGAAACAGCAATACACATACTGGGGCCTAAGGTATTACTCAACACGAGCAAAGTAGCAGGATCTGCCCCTCTTAAAAACAGGGAGGGAAACAAATGGTTAGCCACAACAATATTCATAGTTTGCCAAATGGGGTCATGTAACTACCATTTATGTTGCCGAAGCTCTGAGAAAGATCAGAAAATGTTGTGTGTGGTATAGTTATTTATTTCATATAAACACCTATATGTTACAGACTATTTTCAGTCAATGAAAGAACCTTTCCTACCAACACATACAGTGTCTCTTTTTTAAAAAAAGGAAGGTTGTTCATTGCATTTAAGGGCTACCCATTGAAGAACAAATCCAGCCCTCTTCTGTGCATCTATGGGCACTGCTGAGGGCACCACAGAGATTTCAGGGGTGAGCCAGAATTCATAGAGCCTGGGCAGGGAGTCCAGATGCCCTGTGTCACCCACAGAACACATCTATGCACAGGCTTCCTGCCATGCAGTGTGACTGAGGGTTTTAAGGTTGGGTGGGTCTTCAGGAGGGGAAGTTACATAGATCCATATTGTCATTTTCCCTGTGGAGGGATGGGTGCATCTGTTATGGAGACTTGAGGCTGTGTGAAGCTGCAGTGGCAGATGCAGAATAGGTTCACTAGCCCTGTGCACTCTAGCAGGAGGTTTCTTTCTCCACTAAATTCCCACATTCCTTCCTGATACATAGATCCTTATCTCTGTCCCGGTGCACAGCCCTGATACTAGGTCCTAAGGGCTAGACTGGCACTCTACAATCTGTCCAGACTGTCAGCACATAGTTGTGCTACTCTAGGAACAAAAGAGGAACCAAATTGCGCCTGTACTTATTGCTTGATTCTTCCTTGCTCCCAGAGGGGTAAAAAAAATGAGCACCCTTTTCCTGTCACAACTTCCTTTCTCCTCTGCTCCAGCTGCCTGCCATTCCCTGCCCACCTGTAATGAGCCATTGGCAGCTGTTCTTCCCTCCCTTCCCTCATTTGTGACCCAGGGTGTGTATATTATTTTACCACACTCATACTCTCCTGTGCAGGTACCTAGGCTGACTCACAACAGAGCCCTAAGTCTCTATCAGCAGTTGAATATACATTTCAAACTCAAATGAGCTGTTTTCAACTGAAGGATTGCTCATATAGCACATGTAATATGTGCTGTGCTGTATTGTTAATTTCTAAAGGGGGCAGGTATGGACCTTTAACTAGTATCTAAGCAGAATGTGTTTTAAATGTAGGAATATAGTCAGTGCCTTCTGTTTTTATCTGCTCCAATTTTCCCTCCATAAATCATCTTCATTTATTGCTTCTTCAATTGCCAAGTCATGACCTCATGTATTGTAACCTTTTCTTTTAGCCCTTTATAACCCTAAACCATTTGCACATATCATCTTTAATTGACACCTCAGTGTGACATCAGCAAAAGGGAGAGAAAGTAGACTACCAAGCACAGTGCGATAGCCTGTCCCTTCTATTTATAACATTTTAGAAATCTATTAGAGGCATTAGAAATTTTATTTCATTTCTAAAAACAAAAACCATGTATGTGGTAGCATTAGCCTGTGGAGATTTCTTGGAATTTGCCTCCAAAGGAATTCAGGCCATATTTTTAATCAAACAACAATGAAACTCAAGTCTACTTATGCAGGAAGTTTCTACATGTATGCATCTCTCAGAAGATTACCCCAAGAACCTGTGCCAGGCACTGCACTCCTTTCCAGTGGGTGTAAGGGAGGCTGAGCTCTGCAAGAACATATAGAATTTTCAGAGTAACAGGGCTTCATGAACTCTGCTGATGTTGGCTGTATGAGGATAACATTGAGTTAGACAGGCAAAAAAAATAATTTAGACAAAAATATTAAATGAAATGAGGATACTCTCTCTTTTAATATACCATTTTTGTTTCATTAACGGCCCATGTTGTGATCAAAACAGGTCCACAGATAAGCCATACTCAATAGCATAGATGGGCTGTGGAAGAAACTGTGTCCAACCAATTCAATCAATCCAGAGGGTGGTGGCTGAGACATTGTTCCTTAGGGAGATGGTAGGGAAGTAAAGGAAAATTAGGGGGATGTAGTGGATGCTCCCAGTTTCCCTTCCCTCCCTCCGTACAAAATGGTTATGGTTATGATTTTTAAAACTCATGCATTTCCAGGAAGATTTTTTTTAAATGTTTCCTGTATTAAGCCACCTGATTTTTAAAAAAGGGAATGGGAGGAAGCTCAGACAGACTAAGTTAAAGCAATTTTAATGGCCTAGGAATTTCAGCATGTGCTGTATGAAATGTAACATCGCTCACTGCTCTGTGACCTTGCAATAGCAAGTAACAACAGGGTAGCTAAGCTGTGTAGCTAACACTGGGAGCTCTGCTTTGAAAATATAAGGAAAGTGGAGAGAGATAAGACACAGTCCTTCAGTCTTACTTCTGAATTTCCTTACTTAGTGAGTTTGTCAAACCTTTAACATTATTCTAAAGAATGTTCTTTGTGCTTTAACATCCATCAGGAATTGGCCGCTTCAAGCCATGCCGGGGTTACTTTGGACTGGAGCAACCTCAAACTTAGTGAAGCTCAAAAGGGACTTATTACCACCTTTACCCATCTTCCCCACAGTGCAGCTGAGGATCTGGCCCAACGGCTCCTCAAATTATTATTTATTATGCTTACAACTTGTGAAAAGAAAGATAATGTTGTTATTTCTACTTCAGTAAGGTCTGATTCAGGCCAAGGCCATTCTGCAGGGTACCATACAAATATTAGTAAAAACACTGATGCTAATCAGTGTTAAGTATACTAGCTGCACTTCTCCAATGCAATTACATTTTAAAAGTATCTAAATCCAAAAATGAAAAGTTCCAAAGGGGTAGCTGTGTTAGTCTGTATACAGCAAAAACAGCAAGTCCTGTAGCACCTTAAAGACCCACAAATTTCTGTAGGCATAAGCTTTCGTGGGCTGTAACCCACTTCGTCAGATGCATGAAATGAAAATCATAGATAGAAAGTATATATACACATCCAAAGGTAAGAAACATAACAATGGGGAGGGCAAGTGCTAACAAAGTCAATTCAGTTAGGGTAGATGAGGCCTATTCACAGATCTAATCAACAGTTGTGAATAGGCCTCATCCACCCTAACTGAATTGATTTTGTTAGCACTTGCCCTCCCCATTGTTATGTTTCTTACCCTGGGATGTGTATATATCTCCCCTATCTGTGATTTCCATTTCACGCATCTGACAAAGTGGGTTGCAGCCCACAAAAACTTATGCCCATAGAAATTTGGGAGTCTTTAAGGTGCTACAGGACTCTCGTTTTTTTTTTTTAAATCCAAAGAGAAAGAAACATCCATACAAATTTAAGAGATGAGCCAAGCCAGGTTAGTATACTGCAAATGTCTCCATGTCTTGTACTGCCATCTTAACATACTTTATAAAGTGAATTGGAGGTAACAGCTGTGAAATCACATTGCTCTTCCATACAGGAAACTAGGTTTGTGTCATAACGGGCTGTTGCCAGGAAAAGCACCATCACAGCCACATGTGGATTGTTTTAATTTCCCATTGAAATCAGTGCTCAGAAAACTTGCAAGATTACACCCTAAAGGATTATTATAAAGTGCATTGATTAGGCATAGACTGAACTGACTAGTAAGTTAATGTTTTATAGTATCAGGAGAAATTTGCAGTCAAATACAAAGGTTGTTTAGTAATATGACAATAGTAGTTTTCTTTTTATACATCGGTTCTTCAACAGGACTTGAGTCTCGCCTATTTGTAAACCTGCAAGTTATCTTGAATTGTTCACTGAACAAACAAGATATTCAAAAGAAGGTGCTGTGAGATGAGTAATAAGTGTCTGTGTGAATGAAAATAATTTTTAAGGCAAAGGTGTAGATTGTTACTTATTAGAAAATGTGTTTATGAAACACACAATGAACTTCTTTTGTCTTGCAATTTCTGTTTCAAAGAAAAGTGTTCTTAGTACTGGGGAGCTTGAATCCAGAATCCATCTTCTCTCTACAGAGCTTGCTAACCTGTTTAAATAGCTGATATGCTAGAACAGCTTTGAGCTTAACTTTAATTCATAGTATTATTAATCTTGATATGGTATCTGATATGACAAACATAGATCTAAAATCCCAAAAACATTATATATCAGTGTCAAATTTTGTTTCATATTTTTAGGACTGCACAGCTGTGTGCACAATTTCTCCAACTGTATGTCCAAACAAACTAATTGGGCACACAAATTGTGAGTTGCACATATAACTGATCATTTGCTTATGGAATTAAGATAATTGCATGTACATTTATGTTGATGTCTATTAAAAAAAAACAAAAAAATAAGATCCTTAACGTATGCCCAATACTAACAATGGTTTACTTTACCTTCTTAGCTCTTTCCTTCCATTTTATTCCCAGAAATTACCTAATGTAATCTTTAAAATCATATACCTGTGACTTCCTAAAGTAAACATAGGAAGGTGAAAGACGTCAGTATAGTTTTACAATACTTATTCAGGTCAAGCTGTTATTGAGTTATCACACATTGCAATAGCATTTCTTACTGTTTTATAAATGTGAAACAAAGAATTGGTGCGCGACTGGGATTACTGATTTTTTTTGGCAGGCACAGTATTAGTGCATTAAATGTATATAAAACTTAAACTGGTTATGCAAAAGAAACAACTTTTACAGATCTTGTTGAAAATGAGTAACAATTAAACCGAATAGGATTAGTTTACGATGAACAACCATTACTTTCACAAGCAAACAAATTGTGCGTTTTCGCCTTGAAACTATCTAAAGCCAAGACAATTATTTTGCATTTTAGGACACCATGTTCCTTTTTCTGATTCCAAAAGCTCCTAATTAACCATAGTCTGTTGTGCAACATATTTCAACGAAGAGGTTTTTGCTGACCATAATAATGATAAATAAATAATGATGAAAAAAATAGAAAAATACAAGTACCTGAGCATGCTTATGAAGGCACAACCTTCTGGCAGTTACTCTTTCACATCCCTGGGTTGGTAACTAAGGGCTCAATGTGCCCTCCATGTGGCCGATATTTCTGTTCAACAGCTGGACTTGCATCTCATCACCATGCAGGAAGGTGCTAGCTGCTCTCTGCAGTCATCATCATATGTGGTAGTTCTTTGGCTGTCCAAGTGCTAGATTGTACCACAAGGGTACAGCCCATAGGAAATGATAGAACATTGCAGCACAGCCCTGGCAGAAACCCAAGAATGAAACTGTGGATCAGGCAAGCACATTACTCTCCCTGGTCACCCCTTACTCTGGGAGGAAGTAATTTACTGTAAACCTTTAGCAGCAGCCAATTGCTACCCATCCTGTGCTCCAGTGCATTGTGGGGACAGAGCCAAGCTTAATGATTCCCCTGCCCATCTGCCACATGGGGCAATAGTTGGCACAGAGCATTTACTTAGTACAGATAGTATAAGGAGTGGAAGAATATTGTAACGCAAGGGTAGCATAGTGACAAAGCTAGGCCTGAGTTAGCATAAGTAATAACGGCTAGGCCCAAAATGATCTAGACATAACCTCAGGATGAAAGCAGAAGTAGGCTGACTGCAGAACCAGTTTAAACCAGCTAAGAGCTAGCTATAGCAGTAAACAAGTGACTGCAGCTTATAGTGGATTGGTCCCTCGCTAACTGCCAATAGAATAACAGAAACATGTGTTAAGGCCCAATCCCCAAGTGGATTGAAACATACATAACCTATTGCTAGGTAAAGCCCATTGGTTGAAGTAGGGGATAAGGGGTATAATAGCCACCCCCAGGCACCGCCCTGTTGAGGCTCTCCATGGATCCGTGGAGGTACTAGCAGATGCCCCGGGTGCATCGGCTCCCTGGTTGCAACTCACTTATAGGATGGAGATTGGGCCTCCCCACCCTCGTGCTGGTAAGCACCTGAATTGTACTCCTAACAGCTTAGCAGCAGCCTAAAATCTGTCATTTAAATGCTGCGTGAATAAACTGCTGTATGGGCACTTCCTTGTCTGCCTGTCTCTTTTTCCTATGCCCATGCAAGAACTCAAACCAACAAATGGCCTACCCCTCAATTGTACTTTTATTCAGCTTAATATCAGTGTTTAAGAACTGCCATCAACTCCCCTAGGCCTCGCCCAAAGATCTAACACATTTATACTTCCTTTTATCTATGTCAACACTTTCCTTTAGAAATGTGTGTTCTTCCTTTAGACAACATGCTCATTGCTCACGAGCTACTTTACATTTAAATCCTTGTCTGAGGGGGGACCTTTTAGGGTGCATGAGAGGCTCCAGTCAGAGGAAAGGAAATCTAACACACAAAACCGATCACATCTCTCATGTATGCCCTGGAGGATCCTTCCTTGATTTCTTAGATCTCTGAGTTTAACTATAGTAGTGCTTCCTAGTAGGGATATTTAACTTTTACTAATCAAAGGGGAATCAGTAGGTTTTCAGTACAGGCCATTTCTGATTACATGCTGTAAAGCTTTTGCAATACAACTTTCAAAAAAAAAAAATTAAGCTATTTTTCCCCCTTACTTGCATCAGATGGGAGGCCAGGTAGCCTGAGGTTTATCCTTCACTTTGTTCACTAACATCTCAACATGAATAAATATGGTAGAATCTTTCCTTCAATAACTCTTGGTCTGCAGATTAGCTGTGGATAGTGTGTTATTTGCAAATTACCAATAATCCACAATGTTGCTTAGTATCTGGATTTTGAATGCTGATTGGATGATGTATTTAACTAACCAACGAGCAGATTGTCTGATGTAAATTAGATGTAAATTAGACAGCGTACCATTCAAAATTTGCTTTTAGTAAACACTCGGGCATTCAAGGTAAAAAAAATTGTAAATATTTTTATTGTTATATAACTGGAGAACTCAAGCATCCATGGAAAAGAACATGAGCACAGTCAAATCAAGATTAACTGTTGAATTCAAATGAAGATTTGCAGAATTTTTTCCACCACTGTTCGCTCAGCTATATTAAAAACTTAAAAAGCTGTCTCCCACTTCCCCTCAGGCAGATTGCAGTTATTCACTTTCCATGTAATCTTCATTGATTGCAAGAGCTTAATTTTGTTCACTACAAAGAGGGAGACTCAGTCTTTATGACAAATGAAACAGAGCCTCTGTTATGTTCTCAGCAGTGCTATTTATACATTTGTTCTTAATAATAATTGATTTCTTTGCTGATGTTCTTCCACCTTCTAGAGGAGAAGACCCTCCAAAACAAGAGTAAAAGCTGTAGTACAGTGACCTTATTCAGACCCTAACAACTGAGACAAAAATAAAACAAAAGCTTGACTAATATGAGTCAAATCAAGAAAAATGAAGTTTACTTTAATTCCCTTCAAAATGCAGCTTCTGATGGAAAATAAGTTTCATTTTATATAACTGAAGGAAACAAGATAGCTGAGGAGAAATCAATTGAACTGTAAGGCAGGGAGGTCCTTGTAGTTTCAGATAAGAACGAACTAAGGCAACAGAAGCCTCCTTTCATTGGAACCAGGAGTCAGCCACTTCTTGCTTCTCATGTTTTGGTGAGTAGGAGGACACAGCAACTGTTCACCTATTTCCCCCACTGCACTGTCACCACCACACTTTTTGCAAGCAGGTAGACAGGCCAAAGGCAAATTTTACCTCATGATCCTACTGCCTCAAGAGAGGATGTGGAGACAAACATGAGCAGTTTCCCCAAAAAGGTTTGTGATGAAGCAGTGTCAGATGATACTTACCTCTTCCTTTGTTGCAGAGGTTTGTATAAATGTGTGTGGAAATAACAGTATATACTAGTGTAGCCGGGAAGTGTGGCCTCCCTCGGAGATTGACACAGAGGGAGAGCCAACCCCCCCCCCCCGGTTTGGAACCCAGAAAGACACCACCTGACTGGAAGCAGGTAGGCAGGGCTAGGCTTTTAAAACCTAGGCCTGCTCACTCAGTCAGGGGCCAGTGGCTGAGGGAGAAGGATGCCTCTCCCTTGGTGCTTGAGCCTAGGGCCACGCCCAATGTCCACCCAGAGGAGATCTACCCACGGCGTGGGGTCCTGTGGATCCAGAGGAGCTGCCTGGACCATACGACCTGGAGGAAGGCCTGCCTGAGCTGCCTACCGCCAGGGACCCTGAGAACCTGCTGGCGCTGCCTACTGCCTGGGGGCCTGAGGACTTATAGGAACTGCCCTCTACAGAGGACCATGCAGAGTTTCCAGATCTGCTGCCGATTGATGGTGAGGGACTTGCGGGACTCCTGCATGTCTTCTATCCCAGCGACCCAGAGGGAGACGACTAGCCCCAGGTACTCTAGGGAGAGGGTGGGAGGAAGAAGCCCAGGGATGCTGACTATGGTGCAGCTGAGCTGACACTCACTGTGAGACAGCACGTTTTGGCTGGAGCCCTGCTGACCCAGTGATGGGACACCCCCTCACTGACAGGGCCCTGGGCTGGGATGCAGTGGAGACGGGTGGGCCTGCGTCCCCCTTCCCTCACCCCGACCTGGGGTGGATGCCAGCTGAGTGCCAGAACCTGTCCCTTACTGCCTGCTCTGCCCAAGGGCCAGGCCATAGACTGCTGCTCACTCTGCAAAGGGCTCGAGCCTCTGTGGGGATTTCCTGCCTGCCCTACCGAAAGGCCAGGCCAGAGACTGCTGACTCGCCTTGTCTAGGGAGTGAGACTGTGTTTGCTTGCCTGCCCTCCCGAGGCGCTAGGCGAGAGACTGCTTCCTTGCCCTGCCTGGGGCTTGAGACTGTTTGCTGGCCTGCCCTCCAGGGAGGCTAGGCTATACACTGTTTCCTCACTCTGCTGAGGGCTGTTTCCTGCTGCCGGCTTGGCCCTGGCTGAGGGTCGGACCATAGACTGCTGGCACGCCCCATGGGGCAAGAGACTATTCCCCCAAAAGAGCGGCCTGAACCAAGGCTCGCCCTACTGAGGGCCCTACTGAGGGCCTCTTAATTCGGACTCCCCAAAGGGCGCAGGGACCGGGAGGTGTGGCCTCCCTCTGAGGTTGACACAGAGGGAGAGCCACTGGCGCCACCCCCTACAGGGGATCTTCTACAGCTGGGGAAAAGTGAATGATGTGTTTGTGATCATTGCCCATTTTACTGTAGTATTTAACTTTTCACCTTTGTTAATTAAAAACATATGTCCACATGAAGAAGAGAGCAACTTGACCTTAAACTTCAGTAGCTTCAAAATAGTAACTGTGAGAGTAAAGATTTCCATGATCAAAAACTATCTTCTAATCCTTTGACCTTGAAATATCAAGAGTGGTATTGGCATTAAACTCCTTGAGTGACACATACACTTCCAATTCTAGTCTGTGGCCAGATCCTAAACCTAACATAAGTCAGAGTAGCTTCACTGAGTTAAATTCTGCCCATTTATATGACCTAAGGATCTGGCTGTCTGAGTATTAGACCTGACTAACATATAATTTGGGTGCCAGTGAAACTATTTCAATTAGAAGTGTGGGTTTGTTTTTAAACCAAACATAATGACATTAGTACAAACCTCTAGTGTGGGCACAGTTATACAGATATAAAAATTCTTCCCTTAGCCCAGCATAGTTCATTCTTCTTCCCCTTATGGGAAGAGGAATAAGCTATGCTAGGCTAAGGCATCTTTATAATGGTAAAATGGTCCCCACACTAGGGCTTGTATTGATTTAATTATACTGGTTTAATTAAAGTGGTACAACTCGCATGCTTAGATGAGAACACACACTTAAATCTTGTCTACACCTGAAGTTTTACACCTCTAATTAGATCAGTACCATCCCCTGTATGGACATTTATACTGGAATCCCAGCATAACTATCTCCGTTTAAATTCACACCACAAAAAACTTGGCTGTATGCACAAGGCTTTCAGTAATGGCAACTGAAAAACATTCCTAAGTATCAGCTCAGTCTGATTATGTTTAGAATCCAGAAGTTCCAGAACCCCCTCTCAACACCAAATTGTGAATGGTTTTGAATATAAATAAGGATCTCTTTGTGTGATGATTCTGATTGGCTGTTAGTGTCCATCTTCTTTCTTGTCCTTTTCCTGATTTCCCACTAGGTTTCTTCCATTTTGATATTGCATATAAAATGCTCTCTTATTTACAGATATCTAACTTATACCACCTTTAAATAGAGAGATACAGCATTCAACCCCAAAATCACTTTAGGCAATGACAATATAAAACTTTTACATAACCTTACAGTACAGTACTGTTAAACAGTTTTGTGTATTTGCTTTTTTTCTTTTCTCTGAGGCTGCCCAATTGTGTACTTCTGGTTCCAAATGAGGTGTGTGGTTGACTGGTCAGTTCGTAACTCAGGTGTTCATAACTCTGAGGTTCTATTGTACTACATTATGGAGAAGCTGGATGCAATTCCATACGTGAAGTTTCATTGAGTTTTACACTTTTTACATTTGATACTGCTGTTTTAACCAGAGCCCTCCTAACTACTTATTTCTTCTACAAAGCCTAGCATTGCTAATTCACACCAGTAAGACTACTGGTAGACAACCATTAAATTAAAACATAAAATGCTTTTCTCTAAGATATAGTCATCCTGTGGGTGATGCACTGCATTGTCTGGTTTGTTTATGTCATCAGCTACTCAGGACAGGACTAAGTCTTCCTTTTTGTCTTGCATAGTTCCAAGCACTTATTTTTAATCAAATTATTATTTATCTAATATCAATTAATGCAGTCCTAAATATTTCAGGCTTAAGGCTCCTTGACATTCACTCTCTTCCCTCTACAAACATGAAATCAACTTCAACTTTTGCTACAGAGTGGTTGTGTCATTAGCACACAGTTGTAATAAAATATTTCCCCAGAAATGGATGTCATTCATTGCAAATCAATACACTTTTTGCACTCTGCCAAAAACAATATATAAATGTAGGTCTTGCACTTTGGCAGCCAATCCCAGGAGACACTTACATATCTAATAAAACAAATGAAAAAATCCACCTTCTGTTAAAAGCATATTATGGTTGCAAAAAAACAAACAAAACCCAAACACTAAGGAATGTCTGAATCAAGGTTGCCCATGCAACCTACAACCAATTTCTGTGGGACCCTGCTAGAAACACCTGATACTTTTTTAGATCTATTATTTCATATGTTCAACATTCTAATTAAAAATATTAGCATGTGGCACTAAGTCAAATGATTAACAAAAATCTTGGTACATTATATCAGCAATTATCTTTGTAAACAAAACTTGTAATTTCATTTAAAAATGTTTCATCTTTGTTTGTTTCCCATAAAACCATGGTTGATTGGCATTAATTATGCTACCATCATATAATTCTTTACTAAATCATCCCATATCTCGGGCTGGTTGAAAAGTTGTCAGACTGTACAAATATTTGACAAAAAATGCATTTTCAAGTATTGATTTTGACACTTTAGAAAGATAACCACAGTGAAGTGTTTTGATGATGTTGACGTGTCCAGTTCAAACATTTCAGAATGGAATATTTTTATATTTTCTTTCAAAACAATTTTTCAAAGTGAAATTCATTATTTATATTAAAGTTTGAAAAAGGTCAAAATGTTTTGATCAGCTAAAACATTTTTTTCCAGAATTACATAAGAAATTTCAAAATTCTAGGTTTTCATTTCATTTTGCAATGGAAAAAATATTCAGTCACAGAATTTCCTGGGGTACAGAACACCCAGTTCTCACCTAGCGCTACCTCAGTCTGTATTTTCATGATCTGACCCAGGATTGATGTCAAGCTTAGTGGTCCGCAGTCATCTTGGTCATCCCATTTGCCTTTTTTAAATATTGGCATGTGTCACAGGGTGTGCTACCCACCACAGGGATGGCACCTCCTGCTGCACATCCTGGGGATTAGTTCTGCCAACTTGCACTCTCCCTCTGGTGCCATCTGCCACCTGTCCTGTCTGTCTGCAGTCCTGCTCACTCCCATATCTGTAGTCTTTTCTTAATGGCTTAGCCCTCTGACCAGGTCACTAAGATCCTCCCCTTCCATGGAATTCCGAGTCTTTCCAGATCTGCTGATTGGCTGGTGTCTCCCACACTCTAGCCACTCCCCGGTGTCTCATAAAAGGAACCCAGGCCCACCCTCTACACTGGGTTCCAGGCAAGGAACCCTCAGCTCAGTAGTTCTGGGCTTTCCTCACCTAGTCCTCACTGCTATTCCCCCGGATTGCTTCCTACCATTGGTTCCCCTTCTCTCTCTGGGTACACCAGCTCCAAAACCCTCCTCACCCGTCCTAGGGAGTGATTGCCCTGTTTCAGCAGCCCAGCCTGTTGCCCACAACCTGGCTTTATAGGCCCTGCCTAATCCTAATAAATCTGCTGTTCCCTGGCTTCTGCTCCAGGGGTAGCCCGTGGAGTTAGTTGGCCTGCCTGGCCACCTTAACGCTGCACAGCCCCATATAGAGGGAACACTGCATCACAGCCAGATATTGGCTCCACCACCAGACCTCTCAAACTTTCCCAGTGTTCATGATTTATTAACTATGTACACCAATGGTTCACAGGGCTCCTCAGACAATCTTTCAACACTTTTGGGTGCAAGCTATCTGGTCCTGCAGATTTAGAAGTGTTTAACTTCAGGAGTTTCTATTTAATAGCCTTCTTAGTTACTGTTGGACTAGAAGTGTACTTCATCATCCCTATAGCCTGCGACTGCATCATCCAGCTTCTTCCCAAATACAGAACCGAAATATTTATGGAACACTTCTGCCTTTTCTGCATCATTACTGTGATTTCACCATCCCTATCTCATAATGGACTTGTGCTATTGCTAAGGTTTCTTTTTGTTCCCAATATAGTTACAGAATTCCTTATTATCTTTAGCCCTGTGGGCTATATTTTTCATTGCTACTGTTAGCTTCCCTTACAAATTGTCTGCATTTCAGAACGCCTAATTTATAGTCACTGCTATCAACTTCCCCCTTTCACCGTTTGTTATATAGCGTTTTTTTATCATTTTATATCTACTTGTACTTGCCTTCTTGACAAGGATGTTTTTTAAATGAAGGAGCCTTCTTTTGAGCCTAATTTGAGTGCCAACACCTATAGTACTGTTGGTTTACTAATGTAATCATTAAGCTAAGACTACAAATACTGTCACAAAACAAGCTGTGTCCCCATTAGCCTTTCCTTGGGATTTCAAGGAGATGGCTCAGCCTAGAATTTTCTGTAAGCTTGCTTTCTTAAAAATTAAGTGTAAACAAATACAGAACCAGCTCCTCAGCAGGGGTAAATAGTCTAACAAACATTATGCAGGAAAAGAAATCCAGAAGGGTGCTAAAGGTGCTAATGCCTGCTGAAAATCATTTTGCCAGGACCAGTATGAATATCCATTTTATACTAGTGCTGAACTTCATATCTTACATTTAAATGGGTATTTTTCTTTAAAGAATTTGCATGTTTTGGTTACATTTGAAATTAAACCCAGTTTTCTTAAACGATCCTAAATGAAAACAGACATTCACATATGTACAGGTATAATTAACAGTCATTAATCTTCTCCCATACCTTTCTGAAGTACCATGCAAATTACCTACTATCACCTGGTGATACTAGAGAATTCCTGTTGGAACAAGCACATTTTTGCATTTTTTAGTAACAAATACAGTAGAACGTCAGTTACGAACACCTCGGGAATGGAGGTGATTTGTAACTCTGAAATGTTTGTAACTCTGAACAAAACATGATGGTACAGTACCCTGCAGTCAGCGTCTTCCAGCTGAGGCTGGGAGAGATCTCTGCAAAGATGGCACCTTTGGGCTGAACTATTGAACACTACCCCATTCCTGTTTCTTGCCTTTGGGCTGAACTTCGGGGGCCTGTCCTACACCCTTGACACTACAGGTCCCAGCTCTCAGCCGCCTCTCCTCAGGGCTCGCCCTGCTCAGTACACAACTTGCCATGCTCCAGAGGTAGCATGTGGCAGGGGGTTGGTGCCAGCCAGATGCCAGCACCCCTCCCTTCCCTGTACCTTGCATGCTCAGAGGTGCTGGCAGGATCCAGTAGCGCAGCCACAGGCAAAGCTTGGGCCACAGTGGTGCACAGGCTGTGGTCCTTTAAAACTCCTCCAGAGCGCAACTGACTCCCACTCGAGCTCCAGGCCAGGCTTTGGCTGCAACCTTTTCTTGCCGCATGGAGCTACTCAGCTGCCAAAGCTTTTTTCCCCAGGCTCTGGGGACTGTAAACCGCTTCTCCCTCCAAATGGGGTGTGCAGGGCCTAAGCATAATTTTTTGGGCCTAGTACAAACTTTTTAACATGGGCCCCCTCCCGTAATGGTGATAATGGGGGTTGCATTCTAGGCTGAGCCCCCCAGGGCTTCTGGGCCCTGGTAAATTATACTCTTTTTCCTTTTGGGGTACACTTTCCTTTTGGGGTGGGGTGAAATGGCACTCTTGGCTTAAAGGAACAGTGCAGACTCCAGATTGCTTCTGCTCTGCATAATATTTGCTTTTTTTTTTTTCCTTCCCTCTGCTACTGCCTGATTCCTTACAGCACTTTCGGTTTCACAGGGTGTTTGGTTGACCAGTCAGTTCATAACTCTGGTGTTCGTATCTTTGAGGTTCTACTGTATATCCATTTCTTTTTTCCATCAATAGGTGACACACTAGCAATTCTCAGTTTGTGCTATTACATAGTCAGTTTGTCATAGAAGACGATGAGGACCTGAATTTTTCCACCATTTTCAGAGGGGGGAAAAGTAGCCTTTTGTCTATCTGTAAAATTTGAATTGGCTGAAATAGTCTCAGCAAATAAATTAAATGAATAAAATTCCTCTTTTTCTAGTCCCAGATCATTCACAAGCCTCATCCTGATCCTGCTAACATATTTGCTATTTGCAAATAGTTGCCAAAGAGTTTCTGCAGACATATTTCAGGTTCTGAATGTTTGAACTATTCACTCAAGTAACTAATCACAGACCACAAACTAACTTAAATCAGATGGTATTTTCTCTGCTCCCCAGTTGGAGGTACCTGTACAAAGAACAGCCATTTCCCAAATCTTTATATAAACAAAATCCATTTGCATAAATGTTCAGAAATGTAATAAGAGTATGAACATATTGAACAGCCATTTAAACATATATTCACCAGTTTACTATTTTTGTAGTATTGAGTCAGCTCTAGCAGACCTACATATCTGAGACTCAGGAAATTAATGTGATAAAGACAAAAGTCTATCTAGGTAACTGGCTTGGAGCCAAATTTTATCATTTCATTGCTGTTTGTTAGGGGCTTATGTGATATTCATTGCTGAACGTCATCCAGCTTTTTGTGGATGTGTCCTACATACACATCATAAAAACCACCATCAGACATCCCGCTCCTTGGTCTCCTTGTTCGAAGTCTTACAGAAGCCAAGTGACCTAGATGGAGATCAAAGTATCATTGCAGAAAAAGCTATAGATAAGTGTAGTTAAGGGGACAAAAGAAAGTTTTAAAAACCCTTTTTAAAAACCTTCTGGACTGCGTATTAAGCCTTAGAAAAATATTTTAGAAATTAATTACTTTCAATAAAAAAAAGCAACTAAATAAATATTTTTATAGATTATCTACTTAATTTACTCCTGGTGAAAACTCTCTGCCTGTATGCTTAAAACTATCAATTATTTACTGAAAGTACATGGTGTAACATCTCATACTTTCTAAATTTAATTCTAAAAAGAGTCCTTGGAAGACAGAGCATTAGATTTCTGAACACTGATGAATTTTGATTTTGCACTAGCCTCAGTTACATGAATGCATCTAGAGAACTCAAAGTCCTCAAAACTTTATTAAATGGACATTTGCTTTTTAGATTTATACAAAATACAACTGTCAGAAGGTCTAAGGGCTTGCCCAGAATTCACAGAAGTGGCAAAAGAATAAAATTGCTCAGAGGCCTGACCAAAAACTACATACAGCTAGATTGCATTTCATAGACCAAATGATCACTGAGCTGAGTAGCTCAAAAGCTTAAAAGACAGACCTTTTAATGACAATTGATAGCTTTGTATATTCAGCAGCCCATCTCTTAGGGTAAGTCTACACTTGCAGCAGAAGTAGATTACAGATGCTGCAAGCCCAGCTAGGATGTGTATAAGTAGCAGCATGGAGGGTGAGCCATGGTTCAGGTGAGTAGAGCACCCTACACGCCTGAACCTTGGGGTATATACCTGACTCGGCTCTCTACATGCCACACATACACTGCTAAAGTTAGCGGTGTAGTGTTGGGCTGCCTCCACCCGCCATACATTTTCCTCACCCTGTGTAGCTATCATGCTGAGTGTGGATGCTACAGTTAAAGACAGGCTGCATGTAGCTACATGTACCCTAGACATCATTGCAAAGGTAGACAAGGAGTTAGAAAGTGAAGGGAGACTTCTTCACCAGTTGTCTGTATGGGGTGTAGGTAATTGGAGAAAACTGATTTGGAAAGTGCTCCAGATCATGGTAGCATATTTTGAACACAAGATGATGCAGATGTAGGAGTTTGATATGCAGGCTCTAGAAACAGCAGTGAAGAGTTGATATCTTGGCAAGGGCTACTGATCTGGTCAAAGAGGGCTCAAAGAGGGGATTTCTTTCAAGCAATGCAACTATTCACTTTTTTTCTCTGTATAAATCTATATACTCTAGGTAAACTAAAAGTGCCTTACCCAGTTTAGGTTATGAGAGGTGTAAATATATTAAGCTATACTCCAGCCCCCAGACCAGCTCAGGATCAAGAGGATGCAAGGGTAGAATAAACCCTTGATTTGTATTCCAGGCTTTATGAGAGACTTCAGGCACATCACATCATCCCTCTGCACCTCAGTTTTCCCATATGTATACAAATGGGTAGAAGTATACTCACTAGCATGAGTTGGCAGGTCAGAGTTCTTTGAAGTTTGGGTTTTTTATTTTATTGTGGGTCAGTTGTTTCCATTGGAATTTTCTGACCATTCCAATTTTAATAGCTACCTTGGTAAAGCTCTGATCTCCAAATGAGAAGAGTATGTAACTGCTAAGATGAATTATTGTAACTGAGAATTGCAGATTGCAACATATGGTACTTATACATTCAGATTTTAAAAAACAAATACTAAGTTTTTGAAAGAAATGTTTGTTAAGGAGATGAAGGTTTTAAGCTGCTGACCGCAATTGCCAGTAACAGTTATTCTGCTTGAGGCTCGGTCTATTTATCAGGCCCCATACTAAAGCCCACAGATACATAAGGGAAACTCTCCCTTGGATGCCAACAGCCTCTGAACTGGGCTCTTCCTGTAAGCAAAACATCAGTTATACCTTGGAACTTTGTGTTAATAGAACAGACTGTCATGGAGATGAAAAACATGAAGTAATTATAGTTAGAGGAACTGGGCATTATGTCTGAAGCTTGATATGGGGGCAAAATAGTGAGAGACAGTTCGTGTGGTTAAATTAGGTAATTAGACATCCAGCTACTATTTAAAATCTGGCCATTAAAACCAGCTTTTTATGAGTGCAACGATTGAGTGGACATTTTTTGCAGGTGTCAGTCATGAACACTTAGTCCCAGGCATTGTTTCCCATCTAACTTGAATCCAAATGCTGTTGAATATTATGATAGCGGATTATCCATGGTGATGTAATATCTTAGAGGGGGTGGCGAGGGGGCACAGAGAAGGTAAAACAACAACACACTTTCAAGGAAGGCTCTTGCCATGCTCAGGTGCATATAGTGTTCCCAAAACATTTAGAAACCTCCAGCCCCCACTGCCATCAGTGGTAAAAACTCAACTGACTTCTTTGGGAGAAGTATTGGGCTGCTAATCACTTAGATCACAAAGAGTTAATCACACAGCAAAACAAAAATCGGACATACTTATTCCACCTACCTACTCTATAACAATTCCTCTGGTTGCACAGAAAACTGTTTCATTCCCCCTCAGTCCCATTGTACTAATACATTCAGAGAGTTTCAGCCTTGACATTCCAGCCGCAAATAGCTGACATTTATAGAGACAGAAAACACTCACTTGTTTGACTTTAATGCATTCGCAGACACAAGATATGTGAAAATAATTCAACACTAAAAACCATAGTAAATAAATCAAAACAATTAAGAACTATCAAGCTATTATGGCATGAAAAGTAAAACACTTGAAAGTCATTTATAGGCAGATATAAAAACACACACTCAGTCATTTATGTCAGTCAAACCCAAGCAGCTAAAATAGCAAAGAAGAAAAAAAGTTTGCCTTGGAAAGAATGTAAAATTCTTCATTGTGACACTCAAACCCCATCCTTCCCATGTCACCCTACAAGTTCCTGTTCAGTCCTTGATTAAGGCATAGCTGTGATAGGTTTGTTTTCAAAGCCCAAGTGCTGGAGTCATGTGATGAGGTCAAAAGCTCAGCTTTCATTTAAAAAAAGAGACTAGGTTCCTAAGCCTTCAGATTGTGAAGGAAAGCTTGAAAATGCATAATGGAGACAATGACCTCTGCCAGAGGCCATGTCTACCCTGAAGCTGAAGCTGGGATTGTAGTACAGGCAGACTTATTTATGCTAGCTTCAGTCTAGCTAACATGGGTAACAGCAGCGTAGGCATGACAGCACAAGTTTCAGCACAAAGAACACCCACTACATACATACTGTGGTTGCTAGCCTGTGCTGAAGCCTGCACCACCATGTCTACAATCTTAATGTGACCCATGCTAGTTAGACTAAAGCTGGCATAGATATGCCTATCTGTACTACAATCACATCTTAGACTTAGCATAGACTTACCTCTAAGAGATGTGACCTGCCCCAGTCACTTAAATTGAGCCTTCCAGGATGAGAGCAAGACAGGAGACCTTTGCTGCTCCTGTCAGTCAATAAGGGGATCTCACACCTTTGCCCTTCCCTCTCTGTGAGGAAAGGGAGGTCTCCTGCAACTACCACAGTAGGGCACATGGGCAGAGCTATGGTGGTGGGGGAAATCCACATTGTGGTGTGCATAGATCCCCAGATTGTCTTAATCCAGGTCTGACTCTAGTCTGTCACAATAGGAATATTTAAAGAAATACAGAACCCCAAATGGTTACATTTGTAGGTGTTGGCAAAGCTGGAGATTTGGTTTGGTTAACAGTGAACAAACCTGAGTCTGACCCTGAACTATGCTCTGTGTTCTGGGGATGGGATCCTTGAATATGGGCTCGTCCCAGTGATAGTGTTTGTATTATACCATTAGGATGCAATTGCCCTCACCGTGATAAAAATGCAACTCGCCTATTGCAAGTTCAGCTCATCAGAGTTAATAGGACTAACAAGGATGCAGAACAGCAGTTTGATTGCTAGCTGAGTTTGCCTAAAAACCTGAAGGGGAAGGAGGGAAAAAACAAAACAAAAACTAGTTAACTGTGGAGTCTTCCATGGTTTACATTCCAACCACGCATAAGTCATGAATTTTGCACAGTGTAAACAAACTATAAACTGGCCCACATTTCCACAAAATTAGGCCCCACTTTGGTCTAAATCTTTAGACGTCTTGATGAACCAAGATAGAATTTCAAATTTGTAACAAAACCCAGCAAGTTTGGCAGGGTTACACGTTTCTTTGTGTATGTTTTCCATGGCACTATTATTTACCTGTATCAAATAACATTAATAATACTTTAAACTAAGACCATGGTCCCAACGGTGATATCCATGTAATATACCTGCAGTGAGTGTGTGTTAGAATTGATGCTTGTGTAAAAAGAAACAGATACATTAACAAATGCTTCCTCATTATCACTGCTCCTCATTGTTACCAGGTCTAATGATTTGCATAATTTATTCTGACAAGTCATGTTGTGGCCACCAGAAGAACCCCCAACCCCCCACAAAAGTCTTAATTCACAGTAGAAGTGGCATAAGTTGTGACATGCTTCATTTGTCATCAAAAGAGGCTTTTTTCCCCCCACAGAAACTAAGAAAAAACCCTTTTAACTAGTCATAATATAAATTATTAAAATCATTTCAAACTGCCATACTAGTGATTGCTAATTCAGCCCCACAGCTGCAGTGACCAACCTTTAGAATTCAGGAGCCAGCAGGAAACAAAGACAGTCCTGTTTAGGGGAGAGATCTTTCTTAGCTTCTTCTGTAGGCCAGACATTCAGGGTCTAAAGGGAGTCTTCCCATTGTGTCTAGTGGGCTTTGGATCAGTACTACTTTGTTAAAATTAGGTCGTCAAGAGCCTCCAGGTATTTGTTTATTAGCACATTCTCTAATGGACAAAACTGACAGCCCAAAATGTCCAGAGTCATGGATATTTAAAAAAAAAAATTCTGTCTTAACCATGACAAAAACACAGCTTTAATCATTATCCTTTTTATAGTCTGCAAGCAGTTTTCAGTCCACCTAACAGTTCTCACATTCAAATCAATTTCAGTTACATTTTTCACATTGTGTGGTCCTGTATCAAATATTTTACTAAAACATTAAGCACATTATTGTACACCAACCATGTACACTTCATCCATTCATTTTATAATTATAAAAGGCACACCTGCCCTGTATAACCCCATCACTCAGATGTGAGTCAGTAGAGGGCAATCTCAGTTTCCCTTTTAGTCAGGCTTCTCCATAACTCCACACTGACGTCTGTCTAGTAACACCACCCCTTCTTGGGGGCTGGTTTATTAACATCAAGCCAACCAAAGTGAAGTCTCTTCCTACTCACCCAACCAGTACAGCACAGCACAGCACAGCCCCTCCTCCTTAAGGTCTGCTTGGCCCCTAGCCTCTTCACTAGACACAGTTATCAGCCCTTCCTAAGTTCTGCTGATTCAGTCTCTCAACCGGAGATCAGAGGAGTTAGAGTTCTTCTTCCTAGGCCTGTACTCTCAGACAGGTGCTTCTTTCATGAACCTTTTCTAGCAGCTCCAGCTTCCTGCTCAGGTGCATCCATTTCCTTTCATCAGGGCCAGGGTGCCTTCCCTTGTGCCCAACGAGGCAACAGGAACTCAGTCACAATAGCACTGGTCTCCACTCCCTCTTAAAGGAGCCAGTCACCTTGTAACAGAAATATTATAATTAAATCCTTCTGGTTTGTCAAGCATGAATTTATAAACCCATAAGACAAAAATCAGACCTGGAAAAAGCTGTGTGAACTCCCGGAAGTCAACGGGAGTATACCATTCAATAAGAGTTTCACCAGCTTTTGCCACAGCAGAGTTCAGTCTATATCGCTTATTGCTCATGACTGCATCATATTTAGGTGTTTCAAAGATTTCTTCCCCTTAAAATTTCTTCAGTTATTTAACTTTTGGTTTTACAAACACTTTTTTGACTCAAGAAAGTCAATGTGCAAAGCCATCCTTTATCTAGATGCATATATTTTAATCTATGCTTTAGAAAAAGCATACTGAGAGCCACTAACATTTTTGGGTTTAGACAATTTTGTTCTCAAAAAAGACGGCTACTTACCTCGTAACTGTTCTTCAAGATGTGTTGCTCATGTCTATTCCATTGTAGGTGTGTGAGTGACTTCGTGCATGGTTAACGGAACTTTTTTCCCTTTAGCAGTACCTGTAGGGCCCCACACATGCCGTGGTATATGAGGTGCTGCAGGCCCTACGCACCCTCAGTTCCTTCTGGCCCCCAAATCTGACAGCGGAGACAGAGGGTGGGTCATGGAACGGACATGAGCAACACATCTTGAAGAAAAACAGTTACGAGGTAAGTAACCGTCTTTTCTTCTTCAAGTGCTTGCTCATGTCCATTCCATTGTAGGTGGCTCATAAGCAATACCTTGGAGGTGGGCCGGAGTTATGGATGAGCTTCCTACAACACTGCTCTACCGAAGCATGTGTCGTCCCGCACCTGCTGGACAATGGCATAGTGGGACGTGAAGGTGTGTACAGATGACCAGGTGGCAGTCCTGCAGATGTCTTGCTAGGAAGGATGTACATGAAGCTTGAGCTCTGGTTGAGTGGGCCATAATTATCCCCAGAAGCGGCACCTTTGCTTGCTCATAGCAGAACTTGATGCAGGAAGTTATCCATGATGAGATATGCTGGGCAAAAACAGGTAAGTCTTTCATACGATCAGCCACCGCGACAAAGAGTTGTATAGATCTCCGGAACAGTCTTGTGCACTCGATGTAGAATGCTAACACCCGTCTAACATCTAGCGTGTGCCACCTCCTCTCCTCCTCCGAACCATGTGGTTTGGGAAAAAATACCAGCAGAAAAATGTCTTGGTTATAATGAAATTGGGAAACCATCTTAGGCAGGAACCTTGTCTTTATAGAACACAGTATAAGGAGGCTCCAAGGTCAGCGCCCTAATCTCAGAGACCCTTATTGCTGAGGTAATGACCACCAGGAAGGCCACCTTCCAAGACAGCAGTAGTAAAGGGCATGTAGCCATGGGCTCAAAGTGGGGCCCCATGAGCCACGAGAGGACCAGGTTGAAAACCCAGGGAGACTTCAGGTCATGGACCTCGGATAAAGCCTCTCCACCTCTTTCAGGAAACTAATTGTCATAGGTGGCAGAAAACTGATCTCCCCTCCAAAGGTTGGTGGAACACCAATATAGCCACTGGGTGGACCTTCAGTGAGGCCATGGCTAGCCCCCAGAGTTTTAGATGCATCAGGTACTCCAGGATTGCCTATATCGGCGACAACCCCAGAGAAATTCCCTGGGACTCTGCCCAACAGGTAAATCGCTTCCATTTAGCCTAATATATGACCTGCGTGGAAGGTTTCCTGCTACCCAGCAGGATTTGCTGAACTTGCGCCGAACAGGCTCGTTCATCTGCACTCAGCCACGGAGCATCCACGCTCTCAGGTGTAGGGAGTCAGGTCTGGGTGCAGCAAGCAACCATGATCCTGGACCAGGAGATCGTGACATCTCGGAAGCTCCAGTGGGAGGGCGATCGATAGGTCCAGCAGCATGCTGAGCCAGTGCTGGCACAGCCAAGCTGGTGCAATTAAACTAACATCCATCCTCTTGATTTTCAGCAGGACTTTATGAAGGAGAGGAATGGGTGGAAACGTGTACATGAGGAGAGGCTGAGGGGACTAGACTTGTTTAGTCTGCAGAAGAGAAGACTGAGGGGAGATTTGATAGCAGCCTTTAATTACCTGAAAGGGGGGTCCAGGGAAAATGGAGCTAGGATGTTCTCAGTGGTGGCAGATGACAGAACAAGGAGCAACGGTCTCAAATTGCAGTGGGGGAGATCTAGGTTGGACATTAGGAAAAAGTTTTTCACTAGGAGGGTGGTGAAGCACTGGAATGGGTTACCTAGAGAGGTGGTGGAATCTCCATCTTTAGAGGTTTTTAAGCTGCAGCTTGACAAAATCCTGGCTGGGATTATTTAGCTGAGGTTAGTCCTGCTTTGAGCAGGGGGTTGGACTAGATGACCTTCTGAGGTCCCTTCCAACTCTAGGATTCTATGAAGCTCCCCGACCACTGCAGAAGGAAGGCTTCAGAGAGCGACCCAGCCTCCAGATGGCAAAGGGAGCAGAACTGCGGGCATTTCTTGTTCCATTCTGAAGCAAACAAGTCCACCTGGGAAGAGTCCCACCACTGGAAAATAATAGAGACCACACCTGGATGCAGCAACCAGTCATGGTGGGGTAAGAACGACCTGCTAAGGCGGTCCACCTCATCCACTCCCGAGAGGTGAGAGGCCATTATGTGAAAATTCTGCCTCACTTCTAGGTCCCACAGACAAATGGCTTCCCTGTAGAGGGCTGAGGAACGGGCTCCCCCTGCCTGTTGATGTAATACATGGCCCCTGTACTGTCTGTCAGTACCTGCACCACCTTGCCCGCAATAAAGTGGAGGAACACTCCACATGCTAGTCGAATAGCCCATAACTCTCTCACTTTGATGTGCATGCACCTCTCTGTGTTCCAAGGTTGGTGCTGATATGGGCCCCCCACCCTAAGTCCCAGGTGTCCAATACCAGGGTGACCAAGGGGACTAGCTCTTCAAACAGCACACCCCTCAACACTGCCTGGGGGTTCTGCCACCAGTCCAGTGTGGTCAGGATCTGGGAGGGAACTGTGACCACCTGGTCCAGGGAATGTCTGCTCGGGGCATAAGCCACGATTGAAGTGGTCTGAGTCTTAGGCGAGCCAGCCTCACTACATAAGTTCAGGCTGCCCTGTGGCCTAACAGGTGCAGACTGTGCCTGGCTGTTGTCGTTGGGCAGAGGTGCAGGCGGGCGATGATGGCAGACATAGTCTCAAAGCATGGCTGGGGTGGGAAAATTCTAGCTTGGGGAGTGTCCAAAACTGCCCCGATGATCTCTATCCACTGCACCGAGGCTAATGTGGACTTCTGTTCATTTATTAGCAGGCCCAGGTGGCGCATGTCAGATATACACTGTTCTGGACCTGGGCCCTGGACCTGCCCCTGATTAGCCAGTCATCCAGGTAGGAGAATATTTGGATCCCTTTGCACCTCAGGTGCGCCACCGCCGTACATTTTTGTAAACACCTTTGAGGCTGAGGCAGGGCCAAAGGGGAGCGCTGCAAACTGGTAGTGGGAGCCAGCTACCACAAAATGGAGGAAACGCCTGTGGCTGGGGAAGATAGAAACTGGAAGTATGCATCCTTTAGCTCAGTGTTCTCAACCTTTAAAGTTAAGCGAGTACCCTCTAACTTCTGAAAATTTTAATAAGTACCCCAACACTCAATTTTCCATGGGATTTTATATTTACAGACTAATGTGAGCCATATGTTGGAAGAAGGGCTGAGTGTATAAGGCCGTGATATGACAGATGTCAGATCTAGTGTGGGTAGGGTTATTGCCTTTACACCAGGGGTGCACAGCTCAAGTATGTACCTGGGCTAGAGGGGATGTTGGCCAAAGCTAGGAGGTTTTGAGCAGCATGCCAATGCTGGAGAATATAAAGTGCTGTGCCAAATTTTTTGCCATAGATTTGAGAGGAGGAAGGGGCGAGAGAGAGAGAGAGACAGGGAAGGAGGGTGAGAGAGAGACAGGAAAAGAGGGTAACTGGTAAATCTGGGGCTGTCATAGTTGTCAATTTCACTGCTCAGCTAGAGCAGTGAAATTGACAAGTTTTCTGGGCACAGGGCTTTGAGCCAGGGAGGGGAGCTGCCACCTGACTGCCAACCCGGGAGGTGAGCAACTGCCACCTAATCCAAGATGGGGCAGAGGAGGCTTCCACGCCGGCTGGAACCCAGGTATGTGGGCAGATGGCAGCTGCCCGTCTTCAAGCCGGGGCGTGGGAGGCTGTCCCTTGGCTTGCAGCTGGGGCGTGGGTGGCTGCCACCCAGCTGTGAGCCCAGCTTGCGAGACACAGGAGGCTGCCACCGGGCCTCCACCTGTGAGCTGGGACCCAGCGGGATGCGCGCGGCTGCCGCCCACCTCCCCCAGAAGCTAGCGGCTGCCGCCTCCCTCCCAGCTGGAAGCTGTGACTGGGCAGGAAGCGAGAGGCTGCCACCTGCCTTCACCAGAAGCTGGGGGCTGCCTCTCACTTCCCAGCTGGGAGCTGTCACTGGGCGGGAAGTGGGCGGCTGCTGCCCGCCTTCCCCGGGACTGGGAGCTGTGACGGGATGGGAAGCAGGGGGCTGCCGCCCGCCTTCCCCAGAACTTGGGGGCTGCCACCCACCTCCAAGCTGGGAGTAAGTGGGAAGTGGGATGCTGCCGCCTGGCTTCCTCAGAAGTCAGCAGCTGCCGCCTGCCCTCCCGTTCACTCTGTTTTTCCCCGGGTACCCCCTGCCTTTGTCTCACGTACCCCCATGGGTACACGTACCATAGGTTGAGAAACTATGCTTTAGGTCAAGGACAGCATACCAGCCTCCTGGATCCAGCCTCTTGAGATTTCAGGCTCTTGAGATATTTGTTGAGACGATGCAGGTCTTGTATGGGTCTTAGACCCCCTTTTGCCTTGGGGATGAGGAAGTACCTGGAGTAAAACCTTTTTCCCCTCATGTTTGGTGGAACTCCTTCTACAGCCCCCAGGCTGAGAAGGGTCACTACCTCTTGCATGAGGAGTTGCTCATGAGAGGGGTCCCTGAAGAGGGACGGGGAGGGAGGGTTCTTGGGAGGGGTAGAAGCAAATTATGCCAAGAACCCAGCGATCCAAAGTGACCTTGGCCCATTCAGACAGAAAGGGAGCTGTGCAGTTTGAAAAGGGATGGGAAGGATCCAGGGAACAGGCTGGAACGCCACCCTCGGGTACACCTTCAAAATGACTTCCTCTGATTACCGGATCGCCTAGATGACCCTTGCTGGGGGGCTGAGGAGGACCCTTGCAACGGTTGCCATTTCCTAGACCCCTTATTTCTGTCCCTTTGTCTGTAGGACATAAACCGCTGTGGGTGGTACCTCTGCTGTTGCTGGCCCTGAGGACGGAACTGGCGTCTAGAGGTCTGGGGCGTATAAAGACCCAAGGAGTGGAGCGTGGCCCTCAAGTCTTTCAGACCATGCAACTTCGCATCCATATGGTCCAAAAACAAGGCCGACCCATCGAAGGGGTGGTCCTGGATGTACTGTACAACCCCAAGGATTGCAGCCATGAGCACCTGCGCATGCAGATGGCGGAGGCCATGGATCAGCCTACTGAGTCTGCTGCATCCAAAGATGCCTGCAGCACTGCTCTGGCCATCATGATACCCTCCTCCAAGATAGTACTAATGTCCAGCGCCTGGTCCTGGGACAAAGAGTCCACAAAGTGCTTTAGCGAGTCCCAGAGATTGAAGTTGAACCTGCCCAGGAGAGCCTGATTGGCAATTTGAAACTGCAGGCTTGCCGTCAAATAAACCTTTCTCCCAAACAGGTCCAATTTTTTGTTCTCATTTTTTGGTGTGGAACCGGGTTGTTCCTGACTGTCCCGCTGGTTGGCCGCATTCACCATCAGGGTACCAGGAGAGAGGTGGGTGAAAATCCCTTGGCTGGGACATAATCATTTTTCTAAGGCCCCTTAGAGGTTGGGGCCACTGATAAAGGGATCTGCCACAGGGTTTTCACTATCTTCAATACCCTCTCATGCACAGGGAGGGCAACCCGGGCTGGGGTGGCCGCTGCCAGGACATTAAAGAGACTGTCTGACATCTCCTTCAGCTCCTCCACCTCCAACCCCAAGTTGGAAGCCACCCTCTTGAGACTCTCTTGAAGTACCTTGAAATCATCCAGGGGCACCGAAGGTCCCTGGGTGACCACCTCATCTGGGAAGAAGGAAGAGAACTGGAGGGGCACGATGGGTGGTGGCATCCCTTCCTGCTGACGAGGGGCCCCAACAGAGGTCCCTTTCTGGGGCTCCGAATCATCGTTGGAGGCTGAATGATGGCCCTTCTCTGGCACCAGATGACCTGAACAACTGCAGACCCAGCCCAATCAGAAACCCCAAAGGTTCGCAATATGGCCATTGGGGTGGCCACTGCCCAAGGCCATCCCAGGTTGCCTGAGCTGAAGGGTGCTCCAGCATCTCTTGCTCTCGAGAGGACATTGACTCACTGTCAGACGACCATGGCGGGGCTGACTCGGAGGGTCCCACTGTACGGTGCCAAGTGGTGGGAGAGCGATGACCCGATCTATGGGTGCTCCAGCGCTCTGGAGAATAGCCTCTTGGCATCGTTGATCCTGATGACAACGAGACCTGATGTCCCAACCAGTGCTGACACGGGGAACCGTACTCCGACTGTGAGCTGGAGTGCCCAGAGTGGTTCCTGGGCACCGATGACTTATGGTGTCACTTCCTTTTCGGTGTCGAGTCAGCCTCCTGCGACCAGGTTCCGCACCGCACTGGTGCGGGCGAACATCTCGGTGCCAGGGAGCAGGAGCGGTGCCAGCTTCCCTCTGGGGAGTCGGCCTCCTATAGGTGATCCAGACAGGCGCTGCCTCCTGGCACGAACTTCACCCAGTGCCAGGTATAGTGACTGGTGCCAGAAGGGCGACCTCACTCCGTGCCCCGCCAATGCGGCGTGCTCTGGCGACCGTGACCTGGAGCGACTTCTGAGAAATCGGAGCCATGTGAACCCCCCTCACCCACCCGGGGCAACTGGGTTGTTGGAGATCTTCCTCCACACTCTGGGGATCACCTGAGCTAAACAAGGGGTCCCAACACAGGCTTTCCCTGTGACACCAGCCCCTTATCTCTGGGCAGAGGCCGGGGCATGGGCAGTGTAAGCAAGGCCAACAAGGTCCATGCCTCCTGGAACACTTCCATTGTCGACAGCGCCAGCAGGTGCAGAGATGCCTCCCCACTCCCAGGAGTCGGGCGTGGTTCTCTGGTTGGGGACATAGGGTCTGGCAAGTGAGTCTCCACTGCCTGGCTTTCTTGGATGGCTCAGGGGAGTGGCCCCGCTCTGTGCACAGCTTTTCTCAACGGAGAGAAAGAAGTCCAGTGCTGAGGTGGGACTGATGCCAATGGCGTGCTCTGCACCAATGCCATGCTCAGTACTGAAGCAGAACAGGTTGGTTCGGAGACCGATCTGAGTGTTGCTTCCATTAGTAAGCTTTTCAAGTGGATCTCTTTTTTTTTTTGGTTCTAAGGTATGAAAGCCTTACAAATCTTGCATTTGTCCCTACTATGAGCTTCCCCCAGGCACTTTAGGCAGCTATCATGGGGGTCACTCAACAGAAAGGCCTTGCCACAGGAGGCGCATGGTCTGAAGCCCTGTGCCTGGGGCATACCCCGCTCCCAGCAAAGTCCTAGCCAGGACTATCCTAAGTGACTAACTACCACTATTAACAACACTTAAGGTCTAATCTACCAAACTAAGACAAACAACAAAGGATTAAGGAGAACAAAAGGAAATGATCCTTGCGATACAAGCCAAAGCAGTTCCAGCAACCATCAGAGGCAGAAAGAAGGAAATGAGGGGGCGTAGGTCTGGCAGCACCTTATATACCACAGCATGTGTGCGGGGCTCCAGGGGGCGCCAAAGCCAGCCCTACTGGTACTGCTAAAGGGGAAAAAAGGTTCCAGTAGCCATGCAAAAGATGCGCACACACCTACAATGGAATGGATGTGAGCAAGCACTCAAAGAGAGAGGAAGGGATTTTGCCCACTAGGATAGAATCCAGATCCTATTCATCCTCAATGTTTATTAGCTTAATGTCTCTATATCCCAGCAAGATGCCTGAACTACTCCATAGTTTACCAACAGCATAGTCATTGCAGGTATTTTTTACATGGTCCATGTGTCCACTCTCTGTTTATGGTTCGTAAGGTTGTGACACTTCATATCCCTAGAAGAAACACCAAATATGATTTAAAGACCGGAGACAAAAAACACACACAAAAGAGGGCTTCACCTACTCATATGGTTCCTTAATGCTACATTTTCTCTACCTCTATACCACCCATATCCTCCCATGGCTCTGAGAAAACTGCCAATGTAAACGCTGTATTTCTTCGCCCTTCCAGTAGCAGCATGCCTTCTTTTATCCCTTTATACCCACAGTATTTGCCTCTTTAGTTTCTACCTTCTATATGCCCGATTCTCTTTGTGGGCCATCCTTACTAAAGAGCTAACATCAGTGAACTTGTAGTGAATTTAGCTTGCTCATGCAGCAGACCTACCTACAAAGTGCTCCATAAGCAGTTGCTTCCAATGTTATTGTTTCTGAATGGATTAATCCAGGAAACATTATGTTTTATATTACTTACAATTCAAGATTCCACACCCTATTGGGATATGACTGAGTTATAAATTGGGGGACACGGGGGTATGCTTACTGCCCTTCTTTTTCTACTGCTTTCAACTGAACAGAGGTAAAATATGGTGGGGGAAAAACTGGGGGCTAAGGGTGGAGAAAAAGATAGAGCTACCCTCCCTTTTACAGGGCAAGTCACCACTTTTTTTACCCATTCAAGCACAGGCAAGAAGAGGTTATTGACATAAAGGAAGACAACCTCATGACAAATTAACAACAGACATTCATAATTAAATCCCACAGTTCCCAGGTGTCCATATTTTAAATAAAGTTAATACAAAAAATCAAAACCAAAAAGATGTTCACAAGGAGCATTCTATTTTTTATTTTTTCAGTGAAACTTTCACTTTTTGAAAAATTACCACCATGGCATAAACTGGTTTAAAAAAAAGTTTTTTAATAAAAATATACAAAAAAGTTGCAAAAATATTTTGTAGAAATATTTAAAATTGGAAAGTGTTTGACCTGCTCTAATTTTAGACACCAAACATAGTACACATTTTTCTTTATGGTCCACAGGTAATGCTTTCTGTTAATGCATTTAAACTCTCTCCAATACCACAGGATTAAATTATTGAAAAAGAGGTGCAGTGAAAGACAGGGGGAAAATATGACAGAATTACAGGTTACCTATAAAAAAAAATCACTTTCTTAAAAAAAATCCTAAAAAAAAAATATCATGATTGAAACTCAGTTCTCTGTGGTCCTAGTTTCGCAAACCACTTAAGCATGTGCATAACCTTAAGCATTTGAATAGTTCCATTTATTTAATGCTCCATACCACTGCCAGAAAATATATATACTTCTAAAAAAAAGTGTAAGAGGCTTACAGTCCCTGATCTAGCAAAATATTTAAGCATGTGAGCATTCACACTGATGTCAATGGGACTATTTACATACTAAGGCCTTGCCTACAATAGAAAGGGTTTGCCAGTATACCTATATCAGCAATACTATCTAAAGGAGTCACAAGATAAACTAGCAAAAGAGTGCTTTTTACAAGTATAGTTTATACCAGTTCCCACAACAAAATAAGCCATGCCAACAAAAGGATTTTTGGAGGTATATGTGCACCTACTCTAGGGCTTTTGGTGGCATAGCTATGTGGGTTAGAGACTGATTTTTTTTAAACATTCCTGACATAGCTATATTGTATAGACCAGGCCTTAACATTTTGCATCCGGATTGGAGCCTTTTAGTCTCTGAAAATATTTAGTTTTTACATTTCTTTTTTATTGAAGTTTTTCCAGGGTTACCAACAATGTTTTCCCTTTTTTGCTTATACTTCTCTAGTTTCTCTAAATTAGATTCTATAGAAACTTTTTCACTCTCCCTTTCTGTACAGTCTATCCATGAGATAAGTAAAAGTAATAAGATACTGTCACAATTACAAATTTTAAAAGATTTATCTCCCCGTATATTTGCCAGTATATATATACCAACAATCCTAGCTAGAGGAGTCACAGGATAAACTAGCAAAAATAGCCAGAGAAAACTCTGGGATATTTTATGGGATTTTATTTTTAATAGTTGCATGGAAAGTATCTCAAAATACTCCACAGAACTCTATATAGGATAATACACTGTGAGCTAAGAGCTTTGACTGAATAGTGAAAGCACGTTAACAATGTACTGGGATGAATGAAGAGATGTCAGCTTGAAACTATAGTATACTAGTCGTCCCAATGAAGGAAACAGGGGTCATTGGGAAGCAACTAAAAGTGAAAAATGCTTTCTAGAGACAAAAATTTAACAAAACTACAATCTTGGTTCAAGGTGAGATTCTTACCCCACTATCTTACAGCAAGACGTCTGACCACCCTGTTGAACAGGATCTCTCACAAAATCCAAAGTGCTCGGTTCTTAAGTGTTCTTTGGTGAAAGATAATTTGTGGTTCTTTGACTCTCTGTTCTATAGTTTAGTGGAACTTTGAAATTAATTCTTCTGAAGAATTCCTCTGCAAAGTAAAGTTCATTCAAGTCGTGAAGAAGGAGACATGGATTCTGGTGGTAAAGAAAGTTCCATGCTAGTTTCTTTCTCTACTAGTGTTAGCTAAAATGCAAATTAATCTGTTCTGACCCTCTCTGATGCAAATGAATGGCCACTTGACATGATTGCTAATCGACTCTGATGACACCTGGCTGGAGGCACTGGCCTGTGCATTGTCTGGGAGAAAATTGTTTCCCACTCCCCCGACTCATCTGGTAAATATATTTTAGTTCTACATTTCCTTCATATTTGTATGGTCTCTTGGGCATTTAACATACACACAATAATATTAACATAATAACATACACACAATAATATTAATGATCAGTGTGTTGTTAGTTTTCCAATGATACCTTACATAACACAGATCAAATATTGTTTATGACATTAATGAATTGGAGTAAACTGAACTGGCTGGGCCAGCTGAAACGGCCTACCAGATACCATGAGTTCCTTGCCTTCTTGCATTGGGATGTTGTTAGGATCATAAGATATTGCCTCCAATCAGGAATTAAGGAGGATGCCTCATTTACATTTCTGCCATTCATTGGCCTGAGGAATAAATGACCAGAAGAAGTGATCAGGTACGCAGAGCACTACCAGGTGACCAGCCCGTGGAGGATTTGAGGTGAGGTGTGAAGAAAGGTAGTGACTCCAAATAAAATACTTCCAGATAGATATGGAAACACAAGTAAAAGGATGACACCTGACTGTGGAGAGTCACAGAAAAAATACAAAATTGGAGATCAAGATAAGAAGAATGGGGAGAGTTGGCAGGAGAGAAGGTCAGAGAAGTGTTGTAGGGTGCAGTAAATTCATAGAGAGTTTTGAAGCAGGAGGACAATTTTGAACTGCCTTCTGAAATGAATAAAAATTCAGTCAAGGTGATAAAGGATGAGGGTGAGAATGTCATATCTCCTGAAGCGTAAAAGTCGTCTGGTCACAGAATTCTGGACCTCCTGAAGTTTAGTGAGCAGGGAATTAGGAAGACCATAAAAGATGAAATTATAATGGCTGACATGGGACATGATAAAGATATGACAAATAAGGACTTCTGCAGAGGAAGGGTGAAAGGTAATTCTGAGTGAAATATGTAGGCAGAGATTGCTGAATTTTGACCATCGGAGCAGTATACTCTTTTCCTCACTTGAAAGAAAGGGGGGGAAGTCCTGTTTAAAGAATACCACCTAACTAAGCATACAAAAATATGATGAATGGAGAATGAATGAAATAATCAAGGTTAAATAATGAACCTTCAGTGCATTATTGCATATATAATTTAAACATATGCACATATTTTGTGGGTTATGAAAATATATAGAAGCTCCAGACAGTTTATTTGCAGAGACCAGACTTCTGCTAAGCAGAAATCTAGACAGTTTTAAAAAAAATTGAATCAGCCTTTATGTGAGCTCTTTGAAAAGAAAGAGGGAGAGAATGTCCAATTTTGCCATTTATTTGAAAGAAAAACCTGGCCCTGTTAGGGCTATGTTATCTCAGTGCAGAGGGATTTATGCATGTAATTTCCATCTGGCGCAGTGAGATGAGACTGTACCATGAAGTTGAAATCACTAAAGTAAACTAAGTATTACAGGTCTCCTCCTAATAAGGATGAATTTGCAATGGTTCTAGTTAACTAAAAGCAAGCATACATTTATATAATTCTAGAAATAATTACATGAGTGCAGAATAACATCAAAATCTAGTTATTATTTCAGAAAACAGCTTTAATAATGGGAATGGATGTATTGACTGAGGAAGGATTTCTGGGTTTGGCCCAAGGAGTGTTATATTGTTTTTCCTCTCTAGTGGAAATACTTTTGTTGCAATAATACAAACAGCAGCACACTTACAACTTCTAGTTTTTACTTCCATTCACAGAGCTCAGTTCTTAAAGCATTTCATCCATAATATACCTGACCAACCCTTGTGCTTCTTTTGTTTATACTAGTACCTACACTTCTCAGTTGGAGCCTAATATTGCACCATTGAAATCAATGGGAGCATAGAGATTCAGGTCCCACGTTTCAGTAACCAACAGGGGCTGGGAGCATTATGGAGGCAACACACTCAGTCTCTAGGTGTTGTGCGAACAGCTCAGAGTAATAGTGATGAACAGGTAAGAGCTGTGTCCAGCTGAAGGACAAGATGCCATATTATGGGTTCTTTGAAGGAAGAGGAAGTAAAAAAGGAAACATGGAAGAAAATTAAACATATATGAGCCAGGTTAAATAAGAAGGAATGACCCAATGTGGTGGGGAGGCAGAAACAAAATGCAGGTGTCTTAAGATGGGAGCCTAAAATTAGTGAACAGTTCTGAAATCTTTGGTGTAAACAAACACTAGATGTCTCCACAGTCAAGATTTTCTAGAATCTCAATTTCTCTACATTTTAATTTGTAATCATTTGGGGAAAACTGCCTGACTCTCATCTACAGAGGGGTGGCTAACAGAAGGAGAAGGAGGGAGTTCGCCTGCGGAGAGAGCCCACTGCAGGTTTTTGCCTTACAGACGTTGCTGAGCAGGAAATTGAGCATCTGAGGAGGCTCTCAGAGCAGAGATATGGAGAGGGAGCGACCCGTTGTTGTCACCTGCACTGGGTGTGCTATGTTTGTCTTCCTCCCACAGGATAGAAATGACTTCATCTGTACCAAGTGCAGGCTGGTTTCCTTATTGGAAGAGAAGGTTAAAGGACTAGAGACCCAAATGTCAACCCTGCGGTGCATTACAGAAAACAATGTCTTTCTCCATCAGGCACAGGCAGAGCGTAAGGAAGATTCAGAGAAGGCCGGGCAGGCGAAAATGAAGAACAGGGAAGAAAATTGGCAGCATGTGACCTCCCGAAGAAAGAGAACCCATGTGCCCACCATGCGGATAGAAGTAAGGAATCGTTTTCATCCTCTCTGCACAAGTACTACAGCAGAGAATGATTTGGAGGACCCTTCAGAGGGAATGGATCATCAGGAGACCCGTTTGATCAGAAGGCAAGGGATGCATTCTCCTATGGATGGGGGTTCCACGACCATTCCAAAGAGGAAGAGAAGGGTGATGGTGGTCGGGGACTCCCTCCTAAGGGGGACGGAGTCATCCATCTGCCGTCCAGACCGGGAAACTAGAGAAGTGTGCTGCTTGCCTGGAGCTAGGATTAGGGATGTGACGGAGAGACTGCCAAAACTTATCAAGTCCTCAGACCGCTACCCCTTCCTGCTCCTCCATGTGGGCACCAATGACACTGCCAAGAATGATCTTGAGCAGATCACTGCGGACTATGTGGCTCTGGGAAAAGAGATTAAGGAGTTTGAAGCGCAAGTGGTGTTCTCGTCCATCCTCCCTGTTCAGGGAAAAGGCCCGGGTAGGGACAGTCGCATTGGGGAAGTAAATGCGTGGTTACGCAGGTGGTGTCGAAGGGAGGGCTTTGGATTCTTCGATCATGGAATGCTGTTCCAGGAAGAAGGATTACTAGGAAGGGACGGGATTCATCTAACAAAGACAGGGAAGAGTATCTTCACAGACAGGCTGGCTAACCTAGTGAGGGGGCTTTAAACTAGTTTCGACAGGGGACGGGGACCTAAGCCCGAAGGTTAGTGGGGAAGAGGGATACCGCAAGGAAGCAGAAGGAGGAGGGTGCAGCAGGGGAGGCCTCCCAAGTCATACTGTGAAAGTAGGCCACTCGGCTACTTATCTCAAGTGCCTGTACACAAATGCAAGAAGCCTGGGAAACAAGCAGGAAGAACTGGAAGTCCTGGCACAGTCAAGAGACTACGACATGATTGGAATAACTGAGACTTGGTGGAATAACTCTCATGATTGGAGCGCTGTCATGGATGGGTATAAACTGTTCAGGAAGGACAGGCAGGGGCGAAAGGGGGAGGAATTGCACTGTATGTAAGAGAGCACTATGACTGCTCTGAGCTCCAGTATGAAACTGGAGATAAGTCAGTTGAGTGTCTCTGGGTTAAGCTTAGAAGCAAGAACAATAAGAGTGATGTCCTGGTGGGTGTCTGTTACAGACCACCAGACCAAGAGGATGAGGTAGATGCGGCTTTCTTTACTCAACTAGGGAAAGTTTCCAGTTCACAGGGCCTGATTCTCATGGGAGACTTCAATCACCCTGACATCTGCTGGAAGAGCAATACAGCAGAGCACAAACAATCCAGGAAGTTTTTGGAGAGTGTTGCAGACAATTTCCTGGTGCAAGTGCTGGAGCAACCAACTAGGGGCCATGCTTTTCTTGACCTGCTGCTCACAAACAGGGAAGATTTGGTAGGGGAAGTACAAGTGGGTGGCAACCTAGGCAGCAGTGACCATGAGATGGTCGAGTTCAGGATCCTGACGAAAGGAAGAAAGGAGAGCAGCAGGATACGGACCATGGACTTCAGAAAAGCGGACTTTGACTCCCTCAGGGAACTGATGGGCAGGATTCCCTGGGAGGCTAATATGAGGGGGAAAGGAACCCAAGAGAGCTGGCTGTATTTTAAAGAGACCTTATTGACGGCACAAGAGCAAACCATCCCGATGTGCAGAAAGAATAGCAAATATGGTAGGCGTCCAGCTTGGCTTAACAAAGATGTCCTTGGCGAACTTAAACGCAAAAAGAAGCTTACAAGAAGTGGAAGCTTGGTCAGATGACTACGGAGGATTATATAAACACTGCTCGAACGTGCAGGAATGAAATCAGGAAGGCCAAAGCACAATTGGAGTTGCAGCTAGCAAGGGACGTGAAGGGGAACAAGAAGGGTTTCTACAGGCATGTTGCCAACAAGAGGAAGATTAGAGAAAGTGTGGGCCCCTTAGAGAATGAGGGAGGCGACCTAGTGACAGAGGATGTGGAGAAAGCTGAGGTACTCAATGCCTTTTTTGCCTCTGTCTTCACAGACAAGGTCAGCTCTCAGACTGCTGCACTACGTGGCACAGAATGGGAAGGAGGCGAACATCCCACAGTGCTGAAGGAACGGGTCCAAGACTATTTAGAAGGATTGGACATTCACAAGTCCATGGGGCCGGATGCAATGCACCCGAGGGTGCTGAGGGAGTTGGCTGAGGTGATTTCAGAGCCATTGGCTATTATCTTTGAAAGCTCGTGGGAACAGGGGGAGGTCCCTGAGGACTGGAAAAAAGCAAATATAGTGCCCATCTTCAAAAAAGGGAGGAAAGAGGATCCAGGGAACTACAGACCGGTCAGCCTCACCTCAATCCCTGGAAAAATCATGGAGCAGGTCCTTAAGGAATCCATTTTAAGGCACTTGGAGGAGAGGAAGGTGATCAGGAGCAGTCAACACGGATTCACTAAGGGAAAGTCATGCCTGACCAACCTGATTGCTTTCTATGATGAGGTGACTGGCTCTGTGGATGTAGGGAAGGCGGTGGATGTGATATACCTTGACTTTAGCAAAGCTTTTGATACCATCTCACAGAGTATTCTTATCAGCAAGTTAAAGAAGTATGGGTTGGATGAATGGACTATAAAATGGATAGAGAACTGGCTAGAGCATAGGGCTCAACGAGTAGTGATCAGTGGCTCCATGTCTAGCTGGCAACCGGTCACAAGCGGAGTTCCCCAGGGGTCGGTCCTGGGGCCGGTTTTGTTCAACATCTTTATTAATGATCTGGAGGATGGGGTAGATTGTACCCTCAGCAAGTTTGCGGACGACACTAAGCTGGGGGGAGTGGTAGATTCCCTGGAGGGTAGGGATAGGATACAGAGTGACCTAAACAAACTGGAGGATTGGGCCAAAAGAAACCTAATGAGGTTCAACAAGGACAAGTGCAGAGTCCTCCACTTAGGAAGGAAGAATCCCATGCACAGCTATAGACTGGGGACCGACGAGCTGGGCAGCAGCTCTGCAGAAAAGGACCTGGGGGTAACGGTGGATAAAAAGCTGGATATGAGTCAGCAGTGTGCCCTGGTTGTCAAGAAGGCTAATGGCATATTGGGCTGCATTAGGAGGGGCATTGCCAGCAGGTCACGGGAAGTGATTATTCCCCTCTATTCGGCATTGGTGAGGCCGCATTTAGAATATTGTGTCCAGTTTTGGGCCCCCCACTACAAAAAGGATGTGGACAAGTTAGAGAGAGTGCAGCGGAGGGCAACCAAAATGATTAGGGGGCTGGAGCACAGGACTTATGAGGAGAGGCTGAGGGAACTGGGCTTGTTTAGTCTGCAAAAGAGAAGAATGAGGGGGGATTTGATAGCAGCTTTTAACTACCTGAAAGGGGGTTCCAGGGAGGATGGGGCTAGGCTGTTCTCGGTGGTGGCAGATGACAGAACAAGGAGCAACGGTCTCAAGTTGCAGGGCGGGAGGTCTAGGTTGGACATTAGGAAAAAGTTTTTTAGTAGGAGGGTGGTGAAGCACTGGAATGGGTTACCTAGGGAGGTGGTGGAATCTCCATCCTTAGAGGTTTTTAAGCTGAGGCTTGACAAAGCCCTGGTTGGGATGATATAGCTGAGGTTAGTCCTGCTTTGAGCAGGGGGTTGGACTAGATGACCTCCTGAGGTCCCTTCCAACTCTAATATTCTATGATTCTATGATACAGTGACTGTATGGCAACAGACAACATATTACTGCAGTTACAGGAACCTTGAGGGATTCTGTTGTATATGAAGCAAATAGCTATTGAGGGTAACTATAGACGAATTGTCTTTCTAGTCACGCATTTTTTTAGTACACAAGGTTATGAAACTGAAAAAAGTTAACAGCTTCATATTCCATTCTTATGTGTTTTCAGTTTTCATAAGGCTCATCCACATTTAATTTCAAAAGTTACAAATCTGTTCTCACCCAAAAATGGGAAGTTTTCATGGATTTTTAGTGTACAGTGATGCTTCATTTACAGTGTAAATAAATCACAAAAAATAAATAATCACAAAACTTTACATGCATAGTTCTATTGTTCTAGAAGAGGAAGGATAATTCTGTGATTAAGGCACATTGCAGAGAGTTGGAAGGTCCAGCTTTGCCCCAAGCTTCCTACATGATCGTGGGCATGTTACTTTGGGTCAAACCTTGACTTTGTTGTGCTTGGGATTAGAGCAAGGTGAAATATTTTGGGCAAAACTTTTTGCCCCCAAAAATGGAGATTCAGGTTAGGGAAACATGCAATGAATTCATGTCAAATTTGCCTGTTTCGGGGGAGGGGGGGATTTTTTTTTTTTTTAATTAAAAAAAATTTTTATTTTTTTTTGTATTTGAAACAATGGTTTCTAGTTGACTTGAAACAATTTTTAAAATATTTTTTATTGGCTAGCAAACCAAAAAAACCCAGTCATTCTCACAGCTCTACACGGGAGTAAGAAGTAGATTAGCCCTATCAGAGGCCAGAACATGGGCAGTCGTGCCGAGCGATTAGAGCAAGAGTTGGACATAATAAGAGCCAATGGTTGAAAGCTAAAGCTGGGCAAATTCAGACTAGAAATAAGGTGCACATTCTTAGCAGTGATTATAATTAACCACTGGAAAAAAATTCCAAAGGACATGATTTAAGAACTTCAAATGATGGAGATTCCATGGCCTTAAAGTCTGAGCCCATAAGATTGGATGTCTTTCTGAAAGATATGCACTAGCTCAAACAGAAGATATACACTTGATACAGCATTTACTAGATGAAGTTCTTTGGCCTGCATTATGCAGGAGTGCAGGCTAGCATTAAAATCTATGAATCTATGGAAATGCAGTCATTAATTTATCTGGTATCAGGAATCTATGCCCTAATCAACTTCCTTAAAGCTACCACTTACTCTTTATTTATTTAGATTTTTTTTTTCATGGCTTTTTTTTTTTTTTTTTTTTTTTAAGAACTTCATTGTACGGAATGGTCATTAAGTGTGATGCAAACGCCAATGTTTCCATGGAAACCTCTGTCCACTACAGAATATACTAGAGCAATTTTTGAACCATTTGTCCATTTGATTAATTATGTCTTTGTGCTGAAGGCAGCTTGGCTTGATTGTCTCATCATGTATTAGAGAAGCTACTGCTCTAACAAATGGGGCTATTGTTTTGGGTCTATTCATCCTAGTACATCCCTGAGAGCTGATAGACATTTCAACAAAATGACTGTCCCTTAATGAGCTGCAGCTTGTCAGAATTGTTTAGGGCTTCATGCTAGGCACAGACCACTGTCATGACAGCTTCTGTTATTATGGCAATGAGTAGGATGTCTATAAAAGAGTCTATACAATACAATGACCCTGGTTTTGATATCACATGGTATGTAATTATCAGCTATACCTACTATATAATAGATTCATAATAGATTCCAAAGCTCTGAAAAAACTTTGAGAGAGTTTTCTTATGAGTTAGCTAGCTGTTCACAGTCAAAAAGGGAGGAGAGAATACTTTCCATAACATTTTAGTTGTTTTTAATTAAAAAAATACAACCCTAATCTGGTAGTTGTTAGGAGTTTTGCTTGTTGGTAAATCATGGGACTTATCCTTATGCAAAAAAACCAAGGTTTATACCTTTATTATGATTTTTTTTAAACTTTAATTCTATTTATTACTTGGACCAAAAACCTACCAGGAATAGTAAATACGTAAATATTATGAATTTTGTGTGGCTTGGGAAAGGAAAATTTTATTTTTCTGCCAATATATATATATTTTTTAAAATCATGACTGAATATATTTTACTCAGGCCCTTGCTCTGTCAGCCACTATCAACATTTTCATAATGTTAGTGGACAAGTCTGTCAGTGTGTTGTTTACATTAGTGAATATCCAGCTCTGAAATGTAAGCAGCTTTAGCTGAGTGGGATCTATGTCAGACACATACCTGCTTATTTCTTGCAACAGGTTTCATATATTTTGAATAATAATAATGGAAAGATATGGATTTTTTAATGTTACTATTTTTGAATGTTTACACCAGCACAGAATTTCTCTAGCACAGAAGTATGCATCTCAAAAGGAGGATGGAAAACAAGCTAGAGTCAACACAAGAAGAACTAAGCAGCCCTCTAACCAAAAGCTAATTATGAAATTCAAGAAAAAATTTCTACATATTTTAAAAATGTAGATTTCAGATTTGCATCCGTAGATGTTCCATTCAGTGAACAAAGCATGAAGAGTCAGTTTATGTGACATTTGCTTTAAATATTTTTCAGTGCAGAATCAGTGATTAAGCTGTGCTCCTAATAATCACAGATGGAAGTCAGCACCCTGTAGCTACCAACAGCCACATTTAATCAGTTAATAACTGTGGATTAAACTTAATTCAGATTAATTTGTATTAGTATAGAATTTGTAACTCAATTGCTTTCATATTAATTTACATGTTGTCTAGACATGACATCATATTGACTCTTTGTTTGGCCCAAACACTAATTATGAACCTTGAAGCTAATGGGTGCAAACTTTCAGTTTAAAAACAAAAAAGGATTTCTGTCTACACTGTACCAGAGAAAGTTCAATATTACAGTTTAGAATGTCAGGCTTGGCATTGTCTGGGAATAGCATTTCTTCCTTTGCACTTCAACCTCCTTAAACAAAGCATGTTGCTCCTACATGAAGAATGTGGCTGTTGGAAAGGGAAGTTACTATCATCCATCAAGAATTGTTAGCCTCAAATTCTTCTGAAAGAGGCCCAGGGAGGAGAAGCAAAGGGTTAAAAAATACCCTCACCTAACAATAACTAACTGTGATGCAAATAGGACTGTACCACTGTGGAGGTTATCCTAGCATTTTTAATTGTATTGTTCTGAAGATGCTTTCAAATGAACCTGAGCTCTACTGGAGAGATTCTCAGTTCTCACTCTTCCTGATGCAATATTTGACTAATTTATTTTCAAAATACACTCCTGAGAGATAGCACTGGTGAAAATCATCATTAGCTTTCATTAGCTTCTCTTTATTGTTCACAAAAGAAAAATCCGTTTCTTTTCCTTTTTGTTGAGGGGGGCAAGGTAAATTTATAACGTGTCTTATCAACTAGTGGAAGTAGTAATTATATTATATTATATATATATATTATATTATAATATTATTTCCTTGGACAAAGGATCTTCTTTAATTCTTGCTAATCCATTAAAAGTTCACCGGTTACCTTGAGCTTTTCATTTGTTCTTTTAGATTTTGTTTTACAATAAAGATAGATCAAATAATTTATATTAGACACAAAATGACAGGTTATCTATTTTAGCTATGTCAGTCAAATCTTTTTTTTTTTTTTTAAAAATCTTGTGTTTTAATATGTCAAAAGCACATGCACAGTACATTTGCTTCTGAAAATAATCCAGAATAAGAGAACTACTTGATAGACTCAAGCTGGAGCATTGCTAACTTCCATCTGCACATTCCCTCATAATGGTGGAGAAAGACAGTAACTAAATGCCAAATAATAATGAAATCTACAAAACACAGAGCACTGTGTTATCACCTATCCACTTCCCAGTGTATACTATATGGATCATTTCCATTTTGCAACATAACATGGTAACTCTGAGTTTTATAAATGGATGGAATCAATGTCATGAGCTTTGTGAAATGTTAGAACTCAAACTGCCTTCTTCAGTGTCATACATTTTTTACCTGCTAGATAAATATAGGTTGGCAAGTCTATCTGTGATGTAACAGTGACACCTAGTGGCCAGGTACAGAGGCTATTCTTCAGTGATATCCCAAGCAATCTTCCAGGGTTTCTTTTTTAGTGGAGAACATTGATCTTGTATCCAAAGGGAAAGGGAAGTCCTTAAGCTGTTGGAGCTTATTGTGATTGTAATAAATTCATATTTGACACAGATCCTCTATTAGTTGTATGAAACAATATGGGGCCAATTTTCAAAGGGGTCTCAAAACAGACTAAAATTAATTGTGCAGTTTTATGTGATTTGTACATATACTGTTTCAGATCCTAACTTGACATATGCACAGTCCCAGTTTTGTTAACTCAAACTATGTATATGCTAGTAAGTTGGGTAGCTGGACATCTAACCATTAAACTTTGTATTTAGCATTTTTGTGCTTGTAATTTTAAAGGGCATTTTTGAAATTATATCCTATATGTCCTTACATGGATTCCTTCCATTTACAGCCATGATTAATACATTATAATGAATAACTGCATATATACCACATATATACTGTATATAACTTCATCATTCAGGATTCTTAGTTCTAGGAGATTTTCTTGACTTCAGACAGTATATAAAGAAATAAACAATTTGCAACAAGATCAACTATGCAGTCAGCGGTGTAGAACTTTCGATTTACAAGATATTTGTCTCTGGTTGTCTGCTGAAGAAAGGAAGAAGTAAATATTTGATATTCTTTCTATAAAAATATTTTAAAAAGTGATATACATAAAAAAGTAACATGAAATTTGAAGTTCTTCTTGTACATTATAATATTGTTGACTCAACAAATCAAAGTTTTTATTGTCCGTAAGTGAAAATGTTTGGAGCTACTTATAGAATCATAGAAGTGCAGGGTGGAAGGGACGTTGAGAGGTCAACCAGATCAGCCTCTGGTGCTGAAGGACGACCAAGTATACCTAGAACATCACAGGTCTTTGTCTAATCTGTCTTTAAAAACCTCCAATGATGGAACCTCCACAGCCTCCCTTGGAAGCCTATTCAAGTACTTTAGTATTCTTACAGTTAGAAAGTTTTTCCTAATATCTAACCTCAATCTCCCTTGCTGAAGATTAAGCCCATGACTTCTTCTCCTTCCTTCAGGGGATGTGGAGAACAATTGGTCCTCTTTATAGCAGCCCTTAATATATTTGAAGAGTGTTATCAGGTCCCCCCTCAGTCTTCTTGTCTCAAGACTAAACATACCCTGTTTTTTTGTTTTTGTTTTTGTTTTTACCTTTCCCCACAGGTCGGGTTTCCTAAACCTTTTATCTTTTCTGTTGCTCTCCTCTGGACTCTCTCCAATTTGTCTAAAACTTTCTTAAAGTTTGGGGCCCAAAATTGAACACAGTACTCCAGCTCAGGCCTCACCAGTACCAAGTAATGTTTTACCTCCTGTGTCTTACATACAACAATCCTGTTAATACACCACAGAATATTAGCCTTTTTCACAACTGCATCACATTGTTGACTCACTTAGTTTGTGATCCACTATAATCCCCAGATCCTTTTCAGCAGTACAACTGCCTAGTCAGTTATTCCCCATTTTGTATTTGTGCATTTGATTTTGCCTTCCTAAACGCAGTACTTTGCACTTGTCTTTATGGAATCTTGTCTTGTTGATTTCAGACCAATTTTCCATTTTGTCAAAGTCATTTTTCATTCTAATCCTGTCCTCCAAAGTCCTTGTAACCTCTCCAAGATTTTTTCATAGCATGTGAAATCTAAGTAGAAATATATTACAGCAAATTCTATTGCTAACTCACAATACAGTGATTCATGTGTGATATTTTAGAAATTTCTGTAGTAATGCAGCATACTTGGGCATGAAGCCTTCAGTGCTTAGGAAACTCCACTTATCACAGAACACTGCAGCACATCTCCCCAAGAACATAGACTACTGTGAGCATATCAAACCTGTCCTGCACACTCTATTCTGGCTTCTCATTGAATTTCAAATCAAGTTCAAGGTCTCAGTCCTTACTTCCAAGTCACACTATGTCATGGACCCAGGAAAACTAAAAGACCACCGAAAGGGGATGAAGACCATAGTCAACAATGCTGCTCCTGGGGTTCAACAGAACTATCTACATTAAGGATAAAGTTCCTCTGTGTGGGAGATAGAACTTGCCTGAGACCGTGGAATGAACTTTCTCAGGAACGGAGGGCTATCACAAACTTCACCATCTTCCACTCCAAGATCAAAACACATCTTTTTACCTTGTCTTCTATAACATAAATAGATAGTAACATATATATTTATAAAACAAAACAAAAATCAAAAAACAAAATCACCCCTGAAAACACAAAACACCCTATGAAAAACAAGAATAGAAGAGAATAGAAAGCCACACAAAAGGTGTAAAAGCTATAGATCAAGTTGATATAGTATATTGTAATTGTCACAGGATGGCTTGCCCTTGGACTGGAGAACCTGGAACTAAGCCAACCCTGATTACAAAATGAGCTCCATCAGAGAGGAATCATGGATTCCGATAAAATAAAAAGCAGTAGGATGCTGAAGGAAAGGAGGTATGGTTAAGAGAAGTAGCTGAGACTGGCAAAGGCAGGAGGCCTAACAATGAGCCAGGGAAGCCAACAACAGGAGACTATTTGGAGTTAGAACTGATGAAAACTTCATGTTTGTTTTGGGACTTTGAGTTCTGTTGCATCAGTTATCAGGCTAACTTCTCTTACCCCCTCCTGGTCTCTTCCTCTCCAGCCTGGACCTGTCACCACTCTTGGGATGGAATCACACTCTGACTACACTTTGGGCTGCAGATCCCAGATGCTAAGAGTAATTACCTCAGCAGGCCTGACTTACTTTCAGTACCTGCATTTCAGGTCTCAGTAGTATCCAGTCACCAGACAGCCTTCTTAAAGCAAAGTATTGTTTATTTAGAAAAAAAAAAAGCATTTGAGAGAAAACTGACCTTAAAACAATAAAACTCGATACTATTGCTTGCCTCTCCCTAAAGCTTACTACCATTTCTGCGGGGCCCAGGAAAGGCTTCAGTAGCTTTCAGACACTCCCTCAGGAACTAGATCTGTGTTCTATCTCAGTCTGTTCTCAGCAGGAACAGCATGCTCAACTCCCCCTTCCTTTCTCTCCAGAGAGGTCTTTTGATTTCTAGGCTCCCAGCCTTGACAAAACAGTGTAACTTCAGGCTGGAGCCTGGAGGTAGGCTATTGTCTTGGATTTGCCTTTCAGGTGTTTGTTCGGAGGCTGCTTATCCATAGCCATTGTGTTGTTTTCCTGCTTGTTTTTCCAGCAGCCTCCTATTAAGTCAGGAAAATACATTCATACAGGAATGTAAATTTGTGGAAGGATTGGAAATACTTTGGGCCCCATAAATCTGATGGGTATGTTTAGTGTGTGTTTCCATTTGTTTATTGTTTTTCATGTTTTCTCTGTATTGCTTTTACTTTAAGAATTATTGCGCTTACTTGGAAAGAGCTGTGTTGTAACTGTTGACAGTACACTGTTCAGAGTCGTCGCGGAGAAAGCAAAGCACAAGCTGACTGTTAGGCCAACTGGCTTGCTGGAGATATCACTGTGTAAGACAGGGAGCTGTGTAGCCTTAAAACCCCCCACTCAAGAGGGAGTGAGACAAGGGTCCCCACCCAGACATAGGTGACCACTGAGGACTTGAGAACCAGGCACTTCTGGAGTCAACCATGTAGGAGGGAAAAATGCAGGTACCCTGAAACTGTGATACATATTACTAGAGTATCATTTGTAATGTCATCAGCAGAGATGTTTAAAGGTGAAGACTAACTCAAAAATGAAAATTGAATTAGGCACAGATTACTATGTTGAATGTTTCTGCTACCCAGTTGTTGAGTGGCATTCAGCACAGAAAATAATGAAATTTAAAAAAAAATTAAAATTTTCTTCATAGTGAAAACCATTTTCTACTTCCTGCTTCACTGAAAATAACCTTAAAATGCACTACTATGTGAAGTCAAAGATGTTATGCATTACATTGAGTCCTCTGGTACTTATATCTGTGAAGTCATATTTTGAAGTCTCATTACAGTCCAGGCTATCTGTGTTGTCACAAAGTGAGGCATTTTGGGATACTTACAATAAACCAAGAAGTACCAAAAGGATTTACAAAAGGAAACACATATATTTCATGTTATCTAATTTTTCCAAAGAATTTACTTCTCACTGTTCCTTTTTTCATCTTCCCCAAATTTGTTTTTTATTCCGCTTGTTTTAGCTCTATATATCATAACATTTCTTCATTATTTTCTTCTACCCCTTTTTTATGGTTCTCTTAAACAAAATTCAAACACAACTGTGTTTCATTGAAACTTCTGAACACATGATATTGAAATGGTTTCCAAAATTAAGTAAAATGAGTGTACCCATCCCTACTTATAACAAGCAAAAGTAAAAAATAAACATCCAGTGGTAGTGCTTCATGTATTGTATGAAAAGAAAATATTGCGGTTTTCTAAAAGATTCTGAAAATATATATAGGTGCATTATGTATCTGCGTGCATATATGTACAAGCGTGTGTGTATCCTCTTGCTTTCACTGCGGAAGGTTGCTTGATTACCTTAGTTGTATTTATACTCTGCTTGTCAAATTCCTCAGCCATCACTTTCTACTCTCGTACTGTATAAAGGTGCTGCCAAGAGGTTCACCTGTATTTGTGCAAATGATTTTCCTCCAGCCCAATTTTCCACCTTCAAATTCAATGACCAGCCTAACCAAAGAAATCCTGGAAGAATTACACCTGATAGTAGATTAGTGCTCTGGCAGGTTTTCAGGTAAACCTACAAGACATGAAAAGATACAGAATGAATGGAGCATTCCCTTACTGTAGAGAGCAGACTCTATGTCTGGAATGTATTTCTATTGGCAACTGTAACAACAAGAGAAAGGACGATAAATACCCTTTAGCAGAAATGGCTGGAAGGGAGTGGAAGAGAGCTCACATGTCTTGCTCTAAGTACATTCTCTCTTTCCCATAGCTGTCAATGTCAACTTTGATCACTAATGTATTACCTTGGCAAAAAGGTAATCTAACCTCTATCCTTAAAACTTTGTGCTTATGCAATACACATCTTTCTAGTGCAGTCCCAATATACTAGCCCAGCTGCATTTTACATCCTTTAATAAAGCCCATTATTTGAATCATCTCTTGCTATGACAGAAATATTAAACATCAAATCAAGTGTCATTTGTTTTTCTTTACTTTAACATTTCATTTTTTCCATTTAATTTACTGCAACAGCATTTTTAAAGGGAAGCCCTCCACCTTCAAACCATGTTTAAAATAGTTTACTTATTAGAACACTTTGTTACTGAGTATTAATAGTTCCTCAAAGAGACTTTTGCAGTGAAAATGCTCATATTGACAACATAGAATATCAAAGCACACCCAGCACTGACCAGTGGATTAATTCCCATTTAGAGAAAGTATAATCCGATGATTTTCTGAGATCCATTAATCTACATGTCAATTGAGAAGCCCTTTTCAGAACTGTATGCTTCACAGGTCATCATGTTTATATTATAATCAGAGCTAGTAACATTGCCTATGGCTAAAGTTGCCTAACACTTTTCCATTATAACACCCTTTTTTGGTTGCTTATATCTTTTGTCAAACTTCAACTGTTTGGGCTGAAATTTTCCATGTCAAGTGTCTGCCTAAGGCTGATATGTTAACATTTCAGCAAGAATGGTTCAGCCATTTCTCAGAATGAGATTATGAAAAAATACATTGTTTTGCCCATGTTAAAACAATCTTACATCTGTTTAATTGAGAGGTTATCTTGTCTCCTTGATTTGGAACAGAGACTTAAATTTGGCGGGAGATTGTTCTAGGTTCAGGATGTCAGGGATTTACCTTTTGCTGTCAGCATGAAAATATACCCAAATTAAGCCAAATTATTAGCCTCTCAAAAAATTAGTTTTTCACATGCTCAAGTAGAAACTTGTTAGAGTTTGGCAGCTAAATTCTCTAGTCATCTGTATTGGGCATACTGCTGACTCAAGGCTACAGCAACCAGGGGCCACTGTAGTGCTATGCACAGGCACCGAAAGCAGAGAGATTGTTTGTCCTGTCCTTTGAATCCCCCCCCTACCTTTGCAGGGACATGGCTGCCTTTCAGATTGAGTGCCACCTGGATTGGTCTCTGGCGAGGTCCTTACGGTGGTCTGGCTGGATTTTCAATTTGTGTCCATCACTGGTGATCTTATTGTGCCACTGAAGCTTTGGTGCCTATGTGAACATTAGCCATGTACCAGCATTCCTTGGTACACATGCTTCAGAATTTATTGGTCTTCAATTCTGGTACTATCTTCTTATCGAGAAAGCCAACAAAACCAAACCAGTGATGATGGAGGTAATTGTTGGGTTCAGCTTTGAATATTCTCATTTCTGATCTTGTCCTACCACTTAATACGGAGCAGCTGATGAAGACAGTGAGAATTGAAAACATCAATCCTGTGTCCTTCAGTCTTCCTTGGGTTTGGACAGTGTGAAGTAAACAATGCCTGGGCCCACAGAAATTTTGCATAGCTACTCAGTCTGTAAGCCCCATCCAATCTGTGCACTGAGTGAGGGAGGGTCCTGTGGAAAAAATAATATATGGTAATATAATTTAAGACAGTATAATAATGCATATACATATGGGGGGCCAGTTGAGATTGCACAGGCAACCATAAGTCTGGCATTTCCTAATATTTGTGTGCTTGAAACTTTACTGTTCTTTTATAATAGTTTTTTTGTATGTAATTGAATATAGACTATGCCAGCCATCCTTCAACAAAAAACTCCATAGATAAAATATTAAATCAGTCAAAAGCCTGGCTAAACAAACAGGTCTTACACTATGTCCTGAACCTCTCTAAACTCAGAGTATAGCTACACTGCAACTAGAAGTGTTATCTCCAGCTTGGGTAGCTGTACATGCCTTAGCTTTGACTCAACTAATGGGCTGAAAATAGCAATGTAGCCATGGCAGCAAGGTGTGACACCACCCGAGTACAATCCTATCTGAGACCTTCCATGCATACTCTGGTGGCTAGCTCATGCCACTACCAGCACCACTGCAGCTACATTATTATTTTTAGCTCAATTAAAGGGAGCACGTTAATGTCTACCCGAGTTGGAATTGATATCTCCAGATGCAGGGAAGATGTACACTCAGTCTGATGGCTCATAAGAGAAAGCATGGATCCTCCTTGGGGAATTTCCTATTGCTTGTGGAAAATTTAAACTTTGTAGCTGACAGTGAGAGGAGCTTAGAAGATCTTAACTCTGACAGAAGAAAGAAGAGCTCTGAGTCGCTTGAAAGCTTGTACCTTACACCAATAAGAAGTTGGTCCAATAAAAGATATTACCTCACCTTCCTTGTCTCTCTCAGATGAAAGCCTATAATATAAGGAAGGCAATACTTTATTTTACAAAGTTGGTGTACTTGTGTATTCACATCAAATCCTTTTCTACAATAGAAGGGACATTAATAAAAGAAGGTCAGCAAAAACAATAGATGGTTTTAAAGGCACTTTGTAAAAGAAGTCGGAAGAGGTGATATAGTAGTTGTGTATGCACCAGGTGATTATGGTGAAGGGCTGGTCTATGCTCCAGCTGTTTGAGCTAGAAGGTATTGGCATTCTGGCTTTTCAATCAAGTGCGGACTGGGGAGATTATCAAATGCCCCCGCTGTTTGCAGTCTAAAGTCAAATTAAGGCCTCTTCCGAACAAAAGTTCTTAAAACCTTACTCAGCCGCAAATCTTCCAAGGCTAAAGAAATTCATGTTGTAATTCCAGTTCAGTAGACCCTTTGTTTTCTTCAATCTTGCAAATCCCATTTCTTGTTCCAACTGCACACAATCCTTTGGAGAATCAGGTAGCTGTTGCCATTAAATATTGTCTTCACAGAACTCCTATTAATAATATTAGGAAGCAAGATGCTGAATTTCAAGTAGCCAAAGATTCAGCTGGCTGTACCTCTCCATAATACCAGTATTGTGTGTAAGGGCTTCTGGCTATAGATAACAGGTCTTAAAACTTCCGGAAGACAAGTATAGTGTAATGTTCATGTATTTTACTAGAGATAAATAATTTTTAAAAAGGGATTCATTTTTCAGGTTAATTAAACGTGAGGTTATACAAGAAATAACACTGAAATAAGAAACAGTCACATTCACATTAGACATTAGGACAAAATTCTGAGCCACAAGGGCATTCAGCAACAATTTACCAAGGAAGTCACTGAGATTCCATCACCAGAGGTGTTAAAGTGCACATTAGATGTTACTCGATGCAGGAATATGGTAAAAAAAATACCCGTACCCTTGGGTGGTGGCCTGGACTAGGTGACCCAGAAGGTCCCTTAAACCTTAGGCTTTGTGAAGTGCATTAATAAGAGGTGACACTCACAGTATCTGTTCCTGCCACAGTGCATACATTCTTATATGAAGCCTGTCGCACACAATACATCATCTCCAAATTTTTGGAGTTGCTGCTGCTGCTATCTAAATAAAGTTCCCTAAAACAACATGCAAAAAAGCATGGAGTTATTTGACAGACTAGACATGCACTTCTAGCCTCTCTGCAAGTGCCAATGCCTTTGTCATGTTTGCTCCATGATGAAAGTGTCCCCAGGACTGCATCCCTGGTTGAGAAAGGCTGGCTTTAAACAAATAAACTCAGGAAAGATAAACTATCTTGGACTTAACCCTCAGAGCAAATATTCTAAACTTATTTCATTTGGACTATGCTGTTTAAGACCTTGTTGGTCCAACACTCACAATGTGAGACTGAGCCAGCGAGGGTTAAGCAACCAGCAGGCTAAGTGACTCAAGATCAACCTTTAAAAACATATGAGGAAAGTACTGAAAAGGTAAACAGGACCATTCTTTGTAGATAGTTATCAAAGCCATGTTAGATAGACTAGAGTATTTGAAATGCAAGTTTGCATTGTCAAAGAATTAGAAGTAAATACTAATTGTATTTGTCTGTGTTTACCTATATCTGTTAGAAGCTTCATGGTGTGATTTCATTAATTAGATGATAAACTTCTCTTCCCATCTGTTACTATGTTCTCTTGGTTCAGAGATCAAAAGGGACTATTAACAATTAGATGAAACGTGCGGTGTAATAATATCATTGTCTTTATTTCTCTTTGAAGTTTGTAGTAAACTACCTGTGAAACTTTGAACACAACCAATTACCTGTGTATGTATAGGAAATAGGAATTGACTTCAAAGGGACAATGTATATTACCTGTTCTTCATCCAAGAGATACCTGCTGTGACCTGCTGTCAAGAGCCTATCTATAGCCTGCCAGAGATTTATAAAAGAACTTTGGTTCCTGATCCTTTTATCATCTCAGATCTGCTTAAGCTTGGTCAGGGGAAGCTTGAGTCACAAGACTGAGGTCTCCAGCTCTGATCTGGATTACTTTGCTAATTCTCATGGAAGAATTTGAAAAAACCCCTCTCTATATGGACTGTCTATTGATTATAACCTGTGGAATTCATTCTGAAAAAACTTTGCAACTCAGCAAAACTATGAAATTGACCTAAAACTTTACTCATATCTGTATGTATAGTAATATTTTTAACCAATAGTCTCTCTTTTTTCTTTTTTAATAAATTTTAGTTTAATTAGTAAGAATTGGCTGTCAGCATCTATTTGGGTAATGCCCTGAAATATTCATTGACCTGATAGGGTAATGTGCCCGATCTCTTGGGACTGGTAGAACTTTATATATGATTAATAAGTTTTTAAATAGTCCTCACCATGTTTGACTTGGCTATCTGGGTGGGAGCACAAAGCTGGATTGCTGTAAGGGAGCTGTGTTTTTGGCTTCTGGGTAACCAGTAAGGTATAATAGAAGCTGTGTTGTTGCTGGCTTGGTGAATCTAATTATTGGAATAGCCACTAGTTTCGGGGATCATCTGCCCCATTTCTTGCAGTTTGTCCTGACTGAGCATTCTTAGTGTGGCACCCCCAGTGACTACAGTCACACACAATTTTGCTTTGTTCCAATTTTGCAGCAAATCTGGAAAAAAATGAAATTTCATGGAAATTTTGAAGTATTGAATTATATCCTGTATGCTTGAAAGTTCCTCAAAGGCAGTAGCATTTTGCAGTATTTCATTACATTTCTTACATCTTGTTTGCAATATATTCTTCTGTATTGGCATTGAATAACACTAACTGGGGCCTAGACCTATAAAAATTCTAGCATCTTGATGCTCAAAGACTCTTTCCTTCCCAGCCCATAATTAGCTCCATTCTCCAGATCACACTCGGTCTAACAAGTAGGCCGCCTCTTCAGATGAACTCGTGTCTTATTTCCCTGGTCACAGAAGACTTAGTTGTAGTGAATAAATTTCAGTTGTTTTAAAGAGTCCTACTGGAATGAAAACTCTGACATATCCTTAACTATGGTGTCATTACCACTCTTCCATGATAAAAAAATCACTTAATGGAAACAGACTTTGTAATTCTTTCTGGATTTTGAGATCCCAGGCTGATTAAGTGACACAGACTTTGCTACCTAATATCGCCACATATGGTCTCCCTATGTCCTGGTGGGGATTATGCAACCTGGATGGGATAACTAATTATACTACCACTTTCGATGGAAAGCTTCCATGTTTCCTATTTAGAGTCTGGGCATAGATTAACCTGAAGAACCTTCTTAATAAAATACTTTATCACAAGCAATTTCAGCAGCAAAAGAATTAACGAAAATACTCTGATAATTCATTTCCTCTGATCATGCAAGTCTAGCTGACATCCATATATTTCCACATTAAAAAAGCATTGTACTTCTTCCAAGGAAAAGTAATAAATGTGTTAAATATTCATAGCCATTGGTAATTTCTATGCTGCCTCTGGTATGCCAGACATTAGTAAATACAGTACTACTAACATGGAGGGAATTATAATAAGCAAGAAGTGCATTTAAAATGTAAATTAGTTTATTTGATTGCATAATCTACACTCAAAACACATCAAACCTGCAAACTGTCTGACAAGTAAGTTTCCAAAGTGAGATTAGCTCTGTATCAGTGACACGTAATTTTGATAAAGTAAGCAATTAAGTTTCCTGTACTTAGAGGAAAGGAAGCTGTTTTAGAAATAATGGTAGGAATCATTCTAATTGCCATCCATAAATTTCCTTTTTTTTTTTTAAACCTGTGCAGTTGATGGAAAATAAGAAACCATCAGTTACAACATATGTTCTTGAATTTTGCAGGCAGTCGCTTCTGGATAGTGACTTTTCAGATTAGAAAACTTCAATTTCAGTTGGTAAAGCCTCACAAACGGTTGAGAACTTCTACATTTTAACTTTCAAGTTTATAGTTCATTCTGCATAGTTTACACAGTAATAACATGGTAGAATGCATATACTGCAGTCCCTAATTCATTCATGTCATGAACATCCTGAGCTTTCCAACTGTATCAAGACTCGATTCTCTTTAGAGTGGGTGATATGGAACTAGACATGCCTGAACAGGGCTCATAACAAAAGCATTGTATCTGAGGTTGTAATTTGTAGATGAGAATATACACAAAGAAGTGCCTCATATAAAGAACTGATGTATGTCCCTATGTTATGAAGAAGAAATAAAAGGACCATGGAAAATAGAAGTTGATGCAAGGGTTTCTCATGGCTAAAACTAAGCCCCATGAAACACACTATGTTCACATTCAACCTCATTGCATGAACTCCCTCTTTTACAATATTCAGCAAAATCTATCCGGTAATCTCAGAGACACCTTGGACAGTCCCTTTTGTGGAGTTGAATAAATAATTTACAAGAAATAATTTGTCACATAAAGTTAGCCTCTTTTTGTGATTGAGGAATTTCCATCTACAGAATGCAATTTCTTAATGTGTATTTGTTATCTGAAAATATTCCATGAAATTATTAAAATTGTTTTACTTCTATGGTTTGGCCTGAACAGCTGCTAGTAGCCAATTTTCTCAAGATGAACTATGTTGATTAGCTGTGATTAGTCAGGTAAATCAGATGGGATTGTCTTTCTTCATTTATTGGATGAGCCTTAAAAATCAGACATGCAAAGCTAAAGTGATCATTTTGAAAATACTCATGAATGTGACTTAGAAATTGGCTTTGAGCAAACATTTATTCCAGAAAAATTTGCAGACACTTTCTCCAATAAAAATCAGATGCCTGAGTGCTTTAGGAATTCAAAAGGACACAAGCAAGACTAAAGCAAAATGATACACATGTGAACAAATAATTGTGGAAAATTTGTTTCATTTTTCAACCAGACACTGATACCAGAAGAGTAGATATTACTACTCTTACTGCTCCTACCAATACTTCGGACTTCTGTCCTCCTTTTTATCCAATTATCTCAAAGTGCTTTACACACCTTAGTGAATTAAGTCTCACAACACTCCTTTGAGGCACAGAGTATTATTATCCCCATTTTAAAGATGGGGAAAATTTGAGGCACAAAACCCCAAGATTTTCAAAAAATATTTCTCTAACATTAGGCTCCAAAACTATGTTTAGATACTAATAAGTGATCTGACAGAAGTGCTGAACAGGCAGCAGCATTTGAAGGTCAGCACCTCTGCAAATCAGGCCACTTATTTAGGTGTAAGCCCTGTGGCCTGAAGACTGTTGGTGAAGTGGGAGAAGAGCAGCCCAGACTTGCTTAAGAATTGTAGATGGAGAAAGAGCTTTCTGCCAGCATCTGTTGAAGAGCAAAGGGAATTGGCCAAGCCTCATTTGCATTTTAATTATGTGACAGTTTGGGGCATGTTGATTAAAAGACAGTTACATTTTGAGTGTGGGGGGGAAAATGCTGTTCACTTTGTTGGAAAATACAAGGACAAGACTGACACCAAATTGCTTGGGGTTACCCTTACTATTACAGCTGTCAGGCACATTTGATTAAAGGCGTCTGGACAAAGATGAGAAGAGTGAAAAGGCTATACATTCTGTGGGGGTCCCTCTGGGTGGGTGAAGATTCTATGAAGGGTCATAGGTACCACTGATCTCTTTATAAAGAACTGAGCTGAGATTAGTGCAGAATAGTGGGTGGTGCAGACCTGAGGGTGTTTTAAGGCAACAGATAGTGCAGATAGATAGTTGATGGATAGCACAGAGTGGCAGTAGCAGCTGGAGCACAGGTGAAGTAGCTTGGGCTGACTTGAGAGAGCAGCAGCCTACCTGTGTGAGCCTCCACTGTAGCTAGGTCAGATGGTAGAATCCCCTGAGCAGCCCAAGCAGCACTGGCCTGCCAGCATCCTTGAACTTTTCCAACCCAGGACATCTAAACAATGAATGGGGAGAAAGGAAGTGGTGGGAATGCACCAGCCACTCACAACTGCCAGGAGAACTGGGGCTATTGTTAAGGCAACCTTGGAGGTGGGAGTCTTGCCTCATAGAATTTATTGATTTTTGATTGCTGGTTTTCCAAAACTAATTCTGTTGTTCCCGCCAAATAAGTTCTCTTTGTTTTAAGCCATGGAGTCAATACTTATGAGTGGGGAAGTATTGTCCGTCAAGAGTGCTCAAGGCAGCGTGTATAGTTTCCCAGGTTTCTGGTTGGGAGCTTCATCTGTTATTAGTTAAATCCTAAAGAAAACCCCTAGAAAAATGGAGCCCAACTCTTTTTGCTGCCATCAACACCTGGCAGAAAGGTACACAGGTACTTAAATATGGACTTAGGAGCCAAACTTTAGGCATATATTTTTAAAATTCTTGGCCAGAGAATTTAAATGTGACAGAGCAGATGTCACACATAGAACTGAGATGTCCTGAATATTAGGATTGTGATCTAACCACAAAACCAGGATTATTTAAAAAAAAAAAAAGCCCTAAATGTTAATTTTAATCAATAAGCCGTTATTTGACCCCAACATTATTAAGTGTTGCTTAGATCAATCTTTGGACTGTTACCTTGGAAATGTATAATATAAAATTATATAGAGCTATTTTCCCTCCAGCAAACCACCTGCAGCAAGGCAAACCACTGCTTTTCTTTAACTCAGAAATCAAATTCTCCTTCTGGATGTCATATCCTGGCTGGCTGGCCTCTTATTTCTCTTCCTCCTTCCTTTATCTCTTCTTCCACATTTCTGTTTGGCCTCTCATCTTCTCCTTGCAGTTTTTTATGGAAGCGGATTACAAAGTAAAGTACTTTATCAGTGCTGATAACTTGCAGTATTTAACTGTTCTCTTGTCCCCTTCTTTTCACTCTCTTATTTCTTCCCACTTTTTTCCCTTACTTCTGTCTTCTTCTCTCTGCTCATCTTTCTCATTGCCTCTCCCTTCTCTTTCTATAATTCGCCTTCTCCTTCTCCCTCTGCCATCCTTCCTTCCTCCCTCCTGTGGACTCTGCTCCTTTTCTTCCTGTTGGCTCATTCCACATAAAACAACTTATGCCTGCTCCATGGTTTAATAGCATAATTAAAATGTTCTACTTTCAGTCTATTAAATGGAGTCAATTTCCGGTGTTGACAAAATGAAGAGTTGCCATTTCAAGACCAGTACCAAAAAGTTCAGACTCATAGTCATGACAGCAGCATGGCATTTGCCCTAGGTCACAGTGATTGGATCTTTACTGAAAGGACAATCCAGACTCGCTTTGACTGTAATTATGAACCATATTTCTAGCAAACCTCCATATTCCACTCACAGTATTACCCGGTGGTACCTTTCCATCCATCTAACTATGACATCTGTAATGTACCCATAACTTTGAAGTAGCAAACCAACTTATCCCTCTCAAGTTGTACTTATGCTTATAATCCTCTCTATTCTTTTTTCCCCTATTGTATTATTACTTCTCACATTCTACATCATATGGTCCTACCACTCTACTCCTCTTTGTGACACAGTACTTCACAAAGCATTAGCTATATTGAAAGTATATATTGGATAAGACAGTCGCTAACATTTCACTTAGCAACTATTAATGTTCATTAAGGTTTTTTTCTTCCATGAACCACCTTGAATTTGCTATTCAAAAACACCAGATGTTTTTTCCTCACTGTTCACCACCCATTGGCTGCCAAAACATCTGTTTAATTACTGTAAACTTTCCAGGTGGAAGATACTCTAAAAATAAAAATGACGGGTGGGAAATAACAAAACAGAAAAGGAAGAAACAAAACAGAAAAAAAAAATCTGATGTTTTCTTTGACCACAGTTTCCAACAAACATTCTATTGTCAGTCATCCCAAGCATTCAGAACTCTTTCTAAGACTGCATGAAGGAGTTGAGTTTTAATATGTGGAGAAGCTCTAAACAATCTATTATTTGGTGAGTTTGAAGCAGATTGTGCCAATATTTCCAAGTGACTAAACTCAAACAGCTAATAGTTTGAAAATGTGAAGTAGAAAAATTCAACTTAAAAATGTTGAGAGGAGACAACCTCTGACAGGATGGTGTGTCAAGGCCTGGTCCTGTCCCACTGAAGTAGGAAAGTGAGAAAGAAACTTCCTCCTTCTCAAATGATTTTATTCAGTAGTCTCAACAAATTACAGGGATCTACTGATCTTTGTTTGAGAACCAATGATTTAGGAAATATTAAGAAATGGAAAAAGATTACTATTTACTTAAACAATAAAGAAATTGCATATCAAGATTTTAATAATGATTGTTTGTATTTTGGTAGTGCCTTGACTTCTCAGTACAACTGAGACCTCCTTGAGCTAGGAACTCTATAAATATGCAGCAAAGAGAAAATTCCTTCCCTGAAGAACTATACAGATTTTTAAATTGCATTTAAAGTTCTGTTGGAAATGAAGACAGTGGAAGCTCTGGAGGTAGCATGGAAAGCCATAGGTGACTACACATTTTCAACACTAAATATACTTGTGATAAGACTGCAGTGTTCCTTATAAACCTTTGAGCATCCAATCAATGAAAAGGCACAATATAATGTAACTTGGGAGATCAGTTTCACAAGCATGAACAGAAAAAAATCAACACAATAATTTGCATATTCTCTACAGACTTCCAATTTTTTGCTCTTAGTATTTATATATATATTCAAATACCAAATATAGTCACAAAAACTGGGACTGATCTGTGAATCTTCATAAAGCAAAAATGAGTTTATAATTTGATATCAGTGTTTGACAAATGCTTTTTGATCTGCTCCAAAAATAGACATATGTGGGCATAAAATAGATATGATCACCATATTTGGGGATGGGAAGTAATTTTCCCCTGGGTCAGATTGATAGAGACCTTGGGGGATTTCACCTTCCTCTGCAGATGGTGCACGGATCACTTGCAGGTTTCAACTAGTATAAATTGTAATTTCTCTGTAACTCAAAGTCTTTAAACCATGATTTGAGGATTTCAGTAACTCAGCCAGAAGTAAGGGATCCATTACAGGAGTGGTTGGGTGAGGTTCTGTGGCCTCCAATGTGCAGGAGGTCAGACTAGATGATCACAATGGTCCCTTCTGACCTTAAAGTCTATAAATCTTTGAGTCTATGAGTCTATTCTGATCCATATTTGAAAACTAAGCTTCCCATGTGAAATAGAGAAGCTTTTTCAGTCACATAAGGAAATAATATTTACTATTATTTTATACACGGTAAAGCTATATAACAAAGGCCCTAATTAACTTGTGATATTGAGGAAATTGCAGATTCCACACTGTTAGTCTTCCACCATAATTTTGACAGTGAGAGCCCCGCTGTGTATGGGACTGACAGCAGGAGCCCTGTCGTGTGTGGGGCGGACAGCAGGAGCCTCTGCTGTCAGCTCTGGACAGCGGCTCTCAGCCCCAGCCCCCCACTCTCAGCCCTGGATGGCCAACAGTGGAAAATAACAGAAAAATAACAATGGACTTTATTACCTCAAATAATAACGTCCATTATTACTTTTCTGCAATTTTCCATGTGACTTGGCAGCAATTTTTTGAAAATCATCCCACAATTCAAGCATGCCTTATACATAAAATCCCAGGAAATTCAACATTAAAACTACTAGAAAATAAGAATGGCCATACTTGGTCAGACCAATGGTTCATCTAGCCCTGATTCCTGTCTTCTGACAGTGGCCAGCACCAGGTTCTTCAGTGGAAATGAACAGAACAGGCAATCATTTAGAGATTCATCCCGTCATCCACTCCCAGCTTCTGGCAGTCAGATGCTAGGGACACCCAGAGCATGGTGTTGCATTCCTGACCATCTTGGCTAATAGCCGTTGATGGACCTAGCCACCATGAATGAATCTAATTCTTTTTTTGAACCCCGATATAATTTTGGTCTTCACAATGTGCCCTGACAATGAGTTCCACAGGTTGACTGTGTTGTGTGAAGTACTTCCTTTTGTTTGTTTAAAACGTGCTACCTCTTAATTTCATTGGGTGACCCCTTTGTTCTTGTGTTATGTGATTTCCCTTTAGTAGTATCTTTTCCAAGCTGAACAGTCCCAGTCGTTTTAATCTATCCTCATATGAAAGCTGTTCCATACCCTTAGTAATTTTTGTTGTCCTTCTCTGTACCTTTCCAATTCTAATATATCTCTTTTGAGGTGGGATGACCAAAACTACACTCAGTATTCACTCAGTGTGGGCATACCATGGATTTATATAGTGGCATTATGATATTTTGTGTCTTATTATCTATCCCTTTCCTAAAGTTCTTAACATTCTGTTAGCTTTTTTTTAATTGTTGCTGCATATTGAACAGATGTTTTAGGAGAATTATCCCCAATGACTCCAATATTTTTTTTTCTTTTTCCCAGTGGTAACAGCTAATTTAGACCCCATCATTTTATATGTATAGTTGGGATTACGTTTTCCAATGTGCATTACTATGCATTTATCAACATTGAATTTCATCAGCCATTTTGTTGCCCAATGACCCAGTTTAGTTAAATCCCTTTGTAACTCTTTGCAGTCTGCTTTGGACTTAGCTTTCTTGAGTACTTTTGCATCATCTGTAAATTTTGCCACCTCACTGTTCACTCCTTTTTCCAGATCACTTATGAATACTACTTAACCCTAAATAAATTACCTTACACAACTTAACTCTTAATTTAAAACACTGCCATTAAGGTAACAATTTATAGACCTGTATCAAATCCCCCTTAGTCATCTCTTTTCCAAGATTAAAAGTCCCAGTCTCTTTAATCTCTTGTCCTATGGAAGCTATTTCATACCCAAAGGTTAAAAAGTAGAATTATCATACCAGCCTTAAATCTGAATTTTGTGCAAGGATTTTATTTGTAGCACAGTTTTGATAATATATTCCAGACACTGGGATAAATCCTCATTCAGTAGCAACTAGATTGGGTTCTTCGTCATTTAGCACATAGTGTGGTTTGTTCATCCCTTTTTCTACTCTATTCTTTTTAAAAGGAGAAAAAAATCTTTATTAGAGGATTCTAAGACTTCTATAATTTTAACCAAGAGCCTTGAGAGCTATTCCAGCCAATTGGATGAATACATGCTTAAAAATATTTTAAAATATATATTATTTTATTTACCTGCAAATAGCTGCCCAACTATCAGCTATTATGTAAATACATAGTTAACTTTTTGTATTTTTTTCATTCAAATAGTTAAATATATATTCAAGCAATTTTTAAGAAATCTGGTAGAAATGTTTACTCCCAGGCAGAAACTTTTGTGGAAAATTTCAGCCTGCAGCTGATTTTTGTGACAGATTTACAAACTCCTGGAAACCGGGATTTCTAACAGAAATGCTGACACAACCTTAACTCCTTTATAGTGGTGTGAACTCACCGCTATAATAATAAAGCACTTAGGCATGACAGAGAGTGTGAATTTCCTGAGATAATCACACCCCTGGGGTATTACAAGTCATGATCCAGAGATAAGTGTTTTTAATCCCCCAAGGGTGTGATTATCTTATGATAACCACACCCCCTGGAGGAGATTTATAAGTCATATAAAAATCTTTAGTATAAAGTAAAAAGTGCTTGTGCTGCAGTACGTAGAAGGGCTCTGGATGTGGAGAGTGGTATGGGGCTGTCACAAATTAATTAAGAACTGCAAAATACACAACACTCTCATAAAATTAGCCATCAATCCAATCCATTTGTTTTGGGGGTGAGGGGATAAATATTCTAAATAAATTAGTAAGCAACTTTCTCCAGATCCTGGTGCAGCAGATAGTGTTTTGGAATTTCTGATGGGATCCTGAAGATTCCCATTAAAACTGCAACCACCTTATTAGGAAGTTTTTCCTCCAGATTATAAAAAGAGGGGCCTTCTTTGTTGCTAATTCCAGTTCTGCTGTGAAATCTGCCCATTGCAGAAGAAAGCAAAATAACTATCACCTCTTACCTGCTGCCAGAACCCTAACAGATGCTTAGGAGCTCTGTTGGACTGAAGAGGGAAAGAACTAAATTCATTCTCAAAGGGCCAGCCTTAAGCACAAGTCAGAAATGGAACTGCTTGTGATCCTATGTTTGTAGAGGTCCTGTAATAGCATCATCAACTCATGACCGCTCTCCCCCTGCTGACAGTGGGACTGGAGGAGAACAGAAGATTGGATTCCATAACACAGTAAAGGAACAAGAGGAGGTGCTTATGGAGGACCTGTTGTTCCCATGCATGGGGCACTCTTATTCCTGGAATCCCACACAACGGCAAATGACAATCACTGGTTTGACCAGCCAGGCCTTAATATAACACCTGGTCTTTTAGACCAGATGTTACAACCACTGACCTCATCTGATAAACTGTGGAGAGAATCATTCAGAAAATGACAGACTGCACAAGGCTCTTTGGCACAATCCTGGACCTGCTTTTATTGTGTAGATCTATGTGGGTACCAAACAGCAGGTATTGCTTTTTCATTACGGCTAGCAACTAGCATGCATGCTCTCTAGTTTTTCATAGCATGCACTGCACTTATTTTCAACACTCAAATTCACTAGCTATTCATCCATTTCACCAATGTGTGATACAAGAGGTAAAAACAACACAGGGGACACATAAGCAGGCAACTCTGTGATTTCTAAGGAAACAGCAGTTGGATAAAACCAGTTGCCCAATACCATGTAATATGCAGCTCTGTGTTACTTACCATCGTAACCTGAGAATATTTAGTACCCAGCTGCTTTTGTTTTCGAACAAACAGAGGCACATTTCATTTGCATTATTTAACATTAAGGTGATGTGGTTCCAAGGAATAAAACTGAGTTAATTAAAAAGTTTTAGGTATCAGTCTGTCTTGAGAAAGTCTCATTGTTCTGTTACTGTAATGTGATACAAAACACAAGTCTTATGCTGGTGAGATTATTACACTTAAAGCCACTTCAGAGATTGCTATCTTGTACTGTACACATTCTAACCTTCACAAATGGCGTATCAACTCAGAGCTGTAAATACAACATTCAAAAGGCTCATACTTGCATTCTCCTGAGTTGCATTTTAAATAGTGATCCATAGAAAAACATAAATAAGCACATAAATAGTGCTTTACGTGGTGAGGTGGACAAAGCAGCAAAAAGAGGAGAGACACATGCATGTAATAAGCTGCAAGTTTTATTATCTTTTAGCACAAAGGTGGGGCACTATCTGCCCATCACCCATACTCTCCTATACTAGGCATTTAATTGGTTCCAGTGCAGGGGTTACAGGGCTCCTTACCATATAACCCATAAAGCAAGGTAGGCTCACCTCAACTAGCCACCCGGACTCAGCTCTCTCTGAGCCCTACCACCTACTCACCACACAGGGGAGGGAGGAGGTACAGAGGGTGTAACAGTGTGGGGACCTGATCTCGTAATGACCACAAGGTCTCATCCTATCACATGAGCCCAAGGCCCCTCACCAAAATCCTGGATCTTTAATCTTTGGGAACCATTCATTTTATTCTTTTAACTACATTGAAAACCAGCCGCAAGTTGTGACAAGCAAAGCAACACCACCACCACATGTGTTTCTGCTTAACCCACTGTGGCTTGCAGGTGCTGCAGGGAAGGCAAAAAAACTGCCTGGTCCTCTGCCAATTTAGCCGATCAGAGAAAAAAAAATTCCTCCCTAACCCCTGAAACAGGCAATAGGCTAGACCCACAGCATGTGTCACACCAAATTCCCATTCCTAGTTCAGGTGGGCAAAGTGGGCTGTAATGGAGCCAGAAGAGGCTCCACATGGCCCCTGAGCTGGGCTAAGTCCTGGGAGCCGGGGAATGCTAGCCAATCAGAACCTTTCTTTCTCAGGAGGCCAGTGGTGCCAGAGATTCCCATGGGAGAAGTTACCTATTGTCCCTTGGCAAATGACTCCCTCCCTTGCTATGGGGACTATTTCCCTTTCACCACTAGCCCCATCACTTATCTCCACCCACTGGTGTGGGTGGGTGGCATTTCTATGCACTGTACAAATATTAATTAATTAATCCTCAAAAGCCCTCTGAGGCAGGTAAATAAGTATTATTATTCTTCCCATTTTACAGTTCGGAAACCTTAGATGTGAAGTGTATTGCCCAGAGCTCGTTAGTTGTTGAACTCAGATTAGAACTCTGGAAATTCTGACTCCTAGTTGCATGCTTATTCTTCAAGGAGTGGGATGGTGGAATCCACTTTAACAAAGGGGCTTGACATTTCCAAATAGAAGCATGCTGAAAGCATCTGAGAACCTGGCCTTTTACAATTGTCATACATTTCCATTGGGATAGTGCGGGAATAGGGAATTTGAATGACTCTTCCTTGATCCCCTCCATCTTCCCAGACACTAAAAATATATCCAGGTTAATGAGCGATTTAGCAAGAAGGCCCACTCCACATTCAGACTACAACTATGCGTATTACTAAGAATCTTATTTAAAACAGATCTTGCTAGCTGATAGGTAATAGGTTTTCCCTGCCAGTTGTAGACAAGGATGCACTGTTTTATATTGTATTTAACAAGACTATGCTATAGAGTAGGCCCCCATCACATGGATTTGTAAAGTGATTTATAATATGGTCCCTTCCTTCCCTGTCTATTCTAGTAAGTGCCCTACTAGGAAGAACTATGTTTAGTTCTAAAACCTGATTCTTGCCAACCCAATTTCAGTGTGTGCTTGTGGAGACAAGACAAGACTGAAGAGAGGACCGAAGTAGTGAGCCTTAAAGAAGAAACTACTACAGAAGTTCAAGTTCTGATCAGAACCTAGCACTACCTAGATTCCCTTTTTTCACATTATTCAAATTCACTAGTTAGGCATGCCCTTGAAGTAGAACTCCCGCAAAATATATGCATTTTGCAATTAAGAAAAGTCAAACTGTCAGCATATAGTCTGTTACTTGCTCTCTTTTCCAAAATGCTGGTGTGTTTTCTAAACAAAGAAATAGTGGGGTTTTTTTACCTGACAACATATAAAGGAAGGAGGCAAAAATATTCTCAGTAAGAAGTTGCCCGCAAAGCTATAAGAGGCTTTTCTGTAGCTCCGAAATGATGTTTTAAATCTGCAGAGAAACAATTCAGCATTTTTAGTGCCTTTGTGAAAAGGTTGCCATAAATATAATTTTCTGACGGATCATTTAATACATCCACTCATAGTTCAAACATGCTAACCGCTGCCTTCCAGAGCTGTCAAAACAGGTATAAGTCTTGTTTACTAACACTTCACTAAAAAACTAGGAATCATGCATGGGAGAACTATAAAAGCACCTGAACCTGAATGATCTCCTCTTGATGAAAATGAAATTTACACGTTATCTCATCAGATCACATATGTGGTTCACTTAAATCACTGTCTGTGTACTGGTGGTGCTGGAGGAATAATAGTTTAACTTCTTCACACAGTATTAGTTACCCTGCAGAATTCAAGAGAGAGGAATGAGATCTTCATTTTTCAGGAGCTACTGGTACCTTAGCCCACAAAGCAAGGGCTCATCCCTGGGACAATAATTTAAGTCTGATGTTTGTCAAAACATGTTAATGGTCTCAGTTTAAACCCCTGAGCAAGTAATGTTGGTCCTCATGGTGGAACTAGAATTACTTAACTCTCAACAGTTGGGCAAGTCATGGGACTCTCCTTCTGCAAGGAAACACTACTTTTGCCCATGGCCTCCACCCCAGGCCTCAGAATACTGATGAGGAGCTGTAATCACACATACAGCTCCTGCTTCTATATAAGGTATGGTCTAGGTCCCCACTGCACACTGCTCAATATCTATCATGAGCTTCTGTTCTCTGCCACCTTGTCTGCCTGGAACATGGCCAACTCCTGCTCCAGCATCAATCATTGCTCTTTCCTGCACTTTGCCTCTACCCTGGACTGCGCTAACTCCTCCTCCGGTTTTGTTTTCTGTTCAATAATCTTCTTCAGGGAGGCATGTATGTCCTTCCGCTTTTGTCAACAATCTTTCAGCTGTTCCCGTAAGCTCTGAAGATGATCGAGGGTTTCCTCTGAGTCCCTGTCGGCTGTCTCATTTTGAACCTCCACTCCTTTTACAACTGACTGTTGGTTTTCCCCATCGTAAGCTATTGCTCTGGGTTCATGTCACCTTTCCTCTTCACTAGCTTTTGTGCTACTTTCCTCCACATCAGGGATGGGAAACCCCTCCAATCTTTTCTCAAGATCACAGACGATGAAAGATCCTTTATCACCGCAACACACAGTCAGCTTCTCTGGTCCAGCTCCCCCTCTGCTGGAGTGTAAATCCACATCTCACCATGCACACATGATACATGTACAGGGAGGTGACAGTCCATCTTCTTTGCCAAAAACCCATTTTCCCAGTCAATGGAGTGCCTGCAACCTGGGTCCACAAAACCTTCCACTCACAGGCCTTCCAGCCTGACTGACACTGCATATGACTCAGTCCCAGTGCCATTCAAAGAGGACCCCAGGGCACAAACTTAACAGCTCAGGTAATTGCACGCCATTACTGGGTATTTTCACCTAATATGTCCAGGCTTGCTGTATCTGAAGCATACCAATGAACTTCCCTAGTCACCTCCAGAAGCACTTCTACTAGATTGTGGGACTGAGCAGGGCTCTAGTATTTGGTATCTGCACTTCCCCCTGTTTTGAGCTACTTGGGACCCTCTCTCTGTGCCTTCCCAGACTGTGATATCCTCTCTATCGGTCTTCCCCAGTAGACCACTCCTAGTCTGCCATGCTGCTCAAACTTCACAGCACCTTTGGCCTCTGAAAGGCTTTTGCTTGCTTGACCATGTCACCCACTAAGGCAGGCTGGAATCACCTTACCCAGCTGTGGGCTCCCATGAGTAAGACCTTCAAGAACTACTCTAGGATGATGGTCCATGATTTACTCTATCAAACTAGTCTCTGGTCATTACCACCAGACAGTGAGGTTCCTCAGCCTCTGAGGCACTAGCCATAGTTGTGCTCACCAAGGAACAGTTCAGCCTGGAAACGGGGCCGGTATGCCTTCAGGGTCCCAATCAAACCAAGATGGCAGCTTCATCACAGGATATGAGCGCAGCTGCTTGTCACTCCCTCCTTAGTAGGCTGTGTCCTGCCCATCAAAAATGTTGCTAAGCAGGTTGCCCAAGCAGGATTTTCCCAGCCTCCTGTATTGGCCACTCTTTTGAAGGTGCAGAGGACAGCCTCCAGGTTATACATTGGCCCCACCTTCACCAGGTCAGGAACCAACTGGCCTGAGCTACTCTCTCCAGTGCCAGTCACAGTCCCAAAACCCTTGGCTTAGCTGCTTCCACAATCACTTTTGTTGCTGGCCTCCTGCCACCATTGTTTATTAGCAAGTGGTGCCTCTGGCTGTTTATGCAGGCTGTCCATCAACTACAGGAGCAGGTTCTGTGTCTGTTGCTGTGTGACATTCTGCTGTTGGTGCACCATCACCATCACCTCCCCCATCTTTTCCAATTACCAAAACTCAGAGATATCAAATACACACAGGCTTCAATTTCCCTGCAATTCCAATGGCTGATCACCCATCTGCATTCTCCACCATGTGTCACAGTATGTCTGTAGCAGAGCACTCCTGTCCAGCATTGTGCAGTGCAGCAGCCACACCACCTCAGTTCCCCAGTTATCTTCCTCTGCTCTGCCGAGCCTCCAAAGCCTTCTGGATTGCATAGGTTTAGTCCTCCAGCTATGTTTCTTACATATCTACCTCTTGAAAGGCATTCAAAGACCAAAACAAGTATAAAGATACATAAACTCTTCCCATTCCTCCAGGATATCTGCTAGGAGCCAGATTTCCTTAATACCTTGTCCTAGCCAGCCTTCTCTCCCACAGTGCGAGCTCCATGTCTGTTCTCTCTACCTACACCCTCCCTGCAACTGAACAGAGCTCTCCTTTTTAAACCCCTCCCAGAAGGCCTGCTTCTTGCTCCAAATCTCTTAATTTGGACTAATTGTGCCTTCAGTAGCCCACTAACTCCTTCTTGCCTTACATGGAGGCTTGTGTACTCCATTACAGATGGTGTGGCCCAAAAGCCTAATGTTATCCTTGGATGTATAAAGAGGGAAATTTTCAGTAGAAGTAGGGAGGTTATACTACCTCTGTATTTGGGACTCATATGACCACTCTTGGAATACTGTGTCTAGCTGTGGTGTCTACAATACAAGAAGGATGTTGATAAATTGGAGAGAGGTCACAGAAGAGACACAAGAATGATTAAAGGACTGGAAAGCATGCCTTGTTGTAATAAACCCAAGGAGCTCAATCTGTTTAGTTTAACAAACAGAAACCTAAGGGGTATCTGGATCACAGTTTATAAATACCTATATGGGAAGTAGAAATATGATAGTAGAATACTCTTTAATCTGGAAGTTGACATTAGAAAATTTAGATTGAAAATAAAGCTCAGAGTTTTCAAAAGGTACTTTACCATTGGTACAATTTAGCAAGGGTTCTGGTGGACTCTCCATCACCAGGAATTTTTTAATCAAGTTGGATATTTTTTTCCTGAAACATCTGCTCTAGCTCAAATAGGAATTAATCCAGGGAATTCCTGTGGCCTGTGTTATACAGGAGGTCAGACTAAATGATCACAATAGTCCCTTCTGGCTTTATAATCTATGAATCTATGAAAATATCCCTTCACACAAATCATAGATTTCAAGGCCAGAAGGGACCACTGTGATCATCTAGTCTGACGTTCTGCATAACACAGGCTATGAATTTCCCCAAAATAAATCCTAGAGCCTATCTTTTAGAAAAAAACATCTAATCTTGATTTAAATATTGTGAATGATGGAGAATCCAATTGTTAATTACTCTCACCATTAAAAATTAATATCTTATTTCCAGTCTGAATTTATTTAGCTTCAATAACCTTTTTCTGCTAGACTTGTTCCCCATGTGGATACTTACAGACTGTAATCAAGTCACCCCGTAACCTACTGTTTGCTAAATAGATTGAGAATCTACGCTAAATAGATTGAGCTATTTGAGTCTATCACTATAAGGCATGTTTACTTTACTCATTCTCCTAACTCTTCCCTGAACCCTTTCTAATTTATCAGTATCCTTCGTGTGTCTAAATCATATGGCTGAGTTGTTGTTGGGACCAACTAAGGATAGCGCCTGTACAGTCTAGCAGCCAAATTGCCTTTGGTGCTTGCCTTCTAGTCACATGCACCAGGCATGATGCTACCGAGTACTTCAAGAGTTCTGGAGACCTGAGCAGCCATATTACTTACACTTGACTGTCCTCTGTCTTGCACCTGGTGTAGTTGTTTAGCCCTGCGCAAAGTAAATGCAAAGGCTGCCATTTTGATCAGTTTGCTTTTAACAAATTGGACATCTGACCCCGAATGGCTGTATGAGGTGCAAGACAATAGAGAACTGTGCCCTAAACTTACTAGAGTTGGCAAAGAAACAGATTAGATTTACCCCTGGCTACCTGTGCCCTAAAAGTACCTGGGAATAACCAGAGCACAGCAAAACTCTGGCCTTACCCTTTTCCCTTGGTGATGTTCCCTACACACCTGTACATTGGAAGATGATACAGGAAGGTATAAAGCAGCAGAGTGACAGAGAATTTCTCCTGTGTTTAAGTTTACCAGCGTTATTGTCCCATGGTGCCACTGAAGCAGATTAATATTGTAGAAATATATGCAACCACCAAAAAAATGTTAGGCATCAGTTCAATCTCTCTCTTTATGTTTTTAGAAGGTTGCTCATCACCATGGTATTTGAGAACCTTCCTCAAGAAGTAAACACAAAAATCTTTTTCTGTTTATTGCTTAGAATCATCACATTAAAAACCTGGGTGAAATCCTGGCCCCATTGGAATCAACAGCAAAACTCCCATTAACTTCAGTGGGGCCAGGATTTCACCTCATATCTAATCGATGTAGGACTTTTTGTTTTGTTTTTAATCACCACTGATCTCTTTAAGAGTGGCAATGGGCTGATTTGACTACAGAAAGCAATTTATAATAGGCACCCATGAGTGTAGCTTCTCATCTGCTCTTTTATGGACACCTCTCTCTTGCTTCCTCTTTCTCTCTATTTTCCTCTCCCTCTCTTCACATCACATCATATCCACATCAGTAGCTGGGTTCCAACCCATCACTCTGCATTAAGTTATGTCTTATCACACAGCCAAAAATAGCAAAATCAATGCCTTTCTAAACCAGATCCATCCAGGAAACACCCCCACCATGAAATACAACAAAGAATAATATCTATATTTGTATATATGTTTTTCAATGTTCAGTGGTGGAGGCGTGGCGCAGGAAATAAAATAAAAGGCAATATGCATTAGTTATGTCATAGCAGGGGACCTTACTTAGAGCCTTCCAATTTACCTTCACAGATCTCTGCTGGGTTGAAATGATTATTAGTTATAAGATTGTGACATTGTAATGGAAGCTCAGAACTGCCAGAATCATCACTGGTTGGCATAATATCCCAAGGCGAAACAAAGAAAAATTTACTTGTTAGCTTTCTATCGAGTCAGGTCACTGCTAAGGCACCTGTGAGTAGTGCAGACTGAACAGAAATGTTGTGTATCTAAATACATCCTGTGACTGTACTTTATGATTTTAATTTTTTATTTTTGTATTATTATTCAAAAGGTGATTGTAAAAGCAGATAAAAAGATTTTTGGGGGAAAAAATTCTGTGGCTTGAGTGTTACTTTCCGGGCTTCTTCATGAAGTTTTGGGAGGCCTATTTAAAGCTAGAGCTTTTAGAACCACAGTGGAGTTTGAGTCAGCAAATGCTCTGATAATTAACTGGAGTCCAGGTAAAATGTTACCATTCCATGTTGGGCTGCATTTCAGCCAGGTTAGTTATCTCTTACTGACAGATCCCTCATTTCATCAGGGAGCTGACACCCAGGAAGGTCACTGCTTCGCCAGTGATTCCTGACCTGAGGGCCCCTAAAAGGGTGCAACTCTGCTTCCAGAGTGGGGTGGGTGCATACGATGGTTCCAACTGAATGAGATTGTAGATGCCATTCAGTCTGAGGCAGTAGCAAAGAAAAAATAAAAGGAGCATATGGGTCTCTGATAGGTGTCCAGGAAACTGGAGAAAGGGGTGGGTTTAGCAGCAGGAAAGATCAGCAGAGACTGTGGGAAAGAAGTAATGGAAGTGGGGACTTGCCATACTCTCAGGCCCATTGTAGGAGCATTCCTATGAGGGGACTGAGCCAGAGAGCAAGGAAGCTGGCACTAGGAGCTCCATTCAAATCAGCTTCCCATCTTCTCTTCTTCTTGTGGGCTACCTCAAATATGTATCCTCTGTCCTCACAGGAGCATAAAGGCAACACAGAGGCACCAATATATCTAAGAAAGAAGTGCAGGAAGACTCAGGAAAGGGAAAACAGCAGGGAGGAGAAAGAGAGAGCAAAGTCAAGGAAAGGGGCTGGAAGGGAGGAGGGAATAGGAAGACTTAGGGAGGAAAATGGAAGAGCGGGCATGAGAATAGAGAAGTAGGGATGTAACTGGGAGAGATGGGAGAATAAAGGAGAGTGAGGAGCAAATTGGGAGAGAGGAATGGAAGGAGAATGAGACGTGTAAAAGAAATTGAAAGAGGGAGAGGAACTGGTTCAATACATAGGAGAACTGGATATGAGATCTTCATATATTAACTGAGGTCAGGGTTAAAAAAGGGTCAGGGTTAAAGCAGTTAAAGTAATGGGGTACAGAGGGGAATGCAGCTTCCCCTCTGCCAAACACAGGAAAGCTCCCCCTTCTCTCTCTTGTTTGCATAAGCAAGACTTCCTACATCTCCCCTTCTCCTTGGCTGGTACAACAAGAGTGCCCCCAGCGAGAGTGCCAACCTACATTACGTGTTTGTCACATGACAGGTCAGCATCCATTGGCTACATATTACTCTATTAAAATGTATACATAACATAATGCCAGATAACATTACAACCACAAAGCAAATGCAGACCATTAATAAAACACACAAATGGAGAGGTCGAGGATGCAGGTCACAACAAACAATCTGTATCCCCTGATGGATGAGAGGATTAGTCTGACTCTTTTTGGACATCTGTCAATAACTACCACCTCTGAACCGTAATGGTTTTTCACCACATGATCATTTTTGCTCTCAAAACAGTTCCTCTTGCAATAGCACATTCAGCCTGGGAAATGGATCTGCCATCTGGACACCGGGCACGATTCTGTGGGTTACTGATTCTATGTCTTGTCCACCACCCTGACAGCATAAAGGAGACTTAAAGGGGGAGAAATGAGACCATTCCTTACACAGAGTGCCTCATTGGTCATTTTAGGGTTTGCATAAAGAGTTTGGGACAGCTCCCAGTCCACTGTGTGGAGATTGGATCGGGGCTCCAATTGTGCAGTGCTGTTCTCAGAACCCTGGGAAGTAGAGGATATTTTAACTTAGAGCTTGTCTACATAAACATTTAGTTTGCAGCAAGCTGGGAGGTGGATCTACCCCGCACTAGCCTGCCATGCACTAACTGTCCCTATGGACTCTGCTGATGCGCACTAACAATTCATTAGTATGTTTTGATTTACTCCTATTTCAAATTAAAGTATAGCAAAGGGCACTCAGTAGAGTCCATATATACAGTTTGTCCCTAACAGGTTAGTGCAGGGAAGATTCACATCACAGCTTGTCACAAACTAGATGTTTGTGTAGACAAGCCCTTATACTTGGGACTGGGCAGACCCCTGCACAGTGCCATAATGCATACAGTGCAAACATGACTTACAGCCATCTTTGCTCCTTCCTCCCTTCAGTACTGCTCTAGGTGCAAGAAGGGGGTAATTTGAGAGTCAGGCCATATTTTCACTGCTCCTGTTGGTTTACATTGTCAGTGGCTGTCTGGGTTTGTGTTATTTCTGTCAATGCACGATTACTGTCATCAGCTTTCTGGATGTCCTAAGAAACAAAGTCAGGGTCCTTCTCCAAGATGATTGTGTCTTTCACTAAGGAATATACGTCTTGTCATTCTTTGGGATCCAGACATAATGTTGTTTTTCCTCTTGAATCTTGTAACTTTTAATAGCCTGCTGTGTTGGGTGGCAACCCTTGTTAGAGTGCTCCCAATCTTCAGTATTGACATCTTCCACCACGTTGATTAACAGCTTAGCCAGCCCCTCCAGGAGATGTATTCCTGCTTACTCTGGTCATTTCTGACATTTCTTCTGATTATAAATATAGTGTAGCAATGAACTTTGTCAGCACAGGCTCTAAGTATTTGGCACGAAGAATTTACGCCTCCTCACTACTTTCATCACACTGCATCCCCATCATATTGTCTCTCGGATTTAAAATCCTTGACTTTCTCTCTTGTAAAGTAATCAAATCTCACCTATGACCCTGCTTGTCCTGCTCCCTTTCAATCCTCTCTGCATTCTTTGTCCCCAAACTCCCCACATTCATTCTCCTCCTTGTCCTTGTGATGTGAGAGCACTACCATGTTGTTCCAATAACCATTGGGTCCTCTCTGCTTTGTCTCATTGGATCTCCGCTCTGCTCCCCACCCTGAGGGGATATAGCACATGCAGGGAGTGGAGGAAAGGAAGGGGACAAAATTAACCTTGCAAGACAACAGGGACCAGGAAGATATAGCAGAACCCCTATGAAATCTGAGATGTCCCACAAAATCTGGGAGAATCAGACTGGATACTAAGGCAATCTGTAAAGAAAGAGGCAATTATTAATATAAAAAGAAAAAAAAATATTGATTTAAAAAAAAAAAGAAAAGTGGGGTATAAAACAAACAAAATTAATTTAAAATCAACCTAAAAGTCAATCTAAAAATAAAATAAGACATACAGGTTGGATTGTGGCTGAAATTTTTCCTCTAAATCAAATAATTGTGCTACCAACACTGGACAGTATAACATTATATACTGTTGAGAAAGCTCTATAAGATTTAGGCATAGTGGGGTGGGCTAAGGATGAAACATAATCCTTCACTCTAAATTTCTGGCTTTTGTCAGTTTAATCTAGTCCTTTAATTGTATTTTAATATAGTTTTTTAGTATATAATAAAAAACAAAGCTGAAATAAATGATAACCTAAGTCCCCCAGCATGTTCATTGTTGTAAGTAAAGCAGACATGCCAGATGTTCACAGATTACTGGTGGGAGGACAGAAGGAAAAGGCAGCACAGAAAAATGAAGCTGTTTGTATGTATTGTGTTTGCTCTTCTCCAAAAAAAGCTTTTTCCCCCTCCTGATTTAAAGGCTCTTTGGTATCAGCTAGAATGACTGGCTAGTATTAAAACAATTCTCTTCAGCAGACCATCTTGAACCACATACAACAGATAAAGCGCCAGCAAAATGCAGCTCTACAAATAACCCCCCGTTGTCAAATTGCATGTAATTTGGGGGAAGTTTTTACTCTCTTCTGCTTTCACTAGCACACAAGGAGCTGTGAAACCAGTGGTTCTTGGATGCATTAAACAGAGACCTTTCTCCTACCTATTAAATGAATCTTTAGCCCATAAGCACAGCTATCTGTGCATTGCCACTTTACTCACATTAAAGCCTCTCTGCCATACAACTGTCTATTTTGGCTGCACACATAGAACCATTACTGCTATGCTCACATTAATACATATGAAGCAATAGCCCTGCAGGGATTTTTACCTTGACCTTTCTTTCTTTCACCAACACATCCTCCTTCTGCCCTTCATTTTCAGCTTTGTTTACAAGTACATCAGATTGCTTTTCTGTGCTGACAACAAGGTGCATGATTTGTTTGGGGTTTTCCTCTGGTCATAAAAGTATTCATTTCTAGAACAACTAATTGGATGGAAAACCAAGCACAATGTAGATTCCTTTAAAGGAAAAGCAGGGCTCCACTTTAGTCTAGAGAAAATGAAATAATATAATCCCTACAGGGATTTTCTCAGAGGCTATAAAGCAGGGTCACTTCTTCACATACAGTAATCTGGCTCCTATGCAAATGTACAGTTGTAATAAAAATATGTAAACCATTCCCTAGTTCAGAGTTTCTAGTTTATAATACACAAGCACACATGTATGCACACACACAGAGGCCTCAAGTCTCCACTATGTCTGAGATGTGTTTGAATGTAGTGGAGAGCAGTGGCTGCACAAAGCAGTTGTGGCTTCCTTATCCTTACTAGGGCCGATTTTAACTTCAGCTACTGCCATAAACTCTGGCTCCACCAACCATTCACTGATATGCTAGGTTTGCAGTGGCAGCAAGAGTAAGCTGAAATTTTAGAAAAGTAGTAATTGTAGAAAGTCGATAAAGGAAGCAAAGGGACACAAGGAGAAATCTATGGCCAGCAAAGTTAAGGACAATAAGGAGGGTTGGTATTTTTTTAAAATATATTAGGAACAAAAAGAATTCTGACAATGGTATTGGTCCATTGGATGGATGGAAACAGTAGAATTATCAGTAATAATGCAACAAAGGCAGACGTGTACAATACATATTTCTGTTCTGTGTTTGGGGAAAATACAAATAATATAGTCTCATAATATGATAACACTCTTTCCATTCTACTAGTATCTTTGGAGGATGCTAAACAGAAACTAATAAACTCAGAAATTTTTAAATCAACAGTCCAGTTAACTTTCATCCAAGTGTTTTAAAAGAGCTCACTAAGAAGCTCACCGGACCATTAATGTTGATTTTCAAATCAGACTTGGAACACTGGGGAAGTTCCAGAAGACTGGAAGAAAGTTATCATTGTGCCAATTTTTAAAAAGAGTAAATGGGGTGACATAGTTAATTATAAACCTGTCAGCCTGACATTGATCTTTGGCAAGATAATAGAGTGGCTGATACAGGACTCGATTAATAAAGAATTAGAGGAGAATAATGTAATTAATGCCAGTCAGCATGGGTTTATGGAAAATAAATCCTGTCAAACTAACTTGAAATCATTTTTTTGTGCGATTACAAGTTTGGCTGATAAAAGTAATAGTCCTGAAGTAATATACTAGACTTCTGTAAGGCATTTTACTAGGTACTGAATGGCACTTTGATTAAAAAAAACTAGAACGATATAAAATTAACATGGCACATATTAAATGGATTAAAAACTGGCTAACTGATGGTCTCAAAATGTGAACAGGGGATCATCAACAGGTGTGTTTCCAGTGAGGTTCTGAAGGGATTGGTTCTTAACTCTATGCTATTTAACATTTTTATCAAAGACTTGGAAGAAAATCATCACTGATATAGTTTGCAGATGAAACAAAAATTGAAGGAGTGGCAAAAAATGAAGAGGACGGGTCACTGACCAAGTAATCCAGGTTGCTTGGTAAACTGGGCACAAGCAAACAATATGCATTTTAATACAGCAAAATATAAATGTATACATCTGGAACAACGAATGTACTTACAGAATGGGGAATAATCAGTTGAACATGAGCTCACAACGGGACAGTGTGGCCAAAAGAGCTACTGCAATCCTGGGATGCATAAACAGGGGAATGTTGAGTAGGAGTAGAGAGGTTATTTTACCTCTGTACTTGGCATTGGTGTGACAGCTGCTGGAGTACTGTATCCAATTCTGATACTCACCATTCAAGAACAATGTTGATAAATTGGATAGGATTCAGAGAAGAGCTAAGAAAATTAGTAAAGGATTAGGAAACATGTCTTATTGTGATAAATAGACTCAAAAAGCTCAATCTCACTTAATAAAGAGAATGTTAAGGAGTAACTTGATTACTGTCTATAAGTATCTACATGGGCAACAAATATTTAACAATAGGCTCTTTAACCTAGCAGACAAAGAGCTAACATGATCCAATGGCTGGAATTTGAAGCAAGACAAAGTGAGACTGGATATAAGGCATAAATGGTAAAGTGATGGTAATTTACTATTGGAACAATTTACCAAGGGTCATGGTGGATTCTCCATCACTGACAATTTTTAAATCAAGATTGTATGTATTTCTAAAAGATATGCTCTAGGAATTTGCCACAGGGTAAATACACCCTGTCCCCCTTTTGGGGCATGGTGGGGGTATGAAAACCCCAAGGCTAGAGACCTCTAGATTACCCCCAGGCTGAGGGCAGCATGTCCTGATGGGTAAAAGTCTCTAAGATTGCCCCTTTCCCTCGAGGCTATGTGGTCTAATGGCCAGAGCCAGTATGGCTGCCCTTGGGTTCAGGGTTATGCGGCCTAATGGACAGGAGTCCAGGGGGCCATCATCCAGGACGAGGTGACGGCCAGGGTTGAGGGAGACAGGCCCTCCCTGCTCCACCAGGTCCTAACCCAGGGCCCTGTCAGTGGCAAGTCCATGCCACCGAGTCAGCAGGGATCTTGCTGCAACTTGCTGATTTCTACCAAGGCCACTGCAACACACCCTCTCCCCCAGGCCACTTTCTACCTTGTCTCCTGAAACATCAGTCCATATGTCATCGTGGTCTCTGGGTCCCACAGCGAGGATGGTTCCCTGAGGCTCCGACTCCACTCGGGCGGCCATGAGTGCGATGGTTTCTGCCTAGATTGCCATACCTCCAGTGCCCCCAATCTGGGGCTTCAGTAGTTCCTAGGCTGGAGCCTTCACCACGCATCCTTCTCCTTGGTGGTCAGCCTAGAGTGAGCTGGGCTGATCCCTTTTATACTGAGGCAGCAGTTAGAGCATGCCTAGCACAGCTGGAGAGGCTGGACTTCCTCCATCAATAGTGTGGGATCAAACCCTTCCTGACCAGTATAGGATAAGTACTCCCCTTCACAGAATTATTTTGTGGAAGTTGTATGGCTTGTGTTATACAGGAAGTCAGACATCACAATGGGCCCTTCTGGCATTGGAATCTATAACTCTATACATGGTGGCTACGCCAGTTTTGTATCAATGGAAAATCCCTCTACTGAAGGAGAATTCTCTATGTGACTCTCTGCCTTGCACTGCACAAAGTCGTTAGCAGACCAGTGAATCTGGCCCATACTATAGAAACAGCAGTTCAGATGATGGAGAGTGTGGGAGAATCAGTGGACCCATAAACGAAAGATTTATAGAAGGGCAAACATATCATCTATCTTGAAAAGGGGAGGAAAGGAGGACCTGGGAAATTAAAGACTAGACAGCTTTACTTTGATACCTAGAAAGATACTGAAACAAATTTTTAAACAATCAGTTTGTAAGCACCTAGAGAATAATGAGATACGTAATAACCAACTTGGATTTATCAAGAACAAATCATGACAAACCAATCTAATTTCCTTCTTTGACAGGGTTATAGGCCCAGTGGACATGGTGGAAGCAGTAGACATGATTTATCTTGATTTTAGTCAGGCTTCTGAGATTGTTTATGAGAATGTAATTTGGGCCTAGCTATGGAAATGTGATCTAGATTAAAATTACTATACAGTGGGTGAACAACTGGTTGAAAAACCATACTCAAACAGTGGTTATCAATGGCTCACTGTCAAACTGGGAGGACATATAAAGGGGGGTCCTACAGAACTCTGTTTTGGGTCTTGTACTATTCAGTTTTTCATTAACCATTTGAATGATGGAATAGAGAGTACACTTATAAAATTTGCAGATGACACCAAGCTGGGAGAGGTTGCAAGCAGTATGGAGGAGAGGGTCAGAATTCAAATGGTCTTGATAAATTGGATTGGTCTAAAATCAACAAGATTAAATTCAATAAAGACAATTGCAAAGAACTATTCTTAAAAAGAAAAAATGTAATGCACAGATACAAAATGGGGATAACTGGGTAGGCAACAGTACTGCAGAAAAGGATCTGGGGGTTATAGTGTATCACAAATTGAACATGAGTCAATGGTGTAATGCTGTTGAAAAAAGGTAAATGTTATTCTGGAGTGTGTTAACAGGAGACTCATATGTAAGTAGGGAGACCAGATGTCCCAATTTTATAAGGACAGTCCTGATATATGGGGCTTTGTCTTATATAGGTGCCTATTACCCCCAACCCCCTTCCCGATTTTTCGCACTTATTATCGGGTCACACTATATGTAAGACATGAGAGGTATCTGTTTCAATCTACTTGGCACAGCTGAGTCCTCATTTGGAGAACTGTGTCCAGTTCTCAGTGCCACACTTTAGATAGGTAAGATTTGGACCAAGTCCAAACGAGAGCAACAAAATAAAAAAAGATAAATCATTTAGAAAACTGACATATAAGGAAAGGTTAAAAAACTGTTTAATCTTGAGAAAAGAAGACTGAGTGGGGACCTAACAAAAGTCTAAAATATGCTATGGGATGGTGATCAATTGTTCTCAATGTTCACCAAAAATAGGACAAGAAGTAATCAACTTAGTTTACAGCCAGAGAGTTAGGTTGGATATTAGAAAAACTTTCTGATTATGAAGATAGTTAAGAACTGGAATGAACAAGTAACCTAGGGGAGGTTGTGGAATCCTCATCATTGGAGAGTTTGGGGTTTTTTTTAAGAACAGGTTAAGCAAACACCTGTCAGGGATGGTCTACGTATAAAAGATCCTGCCTCAGAGTGGACAGGGAATGGATTAGATGACCTCTTCAGGTTCCTTCCAGCCCTACATTTCTATGATTCTAAAAAATGATCTTTCAGAAAAGATCCAAAGGAGGAAGAAAGGGAAGGGGGATAGGAAATAAGAGACTGTTCAAATCACAGAGGAGTGAAAGATAGAAAAACAAAAGCAAGACTAAGAGGAGGAAACAAAAGGAAGTAGGAATGGGAGGAATGAAAGAAGCAAAAGGAGGGGAAAAATTTGGACAGAGATGCAAATGGGCCTTGTAGATCAGGATGAGATTGTATCTGATTGTCAAGGATAGGCAGCCAAAGAAGGGATTCAAGGAGCATGTGACATGGCGGAAGAGACAGGTGGTGAGGTTTGACTGGAGAATGTGACAGTGAAGACATGAAACTGAGAGGATAACAAAGAGGGGAAAGGACCAATTATAGAAATAACATACAGGAAAACAAGGCAGAACTACCTCACACCTAGGATGTTCTGGGAAGGAGATACTAAGCTTATGTATGTAGTGGGTGAGAAAAATAATTGTCACTCAGGTAGAAAATTCCTGCCCACATCTGGTAATTTCACAATTCCAAACAAAACGTGGTATTATTTCACTTTATCTCACTATAAATTACTGATATCAGAAAAGAGAACTCTCCTAATTTGTCATACAAAATATATATCTAAAAAGAAAAGAACCATATATTCTTTTTTTTCCAAGTTCCCACTCTATTATTTTTTCTGAGTATCTTATTTGGAGTCTTTACTGTTCATTTCAAAGGTGAGTGTCATATTTGATTGTTGGGAGGTCAAAGCTGTGTTCCTTCCTTGTACATTTAATTCTGCAGACAAAAGTGGCTAGACTATATATGCAATCTCAAAAGTAAGCAAGAAGATTTCAGTAGCTTTTAGCTTGGTTAAGTGATCATTAAGTTTGTACTTAATCTTTCTCCCATAGACAGTAATTGCTGTTTCCAGTGTATTGGCTGTGAGACACCTGGAGCTGATATGAAATATTGTTATAAGTACTGCTATGTAATAATTTTGTGAACTCTGTATATGATCTGGTCAGTGAGTGGGCAGTTATTGTATCTTGGGGCGAGTGGAATGATTATTATCTGTATAATGAGATTCCAGGCTTGTCACTCTGTGTGTCACTCTGAAGCCTAGAGTGTCTGAATCCGTGTGAAGTGATGGAAACAGCTAAAACTATGGTGAAGAGCTCTTTCTGTTCAGAACATCATCAGGTTCAATCGTCACCTTCTGAAACCCAGATGGAAGGTTGGAGTCCAAAGGTTCTGCGGTGAGTCAGGGGTTGGAATAGGGGAATAATAGCTGCATGGGGTAACAAATAGGTGATGGTGCTCCAGCCAGAGGGCACTGCAGCTCTGTGCACAGACTATGGGGAAAAGGTACAAACAGCAGCATTACTCACTATAATAGATAGGGTGACCAGATAGCAAGTGTGAAAAATCAGAATGTGGATGAGAGTGAAATAGATGCCTATATAAGAAAAAGCCCCAAATATCAGGACTGTCCCTATAAAATTGGGACATCTGGTCACACAACTCATCAAAACAAGAGCCTTCCCATTTTTGGTTTTTTTGCACACAATTTTAGAAATTACAGCCAGCCAACAGCATGGGCTTTCAGCCACTAGTTTGAATTCAGTGGGGTCTGTGTACGAAGGAGACAATGTTTTCCCAGATGAGAACACCCAAGCTTACACTTGAAGGACAGTGGGGCAAGTTCTTGGTTTCAAAAATTCTGTCTCTGTCTAATCTCACAAATTGCAAGCTTTATTCTGCCAAAGCTCAGCGCTCAAAAGAACAGTGAAAGAGTTTAAAAGCCCTTCTTAGGGAGAGAACAGGGGTCACTCATCAGGAAATGTTTAGGGAGCCAGGAGATAAAGAGAAAGAGAGAATGTCAAGAAGCAGGCCCACAGCAGAGCCAGTCTCCAGGCAACCTAATGAGTGCAGCTGGCCTGTAGCAGGTTGCCTGATTAGCTGAAAGAGTTAGCAGAACAGCTCTTAAACTCAACAGCAGCAGGAGTTCAGTAGCTGCTCAAAGCATTTGCATGTGGCTCCAATAGTTCCTGTTCCTGCCTTGCTCTCTAGCCCTACACCTGCCTTGCCTCATTCCTGCCTCTCATCCTAGGCCCTATTCCTGGTTACAGACTCCTGCTCCCACCACTATGTCCCAGTCTCTGATACGGTGGGAGTCTAAAAAATTGGGCCTTCCCAGACTCAGGGTTTGATGATCCTTAGGGAAAGCCAGATATGTGTACAGTCAGTCTTATTGTTTTGAAGATTATTTCAGAGAAAACATCTTTATTTCTAAATAAATGTTATTTTGCATTAAGGAGGCTGTTTGGTCACTAAGTACCATGATCATTGCTCTGGAGAGAACAGAATTTCAGCTCTGGACATAAATCAGACCTGCTGAGATAAATCATAGCTGATACACTGGAGCTTGATCTGAGAGTAGGAAAATTGTCCGATTCCACTATGACAGGTGAGAGTGTGAGAACTGAGACAAAGAGGGAGGTGTGCTCAGCAAGACCAGGAGAGGGTCAGAGAGAGGTGTACAAAGGCAACAACACTAAACCTTTTAGTCAGACAACTAGGAGGCCATGATGATACCATAGCTAGTGATGGAAAGGTCATTCAGATAACATAAGCATTAACTTCAGCCTTTCCCCAAACCTAGGCTATATATTTTTTTAATTTTCACAAACCTCTGCATTGTCTGGGTTAGGCCATTATTGAGAGTGGATATACAAAAATAACATGACTAGCTGCTATTAATATGTATTTACAGTCAAGATAAAAAAGTAGAATACAAATTATTGCAAGGAAATTTAATCCTACAGAATTCCCATGCTGATTTCAAATAAGCATCTAAATTTTGGATGCTTATCCAAGCCTCCAAAGACCTGAAGGTTTCCCCAGAGATAGCCACGAGATTGAGTACATGATGTTATTCATATGAGCAATCATCTCTGTGAAATGTCCCATATTTTCTCAGGTCTAGAAAACAAATCCTTGCATATCAGAACCTAGATCTCCCAAAACTTCAAAGAAATGTAAATCCACCATATAGAAATGGGAAACTACTAAGCTACAATTCACTGCAATATCTTCAAAATACTAACCATGTATTGGGGGGAAAGTAGAAATCTAGTGTTGGTACCATAATGTGATATCCACAAACTACTGCATTGAACAGAATGGGGCACTTCACTACAAAGATGAGTGATTGAGAGGCTCCTTGTTAACCTTGCAAAGGGCTGCCAGGCACTTTATATACCTCCCACCGTGCTCACCACATTTACTTGCAGTCTACAGTAAGTGCTCTTCACCACCCAAGCTGTTTGTAATACCACATAGCACGGACTGAATGTTCACTTGCTTAAAAAGAGCACCTCTAAAGCTTCTAGAACAAATGTATGTGCATGCTATAAGTGCACTTTAGACTGAATGCATATGAATTATTGTCCCACCACTCAAGCATATTTTTCCCCGTTTCAGATACAGCATTTGTGACAGTACATCTCTATTTGAAAATGTGACAATCTTATTAATATCCATTGTTCAAAGTGCATTGTGTGGAGGTATTGAAAAGGAGATTATTCACAGCTAGGTGGAATAGAAAAGGGTTTGGTTTTCTGGAATGAAATTATGGGTATTTAAAAGGAGAAGTATACACGTCTCCTTTTAAAAGGACCTGTGTCTGTCATATGGCCCAACAGAACTATATAAAGGCCTGTCTTCACAAAAAAATTTGCTGGGGGAGGGGGAGCAGTGGAAGGCATGGCTGAGCTGATGAATTGTGTGGGAAGCCTGTTCAAAACACCTTACCTTTGATTATCTGTTTAAGTGAAGCTTATACCACCATCAGGCTTGAAGAATTTCAGTCTCCAAAGATTTATCTACAAATGCACAATCCACCATACAGTTCAATAGCCTTCATGATGTGGCTTTTTGTTTTTCTTTTTTTGGGACAGGAAAGGAAGGAAGAGTTGCTCATTTAGTTGTATGTTAGTTTATACTTTAAAGTGTACAAGGGCCATAAATTAAAATAAACGCTAGGATTTTTTATTTGTTATGCACAAAATTGTGAGAGTGTTGCTATAATAAAAAGCTATGTGTTTCTAGACATCAGCTCATTTCAAAGCTAAATGAGTGTCAATTTTCTACAAATAGAGAAAATCAATATTAATTAATCACTTGAACTAGCTACTACGTTTTGAAAGTAGATACATTTTGATTATGAATGGCATTTACTAAAATAAAATACAGTCTACTGATCTCCTTAGTAGTGAATACATTTTTTGCTTTATTTTGACCTTGCATTTAAAAGAGGGTGGGAAGCCACTGGGCTCGTTTTTTTCTGATAAATATTATCCAAGACATAATTATAAACAGCACAATAAGCTATATACTGATTAGTATAGCATCATAAAATAACTTGCATCATAAAATAAAAATGTAGCATAATTTGCATCATAACTTACTTGCATAATAAAATAGAGAACTTGCATCATAAAATAAAACTACAAGACTCAAGCAATGTCTTCAACTAGGAGTTATCCATAATGTATCTTATTGCATTACCTGTAAGCCAAAGGTGTAATCCACAGGAAAAAATATGGTTCTAGGGCTATAAACTCTATATTATCCTTTATACAATCCTTTTATCTGGCACAACCTGCTGAAAACAAATGTGTCCATTAAATGATCATGCAAATCATCAGAGGCTCATAGTAACACCTGAATTCAAAATAAGCAATATAGTAAGCACTAGAACATAGATTTCCTTTTTTTTTTTTTTTTTTTTTTTTAAATCAATGTTAAGATCTCATTTAGCAGTGGGTGAGGAGTATGAAGTGAGCAAAGGGACACACAGTGGGAAGTGTGTTTCATTTTACACTTGCAAACTACTGTAAAGGGCTTTTAGACAACAACAGGTGTGCCATTTAAACAGATTAGTTGAGCCATTTAACCATTGTTTAGAGACACTGAAAGACATTGCACTGATTCTGTTCCCTGCCAATAGTCCCAGTTAAGAGAGCATAACATTTATCAGGGGACCAATTAAGTGGATTCTACTGTATTATTAGGATGAAGTACTGTAAGGTTTATTCAGTAACTACTCTTTGAAGAATTCTATAGTATACACTTTGTACAGTAATGGAAGGTAAGTGCCAAATTCTAAACTGAAAAACTCTTCAGAAAAGTGTTGGGAAGGTTATAAAATAGAAGTAAAAGGTTTTAAAATCCAGTTCCAAAATTACTCTTGTCTTTCAACCAATATAGTTTTACACATTGAACTTGATTCTCTTCTGTGTTGCAACAGTAGGCAGCTACACCTGTGTAAAGTTAGCACATAGTGGGAATTAAATATTCCCCATGTGAACTACATCCACTTTCCACCTCAGAGCTTTTTCCCTTATGCAAAACAGGTGTATCTGCAATAACTGCAGTGAAGACAAGCCCATTTAAAGTGTATTATGGCTGACAGAACCAAAGCATATGTTTCAAAAGGGCATGGATGGGCAACGAAGGTTAGCAAAAATGTCCAGTGCTTATTCTTCAGTTGGGTGCTTGGGTAATACCAGTGTATTAATCTTAAGTGCAAAAAGATCATACACTTGCTTACAATATCTAACAGTGCAATGGCTCTCACTGAAATACTTAGCTGCTAAAATACGTCCCTTTTCATGTTCCCTGTTGTATGCTACTTTTTTGAACCAGACTGTTATCTGGCATGCAAATCATGAGAATTGCAATATGTTTTTCTTTCTACATAAAAAAAATCACCCTCCTAGAACACATTTCCATGGGTGCTGTATAGTAGATGCAATGATAAGTTGAGTAGACAGGAAATGAGGAAAAGTGATAAGGAGGAGGGAACACTGAATGGCTAGTAGGGGAAATCCCTCAACAATCGATTAGTGGATTGGTCAATGATCACTGTGCAAGCTAATATAAGTATACTGGGACAAGCATTTAGGGTGAAAATATTGCTATGGCTGTGGCATGGCATTTTCCTCTCCAGCTACGTAGGTCTTTTGCTTTACAAACTGCTTGTGCTTATTTTCACATGTGGCAAGCAGATCCTTTTAAAGCTTTGGGCATGTTCCAAATTTTCCCAATAACAGTACCAAAACCAGCAAAGTGCAACCACTGTAAGAGGATGCAGGGTACAGCTGCAGGACTGATGGATTTTCTCTTCAGGTTCCATCCAACTTCCCTGATGTGGTTACATCACTCTAGTTAAAAGATTATTCACCCCCGTGAACTTCTGAGACAAGGTTGAACAGGGACCAATATAGGTATGACTGCAAGACCTACAGCTTTGGCTCCTCCCACTACCCAAAGTAGTTCCTGTCCATTTGTGCATGTCTAATGGAAAAAGAAACCTGAGGAATCCAGATGTTGTAATTTAGTCACACTAGAATTATTTATGGACCTTCACTTGCAGCAATTGCTTTGCAAATGTGATCCAGAATCACCCCATTTATTCCAAATTGTACATTTTCACTTTCAGTCATAGTAAGATGTCACAATGGTAATTTTTATGTGAACACTATATATACATTTTCTACTGTAACCTAGGATTATTAGCAAATACATAATATATAATTAATATTTATGATTTAATCCTGACTTCTCTTACCAGTTCAAGATGAGGAAATGTTAGCTGATCAGGAATCTTTAATGCCTGGCTGAAGCTCTGTTCGTGGAAGATCATTCCATGCTCCTTTCCCCAGATAGTTTGTGCAGCAATAGTATTCATTAACGTGAGACAGTAACTTTGTGTACATTAGAACAAGTAGCCAGTGTAAAAAGTGGGAATAGCACATAAAGTAACATAGCGAGGAAGAATACAAAAATAAACAGGCAGTAGCTTATCTTTGTGATATACAATAATGAAACCTTTTCCTGAACTGAAACTTGTGACATTTGTTGTGAATTCTTTCATAATGCTTTCATGTCCCCATCAGCAAATTGTGGTTACTGTGAGATTTTATTAGATGTCATCATAAATATCAATAAAACACCAATGTCTATGACAGCAAAGACTGCCAAATCATGAAAAATACACTCAGAAATGTTTTGGAAAACTAAGAGCACAAGTTAAAGATGCACCTCTGAGGCAACACAAAGGAATTACATATGAAAATATGCAAACGCTATAACTTTATTTTTCTCTTTCGGACAATAGACAGTACAGAAAGCACTAGAAAACAGCAATGTAAGGTAGTGTCAGAAACAATATTTGAAATACTAATTAACAACAGAAGTAACTCGCTGAATGACTCAGCTAGTTCACTGTTGGCAATAGTTTTATGTAATAAAATACAATTGTCCTAAAAGAAATGATGTTCAAAAACCTTGATTCTGAAACAGTCTGTTCATCATGTTTTAAAAAGCAAAGAGTGGGTAATAGAGTGAACTGTTGTAGGTGTAACATGAAGCAACACTTTTTATTCAAGGAAAAATACAAGTATATTGTGTAAGGTTTCTTATTTTTAGTTCAGTTATTCTTAAAGAGATGCCAACTATCTCCAGGCAATTCTCCCCTGTCAATCTCAGTTATTACATCTATTAGCTTGAATAGGTCTTACATTATGTTGAATAAGTTGTACTTGTACTTGCCAGTTTGCCATTATCCAAAATGTATTGTGCTTGCTTGCATCTTTATGGAATATAAATGAGAATTAAGATAGATTGTAAAGGAAATATTTCACATCAGTGAAGAACTCCCTAAGAGTTCACCACCATATAATTTACTCTTCAGACTACAGAAGAGACTAGGTTGAAAAGGCTGGTTTTGACTCTGGATCTGGAAAGAAACTTCCAAAGTGTTTCAGGGCATATGGATCTGGGGCTTTGATTTGGGTTCATTTCTACTTCAAACACAATAGACACCAATTCCAGTATATGAAATAGCATTTCTACTGTCCCCAACACAATGGCATATATTGTATTTATGTAGTTCTATAGATGTGCATGTGTTTTACAGATATATAAGACTGACACACTCTCTGGCACAAAGATTTCAGATTAAAAGCTTTCTCAGATACCAATTGGAATCAATTAAAGTACCTGTATTGATTTCAATGGGCACTCCTGATCTTCATCTCTTGAGGGACTATGCATCTTGAAGGAGTGGGTTCCAAGGGACACAGTAAAAAGAAGTGGAGCAAGGAGTGAAGTGTTAAGACTAGAGATGGGTGACATTTTTTTTGACATTTTTTCCTACAAAAATGCAGATTTGAGTCAACTGAAATATTTTGCAAATTCATGTTGATTTCAGTAAAATGCTTCTGTTGAAATGAAACAAGAAAAAATGTGGGAAGTGTCAAAACAAATCGTTTCAACATGAACAAAATGAATCATTTCAATTTGTTTCACATGGATATTTATGGTACCCATTTGAGGAGCAGAGGAAGGTGGTGGAGATGCACCTCTTATAACTTTTTGCTCGGTTGTAACAGCACTCATCTAAACCAAAATTTTTCCCCCTCAACTTTTCTGGAACTGCCAGCAAACCAAAAAAATCAATTATTCACACAGCTCTAATTATGACACAAAAATCCTGTGAACTGGATTGTTTCATGTAAGCATATTTCATATTGATTTAAGTTACAAACACACAAAAGCCTTTTATCATCTATTTTAAATCCACCTTATATAATTGTGTTGAGGGGTGGAGAAGAGGAGAAAGATTGGGGAAGGAACAGATAGAAGAGGGGTGGGAGAGATAGGGAGAGAAGTGAACACAAATAATGAACAGATGAGGCAGGTGAGGAGGTAGCAGAGCCACTGGGCAGTAGAAAGAGTGGGTTGAAGTTAGCCATTTGATGCTGATGTGCTGAAGGGCAATGTCATATTAGGTATGAAAAACAATCAATTATAACAATCACCAAAAAATAGTCATGTATGCAAAATAAACAGAGAGAAATAGCAGAGTCTTAAATTTTACCTAATGGTTGGATTTTTTGCTGAATTTTCCAAAGAATGGCTATTACATTTTAAAAAGCACACCAAAAACCTTTTAGTTAATCGTTTAAAATTATAAGAAATTTTATTTTAAAATCACATGTGAAGTAACCATCTACTGAGCTCCCCCTTAAGAAGGTGAGTGGTAGCTGGCAATTTGCAATTTTTAGATATACTGCAAGATATGTTGCCCCCCTTTTGCAGTATGTTCATAATAACCCAAGACTTTTCCCAGACCTGAAGAAGAGCTCTGTGTAGCTTTAAAGCTTGTGTCTTTCACCCACAGAAGTTGGTCTAATAACAGATATTACCTCATCCACCTTCTTTCGCCAATATCTTAGGACTAATACAGCTACAACGCCATTGCAAACATAATAATCCAAGGCTGACACGTCTATAGCCACAAAATGATCACTAAGATATTGGGTACAGCTAGACATGGATGACCAAAAGATTTCTTAATAAAATCAAGATGATGAAGAACAATGAACAAACAACCAGGTAATGACTAGAAATATGATGCTCTCAGGAAAATAAGAATCATGGCCATTAAATACATTGCACATGCCTATCTTAACTTACAAAGAAGCACTTTGAAAACAAAAGGAACATTTTCTTACATTAAAATGTTCCTGAGTTTTTTGGTTTTTTTTTAATTGGGAACAGGTTGTGACTATTGTGATGTACAAGTGATGACGCTTTACTCCCAATTCAGAGTGCTAATCTGCTGATTCCATAGCTGAAGAAGTTTCATATCACTCCAGTAGAAAGCTGGTTTCCATAAGGGTGGGACCTGATATCCAGAGTACTCTCCTGAATGTGCTGGAAGTCTGGATTTCTTCTTTTCTTATTCCCAGATAATTGTGGGACCTGGGACTGTGGGACCACTGTGTTCCCTTAACTCTCCGACTGAATTGTCTGTCACAATGTCTGCTGGTGACAAGCCGCTGTTATTACACCAGCATGCAGAGACACACCAAGCTAAATTGCATGAAGGCTCCCCAAACCCTTAATGAACCATATACAGGAAATGCCAGCAAATCTCTCAAGCCCCCAGTTTTGCACCACAGAAATATACTCTCTTGCATTGCTCAAGATTGTCTTTTTGAACAATGCAAACTTATTAATTAGTTTGCCACTTTGTCAAAGGAAAGTGGACATGCACCAGCCCTTGTAATCTGAGCAGATTCCCCAAGCACTTTAGACAAAGTCACTGATAAGGATAAAACATTAAAGTAAGTTTATTCTCCACAGAAAGATAGAATTTAAGTTATTATAAGTTGTATGTATAAAGGTCAAAAATAGTTATCAAAGACAATAAAAAGAAAACATGCAGTCTAAATCTTAAACTTTATTAGACTAAGCAGCATTTGAATCAAGCAGTCTCTCAGACTTTCACTTTAAGCCTGGGACCAGTCTCTTCAGTTCAAGTCTTTGTCTTCCCAGAGTTCTTGTTGCCCTCAGCAGGGGGGGGGAGGACAAAAGGTAAAAGCACGATGCCACTGTCCCCTATTTTATATCCACAGTCCACGTGCCTGGATAATACTAGCCCAGACATGTCATGATAGGCTTTGGTGAGTTCCAGAGTTGAGCAATCCCTGTGGTGTGGTCTTGTGCAACTGAATCATAGAATTAAGCAATCCCCATTGTGTGGTGCTTGCACAACTGTCATTCAGTTGGAAATCACCAGCCATTGACTAACAGGGGAATAGTAAACTAGGGATTATCGTTCAATGCCTACCTGTGGTCACCTCCTTTGTCATCGTCACTGTAAACTAGCAATAGGCAATTCCCAAACTCACAACATAGTTCAATAATGGCCATACAGCCAAAATCTCATAACTTCATGCGCAGTAATGATATACATATTTCGACAGAACAATGGGTTTCAGCAGATTAAGACCTTTCTTATGATATCTTACACAGCATGCTTTGTATGAAATATCACAACCATATACGAATGATGAATATGGGGGTTACAGGGTGCTATTTTAAGGTACAGTGTGTCACAGAGGAATGTTGTAAGCAATCATAAAAGCCTTAACTGACTATAAAAATGATTTTCTGGTAATGGATGCAAACCTTGTATGACACTTTTAGCTCACTGGCACACTGGATAGGATAAAGTGAGGAAGTTTTCACTAGTACTTCCAGTGCTGCATTCCTTTGATAGATAGATAGATTTCTCTTAGTCGAGCTACCAACATCAGGTTTGAATCCAGACCTGATCTGACAGCTTTCTGGTGCTCTGTGGAAATAACTTGCTGATTTCACTCGCAGCGGACAGATATCCACATTATAAAAAAACAAAACACACACACACACAAAAACCAAACAAAAAACCTACAACCTGGCATTAATGGATGCCTTCTTTCTTGGGATACAGGCCAAGGATAAAGGGCCTAACCTGGCAAGGCACTGAGCACCAGAACTTTCATTAACCTCAGCAGCAAATGAAGCCAGCATCTTGTAGGAAGCACCCACCATCTAGCAAGATTAGGCCTAGAGACCTAATTCCTCTCTCTTCCCTAAAATTTATCACTCCAGAATAGAAGTGGGGCATATGTACGGGACAGGGAAGATTTCACTTTCCACTGCCAGAGCTGGATGTCACTACTGTTCTATAGATATCTGGAGGATTACAGTTTGAGCAGTTAATGTTGTGCTGGTGAATTGCTAACTTTTACAGATTGTTTTACTCTGCAATACTAAAACTGTCTCACAGCAACCAACAGTAAAGTAAAGGAAACTAACAAAATGTTGGCATCTTAGAGTTGTTCACCATTATGAATATAGCACCCCTTTATTATATAACACTATTTGTATTCAATATTCATCCAAATATATCAACTAGAAAAGTATTAAAATTATACAAAATTTTCAGAGTCAAATTTCCATCCCTCAAGACCCAAAAGTTTATTACTAGTTCTAAAAAAAGCCAGTGGAAGTTCATCAACTATAACATCATATAATTCGCAAAGAGAACAGCCTTAAGGAAATGCTGGGAGATAAACCTCACTCTTTGTTTCCAGAAAAATACTTTATCAACAAAGTTTTGCAATCATGAGACATCTTTAGTCCTGTACAATTCTTTTATGAATTGTGTCTTTCATGTATGCTAGTATGTGGCAGAAGATAAAATGGCTCACATAAAACATAAATTATGTGAAAGTCCTAATTAGCAATAGAGTTTATCATATGATTCAGTGGCTTTAAGAAAACTGGACAACTCAACAAGCCTACTGAAAAGAGGCATCCTGTCACTAATTTCTTAAGTTAAAAAGTAGAACTTGGTAAAATTAAAGACCCATCACAACTTAAGGTGGAAGCAAGCAGTAAACAGAGCTGTATGCAACTACCATTTTTCACTTACATTAGGAAGGATTCTTAGGAGCACAGGGGGCCAATTCTGTGTTGCAACATGGTCCCTTTAGGCTACACAAAGGGGCCACCAAGGTAGTGGATCTTTCCCCTCTCCCTCCAGAGAATACCCCTAGGGTTGTGGCTTCTCCTGAGGGTGTATAATTAGCATGGTAGCTATACACTGCTTTCTGCCTCCACAAATCCCACCACAAGCTACTCTTGCCTGCTACAAGGATATCTAGAAGGTCATGGCAGCTTAGTGTAATTTAGAGCAGACACACTACAGGATGTTTTAATTTAGAGGGAGAGGTGTCAGATGCCCCCAGTTAGCCCCAGAATATGATGAGGAACAAAGGCAACATTAATACAAATCTCTCTCAGCCTCTGAGGATGAAGTGATCCTGTTGTTGAGAAGAGCAGTCAGTATGATGAATGGACTGAAAAAATGACAAAAATACCTATATGCAATTAATGTGCAATGTTGTAGATTTAGAGGAAGTAAATCCCTCCTCTTTGTGGGAGGAGCTTGGTGTGAGGGGGTTGGTTAATAATGAGAGATCATGGAATGATTTGTAATTATTAATGGTCTAAGCTTTCCACTATGAGGGATGAAACTGCACCATGGTAAAAAACTAAATTTTCCAAATTTGTGACAGAAAAAGTGTTTCTGCTTTCATAGAGAATCAGTCTTGAGGGGTGGTGGCTCCTTTTCATGTGCAGAAACTATCACTACATAAAAAACAAAACATTGACATAATTGTTTGTTCAAGCTGTGTTACTGGTGGCAAGAGAGTTCCTTTTCCCCAACAGAATATTTCACAGAATGGCTTTGGAGCAAGAATGAGATGCCAATAATTTGATAGGTAGGAGACTAAGTTTTGTCAGGTGCTTCACCAGATCACTGTAAACAGACGATGCATCAGCCATTTAGACAGAGATGGAAAACTAATTTCACTGAATGGAATTAAGAATTCAGAGTTCAGAGAAAGCAGGAATACTGGAGACAGGTACTGGAAAATAACGGAAAGGCTCTTCTAGTTGGACAGGAAGAGTGCAAGAGGAGTAGAGAGTGTGGATGGATGCTGTCTGAATTGACTGAGTAAATTGCTTTAACTTGTGCCTATCATTAACCATGTGAATAATCGCACAGAAGTCAATAAGATTATGCACATGCTTAAAACACAAACCTAAGTACCTAAACTGGATCCTGAGAGAAGTATTTAATAGACACAATGTAAGCAGTGATGAATATTCAATACTGGTGCTTGTTATGGGGTATCCACCACACACAAGGCCTGACTGAGTTAAGGGGATAGGTGGGCCAGTTAACTGCATAGGCTGCACCTGAAGGAGGAGCCAGGAAATAATGAAGGTTAATTAAAGAGGAAGTGCAGCTGGACAGGAACAGAAGTGGCCTGTATAAATCCCAGTTGCTGAGAGCAGAAAAGGTTGCAAAGAGAAAGGCACAGGGCCAGGGCCAGGGCCAGGGCGAGAAGAAAAGGTACGAAACAGTCCGGAGATAGAGCAGCAAGGTTCAGTACTGTACAGACCTTGACTGCTTGTTGTAGGGTCCTGGGAATGGACTCCTGTGTGGGCATGGATTCCCCCACTAGCCACTGGGGAAGTAGCACCATTAAGGAGGCAGTGAAAGAGAAGACTGCCTGGGACAGTGGGTCCGGAGAGACTTAGGGTACGTTTATGTTGCAATTAGACACCCCTGGTTGGACTATGCCAGCTGACTCAGACTTGCGACGATTGGGCTTTGGGTCTGTTTAATTGAGATGTAAATGTTCTGGCTTGGGCTGCAGGCTGAGCTCTGGGGCCCTCTCACCTTGCAAAACATTTTATATATATATATAATGGATTACTATCTATATCATTAATTGACTTGTATGGTAAGCACTAATATTTGTAAAGTTTGATATCCTCAGAATAAAGGCCATAATGCACAGTGTTAAAAGTATTATTTATTAGTTTGGGAATGGATGAGATATGCTTGAATTGTAGTGAGAGCCTATTCAGAGAATTCTTGCACAATTTCCAGAATAAAGAGGTTCAGAGCTAGAAAATAGATCTATGAAATGAATTTATTCTTTGTGTAATTGAAACAGAGCACATCTTTCTTATATTAAAATCTGTTAAAATAATTGATCTGTATAATTGAGTGATTAATGGAGGTCTCTCTCCTATGAGCTTTGCTGCTTCTTTTTTTCCATCTAACTTCCATAAGTAGTCTTATTTATGTGCTAAGTGTATGAGCAACCTTTCATTGGCTCTAGAACGTACTGTAAAATACATACTGTCACAGAGCATTCTCTGTCTTGTATCCCTTTTGTGAATGCCCCCTTTCTAGGCTCTGGAGTTCCACTTAATTCAAGGAAGAATCTGTGACTAATAGTCTCTGACTAGGGCCTCAGATTTCAGCGCTCCTGTTTCTCACCATGGCTCCCTGACCAGGACCAGTTTGGCTTGGTTCCCTACAGTAGTCTTCACTCCTAGGAGCTTTGTAACCAGAAAATGTATGCAGGAATACAGTTTAGTAATTTTTAATGAAGTATTATTTATTAGTCAACAGGAACATAGTATTCAGAGAAATAGGTTAAAATAACCAAAGCCTACAGGTATGAGTCTCACCTAAATTTTATTTTTTCTCTGCAGTCAAGCAGAATATTATAACATTCATAGAAATAATACAGCAGTCTCCCATGTTCACCACACATGCATTTCTAATGAAAAGTAAACAAAAAAATCTGTGCAGACCACACTTCATGAACCTAAAAAATATAGTTGTTTTTTTTTTCCCTGAGAAGTCCCAAAGTTTGTTCTAAATTTCCACACACTTTGGGCCTAATCCTGGGGAAAAAGAGACTTGCTCTCAGGAAAATGTACCAAAATACAACAGGATTAAAGGAAGAAATCCTTAGACATAGTGTATTTCAGGGCCTTCTAATGCCTATACCTTTTCTACATCTAGTTATTGCAAGGTATTATGGGAGAGTCATAGACACAGGCTGTTGCTCCCTTTCATTGTGGGGCTGAGCCATTATGCTATTGTGCCTTTGCTATGTTTGGATGCACTGGCCATCCCTTAATTTTCCCTTTTCCCTTTCTTTCTCCCTGCAGAATTCCAATATGAGACACCATGGACTTATTTTCTATGGATTGTACAGGGAATGAGAGTCATCCTGAACAGATTTCCGCTGTGCAGCCCACTGATGTATCAGAGACATTGGATTACTGACATATTTCCCCTTACACCAGCACAGAAAACTGTACAGGCATTTTTCCTTAAAGACTAAAATTACTAATATATATCATTTGTTGCCAGAATATGACTGAATGTACAGTGCATGCTTGCACACATCAACCTGCAAGAAGCAGACTTGATCAATGAGCTTGAAGTGTATCAGTGGCAGCAGATGGCTTTAGAGATGGGGCACTAAAACAATATTGGCCAACCCCACTGCCTGGATGAATACCTGCTATTGGGCATCAATATAGATAGGAAAGGCATCATTTGTTTTTTCTTATCCATAAATATTCCCTTATGAGTTGTACTACAATAATGTTAGCACAGTAAATGCATTTTCTTTAACTCTATCTTTTTATTGGGAAGGTTGCAGATCTTCTCTGCAAGATATATAGAAAAATGACCTCTGTATCAGACATCTTTATCTAACGAAATAAATCCTGTTTTAATTTATGCTTTCAATTTATTGAAGAGTCAGAAAAGTGAGACAGGTTTAATGGCAGCTCTAATTATGAATATTGACACTGATCTATGATATTCACCTGGCACGATCCTCAGCTGCTGCTTCTTCTGGAATGACAAATTATATATTTGGGCTGTAATTTATAACTGGCCAACTACTTCTTGCCCTGTCAGAAATAGTATTATGTAGCTAGTTTGAATACTTGTATATTTGCAACTGATGTGACTAGCCTGGGAAGAGATAACAGATGGAGAAAAGGGAATCCAATCTGACCAGTGGAAATCAAGCACTATTCAAGATTAGCATGTTACCCATTGACTATCAAAAGACGCAATACAGTTTGAATAAACCAAATTAAGTAATTTTGTCCACAGCCTGACCATGAAGGGTTTTGTATAGAGCTTCTTATTTAATTTTTGTTTTTCTGTAGAACTAATTATTAGGAATGGAACAGGTATAGGAGAAATCTTCTCTATCAGTTGCAAATATTAAATATAGCCACCTGAGGAATATATCCTCATGATAAAAAGAGAAAGATTACAGAATTTGACAAATGGACTAATAAACTTGATTCTTTCCTCTCAAAAGAGAACACTCTCAGTTAAAAAGTTGAAATGCTATGAGTCACTGAAGACGGTCTCAGGAAAGGTAACAAGAAAGAAAACTATATCCGAATGTGACAGGCTAAATTCAGTAAGTATAGGGTTAAAATGTTACTAAATAAGTGCTAGATTGTGCCCTTGTCTTACTCAAGCAAGAAGAGGGTAACTCCCCCCCCACACACACACAAACACAGACATCCCCACTTTCATGATTGGCTTAGGTCAAGTTCAGGTGCAGAGCACGTCTGCTGCTCTGCATATACAGCTCCTGCCAGAAGCGAGTAGAATGAGTTGGGTTAAAAAGGGAATTGGAATGGGTAGAGACTTTGCTCTGCCCTCCCCTCACTTCTTTTTGTATGCCAGACTTGAAGAGGGAAGTATATTTTCAAGGGATATGCAGTAACTTAATTCCCTCCCACTCCGCCACCCCTCCCCCCCCCCCCAACAACAGTAAGAAGGGTGCAGTGGAGGAATTGTAATTGCAGTCACAATTCTTTCTTAGGGATTCTTCCATCACACAGCAATTATGCACCACGATTTGCTCAAGGCTAAGCCTGAAGGCCCTGTCTAGCCCTAAATTAGGTTCAAGAGCAAATACTGCAGTTGATTAGCACCATTGTGGATTATTCCAGGAATTTTATTTGGAAAGAAATCTGAACAGAACTGAAATACTAGCAACATTGCACTATAGCAGCAAGACAACTTGATAGACTGTTGACATTTCATTTTCCCTATCCAACTGCTAACCATTGTCTCTCCTCTACCTGAACAATCTTTCAAATGGCCAAGACCAAATCTGTTTATCAAATCTAATGAACATTGTCATTATGACATTGAGACATCAAGAACTATTCAAGCTTGACTAAATCCACTCATACACAGTAAGTTAAAGAACATTGTTTTCTTTGTCCTTTTTTTTTCCAGTTTCCTCCTTAAAACTTCAATTCTTGTGGAAAAAAAACAGTGTCTTTATAATATGATTTCAACTTGTGATGCCCTGTGGTATGATAAAACCCTCCCATCCTAAAATGTTAATGTTACGTCTCATCTTCAAGAAAAAAAATTTCTCTTGGATTGTATATGTGCACAAATTTAATGTATTCCCATTGCATTAAAGTTAATGGATTTCTATTCCAGCCCCATCTAATAAACTTTCAACACACAATGGCTCTCTTAGACTTGGTTCACAGCTGTTCACTGTAATACATATAGAGACATGCGAGTTTTGACATGCTCACAAGTGACTGCATCCCAAGGGTAATAGAAAGTTACCTGCTTCTGACAGGTAGCCTGATCAGTTAATTATGCACAACATTTCGGATTGGTGTTCAGTATCTGAGTTAATTACTCAAAGACTGCCTGTGTCAGGTTTGTCAACAAGAAGAATATTTTTAATATGAATTTAGTGATCATGGAAGGCACCATTGACAGAACTAGTGACTGAATTCATCTAATTACCCACATTATAGGTACAGCATGGACAGCAGAGTTCCATGCTTCTTCTCCACACTGCTTGCCAACGTGCCTCAGGCTGGTCCTGTAGCCCAGGTCTAAGGGTTAAGGAGGGTAAAGTAGGACCTCAGAGTTATGGACACCAGAATTACGAACTGACTGGTCAAGCATACACCTCATTTGGAACCGGAAGTATGTAATCAGGCAGCAGCAGAGACAAAAAATATGCAAATACAGTACCGTGCTGTGTTAAACCTAAATTACTTTGAAAATAAAGTTTAAAAAGAAATTGACAAAGTAAAGAAACTGTTTCTATGCTTGTTTCATTTAAGTTAAGATGGTTAAAAGCAGCATTTTTCTTCTGCATAGTAAAGTTTCAAATCTATATAAAGTCATTTGTAAACTTTTGAAAGAATAACCATAACTTTTTGTTAGAGTTACGAAAAACCTCCATTCCCAAGGTGTTCGTAACTCAAGGGTTCTAATGTACTTTGTTCCCAAGCTTATCCAGCCCTTGGTTTATTTGAAGAGGATAAAATAAGGGAACAATTGGAAGCAAGGGTTTTAGTGATGTGGGACCACCAACTCACTTCACACAGGACATCACACTGTTGTTGGATAGTAACTTTCCAGCCGGAAGCATGGAACTGTGGCAATTAATCTTTCCTCAGCTGCCCCAAATTATTACTAAAATGCATTTTGCAAAACACACTCTCATATAACAAATGTTATCAGGCATAGAGTAATGCAGGCTCTTTGGAATCTAGGCATCAGAACTTTCATTTGAGGGGCACCAATGCAGCTGTGAGTCAGAGGTATGACACCAAGGGGCAGTACACTGGACAGTTGATTGCTGCAGGTGCCTGACTGATATCAGTGAAATTGAACTAATTGGGCAAGAAGGAAAGTCAAATATTCACAAATGGAGGGGAGGAAGACATGCATTGATTATAGGAGAAGTGGGAGAAAAGAATAGAGAGAGTCCATCCACCTCCCTCTGGCTGAGAAGACAGATCTGATATTTTCATTTGATCAGGACCCTCATTTATCCTTACTACAGCACCAAAAGCTTAAAGCTAATTTTTGATAAAGCCACTCTTGTGAGATTTATATCAGTCTCTAAAACCATGAGAGAGCAAGCACGTGAGAGAAAATGACTGAAAAATGAAAGACCAAAAGTGAAAAAAAAAGGGACAATTTGTACTACTAAGTGATGCAATAACACTAAATTAATTTGAGGATTTGGGGTATTGCACATGAAAAACATTTCTTCTTAAGGCTAATTGAGAGAGATAATGGAGATATCTGCCAATATAGATAAATAAAGGCAAGTCATTCAGAAAGAACATCAAATAAGTATGCCTGTGTAAGATTCAATACAAAGATTTAAGTCACCAAAGGTATCTGTGTCACACCAATTATGAATATTAAGGGAGAAGAAACAAATAAATGCTTTTTATTTCAGTATGTTTGTTATTCACAACTGTTCATTTATTCACTATTTGTGGTGTGCAGTTTGCAACTGACAGGTCAAATCAAATAAAGAAACACTTCTATGGAGTGCTTTGTGTGGGGACAGGGGGACAACAAAATCTTTCCCTGTCTGCGGTTTATGTGCTATTTCTTGCAAAATAAGCTTCAGCTCCTTCTGAGTTCTTTTTATTTTTAAATGAGAAAAACAGAGTGAAACCAATACAAAAAAGGTGAGGTTTTTGTCCAAAACTTGGAGGGTGCCCTCAGTACGTCCATCTCCTTCCTCATCTTTGTCTGTTCTGAGGAAAGGGAGTTCTTTTTACACCCCGTCCTTTTCCCAGTGGGTTTTGAAAGAACTAAGGACTACAGTCATTGTTATTTTGGAGACTACAACTCCTAGCCTGCCCTGCTGTCCTCATCCAGTCTGTGGAAACAAACACAATCAGCATTATCCCTCCTCAATAAAAGGGAAGATGGCATCTTTTATGCAGTCTTCCCTGTTAAGAGCTTCTGTACAACCAATGCTATCAACATGGCAACTGAATGCCAGTTGTTGGCCTTGCTGTCTAAAAAGCAACCCAGGTAACAATCTCAAGCAAAATGATGCTCTTCAGGGCAAACCGCAAAACATAGTCTCATACCTACATGTTTGCCAACTCTGAGTACAAGGCTTCTCTGCTGCAAAATACAATTACTTGACTAAGCTGCTTTGCGAAAGGAAGATCAATTTCCTTGCACTACAGGAGACTCACTTATTGGATAACAAAGAAATACAGGAATGTCACATTCCAGGATACCACTTAGCAGGAAGCGAACATTGCCCAAAACATGGACTGGCAATGTTAGTGAGACAAGAGTTCTGGAACATCTCCTCTATAGTTTTAAACTCTTCACTACCATACACCATCACAATGAGAATCAGTGAGTTTATGATCGTCACCATCTATAAGCCACCAAAGGTGGCCTGGCCACACCGGCTCTACCGAATCACAGCCACACTTCAATATGGGTCAGACTTCAATAGCCATCATACATCCTGGGGTTATGATGGCGATAGGCCTTGCCTGCTTCAGAAAGTGTCCAAAATAGCACATTGCAGAACAACACCATGTTTACTGGCAGTTATGCTCACCAACCACAAGCTTTGCATACTTCTAATGGAACAGATAAGCAGAACTTTTCTACTGAACAATAGGCTCTCACAGGGATCCATCTTGACACCATCACTCTAATATTCGTATCAGCGACATGCCATCAACGAGTTCTACTGATTATGGCGATGCCGACCAAACCCTCCAAAACCAGCTGTCTCCAAATCCAGCCTGGGCACCCAATAAGCAAAAGAAATGCCTGAATGTCACCTTCTGTGACACCAAACTCAAGACTAGGATTTCCTGAAATATCTTGGAGTGTTTTTAGATTGTAGCCTCATATACTGCCTCACATCTGCCAAGGCTAGGAACAATATAATCAACAAACAAGCTGGGGCCAGTTGGGAAGCAGATGCTCACACCTTGTGGACAACAACCTTGGACCTCGTCTTCTCAGTAGCTGAATGCTGCACACCAGCATGGGCAGTACTATACATACAAAACTTGTTAACGTGCAATTTAATACTGCTGTGAGAATTGTCACAGGAGTGCTGAAGTCAGCACTGACCGTCTACCTCCCTGTACTCACACGTGTTTTACCATCTCCTTCTGAAGAGAAACAATAATAATACAAGAATATGACCATGTGATAATGTCCCCAGACTTGGCTATCTATGAAGATCTCCAAACCCCTCTGAGATGCCACCTTAAGTTTAGGAACCCATTCTGGTTAGTGGCCAAAGCTTTTAAAACCTCAAGACTGTCACCAAAAGACAAGTGGTGGAACCTGTGGGAAAATAGGAGGTGGGGGGGTTAAGAATCAAGACATGATTACAGATCCTACAGACCAACCACTTGCCTTCACCATGCCATGTAAGATATGGATCACAGTGAACTGCATTAGAACCTCACATGGGCATTGCAATTACCTACTCCACAAATGGAAAATGAAGAACTGCCCAATATGTGAATGTGAAGAAGACATCCAAACTGTGGAACATATAGTGAAACACTCCCTCTATTATCCTTCTCCAGAGGGACAGCTTTGATCCATTGCATGTCACCAAATGACAAACCTAGACATCAACCTTTCATGTTGCTTTTCAAGTTGCCAAACGGAAGAAGAAGACTGAATCAGGAGATGAATTCCATCCCACACTGGGTTTGATATGATGTAGACATACAGCTGTTCATCATCACTGCATTGCAATCCCATTCACGAACTAATCCACCCAGCATCTTCATATACAGGAGAGGTAGCAATGTAGACCACTGTGGTACCCCACAGAAGAGAATCCAGAGGAACAATTGCACGTTATTGTCTTCTGTCACCCATGTAACACAGGCACTACACAACAACTCTCTCTAGCCATGCTTGGTTCACAAGATAAACAAAATCTCATGATTAATGCCAGTGTGCTGACACATCTAAAAGAATCAGTATGGACACTTTCTCTTCATCCATTGCTAGGAAGAAAGCATCAACTGATGCAGTCATTGCCGTCTGTGCCATACCGAAACCTAAGCCAGATTGACCAGGGCCAAAGAAATTGAGAAGTCAAGAGACCACCCATGCTGCCCTGTCACAAACACTTCATGGATTTTCCCTCAAAAGAGATCAGACCCTGTTTGATGTTTAGCTAGATTGTCTAGAGACTTTTTTGATGAGGTGCCTTACAGATTAATTTTAAAAACTACAACAGCAAGGATAGGCACTGGTCCATCTCACAATACGTGCAACAGTACCTCCATAAGCTCACAGAGCAATAATGGCTGAAACAAGCAGAGAAGACTTCAATTTTTGTCCCTTCTTAAAATCCTCATTTACATTTTTTAATTTTTTTAAACATTTATTTATACTCTAATTCATTGTTTATAGAATAATGGTATTTAATCCAAACACTATTGAAAGCACACAATATCCATTATCTATGGTTACAGATATACTGAAAGTTTTCAGAGCATCTCTCAAATCTGATGTTTGGATCTAAAATGCTCAGCATGTTTGGCAGAATGTTCACAACACAACTATCTTTTTAGAATAAGTGTCCCTTTCTATTCCAGTTAATTGAAAACAATTCTCAATCACCCTCCTGTGTTTAAAGAATAAGGGATTAAAATACAGAGGTGGAAAAGTATCAGGGTTTTAATTACATATAAACAACATAGTTGTTTGAACAGTTGACAAATAAATTCAAGCTCCACAGGATACTCTTGTTTAGGATTTTCCCAATTAGGCATTTTATTTGATCTCTGGGTCTGGGTGAGCCACAATTCTCTAGAATTGAAGAGGAGATTAATGGACCAGATACAATGGCTAATTTATCTCCAGGGTTTAGTTCATTGCTTGTCTTTGCTAGTTTAATACTGGTATATCTAAAGTCAGATAAATCAAAATGAGAATTAGGCTGAGAGCAGCCAATCTTCAGAGGGATGTAACAATCTCCCAGATAGTAACATTTTTCTTTACTGCTCTAAATACAAACTTTACAGTAGAGATTTTTCAGGGAATGTATGCAAGCCCAGTGGTAAGAAAACAATTAAGAAAAGAGATGTTGCCATTTTACAAATCAGACAGATGTGTGCATGAAATAATTTACAAAAGAGGCTAAAGATCAGATTTCCAATAAGGATTGGGAGATGTGGCCCCAGGAAAATATTTGAGAAAAACTAATGCAATGTAGGGCACGTATAGAGAAGAAAGCAGGTTTTTCTTAATGACAGCACTTGAATCTGAAATTAAACACAGCAGGTAGGAAGATACTGCAGGGATTTTAAAAGGTATCACACATCTGTATGCTAACAAACTTTGTTAGCTGTAGCCGTGTGGGCCCTGCAGTGTTTACATTCACAAGTGGAAATTGTATAGTTTTTGCATATACACTTTTATGTTGACCTGATATTTAGAACAAATGGTTCCATATAATCACATTTGTTTTATTTTGATCAAGAGGCTTCTTTTACCCAGGCTGCATTTTACATAGACTCTTTTTAAAAAAGGCTGTGTTTATCACCTCTGCGTATGAATTATACACTGTGGAACAGAGCTTCATCCGGTGTAAATCTGTGTAGTTCCGTAGAGTTGTGCTTATAGCACAAGTGGTTGCCATAGTTAAAAAGTCAAAATTGTATACATATTTAATGCAGATACTGCACTACTTGTTTATAGGAAGAACAGGAAATAATCAGTCTTTCATATAGGAATGGAATGGTGACTGTGAATGAAAACAAATGGCCACATAATGCCCCTGGGATGTACTTAATAAAGGAGCCCTTCACAGGCAAATCTTGCCCCTTCCATAGCACCCTTTCCAGGACTCCAAAGGTCCATGGAAAATGTTGACATAAACTGGAAGGTGGTTGGCTCTGTTTAAGCAGGGGATAAACCCATGTTGGAAGGGAGTGGGCTTGAGCAAGGATAAAGGGGATGCATATCCTCCCACAAGTCCAGTGGTGTTTCCTGAGGTGGTGCAACCTTTTCCACAGGGTTTCTTCCCAGTTGGTTAACCCACCTTCAAAGTGAGGTCTAGGTGGGAGTTGTGGCTAGTGAGGCCCTGGGAGTGCAGTTCCAATGGAAAGGATCTGGCAATCCCCCTTCCTTTCCAATAGCATGTATCATTTTGTTTTACACCCTGACAGGTTCCTAGATATCAGACCTTAAAATCAATACACTGACCTAAAGAAAAGCTTCCTTAGATCATTCTAAAATATGTTGATTTATAGTTTTTCTCATCCTCTGCATAAGTGGCAGATGACGGAACAAGGAGCAACAGTCTCAAGTTGCAGTTGGGGAGGTCTAGGTTGAACATTAGGAAAAAGTTTTTCACTAGGAGGGTGGTGAAGCACTGGAATGGGTTATCTAGGGAGGTGGTGGAATCTCCATCTTTAGAGGTTTTTAAGCTGAGGCTTGACAAAGCCCTGCCTGGGATGATATAGCTGATGTTAGTCCTGCTTTGAGCAGGGTGTTTTGGACTAGATGGCCTTCTGAGGTCCCTTCCAACTCTAATATTCTATGATTCTATGATTCTAGACAGGTGGTCTCAGGGTACTCATGCAATAGGCAGAGGGATGCAAAAATTAGTAACCATAAAACAAATGTTAAAATTCACTAGTATGTTTCTAAAATATTCTTCCTGTGAAATATGTAGCATAAAAATACATGATGGTGTGCGATGTGATAAAAGGTTGTTGGTATTTTGGGGAGGATGGGCCTATGTAGTGGCTAAACTACTAGTGAAATACGCAAATCATGTCAATAAAATCTTCATGCAACACCACACCATCATGTACCCTCTATATCTTTACATTAAAAATGTTGACATCCTATATTTTTTTAAAAAGTAATAGAAAGTGACAAAGAAAAACAAAAATACTTTGATGTATTTGCAAGTTTGCAAGTTTTATAGTACATTTCAACAATTGCATACTGTAAATCTTAAATATTCATTTGCATCATGGTTCTTTCTGATAAATCCAGTAACCATTTTCTGGTGACTTTACAGACTCTTATTTCAGTCGGATAAAAGACTTTCGAGGGGAGTCTCTGTTTTAAGGATTGTTACAGTGCATTTGTCAAAAATGCAATATGGTAAACAGCAAAATAGATAATCCTTCTGATGATGTTTGATTAAATGCCATTGCTATGTAGCTCGAAAGCTTGTCTCTCACCAACAGAAGTTGGTGCAATACAACCTACCTTGTCTCTTTGTTACAGACATTTTTGAAAAAAAATTCTCAAAAATATTCATTTTTGAAAAAATGCCATTTGTTATTTTAAAACTTTTTATTTGAAAAATTTCAACCAGCTTTGTTTCTCAAAAGTTCAAAATATACTCAATTGCTGTTGCTGTAAATGGCCTTGATTCAGAAAAGCACTTAAGCATGTGCTTAACTTTAAGCATGGTCTTATTTGTCATTGAAGTCAATAGGACCTAAGCATGTATTTAAATATCATGTGCCCCGAAGCATCAAACTTGAGTAGCCCCACTGAAATCAATGAGATTACTCATGTACTTAAAGTTAGAGACATGCCTGAGTGCTTTGAGTCAGTGAGATTGAAATTTAAACATTCACATGAATAATCTCACTGACCTCTCAACAGGTTTAAGTGTTCACCACTATAAGTGATTGTTGTACAATCCAGGCCTTGGAGGATTTTTAAAGTTCTTACTGATACTTTTTTTGTAACTCTGAGCCTCTAAAACCATCAGGCCAACTGCACCAGCCAAAACATCCATCTCAGAAGTCTTTAACCGCCCTCCCCACACATCCTAAACAGCTTTATACATATGTTAATTATATTGTCCTATGGAGAGTCAAACTTGGAAACTAAAGTCAGTCTTCTACCATCTAAAAATAGAGGGATTTTAGTCTTGCATTAAGCACAAATATTAACTTATTTCAGTCGGATAAAAGACTTTCGAGGGGAGTCTCTGTTTTAAGGATTGTTACAGTGCATTTGTCAAAAATGCAATATGGTAAACAGCAAAATAGATAATCCTTCTGATGATGTTTGATTAAATGCCATTGCTATGTAGCTCGAAAGCTTAACTATGACGTCAATCCAAATTTTTCATAATAAAAAGATTATTAAAACAAAAAATAAAATACTGTTTTCTTCTCAGTTTTCTTACTCAAAGAAAAAGGGAAAGACAAATCAAACATAGAAAGACAGCATCATTTTTAGCATGCCAGCATTAAAATCTAAAACCTCCTTCTGAAGTTGAGATACTGTTAATAAAGTTACGAAACTACCAACAAATGACATGTGCTGTGGCAGCGCTACTGAAAAGTTGTTTGTATATGTTTGCAGTGTTATTGTAGCCATGTTGGTCCCAGAATATCATAGACACAAGGTGGGTGAAAAAAATTTATTGGACCAACTTCTATTGGAAGTTGGAAGCTCTTCTTATAAGAAGAGCTCTGTGTAAGCTCAAAAACCTTGTCTCTTTCACCCACAGAAGCTGATTTAATAAAAGATATTACTCACCCACTCTTGTCTTGCTTATATGTGCTACTTTTGATGTAGCAATGCTATGGCTAATGTTTTTCTCTGTATATATATATATACATACATGACCATTTATCAAATGAGAGCGATGGGGGTAGAGGGTACATACAGATTTTCAGACAATCTCAATATCTAGAAATTCATTCAGACAGCTATGGCCAATTTTTCTAAAGATCTCAGCATGTTAGTGTGATATACTGGCAACAAAAAGTCCAATGTCAAAACTCCAATTGACTTCAATATGCTCGCAATTTCAGTCTGGCTGCTGATCTCTTTTGAAACTTTGGGCACATATTTTGGAGCCTGAATGAAAGCTGAGCTCCGTTGAAAACCTGATCCTTAATTATCATACATTTCTCCATTTTAAATATGGAGAGAGAAACAGTAAAATCTTCCATCATATCTAAGATTGTCAAGTTCAATGCCACCAATCATATGAACATCCTATTTATCTAAAGCACCACCTTTTAATAATCCACTTTTTATGTTGTTTGTCAACACTGTTTGATGCCCAGAAAGATTTATTCGAAGTGCAAACATTATCAGATACCTAGGGTTCCTCTGTAGTACCACAGGGGGGATTCAAAAATGGCCATCTTAGATCTCTACACTTCAAAGAATTTCCCCTGAAACCTTGTTTACAGGAAAAGCAGAAAAACAAGGTTCCATTAACTACATTAAAACACAACACTGCACTAACTAATTCCTCCCCAACATACATACAAACACCACTGCTAGCTAAAATGGGTCAATTGCTTACATTTTAAGCATGTTAATTTAACACCACAAACCTGATTCAGAGAGAGACAAGAATGTCTTACAGTCATTTACGCCCCATCTCTCGCTACTCAGCTCTGTTCTTTCTTACTTTGCCAGAGCTTTATGGCATAATACAGTGACACCTACAGTATGCACAGGGTTGAATAAATAAGGGCCATTGGATGTTCTCTCTCTTACCCTAATGTCTCACATATGCCAGTTACAAGTGTAGCTTCATACTTGTTAATCAGAGATTTATTAGTCACATCACTCCCTTGAAGTTGTGTATTGTGTTTGGCTGACTGCAGTTTTGAATTCATGAGTGACCTTCATTCTAACGACGTATTCTATGAGAGAAAAGAGAGAGAGAAACAAGTTTAATTTTCTGGTGGGAATAATTATTTTCTTGTAACTGTATTTTGGAGCAGAAGCGTTGGAGATCCTAGTGTTTTTTTCTTTGCTATGGAGATATTTATTGCAATAAATGAGGTTCAGTGTATTTGAGTAGCCTACCATTAGGTTGGATGAAGGTTGCGATAGTCACATTCTCCTCAATAATATACAGTTCAGAGGTGGTTTCATTTCAGTGGTGTACAAGGTAAAAAGATCCCAATAGGCTCAGATTTTTTAAACAGAGGGTCCATATGCACAAGCAAAAATCTAGACGTAGTTACCACATTTGTGTGTAAATTTGGTATGTGTGGGCACAAAAGCAATTAGGGTTGTACCTAGCCATGAGCATGAGAAAATACACAATTTGCCATCCAGCTGTGATTGTGGGGCCTAATCCTCCTCTTCTGCTAGTGGAAATCAGAAATAACTCCATTGAAATAAATGGCTTTATATCAGTGCATGCAAATATAGGCACTTTAAAAAGTGGCCCTCAATGATTTGGAATTCTATACAGCAAGCTTATTAAAGAAAGTGCTGCAGTATAAATATAGTTACAATGATTAACAATTAATAGCCATAATTCAACAGCATTTTTACAGGGTAACAAACATAATTAGCAAAAAATAATTATTTGTGATCTTACAATTGTGTAAATGCAAATTCCAGCATGACAACATAAGTACTTTCAACACTACAATGCCCACTTAAACATATAGACTAGTCAGAACAAATAACTGCCCCATCTCAGACAGGATCAGACTTTTCTTTCCAGTGATATCTCTAGATTACTTTATAATCTAGGCTTACTAGATGCTGGATGTTTTTTGAACCACTGCTTAGTTTTGGAAGAAAAAATAAAGGCACCTTGAAGGGCTCGATAGTTTAATTTACTCTTGGCCCTCTATAAGTGGTGACGTGGAGCTGCATGGCCCCTGAGATTGTGCTTCCTGATGTGCAAGTGGGTTATCCACTGTGCTCAATCCAATAACTCTGAGGATTGTTCTTCTCAGCATGTCAGACCTGATCCACAGGCAGGTACAGAAGGGATGCCATGCATTCTCCCCATATCCTTTCAGGCAACTTGCCCTCCAAGAGGGAAAGAGAATGAAGAATATAGTCCAATGTCTTCCTGAAGGGATGAGTGACTGCACAGGTCATTGAGAATGCTGCTATTATAAAGGATTGTGTCACCATTTCCATTATGGAGCTCTCTTTTCAGGGGTTGGAATGAGCCATAGAAGTGTTTCATGTTTTAATAACTGGCATGTTTATAATCATAATATGGAAAAATATTTTAGTAAAATCAAAGTGCTTCTGGTTTTGAGTCATAGGGATGCTAACTAGAAATTTAGGTCTGTAATATTATTTTTAAACTGCTTTGAAAATTAATTTTTCCATCTGTTTCTGTTGTCATCAAATTATTTTCCCTAATTTGAAGGGGAAATATAACTTTAATAAACTAGCTTGCTTTAAATAGTATGTTATTTATTCATAAGCTTGGTAAATACTGATCCAACATTTTTGTAAAGGTTACAGAGCTTTTTTTAAGCATTCAGCAGCTTTGTCTTTATACACCAGACATAGGTCTTGATCCAACTGCTGATCAAGTCAGTGGGATTCTTTCAATTTCAGTAGCAGATCATGATAATCTTCAATGATTATCATGCTCAAAAGCAGCATTTCCCAAAAATATGTGGTCCATCCCCTTGGAGCAAATGTGAAGGACAGCACAGACAGTTTGGAGAAAAAAATTGAGCCCTGTAGTTTTCATTTTAAGTACTTTTAAAAAGTAAGGGTATGTCTACACTGGGGCAGGTAGTGCATCTGGTGAAGACACTGTATGCCAAAGGGAGAGTGCTCTCCTGCCAACATAGCACTAGTATGGACAGTGCTTAAGTCACTTTTTCACACCTCTGAGCGACTTAAGCAGTAGTGTAGACCTGCAGTAGAAATGCTATAGCAGTGCAGACATTTGCTACAGTGATGGAAGGTTCTTTTTTCTGAAAGGTGGTAGATAAGCCAACAGAAGAATTCTTCTGTCAACCTAGTACTGTCTACACCCATACTTGGGTCGGCTTAACTACAATCGCACAGGGCATGACATTTTTCACAGCCTTGAGTAATGTAATTAAGAGAACCTACCTTTGTAGCGTAGAACAGGCCTAAATCTCTAGTTTTCTCTAAGTCCCTAGTTGTAAAGAAAACCTTCAACAGCAAAGTTAGTGTAAATGATGCAGTAATATCTGTCTGAGTTTGCAGAGAACCTGACATAATAGTTCTGTGAACCGCCCCCATTGACTTTAGTGAGTTCTAATTCAGTTGCCAGTGACGAGACTTTAAAGATTAACCTCATTATCTACTTCGGTTTTCAAACTTTTTGAGCTGAGTCTCTCCTTTAAGTTACAATTTTTGATTGCAGCTCCGGGGGTGGCTGCTGGAAGTGGGCCAGGGTTGCCAACTTTGCATTTTAGTTTTTATTGACATGAAGATCTGAAGTTGATTTTTTTTTACTGACACGGTAAACTTTTTACTGACATCACTAAAAATACCATAAACAATACAATAATGTCACAAAAGTGTGTGCTCACTCGTGATATTCTGTACACAGGAATTCGGAATTATGCAATTGTTTTAGCGGCAGTTAATTGATCAGGTTCTTTGGGCCCGTGCAATAATAGAAGACAGGAAATTGATAAAGTCATGGTCAGTGTAGTTTTATGATACAAGAAGTGATTCTGAACGATGACAATCAATGTCAAAATACAATATGTTTTATTTATACCCAGTCTCATGGACATTTTCTTTTATTTATGGGTTTACGGACAACGTTAAAATTGTACATTTTTTTACAAACTGTCCGTAAATTTACGGATGGTTGGCAACCTTGCTGGCACCCCCCACACCTTCCTCCATGCCTCCCCAGGGGGGCATGCCCCACAGTTTGAAAACCTCTGATCTAGTTTATAAAACAACAAACGTGTAAGTATGTTTTCACTGAAGAATTAACCCAGCTACTCGCTCAGGTGTTGCCCCTAGCCCTGCTCCCATCCACATAAAAAAACCTCAGATCTGAGGCTAGAGGTGCTTTAAACCTGGACTAGCCGGACAGTACTGGCATTTAGGCTAAAGCCTGACCAAGACTTTCACTCAAACTGGTATCCCACCTATTTTGCAGCACAGCTGAGCAAATAAATTATTTGATTAATTGGATATTTTGAAAAGTCACAAAAATTATTTTAGGTCAGACAAAAAAAAGTTCAGAAAATTGAAAAGTCGGAGAAAATTAATTTGGGGTCCAATGAAATATTTCACATTGAAATATTTCATTTAGATTTCAACACTATTTAAATGCGTTGGGATTTTTTAAAACAAAATTTAAAAAAATGTTCAAACAAAGTAATTTCAAACCAAAACATTAAAATGTTTCATTTTAAAAAAAATCAAAACAAAATGTTCAGATTTTTCCCCCCAAAACAAACAATTTGCAAAACTTTTTGGTGTCACTGAATCTGCATTTTTCACTAAAAAAGTTTTGCAATGAGGATGGAGGCTAAATCATTTGAATGCTAACAATCCTCCAATGCCTTCCACAAGGCTACCTCCTCCCTATGCCCAGAAGGATAGACACGTTCTTCCACAATTCACTGTGAAAGAATCCTAGATCAGCTCTACTTGCTGCAGCACAAACAACCCTGGGATATGTCCCCAGAAGTCCTTGCGACATAGTGACATGTGGGTAGGGTGACCAGAAAGTAAATGTGAAAAAATTGGGATAAGGGTTGGGAGTAATAATAAAAAAAAGCCCCAAATATCAGGACTGTTCCTATAAAATTAGAACATCTATTCACCCTACATGGGGGTGAGTGCAGACACAGTAACTCCAGTGAGACTTTGCAGTTTGACTGCTTACATCCAGACTAGGCTAACTTGGACAGTGATTACCTGAGTTAACTCTGCAGTGATGGATAAAGGAAGGGGGGAACATATGAGGACGTTCTATACCAGAATTTCCCAAAGTGTGGGGTGCACTCCTCTCCCCTCCCCACCTCCCAGAGTGAGCAAAGGACTAAGATAGGCGTGCAGCTTACATGGTGTAAAAATTGACAAGAGTAGGCCTACCGGAAGGGATGGGCACAGTTGTTTCCATTTTTCTGAAGGGGAGTTTCGTTTCCAAAAGTTAGGAAACACTGCCCTATGGGACAAATCACAGGTCCTGCTCCAGTGTGCCTGTGGTAAGGCTCAGTTCTGAGCAGCTGGAGAGAAAATTTATAAGAGACCCAAATTAGTCAAAACCTTCCTTCAGTTCTATTACTTCTAGGATCTTTTTCAACCAAAATAAACACTCTTTATCAAAGCCTCTGGCCATATTGTCTTCATGTAGCTTAACAGTCAGTAAACCCTAAACAAATTGAGCAGCATAGCTGTTATGTCTTCAGAGCAACCGGTCTTCGCTGCTGGGATTTGTGACCCCTTTCTTTCATGAGGATAGCTCTGCCTGTTCATCAGATTCTGAAACTAGCTAAGCTGAATTGCTGTTGCCTACTTCAGCCCTATCTGCCCCCTGCATGTTCTCGCCAAATTTAGGAAGCCACACCGCTTCCTCGGACAGAAGGCCTCTACAGTGTGGTGATGGGGGCATAAATTTGCCCCTTTGGGATGAAAATTCAGAAAGATACACCTGGCTATTGTGCACATAACTAGAAATGCAGAGACACATGAACACTGCACAAAACCTAAATGAAAGCAGGAGTAGGAGTTGCCATGGAACACAATCATTTTGGGTGTGGTAAAGCACCTTTGCTGAACAAAGGGCAACTGAGGATGCTCCTGCAGTACTTTCAAATAAATATCCTGGAAGTCTCAGTAAGAAAAGACATAATCACCACATCATGGTGGATTCAATGAATATATTCACTTTTCCCAATTTTGGAAGAGCATTTTATCAGTGAATTCAATTTGTGTCATTTTTATGGTGCTTTGTTTTTAATTAGGATAATAATTTGTCTCTCACTCATCTTTCTAGCACACGTTTTGTTTTAATCCTACTTGTCTTAAATCTTTGCACATGACTCAACATAGCTTTTGGATAGTACTGTATCTTGTGACTCAGCGTTACAGAGTGTCCTAGCACTGCAAGTACTTCATCGAAAATACTGCAGAAATTCAGGCAGAAATTCCAGTCAAACAGTCTTGATTAGTTCTATGGTGTTGGCAATGACTCTGCAGAAGGGCCAGAGTGGGCAAGCCATGTTATTCAACCCAAGATTGAGAACTGGCAAAGTCCCAGAACCTGACTATTATTCTTTCCAAGAGTTGCTTCTCCTCACCCATCCCCCTGTCATTGCCTCCTCTTTTCTCTTGTGTAGAGGAAGGAAAGAAGCGAATGGTATTATAACAGCAGTAGGAAAAGAATCAGTACTGCACCTTACTGGATGGAGTGAACAGTTATGAACGTCATTAAGAAAACTTGGGGAGCAAGAGATGGACAAGCAACAGATGGAGAAAGCAGAAAAAATATGTCAACAATAATACAAAGGAATCTTTTTGTATTAAGATGTAGTTATATAAACCAAACACCCTGTGCAATCAAATATTCAGCTGAAATAATTAACTGATTCACTTTATAACTTTGATAGAAAAGCAGAAATCTCCTAAAGGGTTACAGTTTAGCTTTGTGTGCAGTTCCTTCCTGGTAGAAATGTGTTACAACAACCCAGCACAGTGCACTATACTCATCTTTTAAAGTAATCCTGGTTATATTAGATTACTTTAGTTCACCTAAAATGATAGTAGAGAAGATGAGACGACAATCCCAAGGAAAGATAAGGAATACTAGCTTGTACTTCTGTGATTTATTTTGAACATTTCGTTGGAAAAGGCTCATGCAGGTACAGTGGTTCCTCAAAAAATTGCCAGTTGCCTTAGATAACTAAATAAACAACCTTGGTATTTGTGTTATCTCTTAGTATTTATTTCTGTTTAGTAAGTATAGAGAAAACTGCAAATACTGAAATAACTATTTACTATGGCAAAATTAGCAAGTTTTCAAGGGTGACTATTATGTACATCTACAGGAAATATATATATTCTTCTAATAAAAGATGAAAAGAAGACACCAGCTGAAAAAAAAGAAAAAAATTATTCTTAATGGGGCAGGAAGGATCAGAGAATTATAGAAATTAGGAATAGAGGGACCTATAACTTATATAGTCAATTCTCCTTGCTACTGGAGAATTTTGCCTTACAATATATTCTCCTCTGTTTTGTCCTAAGGAGCACAATTTTTTTTTTTTTTAAAGTGATCTTAAACTTTGATTAAAATGTATGACTCTGTTCCCATGTTTCAAGGGGTCCACTCACCGCTAGGGAACCTCCTCCAGGCCAATCTGGGGATTAGCTCCACTCCAGGTGCTGTGCCCTCTTCTGGCAGTCTCCACCCTTCTCTGTAACTCCATGTGCTCCCTCTTTGCAATATAGCCCTCCAACCAGGTCACCACGTGTGTGTCTCCCTTCCAGGGTTTGCCAGCCTAAACTCTCCTCCCAGGGAGTAATTTTGAACTACACTCTGTAGTCCCAAACAAACCTCCCTTCTCCCAGGGAGAGACTATAGATTCCTTCCCTGCAATCCCTAGCTGCTCTCTGCTTCTGGGATTTATACGGCCCCTCCTATTTCCATCCAGATGAGCCTCACCTAATTAAACCCTGCTCCTTGACTCCACCTCCAGGTGCAGCCTGGGCAGTTAATTGGCACTCCTGGTCATCTTAACCCCTTCATGTCTTGTGTGGGATGGACACCCCAACACACTATGTGTGCATTTTTAAGATATAAATATCTTCTATGATTCTTCTAACAACACCATTTTGTTTTCATGTAAGCTTTGTTAGCAATGCTATAAAATGATGCTCCAGTGGGACTTTTTAATGGTTGATCAGGGGTTCTGAAACCAATTGGAGTTAAGTCGGTTACAAGAATATCAGGGTAGATATTTTAATTAATCAATTCTCCACGCCATGTTTTTATGAATTTGTTGAATTTTGGCATTGTTTAGCTAAATTGTGAATGAGAATTTTTGTATATTTATAAATTTTATTAATAAAGGTAAAATTTAAAGTTAATTAAGAAATTACAGAAAATAAAATAAAGATTTACAAAGTTTAAATGAGATAATTTAACATATGAGTCAAAACTCATAAGTAATTCACTAAAATAAATCAAATCTGAATAAATCTAAGTAATTAAAGACTATCTAAAATTGTAGGCACCATGCTTGGGAAGCATAGGGCTAATACCAAGAAGCTTCTCATAGGGAACATGGTGCCCCAAGGGGAAAGGAAGAAAGTGGCATTAGACCTTGGCTCCTTCTCAAAACACGCAGCCAGCCACACAGGACGAGTATCGCTATAAACCTTGAATGGGTGTAACTGTTCGTTTCCCCATGAACCAGGGGTCTCCCTGAGGCAGAGTGATGCTGGTGTTCCCGCAGAGCCACTGCAGCTCTATGGTGCCCCCAAGAATGCAAACTGAAATCAGGGACATTATATGAACATAAAATTGATCTAATACAGTGGAGAATGGATCCTTGACATTTACAAGGATTTACATTATAGTTTTTCTACATTTTGATACTTTTATAATCAGCTCATTGTACGCCAGTGTAGTACTTGAATAAAAGGTTCCCCAACAGCATTACTTGCTTTCATTTTTAGTACAACACTAAGGGCTGGCCTATACTGATGACGGCAGTTGACGGGAGATACGCAAGCTATGTAGAGTAGATTACATATCTCCCATCAACTTACTAGCTTTTACTTACTGCAGCATCTCCACTGCACTGCGCCGACAGGAAATGCCTTCTGGTCAATGCAGCATTACTCCTCTTACAGGGGTGGATGTATGCCGTCAACCCGAGGGCACTTCTGAGATCAATCCAGCGGCGTCGACAGTGCCTCCAGCAGTGTAGACAAACCTTAAGAATGGAACCACAGTATAAATCTTTAACTTTTGTATTCATACTTGTACATTCTTTCCTTAGGGCACAATTGGGACTCTGGCTATGTACCTGCACAGAGAAATGAATGACTTAAGACAGCGTTTTCCTTCCCTGTGCAAGTTACAAATATCTCCAGTAGCAGTGCTGGGGATAGAATAGCCTATGGTAGGCCCACTGCATGGGTGAGAAGTGGGTGAAACCTTGTCTGTGCCTGATTCCTCTACAAACCAACCAACACTAACCTGGGAAATTATCGGACCCAGAAATAGGGCTGGCGCAGATTACTTCTCCCCTGAAGCAAGGGGAACTTGGGAGTCTGGGACCAGATCATGACTCTGTGTTAGAATCTGGTCCCTGGTCTGCTCTCAGAACAGCATAACTGTCTGTTGCTGCTTACTTGGGGTTTCTGGCAAAGTCATAATTGAGCTCATAGTTATGAAGTTAAGTCACTTCATCTATATACTTCTGAGCTGTGTGTCTATGTACTTCTAATCAAGCAGTTAATAAGACATGTCATTCAGTTCTTATCACTCTTATTGATTGGATTGACCTTAAAGATTATTTCACATTGGCTTTTCAGCACATCAGTTACATGTTTTGCCCAGTCTCTGATATAATATATCATTTTCTTTGTGTTAAATGTGTTCATTAATCAGCATTTCCTATTTATAGTAAAAACACATTATCCTGACACTTTGTGGTTACGGTGTCCTAGGTATGGAACTCCCTCTTAGGATAAGCCTTGTCATTTGTGAAGGTCTGAGTCCACATTGCTTTAAATACTCTTGATTATCCATATAGTTTTTCAAGCATTATTAATTTATTGTCTTTATATAAGTATGATTTCTTATCAAAATGGTTTATTCCCTCAGTCTCTCAATAGGGTAATGATAAAGTACAATAGCATTAAACCATCATTCTATAAATTAATGTGAAATCAGATCCCATGAAGGTAAAAGTAGCTCCTTGTTCTCAAATACCCCAGAAGTTTATGGTTAGCAGGCTAGTTCTCAGCTTGGAAACTTATCTACTGTGGAAGATAGAAAATACATTCTCTGTGCTGCATCAGGGGTTCATTCCCCATAGTTGATTAACTTTCAAATCCACATTTTATGGGTGTTGTAATCACATAACTCTAACCATGATCACACTCTGATACCTCAGATAACTTTCTACCTGAAGTTCTCATAAACAAACAACTGTACATGTAAGGGTTAACATCTTGACCTTACCAGTTCATCTATGCTCTCGAATGAGAAGGGGTCTCTTTGCCCATTTTGCTGCTATAAGCAGCAGCTAATCATTGATGAAACAGAGTGACATTTTACCAATCTCAATAACACCTGGTAAGTGCCTCCTGTTGACAGTAGTACTGTGTTTTAATGAACAAATAAATGGCTTATCTACCATTCTTGGCAAGAAACCCCAGCTATTGAGGCAAAACACCAGCTCTCCCAGTGTTACTTGGGCTAATTGACTCCTTGGATGAAGTTAAATCACACTATCCCCAGTGGGATGTATGTTTGTCAGTAATCAATAGCTCAACAAGATCCACATGGCAGGTAATTAAGTGGAAAGTAATTAATACCCCTCAAATGTTTTATTAACTGCCATTCCTTCACTCAAAAGTCCAACTGTACTGTAAATAAGGTTGTAAAGAAAAGAATAAAAACTGGGTGCATTTTGTCACAAGCTAAATACACTTGTTAAATTCCTGACTGGTTTGTCTAGCATGCAAGCATGGCATCATCCCACAAAGGAGTATATGAGTATATGCCATTCTGAATCAGACCACGATCCCTCTAGTTTGGTGTTTCTCAACGTTTTTGTCCTGGAGACCCCATTTGAACTTTTAAAAAAAATCACAATCCTCTCCCTCCCCCCCAGTTAGAAAAAATTTCAACCCTCTACCTTCATCTCCATGGGGCTTCAGCCCCACTCAGGGCGAGGGGCTTCAGCCCAGCTGGGCATGGGGGTCTGAGTTCAGCCCTGCTGGAGGTTCCAGGATTCAACTCCCCACTCAGGGCTTCAGCCCCCTCGAAGTACGGGATTCTGGGCTTCAGTTTGACTCAGGACTCAGCACTTCAGTCAAGCTTGAGGCTTTAGCCCTCCTTGGGGCTCCAGGCTTCAGCTTGGCTTGGGGCTCCTGGCTTGGGTTTCAGTCCCCTGCTGCCTGCAGAGCTCCTCCCTGCAGCTTTCTGCCCTGGCAACCCCATCAAAAAGAAGCAAGGATCACAACCCACAAATTGAGAACCGTTGCTCTAGTCTAGCCTGTGTCCGACATTGGCTAGTATAAAATGCTTCAAACGATGCCACAATCCCCCTAAACGTGTAATTATGCAATAACAGCTAAGAGGCAAGTTTCTTCCTAATCCCAGGCAGTTAGCGGTTTCCTTATAGCCTGAAGCATATAGAATTTTATCCTAGATAGCATAACTGTGGTCACCCTTTATTTTTCATACAAATGTCTAATCCTCTATTAAACCTTACTGAACTCTAAGGCCCAATGATATCTTGAGGCAGTTATAGGAGTGAAATATGCATTTTCTAAATAAAGGATATTTCCTTTTATCTATTGTAAATATTTCCTTATAATTTAAGTGGATGTGCCTTGCTCTTGTATTATAAGAAGGGGAGATATTCTATACTTCTCATTATTTTGTGTATTTCTATTATGTCACCTTATTCCTCTCTTCACTAAAATACACAGTCCTAATAATTTTTAATCTTTCCTCATACAGGAATCTTTCCATGTCACTGATCATTTTGATTGCCCTTCCTTGGACCTTTCTATTTCTGCTATGTCTTTCTTGGGATAGAATGACTAAAACAATATTCCACATGAGGGTGTATTACTGATGCATATAATGGCATGATTATATTTTGAGTAATATGTTCTGTTCCTTTATTAATACAAACTAACATGTTTGCTCTTTTAAACACAGCAGCACATTGAGTGGATATTGAGCTGTCCACAATGACAGCTAAATCTATTTCCTGAGTGGTTACAGTTAATCTAGAATTTATCAGTGGGTATGAATAGTACAAATTGCTCTTGCTAATATCCATTACCTTCTATGCTGAATTTCATCAGCACTCATGATGTGAATTTTATCTGTGTGATGACATGATACAAGTATATAAAATAACAGATGGTCAAAAGTGAGCATCGTTTTCAAGTATAATGGGTTCCCAGTGAAATTAAAAGGCAACATGTGATTAACTGACTGGACTGAGACTCTGGAGATCTTGGTCCAGTTCTTGACTGTCACAGATTTCTTGGCTGACCATAAGTAAGTCACTAGATTTCTCTGTGTCTGAATTTTCCATTTATACAATGGGAATAACAATTCCTTCTTTCTCCTATCCTTTGTCTTTTTTGTCTCAGTAGATTGTAAATTCTCTTTCCAAGTATTTGTATAACACTGAGCAAATGGGACCCTGATCTCATCTGCTACATCTATGAACTATTGTAATAAAATAATTTCATAAGATTAATGCTATGGATTGATATAAATATATTGAAGTACTTATATAACATATTGGTGATGAGTGGAATATATATACCAGAATAAAAAAGATTGTATCCCAGCTGAGGATCTTAAAATCTTCTCTACACCAATTAATCTAAATTTTGTGTCAGCTACAAATTTTGCCATCTCAGTGCTTACCCTGTTTTCTAAATAATTAATAAAATATATTAGATAATACCTGTTCAACAGTAGGTCCCACTGTTTATTTCCTACCATCTGGAAAAATTACCCTTTATTCCTACTCTTTTCTGTCTTAGTCAGACAGAATGTTTTTATTCCATAATGGAATTTTGCCTCTCACATGGTAAGTGCTTAGTTTGCTTAATAGCTTCTTGTGAGATTTTTCAAAATGTTTTTTTAAAGTCCAGATCACAGTGTGGTGTCCTCAACTCCATAGGTCAGCAGCAGTGTGGGAGATGGCCCTGTTCCCGGTGCCCTGACTGGCTAGGAATGGATAGACAGGAAGAGTTGACTTCCACACCCTATTAGATTAGAGATCTGGCAAGAAATCTGCTGTTGTGTCTCCTCCAATTTGAGGATGCTAATGCTATTTCAGAAGTTCCGGTGCAGGCGAGAACAGGTGCTACTGCTGCAGGGACACAGCAAACCAAAATGGAGATTAACCTCAGCTGTGGGGGATGCGATTGAGTGTGTTTTCCCAGTGAGCCTGCACTGCATTTAAGAACTGGCCACTTCCCAACGGACTGGGCTTTAATCCAAAACTAAGGATCTGAGGCTGGATGGGCCACCAAGACTGTGACTGCTGGAAGCGGCATTCTTTTGAGGCATTTTGGATATTTGTTATACTCCTACTGACTGATTTCAATAACACTGGGGCTCTGTCCATGCTAACAAAGGTGTTGGGATAGATCTGTGCATTGGAGTGATTCCTGAGTGGGTTCCAGCCTCCCAAAGGTTATCTGAGTTTGAAACAGTCTAGGAGAGAAGGAAGATCCCACCACCATGACATTGCCTATTTCTTCTTTATCCATTGTTCTGACTCCCTCAGACAAATTACGGAAACACATTTGCCTTTATAGAAACTGTTAGTTATTTCCTACCATATTATGCTCATCTAGGCATATTATACCTCTCTTTAATTCTTGCTTCAGTTAATTTACATTTACGTGAAGACAAGCTCACTGTAATTCCGAATTCCTAGAAATTTACTTTTTAAAGATAGGCTACCCTGCAGTCCTATGGCATGTTAGCTGATTTTAATGATAGATTATATACTTTTGCTTAGCAGTTCAGCCACTTTGTTCTTAAGTTTCTTCAGAACTCTTGAATGAATACCACCGTACCCAAGTGATTTAATGTATTTTACATGATCACTTTGTTCCACCACCTCTTTTGACATGAACTCTTCCTTGTACAGTGCCTCATCCTTATGACTGGCCAAAAGTAGCTGTGCATTAAGCATCTCTCCATCATCATTCAAGCTAGTTGGTATTACTGAAACCTGGTGGGATGCTTTGCACAACTGAAATGTTAAAATCAATGGTGATAACCTGTTTTAGAAGGATCAAGTGGGCAAAAGGGGAGAGGGAGTGGCACTTTGTCAAAAACGCCATTACTTGTTTCCAAGCCACTGATAACGTGGAAGAAAATGACCATGAAAAAGCACAAGATTGGGGTATTGGTTGGTATCTGCCATAGATCACCAAGTCATACTAGGGAACATGATGACTGCTTCTTTATGTACCTATCTATAGGTAGGGTGTAGGGAGAGAAAAGTTGTGACCATGGGGGACTTCAATTTGAGTGACATTTGCTGGAGGTCTTATGTTGCTCGTATGAAACGTCCTTGGAATTTCTAACTATTATAGATGACAGTTTCCTAACTCAAAAAAAGGGTTACAGCCAACAAAGGAGAATTGTATATTAGACTTTGTCCTAACAGATAAAGAGGAACTGATCACAGAACCAAAAATTAATGGTAACTTTGGTACAAATGATCATGAGTTGATCACATTTACAATGTGCAAGCAGAATAAACCCTAGACAATTATATATGTACACATACACACACACACTGGGTGCTTTAACAGAACCAATTTCACAAAGCTGAAAACAATCATGAGCTAAATCAGCTGGGAAGTAGAATTTAATCAGAAAAATGTGAATGATAATTGGGAATCATTTAAGAACACTGTACTAGATTCCCCAAAACCCACAATCCCACAACTGAGGAAGAAGGCTGTGCTGGTTTGGAAAAGAGAATGGTTTAGAGGGGAAGTGTAGACAGCAGTTAAAAAAAAAAAATATATATATATATATATACACACATCGAAGGGAAGAAAGGAAAAGTTGGTAGTAATGAATATAAATGAGAAGAAGTTAGGAATTTAGAAAATTAGTAAGGAAAGCAAAGGGATACCAGGAAAAAGTATGGCCAGTAGAGTTAAGGACAATAAGAAAGAGTTTGAAAAATATATAGATATATGTAAGGAACAAAAAGGATCATGACAATGGTAGTGGTGCATTACTAGATGTAAATGGTAGAAATAGAAATGATAATCAGAAAAGGCAGAAGTGTTCAATATATATTTCCATTCTGTATTTGGGGAAAAAACAGACATAGTCTCCTCTGACGGCAGTGATAACATTCTTTCCACTTCACTAGTTTCTCTTTAGGATGTTCAACTGAATCTACTATAGTTGGACATTTTAAATCAGCAGATCCAATTAACTTGCCTCCAAGAGTTTTAAAAGAGCTGGTTGAGGAGATTTCTGGACCATTAATGTTGATTTTCAATAAGTCTTGGCACACTGGAAAGTTCCAGAAGGCTGGAAGAAAGCTAATGTGTCAATTTTTTAAAAGGGTAAATGGGACAACCTTGGTAATTATGGGCCTGTTGTTTCTGCAAGTTAAGGAGCTAAGGCTGAAATCCACTAATCTCTGCAACAATTCACAGAGCAGCTGTTGCTAGCCTGGCTGAACTGCCAGCAGTCACAGACCTTTCCAATCCATGCAGAAAGCCAAACAAAACCTATACATTAGTATGGTCATTTTTTAGCACATCGCTAAAACATCTTAGTTAATGGCAGAAAGAGGGAGAACTGAGATATCTTTGGTAAATGCAAAGTAATGCACACTGGAAAAAATAATCCCATCTACACATATATAATGATGAGTTCTAAATTAGCTGTTGCCACTCAAGGAAGATCTTGGAATCAACATCGGTAGCTCTCTGAAAACTTCAGCTCCACGTCCAGCAACAGCCAAAAAAGAAAATAGAATGTTATGAATTATTAAAAAAAGAGATAAAATAAGACAGAAAATATCATAATGTTACTATATAAATCCATGGTGCACCCACACCTTGAATACTGCATGCAGTTCTGGTTGCCCAATTTAATAAAGATATAGTGGAACTGGGAAAGGTTCAGAGAAAGGCAACAAAGATGATCAAGGGTATGCGATGGCTTTCATACAAGGAGAGACGAAAAAAGGTTAGTGCCATTCATCTTAGAAAAGAAAGAACTAAGGAGGATATGATAGAGGTCTATAAAATCATGAGTGGTGTGCAAAAATTGAATAGGAAAGTGTTTACTCTTTCTCACAATACAAAAACCAGGTGCCACCCAATTAAATTAAAAGGCAGCAGGTTTAATACAAGCAAGAGGAAGTAGTTTTCCACACAACACATAATTAACCTGTGGAACTCATTGCCATGAGATGTTGTGATGGCCAGAAATATATCTGAGTTCAAAAAAGAACTTGATAAATTCATGGAGGATAGTTCTATGATGCTGGCAGATCAGATGCCAGCTCATGCCAAGACCCAGGGCCTTACAGACAACTGAAAATGCATACCTGGAAACATGTGGGTTAGTATGACAAATGTATAGTCTAGCTTACCTGTGCATTAGTATAGTTAAAATAGATATTAGTGTTACAAGAATGCATTTAGTCTTTATGGAATACTTGTAGCATGCAGTGTGTATTAATCCTACTTATAATATCTGTATCTCATAGTGCAAAGTTATACTGAGTGTTTGCATTGTAAGTCTCTGTAACCATTTAACTCACCAAGCAGGAAAAGCAGCATTAATTAAGATAAAGTGCTTGTCCTGCACACAGGATGGCCCAATGAAGGAGAATGAGGCGCTGTGTAGCATGAAAGGATAGAGACCTTGTTGATTGCAATCCTTACTTCCTTCATGAAGGAGAGGCCTGCGCATAAACTCAGCCAACCATCTTGGATTCTGAGGTGAAGGGAATAAAAAGCCCTGACATTGAGAAACTGGGACTCTTCATGCTCTCTGGATGCTAAAAGTGGCAACTAATAAGCAAGAGATCCCCATGTTATTTGGCCTGGGTCAGCTCTTAAGGACACATAGAGCTGTTTATTATAGAATCTGATATTACCTTTTCAAATCTAAGACTGCAACTCATTTGTGTGTGTCTCTTTTCTGTTTTCACCTTGTAAATAACTCATTTCTTTTCTTAATAAATCTTTAAGACAAGCATTGTCTTTGATTAGTGATATAAGGTTCAAATTGACATTTTTAAGTTCACTGTGATATTTACCCTGAATTTTCTATAATGTTGTGTATCACCTATCAGAATATGAAGAGGTGGCACCTGAATCCATCAAGTCTGTGGTGCTCGCCATATCATAGACTATATGAGGTCTAATATAAAATTATAATATAAAATTAACCTGGAGTAAGTGACTGGTCTTTTGGGACTGGAAGTAACCTCAATATTGTTATGATTTCTGGTGTAAAGTCACCATCTATCACATAGTCCAGTTTGCCTGAATGGAAAGATAAATTGGATTGCCCAAGGGGATTATTTGTGACTCCACGGTAAGACTGTAATAGTGCTTTAGGAGTTCAAACATTACTGGGTTGGTGAAATCTAACACTAGAATATATAACCAATTTGGGGTTTTCCCCTATTTTTTGACAATCTGCACTGAGGATGGCACACATGGTCATGGGCCACTCCAGATAATGTGACAGATTCATCAATGGCTATTAGCCAAGATGGTCAGAGATGGAACCCCATGCTTGGAGCAACCCTGAACCTCTGATTACCAGAAGCTGGGAGGGGAAGACAGGGTTGGATCATTCAAGCTGGACACTCCCCCTGAATTTCTGGCACTGGCCACTGTCAGAGATGGGATACTGGACTAGATGGACCATTGGTCTGACCCAGTGTGGCAGTTCTTATGTTCTTATCTGTTTGGCTTTTTTTTAGAGCAGAGTCAGAAACGGCAGCTCAAGCCCCAGATGAGAATTTGGCCAGATTACCAGGCCAAGAAGGCTGCTCTTTGGGAAAGATTGAATGTCTCAGAGGGGCAATACTATCAGAAATTTCAAAGAGAAACCTGTTCCTCAGGGTTAAAGCCACGCACCTTTTACCTGGAGCATGATAAGCTGGGTGGCTTGTTGGCTCAGGCTCAGGGTTCAGATGATAGAGATGCTACTAGACATACTAATAACAGAGCAGAACTTGAACAGTCTGCCTAGCAAGGTGCATATTTGGGTATTCCATCACCAATCGCCCATGGTGGCAATAAATCAAAGACTAAAGGCTGTGCTGCCAAGCCCTAGACCTGCAGGACAGTCACACGTACAGAAGAAAGAGCCACCATATAGAATAACAAAGGGACTATGGAACTCCTGGAAAGGAGCCAAAAAGGACCGCGTCATTGGCAAAGTGCTCAAGCACTCCAATGAGCAGTGGAGTTAGGAATCCATGGAGTCAGGTTTCTTAGAGGCTACAGACCTGTGGTACAAGTACTCCACTCAAACCCATCCAACCCATTCCATAAATTCACCAATATCCCATTAATGTATTGGGAGAATATAACAAACAGCAGAGATATATAAACTGTTTTCCTGTGGAATTTTCTGCAGGAGGGGATAAACAGGGTCAATGTCATTTTTATTTGAATAAACCCGCTACCTCATTTCCTCAGCATTTAGTGGTCAGTAGCCACCACTAAAACTGCTTAAAAGAGACTCTCTGCTGCAACTGCCACAGGACAGGGTGCTGAAATCTCCATTCCAGTGCATTGGTTCTGCTCTCTGTAGTTCAGCAAAGGCAACTTCATTTAATCTGCTTTAGTGACGCTACACAAGAATACTAAATGATGATTACTTACCCTGTAACTTAATATACTACCAAAGAGGATGTCTTAAACAAATTTAAATACAAATCCTTGACTCTGAGAACAGAGGACTTGGAATGTTTTGACAATATATATTACTTTTCTTAAACCCCATCCTCAAAGTTTCCCTGTCGAAGGATAAAAAGTTAAAACTCTATCAATTCAGTGACGCCAGCAAACTTTTAGTCCAACTATACAGAGAAAATGACAATGACTGCCGAGGCTGACTGCCCCATCTGCCAGGGGAAATGTTCATAGGCAGCTGTGTTGCCCAACATTTCTTTAAATGAATTAACCAAGTACCATTTAGTAGCAAAATGGGTGCCTCAAGTATATTTTTTGTTTCTGCTCCAAAGATCATGAAAATAGTTCCTCATAAAAGACCTGTACATTAACAGCAAATATGGTTTTGTGTTGGCTACCTGTGTTTCTACACCTATATTTCTTAACGTCAGAGCTGGGACTACTGTGAGAAACAGGAGGCAACTACATGCAGGAAGCAAATACAGAGCAGCCACTAACAGGAAAACTATTCAAGATTTAAACTATTCTATTTTGGTGGAAGAGCTCTGTGAGGGGGGTCAAGTATATCAAATAGTGCTGGATCTGTATCCAAATTCGCTTTTAGCAGCATGAAACTTAAGCAACTTAACGAATGAATAGGAAACTCTATCTTAGGCAGAGGGGAAGTCAAGATGAATGGACAGGGTTTCAAGTAAACATTATCATGTGTGTGAAACTGTAAGACAGGAATTCTTAGTCTTTAGGAAGATTAAATAATCCTCTGCATGTTGCTGTTCATGACTGTTGTTTAAGAGGAAACAGCATGTCACTTTTCTGCAACATTGGAAAGCACATAGGGGAATAGAAGAGTGGTACAGTAAATGTATGTGTCCCCCCTTTTTTACAGATTAAAAACATAGGGCCAAACACTACTTTCAGCTACACCACTTTAAATACAGAGTGACACCCTTATCTTCACTGAAGTTATCAGCACTTACATTGGTGTATTTGAGAGCAGAAGCTGACCCCTTAGTGAAATGCAAGTACTGTACTGTATCTGGGCACATCGTATGTGATCTGAACAATTTTACTACAGAAAAGTAGAGGGAAACCATGCAATTCAATAAGCTAATGCTTGAATCCATCTAGTTGTAAAGGAGAAGATTCCTATTACATACCGTAGGTTTAGTTTCAAGTGCATTGCTAGTACAAGGGCGTTCAACTGAGAAACTGGTATCACTTGCTCTGTAGCATTAAAAAAGAATGTGTTTCAGAATACTCCTCTGCATCATTACCAAGCTTTCTGTTTTTTAGACTATTAGCTTTATGGTAATAAGGATCTGCATTGTCCGCTCCAATCAACAATAAACAGGAACATAACTCTCTGCAAGCTGGGTAGTGAAAATGCAATCCTTAATTGAGAAAATGCTTAAAATATCTTGAATTGTTTAATTCTAGCATGTCCAAAGTGTCCTGGACAGAAAAGATTTGACACCCAGGAGGACTTGTAGGTGTACATTTAAAAGCTGATGAAACAAATGAGGCACAAAAACCTGCAGCACAATTAAACCTGTAGCCTCAAGTGGACACACTATTTGTGTCTGACATTTTTAAGTTCACTGTGATGTTTCCCTGAATTAGCTATAATGTTGTTGTGTACCACCTATGAGAATATGAAGAGATGCATCTGAATCTGTCAAATTGGTGGTGTTCTCCATAGACTATATGGGGTCTGATGTAACTGTGATGAAATTGGCTAAGAGGAAATTGGCTAATTTAGGATGACTACTGATGGTGCAGCCTGACACCTTGTGCCTGAAGAAATTCTCCTTAAAAACTTTGTCAGTGGAACTGTCAAAGAACTGCCCTGGCTCTCCTGGCTACACCCTCTGCCCAGTCAGAGCTGCTCATTTATGGGGGATATACTGGTTGCCTGCAATCCCCCTCCCATACTGGCTGCCTGCAGACCTCTCCAGACTGCCCAGCCCAGCCCAGCCCTTCCACTCTAAGGGTATGTCTTCACTTACGGCGGCAAATTTACCGCCACTGGATCAATTCTCCAGGATAGATTGAGTGGAAGTGAAGACCCATTCAATCGATCTAGAAGTCGATTCAATAAATCCAACCCTGGAAAAAGAGTAACACTGTGTCGACAGGAGGGCATATTTGCTGTCAGCACAGCACAATGGGGACGCCGCGCTAATTAGAATTTAGGAAGTCGACGGGAGATACGCAAGATACTCTATGTAGCTTGTGTATCTCCCTTCGACTGCCACCTAATTGTGTGGTAAGTGTAGACCAGGCCTAAGAATGACACTCACAACCCTGACGCCCTCTTCTACCCCTAACCCCTTTTGATCCCAAAAGTAGAAATTAATAAAAAATCTTTTATTTTAAAAAAAATCACACCCCCAGCAGAATTTTCCCCTTGAAAAAGGAGAAGGGCAGAGATTCCATGAAGTCCACTAGGGACTTCGTTACTGCTATTGATTTTACATGGAAGGTGCTCAAATACTACAGTGAGGGGTGACAGCATAAAACTCTAAGATAGAGAGATAACATGGTTATAGCTGAGCTTTATAATAACATCTATCATACAGAAGTATCCCAAAAGGACATCCAAAATTAGTCAGATACTGTGGGCTACAGTGATTTTAAAGGTGGGCCATAGAATGATCCGGGTAGGCTCCTCCAAAACTGCGGAAGCCTGTTGAATCAATCACAAAGAACACATGTTGTGGGAGACCATTGTCATTGTGTATCATGAACATAGGTGATAACACATTGTGGAAATCCTTTAGAGCCAGATTCTGCCAGACGTGTGTGGTACCTTACTACACCAGAGGTCCCATTGATTTCACAATGCCTCCTAATGGGGTACGCCAAGCACCAATTACATTTACTTGATTCTCAACTTTATCTATTTCAGAGTCCTTGAGGAGGGTGGAGGGAAAAAGCAGGCTGGCCTCTCAGCTTTCTTGATGCTTAGGAGCCATCAGTGTTTTTCAAAATCAGGCAGTCAGAACTGACACTTGATTTTCAGGAGGGCTGTGCTTTTGGTAGGCAGTTTCCCAGTAACACGGGGCATAGCAGCAGAAGCCTGAAAAATGGGATCAAATTCTAGTTCAGATTTGCTTGATGTTACAAAAGCTGTCTGGATTTTTACATGTAGGCTGTGGCCCATTTTCTCTTTTTTGTGATTTCCTCTTAGGAATCTTAAGTCTTCTCACCTAGTCAGTGGTGGCTTGTCCTTTAAGGATTGGAGGTCCTCTGGCTAACCCTAAGCAATATTAGATGTTTTCCCTACCAGGAGCAACCGGAAGCTTCATGAAGAGGAAGGAAGCTCAGGAAACTGTAAGGGGTGATAAAGGAGCCAGCAGAAAAGACCCTGGGGACATAAGGGGAGTTTAAAGTCCAGAGCCAAGTGAGTTACTGGCTCCTGTGGGAAACCCTGTGTGAATTTGGACCTAGAGACCAGAGACAGAAATCTGAGCTCCAGGTAGGAAGAACTGGGAGGACTAGCTGTGAGAACAAACTGGGACAGAAGAAGAGCTCTGGTTGTGATAGAAGATGCCAGAGATGAGTGTGAATTCTTGTGTTCTGGTGGGTAACGGCACACCTTCACACTTGTCCTCTTTCCCCACAGAAACTGCCCAGACTCCACCAGTTTTGCATTCACAGTGCCATTTATTTTGCATTCTCTGTTTACTCCCTACACGCAGTCACAGACTGACTGACTTCATTGTGAGACCCATAAGAACATAAGAACAGCCATACTGGGTCAGACCAATGGGCCATCTAGACCAGTATCCTGTCTTCCGATAGTGGCCAGTGCCAGGTACTTTAGAGAGAATGAACTTTAGAGAGCAATTATCAAGTGATCCATCCCCTGCCATCCACCCCTAGCTTCTAACAAACACACGTTAGGGACATCCAGAGTTGTATCCCTGATCATCTAGGATAATTTCATATGCCAGCAATCTGGTTCCATTTTGGTTTAAGTGGATTCCATCCTGCCTGTATAGGTTCATCCTTTCCCAAAAGGTTTACCAATTCATAATAAACCTAAACCACTCCTCCCTACACCATCATCTCACCCACACATTAAGATCACGCAGCTCTGTTTGTCTAACTGGCCCTGTGCATGGAATGTCAAGCATTTCTGAGAATGCTACTATAGAGGTCCTGGACTTCAGTATCTTACCTAGCAGCCTAAATTGGGCCTCTCTGCTACTTTTCCCTATGTAATTGGTACGTACATTTACCACGACCACTCCTCCTCAGAACTCTACAAACGCCCGTCTAGATGCCTGGAGAGAACCTTCACTCCTGGCAGACAATTCACCATGCAGTTCTCCCTGTCATCACTAGCCAGCTATCTATATTTCTAATGATTGAATCTGCTACTACTATTACCTCTCTCTTCATAATAATTGGGATTCCCTCCCATGGAGAGGTATCCTCAGTGCAAGAGGGTACTATGACATCATTTGGAAAGAGGGTCACAACTATGGAATCATTTCTCTCCACTCCAATTTGATGTTTTCCTTCCTCAAGACTTTCATCTTCCTCAATAGCACAGAGACTGTCAGACTGGGGTGGGACTGCTCTACTGTGTCCTCATCTGTGCATTTCTCTTTCTCCCTTAGCTTCTCCAGTTCAGCCATCCTGGTTTCCATACTCGGGCTCGGAGGGGCATGATTTCCTTGCACCAAATGCACGCATACACTACTTGCCCACAAAGAAGACTGATTTGAACTGTTTCTATTATTAAACCAGCCCCAGGAAGGGATGATGTTAACCCAGACAGGAGCCTAAGTTCAGTTCTTAAGGGTCCCTGAAGAGGGGGAAACAGAGGCAGGGTGCTGCAGAGTAATCTCTGACTATGAGGTGGTATTCAGAAGATCTAAAGGATGATACAGCCTAAACAGTCCTCCTGTATACTTGAACGTGAAAGAAAAAGGGGCATGGGATCCAGAGCAATAACAACAACAAAAGGAGATGGGCAAATCCCAAACGAAAGAAAGAGGAAATAGGAAGAGGTGAGGATGAGGAGGGAGAGGAGAAAAGCTGTGGGAGGAGGTTTAGGATGGAAATATTTCAAAGCAAAGAAGAGAGATGGGATGTGGATGGGAGTTTAAGACATGGGCAACAGCTAACTGCTAATGAAATAGTTTGCAGGATTTTGTCTTAGTTGTACAATGGCTTAACATTTAAATTAAAAAAGCCATCCTGGCAGCAGGGCCAGGCAAACAACAGCAATTTCAAAATCTCTTTTTATAATGATGTGTATTGTAATCCAAGCCTGCTTGGGGTAGCACTATGTCCTCTTCTAGTGGCAGCTAGATCAGCTAGAGATTGACAAGCCTGCTACAGGCTTGGCAAAGAGACATGTGTCTTTTAGCTCATGCAGTAGAAAAGTGGTTCTCAACCTATTTACCATTGCGGGCTGCATATGCTGCTCTCAATGTGTTATGTGGGCCACATCCACACAATATATATATATATATTGCCAGATTTCTATGGCATTAATAACCCAAAGTCACTTAAAAACTAGTCCCAAAGTTGCCCAATTTGTTTACTGAAATAAAGGGGTTTTTTTTGATTAACACATTGGTCTATCCAGGTGTGGCTGAGCGGGTGTGCATGTGTACAAGAATGAGCGAGTGTGTGTAGATGAAAGTTGTGTGAAACAGACAGGAAGTGTGAGTGAGAAAGAGCCAGTGTGAGAGTCAGGGGAGACAGATAGTACCAGTGCCCATGATATATAATACTTGGGGGGGAGGGGTGAATCAACCGGTTTCTGTACAATAGTTAAGATTGTTCTGGCCTCTTGATCCCTGCAAGATAATTGTGAATCCCTGAGCTCAGCGCTTAAAGTGTCCTGGAAAAAGCATTTGTGGAGGCAGAGGGGAAGGTGTATGATAATTTATGCACTTTGTAGGGCAGCGCTTAAAGTGCACCATTCAGTAACTTGACTCCATTTTTAATTCTTCTTTTGCCTGGACTGTGATGCCTGGCAACTCTGCCCACTTTAAACCATGCCTGAGCTGGGCCCACAAAACAGCTGCAATGTCAGCAGCGTCCCCCACTCTGGGCTGCTGTGCTGTAGTGCGGGGGGCACCATGCAGGGTGTGCGGCACACAACAGCTCTGTGCCTTGGGCACCGCTCATCCAGAGCTCGTCTGAGACGGCGGCAGAGCCCTGGAGGCCACCCAGCTGCTGACTCTGTGAGTGGGTGAGTGGGCCCTGACCTCCAGCTAGCAGTAGTGACTGTGGAGGGGGTACAGCTGGGACAGAGAGGGCTGCAGGCTCTGAGCGCTGCTCAATGCAGTGGGCACCAGAAGCGTGCACTCAGCCCCATAGGGGCTCAACACTGGGGCACTGTCCAAGCCAGAGAGGGTCACTGTTGTGGAGGGCATTAGAGCCCTGGAGCAGAGATTGCACAGAAGGGGGTGGGGGAGAGGGCTCCTCCCAACCGTGCCTGCTATGGCATGCCCAGTCGGGCACATGTCCCGCCACGCCTGCTCCCAGACAGTGAGTCAAGGGCAGGGTTAATTCCACCCACCGAGCCATGGGGGTCCCTATCTGGGAAGCCAGCCATGGGACAAATTTCCAGCCTACACCAGCTGGCCCCGCTCAGTCACATGGTGCAGCCGGGCCCTCTCTCTGCATGGCAGCTGCTGGAGCTGGCAAGCTGGTAGCAATGACCAGGGGCGGGAAGAGGCACCAGTGGCAAACAGCTGGGAGCTGCAGGGAGGGGACCACTGCTTGAGCTCCACCACTGGCGGGAAAGGCAGCAGCAAACAGCTAGGAGCTGCGGGACAGCTGCTGCTTTTTGCTGCCTCTCCCCATGGAGCTAACACCTGGGAGCTGCAGGGCTGCTGAGGGTAAGAGGGGTGGCGTGCTGAGGAGACGTGACTCAAGATGCTGGGGGGGCCAAACTTTCATATTGTGCCTCCTCAGTCCCCTAATCACCTTCCTCAGCAAGCACCAGTCGTCTGAGGCAGACAGCCCAGGACGCGCTGCAACCCGGAGCATGCTAATTTCTCCAGGCAGGGCAGGGAATGATCTAGCAGGGCTCTGTAGCACTGTCTCCCATTCAGCCCTCAGCCAGCCTCACCCCAGCCAGGACCCAGGAGTAAGGCAATCGGCATGGCAATCTTTGAATTCTTTTAGCACACAGCTCAGCCATTGCAGTAGAGGCTCATGCAATAAGCTCCAGAGGTCCCAGATCCCAGGCGATGACAACTGGGGTCTGTCAGCATTACATTATCTCGAGCAGTGGTTCCAGATTTACTGGTTCCTGGACCCACTTCTTGAAAAATTAAAAAAAGATGTGTGAAGTGCTTCATACAATTTTCTCCTTTTTTGTGCTTATTTATTTTAGATTTTAGAGGCTTGAGTATTTATAGGCACATAGTAAAATAAGTTTTTAATTTGGCTGGTGGAGATCAGTCTGAAGGAAGTTAAAAGAGAAGGGAGTTTGGCTAGGAGGGTTAGAGGACATAAGGTTTAGAGCTGGTCGGGAATTTTTTGACTAAATGGTTGGGAAATGCCATCTTGTCAATACTAAAATTTGTCACGGGAACATATTTGTTTTGACAATGCTTTCACTGGGAAAGATTTCAGGGCTCCAGGATGGAATATTTGGTCAAAACCAAAGAGAGAAAGAGACCCACCCCAGAATAGCCTGGTAGTCAGGGCAATCACCTGGCATCTTTCAGACCCAGGCTGAAGTCCCTAATCTGTCAGGGAGACACTGGGGTTATGGCAGGCATTACTAACGGACAACAATAAAAGCAGCAAAATAAAATCATACAATGAAATAATCAGTATGACAGTAGGGTGTGTGGGGTGGAGAGAGGCATGGGGGTGGGTGAGAGCATGGTGAAATGTCGTTTCAGTCTGACATTTAAAAAGGCTGTAAATTGTATTAGCTGCAGCTTCCAACCAGTGTTTTTGTAAACCTGTGAGCACTTGGACAATACAAATTTTGACATTTCTTATAATATAAAGTGGCTCAAACGATCATTACAATCAACAATCATTACAATCAACTGCATGAAATTGATGGAAGATCCTTAAATGACTTTTCTGCCAGCTTATCATTCACTGAAGCAGACCACAGACCATTTTTTACCACTGATTAGACCATCTCTTACTATAACCAGAACCCTGATTTGATACACAAGAATAACAAAATAATTCATTGTTGTTGGTGGTTTTGTTATTCTTGTTGTTCCAGACATCCAGGATTTTACCAACATGTCAAGAACATAGCTCAAAGATGCCCAGGGTGTTTAGCCATGTTGGGGGTATTTCTCTTGTAAGTGGTTTGCTCTTTTTCCGCTGTAATTCAACACCCTGAAAAAAGACACAGGCAATGGTTTTACACAAGCACGTGGACACTCAAAGTATCTAATTTTCTCAATGTGACCTCGTACCCCCTGTGACTATTTCCAAACACTTCTGTTGTATCTGAAAATACACACTGGGGTCAGATTGAGCTGCTATTGGCCTGGATGCTGTACCAGTAACAGCTTCTGCAGATTTTAGAGTTTCATTTTTTCACAAAGGTTTTTAACCTTTATAATACTGTGAAGATAATATTCTAAATAATGAATCAATGTTGTGTTGTCTTCATAATTCTATGAAAAGATAGTCAGAAACAGTGGGTCTAATTTTCCTGTCAGTAACAACAGTTTTACATTAATGCAATTCCCTTGACTTCAGCAGTTACTTCTGGCTTCTCTCAGTGGGAGAAGAGAATTGGGACCTTTGGCTTTAAAAAAAAAGTAAGCTTCTCAACCTGCACATTCTTCACCACAATGTGGTATCTCTAAAGCCTAGTGGCAGCAGTTTAAATGTTAATGTAGCCACCTGTATCTCTTCTGACCATTTTAGAAGAAACGTCCAGCTATTCTGGGAGAATGGATGGCGTTTGGGATCATGGACTGAAGTCTTGCTGTCTGAGGAATAGTCTGTTTTCTTAGTGCTTTGCCAATTATTGGATTGTCAATGGATTGTGACATCAGGGTGGTTTGCTCCTACATCTTTCATTGACTTTAGGGTAAGATGAGAGTGCTCAGGTCTTAGGATCAGGGCCCAATGAAAGAAAAATGTGGAAAGAAGGGGTTGTAGACAGTTGCCTAAGCACTGTGAAGCATTTAAGCATACAATGTTCACCATCCCTATTGCATTTAAGAGTCTGACAGGTTTATATTATATATATTAAAACCCAAATTATTTCTCTATTGAAACTTTATGGTTCAAGCTCACCATTACCAAATTAATTGGCTTTTACTTAGTATACACTGACTTCAATTGAAGCTTTACTGTGCAAGGACTGAGAAAAGTCTGAATAAGGACCTCAGGATGTGGCGCTATTTCTAAACGTTACTATCTTACATTTGATGGATAACACCCAGTGCAATAGGAGCTATTAATCTAAGTACAAAATGAGACATGAAGAGACGAGGGAATGTATAAAAGCTCCCAGCCCTGACTGCCCTCCACAAAGCAACCCCACAGCATACCTTAAAGGGTCCTCTACATACCTCACTCCAAATGCTCATTCCCTCCCTCTGCAGGAAAGAGCTGCTCAGCACTGATGTCTGAAAGGGCAATAAGGATTATAAGGATGTGCCACCAGAGAATGTTTCACCTCCCAGGCTTCAGACCCCTGCAAGGTGGAGGGAGTTTCTGCCCCACCTGCCTGCCTTGGGCGGGATGGGATAGTTGCTGGGGCTTCACCTCAGATACTTGGGGATGAGAACATGATGGATTCCTCCTAGGTGGTGCTGCTACTGCAGCAGCCACCCCAAAGTCTGTGTTTCCTCCCAGAGATCAGCCTCCATACCTAGGTGGTGATAGGAGCTTCTGCCCCACTGCTGGGATTTTCAAAAGAACCTAAGGAAGTTAAGCACCCTGTCCCGCTTCAATTCAATGGGAGATGGGTGCCCAACTCCCTTAGGTCTGGTCTTCACAACAGTTTTGTTGACAAAAGTCAGCTTTTGTCGACAAAACAGTGGAGGTGCACACGCTGAAATTCTCCTATGTAATTCCCATGCTAGGCCGACATAATAAAACCACCTCAACGAAAGGTGTAGGAATTATGTCGGTGTAATTAGGGCAACGCGGTGTCAACAGGCTGTTGACTGTCATTCTTGTCAATCGTGAAATTGACAAGAAAGCCGGTCAGCTAGAGCCCAGATGCCTCCCGCCCCCCTGGAGAGTTGAGTGGCTGGACCCTACTACTAGGCAGGAGCAGGGCGAAAAGCCCTGAGTGGCTTCCCCTAGTTCCCAACTGGAAAGCTTCATTTTTTTTCCCAGTAGAGATTGGCAAGGGTGAATTTAACTCCTGTTTGGGGGTCCAATATAAGGGCTATGCACCACTTAAGTCTCACAGAAATCTACCAGAAGTCCCAGTTAAGTCCTCCTTTACAGAAGGAGCAGACACAAATCCCAAGTAAATCTGAATACATATACTTAGATTGTACCTACTCTGAAGGACCCTCAAATTCTCAGCATGTCAGTCAGTGGTGCATGTTTTCTTCTCTTTTTTACCACCACAGGAGTGTTTTGTTCACCCCATAAAGATTAAATGAGACATAAGTAGTGTAATACAGTGGTTCCCAACCTTTTCTGTGCCATGGCACAACCTGATACCTTTAATTATTTTGAGACACCACCATATAGTCTCCAAATGAATTCATGAATATTCATGAGCCAATCCAGAACTCTTCAAGTAGTTTTTCAAAAAATTCCATGGCACACCTGCTCAGGCCTGACAGCACACTACCATGTCGCAGCACACCGGTTGGGAACAGTGGTGTAATAAAGTGGTCATGACAGAGTTAACTGGGTTATCCAGAGCCTTATGGGAAGAGGCCATGATCCAGCCCCTCCCTTACTTCCTGTTTACTTAGTGGCAGTTTTCCCCCATTCTATTGTGATTCAGTTAAATGAAGTAGCTAATTTTCATCCTGCAGTCCTGTGAGTAGACTTATTTTTGTTGCACTGAGCAATCCCTTTACAATCACTAGTACAGTAGGCCTAATGCTTGACCTCTGCATAGGACCAGATTTCACCACAAATAAGTATTCCATAATGTAAGCTCATCCAATTTTATAGTTCAATATTTGAAAATGGATTTAGTGTCAATGAAAGGTGTCAAAAATGTGACCTAGGCCTCTGTTTGTCCACAAATCAGATGCAGCACAGAAAATGGTAATGAAAATGTTCCCCACTCTGTCCCTCCTGAACAGGGAGTGTGACTAGGAGAAAGATATGGTTAATACATCTCAGGGATCCCAGCTTCTGGAATGGTTCAAATGTTGACAATCTAGCATGTTTCAAGGGCAATTTTCAATCAGGCATCCATGTGTGCACATGCAAAATTGTGCATGCACATAACTGTACCCAGACTTCACAGGTGCAAATATCTGCTAAACATTCCAATTGTATGTGTGTGATTTAACACCTGTAGAATGTTAGAATTTGCCCCCATAAAAACCCATTGAACTCAAGGATTCATATGGTCCCAAAGCCATTGGAGATTGCATGCCCTGTAATGGAGGCTACATTTTGAAAATGCACCCCTCACTGTATCTGCTCCTACACAAAAAATGTTTTAGAAAAATAGATGCCAAGTCCCTGTTTCTGATACATTTTGTCAACGCTAGTAACTTATTGTGTGTGGTTTATTCATCCTGAACTTGCCTTGGGAGAAGGAGTATACAAATCTAAGGCAGAAATCAGCATGAAGAAAAAGAAAAGTATGACATATTGTAAAGCAAGTTACAATGATTTAAATAATAAAAATTCAAATGCATGCAAGCTTATGCATACAGTATCATTCCTATCTATTTGTCTGTTGTTGGCACCATGCAAGCGTGAGCTGTGCATATTTTTCATAACAAAAGCTGAAATCAAGCAAAACTCACTGCTCATATTTTGTTACAAACTTGAACCGATATTTTTTAAGAATCTGTGTGAATTGATGATTGTCGGCAGATGCTATAGATTATTATTTGTATTGTGGTAAAGTCTTGGAGCCTCAGTCATGAACCAGCACTCTATGATGCTAGCTGCTCTGCAAACACAGAACAGAAAGTTTACAAATCTAAGTATAACAGTAGAATCTAAGAGACAACAGCTGGATACAGACAGCTGGAGGGAGAGTGCAAGGAAACAATGACACAATATTAGTCAGCATGATTGGCTGTGGTCTCAGCACACTGGCTGCCTAATCATTGTCAATTTTTTGGTAGGCATCACAGCAAAGGAGAATTTTAAAAAGGGATTGGAAAGAAGACAATGAAATATCTTTGTGAATGTTTACAGGAAACTCCTCCCAAGCATGGAGAGCAGTGTGGAAGAAAGCACAGAAGTGCTTGTTTGAAAATTTAACAAGGGGATAATGAAGGCTGCCATGACTGGCCACTCGGGGCTGGGAATCAACATCTTGACAGTGAACGAGAGATGACAGGTAGGATAGGGATTGGACATGAAGGGTCTTGAAAGTGAAGACAAGTAGTTTGTGCTTGATGCCACGGGGAAAGCATACAAAGAAGGGGTGACGTGGTCAAAGCAACGACTTAGGAAAATTATCTTTGCAGTAGCATTCTGAATGGATATGAGTGGGGCAAGACTGTATTTGTCAAAGCTAGAGATGAGGATGTTGTAGTGAGATGATATGAGCACAGGGAAGAGTTTTAGCTATGTCAAAAGATAGGAAAGTTAACATCTTAGAGATGTTGTGCAGAAAGAACAGCCAAGATTTAGGCATAGCCTGGAAATGTGAGGATGTGGAGAGACGCCTGAGGCAGATGATGCCCAAGTTATGGGCCTTAGTGACGGGGAGGATGGTGGTGGTATCTGTAGTGACTGAGAAAGGTGAGACAGGGGAAGGTTTGGAGAGACAGGTTAAGCTTTGATCTTAAACTGAGGGCTGGACATCCGCAAGGAGATATCAGAGAGACAGACCAAGATTGTATTTAAACAGAAGGAGACAGTACAAATTGAGTAGGTAAATCTGTTAGTCATCGGTACAGAGATGACAGTTTAAATTATATTTATGAATGAGATTGCACAGTGTCAAAGAGTAATGGGAGAAGAGAAAGGATCAATGAAGAAGCCTGTGGAACTCTCACAGAAAGTCAATGGGAGGATTAGTAGGATCCTCTGAACAACATGCTGAAAGGTAGGAGGAGACCCAGGTGAGGACCAAGACATGGAAACCAAGTGATGACAAGATTTCAAGAAGAAGAATATGATCAACAGGTGGCTGACATGTGAAAGAGAATTAGGATGATTCTGAGATTTGACTTACAATTTTTAAAGGATGCCTTTTTGCTTCTAACTACTTCTTTTACTCTGCTATTTAACCATGTGTGACAGGGTGTACAAATCCTGCACTGGGAAGGCAGGAGTTAGCCAACTGCTTTAGGCCCAAGAGGACACACCCCCTCGCCCTTGCAGGGCATGCTCTCAGTGGAGGGAGAATATAAAAGGAAGCAGCTCAGCTCAGTCATGGCAGACTGAGGAGGAAACCAGACGTGAACTGCAGGTTCCTGCAGAAGAGCCATCAAGATTCCAGACTGGTGAAGCTGAGGACTAGACCATGGAGAACTAGTTGACCACAGGAACCAAAGGGGACACCACGCCACTGCCAGCAGAGAAGATGTCCGAGGCGAGCCTAAGGGTAGGAAGCGACCCAGGGAATGTGTTTGGAAACATGAAGACCTAAAACCTGCCATTGGGGTAATTGGTTTCATAGGGCCCTGGGTTAGAACCCAGTGGAGTATAGTAGGCCTGGGTTCCCCTACCCACCCAATCCCACACTTGCTGTTAGGCATTGCTGCCCCAGAGAGAGGGCAGACATGTGGACTCTTGCCACTAGGCATTGCTGCCCAAGAGAGAGAGAGGGCGGTTTTGTGGACTCTTGTCATTAGGCCCCACTGCACTCCTTGACACCATAGTGTTATTTTTGGTCCTCTTACTATTTTTCTTTTTTGTTTGCTTGGGGTATACATTTTGTCTGAGCTTCTGTGATGATGTTTTTAAATACTGTCTGAGCAGTTTACAGGCATTTCACCCTTGTAACTATTCCTTTTAATTTCCTTTTAACTAGCTTCCTCATTTTTGTGTAGTCCCCCTTCTGTGGTGGGCTGCGTTGCCATTTTCCCCCTACAAGGATGTTGAATTTAATTTAATTTTATTTTATTATTATATTTTAATTAATTACATTAATTATATTAATTACGTTATGCTTACTATTATGGAATGGATCAGCTATATTCATCTCTTGGACCAGAGCCTGCATTCTACTTAGAACTAAATCAAGAATTACTTCTCCCTTTGTGGGTTCCAGGACAAGCTGCCCCGGAAACAGTCATTTATTGTGTCTAGAAATTTTATCTCTGCATCCCTTCCTGAGGTGACATATACCCAGTGAATATGAGGTAGTTGAAATCTCCCATTATTATTACATTTTTTGCCTTTGTAGCCTCTCTAATCTCCCTGAGCATTCCACAATCAAAAAATCACCATCCTGCTTAGGTGGTCAGTAGTATATTCCTACTGCTACACTCTCGTTGTTCAAGTATGGAATTTTTATCCATACAGATTCTATGGTACATTTTGATTCATTTAAGATTTTGACTTTATTTGAGTCTATGATTTTTTTCACATATAGCCACTCTCCCACACCCACACACACTCTGTCATTCCTATATATTTTGTATCCCTGTATTACTGCGCCCTAAACCTCATTCCACCAAGTTTTCATGATGCCTATTATATCAATAGCCTCATTTAATGCCAGGCACTGTAGTTCACCCATTTTAGTATTTAATCTTCTAGCCAGATGGGAGCCAGATTGGAGAGGATGTGGGTTGGAACTGGAGTTGAAGAACTCCAGACAGTAACTGTAAAGAGCATGTTCAACAAGTTTAGAGGCTGAAGGGAGAAGGGAGCTAAGTCAGTAACTAGAGATACAAGTGAGATCAGGGTGGGTTTTTGTGAAAATGGGAGAGAATAAAGCAAGTTTGTATTGTGAGGGGAAAGAGCCAGAAAAGAGTGAGAGGTTAAGGAGGAGAGTAAAAGAGGGGATGGGAGCGGGCATAAGAAATGGGATGGAGTCACTGGGACAAGAAGAAGGACTAAAGGAGAGCAGATGAGAAACTTCTGTATCTGTTACAGGAGAAGAAAGGCAGGGAGATGGGGAAGGGTAGGTGAGCTGAGAGGAGAAGGCAGGTCACATCATATTTGGTCAATTTTCTCTTTGAATAGATTGGCAAAATCATGTGAAGAGAAAAGTGGAGGTCAGAGGGTTTGAGGAATAAGTCAGAGCTGGCAAAATGATGTGTGGGGGGTGGACTCAATTAAGTTGGAGAAGTAGAGTTGTTTTGCTAAGGCAGATGGTAGAACTGAAGGCAGAGAGAACAAATTCGTAGCAGAGAAAGTCAGCCTAGGAGATTTCTGCCAGAGAGACTGTGCAACCTGGGAGCAGGAACAACGCAAGCGGATGATGGAGATGCACTGGGGGTTGGCATGGGCAACCTCGCCATGGGCCAGAAGCGCCAAAGGGTCTAAGGTGGAGAAGAGTCAAACATGGAGAGAATCAAAACTATATCAATGGAAGGAAAGGAAGAGAGGGCAGGGAGAAGGGGACTGAGATCAGAAAAGAAGTCATCAGCAGTGATGGACTGGAAGTCATGGAAGAGCTGGGCGAGAGGGCAAAGGGTGATGCTGACAGAGACCAATGATGGTCAGAGAAAGGGAGCTGAGCAAAGGAAAGATCAGATAGATTGGTGAAGATCACATTAAGTGATCAGCCCTTTTGGTGAGTAGGAGAACTGAACCACAGCTTCAGGTCAATTGAGGCGGTGAAACTGAGGAGGTTTGTGGCTAAAGAGTTGGAAGGTGATCAGCATAGAAGCTGAAGTCATCAAAGATAAGTGTGGGAGATTGTGATGAAAGGAAGAGAGAGAGCTGGGAGTCAAAATTAGAGAGGAGGGCTGCAGGAGAATCTGAGTGGATAGTAGATGATAGCGGTAGGGAGAGGGAGAAGAGAGACGGGTTGGATGCTGCAGTGCTATTCAAAGGAGCAGAAGGAAGGAGCTGTAAGAAGCAGGACTGGGGGAAGAGATGCCCAACACCCCAATCACAGAGTGATCCAAGACAAGGAGTGTTAGACAAGGGGAGGCCTCCATAAGAGAGGGGTGCTGCAGAGCCAATGTCAGATGCAGGAAACCAGGTTTCTGAGTGCCAAGACCTGGAGAAAGTAAGATATGAAGAGGTTGTGGATAGCTGTGATCTTTGGAACTCCCACTCCATTTCTCAAGAGACAGCAAGAGAAAAGGAAATTAGGGGGAAAAGGCGGATGGGTGTGAGGTTAGAATTGGTGGCAATAAAGAGGTGAAGAGAGTAATGGGAAATGGCATGGGAGGTGGAGTTGGAGAGAATGCCATAATCGGGACAGAGGTCACCAGAGGAGTGGATGTGGTGCCCTGGATTTGTCTCCTGGTGGGAGGAGAGAGGAGACAAGGATGGAGATAGGAGAGAGCAGGTAGTTGGTGGGAACTGTAGGGATGTGGGTAACAAGAAGGGGAGATGGAACCAGTGAGGGGAGAAGAAGGAACTTGACAAGGAGGGTTGATGCAATGTTGCAGAAGAGGGATATGGTGAGAGCCCGGGGTGACATGATTTATAAGTTCAGCAATGGAGGAATACATGGGAATCAATAGCAGTGAGCTGACAATCAATAAATCAATCAAATGAGCTATGAGGTGAATCAGTTATCTCAGCAGACAGACGTGATGAATGGAGATACAGTGAGTAGCCGGATTAGTGGGGCTCTGGTAATGGTGAGGGGAAGGTATTGAGATACTCATGGGGCAGCTCAGTGAAAGCAGGAGTGGGACAATGTCAGCAGTCACACAGAGTAGTGCATGGAGCTGGGGACTCAGCAGCAGAGGCAGGTGTCAGTGAAGGATAATTAGAAGGTCCTGACCATCGAGGATAGTAAATAAAACAGCAGAATTTGAAAAAGGCAAAGATACGACTTGCTGGCTAGGCAGCTGGAGAGTGTTGCTGCATTCCAGAGGGAGAGGAAGATGGCAGATGGACTTGTGTAACTCAAGTATAAACTTGGTGGTTTGGGGATGAATTTTACTTTGAGATCTAGGGTTTGCCACAGCAAAACTCCGGGGACCAAATTCTGTTCTAATTTACACCCCTGCAATTCCTCTGAAGCCTATGGAGTTGCAAAAGTGTAACTGAGAACAGAATATGTCCCCATGGATTTGTGTAACAGTAACTGAACAGAATGGATATTGGTCCCTATCACATGAAGTGGTATTAACCATTGTAACAAATGACTCAGATCAGGCCTCGGGACAGTAAATAAATTTAATTCACTTTTATGAGCACTCCTATGCAGCACACCCTTTGCTAATAAAACTGGAAAAAGATTTCCACTAACCACTGAACTAAAACTGCCAGTCTTCACAAATCTGTACCAGCAAACATTCGTAGATATTCCAGCAAGTATATACTTGTCATTGATTCAACATTAATGTAGTGTATGTTAGCTGTTACTTTATAGCAGTTTTTATGCCTGTCAGTTAGAAATTAGAATATGCCACTTGACCCATTGCTTCGGTTCACTACCATTCTCAGGTCATCGTTCACATATGAAAACAAAAAAGAGCATTATTCAGTCCACCATCTCATTCATTCTCTGTCTCTCTCTCTCTACACATGAATTTCCGAGTTTTATATTGCTTCCCATCACTGCAGTATGAATCTAGATGTATGTACATACAAATATACTTCATTATTGCGGGTACAAAAAAAAGCAATACTATTTGGGACTTCACAGCATTTTCATTGCTAAGAAATGTCATACTTTTAAATGTTGTGTTGTAAGAGTTAAACTATTGTAACAAAATATATTTAAAAGACGGAGTGCCACTATTAATTAGGTTTTTTTTCATTTTTGCTATAGTTGACTTAATTGGAACAAAGCTTAAAAGGTAATATGGCAAAATCAGCCTTTTTTGGAAATGTGTTTTACATGAAAACAGTAGCACTGAACATGGGAGCATTTGTGGAACTCTCTAATACAAACAGAATTTCATGACATGTTTAAATCCAGTTCTGCAACTATTCCCTGATTTGTTGCCAGATAGTCATTGAATTCAGTTATCTAGACAGATTACATAGGGCTTCTATTTTTAGGGATCCGTCTGGTATTGTGGCAATTGCAGCTGATCGGATTACTGCTATATCCGAGCCATGTAAAATGCATTGATGCTGCAACAGAAACCTGCACTACACTACTGTAGTTACAATGTCAAGCTGATAGCTGGAAACTTATATCCTAATTTATTTTGAAACACCATTGCATTGGACTTCATAATTAATTCATGAGAACTCATGTCAGGCTTAAGTTTTGCACTTTACTTTTTGACATCCTGTTTTTTCTTATTGGGAGTGAGGGACTGGTAAATGCAGGTTGAGTGGTTTACTTAGGAACATTATGGAGCCCCTCACACAATTCCTGAAGCCTTGCTAAAGGGAAAAAAAAGTGTTTTCTAGTAACAAAAAAGACTCTCCTTCAAGCATCAACAGCTACATCTAGTGGGTATATATCATACAATCAGTTTCTCTTCTAAAACCAATTGTCTCTTAAAACAACCCTCATCTAGGAACACGCTCTTTACTCCACATTAGGAGGAAAGGGAGAAATATTTTCCTAGGCTGAAAAGGTGCCAAATTAACAACCTTGGTGCTTCAATGAAACTACCCTCTGCTGTAAAGTTTACGAATGTGCTTAAGTGCTCTGTTGGCTTGGGTTCTTATTATTTTTGTATGTTTTTGTGTTTTGTGTACTTGTACATGTCTTGTATTTTTCTTATTAAAAACTTTCAATAAATATAATATATGAGAAAAAATTGGCATGATAAATTCCCAGTTTTAAAATTTAAATTCCAGCCATTGGGGATTAGATGTTGTAATTCTGAGTTGGATGTTTTAGGCTTCTTTCTTTTTATGTGAGAGTTGTTTAGTTATGTTTGTTTCTATGCTATAACCTGCAGATTAAGGGCTTTAAAAAAAGTAATTTAGTCATTGAAAGTCAATGGGACTTTAGGCTCCTGACACTTAGACTCCTAAGGCCTAAGTCTATTTTGAAAATATGATTTAGGCTTCTGAGTCACTTTGGTGCTTTTGAAAATTTTACCTATATTCAGGAAGTATTAATTGAGGCACCAGCTCAGCAATCAGATCTTGCAGACTGAGCCTTGCCCCTATGCAAAGTGCCACTAAATTCAATGGAACAACACTCAAGAGTAATCACATATTTATCTCTCTGCAGGTCAGGAGCCTAAATTTGTACATGTGCATCAATATAAATACATAAACTCTTGATTAAGCTAACATAAAGGAACCTTTTTGTAGAGTGTAAATATTACATACAGTAAACTGATGTTTATTTGTAAAAGTGGATTCACTCCTAAAAACTTTCTTATTGATTTATATCCAAATTTGCTTTGTATTCATTAATTAAGCTCTCATAATTATTATCATTAATACTAACATTAAATAGTACATACAAACCCCATTCAGGGATCAGTACTCCAAGGTATTAAGTGATGACTTAGAGATGACTAAGGGGAGATATGATAAAGGTCTAGAAAATCATGTCTGTTGTGGAGAAAGTAAATAAGGAAGTGTTACGTATTCCTTTTCATAACACAAGAACTAGGGGTCATCAATGAAATTAATAGATAGTAGGTTTAAAATGAACAAAAGGAAGTATTTCTTCACACAACGCACAATCAACCTGTGGAATTCTTTGCCAGAGGATATTGTGAAGGCCAAGACTATGATAGGATTCAAGAAAGAACTAGAGAAGTTCATGGAGGATAGGTCCATCAATAGCTATTAGCCAGGATGGGCAGGATGCAAAACCATACTCTGAAGTGTCCGTAGCCTCTGTTGCCAGAAGCTGGGAATGAGCGACAGAGGATGATCATTAGATGATTACCTGTTCTGTTCATTCCCTCTGAAGCACCTGGCACTGGCCACTGTTGGAAGACAGGATACTGGACCAGATGGACCATTGGTCTGAGCCAGTATGTCCATTCTTATGTTCTTATGTTCTCAATTAATAATAATTAATTAATAATTCTTAATTAATAATAAATTGGCAAATTTCAAAGTTTATTATCCTAGATATTTCATCACATCCAGGGTGCAATTAGTCAGGCTGTATCCATTTTATAAATTAAAAATATATATATTAATCATTCCCATTTTAAGGCAAATAATGGTTTAGTAATAATAATCTTTAATCTCTGCATGCCTTAATAAAAGGCAGAAGAAGGCTCAGTGTGGGAACTAAGTCTACAGGGAAGAAGGAAGACTAAACAAAACACAAACAAGCATTAGGATCTGATCCTGCTTAGAAAGTAATGGGAACTCCAAAACTAGAAAGGAACCACAAATTCTTCAATCTAGAGATACAGAATGCCACCACTATACTTTAGCACTGGGATTTCCAGAGCCACAGGCCATCAGCAGAACAGCTTCTGCCTCCCATCTTCTGAAAACTGTAAAGTAGGATGACTAGCCCTTCCAATGTCACTGATCTCAGTTGTCACAATAGTGTAGTGTAATGACAGTGCCTTGCGTGTTCAGGTCCTGTATTATTTATTATTTTAAATATTACTAATAAAACCTGAATCTCATTCTCTAGGCAGCTAGTGCAAAACCTGGCCATTGGTGAAAAGTCCTGCTGTCACATTCCCTGATAGTTGTAGCTACTTAGAAAATTATTTTGATCTGAAAATATTTTCAGCAGGAAATAGGAAGACATTTCTGACAAACTGTTTACCCCATTTTGTAACTAGCTCTAAGAGTGATTTTTTTCACCCAGGATAGACACAAATAAATTATGTATACAGTCACCCAACACAGAAAGCATAGAGCACTATGGCAAATAGTACAACCTGACGAGAAGAAGGAAATTCCCAAATAGCCCAGAGAATAACATAATTCAATCAAACCATCCAGAAGCAAATATCATAATTTCAGGTAACAACCAAACTCCAATAAAAGTATTATGCTGAAAACTATGAACCAAAGTGGTATCTCTTAAAATATGATATTGATATAATAATTTGCACTGGTATGGTTTGCTCTCTAGGAAAGAGGAAGTTAAGACACAATCAAAATATCCCAAGTTTGAAAAATTACTACAACATATGCAGTAAATTAGCTGAAATGATCATTAAAAATAGACTTATAAAACACCAAATCAACAACACATGATAGGGACAAACCTACATGACTTCTGCAAAGGAACTATATACCTCTCTCATTTACTAGAATCATTTGTATGTGTCAGTAAAATAGTAGTTGAAGGAGAAGCAACTGACATAATGTATTTGAACTTTCTAAAAGCCTATGACATGGTCCATCTCCAAAGACTATTAAAGAAACTATATTGTAATGAGGTGAGGGGTAAGGTTCTGTCATGGATTAGAAAATGGCGAAGAGATAGAAAAAATGTAGGAATAAATGCTCATTTTCAATATAGATAAAAATTAACAGTGAGGGATTCCAAGTTTCTTCACCAGGACCAGGGTTGTTTAGCATATTTATCAATGATCTGGAAAAGTGAAGTGGCTAAATTTGTAAATGACCCAAATATTTAAGGTAGTTAAGGAGAGGAGCCTGTGTGGAATTTCAGACAGACCTAGCGAAGCTGTGTGAATGGACAGCACGACTGCAGATGCAATTCCTTGTTTACGGAAATAATTGGAAGGAATAATTTGAACTATTCACACTCATTGGTAGGTACTAAACAACTGTAACTGCTCAGAAAAAAATATCTTGGCATCATTGGGAACGGTTCAGTGAAAACTTATACTCAATGTGCTTTGATAGTAAAACAAAACACCCCCACACAAACAAACAAAACAAAAAATCCACCAACCACAAGCCCTCATTCCTGCAATGAATTATTCACAGGAAGATGCATAAGCAAATTATGCTCGCTCACAACTCATTGCAGGAACGGAAACCATATGTTAAAGATGCAGAAAGAAGGGGACAGAAAATAATGCTGAAAATATAATGTCATACCACTCAGCGGAAATACTATATTAAATTCTGGTCACCCAAATGTATATGGCCCCATTCCTGTAGTATCTGAGCACTTCCCAGTCTTTAATATGTTTATTCTTGTTTTAGATAGGGGAACTGAGGCACACAAAGACTCAATGAGTTGGTCGCACAGGAAATTTGTTGCAGAGGATCCGAAGTGCCACGCTAGTAACAGAACTAGTGGCCCATCTTTCTTCTCCATCAAAAATTATGATGACAGAAACAGAAGGGCTTCAGAGATGAGCAATGAAAAATTACAGGCTGGGATGGTTTAGTTTAGAGAGGATATGAATAAGAGGGGGGATGAAAGAGGTATACAAAATATTAAGAGAATATAAACTAGACATTCTGTTTACCTTTTCCCATTATACAAGAAGAGGAAGGGGATATTCAAGGAAACTGTGAAAGGCAACAATTTTAAAACTCATAATAGAAAATACATTTTTCCACAATACGTAATTAAATTGTGGAATTCATTGCCACAAGATATTGTTGAGAACAAGAGTTTAGTGGGATTCGGAAAAAAAGATTAGATATTTACACGAGAAACAAATACATCCACAGCTATAGTAAACAGGAAAAAAACTGTTTGAATGATTGTAAACTCTCGTGCCGATACAAGGCATAGGCTAACCATTAGTTGCCAAGGATTAGAAAGAAACTTTACCAATACACAAATTATTCTATAAATGTGTCACTGCACGGTTTCTTGTATTTTCCTCTAAAGCATCTGATACTGGCTGCTGTCAGACAGAGTACTGGATTAGCAGGACCACTGATCTGACCCCATATGGCAATCCCTATGTTTCTATATACCTGTGCTGTTCCCCAATCATGAGAAGTCAGTATCACAATAGTTTCATAATAATACTAATGATAGTCTATACATACCCACTTATATAATGCTATTGTCGCTCATCTTTTAAACCCACAAAGCTATTCAGGGTTTCACCATATAAACCAAACACCATGTCACCTGAATGCATAGCCCCAGCTGGCAGATGATCTCTAGTCAGCTCTTAGCTAGGGACTAGAGCTCAGGGGGAGCCAGGCAGAGAATCAGGGAGCTTTAATCGCCTTACTGACAGCCACAACATCTGCTGTGGAGGCTGGTGACACAGGAGCTCTGCCTATTGGAGACTCTCCCCATTGTGGAACCTCCAGCCGGAGAGATACAGACAGTTTATGCTCCTTTTGCACCTCCTGAGCAGCACAAAGGGAGCAAAGCAGGACTATGTCTTTTCCCTAGTGACCAGATTCTGGCTACCCATAGTGAACATTCTTTTGAGCCAGGATACGTTTACACTGGGTGTTGTCGTACCATAACCACTTTTTCCAAACCATTTTCTCTTTTCCTGACAAGTCCTCCTATTTGCATAATAAGTGTAACACTGTGGGGCACAGCAATATGTGGTTTACTTTGCTAAACACATTTTCCATTTGATATGCAAGACCAGGCTAGCAGGTGCAAACTGTCCTAAGCAATATTATTTAACCACCCACATCACAATGAGTGATTGTATTTGAAATAATGGTTGTATATGAAATAATGCTCATGTAGGGTAGACAGTTTGCAGAGGGGAGGAATAGGCCCTTTTAGGATGGCATGAATCTAGTTACATCTCCCCCAGAAAACGTTTTTGGAAGCATTTGGCATCTGTGCATCCAAAAAGGTAACAAAAAATCATTCTTCATAGTTATATTTCTGAGGCGGAGAGGAAAAGATGGTTTAGTTTCCAGAAGGGAGTTGATCTCCATTCATGCACTCAGCACATATGCACACACACCACTATTTAGGTGTATTTTGGCATTATCTTGACATTCAACTTTCTATTAAGTTGATTAATAAAAATTAACTCTTTCTTACCCTTATTCCTACTATCCCAAAATTCTAGTTACAGCTATCTACACATCTCTCCCTAAAATCCCCCCCAATAATAACCTCCTTCCCATAATAACTTAATTCCCAAACACACACACGCCACATCTCCGTCTCTCATATCTTCAGTGTCTCATGTGGCTGGGGATTCTCTCCATTTAGTTACAGTGCCAAATTCAGCCCTCGTGTGAGCACAGCTCTACTAAGATAGTAGAGATACTCCAGGGCATATTTTGACCCACAATAATCTGTAATTTCCACGGCAGTTATCTCTCTTTGCCCCAAAATTGGATGCTGGCTATATTTTATTTATCTAGTACTAGTTCACATTTTTTCTTCTTTCCTATTAAAGTTCATGACTATAAACAAAAGTACTGAAAATAATACAAATGAGTTACAATTTCTACAATATACTAAATATTTTAGTTGAATCTATCACTCAGATTGTATAGAAAACAGTGTCTGAATCAGATGTACAGCTCTCCGTCAGCCCTTTTGACTTTTAAAAACACTTGTATTTAAATCTCTGCTGTAATATAGCATTTTCTTTTCTTATTATGAAGATACCCCACTAGATGGTAGTACAGTACAGAAAATGGGGAATAGCTATTTGGAAAACCCTGGGCCTGACTCGCTGTTGCCCTGCACCTTGTCCAGTCATTTAAAACAGTGTAGAGTGCTACCATTCAGGTCCAGTAGTGTTTTGTGCTGATGTAAATGACTATTTAGGGGTGCAACACAGTGGTGAATCAGGCCCACTGAGTCCATAAAAAAATGAGCTAAACACATTTCATTACCACTGTCATTGGCTAATTAATAATGAATGAATTAGACAGTGCTATTCCAAGACACATTTCTCTATACACTATATCTATTAAGAACCTTTTTCTTCTAGATAATCAAAAATTCCATTTCCTTAACATAGTTCTCTTTGTCCTGCAGCCATCTGAGACAGACTAATTCCCTTCCTTCATTTATATGTTGCTCCAAAGCTGTGACTGTCCTCTTGCATCTTTCCTTTTTTAGACTAGAAACTTACACTGATGAATAAATGCAGATTGAGATACCTTTGTTTCTTTTGCTCCCTTCTTTACGCTTGCTAATGGTTTGCTTCCTTAGTTCATCCTCATAAATCTCCTCCTCATCTTTGTTGTCTGCTATTCTTTCAGTTTTTTTCCTCTGCTCTCCTCATTCACTCCCTTTTAACTCCCAAATACCAATGATTGTTTCACTTCTTTTCTGGACCCTTAGAGTTACAATATGCCTTCCAGTCTTCTCTAACGATGTCATGCTGCCCCTTGCTCGGGGTTTATGAAAAAGCCATGACTGGGCCTTCAGTATGTTTAATCTTACATACACACTTTCATGAGAGAATGACCACTTTAAACCAGGATTTCTTCTCCTGCAAACATGAGACCAACACTTAGGCCATGTCTACACTTACAAGTGTACAGCAGCACAGCTGCACTGATTCAGCTGTGTGTAGCCATGTTATGCCGGTGGCAGAGAGCTCTCTCATTGACATAATAAATCAGCTCAATGAGCAGTGGTAGCTATATCAGCGGGGGAGCAACTCCCGCTGACATCGCTGTGCACATGAGCGATTAGGCCAGCAAAACTTATGTTGCTCCAGGGGCTGTTTTTTTCAGACCCCTGGGCAATAAAAGCTTTGCTAACATAAGGGCTAGTGTATATACGGCCTTAGTTTGAATTATTTTTTTACTGCCTTAGCCGAAGGGAGATAAGAAAATATGTGCGGTTTATTCTAGTGACATTTTATAATAGCTTTCCTCTTCTGGCTGATCTCGGTGCTAAGATCCTTCAATAGCAGAGTAGACTAATACCATAACATTGATGGGAAAACTATTTGCAGAAAATGTGCTAGCACACTGACTTATGGGGAGTACTCACAGGTTTAAGGTTAGGCACACACTTGAGCATCTTGCTGAATCAGGGCTGTGACAATCTGACAAATTCCTGTGATACCTTGAATGAACTTTATTGAATTAAATTAAACTTTATTGAATTAGGTGAATGCCTTTAGGGTCCATTATATCAAAAAGGCAATTATGTATGTGTTAGTGTGCAACCATATGTATTTCCATGGGAAGGCTAAACAGGAGAACTGCAGGACGTGATTAGGCAAATTCACTCAGAATCCAGAGAAGCCGCCCCCTTGGAAAGGTATGCATAGACTAGTTCGGACTAGATTCTTCAGGAACTGACAGACAAAGAAACAGTTTTTTGAAAAATACCCTGGGTTTAAACTCTCTCCTGGCCTTCTTCCTGACCCAGTAAGTGGATAGGACCCATGATCCATGAAAGGCCCCAGTCCTTAGGGTAGGACTGGAAGACTGGGCCTTCCAGAATCCATGTTAGGGTTGGGGTTAATTTTAGTAAGCTTATTAGCATGAGTGCAGGTTCTTTTACTGTTTTTAGTATATTTTTCTCTATAATGATTTTTATCTTAAGAAGAAAGTAGGCTTGCATAGGAAGTGCTGCGTGGTAACTTATAACTGTTGACAATCATTCTGTTATCAATCTCTGAAGAGAAAGCAAGGAGGTGTCTTTGGGCAACCCATCTGTGCTGGGAAAATACACAGTGAAGGCAGGGAACTACGCAGCCGGGGAATACCCTCGTCAGAAGGGAGGGAGACATGGCTCTCCCACCCAGAAAGGCAACTGCTGGGGAGTTGGAAGCTGAGAGTGGGTGCTCTTTCTGGACCACTGAGGGGAAATACAGATGCAATTGCCCTGGACTGCAGCAAGGGCTTAGATGTTAACATTACAAAATCATGGGCAGTGAATAAATAGATGAATCTACAAATACCATTTTTCCCCTTTGGCAGGTGGAAAGATTGGAGTGAATGGGATTTGAAATTACTTGTGTTTGCTTGGGCAACAATGATTGCCTTAGAAAAAGAGAGTCCTTTTTTAAAATCCACTTATGTCATGCTGCCAGTAAGGGATCGTCTTAATTTGTACAGCAAATTCTTTCTTGCTTTGTCCTTCTCTTACCCTTATCTACTTGTCTGTTTGTATATCTGTGAAGGTGAGCTCCTCAGGACAGTGGCTGTCCCTTCTCAAATGTCAGGAAAGCATCTAGCAAATCAGGAGTGCTACCACAAACAAAAATAATAAATAATAATACATCATTTTAGAAACAGCACCCCCAGCAAAATAACCCTTGGCCAGCAAAATGGATATTATAATCATCTCTGTTATGTACCAGTAATCTTACCCTTTACACCAGGGGTCCCCAAACTGTCAGCTGCAAGGGCCACTCCACTCAGTCTTGCTCTTATGGTGGGCTGGAGCAGCTGGGCCTATGCCACGTGGGAGACGGGCAGGGCCGTGAGGAGGGACCAGCCACTGTGCAGTGCTGGTTGGGGCCAGGAGTGGCTCCTGGCCAGGGTGCTGGGCCCATGTCACATGGAAGGGGGACGGGAGGATGGGGTGGGGCCGGGAGTGCAGAGCAGCCACCGCACAGCACGGCTTGGGGCCTGAATAACAGGCAACAAATCCTATTGCTTTAGCTGACCAAAAGTTACACATTTTGTTTGGCAAGAGAGGAAGTGGGAGAATCCTAACAAAAAGAAAAAGAACAGAACGCTACCTTTAGTTCTTTGAGTTCATTAAGCAAACCATTTCCTTCACATGAACCTGTTGTTTACTGTCAGATGCAAAATGTGTCACTTGCTGTATGTATACTGAAAGATTTGAGCATCTGATATTTTAAAAACGGTGTCTTCTTATGAAAAAGCAACTTTGCAAAGACACATTTGTGTGCAAAGACTTTTTGTGGACACTCCCACTTGTTCAAGTGGGATTTTCATGTGTAGCCTCCATCACCTACATATACAAGGTGTATGTGCAGGTGCGTGTGAAGACATGTTCAGGAATATTTGGTATTTGTTTCACCAAACTATTCCAGCCCAAAATCTTCCTGCCCACCTTTACAGAAAAGGATAAGGTTCACCAGCAGACCAAAATATTGGCTTCTCTGCAGCCTAGGAAATAAATCTGTTTCTCTAAATAAATTTTTTGGACAGTGTCACAAGGGCTAGCTCTCTGAGGGGTCAGGCACCCAGCCTTCCTGTAACAGGCTCTGTTAAGGAGACCGAGCCACTCCAGATCCATAGTTAATGGATAGTTAATGGCTAAGTAGCTGTGCAGTAGTTAATTACTTATGGAATACCTGAGCCTTTTGAAGGATTATGACATAAGGCAGGCAGGGACCCCAAAGAGGAAGCTTCTAGTGAGAGTGCTCTTGAGAGGAGTTGAGTAGGATGCCACTCCTGGTGGTGCTCTGTCTGGAGAACAGAGGCTCCTGGAGAGAGGAATCATATCCAGGACACAGCAAGACACTACAAAGGTCTCCAGGCAGGGAGGCCGAGTGATACTCTGAGTTAGCAGGGGAAAGATGAGCTGTCCAGGCAGAGAGGCATGGAGAGATACCCTGAGTCAACAGGGTAGCGACTGCAGAGCTCTAGGCAGTGGCGATGCCTGGGGATTTATAGCGAAACAGTAGAAGGAGAAGGCTTGTTTACATGCCACATTTAGTGATTGTTTAAATAAACTAGACCCCTGAAGGAGTATTTTTCACTGTATACAACCCCACTGAATTTGTTGAAAGCCCATTAACGGAACCTCAGGCAGTAACGTAACTGTGGCTCCACACCGGGCTGCCAGCGGTGCTCCTGGGGTGAATGCCCACCATTACTGACAGAAATCCATGTGGTTGAATCCATGGCACCATGAAGTCAATTGGAGTATTGCCATTGTCTTTGATGAGGCCAGGATGTGTTTCTCTTTACAGGCAGTCCACACTTTGCTGAAATCTAGTTCCATTATATAATTTAATTCCAGGACAACGTTAATGTGCTTGCAACAGGGATTTTGAAACACTGCAGATTCTCTGTATTTCATAGAAGGAATGAGTCACCATGACTTTTTTTTTTTAAATACTTACTGTACTATTTGTATGTTTTCTAAACCACAACAGGAAGCACCCTTTTTTCATCACTAGGAGCCAATATCAGCCCGTTAGAGGCAATGCCTACATTTCCACACCCAAATTCATAACAGCAGCCCTGTAATGAGTACTAATTGCTCTGACAATTCAGAAACATAAGCACTTAAGATTGTTCAGGTTTGCAAGAATAGACTTGAAAGTGAAAACAGAGCTGTAGTTATTCATGACTAAACACGGTGTGTATAAACTGTAAGATGGGCATAGCATTCCAAAACACTTGTTTTATTGCTGATCACTGTGTGGGTGCCAATGTGGGAGAGAGGGCCCTTCTCCTTCCTGCTCACCCAAACAATGTCAGGGTCCTTCCATGTGGGGGTATTTGATGGACTCTCCCTCCTACTATTGACAAGGAGGGACACAAAGGGGATGGGGAAGGTGGGTTGGCTTTGCCGCTCCTTTACACAGGCCTATGGAACTGGCTGGTGCACTTATCCTGCCACCCACGATCCTCTGGGCACTCCTCTGGGCACTTCCTCCTGAGGCACTACCCCTAGCGTTCTCTCTGGGACACTGTGGCTCTGCATTGCCTTCAGCATACGCTGATGTTCTGTGAAGCCGGCAATCATTGTCCTCAGTATCTGGCTTGGTTTGATCTTGTTACTCAAGAGGACCAGAAGTGGATTCATGGATAGATTTTGTTCACAAAAACGGGCTATTTAGGACAAACTGGAAGCTCTATATTTTGCATGTTGGGAAAACTCTGGAGAATCATTGCTTTATTTATCATCTTCCCTTAACATTTTTTCTGCCTGCTAGTCTAGTCCTGACATTTTTGAAGAGGGAGTGAAAGCCACCTTTGTCCACACCTAAAATGCTACAGAGAGTGCAGCTTGACAGACTGGAGGATCCAGTCCTAGTAGTTTGTTCCCCCATTGTGTTTGGAGGACCCCAAATCCCTTCACTTACTGGTGTCTCTTACAGGCCTGCTCCCTAATAATAATAATAATAATAAAAAAAAATTTGGGCATGATGCTCCATGCCACCACGTTTATGGAAGGGAAAGCTCTGACTTCCAAAGGCTATTACCTAAACGGCTTCTAGCTGTTCCTAACACTCCCTCCTGTGGCTCAGTGGCTCATTGGATATTGGCTTCTTGATCATGAATTGTCTACAGCCACTGAGGTCAGTTTCATCAAACATTTTCATAGGGACAAACATATAAAGCAGTGTCAAATCCTTCCTGTATAACCAGTCATACTAAGCCACTAGAGGGCCTCTAAGTGTACAGCAGGGTCTGCACTGAGTGTGCACATGGGGATGGTGACCAGAAGAGGTTATCAAGCCCAGCAATGAAAACTTTGGGTTTATTATTTAGATTGTAAGGCCCAGATCTTCAAAGGTATTTCGGTGCTTACTCCAATTAATGTGTGCACCTAGATTCTTTTGAGGATCTAGGGCTACAGTTTTTAGAGCAGAGCCATCTCTTATGTTTGTCAAGTGCTTCACACAAAGGGGGTGGGGCTCTAAGCACTACAAACAACAACAATACATATGTCACCACTGTGGAGTTATACCAGTGTAAAACGGTGTAGTTTAACACAATGGAGAATCAGGCCCTTCATGGGCTTTATGTTCAGCCTTGTGAGTTGCATAGTTGTTTACATGTGAAAACTTTGCTCAGTGCACAATTTGATATTTATTCTGAATTTTGAAAAATAATCTGAATATCACTCCCCATGCCCAGCCTTCACCATTGATGACAGCAAGACAGAAACAGCATTAGGTTTTCATGATGCTAAGAGCCTTCATTTTAAAACCAATACATTGTGTTGCTAGTTACCCTTATGTTCTGCTTTTGGAGGCTGATCTATATAATCCCATTCAGTGCTGGTTTATCTAAACTGTGATTTTAATTGTGCTGCAGGAAGCTGTTAAATTCTCCAAATTTATTTTCCTATGCAACAACAGCAGGCATAAAATGTAAAGCAGCCACAAAGGGCATACTAGACTTCTTCACAGGTTAATTTTATTTGTAAAGTTACACTTGCGTTGCTCAGATAAAAACTGTACCTTTGTATATGCTTAATCTTTCTCATGCAAATAGAACCTTTGAGTACACTCTTTGGCTTTGGATAAGTAGAAAAGAAGGATTAATAATGACACACACAGGATAGTAATATGAAAATACATTTTCCAGGCTACACATTTTCCAGATAGCCTGTGTCTGGACCATAGTCCAAACCAGAGATCCCTCTCTGTTTACAGCTTACATTATATTTTGTAAACAGATGAGGTGAAGGGAATGATAACCTCGATGACAAGGCTGGAATGCATCAGAAGAACGTGAAGCTTAGTTGTCACCACCACACAAAGCCACCAGAATGGTTTCATAATCTCCTTTGGTTTCATCCTGTCAATTTAAGAACACTAAAATTATTATTACAGTTCTTACTAAAGACCCCAGCTAAGATCAAGATCCCTGTGTGTTACTAGATATATCCATAGTAAGAGACAGTCCCTATCCTAAACTAAGGCCACAATTCTGCAAAGATTTTACAAACTTGATTAACTGAATGAACTCTGAGTAGTCCCCAAGTTAATGGGACTATACGAAGTGCATAAAATTAAGCACATGCATAAATCTTCAGGATCACAGCATTCAAATATGAGCTAGACAATGATGGATTATAATAGTTTTACAGATGGGGCACTGAAGCACAAACAGATTGTTATTTGCCCAAGCTCATGTAGGGAATCTGTGGCAGAGCTGAGAATATGCTGAGTCCTGATTGAGTGTACTGTCTTAACCTCCCTACAGTGGGTGAAATGAAAAATCCCCCTTTACCAATGAACATGAATGTTCATTGAAACTATCGATCTTAATGTGTTAACATAGCTATTCCTAACTTGTGTTAATGTAGGGTTCTTTTGAAGTAATTTTAGATGTACTAATACTTAGTTTTACGATGGGTGGAGGGCGCAGGACTGGAGGCTGAGGGGCAGCTACTCCCACTTCCGCTCCTGAGGCCCTTTTCTGCCCACGTGTGATGAAAGGCCACGCTGGGCCTCCCTCCCAGGCTGAGGGATAAGGCCGCCCCCCCATCCAAGCCAGCGACAGGCTGCAGGGTTGGAGCAGCGGGTAAGTGCGGGGAGGGGGGCGCCAGGCTGGCCCTTTGCAACAGGTGAGGGGCGGGTGGTACAGGAGGCTCTGAGTGGTACCCCTCAGCACCTCCCCCCACAGGTTGTGAAGGGCCAGCCCAGCCCCCCTTCCTATGCCAGGGGACTGAGGCCACCCCATCCAAGTCAGCTCTGGGTTGCAGGGCTGCAGTGGGAGAGGCGGGCACCATGCGTCAGGTAAGTGCAAGGAATGGGGGGCAGTAGAGTCAAGCCTGCATTTGCACCCCCCTGTGCCTCATGCCCCCCCTGCAGGTACAGACTGGGGGGGTGGCACTGGGATCACTCCTGCCCTGCACAAGGGGAGGGGGTGAGGCCCCGGGAAGAGGAGGCAGAAATGTAGGCTTGGCCTCCGGGTGCCGGAGATCCGCCATATGTCACTGCCGTGAGCATCTAATTTAGATCAGAATCGCTCTGTATGGTTGGAAAGCGTGTCTCTCTCTCTCACCAACAGAAGTTGGTCCAATAAAATATATTACCTCAGCCAATGTCTCTCTCTCTCTAATATCCTGGAACCAATGCAGCTACAACTACACTGCAAACAGCAGTAGAATTAGTAGTGGAAATGCTACCCAGTCTGGAGCCCTCTGTCTATCCCTGGAACCTTTACAAGAAGGGTTGGGGCCAGGTGAGCATTCCTGCCCTGCCACTGTCTCATGTGGAACCACAGTTCAGCAGAAGCCAGTAGTTCAGTCTCTATGCCCACTCAGTCCTTGGCCTCTAGGCTGTAACTGCCAAAGAGTGCTGCATAGTGCCATTTGCAATGCTTTTGTGACACAGATGCTTACCTACTAGGAAAGGAATCAGCCCCACCACCATTTTCATGTGGGTCTCTGCAGAACCATCAGCTAGTAATTATATTTCAGCCCTTCCTGAATTAAAATTAGTGACCTAAAGGATAGCCATATAGGCTATTACCAACCTCCTGAGCCACCCAATTGCATTTTACATTCAGTAGTTAATATAACTTCAGCTGAAAGGAAAAAAACATACCAAGATGGCCTGGCAGAGAGATTTGCCATATAGCTTATTATAATAGCCCTTGATCTCATTCATGTCAACTTCAGATCGTGAAACCATGACTCTGTTCAGTGTTTTTTCACGTGTCCCAGAGCCCTGTTAGAAATAAATCATGATTACATCGGCATATGAAGTATAATTCTTAAATCAGGATGGTACGTGTTTATTTTGGCAACCTGTATGATTTTCACATCAAAAGGAATTGCGTGTTAAACAAAGGGAAAAAATGGATTGTTGCAATGTAAATCAAAAATAGCTGTGAACTCATCAGACCACATCTGTTTGAATGAGCAAGGGCCTCAGGCCCCAGAACCTTCACTCCCTCTGATCCCCTCAGATCCTCCCTTTCAGGCCCCTGACAGTATGGAGACATACTGATAAGTCTTCCTTTGCTTTCTGCTGCCCCTGGACTGTCTCTTATAGTGAGGGTCCATAGAGAAGCAGATTACCCTGTGGTGTGTGGAGGACAAGTGGAATTTCGCTTGTTTTCAATGTCAGGGAAACCACAGGCTCTCTATTAATATTAAATAGAAACATGAGGAGGTGTCTTCTCGTATTGATATGCATGTAAAGCCAAGTATAACTCCTATTAATGCTAACGGAATTTATGTGAATAAACTTCTAAGCATGGGGATGGGGAAACATCCTCATGACAGTGGACTAGATGATTTCATGTGATCTCCACAATTCTACAGTGACAAGGACATATAAGTGACTAGATAGATACAGGTACCATAGGCATTCTTTTACAGTTCATGCCAGGCATAAAGACATTATCAGTTCCAATAGTATTCCTCATTTTATATAGTGTTAATATTGTTGAATCCAAATTAACTTTACGTATATCCACTGTAGATTTGTAGATGCAGATATATTCCTAGAGGGATAAGTCCCCAACCCTCTTATACCAGACTTGAAAGTATGGAAAAATCACTGATTTCTCTTCCATGACTCCCTCCTGAGGGGTTTTCCATGACAGAGCGCTTTTGGTCCAGTCTGTCATCAGCCTATATTTAAAAAAAATTATCCTTCCCCAAACAAAGTTTTTCAGCATACTTTACCTTCATTGCCAAGTAGAGCTTTTCTGCAAAGAAAGCCGGCTTGCTTGTGGCACATTTCACTGCAATGAAACAATGTGACAGTTACTTATGACAAAGTGTGGAAAGGGAACAATTTTTAAATGCGAATGCATTCTCGCCATACCGTGTGTAGGTGCCTCAGTTACCAGCACTTTTTTTTTTTTAAACTAATTTTCTATTTCCCTTCAGAACATATGAGAGACTTGTCAGTTGCTTTCGCACTCACTATATTCATACAGATGTAGATTCTCAGTGGGGGGAAGAGTACTGTAGACAGTGCTGAGATGGGATTTACCAGCATGAAGTTCAGAATGATGCTGCAGTTCTCAGGTGGCAAAGGGAAGCTGTTTGTTCAGTGTATAATGAAGTTTATGACAGAAACTGCTGGGGGTTGTAAACCAGAAGAAATTAACTATACCAACCACCTGACAAATATTTGATGTATTTTAGAGCGTGCCAATGATACTTTTCCATTTTTGTGCCCAAATTAAACCTAACAAAGGAATAAAGCTAGTTGGTGTGTTATGGTTGCATTAAACACTGAGAGCTAGGTTGAGAGTACAGTAATAATATATTTCACACCTTTGCAGCACCTTTCATCCATAAGCCTCAGTGTCTCCTGGAGCTCTCTGGTGCACAAGTGACATGCTCACTTCATCACACCTTAGGAAAATGACTGGCCATTCCACAGGCTGCAGTGCACAGACGGAGCATGGTTCTGCCTCATCTCTCCCTCTTTTTGAGTGGCATGTGCCCCAGGAGATGTTAGAAGGGAGATATTCTTGTCTATCAGCAATTTGTCCAAAGTCAGACAGAGTCAGAGGCAAAGTTAGGAATAGAATCCAGGTCTCCTGACTCCCAGTCCCATGCTCAGTCCACTGAGATGTGGTGTTTTAAGTGAGGATTATTCAGCCACAGGGTAGTCCCCAGTATTATAGCTCCCATCATTTGTACTGTTCATGGTGAATAGCAAGTTTAAAGGATATAACAAGACACGTGGAAATAATGTACAAATCTGCCTTGAGTCTTTAGAAAGATATTCTCCTAAGAAAAGCTTTAGGTGGATGCCTTGTAATATTTTATCAAAAATGCAAAGTAAATCAGTGTGGAGAATAAAAACTCTACAGCCCTGATTTTTATTTACACTGAGGCAACTTTATACCATTCTGGCAGCATAAAGAACCTTAAAGTGAGTTTAAAAATTACTTATGCTCTCTTTATGGTCCCTTTACATGGCCACAGAGGTGTAAAGTGACTTTAGTACAAATGAGAATCAGAGTCTATAGGTGGATTTAGACAAAAACATTTGTGTTTATGAAATGTGCATTTTCACACATTAATTTATATTTTTATTTATTTGAAATAACCCGTTTACTCCATTTTGTTCCAGTTGAACTTTCCAAAGTGTCAGCTACCAAACTGTTATGTACAGTAACAGTGTTAGTTTTTATTGAAACACAATAGGAGACCAGGATTCCTTCCCATTGGGGTGACAAAAGACAGTTTACTTCTGACATTCACATAGTTAATGTGGAAAGAAGTTCAGTTTAGAAGCAATGAGTTACTTGGCAAGCGGGATTACATACCAATTGCTGTCAGACAGTTCTCAATGTCGCCTTTCAACTCCAGGTCTAGTGCCTTGTTCATGTCATGTTGGCTGTATTTAGTATATTTCTGAAAGACTAAATATGGATATTAAGCTTAATGAAAACTGTGAAAACATGTTCTTGCTCTCTTTATTTTGTTAATGTTAGACAGTTCTCTGATGTCCACCATATGGAATGGACAGTTAGCTACGAGTTTGATGATATCCTCAGATCAGCAAGAGATATGCAGTATAGGAAATAAGCTATTTGAAGAGTTTGCAGCAGCTTGATTTTTTCCAGTTGCTGACACAGGAATTGATGTACACATGACAGAAAGTGTAGTTCTGTTCCAGGCCCTTTTAACCCAATATCCTGTCTCTGACAGTGGTCAATAGCAGATATATCAGAGGAATTGACAAGAAACCCCATTATTATACCTGCCCATATGGGAATGATCTTCCTAACTTCAGTCAGTTAGTGCATTGGATTGTTCCCTGAAGCACAAGCATTTTTCCAAAAAGCAAATTAAACCAGATACATGTCTACTGCATTTACTCTAGAAGATCCTCAAAATTGGATGCAGTTCAACCCATAGTGTGAAATGTGAACTTTATGCAGCAGTTTTTGTATATCATTGTATACAAAATGTGTGTATTGGGTATATATCTCATGACAGTAATTTATTCAGGCCTTTGCTAAAATAACCAGGCCATAAAAGTCTTCTCATGTGCATGTTTCTGTTCATTAGGTTATACAGTATCTGTTTATATGGATATAGCACCTTTTATCCAGAGGGATCCCAAAACACTTAACAAAAATGATTTATAAGTTATATGCTGCTTTACAACAATGCACAATGTTTTAGGCCAGGAGATGAAAATTACTCTCCAAAGTTTCCAGTTGAAATTGCAAGAGAAATTCTTAACAAGCAAAATAAAATGTCCCAGACTGTAATTTGTTTAGGATAAATTGAGATTACATTTCTACTTCTATGAAAAGTGTCATGGGATCTTCAGTGACAACAAAAGTTCAGGATCTTAGTTGTACATTTCATCTTAAGGAAGGCTGGGAAATTTCTAGTTCAGTTTGCCTGACTTTAGAAATTGGGGCCCAGCCCAACGTCATTTGAAGTCAATGGAAAGATTGTTTGATTTCCGTGAGCACTGGTTAAAATCCTTAGTTGTTTCAATATTTCTGGCACCTATTACTCCGATACATGAGCTGTGCATTTTTAAAACACAGTTCCCCTGAGGCAGAAAGCTTCATTCAACCTACCCCTTCGAAGATGTGGGAAGCTTCTCGTAGTAAGGATGGTAATGAATGTATTGATATCTGTTCCTTTTCTTTTCTCTCCTGCTTCGTATAAGGCCTATTGTAAAGCACAGAGGTTTACATATTATCCTTATAATGAGAAGACCTGAAATACTGTACATCCAATGCTGTCATCCTCAGCCAAACATAGGCCTTTGCACCATGGTCTTCATCAAAGGCTAAGGATATTCCATACATAATGTAGAATGCCTCACATTCCCACAAACTAATCCAGAGGATTGTTATTCTAAGCTTTGCCCACTAGTACGGCATTCTTGGCTAACATCATAACAGTCCCATAGGGCACTAGGCACCTGTGCTTGGCATTTCCAAACTTTTTTAACAGGACCATTCCTGAGAGAAATATGCTGTGTTGTGCTGTTTGTGTGGAAAGTACAGGACTGACTGGCTTTCTATTGCGGGACCCAAATGTGACATTAACTCAGACAAGAACTCCACATAAATGGGAAAGCTACACACTAGATCTTCCTTTTCTGGACCTTTCCATGAGGTCCATTAATGGAAAACCAGAAGAACCAAACTCATCTTCCTCCTTTTCCCCAGCTCTCCAGACATCCTTCACCCACTATAATCACCTGTGGAATGGTACCCCCTTATCATGGCTAAATCCATCTAGCAAAGGAATTGACAATATTACCCTCTTCAGAACCCAACAATGATACACTTTAATTGACCTGTAGAGATTCTACTGAGTGCTATAATGTACTCCTTCTGTTTTAAGGGATGAATGTGTTGTCCTCTCAGCCGTGCATGCGTTTGAAAGAGAAAAAGTGCTAGGAAACTGAACTCACAATTTGCAGGAATGAGGCTAACTGGCTGACCTTTATATCAATTTTGAGGTTGTTCTAGCTCGGAGTTAGAATAGCGATGACATGATTTCATCTACAGGCATAAAAGCTCAGGATAGACTATTATTTCTGTGTTGTTGGCTAGAGTGTTTACTCATAATAAAAATCACACTAACCTAGAAGCTGTACTATGGGAAATTTTTGTAGTATTTAAATTTTCATTAAAAAGATTCTAAAATCTAAAGTAATGACATACTAATAACCATCAAGAAATCTTGAAAGGCCTATGATTACAAAGCTAAATCTACAGCTAAAAGGAGGAGTGCTACAAAGTTTACTTTGGCTAGGATGCTGTAGGTGGATCTTCCCACCCATGTATGCTTCTTTCTCTTCTCAGAGATTGGCAGATATGTTGGTTTTTATAAATGAAAGGAAGAGGTCCTGGGTAACTTATCAGTCACACTACAAATCTCTACTTGCTCATGTATTAACAACGTTCTCCAAGAAAAGAGGCTCAGTCAACCCATAAACTATAACTCCCTAATAAAGGATCTTGGGTCGGGTAGGGAGTACAGCAGGTAATGTAATGTCCTCCGCCAGAGAGAATGTGCTAGTTACAATCTATGTTGAGCATGGAAAGAACTCAGAAAGAAAACATTTCTCAGGTAGAGTACAGAGCATTTTCTCACCCTTGCATCATTGTCAGCAAGCTCTTCATTCACACGAGCATCTTCATTTCGGTCACCCTAAAAAATTTCATTTTCTCACATTATCATTTATATAACCCTGGAATGAGTCTTGTTTCCCATTAAGCCATTTTGGCATGAAGTTTTAGAGTACTAAGGTAAAGTTCCAATAGGAAATTCAATCACTCTAAGAATGAAATCAAAGCATTTGCAAGCCAATCAGGTTTCCTTTATTTAGGACCAGATTTGAGTAATGCCTTACTTCTCGAATAATCATATGAGCTTCAGTGTGACTACCTGTGAAGTAAGATACTATTCACCATAAAATAAGGGGTGTCAGAATCTAGCCATTAGGTAGAAATTCATATACTGATTTCATCTTAAGACAGACCTTTAATAAATTTTATTCAGATGAAGGATTTTATCTCAAGATGATATTTGAAATCTCAGTCCTATACTGGGGGGGGATATTTCACACAGATTGTGACAGCTTGAGATCTCTGAATCATGGAGTCTGATATCTTTTGAGTTTACAGAACAATTTATATATCATGCCTACTAACGTTTTCTCTAATCTGCTTTTGAATATCTGCATATAGGGCATTCTGTCCACCTCCCACACTTTCTGCTTTTATCCAGTTATATTATTATTAAGACATATTTCCTAATATGTAGCTGAAAGTTTTACTTCCCTATTTCTTGGCATTGCTTTTTAACTTGCCATCTTTGGAGACTGAATAATTTCTATCACTTTTCATTATTACCTTCAAAATGCTTACAAACTCTGATCATGTGAAAAAGTTTAAAAGCAAACAGATGACAGTAAAAATCAAGATTTTTCTTGTTTTCATCCTACTACAAGTTACATTATTATAAATATCTTCACTTGTTTAAGAGAAATTTTGCTCCACATAGATTTCTTTTTTGGATTATTTTTAATATACAGTAATAAGCATTTAAAGAAGTTAACATGCTTTCTCTGGGAGATGTACATATATCATCTAATTCAACAAGACTATTATCTCTTATTAAAAAACAAAGTTTACTGAAAGTATTTGAACATGGCATACCTTGGCTAGAGCAAGTAAAGCCTTTTGGAAATCTCCAGATGTATCTGAGGCAATGTCTTTTGCAAGATCTCTCTTAAGCTCTATAATAAAACAAAATAAAAAAAAAAAAGCTTTGATATTGTAAAGAATTCTTTCATCATATTTATAAAAATATTCCCTCCAGTTCCAAATCTCCCACTTAAATGTGTTTATATCAATATTGGAATTAGTAATTTACTTTGATTTGTGCCCCATTGTTTTCTTTGTAGAAAGCAGTCTCTGAATAATTTCTATGTGCCGCCTCTAATTTGTTTACTAATAAATTGAGATGAACTGTGAAGTCTGGATTCAGATCTAAATGTCTAACCTTGGGAATAGAAGGTGGAAAATGTTTTAGATCCATCTTTTATAAATTCCTTGAGTGATATTTTCCATAAGGAGTCTGGTGTCTCCATGGGAAGAAGCAGGAGACAGTAAAATCTCTCCTGCCCCTCTGGAGTGAATGTTTTTATGCTATGAATTGAATTGCTCAGTCTCATGGGCCATCGATGCTTCAAAACCACCAACACTAAGGAGTAGAACAGCTTGACAGAACAAGCCTTTATTCCTTCCCCAATGACATGTCCTATTCATGTAATTTTACAACCTATGAATTACCATCCCTGTAGACTCTGTTGATTTCTCTGATTTCCCTGTTGCTCCTTGAAGCCAGAATCTCAATTAAGGTATCTTCATCAGTTCCAAGCCCCTGTTGGAAAACAGTTGAGTGAATTTTGTCTGACCTTATTTAACTCAGGAAACACTATATCTAAAGGCAGAGAACCACATGTGATAACTATAAAATCAATATCCTTGATTACAGAAGCATATATGTCAGGAAGGTTAGTGCAGCTGTGAGACCATACGCAGTAAGCCAGGCCTTGCAGTAAAGCAGAAACAAACATTTCACACCATCTTATAAATTATCTTTACTGTAGTTCCTCTTTATCATACTTAATGCTACTAGTGCCTGAGAGAGATATTACAAAGACTGAGCATCTTATAGGTAGGGCTTGCTGTGGGTAAACTCGGTGGAAGGAAATACAATTACTTTTTTTTTTAATTAGTAATTTAATAAATACTTTAGGGAAATAAGGGAAAGAGCACAATTTGTTCAACCCCTGTCCAGGGATGCATTTGCCAACTGAACTTTTGCTTTTTTACTACCTGGAATCTTTCTTGTTTAGTCTACAAAATGAACTGTTCAAGAACCAAATATTCAAGATGACTGTGCACATCAAACTAATGCAAGTAAAATCAGATGTTAACAAACTTGATGAAATAGTTAGTCATGAAACAGAACAAAAGGGAATGCTTTAGCAAGTTCAAATCGATAGCTTGGCTTTATTGCACCATGGTATTAAATAATCCAGTTTTCAGAGTGTGAAATGCTCACACTTAACTGATTTTCACTTGCAAGTTATCAATGCATTTTCAAAAACTTTGAAATAAATAATGCAGATATTACTTTTGTCTGATATGTTGAATTTATTAGCCTTCTTATTTGGCACTGCAGACAATATTAGAATTTGAATATAATTGCAGAATATAAGCAAGGATAGCAACAGAGTTTTTTTAAGTTGGAAGTTGTGCTGAAATTTTATTACCATACCTTCATAGAGGCCCTGAGCTCCTCAGCATCAAATTGGGCTGGAGTTTTCAACAAAGCCAGGACAACATTTTCAAGTTGACTTTTGAGGGCTTTTTTCAAAGCATCTTCCAGAGGCTACAAGGAAGGATACACAATTGTAAACTGGCAAGCTTTAAAGACTCACAGTTCAGAAGCACCCAGAAAATGAATGTGCAATCCTATTCCACCTTCCATCAGTACCTTAGGAAAAGTTCATCTTCCATTACAAAAATCATGTTATAAGCTTTGTGTACTTTGTTTGCTTTTATTCATGTTAATGATTCTTTAACTAGCTATTACAAAGTGTTCAGAAGTGCTCTCTCTCCTGCATACTGCACTGAAGACAAAATTAAACCAAAGCAAACTTTCTAGCTCTTAGAAGAAGCTAACATTGTTACTGTGACCATGACTTGCTTCCATGTGCATTTTGGGGGTCTTTTGTGTTTGCCTGGTCAGGGATATAGAAATTGGAAAACTACCTTAATAAAATGGAGATTTCCCAACAGTTCAGTACTGGGCAGTGTGAGGTATTGTAAGTTTAGGATTAGTAGTGGATCTTGACAAGCCCTATATACCAACTCTCCCTAACTTCAATGCAGTTCTTGATATTTCAGTGTGCCCCAAAATTATAGTCCTATGCCCCCCACCTGCAATACATTCATCTAATAATTTCTTTAAGAGCCTGTCACCTCTTTACTGATACACCAAGCATGGGTACTCTGTTCTGCAAGTTAGGGCTTCCTAAATCAGTGGGGTTACGAAGGGAGCCAGCACTACATTTAATAGTCAGTGTCTGCTGAATTCTGTTTAGGTTCTGATGCTCCACCAGTCACTAGAGTACATGGTTCCCTAGTGAATATTTTTTTTAGTTTAGTTTTAGTTTAAAATTCTTATTGTCTCTGGGGTAGGGTTTAGGCTATATAAACCACACTGAGGTTTGCTGAGCAGCAAGACAGGAAACCTACACAAAAAAGAGGCACTTTATTATAACTGTTTTCTTAGTGGTTCTCTGCAGGCTGCTTCAGAGTGAGTAACTTGATTGCTGGTTTCCTGGTGACTTAGCAGGGGAGGTAAGAGCTCAATAATTTAGGTGTGTTGATTGTTTAAATAATATTTCAGTAAACAGCAAAGTTAGAGTAGACTGGAGAGTTTGTTGCGTGGGAGGGGCGGATGCCGAGCTAAACACCTTCTCCAGGAGATACAATAATCCCCAAACTCCCTCAGACCACATGGGGAAGTGTGTGATCTGAACCATCCACTATGACGGAGCAGCCTGTGCATCAGGCTCACTCAATGGCCTAGTGTAGCAGGAGAAGGTGTCCTGCTTCTTCCCTCCCCGTTTGGAATAATGAAATGCAATAATGGACTGGCCACAAATGGAAAGATTCTCCCTAGTTCTCCAAGCTGAGATATTGTGATTGGAATTGGCCCTTATGCAAGTTGCGCAAGATTTCTTGCATCCTCACCCTGTACACCTGCACAAGGGCTAGTCACAGTCCTGCCCTTTATGTCTACTTTTCTATATGAATAGCCAATCTAATTGTATATAGATACCCAGGATAAAAAGTAAACACATCAGCTCTTCTCATGCTGAGAATTGCCATGTTGGAGCATAATCCCACAAAGTACTAAATGCCTCCAAAATATTAGTGAGAGCTCTCTACTCCCAATGACTCTAAATGAGTCCACTGGGGCTTTAGAGTGCTCATTAAGCTAAAAGATTTATGGCCTTTGCTCATTTAACTGTGCAATGTAATTGCAATACAACATTATCATCCCCTGCCACAGCCTTCAGCAACTACATGGGGAAGATTTTTTATAATATTCTGTTTTGGGAAGCTAAAGCCACGTGGACTGTTTGGACTAGCTGCAAAAACTGAAAACCACAAATTGCATATTAAAGGCAGCTTGGTCATTACTGTACCTTTCCTTTAGATTGCTGGTATGCAGCTTTGATCTGCTGGCGCTGTCCATTGTTTCTTTTAGTCAGGATATCAATGATGGTCGCTTCATCCACACCTGAAAGTGATGGAAAGCAAAGCTTTGTAAACCATTTTCATAATCCTTCCATTCTGCTTGCCATTGTTATGCAAGTTAAATTATGTAATCAAATCATGATTTGTATATTATATTCTCTGAAATTTGTTTTGTTTAGACACATTTACATTTATCCAAGAAGACAAGGTAGGAATTAATTTACTAAGTTGTGATTCCATTCAAGAAAGCAGTTAAATAGGTTCCTTAAAGGTTGTTGAAATCCATGCTTGCTATGGGGTCACATACAAAGTCATTGAAATGTTCTGAGGGAGTTACACACAATAGGCCATAGCTAAACAGAATATATGCTATTAGCTGTCACACTCACATTTAACTTCAGTAAGTCTAATTGAAAAAGAGGTCATATTCTGGACAAAGCACCCAATGTGAAATTCATTAAAGCCAAAAGAGTAATTGGAACAGCACATAGCACAGTATCAGCAAATTCACTTCTTAATGTTAGGGACATTTTATGGGAACCAAAATCATTTACTTGGCATGTAATAAAATTCCCCTTCAGTTCCCTAAAGATTCAATTTAGAATATTGTTAGCCTTTGTGCAATAAATGCAAGAACTGTTAATGCAGCATTATAGTGTAAAACTGAAAAACAAAAGTTAAGTAATCAAAATGTTCAAGTTTTTCCCCATGTGGCCCATTCAGAATGCAGCGGTTTTGATAACTCGCTCATCTTTTAGTTCTGTTGAATGCTGTTACCTCTGGTTCTGTCATTTTATTTAAGGTTATTCATTTTCATCTTCCCTGGGGAAAAATCCTAATGCTGTACTTGTGTGTTATATTTTTACTCTTCTTACCTTTAGCAGTTATAGCTTTGTCCAATGCGGCAACATCAGATGATGGATTGAAGTTAGGGTAGGTATGAACTGCAGATCCGCCTTTTGAATTTTTCTAAAGGAAACAGGATTTGGTCATTTCAGAGACTCACTTTATGCAAAAAAGAAACTTCTGTGAGTTTCCTAATTGGGAGAACTGTGCTATTCCATACCATTATCAAGGAAATGAATGTTATCCCTTTGTGACCCCATTATTAAGGAAAGGAAAGAGTCGAGCACAAGGCTATTTGTTTATATTACTACCACCCTACCACTGACTTGTTGTGACACCTTGGGCAAATCACCTAGGACCTGTTTCTGGTGTCACAACACCAGTGCACCAGGAGCAACTCCACTGAGGTCAATATGTTACACCAGTGTAAGGGCATGTCTACTCTACAAAGAGAAGTCAACATTAGGCAGTTTATGTGACCTAACTATGCAAGCATACAAACTACAGTGTTCCTCCTGCCGCTGTAACTCGCTTGTTATGCCGACCTAGTAAATCCATCTCTACGAGAGGTCTAAGGCTTAGGTTGACATAGTTCCAGTGACACAGTGTCTGTTTAGACACTAATTACTTGCATCTCCTGTTGGCTGTCACAGTGGCTGACAACCAGAGCCATGAAATTGACATTCTTGTCAATTCTTGGCAAGAATGTCAATTTCACTGCTGGTAGGGTACCTCTTTTGAAATTGTGTGTGCGCATGTGTGTGTATGAGGGGGGGAAAATGTTCCCGCTGTGAGTCCCAGCAGAGATGACAGCTGAAGCCTCACTGCCTGGCACTGAGAGCCTGGGCTGTGGGATCCCTATAGAGCTCCCAGCTGGAGCCCGCTTGCAACCCAGGCTCTCAGCTCCTCACTCTGCACAGAGCTCCCAGCTGGAGTGTAAGAATACCTAATCTTTCTATGCCTTAGTTTACCCACAGGTGAAATGAGATGAACAGTTACCTAGCTCACAGGGTGTTTGTTGTGAAGCTTCATTCATTAATGAGTGTGAAATGCTTTGAAATCCTAGAATGAAATAAATAATAAAAGTGCAAACTATTGCAATTAAAATCTCTTTGGGTTGCACTTATACTACTGCATCAGTCTAGTCAAATGCAAACATCTGAACTTTCATAGAATTAATCATCTGTCCTCTATTTTCAGTTTTATCTCTTTTGCCTCTCTCTCTTTACTGGGTATATTTTAATGAATTTTGGAAGTGAATGATTAAGGAAGATGATATAAGAGGCAACGTGCTAAGTGTACATGCATCTGATGCATAGGACAAAATGAACTACTTAACAGACCTGAAAAGAGCTGATATCTCAGTAAGCAACTATATGGATGGCTTTCTTCCATAATTTATATCATTATGTGTTTTTATTAACGTATACCTGTATCTTGACAAAGCTAGGCTAGGGAGAGTCACATGTACTTAATACCATTAAATGTGCCCCCAGAACCACTGTTGGTAGTCGTGGCACATTAAGAGGAGGCAATGCCTGTTTCAGTTCCCTAGCGTCTCAAACATGTCCTATGATTTATTTTTTTACACTGACTGCCATGGCAAATCTTTTGAACCAAAGCAACTGCTCATGAAAAGTGGTCTGGGCTGTAATGGAGCAACTGGGGATGTCATGCTGGCAAAAGGGGAGCCTGGCCAGAAGGCTGCTGTGCACAGGCAGCCCTTGGATGGAAAGGTCGTAGGACTGGGGTGCCACAAAATGGTTTAAAGCCATCTTAGCCCACCGTCTAGACCAACACCAAGTACAAGTCAGCCAGCACAGAGGAGTTGTGCAGAAAACCCCACTTCATGCTATTACAATCTTTCCTAGGTTCCTTTCCTCTCCTATTTCTTCAAGGAATGTTACATTCCATATGCACCGGTGAGAAATCACAGTGTATCACTTTATTTTTACTGACACTGACATCAGTTTGCCCACTGCCCTAATAAGCTTGGTCATCTTGAAGATTCTCTGCACCCTCCCAGGGGTGCTGGAACAATTTGTATAGTGGGGGCGCTAAGAGTCATTGAAAAATTGTAAACCCTGTCTATGATGGAAACCACTTCAAGCCAAAAGGTGCAGCAGCACCCCCAGCAGCCCTAGTTCCAGCACCTATGTATCCTCTTGGCGTATCAACAATGTTTCATATCTCTATCACCAGAACTTTTTAAGATGATGCAACATATTCCGTTTTGCAAATCTGGTATCATTGATGAGACTAGGTCCTTATTTTCATCCAAATCATGCCAAATCTGCATGAGAACAAAGAATTTATGTTGGTTGCCTCAGTTCCTCCATCACATAACTAGTCTTAGACTCTTGGCTTCCTGGTTGTTGGTTTGGGTTTTTTTTTAAATTTTCATGTTACTATGTCCTAGGAGTTCCTGTGTCCTCTTTAAATGTCATTTCATTCTGATAGTTTTAGGTGTTCCTATTCCCTTGTGTGGCAAATGGACTCATTTTAGCCTTGCTGCTTACAGCTGGCTAAAGAGGACAACATTTCATTTCAGTAACTGAAACGGTTGTCCCAAATGGGTGTTGGATACAAACTGGAGACTAGATGTTACTTCATTTAAATAAGAATAATATCTGTTATCTGATACTGGACTTGCGATCATAGACTCATATGCCAGAAATACCTATTGTAAAATCCTGGCCCATTGATGTTAATGAGAATTTTGCCATTGTCTTATATAAGGCAATCATTTCATCCCTTGTATGAAACAAAACACTGCCATAATGTTGGAATCTATCTATCTATCTGTGCTGATGTTTTAAAGCTGTTTTAAACTGTATTTCTAAAGTCATTTGTAAGTGAAAGTTATGCTCTTGGAGGGTCACAGTACTTACAATGCATTCCTGCTCCTGATTGTCCATAAACCAGGCCTGCTTCAGAAATGCTTGCACCATCGACATGTTGGCTCAAGTTTCTGGAGGAAGAAAATGAAACATTAGAAAACAGAATTTGGTGAGGAGTTAAACACTGGTGTGAGTGACTGTATAAAGGTATGTATGGCAGCCCTTATGTTATTAAGCAACTGCTCATACACAGCCTTAGATATTGAAACATGTTTTCAATACAGAGGAGATCATATCAGTGGCTGAACTAGTTTGGTATCCTGTTTCCAACAGTGGTTAGTATCAGCAGTTTCAAAGGAAGGAGCAAGAAACCCACAGAAAAATTTCTTCCTTGACCCCCATTAGTTAGAGGTTGCTTAAACCGTGAAGGTTTGTATTCTTTCAAAAGAAACTTTTTATACACAGTGCACAACAGCTTAGCAGAATTCATAAAAGAATTAGACGTTCATATGGCTATGAAAAATCCAGCATTATAAAGTATCCTTTTAGCAGCTTTAAATTTGCTGCCTTTCAATTTTATTGAATGTCCCCTTGCTCTTGTATTATAAGAAGGTGAATAGGAGTGCCTAGTCTACCTTGTCCACACCATTCCTTACTCTGAACGCTTCATTCATGTCCCTCTTATTCATCCTCTCTAGTTTTTACTGAGATGGGAGAATTTTCCACAACAGAAGAAGAAAATGATATTAAATATCATCTATTTTTTTTCCCCAATGAAAAATTTACTGGGTCAGAATAAATGTGTGATATTTTATAGTACATTTATCATTCTATTTGGTTTGGCTTTTGAGTACATTAGAGCTGGGGTTTTTATTATATATAGTGTGTTATTTTAATCGTTGTTTATCAGATTTTAACTGTGTGGCACAAGTGCCTCTGTGAGGGTGCACTTGTGCATGTGGGTGTGCGTATGTGTGTATGCGTAAACCACTGTGAAAAGACTGAAAAAAATAAATGTTCTGATTTAGTCTCCGAACCACAACAAATATAGAATTAAAGGCTGAAACTTCATCCTTATACTACCTTACTTATTGTGACTATAGGAAATTAATTAAGAGAGCTTGGTTCAATCCTGTTTTAAATAAATGGAGACAAATGACCATTTCAGGATTTGCCTGAAAGAGTAATTCAATGTGTGGTACTCAATAGAAAAAACAGCACTTGAAACATATATTATAAAGAGGGGATTGATGGGTAAACCACACTGAGCTACATTTTTGCTCAGATTGTTGATATTTAATGAAGGGTTTGATCAGATCCTACTGTGGCACAGTAAGAAATAGTATCTAAATAAAGTATCCTGTACACTTAAGTTAGGAAAACAAATCAGATTAGAGGATGTCTGAAAAACTTCTGACAGAATGTATGATGTTGTTGAAGCTGAAGATTTACTTTATATTTTTTTTAAATTTATTTTTGCTGAAAGCCCCATCACATGAATGACATTTGTGTCATTGCATCTCTTGGGTATAATGTTGAGACTATAAGATTGACATAATACTTAGAGGATTGAAGAACAATGTGAAGTTTGGGGGTGTATGGAATTTGAAGAGAGCTGGTCAAAAATGGGAATTGCCATCTTGTGGGAAATGCTAATATTTTGAAATTGCAATATAAAAATATTAATTTTCTCATGGAATAGAAAGTTCAGAAAAAATTCTATTTGGAAATATCAACACATTTTGTTCTAGTCTTATTGGATATTGAAAAGTATCTGCCTAAGCTGCCATGGTACCTCTTGGGAGTTGTAGTTCGGGTGCCTCAGACATCCATTTTCCTCTATGGGCTGGGCTCACTCCCTGGCCAGACTACATTTCTCATGAGGCACTAGTGTCATGTGACTCTCCTGGTTCACAGTGACAGTTCAACCAGAATGGAGACCACGGCGCATCATGGGAGATGTCAATCAACTCAGGAAACCTAGTCCATAAATGAGAATGGGGCCACAATGCACCTGAACTACAACTCTCAGGAGACACCATGGTCGCTCAGGCAGACAAGATTAATGTCAAACAGACCTGAAAATAAATGTCCGTTTGATTCAAGAAACTGAAATCTTTTGATTTGAGACAGCCTGACCAAGAACAAAATACTTAAGTTCAAATTTTCCTAATGGAAAATTGCAGTTTTCCATAGAGAACAGTGATTTTGGGGCAATTGCATTTTCCATTATAAAAACATTTCTACAGAATATACCTGAGCGGAGCTAATGTTAAGCATTTATAAAAACAAATAGATTAAGGATTGTGTATTAGCTGTTCATTTGGATCAAGAAAGTGCAAAGGTAGCTTAAAATTACCTTTGCAATACCACTCCTGAGTTGCACTTGGTGAGTCCAGATATAAGCTGTAATCTCTACTGTGCTTGAAATTAAATGGGAACGAATCAAACATTTAACTACAGTTAAAAGTTCTTGGGCCAGATTCTCTCTCACAGTTCCTGACACTCTGCTTTCTGAGAGGCACAAAAGGTAACAGAGAGCTCATCATGCAGGAGACCTCCTAGCTGGCTTAAAGTTGGTGGAGATGGCTCCTAGACCAACCAGTCCCCACACCACAAATGCCCTAGTGTAAAGGCTGTGATGCAGGTGAGATGAGGCTAGGTAGAGCACAGCCGTGTTCTTCACATTTCCAGCTACTGTAAGATCCTTTCAGGACCATAGGCAGTTGCTATAAATCTCTAGGCTGCTCTAACTTACAGCGAGAGTGAGTCAATAAGGCATGAGATTCAGTTAGCCATAACTAACTCCCTCTCTCCTCTGCCAAGCAGATCTTGGTGCAGGAGAAAATCTAGCCCCTTATTTCCCTTTTCTATAGAGACACTTTGATAAATAAAGCCATCCATTTTCTTCTAATAAACAATTCATATTTTTTTATTCGACAAGGTAAACAGCGCTCTTTGGTTTGTTCCTCTTGATTCAGAGGGTTAAGAAATAAGTGAGTCTACGTAATGAAATTCCTTGTTGACCCAGTTTAAACAAAGTATGTTGATTATAGCTGATAATAAAAGATTGCATGAAGACACTTCTCTGAGGGCACTCTTCAGAGTGAGGAGCCTAAGTTAGCAGTTGAGGTGGGTAAGAAAGGAACAGCAGCAAGACAATCTGAATTTGCTATGAAAAGAAGTGGGGAAGCTGGCTGGACTCCTGCCAGGATCATTAAGGAGAGGCACATTCTCCTAAACTTCTCTCCCCACTCCCCAGCTCAGGCTAGGGCACTATCTAGAAAAGACCTAGATGGAGAGGGAGAAAAAATGGCCAAGCCACAGGTGGAGGTGGGGAGGAGAGATTTTTTCCCCCTAACTATTCTGCTTCTAATGGGCATTTGAAAAGTTATTTGGCTGAGCATCAGACGTTTGGCCAAATTTTGTCCCACTATCCAAAAGCTGAATCTCTGTAGTAATATTAAACAGCAGCTAAACACTTTTTTATTTTCATCTTTGGAAACAAACCAAGAGATTGAATTTGATCTTACATTGCTTTTTTACACTCCATTGACTTCAGTGGAGTTACTCATGATTTACACTGTTGTGAGATTGGAATCAAGCCAAACCTTGGCATACCACATTTCATATAGGGGTTTACCTTGCCAGGAACTATAGCAGACGGATTAGCATGAGGGGTTATGTAGACACGCTAAATTGGTCTTGAAAGAGAGTCTATTAACAATGTTAAACCACATTAGCAAACAGTTTTGATAGTGTAGAAACCGGAAAAGTTTAGGTGTACCTCGTGTCCATGCCTACTGTACACTCCTGCCCACGCTCAGGAAATAGTGCTTCACTTTATATGTATCAAAAACTTGAAAAACCTGTCCTCAGGACACAAAAGTAGTACAGACTAGAGAGAAACAGCCTCACCCTTGGAGAAAAAAATTAATGGAAAGTCTGAGCAGACCAAGAACCAGATTCTGCAGCCCTTACTCATACTGAGTTGCTCTTCCATCAGTGTTTAATTATAAAAACATATTGTTTTCTTAGCTCTCTCTTTAAGACTATAGTCGAGGTTTCTTTTTCACTTACAGCTGAAGTTTGTGAAGCAGTGAATAATATATTGTTTTAAGCAGCTAATTATTGTTGAAGTAAAAGCAGTTTAAAAAAAAAAAAAAACATGTCCGTATGAGGGAGATTAGTTTCCTGTGATTCATTGTTTTGCTGTAAAAATAGCTTTCCATAGCAACCCATTAAAAAACAGAAACGAGCTCATTTCAAGCAAATTTGCTTTCCAATCCTTAATATTTATTAAAGACTTCTTTTGCACCTTAAGAAAAGAAAAACAACCGAGACGATTAACCCCTAAATGTAAATGCAATACTTTAAAACGAAGAAATGACCACACCCATCTCTGCCTGTGCCAACCAACACAATCTGCAGAAAACTGCACAAAGTCATTTGGTAAATGTAGAACACATTTATTAAAGTTTTCTAAATCAACAGAGACCCACAAAAGACTAAAAAATACATACCTTTTGCTTCACACTGCTAAAAAACGTTACTTCTCTGGAAGCTGCAGCCTGGAAGAGCAAGGGTAAGGCTTGTGACTTTTATAAAGCCTTTGGGTGACCACACCTAGCAACCAAAAATATTTCTACAACTCCAATGATTGGCTGCAGTTTGTCTGAAGGCTAAATAGTGGTTCTATGCAAACACACACAAATACAAATGCCTTGCAAAACTATTCGTTGGAGTGAACTAAGAGCAGATTTCAGAGTGAAAGAAAGAACAGGAGCAATGTTTTGGTACTGTACTTTTTTTACACTTCTGGGGTCAGACCTTCGCTGGTGTAAACTGGCATAAGTCCATTGAAGTCAATAGATTTTAAACCAAGTAAGCAAGATAAAAAGGGAGCTCAATGTTGAATGAAATCTTAATCCTTTCACGTTTTGACATACCTGGTTGTACAGCTTAAAAATCAAGACAGAAAGCAGCAGCAGCAGTTTAGTGCTGCAGGGAATCTGAGAAAGGGGTAAGAACAACAGATGTCTTCAATGAAAACTGGTGGCCATCAACCTTGCCTCCACTGGGGTCGATCTTGGATCAGAAATGGGTCAGTTTACATAGATGATTTTTTTCCATCTCACACCTTTTTATGTGCAAGAGAGGTTATTGGCCATGGACATTTTAGAGAACCAAGATCTGAAAACAGACAGGTTTAATGGGTGTGCCATAACTTGTATTTTTAAACATACAAATGGGCTGGAACGGCAACATTCAGATTTAGCTCTGGATTTCAAAGTCTTCAAAGTGTGTGGGGTTTGGTTCTGCACATAGACAGAGGGACCACCAGCTACAATGGATAGGAAATTGGTGTGCTGTGACTACTGCCTATTGTGCTGACCAGTAGTGTCTCATCATGTTCTTATGGTCCCCCTGTCTGTCTGTTGTAGCCAAGTGTCTTGTGTTATATTTAGAGTATAAGATCTTTGGGGCAGAAACTTTTTTTTGTTCTTTGTTTGAACAGCACCTAACACAATGGGGTCTTGGGCCATGACTGAGGCTCCTACACACTACTACAACACAAATAAATAAATTAAATAATAATAATGCAGTTGAAATTTATATATAAAGTTTGGATTTTTACCTCAAATCCCTCTCACAAATTTGCTACAGTTTGAATGCTTTCAGGTTCGGGTATGTTCTGCTTTGGGGTCCATTTTTAGTCAGAAGGTGCATGGAGGATGGAAGGGGGCGGATTTTGTTCCCAGAGAACCAACAGAGATTCAATGTTTTTATAAGCTTTAGCAAAATATTACCTAATAGCAAGTCACTCAAGAGAAAAAGAGACATAAGACAAATACTTTATGCAAATACTTTATGCAGTGTAAAAATAAATACAGTGGGATTCATTTTGAAATGTTCCTTGAAGAAACATATGGAAAAATGTGAAATGCAACCAAACCTACCATTTGCATATTGGTAGTTCTCGCCCTTATCTGAAATGAAGCAAACAGGTCAGGTAGCTGAGATATGGAAAGTTTAGATTATCCCCATTCTTTCTTTCTTTCTTTTTTAAGAATGAAAGAATAAGTATCTGCCTTCCATCTGGATTGGAGGCTTTAAACCACAAAAGTGAACAAGTTAGTAAAATTAGGCTGTATTCTCACAAGTCAGGCCCTTTTCAGTATGGGACCCACATCCATAATGTCTCATGCATATGAGATGTAAAAACACAGACTGTGGGTGAAAGTAAAGTGCAGTTTTCTACTGAGGGAGATCCATTGAAGTATGATATGCTTTAGTGCTAGACGAAGCAAGAAAGATCTGGATAGGCTTGGTGAATGCATTACCCTTCAGAATAGAGCAAAGATTTTCTGAACAAATCAACAGGGATATATATACTTGCAAAAACAAGAGCTTATACTGGGATGTAAGGTGAGGTCATCTACACCATTCTCCTGCCAGTGAATAATTGTCTCATGTGTACTTTCTCGAGTTCTATCCTTTATATTTTAAATGTCTCACAATTCAAAGCAGCAAAAGTATTTTTGTAGGAAATATCTTTTCTAACCAAAAATTCATTGACTGTTTTAGTCAGTTTTTCCACTTCCCTTTCCCCTCTATTTCATCATGCTGCTGAAAAGCCAGGAGATCAAATTTCAGAGCTAGTGAAAGAGAGACAGTCTAAAAACAAAGAAAAAAAAGGGGCCACCCATAAAGGAATCTCACACACAACATGCAGGTCCAGTTATAAAAATGGAATGGAATCCCAGCATTCTAGTTTCAGCAATGTCAGTAGGTTCTGAGCTCTCCATGGGTCTCTCTGCAGTTAGTACTGCAACAGGAGACCCCCCTACGCAGTGCAGTGTATTGGTGGAGGCAGAAACATTTCCAGCTGGAAATTTTTGCTGCTCTATCTCATCAGCTTGTGACATCCTGTGCTGTTTGTGCCTGTATTATAATTAAGGGCAAGACTCTAGCTGGCCTTTACTCCCTCCCCCTTCCAACTGCACAGCCACATGCAGAGCCACTCCTCAAATGATGTGGCCTGTGTAAGGGCCAGCCAGAATGGCAAGCCCAGTAGTCAGGAAGTGCAGAGGCTACTACCAAGTTCCTCCCAAAGGGAGGCACAAAGAGGTGGGAAGTAGGCAGAGCTATGGGTTAAAAAGATGTCACAGATTGTGCTCCTGCACCCCCATGCACCAAGGTGCTCCTGCTGCAGCAATGCAAGTTCATTCTACCCTCAATGCAGGGCTAATGCCACTGTTTAGCCCTTAGTATTGATATTACAGTAGGGCCCAGCAGTCTCAATCATGCCTGGACTCCCCTTAGGCTAGATTAAACATTTCATGAGTGGCTACTGTTTGGATCTGTTTGTTTGTATCTGAATGCAAAAGAAGGCCCATCCTTAGGAGTAAATTCTGCTAGTTCTTCAAGGGAGGACACATGGTTTCAGTGATTTTCTTCCCAATATACATACCCACATCTGGCAGAAGCAGGCACACAGGGAGCCCAACTGCTTGTTTCTGAAGCAGAGATAAGGTATGCTGCTGAGCACACCATCTCCCTCCAGCTGTCAGGAGCCATTCTGTTATTGTTTGCACTGTGCTGCCAGTAGAGGGAAACTCCATTCACTCCCTATAGCCTGGCTTCCCATTCCAGGCACCCCATTTCTGCGGGGGAAGCAGTATCATAATCACTTAGCACAAGCTTTGAAGCAAGTGTGTGTGATTTTGTATGCTGTGTGTGACTATAGTGTGTGTATTAGATGAGGATAAAAATTACAAGAGGGAGAACATTTGTGTTCCTTCCTCTATAACTTGTACCATGTCAATAATGTCTGATTCTGAATATTGCTACTTATAAATAAACAGTCCTAGACTATGAGCCTTTGCACACATTATAACAACTTCATTCTAGAAAAGAGTGATGACTCAGTTAACCAGCCAACCGACCAGTAATCTGTAAAACAAATTACTGCATTTTTTTATGGTCACGCTGACTGTATCGTACAGTACAGCTCGGTGAGAGTGACTCATTACTCCAATTTCAGGAAGCGGATGAGACAGCTCCACCCACAAAAAAGAAGTAACTGCAAACAGCTACAGAGAGAAAAACTTAATAAAATGCCACTCTTTTGATTTCAATATTTTCTGCAAGTAGAAACAAAAGGTGGTGGGACATTATAGTAAAAATCACTCCTGGAAGGAAAAGTGAAAAACTTATTCACAGAGCAGAAGAAAAATAATGGCCTTGGTAAAACGCTTGTGTATGCCTCATCAAATACTCCCAATCCATTATTTCCTGTTCTTACAGCCCTGTATTAAATATTTCTCCATTGTTTCCATTAATCAGAAAATTTCAGCAAGAACCAGAGAGTCCCTGGGCCATTCAATTTTATTCCTGGTTTATTTCAATAATACAGAATAAAGTGGTTTGGGAACACAGAGGACATACATAGATTTTCAGCTTTTGAAAATTTGAATTGAATCTAATTGCCATGCTAATTAATAGACAATGAAAGCATTCCTCAGAGAGGCCAGAAAACAAAAGTTTTGACCATAATTGAAAACTTTAAATAAGAATATTAGTCTCACAATACAGGATTCAACTACTTTCACACAGAGAAATTAAATCAGAGACATCACTGTTAACTGATAGCCCCTTTAATTTAGTAGCATCATAGCTAGAAATAGCACATTTGTCTGATACCATCATACCAGGGATAACTATAGATGAGAAAACGGAGGACTAGATAGCAGATCAGGTCCCTATCACATATAGTGCTAGATTGTACCTTTAGACACAAATCCTGACCGTAGGCTCCATGACTTTAGGAGCATCCCTAAGAGGCTCTGTACTCCAGAGACACCCATCAGATGCATAGCTCCCTCCCTGCTTCCCCCGTGTTTTGGGAGAGATAGTATTTTGCTGTTGGCTATATCAGCAGCAAATTATAGCTGTACTAGCTAAATCTCTGCTGACCAATGTGTTGAGGATAACAGGGCCTTAGCTCCATTCATTTCCCACCCAGCCCTACCCACTCTCTACTTGTTTTCTGCCTATCTACTCCGAGGTATGGGTGGGCAGAAAGCAAGCAGGAGTACAGCACCTCTTTGTATTTTACCCACACCCATGGTCCAGGTAGCCTTGGCAGGGACTTCAGGGGGATTCTCACTCTGCATAGGCATATAGTCCAAGTTAGAATTTAGTCCTTGAGCTTTATTGAGGAGGGGGATTATCCTAAATATAGATTAGTCTCTGCAGGATGTTCTTTCATTCTAACCAAACTTATAGGTAGAACTATTCTCCTGTCTGGCATGTATAATCATTTCTGTGAGATTAGAGTATTTTAAAATGTGGGGGGAAACAGTGAGAGTTCTAGAGAGTTAAGGAAGAAAAATGTATTGTCTTTCTACCTTTTTTATTCTGGAATAGAGAAGTGGTATTAGTCCACACTTGTAAGTGAGAGGAATAATTGTCCTTTACTCATCTGTCTATATTCCAGCACCACTGCCTTATCTAAAAAGGACAAGGAACCACTGCACCAGAACATTAATTAACACTACCCTGTAATCCTCATGATTAACTTAACTGCATTCAATATATACTGTATCTCAGAAGATTTCTAAGAATATGGAGGTGTTCTTTAAACCTCATGATAAACCACCACTTGACCATCCAGGATCACACAAAATGCTAGTGAAATTTCATGTATTCAAAGCAATAAATAATTATTAATAATAATTAGCCCATATTGTGATGGAGAACGGTGATTTTACCTATGTGCTATGACATGACTGATATCTTAGGATCATCTGAGAAACTAGAAGTGAAATCTTGGCCCAATTTAATTCAATGGGAGTGTGATGGGGTGTCTACACCACAGAGGTAATGTGGGCCAGATAGGCCAGTTAATGTACCTGGCAGCACTACACAGAAAGCCAGACTTAATTGATAATGAAGTCTAGCTGGGGAGAGGCTGATTATAAAGCCAGGCAATTTCTAGCAAAAAAAGGTGCTTTTGGGAATTGCGACAAATAACATAGCTATGCTTACTGAGTATCAAGGCCAAGTAAATGTCAAAAACATGAAAAGAGTTCCTGGCTGGAATTTCCAAAAAGTAGGGCCTTTTCAAATTTAAGTGTGATGAATGTTTATGTAGTAACTGCACAAGAGAATTCTACAAAAGCATAATAAAAGGAATTACAGCAGCAGCTGATCCAGACGTACAAAGCATCAAACTGCCCCTGATTTACAAATCTGGTTCCCTGGTGGAATGTGGACTGTAAATTAGTAATCAAGAAAATAAATAAGCATACAAATATGCAAAACACAAAATGAATAGTAAAGATTTAATGGATTAGAAAAGATGTAAGGCAGTGGCACAAAGGGCTATCAAAAAGACAAAAAAATGAAAGTTGGAGAAATTTCGGTGGGAAATTGAACCAAGATTCAAAACTTTCAAAAATATTAAGCAAATTCAAAGAATGAATGGATTTTAAAGTATATGTATAGCTGGTCTTACTGTTAACAATGGAATTGAGGTTTCCAGTTTAGGAAAGGCAGATATTTTGGCAAAAGAATTCCAAATCGTCAATAGTGATATGAATCAAGCTCAAGTCTGGAAGTCTACATAGCAATGAAACAGCCTCACAGCCAGACTCTTTGAGCCCAAATCAGTTGGCACAGACCAGCCACAGGTTTTTCTTTGCTGTGTAGACAGACTCTTAGAAGCTTGGAATTTATCCAGACCCAAGTTCTGTGATTGACATGTGGCTCAATGATACCAACACCAATGGGTGTGCTGCAAATAGCCACTGGAGAAGCATCTATAAATCTAAGGATGAAACTGTTAGATCTAACTTTTTGGGCAAAGATAAAAGGGAATCGTGAAAATAAAAGTACAAAAGAGATCTATGAAGATGGCTGGGAGCTTAGCAGACAAAATCATAGAATCCGAAGTTCATCTAGTCCAGTCCCCTGCACTTATGGCAGGACCAAGCATTATCTAGACCATTCCTGACAGATGTTCATCTAACCCGCTCTTAAAAATCTCCAATGACAGAGATTCCACAAGCTCCCTAGACAATTTTTTCTAGTGCTTAACTAACCTGACAGTTAGAAAGTTTTTCCTAATGTCCAACCAAAAACCACCTTTGCTGCAATCTAAGTCCATTGCTTCTTGTCCTATCCTTAGAGGTTAAGGAGAACAATTTTTCTCCCTCCTCCTTGTAACAGTCTTTTATGTATTTGAAAACTGTTATGTCCCTCTCAGTCTTCTCTTTTCCAGTCTAAACAAACCCAATTTTTTCAATTTTCCTTCATAAGTCATGTTTTCTAGACTTTAATCATTTTAGTTGCTCTTCTCTGGACTTTCTCCAATTGTCCACATCTTTCCTGAAATGTGGCACCCAGAACTGGACACAATACTCCAGTTGAGGCGTAATCAGCATGGAGTAGAGGTGAAGAATTACTTCTCGTATCTTGCTTACAACACCGTATTAAACTATTGATACATATTTAACTTGTGGTCCACTATGACCCTCAGATCCCTTTCTGCAGTACTCATTCCAAGGGAATCATTTCCCATTTTGTATGTGTGTAATTGATTGTTCCTTCCTAAGTGGAGTACTTTGCATTTGTCCTTATTGAATTTCATCCTGTTTACTTCTGACCATTTCTCCAGTTTGTCCAGATCATTTTGAATTTTTCTCCAAAGCTTACAATTCTCCCAGCTTGGTATTGTCCACAAACTTTATAAATGTACACTCTATGCCCTACTAAAGGTTAAGATTCTGTCATGGGTATTTTTAGGAGAAGTAAGAGAGAGGTCACAGGCAATAAACAAAAATTCATGACTTTTCCTAAAAATACCCAATCAGCTGTTCCATGGGCCCCCTGCAGGATCCCTGATCAGCTGTTTGTCAGTAGGCCCCTGTGGGCCTGATCAGCTCTTTGGTGGCAGACCCTGCCAGCTGCAACTGGTGGGCTGACCTCCATCAGCTATTACATGGAGGCAGCAGGGCCAGCCAGCTCCCACCCCCCATCAGCTGTTCCACAGTGGTGGTGGAGTTGGTGGGCCCACCCCCCCATCAGCTGTTCTGCGCAGCCAGCTGGCCAGTCCTGCCTCCCATCAGCTGTTCTTTGGCAGCAGAGCTGGGCCTGTCCCCCATCAGCTAGGCGGGTCACCATCAGCTGTTTGGTGGCATGGCTGATAGCTGCTCCAGCCCTGCCCAAAGTCATGGAGGTCTCAGAAAGTCACAGAACCTGTGACATCTATGACCAAATCGGATCCTTATCCATTATCTTACTCATTAATGAAGACATTGAACAGAACCAGACCCTGAACTGATCCTTGAACTGAACCCCGAACCCACTCGATAAGCCCTTCCAACTTGATTGTGAACTATTGATAATTACTCTCTGGGAACAATTTTCCAATCAGCACCTCCATCTAGGCTGTATTTCCTAACGGTATGGATTGCATAGACTTCCTTGTACTATCAGGGTAAAAAAAATGTGTAAAATAGACATGTAAAAAAGAAAAATTGAGAGAACTGAAACATTTTAGTCATGGGGTATCAAATTACAGCTGGTCAGTGATTCCCCTATTTGTGAATTTGGAATTGTATGAAAAAATTGAGAAAAGGAAAAAAAATCAGATTTTGATCAATGAAATTTCTGAATTTATTTATGAAAAATGGGGCCAGCTTTGCCAGGTTTATACAGACAGATCAAAAGATGATAGCATGGGTTGAATGGGAACAGCCTTCTGTGCTCCTACTCTTGGAATCCAGAAATCTAAATGGCTATTGTGACCATTTTGATGTCTGAACTAATGGGATAATATTGGCACTAACCTGGGTAAGTTTGACTGGCTGCAGCTGTACTTTTATCTGATTCTTTGTCAGGCATTATGACAATCAGAACAGGAACTTTAGAAGGCTGAAATGACATAATTAGTGAAATAATGTTCCTAACTCCAGAAAATAATGCAAGGAGTTACCTGTGTAATAATAGCCTGGATTCCGGCACATATTGGAATACCTGGAAATGAGATGACTGACAAAGCAGCAAAACAAGGTCTAAAAAAATGAGGAGCTGGATATTAAGATATCCTTAGGTGGACAAGAATTTAAAAGTGTGGTCACAAAAAAACTTGCAAAGGAATGACAAGAACTATGGACTAAGGAAACAAAAGGGCAAAGGTTTTATAATGTATGCTCAAAAATCGAAGATTATACTATACTCCACAGTCATGACAAAAAATGTGAAGTAATAATTTTTAGAGTGTTAACAGGTCATTGTGCCTTAAATGATAACTTCAACTTATTAAAAAGACATAAAGATGGGTTGTGAAATGTGTGCAAAACCAAAGAAACTGTTGAGCATGTTCTATGCCACTGTGGGCAATACTCTATGAAAAGAAAGTTTCTTTATGAATAATTGAGTCAGCTTGGTATCAGAGATTTGTCCCTGAAGGGACTAGTGAGAATGTCAGGGAAATGGAATAGTACAGAAAAAGCTTTTCTGCATTTCCTTAAGGGTACTTGACTGAGTGAAAGGATAAAAACCTTGGTGAAAAAATTAATAAAGTGGCAGTCATAGATTTATATGATGAGGCTGCTGCGCCAAAAAACGAAGACAAAGACAAAGAAAGGGGGCTGCAGGGAGAGAATCTGAAGTCACTCTCTAGGAGATTGAAGAGGAGGCAGCAAGGACTCTGTGGTAGTAGACTTTGGCCGCCAATTACAGGGTCCCTAGATTGCAAGAGTGAGGGCCTGGGTTCCCCACCAGCCACCAAGGAAGGTGGGGTGAAACCCCCTAAGGTAAGGTGTGTAAGGACCACAGATCCTAGAGACAGACAGAAGACCTGCTGTAAGGTCGTTGGACTATAGCTGGTTGGACTTTGTTATCCAGAAGGAGTGGACTAAAATGTAACCTGGTTGGAGGGCTAAACTGAGGGAAGAGAGACCTCCGCAGCAATGAAGCGACCATCAATAGGGGATTCCATATGGGGAGGCAGCCACTATGTCACACCTAGCCACAAGGAGGCACATCTGTGGTGGATGGAACCCCTTCACAAGGAGTTTTGCCATCTACTTCAGTGGAGCCAGGATTTCATCCCCGGGATGCAGGTGCTGAAGATGTTTTTCCATGTTTTCCTGGCTAATAGAGATCAGTTACAGACTGTCTTCCATGTAGAAGCGTGTGCTCCCGCCCAGTTGTGGTGGCGAAGGAATTTATGTGGGATGCACTTGGATTTTCTCAGAAGCTTCTAGGAAAGAAGGCGGGAATCCCTCATTGCACAAATCTCTTAGGATACTACACAAAGAAATGTATTCCCAAATTGCAGGAAAGCTAAGCAAACCTGATGTCAAGGTTCTAGATTATGCGTGCAGACACTTTATGGGCCCAGTTCTTCTCCCTTGAACTCATTCTGTGGTAGTGAAATCAATGGGAATGTTTTCAGAGTAAGATGCCACTCAGTCTGAATAAGGGTGTCAGAACTGGGTACTGAAAGAACGAGGCAGTTGATTTACAGAATGTGCTTGGTTTATTCATGATATATATTATTGCCTACTTGGCCAATCAGAATGATGATTCACTGGAAACCCTAGAAAATATTATATGCAGTAATAGAACTGGCTGTGACAAAAAGAAATACTGAAGGCAGAGCCTGGCTTTAAACAAAAGAAGAGATATGCTTGTGCAAGTTCGTCTTCTGTGAAAAGGACAATCAGGTCCACCTTTTCCCTAATCCCCAAGCAAAATATAATTCTGAAACATCAACAATACTAAAGAGAAAATTATTTAAAGTAATTGAAGGGCAGTATGACTGATGAACTGTCTAGGGTACTGGAATGCACCTAAAACCCCGAATTGGTATATATAAATTGGGGGGTGAGGGGGAAGAAAGAAAGAGGTTCTGTCAAGCCATTGTTTATCTCTTTATCATTCTGATAGTTTTCTTTGTTACTACAGAGTAGAGCCACAATTAGTTTCCATTATATTGTGTTTTCTTTTGTCTTTATTGAAAATGAATACATAATAATAAGTTACCACGTAAGTATCCCATGATGGAATCATTCTGCCTTGCTTGTCTGTCCATTTTTTAAATGAAATCCCAAAGTACATTGGTACAATGAAGATAATCAATTATTCATGTTGTTTATTGGCATTATTATAGGTAAATAACTCAAATATATATTCTACCATTATTTTAATGATATGAAATATAATGGGTAAAAGATTAACATCCAGAAAGTATTCTGATATCTAGTGCAGACTTTAGAAGTGTTGAGTAATGTCAGCTTTTCAACTAGTTTTTCTTTCTCATTGTCTGCTCTGAAGGGATTCTAGAAATAGCTGAAAAATGGGGGTCTAGACAGGTTGACACAACAAGTTTATAAAACTTCAAGAGAAAACTAATAATAATATTTGGTACTGGGCATTATGGACTGGGCGCTTTTGGGAAATGAGAGACCTTTCATGACAGCTACATTCCACTGGAGCAACAGAACTGTCAAAATCAAGAGTGAAAATCTTGTGTACAGTAAACAAACCTTTCTCAAGAACTAGCCCTTGGTTGGGGGATTCACTTCTTGAAAAGATCAGCATGACCTCAAACCTCACCACAAAACACAAAACCTACTTCTTTGATGTATCCTTCCTTCAAGAACACCACCAAAATTATAATCACAATTTAAAACCGGAGACAGAGAATCCACAAGTAGAATTATAGTATTTTTAGCCTGCCTCCATGTTAAATTAAGTGTCTGTTCTTCATTTCAGATTTAAGATATCAGATCTTTTCTGACCTTCAACAAAGAATTTGGATCAGGAATACTGTTGCCAAGCATCTTGATTCATGTATCGAACAGCATTTGCTTCTTGTGCTCCCAACTAAGATAACAAAATATCTCCTGTTTTTATAATTGTATAATCCTTACTCCAGAGTGGAATACTTGAAGGATATTTTTGCTTTGAAGAAAGCACCACCCAGGGCACTAACAGGAATACCAGAGTTCAAGAATATGAGTCTTTCATGAGAAAAAATTAAAGGACTTGAGCTGATTTCATTTAGAAGAGAGAAAACTACAAGGGAATTGATTTAACTGCAGATGGGGCCAAGTCATCTCATTTGAATCTGGATTCAACTCCAAATCCAATTTTTTCTGTAGTTCAGGCACGTTTGGATTTGCATTGCCATTTTCCCCATAATAGAGATTGCCCAAGGCACGAAGTTCAGATCCAAATCAGGAACAAGATCTTAATTTCCTCAAAGGAGAGAGGTTCAAATGTGGTATTTCAGATCTGACTGATCTCTAAACTAAGTCAACCCTCTGGGGATTACTTAACCCAGTGTCTCAAAAATATTATCAGAACTGTTAATATTTTTAACAGCATCATTTAATTAACACTATACCAAAAGGAAGACAAGGTTCCTGGTCCAAGAAGCTAACAGTCTTCTAAATGACAGCAACCGTACAGTTTTGACACAAAATATACCAAAAATTACAATGTCCAAATCTCCAGTTGGTGTTGATTTTTAATGAAAATCTTTATGAAAATGGTATGTTTTTAGGAAGGATTTGTCATCTGGCAAACAAAAAGAGATAGACTGTTCCAAATATAAGGGCCAACACAAACAATGGGGAGAAAGAGAGTAAGAAAAGAATACAAAGGGAGTTGTTTGTAAGGTCTACAGACAGTCTTTTTCTTATGTTTGACAGTGGCAAGCACAATGGGATCATGGTCCATGACTGGGGCTGCTTGTCACTACCACAATAAGAGTAATAGAAGTTAGGTAAAAGGAGCAAAAGGGAAAGTTGGAGCTGCGTAGCCCATTATTCCAGAAAAAATTCTCAGTTGTGACCTTCTTTGGACCCTTAAATATTAACAAAACATTTTGGCTTTGAAACCTCTTGTATTATATAGAACCTTGGGTGGTGGGGAATGAAAAAAAAATTGATAAAAATTCGAAAACATTTGTTTTGTAATTTTCAAAAGGACCTGATTTACACAAATACTCAAATAGTTAATTTTAATTGATTTCTGCTTTTTCCCTTTTATCCTCTTCCATTCCTCCCCACCCTCTTTTCCATCCATTTTGCCTCTGAAAAAGGTGGGAGGGGAAGAAAATCAAAACCTAAAAACTTTTTGATTTTTCATAAAAATAAAATAGAAAATTTCAAAAAGTGAAAATTGTGGGGGGAAAATTGTTTTATAGAAACATCTTTTTTTGGTGCAAAAAACAGTTTTCATCTGAAAAAATTCAAACAGATCCACTATTATACTTTATTCATTTCTTTCAGATCATACCCAGTTCAGATGTTAGGAGATTTTACCTGAGATAGGACATTGCGCTAATGGAATGGTCCTGTGAGTTGTATCATGTATTAACTTGTAAATAGCTTCCAGCCAAAAGTTTATTCTTTGGCTTAATAGTGATGAATCAGCTCTGGAGTTTCAACAATAAAAAACACCCTTTTTCAGATTACATTATGAAGTCAAACTTCTGTTTTTGTTCCTCTGAGCCACAAAGGTGGGGCAATAGAACAGTAATAGCTAGCTAGGGATTCTTGAGCCATTCTGCATGCCCTGCCTAGGATGTTTCACAAAAAAACTGGGAGCAGCACACCTTACAGTTCTACTTACTAATGTTCCAGAAGGGATTAATACATGCATGCCTACCCCAGTGCTTGTTACTGGGTAGCAATATGAATATAGAGGAAGAGAGGGTCTGGGCCTGGTCTTTCCCCAAGATGACTACATATGCCTCCTGTAGTACATAGCAGCACACTGTCAGGTGCATTAGCTGGGAGCATGATGCTTGTGAGAATAAGTTGTATTCTGCCCTGATCTTTTTCAGATGCATGGGCTTTGGGGGAAGGGTAAGAGGCCTCTGTACACACTTTCCCCAAAGAGCATTTTTGCAACACAGGAAAGATATTTGCTCTAAATGTAGTAGTACATTACAAAAGTACATTACAAAAGCATCAGAGACTAAAATCCATTTCAGATAAACATGTGAAAGCTTGTGAATTTATTTGAACCCTTTTTATCTGAAATTGGACCTGAAATCACACTGAAAACAAGCTGCCTCATGAAATATTCAATGCTTCCTGGTTTCATGAGGTCTGGAACTGTGGCAAGAATATCATATTTCACATTCTTCCAACAGAAATTAGGAAGCACAGACATGCAGAAGATATTTTACTGAACATTTCTAGACCTCAAAAAGACTTGTTGATTTTAAATGAAGGCTGCAATTTGCATTGATTGTATCCAAAACAGTTCATCAATCTCTGATCATTTAAATTTCCTTTTCTCTAACAGTTTAGGGGGTGTCCTTTATTTTACACTGTTGTCACACACTTTAGAGCTCTGTGTTGCATACTGGTGCCTGGACAGGATGAGAGCTACACACTTAAGTGAGAATACAGAGAACATAAAAGAAAAAATTCTCAGCTCAGTTGTTACTTTTCTTAGGGCCGGATTGTGATTTGCCTTTCTCAGATACGTGGGGTTGGAGATCATGTTAGATGCCTTCCTGACAACTCTTGCACAGCCCACAAAAGGGCCAATCACAATAACAATTCCTATAAGCAAGGACTGCTCACCCCTACTTTCCTCAGTGAGATAATTGCCTGAAAGAATGCAGGGAGAGGGCAGGATATGGCCCCACACACCCCTCCCACCAGCTTCCAGACTAGGGCCAGAACAGCACAGTGTACAGTAATCTATGCCAGTGGTTCTCAAACTTCATTGCACTGTGATCCCCTTCAGACAATAAAAATTACTACACGACCCCAGGCCGGGGGAAACAAAGCCTGGCCTGAGCCTGAGCCCCACCACCTCGGGCAGAGAGGACAAAGCCGAAACCTGAGGGCTGCAGCCCTGGGTAGGGAGATGTAACCTGAGCCCCGCCATCCAGGGCTGAAGCTCTGGGGCTTCAGTTTCAGCCCCGGGTGTTGGGACTCGGGCTTTGGCTTCAGCCCCAGGCCCTGGCAGGTCTAACACCAGCCCTGGTGACACCATGAAAACGAGGTCACGGCCCATATTGGGGTCCCACCCCACAGTCTGAGAACCACTGATCTACGCCATCTGAATGGATGGTACAGTGTGAGCACCGCTTCTGTACGCCAAGAAAGTTGGGGAGAAAGGCTCAGTCTCTCTAGTTGCTCCCTCAGTGCAGTGGGGTTCTACTTCTCCAGCTAGCAAGCTATGTGGTAATCACCCAGTCTAGGCTTAACAATGGATATTTATGCTTTGAAGTATATACTGTGTGCTTTTGTATTTCTGAACTTTAGCCAGCTCTGATGCACAGCAGTTTTGAGCTGTATTTGACTGTTAAATCTAACCTCCTGAAAAAGCAGACATTTGTTGCCTTCAGTGTAAATAGCTACACAAGTAAATGTAGGACAAACCCTCAGTAGTAATTTCTTTAATGGCGTGACCACTGGCAGAGCAAGAAACCTGATCCCCATCAAAAGCAGGTCTTTTTTTCCCACTGAAAACAGTATCCTGTTGCCTGGCAAGGATCTTGCATTTTCTGAGATCAATAATGTGCCTAGTGCATAAGTCTGACATACAGGAGGTTTAATTTTTACCTGTGTGGAGCCAGTCTCTGATCTGCAGATTGTTTACCATGGATGAAGGTAAATTTGCTTTAGGGTATTCTCTAGTGAAAAGAGGTAAAATGTTTGCTCAGTAGAATTGCAGTACACAGCTTCCTAAGAGCAGAAGGCGTGTGCAAGGCAAACATTATTATTTAACACATTTGCTTGCTTGCATTTGGAAGCTGAGTGCAGAGCTTGAAAAATGACTAACTACCTCCTCTCTGCTTCTTATGCTATACAGCTAAAAACAAACTTCAGTAAAGCTAAGATGATCCAGGTTTCATATCTGTTTAAGGAATGTACAGAAAGAGCTAAGTTGTCAGTGTAGCAAAAAATATGCACTGAAAACTGTTTCCACTGATGGAGACGTGAAAGAACCAACAAACCTAATATAATCTCGCTAGAGTAAGAATATGTGTATTTAAGCTTTTATAACTGTCGTGGTGACTCACAGCTTTACTTTTGGAAGAGAAGAGGTTGTGTGTTGTTTTCAGAAGGCTTGAGATAGTGAGAGGATCACAAAACAGAGCCGGATCTCATGACTACTTCATATTTCCCATTATAAAGTCACTCCTTGATTTGCAAAGATTTTATAACCCTATTAAAGGTAGCATTATATATTGTGCATCTTTCTTCAGTCTGTACTGGACATTCACCAGGTCACTGCTACAGCAATGTGCTGGCTATCAAATCTAGATATAAATTTGCAATCGTTGCTACCTACTTAAGCCATAAGAAAGAAGAAGCCTATTCTGCAATCCACGCCCCAATGTCACACCACAAGACAAGCCTGTTGTATTTCAAATATGGTTTAACAATTGCAAATTGTTAACATCTGCAAAAAGAGAATTTAGGAAATGTAGCTCAAGGGTAAATATTCTGAATGTTGCAGTGGACAAAACCCCAGCTAACATTAATAGTTTGCTTTAGGAATTTGTCAAACAACAATTTTATTTGCAAGAAATTAACCTTTTAATGTGCTTTTTTTTAAAATTGGCACTACCAAAAATATGTAGATGTTGTAGATGTTAAACTGAGCAGCTAATCAAAGGGCTAATCGACACTTAATCTACACTTTTATCAGTACAACTGCGCCACTGTAATGGCTTGTCTACACTCGTGGTTCATTCTTGTGAATTCCCTCCTCCCCCCCAGTGATATAAATTTTGCCAGCATACGCGTGAGTGAAGCCACGTTATGTTGGCGGGAGCTTAACATAATAAAACCACCTAAATGAGTGGCAGTAGCCATGTCAGTGAGAGAGTGTCTCCTGCTGACATAGTGCTGTCCACACAAGCACTTACACTGGTAAAACATTTTTTCCCCCACACCCCTGAGTGACAAAAATTTTCTTGGTATAAGTGCTAGTATAGACAAGGCCAAAGTTTGGGGTCCTGGGGATGTTCTAGTTGGAAGTATTAATCAGTGATAGTCTGGTATTTCTCTGATGCAGTTTTGTTTATTTAGAAAGAATTTATAAAGTCCTGTGTCCCTGAACGCAAACGGAACAAAAAACAAAAGAAGCAGTTTTTTAGCTTACTGCCTAAAGCCTTTTTAACCAACACCAGACTCAAAAATTCTCTCTTGCTTTTCCCAGCATCACACTGTGCTTAAAGGCTCCTGCTTGGCTTTCTTTCCTCTTTTCCTCTGTCTCTCCATGTTCTTGGCTGTGACCTCAGTCTGTGTGTGTTCTCTCCCCCTCCCACACACACACCGACTCAAAACAATACTCATTCCAAAAGCTCCCAGGTGGGTTTACGTACTTCTTTTGTCTTAGAACAGGAATATGTTTACAGTTATATTAATTGAAGGGTGAGTTCACACCTATCAAGCTCAATGAGGTTTTAAGGCAACCTATAACAAGGTTTCATCCAGTTCATAACAATATCCTTTTAAAATGAATATAAAAATTAATTAAACACAATGGGACACATGCATCCTTGGTTTTCCTCCACTGATTTAAGCAGACTTACGTTAGGAATTAATTGGGGCTGTTCATGAAAGAGTAAGGGCTAGTCTAAATGGGAACTTAGTGCATAGCAAGACAAGATGTGAATCCACAGTGCGCTAGCCTGATAGGTGCTAAGTCACCATGTGGACCCTGCTACTGCACATTAAAAGTTCCATAGTGCGCTTTGACCTACTGCTGCAGTAAATCAAAGTGCACTACAGTATTTTTAGTACATAGTAGCAGGATTCACACAGCAAGTTAACATGAGGCAGAGTAGTGCGCTGTAGATCAGTGCTTCTCAACTTTTTTTCATTTGTGGACCCTAAAAAATTTCAAATAGTGGTGTGGAGCCCTTTGGAAATCTATTGTCTGTATACGTAGTTGAATTCTTTCAGTCAGTTTTCAGTCTAAAGTCTTTTGAGGATCCCTAAGATATAGTCCGCAGACCAACACAGGCTGAGAACCACTGCTCTAGATTTATTTACATCCCGGCTTGCCGTGCAGAATGTCTCCATGAAGACAAGTCAAAACAACAGAAGTGTTTAAACAGACTAATAAACCTGCTCATGAGTGCAATTATTAATCCATCTTTCTATTAGACTAAGGAGTGGAACAAATGAGAATAGGGAAGATAAAAGAAGGAACACAGGAATCAACTAAAAAGGAAGCAGGAGTAAGAAAAGGAAAACATAGCTGGGCCTGATTCTGATCTCACAATGGTGACAGCAGTGTAGTCACTCCTAATTTACACCAGGTATAAGCAAGAAGAGAATCAAGCCCACTGATTTTTCACTGTCATGCAAACCCTGTCCCCTATTTCAGGGGCTGCAGAGAAGCCAGATGCAATGGAGCTGGTGCAATTCTGCTTTGCAGGAGGAGATTAATAAATACTAATAATATACTAAAAACCTAGCTTTTAGGGACAGGATTTGGGAAGCCTACACCAGGTGCCGTTTGATGCCCCATCAAAATCTTCAGAAGCACATTATGTTTACAAACAATTCTGCTTATATATCATGCATTCCATGCTTGTTCCCTCCCATACATTTTATTATTAGGGATATTTGCATGAAAGCTAGTGCTTTGTTCACTAGTTCTTATATTCCAGCTGCATATTTCTCACCTGAAGTTATTAATCTCTGTTTGTAACATCATAATCATTTGCAAGGGAAGTAATTTGGTTGTCAGAGGTGTCCAACATCAGGAGAGGAATATGACGTAGGAGCAGAAAAATTGTTCTATTGGTTTTAGTAAATGCTATTTTTACTGGGTTTCCTTTTTTCCCTTTAACTAGATGTAACTTGTCATATATAACATTCCACATAAAACATATAATACATAGAACCTGTATAGCACAAAAATGTAAAACATTAACTTCAAAAGGGAAAAAATATATTTGGTTTAAACAAGAATTATATGTGGTTTTAACGAGTATCTTGTCTAGAAGTGGGCTAAAGTTTTCAGACAAAACTTTTTTTTTTTTTTTTCTGAAAAATATAGATTTGGGTTGACCATAACATTTTGGGAATTCATGATGAATTTTGCTTTGGTGAAAAAAAATTTTGAAAAAATTTCATTTTGACATTTTGGAAATGAAATGTTTTGATTTTTTCTTTTAAATGACTTTCCGGTTTGAAAATAATTTAAATTTCATTTAAAATTTTTTGAAAGAGTAAAAAGGACAAAAACAAAACAAAACATTTTGTTTCAGGTTGAATGAAACATTTCTTTGAACCTGAAACAAGGCTTTTTTGGACTTTTTTTGGTTTGCTGAAAAATTAGGAAAAAAATTCATTTCAGGTTGCCCTGAAACAAAACGCTTTTGATTGGGCCATTGAACTGAAAAAATCAGTTGCTTGCATAGTTTTGCTCTTGTTCTGCTTACAAATATACTTTCTTAAAATATATTTTTTCTCAACAGTACATGAATACCTAAAAGGCCCTACTCCAAGTTTCCAAAAGCAACTAGTGATTATGTGTGTTTCAGTTTCTGGGCGACTTTAAAGGGTCCTGATTTTTCAGAGGGCAGGTGCACAGCACTTTCTGAAGATCTGGACTTAAGGTGTCCCAAGCTGGGCACTCAACAACTGAGGACTTTTCTACACTGCTGCACAGTTTGGACTATGGGGCTATGAATCGTAGTGCCGCCAAAGTGTGCAATTACATTAATACAAAATGGGAACCTTTTAGTTTGCAATCTTAATGTCCACACAGGGGAGTTTCTGCATAGCATTTTGGTGTTCACTGATATTTGCACCTCTGTAGTCTGAGCTGTGGGGCAGTGTAGACGTGCCCTGTGTCACCCAAAATCACTAGTCACTTCTGAAAATTTGAGAATGCTTGTTGCTTAGGGAAAAGATAATATATAAATAAAATTAGAGAGTCAGACTGAGAGTGCCTTTCACAGGCATGCAGGTGCACAGGGACAAGGAAGAAGCCTTCCCTTCCCTTGAACGGCTGCACCGCAGCCTACAACTACAATAGCAGGTCTGTTCACACCTGCTCCACTCCAGGGAGCAAGATCCTGAACAGGGGAGATGAGGAAGAAAAGTGATGCCACTCCCCCTCTCTGCAGCAGCCCATGGAGTTGGTCTGATGAACAATAGGGAACAATCTGTTCTATCCGAATAGACATTGTAAATACACTGTAACACTCCTAACACAACACCCACATGCTCTCCATTTCTACAAATAAAACATTTTAAAATGATACGTCACACATCCTTTAGCAAGCAATCTGCTTAGAAGTCCCTATACCACTAAATATGCCAAAGATTGCAGAGGTTGGTGCTCAAATACGTGGCACTCAGGGTAATAATGCTTTATTTCATGCTTGAACTCTCAGGCAGCTGAAGCTAAATGAGACAGGCATGAGAAGTTTGGGATTAATAGTATTTGCTTACCTATCTCACTGTGCTGTTGTGAAGATTAAACACTCAATGCCAGTAGAATGCTTTGAATAACTAAACTATATAAATGTGAAGCATTGTTAATAATATTAATGGAGTTGGCTCTTTCATTCCCAGATAACCTTACACTACTACATATCATTTCCAAGGAAAGTTGGAGCTGTATATCTTATCGCTGCTATGGTGGTTCTGCAGTTTAAAGCTTGACTATGTATAATTTTAATTTGATTCACTGGAGCAAAGTACTACCAAAGGGCAGGGAGGAATAATGTGGCTATGATGTAAGTAGGAGAAGCTAATGGTCTGTAGTATTACTTGCTGACATTAGGCTTTGGATTTATGTTTTAGCTATATTTGTGTGTCTTTCACAGTATAAGAGAATTTAGGGAGAATTTAACTTGAATGAGCTTTAATATCACAGATATAAGAAGTCAGTCAGCTCTAATGGCTCATGGTTTTCTCAATAGCTCAGGGACGGGGAGGCATTAAGATAAGGTTAGCAACAATGTTAGTCAACTCTGTTAGTCAATGCTCTTGGGCAAGGCTGTTACTCAAGGCTGAGAAACAAAGAAATATGGTTTGGCCAATGTGAAAGAGGGTGAGGGGGAAAGGACATGAAAGAAGATTGTGACAGCTGTGAGCAAAGATCTTTTGATACACTAAAATTCCTTCCAGAAAAAACTGGAAACTTTTTAATTATTCTCATTGATTGGGAACCATTAAGACATGTTTATTTGCAACTAAATATAACTTTTATCCTGAAAGTGGTGCTTCTTTTTGCAACCAGGAGATTGTACTATATCTATACATATTTATTTAAGCAAATATATAGCTTAAAATACATTTATTCAGATTCCGAATTTTTACATTTTTATTGTTAGAAAATAGCAAATGATGATTTCTTATTTACTAGCTGATTAATTTTTTACTTGTGATTCATGTCAAGATCTATTTGGATGGAAATTCCAATTCAATTAAAAATGCTCAAAACCAATATTTTATTTTTATTTTATTAGTAGTAGTAGTTAATGAGCTGGATACATAAGAAAAAAGTTTCTCAAAATATATTTTGCATTAAAATAATTTATTATACAAAAGAAATATTTGTAGTTAGTAAATTCAACCAATTTGGTTTTGGTCACCACGTCCTTCAAGATTTTGGAACTAGCAGATCTCTTCCTCTTAGACCTAATGTATATTCATAGATTGGAAAAGGAAAACAAGCTTTTCTGCTTTTGCTAGTTTCTTAATTTTGAATGATCTAGTCATTGAACTGAACCAATTGAATACAATGAAATGAATAAAATTTTCTCTCTGTACTTGCAAAAGAAGCTACTGCAGTCAAAAATTGGTTTAGTGCTTCAACAAATTCTCCAGGTGGTTAATCAGTGCCTTCCACCAGTTCAGTGTGACTTTTTAAAAACTTTGGCAGCAAATAATTCCTGCTTAACATTTGTATTTAATTTAAATTATTTTAATAGATTATAGTAAGTGTCAGGTTGAACATAGGTTGTCATCATTTCAAATTTAATTGTAAATGGGTTTATTTTTTAAAAAATAAACCAGTATTTAATGTAAATAAATAAATACATAAATCAGATTTGTTTTTAAACACCATTTTTATCCACCCTCAGGCAAATCCCCAAATTAAAAGAATTATCAGGGAAATCATCAAATGCTTTCAAGGTATAAAAGAAAGAATGAAGGATGGTATATCTACAACCATTTATTCCCAAAGAGAACGGGGACTTGGTAACACACATATATACAACCTAAAGAGGCAAGGTCTTGGGTAAACACTAGGTATAATAACCCTATGTCCTAAGGCCCTAATTTGATGTCATCCTAATGCACAGCCTGGAACACAGAGGAGCAGACTAGGTGCATGAGGCTTTCTGCTCCACAAGGAATAGGGACTATAGCAGCTACTCCATCCAGAGCCAAGAAGAAGGGAAAATGTCTTTCCCTGCTCAGTCCTCCCTATACCAGGCTGCACATTACAACACATCAGAACTTCATTCATAGAGAGCACTGGCTGGAGGAACCACCATGACTGATGGTAATAAGGGGGAAACCAAATGCCACTTCCTTTACTTCTCAGGTGGCTTGGAGGAACAACATGGCTCTAGTTGTTGGTGCCACCTCTGTTTGGGTGACTGGGAAACAGGATAGGAAGCCACTGACTGCAGCTGTTCCTGTTTCTCCTCAAGAAGCTAGGCATCTCCCTACTCCTCAGTTGCCACTGTGGCTCCCCATTTTTCAGAGAGTCAGAGACTCTAGCCACTGCTGATGCCCTTCCTCAGACAAGCAGGCTGTTGCCTCCTTTTTCTCCAGCCCTCTGCCGCTGTTGCTATAACAGTCAGGGTTAAGGGACAATTCTGCCATTCTTTGGGGTTCCTCAGAGCAGACCCTGAGAATGGAAATCTGCCTTTTCCACTTTCTGCAGCACCTCTGTGGGAAGTAGGGCTACCATTCAGCCTGGGAGGTGCGCTCTGTGTGTGTGTGTGAGAGAGAGAGCTATCCTGTGCTCTGGAGCGGAAAGCCTTGTGCGTCTGTGGGAGGGCCCTCCACCTCTCTGCGGCAGAGGGTCAGTATCAGCATTCCAGCCAATACAGAGCTTTATGAGAGGGTCCTTTCTGCTCCTCCAACAAAGCCATCTATGGGGCCTCTGCTACTTCAACCACAGCAAAGCCCTTTGTTCAGTTGGCAGGAGGGAAGTCCACACATACCTATGCCCTCTGGTGAGTTGGCACGCAGGAGCCCCCCACCCACACACATATACATATCTCATGTGGCAAGAGGTGCCTCCATATAGAGCCCTCTTTTGGAATAGAGGGAGGCATTCTTCTATAGGATCCTCTGCTAGAGTGGTGTTATAGCCCCAAATACAGAACATTTTGCTGAGGTCAAAGGGCTGTATGACTGTTTCCTTCCCTCCCGAAGATAGGGATTGGGGGCTCTAGAAAAAGCTATCTTGCTTCTGAAGAAAATATCTCTCTGGCATCACAATGAGTAATTAGGAGTAATTGGGAGTCCTGAGTAAAGAGTAATTTCCTGCCATGACTGCAGACAGGTTTTCCTCGGGCAGCACCTGCCACCAGGGAGATACTTCTGCAGGGCATAGTAATGCTTACAAAGACCCAGATGCTGGGGTGTGGCTAGGGCCTTGTATTGTCTTAATTCAGCCCTGTGTAAATTGTACTCCCCACAGAAAACTGAAATGGCCTGCTTTCATCAAATCCCTGATCTGCTAAATATTGCCTAGATAAGGAGATTGGTTAAGTTTGAGAGACTGATATCTGTGCTAAAAGTCATTCTGTTTGTAGTTTTAGAATTGATGCATATGACAACACTTCAACACAGTCTCATTTTATTATAGATTGACTCATGATGACAGTAGATATCACATAATACCAACAAGAAACAGACAAAATGTAACAAGTTGCATTTGCCCTTCCCTTCTTTGGCATGCAGATGAAATATCCATATAGTTTTTGGCATCTCTCCTACTTCTCTTCATATGAAAATATAGTTCTGTGCATAACTAGTTTAAACAATGTACATGCAGAATCAAGACAGAGGTACTCTATGAAGTAACCCCCCCCCCCACACACACACACTTCTTGCTTCAAATGTCAGACATGTATCAATGTAGGAAGATGGAGCACCTTGTGTTCCAGCAATCCCTGGCTGTATAACCACACTTAGCAATCTGTCACCAGTTGGTATAGGTTAGAACACGATATAAATTGGTCTAATTCATGCAGGGGGGGTGAACCAGGCCAGGGAGCATCAATTGGCTTTAGGCCAAATTCTCTTCTTCACCTGATTAGGGTATGCACTTGATAGGGATGTAATCCTTACTCTTTTACCATCCTACCAAACTGTTTGCCTTAAATTTCTGTGAAGTGAAAGTAATAATATACAGCACTTATGAAGAATATTAAAATTTCAGCAATTACCAAGAGTTACCTTACAGTGATATCTGAAAATATGATGCTACATACCACGGTCTGATAACTGGTGACTTGTTCATGATTGTTGTAGAGTGATTTTCATCTGTAAGACATTTTAAAGACTTTAATAAATTAACACTGTGACCACTGTTGTGAATGGAGTATTATCCCCAGGTTACAGATTAGAATTTGAGGCAGAAAACAAAAGAGACCTTCTCAAGACAGGAGAGGAAGGCAATGTCAAAGCTGTATTTAAAACTCAGGAGTTTCTCTTTCCCCATCCTGTGCTCAGCCCATTTCTCTATCTCTGTCAGTGAGTTACATAGTTAATTATATGCTGTGTAAAAAAGATTTTAAAAAGAGCCTTTTTAAATGTATTTCTTAAATTTCATTGAGTTCCCCTTGCTTTTTTATTGACATTGTAAAAATAGGAGTGCCCAAGTGATCTTCACTATATTATATGCTATACCGCTGACTTCTCTCTTTTTATTCTTTTTCTTTGCACATTAAATAACTCTAGTCTTATTTTACAAAAATTCTTACTATAGCTTGAAATAAAAATGATTTCCCCAGAGGTTGACATATTCTTTTTCATCCAGCACTGTGTCTTGCTTCTGAAGAAAATATCCCATTGGCGGCGCGATCTTGGTTTGGGAAAAAGAAAAGAAATTCGGTCTTTCCTGCAGTTGAAAGCCAGAACAAAACAGGTAACATTAACCTTCTTTCTTTCCAAACACCAATTAAATGCACCAACCTCTGCAACAATGACATACCTGAAAGTATAACCTGGGAAATAAAAACTGATGGGAGCAACTGAGTGTTGTAATCTTGCTTGGCTGACACACTGAATAGCTTCCCTCCTTTTCATAGTGCCTTATGACTGTTTGCTCTAACTGCAGGTACAGTATGTAAGATGCTAGGGAGTGTCAGTTTCATCTGACTGGAAAATTTTGATGTAAAACAGAAATGAAGAATTGTGAAAATGTTCACACATTTTCCTCTTGTTTTCTGACTGTCAAGAAGGAATAGCAGATTGAAGGTATTTTGATTCTAGTCCTGTCTAAAGTATAAACACAGACTCAGAGTCCCCCCATGTGGTACTTTGCACTGCACAGCTGGTGCAATCTGGCTGTAAGGTTGGTCTGTTCAATCCTAGGCTGGTCACCACAAGGTAAGTGGGATATTCTGGTGTCATAGAGCTGGTGGAGTAACTCTCAAACCATTTCCCCTCTCCGCTGTCAGTATTGGGAAAAAAAGGAAGTATGACTGGAAAAAAAAGAGGTCGTCATGGCCGACATGTCCCTATGCCATGATAATTCCCAGTTTCATATTCAGCACAGTGGAATCAGCATTGCAAACAGCACCTGGAAGATCAGGGGAGTGCAAAGTCAAGCCCGTCAATAATTTTTTGACAGAATATTTTTTGGTCTGAAAATGCTGATTGATCAAATTTGAAGTTTTTTAAAAAAATATATCAGTTTCAATTAAAACTTTTGTTGGGAAGGTTTCTCATGTCCAGGATTGTGGGGGATTGGAGAGAGAGAGAGAGAGAGAGACCTAATAGCTCAGTGGTTAGGATACTTACCTGGTTCTCCTACATGCTAAGTGAATGATCTGACCAGCAAGCTATTGGCTGTACTAAGGTGGGTCTGTCTCGCTTTTTATTGCAAAAAATATTGGAAAGGTCTTGGTTCTGTTCTGATGCAGAATAAAAATGTCAAAACCTCAAAATTTTTCATGAAATGGAATTATATTTTCCCACCAGCTCTAGCACCACGATTAACTTTACGTGGCCTTTGTTCCACCAACACATCTGTTGTTATTTAACAGTTTGAGTGAAGTAGCCTTTAAAGGCCATAACCATGTTAAGCCCCACTGTGCTAGTGTGCAGTTTTGTGCCCTCTGACCAGTGCTGTATCCAGTACAACTTTAGCTGAGGACCAGTCCAGGATTTGTAAGCAACTTTCAATCATAATAGCAACTTACACAAAAGGTTGTAATCCTGTGAGAACAAGAACCAGTGAGTAAGGCTGCATTCCTAAACTCAAAGTAAATATTGTACTTGTTGCAACTAGCCAGCAAGATGGGTCCTTACTAACTCTTAGTTTTTGTACAGAACATGAATATACTCAAACAATACATGCAAACATGCAGAACATAAGTAATAACTTTATAGTAACCTTGTAACCATAAAGTCTCTTGTTATTTAAATACACGTGTCCCAGCCCTCCCTTTGAGGTTGCCTTGAGACATAATGCTTCAGTGATCTCATTTGCAGAAGATTGGCTGAGCTACCAGGAATCAACAGAAAGGGACATTTTGTTTTCCTAAAGACATAGAGTCCATGACTTTCAAAGATCGGGTAGGGAAATTTTCTTGGGCCTTTTGTGTTTTGCACCTTTTGCTCCATGCAGCTGAAACAGTATATCACTAAAGTTCATGTTCATATCACTTCTTTACTAAGCCTCTTTCTGAGATGAAAGGCCAGAAGGCAAAAGAGATGGGAGGAGGGACCGTTTTACTTTGTGTCTATAAAAGAGACTGTGTTCAAGGAAAATAGCTGTTTCATTACATGGCTCTGAATGTGCCCCATCTCTGTATACTTAGTACCCCTCAGAGCTGAAATCTTGTTATGAGTGAATCTCAGAAGGACTGACAGGTTCATTTGCAGGAATATCTAAGAGCTCAGATGCTGCAAAGACCTGAACATCTTCAACTCCTACTGAAACCAATGGGAGCTGAAGTCACTCAACACCTTGTCTGATCAACTTATTTAAAATTCTTTGTTCTGAAAAATCACACTGAAATCTCCCAAAGGGTCCAATATGACTCCTAGTGGAGTCAAAGACAGTTTGCTGTTGATTTCAATGGGAACATGAGCTAAGCCCAAGGTGCGGATTTTTTACAACTGGTTTTGGTTTTTCCTACTGTGGTTCCAGCGAAGTTAGAAACACCATTCAAACAGCCCTTCTCCCAGTATTTTGATACTTCCAGTTCTGCTCCTGGGTGAAATCAGGATGTGAAAAGGCATGAATGTGGAAGAAAATAAGGTTAAATGGGCTCTATTGAATTTAAAAAAAAGTTCATTCAGAGCTTATGGTAAAGGATCATTTTCAATGTTCTTTTATTCAAACTCTTTTAATCATCCCTAGTCTTGCCCACCTCCTTGACTGTATTAATAGTACTTAAATCAGTGAGCTAAGGGGTATATTTCTGAAGAGTCCCTAACACAAAGAAACAGCTAGAAAACATTAAAATTGTAATGGACCATAACTTTTTGCTTTCCTTGTCCACACATTGAATTGCTGCTGAATATTCTAAATGAACATTTTCCCTGTGCAGAAATAAATATACAATACTAATTTCTCACAGAGCACTTTTTTTGTAGTTGATTTATGACAGTAAAAGAAAAACTACAATCACATGTGAAAATACAATCAACAGTACCAATATTTAACTTGATATCTACAAAAGGAAGTTAACATAATTAATACTTATATTGACTTTAGCTATAATGTAATTGACTATTTTAGTGTAGAAACGTGTTCAATATATTAGAAACACTGTTTTCTGATTTGTCTGAAGCCTGTATTAAATTCTTGGTTTAGAAATCTCTATTACACACATTTCCATTTCACTTGTATTTGTATAATAGTCATAGAGTCTTAATAGAAATCATTTCCTACTGGAGATGAGATAAAAATGTTATTTCCTTCATACAGCCCTTTCCATGTCCCTCAAGGTCAAATCTGCAAGCAATAAACTATGATCTGAGCAAATATCTTTCTGTTTATGTGACACTATACATTTGATTTTTGAGGACAGGTTTATGCTTTATTTGGTACAAAGAAAGTTTTACAATTTGTCTTATCTGGTTTGACTGGACTGACATGACTATGATATTGTAAGTTCTGATGATTACATTTTTGAATGTTGAACATTTATACCTATTGAATTGCTGAACAGGATTCCATTGTTAGTAATCATTAAAAGATAATCAATTTGTCCAAATTCATCTTTGTAGTCAAGACTGTTCAATATTCTGAAGCTCTTTTATTATATGAAAAGTACCATTTCTCATTCCCTAAAAGGAGTAAAGTCCAGTTGGTTTGTGTTGAGATTGAGTTTTCTCCTAGTGGAATATTTTGTTTAAAGGGTGTTCATCCCTTTAAAAAAGTAGATATCCTTATTGTGAGAGCACAGATAAAGAGAACATTATATCTGCAATCAAGAAAGTGAAATTATTTATAATAAAATACAATCATATGTGAAATTAGTCTGGTACCTATTCGTGACATTGGTATCAGACTATTCAGCTTCACTCAATGGTTTTCTGAAATATTTAATTCCTTTGAGATTCTTACACCATAAGCAATATCCTTTAAAATGTTTTAATTTATATAGTTTTTCATATTGGTACATTTTGATATTGACAGATATGAGAGTCACAGGAGAAATGTTACAGTAGGGAAGATCATGCTATTCAGTATTTGTTGTGGGCAACGTTCAGCTATCCTTAATCATGTTGGACAGTACATTACCATATAAGTAGTCCACTGACTTGAGTGGGACCACTTGTGGAGGAAGATGTTACTCATTATGAGGAAGGGTGAATCAGGCTCTTTACTAACATTAGATCCCCTTCAGCGTGGCCTTTCATTGTGTTTTGAATGACCCGGTGTTTTTGACCTAAATAATGTTTTTAAGCAATCTCCTTTCTGTAGAATCATGAGGATTTGTGACATGTTTTTCCTGATGTGTGTTTGGAATTTTTATTTGCATTCATTTTGCATTTGTGTTTAGAATTTATGATCTAAATGTCCATTACAGAGAGCACAATTAAAAGTTTTCTTTTGTCTTCTTACCGGCAAGTGAGATATTACCAGTTCTAGGAGTATTTACATTATAACTACTGTATAAGGAACCATTATTAATATCTTGCCTACTGATACTTTAACTGCATCTGCTGTAGTTCACATTTGTCAGAAATATGGGGGACAGGGTGTTGCTACATGTAAACTGCATATAAATTAGCATTAGGAGCTATAATCTTTAAGCTGTTTGGCCAGATAGGCAAGCTATTGTGCATTTAACAGGTTTGATGGTTGGTGGCATGCCTGACTAAAAGATGAACTTGTCCTGAGATCTTTGATTTTTCCTTCACTAGGATGGCAAGAGATAGTAGCACTATGAAGGTGAAGCTTTCATTCCCATGAAGGGGCAGTCCCTACTGTCTAATTTGCCTGATGAAGCAATATTTTGAAGCAACCCCTGCTTCTGCATTCAATTGGAAGTTGCACCATGGCAATGGTTTGGGACAGAGAGAGATAATGATTTTCTTGCCTGGCTGAGATGGGAATTGTTTTGCTATTTCAGGAGGAATCCACTGTGAGACAGGAAAGTAGTTTAATTGGAAAAATGTGGCATGTTATAAAGCTGCAAGACAGAACTTTAACCTCAGAACTTTAACCCCTAGAAAGTGCATCCTAGATATTGACAATATGATATTCAAGTCACAGGAAGAAGTTACACAGAAGTAGGGTGGTGATTGGGAAGTTTTGTGGTTGGTAGGTGCCCCTAATGAAAAAGTATTTCCACGTGTTTTCTGCTGCTATATCTAAATTCTGAGATCTTTGAGTTTTTATTCAGTCCTTATTCAGACAAGCTTCCCCATGATATCTCTGGGAGTGGCTTGATTAAAAAATGGAGTACTTCAAGAATTGGTGCTCTTTACTAATTTATATTGCTCTGATATGTGAGTAGTCCCACTGAAGTCAACAGGACAATTTAGGAAGTGTAATTCTACACAACTGGAGTATCCAACCCACTGAAACTTAAAGGAAAACATAGTAGCCTCTGACTGTGTCAAAGCTTCTATGAACATCCAGGAGTGACGAATTAGGATCCCTAAAACTAAATTCATATCTACCTATTAAATAGACTGCCTAGAGAGGCTTGCCTGGAGCAGCCATTTTGGGAACTACAGACACCTCGTCCTCCAAAGGCTAATGGCAGCCAATCAGAGCCCAGGAGGCTCAGATAAAAGGAGCTTCAGGTTAACAGAGCAGTCCTTAGTTGGAGTAGGGAAGGGTGTTCATCTCTGGTCAAAGGAAGCTGAGGATTAGCTAGGGTTTATCTCTAGCCACACTTGCATGGCTGGGTTTGCAGGGAGAGCGGATCTGAGAACCTTGTCCCTGAGATAAGGGTGAAGATAAATGGGACAGGTAGGGATAAGGGTGACAATACATGGTTGCTGTTATCCAGGGTCTCTAGGTTGGAACCAGAGTAGGGGTCAAGCCTGGATTCCTCCAATGGCCACTGGCAAAATGATGTAAACCCCAAGAAGCCTGATCTAAGCCCCCAGAAAAGGACAGGGCTCATTTAGAAGCTCAAGTGAAGAGCTGAATTTAAAGGGCTTAGAGCCAGGGCTGAAGGCCAGGTAGACTATTTATTTGTTGGGCTCTTTGCAACACTGGAAAGGATTCATTTCGACTGTGTGACCCAGCTGGAGGACTGAGCCACTGAAGATCCATCAGGCAAGGTTGACAACCTACAGAGGTGCCAGGAGTGGGAAAAGGACTGCAGTGGCATACCCAGCCACAAGGAGGTACTAAAGCGATGTGTGTCCCCCCTTACAGAAGGATTATGCTGGTAGATTTGTGTTGATTTGTGATAGCAGCTATTGGGCAAATGGGTGTGTTAGTTGGACCAAGTAATACACCCTCTGTTGCAGTCTTCCTCATACATCCAATGGAATTGTTGCATGCAGATTATCTGTAGAATAATGATGGTGAGTAGTTGAGTTGCTGCTGTTTTCTAGGACTCCGAGCACAGATATGTGCCTTACTATAGCTGTACACCCACTGGTGTACTTCATAAAGTCAAAGTGTCTGAGATAACTATCAAAATTGGATGGTAACTGACAGCCAAACCCAGTGATGCTGCAAGCTGGTGATATTCTCAACAAAAAGAGTCCTCAACTGTGTTTTTAGCTACTTCTATCACTTCATAGTGACTCAGACATTTCAGACTTCAGAGTGACATTTTTGAAATCTTATTATATACGCTACTCTCAGCCTTCATTTAAAAAAAAAAAAAGTAATGACTAGATCTTTCTATCCTAAGCTGCTGTAAATGGACCAGGATCATCAACTGAGGATCTGGCCTCTAGGTTGCTAGTTTGGTAGTCATGGAGATAGTCTTGAAAATGTACATGAGAAGTCAGCAAACTAAGGATGGCTAGTTGTGTGTTAGTCAGGGATAGCTGATTTTACTTATTAAACATGAATACAAATGTATATGTAACATGTTTTGGAACCATCAAGCTATGCAACAGCTAACCTATATAGCTGCATGATCTTATCATCATTTGCTGTATCCTCCCTCTCCTGCTCTCCATTTGTTCATCACTTTCATTTGTTGCATGGTATTTCAAATTGGACTGTCAGCTCTTCAGGCCAAGGTTTGACTCTTACTATGTGCTTGTACAACATCTAAAATAACCAGACCATCGGTGTGGTTCAGTAGACAAAGCATGGGACCATAAGCAAAGGGTTCCTGCTATCTGATTCTGTCCCAGACACCGACTCCTTCAGTGTTCTTGGAGCAGTAAAGGACAAAAAGTTTAATGATTTGGCCATCTTTGAATTGGGGAAAATACTTCTGAATTTCATAACCTGACAGAAGTTATGTGAGGATTATTTAGATAATGATTTTTAAAGGTAGTAGAGAGAATGGAATCCTGGGAGACATATTAGACTCTGAGGAGCAAAGAGGCAGAGAAATCAAAAGAAGAGCAACAAAGGATATGGAGTGGATAGAATGAATGAGAGACATGGAAGCTTCTGCTTCCACATGCCTGCTTGATATGAAGAAAGTAAGTGGAGGAACTAGTTAGTGAACTTTCAATATTTGCTAGAAATAATCCAGAGATATGTAGGCCCTGGATACATCACAATGGCTAAAGCAGTGCTGAGCTCCATGAAGCTGCATTACCCTTTCTGGTCCCCATGCTTCTAAATGCACAGGTATGTATGAGTCTGGGCAAGACCATTAGGAACCATAGCCAAGATGGACCACTGAAGAGCTTTTACCCTCTTTCTGGTCCAATGCTTCCACAAAACAAATAGTGGCAAAAGACAGAATAATAAAAGCCTGGGAAAGAACATGAGGAACTGCAGCCAAAGAACACGGTAAGCAGCCTGAGCCCTTTCCCAGGACCTCACAAAATATCCACACAAGTTGTCAGAACTCCAAATTAATTATCATATCACAAATACACAGGAACATGGAAACAAGCCAGACTTAAATATGTTTGTACCTTTATCATCATCAATTCTGTTCTTCCTTGTGGTTAAATGGAAGCCACAAAGGACAAGCAGCATTCGGACAGTCCCATCTGTTTACAGCTAATTTTCCTCAATATCTCCACAGACTCTACTCATGCTCCACGTTGGCCCTTCAGTTCTGAGAACTAAGATATTCATTCTGAGTAGACATGGTCCTTTGTTAAGCAACTGACATACATGTTATGTTCGTGACCAGGCATTTATCAGCAGTTTGCCTACCATACAGTCACCAATTAACATTCAGAAGAAAGACTGGAGAAAAGAAAACCACATGCTAAATTTGCTGAATGGATCTTTCATCCCATGAAGCCTAGAACTGCAGGCCCCTCTGATGTTGGAGAACTAAAACTCTAAAGGGAAATCCCAACTTTCATTTAAAATCATACTGTTCTGGCCTTTTATCTCACAGACAGGCTTGAAATGTAAAACACTATGCACTGTTTGCTTGTTCTCTTCAGCCCTAGCTGCTGGGATCCACTTCTATATCAGGAGACTTGGTGGTGGGGGAGGGAGAAGACCTAAAAATCCACATTTTTAATGTAAAATGAGTCTGTTAAGTCTGATGTGCATTCCAAAGAATCATCTTACTATGACTTACCAAAATGCTTAGGGGTTAGATAATAGTGGACAGGAATTGAGTATGTTTGTGGACCGTGAGCTGGGCAAGGTCTAGTTTGGAAGCCTATCCAAAAAATACCAAAGGCAGCTGTATTAATATGGGTAAATCACTGTGTAGAGAAATTAATAGGTTAAGTAAAACCCCAAAGAACTTGGGGACCAAAGTATTCTTCTGGGTTTACTATAGGCACCCACAATGCTGTCTTCCATCTGTTTTCCTCAATGGTCATCCTTCAAAAATAATTACTACAACAGTATAAGATTAAGCACAGACCTTTCTTTTACAAAAGTAACCAGTAGTGCTGAAATTCTGCATCTAGAAAGAAAGGCCCTACTGATCTCCTTTTAGAGTTTACTATTACTGTTATTAGTTTAGACTGTGGTAGTCCCCAAAATGTGCTAAGCACTTTCCAAATACAGAGGAAGACACAGATCCTGCCTTCAAGTCAAAAAAGACCCTCCTTGAACTACTAAGTTTCTTTCATTTAGTTCGGCCTCCAGTCATGAGACGGAGAGGAGCTTTTCAATGAATTACTAGGCTACATGTGAGCTGGGATAGCTATAAGTCCAAAATGGACTTCCAGTCATACTAAACCCTAATAAATATGGAAAGTGTCCTGAGGGGAGTGCCAGGGTGATGTCTGAACTATTTTTGGACAAGATGAACAAAGCTTTTTTTATTGTTACTCCTTTTGACCCAAATGGTTAACCAATATTTGGCATTGTGTGTGGATTGGCTCTGTTAAGAGGAAAAAATGATGATGGTGTCAGGTATTTCTTTGAGGCAGTCTATTTATTTACAAAGAATGTACATAAGGTCCTGTATCCCTGAACACAGTAGGAATCAAACAACAGGAGAGAGTTTCATTTCTCACAGTTCTAAGCCTCTTTCCAGCCACCATTCTACCCACCAGCTTGCTGTCTTTGTTCTTCTCAGGGTCACACTACAAATACCTCTCCTGCTGGCTTCAGGCTTCCTTTCTGCTTCTGTGGTATGTCTGCTGCTTCTCTCTCTGACACAGCTCCATCAAGCAAAAACCCAGTCCTCTAGGTTTGCATTCAGCCCCCAGTGAAAACCCTCTGCCCACCTAGCTCGGCTCATGAGCAGCCTTGCAGATGGGCTGTGTTTTGGATGGTAGCTTCTATTGTTTCAGCTTATCCAAAAAGGACCTTAACTGCTGCTAACATTTATCCTGACTGAATGGTGGCTGTTATGCCCAACATCATCAAGGAGTTTTCACCCAGCCCCCAGCATAACATTATATTACATTGCAGGTTGGTCTATCACCTCAAAATGAATAGAGCATCGCTTTGTCCCATGTGCTATGGAACAATTTAATTCAGGGACAGAAATTCATAGGTTCCTAAGGAAACATTTGAAATGTTCAGAGATTTGGAGGAGGGAGGGGGATAAACATCTCTCACCTTTTTAATGCTAATGTTATAAATAATATTTATGGCATCTTGTGTCAGTTGAAGGGCTATAAAATTATGGTGAGCCTGTCAGTTTAACAATATTAACAGCAAAAAATGACCTTTTACAGTACTGGAGCAACAGAGCATGCTTCATTTCCCCCCACGCCCTGTTATTGACTGTGAATCTTTCAGAGCTCTGAGGGAATTAATGAGAAAATAGCATTGGAGCAGGAATTTAACTGCATGGCTGAGTCCCTTTGGGGGCAGTGATGCAATCTTGTGCTGATGCCCTGATTTAAAAAATTCTTGCACTAGGAATTTTGGCATACAACAACAAATTATCAGCAAATTCTTGCAAAGGGCTGATTTCTACCACTTGCAGTAATAACAAAGAAATATTGATGCAAACTTGCAAAAGGAAGACCATGGGTAAAACAATAACTTGCATAATTCAGTTTCTTGATAAACTAAACTTTTAGGTGTGTTTCCCATTTTGTAACCTTGCTAATCTGGAGGCATAGTCATAGTTTAACAATGCACCTTGGGTAACCAAAACTCAGATTACATATTATTTGCCCAATTAAATGAAATTTACAGCCTGCAACTATGGTGGGGCAGGAACACAACAAAAAGCCAAGTTCAAACTGAAGTCACTATTTCACTTTCAGGATCAGGCTGTGTTACGACAGAAAATTGCAATCACACCTAGTTACATCTAAAACAGGAATCGGACAACTTCCTTGATACGTGGCAATACAGGGTCTTTTTAATGGTGGCTTAGTGTCCTTTTTTCAGGTGACATCTCAGGTGACTATTCTGTGAAGAGGAAAGTGCCCAGAGAAGAAGAAAGAGTAGAAGGGAATCCAATACCCCATAAAGTCATCAAGGAAAAATACTGCTGTTAATAAAGTATTAATAAGGGCCAAACAGTGCCATTTAGATACTGGTGTCCACTGTTGACATTGTGGGGCCTCGGTAGCCCATGGGACACTCGGACAAAGACTGTACCTTAGAAAGCACAGCGTATCCTAGAATAGCCCAGTGCACAGAAGGTGGGGGATATGGCTCCACCTCCTCCCATTTTCCTTTGGGACAATGTGCATTTTGGGGACACACAAAGGAAGCAATCCCTGTGCGGTCCTGAGTACAGGGATCGTGTTTGCATCTGTCATTTGAACAGGGAATGCAAGGGAGGAAAAGGCTTCTTGCACCTTTCTCCCCCAAGCACCTACAGAGGACAGTCACCAGCTGTTCCTAAGTGGTGCCCACACTTGGTACAAGGAACATTCTTTAAGAAGCTGAGAAATAGTGCACTCTGTTCTGGGGTTTTGTGTTTGTTTTGTCTGGTTTTGGTCAATTATCCACATGAATCTGCCTTCCTATTGGGTGAAAGGGGATTGTTACCAGTGGACAGATTCTAAAAACTGCTGTGTTACAAAACCCACAGCACAGCTAAAACATAGCTCAGTCTTTCAGTGTATACCATTATAAACACCTTCTACCCTCTCTGACTTAGTTAGTGCAATAGCACAGTTCAGGAGCCTTGTTAACACACAGTTTGTCCCATCAATGATTGAACCATGTATGAAATGTGTCAGAGGGCTTCTGTATTGCAACTAGGTCCCTGTAACATGAATATTTCTATGGTTTAGACAGGAAATGAAAGAACAGAACTGAATAATTTGATCATAATTCATACAGCAATGTGACTTGCTTAACTTGGTCTCACTGAGTTCAGGAGTAAATTGAAAAAGGCTGTATTTTGCTCAGACTGATGTGAAAACATTATGACTGCATCATGTGGTATATACAATGGCTTCTTTTCTTGTAGTTGTAAACAACCCGTGTTAGTTTCAATAATATCTTGCCTAGTTATTAGATCCTAGTTCTTCTTGGTATGTGTTCATTTCTTATGTGTGTATTTCTTTATCTGTGTATTTAAGGCAAAGATTTTCAGTTTAGGTGTGCTAGTGCGTGCTTAATTTCCATGAATAATTATCACTGTTGTGCACTAAAAGTAGACGACAAAATGCAAATGATTCATTAGGCACATTTTTGGGTTCACTTTATCAGAATTGCATAGACATTCACATTCTTCATCATCATCAATTAGGTCTGAAATTCCATGCATATTTTGCACATACATAAATTGTTTGAAAATCTGGACTTTGTTTTCCTTATGTGTCTTGTTTAATAGCATCTCATCATGCACAGTTTCTCTCTTCACCGTGATGAACTAGTCAAGCAGTTTCTTTCTCCAGATAAGATGTGAACCTGGCCATGCAAACAAAAACAAAAACAAAAACGGTATTTGAAAGTTACAAGGAATAGACCATTTAACTTATTCAAAGTGCATTGGAAAAGGAGAGCACTTTTTAGAGACACAATGGAAGATGGTCAGTACCAAGACACCTAAAAACTACCTGAAATCAATTAGTGTGTACTCCACTGAATGGAAACTATACTCATTTACAGCAACTAAAGCTGTAATTTGGCCAAAAAATTCATTGATGAATGTATTTGGATATTCCAGTGATGCTTTGAGAGTTTTGTGAGATTCAGAAATTTTTGTTTGTGGTGGTTTTTGTGAATGTTTGTTTGAGTATCTCTGGATTTAGCTTTTTGTTCATGATCAAATAAACCTGAAAAGTCAAAGCAAAACTCCACTGAAACCACCACGTTCTGCATGGTATCAAGTCAAAATCATGCAAAGCTGCTGAGTCCCACAGGATTTCCACCCAAAATCATACCACCTGGCACCTGAATTCAGTCCTGCTTTGCCTAAAACTTGGTCTAGATTCACTCAGAACTTGATTGAGGTTCACCATAATGTTTGTGAACCTTTATAAAACTTTCAGCAAACCTGAACTGTTTTGGGTGGATTCTTAGTCTGTTTTCATTTTTCTTTATAAAAGTTTCACATGACATTAAGCCTTGACCAAAATCTCTTCCTTGAGCATTTTTTTCTGTTTCTTCACAAATTGTTGTTTAATCTGATCATTTCAGAGGTTTGGGTGCAAACAGTTATCCCTTCAAGCTCTCAGATAACTGAAGATTCACTGAGGAGTGATGCAGAACCTAAATCACAGGCAAACACTACCTCCTCTGTTCCTCTACCAGGCAGCGTTACTGCCTACTTGGATGAAATGCAAGTCCATCCTTCATGTGCTATTAAAAGTATTATGACTGATGAAGAAACTGGACAGGGTAAGCAACCACTCAGTGCTTTAGAACCTACTAACTAACTTTGGATTTTTACTTTTTATGCTCACAAAAGAAGTCAGAATGACAACATGGTAGCTTCTCTGCAGCAGAGCTCCCAGAATCATTAAGATCTATTTTCTGACGTTGGTGTTTATGTACATGGATTCCAATGGAAATTCCCATGCCATGGCTCAACATCTAAGATATAACTGATCCTCACATACAAAGATGTACATCGGTAATAACTCTGTTGAAACCAATGCAGATACAACAACACAAAGTCAGTGTGAGAGGAGAATCAGACCAAATATGTATTCTGTTATCCTTCCTTCTGTGAGAGGGTATATAACCTGTTTGACTCCTAGGGAACCCTCAGACAGCTTGGTTTCAGTTATCCAGTGTGGTAAAGTCAGGCCAGATGGCTACAAAAGGGTATATCAGGGCCAGTATGTAAGGCCTAGAATGCTAAAGGCCCTTTTCCCTGCAGGCAAAGGAGAAGTTACTGCAGGTCAATTATAGACACCTGGACCCAATTAAGGGCTACTCCAGGTGTGCTTAAACCCTGCCTTCCCTAAAGGGCAGGGGGGAAACAAAGGAGAAGGAGAGAAAAGTGCTACTAGTAGGTTGTGGCAGCTGGAGGAGAGAGTCCCCCAGACTAGGAGACAGTGCTTTTCTGCAGCCAGAGAAGGAAAGACCCTGGCCCCAGCCTGCAGGAAGGACTGGTGTTTCTCCAATCCTCCAGGGCTTTACCACCACCTCTTCTACAGTTCTGAGAAGGAGCCATGGCAAGGTTCCTCCCTGGGTCATATACTTGGACTGGGACTTCCCGCCCCTCCCCTCCCCTCCCCTCCCCTCCCCTGTGGGGTTGAAGGACACTCCACAGGCCTGAAATAAGGCCTGCACCAAATGCTCCATGTGAGAGGTACTGAGGGAAAGAGATAAAAGACTTGATCAGGTGAGGGCAGAGTTACCTCAGGCCCCACTGCCAAAGGAGATTGCTGCCAATAGGTGAGACCAAAGGGGGTTGCTATACCACACCAAGTAAAGCAAAACTCCCCAACCCAACTTCTTTGCCAGGTCTGCAAGAAATGGAACTAGACCAACAGAAGAATAAACTATGAGAATCGATGCAGTTGGTGCTTGTTAATAAAGTACAGGGCCCAATTGCCAGGGATGTAAAGGAGTGGCTAGTAGTGGGGAAAATTTCTGGTTTCATTCTCAGGGAAGAACATGATGGCACTACTGGAAATGAGAAAACCTTGATTTTGTTGCCTATTTGTATCCTGAAAAGGAGAAGAACATTGATTTGGATGAGATTTAATACTGGAAAGGACTGAATTGCAAAATGTTGTGATTGTTTTAGTGTATTTTATGAGCTACTCTCACTCCTGAGGAGCAAAGCAAGAGACAGGACCGTCCAGTAGTTTGGGTGCTAGCCTAAGACATGCAGGCCTAGGTTCAAGAGCTTGATCCACAACCAGTTTCCTGTGTGACTGAGCAAGTCAGTTAGGCCTAGATTCACAAAAGTACTTAGGTGCCTAAACCTCAGACCTGGGCACCTAAATCTGTGTTTAGGTGCGTAAATCCCAGGTTTAGGGTCTATTGCAATTCACAACTCCCGATCAACCCTCTGGGTGCCTAAACTCACTCAGCACCTAAGTTTTTTTTCAGTAAAAGGTTCCCTAGGAGCCTATGTCCCTTCCTTTGGGCAAACACACTGCTGCCTCGTTCTAGGTATCTGGGTGCCTATAGCCTGCCCGCGTCCCAGAGTGAATCACAAACCAAGGAAGATAGGTATTTGGCTGCCTAACTAGTATGCAGGGCTTGATCCAGTAGGCATGTCTGGTGTGGCATTTAGCCTGGTGGTCAGGGTATTCATTTGGGATGTGGAATATTCTGATGTAAATCTTTAATTACTCAGTCTTTGTCTACTCTAGCAATTTTGTCGGTCAGGGTGTGGGAAAAAAACACGCCTCCGACCGACAAAAGCAGCAGTATGGACAGTGCTACATAAGCAGCAGATGCTCTTCTGCTGACATAGCTACCGCCACTGAGTGGGGGTGGTTTACATATGCTGACAGGAGAGCTCTCTCCCGTTGGCACAGAGCAGCTACAGGGCTGACCTTATAGCAGCACAGCTGCAGTGGTACAGCTGTGTCACTGTAAGGTCTGTAGTGTAGACCAGTGGTTCTCAAACTTTTTAAATGGAGCCCCCATGGACTTTTGTCTAACAATCGCCCGCCCCCTTCTCCTGAATCGTGCCCCCCTTCCGAAAGGGGGGGGCCCTTTCAGAAAAAAAGCAGGGCCTGGGGAGCAGGGAGCGCAGCAGCAGCAACACGGGTAGCAGCAGCAGCGGAAAGCAGCGAGCACCAGCAGCAGCGCAGGATGTGTGGAGTGGGGGCGGCAGCAGCGCAAGGGCAGCAGTGCAGGGAGCGTGCCCGGCAGCGGCAGGGGGCAGCTGCTGCTGCTGCAGGAGGTGGGCGGGCAGGCAGTGGCGGCTGCTTCAGTCTCTGGATAGCTGGACTGGCTCTGTTCCCTGCTCTACACCCCGCCATGATCCATCTCGTGCCCCTCCCCCGAGGGCCCGCCCCCGATTTTGAGAACCACTGCTGTAGACATAACCTTATTCAAAGTACAAAAGCTTCAACAGAAGAAATTGAGAGTCCTCCATCAGAATATCCTGTAGCCTGGTGGTTAGGGTGCTGACCTGAGAGCAAAGACACCATTTAGAGAGTGTGAGGGGGCATATGCCCCTCCCCCAAGTTCTATACTGGAGGTCTGCTTGCAGCACATGCTTCAGCAACAGCACAGCTAGGTCCCCTCCTTTAGGAGCTGGGGTTCTCCGGCTATGGCTCCCGCCCATGGTCAGTTTCCTCTGTTAGGAGCAGGAGGGGGCTGGTTCCCAGCTTGCATGGCTTTCGATGCAGCCTGCTGGCAAAGGCGATGAGCAGCGTGAGTTTGGAATGTAATGAGTTCTGCGGAGGAGAGGTGCTGCTCCTAGCTTGCATCCTTAGCGCAGGGAGTCAGTATTTTTTTTATAAGCAGAGGCAGGGTGATTAGGATAAGAAAGGCCTGGTAATTCAATTAAGTATCTGGAAGTCATTAGATGAGCCTGAAAGCATTGCCAGGCACTCCAGTGCTAGATCTGTAAAACAGGAATCCCTCTGCAAGGAATAGAGACCACACAGGATAAGTAGTGTTGTCAGCATAGAACAAATACAGCCAAGGTTACATTCAGAAAAGAGGGAGAAGTGAAAAGAAGACCCCAAAACCAAGGGAAAGGATAGCAGAAGTTCCCACCCTACCTGTGGTATGTAGGTGGCCCCATCACTGTAATATCTGAGCACCTCACAATGTCTAACCTCTTTCTCCTCACAGCTCCTCTGTGAGATACAACAATGATGTTATCCCCATTATACAGGTGGGGCACTGAGACCTGGAGAGACTAAGGGCCAGATTTTCAAAGGTATTTAGGCACCTAGTGGGATTTTCAAAAGTGCCTAGAAGGCTAGATGCTTTGTAAACCACTTGATGCCTAACTGCATCTTTGGGTGCCTAAAAACCTTTGAATTCTTTCCCTAAGGTACTGGACTTAGGTCATACAGGAAGTCCATCAGGGAAGTAGGGAAATGAACTCAGGTCTTTCAGGACTAGCACCCTATCCACTGGACCAGCCTTTCTCTCTACTGCATGATGCAGAAAAAGAGGACTCTGATAGATGGGAGCAAAACCAAGGCAGCCAGTTGTCTGAGACCCTAGAAAAAGGTCCCAGGATGTCATTGTGTTGCTTTTCATACTGCCACACAGAGGTCAGAAAGGATGAAGAAAGAGAGAACAAGAGTCAGATGAGAGGAGATCCCATGTTGGTTGTAGGGCAATGGCTGCTGTGCAATTTTACGTTTTAAATGAAAACTTGTTTTTTTTTTTTGTTGTCACTTTTTGTTCTGAGTTTGAGAAAGGGAAAGATTGAGAACATGTTTGTCTATGCCTCGAATTCAGCCGTATTCAGGCCAATTCCAAAACAAAGAACTGAAATTGCATCCACAGAGTCCATAAAATTAATGGTTATTGTTATGATTTGTAGTATTCACTGGGCACCATCTGTGTGCTCAGCACTTTCAGAAAATGTAGTCCTTGAGCCGATGCGTGTAAGATGAGTAGCCCTGGATAAGATGGCTCAGATTTAAGTATGAAGTGTATAGTTATTGAGCACATGTTAATATCTGTGAGTGGAGGCACTGACAGCAATAGATTATCTGATTAAGGCCTGGAAAATTTGACCCTTCAACTTTTTTTTTCTAAGAGGAAGAGCTGCCCAGAGCTCCTCTGCTTGTTTATTTTCCTTTCCTGCCTGTAGTGACCCTAATATACCTCTGAAGACTCAATTTTTTTCCTCAACTTTAAAATCTGGAATTTTCTTGGTGTTTGGTTTGAAATATTCTCCTGTGAGAACTGCAACTCAATCACTGTAGTGTTTGGAAAGTAACTAGCCCTTAAAGAGAAGTGAAAGTGACTTGAAAGTGTCAGTTTCACTCCTGTTTAAAGTCAGTTTCTAGTCTTTTATTATTTGGAGTAAAGTAAGGTAGAGCCTCAAGCAGGGGCAGTATAAACTCACAGGGTCTTGCCTTGATGTTTCCAAAAGTTAAATGATCTATTGCAAACTTGTTGAGCAGCAAAAAGTAAGTAGCCTAAATGATAGAAAGTAATCTAGATTTTTCTATAATTGTTTCAATTGTTGTATTCAAGGGATAGGTTTAATATATATTCTTATTTTGTTACTCTCTGGTGTCCTTTAAGTAACTTGGCACAAGATATCAGACATGTTAGTATTAGTGCTGAGTGGGTATTATATTTATTTTATTTCTTTATATAGGAATGGGATATAGAAATTAGCTGACAGGAGCACTAAGTTACTATCTGCCAAAAAAAATTAAAGGTTTCAGGTGCCTAAGTAACCCCTGGAATAAAGATTAAAGTTGCTCCCCCTACCAAAAACTGAAATGGTGCCCCTGCCTGAGAAGTGGCAGATCTATTCAAATCTCTTCTCCTCATCAGGCAGCGGGGAGACTGGAACTGAGAGTCTTCCACATCCCAGATGATTATCCTAACCACTGGGCTAAAAATTATGAGGGAGCTCATCCTCAGCAGCTTCTTGCAAGGAAACATCTTAGGCACCTAACTCCAAAAAGTTCACAGCTGAGAATCACTAGCTGAAATAGGTACCTCCCTCCAGCCCAGATCTAGGCATTTAAGTCTTGTCTCTCCCATGGAGATAACACATTCCCCTTTTGTCAGCATCTTCCATTGACTAGTTTAGGTGACTCCCTATCTAGTCTGCTGGCTTTTCTGAATCCAAATCTAAGGTACCTATCTATATCCTCACTTATTGTACAGGGAACCTAAGCACCTAACTCAGGCTTTATGAATGGCAGTGTGTTCTTGTGACTTTTGGTGCCTGAAAGCTAGGTGTTACATACCTTTGTGAATCTAGGACTCTGATACTATGGTAATGTGAGCTATATAAGAACCAAGAATTCCCCCCCTCCCCCCCTCCTTGAACATATTGGATGAAACCCTGGACTCACTGAAGACAATAGAAGTTTTGCCAGCAACTTCAGCAGAGCCTGAATTTCACCCAATATCTTTGTTCAGCATGAATAAAAAGAGAAGAGGTTGTAATGGAAAAACAGATTGAAATTGGTTTAGAAGCCTCTGGGCATACTGGCAACAGTAGCCAGAAATGACAAGGGTAAAGATGGACCACGATGGACCCAAGCTATGGGGGAATCCCCCAGGTTCAGCAAAATTCTACTGTCCGATTCAGATTGAAAAATTCAGATCCCAACTGAATATTATGCTCTGGTGCCATGTGCAGAACTCCCATTAATCTGTCTCCCTTCACTGTCATCCTTACTCTTGCAAAACTCCCATTGGTTTCAACAGAAGTAGTGCATGCCAAAAACTGCAGCAGTCTTCTGTTTAAGAACATGTTGGACATTGTTATGCAACTACACAAATAAGTTACTGTGTTGGATTTTCAACTGATTTTAGAACTTTCATTTTGTTAACAGTTGAAACTGAGCAAGAAGAATCTTGGCTGAACAAACTTGGAATCAATAGGAACAAGTTGGCATTTTTCAAGTGCCTCATCGGGTGGAAAGGAAACAAAACTGTAGAAAAAGGTATTTTGACACAACTAGAGGCATATACTGTGTCAAGCAGAACGAATGTTACGCTACAGCTCCCCAGCAGAATGATTACCTCTTCATGTCAATTTTCTTTTTTCCTTTCAAACGGCTTGCATGAACTATACATCTAGGAGAAGTTGTATTATGTGTTTTATGCAGGAAGTCAGACTAGATAATCATATTGGTGTCTCTTGGCCTTCAAAATCTTCTAATCTAGGAATTGTAATGTCAGGAACGAAACAAATAAGATGGTGTAGGACCACGTCCGGTGCGGCCTGGGCATTGCGGCCCTTCCTCAGGCCCAGGCTCGGAGGAAGGCCACTGCACCTTCCTACAATCATAAAAATAATATTCATGTTATTGTAAAGCAAGTGGCCTGTAATTAACACCAATCAAAAAGATCTGGTATGCAGAAATGTAGTGATTATTCGTTTTTAATAAAGGAAGGAAGAAAAGGGCACGAAGTTAAATTTTCAGCTTCCATATTGCATTGAGATGAAACAAAATAAATTCTTAAACAAACAAAACACCCATGTAAAGTAATGCTGGAACATTTTCAGTTGGACTAAAGTCCAATTTCCCAGTAATTTTGGAGTCCACTAATGGATTCCAGGAACAATCTGAGTAATTACATATCTGGTTGTTTTACATCTCAGTAGCTGCCTCTACCAGAGCTTGCAATTCAAAGACATACTTCTAAAAATGTAGCCCTGGGTGATATCTTCCCTTATTTATGAAAAACAAAAATATCAAGTATAAAACATTGCTCTTTGTCTGGGATGAAAATTGTAAAACATAACTTGTATATAGCTAGAGTTTAGGTATTTATACACTTTTGTCCTGGATTTCAAGTTGCTAAAAACATTTTTTAATATACAGTAGATTCTCCGAACATACCTGGACTTTCCTCTCATGACAACCACCGACTGGCTGAGCTGGATGGATGCATGGCAAAAGAAGAGCAACCATATATTCCATACAAGTTAGCTAAATTATATATTACAAAGGTAAAAAAAATTTGAAAACCATTCAAATATCCATTGAGTTGAATGAATAATTCACAACACAAGAGATTATCCTATGAATTTAGTGTCTCTCTATACTCATAGGCTATCACAGGCAAATTGCAGTTTCCCCTTTTTAAAATTATTTTAATTTTATTCAGCTAATTTTATTATGACTTTTAAAAAACTTTTTCCTCTAGCATTTGGGCTCAAACGCTTCACTTTAATTTTCAATATGTAAAACTCAAAGTTTAGTGTAGGGATTGAGATACTGGTTCAGCTGTCAGCTGCTTCAGAGAATGGTGCAAGAAATTCCCCAGTTGACAGATGTGGAAAATACTGCTCCCTTCACCCAGAAAGGTCTCCTCATAATCCCTAATAGTTAAAGATTGGTTTACACCTGAAGTGTTGGGTTTTATTTTCGTTAGTATCAGCTATTATAACTCAGGAGATTCTTGCTATCCATATAAATGATCAGTCCTTCTTTCAATCTTGCTAAATTCTTGGCCTCAAAGACATCCTGTGGCAATAAGTTTCATAATCTAACCTCATGCTCTGCGAGAAAAATACTTCCTTTTATCGGTTTCCAATTTGCTCTCTCTAATTTCATTGAATGTCCCCTTGTTCTTATGTTATGAGACAGAGAGAATAGAGGCTCTTGATTGCTCTTCTCTTTACCATTCATTGTTTTACATATTTTCATCATGTCCCCTCTTATTCATCTTCTTTCTAACGTAAATAATTTCTTTTTCAATTTCTTCATATGTAGGATGTGACCATATTTCCCAAAGAGAAAACAGGACACTGTGCAGCCCTGCCCCCGCTCGCCTGGGCCACCTCCTTCCCCCATGTGAAACAGGCCCTCCCCACATGAAGCTGGCCTGAGCCCCTCATTCCCCATGCGGAATTGGCACAAGCCACCTGGCATCACTGCTCGCCCAAGTCTCATTTTGTGGGTCTGGTGTTTGCACTCATCCCCCTCCCCCCAAAACATTCCTCTGCACCCCAGTAGGTGAGCGCACCCCACCTTTTTGGAAAAACTTGGCATTTGTCCCATTTGCTCTTGCTAGCTGATGATCAGTTGTTAGGCGCCAATGGGACAAATATCCATCTTTGCCAAAAAAGTCGGGATGTCCAGAACATGGCTTAAAAAGGGGACTGTCCTGGTCAAAACAGGATGTATGGTCGCTCTATTCATATGAGGCATTTTCCATGCCTCTAATCATACTTGTCACTCTTCTCTGAACTCCTGCTAATTCTGCAATGTCCTTTTTGACATGAGGTAATCAGTACTGCATGCAGTAATCCAGATGAAGGCCTATGGTTTATATAAAGACATTCTAGCATTTTCCAAATAATTTGAGCTGTGTCATTTAGCTAGGATCAGATAGCTTACTCAAAAATGACAATATTTCTATTCCCTGATTAGACAAGTGCAAATATTCAATTGCAAATACTTGCAATGTGAATTGTCCTGTTATAGCAATATTGCTAATGCCAAGCATTTAAAAATCATGAGTCAAGTCCCCCTGCAAAAAAAAATGAGACTTTTTGTTTAAATGTTGGGTTCTTTGTCTCCTGGGGGATTGTTTGTTTTTTTTGAGCCTGTAGGGTGGACTTGCATCACATTTTGAAGCTTTATTCTGCAATTATAAGGGCAGAAATGTACTTGAAAGAAAGAAAAAAATAGAAAGCTAAGTGTCTCACCTAATCACATGCCTCCAGGCTCTAAGGAAAGCATCATTTCGCGTCAGATGTGATTAAAATCAAACATTGGCAACTCTTACAGACATATGGCCCATCTATTAAATCTGAATGCAATATTCAGGTTTGGTTTCTCCACACTCTCTGAAGTTTGAGGCTGTTTGGATCTTTGGTTTTGTTTAGGGCCCATCTCTAATTGTGTATCTACACTAACCCTTAAGAGTTAACCTTGTCCTGATGGAATAGTGAGAAGGAACACTGACCTCTCTATCTACTAATGAGCATTGGCTGGTCAGAATAGAATTCCAAAGCAAGGAGTGGATGGAATACACCTCTTTTGAGCAGTATGTGCTCCCATAATGCTGAGTAGCACATGATGATAGCACTGCAGCATATGCGCTTGCCAGCTTTGGGGGATGGACAGGCCCTCTAACCTAAAGACTATGCCCCCGTGGAAGTGTACGCATGGGTCATTTCTAGTGATCCTTGGGTATCCACAAGAAGGGAGTGGGATGAGAGTTTGCATGCCCTGTTTCCCCCTCTCTCTCGTGCACTAGCTCAACAAAGAGCTGAATTCTGAACCTTTTGAGGTTTGTCCATTCCTCATTGTCACTGGACTGGACTGGACTTACAAGAGAGACCTCTCTCTCAAGATAGCTGTTACCTCCCCTTAGGAAAATAGCCTTTATCCTAATTATCAGGTTATACAGGTTCCAGTTCCAGGTGGAACTAAGAAGTGTGGAGGCAAGTAAAAATAATACATTTTACAAAGTCATTCAAATGTTTGCAAGCCTCAGAACAAGTTTAGTTAGAGGGTTGGGATCAGGTTTTATTTTATCCAAGGTACTCATATTAGAACCTGCATTCTATTAAGTTTAAATGGAGACTTGCAACAAGGCAAACTTCAGGAGGGCTCCAGATCTTTAGGATCTGCACATTTCTGTTGCTTATGCTCATTATTAATGTAATTAAACCGTTTCCATTTGCTACTTTTCAACATGAGATAAAAATGTATAAAATGTATTGTGTAATTTGACATTGTGTCTAAAAGACTGGTACTCTGAAGCAAATACCAAAACAAGGCAGGGCTGGGATGGGAACGTGTCAGTGGAATTTGTTGTTGAGATAGCAAGTAAGTGGCTGTATGGTGGGTGAACCTGAGTTACTGAAGGTTCAGCGCTATTCTGAGTTTAAGCCACTCGTTATTTTGTAGCAAAAAATGTCACCGGTCCTTTGGGTTTGCATCTGTTTTTACTCAATCCTGACAAATGCCTGAGGTCAGCCTTGTGCTCATCTATTGTGATGCATTTCGCATTTGTTTGAGATTCACAATGAAACGACTGCAGTCTGCACTGCACATCAATAACTGACTAGTGCCATCTTAGTCCGCTGTTACCATGGTCCAGTGATGCGGACAGCTGAGCATAGGCTGTAAAATGCATCTGAAGTGTCCATTCTTGTTCCTTTTACTCCCAGTTACTACTACTACCACAGTACTCACTCGGTGTTAACAGGATTTGCTATAGTGCCAATTATCTCCATATGTAAGGGATGACTTTCCTGCCAACTTTAGTTTTTCCTTATCTTTCTAGTCACTTTCACATAACAATGCTCTGGTCCAATTTTTAATCTGGGTATCCGTGTAGCCCGTAGCACAGAAACTATTCTGCTCTGTTGAATCACTGCAGCTTTTTACTGATAGCCACTTCTGTCCTCATTCTTTTTCACTTCCATGCTGGTAGCTACTTCTGTCTTCATTCCCTTGGACCTCTCTACAGCTCTAAATACAGACAGTGTCTTCCTTTCAGACCACTGGTACAGCTATGCAGGTGTCCTAGTCACTTTCTACCATTGTTCAAGTCTTACCTTTCAAACTGCTCTCCCTCTTCTGGTGATGGCTCTACCTCTGCAAAAAGGTCAGTCTTAAGTGGCATCGCACAAAGTTTCCTTCTGCTCTTTGATCATTCCTTTCTGGTTTCCCTTTAATCCTCTTATCTTTACCTTAACAACCATGTTTGCACTGATGATACTGTACTGTAAATATCTTTTAATGCCATTAACGACTTCTCACTGTCCATCGTTCTTGCTTACCCCATCCAGATACACTTGTGGCTTTGTCTCATCTTCCTTCCGCTAGATATATGAAAATCAAAAATGCTTCTTCTGAGAGAGAGGAGCATCCTCAAATATAACTCCATCCGTTCTATCAGCTTCCTCCACTCAAACCTTCCATTTGCCTCTCTTGCTCTTCACCTTGGCACCAACTTTACTTTGCAATCAACTCCACCATTTGTTAAAATCCTGGCTTTCCGGACTTCAGTACGTGCAAGGTGCCACTGCCACCATCTCATATGCACAAAGAAGTGTGACTATTTCACCTCCAGACTCAGACTGCTTCACTGGGTCCCTATATACTTCAGGATCCTGTTAAAATTGCTCTATTTAGGCCAAATTCAAAAGGGGAAAGATAGAAGCAATAGAGAGAGGAGTATTAAAATAAAGCCACATTCACCACTCAATCGATTGAGTGATGTTGTCTGAACCCCAGGAGGAGATGCCTCATACCATTACAATGGAAAGAAAAGATAATAGAGGTCCAGTACTGGAATAGAAAAATAACATTTTAAACCAAAAAATGTAACCATTTTCACTAAAATATTACACAACAATTGTTCTCATCTTAAAGCTTGGTCCTGCAATTTAAAGTTACATGTAAGAGTTTGCAAATCAGACTCCTAGGCTGTTCTAAAGCTATAATTAGCATTTTATAAGAAGAACACACTATACTCATTGCCTGATGGTGTGGGGCAGTGCAGTTGAGGTTAGTTAGAAGTGCACTAAGTTGATAGCTTCCCTTTTGCATCTTCCACAGATTGTAAAAGATATGCAACAAATGAAAATCAGACACCTTAAGGTAATCAAAGAGTTGGACTGTATAAGAAAAGAAAACCAGGTAATTCTCTTGTAAGAATAACATTAATGTTCAGTTGAATCCTTTTTTACCATCCATATTCTATGGAGGGCCAAATTCTTCCTTATTCTGCCTTAATTCCTAGACAGATGGGACTGTTAACTTGCAAACAAACTTTATACTATCCAAAGTATATACAAAGAAAAAAATTGACGCTGCTGTAGGTTCAAAAAGGCTTTGGAAACATCCAGGGAAAATTGAATTAAAGAAATAAAGACTACAGATCTCATGCTGAGAGTTCAGAATATGTGGTATTCCTGGGAAATATTTTTCCTGGGAAAGGAATGGAATTTACTTAACATGCAAGATACCTATGCAAATACGATGTGTGATTTCACATCTAATTGGTAATGTAAGGGTCACACAGTCACATCCAGCACTTTCTAATGACTCCATTGTTCATACTCCTAAGAATCTGAGAAGGTAAAGAAGAGAGGCAGGAAAAACAGAAAGCTGGGGGTATCCCTCTGACAGATGGCAAGTCTAACACAGCCAGTGAGGGGAATGTGGCCATGCTTTGACAGACAGACCAAAAGAGACTAACACAAACACAAGGATCCTGATGATTTCACCAGTTTCACAGCGGTAATAACTGCCCTGATTTTAATAGGGTTACTCAGTGAGATCAGAATCATGCCTACAGGCCATAAAGTTGTCTGGTTGTTTTATTATCTGACACCTATATTGCTAGTAAAGGTTGTTTCGTGTGTGTGTGTGGGGGGGGGGGGGGGGGGTTGTTTTGTATTGTTTTTTCAACTTAAGTGAGTCTGGATGTAGATTGAGACCTAGCTATGTTTTGTCCTGTTTGAATTTATTTTAGTCTCTCTTGTAGATTTTCTAGTAAAACTATTTTGTTTAAGGTACTTAGATCTCAGTACTGTTCCTAAGATAATTCACTGATCTGTTCTCAAAGACAAATATACTTCTGACATCTGCTGACAAAAAGATACCAGACCTGGAGTATTTGTTCAAAGGTTTTATCCCAGTGACTGTACCCAAAGATTGACAGAAGTCAGTATGATGCACAGGGAAAACTTATGGGTAATTGAGATGAGAATAGGGATCCAAGGTCTTGTTTTTAGTGAAACTTTTAATCAAATGTAATACTTAGCTTGTTCTCTTTCAGTTGCTTATTGAGTCCAGTTTTTTATTTTCTCATCAACCTTCTCTGTTTAGGAACAGGCCCTAATTGCTCTAAAGAATCACCATAGTGGAAAAATGAAGATTCTGAAAGCCCGGTTAGAAGCCTACCAAGAGTTGGTGAACAAGAAAAATAGACAATGGCATAATACAACTAAGGTAACTGAGAACTTGTACTACATCACAGAGATGAAAATTGGAGACATGCTCACTGGGCAGTTTGAGAGACAACGGCAAAGTGAAGCACATGCAACTTTGGTAGACATTTATTCAAAATACTTTCATCTATTTTTGTACAATTTCACTGCAGAAAAAATGTCACGATATTCTGGGCTACATCCTCAGCTTGTGCAAATGAGCATAGTTTTTTACCTCAATGGAGCTATTCTGATTTACACCAGCTGAGGATCTCTCCCTTCGATTTTATTTCTCGCTCTGTCCTAAATATGCAGTTTTGATTAGCCTTTGCTGTCACTTCATTAGATCTGCTCCAACTGGGGAGCCACCAAGCTGCTTGAAAAGCAGCTTCCAACCTGGTGGAGCAGAGCCAGGAAGGAGCTTAACAGGCTAGGTCATGTATTCTTCTCTGAGGAGGGAAATCAAATGGAAGTAATCAGTACACTTTCCAAGGCTTTGTTCACTCCTGAGCTCATCTTCACCCCAATTTAAGGGATGGGCTCCCACGTCAGCCACAACTGCACATTTTATTAAGTACACAGCTGGTAATAGTTACCATTCTTTATGGATATTAAGACCAGCAGAACTAACTTACAAAGATATTCAACTAATACATAAGGTGTGTAATTCCTGTTGGCAGTGGATAGATAGCCAGGGTTAATATAGTTCCTTCTTCTCTTGCACTGAGGAATGCATTCATGCATGTCCAATATTTGCTTCAGATAATCAGGGTGTAGCTAATTAATGTCAGTTTTATGTGCGTTTAAAGCCCACTAACCAAGTCTGTCTGTCTGTCCCCCCTCTGTGCCTGATCCACAAAAGTTAGGAGTTTGCACCACACTTAGTTTCACTGAAATATATGGAATGGAATAAATGAATGGCTGTTTTATAAAATGAAGACCTGTTACAAAAAGTTCGACTTTCTATCTTATTGCCCTATTTCAATGCATCCAGAGTCTGAGGGAGAAAAATGGGCAACTGAGCCAAGAAAATAAAGATCTGCTATACCAAATAAAGCAACAAAATGAGAAATGGATGGAAGAAAAGGTAACACACTTTTTTTTTCCCCTGATTTAAAATGTGTGCGTGGGATGTTCATAAGAGCCTAAGTGACTTGAAGGAACACAAGTTTCATTGGCTTTTGATACAGTTTATGCATCTAGGTCACTGGAGCACTTTTGCACATTCCATGCCTTTATTTACATTACTTTCTTTTTCTTGTCTCTGGTTATAAAGCTATACTATTGCCTGTTCCTGTTCCCTTCCTCCTGAGAGTTAAGAAACCACAGAAGAGGTTGGGTTTTGTCCAATAATTGCCTTTAAACATTAACAAAAATAACTCCTCTATTAAAGAAGTTGGTCCAGATCTTCATGCCCATTCCATCTGATCTGGACTGCTCTAGTGGGGCAAAGCATCCAGAAACCAGCCCTGCTAAGGATTCCTACAGCTTGAGGTGAGGGGGAGCTTCCAGGGAAAAGGTGTTGTAGTTGAAGCATCCCTGAGCTTGGGCAACTTCTCATTGCTGGAACAAACCATTGGGTCTATGGATAGCTGGACATAATTTAAAGAAGCTCTGAGACTGCTCGAAGTTACACCAAGAGACTGGACAATCCAGCAGCTGCCAGGATTGGGCAGCCACAAAAGTGGCTTTTATTTCTACCTCTCCTCAGATGTGCCAAGTGTTACTTGGCCACAGGTGATGATCCAGCCCTTTTTGCATTTCTCAAACTTTGTTTTGCACTCAGTCATCAGATTGTTCTGTTTGCAAGAGGTAAAAGGACTTTAGTCACATACTACTTTGTAAGACTGAAACAACTCCATTACAATCTGTTCTTGGGAGATCTTGTTTATAATGATGACAGCCTCCGGATGTAATGCAGTGCATTACAGGTTATCAAAAGGGTGTGATACAGTACTGAGCCTGATTCGTCTCACTCACACCAATGATACACTGAGATAAATGCATAGACTTCAATGGAGTCAGTCCCAATTTACATCAGTGCAGCTGTGAACAGAGTAAGGTCTACCAACAAGTTTATTTTCATCACAGAGCACTGGGATTTATGTAAATCATCTTTAATTGTGTGGCTAGGGTGAACAGATGTCCCAATTTTATAGGGAAAGTCCTGATATTTGCGGCTTTGTCTTATATAGGTGTCTATTACCTCCCACCCCCGTGCCAATTTTTCACACTTACTATCTGGTCACCTTAGGTGTGGCCAGAATTTTCACATATCATTCTCTTAACGCTCTGCTGAAAATACATATTATATATGAGTCTGATTCTTCTTTCACTTACACCCGTCTAACATCATTACTTCAATAATGACTCTTGTCTCTAAATTACATAATAATAGACCAATTTCATCATTGACATGTCCCCTGTGCAATCCCACCTAACTGGGATTTGCACTGAATGTTAGTCAAGGCCAAGTTTGGCTCAGCAAGTTCACTTAAAAAGGAATTACCTGCTCTGGATAGTCCAGGGCACAGCCATGTAGTGATTAGGTAAAGTAATTAAATACGACAGCTAAGTATCTTTTTTTTTTCCCTTTATGGATTCAATTATCTCATAATGAATTTATCTCTTGGACACGATTTAATGCTTTAGTGAAATTTCTTTCAGTTGGTGCACATACATTATTTTGATCACTTCAAGGTGCCAGTCTCATAACAATCATTCTAACGAAGGGATAGTCAAAATTCTTCTCTCCTTTAAAAATGCTGAGGTACATATTAATTCACAAATAGAATGTGCCTGTTTGTAACAGTGTGAGTTTCAGCCTTAATTCTGAATTTACTTGTGATTTGTAGGTAAAGAACAGATGCATTATATACAGACACAAATTCTGCAGTCAGTTACACCAAATGTACACCTAGGTAACCAAGAACAGAATTGGACCCTTAATTTTCTAAGCTATGTTTTGTTTTAAAGTAGTTTTTTAATTGTAGCAGTAATAATATTTCATATAAAGAAGTTAAAAGCACAGCATTTCCCTCAGCTACATTTCACGATCCCAGGCAAATAACTGTGACAGTAAATAAAAAAGGCAAAAACCACAACTTATCATGGAAGCGTATGAAAACACTCGGAGTCAGATCATGATGCATTTACTCACCTTTAGTACCTTACTGACAAGAAGGCTCATTAACTTCAATAGGACTTGTGAAGTAAAGTGCTAGTCACCATAGAGGAGGGTATCACAATTTGGCCCTTACTAAAGTATGCAGAGTAATGTCTTGTTCCCAGACTTTCAGGTCTGTGAGGGTAAAGGAGGCCTGGAGTTTAGGAGTAATGCAGAGTGAGCAACTGCATGTTTAAATAGATCCTCAGACATCTATATACCAAATTATTATTACCAGATTGTTCCACAGTATGGAAGTATTAGCTGACATAAAGAGCACTGAAAAACATTTATCTCAAATGTTAGTAATCAATGGTGCTAAATTTCATTTTTCCATTTAATCAAATTTGCCAACAGCCCTTTGTTATATTGGGATTCCCTAAATTATCACTTTTTTAATTTAATTTTTAATTTAAAACTAATTCCATTTCCACTTATGTCTTTGCACCATTAGAACATCTCGCTCGCAAAACTTCCTGACCCAATACATCTTCACAAGACATTTAGATGAAATTTCATTTTTGTAGAAATGTTCCAACCAGTTCTAATACACTAAGCTATCTTGGTAAAAACCTCTCAACCATTACTGACCCTGATGGTGGTAGTGTCAGGAGTCCTTCTTTAGACAAAGGTCTCACAGCCATCAACATTTTTGAAACCTTGTCACCTAATGTGTGTATAAACAGTTGTAACAATTCGTACTTCCACCATTTCTACAATGGGTGGAGCTGTGCTATTACCAACTGTGTGAATTTTTTGCCAAAAAACCCACCTGCAGACAAGTACTTAGAGTCCCATTCAGAAACAATTATAGCTTTATCAGCATGAACTGTCACTAAAATACATGACAGGACTTTTTCTCTTTAGCATGGGAGAGGTTTTGCTTCTGTTCAGAGTTTACACTGAAACACAAAAATTTCCACACTGGATCAGATTTCATTAGCAAAGAGTGAGACTGAATCCAGGTTAAGTTGAACAAGTGGAACTTTATTAAACCCTGTGCACTGCTCTGCCCATGTGGCTCAGTTGTTTCCAGCCTAACTCTTCACATTCCATGTTCCCTCCAGGGAACGCTGGCCCTCTAACTGCAGTTCCATTGATCATGATAAATTTTCCCCAATTTACAGACATTTTCATATAAACATTAAAAACAAATAATTGATGCCCAGGGCCCCATCCCGTGTCACTTCAGTCAGAGGTTGCTAGCACATAGCTGAGTTGGCATTTCATCTTTACCACAGACTCAGCTGATTACAGTCTTTGAGGTAGTTTGGTCTCCTTAACATGACCTCTCTGTGTCCCTGCCACCTATCTGAGTCTAACAAACTATCTCTGTGCACAGTTTTCTCTCTTCTTATGGGGTTGGCCTCCAGCTGGCTCTTTGCCTCTCTGTTCTGTGATGATCTCTATCTCAGCAGGCTGTCTCTGGGTGTTGGGTCTTCTGGCTCATAAGTGTCTTCTGTTCCTTCACATCACTTGTCTCTTTGCATGGGCACCACATATGACCTGGGGGCCACCCCTCACAATTTCTGTAGTCCACTCCATCTGGTCTGTCAAGGCTGGATTATGCTCTGAAGCATGAGGATTTGTAGCCTTTCCAAAACTATTGGGATGAAACCCTAACCCCACTGAAGTCAGTAGGAAAATGCCCATTGATTTCAATAGGGCCAGGATTTCACCCATGATCTTGTTTGTTTTGATTTTTAAATCCACATTATTATAATTCTGGATATTCTCATTATTCAAGTAAATGCCTCAGTCCTTTCTGGAATGCTGCTAAGATTCAGTGTTATCTTGTGCCAGTGAGTTTCTTATTTTGAATTTCACAGTTTCATGGATGCAGTTAGTGGATATTTGGCTAACAACAAAAAATGATTGTAGCTGAATTCGACTGTCTATCTATAAAATACTGAACATACACAGTTGGATGTCACAAGATGTTTCAAGAAGTAGTTTCAGGAACCAATGATTAGTTAATGATCTAGTGCCACCTTTTGGTTTTGTTCTGCATAGATACTTTTTCAAATGTATTTTTAAGGAAGGTGCATGAATAATTTTAGTTATCTAATATGATTAGTAATTATGGATCTCTAGATGTTTTCAGAAAATACTCAGGAATCCACGAACACAGGAGTCATCAGACTGCACAGAAGAATTTTAAAACCCACAATTTTATTCAGAGTTCTGGCACAAAATATTGAGTGGAATCCAGTCTTCATTGAAGTCAATTGGAGTCTTGTCACTGATTACAATGGAGCCAGGATATCACCCTTTGTCTAGTGTCCAGAATTCCCTTGAGCATACACAGATAATTTGTTTCATTGTGTTATGTCATGCCCAGAAGATGTGCTTTGATAATACTTTTACATTGTCAAGAAAATCATCCTCTCCTGTGCTGTAATGTCATTCTCCAATGCAATGCCTTTGGAGATAATACCCCAGTAGTCAGTTGTGGCCAAAGCAGCTCATAGTACAACTCTGAGGAGGTGGTGAAGAGGTTGTTTTAAGCTATCTCTATGCTTCCCTGAACTGGGCTGGTTATGCACTTGATTAATTCCTTGCTATTGAGCAACCTGAAGTCTGCTATGAATTTACTCCAACTGCCAAAGTCTCAAAGGGCCATAATGGCAGCTAGAGAGTATTGTGAACTCCAGTATTTCTCTATACCACCCTCTCCCTAGTAACACCCTGTATGCTAGCCCTGGGGGAAGTGGTGATATAGCTTGTGGCTGGATGTATGGGGTGAAATCCTGGTCCCACAGAAGTCAATAGCAAAACTCTCATTGACTTTAGTGGAGTCGGGAGTTTACTCACCATGTTTAGGGCTGCGCACAAAGCAGCCCTCAGACGGGGAGAATTTGGGCCAATATGCCTGTGTTGTAGTATGTGCCTGCCTGCCCTGTAGCACCTCTTGGTGAGTAGGTGACACTGCATGTACTCCCTGCCTCTGTTTACCTCCTGAGGGAGCCAATAATTTCACTCCAGGCATACTTGACTCAATAATATACTCCCTTTAGGGAATGTTTATTACAAAACCTCATAGAAAAGCATCCCTATCAAAAAGTCCCAAATAAACAAAAGGTGTTTTTGGCTTTCAAGGTTCCTCTGAAGTCTGCCCCTTACTCTGTTCCAGTCCCCTCAGTCTCTCAGTCTTTATGCCTCTTTTCATGGCAGGAGCTCCAGCTCTCCTTGTGGAGTTGGGTAATTCAAGCAATTATCCCTCAGCTGGCCCCGCTTAGTCCTCAGGCTCATAGCATATGACAGCCTTGTCCTGCTGCTGTCTGCTCACTTAGGGCTCCCGATCACCTTATTAGTCCCTTCGGTGCCTGCATGCATCTTCCCTGTTATGAGGGAGGAGGCAGCATTTATGCCGGTCCCTTTATTCCAGTTAATCCCCAACTGGTTGGGAGAGACGGGAGCCTTGCCTCATCTCACGCTCTCTCCAAGGCTCCTGGACCTAGGCCCCTAAAGAAACAGTACCAGAATTGTCTCCCAAGATCTACTTACTCATGGGACTGCTTCCTCTGTCCCAATATCTCCTAGGTCCATAATTAGACCTTTCATCGGTTAAAGAGCTATACCAGGGGGAAGGATGGACTGACCAGTAAGTACTTAAGGGAAGTACTTCCTACTCATACAGGACATAATCTGGTACATTCTGGTACGTAACATATTAAACATGACAATCTGTTGTGGCTAAATAGTGGAGCAAATACCTGTCTAGCCTCACTATACATGAGTATTCACTCTGAAGAACTCAAATTTTCAGATGTGTAGATTAAACATCTCCACCAGTCTCCCACATAAGAATCTGGTATTACACATTTGGTCTATTTTTTTTATATCAAGTAACTATAAAAACTCTTCTTTAAAGCCACAGGGAGGTCAAGGTGTGGGTTTTGCTGTATGAAGCTCTAAATGGCTTGGAACCTGTTTATCTGAGATTAATTTCCATGCAACACTGCCATGGAGATCTGCAAACTGGAGTCTCTTTCAATTAAAAGTGAGCAAGCTACTGGGAGGACATTTTCTTTTAGGAGCCCTAGACATTGAAATTCATTCCTTGGTCTGAAATAACCCATATATGTTGATCTTCCAGGCACACCACAAAACCCATTTTTCCTCCCAGGAATTTGATGAAGGAGAATGTGTTGATGCTGGGGTTTGTATGTGGGGGAGAATTTGGTTTAGTTTTCCTTCCTAGTTATGGGAAGTTGCTGGATTTTCTTTGATTTGTATGAGTACTACTATTTTTAATCCATGGCACAACACCTAATGTGCTGGAAAAGTGCATTTTCTGTACATTCAATCAGGGGCAGCTTCAGAGGGTAGAAGGAGAGGGCTCCAATTAATATATTTTTATTCATCATTTTACAATTATATTAAATATACATCAGAACTAGACCTACCAATGTACAGTGAGAATCAACCATAAATTAAAAGACTAGAAAGGTAACATCATATTTCAAGAAAAGAAGTGATTCCATGATTACTGGTGTGAGTAAGAGTTTGAAGAGATCTGTTTATAAGGTATCTGGTGCGGGAGATTTCTCCTACTATATGACTGTACAGTGCTTAGCACAATGGGACCCCATTCCTGATTTGAGAATCTGGGTGCTATTATAATACTACAAATAGTAATAACAAAAGAAGCCCGTAATTTATAATAGACAATACTTGTGTCCCAACTATTGCATAAAAAAGGATACTGTATAATATGACTTTGTTGATGAGGATAGATGCTATGGAAAAGTTATATTAATGACATTTGGGAGCGGGCTCTGATGAAAGCAGCAGAGACTGATTAATCTTGATTGTACCTCTGGTATTCTTCTTCTAACCATTCATGCTTATAACGAAGTACTGTTGCTTTGTGATCTTTATAGTAATAGTAATGTTTACCTACACAAAACTAAGTTGTGATTTATTACTATGATTATTATTTATTTCATTGGGGAAAACTGGTGATACCTGTTCCTAATTGCATTGCTATCATGTTTTGCAGACTTGGATTCTAGAAAGCTTCTCTCAAAAACTAGATCATCTATACACTCAGCACTCTTTGAGTAAGTTTTCTATTTCAGACACATGGTTGCTTATATGAGGTAGATATATTTCCTCTATTCTCAAGGGTTAGTGTTGCTTCACTTCTAATTAATTTTCTGATGCCCTAATCCAAAGTTAAAAAAGAGACTTTCTATTGACTGCAGTGGGCATTGGATCAAGCTGTAAATGCAGTTGAAGTTGCAAAGAATTCCTTGCATGCCTCCTGACCACTTAATCGCTGAAGCAAGGATAAGCATGATTACCCTTATTGTATCATAGAAAGCTACAAATGTGAAAGGGTCATACAACTATGCAGACCCCTTAAAAATCCAGCCATAATATTAGACTTGCAATAGGTAAAAAAAAAAAAAACAAAAAAAAAAACATGACAACTTTTTGATTTCTAGAGAGAGTTTCATAATTTAACAAAACACTGTAATTTTGAATAAAAATCACTTTTCTCCTGTAAATCAGGGTTTATTCTGATCCCCACCCTGGCAATAAAGGGCAACTTTTACAATTAACCATTAATTAGGAAATCTATTACAAAAGCTTATTTTTTCTTTCTCGTTTTCCTCCCCAATTCAGCACTGCAGGAACTTCAGAGGACCAGACTGGATATCGAAAAAGTGCATGAGATAGTAAATTTACAGATGGACTTTCCTCAGCAAAAAGCCTTAGTTACATCAGAAGAGAGAGATGTTTCAGGAATATTAGAGGCTGCGGCAGATCAAATGAACACAAAATGGAAGAATGGAAATGTAATTGGTTTTCTGATAGCATCATCTTCAGAATTGTTCAAGCTGTTTCAAAAGCAGGCAGTCTGGTAATCGTTGAAATAAACAAGGTGTCCAGCTGGTATTAGAACTTGTGTTGTCATGCAAATACGTGTGTGGTTTGAGAATGACAGATTGGGGAGACTGGTTGAATTACAGCTGTAATCCAGCTTCCATGAATGTTGTGGTTCTATGACTATTGAAATAGGTGCAGAATTTATTTTTGGAAATGTTGCTGTAGAAATTCCCCTTCTCTAAAAATGTGGCTGTCATCTTCTGTTCTGCCTTCGCTCCTCATTGGTGCTTGCTACTTGGAAACCATTATTGTCTGACTAACTGATCTTCTTCTTCTTGCATGGAAATGCTCTAACTGTTTCCAACAATGCTCCAGACTGAGCCTGGAGTAAAGGTGCTTCCCAGTCAAGTGCCTTTGAGCAGGCAGTTAGGGAGCAGGCCAGCAGCACCCCTCTCATTTCAAGGTAGAAAACTGCCACATGCCCTCTCTGAACTACTTGCTTTAAGGGCATGGCAGTGAGGTCCTCCTTTCCATTCCTACGTGTGCCTGCCTGTCGTCTGTTCATTGTTTGTGAACAGTCTCAAATTTAAATGAAAAAAATTAATGAATACTTTTGAATAATGCATCTGTTCAACTCAGTCCTCTCAAGGATACTCAATGAACAGAGAAAGAAGCCAGACTGATCTGGTCAATTATTCATTGCCAACTATTCACACAGTTCTAGTAGTAAGCCCTATATAGACACTGCACTACATTCATGTTGTTGCAGCATGTTTATATGGGTTATTAGTGTCCAATACTGTAGCACCTATGATAATGGGAAAATTTTATTACCTGCAGCACTGGTAAAACTGTTAAGATTGCCTAACATTTTCCATTGCAAGATTCCATTTCCAGTTGTTTATAACTTTGCCAAACTTTAATTGTTTGGGCTGAAATTTTCAATTCTAGTTGACCTCCTTAGGTTGAAATTTTTTTGGAAAACTTCAGCCAAAATGGTTCTGCCATTTCTGAAAATGAGTTTAGGGAAAAACACATTTTTTCCCGTGTTAAAAATATTCTTAACTGTTTTGTTGAGATGCTTTAGTGCCTGTGTTTTGGAGCAGGGATTGAAATTTGGCAAGGGTGGCTGGGATATGCCATTTGCCTTCCCATGAAAATTCACCCAAATTTAGCCAAGGCTTTGAAAAAATTCACTTTGCATGTGCTCAAGAGACTTGTTAGGATTTGGCAGCTAAATTCTTAGAAGATTCTATCTGCACTGAGCATGCTTCATCGCTTCACAGCTCCCAAACATTGGACTGTGTATGTGCCATGCCCATAATATGAATGCGACTTATGCTTTGTTACATTTCAGGTAGTTGATGAAGAACATGAACATTTACTGCAAAAAGAACTTCTGTGGAAAGCACAGGCCACACTGGAAATGGCAAAGCAGTCCTTACACAAACGAGAGAGAGAGGTTGCTGAGCTTCTACAAAATGAAAGTGGACATAACAAAACAATGAAACCTCAAGTCACAGTTACAACATTATTGAAAACTCTTGTCAGTAGGGTAAATATTAATTAGACCCATGGAAAATATTTGTTGGGTTTTCTAAGACTAGAAAATGTATGAATTTATTCAAGATTTTTATAGATAAAAATAAGAAAAAATATTACAGTATATTTGTTTTTATATATTCATTTTATATGTATGTTTGTAAACTTATGTTCTATATAAAGGTTACAGTTGGGATTTTCAAAGGAACCTAAAGGAATAAGGTACCTAAACCCCATTGAAAATCACTATACAGTGGTAAATGGTAACTCCCAAGGAAACTGATTACATCAGGGATGCGGTTTAAGCCTTTCATTTCAATGCCAATTTTGTCAAATGAGAGAGTAACTGCATGGAAAAAACAACATTGAAGGGGCAGAAAAAATACACCTGAACCATACAAACTGCAAATAAGTACTTCAGATTTGCAGGAAATATGAAAGAATCCATTTTTTACTCCATAATAGGCTCACACTATATATTGTGATGTACCTGAGGCACGACAATGCATCAGTCAGCTTATTGAGAAGAATGACGCTGAAAGGGCTGAGCGGAAAGTAGAATTTAATAATGCTCAGGCTGACATCCTGTCCTTTGAAGTTATTTATGGCAATAAAGCTACGGATTACAAAAGGTATATCAGATATTTAGTAAAGCAGGACATAAATACAATATAGAGAATACTGTGTTGTTTTCATACTAACACACACAAAAAAGGAAACTTTAAATAGAAAGTATTGTACCATATTTTAGAAACTGTCAAAAGCAAAGTAATTCAATGTTAAAGATAACTTTCCTTTCCCTTGCTCTGAATACTTAGGTATTATAGTATATTGCATATGCTCTATACATACATACCATAATAAACAATGATAGCATTCTATGTGATATCATGGAAGAATTAGATTACAGTTCATTTTATAAATACATTTCGCAGACCCCATGTGGATATATTAACGGTTTCACTGGATGTTTTATTGTGTTGTAAATCCATATTTAGGGGCTTCTTTTATGGTCTGTGGAGTCAAGACCAGACACTCCTGTCTATGGATTTTTTATGTCATAAACCTGCTTAGGAGGACTGCTTATTTCACAGATCAAAATAAGCTTCCATGTATGGCTTAATATGGAAAAATAATAGTAGAGACTATCTCTCTGCTAAGCTTTCAGACCCACTTTTTTCATGAAATGTACAAAGAACCAGCAATAAAAATATAGCAAGTAGACTCACAGCTTGGTAGCTGGATTGAAAAGTTTTCACGTGGGTATATTCTAGAATCTAAAATATACACACAGCAAACATTGCTGAAACAAGCCCTATTTGTCTAGTCCATGCTATATAGTCATAGAAATATAAACCGGAAGGGATCTGCAACCTCCCAATACTTTTCTGCCACTTTTTCACCAAAATCCTTTCCCCAGTACACTTTGTGCTGACTACTAGAAACACAAATAAGAAGAAAACCATTCATAATAACCTCTTGACTTTCTGATCATCTATAGGGAACAGTTTTCAGTGAAGCTTTCCAGAAATCTTGTGAATGCAAAGTCTCAATTAGAATATGCTGAAGCAGAGAAGATTGCATTGGATTGTATCCAGAAGGGGGAAATCCCAGATTGGATTGGCAAACATAGTCCATATTTAGTCTTGTCAGGTGAGAGAGCTTCCTTTTAATTCAGAAGAGCTGCACTGTTCTGAGACAATTTAATTTCAGAGTTTGTATGGCATGTTTGTCAGTGAAACTAAAAGCATTTAGCATATTTTTTATTATAACAAGACACTTAAGATTTATCATAATACAAGGTTCTAGGAGCATGAAACAGCCAGGGTTACATTATTTTAACCCTATTCCTGAATTGTCCTGCAAAACTCAAGGCTATAGCATAATATGGGAACACAGTTAAAATATTGGTTTGTATTTTTTACACTTTCAAGACCAAAATGTGCTTGTGACATTATGGTATTGTAATGAGGTCCCTCAAAAATAGAAGTTTTTACAGGGGAATGGAACTTTAAATTGTCATTAGGCTGCAAAATCATTATATGACTTGATAGTTCATACTATAAATAGGAGGATATATGGGGAAACTCATATCTTAGGGCTACTATTTCAGACTATCTAGGGGAAGACTTTAAGAAACGTTGTCACTTTGAATTCAGAAACTCCCCTTTGCTTCCAAATGAGAGACGCTAATGGGACCAGAAGAGAAGTACTAAAATGCCATTCCTGCCAAAATGTTCAGCTCACTTATTCCCTGATTCTGCAACAATATGTAGGTGAAATGTTGCACCTATGCAGAGCAATATGGTCTCAGGGGCAGGGAGGGGTTTTAGGGTATTCTGAGAAAAGCCACCTTTCAAATGAAGCCATGCAAACACTGAAAAGAAAATCCCAGGTAATGCACTAAAAATGTGTTCAGTATGCAAGGACAGGAGAAATTATTAAGAAAATATATACCCCTCTGATTGCCAGGAGGGCTTTGGATATTTGCTTGGGCTGTATGCCCTGCCCTCATGGGACATGTGCCTGTCTCTAAAAGAGAGTTCTGAAAGGGTGTCCCCCTTCTTAAACCAACTTACAGTCCCTCCCCCATGGCTTCATACAGGGTTGCAAATATATTGCAATCCTACAGTCAATCTAATTCTCTAGATGTTGGATTAGCTCCCTGTTGGTGCCTGTTTTGGGTTGCTACACTGATAAGTGATGAGCATGAAATGTAAAACTTGTATTTTGTTGGTTAGTTTCATAATATTATTTTTAGGATACTGATGGGACAAAGGAGCAGCAAGGGATGCACCAGCCTTGGATGGAGGCCCCTATTACAGAGGAGGGGGTGTTATGTGGAAAGAGTGAAGCAAAGAAGCAAACAACGAAAGAGCCCTGGAGTGAAAACTGATTGATGAAGCAGGCAACTCTTTTGAAAGTGATGCAGAAGCCTAAATCCTATTGGGTTTCAATGGGACTTGATTCTCAGTCACTTGGGGCGTTTTGAAATTTAGAAGCATTTCAATATTTAAAAAAAAAAAAAAAAACCTGGCCTGAACCTGCAATGGGATTGAATGGATGGACCACCTGTGCTCACTCAGAACCCCATTATCTTAACAGGGGCTATGAGTGAGCAAAGTGATACATCCACACAGATCACCTTGCAGCATCAGGACCTAAAGCATGTAACATTCCGACTTCCATTAACAAGAACAGAAAATGGTCAATTTTTTTTTTTAATTCAGAAGCATATTTGCAAAAATAAATGTCCAATAAAAACTTTCCCATCAGCACGAACACTGGTTGAAAAATGAAAAACAGTGTTTTCAATTTTCTATTTGTTTGTCTTTTAAAGAAATTGTGTACACTGAAAAATTTCCAGCCACCTCTGAACAGAAGTATTTCATTTAACAAATGATTCATCACTTATTCATTCTTTTTGTTAGTGAAAAAAGACCACAGTCCTGGCTACTTCAACATTTTTTTGGACATACAAATACAAAAATTTAAAATATTTTTATTTAAAAAAGTGTGCTAAATGTTGGTATTTCCATTTGAGTTTAAATACAGGTTGGTTTTTGGCTCCTTTTTGCATGTATATGGCTAAATGCTGCATGACTGGGGAATGAAGCCAGGCATGGTAGATAACCATCCAGTATAATATACATGCATGTATTTCTCCATCATTTTACATTTCCTCTGAATACCACTCTTCCCCCTTGCCTGTAATCCTTCAAAGTAATGAGAGGGAGAGACCCTTGAGTCAGTTGTGTAACTTTATTATATAAATCTGTAGCATAATCTGTTTATAAAGATCACATTACTGTAGTGTTTATATCATGTATGTTTGTGTTGGGATGAAAGGAGCCCCTGCAAAGTCTGGCAGGAAAGGGATTAAACACCATTTCACTAGATTCTAACAGGAATAACTGGTTCTGAGAGAGGAGACTGCAACTTAGAGAAAAGTCAAGAGTCTCTTATTCTTGCACTCTGAAGAGTAATTAGAGGTTGAAAACAAGCCCTTTTTCTTACACTCTGAAGATTGTAGCTGGAGCAAGACTTCCATCTTTATATGTAGGCCTTAAAGGAGCATACTTTTTTTGGCACTTAGTTCTTTTTTAAAGTAAAGTGCATCAAAAATTGCTGAACTCAGTCCAGGTGGCAGCGTGCCATGCTTAATTTTACACGGCTCTGACTGGTCTCCTGCGATAGAAAATATGCTTCTGGGTGTGGAATTTTTCCACTTAGTTTATTTTTTTAAGTGGGGAAATGGAATATAAATTTTCTCTTCTCCCTGTCCAATTTTGTAATTAGACTTTTTAAAAAGTCTCATGTTTATCTTTTGCCCACCCTTGAGGGGTTGTGTGTTTAAAGAACATATATTGGACCTAAATCTCAGTCTCCTGTCAGGCTGAATGTCCTTCTGGCTAAAGGCTGTTCCTGGATTTGCCAAGGGATCCTAGGCCCTGCTCTTGCATCAGGAAACGGGGGCCCAAGCTCTGTATTTCCACAGACTGTCTTTGGAGAACATTCCACAGCTCACAACTGTGAGCAGAATATCCCTGTAGCATTTCCTTAGCTCTGCCCCCTACCTGTCTGCCCCTTTTCACACAAGCACCTCTAGTTCCATAAAGATGTTTAGCAGTGATTAAGGATTAATGATGTTGCATGCCCTCTGGATGGGGGTTTTATCCCTGGGCCTCTCTATTCAATGGAACTTCATAATGTGGCATTTGTGCTCTAAAATATTTCACCATGCTCTTCATCGAAGAATTCATTACACATCTGAGGGTGCTAGGTGAGAGAAATTGTTGCACTTCACTGACCTCAGCAGCTGGTTGTGTCTGATAGTTGTGCTCTTTAGTCCCTTTGACACAATCTGAACCCGTGTGAACACTAAGAACAGAAGGGAATTATTTAAGGATGTCCTAGAGGGGTATTATTTAAACAGAAATAATGGAAATACATTTGACAGAAATAATTTAAAGAAAATTAAGATAAACTTTCTGACAGTGAGTTGTGGCAGGCCTGCATAGATAACCTAAAAGGTCTCTTCCATGTGTAATGTCCATTAGTCAGTTATGTTAACTGACCAGCCCTATTCAAGGACATGCTGTAGGTCTCACTACACCTTGATGAAGTGTTGATTGTTAAGTGCTGATGTAAAGTGCTGTACCAAGGAAGCCATTTGTAGTGCACAAGAAATTGTATTAGTCCTACAAAAGCCAGGGAATACTGTGTATGCTTAAACACCATCTACTGGCACCGTTTCTGTAATTACACGTGTGTGGCCATCTAGGAATTGAGCTATGTGGGTGGAAGGGTTTTACTGGGTCTGAATGCAAACGCAGGGGGCTGGGCATTGGTTGTTGTGGATCTATATATGTTTGAACGCAGATGCAGCTAGAAACCCCAAAGAAGCAGACAGAGGAAACTAGAAAGCCAAGGAGATCCAGAGAAACACTTGTAGCATGACCCTGAGAGATAGCTAAGAGAGGTTTATGGGTAGAGTACTAGCTAGAAAAAGTGGTGTGAAATATTAAGCAAGGAAACTGTCTCAGCAGAAATCTGATTCTAAAGGAGACATTCATCCACTGTGGGAACAAAAGCACAGTATGTGACTTAAGTGATCAGTAAAAGAATATTCATTTGGTGTATATTAAATACATACCAAAAATTCACTGAATTACTGATTTTGACTCTTGAAAATTCAAGAAATGTGAGTGGCTCATGGATAGTTCATAAACAGAAAAAAAGGTGAAATGAACAAATTGTGAATTGTTGCCCAGCACTAAGTATAACTTTTGAATTTCATCAACATGCAGTGAACCCTTTTTTCATGAGCACTAGTGAAAGCATTATATAAGGCTTGGTCTACACTTAAAATTTAGATCACATAACGACATTGCTCAGGGTGTGAAAACCCACATCCCAGAATGTCGCAGGTGTAAATGCAGCTAGGCCATGGAAGAGTACTTCCATCAACGTAGCTGCCATCACTCAGGGAGATTCTGTTTCTATAGGAACACTAATACCCCTTCCATTGCTGTAAGCTGCATCTATACTATAGGGTTATGCCAGCACAGCTATGCCTTTATAGTCTCTGTGGTGGAAATATGGCCAAAGGCAAAACTTCACTCTAGATTCTAGCAGCAACCAACTCAACAGTTCATGCTACAACTGTTGGCTCAGCTGCAGCAGAGTACAGCCGCTGTTGGTGGCTCCTTCATGGAGCTATGAGCACAGGCATATACCTGGAGTGATTCATTGCCTTCCCCCCGCTTCCTCGGACACCTGATCCATCTGTGGTGTGAGGGAGACTCTGGTGCATATTTACCTTGGTTGGACCAGCTCGCAGTCCCTTTTCCAGCTCCTACACTTTTTCCCCACACCTCTTCATTTACGCACACCCCCTTTCTGGCCCCACGCAGATGTGAGACCTTCTTGTCAGCCTCCTCCTCCTGGCGGTGGCCAAGGTGGCCATCTATTCCACCAGGAGGAGGATGCTGGATGGGGAGGTGCTCTGTGACTATGGGGCCTATTTCTGCTCCTCTTTTGGTTCCTTTAGGCTGCTCTGCTGGCTCCCTAGATACTTTTGAAGAGCATTGGGTGCTGTTCAGGGTTCTCTGCTCGGTGTCACCTCTGCATCCCTGATTTTGAATCTGTGATCCTCATTCCTAATCCTGTTTTTCATTTGTTGTCTACTGCAATTATTTGAGCCCTGGGTTTAGTAGCTCCTCCCCTTAGACTGGGGGAGGAACCTTCAATTTCCCAAAGCTCAATAGATGCAGCAGAGTACAAAACATTGTGGTCTTATAGTTCCTAAAAAAAAAAATTGTTTTTTTTTTTATTTCTCACAGATAAGTTAAAATGAAACACAGAAATTTGGAATCCAAGACATTCTCTATAGAATTAAAATTATTTTATGTTTTAATGCATATGAAACTTTGGGCAGTTAGTGTAGAACTTTACACTATATTTTAAAATCCTGTTTAACCCATAATAATAATATGGCAGTAATTCCTCTTAACGATCATTTGGCCAGTGCTGGTTCTTAAAGCTTGTAAAAAAAGAAAGAATAAACCACTGTTCAGAAGAACAGCTCCAGCACACAGAACCCCATGTCACTTCCATAAATCTTCATGTAATTAATTTAATTACAGTATTTAAATTAATTAACATCCATGTAGAAATGCTAAGCTTCCCTCAGTGTGGGTAAAATCTGGATTTTAACAAAGGTAATTATGTTACATTTTATATAATATTAGAGATGCTGATATATATTGATCAGATATATACTGGTCTTTTACTCTTTCGTTGTCTTCTAGTCATTCCATTATAGGATTTACAGCTGCAGGTTTCCATAACATAGGACAGAATCAATCATCTTCTATGTAGTGAGGTTTCTGTGACTTTGGCTGACATACTATGTATTTCTTACTGAACCCCTAGGTGTAGGGAGTTATGTTTTATCAGCAGCCAGCAGATGGAGCTACAGTACAGATTCAGACACTATGGTACAGGAACCGCTTCCTTAGGCCTTCAGAACTACAGTATAATATGAAAACACGGTGTAGAAACTTTTCTTATTTCCTCAGTCTAATAAATAGCACTTACTCGATTGGGATTACTTGGGTGTGAGACGTAAGTCTCCATTATGGACCTACTTATGTTGTACCTTATGTTTTTTCCTTTGTCTTGTGTGTTTCCTTAATAGTTTACAAGAGCAGATTTCACAATTTCCTTTTCATACTTTCATTATTGCCATTCTTTCCTTGGGAATGCATTTTTCTAATGAATGAAGCCTGTTAGAAAAATGAAAATGGTACCAATTTTGTTAAAAGGGTAAAAAGTGTTCTGATAATAGTAAATGTCAAGTATGGCAAAAATCAACTGACATAAGTAAAATGCCAAAGCTTTCATGTAAAATTGCAAGCTACCAAACACAAGAGAGAAAACAAATGTATTAAGTAATTCATGGAAAAGTATGCCTATTTCTAAACTATAGATGGATAGGACCTCTTTTCCTTGTACTGGGCAAAATAATGATACCATTAACTTTAGGGATTATTAATTAGAGGTCACAGCAGTTCAGCCACCATTAAAAAGCCAGAAACCTTAGAGTTAAATTTAACCTTGTAAATAATCCATAGAAAAATATAGAAATTAACAATTAAGGTGCCCATACCATTTTAACTCTGCCCTGATTTACAATATTTAGTGTTTTTCTTAAAGTCCCAATTTCTGAAGTAATGTGAATATATAAAAATTTCAGCTCTTTTTTAAAATAAAAGTTTCAAACCTTCATGGTTGTGGAAAAAATCCTGGAGATGTGAACGCAAAAGGCTCAAAATTCAGAAGGCAAAGTAAAAACAAAAACAAAACCACATGATTTCTGACCATTTTGGGGTTGATAATTTTGAGTACACACAAACCAAATACATTCAGAATTAAAATGTCACCCTCTTTATACTTTATTGAAAACAAGTCTTTTACTCCAGCACTTAGATGGAACTGTATAGGGGGAACAGAATATCTTGCATTAGATTGTTATTGCATGTACAAAGTGCTGAAAGTTGTTTAAACTCCCCTCCTGAAATTTAAATGCTAACCCCAAGATACAATGACAATTCTGTAAAGCGGAGATGTGCAAAATGAGATGTTCCTAGTAAAGCACTATGTTTACAAGCATATTTAAAGGAATACATTTAAGAACTTATGTTTATTTCTAAAAAAAAGAAGCATTAGCATGTGTCTCTAATTATGTCATCTCTGCCCTGTTCCAAGAGACTAATCTTTTGTGCCATCAGCTCACTTTATTGCTGGAAGGGAATGCAAAAAACCCAAGCCATTCTGTTAGTTATCTGAAGCAAGTAGGTAAGTGTCCTTAATAATGAGATTTATTAAAGCAAAGAGCCCAAGATGAAAGTGTGCTAACATAAATAACTAAAGAGACTTTCCAGCTGAGTGCTGCTGTGTTGTCACTGTGCAGTGATACATATACCAATCCTTCTGATACAGCAAAGCTAATAAACTCCCACACATTTCAGCAGGCAATGTTATAGGAGCCCTCCAGGCATAGTCACTAACCCATGAAGGAGGAACAAGTAAAATCCTTATTAAAATTATACAAGAATGGCATAAAGGACACAAAATAACTAAAGTCGAGAAGCATTTGGTAAAACTTTGCTGGAGGGGAGGAAGGCACAAAGGTGGCTTTAAGTCTATTCTCCCAATGTTGCAACAGGACAGTCCTCTACCACCAGTCAGACCAAATTTTCTATCTGTGGCATGTCTAGCTATAGGCAGCTCTTACCTGTTAAACATTCATTGACCTTTTTTATATGTAGCAGAATAAAATACACTGTCATGAGCAAACTTGAGTATGCAAAGAAATGGTAACTTGCCTATTATTATTATTTACTTTTTAGCCCATGTCCAATGCAAAATTGGTCCAGGAGATCTGACCTGATTCCACCTCAGGGCTACTCCTCTCCCCTATCCTTCTAAGCCTCTATATAGGATACCAAAAATATTGCAGCATACTACTTACAACTGAGCAGGTATAAAAATGGCCATCTCATTTTTCATTTTCAATAACTGTCTACTGTCACAATAGTCTTTACCAGGTACCTCCTGCTAAGTGTTTAGACCAGTCTATAACAGTTTTAAAAATACAACATAGTACAACAACATAGAAATAATAGAAGTCAAATATATAGACCAGAAAAGCAAACAACGCTTTGTCCATGTCATCCCACCCCCAGCACCCACTGCATGCAGTAGCAGGGGAGAGTGATTATGTGCTTAAACGTAATGACTGCAGCTGATAGCCTGTAGCTACTCTTTAACTTCTTATAATCAGTAACTTTGTAAGCTTCCAAACAAAACATTTTGTAAGCATTCCCCTTCCCTTCTTACTAGGGGCCTACTCTAAGGCCCACAAAAGTCAACAGAGAGACAACCAATGACTCCACTGGTATTTGGCTCAGACCTTTTATGAAGCCACTAAAAACATTAAGTTTCACATATGCTTTTACTTTAGGAAGGAAGAATGGTTCAGGGGTTAAGGGACATACTGGAGAATTCAAATTCCTACTCTCTCACAGATTGTCTATGTGAGTGTGGACAAGACATTTAGCTTCTTTCTCACGTCTCTGTATGTAAAATAGGAATAATAGCACTTCCTTATAGCACAGGATAAATCCAGTAAGGATTATAAGATGTGAGCCATGCAATACTTAAGATAGAGTTCCTACTACCCCTCCTTATTCCCCTTATGCTACCCTAGCACGTAATGAGCAGTGTATCTCTACTGCTCTCTTTTGCTTACTTCACTGATTAGAAATTGTCAGCCCCTCTACACCTCAACCTGGAATGAATCAGTTTTCCCCTCCCTGTTTATGAAGCAAAGCTGATGTTAATGATCCTGAAACAAATTCACCTGGCTGATCTGCCCTATGGTCTTGCATGCTATGTTCCTGTAAACCTCTTCCTGCGCCCCTTCTGGCAGCTGGTCTAGTTGTTTACCTGCTGTAACAAATCCCCACCATCAAAGGCTTTTTCTCCTTATCTGGGCTTTCATAAGAGTGAGAGGTTGCTGGTGCTGTTTGAGACGCTGCATCTTCTGTGTGTGGAGCTGCTATAGTGAGTCTGACCTATTTGTCAACACTGTTTTCTGACAGAGTCAATGATGAATTTAACCACACCAAACCTTAACACAACCACCTCTCCTTCCTTCACTCTTGGTCCTGACCTGAGAGTTAGGGTGGGCATGTAGGTGAATGAGTCAGGCTTTGAAAGAATGAATTAAATGTCATATATATGAGAACTCACATCCCCTGAGAATGGGATGTTCCTGAAAGATTCAGGGTCAGATGGATCTTGTTGAGTCCATGTATTGCTGCAAAGACTGGGTGTCTGTTAAGAGCTACACTATTTTGTATCAAAGCCTGAAAATGAGAAAGTTTAACCACATGGGACGGTGAGTGATGGCACAGTGAATGCAGCTGCTACTACAGCACAAAGACTAGTAACAACTGCAGAGTTGCTATACTGGTGATTCATGGCCTGGGAAGATGAGTTCAGGCCCTAGTGCAGAATGCTTGAGCAAAGTCCATTTACTTGGGTTTTGCTTTGGGATCCAGAGTTTGGCCTCTTAATGCCAAAACTGTAACTGAATGTAGTGTGCAGAAAAATATCGTTACACCTTGACAGATTTGTTACATTATTTATGTACTGAAACGTCCTCACAGACTGCCTTAGGTTAAAAATAACCTCATACAAACACAAGAATTTTCAAGTTTAAGGCAATGAAGTAAAAAAGAGACATCAGGCAGAGGGAATGTGGAATATTTCTAGATGGGGGAAGATTTCACTGAACACAACCATTGACTGTCTTAATAAAAACTGAAATGTATTTTTTAAGCTTTATTTTAGGAAATTAGTGAGAAGAGGTGCACTAAAATAGTCAGTTACAAACAAAAATTAGCTCAATTTATTCAAAGCATTAACAATCTTAGTACGTAACCTGCAGTTAACTGATATTAGCACAGTCAGAAAGAAGGTGTTTTAATCATAAGACATTGTGTTTATTGTGATACAGCTTGCATTTAAAAAATACACTACAGTAGTTTAGGTAAGAGAGAACCTACCCTATGAATAATGGATTTCCTAACACTAATTTACTGAGTGATAATTATGTTTTGAAGTGCAGCTTCTCTAGCTGCAAAGTTCAGGTGCGCAGTGCCACTTGAATTTGGTATGGTTTAGGTTTCATGGATAATCCAAACACGGGGGTCAGATCTAGCTGATCTTGAAGGCATTTCTCAAGCCTCACTTGTTGCAGAATGGTGGTAAGAATAATAAAAATCTCATTACGGGCAATATCTTCTCCCAAACACTTTCTTATTCCCATTCCAAAAACCAAAACTTTCTCAACAAAGCTCTTGTTGAGTTCACCATTTTCATTCAGAAATCTCTCGGGTCGAAACAAATCAGCGTTTTCCCATAATGTTCTATGGCAAAAAAAGAAATGAATTTGTAGAAGCACTCACAGAGTATCACATATTCAGAAAAAGAGAGAAATGCAGAGCCCATACTTCTAAATGAATGAATTTACTTATGGCTAAGCAGAACATCTGAGTTCATGAATGAGCTGCAATGAAATTGCATTGTTTTTCTTCAAAAAAATCCCAGAATGATGTAAAGCAATCCTGAAATGGAATTTTGTTTCATCATTCAGGACCCAACTGGACTCGCTGGGCCCATATATGGAGTATATTCCAAGGGAAGGCTGGCCCATGGGTGACCCGCAGCAGTTGTGGGCAGTGCTGCAGGGATGCATGTCATCTGAGTCCGCACCCAGTGGAGACTGCAGTGGAAAAGTAACACAGCTCAAAGCTCAGTTACCTTCCCCCAGCCACTCTCCATGTCAGGAAGCCCCCTGTAAATGATGTTGCATGGGGATAGCTGGGAAGCCCTAGGAGAATCATTCCACTGTTAACAAGGAGTAAGCACGGGGCCCTCTTGGAGTTCCAGCACTGACGCAGAGGCAGAGAGCCTCCAAATTGATGGTTCTGATTCCCTGAAGATCACAATTTGGGGGATCCCTGCTTCACCTACAGAACATATGGGAAGGAAACGGCACAAAGGGAATCTTGCAGAGCTGTTTCCTCCCACAGGTAATGATTAACAAATGGAGCCTGCCTCTGGTCTCACTGACACCAGAATAAATGAGCAGACAGCTCATTGAAGTCAGCAGAGTTACGCTGGGTAAATTCTGCTTCAGTGAGAACAGCTTCAGGGCCACCATGAGTAAAATACAAAGTGGGCCAGCCCTCCTGCTATTTAGCTGGTGAAAGCCAGTCCTAGAGCTGTCCACTTGGGTAATCCCTAGGTAGGACAGAGACACCGTAGGGACTAGGGAAGGGGGAATGAACAAGGAAAAATGGTTGTGCTTGGGGTGTCCCTGTGCCCCAATGATCCCCAGCTGCTGGGTTGATTCCTTGGGGCCATAAATAGCTAGTGTAAAAGAAAGCAGCCTTGAAGCTGCTGTGCGTTGTGTCAGGACCCAGCACAACAAACAGCCACAGGATTGGAGGAATGTATCAGTGACCTAAATCCACTTTAACATCCCCCACTCAGCTGCACTGAGAACTCTTTTATTTTAGCTACAACGGAGGATCTAGATCTTATAAGAATAAGAAAAACATGGGCAGTTGCACAAAGTAGGCTAAAATTACTAGTTATCTGGCTTTCTGTTTGACAGCTGGGGTATGGAAATAATCTCTGCACTATATCATACAATACTATGCATTGATCAGGTGTATTCTGGGGCTTTTCAAGAGAGGATCTGGTCTTGGCCACTGTTAGAGAGCAAATCCTGTGCTAGATGGCCCAATGATCTGTTTCCAAATGGCTGTGTCGGTTCCAATTATTGTCAAACTCTTTTGAGGAGAATGAGATAATTGCATTATCCTTTTATAGCTATAAAATAATTATGTATGTCATACACAGTGTATTCAAGTGAACTCAAGTTATCATTTTATAAACATAGTGAAAATACTGATCATGATAAAGTGCCAAATGTCATTAACAAACTTGTAAACAAAACTGTCAGATACTTACTCATCATGATTTACTTGATACATATTAACAAAGATACAGGTGTCTTGGGGAATGAGATACCCCTTGAGAATGGTTTCTTTTGTTGCACTAGAAAAGAAAAATGTATCATATCAACATATGTTGATTATCTGAAAATTCAGGAAACAAAATAACCATTTTTCTTACCCCTATGCTTATGTTTAATGAGTTACATTATCATACTTAGTGTTACTGAATGTTAGCCACATCAAAAGGCACCAGGCTTGATCCCCTTCATCTACAACAGCAGCTGTTCCTATCCTAATCCTATCCTAATGGCCTATCCTGATTTCACACCAGTTGACCCTGGTGTAACACAACTGACTTGAGTTACTCTTGATTTACACTGGTATAGGTGAGATCAGAATCAGGCCTTACATGTCCAGAGCTTCCATGGAGCTCCATGAATTCACACCAGCTTAGCATCTGGTCCAAAGTGCTCCTTTTAAGCTATAGGTGTGATGTACTGATGTATCATGTTATATAACAGTAACATATATCCTGAATTTCTCTCATGTATTTCACTTACTTGAGTGAAAAATAGACAAATTGGAATTTTAATTTCAAATACAGAAATTCAGAAAGAAAGCATACTTATTTCTATAACTCATTTTATTTAGATAGAAATAAACTTGTATTTTGCTTCTTACCGGTGAGGAATAGTAAATGGTATAAATGAAGTGTGCCTTAAGATTTCACTTATGAAAGCTTCTGTATAATGCAAATCTTTCCTGTTATCAAATCTTGGTGACCTGAGTCCAATCTTTCCGTCTTCAAAGAAAGAAATAGGAATTTTTAATGTGGTTCATGAAAATGACACGTGGCTTCATTTTAAAAAAAAAAAGCGTTACCAATTTCTTCTTGAATTTTTGTCTGAATGTCTGGGTTGTCTATCAAGTATAGGAAGATCCAAAATAGACACGTTGATACTGTATCAAACCCTGCAAAATAAATGGATCACCAGGATGCTGCTTTAATAAAAATAGCATGAAACACACACATACAAAACATAAGGCCTGATTCTCCTCTTATCTTGGCCAGGAAATGAAGTTATAAGCACTGGTATAAAACTGATATGTGAGAAAAATCAGGCCCATAATAATGTTTACATGCCTGTTGAAGTACACTAAAAATCTCCCAAGAGTGGTGTTAAAAAAACTGGTTGGATTTTTTTAATACCTACCTGCCCCAAAGATGTCATTAACAGTACTTATTATTTTATCATTAGATAAGGCTGGAGCTTTTCCATCAGTTCTTTTGTCATTGCTTACACTTATTAGAGCATCAGTAATGTCTCTGAGATGATTCTAAAAAGAAACAAATCTTTGATATATTTTCATCCAGCAAGCTTTCAAACAACATTCTGTAACCAGCAGTAGTGTAACCTGAGATGAAAAGAGCATGTATCTTCATGAATCTTGGAAATTCCTGCTAAGTCTATTCCTGCGAGTACAATTAATATTTTTTAAAGATATGCCATGACACATGGCAATTTATCTTAGAAAAGGACTGACTTCTGTATACTTCTGCAAAAGAAAATTAAGCTACCAGTCAGTAGTAGCTTGAAAAACCATGGTCTAGATTCTGCTTTCATTTACATTCTGTAACTCCAGAGTAATGCCATGCAATCAATAGTTACAATGGATTTATGCTGGCATCAGAGTCAGAATCTGGCACCATTCAATCGTTGCCTGAAAATATGTACTACTTATTAGTAGAAATGGAAAGTTCCTTTCATTTGATTATTCCTGAAATGGAAAAATAAAGATAATTGAATTCATCTGAGTGCTTGTTTAATAATATGCAGATTACATTATAAGAAATTACTTGGTAAAATGAAAAGCAGAAATACTAAAAGTTTGTGGATTTACTCTGGAAGGTTACTGGACCCAGACACTATAGTACATAGGGCCAAATGCTCTTTGTCTTACTCAACACATAACCTGACTTCCCCATGGAACTTGGTTGTCTAACTGCCCTTTCTTTGTGCCTTTGAAAATCTCCATGCCACCCTTCATTTTAAAAGGCATGTGGCCAAATCCTGAAGTTCTGTGCTATTGATCTACCCAAAGAAAGGTCTTCTGGTAATGGATCTTGCCTTTGCCTGCTCAGAAGTAGGAAGAGAACAGGCAGGGGCATGGGAGGGGTGGCTGGGGATTTAGTTGTAGGAGATATCCATCATCACTTCACCAATCTTGCAGGGAACCAATAGGAAAGTGGAGCTGTATTACAGTGGAGCTGTATTATCATTAGGCTTGGAAGGATTTGATATTTTTTTATCAGTAAATGTCAGTAAACATCAATTTCCCCAAACACATGCAAACCAATGAAAAAATTTCCACTAATAGTAATGAAACATACAAATAGGCAAAGTAAGAAACAGGTTGCTTAAGAACATATCAGAGTTTAATTTAAGGATATTTACTTTACATATTTTGGCATGTGATATTAATAATTTGTGTTTTGATGGTTATAAAGCTTTAACTTTTTATATCTCAACATCTACTGTCATTAAATAATTATTGTCTGACACTTCCCCCCCAATCTCCCACAATTGCAAAAATTCATATAGCTACAAATTGGAAAAATTATTAAAATCCATTATTATTACATCCAAATTATTAAAATTTTGTGCAAATCTGAAAATGTAAATCAACAATAAAAATGCTTAAAAATAAACATCAATATCTGTCACAATTATTTTAAAAAAATCAAATTCTGCCAAGCCTTTTTATCACGTGTAATGCGGGCAGTATTAAATTTTCTGTAGAACCCCTCACGAAGGAAAATCATGGTCAGGGGAGCTGTGTGGCAGGATGAAGAATGGGATAAGAGGAGCTGGGCAGAAGAATGGAGCCTCACTACAGACAGCCGAGGAGGGAGGAGGAATTTGGGCCTCAGTTCTTGTTCCTTCTTTTACTCAGGCTAATCTCTTATTGAAATAAATGGGATTTAACTGAATAAAGACTCAAGAAATTTCCCCATAATAAGCTGTAAGGAATGAGGTACTGGACATGGTTCTCCTCTCACTTACACATATCACCACTGAATGTCATGGAACTGGATCCAGTGTTGTAAAACCAGTGCAACTGGTAGGTGAATCAGGTCCTTATATTATTCCGATCAAAACTCTTAACTGTGAACAACTTTAAAAAAGAATCCTATAAATGTTGCTAACTAGTTTCTTTAAACATATCTCTTCAGAAGATTGAAGACATCAGGTTTGTGGAGAATATTTTTTTAATGTATTGGTTGGTAGAAGTGGCCTCATGGAAATTTTCTTCTGCAATGAAAAAATATCCGCTCCCAAGCACATTTGTGTCCATGTTGATTTCATTTCCTTTGTATGGGCTTATACAGGAGCATCTAAGGGATACTATATCAAGGATAAAGTGAGAGATTCATCAGCACAGCTCTTAACTCTTTCAGTCTTGACAGGTTTCTGCTCTGGGTCATCAAAGTATTTCTTCTCCCATGTGAAGAGTTGCTGAATTACGTTTCAGCTTTTATGAAAAATTTGTACATAAGTCTGCTTAAATCTGTGGGCCTGATCCTCTGCTCTCTAACTTATACCAAATTTAGGCTGAATTTCATTAATTTTAAGGAGCTATGCCAGCATAAAACCAGTGTAAGAGTAGATAATCATATAAGCATTTTTAACAGAGCCATAAAAATTCAACTTTGGACCCAGACCTTACTTGTGCAGATTAGCTAACAGCAACAGAAGATATGCATTGCAAAGCTGCTTTGTTTTTATTGATCTATAGTTCTGAAGCCTCACCTTATCATATGTGGTATAATGTTCTTCTACACGTTGTGCAATGAAGTTATTTAAGACCTCATAAAATCCACGGGCAGCCTTCACAACAGGGATTGGAAGATAACGAAACCAGGGTATGAAATCAGCTGGGTTGACAACACTTGAGGCTTTTAGCAAATCCGCATTGATCCTGATCATGCTAAGAAACTCTTCATCGTTATATTCATACCTTTTGCCAAAGCACAGGGCAGAGACAACATTTGCGACAGCGCAGGTGGTAATGCCAGTGGGGTCAAAGGCACCTTTCTTTGAGGAGAGCTCCAAGAACATTTTCACCAGTGCTGAAGCTTCTGCACACACATGCTCTTCCAGAAGGCAAGAGCAAGTAGAGGTTTTGGCTTCTGACTTTGAAAAGAATCTTAAAGCTTTACTGGCAATTTTCTTGTGGAGTTTCCAGTTCTCTCCATAGTCTACTGAAAATGACAGACTTTTCCCATCAGCAAAGAAAGAAAAGGTGTGCATCTTGGGCCTGCCTGCAAAGCTCTCTCCGTCTCTAAGTAACACTTGTTTCACCATATCTAGACCATTCACCACAACAACAGGTACCATCCCCAGCTTTAGGAGAAACACATCTCCATATTTTTTCCTCATTTGAATAAATGAAAGGTGAGGATGCTCTCCAAGCTGAAGCAGGTTCCCCACAATTGGTAATGACCAGGGACCTGGGGGAAAGACATGCTTTTTGGTCATATTACCTATTATTTTTATAGAAATTAAAATGAATGCCATAGTAAAGATGGTGGCCATCACCTCTGAGAGGGAAATCTTTGCCTCAACCATCATTTCCAGAAACGAAATCACCTAAAAGAGAAAATATTGGCAGCCTTACTCATTAGCAGTAAATAGAATAGCAAAAAACATATTTTACCTCCAAAAATTTGAAATAAAAATGTGGACTTGAATAGAGGAGGGAAATATAGCAATATAAATTGAACCACTTCACAGTAGCATTTTCTTATATTTAATAGACTTCTTTAATTGTGTTTTCAATATCTAATTTACATGGCAATAAAGTCAGGCACACATTTTTATTTCGTTTTCACATCTTGGAGACTACAGAATTTTAGAGCAGAGGGTAAAGTGAACGTAATATGCAGGATGTCTCAGTCAGACCTTGACACACACATGAATATCCATTAACTGATATGAGGCCAATTAAATATCCTCAACGACACAAACACAAGAGCCTAATGAAAACTGTAATGCTCTGTATTGAAAGTGTCAAAGTTGAAATCAAATATGTAGGCCTAGATTGTTGATTTGAGGCAATCAGTCTCAGTGTTTTCCGTAACACGACCCCATTTTCCATCCCATGACCCACCCTGGGATCTCCCTCCCTGATGAGCTGGGATCTAATTTAGACCTCCCCTCATTCCATTTAGCAATATAGGAAGGGCTGGATGGTCAGGGTCTGGGATCACAACTGCCAGTTAAGAGCCTATGGCAATAGCTCTGTGGCTGAGTCTGTGGAGGGGCTACCTTCACAGGCAGTGGCAGTGACAACTCCAGGAAGAATTCTGGCTAATTCAGCCAATATTGCTTTTGAGAGACACTGAGCCACTGTATATTGTAGCAGGGGCTCTGCCTTTCTTTGACAGGATACAGCACGAGCTCCCGTGCAGAAGAGGGGCAAAGCCACAGCCCTACGTTCATTCTGACTCTTTAAGAAAGGTGTGCTAGCTTCATGCAATGTTTGTGCTTCCCCAGCTTGTCTGCAGCTGGCCCCTGAGCTAGGATACAAGGGGAAAGGAACTTCTTTGTGGCATATCCCACCTTTGCACACAAGGTCAAGCCAAAATCTGGCCCAGAGCTGTTAGCCTCTCATTGAAAGACTGATCATAAAATAACACATCCTAAAGTATTCATTTGGCACCTTATCTGATGAAGATATAGTCATTCATCTGCAGCACAAATTTTGCAGGGAAGATAGTCACACAGAAACCTTAGATGATATTGGGCTTTATTTCTTGTTGCTTTAAACCAAAATGAAATTTAGAAAAAGAAACCAAAGTGGTTTTGACAAATAGAAATAAAATATTTTATAAGATAAATACTTTTATGCACCAAAATTCATAATGCTGGTGAATGCATGTATTCAAATACATCCGTCCTTGGTGAAACCCATAGAAATCATGTATGTCAGGGGAAAAAATCCTTGATTTTCACAGAAATAACAGAAAAGAATTGGTAAACTAAGAGTTAATGTATCTGGATGTATGGAATACCACAATTTAAATTCACATGGAGACATTTAAAAACAAGAGTTTTGCCCTTATCATATGGACCTAAATGCACAACTTAGTATGTTAAATAAAATATTTAGCTGTACTGATTGAGAAGACAGAATGGGTCTGTGTGAATTAAGGGTAGTGTTATTTTTCCCAATGTCTCTAGAATTCCAGATTCTTTTTAACAGGTGATCTTTGCCATTAGTGGTTCTAATGTACAGAGAAGGCTTAGTCTTTTAGCTGTTATTTGATGATTACATAGCCATCTTTTCATTTAGGGTTGACATTGGAGATTGATACAAACAAAGCCCAGTGATTTCAAAGGTAAAGACATGCACTTTCATGGACATCTTTATTTCATTATTTGAGGATTTATTTAATACCAAGAGATTAACAAAGATTATCCTTTTATATACCTGAGACTTTGCTACCTGGTCAGGTTCAAGTTTGTGTAGTTCTGAGTCTCAGTGTCTCTGTTTGCTGGCTTACTTATTTGAATGACAATGTGTTTAAACATTGAGGTTCTGACAAACCACTTGAAAATATTGATTGTTTTTATACTTTTAGGTGTTCCTTGGCAGCTCCCTATCAGTAATCTTGTTGTCCCTTTATTTGTGCATACCCAACTGATATGGAACCAACACAAACACAATCACACAAAAAAACACATGCTCAGAAAGTCTTAAACATGCATTTTTAAAGAGGAACGATTTACTGATGTTGCTTTTGAAAAACTTCTAAGATTTCCCATGACAACAAAATATGTAATTGTTTTCTCTTCAGTTTATTCTCCCAGTGGAAGGATTGCAATATTTTCAATGACTCCCTGAAATTTGAGTAAGAGGGTATTACAGACTTCTAGTGGCTAATTCTATTGGATGTTTTTTTTAGCAATGAATCCAAGTTTCCCTACTGGGTCCCCTGAAGTGTGGTTAATTATTGGAAGCCTTCCTTTGCTTTGCAATTCCTAGAATAAGGCCTGCCGCCTGTCCCACGTGTTGTTTGGTTGGATGATCAGAAGGGAATACGTTTGCTGCTTATTTATGAAGATGCTTGTATACAATTTAAGGCAATCTGTTCAGGGCTGTAAATTTTAATCAATGACATTTTAAAAATCGACGGTGAGTGAGATTTTAAATGTTTCACTCTGGCACTGCAAAATACTTCCTTGGAAGAAGATTTAAAATCTGCTTTAAATTTAGTCTGTCATGGGGTCTGGGGCTACTTGTTTGGGAGAGAGTCTTGTCTCTCTCCAGCGAGTGGGGCCAGCTTTTCAATTCATACCACAAGAAATCAAGTTGTAAAGACACACCACCAAGGGGCTCCAGTGTCTGCGCCGTGAGAGCTGAACGGGTGTGCGGTGTGTGCTCTGCTCTGCGAGTGAAACAGCCCTGCCCCTGGCCAGGAACCCGGAGCTTGTCGAAACCCTCCGGCGCGGTTGCTTTGAAATCTAACTCTGTTCTAGGAGCGAACCTCCCACCATCTCACCTGTCCTGGAGCAAAACTGAGATGAAAGAAAGTCCAGCAGCTACTGAGCGCCTCTCTCTGCCCCCGGGGACCGCTCGGATGGGAGGGATCCTCCTAGCACGGCCTGCGCTCCAGCGGCTGCAGTGCACCCTCCCTTAAATGCATGCAAAGCCGCAGGAGGAACACAGCCTCTGGTGCTGTCCCTCCCGGTGCCCCGCTCCCCGCCAGGCTCCAGCTGCCCGGCCCTGGGAAGGGAAGGGGAGGGAGCGGAGCGGTGAGGCGAGGCGGAGTGGGTGGTGGAAGCAGCGGGCTAGCCAGTGGAAGCGGGGAGGGCTCACAAAAAGAGGGAGGATCGGGGGGAGGAGACAGGCAGACTAGTTTAGAGAGGGATTTATGTTGTTATGAGAGGATGCCCTAAAAAGGGGAAGGGGAGAGACTGGGCAATAGCAGGAGGAGGGAGGGAAGGAGGAAGGTAACTGTCCTGCCCCACACTGGAGATATTATGGTGTGGGAACTGATAGGGGAGGCAGAAGGCATCTGAGGAGTAAGAGAGAACAGGAAAACTGAAACCAACTGCAAATAGCCGAAGGGCAAGCGGAGCGGCCAAAGGCAGGCTGTCTGCCACCCATTCGGCAGTTATAGTCATCCCTTTAACCGAGCCCCTGGAATTTCCTTCCCAATGTACAGCTGGTTGTAGGTATGGTCGGGTGTTACTGGCTCTGCTTAGCCAGACTGCACTGGTGGGAGCTGGAAATGTTTGCACATTGCAATATAAAAATGTGCAATTTTTTTTCCTTGCATGAAATTTTTACCATTAAAAAAAAAAAAAAAATCAGAAAATGTAACAAAGAAAAATATGATTTCTCCTCTTTCTAGTAGTGATGATTTTTACTTTGATTGGCTTATGTCTTTAAGTATGAAGATTAATATCCCTTATAAATTTCTATCCTAGCTGCAGTGAAGGTGGGCTATATTTTTGTTAATCACATAAATATAGAATCCTTTTTTTTAATCCTAGGAAGTTGGTTACTTCAACAACATCTTGTGGCAGTGTGTCCCACAGGTTGATTATTCAAATTGGAAAAAGTATTTCAATTTCTTTCAGATGTATTTCCTTTAAATTTATGGTGGTGACCGATATTCTCACATTATAAGAAAAAGTACAAATTGCCTAACTATAAACCATTCAGTGTTTTATATATCTTCATTATGAGTGCTCTTAACTGCATAAGCTAAATAGTCCTACTCTTTTTAAATTTCTGCTCATATGAAAACTTCTCTATGCCTCTAATAATGTTATTGCCCTCCTCTAGACCTTTTTAGTTTTTGAGATACGATGATCTAAACTGAACACTGTAGTTGAGCCCTTTGTTGATACAGACACTGACATTTATATTCTCAAATTATTATTGTATCATGGTTGAAAGAAATGTTGATATTCTGTACTGGCATTACATAAAGAAACAGCCCACTTTTTTTTATTAATCACAAATCTACTTTATTTTCTTCCACTTTATACATGATAATAAAAATAATCAGATCACAAGCAATTTCAGTTCTTCATGTCAATATAATACATATTGAATGTTGTTTATTATGCACTGTCTTTGTCTGCACTATTAATAATAGCTGTTGACACAAGACTATAATTTAAAACAAATCTCAGACAGGTCAATTTTGTTCAGTCAATATGGACATCATGTATGCTATGTTGAAAAGAAAGCGTTGTGTTGGACAAGCCTGAAATTTTGGTTTTTTTAGCACAAATGTCCACAACTAATTATGGCCCTAATTCTGCAAACACGTACTCTTATACTAAATTTTACTATCCTGAGTAATTCCATTGATTTCAAAGGGACTATTCACATGATTAAAGTTAAACATATAAGTATTTGCAGGTTAAGGACCTAGATTAGTAACCAGGCAGTTACTGCCTGACTATTATTTGTAGTAATTTTCTAAAATTTATACAGCTGTGTATTCTCTAAACTCTTAGTTGTGTACTACTTATATGGGAGTCATTAGCACAATCAACTGATTTCCCCTCCCTATCTTTGGCTAGACTCTCTTTTCCATCTAATACATGGGATAAAAGGAATGGATACATTAGGACTGATTATCCATTTATGCATATTCTCTTAGTCTACACCTGTGTAGTGAAGAGAGAAGCAAGCCAGATGTTTTTCTGTTGAACTTCACAGTATGCCAGAGTAATCCCCCTCTTTTATGCTTCGCTGTTCAACACTCACAAATGAGATCTACCCACCTACCTGCTGTCCCATTAGATTGTCAAAAACTGAAAACATTCCTTAGATTTGGATGTCCTTTACTGGGGCGTAGCCATAGACATTGGGCTGATACAGAAACTCAGAGCAGATCCCCTCCACTGAACTTTGAAGTTTTCCTTCCACAGGCCTTTTTTGCCACCTACCCAAAACACCCATCTGATCTCTAACTGCCTTCCCCTTACTTTCCTCCATACCAGTCCCTGGTTCTGCTCCTGTCCTTGTCAGCCTCTCAAGGCTCTGCTGGCTCAGTCTGTCTCCCCCATTGGTCATTTTTTTCTTTAGTTCCTCACTTTCAATGGCCCATTGACAAATACTTTGTCATTAGTGGGTTTAAAATGATACCAGGACAAATGCTGAACTGTCTTAAATTCTTTCTACTTTTGCATGGAAATTTTAAGTCCATGACCATAGGCAACAGTCAATTCAACCATATAGTTATGCAGCAGTTACCTGGTCATGTAAACATTTGATGATGATGTTGGCATTCCGTGCAAGATGAACAAACCCCTCTAATGACAAAGAGTATTCTTTGTGAAAGCGCCTATTGGGAAGCATCAAGTGCCAGTTTCATAGAAATATATTTTAGTTCTATAATGTGTTGGCAGTGCCAGTGAAATTAGGGGCCTCTTCCTGTGACTACACATGTTCTTTTATTGGAGAGTATGTGCTGGATTTGGTTCACTGATCTCACTCAGTGTTTAGCCCTGTGTGTGAATACAGCTCATTTTAAGTAATGTTCAGACAGGACAACCACTGTGTTTCTTTGAATACTGCTACTTTGTAAGAGGTATGGTGATATGGGACTATTCCCAGCAAAAATGGAAGAAAAAGCTTATATGCATTCTTGGTTTTGATGAGGTAGCATAATGAAATCTTAATTCTGGTGAATGAATTTATTTGTGTGGGGAAAAATGTCTCCACCATTCTTTAAAGCATTAATTAAATACCCCATGATATTGTGTGTCTGTATATTCTTCCTGCATGAAAGTGCAATGTCAATTACTAGCCTAGTATTTAAACTTAAAATTCTAAAACTTTATACAAATGAAGTGACAATATCTAGCTTTGCACAACCTGTAATATTATTTCACATGTGGAGTAGAGTAGCAATAGTGTAATGAAGGAAATATTTCACCTTACACAGACATTTCTGCTAACTACTGTATATGTTCAATCAGTGTAAAATGACCTATAGCTATGAAAATTCAAGTGTTGGTTATCTTGTCTGTAGCATGATATAATCTTTATGCTAGTATCTAAAATTATTTATTAATAGCTAAATTCTAATCAATCCTTCTCTTAATGTACAATGAAGGGTCATCTGTGTAGTATAATATTTTTCTAACCAATTAGAATTTTTACTGAAAAAAGGACAAAAGTGGTGGATTTACTCTTCCATTGGAGTGATGATATTAATGTTCCTTTAGCAGTAGCGAGTAACATTTTTCTCAAAACTCTAGTTTTTACTGACTTTTTTCTCAGCGTAGTTAATGTTATCAGTTGGCTGCTTCTGATGGGCTTGTACCTTCACCAGTCAGCAAGCTACTTCAGTATTCTTCTACTGTATTTTTTTCTAAAATAAGGTGATCAGATTGCCATCTGACATCTACCAATGTCATAATGCCTTATTGCAAAAAATTCATTTCATGCCACCTTTTATGGCTATATACGCTCATTTAAAAAACAAACAAACAAACAAAAAAACCCTAGGGCCTAGTCCTTCTAGGTGCTGAGTGCCTTCATTTGAGTTAGTGGGACTATAATGCATTCAGTAACTCCCAAAATGAGGATTTAATTTATTATTTTTGAGTGATCACTTTAAAATTTAAGTGTGGATTGTAAATTGCTTTTGCACTTTTGTTTATGGAATGCTCCTTTACAGGCTGTGATAAATGAGATCCTACACATCCTGTAAAAGCTAATGGGAAAAAATTACCAGTACAAAATATAGCATTCTTCACCACATTAAATTAATTAAACTAACCTTGGAATACAAAACCAAAGTAATATTGCAAATGTAACAGCTTCCCATTGTGATGCTGTATGTACTCTTTCTCGCATTTATGTTTGTAACTCATACATATGCAACTGATTTAAATCAAAAACCAAAAGTCATAATAAACTTGCAGTAGAGCAGGAAGCTTGTAGGAGTACCTCATTTATATAACCACTACTAATCCTTCCTGAGAATTGTTTTCTTTCCTGGATTAGAAATGTATGCACAAGCAGTAATGTTGCATAAATCGTATGCTCCCTATAGATCCTGCTGGTGTGCATTAAGGGTTCTTGGTGTGCTTGAAAGTAGCACTGTTTGAAACAGCACTACATTAATGTGCACGAGGGAATCTTTTGTGCACACCAGCAGGGTCTACAGATACCAGTTAACACACAACTTGTTAGTGCGCTTTAGAAACAACACCCCTGTAGGGCGCATTGCTGCTCTGTGTACACAAGCCCTGATTTCAGTCCTTTTTTTTTTTAAATTCAATTGTTAAACTCCCACTAATATTCACAAAGGCCCAGATTTTCAAATGGATATGCATCCGAGTCAAAATTGGGACTAAATAGTACTTGAAATTAGTGAGTGCAGAGAGATGGCCATTTTTAAATTGTTTGTTTAGGTTTCATAGTTAGCCCAAAATGTGGAGTTAGAGCTATTTTCTGGCCTTTAGGATACTTGATATTCAGTCGAAGGAGTAACATTGTTAGGAAGATGAACATTTCCATGGGAGCAAAGCTGTCTTCCAGACACGTCCTCTTGCCAGTCCTGAAGATCATTACTTTCTCAGCTAGGTCCTTGATTTCTTGTATATTTTCATCAAGAAATCTTTCAAGGCTTAACAAACCTGAGTTCTTCTATAATTTTCTAAAAATAAGCATCACACAGTTAGGTATTTGAGAGTTTAATGTCTCAATTCTGCAAGGGCCTGAGCACCCATAACGCCCAATGAATTCAATGCAAATCCAGGATATTCAGCTCCGTGTATCATAAGGCTCTAAGACAGTAAAATTAGAGATTTGTTTTCATACTACCTGACTTGGTATGGATCTTTCTTCAGAATAGTAGAAAACCATGTGCTTTTTTCCATATGCTCTATACTTTTTCAGGTGCTGAGAATCTGCAGCTCCCAATGGGCTCAATTGTATTCCACTGGAAGCCAGTGGCAAAATGCCTATTGACCTCATTGGGCCCCATTTCAGGAAAGCATCTGGAAAGTACTTTAGCGTGTGCTTAACTTTAAGCATATACTTAAGCCCCACTGAAGCTTAAGTTAAGTACATGGTTAAGTGCTTTCCTGAATCGTAGCCTGGAAGCCCATTGCCCATGATGGCAGTTATGGGTGCTGAGGATCTGTCCCTAATAGTCACAGAATAAGAGAATGTTAATATTGGTAATTTAAAAAGTAAACCTATCAATATTTGTTTATTGAGGTCTATTATTTATTTTGCAAGGCCAATTTATATTAGAACAGTAAAGTTCTTTAATAAAGCAAAGCAAACAGAATCAGATGTGCTTCACAGTTACTACGTGCTAGTCTACACAAGAAGCACTACCGCGAGACAGCTGCACTGATATGTAGCTGCACTGATGCAGCTGCGATGCTGTCGCACGTCTGTGAAGGTGCTCTGTGCTGACAGGAGAAAGTTCTTCCATTGGCATAATACAATCATCTCTGTGAGAGGCAGTAGCTATCCCTCCAACACCACACCAGCGTTTAAATTGGTGTAACTTATGTTGCTCGGGGGGGAGTGACTTATTCACACACTTTAAATTATCCCAATGTAACCTGTAGTGTAGACAAGCCCTAAGAATTGGGAGGAGAGAGGGACTTAACAAAATTTGAATTTTTAGATTATTTTTCCAATATAAATCACACCTATTTAGCTTTAAGTTAATGCAAATGATGATCACAGAGCATATAGGTAATAATTAATGGCTTATATGACTGTTTTTGATCTTTTGTCTAGTTTTGATCTTTCAAAGAATTCACCGATATATAACAGATATATAGATTGAGGTTTTAAGGCCGTAAGGCACCATTGTGCCATTTCGTTTGACATCCTGTATAACATAAGCCATACAGTTTTACCCAATTTCTCCTGCATCGTGTCAAATAATATGCTTTTAACTAAAGTGTGTCTTTATACAGATTTCATCCTAAAGCAGTGTTTCTTAACCTGGGGTTTTAGAGGGGTCGCAAGTGCAGAGCTGGTATTGGGGGTGGCAAGAAAGGCAATTGCCTGGAGCCACAGGGGTGCCATGAAACTAAGTTACATGCCTCAGCCCCGTGGGGGTGGGACTCAGGCTTCAGGGGTACAGTAGTTTGGAAAGGTTAAGAACCACTGTCCTAGAGAGTCTGAACATACTCTCCTATGTCTCATAAATCATAATCTAAGACTTATAATAACCTTGCATACTGGGCAACAAAATACAACTTACTCATCGTAGTTGACTTAATATTGATGGATGAAAACATAGGTATCTTTGGCAATAAAATATCCACTTCATAGAGTATCTTCAGTGGTACTGCAAGAAAACAAGGAAACTAAAAATTAAAAAAAAAAAAAAAAATCAAGCAATGCTTGCAGGGCTTGATCCAACTTCCATTAAAGTTAATAGATAGGCTCCCATTGACTTTAATGGAAGGTATTTGATTCTTAGTTTCTGATTTTACAAATGTAATTGTGAAGCAGAGAAGTGTATTTTCATTAGAAGCTGTGAATGTTTTAAATTACATGCCACTCCATTTATAAACAAGCTTTACTGAAAGGAAAAAACATGTCTTGTAGCTCACTATACATAACACAAATTATCTGTAAATCACTCGGAAAATGAGAACTCTCTCTGTCATTTCTTTGGATTTTGTTCCTATCTCTCTTAATGAAAATATTTATTTTCTTAACGAACAAAGAAAAAATACCTTATAAATCATAGTTTCACCTAAACATACGTATTTTTATATTAGGATGTATCAGATAAACCTCCTGTAATCCAGTGAGAGGTTTTGGGGGCTTAGCACATTTGAACAGTCAGTCAGATGCCCATCTCTAGATGTAGGAGACTAACTTTACATGTTTTGGTTTGTTTTTAAATTTTGGCCTAAATAAATAAAAATGGCGTAATATCTTTAAAAGCTATTATCATTAGTCTGGAAAATTATCAATGTAACAGTTTTTTGCAATAAGGACTGCAAACCTTTTGCTAAATACTTACCAGTGAGGAATCATGAAAAGGCACATAAGATGCATGTTGAATACTTCATAAATAAAAGCTTCAGTTTAGGGTATTGAAGACCTATCTTCAAATCTGGGCAGCCAGCTCAACCTAATTTCTTCATCTGTATGTGCAGAGACAAAAAAAAAAAAAAAAAAAAAAAGTAATTGAAAGATATCCCAATATTTTACAAGATGAAAACATGTATATTTAAAAACACTCCTAAGGATAAATTTTCAAAGGGGCCTCAACTTGGCTTCTTGAACTTAATGCACAGAGCAACTAAGGAAGAAAAAATGGAAATACATAAACCTGACCGTAGAACTTATTAGCTGCAAGATAGTTATGCCAGTGTCCACCACAATGGAGCTGCAGTTACAGAAAGTGTCTTATACCAGTATAACTGATACTGTTATAAAGCTGAAGAAGAGTTGTGTGTGGCTCAAAGCTTGTACCTTCCACCAACAGAAGTTGGTTCAATAAAAGATATTACCGTATCTATCTAGCTATCAATACTTTTTAGAATCACTGAGCTCTTTGTACCTTATAAGCTGATCTATGTGAAATGCATATGGTGGTTCCATTCCAATTCCCAGTGGACTCCACATAACATAGGAATCACAGCTGGGCTCTGTCTCACCAGAGAGGCTAAGCACTGAGGGCTTTGTTCTCTGAATTGCTGAGTGACTCCTCTAAGCCAATGAGAATTGTGAGCACTCCCCACTAGTAGGAGGTGCTTAGCGTCGGTGATATGAACATGGGGCTCAAACTCTAACTGTCACTTGCCTTTTATACACTTGCCCAGGTCAACAGTAACCAAAAATTTTAAATACCCACATCAGGTTTGACTTGAGGTCATTATAAGTGCTCTGTGAAGAAGCTTCCCACAGCTGCTGTCTGAGCTATATTTGGTTACTGGTCCAATAAAAGCCTTTCAATTCTAGCTATGTCGATCTGGCACTTTTCAGGGTAGCTAAATGCCCTGTGTTTTAAATCCGCTGTTTTAATTCAAACTGTAACAAAAAGTGTGTTTAAAAAAAAAGGAAGTGCCTGTGTAGTTTTCCCCCCTCACTAAATGCTGTGTTGCCTGGTTCTAAGACTTCCCAGCACTACCAAATTGGAGGATGTGACTAAAATGAGCAACTTTTAGATATAAAAGACAGTTAAAATTAGTAAGCAATTTTGAACATTGTTTCAGAAAACAGTTTGTCAGAATTTTTTTAAAAGTATGTGAAACTAAAATATAACAAATTCTAAATTTCTCAGAAAATAATTGGCATTTTTTGACCAGCTCTAGTAATGAGTAGACTTGGAGCTGGCTTTCACCACACTCTGTGTCTACTCGTGTAGGACGTGAGCACTTAGAAGCAATGTGATTGTAGATATATCCAGTGAGAGATTTATTCTATCCTCATATATCCCAGATTTACACTGGTGAAGATCCAGTTACTTCAATGGACTTGCACCTGATTTACAGTGGTGTGAGTGATTGATTTGTAATTTGGAGGTAGATAATGTTTGATTTTAGGAGACTGATTGCCTGAAATTTTTTGCTTGTCTTGATTTTAAATGAAAAACATATCCTTTGCATATTTATGGTGGCAACTCAATGGTAGCATGGTTATTAAATCTATTTTCCCATGTAATATTAAAAGGAACTGAAATGCCTCCTTTATAGTTTGCAACAGTCATAGTTCTGTACATTAGTAATGGCAAATACATTGATCAAGGAAAACTTTAAAACAAAGCTGCTATTGAGTGTTCTAGAATGACAGAAGAGGTCTGTAGTTTCTAGCATTTAGCAGTAAAATTGCTCTAATGTTGCGTTTACACAATTTCATATCATATGATATCAATATCATATCTGTTTTACTACAAGTTCTTAAATTTCACTGAACAAAAATATTCTGATTCACTAAAAAAACAAAATTAAAGACTGGACTTCCTAGGAAGATTCTGCTGCTGTGCAGTAGAAAGTGGGTACTAATACAAAAAAATAAGCATTGTAGATTCTGCTTAGTTGTAGTACACATTCATTTGCATAGGGCTCTTCTGTGTCTGTCCGTTAATCAACATTCATAAGTTTATCTGAGCCAAGAAAATGCAATCAGCCTGTGTAACAACTGGTGAAAGAAAATCATAGATGAAACTCATATAGACATAATGTTGCTGAGAAGGGGTTTTCTGTTTTGATTTGGTTGCATGTACCAGGCTTATGAGACATGTTGTTACGTTATGCGTCCAGGCTAGACCAGTCACAGGGAACATCTTTAAAGGTTGGACTAAAAGCCTTGATATTACTTTTAAATAGGAATATATCTTCTGTAACAAACAATTTTAATGTATAACCCCAAAATACAGAGATTTAAACCTTACAATGTTTAGGGCTGTGAACAACCGGAATTAGGTCATTTGAAATCATCACAGATTACCAGAAACAAGAGAGGAAAAAAATAGCCCCTGATCAGGACTGGGGTGGGGGGAGCAGGTGGCATAAAGGTGGAAGTCACCTTTGCCCCCTTCCTGGGTCTACTCTGAGCAAAGCTCTGCCAGACCTGAGTACTAAGCCCACATTTTTGCATTGAAATTACTTTTTTAAAACCAACACACCCCCCCCCCCCCCCCCCCCCCCCCCCCAGTTTGGACAGTGATGTTTGAGGTTCTGATAGGGCCATGGAGGTCATTCCCTTGTGGAAAGAAGAAATACAGTTACATTTGCGTGGTTTGACTGGTAGCACAGTATGCTCTCCCATGGCAGAGCCTGGTCTCAGGGCCACATTAGGGCTTCTACTCAGGGTAACGGAGCACTGTTCTTTACTTCTGAGGAGAGCAAATGCTATTTTTCTATCATGCTTTGAGTACCATTACATAGAAGGTAGAGGGACTGTAGGACTCAATATTGACTAAAATAATTGTCCAGAATGAAATTTTTGGTAAAAACCTAAAGGGCTCAATTTGTAACTGCCAGTAATATTGATTGTCATTTTAGGAATATGTTTGGGGTCAGGTTAGGCCAGGGTCAGGGAGAGGAAGAGATAGCCCTTCTGGAAACCTTGGGGCCACTCACTGATGACCGTCTCCATTAGAATGATATAATACAGGACCTTACTTGCAGAGAGCTGAGCACCCTGGGGTCGCAGCATTTTTTTTCAAGATCAGGTTCTCAATGACTGCATTGTTAAAAGGAAAGAAAAGCAGAAACCTGACAGGCATCTTTTTTTCTTGTGATATTCAAGCAGGCTCTTACACCATTAAAACATTGGCATCTGTGCAAATGCCATCCAAACTCATCTGATGAAAATTAAAATATTTCCTACCAACAAGTCCTGACAGTTTTCTCAGCTTTCTATGAATTCCATGCAGAAAGCCTCCCACATCTTAATGTTGATTAGTACTTGTATCATAACTCACATAAATAACTAAGGCCTTTGTTTAAAGGAAGGAAAAGGGAGTCAGATTTCATTGGTATTTTTGTCATGTATCTTCTGTAGATTTCCATAGTTTAGCCTGTTTACTCTCAACATAAAACACAAAACAGAGCTGATGCAGTTTGCAGAACTTTTACAAAATCCCGGTTTCCAATAAGGTGTAATTCAGGCTTGAAGGGAGACAAAGAAAAATCAGATGTAGAATGGAACTGGGTTAACCGTCAAATGGTTCAAATAATACTGAAGAATTCAGGCACTTATTCACTCTCTGAACCTCTTTGGGTTGTAAATAAAGCCATGAGTCCCACTGGAACAAAAAGAACAGGTATAGTCTTGTTCTCACTAAAGGGAGAAGGATGTGGTCCTAAAGTGCTTCTGCTTTCCATCTCAACCAAATGGTGAATTAGTGGCTCCTAACATACATTTAATGTTGCTTTACTAAGACAGTTATTGGATTGTAACCTAATAAATGCCAGTCGACTGTTAAATTAATTGAGCTTTAATAAATCAATGTAGTGGATTTAAAACTCTATTGTCATGGCCATCTTTAAAGTTATGTAGAGCTCTTCCTCAGGTCTCTTTTTTTTTCCCCTCAAACATTAATTTAAATTAGAGATGTGTAAAGTTTGTTTGTCCTGTGCTGGAACTTTTTAAACAAAATATATAACTTTCAAAACAGCACGTCCTTCTAAACTGCAGTTGCACTTAGGTAAAAACATTTTTTTTCTAAACAAAAGGAATCACTTGTCAATGTATTTCAATTTTGTAAACTTCATGCAAGAGATCTAATACTAGGAATACACAATGCTGAAGAAAATATGATTAATCTAACAATACAACCACTAAGAAACCAGTTATTAAAAAAGTGATTGAACTTTTAAAAGATTATAAATTCAAACATACATACTGTGATACAGACTCCTACCCAATCTTTTTTCCCCAATCTAATAACTGAGGAAAATAATGTTCAATGTGCAGTCTGTATTTTCTTTACAATGTATGCATTTTAAAAAAAATAAATTACTCCTTAAACTATTCTGCTTCTTTTTGGAGGGTAAAACCAGTTTTAGAAATAAATCCTTTCAAAGATTTTGCTGATGGATTGTACTGATGATGGTGAGCGGATGAGAGTCAGTTGTGCCTCTGGTATTTTACAGCCCGTTCTGTCTGGAGGCGCTCCTGCAGCACTTTAAGCCCAGATTGAAAAACGTTCAGACTTTCTTGTGCTTCCAAATTTCAGGGGGAGGAGTGAAGAGGAGGAGGTGTTTGATGTCGGAGAAACAAGCTCCAAGTTATAGAGGATGGAAACTGTAATTCACACAGCTATGTGTAAAATATCATTGTGATTTCTGAAAAAAAGCTTCAAAGAACATTTGAGGCTGCTACTAAAACCTTTCCCCTCAAAGGAATCACACTGACTATACAGCAAACGCGTAACTCCAAAGAAGAGCTGAAGTTTCAACTCCTCTTTTTGTACTCTGCCTCCTATTCTCTCTTCTCTTCAGATTCTTATAGTGCTCTCGTCAGTGTAGAATCTAAGCAAATTCCAGCAGTGCATAAGCAATGTGACACACATCTCTCCTCAGCAATGTGACTATACATCTCTTCTTTCACTCATTCTCTCCCCAGGGACTTAAGCGTGTGCAGTGTCGTGTAGGGTTTAGATTTGATCTCTTTTCCTTCCTACCTCTCACTCCCAATAAATCTGTGTTCATTAACATTTTCATGACAACTGAATGAGAACTGCAAATAGCCCAGTGAATCCATAATATATGGATTCAGAAATGATAACATCATGCATTGCTAAATTGTCCTTTATGAGTTAGCCATTCCCTCTCCTTCAAAGAGCAGCAGAAAGATCAGGGAGGTATGGAGGGAAGGCATGGAAACATCAACCCATACTGAATATTACAAAGCATAGTACAATTTTGAATAAAAAAACCTTGCTGCTTTCATGTAAAAATATGATGCCTTTTCACTGAACCAACAAAACTATATTATACATGATTTGGGCCGAAAAATGTTGGTAGTTTATAGAATAAGCAATTTGTGAATATTGTTTGTTGTTTGTACAGCATTAACACTGTGCTAAATTCTTCATAGATAGACACTGTAATCATTCTGCCTCTTCTATGTTCTCTCTTTTTTTAGGCAGGTCTGTAGCACTATGTGAAAGTCCATATCTAGTGCAGTAGCATACTGTGTCTGCATAGTGGAATATTTGTCCTGAATTCCTCTTGGTCTCCAGGGGTCACTGCATTGCCATGACATTCTGCCCTCTGCTTTTGTGGGGTGACTTGAAGTATAAGGATGCTATTCGGTGTGAAGAAGGTTACTTCACCTTCTTTCACTGAAGTGACTGACCTGGCTTCGGTGGAGTTACACTGATTCACAACAGCTGAGGGTCTGACCCTTGGCCTTCTCTTCAAATACCAACTGTGGCAGACAGTTGGCTTCACCCTAGTGGTTCTCACACTTCTGCCTCTTGTAGTGGGCCAGGGCGTCACCAGTTACCCCGTCTCCCAAGGGAGGGGGATAGGGACCCAGACCCACCTGCTCCTCCAGGTCCCAGCCCAGGGGCCCTATGAGTAGCAGCTATGAGCTGCTGGCACCATACTCACAGCTGCAGTCTTTTCTCCTGAGCTAATTTTCCCGCCCTCGGTCGTTCTGGCCTCTCAGGCCCTGCTTCCTTGCTGCCTGGACTGGGCTTCCTTACACAGGCCCCTGTGCCTGGGGGAGTATCTCAGTCCTGCCAGGGGCAGGTTCCCCCCTCCTGGGTCCAGTACCTCTCTCAGGACTCGTCTGCTCTTCCACGCAACACTGTACTCCTGTCTGCTCCACTCCGCTCCACTCCGCTCCACAGCACAGCTACTCCTCCAGCTCATGCGCTGTCTCTCTGGAGCAGTGGGCTTTTATCAGGCACCTGGCTGGGCCTTAATTGGCCTCAGCTGCTCCTAATTGCCCTCTAATGACTCTGGCTAGTCCACAGGGAATAAAGCCCGGATCATTCTGGGGCTTACATACCTCCAGCGCATGCCTTCCTCTGCCACCTCTGAGGGCTCCGATACGACCGGCAGCTCTTTTTTCTCCATCTGAGAGGTCTTCTGCGAGACCTCTCTGAGCTGCCGGTCTTCTACCAGGACCTCCTCCGGACCTGGAGGCTGGTCTCAGCCTCCAGGCCCCTTGTGGTCACCGACGGGGAGGATCTCCTCATGGAGCCCCTGCTACACAACCCCCAGCTCCGTGTGCAGGTGGCGGAGACCCCATCGGTGTGATGGAGGTTGGTCCTGGCAGGAGTCACCAAGATCGGAGATCTCCTGGACTGTGACCGAGGGGACTGGGTGGACCCCCCAGGCGCTGGCTCGGTGCATGGGGCTCTCCACCTTTCGAAGCCCCCGGTGTGTACTCCAGGAGGTGAGGGCAGCATTGCCCCCTGCTACTCAGGCTTCCCCCTCTCGGTCCCGGCCCTCCGGTGCTTTCCATCGGGCCCCGGCCCTGCGAGCCCTTCCCTCTCCCCACGCACTGAGCCGGCTGCACGACTTGCCGCCAGTCCTCTTTTGAACCGTGCCAAAGGACCATCTCTACACGCTCGTGCTGCACACCCTTCACTTCCTCGCCCTTGTGTCCCGTCCTGACATCAAGTGGCGGGACCTGTTGCCACCTGCGGAGGGCGAGGACCCCTGGTGGGCCAGTCTGTACTCCACCCTGACCCCACGGCCCACCGGGGACATCAGTTGGCGACTCCTTCATGGAACCATAAGCACGGGCGTGTACTTCACCCCTCATCCTGACACCTGCCCCTATTGCGGTGTGAGGGAGACCCTGGTGCACATCTACCTCGAGTGTGCCAGGTTGTAGCCCCTGTTCCGGCTCCTCCAGAACCTCCTACTGAGGTTCTGGCTGCACTTCTCCCCACACCTGTTCATCTACGCACACCCCATCCGTGGCCCCATGAAATAACGGGACCACCTTGTCAACCTCCTCTTGGCCCTGGCCAAATTGGCCAACTACAAGACCAGAGAGTGGAGGTTGGCAGGGGGGGCACTCTGCGACTGTGGGGCCTACTTCCGTTCCCTTGTGCACTCATTCATCTGAGCAGAGTTCCTCTGGGCGGCGTCCTCTGGCTCCCTTGACACCTTCCAGGAGCAGTGGACGCAGTCCAGAGTTCTCTGCTCAGTGTCCCATTCTGGTTTTCTTCATTTGTCCCTGTGACCCCCAAGCCTCTTCCTGGTCTTTCATTCGTTGTCCCCCGTACTCAGTTGTATCCTGGGCTCAGTGGCTCCTCCCCTTAGGCTAGTGCCCTCCCACTCCCTGGTTTACAAATAGACCACTCTCCTATTGCCCTCTGCCCTTGCTATATCACACAACATAACTCTTTCCCTCCCTATTTATCTGATCTAGCCTCCTATTTTCCTCCCCTAGCCTTTCTGCTCCACTGGTGATGCCAGCCTCAATGTCCTGTTTGTCCATTTCTGTAACAAACATCTCTGTGCCTCCTTTCATGAAGTCCCTTACTCCTGGAATAAACTCTTTTTTCTGGTCTGCCAAGCTACTTCCGTCTTCTCTTTTAAATGCTTAATGAAAGGGAAAACCCACTTATTTTGTAATGTCTACAATAAATGTCTCAATTACATTCACTCTTTGATGTATTTATTTTCCTTATTTTATATATACAGTAGTATGTTGATAAATTGGAGAGAGTTCAGAGAAAAGCCACGAGAACTATTAATGGATTGGAGAACGTGCCTTATAGTGACAGACTCAAAGAGCTCAATCTGTTTAGCTTAACAAAGATAAGGTTAAGAGGTGACTTGATCACAGTCTAGAAGCACTACATAGGGAACAAAAAAAAATTAATAATGGGCTCGTCAGGCCAGCAGCAAACATAAAACAAAGTCCAATGGGTGGAAGTTGAAGCTAAACAAATTCAGACTGGAAACAAAGTGTAAAGCCTCACTCTACTCAACTTGCCTGTAAGCGAGTGATGAGAAGGTAGGTTAACATATTTCTGTCACGACCCACGGGTCTCAAATCCAGACCCTCAAGATTCATGGGAGCAGCCATGCTTCAGTCCTCCACCTGACAGCCTGCTGACAACAGCTTACCTGAGACCCATGTGTGAGACTCTGCCCCAGAGCAGCTGATTGGCCTGCTGGTTCTACTTAAACCAGCAGCAGGAACAGGAAACCCTGTTTTGGACTGTGTCATGTGCTTCCTGCCACTTGCTCCTGCTTCCCCGGCTTACTCTCCTGGCATTCTGACTTGTGATTCCTCACCTCTGATTCTTCTCCTGCTTCTGACCTCCCAGTATCCCAACCCAGCTAAATTTTGACTCCTCTCTTATGACTGTGGATTCTGGTTCTGACTATTAGGTCCAGCTGCCACAACCCACCTGTGACAATTTCTTGTTTTAGTATTATTTTTTTCACAATTAAAAGTACATGGATTCAAAAACTCATTAACATAAGTGTTTTTTTCTAACGCACAATAATCTAACATCCATTGTATGCACAGATATATGCCCTGAGCATGGCAAGAGATTTATGCAGACATACAGGAATATCCCACCCATACATAAAACGAGACAAATTCACTGAGCCAAGAAATACTAGAGTCAGGAGTATGGCCTAACTTGTTGAGATTAAATAATCAGTGAATTATTAATTATTAATAATACAGATCAGCCCGAAACAACGTTTTAATATGAGCAACACTGAACTTCAAGGCAGAATTCAAAGTGCATCTGAATTTTATGATTAGGATTTATTTCTGCAGTAGCTCAAATGGGAACCTAGAATCCAAACACTGCCAAACTTTGAGATTGTTCAAAATCTGTACCTGAGCCTGGATTCAAGTGTTGTGGCTCTGTCCCACCTCTAATTATTATTGTGTGATTGTTAGGAGTTAAGAGAGACGATGTATGTCTATCTTTAGAAAGACTGTGGCGCCCTCTGATGTTTGTGTTTTTGAAACTACACAGAGATTTATTTAACATATTTTTGCTCAGTTTAGAAACTGCTCAATCACCAATGTCTCTGAGCACATATATTTAGTTGAACAAACCACTTTATTTTTTAAAAACAAGCAGTCATTCCCGAGGCACCAGACTCTGACATTTAAATCTGGTAACTATTAGCTGGTATGCCTATTCTGATTTTAATTGTTTCAGTTGCTCAGAGAGAGAAAAAGGGTCTCCCAGAGCAATAAATTCACCTCTGCCTCTGGGAGCAAAGGTGAACCCTGACCTCAAATTACAGAAGATGATGATCTGACCATGACACTTGCAGTTTTTACCCCCTCACTCACCAAATCTCATCCAAAAGCAACCCCCAGGGTGTGCATATCTGAATGCATAAAACCAAAAATGACATGGATGTCATCGTGGTCACTATTATGATCTAATGCTGAACAGCCAATGTCCTCATGTTTGCAGTGTTGTTGTAGTCATGTTGGGCCCAACAGAAAAAAGACAAGGTAGGTGAGGTAATATTTTATTGGACCAAATTCTGTTGGTGAGAGAGACAAGCTTTCAAACTACACAGAGCTCTTTTTTAGGTCTGGGAAAAGTATTTAGTGTCACAGCTAAATACAAGGTGGAACAGATTGTTTAGCATATGTAGTTGACCTATTCTAAGGCAGCAGTTCTCAAACTGTGGGTCGTGACCAAGTGGGGTCACTCAGCAGAGGGGGCCACATGGCAATCCTGAGCATGCAGCAGATGCCATTTTACAAAATGGCCTCCTCCGCACAGCATGTCCTCATACGCACGAGGTCACATCACATGGAGGAAGCTATTTTACTCTACAAAATGGCACCCTCCATGCAGCATGACCTCGCCTGCACCGTACGTATATGAGGGGGAAAATAACTGCCTGGGAACAGAGGGTTCCACTCAGGCTCCAGCTATTTCAGCAGGATCGAGCTGCTCTTGTTTTCTCTGTCTTCTGAACAGTTCCTTTTTTAAATATACCAGCTTTTGATTCCAGCCTTTACCTTTCAGAGGTGCCTATTAAAGAAAGGATACCTCCCAAATGACCAAGGAAGGATGCACCTGAAGCCAGCTTGCTAGATGTTGCTAAGGGTCTGCACTTGCCAGGAGACGAGGCATCTAAGGAGAGTTCGGCATCTTTTTTTCTCTTGGCAGCTCCAAGAGATTTTGGAAGGTGATCCAGCAGTGAAACCTAGGCTAGACTGGATGGAACTGTCTCCACTGATGAACAAGGTACTTGTACAATGCATTCTGAATGCAGTTCAGACCCATGAACCTCTAATTAAATCATATGGTCCCCAAATTTAAAGTGAAGCACAAAAAAAAAAGTGGGTTAAGAAACTGATATAGCTCAGGATCTATTCTGGTATCTACCAACCTGTACCCTTGTGCAGGCCATCAGTGGTGGAAATTCAGTTGGAAGAGACAGAGCACTGCCCCCAAACTAGGTGGGCAAAAGAGGGGCATGGCCAGAGCACTTGGGGAATAACTTTGTTCAGCATATCCCCCTCTGCAGCCTCTTCTGGTGGCTGGAGCTGGAGCTTCGGCTGTGAGCTAAAGCTGCCCTATCTGGGTGAACCCCCAACAAACAATTACTAGTACAGAGCCTGGCTCAGGATAAGTCTCCTCTGGGATACAGGGCCAGATTGTGTAATATATTCCTTGGAATGGCAACCGAAAAAGGTACTGTGGAAAAGCCATCTTTATGATCAGTTATCTCCCTTGTCTAAATGAGGTCAAGACATTAAAGGAGAACCCAGAATTCAGCCTTGTCCTGCTTTATATTAAAAACCTGCTTGGCTGAAATAGCACATAGGTCTGGAGACAGGCTGTGACAAGGGTGATGTATCAGCTGTGATGTCAGATCTCACTTTTGTTGGGCACATCTCCTCATTTACTGTATGGAACTGGAAAAAAGGTACTAATGGGCAATTTTTAGTTGATGAAGCTGAGACACTGATACTAGCCATGAGCCAATTTTTTCCCTCTCTACCCATGCACTTTCAGAGACATTCAAGCAATACCAGAACCCTGTTTAACATCACATTTTCTGCAATAATCTGCTTTAATTGCATGTACATGGCACATTAATTGTTTCTAAAACAGAAATGAATATTCTATTATTCAGACAATAGATTTCATTTCAATTTACAGCTGGCCCACTAAACTGCTAGTATTCCACAGTAAATCATAGGATACATATTAAAATGGATTGTTTATTTTGTTTCCAAGTTAGGAAAGCATCCATCCACATTACTAATTAAATTTTTCTTTGCCACCAGGAGGTGCAATTGATCTTTCCAATGAACCAGCAGCCATCCCTATGCTGTCTTACTTGGCTTGGCACAGTTTCTTTTCAATGGTAACGTTTTCTTCTGCCATTGTCTGTGGTACTTCTTTTGTGGTGTTTGATGGAGGTGGAGGGTGGACAGTAAACTTCCACTTTCTTTGACTTTTGTGTTTTTGAACTTCTTTTTGAGGAGTTCATCCCATTTTTCTTCCTCCTTGTCTTCCTTGAAGCTCCATCTTCAGTTTCTCAGTTTGCACTCAGACCTCAGAGCCCAGGTAGTATTCAGAATCTGGACAATCCCTTTCACTGTTGCTGAAGCCACAGTAGAGACAGACAGAAATGTCATCTGCAGTGAGGAACCCCCAAAATCACTATTTTCCTAGAAGTGAGATTTATTAGCCTGTAAAAACTGCCCAGATGAAAGCATGAAAGCTCCATCATTTATGACATTTAAAACTAGAGCATACAAAATCCTGGTAAATGTACAATGAGGAAGAATCCTGCATTGGAAGGGAGACGGACTGGATGACCTAAATTAACTTTTCTACCTCTAGATTCAATTGAGCTAATTAGTGAAAATCTGCATTAAATATGTTGGACCTGATTCCTTCCTGCCTTGCCCCTTTTGTAGTCATTTATACCTTTACAATATGGATAGAAAACACTGTCTTTCTGACTTGGTGGTGTTTAATGCCCACTTTGTATTCACTTTGAACAGATGTAAATGACCACGCGAGGTGCAAGACAATGGAGAATTGTGGTCTGATTTAACCAGATGAAGTGGTATTTACGTGTTTAAAAAGCCTGTATGTGAAACCTGCCTCAGTTGTACTTCCATAATTAGTTTTTTGGAGGAGCGTGGTAGGTAAAGTTGTCTTCTATGTTGAGTTTTGCAGGACATTTCTGATTTTTATGAGGTTATCCTGCAATTACAAAGCTGTCAAGATATTGAAAATATCCCAAAATATTCTTGCAACTAATATTATGATCTGACATATGGAAGGCAACATTTAAAAGATGAAATCCTATCTAGGGTTCTTTGCATTCTCCTTTCTCTGGGCTTGAGGTAAATATAGTGTCACTAATAATGGGCTCTTTTTCTATATTTCCCATTTTTGTTTCCATTTTGATATTTTCAAAATATCTTTTCAGGTTCCCCCATATTGATTTTCAAGGGCACCTTTACCATTACAGTTCCTTTCCATTTCTTCTATAGATAATCAGCTGTTGAGATTTCCCCTCAATTATTTTCTCTTTACTTCTTTGATATGTGATCATTTTTTTGGGGGTCGGGGGGAATGCCTGTCCTTTTTCTTTTTTCTTTTCTTTTTTTTAAATAGACACTATTGACTAGTCATCCTATTCTTCATAAGACTATGTTTACAGTTTTCGTTTTAATATATGCTATCAGATAAGGAAAAGACCTTCAGTAACAAAGAAACAAAAAACATACTTTGTTTTATTTTTTCTCTGTCCACAAAATTTTTTCTTCTCTTCTTCAACAGATCGAGATAAAATTATCAAATGTGTATAAACTCCAAAAAATATACTTAAAATGAGGCTCAGTCAGTTCTTGTTTTATTCATGTTCTCATGCTTGAATGGGGAAAATGATTTTTTTTACAAAGTCTAGATTTCTACAGAGAATTTAATGTTCCTGAAAAATGTCACCTATGTGATGAATCAATCGAGATGTGAACTAGTAACTGCTTGCAGACATAGCATAAGGGTTTTCAGATGTAAGTCTGAAGGAGGTCTGAACTTCAGTGAGAAAGAACAGAGCAAATTTGGTTCTGCAATTATCAGTGATCCAGAAGCAATCCCTTTTATCGCTGAGAGAGTATTTTTAGATAGTTTCATTCAGAAACAGGGTGTGAATTACTGCCTTCTTTGGTATTCCTGATTCAAGCAGGAGGAGGCATAAAAACATTCTAATCAGGAGTACTAAGTTGTGTGACAAGTTGAGGAAGGAGCTTGAGTTGCCCATCCTTTAAATGTTGTGTATAGTAGTTTAAAGGAAATATTGACAGTGTCTCAGAGCCACACTTGTGAGAGGGGAGGGGAAGGAGGCTATGATTCATATCCAAAAAGGTGCACAAAGTGAAGACATTTATGTTTCCGGATTGGGTTAGATGGGCTTAGATAACTGCTGCACGTGCAGTCGCCTGGTTTACAAGCACAACCTAAGTAACTGTGCATGTAATTGAGTATACTGTTCGTGCACAAATCTCAGGCCTCTTTTTCCAAAACTGGGCCTTTAATGCTATTGAAAACTATCTCTATGATTGCTGTAAAAAAATCCACTGTTGAAATGGGAGCACAAATGCCGTTGATTACTAGATGTTTTCTTCAACGATCTCTTTTTTTTTTTTTGCCAGTTTAATGGTAACGGGGGAGTAGATGAGGCTTTTCATTGTCATAACTGACTTACATGGCACCTGTTTTCTAAAGATATCAGCAAATTTATGTCAGACTTCACAGGTCTGCACAACACTATATGACAGGAAACAAAGAACAATTTTTCCAGTTCAGACTAACAGGGAAATTTTAGGTATCAAAAATGAAATCCCCAACTGGAATTGAGCCAGGCACCAACTCCAAAATCCCTATTGTTAAGAAAAAGTGTTATGGTATTGTAGATCTCAGTGGTATTGTCCGTCACATTTGAAAGGTGGCTCTTTCAGCAGTTCAGTTCTCCCTGACGATATATTGAGGCATTGGTTTAGGCTTAGTTATGCCTTATAAATACTGGCCTGTGTTGGGTCAGCACTGTGCTGTTCTGGCCAGAGAGCTCCCCATGAGGAATTCTGCCTCAGTGAGGCAGCGTTGTCCTCGGAGCTCCCCACCTACACTAGAGATGCATCCACTGCTTCAAAGGGTGCAGCGTATTTCTTCCTGTATACTCAACCAGCCCCATTTCTTCTGCATTTCTCTCTGCTTCCCACCCCCAATCTCCTTTGCTGAGGGGGTGCTGCCTTTGCACTTTCAGGAGCACAGGGACTTCAGTTTTTACCTGGCCACTGTTCAAAAATACAAGGGAAGGAAGGTTTTTTGTCTTCCCTTGAACACGTGGGGAGCAGTCAGGCACAATCAAGACCTCAGTTCTGACAGAGAGAGGATAGAATAGCAACAGCCTCGGTTTTGCTTTGAAATCTTCCATCCAAGGACTAATTATCCATGACCTTGCTGAGCCTGTGTTTGATCTTACAAGACCATAGCCCAGAGTTGCATGACTGCTGGTTAAGCAGATAGTGGAAATTTAACTTTATCATTTAAAGTCAGATTACTTTACAATCGAAGTCATGCTCTTCAAAAGCCTCTGTTTCAGGAGTCCTGGTTTCTGCTGACTTCCTGATATGTTGCTATCTTGGTTTCTTATTTACCCTACCCTTCCACAGCTGTCCATTAAGGGCTTGAGTCACAACTAGGTTACTCCAGTTTTATGTTTGTGTAATTCCATGGCTACATAGGCAAAAAACTGGAATAACACAGTGGTGAATCAAGGCCTAAAAAGTTTTTTTGAATACCATTTTAAATACAAAAGTTTGAATAAGATCACAAAATGAATGCCATCTAACAAACGTATAATAAAAATACGCAGACAAGACTTACATCTCCAGCCCTGTAATCATTATATCACAATGAGCCATGCTGTGAGTAAAAATCAGTGCAATAACTTTGCAGTGTTTAATGCTATAATGAAAAGCAGCTGCAGAAGAAATTTTAGCAAGCCTAGCAAGAGAAAGCAAATTATTAACAGTTCATGAACTGGAAATTACTTTTATAAGATTAAGGAGCTCCCAGACACCATCAGACAAATGAAACACTGATACAATATTATTCTTTACAGATAAAGAATAAAGTTCATTTTTATTTATATTGCAATCAGCTTAAATTGCAATTAAAATCACTGAAATATCACTCCATTAGTGTAACTTCATTGATGTGTTATTTATGTGCAGATGTGGCTGACAGCAGGGTTTCCAGCTACTTATTTCTGCTAAATATAGTCAGTGTTTAACCTACGCATCAACACAGATAGGGACTTTACTGAATGGGGTTCTAGTAATTTCTCAACCAGACATAACAAAGACCAGAATACTAAGTAACTGTGAACATGTGAAATACAATCTTCAGGTGACATTTCAAAGTACAAATAGCTTACAAATAGGAATAAAATATAGGTGATAGTTGTCACATTTTACATCTTCTATCCTTGACTTCTGGAAGCAAAAATCAAATATAACCCAGCAATGCAGTAACATACTTAACAGGGCTAGTCAAATTTGTTTTTAATTTTGATGAAAACCCCTCCGTGGGGCGTGTTTCTCTATAATGGGCTGAACTCAAACTCCTAGATCTAAGGTGTAGGGCTGGGGATTTGGATTGGGCTACTCCCTGGAAATGATATTTAGTGAAAAGGCATTTTCTTTCATCAGTTTTGAATTTGCCAACTTTCAGTTTCTTTATCACCATATCTTGGGTTAGCTTTTCTACATGGAATAAGATAGTGTACAATATCCTAAATGACAATTTGGCAGTTACCCCACTGAAAAAAATGGTAATTTTAAACAAAAATATAGACGGAGACACAAACAGACACATTCTCCCAGAACTACTGCACAATGGACACTCCAACCCAATGGCTGGAGTAGCCTGCATAGGACCTCATGTGGATCTCTTATAGGGTAGAGGATAGGAGGGTCTATGCAGCAGTAACAAATCATCTGTCCCCACCCTTGAACCTTCTCCAGCTATTCATGTCTGACTCCCTCCTTTTCCCAGTGTTCTGACGCAGGAGACTGTCACAAAGTTAAGATCCACTCCACACAGAGGATGTTCATGTACTTGAATACACCACCGAGCCCCTCCCCCAATAGCCTCCCTGCCCCATTCTGATACAAAGCTTGTCAGTGTTTGTCACCCTGACAGCAGGTGTTGATCCTGCTGGGAAATGATAAGTAACTTCTGTTCAATCACTGAAGCAGATAGCCTCTTATAGCCTATCCAAATATTAGGAAACTGGACGTGGCTCTCTAGAAAGAGAAGACTCAGGGTGTGAGCTGAGTAAAGCTGGTCTGGAATTTTCTGACAGAACCTTTTTCCACTGGAAAATCATTAAGAGTGAGAGAGTCTATGGGAGTGGGAATGCTTACTTCAGAAAGCAGATGAATAAGAGGGGTGTGATAAAAGCATAACAAATCATGAACTGTCTAGAGAAAGTACTGTAGGAACTTTCTTCCTGTCTCTTAACACTTGGGGAAATTCAATGAAACTGAAAGTTGACAAATTCAAAACTGATGAAAGAAAATGCCTTTTCACATAAACACATAATTAAAATCATTGCTACATGATGTCTTTGAGGCCAAAAACTGAGCAAGATTCAAAGAGAACTGGACATTGATATGGATAACAAGAACATCTAGACTAGCATTAACTATTGTGAACAAAAAAAGTTTTGGAACGGAAATGAAACATCTCATTTTGAAGTTTAAAAAAATCTAACTGTTTATGATGAGATGTTCCTGGGGGGCAGATTATCCCATAACTGGATCATTGGGTGATGGTGACTGTCAGAGATAGGATACTGAACAGATGGACCATGGATCTGATTCAGTATGGCAACTCCTGTTTTCTATGTAGATTCAAGCAGTAATAGCCCTGTCCTGAGCTCAGAACTGTAAATCCCATGAACCAACACAGAATAATCTGTGGGCTGTACAGCTATACATGCACAGCTCAAATCTAGTTCCACTGGACCTGCCATCCTTTGAAATTCTCAGACCTGAAGAAGAGCTCTGTGTAGCTCAAAATCTTGTCTCTTTCACCAAGAGAAGTTGGCCTAATAAAAGATATTACCTCACCTACCTTGTCCCTCTAATATCCTCTGAAATATACATTTAGTAAAACTACATCTTTTACATCTGGGCTATAAGAGACCCTCATTGGGGGTGTAGTTTGAACCACAGCTGAGAGGTCTTAGTCCTGACTCCCATTTATTCATATGCCATCCTCTAAGATTGCAGAACATTTATTGAATGCAAGTTTGTTTACAACACAGTAGAAATAAACAACTCACATGAGACCAGACCCAATGCCTTAGGAAGCCACTAAGTGTAATGCCTTTCTAAATTTTTCCTACAGCCTCCCTAGCCTCGTCTGCCTCCACTGAATTACCCTGCACGTCCCTGCCAGCAGGTGGAGCTGATTGCTGCTGTCAGTCTCCATCAGCCTCTGCCACAGTTGGCTGCCTACTCCTCCTCCACTGCAGATGGAGAGGAGAGGTTCTCCCAGGTATCTGAGGTTGGAGGAGGGATACACATATACCATGGGGTGTGGACATTGTTCCCTTGTGGTCCTTGCCAGCTGCTGTCCCTTAGTAGCACAGGGCAAATGGGTCCCTTGGCCAGGAAGGGGTCACTCAGCTGTGACTACCAGGCCCCAGGTGTTTGCAACAACCTGAGGCCAGGACCATGCTGCAGGAGACAAACTCTGAGAGTGGAGCAGGCAGAGCTGGGGGGATGCCATGGGCTGGCCTGGTCACGTGCATCTCACCTTCTGCTGGAATTAGGTCTCGAAGTGGCACTACACATACTCCAGGTACCCAAACTCAGTGGTGGAGATCTTTGCCTGCAGGATGGACCAGAAGTCCCAAAAGAAGTGAGAGGCCAGAGCGAAACAGCTGATCTGGGTGAGTATCTCCTCCTCTATGTGGGCCTGCTCCTTGTGCATAGGGTCCCCGTGCCTCCCCAAGTCCTCCCAGAGGTAGTTCCAGATGAAGTGCAGCTCTGCTGGCGAGTGGGGTAGTTCTCCATGGAGGATTTATACAAGAGCCATGCTTCATAGGTGTAGTTATAAACCCACTCACAGAACTGATTGTCAACATTGAAGCCCCTGTAATTTTAGCTGCTGGGCTCAAAGACAGTCAGCATCAGCTCATCAGAGCAACCGGCACCCAGCCAGCGGCAGGATATTCCCTTCTTGGACATCGTTGTGGCAAAAGTCTGTGGAGAAGGGCGTGGACTCCAGCAGCTCCCTGAGGCTCCTCTTTTCCTTCTGCAGGTCATAGATTTTGATATGGGTGAACTTCTTCAGCTGGGTTTGTTGGGTGAAGGTAAGCTCAGCAGTCTGCTTCAGGTACCGTTCTGTGGGGCCAAACAGCTCAATGGCTGTGAGGTTGGTGGGATGGACTGAAGGGCTATGGGGATGCAGGAGTGCTGTGGTTCTATGTGTGCAGAAAGACAGTGAGAGAGCAGAGGAGCTGATGGCTGTGGGATGAGGTCTTAGGCAGCAAAAGGGCTGGGGGAGTAATGGAGGTTCCAGTGGGAAGAAATAAGAAAAGCCCAACCTCAGAGAAGAGAATGGGAAAAACCAAATGGTTTTCAAGGAGTGATGGGGATAAGGCCCCAAAAGAGAGAGAGAGAAAGTCAAGATGGCATATCAAGGGCAAGAAAAAACAGATGAGGAAACAAGGGGAAGATACCAACAAAAACCTGCAAATTGTGCTCTTTTAATCTTTGCCTCAAATGAAATTTCCAAAGGGGAGTGAGGACAAGTTTTCACATCTGCTTTATTTAGATGTTACTTGATGTGCAAATGGACATCTAGGCCTATTCCTCAGTTGATGGTTGGGTTATGCACAGTAGCACAGATCATAGTAGGAATATTTTACAATATGAGCAGACTACATAGTATTATACCAGTAAACGTAACCAGTCATCTCAAACCTACCTTTCAGTGCTAAATGTCTGTTTTATGATTGTTTTGGTGACGTTATTTTACTTTATCTTTGTTTGGGCCCCGAGGATGAAGAATGGATATTAGAGAGGTCAAAGGATAATGTGAATGGAATTGAAACTGAGGTTACTATTGCAGTTGGTTGAAATTTTCTATTCAACACTTTTTTTTATTAAAACCTTTTTTTTCTAAAATGGACATTTTCCCAGAAAGATTTTGTCCTTTGAAATTTTCTGAGGAAAGGGTCAAGAAAGAAAAAAAGTGGGAGGGAGACCTGGGAGAGAACAAAAACCCAAACACAAATAGGTTTTTTAAAAGTTGTGTTTTTCATGGAAAAATTTTAAATTTCTTGAAGAAAAATGTTGAAATTTTTCTGGATTTTTTTTGGTGTGAAACATACACAGCAATGTAAGCCCAGGGTGAATGTTCCAGAGCCCAGACTCCAGCCTGAGTCCAAATGTCTACACTGCAATTTTATAGTCCCACAGTGTGAACCCGAGTCAGCTGACATGAACCAGCCACATCTGTGCCACAGGTCTTTTATTTTCCCTGTGTGTTTCAAGTTCTTCTGTTCAAGTGTACAAATCATGTATTACCTATTCTTATGTAAATATTTTGATGCTTTGTACTTACCCATTATGCCCTTTTTTATAGCAGCTTGAAATCATATGCAGTTTTATCTACATGACTTGTTATAATCTTTTGTAAAATCAAACTCTATGAGTTAGCAGTGCTCACTTCTGTGTTCATTTAGCTCTGGTTGACTGAAGAAAAATCATTAAAAATAACATACCCATATAAGAAGTCAATTTACTATGATATCCATTTGATAATTTCATTTTGATGAATGAATATCAACTAAAGTCTATAAAATGGAAGATATTTTAAATACTCCAGTAAACAGGAATGTACTTAAAAGGCAAATACTAAACTTAAAATATATAATAAGGTATTGTGGTGACTCTGTGAACTCTCAAATGAACAACAAAACATCTCTAAACAATCAGTAGCTTTTCTTTGGTCTTTGGGCAAATAAACCCAGATAGACTTATCAATAGGATGCATTAAATCATTGTATAGATAATAGGCCAAATTCTAGTCTCAGTCACACTGGGTTAATCAGCAGTAATGCCACTGAGTTAAGTGATGTATCTTGATATGAATAAAGGCAGAAATTGTTCCATTCATTCTTTAAAAAAAAAAAAGAAAAGAAAAGATGCAAAAGTCCAAAAAGTAGACAAATCAAAAGCAGGAGGGGGAAGATATTAAAGTTTTGGCTCAAAACCTCTTTCAGAAACTTACAAATCAGTGAAGTATATTTTTATTTCAAATGTCCAGGCTATCAAGGCTTCAGTTGTACTAAAGAAACTAATATTCAGTGTGTGTAGGAAAGAGAGAGAAGGTATTTAAATATGCCTTTCGATATTAACATTAAAATTTTATAGAAAACAGGTAATAATTCACAAGAGAAAAATAGGAGTAAGATACATTGATCTCATTAATTTCAAACTCCACAATGAAATAGAAACCTGTATTTAGGAGTGGGCTGTGCGCATGCATGATCAAACCTGTACGTTCAGCTTCGATAAACAGGAACAGAATTGTAATTCATAGAGAATTTTTTGATAAAAACAATCTGACTAAAAGGAAATAATTATTAAACAGGAAATTAGTACATTTCAAACTTAGAGTGATGGAAATAAATATTTCCTGCTGAAACAATTACATTTGAAAAGTGCATAGTTATATGGGTGTGCTGTTGATGGGAAGAAGAAAAAGGGAATAAAATCCCAGCAATGTAATATAAAGCCCAACAATTATGATATTTATTAAATTTCCAAAGAAATAATATTTCCAGGAACTGATCCCAGCCCCATTAGTAGGGTGTGAGTAAGAGGAAAATCAGACAGAAAAAGAAGTGAGGTTATATTTTTTTCTTAAAATTATTACCACATTTTGTTAATCACAAATTCATTCTAAAATTTTTTTAAAAGATTAATTTTTTTTTACCAGATTGCCCCATTTCCTATCAATAAAAGCAGGAACATAAAAAGCTTGCTTAAAAAATGTTTACTGTCTATGTGTATAATTTCCATTCTCATGCCGAAGATTAGTCCCACATTAATTCCATAATAAATTATTGAACCATATATTAGACGATCTATTCAGTGATTATCCCAACTTTTCTGGAATGCATTATTAATATAAAATTTACACAATATAATTGTAAACTGACTTATCAGTTCTGTTAATGTTTATAAAAAGGAAGGAGGGAGCCTGTGATTATGAGATATAAACATTGACTGCCCCACTTAAATATACTTTTATAATATTTTTTCTTGTGTTTTTACATCTGATTGTGTTAGTATTTCTAAACGTGACTGCTTGAATAGATGTTTGAGTGAGTAACACTAGCAAAATCATCAGACCTTTTAAAAACATTTCCATTAGAAAGGAATAAATGCAAATAATGGTAAACATCCTAATCAAACACTTTATAATTTACAAAATCTAGACAGAAGTCTAACATCAGAGGCACAGATAACATAGGCCAAGATGGGTTTGTCATGATCAATAATAATGTCCATCATGCATCCAGGATTATAATCAGGCTTTTTCATCATTAGGTGTAACTCATCTCAGATCCCAGCGTAGATCAGGACCACACAGTCAAAGATCATCATTTTTATACTGATTCTCTTCTTACCTACACCAGTTTTACACATATGTAGTTATGCCTGATTTAGACCATTGTGAGAGGTGAATCAGGGCCATAGTTAACCTCCTGCCCCCCTACTACCTCCATCACATCTTCTCAGATAACCAGAGGAATAATTTTATACACAAAAAATAAATAAACAAAACAAACAAACAAAAAAACCCAAATAACCAAGGCAAGCAAAGCTTTATATTCTACTAGAATATCAGGAATTTTAATAAAAGGTTCATATCTGCTTTATGGCTTTCATCTTAATAAGAAAACAACTCAAATTTCAGAAGAAATAAAAGCACCCCTAAAAGAAAAAGAGCTTCAGTTACTAATTATAGTTCTTTGTAAACTATATAGTGATTTATACCTGCGATTAGACTGTTGCTCCAAGTCCCCTTTCAACAGAGGAAGTCCATAAGTGTTATTTGAAAGCAAAACTGAGATATAATATATTTCCCAAGTCATGGCAAAAATCTAGTGAAGTTTGAAGATTTGAAAATCTTACTCCAATCTTCACACTGCATTTTAATAATATAGTATAGACTCCCAGCAACATCTGCTTTCCCTATCTAACAATCTATGTTCCTGATTCTGATCTTACTTACACCAGTTATAAAGTGGTATAACTCCTTTGACTTTAGTGGAGCTACTACTGATTTGCTAAGTATTAGTGTAAAGGAGATAAAAATTACAGCTGGGCAAAATTTTTTGGACTTTTTTTTTCTGAAAAAATCAGATTTGGGGCAACAGAAACATTTCCAAATTCATGTCAAATTCTCCAAATTGTTTCAGTTGAAAATAAACATACAAAAATTTTTGAAAAAACCAAAATATTTCATTTTGGCAGTTTTGAAATAAAACTTTTTGATTCAAAATTTTTCATTGCAAAATTTATTTCAATTTTATTAAAAAAAATTAAAGGTGTAAAAAAAGTCAAAATGAAATGAAACTTTTTAGGTCAAACAAAATGTATCATTTGACACAAAACAATTTTTTTTTAATTTTTTCAGTTTGCTAAAATATTTGAAAATTTTTCATTTCAAGTTGACCTGAAGCTATTTTTTATATTTTGTCCAACTATCCTAAAAATCAGTTATTCACACAGCTCTAATCAGAATGAGACCCTAAAGCAGTGTGTTGTCCTTACTTCAGATGGAGGAATTACTCATACTATTATGAGTAAATAATGAGCACTTCCATTTTACATGGTCAATGTACTGTACAAACAATAAGTAGCAATATAACATAGATCACAAACCCAATCCTATGCATACACTGAGTAGATTTAATGGAACAAAACTGTGCAAGTTAAGTGTCAACTCCAGCAATTTTTAATCAATGGAAGTTTTTTAATCAATAAGAAGTGCAAGACTGGCTTCCATAATATTAATGGTATTATATGTTTGCAGGAATAAACTGCAATGAAATTCTAATATTAAAACTAGAACTGTAACATAACTCATTTTTAACAATTCAATTACTAGTTGTTCATGAGTTTGTTTCATATCACTTAAAAGAAAACCTGATTTCAGTACAAAGATCACCTGAATAACAGTCATTTATAAGTGTCATAATGGCATACCAAATATCCCACAGCATCATTACATTTCCATCTGTTCATGTACAAATTATCAATGAAACAATACATTTCAATCTTTAACATTTAAAAACGCTTATTATTTAAAATATCAGTTATTGTAAGAAAGCTACCTATTTAAGTCTAAGTCAACCAGCATTACTGAGTAGATATGCCTAATAAATCCTTTGGACTCATTCAGTATTGGTAGAAATTAATTTAGTTCATTTGCCCACCTGGTAGCAGTAATACAGCTTTCAGTGCAGGGGTTCCTTCATCAGGGAAAGTAGCTGATTTGAGCAGTCCAACTTCAGCAAAGCTTTTTAATAAAGCATTTATCCCAAGAACAATCCCAATTCCACTGCAACAAGGGCAGGGTCACACATACAACAGGAAAAAAACAAAAACAAACAGCAAATTCATTGACACTGGATTGCCCAGCAAAAACTAAACTCCAGCTCTACTCCATCCAATCTTGTGTGATCAAGAGGGAAACATCAGGCCTTTCTCATAGTAACTTTTCTCTACTGATTGACCCGGTTAACTTCAAAGAAAACCGGTATGAAAAAGGCAGTCCTTGACAGAAACAAGCTTCATTATATGGAAAAGTAGAGAACAGGCCTTCATGTGACAGGTCTCTTTCACAGCCAGATCAAACCACCTTCATTTTAGCCAAGTTCATCATGAAAAGGCACAACAGATCCTCTCACAACCAGCTCCTATTCTGAATTAAAAATAAAAAACAAAAAAAACCCCAAGATGCCGGAACCAAAAACGTAGGGAAACCTAAATAATACCATTAAATAGAACATCTCCAGGTACAAGCACACATACACACTTGGCCTTGGTCATCTTGATCATCCAGTTCTGGGTCCCTTGGTGTGTAATCCACCTCAGATGTGGTCAGTTCGCTCCACAGGTCTCTGTGGTCTGAATAACTGTACACATCAATACTTTCGTCTTGAATTTCTTCAATACCTGGGATTTCATAAACTACACATCCTTTTGTGATTCTGATTTCGGGTGCTGGCTTTTTTACTGCATGAGCATGCATTGTAGGAAGCAGTTCAGTGACTGAGAATAACTCACTTTCTGCTAGATTGTCTCTTATGTTATTTGCCAGCAGCTGACAATGACTCATCAGTTCCTTTTGTTTTGGGGGACAATTTTCAAGCAGGGTTTTTTACAGTACTATGTGATTATAAGCTAGAGTTAGACATTTGTTGCTTGGCAACAAGTTTAGCAGTATCCTGACTGAAATTGTCCTGAAGAGCCTCAACTTAACTTATTCCCTGAATTCAGATAAATGAGGGAGTCACAGAAAATTCTAAGTTTCTGTATTTTCTCTGATTTCATGAAATTTTGCCTTATAATTAACCTAAAAAATGTGTTATTCTGTAGCACAGTAAACACATTATCTGATTCCCCTTTAAGAGCAGCAGAAGCAACTGATTGTTTTTCAATTTTCTTAAGATTTTTATTCCAAGTAAAAAGATAACCAACAAGATTTTCAACATGACATATATACCAATAATGTATATTTAATAACAACAGTACAGAAACAAATGTATATATGTAATATCATCTAGTTACACAGCAACTGGACCTTAATTTCCAATTGTTTTGCTTAGATTTGGATAAACTACTTATCCTCTGAAAGACAAGACATGATTCATTTTGTGAGGTTATTTCCTCCTATACCCATTTTAACACTGGATACAATTTTATCAGCTCACCCAAAAGTTGGAGACATTTGCTTCATTGCCCCTGTCATAGATTTGACCAAAACAAACAAACCACCATAAATGATAGGTTCAGTCATGCCATACACATGGTTTAGACAATGGACTCATCTATGCTCTCACTAACCTGATTTGGCTACTTCTAATGAGCTTTTGGCTCCAAGACCTTCAGCAGAATGAGGATGGAAATTGATGGAGAAGTGCTAAACACTCCTTCATCCTCCACTGATCTGAAGATGACTGAGTGAAATAGTGATATGTAATATGACAATTTCACCATATGTCAGCAAACCTAATTACATCAAAATAATTTCCCCACTGTATAATGTATTACCATCCACAGAGAAATCTTCATCTTTAGTAAATATAATCTTAGATCATGTTTATTTTTCTCAGGTCCCAACTGGGGAACCTGAAAAATACAAGGAATATAAAAGATATTAAAATCTCTGCAAATTATTAAAAATGAGTGCAATCCAAACACCAAAAAGGAGTATAAAATGTCACCATTTTTTACTCTCCAGGCCTGATTTTGATCTAACCCTGGTATAAATCGACAGTAACTTGATTTGGAGTCAGTACAGTCACACTGATGCAAAACTGGTGTGAGACAAACAACAGGCCTGAATCTATGTTAACTGCTTAGAACTTTTTTACAGCCCTCTGTGCCCCAAAGCTTAAAGAAGAAAGGTACAGGTGAGGCCCTTGTATTATACGGCACAACAGGACCACATTTTTCAGCAATGACCTTTACATTGTGTGGCGACATTCAGTGAGAATATTTCCAGGAAATGCCCTTATCTCCCTCAGCAAATCACATGCAGTTGTGGCTCATGGTTGAAAATCTTCATTGATATAAAATTCACCAATAGTTATTTTCAGTAATAATTTTGGAGGATTTTTTTTTGGCTTTACTTGGTAGGTGGCCCAGCTCCACTCTCCTGCTGTTGGCTCCCTCAGCATTGTTCAGGCATCTGGCAAAAAAACCTCCTTTTGCATGTGTGCCAATTAATTCCCTCTCATGAGGAAAGCCGGAGAGCAAGAGGCATCCTTGGGCAGGTTCTACAAGGTCAAGCACCTGACTGCAGCAAAATATCAAATTCCATGGTAAAATATTATATTGTGTGGCATTTTGGAAAAATATTACATTCTACAGCTATTGAGTCATGGGGTCCTAAAAAAGATGGGGCAATACACATCTCTCAGTTATTGTTTTAAGCTCTCTGCAGACTCAGGCATAGTCACTGCATCCCAAATGTTTGGTTCACAGTTTTAAGGTTATTTGTACAACCGAAAGGGGTATTAATATATTATTTAAATGAAAGCTGAGCTCCTCAACCATAATTCAGCAGCATGGGATGAAATATAGCATAAAGCTGGTGGCTGTCTAGTCACTAGATTCATGGATCTTTGGGTATAGAGTAGTGGCTTGCAAAATGGAAGTGTTTTTATGTTATGATAAGTCTTTTAGAAAATAACTTTCTTAAAAGGCTTAATGTTAGAGACTTGATTTGAAAGCAAACTTGTATCTTAAATTATGATCTGTCTGATAAAAATATGACTAGTATATATATGGGAAAGATTATTAATGGCTTGGCATTGCCACTTAACTTCTTTTCAAGAAGCAGGCTTCTTGATTGAACAGTGATAACTGCAGTCTGAGAGCCTGTAAACTCCACCTGTTTTGCAGGAGAGAGATGGGAGCCTGGAGTGTGCATGGGGGCTTGCTGTAGTATAGCAGACTGTTCTCTACTTGTTCATATGTCGTGGGAGGCTAACAAAAATGAAGGAACCTTTATTTTCTCTCTGGAAGATGACAGCAAAGCAAATTGTATTTAAATTTGAAGCAAAATTTATTTGTGCTAACTGCTAGCATCTGATTTTGTTCTCCTGCTGGTATAACTCCATTAACGTGAATGTAGTTGCTCCTACTTTTAATTTAAATTGTTTGACATGAAAGGAGATTCAGGCCCTTCATTTTTTTCTACATTAGCACAAGATCATGCCCTAAGGCCCTGACCATTGGATTGTACATAAATTGGGCCACCCAGGAGTAGCCCAGGAGGTACTGTATGGAGCTGGTCATAATTTCTTCCATTGACATTATTGCTTTTGGCAAAAAATGACTTTCTTTACAAATGAAATTTTTTGTAGAATTTTTGCATGGTTTTTGAATTTTCTGGGGTTTGAATGAACATCCCCCCTCCAAAAAAAAAAAAAATCAGTTTTTTAAAAAATCAAAAAGTTATTTTTCAGTTTTTCAGTGAAAAATTTCCCCTGAAAATTTAGAAGAAACTCCCCTTCCCCAACATTTTTCATTTCTTGTGTGGTGGTGGAGTTGTTGTGGGATTTTTTGTTTCTTTTGGAGATTTTGTTTCTGAAGATTTTGGGGCCAGTTGTTTGGAATACACTTAACCATTTTCCAACCAGCTCTAGCATTGTACCCCAGAGATAGCCCTCTGAAGCACTGTTCCTAATATGCTCTCCTTTTGCTCCAGGAAGAGGCAAGTTATTGCGATTTTTGCAAAGGTGGAGCTTACTCTTTTGTTTGTGCCTAGGCTACTATGTGTGGCTACTCTGGCCAGTGAGAAGGGGAAGGGGTCATAGCTCAGGGCCCATCCATTCCCTGCCCCTCTCCATCCACTTTCTCATAGAGGAGAATATCCTAAGAGTAGGAGCTGCAGTCCAACCAGACCCAAGGTCTTGGTAGGTCAAGCAAGGGAAGGTTGAGGAACATATGTCCCCGTTTAGCTAAATAAAAGAGGAGCACAATTTAGCTCTAAATGAGATAGTTGGCTATCTGATTATTGTATCTGTGTAAACTACACTGCTAGGATATCTGCTATACATGAAACATAGGAGCATGTTAGAGCTCTCCTTACATTTTGCATAGAGTGGCCTCACATTATGCTAATGTAGTCGTGGTGGGGCGACAGTAATTTGTATCCACCATTTTGTTTTCTTTTTTTCATGAATGAATCATTTCGTGTAATGTTTGTTTGCGGTTATGTCCCAGTAGGAAGTTCAGTTTGCTCAGTGAGGCTATGAGAAATTATGCATTGTGAAAAATGTAATTTTCATTAAAAAAATACTTTACAGATTTTGGTTTGTAAATCTAGCCTCTCTCTGACCCTCACAGCATATCCACACACATGCGTACGTGCGCACATACACCAGAAAAGGCCCCTTTCCTTCCTATTTATTTTGGTAATATTTCACCAGCAAAAGAGAGAGATTTTCCACCCATTTTTTCAAACATAATAGATTTAAACATAGACATGAGCAACTATTGCTGGGCAATGAGACTGTGACATGAGAAATAATCTGAGCCGCTGAGCATACAGTTAACTTTCGTTCATTTTCAAAATCCAGAACTGTCAGTTAAAATACTGTAAAACTTATTTTGTGCATTTTCCCTTCATATATTAAGAGAGTATTTCCTGGCTATAAAGTCACAAATATTACAGGGTGGTTTTCCAAAGGACTCAGGCCTGGCCCCCCTTTCTGTAGGAACTGGCCTGGTCAATTTTTTAAACCTTTTTCTTGGGGGGGGAAAGCAGTGAAAATGCCAACAATCCTACCTCAACTAGACCTCCATTATTTGCACTGGCAAATGTGGAGGCCAGTTTCTGTCTTGCCTTAAAAATCACTCAGTGTCTTGGATCATTGTCAGTAACTGAGAATGTATTGTTAATATGTTTGCATATATGGAGAATAAGAATGTTGGTGTAATCGCTGCTGCACGGTGTTCTAAATGTCTTGGTATAAGAATGTGGTGAAAAGTTTGATTAGTTTCATTCTGGGCTGAGTCAATGACCATTGACTCCCATTAACTTTAATGGGCATTGGATCAGGCTGTGATTTCTGTAACAAACCAGTGACAATTAGGAGTTTTTCACAGAAAAATCCTGGGGCCTGAATATCCACTGCCTTGTACTTGTTTAGTTTTTTACACCTATGAAAAATGTAAAATAAGTGTAAAATCAATTCAGAATGGTAGCATTTTGCACTCCATTTCCACACATGAAAGTGGAGAAGCAGGACCATAGTGTCTGTCACACTTTTTTTTTGCTATACTGGTTTATTTAATGATGACAGATCTCTAATGTAACTGTAATTTAAGAATGTATAACATGCTTTATCAGATCAAACTATGCTATCTTTATTTGTTTTTAAACTATTAATGACAGCTACTAGCACTTTTCAAGTGGAGAATAATTTAATAATTAAAATATTCTGTGCCACCAACTTTCACATTTTAAATTAAAATTATTAGTTTTATTTCTCACTCTTTTTTTTTTTTGTCATGTCAAACAACTAGTCTTATTATTTGTGTATATTTTCAGTCAAAATAGATTATTTATAAGTGTGTTTACACAACCCCTTTTCCCTACCAATTTTTTTTTTGCAATTTACTTTTATGAATATTTAGAAGTCTATTATTGGTTTAAATCATAGGTAGGCACATATTTGTGCACACATAGCTTCCTGTGAATGCTCAAATGCTGAGATGTGTTTAGCTTTCCATGAGTATTTGTTCTTACTAATCAGCAGTACACACCTCTGGATGTGCAAAGTAGGTTCATAGTTACAAATATACAAGTGCACACCACTGTACAAGTCCATATGTACTTACACGATCTGAAAATCAAGCTGTATGTCTTCCCAAGCATTTCTTTTGTGGCATATTTACTGAGTGCATTTAGAGAGAAAATCTTTGTTTTCCCTCACAATATTGTATACAAAAAACCTGTTGAAAATTGTACCTGGATGTGAGACATCTATCTAGAGATATTTTTAACTAAATGAAGGGAGAATGGTAACAATACCTTCAGCAAAATAGGTCCAGATCCCAGAGGCAGTGATTATGGTATAAGTGGGCTTTGTATTAGATCTGAAAGGAGGAGATCTATAATCTCACTTTCCCTTCTCCCTCCCTAACCCCTTCTCTCCTACCCAAAGTCTGGTCTCTGGCTTTGCACCCCTCCACCCCCTCCCTTCTCTCTACTTGTTCTTCTGAAGATGTCCGGGATGGTTAGGATTCATCAGGTCACACCTCAGCCTGTCAGGACACGGCGCCTCCTTTGCCCTGCTTCAGCCCATCGCTTCATTTCATCTGCAAAGAGGCTGGCGACGACCTAGCCTCGTTAGACACAAATAACCACCGCAAGCCAAAGGCAGCCAGTGATTTCCTTCTCAGTTACCTGTCACATCCCCTCGGCTTTTGCTAAACCAGCCAGTGCTTTTATTAACCCCAATCGGAGCCATGGCAGAGAGACAGATGCACATATACATACAGCAGAGCTTTGGACAAGGACTCCTACTTTCAAGTTGATAATGAATTGAAACCTGAGGAAACCCCAGATCTGGTCTTCCCTTTGCCCCATCCTCTTACCCATCCTGACAAACCTTTCCTCCTCCACCCTGCCTTTCTCCCCTTTTCTGTCCTGACAGCTCTACCTCGCCACACTCCACCTCCTACTGAAACTCCTCCCTCTCCTTACCCAACCCCCTTTCTAACGTCTCAGATTTGACCCCTCTCCTGCCCCTCTAAATGATTGCCTTTGCAATATTTTCCCTCACTTCCCTGGCTTGAACCCCCTTATTCAACCTGACACTATTCTTTATGCCACCCTTTCACAGCTTAACTCTCCCTTCTCACCTGCCCTTCTTCACCCTCTCCAGCCTGAACCCATCTTCACTGCACTCTCATTACTAGCCTGGCTTTTCTTCCTAAACTGTTATCCCTCCCTCCCAAGCTTGACATGGCCCTCTGTCACCCAGCTCTCTTGTTCCCCCTTTCTTGGCTTGATGCTCCCTGTCATACCTCAGCCTCTACTTCCCCAATCTGAACATCTTCACACTCTGATTTCTCCTTTAACAAGTCTCTCTGTGGTGTGTGTGTTAAGGGAGAAGCTGTCCTCTCTGGTATGTGGCATTGCCTGCATTACAACTTCAGCAGAGACATTCACTATCTCCTCTTGTGCTTGCCATGACGCTTGCATTTCTGGCACTGGACAGAAGAGAAAGGAGATACCAGAAGGCCCAGCCAGAAAACATGTGTTAATTAATTTGATGCCTTCACTGAAGAAGAGGCTAGACAAGGAACATGTTGCTGTTAACACCCACTAAATACACACACATATTGGGCCTGATTCTAGTCTCACAGTATATATCAGGAGTAGCCCCTCCACAGTCAGTGAAGTAATAGCAGTGTAGAACTGGTATAAGTGAGATTAGAATCAGGGCCACTGTGTTTATGTTTATGATACCAGAAGCTTGCATTCATATCTTTACATAGGAAGACTTCCAAAGAAGTAGCATCAAAAATATATGCCGTAATATAACTGTTGTATATTTTATACAAATAGATGTAATTTATAGAGTAATTTATAATTTATAGAGATGTAATTATAGTGATGAAAGTTGAAGTAATGATCTGCAGATTATGCTCTTTTACATCTTAGGAAGCATGGTGCGTGAGCACTGCATTAGATCCTTCACTCCTAACTTCTTGTTATATTTTATATTTTTAACTGGCATCCTAGGGGAAGATGCTTTAATTTTTATTAGAATAATAAAAAACCTGCCATTTTGCTGGAAGTTTAAAGGACGTTTCAAAAGAACAATCAGATACCACCTCCTTCCATGAACACTTCATAACTATAAGTGGTATTTTGACTGGCAAACATAACTGCATCAACAAATCATGTGTTTTTTAGGGGTGGGTGCAAGGTAGGAACAGCGCTCGTGGGATAGCAATATCCAGATTTTGGAATCTGAGCTGTTCCCCTGTGGGTGCTGAAATACTTCCTAACAAGAGACAGGAATATAACATAAAATTGGATTTTATATATTTATTTTGTAATTTTACAGAATAGCATTGTCTTTTCATGGAAACCATGCAAACGCACTACCTCCAAGAATGCAACCTAACTGTATCTATCTTTTTTCCCCTTTCTCCATCCCCTTTAAATTGTAATTCAATCCCTTCTAACTCATGATCTCTCTTCTCTTCTTAGCTTTCCCTCCCGCCTCTCTCTCTCTCATTAGTTTAACTTGAGTTAATTAGAAATAGAAGGCAGCCCTCAATCTGTTATGTGTTAAAATAGAACAATCCAAACAGAGAGGCACAGACACAACTATGTGATTTCATTGTCTGCAGGAGACAGAAAGCCAGTGGGGCTTCCCTTATCAAGGCTAACATCTTCCCAATGGTTAATCTAACTGGCTTTAAAATGTCCCACAAACACAGATCTAGGATAACAATCTTTTCGTGTTTCCTTTTTTCCCATTTCATCATAAGCAAGAATGAGTGAATTGGATTGACATGGAGGTGATGGAGGAAGAGAAATGGTCTACACGTCAAAATGACAATGTATATTACATGGTTAACAGAATGAGTGGTACGTGCAATAGCTGTGGCTATTTTCATCTGCTCTATTGTATAATAAGCTCTGTTTTTTCCCAAATGTATCACCAAGGTCCCTCCCAATTCAATGCAGATTAAGTGATTGCTTGAAGGATCTCTTTCTATGAGTAATATCAGTTGATAAATGTGGGATTGAAATAAGAATCTAAGTATTCACTTGTTGCTATTACTGCTTTGTGTATATATAGAGGTCATGTCTGATGCCGTTACTGTAGTGTTGATCACAGACCTTAGGGCACAGTCTGCTGTGGAAGTGAAGTTTAACAGATCTGGGAAATCAAGCTTTGCTTGTAAAGGTAAGGCCTTGGATTCTTGATTGTCTGAGTATAGTACATTTTGAATGTGATAAGATGAGCATGTTCCAAGAAGAAAAGCATAATAGTACACGTACAAAGAGGAATGTTTATAATGGTTTAGCTCTCAAAGAAATGTTATGCCATATTATATGGGCTATCAGCATTTAAGTTTACAGCAGTAGTTAAATAAAACTGCTAGCTTTGTGTGAAAGTGTGCAGTATTTAAGATTGTAATTGGTGTTAATAATTTATTTGTGAAGTACTTTTGAAATTTAAAAACATGTCAATAATCTTTCTGACATATGATATCAGGTACACAGACTGAAAAATCAGGGACCTTTGCTGAGAGAGAAAGAGAAAGACCTTAATTGTTCAGGAAAAGTATTCTCTTTTATTTTCCAATGTGTTTTTTGAATGAGAGAAAGCACAAGACTAAAGGTTATTTGTAATGAAGAACAAAGTGCAAACTTCATAATCAGACCCAATAAAGGCATTAAAAACAGGGGAAGCTAGTATTTCTTTTGAAAGGCTTCCCTGGAAGTTTGCTTTTTCTGAAAGAGTTTCAGGCTAAGCAGAATGCACTTGGCTCCAGATAGGGATATACTATAGTAAATTTACTTTTACTAGATTTTCAAATAAAATCATGTTTTCTTACAAAAATACATTTAGAGTCAAAGTGTGCTCAACTTACTGAAGAGAGCAGGATTTGTCCCTTAAAGTTATCTGATGTTTTTGTGCTTTATACAGTAATTCAGAGTTTAGTCTTTAAATGCTTTTTCTATATGGAAGATTATATATATAATATATATATATAATATATATATATAATCTTCCACATATATATAAAATGTAAAATCATTATTAAAAAAAAGTACTTCAAGAAATTGCTCTTTACTCACTATCAGTAATCAGTGGCAGATGCTATTATGTCTAGTATTTACATTTGCTCTTTTCTTATTATAAATATCTTAGATCACAGTGTGAAATTTTTTTTAAAAAAGGCAATCAGTTGAAATGTTAGAAATTACAACATTTTGGCCTTGTTACAAAAAACAAGAAGCTTTTAAACAATAAAGTAGGTAAGATTAAGAATTGTATGCAGTTAAGCTATTTGATGGTTTATCAATTCCACTGAAATGTCTGTATGCTGGAGAGTTTGTAAGAATAGCCATAACAGACAGATATATGTATGTATACCTTGTCAGTTTACTCAAAAAGTATAGTAACAATAAGTATTACAAATATTAAAGTCTATTTACCAATTCCAAATCTCTGGAAAACAAATAAAGGCTTCCCTTTTTGTAAGGTTGTTCGTTATGGACTATACTTGTATAAAGCTAATATGCTGTGGGTCCCCAAAAATATGACTTTTACTGGAATAGATTTTTGGCACCATGTGCAGCAGATTAGAACCACAAGTCCCATTGCTATCCATAGCCTTTGCCCATGGAAGACTACCAAGTAAGACACTTGAAAATGTACCATTCAAAGCATACTATGCATCTCAGTATAGCATACAGAATTCTTGGCTCCTAACAACAGCCACTGAGGGAGGAGGATGACACACAGCATTGCAGTCTGAAGAAAACAATTTTAGAACATAATTCGTAGGGCAAATATTTGTCTTGAATCAGTTAAGTGGAGCTACTATAGAAAAGTGTTATTTCAGAGAGAGAAATGACAATCTAAATATTATGTAATTTATCTACTATAAATTTTAGGCCTGATTCTGTTTTCTCTGCACACTTACAATGCCAACTGAACTGAGCCTGGATTATTCAATACATACAGAATGCAGGATCACACCACCTTATTTGTAATAAACATATACCATACTAATTTCAGAATAATGTTTACATGTTACTAGAGATATATAGGTTGTTTGTGTACCATAAGAATCAACAGAATCTGCAGATCTGTGTGTTGTCTAACAGCAAAACCTAGAATACTTAAAGCACATCATGTACCTTATAATTTGCTTTGTACTAATAAAGAACCACCTGAGCCTAGTGGATCAAGAGATTTGCTATCAGAAGCTGCTTCAAATAATTCAGTTGTGCTGGGACGTTACCCTCTATGTCTCTAAAGCTGATGAGTGTGCTGCAATGGATTTTACATTGCTCTTTTGTATAACATTTAGATAAAACTCAAAACGATATATTTTGTATCTACAGTTATGCTACAAGTTAAGCATTGGAGAACTAGATAATAGAAGATAGTATTTATTTTGCTTTTACTGAACAGTGTGTGTATGTGTGTGTATAGCCTGAATTTAAAAACAAACAAACATACACATACAATATTGGTACCCACATAATATTGCAAATTTAAGAGGTCAGGGAAGAGGTTATTGAAAGCACAGTAACAACAGAGTTCAAGTTGTAACACCATATTTCTTAACTAAAATGAATATTTTGTGTTAATTTATTGTTGATGTACTACACAATTAACAGATTCCATTTTAGGTGCCACTTCAGGCATATACAGTATCAGTTTGTCAGTTATCAGTTTGTCGATTTCTTCCAAGGGCAGAGATTTAGATGATGATTTTAATGATTTCATCAACTTTTTTATATTAACAAGTATGCTGATAAGGGGGTTAAAGATTCAAAGATTTCCATAAACCGTTTACTACGAACTAGAATATTTTACACCGATTTGTAATGTTTTATCTTCAGCAGTGTATATTTCATTTTGCAACCTATTGTCTTTGGCAATGAGGGAAATAAAATTGTAAATTTAAATACAAAGGGTCAGATTGTCTACTTTATTCCACTGGCATAAAAGTGGTGTGACAGAGTGGATAATCAGGCCCCAGAGTATTGTAAGACCATTTCTCCACAAGTCCAATGTATTTTCTTAGAAAACAGCATTGGGTACACACTTTTAAACATGAAAGATCTTTTGTGAGTCTTTGAATCTGTTTGAATTTGAGTGGTGTTTTCTTCATATCTGGAGGGGGGATTACAGACTTGGACACACAATGGTATTTCATGGTCTAACAAATAAAACAGTGGCTGAAAATACTGAAAAACTGGCTGCAGGGCATGTTCATGTACAGGGGATGACCACACCCTAGGTAATTGTAGCTCCACTGCACTGACAAAGTGTGCAGTTCATTCCAGTATACATATTTTATAATAAGTTTGTAGGATTATTTTTAATAGGAAATCTGTTTTAGATGGGTCTGATTTATTTCTAATTTTAATATCTATTTAACATTATGTGAGTATTAGTTTTTTCACTTTCTTTTTAAAAAAGAAAAAGATTTTTTAATGCTATTTCAGTGAAAAAGGGAGTTCTGGGTGTTGTGTTTGGTTTTTTTTTTTTGTTTTTCCTAATGGTGCAGTGGAGATGCAATAAAGAGAAAACTATAAATTATTTTATCTAAGGAAAATTTGACTACTTTATATATGATGACTGTGCAGACAGATACCTGACAATTAATTAACTTGTAGGACAACAAAGCAAAGGGTTTCTATACCCATAATGGATTTCCACACTTAACAATGTACTTTCCTTTCTTGAACTCAGTCCACCACATAATAACAAACACCACTGTTTTCAATTGACATGTATTATGTAACATAAGGTCCCATTACTACAAATGCTTACTACAGGGCATATCACCTACCACCATGACTACTCATCCTTAAGTTCCTCACTGGCACTCCACCACCTGACACAAGCCTCCATGACATTTCAGTACATAATAAATATCTTTAATCGATTACCATGATGATATTTAAGTCCAGTCTTGGGCATGAGGATCTAGTCTTTCCTGGTCTTTAACACATGCTACCATTGCTAATATGTTTCAAATGACTAAGTAAAGCTTAGTGATCTGCAAACTTTTTTCTTTTCAGACTGGAGAAAGTGCTACATTAAACTATTTGATTTTCTGATATGCGATTAGATTAGGGGAAAATGGTTAAAATTATTCACAAAGATATTTGGCAAATGTTGTGAAATTCACATGTATTTGTGAAAAATATTTCTCAGATACTGGAGAATTTTACATTTTCCAAACAAAATATCTGTGAATAATTTTAATTATTATTCTCCTAGTTCTACCATAACTCAGAAAGTCAGTTTGATATTATACGTAAAAATAGCATGTCACTAAATGAGTCATCACTGTATATTATTCAACTAACTTTACTTCTTAATTCAGTATAAAATGTAACATTGAATATTACTTTGACCAAATGAATTTGAAACTTTTTGTTAAAATTTTATTGCATTAAATTCATTATTATGGTTCTCATGCTCCAAGTTAAGGCCAGAACTCCCACTGAAGTCAATGGGAGCAAAATTGATCCTTCTATCTCCATACACAATAAATATTAGCAAATCAAAAACCATTAATATTAATTGACTTTCATTTAAATGAATTATTTTTACGGAAAATGCACAACATACATACTACAATTCGATCTAATATAATGTTCATATAATATCCTTTTATATGTGTTATCACAAACTGATTTACAGAGGGAGCTAGTCATAAGATTAATATTGATAAATGCCCCATACACTTTGTTTTTCAAAGGCTCTTATATTGATTATCCTTCCATCCAAAATCTGTGGTCTCTGATTAAACACTTTAAATTGCATTAGGTGAACTGAAAATACATGATGCAATTCCCAAAACACTGAATGCTCTTGAACTATGAGTAATATATTCAGCTATAAATTTGCCTAGTTACAAAGCAGCATCTTAATAATTTGCCTTAATTTGGTATGAACTTGCATGACTTTACTGGTAGATGACAATACCGCTTAGTTTTACAGTTGTTCTTCCTCTTCATTGCAAATTACAGCACTTGTATGTTGTAATTTCCTCTCAGAGAACAGAGTAGTTTTCCTAAGTACGATCTTGAGTGGATAGTCAGGAACAGCAAGGAATTCCATTACTTATTGCATAGACATGATGGTATTCCATTAATACTATGCTGTATGACTAACAATCCTACTGAATTAGCAACAAATAGTATATAAGAGAAAAAGCATTCAGTGCAGAGAATTTTGATTTCTGTATATGATTAACGACCTCAGGCAGTCATATCTATGTAAAAGTATTATTATTATTATTGTTATTATTTGTACAGCACCATAGGTAGACAGAGCCTCTTACAAACATATAAATTGAGAGGTCTCTGCTCCTAAGACTTTACAGTATATATGAGATTTTTACAGTGACGAATAACAAATTATGGGAGTCGAAAAGTGGTGAACGATTATCAGAGTGACAGTGTAAGGTCTGATGTGCTTAGTGTCCTGGATCTATTTTCATAGTTTCACTTCTGATTGAAAATAAATGAATACACATATTTGATTTGGTGGATGGTGCCCAGAATGCAAGCCAAGTGAGATAGTAGCAAAAAAAGGTGCCAAAAGAAGTGAGTCCTGTTGAGACATTATAAAGTGCAGAATAAAGTAGTATGGGTAATGAGATCAGGAGATAATATTCCATTGACAATGGGGACTGCACAGGAACTGCAGAGCTACTTGTGTGGGAGCAGCAAATAGGGTGCATTCCAGTGTGCCAGGTTACATATCATAAGTCATAGTCAGGGAAGTGATAGGACACAAGATATAGCCAAGGGAAGATTTATTGAGGGCCTTAAAGGTCAGGGTAAGAAGTTTGAAGGTGATACAGAAAGTGATTGTGCGCCTATGCAGAGACCCAACAAAATTAGAACAAAATATTAGGAAAATAATTTCAGAAACATGTAAAATATGCTCGCAGTTGTCTTCTAGACTCTAAATGTTAACCCTTTCAGTGGTTTAACTGGCTTTGGAAATATTAGCATATTTTACTTTTGTTGGCACAACATGGATTTTATGGATATGTGTTCACTGAATGATATAAAGGTGATAAAAGGATTTGATCATGCTCTTATTGAAGTCAGTGGGCGAAGGATTAATCCTGTTGTTCATTAATTTTGAAACATACTTAAATATAATAATAGACAAATATTCAGAGCTACAAGTATGTCAGAATCCCATACTGCCTATTACAATCCATTTTAACATTTTTGTTTGTTTCTTTTTATAGTTTGGGACATATACAACCAATTTTCAGTCTAAAGTATATTTCAATCCTTATTTAGCATATCTTCTTTATCTCAAGCCCTTCTTTGTCTTTATTACCTGAGTAGTTTCAGTTTGCATGGAATTTGATAAACCTCCCCGCACATGCACACACCTTTTCCCTTTCTGTTTTGCTGGAAATTTGCAGGTCTGATTCAAACCAAAACTCAAAGAGAAACACAGCTGTGTCTGCAATGTCTAGCTTGGTTTTGAGATGAAGTCTTTCTCGGCACCAATGGAAAGGAAATTTTCATGCAAAACTCATTCCCATATTTGTATGAAACTTGGCATGTTATTGATTTATGAGCCTGTGAAAACCTAGGCTGAATTTCAGGTTGGTTATGAAAGGTCAAATTCTGCTCAGCTTCCTTTTGCAGAATTCCCACAGCAGTTAGTGGAAGTTTGTGAAGCTGGGCAATGCATGGAAGGTTCACACAGCTTTAATCTTTATTATCACTTTTTACCCTGGTGCATCACCTAGACTATATGCAACTTGTTTTCAGGGAAGCCTTCAACATTATAGGGAATCAAGAGAAAATATGTTTGGTGGAGAGTGCTATGTAACAATCTCTGACTCAATCTCTGACTTTTGCCTCTCTATTTGCTCTACAATCTGTTGATTCTGCAGGTAAATTATTTTTAGATTATTATCATCATCCGGGGTTATGACTTTGAGTAATAATGCAGGCAATGTATAATTCTTATATTTTTTATAAATGTAGTATATCCATGGTTATTTTATGTACAGTATAACATTGTCGCTCGCACCCCCAAACCATAAAGTCAGTAGTAGGAGATAATGGAGATTCAATAATACTCAGGAATTTAGGAAAAAAATCATAGGCACTGAAACCTTATGAACATACACCATTTTTCTTGGGATACATGAACAAAATATTAAATGAAACATTGAAGTTCCCAGTGTACAATCATCATATTCTCTCTCACATACAATGATGAAAAACAGGTACCTATTAAGGTCTCATGAACTACTTTGTTAGCTGATAAATTTAATAATCAAACAAAAATATATTTCTTCATTTCAAATTTTTTAAAGTACAGAAAGTTCTTCAAGGATTTGTTTTAAGGACCTGGGTTTGTTTCTCCTCTTAAGACATTTGGGCAGCCCCCCAACCAGATAATAAAAGGATGTAATTTACATTTTGATTATATAGATTCAATGTAATTTACATTTTGATTATATAGATTCAGTGCCTGAATCCATTGGTGACCAAAACTTGCTTGAGAAAAGTATCTTAGTCGATATTATGTACAATTTAAATAGAACTGAATGAAGTATACAGTGTGAGATTAAAAGGTACTCTCATATAACTATGTATTTTTGTAGAGAAAAAACAATTTTTTTAAAAGAAGGAATTATAAAAATAAAAGTAAAAAGGAGAAAATATTCATATTGCAGATAATCATCTGTCTTAACATTTGGAAAATGTCTGTAACCATGTTGGTTCTTGTGAATGAGTGCATTTGGTAGATAATGCATTGCCTTTTTTTAGACCAATACATATGTTAAAATATACACATTTCTAAGCCAACCATTGCCAACACCTAGAAAAGGGGCATTTTTATTGTCTTTGTCTGGCTGCCTCCCTAATAGTGAGATGAAACATATCTATGATATGAATGTGAAATCACAGTTGCATTCTGTAATGCTACTATTCTGAATCTGAAATAGTCTTGCAATTAAAAAAAAGAATTTAAAATAGGAAAGGGATTTATTTTGTGCTAACTAATTTTGGATGAGACAGTTCATAGCATTACTAAACAACATGCAGATAATTCAGACACATTGGAGTTTTCATTGTAAGCTAGGCTATCACTAGGATTTACTGTATACTGTAATTGGGTTTGCTTTATACCTTTGCTAACTAATAGCATTCCTCCAATAAAATAGCAGATTAATTCCTAGATTTTTAATTGATCTGGCTGATTTTTGCTTTAGGGTTGTTTTCCATTTTTGGGTATAAGTGAGTGTTATAAGAATGCCATTCCCTGATTGAGTTTTACAACTGGGTTTAAATGTGCATCCAATGTATGTTCATATTATTTGCTACAAAATATACTTGTTTTAAAAAGTTTTTATTTGATTAAATGACTCAGTTCTACTTCCACTGAAGATAACAGCAAAACTCTAATTGACTTAATGTGGAGCAGGAATAACACTTAAATTATGCTGTGTTTCCAAAAACCATAATAAAGTGTTCTGTTTTGTTCGTAACTTTTTGCTTATCAATGATGCAGGTGACTATGAACTTGCACATCAGTTGTTCAGCAAACAGTATACATGTGATCACAAAACAATAAATACATGAGAAATAGGTATTTCAGAGGATTGAGTAATGAAGTATTTGAATTTGAGGATTAAAGGTGTATTTCAGAACAATGAGATAATGTAAATTCTAATTACCTTAAAAATAAAGAGAACCTAACTCTCAAATTCTGGGTCTGGGAGCTATTCTTTGATCCATAATAAAGTTAGCAGTCAGTCATGAAATTTGCATCTAGATCTGGGTTTGGATTTGAAATCCTAAACCCAAAGTTTGAATTTGTTCAGATCCACAGTTTTGGTTCAGGCCCATCTTTAATGAACTGTCCTCTAGAAATTGCTCTGGTCTCAGTGAAATGCTCAGCAATGCTTTACAAAATGTAAATGGAATAATGTAGTCTTTTCTTTTCTTTTGTAAATCCTCATTATACAGCTAGGATAATATTTTGAGTTGCACAGCTAGTTAATCTGAAAATGTTGTCTGATGAAGCCCTACGGGCAATCATTTTTGATAACAAAGATTCTTATTATGTAGATTAAATTTTCCTGACCTTGCCCATTCAACTTCATATTTTACAAATTAGGGTCCTGATCCTGTAATTCCTCACTCATGCAAATAGTTCCTACTGAAATCAATGGAAATACTTGTGTGAATAATGGGAGTGAGGCAGGTCTCAAGAGCATCTAATACTAATCTCACACTGGTTTTACAGCAGGTTAACTTTATCCAGTTTAGCAGAATTACTCCTGAATTACTGCAGTCCAGGTGAGATCAGAATCATGCCCTACATGTTTACTACTGTACTGTGTGGCAAGAGAGTGTCGGATCTGAAAATGTGCATGGTTTTTAATGTACATTTCTAATGTGCAGATTCTGAGGTCCTGTAAATCAGTGTGAAAACAAATCTAATAAATGGCACTTCTGCTTACAATCATGATTAACATTCGCCTCTGTCAACACCATTAGTAATAATGAAAAAACTATAACAGGCTATGCTGGAAAATGCATTTGGGTACATAATAGAAAAATAAAAGAGAAGGTCAGAAGGAGAACAAATGTCTCACTATTACCTATCCCATATTATTAAAAACTTTTAACCATACTACTATTTAATAAATACTCCCTCAAACTCTCAAAAAAGGAGGAAAGCTTATTTTCACATACAAGACATTCATAATAAAGGACATAATCTTCCATTGCCAGACAGGCTTATAAAGTACACAAAGCAATTATGTAAAATCAATTGAGGCTTTGAAACAAACGTTCATGTAGGGAATGCTGAAAACTACTTGGCAGCAATTGTTACTAACAGCGCAGGTTAATGACTAACAACTTTGTGCCTGATCCTGGTCTCATGCAAACCAGTTTTACAGCTATATAACTCCACTGACTTCAGTTAAATCACTCCTGATTTACATCAATATGAGATCAAGTTAAGGCCTTTTATCTGCAACCCTGGCATAAACCCATCTGTTCATTCAGGCACAATTATTTGAGAAAACTTTGAACCATTTAGCTAATTACTATTCTGGCATTATTAGCAAGTTGGGAGAAGAACAAAATTGTATATCATATATTCTTTTAACAGTAAAAAAAAAGGAAAACATTTTGGGTTCCTTCTTCAAATAAAACTTCCTTATATTGTTCAACTGTCCTATAGACTTTAATAAGGATGAAATCAATAGTGTTCTATAGAAATTACTCTAAATATTTATTAGGTCAAATTCTGTTGCCGTGACTCCCCTGAAGTCAATGGAGTTACACAATCAGAGAATTTGGCTCAGAAAGTTTAATAGACAATATTGTCATTTTATTAATATTACATTATCCCCTATTTATTATCCCATAATTATTATTTATTATCCTGTAATTGTATCTTTTCTATAAGTTTCTTGAACCATCATCTTAGACATTTATAACAGTGACCCATTTATCTGTTAATTCAAGAGGATAATTAAAGAAAACTATAGAAATCTTTAACTTTTCTGTTAAAAAATGTAATCCCATTGACATCAAAGATAGTTTTGCTTGAGTAAATACCATAGATTTTTAAGTTAATTATAAATCTGCTGATTTCTTTTCATTTGTATGTGCTTAATCCTGCAAATGCTCGTATCAGTCATAATATTTCAGACCGTGAGAAATCCCCTTGAAATAAAGGGGTTACTTGGGATTATAGACTGTATACCTTGTGGTAAACATATGCGAGATCAGGCCCTAATTTTAGATTCATAGTTACACTCTTGATTGGGACATCGGTTAGGAATATCACTGCGTAATGAAAATGAGTTGTGATACAGAGAGCAAATTGGGCTTTCATTCTTTCTTTCTTTGTCTTTCTACAGACACAGATATTCAATCATTCATCATTCATATCTAATACCTATGTTTTCAATTGTTCCTAACTGTGAAAAATTTACCTTTTGTTTTTCCAGGCAAATTTGTTTCCAGGTTTTTCTTTTTTAAGTTTACGAAAAAATACATATGCCATTTTTGAGTGTAAAGGAAGTGAAAATATATATATTGCCCATTATAAAATAGTCTTGCAATCTTTTCTTTTTTTTTTTTTTTTTTTTTGAACCTCTGCAATGCTGAAGTATCCATGACTAGTCAAATAAAAGTTGGCAGAAAAAAAATAGCTTCTTACAGCAGGCTTCTTGGAGTCAAAGTTCAAAAAAAAAGCTAGCAATAGGACTTCAGGCAGAGTCTCTTTGTCCGAGGATGCATCTAGTTCCTGCGGCCCAGATTTGTAAAGGTATTGAGGCACTTCTGCACTCAGTGTTGCGACACCTAATGAACATAGGAGCCTAAATCTCAATTTAAAAGGAATTTAGACCTTTGGAGTCTAAATCCTATTGGAATTTAGACTCCTAAGTGCATAGATCCCTTTTGAAAATGAGATTTCAGCTCTTAAATCAGTTAGGCATTGCAATGCTGAGTGCAGCAGCACCTACATACCCTTAAAAAGCTGGATCTGGGTCCTTGTAAATTTCTCTCTTCTTACATTAATTATTACTGGCATTCTTATTGCTATCATTAAAAAATTATTTTGTGGCCCAATTGTGCTAGGCACAGGGAAGATATGGTCCCTGCCCCAAACACCATACAATCAAAAATTAGATGAAACAAAGGAGATAAGAAATATTAATTGTTAGGGTAATAGAAAGAGAGAGAAATGTAATGAGAACACATGGTTGCTTAGACTGGTACACATGCTTCTAATGAAGCAGTTTGCTCCAGCTGAGCTTTGCTAGATTTTACATAAATATGCCTGGATGCCCAGTCAATTTCTGTAATGAGCAAAGACTCTCTCTGCACTCAGGAAATGTTAATCCTCTCTCTTGGACCTGCTAACTGCTGACAGGTTTTGCATCCCCTGGGAAATATCCTGGCATTATTACAATCTAATCACAAATTATTATATCTACCACAGAAGTACAATAATTCCTAAATCTTAAACAGAAAACCAGTTTTGTGGGGCAGCCCCCGAAGGCCTGATCTTGATGGACCACACAATCATGAGGTATTTGGGGTCATGACTAACTGGGCAAAGATAGCTTCCTGATTGATTCTCATCAGCCACATGGGCTATTTGTAAGGTCACTCAGGCACGTGCAGCCCCTTTTCCTTTCTGTACTTGGGGCTGAAGATTAAGTCTACTGTCACTCATGTTCAGAACAAGTTACGTAGGAGCCTGGGAGCCCCCAGTCTCCAGGGTTTGGTCCCATTTTGTTCTTTCCTATACATTAGTGTTTGTTTCTAAGGATTTATTGTAATAATTGTAATGGCTAGTTATTACTGGATTTGTTGCATCTTTGTGTGTACTCCTTTCCAATGCAAATAGGATGTAGGAAGTGGAATGGGAGATTCACCTTCTAAACTGTGCACACAGTTGGGAGAACTGAAGTAATGTCATATCAACAGGGCAAAGCTTGTTGATCTATATGGATGATATGACATTCTTCTGCAGTGGTTCTGGTTTTGAACAAGAACAGGTAGTGGGGCAGAAGATGCAGTTGTTTTATGCAGGAAGTGTGTTAGGCTTGATGTGAAATTATTAGATTCTGGAGGGGGCTCAACAGGATTATATCTAAAAAAAATGGCTTCCACATCAGCAGCCTGTTGAGGAAGTTATCTGGGGATCAGTTAAATATAATAGTGTTATATAATATATAATATAAATATGATTTATATGAAATTCATATAATATAAATATAATAGTGTTATATAATAGTGTTATATAATGTCACCAACACTCCAAAAGTTTCAGCCTTGCCCTTTCCACCTATTCCATTTCCCCTACCCCTCATTGTGATGAGCACATATCAATACAAATTAAACTAACCATGACTAGTGTAAATTCTTTCGTATGAATAGAACAGAAATAGCCTATATTACAGTATTTGCTTAGACTTGTTATGGAGATATTGTTAAGAATTATTTCTTGTGAAACCACCTCATACACTGTTACATTTTGTGTAGTAAAGGTGGAATAAATAAAATGAGAGCAAACTGCAAACCTGGATACCTAAAGCTGGCCACCCACCCCCTCCCTACTTCCCTACTTATATTTAACCACTTAAATAAGTGTACAAATTTTCAGAAGTATGAAGCAACCAAAATTCCTATTGAAGAAGAAACTGCTCAGCACCTCTGCAAATCAGACCACTTTGGCCTGAATTCATCTATCTTAAAATGACTATTAATAGACCTTTTATGGTCACGTCAAATTCACTGTGAATATTTATTGGCTTGGGCATTGGTAAGGGAATAATTAATTTTTCATGTCCCTTCATCTCTTTGGCCTCTCTGCTCAGACTGATAATATTGGTGTAAATTAGTGCCGATGGTGATGGTTTTCTGAGGTGGATTCCTGTCCTCTGGGATCTGGATAAAGACCACTGACCCATTTTGCATAGGTCAATTATTAGATGTTCTAGATTTTCAATGAGACTGATGCTCCTAAATCCTTTTGGCATTTTAAAAATTCTCCCTCCAAATTAACATAACTTTCTGTCAGTACCAACATGGGATAGGTCTGAACCACTGAAAATCTCCCCTTATCTCCTGGCCATTCAAACTCTGAAGAAATGTCTCTGTTTATTGCAGTTTTGAACAAAATCAGATATAGCTCATTGGACATTATTCTGGCTTTTTGTTTTTGCATGGTAATATTTTGCATAATTTAGGTATGTGCTTCAACATATAGCACTCTTGTCTAACTTCAGCATACATGATATAGATCTATTAATAAAACTGGGGAGTTCTCTTAACTGATTCTGCTTAACTTGTGCATGAGGTGATAGGTTACAATGAGGTTGAAAGAAATTATAAAAGGGCTATTAACCTGCAACAACAACTTTCATATTATTTTTTTTCTTTATCCCACTTTTTAGGAGATATATAACAATTGTGAGGTTCAAGAGGAATTCATTCAGCTGGGCTATTACCTGGTCAACAACTGCCAAAAAAATGTGCAACTTGGAACATTCTCAGAACATCTGAATTGCAGCAGTTAAAGGTGGAAAGCACCTACTCTCCGTTTTCCTGCATAAAAATATGAACCTTGTATTGTCTTACATCTAAGGCACTCCAAGTGAAATATGGACCCATCTTATATGCTTTATGTAAATAATAATTTGGGGTGCACGTGTAAAGGGTGCTAGCTTGGCTTCTGCAATGAAAAGCTGTAACCAGTTTATGTTAAGAGCGAGACTATCTGGGCTTTTCCGAAAACCTATTGACACTTTTAAGGAGCATCTCCTTCTCTTCATAGAACTTCATCTTCTCTTTTAGGACATAGCTCTCCTTTATATTTGACATGGATTTGGATTTTAGATTTGGTTTTCTTCCTTATTTGGTGACGTTTATGCTATGTTGCATATGTAGGAACCAGAAAAAATCCTTCCAAAAAACCTGAACTTCCTTATGGAAAAACCACTCACATTAAATAATCAGTGAAGAAGCTTACCCCTCTCTTGTCCGTCCATCCTTATACAGTGGGGAAAATCCAGGGCACTTTGCATTTTTGTCACCAATGCCATAGTATTAATATACTGTTCAGGAACTTTAAAAAAAATGATTATGGATTATTGGCCTGATCCTATGCTCATTGAAACTCCCATTGATTTCTATGGCATGAAATCAAGCCCTTTGTGGTTAGTGAGAGGTGTCACTGTCCTTTTCAGTTTCATATATATTTCACCCTAGAGCATAACAAATTATTTATTTTATTTTGGACATAAAATAAGTTGCTTATAAATATAAAATAATTAAGTTCTTTTAAGAGTTAAGAAAAAAAAGCATACTTGGAGTTGTGACATACTTGGTTAAAGGCAATCTTCAATTCATGCCCCTTACAAACCGAGTAAGAAAAAGGCAGGGTGCAACTTGCAGCACATAAAGTACTTTAGCATCCAGAATCAGAGTTACTATGCGTTTTGATTGATGCCAGCAATGATCTTTTAAGGATCAGTGTATTGGAAATGTGCTGTTTCTGGAAACTAAGAACATTTAGTTCGGTCCGAATTACTTTTCTTCCATAAAGGAGAAGTGTGATATCCATATGATCAAATGGATATTGTCTTATATGGCATTTTCCTTTCTCTTCCTTCGATCTTCTTGTCCCTCTTATTTTGTTGTTGTTTTGGTTTGATTTGTTGCATAGTAGATCATTATCTCCATTCATATGGGCTTGAAATATGGTGTTATTTATTTGCAATTTGAGTTTAATGATGACATTGTGGTATTTGAATATCAGGACCAATAATGGAAGATTATGGCATTTCTGACCTCCCCACTTGCTTCTGACTCTCTTCGCTACCCTTATGATCATAAATACTGGGCAATGATCCAGCATTATAGTCATCCCTATAACTGACAAAACTTTATATAAGTCTTACACCCCTCTGAGGAAAAGTTTGAGAGAAGTATCAATAAAAATTGCTTTTTGAAGTAGTAGATTTGACAGACAAATTGAAACTACCACATTCAGAATTTAATAAGCAGTCCTGCCATCTTTGTAGATGGCAATCCAGACAGCTCTGGTGAACCACTGTTCTTTTATCATTTCAGACCAGTTGGGGGTAAATAGAATACTAAAAATCACAATGAGAATACATATCCATGTACATTTTAATATCATAGAGATGATTTGGTGTAAGCTGTGTACCAAAAGGGCCTGGTAGAGGGCATTAAACCCTCCACACCCTCCGCCCCCAGAAAAAAAAAAACCCAACTAAACACACATGCTAGTTGTCTAGGAAAATGTTTCTCATTTGTGTTTTTTTGTATTTTGTGAAACCTCCATTCCCATAATAGTGTGCTGTTCATAATTAGCATGTGAAGATCACATTATGAAAAGGAGAGGAAGAGCACCTGCTGACATGTAAGTGTTCCCTTTTCTGAGCTGGCAGCAGAGGTAGCGCTAGGCAACATATTTAGGTATTATGCGTTTATGCAGTTTCTCAGTATGCCCCAAAGAATGAGATGTTCCCACACCATATTTGGTGAGTGGGGACACATCCCCTTCCATCTAAGCAAATTTGTGATAATGGTGTAATGTAAATGTATGAAATAAGATATGTATTTTATATACTGTCCCTGTAATTAGGTATTTGGCCATCAGATCCACAATATGAATTTTATGGCCATGTCCTTTATGTTAACTTCCCCACTCAATTATGCCATCTTCTAAAGTATACTCATCTTCTGATGTACATTATCCACATTTGAGATTGTGGATCTTCATAAAAGATTATACTTTGCCTTCAATGCACCTTAAATAGAATTACCTGAACTGAAGTTCTGCACATGCTACTGTCATTTTCAAATGAATTTGTAATCTGATCACATTTTGATATCCACAATAAACTAAAACTGATTTTGGATGGATTGAGGGTTAGAACTTTACTTAATAATGAGTCATATGCTTTAAATGAATTTTGAAAGTCTTTCAAAATGTGATCCTTAAAATTTGTAAGTCTATAAGTTGGAAGATAAAATTTCATTGAATAATGACATCTACAGTAGTAGAACAAACTTGATTTAGTTATGGAAAGATGCAGTGCCAACTGTGAAAGACCTATTTGCAGCTGGTCCAATAGTTTGTCAAGAAGGAGGGAGATAGAAGCAAGAAGAGTTTGGCAGCTAGAAGTAGTTTTTTCTGAAATATTTTATCAAGGGGGTGAGGAGAAAGCTTGAATGGGATCAGGATGGACGTATTTGGGCTCGAGGGAAGTTTTAGCGCTTGAATGGATTGGGCTGGAAGCATCTGTTTCCCAATGGCGGTTTTGGGCCTGGTAGAGATTAAGACAAGAACAAACAACTTGAATGTGAGTGTATTCTTAAAAGCACAGAATTCATTTCTACTTCCATGGAATGTTTAGAATGGATATTTCTTTTTCCTCTTTTATGAAGTAATTGGAAGGCTAATAACTGAAGGGGAACTACTATGTAGATTACATAGCTTCCAAATTATATGCAATCTCTGAGGAGCACTGAAGGAAACCAACATAAAAAGACCAAGTAGAGCCCTTAATCTTAGTTGGTGACAGTTTTATTCCAGTCTAACCCACGGCACAGTAATTGCATCAGTAGAAAAATCACGGAGCACATTTACTAAAAAACTTGACATCAATCTCTGTGCTTCTTGTTATGCGATGAGATATATCAAGTGATTGATTTTATTGATGACACTGTGAGGCATAAGGGTGTTGGCCAAATGTGTTAAAAGGCAAGCAGCTCAATGCCAAGCCTGTGTTGCAATACATATGACTAAAGGCTGAATGCTTACAACCTTGGTGATATCTCCCAATGTCACTATACCTGAGGTATGCAACTAGTGCTGTGGAATGCCCAGTTGGTGGTTTTCTGTTTGTTTGCTTGGGTTTTTTTTGTTTTAAACTTTGTGCAGAAACCAATGAATGCATTACAATACAGTTGATGTTGTTTAGCTTCTTTCACATAAACAGCGTTCCAAAATACATTGCAAAGTTTTATAACACATTTGAAAAGTTAAAAAAAAAAGAAAAGATCATGCTACAAGGGAAAAGCAATCAACAGGATTAAGACAAGGAGAAAAGTTGTACTATCAGATAGCATTTGAAAAGAGATGGAGAATCTAGTTACAGGAAGTCTCTTGTAAGTTGAGGAACTGTAAACAAAAAGCTACTTACACGAGCAAGGGTGAGGTAACAGTGTATGATGAAGTAGAGAGGCATCTGGGCAATACTATAGTGATAATAAGAGGAAGATTTTCATACGTTGGAGGGATGGGTGAGATTACAGGAAGGCGCCAAAGATACAGACTGGGAGGGCATAGTGGATGTTTGAATCCAGAAGGGAGATAAAATTAGATTTGAGGATAAGACACTTGCTTCCATCATCAAAATATTTTGCAGAAAAAAGTTGTCATGAACTTTTAAGTTTACTTAACCACTCCTTGCAGGGAGAGTTGAACAGGGTCCAAGGTCAGGGGAAAGGAAGGAGTCAGTGACTGTTGTAGTAGAAGTAGATTAAGTCAATCTGACATTGAAAGAAGGAACCAGATTCCTTGCTCCTGGCCAGGGAACAGCGGGGGAGGTAAAATAAACTGAGTGGAAAAGAGAATGAATGGTATGGAAAAGAAAGCAAGGATTTCCAGAATCTTTGAAAATCTTCAAAGAGTAACTTTTCACCCTAGACAGAGTAACCCGTCCGTGCCTAGGGTAGCCACCTGAAAACACCATGGTCCAGGCAGACTGTAAAAGGAGAGCAGATTCTCCCAATACTGGTGAGTGACACTGAAGTCAGACTTCCCAACCAGCCACAAACAGCACTTCTGATTCCCCACACTGGTTATCAAGAAGCCAAAATAAAAAGATGCACAGCCCCCTTTACTGCATTTCAGTCTCTGGCTCCCAATCAGCCACTAGGTCCAGTAAAGAGATAAGTTATTTAAAACCCTATGCTCTTTACCAAAAAGGTTTGTCCTGACCCCAAAGGGTCAGCCACAGTACCAGATCAATATAAGTTTGAATCTTACCCAAAATACCACACTGCCAGCCAATCTTTTAGCAACTATAACTAAAGGTTTATTATAAAAAGAAACATACAAACTATAACATAAATGTTAAAGGATTAAAGCAATCAGACACATACAATTGATTTGAAAGTCCATATATATCAGGTTTCTAATAGGATTGTGGAGTTTGCAGGCTTGTATAATCCCTCTGGTATACATCCAGTACCTGGATGGGTCTCAGTCCTTTGTTTCACAGCTTAAGTTCAGTTCAGTTGTAGGTGAGTTGATCCAGAGATAGGCAGGTGGCTGAAGATGAAGATAAATGGAAGTTGTGTAGCTGCCTTTTATGTCCTTTTGCCTTTGCCATGCTGCTTGTGGAAATTTACAGGAATAAGATGGAGTCCAGGGTCACATGAGTAAGTCCTGGTGACTCATCAGGTATATCCTTGGCTTCTTCCCCGGGGCCCATTGTACCTGTGAGTGTCCTTAATGGGCCATTAAGCAGGCACTTGTGCTGCAGCCATCCTGCCTGGGGTGTCGCCCAGACGCAGCAGAATTTGAAATACAGATATATCAACCATATCCATAACTCCCATTACACATATAACACATGAACATAAACATTATCATCTTACTTAGCACATTATAGTCTTTCTAACAGTACCTGACATGGCATATCTCACATGAATCATTATGATTTTGACATACTGATGTTAAATAATATAATAAATGCTCCTTCCCCCCCCAATCCAGCCAGCGTGACAGACAGTATCTCTAAAGACTACCTGATGAGATTCTGCACTCTCGTTACACATAGGGAGGTGGGAAATGTGCCATTGTTTTCAGGGTATCTTATCTTAACTCAAAAATTTCAAGAATACTGTGATTCATGAAAATGAGAATGTGATTCAGGAAAATGTCTTTTGGGAAAGGCACATTTTCTTCATAAAAACCAGGTGAGGCCATTGATTATTATGTTGCAGACCTGAGTGATAAAGCTAAATCATTTGAATTTGATGACTTAACAGATTGGCTAACTAGAGACTGAATTATTTTCAGGAAAACTGATAACCAAATCACAGACAAGTTATTGGAAAGAATGGACTTGACTTTGGAAACGAGTTATTTGTGATGTTGTTAAAAACTGTGCTTCTCAAGTAAGAGTGGTGGTGAAAACTGCTTCCCAAATGAAACTGGTAGCAAGCAGTGAAAGGCCTGAAGTGTCTCTAATCCAAGTGCATATTAAGACATGAAGACACAGTATAAAGCGAAACAGATGGGATATACCAGGACTTCGAGGCAAACTAGTGTACAGTGCTTCCTAATGACTAATCTTTCCCTTGTAGATTTTGAATGGGGAGGGTTCATTTCCTCCAGGGAGCTGGAGAGGCCAGAGCTGCCATGCAGCCAGGGAGCACCCAGGCTGGTGGTGTGAGAAATCATAATGCTGCAGCAGTGAGCTGTGAAGCACTTTGTTCTGGGTATGGGTATGTGGTTAGTTTGTATTTGCTGATGATGCCTCATTTTAGCTCCACACCTGCAGACGTCATTGACTTAACAGAAGTGTGAAGTAAACCAGCAATAGACTTATTCACATACAAACACAAGAGCCCATTCTTTGCCAGGAGAAATAACCAAGGAGAAGCAACCATAGACTACCTCTGCCCTGGCAACATCAAATGAACAGAGAACATTGTCTCCCTCTACGCAAAGAGATTTTGTAAAAAGCAGGTGCTTTAATAATCCCTCCTCTGGATTTAGTTTTGAATGCCCCCACTAGCCACCTATTCAAATTAACTGAGAAGTGTTCCTCTACTTCCACACCCAGTTCTGCCTTCTCACCACGATAAGTCATTCTGAGGATAGAACTGACTTTCAGTTGAAAAATTTATTTGGTCTTTCATAAAGCCCAGGAGATCCTGTTACCTTCTTGTATCCAACGCCAAAGCTCCACAAGAGAGAAATTGTGCTACACATTAGAAGTCGGGAGCAGAGACGACCCGTGCTGGCTGATAGTGTGGGGGCAGGGTGAGAGCAGCCGGCTTCAGCAGTGTTACTGTCCATGCTCAGTAAAAGTCAAGCAATAAATCTGGGGGGGCACATGACCCCACATGCCCTCCCCACACACACTCATCACCTCTGGTCAGGAGGGCTGCTAAGCTATATACAGAAAGAACCAAATGAATCAGTAAATCAGCTGTATGTCCTCTATCATCCATCAGTGAGAGGCAATACAGCCTCTACCTTGTCCACCGCCAGACAGCTCAGATCAGGCCTGTTCCATTGACTTCAGCATGCTTTGGATCAGGCCCAGGAGGCATTTCAGAAGCTTAGAAAATGAACAAAATAGCATATCCATGAAAACTCAATGCTCATTCTTCATGAGTGATGGCAACCTCCTGGGCACCAAAGTTTCATGCTTTATATGAAGAGATGTGCAGAGTAAACACCTTTTGCACCACTCTAAGTAATAGAAACTAGACTTACACAAGCCTTAGCGGGCACCTCCTTCAGCAGAAGGTCAGTGGATGCAATAGTACTTCAATAGTCCACTTTTCATAATGAATTACACATAGTGATATTAATAAATTTAGATACTCTTTCAGATGGGCACTGCTGAAAAAATGCTACTCACAATCTGTGGAGCTGCCTGGGGAAAAATGTATAAAATTTTTTGGTTTTACCTGCAAATGTTCTTTCTTGGATCAGGTAGATCCACAGTTTTGTCCCTCCCTTAAATTTCTTGGTAAGGGTATGGAGGACCTCATATCAATACATTAGCCCTTATTCCACATGTCGTGCAACAATAAGGGTTATCGATAGGAATTATGATTTGCTCCAAGTGTATTTAAATCACAGTTGAGTACTTTACAGCTGTGGAAGTTAGTCTGTCTGGCCATCTAGTGGGAAAGCCTGCACCCAGAACTAACAAATTTATCTCTACCTCCAAAGCTGTGAGTGCAACTGAAAAGCCCATGTAGACTTTCTGGCCCTGCCTGATCTAAGAAAGAAATTTTGCAGGTAAGAATATGAAATGTTCTCATATCTGCAAACTTTCATAATGTCTTTCAATACAGTTTTAGTTCTGAAGAATTTGCTTCATACCGATTTCAGCCTAAGTGAAAACACTGCTGCCCTAGATGTTACAAATAAGTAGTGTCATTTTCTTTTTGCAGTGAAATCTTTCATCCAATCATATTCTTGTATGCAAATATACCATAGCCAGTTCAGACAAAGTAGTACAAATAAAGCTAAGTGCTCAGACAGGACAAAATCACTGAGCTTTGCTGATTTCTCATTTCACCTGTGTTTCAGGAACAAACTAAACATGTCAACTGAAAACACGAAAAAACAAATCCCAGAAAGCAATTCTGCTCCAGCTCTGCCTGCACCACTCAGTGATCTGAAAATTAAGTATACTAAGGTTAGTAGTATTATGCATTTTTGGTAACTTGATTCATTCATATAAGACAATATAATGTACTCAGTTAGTTTTGTTCAAACCATTGAAATAACACTAACTCAATTATTGCATGCAGTGTTGTTGTAACCCTGTCGGTCCCAGGATATTAGAGACAAGGTGGGTGAAATAATATCTTTTTTAAAGAAAAGCTGTGTGTAAGCTCAAAAGCTTGTCTCTCTCACCAACAGAAGTTGGTCCCATAAAAGAAACTACTTCACCCACCTTGTCTCACTAATTCAATTATGTATTTACAAATGTTTGCCTAGCTTTAATTCTTACATTGTGATTTCTGCTAATGTTCTCTGTTCTCTTCTATCCTGAGAAATTGGTCGAAGGAGTTAGTAAGTTTTATAATGCTATTTTTGGTGTGCTGTTCAGAGAGTCTATTTTTTCAGAAGCTAAGATCCTGCGGTCATGAGTATCCTGGAAAGTGTAAATGACCCAGAGAAGGAAACATTTACATCATTTCAATGAAAAATAAGAAAATAAAAGATAAATGTAGAACATATTACAATTAGTCTAATTTTTAAATAAACTAGGATATTTACAAAAAGATTTTAAGAATTGTGCCAATGATGTTGGTCTGAAGGAAGGGTTTAAAAAAAAAAAAAAACTAAAGCAAAGGTCTTCCTGCTCTTGACATATTTTCCTACAGATAATAAACCTTCTCGTCTTGCTGAGCAAGAAACTATCAATAAAACAGCTAAAGTCCACCATTGCTAATTAGTCAATATTACCAGAATCATTGTACAATAGCAAATTCTTTCCATGCTTATTTAGAAACACACAGATAAGGTAAGCACGAAGTGGATCCTCTGGGCTAACCCTAAAAAGAAACTCGTGTTCCTGGCTTAAAAAGAAACATTATTTGTTTCACATCACAGTACATAGATAGCTGCAAGAGTCTTTGAACTTTGAGCAAACAGCAAAGTCATTGGTACTTTCTGCAATCTCATGCTTTCAGGTAGAGTGTTTGGTAAAGCAAAGGGAAATACAGCAATAAATGGAAGCTGAAAAACTTCTGTCACAGTTACAGCTTTTGCTGGCCCTGGCTACTCAGTTGCTGGACACAAAGCAAAATGCCCAGAGAATGTTAATGCTGTACAGAAAAGTTCACAAGTAAACTGGTCAAGAAGGTGTTCTTGTTGCAACTCCTTGAGCTAAACATCAATTTTTCCAAAATATAAATCTGCATGGAAATGAATTTTAACTTTCCACTAAAGTCAAAACTTGCCTCCTTTTCAAACATTAGTGTATAATCTGGAGAGCTCAGCACCCCTCAGGATCAGCCCTTTTGGGTCTAATTCTGCACCTTTTTTTCAGGGAAAATCCAAATTGATTTCAGTCTCTATTTTTCATGGATAAAGAGTGCAGGATTGGGACCTCATTTTATAAATATTCAACAAACTGTTAAAACTGTGCAAGTGCAGTAAAGTTCTGCTGTGTGATAACTCACTTGCGCTATTCCTGGCTCAAACTATAAATGGTTTAATCTAAGAAAGATATTCTAGGAACTGCAATGATGCGTTTTCAACTTCTGAATTACCCTACAGACCAAAAACAATGAGAACAAGGTGATGCCCCAAATACTCTACTGTCATTGAAGATCTGAAAAGCATAAATTGGAATATTCCTCTCCACTGCTTTCTTTCCACAATGTTTAGCCAGCATAAACTCATTTAGAAAAGATTTCTTTAATAGGACAAATTCTGTAAGTAACCACAGAATAGTCATTACAGCAGATGTTTTTACATTACCATCTAAAAAGGGCCTTATCAGGAATATATTTCTTGAGTGTAATGTCTTTTTTTGCTGAAATAACCAATGCTTCATCAGAGATTTTGCCTTGATGATAGTGTTTCCCTGTATGTGAAAGTGTTACAGCTTTCAACTAATTCAGAGCTTCATATGCATTAGCACACACTCAGGGATTGAAAAAAGGGTCAAATCCAGCATATAAATAGATCATTGAATATGTAAATAATTATGGTTCCAATCATGATCCACAGCTTACATGTGGATCCATGAGGGTGAGAGAGAGAGAGGGAACCACATTGACTCCTGCCCTTCATATCACTTTCTCCCTTTTCCAAGATCCCACCAAGGACTGTCTGTGGACCAGGAGACCACATATAATAGGATGGTGGGCTGGGATGAGGGGAACAGGATAAGGGGATGGGGGCACTCACGATGTTACAAATGCACCATCCTAATACCACACTTCCAACTCGTGACTATTCCTCTGACCAATTAATATTGCCTAAGGCTGTGCTGACTTTCATAGACTTTCCATTCTGTATAGTCCCCACACCTTTTATGGGGCTTCCAGGAGAAGCAGCTGGAGGCGAAGCCCTGGTAGTGTGGCATCATTGCAGTTAAGCGTCAGGGATCCTCAGAAGGGCCTGGGGCCCCCAGAACCAGTGCAGCAGTACAAGCTCTTCAATCTTCACTCACCTAGGAAGCAATGTGGCACTAAATAATGAGATCCATTTAATCCAGAAATATTTCTAAGACTGTAAGTATCCCTAGCTCATAGCCTAGCTTTCTCTTAAAGCTTGACCTGAGCATTCCAAAGAGACACTTGTCACACTCAAGAGCCAATTTGGATGGATTCATTTTTAAATTGTTAAAGATAGTTTGGATCCTGAACTGGGGCATAATCCTGAATTTCTTCTATTCCCAAATCTCTTTAAGAGACATGCCAATGAAATCAATGAGTGTTTCAGGTACATGAGAAATGTAAGATTGGTTCACATGTACTGGTAAATATTTTACTTAGTTACACCAAAGAACGAGACAACAATTGTTTAATAAATTATTTCTGTTGTGATGCTTCTGAAAATAGCAGATCCTATGGTGCTCCTACAACCAGGCATTAAAGCACAATTAGTTACTTACCAGGCAGTTAAAATACATGAGGGAGTGGGGAGAAATGTTTTCTCAAACCACTGCTGCTCTTCGCAGTGCCTGAGAGAAGACCATGTTGCATGGAAAGTTAAATCACTTACTGTAAATATAGGAAAAGTGAAACATGTATATAAAATATATTTTAATCATTACAGCTAGAAGCCAAAAAGAGGAAATAATAAAATGGTTTCAAATACAAAAAACAAATTGGTCAAGCAGAACTGACATCTTGACATAGGAAATGTATTTCAGCACTGGAGAAGGAACTGAGACGTTCAAAGCTAAATTCTTATCTGCAAAAACACTAGTTGATAAAAGAAAGGTTTAACTGCTGTTGAATTAATCAATTAAAAATAGAATTTACATCTTCTGTGATTTCACGTTCATTGCAGTAGTGAAATGTATTCCCGGGGTCTTAATCTTCTGCCTGGCTGGAAGATCAGTTTGGAGAAGTATCAGCAAAAAGTATAAACTATCCAGTTAGGGCTTTGTATTTACTCACAGTGAGTAACACCTTACTTCAAGAGCAGTCCCATGGATGTTTAAGGCACTACTTGCAGAGTAAGGTGCTACTCAAAGGGTTAGATCCACATGATCCAGTAAGCATTCTCACACAAAACAGCCAATGAGCAGCGGGAGGAAGAGTCTTCTGTCATAGTCTTTAGTGTGTGACTAGAGCACTGACCTGGCATGTGGGAGTCTAGGGATCAATACCCCCCCCGCCTGATGTGGAGCAGGGATTTGAACTTTTGTTTCCCACCTCTCAAGTGTGAGTCCTGACTAGCTGATTGTGAGCTATTCTAGTGTGCAAGTCTCTCCTACTGAAACTGTTCCAGTGTGTATGAATAATTAAATGTGCATTGGGCCAGCAAGAGGTGGTACTGACTCTATGGCCCCGTGGTTGGAGTACTCCCCTGATCGGTGAGAGAACCTGCATTCAAATCCTTTCTCCAGCCCAAGCAGAGGAGAGAATTGAACCAAGGTTTCCAACGTGCTGGGTGAGGGCTCTAATCACATGGCTAAAATGTATCAGGGAGGCCTTTTTCCTCAGCTGCTTGCCTCCCTGGAAATTCTCGCAAATACATGGCTTAGACACCTAACTCCAGCAGAGGGTTCATGGCTGAGAATCCCACGCAGAGATAGGTGCCACCCTCCAGGCAGCATTTAGGTCTCTAACTCGCTGAGAGGGGCAGGACTTATGTTATACCCAGCTCCTCGGCAGATCTGATTGATTAGCTTAGGTGGCTGCCAGTGCAGCATGCTGGCTTTTGTAGGTCCCAGTCTTAGGTGCCTAACCCTCCCCATGCATTGTATAAGGCCTAGGTGCCCAACTTGGGGCTGTGGGTCAAGATGCCTAAAAGTTAGGCACTGCAATGCTCAGTGTTGCAATATTTAATCACTTTGTGGATCTAGCCCAAAGGAAATGGGGCAGAATCAGGCCCTGTAGTTTTCCTTTAATAGTATTTCAGGTTTAATTGACTGTTTTTTGATGGCCCATAGGGCTCTTTAGGTTTAGCAGAATTGGCGGGCTTTTTCCATTCCTATCAAACACCCATAGAAGTACAGGACTATAAACTTGGAGCAATTATCACAGTTGGTAAGAATGTACAAGAGTGGATAACAGCTATTTTTCAATATCGTGTTTCGCATTTTTGATTAATGTTAGTGTAATGGGGCACTGGCCTTTGGGGTGAATGAGCACAACCTAGTGCTCCTGTTACAGATCTGGAGCCTCTTAAGAACAGGTGTTCTGGGAAATGTAGTTTCCCAGGTGGGATGGCGAATCTGGAGGGCACATGACAAGGCACCAGTTGATCACCTTTGGAACTATATAAGGGGTAGCCTGAGCAGTTAGCTCACTGAGAGGGAATATGAAGGCTCTTACAGAGAAAGTCTCCCCACAGCAGGAATGGTAGGATACCTAGAAAAGGTTATTTGTAGGGAAGAGTGGGTTCTTTCCCCTCCCCACTTACTGAGACCTGGTGGCCGGGTTTAGGTGTTTTAAGTTGCTTTGCTGTTGTTTTGAGTCTTTTTATGATAATAAAAGACAGACCTGAGGGAAAAAAACCTTGGATTGAATTAGAATTTGTTTGTTTGGTTTTTTGTTTGTTTATCTGGGTTATTTTTACCTTCCTGGCTGGCATATCTGCCCATTATCTTACAGTGGGCAACAGTTATATCTAGTTAGATGGAAATCTTTCTTGCTAAAGGATGAACATAGGGATAAATCCAATTTGTAGAGGCCAGCTCAAGTGACATGGGTGCACACTGAGGACTGCTGCAGAGCTGGGGATGAGGAATTTCCTTCTCCGAGGCCACAGTGTAGCTTAGGAACCACTCCACAATTGCTATTGAAGCCTTGGGAGCCTTTGCTCAATAGTCCACTGCCAGCTGGGGACCGTTTGCTAGAGGATGCACACAGCAGGCAATCCTGCCTTGTGCCACGCCTAAAGAGACATTTTTGTCACCCACATAAAGAGGACCTGTGAAACTGTGACTCACGGCATATAGTAGATGCACGCTCTGTACAATCCTGTGAAATCTTCTTCTCTCTTTCTACAGAGCTGCAGTAGGTTCCACTTCACACCAAGCCCTCTGTGGGTCAAATGCTGTCTATGTGTGATAAATAACAATTGTAAAAAGTGGCACTCTTTGTCTTAAGTGTGCCATATAGACACTAATGAACTTGTGGGATGGAGAAGTATTACTCATATATTCTAGGTGATGAAAATGAGCCATTGAAAGGGTAAAGGGGCCCAAGATCATAGAAGAAGTCATAATCAAAGCCAGGATCAGATCTCAGGAGTTCCTGGCTCCCTGTCCTATGCTCAGACCATGAAAGTATGCAAATAAAATCCCAAGACAAGGACATTAAGGCCTCAATCTTGCAGATATCTAAATCTCATAAGGCTGAAGCTAAACTCTTTGTAGAACTGCCAATTTTTCACACTTCTGATTATCTGGAATGAATTGCTGGAGCACAAGCAGTTTGGAGAATCAGGATTTTACTATACTTTTATCACTGATGATGAATGCAAGATTTTGTTTGCAGCAGCCATATAGCTACTGTCTGGGTCTGTATTTTTCAATACAAAGCTTCTGTACGGTAGAACAGCAAATGTTGATTTCTAGTTCTAGTGTAAAGGACAGGAGTGTGAAGATCACAGGCTCTTCATATGGTTATGAGGAGAATTGCCATCTTACCCAAAGATCTCAGTGAAAACAATAGCTATACGATGCACATCATAACATTTCTAAGTAAAAAGTAACTTGCAGCAAAGATTTGACTTGTCAAAAACTCTTAAACTCAGTGAGCCATATCCAATCCTTACGGATGAACACCCAGGCAGCCTGTGCAACAGTGGATGCACATCTGGCAAAAGAAACACCTTACTTTGGAAGACCTGGATGAGTGTACTGCAATTCAAGCAAGCCAGAGGCTGTCCCTCGTGGCAGCATATGCTCAAAATGGCTCTTGCTTTAGCTGTTCCTGTTTTCAGTAAAGCACAACCCATATGTCCATTCTTGAGTTCCTGAGTAAAAATAGCTCCCAGTGTTGCAACATACATAACACTGCGTAGATGTTGGATTTAGGCTTCTTGCACCGTTTTCTTCAGTTCATACCTGCATAAGCAAAGTCATAATGTATCCAAAAGGCTTGGATAATGTTTGGATAATGCAATTTACAGCGCTCTCATACATTGTACAGGTTTGTACATAATGAAAGGTTAGGATTAGGAGGAAATGCCATTAGGAACAATAATAAGTAAGGGGATCTAAAAGAATACCATTGTGTCAGTATTCTAAATGCAGTACTTAAACCAATATTTGCAAAACTTCCAAAAATGGTATGTTTCACTATTACTCCTTTCACTGACAGATATGAATTTGGAATAGTGTAGCATCAGACAGCACTGTTATGTTAATATTTACCTTTTCCTTTGTCTCTTTTCTTGGCAACATAGCCAGTAACTACATAGGATTTTTTTTTCTTATTAACCATTTGACTGCTGTTCATCTGTGCGCCCTTGCAACATCCACAATTTCGTATAGACTCCTTATGACCAATCATGACCCATCTGTGAAATTGCTGTACCTTATTATCTTTACAACTTTTGACAAGCTGCAGACTCAAGCACTGTGGGAGGAAGATATCAATGTGGCTGTGCATATATCTCTTTGAATGCCTATAAGAATAAATTAAAATGTGTACAAAAAATATAACTGTAGGATCCCAGTTTAGGACATTTTTTTGTGCACTTGAGGTTTCCTTACCAAAATATCCACCAATGCTATTTTTATGGTCACAGAGTGAGTTTAAATAATATATCTAGTTTTTAAATAAATAAATAAATCTCCATGCTCCTGAATGAATTTAAACTCTTTGTTTATATATGAGGCAGTGATATCCATATGCTAAATTGCAAGACCATGTGATAAATGCATTTATCCTGCTATTACAACTGTGTTACCTGCATTCTGCCCAGTGGTAAATTAAACGCCATTTGTTTTAAATTGCTTGCCCCAAAATGTTTCTTTCTTTTCCAGTTAAATGTAGAAATTCCTGCCAGGCTGAGCTACAGAACAGGGTCATATTCAAAATGGGAATAAACCTATTTCCCATGCTCATTCTGCTATAGCTATGCCCTTCTGCACCCTCTGCATTTGGCTCTGTGGTGGTAATATGAGGGACTGACAGAGGAGCTCTGTGCCAGAAGGTGATGGTTTTAGCTATGATCATAGAAATATGAACACTAAAAAATCTTTACTGTTAATGACAGTGGTAGAGTTAGAGCTTGTTACAAAATATAATGCAGAAGGTGAGGGATCTGGATCTACAGATAATGGCGAAGTCTTGATAGGGGATGGTACTTAGTTTTACTATTGGTCTCCTTATCTAATAATGCCCACAATAAAGAATAACTACAGTAACAGCTAGTAGCAGTGGGGCCACTTATGTTTTTACCCACTATACATTATATGAGGTATTTCTTACTGATACTTTTGCTACTTCCTTTTCTAGACCAAACTATATGCTGCTTGTGTGGCATTTCACCAAAAAGTGTTGACTTTCTGTGAAGGAAAAATTAACGCTTATATGTTCAGTGGTGGTTCAGAGATGGTGAGGAAGTCTTTAGTAGAGCATAGATCTAGTCCTTTTAGTAAACAAAACCTTGTTCTAGTTAACCTTTATATAGAAACCAATACCTTGAATTTCATCAGGCTGTCGAGTTACTTGCTTCCCACTGGGCCTTTTAAAAATTCAATATCAATGTTAAGATTTTACAGGCAGTCAACAGTTAGAACATAACAGATCTGACAGATTTGGGGTGAGGCATTTTTCCTGTTTCACTATCTCATCAACTGCTGGGCCAGTCTAATTCTGCACCACCCTCAAAAAGAAGCTATGTCTTAAAGTCACATCACAATATTTGATGCAGAACTATTATAATCAGTTTACTGTGCTATAATGTCCACCATAAAGAAAAAATACTTACCCTAATTTACCATGATGATACGTGAGATGTCAATTTTTCCTTGTATTTACAAAAGAAAATAGCTGCAGAACCTCCAATACCACTAGGTCGTAATTGTAAGTGAATGTTGACTTTTTGATAGCAACTGCTGTGTTTTCTTTCACAGCATTTTATAGGGAAACATTGTTTTTCCTGACTTTACCAGCACTCATACTAACATTCGAGCAGGATTTGCAAGTAACAAAACACCAAGGAGAGAGACAGAATTTCCCAGGTCTGAAATCCTCATTTTGTGTAGTTTTAGAAAATACATAGTCAGCTTATGGATGATCAGTGTGGCTTAATACCAAGGAGAAGGAAAGTACCATATGGAACCGACTGCAAAATTCAGAGTAAAAAAGCAGATAAGATTGGGTGGCAATTTTATTCCTGTCAATCCTGAAACTTCCATGCTTGTCTTTGAAGAAAGTGCTCACATTTGATTCTGTTGCCATCCAGACCTTCTAGGAATTCAGATATTTACTTCCTGAGGGGAATTTTTCCAGAGTAAGAATAATTAATTAAGTAATTACATAATCAAATGTTTTCCTATGTGAGTGACTTGATTTGCACTTTTAATGGTACTGTCCCAGATATGGGAGGTTGAAATGTGCATTCTATCTAGTTTTGTTAAAATGTGCTTATGTGCCAAGATATCTCAATGTTCCTATCTGTGTGAGAGGTTGATTGTTCCAGCTATAAAAAGGATATCTGGCATGTTCTGCTTTTTCTGCCTGTATAAAGGTTAAAACTGCATATGTAATGCAGTTCCTGGCAAATATGAAATAATCTTCAGATGATGATCTCAGTAGTTTTAATGCTGCTGCATAAACCAGTATGATTACCTTTGGATTAAACTGGCCATAGTACATTTCTTGTTGTTCATTATATTTGTTAATTGCCAACAACATGCTCCATACTGTATGAAGAGCTTAACATTGAAAAGACAGAAACCAATAAGATAGGATTCCCAGACGGGAGAATAACTTACTTATTTGGTTTGTTTGTTTTTAAATGCTACTAAGCCATTTTCAGTACATGCTGTGCAAGAAGCTAGTCATTAGAAATCATTGAAATGAGAACAAGATTTGGGTACTTAGAATGAGGAGTACATTCTAGGCAAAGGCAAAAGCATGGAATAAGGCACAGAGATATGTTTGAGAGAAGGAGATAAATGGAACATAAAGGCTGGTGTCATTTTTAGAGGGAAAATGGTGAGAAAGCCACGATAAAAGATTTAATCAGAGATGTAGGGAGGAGTGAAGCTGTGTAAGGCCTTGGATGTGAGGACAAGAAATGCAAATCTGATGTAGTGGGTGCCAGGGATCCAGTGAAGATGCTAAAAGTGGATGGCGACATAGTCACAAAAAACTACTGTATATCAGAAAACCTTTTTTTTTTCCCCCCAGTTTCCTGTGATTGGAAATCCCCTTGTCACAAAATATATGACACTATAGCAAATACATTTTAAAATCCATACAAGCCTCCCCCTAAATGAAAAGAACATTAAAGATGCAGTGACGCTTTCCCAGAAACTAAAGTTGGTAGCCATTTTGCCTAAAAATGCTATGTGGTTATGTAATTAAAGATCATATGCCAAGTTCCACTGCTGGTGTAAATTTGGTGCATCATAACACCAGCAGAAAAATAGGCTCCCACTATTCTAATGCATACATACAGCCTTCACTTTGGCATTGCTAGACTTTTGAGACCTTCACTTTGTCTTTGTGTGAAACTTCCTAGATTTTGTTTTTTAAAGAAAAACAATAAAAAAAAATAAATTCTGTCACACACAAACATTTGCAAGACAACAATAGGATAGTCTCAATGAGTGTGCAGAACAAGGCAAGGGCTTCTGCAGGATGATACAGGGCTGCACTGAAGCCCTTCTTCATGCCCTATGTAATTTCAAACACTGACTGGAAGGATGTAGTACTCCTTTGGAATAAAAACACTCAATCAACCTTAACTATAGACATGTAATAATCTAGAATTAACATGGAAACGAGTTACTGTGCAGCATATTCTGCTCTCAGTTAACAGTGATGCAACTTACTGAATTTAGTGGGGTTCCACCCCTCCCCCATAGCTGAGAATAGAATTTGACCCAGTATATTTAAAATATATCACATTGCAAAATGTAACTTGAATAACACAACAGTTCACTGTTTTGTAATAGTTTTAATAAGTTTTCAGCATTGTTGCATGCATTTTGAAATTTATGTGCAATGTATCATTAAGATTAAGCTAATAATTACAAAAATAATCCATGGTTTTGCTAAATTAACAGTGTCATTTTAGTAATCACAGAAGTAAATGCCTCTTGATCTGCGGATACTCCTCCATGTAATGAAATAGACCCCTTAGTTCCTGTAAAGGATTAATAGCATTACATTTCTGCTTTTACATAAGGTTTTATTAGGGTCATATTTAACGGCGCACCAATTCTCAAGCCAGGGGGATTTGGAAATAAAATCACAGAGATTAGTGTTCTTTTTTATTTTTCTCCTATGATATGGAAGTAGAGGAGTGTACAAACCACATTTTCTGGCTCATGCACTATGCCTCAACGATTCCTTCTTTGTTGTAGATTTCATTAAACTGGCCACAGCTCTTTAGTGTTGTCTTTCATTTCAGAGAAACATGTTGTTTGAGAGGAAACTAAAGAAAAGTTAGATAAATGGTTAAATAAAATTGATCTCTCCAAGACATCACACCTAGTTTTTTGTCATCTTCTGTTAGGTAAGAAATCTGCCTCTGAGGCACAAAGGCTCTCCGGAAGCCAAACCTGTGTGGTTCTGCTGGGCAAGAGGGATACAGGATTTCAAGAGGGCTATACAGGGAGTTTACATTCCCTGTGCAACACAGTTCCCTATGGGGATCCCTGTATGCCAGTGGAGCAGGACTTGGAGAATATGCTGCTCCACAGCTCCCCCTATCCCTGTTGAAGGGGTATGTTAATACTAGAGGAGCTGAAGTAGTTGTGAAAGTGGGTAGAACTTGTCATATGTCATATACTGCCTTCTATCCACTTATGCAAGTTCCCTGAGTGACAAAGACCTTAAGAAGCAATTATTTTATTCTGAGAAGAAAACCACGAGAGAATGGCTGCATTTAGTCAATGGTTACTCAAAGCAGACAGGAAAATGTTACTGAAATTCGCAAAAACTTTGCAATTCCACATTTATTTATCCCTATTTACTCTGCAGAAATCAAAGGGGCCTAGTCCCCAATGATGCATAGGGACTTAAAATAAAAAAGGATAGTATCAGCTATCACGTGATACTTTGTAAACTTTTCATTACGAAAGGTAATAAACTATGACTGTATCTGTGTTATTAATGATGTTCCACTCTTTGTTTCCTTATTTCCTTGCAGATATTTATAAATAATGAATGGCATGATGCAACGAATGGCAAAAAATTCGCAGTGTATAACCCTGCAACTGGAGATAAAATTTGCGAGGTAGAAGAAGGAGACAAGGTAGGTTTTTAAATCTTTGCCATGTCATTGCTTTTCATTGTATCCAATCCTGCTCTTGCATGGCAATGGAACATATGCTGTGCTGGTGCAAATTGGCACAATTCCACTGACTGAAGTGGAGCAACACCAACTTCCACCATCAGAGCATTTGGCTCAATGACAGTTTTGTTACTGATTCCACTGAGAACAGGATCAAGACCTTTGTATGATGCACTACTCCAGATCCCCAAACCATTGTACACTACACACTAAAGAAGGATTTAGTCGCTGAAAAAAAAGCAAAACAAAAACCCAAAATCCAGTGTTTGGCTAGTTGCTTTCTCTATTCATCTTACCATTATTCTGGCTATTTATGTCTGAATTATTTCCTCCCATACTGCCAGGTCTTTGTTCTGATTGTTTTTTCAGTGAAGATAAAATATTGCGCTCATGATATATCTGATATCATAAAAATAACTGTGGTATCATCAGGTCATCACTGACTGACTTATTTCAAATGTTGGTCTAATGTGAAGCCTTTCTTAGCAGTTCTATTCACCCTAAGCACCTGTGCTATGTAAGTTCAGTTACACTAGTCAGCCACATTGGTATTTGGTCACGATAGATAAGCTAATCGTTTAGGTCTTACATAAAATGCCAGGGAATCTCTGCTAACGAGTGGCCACAGCTCTGTATTTAAGTCTTTTGTGAATGATGGCATTTCCAATAAGATAGTGCTTCCTTACAACACAGGGGTCACTGATTGAATATAGACTCAGGGATGAAAGCCACCTACTGAATCACTAGCACCAGTTCCTGCAAAACTGAGCTGGCTCATACATGCTTTATTGTAGTTTGCAAGTAACTTGTAAGTTACTTGACGGAAGACAAAGGTATTTATTTTGCCCTGTATAAGATCACTTCAGGAAAAAAGATACACATATATACAGTAACTTCAACAATGTGGAGTGGAACCCTCAGAACTCAACGGCTAATCTCCCATACTTTCATAATTGTGTATAATTTTCTGTTTGAAACGAATTTGCTTAGTAATACTATCTTCTTTCAGTGCACATTATCAAGTAGAAGGTTACATGTTTAAATATAGTAGGCTCTTCTGTTTACATAGTTTTAGAGCTGGTGACCAGAGACATTTTTTGGATGAACTCTCTAAAAGAAAGCCTGAGATGGGAGTGTTCTATTTCTAGTTGACAAGTATAGAAAAACTTTTAACTAGACCTGTGGAAAAAATGACTGGTTTTATCAGTTAATGTTTTCATTCATGCAAATATTTGCTCTTATTTGCCTTTGTGTCTGTTCATTCCCCAATGTGCATGTGCACGCACACATTTTTTCTGTTTATATAAAATTTTCTCATTTGTGACATCATTTTTTGCCTCAAAATCGGCCCGTTTTTGCTTAAAAAAGTTTGCATACAAATAATAATTTTTGTGACTATAAATGGGTCCCTGGTGAAATTAAGAACAAAACGCCAAAACCACCATTTTTCAAGGCTTTTGCATTTTATTCAGAATATTTTCCACCTGTTTTAATACCAAGCACCTACTCCTGCTTTCACTGTAGTAAATAGCCATAAAGAAATGCTTATTGGGCTGAATCTTCACAATTACCTGAAAACTGTGAGATGGCTAGAGGCCAGGCTAGCCCCTTTTGTGACTTTGAGGAGCTTCAGCAGTGCTCTAGATTGGGCTAGCTGGTAATGGCTCCTATGGGGCCATTCTGTCAGATAGGAATTACCAGAGAACATCAGCACCCAAGCCATATCCTGATACAATCCAATATCAGGACAGTAGGTGGGGAACACAGATCTGAGTATTCCAGCATTGCTTTATGTGGGGATTCTCCTATTCTGGGGAAATAGTCCAATGACTGATTAAACCAACTCTTTTCCTGCTTTGCGCTGCTTGATTTGAGCGAAACAGGCAGAATGGGAACCAAGATTCTGGCCCACTATATCCGGTAGTAATCAAATGACACATTGTAAGAAATTGACCTTTGTCACCAGCGTAGTGACACAATTTTTGCATTGGCTGGCAATAGAATATAAAGACTTGAGCATCATCTCAAGCCTCACTTAAACTCTGAGACAGAGTTCTCTTTTCAAGTTGCAGTGGTACCACAAGGTCCTGCAGCTGCTTCTAGTGTGCAGGGTGCCCCTAACATGGAATAATGATGATATCCATTAGTAAAAGGAAACAGAGTAGAGAGAATAATGAATAACGATTTTGCTACAGAATACTGTACTTCACATTCTGTTAGAGGGTCAGAGAAATTAGACATGAGAATCAACTTTTAATTTATCCAACTTATTCTCCTGCCAATGTACAATTATTCCTTACACTACCTTTAATAGTGCTTTGTCTACTCTAATTGTACCAAGTGACTGGATTTTTATCACTTAACTTAGGAGACTCTATCTCAGTCTAATAGTGTATGTCTTCACTGCAATGTAGGCCAGGTTCAGTGGGATTCAAGTTAGCTGAGCGTGGGTTAGAGAACCCAGGGCTTGAGCATCTGCACTTATTGTTAACCTTACATTAAGAATGTTCTGACCTGGGTTTGAACCTAGGTTTCTGATGTCCACACAGCAGTACACAGACCCAAGTGAATCCAACCATCTTCCAGACTCTTTAGCACTCTCATGAAATGTGGCTGCTGTAGTCCTTTGACTGTGGTGCATGTAGGAAAACTTGACTGCTCACCCTGCACATTACAGGAAGTTTGAACCGCCTACCAACACATGCTACCCAGCAGTCTTTTTAGTCTGCATGCTCCCAGATACTAAAGTCAGCAACAAAGAGGAGATGCCTCTTGAAGAACTTCTCTTGCTTTCACTTTCACTCCTGTGTCAGGAAATGGGCAGAGCTTCCATGAGATGCTGGTGGACATTTCAGTGGCATTTTCTGACCCACCAAAGGCTACCTGACAGAGCTTATGATGGACCAGGAGGAAGAAGAGGAGGAGGACACAGATATAGCAGAATCAAACTGGCTGATGTTGCTCATGACACTCGGTATAGCTGTTGATGCCCCCTACATAAATTGGAGCTTCTGGAGTAGGGCCACAAGCACAGATGGGTGAGATCACATTGTCATGAAGACCTGGGATGACCAGCAGTGGGTCCGGAACTTACATAGGTAGAAAACTACATTTCTGGAGCTTTGTGAGCAACTTGCCCCAACCCTCCGAAGTAAAGACATGCGCATGAGGGTGGTCTTGCCAATCCAGAAGCAGATTGCTATAGCCGTCTGGAAGCTGGCTATGCCAGACTGCTACAGGTCTGTTGCCAACCAGTTTGGTGATGGAAAGTCGATGGTAGGAAAAGTGCTGGTGAAGGTTTTGGTGGAGAAGGTTTCTGAGGCAATTGGGTGTGTGGTTTACCCCAAGGTGGCGGGCATAAAAGTTATTCCTGAATTAATTACTGTCTTTGAGAGAATAAGGTTTCCAAATGGCTCTGGGCTCCTGATGGGACTCATGCCCATAGTTTGCCCTGCTCAAGAAGCATTCGAGTTTATAAACCACAAAGGGTACTACTCCATTGCTATGCAGGCTCTTGCGGACCACAGAGATTGATGTATATATGTCAGTTTTGCACTGGAATAGTTCATGATACCAGAGTTCTTTGCTGATCAGGAATCTACATTCATGGACAGGCTGGGACATTATTCCCACCAAATGACCGTGTCATCAGGGGAGACACTGTCACCACTGTTATTCTGGGGGACCCCACATACTCCCTTTTGCCTTGGCTTATGAAACCATACCCTGCTTTCAGAGGCCCTGGCAAAAAATGGTTTAATTACAATCTTGGCTGTTATAGAATGGTTGTTGAATGTACTTTTAGCTGACTGAAATCCCATTGCAGATGTTTGTGACTCTTTTGGATTCCAGTGTCTGCATTACTGTCAATGCTGCACTGTGGCTTGCTGTGCTCTTCACAATCTTTGCAAAGCCAGAAGTGAGCCGTTTTCTTCTGAATGGACCTATGACAGCAAGGGGTCACTGAATCAGTACACTCAGCCAGAAAGTGCATCTACCCTTGCTAGAGGTGGATGCACGCAGGAGAAGTGAGGGATGCTTTGTGCTCCCACATTTTAGACTTGCATGGCCCAGTGGAGTAAGGAGAATAGTACCTTTGTGAATGTGTTTGTAGGGGGGATGGATAGGACTCATTGATTGGGGGGGGGGGGGGCGGTTCAGTGGTTGGGGAGGGGTAGGAAATTGGTTGCCATGCAATATACTTATGGGGTGGAAGCTGATTCACAGTATGAACTGATGTAAGGAAGTGCTTAAAGTATGGATTGATGTAGCTAACCATTTAGAGGATTAAAGTTTGCATATTAATTCCTAATTGTCCCTAATCATGTGTTTACCTTTGGTATTTGAAATATACATAGTGTGATGTGATGCAGTGATAGCAATAAATTTTCTTGATAAAATAGAAACAGGTTTGTAAATAAAGCTATTAGGAGAGTACAACTTTAACTCATTGCTAGAAAGGCTAGCTGCCATTACCACACCAAAACACCAGTAACAACAGAACCTTAGAAAAAAGTGTGTGAACAAGAGCAAACAATGAAACTCTGTACAAGACATAAACCGCCTACTATTGCATGTCACTTGCCCCCACCCTCCATTCTCCATTCCCTTCTTTCCCCATTTGCCACACACTTGGCACTGTGGGGAGGTGGGTGGAGGCATCTATAGGTGAGAGGGGTCAATACAGAGGACAGCATGAGGCAAAGTTGCCCTGCCCAGTCGTCATGAAGCCTGGCTGCATGGGTCACCCAGCGATGGGGTTTTCCAAGCTGTTTCTGGACTGTATCACAGGGTACCATGCAGAAGACTCAGGCCCTGGTGTGCGTGATGCAGCAGGAGCCAGTGCTCAAACAGTTCTTTCTGCTAAGTTCTGTCCTCCAAAAACTTGTTTGATTGTCTGTGCACTGCTGATTGCTCTCCCAACAGATGTCAGGGTGATTGAAGTCCCCTATGAGAACCAGGGCCTCTGATCTGGAAACTTCCATTAGTTGTCTGAAGAAAGCCTTGTCTACCTCATCCTCCTGGTCTGGTGGTCCATCTTCCATATGGCTTAACCTGTTATGGCTGCATGTAAACACACAGAACTCACAGTCATCTTCCTTATCCCTCCTTGACTCCCCCTTGCCACATTTCTGGACAAAATTTCAAACTCCAGTTAAATCTGGCACAAACAGTTTTCTCACCTATGGACTGCATGGGCTACTTCTAACTGACATAGATTAGATTAGTAAATGGAAAACATTTCTATCTCCTGTCCCCACAGTTCACTGTTTCCGGTCAAACTCCTCATCAAATGGGCATGATGTCGTCAGTGAGTTGCCTGAGGTGCAGTTCTGGTCCCTGGGTTTCCTACACTCAGTCTTGAGACAAAAAATCTGCTCCCTACACTGGTCACCAGACTGGTAAATGTACAATGCTGCCAGCTTCTTTGCTCTTTGCTGGTATGCATTCCAGGTCATTCCATGTACTCTTACTAAAGTCTAGTTTTGCTGGCTTTCTACCAGAGATTTACCAAAATCTGGCTGTGCTCCCATGAGCATGATGCAGCATACTTTGCAAAAGACTTCTTTTCTTCAGCCTCCGTTGCAAACGCAGAAGGCTCTGATGGTGTGTTTGTAGCTTGGCATTGGAAAGACAATGGAAGTGTTAAACACTGATTTACCAAGTTGCTGCACTACACCAACGGGGGGCTGCTTCTGTTTCCCTGGAGTGGATTGAAAATTCATGTGACAGAGAGGACAAAGAGAGTTGGCTCATCGGATTGTGGGATACTTTTGGCAGATTCCCAGGAGAGCAATAGAGTTCAAACCCTGGGTCCTGGATTGACTTGGCCTCAAACCCCCAAACCCTGCAGGGTCTTTAGACACTACCTCCAAACCCAAGAGATTTGTGTGTAGAAAGAAGAGGTTTTGGGTTCAAACCTGAGTCTGAAACCGCGCTTACATTGCAGAGTAGGCATACCCATAGTTTCACTGTCACAAAAAACACTTCATATTCAGCCTAAATGTCTCCTTTCTTAATTTTCTCTGATTACTCCCATTTTATCACTTTTACTAGCCCAAATAATTTGTTTACTTCACATTGTGTACAGCCTTTGAATACATAGGAACACAGTTCAGTGCTCCTGTTGCTCAGCTTCCCATCCCCTCTGGTGATTTTTTTCCCCCAATCTGTTACAGATACAGACCCAGCCTGAGAGTAAGACACCTGGCAATATTTAGGAACATCTTGGCTACTGCAGGTTTGCATCTATTTCTTATAAAAACAGATGGCTGGATTCAGTCCCTCATGAGAATGGTTTCCTATGGTTTCAAGTACCTCAGGAGGACGCATGACATAGGAAGCATGACTGCATTTATTGAATGAATGCTTAGTGTTATGTAAAGCAAAAACACATCTATAACAAGTGGTTTAAAAAAAAAAAAAAACTAGTAAATCTGGCCCTGTGAAATCTGGTCTTGGAATTTTCCATTCTTGTCCTTCTCCAGTCCAGTCCAGGTGGTCTGTATCAGATTCTCAGTGTGGCTTCGTCTTCATTTTTCATTCTTTTTGTCCTTACCCAAAAAATGTCATAACCATTCTTGATTGTCCGATTGTATCTCACTGGTATTGTAGGTACTTTTGATGTAAAGTGCTACCAGTCTACTTCTTCTCTTTTAAATCTTTAAAAATCAAGCTACATTGCAAATCAGGTTGGCCTGATATTTGATCATCCTCAAATTAAATTACTCATGACCTGCAACTGTTCACTTAACATTAAAAGCTCTTGTAGGTTTTATTCTTTACAAGCAATCTAACAACTCATTAAATAAAGAGATATTACTGTTCAGCACACAGGTTTGTTTCATGTTCAGTAATTTTGTAAACTAATGTGTAGTGACAACTGCTATTAACTAAATTGTCCAGTGAAATGTACGAATCTAGTAAATTACACAGACATTGTAAACCTAATATTCTAGAGTCTAGTTTTTAGATAATGAGCCAAGAGAGTTTAGAAATTTAATTTGTGTGTACAGTGGAGTTAACAAAGGGCTGTACACTGCCTTTCAGTGTTGTTGGGGTTTTTTTTGTTTTTTTTTTTAAGTGAAGATTACAAAGCACAGACACACATGTGGGTGGGAACTGTTTTCCTTTCAGTTACATAGCTCTTTCAGGCAATGCTCACTAACCCTGAAGGCCCCTCATAATAATAAAACATGACTACATTTATTTAAAAAATGGTCAGTGAGATGTAAAGTAAATGCACATTTATAACCAGTGTAAAAAAACCCAAAAACCCAATAAATCTGGCCCTGTACATAATTATCTGTCTCTGTTTCTTAGTGTAGATTTCTATAATAAATTCAGTCTCATGCAACTGACAGAGCAGGCTTTTATATTTTTTGCTCACAGGACTTATTTAGTTGAATTTAAGTTTAGCTTTCTGGTTTTATGGATTCTAAATAGCTATTTTTGAACATGTAGTAGAAACGATCCCTGCAAAAATAAGAATTTTATCATTTATAAACTATAAGCATCTATTAATCTTAGGCCGATAGGTACCATAAAAATTAAACTGTATTAATTATTTTAATACAGTTGTTCTGGGTCATTAATATCTGATCAAGCATATGGGGAAATTTTGGAATTTCAATGAATATGAAGGAAAACGTCTTAAACATACTGACATTTTTTTTCAACTAACTCTACACATTCCATTCGTTATATGATATTGGAACCACAAAGAATTATAATGTGAATTTGAAACACATTTGAGACCATTTTGAATGCTCTAGGACAGTGGTTCTCAACCTGTGGCCCACAGGCCGCTTGCAGCCCAACCAGCACGCAGCTGCCACCCATGACTTATATTCAGGGCCATACAGGTAGTATTGGATGTGGTCCACAATGCTAAATAGGTTAAGAACCACTAGTCTAGGCCAACATTTTCTTGGGTGCTTTAAATGAGGCACTTAAATAAAATGGCCTAATTGTCAGAGGTGCTGAGCACCAACAACTCCCTGTTGGCTTATGTGTGGATGAGATGGGCTGTGGATTTGTGGCAGTGGGGAAGAGGATCTGCCACTCTGCAGACAACTGAGTCCGCTCTTCTCTCAAAGCAGGACCAGATTAAGGGTACATGGAGCTACTTCAGCTATTAAGCTGAGATTGCTTGTGCATAGTAGCTGCAAGGCTACTCCATGGGCTTGTAGGGTGGATGTTCTCTCTTTCTGCTATGCATCTCCTCTGGTATTCATGCTGAGTGAGGGGATGGGGCATAATACCCTAGAGACATTGTGTACAGGTGATTTTTTTACACTTCCACAAAAATATTGGCTCTAAATCATACGGTGTATATAGTTTTTTCATCTGTGACAGATATAGTATAAATGTCAATTTGGGATCAAATCCTCATCTTTTCACAAAGTCCAAATACATGGGCTATGTATGTGGTAGCTCCTCTGGTATCTTGGGGAAGGAATCGTCTCCATCTCCATCAGGCTACAAAATACTACCAGAACTTCCTCTTCTCCTTACTGTAGCCTCAATATGCCCCACAGCTACTGTGCCTTCCCACGTAGGTGGGATTGGTCAGCAGAATTACATGGCCATGAATCCAGCAGCTCCATACTCCTTTCCTTCATCTAGCCCCCAAACTTCATGTTTACTTGGGCACAGAGAGCCCTTGTGGAGCTGTCCAGGCTGCAATGATAAGTATCCACTATATGAAGATCCTGCCTGCCTAGCAGGTCTGCACTGGTTCTATTGCTTTTGGGGCTCTCCATGACATGATTTGTCCCTCATTAAGTCATTCAAGGATAATTCAACATCAGTTATCAATATTGATTAAAAATATTGGGCCTGATTCTCCTTTCACAACAATTTTACCCTACTGTTGACTTCAGTGGAGTTACTCCTGATTTACACCAGTGTGAGAGGAGAATCAGGAAAATTACAGTGTGGCATAAATTTTCAGAAATTGCTGCTTAAATTGCAAATTGTTCAGAAAATTGTGCTACAAATAGATTCCTACTTTTTCTAGAAATATACTTTATAAAATCAGCAAAGGGCTGAATTGAACCTCTGTTTGTATTTTACTTGGAAAAGGAGCAATAGGATGTGAAAAGCACAGCAAAATCCCAAATACTAAAAACCATTTCTAAATAGGACTTTAATTGCTTCTTTTGTATGCTAGAACATCCTCCATGTAGATACAATTCCAAACAGTGAAATATACATTGTTCCACTGTTGTGAAAGCCAAAAGATTAATAATAATAATTATAATAATCAGCATTATAAAAACTGACAAGTTAACATGCTTAATGTACAGACAGTGCCAAGATTTTGGAGTGCTTAGGGTTGGCATTTTAAACCTTGTCAATTAATCAGATGCTTCCATGATTTACGGTGTGTAGGTCCTGCACTTACAATTAAAAAACAAAGATGATGATTTGTTTTCCAAAGAACACATCTGTCTTCATCATATGAAATATTTTGAACCTGGCCTTAACCAAGCCTTCAGGGGGTTTTATATTGAGAAGTTATTCTACATTAGATGTTTAGGAGCCTAATTTGTGGGTGCAGGCCATTACCTGGACATTAAAATAGATTGTTACAGCCATAAATAACTGTGGATGCTAAAATGGGGGCTAAGTTTTTGAAAATCTAGATTTTAAAGTGGAGTTCCAGGTGTTTCCTATATCACTTCATATAACTGGGGAACTTCTCAAGTGATAGTGAGCATGACTGAGAAAAACACAGCTATAAAATGATTGTTCTCTTCTAATTAAACTGTAAGCTGCTTACAGCAGGGTTGATGTCTTGTATTTATTCTAAAAAATGCCTACCACACTTAAGGGGCTGCACAAATAAAAAAAGACAGGATTAGATAACAGAATCAAATATCAATCAAATGAATTTCCATATTGTTCACATACAGGAGGACGTAGACAAAGCTGTTAAAGCAGCAAGGAAAGCCTTTCAGCTTGGGTCGCAATGGCGTACAATGGATGCTTCAGAACGGGGAAGGCTCTTAAATAAACTGGCTGATTTAATTGAAAGAGATCGTCTACTCTTAGCCGTAAGTATAAAGTGTTTACCGAGAGAAGAGAAAGGGTGGTCTGATATTTAGGTTCTAATTTTCAAAGCATATGACATCAGTGAGAGAAGTTGATGCTTAGCCCTTCGGAAAACCAGGCCATGTTTAGTGTTTGTTTTCAGCCAAGTCTCTGATTTGATTGTTTTGTATTGTTAATTGGCATGTTTAAATGACCAGCACTTTTGTACCCTCATTCAGCAAAGCACTTAAACATATGCTCAGCTTTAAGTACGTACTCAGATCCCACGAATGTCAAAGTAATTTCAATGGGATTTCAAAACATGCTCAACATTGCTAAAGCGGGGCCTAAAAGTAAAGCTTGACTCTTTGAGAATTACAGTCCCATTCCATTTTAAAACATTTTAAAACTTTACATTTAAAACATTACATTTTAAAACTTTACATCAGTGCTGCAAATATCTGTTAAAATAACAATATACTGTGTACATGGTCCAAAATATTTACCTACACCTTTTCTATAGCCCAAATTTGTTGTTGTCATTAAGACTTTACCAAATATTTGTTTCCCATGTAGGTATTTATAAACTGTGATCAAGTCACCCCTTAACATTCTTTTTGTTAAGCTAAATAAATTGAGCTCCATGAGTCTATCACTATAAGGCATGATTTCTAATCCTTTAATCATTCTTATGGCTCTTCTCTGAACCCTCTCCAATTTACCACCATCCTTCTTGAATTGTAGACACCGGAGCTGGACACAGTATTCCAACAGCAGTCCACCAGTGCCAAATTCAGAAGCAAAATAACCTCTCTTTTTCTACTCAAGATTCCCCTATGCATCCAAAGATCACATTAGCCCTTTTGGCCACAGCATTGCATTGTGAGCTCATGTCCAGCTGATTATGCACCATGACCTCCAAATCTTTTTCAGTCACTGCTTCCCAGGATAGAGTCCCCCATCTTGTAGATGTGGCCTACATTCTTTGTTCCGAGATGTATACATTTATATTTATCCATATTATAAACACATACTGTTGTGTGTGCCCAGTTTATCAAGCTGTCCAGATCACTATGTCCTCTTCATTATTTACCACTTCCCCAATGTTTGTCATCTGCAAACTTCATCAGTTATGATTTTATGTTTTCTTCCAGGACATTGATAAAAATGCTTAATAACATAGGGCCAAGAACCAGTCCCTGCAGGACTCCATTAGAAACACACCAGTTAGATGATGATTCCCTATTTACAATTATATTCTGAGACCTATCAGTTAGCCAGCTTTTAATCCTTTTAATGTATGCTATATCAATTCTATACTGTTCTAGTGTTTTAATCACAATGTTAGCTGGTACCAAGTCAAATGCCTTACATGTCTATTGCATGAACACTATTACCTTATAAACCAAATCTATAATTTCATTTTCAAAAATCAAGTCAGTTTGACAGGAATTAATTTTCCATAATTTTTATTAGTCAATTCCTGTATCAAACACTCCATTACCTTGCCTGGGATTGATGTCTTACTATCAGGCCTATAATTACCCAGATCTTCCCATTTACTTTTCAAAAATATTGATACAACGTTCGTTTTCTCGCAGTCTCCTGGAATTTCCCCAGTGTTCCAAGATTCCAAGACTTATTGAAAATCATCATTAACAGTCCAGCAAGCTCAGCCAGCTTTTTTAAAACTCTTGGATACAAGTTATCTGGACTTGCTGATTTAAAAATGTTCAACTTTATAGCTCCTGTTTAACATCCCCTTGAGATACTAGTGGAATGGAAAGACTGTCGTCATTATATGATATGACTACGTCATCTGGTTTTTTTCCCTCAAATACAGAACAAAAATATTTATTGAACCCTTCTGTCTTTTCTGCATCATTTTTAATGAATGCAGTACCTTCCAGACCCCATCAACATAACTTCTGAGTTAGCCAGTGAAATGTTTCCCTTACCAAAGCTTATCCAAAGTAGGGACAGCTGAAACAATATGGATAAAATTAGAACATCTGTGTAAATACCATTGGTCAAAACTCAAAGAGAACCCAAAGAGTTTTTTGTTTTGTTTTGTTTTGTTTTGTTTTGAGTTCAGTTCATTTTAAAAAAAAATGCATGAGTTTGCATATCTGGCCAGGACCAAAAGCATAAATGCTGAAACTCGAAGATGGAGCCTGGGAATTTTTTAGTATTTCTGGCCTAACTAGGAGTAGGAAATACTTGGTACTTCTCTTACTGATGATGCCCACAAGAACCTCTACACAATTTAAGACCCCTGGTATCTTTGTGCATAGGGAGACATGAGAACAACTGTTCTAGCAATATTTCAGTCTCCAAGAGGTTTCTGAGTAGTTTGCTTAATCTTCAGCTTAGTTCTGGATGAACATGTACACCTTTGATTGCTTAGTGAAAAGTCCCAATCTTTAGAGGTTTAACTCAAATCTCCATGGTCTATATCTCAGCATGGGAATGTGCCATAAAATCATAGAATCAAAGAGTTGGAAGGGACCTCAGGAGGTCATCTAGACCAACCCCCTGCTCAGAGCAGGACTAACATCAGCTAAATAATCCCAGTGAGGGTTTTGTCAAGCCGCAGCTTAAAAACCTCTAAAGATGGAGATTCCACCACCTCCCTAGGTAACCCATTCCAGTGCTTCACCACCCTCCTAGTGAAAAACTTTTTCCTAATGTCCAACCTAGACCTCCCCCTGCAACTTGAGACCATTGCTCCTTGTTCTGTCATCTGCCACCACTGAGAACAGCCTAGCTCCATCCTCCCTGGAACCCCCTTTCAGGTAGTTAAAGGCTGCTATCAAATCCCCCCTCATTCTTCTCTTCTGTAGACTGAACAAGCCTAGTTCCTTCAGCCTCTCCTCATAAGTCTAGTAATAGGTGTTTCTGTGAGCTTGCTTGTATATTCTGGGTCCAGCTAGGTCAAAAAAGGCAACAACAACAAAAAGCGGTAAGTGTACAGATGGATGAATGTGAAAAACACAAATCAAAAATGTTTTAAAAGTTCATTTCTGATTTATTTGAGCTTTGGGCAAATGTTCAGGTCCAGTGTTAATTTATGTAAATCTACTTTCCAACCCTAATTTAAACTATATCTATTTTTTGTTATAACAACATCTTTGCTATTCTGAAAAGTGGTAGTAAAATGAAGTCCAAACACTAGTGGAATGTGGGATTTCTTTAAAGTCAGCTCTTGGGCTGGAATACTGACAGAATTGGGCACCCGTGATCAAGGGGAAAATTACAGATTTGGAATCACTAACTTAGCATTCTGAGAGTTAATGTATTGCCAAGGGTTGAAGGATGGCTTCCATGTGGAAACCATGTTAGAGGATTTTGTTCATTCATTTACCTCTATGTAGCTAGCCCATAAAAAACAGTCCTTTGTTTCGGAGTTGTTTATTTTTCCATATTGAAATGCCTTTCATCAAAGGCTTCTCACAAGTACAGGCCTCCCATATGCAGATTGGGAGACTTTGGATTTGGTTTTGGATACCATTCTGCCCTGAGAGCCATCTACAATGGAACTCTGCTCATATTATTTACAGATTATTCACTCTTTCACTGAGGGTCTGTGGAAGGTCTCCCATAATACTTCAGAACCACAGTATCCTAGTGCAATGAGACACATGAGTGGCGTTGCCACTGCTGGGAGCCCTGTTTCCCTTGTACATCACTGCGGCGGATTCATCAGCTCTAAATAAGCTGGTTCACAGAGTGCAGACTGAGAAGGCCCACTGGCTCAGCATTTATGGATCCATATATATCCGCTGAGCCAGGAGCTTCCAGTTGTAGCTTTTTTATACACACCAGTAGAATACTTAGTCTGAACTAGAGCAGCTTCACTTATTCAATTAACAGAAATCTGTTTTTCTTTCCAGGACCTGCGTCATTTAAAATGCACCGTTATCAAATTATCTGCATAAATGACTGAGAGTAAAGCCATAGGAAAACATCTCATTTGTAGATTTCCAAATAGATTTTTCAGTGGCTCTGCTTCCTTCAGAAAGTGATTCACCTTCTAAAAAGTGAATATACCAGAGCTTCAAATCTATAATTTGGGCAGCCAATATAACAAGTGATAGATGCAAAAAGTAATTGCCATTATTAATAAATGTTTGATATGTCTTCTTCTAGACAATGGAATCCATTGATGGTGGAAAACTTTTTTCCACTGCCTACTTGATGGATTTAGGAGCCTGCCTTAGAACTTTACGCTACTGTGCAGGCTGGGCTGATAAAGTTCAAGGTCGTACTATTCCAATGGGTGAGTAGTTTTGAGAAAGTTTTTTCAAACCAGAACTTATATGAATTTGATGTGCCTTCCTGCTAAAAATTCTGCAGTGTGGAAAAATACCTTGCTTTGGGGAAGATTTCAGATAAACATTAATGTGGGTTAGTTAAAGCTTATCAGATGCCTCTTTTTCACACATTTGGAACAGTTCACATAACTTTCTTATTTACATTTTTGGTATTCATTCAACTAAATAATATTAATTATTTACTAGAGAGATGTTAACTTCTATGTGTGAAAGTAAATAGTAAGGGTCTTTTTACATGGGCAATATTAGTGGTAGCGTTTACACGTAACAGTGTAACAGTGTTGGAAACCTGATGTTAAGAAAGGACTTTGGCTCAATAAAGACTAGGAACAGGACCAGACGAAAAAGAGGTGCCATACTAATCTTTGATTCCATTATTTGGGGGTGGACTAGAAAGAGTCTGACTGGAAGAAGTGAAGGGAAGAAATTCACCTGATTTATCTCAAAGCCATTCTGTTGCCCCTTCCATTGATTAACTCTAAGGAAGATGACTGACCTGACTTCTCTCTAAGAAAGAAAGAGTTGTAATAAAGGAGGAATTAGGGAAAGCTAGAGTGATAACTACTTTGAACTTCAGAGATATTTGCATCACACAGACCTCTATTCTAGGCTTACTGGAATGCATGTTTATTTGAAACCAAGAAGATGTTAATGGATTTCATGTCCGCTAAAATCATATTAAAAATGTCTGATATGTACCTAGGATTGTGAGCAGTTTTTAAAACAGCACTTCCCCCCCCCCCCCAAAAAGGGGGGGGGATTAAAAATGCTCGGTGGGTGTGCTTTACACATCACACCAGGAGGCCTTCCCAGCACACAGACAGAAACAGAGCTGGCACTGGGGAAAAATCAGCCATGCTGGGCAGAATCAAACACTGAGGCAAGTAGGGAATGTCCCAATTGAATCTAGATGTACTTTTTTGTTGCATACTTCAGATTTTGAAAATATCATCGTTTCTAAGTACAAAAGCGTGCAGCTATGTTTGGTAACTAATTTTGTCTTCTTCTTCTTCACTGTAGCTGTTTCTAACAAAAGCTTTTTTTCTCTTGCTTAGATGGAAACTTTTTCACATTTACAAGACACGAGCCTATTGGGGTGTGTGGCCAAATTATTCCTGTAAGTTGGAGCCTTTACATAAAAAACAAGAGTTTTTATTTAAATGGAATTGCTTTCAAAATTATTTCTGCATGAATGAATGTATGGATCTTTAACAATCAGAACCTTCCTTCTCAGTCCAGACTGCTTCTGGATCTGATCCTGAGAGGAGCTGTGCTAAAATTAGGAGGTGTTTGGCACCTTGATGGATCAACCCCTCACAAATTATAGCACTGCTAAAAATATGTACAGTTTAGAATGTAGAATAAATTATTTCCTTACTGTAGCACCTAGAAGCCTTAGTCATGGACCAGGACCCACTGTGCTAGGTGCTGTACAAACACAGAACAAAAAGATGGTCCCTGCCCCAAAGAGCTTGCAATCTGAGTATGAGATAAGAAATAACAGATGGATACAGATAGACAAGGAGTAAACAAAACAGTCTGCATCCTGTCTTACAATAAGTTGTAAATCTCCAAGTAACTTCTGACATATTCAGTGGCCACTTTATCCCGCACAGATCTTCAGAGATGGTCCATTGGCACATTGTACCATCCTGTGTCCCTGTCTGCAGGCACAGAGACCCGGTGCCTCCTATCTACAGGAAGTATTTTCAAAGGGGCAAACAGCTAGCCCATCTTCCCCCAGGTGTATAGTCTGTAGCAGCATGACCAGGAGATGTTTCTCCAGTGATGTGTGGATGATTTAAAGACTTTTTATGTGCCCCATCATGCAATGCAGATCATTCCCTATGATAGCACTACATACTAACCCAAGTAGAAGGTAAACCCTTTCAAACACCAGCAGCAGAAATGAATGAACATTTCAAAGTCCTGCTACAGCTGGTTATGGGGTAAAAGGGACAGGCTGTTAGCTGTCCTGCAGTATTTCCTATTGATTGTGAGGCAACAAACCTACCAGCTGACTTTCCAGAGATGCACAACAAGGAGAGCAAGCCATCTAGCCACTCCTTGAAGACAGCTGAGATTGAGGGAACCAATCAACCCACCAAAGCCATCTGGAGGTGAGAGGTTGCAAGTTACAACCCCATCCCCTTCAGGAGGCCAGTTCAGGTGAGGAATATGCTTATAGAGAGAAGGAGATGAGAAAACTCACCAATTTCATTACATTTGCATTAGGTGTTTTCAGCCTCATCTGATCTCTAACTGCCAGTTTAAGTTCATTGAAATCACAAAAACCCAAATCAGTGGGTTTTGCACAGTCCATCTGACAATTCATACTACTGTTAAAGGGAAAGCAAATGCAATGCTATGATGTATTAGAAATAGAATACAACTTCTCATCTGTCTTTTAGTGGAACTTCCCTTTGGTTATGTTTATCTGGAAGATCGCTCCTGCCCTATGTTGTGGAAACACAGTGATCGTCAAGCCAGCAGAAGAAACTCCATTGACTGCTATTTACATGGGATCTTTAATTAAAGAGGTAAATTTACCATTGCAGAGTACTACACTTTTCTAAGAGGCCAGTACCATACTAAGAGCTAGTTTGCACTGTGCCAAAATAGTTAATAGCATGTCTAACCTTGTACTGTGGAATTTACTGCAAACCACTGAAGCAAATCAAGGGTAAAAAGCTTGCATATTTTTCAGTCTCGCCTATTGAAAAGAAAACCCCAACAAACCACCACATTTGCAATCTAGTAAACTAAATTTCTTGGCAAATGACTATGTGTTATAACAGCACCATACTTTTCAAAGTTCAAAACAAATAAGAAGCTTTTGGAGATGAGTTGTGGTTAGTTTATCAGCATGATTATCTTGGTAACAGATCTGTTTGTGCAACTGATTTTACTGAACACATATTTTGTTCACCTGGGTTTATGATTAATGCAAAAAAAATTAAATGACTTGACTGCTGCCAACTTCATCAACAATAGGTCCAAGTATAATACACCTCCTGTGTCTCTGAATGTCTCAAGTACAGTAGTCCTTAGCATTCCATTGGTTTCAAAGTAATGTTTCTAGTGTCATCAAGCATAGAAGAGACACTAGAGAAGAATGGTGAAATAGTTAAACAATTATCCTGCCTTCCATTAAGGTCAATAAAACAAACTAAAAATTTTATCTAGATGGGATTACTGCCACCAATGTCAATAATCACCAGGTCAGTAACTTTCCCAAGTACTAAACACTGACTCAGCACATTTTAATATTCTGCCTCATAACAATGACTCATCACAAATACAGCCTGTAGAACATTTGAGGCAAACATAAAAATAAGATGAAGTGGATGAGAGTCACAAAAGGGCCAAATGCTACTGTTAGTCACACAGGAAAACTTTACTAGAAAACACAGTTTTGGGGAATGTCTTTTATTGCTCAGAGTATCCATCTGTTCATTTTTAACAGCAAAAAATAAAGATGATGTCTCCATTGAAAAGCCGGATTAAAGAGAAATTTACTCAGTTCTACCCTTTATTATCATTATCAGTATGATAATGGCATACTGACCATGATGAAATACCACCTCTCTCTCTATATATATAAGATTAACATTCCTGCAATAAGGAGTCATAACTGTATTCAAAACACTAGTGCTGTTGTTCAGCAGAGTACAACTGATATAATACTATGACACTTTTATGTAGAAATGAGCATAGGAGTAGAATTTCATTTTTCATTAAAAAAAATCAAGTTTTATCATTTTTCTTTTTTTTTCTTTATCCAAATTTCACCTGCTGAAAACTCAGATATATCTGAATGATGAATATATCCAGATTTAATATCTTTGATGGATACTCCGGTGTAAGTTATAGGGCAAGAAGAGCAATTTTTTAAAATATGCACATTCTTATCAAAATTGTCAAATGGTTTTTGAGTCCAAATTTGCAAACCAAAATTCATCTCATCTCTGCTTTTGCATCTGAATCACCTATTAGAATCTGAGCCCAGTGGTAGTGACCAAAAGTTGTTACTCTGATAGCTGCTTTATGTGAAACCAACTGGTGATCTAAATTCACACCATCGTGGACAAGTGTTCACATCAGAAGACAACATAGTCACAGCTGGCACTAATTGATACCTCATTGGCAGTCTCATTATGGACACCAGTGACGGACTAGATTTATAGACAGTACACCGCCATTTTTTCCCCTATGGATGGTCATTCCAGGTTAGGGATGAAACACATAGCGAAGGCAGCATGGAGAAAATTTCACTGTTGCAGACCCATTCTGTGGCAAAATAGAGGATTTCAGTTTCCAGAGATGTCAATCTGGCACCTTTAATGAGCACTAAAAAGAATGAGTTTTAAAAGATTTTAATTAAAAAAACCCGCTTATATTATATTAATTAATTATATTATATTATGATTTAACATGTATATTGCAATTGGGGGCAGGATAATTGTTGAACCATTTCACCACTCATCTCTGGTGCCCCTTCTATGCTTGGTGACACCCTACTAGGTCAGGGTGCCATTATGTTTGGGAACATGAAATAACTTGAAAAATTATGCAATCTGTGTACGTGTCTCAGCTATATGGTATTCTTCGTGAAACATGTCTGTCTGGGAGGTGCACTTCACTATTAAGTGCCTCAAAATGAAACCTGAGCTTCTTATTTCAAAGTCCAGTTCTACTCTAAAAAGGGACTCAAATGTGATAACATGGGGGGGATCCATGTTTATTGCCCTCAGTGATTCCATAATATATTTGTTTCATGTACATGTAAAACAATCTTCTGCTAATGGCCAGTCCTGCAGACTCATTCTATGAAATTGAGGTCCACCTCAACTACATTTACCTTGAACCTCAGTTGGGTTTATGTTGGTGGTGAGGATTCATGAGCAGGAACCAGCTCAATTCTCAGACCCTAGTCCAAATTTGCTGGAGTGACAGGGGGAAAAACATATTCTGTTTCTTAGCTGAGCAAATTTGATCTGGACTCGCTGAAAGACAATGGGTTTCATTCATGCTAAAATGTGTACGCCAAGAAGGAGGGCAGCATTCAACAGAAGCTTCTGAAGGGAGGCTAAACAGCACATTTCCTAGGTATATAGGACATGCCTCCTCACTAGCCAGACATACCCACTTTGAACTGGAAAGTACCTTGCTGGCAGTCCCTCCAGGCAGTCTTTCCACCACCAAAGAGCTGCAGCTCAGGTTGTGCCAATCAATGGAAAGAGGCGAGCCATTCAGTATGGCACACCACAATGCCATTTTTACAGTCACTTTCCAGAGCAAAATCTCACTCTAAATCAGTAGTCAAATGAATGAGCTAGCCTTAACGAATGTGAAAAAATATTTTAACCAGTCTTCATGTCATTAAACAGTTTCTGATTTTGGGGGAGGAGCATATTGAATGAATGCTGTTTCACCATTTGACAAAAGCGTTGAAATAATTACAGAAAATTAGAGTCTGCTTTTCCAAAAGAATGTCTGCAATGGATTGGAGCATGATACCCAGTCTGCAAGAAAAGCCAGAATTGTTAAATAGAAAAATATCTGAGTTGGGGGGGGGGGGGGGGTGTTGATGATTTTTTGTGTGGTTGGGGGGAAATTATTGGGGAGCTGTAGAACAGCAACACTTTAATAAGAGTAATAGGAATGCTCTTCCATTCTTCATCGTTTACTCATAGTTCTGGTGATTTTTACAATTTAGGCAGGATTTCCACCGGGGGTAGTGAATATTGTGCCAGGTTTTGGACCCACGGCTGGAGCAGCAATTTCTCACCACATGGACATAGATAAAGTGGCTTTCACGGGCTCTACGCAGGTATTATTCTGAACGCTACTAACTATAAACTGGAACACTCTGCTCCTCTGATTTTCCATAACGATTTAGTGTCTAACTTGCGTTATGTAATTATTTTAACTGTTTTTCTTTTTTGGCTGCTGTTTTGTTAAACAATGTCTGTTTAATGATTTGTAAGTTATTGAAAACCTCAAACATATCTAAATAATGTTTGTACTGTAAGAAGGCCTCTTCAAACAAAGAAATCCAATGAGATACAATTGGCTCTAACTTAGCAGTACCATTTTAAGGCTTTTTAAAAAAATTATTTTCATACTTTTTTGGGGGTGTGAAGTTGTCTTATCAATTTGAAAGTGTATCCTGGAGCTTTCTGCTATTTAATTTCAGCAATGACATTTTGGTAGGGGAAACCCCCTGAAATCTAGGCCCAAATCTTGCAAATATTTATGCAGTCGGACTGCTCACATGTGTAAAGTTACGCTTATGTGTAACTCTGCAGGATTGGGCTCTTGTTTAAATGACCACTAACGCTATAGGCCATGACATAAGTAAATGATGGCATCGATAACTCATACATCAAGGGAAATTTTCTTTGAGCAGAAACGTGCATTTGAGAATGTTTCCATTCAATGATTTAAAGAGTGGTTGCAGATAAATTCCCCAATCCTCACTTTACAAAAAAGGGGTCTGAGCTAATAGTTGCCCGGTAGGGACATTTTTTAATTATACTGTATGTATTTCTGTGGGAGGTTTAAGAGCAATTGTGTTATAAGAGCATGTCACACAGGAGTGTGGGTAAGAGACTGAATATAGTTATTTGTCCTAGGGGTAGCATCCAAAGGCTAACACATCTGTCATATGACAAGGGTTCATATCCACTGACTGCGCAAGCTGTTTTTCCTCTCAGGAGCCTCTAGGTCTAATGTAGAAATAACCCCCCTTGTCCTCCATCAAGTATCACTTCTGAGAAGAACCCCCACAGAACTTCCTAATGGAGAGCAACAAGGGGCTGGCAACATAACTCTTCCCAGTAGCTGCTGGTATGCAGCAGGTGTAGGTTCTCTAGGGTTTCTTACAGCTGGACGGTGCAGGGGGAGTGGACGAAACTACCAAACCCTGCAGTCATGACAGGCTAGGCCAGGAACCAGTGATAACCCTCTTCTCACTGAGTAACTGAGAGTAAAGTGAGAGTAGGTGTTCCTGGAAGTGGGAGCAGGAATCCATCTGAATGGGTGCTAGACACTAGCAATTTCCCCAAATTATCCAGCTGCAACGAAAGCCAATGGGACTCTAAACACACTCTCCCGAAGCTGGCGTCACCACCCTACCTTCTCCAGTCCAGTTCAAAAGGGAGACTCCTTAATAATGCTATAGGTGGAGGGGAAACAGAATGGTACCATGGGCCGTGTCTGCCCTACCCATATTCTCTAGTCCCCTCCAGACCTCCTTACTGCATCCCGCTGAAGAGGGAGAAGTTGGACCAGGGAAGGGTAGGCTGTGCAGACAGAGTCTTGATCTCCACAGATCCCCTCCCATGTATTGTGCTGCAAAGGGCTTTCCCACTGCATGGAGTAAAGGAATGGGAGAAAGTGGGAGATCAGAGCCCTGGTGACTACTTTGGCTGCAGCTCTTTCTGCCCCCTCCCTCAGGATGACTGTTACGGAGGTGGGGGTGCTATTAGTGCTCAGTGCTGCTCCAAAACAGGCACATGACTGGATAGGGAGATGCTGTGTCCTTGTGAGGGAGCCCCAGAGTAACCCTGTACAGAGCCATTAGCGGGAGCTGAGACTTATTTCTGGTTTGAGGATGGGAACTCTTGGGGACATAACACTCATCCCACCATCTAATCCCCCCAAAATCTTTTCTTTCTTTAACGATTCTCATATTGAACGGTTACTAACCCAGACCTTCACTTTTTTGAGAAAGTGAGAGCTGGGGATAAAGCAACTCTTTTAAGTTTTATTGGTTTGTTATGAAACCATTTAGATGGAATTGTCTTTTGTGCTACCTTTTAGGTTGGCAAACTGATCAAAGAAGCAGCTGGCAAGAGTAATCTGAAGAGGGTTACATTGGAACTTGGAGGGAAAAGTCCTAATATCATATTTGCGGATGCAGATTGTTAGTAGTACTGTTTATCTTTTTTTCTGTTATAAAAACCTTCGTCTTTTGCATCTTGGTCTTAGACAATGTACCCACATCACTTTTTTTTTAATTTCTTTTCTATGTGTGCAACATTTTGCACTTGTCCAGGACCCTTGAAGGATCCTTCATTCTTTTGTAGTTATGCCTCGGGACTGTTAACTTAATTTTCACTTAAAAATTGGCAAGAAGGGACCTTGGTCTAACATTCATGGAAGGACAGAACTTAGTAGTATCATGTGGTAGTATCAGCTTCAAAACTAACTTCTGTTTTGGGACATGAATCTGTGAGATTCTGGACCAATGGCACGAGAGCTGCTAACTAAGGCATATGGATAACTGAAAGGTAATTTTCAGATTTCCACAACTGAGTGTTCCTTTTGGCACTGTTGACCCAGCGTCATGAGAAAATATGGAATGAATATTCCATATCATGTAATTAAATGTGCACTTGTCTAAGTATATTGTATTTAGATATCTTTTGAATGTAAGCAGGTGAACATCTGTGCCTTAAAAGACCACAACATTGGAAAGTTTTACAAATGAGATGGCATGACAAAAGAAGGCAAGGCAGATTTTCCACAAGTTCATGTTGTGAACATTCAAAACCAGTATACGTAGAGATTGTAAAGAAATGAGACTTCATTAAATATTCATTTCATTGCAGTGGACAGTGCTGTAGAACTTGCACACATTGGTCTGTTCTACCATCAGGGTCAATGTTGTATAGCAGGCTCTAGGATTTTTGTGGAAGAACCTATTTATGAAGAGTTTGTCCGCAGGAGCGTTGAGCGAGCTAAGAAATATATCCTTGGGGATCCTCTGTCTCCTGGTATAAATCAAGGTCCCCAGGTAAGTTATAGTTATTTAACTTTTTATAATCCTGTAATGCTATGGCAAAGAGGCACTGTGATGCGGTGTACTCCCCACATTGGCTCAGAGAAGGTAAATTAGGTCCAATTAACCTATAGGCAGCACCATGAGGAGTAGCCAGGGAGCAGGGATTGATTAATCAGACATGAGACTCAGCTGGACAGGAACAGGGGGGAACTGTATAAAGTCAGGAAGCTGGCAACAGAAGGGGGCTGTAGGGAAGTAGACTGCAGTCAATCCCTGGGAGAAGGGAACTGTGTTAGGACTGTAGAGGGTAGTCCACCATTACTCCCTCAGGGGGAGTTGGGAGGCTGGCAAACCCAAAGAGGAAGGAAGCCAGAAAGGTAGGAGAAGACTAAGGGGGAAAACAGCAAGGAATAGAGTGCAGACCTTGGCTGCTAAATAGAGTGCCACTGAGTTTGAACCCGGAATAGAGGGAGGGCCCAGTTTCCCCTACCAGCTACTAGGGACTTGGCACAGACTAGACAGAGGACAGTGGACTGCCTGGGACAATTTATTCTGGAAAGACTTTGTTACCATCACCCGACCCCACCTCCCAGAAGGGGAAACACTCATAGTGATCTAGCCAGAGGGGTAAGTCACAAAGAGGAAGCAGCAGTTACTGGAATCAGTGGACCTCTGTTACAGGCACCATACTTTAAAATATACTCTATTATTTATTAGAGTCCTTTAGAGGTTTCATTGGAGGATCAGGTGGCAGGAGACCTGCATTTTATGCCTCACTGCCTTTAACTAAAGGTTCTTGGGCAAGTTACTTCACCTCCTTGTCCCAGTTACCTCTCCTATAGAATGGGGATACTACTATAGTACCTACACACCATCTAAAGTACTTTGAGAAACCTCAGATGAAGGCCATTGTAGAAGTTCAAATTATTGTCATTTCCCATCTATATTAATAAGAGATGTCTAACAATAGCATATCCAAGTATAGCCACTGTATTATAAGTGAACAGCTATGCCGAAGTCAAAGTTACTGACATTTTTCCCACTCCTCAAAGGCTTCACCAGTTCTATTCCCCAAGCTACTGCAAATTTTAAACACATTGTATCACAATTTGGTGGTGACCCATTTTGCCCTGCAAATCTTAGCCTGCTACATAAATATCCAATTAAGTGTATTTTAAAATATAACATTATGCAACGAATAGAGATTCTTTTTGATTACTTTACAGAGCTGTTAAATTGTTCCTTGTCCAAAATCTGAATAAAATAGTAGTGGGCACTGGAGGGTTTGTACCGTAAATATGCTTTTTTGTCCAATTACTCACTGTGTTCCTGATCCTTACAGAATAAAAGTATCATCTTAGAGATGATAAAGCTAGAACCTGAGAAAAGAAAACTCCCCAGATGTAATGGTAATAAAATGTTCCTCTTCCTGGCAACTGAACACACTTGAAATAATCAAAGACATCACAAAAGATGGAAAAATAATCCAAAACCACCCTAATTGAGGAGTTTGAAAGGTGTGTCCTGTTAGTAAAGTAACAACCATATCCTGGTCTGAATAAACACCACAGCCAAGAGTGGGGTGTTCATAACAATGAACTTCAGAGAATTAAGGTGTGTGTGTGCGTTTATTAGTCCAGTGTGTGGTTAATACTGAGCTAACAGGAAGCCACCCTCATGTGATTGTTGCTGTACAGAGTTTAAAATTAAGTACTTATGGTTGATATGAAAGAGGAAAACAAACCTACATCAAAAGGACTGGTCAAATTGCCAAAAGGGACATTTCTGAAGAGGTTTTAAAAGGAAAACCTTCCCCACCCCCATCTCCTTTTCTCACCCTCATTTTCATTCTTAGCTCATCAGCACCCCTTATCTTCCTCCCAGACCAGCAGAGCTCTTATCCCCTGAATCAGTGTACTGATCTTTTGTTTACACTGTTTTTCAAAACTGAATTGAAAAAAGGCTGGGCTGGGATTCAGCTGACCATTGTAAATAACAGTTACTGTTGTTACTGTTCTGAAAGTGTTTATTGTTTAATAATTATTTCAAACCTTTTCTCTTTTCTGCAAGTTCCTTGAACTATTTTGACCCCCTTCTCACTACAAAAGGCAGCAGCAGTTTGTTGTGACACATCAACCTCTTTCAATTCATCAACAACCAAAATTGAAATATTGGCATTTTTTAGTGCTGGGAAGTGAGTTAAAAGTGACTGGAAGGCCAGAAACTAGAGTTGAAAGAATAGCAGTGCACTTTGTGGGAGGAAGTGGCTGAAAACTCTCTTTTTTAGTTCTTCCCCTTTCCCTCCTACTCTAACTGCCTCTCTTCACCCTCTCATGCTGCGTTTATTTTTGTTGTTTCTCCTCCCCTGTATTCATTAAACATAATGAGCATAGGGGGTTTTGTTTTGTTCTTTACATTGTTGAGGTACCAGGGCCAAGATTTTCCAAACTGGGTGCCTAATGTTTGTGAGTCCATTTTTAGGTACCCTAATAGTGGCCTAATTATGAAAAGTGCAGAGCATCGAATAGCTCCCACATGGGGCACTTATCTTTGTATATGAGGGACCCAGTTTGGAAAATCTTGGCCTCACTGGGCACCACTGTAGTTGGTGTGCAGGTACGACATCATCAAAAGAACCTGATCAGAAGGTGACTTTGGGCAATCCATGTCTCCAGCCAAATTCTAACATGTAGGAGACACAGGTTCATTTTATTTTATTTTTTTTTTAATTGATCTGCTAGAGAAATGTCTCCTCTTTAGCCCAACACCCAGGATTGGCAATATTGCTATCTGAGATTTTATATGCAAAAGATTTATCACACAGCCATGTGAGGCTAGGAATGAGAGCTTTATATCCCATGGGGAAGCAGAGATTCCCAGCTTCACAGTGAGCCTGTGTCTTACCCTGGAAGGGCCTGGTCACGACAGTTTATTTCTATTCTCAATTTTATGACACAATGTTATTTTCGGAGGTGACTCACACATTATTACAAATTATTATTATTATTTTTAATATTATAATAGGGCCCACAAGCTTCTATCAGATTAGGACTCCATTGTGCTGGGTGCAGTCCAAACACATAGTATGAAACAGAGTCTTTCCTGAGCATCTTACAATCTAGTTTACATTATAACTGCAGTCCCCAAAGAGTTCATTTGAAAAGTGGACACAACTGACAGCAACATCCAGTTTTTCAGTTCAACATTTTCCATTCTTCAGGATGTTGCACATATCAAAGATATTTTGCCCACCAGAATAACAGTAACCTTATATATCTATTGTGTACAATAAGGAAATTGCTTAAAAGTATAGTGGGTGGCCAAGGGGTGGGGAAAACTGGTAGACTTTAATCCTCATAAATATTTTCAAGATTTTATCATAGCTTTTGTTGAACCACTGGGTATGTTGGAACCTTACAAAAGAGGCTGAAATGCCCCAGGGTTCTCTAACACCTTTAAAAAATACTATTTTATGGGAATGAGTGTGGTAATACTAGAGCTGATTAAGCTGAAGTGTTTGGCCTCCTGCCTTGTCCTTCTGTTTGCTGAGTCAACTCATGCCACTTTCCCTACTGTGTGGAAAATGGATGAGGTGCAAAACATCCATGCTGAATTATGATACCAGACCGCAAAGAATGAAAAAAGAGAAAAACAGCTTCCCAGATATAGCTTTCTGTGTATACTTTATTATCTAATCCTTGATCAGAAACTCTACCAGTTAGGTTTTAAAACACAAGCCTGATAATTGTAAACAATGGTTTTACCAGTTGACAATTGTAAGAACTAGACAAATCATGTATTACATGAGTTTTGGCTTTAAGTCAAATTTTGTAGCAAAAGTTTAGTTGCCATCTCGTCTTGCTAAAGTACTGTGTCATTTTAAGCGAGAAGATAGAACTCCCTTTGCTCCCACAGCAAAATGATATAATAATTTTACTCATGGGAAATAGTCTCATTGTCTTCATGACTGTGTGTTTGTAGGACTGAACTCTAAAACGTACCAAAAAAAATCGCTGAGAAAATGGACAATATGGGAAGGTTCTCAACCTATTTGACTATCATAAACAAGTTGTGTATTGATTTTAAGTTCTGAAACATATAGAGTTACTTGTACAAAATTTCACTACTGGAAGGAATGAAGAGTTTTGGAGTTTATTTTGCTGCCACAATAATACCTTTCTAATATGGTACAACTCTATTTTCTGTTATCAACTTTCTCATTTTGTTGGGAATGGCTTGTCTCAGTTGCATTCCCATTGTAAACTCTTTCTCCATCCACACCTTCCACATCCTGCTTGGATGAACCTGCCAATCTGATCTATGCTTGGCGTTGCTTGCATTTGTTTTTTAACTTTGGTGCAACTCAATAAACAAACTGCCATTCAAGCTCAATTCCAACAGTTATTCTGTATTCCAGCAACCTCCAGTCATAGAACAAAATGAAATAGTACTGAATTTAAATAATGCTGTGTTTTTTCCCCTTCTACTAGTGTTAGCAAAACAGGCTTGGGAAGGCCTGCCTGTGTACTTGATCCCAAACAATCCCATTGGCGTTAGTGGGTGTTAGATCAGGCCCTGTACTAGGACTGAGGGTCAGTCTCAATGATGCCCACTTGCATGGACCAACTGTAATCCCACAGATTTCAGAGTACTGAGAGAAGTCTACAATTAATGTATTTTATAGGGGGAGAATTTTTTTTTCATGCAATCAGAATATCAGCTCCTTTAGAACACTTAACCCACTGTACTATCTTATATCTCTAATTACTGATCTATATGGGAAAAGCCTGTAAAGTTTTGAGACATTAAAGACAAAAAAGTTTGTGAAGCTTCCCAGCTGTTTCATTTCCACATGTAAGATTTAATGAAGCTAGAACATTGTTAAGGCGCAATTAATGGGTTGGGAAGGGATTGCTATCAGTACATGCTACTTTTTATCCCTCCTACAATATCTTTTCATTTAGATTAATAAGCAGCAGTTTCATAAAATACTTGACCTAATTGAGAGTGGGAAAAAAGAAGGAGCCAAACTGGAATGTGGAGGAGGTCCCTGGGGAGACAAAGGTTACTTCATCCAGCCCACGGTTTTCTCTAATGTTACAGATGATATGCGCATCGCCAAAGAAGAGGTAAATAAATTCATGACAGTCTGTACTTTCACAGGCTCTCTGTTTAATTGTCTGTACAAAATATCCATTTAAAAGGTCAGTTGGGTAGATAAAAATGTTCGCAATAAATCTTTCACTCTAGGTTGGTTCAGTTTAGATTCCCTTTCTTAGCTGCTTATGTCAGCTTAGTCAACTCAGTGAAATGTGCTGGAAAGGGATAATCATCTGCCCTTCTTTAAAAAGTTCCAGTTAGGGTCTATATGAGACAACAGGTACAGTGGCTGGAACTGTTAGGTACATGACCAGAGCTAAGGTAACAGATAATAAAGAAAACAAATCTTTCAGGGATAACTTGTGAACCTCTTGTTCCCTTGATGAGCAGTTATTTGCTGCAATAGTCCCATTGACTTAAGTAGAACTGTTCTGTTGAGTAGCTGCTCCCCAAAGGGAGCAAGGGGTTCACAATTTGGCCCTGATGACTTCCACCCCTTTTGTTTTTTATTTTACATTACTTTTCATTAGCCATGTCAGAGCAGGTCTTCCACTGTATTGGTGCCTGCTGTGTTCTATCAAAGTTCTTTTGAAATCATTGGAAACTTAGCAGCATGTGTTTTGCCAAAAGTACCTAGTGCATTAGTCAGCTGTCAACAGATTGACTTCAAGTGAATAAAAAAGCCCTGGGGCTTCTAGAATGAATCCTAGAGGCCAGGGGGAACAGGAGAGTGGGTTAAAAATAGCCTCTCTATTAGATTAGAAATAGATTTGAAAGCTGTTTTCGAAAGTGTGGGTGGATCTGGAAGTCAGGTGGGAAATACACTTCCTCACCAGATTTAACACACATGAATAGCTTCTCTATTATGTACACTGATCTAGATGACACCAGGATGAGCAGAGACAATTTCAAAATGTTCAAGTTTAATTTACAATTTCGAATCCCAGAGGCTGACTTTCAGTTTGAATTTGGGGGGAAGATTCAGGTGGCTGCTTCTTTTATCCAAACCAATTCACGTAGCCCTCGTTGCAAAATTAGTACTAGATGCTGCTCCTAGTAAAATTAGGCACAAAGCTCCCATTCATTTCAGTGGGAGCAAGACTGAGCCTGTGTAGTAATAGTCCCCAGCCCTAGTTACAGAAGTATTGAATAGTGGAGCGTTGCAGTTTCTGGCTGAGAACACAGAGCTAAGCTAAATGTTCAATAGCAGAAGAAGAGCTGAGTCTAACAGAATATTTTCCTGTATAATAGTTAACTCTCAGAAGGAGAGAAGAATTAGTTATTTTACTTGGCTTTCTTGGTTAGTTGTGCAGGCACTTGTGGAGAGAAAATGCTAATAAAAGGTTTAGAAGAGGAAAAACTGAATGTCTTTTTCAATTTTAAAAATGGAGTTTACCAAAATAAATACCAAAATAATAAAGTACCGTAATAACTGGAACACTGCAGAGATCTGTAACATCCTGTAACTTCGTGTTAGGTAGTAAATGATCTTCTGTTTCTCTTTAATTATTTTTATGTTTATAATCATCTTACTTTAATTACTAGTCAACTCCATATTATTCTAACCTTGTGGCCACTTGCACTTAATACAGTACTGAACATTTTGTTATCATGCTCTAAAGCCTATGTTCTTGATCTGACTAATACAATAGGAATAAGACTCATTTGACACAAATAAATACTTTAGAAAGAAATTATTTCAAATAATAAACTGTGCTAAAGTTTCCACAGATTATAACCACTACTTTTTAAAATCTGAAATAGATATTTGGGCCAGTCCAGCAAATCATGAAGTTTAAAACTGTAGATGAAGTTATCAAGAGGGCAAACAATACTCAGTATGGGTTAGCAGCAGCAGTTTTTACCAAAGACCTTGATAAAGCATTGACATTTGCAACTGCTCTTCAGGCTGGAACAGTATGGTAAGTAACAAAGATTTAATTATCCCTCATTGATAATATTTATAAATAGCCTAGGCTGAAATAGGAGGCCATTTCAACAACACTTTATTGGGTGACTTACTGCATAAATTTTTTCTTCTAACCCTATCTGATCTCCAGGGAGGCAGATTCCCTCCTCCCGCCACCCCCAATACCTCATTTGCTATTACGTAGTATTTCTCATGAATCTGCCAGTTAAAAAATGCTGGTGACTTGATGGACACTACAGAAAAATTATAGTCAACCCTATCTTTTCTTCATACACAATACTGTGATGGCACAATATAAACTCAGTTAATAAGACTAACTTCCTTCCACACGTTACCTAAAGAAGCCCATTCTTTTAAAATTCTTCTGATGTCAGCCTTGGTAGAGTGGCACCCGGGGGATGAGCTGAACGGAGAGAGAGACTCAAATCATTAATACAGTTCTCCAAATTGAGAGTGGCCCTGGTGCACCAGTAAAGTGGCACATGGTGGTGAAAGGGATTGACAGATTTTTCAGGCCTCAAAATCTGGCCTTAGTTTGTGTTAGATCTCGAACAACACACAATTAGCACCAGTCCTTGTCCAATTAGACTTACATTATTCACAAAAAAAATACATGATTATGGGTAACCCAAACACACGCACCTTTTTACAAAAATAATTTTAGGGTTTTGATTCAAGAGTAGGTATTTTTCCTTAGATTATTTAAAATTGTATAAACCCTTTACAGAGATAACCAGTGTGAAGCATCCCAGTGTTCAGTAACAAAAAACATTTAAAGAAAGACTAATTTTTAAAAAATATTTTCTTGTCTCAAATAAATGTTCTCTGTGGAAATTTCTGTTTAATTCCTAATCCTCACTTGCCAGTGTTGAAATCAGCTGACATTAGCAGTAAGAAATAAGAGGATTAGAAGATATGGAAATGAAGAATTTCTCATTTGAAAATCCTAGAGGACTGAGTCAACTAATCAATTGAATCAGTAGAAGTCTCACTCTGCCCACACTATTAATTCTGCTAGTTTCCAGTCCTATTAACATTTTTTTCCACAGGTAATTACACTTCTTTTGAGATTTCTTGCCCTCTACAGCAAATAATATAGAATAGTGGAACTGTCATGCAGAATCCAACAGAATGTCCTGCGTGAATAGTGAATAGATTTTGTTTCTGGGAACAAACCTGAAAGACACTGACTATTCCTTAGGCTCTGAAAAACGGTGCCGTAACTTCACAGATTTTCAGTAGGAGGGAGATTTGTAATAGTTATCAGTTACAATTATAAAATTATCATTACGCCTTGAAGACCCTAAATTGTATTACAAATCCATTGTAGTACAGATCCAGTATCTACTAATGTAAATGCAAGTTATATTGTTTTACTGAACTATGAACAACATTCATGGTAAGTCCATTTAAGAAGAGCTTCAGCTGGTGGAAATCACCATGGCTCTGCTGAAACCAAAGGAACGATACTGATGCTCACCCGCTGAGAACTTGGCTCATGATGTGTAAAGTCATCTTTCTTTTTCAGGATTAATTGCTATAGTGCCGTGTCTGCCCAGTGTCCTTTTGGAGGATTTAAAATGTCAGGAAATGGACGAGAACTGTAAGTAATGTTTCAGATCTGAACACTGGGGTTTAGCTACATGAGGCTATGTCTACACTGATGGCGGCAAAGTCACTGCCGTCAGCTCGACTTATCTGGATCGACTGAGCAGTTAGTGAAGATCCGCTCAGTCGATCCAGAAGTTGACACTATTAATCCACCCCCGCAAGTGGCGTAGCGCTGCGTTGACGGGAACGCGGTTCCCATCGGCGCAGTGCAGTGAAGACAGTGCGCAGAAGAGAAGCATAGCAGTCGATGGGAGTAACGCAAGTTTTCTGTGTAGTTTGTGTAACTCCCGTTGACTGCCACCGAATCACTGGGGTAAGTGTAGACTAAGCCTGACATTCCCAAAACTCAGCTTCTGGCGACCACTTTTAATATTTCTCACTAGAATTCTTTACATAGGGTCTATAGCTTCATATATTTCAGCTAAAGTTCAGAGTTGTCCTGCTATTACACACCGTCAGGCAAATCATTTCATAAATGCCAGTAATTAAATTATTTACACTGTAGCCAGTTTTTCAAAGAATGGGCACTTGTGGTGAGGTATAAGGGCTCATGTGTACATGTGAAATTGGTATTTGTGGATGCAGTTTTCTATTTTGCATGTGCACATGAATGTTTCCAGGCAATTATCTGTTGCTCATGCATAATTTGTGAATTTCACTTTCGGTGCTCAGTTTTTGAAAAGTCAACCCATCCTGCATATTGTAACTAGGGAGGCACAAATTTCAAAAGTTTAGGAAGTTCATTTTAGTTTAGATGAACATTTCTAAGTTGACAGTCTTGTGGCAACAACATTTTAGAATTGCTTCCCAGTTCCAGTTTAGTCAAAAGTAGCCACAGAAATAGCCTTTCACAGTCTTTCAGTCCTTCTGCCTCTGATTTTGACACAAACCGGAAAGTGCAGAGGTACACACAAATGAAAAGCCAACCAAACTCTTTTGAATCTCTGAGGTTTGGTTCAGGTTCAATTTGGATCAATTGTTGTTTTATCTGAGCCAGCTCACTCATTCCTAGTTGTAATATTAGCAAATGTGATGAGTCATGTAATGAGTAATATCATGAAATTCCTGACATCATGCAAGCTCGTTGCATTAAAAACATTATGCCTTCTGATTTTAGGAACATGAATTAAGAGCAGCCATTTGCAAGTTTCCAAATAACACCAATATATCTCAGCAGCAAATTTCTATCTACATACATTAATTTGCTAACTGAAGGGTAAAGACAAAACCATAAATATTTTCCCTTTCATTAAGTCTCATGATAGGTTCTTGCATAGAAAAACAGAATCAATTTGATAATAACATATATACAGGTGTAATGCATCTGAGTTAATACTCTCTTAATATAGATAAAGGATAGGATTTTCCAAAAGCACTCAGCATTAGCCTCAATCTGCTCCTTTTGGCAAAACTCCCATTGACTTTGAAGGGAACAGTTAAACTGACACTAGACACTTTTGAAAATCCCATCCAAAGTGAAGAAATGATGATTTAAGCTATGCTATCAAAGACTGTTTTAAATGTGATATGTGTCAAATACTTGAGGAAGCCATTTCTGAAATACTGTTTTTTGAAACTACTCTTTTTTCCCTTGGAGAATAAAGAGATACAACAGTTATTAGAGAAAGATTTCACCACTGGAAATTGTACAAAAATAAGGTAAAACACTGGTATTATCTATAGAAAGGATTTTCAAAGCAGTTGAGCACCTAATTCTCATCAATGCCTCTGAAAATCTCCTCCCTCATGCTGTGTAGGAGTGCATCATCAAAGTTAATGGAGTGATATAAAAGGATAGCCAGGAGATAACGTTTCCACTGGCTTAAGTGTCTAACATAGAAATCTGAGTCATAAGTTCAAAAGAGAGAGACTAGTGTGTGTGAGAGAGGAAGAGAATTTATGGAAAAAAGTCATATGGAAAGGAATCAATGTTAATGTTATATTTCTGTAAACAACATTTGGCAAAAACTAGGGTGACCAGATGTCCCTATTTTATAGAAAATGTCCCAATATTCAGGGCTTTGTCTTATATAGGCGCCTATTTCTCCATCCCAATTTTTCACACTTGCTATTTAGTCACCCTAGCAAAAACATTTTCAAGGAGTAGTCACACACACAAGAAAATGTGTGAAAAATAACAACACTGAGAAAACAAGAAATGTGTCAGGCCAGGTCTACACTTACCTGGAAATTCGGCGTCAGTCGATGGGAGTTACGCAAACTACGCAGAGTAGCTTGCATAACTCCCATCAACTTCATAACTCTTATTATGACATTACGACAGGGTGGTATCTTCACTGCATTGCGCCGACAGGAAAAGCATTCCTGTTGATGCAGTACTACGTCACCTGAGGGGGTGGTTTTAATGCATTGACTTCCGGATCGATTGAACTGGTCTTCACTGACAGCTTAATCGATCCGGATAGATCAATATGACAGCGGTAAATTCACCACCGTCAGTGATGACATACCCTAAGGCTTATCTAGAACTTCCTCTAAAGCTAAAAAAAAACCTCATTAGGGAACCATTACAGTGAAGGTTATACCCTTTTGCTATTACAAAGTAAATAAATGAATAGACAAGATGCCTTGTGAAAGAAAGAGCTCAGTAACGAATTTTTCAGTGTAGTGTCCTGATAGTTGATAAATCTCAGTTTTTCTCATATACATATTTAGTAAGATGGTTACAGGAGCCAAGATATCATTATATTGTAGTAAGGTGTGGCTTAGCATACTATAAAAACAATCAATTATGTCTAAGCGGTGTGGCATAAAATACAAAACATCTAGGAAACTGAAAGTTAAAGCATACAGGCCATCTTGATTTCACAATGTGAAATTTAAAAGGCCACCATGATAAGTTAAAGATCAGTCAGATTTAACTTTGTTTCCTGACTTTTTTTGGTTTATGTCAAAGCCTGAACAATATTTAAACATAATGTTGTATACAATTTCTTCATTAACTAAATGTTTTCATAATAAGTTAATTATGTGTTTCATTCACCCAAGAATAAGAGTGTTAGGAAAATTCAGAAAGCTGAGGAAGGCCCTGTGAAGGGTCTCTGTAATCATGTTGGTGTATGTCATGACAAGCTCCTGATTTAGGGCTCAGAAATCCAGTTTAAAGATGTGCTAAATTTCTTCAGTAATGTTGTTTCAGACCAAAATGGAAGTCCTTTGACACATTTTTCCAGGGAAGCAATTGCTTTTGTGTTCAAAATAGCCACCAGCAGTAGCCTAGTTATGCTGAAAGCTTCCAAGGAGACCAAGAAAATGTGGCTAGTTGCACAGTACTGTAGCAGGTCCATTCTGAGACATCACTAACATGAGCAGCATTGCAGAGAGTGCTATTATTGTTTCTCGTTTATCTAGGGGAGAATATGGCATTCACGAATACACAGAAGTTAAGACTGTCACAATCAAAATTCCACAGAAGAACTCATAATGTTGCTTCAGGGCGGAATTTAGCATCTTCAAATGCTAAACAAATCTGCAAAGGTTAATTGTATTGTGAAAAATTTTACACCCCAAAGTATTCATTAACTTGTAAACAAGGAATTTGCTTATATTAACATGATACAGAATAATGTAGAAACTTAAAATGTAATTAACTGAGAAAGGGAAATTTTAATGCCTGGAACATAGCTAACAAATTTTAAAATTCTTATTGAGAAAGGACTAACTATTTTTTCAATGGGAGATATCTGTAGTGCTAAGAAAATGTGCTTTTTTTCAATACATGCTGCTTGTGCAGTTTGATGTAATATGCTATTCTAAATGTTAGATGGCAAACTGGCTTTACATTTTTCTTCATGACCTTAGCAAAAGCACTTACAAATTACTATCAGATAGATAATGTTCTATGTCTCTTTGGAAAATCATAGATTTGTTTTGGATACATTTCTTAGAATGCTGAATTTGTGCATCATGTTAAGTACTACACACGTAATCTGGATGTAAACTTATTAAAATCCACCTTCAAATCTAATGTTGTTTATTTTACTGACGTTTTAAATGGCATTTGTTTTCACTGAGCGCTGGACAGTACATGTTGTATACCACAGAATAGGCAGTACTCTCAGTTAAATGTGCTTAAGTCACTAGAAATATATTGAGTTGGCTGTAGGAAAGCTAAACTACTTAATTCTTTGGCAATGTTATTTCTGGAAGAAAACTGTCACAGATCCATAGGGCCCCGGCCAAGGTGTACAGCGACCAGGATAATCTGAGTCCAGCGATTAGTGTATGTCTGCACTTAGCACTGGAGGTGTAAATTTCAGCTCAAGGGGACATACTTGAACTAGGTCTAACTGAGCTGCCATGCTAATGATAGAGAGTAGCCATAGTGACACAAACAGTGGGAGGGGCTAGCTAACTGCCCCAAATAAGGGCTGCAGTGATGAACATGGTATAGACCCCGGAAAGACAGACAAGAATTAGATGTAGGTTCCCTTGGGGTGGTAGACCTGCATGCTTTCTTTCAGTCCTGTTTATCTTCTCCCCTTTGTATACACATACAGACACACACACACCCTTCCCTGTTTTTCTCTCTAACCTTGTCTCTCCCCTGTTTCCCTCCCTCCTCTTTTTCCTGATCCCTCTTGTTATTCTTCATCCCCTTCTCTGAGACTCTCTCTTCCCTATTTTTACTCTCACACAGCAGGGTGCCTCATACTTTGTGGTGGAGGCACCCTGTTTTGATATTATTATACAGCCCTTCTGCCCACACCCTCTCACTGCAGGCTGCCTGCGGCAACAGCAAAATCCACTTGCTAAAATGGAGTTGCACTGTGGGGCACAGAGAGTGCCGCAGCAGCACAGATCTGATATCAGCAAATATGTACAATACAGAGCTGTTGCACAGTACAGAATAGAAGAGGATTTTGTTGATTATGGGTATGTCTACACTGCAACGTAAGCTCAGGGTCTCAAGCCTAACTCCCCTTCTGTCTACACATGCTAACCCAGGGCTCAGGCCCAGGATCCCAGGACTCCACAGGGCTGGAGGATCTGAGCTTGAGTCAAGCCAAGACCCAGTTTGCTTTACAAGACTCAGCCCCACTAGACTCTTGCTTTGGGAGTCCGCCAAAAGTATCCCACAGGCCAACTTTCTTTGTCCTCTCAACAGTCAAGTTTGGTGGACTGACAAGTTTTCCCACATTGCAGCATTAACAAAGGGTTAAAGCAGCCATACTGGGGAGGGCACAAGGACATCTAAATGGTTGGACTCAGGCCCGCATAAGACAGTGTTGATTCTGGACCCTGAGGTTGGGACCTAGTGTTCACCAGTTCTTAACCTGGGGTTACAAATGAGTATAGACACTCAAGTCCTAGGTTACAGAACCCAGAGTCTGCTAACTTGACTTCTACTAAGCTTGGGCTTACATTGCAGTGTAGACATACTCTATGATACATTTGTCAGTTATTAACGGAGATAGGCCTAAATCAAAACCCAGATAGGAACTTCACATCTGGTCCCATCTTCAGATACAAACAAACTCCCCTGGACTTTGGGGGAGGTAATATCAGGATCCAAACCCATATCAACACAGGGTTCTATAGTATTCTTTTCTGGATGGTGATACCCCCCAAACTGACTCACTCATGCTCAGGAACAGCCTCCTCACACACATTTGGAGAATAAGTAGGATCCACAGTCCAGCTCCAATCTCCAGAAGTCTAAGGGGTAGTAGGAGAAATTGAGCAGAGAGAAAAGTAAAGAGGCAGAATCAAAAGTGGTAGAAATGCAAGATGATAATGGTGGAGGTTGATTGTACAGAGGGGAAAGAGAAAGAGAGAAAACACTGATGATAAAATAGAGGCCAAATCAGAAAACAAAACCTTCTTGATGGAAAAAAGCAAGGAGGGGTTCAGGAGGAGGAAAATGAAGCAAAACCCTTAAAGATGAAAAAAATTGTAGAAAAAATAACCTTAGTGGAAACATGGATACTGAAAAGAATTAAAGACTTGGCAAGATATGCAAGGCAAAGTGGAGTCTAGAGGTGGTATTTTATAAAGCTATGATTTTTGCTTCTACTGAAGTCAGTGGCAAAAGTCTGATTTGAGCAGAGTTAAGCCAGCAGTGACCACCTGTCTAAAATTTCAGCCTAGAAGAAAAACAGAAAAGAAGGCACAGAAACAGGGGCCATTGAAGGGGCTGAATTCTGTCCTTAGCGATATGCATATAACTTCAGTTTTTAAAAATTATGTAATAGCTTTATGCAGTATTTTGAATCTGAATTCATTGTGGTTTGGCTGTTTCTAGCACAAAAGATACCTGAACATGTTCCCAGTTTTGCAGATGGAGAGTGATACCACTTGCCCTCTTTCAATCGTTTGAAAACGTGACACACACAGCTATCTGGCATTTAATACTGGCTTTAAGCTCCTGTCTTTGCAAACACCTTGGGTCAGATGAGTGGGTATATAGGTGGGTATGAGTGGGTATATAAACTCTGCCATTCAGCCAAAGAGGAACACACAATATTTTCCTGCAGAGCTATGTCTAACATTGGGTTAATCTGATGTCGTGCTGAAGTTGTTCTCAAGGACTGCCAATGTAAAGAAATACACCTTTTGGCAATTAAATAAGGCGAAAAGACTAAACATGCTTGTGTTTGTCCAAAGGGTTTGAGATATGTCTGAATGAGGCAAACCAAGGTACTGTAGCCCAGGTAACATGAGAAGGTCAATCAGGTGTAATTGTTTTACAAAAACATCCAACTCGGGAGAGTTTCAGAATATATGAAAGGCATTATCCATAAAGGCCCAAATCCTGCTCCCACATGCAGCTTGAGTAACTCAGCTGGGGGTTGGAGGAATCCTCTCTAGAGCTGGAGCAGAGCCACTACTACAACTTCCATGGCCTTTGTACCCACACTCTCCACAGCAGGGAGAGGGGTTTAAATGGAGAATGTGCATAGGATAGATTCTGCAGCCACAACCCACCCTGCCTCCAAAGAGATCCTAACTGCAGCCACAATAGAAGCCCTGGTCGAGGTTTCACTCTGTGAGCACATAGGTGGCACATCCCCTGAGTCAACTCCTGGTATCCTGTCCCTCCCCATCCATGCAGCAGAAATGCAGTGGTTTCACTGTGTCTAAGGCTGTCCTCAGTGCCTGGAGGATGTGGACTTGGGGAGAAATTGAGGCTTTACATGACAGCACAGTAAATATAAGTTATGTGTTTACCATAGCACTTTCAATTATATTTTCAATGGGTCTCCTTAACTATGCCACGATATTATGGACTTCATCCATCTGCATGCACAACCTTTTGCAATGGCATGTTCAAATGGGTATAATGGCTTGTACTCACTCAGTTTGTGCATGCATTCATAAGGTCTTATGCTTACAAATATTGCAGAGGCAATTGAAGAGATCCTTTCTTTCTGGGCCTCATTCAGTAGTGTGTTATTCCTGTTTTTTGACAGTACAACTCCATGGAAGTCAATAGTATACAACAGGAGAAAGGCAATGGCTGATTCAGCCCTCAGTGGAAACTGTTATTTAGCAGGTCTGTGAAGTTGTGTCCACCATTTTAGAGTAAGGTTCACTGGAAAGGTGGTCTTGTTCCATGTTTTCAAAGCTGAAAAAAAGGTTGCTCATGAGGTCTCTGCCAAATTTATTTATTTTATAAATTAGCTTTAAATAATAAAAAGACACATATTCAACTGTCACAGACCAGCTGGTCCCTGTGAGTAGACCAAGCATTGCTCCCTTGTGTTGGAATTGATGACCCACTTAAGCCAATTAAAGGGGGCAGGGCTACCCCTGGGGCTATAAAGACCAGGCAGAGGGCAGGAAAAAGAGGAATGAGTAGAAACCATAGAGCAGTGAAGTTAACACCCTGTTATAGGTCCCTAGAGTAAGGGGCAAGCTACTCAGGGAGGTAGCAGACTTAGCTGGTACTAGGAAGCTGCAAGATTCAAAGGAGGATCACCAGAGCATCTGGGAGGGGAGGTTGTGAAATCCTGTGACAGAGGGTGAGTTAAGGATTGTACTGATTAGCTTATGTTTGAACAATAAACAATGTTAAAGGAGACTGGGCATGGCAGTGTATGTTTGGAAGCTGCCAAGAAGACTTGCCATGTCACAACATTATAATACAATAAAATCCCAGTAGCATTTAAGTAATTCTTTCAACAGGAACTCACCCAGCTAGTCATCTACAAAGGTTCTTTCCACCCCTCTTTCATTATAGGAAACATACTCTCAGGCTTTCCAGAGACCCTCTCAAATAGGTATCTTTTGCAGCATGCATGGAACGTCACCAACTTCAGCCTATTTCAGACCACGTGGAAGAGTAAGTTCCAGAGTCCCTGCAGTCCTCCCAGAGAATACCTTGCCAGCTGTCCCCTCTTTTTATAAAGAGAGGGATGTAGCTTGACGGCCTGTGCTGACCACAGTTGTTGCAGTGTGGCATGGCAAGAGAGGCAGACCAGCTTGGGCCAAATAAATGTAGCTGTTTGAATCCCCTGGTTACCTAGCAGATGAGCTGTTGGAGGTTCAGATCCTAAGATATACAGCAAGACTTGGAAAAAACAATTCAAGACTGTGAGAGTGCAGGGGTTACTAATGTGGCTAAAAAATTAAAATTCCCTGATGAAGTCAGGCTTACAATAAGATACAAAGCACGAGAACTTGGCAGCCAAAAAGAGGGGAGAACTGATCCAGGTGTAGGGAGTTGCACAAAAGCCAAGAGCGTGAGCACAATGGCAGGCATCTAAGAAGCAAGACTAGGAAATGAGAGCAGAGGTAAGGATCCGGGTGAGATTATATAGGGCTTTAAAGGGAAGGATGAGGAGCTTGAATTTAATGCTGCAAAAGATGAAACCACTAACTTTGCTTCTCGGCAGTCCACAGTATCCATTCCAGGAGAGGTTCCTCCTGAAAATTCCACCTGTGGATATATTAGACCTGTATGATTGTTGCAATATCCCCTCTTTTCATTCAATGCATGCTCCAGTTTTACTGACTTGAAGGCTGCCTAATACCCATTTACTAAAACCTGACATTTAAATATTTCCTTTTAAGGAAAAACCCACTTTAAAATCAGTGGCAGAGTGAAAGCAGACTCTCTGAAAATTGGGAATGCTCGTTCCCTTGGAACTTAGTGGGAGGCCCTATAGAAAGTTCTCAGAGTCTGAATTATAACCTTTGCCAGGCACAGAAAGAAACAGTGGCTTGATGAATAAACTGCTCTGGAAACAAAAAATTAAAGAGCTGCAAGACCAGCATAAACTGATTTAGTCAAAGTGTTACATAGGAAAGACATAAATCACTTGGTGTATGAAATATTGGACAGGGATACAGGTCCAATAAACAGACCTGGGGATAGGATGGGTTGATTGTTGATATTTGAGTTAATGAAACAGTCCTCAAAGGGCAAAGACAAAGATGATTCACCCGCTGTATAATAAACTGACCTAGAAAGCAGAAGAGACCACAGCTGCTTTTGCGCATTACTACCAGCCATCATACAGTGAACAGGGAGATTTAGGAGACATGTTAGTCAAAATAAACAGGGGTTTTGGGGGGTGGGGATGGAACTCAGCTAAAGCAGCAAAATGTTCCAAAGAGAAAGCAGCTGCCATAAGAGAACCTTTGGAAACAGGCAAGCAAGAAGAGACAAATCTTTGGACATAGTTGGTATGGAGCTGACTTCAGTGAGACTTACCTACCAGAAATGGGTTTGAATGTGTTGAGGGCTCTCTTTTGTGTTTCATCAGAAACAAACTACCCCTAAGACAGGCAAACGGTCACCATTAGGAAATTATTCCAATATTTGAATGAATGTGCCTCATGCTGCAGACAGGCTTTTAGATTATTACTAAATAATAGCAAACTACTTGGCAGTTATGATTAAATGTTTGCCACACCCTGATCAAAAGAGGAGTCCAGCCATGCAGAATAATCTGGTGATTTCAGACAAGTGTTACATGTTTTGAAACAAACCATTGAAGCTGGGCACCATGTTCTTATCGCAGATGCAGAAAAAACATTTAGCAGAATTAGCTCTGTCTGCTATAGAATCTGAGGGGGGTTGATAACTTGATTTAGGAGGGATATACACAACACAATAACAGTACTTTCCTTGATGACTGCCTGACTCATAACAACTCTCTTCAGTGTAGCATTGTCTTCTTACAAGATGTTGGCCTTCCAAGTGATAACAGATGTCAGGGCCTTGCAAGTTGGCTTCCAACTTGAGACTATATCAGTGATGTGGAGTCTGGGTATGTTGTCAGTGCAACTTGTTTTTTGCACATATACACCAGTCCTGAAACAGAGGTGTCACAAACAGCATGCAGGCTGTCCATTCTTTCATAGACCTCAGCCCAAATGCCAATTCCCAGTTCCAAGAGAGCAACGCAGTCCCCAAAATTATCTTAGAGTAGCAGTTCTCAACTTTTGCGGTGGGTCTCCCAAGGGAGGCATGGGAACGTGTTAAGGGAAGCATGAGCTGTGCGCTATTTTTGAGAGCTCTGGCTGCGAGCTCCAGAAGGGCTGGGGCTCATGCAGAAGGGCCATGCACACCCTGGAGGGAGGAATAAAGGGGACAGCTGGAGTCCCGCCACCCAGGTTTGGGCTCTCCTTCCTCACCCCACTTTCAAACCCTCATGGGGAGGCAGCTCAGGATCAGAATCTCCTCCCTGTCCCCCGGTCCCTCACCTGGAGGTGAGGTCACTTTTCACATTGCCACCCTTATTTCTGTGCTACTGGCATGGCACTGCCTACAGAGCTGAGTACCCAGCCAGCAGCCTCTGCTCTGCCTTCAGGGCGGGGTTGTGGTATATGTACTTGTGGGGGTGTAAAAGACTCCAGACACAAAGTGGGGGAGGGCAGTCAACGAAGTTTAAAGAACCACTGGTTTAAAGAGAGTAAGGCAGGGAGCAAATTCTCTTGCTGCTTGCCACAACTCTCCTAAAAAAGGCCAACATTACAGTATTTTTTCAAAGATTGAACACTGCTCATGCACAAACCAAAAGAATTTGTAAGACTATCTGTAAATGTTCCCAGCAGTTCTTAAAACTGGCAGATACAGCTGCAGCTCTAACACAGATATGATGTTAACCGGCTGCTATTCGCTGCATCTCCATCTCCCAAGCTTGTCACAGGGTGCCTGGCCCTTTTCAGAGGGAGCAGGGGCACCACACAAGTGACTCATTAGCTGTCTTTAGGCTGGGTTTAAATGAAGGCATCAGGATCTGCAAAGATGTAGGTGAGAAGTGCCTGAGAACAGAGGACAGATGGAAGGAAAGGAGGGAGTTGCAGGTGTAACCCATCTGCCAGACCGCGTCGGCAGCAGCAAGGGCCGGGTTCTATATCTAGGGGTCCCTCTCAATGATACAACACCAAGCCCCCACCAAGTCACCTGGGAAATTACACACTATTCCCTGGGCGCCCCCAAAGGGCAATACTTCCCCTCTCGCAAGCACAGAGTCTGAGTGTAGAAAGAAACTTTTTAATAGCAGAAGAGAGGTAACACAGCACTGGTTTGGGAAACAGTGCAAACAGAGTTCATGAACTCAATGAGCCAAACCCCTCCCAGAGTACAGGGCGTGTCCTTCACCTCTCACTTCCTTCTTCCCCCTGTTCTGACTGTCGTATTTGCAATGTCCACCTCTTGGGTGTGGCTCCACCCCCTATGCCGCTCCTGTCTGACACAGGCTTGACCAGGCCCCTCTGCTGCTGTCTCCTACCGCCTTCGGGCCTCGCTGAGTCCCCGACCACTGGCAGCGACCACGCCTGTTTTCCACCAACCGCTGGCTCCGACCACACCTGGCTCCCGCTGACTGCACCGGACTGGCACCGACTGTGCCGACCCCTCTGCCAATCGCTGACCCGGCTGGCACCGACTGTGCTGGCCTTTCCGCCGACCCTGACCGCACCAGGCTGGCACCAACTGTGCCAGCCTCTCCGCCGACCGCACCGGCACCAACTGTGCTGGCCTCTCTGCCAACAGCTGACCACACCAGGCTGGCACTGACTGTCCTAGCCTCTCACCAGAGTTGCCTGGTGCTCACTCAGCTCTGTTAGTTGTCAGGCAAGGTTTCCCAGATCCTCTACTGGTTCAGCTCTTAGTGATTTCAGCTCATGGGTAAACCTTCTGCTGACATACAGGAAATGTCCCTGCTTTCAAGAAACAAAAGACTCCAAGATGAGTCATTAATTCTACCTTTTAACAATGGGGAGAGAGAATCACTCCATGCCTGGGGGCAGCCCTTTGCCAGGGCCAGTGCAATCCCAACAGGAGACTGCTCCTGCTCCTGCTCCCCCTTCCTGCTCCTGCCCCCTGTTCCCACTTTCTTGGGGCTTGGTTCCAGCGTGGGGGCTCCCTGACAGGACTACATCTCCCATGATGCAAAGTAGCCAAGTGACTTCAATGAAGTACATGGAAGTTCAACCAAGGGAGAGACTAGAGTGCATCATGGAAGATGTAGTCCAGCCATGGCACTGTCCGCAGAGGAGAATGGGACATGGGTGCCTTGAACTATGATTCCCAGGAGGCACTACAGTAGGTCAAACAAACACAGATTAATGTGGAATTGAATTAATTCATTTCAATATTGACTTTGCAGAAACTGCATTTTACACTGAAAAAGCTTAGATGGAAAATTCCTAACCAGCTCTAACCTAAAGATTTTAGAAACAGTTAATAGGAGAAATATTTGGATTATTCTTCCCTTACTTTCAGTCAGGAAAATTGGAGTGGTAAAAACAAGCCTTTTGATAGGCATTTTATTTTGTTTTAGAGAATTTGTCTATCTTGATCCACAAAGAAATCTTATCAACTGATAAACACATCCCCAGATTCTTATGAGGCATGTGACGAAGAGGAGGATTAAATATAGACTACTTCTGACTGTAAATGGGCTTGAGCTCTAGCTCTTCTTAGCTCTGTTAAGTACCACTACACAGCATAGCTAAAATATCTGTTTGATTGAATTTCTAGTTCAGATGAATGGGCATGAAAATTGAGCTAGTGACCTTCCCTCACTTGTCCTTAGGTTCAGGTCTATTTATTGATTTTTATTTTTATTTTTTGCAAAGATAAATGCAAACAAGCTCAATTTAATATCTGAGTTAATAATTACAATAATTTGGCAACAAGAGGAAAAATAATAATCTCCATTATCCAACATAGTAACGATTTTTGACATTCCTGACACCACTCCATGGTTTTCGTGTGACCTCAGTCAGAATGGAAAGAAAATACATTACTTTTTCTGGACTGATACTTTCAAAATGTGTATGTAAGATCTCACAGAGTGATTTAACAGTTTAATATATAGAGGAGAGACTTCAACCAAATTTTCATCTGCAACATGGCTTATTCATTGGACATGTTTGAATCCACACTGTGGGAAATCAGAAATATGAGCAGGTTCAAAGGACAAGTTGCATTGATGCATGGGACTGAATAAACAAACCTTTGAGCCAAATTCTTCTCATTTGCACCAGTATAAATTGGAGTGTCACCATGAAACACAGGACACAAGAACAAATGAATATAAAATGGCTATCAGTCAGTTTAGGCTTGAAATTAGATGAAGGTTTTTAATCATCAGAGGCATGAAGATCTGGAACAGCCATCCAAGGAGAGCAGTGGGGGCAAAAAACCTGACTGGCTTTAAGACTGAGCTTGATAAGTTTATGAAGGGGATGATATGATGAAACTGTCTACAATGGCATGTAGACAATCTGCAACTGCTAGTAGCAATATCTCCAACAGCTGGTGATGGCATACTAGATGGAAGGGCTCTGAGTTACTACAAAGAATTCTTTCCCAGGTGTCTGGTGGGTCTCTCCCACATTTGCAGGATCTATTTATTGCCATATTTGGGGTCAGGAAGGAATTTTCCCCTGTGTCAGATTGGCAGAGACTCTGGGGGTTTTTCACCTTCCTCAGCAGCATGAGGCATGGTCACTTGCAGGTTTAAATTAGTTTGAATGGTGGATTTTCTGTTACTGGAAGTCTTTAAATCATGATTTGAAGACTTTGGTAACTCAGTCAGAGGTTATGGAGCGGGTGGGCAAAGTTCTGTGGCTTGCAATGCTCAGGGGTTCAAACTAGATGATCATGATGGTCTCTTCTGACTTTAACGTTTATGAATGCCAGAGTGGATCAGACCCATGGTCCATCTAATTCAGTATTTTATCTCTGGGAGTGGCCAGTATGGATGCTTTGGAGGAAGGTTTAAGAACTCCACATAAGGCAGATTTGGGATAACCTGCTGTGCAAAGTATGGCTAAGAGTTAGAAGCTGGCTTAAACCCTTAAGCATGAGGTTTATTTTCTCATTGAAATCAATGGACTTATTCCACTTTAACACCAGAATCTGAGCTATTGTGTATATAAAGGCAAAATAAGAAATGGATTTCTGAAAAACTACTATGGAGGGGGACTGGATAAATTATAGAGTTTAGAGAATGCCACAATAATTGCCTACAAATTTTCACTCAGACTGAAAAATTAACAAAATGGAGCCCACAGTCACATCCCCATGTTTTTCTGTGAATGATCAGTTTTACTCACAACAAAGTGCATTGAAGTTATTTAAGGTCATGAACTTGAGTCCTTGAAGACAGGGCAAGGTAAACTCACTAGGTGTGGTCTAATTTATGGGACTGGTTGCAACAAGGGGGACTGGATAGGATTTCTTGAAACAGATGCAGTCAACTGAGCCAGGCAAGGATCTGACTGTGTCCATTGCAGCTAGGATTGAGCAGGTACATGAAATTACTTTGTGTGAATGTGAAGCTAGAGAACTCGATTTGAACACTGCGCCCAGATAATAAACTTTATACTAGTCTAATGTTTCTAAAAATGATGCCACATGGAAGGTCTGATTGGCACAGAAAGGAATCCTTAATCCTGTTTATCTGCTACCTTTCCCTGAACTGCTGCCTCCCCTGGAAGGCCCCACTAACTTCTTCAAGCCCTCTTGATTATCAAATCAGGGAACAGAAACAATTCTAGTTGGCTTAAGCAATCATTCATTACTAACCAATAGAGCCCAGCTTTTTAGTATTGGGTACCAAACATGTACAACATGGTTAATCCGCAGGATAAACATAATTTAATGAATAGATTTGAATGATGAATACATTAAAGGAAATCATTATCCATTTGCAGACATTCCTCATGAAAAGAAGGGTTCTAAATTCATAGAGCAAATTACTCACTGCAAATTACTTGTTCAGTTCTAATAGGCTAATTACTGTATATTCTCCCTGCTCTATCATTTCCCCTTTGGCAGGTGTTTAGTGAGAGACAGACGAGTGATTTCTTCTCTGCACTACAGATTACCACAGTACCCATGATTTTTTTAAAAGATGTTTAAAATTAAGATTCTAAATCCATATTTAGACCCTTAAATTAAAGGCCCGATACTCAAAATTACTGACCAATCAATAGCTCCTGTTAACTTCAATCTATGATTTAGGTACTTCAATATCAGTTTAATAGCCTAACTTTAGGCACCTATTTTTGAACATCTTCTCCATTAACTCTGAACAGTGCTGAAAGGGCTATGGCCCAATAGCACACTAGTCATACATATGTTTAGACTAAAGTCTTTCTGATCCCAGGTGCCTAGTAAAACATCAGAAGTTTGGGTGACAGGTTCAGTAACATTGGTGCAGGGAAGCGTAGGTTACATCTCCCTGCACCTCCAAGGGCCAATGTACCCCAAGGGGGATTCAGCAACCAACTGCCTCAGGGTTCCTACCAGGAGGAGGGGAGGGGACAATTCTGAATCTTGTCAGAGCTCCAGAGGGTCTTGATGGGTGGGAGTTACTAGGGGGAGATATTGGCATTCCATGGCCCTCCTAGTCAAACATCCTTCTCAACTACAACCATCTACTTTTTAAACTGTGCTATCCCTCTTATGGTCCCCATTGCACAGGGGAAATTGAAGTCACTTTCTGCCACCTCAACCTCCCTCCCTGATGAGCTCCCAAGAGCTGTCACAAGTAATATATATTCTGTAATATTTCACTTCACTGTGGTTGAGGAAAATACACTATTGGCTTTATCAAAAGGAGCAACCTAGAGATATTCAGAATTTTGACAATGACTGAAGAAAAATGCATCAGAATCACCTGACTAATGATAACGGGGCAACCAATATGCTCTTGGTTCCAGAAACTGCACAAGGGCTAAGAAACAGCATGTATCCACATGTGTATCAGGTCACCTCAGGACTTGTTTACTAAAAGATTGATTTTCATTAATTCTATATTTATACCTCACTAGATGAATGGTAACAATCAACTGAAATTATTTGGAACCATTATTGTTAAGCAATAATATCATTAAGCAGAGTTTAATGAACCTAGGCTCTATAATGAACAAAACAGTCTCTCTTAAGGTGTGTGTGCCTCCCCCCTCCCCCCTCCCCCCCCCCCCCAATGCTCTTGCCTTGTGCTGAGTCACTCTGCTTTTCTTCAGAGATGTCCTAGTTACCTGCAACAAAGAAAAAAATCTGTGTATTAGTCTCTGCACTGATGTAAGACAGATCACGTCTGATCATATGCTCCTGTCTCAATAACTGCATGATGTTACTTCCTTTTGTGTGGATGCTGTACTCATCATCACTAAACTGTTACCAGATTTGCCCATCACCATGGGGTATGCTCATTTATTAGGGTTACCTTCTTGGAAGGGGGGTGTATGATTCGAGGGGTGTGATTAGGGTTACCTTCCTGGAAGGGAGGTGTGATTCTAGGGTGTGATTCTATTAATGTACTGCTTGTGTTACTTGTGTGTTCATATGACTACAAGTCTCCTCCCAATGGAGCTATCCTGCAAGACCTAAGGTTTTCAGGGCTGGGTTCCTCCAGCCCCTGATTCAAATAAACCTCCCACAGATGCACACACACATTCCAGATTAACCGAGTGTGTCTGAGCGGACCGGGCTATCAGCACTCTCAGCTGACCCCTTATATGTCCCTGAACTCAGCAGGCTGGGTGACACAGCACTTTCAGTGGCCACCCTTATATGCCCCTTTGCACCGCACCAGAATAGAGCACACTTCTGAGCAGGCTGGGTCCAAACAGTACTTTCAGCTGCCCCCCTTATATGCCCTTAGACTCAATCAGGCTGGGTCAAACAGCACTTTCAGCTGCCATCCTTATATGCCCCTGTACTCCGTAGGCTAGGCAGAGCAGCACTTTTCAGCTGCCTCCCCCCTCACTCTACAATTATTCTAGCAGTAACCCCCTTGATGAGCAAACCCCATAGGATTTTTGGGCACTCCAGGGATCTTTGGCTTAGGTAAAAGAAGCGTTGCTGCAGAGCAAGATATAGAAGCCCAGAACACAAAGGAATAAAAGAAGTTGGGAGAGAAAGACTGGCAACCAGCATGATTATAACAGTTAATTTATTGCCAGGTATATAAAACTTAAGATGCTAACAGTGATACCATGCAAGGAGAGAAAAACAATACTTACAATACTACACAATTACACAATACTACACAATTACAGTTGGGGTATTGGAGAAAGCTATCCCAGGTTTGATTACAAAAGTAGAAAGTCATGCCTGGACTAAAAGAGAGAGAGAGAGTGTTGAGGGGTGGAGATGGGGTGCGGGGGGGTCCTCACCACTCCATGCAGCTCAAAGGTTCCCAGGAGACAGGCTGTTCAGCTTAGGGTCTGGAGCACTTGAGACAGGCAGAGGCCCCAACACGATCAGTCAGGAAAAGGGGGAAGTTCCAGTGGAACTAATGCAGAATTTGGATCCAGGCATCAGAACAGGGATTTGAACTTGGGTAGGGGTTTTTGTAGACACCAGGTTTGTTTATGGGTAAACAATGTCTCAAGGAAGTATCCCAGAGTGGTTTTCTTTATGCTGGACAAAAGGAGCTGATCATTCCTGGCTATGGGCAGTGTTCCTTGAGGGAGCTCACAATGCAACCAGGCAGATGCAGTGTTTTGCATATCAATAACTAGAATGATCTGATAGCTGCGGAGCTGGACATGTGCAGGTGTGAGTTCATTTACAACAAGAGCAGAGATCTCCCATCATGCAGTGTGTCCCTGCTTTGCCAATCCCAGAGTTCAGTGAGGTCCCTGCTTTGGAGGTTGGTTCTCCATAAGCTATGCTAATTCTTGTTCCATCTTCGATGTAGATGAGGCTTCTGTTCTCCATTCAATATGCGGATTGAGATGCCTCCTTTTTACATCGTTGATGTAGATGAGGCTATCACCCCTGTTAGGAGGTTTTTGGTGTGTCTTCCACTGCCTTTTCATATTGAGACGCCTTTGATTTCTGGTTCAAGCAGGGGCTGGGGGCGGGATTCATATGAGCCAGAGAGAGTAAGGGTTTTGCGTCCTGGTTCCCCAAGAACACAGAGTTGCCAGGTAACAAAACCAAGAAAAACACTTTTTTAAACCTTAATGTTTTATCTGTCACTTCCCATGCCTTGTTAAATACCAAGCCTGGAATGATGGGTCATGGATGCCTCTATTGTGGTCCAGGTGGTTACTTCACTGCCAGATATAGTCCTATTGGTACACATAGCACCAGAGACATCTCAGGTAACTTGTTTTTAAGATATGCCCTTCTTTGGTTGAAAGACTTCTTTTTATTAATGTATTTGGCATACTATCTTGTAAGGAGTGCCCATCCATGAAAACAAACAAGAAATAGATGAAATGTAGAATAAGTATTGATCACCTGTGACCCATGTACACATCAGAAATTGTGTGAATAATCCTAGTACCTGCTGCTGATATGGTCTGTCATAGATACAGTGGAATCTATTTATCAGAACAGAATGAAATGACACAAAATGTATCTTGATAATGTGGTTCCCTTAACACCCAGATCAGCTGCTTGGAAGGAGAGCTGGGTGAGTGGATTTGACCCAGAAATGTAAATGACTCTTTTTGCACTGGCACATTTACGTAAAAAGCTATTACAGATAATTAAGAATGCTCTCAGGCAGTGTATTGTGCTGAATGCTAGAAGTTCCCATTTTGTTTAAAGCACTCACTTCACCAAAGGCCCCATCCTACACCCACAGAAGTCAATGGAAACACTCCCAGTGACATCAGTGAATATTGAATTATACACCATCAATTGTGTCAGGCTGGGCACAGGAGTTGGGCTGATATGGGAATTGACATACTGAAACCAACCCATGGCCCATCTGTCTCCAAAGTTGCTAGCTCCAAAGGCTTCAGAGGAAGCTGCAACACCATAGTAGATAAGTATGTGATAATCTGCTCCCTAAGAAGACCTCCTTAATTGTTATTTGGTTTAAGCCTGACACATGTTTTCTTCCCTTCCCGTTCTGTTATTAGAATTAAACTGTAATAATTCTGGATATCCATGTTCATATAAATATCCAATACCCTTTGAATATTACTATGTGCGTGGCAGAAGAATGAACTGTCCGCCAAGTCCTGTTGCTTCGTTGACTTTGGAACATTGCTGTTTCACATTTTTAGAAACATTTCATCTGAAAGTCTTCGAATAAGTTGAAATGTGAACCCACAAGATTCCACTTAAGTCTTTTTTTTTTTTTTGTTAAACAAACCAACTGGCCATCTTTAAAACAAACCATTCTTTTTGAATGTGTAGAATAAATAATTTTGAAGGTGAGACCTTTAATAATGGCATCCAACCAGGGAAATGTATAACAAATGTGAGAGCAGAACAAAGAGCACAAGAGTGGAGAGAATCCAGCAACAAGTTAAATATTTAAAAGTAAAATTCTCATTGTGTAAAGAAGACATTACATGATTACACAGAAAATATCTGTTTAATTTTTTTCTCATTACACTAGTTGTGAAATCACTTGCTGCTCTGAAATACAAATGCAAAAAGGCCATCGCCCCATGAGAGAGAGAGTGCACACATGCACCTACACCTAATACAATACACAGCACTAGGGCCAAATCCTGCTCACTTTATGCAACCAAGTAGCTGTCTAAATGGGATTTCTCATGTGGGGTAAGATTCATAAAGCTAAATCTTGTTAATTTTTTAACTCTCTTACTGGCTTAATTTATAATATTAAAATTTAAATTATAATAAACAACTGAAGTGGTTGAAAGAAATCATGACTCCTTATTGGCAAGGGAGAAGATGTTTTCAGATAAGAGTTCAAATTCAGTGGGAAGATACACGAAAGCTGTTCCAGAAGGTAGAAGCTGCAATAGAGAAGGTTTACACACCACTAGATTGGGAAAAGGAGCAGAAAAGGAGGACAATCATAGTCTTTTTACGCGTGCAAACACATACACATTCTCTCTCCCTCTTGATTGACCTGCATTATTAGTGGTGGCATCATTCAGATGTGTCACTAAATCAAAAATTTCACCTATTGCAACCTCTAATAAATCGTCACATTTATCAACCACCTTCATCTAAAAGCTCAAAACCTCAAGGTTTATAGATTAGAAGAGAGAATCCCAGAAAAAACCTATGTTAAGTGGAAGTTAAAGTTGAGCATGTATATCAGTAATTTAGGGGGGGAAATTACAGTAATTATCATTATTACTTGTAATAATCACCAAAACAAGCATTATAATCTTGGGAAATTAAGAATTAAGGTTAAATTTAAAAGACATCCAAACATGTTAAACTATGGAAATGCACCCAGATGAGGCACCTAAACACACTTAACTGCCTTGGAGTGTTGTTATGTTATCCAGTTATGACGAAGGCATTTTAGCGTGTATGGTACCAGATAAGATTAAACTGATTTTTAAAGACATATTTACATTTTCCATAGATCTTTCTCCTGGTGTTACTACAGGAGACATATCTTCATAACAGAAGAGATCAGTTCATCCCCCATTAAAATGAAGTGAATACCAGGACCAGGTTGCATGACGCCCAGTGTTCATGGCACATAGCATGACATAGTAGTGAGGCTTTCAAAAGTGAAATGAGCTGAGCAGAGACTAATCTACTTGAAACTTGATTCCATATCCACGGCATTTGTGACAAGCTGATTTTGTTTACCATTTGCTTTATTTTGACTTTGACTTTATCTTGACTTTGCCATAATTCAATAGAAATACATTGCTCAACAAAAATGCAGCAATGGTTAAAGGCAGATCAGCAGATTAGAGGAATATTTGCAGGATTTATATAAAAGGAGATCTTAGCCTCCCAGCAGGGGATTGTATGACATTACTTTAACTCATTTGGTTTGTCAGCACAGGTGGGCAACCATGCATTGAAAATGGGGATATCATGACCTTTGGAGGCAGGGAAGGACTTCCCCTATTTAAAATACAAATATATCTAATCCAATTATCTCTTTGGGGGTAAAATTATGATGTTTTGGAGCACGGGGCAGAGCCACACTGCACCATTTAACAGAGAGTCTTCATATGCTATTTGCCCATTTTCCTCCCACAAACTCACTTACCAGTTCTGGATATGTGACCTACACCCTTTCACTCCATCCCTCATTGGACTATACCCCTGGGATGGCAGAGTAATCTGTAGCAGATGTGGGAAAGGGAGAAGTGTTTGCACTGAATCTTGAGCCAGGCAGCAGAGGATACCAACAGGATGGCTTTGTAGGGGCTCCAGATTTGCTTGAACTGGCCTTGGAAGGAGGAACAAAAATTCCTTCAAGCAATGGAGGATAGCTTCAAAACATGCTAGCCAGTACTGTAAGCAAGTAAAAATGACCACTGCTTGGGCAGAGATGTAAAAAAACAGGATGACGGGATTTTGCTATATATCTCTGGCACAGCATAGAACAAACACTAAAATTACAGCCCCATGTAAAAACTAAAATAGAGAAAACAATAATAAAACAGTTATCTTAATATCTCAGAGATCTCTACTGCATATGTTAACAATCAGGCAACTTGTATTGCTCCTGCTCGGTGTGGATTGCCATTCATATCTGCTTTCTTTGCCCTATCCACCCTTCTTTACAGTTTGTTTTTGTGTTTTTCCTGTTTCTCCTGCTAGATTTCCCACCCTGCACTGGATTTCAGCCAACGCTGTTTCAAGGGGCTAAGAAGGACCTTTTCCACATTTGCAGAATGGCAGCTAGTGGTGGGGGTTATGGGTCTTCCTTAGAGCACACAAGAGTTTTGGCTAGGGAGGTGCTTTTTGCAACTGTATGGCATATGTAGGTTTACTGTGTAGCAGGCTGAGTTGCCACAGCAGTCCCTGTTTGGATGGCATGTGGCTGGATCCTTGCCATGTGTTAGTTACATGATAAAGAGAGGGCTTCAAAGTTCAGGGCTAGGGTGACAGATAGCAAGTGTAAAAAATTGGGATGGGGTGTGGGGGTAATAAGCAACTATATAAGACAAAGTCCCAAATATAGGGACTGTCCCGATAAAATTGGGACATCTGGTCATCCTAGTCAGTGCAGAAAAGATGCATCACATTTCAGTACTCATCCTTTGCATGAAAGAAGGGAAAGGTGGAATCTGGGGTGTGAGGGGATCTTAGTCCTGATCGCTGGATAGATTTCATAGGACAGGGCTGGCTACTGCCTCCTCTTTAAGATTGCTCTGCCTTGCTGGTAGTTTGTTTTGAAACTGGACTGGATTTATCTTGCTGGCAGATTGTGTGGGAGGAGCCACCTGGCTATTCCTCTCCTAGCTTTGTTTCATTACACCTAATAAAAGTTTCAGTCTTCATTTTAATCAATCTCTTTGGGTGGTGGTTTATTTATTGTGGTCTCTGGACCACTGGAACCAGAACACTCCTGTGTTCTTTGCAGAATTTGGTGCATAAGCCACAAGGATGAGCCTATTCAATGAATTTAATCTTTTTCTGGTAATGAATTTTCTGGTGGCTCGGAGTTTGTTTGTGTGTTATTTGAAACTATTTGCTGAATAGTTTCTGGGAATGTTTCTTGGACTGTAGCTTGCTGGAGATAAGTACTTATCAGGTAAAAGGGAAAATTCAGGCTGAACTGATTTGTCAGTTTGGACATTGGTCAAGTGGGCGTATTGTTGCTCTTCCCTGAATGCATGAGTGTAACTCTTAGAATCAGGTATGGCGTGCAAAAATTCACGTTTGAGTTTGAAAGTTCGCTTTCTGTGACTATTTGCCAATATTTGCTTAAGGTTTGCTGTTTCTATTAACATTACACATTATTGGGCTCACTACAGAAATAACTAGATGAATGTCTGTGACCTGTGTTATACAGGTCAGACAAGATGACCTAATGGTCCCTTCTGACCTCTATGAATTTATGAAACATTGAGGCCAGTAAACTTATTCCCTAGTGAACACATTTGAAATTATTTCATTCAAAATTCAAACAAATGTTAGAGGGAACTTTCTGTAGAACTTGCCCTGTTCTATTGACGAGGTTTGTCACATGACCTCTTCAGTTACTTATTCCTCAGATTCTTTTTGTACAGCCACAGAACAATAGTGTTAGTGTTGTTGGTATTACACTGAACACTGTCAACAAAACCCTGACATTTCTGTTACTTATCTATTTGTTCTAGTTAACAAAAACATTATTAAAAGCAAACATTTTTTTTTGTTTTTAATGTTTTGTTGTAAAACAAATACAAGCTATTGAACATAAATTATTTTTAAATGGTCAGGTTTCAAATAAATTACACAGGTTTTACCTTTAATATTGTAGCGCCTACATTGTGATCACTGTAATGTGTTGTGTTGCTGTGACCTCTGCTGGCAAAAACACCAATGCACATGTATTATCACTCTGAGTCAGACAGCTTTTTAATCAGCAAATGTAAAAGGATTTCCACTGTAGTTCTCTACAACATACATTTTCTCCAAGTGCTTTCTCCTGTGGATTTAGTTGTCAGACTGATGTATTTTAGCCACACTTGATAACATACTATCTGAATACAAGTGATAGTTAAGTACTCATTCTGATGCTGTCTGGACTATGAGTGACCATTGATAATGTTGTTTAATACCAATGACAAAATTGTAATGATTCTTCCAAGGTATTCAGGTACCATTGGAAAGGCTATAATTTTCTAAGTATGATAATATTGTTTGTATATGAATCATCTTTGTACTGTAAGTTATGGATATGTGATATATCTGTATCCAAACATTTGTGCTGTGCTACTGGGTTACACACCCAGCCAGATTAGCATTAACAATGATGACTCGTGGAGGGCCATCCCCATCAGCAATACAGTGAGCCCAGGAAGAGAAACCAGGGTCTACATTGCACCTTATGAGTCATCAGGCCATGTAAGAACATACCTATGGAAGGGGATTCTGAGGCTTTTCCATACCGTGTGCTGTGTGGCTGTGTTTAGGATGACAAAGGAAGTTCCAGCCTCATGGCAGAAACCAAAAAAGGCTGCTTCACCATCTCTCTCCATCTGATCTTCACTTCTGCTTCCTACCTCTGGATCAACTCATCTGCATCTGAAGCTGTGAAACAGAGGACTGGGATCCATCCAGGTACTGAATGTACTCCAGAGGAACTCTACAAACCTGCAAACTCCAGTACTGCTAGTAATCTGATATATGGACTTTTGAAGTCATTTGTATGTCTGATTGCTTTGATCTTTTAATATCTCTCATCTTGTTTCTTTCCTTTAGTTTTAAGTACTAAATGATTGGCTGGCAGCGTGATGTTTTGAGTAAGATCCAAACTAATATTGATCTGGTAATGTGGCTGACCCATGGGGGATCAGGAGAACCGTTTGTAAAGGGGAATAGAGTTTTTTAAATCTATGTCTTTACTGGACCTAATTGTTGATTGGGAGCCAGAGCTGAAATGCAATAAAGAGGGCTGTGTAACTTATTGTTTTTAGCTTCTTGATAACCAGTGTGGGGAATCAGGAGCACTGTTCGTGACTGGTTGGTGAATCTAACTTCAATATTAGCCACCAGGTTTGGGAGAATTTGCTCTCCTTTTTGCAGCCTGCCCTGACCTTAGCATTTTCATGTGGGCTACTCTGACACAGACAGATCACACTCATTCACTAGTGTTAATTTTAAATGCACTGTTTGTTGTTTATTATTATTATTATTATTATTTTATTATTGCAGTAGCACTCTAAGCTCCAATCAGAATTGGAATCCCATTGTGCCTGGAGATGTACAAACACAAAAAATTCAAAGTCCCTGCTTTACAGGTCCAGCTGAGTACCGTATCTTGGACACTCCCAGACTGTTATGAGGGGATCAAGTTGCTGGATCCTATGTGTTCTAAGCCTCCATATTCTGACTTGCCTCTGTTTTGAGGTCCCTAGGCACACTCTTAGGATTCAGATCCTATATCTAGTATCACTTCCTGACAGTACAGACCATGTAGCCACTGCCCAGCACCCTGGAACCAGTGCTGACCCCTTACATACCCCGGTAGCTTAAACACATCCTCCCCCAGAATTCAACAAAAGATATGAGCCTTCTGGGTTACAGTTTAATATGCATGTGATAAGATGCAGCATATAACACACACAGACAGACTTTCCACAAGATTCTAAGCCACTTTTGCTCTTTATTTAATAGCAAGAGAAATACAAAATTAATAAACCCTGTACACATTTCCCTTGTTCAGTTTCCTCAACATTCCAGAGAATTCTCAGGGTTGCCTGAGGCCATCCAGAATCTTTCTGTTTCCCAGTGCATGGCCTGGGTTTTGAAATATGGAGCTTTCATCCCTCCAGCTCACCTCTTTTACTTTGGCAAGTCTGTCCCCCTCCCCTCTCCTGCGCAAACTTCCTGTGTGGCTCTCTGAGTCCTCTCCCTGTGTGTCCTTTTATATCCTCTTGCTTTGGTCCCAGTCTCTTTGTCCTGCTTGAAGAATTTTCCCTCTCCAAGCCCGCAGGGTGAGGGAGATGGAGAGATCTGGTTTTTGCTAGCATAAGCTCTAATGGGGACAGCACTATGTCTGTGAGAGACACAATCCCGCCAACATAGCTACCGCCACTTGTTTAGGTGGCTTTATTATGTCGCCAGAAGAGCTCTCTCCCATCGACATAAGCGGCTATACAAGCGCTCTTACAGCAGCACAGCTGTACTGATACAGTTGTGCTGCTTTAAGTTTTAAGTGTAGACTAGCCCTTACTCTCTTTTAGTCTCCCCAGGTCAGACCTGTTCAGGTGCTGATAGCACTTAACAGTAGGCTGTTGTAAGCTCTGTATCACTACACCTTGGTATTTCAGTCCAACCTGGTACCAAAGAGGCCATGGAGAGGGTAATTAGCCCACATATTCAAAAGGGAGTTTTCAGCTTGGTAAAGATACAAAGGGAGTTCACAATCTTACAAAGAATTCATAAATTGTATAGACCGATTCTCAAATCATCATGCCATGCTTCAAAGAGTTTACAATCTAGGTTAAGACAAGATGCAATCAATGAGTTTAACAAAAAAATAGCAGGAAGGACAAGGCCAGATTTACACATAGTATCTTCAGCGCACAAGCCCCTCCCCTCCAGTCTATAGTTAACCTTTGTTTGCTGTGCATGATGGGGGTGGAGGGAGAAGATCTGGCTCAGCCAGCTCTGGGTAGGGGGAATATGCTCACCCCTGGGTGCTGGTTTCTGGCCTGGCCAGGGGGCAGAATCCCAGTGGGAAGAGGAGGAGTAGGACAGTGGGCCCCCAGGAGAGAGGAGGAGGAGCAGGAAGCAGGTCCAGAGAGCTAGTGCTCGTGCGGTGCCCCACATTGGCCAGAGTAACAGTAATAAAAACTTAGGAGTTCATAGGCTAACAATGACCCTGATTCAGAAAAGTATGTACGTACTTAACTTTAAGTACATAAATAGTCTCATCAAAGTCAGTGGAACTACCCATTCCCTACAGTGAAGCACGTGTTTAAATGCTTTGCTGGATTAAGCCATAAGGCTCAATTCACAGATTACAGAGGCACCTAAATCCCCCCACTGGGATCCACAAAACTGCCATCAAACCTTGTAGGCTCTGAAACAGGTGAAGAGGAGAGACAAGTATCCAGCCACCTAACTAGCCTGGGGGCCAGATCTAAAGTTATACAGTAGGCACCACATCTTCTTCCAGTCATATTCTGTGAAGCAAGGCAGGTGCCTAACTCATTTCTGTAAGAAACTACGTGGGAACCTAAGCCAGAAGAGGGGTTCCTGTTCATGGATTGCAAGCAGAGCTAGGCGCTCTCTGCAGCCTGGATTTAGGCCTTTATCTTTGAGAAAGGCATGGGTTTACCACATGGGCATATTCCATTGGCTAGCTTAGGTTTCTCCCCCCTAGTGTGTACTGGCTTTTGTGGATGACATTCTTAGGGACCTATCTCTCCCCATTTGTTGTATAGGGATCCGGGGATCCTCACTGGCCTTGTGGATCACAGTATTGTTCCTGTGATTTTCTAGGCACCAAGATGCTCAGTGCTGCAATGCCTAAGTCCCGTCATGGAATCTACCCTATGTGTCTGACTTGTGGCTGGGATGGAATCCAGATCGTATCAATTTCTCTTGAATGACTCAGCAAGTTCTTGGTAAAAGGAGAAGAGATGAGTGAGAGAGGATTTAAGGAGAGAGTTAAAGGTGGAGAAAAACCAACAGGAGATGTAGCAACAAGATTTGATAAGGAAAAATAAGTACAAGTATATTTATCCTTCTTTAGTTTAAAATGGATGAATTCTTGAAGAATTTCTCTCCTAATTAAAACACTTTTGAACAGAGCAGTACAAAATCTGCTCTGTTCAAAATGAATCTTATGTAGTCTGACTTCAAGACCTCTTATTCTAAAGAAAGAGGCCAAAGATGGAATGCTGTGACACACAATTTGCCCTAAGGAGACCATTAAGGTGGTCTTAGAGACAACATACAATCAATAGAATAAAACTCTCCAAAACTGCGTTTGCACAGATGCAAATGAGGCAGAAATTTGTCTCCAGTGTTCAAAGACCCCATGATATGGTGAATGGCCTGTTTTTGGGATGGCACTCAGAGAAACAGCAGACCTGGAACTGATTTTTATAAAACAAGGCAGTGGGCCAAATTCAAGCAGGGAGACAGCACATGCAATTCCAGTCCCAGAGCCAAATTCAATCTGCATAGGAACTGAAGAGTAAGATGGTCACAAAAGAGGTGTAAGTGTGGAAGTTATGTAAGTTGACTTGAGTTGGCATTTAGTGAGCGTGCAAAATGGTGTAACTTCCTTTTCCAGAGGAATTTGGGGGGGAAAATACAGGAAAAACAACTAACAGCAGGTGCAAGAAAAATAGAATTTTAGAAGGTGACAGTTTCTTTGTCATAAATTGTTCTCTGTTTGAGTGAATACAAATGGGGGGGGGGGGGGGGGAAGCTAAACTGATAAATAAACCTGAATAATGCTAACAAACTAAAATGGGCTTCATCCAAAGATTTTGGAAGTCATTGTGAATCATAGCTCTAACTCATTACAGTTCTGCCTTCATTTGCACCTAAATGCTTAATCCTTTGCCTGATGGAAGGCTTGGGTACATATTATTATCACCTATGTGCTCCTTCTTGCTGTGCTTCCGATTGTTAAACTTTCAGAAGTGCTGTGCACTCCATTTGAAATCAGTGGAAGCTGTGATTACTCAGGACCACTGAATACCAGGCACAACCCAGTCTTATGTACAGTACTCACAAAATGAGGAATCCAGAACTAAAGACCATGAAAATGGGGGACTTGGTGTGCTATTTAAAAGGATGTTAAGTTTGAAGGAATGAGAGGATTAGGTCAAGGAGAGGATATTCTTTCCCAACTGCTTCTGTTTACTCGCTGCCTTGACTTTATTGTTGGATGTTCAACAAAACTATAACAGGGTTAAAAAACTAGATAAGTTCCTGGAGGATAGGTCCATCAATAGCTATTAGCCAGGATGGGCAGGGATGCAACACCATGCTCTGAATGTCCCAGTATCCTGTCTTCTGACAGCGGCCAATGCCAGGTGCTTCAGAGGGAATAAACAGAACAGGCAATCATCAAGTAATCCATCCCCTGTCGTCCACTCCCAGATTCTGGAAATTAGTGAATTGGCGAGGAACTGATTCTTATTTCTGTAAGTTCTAAGTGCCACAGATATACCTAGACAGTTGGATAATCTATAAATATTAGCAGAATAGTTCTGGTGAATAACTTTCAGCCTATGTGTTGTTTGAAAACTGTTTGCTTTCCATATTTGGGTTTTAGTATTTGTGAGTGGTCATGTAAGTAACATGGAAATGTTTCTGCTTTTTGATTAGATGATGGAAACTTTTTTAAGAAAAAAAAAATCAACACTTTTGTTATGAATTTTTTAACAAATAAACAAATTGTCACAGTATGCAACAGATACATTTGGATACTTGTGGATAATGAGCAATACAGCCCCATGAGCTTGGCATTTTTATTTGGGAAAATATTTGCAAATTGTTGTTTTTTTAAAAATAATATTGAATCAGCTGTAGAAATAATATTCAGTTTTGAGTTCTGATGGGTTTTGAGATATGTCAGTTTAAACCATCTTTGTCTGTCCTGCATCTCTGACCAGTATAATTGAGGGAAGAAATTCCATACTTTGGAGAAGGAAAAAACATTTTTCTGGCTATTTTTTAAAGGAAATTGTTTGAAGCTGCTCAAATGTTTGAAATAGTATAAATAATCCCAGCAGAGATGGATTAATGGGCACAATATAGGTGAAACAATCAAAGGTGCATAATAAATATAATTTATCACAAGACTCTGTAACTTATTAAATGGATATCATCCCATGAGTGATACAAATGGATTTAGACTGGAAAATCAACCACCGAATTCTGTAGTTGCAGTTAGACCAATACTGATCGCTTTTGAAAATCCACCTTTATTGCACTGCTGAAATATTAAAATAGCAGTACTTCTTAAATCACAAATGCCTATGAAGTTAACAGTCTTAGCTGATCTCAGTGAAGAATACATAAAAACTAAAAAACTAAAGTCAGGGACAAAAGGGAATCTCTAATATGACACTTTTGTGTGCACAACACTTAAAGCAAATCTTAACCCACCACGTTCTATCACAATCCTATTCTGAGATGCTGCATATGTCTCCATTGACCTCCATTTCAACTACATGGAAGGAAATTCTGTTAACAGTATTTGAGCTTTGTTTTTCAGATTTTCATGGCAAGAAGGGTACAACCTGCTTATGTATGGGTCACTATATTCAGCTGTTCTCCAGGCTAGTTGGCTTCTGACCTTTCTTACTACACTGAATTCTTGCTGTTAAATGCCAAATATTTCTCTGTTGTTGACATTCATCTAAAAATCCTCTTTCATAATGTAAGTGCAAGCAAACACTTCTGTAGAACATTCTGCAGGAATGATTGAGTCACAACACTGAGGAGAGCTTTCCACTCACCCTCTTCCAATAGGATTTGTAACTGTGACTGCCACCCTTCACACAATGGGGAAAGGAAACCGAGCTGCCCCTCTACATCTATGGGTTTTTCACATATACCTGTTAATTATTTCAACCATTCTACACCTAATTAGTTGCTGACAACTCCCCTGAATATGTTTATTTAGAGAGTTAAATTGGCCCAAATCCTCTCCCCTGCACAAAGCCCATGTAACAAGCTTGGTACAAGACAACAGAGTTCTGTGGGGATCCAGGAGGACAAATTTCTTCCCCCAAGCTGTGGAGTGTGGGCAGAGCTGCTCTGCAACCACTACAAGATGTCATGGGTTGTAATAATCTCATCAGCTACAGCAAGGTCCCCTCCTCTAGACCCTCTTGCACTGAGTCACGTCTGTGGGCTTACTACAGAGGGTGCAGTGCTTGACGGGGAATACAATAGACCTTTATGTAAACTCTCTGCATAAGAAGCGCCTCAGTTCTGCTGGCTATGGTTAACATCAGGCTTAGATGGATTCTTTGGGCATCCTTTGCCTATTCAGGGCTATTCTGTGCCTGGTTTTGTGCTGGTGCACAAAGATGGGCACTTGTGCATGCAGGGGCTGAGCACACACTCACTGGGGCACCGAGAAATGGCTCCTGGCTTGCACTACCAGGGACGCTAACCTCCCAAAAGGGAATAAGAGACTTGTCAGCTGGAGGGATGCTCTCTGAGAGACGTGAGAGGGGTCAAAGGTGCAACTAGCCTTTAACTGCGACACTGTAATTATGAGTTTATGGGAAAACTGAAGAACAGAAGATAAAAGACTTGCCCAAGTTTGAACAGAGTGTCTGAGGGGAAAGAGGGAATTGCAACTGAGTCATCTTAGACGCAGGTTAGCTCCCTGACCACTGGACCATCCTTTCTTCCACAATAATAATCACTCACACAGAAAAACCCATCAAAGAAGAATTACTCACATGAATTCGGAAATCTGAGCATTAGCAATAATTGAACTTCATTATATTTTTTCCTTAAATTGTTCACAGAATGCTAATCCAGAACTGCATGAGCACAGCAATACAAATGCACAGATACTGTGTCCATACCCAAGGCCTTAGTCTTCATGAGGGGCAAAAGGAGCCAGCCTGCAGGCAGGTGAGGGAATGAGGGAAACAGAAAGAAGAAAGCTAAGGGGTTCGGGTGGCTAGGATGGATAATTATGATACAGACTTTCACCTCCAAGGTCATTAAGTCACATCTGGTATGAGGCCATCTGATGGCTATTGAAATCAATGGAGTTCTGCTGACCTACACTAGCTGAGGATCTGGCCCTGGGTTTCAATATTCCAGAACAATATTCCAGCCTGGAGTAAGGGGGGTCCAGTTCATAGGTTCCAAGGCCAAATGGGACCATAATGATCATCTAGGCTGATCTCCAGTATAACACATGCCATAGAACTTCCCCAAACCCATTCCTAGAGCAGACCTTTTTGTAAAACATCCAATCTTGATTTAAAAATGGTCAATAATGGAGAATCTACCATAAGCCTTGGTAAATTGTTCCAACGGTTAATTACTCTCTGTGTTAAAAACTTAGGCCTTATTTCCAGTCTGATTTTTCAGTTCAAAACAGAGCTTTGTTTTGAAATTATTTCAATTGTATTGTCACCACTTGGCTAAATGTTATTAGGGGTCAGGATAAATGTAAAAAAGCCCACGTAATCAAGTGGCTGAAACAATGGCAGTTATACCCCAAAATTAAAGAGCAAAACAAAAAAACACAGGCCCATCAAAACACTGAGTAGAAGCTAAATCTTGTAATCCAAAGGGGCTGAGGCTTTGACTAGTGTGTGGAGCAGGGGTGGGGCCATCACTCAGTTAGGGAATAGCCTGGACAAGTATGTGGTATGACCCTGGAAGGAACTACAGAGAGAGAGTTTTTTGGGTTTGGTGCTGGCTAGAGAGGCTTGGGGCTATAAGCAAAAAAGCTCTCTCCTGGGTTTGGGTCCCCTTGCATTCGGAGAAGCAGGACTTTGTACATTCCTTGTTAATTGAACAAGGTTACATCAAAGAAAATACCAGACTTCATTGTCAATCTCTGTTCCCAACTGGAAAAATCTACAAGGCACCAAACTTTGACTAACCACTTAGGTTGGATAGGGGAACATTATTCCTAAAACCTTCAAAAATACGTTTTTGTTTTTCAATAATAATAATTATAATTAATAATTAATAAAGCAAACTCAAAAACAAACAAGACACTTAATTTGACCCAAAACAATTTTTTCAATTTTTTTTTTCAGACTGGCCTGAGAACCAGGGGGAAAAATTTTGGTTATTGGCACAGTACTACATACCAGTCACACTTCCCAGGCAGCCCCATTGGGTATGTCTACACTGCATTCTAAACCCAGATCTGTGGGACATGGCTGATGCTTGAGAGTCCACATTGCATTGTAAACCTGAGCCTGGTCTCATAGCCATGCTAACATGTCCATTTTACATTACATGAGCCCCCATGTCAGCTCTGCGTGTGTTACTCACCAGATACTTCCTGTGGAAGCAATACCTCACAGCGCCATGAACTGCCCATAAGCAGAGGTGCTAAAAGCTTTAGTAGTGGAATAATTTTTTAAACATTTCTAAACTGATCCTTGGTCCCTGTTAGTAGCTGAGCTCAAGGGCTATCCATGTGATATGTTTCATGAGCGTCAGAGCTGTCATTTCTTTCCCTGACTCTGCACTAAGAACATTGTAGGAATCTGAAAATGTTAAAAGCAACTCATTTTGGGGGGAATGGGGACAGGCTATATCTCAGGAATCCCTTGATCAAATTATACTAAATTTGCATCCAAAACTTTACCCCAGGCTTACTTTTCAAAGAATACATTTCAAAGATTTATTGGACTATAAAAAGAAAGGAGAACCCTGTTTCTCCATCACTGGGAAGGTTTCAGGGGCCAGAGCTCTTGAAATCACAGAATGTTGGGTCCTTCAGGGAGGTTGAACTCTCTAGGAACTGCATTAGGTAGAAACCTGCTTAGGTAGAGACTGTAAACTGCTGAATTAAGTTTTAGTCTTAGAAGCATTTTTTTACTTTCATTTGTCTGTAAACATTTCTATCTTTACTCCTTATATTTGGTATCACTTAAACCTATGCTTTTTTGTTTAATAAACTTGTTTTGTTTTTCTATTGAGTCCGAGTTCTGTGACTGAAATGTGTTTGTCAAGCACCAGTTAAATTAATGAGCTACAGTGCATTGACTCTTTGAAGAAACAATGAACTTAATAAGAATCTGAGTGCTACGTCAATAGAACTGCGGGGGGGAGGGGGGGACACACTATAGGACAGACAGTGTGGAGGAAATTCAGGACTGGGGGTGTATTGGGTTGGTGAAAGTCAGAGTGTGACCTGCATGCTTGTATGTGGGCTGTTGTTGTTTGGGCTTCGAGCTACAGCAGCATAACATTTAATGCATCCAGAATTGCAGCGTAGTCAGTGATATAACCTCTCACTGGCCTGACTTAAACTCCAAAATGTCACAGCAAAATAAATTCTCTGGGAAAGTCAGGATTAGAAAAGACGGGTGCCTGACAAACATGTCTCTTCAGGGTGTTAATGCAATTACACTTTCTTTTTTCCCTGTGGCAGATGTTTTTGGTTTTTTAAGCAGACTGGGAAAGACACTAATATACCATGACGAATCACAATATGTATGATCTCCTAAGAGCATAACAGTGGTGCTGTTATGTTTTTCTGCAGGAGTGCCAATAAAGGTAGAAGGGAGAGGAGTTTAAAAGAAAAGATGAAGAAGAGGGGAACTGAGAGACTCAAAAAAAGGGGTGGGGGGGGAGATTACACTGAAAAGAAAAGTGAATTGAAATGTGGCACTGGTAGAGCTGCACAAAAAAAAAATTCAACCACCATGGAGCCAGCTGTACAGCGTAAAGAACAGGATTTATCAAGGACAGATTCAGTTTCAAGCACTACAGTACTAGACTTCATCTGGTAAAATCCTGTTACTTTAACAATGTCAGCAAATGATGGAGTAACATATTCATGTTCGTGGTAGAAAGTGGCGAAATAAAAACTTATGATACATAAAGATAAAATATCATTGTTTAAAGGCACCAGACAATGTGGATGAATAGTCACCAGGGTAAACACTGTCACTCACAGCGACCTGATGCTGATCACAGGATGCAGATAACAAAGCAGGTGTGTTCTGCAAATGCAGTTACTGTTGAGGAACAAGACAAAGTATAGATACAATAGAAAGTTCTTCATAATAATTTCAAATGAAACAGAAATGATGGCTTTCTTGCCAGAGTTTTCTCTCTTACATTCCTATAAAACAATAACAATACAGCATTGAATATGAAGCCTGTTAATGATGAAAGAGTCTTTGATACCCACAGGAATTGTTCATTCCTAATAAAAACAGTCAGAAACCTTATTTTCTGGATCAGCACATGTGATATAAACCTCTTTCCTAGTTTTAGTGAAGTAGCTTGTACCCTAATTTGAATTATAGTTGCATCCTATTCCCATGCATTTGTATCAGTCAATTTAATTTCTTTTGTTGATGGTTTATTTATCTATCTGGGAAGCACCCGTGAAATCCATTTACATATTCTATAGTTTAAGCACATGCTGTTCAGGATGCAATCCACTGTCCTGATTTCAAACAAAAATTTTAATCCCACATTCCACTGCTTTTTATCTGCATATCTAATTGCCCTCTCGTTACAGTACACAACTACAATGCACAAAAAGTATTTTAATGCTTTTACCCAGTCCCTATCATTACACATTGTCAAAGAATCCCAATTTAAAAAACAATCATAAAACTTTGATCAAGCAAAGCATTTAAGTACCTTTGAAGTCAGTGGGACTACTGACCCACTTACAGGTTAAACCCATGCTTAAATGCTGTGCTGACTGGGGGCTATAAAAATGCAATGTCTAAAAAATAGGTATGTTAGTGAAAGGTTTCACTGGCCCACTTAGACAAAACACAGTTCAGGTTACTGTGGGCATCCTCCTATGTGTCAGAAGCCCATTCATTGGGGGTCTCCACTGGGAATGATGAATCAATTTACATTGCCCCAACTGTATCTTATCTGACAATTTGAGGCTCTAACTGCACTACAAATATAGCCATGCTTGGACACCCTGTTACAGTCTGATTGTCTCCTGACTTGGTAATAACATAGGTCCATTTCATAGTGTAGAAAAAACCCTCTCTTGTAATACTTATAGAATGATTGTCTGCTGATTTGGTTACATCATATTTAAGTGTAGCCTAAATTGTTTCATGACATGTCACAGATTTGCCCCAGGCTTTGATTACAAAACATGGTTAACATTCCTTCTGCACTACGAAGCAGAGCTGTGTTATAACAGAAGTTCCTGGGTATGGTTGCATTTGTATTTTATATGAGGGCATGTTGACTAACGCTTTTCTACATTTTTTTTATAGATATCGTGGTTCAAATTCTGGCCAGTGCAGTGAAGCTGTGTAACCACTCTCAAACAGGTGTCTGTATGCTCGGGCAGGGACCACCTTTTTGTTCTTTAGATAGCGCCTATCACAGTGGGGTTCTGGTCCATGTCTGGGGCTCTTAGATGCTACCACAATACAAATAAGTCATAATTAAGCAGTAATATTAAGTGCCTATTATCTGTCCCTAAACACCCCCATGCAGGATACCCCAACCTTGAAAAATGTTTTGGAGGCAGATACCAAAAGACAGTGCTGGACTGTTTTCTTCAAATGTTTCCTTTTCCATGTGAAATGCTTTTTTTTTTTTTTTTTTTTTTTTAAAGATGGTGTAACAGGGCAGCTTGCTCCCTGGGCTGAAAAAGTTAGGGCTCTGGAGAGCTTAAGGCTAAGCCAGCCCTGATTACAGGATCAGCTACACCTGGGTTGAAACAGATGATCCCAGGATAAACAAGAGCAGGAAGTTGCTGTAAGGGAGAGTAGGGGCTGGGGTAATTGTAATTGTAGTTGTAGTGAGCTAGCAGATGCCGGGTAGGGCCCTGATTTAACAGTGAAAAAAAGCTGAAAAAACAGGAGAGCATGAGAGGCAAGCTTTCATGCCAGAAGGCCTCTGAGGGCCCCTGACTAAGCAAGGGAGATACTGTAAAGGCCAGGTGGGATGAAGAGTGTGAGTTTGTGTTTTGTATTATTTTGGGTTAATCAGGTGAGATATAGTGAACTGCTTGGGGCCTAGAGGGCAAGTAGGTACCAGAGGGCTAAATAATTAGGACTCCTTGGGAGGGGCTGTTTAGAACCACTTTTGAACTGTGAGTTTTTAAACAGTCCTGAAGAGATAGAAACAGAGGCAAGGTGTTGCAGAGATACTTCTACCTATGAGCAGGTGCTTAGGGAGGTGGTTGTAGGATATTACATATGGTAAAAAATTATTACTGTACTGACAGAAAAAATAGGGATTTTAATAAAATAAAAAGCTTAGCCACATAATGCCTCTGAATTAGGAAGCACATACTTCAACCACTAGGCTTTGTGATGTCTGTCCAACATCTCTGGGCATTTAATGGTAATAGTTTGGTTGTTGAAAGGCAGACATATGTTTCCACTGTAAACTAAGCAGGTGAGTCTCTGCAGAGGGCCACCACAAGCTGTGTGCAATTACCTGTGGTTTTTAAAGTAAATGAAGTAAGTAACAAGGAGATGCTACAGAAACACTTTGAGAAACTTAAGGCAAGAATAAATTAACACTTTCATTATTAGCATAAACATTTACATGTTTAGAAACACTGTGACACAGATTACACCATATATCTTTCCAAGAGGTTGAAATTAACAAGCAGACAAATGGGGTGGTTTCTGTTCAATGTGGGTACTGAAGCCCCCACTCCTGAAAATATTTATGCACACTGAGCAGCTTCATGCCCATGAGGAGTCCCATTGAAATCAGTGGGACACCTCACATGTTGACTGGGTCAGGGCCATTTTTTTTCCTCCAGCATTGTACCATATAATCCTGTTGCTCACTTTTACTAGTGGAAAGCATGGAACAGCTTTATTATCTATAGTTAGGAGTGCCTCTTGGCATTCTTGGGTGTCCTCCAGGATAACTTTCAAAGCATGGATTTCGGGGGAGGTAACTGGGCATGCCATACCCTCTTGGCACTGGTGGTCGAGTCACAGCTATGTGTGGGGGCGGACCAAGGCTTCCTCCCCTGCCATGTGAGAAATAATGAGCATTTGGGCCAGGGCTGTGCTGCTGGGACTGCTGAGAGAGGTTTGTTTCCGGTTGGTGGCTTGGCTTTTTCTTAGACTCTTTTTCTCCTCGTCCTTTCTGGGTACCTAAAATGTATTTAGAGAACCAAATTGAACCATAGAACAGAGATTGCCTGTTAGAGAGGGGCTGGGACATGTCAACCACAGACTAGGAGCAACAGCAGGCTCAGCGCTTACCCTGCCAACACCATCTCTAAGATTGGGGTTAAGGGGAGTGGGCCAGTAGCTTCCCCTGAAGCTTTCCAAACAGCTCTTCCCCTTCCCCAAGACATCGAGCAGGGAAAACAGAAGCCCTCCGCCTTACAGAAGGCAACACCAAGTGGAGTTGGTTTCTAAGTCTACCGGGGGGGGTGAGAGAGATGGCAAAAGTCAGCAATTTCATTATAAAAGTAGCCAATTTCAGTGGGGTGCACTTGGAATTCCGGGGATGGCGCTTCCCAACAGAGCTCTGCTGATGGGCCTCATTCCTGACCTACAACCTCCCTGCTATGCCAGCCCTGATTTCTCCTGGTGCCAAATGGTGTTCTTGTTTTGTGTCATGCACAATGAGGACAGTACTGCCTGAGTACAGAGGGGAGCGCGCACCGCACCCTCTTTAAGGCAGGTAGAGCTGCCACATACACAGCCCGGGACCACATGAAGGAGGAAGTTTGTCTGACTGAGCCAGAATTCCTCCTGAGGATTCCTACTATATCATGTTCTCCCCCCACCCCTCCCCATGCATCCCCTCCAGGAGGAGCCTGGGCTTAAAAGCTACAAGCTGGCCTCAATATTCCAGTATAAAAATGAGTATAGTATTCTGCAGTAAGACTTCAGTCTAGCAAAACATTCAGGCACATGCTTAGGTTTGAAGCATGTGAATAGTCCCACTAACATTAAGAACCTGCTTAAATGCTTTGCTGGACTGGGGCCAAACAGTCCAAAGTACTACAACTTGCAGCTTGTGACTACTGGAGGGTCCTGGATTGTTATTGAAGGACAGTAGTATTGTCCCTCTCAGGATGTCACTGTACAGTAAGTAGAGAAGTTGAGACAGTGTAGAGGGATGGTAGCAAATATACAGACAGCTTGAAAGCGGTCGGCACCTTGATCTGCTGTGGAGTCTTGTTTACTTCCTTGCTGTTTGGGTTTGGTCCCAAGGGGGTTTTCGTCTATCTCCCGTGATTGTTGAGCTTTTTGTTTGTTTCTTTTTTTGTTTTCCTCAGCTTGCTGGCCAAAGGGGAGAGAGGGAGTTACTTTAATTATTCACATTTCTCTCCTGTTTAACAATAATAAAAAGTTACATTTCTACACTTTTTGTAACATCCTTACACTTTGTAGCTTCTTTTTGAGATCCAAGTTAGCTGCCTTGTAGGATTTGGATGTAGCATTCAGATAATAGATACTCAAGCTAAATTTTAAAAGAAAAGGAATATATTTTGTTAGATAACAATTGTAAAACTAACACAATTCTTAATAAATCTAAATAACAATAAATAGGTTGTCCTTATCCTATAATGTGGTAATCTGAGGAGTGGCTTTTACTCCAATACCTTGTCTTGTTAATACTAGCATTTTGACAGTTCAGTTGTGTGCTTCCTCACATGAGAGAGTACATCTTCACTTGAGATCCCAGAACAACCCAAGCAAAAAATTCACTTTCCCTATTTCAGAACCCTCCATTCAGTTGTTTTGGAGTTATGGATGAACAGCTGTGTGGAACTGCCTCCATAACATGGCTGACTTGTAAGAGCTGTATAATATTTTTAAAATGAGTAAATGTTTATAAAATCCTTTAAACTCGCACAAAAATAGGCAAATTCGAGTGCTATAGTGACAGTGAAAACAACGAGCAAAACCATGGAAAGCAGTTGAGCTTTGTTCTAAATTATAATATTCATCAAGCAAACAATCACGACTACATGGCATAATTTTCTTTTTAAAATGTATTGTGCATTTTGGAGATAATTTCTTAACACATTTTTCACCTTATTCTCACCTAATGAAACTCTAACCAGAGATCCAGCTATGTGATGTCTTCACTATGTCATGCTTGTGGTTGAAATAAGTGATTAATCTTCTCCCTATTTTGTTGTCTCTGATTTGCCTTGACTTGTCTTTGTTTTGAGCCAGATTCCCCTATTGCACATTATTAGTAGTTCTCCTTGAAATCAGTGAGTGCTACCCATATCCTTCAGTGGAGACTTTCTATATGATGTAGTACGATTGTAATCAAGTCTTTGCTAAATTTCATCTCAAAATTGCATTCTGCCTGTGTCCGTTCCTTCTGCAGTTTCTATTACACTGTTTTTCACTTCCTGTTCTAAAATATTTAGCAGTGTAACTGTGCAATGTTAAATCATGACTGAGTTTACCCACGAAGTAGCTGCACTTTTGTGCGTGCTAAGTGATCCCATATGTTTATGTATTAACTTTGTAAAGTCCTTTGGGAAGAAAGGTACCAGGATAATTATTCTTGTTCAGGACTGATTTATGGCTAAACATCCATTCCTAGTTCAAAGCCTCAGAAAGCTGGCTTTGGACAGGGAACTTATAGTACAAGGGGGAAGCAATTGGATTACTGCACACCTCTTACACTGGAGTTTTAGCCAAAGAAACTAGATTGGAAGCTCCCTATGTGGCTTCTCTGATACATGCCTCCAACTCTCACCCCTTGCCCAGTTTAGTAAAATCATAGTCGTTCTGCTGCTTTTCAGGCCTCTTTATTATTACGGAAAACCCCAGATGCCCAGGAACAGGCTTTCTAAAAAGAAAGCTCTGTATCAGGGGAATACACTGAGAGTTCATTACTAAACACGCTAAGTTTTATGATGTGCAGTTCTCACTGCACTTTGGACCCATGTTGGTTGGTTGGTTGGTTGTTGCATCTTAATTTTTGGCACTGTGGTAACAAAACAACAAAAAATAAGCCATTGAACAAAGAGAGATTGGGAAGCCTGCCCTCTGTGCAACTACACACTAATTCTGATCAAGCAAAAGGCTCATGAATTCAAGTCCCTCAACACAAGGCAATTAGTGTTGAACCTGATTATGTTTCCAGTGGACACCTAGGGTTGTGGAGGCTTGAAATGAAAGGAACTGGGTAGAGATTCACATAAGAAATTTTTTATCTGAGTTAAGATATTGTACATACACCATAAGCAAAATGAAGGGCAGGATCAGTCCAGGATTAGAAGCATAACTAAATACTTTCCCAAACCAGGAAGGGAAGTCATTCTCCAAGGTTTCTGAAATGACCTCAAACATTCTGGTTTTCCCACTGTTAAAAACAAAAATTAACACTGTATTACATATCCTGCCAATGCCAGTGTAGCATTGTGTATCAATCTACAACGTGATTATAGCTGACCAAGACTGGAGCCAAGAATAAGTTGTTGTAGTTCACATTATTTAAATGCTCTTTACTGAGTCAATTTTCAGGAAAAATATATACCTTTTAAAGCATGTTAATAGATTAGGACAGTACTGAAAAAGCTAAAACTGGTAGTTTGTTCACTCAACTTGATTCTTGGGGGAGGGCGAAGGGAAGGGAGAGAATCTTACTGAAGCTGTTCTAGTATACGTAATCCTAAATTACACATGTTCTGGAATTGCAGTTACACAGACCAGTCCCCAGATGTCACCCTCTATGTCTTCTCTAATCTGAATTACTAAATGAAAATTGGTTATCAGCATCACCAGCTTTATCAGTTCTGTGAAATCCAATGTTTCGTGTCTCACCAGATTTGCTGGCATTTCTTGCATTTCTCCCAACAGTGATTGTGAGTGTTACACTCTACTGGAAAACGTCTCCTGAATGATTTACCTATACCCAAAGGAACTTTTAGAGATAAGACGTCGAGACTTCTGTGCTTTAGAAGATGCACTGCGATCACTTTACTCATGGCATTAATGTATATTTTTCAAGTCCAGAATGTCCATTTTACTGCTTTTCTCCTTTTACTCCATTAACACATTTTTGCAAGCAGGTATCAAAGACTTAAATGTTTTAAAATCTGAATGTCATGTCTATTGCTTTCTTACTAGTGTAATATATCACACTACACAGCAAACAGATGCTGAAGATTTCTCCCCTGATATTCTACTTTTGTAATGCACAGGGTGACAAATAGTGGTGTGGGATCAGATTGTCCTTGGATAGGCAAGTGTCCTCATAGCTATACCCCCTCTGCTGTTAGGCCTGCCTTCCCCTGTAAGTAGATATCTTTTTCAAAAGCAACTCATGATTATGGCTGCAAAGGGGCCAGATTTTCAAAAGAGTTGATGTTCAGCACTTTCTGAAAATTCCCTTTCAGATGTTCAAGCTGGGCCACAAAAAGTGAGGTGCTCACAAGTACTAGTCCTTTTTGAAAATGTAGGCCACATTGTCTCGGATGTTATAAGAATGGCCATACTGGCTCAGACCAAGGGTGCATCTAGCCCAGTATCCTGTGTTCTGACAGTGGCCAATGCTAGGTGCTTCAGAGGAAATGAACAGAACAGGTAATCATCAAATGATCTATCCCCTCTCACCCATTCCCAGATGCTGGCAGAGGCTAAAGACACTTCAGAGCATGATTCTGCACCCATGCTAATCCTGGCTAATAGTCATTAATAGACCTATCCTCCATGAATTTATCTAATTCTTCTTTGAACCCTGATATAGTCTTAGCCTTCACAACCTCCTCTGGCAAAGTGTTCTACAGGTTGACTGTGCATTCTGTGAAGAAATACTTCCTTTTGTTCGTTTTAAACCTGCTGCCTATTAATTTCATTTGGTGACCCCCAGTTTGTGTTATGAGGAGGAGTAAATAACACTACCTTATTTACTTTCTCCACGCCAGTCATGATTTTATAGAATCATAGAAGATTAGAGTTGGAAGGGACCTCAGGAGGTCATCTAGTCTAACCCCCTGCTCAAAGCAGAACTAACCTCAGCTAAATCATCCCAGCCAGGGCTTTGTCAAGCCACAGCTTAAAAACCTCTAAAGATGGAGATTCCACCACTTCCCTAGGTAATCCATTCCAGTGCTTCACCACCCTCCTAGTGAATTTTTTTTTTCCTAATATCCAACCTAGGCCTCCCCTACTGCAACTTGAGACCATTGCTCCTTGTTCTGTCATCTACTACCACTGAGAACAGCCTAGCTCTATCCTCCCTGGAATCCCTGTTCAGGTAGTTAAAGGCTGCTATCAAATCCCCCTCATTCTTCTCATTTGCAGACTAAACAAGCCTAGTTCCTTCAACCTCTCCTCATAAGTCTTATGCTCCAGCCCCCTAATCATTTTTGTTGCCCTCCTCTGGACTCTCTCCAACTTGTCCACATCCTTTTTGTGGTGGGGGGCCCAAAACTGGACACAATACTCTAACTAGGATAGACCTCTATCCTACCCCCTTCGTCATCTTTTCCAAGCTGAAAAGTCCCAGTCTTATGAATCTCTCCTCATATGGAAGCTGTTCCATACTCCTAATCATTTTAGTTGCCCTTTTCTGTACCGTTTCCAATTCCAATACATCTTTTTTGAGATGAGGTGAGCAGATCTGCACGCAGTATTCAAGATGTTGGCATACCATACATTTATATAGAGGCAATATAATATTTTCTGTTGTCTTATCTATTCATTTCCTAATGATTCCCAACGTTCTGTTAGCTCTTTTGACTGCTGCTGCACATTGAGTGAATGTTTTCAGAGAACCATCCTCAATGACTCCAAGATCTTTCTTGAGTGGTAACAGCTAATTTAGACCCCATTATTTTATATGTATAGTTGGGATTATGTTTTCCAATGTGCATTACTTTGCACTGATCAACATTTTTATTTCATCTGCCATTTTGTTGCCTAATCACCCAGTTTTGTGAGATCCCTTTGTAACTCTTCAGTCTGCTTTGGACTTAACTATCTTGAGTAGTTTTGTATCATCTGAAAATTTTGCCACCTTACTGTTTACCCCTTTTTCAGATCATTTATGAATATGTTGAACAGTACTGGGGCCACCACTACTTACCTCTCTCCATTCTGAAAACTGACCACTACTGATCCAGGAGAGGACCTTCCCTTTTATCGCCTGACAGCTTACTTTGCTTAAGAGCCTTTGGTGAGGGACCGTGTCAAAAGCTCTCTGAAAGTCTAAGTACACTATGTCCATTGGGTCACCCTTGTCCACATTCTTGTTGACCACCTCAAAGAATTCTAATAGACTGGTGAGGCATGATTTCCCTTTACAAAAACCATGTTGACTCTTCCCCAGCAAATTGTGTTCATGTGTCTGATTCTGTTGTTTACTATAGTTTCAACCAATTTGCCTGGTACTGAAGTTAGGCTTACCTAACAGAATATTGTTTATACTTATCTCAATCTGCATAGATTTACATACAATTGCTGTCAACATGCACACCCTTTCTTTCCATTATTCCTGAGAACTTCAGAGGATGACTCCCAGGACCAGAAATATATTATAATAGTGCTACTGAATCTAATTCCTTGAAGTACTGAAGAGTCACAGAAATTTTAGATGAAAAAGCCCAGTTAGGTCATCTAGCCCCCCCCTCTGCTACTGCTAGATCCCTTCCTGCAGTATGCTTCCTAGTGCTTGCTACAGCCTAGTTCTAAACGTTCTGTCTCCCAAGCAATGAGTCTATACCACACTTTAACAGATGATCTCAAGCACGTAGAGCATGTATCTCTAACAGAATGGTTCTCTGTTCCCTACACGTTTCAGACTTGATCACACTTGTAAGAAACTTTTTATTTAAAAAGAAAATTTCTATCCTACCAGTTAGTGAACCACTTTTTAAATAGTTAATCGTGGCTCTAGGGTTTGATTCAACTTCAAAGATTATGGTCCTATGCACCAGTAAAATAAGTGTCATTTATAAAGTGCCAGCACCTAGTAAGGAATTGGGTTTTGTTATCATGTCATTCACTGTGCAGTAGTCATACAGTGAGACCCTATCAGTTAATAACGAGATGGATGTAAAATCTGAAAGACCTGAATGGGCCGCAGTCAAAAGATGGTGGGATAGAGACAATGGTGTACACAGCAGGGAGAGTGGAGAGGAAGAGAATAAAAAGCAGCATGGCCATGTAGAAGTTATTGGATCTAGAGGCTTTAAAGACCCTCTCATGGGGGACATTGCAGCACATCACAGCCCAGCACTGCAGATACATCGAGGTGTGGAGACGGAACACGTTGATAGCTGGCAGACATGGGGCGTAAAAAGAACCCATCCTAGAAACAAACAAACAGTCCTCTGTAAAACTCTGCAGCGTTAGATGCACTGTAACCTTTCACCCTTCCTGAGCTTTCATATCCCCTTGTTTTACAGCCCCACACACTGCACTCCTTTTTGTAGCTTATGAAACCTTGTTTAACCTCCTTTTATTGGTCTTGGCTCTGCTCCTCCCGTTGACTTCATGGCATGTGGATAAAATACTCTTTAAATCATCTCTTTCCAAGTCTCAAGACTCCCTCCCCTTGTTTTCTCCAAATGAATTTTAACCATCCACTCAGAAAAATGTTGATTTTTCTCCTCTCCCCCCTTTCACTTTCTTCTTTAAATGGTTCTTTCACTTTCAAATCTGTTCAGCTAGATTGGGATTGTCTATTCTACAAATGAATGACAAACATTATACCCCATAATTTCTTACAGGCTCTGATTGTTTGTTTTATCATAATCCGGACTAGTTTTAATTTAATTGACTTTTTTTCTTAAAGATATTTTTGCTGTCTCCTAAGCTGACATTTTATTTCACTTATTCTGTTACCATGATGTGACTGAGAGCACCCCAGTTTTCACACACTACACATTACTGTAATAATCTTAGTGCAAAATATGCCTTGTCAGGTATCATTTAAAGACTAATAACACATTGATCATTAATATTCTTGTGTAGTAAGAGTTATGAACATAAACTTGAAATTATGACTACAATCTGTTTACCAGACAAGTCTGGGCAAACTGGTTTCCCAAAGGCAAAAAAGACAAGCTGATGACTCTAGCCAGGTGTCATCAAAGTTGATTGGCAATCACCTGTCCAGTGGCTGTTCTTTGAAGGGGGATATGAACAGATCAATCAGCATTTTAGCATATAACAGCATGGAACCTCTTTCTCCATGAGACTCTGTGTCTCCTTCCTCACACTTGGAATGAATGTTATATAGGGGTAACCCTCAGGAAAATGCATTTCAAAGGGTGACTGGACTACACAAGTGAGTGGCAAAAGCACTCCAGGTTTGTTCGTGCACGCGCTCTCTCTCTCTCTCACCCCCTCAAAGATGACAAAGGAATCAGCCCTTTAACTTTGAGGGGAGATCCTGACCTGAGAATTTAGTCAGCCCAGTTGCTGGGAACAGATGATAACGACTTTTACCATGAACCAAGTCTAGCTTGTCAAGTGTTAGCTACTAGAAAGTGTCGTCTTTATTTTTCTTGTAACCATTTCTGACTTTACCTTGTACTTGTACTCAATTAAAACCTATCTCTTTGTAGATAAATACATTTGTTTTATTTTTAATCTAAACTAATCCACTGTTATGTTTAAAGTGAACTGTTTGGTAACTTTGGTTAAAGTAGCAAACTGTGGAATATTGACCTTTTACAGGAGCAACAAACCTTTAATATCTGAACTTTCCAGGAAAGGGCTGGACAGTGCAGAACACATGTTTTGGGGAAAATCCAGGACTGGGAATGTGATGGTGTCACCCTGCAAGTAGCACCCAAGGCTGGTGGAAGCCAGAGTGTGACTGGAGCGTTGCTGACAGGTTGCTGGACCGGAGATGCAGCTTTACATGGACACTCAGGGTGTGACCTGCATGCTGCTAGGCTGTTTGTGAGCAGTCCAGGTTGGGAGCTACAACAGCAAAACACTGTGAGGCACCCAAGGTTTCAGGGCAGGCAGGAACACAATCCTTCACTGGCCTGGATTGCACCCCAGAATGTGACACATGGTTATTTAGTGCTTGATTCTAATTAGGTACCTAGTAATTCTAATAAATGTTAGTTCATTATTTATAACTACATGTTTATGACTTTGAAACACTGGTCATTCATGTTCTTTGGCCTGACCTCACTCTTCTTGTCCCTCTGATTGAAGAGCTAATTCTGTTTATCAGTGTCACTCTGTGGATGGGACTCAAAAGACTTGGTTCTATTTCCAGCTCTGCCATTGACCCACTAAGTGACCTTAAGCAAGTCACATCCCCTCTCTGTGCCTCAGTTTCTCTATGTGTAAAATTGGGATAATGGTATTTCCCTCTGTGGAGTGCACCTGGAGATCTGTGGATGAAAATTGCGATACAAGATCTAGTTATAACTATTATATTGTAATTTTCTCCTTCTTTTTCATCTCTTCTTAACGGAAGACTCTGCTAGCCCTTCGCTGAGGGCACATACTATATATTATGGCCCTGATCCTACTCTTATCAAAATCAGTTGCAAAACTTTCATTGACTCCAGTCAGTTGAGGATTAAGCTAATTTGTGTCCATTATCATTTTAGGTACAATTTTTGAAGCAATGCAGAATAAATTTTGCAGATGACTCATTAATATGCAAATTTATATGAGAAGGCTTACATCCCATTCACTTTGCATAACAGACTGCTTTTCTGTAAAGAGAGAGAGGAATCTCCCTGGATACACACACACACGCGCGCCTCTCAATTCCTCTCCAAACACAGATAGACCCATCCCACACCTAAAACTCTTGTCACTACAGTTCAAATGAGTACGTGTGTGTGCAGCTTAAAGTAAGAGAAATCATTCTAGAAATATATAACTACTAATTATATATTTTAAAACTTTAAATAAAATTGTTTTATTGCTTTCATTTTTATTCTATCTCTTAGTTTCACTTGATGATCAAATGTTTGTTACAAATGAAAAACACTAAAAAAAATAGTTAAAGTTCACTGCTTGATATAAGCAACATGGGTCTCACTCCTGTAGTATGTGGCAGGCAGGAGGACTACCGGTTTCCCACATTGGGGACCACGCTATATTGTATATGTATGTGAATAAGGTAATAAATGTATATGAGAGCAATCAAAAATAAACCCAGTCTGCTCCCTAAAGCCACCTCCCAACTTCTCTCAACCAGAGGCCGACTTCCAATCCCTTCCCATCCTGCATTTTATACTGCAGCTTATCATCTTGATGAACAGCAGAGTGAGTGCAGCAGAAATGTTAAGTAGGATGTCAGTTACTGCCGCCTTTATGAATAGACCATAATATGCTGTTTTAGAAGCTAATTTTTTGGTGTAACCTTGAGTACATGTAAACATACAGTGTATGTCTGCTTGGAAAGCACCCATCTGGCCCTGAGGATTTTCATGTAGCCAGGGCCAAATTTACCAACAGGGCCATATCTCTGTGGTCCTGTGATGTGAGCGATAAACAGACTGGCTGCAGCATGAGGCCGCTCCTCAAGGCCCGTATTAGATACGTAGGCAGCTAGATACACAGGAGCTTTGCTGTGAGTACTGGGGGCTGTCCACTTCTCTTGGTAGCCAGGAAAGGAGACATCCCCAGCTGTTGTCACTGCTATCTGGATAGTCAGAGGAAGACAAAACCACCAGAATGCACTAGAGCAGCAGTTCTCAACCTTTTTTTCCCGAGTACCACACGGGGAAAAAAAGGGGTGGGGGGGACTTTCGGCGGCGGCGGGTTACATGGGAGGGAACAATGCCCTCCGCCGAAACCCTTCTGCCATTTGCCCCTTTTCGGCGGCAGGGTTTCCCGGGGGTGGGTGGGTGGGCACTTCCGGAGGCGGATTCGGCGGCGCGCTACGGCTCGCATACCACCCAGCCTTCTGCGAAGTACCACCGGTGGGGTTGAGAACCGCTGCACTAGAGACTTGGGGCCTATGAGTCTGATGCTACTCTCACTTGCACCAGTATAGAAGCTGAAGTCCAATTAAGTTAAATCAGAATAAAAATACTGTCGGTTAGATCATAATCGGTCCCTGTCTTCACAAGTGAGGGCTGAGAGGCATGCCCAGTAGTACTTGTTTGTACTATAAACCTGTAAGAAATTATGGGATATAATGTCTTGTCGTTCATTTGTAGAATAGACAATCCCAATCTACTTCAGTGGATTTGAAAATGAAAGAAGCATTTAAAGAAGAAAGTGAAAGGGGGGAAATCAATCAGTGCTATCCCAATAATGGAGAGAGGGATCATTCCTGAGCGATGTAAGTCACTCCACAAAGGGACTTTGCATGCTGCCCCGGTGCTCCGAACACCTACCAGCCCAGTTCATGAAGCCCAGAAATGGATATCAAACTCATATCTGTCGTATAGCAAAGCTGAGCGCTACCAGTAGGTGATCCGTTAGTTGACAGTGGCAGGTTTATTTATATATTTATTTAGTGTTTATCTCTGGCATTTTTTCATAGGATACTGGGGTAAGGAAACAGCTTTTTCGCTCAAATTCTTTGTGCCACACTCCTCATACATGGTTAATTTTCAATATAAAACCACATATCAGAGCACCCAGAATGTTTCAGCAGCTTTGCACGCTCTGACAATGTGCAGCAGCTATAAACCTGGCTTTACAGCTGCTTTGTATCACCAGAGCACTGCAAAAGATAGCAGAATATACTCGTGAATCTGGCCTCAGAACCTTAGCTGGGGCTGCCTCACCTCTGTTACCCTAATTCTATGCTGATTTAAGTCCATTGATTTCAGAGTACCCAGTTTGATCTCTATTGAACTACATCTGCATACAGCAAAACTGCAGTAATGCAGTGGTGAATCCAGCCCAGCATTTCAGAAATGACAGATATGTGAATTCCTGTGTTTCATGCTGGATTTCACAGGCTATGTGAAAAACTTCACACAGCCCTGCTGGCTAAACTAGTATACAACCATAATGTTAATACCATAAATGTTCTCTGCCACACCTACCAGATCATGCCTTGGTTAAAGATCAGTCCCAGTACGTTTCCACTTATATCAAACTCTGAATAGGAAGGCTGCAAGAAAACACACAAATCTTCCATTAGACTTGCAGAAAAAGTTTTAAAGTGGGGAGCAGATTAAAACTGTCATCTACAATAGTAGCAACATACTGGCAATGTCTGCTGAAGACTCTTCTGTCGCATATTAACAATGATTCATGAAACAAACAAGTATGACTCAAGACCAATGTGCTGCCTTCAGTACAGCCTGCAATATTCATTATAAATCTTATTGAGCTCTTTGAGGAGGTGAAGGTACTACTGGAGAGTACAAAGAATTCCATTCTTACAGAATAGGCTTTGAACTTTCAAAACTTTCAAAACAATGGTTCATAGAGTCTAATGCCAGAAGAAACCGTTGAGATTATTTAGTCTGACCTTCTGTATAAAAGAGGCCTAAGGATTTCCCTGTTTAAACTAGAGGACAAATTTTTAGGGGGGAAAAAAACATTACATTATCCAGTGATGGAGAATCCACCACAACCATTTTAATTGTTTCAATTAACATTTGCTAATTCACATCACTGTTAAAAATATATATCTTATTTCTAACCTGAATTTGTCTAGCTCCAGCTTCCAGCCATTAATCTTCCTATACATTTGACTGTTACATTGAAGAGTCCTCTATTATCAATTTTTTCCCATGTAAGCAATTAGACTTTTAACCTTTTCTTTGATAAGCTAAATAAATTGAGATCCTTAAGTCTATTACTAGAGGGCATGTTTTCCAATTCTTTAATCATTCTCATGGCTCTTCTCTAAACTCTTTCCAATTTATCAACATCCTCCTTGAATGGTGTATTCCAGAATGGGACATAGTATTCCAGTACTCTGTGCATGTATCACGTATAAATACATACATAAGGAATGTATGTGTGCATGTGTGTGTTTGTATTAAAGCTAGAGAAAATGGGAGGGCAGGAAAGGGAAGATTGTTCTGGAAAAGGTTGCACAGGCAACGTTAGGAAACACTGTAATTAACCTGTGTACTTGACTTTGCAACCTTAATGGTCTTTTAACATAGCTTTTTGTATGAAATATACATGTCTATATATAGTTTTGTGATATGTATGTTGTAAGTAAAATGGATTTTAGTGTACTTCATACAATAGCAACAAAACCATCAATTAAGTTCTATTTTCTGAAGCTTTATTACTGACGATGATGGAAGAGGCAGAATGAACACAGCTTGATTATTATTATTATTTTAAATTAAACATTGTCAACAGTGGGAAAATCTGGGGCAGATTTACCAGGAAATTCTGGCTGCTTTGTGCGCTCCACCAATGTAAAGCAGCTGTAAACCTGGTTTCATTGGCTTGGATTTCAGCTGCTTACATTACAGGGCAGCACAAGGTATCTAGGTTGCACTGGTGAACCCGGACCCTTAACTTTTGACTTGTAAACTGAGCAAATCTCTTAAATAAATGTGACCCTGCATTATCCATAGCTGGTTCATTTAGCTTCATCAACCAGCAAATGCATTAGTGGCACTTAATTAATAACAAAAATAAGGAATCCACTTACTCCCAAGGAAACATTCCATAGTTTTAATTAACACCATTTTATCTGAGCATCCCATTTGCTGGTTGCCCCAGGATGACTGACAATGTATGTTCCCAAGGGAGCAATCAAGAGTGTGTGACTGTATCCTGTCAAAGTGTAGCTGTGCATGGCTGGCCTGCTCAAGCGTAAAAGACATGAGACCTAGTATTGCTCTTTTAGTCCACGCACTTAATTAGAGCTCGTGTCCATCCACGCTATACCTGATTGATTTATTTGTTGTTCTGTTTCCATGCTCGAAGGTAACTAAGAGCAATAGGGAAGTGAAATATGGGCAGCGGTATGAATACTAACTGGAGAAACTGAAATGCCAGCTGGCTTCATAGAACTCCTGATTCAAGCACAAAAGCTAGAAACTAAGACCAGCCAGTTTAATACTTCACACCCACGTGAATAAGATAGTGTTTATGCTATCTTTTATGAGTCAGGGAAAGAAGGAGGAGGAGTGTTGCCTGAATAGCTGGGTCCAGAGGGATGATCTCTTTGTAGGATGTAATGCCTCCAGGGCACTGGACGGCCCACAATGAGCAATAGGACTTGCTTCAAGTTTAGGGCCATTCAGCAATGTACTGAAACATATGCCATTTTTAAATGTGAGTCGCCCATTGACTTTAGTAAGACTATTCCCATGCTTAAAGTAACAGTTTGGTGAAAACCTACATCACCTCATTATCACTTGCTCTGAAACAGTACCACAGGAATCTGGGTCAGGATTATATTTTGGGGTAATGATGGTGAGCTAACAAGTGACACTTACTACTGTTTGCCTTTGGCCAGGATTGAGAAACTACCAGAAAGCAAATTGGCATTTCCCCCCCGTCTTTTTCCTAAAGTCATCAATGACATTAGCATTTTCTGCAGAGAATGATAAAGGAGTTCCTGTCACTCTGGTTCAGGGACTGTGACTATGATCCATGCAGTAAGACTTAGAAAGTGTCTGCTCCCATGGCCTTTGGTACCAGCAACATGCAAATGATCCTCAGCTCTATATTTCCTTCACATCAAACTGTGACACCACCCACCATTCCCAGAGCTTCAACTAAATAGCTCCATTTGTCAGGGATGCTAGTGTTAACAGTGTTAAGGCTGAAACTTGCCAAAACAGAGGGCTTTCTCCATGGCTTGCTCATAGCTATAGAACTCTTCCACCAAAAACTAGAATGACAACACATCCTAATCACCTTGCACTAGCTTTCCTGAGTAATAACCCTACCGAAAGGCTCTGTGTCCTGAAGATAGCTCCTAATACAATTAATAATTCATGCACACGTCCATGGCACAATATGGAGAGAGAGGAATGGAGGAGGAAAGAAAGGAGAGTACAGTTTTACACACTGATTGTCTGCACTCTATTTATTGTGTTGCTTGTTAAATAATACCAGGATGGATGCTTTAGAAATACCAAGAAATTAACGGTGCAAGGGAACACCATTTACACTTAGTACTTGTTTATAGTAGGAGTCCTTTTCTGCTATAGTTATACCTGTGTACTATACCAGCAAAGCACTCCATTCATATCAGCAAAGCTGTGCTTTTACCAGTAAACCCTTCGCTGAGCAAAACTAACTATACTGGTAAAAGCACAGTTTTGCTGGTATAACAGCCTCTAGTGTAGATTGCAGGTCCATCTAGTCAGTCTGAGATCACACTTCATCACACCCCTGACAGACATACCTATGCCTGCAGAAGTCTGTATAGAAGACATAGGCTTAAGTTTACATCAAGTTCCACTTTGAATGCTTTCTATTGTTTGACTTGCTGATGTGGATAGTCAAACCATGGAAAACTGGCTTTAGAAAACATTCTAGAAACTAAGCATGAAATCCTGGCCCCATGGAAGTCTGAGATTTTGCCAAAGATTTAAATGAAGCCATAGAACTTCACTCTAGGTATTCCCAATCCACCTGTCACCAGATAGATTGTCACTCATCTAATCAGTTGAATGTTATGGGATCATGATTAATCTTAGTTAGAAATTGTTTTAGCTGGAACATTGTTTTAACAGACATAAAAACCAGTTCTTCTATACTTTTTTCCCCATCCCTCACTGGCTTAATCATATTAGAAACTATTTAAAGCTTTATCTAAAGCTCTCAGAAGTCGAGAGCCTTTCCAGTGATTCAGTAGGATGTGGATTAGATCCTTTAAAGTGGAACAGTATGTAAACAAAGCAAAGGAGGAAGATAAACAGAGACAAAAGGAGAGGAGAAAAGATAACGTTTAATGTTCAGGGTATTTGAAGTTGATGTGACTTGTCTTTAAACTTGGGATGCTCAGTAGGAAAATACAAATTACTACCAATATGTCAAGTGATAATCTGACAATGGAAATAAAAAAGAGCGAGGGAGAGATACTTACAAATCCATACTCCAAGTCCCAGCACCAGCAGTAATTGAAAAATCTGACAAAGACTGCTCTCAGGAAATCACCAATTAGAATTGTGATATATGTTGTCATAGTGTCAGAGATTGTCAGTCGCACAAATTCCTGTTGAAGCAATGTTTTCTTTTAAGAGAGAGTGTAGGTTGGTAATAAATAAATAATCAATATTGAGGTACATCCCCAGATGTGCGCAGCACATTTTAAAAGAGAAGAAAACTTTCTTCCCTCTTACCATCCCTACTGATCCTGGTAGTTGCCAGGGGCCAAACTGGCCCCATGTTAGAGTGTCCCAGGACTGTTGTAACATGGTGGACAACAGTCTGCTAAGTGACCACTCTACCAATTCAGATTGCCAGTCCCCACTGGCAGAAGGGCTGCAACAGTGGCATTCTTATGCGGATGAGATCCTAAGTCCCCTTTTGACCTCTGATAGTGTAAGCATTCAAAAATGTAGGGTGCACCATCATCTCTTTCCCCTCCCCAGTTCCCACAGGAGGTGGAGAGGGTGGGAGGTGTGGGAAAATCCAACATAAATGTTGCTGTCAGCCCAGATCCCTCTAAGAGGCCCCGATAGATGCTTCACCGCTTATCAGGCCTCGCTCCTAGACCCACTCTACCCTCAATTTTTGGTCCTATTATTGTAGTTTCCAGAAAGTCTGTCACTGTCTCTGATTGGTCTCAAATGCTTCTGAATTAAAACCTTTATTCCTCTGGGGCACACAACAGATTGAGTTTCACAGCTTGTAATTCTGCACCCGTGCATCCAGCAGAGAGCCTGCTAAACTGTTATTTTCTGCCAAGCTATCTGCCCCCTACTGATGACATCTCCAGTGGGCTTTTTGAGGTGGCTGTAAGATTTCCCAGTGAAAATTCCGATTTCCAGGTGGGGAAATAGTCTCTGTGACTGGAGCATCAAACACTGGGATTCAATGGAGACTTTAGTCTCAGAGAGAGAAAAAACTGGAAATTAGGAGAGGGAGGAAAAGAGACTATGGGGGATCACAGAAGCCACGTAGAACATGGATAGTTCAGATGAATAAGGATGTTCTGAACCAAACAGAACTGCTAGGTACATCCATCACTAAACTGTGCTGACTGAAACGGTCTAGTCTTAAATTCCAGCAAGTCACCTGTTGTTTTAAAAAAAGAAGAGAAAAATACTTTCTTAAATGCACAACGATGGCTATTCATGATTTTGTAACATTTGCCTTTCTGAACTACACATTCTGTATGTTTTGGTTCACTCATTTTGCTGTCGCAAATTAGTCTTGGATCATCAAAATTCCAATCAAAATGACTCCTTTCATCTTCCACGTGGTCAATCCAGCACCTTTTATGAGTGCTAAATATGATGAACATGACAGAGAGAAGGACAAGAGACTAGAAAAACAGAAGAGAAAAGAAATGTTTCCAGTCATTGCAAGCTATAGCTGATGTCTGAGGGCCACAGAGAATTCAAAAAAGGAATATATCTCTGACCATGAGCTAAGGAGTGACATGGGACCTTGTCTTCCCTGACCCCTAAGTCTTTTTCCTACTTTAGGGAAATGTCAGATGATAACAGAACTAAGGAGAGGTGGTGATGTAAAATCCTGTTGAGAGAGTCACTAATAAATTGCATTACCTGCCCTACCATTGTTTCCCAACATGGCCCTCTAGGGACGTCTGCAGGATCCACCTGTATTGGAGGAGCAGTGGCATTTTCTGATATTGTACCATTGTAGAGGCTGGCTTCCCATATTGTCATGTTATACTTCACTATCTTCTCTTCTTCCAACTAGAAACATAAATCCCAAATGTGTTTTTAATAAACAGGATGTCAACAGTATGAAATTAAGTCAGTGGTCCTCAACCTTTCCCATTCCCAGATCTTCGCCTAGAACTTCTCTCCATTATAGCTGGGCCTTCCTCCCATTTAACAACATGGGACTGGTGGAGTGATCACTACTAGAGCTGGTGGTGGGAAGCTGGGGAACATTTATCCTATCCTGTGAATATTTTTTTTTGTTGAGATTTTGAGAAAAAGTAACATCCTGAATCAGAATGAAAAGTAAAACTCTTGGGGTGGCAGAGCGGGGGGATTGCAAAATAAAAATAAAAAATAATTAAGTTTAGATCAAAATGTTTTGTTTTGATTTTGACCATTTCTTTAATTTTTACCATAATTAGCTTAAATTTCTGAACAAAAAAATCAGTTTGAACCAGAGACTCACGTTCTGAAAATGTCAAAATGAAATATTTTGACAATTTCAGAATATTTTTTTCAATTTTTTTTTTTCAATTTTTTTGAGTTGAGGAATTTTGTTTAAACCAACTTTTTCCAAAAAGTTTCAGGTTCAACAAATCAGCATTTTTCTGACTGGAAAAAAAAATTATTTTATTGAAAAATTCCTGCCCAGCTGTAGTCACAACCCTTTGTCACCTATTTGATCTCCCTGGAGGTCACAATCCCATCTTGGGATCCCTTGATTTAAGTAATTAGAAGTTTAAAAAAAAAAATCAGTGATGATAGAAGACCTCCTGGTTAGCTTGCCTTGAGATTGATTTCATCCATCAGGGCAATGATGAATGTGTATAGATTGCCCAGGAAGAGAGCAAAGATGCGCCCCAGCTGCCATCTCAGAGCTATTCGAGGGTGGTAGTTTTCCAGAGAACTGATTACATCAAATAAAGTTGGACAGAACATTCCCAACAGAGACATGACCATGTTCACCTGTAAAGAATCACACAAGAAAAAGTTAGAGACAAAACCTGGGCTTTTGCTCTTCCCCTCTCATTTTAGCTAGTATTTCACTCAGTGCACAAACAAAACTTATTGTGGGATTTCACATAAGATGTTTCTGTGGAGGGATGGAGGTGGGGGAAAATCAGCTGTAATCTACTGTAAAAGGTTAATTGGGAAATTTTTCTTAATTTCTATTTTTAAAGTTATTTATTTAACTACTAGCACTGATGGGGCCATAAAACAATAGCTACTTTATTCCAAATGGCCAAATTCTGTATCAGATCTGAAGGACTGACTCATTTCCAGTAATTTTTCATGTCAAATCCACCCCTCTTGCATGTTAAGGCTAACAGATTGCCAAAGGGGTTTGGGTTTCAACAAAAAGAGGTATTTAGAACATTGCACAACCAAATCAACTGTAGCTAGCATCTGGGCTCTTTTATGGCCCTTAAATGAGCGGTAATTTATTGATTGTCCACATTGCAGGCGCAAACCTGAGTCTGTCCTCTCCTTTCTAACTTTTGTGACTAGCATTCTGTAACTACATTAACTCCTCTAGCGAACTGTATGGAAGAGTATTGAGTTGAATGGTCCTAGAGCATAAAGATATCTGCTAACAATTTTGAAACTCAGTATGGATTATACATTCCACTGACTGAATCTAATTCCATTTGGACTCAGAAGGGGTTGGTTGCTGGAGCATGAGTGAAATAGATTTTTTTTCCTTTGTTTGATTTTTGCCATATATCTTGGGACTGCTCTGAAATTAACCTCTTCTGTGCCCACTCTTGCCAAAACTTACACAAAATGTAATACATGTACAACGTCCTAATAACAAAGGGTAAAAAGCTGAGGTTACTCTTCTGTTTGTACATATAAAGTGACACCAGAAAGGGACTTTGCAGGCAAGTAAAATTACCCCTTGCAGTTGCATATACAGAGCTTTGGTGTCTCATAGAGTTTCATCAATAGAATCAGTGTTCTGAATTGTAAGAAATAAATGGCATTTCTATTTGCTGCTTTTCTATTTTTGGATTTTAATGAGTGCTAAGTACTGGATTTTCATATTTATAGACAACCAGTAGCATATTCTATTTGGGGATAGTAGCACAGTGAACTCTCCATGAATAGCTGTTTCCTATAAATATAGAAAGGTGTTTAATTATCACTATTTAAACAACTAATTCTAACAAAAAGAAATCACACTTGTTAAAAATAACAAACAAAGTATGTAGCTGCCAATCCTTGCAGCTCCTGGTTTTATAATTGAAGAAGGCAGAATCTATTTACCACCATGTGCTATTAATTTAGCAGACGCTGGTTCTCATGTGCTTACCTATTTGGTATACCTAAATTTTATAGAAATTCTGGGTATTGGTTCTTATTGTTTTGAGTTAGTGTGAGGTGTTCTTACTTTTTATTGGTGGTGTTGCTGTTGAACAAAACAGGCATGTTGATAACAATACACTATCCAAGAGAATCTCAAAGGAAACTTTACACTTCTGAGTCAGTACTGAACCAAGGATCTAATGTCCACAGAGAGAGAGAGAAACACATGCAGACACATGCGATAGGTGGATTGGAATTACCAAATTTGTCCAGTATCCTGTCTGACAGTGTCCAGTACCCAATGCTCCAAAGGAAGGTGTAAGAAACCACCCAATAGTCAGTTACAGGATAATCTGGCACCCAGCTTAAACCCTGAAGTATGAGGATTTATATCTCTTCCAAAATTCTTTTCTTTGTAGTGTTCATTATCATAACTAGGTATTCTTGTTATTAACATAAATGTCCTGTCCCTCTTTGAATCTTGCTGAATCTGCTAACTCCAAATCTTTGCTAAATCTGACCTCCGTGTCATTCTGGGGCAATGAGTTCCACAGTCAAATTATGTATTATGTGTGGGGGGGAGAGGGGAGAGGAATATTTTCCTTCTGTCAATTTTGAATTTGCCGTTTTCAATTTCAGTAACTGTTCCCTTGTTTCTCTATGATGAGACAGGATGAATAAACAGATATTCCTGAACTTCCTCCGCTCTGCCGTTAATTATTTTATATACTTTTATCATGTCCCCCTTTATTAACCTCCTTTCTTAAGTAAAAAATCCCATTCTTTTCAATGTCTTTTCATATTGGCATTTTTCCATGCCACTAGTCACTTTTGTTCTCTTTCTCTGAACCCCCCCCCTTATTCTGCAATATCCTTTTGGATAATTGCACCCATCAATGAAATGCAGCCATTTCTGGGATGGAAGGTGTAAGTCATAAAACAATGCACAGCAACAGTATGGCTGTTCAAGTCAGAAGACGAAGAATATGGCATACAATTGAAAATGCAAGGAGAGATTGAGGTAGTTCATCAACATTTCAAAAAAAAAAAAAATTAAAAAGTGCCCTAGCTGTCTGGAACACACCAAGCTTTTCAAGCTAATTTCTTTGGTTTTGTTTTCACTTTTTTTTCATTGAAATTCATGATTTCATTACACTTTCTCCAAAACTCAAATTCAGCTACATCTAATATATGTGTATGGGGGGAGGCAGGACGCACCCTGGACATTTGCTGTGCCTCAGGATCAGATACTGAGGCTGATTCTCCCCTGCTATTCACACCAATATTATTACACTGAGGTAACTGCAGTAGTTTAAATGGAATTACACTGGCAAAACAATAGTGTAATGTAGTGGCAAATCAGGTGCTCCATTCCTAGAGGTGCACGTGCACAAGTGAATTAATCTGATACCCACCCCCTCCAATATTCATATCTGCTGGATTTTGCCAACCACTAAAACACTTCAAGGAGCAGGAAATGAATTGCAAAAGTAGCATCCACCCAGAGGAGCTGGGATTATAGGTAATCCCACTAACTAATGTGCAAATGCTAGCTCCAAACACATTCTTTCCCTCTCACTGAGAAGTCAACTACTTTGGAGAGCAACCCTTTGCATGGTACTCTAAGGCAGGGGTGTCAAACTCATTTGCTATGGCGGGCCAGATTTGAATTAAATGTACTTCAAGTGGGCCATACATACCATAAATCGAAATACTAGGCACAACCATTTTTATGTAGTATTATATTTTATTTGCTAGATATCGGCGATATAAAAACTGCAGTAAATTCACTTCTATAACTACTACTGTTTTACGATTAAAAGAATCGATCAATGATTAAGAATTATAGTGCTGCGCGATGCCCCATGACCACACTGTCCCTCTCCCGCCTTTTGGAGCGCTGTGTCTCATGCAGCATTGTACTCTCTGCAATCTCGCAGCATTGTACTCTCTGGCGGCAGCGTATGCTGCTGCAACATCTTGCTCCAGAGAGTACAACGCTGTGAGATATCACGGCAGCACACGCTGCCGCCAGGGGCTGGACCAAAAAGGTTGGTGGGCCATATCTGGCCCACTGGCTGGGTGTGTGACACCCCTGCTCTAACAACATGAAAATAACAGCTGAACAAGCAGTGCTGATTTTCCCGCTGCTAAGTGAGGCTATGAATCTTGTAAGTGGTGCTGTGGCTGCAGTGAAGTCTAAACACAAGCCCCCAGCATCTTAAATCATGCCACACCAACAATGAATACTGAATGCTGATTACTTGCTCTTTAAATTGTAAAGTCATTAAGAATAAACAGTTTAGTAAATATAAATCATGCTTTCCATTCTTGCTGAATGCAGTAGTAATAGGCTTGTCAAATATTCCCTACTACTGAAGGCAGCAATAAAGATCTATTTTTTCATGTAAATATTGTATCCATTTTTCAAAAATTAATTAGGAGGATTTATATTTTATAGTAGCAAAATCTTGATTTCTAGAATTAAAACTGAATGTTGATTTGATGATAACTTAAATGTAAATGTCGTGATCTACTCTATCCCCACTGCTCAGAGCTCTTAAATAAGTTGGAAGATTTTTTTTAAAAAACAAATCCACTGTGTTTGAACTTGCAAGAATTTAAATGTAAAATCTATTTTTTTGCTGCTAGAAAGATTTTTAATATAACAAGACCTCCTTCTCTTTCAAGTGTTATTAATGATTCTGTTTTGGCTGAATCGGTCTGTCTTCTCACAAGTTCTTTATGCTTTTATTATATGCCTTTTGTTAAGTAGTTTTATTGCTTAGGTAGCATGGACACTCTGTAAGTATGTAAGATAAAGGAAGAGAGAGAATTTATGGATGTGAATTCTCCTTCCATTGCCTATTTTCTACCAAATAATAATACCTAGTTTTTATAGAGGGCTTTCCATTAATAGATATCCAAGTGTTTTACAAAGGAGGTAACTATAATTATCCCCATTTTACAGAAGGGAAAACCGAGGTACAAAGAGGAGACTTGCCCACATCACCCAGCAGGCAACTGACAGTTTCCTGAATTTCCAAGTTTCCTGAATTCTAGTCCAGTGCACTATCCCCCAGGCAACATTGTCTTCCACCACAAATCAGACTCTCAGTTGTACAATTGGTACAGCTGAGGTATATGTGGCTCCCAGAAAAGGAGCCAGTTATGGCTCCCTGATTTTGAGGCCAATTCTACACTGGCCCTGGATTATGCCAATGGAGAATAGCTGGCACACAGTAATACTCTAGACATGCTGGGAGCTGCAGGGATGGATGGTGTAGTAGCCAGCTAGGGACCCATTGTACCAGGGAATTTTTGTACCCTTTGGCCGTTCTGTACCACAGACTGGTATCAAAAAGTTGGCTTGCAAGAGAGAATCTGGCCCAACATTGTTTAGAAGGAAAGCCATGAGTATTATACATCATTGTGCCTAATACAGACCCTGGTTTATCACTCCTTAATCACCCCTTGCTCTGAAACTTCTCCCAATGAAGTCAGTGAGAAATTTGCTGGAATAAGGTACTGAATCTTCTTAATAAACCATAGTTTTCAGTTTCTTGCTAGGTCGGATGTTGTTGTGTGAATGTGACCTGTAAGTTAAGCTGGACAACAATAAATAGAGTAAATGCTGTCAAGCACCAGCTGAGGCTCTTCCCTTTTTGTGGCAGAAAAAAGAATTTTGCCTCAGCTGCCTGTAATCAAATCTCCTTGGTTTTAATCTCACATACACCAGTGTAAATCAGGAATAACCGTAAAGACAATGGAGTCACGCCGATTCAGATTCAGTGAAAGTGAGAGGATAATCAGGCTCAAAGTCTCTGCTGTGGAGAAACGTGCTATGTTTGCTAGACCTAGACTTGCATTATGGCATTTGGGGGTTTTCTGTGAACGTTAAGTATCCTGTTTAACCAAAGACTTAATGGAACTCTCCTGTGTCCTTTAATTTACTTTCATTTTGCTTGAAACTGTGATTTATTACTTCTCTTTTTGCTTGTCTTTACCTGCAGGAACCAATAACAAAGGTTTAAAAGACAATTGTTAGTGTTTAATATACAACCCCATCCATTCTTCTGGCTAACCTACTCACGTGGGCTCCAGATATATATGGTGCATTTTTACACCAATATGTTAAATTGCATGATCCCACACAATGCCATTAACAGGCTGTATTAACAAAGTAGGTAAGGCCCCGTCACTAGTTGCTTTAAGTGTGTGCAAGAAATTAGACTGGTGTAGTGTTACTCTGTGTGGGGGGATGTCAGGCTTTGGTCTGACTAAGGGATTCAAAGCAACATCTGTAGTGCTGAAAGACAGAGCAAGGGGAAAAAGAGTGTGGTGGATATTTATAAGTGCACTGAGGTGATTCAAAAGAATCCAGTCAGCAAACATACAGGAATGAATCTTCACGTTCCTCTTTCCTTGTGGGTGAAAAAGGATCAGTAAGCAGCAGAAGGAGGGTGGTCTTGCTGGAGGGGTAGCAAAGGATGCAGGGAATGTACACAGGGTGTCTACAAACCTTACAAGTGGGAACTATGCTTTGTAGGGACTCCATCTACGTCATTGTGAAGGAGGGCTTGGTGGTAGAGTCATCAGTGGTAGCTCTACGGGCCAGTCTCCTCATCTCCATCTCATGGAAGTGAGTGACAGCTGCAGTAACGACTGCAAACCATTCTGTCTCAACTCCTGCAAAGTCTCCTGCCCACAGGTTGTTTACCGGGGCTGTATATGAGGAAAAGGATTTGACTGTGTGGGTAAAATCTAAAACCTAGCTGCGGCTACAGCAAGGGTTAGATCAGCTTAGCTGTGGTACCCAGGGGTGTTAGCTATGTTGACTTAAGTTTTAAGCGTACACCAGCCCTGAGAATCTGTAACCACAACCTGCAGTGGGAGTCAAGACCACTGTAACTTCTACTGAAGCACATGGGCAAGTGTAGCACAGAAGATGCTGTTCCCTTTGTGAAGCTTGCTGGACAGAGACTCTATAGTTCGAGCCCTGCAAATCTGCGGATATCTGCTTTGTATCCACAGAGAGCCGCATTCGTGGATGTGGATATCCGCAGATCACTTTTTGGTGGATCAGATGCAGATCTCAAAGGTGGAGAAGCAGCTATCTGCAGATCATAGCCTTTGAGGCTGTTTCCTTGCCTTTGAGATGGGGGTGGGAGCTGGCTGCTGATCAGTTGTTCCACGGGGCTCCCCTGCCAGCGAAATCAGTGGCTGGCAGGGGAGCCCCACAGAACAACTGATCGGGAGAGGGTAGGAAGGACTCCCCTACAAGCCGCTGATAAGCTGTTGGGCAGCTGCTTGGAGGGGCTGGTTCCCAAACAGCTGATCAGCGGTGGAGGCTGGAGCAGGGATGGCCTTCAAACAGCTAATTGGAGGTCCCACAGCTATAGGTGCATGCAGGTGTGGATGACTGCACTGTGGATGGTAGTCAGAGGTAAGCTGATTGGGGTGTATGCGGATCAGATGCGGATCCATATTTGTGTATGCGTGCAGGGCTGTAGCTATAGTGGGGTTTTGATCTCCAGGCCTTGTGTTCAGTAGAAAGTTGTATCGCTTTAGCTACATTGATATAGTTAAAGTGGTACAAATCCTGTTCTAAGGTGCTTTGTATCTGTATAACTATTCCCATAAGTGAAGGTGAATAACTGTACCTTTATAAGTCACCTTTATATTGGTAGAACTGTGTTTGCCCTAGTGTGTGTACCAGTATATCCATATTAGGACTGGTCTACACTAAGAACTTACATTTGGCATAGCTTACATCATTTAGGAGTATGGAAAATCCACACACATGCGCAACATAGTTAAGCCGACCTAACCCCCGCTGGAGACAGCAGCAGGTTGACAGAAGAATTCTTCCATTGAGCTAGATACCATCTCTCGGGGAGGTGGATTAACCACACAGAAAGGAAAACCCCTCCCATCAGGGTCGGTAGTGTCTACACTGAAGCGCTACAGTAGTGTAGCTGCTGCTGTGCCACTGTAGCATTGCAAGTGTAGACAAGGCCTCAAAATCGCAACCCTAACCAACATAGTTATATCAGTACAACTTCCAGGTGTAAACCAGGCCTCAGAAGGTGCTGAGCACTCCTGTCAGGTTAACTCCCACTGGTTTGAATGGAAACCTCACAGAGCTGCTCAGTATTTCACAGGATTGAGTTCTTGCAAACAAAGCTCTGCTCAGACCCGCAGTCTGCCCCACCACTCCCCACATCCATGCTGTTTTAGAGAGGACTGCTGCAGAACACAGCTCTGTGGTCCAGCCTCTCCTTAGCAGAAAACTCAGCCTTTTTAAAATATGTAAATATCAATCTGGTTCGCTGTGTTCCAAACATAGACTTACTCTGAGGTAACAGCTTTGGTGGCACAGGCTTGTTAGCAAACATCTGTTATCCCACCTTTCAGAATGGGAAGAAGCTGAATTCCTCCTGAACTGTCCTCACAGGGCCTGTTAGACAGTTATAACAGTTAATCTTTGGGACTCATTGGTTTTTAAATCAAGCGGTGCTGTGTTTGACTTTTGTTTCCACAGAATTTAAATCAAACTATTGTTGTCATACACCTTAGACCAATCTTAATATGCCTCCCCCCACATCCAGGATTCTCTTGTGTGGTGCGGGTCTGTCTTTTTTGTTTTTGTTTTTTTCATTTTGGTTTTGTTTAGTGCTTGCTCTTTCCAAAGTAATTCTGACTTGGCTGCTTTGCGTTCTGTGTGGAAGGGCATCCTTTTGACTTGTGCTAAACTCTGGCCTGACCTACACTAGAAAATTAGGTTGGCATAACATTGTAATGAACACGGTCACTGTCACCATTGCCCTTAATTAGATAGAACAAGAATTGCTGAAGCCAGTAATGAGCCCGTTAGTGATCAGTGGTATCAGAGATTCTCCTCTGGCTCAAGTGTTAGGGCCCTGTGCTTTTTGATCAGGAGGTCATGGTGAGTTCCAGGCCCACTGTTGACATCAATTTCTGAATAGCCATGACATGCTGCAAAGTTATAGCTATAAGGCCCTAGGAGCTGTGGATTTGTAACAGCGTACTAGTCATATTGCCTTTATCATAGCTTGGCAGAAGCGATGGACCAGAATCTCAACTGATGTAAAACAGCATATGTCTGTTGAAATCAGTGGTTTATGCCAACTTACTCCAGCTGAAGATCTGGCCCAGTGTTTTCACTTTTAAAGCCCTACACAGCTGTCTATTTTCTCATACTGAATTCCTTACAGTGCTTGACACTCAAATCACAGTGAAAGTATCTCTTCTCTCCCAGTGTACCAGAATTGCATTGCTCACATGCAGACAGGGAACAGTCTAGTTCAGCAGCTGAGCATTTCTGCAATATCACCCACCAGCCCGGCACCTTACCTGAAAGTTCCCTAGTTCACAGTGATTCCCCTGATCATCTCTCTGAGAAAGAGTTTTCCAGGTAGAGAGTTTTCTTATACACCTTTAACACGAAGGCAGACTCTTTGAAGGGATTTTGGGAATCCCCTTAGAAGCTGAAAAAACAGCCTTGGACCAAAAGGCAAGGAGGAGGAGTTTACAGTCAAGGCTGAAATTGAGGTGGGGTTGTTAAGTGTGAAAAGCTATTTTAAAATGCAAAACTAAACATGACTGTCTTAGTGAATACGAGAACCAGGGGAAAGAAGAGGAAATCCCATCTAAGCCTTAATTAGAAATCTACCAGAAAAAAGCACCATGCAGAGCAGAGAGAGAGAGAGAGAGACCCATAGCTTCAAACCACCTCTATTTCATAAAGTGGAACTAACTTCATTTCTCTCCCACCAGCCATAGTTATCCAGGCCTTCCAGGGCAAACTTCTGGGATCTCCTCACAACAAAATAGATGAGGTAACCACTCCCGGCCAGTGTGCAAAGGGCCAGGAAGTTAGCAAGAACTCTCAAGAATCGGGTTAGGTGAATGTTTTCTTCTTTCCGGTTCTCTTGCTCCTCCAAAATAGCTTCCTGCACTTATTGGAAACAAAAGGGTAGCTGTAAGTGAGTAGCATTAAAGGCATCAGGCTCTATATTGTCTGTGAAGCTATTAGGTAACCGAGTCTTGTAAATGAGTTGTGATGAATGGAGTTTACTCCTGGGCTTCTGGTTTCTTAAGAAGGTGACATTGTTGTATCAAAATCTCTGTTGGGGCTATGGGACCTTGCTGGGTTTGGCTTGCGTGGGTATCATCAGGCTAGTTTTTCTATGGCTTTGTCCCCATTGAGTTTCATTTTGAGTTTCTCTTACACCTGAACTCACATGCCAAAGCTATTTTTCAAAACAAAGCCAGCACTGACTGTGAATTCAGAAGGCGCTGTGAGTTTGGGAGACACAGAAGGATAAGTGTATGACCAGCTGTCAGAAACGGTTCTGTTCAGGAACCTGGAAACTTGAAAAAAGTGTGTCTGTGGAAACAGCAAGGTTTCATTTTAAGGGTCTGCAACTGAGGGGAACAGAAAAGGAACCCCAGACTAGAAAAAGTCAGGATGATTTCAGATTTTGAAATGAAACATTTGCACAATGAATTCCAGGGCTCTCCAGTAACTCTAACCCCCCTCTCTAATCCTCTTTCCTGGCTTCATCAGCAGAAAGAGCTCACAGTCTCACCGCACTGTTCTTGTGGAGGGAGAGTTTAGTTGCAGCTTCTTATTAGTGTACAAAAATGTATCAGTTGTCCAGTAGTACAGCTGGATTACTGCCTTCTAATAACTCTGTGGCTCTGCTTCCTCTACACCACTTTAATGAAATGAGGGAGCAGAAATTCTTGGGTGAAGCCTGGCCCCATTGAAATCAGTGGCAAAACTCCTGCTGAGTTCAGTGAGGCCAGGAGTTCACCCCTTGACTGTTCAGTTCCCAGCCTGTTCACAGAAATGAAGGTAGGATGGGTGCAACATGGGATATTCATCAAGAAATTTTTTCTCTCAATTGATTTTCATTCTTTTCACACAGGATTTTAACTGCTCCTGCACAGATGTAGGAGAATGTGAGGAGAGGACACAGGCAGATCTTCACAGCCCTCCAACCTTCGTGTTAATCTGCACAAAGAGCCACTGTTGCTTGAGCTCCTTGGGCCTTATTTTACCCCTACAGGACCTGAGTAACTCCCAGTGAAATGACTTGTATTCTTGAGTGGGGGAGGGGTGCCTTTATTTTGTAAAGTGAGAGGGATTATTGGCATCCTTGACAGTACCACAGAAAGCACAGGGGATGTGGCTGACTGAGTAGTGTGGAATAAGTGAAACTCATAAAGTTCTTGTTCCTCCAGTTCCTTAACACAGCCCTGGCCTCCTGCACCCCTCCCACTAGCGGTGAAGGAGAGCGCAATGAAGTGCACGTAGAAGCTGCGACTGAATGCACTCCCCCTAGTGCCCCTAAGGTGCCTGCCTCAGCACTCCACAGGTAGAATGCCTCTAGCCAGTGCAGCTGTTGCACTACCCCTCACACAGCCAAAAGCACCCCAGGGATTCCTGAAGTCATCATACAGTCCTATGTCTGGAGTCAAGTCAGTGAATGTGCCGTACTGCACAGGGAACCGGGCTGTGTCTCCCGGGTCACTTGAAAATAACACAAAGTGACCCTTTTTATCTTACTGAGATGCAGGTGTGGTGTCAAACTTCTGACTCAGTTGGGGTTTTTTTTGACATGCCAAATGGGCCCTGGTGGCAAAGACATAGCTGTCTATGGGTATCTCTTCTGCATAGCAAGACAATAGGATAATGTCAGTGCTGCAAAATGTCACCAGCATATTTAAAACAATGTTTTGTTGGGAAAAAAGCACCATAGAAACTGGAAGCTAGGAAAGGTGAGGAGGAGGAGAAGAAAAACATGTTTGTACTGGAATAATTTTGCTTGTACATGTACAGCAACCCTCACAGAACACAAACATTGCTACTACTACTGCTTACCTGCAGTACTAGAAGGAAAGAGTGAGTGAGATACCACAGGACCTATGTCATGCTGGCTGCATTGGGGGTGGGGATGTGGGGGGCATTTATTATATTATGTGACATCAGTATGGCAAAACCATAATAATTCATGTAAGACATGCCGTGTCAGGTACTGTTAGAAAGGTTATAATATGCTAAGTAAGATAATAATACTTATGCTCATGTGTTATATTGTGTAATGGAAGTTATGGATATATTTGATATAGCTGCATTTCAAATTGTGCTGTATGAGACACACCCTAGACATTTCTACCAACTGCATCTGAGGAAGTGAGTTGAGGCTCACGAAAGCTTATGCCTACTGAAATTAAATTTGTTAGTCTTTAAAGAGCTACAGAACTCACATTGTTTTTACCCTAGACAGGATGGCGGCAGGACAATAGCCTGCTTAATGGCTCATTGAGACATCCACAGATGCAAGGGGCCCAGGGGAAAAGCCAGAGACATACCTGATGAGGCACCAGGACTTGCTCCTGTCACTCTGAACTCCATTTTGTTCCTGTAAAATTCCACAAGCAGCATGGCAAGGACAGAAGGTATATAAGGCAGAAGCCTTGGGAATCCATGTGGTCTTTCAGCCAGAATTCAGCTTCAGCTACCTATCTACCTCTGAATCAAGCCATCTGCAGCTGAAGCTGTGCAACCAATTACTGGATGTATTCCAGAGGGACTATATAAGCCTGCAACTCCACATTTCTTCTAGAAACCTGATGTACATGGACTTTCAAATCATTTGTATGTATCTGATTACTTTAATCCTTTAACATTTCTCTTATGGTTTGTTTCTTTCTTTTTATAATAAACCTTTAGTTTTAGTTACTAAAGGATTGGCTGGCAGCGTGGTATTTTGGGTAAGATCCAAACTTATATTGATCTGGTACTGTGGCTGACCCTTTGGGGTCAGAGGGAAACTTTTTAGTAAAGAACATAGAGTTTAAATAACTAGTCTCTTTACTGGACCTAGTGGCTGATTGGGAGCCAGAGACTGGAATGCAGTAAAGGGGGCTGTGTGTATTAGTGTACTGGCTTCTTGGTAAACGGTTTTGGGGAATCAGAAGCATGGTTTGTGGTTGGTTGGGAAGTCTGGCTTCAATGCCACCCACCAGCGTTGGGAGAATCTGCTCTCCTTTTGCAGCCTGCCCTAACCTTGGCATTTTCAGGTGGCTACCCTAGGCATGAAAAAGGTTACAACCTAGTTCTACTTTCATACTGGTTTTACAGTGGCATGTCTCCACTTACTGACTTTGTTTGTGAAGAATGGGGGAGAATCAGGTTCCCACTCTTCAGTGAGCTATATCTTACCTTAAAGCTCGTTGTGATTGAGGCAAATTTATTATCTGCTGTTTCAGGATTGCCAATCAAATAATCCCAGCTTGTGAACATTTTCCAGCTGAAATTAAAACTTGTATCATCCCCACCACCTTCCTCATTTGCATTCCTTGCCATTCTGTAAAGGCCAGAAAGATGTATACAGTTAGAGAGAAGCACACAGCTTTGTTAAGTGATTTAGATTTTCACATGTCCCTAATGTCATAGAATATAACTTAATCATGTCATCTCAAATCCAAGAATGCACCCCAATCCCATGATGATGAAGAAATGATGGATAGGTCACTTCCGGTGGAGTCCATTCATTTTCTCACCATAGAATTTTCTTATTTGTTTCTTCAGTGGCACATTAGAAAAATGTAATTGGATGAGAAACTCAGTAGGAAACAAGCTGTCAAGAGGGAGGACTAAGTTATTTTAAACAGAAACCCCCAGAACAAATTAAAACGCTGCAGATCAGATCTTACGTTTGACAAAAGAAAAACATAAATTCTAATAACTGGCCAAGAAAAAACCCGGGTTGTACTAAATAAACAAATTACAAATGCTGCTTTCTTTTATGCTGCTAGTCTGTTATGTACTTGTAACTGGATTTCTAATAGCATCCACCAATATCAAATTATTTCTTAAGTAGCTTGACTTCACCTTGGACTGCTAACTTCCCTATTTCAAGGTCTTATCAGCCTTGTAATGTTGATAGTCATGTTGCTGCATATTACCTAATTCAGTTCAATAAGCACAAGGAGCGGAGTATATTACTAGGGAATGATAAATTTGGCCTTGGATACTTCATTGATTTCATGCTTAGGGAAAAACAATTTCTATTTCAAGGTTATGCTGTGGAATAGAATCATATAATTAGAAATAAACAATGCAAACCATGTTCCCTAAAATCAACTCCTAAAATGCACCAGAAAACATACATGCATTAACCTAAGTAATTGTGTCTGCTATACAGCATTCCTGTTTTCTCGTCCATGAAGTTGTCTCTAGCTGAGCTGGTGTAGAGTTGAAGCCCTGGGAGGGTGGGGATGGAGGGAAGTTACTAACAGTAGAAAGGGCTCATGAGAGGGCCTGTATAGCTTCTGCCCTGCTGCTGTTCTGTGACACTGTAGAAGGATTCATTTGCCCCAGTTCCCAAAAAGAGTCAGTGAATAACTCAATTTGGGGGTGGGGAGAAGTGTATGATGGAAAGATTTGGTCCAATATGCAGGTGGTCATTGTACCATGGGAAATTTGGATATTAAAATAAAATAAAAATAAAATAAAATGTGTGTGTGCAATTACTATTTTGTATCTGCATGCATTATTACTACATGGGTGTCTAGGCAACTAATTTTGAGTCTGTTACCATATATGTGTCTGAGACTCAGGGTCCTGTCTCTGTTAGTCATTTGAAGTTGTATGAAAATAACCTGCTGTGAATACTTCTTCTGACACATCTTGTCCTCATCACCTCCTTCTCTTCTGGAAATCATCAGGGAAAATACTCTCAAGTATTACGTCCCACATGCATTTAAAGAATACAGAAACACTGCATGGTCATCATGCAGCAACTAGATAGTGGATATATATATTTACCATTACAGAGAAGAAAAAGAGGCGGGAGGGGAGGCACAGTAGTCTTTCCAAATCTAACTGCTTTCTTGTGACAATTTCTTGATTCTATCATACCTATCTTTCTGTAATCTGATTCCTGAGCATCCTATCCAAAGATTTTCATTAACATATGGAGCCATTCTTGTATGGAGGCAGGGAGCCCACAGAGTAACATAGAGCTTCTGGGCATGGGTGAATGCCCAGACCCTGGAAGAATGCCCCAAGAACTGCAGGGAGAGCCTGTGGATTTCAGAATGGCTCCGGGTAGGGGCAGCCACATCCCCTGTCCACTTCTTGGACAGCCAAATCTAGTCCCAAGTGCATGATGTGTTGAAAGCTCCTTAGGAGTTTGAAACTAAAATGATCTTACATATGTAAATTATGCAACCTTAAAGCTGTGGATTTTTCCACTTTGGTGTTGGGTGAGGTAGGTGTTGATTTGAGTCCTACCTCAAAATGGTCTCTATAAACATAATAGTCAATTCCTCTCTCTCTCACATCTCTCTTCTCTGTCCCTAACCACCAGAAAAACAACAACAACCTGAATGACATTAGGTTTTAACTTCTGTGCTTATTGTATTGTCTTCTGAAAAAATGGCCTTAAGCAGAAGATTATATAAAGGCTATTTTAGGGTTATCTTAGGGTTGCCTAAATGTAGATCACATTAGAATCTTCTGGCCAGTAGGAAATTTAGCACATGCCATATATATGCTTTCCCCAAGTATATTTCCCTTGTTTTGGCCTCCTATTCTGTGTTTATAAGACTTTTTTTTTCTGGGTAATAGCCATTTCAGTATAATTCCCTGAGAGGATTCAGTGAGAAGAATCTTCTAATCTTCAGAGATATACTATCAAAGAAACATTTTTTTAAGCTATTCTAGGTCCAAAACTATGCCTGCTGCATCAAAATGTTTTTTCCAAACACATACTTTTTAAGTAAAAAGAATGAGACTCAAATAAATGGTTAGACCATTTTTTTTGGTCTGGGAATAATGCTTATCTTAGCCAAGAAACCATGTATTATTTGAGTTAATCTAGTGCTTGTGAAAGTGAAAACAAACAGCCTGATCTAGCATATGAAGGTTGTGTATGAGTTTCTGCTATCCAGCTGCACTGCAATGCCCAATAATCCTGACCGGCGAAGGTTGGACTCTTCCAATCCTGAGCTTGTTCTAAAGAAACTTTATTATGCTTATTTATTTATTTATTCATGTTTCTTATGTTAGAGGACTTTCTGGTGTGAGCAAATCGATAGTAGGGACCAAATCACCACTGGCTTACCTCCTTTGAAGCCAATGGAGTAGTCCCAGTTTATACCGGCAGTGAATTTGGCTCTAAAATAAGACAAGCAAACTCATTTGCACTCTGGACCTAAGCCACGATTTAAACCCAGAATTCCAGAGGTGAAAATGAAATTGGTTAATGCACTAGCCTATCCAGCCTCCCATTTCTTCCTACTGTTTTTAGTATTACGCTCTAAATACAACTTAGTGGAGAAAGCACAACTGGAGACTAATTTATCTGCCACAGGACACTAATCTTTTACCATGACCAATGACATTAATTCTCCTACACCACTGTGCAAATGTAAACTAACCACTATACTCTTGCTGAGAATCATTTACTGCTCACTGTGACTTATACAGTTGAATTTTTTGCTACACGTTTTCCTCTTCCTTTTTGTATAAATGTATTTTACACAGGGTATGATTAAAACAGGAACAACTGAATGGCGTGGATGTTTTCTGACGCTGTGCTAGATGCAGAGTATTGTGAAAGGAAGGGTTGACAGTTCTGTTCCCTGCATTATACGTTCATTTCACACCTTTAAGATGCCAGGGGAAAGTGTTATGTTATTTCAGTAAAGACTTTTTCCCCCTTACCTCTGCCAGACTGAGACAAACTTTCTGGTACAAATAAGTAAATACTGTCCTAAAAAACGATAGATGGCTTTAACATAGTCCAGCATTTCCTTGCGGCTTTGCTCCATCAGAACTGCATCCATCCTGTATTAAAACTACTACATTATCCTCTCTGATGCATCCTTTGAAAGAGAATTGCAGCTGATAATAAAATGGTTTATTTTTAATTCATTCTTTACTTCCCTAACGTCAGAAGGAACTTACGTTCGGATGACAACCATGAAGCTATAGGCAATGGTCCCAACTCCCACAAGGAAATAGGAAAGAGGCAGCCTGAACTTCAGCCATCCAATTGTTCTCTGGTTGTTATAATAGCCATAAAAGAGCACCGAATACTGTGCAAGGCCCTGAAAAGTAAATAGCAAGTAATAGTTTAAGTAGCCCTATTATTTATTTACATATACACACTCCAAACCTCAAGAAATTTCACCAAAAGCAGTGAATTCCAAAGAAACATTCATTTCTACGCCTTCATAACATCTCCAGACATCATTATGATAAACCTGCAAGTTGGGGCATGACCATTCTGTGAGAATTCAGAACAGCCCTATTTTGGGGCCTTTAGCGAGGGTCTGGAAAAGATTTCATATTTATTTTCAGATCTATAACCTATAAGGTATTTTATAGGTTGGGCACTTCATCTACAACATAGCAGCTGAATTTTTTTTCCATCCAAGTAGCGGCTTTTTTTGTTTGTTTGTTTGGTTGGTTGGTTGGGTTTTTTTAAAGGAAAGTAGCTTTCCGACAAAACAGAAAGTTGGTTACTAATATTCCATGTTCTTAAAATTTCCCTGCAGTTCCAGTTTGGTATAAAATTCTTTACTTCCTGTCCTAAAATACAGTGTAGTGTTCCTGTGTGCTAGTTAACAGTTGATACATTTCACTCAGCAGCTCGCTGGGTTTCATTGGATACTGAAATGATTCTTGTACCTACAGTTTGTAAGGTTGGTTATTGAAATTATTAGGCTGGTATTGAAAAAGTTTATATTTCTTTAAAAAAAATTCATATGATGAAGTTTCTGTTGGTTTGGTTTGTTACTTTTTCAAAATAATTTAACAATAGGCAATTGCTGGAGTCTGAAAGTAATCAAGATAGTTGGCTCAGCCTCGTCAAAGACCCTTTTGGTTAAAATAAGGATTCACCCCTTTGGAGAGCACTCTATTTAAAACCCTTTGAACAGCACAGCACATACAGAGCAGCAGCAAATGGGTATAATTAATTCAAATCAAACACTAGAGTTCAGCATGTGGAATTTGTCAATATACTGTTGATGAATCTGAGATGTTTTGATTATTAACTGACTATGTTAATACAAAGGTCTTTAGGCCTCCTAAATTAAAAGGTCCATTTACTTTCCTTCTGTTTAGCTGCTGGTATTTCTTAAAATTCTACCACTGATAGATTAAGTTGTCAATAGACTAACATCCTTCTATTTTGTGTAATCACAAGCTATGCATTTGATTTATTGGAGCTTTTAAGAGTCTAAGTCACACACACTGTTTGCAAAACCTCATTTGCAATTCTTGTGAAAGTGAAAATGAAATATTAATATATGGTAACTAAAGGTAATATCCACAGATTTCTTGGTTTGGTAATTGATGTATCTCCTTAATTGTATTGGTATCAGAATAGTTATTGAGATACGCATACAGGAGAGACACTATTAGGCATTTGATTCTAGGATAAAAGGAATATTATTTATTTGTATAGCGCCAACAGTGTGCAGGGCACATCCATACTAAATGATTTGTCTTTAGTATCTATCTTTCTATTAAGAAATGGTATAATTCTATGTAAGAATTTATACTGGGCTTGGATTATCTAATCTGTAGTTGTATACAGACTCATACATTTCTGAATGGCTGTTTAGATCATTCCATGTATTAAAATATCTCTAAAGTCAGTGTTGTTGTAGGTGTTTAAGCCTTTAGATAATCTCTGCACTGTGAGTAATTAAGGATGTTGTTTCCTGGATTTTGGCTACTGTATTTAACCATGGAGCTTGATATATTTTTAGCTGTGAAGCAGTAGCCATAAGTATAAAGTCTCTCTCTTCACCCTTCTCACAATCTAACATCAGACAGACAAGCATATATTCTTTAGTTTGAATGCATGATTATAATGAGCCTTGAGATTTTGATTGCTGTGAATTAGGGTAATTGTTTGATCTGTGGAACATATAAATATAAAAAATTCAATTCAGCATTAAAATACAAAGGCAACAGATATTTAGCAATTTCTGCGGGATGAAAATAGCCACATTCCTAAGGATAATCTGACCACACACACTTTGGCCCCTCATGTTTTGCTAAACATTTTAGAGTCCTTTTTAAATGATTTTTGAAAGAAATATTCCTGAGAAATTGCTCAGGATAGAAAGAAAAATGTTTGATTAAATATACACATTAGTTTATCATTTTTATTTTGGATCTGAAAATATTAATTTTAGAGGCAAAAATATTCCATCTCCATCTCCAAAAATACTCCATCTCCACTCCATCTCTGTCTGGATAAAGGTTTCCTTGTTCCTTGGCAATGTTCTTTGGCCTGTATTTCATTTGTCAAAGTTCATCACCCTTCCCTGCACCAGGGTCCAGACCAAGGAGACTTTAACTCCTTCATCTTCTAAGTACAGTCATTTTTAACACTTCTCCTAGTGCTTCAGTATGAAGAGAATGAACTATTCTAGAGCTGAGTTTGCCACGTCTGCGCTGTAAGTTGGTGGAACTTGACTTGTTCAAAGAAACGGAGTCCCAGTTTCACCTCCCACATCTTCTCTTATAGCTATCTTTGCTGAAATCCATAACAAGGGCTTAAAGTTAAGCATGTGCATAAATCTTTGAAGGATTGAGGCCTAAATGCAGAAGGGTGATTGTACAGAAGCTGTAGGAAAAGTCAACCTTATCTAAATGCCTATTTATCTGAGGAAAACCTATAATAATGATTCCACCTTTTTCATTTGTGCAAAATCCTTTAGAATGACATCTGCTGCTGCCTGACAGACAATCTGGAGACTTTATTTGCTTTTTAACCAAGGTACTATTGTCTGGACTCAGTGTAATATGGAATTTATCCTCCGCACAGTCATCTTAAATTTTGTTTAATGTTTACAAAAGTAATGAAACTAGGGAGGCATGCCACGTGTGAAAGGTGGTGAAAATATTGTAAGTAGGAGTTTTTGACTTACTTGGAATTTATACTGCATCACCAATTTGAAATCTAAATGCATACAGTCACAAAGGGTCAAATTCATCCATAGTCCAACTCTAGTGAAGCCAATGGAATTACACCACAACCTAAATCAGTCTAGACCCTTATTCCCAAATACCTCTCCTTTTTTTCTCCTAAAGACACAATAATGGGTATGGAATTTTCATATGTTCCTTTTTTAGGTCAAGAAAACCTCTACTCTCAGAATTAATGAAAAAGTTATTTGAATTGATTTCTTTCCATCTGAATTATCTCCTGACATTTCATATTAAACTAATGAAATTGAACAGTGAAGCACTGAACATTGAAATCAAAGCCTTTTAGAGCCAAAATAGTCATGATAACATGCAGTATTGCAATAATGCACACTTACACTAAAGTCCCACAAAGTTGCAAAATTCATAGCACTTCCTTCTTCAGCTCTTGGGACAGTTTTTCTAGGTAATGTGCCATATGGTTTCCCCATCAGTGCCTGCAGCCAAAATATGATGAATGTAGATAACAGTTCAAAACACAACACCAACAATCAAAAGTGTAAAATGCAGATGTGAACAGCTGCACTGAAGATTTGATTTGTGTTCTCCTGAACTCCCTACTGATACGAATCCACCTCTCCCAATTTTTTCCTTCACCTCTTTTATTAGTGATTGAGGCTATTATTGAAGTATGCCACACCATTTTTTTATTAAATGGAATTCTACTAAAATCAATGGAATGTTAAGCTGTATCTCATATTCAGCAGCAACAAAGAGGTTAAAAACATTCATCAGATCAGAGAGTTCTTTCAGTGATGCAAATTCATTTTTCTTGTGCTATTGATTTTGTAGCTTTTGTTAATAGAAAATATACTGGGTGATCACATGCATATCATTTTCAAATGATGACAGCCAGGATTCTGAAAGTATTTGAGCTTCTGGTGAGATTCTTGCACAACCATTGAAGGTACTAGGCCAGATTCTGTTTTCAGCTGTTTCGTAATCCTGTTCCATTGCAATCACTGGGATTTTTTCTGTTGACTTCAATGGGAGCAGGACCAGGCTTTTAAAGTGGTGTAAATCCAAAATAACTCCATTGGCTTCAATTACTTTACTAAAGGGTAACTGAAAGCAAAATTTGGCCCATCCATTGGAAACATTTTGGAAAATGTCATATCCTAAATAAATCTACTGGGGTTAATTGTTAGCTGCTGCACTCACTTCCATCTACATACTGGAAGTAAGTGTAACCAAGAGAATATTCTCTATGGCTGAAATTAGGGGCCAGCCCAAGGCCTATGTACCACTTAAATTCCATTGAAGCCCTCTTTTGAGTCCTGCTTAAGTCTTATGCTGGTCGTTTGCATGGGAAGATTTCAATATGAGCTGAAATCCACATTATGGGTGAGATTCTGTGCTGCATTTTGAAGGCTATGTCTGCACTTCGATCTGCACCTACAATTTCCAGCTTGAGAATACATACCCCATGCTAGCTCTAAGCAAGCTGACAACTAAAAATGGAATGTAGCCATGACAGAACTAGCAGGGGGAGGGGCTAGCTGCCCTAAATATAGTCTCATTCAAGATGCTAGATACGTATGTATGCAGGGTGGCTAGCCCTGCCTGCCCCAGCGCTGCTGTGGCTACACTCTATTTTTAGTGCACTAACTCTTGATCACAGCTGGCACAGAGTATGTCTCCTCAAGCTGCAAATAGTACCTCCAGCTCAAAGTGCAAGCATACTATTAAGGATGCAGCACAGAACTCACAGCACGGAGGATGGGGGCTAAGGTAGCTTTAAACCACCTTTGTGTTCCTGCCTCCACTCCCTGTGCCAATCCTGGCTGCTCCAAATTTTGGAGATGCCTCTGGAATAATTTAGGTTTCCCAGGTTGCCCTAAGGGCTACAGCAGTACCTGGAATATCCCCAGCACTGCGTGATGCAGCCCTACCCCCACACACTGCTCTCACCCTCAGCCCTGCTCTCCTACACTAGTTCCAGGGGTTGTTAAGTGGCTCTTGGGAGGCAGCTTTATGGGCTGTCTTCTGCAATGCCTATGCCTAGAATGCATCCCTGGGTAGAACGAGGGATTTTAGGTCTGTTTGACACCCCTCTGTCTCTTTTCCATGGCTTAAAGGGGCTGGAACATCGATCTGTAAGGATCCTGCCCTAAGTGTTTGAGTCAAAAAAGTAAAAATTTAAGCAACGTTTCTCAGTAACATTTATTCCTCTATAGAAATAAGAAAAGCAGTTTGAGAAAATCCCAAGTCACCCAGTCTCACCTCAGGCACCATAACAAGGCCAAATGTCAATCCAAAGAGAATCATGTTTATTCCATACATCCAGCGCAAAAATATAAAATAAGAAGCTACTGAAGAGCCAAAATGACCTGGGAAAACATTTGCAGTAACAAAAAGACAGAACAGTCAATCCTTTTGTGCTCTTACTTTGAGACAAGATTACATGAGCATTTTCATGAGTGTTTAAGATACAAAAAATCAGATCTTTTTCTTCATTCTATATTCATTCCTATAATTTTATCATGTTAGTAATTTTTCATGATTGCAGACTAGTATTTATTTCATTGACATAATTTAAAAAAAACAGAAGCCCAGACACTATATACCAGGATTATACATTTATACTGAAGATATAAGGAACATGACACCAACACAATGGAATAGTACCGCAGGATGATGTCCCAGGACCAGGTTTTCAAAGGTATTTGGTTGCCTAGTGAGATTTTTCAAAAGTGCCCAAACAGATAAGGTACCTAACTCCCATTTGAAATCACCAAAATACCTTTGAAATTGTGGTCTCCAGAGCTTATCAGTTCTTTTCTACATACGCTTTGTTTCTAGCCTACTCCCCAGGGAGAAAGCAAAGTGTTGCTGGAAAGATAACTTCCTGAATTTTCCTGAATTAAAAACAAAACATGCGTGCGCACACATACACACGCACACACAATACTACTATTATCATTATCATGTAGAATAGGGTAGTATTTTTAAACTAAATCTCTTCAAGACAGGAACCATCTTTTTGTCTGTTATGCTGAAACAGTTTATTTATCTATATCAAATTACAAGGGAGTATATTTTGAGGGTTACAGCCTGAACAGAAGTTTTTGTTTGTACTTTGTCCCCTCTCCACCCCCCCTGTTAAAAGCTGCTTAGCTCAAACTTATGACAATAACCATAGGGAGAAAAATCTTCCCATGAAAGAGTCTTACTACTGATGGTGGGCAACTACCAGGCTTGCAGATCTATGCACATCCTTACCATCTTGTTCCCAGGTCACACCAGAAACAAGTCCCATGCAAGGTTTAAGTATGCTAATACCACAGCCTTGCACTTACTTTTTTGGCTGTTTGTAATAAGAAACTGTGTCAAAGGTCTCCGCAATTTAGCTTGTCATATGAAATAGAGCAGGGGTCCCCAAACTTTCAGCTGTGAGGATCACACCACTCAGTCATGCTCTTATAGTAGGCTGGAGCAGCTGGGCCCACATCACATGGGAGGAGGTGGGGGAAAGGGCCAGGGCCTGGGGGGGGTTATGATTAAATGCATTATGATTAAATGAATATCCAAAGAGATTTTTATCCCCATGTGGCTCTAGTGCTGTAGCTGCTATAACAGAAAACATTGGTCATATGACCTTTTTATTTCCTGCTAAAGTGTTTCCTGTTGGTTTTGGACCTGTGAGCATGTACTGTGCCTGATGATTTCATCAACTGTTTTGTTACTATGTTACCTATTTTCTCTGATAATATATCAGTTAAGATTAGCCTTGTGCCCTAGTTAATTCTAACGTTTATTGACCTGTAGTTATCCATTAAAACTGTCACTAGCTGGGACTGAATTAGGGAGGGGAGAATCATCCAAAACCCTTGTTGCAGAGGAATTGAAATGCCTAATCCTGTTTATGTAGACCTAGAGCTTTTATGTTAGCATTTGCAATTGGCACCGCTTATCCAGCACATTAAACTTTTCAGCTCCTATGAGAGGAAACCTTTATGATTTCTAATATTAGTTTCCCAGATACTTCCACTAGTAACTCCATTTAAGTAGCAAACTTTTACAAGACAAAGGGACAGGCTTTGCCTCTGACTTGTTCTTGACCCTTTGTGCCACCAAACAGCCAGAAAGCTAACTTAACTGGTTTCCCCCTGTATAGGAGAATCCTCAGCTCCTATGCCATCCTGTCATGGGGTGCATAGCTGCATAAAAAGGAATCAGGCCAGGAGTCACTAGGTGTAATTGATTCTGGGCTGACATAAAGGACCTTAAGTTTCACATCAGCAAATTCCCAGGTGTTTTAATGGACCTAAGTACACATTGGGACTGGACAAGCACCTGGTGGCTCCAGGATGAGTGGACTGGCATAGAGGTATCTTAAAAGTAACTTCATGTCCACCCTCCCTTGAGCTGTGCTAGGTGGGGGACAGCCAGTTCTGAAGATCTGACTCAGTCATTTCATCATTGCATTATATGCTTTGCTTTGATGAGCTTCTAGATTTCAAACTTTAGACTTCATTGTTTGATATGGGTTAGATAATCATACATGCTATCCATGGAAGCCTGTATAGTAAAAACATGTTCATTTGCAGTGTAGTGATCATGCTAGTTCATGCTGCAAAATAGTTTCCCCTGGGGCAAAACAGTTTCCCATGCTTGGTCTCTGTCCAAACTTAATCTTTTTAACAAAGATAAATTTCACAATCCTACTTCTTGAGGGTCATTATAAAGGTAACATTTATACTGTGATATTCTGAGTGTCCAGGCATCTTTAAGCTCATGAAGAGAGAAAAGAGCTTATTTCATTGCAGGAGAGAGAAGAAGTGTACATAGACACAGTATCAGTAAACTATCCAGGTCTATTTTTACATACTTCTCCTACTAATGTAACTTGAAACATATGTGGGTTTTAATGGCAAAACAACTCAGTTCAGGCCCACTTATTTACCAAATGTAATCAAAGTATCATTCACATGGGTTCCCAGAATGAATTCTATTCTGTTACCAGCCCACCAAAAGAACCACCTGTCTCCTGCTCTCAATTTGATTTATCTACATTTATTCAACAGCTTCCTTTGTGTGTGAAATTATACCCCCCATGATTGAATAAACTGCTTTGTTCTCTGCTGATAATGATGCCATGTGTTTCAAGTTATTATGTGATGAGTTACCCTTTCTTTTTGGTCTGGTGCCACCTTTCCTCGGATTGCTTTGCAACACAAAATACAAATCAACAAATCAGCTAAAACTCACAGTTGACCATTTTCCTGCTCATGGCCACCTTGACACTATCTATTGCGTGTTCAAAGCCCTCTTCAGCAAAGCAATCTTGCATTATAATTGACTGATCAGTGACTAGGCTCCCACTCAAACCCCTGTGATGTTAAGCCAAGTTTCCTTCAGAGGGGATTTGTTCGTGATGTAAGTCATTACTGAAAGGCCTTCTCCCTGTGAAATATAAAGCTTACCTTATGATAAAACCATTCTCAAATTTTGCAACGACACTAATCGCAAATACTTTGCAATATTATATCCACACTGTGATATCCATGATAATATTCTCTTTTTCTTTATTTTGTATGCTATGATTTAAGAATGCTTAAATAAATAGCATATTATAGGCAAACAACACTGCCAGCCTATAAACTGTATCCCAAGAACACTTTTCCAGAGTTATTTTCAACATTGGGTCATGAAAATTGTTTAAACTTATCAGTGGCATCTGTAGTGGACATTATTATCTGCATGGTAGCTAAGACTTTAAAGGATATTTCTGATGATTAGTTATTAATGCCTTAGCAAGCCAAATACATTTTCACAAAAGACTATATAATATATACATTTTACAATGAATTTTAAAGTATTTTTAGACATACTTCTCTGTGTTTCAGGATCTCCATTTAGTGAATGCGGCCGGTGATCCGGCACGTAGTTCCCAGAAAGAACCCCATACCCAGAGTAGGTCACAATAAATAAAAATATAACTCCCTTTTGAAAGTCATGGACATTTCTCAGTTGATGTAAAACTAAAGTAAACTATAAATAACACTGTAAAATAATTTCAGCATTGGTTAGATAAACAGCTCTTTCTCTTACTTTATTGAAAGAACCTCTCAACAAATTTGAAACCCTCTGATTTCCAGTTCTTTCCAATGGCAACTGAATTCTCCCTACCCAATTCTGCACTACCAAATAGTCAACATGATGATTATATGTATGATCTCTGCAATTAGATATAGTGGTTACAATGCTGTTTATGGTACACTGGATTTGTCCCTTTAAAATAAGAAAAGTGCTATGCAGGCAGAGTGATGGAAGTCATAGTTTGGGTATAAGTTATGTGAGAAACAGTCTGTTTCCGCATACACCAGCACAGCAATTTAGATCAGCTGATCTACTTAAGAGAACAAGTTGTGTGAATTTAGTGGTACTAAAAAGTGCCAGATTGAGAGCCAGGATCACAGAAGTCTAATGCATTTTTTCTATACAACAGGTTCAGCATGGGTAACGGCACTGCCACACCAAAGTGAATTACTCCTAACTGCAGAAATGTTTTTAAGGGTCAGAGGAGTGTTTAGTTTTCAGGTCCAATCAGTCCATTGCCTCATGGCTTTCTCTATGTGCCGCTTAGTCCAATTTCAAAAAGGACTAGATCAAAGCATGTTAACAAACTGTACATCAGCAGGGTCCATGTGGATAGTTAGTCTGGGGCTGGCTAGTGGGAGGTAGATTCATGCTCCAGCTTGCTATAAGTTAGACAAGCTTTGACTATGAAGATTGTTTCATGAAACATAATCTCTTGTTCAGAATGTGACTGTGTCCTGTGCTGTGATTGCTAGAATGAGTGTCAATGCTCTAGAAGGATGACAGAGATCATTTTGGGTTCACTGATAATTAAGAAGCCAGGTCCATCTTCCCTTCTGAGGAATAAAACATTTGGAAAGCTATTTTTAAAAGCAGTAAAAATCTTCTTGGGACCAGGGATGCATCTGGGGTACACCTGCTGCTAAGTTCCAATTTTATTGTTTTCTGCAAGTACTTACTTTCAATCTCTTTGATTTTCATTTCCCATGGTATGCACGCTGTTTTAAAATTCTCAAAATCTCGTTGAAATTTCATCCATTTCTGTAAAGGATCACACACAAAAAAGATGCAGCATTCTTTGTATTCTCATATACATTCAGTCACTCTTCTGAGATTCAGCAAAGAGCTGAGTGAATCATTTGTAACAAATACTTAATTTGTTGTATTTTGCCCTTTTTTTTTCTGTTTGTGGAATGTCTGAACAAATTGTGATTTTTCTTGACTATTATTTGAACTTGTGAACTGTTTCTGATCACTTAACACGTTTTATTCCAAATCTGAAATTCAAACTGTATTCCTTAGTTGTGGTTGGTCTAAATGGTGGTGTCTCTGTCCCTTGATTGAATAAATGTAACTCTTATAATCAGGTTTTCCAGGCAAATTTCAGAGTGTGAAAGTTGAAAATTTGTTGGGTTTTTTTGTGAACATTAATGCTAGTAAAATGTGGTTGCACAAATGTCTGCAGAAAATGAAGCCAAATTGGTAGTGAATATGGTTAAAGCAAAATGTGTTTAAAAATTTGAATAAATATTTGCAGAGATTTTTGTAGTATTCTCTCAGCTCTAAGGCAAAGAGAGAATCTATCAAAGCACTGTCTAATATGCAAAGTGCAGGTTTGCTATATATCATATGCCATTAGTATTTCTGTTACAATGAGGTGAGTGGATCATTCTGAATCTTTTCAAGAAGCATGATCTTCATTGGCTTTCTTTATTCTGGGCCTAATCCGAAACCCGGTCTTAATCTCCAGAGGATGAAACTCTTGATGGAACAGTTTGCAAGGGTCTGGAAGATAGATTCTAATCAGCAGGTATGGATTTGGGTAAAGACTTCTGCTTTGGGATAATGGAGGACAAAAGTCGTCAAAAATGCCAGTGAATTATGGGATGGTATTTATGAGGATGTAGTGAGAGTGATAATCTACAGCAATCTATTGCTTTGCAAGGTTTGAAATTAATTAAATAAAATCCTTACCTTTGTCATCATCACTTTGTATGCATAAAACTTTTTCCCTTTTCCTTTTCCAAGGGCACCTTCAAATTTTTCTACAAAAAGCTGGGCTTCCCTGAGAAATAAGGACAAAGAGGCATGAAGGTTATATTATGGTAAAACAAGAATTCCTGCCACTTCAGTGTTTGAAAGACATGTCATATTGCTCCATACTCAAATTTCATATATCCCTGTTCCCTTAATGACGTGTTAAGAAAATGCTGTTATAGTTTGTATTTCTCAGAAATTTAATCATTCATAGTGTAACCAAAGGAAACCAACTTGAGTCATCTAGTCTAAGCCAACTCCATTTTCCAGAACTGAACTCTACTTAATTTCTGCTAATGCCATCTAGCCTGTTCTTGAATATTAGCAGTCATGGTGTCTTGTTTTGTAATCTAGCCTATTGCCCAGTAGCACTTCCTCTTAAGAATTATTTCCTTTTCTTCAGGCCATTGGTCCTAATCCATTCATCCATGGAACTATATGAATTATTCTTCTTTCATTTCATTTCAATTGTTACACTGAAGATATTTATAGACTATAATCATGGTCCCTTGTATCTGCTCTCTTCTAGACAATATATATTTTACCCTCTCAATGCCTCCACGTATGTCTTGTCCTATTGTACAGTCTCTGAATTATTTTCTCATAATTGTGGGTTCAATTGGCTTCAGAAGATTAGAGTTTTGACTGACAAAATTATTAGTGTTCCCTAGTCAGATAGATATGATAGAAGAGTGAAAGGAAAAAGAAAGAGAGATCCTTAAAACGTTTTTAAGTTTTTTGTGTAACATCGGCACTTTAAAATTATGATCAGATGAGACGAGTCATTTACTAGTCTCTTCCACCCCCATTTTATTCTTATTTGTGAGCACAGACTCTAAGGTACCAGCATAGGTCCTTTATTGAGGAGAGGTGGCAGCTTTAACTGCTGAATGACCAGGTCAAAAGTGCTAGATAAAAGAAAGAAGACTTCTTAAAATCCAATGTTTTCACAGTCATATCAAAAACTTTATATGGTTGGTAGTCACCAGATGGCATTAATACAGAGTATCCTATGCATTCTGATTAATTGCTGTTTAGACATTTGGAGAATGGTGGGCAGTTGGAGAAATGCTAGCTACTAGTTGTGGTGCAGTTCTTTTCTGGAAGTTGTGCAAACAGGCTCATTGCCTGAGTGCGTCTGACTGGAGATATTTCTTATGCATAGATCTGCTGCTCACAGGTTTTATCCACACAAGCAAGGAAAACCATTACAATGTTTCAAAACATTACAAAAACTGCAGGTGAACTTTATGTAAGAAGAATATAATTAACCAACTTAGAATTGCCATGTAAACCAAAGCTAATATCCTCTATTTTTATGAAAAATATTGTGGGATTTGAATGACTGCAGGTGTTTAGAAATAGCCCTGACGCTTCTAACACCATTTGTTCAATTCAGAAGGGTGTCACCTACTGAATCAGCATCAATACTACTTACTGTAGCACTAGTTGATTCTTGGAGGCTTGACATCCAAGCACAGGGCTTAGATTGTGAAAGGGTTGAAGAAATTATAACCTGTAGTACCATGGCTAATATATATGCTTTTGGCCATTCATTCAGTTTATTTTACAGTTCTAGTCTTCAAAATAAAAAAATACACTCCTCAAAGCGAAGCAAGAGGAGATTAGAAAGTCAAATGGATAATATTCAAACAAAAGCCTGACACAGTATCACCAACATGAAAAAATTTCCTCTGTAGTGTGCATTAACACATCATACATCCATAACCAGGTATAAAAATTCTCCAGAAACTTCTCTTTTTCTGTTATACAATGATCATGAGTTTAACTAAGCCAAAACAAATAAATTATTTTCCACAGGCAAAGATATAAAAAACCTGTCTTTTAGATCATGAATGCCAGCCCTCAATCAAATCCAAGGGTTTAAACTGGGCATGCCTGTTTGTAGTGCAATGAATGTCACCTTAAATGCCTATTACATTTTTCCTCGGCACTAAAATATAATTTTTGATTCCTCTCTGGGTCCTGGATTCTCTGGCAAGGAAGGGTTAAAAAACAAATAGCATTTAAAACTAGTGAGTTACCTTGGTAGTCTACAAGCTTTTCTGTGTTGATCTCTAAAATGGTTGCAAATTTCTAGTGCAAACTGACTTCTTGCCCTTTGGATTAGTAATCCAGGTTTCCTAGACTACTACTGGTGTGTTCCCATGTCTTTCCCCAGTGAAGTTCCCATTGCTCTTCCTCTCTCATTTGGCTTTCCCCTCCTCTTTATTATTGACTGATAAGCTTTTCTTCCTCTCCACTTTTCCTCAGGTGTCTGGCTAGGTCCCTGGTGGTTCCTTGTGCATGTTATGAAAATTCCATATCTGCATGACAGTATTTAATCTGTCTATATATTTTTAGGGCTTTAATTTTACTAATCACACTGGGCCAAATTCATGAGCATACACACAGCTCAGAAGATTATACATGCCAGTGGTTATTTAGGCTCCTAACTAGGCATTTATGCATGCAATTAACTGATTTGTACACAGAAGATTGTAATTAACATACAAAACGTTGAAACTATGCATACAAATGCAATTTTTTTTTTACTTGTACGTGGGCTTATGCGTTGTAAAAATTTGGCCCAAGGCAATCTCAGATGAAATTAAACTCCGGCAATCAGTTTCACAAAACAGGTCTTTTAGATGCCTTTCAGCGTTCCATGCACAATTCTAGTCTAGTTAGTATACACTTATGCAGATCTTCTCTTTTAAATAGAAAGGGAGGCCTTCACTTTAACAGGGCTCCACTGTATATTTAATACTGAAATATTTGCTTATCATAATCTAGGTACCTATGCAAAGTATGGGGCACTTGAATACAGGTCTGATAACACTCACCATTCCTGTTAAAGGTTCACTCAGAAGCCTCAGACACATCCCACAGCAAACAAAAGGAGACACATACCACATGGTATTATTGGGTAGATGAAAGAAGCTTGCTACTATTCAGCATCTTGTGTCAGAATGAAAGCACTTTGAGTCAAAATGACACTTGATGTTCTACATATGTGCCTTCTCCTTTGATGGGCAGTGCATTTTTGGTTATAGCTGACTTTTAAAGAGCATTTTTGTGTTCTCATTACAGCTTTAGGAAGACCCAGTGCATAACATCCTCCTAGGGGGGACCTGCCACATGAAAACATATAGAAAAGCCATTACATGCTCTGCAGCAGTCCAGCCATGAGCAGCATCCAGGAACACTTGCATGACTAATTTCAAGTCCCTATTTAATTAGTAGTTGAGTGCAAATCTCAATAACAAGTGGATTCCATGAAAAATTCCCACTGGAGTTTTTAACAAAAGAGATGACAAGCAAATCTAATAGTGGAGCAGAGCTTGAAAGAGGGCACATGAGTGATGAGACAGAACATGTATGCAGTTGCATGCAAGGAACGAATAAGGAAAGCATAAGCCCCTTATGATGCTGCAGCCGTCAAACAGCTACTGCAGAGTGCTTTCTCCTTGCTCCTGCTCATCTCTCCTCCCTCAGAGACTCTCAATGGCTTTGTTCCAAGTTAATTCCACTGAATTAAAATGATTACTTCTAGGTTGTTTGCTGTGAGATCAAAGTCAGGCCCTCAATGATTTGTAGGTCAGGGGGAAACTATGAAAATTTCCTGCACTCCCTCCAAAACTTCCTGGGTCCTGCCTGGCTTTAAACATGTGACAATCAGGTTATATCTAGCCAATGAATGTATTTCCCTGTCCTCTACGTGTTTGTATGTGATGCACATTGTTATTTCCTAAACATATTTTGAAATGCTAATTACCTCAGTCCTCAGTTTTGAGAATAAGAATTTTTTATTTGTGCATCCCTGGAGCATCATAACAAGCCTCTGCACTTTGTGCTAAGAAAAGTGAGAAGCAGAGGAAAAGCAGTCCTGTCATTGCAACAATTTATTAAATTCCTTCTGCACATTTTTGAGAAGCATCTTCAAAAAAAAAAAAAATCAGACTACATGCAAAATGATACAATCTCACAAAAATGAGGCAGTGTCAAAAACAACACTGAAAGACAAAAGTGAGCTTTGTAATCACTGGTATCGTGTTATAGGTAAATTATCTATATCACAAGATAGGCCAAAGTGTACCCCTTTAGCTAACTGTGAGAACTTTTTTGAGTTCAGAGAAAACTTATTAATCTAATTGCCAACACAAGGAGCTAATAAATATTTCATGGGACCAGGTAATATTGCTCTTAAGTAGCCCAGGTTAATTATTAATCCTAGGTATGCGGTTGCAGCTTCCAAAGTGCTAGATATACTGCATGTAGGGCAGTTCAGCATTTACAAGGTAGAGGATGTATTACAGCACTTAGAGGTTGCTGCTGGTGAAGAGGATTCAAGTGGCTAGCTCATATTTTTCAGTAACAGTTCAGGAAGGTTTCAGTCACCAACATGTAAAAAGTCATTAAAAAGAAATGTCCTATTAATATTGATCACCTTGGCCTTCTCCACGTAAGCCTTAAGAAGACTGGCTAAAAGTTGACAGCAACACAATTGTTGCCAGGTGGCAGTTAGCTTGGAAAATGGCTCAACAGTAATAATGGACAAACTCTGGTGCCATTTAATGCCCAGCTGGGTTTGGTGGCTGCCAATAAATTCATAGCAACAGAATCAAAGTACAGATACATGTGGATGATGATCATAGCTGAAGATGAACATTTTTTCCTTCATATCACAGAGAAGAGAAGCTTGTGATTGTTGGTTTGTTTTTGTCATGTTGCATTTATAGAATATTCTATTATCATACATCAATTTTCATGGCTACTTTGGATTATAAAGAAAAAAACTGGATAAAAAAGACAAATTCTAAACACCCCCCCCCCCCCACACACACACACACAAAACTCATCCCTCTTATTTAGAATATCAACCACTGAAAAAAGTTGGTACCTATCCACTCCCGCTGGAGTCAGTGAGAGAGTTAACAGTGATTCCAGTGGAACCAAGCTCAGTGCCTGTAGAACTCAGCACCAGCAGCTGGGCTCTACTTCCCTTACCAAGGATACTAGTAACAGCCTGAAGATTCTCTCCCTCCTCCTTTTAACTTTATATGAGCCAGTTATGTTTTAGGGACCCTCCCAAATATCCTTTGTTGACTGTCACCATTCCTACAGCCACTCCAAAATTGCCTTATGATTCTCTGGGCATTCCATATTTATTTGGAGCTGCTTTGTGAATGATACAGGCTTGATGTATGTCTGCCATCTCCTTCATATTTTGTTATCATTCATTTAATTGCAGTTCATACATTGGTGTTGACTTTATTGTGTAGCTTTACCTTTAACAAAAAATGTTAAACAAGGGAGAATTATAATAGTTACAAGGCACACTATCACATAATTGCAGGATTACATGGCAATTTAATAGAGTACGCTGCCAGATCTGACTACGTAGCACTTAATGGCCTCTGTAGATTATACAGTCCATACCTCGTGTGTGTAAAATGTAACTGACCAATGCCAGCAATGAGAATTAGAACTGTACTCCAAAACCAAATACAGAAGCCCAGTTTTCAAATGTGTTCCTGTCACCCCCCAAGACCTAAGAAACATTGGAAAACTAGGTGGCTGGATAGATGTGGATACACCCATATGTCTCACATCCTCAGGTGATGTAAACCTGTGTAAATTTCACAGAGTTAAACCACCTTGCCCCATCTGAAGAGCTGGCCCATAATATATTATATCTAGGACTAAGTCACTTGTCTAATATCTCTATAAACATCATTTGTAGGTTCACTTTCTTCAAATCCAGTTCAGGTAAATAGCAGCAAAAGGTCATTACCATTGGAGTAGCCTTTGTGAAACATGTTGGTCTCAGGCCAGTTCCTAGAGGATAAGTATCCATATCACAGAAAATACCACCCCCCAAATAAAGAGAAGAGGACAGAGGACAGTTTGCACTACCTTCTAATCCTTAAGGACTCTCCCTCCATTTCAGAATTAATACACATGGGCTTGGTAATGTGGAGAAGTTTACACAGACACTGCCCATGCTGTAACTTTCCTAGCATAAACAAAGCACTTTATTCACCAAAGTGGCCCATCTGACCTCTCTCGTAGGCATTACACTCAGCAAAAGGAATAGGCACATCCTGGAATAATGGTCTGTCCCACGCCAGCTGAAACCAGAAAAAGCCCAGGTAGCTGAACAAGAAGGAGGAAGGAAATGCAAAATGTCTAATCTCACTGAAGCCAGGAAATTCAGAGAGGCTGAATCACCATCCTTCACTACTTCAGTTGTTGGGGTAGTGCAGAGAATCTGGCCTTCTATCCAGTAAATGAGAACAGAATCTTACATACCATATAGGTTAGATCACCCCGCAGAGAAAAAATTTTTGGGATTAGTGGGGGTTGGACTAGCAAGGGACAGAGCATTCCATCAAAGGGTAAATTTTGCCCTCAAATAAATTAAGCAGGATGTTCAGCCACCCACTATGGATTTCTTGAGATTACCAAGATGCAAAGCCTTTGCATAAGCTCTTATTGAACATTACCCATATCTCAGCATGAATATTCCTTATGAGGCTGTTTGAAGGATGATGCACCTAGTTAATCTCTTTCTCTCTCTCTCACACACACACACACACACACACACACACCCAGAGAGCTGTCTGTGAAATCTGAAGATTGGGGAAGAGTGCTACAGAAATTTAGAACCCCAAATTTGTCATAAGCAAGTAATGTAAGTGTGTCTTTTGTATGTGAATTCTAGCTTTGCACCAGAACATTAAAAATGTATAGGCCATACATTTTCAGAACAAAACTAAAGAGCAAAGAATAAAACAATACACTTCCTTCTAAAAGCAGAATGAAATTCTTTACAATGCGATCACCTTTTCTGGTCAGTGTGATACTGGCGTATTACTCTAACTTTGCCATGAAAGTTTAACTAAAGCTTCTGCATTAATGTTTTTTCACCAAGGAAAAGTGGAAGCAAAGGAAACTGATAGAATTGTGAGACAAGCTCCAGTGAAATCTCACTTTCTAGAGATTGGAACAAGCAAAATGGAACAGCTTCCCTCCCTCTAACTATAGAGCATTGATGCACACACTCTCTTCCTTCATTTTATAATTATTTGAAATTAATTACACCAATCCCCTCCCAGCTCAGGTAGTCAGATGGTACAGCTGCTCAGAAAAGAGCCAGGAGGTGGTTGAAGCAAATAATTACTAAAAATTAAAATCTAAGAACAACATTCTCAAACTTGGGTTATTAAAATTAAGTACCTAGAGGTAACATTTTCAAAAGCACCTAAGAGACTAAGTAGCCTAAGGCCCATTTTCAAAAATGACTTTGGCACTTAGGGCCAGTCTATATAAAGTTTTGAGTTTCTTTTCCCCCATACAGGGGTAAGCTATGGAGATATAAGCACCTTCATATCAATATAAATGTGTCTGCTCCAGGGGGTTTAATTTTGTTTCTAAAGAGATATAGTTAAAACAGCATAAAAACTGTGAGTAAACAAGCTCTAAGGCTGTTATTGAAAGTCAGTGGGACTTGGAGTCTGAAATGCCTAAATCACTTTGGAAAATGGGATTTAGACACTTTGGAAAATTTTACAGTAGGTCTGTCTTTTGGTACCTAAATAACTGGCTTCATTTCCATAGGTGCTGCGCATTCACTACTCCATTGATTTCAATGAAATCTAGTGAAATCAAGACACTTATGGAGGGGAATCAAATATGGATTTAGATGCCTAACTTTAGGCACCTTCATTTGAAAATGGGACCTGGTTATTAGCTTTTAGGTTCTAATTTTTGTTTTGTTTTTCTCCACTGAGCAGAGGTCTGAATCTCTATACATAAGTGGCAATCTAAAATAGGATTGTCTGGTATAAACTCTAACTATTTTTGGAATCGTATTGATATAGCTAGAAGGTAACACATGTGAGTCATCAGTTTATAAAAATAGATTTCAGTATAAAGAACTGATCTGAAGAACTGTCATTTCCTCTTGGAACGCAGATATTTTCTGGGGTAAGCTATTACAATGCTCCTAGGCCTACTTTAAAGAGAACTGTGTGTTTAGCACACCACAAAAGAAATCATTGTTTTGGAAAGACACTAGAGAACACATTGGTACATATTTGTGTATTCACATAAACCTTTCGATATGAGAAAATAAAATTTAACACACTTCTAGTGTCCCAGTCTGGATATCAGAAATATAATAATTTAACTAATCTAAATTTAAAATTGAATAATTAAATTAATTTACATATAATTAAAACGGTTAAAGGAACAAGAATATCTTGATTAAAAAATTGACATCATAACATCAAAAAAGAACAGAATATCCCAGGGTGGGATTTTTAAAAGAGCTCAGTGTTTGCCTAACAGAAAATCCCACACTCAGAATACCCAAAAAAAGGGGGCATAAACCACAGAGAAACAATGAGAGAACTTTAACAGACACTGGAGAACATATCCACCACATTATAATAGCAATAGAGTCAGGGGACCTGTTTACAAAACAGTTCATAGATCCACAGATCTTAAGGCCACAAGGGAACATTATGATCACCCAGTCTGATCTTTTGCATAATAAAGGCCCTAGAAAATCACCAAGTGGCTCCTGCTTCAAGCCCATAACTACTGGTTGAGCAACTGCATATATTTTAGAAAGGTCCAGTCTTAATTTAAAGACTGCGGATGATGCAATCTGCCCTGTCCCTAGGTATGTTATTACAATGGCTAATTACTCTCATTGTAAAAAATGTGCATCAGCTGTCTCCAGACAGTTATATTTTATAGTATCATGACAATAAAATGAGAGAGAGCATGTCCGTGTTAAGGCTGGAAGAGAAAACTGAACTTTAAGATGAAATTTTTGTTCCTACTTAAAGACTGTAACTACAAGGGTTATCCTATCTAGGTGAGGATTCTACAGTCCTAGACTAGATAAAGAGTATTCTGCGGAGCTTTGATTTTTCTGAAATTTCTCTCCATTTTCTGAATTCACAGATTCATACGTTATAAGGCCAGAAGCGACCATTGTGAAAATCTAGTTTGACCTGCTGTATAACACAGGCCATAGGATTTCCCTGATTTAACTCCTGTTTGAACTGGAGCATATCCATGGGGGTGGGTATAAGAGGCTTAGGCCCAAACAGCTGCTATTGTCGGAAGCTCCCGCTCGGCCTCTGGCCCCGAGGCCCCCACGCTTGCTCCGCTTCTCCCCACCCCCCACAAGAGCAAGCAGCAGGAAGGAGGGAGCTTGGGGGAGGAAGTGGAATGGGGGCAGGATGAAGCGGAACAAGAGCAGGGGGGCCAAGAGGAGTAAGCAGTGTGGGAGGGGGCTGAGCAGGGGTGAGGCAGGGTCTCAGGGAGAGGAGGCACAGCAGGGGTGGGGACTCAGGGGGGAGCCAGCCTCCCCAAATTCAAAAGTTATGTGCTGCCTATGAGCATATCACTTAGAAAAACATCCAAGTCTGATTTTAAAATGTCCAGTGATGGAGAATCCACCACCACCTTTGGTAAGTGGTTCCAGTAGTTAATTACCCTCACGGATTGCTGTTTGCCAGAAGCTAGAAATGGGTGAAATCATGATTATCTGTTCTTTTCATTCCCTCTGAACCACCTAGCATTGACCACTGTCAGAAGACCGGATACTGGGCTAGATGGACCATTGGTCTAACCCGATATGGCCATTCTTAGGATGTTATGTTAGAGCCTTATTTCTAGTCTGAATTTGTCTAGCTTCAACTTCCAGCCATTGGATCTTGTTACACCTTTCTCTGCTAGATTGAAAAGCCCTCTGTTATCAAATTTCTATTCCCCATGTAGGTACTCAAAGATGCTTTATATACCAAGATATTCTTGACTTAAGATAATTTGGAAGTACTGGACACTTGGAGTAACTTTGCTGGGGATTCTCAAGAGAAGAAAAATGAATTGCAAGATTCAGAGGAGCCTGTGTGTACAGAAGTACCTGCCTGGAGCCCTTGGTCAAAAGCATGGACCATAAGTCCCTTTCCTAGAAGATGCTGGCCGGACAGTGCTAGCAGTCAGAGAGGGTACAAGGAGGAGGGCAGGCAGGCACAGAGGAAGCCAGGTTACCAAAGCACACTGCAGGGCTGCACAGTTTCCTATTCCTATTCCTGTTCATTTCATTTAATTCATAGTTGCATTGACTTCTGTATTGCAAAACATCACTTAACTCAACATGGCCAAGTTGCTTCCCACAGAAAGATCAACATTTCATGTGTTTTGCCAGTTCTGCTAAGGCATAAATGTTCTACCTTTTTCAGATGAATTTTTCAGATCATTTCAAGAGAAAATACATGAGACCCAGGCCTGTCTCAATTAAACAGACTCAAGTGGGTGTGGAAACAAAACTATAACCCCTGAGGGCTCTGCGTGGAACTATATAAATTTCTGCTAAGCAAACAAAGCAGCCAAAGAAGGGACTGCTACATGGGGGGAGGGAGGGGAGAAAATGGGGCCCAGCTAGAGCCACCTCAACCCCCCCCTGGAGCCCCAGAACTATCCAAAGCAGGCCTCCTCTACTCTGGGGGTACTAGAATCCAGGTGGTGCCACCTGTCTCTCCCTCTCAACACGTGGCCTTGGGAAAAAAATGCAGAGAGGAACAACCAGCCAAAGACTCCAGAGGCAGACAAAACAGGGATGTTAGGACTTTCTGAGAACTTTCTCCAGTTTTGACTGGACTTTCTCTGCCCTGTGCCAACTGGCTGTTTGCTCCAAGCCTGGTCCTCTGTCACAGTCTCTTCACTTTCACCCTTACCTTCCTTTCCTCTATCTTGTCCCCCCCTTCCCTTCAATGTCTCTTCTCCCTTCACCTTTCTTTCCATTTAGCTGATCCCCTACTAACTAACCCTAAGGACCCCCCCCCCAAAAAAAATAGTGGCACTAACATGACTGCCATCACATTGTTCACTCTGCTTGTGTGTTACACCTCTTCCCTCACCCTGTGTCTGGTTCATCTATTTTGATTGTAAGCATTTATTTCCACTGGAAACTTATTTGCTAGTGAAAACAACCTTTTAGCTTTAGTGAAAATGGAAGTCGGGCATTCACTAAGGCCAAAGGAAGTTTGTGCTGGCAACAAATGCATAAAATGTGAAGTCAAAGTTCCCAATGTCTTGTTTTTCTCAAATTCAATTAAATTTTTATTCATTTCATTAGCAGACAGAGAATTTTTCCATGAATCTTGAAATATATGCTAAAATTGCAGCATACAAAAGCAGACAAATGGCATTCAGGGCAGCTCTTAAGATAGTGACCTTTCTAATTGATGGCAAATGATCATGATCAGAAAAGTCTGATCAGGGTGGATAATGGAAAAAAAACCAGATCTGACTCCTTCATAATTTGAACCCAGATCTAAAGGAGGTGAAGGAGCATTGGGCCATTGAAGTCCCAAGGATGGTCTTAAAAAAATTTAAAAGAGTCTGATTGCTAAGGCTGCTTAAAGTTGATTAGGTAAAAAGATATAGAAATAAAGATAAAACTTGAGAAAAACAGTAAGAAGAGAGTATACAGTGCAAATACCAAAGTGACAGTGTTATTCATTATCAAATCAGACCATACTTCAGGACATCTAGTTTCTTTTTCATCTGCCATGGTTTGTTTCGTAACGTGGCAATTAGTTTCTTTTTCTCTTCCACCTCTTCCTTCAGCTTGGCCAATTCCTCCTCTGTAATTGGCTCCTCTTCAGAGTCAGAATCAGAGCTTCAAACAAAAATGGAGGAATAAATACAGTAAGTTAAAAAACTTAAGGGTAATAGGAAGTGTCACTTAGGCAGATATTTGGTGCTAGCTCCTTAACGTGAAATACTAGATGATCCTCTAGGTCTGTGACTTGCAATTGTAACTCTGAACTTGAATTTCTGTAACCCTGAACCTGAAATGAAGTATTTGGAGCCTGAAGTACTGAAACTGAGCTGGACTATGACAGTGACAGAGATGTAGGACCTGATCCAAAGGCCATTGAAGCCAATGGGATTTTTTCCATTGCCTTCAATGAGCTGTGGATCAGGCCTTTACAGAGCAAGAGATCTCCTCAAGGGTAACCCAATCTGTTAGATATAAAGGTTCAAGTAAGGATACCCAGTTTGAAACACTGTATAGGTTCTTTTAAAAGGGTGTTTAAACCCAGTGAGGGTGGGGGTGTTTTTTCAAACTGAAGTTTTGAGAGAGTCATTTCCCCCCCAGTTTTTTTCAGTTTATGATTAAAGCCAGAATTCTGTCTGAGGCTCTAGGGGATGGAATGTGGTCAGCAGCCCCAAACCCTGTTAAACAGTACAATATTCGCGCCCCCCACCCCCGTGAAGGCTCATCTCTGTTGGCTAGTTTGAAATGGGAGGAGTCATACCCTCTCTCTCTCTTCCCCAACACCTGCGAAGAGCTAGTCATAATCTGAACTTTAAATTGCAATAATGATCATCACCCATCTTGTTATTAATACCTAAAGACAGACCATATGGCTTTTTAAATTATGCGTGTTTTATAGAGAGAGGAGCTAAAACCAAAAGTTCAGATCTGAACCACTTTGAATTTGGGAGGAGCCTGTGTCATATTCTGCTCTCTGGATTTCAATCCCACCCTATGGCTTTGGTTCCAAAGGGCTTTATTTTCTAGTCTTAGTTTATATGTGACTAAAATCTTGTGACCCCATCTGTTTGCATGAGAAATTGATTTGGCAAATGTACAAATCTCGGAACTCTCACAAGATCATCCAATTTCACATGACTTCTGCTATGTAGAAACAAAATGTCATGAGATTTTACCTCTGTCAAACCTATCCCTGAATTAAACTTAAACCCTAGTCTAAAACCAATGAAGATGCAAACATCATTGCAGTGGCCCATCTCCAATTATATATAAATACAGATACACTACCACAGTAAAGCTGAGCTGGTACCACGCTGTTAGTGGGTAGTTCAGAATGTACTGGATATGAGACTGTGCTGAGTAACATTCCCTCCACTGCATAACTATCCCTGACTGCATAACATGGCTAAAGATAGTTATGACAGATATGGTAATTTCCTGAAATATCATTGAACGATCGTTTGGTATTAAGCTTATGTATTATTATGGGCTGGAATTGTATGTATCTTTTTTATGTGGGAGATGTGACAAATATTGCAACCCCATGTAGTATCTTTGGGCTCCATTGTTTTAAATGAATGGTTGATAGTATGATTATGTTCTACTCCATGAGGGAGGGCTACGATAGTTCCACCAGGAACAAAAAACAGTGGGTGGTGATTAAAGCAAATCAGCCATGTTGTAACCCCCCAGAGAGGTATCACCTCCTGGGTGGCTTGCATATCCTAGCTCAATCTAGATTCTCCAGAGACCAACAGACAAAGAAAGGACTTTTGGATAAATAGTCTTAATTTAAACATACTCTTTCTGATCCAGCAAATGGACAGAACCTTCTGTCCAAGGGGAGCCCAATCCTTCTAGAAGAGGTGGAAGGACTGACTCCTACCAGAGTTCTTCTTGCAGTTGGGGGTGATCTCTGGTGTAAACTATTGGCATGTGTGTAGTTTTTTTAATTGTTTTTAATATGTCTTCTCTGTAATGCTTTCACCTTAAGAATAAATGTGCTTGCTTATAAAAAGTTGTGTGGTAACATGTAACTGTGGGCCCATAGCTTCTGAAGAGAAAGTAAAGTGCAGATGCTGCCCTGTCTAGGCAATCTGGCTTGCTGTGCAGCCTGAAAAAAACCTGGTCAAGAGGGAGAGAGATGTTGGTCTCTGCCAAAGAGAGATGATGGCTGAGGAGCCAGGAACCTAAAGTGATGCTGTCAAGGGATCATGAGAGGGAGATACAAGTGTGGTCACCCTGAACTGTGACAATAACTACTTACTGCTTTCCCTTATATGACTACAAACAGATAACTGTCAGCATCAGAAATCATTTTTTGCAGCAGCGGTATGGGGAAAAATGCTTAAAAATTGGTGAACTCAACTCAATGCAGAGGATAGTGGCTAAAGCTGAACAAACAATTCACAAAAACAATATATCCAATGAATTTAGCCCTTTTTCCTGTTCTGAATTTTCTGTGAATGGACTGAAGCCTTTAGGAAATTGTTTGCTATTTGAATTTGTTTTAGGAATGGATTATACATGCAAAGTCTAGCCTATGAACTTCAAAAATTGCTTGCTGACATTACATCTTTGAAAGTTTGATATGCATTAACTGATATTTGAGCTGTGATTGGTTACTTAAGTCATATAATGTGTTTTCTGTTTCCTGACGGGATGACCAAGGATTTATAAACGGTTTCAAATTTCCTTCAAAACAAATTCCATTTGCTAATGCAATGAATTATGTGATGAACCGGACTTCAGCTATGGACCTAAAATGCGCTTTCTATTAATATTTGCACCAAAATGTTTGTCAGCATGAATGATTATGAAAAGCTAATAAAAAATCTTCATTTTGACTGTGCTGGTGTACTTCTTTTTGGAAGGCATCAAAATATTTTTTTTTTTTCAATCTTCACCCAGCTCTAGCTTTGGCAACAAATGCTATGTGGGAAGAATATAAAAACAGCACTTGAGATGACTGAGTCAGAAAAAAAGAAAAACAGGATCCTACAATTATCAGAAGGTTGGCTAGTAAAGAATCAAATGCTACATATTAGAGACAGCTGAACGTTAAAGAAGTTGAACACATCATCCATAAAATTTCAGCATGCACATGTCATTAAAAAATCACACTGCTGGAAATAAACCTCTCCAGAAAGAAAGATCCTTGCGGAAAGCCAATCAGACATATTTATTATTTATTTGGTGTTGAGATGAGCAAGTGGAAGAACTATATGAAGACCTAGGCCAATCTACTGAAAATCAAAAGTAAGATGTTTTGTGGATAACATCATGAGGATCTTGAATGCTAATCCTTAAAAAAAAAAGAGCAGAAAGACTGGCAAGAAATTGAATATTATTCTATTTATGATAAAGGGGCTACATCTTTTGTCCTTTTCCAGCTGAGGCAGCACAAAGCAGCCAGAAACCTTTCTTACCAAGGCAACTGAGGAGGATTCGCTTTGACACAGGGGAATGTCTGTGTTGTTAAAAGTGTTGTAGCTAGTTCCAAGAAGAGTGTGAGAGTGGGGGTCAGGGAGCTTGGGTGTATGAAAAATAAATCTTGTTACTGTGGAACCTGAAAGGAAGGGATGCTGTACAGAATGAAAGAGAGATTGCAAATGAGGCAGAATAAAATATATATTACAACTTCTACTAGTCTGATCTACTAAAGCTGGTTTAAAAAAAATATTTCCTCAAAAACAAACATTGATTTCTTGTAATCAAATTCAAAATGAAGCAAAACAAATATTTTCATCTCTTCCATTTGGAATTATTTTCATCAGAAAAATAAAAAACGTAATTGAAATCAAATTGTTTTGTGAAAAATTTTGGTTTCAGTTAATTTTTTTTTTAATTAATTTGGGCCAAAAAAATCTGACAGTTTTCCTTTAACTCAAGTATAGGGACTTTTGGAGCCCAGAGAGCTGTGTTCTGTCTTTATTTACAATCAATTTAAATGCTGCTTATGTGAAATTAGTGGGACAACTCATAACGTGCTACTCAGTGCAGGAGTATCACAATCTGGCCCTATAATAATGAACAGGTTTAGATGGAAGGCTTTCAGAGCTTTCAAAAAGACCTTGACAAGGTTCTTCACGGAAGGCTGTTAAGGAAACTAAGTAATGTTAGGATGAGTGGTAGAGTTCTGTCATGGACAGAATATGGACATAGACAGACGAATGTGGACAGAAGGCAGGGAAAACAAATTATTGTACAACATTACAAAAAGTTAGCAGTGTATGCTCCAAGGTTCCTCATTATGCTTTTCTTTTTTTGTTTATTTTTTTCATTCCTAACATCTTATTTTCTCTCAGCATGCTTATCCACTCTGCCTGAGAAGCCAGAAGCAGTGCATCAGTTTTAAACCAGTAGGTAGTCTTTCTTGGGATGAATCCACATGGACGTACTAAAGAGCTCATACCTTCTGCCCTCTCCTCCTCCCCCAAGGTTTGCAAATGCTCTATCTGAATTAATGCCAGACTGATCATCAGCACATCATTCTTTGTTCATATGTTATTTGTGCTTGCCTATAAAAATAAATCCTTTAAACTCCTTCTGTTGTTGTATGAAATTGTCTAAACAATAAGCGACTTAAAAAACTTTCCTTGACTCATTTCAACTTTCTTACAATTACTTTCTAAAATCTTTAAGATGTCAATTTGTGACATACCTCGTAAGCTAGAATATCAGATGAAAGGACAGCCCCCCTACTCTGGTTGTCCTTATTTACAATAGCTTGTTCTCTCAAATAAGTTTGTTAGTTGCCCCATTCACTGTCTAAGAAGACAATGTTGTCGAGGTATCTCCAGGAATAGATAGCTATATTTAGTTATTCCTCAAACATTATCATTGCTATCCCCATGAGCAATGTTCTAGTCTGTATAATGTTTCTAATTATTTAACCTAAATGAATATATCCTCCTGTAATGAAATTTATAATCCAGTCCAAAACATTCTGTTTTCATTCAATTTTACATTTTTTCCATCGGTCATTTTTATTAACAGAATTATGTAATGTTTATAATAGAAGATGATAACAATAAGTGGAAGAATATCTATTGGCACAATGGGAGCTGAGGGAACTAAGCTCTTGAAAATGTGGCCTCGATTGTGAGTCCTGAGTCCCTGAAACTCTGACCTTGATCAATTCTGAAAAGTTGGCTCTGATAGTTAAGGGAGTCATGTTGGGTGTGGGTACTTCATAACTATAACCATAAGTACAGATACGTTTCAGATGATGATAATAATATTAATTACCTTGAACCGTTCTTGTTTTTATCCTTCTTTTTCTTGTTGTCCTTCTCCTTTTTCCCTTTCTCGTCAGGTTTTTTTCCCTGTTTGGTCTCATTTTTGCCTCTTCCTTTTCTGCCCCCTTTATTGTCTTCGCCTCTATCCTCTTTGGGCTCCTGCTGCTTGGATATCTGATTTGCTCTGTTCTTCTTGTTTTTGCAGGATTCATCATCAGAATCACTGTCTTCATTCCCAGCCTGTTTCCTCTGTGCTCTCCTGTTTCTCTGTCTGCGTTGCCCAGCTGTCCTTGTCTCTTCTTCCTCCTCCGAATCCTTCCTGACTCTCCCTCTGGCATTTCCTTTTCTGGTTTTGGGTGCTACTTTTTTCTCTTTTTCAGATTCTTCTTCATCTTCACAATCATGACGGAGGAAAAAAAACAGCAGTTCATCTCCACACACACATACACACACAAAAGGAATTTCTGTTATCAATATGGTATTCTGCAGCTGCACATGACATAACAAAATGATAAAAATTTTAGAAAACCTGACCTATGAGGAAAAGTTACAAAAACTGGGCATGCTTAGTCTTGAGAAAAGAAAACTAAGTGGGGATGTGATGAAGTGTATAAACCTCAGACTGTTGAAGTAAGAGTTAAGGAGCAGTTCTGGGCCCAGAAAGACCTGCCCAGCCACCTCTGCTGGGAGTTTAGCTCAGTCTGAGGGGACAAAGCAGGGGAACAGTTATGTGTTGCAGGCTCATGCTGAGAAGCCACCGAGGCCCCGTGCGGCTGGACCCAGGGCTCAGCGCCAAGCCACTACAGGCCAATCAATCATGGAGATCGATAATGACAAGTCGTGACTGTGAGAGAAAGACCCTTTGGAGCACAGACAGAGAGAATTCCAGAAGGGACCCAGAGGCAAACCAGTGACACCAACAGAGGAACAGAAGCTGGTATAGGAAGTGGCCCACGGAGCAAGTATAGGGTCACCTGCCCTGTAGGCCACACATTTTTGAATAACTGCTTCATTGGGCCCTGGGTTGGAACCCAATGGAGCAGGGAGATCCTGATAGAGGGAAAATTAGAGCATCAAGGCTATCCCCAGCCATTGACTCTCACAACTGGACAAAGTGGGCATTGACTCTTGCCACAGGGCAACGTAACCCAGAGCATCACCACCAGATGGTGCTGCCGGAACCCGATCTGAACTCCCCTGACATGGGAACTGATAAGTCTTCAAATATGTTAAGGGCTGTTATAAAGAGGACATTGACCAATTTTCTCCATGTTCAGTGAAGGTAGGCCAAGAAGTAATCTGCTTAATCTGCAACAAGGGAGATTTAGGTTAGATATTAGGAAAAACTTTCTAACTATAAGTATAGGTAAACTCTGGAATAGCCTTTCAAGGGAGATTTTAAAGTCTCCATCATTGAGGTTTTTAAGAAGAGGTAGACAAACACCCATCAGGGAAGATTTAGGTATATTTGGTCCTGCCTTAGCACTGGGAGTGGACTAGATAGCCTTTCAAAGACCTACATTTCTATGATTACAGCTCACCGCACTCCTATACCCCTGACAGTTTAAAATACCGAGCTCATTACATTATCATCCTAGCTGGTACACTGCCCTGCTGCCTTCCAAACACTGGAGATATTTTCCAAAGATATTAGTTTAAATATAAAATTCAGAGTGAAGTACAATCAAAACATGGTTACAATAATTCATAAACTATGGGATCAGGATGTCTCAAAAGAATGGTAATAGGCTATAGACTTCTTCATTTCAGATGATTAGCTTAAATCCACCCTATGTCTTTATTAGAACCAGTCATTTTGTTAAGCGGAGACCTACCCAACTGGATTAAGCCTCCGCATCTCGTGTCATGCACTGCAAGAAGAAAATATCTGAATGTAGGCTAGAAATGGTCTATCACTGATTACCTGTTTTGCTGTCCTCTTCTTCACTCTCAGCTGCACTGTCTTCTTCATTGTCAACATCAATGCCCACTATGAAAGAAAAGCATATCATGCTGTACATGGCAAGTTGAATAGTCATTAAAGACTTTTTTTAAAGATGTGCTTAGAAATGACTTGACTGTGTCATATTTTGAGCTCTTAATTACATAAACCCAACATACTGGAACATTAAGAGGTTTTAAAAAATACTTTTTAGTCACGACAGCCAGGGATGTATGAACAACACAGTTGCATATGGCACCCCTTAACCCCTTTCTGCAGCCAGAGCACTGGAGCGGAGAATGGAGGTAATAAAGTGAGTTTTTCTTTCTCAAATGGGAAGAAGATGGAGGGTGTGAGAGAGGTAGGAGTCTCATGGAGAGATAAGCTAACCAGCAGCAACCTCCTGGTTGAGAAAAAGCAGAAAGAAAATGGAAAAAGGATTGGCTATGTAGGCATTTTCAAACTTGCTTTAAAAATATGCAAAACTAGCAGTGACTAGAGCTCTGGAATCTTCTAAGCCATAGTTTCTCAACCTGTCGTACGCGTACCTCTGGGGGTACACGAGACACAGGCAGGGGGTATAGGGCAAAAAACCCAGTGAAAGGAGGCAGGTGGCAGCCGCTTGCTTCTGGGGGAGACGGCAGCAGCTACCGGCTTCCCACCCAGTCCCACCTCCTATTTGGGAGGTAAACAGCAGCTGCCCCAGTCCTGGGAAGCTGGGTGGCAGCCGCTGGCTTCTTGGGATGCCAGGCAGCAACTGCCTGCGTCCCGCCTGGTCTCAGCTCCCAGGTAGGAGCCCAGCAGCCTCCTGCGCCTTGCAAGCTGGGCTCACAGCTGGGTGGCTGCCACCTGTGCCCAGGCTCTGAGCCGAGAGACAGCCTCCCACACCCTGGCTTGAAGATGGGCAGCAGCTGCCTGCCACTTGACCAAATCCCCGGGTCCCAGCCTGCACGGAAGCCTCCTCCACCCCAGCTCGGAGCAGCTGCCTGCAACTTACCCAGGTGGCAGCTCCCCTCCCTGGCTCAAAGCCCGGTGCCCAGAAAGCCAGGCAGAGAGCCCAGTGACTTGCCCAGTCCTGGAGCCAGGCTCTGACCACAGGCCAACTTGTCAATTTCATGGCTCTAGTTGTGCAGTGAAATTGACAACTCTGAAGCCCCAGATCTTACCAGTATAAAAATCTTAAGTGGGGCCCACACAGTGTGATTTGCCCCAGGCCCGCACCCCCTAGGGACGGCCATGGGGAGCGCTGCTATCCACTCTGGTGGGCCACTAGAGCCTCCTCAAACCTCACAAGTTCCCACCTGTGTGAGAACACCAGGTGACACCACCATCAGGCCATAGTGATTGGCTGGCATTGACCTTTGCTTCTATATGGAGGAATAGGAGAAGGGGAGAAACAGCAGGGGGTTTTGTGATCTGCCACAGCCACACAGCACTGCAAAACTCAGAACTCTCCTGCTTTATGAGAAATACAGTCATCCAGCACTAAAGGGGGAAAAGATTGTATTTCTCAGAGTGGAAAATTGAGTGTTGGGGTACTTATTAAAATTTTCAGAAGTTAGGGGGTACTTGCTACTTAAAAGGTTGAGAAATACCATTCTAAGCTCATCTGCAAGCTTTCACAAAGAGCCATTTCCTGGTAAGACTGAGTGGAGGGGGAATGAGACCTAGGAGAAGCAGCATAGCTGATGGGTAAAGGGTACCATCAGAGGGGAGGGGAGTTTCTCTCGGAGGTTCAGATTCAGAATTCAAAACTCTAAGCAAAGTGGCAAGAACTGATTTTGCTCTTTCTTGGACAGGCAATTGCCGTACCACATAGCCCCCAAGAGACAAGACAGGGAGTGGAGACTCCAGGGAGAGGATCCCATATACTAGCCACCTTCTACTCCCAGGACAACAATACTAAGGTTGGGGTGGGTTCTCTGATCCTGAGTGGAGGGACATGGCGGGGGTGTTACTGTCTGAGGGAGTCCATTAATGCAGTGAGGGAGAAAGCAGATGGTTGGCTTAAGGAGAGAGGGGTGCTTATGGTCAGTGGTTGCAATGAATAGAGTTTGGTTGAGTTGTTCTATTTACTGAGACATGACTGAAGGGTATGGTTCTATGGTTCTGCAAATGTTATCAAGCCTGTTACCTAAATGTTTATGGAACTGGGTTTATTATTTCTGGAGAGATCTAAAACACAAACCTATCTTCATTTTATGGAAGTTGTTGTTCTAGGGATATTATTCACACTGCTAGAATAGTGATTACTGATTAATACAGCAGGATATTTCTGGTACCTGCTACCCACAAGTACCCAGGAGTATATCCCAAATAATCTACTGGGGCACATTGAACCAGCAGTGGTGATGGAGAACCCTGTGTATTTAATTTCAATGAAGGCCAGCTATAGAAAAGAACTATTTGGTGACCTGTTACAGTGTTGGCCAACTGGTGTCAGACAGTGATGTTCCCTCAGAAAGATTTCTACTGGTGTAAGAGGAGTAGGTTGCAGCCAACCCCCTGAAAAGTTCTCAAAGTATCTCTGACTGGGCCTGGAAGTCCAGATGCATGACAGAAAGGGATTGGGGTGAGCAGGTGGAATATATAAGTAGATATGTGGTGGGAAATGATTAAGGAGGAAATTATTAAATATTGTCCATTAATATAACTATGCAGCAGTTATTCCATTACCATATAGTTTTCAGACATGTGCTACTTAGCTTCCTACCTGTAAACTCAGGACAGTAAGCCTAGAGTGAGCCATACAACTTGATTTTTCTTAAACAACCTTTCAGCCAACAGGAGACTAAAATTATCATTATTATTCTTCCTTGTGCGCTTTTCTTTATAGTAGCTTTTCCCCCCAGTTTCTGTCATGGACTCATATTAAGCAGCTCATGACCTCTTAAACTATGATGTAGAAGTTAATTTATCCAGTGAAAACCGTAATCAAACAATCAAGCATTGTTGGTTAGCTTTACCGAGATAGGAGATTATAAATAAAAAAAAATGGTAAAATATGTAAAGCTGTAAACAAGAAACAACCAAGAGTCTTTTTTCTGTCCATGCATTAACATGCAAAGGGTTATTATCCAGAATTTGACAGGCATATTAAAATAGGGACATATGCACAGAATTTAAATTTCCTCCACAAAGCCTCTTTGTAATAGTACTTTCTGTCATTTCCACAACATCTGCATAATAATTTTTTAAGATTATGCAAAAATGTAATCATGCAATATCATCAGTGGGATGTGAAAATAAGTGCTCTTTTGTTCAGCCTGGACATATGCCTTCTGTTGCTGGCAGTAATTGGATCTACATTTGACAAAGATCATTACATCGCTATTGAGAGCCTGCAATGACGAAGACAGACACTGCTAAAAAGATACGTTGCATGCAACAATAGTGCATATCTTTTATTTGCAACTAATTCCTTTGCTGAGCTCCTCCAGCCAAAAAGAAATTCCCAAGGAAGCATTATAATAATATAGGATTGGCCTAATTGCAGATTCCAATGAGTGCACTCAATAAGCAAACAGCTGGGGGTTTAGAATAAATTCTGAAATGTGTGTTGGAACTAAAAGTATATCATGCAGAAATTAACATTATATCTGGTACAAATAAAAACAATGCACTATGCAGCGTAGAGACTTAAATGCAATAGAAAGTAATTGATTGAATTTAATTAAATATAGTGGCATAAGGTAATAAATGTACTAAACTAAATCCAACATATCAGGCAAGATAATATGTTGTACTAAATAATAGGTTCTACTCATCATCCTGACTGGTGAGGGGAAGGAGGAGGGAGGTCTATGTCTTCCAAATAATAGAAAGTCAACATGTTTACATGCTTGATTATCTATGTGGCCAGCAGTAAAAGTGCTAAATAGCAGAGATGATAAACAACAAACCAAGTAAAAAGCTTAAAGCCAAGTGGAAGGGAGTATTACTGTGAAAAGGAGATGAGAAAGCACTGGATTGGCCTGGAAGTGCAAAGAGAGGATTAGAGAGGATTCCACAACTACAATAATAGTGAGTTCATAGTGCAGACCCTGTTTTTGGCAAAAACTGACAATTGACAGCATTAGATTGAAAGGTGGTTGCTGCCTCCATGACCCCATTTTTCTGCAAAAACGGACCTTGCAAACCTGCCAAATTCAGTTATCCTTATGATACCCTATAAAGAAATAAATTGCCTGCATCGCAGAAAACATTGTGGCAACAGTTAAGTGGCAAATTATCACAGGTTTCTTTTATATTTGCTGGAATTGCACATTATTGTGCTTCAGTCCACAAACACTCTGGTCTTCTTTGCACTAGATAAGAATATAAGAATGGCCATACTGAGCCAGACCAATGGTCCACCTAACCCAATATCCTTCTGACAGTCTTCTGACGGTGACCAGTGCCAGATGCTTCTGAGGGAATTAACAGAACAAGGCAATTATTAAGTGATCCATCCCTAATCATCCAGTCCTAGCTTCTGGAACTCAGAGGATTAGGGACACATGGAGTTGTGTCCCTGACCACCTTGCCCTTCACAACATCCCCTGGCAATGAGTTCCAGAGGTGTACTTGGACTTTCAGAAGCTTTTGACAAGTTCCCTCACCAAAGGCTGTTAAGCAAAGTATGCAGTCATGGGATAAGAGGGAAGAATTTCTACATAGTGAAACATTCTTGGAGTTGAAGGACATCAGAGTTTTTTTGTTAATACCCCAGAATTCCCAGGCGTAGTCAGTATCCCTACCAAAATGAACAGGAAAATAGGCCACATCCTGGACCAGAAATGACAGTACTTGACACAGCTTCCACTGTATAATTGCATTGGTGCTGAGGGTTGAAAAGCATTAAAGGCAGAATTCAGGAACAGATAAGAGCTCTTGAGATTTCAGTTAATGTGCACTGGGTCTATAATGCCCCTTAGCACTGTGTCCCAAGCTCAGCTGTAGGATAACCTACGGCAGCAGGCAGGTGTAGAAGAACAATCTTGCCTTCTTTCAATCCATGAATGTTGCCTGAGTGGAGCACCATTCTGGATGAGGCCTCTGTGTATTTTATGTTGGGATGAAAGCTGGATGGGATGAGAGTGGCTGATAAATTTTCAGATGAAGATGGATGCCTGTTACTATCTCTTTGAAGAAACCATCCCACTACTACATTGATGGTATTGGTATTGTTAGTTTCTGGATGTCTTCTCTCAAGCACAAACAAATAAAAAAAGTCAATAAGGTACGATGACATCATATAGAACACAGTTTGTCTATTATTATTAAGCATAATTATTATAGAAGCACCTTGAAGCCTCAGACAGGCCAGATACCCATTGTCTCAATCACTGTAATACATAGTAAATCACAATCTCTGCCCCAAAGAGCTTACAGTCTGAAAACAGTTATGTCAAAGTCTCCTCGTCTTGTGGCAGTACATCTCCATTTCAGTCATCCTCCTTTGTCAGCTGGCCCTAGAACTCCAGGACACTCTCTTCCTGATTCTTGGCAATTTTCATCAGCCCCTTCCTCACCACACCCCTCCCACCCCCACAAGCACCAACAATCTAGAATAATTGCCTGCATGGAGACAAACTCTACATAAAAGGGCCCAAGATGGAGTGCCAGTGAATCAGGCAGCCCTTTTATTGTGCTGGTTCTGCAGCAGCTTGATCTCGTCCCAGCACTGTTCAGCCCTACACCCAATTCGCCAAACTTCTGTGACATCTTACTGGAGACCTGCTGATTGTGGACCATGCAAGTTAGCACCACCTGGAACACCTCATCATTGCATATCCTGTCCATAGCTGTCATATTGTCCTCAGGCCAGTTTTCAGCTCCATGAGAAATTTTCCCAGAGCAGGCATGGTAGGAAGCAAAAACGAGAGTTCATCTATCTTCCAGAAATTGATGCTAGAAAAGCAAAATCTCCAACTTGCCACCCAACTTACATAGCTGATGCTTGCAAAATGCCTGAGCAGCAATTGTATGCATGTTGTGTAGTTGTTACCAACTTAAGCAATTATACTACATTGCCTTTACACCACATAGATGAGGCCTAAAGGGATCTACCTAATGAATGTGCAGCTGGTGAAACTTGTTAGATCTGTTTTGGGAAACCACTTTTTTGACTAAACTGTTTTTACAGAAATGTTAGGCAGATACAAACAAATATATGCTAAAGTATAAACAAGACAGGAATAAGCAGCAGGGGAAATTAATTTCACAAGGATAAAAACCCTGATCCATGCAAATGTCACTAGTAATTAAAAAAAAGAGGAAGTGGGGGGAGGGCAATACAGGATATATGGTATCAAAAGTTCTAGTGTGTTCTGGACGTTAAATTTCTTATCTTTATTGATTACCTAAAAAGCTCATAGTGTAGGCTGATACAAAGTTATTTATCAGGGTGGTGCTTTTGGATTGTAACTCAGTATGTTGCTGAGCAGAGAGTATTAACATCTGCAGTTCAATGATAATTGAAAGTATCCGGAGAAGAGGTGCAGTCAAAGAGCACCAGACTCTGGGACATAAGAATTTCATGCTAATCAATGTCAGCCATTGCTACCGGTGCCAATTTATAAAATGCTTATAAGACTTCTGTCCTGGAATGATGGACAATGCAGACTGAAGCAAAGTCACATGATCCACACTCTAACTCCCTGTGGCAGAATGCAAACCAGAAAGAACAGGTATGATGTATGTGTAATACAAGGTACAGGGTGTAGGCTTGGCAAATTGCACTTGTTAGATGAGTGCCAAAAAAATGTCTGCTCCACAGGAGCATGCACACATTACAATATCTGTTCAGGTTCACTTGAAAATATGATTTATGATAAACCTAAGTTTAGACTGTATAAGAAAGCCAGAAATCAGAAGTGTTTCCCGTGGCTTCCTCGCAAACATTGCACGTAGCTCTGCACTTCACTGGCAGTAGAAAAGCTGGGTCATGAAAGTGACCATGAAACTATCGAATATTATACACATTAAGGAAATGGATCCCTTGTCAGCTGCTACTGTCTTGAAGACCACGTGAAGAAATACAAATAACTTTAAGATATTTGCTGTATTAATAATTGGCTTTTTGGTTTTGTTTGTTGTTTTGTGACATATCTAAAAAAACAACATTATTGGTAGGTTGGACATTTGAGAGATAGAAGCAATAAATTATGAGAAATGTACTTACCATTATTACTAGAAAGCTACTTCAGATCGTTAACGCTATAATATTTTTCCAAGAGGAAAAGAAAGGCTAAGCAGTCTACAATTCAATGCTCCCATTGTTCATGGCAAACCCTGTCTTATTGAATTATTAGAGGAGCATTCCATCTATATACAAATTACATTTCATGGTGACACTAAATCTTAATGTTGTCTAGCGCTAAACTTAAATGCACTTCTATATGAGACAGCCTACAGAAATGGCAAAGAAGCATTCCTCAGACAATTTACTATTACCCTACTATCAAAACTGAAGGCTTCATGATACACTGGTTTGTTGAAGTGGTTATTTATAATGTTTGGTGCAAGACCACAAACATCAATATGTGGGATGCTTTTTGCTGTATAATTGTCACTTCTTTCCAGCTTTTTCAAGCAGGCCTACATGTGATCAGACTTGTGAACAGCTTAGTAAATCAGGGCAGAGCTATGAAGCAACATCTAGAATGACTCAGTGTTAATGAGAAGGTTTGAAGGGGACGTCACACATCTTGGGGTATATCTTCACTGCAGAATTAACTTGTGTGACCAGCACTAGGATCTGAGCAGCCAGGTTAGTCTAGCCCAGTATGCACAGCCACACTGCAAAGCTCTGCCTGAGTTACTGGTGCTGCACCCACCTGGATGTGTTGCTTGGACTTCTGGAGGCATATCCTGTGGTTCTTTGTGCAGCGGTAAGATGTGTCACTCTGATTTTTTCCCAGTGAATTGTGGGAGAACTTGTCTGTTCTTCTGAATGCATGGAAGGAGTTGTGGGAAGGCACCAAAGGACTATCACTGCTCAAGTGATTTAGGCTGCATCCTCAATACAAAGTGCTCACATTACTAATGAAAGAGTTGTTCAGGTTATAGCCCATAGCCCCAATCAGGTGAGTTATCCTGGATTGAAAACACTGCCAAACTTAGGTGAGAGGATTTTTGTGTGGATGGGATGCGGGGTTAGGGCAACACCCAAAGAAGAGCCTGAGTTAATGCTGCAATTAAGACCTGCACTTACATGGCAATAGACTGCTCAGAGGGAAACCTGCGAATTTTCCTCAGAACTAACCCATAAAATATGGTCCAGTTGTGTAATGTTCCTGGCAACTGTTAACCAGTTGCCTGCAGTCCGCTCTGGAGGAGGCTGCATTTCAGTAATATGCAAAGTGATTTGTATGTAGTTTGGAAAAGCCTGTCAGATTCTTCAGGATACTGACATCATAGAATCATAGAATGATAGTGTTGGAAGGGACCTCAGTAGGTCATCTAGTCCAACCCCCTGCTCAGAGCAGGACTAACCTCAGTTAAATAATCCCAGCCAGGGTTTTGTCAAGCCGCAGCTTAAAAACCTCTATAGATGGAGATTCCACCACCTCCCTAGGTAACCCATTCCAGTGAATAATACGATGCTTTAATATGTAATCATTAGAACAATATACTGGACAGACGGATAGACAGACATGCACGCAATTACCTGGTGTCACAGGGCTGGCCCTTTCAGGGAGTCAAATACCCAGCTACCTGTGGCAGGCTCTGCTGAAGGGAATGAGCCAACCCAGCTCCACCTGGGGGTAGTTAGCTGCCTCTGTAACTGGAAGGCAGTTAAGTAAGTGAGAAGCCTAAGAAAAGGTTTAGGACAGCTCAGCTGGAAAAAGCTTCTGAGGAGAAAGGAAGCTCTAGGGGCGGGGAGCTTCTAGGGACCTTGAATGAGATGACAGCCCTCCAGGCGGGGAAGGCCTAAGAGAGACCTTGAACAAGCAGGGGAAGTCTGCAGAGCTCTCTAGGCAGTGGAGAAACCTGAGGCTGTACAGCACAAGAAGCTGCTGCTGGAACCCAGAGAATTTTGCTTTGGGATTTTTAAGTTGTATCTGGGTTCTGAGGTAAAAGCCTTTTAAACCCTGGTATAAGTGTTCCTTTAAAAGGCTTTATTACAGGGAGCTGTACTGCTGTAAAGTAGAGCTTTTGGCTTCTCCTGGCCAGGCTGTTTAGTGACCTTGTTGTTACCTCATTAAGGAGGTGGTAAGTTTCTAGTGAGGCAGGCCACAACAAAGTTATGCTCCTCCATGGGGGAGCGGTCAGGGGGTGACCGTGCCCTTTCCACATCTGGGCCTGGTAAGCAGAACTGGTAATGTAGCTGGGTCTCTTTCACTGGATACTAGTGAAATTTTCTCTCAATGTCAAAGAGATACAGTCCTCCATGCCACAGAAGAGTTACATCTAGTTGCTTCAAAAAAATCTGAAATTCCCTTCACATTCTTCTCCCACCCTTAAATAATAGACTAATGACCAAAATAAATAGTTCCAGACATCCTAAATTCCTCACCAACCTCCCATCCACTTACAAGTCTCCCTGCAACCCAAGCCCGGGGAAACAAATGGGCCTTGCAGATGACCCGAAGACCCTGGCAGATCCAAGGGGTCAAGGTATGCTGAGCTCAAGTATCCCTCTCCTAGGATGCCAGCATCCCCATCTCAATTAACTAAGGGACTGTCAGTGGAAGCATCCCATCTCCCATAGTATAGCATGTGGGAAGAGAGTAAGTCCTTCAAGTAGCCAAGATCCAATCTACAGAAATGAAGAGATTATTTCTTGATATTTTAGCAAACAACTCACCTCTACTTAATTATAGATCTATTCTGCAAATTTAATGCACATTGAGAAGTTCCAGTTTTCCTTAGCATTTTAGTATATTGTCAGATTTTGCTTGTCAGTTATTTGATATGACCTCATATGTGAAGCTAATCAGATGGTACTTCAAAACTCTAGAAAGTTGACAGGGACTCTGCAACCCCCACTTGCCTTCACTGTCCTCCCCACTTCCACCCTCCCCCCCCCCCCCCACATCTACATTTCAAATATGCTGATGGGAGATGGTTAAATAGACTGTTTATCTGTGTCCAAAATGTCATCACTACATACATTTAATGAGGTTCAGTTTTCAGTAACTAGGCTCAGATAACTAAAGGGAGGTTTTTTCTTTCTGCCCAATAAATACTTTCCCAACTGCCAAGTTGTCAGTCATGTGCCTTCTTCTTATCCATCCCCTACACCAAGCTTTCACGGAAGAGGATTTGCCAACAAAGTGCATCCTTATCAAATGAGGGACACATTCTTTCAACTTTATTCAGCTCTGCAGAATGGGAATTGGTTTCTGTTGGTAGAATGGGAAAGTGGTAAATGTTTTGCTAAACCGATAGGAACTGTTCTGGCTAACTAGGCTGGGTTGGCATCGTGTCATGTACGTGTCTGATATCATACAGTCTGGCTGGCTGCACACACTTGCTTCCAGTTTAGCCTGTACTTGTACATCAAAGGTTTCATTTGTTGCTCCTTTAAGTTTAGGGTGAGACCCTAAACTCCTTATTCAGGCATAGTTCTCATTTAGCTCAAGGGTAGAGAAGCCTATTGCAAGGCTGCAGAATCAGGTCTTTAGTATGTCCAACAATTTTCTCCTTTCCAATGTAAAAACCAAGAAGCAGGCTAAGGGAGGAAAGAAATTGATTGAAGAGCCCCTCAGAATTCGCCCCCCCCCCCCCCCCCCCCCCCCCCCCGAATTGTTCCATCATGGGAGGCATAGGGTTTGTCCTTTTCCTAGAACAGGCTACTCAGAGTTGGTTTTTAATTAGGCCCCAGCTGAGAATCTAGCGTTTTGCTGCAATACACCTAGTGCCATGTGGAGAATAGGGTGCAAGTTCATCATTTTTCCTTGATCAGGCCAGGAAGAGAGAGTTAAAACAAAAACAGGCCCAGCCAGTGTTAATCAGCATAGCTCTGTTGAAGCCCTTTACTTCAGCAGAGCTATGCTGACTTGTACCAGAGGAGGAGCTGGCCTATAGTGCTTTACAGTAAGTAGAATTTTGGGTCTCTGAAGCCTGCAGAACCCCTTAAATTACACTATGACAGGAACAAGAACAGGTTACATCTGTATCACTTTCTATTTTTCTTAACACTTTGGCAAGTGAACAGATTGCTGTAGGGACAGTTCCCCTTCTCATTACAATCTTTGTCCTAAGGATGTAGGATCAGAATATCAATGCCCAGTATAGTCTGTGAAAATTGAGAATGTAGTAAATTTATGTCTCTTACATTTTACAGTTTCCAGAGTGTGACTTGTTTATCTTATTCCCATTCTCCCATTTACAGCATTGGTATTACATTACAGGTGGTATTGCGAGCTACTGAAAAGGATTATGTACAAATTCCAAGTCCAGTGTACATAAAACAGACCAGATCCCAATGCTGCCCCCAATGCCTCACTATTATGAGGGTCATCTCCACCCACTTTTAGCCACCTGAGCACCGTAGCGGACACTCTGGGTCAATCAGATGAGTGGGCTGGCCAGGACTGAGGGGGCAGGGAGCTTCACTGACCCTCTAGAGATCAGGAAAGAAAGTTTGTGTGACCCTGGGTTGCATTACCTTTCTTCTGGGCTCCCTCCATCATAGAGATGCGCTTGTGTTTAGTACCGTAAGTAATCCCACTGGGTGATGCTTCCCGTGAGTACCCAGGGCTGTGAGGCAACCCGCTCCCACCTGCCCTTAGTGTGAGAGAGTCTCTTCTGGGCTTGTCATGAGTCAGCTCCCTGACTCCATGGCCCATGGAGTCAACACAAAGTCTAGGTCTACCCAAGCCATGCTCTTTCTCTCTCCAGATTACGGATAGGCACGGTGCAGCCCCAAGCCCTCTGAACATCTGCCTGGAGTCTCCAGCTCCTGTTCCACTGGAGGCCTGAAGTATTCACTGCTGCTGTACTGCCAAAGAAGCAGCTCACTCCAACTGACCAGGGACACCTCAGATCGCTACTCTGCTTGACACACCGCATTTAGAGATGTGTACAGTGTAAACGTGGAAAAGCTTGAAGTGTAGCAATTCAAGTGATAGCAGGTAGTAGTACTGGAAACGAACGTTTATATATAAAAATCATAGCATGCATTCTAGACCACAAACTTACTTAACAAGATCCTTCATGTCTCATAAAGCAATGCTCACCCGGCTCCAGGCTTGGCTGTGAGCAGGGTCCAAGCATAATTTTTTCATGCCCAGTACAAACTTGTAACACGGGCCCCCTCCCACACACACACCGCAATCTCTCATCTCATACGTACAATCTCATGAGCCATGACAGTTTTTTTCCTCATGGTAATGGGGATTGCAGCCTGGACCAGGGCCTCCGGGTCCTGGTAAAGTGTACCCTTCCCCCGCCCCCCATGTGGGGTTGCTGGCTGTGACCCTCCATTGATAAGACACAGGTTGTTGTTAGCTTGCCTCCTCAGTGAAGGATCCAGGATGTACCTCTGCATCTCCAGATATACCCCAACAGTCCATTGTCTATATTCATTACCAGGATCCCTTTCTGTTGTTTATTTCTTCCTGCAAACTTTCTCTCTAAGATTTTGCAATCTCTTGATTAACATTTGGCTCAGTATGCAAACAAGCATCTGCTGTGAGACACAGAATGCCCATACACAGATGACCAGAGAGTGAGAGAAGCATCTGTTATCTCCTGCTTGAAAGGGACCAGCCTGAGACATGTCGCCTCCTGGTGACATGCCTGACTTTAAGAATATAAATTTCAGTATAGATGCATAATTTCTTAAATATTATCCATACATGCATTTTGCAGAGATTATGATAACCAGCAAGCTACTGGCTCTCAGCAGAGTCCTCACTTGCCACCCTTTAGTGAACTATTAAGCATATATCTGACCTAAAGGATCCCTGTAAAACTCTGTGCACCCACTGTGCCTTCTGCCAGTTGGCACCAAGAGGTTACTGGATCACAATTGGTAAGCATGGCAGAACTGAGCCTTGTGTGGCTTGCTGTGGGTCATACACCAAATCAGTCACAGAACCAGGAATAGAAGATGAGTCCTGATTCCCATGTCCCTGCTTGGTTCACCAGACCACATTCAGGTTTCCACGCCTCTTACTGATATTTTAGTGATCATTTCACATCATGCAACATGGCAACAAATTATTTTATTGCATCACCATGAACGTGCCCCAGAGAACAATGCATCTGACAAACATTTGAGAAAAGCTACACTTTTCTAAATCATATGGATGTCACTGATTAGAGACATGTCTAAGCCACTGCTGCTCCTGGAAAGAGGTGGATCTGGTGTCTCATACCTAGCCTTGAAAGAATTAGGCAGGTGCTGGTAAACATCTATTTCACCATACACAGACAACCCAATGAAAAAATACTTCCATCAGTGATGATAGAAATTTATAGATAGGCAAAGTAAGAAAAATGCTTCTTGGAATCTTATTAGAGTCAAAATCCAGTGATCTAGACTAGCGCATTAGCCTTATTACAAATGGACTAGTCAATGAACTGGTATGATTTGTTGATTTAAGGATATTTACTTTTTATATTTTGGCATGTGATGTTGACAATGTGTTTTAATGGTTTGTAAAGCTTTAACTTTTTGAATCTCAATACCTACTGTTAGTTAAGAGTTGTCTGACCCTCCTACCCCACCCCTCAATTTCATGCAACAAGGAACATTTAAATAGATAAAGAAAAGATTTTTAAAATCAATGTTATCCATCAAAATTATGTTAAATTGAATTCTGCTAAACTTACTTCTACTAAATTGTTTCTGATAAGAATCAATTCAGACTGATAAACTACCATGATTGATATTCCTACCAAATTCTTTTTGTCCAGCAATAATCTAATAGAATTTACCTTTTATAGCAATAAAATTGGAGATGAGCCTGAACTAAAGCACCAGAATCAAACCCCCACCCCCAGCCCTTGAAGGAGTTTGAAATCCAAACATGGATCATTTCTCAGATGGTTTCTATATATTTATAATAAGCTGAACTGATGCTTCCAAGCTAAACACAACATAACATTGGGTATTTGAAATCCAGATCCAGACTTGAATTTAGTAGCATGGGTCCATCTCTAAACAGCGTCAAGGTCATTTCATTAAGACAAATGGATTTTCATATAAATTGTGAAGTGAACCTTACTAATAAAATCTACCTAAAGTTTAATTATGATCCTTCTTTACAAGACAGAAGATATAACACAGTTCTTGTTCACCTCAGGAATGTTAATTCTGGTAAGAGTCACTTCTTTTCTTTTTCTTTTTTGATGGATACTAATATAACTGAATTATTACAGTCAGCTATCTAGAACTAGAAGGCAGATGCTTGCAGCTGACTAGCAAGCTAGAGGCATTAAAATTTAGCACAGTACCAATTTCTTACAAATCTGGGTAAATTCTGTGGTCATTTTGTCTGAGTAAGAAATGATTAAAGATGAATAAACTCCCACTGTGGTCAGTAAGAGTTCTGGCTGAGTAAAGACTTAATGACACTTAATGAGGATTTGTGCCGTGCTAAAACTAGATTCCACTGATACAAAACAACTTCCTGAGCATGCACTATTTGAAAATTGTATCTATCAATTCAAGAGAATAAAAGACTGAAAAAAATCATACAAAGGTATTCGGGGAGGAGGGGAAAGGATGTCATATATATAAATTAACTCAAGTTACTTTTTTTAGAGTCCTGTCCTGCGAAGTGCTGAGCAGTTCTTGGAGCTACTGGCTGTAAACGTAGAACCTACTGCATTATTTCTGAACAGGAATTTGCTAAAAATTTGTTTTTGTGGTATCAATCATGGTACTTAATGAGACTTGATGAATTTGATATAAGACTCCTGACCCACCTCCTTCCATGAGCAAAATCAGATATTTCATGCCCATTACACCTTTAGAAAAGTGCAATATTGCCCATGAGAGCAGAGGGCATGCCACACCTTCAGAAGCTACTCAACACTTTGCAGGATCTAGACTTAGCTAATACAGTCCTAGAAAAAACACTTTTAATATCCAGCACATAATGATGCAGCATCATCATGGAAATACTACTAAAGGCTTTTCTTGTTATTAATGAAGTGTATTACATTTAATATTAAATACTGAAGCAATTGGGATTTTTGCCTGTGTACAGAGCCACCAAAAATTCCAAAAATTCTGTCTTCTTTAGCTGCACCATCTGCTGATAGAAATGTGGGTCAAGCAATGGCTGTTGTTGCATTGTTTTGATTTACAAACTTATGAAATACTAATTTGGCCTATTATAAGAAGCAAGCTAAAAGCAAAGGTGCTTTCAAGTAAAATAAATTTCTAAACAGATAATGAATTACACTTTGATTTAGATAAAGTTCTGCCAGGAAGAACAGGGGAGAAAATAGTTTCAAGCAATCCTGCAGAATGTTGAGCTGCATGCAGTAAGTGAATTGTATAAGATGTATAATTATATTTGTAATTACCAGCACTCTCAACGGTGGTTGGCTTTTCGTGTCTAGGCATCGTGACTGTATTTCACAGAGCTGCTCTAGCTGCTGCCTGTACAGGAGATTGCTTGAAGGATAAGTGGTTCGAGATAAAGTGTCTAGCACTTCATCAGAGTTTTGCCTGTCAGTGAAAAGGAGGTGCTGCTTCAGTTTCACAGTCTGAAATATAAGAAGGTACTAATTTACCGAGTGATTAATTTTTCATGAATGTTTAGTTTACCATTTAGAGTTGGAGTACTGGGGTCAAAAGGAGGGGAGGGCTTGCTTGCTTTTTCTTTTTAATTGGAGAAGGAAAAACAATTATTTTGGAATACACACTCCTATAGAAGCTAATACAGTTGTTTAAATGATTAAGTGCTTTGCTAAATCAGGTCCTCATGCCTTGGATACACAGGAAAGGTTTGCCAATACAGTTCTAGTTGTACCAGTATCACGTCCCATGGATGTTCTTATTCTGGTACAGAGCGACTTTTTGGGTCCTCTTAAACCCTTTCCCAAGCAACATACTCTGAACCAAAAAAAAAAAAAAAAGTGCTTTTATACCAGAATAAGAGTGTCTCTGTTGGAGGAGGGGGAGCTTATACTGGTATGTTGGTTTAAATTAATAAAATAGTTTATATTGAAAAAGCTTTTCCATGTTGACATGGGCGCAGGAATATAACTAAGTAGCCTGATTTTTTCAAAGGCATTGAGCACCCATGAGCTCCTAAGTACACCTGAAAATCAGGCCACAGATTTAGGTGTCTGAATATGGGTTTAGGATCCTCTTTTTGAAAATCTTGACCTCTATATTTAGTAGGTAAGTACTTCTAAAATTCTCATTGCGTCTCCAAACGTTGACTGACAAAGCATTAGAAGAAAAGAAGCAAAAGGACAAAAAGAACCTCTTCCACGGCTAGGATAACCATAGCAAAGTTCACCTTTGAAATGTATTTTTATGCTGCTTTTCAATAGAACCTTTTAGTGCTTGGAAACAAATAGTTAATAGGGCAGTCATAAGTGTATAGTTCCCTTATTTTTTTTTAACATTTAGAGTGAATAAGGTGTTGTTTGGATTCTACTGAAGCACAATTTATTAACAAAATATATAAAGATGTTCAGTTTTAATTTCTACCAGACCATTAACCCTCGGCATTACAAATGCTCCCAGTCAAAAAGATTAATTCTTCATTTTTAACCATAAGAATCATGTTTCTTTGACAATCATACAACAGTCCTAAAAATGTGTCTATAAAATAAGTTTCCTGAACTATTTTCACTTAACTTATTGCAATTTAAAATTACTCAGGATGGGAAAACATAGCTTCTCTTGATCTTTATGTGATTAGGAAAAATTTACAGTGAAAAATTTCTGATCTAGCTACACTTCATATAATGGAAGATTAAATTGCATATGAGATGAGCCTGGGAAACACTTGTAATTCAGAAAGAAATACAAGGATAGATTCTGACCCCTGCTATCCAGTATAAATCCAGAATAATTCCAGTCCATCCACTCTTGTTTTTAAAAAACTGCAGTGGAAATGACAGTACAAAAAATCCTGTAAATTATCCCGTGGGTTTAATTTAATATTCTTTTCTTACATTAAAGGAAATACGAGCATGACATTCAATTTCATGACACTGCAGACATTTAAGAGAAGCATTATAATCATGCATGTTTCAGTTACAGCACAAGCGAAAAACATCAATCTGTTATCCAGGAAAAAACCTCTTGGCGGAGTTTTAAAGTTCATCCTGAAGAACTTCAGGTCAATAAACCCTCATTTCTGTTTGTCAATCACACTGAAAATGTTTGGTGAAATAAACCACTCATCTATATGGAAAAGGGGAAGGAAGGGACGATAAATGCAGACCTGGCTGGCTGACTTTTCTGTTGTGTATGAAATTAACAATAACATTAAGACTGGAAAATCAAGCACTAAAAGTTAGGAAATATGAGAATTAAGACTGCCTATGCAATCTTAATTCAACCACCTGGTATGTACACATTATAGTATCTTATTACATGATGTGACAGGGCCAGACTGCAGGGCTATGAAAGGGTACTGGAAGGCATGTATATTAGCCCCAGGCTCCATAAAGCCCTCTTCCCTGGGTAACCCAGCTGGGGCTAATTGAAGACAGTTGGGCCAATTAGGCCACCTGGAGCCTATCAAAGAAGCTGCCCCGGCAGTTAAAAGCCTCCATTTCAGGCAGGCCAAGTAGGCTGAAAGGGAGTTAACAGCCAGAGGAGAGGAGGCAGAGCAGAGCAAAGCAAAGCAAAGCAAGCAAAGCAGAGCGAAGAGGAGTGAAGTGAAGCAAAGCAGAGCGAAGAGGAGTGAAGTGAAGCAAAGCGGAGCGGAGAGGAGCTGCCCTGCCCTGCCCTGCTGCCACTATAGCTGCAGGGCTTGGGACTATCATCCACGGCCGCTACCATACCGAGACAGAGAGGCTCCAGCCGGGGAAGACACCACAACCCTTCACGCCGGTACGAGGGAGCAGTCTACAGGCCGGGGGGCCACGGACAGGCGGCCCAGGGAAGGTAGTAGGTCTCCAGGACTAAGCAGGGTGAGACCACTCCTTACAGGGTCCCTGGGTCGGGGGCCCGGGGAAGAGGGCGGGACCGGGTCCCCCCCCCCCCTGCACTCCCCTCCCCGCCGCACCACTGGCACAGCCGCTGAAGCGCAGGATCCACAGGGCAGGACAGGCGCACCCTGCCACACTGGTGTCAGAAGTGGGATCCAGCATGCGCAGCGGCTAGAGAGAGGGAGAAGGAGAGAGGAAAAAGAAAAAAAAAAAAAAACCCCAGGAGGGTGGGGGGACTTTTCCTTTCTTCCCCTCCTCACCACAATGGACGACGTGGTAAAGGCACTCATACAAGCCACGGCGGCCCAGCAGGAGGCCACCAGGGCCCAGATGGCCACCCAGCAAGAATCACTGCGGCTTCAGCAAGAGACTAATCAGTTGTTGATCAGCCAGGCCAACCAGGACCGGGCCCTTTTGCGAGAAGTAGTGGCCCAGCTGAGGATCCTGGCTTCTCAAACCACAGGGCCGGATGGGGCGCGAACACTACGTGCCACCGGCTATCTGCAGAAGATGACTGGGGAGGACGATTTGGAGGCGTACCTCCTTACTTTTGAGCGGGTCGCCGCACGTGAGGCTTGGCCCCAGGCTCAGTGGGCTGGTATTCTCGCCCCCTTCCTGAGTGGAGAAGCCCAGAAGGCCTATTATGACCTACCCGCGGCAGCGGCGGCGGACTATGCCCAGTTAAAAGCAGAAATCCTGGCTCGATCGGGGGTAACGACAGCCGTGCGGGCCCAGAGGTACCACGACTGGAGATTCCAGGAGGGCAAGGCTCCGCGGTCGCAACTATTTGACCTCGTCCACCTCGCCCAGAAGTGGCTGCAACCAGAGGTCCACCGGCCGGAGAAGGTCCTGGAGATCCTGGTTATCGACCGGTATATGAGGGGGCTGCCGGCCGACCTCCGCGCTTGGGTAGGGCAGAATGACCCCTCATCTTATGACGACTTGGTTGCACTAGTAGAGAGGCAGGTAACGGCCAGGGGTCTCACCCGGCCAGTCGGAGGGGACTTGCCCCGGGTCAGACGACCCGCCCCAGTTCTGGGGGTCCGGACGCCCGAGAACCCGGCAGGGACCAGGTGGAAAGCGAAGGGGACTGAGGGCCCACCGGAGGCCACCAAGGGACGGGGTGATGCAGGCAAGGAGGACAGAGCTAGACCCCCTAGCCCAAAGAACAAAGGGGTGTCTAGAGCCCCCTACCGCTGCTATGCGTGTGGGGAGTGGGGACACATAGCTGCCCAATGTCCCAACACCGAAGAACCCATGCAGTGCAACCTGGGAACCTGGCCGGACTCCTGTAGCCTAATCCACCTCGTAGGGGTTGCCCTAACCCCCACAGATACACGAGGCCGGTGAAGCTGAACGGAGTCAAGACCCTGGCACTGGTGGATTCTGGGAGTGCCATTACGCTCATCTCGGGAAGATTGGTGAAGCACAGCCAATTAGCACAAGCTAAACGCACGGGGGTGACATGTGTCCATGGGTCCGTAAGCTACTACCCCACCATCCCAGTGAACATTGAAGTTCAGGGGGTGTCACCAGAGTGACAGCAGGAGTGGTCCCTAGGCTCCCATACCCAGTTCTTATAGGAAGAGACTTTCCGGGCTTTGGGACCCTCCTTCCCCCAGAGGGGCCCGGGGGAGGGGAGGAACCTGAAACCCCGGGCGGGCCCTCCCCTGTGAGGACCACCCCCCGATGTTCTCTGAGATCGCCCAGGATCTATTTCTAGCCCCAGGGAAGGGCCGAAAGACCCGGGCCGAAAGGAGGGCGGCTAAGGCTTTGGGCACAAGAATCCTGGCCCAGGGGCTAAAGCCCGCCATGGTAGGCAGACAGACCCGGGCGACAGCTAGAGAAACAGCCCAGAGCGAAGAAGGCCCTGAAGCGGACACTGAGCCGAGTCGCACAGAACCGGAAGCTGGGGTAGAAACCGGTCCCTTGGAGCTGGGACAACTAGGAACAGTGCGAGAGAACTTCGGTCGAGACCAGGCCGGTGACCCAAGATATGTCAACGCCAGGACAGAAGTGGCCGAGATCGATGGAGTCCCAGTGGAGGGAAGAGCTCGAGGCCCGGGGCCATACTTTCTGGTAAAGGGGGACCTGCTGTATAGGGCCACGGAGATAAGCGGGGAGCGGGTGTTACAGCTCCTGGTGCCGCGGAAGCATCAAAATGCCGTGCTGAGCTTAGCCCACAGCCACCTCTTTGGGGGGCACTTGGGTGTAGAAAAGACCCTGGCCCGAATCCTGAGGAGGTTCTTTTGGCCAGGTATACACGAGGAAGTTCGGCGCTATTGCGCCACCTGCCCCGAATGCCAATTACACAGCCCCCAGCCTCATTTGCGGGCCCCTTTAGTGCCCCTACCCATCATTGAAATCCCATTCGAGCGTATTGCTATGGACCTAGTGGGGCCCTTGGAGAAAACAGCCAGGGGGCACCAACACATACTCGTTGTCCTCGATTATGCTACCAGGTATCCAGAAGCCGTTCCCTTGCGGAATACCACTTCTAAAGCAATCGCAACAGAGTTAGTGAAGATTTTCGCCCGGGTGGGGCTGCCCAAAGAGATACTAACGGATCAAGGGACCCCATTTATGTCGAAGCTAATGAAGGACTTGTGCACTCTCCTACGGGTGCGGGCCCTACGGACCTCCGTCTATCACCCCCAGACGGATGGCCTGGTGGAGAGGTTTAATAGGACTCTCAAGGCCATGATCAAGAAGGTGGTGAGCCGAGATGGCAAGGACTGGGATACCCTGTTGCCGTACCTTATGTTCGCCATTCGCGAGGTTCCCCAGGCCTCCACGGGGTTCTCCCCTTTGAACTACTGTACGGGCGTCACCCCCGGGGCATCTTGGACATAGCCAGAGAAACCTGGGAGGAGGAGCCCACCCCGGGAAGGAATGTTATTGATCATGTACTCCAGATGAGGGATCGGATAGCCCGAGTGACCCCCATTGTGCGGGAACATTTAGAGAAAGCCCAGAGGGCCCAACAGGTCCACTATAATCGCCACGCCATGGTTCGACGATTCCAGCCAGGAGACCAGGTGATGATCCTCGTACCTACCGCTGAGAGCAAACTGTTGGCCCAGTGGCAGGGGCCCTATGAGGTGGTCGAGCCTGTGGGAGAGACCAACTATAAAGTACGGCAACCAGGGCGCCGGAAGCAAGAGCAGATCTACCACATTAACTTATTAAAACCATGGAGGGCCCGAGAAGCATGTATGACCTTCACCCAGGAGGTAAGCGCGCCTGAACAAGTGAAGATATCCCCTGATCTAACGCCAAACCAAAAGGCTGAGGTCAAAAAGATGTTGGAGATGGGGGTCATAGAAGAGTCCCATAGTCAGTGGTGTAGCCCAATTGTGCTAGTACCGAAGCCAGACGGCACTACGAGATTCTGCAACGACTTCCGCCGGCTAAACGAGGTATCTCGGTTCGACGCATACCCCATGCCTCGTATAGATGAGCTTGTGGACCAAGTGGGCAAGGCCCGATTTCTGACTACCCTAGATCTGACCAAGGGATACTGGCAAATCCCACTAGCTACAGAGGCAAAGGAAAAGACGGCATTTTCAACACCAGATGGATTGTTCCAGTATACGGTCCTTCCCTTCGGATTACATGGGGCCCCAGCCACCTTCCAGCGCCTAATGGACAAGCTGTTACGCCCTCATGCTGACTATGCCGCTGCGTATCTGGACGACATAGTCATTCATACCCCAGATTGGGAGACACATCTGAGGAAGGTGGAAGGGGTACTGCACACTTTGAGGCGGGCTGGCCTCACCGCAAATCCCGCCAAGTGTGCCATTGGTCTAGCCGAGGCTAGATACCTCGGATACATCGTAGGGCGGGGCACAGTAAGACCCCAGCTCAACAAACTGGAAGCCATCCAGGATTGGCCTCGGCCCAACCGAAAGAAGCAGGTCCGAGCATTTTTAGGGGTGGTAGGGTACTACCGACGGTTCATCCCCCATTTCGCCTCCAGAGCCAGCCCCCTGACGGACCTTATCAAGGCCCGGGGCCCGGACATGGTACGATGGACCGCAGGGGCAGAGGAAGCCTTCGCAGACTTACGGACGGCCCTCTGCAATAACCCCGTACTCCTTGCTCCTGACTTTACAAAGGAATTTATTCTGCAGACCGACGCCTCAGAAGTGGGGCTGGGGGCGGTCCTGTCGCAGATGGTAGGTGACGAAGAACATCCCATTATGTACCTCAGTAGGAAGCTCCTCCCAAGGGAGCAGAGGTATGCAGTAGTGGAGAGGGAGTGCCTCGCCGTCAAATGGGCTATGGAGGCACTCCGTTACTACCTGCTGGGACGCCACTTTACGCTGGTGACCGATCACGCGCCCCTCCAGTGGATGCAGCGGAACAGGGAGAAAAATGCGCGGGTGACCCGGTGGTTCTTGTCCCTCCAACCTTTCCGGTTCACCATACAGCACAGGGCGGGACGTCGCCACGGGAATGCTGATGGTCTGTCCCGGGTCCACTGTCTGACGTCCCAAGTTGCCCAAACCTGGGGGCTTGAGCAGGGGGGGAGGATGTGTGACAGGGCCAGACTGCAGGGCTATGAAAGGGTACTGGAAGGCATGTATATTAGCCCCAGGCTCCATAAAGCCCTCTTCCCTGGGTAACCCAGCTGGGGCTAATTGAAGACAGTTGGGCCAATTAGGCCACCTGGAGCCTATCAAAGAAGCTGCCCCGGCAGTTAAAAGCCTCCATTTCAGGCAGGCCAAGTAGGCTGAAAGGGAGTTAACAGCCAGAGGAGAGGAGGCAGAGCAGAGCAAAGCAAAGCAAAGCAAGCAAAGCAGAGCGAAGAGGAGTGAAGTGAAGCAAAGCAGAGCGAAGAGGAGTGAAGTGAAGCAAAGCGGAGCGGAGAGGAGCTGCCCTGCCCTGCCCTGCTGCCACTATAGCTGCAGGGCTTGGGACTATCATCCACGGCCGCTACCATACCGAGACAGAGAGGCTCCAGCCGGGGAAGACACCACAACCCTTCACGCCGGTACGAGGGAGCAGTCTACAGGCCGGGGGGGCCACGGACAGGCGGCCCAGGGAAGGTAGTAGGTCTCCAGGACTAAGCAGGGTGAGACCACTCCTTACAGGGTCCCTGGGTCGGGGGCCCGGGGAAGAGGGCGGGACCGGGTCCCCCCCTCCCCCTGCACTCCCCTCCCCGCCGCACCACTGGCACAGCCGCTGAAGCGCAGGATCCACAGGGCAGGACAGGCGCACCCTGCCACAATGATCACATACTTTGTATAGAACCCCTGCCTCATTCAAAGCATAGCAGTTGAATGAGCACTTGTTCAATATTTTGTTTTAGCCTCATTGCTCAATGTGTGACCTTATGCTTTATTTACTGAACACTATTCAGTCCCTGCTCTGCAGACAGAATTACTCATTTCCCCATAGGCTTTTCTATGGTGCTCATCAGTATAGTATCTAAATGCTTCATGAACATTCGTTCATCTTCACTGTAGCATATTTGAGGACTGTGCTGGAACTACAGGAATCACAAAACTCAGGGGAGGAGAGGTTTCCTGGCTCTGTCTGCAGGTTAGGGGTCTCTCTCTAGTAAAATTTGTGATCAGAGTAAGTATGGAAAGAGCTCTCTTCAAGTAAGGTGTGGTGTGCTTTGCTGCCTTTGGGTACAATCTGTTTTCTCTCTCTCTCTTGGTTGTGGCGCTCCTGTATGTTGTTCTGTATTCTAGGAAATAAAGTTACATTGTCATGTACACCATGTACATGGTAAGCTGCAGGACCGCTGCAAGCAGGTCAAGCTTCTGTATCAGATATGGACTGACTACAGAGCTTCCTTATCAGATACATCCAAGATGTGTCTTCCATAAGATCCTTTAATGTACTGCCAGGTCTGGCTGATGTTAGCTTTAATAAGGTATGTTACACACAGCGTCATATAGTGGCTGAACCGTATAATACAGTTTAGGATTTCATTACATCTCCCCCTTCAAGTCCTACATTCCTACCATTTACAAAATGTTCACTCTCATGCTGTCTTAGAAATTCAATTGTCCACATACCTCAACTTAGTCACCTGTCCCTTCCTTAGTGTCATAGAATCATAGAAGATTAGGGTTGGAAGGGACCTCAGGAGATCATCTAGTCCAACCTGCTGCTCAAAGCAGAACCCACCCCAACTAATCATCCCACCTGGGGATTTGTCCAGCCAGGCCTTAAATATTTTTAAGGATGGAGATTCCACCACCTCACTAGGTAACCCATTCCAGTGCTTCACCACCCTCCTAGTGAAAAAGTTTTTCCTAATATCCATCTTTCAGATACTAGGGCCAGCTGGCCCCAATGTAACTTAGAATGTCTTGAAGTTGCATGTCTGTCAAGGTTGTCATATTTGTGATTGTCTTCCGTAAGATCCTTTAATGTACCACCAGATATGGCTGAGGTTAGCTTAAATGAGGTATATTATACACAGTGCCACATAGTGGCTGAACGGTATAATACAGGTTAGCATTCCATTACACATTGAAACCTTCCAGTAAGAGTATCTGTTTTTTATTTAACTTCTTTAACTTCTTTTAAGTTCTCTGGGACTACGGTGTGAACATAACATTCATAACCTCCCTGTTACATAAAGGGATCGTATTTTTCAGATATGGAACTGCGGCATAGAGAAATTAAGGTCAAAAGTGTACAATAATTTGGGGTGCCCAATTTGAAATGCCTAAAGCCTAATTTTTTCAGTATATATAGCACTGTATATATTGCAAGCACAGCTCTCATCAACTTTAGTTGCAGCAGCGGGTGCTTATTTCTGCAAATAAGATTCCAGGTCTCCAGTCAGGCACCCAGAAAATGAGGAACACACAGTTAAGTGACTTGCCCAACATCACGAACTCTGTGTCATAGGCAGGGATAGAATTCAGTTCTTCGGGAGTCATTCAACGGCCTAAATCACAGGACTTTTTTCTTTTTCAACAATCCCTTGCCTTTTGCACTACACATTGTCACACACCTTCCAACTTCTGCAACAAACAATAAAGGGATCCCACAGACATGTCATCTTCACTACACAGCCCAGATTCATCCTGAGAGCGCATCCAGCGTGTGCACTGAATGAGTCAGGGATGGTTCTGAGGAAACAAGTGATGTGCTCACATATCAAACACTGTCATATTGTATATGCACAATGGGGTGTAATCCACCACTGAAGTGTAGCCATTGCACCACGTGTTTAGCAGCAGTACACAACAACACTGCATGATGGTTTAGGACAAGAAGTGAAGAATTACATCATACCCAATTAAAACGGCAAGGAGAGAGATATGTGAACAGAATATAATTATCAAAACCCAGATCTTTCTAGTGATCTACCTAATCTATGGAGAAGGCATTATAGATCTACATGATGGAATTTCTGTGGCTATGTCTACACTGACAGAGGCGAAGTCGCCACTGTCAGATCGATTTATCTGGATCGACTGAGTGGTCAGTGAAGGCATTGTGGCTGTGCCTTCCACTCAGCCCCTTTCCTTGAGTCCCCACCCTCACATCATCTCTTCCCCCATGGCCTCACACTCAGGCCACCTCTTCCCCTTGAGGTCCCCCCCCCCCACTTGCTCCTCTCCGCTCCATCCCACCCTCCCATTGCTCGCCCATAAGACAGATAAAAAGTGCACCTTTAAAGTGATAAGCCCATGACCCCCTGACCCTCCATTTTGGCACCCCTGGGTCTAACACCCAATAGACGCCTGAAAGATGCTTAAATATAACAAAGATTTTGCACAACTGTGATGGAGTGTTGAAATCCACACAGGTTAACCATGGGTTAAAAGGAACCTGAGCCCAATTAGGTCACCAGGTGGTACCTGGGGGTGTCAGGCATGATCAAACCCAGCTGGGGAAGAGCTGGGCATTCACACTGGAAGGAGCAGAGGGGAGAGAGACCCAGGGGAGAGGTAGCTGGAAGTTTCCTCTCTTGGGCTAAAGACAAAGAGAGGCCTCTGTGGCCAGAACTAAAGGGTCCTGAGCCATGAGAGAGGCTGGGGGAAATGCAGTTTGGGGCTAGAGGTAGGCTATTCTGTGCCAGGGGAAGCTGAAGGTAGTGAAGCCCAAGAAGTAGTGACAGTAAAATCTAAGGGGTGTTTGGAGGCATTTCAGGGAGAGAAGGAAGAATTCTGCAGTCATTCTTTTGGTGGTAGACAGTAGAAAGAGCTGTGGGGAACAGGAAGTATCCTGCAGGGTGACAAGAAAGCCCAGGGAGGAAAGATATCTGCAAGGCACAATGCTGCAACCAACTTTTTGTGGCTGACTCTGACACAAGTGTAGGAACTGGACCTCTGGGGAAAAGCCCTGGAAAGTGTTGCTTGTTACAAGTTGCCCAGGAGGGGACTGAGGGAAAGGTCTGAAGAAAGGCTAATTGAAGGCAGGAATGGCAAGATGCCTGATAGAACAGACCTTGTGTGCTCATCCCAGGGTCTGTAGACTGGAACCCAGTGTAGAGAATGGCCCTGGATTCCTCTACTGGTACTGGGAAAGTGATGTGAGGCCCCTGAGAAGGGGATAAGGATGTCTGAAAACCCTAGAGAAGTGTGTGAGGACAATGGAGCTTAGAATTTAAGATCATACATAAGGATTGGGAAAACATGCCCAGGCTGGAGAGCCAAGTTGCAAGAAGAGGCAGACCACCATGAGACTGAAGTGACCACTAGAATGAGATGGTAGAGGACGAAAGTCTGCTATGCCATGCCCAGACATGTGAGTATGTGCCAGTGGTGAGTCAACACTTCTACACCAATTTACACCTTATACAACCTCAGTTATATGAGATGTAACTTGTCCCTGTATAAATATTCAATTTAGATATGGCATACAAAACAAGTGTCATTCTCTAATTAAATTCTGTGTGAGCACTTCACACAGGCAAAGCCCACAACGAAGTCTGGAGGCTTGTCTACACAGGGACACTTAGGAAAATTAATCTAAATTAACTAATGTGTGAGTTTCAAGTGGATTAGTTAAACTGCATTAAAACCCTGTATGGATGATCTTATTTGGAAATCACTTTAGAAGTGAATTAAGCTAAACCAGGTTAATGACACTTTCATTCTGAATAAAAACATCAAGATGGAGTTAATGTTGTTTAACTAATGCAGTGCAAAAAATCATTTGGATTAGCTTTCCTGCATGTCCCTGTGTAGACAAGCCCTAAATTGGGTCCTAGGTATGTAATTTAAGAATTAGTGATGGCTGAATTATTTTTGTGTGAATATATGCTTTTTCCTGCTGGTGAATCATTTGCAAACAATCCTGATTTCTGCACATGCTTTTTTATTGATAAATATTTGACAAATAGTTTGGACACTTCTCAGTCTATGGATTTTCATGAACTGTGTAATTTGACTATTTGTGGAGTGGGATTGGTCAACAAAATCCACAGTATCATTTCTGTTCCATGATTGGATGGATGGCTAGATTGGATTAATTAGACTGAAAGACTGAAACATTTCACATGGGAAAATCATGAATGCTGATGTGTGAATGACAAGTAATAGAGACTGTTATATACAAATAGCCTTGTTCAAATGGCTTGTTCAAAAATGCCTGTTTGTACAAAAAGTAGCTACACAACCCTACATGCAAACAAAACCTCCTTTGTGTAAACATTTCTGGATAGTGAATGAAAAGGGGAATTAATATGGCTGAACCAAACAGCTCTTTGGAATTCAAACAAATGTATGCAGGCATACATTTGGGCCTCCCACTACAGAAAGGATGTGGACAAGTTGGAGAGGGTCCAGCAGAGGGCAATGAAAATAATTGGGGGGGTTGGAGTACATGACTTAGGAGGAGAGGCTGAGGGAACTGGGCTTATATAGTCTGCAGAAGAGAAGTGTGAGGGGGGATTTGATAGCAGCCTTCAACTACCTGAAGGGGAGTTCCAAAGAGGATGGGGCTAGGCTGTTCTCCATGGTGGCAGATGACAGAACAAGGAGCAATGGTCTCAAGTTGCAGTAGGGGGGGTCTAGGTTGGATATTAGGAAAATCTTTTTCACTATGAGGGTGCTGAAGCATTGGAATGGGTTACATAGGGAGGTGGTGGACTCTCCATTTAATAGGTTTTTAAAGCCTGGCTTGACAAAGTCCTGACTGGGATGATTTACGTGGGGTTGGTCCTGCTTTGAGCAGGAGGTTGAACTAGATGACTTCCTGTGGCCCCTTCCTACTCTAATATTCTATTATTGTTTCCTGAGCCATTTGAGTAGCCCTTGCTAGAACCAAACCTGTCTGAAATGTTACTTTGCAGTACAGTCTTCATTTTTTGCCTCTCTGAACTCTTTGATTCTAACTAGGACCTGAACTTAAATACCATGAAAAAGCATACTGCAGTACTTCTGACTCAAGCAGAAGCAGAAACTACCAGAAATTTCATAAGGGAGCCAGTTTTAGCAGGTGTTCAGCTACATTATACAGATTTAAGAGCTTTGGATAAGCATATGTAATTTGGGGGAAATTATCCAAACTGACCTTGATCTCTGAGTCTTTGGAATGCTCTTTTAGAAGCTTGAAAACAGAGATGGTCAGAAAAATTGCATTGAAACATTTGTTTGATAGAAAAACAGGCAAATATTGTGTGATGATTTTCACATAAACTTCTGTTTTCAGACCAGCTGGACTTAATAATTGTAGTCAAAAATGTTTGGGGGAAGATGCTGTATTTGAAAACTGTATAAATGTCCACTTACCGTTTATGTCCTGTTCTACTGGCAAAGAAAACTTCTTGTTTTTACCAGAGCTAAAATTAGTACAGCTGCTTTATTTAATAACTTCATCTTATTCCACAGATTGTCACACCACAGCTGGCTGTGGTCGGCACTTGCAACCTTGACTGATGATTGCACTATTTTGGTAACAGTATTGTGTGACTTAGCTATTGCTGTAGAGTCAACAGAGGAAGCACAGATCATTATCTCTCTGGGATCATTCGTTGCTTATTTCTTCTAAGCTGAGTGGTGGATTTAAAAACTGCTAAGAGCTAAATGTGCCTGGAAGTAGCTGTTAGCAGGGATTGGAGCGGTAGCAGCAGAAAAGAAGTGGAGGCCTTTTGCCTGTATAGGGAGATCCAGGCAGGGTGTCTCAGGGAGCACGGCAAATTACGTGATCCATAATGATCAGCTTTGGTCAGGGCCCTGTGTAGTGCAAGGCACAACAGGACCAAATTCTGTCTCTGTGAAATGCCCTTCAATTGCCTGATCCTTACAAAAACATAGTTATGGCTCATAGAAAATAAACTACTCAATGATTATGTTCAGCAATGGGTTTCCACTGTGTTCTCCAGGCAACCTGTTTCCATGGGATTCAGCTGTCACAGTTTTGTCCCACCAAATCAGAACTTCCTTCCCCTGTATGTGCTGGGGATGGGGGAGCGTGTAATCAGTTTCAGTGGCCCAAAATCTCTTTTGGGCCTTGATGACTGCAAATTCTCCAGTCAGCTCAGTTGGCCAGCCTCTGTTTCTGGCTCCTCCCCTCCCTGGCTAAAATCTACTCCAGTGTGGTTTCCGAACTAGAGCCAATGCTGTAGTCCTGAACAGGTTGTACACTAGTGGGACACCCCTGCCAGCATGAATTCCCATGTAAGTGTGAGATTATGGGAGCAAAATGACATCCTCTGTGCAGCAAAAGTGCCAGAATGCTGCTCTGGCTCCAATAAACCTGTGACTAAAGCTGGCTGAATAATGGATTTTTAGGTTCATTGGCAATGTCAAAAAAAAATAACTTTGGCTAAAATGTTTCATTCAATCTAAAGCCATTTGGTTTCAATTTCCCCTCCTCCCTCCTCACCCGCATGGTCCCAGGGCTTGGGCTCCAACCTGAGTCTGAATGTTTTTATCACAATTAGCCTGAATCATGAGAGTGAATCAGTTGGCACGGGCCAGCTGCAGGTGTCTATCTACACTGCAATTATACCCTGGGTGGTCCTCAACACTAGTAGAAGCATTCTGCTAAGTACACAGTGGGGGGAGGGTATCGGAGAACCAAAAGCTTTCAAATCTAGAAAACTTTTCATATCAGAAAATAACTTTAACTCATCTTTTGGGCCTTGAGAGTTTTTCAATGGCAAAAAAGGGAGCAAAGTGAAATCTTTCTTTATCTACAGCTACTGCATGGGCAATGAGATGGCCACCGTCTCTAGGGTGTCCATTGGCCTCAGTGCTGGCATGAAGAGATCATGATCTGAGTGAGAGATTATTTTAATCTGCATTTCCATTCACTCTCAGTCCTCATTACTGAGATGCCAGAATGATACTCACTAGTGCCAAGTACAATGGTAATGTTTGGGATGTAGACATCTCGCCATTAGGAAAGGCATTGAAACAGTTAACTCATTTCACATAGATCTCTAAACAGCTGTTTGACAGTAATGACTTCTAGCGGTTCAGTGACAGACTCATGCTACAGGTTAAGGCTTACCAGGTTAAATTAAGGTTTCCTATACTATTACTGATGATTTCTTGATACATGACTCCTACAATTCACTTAATTAGAGAAATAAATGAGCTTTTTTTAATCTGGAGAGGCCGCAGCAGAGACAGAAAAGGCTCAATAAAAGATAAAGTACTTTTGAAAATCAAGCAATAAAGCCAACACTGTCTGCAGAATGCTACAAACCTGTGGAAGCCCAGAACTACTGGGAAAATGACTAGTTTGCTCCAGCCCCAAATATATTAACACAGACCTAGAAGATGTGCTTAAAACCATAGCTGTAAATTTTACTGCCCCATAAGAATGATTCACAACATCAAAGACCTTTTGGAAAATGGATAAATGTAGCGTTGACTAAATTAAAGTCAGGTATTAAAATTACAATGATTTGGGCAAAGCTCAGACTGTCTTGTAAATTTCTGTAATTTATCTAAGTCATAGTCTGTAAATGAATCTCTTTCCATAGTCTTATGTGCAGGCAGCAAGAGAGAGAAGCTGGCTTATAAGCACTTTTCAGAAAATCAGTCTGGTCTTGAAGTACATAATGTGGCTCTTGCAGTGAGTAGCAGTGAGTAAACATATTCAGCACTTCACTTCTTTAGACTAAGATACAGTCTTGTGGTCACAGTGTGGACAAGAGACAATAAGATCCTCTCTGTACTAAAACTACAGACAAGTCAGTGGATGCATCCAAAGCTTTAACATGGCTAATGTCCCGTATATGCTACAAACTGGATCACCATTGTGGTGATTTACAACTTGGAGATGGGAGAGAGAGGACGGGGGGATGGGAGTGTTATCTTGCTTGGTTTCTTGTGCTTTCCTCCTCTCTTCACTCACATACCTATGCTAGGGTCAGGTACAAACTGGCTCTTAACCCTAGATTAGAATCACCCTCAAAGTTAGGGAGTGGAGTTAAGGATTTCAAATAACTAATTCACAGACACTGCACATAAATCATAACTCTGATTACTAACGAGGCTGTTGTTCACATAAGAGCCAGTCATGGAAACAGTGACGGCCATCAGGACCACCATATGTGATTCTGACTCCCTTCCTAGAAGGTAAGAGAAGAAGGAGCATCTGGGCTCCCCTACCATTGTTTGATCACCAAATACTCCTGTCTTATTATGAAGGCAAAACTCTTCAGCTAAGCTTTCCCATGGTAGTTCTCCATACACAGAAACACAACCCCCTCCACAATCACCAGTCGAACCTACCTGCTGGGGAAAGATTAAAAGACTGTTATTTTTCAGTAATTCCTTGTCTATCACAATGATGGGTGCCTGATAGGAACCTAGAATAAATCAATACATAGAAAATAAACATACGTAAGTACATCCAGTATAATCAGTGTGGATAAGCAATATGTAACCTTTACATTCTCTAAATTTGTTATCGTTTATATAAATGGGGGAGGGGTATTATTTAAATTATATTTTATTCTGACAAACTCTAGTGCATGAAATGCTTTGTTTGAGAAATTGCAGTTTTACCTGCCACCAGCAGATGGGAATGTACATAGTTCAGGCTCACATCCATGGAATACTTCAGTTCAGAACAAAATTGCAGGCAATGAAATATAAAAGTCTCCTCACTTAATCAAGAAAGAAGAAGGAAAAAAATCCAGCAAAGACAGCTGATTTTTCTTTGGAGTAGCAAGTGACAGCATGAAACTTCATCATGTTAATCTCATACTGGCCCATCTGTGGATAGGAGTCTTGCCTACTTTCCATGATTTACCATGCTTAAATGGTTCTCCCATCTCTCAGATGACCAAGATGAAACGTGATTTTTTTTTTTTTTGGTCAGTTTGGCAATGACATGGAAAATGTACTTCACTTTCACTGTTTTTCTCTACCTTAAACAAAAGTACTTTCACAGGAGCTAAACGTAGCCATGCAATTAACTCCCAGAAAAGGTAAGAATGAGCTTAGGCCATGCCAATTTCAGAACTAACTGCAACACTCATTTCCCTGATTTATTTTTTCATCAGTAAGTTTTATATATTTATTTATATATATATATATATATACACACATATATACATACACCATAACCTAGATGACAAGCAAACAAAACACCTATAAATTAATCAAGCTATTTCACCTGCAATTTGGAAGGGAGATGGGGGGAGAGGAATTTTTATTTCTCTTTCTAAGTACTTGGGAGACATGTGGCTACTATGGTGATGTGAGCCATTTAAGTACTTAGACTGATACATAGAGATGGATAAACCATTTGAAATAAAACTGACCTGAACAGTCACGCTTTCCACCTTTTAAACTAGCCTTAGTTTTCCCTCTCCCTGGGCCTTGGTTCTCTGTGACGATGATCCCAGACATCCGAAGGTGCCCTTCATGCCCAAGACTCCTGCTTCCAGGGTTCACCGTCACCTGTTGAAGACTGTTTGAGTAGGGCCCAAAAGGCTAGGCCCCAACTAAGATTAGAGCCCCATTCTGCTAGACATTATGTGTGCACGGAGTAAGGGAGAGCTCCTAGGGCTGGGTGAAATTTTTTCAGGGGAAACATTTCTGAGCCAAATGATGCAGATTGGACAACACCAAAATACCTTGTGAATTCATGTCAGCTGGGCCAAATTGATTCCGTCAAAACCAAAATTCAGACAAACTTTTTGTTTCAGTCTTTTCAAAACAAAAAACGTGGGGGTTTTTGGTTCAAATGACTGTTTTGAACTTTCCTCCAGTTTTGTTACAAAACGATACAAATGTTCAAACCTGAACCAAAACCTTTTTTTATTTTGAATGAAATTTAGTTCAACCCAAAAGGACTCTTTGACTTTTCAATTCACTGAATTTGAAACTATTCATCTTTGCTTCAACAAATATGATTTTTATTATTTTTTTGAATTGCCAATGAACTGAAACATCCACTATTTGCACGGCTTGAATAGCGCCTGCCCCAATCTCCATAGACAACCCAAAAGATGAGAGAAGGGAGGGAGTATAATCCACATTTTACAGCTAGAGAACTGGTGTGAGTAGTTTGTCCGAGGTCACACATGAAGTCTGGGACAGAGCTACACCTTGGAACCCAGATTTATGAAGTCCTAGTCAAGAGCCTTACCAACAAAATCATCCTTTTCTCTAGCCCACCCTTCCCCGCTGTTGTGCCTTTTGATTTGTGTGGCATTGCATATACAGTTGATGTGGATGCCCCAAGAGGTTTGTGTGCCTTTCATAGGGATGCTCCTGAAGGTGTAAGATTTCAATAACGCTTGGCCTCTCTGGGACTTCCCATATCACAATCCTTAGAGTGCTGGGATATACAATTGTGAAGCAATGAGGACCTGACAGAGATATGGTCCATGACCAGCATGTTTGGCCACAACTGTGGGAGAGGGAGATAGTTGTGGAATTTGGAGGGGAAATTAAATATCTGGGAAGTTCACATGGAGCCTGGAGGGATGTGGTGAAGAAGAAAGATATCACCTTAGGGGCTTAGGGACCAAGGAGATATGGTGGGATAATAGGAATGCAGGCATGGAAACTGTTGGGAGTCTTGAATTGTGAGGAAAAAGTTAGGAAAGTGCTTGGTGAAAGACACATGCTGTAAATACTTTCGTAGCTAATAAATAAAGTGCCAGTAGATGGCACTCACGAATATTCAGTCTTGTTCCTGGATTTTGTAAAACCATTGAACATGACAGTGCTGTTGACTAAGTTTCTTGAATTACATGCAGTTCTTAACAGAAAGGAGGAATCCTGACTCTTGTGGGGAGATTGTAAATGAGGAAACGTGTAGCAGCTGTAGGAACCGGTACACGAAGATAGGCATTCAGAAGTCTTATGTTAGTCTAGCCAAACCTCTGGATCCTTAAATTCACCCAGCCCTTACATAACCCTTGCAGTTTCAGTGAATCTGCCTGCCTCTTGGCTTCTGCTGTTTCACCCTAGGAGTCACTCAGCTGTTTCATTGCTAGTGCTGCAGATACAGGCTAAACTGGAAAGTCAACCAACAACTATGCAAATTAGAGCAGTGGTGCAGGTGCAGACCTAGCGGTGAAGAGACACTAAAAGTATAGCAAAGGGTTCACTCGACACAGCCCTGTGTTCCAGTTTGAATAAAGCTATTTTAACTCTTATTAAACATTTTAACAGAACAGCCGATGGCAAGATGCATTCAGGGTTGCATCTCGATGTCCTTGTTTTCCCTACCTCTGTAGCACTGTGCATGCTGTTCTGCTGGAATGGCTAAATAAATGGCATGGCCAGTGAATGATTTATTGGCAAGGAAGCTGTGAAACATGAAGCATGCAGGTTCTCAGAATTTTACAGCTCCCAGGTCCATATACCCAGAACTGGGGAGACAGTCAGATGAGTTACTACTTTGGAACAGCCTTAGGTTTCATTAAAACCTGCCACTAAATTCTTTTACCCTTGCCAAAGAAACTGACCCTAAAATGCTGCTGAAATCAAGAGGTTTCCTTTATCTGGTTTTGGATGTAATAGCTGAAAAGTGGTGGTGTTCTATTTTTCTGTCAAATATCCAGTTTCTGCCATTGGTTACTTTTAAGTATGTTTGACACCTTGTCTCTCCATTATTTTTTTAACCACATTGCAAATCTGCTGAGCTATGTAACTTTTCAAACCTGTGGTTGCTTTTTAAATATTAGTTTTATCATCTCGTTCTAATTATAAAGAACATTATTGTTCCTATGTAAATATAAAAATGAATTCAAAGTGGAGATTCTAATCCATGGTCTCAAAAAAAAACAAAAACAAAAATAAAAACCTTTGTTGCTGTCTGTAAATGCTTCAAGTTGTGTGTGTTGTGTCACAGAAAAGGACATGTAGAGTAGACAGGGTACTAGTAGTAGTAGGTATGGTAGACAGTACACAGGGCAGAGCCACAAACTGTAGAGCGGGATCTGAACTCTCTGAGATCTAGGATATTTAGAAACAAGGTGTGTAATTTTCCTGGGTTTAAACCAGGTACAGCCAGTGGAGCTACATCCTTGTAAAATAGGTGTAAATGAGATCAGACTTGGACTCAGTTGTGATTTAACCCATTAGAAAGATAAAGGACTGACATGAAGTTCAGATGTAGATGTGAATATCCCCAAAGTCTGATGTTCAAATTTAGGATTTTTGTTTAAGCCCACCCTAAATATTTAAAAATCTGCCTTAAAATTAATCAGAAATGAATTAGACTTGTCAACTTTGGAGTTACATAGAAAAGATATTTACAGATGATAAAAAAGACAGAGAATCTTGAATTTTCACCAGCACACTTTTTTTTTTCCTGGGCAAAGTAGTGCTTGCGGGGATGTTTTGGGGAGTTCTTAACTTATTCTGTTCACTTGCCATTCACCTGCTTGAATGTTTGCAAAGTAAAAATTGATCACATTCCACAGCTCTGTTTGGCACAGCTGTAGAATGAGAACCAATACTCTTCTCTCCCTTATGCCCAACAGCATGGTTCTCTTTGAATTGTAACTGCATTGTAACCACTGCAGAGTACCACAAAATGAACAAACTGGAGCAGTAGCTGTGTATGTTGTCTAGGTATAAAAATGTCTGCAATAAGTAAGGACAGTGCTGGTGTAAGGTCCATCATGAGTAAGAGTTAACCCTGGGTATCAGTAGGCCTTAAGCAAAAGTCTCAAAACAGCAATATAGTAATAGGGTCTGTAGGCCACACAGAAAACAATCCAAACACCACTCCCTCCCAGTCACCAAATGGACCTACCAACCACCTCCTTTACAAAGAGGGATCACATCTAGTCCCCAGCTGCTAAACACATCCACCACATCTTTACTGAGAAGGCTTGAATAATACCCAAGCTGCCAAACACAGCTGGTCAGAACATTTTTTTTTTTGACAAAATGATTTTTCCTTTAAATATGCTGTTTCACTGAAGCCAAACTTCAGTTTTGCAAAGACACATCTGTTTTGATGACTATTTTGACAGGCAAGTTCCTGAAGTCCAGGGTGAACTCTCCGGTCAGATCACTTAAAGTGAGAATGAGCCAAACTGGAAAACCTGACCTTTTTGATCCAAAAATAAATGGCTAGATACAATTCTGTTTCATGACAATGGGAGCAAGGTTTTGGTTTTGTTCTGATACAGAACAAAAACAAACTTGGAAAATTCGAAAGTTTTCACAAGATCAAATTGTTTTCCAGCAGCTCTAATGCCAGACTTCCACGTTAATTTTCCCTCTCGGCTGATGAACCCATTCTTCACCTGCCCCGATAAACTGCCCACACACACAATTTTACTAGGTTTAGAAACCATGCTTAAACTGAGGAGTAAAGGTTGGGACTTTCAAAAGCACTCAGCACTGGCCTAACTCTGTTGCCATTGAAGTCAAGGGTAAACTTTAATGGGGGCAGCGGCGGGTTAATGTTGAGTGCTTTTTTAAAAAAAAGAAAGCACCCAAAGTATATATAAAGATTTTATTTTAAATTGACACAAGTGATCAGGGCCAAGGGTGAGGGTGTATTTACTGTGGATTTATTTGTGTTTAAAAAAAAAAAAAGATAGCAAATGTCAAGCAGGGGAAGGTGTAGACACATTCTAAAGTGAAACTGAGACACTAGCTAACACTATTATCCTTGTTCCAATAAATGTCCATGTTTGGTAATAGAAGAAAGTGACTCTTTTCATGATTTTTTAACACTGTCACATGACACTGAGGATGCCTAAAAATAATCCATTTTCTAAATGTAAAAGTTCATGCAAGCCTCCCCCGGGGTACCTTTCTTTGGTGTTACAATCTGACTGATCAGCCTTCATCACCCACCACTGTCTTTAGTTCCTGGCAGAGCTGTGGTAGCCCTCCCTCATGGACTAGAAGACAATCATACATCAACCAGTCATTTAAAACAATTGATTTGCAAAGATAGTGCATGGGGTTGCAATATTTGTTCCATCTCCCACAGAAAGAAGCTATATACACAATTCCAGCCTACAATAATACATAAGCTTAATACCATAAAGCTTTTCAACAATGTTGCAGGAAATTGCCATGTACACTAGTAACATGCATCCATCTCATTCCTGTCCTTAACCAACTCAATAAGAAAGTCATAAATGTATAGTATCATTCTCCCTCTATATGTTTCTGAAGAGCACAATACAAAGAGTGGGCTTAATGGTTTCCACTGACAGTCTCTGTTTTAGATGACACAACTTTGCCAACACATTTTTATATCTTCAATTCATTGTGGAGGCAGAAATTAATAATTAGGGCCAACATTTTCAAAAGTGGCCACTGACACGTGTGGGTGTATATCCCAATTGACTTAACTGGGAGTTAGGTGCCTAGGGGAATTCACAAAGATGCCTAGACAGGTTAGGCACCTGTCTGCATGTTTAAGCACCCAAATACCTTTGTAACTTTGGCCCCTGGTGCACAGCTGACCCAGATTTAAAGCCAACTTCACACACAAACCCCTCCTCCCCCAAAATGTGTGGTGTGCTTTTCCACAGTAGCAAGTATTAGGGCCACTGTCCTCAGAAACTAACTGCAGCCTCTGCCCTCTAAAAATTGCTTCAGCTCAGGTCCTGTGTGTGGACTTGACAGTCCAGTGGCCCAAGAGACAATCTGTATCCCACATATACTTGGCATGGTCTGGAACAATGGTACACTTCATATGGCAAATTTGCTTGGTTAAAAACAAGAAAAGCAATTTCCATTTTTAATCATTGGCTGCAGCTATTCTAGTATATACAATTGCACAGTGTGCACTATCATAAATAATTATTAAAAACATCAGCAAATTAACATAACTGACCTAGTATCACAGGCTGGCTATTGGCCTGAAGCATGTTTTTAAAGTGCTTGTGCTATTTATATTGTCTCACAGTACACTGGCATAAAATGGATGAGTCACTATCTTGCAATCATATTCCTTGCTCCTTTGAACTGCCATCCACGTGTGAGATTGTCTGTTTGAATTTTTGTCTTGAATCATGGGAAACATGATTCAGAATCACGGCCGAAGATTGACTATACAAATGATAAATCCAGATCAGTGTTTCATTCACATTGTAGATTTCCTCTTTCTGGAATAGGAGAGGTGTCATTCTTTCAGGAAGCCTAAAAAAAAAACAGAGAAGTGCCAGGTGTGGGAAACTGAATAGCCTGGGGGATCAATGACTGGGTACAGACCCTTGCACCTGGTTCAAATCCAATCTGAGACAGTAGCAACTGAAAGTCTTTAACTGAGGGCAGCTATTCAGTACCCTTTGTGAAATGAGTTTGGTCTCAACCCAGTTCTTAGGTGTTTAACAACCAGAACTTCCAGTAATGATCATCCTTTTTTTGGATATTTCAACAGAGGCTAAGAAATAAGGCTTAGATCCAAAGCCCTGTGAAGTGGTTGGAGTCTTTCCATTGACTTCAGTGGGCTTTGGGTTAGGGTTAGGCCCTGAATGAGCCTGGAGACCACTTGAGATAGTGTTGAGGTTGCTCTGTGAGAAGGAGGTATTAGCCCTGTCTCTGCCATAGGTGGTATCTGGTCAGAGAACTTCAGTCTTCAAACCAGTATCTTTCACAAGCACCCAATCCGCTAAGTACATTAAGAAAAATCTTCATGGCTGTTTTAAACTATGCCAGCAGCAAATGGTCCCCAGAGGTTGTTCTGGCAAATGGGGATTACTGGGCACAAGGATGTATTAGCCATTCCCTTGCAGAGTCAGCACTGGAATCCGCTGGCTCAAGAGCAACTGAACACTGCAAGACTGTGCAGTTTACCCTAAAGGACACAAGAACCAAGTTCCATACTCTTGCTAAAATGGGTGTACAAACATAAAGCCTTTTATAACTAATGCTAAACAAATGTCCTTTTTTCAAAATAATACTTATAGCTTCAAAAAGAGCAGGGGAAAAAAACCTACGTGGTGTCAACACCAGAAGTTGGTTTTGCTCCTTGTTATTTTATTTGACTTCATTTTTGCTTCTCAGGGTATGTCTACATTGCAGAGTGAAGCTGATTTATTTTAAATCAACCTTCACCTGCCGAATTTTAGAAGTCACAGGAGTGTGATCACACCACACCCATCACATCAGGGGATTGAGTCCCCACTAGCCGCACTTGGGTCAACAATGAAAGGAGTGCACCGTGGGTAGCTATCCCACAAAGCCGCAGAGGCTTTTGGGAAGGTTGTTGTCCTCCCTCCCCCTCCTTTCTTGTCCCAAACAAACAGACTAACACTGTTTTGCACCATTTTTGTAAACACTTCAGTCTCTGCCGCGCGCACACCATTGCTGGAGAGGCATGGAGCCCACTCAGCGCTGTACTATCATTTTGAGTGTCACAGACATTTCACGATTTATCCTGCAGTATCTTCAAGGGCAAGACAGGGGCCTTAGCACTGAAAATTGTGATGTTACTCAAGACATCCTGCTACAAGCCACAGAATGAAACAATACCCGTTTGCTGCTGTTGTTACGCGCCATCTGCAGTTGGTGGAGTGTCACTTCTGGTCCTGGGAAACAAGCAGTGACTGGTGTGATCACATTGTTATGAAGATGTGGGATGATGAGCAGGGCTGCAGAACTTTTGTATATGAAAGGCCACCTTCTTGGAACTGTGTTCAGAGCTGTCCCCAGCCCTGAAACGCATGAACAGTCACTTGAGACCGGCTCTGACAGTGGAGAAGCAGGTGGCCATCGCTCTGCCAATGCCAGACTGCTACTGGTCAGTTGGGAATCAATTTGGAGTCGGTAAATCCACTGTTGGAGCTGCTGTAATACAAGTTTGCGGGGCCATTGACAGACTTCTGCTAAGAAGGGTAGTGACTTTGGGAAATGTGCAGGACATAATGGATGGGTTTTCCACAATGAGGTCCCCTAGCTCTGAGGGGCAATAGATGGCACGCATATCCCTATCTTAGCACTGGACCACCTAGCCACAGAGTACATTAATCAAAAGGGATACTTCTCAATGGTGTTGCAGGTCCTTGTGGATCACAAGCGACAGTTCACCGACATCTACGTGGGGTGGTCTGGAAAGGAGCATGATATGCGCATCCCTAGGAACTCAGATCTGTTCCGAAAGATGCAAGCAGGGACTTTCTCTGTAAGTGGATTTCAGTGGAGTTATCCAGGCATAGCTATAAAATGATGCAGTGGTGAATGAGGCTTTTACGGCCTGACACCCTGCTTCACAGCTCAGTGAAATTAATGGAAAGACTCCTATTGAATTCAGTGGTGGTTGGATCAGGCCAGATGCAGCAAAGCACTTAAGCATAGGCTTAAGTATCCCTATTTGGTAAACCCTAGGTGTGTCACAGAACAAATACAAAGACAAGGTCTTTGCTCCCTCATGTCTAAAATTAGATGATAAATGACAGGGAGGGTTGATAGGGTAAGGAAAGAAGATGATAATTTCTGTGCTATTATGCTTATGTTCTTGCACAACTCTCTTCATCTCAGTATCCAACCATCTTCCAGAAATACATTGTGTGCTGTGACTGGCCTCATTAACTGGAAGAACTTTCTTTCCCTCTTCTTCTCCCCAAGGGTAGAATTGTGACTTTTTTAAAAATAGTATATTAGATGTACATTGTACATCATATTAGTAAAGACAAGGTCAAAGAACTGCCCGTTGCACTTGGAAAGGAAGCTGCAGAGATCTGTTGTGGCTATTAGCTTTGTGTGGGCATTCATTCAGCCCCTGAGAAAGACCTGTCTCCTGAACAGACAAGCTTCCTGCTTAATTCTAAAATCCTGAGACCTTGTCTACACTTACCTGTGAGATTCGGCGGCAGTCGATGGGAGTTACGCAAAGTACGCAAAAAACTTGCGTAACTCCCATCGACTGCTGAGCTTCTTTTCTGCGCTCCATCTTCACTGCACTGCGCCGACGCAGCGCTACGCTACTTGTGTAGCTGGTCTTAGTACGTCGATTTCTGGATCGACTGAGTGGGTCTGCACTGACCGCTCAGTCAATCCAGAGAAATCGATTTGACGGCGGCAAATTTGCCACCATCAGTGTAGCCGTAGCCTGAGATGATTCAGTTTTTGTGTAAGGCTCTATTAAGATGCTTTTCTAGTGTTATAAAACTCACAAGATTTCCAAATCAGTTTTGGAAATAAATTCTGACAATGCAGATAAGGGTCTTAATAAACATCTCGGCTTTTGGGTGCTTAGTCAAACTGAACCTTAATATTAAAGCTTCTAAAGCCTAAATTGATTGCAATCTCTGATAAATTGTTATCTTTCAAAGACTGTTCAGTATTACCCATCCCTTTGAAGTATCAGGCATCATTAACAGGATTAAGGAACATCTCATTAATGTTCGCAGTATTTCCAACTCTAAACATTCAAAAATCATGAGTCAGGTTCCCAAAAATCATGAGATTGGTTTAATAATCGTGAGATCTTAAATAAAAATAATAGATTTGAAATTCTTTAACTTCTGGGTTTTTAAACTTTAAAAGTTCATTTGTAAACTTATCTCCAAGGACTAGAAAGTTTTTTTTAAATAAAATATGAGATGACGGTGTGTTCATGCCAGGGTCTAGAGCAGTGATACTCAGACTGAGGGTCACGAGCTGCAAGTAGCTTTTTAATGTGTCTCCTGCAGTTCTTTGAGAACATGATGATATTAAAACACTGTGTGATTTAATTATTAACCAATCAGGATTCTTTTACTATGTTATTAACCAATTGTAGTTGATAAAATAATAATACTTGGTCAGTCATTTTGCTGTGAGAATAATGTTTAAGAAAAACACCAAATATTGTGAGACGTGCCATAAAGTTGCAAGAGTTGGAACCACTGTTGTTGGCTACTTAGAAAACAGGCTGTAAACTGGAATGAATAAAATAAGAAATTAACCTTTGCCCCAAAGAAGCTTGCAGTTATCTTATGGCCATTAGGTTGAATTTGCATACCCTTCTTCAGTTCCTGGTTCTGGCTGGGACAGGAAGTTGAAGTGCTGAAATTCCACAGGAAAGACTGAACCATTTATGTCCTGGGAGGAAGAACTGGAAATCTCATGAAAGAATCTGTTCAGGTGAGGTTTCCAGCTCATTTTTGCTGACACAGGGAGTTTGGATAATTCACTTGTTTCTGTGAATTGTCCAGTTCCTTTTCAAAACAAAGCTTTTAAAGTTTGTCCATTATTATTTAATGTTTGGTTTCACTCTAAAATATATGTACTGTGTATGATCTCCTTATACATAACATAGGAATGTACAGTTCAGATGTGTAATATCATGGAGATACAGGAAAGTGGACCCCTTTCAGATAGTACAGTCCATGCACATGTGTAGCACCACTGAAAATATATATGGCATATTATCTCTGAATGAGAAATGCACGTTACTTCCATTTGTAAATGTTGGCTCAAATCTTACACTATGAGGTGCCCTCAAGTTTATGGGTAATGGGGACACTGAGGCCCCATCTCATTGACAATACAATGTGTCAACAGAGCCATTTCAACACATAGTTTAAATATCTTTGAGCTATGGACTAGGCATGACTGTTTTCATTTAAAACCTGTTCTGAAGTAGGTCCTCATTGGCTAGGGCAACCATGTTTACATTGTAGTGGCAGGAATGCTGCCCAAGGAACGGTGCTTCAGAGTTTCTGTTTAATGTGGTTTAATTCATCAGTGTGACCAGGATTGGAATTTAGTTCAACTGGGTCTGGATTTATCTCCTACAGAAAACAAGTTCAGCCAGGATTATTTGTAAATTTTCAAACAACCTTTTTTTATATTCTTGATTATGATCTGGTAGAAATAGAGGGCCCAAACCTGAGAAGTTCAGAAAACCCATAATTAAAAGTTCATTTGTAATTTATGAGAATATTCTGAAAGTATAATGAATAAGTTCTTTTAAATCATACTTAGCAAGCACAGACTTAATGAAGGAGACTAGTGATAGCTCTTTCTGAGATTGATGAGTTGACTTGAAACTTCTGTCTTGTCCAACTGATGATCACATCCATATGAAAGGGTTTTTGTGTGTGTGTATGTGAATGTATATAGTATGAGCTAAATTCTGCTTTATGCTATTGAAATTCAGAGTCACTTTACTGACTTAAATTGTGTGACTTTTTAGATTTCAATGGTATAACTGAGATTAGAATTTGGAGATAGATATTCTTTGTCTAGAGGATTTGTTGTGTAAGTTTCACAAGTGAAACACTTAAAAATCCCCTCATAATTGTCTGAAGTATCACTCCTTAAAACTGGCAGAGCTTAAAGGCCTGAACAGAGTGCCAGTTTTTCAGATGACTCCCAATTCACTCAAAAACAGAAAGAGGGGAGACAACATGGGACTAAGAGTCAGGAGATTTGGGTGCTCTTCCTGGCTGGACCACTGTTATCTTGCGTAAGTCACCTTCCACCTCCGTTTCCTCTTCTGCACGTCTGTCTAAATGGCAAGCTCTTTTGGGGGCAGAGATTACCTCTCACTATGTGTTTATACAGTGCCTAGCATGATAGGTCCCAGAGATCAGTTGGGGTACTATGGTAATACAATTAATAAATAATATTGAAGAGGGAGAAAGAGAACCCATTTAAATCAAAGACAAATTACATAGTGGAGAAACTCTGAGTCCAAGTAATAAAGTTTATAAGCCCTATATCAACCTGGAAGATGAGCATAGTATGTTGATGTGACTGAAGGGTAAATTTCTACACTCATTGCACAGCCAGTTTTGACCATCTGCTCTCCCACTGGCATCAACAGAAGTGCCATGTTCCTGGACAGTAAAATACTGAGTCAAGAACGAGACAGGAGCAAAATTTGCCAGGCAGTCTTCTATCCCCCTTTTGAATGTTGGAGATCTAAAATATTTGTTCTCTCATTTGGTCATTTAATCTACATGTGTAGCTGGAAACAATTAGAATAACAGCAGCCAAAGTAAAAGTGAAAGATTTTTAAAGACAGTGAGGCCTCTGTAAGGGCATAAAACTTCTGTTCCCCTGGAGCCATTGACTTGGAGGGGTCAATGAAATTACTTCAAATTTCACATCCAGGGAGCCAGATGCCACTGATATAACAATAGTTTTAGAAAAAGTAGCTTTTCCATATAACACAGGAAACTTTTTTTATACATTGTTATCCTGATCCTGTAGACACTAAAGTAAGACACCTCAGTGAAATCATTAGTGTTTGCTGGATGGTCACTCTTTGAAGGATTGGGCCCTTTATCGCTCAGCTGTGTAAAGAAGTAAGCACCATTTCAAATAGGAAAGGGCATTAGTCCACATTCGGTATTAAAGGCCTATCTTTTATTTAGTTATTTAAGTTACAGCTAGTCTTCCCCACTCCATTTGTAATGAAAATGCTGCCTGTTTCCTGGGCCCTTTGTTTTGAGGCCCACATGCTCTGCCTCTCTGACCTTCCATCTAGACCACAAGTGCTCTTTCTGGCTGTGATTCAGCAACATACTTAAGCACATAATTAAAATTAAACAGGCTTAAGTCTCGTTGTTCCTAATGAGATTTATGCACATGCCTAAAATCAAGCTTCACTAACTAAGGATGGGCTTAAGCACCTCCTTTACTCTCTCTCTCCATAACCCTAAGACACACTCCCCTTTCCAGGTATCCTGCCTCATTCCACCAAATCTTATTTCTTCATTTGACCCTTTCCCTTTCTTCTAGTCCCTTCTTTCTACCTGACAACAGATGATTCCCTCAGCTAAGAGTGTGAAATTGACCTCTCATGCCCTCTATGCCATAGACAATGTCCTCCCAAATAATTTGCTTTCTTGCTTATTGTATGCCCATCTAAACCATATTCCTAATGGCACGATGAGGAAAGAGGTGACAGAATAGTGACTTCTCTGTTCATTCAGCAAATGTCTGTGATCAGTGGTTTTTGGCAGCACTTGTGAGAGCTGACTCATGGGTTCACTGCTGTATCACAGAAAACATAGTGGAACTATGTCTGCAGAACATGAAACCTTTCAAGAAACAATCCTATGAGCAGAATTCAAAACCATGACGTTTAAACAGGCTGGCTTACAATTTCCTTTTAACACGTTCTCTCATCCAGGATAAATATAGCTGGAAGCAGCACAGCCCATGATTCATGACATGGCAGTACACACCAGACTAGTTCTCCTTTCATGGATCAGCTGGGCTTGCATCATAATGGAAATAATTAGGAAGTATCAGTTCACTGCATGACAAATACAGGTGAAGCAATGCTAGTGATTAACAATCCATTTCCCTGCAGAATCAGCCAGAGTGTGTGACCACGCAAAACCCCACTCTCAGGTGTGCACTTGGCCTTTGGATACCATAGGTCTGGCTTGAATAACCCTGCCTTGTAAAGCACGGAGATGTATTAGGCCAGTAAATTCATAGCAGGACAAACCATTTTATTTTTCACACCCTCAAATACCTGCCTTTCTTTTCATCTCCCTCCTCAGACTGTTGGGGGTGCTCTGCAAATTATTTAAATAAGGAGGCTATCACCTGGCAGCATAGTCTCTCTCTGCTTGTCCAGTCTCCAAAAGTTGAGTCATATGGTTATGGATTCACAGCACAAAAGCAGAACCACTATCGGAAAGACTTGAGCAGGAACAGTCAGCTGCTGGCTCTCCATATTTTGTAAATCTATCTTTACAACCCCACCTACTTAAAGTGCCAGTGTGGGAACTTCCAGTGTGATTCATACATTTAAAAAAAAAAAAAAAAGACAATAAAAAACTGGGCTGCGTTCGTTTTCAGCTCTGTGGCTTTATTGATGAGCGGCTGCTTCTTTCTCCTCTCTCCAGCCGTGTGCTTCTTCCTGCAGCTGCTTTTCTGCGTCCCTCTACTTGGCTCTAATATCAGCTTGGCACTTTTGGTACACACGCTCTTTGTCTTCCTGTTGTTTCTCCAGCCTGGCAGCTCGAGCTTTGTAGCTGCTTTGCTGGTGCTCATATTTATGCTTTATATTTATTTCCCTTACCCAAAATGAGCAAACAGAAAATAACAAACTAACTTTTCTTGGACTGTTCCCAGCCACCACTCTTGAGACTCATTTAAAACTGTCACACCAGCTTAAAGTGTAAATCTCAGTTAAAATTGCAAACTGTATAAATCCTGCCAACTGTGACATTCTGGCGTGCAATCCAGACCAGTGAGGGTCTGTGTCGCCCTGGTCCTGCAACCAGGGGTGCCTCCCAATTCTTTGGTGTTGTAGCTTCCAATTTGGGTTGCTCACAATCAACCTACCAGCATGCAAGTTACATGTGTATAGCCACAGCCCTGGTCCAGAAACTGACTCCAGCAGCTTGTCAGCAGCACACCAGTCATACTCTGGCTTCCAGCTGCCTTGGTTGTTACTTGCAGGGTGACCACAACACATTTCTAATCCTGAATTCCCCCCGCCTCCCCAAACATGTGTTCTGCACTGTCCAGCCCTCTCCTGAACAGTTCAGATATTTTCAGTCCTAAGGAAAACCCCAACTGATGACAAATCATAGAAAGCTGGGACTAAGAATTCAAATGTGATTCAGGATTTCAGAACAAGTAGTAATTAGTATGGCAGTGATTCATTTAAAGAAAAAAAGCTGGGCTACCTAATATTACTACAGGCCCTGGCAGTCACAGCTGGATGGAGCAAAAAGAAAGCAGACATGGAAGAGACACAAACAGTTATTTAATGGCTTTTTTAAACCAGTACCAATAAGCAAATCAACCTGCTGAGTCACCCTGACAGATCTGTCATCTTAGACACACCTTGCATATTGCAACAGTCAGTAATATATAGTACGTTTGAAAGAACGACTTCTTCTTTCTGATATAGATTGCACTAGACAAAAAGAAACCAAATGGGTATTTACAACAAGGAGTTAAAAAATCAAACATTAATTTCTTGTTGAAAAAACAGCTCAAGTAAAGTGTTAGTAGAGTCAGCACTCGCAGCTGGTTTGCCTTAGTTTCTACTTTGCTTTCCCAGAGAATGAACTGAGTAAGGATACCAGGAAGGCAAGCGTTGCAGTCAGGTAGACAGGAAAATACCAGCTCTCCTCCTGACCCATTTTTAAATAGTAGAAATGACCTGTCTCAAAATAGTGATCAGATGTTGAACCCAGTTAGTATAGATGTCGGGTCAACATGAGGGTCCTGCAGAAAATCTAGGGGACACAACATAACTGCTTGTTTGTACGTGTACGCTGGTTTTACCAGCTACGTCTTCCCCTGCAATTAATATTGGTCCAAGTCATCCCTTTCCATATAAAAACCCACAGGATGGAGTCAGATATTATCCCATATCACCAGAGTGAGGGGGAGGGAGAGAGGGAGAGTTCAGGCTCTTCCTCTCCACTCTATGAAAAAGGTTTGGGGGATCTGCTTTTCAAACCTGACAGCTTACCAGGGATCTGAGTCAATTTCCTGGGATCCATCCATGGGAGGACAGGGTCACCTGTGTGTAGGGCCTGTTCCTCCATGTCCTCCCTCTGTTGATCCTCTACACCCATACCAGTTATTTCCTGGTGATCCACAAAGATCTGCCAGGTTTCGGAGTGGACTTTGCAAGGCAGGGTCATCTTTTCTGGATAACTTCCATGGGATTGAAGGGTAGCAATGTGCATCCTCCGTGAGTCTCTTCTCAGCCCACCCAGTCTTCATCCCCTCACCTAGCACAGATCCCAGACTAGTGGAGAGGCCTGAACACATGCTGGTAGATAAGTTTGGGGAACCATCAGGATGCATGGTCACAGGTGGGCCCAAAGGAGACCAGACAGGGCCATCTGCCAGCCTGAAGATAGGCCAACCAGAGAGTGTATGCATGCATATTGTATAAAACCAGTTCAGTAAGTTACAAAGGAAGATCCACAAGAGGAAAAAAACCACATTCCTTATTCAAGAAGGATGCAGATTTAGCATATTATGCTATTCAAAACATTGCCATTGTTCATGCAGTGCTGGAGCACATATAAGGAACTCTAATATTCTATATAAATAGGGCCAGATTTTCCTCTCCATTACACCAGTTTCTTGATCACAACTCTGACCTCAATTGGAGTTACTCTGATGCCTGACTTACACTGTACTTACAGTGTAAACAAGGAGAAAAGCAGCCCCACAGTCTTGGAGGAATAGGACTATTTAAAAATAATAAACAATGTTTGTTGAGCTCTCACAGAGAGGCTTCTCATACCACCTTTTCTGCATGTATAATTGGGATGTCTAGTGTCATACGGGATATACTAGTAAAAGAACATCGCCTGCCAGCTGGCCCGGTATTCAGCTGAGTGCCGATAACAGCCTGAGGAAAGTGGTGGTGGTGTTGTTCAGTTATCAGCCCTTCTCCTCTCACTACACAAGACTACACGTGCTGCAGGTGGAGCAGAGAATCATAGGCAATGCTATGGGATAGGATCAGGAAGTACCAACATCGCTGATGTAGTATTACTCCCACTGTGTGATTATCAGGGCGTGTGGAGGCAGGAAATCTCAATGATAAATGCTAAGTGCCCTTAAGAAAGTAAAATCTTTCTGTTAAGCAGAGGAGAGGCCAAAATGCTGTACTACATAGCTGATGGACTCTGGAAAGGATTCCTCTCCCTCCATGTTGTATCATACCCTCAGCAGGTGGAAATCATCCTAGCGCTATCGAGTTACACTGATTCACACCACTTGAAATCTGCCCCTTCTCAGGTCAGTAGAGTCATGTTGATTTACACCAGCTAAGGATCTGGCCCATATAACATAATATAATATCTCACTAAGCCTGTTCCTATAGATCTTCCACACACAATTCCCACTGATTTCAGTGGGAGATTTAAGTGAGAAATGACTGCAGGGCTGGGCCGTAATCAGCTGGGTTGCAGAGAATTCCTTATTTTAAGTATTCACACTCATTATGTTTTCTATATGCTTTGGATCTCATATAATGCATTGTGTGGAAATGTTAAGTTAAGGGCCAGTGTGATATGTTTGATTTTGGAGGTTTGGGAGCTGCTGCCATTTAATATATTGCACAAAAAACTTGCCTTCTCTTGTTTTTATTCAATAAATTTCCAAAAACATACTTAGGTATTTTGAATGCTAAAACCATCAGCAGCTATTAAGGCAACATTACTTTTTAAAGGTCTTCTTCACTACAGGCAAAATATCTCAGTGTTAGGGGAAAATATCCCAATCGTTTTGGTGCAAAAATTCTAACTGAAAGCCTGTTCCAGTGAGCTTTTCTCACAAAATATTTACAACACCTTGTGTTCTCATTAGGATGCCAAACAGAGGCACATCTTTGTTCCTGGGCTGAGACTGGATACACGGCCTTTGCACTAGAGTTCTTCCTCAGAGGAATCCTCCCAGCTACATCTAGGTTGAGAAAAGGCAATGGGCATTCCTGCAGCTTCGAGGTGCTAAGATACTAGGTTGAGCAGGAAATAATAATAGATGTGGGAGGAAACAGTAGTTGCTATATGTAGAGAGGAGGGGGCAGGGAGAATATGTCCAATAGCTTATTCTGTATTTGGAAATCTACCAGCGTCATTCATTCAAACTCCATCCTAAGTTGCACAGAATGAGAAAGGGTTTGCACTGCCTTTTTGCACCCAGGGAAAGGGGTGGACAGTGTTTACTTACCTCATGATGTTTTGCTGTTTCCCCTTCCTTCAAAACTAGGAAGGGGCACAAAGATGAATTTTTATTTTATTTATTTTTCTTTTAAGTTAGCCAAACTTTTTCAAATCTCAAAAATAAATATGTTCAGTTAATATCTTGGGTAAAGGTTCAGGCCATGGTTTATTTCAGTCCACCCAAATCAGTTTTCCCATATCTAATTTTTTCTGCTTTCACCCATCCTATGCGATGGCCTTCAATAGAATGTTTTAAATGTACACAACTCCTCCACCCATTGTGCTGGATACCACAGGTCACAGCTGTTTGTTTGGGCATGCTTGTTATCACTGGCTGTCTTAATGCCTCAGGTCTGAATCTACACAGGGGAAACTATGCCAGAAATTCAAGCCAGTTTTAAAACTGGATGGAGCTGCAGAGCACACAAAGCACTACTGTCTGGAAATGTCCTTAACTTGTTTAGTTAAACCTCCATGAAACAGGTTTCATTAAGCCAGTTATAAAAATGGTTCTAGCTGCCGAAGCTTTGTCTGCACTCTGACCAGGTTTGCACTAGGAGCGCTTTACTACTATAGCTAATACCAATATACGATACCAGCAAAGTACTCCTATGATGGACTCAGCTTATATTGGCAAAGCTGTACTTTTACCAGTTTAGCCTCACCATCCCCTCCCTGAGCAAAACATGCTATATCAGTAAAGCATAGGCTTGCCAGTATAACTTTCTATACTAGGGCTTTTGAGTGCATCTATGTCACTCAGAGATGGTACCTCATCACACCTCTGACCAACATAGCTATGCTAGCAAAACTCTGTAGTGTGGATGTGGCCTCTGGCACCAACCAGTTTTAAAATTGGTTTCCCAGTGTAGACAAAGCCTCAGAGTTATTTATGAGACCAAATAATGAGAGATTTGGTTTGTTAATAGTATTTCACTTTCTAGATGGTGAACCTGACGTGAGAAGACCAGATCTTTGGTCATACTAGATCCATAATGGTTCTCTGCAGAAAAGAAGCTCATGCAATACTGACATATTGAGTTCTAGCAGTACTCATATGCACAGCCCCAGCACACATACAAAATATACAAGAGCAGGACTTTAGCATCTTAGCTGTGTGCTGCATGTTTTATATGGGAGTAAGCTATTTGTACATTATTGCTCAAGTACAGAAAGGCAGTAAAAATGAATCACATGGCTTTGGGAGCCATTTGATTCATTAACTTCACATAAAAGCTTAAATTGAAATATCAGCATTCTGGCAGGGTCACGAATTCAAAATGAACAGGGTATAGACTGCAATAATTATTTATCAAAGAGTGGCACTATACATGGTTTTACACAATTTACTACTATTATTGGTCATTAGCAGAGAGCTGCTAGATTCAAAATGACCTCCTTTATGTCTCAGAAGCCACAGCAAAAATTCCCAGTCTTCTACAGAATGAGAAATTTGAAATACCATCTTGCAACTATAATTTCCAAAACCAACACCTCCAGAAAGCATTACTTTCAAGAATAGGGTCAAAGCAATAAGTCAGTCAATTTCCAACTAACATCTAGGCTTTAGATGTTGTTACAGAGTTCCTAGTGTGTAAATCTGTTCAGTTTGCTGAATTCAAAACTGTGAATTGGCCTGTTCATACCCTTTTATTTGCTGTTTGCAAACATTCATACAACAAATAATTTGTTTAAAAAAAAGTTTGGAAACATCAACATTTTGGGCTTAAGACCCAAAAAAGAAATGGGTTTAGGGAATTTGAGGCAGAGATTAGTTCATGAAAGGTTATGTCATCCAATCAGGGCACAGAAACAATACCCTGTGACTAAATTGACCTGTTACACAGCTTATATGGCAATATCAAATAAATGACTAGATGTTCACTACAAAATCTGTGACAAGGCTATCAACTCCAATGCATTTATAGACACTTCAGTGGATAATAATGAATAACAAGCAAAACTGTAATATCTTAATTATGTCAACAGCAAACTTCATGAATGGAAAGGAGGATACAATTCACTGAAACTGTTTGCAATGAATACTTCAACCTGCTGTACCCACAAAGTTCTGTTTCAGAAAGTGGTCCTCATTTAGTGATCTATTTAAAAGGCAAAACCCTAGTGGTAGCCTATACACCAGTGATACTCAGACTGAGGCTCATGAGCCACAAGTGGCTCTTTAATAGGTCTCTTGTGGCTCTTTGCAGCACATATTTAAACACTGTGTGATTTCATTATTAACCACTCAGCACACTTTTACTATGTTATTAACCAATTACTGTGGCTCTTTTGGGTAATGCCGATCCCTAATTTGCTAATCACTAATCCCCCTCCCTGCCCAGGCTCAGCATAATGGGGGCAGAACCAAGGCTCCACCCACTCCCCACATACCTGGTTGGGGAGGAATAGGGTGTGCCCAGTTCCTATTTGCCCATGCCTTCCTGGACCCCCATGTGTCTGGGTAGTCAGGGCAGGGGCATAAGGAAGGGTTCTTGCTCACCTTGTATCCCATACATGGCACCAGGGTGCATGCAGTTCTCTACTACAAGTGGTTTGTGTCAAACAGATAGCAATTCACTGCTCTAAAGTGTTTACATACTGAGTAACGAAGTAGGTACAATAAACTACCATGCCTGCTCAGAAGGGAGGGAGTCCCATCTCCATGATAACATCCCCCAACTCCCATGAACTCAGGAACAGCAGGGACAAAGCAGCAAAGTGGCTGTCCTTCATTGTACCATGCCGTACAGCTCCCTCTCGGGACTTCCCCACAGAAATCCAGGAGAGAATATATATTGCACAGAGTTGCATTAATGCCCTCTGTGTCTGCTGCTGAACAACTGCAATGACCCGGATGACAACAGCATGGCTCTTTCAGGAGTCATGGCGCTAGGAGGAGAATATGGGCAGATGAGGATCATTACATGTGGATGGCTCCTTTCTCTGCAGATCTAGGAGTTCCTTCCCTGTGGATCCCTTGGATGTTCAGTGTTGGGAGGCCATATCATCTGCAAATACTGTATGGCCTCAAATGCCTGCTCCCTTGAAGGGATGCTTTGATGGCAACTTGACGAAGTTCACCTCAGAGTTGTCCTGCCCCTCTAACAAATTTATCTGGGACAATGGGTAATCTGGGTCTGCAAATGATTTATGGCCATAATGGCTGGAGTATCATATGGCACTCCTAGCAATATAGCCAGTCATTAAAAACGTTGAGAGAAACTGTTGTCTCTCTTCCATGAAGCAAAGGAGTGAAGAACTAGCTCAAATGAGTGATAAATTATCTGCAAAAGCTGCAGACTCTGTCTGTGGTATGTAATGATCTTACAATCAAATCTGAATAAACCCACTGTAGGTGAAATGCTAAATGATATCATAGGTCAGCTAGAATATAATTATTAATCATGTAATGGAAGAATTCCTGGCAGAATTTCAAAGCTGCTTCAAAGGTTATTAAGGAGTAATGAAAAAAAAAATCAAACAAAGGCACTATTCAGATATTTTTATCATTCATTTTGTAACCTACATTGCTGAGCAAAGTGCCAGAGAGGAGCTAGTCAAATGAATGTGTTAAAGGACCTCTGACAGAATGACTTCTATTTATAGTTTGCAGAGCATATGTGTTTCATACAGTGGTTGCAAAGTAATTCTCCAAACCATTACAACAAAGACAAAAGTGAATTATGGGGAAGCACGTGGGGATGCTAATGTCTACCTGGCATCATAGTCTTTGTTTTAATAATCAATCAAGGATACTTAAGAATGCATTGTGCTTCTGGAACTTCTTCCACTCAAGGACCTCAAAGCACTCGGCAAACATCAGTGAATTAACATCATACCCTTGGGCTCTAACATGGCAGTTAGGCACAGCCTGTGCTGGTGTAGAGTAAAACCACCTCTGGAGGGGCTCTTGGAGGAATTCTACTTCAGAGTGGCAAAAGTCCTACTAAACCTCCCTTCTGCTAGCCAGTGTATGGGGAGGGGAGAAGAGGACAGGGCCAGTAAGTGAGCAGTGGAACCAGCTCCTTCCTGCTCCTTCTATGCCCAGGAGGTGGCCAGGGAGAACAGCCTTGGCACCCCCCCATGCATAAGGACTGCACTCAGTCTTCAGAGAACACAAGGGATAGGGTGCAAAGAAGGTTCCTTGTGCACTGCTTACCCTCGTATACACTGAAAGGGCCTGTCACAGTCTAGTCCCCTGTGAAGTATGCATTTTTATTGTCCCCATTTTACAGGCAACCAAACAGAGTCACAAAAAAGGTAAGTGATTTTGACTTTGGGCAAGCACAAATCTGAGGTTTAAATCCTGCTTATTATAGTTATTATTTATTTTCTTGCGGTAACACCTAGAGATCCCAATCAGAATCAAGGCCCCATGGTCCTAGGCACTGTGCAAACATTAAAAATGGTCCCTGCCCCAAAGAGTTCACATCTCCTTCCTATCAATACTGTGCCTTAACCATGCCTCATAAAATAATGTCATGAAATTTAACAGACTATTGGATCCTTAATTGTCTCAGTTTCATATTGATAGTTACTTTTGCACTATATGTGTGGTAGTTGCACAGCAAGGCCAAGGGCGCCATGATTTCCTTCACACTTAGTACAGAAAGACAGGCTTGCCCAGAGAAGGAAACAAATGTGCTCCAGATTATTTTTCAGACCACCCAGTAATCAAGTTACTGCTCAGGACTGCATTTTATAATGTGAGCTATTACTGTAATCTGTTGGCCAGGAGCCAACGATACCTCAAGTTGTTTTCTCACCAGCTTGCACAAGGAAAGCAGAGTTGAGCCTGTTTGTTATGACACTGATGGGTTCACTGGATAACACAGTTCAGAGTCAGTACTTTGCCAATGCATCACCAGAGTGCCATTCTCATGATGAGACATAAAATGAAGGCTCTGACCTTCTTCTGACTCTGCTCTCCTGCTACCATGGTCCTCACCCTGCTTCTTTCATTTCTCTGTCCTGTATATTAAACAAATAATACATGGCCTCTAGGTTACAATTTCCCTATCCTTTTCCATGTATCCTTTTTTGAACGAGCTTAAATTGCACATGACTTTCCAGTTTTTTCAACTTTTACAAAAATGTCAATTCTTGGACTGCTCAGGTTTTCTATTAAATTCTGTGAATTTTTCAACTTTGCTATAAAAAATATTTATAAAACAAGCTGACACATTTACAAGGTTGTTAAAGTAATCACTTACAGTAATATTGCGTAATCAGATTACTTTTCAAGGATTATTATTCCTATGTATTTATTTATTTTAGCACTTGGTATAAGCCTCAAAGCATTTCACAGAATTACAAACTATAGAACAAATTATGTGGTAGTTACTCTAGCAATAGCAAAATCCTGCAGAGTTTCTCCTAGAAATGAAATTCAGCCACTTGAACGTGACTGCAATTATAATGGTGCCAACAAAACTACACAACAATCTGGGACAGGAAGTGAAGACAGCTCTCATCCAATTAAGTGAACAGGACAATCTAGGTAGAGAAAATGTAATTATCTTGTTTGGACTTTCTCCAAGACATCAGGGTTAAACACCATCTACTAAATGAATGACTCATTTCATTATTTTCCTCCTCCTCTTTACATGCGCCTTTTACACTAGCTGCTGGTTACACTAGCTGCAGGACTAGTATGGGTGCATATTTAGATCAGTGCTACTGCAACTCATTGACTTCATTGGAATTCAACTTGGATGAAACTCTCTTTAGGATCAGGGCTGATCATGTGATGAATGTCTGATAACAAAGCATTTCAGGTCTAGATTAGAATATTTTATTTGGGTTCATGTGGATTCATATCTTCATATCACTCCTGTCATTCTTTGGAGGGCTTCAAGGGTACAGGTGCCTGGGCTACAACGTCTGATTTATGCATTAGCAACCACGTTCATCATGACCTGCTGAAAAGTTTCACCTCAGGTGTCATTCTCTGTTTTACTGAATATAGCAAATGTGATTAAATATGTTATACATGGTTGCCATGAAAAATGAAGGAAAAGTACATGTGGGGAAAATTTGGGAAACTTTTTTACTAAACAACTTTAATTAAAATTAAAAAATAATTATTCAAGAGTTGGTTGGGTTAATAATCTCATATAGATATTAATAAAGCAGATGCTCATCAAATTAACTAGGTCATATTTTATCAGGGTTAAAGGTATATTTAGTTAAGCCTAGCAGTCTCTTTAGTGTTGTTAATTCAGTACCCCATGCTTTAGTTTTGCTTTTTATTTTATTTTATCCTCTGTGGACCAATCCCTCTCCTATTGAAGTCAGTGACAATTTTTGGTGAGCAGAATTGGATTCAGACCCCCATTGCTCTCTGAACAATATTAAGAAGCATAACATGTCACATTCTGACTAGAGTCAACTATGAAAGACTCTCATTCACCATTATGCAACATACAGCCCACTCAGGGAAAAGCCAGAGAATGGAAATGGCAAACAAATTTAGGTTTGACTTAACTAAGAGAGGTCAAGTGATGTTCAGGGCTGAAGCCTTTCCACTGAGAATGCCCAGCCTGGATAATCAAGCCCAGGGACTGTGTCAGCCAAAGTGCTCCCACTTGTATCAGCTGCCACGGTGGCACATGCATTGTTGTTGCAGCCATTGGTCCCAGGATATTAGAAAGATACGGTGGGTAAGGTAATATTCTCCATCTTCTCCAGTGCCCCAGTATTTTGTCACTGTGGAAAACATCACCATTCTCCCAGGTTATGGGCCTGAGGTGCAGGGGGTCACTCTTTTGACCATCCATCTAGGCTGTGTACAAATCCTGCTGCTGCTTCCTCCATAACATTTCTAAGATTCATACTCTTCTTGCTGTGGAGACAGCAAAAATTCATTTGCCTCCACCCATTGCCTCCCACCTTGAATACCGTACCTTCCTCCTTTCCAGCCTCGCTAATACCCACCTTGCCCTTCAGAGCTGCCAAGATCATCTCCTTTTCCCATTTACGCCCCTCTTTGAATCCTTCCACTGGCTCCCCTTGTTTCTTCATATCATGTTCAAGCTTCATGCCCTCCCTTTCTATTCCCTTCACAACTCTCCCTCTCCCTGATACTTCAGCCTAGTCCTCTTGTTGCATCACCCCCTTCCCTGGCACCAAAGTGATGTCAACTTCACCGGCTCATTTGTCTGTTTTTCATACAAACACCTTCAGGCCTCCTTCTACATGGAACACCCTCCCTAAATTGCCTCATATAGCCACTACCTTCTACTCTTTTCCACCTCAGGACCTACCTCCACCATCATGCCTATAAGAAATTACTCAGTGAATAAAGGTTGAGGGCCAGAATGGTTACTTGGCATGTACTCTGATTTATTTCTTTTAAAATGGAAATATGCTATCCTTATGCTTTAAATATTTGAAACATTCCACCTGGTATAATAGTGCCCTAACTCTGAGACTGCTCAGGGAATGTAAGCAGAGGTGGCATGCTAAATTGGTCATGTGAAGTTCCAAAAGCTGAAATAAACCATGGAAATTCTTTGTTTCTTCAGTCCACTTTGCTAAATGAAAGGGGGAAAGGCCTGTGCCACTCCCGTCCACACAATAAGGAGATAAAGCTTGGTGGTTCCTCCCTCACATCCACAATCTATGCCACTAAAACAGTTTAATGGCTGGTGAGCCTTCATTATCCATTTCCTGCTGTGCTGATGGAGATGGAGTATCAACACTTTCAAAGCTGTTGTCTCTGCCTTCTCTATCCTTTTCAGATTGTAAATGACAGCAGTGCTTAAAAACAAATGCCTTGGTGTCATGGAGTTCACAGCTAATTAAACTCAACCAGACTTCAGTATGTGTGCTGAGTAATTGGTCTCTGTCCTTTTTATTTATGCATTCTGTGGAGATCTTCTTAAACAATCATATAAAAGAACAGCAGCTTTCCTTGTTTGCTTTTGTTTGTTTATTTGCACTTGCATTACTGTAGCAATCCCACTTATGCACTACTTAGTATAAAGGGAGAGTTACAGGGGCCCAGGTAAAACATGTCAAGGTCACAATCATAAGGAATCTCAGGTATTATATTTATCATAGGTCTCAACAGAAACCTTTTAAAAAGCTATAGACCAGATACTGCACCTACTACTCGCACCAAATAGTCACATACTTCATGAGGGATCCTACTAAAGTCAGTGGGACTATTCATGAAGTTAAGGTATCATGAATATGGGTGGTAGAATTGTGCCCAAAATAAAGGCATACATTTTATAGTCGGAACACACAGGTAAATCACACAGCCCCAAGGGGGTGGCACTGGCCAGGGACAGAATGTGGCCAAGGTTGCTGGGGGTTGAACTGATTCATCCTCCACCATTTAGTGCCTTGTATACAAGAGAAAATAATTCAACTAAAATCTTGTCTACACAGGAAAATTGCACCAGTTAAACTACTAAAGGATCATAATATTTCATAGCTTGTGTAGGCCAACCTCATTCCACACAACAGGGGCTCCTCACATCCTTCTATTTTCTCCCACCTCCCTCTGTGCCACCCTCCCATCTCCCTCTATTTCCGGGACTCCCTGCAACTCCCCAACTGTCCCGCATACCAGGGGCTCTCATTTCTCCTTTCCCCTGATGCCAGAACATCTGTGTGTCCCCCAGCCCTCCTCACTCACATTAAGGTGCTCCTTTCTCCCCACTAAGTCAGCGGTTGTGTGCACCCCCCTATTTTCCCCCTGCCACATGCCTGGGACTCTGCAGCCCTCCGCCACATGCCAAGAGCACTGTGTGTCCTCCATTCTCCTCTCTCCTCCCCCTTCCCCGCCAGGCTTCCCCAATTTTCATTTAGATCAATAAGTTTCTAGCCACTGAAACCTAGAACATTCCCTGAAATTTAAGAATTGATCAGATGTGGCATTCAAATGTTATTGTGTTACGTAAACAGACAACCAGGGAGAGAGAGCAATGCCATCAAATGAGCATAGGACCTTGCTTTGTTTAGCCAAAAATTAGTTTTTTAAACTGATATATAATAGTTAAACTGATGCAAACACCTGTGTGGACTCCTGTACTTGGGTTTACAAGTAGCTTTATTTTCAATTTACTTTAAACCTGCTCCCAAATGACTTAGGCTAAACTGCCAAAAGCCCTGTCTAAATCAAGGTAAGTGTTCACAAGGGTTTGCACCAGCTTAAGTGGGGGAAGATAGGTAGTCCTCTGCCTAACTCACCTGCAAAGCCTGATTCTCTATGTGTTCAGAGCTCACCTACCATGTGGGGCCGCTGGTGGGAGTGGGCTACAGAGGAGGAGGATGATACCAGCAACAACATCCCTCACTACTTTTAACCCACCGAGTAGGGTGCTCAGCTGGGAGGTGGGAGAACCAGGATCCACTCCCATTGCTTTTTATATTTATCATCCACAGTGGAACAGCTTTACCAGGAGAGAGTGAGGAATTCCCCCATCAAAATATCCCATAGCTCAGGTTGAGAGGTGGCAGATCCCTGTTCAAATACCTTCTCCTGACTTGAACTGAGGGTCTCTCACAGCCCAACTGCATACCCTAACTACTGGGCTAAAAGCCCTCCCACCTCAACTTCTTGCTAAAATGCCAAGAGAGGGCTTGCACCTGACAATCCCAAGATTTAGGACGCCGGACTTAGGCACCTATCTCTGAGAGAAGGGCAGGGCTTAGCGCACACCCCTCGGTTTGGCATCGCCCATTGGCTAGTTTAGGCGAGGATCTTCCTAGTGTGCTGGCTTTTGTGAATCCCATTCTGAAGCGCCTCTTTCTCCCCATTCATTGAATAGGCAGCCTAGGTGGCTAACAGACTTTGTGAATCCCAGTGATTTTGTAGACACTGGCAACACTCAGCATCACCCGCCTAAGTTCCTTGGGGACACTAGCTCTAAAATTTGTGGTGCCTTTGTGGCTCTAACATTTCCCACTGTAGCTAGCCCTGGTGCAGCTCCACCCCTGGGAGCAGGGACTGGCGTCTGGCGTTTTCCCTCCTAGGTCATCCTGCCCTGCTCAGAGCAGATCTAAACAATATGACATTTAAAACCTGTAGCTGCTGGCACCTTCTCCACAGTAGCACTGCCACTGCTGCTACCACTACTGGGATTGCAAGGGTGGGGACTGTTACAGAAGAAAAGCTAATGTAGACAAGGCCTTTCTATCACTTTTCATAATGGTTCTAGTGCTGGTGTGAGGCCCCTCCTCTTGAGCTCCTGGCAGCTGGGGAAGCCTACGTGTTCCTTCCCACATCATTGACTCTCCACATGAAATTTCATTTGAAATCCTGTCTTTTCCACTGGGTTTTATTTTTAATTCCTCTTTTTTCTCCTGGCTGAAATTAACTGACTGATCTTGATCTCAAGGCTCTGTATAAATCTCTCTCACATCCTTCATATCACACCCCACTCTGCTGATGTCATCAGCCTTGGCTGCTTGATTGTCAGTTTCAAACAATCACTGCCATGCCTTACTCCTTTTGGCCCTCTATGCCTGATGTGACCTCCCTGAATTCATCCACAAGGCTGCTGTCCTCTCCACTTCTAACTCCTTCTTACAAACTGACTTCTCCTGTGCTTCCCATGGTGAATGGCATTGATTTGAATAGAAAATCCTTTCCTCTCTTCTGTCTTTCTAACCTTTGACTGTGGTAGGAACTATGCCTTCTTGTATGCTTGGAAGCATCAAGCACATCATAGGCACTATTGCAAATAATAATGTATTCACCATACAATGTCTTACCACCAATTCTTTTCTGTAATACATACCATATACTCTCAGCTGACTTGTATTGTTTAATCCTATAAAGCAATTTAGGATACAGTGGACATAAGACACTATAAAGTTGTATTGTATCTAGTCCAGCTGCTAGCATCAAATACAATCTTACTTATCTTTTTCTTGTGCACCTGAAAACAAGGCTTGCTGCTATTTCAAGTTTTATTTTTATTTTTGGGAGGCCCAAACATTTAGGCCATTAACAAACATGATTGTTTTGATAGGGACTCTGTTCAAGATATCAGACATGGAGAGGGTGCTGTTAAAAAAAAAATCCAAAAATCCAAGACACAGCAACTAGATAAATCACACACACATGGGGGTTAGGGACTGGAGTCTTCATCCTTCAGTTCCAAAAACTGAGTCTTGACTTGAGCCACTACTTGGCTTAGGCTACTACTATTAACTACTACTTAAGCCAAAGGACCTTCCCCCTTAGGTGGTAGCAGCAGCAGCAAGTCCCTTATCCCTTCTGTAGGCCTACTGTTAGATGGCAATGTACACACATACACACACACACACCCAGTATGTTAAAGGAAGGCTCCATTATACCATAGATATTTGGAGCTTACCACATTTGATGGAACAGTTTGGTGTCTGTCTGAAGGAAGAAAACTTCATCTCTCTCTAAACAAGTGTGTGCCAGCTGGAAGAGTAATGTGCTGGCCAAGATCCACGCTGACAAGCATCCAAGCACCCATGCTAACAGTTAGGTCTTCTCCTTGTTGCAAGTCTAAAACAAACCGCTGGTTTAAGCTCCTTTTTATTATATTTTTAAATGATGTCTTAGAATAGAAAAAAATCCACTGAACAATTTGTTCTATGCCTGAGAATCATCAAGTCTCTCATCACTGCTATGTCTCACTGAAACACAGAGCCAGCAAAATCTGCCATCATATAAATGAAATACTATAAAAACTCATTAATCTGAAACAGTGGAGTTTCAAAAGGTGTTTAGGGACTTAAAAATGTCTGGGAAAGGGCTTTAAAAAGTTAGATCTTCCCAAAGCAATGGGATATGTCCAAGTAATATTAAGCTAAGCATCTAATTTAGTACCAAAAATCCAAATCAGAATTGTCAGGATCCCAGTTGCAGGCCAGATTTAAGGACAATAATTTATGCTGGTCAGGTAAACAAAGCTCAGGAACTTTAATACAGTACATATGCAGAGTTCTCGGCTTCCAATCTGATCTTTTTAAAAGGAAATAAATGTTTTTTGCTATTACCAACAATCCCCAATTAGCAGCCTTATAATGTACCCTGAACCATCACTGAGAAGTTCAATTGATAGTCTTTTGTCAATTGATCTCAAGATCATGCAAAATTGGAAGTAATTTAGCTACTTATACTTAACTGGCTAAATATAACATAAGTAAAAGAGATGCTTGATAAATTTGCAGCAGGAATAAGGGCGATTCAGATAAATATTCAAGGAATGGTACCTTTATCCTTTTGGATCTCAATGGGAGCAGAAGAGGGCTCTCTTAATTACAAGCACACTTTACTTTTCAAATTGTGTTGGAGCCTAGCAAACCATACTAAAATAGTTCTTGCAAGAAAGGATAATTTTTTTTTGAAAACTATGCAAATACTTAGGGCCTTCTTCCATCTCCAGCTTGTTAGCCCTTCACCCCTTTTCCTAGATAAAATACTAGCCACAGTGATCCCCATGTTCATCACTTCCAGGCTGGATTATTGCAATTTCCTCAGTCTCTGGATGGAGATGGAAGGTATGCAGCAACTCCAGACTGCAGACTAGGTCTGCACCTCTGCAGCAGGCTGGACTCTATGAAAAACATCCCCCATGTGTTACATTCCCTCCACACAAGTTTTCAGTCTGCTTCTATTGTCAGTCCAAGGCCTTGATCCTGGTCTTCAAAGCTATCAACTGGACAGGACCCAGCTACATCAACAATTCATCTCTATCCCTGACCCATCAAGACAGCTGCACTCCTCTATACCAGTGTTTCTCAATTAAATTTGGCCATGGAACCCTCTTGAACTCGATAAATAATTGCGGAACCCCCCAAACTCTTAACAGTTTTTTTTACATATGGAGCCAAAAAAATGTCAAAATAAGCAAATTATATACAAACAACTAGGTCAGCATTTCTCAATTAAATATAAATTAAATTACACTTACACTCGATACCCTCTGCCAAAAAATCCAGGACATCTTCCCTTTTTCAGCGGCGTGGAGAACAGCTGCTCACGGTGGCGCAGAGAACAGCTGCTCGCGGAACCCTAACAGTTGAGAAACAGTTGAGAAACCCTAACAATTGAGAAACACTGCTCTATACAATGCGGCTTACAAAGCCCAGAAGGAAAAGCTGGAGACAAAGGGACAAATTCTGACCTGTACCAAGTGCAGGAGAGCAATGGGAATCCACTTCCTAATCTTGGACTAGTATGGGGCCAAAATGGCACTCTCAGCATAATTTAGAACACCCTAAAGCCTGCTCTAAATTATGCTAGCTACATTAGTCCTATAGGGACTGCTGCACCAGCCCAGGATCAGGAAGAGCACATAGTGATGTACTTGTCCCTCTGTCCCCCAGAGGGAGGGCAAATGGAAAATGGCCGCTCTACACCACCCAAGGGTTCTCTTTTGTCCCCTTTTAGGACAGCTTTCAACTGCTGAGGCCCAAAGGAACAGTGGGAGCTCCAGTGTAAACAAAGAGAACCAATTACCACTGCAAGTTTTACCACTGTGTTGTGTAGACTTGATCGGTGCAGGGTTAATGACATGGTGATAACACTCTGACACTTGATCTATACTAGAGCTCATGCCCATTGATGGAGCTGCAGAGGGAGCTTTCCTGATAAAATGCTAGTACACACAAGGCTAAAGGAAATGATACAAAATGTTATAGTTCAGTCTTGGTATCAATGTTTGCTGACAAAGAGGGAGAAATGTACACCTCTCCCCTAGGTTTTATCTAATCTAGCTAAATTTGTATATTTACACCCATCACCAGAATATTTTATGCCTCCAAAAGATTTAAATGTCAACAATAATTAATCTTTCATCTTTCCCAGGAGGTAGGAGTTAGATCTTGACTAGAAATGACTTAAATCACTGCTAACTCCTGCATACCTGTCAGGCAGCAAACAACTGTAGTTTACTGAAATATTAGTAAACAGGAGTCTGATGAAACAACTATTCAAAGTGAAAGAATTAGGCAACATTTATAGAAAGGTGTTAGTCATACTTTGGAAATCAAACAAGAATTTTCAGGGTAGAAGGGGATAGGGGGAGGGCAAGAGATCTGGCCTCAAATAACTTCCTGCAGAGCAGCTGCCTAATATATATTGCAAGGATTGAAACTTCCTTGTCCATGTGAACCTTGAGAACCCAGTACAGGTTGCTACTGGTCAGGCAATATTGAGCTAGACAGAGAAGTTAATGATGGTTACCCCTGAGTTGTCTCAACAGGGATGGAAAACAATGCACTTTGACTGGAAAACAACAAGAGATGACTTGACATGACCGATCTCTGATCTCTTGTAAACACAAAGGGCGGGTCAGTTTGGTATTTGTATTTTGAGCACCGCCTCTCTCTCTGCTCTTCTTTCATACACTAGGATTAGAGAACACCCAGGCACTTCCTGCTCAGGGCCATGTTTATGTGCCAGACATCTGGTGAGACTTCGGGAATAAATCACAGATGTGGGTGGGACAGACTGCTCTGGTGTTTCTTGTTTATTCATGGTTTGTACATTTACAGCTACTAGAGAGGAAAGAAATAGTTCAAAGGGGAGTTGGAAGCCGATTTACCTCCCTCCCACCATCCACCCTCATTTTTTATTTCTCTCTCTCTCTCTGACACATACACTTCTTGATTGTAAATAAATAGGCCTGGGTAGACTAAAGGAAAGCTCCTAGAAACAGCACTGGGCACTATGAAATTGACCTAGGTGAATGATTGCTAGAAAAGCCCCTTTAAAAGTTGCTAAGAGTGTTAATCTTGTATCAGTAAGAGTGCCCTGAAATGATTTAATTTGTTTACAGGCTGTGAGCATTACACTTCACCTCTGGGTCTGGTGGGAATTCTAACTTCTCATGATTCCCAAGGTTTATTCTTGTGTTGCTACAACCTCTTCTTCACCATGTTGTCATTATGTATTCAAAGAGGGGGTCGGGGTGAGGGACACTAAAATGGGCACTGACAGGGAATGAGTTTAAAAAATGAGTAAAATTCCCACATGCTGGCACCAAAGGGTGAATTCTGAGGATGGAAAATGAAGTAAAACTGCCTTACAGCTATAAATCCACTTTGCAGCCTGCCTGCTGAACACCACAAGTAACTGGCAGCCAACCAATGTGTTGCTCTCACCACTGGCTAATCGTTCGTTGAACTCAGAGCACAGCTCAGGGCCCCCATCCTGTTTTAAAACTCTCTATGGAACTGGCCTTAGTTACCTGAGAGCCTCCGGCTCCCCGAGACCAGGATCTCTCAAGACAGCCACATTCTACTGGAACAAGCGGAAGTGTTGACTCATAATGGAAGGCTCATGAGTCCAGGAGACATAACTTTAATGGGAGCTGAATTAAGACTATGGAACTAACTGCCAGATGAAAGAAGAATAACTATGGAGCTTGCTGCATAGCAGCTCGATGCAAAACCCATCTCCTCATCAAAGTTCTCCTACAATAGTGCGCTCTTTCCTTCACTTGTATACAGGATTGGGGGGAAATCCCTCCAAAGCTGGCTTCTTATTGGCAAGACAGAAGGAGAAAGAATTATTGTTTTGCCTCTTTAAAATGCCACTTCTTCTACCCCAGCAGCCAGAGGAACTGCAGCATACTTGTAGACTTTTTTAATACTAGGCCTGTGTTGTGTAGGGGTCTCTTGGGCTGTAGTTTTTAGTGCGGTCTCTTTTCCTGCATGGAGGCTAGAGCTCAGTAGGGGAGAAAGGAGATTTGGAGTTGACTTTTTCTATTTCCCTAACCCAGACTTTACTGTTTATTTGGGTCTCAGTGGCAGTATGCTGTGCTGTGGTTCGGACTCATTCTTGAGTGGCCTCGTGTGGGGAATGGATTGGAACCTCATGGAATGAGAGACACAGAGGAACTGAAGTGAAATCCCCTCCATTCCTCACATGTTATGGTGGAGGATTGATGTGGGTGGTACATTAACCCTCCCTATTGAGGGAAAGAATCTGTGATGTCATGGTGTAGGAAAGGGGTTTGTGTGGGTTTTTCTTTCCTGCTTTTGGTTTAGATGACCTTAGTAGCATGTCCTGGAAATCCTTATTCAGGTACCTGCATCCCTTTGATGATGACATTAGGGAGATCAAGGGAACTGAAACAGTGCTGAATCTTGGGGATACAGAATCCAAGGAGGTTTTGTTGTGAGGACTTGAGGCTCTATCCTAGTGGTGGTAGAAAAGATCAGACAGGGTGGGAGAACATTGGGTAGAAGGGTTTTTCTAGATGCCCGTATTACACATGTATGTAATAATGAAGCATTATTAAAGAGATTTCTGGGAAATACATACTTGGATGCAGCTGTAACCCAATACACTGCAGACATACTGCATGTGAAAATGTAAATAAGCACAGATTTGTAGTCTCTGGGCCTGATTCTTCTCTGTCTTCTACAGGTTTGACTGTGGACTTCAGTGAAATTACTCCTGATTTATACCAGAAGAAGTTGTAATTGAGGCCTGGCCTGACATGAGTAATTAACACATGGAGAGAGGCCTCACTTCTTGGAAGATAGAATTAGGGAGTTAAACAGATCATTAGGTGAAAACAGAATGTTTGTTCTAAATAAGACAAGTAAATAGGTCACTAGCTAAAAAGGACAATATCTGAGCACTCTTAGAGAGAGAACACCTCGGGAATCATTTACTAACAATGAACAAGATAAATTGGGAATATGGAGATGAGGTAAAGACTAGGTTCAGCATGAACAGAGCATGCTGCACAGGGATTGGAAAAGTAACCAATCCAAAAATATGTGATGCAGTGCACAGTAAACGCAATGTGATATGTAAATGTATATCAAGGAAGAAGTTTTCTGTGTAACTTTGGGTGTGTAATAGGCCCCATCCCTACACCCTACACTTGACTCTATCAACTCAGCATAGCATTGCTGCATGCCAAATAAAGGAACTTGAGTGATAAAATCTGGAATCTAACTGAGTTTTTTGGATATCAGAGAACTGGAAGAAGAGAACTGGACAAGGTGTTCTGGGTATGCTGAGTGGAGAAGATTTGAGAAAATTCCAACAGAAGTAGTGGGAGGAGAATCAAGTCCTTCTATTGTAAATCATTCCAACAGGGAGGACTATTGAGTCTGTCCCAACTGTGCTATTTTATTTTCTGTTTTTGCCTAGAATAAACCTCAAATGAATGACCTAGAATTTGCCTAGAATGAACATGCAAAAAGTTGTACAGCAAACTCTTGGTTCACAAAACAGAAGATTTGTGCTGGTGGTGTTACCAGCCAGACACTAGATGTGTTAGCAGATGCCTAAGTGGTGAACTCACTGAACCGGATTCTGATTTACGTACACTGATATAACCCCAATGTCTTCAGTGGAGATAGTGCTAATGTGCAGGAGTGAGTAAGATCAGAATCAAGTTCTTTGTGTAAGTATCTATAATTTACTATAGCTAAGTCTTAAACAAGAACTCTCCTCATGGCTTGAAGTGTTTTCTGTTATATACATGGTTTATAGTTTGGTTCAATGGCTTTCAGCACCCCCACTTTGAAAATTGTTCCAGCATCCCTGTCCCCATTCATAAGTTGCAGCACCTTCCCCAGGTAAACCTCCCACTGGCTGACCCTATAAGATCTGTACTAACCTTGTTTCAGCTGGAAGTTTCATTTCACATATCTTAAAGATGGGTGTGAAGGAAACTTAGAGTAGGGACCTGCTAAAGCAGTTCCCAGTCAGTTGGCCCATCTCTGTAAGTGACAGTTCTTTCAGTCCTGCAAAAGAAATAAATTCAATCAGGGATAATGAAGCTGTTTTTAAGGAATGAACTGTAACCATCAACAACAACAACGGCAAAATAATATTCATCACAGGACTGGAACTTGTTACTGATGGCGGTTTCAAGGGATGATATAAGCATCAGATAAAGAACAGTTTATTTTGGAGGACTATGAGGAGTAAATGAGTTTTGACTAGTTATTAACTAGGCCAGCATGGGAGGTAAGTTACTATATGGAAGATGAAGGTGTTATTTCTATGCCGTGTTAGTATTATGGAGATGTATCATATCTGAAATGCTCATTACTCCTCTCTGCTGGCAGATAGCCAGAAAATATCTGTTAGGTCTGATTCTTAAGAAAAATTATATTCAAGCCTTTTAACAAAGAATGTTGTCATCAGTGTGAAGACAGGGGTTGTATGTGTTTTACCTTTAGCTTCACCAGCCCAGGAAATTAAAATATGAGCTAGCATATGGCCTGTACAATTAACTGGGCTGTCCAGAGTAGTAGGCAATCCTAAGCCAGGGGAAACTTGAATTTTGCCAAATTACTTTTTGCACCAACTTTATAAAACAGAATTCCATAGTCACGCATTCAGGCCTTTCACCAGCTATTTATATAAATAATGAGGAGACATGGGCCCAGCCCAGTTCCAAACAGTCCCAAATTTTAGAGACAGGTTCAGAATTCAGTGACCCCCCTGTCTGACCTGTAGAATGAGCTAAACCAAAACCCCAGGCCCAAACATTCCAACTCTGGTTCAGGGTGGTTTCAATCTGCATCCAAACTTCGCAGCTAGCACCATTATCGGTAATGGGCTAAAATTTAAATGCTGGATCCTAACATCCCCAATTGGGAAAAAGTGTCTTTTATTCTTTACACAAGAGAACAATATTAAGAAACCACATGGGCACAGCTGAGTCCCAAATAACCATGCTTACTAAATTTACACAAACAGGCCAAGCATATAGCTACATATTGCTGCTCTGGCTGGCTTTAGGTGGCTTTCACATCGTAGAACACAGTGAACACCACTAGAGGGCTCACAGATTGTTTAAAGGGATAGTACTCTATTCTTGTAGAAAACAGAAAAGTTTGGATCTGGAGCCAGATCTGAACTTTATAGCTCAGGTCCTATATCAAGTGATAGAAGATAGCTCAAAAGATCAGAGGTTTAATGATCTTTAAGAATAGAGAAGCTGACTGGAAAGCATTTCCTGTAAGATTTGTAATACTTCCTGATTTCAGCTAGGTTGGAAATAAAGCAAAAATAGCCTCTCCTAATATTTCAGTTCTTCCAATTCATGTGCCTGGAACCAATATGTGGTAGTGAAAATTTAAAAGAAAAACAAACAAAAAAAACTTAAAACATTAGTCCAACTTTCAAAAATCAAAAAGGTGTGGATCCAATTCTGATAAAGGGTCAGGTTGGTTCTTATTTTATTCAGACTAATTCACCAATCCCTAATTCACAGTAAGACACAGACTGAGCCTCTACAAAATGAAAATGTACTATAACCCTGACTCTGCAAACACACACACACACACACTCAACTTTACTCATGTGAATTGTGATTTCAATGGGACCACTCATATGCTTAAATTTAAGTATGTTCTTAAGTATTTGTAGAATTGGAGCCCAAAATAGCCACCATAAGAGAAATCTCTAATATTATGTACAATCACCCTCAATGAGTTTCATATGGTCCATCAGAAGAGCTGGGTTTAAAGGGTATTTAGTTTCCTTTTTGCATAGGAAATTAAGTATATTGCAAGAATATAACAAGCAGGAGGACAAGCTTCCAAAAGAAAAAAAAATACAAAAGGATCCTGCTAGTGAAGAGGGTCTGAGGTGGGATTATGAACACAAATTTTTAAATAATAAGATGGTCTGTTTCTCCTCTGTGGTGAGGTTTCCCTGTATAATCTCCCTTTACACCATTTTCCAGTGTATTTAATAAAGAGATTTTATTTTAAAAAGCCTGGCAAGTCTCTTGTATCCAGGCCAGTTCAGAACTGGAGTGGAGTCGATCTGAAAAAGGTAAACAAGTGAGACTAAGAAACTTTGGGCGTATGTAATTGCTATAAAATGAATAGAAGATCAACTGCACAGGGGTTGGGACTTACACAAGACTTAGGAAATAGACCTCTTTCAGACTGGAAAAGCTCCACTGGAATGCTGTCTGGTAGCAGGCTAGGGCAGGAATCATTTCCAACCTGCTAACCCAGATGTTTTGATTTACTTACTTCTGTCCCCTTTAATGCCCTACAACTGAAGTATTATACACTATCAGAGAAATGCTGGCCATGACAAGAAAGTATAAGCTCTTTAATACACCTGTTCTTGGAGTACAAACCAGTGCAGAATTTCTGGACATTGGAGAGGGCTTCACACTGGAAATTATAAATAATAACCATACCACATTTGTCCTTAGCTACCATGTCCTAAAATATGCAATACTACCTGTCAGTCTGGTATTTCATGTTAACATACTGGGAAACATTCCGTTGATGTTGGCTCAAATGGTTGTCCTAACCACCTGGCTAGACACAGCCCTAACCAGCTTCATACAATCTTTCAGTTCACTGTGGTGCCTTGCAGATGAAAATGGGAGGATGACAGCTAAAAAAGAAAAACTACGGATAGGCTTAACTGGCAAAATTTGGGTCAGGATCTGGATTTTGAATCCCTCACAGTATTACATTGACCGATATTTTGGAACACAACTAGGGTGTTTTAAAATGTCTATAAATTTAGAGTTAGAATTGGGCAGAGGAGCTTCCAACTCTTCTTCTTTGGTGTGGGACAGTGTCCCAAAAATACAAATTCCAATTAATCTGTGCCCCACCCCCCAGACCTTCTGACCCCACATCAATTAATTCTGGTCCCCCTCAACCCCACCTCTCAGTCAATTCTCATCCCTTCAGCCTGCATCTTCTTCTGCCTCCTGGCACACCTCTGCTCCCTCTGCAGCTTCCCAGGTTAAGAAGCAGGGAGCACAGCAGAGGTCAGAGGCCCATGCTCAAAACTGCAGCTCATGTACAAGTCATATAAATGCATGCACCAGTGGCTAGTTTGGCTTCCAAATAGCCTTTTGTGCATACAGATACCCGAATTGCACTTCCATAACTTCCACTTGCAGCATTGCTACCTCTCACAATTTTATCATGAGTCTCGTGACACTTGGTGTTTTTCTTAAATCCACAACTCCTAGGTAAGTGATTATGTAAGAATTTCAGCTCTCTCCTTTTCTTCCCCCTCTCCCCCTTTTCTTTTTTAAGCATGTTTCAAGCCTTTATGGTTGTGGAGAAAAACTTGAAAATGTGAAGGCTAAAGGTTTAAAAACCTAGTAGGCAAATTAGAAGAACCCCAAAATTATTATTTTCAAAACCTAATAACTTTCAAGCCCCCATTGCTTGAGTGTTTTAGGGCCTGACTCATGATTTTTGAATGTTTGGGGTTGGCAGTACTGCAGTGTACACATATTTTGCATACAAACCTGAGCCCCTCCTTTCTGCCTTCTGAAGGTATTCTGCCTTCTGTGAACAGCCCATTAAATGTGGTTCATTTTTGCTTAGTATCAATTTGGCCTTGCAATCTGGAAAATGCCAGTGTTCTATGAGTTAAAAGCTTTGTGCAAGTGCTCCTTGGCAGATATGAAGTAATTGCTGAAAACAATCCCATCTGTAAAATTATACCAATTTGGCTGGCACCAAAATTCCTCTCCTTCTACCATGTGCTGACTGATGGAATAGGAATCTCAGGAAATAAAGATATAAAAGATCAATAGCTCATCTGTTCACACCCCTCTCAGACCAGAATTGTTCCCTGCAATATATTCTCCAGTGCTTGTCAACTCCTTTTGATAAAAGTCAGAATATGGGGCTTCCACCATTTCCTTGGCAATCCATTACAGTGTCTAGCAGATCTCACAATTAGAAAACCTTTCCTAGTGTATAGCCTTTTCTCAATTTCATTGGATTACTTCAAGCTGCATGCCCTTGGAGCACCCTACACAACTCCTCTCTATTAAATTTTTTATAAGCTGTGTACGTCTAGGTCTATTTCCACTCCCAATCTAACTGCCAGTCCTTCTTGCTGCTGTGTCTCCCCTTGTCAGATGACTCAGCAAAGAAGCACACCTGCACAAAGTGACAGGTGGCAATGTTTAGTGCCTCCTTACAAGTTTCAAAATGGTTGTAAAAGAATGTGTGGCTACACTGGACAGAACAATGGATGAGAAGAGGAGGAGAGGAAGAGGAAAATAAAAAGCACAGGGCCAGACGTTTGGTTAGCCCCTCTAGAGATATGCAAGGGGGAACAAATGCAAGGAGCCTTGTCCGGTCCTTCTTGTGTTCCCGCTATGAAATTGATATGATACTCAGAGACCACTGTGATGGGCACAGTACAAGAACCTAGATCAAAAGATAGAGTGAGAGATTAGATAGCCTCTTCCCTGCATGGGAGTGCAAAGGGATGGGGAAGGGGTCAGCAGCAGTGGCAGTCCTTGTGCACACCTGAGCACAACTTCTGCATATGGGTAATTCTAGTAGCCACCTCATCATGCCTCATCCCCCATCTCCACACCAACCAGTAGAGCCCCACAGAGTTGAGCAAACGTTATGCTGCCTTAGAGGTAGAACAATAAGCTCACTCTCCTTAAGTACCAGCATACTCCAAGAGGCATTGCAACTCAGGGAGGCTAGCCCAGATATGGTGCTATACACCTAAAGTACAACTGAGCTATTTTTTGAAAGAGTACCTTTCTCCCAAGAAGTGCTGAACCTAATAGGATTTATTCTTGAGATTAACAAGAGTGGTACTTACAAAGACAAAACTGCAAGTCAGACTGCCTGGCCTATGGATGGAAAGTTTCCCCTTGCAATTCTAACTCTCCATATAATGAAAACTGAAAGCATTCTCTAATATGACAGAGCTTAACGGCCTCTTGCAATCTCATGGGCAACCCTGTACATTTGTATACGATGCTTATGCATTACACAAAGAGCTTCACAAGATTGCCTATTCAGTATACTTTCTATTACATGCTGATTGCTAAATATACCTGTTACAGGGTGAGTGTACCACATCAGCCTTTTGGTGAGGGGGGCAGGGCATAATTGGCCCACACTTAAATCTCCCTGGACAGTCCCAGCACCAGGGTAGTGTTGCCTAATGGCCAGAGACAGTGGGTTCACCCTTAGCTGTCAGGCAGTAAGGCCTAGTGGCCAGAGGCAGTATGGTGACCTTGGTCCGTAGGGTCGTTTGGCCTAATAGCCAGGAGGGGTAGGCCACCACTAAGGAGCAGGTAGCAGCTGGGATAGGGAGACCCAGCCCCTCTCTACTCTACCAGATCCCAGCCCAGGGCCCTGACAGTGGCAGAACCCTCCACCACTGAGTCAGCGGGGATCCAGCTGAAACATGCTGACAACTCACAAGGTAAAGTCTAATCATCCTCCCCTCTCCCCAGGCTCACTTCTGAAGCTGCAGGCTGGGCATCATTGGGTTCTCCGGATCTCTCTGTAAGCGTAGCGCCCTGCAACTCCAGGCTCTGTTGGGTGTCCACTGGCTCCAGGGTGGTTGAAACTTGACAGACTCCTGGCATCTCTGGCTCTCATAGCCTGGTGCTCCTATGGTTCCCAGGCTAGAGCCGCCGCCACCACTGCAAGTCCTTCCTCCTCAATGTCCAGGCCCAACTGAGCTGAGCTGCTCCTTTTTATGCTAGAGAACTTAGTGCATGCCTAGTAGGGTTGAGAAGGCAAGGCTTCCTCAGCCTGCACTGTGGAGTTAACTCTTCCCCGTCCGGTGCAGGGTAAGTGTATCCTGTCACACACCCTCCCCTTCAAGAGGGTATCCAGCAGGGTCTCTGCACCTTCTCCTTCACCACCTGGCCATGGAAGAAAAAAAAAATATCAGCGTTGGCATGTGCCTTCCCAGGGCAGTGCATCACTTAGAAGTCACAAGACTGTAGGGACAGGTACCACCGCATTATTCAGGAGATGGTATCCTTCATGTTGTTTAACCATCACAGGGGTGTGTGGTCGGTAATCAGCAGGAATGTGTTCTCTAACAGGTAATACCGTAGAGAGTCTATGGCCCACTTGACAGATAGGGCCTCTTTCTCTGTGGTTGAGTAACAGGTCTCTCTGGGAAACAGCTTTCGACTTAGGTACAAGATGTGATGCTCCTCTCCAGCATCTTCTTGTGATGGTACTGCTCTGAGTCCCACCTCCAGAGTGTCAGTCTGCAGGATGAAGGGCTTCTGGAAGTCTGGGTGGATCAAGACTGGCTCTTGTATCAGCCAATCTTTCAATGCCTGAAAGGCCATTTCACACTCTCTGGATCACTGAACTGTTTAGGTTGTGATTTCCTTGTCAGGTCAATTAGGGGGGCCGCCAAGGTCATAAAGTCTGGTACAAAACACTGGTAATATCCGGCTAGAGAAATCGTCGTACATTTCATTCTGAAAATGTTGAAATGGGATGTTTTGACATTATTGGAACTTTTTTCCCAATTTTCTTCTGAAATGATATGCAAGTGAAATTGACCTAATTTCAGGAAGCATTTCAGTTTTTTGAGAGCTGCATATTCCAACAGAATATAGTTCTGTCAAAGTTTCTCTGATAAGGTCTAGTCATTACACAAGTATTTTTTTTATGTTCTGCCATAATAAATGACTGACCAAAGTATAGGCCAAGACTGTCAATATTCAATTCAATGATGCTACATACATCATATATGAATATACCATATCCAGTTTAATTCCACTGTGCTCTTAATGTAAGTTTAAATACACTGCAAATGAATCCTTAGAGTTTCTATGTATTGCATTCATGTACCTATTTCATTTCTCATGCCATATCCCTTAGCTAGAATAATATACAATAATGTCGTTAGAGAGAGGTGGGGCTGATTTTTTTTTCATTCAGTTCTGACTGGGGGGGGAAAGTGATACTGTACATGCACTTATAACATCCTGATGCAAAAATGTGTCTAATTTTCATAGCTCCATGGAGGCTCATCACATTTTTAAGCATTAAGCAGCACTTAAGTTCTAACAATTATTCCCTGAGGTATTGTGGTAACTGTTACAGTTAACAAAAGAACTTAATTATTAGCCTTAACAAAATGTAAGCCTTAGTTGAAATTCATATAGTGCTGGCATGGCAGGTAATGCTCCAGCTCTTTATTGTTTCTATTTATGATATTCTTTTTAAACTAACCTAAGCAAAACACATTTTCTGAAAAGCACATACACTGTGGTAACATTGAAGGGAAAAACAATAAGGCAAATAGATTTATTTTTTACTTTGTCAGGCCCAGTTAAATGCACTTTGACAAAATGCCCTGATTCTGCTAACCTCCATGTGCTTGCCTTTAAGCAAAAAATGAGTGATGTCAGGAGCGGGGCCCAATTTTGTGTCCTGATCCCGCAAAGTTCTGAATGCCACCATCCCCCAATGGAGCGACTCAGATACATTTTGTCCTTAAATGCTTTACAGAATTAAATAACAAAGAAAGCAGACAAAGTATGGTTAAAAATGCAGAAAGCATTGTGTTAAGACATTGTAGGACTAAGAGCATGTCTACACTACAGCTCTAAGTCGACCTGTGTTAGGTCAACTTACAGCAACTGCAGTAATTACTACGGTGGCTGATGTCCACACTATCCTCCTTCTGTCAGTGGTTCACGTTCTCACCAGGAGCGCTTCCACTGACCGAAGAGGGGCAGTGTGGGGGTCTAACAGTCCTCCGTGCAGCTCTCTGCCAGGATCCCAGCTGCCCCGCTTCCCAGCTGGGAGCAGGGAGCCAGGGGCAACTGGCAGTACTCTAGCTGCCTGGCAGAGCTGTGAAATTGAAAAGACAGCCAACAACTGACGTAAGTAACACAGTGTCTGCACAGACACTGAGTCGCCTAACTATACCGACATAAGCGTCTCGTGGAGGTGAAGTTATGATGTCAGTGTACTAAGGCACTTATGTCAGCAGAACAAGGCTTTAATGTGTTCAGTAACATAATTAACATAAGCTGTATTATGTCGACCTAGCTGTGTAGTGTAGACCAGTAGATCAGTAGGCCTAAGTTTTAAAAACAGGCTTTTAAGCTGTGCCCATAAGTTTTGCACACACAAACGTTGCTCACATAAATTAGATAACTGCATACAGTAATAAATGCTATGATCATTATTTGTTTGCATTTCGGTAATGCTCACAGTGTGCTTGAGATATTCCTCCTCTCCCCCCCACACACAGAGGAAAATACAATCCTTGCCCTGTTGAGCTTGTAATCTAAGAAGACAAGCAACATATGAAGGGTGGAAGTGATCGACACAATCAAAATACATAGTTTTATATACATAGTTGTGTGCATTGTTAATGTATTTTGCAAGTCTATATGTCCACTACTACCTGCAACTAAAGGTTTTACACAGAGACATTTGGGTGCATGATGGAGGCAATTTAGGATGGTTTGGAAAATGTGGCCTTATATAATGTATGATGAATAAATAAAAAGCAGCTAGTCATAAGACAAAGAGCAGAGGGAATTCTATTTGAAAATACTCAAACTCAACATATGTGACTTTTGTTCAGTTAAAAACTGGTTTTCATTTCAAAAAGCAATCAAAGAAACTAAAATCATGACCAGAAGAAAGGAGTTTGCTGCTTACTGTTACTCTCACCCTGGCATTGCTTTCATCGGTGCTCAGAGCATCAGTCTGATTTCATTTTCAAGCCGTTTAAATTACTTGCCTCAGAGAGCTATTGGGGGGGAGAAAGACTTCTGATATTTGCACAACTATAATGAAGCAGTCAGATAAATGTCCTGAGTGTTCAAGCCATTTGCTGATGTATTTCTAAATTAGTGTAAGGGGAGTTGAAGTTCCTGGATCCAGTCCAACATCTGAGAGCTATCCAACAGCGCTGCCTCACACAGTGACACGGTCAGACCACATGCCTATCACATTTACATGGACCTTTGTAATGAGACTGTAATTGAAATTGGGCATGGTGTAGGAGGGGGCACGATTTAATCCAAAGTACTAATTTAATCCTTTGTGGCAAATTCTAATTGTTGAATTATCAGCAAAAGACAGGTTTATCTCTTTGTGATGTGGTGAATGAAAAAGTGTTGTCAGATTTCCTTAGCAGCCTATAGCTGGGATTGATTTGTGAGCAGGCAGGAAAAGTTCCCAGCCTGTCAAATATATATTTTATCTGTTGGCAGCAAGTTAAGTTTTGTTGTCTTGGTCAGAATTATTCTGGCTCACCTCAGGACCACATCAATTCAACAGCTCTCTAGAAACGCAGTCTACAGTGGTTGCCATTAAAAGACCTGATTCCTCTTTCTCACAGGTGTAACACCATCTATTTCAATGCTGTTTCTCCTGACTTACTCCAGTGCAGAGACAACTTAGAGCCAAATATTCCTATAAAAGGGTTATAGGAGTTACTATCGTGCTAAGGGTGGAGAACTACTGTGGTGTTCCAGAGACCATATTGACTTGGCTGACTCCAATAACTGAAAAAAATATTAGGTGCCAATTTCTGGGCCACACTGAAATACTCTTCCTTACGTTGAGTAATATCTTAATCTTCAAGTAGTCCCATTGATTTCAGTGGGACTTTGCACGGAGTAAGGTTCTTCTCAATGTGAGTAAGGATTTCGCAATCTGGCCTTCTGTAAAGTTAGTGGACCAGATTATTTTCTTTGTTAGTGTAAACCTGGAGTGAATCCATTGACTACAGTGAATTTACTATGGATTTATATCTGTGTAACTGAGATCAAGTTCTGGAAACAATGTGTTTATTTAAAAAATATTTAAAATATAGGGGGCAAATGTATAGAAGGAAAAAAACAACCAAAAAACCACTGTTGCCCAAATGGACCTTTCTAGTGAGTAGGAGGGGACTTTTAACTCTGAATTTCCTGGCCTTCAGAAGTTCATGTTTGTGCTTTTAAAAGGAGATTGTAAAGCTTTTTTTTCCTCTCAGGATATTGATATGAATTTCCAAGCCTAGGTCCATCTTACTGAAGATGTGTGGGCTGGAAATATATAAAATGTATCTCGAACATTAAATTACAAAATTAGCTATTTTTAATATAGTAAATTGTGTCTGTTTCCACACAATCTAGTAGTAGTTTATTAACCTGTTAATTGAAAACATGATTAAAATTGTCTCGTTTTGCAGAATTTGAAATACAGGACCTGATTCCTCTCTCACTTACACTGGTGTAAATCAGAATGAACTGCACTGAAATCAGTGGAGTTACAGAACCTACAACTGGTGTGAGAGGAGAATCAGGCCTATAAAGTATATGCTGGTTCTCTTTCTCCATTCCATGGCACCAGTGTTACCCCTGAGTAACTCTGCTGAAGTTAGTGGTGTTATACCAGTATAAAACTGGTGCAACAGAGTTGGGAATTGAGTCTTCTGTCTCTTAAGGTCTAAGTTTTATAGCTGTGTGGCACATTTTATTAAATTTTATAACAAGGATGCAGAAATTATCTTATTTCAGATGGGCAATACTGCATATTCAGCTCCTGAAAGAGCCATGGGAGTTGCACCTCCAGATGAAGATACTCTTCTGGCCTCTGAGCCAGAAATAAGATACCATGACGACAGCTGCCAAATGAGATAGAAGGTATGTGTACAATGGGAAGGAAATAGAAAATGAGGCTGTTTGCCACAGTCTAAACCAAACTCAGGCTTCTTTGTTCAACCTTAATTGATGTCATGCACTTGCCATATGTGTTACTTTGATATCTGAAGGAAATATGGAGGTGTAAGCATTTTTCAAGCTTATTTATTCAAAAGCTGCAAATGAAATACCCCCGGACTGATTTGCTCAGGCACAATTTTTAGGCCAGTGTAACTTCATTGACCCCTATGAAGTTAAACTCCTGATTTACATCAATGTGAAAAGAGACTCAAGTCCAGAACCTCCAGAAAGGTTTTGTCTGATACATCGTTGCCTTTCTCCGTGATAAATATGATATTGACCCATTAAATATGATAGCTAATTTGTCATCTCCAATTAGTACCTTACCATATCAGCTCAACACTAAGTTCCAGTACATTGCAAATAAAGGGCAATGATTTTTTTTCATTTATCCTATATGTCTTGCACTTAGAAAATAAAATAGGCTGTAATGCTTTGAATTAAGTTTTCCATTTACACATTTGGGGCCCAGTCTTGCACTGTTGAAATGAATGGGTATTTTGTGATTAACTTCAGTAGAGCAAGAGTAGCCCCTTAATATATTAATAAATAAGTATGGATCTTACATACAATTGATTATTAAAACATATTTATTTACATATTTACATGTAAAGGCGAAGTTCTGTCCACATAACTCTTATGAACTTTGAGAGACATATTTTAAAGAAAAGGAGGCCTAAAATCTATCACAGTTGAATATCTACAAGAGCATATGCAGTTGCCATGACTATGCATGTAGATCAGTTGTCACACTATTTGTACATGCTATCATATGAACTGCCAAATCAGTATCGATTACAATATTTGGCTACTTACATTCACTTACACTAGTTTTCTGAACAACTTCCACCCAATATAGAACTGATACCATTGTTTATTTATCTGGCCAGAGACTTCCATGGAATTCTTTCCATTTACTCCAAGCTAACTTTGGACCTTAAAGTTTTTCAGTATTGTTTTTCAGCAGCAAATAGTATGTACAGTGGAGAAAAATTATATATTCTGTCCATTTGACAGTAGAGCATGATAGCTTCTATGACACTTCCACCTATGTGGGCACTGGTTTCAGAATTATGCTGAAAAGCTTTAATGACTAAAACTCAATAAAAAATTAACAAAAAAATTAAATGGGACCTGACACTTGAGACCCAGTTCAAAGTTCATTGAAATCAATGGAAGGACTCCCACTGACTTTAAAGGGCTTTGGATCAGGGCCTTTTAGCTATCAGTTGGACACACTTGCACTTACAGATAGTCTACATGGGGATATTTACAGGCAGAACTAGATATATATAATTGTACTGCTATAGTTATTCCACTACTGTAACTACAGTTATATAATTATACCAATATCACTATGGTACTAAATTTCCCCATGTAGACAAGCCCTTAATCTACTAAAACTACTAGTAGAAATAGCAGCCCAAGTGTGATGGAGATCAGTTTTTTTAACTGTCTGGTATTGTATTTTCTTTTATATCAAATTATTTTAACAAACTCATACAAAGCATATGGTAGTATAGTGTGACTCAGAACCTAGGGATGCATATAATGATACTATATTTTTCCTCTTTACCTCCCCAAAAGAGTAAAAAAAAATACAAAAAACCCTTGATGAGTTAAGACTTAGGGGGAGGGGGAGAGAATTGGCAAATTCCATATTTCTGCTAATTAAACCTAATCACAGCGGACAATCAACTGTTGCCCTGTGGGGTTTACAAAGTCTGTTTGAAAGGCTCAACTCAAGATAAAATCAAAGTACAAACAGTACTGAAAGGCATCCAGATAAATTGGGCACCATTGGAATATTAAAATATACCATCAGTCTTCTGACACAAATCAATTCATTTCTTATCTAGCCAATTCTGGCCTTGGTGAAAACCCCTGTTCAATACCCATTCATCAATTTTGCCTTTACTCAGTCATTTGTTCCTTTCTCCATAGCCAGCAATAAACTCTGGAGGTGGAACAATACACTCTTTCACTGAAAGAGAATTAAATAAAACCCCTTTCACTGGATGTCTTTTTCTTTTGGTGTCTCTTTTCCTATAACAATGAGAGCTGGCTGGCTCGGCATTTTAAAAAAAGAAAAGAATAAAGAAGCAGTTGAAGAGAGGTCAAACTTTCCTTAGCAAATATCATGTATGTAAAATTGGGCATTCAAGGCACTAGATCCTCAGATAGTGTACAAGGAACTACACCAATTTACACCAGATGACATGCTAGCCCTTTGAATACATTAGAAATCAGACACATACTCCTTATAGACTATTAGGCCCAATCAGGTAAGTGCTTCTATGTGGGTGACCCATGCACCCATGGTGAGCCCCACTGACGGTTTGGGCAAAGGCGTCTGTCAATGCAGAAGCACTTGCAGGATCAGTCTTAGGAAATGAAGATTGCACTACATATGGCATGTCATTCAAAAGGTAATTTTCTCTAGGCACATAATAATGGCTTAGGCCTTGTCTACACTACAGAGTTCTGTTGAGCAAAGTCAGCTTTCGTCAACAAAAGTGGAGGTGTACACACTACAGTGCTCCTTCTGTCGAAAAAACTCTCTGCTTTGCCAACAAAATAAAACCACCTCCAAGAGAGGCATGGATCTTTTTGCAGCAAAGTTATACTGACAAAGTGTCAGTGTAGACACTGTGTTTGGTTACATTGCCGTAAATAGCCTCCAGGAGGTATCCCACAATGCCCATCCTGGCCACTCTTGTCAGCAGTTTGAACTCCGCTGCTCTGCACCAAGGTATACGGGCATCTGCTCCTCCCACTTTAAAGGCCTGGGAAATTTTGAAATTCCACTTCCTGATTGCTCAGCATGGAGAGCTCATATCACATTTTCCTAGCTGACCAAGGCAGCTCCATGCAGCAAACATTCTCCCGCTTGGAGCGCACTGGAGGTGTTGGATCTGCTGAGTATATGGGGAAAGGAGGCTGTGCAGTCCCAGCTGTGCTACAGCTGTAGGAACTAAGATGCTTAAGGTCAGATTTCTTATGGTGTGTTGGAGAAGGGCTGTGAACGGGACATGCATCAGTGCCATGCGAAGATAAAGGAGCTGAGGCAGGTATACCAAAGGCAAGTGAGTCAAACTATCACGCTGGTGCTGCGCCGAAGACCTGCCATTTCTATAAGTAGCTGGACACCATCCTCAGCAGCAACCTAATCTCAACCCCCAAAAGTCCCATGCATACTTCAGCGAGGCTGCAGACAGCAGCCATCAGACTCAACCCTGAGGAATAAGTCATGGATGAGAAAGTCAAGTTGGAGGATGAGATGGGACAGGCGACAGGATGACCCAGTACCGTAGGGAGCCAGGACCTGTTCTCCACCCCAGGGAGTTTGAGTCAGGCCCAGACTTCCATCTCTGGCACGCATGATGCAGCAGTGGGGAGCTCTGGTAAGTGATCTTTCTGAGTTGATACTGCTCAGTTATATGAGATAGAGCTGTCCTTTGCTTTGTTATGTTCTAGAAGAGGGTGAAGGGATAGAAATGTACAAGAGTAGCTGTGTTCGTGTGTGCTCCACATTCGCCTGTGCAGCTAAGCAGTGCAGTGCAAAAGTGTGTTAATGCACACCAAGATTTCACCAGAATCCTCCAGAGAGATCTCTAGGAAACTTTCCTGGAGGTACTCGCCAATCCTCTGCCCAAGGTTCCTTGGCAGAGCTGCTTTATTCCTTCCCCCATTGTAGAAAACTTTTCCGTGCCAATCGGCAATCACCTGTGCAGGGTCCAAAGTGGGACACAGGCAAGTAGCATAAGGACCTGATCGGAAGTGCTCACATGCAGGAGATGCATCCTTGCATCCTTGCTTACCCTCAGGTATGAGATATCGGCTTAAAACACAATCTAGACCCTTTGTGCCAACTTGGGCGCCCCCGCAGGCCAAACTCACCATGTTTAAGGCATTCACCGAGCTGTGTGCTTGTCAAGAGACAGTGAGAAACTGATTTATATTTAAAAAGAGGTTTATTTTACTATAATGATTCGATGCTGTGAGTACACTAATAATCATGCTTCTGTTTATTGTTTTTGTGCTTCTGCAGATATGGCCTTCAGGGGAACCCCCTACACACTGGCCAACCGCCTCCGCCAGATAAGAAATCGACCGAGGAGGAACAAGAAGGACATGTTTCGAGAAGTGCCCCAATCCTCAGAGGCCAAAAAACAAGAATGCAGGGTGTTGAGAGAGACTTCAAATGAAAATTACAAAATAGACAGGAAGGAGAGCCAGCAGCGAATTTTAATGGGCCAGGAGCAGATGATAAAAGTGATGGAGGACCAAACGGAGATGTTAAAGTCCCTAATCATGCTGCAGGCAGAATTCATGCTTGCTGGCCCCCCCACCCGCAGCTGACACAGAACTGCTTACCAAGCCCTCCCCAAACTCCTCCCACACATTCCTTTCAACGTCACTGCCCATCTTGGTACCCGGTTCACTCCACACCTTTGGACAGCTTCCAAAACGAGAGCTGGACTTACACATAGCAATGAGAGCCTACCCTGCCCTTCACCGTTATCTCCCTTCCCACCAAGCATTGTGTGTGTGTTGGTAATTGGTATTTAATAAAAACAGACTTTCTGAAAGATAATCAATCTTTATTTATCTCCTACACATGGTGGTTGCTGCTGAAATTAATACACAGTGGCAATTGGATCATTTGCAGACTCCAAATCACGGTCAGGAATCATCAAAATTTGCATGCAAGACAGCAGTTAACAAAGCATGGCAGAGTGCTGTATAGAAAGACATATTACTTATGCTCATTGTCAAAATGGTGCCTCCAGGCCGACCTGATCGAATAGCTCCCTGTTGTGCTCCTCTAATAGCTCTGGTATCTTGTTGCTCAAAATTAGCCACCAGGAGATCCACCTTCGCTCTCCACCCCAGGGGAAACTTTTCACCCTTCACCTCACAAATATGATGGAGTGCGCCTGCAATAACATAGAGACGTACCCCTGTCTATTGATGTACTCCTTCACAATGTGGTCTGGGGCCAATATTGGGATATGTTTGCCATTATCTCCCTGCCACAGTTAGGGATTTCATTGCCGCAAAGCCATCCACTATTTCATGCCCATTTCCAAGAGTCTCAGTCCTTCGTAGCAGAATGCAATTAATGGCCTTGCACACTGCGTTAAAGCAGCCCCAACGGTGGACTTCCTGACTCCAAACTGATTCACGGCCGACCGGAAGCAGTCATTGCCAGCTTCCACATGGCAATCACCATGTGCTTCTCCACCAAGAGGGCAGCTCTCATTTTGGTGTCTTTGCGCCACAGTGCTGGGCCAAACTCCACACACAGTTCCAGGAAGGCTGCTTTCCGCATCCGAAAATTCTGCAGCCACTGCTCTTCATCCCAGACCTGCATAACAATGCGATCCCTCCAGTCAGTGCTTGTTTCCTGAGTCCAAAAGTGACAGTCCACTATGTGCAGCTGCTCTGTGAATGACAGAAGTAATCTGGTGGTGTTTCTTTCCATGGTACGCAGCAGGTCAGGCACCTCTGATTCCTGTTCAGATTGGGAGTTCATGATAAACTGCATGACCATCCACGATGCGTTCATAACAGTGATCACAACAATGGAGAGCAAAGCAGGCTCCATCCTTTCAGACAGAGATGGTGGGCACACAGTAAACAGAGGCCATTGAAAAATGCCACAAAACGCAGTCAGAAACCCATAGAAGGATGGGATGAAAAAACTGCATCATGGGACATTGAGCCTGCACTCATGATGCACTGCGATCCACTCCACCTTCAGAAGGTGGTGCATTGCACCGTGGGATAGCTACCCACAGTGCACTGCTCTCACTGTCGAGGCTAGAGCAACAACTGTGGACACGTTCCACCAACATAAGGAGTGTTATGTGAACCTGCACAAGCGATATAATTATAGCGCTTTTTGATCGTCAGCGTAACTTGACAAAACTCTATAGTGTAGACAAGGCCTTAGATTTGACCTAGGCCTCTGATGTTAATGACCTCTATATAATATATGAGGAAGATAAATGTCATACTTTTGTTTGGTACAACTGCTGGATTTTTTATCATTTCAGTGGATAAACACAATGGTCAAAATCATCACATTGGTGCTGTGTAGGCATCGAGCTGGCCAGAGCTCTGTAACCTTGCTTAGCCCCTTGCAGCCTAGTCTATTTATATAGATAGGGGACTTACGTGACCCTCTGTGCTGTAGTGTCTAAACAGCTGTGTTGCTAAAATATCACACCCCAAGCCCAGCATAACTATGTTGATAAAACTTTTAAGCACAGACCAAGCCTAACACCCAGTTTCCCTTGTGCTTCTGACTTGTCCCCCCACCCCTGCCTTTACACTCTCAAGACCTGCTAATTCCTGAAATTAAATGGGCTCTTTGTGGGTGGAAGATCTGCCCACATGGAGCATTTTGTAGTAGTAGAGGGGCCTTTGTTTCTTTCCTTATTCTTTTTCCTGTGGCACATCACCAGGCTGGCTGATGATTTCCATAAGCATTCCTAGAACATTTTTATAGAATCACCACATATGCTCTAGATTTTAATTACAAGTGGTAAAGCTGAATGGGTACATTCCATCCCCCAGCCCAAAAGAATTTTTCTTAAGAGTTTTGTACGTTTTGATTTTTAAAATATGTTGTTGTTCCTCTGAGCCTTTTAAAATGCCTGCATTTTAAAAACAATATTGTCTTCGACTTTCTCCTGGAGTTTGTTTAAAAGTTAATTTCTTTTGTCACTACATCTTTTTTTCATTAGAGCAATCTGTTCTTGTTTACCACGCAGACCTGAACCTATGAGAAGATCAGCCAAGTATTAATATCAGCTCCTTACAAGAGGTACTTTGGACCTTGAAGGATTGGGCCTAACCTCAGCAACCATTGAGGGTAATTTGGGAAAATGCTGCACGTATAGTTCATCAAACTAAGAATGGATGGAATAGATACCATGGGAACAAATGAGGTATAAATTCATAAATTAAATGTACTCCTTTTGCCTAATTTGAAACTACTGAAGCATCAGAGATTTGGATATTTGACACAGATTTGAACACCATTACATTCATGTTCAGTTTAAGAAAAAATTGCAAGGGAGAGAGAAGAGGGGAAAATATGCTAAAGAAAAGAGAGATGATGCAGGTGGTGATGCCTATAGTTAAGGTCACCCAAGACTTTCCATTTTATCACCCTGTTTTCAATTGCTTTTAATTTCACTAAATTTAAATCATTCAGGCTTCTGAGGCTACCAGTTACTATGTTGTCTCAAATGATAGAGGACTCTGCTGTGGATCTACAGATACCAACCCTGCTGATAACTCATGGGTAGGGAGTCAGGATGGTTCCACATGATGAAATTTTTGTTTTTCAAATTTTTAAAAATTTTAGGGAATTGTATGCTCCACCTAATCCGATTCCAAACAAACAAAAACACCCATTAAAAGAACATTAATGTTCCAGAGTCAAGCACCCCAAAATTAGGAAATGTCAGAATTAGGGTTGCCAATACCAAATTTAGTAGCATAGAAAAAGTAGCATGTGATCATGTAATTATAGATTGTGTGTGCACAGAGGCTAAATTAAGGTTGCACCAGCAACCTGAGTTCCAGCATTTCCTAATGTTTAAGTCCAAACTTTTGGAACCTTAATGTACTTTTAACACAGGTTTTTTTGGATACAATATATGCACTGTAGAGTACCTACTTCTGTCAGTCTTGCTGGTGGGGTATGTGAAAAGCACAGGCTTTGCTTTGAAAACCATACTTACTTTATACACATGAGTGAAAAACACAGATTTTAAAAATAGTCTGAATCACCTTTGCACAAAAACAGAAGATACAGTACGCTACACTACACTAACAACTCAAATTAGTTTTCAAAGTCTCAAAGTGCACGAGGGTCACCCATTCCTAAAGTCTGGCCAAAAGTTAAGGTAATGTTGACTGCTGATATTAAACTGATTCCTTTTCTAATTTTTGAAAACCATTGCAGAACCCCCTTTCACTGTTCTCTTTTCCAGTAAATATATTTATGTTATTGCACACTTTTTGCACACAGTACCCAGGCACTTTGCTGATATGCTGGGTTAGAGGCTCCACTATTAGAACCTCGACTCTAAGATTTTTATTTAAGTAGTTAGCATAGTAGAATTTCATTAATCTACAGTTTGTTAAACCACACAATATAATCATCACAAAAATAAGTGGTCTCTTCTTTCCCCTCAGCAGAGACAGATGCCAGGTGTATGCCTGAAACTTTGGACAGTATAATAATGTTAGACATATGATTCATTATGACATTTTCATACCAGCAAAAAACTCCAGTGTAGACACAGTTATACCTGGCCAAATTGTTCTTTAGATGTTATAAGGTTTCACTTCACTACAGAGGTTTGCTGATATAGGTATATCTATACTGACAAGCCCTTTCTAGTGTAGACAAGGCCTTAATACCAAATATTGTAATGAGATCCCATATTACTAAAATTTCATAGCTTTTTATAAAACATACTACAGTGTACTTAATATACCCTGAAGTATTATCTTAATCAGACATTGCTAACTTTTGGTTTTGTTTTGTTTTAATTAACTGAGGTACTGCCAGCTACAGCCCTGTATTCTCCAATAGCTAAACGAAAAACAAGCACTATGATTACAAATTGCTCCTACTGACCAAGAAAAAGAGAGAACTACTAAAGGAAATCAGACACACAAATGGGACTTTGTCACTATTGTTGGGTCTAAAATATAAAGCTCATCCTCTACAAACTTAGAAAGCTTTTAAAACAAGCAAAACTCAAAAGGTCGAAGTGTCTGAATGCCGCCACATTTGTCACTGCCTCGGGAATGTTTGTTTTGACAGCTGGTTGACTTCAGGCAATACTATACACAATCAGCATTTTTCAAAGATAACCTTTTAAGCTCATGACTTTTTGCAGTACGAAGTAGCTTAAAACAAGACTAAAAACAGACTTTCAGCAGGTAAAACCAGCTGTAATCTCCTTTAATAACTGACAATTACTCCAAAATCAGTTTAAACTGATACAGTCATAATGTTGTGTGGTTTTTAATGATGACAACACACACACAAAAAAGCCTTAAACTGTATCCATGTTGTCTACAAATATGTAGTCAGGCTCTGAGTCTCCCAATAAAAAAATCAGTGGCAGCAATACTGGGAATAGAAGACATAAAGTATGAATATTAGGGAGTCAATGTAACCTAGAAGAAGAAGAAGAAAGAAATCTCAGGTGAAATCCTGGGTCCATTCAATGATATCAGGATTTTACCCCTTATCTTGATATGAAGTCAGCTAAATATAACAGCGTAAGCAGAAATGTGATTTTATGATGCAGCAGTGATAGCCTGTGAATTCTCTTCTCTTCAGCGGTTTTGAGCTTGTCTTGGCATCAGCAGTCCACAGAGTAATTAGTTCCTCTGAGCAAACTCACAATCCTGAATAAAACCTACCCAAAGTCACTGGTAACCAACAGACTTGGCAACAGCACTTACAAGCATGACTAATTTTGTACATGAAATAAGCAAACACCCCACACAAAAGAGAGATGAAAGCCAGAAGCCTGGAAAGCCATCCATCATTCCCCTGCACAAAGCAGAACTTTAAAAAAGAACACTCTGTACAGACAGGCCCAGCCCTCTGTTTTCATTTGTTCCTTGAGCACAGTCAGCAGCACGAGTGTGAAACAGTGTGAGCTGAACAAAAATTCTGAAGCAGGACACGCGTGGTATTCACTGGCATTCACCAATACCTAAAATGCTTCCTAATTCACAGCTACTTAAAATGGCAATGCTGAAGCTCTGGGGAAAAACTGAGAGTCATGGGCACACCTGTGTACATGCTGGCTGAGCCTTTCTTTATAGAGGGCATAGTAAAACAAATCACAGATTATCCTATGCCAAGTTGACTTTGTAGATCTGTAACTACATGACATGCAGCTACAAGGTGGAAAGGTTTGTTCTTAATTTTGCAATGTTTCTGATCCAAACCCCACTGAAGCCAATGGAGTCTTCCACTAGTATGACAAGAAGTTGACGCGATTAATTTGTGAATTAATAATATACAGTGGGACGTTGGCAATTATGCCACAGCTCTGGGTGAGATGGTGGAGAGAGAAACTAAGAGGCACTGGGGAGGTTGCACAGCTCCTTGAGCATGAGGGAAGAGACGGGAGACAATGGAGAACAATCTGCTCGATCCATTATGAGCAGATTGTTTCCCTGATGTGCCAGCCCTGCTCTGCAGGCCAATGTGTGTGGGGGTGGCAGACTGACTGTGTCCATGCCTCTTCCTGCCTCCTTTTCAGTATGGGGTGCAGAAGTTAAACAAATCCTTATGCAGAACCACATGCAACTGTGTAAAAGGTGAAGTTTCCTGGGCGCTCCTGTATAGCTGGAAAAAGGCCTCACTCTGGCCCATAATAGGTTTCTCCAAAGAAACAGCAATGAAATTACATTTGAGGCCATTTTTGTGTGTGTGTTTTTGCCTGTGGTCCAGATTCAACAACTTTAGGGCCCTGTCTAGGAGCTAAAGGGGTGTGTTTTTCAATCATTGTTAGCTCAATCAAGGTAGTTTAATATGACTGACAGCCCTCTTAATGCTCATGAACATGTCTGAAGCCTAGGCTGAAAAAAGCCAGCTAACCTGGCTCAGAGGGATAAGTCTGTGCTTTAACATGCATTAAGAGGACTTTTCAGTAACATTAAACAACCTTGATTGAGCTAACATGATTGAAGAAAGCACCTTTTTGCCCGTCAAGATTATAGAATCATAGAAGATGAGAGTTGGAAGGGACCTCAGGAGGTCATCTAGTCCAACCCCCTGCTCAAAGATAGGACCTAAGAGACAGCAAACAATGTTTCTGCTCCACTCTCCCTCACAGTTTTCTACCAGAGGGTGGAAATCAGGAGAATTCCACGGATCTCAACCAGCTAGCAGTTAAGAGCATGCACTGAATCAATTCACTTTATGGTTATATTACAGACCACGAACACCACCCAGCACCCATACACTAAACTCAACAACCAAATGAGACCAAAGTATTACAGCCAACAGGAGACTAAACTATTGTGTGTCATGGGCAGAGAATAGGATGGACCAAGATGCACCAATGCTCGAGGCCCCCGTAGTAGCAAGCAAATGATTGAGAGATACCCAGATAATCCCGGCTAGTGACCTGCATTTACACATGGCAGAGGAAGGTGAAAAAAAGCCCAAGGTCACTACCAATCTGATGTGGGGGAAAATTCCTTCCCAACCCCACATATGGCGATGAGTTAGACCCTGGGCATGTGAGCAAGAACCAGCCAGCTAAGCACCTGAGAGAGAGAATGTGTTGTGCCATCTCAGAGCCCTGGTCCACCCCATCCAATGTACCGTCTCCAGCCATGGGCATCCCTAATTCATCAGAGGAAGAAGATTTTTTTAAAAAATCAAACAAACTCTCCACCCAGAATGCACTGGGGGGCAGGAGGGAGCATCCCTTCCTGACCCCTGCTGGTGGCCAGCTGAAACCCTGAAGCATGAGTTTTTATGAATTTAAGATGTAAACTGGAACTGAGCACCAAGGCTGCTAAGTCCTGTCTCCTACCATCACAAGCAACCCCATCATTCAATCCCATTAATAAATGTGTCCAGCTCTCTCTTAAAACTAATTATGTTGTTTGTTCCCACAACTCCTAATGGGAGGCTGTTCCAGCGCCTCACCCCTCAGATGGTTAGAAACCTTCTTCTAATTTCCAGCCTGAATTTGTTCATGGCCAGTTTATATCCATGTGTTCTGGTGCTAATGTCCTTTAGTTTAAGAAGCTCTTAAATCTCCCTGGTATTTACCATCCTGATATGTTTATAGAGAGTAACCATATTCCCTCTCAGCCTTCTTTTTGCTACACTAAACAAGCCGCACTTTTTCCAGTCTCCTGTTATGAGATAGGCCCTCTATTCCCCTGATCATCCTAGTAGCTCTTCTCTGCACCTGTTCCAGAAAGATGTCCTTGATACACAATATTAATCCACAAAGCCTCCGGAGACAGCTAGCAGCACAGTGGCAGAAGGATGTCATACTATGATTAAATGTATGTAGCTTTCAAATAGTGGAAGATGGAATCACTTTGCATGAACTCCTAAAGGAACAGCAATGAGAGTTTAAGGGCAAGTCTATACTTAGGAGTTATACTGTAATCACTATGTTGACCAAGGGTGTGGGGTGTTTATGTATTTATTTATTTTCCTGACATAGCTATAGTTTAATCTCAGTCATGTAATTTCTAAATATAGGCTTGAGGGCATCATTTCTAGGCTAATGACAATCAGCATTATGTTTTCTTTGATTTTTCTAATAACTCAATTAATTCCACCCTTTCTTCATTCTTTGATTCTACCAATACTTGGCTTCATCTTCACTTTTGTCATGACAGACTCAATCTTGATAATGAGTGCACAGCTCACATAGCTGGGCTGTGTGCTCAAAGCAACTCAAGTGAGGCTGAGGACTAAGTGGAATCCTTAACCCCAATGCGTATTAGCCAACAGGCACCTAATGGATGGCCCCAGTGGTGATAAGAGGTGTAGCAAATGTGACCTTCTGCACAGCCTACCGGATATTGGCAAGTGGATCTGTGTAGTTTATGAACCCATTGGTCAATCCCCTACCATCCTTCTCCAATGTGCTGCAACAGAGATATCCCTTATGTAATTTGTCACAGAGGATGCACAGTTTTCCTTCACAGCCTCCCAATTGCTTCCCAATGACCAAGGCTGCAAGTCTGTCACGGAGGTCACAAAAGTCACAGACTCTGTGACTTTTCGTGACCTCCGTGACTTCCGCAGCTGCAGTGGCCGATGCAGCTGACCTCAGGGCCACCCAAGCAACTGGCCCCTGGGGCAGCCCAGAGGGCATTAGAGAGCAGTCCCTGGCGGAACAGCTGGCAGTCAGGAGCAGTTAGCCCCCACTGCTAGAGCAGGGGCCAGACATCGGCACCTCCCAGAACAGCATCAGCATCCCAGGAGCAACTAAGATTTAGTCAGGGGGGTATTTATGGACAGGTCACAGGCAGTGAATTTTTGTTTATTGCCTGTGACCTGTCCATGACTTTTACTAAAAATACCCATGACTAAATTTTAGCCTTACCAATGACCCACTCCCATGAAGGGGAGAATTACAAGGCTTAAGTCTCTTTTTATGTACACTTAGTTTTACACCATTGTCACTGCATTGTCTTCACTCCTGATTTGTACTGTCATTAAGTTAAAAAAAAACCAATACCCATATGACAAGGTCATTAAGGTTGCAAAGTCAAGCGCTCATCATTTAGGAAATGCCAGAATTAAGGTTGCTTTTGCAACCACAAGTCAGTCCCCTTGTGCATTTGCACTATGCTATAGTCTTTAATTACACAACTGCAAGTTTGGCCAAGTTATTAGTAAATGAAAACTGGGACTGATAATGGAAAGAGTTAGGCAACCTTAACAACCAGGACTCATCACATGATTCCACTGCCTCTGGACTTTTTGGCTCTGTGGGTAGAGAGGCTTTAACTCTGAAAGCATTTCTAAAGTTATTAGTCCTAGGAAAAGTTCTCACAAATATCCATTTCAGCTTTATGGTTATATTTTTAGATATAAATTTCTCTTTTCCCATTAAAGTCAGAAATCATGGAGTTATCCCATTTTCTGAATTTCTCTTTACTTCGTATACTTAGGAGATTTATAAATAATCATACTTTATACACAGTATTGCCTCTGTCTTGATGGAAACCAGTCTCTTTGGAGTGCTGGAAGAGGGAACGTTATGGCTTACAATACTGTGCAGCACTCTTGGCTGTAAATTCCATTGTGCCTTTCTAATTTTTAAGAGACAAATTAGCCAGATGCAGTGGAAAGGTTATTGGGTGCTGATGAACCAGTTTTAGTTGTTCAGCCTCCCCCAGAAGATAAGTCAGGACTGAACTGGGGAACATGCCACATTCAGAAGAGAAGGGTAGATACCAGTGCTGAGAAATAGGCCTTTAATTACCCATTGAAAACTGGGCACTTGAGGTAGAGTAACAGGCCAATGAACTTCCTCCCAGAAGAGAGCATTAGGTGGGCCAGCTGGGGCTCATTGAGAAAGAGGGTTGATGGGGTAGAGATCATATTGCTGAGCTTGGTGGTGGTATAGGGTGAGGCTCCATAGTTTAGTTAAATCTGATAAACTTCAGAGAAGCACCCAACTGTATCTAACTTTAAAACCTTTTTGGTTTCCAGATCATTGGTCTTATGATCAGAAGATCTAGAAAAAATTTTAATCTACGGCCAGAAAGGTACCAGGAGTGATGTTAACCAAGAAAACACAACGCAAGAAGTAGTACGAAAAGTTCAAAAATGAGTTAAGAAAATAAAATGAAGTTCAATCAATGAAAGATAAACAGATAAAAAGAAGATATAAATGAAATGCTAAACAGAATGCAAGAAGAAGCAAAGAAAGACAAGATAAGTACAGTACTCTTGCCTGAAGAGTAAGTACCAGCCTTTTTTCTACTGATAACACAAAAGGCTATTGTGTTTTGTTTGGCTTTTGGGATGTTTATTTTACAAGAAAATGAATTGGCTTTGTCCGCCTGAACAATACAGAGTAAACAAAAGGGGTATTGTTGGGCTATGGCAGACCCAGCCTAAACCTTTCTTTATTATTATTGGGACTCTTTAAGAAACCATCAAGTTAATACTGAAAGACATGGTGCTAGCTTTCAAGGGAGATTCTCTCTGTATTTCAGCCTGCTACAGTGTCTTTTGACCTCTAGATTAAGGACAATCAGTTATTGTACCATCAGGTAAATTTAAGATTTCAGTTCAGTGAAAATTAGGACAGTATAAATAACAATCCAACATCATCCAGAGACACATTTGGAAAGGCAAATTTGCTCAAGATTGTCTGGAAACAGATTTGGTGAGAGTGTGTAGACTGTCATGGATTGGCTGTGCTAATCTTTTATTTTAAGGAATAACGTTGTACATATACTAGTGTCTTGTGGTTAGGACATACTCCTGGGAATCAAGATTCCTAGATTCCATAGGTGCTGGAACTTGGGATGCAGGGGGTGCTTTCACACCCCCTGGCTTGAAGTGATTTCCATTTATATACTGGGTTTACAGTTTGATTCAATGGCTCTCAGCACCCCTATTATAAAAATTGTGCCAGCACCCCTGCTGGATTCTCTTCCTGGCCTTGCCACTGACAAACCGGTTGCCGTTGGGCAGGTGATTTAGATCAAAATGTTCAAGACTGGGTGACTGTTAAGTAAAGGGGCCTCTTTTCAAAGGTTTGGAACAGAATTCCTACTTCCACTGTTAGGGGGACCTCTGCAGCCAAGGATTTTCTCCTTTGTAATAGACATGTTTATTAAAGAAGTAATAAAACAAAATATATAAACTAATGCATAATGAAATTACTATATAATTAGCTCTCAGTGAAAAGGTCACTAATGTAGTTGCTACTTTCTGATGATTTCAGATTAGAAGACACAAGATGCAATGGAATATACAGCATTAGTCCAGGATGTCTGTGGCCATACTCCCTTTTAAGAAGTCTGTACTGTATTTCATACTATCACTGCCTTGTACTGAAGCCCAATTATATATTGTTGTTTTTGATCTTTCATAAAGGAAATTCAATATTATTTTTCTTGTATGAAGACTCAAAAAGGCAAAGCTGGTCCAGAGCTATGAATTTATAAACTGGGTCTGTCCGATATCTGTAAGGGGCCAGGATAATACAAAGGAACAAAGAAATCTCATAAATGCTGAGAGATAGAGGGGAAGATTAAGTGAGGTTTCTCTAGGCTTGTCCCTTTGGAGTGTAATAAGGAAACCATTTGGCCTGGTTTGCTAACTCTACATATTCATCATCTCTCACACTGTATTTTGGGCACCTCTATGGAACCTTTTTTTAAAAAGTATCTTATCTTTGAAAAGGTAACATGAATGATACTCTTAAAAGTTCTAGTGAAAACTTGTTTACAATCAGGGCTTAAAGTAGGATAGGTCACATGGGGTTATTGACCACCCAAAACAAGTAGGGTCCTCTGTGGTAGGTCTGAAATAAACTGCTTATGAATGAAGGAACATTATGTTTTTAAACACACAGCTATCATAGTCTTATGGACAGAAACTGGCCTAGAAGTCAAGACCTGATTTTTTTCTTTTTTAGAGGGGCTGAGAATCCAAAATTCCAGCTCAAGTCATGGGGAACCTCAGGTGCTTACAGTCTATAGAAAGCAGGCTGCAAGAGACCTTTGTTCTATTCCTCACTATGCTATTGGTCTGCTATGGGACCTTGAGCATACAACAGGGATCATGGGTCTTGAACACTAGTCCCTAGGGTTTTGAGGTGCTAGTACAGTCCTACTTACCATCCAGGGATTTGCTAACATGTCAAATGAGGAGCTGAACACTGACTGAGGATGCCAGTCCTGGGCTCTGATTGGCAAGATGATGGGGATCCTGACTGGTTCCTACATTATATTTAAACCAAGCACAGGCCCAGGAAGCGGTCCATACCATTAGATCCTCCCTGATTAGAATGGCTTTCCCCTGCTGCTGATCTCCTGGTAATCTGACCCTGGTTTGCCCTCTGGCCTGTCTCAGATTCTGACCTGCTGGTAACTGACCTGGCCTGCTCTGACTCCTGCTCTGACCACTAGGTCAGACTGCCCATGTCCCAGTCATGACAGCAAGTCACATCAGCCAACCTTTTTAACTCGTATTTTTGTCTCTGAGATTTTAGGTGCTGAACTTGAGACATCTTGAAGGTAACTGATTTTCAGAGAATGAGTGCTGAGAACTTTCTGAAAACCAACCCTTTTGAGATGTCTCAGGTCGGGCACCTCAGTTTTTGGGTGCCCAGAGTTGCTAGTTACTTTTGAAAACATGATCTTAACCTGTGTCTCAGTTTCTGCTGTACAATGGGGATAATAATGCTTACTTACCACTGTAAAGAGCAATATGTAAGTGCTAACTATTAAAATTTTGTTATGAACTAGTTAGTCCATCCCTCTGTAATGACAGACATGGCACTTCTCTGCAACCATAAGTTATGCTTACAATTGTAACCAGTTTTACCATTCTGTGCCAACAATCTCACATACATACAATACATTAAAATGTTCGTATTGCATATTTCACATGGCACATGAACTGAAACAAATTCAATTCAATAAATAGACTTCATAAGTCTTAACATCTTAATTTAAAAAACATGTGGGTGGTGTGTGCTATCAACTCCTATGCAGAACAACTTTAGTATTGGTGCTTTTGACATTTACATGCTTTGTGTAATATAGGACAAATTTTCAACTGGCCTTAATGATCCCAGAAAAACTTGTGAACATAACCAACGTTTGCAGAAGGAAATCATGTGATTGCATGTGCAAAAAAGACCTTTTTTCCCTTCATTTAACTTGCATGCACAAGTTTTGGAGATATAATTTTAGGTGCCTCATTGAAAATTTGGCCCCAAATGTAAAACTTATTTTTAAATAGGTAATGCCAAAGTATACAAGTGTGATTAAGATTAATGGAGTGTATGAAGTGAAAAGTACACGCCACTCCTTCTTTCCCTTTTCCCAGTTAGCTGGGGTCAGGTCACTGGATCAATCTCTTCCAGGCTTGCCAGTCCAAAAATATATAGACTTCCCGTACAGTCTATCCACTGTTTTATTGGCCATGCAAACTCTGGTCTCACATGCCTCCCAAACAGGATTTCCTTTATCCATCCTTTGTAGATGACCATATCATCTCAGCCTCCTCTCTTAAAGCTGCTCTGATTCCGCAGACCTTGGTCTCACTCCTGTCAAGGAAAGCCCATCTGTGCTTGATGTTTCCCTCCAGCTTCTTTTCCACCAACTGTCTAGCAGTGAACATACCATCTGCTATCCTTTTTCCTTTTCTAAAACCAAGCTGCTCTTTTCTTAAAATGAGCTCCACTTTTCAGTGAATGCAACTACTTATGATTCTCTCTAACAGTATCTTAAGTCCTTGATACTTCAAACAGTCATGTAGGTCACCCTTTTTTGTATAGCAGTACTAGCATGGACTTTCTCCATTGTCTTGGCATTTTCTTCTTTCCAATTTCTGCATAGGACTCTCATGAGCCAATGTACTCCAACCTCTTTCAAGAATTTGATCATTTTCACTAGGCTTTCATCTGGATATGCTGCTTTTCCAGGTGCCATCTTCAGCAGTGCAGCCTTGATGTGTGTATCTGTCAGGTCAAAGCAAACTGTGTCACATTCACTTTTTCTTGATTTCTCATGGAATATTAGTTTTTGTTGTGTACCCTCAACTCCCAGTGACGTCCACCTAGTAACACATGACCATCTGTAATAAACATTTCATCCTCTGCAAACACCCAGCACAAGGCCTAGGCACCATTTAAATGCCATTTAAGGGCAGTTTTGAGAACTTCACTGGGATGTAAATTTGTGTAGGACTTGCTCTGATCCTTTGCACTGGGCTGAGTTTTACCCTTAATTATTGAGCCTGATCCAAAGCCTGCTGAATTTAGTGGAAGACTTTCCATTGACTTCAGTGGGCTTTTGAGCAGGCCCACTATACACTTTAAAAAAAATCACTATATAGAGTTTCCTTCTTGTGAAAGAACTGATATAGAATTCTGAAATATGTCTTTAAAATTCTGGTCTTTTGAAAGGTCCCAGTTTGTTTTTAAAAATAAATATATATTTGCTTCTGTATACCCAAAGTTCTGGTAGCCCATTCCTCAGACCCTTTCCAGTCTTGCATGAGCTTCCACAGTTCAGACTATGCAAGGTTTTTTCTTTTCTTTATGGCTCTAGTCTTAACCACGCAAAGCCAAAATAATTCTGGGTTTTTTCTTTTGTTTTGTTTTTTTGCGCAAAGCAGCTAACCAGCTTTGCGGGGTAGTATCATACATTCCTCTCGGGTTTCTTTTACCCCAAATTCAATACCTTCCTTCTCTCAAGACATATACTATAAGTTGTTTATGATCTAGTGCGACAGTGCATGCACAATGATCATACAGCAACCTACCTGAAGGAAGAAGCATAACCTATGGGGAAATGGAGAAGGCATTTTATTTACTCTTGTGAATTGATCAAGCATCCTTTTAACCCTTCCCTGCTTTAGAGAAAATAACAAAATAAAATTGCCTTGAAAACTTCTGTGAATAAATAGGCTTCTTCCTTCCTGACCAGCACAGGGATATTCACAAATAATTGGCAGTGTCTGACCAAATATTTACATCTTTGTGCTGGGCAAAAACATGTACCCAAGTTAACTCAGGAAATTTCCCATTTCTGAAATGATGGGAAGGCTGCCAATTCTAAATACAATCCCTGCCCTTAGTACATGATTCATTAAACACAAAGTGCATATGTAGAAACCTGAATAATTGCTGTGACCTTAAGGAATTACTCTTCACATCACAAACTACCTTTAATCAACCAAGACCAGTTCATATTTTGTCATCCTTTGTCAGTCAGAAAGGATGCACTTACCAACACAGTGAGCCAAACTGTCTCCTAGGTACCTATGTAACTCCACAGGGGACAATGTGCTCACACAGGCATGACTGAAGGCAGAATTTGGTCATGTGACTGTGTTAGACGAATCAAAAGAATATTGTATTAAAAAATAACATGCACTGCAGATGATTCACACCCGCTTTCATAAAATACTCTCATCTATTTACCTCTATCCTCTTATATGGTCATCAGTCAGCACTGTAATAGCAAAATCCATTCCTTAAATGTTTCCTGTCTTCTGAATGAATGAAAACATGTTCATTATTTCAGCGGTAATGATAAGGCTTCCATGTCTGGATATATGGACTGTAGATATTTGTCCAGGTCAGCACCACCATCAAACACCTGTTGATGGTCTTTGCTCACCCAGAAATTAAAGAGAAGGTCAAAACAGGAAAAATAAGATGAGTCTCACCTCCTCACAGGACAGCAAGATGTGGAAACTTGGGCAATGCCTGCTCAATGAATTTTATTAAAATGTATTTAAAAGTGTTTAAAAAATTAAAATCATACAACATAATTCGTCAGGACAGTAAAATAAAAGAGTTTGAGTAAGGCTAGCATCTAAATTGGGTGCTCAGTAGAAACAAAATGGCCAGCTCTGCAGTTTTCTCAGAGTGGATGGATGGATGGATGGATGGACAGGGCCGTATTATCCATTAGGCACAATAGGCACAGTGCCTAGGACCTATGAAACTTTCAGGGCCTATGAAAAAAAAATGTTATATATAATTTTTTATTTTTATTTAAAAAACTATTTATTAATAGCTTAAAATCAAATTAGTTATTTCGGTCGGGGGGCCTATGAAGGCAAGTGTGCATAGGGCCTACGAAGGTCTTAAAATGGCCCTGTGGATGGATGGATGGATGGTAGGAGGATGATATAGGGGCTGAGAATGTGGCATGTGACAAACTGTGGACAACACATGCGTGGGCTGTAATTTGTTAGCACTTTAGCATGGGATTTTCAAAAGCACCCTGTATAGCCATAATTCTGCTCCCACTGAAGTCAGTGAGAATTGTACTATTAACTCCAGTGGGAGCAGAGTCTGGCCAATGCTATGTGCTTTTGAAAATCCCATGCCAAAGCTGTACAGGCCTGAATGTTTCTCACACAACAATTCTACACTGGTGACTTCAGTGAGGCTATTACTAATTTGCACAGATTTAAATGAGAGCAAAATTGAGTCCAAGAAATCTAATAATGAGAGGGGGGAAAATCTTTGATTTTTCACATACTGTTTGTTTTCATGCTTTAAAATTTAGTTTAATTAAAAAAAATACTTTTTAAAAGTACTGGTGGCTCTAGGGGCCACAAGGATCCTCAAAACTATAGTTTGAGCTGAAACTGTGTCGTGTAGCCTTAGGCACAGCTTTAGCAGTGTGTCTCCTGCCTTTGAAGTATTGCAAATGAATAATCTCAGAGTAAAGAAACCACTCATACTTAAATAGTATGTTGATTTAAAAGATATCTTATAAAACTGGTAAATTATCTTAGGTTGAAATTCAAAAGAGGTTTAAGTGGGACTGAAGTGGTGCGTAGGCTCATGCTGGGGCCTTGCACAGAGGGGAAATTCACCCTTGCTAGGGAGTGGTTCTCAGATCTACTTCAAAGGCAAGAGAAACTCGATGAAATTCACTCTGGCACCTCAGTTTACAATTGAGTTAGTTACTTCTGTTTTAAACCCATGTGTGAGAGAGGAGAATCAGGTTCTATGCCTAGAAAGATTTTTTATATTTGTCAGTGCAAGTGTTCACATCAGAAATAGCTGCTTCCAACTAGGGAACAGAACAATACCAGGTGACCCAACTGTTCAATCAAAACTCACCAACAGTTCTTGACTTTCAAATATTTACAGTAAATTGCTCATGAATGATCAGCTGCCCAAGGCTTATTTATTGAAACTATTCAGTGAATAATTTTGAATGGTAAATAAGCTTGAGAATCCAGTTTCATGACAGCATTCACTAACAGACTTTAAGATGAACTAGGATCCTAAAGTACACTATAAAGATATTTTTAATCTCTCTGTCTTTCTCTTTCTCTCATCAATATCATGAAATATATCTTCAGCATATTGTCCTGCTTTTTCATAAGCAAGAGGAAAAATGGCCTTGTGATTAATATGTGATGGGGAGCTTGGAGTCCCTTAACATCTCTTCGCTTCACTTTCCTTCTTTTATTAAACTGAAATAATACTCAGTTACTTCAGAGGGGTGTTGTGAAACTGAACTTCATTTATATTGATAAAGTGGATTGAGATCTTCAGATGGAAGGTGCTACATAAGTGAATGTTGTTTTGTTGTGTTGATTTATTGTTATTGTATTGTTATATAAGGAAGGATTATATGGTTAAGGGGTCCCTACCTATTCAGATACACACTTAAGACAGCCAGACAATTTATAAATTTTGTTGGCCACTTAATTTTTACTTTTAGTCATTCCATTTATAACACCATTTATAAACCCGAGGGATGCAGTCCTCTTCCCATTTATGGCAGAGATGATACCTCCATTGACTTCAACAGGAAGTCAGGAACAAGACCTAGCAGAGTAGAATATTGGGTTCTTGAGTTCTGATGTAAAGAATGCTAGTTTCACTCTATCAAACCACAGTTAGAGTAGGATTTTATTAGAACATGACAAATAGGGGTTGTGTGAATGGAACTCCTAGATCCTATCAAGAACATACGTGCTTTGTGATGAATAAACAAGGCAAAGGTCACAGCAGTTCAACAGGCAAAAAGACAAATGGTAGAAAACCAAACAAAATCTTGTTCATATCTCAGTTCTTTTTTCATTCATTTTGCTTAATAGTTACACTTTTAAGCACTGAAAAAAATACATATGTTTCACTTATCCTGAAAGTGCAGGAAAAGCAGATAAGGAGAACTGAAATTATTTCTAACAATTATTCATTCAAATCTGAATACAGATGAATGGTTCAGTGAAACAGATTAGAGTTTGTGACAGACAGAAAATATTAACAGACATCAGGGAATCTGCTGGGGACCTGATTTTGTGCCCACTGCCATCAAAATCAAAACTCCTGTTGACTTCAATGGGAGCAGGAGCATGCCTGAATTTGTTTTATTTAATTCATTCTTTTTAAATTTGTGACCTCTTCCCTCATCAAAAACATCAGACATTCAAGATTGTGTGAAACAACTTGAGAAGGCCGAAAGGATTTCTGAAAAAGTCATAATTAGAAGTGGTTTAAAAAATTAAAAACAATCATTGAAAATGTCAGAGCTGTTTATATTTCATAAGATTTGAAATTGATCCATTTTTCATGGTGTTTTCTCAAAAATTTTATTGAGATTTATAGCAAAATCATTATTAAAATGGTTATCAAAATTGTTCATTTCCTGAGAACTGAGTAATCAGTAAACAAAAATTTTCTATAACCATTTTTTGTAACGATTTAAATATTCTGACAATTATTTTGATACAAATATAAAATTTTCACAAAAATACATTTTAAAAAAGCCAACCAGTTCATGAATATTTTTGTTTTGTTTTTTAAAATGCTGTTTTGTAGTAAAAATCATTTTCTTTGAAAAATTTCAATCACATTTACTCATAGTATACTATACATATTGTATACAATGTCAAGCATAATAAATGTTTCAGGAATGAATGTTTAGTTACTGTGCTAGCAACCTTGATGCAGTTTGTGATGTATAGTAATATATTTTTTAAAATGTGTGTTTTAGGCACAGAGTATATTTTTATCTGCTTCAGCCTATGAACACAAACTTGGACCAAACTTGGGATACAGGCAGATTATATCCAACCCACATCATATACTGACAGTCTAGCAGAGATCCTGTCAGTACCAGGTTGGTGGGATAACAGTATTACAAGATTTAGAAAGGTGCCCAGTCTGTACAACTGCAGGCTATGAATTAGTAAAGCATTGTTCTCCATCTAAAATTTTATAGAAGGTGTCTGCCATTCAAAACCATAGAGAAGCTGTCGAAGTTAAAGTTAGATTCAGACTAGTTGCTGCTGTGAGCAATATCTTAAGAAACCCCAGCAGATGCAGCGTGGAGTATTAGAGAGGAGTCTTTGGTTAAAGTTCACAACAACTAAATGGGAGACAGATAAGATAATGGAATAAGAAGAGAGACAGAGAGAGAAAACAGACTATCCACAGCAGGTACACACCAGATTCTGTGGATGAGACTGAATCCAGACAAGACGGAGACAACAGTGGTGCAGTGGGGAAACAAACCAGAAACATTGGCAGGGTTATAATGGCACCCTTACTTGAAATAGTGTATCCATCCAACTGTTGCGAAGGTTCCAAGAACAAGTGCTACTCCTGGATGTTGAGATAACAACATAGCCAACAATACTTTTCCTTTCTGTGCCTGATGAAGAGTACCATTTCTCTCAGATGCAGGCCTTGCAATGTTTCCCACCTTGAGACTAGACCATTATAAGCTGCTTTCTGCCTTGAGACCACTCAGAATCAGAAATCAATGCAAAATGTTTAGGTGGGTTTTCATGCAGAGCACATTATTGCCCCATTGCTCTGTAATCTGCACTGGTTACTGATTAGGTACCAAATATATTTCAAGGCGTTGATTTTGACATGTCAAGACCTAAATGGTTTGGAACCTCATTACCCAAAGAGACCACATCATTCTCCATGTGATTCTTTACAGCTCTGGTCAGCAAAGATTTTTGAATTAGAGCGGTTTCTGTTCAAATGAGAGGGAACTGGTGACAGAGGTGACTGGTGACAGAGGCTCCTTGACTCTGGATTTTGCTCCATGCCTCAGGTCACCAGATCCCGGATTTGTTAACCTTCTGAATAAACTGCAATGCTCGTCTGCTGTCCCAGGATTGTGATATGGTGCTTCTGATGGATGATGGAAGTTGAATGAGATTATCATTATTTAGCTGTGGGTGATTGTGACCCAAGGAATCCCCCAATGCCAACTGGCAGAGGGCACATCATTACATAACTCACTTCAGGCCTCATTCTTTCATTGCTCCCCACACACTGTTGTCATAATCTGAATCTAAAAGATGTCATGTGAGGTAATATGCAAACTGGTAACACACCGGTCATTAATATTATTGTGTGGGGTATGTCCAGGCGGTGTATCACATGTGTGATGAAAATATATTCTTAAAAGACGTTTTGCAAGCAGTGCATAAGCCTGGTGTATCCTAGACAAAGGAATATTGTTTTGCCTGTTTTCCTGTGTCTCCAGTGTAAATTGAGCCAGGCAACACCGCAGAGGACAATGAGATGTACATCTGTACAGAAGGTAAACAAAGTCATCAAGCTAATGTGGTGGGGGAGAAGACTGCTTAACAATCACAACGGAGGATTGAGCCGGCACTCTCAGGAAACTTCCTAGATCTTGAAACAGACACTATAGACTTCCTAGGAAATACAAGCAAAGGCGGAAAGCCATTTTGGCATCCATAACTGGAGGGACAAAAGAAGCCAGAGCTCTTGTAATCTGAGAAAGGTGGATCCTTCAGCTAAAGGAGATAGAAGTCTCTAGGAACTGACTATAGGTGTGAAACCTGCTTTGACAATGATTGCAACTTGCTGAAGTTAAATTTTAGTTACTAGAAAGCATGGTTTCTTTTGCTTGATTTGTAACCATGCCTTAGATATCTGTTCTCTGTAATAAACTCATCTTGTTTCATCACAAAACCATCTCAATGCTGTGTGTTAAACTGAAGGGTGGCTCTTCAGTTAAACTAACAGGCTGATGTGTGCTCTGTCTCTTTGGAGGCAGAGAACTTAATAACGTCTGTTGGTATCCAGTGAGAGAGACTGGACATGCAGGTGAGATGGTTTTGGGGAGACTCAGGACTGGAAGGGCTGTTAGTGTCACCCTACGAGGAGAAACCTGGCTGGTGAAAGCCAGGGTGAGGCCACTGTGCTGTAGCAAGCTGCTGGTATCAGTGCTCTGGGCCAAACCTGCACAGCACAGAAGCACCCAAAGATAGAGGGCAGGCAGTGAGAGAGCCCCTTACTGGTTTGAGTGAACCCCAAAGCATCACAGTGATATTCTTCGGTTTTACATGGTTCTTTCTGGGCAGTTCATTTCTGTCATAATTTTTTAATTGTTGTTGATGACCTACATGTGCTTTATAAATTGACATAAATAAATATTTGAAAGGTTAGTACAAGTATTAACATATTTTCATTAAACTAAATACAGAAAATATCAATTTCCCTTGAGCTCTTTTGAATGTTTAATTTTGTAAACTAATTCTAGACTAATTTTAGACTAATACAAGAGAAAACGGCAAAAAGATTGTGTCTGTTTCAAAATGTCATGGGACTACGAGTACATTTTATCATGACATATTTTACTTTAATTTTTTCTACTAGGCCTCTATGACAAAACAAAGTATTTTAAGAATCAATTATTGTATGTATCATCAAAAATTCAATTTATTATTAAGAAAGAGTAACAACCTTTCTAGCAGTTTATTACTTCACATTAAATATTTATTAGGAAAAAAAATTAGAAGTAGTATGCACATAGATTTCATTTCAATAATAATGAAAAAAAGTATAATTGAAGGTAATTTTTACAAGATAAAACTAGGAATGCTTATTAAAACTGGCATTACTTGTATTCTCATTTTACAAATATGCCTCTTAAAATATAGCATATCACAATGGCCACTTACTGTGGGATCATGCAAGGATTCAGTCATTACAACTCTATGACCTATCATGATACAGTCTACCTCTCCTGCTTCCCCCTCCCAGAACAAAAGAAGTAACAAAAACATAAACCTAGACAAATGTTGTTAAAGTGAAGGTAATATTGCAGAAGTCTGCCAGTGACTGGAATCCATATGTCCTTAGAAGAATTTTAGCATTTTCCTGAAAAAAAGGAAAAGGAGGGGGAAAGAAAAAAAGAATCCGAAAGCCTGTGTCATGAGCTGGGCTGGACCTTTAAGGGGAGTTGCCTCAGCCTAGTTACCTCCCTCCCAAATGATGGGTTTGGGTCTGGTGAGTAGGTATCACAAGAAGGTAGCTTGAGGACTTTCTAGACAGAGCATGAGTTAGAACATGATACAAGGGTAGGAAGGGGAGAAACCAACAGGGGATACTGGATCAGAAGGAACTGGGGAGGAAGATCTCACCAGCCAGATGGAAATGTCAGGCTGGAGCTGCTATGAGGGGCAGAAACAAAACCCTTAAGGGACGCTGATGACCCCAGGAGGGATGAAATGGACCAGTGAGCTGGAGAAGAGGTGGGGGGGGAGTTCTAGATTTGAGTTCAACTATTATTTTATGTTAATAAACCAGACCCAGAAGGGGAGAATAATTCAAAAGTGCATATAGTTGGTTGTTTGGCTTGGGAAGGGGAAAAGCTGAGGTAGGGCCAGCATCTGATGCTGGATGGGATAGAGCCTGGAAAGGCAGAGTTAAGGTGGTATTTTTCCAATAAGTAAGCAAAACTAACTATGACTCTGCAAAAACAGAGTTCCACCCTTGCAAATATGTAGATCTCCACTCCTGAAAACTTAGGAAGAGCATAGAAATGTGGCTTCCCTCCTTTGTCTCCATGTTTGAAGGGCTGGAGGTCTTTGCCTGTGGTCTTCAGGAAGGATAAGTGGGGGAAAACATGGCAGAAGAGGGTTTGGGAGATCAGTAGAAATGGAAGACCCTCCTCCTGTTCCTCATTGCAGGGGGTCCTGAGGAGTGAAGAATCCCTTGTTTTCTCTCCCTACTGCTCCTTGGGCCCCATGTTCAAGTTCCCATGGAGTTGAGTCTCCCATTTGTGCACCTCCTGACCTTTCCTTCCATCATAAGCCTTAGAAGGCAGTTAGGCTCAGCACCATGAATCTTAAAAGCAGGGTTGCCTAATGGATGGAACACTGGACTGGGGCTCCAGATACCTAGGTTCCATTACTAGCTCTACCTGGCCTATTGGGTGACCTTAGGCAAGTTACTTCACCTTCCTGTGCCTCAACTTCCCATCTGCCAAATAAGGATAATAATACTGTCTTCCTTTGTAAAGCATTTTTAATGCTGCTGCTGAAAACTGCTATATAAGAACTAAATATTTATTGTTAAGATGGTCTCTAACTCCCCACACCCCAGGAGAACTTAACCTCCTGTGACGCACTGCATCTCACATACACCCTTATCGTGTGGTGTATAATCATGTTCATCCTTATAATGTAACTGCATATTGTTTAATGCAAAGTATGTCATGTAAGGTGGTTTTGGAATGCTCATGAAATGCTGAACATTACTGTTGTAGTAGTATGTTTCTTGTAATATATGTACGGTTATGAGGCTCTGCTATGTAATATTCCCAAATGTGTGTCTCACATTGCTTGAGGCAGATCCAGGTAAACACTAAAGGCAAGAAGGTAGCTCACGCCTTGCTAAGGCACACATAAACAGCCCAGCTCTTCCAGGGACAATTGATTGGCCTAAGCATCTGATAAGGGGATGCTCATTGATTCAGGACATGGAGAAAATCATGCACGGATACTTTTGTTACCTGACCCTGAAGGGGTGGGGTGGGGTGGAGGAACATGTTAAAAGAGGAGACATTTTGGCTCTTGAGCTCTCTCTTTCAATCCATCTACAAGACAACATCAAGACTATCCACGGGGGGGAGGGGAGGGGAGAGGGAGCCTGGTTGTGGGCCGACCAACTAGCCTGTAGTGAGAACCATCTAAGACTGTAAGGTTACTGAAGTGTTAAGCTTAGTTGAGAATGCAATTTCCCTTTTATTTACTTCTGATTAAATCTGACATACCTTCCTCTGGCTTATAATCATTTAAAATCTTTCTGTACTTAATACATTTATCTGTTTGTTTCTAAAGCAGTGCATGTGGTTTGGATGTGTGTAGAGACTTAATTTAAAGTGACATAGATGGTGCATATCAATTTCTTTGATAAATTGATGGACATAAACTTGCAGAGTCCAGTGGGCAGCACTGAACTCTGTAAAACGGCAGTTCCTAGGGCTGCATCTGGGACTGGAGGTATTTCCTGGGTCATTCAATTGCATAATCCCATGAGTGGCTGGCTAGAAGCACTCATTTACTAAATCAGGGACTGCTTGCTTGCAGGAGGCTGTGCATGGGCTGACACAGGAGTAGGAGGTTCACACAGCAGGGACAAGTGCAAGTCGGTGCCCAAGAGTGGGGTACTGGGGTGACACCGCTATACAACAGTCCAGATTGCAGAGGGGAACGTCACATTGAATTGAAATGTAAAATATGGGCCCACCTCTTTTCCCAAGAATGTTGGGAGCTAGAAATGAGCCATGGGCCAGGAAATGTGCAGTGAAATCAATTAATTGGCAATTGAAAGAGAGGGGGGAGGTTTCTTTTAGTTTTTGAGGCTGCTGATTGACTTTATTTTTGATATAGGATAAGGCACCTAAGATAATCTCTTTTTAATGTTTACATATATCTAAGAACGGTAAATATTTGGGTTGATCAGTTATTCCCAATGTGATTCTTAAGACTTGGGGGAGGAGGTGGATCTCAAGGTGTATGGGTGCTCCCAAAACCTATCAAGGTCTGCGGAGATGAGTCCCCAATGAACCTATGGTTTGAAGCCTCCTCAAGGTTGGAGACTAGAAAGATGGTTTCCAAGTCCTAAGGTTCAGGGCAGGTTGTCTACTCCTGCAGACCTCAGCAGAATCATATGAAGGGGGAAGAATGACACCTCCCCAATATGCTCTTTAGATCCCATTCTCTAGGGACCACTTTTCTATGAAGATCTCCTGTGGCCTGCAGGAACATTGTTCCTTTCTAAGGACATCAAGAAGTTCACAAGTAAGAAAAGGAGGCTCGGGAGAAGAAGTTCAGTGGGTCATTGCCCTCCATCCCATTCCTGTGGCCCTCCTGAACCTTTTCTTTGAAAAAAAAAAAAATCTCTTTTCCCTTGACAAGCCTACCTGAAAAATCTGATTGCACTTCAAGGTCTGCCTTGGAAAGAAAAAGGGCTAGAGAAATGTTTTTAAATGGAAACTTAGGTCTACATCAGTCCTCTGATCTGCTACTAAAAGTTGGTGGAACTGACTGTCCATGACAATATTACTAAATCAAATTGTAATAAATTGTGAAAATAAACTTTAATCAGCTAAATTTTGTCCTGGTCACATGATCTCTGCAAGAGGAATATAATAAAATGGATTTTACTTCTCTCCTTACCAATTTCCTCCCCTGTAAAATGGTGCCCAAATCACACCTGCACATTCACAGCTCTACTTTTAGAGTGTAATGATTCAGGAATGTCTTGTTTGTTTCACTTCAAATTTGCAGGGGAAAAAATGTTTCAGGCCCAACATATAAATGCCAGTTTCAGGCCAATGCAGGGACTTTGTGGATTTTGGGGTTGCACGGGAAGCCCCAAATCAGGCTTATAATGGAAATTCAGTGGGAACTCTAATTATGGAGTGGCTGCTGCTACTTCACAATCTGAAAGACGGGAGAGGTAAACTTCTTGTAGTAGCCATTTGCATTTACTATAGTTTACTTTAATGCAGTATAACTCCATTTATCTGAATGTTTCATTTACTTTCAAATTTTGAATGGGATTTTGAATGAAGGAGACATCTCTCTGACAGCTCTGGGGTCCCAATCCAAAGTTTACTGAAGTCAATAGAGTCTTTCCATTGATCTCACTGAGCTTTGCATATGTCCCTACCTTCCAGTGGGTCAATGGTCATTTTGGAACATTTCTTCCTGAAAATTGAAAGAAGGGACAATGCATGTGCCTGACAAACTGTAAGCTCAGTAGAACTGGAATTCAGTAAAACAGTATCCTGTACACCTGATATAGCTTTGTGTTTTACACATGATCACTATCTATCTCTCAAGTATACTGTATATATAAATACACACAAATATTCTCCCTTCCAGAGAGCAATACCACTTAAAAACTTTATTGTGTTTACTACTCAATATATAATGAGCACATAGAACATCATACTATAACTACTAACAATGTTTTTAAAGTATAAAACTAACCTCCGCTGCTCCTACAATGAGCAAGAAGCGTTTATTCTCTTTTCCCCTTCCCACACTATCCAGACCTCCATGACCTTCGAACCTCCTTCTATCAAGATTGAAATAACCCTTCTTTCTCTGTCTTCCATCCAAGTCTGTGAAACAGTCTTCATGCCCATATCTTAAGTGTACATCTTTTAGTATGCAACACAATCTGCAGGATATCAAAAAGACATGAGCTCAAATATCCAAATTTGGACCTAGATCTAGATTTTGAACATCCAAAAGTTTGGCCATAGCTGAATCTGGGGGTTTGGTCACGTGAAGATGGTATCAATTGCACCATTTAAATCTGGATCAAAGTTTGGATTTCAAGCACTTATAAAATTTAGGAGTGGTTGCAGCTGCTGTTACGGTTCATCTGTAGTATAAAGCCCCAAAGTATGAAAGAATTCAGTGTGGTGGCATTTGGGCCTATGAAAGAGAGAGAAAAAACTAGGCATGGAAACTAGCCAAATGACAGAACTGCTGACTTTCCAGGGGGAGTTTTGGAGGAAAAAAAATAAATTTGTTTGTGTGGGGGTGAAAATCAAAGGTTTATTTCACAGACTAATCTAGGCCCAGGTTCCATTTGCAGGAAGAAATGTTTCAAGTCGATTTGTACATCATGAAGATTAATCTGCTTAGTTTTAATATTTACAGTACACTTTTTAAAAAAAATAAAAATTGAAGATTTATTAATTTATAAAACATGACAAATATACATTACTGCACAAAGGAATTCTATTTTAAGCTTGTATCTAGGCATTACCAATCAAACTAATAGATTTAGCTCTCCTTAACTCTCAAGGGAGATAGCATCACATAATATAATTTCTTATTTATCCTAATTTGCTATTGCTGGTTTAAATGGCTACTCAATCCATGAAGTATGGTATCTTACATCAGACAGTAGCTAGCCAGCACTGTTTTTTTTTTTTTTAAACAAGCAAACCTTCAAACACAAATAGGCCAATGAATCCATATTATGGCCAAGATTTTTAAAAAAGGGTGCCTAAAGTTAGCCTTCAAAGCCCCTGTTAGAACACCTAAATGAATGGTATAATTTCCAGAAGTGCTGTCCCCTGCCCCAGCAGCTCCCACTTAAACCAATAGGAATGGGCAAATGCTCATCACTTTTGAAAAGTCAGTTCACATCTGCATGTCAGAATATGGATTTAGGACCCTAGTTACACACTCAGCTTTATAAATATATTTTTGTGCTACATATTTAAAAGGATTCATACAAAACTTTGTATCAGAAATATTGAAAATTATGTGTTTGGTATGTCTGGTCTACATGAATATTAGAAATCTTATAGCACTTCTTATGAACAAGAATGTCTATTATGTCAAATGTCCCAACCCCCATTTGCTCTGTCTACATGATTGATAAACAAAACCTTTTTGCCAAGTTCATTAAACTGAATTATCTGACCTTGACTGAAAGCTTTTTTAACCCCCATGTAGACAGTTTAAGCTGTTAGAGGTCAGGTCTACACTACAGACCTATGTTGGTATAACTATGTTGCTCGGGGCTGTGAAAAATCCCATCAACATAGCTACTGCCTCTCGGGGAGGATGGCTTAGCTACGCTGACAGAAGAGCTCTCTCCCTTTAGCATAGCAGTGTCTTCACTTAAGCACTACAAAACAGCCAAATCTCAATGAAATTGCATAGGACAAAGAAAAGACACATCTACAGAGCCCTGTAAATCCATGGATGCTCACTTCATATCCACGGATATCTGCATCAGTGGATGAGGTTGTATTATTTAGCATCTTTGCAGATCATGGATCAGATGCAGATCCAAATTTTTGTATCCACACAGGGCTCTAATAGTGAGATAGGGTGTGGGTGCAGATACATATGAAAGGTGGCATGCAGATCTCAAGTTGGATACAAGCTAATTATTGCAGATCGAGGATCCAAATTTTTGTATCTGCACAGGGCTCCACTTATCTAGAGGGGGACTCAACCTGCCTGGCTGCAAACAGATGCGAGAGCCAGCAATACGTATAAGCAGGAAAAGCAATTGTTTAAGAGACCAACAGCTCAAGGGAACCCTGATTTATTACCATATATCTACTACTAATCTAAGGTGGAATTTTTAACAAGGGTATCAGTATGCAGTCTGCTGGGTTTGGTTTTTTCTTTGGTTTGTGGAAATAATGCAATAGGTATTTTTAGAGAGTAAGCAATGGGTAAAGAGTCACCACAAACATTCCTGCTCAGTGCCCCCCAATGGCCCAGTGCCGACTCAGGTGAGAGCTGCTCAAATGAAAGTCACAGTTGAAAATGTGAGGCCACTTAACTTCAGGAATCTGATGCAATGGTGCTCGCATCCATGTTACATTGGCTGCCTGCACTGCATAGAGAGGGGGACACTTTTGCAAGGAAGCCCCACAGAGTCCAATTTAGCTCTAGCTGCCTCCCAGGATCCTCTCTCTCCCATACCCGTCCCTCAGAACAAGCAATGTCCTTTACCCATGCAACGTGCACGCCTTGCCTCCGCCCCGCGTACTGTGCACCCCCATGGCTGTCTCTACCCCATGCAGTGCACACACCCCCTCCGCTGCCCCTGCCCTCTGTGCATTTCCCCCATGGCCGCCGCTGCCCCATGCACACCCCGCCCCCATTGCTGCCGCTGCCCCATGCACACGCTGCCCCCCGCCCCAACGTTGCCCATGTGTACACTTTGCCCCCCATGGCTACCTCTGCCCCATGCACTGTGCACACCGCCCCCCATGGCTGCCCGTACCCCATGCACACCCAGCCTCCTCACTGACTACCCCATGCATGCACTCTGCCACTGCTTCGCCCTCCTCATCCGCCACCCCTGCCCATTGCCAACATGCAGCACCACCTCAGACCCCACCCCCGGCCTCCGCCCATGTACGCCCCTCCCGTGACGGTAACTGTGAGGTGATTACGCCGCCCCTGTGCACACGGCCCCACTCCGCTCCCGACGGCTTCGGTGACGTCACGGGGAGCCCCGCCCCTTCCTGCCTCTGCTCGAATCCCCGGCCCCCACCCCCGCCTCCTCCCTGTCCTCGCTCGCTCGCGCGCCGCCCGCCAGTGTGAGTCCAGAGAGCGGCAGCGCGCGGTGGCGGCGGCTGGCTGGCTGCTGGCTCTGAGCGGCCACTTCGAGTCAAGAAGCCTCCTCCTCCTCCCCCCTCCCTCCCCGGAACAGCGCGCGGCGGCGGCGGAACCGACAGATCGACACCAGCGCCGGTTTCTGCGCGTGCGGCGGCGGTGCTCCCAGCCGGCCCCGGAGCCTCGCGGCAGCAGCAGCAATAGCGCGACCCGGCGCGCGCGGAGCAGCGAGAGCCGCCCCCCCTTCGCCCGGCGTGTCTCGCTCCGCGCTGCTGCAGAAACAAAGGAGAGGAGCGGCGGCGGCGCGAGCGTCTCACCGGGCTGGGACTCGCCCCGCTCGCGCCGGGACAGCCACTCCCCTCCCCCCCCACGCCTTTGTCTGGCCGCCCGCAGCAGGACCGACCACCCGCCCGGGGCCCTCGCCAGCAGTCGCTCCGCGCAGGTCAGTGTCGCCCCGCGGCCCTTTGTGTCTCCGCCGGCAGCCCTCCGTGGGCGGGGGTTGGAGTGAGTGGGGAGGGTCGAGCGGCCGGGCTGGGGCGAGGGAAGGGCTCGGACGGTGCCGCGGGCCAAGCGTGCGCACCCCTGCTCCGGGGAGAAGGGCCCGCAGCCCCTCAGCAAAGCGGCCCGGCCCGGCCCGGGCGGGGGCGGCGCGCGGGGCTCTTAGCGGTTGGATCCCGGCCGCGGGCTCTGGAGGAGCCCCGGGGTTCGCGGGCCGCGGCTGCCGGGAGGAACAAAGAGCGGCGCGGGCCCCTGCTGGGGAAGCGGCCGGGCGGGCGGCGGCGCTGAGCGAGCGGCTGGGCTGGGAGCGTGACTCAGGGATTTGAGAGGGGCCCGGGCCCAGGCCTAGGGCGGGCGATGGCCGGGCGAGAAACAAGGCATGTTGCGGCTCCGGCTTGGGTAGCGCTGGCCCCGCCAGTCCCGCCCCCTGGCGAGAGTCTCCCGCCGCGAGAGGCTGGCGGCGCCGTTTCCTTTTGTCTCTTTCGCTGGCTCGGCGTAATTTTGTCATTGTCCATTTCGATGCGTGGTCGCCATGTATCTAAGGAGGCCTCGGAGCGCCTCGGCTCCTCTTTCTCAAGCGCAAAATGTCCCCTGGGTCAACCCCGTGTCTGTGGCCTGCCTTTTGGAGTAGGATGTCAGGAGAAGTAAGGTCACCCAGCCCATTTTGCCCCATCATTGACGCAACTCTCATGGATTTAGTGTTGATTTAGGTGTAGTTCTGATTTTTCTCTTTTCTTTTCCCCCCGTGCTGTCAGTTTTAAAATGGGAATTTATCTGGTATGAATATTGCGGTTTGGTTCTCCATGCAAAAGTGCCTTATTAACCATAGTTCATAGTTGCTGTTTTATGGTATTTTTATTAAGCCCACTCCGAATTCATTGTTAATTTTGATTATTAAAAAGTGCTTTGGAGTCTAGCGGTAATTCACCCAAAAATATCTCCTATAAGGGCTTCATCTGCTTACAGATGGTGGTCACATATTTTCCTGCCCTTGTTTAACTTGTGTAACTAGGTGCTGTCCAGATTACTGTAATAGAATGCTAATGCAAATTGCAAAACATAGTTCCTTCTGTCATAGGAAACAGCAGGGTTGAACAAGGATATCCGTAACCTTTTAGTTAGTCTCTTTCTTCCATCTAAAAAGGAACAAATTGTGATATGTAGGCAAGCCACCCACCCAAAAATGCTGAGTACTGTATGTGTGCATGCAGAGGAAGCGTAACAGCAGTCATCTTTTGGGCCTCAGATCACACTCAGCTGTTTTGTCTTCATGCTGTGTGTTAGAAATGGTAATGGCTGTTTGAGATGACTAGCCCATGATGCTGCATTTTGTAGGTAGAATTTAAGAATCTGTTTCCTTCTCTTCAGAGAGGAATCTGTAGTCATGTTAATTAGATTTTATATTTCCCCATTACAGTGGGTATATGCTTTGCTGCTTCAATTCTGTGGATTGTGTAGGAGTTGGCAACCTTTTGAGATATAAATAGAAGCTGATTTCAGAGGCTGCTGTTGAGGAGGTTTTGCCTGAGCCTGTAGTTCAGCCTGTCACATTGCAGCCTTGTGACAGGCGGAAGCTAATGCATTCACCCATGTGACCTAAGCTTCTGAGAAATATTAAGGAAAGCAGGCACACATGTTACTATTATAAGCTGGTTTTCTAGGAGGAAAAGAACTGAATGTGTGAAGTAAAGTGGATGACTGCTAAACTATAAAGTCCCATCCTAGTTGGCGATTGCTGATGTGTGACAAGCAAAACTCTCCTGTTGTAAAGAGCTTGAAACAATGAGGTTTATGAAACCCACGGTCATTTGGGCTTTCTCAGCATGTTAATCCAAAGGTACAAAGAGCATGATTTAGTTTTTGATTGATAAATACTTATTAATGGATGCTGATGGTGGTATATTTGTTTTCATGCTGATGTGTGCTTTTAAAGGAAATGGTGAGTCAGGTGATACTTGGACCTGGTACAAGAAGAAATGGCACAATTTCTTCTTGTACCAGGTCCATTTCTCAACAGTCATTGGAGAATAACAACGTGACCTTTTAATTAGGGGCATGTATCCCTAGTAGGGAAAGAATCTGCTGACAGGAGCCATGAAGGTTCTTGTATTTACATTCTATCCAAACAACTATTAAAACCTAAAAGTTAGATTTAAATAGTAAGTGGTGAAACATGTTTATTTTGAAGAGAAGCAAGTTGGAGTACCGGAGACTCATTAATGGATATTGACATGTTTCTGCTCATTAAAGGGGTCACCACTCACTTAAAATTAGCACTTCGGTCCTCTAAACATCCAAACTGTGAAACCTACAGTTACCATAGATTAGAAGAAAATATTTTCTGTATTTTTAGTTTGTTCATCTAGCAGCATTTTGTATGGTCCACTGTTTTTTGCTATATAGCTGATCACTTCCATCTGAAAGGATCCTTAAAATAAAAATAGTGGTTACAAAACCACAATTTGATAGGAGATGCCTATGGCAGGTGTCAAAAAAGTCTTGTTGTAATCAAGGTACTGAACTAGAGATCTAGATCAAGAGATGTCACAAACTACCTAAGTGACCTTGGGCAAGTCACCTAATTTCTTTGTCTTAATTCCTGATCTGTAAAAAGTACATGTAATCGCTCCTTTCTGCCACCTTCTGCCTTGTCTAGTTTGTAAATTTTCTGGGTCAGGGATTGTTTCTATGTGTATTTACAGCACTTACTATAATGGGCCCTCAATCTCCTTTGGAGCCCCAAGTGCTATGATGATGCTATATGGTAGCTGAAACTACTCTGGAATATCACCCATGGAAGATGCAGACCTTTAATTTACAGATTGTATGTTTTGATCCATAGCAAGCACTTAAGTATCAACATCAGACTGCTTGCCATTGTATTGGGGTGCTGTGAACCTTACACTAGACTTTTCAAATATCTAAAACTTATTTTGGATGTTGTTAGTAGAAAGGAAGACACTAATTTGGAAAGGCTATTTTGTCAAAATATCTAGTCTCCAAGTGTTAAAAAGTTCATTGTGCCCCAAAAGACGTATTGTTTTAAAACTTTATTTTTCTAATCGCTGAGTTTTAATATTTTAATTTGCCCTGGATTTGTAGCAGATCACTTGATTATACTGTGCTCAAGTTAGAATAGTGCTTTTGGGAACCAAGGATTCATTGGTATATCAGGTTTTCTACTAAACTTGCATTGCAGAGATTAACCACTAGTGAAGGTGAGGTATTTACATTGCTAATTTTTTCTCTTCATGTTATGCAGAGGGTGAGGGGTTTTATTATCATCCAGTGCCAGACATGGATACCTTGCTATAAACTTCTTGAGCCAGAGTACTTGGCTAAGCTTTAGAAAATGAGTAGGCTGTGTAAATGGGTGTATTTTAGCAGTCAAAGGCATCACTTCTTGCAAGATTTCTGTTCAAACCTGTTGCAAATACTGCTCTTAAAGCACTGAAAAATGAATTAGTTTCAGAAATGCCAGCTGACCCTGTATACTGAAGGTTCTGCACACGTGTTGCTGCCATTTAACTTGCAGTGTCAGCTTTCATACACAACAAGACTAGTTACTGTGATTTGGAAATTCCTCCTATAGTTAGTTAAAGTGCATATAGAAATTGACCATTTGCTAGTACTTAGTAAACTTTCCTCACTCCGATTCATGGATCCTATTATCAAAATACAGTGTTTGTAATTCATGGAACTTCTGAGTATTGAAATGATTCACGGCCCACATGTCATACAAGCAGTTTATTTGCTGTTTAGTCCATTGAGAAGTAGATTACACCAGTCAATTCTGGGAATTAATATACACAGATTTGGTGTGGCTTATTCAGCGGATCTGACCTCTTCAGGGATAGAAAATAGCCAAAGTCAGTGACAGGTTACACAATGTTTTTTTGTTTTTGTTTTTTTAACTGCTTGATGATGAATGAAGAGAATCTATTCATAAGGGTGCATAATTACTTGTTTTCTTCTTTCAACATATGCGGTATCATTAAAATATTTTTCTACTAGGATTTTATAAAGGTATAAAAATACCAATACTTTCCACTACTGCAACTTTACATAACACAATTGTAGCCTTTGTTAAGAATGCTGACATAATTTATTTCTTGAAAAAGTAAAAATACTAATGACTGTCTTATTCCAACTATGATTGATTTTGGTGACATGCCAGTTTCTAATGCAGTTTTCTGATTTTATTTACAGTACAGAGATGGCTCAGGAGACAAACCAGACCCCAGGGCCCATGCTGTGTAGTACAGGATGTGGATTTTATGGGAATCCTAGGACAAATGGAATGTGTTCCGTCTGCTACAAAGAACATCTTCAGCGACAACAGAACAGTGGCAGAATCAGTCCAATGGGTAAAGCTTTATTAGGAAAAATCATATCTGAGATGGCTGGAATTGTAGGACAAATGTTGGAGATGGGGACATCTGAAATGGCTATAATGAAAATAAGCAATGAATTGGGGAGGGGGTGAAGAATGTTGAAGGAAACAATGCTTACATATTTGGCAAAGAATAAAAATACGTGTTAATTTGTACATTCAGGACAACACACTATACTTGCTGCCCCACTGCACCCTAGTTTATTTCACATCTCTGCTGAGCACTTGAGCCGAATATTTAGATGATCACTTCAGTTGTATTTTATTGGCATGCAGCTTTAAGACAAATGAAGCAATCTAATTGAATATCAAGTAATTGGGTGAGAACAGTTGAACGAATATTGTATAGAAAAGTACTTGAGTAGTTGACAGTAAGTAAATATGTAGACTATAAATTAACTTCCAAATTTCTGTTGCATAGGAACAGGCAGTGGTTCAAGCAGTCCTACCTCAGACTCTGCATCAGTACAGAGAGCAGATGCTAGTTTAAACTGTGAAGGTGCTGCCGGCAGCACATCTGACAAATTAAGGTAAGTTGTAGGTTACTGTTTTGAGGCTAAACTGAGTTAAAGCCATAAAACAAATAGAGGATTTATACCCAAAACAATCATGGCCTAGGCATACTGATATCAACTTATTACAGTTAGTTTCTGGAGGAATAAATAGCTGACATACTGTGCCTGGTGGAGAACTATAATTGACACATGGTTTTGTGAATTTGATTGAAGACACAGTGGTAGCATTTGAGAATTCTGATGTAAGTGGTATACAATGTTTGGCCTTGGACTGCTGGATATTACAAGAACACTTTCTTGATTCTTAGCTGAATGGCAGTTTGCTACATAGCTCCCTCAATTTTCCAAAGTAGTGTTTCTCAATCTTTTTGATACTGGAGACCGGCTTGCTGCATTCTGAGATGTCAGGGAGAGCTTAAGGACCAGCACAGGTCCCATGGACAAGTCATTGAGAAACACTGAGTGAGTGAGTGAAGTAATTATTAAAAAAGCATCTTTCATTACTTTCTTTAAATATGGTAGAAATTACGTTTATAATATATCATTAATGGTGAAACAAATAGTCTAAACTATTGAGAATATTTAAGTAGAGTTTGGACAACAGATGCCTTTAGTGTAAACGTAAAACTAACATGAATTACTTTTCTCATTGTACGTAATAGAAATGTGCCTGTTGCCGCCTTGCCCGTAACACAGCAAATGACAGAAATGAGCATTTCAAGAGAGGAAAAAGTAACACCGAAAACAGAGACGACAGAGCCAGGTGTGCCTTCAAATTAATTTTGAATACCATTAGTGACTTTTAACAGAAGTTGACCGTTTATATTTTATCTTCTCTTCAGTAGGTCTTTCCCTTACATCATAACACTGTCATGAAAAAAATGTTAAAAACTCAAGATGGTTGTTCTCAATACTTAAGTGTACATTTGTAGTGCAGATAAAAATAGCTGGGGCTAAGCTTGACCATTGGACAGGCACCCAATTCCCATTGAAGAATTTGACAAGAGGGCAAGTTTTGGCACTTAAATGTTCAGTTTAAATTTTGAAACACGTAAACATACAATTCTAAAAGGAAAATCGTGTGTAAGGGAAAAGCAGGGTGCTAAAATTAAAGGATCGAAACTTCTGTTGAAAATCTAGGAGTGGCTTTACTTTGTCTCAAATTTCTTTTGGCTTGTGGAAATCAATATGGCTTCTTATATTCAGCCATAGTGGAGAAGGAGATGTTTTCTAAAGTGCAGCTTTATGGAGGATAAATAATTACTTGAACTTGTTGGCTAAAATTTTTTTTAAATATATTTATTTTATAACTCTTACCCAGGGCTGTGCTTTTACTCTAATGCTTGTGACAGACAAATCTGTTGAAGGACAGACTGATCAAGTACTTGTTGATATAATTGATCCATTGTTCTTGAGTTGGAGTGAACTTAATAGTTTGGGCCATGTTATGTTTATAATCCAAGTGGTTACTTTAGAAGTTGTACTTTTTTGCAGATACCTTATGATATTTCTAAACTAAAGAAAAATTAAAGCATTACTTTTTTTTGTGAAAAGCAGGCCTAAACCAACAACTACCAAGTCCTTGAGTCAATATTTTGTTAAACTGCAACCTGTAAACTTGATTGATGTAGACATTATTCTACAGTTACCAACCCCAATGTGATCTCTTTTCCTTTCACGCCAAATGGGAGTCTCCTTTAAAATACATAATTTATTATAGTGTTATAAAATTGGTGTTTATGCTAAATGCTGCCATAGTTTTATAAGAAACTTTTCTGGGGTATTTACACAAAATTATCCTTTTTCAAAACTGGAAAAATCTGAAGGTGAGGAGTTGCAGGAAGATTACATTAACTAACCATTTATTTCTGTCTAGCCCCCGCCCCCCGTTTAAGCTGCTCTAACATCTTGCATTAAATTGTTTTGTATTCATACTTAGTCTCTGGCTATTTGGGATGTAAAAGACATGTATCGATAAGATGATTCTGTGACATGGATTGATAAATACAAGTGTATTTATTGCACTGATCCTTTATGGGATATATACAGAGTTTAAGGAGACTTTTTTTAATAAACTATGCAAGTTTCAAATTATCAGTGTAACTCAGTTTTCTGCCTTTTTAACAATACATCTTGAAAACATACCTGAGTGCCAGTGAGGAAGGAAACAGTACATGTAAAATATGGTGGTAATGACAGTGTGACAAGTGAGTCGCATTAATTTTTTTTGAACTGTTAAGAATTTTCAGTTACCAAACTGCAGAAGTCCATCTTTGAAACTAGTAACTTGTAAGCCTCTGATCTCCTTGATGATCAACAGAGACAACTAACTGACACCAAAAATTATGCTATGCAAAACAGGACTCTAGTCTTTCTATGCTAACAGAAGCTGCTTGGAGAAAGTTCCTCATAAAAAATATTTTGTTAAAAATGTTATCAATTTACAAGGCAAATAGCAAATGCATCTGTGGAACTCAAACGAAGGGTTCTATTGAAGTTTAACTGAATTAAAAAGCCTATAACTACCAGGAAAACCTTAGTGTTTTTTTTCTTCTTTGAAATCTTTACAGTGGCACTCTTCCAGCATATGTGGATCTTTAGGAAAGCTGCTGTCTGTTTGTGTTTTTCACCAGTCCATCCTCCATAAGCTCCACACATGGCCATTCCATGGGTATCTTAAAGCCACTTTTGCCAGACCAAAGAATCTAGCCTCTAATTTTTTTGCTTATCAAGTCCTTATAGTATGCCTACTGTAGTATCTTAGCACCTTTCAAAATGGAATAACTAATGTGCAGACTATTCACGTCTTTCTTTTCTTCCTCCATCCAGCAGTAACGTCTCGGATTTGTTAGAATTTTTACTCTGCCCTCAAAACAGGAGGGGGGGGGAAAGGTCATGGGGGAAATAGTGTGTTATGAGAAAACTGTAACAAAGAGATTAGACTAGTCTGGGCAAGATTTAGGTTCATTGTCATCCACCACTCTTTAAAAGAACATCAGTACGCAGGCTGGCTGAAAAGGCTCTGGCTGCTCCTCTTACTAATCTTGCCCTGTCTGAGTCTGTATAGTCTAGCAGTATGACAGTTGTTTGCGGAGATCATGATCACAAAGGAAAAAGGTGTCCTCTGAACAAATTGTCACAGCCCATTTAACATCTTGAGGATAAATACTCGGACTTGATCCATTCATTTAGTGGATAGTCATTAGAGACCTGAGCACCAGTGATATGTGTCCTTCAACTTTTGCCAGCATGTGGATTTGTGGGTGTGTGCCCAAATACAACAGTCTGGTGGTCCCAGGTGCATGGAATCCTTTGGCTTGGGTCAGACTTGTAACTGACAGGATGCAATATTCTGGCCAGCTATAGGTAGAAGGGTGCTTTTCTTGTTCCTGTTGGAATTTAGCTGTCTAGTATGAGAGTCCAAAACCACATACCATTTTGGTTACAGTAGGAAAGATACTTTTTGTTGGAAACAACTTGTTGATCTTCTCATTATTTCCCTCTACCCACTGTCACTTCAGTTTTCCCAAGATTGAACTTCAGTCAGCTGCTCCTCCAGAGATAAATATTACCCAGGTACTGGGATAAATAATGTGGGTATTACTAGCATATGAGGTAAAGACATTTTGAGTATCTCTGTGTATTGTAGGCACTTCAGACTATGGCACCTGGCAATCTTGTAGATTGCTAGAAGCTTGTAGATGTCAGAGTTGGGGAGAGAATGGTAATGCTCCATAAACAGTCTATCAGGAAAGTGTTGGCAAATAGGGTTTACCTACATCTACATGTCCCAGTTTTTCAAGTAACCGAAACTTTATTTTATCTGTTATTTTCAGCTGTTTTATTTTGTCATTAATCTAGATTATAAACTGTTAGAGCAGGGTCTGAACGTGCTGTATATGCTTAGGATGTTATTTTCAGATGTCTATGCTTTAAAAAAAGGCAAAATGTACCTCATTCAGAACTACTCGGTGTGAGGGGGGATGTCAAAAAGACGTGTTTTAGTAATAAGTGCAAAAAAAATCATCCCTGTTTTTCATTTTAAAGTAACAGTCTTGCCCTTTGTAAAACTACATTGCACTTGTGGACATACAATCCAAAAAAAGCTTGTTGCATGAAATTAGACTCCGTAGGGACCCTAAAGCTTCATGGGAAAAGCAACTGAAAATTGGCTTTAGAGTGAGTCACTTTAGCTTTGTTACCTTCACTTCCATACTAAATTTATTGTAGAACAAGAATGTCTGGGTTCAGCACAAATGTGGACTGTTCTTTTCTAAATTATTGGAGGAGTACTTGTATGGGAAAGTGGGGAGCATTCTCATAGGAAAAGTAACTGTTCTCTGACTAAGGATGTTTCATACAGTTCTGTGCTATGAGCTCTAATGGTGATTCAGAAATTCAGCTGATATTGCAGTTTTAGGCCTGGCTTACACTAGAAAATTAGATTGGCATAACTGTGTCTCATAGTTAAACTGACCTAAATCCCTGTGTAGACAATGCTAAATTGACAGAATTCTTCTGTCGGTTTCGCTATCACCTCTTGGGGAGGCAGATTACCAACAGGAGAATCTTTCATTGATATAGGTAGTGCCTACGCTGAAATGCTACAGCAGTTGTAGCACTTCCGTGGAGACAAGACCTAAGTCTTACCTGGCTACTGTTAGATTGGAAAACCCATATTAATCTCACATTTATTACAAACAGTATGCTTTAATCTGGATTGTGTTAATTGTGCAATAAGTATTGTATAGTTCAATGCTTTCAAGGCTTTGAATTTTTTATTTAAAAAAATTAAGTAAACTCATGTACAGTTGATTAAAAAAAAAAAGACTGGATGATCAAAATGCTTTACTTATTAAACACTGGGGGAGAATTATACACTTGACTCACCATGTGACTTGAAATTTAAACTTTCCTGTGTACATTGATGTTCAAAGTTGCTTACATGGCCCTTACAGTGTATTTGACACTTCCCATTCATAGACTTCAGTCCTTTATGTAGGTGAGTAAGCGTTATTTAAATTTCTCTTTTTTGTATCTGTAAATGGTGAAGTGGCTTGAATCCATACACCTGACTGTCACTAAGTGCAAGGCTGCAATAGACACAGCTGCAGCTTTATAGCTGTAGACATCAGTATTAATATAAAATAACCTTACTCATGACATTGTATATGCTATGAATGTTGTGTAGGTTCTGGAAAAAGAATGCAGTGTCTTGTTGTACCTACATTCTTCAACAAATGTTGATTACTGAATTATTTTAAATTAATTTGGAGTTCTCATTTCAGTTTGCTTTATTTTGTATTCCTTTTCCATAGTTGTTACTCAACCAAGTCCATCAGTTTCTCAACCCAGTACTTCTCAAAATGAAGAGAGAGCTCCTGAATTGCCCAAACCAAAGAAGAACAGATGCTTCATGTGCAGAAAGAAGGTTGGCCTTACAGGTATATGATAGGACTTTGTCAGTACTTAACAGCTTTTGTTAACTAGTGTTTGCCTTGACTAGTTCTCAGGGTTAAACTTTGTATTTTGTGAAACTCATTTGGGGTAGGAAGCGTTCCAAAATTCATTGGGATGAAATCCTGTGAAATAGCGGATATGTTTCTGAAATACATGAAATCTTTGTTCTTCCTATATTGTTGTTAACAGAACAGTTGCAAATATTCGGTTCCTTGTCTGTAGTGACCAAGCCTTAAAATTTCAGCTTAACTAGAGCTGAAAGTCACACTGCTTCCTTTTGTTTGTACAGGGTTTGACTGCCGATGTGGAAACTTGTTTTGTGGACTTCACCGTTATTCTGACAAGCACAACTGCCCATATGATTACAAAGCAGAAGCTGCAGCTAAAATCAGGAAAGAAAATCCAGTTGTTGTGGCTGAAAAAATCCAGAGAATATAAACTAATCCACTTGCGAAAAGACTGACTTTGTTTTTATTTTAATATATCCTAGGAAAACATTAAAGGGCAGATGCATGGCCATTTTCTTTTGATGTTCTCCAGAGTTTTACTTCAGTCTTGTCTGTCTTATTGATATTTCAGGATGTTTGGGTGTTTGTTACAGGCAGAATTGGATAGATACAGCCCTTTGAAAATGTATATGCCCTCCCCAGAATAAAATTGGATGACTTAAGACCTGCACAGAATGATAGAAGTGCACAGAGGACAAATTGTCTAGTTCACATGTGCCAAACAAATGTGTAAAATCTGCATGTCTGCAGCAGATCTGCCTTTTGAGAATGTAATTGAGGTATATCATCTTTGGTTAGTGTTATGTGCCTGTTGGAGGGGAAAAAAGGATACACCAGAAAAAAGTTGGCAGTCTACTTCTACCATAGTTAAATCTTATATCTTTAATTTCCACAATTCATTGTTTTGAAGCAGAATGTAGCTTACATAGAGGATCCACCTTTCAGCGAGGAGTGTTGGTGCCATATTTAACCTATAAAGTTGTTTAATAAATGCAGTGGGAAAAGTGAGAAATTCTGAGACTTAAAGGGTGAACAGCGCTGGAAATGACTACATTAAATAGTTCAAATTCATCAGAGCAGGTTCCCAAAGGAAATGTCCCTTTAGAAACTTTATGAACTGGCCTGCAACAGGAGGTTTGTCTGCTTTACTCTTGCATAGCTAAAAATGTTGTGTAGCACAATGCTGTAATATTTTTCTTTACAAATGAAAAAAGCTACTTGTTTCTAGATTTACCACAGCAATTCTATCAAGTAACAATATGTTTGAATCTAAGTTGCAAAGATATTTGAGCAGTTTAATTTTTCATGCATCTTAAGTTGGGTTCAAGAGAATAAGAGCTTTTTTTTTAAATTTAATAGTTTTAAAAATGTAGTAAGATGGCACCATTCTGCATGGAAAACTGTACCCAACATGGCTGCTGTAGACTTAAGTGGTACCTGATACCACTCTGAGGGCTGCTTTATCATTTTTAATTGTATTTGGGTGTAGGACTGTAGTGTTCTTGGGTGTATTGCATGGGCTGCATTATCTACAGCATTGTACAATAACTCTAGAAAAGGCAGTATACTTCACTGATGCTTGTCTGGTAATATCACTTCTGTGTTATAATGGAAGTTTTTTTTGTGATGTATGAAACTTGTGTTTTTTATATAAACCAGTACAGTTTAGACTAGTGTTGTGGTAATGCCTGTTCTCATCTGTAAATAGTTAACTATGTACACAAGGCGCTACTTCTGATTTTTATTGCAGTGTTCAGTCTTAGTTTTTACTTCACTATTAAAAGCATCAGGATTTTGCTTTAAACCTTGTCCTTCAGTTCTGAGTTATTAGATATGCAAATGTGTACAGATAGTTCATATTTATGTATTGCACATAATCATGCTACCCAGCATCTCTGCTATATTGTATTATGTAAATAATAAAATCATGTACAGAGGGAAATAATTCCTTTTGTTATAGTTCATTGGGTTTTCAGTTACTGGGTATCCTGAGGCTTAGTCTTGTGGATAGGAAAGCGCTGAAACTAGTTTCTACTTCTAGATATATGTGGACATTGTTTTCTATGTGCCTTAAGTCTGCATATTTCTAACCTGTTGTTTGGCTTTCATTTACCAATTTAAGATGGCTTCTTTGGGTGAGAAAAGCATGGCTGGCAGATGGAATACAAACTAACTTTCTTGATGGCCAGATAATTTCAGCAAATAACAGCAACATCATGTCTGCAGGGAAGAAGGAAAGCATTAGCTGTGAACTTGAAGGCTTTTTTCTTGCTGCTTTGCCTACAAATCTGTTTCCAGTGGATCTCTGGGAACACATAACTAGTATACTGACAGCACCATTTTATCCAAACCTCTGAATGCAGGAGCATTTGCACTGGGCCTCTGGGAACTATACCTAAATGTGGATTTCAAATACGGGGCTGTGAGAGTTGCCCTTCCCAACTACGCAAAGGAGCAACAGGTTGGTGTGCATGGCACATGGTAACTTGTTGGAAAGAGGCAGACTTCACCAATGGATAATACATGGGAATTTCTTGTAATGGAAACAGAGATAGAAGTTGTCGTCCATCTGGTCTACTGACTGCATGTGCTTGCTTATTTCCACAGCACATTCTTGTGACATGGGAAAGGGGCTTGCTCAGGAGCTTCACATGCCAAGCTGAGGATAATCTATATTGGTATAAGCCAAAAGGAACCACACTAAAGCAGTGAAAAGTACCATTTCTCCAGCCCTGGAATTTGAAGTAGAAAGCACAAGGAGGTCTGTTACCTTCAGATCCTGAGAAGTAGAGATTTGCAGATGGATATTTTGAAGAGAATTCAGGTTGGGAGTTTGTGGGTAGAGACCCCTAATCATAATTATGCCATCAAGAACAGTTTGTGAAAACATGTCAGTGATGTCGTGTTAGTATGACATAGGGGTTATCAAAGGAAGTATTGGACACTTGAATTCAATACTTCACGAGTTTAAATTCATGTGATGGGTTTCTCAAAAATCCCAACTGAGAGACATAGTTTACATGATTTCCTCACCTTTCTCAGACAAATGCCTATCCCCTTGACTTGTAAGGTGATTAAGTGTATTGTTTGGGAGAGAAGAGGGGAACAGTGGGAGAGAAGTAAATCCCACACTGATCCATCCAATCACATTTAATCTACATGTGAGCTTGTTACGGGTGGGGTTTGAGTATATATGAAAATTATACAGTACATTTTTCAACTTGTGGGGCTTGAATCTTTCACTAAGAAAGCAAAAAGGTGGTTAATATACCACTTCAGATAAAATTAACTGCAAACCAAAGTGCTGCCCCAATGAATGTGTTTTAAAAAAAAAAAAAAAAACCATAACTTGAGAAGATAGCCTCAGTCATGTGTAGATGAGTGCTATAAAACACTTTACACAAAGCTTGCCATTAGCACACAGGTCTAATTTATCGCTGGAATTCTTTTGTGCAAGAATCCTGCTCAGCACAGCCGGGTCCAGGCCTTTGGCAAGGTGAATGTGGCTCCCTAATTCTTTGCCCTGCCCCGGTGCAGTAGCCCAATCTAGTGGACACCAGCTGGTAGGAGATAGCTGTACCCACTGACTATCCTCAGCAGTGCATGAAAGGTCAGTTTCTCTGCTGAGTTTTTTTGTTTGTTTTTGGAACAAAGGGGTAGAACATCTGGTCTGCTGTACTAATGAAGCCAAATTCAGGCATATGGGATATTCTGCATTAACCCTTTGTTATTTGAATTGTATTGGTACTGAAATAACCATACTACTGATTTTAGAGCTGTAATTCCACTTAGTCTGTTAGTAGACCAGCTCTAGCTTTCATTTCACATCCTCATGCAGTGTAGCACATGGCATCATATCATGCTTTATGAAAACTTATAAAACTTCCTTATAAAGTAATGTTTTCTAAAAGCATGAACATTCATATTCCAGCAGGGCCTTCAATGGTATGCTTATGTGACTGAGGCCAGAGCTATTGGCTAAATTTTATGCCATGTGTTGTATTCATTGTGTACTTCCCCTAATTGTACACATTAAAACCTCTTAATCAAAATTCAAAGACCATTAAATGCCCAAATGAGAGGAAGAACTGTTTAACATACATTACTATGGGGATGTAATTGTCTACGTGTACTAGTGTAAACACCGAGGAGGAAGGTATATTCTTTAGCTTGTCGTGAAGGGTACAACTATGAGCAAAGGCATTAAGTTTAAAAAGGGGTAACTTCTGTCTTTATATGATAGACTTCGTAATAGTGAGGTCTCACTATGGGATATTCTTAAAGAAAATAGCAGCAGTCCATTGCCAGAGATGCTTAAAATTAATCTGGATAAATTTCTCTCAGCAGTAGATTTTCTAGCTATCTGGCATTGGCAAAAAGATGAAATCGTTGCCTAATAGAAGTGTGTGTGTTCTATATGATCCAAACACATAAGAGCAATCCACTATAGTACTTTCTTTAATAGGTGTTAATTATTCTAATTAGAGGGCTAGCTTGACAATTTTTCTGTGTAAATCAGTCTTCAGATTTAAATTCAGATAGCTTCAGATAGCTACAAACAGGAAAACCACTAGCCAAGAAAGAAACCTGATCACTTCTCTTGATGCTAAACCTCATTTAACATTAGACAACTGTGGCTGAGATGTGTTTAATTGCAGAGTGCAATATAAACATGTCTTGGAGAAGTATCTTTTATAATTCCCAATGATCAGTTTACTTTCTAGTAGTGACCAGCACTTGCTAATGCTGTACAACCACAGGAAGACCTAGAGGAAGAATGTATAAATAAGTGGTCAGGCTCATGATACATGTTTTGAGAAGTCTAGATAATGGGGCTGCTTTAGGAAAAGAGCCTAAAGGGTCTGGGGATCTCCATAGTCTTCCCCTGGCAAGCTATTCCTAACTGCTGTTGCTATTCTCTAAATGGAGGGGGCAGGACAGGCTGCTAAACACTCCCTTCCTAGCTGCCAGCATAAGGGAGATGTCTGTTTTTCCTAAACCTTTGTGATTGCCAGCTGGTGTGTTGGCCGTTTGGGGCTGCTAGGCATAAAACAAATCTGAAAGGCCTGACTTGTTCCTAGCAACCTCTTTTTGTATGCACTTGGTGCTTGGAAATGCTTCCTAATCCTATTAGGATAAGGATCCTAAATACAGATTCATAAATATTCTAGATATAATCCTTAATATGGGTTAGAACTACTAGTTTAGGAATTGGTGCCTAAATAAACACAACCACAAATAGTTTTGGTTTGCACTATGTATATATGGGGATAATGACTAGGTGTACTTGTACTTTCCTATTTTACCAACAATTTAGGTTTTTGCTCCCAAACTTAGAATGAAAGGTCCATGTCCTAAATTCTTAAAGAAATTGGCCTTTAGATTGCTGTGATTCAATGCTCTGATTTAATGCTGATCTATTCTAGACTTTACTGCCTGTCAGGGAGATGGATTGTCTACAGTGATGGGAGAACCTCTCTCCTTGCTGCAGTATCAACAGGAATATGCTACAGCGGTGCAGGCACTGCTACAGCATTTTAAGTGTAGACATTAGGTTTCTGACTTTTCAAAAAACCTTGCATCGCATCCCAGAGTATAGCCTAAAAAATTATACTTGTACAGCTTTCTAGAAATATTTCTTGCAATAGAATCAACTTTAAATTGCAAAATTTGGTAATTTTAACTTATAAATAGTGTAGCTGTCAAATCTTTCATTTAGCTACCTTCACAATGTACTTTTTGCATTTTTTTAGTCTTCATCCTTAAATGCTATTTTTGAAATGACTGAAACAGCAGACTTGACTACAGCAATCACTTAATATTCTTTTGCTCTGTTAGATAAATGAGAGCCCCTGAAACTTGGGGTGATATATTATCATTCACAAATAAATTACACTAAAAAATCGGGAGGGGGAGGGAGGAATGACCTGATTAAGTTAAATAAAATCAAAATATACTTTGGTTGTGATGAATTCATTGTATGCAAAAGTTAATGCAATATAATAGTAAAAGATCTGCACTATAAATTAATCTGTATGGGGCAATGGCAAACTGATGAAGGTGAAGACTGTTTAGTTTCATTGGTGCCTATTGAGCTAAGGTAACCATAAACTCCTTTATAGTGCAGTATATTCAACATAACAGAGATGTAAAGGAAAACTTGACTTTTCAGGCATCAAACGTGGGATCTGAAAGATGTACGAAGATGTTTATACATTGCAGCACTTATAAGTAATCCCACACATGATGTTTAAAAAGATAGTGTTTTGTAACTTAATTTTAAAGGTCCTTGTCCATTTGAATGCATACCTTCAGGCTAAGGCCTCTATCCCCTTCAATTTTGGTTGTAGAGAGAGGAAAAAGGGATACACTACTTACTAGTTTGGCCAAAATTCTTTAGTGGTATATGGGAGCCAACATGGCATTACTCCTCCCCACCGCCCCATTTCCAATCCTGCAAAGATTCCATCAGGCAAAGTGGAGATTTGGGACCCTGCACTACTCAAGAGGGAGCGGTGGTGCCATGAAGGAAGGAGATGACTTAAGCCTGGTCTTCACTTGTGTAGTCTATTTCAGTTAGGACTCATTTTTTTTAGTGAAATAGCTATAATGGTAACAGCCATGGTATGAATGCAGTTATTGGTATAAAGGTGTCTTTTATTGGTATTATTCCCCTTCCTGTGCCATATCTGTACACTGGTATAACTGTCCACACTAAGGGATTCATGCCACTTAAACTATACCACTGTAGTTAAAACTGTACAGCTTTCCAATGTAGACAAGCCTTTGGGATTATGGTGGATAGTCTTCTGCAGGTGTCCTGAGATCTATGGGAGCTATCTGGCTTTTATAACATGACGTGAGGGCAACTGTATGCCCTCAAGACCAATGTCTATCTAACTGGTCCTTCCACAGAGAGCCAGGCAGTAATATTTATAATAAACTTGGAAGGCTGGCACCTCAAACCCACTATGCCATTCCCTGGCAAGAGTGGTTGTCTGTAATATCTTTACAGATGTCTTTGCAAGTGCTTGGTGTCACCACAACATGCACAGTATCCCTATGTGAGTGCCTATTTATCATAGCGAACCTGTAAAGATTCTGTTGGCAACTCCAGCAGCTCTTATCTTAGGCTTACACTTGACAGAATTTTTTAAAAAGCTCTTTTTTACATTTTCAGTCTGACACAAATTTTACTTTGGGGAATGGGTAGTGGGAGGTTTGTCAGTCCCCTGCACTGTAAGAGGCAGAGCCAGAAGTTTTTGATTGGCTGTGCTGATTCCTCCAGAGAACTTCTCCCACTACAGAGCCCTTCCAGAAGTTTCCCTGCCTCCAAGTAGCGTACTCAGATTCAGATGCTCTGTAGAATGTCCGTACCATGATTAACTTGGTTTTTTTCCCCTTTTTTCTAGGGTCTATTTTCCTCTGTTCTCCACTTGGTAATGCAGGGTAACTGCCTTTGGAAGGGCCATTAAAATTACTTAGTAACACACCAGGCAATTGTGGGGACTTTTACCAAGCTCTCCCCCCATATTAGCTGTGTTAATGGCCAAAAAGCAAAAAAGAAGGGAAAGTGCAGGGTCGGTGCTCCGTATCCTTGGCTGAGTGCATCAAAGGGGAAACGTGTTCCTTTTATTTGCCAGTCTTGTTACTATTGCAGTGAGAAAGCCCAAGACTTTGTTGTAGCCTCTGATGGTTTCCCATTCAAACAATCGCCACTTACAGGTAAAAAAGAAACTGACAAGACAGCATTTTGTCCTATCTGTGAATAGAGACAAAAGGCTGTAACAGAGGAGAGAGAAGACCTGTGTCCAGTTACTGAGACTACCCCTGATGTAACACGGTATGCTTTCATGGATGTTTGGATCATGGTTCTTGAGAAACCAGCCCTCTCTGCAACAGACTGAACTTTGTAGGGGATGGGAATCTACTTTATGAGATGGGAAAGATAACTGCTGATAAGCATAGACCTAGGTTCTTGTTTTCTGATTATTTTTAATGTATTCGAACTATTTGTTTCCACCACTTTCATTTCTAATTAACTAATTCTATTTAATTAATTCTAGTTAAATCTTTCTTCAGTAAACCTACTTTTGTTTTATTATATATGCTCAGAAGTGCGGTGTGGTTTACAGGAGAGGTGGCTTAAGGCAAAATGGATCAACTAGGATACCGTGCACCTTTGGATGTTGAGAATCAGGAGTTTCTTGACTCTTGTCAGGCTGGATACCATAATGAGACTATTCTAAGAGACTCTGGGATTGGGCTGCCCCCTTGTTAACCTGCAAGGGGAAGTTAGGACTGACATAGTTCAGAAGACAGCATGTGAGTGGCTGAAAGGCTGATAGTGTTGGGGAGCTGACACTGACCTTCCAAAAGAAAACCTTCTTGCTAAAGGCAAGAGCTAATGAGATGAATCACCATCTGAACAGTTTTGCAGGGCAGCAATCTTGGGCATCCCTGCATACCTTCACAAAATTCTATAATGTTGATAGACCAGTGAAGTGAAGGGGAAGCAGACCATGTCAGAAGGAAGCTGTGACCCATAACTCATCTGTGGCCCACCCAACAATTGATAGTGACATGTGGGAGGGTACTGCTGATACAAAACTCCCATCACTACTGAATGTATAGACCCATCTGCTGAAGTGAGATTGAGAAAATTTGTCTCACTTATCTGCAAATTTTAATTCTGGGGGGGGAGGGAGAGAGATCCACAAATTCATCCCACACTACTTTTCATTTCATTCTACCGAGAGGTGTTTTTTCAAGGGTGTTGCATTGGTTTCCCCCCATTTCAGAGAAATTTGATGCACACTCATGTGCTTACATTTAATCTATGACCCAGTTAATACATTTTTGTCAGGTTGGACATCTTTACTTCCAAATTGTTGGGCAGATTTATGAGCTATTGTTAATGTGTTTGAAAGAATGTTTTATTTCAATGTAACAGCAGCTTTTGGAAGTGACTCTGGAGAGGCTCTTCACTGACGGGAGTTATCTGGTGAGTCAACCCAGCCAATCAAAAACTTCTGACTCTACCTTCTATAGTGGGGAATTCTGAATGACCCATAACTCCTGAATTTATTCACCTATCCTACCGCGAATGAAAATTTCTGGGTGAGACAAATGTTCCCATTAGCCTCCTCACAAAAGATGGATTTATAATGAAACCCTAAACAAAGCTTAGCTGCAGTCGTGCCAGATAGAGAATGTATATACATATATTATGTATGTGTATACAGTAAGCAGAGTTATCATACAAATATTTAATTAATATGAGTTTGGGAAGACCACATTAGTCACAAGGGTAAATAAAACTTTTATATCCCAGCACACGTTCATGAATTTTGTACATGCTGTGTCCATCAGTCTCATGCTACCAAAGATCAGTTACAGGATAGCTGACTTACAATGTAAGCCAAATGACACAGAAACAAAACCTGTGACACTTGCTCAGCATTCCTAAGAAACCCTACAATAACAAACCAGCATGGGGACTTGAAAGAGGAAATATACGCTGAATAAGGATATCCATTTCGGCTTTAAGTATTCAAGGGTATTACATAGGGCTAATTTCTACTGAAACTTAAGTAGAGGAGCTAGTGAGGTATAGCCCCACAAAACTTCAATGTACTCTACATAATGGACCATATGAAATTACCACTCAGTACTGAAAATAATACATGACAGATTTGAACAGTACTAAAACAGCAGTCTAAAAAGGAAGCCTAATCTGGAGGCGGGGGAAGGAGAATGACAGTGATAACCTTGTCAGAGAATTTTAGAAATTACAAACAAAGATCAAAGTTCTTTGCTATGAGTGCAATAAGCATCAATTACTGCAGTGATGGGGAGTCAAAATCCACCAGAAGAAAATTTTATATGTAGTTTTACTTCTCAGAGCTTTGATATAACTAGTATGGTTTCCCCTTGGCATTGTATGATATGCAGCAGAATGCATACTTCAGCAGAATGTACTTTGGCCTTTAAATTGCTAATTAAACGTTAACCTGCTAATGGCCAAGAAGTCCTGTTTTTGTTTTAATTTGCTATGTTCAATTGAAGAGAATACATGGACAGTTCTTGTTTATGCTGAGAGCAAATTCATCTGAGGAGACAGCAGTGCAGTCATTGGAAAAGAAAGGAAATCAACAGCAAGGAAACAAGCCTGCGGTCCAGATTCTTCCTTTTCCCATCCACAACTCCAATCTAGTTCAATGGGAGAAACGTGTCAATGTGTAAGAATGAAAGCAAGCAGAATTTCACCTGAAGCTTATAATAAGAAAATATGTGGTGAATGATTAAGGAAAAGGAGATGGTCCAAATGCTTAAGGGCTTGGGCAGATTAGAAAGAGTCAGGGTTATCACAGTGCAGACAGGCTATAAAAAATAATCTTAAATGAGAGTGGATGTCTGTGAAGGGTAACATCAAAGAGGAGACATGGGAACACACTATAAAGGGGAATGGAGTTGTAGTGAAAAATTAGTATCCCTTACGAGATGTGAGAATACAGATTAGAAAACTGATATCAAATAGGACTATTGACAAAAAAAGGAAAAATCAACACATAATGTATATAAGAATCATGGATGCAGGGGAGAAATCTCATCCGGTACCTACCATTCTCCAGTGAGCCAGCATTCTATACTTTTAGTCTTATTCATGAGACAATGAATCACTGCAATCATCACTTTGCATGAATTAGTTGGGAAAGTGCATGGAATATGCTTTTCTTGCATAAATTACCATTTTTATTATACATTGTTTTTCTTCTGCATATTCTCCTTACAGGCCCCTCAGGGGCATAGTACAGGATTCCTAAAGCAAGCAGGCAGCTGAAATTAGAAGGGTTTGAGTATTTATGTGCTGAATCTATATATAAATCTCTCTATATTTTTTCACAAAAATAATGAAATACTGGTGATAATTTACCCAACGAAGCGAGCCCATATATTCTTGAAGCCCTTGTCTTTCTGATGTCTGTTTTGATATGTGACAAGATGTACGTTTTGTAAAAAAAAAATTCATGGTCATTTCCTTTGTCTTTAAGTGTTCCCCTACCCCAAATAACTATAATTGTCTATATCAGGTCAGAAGTGTGGGTTGTGGAAGCAACCATCTTTTTCACAAACATCCCATGGAATGTGTGAGTTGGGGCATGGTTCTCTCCCCATCCTCGGCCCTTGCAATATATTTATATATATTTTAAATAGTGTGTCAAGAATTTTCAAATGGTTTCTCATCCTGCAATTTTATTTAAGTATATAGCCTCCATTTTCAAAGATGACTAATGATTGTGGGTGCCTCAGTTGTTGGGTAACCAACTTGAGCACCTGCTTTCAGGTGCGTTCATGGTGTCTCAAGTTGCCCAAAAATTAATAAAAATTCTGGCTGTATATTTATTTTAGCTCTTCTCCAGTTATCACAGACAGACAGCCAAGACAGGACCTGAATTTTCTAAATATTTTATTTTATAAAACCTTTCAGGTCCTCTTGGTACTTCATAAAGAAACAAAAAAGGACACAAGTATTTTGGAGGGCAAGTGCCAAGCGGAGTTTCTGCACATCACTTTTAACTTGCTTTTTCGAGTTCACTCTCACACAAGTTCAGGCTTTTCATATAGCAACATCTGATGGTTCCAAAATAAAACTAGTATAAGTGATAGAGACAGCATGACCCAGAAGATAGGGTATGTGAGTGGTCGCCAGGAGACTAGACTGAGGTTCTGTTTTCAAACTCATATGATTTTAGACAAAATCACTTCACATCTCTGCGAGTCATCTTCCCTATCTGTAAAATTTGAAGATTATGGTACTTAGGTACTTTGTAAAAAGCATATCTAATGACAAAAGTGCTATAAACTTGTACGTATTTTAAATTACATATTTATACGTTTGCTATTGACATCTCTCTCAGTTTTGGGATTGATTTCACATTTAAAGCTTATGGCCAACAGGTTTCACACATTCTATTTATCACATGTTTCCTTAAAGGGTTTTTGTTTTTTGTTTTTGATGTACAGTTTGTGAGTGAATTGAGCACTTGTAAAAGAGAAGAATTAGAAGTTCAACCTGGAACTAAGCACAGTGCAGACAAGGCTTGTGAAAGCTTCCCTAGATGGCTGTGACTATGCACCTCTAATCTGGATCTGCAACACCTCTGTTTTGATACCAAATTGTGTTGTCATTTTGCAATGTAGACAAATGGAAACTAGGGTGAGACCACTCAGTTAATCTTCATTTGCAACATCAGAGAGACGTATGGAAAACTGGCAAATTACTGCACCTCTGCTATCATATTGGACTTACAAACTTTGATTAACCTATAATGTATTTTACCTGCTTTAATCTCTCAATAACTTTCATTTCTTTTTCTTTGCTAATAAAGCTTTAGTTAGTTTACTAGAGAAATTGGCTTCAGCATTGTTTTTTATGAGATCTGTAGTATACCTTGACCAGGGGTAAGTGACTGGCCCCTTGGGGCTGGAAGAATCTCATACAGTGTGATTTTTGGTTTATGTGACCAAAAGCATTAAGTCCAGTTTGTCTGCGAGAGCACTTAAGAGGACTGCCTGTGGCTCCACAGTGAGACTAATATAGTAATCCAGGAGCACACATTTGTTATTGGGGTTGGTGAAATCTAATTATAGAACATACCACCAGTTTGGGGTGTTTGCCCTGTTTTCTGACAGTCTACCTGAGATTGGCACTCTCAGTTGTGAGCCACTCCATATCCCGTGACACCCTGTATATTATACTACTCTGGCCTTTGTTATTAGGTCAGTGGGGTGAGTGGACAGAACCCTTTTCCACAGGTTCCCAAGCACAAAAGGGTGAAACAAATGTAATGTGAAGAGAACCCTTTGACTTCAGCAAGACCAGATCAGATTAGGTTTAAACAGGACTGGGTTTAGATTAAAGTGTTTTTGTTTGTTTGTGTTTGTTGTCCTATCTTAAATACTAATTCCTCAGGGTTTATAGAGGGGAAAATAAGTTTATGACCATGGATAAACCTTGATCCTTCTTAGTTAGGTTTCAGGCCTAAGTGTAAGATAGAAGTGGAAACGGTCTGTGTGGCTGATAGCTTCCTAGCCATGGACCAAGCAATTGATTCCATGCTGATTCATTTATTTCTGTCAACAGCCTCTGATACCATTCACCATGAGATTTTGTTGTTTTATTTGCAGACTCTACTGGGGTGGGTGGGATCAAATATGAATTATTCTGTTCTATCCTTCCAGATAGATCTCACAGAGTGGTGTTTGCTATTGTTCATCAACCCAGGGGGTTCTCTTCAGTAGGATCTGAAAAGTTCTCCTTTACAATCTCTCATGTCTAACATGCTCATGAGGCCTCTCGGGGGAGGGGGAGAGGGGATAGTGAGGTGATTTGGGCTATAATGACCTCACTATGTCGATGGCACACAACTCTGTGCCTCTTTGTCATCAAACCCAGAGGAAATGCTGTAGTGGTTTCCCATTGCTTGGCAAAACAGGAGCTTGGATGAATGGCTCAGGCTGCATCGTGGTAGAGAGAGAGATGGTGGTGAGTTGGCTGGGGGAAGCATCCAAAGATGATGACGGGGTGGTGTCTGTCTTTATTACTCAAGGGTTTGTCAGTGTAGTCTGTGAAATAGGGGTGCTCATGCGATCCCAGCTGGTCTGTAGTTCCTGGTGATATCAGGCGCTGGGGTTGCTGGGATTGCTGATTTCTATTCTATTGGCATGCTGACTGACACTATTTTTTCCTCATATGTGGCTCTTGCTATTGTCTTCCATTCCTTTGTCACCTCAGTCATGGGTATTCTATATGGTAAGCTGTGAAGCATATGCAGAAGCTACCGCTGAAGGAGAATGCAGCAATCCACTTGCTTAATGGGGCGGGCTGAGGGAGCACATTATACCAGCACCCCAAAGACTGCACTATTAGCTTTCAGGGGCTTTGATCTTTCAAGCGTGATCACCTGGGCCCAGATCCTCAGAGCAGTTTAGGCACCTCACTCCCATTGAAATCAAGGTGCCAAAATACTTTTGAGGATCTGGGCCATGGTCTCTCCTTATCCTCCATCACAACAGATAATATCATCTAATGAGTTGGGGCTGCTATCGGGGGGTTGGTGGCAGAAGGGTATCTTTGGACACTCAGTCCCCCTCTTTGTTTCAGATAGCCTAAGCCCATTGAACTTCAGAACTTATCTGTTTTCTCTGGCTTTTGCCTTAGGCAGTAGAGACAGAGAGTACTAGTCTTATGTTTACCTTTGATTTTGAGGGTGGCATTGTAGCTGACTTGGGCTAACTACGATTGGTTGTTGATTTTTAACATATATGCACCCAGATACATTTGTGAAAGGTGCATTTTTATAAACGTAGCCATCAACAGATGACTGATAAGAGGAATAAAAGTGGTGTGTCTTTGGTGAGTTGTCTTTGGTGAGCTTTTCTAGACTTTTTGCATTTATCTCATTGGAAACTTACACTGTTAGAAAACGGTCCTGAGGAGTTGTGGTATCGTACATAATGTTAAGCATTCAGTGTAAACAGTGACTGGGATAAGGAAACTAAATTGCCTCACGTTACACACTTCAGTGATAGAGATGGGACTCAAACCCAGTTCTCCAGTCTTTTATACTGGTGACCCATCCATTAGGCCACATTTAATTTTACATAACAATCATCTCTCACAGCTACCTCTGGCCTGATCTCCTTAGAGGCATATATATTTAAAAAAAAAAACAACCAAAAACCCCCTCTCTTCAGTGATACCCAGAATTCCACTGCTCCCTCCCAGATACCACCTCCACAGACCCAACTTCCTGCAAGCCCTGGCAAGACAGCTGCTTTCCAAGGTAAAGAAGGGATTAGGATAGGCTGTGCACTTGTTGTCACTGAGCAGGCCTCTAAACTGCAAGTCATGCTTCCAACACATGCTGTTAATAGATAAATTGCAGTCTAGATGCAACTTTCCCGGTTATTAGTAGACAGCGTACTGTTTTTCCATTCTGTCTCAGCAAAAATATCCATCTGCTCCAATGTATTTTAATGAAGGCTAAAGATGTGTCCCTAATTCTCTCTCTTTCCACCAAAATGCCTGCAAATAACCTTCAATTGTTGGTATTTATTGTACAGGAAAAGACTGCACCACACCCACACAACACAATGAAAACAGCATGCAGCAATTCTCTTACTCTTGTGGTTTTTATATTTGTGTCCCAAAATACCCCTACCCTTTCCCAAAAATGTCCATCTGTGCCCAGCTTGTTTTCCTGCTTACCCTGTTTGTACTTTACCTCACTGTTCAGACCTCCTTGATAGCAGATTAACACTGTCTGGAGCAAATTTGCCAAGATTTATTTAAAGCAAGCAGTCACGTGATTTGAGAAGCTGCTGAGTTGGTTTATTTTTTAACTAACTAAACAGAAGCAGAAGAGTATGCCAGGAATACATCTTTGTTGGATTAATTAATACTGCAGAATATATGCATTGCTTGCTTCTAAGTATAAGTAGAATGCTGTTTGAAGCTAAAAATACCAAGATATTTAAAAAAATAAGCTGACACAAGAAGATCATTATTGGTGGTAAATGCCAAGGGATTTTTGATAGCTTCCCTCTATTTCTGTATAATTTGCACATTTATATAGTTTTTGCTTAACTGAATACAAACCAAGTCCCTATATTCTCCTGAAACAAATGTTTCCTGTTTTTTGTAAATTGTTTAAAAATTGTGTGAATTGCCTCTGTTGCTCTAAAGAGCTTGTCTTCCTCCATCTATGGGATTGTTCTAGATGAACACTAATACTGCAAGACCTTTTCTCTTTCAGAATATAGTCTTTCTTACCCACTCTAGCTCCCTCAGTGTCAATACTCATTGCTTCCTGTGGAGAGCTAAATCATTGGTTTTCAAAACTCAAACGCATGTTGTTGCTTTTTAAAGAACTTGCCTGTGCAGCATGTTACGGACACTGGTCTATAGTCATGCTGTTTCGGTTTGAGGGAAGCTCTTTGCAATCGGCCACACCAGTTCTCTGCACGAAGAGAGAAACAAAGCCACAGCAGAGGCCTGACTCAAGCTCAGATAGCTCTCTTATGGCCAAAGTTTGTTGCCTTTGTAACCCCACTGACATTTCTAAGGGTGGAACTGAAACTTTGGAGCAGATGCTGAGGTCATTCTATGACAGGATCGCATGTGATAGCAGGAGACTGAACCCAGTGACCCAGGAAATACCTTCCAGTCCTATATTCCTATGTGTTTCAGCCGCACTAGGGACATAGGTGACCTTCTGTCAGCACCTCCTGTTATCCTGGGGTGCAAGTTAGTGCAGTCTCAAGGCTGTTCTAACTTGCCCTGGCAGAAAAAGTTCCCAAGGGACATACTGCTAGACTTAAGCACATTGTGATTTTGCCCCTTCCTACCCCCATGCCACTTACACAGGAGTGAGGCAAGTCCGAAGCAGTTAGTTGACATAGCATTTACCAAGGGGCACATTTTAGAAGTTATTTAGGCACCTAAAGATGCAGATAGGTACCAAGTGGGATTTTCAGAAGCACCTAGACACCTAATTCCCAAGGAATCACTCACACCTGATCTCAAAGAGCTAGGGCTCTAGGTGCTTTTGAAAATCCCAGTAGGTGCCTATCTGCATCTTTAGGTGCCTAAGTAGCTTTAAAAAGGTCAGCAAAGAGGCCTGGTTCACACTCAGCTGATGTAAATTGGCATAATTCCATTGAAGTCAGCCCAGAGAGCTCCATTTGATGTTTTGCCCCTGGCTGGCCTGTTAATGTGGTCAGTGCTGGTTGTCTGAGCAAGAGAAATCAGTTTAAACAACATTACACTGTGTTTGAATCATCACCACAATGAGTCATTCCTCACTTTATTTCCTCCAGCTCATTGAAAGCAGCCCCAGTGTCTGCAGCCTCTGAATTTAGCCCATGGCACCCTAAACTTAGGAGAGGCACTTTTTATTTACACAGAAATTGAAATAAAATAAATAAGCCAAATGTGATTCGTGACTTCCCTTTACCACAAGTGCAGGGTACGTACAAAACTGATCAGCTTGCTTGTTAGTTAAGTTTGCCAAGGATAAAACCTGAAATTCCTAGTCACCAAGAAGTTTCAAGCAAAAGCAAATATTCTTTTGTGTATTTAGGTTTGGTGCAAATGTAGCCCCCAATATCACAAAGTTTGAACATTCCTGCATCAGCTTGAATCATCAAAGGAAATGCAAGTAGGCAGAATAAATTTGCCTGAGCTGAAATTTGACCAGAACCTAGGGTTTATATGCTTACTAAAATTGGTCATAACCTTCTGTTTTACCTGTCCTTTAAGTCTAAGGTCTGGTCTACACAATAGGATTAGAAGAGGATTGGCAAGAACCTCCAGGAAAGTTTCCTAGAGATCTCTCTGGATGTTACCCATGAGATCTCGGGGAAGTACATACTTTTTCACGGGGCACACACTGTTTAGCTAAATAGGTGAAAGGGAAGCAGATGCAAACACTGCTTGACCATTTCTATCCCTTAAACCACTTCTAGAATGTAATGAAACAAAGGACAGCTCTATCTCATGTAACCAATCATTATCAAATCAAAATAAGCACCAGAGCGCCCCTCTCTTGCATCATGTGCATCAGAGCTGTAGTGCCGGGATTGGCTTGAATCCTCTTGGCTCTAGAAGAGATCCTGGCTCGCCATGTTAGCAGACAATCCTGTCACCTGTGCCATCTCATCCTCCAACGCCACTTCCTTGTCCACCACCTCATCCTCAGGGTTCAGTCTGCTAGCCACTGTCTCCAGCGTTCTGCCCCTCGAAGTATCCATGGGGCTCTTGATGGTGAAGGTGGGGTCGCTGCCAAGAATGGCTTCCAGGTCCTTATAGAAGCAGCAGGTCTTCAGTGCAGCATCTGAGCAACGGTTTGACTCCCTTGCCTTCTTGCACGTCTGCCTCAGCTCTTTGATCTTCACACGACACTGATGTGTGTCCTTTTCGTAGCCCTTCTCCACCATGCCATGAGAAATCTTCTCGTAGGTATCAAAGTGCCTACAAGTGGCGTGGAGCTGAGACTGCACAGCCTCTTCTTCCCACAGAGCCAGCAGATCCAACCACTCCGGTGTACTCCACGTGGGTGATCATTTAGTGTGTGGAGCCGCCATGGTCAGCTGGAAAGATGCGATGTGAGCTGTCCATGCTGAGCAAACAGGAAGTGGAATTTCAAAAATTCCAGGGGGAGGGGCGGATGCCTGTGCACCTGGCAGCAGAGTTTGAACTGCTGACCAAAGGGGTCAGGATGGGCATTTTGGGACACCTCCTGGGGGCCATTTACAGCAATATAGGCAAACACAGTATCTACACTGACAATGTGTCAATCTATTTGCCACAAAAAGCTCTACACCTCTTGTCGAAATGGTTTTATTTTGTCAGCAAAGCAGGCGAGTTAAGGAGGAGCATTGCAGTGTATACCCCTCCACTGTTTTGTCGTCAAAACCTGACAATTGTTGACAAAACTGTGTAGTGTAGAAAAGGCCTAACCTTCAGAAGCTGGTCAGAGAATGGTCAGTGTTGGAATTCAGCAATTAAGCCACCTGTTTTTGTCTCATTTTACCTCTCCTTCCTATCAAGAGAAGAACTGGAGTTCCATTTTGAATTACCCAGCTGTGGTAATCGATATGTTGGTCACCGATGTTTGTCAGTGTAGGCTGCGTGCGTGTATCCCCGAATAGATGCTGTCCCAGCTCTGATCAGGAAACCGAGACGGCTCTCACGATCGAATGAATCAACACAACCACGGATTAGCTGAGCAACAAAGGCACCCAGGCCAGGTTTATTGCGTGCGGCCCAATGAGAAATGACCTACAGAGTATCTCTGGGTCAGTTTCGTATAGGTGGCATTACAATGGCCACGGCCCAACGACGGGGCTTTCCGTTATCCCCTAGACTGGACAATATTATTCCCTCTGACACCCTCGTTTATACATTGTTTCATACAATTTCGTTCTGCCTCCTTTGACGTAGGTAGTTGCCACCCTCTTGACGTAGTCTAATACCACCTTTTTCCATTAATTGGCTGATTTGGGCAAAACAACTCCATTTATCACCTTTTAGTCATTTCTTTTCATCAAAGTGTCATTTTAGGGAGTTAGTTCTCTTTGGTATATTGGTGCCTTCTGCACCTATTACATAATTTGCATTTTAATAATATTTTGGCAATATATATGTTTTGCAGTATCAGCACTTTTCTCTGCCAATTTCAGTTAGCTTGGTTTTCTCCACTTATACTCCTGTTCACTTGGCTTTTTTCACTTATGCCTTAGCCTGTTTTACAGGCCTTATGACAGGTCTTATACTTACTACACCAGCGTTCAATTCCTGGCAACATTTGCAAAAAGGCAGTAGCCTTCTGAAGGTGAAACATTCGACTTACTTACTGAAGTGTTTATGACATAGTTAAAGAGATGGATCTGTCACAGATGCTACACTCAAGTTTCCAGGTTTTGACCTACACTTCGTTTCTCTAAAGAGAATTAACATCAGCTGAGGATTCTTCTATGACCGAGATGTCTATACCTGATTACACAGTATTCATCATGTTGCTCAGTCTATGACAACATCTTCACCAGCAGTACTTAGAAATGTAGATTGTGTTGGGGGTCTTTTTGATAGCAAATGGCATGCACAGCATCTCTCAGTCTGAAGTTGGCCATATAACTTTCCTTTCACCAGCCTCAGTTTGCTACCCTGTCATCCCTACGTCTTTCTTCCACACCTCAGAGGTGTGTATCTCTAACTCCCAAAGACAGTGCTAATACCGGAGACAGTTCTTATGCCTTTGGCTTATTTGAAATTCAGTGTTTATGAGTAAGTGACACCTCTCCCCTGTTCTTAAACCTGCCTCTGCCACTCTCAGATATTTAACTTATTTTATTTTATGCAATAATTAAGCCATAAAAGAAATCTTATAGGCTGCTCTTATTTCCATACTATTAGCAGCTAGAGCCAAAACTCATTCTTAGTTTCCCTGTTAAAAATCTTCTACATTAACTTCTCTTACTGAAACTAAAGGAAGCCAGGGAATGAGTGAGTTATAGCTGTGTGCACAAAACAGTGGTGCTGTTAATAATGAACTTCATGGAGCCCAGGAGCCATGATTACCAATAAAAACTCTACCAATAAAATAATTACCAATAAAACCAATTACCAATAATTACCAGTAAAAACTCTAAAACACAATGCTCCGAAAAAGTTTTGAAGCTGAAATGCAAAGGAGTGTTTGCTGCTCCTTTATGATGCAGAAAGTTGGTTTCCTGACCACTCCCTTCATGGCACCTTTTGGGATGGGGATTGCAAGCCCCTTCTCCCATTACTGGTTGCTCAGATAATTTCTTTATTTCTCGTTCCACTCTCTGAAGGTCAGAAGTCAGGTTCCCTTTCCCCCAACAGTAGCTCTCCCTGAGCTAATAGTTTAAACGACAATTCCAGAAACCTTAAATTCAAATAAAGTTTACTGACAGAAATAGAGAGAAAATCACAAAATACAAGAGTCAAATGCAAACACGTCTTAGAGTAATACTGCTAAATACATTGCTAGTGGAGTCAGACGTTTAGGTTACAAAGTATGGCCCTGACCCTACAAAGGCATCTATACAAACTTCACACAAATAAGAAGACGGTGATGTCACCTATACAAAGTTAAGCACGTGTCTAAGTCTTTCCAGGACAGGAGCCTATGACATTGTTGCTTGCTGTATCTTTTACTTTTTACACAACAAACATAAACTAAAGAACCATATGAGCACAGTAACTGTGTTTATTAATTATAGGTAACATGCAAGGCCTAGCCACCTATATACACTGCTTCTCTGGTAGGCTTTTAGTGGGTTCTAAAAACACGTGGTGAGCACCACAAGATGACTGAACAATGCTTGGAAAGAATAGTATCCAATTCTTGTACATCGTATTAGCTACAATTCTTAGGCTTTGTCTACACTAGATTTTTAGCCACTGGTGTAGCTCTAGGACATGCACTCTCCCATAACCTAGCAGTTTTTAAAGGAATGATTGAAAGTGACTAAACAAAAGAGGGTCTAAAATAGTGGTAACTGTTTGGTAGCAGATATATATTTCTTCTCATCTACTGCTTATGTATCTTATGCACCATTCATCTGAGGATTTCAAAGTGTTCTACAAACATTAATTCCATATAATGCCACTATGAAGTAAGGTAGCATAAACCTTATTTTTCTGCCAGGGAAGTAGATGCACAGAGAGGTTAAATGAACGTATATGAATCTCATGACTTCCAGTAGCTTGCTCTAACAGTACTGCTTATTATCTTCTGGCAGCTGTTGATGTCCTAAATACTGAGTAGGTGAATCCAAGACGGCACGGAGGAAAAAGAGTAATTTCTTCTGACAGGTAGTGAGAGCTGATTTTTTCATATGCAGACAACACAGATAAGAATTTCCAAGGGTTTTGTTGCTGCTAGCCAAGAAGCCCCAGAATACACTGAGATGAGCTGCTGTGCGATCAGGTGGAGTGAAGTAGTTAAAATCATGAGAGCAAGACATTAATTAAACTGCCATGTGCAGAAAGCTCATCCTAATGTCACACACAGATAATAACCCTGTTGTCCTCCAGATGCCTTCACAGAAGTCCATCACAATTGACTTCCTTGCAAAAATAACGTATTCGTGCAGCCAAAAGATGAAGAACAGTCCTCCCAGAGGCTTCAAAATTTTTTTAGTGGTGAAAAAATGAGGGAAAGAATCAGAGACGCTGTAATAATCAAGTGGACAAAATGTCCATCCAAATATAAGCACCCAGCCTCAGTTCTGAACTGTGGTTGAGCTAAGCTATGTGCAGTTTAGGGGTAAGGGCGGGAGCACAGATGCTACCTTTATGGCCTCTGGGGATGGCTGGGTCCAGTCTTTGTCATGAGTTAGAGAAGCCGGAGGGCTGCGTTAGCTGCTATGCTTTGACTATTTGTGGTCCTTTTCTGGCCAGTAGCCAGAGGGCTCCCCAGCCATGCCTTCTCATGTCCTCAGCACACCCCTATTCTGGGGACTCTGAGGGTGGGAAATAGCAAAGTGTCTTTTTGGAAGCTTTGTGCTACCCAAGGAAGCCACTTACCCAGGGGTATTTCCCAGAGCGCAGATCCTACTTAAAGGGGTTATAACACAAAGGCCAGAATCAGAGCCCTGAGTCTTGAATTTGGACTTCAGAGAGTAGAGTTTGAACCAGTGCCAAATCAGGCCCCAGAACCTACAGCATAGATTGGCAAGAGAGAAATATAACCTACAGCACAAAGAGAACTACACAGCTCTGTACAACTCCATCAAAAGCTTTTGATAACCATACAAGAGCAGCTTAAGTGGCTTGCGGCTGTTACATGTAATGTCTAACGAGTCTGTCACACTGTCCAGTGTATGAAACACATACATCCTTTCTAAGAGTGAGATTTAATGTTTGTTATATTTCACGTACCTTGTAGTGGCAGGTTAACACTTGTTTGTTTTTAAGTCATATACAATCTTTCTGTCCTATTCTTTCATAAGAGTCAGTAAGACACATTTAATTTCAGGAGATTTTCCTGCTTCCTTTTGTCTCTTTCCCTTTATGTTCGAGGGAAGCCAGTGCTGCTAGAGATGCTGATATATATTCTGACCCCGATAGCACCAGACATGCCATTAATTTGTTGGCTAAATAAAAAAGACTTACGGGGGGCTATTTGTTTATTTATTTCTCCCATCAAGTTGTTTGTTTTAGTAATGGGAATAATTTTTTATAACTGAACTATAGTCATGTATGGAAAAATGTATGTACGGCTAGATAGTGACAAATACAGCAGGGCACCCTCAAAGCAGCACAATGGGGCAATAATTTTGGCTTTTTTTCCTGCCAGTAGCAAATGCAAAAGTAGCAAATGCGTAAACATAAACCCGCTTAAATCTACTTGCTTGGTTGCTGAAAGGAGCAGAGTGTGTGCATTTGTGGGGAAGGCTGTTCTCACATGATGGTCTCCTGGGTTTCGCCTAACTTACAGCTGCTATTATTGCTGATGTGCTGGGGTTGAAGTGTCCTGGGCTGAGCAGGTGTTCGTTCTTAGGATTTGGTTATTTCTTGCTGCTTTGTGTTTTCTCTCTTTAAAACTGTCTGCTCTCACCTTGTAGCGCATTGGAGTCTGGCAAACTTTTTATTTTAATCTCTTTTACTTTATGAATGAGAAGGAAACGTTTACTCCAGATGAAATTCTCCCATGGTATAGCAGGCCAGTGCCAGGCCCTTTGCACTGCTTAATCCAGGACAGAGGCTGGGCGTGAGAACTCTGGATGAAGCAGTCTCTAGGGAGCCTGTGCATTTTTTGGGTGGAGGCGCTTCCATGCTGGCCCCACATTGGCCAGAACAAAAGGCTACAATGGGGCAGGCCAGATGAGAGGCCATGGGGTCCTAAATAACAAATGCAGGAACTGTTCTCTGGTTGGCATCTGGGCTGACGCAGCTAGATGCTGCCCCTTACTCAGGGCAGATTGTAATCTTATTATCTCACCCTCTGTTATCAATAAGAATCTACTAAAGTGAACTACCAGAATTCTGTAAAGGTGGGGCTAGAAGGATTATTAAATAAATATGATCCCTGTTTAAAGAGGGGGAAACTGAAGTACAGGGAGGTTAAATGACTTGTCCCTGTTCACGAAGAAAGGTCAGTGACAGAGCTGGGAAGAAAACCTAGATCTCTTGACGCCCAACGTGGGACCTTGACCACTGGGGTCATGCTGCCTCTTTTTTTTTTTTTTTTTTTTTTTTTTTGGGGGGGGGGGCAACACGAGCCCCCACTGCCATCACTTTTTCAGAGTCTGTACACGTAGATCTCATGGCTGAATCTTAAATAAAGCCTCCTGCTTTGTGCATCCCAGAATCAACCACAGACAAAAAGGCAGCATTAAATATAAGGGACAAGCATGGCAAGAGTGGGTTTTGATTAATTAAAATACCTGTTTAGGAGCATTGAGCTACTGAGAAAACAGCAAAGAAGTTAAATAGAAGCAGAGCCATCACTAGGCATTTTAGTGCCTGGGGCGAGCAAGCATATTTGTGCCCCCTACTGGGGTTTTTTCCCCCATCATTTTTCTGCCCTGCATCTTTGAGCTCCGTTCACCCCGCCCTGGTTATGGCCCTGAATAGAAGTAATTTATTACTCCATGTTGGGTGAGGTATTATGGAGGCCTTGAGTGTATCTTGCCTTCGTAGTAGAGTGGTTATGCTAATCAATAAGGTTAAAGAGGGTGTTGAAGGATGGAAGGTCCAGTGGTTAGTGCAGTAGCTTAGGTTAGCAGACATGGGTTCAATTGCCTGCTCCACCACAGGTTTCCTATGTGACCCTGAGCTGGTCACTTAGGGGCAGGTTTGTAAAGGTATTAGGCACCTAACTCCCACTGATTTCTAAGGGAGTTAGGTGCCTAAATATTTTTATTACTTTGCCTCATCGTTTTTTGGTGCCTTAATTCCCCGTCTGCTATGGCCTCTGTTGTGGAGATCAGACTACATGATTATAATGGTTCCTGTTGGTGTTCCTGTTCCTATGAATCTCTCATTTAATGACCCCTTACTGAAGCTTCAATTGGAAATGGACTCTTCTATGCAGCACCAGTTCCTCTTCTTTCTCAAGTATTTTTGTTGAGGGTGTGAATTTTATCATTATGATGCTGGAAATGACACCAACGTCTTTAGGCACACAGCTCGGGTATGAAGCAACTTTCAGTAAAGTCGGGTTTATTCGGCATTTCAGCTGGGTTTTTGTTTCTCACGTCTATTCGCAGTTTCATCAGTCATAAAGTATAACAATGGTGACTGTTAATTTTAAATGATGCTACAGATAAACCACATAGAGTGAGAGGCAGTCGGGTAGCCAGAGAGTGAATGAGTGGTATCAAGCGGAACTCACTGACAGAACAGAATTCTATCTTCAATCAGTGGGAGTTTCACCCACATATCTAAGAGCAGAACCACTCCCCCTAGTTATTAGTTTTGGACATTATTGCATAATATTAGGGAAATATTTTTGTTCTGCCGAATGGAATATTCACAATTTTCTGTAATTGGCTGACTGGCAAGACCAATTAACGCCCACTGCCCAATTCCAGTTGGGAACGGGGATGTTTGTCTTAGTGCTGACATTTTTGTCCCTTCTTGGTTCACAATGAAAAGGAAACTATTAACACAACCAAAAAGGGAAGCATCCCATCTAGGCAGCAGTGAGGAGTTTGCACGTCTCCCATGTAGTTTGATGGAAAACATGCAAGAATTGCCACTCCTTTCCTGCAGGAAGACTTCATGCTTTAGCTGCTTAAACAAACACAAAAAAAGGGCCATCTTCTAGTATATGTTGAAAAGAATAGGAAAAACACAGCAAAAATCTGTTATGAGAAGTATATTTGATAGAAATGAGTGTTTATCTGAATTGCTTTTTAGGCTTGATTTTTAGTAACTAATTCAGGAGAAAAACTTTATCCCTCTAGAAAGTGGGACTTCAGTAGAATCTGGATACAGAAAACATGCACTGCATCAGCATTTAGCAGAAAGACTGCCGTTTTCATAGTTAAAAAGCCCTGATATCAGCGTTTAAATGGGTCAGTTCCATGTATGTCTTTGTGAATAATGCAGGGCATTCCGGAAAGGGAAAGCGCCAGATAAATAGGTCTATGTTAAATTCTTCTATACATGTTCAACTGCAGGGGGCAAGACCAGACTGAGGCTTTGTGGGCCCTTTTGAAAATAAAACATGCAAGGGAGCCTTACACATACGTCCATAACCTGTGCATTGTATTTCGGGGGTGGACAGTAGTGTGCTTTTTCCTAGTGAATTGGTTTGCTGAGAGGTGGCTTATGGCACTTGCCACTGGAGATGAGGTGGAAAATGACTGGAGTCTAAATTCACCTTTCAAGTTAGGGTGGTGGCGGCTGTGTAGCAGGAGATCTAGGTCCTCGATACATGTTGTGAGGGGATGCTGAGAAGGTGTGGCCACAAAAAGTTATCTTTTGGACTCTGAATATAAATCCGTTCTAAATGAAGGAGCTGCTGCTGCTGAATCTTGTTCCTGTGTCGTTTCTGGCTATCTAAAAGATGACTGTTGCTTGCAATTAGATACAAGGATGCACTTGTGAATTCATTATACATACATTGCTCTTTCAAACAGACGGCTTTCACAGAGGGAAAGAAGAGTGTAAGCACCATGCTTCTTGCATCGTAATTGTGCCCTTATCCACAAACTGTAAACCAATAAACTAATTTATAAATGATGCAAACATTGGATCTAATCCAAAACTAATTGAAGTCAATAAAAATCTTTCCTTTCATGGGTTTGGGATGAGATCCATGAAGAACATACTGGTAATGTTTTTATCCTGGTTATCTTTATTTTGGTTAAAATTCAACAGATAGTTTTAAAAATTAGTTACTTCCTAATTTTGTGCTCATTTGGGCTTTTACAAGACATCCATGTGGACTCCCTGTAGTGAAAAATCTAATTGTCTCCCGAGATTTATTGGGCTACTTACCCAAAGGCTCTCAGGCCTGGTCTACTCATAGTTTTTATGTAAGTATAAGCACCTATATAAGTATAAGCAGTCCAAGGCCTGGTCTACATAACAGGGTTAGGTCAACATAAGCTGCCTTGCATCAACCTAGCTGTGGAAATGTCTTCACTTAAATTTGGCTCCTGCTGACGTAAGTGCCCCTCTATGCCGATTTAGTAACACTACCTCCCCAAATGGTGTAGAGTCAGGGTTGATGTAATTAGGTCGATGTAGTGTCAGTTTAGACACTGCGTTGCTTACATCAACTGTTACTGGCTTTCAGGAGCCATCCCACAATGCCCCACACTGATAATACAAGTGCTCCTTGTGAGGGGATACACTGCAGACACAGAGAGCCAAGTGTGTACACACACACACAAGCAATCTAATAGCTGCAGTGGCTGTATGCCAACATAAGTTAGGTTGACGTAATTTTTATAGTATAGACATGGCCTAACTGCATTCACCACTTTAACTATACAACCAGTACAATTGTTGTAGGTAGACAATCCTTTAGAAAAATCTTTACCTAGCATCTCTAACAAACATTTAGTAAAACAGTTATCACAGCTCTTTTCCAAAATGAAGTGTTAAGTATTTACAGCAACAGAATTCCTGTACTGCAGTTTAAATGGGTCTTTTTATTAAGAATTGTAACAAATGGAAGCAGTTTAGTTTCAATATTTTTCTGACCAATTTGGATGACTTCTGTTGACAAGCTGCTTGATGGAAAAAAAATCATTTGCACATAACTTTGCATATTTTAGTAATCACTTGTGCATAATTCTCAAAACCTTGATACATAATTCCTCAGTGTGTAATTAATGGTTCTCCTAAGGGATTTTTATTTAAGGAAATCCTCATCTAGTGTGCTTCATAACTGTTGAGATATGGAACTCTTTTATGCCTAACCTTTGCAAAATTATAAAGTGGAGAAAAATACGTTAAAAAATAAGTGATTCTTTTCTGCATTTGTATACTTGCTGCCAAATGCATGAAAGAGGCATTTCAGGATGGTCTATTTAAGCACAAAATAATAAAAGTGTCAGTGAAGCAGTTACGCTGATTTATCAGGGCAGTAAACTTGGTAATAAAGTCACATAAAGCACAACTAGCATTTTGATTCTAAAAAAGATTAGTAGCTCCCATAAAACAAAGCTATACATACTAAGCAGGCTTTACAAATTACGTGTAATGTGCATGTCAGAGATCGATAGGGCAAAAGGTAACTTCTGTGGATCTGGCAAATACTCTGCACTGTGCAGTGATCCTCACCGTATATGTTTTACATACTGAGCTGGCCAGGTTTATAAGTCAAACACTGAATAAGATGGTGATTAATGTAAACACAAGGCCTCTTTATTTTGTTTCAGCAGTACATGGGTGCTCATTCAGCACAATCAGAAACAAGCAGAACAGTGCAAAAAGCAATTCTTATTATTCCAAATATGCTCCCCCCGCCCAAATATACATAATTAGAACAGAAAGAGGAACCGAACAACATTATTTCTGTTGGATGTTTCCTCAGAAACAGTTGGAAAGAGAGAACCAGGACCTAGGTACAACAGGAACCAGGCAGATGAAACCATTGGCCAGTTTCAGTAAAACTGGCCCAAGGAGGTATAAATTACACTCTGGGGAGAAAAGGGGGCGTTGCATGAGAAGACCTGCCAGTATTGCTGCCACAATCCTCCCTGAAAGTTCCTGCCTAGGGAACAGCTTAAGTTGCACAACAGCTTCCTAGGAGCTTCCCCCCCAGGATCCTTTGAGGGGATGTGCTGCCCAGCACTGCTTCTTGTGCCCCCCGTAGCTACTGCGGTCTAGTAGAGGTTGTATGACTTGCTTTGCACAACTGCAGCCTGGTCCCTTAGTGAATTTTCTACTGTCAGTGACCTACATTAAAGTTTACATCAACATAGGTCATTGTCACCCGGAATGAACCTAACCTATTAGCTTGGAACTCTACTACATGTGGAACTGGAATATAAAGGTAAAGGGGGATAGTCTCAATGCAGATTCTCTGGGATAGGCATCCACCTAACAAAAGCCACCATCATTCCCTGTTGGCAGTCTCAGCAGACAAGCTGTTGAAGGCTCATCTACAGTAGAAGATGTTACTGTGTTTCAACACAATTGGGAGCACTTGAGTTAGGTGAGATGATGGTGACCATGACTGTGTGGTCAGTGTAGACTAGGACAAGTCACGTTAAGGCACTTGCCTAAGATGTAGGAGACCAAAGTTCAAGTCACTGCTCCAATTACCATTTATAACAAGTGGAACAACTTCAGCAAGAGAAAGTGAGAGTAAGGCCTACCACAGACTGTCCCATAGCCCAGTGTTCTCCTGCACTGTGGGATACTCAAGTTCAAATCCCTTTTCCACATCAAGCACAGGGGGGAATGGAACCTGGGTCTTCCCCATCTCAAATGAATACTCTAACCTCTGGGCTAAAAGTCATAAGGAGGGTACCTCCCACCAACAGCATTTTATGATTCTAGCCCTTTAAAAATATCTGAAATAAAACATTACTAAATGGATTTTTTTGATTCATCAAAAATTTTTGAAATTTCTGGATTAGACTTTTTATTTTTCAGAACTGCCAGGGAGCCAAAACATCAGTTATTCACCCACTGCTAATTATAATTATATTCTTGATATCCATGTAAATGTCCAGTCCCTTTTTTAATCTTGTCGAGTTTTTGGCCTCATTGACTTCTGTGACAATTTTCACCATATATGAAAAAATATTTCCATCTATCAGTTTTGAATGTCCCACATTTTAATTTCGTTCAGTGTCCCCTTGTTCTTGTGTTATGAGACACAGAGACGATCTTGACATACCGTTTCAATACTAATAATTATTTTATATTCTGTTATGTTCCCTCTTACTCACCACTTTTCTGTGGAAAATAATCCCATGTTTTTCAGTCTCTTGTCATATGAGAGTTTTTGTAGCCCTTGATCATTCTTATTGGTCTTTCCCTCTAATTCTGCAACATCCTTTTTGAGATGGGGTGACCAGTGCTGCCTACAGTATTCCAGATGACGCTGTACCATTGATTTATATAAACGTATTATAAAATTCAAAACTTGTGCATCTTGTCATGTGTTATTGATTACCTTTGGGAACATTTAAGATTATACACGTTTTGATGTCCTTGTCTCATTATGCTGGTAATAGCTTTGATTTTTAGAGCTGAAATATTCTTTAAAAAAACTCCAATTTACTTTGTCCACTTATGTTACTTTTTGTTGTGTTTAGTTGTCCACACTGTAGGCTAAATTTAAAAGCCTGTTTCCACAGAACATTTTTTAATTCAATGAAAATATTTATATACACATCAGGTTTTATAAACCTATTAAAAGCTCCCTACCTTCCCTCCCCCACAACATACATTTGAGCATAAACTACTTGACAGGGTTCCTTTAACTCTTTCTTTACTAGCAGAAATTACATTCCAGCAATGAAAACATTCAGTACAAATGAACAAATACAGTCTCTCTCCCCAGTCTACAATGCCTTCTGTTTGCAAAAATTACAGACTAACTATAAACATTAGGCCAAGGCAACATTTTAAAGTGCAGATCACCACTTGCTACACATGAATAATTCAAATAATGTTGCATAAAGCATAGGCAATATTTAGTAGCAATTTCATTAATAACTAAAAACAGTAGGTTAACAAGTGACAGTAAGATAAAGACAGATAACATTTCAAATAGATTCAATTTATAATAAATAAAAAGTGCTGGTCTTAACATAGTGCACATTAAGCGTATTTTTCCAGCAAGCTAGCCTCACACAACCCATCCTTTTTAATATTTGTCTGAACTGCATGCTGCCATTGAGTGTAAATGAAAGACACAGTCAACATAAAAGATTCCATCCACAGTCTGGGCAGACAACTAAGGTGAGTGACAACGGGAAGCAGCTGGTTATATGCATTCCAGAGATTCTCTCACCCATTTGTACTCTTGGGGCCAGATGCTCAGCTGAAGTTTACTGTGCTATGGCAAATTACACCAGCCAAGGATCTGACCCTTTCCTTAGTAGTTTCATACCTTCCCTTTATGCCTTGTGGCCAGCTCATATTTTGTTTGTGTTTATTTTTTGTGGCGGTTTTGTGCTTTGATTCGCCTTCATTTAGGCCATTTTATGTAAATGAGGTTGGGAGGGGGGCAGGATTTTGCTGGGAGTGCATCCTGCGTGTTGACCACAGCCAAGACTCAAAGTGGAACACTTATTGGTAGTAGTTTGTACTGGGGAGTCTTCCCGTAGCTGAGCCAGTTGGAGGTGGTGCTAAGCTTCATTCAGCTTAGTTATATTTTATATATCTAACATCCAGTAAAAGCAAACATTAAAAGAAGAACCAATTCCCACTCTTACTTACACTAGTGCAACTACGCAGAAGGCAAGGGGAGAACTTGGCTTATGGCCTAATAGAAGTCTTTATTTAGCCCACAAATTGGGCAGGAAAAAAGTGCAGTATAAAACTGTATGGCACTTGGTACCCGTGTAGTCTATCTCAAGCCCAGAATAAATTCCTGCAGGACAGCCATAGCTGCAAACCACACATTTTTCTAAGGACAGTCTCAAGCAATAGCTAGGAAGATTGCAATGTTTGCCTCACAGATCTTTGGTTTTGGAAGGGAGAAATGAGGCCAATTAAATCAATGGGGAAAAATGCTACCTGAATCAAGTCATGGTGCTGTCTTGGCCAGGAAAATGGATTATTATGTGGGAGATTGGAGCAGATGAAAAATAGAATTCTACACATTCTAGGAATACTTTCAAGAGTAAGAGTGTGAAAAATCCTAATCACTTTCAAGACTCGAGATATGATTAAGTATGATGGATACTAAGAAGGCTCTTTGTATCCTAATGGTAACTGAGCACTCTGAAACTAATAGTCTTTGAATTGGAGCATATGTTATCAGCAATATTGGGCCCAATCATTGTCTTAGAACACTGTGTGACAGGAGATGGATCTCCCCAGTCCAGTGAAAAAGGGGAGGTCAGCGTCCTTTGCAGCACTAAGCGATGAACTAAAGATCTGATCCAATGCCCACTGATTTCAAAAGGGTTTGGATCATGCCTGAAAATCACATGTTGGCTCAGCTTGTGAACAATTAAGTTACTCTACACAGCATTGTCTTTAAAGGCAGGTCTATATTTAAAACACTGCTGTTGCGCATCTGCACCGCGTGACTGAAGACGCTATCTACGCCGATGGAAAGGCTTCTCCCATTGGCATAGGTACTCCGCTTCACTGAGAGGCAATACCTACGTCAATGGGAGAATTCTCCCATTGAGTGTTTACACCTGGGGTTAGGTCAGTTTAACTGCATCGCTTGGGGGGGGGTGGATTTTTCACTGAACAACATAATTATACCGACCTAATTTCCTAGTGTAGACCTGGCCTAAGAGGAAAGGTCTCTGCGGATATTTAAATTCAAGTGTGCTTCCTTTGTGTTACAAAGCAATCATGAAAAAGAGGCATTAGGCCAGCAGGAAGTAAACCAACCGCCTAACCCCAGAGGCAAAATGGCTGAGCTAACACATAGGAATGTGTGCACTTCAAGGCAGGAGTTTAATCACAGACTTTTTCAAAAATAAAAAGGGCAGCTTTAACTGGAAACGAACCAGACTGGGATTATGCCTGCTTCTGTGCTCAAACACAGATAATAGTTCCTGACAAGCACTTGCAGGAACAAATACATTCTGTAAATTTAGACTGCTTTGGTTTTGTTATTAAGGAATTATAAATACTGTGAACAGACAAGGAAAATTTATGGATCCTTTCTTTTTATCCACTAATTTCTCTCATAAAAAGGAAAAGGTTTTTATACAAACCTTCTTGATCATTTGGACAGTTGTGACAATTGGGGTGGGATACCTTGCCTTTTCTAGCCTTAAAATCTATGCATTTTCTTTACCAAAATTTGGTCCATGCAGAAATCATGAGTCTGATCTCTCACCAGTTTAAGTCAGGAGTAACTCCACTGAAGTCAATTTAGTTAATGGATATAATTTGCTGTGTGTGAAGAGAAGCAGGCCCATGGTTTCTAGGCTTAGAACAGAACTAAAAACTTGAGTTCCATTTGGCTCTGGCAATCTGTGAGCACCAGACAATTGCACGTTTTTTATCTGGAACCTCTGCTAAGGTACGCCTACAATGCAAGAGAGGGTATGATTGTAGCACTGGTGGGTATACCCGCACTAGCTTTCATCTAGATAGCATGAATAATAATAGTGTAGATGTGGCTGCATGGGATTCAGTACAGGCTAGCAACCAGGGTATATACAGGCAAGCTGTACTCTCATTACTAGCCCATACTACCATGTTACTATTTATAACCTGTGCTAGCTAGATTAGAACTAATGAGAGTTTACCCACTTGTGCTACAATCACACTTTCACTTGCAGCATAGATATACCTTTAGACCTAGGAAGCAGGGCGCACACACTATCAAACAACAATCTTTACTTTTTGTTTAACATAGACTTGCAGTTCCTTACAAATACATGTTTTTTTGTTACATCTCTATTGAAAAATGATGTTTTAAACTAAAGGAAAAGATATTTTATAAGTCAGAGCATTCCAAAACTTTTAAAAGAATATTCCAAATTTGTGAACTCGAGAAAGGACACTCAGTTTCTCATACTGAGTGACAATATTACAGAAACTGCATTGTCAAATGACATTCATTATTTGCAAAATTGATTTGCTGGTATTTTCTAGATTCAGATGGATCAGGGACCTGGAGTTTTGTCACTGTTGTTAACACTTCCTACATTTTCATGGTTGGATGGTGCTTATACAAAAAGGAGCAATTGTTGCCCTTGCTTTCTCTCCCGCCCGCCCCCACCCTCCCAATGCTTATAGATGTGATTTGTAAAGATGGACTTAAAAGCCTTTTTCCTCTTACAAATGTGATAATATTGGTAAGGTAAGTTGTAATCTAACAAGGCTTGTAATTATTTTGCAAATTAATAGCATTAACCAAAGAAAGTGAGGTTTCACTCTTGACAATGAGGCATTGCATTTAACCCAGATGCAGAATGATCCATAGAATGTTTTGCAGAAGGGAAATGAAATTATACTGAACTTGAAAAAGGAACCACTTGCTTGCCAGCCACATATACTTCACTAATATTCCGATCATCACCTGAAACAATAAAGCCAAAAGATTTTTGCATAAATCTACATGTCTTATGCAACTAGTGTAAGTGACACAATATTCAGCACCAGGTGTGGAATTGATCACTTCCAAAGACTGCAGCACACAGCCCCCTCTTGGACTGGGAAAGGGTTCATGAGCCTTCTATTAAGAATTCCATACCCTGCCCTGAATCTTGAGAGAATGAAACAGCCAGTGCTAGTTCTGTACAACTAAAGGCTGGTCTATGCTCATTTTTGCACCGGTTTAACAATTTGGTTATTCAAACAATTTAGTTAAATTGATGCAAAAATTGAATGTAGGTCAGCCCTTAGTCCAGCCAATCCCACAGAAAGCGTGGGTAATGTATTCATGAGAAATGACTTCCCATCTTTCTTCCTGAAAACAAAGGCACACTAGAGACCAATTCATGAAAGGGCATTAGGCTTTGTATAGACTGGGCAAGAGATTTGTGTTTAAAAAAGTGATTAATGCACTGTTAAACAGCACTTAGCTTCCAGTGTCAACACAGATAGTCATGGTTAAAAATCTGCTAGCTGGTTGGGTTAACCTTAGCCTAGAAGATCATTATAACATTGTGTAAAACAGTATAACCATATAACAAAGCAAAAATGCTTATTTAAACATTTGTGATTAAAAAAAAAAAAGGAAAAGCAATCCATCTCTTCTCTATTATGTCAGAAGATTATCTAGATAAGTATGAGAAAAAGAGAATTTTTCTGTATAATGAAGGCTGGGACATACCTAGATACAGGAACTTCTGGATAATATCCTGAAAATATGGAAAAAGCCAAAGTTTCAGAAAGCAGTTCCTCCCCTCTCAAAACACAACTTATGACTGTATGAGACTAGAAGAAGGCTGCCAAGACAAATTCTCATAATACATGCTTTTTAACTGTAAAATCAAAATTTAATTTGTCTATTTGCTAATAACTATGTATATTTTAAATAGAGGTTATATCTCTTCAAAGAGCCAATATCAGAAAAACGTGCCACTATAAATTGGATAACACTTCAACAAGTATACTGTTCAAGTATAACATTTCCCTCTCCCCATTCTTTTGTCTTCCCACTGATCAGCTAATAACTGTTTATTTCTGTCCAGTAAAATCTTTGTTTTTTTCTCTTTACCAAATGAACCTAGCTAAAAGATTATGCTAGCATTAGAAAAAAAGACTTATATCACTGAAATCAACAGGTTCAAATTCATGCAGACTGGCAGAGGCCCTGGGGGTTTTTCGCCTTCCTCTGTAGCATGGGGACTGGGTCACTTGCTGGTAGATGCTCTGCACCTTGAAGTCTTTAAACCATGATTTAAGAACTTTAATAACTCAGTCATAGGTCAGGGCTCCATTACAGGAGTGGATGGATGAGGTTCTGTGGCCTGCGTTGTGCAGGAGGTCAGACTAGATGATCACATTGGTCCCTTCTAACCTTAAAGTCTGTGAGTCTATGTCACTAGACTTCAGTGGAACAATCCTAGGGATTATTTTTACTAGAGGTAGGTAAATCCTGCAATGGGATAATGCCAATGTTCAGGAGCAGCTGGTAATTAGGGACTAATGGGGCTAGCCTCACCAATATTGTCACAGTTGTCAACCACATTACAGACGCTGAGTAATATGGCTGAAATACTGTATGATGCAGTATGCTCGCTGTCCCTAAGGTGCTCCTGAAGGGATTGGTGATGCTTCAGCCCCTGAATGCTACAGCACCCCGTCCTGCCTCCTGGATCTGCAGCATTTTTTTTTTCAGTAACTTTCTGAAGCATTTCAATAACTCAGTGCTTTGATTACCTCAAAAGTGTCAGCAGCAAACAAGTCAAAAGGACTGTCTGAAGCCTTGGGGTTGATGAGCAGTGCATCGAATTCTTTGCCAACTTCAAAGTTTCCAATCACATCATCTAGTCCTAGGGCTGTGAAAGAAAATTAATTAATAAATGAGCCTTCATCTTCACATTCCACTTTCCACTATGTGCAAGTATCTGGCAAAAATTGTTTGAGACTTACATCCAGATGGAAATTGCTATGAGGAAAAACAAACCTTTAAAATAGTGAAAAACAAGGTTACTTACCAGTAACTGATGTTCTTCAAGACGTGTTGCTCATGTCCATTCCACTATAGGTATGTGCACGCCTTCGTGCACAGCTACCTGGAACTTTTTTCCCCTTAGCAGGCTCTGTAGGGCCGGCTCCGGCGCCCCCTGGAGCCCCACACACATGCCACGGTATATGAGGTGCTGCCGGCCCTAAGTCCCCTCAGTCCCTTCTTTCTGCCAACTCCGGCAGTGGGGACGAGGGGTGGGTTGTGGAATGGACATGAGCAACACATCTCGAAGAACATCAGTTACTGGTAAGTAACCTTGTTTTCTTCTTCGAGTGCTTGCTCATGTCCATTCCACTATAGATGACTAACACAAGCAATATCTTTGGAGGTGGGTCGGAGTTACCGGTGAGCTGCCCTCAGCACCACTCCGCCAAATCCCGCATCCTCTCTTGCCTGCTGGACGATGGCGTAGTGGGACGTGGAGATATGCACCAACGACCAGGTAGCAGCTTTGCAGATGTCCTGCAGGGGTACTCTCTTCAGGAAGGCTGTAGATGAGGCTTGAGCTCTGGGTGAGTGCGCTGTGATGGTTCCCGGAAGCGGCACCTTCACCTGCTCGTAGTAGAACTTGATGCATGATGTAATCCACGAGGAAATGCGCTGGGTGGAGATAAGCCTTTCATCCGGTCGGCCACTGCGATGAAGAGCTGCGTCGATTTCCGGAACGGCTTTGTGTGCTCAATGTAGAAGGCCAGGGCTCGTCTCATGTCCAGCGAATGCCATCTCCTCACCTCCTCCGAACCGGGAGGTTTGGGAAAAAACATGAGGAGAAAGATATCTTGATTACAATGAAATTGGGAAACCAACTTGGGTAGGAAGGTCAGATGCAGCCTCAGCTGAACCTTATCTTTATAGAATACTGTATAAGGGGGCTCTGAGGTCAAGGCCCTAATCTCGGAGACCCTCCTGGCTGAGGTAATGGCCACCAGGAAGGCTGCCTTCCATGAAAGGCCATGAGGTGCAGGGAGTCCAGGTCTGGGTGCAACAGGTGACCGTGGTCCTGGGATGGAAGGTCGTGCCGCCTCAGGGGTTTCAGGGGTGGGGCGATCGAAAGATCCAGCAGCATGCTGAACCAGTGCTGTCTCGGCGAGGCCGGAGTGATGAGTTTAACGTTCGCCCTGTCCCTCTTTATTTTCAGCTGGACCTTGGGTAGGAGCGGAATGGGCGGAAATGCATACATGAGGGTCACCGTCCAGTCCATGAGGAACACATTGGAAATCGACCCAGTCTTGTGACCCCGGAGCGAGCAGAACCTTGGACACTTTGTGTTCCAGGCCGATGCGAATAGGTCCAGTTGGGGAATGCCCCACTTCTGGAAGATCATAGCCACCACCTAAGAGTGCAACGACCAGTCATGGCGGGGTAGAAATGACCTGCTGAGGCAATCCGCCTCGTCATTCCTCACTTCCGGGAGGTGAGAGGCAGTCAAGTAGAAATCGTGCCTCACGGCAAAGTCCCACAGACAGATAGCTTCCTCGCAGAGGTCCAAGGAGCGCGCTCCCCTCTGACTGTTTATATAAAACATGGTTGCGGTGTTGTCCGTCAGCACCTGCACCACTCTGCCTGTCAGAAATTGGAGGAATACCTTGCACGCTAGGCGAATGGCCCTCAGCTCCTTCACACTGATGTGCAGGCGTCTCTCCTCCCCCGACCAGAGCCCCTGAGTGCCTAGGTTGACGCTGATCTGGGCTCCCCATCCTACGTCTAAAGCGTCGGAAATTAGGATGACTGATGGAACCAGTTCCCTGAATTGAACGCCCTTCATCAATGCCCTGGGAGTCTGCCACCAGTTTAGAGAGGCTAGGACGGACAGAGGAACTGTGACCACCCGGTCCAATGGGTGTCTGCTTGGAATATATACCGAGGCCAACCATGCCTGAAGTGGTCTGAGCCTCAGGCAAGCTAGTCTAACTATGTACGTGCAGGCCGCCATGTGGCCTAACAGCTGTAGGCAGTGCCTGACTGTTGTCATGGGGCATTGGTGCAGCTAGGAGATGATAGAGACCATCGCCTCGAAATGTGGCTGAGGCAGGAAGGCTCTGGTCTGGGAAGTGTCCAGGGTAGCCCCAATGAACTCTATTCATTGCACTAGGGTTAGTGTGGACTTCTGCTTGTTTACGAGCAGTCCCAGCCTGTTGAACATGGAGCGAGTGTCACGCTTTCCTGCACTTGGGACCTGGACCTGCCCCTGATCAGCCAGTCATCTAGATAAGGAAAAATTTGCACACCCTTTCGTCTCAGGTGGGCAGCCACTACCGCCATGCACTTGGTGAACACCCTTGGAGCTGAAGATAGGCCAAAGGGCAGGGCTGTAAACTGACAGCCACCGTGAAGCGAAGAAAGCGCCTGTGGTTGGGGAGGATAGACACATGAAAGTATGCGTCCTTGAGATTGAGGGCGGCATACCAGTCTCCTGGATCCAGGGAAGGGATTACGGAGGCTAGGGAGACCATGCAAAACCTGAGTCATTTGACATATTTGTTTAGACGATGCAGGTCTAATATGGGTCTCAGACCCACCTTTGCCTTGGGGATGAGGAAGTACCTCAAATAGAACGCTTCCCCCTTCTGCCTTGAGGGACCATTTCCACCACTCCCAGGTTGAGGAGGGTGTCCACCTCCTGCAAGAGGAGATGCTCGTGAGAGGGGTCCCTGAAGAGGGACGGAGGGAGAGGGTTGTTGGGGGGGTAGATGTAAACTGTAGGGCATAGCCCCCTGAGACTACCCAAAGGACCCAACGGTCCGAAGTGATTTTTGCCCATTTGGGATAGAAGGGACCTGTCAGGAAGGGGCGGGGAAGATCCAGGAGAGCAGTCGGTGTGCCACCCTCAGGCGCACCATCAAAATTGCCTCCTCTGGTTGCCCGACCTCCTGGGGGCCCCTGCTGGGGAGCTGAGGACGAGCTAGGGGGGCTGATTCCATCTTCTAAACCCCCTATTCCTATTCCTATAGGGTTGAAAAGACTTGGGCGGAGGCCTTGGCTGCTGCTGTGCCTGGGGCCGTGACTGACGACTGGAAAACTGGGGCGTGTAAAGGCCAAGGGAGCGATGCATGTCCCTGGAGTCCTTTAGACCATGCAACTTCGCATGGGTCTAGTTGGAGAATAGGGTGGAGGCTATGGCCCTGCCCGTCGAGTCAGCAGCATCGCAGGATGTCTGGAGCACTGCCCTAGCTACTGCGGTTCCTTCCTCCACGATGGTGCTTAAGTCTGCAGCCTGGTCCTGGTGCAGGGCCTCAGCGAACCGCCTGAGGGAGTCCCACAGGTTGAAATTATATCTGCCGAGGAGGGCCTGATAGTTGGCAATCCTGAACTGCAGGGCTGCTGTGGAATAAACCTGTTTCCCAAACAAGTCCAGCTTCTTATTGGGAGTGGACCCTGGCTGACCTTGCCTGTCTCACTGGTTAGCCACGTTTACTACCAGGGTTCCCGGGCAGGGGTGTGTGAACAAATACTCAAACCCTTCAGCTGGGACATCATAATTTTTCCTCGGCCACTTTTGACATAGGGGTGACCGAGGAAGGGGTTTGCCACAGGGCCTTTACAATCTTAAGGACCCTTTCGTAGACTGGGAAGGCCACTCTCACTGGGACAGCCACGGCCAGCACATTAAAGAGGCTATCTTCGGCCTCTTTTAACTCCTTCACCTCCAGCCCCAAGTTGGAGGCCACCCTCTTGAGCAGCTCCTGGTGCGCCCTGAAATCCTCCAGTGGCACCGAGTGGTCCCGGGAGACTTCTTCCTCTTCACCTGATGAGGCAGTCTGCTGAGGTGCGTCCTATGGGTGAGTCCCCTCCTGACGAAGGGTTGCACCTGCTGAGGGTCCCTCCATGGGGTCCGACTCCTCGTCCAAGGAGTAGTGTCTACAGACCTTCTCCTGTGCCAGAGGCACAGACTGCACCCCCAATGACATATGGATTGGGGCCCCGGCCAATTGTTTAAGGCCATTGTTATGGCCATTGTCCCTGGGGCCAACCCAGAGCTGACTGCGCCACAGGCTGTGACATGTTGTGGGGGCGTCGGCTCTCCCGAAAACTGTCCCCCCTGGGAGACCTCAAGTCATCCTCATAGTCAGAGGCCCTGGATCAGTGGTGCCGTGTACATCCTTGGTCCCAGGCACCCTTCCGTGCCGGGGACTGCCCTCTCGATGCCTCCGACCTGGAGGATGATGAGGACTGCCGCCGTTGCCGCAAGCGGTGCCGACAAACAGAGGTGCGCTCCAAAGAGCTAGAGGTACCGGAACGTCATCTCGGTACCGATGATTTCCACTGTCGCTTGCCTTGTGGCCCAGCAGACACCTTCGGTGACCGAGGTTGGCACAGCTCCAAACTCCTTGGTGCCGATGCAGACTCCAGCAACCTGTTTCTGTGTCGTGGACTGCGCGGTGCCGGGTCTTCCTCCGGCGACTGGGTTCCCCACCATCTCGGTGTGGGCAAACTCCTTGGTACCATGTCCTCCAACGGCGACCGGGTTCTGCGCCATCTAGGTACGAGCAAACTCCTTGGTGCCGGGGATCTGGGACAGGAGCTGTTCGAGCGCCTCCTGGCAGACCTCAACCGGTGCCGCCTCCTGGCATGCACTGCCTCCAGTGCCGGGGATCGACGTCGATGCCGAGAGGGGGACTCCACGTCCGGTGCTGGGGCAGGTCAGCTTGATGATGCCGACCTGAAGCAACTACTGGGGGAGCGGCTCTGCTCTACCCTCGGAGACCGTCCGGCGGGAGATCTTCCTCCCTGTACCGGGGATCTCCACAGCCATTCAGGGGGACCCAACGCAGGTTTACCCCGTGACACTGGCTCCTTCTCCCTCAGTGGAGGGGGGGCGGGGCGCGGAGATGGCGTAGGCAAGGCCAACAAGGCTCTTGCCGCCTGAAAAGCCTCCAGTGTCGACGGCGTCAACTGGGGCACTCTCCCACTCCCAGGAGTCGGGGAAGCTCCCTGACCAGAGATGCAGGCACTGGAGAAGACTCGACAGGTGAGGTCCAGTGCATCTCCGAACTTGACTCTGCCCATACCGACAGCACAGGGGAATGTCCGCGCTCCGCACGCTGCTTCTTCCTCTTCAGTGCTGGCAATGTTGCACGGTGCCGAGTTGAGAGTGGTGCTGGTGATGCCGAGGTGGAGCAGGCCGGTACGGACGCCAGGCAGAATGCTGCCTCCATCAACAGGGCTTTCAACCGGTTCTCTCGGTCCTTTTGAGTCCTCGGTTTAAAAGCCCTGCAGATCTTCCACTTCTCTTTTCTGTGGGCTTCCCCCAAGCACTTAAGGCAGCGGTCGTGGGGGTCACTGAGTAGGAAAGCCTTCCCACAGGAGTCACATGGCTTGGATCCCGGCAACCGGGGCATAGCCCGGCCCCTCGAAGTCCTTGCCTTATCTCTAACTACTCTTAACAACACTTAACAACTACTAAACTAACTAAAACTAACTTAGAATATCAAACAAGTCCGAACAAGGGGAATAGTTCTTGCTGAGGGCAAGGCTAGTTCCAGCAACCATCACGGGTGGAAAGAAGAAACTGAGGGGGCGTAGGGCTGGCAGTGTCTCATATACCGTGGCACGTGCGTGGAGCTCCAGGGGGTGCCAGAGCCCGCTCTACAGGATCTGCTAAGGGGAAAAAAGTTCCGGGTAGCTGTGCACGGAGGCACACTTCATTAAATGTCTTTTTGTTTTGTTTGTTTTGTTAAATGTCTTTTTGTTTTACCTCTTTAACAGCGTCCCATATGTAGGTTCCACTGTGTCATCAAGTGATTGATTATTCTAATTTCAAACACCAGGATGAATAATCGTTACATTTCCAAAATTCCTTTTGTCCTGAAGAATCCGAAAGCACTTTAAAGCTATGTACTTCTAGGACTACTGAAATTCAGCCACTTATGGGGATAATATGGACATAATACTTGCCTATCTCAAGATGGGGATGTTAGGCTTAGCTCATTAATGTCTGGAATGTATGTATGTATTATTATTCTGGAGGGTGTAACAACCAATAAGCACACAGATCATAACAGTTAGGGAAAATTTTGGACCAGGACAATGGAACACATCACTAATTTATATAAAAAGTGTCACAGGATGTCTAATGTCCACACAGAGAAGTTGTTTTACAACATAATTTTATGCAATAACAATCTACTCAAGCATCATAGGTGCAAATGTTTTTTTTAAAATGGAATGATACTTGCAATATAATGGGCTTAAACTATAAATAAAAATTGGTTTGTGTACTCAGACTAGCTTTGCAACTCCCCACCCCCAATTGTCCTAGATGTTTGCACAACCTCACACTTTCTTCATAAGGTTCACGCTAGCCTGATTTTTCTTCCCCAAGATCTGATCTAACAGACCATCATATACAGTCCGATCATGCATGGTGCTGAGTTCCCTTAAATGGAAGCTGAAAGCGCTGAATACCTCATAGAAGTATGTGAAACTCTAATTCTCTAGCTTAAAGTGTGTAGAGCTAAACTGTCCTTGCCAGGATTTGGTGTGAGTAGTGTAGCTAGTGCAGCCCTGAACCTGAACACAACATGGCCTCAGTCCTGCAACTGGATCTGCATAGGTAGTGTCTGCATAGAGCCCTACTGACTTCAAGCATTTATCTGTGCAGAGCCATTTGCAGGATTGAAGCCTAAAAGCCTTCTCCTGTAGACAACTCCTGGGCAAATTCCAGTTATGTAGTTATTACTTTTTGCCTGCAGACGTGTCGTGCTATAGTCCAATCAGATAAAGCATTCTTCATTTAGAGCCTGACTCAATGTCTAATGAAGTCAATTGAAAAACTCAAATTGATTTTAATGGGCACTGGATTAGCCCCTTCAGTTTCAATGATGGGTGTCTACATACTTTGTAATTAAGGTGAGCATGTCTTCAGATTGCTTTGGGCTCTTTGGATGAAATTGCTCTTTATAAAGTCATTTGTTCTCAACTAAAACACAGCAAAAATTCTGTTGTGATGTTACTGAGTCTGCAACCAGTTTATATTTTTCTGGTTCATCTCTAACTGATCTAGCATTCAGTAGGTAAATCTCACAAGAAGGTGCTGGAAATAAAGCCTTGCTGAAAAGAACTCCAGATTCTTTAAAGCTGTACATTGTCTGCAGAATTGTTCCTTGCACTTGGCCAGCAGATGATGAAATGAAGGCCAAATAGAGGGTTGTAAGGCTTGTTTTATTTGTTAGCAAGGTTCCTTTTTTTTTTTTTCTTTCTTTATTATTTTGAGCCTCATACAGTAATATAAAATAGCAGCCCTTTGGGTCTGATTTTCAGAAGTGCTGAGCGTCCACAATCTCATTTGAAGTTAATGGGATTTGCTCGGCACCTCTAAAAATCAGGGCTTTTGTCATTCTAGTCTCCTTTGAAATGATCTAGGATAACTTTATGTTTGTATGAATAATTTGTAACGTGAAATAAACTTTACAAACACCCCAAAATTATCTGAGAAGTCCCTGGGCATTGGAACTGCATAGGGTGTAATATCAACACAGAATTTGCTATTTTGTTTTTTTAAATGGTTAATGGATAGCAAGGGAATTTCAGTCTTTGAAGAAATTTGAGAGCCACAGACATTTCACAGCATTACCGAGATTTTTTTAAAAATATCATAAATGATAAAACGTTAACTTTGTGGAACATAGTTTTGAATGTAATTAAACACCAAAGGTATGTCTACACAGTACGAGACAACCATGGCTGGCCCATGCCAGCCAACTCAGGCTCAGGCTGCATAACTGTAGTGTAGATGTCCAGCCCCACAGCCTAAGCCCAAGTCAGCTGGCATGGGCCAGCCGTGGGTTTTTCTTTGCAGTGTAGACATACCCCTAGTTCACCTGAAAGCGCATAGTGAGATTTTTCTCTAGTGTGCCTAGTGCAGTTTCTATGCTAAACACAAGAGGGTACTAAAAGAACAGTAGTCACAGCAGTCAAATGTAATAAGAGAGTGTAGCAGATGTCAACAAAAAGAAATCTATATAATCCAGAGTTAACCAAACTGCGGAGATGTAAGGGAGATAGCAGGGGGTTGTGTAAATAATTAATTTATGAAAAAGAAAAAGACAAAAAGGCAATTCAATAAAATTTAAATAATTTTGAAAAATCAATATGTAACATAAGCTATATAATGGTGTGCCTCTTTAAAGACACCAGATTACTGGAACCTGAGAACCTCAGTTAGTGGTTAAATGTAGACTAGTGCACGATATGACTGAGGACAGTACCTCTGCTAATTAAACAGTATTAATTATGTATCTTGGGTTTGCTTTCCACTAAACAGTATAATCATAGAATCATAGAAGATTAGAGTTGGAAGGGACCTCAGGAGGTCATCTAGTTCAACCCCCTGCTCAGAGCAGGACTAACCTCGGTTATATTAAAAACCATATAGAAAACATGAAGTGTAAGAATTCATTCAAAACATATCATTAACTGGAACACCGGATGTGCTGGCTATACTGCTATAGGCTAAGGAGTCTCACAAAAAACATGTTGCATATGTTGTTTATAGTTTGTTGGAGCTCAGGTCTGGCTCAGAAGTGATTTGGCAAGAAGGATTGTTTTGTTTTGGCAGTTTGTCCCAATGAGGACTCAAAAAGAGGAAAGAAAATGCATGAATGTGATGACAAATATAAGATTATGGTTTTACAGCAATTGTGCAATGTTTTGAAGTGTTGGCAGCCTAGAATACAAAGCCTTTAAGTTACTGCGACATTTAGAAATCCATCATCCTCCAGTGAAAGAAAAGTCTGAGGATTTTTTCAAAAAATTAAATAAAGTACTTAAAAATTAACAAGATTCAACTACTCAAACTGGCTTTACTGCCTTTCTGCCATCATACTGGTATCTCCATGAATCACCTACCAGTGTTAGGTTCATACCACTTCAGAAAATCTTATCTTTCTCTGCACAACATATGTGGTTGCAAAAGTCAGAGGCTAAAGCAGTTACCAAACTGAAAGGAAGGCCATTGTCAAATCAGTGATGGACCAATGGGAGGCAGGGAAAGGCGGAAAGGGGCCAGACCCCTGGGTACCAACCTGGGAGGGGGAGCACCAGCTGAGCCCTTCAGAATGGGCAGGGGGTGAGGGATGCAGGAGGCTCTGATGGGCTGCTGGATGGAGCCCAGGGGCAGGCAGTGGGCAGGGAACTGTGGGAGACCAGAAGGAGGAACTCCCTCCCGCTACCTCCTGGCAGCGGGGCGAGGCCGCCCCGCTCAGATGGGAGCTGGTGCAGGACCTGATTGGGCTGCGGGGCTGGAGCAGGAGAGGCAGGTGCCGCACGGCAGGTAAGTGCAGGGGGGGAGCGTCAGTGGAGCCTGGCCAGAGCCGGGGGAGATGCCACCATGAGCATCCAAAAGTCCCTGGGGCGCAGAAGGAAAGTGGCATGTCTCCCCCACAAGTACAGACCCAACCCCTCCCCGGGGCAGCTGAGGGATGGTGCCAATTGGTGGGAGCCAAGGACCCCTCCTGCCCTGCGCAGGAGGCCTGGGGGGGGAGGGGCGGAGGGCAAATGCAAACACTGGCCCCATGGTATGCCACTGTGTCAAACAACTCCATATTGGTGCCAGAAGTTCTAAGTGTAGGGATCCTAAAATATGGCCCCATTTTAAGAACAGAGGACTGTATACTGCAAAGTTGTGATCAATGCATCACATACATATTCTAGAGAAAGAAAAAAATGTTTCTTTACCTTGGCTCCCTCCAAGAGTTGCTAGTCGGAAAGCTTCTTTAAGGGTTAAGCCTGTCTGTGTCTTGTTCACTTCATTAATTTGAAGGACATTAGATACAGACATCGTTCTCCTGATAGCATCAAGCATGGAAGCTGAATACCCACCAGCAACGTCTACAATAGATCAAAATCTTAAAAATTAGCTTTTCGGGATAATGATCTGGGTGGAAACGGTATGAGTTTTAATTTAATATTACGTAATGGCAAACAAGATAAGGTTCATCATTATGCTCGGTCTTCAAGAAGTCTATTGCAGAATTCCTAAAGAAGGTTTTATTATATTTGCATGATCATTTCTATAAGGATAATACAGATCATATACAGAATAATATTATTTTCCTATAATCTAGAAAATCATAATTCCAGACTGCACTCCAGTTATTTCTGACTAGTAGAACAAAACTATCCTCATTCACTTTCAAAACATTTCTCTACATTTTTTTGACTACTTCTAGATGCAAGGTAGTGGAAAATCAGGTCCACTGATTGGGAGCATGTTAATCCTTTAATGTGAATATGTGGCTAGCCATTTGTGCACTAAATAGACTTTAAAATAAGGGGTTCCACAGTAAATTACTAACCTGTGCCAAGACCAAGCTTCACATTGTGCTTTAGAACATTTCGTACATTTAAAATGCCACTGCACAACCTGGATTGGAAAGAAAAAGATACACACAAAAAAATTAAAAGCTTGTTCCAGCAGTCAAGCAGGATGTCGGTGGGGATTTTGCCTGAGTGATGACAGACGAGGGCCCTGAGACATTGCCATAAAACAGTCTTTTCAATATACAAAGCATTTCCCAAAATGTATGTAAAAGATGAGTCCTACACAATAGAAATAAACAATTTGTGTTCACAAACCTGAATTATAAAACCTTGATCATTAAAAGGATAAAGTAAAATTTAAATAAAAATTCACAATGACACTTCTGTAGTCTCATATTCATTGAGTGCCTCACTTTTTGAAAGTCTGGGCCTTAAATATATTCAGGAAAGAAGGCAAAGAGGGCCAAAAATCAAAAGCAGAAATGAAGTAGTGTTAATTACACATAGGTAATGTGTAACTTAGTGCCATAAAGGAATCAACTGACAGGAAGGGAAAGTTCCATGGCAGTTGGAAGATGGTTGACAGGGATTATTGAGCCACACATAGAGGGCGTTAGGAGCATGGACAGCGATTGCTTGGACGATGGTATATTTGGCACACCACCAAGGATTGTTTCAGGGCCGAGACTGATGACCACAGCTCTCCAGACAGCTCATGAAGGGACAATGGTTACATTACACAAGAGAGTAGCGAGCTAGAGGAGAATAGATGGCCATAGAAGCAAACTGAGGAGGCTATGAGTTAAGGCAAGAAGGGGGGCTAGATTCCCTGCTTCTTTGACTTACATGTCTTCTATCCTTTGGCATGTAAATAATACCAGTGGAGATTTCTTTAGGACCTGATTTTGATCTCACTTGCACCAGTGTAAGTCAGGAGTAACTACGCTCAAGTCAATAGGAGTGGTTGGGTGCTTTTGAAAATCAGGTCACTTATTTAAGTGCCTAAATATAGACTAAGCCTAGCTTTAGGCTTCCATTTTTAATATCTTGGCCTTCTTCTTTACATATATATATATATTGAAGTGATATGTTGCTGTAGAAAGTCAAGGTGGTTGATTTATAAATATGAAAAATTAAAACAAAATCCATTTTATGATTATAAAATCTGTTTCAGGAGAGCAGTTGAAACAAATCTGGGACTCCGTATCGAGTCAAATAATTGAGGCTATCTGGCTGCAGGGCCTGTCTAGCTCTAGGGAAATTATGCAAAGCTCTAATGTAGACCCACTGCACTGAGCAAAACAGGGCTTGCCACAATGTGACTCATCTCGGTAACGTGCATTGACAGTGTTCCCAAGGTAATTCACACCTGTGCAAACCCTAATGTAAACTAGCATGGCACTAGAGCTGAGCAGGAACTGGAATTTCTCTTCCATGGGCAATTCCATGATTTTGACATTTATTTTCATTCCAGATAAGAACACAACCAGAAAATTGAGAAATTTTCTGCAAAATATTTTGTTTTAGAGTCAAATGTTTTCTTCAAATGTTGATATTTTTATAATATAAAATAAATTTTGAAACAAAAAGTTGTTTTGAAATGAGAAATTAAAATATTCCATTCCAAAGAGAATGTTGCCAGAATGCTTTGCTTCAATTTTTTAAAATGAAATTTAATCAAAATCGACATTTCAGAAAGCTTCAATTTTGACAAAACAGCATTTTTTGATTGAAGTGTTCCGTTGGGAAATTTCTGATCAACTCTACATTCTCCCCCTGTACCTTCCCCAAACTGGTTGGCCACGTCTGATGGGTGCTTTTCAGTCCTACAAGGAATATGAGGAAAGAATAGGAACTAATGTCTGAGTTTGTGTAGAGAGTGAGGGGAACAGTAAATGGGGATTCTTGTTAAACCAGAGGTAAGGGTGGGGATTTCCTACTAAATCTGTTATGTGCTTCAACCAGAGCAATGTACTAAAAGGGAAGATACCTCAGTTCTCACAGTTCAATGGATGACCAAAGAGCTCTCAGTCAGCACAAAGCAGTTCCTAATCCACATCATGCAGCAATGGAACATGAGCAAGTAATCCTCACTCTAGTATTTCAGGCTACTCCTGGTGGACTATGGTCCTATAAACCAGGACACCTATTCACTGCAGGTAGAAATGACACCACGAAACCACAGCCCTGTCTATTGTATCCCACTAGCTATATCTTAACTTACGAAATGTTTGAACCGGGGCAATGGGCAATTGCAGCTCCTCGAAGACTAAAAAGTTTCAGTTCTTCGTCAGAGAGATGACAGCCGTGGGCCATCACCGTCTAGAGAGAAACAACATAACACAGAAATTACTTATTTTTTTGCCTGTGAATTTATTATTTTGTTTTCATTATCCAAAATGCCATTTCCCATTGTCAGAGGTGAAGTGTGCATTAAGGACCTGATCCAATACCTATTGAAGTCAGACGAAACCTCCCATTAATTTCATTGAGCATTGAATCAGGCCTTAAATGATTTAATCATTTCCCCTGGCTTTCTCTTCTTTCTTTAGAGGAAAAATAGTGGAGCTGGTTCTTGCCCTGGTTCTACAGTTGTCATGCAGGAGCTGCAAGGGACCGGGCATGAATTCCCCAGGTGCATGAGCAGTACAGGGCTGATGTAAGTAAACTTACATTGCACCCCTCACAGGCCCTGAAACAGGGAATATGCTGGGGTAAATTGAGGGCATGAGGGTAGCACTCAACACAATAGAGATTCTGGGCTACTTTTTAGGAGTAACTTCTTTCCTGCATTTCCCTCTTATGTTTTGCACAAGTATATCTGCTCTGGAACGTTTTTAAATTAAAGTTTGGTGTGGAAATTAGATTTGGGGTTTTTTTTCATTTTTTTTCCCTCTTAAAATGTAGATTTTTAAAAAACCCAACATTTTCATAGCACACAACATATATAAAATCCTATACCTGTAGGCTTTAGGTTATTTAACAAAGACATAAACACAAGTACTCTCCAACTAGCAGTCTGACATTTCAAAAGATAACAAGTGCCTGTCCCTTTCCCCAGATAAATGTCAGATTCCAAAGGGCTGCACTTTTCGTTTCACTGTTTTAGAGCACAGTATGTTAGAGTGCCCAAAAGATTAAAATTGCTTTTTTAAGTTGGACAAATGGCGTGCGGCATTTTGGATCACGGTAGAAGTGTTTTAATGAAGTTTGTCACACACTAGTTTATGACTGAGGCATGCCACCTACCTTGTGAAGGTGTTGGAATCTGGAAATATAGTAAAAGTTTTGGGCAGTGACATTTTGCACGGTGAGTACTAAACATTTACATGGACTCCAACCCAGCAGAAAACTTAAGCATATTCTTAACTTTAAACACTTAAGTAGTTCCACCTGGGTAATCCCATTGGAGCCCCTGGGCTGGATTTTCTATTCTGCTGAGTCTACCATAATTGTTCCAGATGCCCCCTCAACAACTGGTGTAGTGAAAGAGTGGCCATGGTAGAGTGAAACTCTGTTAGGCCCAATCTTCTGCTGACAAATAAATTAGGACTGCAAGGGAACTGCTCTAACTTGCACAAGGGCCACCTGGCTCAGGACTCCCTAAATTCAGGCAGTTGAAAATCCAGCCCAACTGGATTGGTCACATTTAAAGTTAAGCACATGCATAAAGTTCTCCACTGAATCAGCTCCAAACCTGCCAAGTGTATTTTGAAATGTTGGCACTACCTGTTAAGAAGTAAAACATGTTTTAGAATTTTTTACCCTTTAGTTATGATTAGTTTTAAAGGAACAATTTATAGAGCAAGGAGTCCTGTGTCAGAAAGCAGTGTATGGCTGCTCTATTTTCCATAGGAATGTTCAGTACTTTACATAACAGTACAAGAGGCAAGGATATGTATTTTAGTAACCCCTGTTTATCATTAGTCAGTCTTTATCTGTGGTATCTTCAGTTGCATAACAACTTATTGTGCACAGAATTATTATCACTGCATGATAAGGGCCGTTAATACTGCATTATAAACTAGTAATTTTATATTGGTTTGTCTAATTAAAATTATATGTAGATGTATACACTTGGAGGAGGCTTTTCCAAGGCCTAAGTGGGAGTTCAGTGCCTAATTCACAAGGACATTCCAACTGCCCTTTTTGCCTTGTAAATCTTCCCCTAAGATTTTAAATGTTTGAAAACGTTAAGTAATATATGCACATTTGTCCTCCAAATTTAAATGTTAATATAAACCTGATAGTAACATTAAACACAACTGTATTCATTGATAAATTGGAAGTTGACATTACAACCTTAAAATATGGTTTGGAAAACATCACACAAACAAGATGTGTGTGATAAATTGGAGATTTGTATTACCACTAGTTCAAACACATGCGTGCACACACATGTATATAAACAAGTTTTCATGCAACTTATTAGGAATTTGTAAACATCATTTGAAATATTTTGAAAAAGTGTGTGTGTGACAAGAGCTAGTAATAATAAATAAATTTAAAATGTACAATCCATAGAATTTTAAAATGAAGTGAATCATACACAAGTCAATAGGCCAAACCTTCAGGCAGCACAAAGGGGCAGGAAAACTATAGTAGCAGGACAGTTGGAGATTCCTCTGGGGGTATCCCAAAATCCTGCACAATCAGTTCAAAACCATCTGCTCCTGTCCCCTCTCCAACCCACTTCGCTAGGGGGCCATTACTAGCCAGAGTGGAAGCACTAATTGTCTATAGCCTTCTCCTCTCCTAAAGAGTACTGAGCAGAGCTCTGGCACACCTGAAGATCCAAAGTTTTTATTGTCCTATAATAAATTATATTTACATTATCTTCTCTCAGATTTCATTGCATCTCCTTGGAGGTACAGCAATGCAACTTGTTCAAGCCTGAGGGCAGTGAATAAAATTCGCCAGTATAGTGTCCACATTGATAAATCTAACAAATTATACTATAGAGTTTTCCTTAATTGTACCTTGCTTGTTAGTAGCTTGTTTTTATCATATAAATCAGTATAATTTTTATAGGCAGGAAACATTTGCTTCACAAGTTTGATTTCTCCATCATTCTCGCTTATATGACTCTGTAAGGAAAAAAAGAACAACCAGTAGTCAGTATTTTCTTTTTTATTTAGATGTAAAAAACTGACCATACAAATACTCTGGGTGTCTTAACAGTTAACTAGACTTACAATTGTGACACTGGAAGACCAGGTGCCAGCTCATGCCAAGGACCCAAACCTCAGTGAACACTGACAAATACATAGCTGGAAACCAGTCTGTCTTGCCCTGTGTGTTAGCATTGTTAAGATAAATATTAGAATTGTAAGAATGTGTTTGGTGTCTAGCCCTTATGAATAGTGTAGGATGCTGCAAGTACTGATCTCACTTATAACCTCTGAAGCGCATAGTATAAAGTTACATTGAGTGTTTGCATTGTAAATATCTGTAATTGTGTAATTCGCCAAACAGGAAAGAAACATTAATTAATGTAAAGTGCAGGTCCTGCAGACAAGAGGGCCTTTGAAATCAAATGAGTCATTGTAAGGCATCACAAGGGCAAAGAGTTATTTGATTGCCCTCCCCACTTACATGAAGAAGAATCAGAGGCCAACACGTGTTCTATCAGTTTGGACTCAGGGAAAAGAGGATGAAAATCCCTGACATGAAGAAACTGGAGCTTTATGCTGTCTGGAGTCTGAGGGGCAAAGATTCCTAACATAAGCAAGAGATCCCCCATGCTATTTGGCTGGGGTCAGCTCTAAAGGACATATAGAGCTGTTTATTACAGAAGCTCATATGACCTTTTTAAATCCAAGACTGTAACTCATTTGTGTGTATTTGTTTCCTATTTTAACCTTATAAATAACTCATTTATTTTCTTAGTTAATACATCTTTTGTTAGTTCATTACAGGATGGGCTACAAGCATTGTCTTTGGTGTGAGAGCTAAGGTACAAATTGACCTGGGGTAAGTGACTAGTACTTTGGGACTGAGAGTGCCCTGAATATTTTGTGATCGTTGGTGTAAAGTGACCATCTGTCACAGAGTCAAGCTTGCCTGGCTGGCAAGATAGATCAGAATGACCAAGGGGACTGTCTGTGACTCCAAGTTAAGGCTGAATATTGCCTGAGGAGTTTACACTGGTTACTGGGTTGGTGAAATCTAAGTATAGAACATACTGTATAGAACAGTTTGGTGTTTCTGTCCTTTTTGATGGTCTGCCCTGAGGTTGGCACTCATGGTCCTGGGCCACTCCAGGCAGCATGACTACAATCGCATAATGATGACTAGACACTTTGTGCTGCTCTACTAGCACAAAGCAATTCTAAACCTGTGGACCCTGTCCCTGGAAGCTCTCCCCACTATAGAAGAAATCAGCATAGCAACTCCTACACTCCTCTTCTCCTAAAGCTGGTATCGGTGTAAGACCAGGAAAAGGGGGTATGGCTGGGGTATCCCAGCACAGCAATTCCAGATGCCACAATGGCCCCATAGGGTCACTGCTGGTTAGCAAATGTTAAAGCAGCATTTAGGACCGGGATAAGGGGGAGGGTACCGGACCAACACTGAATAGACCCAGGATCAGGCCAGCACAAAGGACTCCTTTGCCCCCGCTTCCTCTGATCTGCTGAGCACTCCTCAGGTATGGCTGAGAATCTGGTCCATTGTGTGCTGTCTCTGGAAAATACGTTTCCAATACTTTCAAATATCCCTTCTTGTCATGTTAAATAACCCCAAAGTAGGCTAGTTTTAGTGTAGTATGTAATTAAGACTATGTAACCAAAAATGCCTCTCCCAGCTTTAACCCAGCTGTAAGCTTTAAAAAGCACTTTAATTCTCAATTGCAGCAATTTAATGACATAGTAAGATGCACTTCTCTTTTAATGAAGTTAAATTAAGATGCTTTGAATACAAAGGCTCATTCTTTTTTGTGCTGAGATCTGCTTTGTGCCAGAGAAATGAGGGGCTGTTTGTTATAGTTCTCCGGGATGATTTCACCTATGCCAGAGAGCAACAACCTTATACAAAGGACTAGTTATGGTCCCCAAGGGCCGTGCACCAGCTGGGACTGCTGAAGCACACAGTGGTCCAGGTATGACCTCCTGTCCACGCCCAGTAGAATTTTAAGACAGGCTCAAAGTTAAGTCTGAGGATGAAGTGTTTTGCTGAACTGAGCACTCTGATATGGCAATTTCCTGCAAAATCTTTGGGAGATCTTATTGAATTAAAAGTTTATGTATCTTTGGAGTCTATTGTGTTAAATGCAAAGGTTATGTATAATTGTAGGCCTCAGTTATCAAAGGACCATGTTGAACAATGTGGCAGACAAGAATGAACTTTTGAGATAATACAAGTGAACTGGGAAATATCTAGACGGAAATGAATGCAAGTTTCCTCCCCTGCCTCCAGTTATGCAAAATCGCAGCCCTGTGAAGCTATGCCCTGAGGCGAGGGAGACTGTCTGCTGATTTCCTGTTCCCAGCGTTCCAAGCTCAAAGGCCCAAACTGTATAAAAGAGTGACTCTCAGATGTATCGATGTGCTTGTTCTGAGCTAATAGCTGTTATGAACTCATAATCACAGAAAAACCCCTTAGTGGGGCTTGAAGGACTGACCACCAGCCAGAGTTATGTTGGAGAAGGGGGTTGATCTTGGGTAAACTTATCAGCATGTGTGTTGGTTCTTTTATTGTTTAAATATGTTTTCCTTGTAATGCTTTTATCTTAAGAATAAACATGCTTGCTTAGAAAAGGTTGGGAACTTCTAATTGTGGACAATTACACTGTATGTAGCCTCAGAGGAGAAATCAAAACAGGCCTGCTTAGGCAATCTGACTTGCCGGGAAAATCACAGTGTAGGCAGAGGACCGCGCAACCTAGTAAAACTTCAGTCGAGAGAGAGAGAGAGAAAGAGTCAGGTGACAGATGAGGAGCTGGGAGCCTAGTGAGGTCTGTGAAGGGGAATACAGGTGCAGTTGCCCTGAACTGTGACAGGCAGTATCAGATAAACAGTGAAGCTTTTGAAACTGATTTCTCATGAAAAATGTCCTGGCCTATGGGTTTTCTCACAGTGAAAATGTACTGACTTAGAGAGTTCACAAATCCTACCTGCACATGGATATCACGAGCCTTCGCGAAGTCACCAAGTCTACTCAGCAGCAACTCAGTGCAGGAAGGTCCGAAACGAGGTGTCACTATGGGTTGTACCCTCTGATACTGAAAATATTCAAATTGCATACTTGAGATTGAAAATAATCTGTGCATCAGAGTCAAGAGTGCGCTGACCTACAAGCTTACATGATGATGAAAAAGGAATGGGTTTTGTTTTGTATGGTTTTCTATTCCTACTGCATCCATTGCTCATATGAATGAATCACTGTACAGCCATTTTCTGATTTTTATTACAATCATTGTCAGAGGAATAGAAATTCAAAGTTTTTTCAGTAAATCATTTTAGTGGACTATAAAGGTTTTTTCATAGGCAACCTTCCCTGGACTGGAAGAATACATATTCATGTCCATTGTCAAAAGACAGCCATGCATTGGCCAGTGAGGGGTGAATTAGGTAATTTAATATGCTTTTCCTATCTCTGTTTTCTGATTCAGATTGTATCACTAAGAGTACGTCTCCTGTGAAATAAAAAGCCCGTGGCACGACCACTCAGGCTCATGAGGCTTGGACTGTGGGGCTATAAAATAGTGTGTAGACATTTGGGCTTGGGTCATGGGATCTCAGAGCCTGGACTCCAGCGCAAGCCTGAACATCTACACTGCTATTTCTAGCCCTGCAGCCTAAGACCTGCAAGCCCAAGCCAGCTGACCCAGGCTCTTGGACTTGGTGCTGCAGGTTTTTTATTGCAGTATAGACATGACTTAAGACACATCTTAGAGTAGGGGTTGATGCAGGCTGCAGGTAGTTCCAGGAAGCAACAGGCTTCCGTTGCCTTCCTCTTGTTTCAGTTTTTCCACTCATGCAGGTGTTAGCTACAGTCTGGCTCCTGGATTCCATGGACAGGAAGATAAGTGGGATGACTAGACATATTAAGCAAGAAAGGCATTTATGACCTATGAGATACAGGAAGTCAGACTATATGATCTAGGATCCCTTCTGATCTTAAACTCTATGACTCTAAGATAACTATACTCAACAAACTAGAATTAGCTGTTAAATTTAGGCATTGTATTTTGGGTTGAAGATTGCAAACAGAAATGAAAATGGCATAGCATTCAAAGGGGTCCCAGAGGAAAGTGCCAGGAAACTATTGTTCTCCCTGATGGTCCTCACATGCAGCGGTCCGGCCTGTCACTTTTCCTGTTCACTGTGTGTGTGACACCAATAGAGGAGAGTGCCGGATGTTTTGGCCTACAGTCTCTGCAACTCAGCTCCCAGTTATAGCTGCTCAGCACTTTTGAAAATCAGGTCACTTATTTAGGTAACTAAACATGGATTTAGGTGCCTAACCTTTAGCCATCAAGCTTAAATCTTGGCAACAAGTGTAAAACAAATGAAACCATTGAAAAAGGAAGGTCGACAGGGAAAAGCAGTAAAATTCCTTGACTGTAGTAACAGTGCCATAAAATGTATCTGCAGAATTTCTTTAGAAATTCCTTCACACACATGACCAAATGTATTGATCCAAAAATCCAATGTGGAAAAGGATTATTAACTGCAATGGCACCATACTGCTGTTATCTTAAAAGGCACCTATTTTTGTGAGTTAAACAAAGATTTCTCTTCACAGCATCGTTTATAAATGGTGAAATGATTTATTAGCTTATTTCCTCCTATGACCAGAGAATTGTTCTTTGTAGGAAGCTGAGCAGCTTTTAAGAAAATAAAGGTTATTTTTCAAAGTATAGCATGCTACAATGGCTCTGACCAAACCATGTTGAATATATGGTGTCACACTGACACTTGCCAACACTAAACCCATAACTCCCAAACAAGTTTGTACAGATTCAGGATTTAATTGGTCATTAAAGGGACTATGTTATATTTATTTATAATATACTGAAGGATCTATCTTTATTGATTTGTCACAAGCATTAACAATTGTATTCATTCAAACTGAATTGCCTTCTTCCAAATCGTCATTTTATTTCCATAGAAAAAATAGAATACAAAAGTGAATATAAACAAAGAAGTCAATTTTTTCTAATTCAGACAGCAAATAAAAAAATACATGAAAGCACAGAACTGAAGTTATGCAGTTGATAAAACAGCAACTCTACTTACTTGCTTTTCTAGTAGTTCTCTAACAAACCTGAAAGGGAAAAAATTATCTGTATTATAAATTAAGAAAAATCTTTACTTTAGTGTTTTATTAAGTGTTTCACACATGAATCAGTTTTATGCTGAAAGTTGAAAACTCTAAGGGCCAGGTTCTCAGTTTGTGTAAATCAACACAGAGCCACTGAAGTCAGTGGAGCTACACCAATTTAAATCAGCTGAGAATCTGGCCCTAAATCTGCAGAAGTTTTATCACTTGTAGTAATTAACCCCCAGACATGTGATAATTACTCTGTGTTCTCATTGGAAACCAAATACATGTTATATTAAGTCAATTGAAAGCATAATTATATGCTATAGCAGAAGTATTAAAAAGAGACACCTTAATTTTGGCTGTACATGAATTTAAATCATGGCATTGAATCTATTCTATTATTTAAAATCCTATTTTTAGAATATTGCAATATTTTATGCTTCATTTACAATAGTTACATATATTGAGATTTAAAGTGATAGACCCCCTATCCTTCATTCACTTAAAGGGCCCAAAGAGTTATACCTTGATTTTCCAGGGAGCATTTATGTGGGCTTTAGAGCATACAGTATTTACACATTTGAAAACATGATATGGACTTGCTTGTTCCATTCAAAATGAAAGAATGGCGCACAAGTGGCTCTACAAATATATATATATATTTTTTTTTTTTTAAAATCAGGTCTGGACCTTCGAGATGAGCTAAAGCTTGTCCCCAAATCATACCATGTCCCCACATTTTGGAATGTGGGAGTACCCTGAGGGCTGTGATCAGAGAGACAGGATTCTAATGTTCCTGTAGGTGAGAGGGTCCTGGGGGCCCACCAATGGGTAGCTGGATAGGGGTAGGAAAGATCCTTGGCCAGCACTAGACCTCTAAGGCAATGGTTCTCAACCTGCGGCCCATGGGCTGCTTGTGGCCCAATCAGCACACAACTGTGGCCCATGTGACATCCACAGAGCCCTACAATTCTACCAGCATTGAGGCCATGATCATTCAAAGCCAACTTCGCTGGATAGGTCATGTTGTTCGCATGCTTGACTCCTGCCTCCCCAAGAGAATCCATTTCTCACAGCTGAAAGAAGGTCAGCGAAGTTGCAGAGGGCAAAGAAAGCAGTTCAAAGACACCTTGAAGGCAAACATGAAGAGGTGTAACACTGACATAAATACTTGGGAGACTCTCGCTCAGGACTGTCCAAAATGGAGGAAGACTCTGTCGGAGGGATCTCAATACTTTGAAACAGCTCATTGACAGGTAGAAGAGGAAAAGAGGAACAAGTGGAAAGAACATCAGAACATTCAACACAGCAACACTGTGCCTATCCCTCCTGGAAACACCTGTCCTTATTGTGACAAGACATGTGGATATAGGATTGGGCTATGGAGCCACCTGCGAACCCACTACTGAGATCCCTGGAAGACAATCTTACTCGTTCACAAGTGATCACCAATGATATTGTGTGGATGTGGTCCACATAACACAGAAAATTGCATATGCAGCCCATAATAGTAAATAGGTTGAGAACCACTGTCCTAGAAGTTCACTGGGGGGAAGAGGCTCTTGAAAATCTTGGATAGTTCTGAGGTTTACACTGAAAACTGAAATCAGTGAGTTTCACCTTGTTTCAGGTTTAAGTACAAAGTATTTCATCTAGGCTTAAGACCTTCCCACCTACTTTTCCCCCAGTCCTGCCTATTTACCACTTTCCCTCTGCACTTTGGTGCAAGATAAATGCAAGGTATTATATATCACCTCCACATACATGATATAAGCAATTAGCTGTAATTTATTGGAATTCAGGTGATAAATTATGGGACTATGGGATAAACCACATTTATTTCATTCTTTTGACTTCCTAACCTAACTATGCTCACTAATTTTCCTCCAACATTCCAAAACTCTGAGCAGTTCTCAAACAGTGGCCATATTTAAAAAAATTAAGTTCAACATGCCAAAAAGGTTTCCTTTTTTTAACAGAAAGGAAGTGTTTTCTCCCATAGTTCATAGCTGAAGTCCAGGTCTCACAAAATGCAAACCTTCCAGGCTGGACACACCTATCTTATCCATGAGAGCTGTAATTTCTCTTTTCCAAAACCATAGTGCAGCCATTATTAATAAAGTCATGAAATAGTGGATCTCAAAACACTTGAAAGGAATTTACAGAATTTACTCTTTTAGATAATTCTGATGTTTTAAAAAGGTACTAGAACAAAAAGTCCTCTCTCTCTAAGGCCTACACAGCAGGACTTGGTACTAAGGAAACATGGGTGAACAGCCAAGGGAAAACAAACATTAGTACAGTACTAATAACAATTTAACTTTTTTTAAAAAAAATACCTCTTCTTTAAATATATGCCATTAAAATAATCCATGATAATTTGTAGTGGTAAAAAGATTTTACTGGCCTGCATGAGTCATGTGGCAATTCCAAACTCACTCCATAAAAATATCTAGATTGCTGTATGGTACATTAACATGTATTCCCTCAATGGTTCTGATCCTGCAAATACTTAAGCATGTGTGTGAGTAACATATGAGTAACATTACACATGTGCTTAAATACATGCAGGGTAGTGATCTATATATTCACAAAATGACTCTCAGATCAGCATGTTTCCACACAACAATCTGATGCCCCATCTAATCCATTGTAATATCAGGTCCTTCGTGATAAAGCTCAGCCTTTTCAGAGGAGACATTAAAAGAAGAATGTGTACTCACAAATTCATAGATGTGCATTATATGGACCAGATTCTTCCCCCATTTACACTGTTGTAAATTAGGAGCAATTCCACTGAAGCAGATTTTGTTGCATTGGTGAAAAACTAGTGTGAGATGAAAATCAGAACTTTTTTTTTAAATGGATGAATAAAAGTTACTTCCTACATGTTAAAGTTTTAGGCTTAATCCTTAAATTGCCTTCCTCTCCTTTTCTACTTTTATTAAAAATACAATTTCTAAATATAATACGATCAATATAATCATTTTACCTTTCCGTCTCCTCGACAGATTCATCCGTGGTTTCCTTGTATTCTGGAACAAATTCATTGAGATCCATGCAAACTTTGCCAACAAATGCTCGCTGACCAAATTTATCTGTGAAATGTTTAACAGAATAAAACTAAAAATCATTTTGTTTTCCACACAAACTGCTAGTAAAAGCTACACTTAAAACCAGCGTAACAAATTCTAGCCCTGATAACATCATTTAAGAGTGAGCAGTGCCCAAGTTCTTTTCTTCGTCTTTAGACTGAGACTGTCCATGTTACTTTTTAGCCCAAATGGAAAATGATCAGTAGAGAAAAAGGATTTAAATGGAAATTCTGAACATTACCTTAGTACTCACTACTGCAAACGTTATTAAAGGCTAGATTGTATCAATTACACATAATCCAGAGTGCAACACTTGCACTGCTGAAGGAAGAGCCCCGGGAGGCAGAAGGCTTCTCAGAATTCCCCAATCCACAGGGGCAGCATGTGCCACAACAACCTTTTGTGGCATGCAGCCTGCTCCTTCCTTTATGCCAGTCTCACTGTGCAGGTCAGGTGGAGCCTGGAGGTCATAACCCACCTACTTGTCCCTTTTGGGGCACTGTGCATGCACTAGGTATTGGGGAGTGATTGCAATTCTGCCCAGATCTTTCATAGGCCACACCAAGGTGGTTGAAAGGGGAGTCTTCATCTCCCCTTTTCCTCTCCTCTCCCCCCCCCACTGCTGCACACCTCCATAAGAGCCAGGCAGAATCTAGTCATTAATTAATATACTGTTGCTGTCCTCATAGGCATGTGGCAATTCTCCAAAAAGGGCCATATTGTTGGAGGTTAATGTACCCCCCACACACACGCACACCATTTGAAAGCTTATTTTATGTACATTTAGAAGAGGTATAATATGGAGTTGTCAAGCGGTGTTGTAGGCCTGTAGGTGAGGAAAAACAATGGTACCCAGAATGAAAAAGTGTCATTTTTGCGCAGTTCTAGAAGCATTGCAACTTGAATATGACTACAGTTTTTCCGTTTAAGTTAAACATCACATTAAGGTGTTGAAATTATAGGTCAACACTACCAACAGACAATGCATTAAAAGATCATTTTGTATTTTTGAATGGACAAGCATTGTTTTTTTTTTCCAGAAATGGTGCAGTTGTTTAGCATCTGGCAAAAATGGCAAATATCAACATTTTGCAATATACTAGCATGAAATGTTCTTAATTATCAAAGTACCTCACACATTATGATAGTTTTCTATATTTTCAATTGAAATTTGCTGACCAGATCAGTCTCACACTGAAGGTTGTGTACAAGTAGCAGTAGAATGCGTGCCCATAGTTTGTATTGCATAGTGGGTAGAGATAGATATATGTGAATTGCAACTGTAATGCTTCCATTTGTAAGCTTTGGTATGTACAATGTAGCATCTAGTCTGCCTGGTAGAAGGTTTTAATTTGTAATTGCCTCTGCATACAGGACTAGCCTTTGAAATAGGCTAAAAATTGGCTTTTTAATTCAGTAACACTTATGCACAGTTCAGTATTAGTATTAGAGATGACAATAAACAGCTTCATATTGGACTTCTATCAAAGTGCTCACTAATCAAAAATGGCCATTTTGATACTGACAGAAGAATGTAAGAACAGCCATACTGGGTCAGACTAATGGTCCATCTACCCAGTATCCTGTCTTCCGACAGTGCCCAATGCCAGATGCTTCAGAGGGAATGAACAGAACAGGGCAATTATCAAGTGATCTGTATCCTGTCATCCAGTCCCAGGATCTGGCAATCAGAGGCTTAGGGACACCCAGAGTATGGAATTGCATCTCTGACCATCTTGGCTAATAGCCATTAATGTACTATATCTTCCATGAATTTATCTAATTCTTTTTTTTAATCCAGTTATAGTTTTGACCTACATAACATTCCCTGGCAACGATGTGCAATGGGAATGACTGTGCATTGTGTGAAGAAGTATTTTCTTTTGTTTGTTTTAAACCTGCTGCCTGTTAATTTCATTAGGTGAGCCCTGGTTCCTGTGTTACGTGAAGTGGTACATAACACTTCCTTTTTCACTTTCGCCATGATTTTATAGACATCGATCATACCCCCCTTAATTATCTCATTTCTACCTCTGTGAGAGAGCTACAGTTTATGAAGACACACAGGATACAAGCCCATTAAAGCTTACACCAAAAAAAAAGACAAACATATTTTTCAGAGAGTTTATGGAATTTGTCAAGAAAATCAAAAGAATGACAAACTGTCAAAAGACACCAGTACTGGACAGAATTTTGTGATGTGAACAGCAGAAACCAGGAGACATGAATTGTATAGACAGTGTGGCTAGGGAGGCCTATTCTGCCCCTGCGGCTCCTGCGCTCTCTTCGGCTACGCTGGTGGTGTGGCTGGGTGGAAGCGGGGGCAGTGGGAAGCGGGAGAGGGGGCTAGTCCCACCCTCTACCCCAGGCCTCAACCCAGGGACCCTGCGAGGAGTAGCCTCAAACTACTTAGTCCATGAGAACTACTATCTTCCCTGGCTGGCCTGTCCGTGGCCCCTCTGCTTGCAGTCCACTTCCTGGAACCAGGGAAGAGGGTTTTTTCCACCTTCCTCATCTTGAGTCTCTCCATCTCTGATCCTCCCCTGTTTGGGTGAGGTTCCCCCACCTCAACTCCTTCACTTGGTTGTCTGATTTGCCAGGTCCTCCTTCAGGCCTGTGGGCCTATGACCCTCGGCCCCGCCCAGATGGGCTTCTCCCTAACTCCCATACCTTGATAGCAATAGCACCAAGCTCTGGAGCAGAGTGGAGCAGAGCAGCTCTGCTCCTTCTCTGAACTCCCTTTCAGCTGCCCCTGTCTGCCTGAAATGGAGGCTTTTAACTGCTGTGACAAGCTCCTTAATTGGTTTCAGCTGACCTAACTGACCTGGAGTAACCCTGGCTGAATTACCCAGGGAACAAGGATTTGTTGAGCTTCTAGAACTGTGCAAAAATGACGGGGGGTGGGTTGTGGAATGGACATGAGCAACACATCTCGAAGAACATCAGTTACTGGTAAGTAACCTTGTTTTCTTCTTCGAGTGCTTCCTCATGTCCATTCCACTATAGGTGACTAACAAACAATACCTTGGAGGTGGGCCAGAGTTAGCGGTGAGCTCCCTGCAGCACAGCTTTGCTGAAGCCTGTGTCTTCCCGCGCCCGTTGGACAGAGGTGTGGTGGGAAGTGAAGATTTGTACCGCCGGCCTGGCAGCTGCTCTGCCGATGCCCTGCCCTGGCACTTCTGTTAGGAAGGCTGTAGATCAGGGGTGTCAAACATACAGCCCGCGGGCTGGATCTAGCCTGCAAACCTTTTTGATCTGGCCCGTGTTCGGCCAGCGTAAGTGAGTCGTGCTGACGCAGTTCTCTGCGTATGGCATTGCCACTTTAAGAGAGTGTTAAAGTGGCAATACCTTTCCCCGCAGAACCCTGCCGCCGAAAAGCTGAAGATGCCTTGAATTTTTCGGCGGAGGGCATCGCTCCTAGAAATCTCTTAAAGCAGCAATGCAGTTAGTCCGCCAACAGGGCCCACCGTGAAATTCCGCTGCCGAAAAGGGGAAGATGGCCCGAATTTTTCAGTGGCAGGTACTGCATGGCCCCCGTGAAGTGCACTTTATGTTAATTTCGCCTGTCACCATCAGCGAGTTTGACACCCCTGCTGTAGATGGAGCTTGAGCTCTGTTGAGTGAGCTGCGGCGGCACCTGGAAGCAGCACCTTCACCTGCTCGCAGCCAAAATCGATGCAGGAAGTTATTCACAAGGAAGATGCGCCGGGTGGAGACCGGTGAACCTTTCATCCGGTCGGCTGCTGCGACGAAGAGCTGCATCGCTCTCCAGAACGGCCTCGTACACCTGATGTAGAAGCCAGGGCCCCTTCTCATGTTTAACGAGTGCCACCTTCTCTCCGAACCGTGTGGTTCAGGGAAAATATAGGAAGACTATATGTTGGTCACAATGAAACTAGGGAACCAACTTAGACCAGAAGGCCCGGTGCAGCCTCAACCGAACCTTATCTTTATAGGATACAGTATGCGGGGGGGGGCTCTGAGGTCAAAGCCCTGATCCTGGAGACCTTCCTTGCCAAGGTAAATACCTCCAGGAAGGCCACCTTCCCGGAAGACAGGATTATAGGGCATGACGCCGCAGGTTCCAAGGTGGGGGCCCCGTGGGCCGTGAAAGGATGAGGTCGAGATCCCAGGGAGGCACCGGGTCGTAGACCTACAGATAGAGCCTCCCAGCCCCACCCGGGAACCTAACCAACATCAGAACCGCAATCCCCCTTCCAGTGACTGATGGAAGGCTGATATGGCTGCTAGGTGGGCCTTCAGGGAGGCTGCAGCCAGTCCCTGGAGCTTTAACTGTGGCAAGTATTTCCCGGATCACCTGCACTGGCGAGAGGCTGGGCAGAATATTCTTGGACTCTACCTTGCAGGCCACAGCCACTTCCACTTAACCTGGTAAATGACCTTCGTGGAGGGCTTCCTGCTACCCAGCAGGATTCATTGGACTTGCTGTGAGCGGCTCGCTTGTCATCTCTTGGTTACCGATCCACCACTCCCTGAGGTGTCAAGGGTCCAGGTCTGGGCACCGCCGGTGACCGTGATCCTGGGATCTGGGAATCACGCTGTCCTGGAGGCTCCTGAGGTGGGCAATCAAGAAGCCCAGCAGTATGCTGAACTGTGCTGGCGTGGCCAGGCCGGAGCAATCGAGATAGCATCTGTTTAACCCCTCCTCATCTTTAGCAGGACTGTATGCAGGAGGGGAAAGGCAGGAAGTGAATATGAAACTCTATGACCACTACAGATGGATGGCGTTGGTGATTGCCCCCGCCCCTTGATCACGGAAAGAGCAGCACTGTGGACACCTCATGCTCCAGTCCGATACGGACAGATTCCCTTTGGGGAAACCCCCCTCCAGACGGCCGTAGACGCCCTTTGTGGGCACAGCGACCCATTGTGGTGAGGGAGAGCGACCCCTTGACGCGGTGTGCCTCATCGTTCATCACCCCGGGAGGTGATCACCGCCAGGTCCTAAGGACCGATAGCTTCCCTTCATGAAGCTGACGAATGGGCTTCCGCTGCCTGTCGATGTAGTACATGGATGCTTTGCTGTCTGTCAGCACCTGTACTACCCTGCCCTCGATAAGCGGAGGAACATTCTGCAAGCCCTGCGAGCGTTTCGTGGATCTTTACATTGGTGTGCCGACGCCCCTCCTCCCTTGGCCTGACACCTTGTGAGCCGAGGTCAGTGCCAATACGGCACTTCACCCTCTGCCCGGAGCGTCCGACATCAGGGTAACTGAGGGAGTCAGCTCCACAAACTGAACACCCCTTCACACCTCCTGAGGAGTCATCCACCAGTCTAAGGAAGCTAGGGCTTGCTGCTGTTTGGTTGGTTGTTTTATTTTTGTTTGGGTTTTTTTTGGGGGGGACTGGACTGGGGAAGGTGGGGGAGAAGAGAGGGGACTGTAGCAGAAGATCCCTACTCGGACTGTACACAGACGCTAGCCGTGACTAAAGCGGCCTAAGCGTCAGACTCGCTAGTCTCACCACATAGGTGCAGGCCACCCTGTGACCTACCAGCTGTTGGCCACGTTTGGCTGTTGTTGTCAGGCATTTGTGCAGGTGGGCCATCCTGAAGGATGCTGTCTCACAGCACAAAGGCCTGGCTCGGGAAGCAACCGGTCACGCCGACACATTCCATAGGCTGTACCTGAGGTAACGTGAACTTTTGTTTGTTTACCAGCAGGACCCACCAGCCGCAAGTGGCGCCTGACTGGCTCACACTGCTCTGACTTGAGACCTGGACCTGCCTTGTGCAAGTCCTGCACCCCCTTTTGCCTCAAGTGCGCAGCTACCACTGCCAGGCCTTCAGTTAACACCCTCTGGGCCGAGAACAGGCCACAGGGTAAAGCCGACAGCGTTAAAAGGAGCCAAGCCTTGCAATAAAATAGTGGGAGCGGACAACATTGCTTTCCCTGTGGTTTGGAGATAAGATCCTGGTGCAGCTCCTCTCTCCATAATTGAAGGGTGAGTAAAGATCTTGGCACAGTGGGGTGGGGAGTGAAAATATTGACTCTCTCTCCTGCCCTTCAGGAATAGCAGCAACAGAGCAGTAGTAGCAGTACCACATAAAGAGGTGAGCGAAGGACTAGTTGATTTGGGGGCTTTAATTGTTTTTTGGAACATGGGGTGGCAATGGTGGTAACTGATGGAGCAGAGGGTAAATGCGAGTGAATGAATGGGAAAGGGATTGAACAATTGAGTGAGGATAGCTGGATTTCAGGGAGAGAATAAAAATGAAGGAGGAAATAATAAATAGGGGGAAGATTCTTAACTGGTGTAAATCAATATAGATCCATTGATTGAGGCAAATTATTATTTCAGCTGAAGTTTCTCTTAAAATTCACTCATGTTCTTACCTATAATTTCAGCAAGTAGCAAAGAAGCAGCTGTGTGAATTGTTGCAAAGTAGCATGCTGTAGTCGTGCCATTCTTTAGTGTTCTTCTCTATAAAAAGAATTCAATTTTCAGCTGTATGAAAAAAAGATTGTCACATTGCCAAAATGACAGAACATGCAATCAGTGGTTTTAATCTGCAAGATAGTTCTACTGAATTTTGCACTAATGGTATTGTGAGTGAAGACAGGAATAAAAATACACTACATTTTATAGCAGATTCTTATTAATGTATTTAAAAGAAAAACTATGGTTGATATGGGCTGATATAGTTATTAGTTCGAAACTGTAATACTTCCTTTCATCCCACCATGTGGCCTTTGGATTCATGTACTCCTCAATGGTGAACTGCAAGGAGACTATCAACATTTGCTCCAGGAAGTAGGCATCTTTTAAGGAAACTGCTATGAGTCCTGTACTCAGTAAACTAACATGTGATGCTGACAATACACTATCTAATCTTTCATGTTTGGAAAACATCATAGAGAAACTGTATCTAGGCACAGTCTCCCTAAAGTAGATGTTGATAGTCTCCTTTGGCTTGAGGTTGTGCAACAGTCACTGGCTTTAGTTGTGTTGATTGTATTTTTAAATTTTGGCAAAGGTGCCTGGAGCCTAGGACAGGTGATATACATGATGGTTGCTGCCTATTATGTGATTAAATTAGTTCTCATGTAAGCAACTAGGCAAAAAAGACACATATACATTTAGTATAAATTCATGCAAATTATCCATAGACCATCTTAACTGAGAATTTCCCAACTTTTTCATATTAAATTGTATGGACTTTTACAACTGTTTAAGTAGGAACTATCTTGGTGATGCACATTATATAAAGGACTGTCTAGATTCTTATATTTGTCCCCATCACAGTAGTATCTTAATATTTAGCAAAGTACATATTTAATGTAAAAATACATTCTGTAATAAAGATGAGACCACGTCATAGATCAAATGCTGTTTTGCTCAGAAATACATATTGACAAGGAGCATAAAGCTGGCATTTCCAATTTCAGTGGAACTACATCATGATTATTGTACTTGATAGCTAAACTTGAACCAGCTTTGCAAACCACTTAAACCCTAAACCAGAGAAGCTAAGAATACCTTGAACTTTGCTGGGTTCACCCATCCCTAATCACTAAGGTTAAGATTCTGTCACGGGTATTTTTAGTAAAAGTCAGGGACAGGGTGTGGGCAATAAACATAAATTCACAGAAGCCCGCGACCTGTCCCTGACTTTTACTAAAAATACCCTGTGGGAGAAGGACAAAGAGAGCACTGCTGGGGCTTGCAGTTGCTGCTGTGGCAGGGGCTGCTGCTGCTCCAGACCCAGGCGGGCTGACCCAATCCTGGCCACTGCTCTGATGGACCTGAGGCTGGCTGTGGTCAGATGTTTGGCGGTCCCGGGGCTGGTCACCACTCAGCTGTTCTGGCACCTAGTTAGCAGCTCCCAGGGCTGGCAGCCTCTCAGCTGTTCCATGGCCATGGGTCTGCTCTAGCCCTGCCCCAGAAGTAGTCATGGAAAGTCACGGAATCAGTGACCTCCATGGCAGAATCGTATCCTTACTAGTCACACTGCTAGACATCAGAACTAGAAAGGGATAATCTTGGTTGACAACCATGAACAATGGCAACATTCCCAATTTATTTAATTTCTATGCTATTTAAAGGATAGGGTTTTATTTGTTTTTGAGTTGTATTGTCAGCTTCAGAAAGCTTATATGGTTCATTAATGTGCACTTTACCTTATAATAGTAGGTAGAAGACATTTGCTGTACTTACTACAACTCTGGTGTATACCTCTTCAGCAAAGTCATTATCTTTGTATTTGACTTCTGTTGGGAATGTGTATGTGTTTAACCACTCCAAAAGAGGTAGATCTACTCTTGATCCAGCAAATGCATACTGAGGTGCATGAATATGTGTATCAACCATTCCTGGCATGAAGAACTCACTGTTTAAAGAAAAAAAAAAAAGTAAATCATAGTAGTTTGTCTGGATTTTTAAATAATTGTTCTTAAAAAGTAACTTATGCTTTTGTCTTGTACAATATGCTTGTGTGATAGCCCCCAGCATGAGTGGTCTGCAGGGTTTGAAACCCAGATCTTCAGCACCAAAGTACAGACTTCTACTAAGGAAGTAAATACTTTTACTGTGTGCAGTAGTAGGCTGTTATCCTCTATATGGACTAGCCACTAGAGGGGGAAATGACACACACTGTGAAAGCATTTTATATTTGCTGGTAATTAATGCAGTCAGAACATGATGAAAGCAAGACCCAATACCATAACCTGAAAGTACACATAAATGGGGGAAATGTAATCAAGATCAGAAGAATTATTTCAATAGGCCTCTGGAGACAGTGAATTATTTTCCTGCTCTCTTCACAATGCATTTTTTTTACTATAGTCTCTCAGTAAAAGCAATAGACTTGTTTCTCTTCTCATTTACACTGATGTAAACAGTGGGATAACCATTAAAGTTGCACCATTGTAAAATCTGTGCAAATTAGAGGAGAACCAGGCCCAATCGTGTTTCCAAACATAGGCGTATTAAGACAGGTTCACTTGACTGATCAGGATATTGGGAATGCTGTTCTCTTCCATAGCATGGTATTTCTGTCTATATCAGTGGAACTCAAGTTTCAATAGATAAAGATCCATTTGGCACTAATGGAGTTACAGAATCATAAAATAATCTCAGTGTGATGTCTTGACTTGGCACTGGGATGTTTACATTATGGAAGTCCCTTTGTGATTATTTTGTGGCTCTCTGAAACTCCGCTTCTCCACAAATTCCTGACTGCACAGAGAATGGGAGTTTCTTCTCTTTATCACTGCCATACTTCCCGACTTCCTGGGTGCTGGACATTTGCAGAGGGAACCCAATAAATCTAATCCATGTGTTCAGCAATTCCCCTTCCCCCCTGCCATTTCAGGCGTTTTGCATTATGAGGAAACCTCTTGTAATTTAACCACTTCCTATGATCAGTGCTCCAACATGAGACACAGATTTCATAAGAGTTGCACAATAATCCTAAAGAGCTGCTTTCGCTCTAGACTCTGAATTCTAGAGCCATAAGTTCTTTATAGCTGATATTTTGATATGTAAAGTGATGGTAGGTACAGTCCTAGACCTTCTTCACTCCGCCTGACTAGCAGGGGGATTTCCTGCCCTACAAGATGAATTTCATTGAGTAATACTGGGTTTCTGTATAAAAGTAATTCACCCTTGCTGTAGAATAGTAGAAAATTAATTCACACACTCTAATTTTCTCATGTTCATGGAGGTTTTTCATAAACAAAGCAGCTCGTTTGTGCATACATAGAGCTAATGCTCATTAGAGACAAGTTAGTTTTGTCACTAGAAATGCAAATTTGTAATTTACTTAATGAAGTAAATAGGAAAGGAGGTCTACTGTTCATGAGCTTATCTGCTGGAAATCAAGGTACATGGATATTGTGCAAAGGAACTAAAAATGTTTTGTCTTTATGCTGCATTAATGATTCATGCAGTTTAGTTTTGGGAATACATGCCTTAAGGAGATGAGTTTTGGAGGTTTTTAAGATTGTGAGTACACAAAGATAGGAAAAGATATGAAAAACAGAGATCTAGTGTTAAACACACCTCCTTAATTGTCAATTTTCCTTTGTCTACAGGATAACCCATAACACAGCATGAAAACTAGTTTCCTCTCTATAGAAGAAAACAGAGGGACTGAAACACAAGCTGAAGATCCTGAAAGAGACAATTAGCAGAAACCCAACAGGTTGAGACTATGAATGAGAACTGGAATATGATAAAGGTAGATGAAAGAATAGAGCAACACAAAAGGAAAAATAGGAGTCATTTAGTTTTGACACCAGCAACAGATACAGAAATCAGTATATTTGAAAATGTACAGAAATATTTTTGGATGTTTATAATAAATTTAAACTGGTATTCGATTATTGTTTAACAGTGTGCTTAAAATTGCAATTAATCACAACTATTTTGTTTAATCTAGTTAATTTGTTTTGCATTCATCGCATGCATTAACTGTGATTAATTGACAGCCCTAATATGTAATAACATATCTGAATTAGAAACACATGTTGAGGGAGAAGTGTGATGTAATTCAAGTGACAAATGCTTGGTTAAACTAACCCAGTGAGTCAGATTATATTACCAGAAGGAATAGAAAAACATAGAGCAGGAGAAGGAGTTGGCAAAACAGATATGAGAAAGTAAATGTTTTAAGAGAAAGAAGTGATATACTGTTTTGTATGACAAAAGAGGTGCTATTTGGATTTAGGTAAAAAGGAATGAAGGAAGAAAGGAAGATGATCTGGGTGGTTATTATAAACCTCTTAGACAGAATGAAAAGGCAAAGTACGAAAATTCTTGCAGATATATTAAGCCAGTGGTTCTCAGTCAGGGGTACATGGTCTTCCAGGGGGTACATCAATGCAGAGGTCTTCCAGGTGGTACATCAACTCATCTAGATATTTGCCTAGTTTTACAACAAGCTACATAAAAAGCACTAGCGAAGTCAGTACAAACTAAAATTTCATACAGACAATGCCTTGTTTATACTGCTCTATATACTATACACTGAAATGTAAGTACAATATTTATATTCCAGTTGAATTATTTTATAATTATATAGTAAAATGATAAAGTAAGCAATTTTTCAGTGATAATATGCTGAGACTTTTGTATTTTTATGTCTGATTTTGTAAGCAAGTAGTTTTTAAGTGAGGTGTAACTTGAGGGTACGCAAGACAAACCAGACTCCTGAAAGGGGTACTGTATTCTGGAGAGTTTGAAAGCCACTTTATTAGGCCAGTAAAAGACCAGTGCAGGGGACGTAGGGGATTCCAAATGATACAAATGCTGACTGAGGAAACAACAGTGGAATAATTTGTTAACTTTACTCCCACTGAGAAGTACTTACTCATGAAACTAGCCAGTGGGATATCTCAGAGGAGTAAATCACACTCATTGTGAGCAAAAGCCGTAGAATCAAGCCTTAAATAAAAATGCATATTTAGGTTAGTGGTAAGAGATTATTTCCTTATACAGTTTATTGAACAGAACAACCAGTTCGGAGGATTTTTAGGAATGAATAAGTGGAGTAAGTAAGTTAAAGAAAACCTAGGTTCAAGTGACCTTAATATTATTAGGTCTGTAAAGTTGTTAAGGCTCTATAAAAAGTTGTGGGATGGCTGGATGGCATTTCGTGGCCTGCGTTATACAGGAGGTCAGGCTAGATGATCTGGTGGTCCCTTCTGGTCATAAACTCTATGACTGAAATACAGGAGTTTAGAAGACAGGTTTTCTATGAAACTGTTGAGTGATTGTCTTATTCTACCTGTGCATTTCACTCTCTCAGACAGAGAAGAATGAATGCTAAATACATGCTTTGATGAGAGACAAAGACCAAAAATATTTATACAACAAGATCTGCTAGCAACTCTAAAATGAAGTTATATCAAATTTAAATCATATATTGGACTTCTGCATACTTATGCGATGGCATACTGAGCAACGATGTGTGCTGGTGGTGAGAGAATCAAGGTGGTCATCTGAAAACACTATTTAACAGAGTCCTAATATTATAAAATATTTGTCAAAGATATAAAAGTTTCAGAAATAATATAGCATCATCATTCACCAGATGAGTCAGAGCTATATTTGCTACATGATCTTCTTCAAGATATAGAACTATACAATCTTAAAAAATTGATTGTTATTTCCTTTGAATATACAAAAAGATTCATCCAGAGATGATAATAAAGCTCTTATGTTACACTTTTAAAAGACTGGGATGCTGATATGGCAGACATTGTTTCGTACAAGCATCTTATACATAAAAAGTCAAGCTCTTGTTTATGTAAAGTGTTTGCTTTTTGTTGACATGTATGTTATTGAATGCATAGTTTTATAGAATGGTTTTAAAATCTGTAAAGACATTTTATTTTTAAGAAAAGCAAGTTTTATAATATTTTTAAAGCTAAAATTAGCTACTTTTCCAGTGAAAATGGGCTGGTTTTTCTGAAGAAAAAAAGATTTTTTTTGTTTTTTGTTTTTTTTTAAAGACAGACATTTGGAGATTTGTGGTTTCATATCCTTTCATACAAAAAGAACCATTTTGTCAAAACTGCAAATAAACACAAAATTTGGAGTGTGAAATTATAGAAAAGTTAACAATGAAAAAGTACATGAGAAATGTCATGCAAGAAAAATTCTGATTTTCAGTCTCTCTAATGCAAAATCAGAACAGTGTGTGTCTACATTGCGCAAAAAAACAACTCACAGCAGTGAGTCTCAGAGCCCTGGTCAACTGACTCGGGCTCACGGGGCTTATGCTATGGGGCAAAAAATAGCAGCGACGACATTTCCGCTCAGGCCAGAGCCCAGCTGAGACCCAGCAAGGGGAAAGGATCTCAGAGCCCTGACTCCAGCCTGATTGGGAACGTCTGCACTGCTGTTTTGAGCCCCATAGCACGAGCATCATGAGCCCAAGACAGTTTACCGAGGCTCTAATACTCACTGCTCTGGATTTTTTGTTTTCTTTTGTCGCAGTATAGACATACCCTGAGTGAATCTCAGAGTGTGTGATTTTCTTCAAAACTGAAGCAGCTACCAGAGCCAACCTGGGGTGTCATGCTGATAAGTCTGAGCCTACTCCCACTGACTTGGGAAATGGATTATGCCCTAAAGTGAAAATTGTTTGGACTATTCACATCCTCCCCCCCATAATGGAAAAGAACGAAAGGTTAGTGACCCTAAAAATATCATATTTTATATTTATAGAACACACACACACACACCCTTTATCTTCTCAGCTTCCAACATAATCAAGGAGGATCGAAAGTATTTTCACTGGCACTTTCACAGGGCTCTGTCAGGAGAGAGCAGTTTTGGCTTCAGTAAAAGGATCTAAAGGAGCCCTACCAACCAAGGCTACAGGAGGAAGCCCTCAGTCATATGTCGACCAGGGCCTACCAATGGCCATATCCCCTTTCTAGCCAAGCTGCCTGCTTCCTAATACTGGCTAGCATCAGGCACTCCTGGATGCTGCCTTGTGTCACCACAACTACTCCTCTGAGTAGACTTTCAGCACCAGAAGCCCTGGGTCCTGGCCTCTGACAGCTTCTGCCAGCAATTAAAGTAAATATGATGTCAAATATTTTTAAAATAGTAGAAAATAATAATTTTCCCCTCTTATAGTACCACAAGACTCTTTTTCTCATATTCTAAACTTGTTTTCTTGCAAACTAATTTCTATGGATATAAATATTTCTTCTAAATGTGATGAGCTCTCTAAAAAAAAAATGCATTTGGCAATGGAGCTGAGTGAATAGTCCATAATAATGTATTTGCTGAATTTCACTTTTTTTGGATTATGAAATATTTATTCATAAACAAACCATGAAAATCTTAAAATTATTTGTGGATCAAAATTATTCACAAATTTCTTCATACATTTTCCTGTATGAATAGTTTGTGCATCATTAATTAAGAACATTTTATATTGAAACTTTTGAAATTTACTCTGGGTTGGTTTGTTCCATAGTACATGCTACAGTTTCTGCCCCCGCAATTGGGTGACATATGTAACTAACCTACACAGCATGTGTTTTGAATATTACAATTAAGAATACAAGTCAAAATTCACATTTACCAAATATGCACGCATTTTTTTTTTCAAATTTGCTTTTCATTACTATTTTTTTCAATAAATATTGACAATTTGAATGTTCTCAAAAAGCAACCACAAAAGAATTGCAAATATGGTTGAATCAAAATTCATTTTTTAATTTGGATGAATATTAGCTGAATTTTGTTTGTATGTGTTATTCACTCAGTTCGGTTCAATAGTGTGAAATGCACAAATGTGTCATACTTTTGAAATCTATCCCCCAGGCTTATCAGACATGTAGCTAAAGCAAACAGACATCATGCTACTTGGCAGCTGAGCCAGAATTTCAAACTGAAGCGCTACACATACTTATTAACTCAGCTGTGGAGTTTTCAGCCAGGATCCACTGGCATAGCCTGCTGCCAACAAAATGGACAACAGAATGTAAGTTTAAACTACTAAAAAAAATATAGAGAACATTGTTTACTGCTATACAAAAAGAATAGGTTATTTGCAGAGTCTAATACGGCTTTTCAATCTGTGAGTTATGGATCAGCTAGCACAATGCACTCATGGCTAAACTCTTAACTCAAGGAATGAAAAAAGCATATTCACTGTACACACTTACAGCCCATTCAGAAATGCCTTACACAGGCAAAACCCAAAGAACAGAATCAGAGTCTGGATCCATAAAACGTTTTTAGCCCACATATATGCACATACATATATGTCATCCAGGGACATCAGTCATCTAGGGAACAAATTGAAACCAAAATGACTACTTGAACTTAAACTCAACACTTACTGATTACTAAGCTCTCTTATATCAGATGCTTTGAAGCCCCACTTCTTAGCTAGTTGCTCTTGCTGATCTGCTTGCTCCAAAAACACAATCTAAAGAAAAAAACAAAATAGTTAAATGATTGTATATTGCATTTAAATATATATACACCATTAACATCACATGATCACAAAATAGTAATCATTTTACTACATCTGATTTTGTGAAGTGCACACTTTTTTACAGCAGAAATTAGTTTGTATTAAAACATAAGTTCTGCCTGACTACCTAGGTTTGACTTTGAAATGCCTACTCATGGGCTATTAAGCAAGCCAACCCAGCTTGTACCTGTAACTTCTTATGGGAAGTGAACGCAGGCACTATATATACTTAAGAAGAAGTCCATCACTATGTAATTGGCATAGTGCCAGCACGCACCTTCACACTTCATAATAGCTAGTGTACAACAATTCTGTTAGCAGTACTGGGTTTCTCAGGTTACAGTTCTATGAATCTGTTTTAGCGCCTGAACTGTTCAATCTCTATATCAGTGACATTGCAGTCACATCATCCTGTAAATTCATCAATGCAGATGATATTGCGCCAGCAACCCAAGCATCCTCTCTGAAGGCCACAGAGAAGGTTATGAAAAACAACTTTCAGACACTTGAGATGTATTTCAAAGTTTGGTTACTGAACTCCAATGCTTTGAAATCACTGATCTCTGCCTTCCACTTGAAAAACTACAAGCCAAAATTCATTGAAAGTGAACTTTTGTGGTCTACCTTTATTGCATGACCATAATCCATGGTACTTTGGAGTTACCCTTAATCAGATGCCGAGCTATAGACAACACCTTGACAATACCAAAAACAAAATAAAAAGAAGGGTTAACATCATTCAGAAGCTTGCTGATACATCCTGGAGATGTGATGCATGCACACATCGAATGTCAGTACAAGCCCTGGTTTTGTCACCAATGGAGCACTGCATGCCAGGTAGTGCAACTACTCCCACACCAATTTTGTTGACACTGAAATCAATGCCATGCTCAGGATTGTTAGCAACACTCTCAAATCAACGCCAACATCTCCCAGTTTTGGTGGGCATCATGCCAGCCATCAGGCAAGATGCTGCTGTGGTCCAAGAGCACAATAAAATCCTGGCTCCTGGATTTGCCAATACACAAAGAGCTCAATTTGCTACCACTCTCCCAATTCAAATCCAATAAGTCTTTCTGGATCCACACATCATCACTACAGGCCAACCAAAAGGATGCCAGCATTTGCTGGCATGAATCTTGGGCTACTTGTGACGTCCCAAACAAAGACTCAACTGAAGAGCCAACGAAAGACGTCCCGAGATTCTGCCTTCCCTGTAGAAAGGGACCTGCACTCAACTGTGTTTAAACAGTGCACAGATGGTGTGGATATTTCCTCCACAAATACAAAATCAAAAAAATCATCAAATTGTGACTGTGGTGAGGTAGAAACAATGCAACACATCATGGACAACAGCCCCCTTCACACTTACGATGGTGGTATGAGGGGGATCCACCTAGCTACCCCAGAAGCATTGGAATGGCTTTCAAATCTTAAAATTCAACTATAATCTCAGCCAATTGCTTTTCAAATACCATACGGAAGAAGCAGCAGCTCTATGGTGGTCTTACAGGAATACACCTGTATAGTATCTAGCAACATAAGAGTCAAAAGAATTGCCTAGCATAAATGTAAAGGAAAAAGTTATGGGGCTATAAGCAACTTTATATTGGCATAATTGCATCAACACTAGGGGGCTGTACAATTTTAACTATTCTGATTTCTACATGAATATAGTTATAGTGGTATAAAAGCTGTACATAGACCAGTCCTTAAAAAAGCTTTAACAGTAGATGTAACAAACAATAGGATAGAGCAGGGGAAGGGAGGAAACAAGGAAAACAAAAGAGTAAAAAACACAAAAAAAACCAAACCAAAACAACAACAAAAAACCAGAAAACCCACCCATGGTTTAACATGGATCAGCTAGTTAACTGGATTCATGATTATTATACGTTACTTTTATTTAAAGAAAAGATATAAATAAGGGTCTCCATGAAGAAAATATAAGAATTTTTAAACAATAATGAAGACTTCAACTGAAAAAGCAGAATTTTTTTTTTTTGGTGGTGTGCAGAATCCTGCAGATTTTTTTAAAATGATGTGTCACTGCAGATTTAACACTAAATTCCTTTGGAACCTTAGGACACCACAAAAAAATAAATATTTAACAATAATCACAAAAGTGTAATGATCTATTGACACTTCACTTAAGGCAACATCTCTCTTTCTCTCTCTCTCTTTTTAAACCATGTTTGGTGTGTTTTGCCAGTTCAATAAGTAGAGCACCTGCATATGTTTTATAATCCAGACCTATTGAAATTTGTGATGAGCAATAAAGAAAATGTCACAGAGATACTGAAGTAAAAATGGATGGGGAATGACTAATGCTAGCTATTGAACAAAAACTAGCTGAGAGTAAGTAAGAGAGAGACAAACATGAAATACCAGATGGCAAATGCTGAAGACAGACTTGTTGCCATGGAACGGGAGTGGGTATTTTATTCATAGCAAACCATTACTCAAGATGTTTTGAAATGATTCAGTTCTGGAAAAAACAGAAAGCCTTACTGTAATCAGTCATGCAAAATCCATCCTAGCAGGAATATACAGTTCCAAAACACAGAAAAATTAGACAATAACATAGGGCTGTGTGAAAGGTTAGTCTAGACCCATGAATGAAACTGAAAGCAGAGTAAGGGTGGGTTCTAATACTTCCCATGAAAATCATCCTAGGTCAATGAACATGCATACACATGGGCTGATGCTGTTCACACAAATGTAGATTCTCCCCAAGGAGTCACCTATACAACCAACGTGTCTTTGCTTTTGAGTCTTATGTGCCTGTGTATAACAACTGACACCTAATTAATAATGGTCACTGGGTCACATTTTTCATTGTTCTGCACCTTGCACAGTTATTGATATCAATGGAAAGTGGAGGCAAAATGCTTTCAAATCAGAATGGTAGTGCATGCACTCATCTTGCATTGGTGTAAACAATGACATTGGAGAATCAGAGCATCTGTGTCTGAGAAAGACCTAGAGATCAACCAGGAACTTTATGATGTGAGAGAACTTTTTTAATTACTGCCTAATAGTTCAAATAGATGAATGCACCAAGAAAATTAATTCCAAATATATTATTTTCAGAGGAATCAAACAAAATCCCTTTTCCCATCCAAGTACAGTTACATGATCTGGAACCAGTTCTCCCATATGGCCAGGGTGTATTGGCTGTACCAGTGACAGAATACTAAATTGAAACTGATGTCCAGTTTCAATCTAGTGCACTGTAATAGGAAGAAATGGAACAGCTCCCATGGTCAAATAGCTTCAGATGAAATTAACCCAGATATTGATGGGACTGCTGATTAGTACTGAGAAGAGATTGCTGGTACTCCTGAGTACCTTTGGGCTTTCTGAAGTTATTAAAATGTAGAATGAGTTAATAAAACTCTGTAAAATTCAAAACAGAAACAAAGTTCTCCACATCAGTCAGTCAGCCATAATTCCTGGTAGCCTACAGCATTTGGGAACCAACTTTTGCAGTGTGGGAAACTAAGAGAGCAAATTGCTTTACAGGTCTGTTTGTAACTGTGAGGCTCTTATTTCACGGGCACAATAAGTTGACATCCCACACTCCTACCTTTTTCACTACCTACTACTTCAGATGTAAATACAAGTCAGAATAGAAATTTGCCCAAACTTCTATTTGATCATATTGAAGTACAGTAGAAACTGACGCTCCACTGCTGAAAAGAGGTGGTGAGTCATTTATGTACATTTTTGCTCCTTAGTGAATAAACCTCTCTAAATAAACTATGTCACCAATGGGAGAGGAATTTAAACATGGTTTATTTCAGAGGATACGTAGTCTGAAGTTTGCAGTTATGTTCCAACTCTTTTCAGTATGGTCATTAATTATTAATATATTTGTTATTATTATTATAACAGGCTTGGCACTTCACAGATGAAGCTGCAAATCTGCGGTCCCAATCCTATAAAGATTTTAATCCCATAGAAATCAATTAGGACTACTCACATACTTAAAGCTAAACACGTGTGTGAACCTTTGCAAGACCAGAGCCTAATTTTAGACAGTAAGGGACAAATCAATATAACATACAGAAGACGTGGGATGGAAAAAGGTCTACAGCAATAAGATCACATTGTTATTCAATTGAGGCAAGTTCACATCTAATTGTTTACTTAAATTACTATCAAATTATGGTGATATTTACAGAACCTCTTTTATCTCAACCAGGCTAAATAAGCTCCATCTTGGCAGATCCACTTTGCACCAAATATCATTATCCCATCTTTATATGGCTGGAATTTTCTATCTTTGATTAAAGATAGAATCAGACAGAATCTTTGATCAGGAGGTCAGACTAGAAGATCTTGATGATCCCTTCTGACCTTAGAGTCTGAATCTATGAGGGCAGAGGGATGAAAAATTAGGCCATTAAAAAAACAAAACCCACACATACACTCTAAAACCTCTGTAAAACATGGAATAAACAGAATATATGATCGTGTGGTGAGAAAGAAGTGGATTTTTTGGCATTTGTTTTAGATGACTTGTATAACTATTGGAAAGTAGTCATCCTAAATTCATGCCAACTAAACCATCATAAAACCCCACATCATCATGTCATTGCAGTACACATTAGAAAATGTACATCTGAACATGCACAGTATTACATTCCAATAAATTGTTAGCTGCCCACTTTAAGATAAACGTTCTGCCCATATATGCATAGTTTCTTAAGTGAGCCACTGATTAGATAAACATTTGCTGGCTCAACGAATTGACAAGCTGAGGTGGACAAGCCAGCAGAGCTTGTATGATATGCAAGACTAACAGCAGAAAAAGACACTCACATGATCCTCCAGTGAAGGCAGAAAACTCTGTGAACTGCACAAACCAATTACTTTTTATTATTTTTAATAAATCATAGGAACTTAAATGCAAAAGAATGTGCAGTGAAATATTACGGCTGACAGTCTAAACATTCAAAGGTGAAGAAATTACAAAATTAAGTTCCAGAGGGGTAGCCATGTTAGTCTGTTTTTAGCAAAATAGCGAGAGTTCTGTGGCACCTTAAAAACTAACCAATTTATTTGGGCATAGTCTTTAAGGTTCCACAGGACTCTCACTGTTTTACCAAATTAAGGTTGCTCTAGCTATGCTAAAGTCAATTATATATATGAAGTAATTTTAACTATGAACCTTAATGTCTTACTTTGACTATTAAGACACCTTTAAAATACACAGGATATGTAATATGAATGAGTTAATGTTGCTGAATCAGCCTTAGCGGTGGAGTTTTCTGTGCTTTATTGCTTTTTGTGTGCCTGATCTCACAGCTTTTGCGGCTTAATTATAGCTCTTAGAAGTGCATAGGGATGGAATGAGATGTAGTGCCTGCATGACAGTAGCTGAAAGCATTATGCTTGCACAGTGCAGAGACAGACAGGCATACCTCCTCTAAGGGAGAAGTGTGTTCAGCAATGACATGGCAAAAAACCATGTGGTGTCTTCTCCCCTAATGATGGCTTCTGAGCACTGGCTGAGTGTAGGAAGATTAGGACCCTGCCTATGACCCAAACCACCCAGCCATCATGCCTCTGACTGTGTCCCCCACAGATGCAAAGCGTATACAAATAGATGTCATTCTAGAGGGTTGCACACTTCACTGCTTCTGGAGGCTGAGTTGCACACCCAAAGAGGAAGAGCAGCATCTTAAGCTGATGCCTTGATATGTGTATGCAGCAGCAGGGGCACCAAAGAAATTACCTTGACTTCAGCACCAAAGAAGCAGTCTATGGGCCTAATTTTCTTCTCACACCACTGGAAATCAGTCTTTTACAATTTTCCAATTTTCACCAAAACCATTAGAGTTCTATCTATTGGTGCCTTGAACATCCCTGGAAATTTTGGAATTGGTTGGACGCGTGGTGCCACAACCCTACAAGCCAAGGCTTACGTGATTGCTAAGTAACCAGTAGAATTGTCTCTTGCAGTAGGTCGTAGGAGGAGCAGGAACTTAGTCTCTATCCCTGAACTAGAATGCCCTGCCCTCCTAAAACACCACCCAGTTGAGGATCTGAAAGAACTTTACAGCCTCAGTGAATTCCCCCTACCACCTCACCTCAGGCCAACTGTAGGCAAAAGAAAATAAGATTCATTACAATCAGTTCCTGTTGCCTTGATCTACTCCTTCTTTTTCTCTGTTCTGTCCCGGACCTCCCATTCAGGCATGAAACCTCCATGATGCCCACACCCAAGCTGCCATTGAATTCTCTCTGTTCTCCATCCCTGCCCCTTCCCCCCATAGCAAGTAAACTCTTCCCCCTGCTTAAGTCATCTTTCCCCTGGACTCCTGCAACTGCCTCCCTCTCTGGCCCAGCTGAGACTTGCTCCCACTTGGCTCAGCCAAAGTGCTGCAGCTATAATCACCTTTCTCCTCTGCTGTTCAGCTCCGATCACTCACTTCTTCAGAGTCTTCCCTGTCCTCCTCATGCTTCCTGCAGTCAGGTCAGACTTCTCCTTCCCTCAAAGGCCCTAACTAGCTCCACTCCTACCTACCCTCCTGCTTCCCCCTTGCTCAGCCCAAGTCCCCTCCTCTCTTTTGTAACCTTCTCCCCATCACCTTTTTATTGCCTTCCATGCCACCCCTTCTGCATGGGACAGTCTCTCCCTCTTCCCGTGTATCACATGACCAGCAGCTCCTCCTTCACATCCCTCTGTGGGGCTCACTCCTCCCTATAGAGACCTCTGTGAGATTCCCACACACAACCCCTGGGGTGCTCTGTGGGTCTGAAGTATCCCATTTTACAGTCTTACATTTTAATCCTTCAACAAAAGTATTGAAATATATTCAGAATATATAGAATATATTTGGATGATCAGGCTAATCAAGTTTCTAATCTGACAGTCTTTACACAATCAATTTCTCATTGATTCTAACGGGAGCTCTGCATGAATTAAAACTACAGAATCAGGCAATATGTGTGGAAAAATACGATTCAGCTGAAACTGCAATAATAACATAAAACTGAAGTTCAACAGTAGAAGAATTGAACTGACTAGCTTTGAAATATATTAAGCAAACTATTTAACCACTCAGCTATTTTGTCTTTGGATGGTAGCCACTCAAATGTATAAAAATTTAAGTTTTTATCCAGAGCCCTTTGTAGTTAATAAGAGTCTTTCCATTGACTTTGATAGGTTTTATAGCAAGTCTTAATGAGTCATAAAGCTCCCACAATGGCCCCTGAAAAAGGAAGTTAGGTCTTAATCCTATCAAATCTGCCTGTGATGGGAACCCTGAAAGGGCAAAATTCAGTTAATAATGAGAATAATAAGGGGGGAAAAGTGTGTTTTAAGGGCTCCAAAGTTCAAAGTCTGCTAGTTATGACTGTCAAATGTCATGCAAGTCAGACATAAATTATCATAAAATCATAGAAGATTAGAGTTGGAAGGGACCTCAGGAGGTCATCTAGACCAACCCCCTACTCAAAACAGGACTACCCTCAGCTAAATCATCCCAGCCAGGGCTTTGTCAAGCCACAGCTTAAAAACCTCTAAAGATGGAGATTCCACCACCTAGGTAACCCATTCCAGTGCTTTACCACCCTCCTAGTGAAAAACTTTTTGCTGTGTTCCTCCTTATAACAAAAAGGGGACATGGTGATGAAGAAAATGATTTTTCTACAATTTATCTACACATAATGCTCCACTGAAATCAGTGGGACTCCACAAGGTTCAAGAGTCTACCTGTGCAGAGCTCATTGTAGGATTGAGGCCTACATTTAGTAATGTTAAGGCACTAACATAGCTTCCCCATCATATTTGATCTTGCACAAATAGTAAAAGTAATTTATATTTTTTAAACTTGGCTCACATCACTGAATCAGTAATCCATCAGTTATATTAGTAATACTCAGTATTATAGAGTACTTTTTAATTTCAAAGTTCTGTATAATCAGTTAATTATTACTCTGACTTTGAATGTACATTTTGCGTCTGACCAGAGAAAATGTCTAGGGAGACTATTCATCATTATTACAAAAAATCATGTGTTATTTTTTTCAGAATGTATCTTTTAAAATTATTTCTATATTTGGTTTCCACTGAAAATGGAAAATAAAATTTAAAAATTGGAGGAAACACTTATGATCCAGATTAACTGCTGTTTTGAAAAAAGTGAAAATAAAATCTATACAGTAGGTGCAGGTTCCTTCCTAAAGATGCCAACAGGCTTATCCCGTCTCTGAATCTAAGTCTTTGAATTTCCAGTTAGCTCTGGATAACTCCTACCTATCATAAAATATTTGCCTCTATTGCTTTCCCGTTTACCTTGTTTCTCTAAACATTGTCAACCTCTTCCTAAAGATTTGCAGCAAAAATGAGTCTAGAACATCTTTTTTCTCCCTTGGCCTTTGCAGAAAAGGGACTCAAGAAATCACTTAACAATTTCAAGCCACAAGTGGGAGCACGTCGCTACTTTGGGAGACATCTGTATAGCTGGACATTAACATACCACCGCCGCTACAGTCTGACATTTCAAATCTTCTTAAAGAAAGGCGGAGAGAAAAATTCATCCACGTGGCATCTCGCTGCTTTTCTTGGACAGCTATTCAGTCCCCTCTGCTAAAAAGCTCCTTCTACCATCTCAAAGACAATCACTCCCAAACACAGCCTGCGTGCGCCCACAGGCACCCCACACCTGTTAGCCCCCTTTGCTGCAGCAAGCCCCTCTCACGCTCGCCTGGTACCACATGCGAATCCCCAACACTGTATCCTCCCACCCCTCCCATTATCACTCCCCCTCCCCCCCAGTACTACAGGCCTCCTCGCCTCTGCAGGGCAACGCACACCTCACTGTTACCTAACCCCGCCACACCCACGCTCCATAGCCCGCCTCTGCCCACGCGCCCCGTTCTTCCAGCCCCCTCCCCCTCCCCTGTCGACAGGGGATTAAGCCCCCGCGTGCCGCCCACACTCACTCTCCCGTCGTCGCCCACGCCCAGCAGGTGGCCGTGCAGCACGTCCATGGGCGAGGAGAGGGTGGCGTGCACGAAGGTCCCTTTGAACAGGTGAGCGAGGGGCGGCTTCTGCGGGGAGCCCATCGCGGTGCCCAGAGGGAGGCGACTGGAGGCGCTCAGACTTGCCGCTGGAAGAGACATGGACCGGGCGGGCGGGCGTGGCGGTGGGATGCGGATGCTGCTGCTGCTCTAGGCGGCCGCTCGCGCTCCCTGGCTGCCAGTGCCTCTGCCTCCTGCACTCAGGGGGCTGCTGGCTGCTTCCAGGGGGTGGTGTCTTTATTCCCTTAGCACCAATAGCAGCTCCCCCTGCACCTAGCGCTGTCTCTCCACCCCCTAACGACTTTCTCTTTGGGGAGTGGTTACTGTTCCTGGAAGGCTTCCCTTTCTCCCGCGGCTGCCGAGTCAGCCTTGAACGCTACAGGTTCCCGATCTCCTGCCAGCCGAGACCAAAGTCCGCTTACTTGATAAGCCGCTGGGCTGGGAGCAGCATCTCCTGCGATTAGAAGGAGGGGAACCTGGCAGTGATCCACCCCTGGGGCTGCAGGCGCATCCCCAAACGCCCCCCTCTGTTGCACTCGTGTCAGCCAGCCCTCGGCACTCAGCGCGAAACACCTGTGCAAACTACATTGGCTACTTCTTCTTAAAACAAAAACAACCAACAAAGGAGGGGGAAGAGGGACAGATCTGGAGCCCAACTCCTGACAGAGTTAAGCTGCAGATAAAACGAGACTGCCCTCTCCTATCTAGGGTGACCAGATAGCAAGTGCGAAAAATCGGGACCCCCTTTTTTTTTTTCTTCAAGGGGTGATATATTTGCCTGCATAAGATAAAGCCCCTAATATTGGGACGGTCCCAATAATATCAGGACATCTGCTCACCCTACTCCTATCCCAGTTTGCTAGGCTACCAATCTCTCTTCCCTCCTAAAGACTCCTTTCTTTCCAAAGTACCCACAGAAAATGAATTTTTCATAATTTAAAAAGAAAAACTTGAAATGATCCCAACTTCTGGAATCCCAGTGAATTCTTCCTTCTCTAGTCTAGATCCTCAGCGACAGCCAAGATATCTTCAGGGCAGAATGCAGGCGAGAGTGAGGTGAGGGGGCAAAAATGTTTCTAACCACTCAGAACCACCAAAGTACCGATTGAAGGGTTCCAGTAAAATAGAATCTGAATCTATATCAGTACTGCTTTTGCTTTGTCAGCATGAAAACTCAGCCAACAAGATATCGCAAAAATGAAACTACAGCAAACCACTTCTGGATTGGCACTTCTCTAATGTGCTCATTTACAATGTTGACCTGAAATCATCAGATAAGAAAGGAAGCATGTGATTATTTAATTCTGCGAAGTGTGTATTTCCCTTTTTTTTTTTTTTAATTCAATGTACGAAAAATGGCCTTTTGGACAGATAAATACTTTTTATCAAAAAGTACACAAAGTACACAAGACTTCAGTTTTTAAAACATAGTATTCACAAAGTACAAGATGATAGCCAGCCGTCAGTCTTGTTAACTTGGTTACACACTGGTTTTTGTCCTTCATAAATTGCTTTTATTTAAAAACAAGGAGTTGCAAGGTTTCAAGAGATAGACCTGCTTAATGTGGGAACACAGTAATGTGGTGGGCTGCATATTGGAGTTTAAAACATATTTTGCACTTTTCCAGTGCAAATTATGGGAGAACTGCCAAGGAGACAACAGTTTGTTGGCAAAACATCTAGTAAACAATTATGTACTGGAGTGTAACCAGGACAGGAGAGTAACCAGTATAAAAAGTACTTCTCATATCAGGCTTGTTTATTAGGTCCCAGAAGGTAAGTTTGCAACCCTGAGCCCCAACCCGTAGGACACCAGTTGACAATTTCAGCAGAACAGACCTGGTTTTAACAGGGTTGTAATTCTTACACTACATATGCTGACTAACAGTTATGCTTTGTTCAAATTCACACCCGGCGCTGGAAGGCATTTTTGTATCCTTGGTGAACGGAAAAGGTAGCTCCCTCCCTTAATATGGACTGGTTGCTAGTTCCTGTGCTGTGCATATGTATGAGTCCCTCATTGTGCAGGATATAGGAGTGGAGATTAACAGAGATGCCAACAGACAGCCTGAACTGTAAGCAGAAAGCCGTTGAGTCTAGACCCAATAGAAAAGGTCTATGGGAAAAGAGAAAAATGAGCGAGGACTTCATAGGGGATGAAAAGCACCATGAGATGGGAAAAAGAATGTGGGGCATGGAGAGGGTAAGAAATAGGGGCTGAAGGAGAGGGAAAGTACAAATTCCACCGAGATAGAAATAAGAATTGCTCAGGGGAATTTTATTCCATTATACTCTAACAGATATCTGCACTGGTTCCTTCTTCTTGTCCAGAGGTCAGCACTGGGAACCCAGGGAGACTGTGCCTCCAACAGGAATCCAGGGTAGATATATGAAGTCTGAAATTTGATTTCAAAATCAAGGAGCAATTTGGACTTTTTACAAATTAAAAAATAGAGATCTGGGGTTGTTTATTGTAGAGCTTTATATTTTTGCAAAGCTAGGAAGTGGTGTGAGCCACACTTTAAGAACTCCTGGGGTGCCTCATGCTGAAAGGTGTGGCACAATGGAGCAGCTTCAACAGCAGACACTGAAGAGGCTCCCCACATCAGAATGCCCCATAGCTCAGTGGTTAAAGCACCATCCTGAGAGGACGGTGTCCCCCTGTTCAAATACTTTCTGCCTCTCTGGTAGAGGGAGAAGTTGTGCTTGGGTCTCTCACATCCCAACTGAGTTAACCAGTTGGCTAAAAGTTATAAGGGGGGTGCAACAGTCACCCCATTTTATATGGAGTGAGGCAAGCACTTAATTTGTTCCTGCAAGAAATGGCTTAGGCACCTAAACCAGCTGACTCCATTCCCAGTTTGCTAAACAGAGTTAAGTCCCTGGCTATGAGAGCAGGGTCAGGCTCAGCACGCACCCTTGTCGTTGGCATCTCTCATTGGATAACTTAGGTGGCTCCTCACCTAGCATGATGGCTTTTGTGGATTGCACTTCTAAGCGCCTATCTCTCCCCTGTGCCATTGTATAGCCTAACTCAGCTTTGTGGATCACAGTGTTGTTTCTGTGATTTTTCAAGGCACTTAAAAGTTAGGTTGCAACATATAACTAGATTCTAACTCTTTCTCTAATGTGATGGAGTGCATAGACTCCTTACTGGGGTTGAACTTGGCAGAAGGAAGGTTAACATACTTCTTTCTTTCTTTTCCTTTTTTAAGTAAAGGAATGAGCGCAGCTCCTAACTGCTGTGGAGTTGCCAGAATAGCAGGGATGGCTCAGCTGGGATGAATTAGGTTAGTTCACCAGTAACACTATAAGAATGCTATGCTGGGTTCCTCTGAGTTAGGAACTTGGGCCTCCCTGGGAGAAATAGAAAATTGCTAGCTCGTAATTATTTTTGTTTGCTTCCCTAATGTCAGCTTTTGTTGCACCAACCCTTTTTTTGGTTAAATTCATTTGGAAGCCAGGGTGAAGGCAGTCCCTTTTTACCTCGCATTGCAAACCATTCATTGTGGGAAGGTTTTGTTTGTTTTGATTGTTTTCCAAAAAGCCTGGTTACATAATTTACGTAGTTGTAAGAACCCTCTGGTGTTGTAACACACTCCTATTACACCACACCACCACTTTTTTTGTTTTGGGCCTACTGCTATATACGGTAAAAACTCAGTGTCTCAATCACTCTTCAGTAGCATTTCAGTCTCTCATTCTTCAGCTAGCTCTTAACAATGGGGCTAGAACTTGAGTTCTAATGCTGAGTAACAATTGGAAATGCAGCAAAATAGTTCTAGGAAAAGCAGGAAAGATTTTAGCAGCATTAGAAGGTGGTCACATACCTGGTCTGTGGTTTCTACTTTTTGATCTTTCATTTCACTTAGTGTAGTTTGCTTCCTTTATTGTACAACACATGGATTAAATGAGTTGCTTTCAATGTTTGAGCTACTCTGTAAATTGGAATAGTAACTTCAGTGCTCCTGAGAGTAAGTCATATGCTACTTTAGAAAAGCTGAGAAGTCGGGGAGTCTTTTTCTCCAATTTAGATCAAATGTACTAGATAAGTTCTGTGGTATGTGCTCAACCACTTCAGTGAAGATGGAAAGTTCAAAGGCATTCTACCATGTACAGGTTTCAAGGAACAATAGTTAATTATTATTCCTTTATACAAGTTAACCTTTTAATATGTGCTTGATTACAAAACATACACAAGATTTGCTTTGATAATTATGCAGCTGGCTAGGGCAATAAAGTTAGCAAGTTACAAAATATCATTGACCTGGCACACTGCTTGGAAGATGAAGGCAGTAAATAAATGACAAATATTATTTGGGCATTCAAAGAACAAAAGGAATGAGCCACACACCATTTATTGATTCACAACATAGAACAATTGATAGGAGGATGCAGAATGTGTCAGGAACAAAGGTTGTACAACAATAACAACAAAGATCCATTATAGCCTCACTGGTTCCTAAGCTACCTTGGCACAGGATAATTGTAGATATTTCATCAATGTCTGCTCCTAATAGATTATTTTCCCAAGTATCCAGAACTCCTGTGTTTACCACACAAATCAGAAAATTCTGTGATTACAAAATGAAAAGCCTTCTTGAAAAGGCATGCCACACCTTGTAAACTATTGGGTATCTCTGTTCTTTTTGCAAGCAGAGAAATGTGTAATGTGGGGGATGCAGCTCAGTCATTCCAGCCCAGAATATGTATAATCTAAACAAAAGGCTGAGAGAATTAGTTAAATCAGTGTTTCACAAAATAATTGCATCAGGCAAGAAAGAGATTAGAAATGTGACTGTCTTGGAGCACTCTCCAGCAGAGGTATTGAGGGACAAAATGCTGAAATAGTTTCTGATATATGGTGCTGCAATGCAGCACACTGCAAAGAGTTCATGAAAAGCAAAGATTGTGACAGAAAAAAATATAAGATGCTATGACCAAATAGCCAGGCTACTTCCTGTTTTCTGTCATGGGGATCCAATGTGCATTACAGTACAGAGCTCGCAATGTGGAACGTAGAGAGTCATGGGTCTACATTGACACATCCACAAATGGGAGTTAGAGACACGACACCTGTGACTTGGGCATACATTACCAATAAGAAGAAACACAGCCTACCAACTGTATCTGAATAGCCACCTGAGTAGTCCCATGAACCATCGCAAAACATCCTGTTATCAGAATGTAACCCTCTCACCAGAGGGCATGCCAGCCACATCAAATATCACTGACATAAATTCACCTGAAGAGGGTATTGGCTATACCTATTATGCAGTTATAAATAGTTAATATTGCATCAGCATTAAAACCAGTTTAAGTGCTAGTAACTCCTGACCCACAACTGTTAAGACTTATGGATCAAATGTGATGGCAGAGACATTGACGGTTGATACACAGTCACTTATTGGAAAGCAGAGAGAGGAGGGAAGTGTTTCATTGAAATAAAAGAGAGAGATGTGGTGTTGTGCATTGCTACTTTAAAATCAAGGCTATAGGGCCAGCATCTCAGTGCATCCCACTGATTTAGGTATAAAGTTGCAGTTGAGCTACTGAATGGACCTGCCACTCTGGTTCTAGTTAATACATGATCATGGACCTGAGTGAGTCCTCATTCATGGGTCAAGTGACTGTGCCAAAGGAGTTCTCACAGAGCACTAGAGTCCACTACACAGGTGATGAATAAAGCATACCATGTACATCAAGTAGAATGGTGAGTGTATGACCTCAGCATTGAGGCCTCTGGCCAACACACTTTTCAATCCTGCCAGATACCTAGGATGAATCAGTGAAATAGTTCGACCTCTCCACTCCTCCTCACATTTAGAGGCGGTAGTGTAGAACAGCTGTTGTGTGACTTTGTCACAGAGGCTTTTTGTGGATGAGCAAGACCAGGGTCAAGCAGGGGCTGCAAGGTATGTGATCCCATGCATTATATGCAATAGAGAGAGAGAGTGCATATTTTTGCTTATTAATTAATCATATTATATATTTATTTATTGGTCACACCAACATGCACCACTATAATGAGAGCTGATACAAGCTTTCCTTCTAATCCTGTTTTCTTATATTCATATCTCCCACACAACCAAAATAATATACTTCAAAGTTTTAGTTCTCTATTATGTTCGTTGTCATAGTTTCTCTTTGGACAGCTATATAACTTTTAGTGTGCATTGAATTGCTATCCGAAGGTGAAAACATTGACACATAGGCAAAATGAAAATGTCACGGGAAACAGAAGCCAGCAGCGGTTATTGGTTTCTTCTCTAAAGATTCAGCTGCAAATGAAACCATTTTCTGTTTTACACAGAAAACAGTAAATATTGCTTTTCTCCTTTCCGGGTCATATTGGCAGCCTGTGATTGGCTGACGTTGTTGTAGGAAGTCTCATGAACATAACACACCAGCATGCTGAGAGCTTCTTGTACTAAATTCTTCAGCATTCATTTACACTTAATGAGCTGTACTGAGAATGTCTGCACTGCATGTGTAACTGCACAGTACCAACACCCAAATCCTCTTGTGATGTGCTGCTTAACAATTGCCATTTTCACGCCCCAGAGGTGGGCATTTTCACACATGTCAGTGGTGGGCAAAGGGATTCTATATATGTAATTAATACTAACAGTTGGTAAAATCATTGTAAAATGTTTTAGGATCAATTTGGATGAAATCTACTTTAAATACAAGAGCATTATCATTGTCAGTGCTTCTTTTCCCAGGATGTTCCAAAGAATATGCATTACCAAAATTGAAGAAAAATCTGAACAATTACTTGAATTCCAATGATATTGCTGGATATATAAACAGGAATAAATAGTTAACGATCATGAGTCTTGCTCTCATGTATACGGTTGAACTGATTGCCAGATCTGAAGACAAGAGTTTTTCCTATGCCTTCTTGGCAGCAGGCTTGTTTTCTTACCTGGAACAGAGTTTCTCAACCTTTTCAGGTTGGCAGCGCTTTACTCAAAGTAAAAAATTTTCATGACCCCCTTACATTTACTATAAAAGTAGGAATAAAAAATGTATCGATTATAAGACCATATAATTTGTGTGTGTGTTTTGAGAGGTTAACGACAAACTTGACCTTTAAGGGTAAAGATAGTGGGGAGCAGGGCACAGCCACATTTTCCTCACTTTAGATTGTAATACAATTGTCAACATCTTGTGACCCTCCTGATTGCCCCGAGGTACGCAAGCCACTGGCTGGAAAAACACTGATCTAGAATATTGGGCATGCATCATCTGACAGGATCGTGTGGGCATATAAAAAACATGGTGGATTTCTTGAAACTGCAAAAGGGTGGGCATTCATGTACCTAGTTCTTTCCCATGTCCTTTTTTTTATTTCTATTTACTGTAGAAAGTCGGCATTACGAACACCTCAGGAAGGGAGGTTGTTCTTAACTCTGAAATGTTCGTAACTCTGAACAAAACGTTATGGTGGTTCTTTCAAAAGTTTACAATGGAACATTGACTTAATACAGCTTTGAAACTTTACTGTGCAGAAGACAAATGCTGCTTTTAACCATTTTAGTTTAAATGAAACAAGCACAGAAACAGTTTTCTTACCAAATATTTTTTTTTAACTTTCCCTTTATTTTTTTAGGAGTTTACATTTACCACAGTACTGGACTATATTTGCTTTTTTTTATTTTATCTGTGTTGCTGCCTGATTGCATACTTCTGGGTCCAAATAAGGTGTGTGGTTGACTGGTCAGTTTGTAACTCATGTTCGTAACTCTGAGGTTCTATTGTACTAGCAGCTTGTTTGCCATTTGTTTGTTTTTCCTAGTGTTGCTATTTTCATCTCGCTTTGTTGATGCTCAGGCATTCAGTGATAGTCCTTTGAAGCACTGTCGGGTAGATTAGATACATGCAGCTCTGGAACACACTGTTGATGATTTGACTATTTCTAAGGCATGTGGAAGTCATTCCTTACCTACTGAGATAAAAATAACAACAATAATATTTTGCACTTTTATATAGTGATCTCTATCTGTAAATCTCCAAGTGATAGTCATGTGAGACTAACGTACAGTGGGTGCTACCGTTGAGGCCTCCAGCAGAGAAGGCTGATGGAGCTTACTGAAGGAGTAGAAGACATCTTCAAAGTCATTGCCGGAGGCTAAGAATCCCTATTTGTTTTGCTGGAAACACCACCATAGAAGGTGCCCTGACACCACTGTGGCAGGTGCACTATAAATGCATAGTTAGCTAGGAGGCTGTCAGAGTGGTGGCATTGGAACAGTAGTCTTTGCTGCTGAGTATTGTCTGGGACTACCAAGGACACTGTTTCCTCATGTGGTGACTGCTTTGTTGTTTTTTTCTTCATCTTTGTTTTCCAGTGAGAGGGGTAACTAACTGCTTTCTTTCATGTGTTATTTCAGTTCTATTTTTATCTAGCGTCTATTTATATTGCAGCTTTTCTGCAGATTGTGTTGGATTCTGCTTCAGGTTTGCTTCCAACGTTGTTTCATGTTTCAGAAAAGTGTCACTGCAGCATTTAAGGATTTTATCGCTCATACAATCTCTTCCTCTGATGCCTCAGAACCTTACTAATAATGCTAAACATCACCTTTAGAGGAGCTATACTTTTCAGTTTGCTAGACTAATGACATTTAGAGACTTAATCAATGATTGCAACTATAAGCTGAAACACACCGTACTTAAGGAGATTGCAATGCTCTGACTAATAGATATGTCTATGTTATTCCCTTTTTGTACATAGCTAGAGTGGGGCAAATAATTATAAAAAGAAGTTGAGAACATTTTAACAAATTAAACCTGTGGGTCAATTCACTCTTACTGGAATGGTCCTTGTAGTAAACGAGGAAGGGTCGCGACGCCCCAGCCGGACCGTGCCACTGGCTTACGGTCCTGCTTGTTTGTTTTTTGCCAGGATTTGTATGACCACAAGTTCATTCATAACAACATTCAGAGATGGCAGAAGTTTTGAAAACTTTAATACAAATTGGATTTTGCTAGAAATGTTATACCAGATATTCTCCATTATAAAAACTCTTTGTTGATTAGAAGGTAGAAAGGAAAGGAGGGAGGTTTGGAAGCAAAAGAAGAAGGGAAGCTTTAAAAAATAAGACTGTAATGAGTAGCTGTGACAAGAAGGTTGAGGTGAAGTGTGTTGTGTCACCACTTGTGTGTATCTGTCTAGCTCCATTTAGGCTTTTGTACCACACCTGTCACCTTACTATCTGATTCATTGGGAATGGCAGTAGCAGGGTGACTAGTTTGGCAGTATTTGAGACTCCATATTTCCTGGATAATCTAGCTGTCCATGTGGACATTCCCCCCTTGGGGAGGGGAATGATTTCCCTTGTGCACATGCACTCTGATATCACCTGGGAAGGAGGCAGCCAGAGGTGTATGCTGCATAGAACCAGGATAGTCAACCCCTGCTCTGACCACTAGTAAACATAGGGCCAGACTCTCTGCTGCATCCAGCATCTGCTGGGCCCAGCTCTGGGGCAAAAGGCATACCATCAGGGATCTGAATGTGGCTTCCTGATTCCCTTCCACACCCCACGCACAGGTCAGAACAGCCATGAGGATACTTTCACTCACACCAGCTGTCAATGGTCCCCAAAGGGCCATCTGTCAGCTGGAGCTTGCTGGAGCACAGGACACTCTGTCCATACCCCCAACATGCCCCTGCTGTTCAGGGCTGCAAGGAGTGTGGCATAGGTGCTGGCTCTGAGGCCACTGGGGCTCCCCAGGTCAGGGGAATTCCCAGCGAGAAGATTGCTGTCAGTCTCTGCTTCCTTTGTGCTGTCCAACAGTGAATCTGCCCCGCTGCTTCTTGGTATCAAATGGACTTTGTTTTGGCATTGGACGTCAGTGTGGAAGTGAGGCTTGTTATGTGTGTGTTTCATTTCACCATAGCAATGGCATTCCTGATTTTAAAAAACAATGGGGAAACGAGACCTTTCCTCCCGCCACTCCCGTTGGTGTTTGCAGAGAACAACAGTGGGGTTTGTTGCTTCTAAACACCTACTCACATCAGCTCGGTGAGCTCACGCTAATAAATAAATGTCACTTCAACAATGCCATCAGTACTGGGTTAAAAAAATTACAGAACAGAGTTGTTAAGGAAGGTTGTTTCTGTGATTCACGATTATTGACATGACTCATAGGCCTTTTTGATATGTATGTTCTGAGCTCTAAATAGCAAGCTCTAGCAGAAAGACAGAAGAAGCAAGAAATTGGCGTATTCTCTTTAAGAACTCTACTTTCAGGCATATCACACTCATTCACAGACTTCCTGGGTTAAGGTGCTGCACTTTGTTTTGAATCAGATACAAAGGATGTACGGAGGAATTATCTTATACAAATAAAAAGGATGCAGCTCCTGTTTCAGTCACTTGTACAGCCAGCATTGCACCTGCACAAGTTCTCTGGGAATGCTTCATAATTAATATAGTTGCTTAGATGGAGGAGTACATCAAGCTGTTACACTTTGGCCATTTCTATGTTACAGAAATGAACCACTGGGATAGCACCAGTTTAAGCAATAATAGTGCAGCATGTCCAGATGCTGCTTTAGGCTTAGGACCATTGCGTTTTTGCCCTAAGACCCACATTTTACACTAATGCAGTTAAACTGCCCTCTGAGTACCTATCCCAGAATTCCCAGATCCCTGGAGTAGTTGGAAAGACCTTCTGGGGCAATTTTGGAGAGGGGAATTGAGAGAGAAGAGAGGAAAATCCCTTAAGTCCCCAGGAGCATTCCCATAAATCTGATGAAGCTGGCACCATTTCTTTGTCCTTTTCTCAAAATGGAGGCCACGGTGAATGCTCAATTTTTGTTCCTTGCTCATCAGGAAAGGTTTCTGCAGGAACTTTAGACAAGCAGGCAGCTGCAGTCAGACAGTGGAAGGTATTGTGCCTGCGGAGAACCAGAGACCAAGGCAAGCAGCTCATGGAGCTATCTTGCAACTGTCGTGCATCTCCCATGTAGGTCGCTGCAAGCTGTACCCAAGGATGATGTTTGTTAGGTGGAAGGGTTGCTTTTGGGTCGAGACTACGACACAGATTGGTGGGGCCAAGCTGTACTTGAGATCTGGAAAAAGCAGCCGTTTATGATGAAGATGGGGAGTTTTCTGTAGCTGTGTAGTTCGCTGGCCCCAACACCGCACCCCAGACTATGAGGGTGAGAGCCATGCTCACTGTGAAAAAGAGAATGGCAATTGTCCCAAGTGAACGGGCTATCCCCAATAGCTAGGGCCCTACCAAATTCACAGCCATGAAAAATGCATCGTGGACCATGAAATCTGATCTCCCCCATGAAATCTGGCTATTGTAGAGGAGAGACAGGGCTGGGTGGCGCCCCTGCTAGGAGTTCCTACTGTGTGCCAGGCTCCAGCTGCTAGTCCTGGCCCAGGCTGGGAAGAGAGAGGGATGGATCTTCCTTTTCCAGTGCAGGGGCAGCTCCTGGAACCAGCACAGACCCACCTCTGGGAACTTCCCCCAGCTGCAGGAAATTCCATTCTGAAGGCAGCCCAGAAGTAGCTGTCGCCCACCCCGACCCGGGTGGGAGACTGCGGCCCCAGTGGTCAGGCCCCAGTCCTGATGTATGGTAACCCCCTGCCCCCCTGCCGCACGCCCAGTACCCTGTGACCCTCATTTCTGCACTGCTGCTGGAGGTGGTGCTGGCTTTAAAGCTTGGCACCCGACCAGCAGCAATGCAGAAGGATGGCAATCCCACAACCCCCCCACAATAGTCTTGCAACGCCCCCTCTACCCCCACACACCTCCTTTTGGGTCAGGACGCCCACAATTACAACACTGTGACATTTCAGGTGTAAACATCTGAAACCGGGAAATTGACTATATTTTAAATCCCAGGACTGTGAAATTGACCAAAATGGACCATGTATTTGGTGGGCCCCAACCAATAGTTAACAGCCTGTTAGTCACCATTTGGATGTTGGGAGGTCTGCAGTGAGTACTGTTGTATTGTGGTGAAGGCAATGCATAACGTGGTGCAAGGGCATATAAAACCAGTGTGCCTGGGAACACTGAGGGATGTAAGCACTAGGGGCCTCCTGGATTGATGAAACCCAGGTGCCAACTATGGTGTCCCTCAGCAATATACCGAGTATGGAGCATATTAAACAGAAAGGGGCCATGCAGGACTTAGTGGAGTGTTCATGGACATGTATGTAGGGTGGGCAGGCAAACTGCATGGTGCAGAATTTCTGAAACTTCTGGACTTTTAAAAGGGGAATGCTATTCTCACTGAACAACATTGACCTTAGTGGTGTTTCTGTTCATACTGTGATTCTGGGTGACCTGGCATGCCCCTTTGGCTATGCCTAATGAAACCTCTTCCTGACTAAACACAGCTAGAATGTGTAGATTCAATTGTACATTCAGTTGTAGAACATTAGTAGAGTTTACACTTGGGAGACCTAAAACAAAGATGATATCTGAATCACAATAAATGTTTAGTGACAAATGTAGTGACTGTCATTTATGCCTCTTGCATTTGGCTTAACATATGTGAAAGAACGAGTGAGGTTTTCAGTGCAGACTGGACTGCCGAGGAAACCAGACTGGCATCTATCTATACACCACTGGAAAAGCAAGCAGGTTCACCTGAATCTGTTCATACAGCCAACAGGCTGCAAAAAATCAGAAATGTTTTGTGCACACACTTTCACGCTGATGGTGGGGAACTAGGCATGAAGCAGAACTGTAATTCATTTTTATTATCAAGATCTCTTTATTTGTATGCTGCAGAGATTTCTGGAGGAGGAGATGATGCCAGGTGGTGATGTATTATGATGGGTGGTTTTATGATGGAATAATGCTGTATGGAGGATTTGTTTATGGAAGAGTGAACTTCTTGTATTTCTATTCCCCTACAAAACCTTAATTAACTTAGAGTTAAGGTTGATCAGCTGCATTTCCTATCAGTATAATTGATAACAATCAAGAAAATCACCAGTTTAAAGCTATATTAATGTTCACAGTAACTTCAGTTCATATGCCTCAACACATATAAGCATTCACAGACTCTTCACATCCATAACAAACTTCCATTCACTGCCCACATACATCCATCCACACTGCACACGTCCGATTCCTTTAAATCACACTCAGTTTAAATACTGTCTTGGGGGTCATAAACACACGACTGTATATACTTTTACTGGGATAGTATATCTGATAGCAAAATATCTCCATGAGGGTGTAGCTAAGCTTGTGCATTTGAAAGAAAACATCGGTTTGAGCTATTTGAACTGGTGCAAATCAGCATTGGCTCCACTGATGTCAGTGGACCTATACCAGTTTATACCCATCTGAAGATCTGGCCCATGAGTCTGCTTTCTAAGGGGACTTCTTCATCTCAGTCCCCTAATCCAGAACTTTACAGCATGTAGTTTGGAAGTACACTAGACTAAGAGGATTACTTTGTCAATTTGGTCCTCATTCACTTTTTTTTTTTTTTTTTAATTTCTGAGGGGCCTCTAGTCTCATGTCACTTACTTGGCTAGTCACTTGGCTTTTCATGAAACCTATATGAGAAAAAGGCATAAAGGAGCTCTTTTATCTACAACACAATGTAGTTTGGTCAATGCTATATTTACAGGCGCTGGGACTGACCCACTGCAATAGAGTGAAAAAGGACCAGATAAGCAATTTACAGGTATTGTCCTGGAAAAAAATTAATCCAATGAATGTCAGTAGTGACCCTGAGCAAAATAAAGTAAAATTATCCTCATTAGTTACCCATTAATGTTAGAGAGTCCCTATTTTTTCATCAGCAGTAAGACTTCAGATTTGAGTCCTTTGAGTCTTGAATCCTTCAGACTTCAAGCAACTGTCATTTGTAATGACACTGAACACCGACATATATACCTAGCCACTTCTTCAAATGCCTACATTTGGTGAAAATAGTCATCTATGAGTCAAGGTCAAGGGCCACAATAAATAAGGGGCAACATCCAGCCTTCAGAAAGGGATAGAAAAGGGATGTACCAGTGAACGTTTTCATAATATTTTTGCATTTTGTTTCAATTTGACTTAGCTGTGTGTACCATTACAATGCACTGTAATGCAATGTCCAATGCATTTTTGTTTTCACTGCAGGTTTTGTCCGTTTGTTTAAATTAGCCCCAGTACCCTAGACAGCCTATGCATCTAAGTTATCTACTTCCTCTGCTTAGGGGCGTCAGACAACATTTTAGTCTCAGCCGAGGGAAACAGAGAAGGTTAGTACTTCATTGTCTTTGCTTATGATTTATATCAGATCCACGAAAAAGGAGAATCCTCATGGCCATAGTTGAATTTCCCAATATTTGAGAGAGTATCAAAATAGCATCTCAACATCAGCATGCAATTATGTTACACTGACATCCAAAGCCAGCATGCCGTGTGGAGTGGTAGTCAGTAGAGCTGATTTACACCTGCTGAGGATCTGGTCCTATATTTCTAATCAGCCTTCTAAAAGATAGCATAGCCAGAAGTCTAAAATATCATTACAGTGCCTCACTATGGATCCTGACTTCCTTCTTCTCCCTGAACAAACTAGTGTATTTTATTGAATCATATGTTCTCAGATCCTATTCACTGTGAAGAAGTAATTAAAAAACACTTTGCTTTTTTCTGTCTATGAGTGTATGAAAATGAGTGTTTGGTACTGTTAGAATGGTATATATTGACTGCTCTGAAGAATTGATTGTATCTAGGGAAACTAGAAAGAAATGAGGGAAGCATTCTGCAGAATATGTACTAAAAGCACTTGTACAATACATTATGTATGTACTTAAGCAGCCCACACAGCATAGTCTGCATGAAGAAGAATAAAAAGGAAAAACTAAATAAGTAAAAGAACGTTTATTTGTATTGAATTGGCAAAAAGTCACCTGATTTTACATCTAGTCTAGAGAATCACAAGAAGAATTGGGTTGGCCTACATGCCAATATTCAGGATGAAAGCCAGGTTTTCAGGGCTGATGTGATCATAGATCAACTCAATACATATTTTATTTTAACAGCATCTTCTATTTATTGTATTACATGAAATTCATCAATGCTTCTTTCTCCTACGGCAGCACGCACAAGCCCAGTGAAAATACAGACAAATAGGAGCGAGGAGTGATTCAATCTATAACGCAAGTACACATCTGTGCATAAATTAGACACCTAAGAGTACAGAGCGTGACTGGTATTCATTGGTGTCAGTGTAAAATCAGTAAGGTGCAGTACTTGTGCACACATGGGTGGGAGGGGCCTGATTTATGTACTGAGTGCACAAAGCAATATTGCACTTAGGGATCACTCCTGAGTGTGAGCTTGCCATTGCTATGCAACAGTGCAAGAAGAGTGTCACTTAGTAGGCTGACAATGAGGGAATAAAGGAATTAATAAAAGACACATGTTTGATATTGTTGTCTCCACAGAGGACAACTGGCACTGCAGTGGAGTCCTGGCTAACGACATACTGCCAAATCACTTTAAGATTTTGTTTTTAAAGATAGTATTATGGGTTGGGTTAAATCTCACTGAAGCTGGTGGATGTAACAATTGCTTTCCATTCAGCATAAGTGTAAAAAAAGCAGTTGAACTCCTTGATGGAACCAGACAGCTAAAACAATAGGAGTACCACCCAAAACACAGCCACATGGCAAGGCTTGAGGAGAAGCTGAATCATGTGGCTCCAGGGTTTCCCTGGAGACTATCTCAAATGCAGAAGTTTGGGCATTGATTGGTGGAGCTGTGTGTGTGTGGGAGAGAGAAAAGCAGAGAGAAACATCACAGAAACAGACACAGTGAAGAAGCAGAAAGCCAAGGAGACAAGAAGAACAAGCACTGGGAGCATGGCCCTGAGAGAAAGCCTAGAGTATTTGGCTACAGTGCGGGCTGGAACTGTGAGCAAAGAAACTGTCGCACGTTGTTTGATTCCTGCTGTGTTCAGGAGAACAGGATTTTTGTGTTCATTCCTTGTAAATAAACAGGACTGCATCAAAGAAATACCTGACAACATCAGCAATTTGCTCTTCCTAATGGAAACAACCTGCAAGACCCCAAATATTGGCTAGCCACTTGGGTCATAAAGGGGCAACAACAGCATGCTTCTGTAGTGGCTGTGTAGAGACCAAGGTTCCGATGTAACCTGCTGCAAATCTGGGTTTCTGAGATATTTCATACACTGAATACAGTCTGAAAGCCAGTGTGATGTCAGAGTTAAACTGGGTTATGTGTGGGCAGGGCTAATTTAAACACGTTAGTCATCTTTGCGCACACTCATGCCACAAATGCAACTGCCAGAAAGAGTGGAGTCATTGGTATGAACTGCTAACCTCTGTTCTCTTGGCTCCCTTAGGATAGCTGATTTGTTAGCGTGCCTGCAATTCTTATGTCTCTTGGTGTCAGACAGAAGGAGCTGACAGGATTTAGGATCCAGATGTGCTGCGGGCAGGTTATTCCATATGTGTCCATTTCAGGGTTTTTCATTCCTTCCTTTGAAGTACCTTGCACTGATCATTGTCAGAGGCAGAGTACCAGACTAAATGGCCCACTAATCTGATCTGGTTTGGCAATTCCTATATGACACTTTTGTTTAATACCCCTGATCACTTGCTTGCTTGTCCCAGCAAGTTGTGCATGCTATCACTATGTGCATCTTCAGTGTTGCTTTTCTGGGACTAAGAGCTGCTGGGGGTTATAGAATGGGCCTGTCACTGATTCACCCTAGGAAGGGTTAACTGGTTAGGTCATGTGGTGCAGAGGAAGAAGAAGGCACATCTCTCTCCTGCTTAGTGAGCTGTTGTTCAGGGCAGGAGAGATGAATAATCTGGATAATCACTGCTTCTTACACAAGAACATAAAAGTGGCCATACTGCATAAGACCAAAGGTTCATCTAGCCCAATATTCTGTCTTCCGACAGTGGCCAATGCTTCAGAGGGAATAAACAGAACAGATAATCATTGAGTGATCCATCTCCTGTTGTCCATTCCCAGCTTCTGGCAATCTTTGTGCATTTCCTACTCAGCTACAAAGACTAAAGGGTCAAAACTCCTTTCATTTACTGTTATGTACATTTGTCCTCTGTAGAAACCTGTTTGACAAAGAAACAACAGTGTGTGAAGTGCCTTGTACTTCCTCATAGGGTCCTGGCTGGCACAAGTTAACACTTGTGGCAGCATTGGGCGGGAGAGCACTTTGCAGGGCAGCTTGCATAGATCAAACAGTTTGCTGAGAGCTGGGAGCAGCAGAAGCATCCGTACCAGAGGAAAATCGTTAGCAAGTCAATTCCATACAACCAGGAGTATTGCTTTTCAAGTTTTTGACAGAATGCGAGAGAGGTTGTTTGTCAGGGTGAGAAATAAACATTTTTCCTACCCATATATATGTGGACAAGGGCACGTCAGGCTTCCAAAAAAGTCACCCGCAAACAAATAATTGGCTTCCTTTGAGTGTGGCAGCATGGAGACAGCAAAGTCACTGTAGTTATTCCTTCTGCGTATACCTGAGCTGCACTGTGCCTTGGAGAAAGGAGATACAGATTTTCAGCATGAAAGTGAGTTTCCTGAGCGTAGTTTGAGATGTTAGAAATGAGCAACACACAATATTTTTCTGAGATTATGGCTAAAAAGTAATTGTTGACTCTCTTGTAGCACGAAGGTCTGATGACCAGTTGACCTAGTAGTCAGCTCATGGCTTTACAGGTTCTGCCGATCTAGTCACCCCAGAGGGAGCCCCAGCTGCAGCCTCAATCACCACCTCGTGCTCTGCTTTTTCTGCCAGAGCTCATCACTACAAAGGAGCAGGGGGACAAGGCAAGAGGACCTGGGCCCACCCACACCACTAGGTCCCAACACAGGGCCGCAGGGGTCTCTCAAAAATGTGCAGCCCAATTACTGAGCTACCCCAAATTATATTACCCCCAGCTCACTTCCTACCAATCTGGAACTCCTCAGTTTGGGGCATGGACTCAAACTAAGCAGACTCTGCTCAGTCTCTGAGTGTCCAGTTCAATTAGCCAATCTCTCTTACGGCTTTCAACTCCCTCCAAAATTGCCCACCTCTCTTGCGCTACCTTTTAAACTGTTCATCCACAGAGAACACGCCTTGCACTTGGTGAGGGGCAGAGCCTCCCTGTCCCACTATTGCTCTACTCACCCCCCTGGTTCAATGTGGGGCCTGTAGACCTCATCAGATCTCTGAATTACCACATGATGGTGTGGAGCCATATGCAAGACCACAGAGCAATCTCTGTCTCTGAGCTCTACACCAAAACAAGATCAAGGTGGTATTTTCATGCAGTTGCAACAGTAGCTGAAGTAATCACTGATGGATGAAGAAGTCATTTCATGTCATGGTGTGATTGTGTAAGTAATTAGTGATGTGAACACTTGCTGCAATATTTCCACAGTGATTTTAATGGGAAAAATTGAAGCAAATAAACTGAATTAATTGTCAACAATTTCCAACATTTGTTAAAGTTGTTTTAATTTCACAAACATTTTCCAGACTGGAAAGCAATGAAATTTGACCCAGCCCCCTATTTTATTATATATACTTCACCCAACTCTCTCCTGTACATCATTACTACGTGGTTTTTCTAACCCCACATTGGAGACCATTTGACTTCTTTTATTTCATGATTGTATTAGATGCATAAAGACTAGTTTTCAGTGGTGCTGAGCATTGCTATTTTCCCCTCATTTCAATGAGGGCTACAGCTGCTCAGCACTTCTTAAAAAATCATGTCCCTACATGTATTAAAAGATTTAGATCAGCATATTCCTAAATCCACATTTAGGCACATTGTGGGAAGTCTAATTTTAAGCATCCATGTTTGCAAATTAGTCTTAGCGTGTTACTGTAAAACAGTAGCCATGCTAGGAACTTGCTCAACTCCTAAGGTTCTAATGTCAATTCCTCTTTTGATTGGAAACATCTGTTGATTTTATATGTTGTCCAAAGCAGGAGGAAGGACACTTTCAGCTATTTTTACTGAGCTGGTGTCTTCATTTGGCAACTGAACTACTCTGTATTTCTGATCTCAGATGAACTGTTCACCATGATACTTTAAAAAAAATTCTCCCCTTTGTTCGTTGTTTCATTCCAATATACAGGTTAATTTATCCTTACTGATTTGTATCCAGGGGGCTGCAGGGAAGAATGGAAATGCTACTGACTATATCTTTAGTTATTCAGATGATGTAAAAGGTGTGGCAATAATTGTTTATAATGTGAAAAGTGTATTTTTTTCTTTCACCCTTTCAGAACTAAAAAATGGCTTGAAGAGAATTGTTTACATTTTAAAACAAAATAATCACCTTTCAGCTAAGAGCAAACATGGACAATTTCAGTCTAAAGAGTGACCCTTTCAAAGATTGCAGTTGCTATTAGAAAAGCATTCTTATTCTTAATATTAGTATTTCATATTTTAAAAGTCTAATTTCAATATGTTTAACACCTATAAAACTAATTCATGGGTTTATCCTCAAGTTGGACAATTGCAAGTTAGACGTCTTGCTTTACCCTAACTTTGTAGAGCATGACTGCACTGCAGAATGGCAGTCAAGTTCTGTGCGCCTGTTGTCATGCCCTGTATCCACACTGGTGCTGCATCCAGTCAGGAAAGAGACAAAGCTTTCTGGGTGCATACCTCTGGTTCACTATGCTGCTTGATGCTCGCTTTTGCAGGGATTACCCGCCATGTTGTTGGGTTGGCCCAGAGGAAGTGGGGCGGGGAGGAAGGAGGGATGTGTACAAAGGTGCTGCAGCCACCTACAAATGAGGATTGTGGGCAGAAATGGTGTAGGCCCAGGAAACTCATTTCCTGATCAGACCCAAGCTAACGTGCTGGTACCTCCTTGTACTGTAAGGTATGAATACCACTCACCTTAACAACCGGAACTAATCCCTGCTGGCCTCTATGGAGGCAGTGTTTCTTTAGCATGCAGGAGCTGTCACCAAGAGATACTGATGGGTGTTTTAGAGGTGGATTTTTGGCAGGAGAAGATGGAAGCAGCTCACTGCTACAAACCAAAGGAAACAAGATCAGCATGACATAGCCATGGAAACATGACAGACACTCCTCCCCCACACCCACATTCTCATCCTCTGGACAAGGACCAAAACACAGAGTGGTAGGATCACATCATGATGGAAATATGAGATGACCAGTGGTGGGCTCAGAACTTTCACATGAGGAAGGCCACATTGCTGGAGCTGTGTGAGACGCTTATCTGAGCACTAGGACCCTGGATGAGAGAGGTAATAATGGTCCAGAAGCATGTTGCTATCACCCTGTGCAAATTGGCAACCTCAGATAGATACAGATCTGTTGTTGGCAAATCCACTGCTGGCACATTGGTCGTGAAGATTTGCAAGGCCTTTATTGCTCTACTGCAACACAGGGTGGCTGCATTGGGAAATATCCCCAAAATAATCATAGGGTTTGAATGGATGGGGTTTCTAAGTTGTGCAGGTGCTTATTTTGCCAAGCCTTTGGCTGCAATGCTTTTAGCTTTTAAGTTTTTTGCACCAATGCAATGTTTTTCTATTAATAAATTGCTACTGCTATCAGCTACTATAAGCTGCTTCTTTACAATTTTTCTTCCCTGCTTGTTCACTGTACAGAAGAGCATGCTTGGCTGAGAGGAAGCAGAGAAGCAAGTAATGGTGCTGCATTCAGCCACACTGCAGCATATGTTGAGATTAGAAGCTGAAACCCACCCAAATGTTTTCTAATATCCTTTCTAATAACAACCATAATGGCTGCGCCCACCTTACCCCGCTGAGATGCCGTGTCCTCCTCTGGATCTTCCATGTGGGGCTCCTCCACCCAGCCATGCTCACTGAGGTCTAGAACACCAAAGAGACCCTTTGATTCAAGGCTGATTTCCTCTCTGGTTTGGCTGTTCAGTCAAGAGAGTGGTTTGAATGTTCTCATAAACATCCAGATTCACAGTCTGCACTCATCCCAGTTCCACAGAGGAGTCCAAGCTGTGGTTGGGGAGCTGCTCAACATATGGTTCAGCCCCTTGTAAAACAGAGAGCTCATTGGGGTACCACTAAGTTTGGAATTGTTATCCTGGGCCCTCTGGAAGCTCACCTTGAGCCCTTTTATTTTCTTTATCTATATCTATGTCTAGTCTGGCTGATTATGGGATCATATTGCTGGGGATTCCTCTTCTTGGTCCCAGTGACATAGATTTTGCTCGCTTTGGCCTTAAGGTTGACCAAAGTTTTGCTGTCAGCGTCTGGCCAGGTGGCTGGACACGTACACGGACATCTTGCTCAGCATTCTTGCTAGTGTGTCGGAAGTCAGAGATGACTAAAGCCAAGGTACTGCAGACAGCATAGGACTGAGGACGCTGAGCAGAACCATTAAAAAGTAGTCGACTTCTGATCAGGGGTCAAAGCACAGGTCGATGGCAAGACAGGAGACAGGATTGGATACCATGGGGGTTTGTAGGAAGGGATTGGTGGACTTTCATCTGTTGATTGTTGTGATTGGTTGTGGCTGTGCAGATATCAGTAATTAGTACAAAGCAAGACAAGCTAATTTGTGGTTTGCCATAGATCTCAGAGTTTGATGGCTGCCTCATGTGTGGCACAGCTATGGTATGATTGAGGATGTTGTTGTCCAAACACAGAGTGTGTTAACCAGAAAGCCTGTGATTCACAAACAGTGAAATCTCTAGCGAAGACAGAGCCTCACTATGTGTTTGTGCAGGGCCAAGCACAAATAGGGCTGGAACTTGGTTGGGGCCTCTACGTACTAACACAGTAAAAATAATAACAGTAATGACCAGAAGTGTACTAATCAGTGTGCAGATGAACACATGAACTCTTCTTCTGACAGCATTTGGGGAAAATATGCTATTATGTTGCACAGGTAATAGAGACTGTTTTAAAGGACTGTCCAGCAACTGCACATACACCATATCTTAAAGAATCGGTGGAGTTAGTCTAGACTTATTCTACTATAAGGGAGAGGAGAATCCAGCTGCCAATGTATTTGTGTGTGTGCCTTTTTCTTATGTAGAGTGACTCAGATTTTTCAAAATAATCATTTTAGAATGCAAAAGAGGGGGAACCTCAACAACAGCCATTTACAATGTTTTGGAAAAACAATATTTATTTAAAAAATGTACAGACATTTCCAGCTTGAATTAAATTTTCTCTCCCCGAGAACATTCTGAAAAATGCGTCATTTCCCATTATTAATTATCATGGCTAAGTTTGTTTAGGAAAGTGCTCTGTATTTCATATTTGCTAGAGGGTTTGAAGTAATATGGCAGTTGCTAAGATAATTACCCATGTTAAAGTGAAGAACTGAATAAAAGACACGTCACATGGATAATTTGTCAGTATGCCATTTCTGCCATTATCCTCCCTCTTCTTTTTATTACACAGAAATAGGGATTGGGTTTTCTATTTTAATCCTGAATATATAGTTTTTAAAACATAATGCTTGAGGCACTCACTATTTTGATGACTTTTGTTTATTTACATGATGAGAGATATCTACTTATATGTTAAAAGAAAGTCTATTGAATTGTAGGAAATTATACATTGATCTGAAAGGGTGTATTTTCCTGAGACATTCCTCATCCGATCTTGACTTAAGTAAGGTGGATGAACTGGTTTAGATTATGGGCTTGTCCTTCATTGAATCTAAAATAAGAACTGACCTGAATCTTTGCCCATTCGACAAACAGCAGAACAAAAAGAAGACCTTTTATTAGGATTCAGGATTTCCATCTTGAAGAGCATCTTGAATTTGGTGGTGGCACCATTCATAAATCTGACTGTAATGCAACAAATACCAAGAGAAAAGTTACTGAGAACAATGTTACAGGTGAACACGGGAAGACTCAGTACTATGTAATCTTGGTTAGCGTAGCTGTGAAAGAGAGAGAGTGACAGGCAACAGGAAATAACACATTTTACATAGATTTGGACTTAATAACACTGCATGTCAGAAGACTTTAGCTCCCGAAGTGACATGAACATGTGAATGAAACAAGCTTTTTTGACTGAGCCTATTTCCTCTGTGGCACATTAATAAACACTTTAGGTTTTAAGAGGCTTTTGCCTTCCTGGGATATAAAGGAAACATTATCCCCATGTAGGCACCTTGTACTTCTAGGGCCTTGGAACTTAATTGGGAGTTTTACAGTTGGGAAGATCCTGGGAGACTACAACTCCCATGATGCCTTGGGGAAAAAGGAGCGAGACTCTTCCCCTTCTAGGGAGTCAGAGAAAAGCATGTGGTGGACTCCATTTTGGTGCTGGGGTGGAGGCAGCCGAGGCTGGAAGCTGCTGGCTGACTGCAGCTGGCTACTGCCTGCTGCTGGGGTCTTGAAGCTGCTGCTGCTGCCGCCGCTGGAGTCCCAAAGCTGCTGCTGCTAGGGTCCCGAAGCTGCTGTAGAGAGTCTGCTGGAGTTTGATCGAGCAGGGAGCTTCGGAGGTTGGTGGCATTGCCAAGCCAGGGCAGGGACTGATCCTGGAGCTGACAGAGGTGGGCCTGCAGTGAAGGTGGTATGAGTGTCCCCTCCTTTGTGTCGTCCCCCCCCCCATTTGTTTGGGGCAGGTCGTGTAAAGGAAGGGGCACTGTAGAGAAACTTTGACTGGGCCTGCGAAGAGGCAGAGAGAGAGTCCCTTCAAGCAGGACCAGACATTTGGTTGGGCCAACTCCAAATCTCCAGCTTGATACCTGGGCTGAACTGATGCACTGAACCAGCAGAGTGCTATCTCCTTCTTCAGATCTTCAAGCGCACCCACGCAAGCAAGGGGTTAGGGCTCTGAACTCTAGAGGAGTGTACACTCTGGAGGTGGGGTAAATAGTGGCAGTGTAAATGCCAGTTAGACAAGTTTAATTTATTACTTATACTATTTTTATTAATTGATTTATTCAACTGTCCCTGTGGATTTAAAATAGTAGTGATGTTTCATTTCAGTCTGTTATGCCATATTTCCTTAATTTGTTAAGTAAAGGTGTGTTAACTCTAATTTAAGTATATTGGATGTCTAGTTTGCATAATTGCAATTGTTGAGTTAGACCTATGTCTCAGATTATTATAATTATTAGACTAGGTTTAGTCCTGGAAGCTTCCAAAGCATGCTATTGAGCGTGTGCAGTGGCCAGCCAGGTGGAGGTACCGCCAATTTTAAATTCCTTTAGAAGTAAAGGGACTGCAGCAGAGGGGTGGATAAAGGATTCCCACCTATCCTACATCATCACTGGGATACTCAGGATCTCCTTTGTTGTTAACAACCTTAGGCACCCATGCACACTGGTGAGTGTTGCCTGCTCCCAAATAACCCAGAAATAGAAGGGGGTTACACCCATTTTACAGGTAGGAAAACTAAGAGAGATAAATGTTAAGTAATATTAGCTTATTGTTCCATAAAATCTACAGTGGTCAATGCTGATTCTTGATATAGCGATAAGTTTAACTGTACATAGCTATGCCATCTAGTGAGTTAATATATACATTACATTTAATATTTAGCACATGGATTCATCAGTATATAGATGGGTAGATTTTAAAGCTGGAATGCACTATTAAATCATCTAGTGTGACCTCCTGTATAACACAAGCCATAGAACTTTAACTACTTACAAGCCCAATATATTAAGCTTCCCAGTTAAGTTTCCTATTATTTACGATTTGTATTACTGTACAGCAGTGGTTCTCAACCGGCGGCCCAATCAGCACACAGCTGTGGCCCATGTGACATTCTCAGGGCCATACAGGTTGTATATATATATTGTGTGGATTCAGCCCACATACATGTAGAGGACTGCATATGCAGCCCACAACAGTAAGTAGGCTGTATAGGCTAGGAGCCCCAGCCATAGACCATGACCCCATTGTGCTAGATGCACCATCCCTGCCCAAAGATCTTACAGTCTAAATATTTAAATGGATATTTTTAGGTGGGATGCAATTTTGAAAAGAGCAAATGTAGTTAGGTGTCTAGCTTCCATTGCATGTGAAAATCCCATGCTTGGTCTTTTTTCTCTTTTACACACAAACACACACGCAGCATCCTGGAAAGTCAGCGGTGAATCTCTGGATTAATATTGTTTGTAATGTTACATATAGTCCAAGTGATATTTGAATAGTACGTCTGGTTAAGAAGCTATTTGTTGGTGTTTGGACAGCAGATTTCATAAGACTCCTAGAGAAAATCATCACAAGAATAAAGGCATGGACGGGTACAAGAGTGTCAAACTCATTGTAAGAGCCCACATGGTTGGGACCATGGAGATTCTAAGCTGGCTGAAGCCTCCACAACATCCCGCTACAAGGCTAAGGCTGGGTTCTTGTGGGAGGAGACTGTGAGGTTGGGCTTAGCAGGAGGAACCATCCAGCAGGACCCAAATGGCACTTCCTCATAGCCCACTGATTGGCCAGCACCGATACTTAAAGCAGGAAGCCCTGATGGGTTGCTGTCTGAGCAACAACACAGACTACCTGCCTCTCTCTGCTTCAGACTTGGTGTGTAAGAGACCTCTGACGCTGCCTGTCTCCTGATGTCTGACTCTTGATTTGCCCTCTGGCCTGTCTTGCACTTTGGCCTTCTGGTATCTGACCTGGGCCTGCTCCTTCTCTGACCAGTAGGTTTAATTGCCCACATCTTGGTCATGACCCTCATTCTATGAAGAGGGGTGCTATTTTTAACAAATGTTTTTGACTGGGTCTGTAAAGCTTAATCCATAGCAGTTCTGCTGCAATCAAATAGGTTTGCACAAAGATTGAGAGTAGAATATGGCACTTACGTAACAAACAAGCTTTTACACTGAAGTGCTGCTTAGCTTTACTGATATGAGCACTGAATTGACTCATGTAAAATTGAGTACACGCATTAGAGTTTGCATGACCAGGGCCTTTGTTATCCATAGATTTATAGATTCTAAGATCAGAAGGGACCAGGAGATATAGTCTTAACTCCCGTATATTCCAGGCCATTAAATTTCACCCACTTACGCCTGTATTGAGCTCACTAACTTCTGTTTAACTGAAGCATATCTTCCAGAAGACATCTTGTCTTGACCTGAAGACATCAAGAGATGGAGAATCCCCTATGTCCCTGGGTAGTTTTGTCCAAGTGGTTAATCACCATCACTGTTAAAGAATTGTTCCTTTTTTCTAATCTGAATTTGCCTGGCTTCAGCTTCTAACCTTTGGTTCTTGTTTTGCCTTTCTCAGCTAAATTAAAGAGCCCTTTAGTAGATGATATTTTTCTTCACAGCAAGGTACTTATATATTGTAATCAAATCATCTCTGTCTTTTTTGGAAAAATAAATAGTGAGCTCTTTAAGTATTTCACTGTAAGATATTTTCTCCAGCCCTAAAATAATTTTTGTTACTCTTTTCTGTACCCTTTCCCATTTTTCAACATCTTTTCTAAAACATGGACACCAGAATTGTACAGTATTCTAATAGCGGTCTCACCAATGCCCTATATAGAGGTAAAATCATCTCCCTACTCCTACTCAACTGTTTATACATCCATGGATCACATTAGCCCTTTTTGCCCCAGCATCACATTGGGAGCTCATTTTGAACTATTTGTCCACTATGACCCCTGCATCCTTTTCAGAGTCACTGCATTTGGCCTATATATGCATATACATATGCACTTGCATATGGCCTACATTTTAGTTCCTAGATATGACTTTAGTTAGTTAGCAAAGTTACTGTTGCATTCAGCATCTTTCACTGGGGAAAAATAAGGCAAAGTACTTTTAGAACCATTGCTATGTCTGCCCTATGTTTACTTAGTCATTTGCACATGCAATTACCCAATTTGCATAAGAAGTTCTGGTAAATGTGCAAATTAGGTGCATTACTGCACTCCTAAAATATTTAAAATCCAGATCATCAAGTGCCATTATAAGTCTTTCAAGTTAATAATCCATTGAGATGAATGTATGCAGTTCACATTTCTTGGAGCTGTTTTTTCATGCTCTCTACAGACTCAAACAGCTCTGCATTGATTTTGTATCAGTTTCACTTGGCTCACATTTGGCAAGTTTTCTTTGCAACAGAAAGGGCTAGAGACTTATTTTTAAAAATGAAATCTTGTATTCTGCAGCATCTGAATGCGTCATGAAGGTTGGATCAATACTTTAATGCAGGCTGTGTTTGGCACCACTGATTTACAAGGTATTATGAGATAGGAATCCATATGACATAAAATGTGTTAGTTATCTGATGTTTTCTCTTCAGCAAATAATTAGATTTAATATATTCGGCTGAATTACACTGTAGGAAACATTTCTGCACCTAACATTTTAGTCACACATCAAGTATTCAAACAAGAATGTAAGTTTTAATTTAAGAAGGGCATACTTTGAATGACATTGCCGCTCTGCATTCACAACACATATTTTTGTAATATTCACCACACATATTTTTGTAATATTCACCACCAACCTACTTATTGAGAATGAAAACAATACAACAGATCCATACATATAATCTCAATTTCTATTTCCCTTAAATCTCTTTTATTGTTGCTCAAGACATCCTTGTATGTACAACAAAAAGTAACAAGTTACCTTTGAAAGCTCTGGCTAATTTACACTATATTTAACAACATCAATTAAAGAAATAAATGATAGAGAACAAAACGGACAAGACCAAGAAAAAGCACACTGTTCCCCAGTAAAGCTGAAGAGAACTGAAGGCATTTTCGGTAATACTAAGGTAATTATTTACAGCTCAATAACTTCTTCCAGTTGAGTAAGACAAAGCCTAAATAAAGCCATATAAAAGTGCAAACTTCAGCAGCAACATGGAAGTAAGACACAAAGAACAGTGACCACAAGTTCACAAGCGTTCACTGATTTTCTGTGCCCCAAATATTTGGGTGCCCAACTTTGAAACTCCTTGTGCCTGATTTTCGGAGGTACTGATGATCCTCTTTGGCAACTTCATGACTTCAGCCCCTCTGAAAATCAGGCACAATATGTTTCATCCAAAAACGTAGGTGCAGAAAATCTATTCCTGTCTCAAATGTTGTCTGTGATGCTGTATGAAGTATGAATGACGAATATGAAAAAATTGCAATGAATCTGACAAGATATGCCATGTAAAGTATAATTGGAAAAGTTATGATTTGCTAAATATGATAAGCTTATCTATATGTATATATCATCTTTGTATTATAAGTTGTGAATATGTGTGATATATCTGTATCTAAAACTTATGCTGTGCTACTGGGTGACACCACCAGACGGATTAGCATCAGCACTGTCTTGATGGCCCATCAAGGGCAATCAGCTATACAATGAGCCCAGGGAGAGAAGCCAGGGGTATGCCTGTGAGTCAGCAGGACATGTAGGAACATGCCTGTAGATAGGGGACTCCAAGAGCTTTTCCCTGCCCATGTACTATGAGCTTGTGTTTGAAACACAGGATGTACAAGCCACATGGCAAAGAATATAAAAGGCAGCTGCAACATCTCCATCCTGTCTTCATTCCTGCTTCTTACATCTGAATCAACCTCTCTACAGCTTGAAACAAAGGACTGACAAACCAATCCAGGTACTGGATGTACTTCAGAGGAACTGTACAAGCCAACAAATGTCCCAGTATTGCTAAGAATTTGATATATAGACGGACTTTGAAGTCATGTGTATGACTCTGATCGCTTTGATCATTTAACATCTCTCTTCTTGTTTGTTTCTTTTCTTTTATATTAAACCTTTAGTTTTAGTTACTAAAGGATTGGCTGGCAGCGTAATATTTTGGGTAAGATCCAAACCAATATTGATCTGGTAATGTGGCTGATCCTTTGGGGAGCAGAAGAACATTTTATACAGTGGCAGAGTTTTAAATAATTTCTCACTTTACTGGGCCTAGTTGCTGATTGGAAGCCAGAGACTGAAATGTGATAAAAGAAGCTGTGTAACTTCTTCTTTTAGCTTCTTGATAACCAGTGTGGGGACTCAGGAGAACTGTTTTTGACTGGTTGGTAAATCTAACTTCAGTGTTAGCCACCAGTTTTGAGAGAATCTGCTCTCTTTTTTGCAGCTTGCCCTGACCTTGGCATTTTCAATGTGAGCTACCGTAGGCACATACGTGCCACACTGCCCCTGAAAGCATACTGCTGTGTACATTATTGGAAAAGATCAGCTAATCTTACAAGATATGGAGCAACTGATGCTAATCCATGGGATCAGAATCAGGTTGAGAGTCTCCCAACCTCTTAAAGCAAATATTTTAATTTGACTCAAACTGTGTATTATTGAGTAGAATTCTGAGAACGAGATTCATCCCATGCTCTACATCAGTGTTTCTCAACTTTTTAAGTAGCAAGTACCCCTAACTTCTGAAAATTTTAATAAGTACCCCAACATTCCATTTTCCACAGGATTTTATATTTACAGACTAATGTGAGCCATATGTTGGAAGAAGGGCTGAGTATATAAGGCCGTGATATGACAGATGTCAGATCTAGGGTGGGTAGGGTTACCACCTTTACACCAGGGGTGCACAACTCAAGTATGTACCTGAGCTAGAGGTGATGCTGGCCAAAGCTAGGAGTCTTTGAGCGGCATGCCAATGCTGGGGAATATAAAGCGCCATGCCAAATTTTTTGCCATAGATTTGAGAGAAGAAAAGGGAGAGAGCGAGAGAGCCAGGAAAAGAGGGTAACTGGTAAAATCTGGGGCTGTCATAGAACAGTGAAATTGATAAATTTTCTGGGCATTGGACTTTGAGCCAGGAAGTGGGGCTGCCACCTGGGCAAGTTGCAGGCGGCTGCCACGTGGCTGCCAGCCCGGGAGTTGGGTGACTGCCACCCAGTGCAGGCTGGGGCAGAGGAGGCTTCCATGCCAGCTGGGACCCAGGGGTGTGGGCAGGCGGCTGCTGCCCATCTTCAAGCCGGGGCACGAGAGGTTGTCCCTCGGCTCGGAGCCGGGGCATGGGTGGCTATCACCCAGCTGCAAGCCCAGCACATAAGACAAGGAGGCTGCCACCAGGCTCCCACCTGGGAGATGGGACTGGGTGGGAAGGAAGAGGCTGCTGCCGCCACCTCCCCTGAAGCTAGCAGCTGCCACCTGCCTCCCAGCTGGGAGCTGTGACCAGCCAGGAAGTGGGGGGCTGCCACCCGCCTCCCCCAAGAGCCATCGGCTGCCACTCGCTTCCCAGCTGGGATTGGGTGGGAAGCAGGCAGCTGCTGCGTGCCTTCCCCAAAAGCCAGCTGCTGCCACCTGCCTTCCAGGTGGGAGCTGGGACCCAACGGGAAGTGGGGGGCTACAGCCTGGCTTCCCGGGATTCTGGCAGCTGTTGCCCACCTCTCAGCTGGGAGCTGGGACCAGGTGGGAAGTGGGTTGCTGCTACCCACCTCCCCTTCATTCTGTTTTTCCCCGGGTACCCCCTGCCTGTCTTGCGTACCCCCAAGGGTGCGCGTACCACAGGTTCAGAAACTATGCTCTACGTCTCCCTTGCCCTGGTCCAAATACTGAAATGAGGTGGGTAGAAGATCATAAAATCATAGAAGATTAGAGTTGGAAGGGACCTCAGGACGTCATCTAGTCCAATCCCCTGCTCAAAGCAGGACCAGCCCCAACTAAAGCATCCCAGCCAGGGCTCTGTCAAGCCAGGCCATAAAAACCTCTAAGGATGGAGATTCCACCACCTCTCTAGGTAACCCATTCCAGTGCTTCACCACGCTCCTAGTGAAAAAGTTTTTCCTAATATGCAACCTAGACCTCCCCCACTACAACTTGAGACCATTGCTCCTTGTACTGTCATCTGCCACCACTGAGAACAGGCTACCGCCATCCTCTTTGGAACCCCCATTCAAGTAGTTGAGTGCTGCTATCAAATCCCCCCTCACTCTTCTCTTCTACAGACTAAATAAGTCCAGTACCCTCAGCCTCTCCTCATAAGTCATGTGCCCCAGCCCCCAATAATCTTTGTCACCCTCTGCTGGACTCTTTCCAATTTGTCCACATCCTTTCTGTAGTGGGGGGCCTACATTTGGAGACAGTACTCCAAATGTGGCCTAACCAGTGCCGAATAGAGGAGAATAATCGCCTCCCTCAATCTGCTGGCAATGCTCCTACAACTGCAGCCCAATATGCCATTAGCCTTCTTGGCAATAAGGGCACACTGTTGACTCATATTCAGCTTCTTGTCCACTGTAATCCCTAGGTCCTTTTCCAGTCAGTCCCCTGTCTGTAGCCATGCATAGGATTCTTCCGTCATAAGTGCAGGACTCTACACTTGTCCTTGTTGAAATTCATCAGATTTCTTTTGATCTAATCCACCGATTTGTTTAGGTATCCTATCCTTACCCTCCAGCATATCTACCTCTCCCCCCAATTTAGTGTCATCCATGAACTTGCTGAGGGGCAATCTAAGCCATCATCCAGATCATTACTGAAGATGTTGAACAAAATTGGCCCCAGGACTGACCCCTAGGGCACTCCGCCTGATACCAGCTGCCAAATAGATATTGAGCCATTGATCACTATCTGTTAAGTCCAACAATCCAGCCACCTTTCTATCCACCTTATAATCCATTCATTCAATCCATACTTCTTTAACTTGCTGGCAAGAATGCTGTGGGAGACCATATCAAAAGCTTTGCTAAAGTCAAGGTATATCATGTCCATCACTTTCTCCACATCTACAGAGCCAGTTATCTCATCATAGAAGGCAATCAGGTTGTTCAGGCATGACTTGCTGTTGGTGAATCCATGCTGACTCATCCTGATCACCTTCCTCTCCTCCAAGTGCTTCAAAATGAGGACCTACTCCATGATTTTTCCAGGGCCTGAGGTGAGGCTGACCGATCTGTAGTTCTCTGGATCCTCCTCCTTCCCTTTTTTAAAGATGGGCACTATATTTACCTTTTTCCAATCATTTGGGACCTCCCCTGATTGCTACGAGTTTTCAAAGATAAATAATGGCCAATGACTCTGCAATCACATCAGCCAACTCTCTCAGCACCCTCGGATGCATTGCATCTGTCCCATGGACTTGGCATATCCGGCTTTTCTAAATAATCCTGAACCTGTTCTTTCACCATTGAGGGCTGCTCACCTCCTTCCCAGACTGCTGCCCAGTGCAGTACTCTGGGAGCCGACCTTGTCTGTGAAGACAGAGGCAAAAAAAGCATTGAGTGCTTCAGCTTTTTCACATCATCTGTCACTAGGTTGCCCCCACATTCAGTAACAGGCCCACACTTTCCCTGACCTTCTTCTTGTTGCTAACATACCTGTAGAAACCTTCTTGTTACCCTTCATGTCCTTTGCTAGCTGCAACTCCAATTGTGCTTTAGCCTTCCTGATTTCACCCCTGCATGATCGAGCAGTACCTTTATACTCCTCCCTGGTCATCTGTCCAAGCTTCCACTTCTTGGAAGCTTCCTTTTTGAAGTTTACAAGAAGTGGAAGTTCCTTTAGTGTCCACTTCCTTTTGCCCAAATAGGGTATTTGGTGGGTTTATGTCTCCACAGCATGCCCCCAGAAGCAAGATGTTGGTTGTGCAAGATCATTACACTTACACAGGATCTCTTTCCCCTATTAGGACTTAGGCTACCTAAGTATAGGGTGAATTCTGGACAGAAGAGGGTCTCATGGCCTTCCCTTCATGCCCAGTGTCTTCATAAGGTGTTTGACTAGTTCCCATCTGGATCTTCAGTAATTAGCAATCCCTCTTTCCTATTCAGTTACTCTAGGGAGCCAGTGAGTAGGTCTATGTGGCCTAAATCTCCCCAGTAACTTTCTTTGCTAAAGAACTCTTGTTGTTTTTTCTTCAGAAGGGATGTAAGGAGCCTGCTTCCTCTCCTACCTCATCCTCCAAACACCAGGACCAGGAAACACTTTTTTTGGTTTTGTTGCACATGCTTTTTAAAACTCTCGGATCAGACATACCCCAGAGTAGACTGGAATATTGGGACACCCTGTCCCATGGCACAGTGCCCTCTTGGTGTTTTTACTTCAATGTGTTAAAGGGCCAGTATTGCAGGAGTGTTCTAATTCCTGGTGCTGCAAGAAGGTGAGTGTTCTAATTCTTGGTGCTGCAAGGTGCCCACCCTCTGAAGATACCTGTTGGCATGACTTGGAGTGGGAGAGAATGGCCTATTGATGGATTCCTAAGAAGCAGGAAGGGAGATTACGCTAACTGGACATTCCAAGAAGGAAGAAAGGAAAAGCTTTGGTACTTTCAAAGACATTAGAGGGGAAGGAGATAAAAGACCACTAGTCTGTCTCTTCCAAGAAGACAACCTAAGCTAAAGTAAAATACAAATAATCCAATTCTTAACTCAGTTACCCCCAAGTCTTTTGCTGCATATGTTGCAAATGCCTCTTTCGGAGAGGTGGAGTTCAAGAGGGTACTCAGATGTGGATTATACTCCTATTTGGGGGTCCTGATACCTGAACAGTAGGGCCCTGGCTGTCAAATTCTCCCAAATACAAATATTCCCCTATTCAGGCATCACTGCTTTTATGCCTATAGTACCTACCCTGTGGGCATAAAGTTGTTCTATACATTAGTTTTAATCATGTATGTGGTTGTATTTATTATGCGATTTAGACCCTCTCTACACTTACCGCTGGGATTCGGCAGCAGTCAACGGGAGTTACGCAAGCTATGCAAAAAACTTGCGTAAGTCCCGTCGTCTTCTCGGCTCCTCTTCTGCACGCCTTCTTCACCGCACTGCGCCAACGGGAACCACGTTCCCGTCGATGCAGCACTACGCCACTTGTGAAGGTGGTCTTAATACGTTGATTTCTGGATCGACTGAGCGGGTCTTTACTGACTGCTCAGTTGATCCAGAGCAATCGATTTTATGGCGGCGACTTTGCCTCTGTCAGTGTAGCTGTAGCCTTAGTGTTTTCTGTTATTAATGTTGTTGCCTGAGGTGCCTAGAAGGTGATTTCAGTTAGAAGCCATAAAGATTAAATGTTTTACTATTATGATGGGCGTGTTTCTTGGCTCTCACACTCTGGCTTCAAGAGTCAAGGCTGTCTATGAAAGGGGCATTATCAAGTACTTTTTGTGTCTATCTCGTTTATACTGTGGTTTGTTCTAGGATTTTTTTCCTCTCTGTTGTTTTTAAGAATTGCTTTTTAGAAGTTTGAGATTAACTGTTTTGTGTCCGTGCTGCTTTGTGACTTTCCCCCTTGGTAATCCACAAATCGCTGGTGTTTCATACAGAGAACAGTCATTTATTCAGTGCATTTGCTTGCATTTTGGCCTGATCCAGCAAAGCATGGTAAACACATGCTTAACTTTAGACTTCTGAGTAGCCCTATTCAAAGGGACTACTTTGGGATCTTTGCAGGATTAAGTCTTTAGAAAATATTAATCACAAAGCACGGTGCAGTAAAAATGCAGCACAAAATATCAGAAATAGTCAAAGAACTAACCAGCCCATGTACGTATTAAAGTGAGAGAGAGTACTCTGGCACCAGAGGAAAACCAGTAGACAAAGTCCAACCACTGTATCAGAGATAGGACTCAGTCCCCAAATTATTCTCAATGAATGGGGGAAATCAGGGAAGGTGGCAGTGTATAGGACAGATCGATCAAACCAGATGGATCTTACCATGTGCCTGAAAAGCAGCCAAATAAGGGATTCAAGAGGACCTCTCCAAGGATGATGTTACTCAATTATAGACCCTTATCCATGGAGGCCTGCTCCTTGCTTAGTCCTGGGCATCAAAAGCAGACATCAGTCAACCACATCTGCCTGGAAGGGATTATAAGGCAGACACACAATACTGGTTCGTATCAGAGCTCTTTCTTTAGAAACTGTGCAGTCTGGAACTCTCACAGCCTTGGACTGTAGCATATCAATGGCATTTCAGGAGTGACAAGGGCTCAGCTAATATGTTACAATATTGTTGTGAGCTGGGAACAACCTAAAGACTTTGATTTTGCAAGAGTCATATGTTCCTTAATATAACAGCAGTTCCTTCTCTAAAGCTGCCATATGATAGACCAGAGTCAGAAATGAATTTGAGAGAGACTTCTAGGGGTTTGATTAAAAATCAGGTAAATTGGAAACATGAATAGGATCAGAGGAATGCAACACACACTGTTCTGCCTCCACAGCTTCCTTTTTCTGTGTCATCAAAAGCCTTTTAAATTTCTACATTAACCAATCCATGCATGTTTAGGTGGGAATAAAATAACTGAATTAATTCAAAGATTGATTAACTCTTCTTTAAAGGTATCAGTTTTCTTCTCTGAGCCCATATTACCCAAACAATACAAAGAAAAATAAAAAGTCTCTTCTCTTGAAAATAGCTACTACTTCATTTCTCAGAAATGATTGTAGCCTTCTTCCTAATGGAAGAAAAAGAGATGAGTCAAATACATTTTTTTCCTATGTAAGAGTCAAACACCTTCTGGCTTGGGGTAAATATGTAAAGAGCTTTAAAAACTTTTTCAATTTTAAGGAAAGGCTCAAATTTATTTTGGGAAATAGTTTCCAATAGAAATAGTTAATGATGGGTGTAGTCAGAAGGCAGCCATGTTGACTTATTCTTTATTATTCAGCATCTGTGGAACACAAATGTAAATAACATTGTCACCACCAAAAGCAGTTCTTGTACTAACACATTTGAGAAAAGGAGTTCCCTTTCCAATTTAGACCAATGGTCTATCTAATCTGGTGCCCTGCCACATACAGTTTTCAATTCCAGAGGCTTCAGAGGAAGGTTTAGCTGGCATTTTGAAATGGACAATTATGCAGTAACATGCCTATGGGGAAGTTTTTTCTTAATCCAGGGAAGTTAGGGTTTGTTTTAAATCCTGAAGGATGAGGGTTGAATTTATACAATTTAAATTTTTATCCCAGCTACGGGATTTGTAACTGTAATTGTTGTAGATCCACTTTGTGCAGCTTATCATTACATGTCCTCCATGAAAAATCTAGGCAGCCTGATCTAGGCTTAAACCCCGCAACATCATTCATCACTATGTTGCTGAACCTGTCCACTAGTGTGGACATGTGGAATTTCATTAGTCAACCACAATGCAGGGTCAGGGCCTCTGAAAACAGTTTCTGTTTTTTAAACAAAATGGTGAGCTATGCATATACCAAAAAAGAAGGGAGGAGGGGAGAAGACGACTCCTTAAATTCCATTCTACAAAATATTCCACACTCAAAATTCAGCAGCCATTTAAAAAAGCTCGCTCTTCTTCGTTGAGACTTCGTACGTTAAGATTTAGCCTGTAGTGATTTTTTTTCATGACCATACTAGAAACTCTTGCAAAATAATGTTTTATAATGAAAATGCTGCCACACTTCTAATTTAACCCTGCTTTCATTTATTCTTTCTTAGTCTTAAAAAAAATTCTAAATAGGATTATTAAAAACATAGAAGGCTTTAAAAATATTATTCTGGAAAAAAATAATGGTGCTTGCATGCTACCCTTTTAATCACACTCTCTCCCGCTCCTGACAGTGCACTTTACAGTGAGAGACTTTCAGATCCAATAATTGCAGCTAGGGAAGAAATGATCATGTAGAGTTTGATATTTGAGGCAGAGAGGGGAATTTTAAAGTATCCTTTGTATTTACAAGAGGTGGTAAAGTCACAGTTGCAGGAGAGGGGGCACTTTCCCATTAGTTGATTTCAAACACTATAACGATGGTAAGAAATATTGAACCAGCTGGAACAGTAATGTCACTGAGTCTGTAGACTGACCCACGCAATTTGATTAATCTGGGACTGGTGCCATTGTAATCAGCTCATAAAAAGTTACTGTTGTATAAATAACAGCCCTTCAATTACTGTAGGAAACAGGGCCATTTATGGGAATATGTATTAATAAGGACTGGAGCAGCCTAGGAGAATGAACGGGGCATGGGACCTCCTGAGGCACTACTAGGGACTGGCTCAGCCAAGAGTTATACACTGTTGGGGGAAAGACTCTTAATCAGCTAAAAGCTCCAGTCAGGGAATTCAGTTTGAGAGTGTTGTGGGTCTACAGGAGTGTGATATAAGGCTGAATGTTAGGGACCATTAGGAAAGGGATAGACAATAAGACCGAAAATACTATAATGCCACTACTTAAATCCACGCTATGGCCACACCCTGAATACTGCATGCAGTTCTGGGCACACCGTCTCAAGGAGAGGTTAAAAAGACTGGGGCTTTTCAGCTTGAAAAAGAGATGACTAAGAGGGGATATGATAGAGGTCTATACATTGAGAATGATGTGAAGAAAGTGAATATGGAAATGTTATTTACTCCACATAACACAAGAACCAGGGGTCACCCAGTGAAATTAATAGGCAGCAGGTTAAAACAAACATAAGGAAATACTTCTTCACACAACGCAGAGTCAACCTGTGGAACTCGTTGCCAGGGGATATTATGAAGGCTAAGAGGATAATGAGGTTCAAAAAAGAATTAGATATGTTCATGGAGGATAGATCATCAATAGCTATTGGCCAAGAAGTCAGGGATGCAACTCCACGCTCTGGATGTTCCTAGCTTCTGATTGCCATACTCCTACCAAAAAAACTTCAAAAACAGACTTCAAAGAGAAACTGCTGAGCTTGAAATCATCTGCAAACTTGACACAATCAAACTGGGTCTGAATCGGGACTTGGAATGGTTATTACAAGAAGTAATTGCCACTGATCACACATTCTCACCTCCTAATCAATGGTTGTGAATAGGCCTCAACTACTCTAACTGAATGGACTTTGCTTTCATCCACCTTCCCCATTGTTGTTACTTCCCTTGGATATGTAGATATATGTCTCCTATGTGATTTCTGTTCCTTACATCTGACGAAGTGGGTTACAGCCCACGAAAGCTTATGTCTGTAGAAATTAAATTTGTTAGTCTTTAAAGTGCTACAGGACTCTCGTTGTTTTTGCTGTATAACTAACATGGCTCCCCCTCTGGAACTTTTCAATCTGGATAAGGGGAAACTGAAACAATGGCTCACTTGCAGCACCACACCTGACCACAGTAGGCACACCAGGGTGACCTCCAGACCGTGACAAGCTGTGTGTTACTGTAGGCGTGTTGGTTCCGTGGGAGGCCACAGCGGCTTCCTACAAACAGGGAATAGCTCACGCTTGGTGCGTGAGTAGTCCTAATAGTCCACCCTTAGGCAGGGTGAGCAGCAGGTGATCGCTCAGGCCCTCAGTCAGGGCGGGCGAGCAAAGAGTCAGTTGCTCCAACCCCTAGGCAGGGGTGAGCAGAGGCAGATCGCTCAGGCCTTCAGGCAGGGCGAGCGAACCAGGAATCTATTGCTCCAACCCCTAGGCAGGGTGAGCGACAGCAGCAACGGCTGCAGGCGGGGTCAGGAGAGCAATTCTCCTGGGGTGGCTAGGGAAAAGGGAAAGGGGAGGGGGACGCAGGCCCACCCGTCTCCACTGCGTCCCAGCCCAGGGCCCTAGCAGTGGCAGAAGCGGCTGCCACTGTGTCGGCGGGGCTCCCGCCGCAACACACCGACTAGAATGTGGCTTCAGCCACAGGCCGTGGCTGTCCCTGGGCTACTTCCTCCCCACTGACCCTAGTACCTGCCTCCTCCGTACCACGAAGGTGGTCCACCAGGGGTAGCGCCATCAGTCCTTCCTCGTCAACCGGGGATAAGGCGGGAAGCTCCTCTTCAGGGGGCAGCTCCTCAAGGTCATTGGATGTGGGGAGCGGCTCGGCCTCGGACAGCTCCTCCAAGTCCAGCCCCGCTGCAGGGAGGGGCTCGGCAGCCAGCAGTTCCTCCAAATTCGGCCCAGCCTCCGGGGATGCCCGCCACTCGGGCCGCTCTGGGGTCTCGGCCCAGTCTGGCGGTTCCAGAGCACGGCTCGGGGTAACTCGGCCCAGTCGTCCTGGCCGGGTTGCCTAGTCCAGCTTCTCGAGGGCCCTATCCAATCCCCGGGCCCAGGTGGGGCCAGGGTTTGTCGGCGGCGGTTAGGCTCTGGCCTAGGCCTCTGCTGGCGGGGCAGCACGTCTGCCTCTGGCAGCAGTCTGGGCCCTACTGAGCTCAGGGGCCAGGCTTTTGTACTTCCCCTTCCTGTTGGGGCTCCGCCCCACGGCTGCCAATTGGCCTGGCCGGGTGGCCCTATCACGGCCCGGGTCCCTGGTTGCCGGGCAGACTCTGGGGCAGGGTGTGAGTTGGGCCAATCAGAGCGCTCGTGTCCTTCCTCAGGCTCTGGCTCTGTGGGAAGCCACAGCGGCTTCCTACAGTTACCTTGCCATCTACCCATGCTACCTGAGCTCTGATCCCTGATGGGGAGTGATCTGCTTTCATATCTTTCAGCTCAGTGTCTTCAGTCCCATCCTGCTTGCAGTTTTTCCAGCCTGTGTATCATTGCGCAGGCACCAGTTCATATGAATATTCCACGATCTTGGTGCATCTTTGGGCTGAAGTGAGCAAAAAGTCATGGATTTAACAAAGAGGAACATCAAACTGTACAAAGCCGTATCTAAGCAGCTGCTAACCAGTCATGGATTGAGCAATCCAGGTAGCAGTGCAGGTAGAAGATAAAGGGGCTCAAGGTCAGCTATTGGCAGGCCAATAATAAGAATAAGACATTCAGTGATGCCCCAGCAACCTGTCGGTTTTACAGTGAATTGGACCATATTCTGAGCAGTCCCATTTCAGCATGGATGCATCTGTTTGGGACAGGTGTGGGTTTGGAACCTGAATGTCTGAAAAAATATAACCCCACCCCTCACAGACCCCTCAAGGAGAAGCAGAAGAAGAGGTGGAAGCGGCAGAGAGGAATGGTCATAGTCTCAGAAAAGAACTTGTCTCTGATTCTCATGAACAGTTCTCTTCTGTGGTCCAGGTAGAGCACAGCATGGTGGAAGTTTCCCACACGAAGAAGCTGGGGAGGACTCAGCATCCAGGACCAGTCAGATGGGGGACGCCACTTGTTGTTATGCTGAAGGATATTATGGAATATTTGGGTGGGTTCTTCACCTACAATCCAAGCTGAGACTTCAATTATGGATGGATGCAGCACCTTTATGTCTCCCTGTCCCCTCTGTTCCTTGCTCTCCCTCCTCCCTGTCTCCCAATCAGGCTGTTCAAAATGGCAGACAAGCAAAGAGAGTAAACGGCAATCTGACACTTTACAGCAGCTGAATGCAGTAGCTTTTTAAAATGAAAAAAAAAAAATGAATATAAAAGTTAAAAGGTTTGTGGCCACATCCCAGCCAAAATGTAAATTGCTGTAAAACAGTGCTTAAAGGCTATGGCCATCATTACCATCCCAAACCACAGGCATGTTAAGACATCCTGCAGCACCCAGTTTATTGCTGATCTGATTTTGGTGCATTTCTGGAGAGTAAGAAAGTAGAATTTTTCACTCTATAAAAATTCCAGGCAGTCTCTGAGATTCCATGGTAGGGCAAGCCTCCCTCTGCCACCATTGTATCTTGCACTGATAAGTGATAGGAAGGGTGACCATACGTCCTGTTTTGACCAGGACAGTCCCTTTTTTAATCCCTTTCCCGGCCATTCTGACGTTTCTAGCAAAACTGGGCATTTGTCCCGTTTATTCCTGCCAACTGACAGTTGTCAAGAGCAAACTGGACAAATGCCCAGTTTTGCCAAAAAAGTGGGGTGCGACCCCCAGCGGTGTGCAGAGGAATATGTAGGCAGGCGAGCGGCAATGCTAGCCCCGCATGGGAGGGAGGGTTCAGGCAGACCCAGGCCCACGCAGGTGGGCAGCAGAGACAAGCAGCTCAGGCCAGCCTGGCCCAACCCCAGGCAAGTGGCAGGAACGAGTGGCTCGGCCTGGCAAGGCCCGGCCCAGGTGGGTGGCAGGGAAGAGCAGCAAGGCTGAGCAGCTCGTCCCATCCCAACGCGGGTGCCATGGACGAGCGGTGCAGGCTGGTGGCGGAGGGGGCTTGGGCCAGCCTGGCTCCACATGGTTTGGGGAGGCAGGGGCTCAGGCCTGCCCCATGCAATGTCCCATTTTCCCTCTGGGAAAATATGGTCATCCTAGTGATTGGACAGGGCTTGCATTGTCACAAGACGCAGAAAGGACTTCCTTGGTGTAGATGGAGAGTCTTATCCCCAATACCTGGAATAAATGTTTTTTTCCCCCAGTCTGATATCTGAAGCAGCACATCTTGTAAGATTGCCTCAGGGTTTAATATATTTGCCATTGCTGCTATGTCTTTCGATAACCATCCCTCCTTCCCCAAAAATATGTTCTGCACAATTGGAAGGTTAACTGAACTTACCAATTCTTTTCCTGGGGTAACTCAATAGACAGATGCTTGATGGCACAATGATTAACCAAAGGGTTTAGTGCTCTTTTGAGACAAAAATTCTCATTTTTTCCCCTGTGGCTGGATAGGCCAAGATTAAAATTGTATGTAGTCAGGGGCACGCACCAACATTTTTTCCTCTGTCTGTCAGGAGCAAATGCAACAGTCATAGATTCATCAAGGGATGGCCCAGCAATGGGGAGACCACTCAGTGTCAGTGACAAGATGCTAAACTTGAGGGCAAAGCCACAGAGCAGCAGGATGACTTGACAATGGAGGTGTGTAAGGAGCGCTCCAGGTGATCAGACAACCACATGGATTTGGAGAAGAAGCCGAGGAAGGAAGAGGGGAAGCAAAGGACAAGAGACAAGGAGACTGAACAGAACTGAAGGAAGGAAGAAAAGGAGACTGAGAAGAAGGAGCTACTGTCAATGTACCATGCAACAGCCCCATTATTCTGCCGCAGTACAGTTGCCCTGCAGCTCAAAGATGTGAGCACATATGGCATCCCTTACAGCCTTTGCTGTAGCAGACCTTGCAGCCGTAACAGGTTCTTTTGTTGGTTGTCTTTAATTACATGCTGATTCAAATGACCAAGAACCCAGTCCAGCCCAAAGCACATGCCTTAAGCTGGTAAACATTATGAAGCGCACAACGTGCTCCAGTCACATGTATGGTGTTCAACATGCTGCTGCCCAAACGAATCAGTAAGCTGTGTCATCTTGCCTTTCGTCGGCCCAGACACATTCCACCACCATCCTGCACTCATTCTCTAGTTGAACTGCCTCCTGTCCTGTTGGCTCACTTTAAAACAAGGCTTCATACAACCAGGGCTGTAGAGGATATGTTGGGTCACCTAAAATCACACTTGGTTGGGGCACCCCGCTGACAACTGTGTTCTTAGTAGGAGAACAATGTATTAGCTTGCCCATGGTGAAACAGCCTCAAACTTATGGAACACTGTGGCATCAAGCACCCTGACAGTGCATTCACTGTAGGTGTCCATGAATAGACCCCTGATGGTCCACACGCACCTGCTAGATGATGGAGTATTATCCTTTCCTGTTAATATACTCACTTACTTGAAATGGCAGGCATAGGATGGGTATATGCATCCCATCAATCACACCTGAGCAGGTCGGGAACCCCATCCATTCAAATCCTGCAATTATTTCAGGACTATTTTCAATTTTGACAAGCCGAGGCAACAGTGCAGCATTAACAGCCTTGCAAACCTCAATGACCACTGCGCCAGCTACAGATTTTCCAACCCCAAACTGATTGCTAGGAAGTCTGTAGCAATCGGGGGTGACAGCAGCACATTGTTGAACCATTAGTGACTCTCTCATCCGGGTTCTCTGCTGCTCAGGTGCTGAGATAAGCTCCTCACACAACTCTATGAAGGTATCTTTCCTTATGGAAAGTTCTGGGCCCACTGCTAGTCATCCCAAGTTTCCATCACAATGTGGTCCTACCAATGTGTGCTTGTGTTCCTGGCCCTGGGAGTGGCGGTCTGCAGAGGGGGCCATCTGTCATTAAAAACAGCATCAGCTCAGTCCATGCCTCCATGTCCACAAAGTCCTAGTCAGTAACTGTTGTGCTTCTCCTAGCTGTAAGCCACCACCTCTTTCTTCTCTGGCCTTAAAGCAGCTTCTGAAACCCCAGCCAGTATTTCCTGGCAGCAGCTTCTGCAACGGCACGTAAAAAGACATTGCCTCCCTAAAAAGCAGCAGCTTTCAGTCCTGGTAATTAATGAGAGGAGGATCCATAACATCAGCATGTAGCAATGCACCACCACACCAGCTGGGTTTAGGCCAGGAAATGAATTTTGCTGGTCTAGACCATGTCTTACAATCCCAAGAACGAACAGACAAAACCAACACGTTGTGAACGGGAGCATAGAGCAACACATGTATTGTGGCAGTATGAGTCTCAGGATACGAGCCCAGATAGCTGTACTGCTTGTCATGTCCACAGACAGTGCTAATACAGTTGGGAGGCATGATGGCAGCATATGTTAGCACAGTAATGGGAGAGGCTACCATGCATTGACAAGGACATGATTATTTACCCCATGGTTAGTATGCAGTCTAGTAAAGGCCATGGCTGAGCAGGAGAGTGTGTTCTCCTTTTGAGTTAAGGAGCCAACATGGCTGTGATGCTGGCAATTTTAGAGATTCCAGTGTAATCTTTGTATGCAGAAGTAGAGCTACTGCAGTCACCATGGTTACCTACTTCCACAGCCAAAAATAGGGAATGCAACCTATCTCTGAGTATAATTGGCATGTCCCAGTGATATTATACATTATACTTGTGCTTGACAACATTTTGGATCCAATTGCTTTGCTGTATGGGTCCGATTTTAGATGTGGAAAAACATCAAAACTAATCAAATCTTTCCTGACCTGCAGACAGAAATAGTGAAATAGACTAAACCAATGATGCCTACCAAATAGGTACCAAACCTATTCTTATTTTTCAGTCAGCTGGTGCAAAATATGGTGTTCTCTAAAGGTAAGATTCACTTCCATGCAGAGAGAGCCCCCAAAAGTCCTTAAGCACCACTTAACCCTTTAATGCAGATCTCAGGTGGTACATAGAACATTCTGCAGACCCTCTGCCCTGGGGTGAATTTCACCCTATAGCCACAATTCATAATACAAAATAATTGTTAGATGACTGGCTGAGGTAGTCCAGTGTCTTGTCTCTGGCAGTGGCCAGCACCAGATCCTTCAGGGGCAAAGAGCAAGAAAACCCATGCTGGAATAACCTGTACCAATTAAAAGAATCCAGAACACAAGCAATGCATCCTCATTAAATAGTCATTGCCAATGCCGGCTTTACATATTCTGCCGCCCTAGGCAAAATAAAACGTGCCCCCTGCCCTCCCCAGTAGAAAAATTTGAGTATTTGCAGTAGTGCAGGGGTTGTCATTTGCAGAGTGCTGGAGTAGTGAAATTGACAAGAATCCATGGGCAGCTGGAGCCTGGCTCTAGGAGGGGAGGAGGTGGCTGTTGCCCACTGCCAGCGGGGATATGGGTGGCTGCCGCTTCAGGGGTCGCTGGTGGCTGCCGCTGGGCTCCTGGCCGCACACCGGGACCGGGCGGGAGGCAGGTGGCTGCAGCCCAGCAGCCGCCCTTTACCTTTTGCCACCCTATCCACCAATCAGAGGAATACCTATTTTTCCTCTCTCTCTTCCCTCTCCCTATAATTCTGTTTTCTCCTCTGAAAAGCAACCTGTGACTAAGAGGGAGTCGACGACAGTAATTCTAAGAAAGCAATTTTCTTCCATTCTAATTCAGTTTGAGCTTTGAAAGTTCTTGGGACTCTGCATAGAAGCTAGTTGATGATTTGGAAAAGAAAAACAAATACCTTTTTAAACCTGATTAATGTATTTTTACAGCAAGTTTGCCACTCATCTGTAGAAGTAGCAATATTCTCCAGTTCTACTCTGTGATCTGGCCTGCCTACTATTTTGCTATGCTAAATTCAATTACAAACATCTGACACTTGACACTGTTCAGCCAAAATGGTCCCTCTGTCATATGTTCTCTTACCTAAGCAAAGAGATTCACACAGGAAGCAGATTTTTTCTGCTATTTCCTGTTTGCTCGTGGGTGCCAAGGAAACCATTGTGTTATACTTGTAAAAGAAAAAACTAGCAGGATCTTATTCAGGGGGACAAGGCAATACACTGCGTTTATTATACATGCAAGAATATCAAAAAGCAGTCAGATACATTCATGCATACACATTCATAAAGTTCTGCAAGCTGGTGTGATATAATACCAGTCCTTTTATGCGTTGCTTGAGCCAGCCTAGTGGCCAACTAGGTTGGGCACAAGGAGGGAGCCAGGCCTCTGTCAGTCGCGAATCTGATGCTCCAAGATGACAATTGCAGAATGAGACCCAAAGTTTCCATGTTTTTGCCCATCTTTTATAATTGCTGGCTCTCATGTAAGTCTATGGGCCTTGCTCTGTCATGCTGCCTCTAGGTTCAGTGTAGTTGTTAATCACCAGCTAATCGAAAGCATGACTATCTTCTTATTTCTGTATTTTGTTTGTTCCCAGGGTGGATCCTTCTGTACTTTAGGGTCGTTAATTTGCACTTTAGGGTCGTTGCTAGGTATTCTTTGGCCTTCTGGGTCAGGATGGCAGTTGGTGTCTTTACTCCCCTTTCTGTTGTTAGAGCAGTTTAGGTTGGTGTCTTTTTATGCCCTGCACATACATTCCTCACTCACACAAAGAGAATTTATCAGGATATTTTTAGGTTCAATAGTACCAGTTTCAGGAAAGAGCTCACTTCAAGAAACTAACAAGATGGAGTCCACTTATGCCATACTAAACAGTACTATACCATTATCATAACAGTAAAGGAAAAATTTCTCTCTACCTCTGTCTCACTTATACAATAAAACAAGGAGTCTGCTTCTGATTTGTTTGCACAGTTCCTGAGGATGGCTCATAATTGGAGGGGCACAACAAGAGCACAGCAGGGAGGTGGAACCCAGCGTGCAGTTACGGAAGCCATGCACGCATCCACTGAGTGTAAAGGGGGCATGAGTTAGACTCTTTCGGACATTTCCCAAGCCAATTCACCCATCCCTACTTTCTTTTAAAACATTGCTAAACTGTACATACAGTACCTGAAATCCAAATTCATTTCTATCTTCATTTAATGGCCTTTTTTAAAAGATGGCAAGACAAATTTTTTTAAGGTCTTGGCCAGTTCTTACTGAATGAGGTAAAAAACTGAATGTTATTTTTTCCATACATGCTATGCCAATGTGACGTCCAGTGCTATTTCTTGCATTCTGGGGTGTTATTTTCTAGCCCTTTGGGATGAACATAAATCAGAGTTACTCAAAGGATCATAAGCGTTGTTGACATTACACTAGAAAGTCAAAGTCAATGATCAAAGTCAATGATCGTTCAACATTTAACAAAGGAATAATCACATAAGATATACTGAATCCAGTATATTTCATACTCAGATTTTTAAAAAGCATTAAGCACGTCATTTAACTATTTAAAGAGACACTATTAAGATTTACACAGTGATAATGAAATATTTATTTACTTACTTTTGGTACTAATAATGCCATGGAGTCTTTAATTTAAAATCTGTTTGTAAACTTAACTTGTCTGTCTTCATTTATGCTGTTTATTGCTTTTCAGGTTATGAAAATGTGGTTATTTTTTAATTGACATGCACAAGTAAAATAACATTGTCATGGCTGAGGATGATTTGACATCTGATCTGGACACCTCTGCACATTCCATAACACAAAGGAACCATGCTTCTGATAGCTGAACTTCTGCTATACTAGCCACTCTGCAAAATTCACTCAAGTCAAGGCATGTGCTGAATGTTGCACAGTGGTTACTTTATGTGTGGTATGTCTTCACCAGAGATCTGAGTGCTAATAAATGTATCATTGGTTTGAAAAAGGAGTATCTTAGATTTTTCACTTTGTAATTGTTCATTTACGAATGTCTGATATCAGAGAAATGCATTGAATTGGAGTCTCCCAGCAAATTGGACATTGTTACATAGGCGTGCATACGGGGTGTGCCCAGGCACACCCTAATGCAGGGTTTTCAAACATACGGCACGCGTACCTTTTTGGATGTGGCACGCGGCGCTATCTCGCTGTGATGCTGGAGGGTAGACCTGCCGCCGAAAGTGTGTAGGACGCGTGATTTCTCGGTGGACGGCAAGACACAGTGAGCTGCCGCCGAAAAAGAAGGAGCTGCTAGATTTTGCGGCGGATGGGAACACGCCGCAATCTGCCACCGAAAGTCCTAGTCTCACGACATTTCTCGGCGGAGACTGGGACGTGACGAGAGTTCCGCTGGTGGGTAATTCAAGTGTGGCCAGCTGGTGGAATTGAGTTTGACACCCCAGATAAAGAGAGTGAAAATTCCCTGGCTGCACACCCTAATGAAAATTCCCTGGCTGCACACGCCTATGCATTGTTATAAATACAGAAATACTGTGCTGTTGTTGCCATAGGGATTGTTTGAGAGCACAACAAGAATTGTGATTGGGATGTTGAGAGAAAAGGGAATCCATGTGACCATGTTGATTTGAAAGGATGAAATTCACTGCTGTGCTGACAACCAGCCCAAGCTCAGACTCGGCACTGCAAAGCTGCCCTATTGGGACAACTGGAGATTCCCCCCAGTTGCATAAATCTGGCATTCCTTTCAGTAAAGGAAGCATCTGGGGATGTGATCAAGAGTGAGAGGGGGATAGCCAGAGCACAGGTGTTCTACTTATTCTGTGCCAACAGGATGGTCCCCTTGGGGCTTAATTTACTCTATGGGTCAAACTGGCCACAGGCTTGCGGAGATGGAAAGGATATTTATAGCCACCTGTACCTCAGCCTGTGGGTCTTGCACCAAGCACAGTTCAGACAGACATAAGGATCTGGCCCATAGAAAGTAAGTGAGACATTAGTGGTGCATAGGACTTGTACTGGGTCCCTTTGCATAAGGGATGAATTTTACCCAACAAGCAGTCTCAGTGTGAAAGTTTGAGACCCTCTGTATTACAATAACTCCTGCTCACAAAAAAACTTCACACCAAGCCATCCTGTCTGGGGTGTGACCCAGGCAGCACAATTTGAAATACAGATATCTCAAATATATCTATAACTTCCATTTCACATGTTACATATGAACATAAGTATTATTATCTGACTTAGCATATTATAACCTTTCTAACAGTACCTGACATGGCATATCTCACATGAATTAATATATAACAAATGCTCTCACCCCCCATCTACCCAGCATGGCACTACCAACACGAAACTGGTGTAGAAAGGAGTAATCAGAGCTCCTGAATACACCCCAAGGGCCCCCCTCATTTAGACAACATGACAAGGGGTAATTACAAATACCTTCTATTTTAGTGCTTTATTTATGCATGAGTTACTCTCATGAATTAACCCATTGATTTGACCCAAGATGAATGAACAGATCAGTAATTCTGAGAAAACACTCATGTTCCTTCCCAAAGTGAAAAGATGGCACTGTGCTGTTCTATCAAGTACAAATCTTTATTTAAAAAAAAAAAAAAAAAGTGAACATGCCAAATGAATCTGAACAGGCTGACAACATAGATTTAGCTTGTGTAAGTGGTTATCTCCATTGATCACAGACCATAGCATAAAACCAACAAGTTGTGAAGGGGACAAACTAAGCAAAGGGCCATATTTTCAAAGTGGCTTGCAGATTAGTACCTTCTACATTTCTATACACAGGCATCTGTGAAAGTAAATCCCTCTACTCATGCAGAAAATGACCATCCTTTCACTCCAATCTCCCCAAAAACACACATCTGAGAAGCCATTGAAAGACATCAAGCTTTCTACAGATATCGTGAAAGGAGAACTGGGAGCAGTACTATCACCATGTCAGGGAACTGATTGGTTGCCAGTCTCATATGCATCTATGGTAGGGTGACCAGATGTCCCAATTTTATAGGAACAGTCCCGATATTCGGGGCTGTGTCTTACATAGGAGCCCATTACCCCAGCCAGATTTTTCACACTTGTCATCTGGTCACCCTAATCTAAGGATATAATAATTGCAGAGAAAATGTTTGCACAAATTGAAAAGGAGACACTAAGTATGGAGTATGGATATACAAGATTTCATGACTTTCTCTTTGGTCAAAGCTTCAAAGCAGAAACTGATCAAAACCCATTGATTGCAATACACAAAAAGGGACTTGGAAAAGCACAACCCAGGATACAGTGACTACTGAAAATACAGAAGTATGATGTGATCCTGGAGTTCCAACCTGGATGCCACTTAATAATGGCAGATGCACTCTCAAGAGCATGTGCTCTATCTGACACTATACAGCCTGATGATCTGCAACAAGCAGTAAACATACACATGAACATGATAAAAGCATCATGTGCTATCTTTCCAGGCATATGGAATGAACTGGAGACAGAAACCCTTAAAGAAAAATGATGCAAACAGTGATACAAGCAATAAGTAAAGGAGGAAAAAAACAAAACTTCCGAATTACCTATTCCCACTATAAAAAAGAGCTTTCATTGATCTCAGCAGTGCTCTTGAAGAGAACACAGATCATGGTTGCCACAGTGATGAGAAGGAAAATATTGGAACAAATAAATGAAGGACACCTGGAAATGACCAAATCAAAAAGGAGAGCTACAGGAGTTGTGCTCTGGCCAGAGATGATGTTGAAGAAACGGAGAGCAGATGTGGACTGTATCAGAAGTACAGAGATTCCCAGCAGGAAAAATCACCAATACTGCACAAACAACTTCCAGTTCCATTAGACAAAGAAGGAATTGACATGTTCCACTGCAAATATAAGAACATTTGGATATAATGGACTACGTTAACAATTTTCCAGAAGTTGTCACATTTGAAAATAGCACATTAAAGACTGTTTCTTACCTTGTAACTGTTGTTTTTTGAGAAGTGTTGCTCATCTCCATTCCATTGTAGGTGCATGTGCGCCCCATGCACACTTACTGAACATTTTTCCCCTTAGCAGATCACATAGAACCAGCTTTGGCGACCCCTGGAATCCCGCACACATGGTGTGGTATATGAGGTGCTACCGGCCCTGTGCCCCCTCGGGTCCTTCTTTCCATCAACTTCAACAGCAGGGATGAGGGGGCAGATCATGGAATGGACATGAGCAACACATCTCAAAGAACAACAGTTACAAGGTAAGTAACCATCTTTTCTTCTTCGAGTGCTTGCTCATGTCCATTCCATTGTAGGTGACTTGGAGGCAGGCTTGGAGTTCATAAACTAGTTGACTGCAACACTGCCCTAGTCAGTCTAGAGAGGACCAAATTCAGGTCCCAGGGGATACGGGATTCCTGACCTGAGGGTAGAGCTTTTCTATGCCCTTCAGAAATCTCGCCACCATGGCATGAGAAGAAACTGATCTCTCATGAATCGGGGGATAAAAGGCGGAGATGGCAGCCAGATGCACCTTTAGCGAAGCAGTAGCTAGACCCTAAGCTTGAGGTGCAACAGGTAGTCCAGGACCACCTGGATTGGTGCCTGGTAGGGCGTAATCTGCCATGCTGCGACCCAGTAAGTGAACTTCTTCCACTTGGCCAAATATGATGACCTCATGGAGGGCTTCCTGCTACTCATCAGAATAGCTTGCACTTGAAATGAGCAAGCTTGTTCCTCCAAGCTCAGCCATTCAGCTTCCACGCCGTCAGATGGAGGGATTCCTGATCCAGGTGCAGAAGGCGCCCCTGGTCCTGGGAAAGTAGGTCGTGCCACCTTGGTAGCTCCAGGGAAGGGGCGACCAACAGCTCCAGGAGCGTTGTGAACCAGTGCTGCCTGGGCCATGCGGGTGCAATAAGGATGACCCTCGCCTTGTCTTTCTTGATCTTTAATAGAACCTTGTGTATTAACGGAATGGGAGGGAAGGTGTACAGCTGCCCCCCCGATCATGGACTGAGGAAGGCATCTGACATGGCCCCCTCATCCTGCACCTGAAAGGAGCAGAACTGGCTGCACTTCTTGTTGACCTTGGAGGCGAAGAGATCCACTTGGGGAAACCCTCACCTCTGGAAGATCAGTCGGTGATTGATGGGTGAAGACAAGGATGGTGGGATGGTACAAGGACCTGCTGAGCCGGTCTGCTGTGGCATTCTTGATACCAGGGAAGTGAGAGGCCACCAGGTGAAAATCGTTGCCTGTCACCAGATTCCAGAGATCCGCTGCCTCCAGACAGAGGGCTGAGGAACAAGCCCCACCGTTTCTGTTGATATAGTACGTTGTGGTGATGTTGTCTGTCAGGACCTGAATCACCTTGCCCTTCAAGAAGGGAAGGAACATCACGCATGCTAACTGGATTGCTCGGAGCTCCCTGACATTTATGTGGAGGTCCGACCAGGTCCCCTGGGTACTATGACCGAAGCTGATGTGCGCTCCCCACTCCAGGTCCAAAGCATCTGACACTAGAGTCATTGAGGGGCCCCCATCTGCAAAGGGCATTCCTTCCATCACTGTCCAAGGGTCTAACCACCACTCTAGGAAGGCCAGGACCCATGGGAGCACCTTGACAACCCTGTCCACAGGGTGCCTGCTCGGGGCGTAAGTCGAGGCCAGTCTTAGCTGAAGTGGTCTGATCTTCAGGCGGGCATGGCAGAGCACATAGGTGCACACTGGCACATGGCCCAGTAGCTGCAGGCAGACTCGTACCATTGTAAGGGGTAAGGCCTGGTGGTTCCAGATCAGGCCAGATATGGCCTTGAACTGGGCCTGTGGCAGGAATGCTCTGGCCTACATCAAGTTCAGGACTGTCCCAATAAACTCTATCCTTTGTACTGGCACCAGAGTAGATTTCTGCTCGTTTACTAGCAGGCCCAGCCTGTGACAGGTGGCTTGCACGAGGTCCAGACTGGCTTGGGCCCGAGTCCTCAACCTGCCTCTGATTAACCAGTCGTCCAGATACAGGTAGATCTGTAGCCCTCGATGCCTGAGATACGCAGCCACCACTGCCATGGACTTTGTGAACATCCTTGGGGCTGATCATAGGCCAAATGGGAGGGCTGTAAACTGATAGTGGGAACTCTCACCACAAACCTGAGGAACCTTCTGTGACCTGGAAAGATCGATATGTGAAAATATGCGTCCTTCAAACTGAGGGCAGCATACCAGTCTCCTGGATCCAGGGAAGAGACAATAGAGGCCAGGGAAACCATGTGGAATTTTTGCCTTCTGATGTACCTGTTTAGGCCCTACACATCCAGGATGGGTCTGAGTCCCCCTTTGGCCTTTGGGATGAGGAAATATTGGGAGTAGACACCTTGTCCTCTCATATCCAGCAGGACCTCCTCTATGGCTCCCAGTATGAGAAGATTGCGCACCTCTTGTAAAAGGAGTTGCTCATGAGAGGGGTCCCTGAAGAGGGAAGGGAACAGGAAGGTGTGGGGAGGAGGAGAGGAAAATTGGAGGGTATAACCTGTTCCAATTGTGCCCAGGACCCAGCGGTCTGATGTTATATGGACCCAGGCCAGGAGGAAAGGAGCAAGATGGTTCAGGAAAGGTGGGGATGCAAGATCCAGGTGCAAGGCTGGAATGCTGTCCTCATGTGCACTATCAAAATGAGTGCTGGGAGGCAGGTGGGAGGAGGAAGGTAGGCAGCTGCACGGTAGAGGAAGAAGGCGGGCTCTGCCTGCGCCATCTAATGTTCCTCTCTCTGTCTCTTCTCCTGTAGGTCCCAAAGCGCTGTGCCGGGAACCTGGGTTGCTACTGTTGCTGGCTCTGCTGGGGCTGAAACTGTCTCCTGGAAGCATGTGACGTGTACAGACCCAACGAGCGCAGAGTTGCCCATGAGTCCGTAAGCCCATGGAGCTTTGCATCTGTCTGCTCCGAGAAGAGTACAACGCCATCAAACGGTAGGTCCTGTATGGACTGCTGCACCTCCTGGGAGAGACTGGATGACTGAAGCCACGAGCAATGGTGCATGGAGATCCCCAAGACCATTGACCTTGCAGCAGAGTCAGTCGCATCTGAAGCAGCCTGTAAGGCTGCTCTGGCCACTGTCCTGCCCTCCTCCAAAACTGTGGTGAAGTCTTGGGCCTGATCCGGGAGTATGGCTTCCCCAAACTGCTTGAGGGATTCCCACAAGTTATAATTATACCTCCCTAACAATGCCTGTTGGTTGGCGATGCGGAACTGTAGACTGGCAGTAGAATAAATTTTTCTCCCAAACAAGTCCAGTTTCTTGCTCTCCTTGTTTTTGGGGGTTGAGCCAGGTTGTCCCTGCCTGTTCAGTTCATTTGCCACCTCCACCACTAGGGAGCTCGAAGCAGGGTGGATGAACAAGTATTCAAACCCTTTTGTGGGAACGTAATACTTTTTTTCCGCCCTCTTTGAGGTCAGGAGCAGGGAGGATGGAGTTTGCCAGACACCCTTTACAAGCTTTAGGACCCCTTCATACACCAGCTGGGTGAGCCAGGATGGCATCGCCACTGCCACTACATTAAACAAGTCATCTGTCTGTTCCTGCAGTTCTTCCGCTTCTAGTCCAAGATTGGAGGCCACCCTTTTTAGGAGCTCCTGATGCACTCGGAAGTCATCCAGGGGAGTCAATGGGCTTGCCACCAGTGCCTTCTCTAGGGAAGAAGAGGATGACTGACCCGGTCCCTGAGGGGCCTGCACTTCTGCTGAGTGCACGGGAGCCCCCGCAGATATACCCTCCATAGGGTCCGACTCCTCCCCTGACTCAGAGTCATGGGCCTCTGCTGGTGGTGCTGGGGCCCCCAATTGCTTCCCTGACGAGACAAGGGAGTAGGGTCCCGAGGTCACCTGTAACCCCCAGGGGTTCCAGTACTACCACTGGGGTGGCCATTGGCCCTGAGGCCACCCTAAGAGGGCTGGGCAGGGACCATGCCCTTGCCCTTCAGGTTGAGGAAGCTGGGTGGGGGGAGCCACTAGGTCCTTTCCTCCCCTAGAGTTACCAGACCCTCCTGCCGGTGACCAGTGTCACCCAGAGCTTGACCGTCTCCCCGTCCCACAGTACTGAGGGGAGGGAAGTGGTATCTGCACCTCCTATCTTGGTGCTCCTTTGACCGACGTCTTGGGGATGGGGAGTACGAATCTGGGACTTGCAGTGCTGTTACCTGGACTGACTCAGAGAGGAGGACCGTCCGTGGTAAGAGGAGGAGCGGGAGCAGCATCTGGGTGACTGGGAGCTTCTCGGTACTGAAGCCCGCGGTTGGCGGAGATCTTCCCCGGGTGAACGCTGTGATGCCGGCGACCAGGTTCTGCGCCACCCATGCGCGGGCAAACTTGTCAGTGCCGGTGACCTAGAGCGGTTCCAGGCTTTAGACGGGGAGCGTCTGCTCGATACCGAGCGGGACCTGTGCCAACTCGTCAATGCTGCTGTCCTCGGTGCTGGCGATTGTAAGTGACGCTTTGGGCTGTCTGGGCTCCTCCGGTACCAGTGCTCCATACCTGGAATGCGCCCCAGGGGATCAGCCCATCAACAGGATCAATCTCCGCCGCGGAGACCTGTTCCTCAGGGAAGTGCGTCGGGGGTCTGGTGAGGAGTGCAGCCACTAGAGGGGACCCATCAGAAGTTTTCCCCTCAGTGCAGGCGCCCTACCCTTCACCCTTTCCATCAGGGCTGACGGGGTGCGAGGAACGGGAAGGGCCAACAGGTCGGACACTGCCTGAAGCGCCTCCAGCGTCAACGGCACAGCAAGATGTAGCAGTCCCCTTCTGCTCTCCAGAGTCAGGGGGTGCTCTGCGGATGGGCTCACCATCCCGGACAAGACTTGCCCCTGCAGGGGTTGCTTGACGCACTGGCTCTGAGCTGCTCTGGAGCTCAACCCCATGTCCTTCGCCTTCTTCCATGCAGGGGAGCAGTTGTCTGTCGGACGCTATTTCCTGGGCTTCTTCCTCTATGGTGAAGAAGAAACCTGGTGCCACGATGGAGTTGGTGCCGGCAGAGCACTCTGCACCAACCCGGTGCTTGGTGCCGAAAGGGAGCAGGATGGCTCCGATGCCAGTCTCAGGGCCGCGCCCCATTAACAAGGCCTTCAGACGGATATCTCAGTCCTTTTGAGTCCTTGGTCTGAACGCCTTGCAGATGCGGCACTTGTCATTTTGATGAGACTCCCCAAGGCACTTTGAACAGTCTTGTGGGGGTCACCTAATCAGGAAGGCCTTCCTGCAGGATTTACAAGGCCTAAAGCCTGGAGATTGGGGCATGCCCCGATGCCAGGTGGAGGTCCCTAACGGGACTACCTTATCTACTACTACAACCGTAACTAACAACTATCTAACAACTATTTAACAAGTACTTATAAAAACAAAGGCTACAGCTAAGATGCACTCACCAAAGCAAGCAAGAATGCAATTCCAGTTACCATCAGTGGCGGAAAGAAGGAAATGAGGGGGTGCAGGGCCGGCAGTGCTTCATATACTGCATCATGCACGCGGGATTCCAGGGGGCACCGAAACCGGCCCTATAGAATGTGCTAAGGAGCAAATTCTTCTGGTAACAGTGCATGGGGCACATACGCGCCTACAATGGAATGGACATGAGCAAGCACTCAAAGAAGAACATCTGTATTTGCACATCATGGAATTCCAAGATCAGTAATAACTACAAACGGACCCACAGTTCAAGAACAGGGAATTCCTTGAGTTTGTTAAAATATATGACTTTCTTCCTGAGACGTCTAGTCCCAAATATCCTCAAACCAATGGATTTGCTGAATGTGGAGTATGTGTTAGGAAGAACTTGTTCCAAAAGCAATGCACTACTTAGCTATGGAGCTACACAGCTGCCATGTGCAAAGTCACCGTGTGAACTTCTCTACACCAGACGGATAAATACTTGATTACTAGATGTGGGACAAAAACAAGGATGACTAAGGAATCTGTGTCAGTGAGGAAAAGACTGGGAAAGTACAATCAGACAAAATAATATAATAAAGGAGCATAGTTTAAAAACAAAGACTTGGTGAGAATTTGGCAAAGATGGGCACTGGCCAGTCAAAGGTACAGTGATCAAAGAGGAGTCACTTCAGTGATCACAGATGAAAGCAAACTCTTACAAGGAACTGTAAGCTTCTGCTCAAGATACTTGACAACTTGGCTGATAACAAACCCACAAGGTGAAAACAATTCACAGACAGACACTGTTTTTGACCATGAGACTGAACTGTCTGTTACAGACAAGGACTTGTCTGCTGAAGGTTTTCAGTGCAGCAGATTGGGAAGATTGCTGAAATGCCTTGAGAGTCTGCTTGAGACATGTTATGTTGTGTTAACGCAATTTGCAGGGCTGTTAAGTAAATTATTATGTTTGTAATAGGGCATTTGCTTAATTTAATAGTGTTTTTGTGCCGTAAAGGGATCTAAAAAAGGGAAGATGTGCTATAGAGTAAATCCTGTAGGTTGAGCAGAGATTGCCACACTTCCTGTACACTCTAGATGCAGTCTTTTGTTTCTCTATGATCCTCCCTGTTGGGGGCCAGAAATGAAAAAAACACAGGACATGGAAGTCACAGGTTGCAGCTACATGGAGCAGTAGGAAATTTGTTACTTCATTGCTGTATAGCAGGGACATGCACAAGGGGGAACAAGTACGGGCACAGGGCCCCCCAGTAATTGTCGGGGGTGTGACCCTTCCGTGCCTAGGGTAGCCATCTGATAATGCCAAGGTCAGGGCAGGCTGCATAAAAAGAGCAGATTCTCCCAACACTGGTGAGTGACACTGAAGTCAGACTTCCCAACCAGCCACAAACAGTGCTTTGATTCCCCACACTGGTTATCAAGAAGCCAGTATACAAATATACACAGCTCCATTTACTGCATTTCAGTCTCTGGCTCCCAATCAGCCACTAGGTCCAGTAAACAGACAAGTTATTTAAACTCTATGCTCTTTACCAAAAAGGTTCTCCTGACCCCAAAGGGTCAGCCACAGTACCAGATCAATATAAGTTTGGATCTTACCCAAAATACCACGCTGCCAGCCAATCCTCTAATAACTAAAACTAAAGGTTTATTATAAAAAGAAAGAAACAAACCATAAGAGAAATGTTAAGGGATTAAAGCAATCAGATACATACAAATGATTTGAAAGTCCACATATATCAGGTTTCTAGAAGAATTGTGGAGTTTGCAGGCTTGTATAGTCCCTCTGGTATACATCCAGTACCTGGATGGGTCTCAGTCCTTTGTTTCACAGCTTCAGTTGCAGATGACTTGATCCAGAGGTAGATAGGTGGCTGAAAGCTGAACCTGACTGAAGACAAAATGGATCCTAGGCCCCTGCCTTTGTCCTCTAGCCCTTGCCATGCTGCCTGTGGAATTTCACAGGAACCAAAATGGAGTCCAGAGTCACATTAGCAAGTTCTGGTGACTCATCAGGTACATCCCTGGCTTCTCCCCCGGAGCCCCTTCCATCTGTGAATTTCTTAATGGGCCATCAAGCAGGCTTTTGTTCTGCAGCCATCCTGTCTGGGGTGTGACCCAGACACAGCACAATTTGAAATACAGATATATCAAACATATCCATAACTTCCATTATACATATAACACATGAACATAAACATTATCATCTTACTTAGCACATTATAGCCTTTCCAACAGTACCTGACATGGCATATCTTACATGAATCACTATGATTTTGACCTACTGATGTTAGATAATACAATAAATGCCCCCCTTCCCCTCCAAACCAGCCGGTGTGACGGGGCACAGAACTCCTCTGGCCCAGGGGCCGTGGGGACAGAGAAGAATGAGTTCCTGCTGGGGTCAAGGCCGGAGGGGTGGGGGGGAAGGGAAGAGTGAGCTCCTGCCAGGACTGGGGCAGAGGGAGAACTGCAAGTTCCTTCCGGGGGTGGGGGAGAGAGCTGGGGGGGGGGGGGGTGCAGAGGGAAGTGAGATCTTCCTGGGTAGGGGGCACAAGAATGGGCCCTTCCAAGAGGGGTCAAATTTAAATTTCTGTGCACACCCCTGCTGGATAAGGTAGCCTGTTGCACATTTCTGGAATACTGGACATTCTGGTACTTCTTAGAATGGCGCAACCTCACCCCCACCAGTGTGACCTCACACACAGTAAAAATCACTTCTTATAAATGGCCTCCTCCATCTAATACCCAGCCAAAGCACCCAAAAAGAGGAATGCCCGGTTCAAAACCAGATGAATGGTCTCTCTATTGCTGTACATAGTTCTGTTTATAATAAAGGATTTATCCTGACACTGTTCTGCTCATCAGAAAGTTCTTACAGTTTTAACCTATAAAGCCCTAAATGCCTGGGGATCCAGTCACCTGAGACATCATCTCTCTCTCCCTCTGATGTTTTGCCGCAGCGGAGAGCAGCAGAGGTACCTCCCTCAGTATACATGAGAGGGAGCTGCTGGCAGTGTGTTCTCTGGGAGGTCTTTTGGAGCTTGCTCCCCACAGTCACTCTGCTACAGCCCAGATTCATTACCAGCTGGGCATGCTGCAAAGTCCAGCCTTCACCTTTTCGCTAAAGGTCTTGCGGAGGGTGTATGCTGAGATGGGGTATATTCATGGGCAGTCCTTTGTTTGGGCCAGCAAGGGTTAATGAGCTGCCAGGGGCCTTCTCAGCCCTGCCCTGTTACACCTGCACTCAGTGTCAGGTGATGAGGGGAGTGGTTGAAAAGGAGGCCTCAGGAGGAGTTGAGTACAAGTTTCCTATCCTTTTGCTCCCCAGGGAATTATACAAGAGACTGTCAGAACCTGGTGACAGGTTGGCCAGCTGGCCATAGGAGTATTGTGTTTGCTTCCAAAAACCATTTGGGCTTTCTGTGCTATCTGGGACTGGCCTACCGAGACTGTTGTGAGTAACCTTGAACCAAAGGGCTGGGGAACTCCCTCAATAAGCCCTGTGAACTTTTGTACCTGTTTGAATTTGCCCTGTGATTTGTCTTTGGGCCTGAAGAGCATGGAAACAAGTTTGTGCTGTGCTATTTTTAATTTGGGGGATAGATGGTCAGAGCACTGGAGAGGGTAGTTAGAGTTGCACTTTTTTTAAAAAAAAATCAACAAATGTTAGGTATCTAAATATGAATAATATTGAGGCTGCAAGTGTAGAGGCCAGTTTAGAAAATGTGGGCCTATAAACTTCTTATGAGATTAAGAGCAAAAGATCTCCTCTCAGCTTTGTGGTTGGTATCTGCTCCAATATTCTGCCTTCCTGATACATGGATCTACATATGTGTAGCGAGAGCAGAGTATCAGTCATGAGTTGTCATGCAGATCTGAGTATTTGGTCACTTGAAAATCAAATATAAGCAGTCAGTGTCTGTAAATTCATTATTCGATGCCTGCATTTTTGGGTGCTTAACCTGAGACATCATTAAAGGGCCTGACTTCAGAAAGTGCTGAAAATAAGGTCCCTTTAAGATGTGTCCGTTTGAAAGGCAACAACTGAGGCACCCCAAATCACTAGTTGCTCTAGAAAACATTGGCCTTAATTAAGCCCAATCTTTATTGCAAACTCATTTTGTTTTAGTGACACCTAGTGTCATAAATGAATTTCTGTGCAAGTCACTGGCGTAAGTGAGGATAAACACAAAATCAACAAGGCCTTCCAGATTGTCTTGACTCTCTTCATAACATGTCAGAGCAGTAAAGAATTTTCATACTGAGCAAACATAGCTCCCCATCTTCTAACAATACACCAGAAAACTCTAAACAAATATAAATGTGCAATACTTTACGGGGAACCACTTTTTCCTATTAGTTTTATTTATTTATTTTTTGTTCCCCCAAGATACTATTTCCTATTCCCCCTTAAGTGGAAAAGAGCTCTCCATTACCTAACCCAGCCAACCTTCCTTTTGTTAGCTTGTGTTTGGCGTTGTAATGTTCAATATTCTTGTTAATTCATTACAAACCCTAGAAAGGCAGTGAAGTCTGGTGGGTGAAGCATTGGACTGGGAGTCAGAAAGCCTAGGCCCTATTCCGCTGCTGACCTATGTACCCTAGGGCAGATCACATGTCTTCTCCCACTATTTCTCTCTCTACTCTGGTTGGTTGGCTGGTTGGTTTTTTTTTTGTTTTGTTTCTAAATTGAGTAGGTCAAATTGAATACAGGAGCCCAGAAGTAAGGGGGGGAAGGAGGGGATTATTGTAATCTCTTGATATTCCATCACTACCAGTCAGTTAACAACTGGTATAACTCTCCCCAAGATGAGTACATCAAGTTCTATGTTAAAGTATTTTACTATGGGCAAAGCAGTCCCAGCTGTACAATTATAACGACTCTAGGGGGCTGTCCAGTTCTAAGAAAGTGATTGCTTGAATTTTGCCTACAACTATGGTTCAGCATGGCTGGAATTTGAAAAAATAAACCTCTTGAGCCAGTTTGATGACCTACAAGTGACATTGTCACCTGGAAGATCTAGCTTGACCTCTAAACCTGGGTTCTCACTCAGTGAAATAATCTGGGGTTTGTTTGTTTTTGTTTTTTCTGCTGCTGGGTTATTATCCTTTAGGACCCAGAAAAAGAACCATTAGCTATTGAATCATTTCTCTCCATTATGTGGTTCTTCTCTTAGTTAATCCTCAATGAAAACAATTATTTAATAATTTTAAAAAAATTTCTGGAACCTGCTTGCAATGCTTGTAAACTCCACTAGGGGACAATAGATACTATCTTGTTTCCAGGCAGATTATAGAAAGAATTTGGGGGCATAAATTATGATTGATGATTATGTATGTTGCAGTAGAACCTAGAAACTCCAGCCCCATTGTGCAGCTGAAGGGAGGTATTTATTGTGTTAGTGCTATCAGCTAGGTGCAGATCTGCTTACAATAGTTGGGTTTTTATATATGCTATTATAAAAAAAATCATGTGGCTAAAGCACAGAATTTGATTACTTTGATTCTATTCTTGACTGCAGGCAGGTCACTTATGCCACAATTAAAGCAGAGTTATAGGGCAGAGCAACTCTGAAAATCAGGACACTTATTTAGGTGCCTAAATATGAATTTAGATGTGTAGTCTTCAGCACCAACTATGAATACTTAGATCAAAGTTCTCACATCCTCCAATCTAGGCCCTTCATCATGCCCTGAATTCTGGATCCTCTTCCTATGGCTATCAATAATAGCTTTGCCATTGATGTCAGTGGAAGTAGGATATCTACAATCTCTAATAGGTGAATCAGCTACCTGAATCTTCAATATGCTGCATTTTCTAATCCTCATAGCAGACTGACTAGGTAATATAGGTCTGAATGAATAGCACTTACAAACCCCTTGGCAGATTTACTTTTATTTAAAATAACTGCCTAGAATACCAATATTTATTGCAGTGCTGATATTTTGAGCATTAGGAACCCATCTTCGTGTATGTACTGTATTGCTGTGTTGTAGCCATGTTTGTCCTAGGACATTAAAGGGACAAGGTGGGAGAAAATGAGTCAGTTTCATTAATTAGCCAGACACCCCTGTTTTACAAACATAGTAGGCTTATAGTACTCCTTTCAAATAGTAAAATTGATTAACCAGTAACTAAGTTGTACACGTAGAGGAACTGAGCCCCTATTCAAGCACAAAGAATAAAGATTTTCAGACACCTTTTGAACGATCTTTACGTGCAACACTGTAGTGCAGATGGTATGATGCTTCAACATCATGAAATACAAAAGCCTATTTGTGCTTGTGCGCTTACAGCTCTGAAGGTAGCTAGGCAACTATCCGCCACAGCAGTGTTTCCCAACCGGTGTGTCACAGCACACTGGCGTGCTGTCAGGCCTGAGCAGGTGTGCCACAGAATTTTTTTGAAAAATGACTTGAAGAGTTCTGGAGTGGCTCATGAATATTCATGAGTCCTATTTGGAGACTATATGGGGGTGTGCCTCAAAATAATTAAGATATCAAGGTGTGCCACAGCAGAGAAAAGGTTGGGAACCCCTGCTCCACAGGTTGTGAGAAGTACCATGACTACAAGCAGTGAATCCATTACTGATTCTCTTAGAAAATTATTTTTCACATAAGCTTTGATTCCTTAGTTTGTTCAAGTCAGCAGACTAACTGATGTGAATTGCTGCTGTCTCCATAAATGATCTGATTGCGGAAGAGAGAGTCATCTGGCATGCCTTGTTACCAGACTTCTGACCCATCATTTTAAGAGAAGCCCTTCATAGCACGGTCTGGTCAAGGAATTGATAAACCTAACACAATTGAATACAGTATCATGGCATTCCTCCAATTTTTTGATAAGGAAGAAAAATATGGATTTGAGTAACGCACGGGATTTGGACTGACAAGATCATGGTTCGGTTCCCAGCTTTGCCACAAACACCCAACTTGTCACTTTGGGCAATTCACTTAGTGTCTCCATTTTCCCATCTGAAAAATGGGGATACTATTTCCTACCCCCAAGAACTGCAAGTTGTTACATAAAATTCACACTTCATCACATTTTTTATTGCTACGTGTGTGTCTATTTACTGTTGTACTTTGCATTGCTACCCCGTGGGTGCAAAAGGGTTAAAGCTGCTTTTTGGGGCAGAACAAGAGACATGAGGTGTTGTCATGCCGTATCTGGGATGGAATGAATAGGTCATTAGAGGACTGACTAAAACTGACCCCCTATCAACTGCCAGGATGTTTACATCTAGGTAGCAGCAACCAAGAGGAAGGCGATTTCTCCCCCACTTCACGGTAGGGAAGCAAAAGCACCAGCTCAAAAACAATGAACCAAAAGGTGTCAGTAGTGGGATAAGAGTTGGCATTTGCAGAGAATCAGCAGCTCTGATCTGGGACGGACCAAGACTGAGGCAGAGCCAGAAAGGAATTCCATGGCTGTGTGAAAAACTGGGTTGGCCAGAATGGAATGTCTTCATCTTTTTCTCTGTGCTAACTTAAGGATTTTCTGATACTGTTCCAGTTGATTAGTAAATCCTGCTCTGTCTTGAAAAGGCACCTGGTGTCACTGCACATACTTAGTGAGATACACTAGTCACTGAAGTGGGCAAAAGTCTCTGACCAGGAGTCTTGCTCAGCTGGACCTGCTGGGGAGCTCAGTGTAAAACAGGAGTACTGGTGCACAGAGACTCAGTCTAGGAGACATTTGAAGCCACAGGGCCTATCCTGGAGGGGTCTGCTACACAAAGGGGTTCCTCCAAAGGACTATTTAAAATGTGGTGTATTAGCACAGATCTTGGGGATATGTGACATGAGTATAAATTAATGTAAGGCACCACTACTGTCTCACAATTATCTATATGGAGATACCAAGACACAACCTCCATAGAAAAATCTGAAGACTATCCATTCTTTTGTAATCCTAATATAAAAGTCACTTCAGGGGCCTTGTATAAGACTTCCACCCTCCTCTTTGCATTCTTTTGCCTTGTTGTTGAAGGGAACCTTTCACTTGGAGCCTTAGTGGTGTGTTGTACCTGGACGTGACTTTTCCAAGTAACCAGTCATCCTCTCACCTCCTTCCACTCAACTAAGCGATTTCTTTACAAAGAATCAAACTAACGTTTAGGAAAACTGACTAAATAGTTTTTATAGACTTTTGTTTCTATGTGCTCAATTCATAGTTAAGTCTAAACTAACATGGCAGTTAGGCTTACTTTTTTTACAAGACTTTGAAATGACAATTTTGATGTAAATGTATTTGTCCTGCTATGCTTCACCTCAGGCAGTTGGGGAGAGAGTAACTTTTCAGATCATGTCTACAGTAGGGAATTTTTATACTGAGGTTAGCAACTGTGGGAGCTGAAGTATGATAGCTTTGGCTGTGAGAGTGGTTTTCAGCACCATATCAAACCCATTCTAGGCAAATCTAATCGAGGTGTGGAAAATAGTTGCCAAAGCTGTTCAAACAGATTGCCCACACTTATGACATCAGTGCTAGTAATGACAGGTCACAATGCATGTCAGAAGGTCTGGACTAGGTCTGAGTCAAATGTAGCCCCCCAACTATAAATCCAATTAAAAGATTGAAAGTAGAACTGAAGAACTTTTTGTATTCCTGTTACCTTGTTCATCACCCACTTGCTCACCCGGGTTTATCCCCAGCGTTGATAGGCTGTCAGCACAACAGCAGAAACCTTCCACTAATTCCCAGACCTTGCAGAGAATGCCAGTTCCCTGACGTACTTTCCTATCACTTCAGGATTTCCTCTCACCTTAGGCTAAAGGGCCAGACCATTAGTGAGTTTTTTCCCTAGCAATATTGTTGCTTACTGAAAGGATGTTTTGTCGACTTAAATCACTCTCTTGGTGTGACGTGTATTGAGTATGAAATTCATTGTTTCCATTTCAGAAAGACCTATGCTGAAATTAATTCCAAATTACCTATGAAAACTGGGGGAGGTGGGGAGAGTTGTTTTCTCTATACCTGTACTGCCGTCACCAAGCAGGAAGGAAGGCAATGTCACGCTGAAGCAGGCAACAGAGGGACGTCCTCTGACGACAATGCAACTTGACCTATAACCCAGGGTTCAGACATAATCTACTCACTTCCCATTAGATTGTATAGCAAAAGTTTCAAATCTATTTTTCACTTCTGCCCTGCAGCAGCCCAGTGCTCTGAAACATCACTAGCTAGCTGGTTCTTCAAAACAAAGCCTTTGAAGATCACTGTGTGCTTATTATTTTTCTTAAATTACAAACTCCTGAGTTTTTATTTGTAAACCCTTATATGAAAGTGCTCCAGTGGAACAGAAAATAAAAATGAGTATTAGTGCCCTGGCTTTTAAACACTGTACACTTTCAGACTTTTGGGTATGTTTTTGGTTCCCCCCCCAAAAAAAAACAAACAAAAAAACAGAACATGAAGATGTATGTACTATTACTGTCACTAAACCCTTCATACATATTGAGCACCATTCTCACCCTCCGTCTGGTCCCTTTATGCCAGGTAAATGGGTCAGCAGCATAAAAGGCCCCCCCAAAATCATAAGGAATATTCCCCTAGCACATACACTGTGGGAAAACAACCATAAAGCATCCTTAACAAGCCTGAATAAGAAGCATGTCAGGGACTAGGGTGGCAAAGGGAGGGGCCCGTAAGGAGTTAGGGGACACCATGTAGTGTGTCCGAACTATATTCCAGCCTACGATACAGCAGCCTCCCTAGGCCCTGTGGATCTTAGACGCCCCCAGCATAACTTAGACAAGCCCCGGCCCTGGGTCTCTCCAGCTCTGGAAGAAGCCTTGGTTCAGGAAGGTGCAAAGGTGGCCTAGAGCTATTTTAGCCCCCTCATCCTCTGGACTGAGTACCGACGCAGAACCTCTCCCACAGAGCCCGATTCAGCTCACGTCTACTGATCTCACATGGGTATAATTCCACTCACGTCAATGGAGTTGCTGATTATACCAGTGTGAAAAGAGAAATGTATTCTGACTAAATTCAGAATCAAAGATTTCATACACTTTATCTGAACAGTTTATTAAACCAGGAGAATACCGTTTATTTGAAGGTCCTAAGTGCTTAAGATTCCTTTTTCTCCTACTAGAGGATATGTAAATTCAATAGGAGTTAATTGCATTTTTTTTTTTTGGCATGAGACTAGGCCCTCCAGATTTTTCAAATGCAACACACACAGTATAGAACAGTGGTTCTTAACCTTTCCAAACTACTGTACCCCTGAAGCCTGAGTCCCACCCCCACGGGGCTGAGGCATGTAACTTAGTTTCATGGCGCCCCTGTGGCTCCAGGCAATTGCCTTTCTTGCCACCCCCAATACCAGCTCTGCACTTGCGACCCCTCTAAAACCCCAGGTTAAGAAACACTGGTATAGAATATTATCTTAAAGATAACCGTGTGTAGCTGCATTTAAAAACTGTTTTTAATGCAGACAAACTAACTAAAGGGCATCTTCATAACTCCAGCTGCAGTTTTTAAATGCAGCTAACGGACATATTGTATGATCAATTCTCACGTTTCTTTATCCAGACTTGATTCTGACCTTCAAATGATCCTGGCTCCTGAACTCACACAACTCAGTATTAGGCCCAAGTGATCTTTTGCATGGAGCAATCAGGCCTGTGATGTTGGCAGTGGTACTTGTGCAAAGTGTAATAATTGTCCTAAATCAAAGATTTTTCTCTAGGTCAAAAGTTAAAACCCCATTCATATCTATACAAAATCATAGAGAAACCGTATACACACATTTGCAGGAATGAGATTCTTCAAAACTGGGTAAAATAGGAACTGTCTTACTGTAACTGAGCAGTCATTTATCTCTTCTGTCTGAACGGCTAGTGTCAGATTTTAAGACTAAAAGGGACTACTGTGATAGTCTAGTCTCACCTCCTGTACAACACAGACCATAGGACTCTCCTGCTTCAAGTTCATTAGGTGTGCTTGAATCACATCTTAGATAAACATCCAATCTTGATTTAAGAATTTTGAATGATGGAGAATCCACCACAATCCTTTGCAAGTTGCTGCAATGGTTAATTACCCTTTGTTAAAATTCTGTACCTTATTTCCAGCCTGAAATGTCTGTCTAGCTTCCACTTGTATCAACTGGACTATATTTGCTTGATAGTCTGAAGAGCCCTCTTACCAAATTTCTGTTCCCCCGTGAAGGTACTTCTAGTGTGATCCAGTCACTCCCATAACCTGTTTGCTAAGCTAAAGAGGTAAGACTCAAGAAGCTCACTCATAAGGAATATTTTCCAATCCTTTAATCATTCTTGTGGCTTTTCTCTGAAGCCTCACTAATTTTTCTGAGATTACAAGAACTAATTTCCACAAACCCATGTTGATTGACATATTGCCCTCCTTTAATAGTCCATATGAGCCATTCCATTGTTTTGCCTGGGACTGTCAATTGTGTTATGAAAGGACACCCAATTTACCTTTTCTGTATCTTCTGCATTATCTATCATCCCCCTATCCTTTCAATCTCTCCTTGCATGAAAGTCTTTTCATGCCTCTCCCAATTTTTCTCCTTTTCCCTGCAATCCTCCTACTTTCCTCAAAACATTTTTCAGAATCCATTATTGAGACCCACATACAACTAAGGTTGCCAATTTTAGTTGGATGTATTCCTGGAGGTTTCATCACATCTTTAACTAAAATTAATAGTTATTTCTGGAGACTTCAGGACAATCCTGGAGGGTTGGATACCCTATATATAACAAGAAGGCTAATCTCTCTCCAATTTAATAATTACAAAATGTTTTGTAACTAGTTTCTGCATCAAAGCTGGGCAATAACTACAGGAACCTATTCCTTACCAACACTCTACACTTCAGTATATGCTTGCTTAGTGTCAATACCTGTCTTTTGACTCAAGCACAGGTATGGAAGGACTATCTATTTTCTGTTTACAATAACTGCTTTTACACTTGCCTCTCATTTCAGCCCGCCCCCTCCTGCCCCACACACATCAAAAGGTGTCACAGCCACACTGAATAGTTAAGCAGAAATTACCATCCAATCCAACGAGTCTCACTTCCCTAAAGAGGATGGGAATATCCAAAGCATTCTCCACTTCTAAAAGCATATCCCTCTTTATAGTGCTACTTCTAATTGCTTTTTTTTTTTTAAAACATAAATTTAAACTCTAAGATTGTGTAAACAAAAGTTGGGGAAGAGAACATTCTAAAAGTGGGGGAATTATTTCCATACAGTACAATATAGCTGGCTACACACACCACGATAGCTCTTAATATTCCTACTCCCCTTTTATTCCCCATTTTTTTTACCCAATATTCACCGCCTTCGTATGCTCAACACTCCTTGGCTGCCTGCATGCAATGTCTTTCACGATTTAGATTCTATGGCAATTGGCACTGAAAAAAAAATTGCTTAGAAAACAGATCCATGGTATAGCCGTTTCCACCTAGTGGGAGCCAGTCCTTGTTTCTCACATGAGCTAAAGAAACACACTTTGGGCTCCACATCTTAACTTTCCAAATTCAACCTCTGTGGCTCGCTGCTAACTGGACAGGGCATCAGAGATGGCGCTTTGTTTGGTAGTCAGTTGTGTACACTGAGCAAGGTCCCTTAGAACTGGGCAATTCTATGATGATCAGTCACATGGATGAGAGCATGTGGTTAAATTAAATGCGCTCTAGTAAAGATTTTGGTTAATCCTTTTGGTCCCTTCTGGCCTTTGAATCTATTGCCATAGCAGATGAAACACTTTTCTATTTCCAGAGTATTGCAAGGTGCAAAGCATACAACCAAGAGGTTCTGCTGAATTCAAGTAACAAAAGGGTTACTCTATTACAACCAATTTAGTTAAGCCTTCACCAGTAAGATGTTTTAGTTCACACTGTAGTTATTTCTCCATAATGTAGAAAACCTTTATTTACTTTAATTTCAGAAAGACTGTTCCTACAAAAAAAATACATGAACTAGTTAAAAAACACACATGGCAATATTGCAGTTGAAAAATAAATGCAGTTATATGTGAGTGTCACTAGAGGACACTATTTCTCACATCATAAGCTAAACTGAACTAGAAATACAGCCCACAAAGGAAAGATCAATTGTTTGAAACTTAAACTATACATTAACCAAAAAGAGTAGACTTGTGGTCTTTTCACACTAAATCTTCTCAAGATAAAAACTTGTCACTTAAAATTTTAAATGTTTATGACATCACTTCACTTGAAGTGAATGTTGTTGCTTATGAGAGATACCATAACAGCATTCAGATCCTCTACTTATGCACAGAAAATGAGTAGCAAAGTTGGGGGCAGTGGCAGTTTCCCACAGAACTGTTTTCTGGAGCATATTAGCATGACCAAGAAAGTAGTTTAGTTTCTAGAATTATTCATTAAACTGTCAAAAATAGTGTTAACTTTCCTTCTTGTGATAGGGCCACTGGTCCATAATACTTTGGCCTGAGACCTGTAACTCACTTTGCACAAACCACAGAATAGTCACCACATGACAGTAAGTTTCAGACACTACCAATCAAGATAATTTTTAAAACCAGTGACCTGGAAGATCCATAACTCCCTGTCTAACAGAAATTGACATATTAAAATTGTATATTGCAGAATCCAACTCTTGCATAAATATTTTTGAGAGAAAATTCAATTAAGTGGCACATTCATATTAGCAGAGTGTCAAACACTCAAATGTCAGACTGAATATTCATAGAAGATACTAGGTAGGTATCATGACTTTTCTTCAATTGTACAGTTTCCCAACTAGAACTTTAGCTTTTCCTATAAAGTTCTACAGGAACAGCTTCAGACTTGTGTACTTTCAAATTTGATGTGTCTAAAAGCATGTCAGGATTCTTATTGTCCATGCCATCTAAGTCAATGTCAAAATCCAGGTCATCACTTTCCTCTGACTCCTCTCTTCTCCTGGTGCTGCTTTGGCCATTTCCATTAGTCTCATTCTCAGTCTTCTCTGGTCCTTTATGGACCCTAAAAGAAAACAAAGTATTATTTGCCAGGCTTTCAGGACATAATACATTTAGCTCCCCTCACTCACACACCCCCATTCATAAGAACAGTTATACTGGGTCAGAAAATGGTCCATCTAGCTCAGTATCTTGTCTTCCAACAGTGGCCAATGCCAGGTTCTTCAGAGGGAATGACTAGAACAGGTAATCATCAAGTGAGCCATCCCATTCCCAGTCTCTGGCAAACTGCAATCCCTGCCTATCCTGGCTAATAGCCACTTATGGATCTATCCTCCATTAACTTTTCTAGTTCTTTTTTGAACTCTGTTATAGTCTTAGCCTTCACAATATCCTCTGGCAAGGAGTTCCACGGGTTGACTGTGGCTTGTGTGAAGAAATACTTCATTTTGTTCATTTTAAAGCTGCTGCCTATTAATTTCATTTTGGTAATCCCTAGTTTCTGTTATAAGGAGTAAAGAACACTACTTTATTTACTTTCTCCACACCAGTCATAATTTTATAGACCTCTATCCTATCCGCCCTTAGTCATCTCTTTTGCAAGCTGAAAAGTCTGAGTCTTATTAATTTCTCCTTGTATGACAGCTTTTCCATACTCTAATCATTTTAGTTGCCCTTTTCTGTACCTTTTCCGATTCCAATATTTTTTTTTCGAGATTGGGCGACCAGATCTACATGCTGTAATTCAAGTGAGTGTAGCATGGATTTATAAAGAACCAATATATTTTCTGTCTTATTATCTATCCCTTTCCTTATGATTCCCAACATTGTTAGCTTTTTTGACTGCACTGCATGTTGAGTGGATGTTTTCAGAGAACTATCCATAATGACTCCAAGATCTTTCTTGAGTGGTAACAGACTCCATTTTATATGTATAGTTGAGATTGTTTTCCAATGTGCATTACTTTGCATTTTGTCAACACTGAATGTCATCTGCCATTTTGTTGCCCATTCACCCAGTGTTGTGAAATCCCTTTAACTCTTCAGTCTGCTTCGGACTTGACATACAACTGCTCAAGATAGTTATCTGCAAATTTTGCCACTGCATTGTTTAACACCCCCCTCTTTTTTTTTTTTTTATGATCACTTATGAATATGTTGAACTGTACTGGTGCCAGTAAAGACCCCTGAGGCACACCACTATTTACCTCTCTCCATTCTGAAAACTGACCACTTATTCCTACCCTTTGTTTCCTGTCTTTTAACCAGTTATTGATCCAGGAGAGGACGTTCCCTCTTAGCCCATGACAGCTTACTTTGCTTAAGAGCCTTTGGTGAGGGACCTTGTCAAAGCCTTTCTTCCTTAACTTTAAAAAAAAACCAAAAAAACCCCCCTACTTTTGCTGAATGGAAAAAACTAATGAAATAGTGGAGAGAGAGGTCCCTGAAGACAATCCATGAATAGTTCAACCAATCAAACTGTTGCTGGCCATAAGCCACATACCAGCAAATTAACACATGATGCTCCGTGAAGAGAAACTGCTGGCACAAGAGTAAAAAAAAAAAAAAAAACCACTGAATAGCATAGTTGCTATGCTCTACAACAACCCTTATTTGGCTTCTTTTTTCTGATTACTGTAATTCTGAATCATCAGATGACCAGTTAAATTCAAACAGTAAATTAGCTTGTGCATATTTTATAGTACTTAATTTCTTAAACCATTTTAGAGGGATCTGTTCCAAATTTTAGATGAAGTTTACCCATTGCAACTAAAAAAGTCTTATTGGGTCTGATCTCAGTCTCTCTAACTACAATGGGAGTTTCACCACTGGTTTCAGTAGGACTGAGATTGCTCTATCCTAGTGAATCTTGTCATGGTTACTTAAAGTGCATAGTCACACAAGGAAATGTACCTGGAAATACAACAGAATATTGGAAATTTCCAAAATCTTTTAAAAGAGAATGCATGAGATACAGCTAATGCAGGTATGTAATCAAACTTTCAGAGAACTACTTACGGAAGTACAATTTCTTCTTCCTTTCCACATTTAGCACAGACTTCTAATTCACAAGCACAGCATCTACAAATAATATGGTAAGAATCCTTTACAGTCTTTTGGAGGCATTTCACACTATTAAAAGAAGGAAAACAATATGAGAATAATTTGACTAGTTAGCCAATTAGTTTCTTCAATTAATGCTTGAAACAATTAGACTTTTTCTTATCAGAAAGTTTTATAGACTCCAAAGTGAGAGAAGACTATATTCTCTAATAATGAAGTTCTCTAAGTGCCAAACTCCTATGAAATATTTTGTCAGTGTTTAAAGTGTTAATTCACTGTACTATCATTTTTCTCTTCTCATTTTAACTTTTTAAATGTCAGTTTGGAAAACTAGCACAAAAAAAGGGAGAACTTTTTAATTCACAAATGAGAGAACACTCTGTCTCTGCTTATTTTAGAAGGCTGTTCGGTTAATTAACATTGCCTCTTACTTTGAAAGCTGTAGAATTTTTCCAATTTCTTTGACTCAGACAAGAATAGTCCAAAGCAAAATATAGTTCTAAGACATGTGCAATTTATAAATGCAAACTACAGATGCAGAGAAAATACATTGTATGCCTTTGAATTTTTCAATGTACAAAAGATGGTTTAAGAGTCCAAACCCACAAGAAGCAATGTACTACTCCAAACAGCATTCTACACCTTTAGAGGCTGTGGCTGCTATTACCAAAACACACATTATAAGAACCTGTGGCCTGAGGGTTAAACTGCCTTCAAGTTTGAATGACTCAAACATTCATGATGTATCAAAGGTCTTCTCTTTGAACAAAAACCAAGAAGATATTTCTGATTAAATGTTCTCAGGTCCTGACCACCACCAAGAAAGCCAGCCCTTCTCAAACCCTGAAGCACTTGAAGGATTCAAGTATACAGCTTCTCTCACAGCTGGGCTTGCAGAGTAAGCCAAAGAGGTGGATACCAAGCCATCAGATGCTCTTCCAGGTCTTGGAAGGATCAGGAGCGCTAAAAATGTACATCTTGTTGGGGCATGAGTACCTTCTTAAGCCACAACTTTCATTCACAGTCTGCAATGCTAAATTCAAAGACTGAGGAAACCAAGAGCAAAAAGTTCAAACTAAAATAAAAATTACTGCAAGAAAAACTAATAATTTTAACTAATAAACCTTCCTAAAAGCCTAGTGCTATTACCAACCACAGGAAAGACTAGTGGAAAAAAAGGAACTGCGGGGATAGTCAGGAAGTGGATACTAGAACACAGATTTGGTGCCTAGTACAAAGATCTTGCTCCTAGATTCACCAATGAGTAGGGATGTTAAAGCCCTGGGCTTTCAAACGCAGGGTCCATAGACTTGAGTCCCATTAACCCTAGACTTACACTTGTTGCAGGGCACCAGATCTCAAGGGGCTTGAATGTACAGTAACACAGGATAAAGTGCTCTAAAATTTTCTGTGGTAATGTCCTAGAAGAGGATATGAAAAGCTCAATCTGTAGCAGCAAGCTTTCCAAGGTGTACACTCATCAGATCTTGCAAAGCTTCCAGCCAAAGTCATGTTCATGTAGAAGCTTCAAGGAGAACATAAATTGCTTAATCTGTGCATTTTACACTATTCAGTACTATCTGGTTTCTACCACAACTCCCTTCCTTGGACTCCACTCTCTCGCCTTACTCAACACTCCACTCTACTTTAAAGATAAGTGACCTCTATGTTCATAGACATGTATCCCAGAAAGTCTGTCTATATATGTATCTCTCTCTCTCAACTTGTCCAGTCCCTGAGTCTGTACTCAGATTTTGAGGGCCAGAAGCTGTTTGCAGCAAAGGCACCCACAAGGCAGTTAATCATACATGCTGCAGTCAATGCAATATACTGATAGCCCTAACTCTGCTGCTGCATGTTTGCATTAATGTTTATCTTGGGAAGTGGAGGCTTATTGGCTTAAGTTTAGAGAATGTTTAAGTGTATCTGGCTCTCATGCTTCCTTGCAAAACTTCCTTGTTTGCTGCTCCTCTAGATGTTTACAAGCTGGCTTTTTAAACCCCCATTCTCCCTCAGTTAGCCCTGCCCCCTTGTTAAGGGGTTAGAGATAAAAAGACATAGGCTAGAGTCTTGTAAGGAAGCTGTCAGTATTGCCAGGAAACTCTGTAGCTACTAGGCTGAGCCCACAGCACCTCAAACAGACTACATTATGAATTGCAAGCAAGCACATAACAAAAACGACAAACAAATGTTTCTATTTGCATAGTTTCCAAATTATCTCCACTAACACCATGCATTTTATTATTTGAAATACTGCTCCAAAATTAGGTAATCCTAAATTTCATGTGGCTTTGATGAAACTATAGATCAAACCAGAACTGATCAATTTAGCAAAACTGAAGAATTTGGTCTAAACTTCAAATTTGGAATAGAACCACATAACCTTCATTGGATTTTTGTTGACATTTTTATAAAACTTCTCCATCCAGCTTCTGGCAAGCATCAGTGAGTGGACTAAACTGTCACATAACACTAGATCACTTTAATTAAAAAAAAAATCAGCAGCCAACATATCATGAAGAAGATGGAAAGAAGCTGTACAAAAATATTTCAGTCAAGTTGCTGTTTTAAGAGAAAAAGCAGTTTCAGAATACTAAATTCTTAAAGTTGAAGATTAACTAATTAGTCCCTTAATAGCCCTTTAAAACCCAAACCTCTCCCTCTTTACTACTTATGGCATGCATGGTGATCTTTCCTTCGTATCATAGAGCACAGCTAGTTCTAGCCCACTGGGGGCCCAAAGCGGGAATATTTTTGGTCCTCACTACTAAAACAGACACTTTCTTATTATAAAGTTCCAGAGGGGTAGCCGTGTTAGTTCGTATGCAGCTAAAACAACGAGAGTCCTATAGCACCTTAAAGACTACCAAATTTCTGCGGCCATAAGCTTTCGTGGGCTAACGAAGTGGGTTGCAGCCTATGAAAGCTTATGCCTGCAGAAATGTGGTAGTCTTTAACGTGCTACAGGACTCTTGTTGCTTTTTCTTATTATAAAAAGTGACTGGTGGGGGAGCCTCTTAAGATGCTCAGGGCCCTAAGCAATGGCTTAGTTTGCTTATGCCTAACACAGGCTCTGTCACAGAGCTAGCCTAGCTAGTGATGCAAAAGAGCATGAGTGGCCGGTTACAATACTACTGGGTCAAACACTTAGCACTGGAAAAAAAAACAAACAAACAAACTGTCCCTACCTTTCAATTGAGTTTTGAGGATCAGACCTCTGGATCAATGGTCATACCTCTCCAACTTGCATATATTACATATAAGTATAGAGACAGCAGGAGAAAATACTGAATGAATGTCATTAGGTTTACCTTTTCAAATGACAAATCACACAAATATCTAGACAGAGAAAGCTGAACATAATGAATTATTTAATTATTGTGTGAACTTCTAGGTCCCATCCAGCTCCAAGGGTCACTTATCCAACCAATCATCTCTATCCAAACACATGTTTATTCCCTAATTCTCTTTATCTTCCAATGATAAGAGGGAGACTTTTATAGTCTGTGTACCAGCTCCCGCAAGCCCTTTGCACACAGAGGTCATCTGAGTCAATGGGAGCTCTACAGCTGGAGGGCATGTGGGAATCAGGTTGTCTTGTCTCAGTAAAATTTTATATTTAATGTTCACGTGGAAGGTGGCATTAGTAAGAAGACTACTTGCACATCCTGCAAAGGGATTCACATGTGGACACTTAATCCCAGAACAAGCCCTTTATAGGCCATAGGACTCCACGTGCACAGATTTACTCACATGATTGGGATCTACATTTTTGTTTAAATTAGTGGATTTCACATTTGAACTTCTAAGCCTTCAAGGATCAAATTTTAGACTTCAAAGTATTTCTGTCACAAGGGGCTAATCTACAAGATTAACCTGTACAGTGTGAGGTGAGATACTTTAAGTAGCTCAGATGTTAAGGAGGAAATATTTCAAGATGCATAGAGACAGAGGAATAAGAGGATTAGTTAGAATGAAATTTTATTTACTTTGACTTAAGAGGAGAAGTTCAACAAAATGATGTTTTTCAATTATACAAATTAAAGGAAAATAGACAATGAGGGGGTTCAGGTGGCTCACGAGTGAAGGATCAAAATTTCATGAATATATGCTGCATTGATCCAATAACCCAACTATGCAGACAGGTAAAAAATTATTTATTTTCTTTATCTTACTACATCCACTCTTGCCGTGATTGTAAGTAGTCTAATGAAACACCTCAAAACATCATGAGACTGCACCTATCACAGAAGCCACAATGGGACATGGAAATAGCTCAGCAATTTCTCCCACCCTTCTTTTTCTTTTTTTTTCCCTCAAAAGACAAATACCCTCCAGATTTCATTTCTAGATACTATAATAGATCATGACTTTGGTTATTTCATGGCTGATCAGAACCTTCAGATGATAGAAGAATGGAGTAGAATTCTCTCAGATAACTACTTTTTAAATTGAATATGTGACTCATCTACTACACTGCTGGATACCTCTAAGTAAATAAGATAAATAGATATTCAATAAACTGTTAGCTGGCTACTTGGCAAAAATATATCACAGTACTAGCTTCTGCAAAAGTAGATTTCAGAAGTGTCTTTCTGAAAGGGTTCACTTTTGCCATTTTAAACACTGAAGGCTACTTTTTCCCCCAGACTTCTTTTAGTTTGTCGATTCCTATTTTTATCATCCTAGTATTCTCCTCTAGAGTCTTTTGAGAGAAATTAGGAATTTTCTACAAGTAAAAAGTTAAACTTGAAGGCAAACTTGCATTCTTTTTTGTTTGCTGTTCCCCCAAACTGTTCAAATATCCTACACTCCTTTAGTAATCCATGAAGTAGCCCTTGTTTAAGTTATTGTGATGCAATTAATATTTTTCACTTTAGTTTTAGTGTTTTGAGCTCGAGGAGGAGACTATTAATTCTGAAATCTACAAGTTACACCCACAAAAAATAACATGGTACAAGCTGCCAAAATCTGCAGTGAAGCCAATAACTTCAGCAGACATATGGGAACTGCAAAATCCGCACAAGTGAATTGTATAAAATTACTTTCTGTAGGATAGTGTTTTTCAACAGCTTAAGTTTGCAACTGTGTACACCAGTGCATAATTATATGATGTGGTTGCATTTAAAGATACTGATCTCCAGATGAGAGGGGGAGTTAAATCTAATTTTGCATAATTCTTTCATAACTGAATGTCTAAACACTAACCACTATTTAAATTTAGAGTTGACTATACTGTTGTTGCAAAGTATATACACAAAGTTCCAAACATACCAGGGTTTGACTGTCAAAGGCACAATGGGTAAGGGGGTGCATAATTTCTATAAAAGAGTTGAGCACCTCTCTCCTTTCTGCCTTTGAAACATTTCAGTTACTGAAATCTTAAATGTTTCCCCACAATAAGATAGAAAACAGTGCTTCTCTACCAAAAATCTTCTTAAAGGAATGTTTTTATTTCACTTAATCTGTTTAATGTGACCTGCACATCAGTAAACATTCTATTAGGCTAAAATACGTAATTTCAGATGATTCTGCAATTGAATCTGCATAGGTTGAGCTCTGCACCCTCACAGCTCCAGTGAAGTCCATGTATAAGGAGCAGTTTGTAATATGGTGGCTTTCATTTGTATATGTTGAGAATAAGGAAGCCCTGATAACTGCCAGAATTGTCTATTCTATCTCAGCTACTGAACAGACTTTTGTTAATAAAGTTGACTTAATGGTCTTCCATCCCCATGAATAACAAGAAAATCAACCAGTGAAAACTGTTTGTCATCTGCATAGAGACCATTATTTTATACTACATATTCCTATGAAACAATACACTTTATTTTAAAGCCCAATTAGAGACAAGGGAGTTCTGCCTGCATAAAAAAGTGTGGAATTGGGTCCTAAAAGGATTTATTTAGGCCCCTTTCAACAGTCCTGGCAGATGCCTATTCAATTTTTCATTTGGTGGTACTGAATGAGGTTTGACAGGCTTCAAGATTGGAAAAAATAAATCTCGTTAAAAATCTCTCCCTCCTCTTCCCCCCACCGCGCCCCCCCCCCCCCCCCCCCCAATTAATTTTGCACACTGTAAAAGTAGAGCAGTTTCCCTGTCACTGACTTACTGTACAATCTTAGGACAATCACTTATCTCTCTGCCTCAGGTATGTTCATATAGAAGATTAGGATAATTAGATCCCTCACAAGCACTGAAATGTTTACGTATTTTAATGAGAAGTGCTATATATGTAATAAAAATTAATGTTTTTAAAAACAGAATGTGTTCTCTTAAAAATGTAAACCAACAGCTTAATTAAAAAAAAGTAAATACAACTTTGTAAACTTTCTTGGAACTTCAGACTACTGAATTCAAAGCTCAATACTATAGCGATTACATCTCTTCTGCAGGTCAAAATGAAATTTCCAAAAATAATAATACATCCCAAAAGAGATTCACAAATTATACAATGATCAGCTGTGAAGTAATTCAGTTTACTCACCATTTCTTCGGTTTTGATAATGGTTTGTATTTGCTGAATTTTACACGCCACTCCAAGACTTCTTTACAGTGCTGACACACTCCCTCATGAAGCTTCGCATTAATTTTCTAAAAAAAAGTTGAGAAAGGTCTAAAATCTTTTATAAACCAACCAATTAGCAACTACTCATCAGTTCAGTAAAAGTCTCTTATGAAGTAATTTCATCCATCTTTTAATATCATGCAGCTAAATTGGGAAAAATGTATTCTAATGACAGTGCAAGAACAAGTTCATAAGTTTATCTACCTCTTATGTTAATAATAAAAAGATTAAACATTTACTTTTTTTAGGAATGTTTGGAAAAGTAAACATCAGACTACATCTAATCACAATAAAATGTGTGGGGTGGGTTTTTGGTTTTTTTGATATAGAAATGGATTTTGAGACATCAGCTTTGCTCACTGAAGATAGGTTACAAGTTCAATACCTATAATTTACATTAATATATTATATGAAGTGGGTAGCCTCAGACTTTTCTAAAAGCACAGATTAAATGGAAATGCCATGTCATATACCATTAGAAGGACATTTAATGTCTTACACAACATGAACTTAGTTCCCTCCATTTTTTTTTAAAATCAGTTAAACTAGAGAAGTGTTTCCATGATGCGGGGATACTTAGCATAAGTACATATTGCAGAAAAGCTTCCTTTCTATTCACTTAATTGGGTGAGAATACAGTACCCAGGGAACATCACTAGTCACACTAGAAAATAGTTATCCAGGGCATAGGAAATGTAGGCTTCCTTACACAACTCCCTTGTCTTTGAATAAATCAACCATGATCTTTATGTTCATTTCTTTACCTCAGATTATCAATGACATTAACTCTGGTAATGACATTTATCCACTAAGAACTTAATTTTGAACAATCTAGTTTGTTTATATTTTACATGGAGAGGCTGAATAATGAGTATTACACAGAAGTATGCTACTTATTTCTTGTTCATGAGTAGGATTATAGAAGCCAGTTTCAGAAGACTGACTACAGTTTTTCTTAACTTGATTGCCATGTATCATGTTCAACGAAGTGTCAATACTATATCTAAACATAATACAAAAGTAAGACTGTTTGAAATATATGACTAGTTGATAACCATATTAGCCATGAACACTACAAGTTATATGCAGTACAGTATGGCTGTAAGGAACAAGAGAATTAAAAAATTTCAGATTTTTTTTTCCAGAATATTGAACAACACTTATGCTTCAAAAGGATACCTAATGGATGTTTAAATGGCAACTGCTATATACAACTATATTAACCCGCAAATAATGGCAACAAAGTCCCAACTGATTGCCTATTGATTTAAATATTACAGTTCAGAAGCATCCACTCATAATGGGGCAGAAGAGCACACAAGCAGTCTCCCCAGTGGAGCTATGGGGCAGTACCTCGAGGCTGAGCTCCTTTCTTTCATTCTATCTGCTTCCATTGCATAGAGAGCAATGATGGAGCTTAGAGCAGAGTTCTCACTCCTTTCACCCTCTGCCTACAGCGTGAAAAGGATCTTATTATTTCTATGGTGACAGTGCCAAGAAGTCCCAGGCCCATTGTGTGCCTCCCCCTTCCCAACTGACCTACTTTAGACCATGTGTGTAAATAACTTTGTTCTCTCACATAAATGTATATCATGCCAAACAACTGAGTTTATAGAGAACGGTATGCCATGTTAAACAAAACTTCTTTCACTAGTAGTATTTCATAAAGTAATTAGGAGGTAGTAATTTTCCCAACCTCCCTGGGCCCCAGAGGACTCTGCATAATTTAAGGTTTTGAGGTTTTCTTATTTTTGTTCTTTTTTTAAAGTAAGATTGAGTCCTTCAGGATCTTCATGTTTCATAGTACCACTATGAAATGGAAATATATGGTCACAAATGCCAGAATTATGCAATTTAGCTTCTTTATTCCACCCCAGTAACCAAAAGGTACACATGCCTTTTATCCATTTACGTTAATTCACAGCACACAATAATAGGATGGTCACAAAACATCCTTATTAGAAAATGTTTTGCTGTGTATGCACATGTAATGATTTCTTAAAATGGAGTAGGCCTAGAGTAGCTCTTCTGGTAATAGGCACAATATATATTTTTAATAAATGATAAAGTTCCTGTCACCAGATGAGCTACCCTAGGACTACACCATTAAACATGTTCTATACTTTTTTTAAACCACGAAAATCCTACATTAATATTACAAAGTCAAGCACTCAAACTTACCAAATGCTAGAATTAAGGTTTTCTGTTCACATGCATTTTGATTCAGTCCTTAATTACAAGACACTTTTTTCCCACTGGACCTGCTGTCACATTCAGTGAATGAGTAGTAATACAACTTTTTTTCCTCTTTAAATCCTAAAATGTGTGACCCGTGGGTCAGTCTTAATGTAGGCCATCCACACCTTATGCTTAATACAAAGTTTTTAATTTCCGCATGAGAGTTTGAGAGTACATAACAAACATTAATGAATTCACCTTCACAACACTCCTCTAGTGAGCAACTGGTGTTATCCTGTTTTTATGGCTGGCAAACTGAGGCAGAGAGATTAAGGCCAAAGCAGTCAAAAAGCAGTTCACTGATTTTTGAGTGCCTCCTTTGAAGATGGCAATGGTGTGATGTTTTTTCCCCCAGCATAAAGTGCTATAAAAATGCTAACTATGTTCAAAGCTCAGCTCCAATAGATCCTAATTGCAATTGGGAGCACACACCACTTGTATATATCGGGCCCAGATGTCTCAAGTTGACCCAGAAAGTGAGTAACATAAAATTAGTGGCCAACTGTGAAAAGTTCTGTTTTAAATTATTTGCCCAGCATCCTAAAGGAACTCTGTGGTAGACACAGGGATAAAATCAATACTCCATGGAAAATTTAACTGCCTTAAACATAAGACTATCCTCTTCTGGCATTTCCCTGCCTCATTCATCCCATACCTTCCAACTTCTGCAACAAGGGAGACATGTTTCCTACAGACAGCTGCCTCCTTTACACACAACTCTGCTTCAACTCCAGATCAGTCCATCCTGTGCACTGACTGAGGCAAGGGTTCTGTGGGAAAACAGTATCATGTAACTAGTACAGTTGCAAACACTCCAGGACTGTCTTGGAGTCTCCAGGAATTAAAGATTAAAGACTGTCATGTGATGAAACCTCCAGGAATATGTCCTACCAAAACTGGCAACCCTAGTAACTAGACATTCTGTATCATAATGCAAGGTAAGGTTGCACAAGTTGTAATATGAGCGTCATCTCACTTGTGAGGTTAAAATATTAAATATTTAGAGTAAGAATTGTGTACTCCAATACTCATGATTTAATCTTCCATACTTTCCTACTGAAGATAGATGTCCTTGTTAAGAGTGCAAATAAATAGTTTCCTTAGTACAAGTTATTTTATCTTTAAATTCTTAAATCTTTTAATAAGTCTCAGGCTGAGTACATTTCCTTTTTATATATTGGTGTTCCTGAAAGTTTGAAGATTCAACTCTCATTTCTCTCACCTCCTTAGCAATTTTTACTCTACCTAAATACAAGAAGCTTACTTTCCTTCTCATTTGATTTAAGCCCAATTAATTACTTAGTAGTTTAGAATATTTTTGTAAATATTCTACACTATTTAACAGCCTCTACCTCTTTAGTGACAATTTTTCCCACAGTCCTGCGAACAGGTTGAGCAATAAGACCCAAACATCTATGTGCCTTCAGCCTTCAATTGTGATTGACAAAAATTGGAGAGTATTCCCTCCCAAAAATCAATTCTATTACTATTCATATCTCCTAATAGGTACAATCCTTAGTTCCCCCACACATCACAGATGTGACCTAGAGGCCCTACCCATACCTTTATCTCCTTCTCTTTTGCCTTAGGCCTTATTTACTGTGGAAAATTTGTGCAGATGGTGATTGTTTTGGACTGCAGCAGCTCCACCAGCATTAAAAGTGATAGAAACAAATGCAGACAAACTACTAGTGTTTCTAGTCACCATGACATCTGCTCCTGCCCAGCACCACTCTAGTCTAGTGCAACCCCGGGCCCCTCAAAAAAAAAAAAAAAAAACCAACAACAAAACCCACCCTTAGTTTTCCAGGGTAGAGGTCCCCTGAAAGTTGTCTTAAAATTCCTCTGGAAATCAGCCATACAGACCTTTGCAAGGAAAGGCTATTACAAGTGAGAGGGGAAGCTACCAGGCTACTAAAGCTTCACAAGTACATTGCAGCTGCATACAAGAGGTTGCTTTCTGCTGGTACAGATAGAACCAAAAAGGTAAAGCCTCAGAGCAAGGGGTGTTTATCTACCACACACTAGATTCAGGGGAGAAATAAAATCTGAGCCAGCAAATTCTTTCTCACCTTTGCTCCTTGAAGAGTTCCCTGTAACGACCCCCTTTATTTAAAAAAAACCGAACCAACAACCTGTCACCATGTTTTACTTGCATCACAAGTCACAAAAAGCATTTTCTTTGTCAAAAATATCTATTCTTGTGTTTGGTTTGATTTGTTATTCAACAGAACTTGAGGTTGACTCCTATAAGTCATTAAGAAGAATAATGCTTCATCCAATTGCTATGAACTGGCAATGGAATACATATGCTTTTTCTAAACTAGATTTTTGACTAGAGCCAAAAATTAAAAAGAAACCCAACCTAGAAAGCCAGAATTGCTTCAGAAAACAAAATGGAGGTTCATTAATAATTATAGCCTATAGAATACTATCTGATCATAGGGATGGATCCTGAGAATTCCTCTACAAAGCATTCAATAATTAATTAAGGTGTGTGAAATAAATAAGCTTTAAAATCTCATTGTAATATCACTTTTTCCTTATTTTAACAGTAGAATTTTGCATACTTTTTACAGGTATAGCTAATTACAAAGAGTAGCAGTACAAGACATTTAAAAAATAGGATGACTGACAGGAATATTATGACAGCATCAATAAAGATACTTACACAAAAGTGTAGTAAAAAACTTAGAACACCAATGAGCTAAGTGCAAAGACTTGTTCAGTGGAAAAGAAACTGCTAGCCTTTTTATTTGCATGTGTTATAACCATCTGACTTTTTGGAATACAAAACAAAAAAGGGAAGACTCATTCTGCAGACTAAAAATTACCCAAATCATCTGAATATATCTGTTAGGGTTGAGAGATGTTTAAAAAATGTGACGTGGTCTATAATTACATGTCAAGATAATTTACTAATTAATAATCAAACTAATTGTAATCTTAAAGGAAAACTGCAGTAACTAGTTATACCACAGATAAACAAGTATGTATTTTTACTATAATACACATTCAAAAACTAAGGCTGGGATTTTCAAAGATGCCTAAAGGAATTATATGTCCAATTTTTTTAAAGGTTCCTTTGAAAATACTAGCTACCCATTCAAAAATATCTATCTACTTTAATACCATCAGCCATCTCCATAATATCTAAGTATCTTCTGCACAAGGTCAACAGCAATAGTGAAGTCACTAATAAGTTTCATGGATCCTCTGGCTCATCTATCTTTTGGGGGGTGAAAAATTCTGCTTGGGATATAGGTTTTTGTCGTAGGTGGCTGTTTATTCAAGGCGTTGGTGGGCGAGGGAAGGAAATCAATGTTCAGTATCATTTGCTGTGGCGGAAAGGCTTTTTAGAAAAGTGATTTGCAGAGCCCTTAGATATGAATCCTCAGTTCCAAAGGAATCCTCAGCATCACCACAGAGATAAGAGTGATCTGGCAGTGAGTTTCTCCTTGGGTGAACAGAATACAGATCCTGGGATGGGGAGCAGTAGACAGAATACTCCACTTGTATTCCCTCTAGAATGAAGTGTGGAAGGAACTGGTTGCCTCACTGAGGAACATTGTTTCCCTTGGCATCAGGCAACCCCAGAAACAAACTTTCAAGCCTGACATCAAACTATTCACTGAAGTCTTCAGTGCTGATTCCCCTCTAGAATTGCTTTCTCTAAACCTCTTAGAAGTGGGACTTGCAGTGATGGCAATGCCTCTTTCTTTACTTTGTTCAATCTCTTATTTCTAAGGAAAAAGGTTTCTGTGCTAAGTCCAAAGCTCCTTGGCTTCCAAGACCATGCTACCCCACCCCACTCAAAAAAACCCAAAACCGCTCAGAACAGATTCTCAGGACTTAAAGAGACTTGAGCCACTCCACTTCCACTATGGAAGCTCTAAAAGTTTCTTACATCTTCAGATTGGAGGTGTCTTGTGGTCCTTGCAGGGCCAAGTGGTGAACTTCACGCAGATCGAACATGTGTTTGGTAAATGCTCCTCCCCAATGCATCAAAGCCATTATGTATGGGAGCCTTATGGACAGATGTCTCACATGAATGGCAGTTCTTAAACAGTCTTTTCCCCAGGATCTGCCACTGCAGCTGAAAAACTAGTATCACGGAGCTAGAAGAGGTTGTTCCTCTGGAACTGAGAAACACTTAAATACTACAGGTTTTAATTATCATTAAGCAAATAACTACTGTGCCATACAATGATTAGTGAATAGGCATTATAAGCAATCCATGTTTGGATTAACTAAGCTTTTCAAAGCTGATGCTGCTCAACTTTGAAATCAACAGTAGTTTCATCATTTTTAATGGAAGCGCAACTAACCCTTATTTTCTTAACATAGAAAATATTTGAAATTAAGTGTATATATTATATGCTATGACTTAAAACCTAGATTTCCAGAGAAGCAGTTTATCTTCATTCTACAATTACTTAATATCTCACCTTAGTACAGTAAACACAAACATGGTCGCAAAATATAGTGGGGTTTTTATTAAACTAATTATTGTAGGTGGTGCTGGCAGAGCCACCTATAGTCAAGTTCGCCTGAAACTTCCCATTATAAGACCTAGTTTACAACTTTGCCAAACAAACCATATGAGGCTGAAGTTTTCCATGCTGTCTGCCTATGGCAGAATCTTTTGGAAAAGTTTTTCAACTGAGTTCAGCCACGGCCAAGAATAAAATTAGGGGAGAAACCATATTCTTCAGTCCACGTTATTTTTATTTACAATTTCATTGAGATGCTGTAGTGCCTTCATACAGAGGAGAATGCGCACAAAATTTGGCAGAGGGTTACCCTGCTGTCAGGATGACTTTTGCTATCCTAGTGAAAAGTTGTCCCAGTGTTGCCAACTGATAAACCTTGAAATATCTCAGTTCACAAAAGCTCAGCAGAAACATGTTTAAAATTTGACAGCTACATTATCTGAAGATTCTAGCTGCAAGAAGAATGCTCCATCCTTTCACAGCTCCTGTGTGACAACTGCACAGTTTATGCACCAACCCAGAGCAACTGAGCATGCTCCATATTGAGCAAGTCGTTCTCAGCCACTGCAATTGCTGCTCCTAGCTACTAGGGGCCAGCATGGCACTAGGCACTGGAACGGAGAGCCTGTGCTCCCAATGCTCCTGTTGTTGCCAGGCACCATGAAAAAGGAAGAACCTGCACGATTCACCTGCACAGGGGAAAATATATCATGTGATCATGTAACTGACCACTGTTGTCATAGTACATAAGCACAAGGAAGCTAAATTAAAATTACCTGGGCAGCCTTAATTCTGGTTTTTCTTAATTTTTAAGGTTGCAAAGTCAAGCACTCAATGTTCCTTTTACACTTTTTAATGTAATCAGATACCCAGGTAACACCACAGCATAAGCATGTTAGCACCTTTCTGGATTTGTGAAGAACAAACATTTGTAGATTTTCTTCAGGAATAATTTGTAACTTTCGCCACCCTGCTATTAAAAGTACCTTTAAAAGTACCATTGACTTTTCTGTATGCTAATTTACAACGTGATAGTTGAAAACAGATCATTCACTTTCAGAATGTTCTGTTTTAAGGCAGTGGTGCCCGAACTTTTCCTGTTGCATCCCCCTTACCAGTAATGGAATCTGTCTACATTCCTTCCCCATTACTGCATAGTTGGCTCAATAGAGGAGCTTGGGCAGAAGGCAGAGCTGGGGGGGGGGGGAAATGGGGGATGGGAGAGGAGCTGGGCAGGAGGTGGAGAAGGAATGAGGACAGACCTGTGGCTGGGGGCAGAGTGAAGCTGGATCCACCCCTGTGGAGGCTGGCCTTGGCCCTGCCATATGCCCCCTGCCCCAATATTCCTCTGTGCCTCCTTGGGGGTGGGGGTGCACCCCACAGTTGGGGAACCACTGTTTTAAAGGAAAGGGATCATATTTTAGAACTTTACCGCGATGTGCTGTTTAACAAAGACTTCTTTTTCCTGTTGTGCCTCAAGGATACTTTTAGGATAAAGGAATTGCAAAATGAGTACTATAGCCTGAGTAAACATTTAAAGCCCTGCAAACCAGGCCATACTAATCTCCCCACCCCATGCTGCTGAATCAGTATGCAGTAATTTGTATTCTAAAGAGTGTTTTAGTATCATAATATCATTAGTCATCTTAATATGTTAAGGAGGTACCACATAAAGCTTCAAATGATACTACACTTCTGAGTTGAAGGAAGCTCATGACTATTAAAAGGAGTCAGCTTCCCTAGCAGATACTTCACTAATTTCCAATAATATGCTATGACTGGTATTGGAGAAGCAAACATTTGTTACTGGAGTGATGACAAAGATAGGCTCAGCAATGTGCAATGTACTTGGAATGCAAGAGGTCATACCCAAGAGAACTGCAATCCATGTAACAATGCTGAAGAACACATACTACTTCAAGTACTAGTTGGAAATCTATCATAATTAATAGCTTAAATAGGTATTTATCTATGAGAAATCGTGAGTTAATTTTAATGGAGACAAAGCACTGAACACTATAATTAACAAGCAAAAGAATGATGCTCATTTCCTGTTGCTAGTAGGTTTCCTGTACTAGCCCTGTTCCTGCAGAAACCAACTGGTACACAGCAATAAAAACAATCAGCATATCGTTCTTCAGTTCTGAAGTACATTAGTTTTAAACAAGTATCACCGGCAGATGAGTTAAAGATAAATTCTCCCCCTGCATCCCTCCACTTCCTCAATGGGTACCCAGCCCTGCCCATATTAGTCATAGTTTAATTTTTCCTTTTACACAAACTCCAAAGTTCACCTTAGGTTAAGATCAGGTGACTGGCTCACATGACAAAAAAAAGCTATGCCTCATACCCCCAGTCATCTGAATTTCCAGGAACATAGGGTTGAATAATATGAAACTACTGTAGTCCTCTCTCACAAAGACGTGCTTAATTTTATGCACTGAGTAGTACCAGTGACTTGTATTTAAAATGAAAAATACACATGAGAACCTTTAATAAATTTAAAGCAATTAAATTTAGTTTTGTAGCAAGTCATTTTGTAATTTAAAGAGCCAGTCCAATTTCTTATTAGCTAAAATATAATTAACATTTAAGTCTAATGTTCTCATCTTCGTTTGCATAATTAATATTTAGTTATATCTGAACCTTTTTCTTTTGGTTTTAAGATTGGCATTCAACGTGTGTGATTTCTGACATTCAATTCAAAGTTAAAAATCAGGAAAATTGACAACTACCATTAACAATTTTCAGATAAATATTTTTAGTCAATTTATGATAAAATGCCACTGAAATTAATACTTTCTTGTTAGGCATCATGCAATTTTGGTTTATCATCTTGGGTCCCTAATACACAATACCATAAAATATTTTGAGAGAGTAGAGCAAATTTAAAGAGTAGAAGTAGTTTGCAACGGGCAGGAAAGAGTTTTAAACCGATCCAGCAGTGCAAGTGGAAACCCCCACCAGACCTACAGTGAAACACACTGAGTAAAAAGAGGCTTGTATTGTGAAACAGTGACAGATGTGTAGCTGGACTTGCAGTCAGAGTGGAAGGGAGAAGGAAGTCAGAGCTTTGAAAACCAAAAAGGCAATTTCAGATCAGATATAGAAATGAAAAAGATTAGCAGTTTGCCGTCTCCTCATAGAGAGGCTGTTGCAGGATGCCTGTAAGCCTGTTCTCTGATGCCCTGCCGGTGTCTCCTGTGCCATTCCAACCTGTGGTGTTTTTGTAGCAGACTTGAAATGTAGTAATGAATAAGAGGGCTGGGTTGGGTGGAACCACAAGAGAGCTAAGTATGTGGAAGTAGTTCCTAGCTATTGTATGCATGTTTTTATAGGGCTTCTGGTTTTCAGGGTTTGTTAATTTCACTTTTGGGGAGTTTATTTTTAGCAATCTTGGGTTTTTTTTGTAGATGTCCAAAAATTGGAGGATTTTGGAGCTTTTTGTGTATATAATGTATTCAGTAATGTCTTTGTCATGTTCCCTTAAGCACTTTAACAGCACTATGTTGAAGTGCATTTGGGAAGCTGTCTTGTGCACCAGCAGGGTCAGACCAACTTAATATGTGAAACATTAGTATGCTTTAGAAACCACACTTCCGTAGTCCACATTATGGCTTTACATATGACTTGTATCTTAGGATTTATCTACACATAACCAATTCCAGTGTCCATTAGATAAATACCAATTTTCTTTGGTTGGGTGGGGGTTAATCAACTAAACCCAAAAATCAGAAGCCCTAGTTAAAGACAATGTTTAAGAATTTAACCAGCCAAAAATTATCACACTGTAAAGCTTTTTTTAACATCTAGACTGTAGTATTGGAATGTTTTAGTTTTTCTATTAAAGGGGCTATTTTAGATAAAAACATAATCCAGGTAAGTGGTGCTGCTAAAAACAAAATTCTAGAGACACGATAGAACTGTGACCTTTCTGTCAACTGAAGCATGAAGCCTCAGACTCATGCTGGACTTCTCACTGCTTTTACACATTGATGATAGAATGACTACTTCCATTTTCAGATGTCTAACTCATTCTACGAAAACAGAGGGTTGAATGCTACAGTCACTTGGAAGTCTCAAATCTGTGCATTATGTTTATTGATCAACAAAAGCAGGCCTGAACATAGTTTGGCGCTTTACTCAACTGGCTGCCTACAGGATTATTAATAGACTAACTCTCTCAATTGCTTCATACACATTTATGAACCAGAAAGACAGGTTGCAGTGTCCCTGTGAGTATACCTAACTGGTCCATGATCAATCTCCTAGAGCAAGAATCAGAGTATTCGCAATAGCAGTCATCAGCTAAACAACACTAAGGCAAATATGACTGATCCCACCCATAACTGTGTTCAAACCCAAACAAAACAAAATTCATCTTTTGATAAATCCTTCCCCCACTAGTATTACTACCCTCAGCAATGACACACAATGTGGAAATTAGGAAGGGTGGGAGACGAAACCTCAAGAGGGGAGAGGAGAAGGAAGAGTGGATTACCACATCTCTTTGGAAGAAGCATGGAGACACTGAAATTATAGCCCGTTTGTGGTTAAACTCCCTATGTTAGTTATAGCAATTAGATATTCTGGGGATATTAAACTTTAAGAAATTTACTCTTTACAGTGTGTGTGTGTGGGGTGGGGGGGGGGGGATATTCTTGAAATGCACTACAAAATGATGATTTTAGAGTGAGTGCAGTGGCAAGAAACAAATTGTCAGTGTGTGTTAATCTCAGATAGCTGTTTGACCTGTCAAGTATGGGTTATGAGAGGTAACGATGTACTCATTTCTACGCAAAATTCAGTTTAACCTTTGTATTCACAACTGAGACCACAACCTATTCCTAAGCCTCTATCTCTCTCCTATGCCAGTGCAATCAATGACTTCAAACTAACATCCTGTACTCTATTAAAACTCACAAAAGGCACACTAACAGCCCTACCCTTAATAATTAAAATACATGTGACAGCTGTAAATAAAGGTCTTCTACATAAAGATAAACATGAAACAAAACTAAAAGTTCACTTCAGAACCTGCAGACTCAAGATAAGAAGTCAATGTCCAAAACAAAAAAAATTGCACAGCAGTGAAGATAAACTCTCAATATACAAACAAAATGTGAAGTATAACTACACAAACGACTACAGTTAAAATAACTTATTCTTCAGAAAGAGGTAGGGTTACAAGTGGTAGAGTCTTAAATAGTACATTTACTAGAGGTAACTGAACTACTTTATAATATAAAACAGCAGCAGCTTTCTTTTCATATGCACTTGGATTCTGAATGTTGATAGCAATATAAATTTACACTACATCAGTAGCAGGATTAATTTAAATAAATTTGTCAACGTGCAAATGGATCCCAGGTCCATTTAAGTTACTAATAGAGAAAGTAGAGAGCACCAAATCAGATCACATCTATTGAGAGCACAATTAGTTATAAAATGACAGGAGAGATTGTACAGGTACCCACTCTTACTTAGCACCTCATGGAAACAATATACAAATTATGCTGAAGGCACAGGAATTTATAGATAAGAAAATACCCTATTGTGTGAAAGGATGAAGATTTCATCTTTAAACAGGTATCCTACATTCAAACCATAGATTTCCTGCTACTAAAAATCACCCCAGATAAACACTAGTTTTCTTTGTGTTCGGTTTGATATGGTTACTTTTTTAGAGTTGCTAGAGGTTTAGCTAATAACTAGGCTATGGAAAATATTTTAGTATTGGGGGAAGAAAGTGATTAACTAGCCGATATAGTCAATTATTTAGATTATATGTAACAGACCCCATTTTTCCTCTTACCATATCTCAAATGATTCAACCTTAAGCCACCACACCTGTCATTTCAGGAATCAGGGCTTGGCTTTCCTTACAGCAGTCCTGCTTGTCTGTGACTGATTAGGGTCTCCAGCAAAATAACTTTCCCCCAGTTTTTATCTTTCTTCCTTGTTTAATTCTTCTCACTCCGCTTACTATTACCACACTTCCTACCGAAAGACAAAAGTGCTATTGGCATTAGCTGTTTAATGCCTATCTATTTTCACAAACATATCAGACAATGTATTTCAGGATATCTACAAGTTTATGGGAAAACTTGTAAGTATTTTACACCCATACAAATTCCTAAAGTCAAATATGTTACTAGAAATGGTGACCTCAGTAAGTCATGTAATCAATATTAAGCTACAAATACATGTAGTACACTTACTAACTCAGCACATAAAATCTCTATCAAGCTACCATTAGGGCATTCAAAGGCAAGATGCAATATTTGAAGTAGTCCTAGCAATGTTTGCATGAGGTTTAATTTTTTGTGATTAATACAATATATGAAGTGTAGTACAGTATTCTATTCTTGGAGCCATGTCAGTAGAATATAATTTGCACAGCTGCAATGTCAACTCCAGAGACAAACCTCCCTGCCATCAAAAAAGTTAGATGGAAGTGACATTGTGTATGTTGAAGATGTCTCCCATTAACGCATCTTGCCAAAAAATTATGCATATAAATTCCATAATATAAATACAAAGCAATTCAGAAAGAAGAGTTTGACTTTATAGTACAAAATACACAACTGCAAAATGCAGAGCAGTTGCATCCCGGGGTTCTTCTGATGAGGCATTTTTGCTCATATGCTATGAAGGCCAAATAAACAACCATAGTTGATCTATTTTTCTTATTAAATAGTGTTAACAAACACTGATGGCCAAGTCCGCTTGGTGTATTGATATTGCCTCATTTTGAACCACAATGAAATATCCTTAAACAGTTTGATGCAGTTCTCACGTCTTCTTGACACTTACTGGTTGCATTTTATATAATGAGGAACAAAGGTCAATGTGGACTTCAATGCAGCTAGAACCAAAATATTTTATTTTTCTTCAAATTTGTCTTGAGTGCCTATGCTGAAGATCTAGATATTTGTACTATTATTTAATATAGCCTAACCTAAGGATAAATATCTAAACAAACAGTTTACCTGCTGTGACAGTCTGTATCCTTATGTTCATCCTTTTTACAAGACTCTGATACTTTTTGTACAAAATATGCCTTGTGAGGTATTATTTTAAAACTCAATCTGCTGATCATTAATTGTAGAATCTGTGGCAACATTATATGTAAAGTTATGAAATTGCACTGTATAAGACATGTTCCAAGCCAGGGAAACAGATTCAAACCAGTTCACCAGGGACAAAAGGCAAGCCAGCACCTCAGCCAGATGTCAGCATAATCAAATGGACTATCACTTGATTAAGCAGCCATTATTTGGCAGGAAAAAGGATGAGTGAAAAATGTACGTTGGCAAAGTAACAGCTAGAAGTTCCCATCTCACAGACTTGCTGTCAGTTGAACCCCAGATGAAGATGATGATTTTCAAAGAAGAGAAATGCTATAAACAGGAGAACAGAGGACACAAATCCCTGCTCTCCCCCTCGTCTCTAGGCACAGCATTGACAACGTATGAAAGACTAAAAGCTTCACTGAACTGGTGGGGAGGGGTCTTGGCTCAAGGGATCTAGCCAGACTGCTGTAAGCATGTGGGATGTGAAACCTTTTTGCTTTGAATTCACTTAGATTGTTAAATTAGGTATTAGTTTGCATTTTTCCGTTTTATTTCTTTGCAATCAATTGACTTATGCCCCACTACTTATAATCACTTAAGAACATAAAAACGGCCATACTGTGTCAGACCAATGGTCCATCTAGCCCAGTATTCTGTCTTCCGACAGTGGCCAATGTCAGGTGCTTCAGAGGGAATGAATAGAACAGATAATCAGCAAGTGATCCACCTCCTATTGCCCATTGCCAACTTCCAGCAAACAGAGACTAGTGACACTACAGAGCATGGCTTTGCATCCCTGCGCATCCTGGGCTAATAGCCATTGATGGACCTAGCCTCCATTAATTTATCTAGTTCTTTTTTTAACCTTGTTATAATCTTGGCCTTCATAATATCCTCTGGCAAACAGTTCGACAGGCTGACTGTGCGTTGTGTGAAGAAATACTTCCTTTTGTTCATTTTAAACCTGCTGCCTATTAATTTTCATTTGGTGACCCTAGATTTTGTGTTAGGAGTAAATAACACTTCCTTATTTACTTTCTCCACACCAGCCATGATTTTATAGACTTCTATCATGTCCAGGGTTGCCAACCGTCTGTAAATTTATGGACAGTTAGGAAAAAAAAAAAAAGTACAATTTTAACCCTGTCAGTAAATCCGTAAACAAATGAAAATGTCTGTAAAATTGGGTAGAAATAAAACATATTGTATTTTGACACTGATTGTCGTCCTTCAGAATCACTTCTTATATCAAAACTACACGGATCATGACAATTTCCTGTTTTCTATTATTGCACATGCCCAAAGAACCTGATTGATCATTTAACTGCAGTTAAAACAACTGCATAATTCCAAATTCCTGTGTACAGACTATCCTGAATGAGTACACACTTTTGTGACATTACTGTATTGTTTAGAGTATTTTTAGTGATGTCAGTAAAAAAAATCAACTTCAGATCTTCATGTCAGTAAAAACTAAAATACATGATCATGTCCCCCCCAAGTCGTCTCTTTTCCAAGCTGAAAAGTTCCAATCTTAAGCTCTCCTCATATGTAAAGATTAAAAGATTAAAATCTTTCTGTAGTTAAATTTGTTTTATTATTTTATCTAAACAAGTGTGTGTTTGGATTCAAGTGGTTGGGAAGCTCCATTGAGAAGGTTTGTGCATATAATTTTCTATTAATGAAATGATGGACTTTCTATGAGCTTTTGTTATTGAGGATGGTACTGGGCAGTACAAGACATACATTTTTGGGGAATTTTCTGGTGTCACTCTGCAATATAATTCAGGAATGGCTGGATATGGCACTCACATACTATAACTGGGCATAATTTACATGCTAGAGGCTGTGTATGAACGTGCCAGGCGTGGTAACTCTCACAGTGAAGCCATGTGAAAGGTACCTCAGGTTGGAGAATTGAGGGGACACAACTGTCCGTCAGTCCAGATTGTACCCTGGATAATGTCACACTTGTCCATTTCAAATCAATGTTGGATCCTAAAATATAAATACGTAGCAAGGAAACCTCCATCTTCAACCACATACTAATAAGACAGATTAGCCATGCAGTATATGCTGAAAGGGGGCCTGAAAGAAAGAAGCAGGATTTAACTGGCAGCTGAATTGCACAACAGCTTCAATTTCTAAATGCACATAAGATGTGGTTCCATATACAATACATTGCAATGCTCAACATGAAAGAGGCATGAATAACTGTGATAGGGCCCACATCAGAAAATGTTGGGCTCTTCTTGCCATACTGATTCTTAAAAAAACAAACAAACAAAAAACCCTCTTGCTTTCATCTTAGCATCCAATTGATCCCCAAATTGTGATTTTTAAAAAAAATAAAAAGTAACTGGCCCACTCCCTTGATCAGGAGGGCTGATATCTCCACCATTTCTTTCTGTATCCTTCCCCATCCACCCACCCGCAACCTGATGATATTGCATTGCATTGCTACTATTAGGGATTAATCACAGTCATAGCTGTCATCCCTAGAAAACCCTCTCCCACAAACAAGACACTGCACTCCACCCACTTCTCCCTCAGGGGAGCAAATGAGAGAACAAACAAGATGCGGCAGAGGTGTAGCTCAGAAAAAGGCAGTACAAAAACTTCTATAGAATAGAATCCCAGTCCCCACACTGTTCAGAGACTAAATACTCAAATGTGGGCTAGTCACAACAGACAAAATGAGGAGCTGAGCATGATCAGCATTCTCCATACACAGCCCCTACAGCTTTCCTAAATTACTATTCATCTCATGATCAATGGAAAAATAGGAAGCCTCAATAAGTCATTTAACTTCTAAATGAATATATTACCTATTGCTATGATTAAGAATAGTTATGTGATTAAAAACTAGAGCTCTAATTCTGCAATTAACAATGTACAGACCCATGTGCAGTCCCCAAAAAGACTTCAGTAAGGCTCTATGCAGACAGAAAGACCTACCAATGCATTGTAATATGTAGGATTGGGGTTAAAGTCACTTAGAAACAAAGGGAGATAATGTGCTTTATTCAGAAGACTTAAACAAAAGTCATTTACTATATTGTTTGTATTGTCCCTAGTACAATGGAGCCCTGATCTGGCCAGTCTTCTAGAGTCTACACATTATTGCAATATAAAATAATAGGCTAACTTTACATGATTAAAAAAGGGCTTAGAGGTTGGACATGCTAGGTTACCATTGTCACCACAATCCCATGTACAAAGACACATACTTTCCAAAAACTTCAAAAGTTTTTTAAACTATCCTATCTGTCAATTTAATAAAATATAGTGTAATTTTAGAAAACATTAAAAAGATGTTTTATATACATTCCAATACAATTAATATAAAAACCCGCAGCAATTTCCCCCCAAAGCCTGGGGGAAAGGGGAAATGCTCTGCAAGAATGGAGAGTAGAAGTAGCCGTGTGTGAATTACAACTCAGATAATGTGAATTCCTAAATTGGAGCTCAGTGATAGGCACAACCAACAAAGTTTTCAAGAATATGTTGTGCAGCCAATTCTAGATGCTTGTCATGTTTCTACACCTTTCTATGATTGTTAATTAGCAGCAAAGAGAAGATTAACAATACGTCCCTCCTTGTACACACAACGTGCCACCCTCCCACCCCCAGTTATCTCCTCCAGTAGATCCCGGGCCACGAGCTCCCCGGCCAGCACAAACAAGCGCCTCCCTCCCCGCTGGCTGCCCCCGATCGCGTCCTGCTCAACCCGCGGGCGAGGAGCGGCACCGCTCGAGGTTTAATTGCTGTTTACCGCACGGGGCCCCAGCGCCGCACGTTAACCACGACTGCTCGGCACGAGCTACTGGACGGGGGGGGCACGTGACGGGCTGGGCCCAGCGCCTCGCCCCAGCACCTCACGGGCAAATTCCTCCCGCAAGCGCTGGCTGGCTCCCGATGGCCCAGGAAGAGGGAGGGAGGGAGGCACTTCAGCCTCGGGACCACTCCCCCTCCCGCCGGCCTCTGCGCTCTCCCCGGGGAAGCGGATCGGCTCGGCTCAGCTGCCTCCCTCCGGCCGGGCCGGACCGCTCTGCTCTGTACCTTGCGCTGGGCGCTCGTGTCATACTTGTCATTTTTGAAAACTCGCGAGTTCTGGTGCCTCTGGGGCCGCGAGCGGGCTACGTTCCCCCGCTGGCAGCTCATTCCTCCCAGGCCAGGGACGCGGTCCGTTTCACCACCCGCCGGGCGGCTGCACGTGGCCCCTTGACCCGGAACACCTCCGCCGGCCTAGCAACCGGATTGGCTGCGGCGCCAAAAGCAGCCGAGCCTTCCCATTGGTCGGCGCCTAGTGTCAATCGGTGTCTCTCTATGTCGGGATTGGGTCTTCCCTCTCACTGTCCCACCCCCTCGTTTTCTTGCGCTTCCTCATTGGCTCTAGTCGGGCTGCAATCTCATTGGTGCGTTGTGGCCGGCTGCCGGTCAATGAGGGCCTGTGTCTGTCCCACCCTACCGCCCCTTGGCGCTGAGCAGTTCTCTGCCCAAACTCAAATTAATCCAGATTCAGGCCAGTTGCTCCGGGAGGCGGGGACGGAGGCTTCCGAGGACCGTGTACACGCCCGGCCCTCGTCCTTGTAGTGTCCGCCGGGGGCTGTAAGCGACTCGGGTTCGGCGCGGTGCTGCAGGCCGCCGCACCGAGAGCGCCAAGCGGAGCCGTTACTCAGCACATCCCCAGCGTTCGAACGGCCGCGGTTGGGGAGAGGGGGCTGACGGGGCCGCCGCCCCAAGCGGGAGCTGGACGCAGCCTCGCTCCAGAGCCAGCGCGTGACAGAGGCAGGTGCGTGCCCCTCCCCCGTATTGATCGCTCCCGCTGCCCGCAGTGCGGGGCCCAGGTTCCTGTTCCGAGCGGTTCCCATCCCAGGCGCAGCCGCCGCGAACCTGCGGCGAGGCGGGGAAGGAGGTCAGTCTGCGGGGGGGTCCGGAGCCTCAGACGGGGCGGCAGCGTGTGAATCCGCTCCCGAGGTCCGTGGCGGTCCGCAGGGGAGTTTGGTCTACGGCCGGGGCAGCGGGGTCACCGCTGGGGCACAGCTGAGGGACGGGCTGGCGGCGCGTCGCTAGCTACCGGTGCAGGGTGGGTAGCGTGGAGCGAGTTGCTTCCCCTCCCTGCGGCCGGGCTGCCGGGGGGGGGAAGGTGTGAAGGCCTGGTGGGGGGAGGGGGTTTCAGCTCCTATGCGATCCCCTAAGTTCTCCCCCACACTCCCTGCCACGGGCTGCTGTTGTCTCCTTCTCTGCGGCCCCAGCCACTCCAAAGGGGGCACAGCCTCCCCCTTTCATCTTCCTGGGCGGCGGTACAGGGGAACCGACTGTCCCCCCCTGTCCCGTCCCCCCCTCGGTGTGAGCAGCAGGTCCTACAGTTATGGGCAAAGATACTAAATCAATATTTGAAGGGCAGCTACTGCTTATCTCATGCTGGGTGGGTGGGGGAATGACTGAAATGGAGCTAACATGGGGCCAGGTAGTTCTAAAGAGTGTGTTTTGGGGGTGGAGGTAATACCTTATTTCTAAGTTGAGCTATGAAACGTGCTACTCTGGGAGGAGAGGAATAAAATATTTTGTTTTTGAAACCTCGGAGCTGGGAGGATGACATTAAGATGCATACCTTGCATACTTTGTTGTTTAGTAGGTCCAGACAGCTTTTTGTACGTACAAGAAAGAAGTCTTTGGTTTTTGTGGAGTAACTTAAAATTGGATGTTTGGAAAATGTGTAGGTCACTTTTTAGTTGTCCTGATTTGATTATTTTTTAGATTTTCTTGGCTTTCTATGGAAGGGAAAGTATGAACAGGATTGTGCCAAAATAACCATTTTGCAGACAGATTTTAGTTACTTTTAGAATAATAATTATTGATTTGGGCCATGGACTGGTTAGCCTGTAAACATAACTATACTGAAACCAAAATATAACTAAAACTTATTTGCTGTTTTTAAATTTGTTGTTTTTTTTAAAATTATTTGTGCCTTAACTGGTGTGATGGTGTACCACTCTGAGACACTGAAATGCCAACAATGCAGTACTTCAGTGGTTGTCAATGTGCAGATTGTTTTAAATAGAAGAGTACTATAGTGCAGTGTCTTGCTTGCAGAACACAAACATTATGTAATCTGACTTAATCCCATGAGTGTGTATCTAGGATCTTCTGGGGATTGTGTTTTTCTGTTTTGGCTTTCTATTGTTTCCTCTGCTTTTCTCCATTCAAAAATAGACCACTAGAGCTGTTTAAAACATATGAAGTATACAGCAAGAGTGGCTGCTACCATTTACCAAATTGCTTTATTGGACAGTCAGTACAAGATAGGTTTTTTTCCCTCATACATTTTAGCATTAGTGAGTATAGTAAAACCATACAACCACAAGAACATAAGAATGGCCATACTGGCTCAGACCAGTGGTCCAACTAGCCCAGTATCCTGTCTTCTGACAGTGGCCAATGCTAGATGCTTCAACAGGAATGAACAGGGCAGTTATTGAGTGATCTGCCCCTTTTCATTGAGTCCCAGTTTCTAACAGTTTTAGGGACACCCAGAGTGTGTGATTGCATCTCTGACCATCTTGATTCATAGCTGTTGGTGGACTAGCCTCTATGAATTTATATAATTCTGTTTTGAGCCTAGTTATAATTTTAGCCTTTACCTGGTAATGAGTTCTACAGGTTAATCATGCATTGTGTGAAGAGGCACTTCCTTATGTCAATTTTAAACCTGTTGTCTATTACTGTAATTTTATTGAGTGACCCGGGTTCTTGTGTTACGTGAAGGGGTAAATAACACTTTCTTATACACTTTCGCTTTGCCATTCATGATTTTATAGACCTCTATCATATAGAATCATAGAGTTGGAAGGGACCTCAGGATATCATCTAGTCCAACCCCCTGCTCAGAGCAGGACTAACCTCAGCTAAATAATCCCAGCCAGGGTTTTGTAAAGCCGCAGCTTAAAAACCTCTAAAAATGGAGATTCCACCACTTTGCTAGGTAACCCATTCCAGTGCTTCACCACCCTCCTAGTGAAAAACTTTTTCCTAATGTCCAACCTAGATCTCCCCCCCTGCAACTTGAGACCGTTGCTCCTTGTTCTATCATCTGCCACCACTGAGAACAGCCTAGCTCCATCCTCCCTGGAACCCCCTTTCAGGTAGTTAAAGGCTGCTATCAAATTCCCCCCTCATTCTTCACTTTTGCAGATTAAACAAGCCTAGTTTCTTCAGACTTATGAGGAGAGGCTTGTGCTCCAGCCCCCTAATCATTTTTGTTGCCCTCCGCTGGACTCTCTCCAACTTGTCCACATCCTTGTTGTAGTGGGGGGCCCAAAACTGGATACAATACTCCAAATGTGGTCTCACCAATGCCGAATAGAGGGGAATGATCACTTCCCGTGATCTGCTGGCAATGCTCCTACTAATGCAGCCCAATATGCTATTAGCCTTCTTGACAACCAGGGCACACTGCTGACTCATATCCAGCTTCTTATCCACTGTTACCCCCAGGTCCTTTTCTGCAGAACTGCTGCCTAGCTCATCGGTCCCCAGTCTGTAGCTGTGCATGGGATTCTTCCTTCCTAAGTGCAGGACTCTGCACTTGTCCTTGTTGAACCTCATCAGATTTCTTTTGGCCCAATCCTCCAGCTTGTTTAGGTCCTTCTGTATCCTATCCCTATCTTCCAGGGTATCTACCACTCCCCCCAACTTAGTGTCATCTGCAAACTTGCTGAGGGTGCAATCTACCCCATCCTCCAGATCATTGATGAAGATGTTGAACAAAACCAGCCCCAGGACCGACCCTTGGGGCACTCCGCTCGTGACCGGCTGCCAGCTAGACTTGGAGCCATTGATCACTACTCGTTGAGGCCTATGCTCTAGGCAGTTCTCTATCCATTTTACAGTCCATTCATCCAACCCATACTTCCTTATCCCCACCTTAATCATTTTTTTTCTAAATTGAAGTCTTTAATCTCTCCTCATATGGAAGCTTTTTCATACCTGAACCACTCCTGCTGCCCTTCTATGTACCTTTTCCCGTTCTAATGCATCTTTTCTGAGATGCGGCAACCATCTGCAATATTCAAGGTGTAGTTGTACCATGGATTTATATAGTGACATTATGCTATTTTCTCTTTTATTATCTATCCCTTTCCTAATGGTTCCTAACACCAAGGATCCTTATCTATTGTTCCTGGTTGACTCCCTCAAAGAATTCTAATAGATAGATGAAGCATGATTTCTCCTTATAAAGCTATGTTGACTCTTGTTAATCTGTGTCTTATAATTCTGTTCTTTACTATAATTTCAACTAGTTTACCTGGTACTGAAGTTTGGTTCACTGACATGTAATTGCCTGGCTCGCCTCTGGAGCCTTTTTTTTTTTTTAAAATTAGGGTTATATTAGCTATCCTACAGTCATCTGGTACAGAGGCTGATTTAAATCATAGGTTATACACCAGAATTAGTAGTTCTGCAATTTCATATTTAACTTCCTTCAGAACTTGTGGGTGAATGCTATCTAGCCCTGGTGACTTCTTAGTGGTTAATTTATTGATTTGTTCCAAAACCTCTTCTATTGACACCCCAGTCTGGAACAGTTCCTTAGATTTGTCACCTAAAGAGAGTGGCTCAGGTGCGGGAATCTCCTCACATCCTCTGAAGTGAAGATGGATGCAAAGAATTCATTTAGCTTCACAACAGCCTTGTCTTCCTTGGGTGCTCCTTTAGTCATAAGGATGCTAAATAGTTTTCCGTGGAATATTTTCATGTAAGAAAAGAAAATAGTTTGATCCTTTACAGTAATCAATTTTAGTGTAGGGTATTCAGATCTTTGAGAAGTACTTGAAAATGACAGAATGCATAATTATATATATAAATAATTCTAAACTTCCATTTTCAGGCTTCCTCCATGTTCTTCTCTGGGTCCATTGTGTTCATTCATCATAGCTCTGTTGGTCTAATCTTTTATCTTTTTAATTGGACACTAATTTCCTTTAGTTATTTCTCACTGTTTTCACATATCTTGTTATGTTTCTTATCAAATTAATTTAAGGATGTCTATTCATACATTTTTGTTCCATGGTAATACATTGTTACTGGAAAGGGATTTTAACTATTGGATTGCTGTGTAAATTCTATTGTAGTTTTAGTCCTCATTTCTCTGCTTTCAAGATCTTAGGAAAGTTGTGGAATAGTCCAAATATATGCTGCTAAAATAAGAATTAAAAAAAAATGAAAACCACAATTTAAAATATGCAACAAATTTAAACTATTGCATATTTTTAGTATTGTCTTAGCACTCTTACCCCTCAAAAAAACTTGCAAACATATTCAGATGCTTAACTTTATTCATATCAGTAGTCCTTTTGATGTAGCCAGAGGGACTACTAACATGAATAAGGTTATGCACAACAGAAGTGTTTACCGCATTTGGGAGACCTTGTAGACTGAGTTAAGGGCATGGGATGAAGCTTTTAGGGAAAGAGATAGTGGGAGTGCCACTTTTTATGGATCAGGGAGGAAAAAAATTGCCTGTGTAAAGCAATTACACTTGAAATGTACTAAGAGCCTTACACACACACACACACACTTGTTAGACTTTTTTTTCTTCCTTTCTCTAGTTCTACTGAAAAGGTTAATTGCTGAAGATTGGATTAGATTTTAGCTGCAAGGCAATTTTAATGCTCTCCTTTGGTTTAATGCTTTATTATTCATGGGAATCTTAGAAGAGATTAATTTTAACAAGCAAGCTATTTAGGCTTTAAAATCTGTCCAGTAAAGAGGTGGATCGGTGAGTTGGTTCTATGATTCTTAGCCTATTGGTGCAATAATGCTTCTGCAGTGAAGCCTTAAACAATAATGCAGAATTTTTCTACTTTGTAATAAGAAAAACATAAACCTTGGATTTTTCTCATAGTTTTAAATATACTTCATTTCTTAATGTTGGATACAAAATACTTAAGATCTTTTTGTTCAGCTCACTTTTTAAAACATTATCGAATACTGGTGTTTGTTACATAGCCTTATCATCTTTTTCAGTTCTGAACTTTGAGCACATATCCTAGAAATGGAAATGCAGAAAGCGCAAACTTATTTTTTCCTTGATGAGAGCGCCGTATCTTAACTTGCCTGTGACAACTACAGCACTTCTCCTTGCTCAAAGTATCCATATTGGAAAAGCTTTTGGACAGTGATAGGAGTACCACTTTTAAAATATTGCATAAGTGTGTTAAAGTGTTCATTCGTGCAAATCAGGATTATCAACTTTGAATGAAGAGACGTTAGGTTTTCTTTAAATGGTTGCTTTTTTGCTTATTTTAGAAACATACAGTGGTGTCAATCATTGAGTTGCTTGGGTGATTTTTCGATAAAATAACCTAGTTATTCTAATACATAAATTATATAAAAGTTCTGAGCTGATGAGTTCCTTGGTTTTTTAAATTGTGTTAGTTCTCAATATGAGAATGAAATTTTCTGGCTCTTGGTTTGATCAGGATGGGAGACATACATTCCCAGAATCTCCATGATTAGCTATCTACCCATGCCCTAATTTTGAAATCCCATCAGATGTTTCCGTTATGATTAACAAAATGGGGCACTTTTCTGTGGGTTAACGTTGGGCTATAGTCCCTTTTTCTAAAATCTTATGTGCTAATGTACCTTCTGAGAAGAGACCATGCTCATCTATTCTGATAAATCATTTCCATGCCACTTAAATTAGACTGTGCCTTCAGAGTAATGTATTCTAGTAAATTGAGATATTAATTCATTTGGGAACTCTTAAATGCTGATGTCAGAGTTACTGTATATACCCCGTGGACTTACACATCCTGGTTTCATTTCCGGTGCTGAGTACATTCAGTAGGGTACACTGAATGGCAGACCAGCTCCAGTATAATCAAAACATTGTTTGACTTAGAGTAATGGCCTCATATTCAGAGAGTTCACCAGGTGAAATTTCATATGAGAGAGTTCCTGGTGCCCAGAATTTACTTATCGTTGTAATGAAAGGAGTTGGTGCAAGCATGGTCTGGATAAAGAGAAGTTCTAGGGTCATAATCTCTAATTTGAATGAAGGTAGATTTCTGTTTTGTCAGTTTAATCCAACTGTTGTATGTGTCAATCTGCAAATTTAGCACACGGGCAAAGTAAGTAGATGTCTTTCTGTCCAGGAAAATGGAACTCTATCCCAAATCATTGATTTGCATCACATGACAAGGCTCAATTTTAGCACACATCAGCTAGTTTGAGGCAGAAAACCAACCACATCTGATCCCAGAATAACCTGGCATTGCCTGGAATGGTTTCTGCAGCCCTGCCCTGTTTGCATGTTCCACAGCCCAGTTTCCACTACCTTCATTTGAAACTGCAGTGGCAAATACTTTTAGTACTAAAATCTCAAGTTGTAGTGATATAGCTTTCTTTGTGGTAATAAATTACATAAACTCCTGTTCCTGTATTAGAATCCCCTTTGACATGTGCATTTAGGTAATTATCTAGTTATCAGTTGCTAGAAATGAAGCACTCTGCAACGAGTGAGAATCCTGGGTTGGAAAGCTGTATGCGCTCTTGAGGTCTAAACAGACTTTCACATAAAATGGAACGGAATACACTTTACATCCCCTGGGCTTGGATTTTAAATTTTCTCACTGGCTAATTATTGGTGGCTGGGCCAATCAAATGCATGTTACTTAAATTAGGAAAGAAAGATGGCTTGCATTTATGAAAATTGCAGTGAATTTATAGGCAGTGTAATGGTTCAGTAAATGTTGGGATGTGTCCCTAGATGAAAATTTGAATGTCTGATGCTTAACTTAGGTAGACAGTAGTATTTCATTTTCTGCTATCTGTCCATAACAGGTAGCAGTTGTTGCTACTTAGTTGTTGCAGGAGAAACAAATTGTGCCTCCTTCGGAGATTGTAGACTGTTTAAATTTGAGCTGCTTATCATTTATGTATTTCCATGTTGTTTGTAGCTTTGGGTTATTTTTGTAAGTTTGACCATGTATGTGTAGTCATAAGTAAAGTGGATTGTTGTCAACAATTTAATTTGTATTATTGACTACTAACTAGGAGGTCCATTTCTTTGAGAAAGGACAGGAATGGCAGCTGTTTGTCAATATTCTTAATGTCTCAATCTATTCCTTCAACTGATTTCTTTCTCCTTATATACCAGCATTTGATCATTCTTGTTCTCTTTCATGGCATTGTTTCCATAGAGTTTCACTGTAGTAGCTGAGTTCCTACCTAGGTAACCACAGAACATTTTTTAATATTGGTTTTTAATGATCACACACAATTCCCTTCGTATCTGTATTAGAGCTGGTTCACACTTACCGCGCGATTCGGCGGCAGTCGACGGGAGATACGCAAACTACACAGAGTAATTTGCGTAACTGATGTCGACTGCTCTGCTTCCCTTCTGCGCGCTGTTCTCACTGCGCTGAGCCGATGGGAACAGCGTTCCCATCAGCTCAGTGCTACTCTACTTGAGGGGGTGGACTTACTCAGTCGATTTCCTGATCGATTGAGTAGGTCTCACTGACCGCTCAATCGATCAAGAAAGATCGATCTGGTGGCGGCGATTTTGCCACCGTCAGTCTGAACATAGCCTTAGACTAAGAATATATCTTATCTACGTGCCAGCATGCATGAAACCAACCTCTGTCTGTCTTGGTCATTTTGGTTCTCATTAAATAATTGGTTAGTATATAGACTAAAATCTTTATTTAATATAGTTTTTGGCTGATTTGTCAAATTTGTGCTAGATTTTGCTAGGGTTTGTCTCAGTCTATGCCTGAAATAGCTGATCTATGCAAGAAAGACTGGTGTTCTTGCTTTGCTCATTTCAGGTGAGCATAAAAAGTGTCTTTTATACTTCAAGGAAGGGCACTCAGTCAAATGCACTAGTATTTACAATTCTCCAAAAGGGCGCAACAACTGAAAGACTATTGAAGAATGTGCTCTGACAAGAGACTCCAGGAGTGCACAAGTCTGAGACCTTTTCATAAAAAGTTATCCGAGCTATATATATGCTGAGTTTTCCTCGATGATGAAGCCCAATGTAAAATCCCACGCTGAAATGGGTTGTCATCTTTGTAAAGAGGCCCCATAAAGAGCCATTAAAATGGTTTTTAATGGGTGTGGATATTAATTCTCTGGAGATGAGGAAAGCACCTCTTTTGGTGCTTGTGGTTTAAAGAAGCTGCAATGTGTAAAAAGAGGTATACTGGCAAGGATTTCTCGATTAAAGATCTGGCCAGATCTCAATGTGGCCAGCTTCCCTGGATCTCGGGGGTCTCAAAAGAAACCTCTGTGGAATTGAATGAGTCAGGACTCCTAGTGATTTCGCTAGATAGATAACATATTTTTGAAGGTTTTCGTGATGGTGATGTCTGAGGTCTTTGAATCACCATCCATATCAAGCCCTGATTCTCCACCATAGGGTGAGTTGGTTTGATTGGTGCAGGTTTTGCTCCAGAGCTTTCTTTCACTGCACCATATGGATGAACCTTTAGTGCTGTGAAAACTACAATTCTGAAATAAACTGATGCAATGTTCATATCCATAGTTCCCACAACATTCAAGCTTCACAGAACCAAGAAATTGTTTCCATTCAACTGTTGCTGCTTTACATCTAGGGTGATGTACTTCAGAGCAACCTCAAATTGGGCAACTCTGATTTCTAAATCTTACCAGTGTCTTACATGCATCAGTGGTCTCTTTGGCAAAGAACGGTGACAAGACCAAAATCTCCTATTTCTCCTTATCTCAAGAGGACAAAACATTTTTGTGGTGATTCTATTACCCGCACTCCAGGGCACCCCACCTTTATCTCAATCCGTAGGGCTCAAGCCATAACTTGGTTAAGGCACCCCCGCCCTTTTCCAATCCATAAAGCTCCAGGGGAAAGGCACCTACTCTTACCCATTTCACCCTCTAGGGCTCAGGGTCACCCATTCCTAGTTGAAGTACTGGTAAGGAGCCTTATATAGTAATATCTTTATTCTCTATTTATTAACAATTACCAAAACAGAATACACACACTAAGTATCCAATGCTCACCACTCCCAATAAGGCAGACAAACTTCTCCTGGTGGTCAGTCAGGACTGGATCATCTGGGGACTCCAGTTTATGCACAGTATGGTTGGCAGACTGTTGAGGTCTGGCATCTCTGATGTTCTTTGGCTACGTCCTGGAGTTAGACTCCAAAGAACTTTCTTTGGGACCTCAGTTTATATAGTTAAAACTTGGGTCCTGCTTAGCTGTACCTTAACCAATCATTTTAAATGGAAGTGTTGCAAAACACCAATCCTAGCCCATTACAAAATAGTCCTTTAACCAATCAAATCCCAACACCTTAATTCATTTAAATAGTGCACACTTAATTATGCAACAGACAAAACAAGCAAAGAACAAGACAGAAATCATTCAGATAAACAATAGAGAAGTAGGTACCATAAAGACAAAACAATAAGTGTAGATTTTATAACCACAACTGTTGATAAATGATTCCTTTCCAGACAGAAGGTTATCAAATAGTTTTTCTTTAAGCATCTTAAGATTTGTTTCTTTATCTTGTGGTGGCAGAAACTATTAGGACAGTATCACCTTCTTAACAGCCTGATATTACATTGTCTTGAAGTAATTTGAGGAATGTGAAGATGTGACTACCTGCTACTTAGCTTATAGCTCCTGCCTCTCCTGATATGGCTGCTATTGCTTAGCCCAAGAACAAGGCCTAAGCTTAGCAAAAAAAAAACAAGGCCTCAGACCTTACAATCCCTCTGCTGCTTTCTCCTGAGTCCCCTGGATCAGTAGTTTTACCTGACTTTCTCTTAAAGAAGGAACCAGTGGAACGGTTCTCAGTGCTTCTTTCTAACCCATCCTCAATGCTTTTCTAACCAGTTCCTTTGAATGACATCAGATCCTTCCAGCTATGTTCACTCTGGCTCTGTCCAGCTGAATCTTCCTCAAAATTGAGGATGACATGAAAAGTATAAAGAAACCACCCTCCTGCTTCACCCTTTGGAAAGAAGACCTCCAATATGTTTTGTGAATCCTTGCCCCGTTTGAGTAGGATTTTGAGTTCTTCTTCTGACACATAGATAAAACTTCATGTCCAGAAGACCTCACCTGGCATACATCAGATGAGCTACTAAGGATTTGCATGACTACTTGTGCAGATCTGTATCTGTATGATTCCTGGCAGATCCAGAACAGACAGTCACTTTGTTTAGAAAGCATCATTTCCCACAGACAAAACTACCTCTTGACAAGAGTGACTAATTGACTCCTTACCCTCTTCTCTGTTCAGCTAGTACATGGTAATCAAATTTCCTATCAGAATCTGCACTGTTTTCTCTCTGATTTATAGGGGGGAGAGAATTTGAGTTTCAGCTTAATGACCCTCAGCTTTAGCAGTTGAGGGAAGCCTTGACTCTTGAGGCCCGTGAAGGCTGTGAATACTCAAAGAATCAAGATGGTGATCTGAAGGCATCTACATATATCACCTGAAGAGAGAAGTACCTGCTTCAAGACATTTTGTGGTAGCATACATCACTAAATATTTTACCTGGCCTGGGGAATACTCATGTCCAGGATGTGGGTACCTGGTTAGTATACGAGATTCAACTACATTTTACAATGGTAACATCTAAAGCCATGCAAAGGGGGTTGAGGGATGTGATATCCCACTGACAAACCATGTAGGAGTGAAAAATATATACTTGTGTAACAGACAGTATAATTATCCTGGAGTAACTCTTGAAATTTTATACTGCAAAGCATTAAATTTAGAAGTAAATTTGGACATTGCCAGTGGATTACATAAATATTTGTGAGACAGCAGTGGGAACAGTGGGCATCAGGATACTTGGTTTCTATTGCTGGTTCTGTCAACAGATTATGGTCTAGTTACAATAGAATAGCAAAATGTAACACTGCTCCTGTTTGGGTCATTTGAGAGGTTTGAACCCAGGACCTCTGAGTTTGGATTGTCTTTTAAAGGCCTCTACCACTTGAGCAAAAGAACCAAATCTCTTAGCATGGAAGTAGCATTAATGTCATAAGTCTCTATATGTTGCTTATGTTAGTGGGAGTTACACAAGCACATGATTGGTCATGTTCCTGTTGTAAGTCTTTGTGGCAAAGAAGATGAGACTTGTATCTATTATTAGAGACTTGGGTTCTATTCCTAGCTCCGTCTGAAGTGACCACATAGAAGCTCTGTCATTTTATCTATAAAATTGGTGACTGACAGTTACCAGCCCCACAAGGTATGAAACCTTGGCTGCTAATAAAGTTTGTGAAGGGCAGAAGTTAATGGTAGTTGGTGGAAGAACTGGGATTAGAACTCAGGGTTTGCAGTTAAGTTATAACTTCTACTAGGCTACAGTCTACTCTTTGTAGCGAATAGAGAGAGTCTTTGTAACTCTCTGTTTTTTGCATCCTAAAAATATGTAAAAGCTGGAGCTTTTCACATCACAAGATTGCCTACAGCAGGGGCCCAATCCCATTACTAGTAATAATTTTTTGAAATGGTTAACAACATTGTAGTGATTCTTGGCTAATGATATCTTTATTCCTTTAGTGTGTTGGAATCATTGTAGTGTTGTTGGCTTTTCAGTGATTATTGGACCACATATTTTAATTCTCGATCATTATAATTTGAAGATTTTTGGAATGAGCAGTACCACGCTTTCTGAGCCAAAATAAGTCATATGAATAGTTGATTTCTAGCTTCAAAACTTTTGTACTGGTCTTAAAGAATTTAATCATTATTGCTTTTAGTAAAAAGAAATTCCCATGTTTGTCACATTAAAAATATCTTTTCCTACGTTGGTTTCCAAATTTTACCTCTAATGCTTTAAAATTCTATTTTAAAATATATAAGATGTTAGAAAATTTTCTGCACAACAATTTTTTAGTTACAAGTTGATTATCTTAGTTCCAAATTTAAGATTATAGATATTAACCTTTTGTAAAACATTCTTCCTTATTCTGTAATTACAATGACATGTTAATTTTACGCCATGTCCTTGTATGGGATTGTAATTAGAAATTAATATTTTTTTTCTCTTTTCCTATTTCAGAATAGAAAATGAATAATCTGTCCTTTAGTGAACTGTGTTGCCTGTTCTGTTGTCCACCATGCCCAGGGAAAATTGCTTCCAAACTGGCATTTTTACCTCCAGACCCTACTTACACACTGATGTGTGATGAGAGTGGTAGTCGCTGGACTCTACATCTTTCAGAACGAGCAGACTGGCAGTACTCCTCTAGAGAAAAAGATGCCATTGAGTGTTTCATGACTAGAACCAGCAAAGGTAACAGGATTGCCTGTATGTTTGTGCGTTGCTCACCGAACGCCAAATATACTTTGCTCTTCTCACATGGAAATGCTGTTGACCTAGGTCAAATGAGCAGCTTTTATATAGGACTGGGTTCACGGATTAACTGCAACATATTCTCATATGATTATTCTGGATATGGCGCAAGTTCTGGGAAACCAACAGAGAAGAACCTGTATGCTGATGTTGATGCTGCTTGGGTTGCTCTTAGGACAAGGTAAGGAGTTAATTGCAAATTTTTTTCCACTGTGCTTTGCAAAGTTTACTTCGTCTATGCTAGCATGGAGTCGATTTCCATTTTAAAATACTGTATTTTAGAATTAATTTGATTTGTACCAGATTTGGGTGGTGACACTTTGCCACATCTCAAGTCTATTGCTTACAAAATTTCTGCTGTATGTTAAACCTTTAACATTTTAGGCTCCAGTTGCGCAAATTGGATCAGCTTGCAGGATCAGGGCATAAATTGTTTTAGATGGCCTGAAATTCTAGTGCCCAAGGAGAAGTCCAATTAATTAACCTGTGTGTATCCCGCTTCCAATGGAGTCTTAACAGATACCAGAGGGGTAGCTGTGTTAGTCTATATACAGCAAAAACAACGAGAGTTCTGTGGCACTTTAAAAAGACTAACACATTTAATTTTAACAGGCATAAGCTTTCGTGAGGCTCAGTTCACTTTGTCAGATGCAGAGGTATTCTCATTTCTCATTTCTACCTCTGCATCTGACAAAGTGAACTGAGCCTCACGAAAGCTTATGCCTGCTAAAATTAAATGTGTTAGTCTTTTTAAAGTGCCACAGAACTCTCGTTTTAACAGATACCAATATCAGTAATTGTCAGCCCAGCTTACTGCACGTGGGGTGATATTGCACTTGATCTAAGAAAGCTGTCTGGTGTTTTCCTTGTTATGTTCTTTGTTGGTGTGCTGGTAACCTGCAACAGAGTCCTTTCCCATCTCCTCCACTTCAGACCTGTAGCTTCAGCAACAAGGAACAAGTAGTTTAAGGGGCATGTGAGGTACCCTGACACTGGGAAGGAGGATCTGCCACTGAATGATTGGGAGCACAGAAGAGAGTAACCTGCCCATTGGGGCACACAAAACCTTTTCTAAAATCTTTGTATATGTTGAAGTATTTTTAAAAAACAAACATATGGAGTATCTTGCATAGACAGAAGAATAAAATATATAAATTGCTGTGTATCTAAACTGTAGAAAGTGTATTCTGCTTGAGAAATAGTAGGCTGAGAACCACTGTTCTCAATCACATATTTACCATTGTGGGCCGCATCCAGTACTATCCGTATGGCCCTTAGATGTCACATGTGCTGCAGCTATGTGCTGGTTGGGCTACAAACGGCCCACAGGTTGAGAACCACTGGTTTAGACATTAGCCAGATTTTCTCCTGGAATTGGTACACTTTGCAATGCTCTTCCAGAGCAAGGTTAATCCTAAAGCCAATATAGCCTGCCACAGAAATGTTGCTGCTGCATGAGGGAATAACCTGATAGTGTGGTATCACTGTCGTGACTTATGAACTGTCACCTAGCTGTGGCCAGCATAAGGAACATACCCAGAGACTCCAGGAGCCCTGGAAATCCCTAGCTACTATAATATGTTATAAGAGGAGTTAAAATTACACAGGCAGCCTTAACTTTGACATTTCATCCATTTTCTGTTTCATTGTACAGCTTGAATTCTTATAATATTTTGATGGAATATAAATTAACAAAATTTCATAGCTAAGATTGAGAGGTTTCCTTCCCCCATATTTTGTTAATTTCTGGGGGAGGAAAAATCTCATTTTTCTGTTTAGAATTCCTCATCTGATTTGTACCCAGAGAGGGCAGTTATTTTTGAGACATCCCATCTCTTTAGAGTCCTGTACACCAAGTATTTTTCAAAGGCTTGTTTTTTTAATATGTATAGTTTGAATATTTTAGTCTCATTTGTTTTATGCATAACCCCTTAATGGGAACTAATGCCTAGAATCACATTTAAAATGTGTGTGGAAACTTTCGTTACATGTGAAATTTTAAGACCCTGGGGAGTCCATGAAAGCCTAAGTTTATATAGTGTTCAGTGGAAACTATAAACATATGCAATGACCAAAGAACTAGGGAAACAGTGCACAGTCTGTTTGATTTCCTCTTCATCTCTCCCCCACTCCCCCAACTTTCTGAAAATTTCCTTTCCACCTGAAACCTTTCACGGATAATCTCCATTTAAAGGAGACAAAGTTTAAGGTTAATTGAACAAGGTTTTTTGAGTTATCACTAGAGTAAATAGCGATTTCCATGTTCCTTGGGGGGGGAGAGGGGAGGGAAAAGAGGGTTCTTGTTTGTCACTCTGTGCGGGGAGTCTTTAAGAGCTTTTTTGCTCCCTTCAGGGGCTCCCTGATAGGGAATCTTCTTCCCAGCCATTTTTGTAAAATTAAGTGTGTAAATAAATAGCTATTTAAAAAACTCAAATTCTGTATCTTAATATAAAATGACAGTATGGATACTAGTAGTTAAGGAACTACTAACAAGCGTTCTTGCTTATAATGAGGTCCACAGACACATGACATTGGGTACTCTGCTCCGTGCAGCTTGGCGGAAGACCAAACTTGTCAATCAGACATAGGGGAAGTGTGTGTCAACCTCTGAGAAACCCTCAGCTTTTGTCTGCCTCTCCAGTTGCAGACAGACCAGGTTCTCCCTACTGCAGAGCAAATTTAAAGAAGAAAGAAAAATGGCATAAAATCTTCAGGCTGTCAGGGTTCCTTTATTGGCAGAAAGGATTCCCTTTCTTCAGTTTCTTGTACTCTGTGTTCCCTGCTCACCCATGCAGACTGCAGCATTGCAGAGAAAGTGCAGGTTTTTCCTCTCAGCTATCTCTTGCACCTCCCTTGCTGATTAATGCCTGCGTGGAGATCCGATGGCGACTCACAACTCTCAACAGCTCAGACAAGGGCAGAAGAAGCCACCCTTCTTCGAGCAGAACTCCCAAGAAGTAGTGACAGCACATCACCAGCAAAATCCCCCAAGCCTGGCACAGATGATAGCAGCAGCCCTTGGATCAGCAGCTTGCTCCTCCCCACACCATGCGGGGAGGAGTGTAGGTTGAAGCACAGTATCAAAGGGCTTCCCATCCAGCTGCTGCCCAGCCCCTCACCCACACTGCTGCGACAACCGGGAGTTACCACTATTCAGAGACAGAGTGAGGAGAGCCTGGTATTGGGTCCTCAGGCCCAGTTCCTCCTTCCATTCTACATTACTGTATTACTGTAGAAGAAGAGAGCTGAAGTCTCTTGAAAGCTTATGCCTGCCAATATTAAATTTGTTAGTCTTTAAAGTGCCACAGAACTCTCATTGTTTTTCCATTCTACAGTGTGTTCCCTGCCCGGACCTGCACTGGCTCAGAACTGTTCCCTGCCAGCATTGTCAACACAGCACTGCCTCCCAGTGCAGCAAACGGGCCAAGGACTTGCTATGAATGACCAGGGTTGGACCCTGATGCCCCTAAGATGGGGTCAGTTTATCTCCAGGCCATGTCCAGGAATCTAACTTAAGCAAAGTGTGAAACTCTGGGAAGGCCCCCTTCTGGCCACAGTCCAGCACAAACCTCCTCTTTCTCCAGGGATGTAAGCTGCTCAAGCATAACCACAAGGTCCTTACAGTCTCTTCAGGGAACCGCCTGTTTTACAGTCACTCCTGAGAGGGAATCAAAGGGGGGCATGAGAAAGAGGTTTCTCAGATGTTCAGATCCCTCTGGGTTCCCCAGCATAAAGCACAGGGAAAAACACAAATCCCCTCCATCTTCTGAGGAATTTGATTCTGGGGATTCTCTAGTAGGCACTCTGAGGCACAAAGTGAAATCTCTGCAGATTTATGCACTTTGAGGTAAAGAGTGCAGCAGGGCAGATAATCCTCAGCACCTGATTCCCCTGCTCACCCTCACTGAGTGCAGCATGGCTAATCAGTGCAAGAAATACCAGACTATAGACATGTACTGTTTCCTCTAGGCATGCAAACACTCAATCCCACGAAGGGAATTCTCCCTGCTTACAGGAGGAAGGCCAGCATTCTGTCATAATTAAAGACTCAAATAATAAAGTGTTAAAGAAAAAAAAGAGTATAAACTTTAAGGAAAAGTATACTGAGTATTGTGAACAACAGAGAAGTATTGAGCTATCGCCCTCAGCTGCTGCTGTGGGTCACTATGTCTTAACTATTGGGACTGTCATTCCCAACTGTCACTGTGGGTCACCAAGCCTTAATGTCTTTGCAACTGCTCCCAGCTTCTGTTACAGGTTGCCATGCCACACTATCACCTTCACCTCCTTCCCCAAGCAGATTGCAATAGAATGATCAGAGGGACTGCAGTCCAGATGTGAAGAACCTGCAGGCCACTTGGCCCACCATTTGTTTCTTTTATCCCACACATTTCATGGGCTCCATTCTATAAGGTCAGAAGATTTCTTGGTGTGCACTAGTCAAAATTTATCCTAGTGTCACTACTGCAGATAAACATGTCTTTTTCCTTGGTGGTCGAGAACTTGTTGCTTCTAACAGGAAAACATTTTTATCTGAAAGAGGGGCCTCTTTGCTATATAGTCCCTTCACAGGCCTCACTTCAGCCCCTTCCTTCAGGCATGAAAACTATTGAAGGCATCAAGCCAATAGGAATAAGTAAATAAACAAAAGAGAATTGTCATCTGACACTCAAGTACCCTTGCGTGGCTTCTCAAACAATGCTAACATGAGTGGATGGTATTGCAAGTATGGGGTCTCAACTTTTTTTTTTTTTTTTTTTAATTGCAAAGCATAAGAGTTTCTGCCTGAGGAGGAGTAAGGGAATGCAGGCAGCTATCCTAGATCTCCTATGATTTGGTGCAAATGAACCTGTCCCTGCCCGTCACAATCAAAGCTTTACTCCATGTTGTTCCTAGCTCCTCCCCTGAAAGCAGAAAGGTACAGAGCACTTCGATATCAACTATCTCAACACTCATTTAAAAAAATCAGAATGAAAGATGGAGACCTTAAAATCCACATTAGCTGCCATCAATGGAGGGGACTGCATGATATTTATAGATGTGAAGGATGCCTGTCTCCATATCCCAATTACACAGTCTCTCAGATGCTTCCTAAGCTTTGCTTTCTGAGCATAACATTATCAATTTAGGTTGTTCTTCCTTTGATTTAGCAACAGCACTACAAGTATTTTTAAGAAATTGCTGATAGACTTCTTCCTTTCTGATAGTTGGTATTAACACTGGAACACTTCCTAGGTGTCCTCCGTAGTGTCAGTCGTGGACTGTATCAGAGAAGCAATAAGGATGCTTCAGAGCCATTGTTTTGTGAGAGTCCGTTAACAGTCTCAGCAAGTTGCAAGTCTGAATGGCAGCAGTCACTGTCCTCTACAAAGCTGCTTATTGCAGGAAAACAGGAGAAGCAGAGAAATCATATTAAAAACAGTCAACCTTTCAAGGGAAATCTCTCTCCTGGGATCAGTGGTCTCTGGTGTGGATATTCTTACTGGGCCAGTGCCCAAATGAGACCACTATTATCCCTCCCTAAACTCACCCATGCGGATTCTCCGGTCATTCACGTGGGGCAAGGACTATTGAAGGAATGTGATCCAAACAAGAAAGTAAGCATAACATAAACTGATAAAAGCTCAGAGCTAACCAATATGGTCTCAAAGCTCAGATCCCATATCTAAATTTACCTCCAGTGCTGATTGTGACAGACAACACTTCAGCCATATCGTGTCAACAGACAATGGGAACAAGATCTGCAGTCCTTCAAAGAGAAGCTCACCTCTTGATGACTTGGGCAAAGAAGAATCTGCAGACAGCTTGCTTCCTTTATACCCAAGCCAGAATTGAAGGTTACGGCTGACTGGCTCAGCAGGCAAAAATAGATCATCCAGAATGGGAGCTATACCTAGTGGTGTTTCATTTCCTGGTAAAGAAATTGTCTTTCAGTGATAGATCTGCTTTACATCCCACTTGAATTGCAAGGTTTTAGTGTTCTCATGCAAATGGGATTGCTGGCCAAACAGATGACTTGTTGCAAAGATGGCCAAAATTATGCCGTCTCCCTCCCCTACCCCAGCCCCACACACATATACACGCCACTTTTCATCTGCTTACCAGAATGCTGCAGAACATCAGGAGAGAAGCAATACTAGTAACTCTGGCCCATTCTGGCCAAGTGGCCTTGGTTCTCTGATCTCCTTGACAGACCTCACATCTGCTTTCCATCCAAAAGATTTATGATATCACAAGGGCCAATTGTGCATCAAAATCTGGATTGTCTGAGCCTAGCTGCCTGGTTCTTGAACAGATCCTCTTAAGCCAAAGAGGTTATGCGCAGAGCTACTATCCACAATTCTAGCTTCCAAAAATAAACCTAACAATTCAGCATATTCAAAGGCCTAGTTGAGCTTTAATCATTGGTGCTCAGGAAAAGGGTCTCAACCCCCCCCATTTGCATCACTATCACAGATTCTTTAATTGCTTCAAAATTGACTCAGGTTAGGTCTGACAGTTCAGACTCTCAAAGGTCAAGCTGCTGTTTATCCAGCATTGTATATGCATAGACAAGTAGTGAATTTCATCTTACCCAAATTGTCCAGTGATTTTCTTACGAGAACAGCATCTCTTGCACATCCTCCTAATGTGCAAAAAAATTTTATGGGATCTTACCTTGTTCTCAGTGTCATCACAGGCCCTACATATGAAGGTTTCACATTACTTTCACATTACTCGTGAAGGTTTCACATTACTTTCTGTCTAAAATGGCTTTTTTTGTTGACAATCATTTCTGTTTGTAGGGTGATCAAGTTAGGAACTCATTTTCTGGAACCTCAGTATTGCATATTCCATGAGTTTAAAGTAGTACTCAGAACTGACTCAGTCTTCATAGTAAGGATTATCTCCAGTCTCCATAGAGTACAGGGAATTGATCTTTCATTCTTCTGTTCAACTTCATCACAGTCAAAGGAGAAATTGTGACATACTTTGGATGTCTGCAGAGCTCTCATATTCACCACACAGCTCAGGTTAGAAGGACAAATACTTTGTTTATGCTTTATTATCTAGTGTCAAAGAGCGAGAGTGGGCTTTGAAATCTTCCATTTCCAGATGGCTGAGATATTGCATCTCAAAAGCATACAAGTCAAAAAGCCTAACCCTATTTTCCCATATCAGAGCTCACTTCCTCAGAGCCGTGGCAATTTAAAGGGCAGAAAGGTCATATGCCTCACAAAATATCTGTAAAGCAGAATCCTGGTCATTTGTTCATAATTCTACAAACTGATTTCAGTAATCTGATGCTGTGTTCAGCAGTTGGGTGCTTCTTACTATAGCATCCCAGTAACTATTAGGAATGGGATGATATCCCCTTTTGCATCTGTACATAACTGTATATAATTCCTCCCCTGAGTGGACACAGTTATGAAAGTGCCATTGTCGTGGATCTGTAGATTTCATGAATAAGAAAAGGAAAATTTATCCATCTTACCCGAACGCTTCCTTGAAATAATGAGGTCCACTCATCCAACTCACTTTGAAACGGTTGTTAACTGGAAAAAGACATGGCATGTTTGGCACCCCAAGTTTACTGTTCTTTGAATTCCTTGCTCTGCAGAAGGATTGTTCTATTTGAAGTTAATGCTTAGCTTTCCTCCCTGATGTAGAGAGATTAGTTGTTCCTAGGCTACAGAAGTGACTCAACTGGGATTTTTTCAGAGGTCACACCACACCTTCCCTGCCTCTGACCGGTTTGGTCTGCCTGCAAAGCTGCATAGAATAGACTAGAGTACCCAGCGTCATGGATCTGTGAACACCTCATTAGTCCAAGAGAGGAAACTTTCAGGCAACACATGGATAAATATTCCTATTACTGCTCCATTTTCCCAGCCAACTACCTACCTGACAGGGATAGGCTTTTATCGTAACTGTTCAGAAATTTGGAGAATTTTGGAACTACTGATTAAAAATAGGAACAGATCTGCATGTTTAATACTCCGCCTTCTCTGTGGTAAGTAATAGGTTAGTGTGGCCCATTAAAAAGGGTGTGCATAATGTCCAGAGTTCAATGAAGTTGATAAATAGTCTGATACACGTTGGAAAGCCTGAATCTGGAGTCACAATCTTTGTAGTTAGGATAGATGGGATTCAGACTTGTAGTATAATGTTTAAAGGGTGGTATTTCAGGATTTTGTGTGGCAAGTAAGATTCAATATGTTGTTGCTTTACCAAAAGTTGAGATGCGATTGGATATCTGTAAACGGAAAATACGAGAGAGAGATCAAATAATATGATGGAAGGTTTGTGACCTATATTGGAAATGTATATGAAATAGTCTGGGTGTTATGAATGTTCAATGGCCAAGGATATATTAGGGACAGAACTGAGGTTGAATCTTAATTGCTTTCAAATGTTAGCTTTATTGAACACCTTTATAATGTTGTGAATTATTGTTACAGTCTTAACTCTGCCTTATAGGCTTTTGTTTGGGAATTTATTTTGAGGCTAATTTGGAAGGCTTTTCTAGTCATGTTGGAGCTGGTAAATGCAGCAAGTAACATCTGGTAACATGAGTCTACAGACTGTAAAGCCTATAGTGGATATACCACTAATATCTACCCTTTATCTGTATGTGTTTAGACTGTTAGCCCTTTGGAGCAGGATTTTTGTCTCATCATTGTTAATACAGTGCCCAGTCAGTGAAGCCCCAAACCCATTTGGGGTCTTTGGGCACTAGCATAATAAAAATATTTAATTATACATTTTATTTGCTTTTTGGAGTGATCAAAGCCATTGCTGTGGGAACTCCACTTTTTTCCCCCTCCTTTTTCTACTCTGACTTTTTGAAAAATTAGAGTAAATAAAGTGTAAGGGGGGGGGGAGAAAAGATGGAGTAGACCAAACAGTAGCTTTCATGTAGTGAAATATTTTAGAACATCAGAATAGAAAAAAGTAAAGAGAAAAGGAGCCATAAGGTGTTTTAAGCTATTTACTAAAACAGTATTTCAACATTTAATACGGTTTGAGAAAAGCAGATTATTTTTACACATGTTGAAACAGTGGTATCACACATTTAGACATTCCTCACCCCATGTTGTGTAACATTAATACATTGAGAGAAATGTCTGCCAGTATGTTTTAAAGCCATCCTGCCTGCCTTGCACAAATGAAATTTCAGAAATTTCTTTAGATATCTATTTTTGAAAAATGCAGGTCCTTCTACAGAAGTTTAAATGAAAACTCAAACTATTGTATAGAGTTAAATACATTTTTGGAGCATAAGTTCCCCACTTCTCTCTTGCTGTTCTCAAATTTTTTTACAATCCCCTTGGCTGAAGGGAAGATTTGGCCATAATTATTAGCGGGGAAAAGTAGTTCAAGAATAGTACAAAGTAATCTTTTCTCTGCAATCAGAGAACATAAGATTTGAAGAGACTGTGGATAGTGGGCATAAACACTTGCAGAGAACTGCAATTACTGTAAGTAACTTTCTTCTTCAAGGTGGCCTCTGCTTGCTCTGTTCCCACTTGTGAGTGTTTAGTAAGCCGTACAATTTCCACTGGGGTTGGTGGAAAAGTTCTAGTTTAACAGAGATTACAGAATTATCCCAAATAGTGCATCAGTTTTGAGTGTCAAGTTGAGAGAGTATTAGTAAAAAATGACTGATACTGTTCTACCAAACTGGGCCTCAGATTTAGAGACCAAGTTGAGGGAAACATGCCACTTAAAAAGACCACATAGAGTCCAATTAGCAACTCTGAAAAATACTAAGATGACAGAGCAAGCACACACTATAAGAACTGCCATGTGTCTAGTTCAGTATACAGAGTTATCTCCAGCAGGTTGAATACCTGTCAGATCATAAGAGTAATATACAGTGTCAACCACTTGGGCTTTGATTGGCAGAACCCTGCGGTCTTCCCTCATATCTGCCTGAAATTTTGGGGAACTTGAAGATTAAATTGTCTATTTAGGATCAAATTTCAGGCCCCCCAAACATCCTAAGTACAGAGTTTGACCTTTAAATATCAATTGTGGGGGGGGAGGTGAGGAAAGAGGCCACTTTAGACAAGAATTATGAATAAAAGCACAATCACCTTATTCTTAAGGAACACAACATTGAAAGAAATAGAATCAGTCCCATATTTCACAACTTTGGGCTGGTGTGATAGCCATGAAGATTACTGTCCTCACAGATAGTACACAGAAGAAATATTTTCTGTCTCACTCAAAGACACAGAAAATATTTCTTTAAGAAGAGGGCTATGTGTCTGAAAATGGTTTGTGCTACTTTGTTTTTTCATGCATTAATTGATTGTTTTTTCACATAATGTATGACATGTATGAGGCTAATACTAAGGTTTGAACAGAGCCTGCATCAGCTTTGCGAGAATAAGATTCAAGCCTATGGTGCAGGTGGTACTACAATACTTTAAATAATAAACTTGGTTACTGTAGAGTGAGTGAATACTGTCAACTTTTGCATGAATGTGAAAAACTGAGATAGTGAAATACATCCTGATAGTTCAATATGCAGAGCCAACATGTTCAGCTTTCTCCCCACAGCCATGGGGCATGTAAGGGTGTGGAAGAGAATATCAAGAATGAAGAGAGGAAGTGATGTGAACTGTACTATTGCTATCCCAAATGGATGCATAGGACCAGATTTTAAAAAGGTATTTAGGCACATAATGGGATTTCCAAAAACATCTTGCTTCTGAAAATCCCACTGGGCACCTGAATATCTTTAAAAGTCAGATCATAGTCTCTTTGGGACCATAGTAAACTAGTTAGATCATGCCCCTTACACCAGGGGCTGCTCTAACTTGTGACAAGAAAATAAATCAGGAAAAAGTAACTGGTTGCTGGTCTCAGTTTCTAGTCTTTTCCTCACCACTTCTGGGCTTTCCTGGGTAGCTGCACTGGGAAGGGAAAGGGGGAACCATCTTTAATTAGATGCTCCCCTACACCTAGGTGCTCAGTTGGCCGAGCCTATCTTGCTCCTCCTGGATCCTACAACTTGATAGGAGACAGCTAATGGAGAAGCCAGATCTAATCTCCACCTTAACTTGTGATGAAGCCAATGACCGGCATAGGAGCTGCTTAGCAGTGGTAGCAAAGAAATAAGAACAGCAGCTTTGAATTCACTCATTTAACTCTGTTGGCTCTGCATTGCTAATATGAATCCATTTATTTTTGTGACTAAAAAGTAACGACTGTACACACAGAGAAAAGCTCTTGAGCAAGAAGAGTCACTTTCCAAAACACAATTGTATTTGACTGTTTACCAAAAAGAAATGTCTTCAGTCACTTGCAGTCAGTCTTGAAATAACAGTATATTAATATGTTTTACTTCCTGTGCATCTACTGATAATGCAGATTGAAAACGAAATTTAAATTCGATAACGGGGGGACGGGACGGGGGACCAAAACAGGGTATTTATTGCATGCGTTGGCAAAAAGGGAAAGAAAAGACAGAGGGGGGGGGGGAAATTTTTCACAAATTCAAGCTTTTAAAATATTTTATGGGGAAAAAAATGAAGAATGAATTTTTATTTCTACCCCCTTTTTTCTTTGGCCACTGAAAGCAATACAATTGTGTCTAGGATTTGGGAATGGGTATCACTTTTTCCATTTTCCCATTTACACTTTGTTTTTTATTTTATGTTTGTCTCTTATTTTACACAAATTTGCACATCCTCTCTTCTAAAAGGAAAATTAGCTAGGGCATCTCTCATTTTCAAATCCATTTCTTTTCTTCTCCATTACTTTGTCTGCTACTTCCGTCTACTCCCATTAGCTCCTTCTGTGCTCTGTACTTGTCTGTTCTTAACTGTGCTTCAGTTAACCCCTTTCTACAGTCTGCAAGGATCTGTCTCTGCTGAGCCCTGATTCTTCTTCAATGAACTTTGCTAACAGTCAACACTGTAAAGAGCTGTGTACCTCTGGCAGAGGATTGGTGAAGTACTGATCATGGCAATTGGTGGTGACCCTTTAAGGCTGCCAAGTACCAGTTCATTAATTGATTTTCTGTGAGTATGCTCTTATGGGGGGTAAGGGATATAGAAGAAGGTAATTGCACCAGAGGCCTTCTGGTTAGGGCATCTGAAATTGGGGTTCAGTTCCTGGCTCTGTTAGAATCTCCTTTGTGTGACATTGGACATTGAATCTCTTTCTTCGTTCCCCTTTTGTAAAATATACTTATATTATTATAATATAAACTTATACTATTATTATTATTATAATAAAATTATACTTACCAAGAGTAGATTCTCAATCACTTCAAGTTTTTCAATCAAGATAGATGTCTTCCTGTAAAAGGTAGTCTAGCTTGACCAGAAATTAAGGGATTGATAAAGGAACTACTGGGTCAAATTCTGTGGTGTGTTATGCAGTCGGACAGATTAGATTATCATATGATCGCTTCTGACCTTAAAAATGTATGAATGAGCAGAGCCCCATCTCATTGCGATGTTTGTCTTCACAAGCAAATGGGCATCTTCTTGCTTCTAGAAGGTGGCGATAGGAATCAGTTCTCAGATCCCAATATAACAGGATAGCTGGTTGTCACTCATTTGAGTATGCTAGTAGTAACTAGCATAAACAAATGTTGTACTCTCTTCCTAAGACTACAGACCGCTACAGTGCCTTTGCTGCTGCTCACAGCTTTGCCAAGCTGCAGCAGAGTGAAAACTGACTGGAGTATTATCAGTTTTTTTTTTTTTATGCAGAAATGAAACTCAAGATAGGTCAATTTCCTTCTGCTGCTTTGGGAAAAGTGAGCTGCAGCAGAGGCAGGCATTAAAGCAATTTACTGGGGAGGAGAACTTAAAATAGAGATACCAGCTCACAGCAGCCAGAAAGTAGAGTAACTGAGACATGGACTCTTGACACAATAGCTAGGAGACTCTAAGCTGCATGGGAGGATCAGAAAGAGAGAATCTTCTGCCTTACAGCAGCTAAATAGGGTTGAGGGCTTAAAATATATATTGGACAACTAACCAAAGACTGGTCTGAAGGATGGAATCCTTGAACAAGAATCCAACCTCTCCCTCCCTTATCTAGATAAGTAGTTAATCTGCTCCAGTATCCTGTCTCTGGCCAGCTACCTGATGCCTCAAAGAGAAAGGTACAAGAAACCCATATTGAACAATTACGGAGTAACCAGCCTATAGAGGAAGTCAGTTAGTGATTAGCTTATTCCTTGCATGAAGGTTTTATATCTATTCCAAATGTTAAGATATTTCTGACATCCTGTCTAATGTAACTGGCTGTTCTTATTATTCATATAAACTTCCAGTCTTTTTTTAATCTTGCTAAGTTCTTAGCCTCAGGGGCATCTGATGAGGATGAATTAACAGGCTAATAGTGTGGTGTGCAAAAGTACTTCCTGTCATCCGTTTTAAATTCGTTATCTGTCAGTTTCATAGAATGTCTCCTCGATATTGTGTTATGAGAACAGCTAAATAGGAGTACCCAGTCCACTTTTTATACCATTTATTATTTATATATCTCTATTCCATTCCCCCCTTGTCTGTTCTCTGAACTGAACAATCCCAGTATTTGCAATCTCTCTTCATATGAAATGCTTTCCATTCCACTGTTTTATCGTCTGTCTCTGAACCCGTCTATTTCTGCTACATATTTTTGAGACAAAGTTACCAGAGCTGAACATGTTGTTGCATGTGATGGGTTGTATTCTAAAAGCTTTGGAAGTCCTGATTCTAAGCCTTTTTTCCTGGAGTTTAAAATTTGGTGGTAATAATTTGGATGAGCTGAAATTTGACATTGCCTCCGTATAGGAGGATTTTATTTGAGAGTTGGGTTTGTGGTTTAATAAGGTGATGCTTGAGGAGAAATTACTTTGAATTTAATTGTAAGTAATTTTTTAAAATTAAGGGTGGCTGAGCAATGTTGTAACTGACCATCTTCTTTAGCATCCCATGTTTGCTGTATATCAAGCATAAGCAGCTCTTTTGTACAATGTTCATTACACAAGGTTGTGGCAAATGGAATAGTGTTTAATGGAGTAGTCCTACCTTTACATTTGATAAATGGTTGCATAGTCCTTTTAACAAAAGGTTACTTACCAAACCTTTGAAGTCAATATCAGGCATATTTAAAATTTACCAATATAGATAATGTCATCTTTTAACTTAAGCACAGTGGGCTGGGAATGGAATATGACAGCATCATGAGCCTTTTTGGTTCTCACTGAGCTCTGTTGTTAAACACATTTAAGTTCTTATTTAAACAAACAAACAAAAAAAGTTTGTCCCAAATTTGACCTTCCTTAACTTGTTAAATCTGATGTACAAAGCTGCATTGATTCAAAATACCTTGTCATCTTGGAATAAACCAACACTTCTGTGTTTTCTAGAGCAGGCTATCTAGTGTACTTGATTCCAGAGTTATCCTCACTTTATTCATGGTGCTATTGCACAAATGTATACTTTTTTTTCAAAAACTAAACCATATTTCACTATCTTTCCAGACATGACAAAAATGTTTGCCGTATACAAAACGGGTAGTAGCAAAGCTTTACCGTCAAAATTCTAAGTAAGGCAAAAGAGGAAAATTGAAGTACAGGAAAGTAATTTAACAACAACTGTACCTGGTTCTCTTACTAGTCATTTTTGTTCATCCTACTTGGTAAATTTTGATCCACAGATACGATCATTTATCTGCTTTATTCATATTACAAAATTGATTCCGTTTATTTTAGTGCGTACCAGTTTTTAACACTCTTAATTTTGTAGGTACGGAATCCGCCCTGAAAATGTGATTATATATGGCCAAAGTATAGGAACAGTACCATCTGTGGACCTCGCTGCTCGGTATGAGAGTGCTGCTGTAATTCTTCATTCTCCTTTGACCTCAGGAATGCGAGTAGCCTTTCCGGACACTAAGAAAACCTACTGCTTTGATGCATTTCCAAAGTAAGTTGCTACTAGCATTCTCAGAATAGAGAAGAAAGTAATCCTGAAAATTCTTTGCACTTGTCCTTTTAAAGTAATATAACATTTTCTAATATCCTGTAATTACAAAGAGTGAATCAAGACATGGTGAATGTAGAAACATTTGAAGACATGAAAAAGATTAACATTAATTTTAAAAATTAAAAATGTTTTTATAATGCCTGACTTGGACATTTGAGAATATTGTATATTATTAATCAGTTTTATGAGTGTCTTTGTATTAAACAGCGAGGGGAGCAGAAATACAGTTGTCCCAAATGTAACCCTATAATGATACTAGTGGGTGATCCTGCTGGTACATTGTTGGTTCTCAATAAAGTATCTTTTTGAGTCTGTTGCCCAGACCAGCAAGAACTGGGAAAAGTTGATCTTAGATGCAAATAACAAACTTCTGTAATAACAAATGATCTAGAACTAACTGAATGCTTGTTTGGGCATCCCAAACTTGATCAGTTGTATAGAAAAAATTAGTTGCTTGTATTTAAGTATTTGACTTCAAATGAGTCTTAACACAAGAGATAATATTTCAAGGTTGGAGCTTCCTGTAACACTTGACAACTACTTTTTCCATTGTGGAAAGGGCTCTGAAGTATCAGATGTTACATAAGTTCTGTGGGATCTGAAGTGCCAGTGATTAACTATTTTAAAACAAGTAGGTTAAAACTACTGTATGAGTGAATCCTTGAAACCGAGACTATGTCTATATTATGAGCTAGGGGTGTGATTCCTCTGTTCATGTAAATGTACTCCAGTTCTCATTGAATTCAGCTGACTGAGGGTGCAGTGCTGTATGACTAAGTTGTGCCCTCACTGCCGTTACCCGTGCTACTGAAGCTACACTGCTATTTATACGTGCGCTAGCTTGATGAGAACTAGAGTGAATATGTGTATATGAGCAAAGGAATCGCAACTCTAGTTCATGGTGCAACCATAGCTGAAGGCCAGACCTATACTACAAAGTTAAATTGGTCCAGAGCTATGTCACTCAGAGTTGTGAAAAATTCACACTCCTGAGCAACATAACTTGCTGTAGACCACATTAGGTCAATGAAAGTCAGTAGCTAGAATAATTCTATCAGGGAGGTGGATTAACTACAGCAACGGGAGAACCCCACCTGTTGCTGTAGCAAGTGGCCACACTGAAGATAGGGCTCTAGTGGTACAGCTGCAGTTGTGCCATTATGCCTGTTTAAGTGTAGACATAGCCTAGGAGTCTTTCTCTGAGGGTTAACTGGGTAAAGTTGTTTGTGTTCTGTATTCATGTTTGTTGAATCTCTTTTCTTGCAGCATTGACAAAATTTCTAAAATAACATCTCCAGTGTTAATAATCCATGGGACTGAAGATGAAGTAATTGACTTTTCACATGGCCTAGCATTATTTGAGCGTTGCCAGAGACCTGTAGAGCCACTATGGGTTGAAGGAGCAGGCCATAATGATGTGGAGCTTTATGGACAATACCTTGAACGATTAAAACAGTTTGTATCACAGGAGCTGGTGAATTTGTAAAGTACTTTATATATTTACATGCTTTCTCATTTCATTGCAGAACTGCACACTTTGATAAATACATAACATAAAACCTGAAGGTTTTGTTTTCAAATCATGTCAGTTGCCTTCATAAATGTACAGGTAATGATTTGTGAACATAATTAATGAAGGTTTTAATAGCAGTATTATAAACTGGAATAACACGATCATGCAGTTGAGCTTGTGTAGTTCATATACTATGAGTTTTCTTTTTAGATGTACAGAATATCACAAGGAATACTGTATGAAATTTTAATTATGTAAAATCAGATGCTGTAAAAGTGTTGCCAAATGCTTTAGCATATCAAACAAATTTATAAATACTTTTTAAACATCTCAAAATCTACTGTGATTTATTCTGTTGCACAGGTGTACATTAAAAATCAGACTTCTAAACAGCTGAACTTGTAAAAATACTGATAGCCATGAGATTTAAGTAAATACTAGTATATATAATGAAAATATAGACAGTCACTGGAATTGACCCTGGCCCTGTTTTAGAGGGAGCAGGTCAAAACAAGCTTTTTTTTGCTACAGTGCATTATATCTTATGTCTTGAGCTTAATTTGTTTTTTACCTGGAAGATAAGGGTTAAATCTGCCTACTTATCTTTTCCTTAGCTAAATAGATTGTTCCGTAACATGAAGCCACAAAATACCACTTTTATAACAAATTTCATACACATGCTCACTACTGAGGTGTAACAAAATATTTTAGTGGTTTCTTTGAAACCAATAAAGTATTTAGAGCTAATTTTAAACTTTGATTATATAGAGATGCACTATATGGATAGAAAGAATTCTGGAAGTTTGTCTAACTTTAACGAACAAATCCAAGCTTGCAGTTGTCAGTTCAGGTTTACTTTTGGGTGTTTGTTAGTGTGCAACCTATTGTTTTTTATTACTGTATGAGAATTTTACTAATCTGCTCCTGAACAGTGAAGAGAATGTTGACACTTTTGTATTAACTCACAGTAAAATACATTTTATAAGTTGCCTTCCCCTTGAATAAGTTTTGCTTGAATAAAACTATGAAAGATAATGACAAACTTAAAATTATATGTAGCCTAATTTGTAAACATAGTAATATTCCAACAGTACAGACTGTGCTTCTAATTTAAAAGCCTTATGTAGTTTGTTCTGCTTGTTTTTGTGATTGTCCGAGACTACTATGTAATTAAATGTATCATCAAATATTGTGAATGGTTTGATTCAGATGTGTTAACTAACAGTAAATAATACTACACAATATGCTGTTCTTCATTTTGTTCTGAAAAAATTATAAACAACTATCTGGCTACTTACTATAAAAGGAGACTGAGATTTCTGAGGAAGACATCTACAGTTTGTTTTTTTGTTCCTTGTTTTTTCACAAAACTAGGGTGAAGGTATGTTTGCCAGCAAAGATTCCAAGCAGTGTTGCTGTCCATAGGGAGTTGATGACAAACTGTCATAACTTGGACACTCCTTGTTCTGTTTGAATTTTATGCTGGGTGACATAGCAGCCCAGAACTGGAAGGACACAAAGATAGCTTTAAGCCACCTTAGCCCCACCCTGGGCTGTGAGTTAAGGTCATTACCCATAACATTTAGCACCCAGTTTGCATAGCTGTACCTGATTACAGTAGGCAGTGGAGAATTGGACTCTTGAATGTTGTTGGTTATCTTCAGCTTTATTCTGATCTTTATTTAATGTGGATTCTTATGTGAAAGATGATTACTGAAGCAATTAATCTACTTCATATACAGTAACATCTATACAGCATATTCATTCAGCTATGAAAGTTCCTCTCCTATTACTGACCTACAACTGCCAATTATAGTGCTGGAAAAGTTTAATATGCTATCTGTGGTTGTGGTGGAGATGGCGGTCATGGTATTATATTGGTTATGCTTATACCTGGGATGTATTTGTGTGAAAGTGACAATGGGCTATTTTATATTAAAAATACAATTGTCCTTTGATAACCAAGAGTTGATGGCAGCATTCATTAACGGATGTTTGTGTGTTGGAGAAGCTGCCAAAGCAGAAAAGAACATTGTATGAAACCCATGACCCTTTAAAAAAAAAAAAAAAAAAAAAGTGCATAGGCAAAAAAAAAGTATATTGAATATATATTTCTGACTTTTGGAAAGGTTGGTTGGTCTACTCCATATACTCACTTTCATTGGCTCAAACAACATCTTTGAGTGCACGTCAGGGTGGAATCTGCTGTGGGGCACATGCCTGTTGCATGCAAGATTGGGTTTTGTATCGTGTCTGTCAGGGCCATGCATGCACTCTGTTACCTTATGCTTGCATGTGAGGGCATGAAGAGTGAAACAGCCGTGACCTCCCCTCAGTTCCCACAGCAATGACACAGAACCCAGTGAGTGTTTGACCTGCTTCTCTGGAGATTCAAACATATTCCTTTTTTAACTTTTTGGTGAAAATCGCCTTCATTCTCATTTTTAGGTTTTTAAGTCAGAAATAGACTGCAAAAATAGAAAAGACCCTGAGTATGTACATCCCTGTAGCAGGGCTTAGGCACCCTGCATCTGCCACCGTTGCAAACTCCAACCTGTTTTGGACTTATCCCTTCAGTTGACAGGAGTAGTAGATGCCTATTCAGTTTATAGGAAGTCATTCCCAGTAAGTGTGCCAGTATGCAAATCCTTCTTGAGGACTTGTAAGTCAAGGGATATGTGGCTGAAACTATACCTACTCAATTGATGTGCACCACTTCAGAACTGGAGGGAGACTACTGCCTCCAAAGAATGAAAAGGGTCATCTTCAGCAAGTGTTCCCTTGAGCGGAAACCCAACCTGAGCAGCAACAGGAAAGAAAATCCCATCAAGAATGGCACAAATAGCTTTAGAGGTAATTGGGCTAACTAACTTGGCACTGGCCCCCACAACACTGACAAAATTGTCAGAATGGACTTTGGCACCCCAATACAAGGGTGAGACACCAAGGGCCCAGGCAAAGTCTGGGCAGACCCCAAATACCAGAAGACTTCATACTAAAAGGAGGAAAAGAGACAGTACTCCTCCAGAGACAGAGTTTAAGTTCTTTGCCAAGGTGAGTGATGCTTGGACAACCAGCACCAATACTGGCACCAGCACCAATTACAGGCCCAAGATATGTCCTCACAGAACAGCTTAGATCCCCTCTAGGGATATCTTCAGCATGGGACCTGTATGGTTCAGGCCCTGAGTACTATCCCACAGCACTGCTGTTCAAAGAGTGGAACTTCTTATCACTGTCTCTGGATCACACCTCCCTAATGTCAAACAGGGACACCTCTATCCCCCAAGAGCAACCTTAGAGCAAGCATCAACAATCCTCTCACACGGCACCAACACAACAGAGGCATGAATGGCCATGGGCTGACTAGCTGCAACACTGGCCATATTCAGCATGACACTTTGGCTGTACTGGCCCTACTGAGGACCATCATCGCTAGTGTCCCATAACAGATCTTCCTGCAGATCTAGAAAGAGGAGATTGAGTGTACTTAGACCGCTGACACCAGAGCTTGACATCTGCACCTAGAAGCTGGGATTAGAAAAACAAAAGCACCGCCAGTCTCTGTCAAAAGAATAGTAATTTATCTGAGCCAATTCAACTAACCCCTGCCTTGCAGGAGGAGGTTATAATGCTTTTCAGAATTTCCTATCTTATAAAGCGAAGTCCTTGGACATAGGAATGATGGTCATCCAGGAGAGATCCTATAAACTCTGACAGCCTAACAACATCTGTCCCAATCAGGATGTCTCCCTATGAATGAGGACATATTAGCACTGCCTGAGGGTCTCTAGCAAACCCCAGCCACCATTTAGCCCACATCCAAACTAGTGGAAGCACTACCACGTGCCCCTGAAAAATTTTGACTACTTTTACTCCCACTTAAGCCAAGGATCTTTAGCAGCAGTGCAGGAAAAGTCAAAAGATGAAAGGCGTGCCTATGGAAAAGGGCCCTCCGAAGTTAGACCTTGTCAGGTGCTGTGACCCAGGGACCTCTTGGTGCCAGCTGGCAGAGGGCACAGGGGTTTATAAAGGCTACAGAGATCTCCTGGGTCTGGTATCTACATACTAGTTCCCCAAAGTGTGTCAAGTGAGGTCTCTTCTGAAAGCCTGTCACATTAGCCCTCAATCATTGAAAAATGTGTTGACAGCTCTTGGTGGGTCCAGCACTTCCTTCTAGTGGTAGGTCAGGGAACAGCTTCACCCCTTGGTGTTCTTCCACCCTCTAGTTGTGGAGGAGGTAATATAGCCTCTCTAAGATAGCTGCTCCCTGCTGGGTCCCAGTCCTGTCTCTGGTTCTCAGAGGTCCTTGCCTCTTCGCTGGGGCTCTTGCTCCTCTAGTGAATGGCTGGTAGAGGGTTGGAGCGGCCTGGTCACACCCTCAACTCTGGGCCTCAACCTAGGAGACCTATAAGTAGCAGCCTCGTCTGTGGCTTCAGGAAAGCAGCTAGCTTCCCTGGGTTACTTCCCCATGCCTCTTGACTTAATGTCGGGACCTTGCCTGGACAGGGGTCCTTCCTGGCCTCTTTGCTAGAGGAGGCTCTTGGCCTCTGACAGCCCCGCAGGGCGTAGTGCTGAATCAAATGTCCAGTTCTATCTTCCCCTTCTAACAGGGTCTTTTCCCTCAGGCCTGGGAAAGGTCCTCTGCCTTCTTTGCGCAAGGTTTTTCCTTCCCCCAGTCTTTGTACCTGCAGGGTTCTCTTCTGCCGGCGTTCTGCTCCTTCTCCTAAACTCTACTGGTTTCTATAGTGTCTGTCTTGCTTGCTTGCTTGCTCGCTCGCTCGCTCGCTCTGGTAGCTTACCTCACTCGTGATTCTAGCCACACTCTTTTTCTAGAGGGGAGGCTTTTAATAAGTCCTGGGTGGGGCCTTGATTGGTTCCAGGTGTGTTAATAAATCTGAAGTAACCCCTGCTCAGCTACCAGGGGAAAAGGGACTTGCTGAGCCTGGGGCTGATATATTGGCCTTCTAGCACTCTCTGGTAGCCATCTAGTCTGACCCTGTCACAGTATGTATAGATAATATGTAAGGAGTTATGTATACATGTACTGAAAATTAAGTTCTTAAGGTCTGTGACTTGGGTTTAATCACCAAAAGGTGAGAAACAGGCTTCTTTCAGCCAAGAGATGCTTACATAAATTGTTGTTTGGTTCACAATGGGTGCCCATTTATAGTCTGAAGAAAATGCTAATCAAGTGATTGCAAAGTTTCCAGAGGAGAGTTTAGGCAGGGAAAAACCAGCACTGGGAGTTTATCCTATTTGCAAGTGAAAACAGTGGCTATTTGGATCATAACTGTAGGGAGAGACATTCTGCATCTTTCCACTGAGAAGGCAAGAGGACAGTGACTTGTCCCATGAATGGAGGAGCACAGCCAATAAGCTGGAAGGATTTGGGGTGAGCTTTTGCTCTGTATGACATGGTAATATCTTGTTAGTTAAGTTTAGGCTTTTCTAGAAAATGTTATGGTTTTATTTTGTGACCAGTTGTTTCCATTATCTCTATTTGCTGCTTCTTGAATCTTTGTTCTTTGATGTTAAATGTTTACTTGTTTTCTCTATATAAACAAATCCAAGTACTGTGAGTTGCATAGAGTAGTGATTGTGAGGTGTAACTGGTAAGCTAATGTGTATTGTTCCTTTGAGAACAGCGGATGTGCAAATTTTGAGTGTGTCCAGTGGAATAGGGGCTGGGCATTCCAGCAAGAGGTTGAGGACTCAGGGATTGGAGTGTACCTATCACCGGGGTTCTCAAACTGGGGCTCATGACCCCTTAGTGGGTCATGAGGTTATTATGGGGAGTCACGAGCTGTCAGCTCCTGCTCCTGCTGGTAAGGGTGGCATGGCATGATATGGGGGGTCATCACAACCTGAAATATTTTCAAAGGGGGTTTTAGCAAAAAAAAAAAAAATGAGAACCCCTAACCTATCATTAGCCTGTAAAGAGAGAGTGAGGTGTAGAAGGTATGCTTCTGTTGCTAGAGGCTAGTGGAGTTGGGGAACTTCAGCAGGCACAGACAGGGTTTTCTCATGCTAAGGGCAGGTGGTAATGAGTGCCTCACAACCCTGCATACTTCTGGGAAGTGCTCAAAGCTTACTTGTTAGTTTTGCCAGCCACAGTTGAAGCAAAGCTATCAGGCATTATTTGCCGAGTATAATTTCCTGATATAGGAACTTCCCTAATGTCTTGTGGTAGTCTGGATAGAAAGGAAGTGCTATGGGAGATCATTAAAGAAGGCCAAATGGTTACCAGAACAGGCCTGCACATAGCCATGGATGCTCTGACACTGCCACAAGGTTCATAGCCAAAGCCATGACCACAAGATGAGTTCTTGGCTGTTAGCCTCTGGTATACTGAGAGGTCCAAGATACTATCCAGGACCTCCCATTTGGGGGAATGGAGCTTTGCCACATGATTGGCTAAATGTTCTACTCCTTAAAAGACTCAAGGGCCTGCCTGAGATCTCGGGGGGTGGGGGGGGGGGGCGTTATTACACCAGTCACCTACAAGAATCACTGCATATATTCGTCCCTATATAGGCAATGTGCTGACCTAGACTCCCAGAGTAGCCAAGCAGATTTGCCGCGGTGGGAACAGTCACAGGCAACTCCTTTGCTACTATCTCCTAACTCCCACATCATATATGCACCATCCCATCAACCAAACAGCAGAATTGATGGGGATGTTGAGAGCTACATCAGAGCTGATCAGGAATCAGCATCTACCTGCGGGAGCTTACATGCGCTGTTCCATTGAGCTTGGTCCAATTATTGCCTTGGACAGTGGTGATTGGAAATAGTTGCCCATGGTTATTCCATCCACAATCACACCAAACTCCTAACCCCTGTTCCTCTGTAGGGACCTTCTCATAAGCCTCTATTACAGAAGTGGACTTGATGCTTTGTCTAGGAGCTGTAGAGGAGGTTCCACAGGAAGACAGGGGAAAAAGGCTTCTCATGAGACTTTCTTAATCTGAAGAAGGGAGTCTTTATCCTATCCTAGACCTGAGAAGACTGAACAAAGATATTTGCCACCTCCCATTCAGATGGTAACACTTGCCTACATCTCTTCAGGGTCGAGCCTGCTTTGTGGCTTTCAGCTTTCAAAATGTATACTTCCGTATAACTGTCCACTTAGCCAACAGGAAATGCTTGTGATTCAAATGATGGGATCAAATCATGACCAGTACAAAGTACTGCTATGCAGGCTGTCCACAGCACCAAGCCACTTCATGAAATGCCTTGTGGTAGCACCTGAGAAGACAAAGCATTCATATCTACTCCTACATGGACACAGAGAGTACACTTATTAAGTTTGCAGACGATACCAAGCTGGGAGGGGTTGCAAGTGCTTTGGAGGATTATAATTCAGAATGATCTCGACAAACTGGAAAATTGCTCTAAGGTAAATAGGATGAAATTCAATAAGGACAAATGCAAAGTACTCCAGTTAGGAAGGAACAATCAGTTGCACACGTACAAAATGGGAAATGACTGCCTAGGAAGGAATACTGCAGAAAGGGAGCTGGGGCTCATAGTGGACCACAAGCTAACTATGAGTCAACAATGTAATGCTATTGCAAAAAAAAAAAAAAAAAAAAAAAAAGCAAGCATGAATCTGGGATGTATGAGCACAAGTGTCATGAGTAAGACACGAATAGTAATTCTTCCGCTCTACTGTGCGCTGATTAGGCCTCAACTGGAGTATTGTGTCCAGTTCTGGGTGCCACATTTCAGGAAAGATGTGGACAAATTGGAGAAAGTCGAGAGAAGAGCAACCAAAATTATTAAAGGTCTAGAAAACATGACCTATGAGGCAAGACTGAAAGAACTGGGTTTGTTTAGCCTGGAGAAGAGAAGACTGAGGGGACATAACAGCTTTCAAGTACATAAAAGGTTGCTCCAAGGAGGAGGGAGAAAAATTGCTGCTCTTAATCTTTGAGAACAGGACTAGAAGCAACGTGCTTAAACTGCAGCAAGGGAGGTTTAGGTTGGACATTAGGAAAAACTTCCTACCTGTCAGGGTGGTTAATCACTGGAATAAATTGCCTAAGGAGGTTGTGGAATCTTCCTCATTGGAGGTTTTTAAGATCAAGTTAGACAAACATCTGTCAGGGATGGTCTAGATATTACTTAGTCCTGCCATGAGTGCAGGGAACTGCACTAGATGACCTCTTGAGGTCCCTTCCAACCCTATGATTCTATGGACCACTGTCTGAGCAGAGGCTGGTCATAATAGGAGTCAGCAGTGAGTCTTGAATACTCTCTATCCCTATTCATCGGGCTAGGACTTCTAGTGAAATACAAAAAATCACTTACCTATCACAGACGATAGTTTATAGTAGTCCTGATGAACTCCAGATCAGAAAAAGGGTACTTGCCCTAGCATAGGCTGTAGGCGCACTACAAGGTTTCCTACTCCAGTTAACTTCAAACGATTGACAGTATGGGCACATTTAAGGATGTCAGGGCACGTGGCACTATGCATGTATGTGATGCTACATGGGATTATATACTAATGTCCTCCAAAACTACATAAAGGCAGGTTTTCATAGACAATGCAACAACCATGCACTATATAATCAAAGGAGCACTTGCTCCTTGCTTTTACACCTGGAAGTCATTGGCTTCTGAAATTCATGTAATCAAAATAAGGTAGTATCAATGGCCCTTCATCTTCCAGCAGTTAGCAACAACTTACCAAACTTCCTGCGTAGGTAATCAGTGACCAGCCACGCTGGGTCTTTGCACAGATCCAACACAGAAGTGATATGCTGTTAGTGAAGAATCATTCTTCTCTACACCCCCACATCAGCTTATTTGCCACCAAGAGCAATTGTCAATGTCAAACTTTTGCTTAAGAGTTGGCCAGAGTCCAAGTGTGTTATGGATGCCTTTATCCTGCAATGAAATAGAGGCTTACTGTGTGCCTTTCCACCAATTCTCCTGATTCCCTTAGTGATTTCCAGGTTCAGGAGAGACAAACTGATCATTCTGGGGTGGTTCTATGCTGGCCCAGGCAGCTTTGGTTGACCTCTACTACAGATAATCCATTCAGTCTCTGATCCAGCTTTCAGATTGCTTGGTTTTGATCACCCAACATCACAGCCAAATGCTCCATCCATACTAAAAATACCAAAGATCTTTGACTATTTACTGCATCTCGAACAGGATTTTTTTTTTTTTTGTTCAGCTGTATTAGAACCCATCTCACAGTGATCTCAGCTTATTACGGACTTGGGTGGCTACTGCATACTTACATACCAGTCAGAGAGTCCACTCCTGCCTGGAACCTCCTGTATAGTCCTCTTGAGACTCAGGAAGCCTCCTTTAGAGCCTCTCAGAATGTTGCTTACACCACTTCACTCTGAGGACTGTTGTAGGGGTTATTGCTTCAGCCAGAAGAGTGAGTGAGCTTCAATGGGTAAATCTTCTGTGGGTGACCCTCCCTATACAATATTTGATAGGGGCAAAGTGGTGCTTCATCCCCAATGTGGTCTCTCTCAATTTCATTGTCACTAGTCAGTCGATCAGTCTGTCTTCTTTCTGAAACTACACTCAATACCAGGAGAAAAGTAATTGCACACACTAGATGTGTCTGACTCTGCTTTATTACATTAACAGGACTAAACAATTCAGACTGTTGCCCCACCTATTTTGGGCTACAGCTGGACTATTCTAAAGATCAGGCCATCTCATCTCAATGAATATCAAAATGGATTGCACAATTCATCTTTGTGTCTATTACCAGTTTGCTAGTGTGCATCTCCCACCGAACATCAAAGTTCACTCCATCAGAGTTCAGGTGACATCTGAATGTTTCAGAAACATGCCAGAATCACAGATCTCCAAAGCTGACGGATGGTATAAGGCACAGACCTTTCTCAAACACTATGCCTTCGACTTTGCAACTAAGTGAGATGCCAAGTTCAGGAGATCAATACTGTTATCACGCTTTGACCAATGCAGCTGAAACTCCTCCTGCACGCCATCCTGAACAGATACTGCTTGCCAGTCACCTACAATGAGAGCCACTGTGACATACTTGAAGAACGAGTTATTTACACTACAGCAACTGTGGCTCTTCGAAAAGTTGGTACTATAGATCCTATGACTTCTGCTTCATCCCTACTTTTCAGAGTCCTTGGTTACCATGGGCATCAAATTGCAAGGGAGAGCTGAGGTCACTCCTTCAACCTTTATGCCCTCTAGGGAGCACAAGGCAAATAGGGTACATGCATCGCCCAATGGATACTGCCATTAAAAAAATAATCCAATCTTGCACATGAGGTGCATGTGCACCTATTGTGGGTTCCATACTGACTACAATATCTTGACGAACCATTTACAGTGGTAAGTAACCATTCTTCATCTATTAGATGCAACAAATGTCAAGATTTTGGAAGACCAGGTATATGGATAGAGAAGTGTAGGACTAATTTAGAGGAAAATAAATGTCAGTTAATTTGCTGAGACTTTGCATGGCTATATTGAAAACTATATAAAAAAAACTTCTTTTGAGATACGTATGTTGATATTTCTTTAGTTTTTAGCAGTTATGACTTTACCCCATGGAAACTGCTATTTTGTGAAGAGAGAATTTCCCTTCATCCTGTTTGGTCAATTATAGCCTTCTGTGAATAGTCAAAGTAGGAATTTTTTCAGATACACATGCATAAAGAGCAACTTGTTTATTCAGAATTTCCTGTTTTGTTTATTGTTGAAAGCTGTATGCAAAATGGCTCTTACTGAGGTTCCACCATCATAAGTCTTGCAGGTAGATTTCTAGTCAAGAAAAACATTTATGTTGCCATTCCTACTTTTGGATAAGCTATTCTTTATCAAGATGAGGTAATTCAGTAAAAACATCTGAATTAAGATGTCAGTTGTTGCTATGTCTTATGAGGTCTGGAAGGGGTGGTGTCCCACATGTGGAAAAGGAATAATGCCATCCATGTCAGGACTCCTTTGCACAGGGGAGTTTTGTTAGAGTCTATGATGCTAATTAAGAACAAGGTAATTGTGGCCAAGAGTGCTTTATTGTATCTATATTTGGCAAGAGACTTTTGATATGGACCTCAGGTCCCTTTATTCATGTATTTTATAACCTTGAGATTAGACTATTGCAATGTACCGTATTTCCCCATGTATAAGATGCTCCCATGTATAAGACGCATCTTAATTTTGGGGCCCAAAATTTGAAAATAAATGTATTACGGTACATCACCGGTAAGTACCACTGTATAAGACGCACCCAGTTTTTAGACCCCACATTTTTTGAAAAAAGGTGCGTCTTATACATGGGGAAATACGGTACTTTACATGAAACTATAACTGTGGACTTGGAGGTCTTTGCATCTTTTTCCGGTGAGCTGAGCTGCTAAATCCTTTGAAAGCTAGAAGTGCTCCTTCGATCCCTCCTATGCCTCTCTTAAAAAGAAACAGTAGAAACATAGGTACAAAATGGGATCCTCCAGCAGGCTCCTATCTTGTGTGTCATGTGTTCTAGTATAGGTTCTTGGATGGTGCTCTTCACTGTAGTAGCTGCGCACCTTCCAGTAGTTTATTAAGAAACATGATTGACTGTACATCTGTCATGTAGTGTTAGTTCTTTATTTCCCTGAGGGCGAAATGTGTACAGTGGCATCTATTGTTTTGGTAGAGCATTTTTTAATACACACCTAGCAACAGGTATATTTGTTAGCGAAGGCAAGTCAAGTGCCTTACACTTGGAGCAGGAAATGGTTGTGTGTGAAGACTTGAAACCACTGGAACACAGAAATGGGCATGCTAGATCAGATCAGTGATCCAGCTAGTCTGGTATCCTGCCTGAAAATGTTCAGTACTAGATGCTTCCGAGAAAAATATAAAATCTCATAGTGAGCAGTTATGAAATAACCTGGCCCATAGGGGGAAACTTCTCCCCTGTCAATTCATGGTTGGTTTATAGAGCATAGTATTTATATCCTCTGGTTTTTTTAAAATCCAGTGGCTATTTTCCAGGGGGGGAGGGGGGAAGATGTGTGTGTGTATTATATATAAATGCTAATCCTTTTTGCAATGCTCTTTAGTTTAGTGATATATTGTGGCAGTGAGTTTCACATGTTACAAGGATTTTTTTAACATAATTATCATTTCACAAAGTCTATTAGCATAAATGTGTGGCTTACGCTATAAAGGAGTAATTCCGAACTGCAGTAAAAGCATTTGATCATAATCTGTGGAGAGCTGGCTTGTCACGTGGTGTTACCTTTCTTTGCTTCAAGCTGCTAAATTGCCAGAAAGACAGTTTAAAAAAATAAATTCCTTCCAACTATTTCTTTTACATGTAAGTTGCCACAGCTGACAATTTGCCATTACCATTTCCCTGTCTATCAGTAGTACCATGATTACCATCATCTGACAGGCTTTGAATCTGGTAAACTCTTATCTACATTCAGGGTAACAACTTTACAAAATAATTAGTTGAAACAAAAAGTTCTTTATCGCTTCAGAGATATGCAGAAACCAAAATCAAGTTTTGCTTTACATCCTTACCAAATCCCTCATCCACATGCAAACATTTAACTACTTATGAGTTACAAACATATATTTAAAAAAAATGTCACTGCATATGCTAGCCTAGACCACATGATTTGACTTTTACCAAGCAGCAAGAGATGGGTGTAAAAATCACTGAGGATTTAAATGTCCTGATTTTGAAATTTTAATATGAAATGGTTTTAGAAAGCTGAGAAACTTTGGTCAGTTTCAGTGATATCATACCCATGTTAAAATAGCCTAGCAAATGAGCAATCCACTTTCCTTTTTTACTTAGAAATTCCATTTCCTAACAGCAATAATACAGTCCAGACAGTGCATTTCCCAGGTGATAAGTCACTTGGTCTTTTGCCCTCCTGTGTCTCAATATGAAAAGCAAACAGTAACTGCCCAGAAAACCGGCATGTTCCTGAGAGCAGTCCTAGAGAGCCTTCCAAGAAACAGAATAATGTGGAATAGTTTTGCTTTTGTTAGCAGCTAGTTTCCTGCCAGTGTGTATGGAGTCAATAGCAAAGGGTACAGTGACACCAACGTTCTTTCAAAGATGGGATGTGATTTAAGTGAAGATATTTCTGCTTTTACAAAGCAATTTTCAAACCTTACATTGAATTATGTTGTCTTAAACAGGTTTTGGGGATCATAGATGACTAACGTATACATTTTATTTATAGCTTCCTACTTTATCTTGCATGTAGAAGGTAGTTTCATAACTAAAATCATAAAAGCAGATAACTGTTACCAGCTTCCTCACCCAAGATGGACCCTCATCTTAACTTCCTATTATTCCAGGATCTATACATAGCTAAAATAGGTGATTATTTCCTTGCCTTAGGAGTAGGGTCTTTTTCCAGACCAGTGGGTGAAGGAGATGAATACTGGGCCACGGTACAGAATTTTAACTAACTACCTCAGTTAGTTCCACTTGGAAAGGGAGGTTGTTCATAACTCTGAACAAAACATTATGGTTGTTCTTTCACAAGTTTACAACTGAACATTGACTTAATGCAGGTTTGAAACTTTACTATGCAGAAGAAAAATGCTTTTTAAATTTAAATGAAATAAGCATAGAAAGTTTCCTTACCTTGTCAAATCTTTTTTAAACTTTCCCTTTAAATTTTAGTAGTTTACATTTAACTGTACTGTACAGTATTTGCTTTATTTGTCTCTGCTGCTGCCTGATTGCATACTTCCAGTTCCAAATGATGTGTGTGTTTGACTGGTCAGTTCGTAACTTTGATGTTTGTAACTCAGAGCTTCTACTGTAATCTCAAAAAGGGATGGATTTCCCGAACTATTTTTATGTCCCAGACCACAGAAGCCACAAACTGTATGGAAAATAAATAAAATTTGAGGCAAAAGAGAATCTATTAGAATTGTCAAGATGACTTCATTATCCCCCAAAATAATGGAGGTTCAGATTAGCATTAAACCAAAAGAGTATTACATTTATATTAGAAAGGTCCATATGAGGATGGAGATCCTCCAATTAGTAGTTCATTCAGCATGCCCAAGAGACTTACTGGCAAAATGCATGCACTCTGTTGTGTGTGGTGAGGAATTCATTATTACATTGTTCTTATAAGAGGGACAAGGGGGGGTGAGGTAATATCTTTTATTGGACTAACTTCTGTTAGTAAAAGAGACAAGCCACGGAGCTCGAAAGCTTGAAGAAGTTGGTCCAATAAAAGGTATTTCTTCACCCATCTTGTCTCTTGTATGCTGGGACCAACATGGCTAGAGCACCACTCCAAACATTATTTTTATAAAACATTTACATAGCACCATAAATTTACACAGCATTTTACAAATTAAGTTCCTGATCCTGCAGACACTTGTGAATATGCTTAACTTTGTTAGGCCTATGCAAAGGTGTTTACAGAGGCTATAGATAAGACAAGAGCCCTGCCCTAACAAGCTTACAATCTAAATATGCTTTAAATTGAAAGATGCTGCAAGACATACAACCTAGGCAGAAGGTTGTGTAGTCACAAAGGCTCCTAACTTCCGCTGATTTCAGTGGAATTTAGAAGCCCAAATATCTTTGCGGATTTAGGACTAACATCAGGACTTGAGACAATAATAAATGTTGAGAGTGCAATGCAGTACTGAATGAGAGGCACATGTTATGTGCTGTTAGGCCTTGTCTAAACTACAACAGGTCATGCTAGAAAATAATTCCTTGAAACTTTTTAAAAATCAGGGTTTTTTAACTAGGATGGTTTTACCCCTCTTCTGGTTTAGTAGGTTAATGACTGTTAAGTTTTCAAGAATCATTTAAACTACATTGTGCCCTTTTCAGAGTAGGGACAACTTGTGTGAGTGTCAAGATGCAAGGTAAATGTGCTGTAAGCACTCTTCAAAAAGAGAGTAATAAAAGACCTACTTGCTTGCATCCAGGTCAACAAGTTCCTCAATAAACTCAACTCTAATGATCAAACCAGCAATGCAGACAGTACAAGAGAAAATGCAGACAGTACAAGAGAATGTTAACAATTTATGCATAAAGATTATGGTTTAATTCACTAAACTGTCACTCTAGCTCCTTTTCCCAAAGCTAACTCCAGATTACAGCCCTTAGTGTCATGAAAGCTGAGATTCTGATGACAATCTTTTGTCATCAATAATGGGGGCTTTCAATAAAACAGCAAATACCATGAGATCTGTAATAAAATCATGAGTAGACAACTCTGAATTATATACAAATCTGCTCATCTCAGAAGAAAAACAGAGATAACAAAAAATATGAAATCTGCAAAGGGAGCATTTCAGGCATCCCTGTTGCACAATATATTGACCCATTCCTTCCAGACTAGTTTTTCACTTGGTAATGTGAAGAAGCTATTTTTATGTAAAATAGTATTCACAGATATCCATGTGAATTGCAAATTCTCCTTCAGATTGACTGCTTATGACCATTATTTCCTTTTTGCAAAAAATGTGCACAAACAGGTTTGTTTGCATGAATATTTGGGGAACGACTCTTCAAATAAATGCCCACGCATGAACTTGTATAAACAAAGCATTATGACTCATTTTTTCCTTATATCTTATTCATTAATCACCAGCCCTCTGGGCAGGTTGTGTTTCTTCTGTATATGTACAACACATAATGTAATAGAGTTCCTGTTCTGATTGAGGACTTTAGGCACTATGACAATATAGATATTTCAGAATGAAAATTTATTTTCCTTTTTTTAAAAGTTTGTCACCGAGCAATGAAACACAAACAAATACCATATTATTTAAGTGAATGGTTACACACTGTGAATAACAAATGAAATGCTGAAGTAATCAGATATATACAGCCCAGAAGCTGAAATTTGTTCACATAAGTATTTGGTGAATACTTACACACAAAAAATGCATTCATGTAAATCAGGGTCAATTCAGCATAGCTCTGTTGAAGGCTGTGGAGCTATATTGCTTTACACCAGCTGAAAATCTGATCCTTTATTCACAATGAATAATTTGACCATCCCTATGTGTATTACTACTTGTTCACAGGCTTTCCTTGTGGTAGGGCAAGCCTGAGCCTGCAAGCCGATCCACACAGGTGGATCCCACTGAAGTATACTGGGGCTTTGTGCAGGTGCAAGAGTCCACATGTACAGCTCAGCTTTGTAGGATCAGGGTTTTTCTTAGGAAAGGTCTTGTTCATTGAGTATCAGCTAATTTGATAAAGAGAAAAGGCAATATGTAAAGTAGGCTATAGAATTTGACCTCTCTGTTCATTAAAATATATCAGCAAAAGTACTGATCCACCATTGTGTTTAATTTAACATGTCCTTGAATTTCTTGAGAAGGGTGTAAAGAAAGGATGACAATTTTCGCCTGAAAATTCAGTTAGCGGGTTCACTTAGAGGAAAGACTGGTTTCCTTTCAACATGTTCCCACTTAGACACCCAAAGAATTTTTTTTTAAGGCAGTGAAAACAGAAGGGCTACAGTTCAGTTAGTTTGTTCATGTTTGGAGTCTAAACTTTAAGCTTTAATGGGTTGAGTTTTTTCTAATCATTAATAAAGATATTTATCATAATATTTTAAGAGGCTATTTTTTTCAACCAAAGGTTTGGGCAGATCACAGATCTGTTCCTGTTGAGACACTTTCTTACAGTTCTAAGTAAATAAAGCCATACTAAACAAATGCTTGATGCTTTCCATTTAAATCTCATTACAGCTGAACTTTTCTTATGTCATTGACCACAGAGTGAGATTCCTCATTTAACTGATTTTAAAGGGATTTAAAAATTCTATTGTGCAGTGAATGGAGGTCTCAATATTTGAGACTGAGTGGATTTACACACTTTGTTTTTTGGTACCAGTATGACTATATTGATTAGGGGTGAGATTTTTTTACTGACTTATACTGGTACAACCCATAATGTGAACATAGTTATGCCAGTATATCTTATTCCCTTCCCTTATGGGAATAGCTACACTGGTCTAAGCACCTTTGTTGAATGCAGTTTTATCGAGAAAGAGAGACTGTGTGTGTGTGTGTGTGTGTGTGTGTGTGTGTGTGTGTGTGTGTGTGTGTGTACACATACGTGTACTGAAGTGGAGACTGAAGTGTGCTTTTCACAAAATTATCACCCAAGTGGTCAAGCACCATAAATAAATAATCTTGAACTAAATAAGTAATCACTTGTGATCATTAAGTCCATACTATCAAAGTGATTGCTTATTGCAGTGTTTCCTGCCATGATAATGCTCTAAGGTTAATCAGTTAGAGGGTGAGATGAGAAAGCATTAGGTAGAAAGATTGAAAAGAAAAAACAGAAAGAATTGAAGTGGAAGATGGATGTGTGACGCTAGTAGACCAGGTGCCATCTCTTGCCAAGACTGTAGGCATCATCTGAGCATGGACAAATTCATAGCTGAAAACCAGTTCACTTGTACGTTAGTCTTGTTCAAGATAGATGTTAGATTTGTAAGAATGTACTTAGTATTTAAACTCTCTATAAAATGTTTGTAAATTGCTGCATGCTGATACATTACAAGTAAGATTAATGTCTGTATTATATGCTATAAAATAGTATGTTTTTTTTGCTTTGTAATAGAGTCAGTGAAAATAGCTGCTCTGAACTTGTGAACTCATGCAGGAGGCGTGGTTCCCCTGCCCATCAAGAAGCACTATCAAAACTAAATGAGCCATTTTGGAATATCATGATACAAAGACTGATTTAGTGATTTAGTTTTAATCGCACTGTTAAACGACAATAGGCTACCAACTTAAATTTATTATAAATATTTGTAGATTTTTTTCTACATTTTCAAATATATTGATTTCAATTACAACACAGAATACAAAGTGTAGTGTGCTCACTTCATATTATTTTTGATTACATGGTTCTATATTTGTAAGTTGCACTTTCACGATAGAGATTGCACTACAGAGCTTGTATGAGGTGAATTGAAAAATACTATTTCTTTTGTTTATCTTTTTATAGTACAAATATTTGTAATAAAATAATATAAAGTGAGCACTGTACATTTTGTAATTGAAACCAATATATTTGAAAATGTAGAAAACTGCCAAAAATATTTAAAGAAATGGTATGCTATTGTTTAACAGTGCGATTAAAATTGCAATTAATCACAATTATTTTTTTAATCTTGCAGTTAATGGTGTTAAGTTTTTTACTCATTTGATAGCCCTAGTTATAACAAAGCTCCACTGCACTTAACAGCATGTTTGCTCTCTTGCTTCCTGTGAAACTTTGAATAGTTGGAATAATATATATAAAACTGCACAAATAATGCAGCACAGTAAATACCAGGTTGATTTTTGAATCAGCGATTAGGACACACTTTTTTCATGATACAAATGTTACTGAAATGAACAGAACACTTGCAAAATTGATTTCACTTGTGCTGTATATTAAAAAAATGTGGTAATGCTGTGCACAGAGCACAGCATAGAGATGGAATTGCTGACCGCCCAAAGATTCAAGGCTGCCTAAAATGGCTATAGCACTCCTTTTTATTCACTGCACTTGCAATTTCTTATTTGTATTTCTCCACCTAATTCCAGTGTTACTTTCATACACAGTTGGTTTCTTTTATCATATAGATAGATTGCTGAATAGTTGCATAACAGTCAGGTGTTCTGACATATCAGATATTGCTATTTATATCTATGGAGTCTTTGTCATTGGAAAGTTTCTACTTAAAGTGTGGCTGTACTGAGAAAAGTGTCTATAAAAATGACATCATGAGTTTAAAACTTATTCTCTCTTGGTGATGTCTCTATTCCTCTAACATCCACCACTAGCAGAAAACCTGGAATCTGCAAATCAAGCTGTGTTCCAGCTTGTCAAGGAATCACCATGAATAAGAAAGTGCCATTCCTGCAGACGTAAGCACATGCATAACTTTACTCACGTGAATTACCCTATTGCGTTCAGTACATTCTTTGTGCTATACCTTCAACACGATATATTCAAACTTTAAAGTGCAGTAATAACAGATCTCAAACAATATATTTCTAGAGAAGGGCTAGCTTAAAAAGAAATTAACCTTAGTAAGGGGTCTGTTCTGTTATGGCTATTATAATGGACGTTGTATACTGTAATGGACTTGAGTCACAGCATACACCCTTAAGCTGACACTCCAATAACTCTACTTTAGGAAGTTACTTAGACTAATATCAATGTCTCTTGCTATAATAAATCATGAAATGCAGACTTTTCAAGCAAAGTTGAACACCAAACGTTAAAAACAAAACAAAACAAAATCCAATGCAGCCATAACAGATTGAGTATTTTTAAGATTAGATTGCTGTAAATCTTTCTAAATGAGTGTATGCCCTCTGCTGACACATACCTGTATTACTAGTAATGAATAGATTGCATGTTACAGTCTGAACAATCTTGAATGCTATGTGCACAGTACTACTGTATAAACAGTTTTTAGTTCAATTAAAAAAATCTGCTGGGAGACTCACCTACATATGTAATATGAATGTCTCTTCTGCACATAATAAATTGATGTGTGGTTATATTTGCCTATGTAATCAGAAAAATATAGCAAATGGTATTACTTGTGCTGGGTATACATACACTTGTGATTTGAATAGGTACTTGCTGAACATTTCATTCATTTGTGCTAACTTTAGTTTTTCTGTTCACGTTTGTGATTTTAGTGCTTGTTCAAGGTGCTATCTTAACCTAACTTTATCCACAAAGCAGATACAGCACAAGCAGTAACTGTAAATTCCCCATATCCTCTCAGTTTACTTCACGTTCTCAGATACCACAGGGAGGGGTGTGACATAAGAGCCTGATGAGATAGACCCTTGACCTGGAGAGACTCTTGGTCCTGGAGGGTGCCAATTGTGATGGTAATTGTTACAAAGTAGACCTGAGAAAACGGCTCATTTTTACAGTTTACCCAGCAGCCATCTGTTGACAAGTCATCCTCTAGTGCTCATAAAATTTAGGAGTGTGTTTTCAACCAACTTTAAACACTAACAAACTAGTTGATCATTCCTACCAGCTGGTACACGAGTTGAACAGGTGGCCTTCCCTCCAAGCTATCCAGTCCCCTTGTGGATATATATATACAGTTTCTCATTTTTGTGTTATAATAAAGTTTGCATGACAAAGACATGATATTCTGCTGTGAGTTAAAGGGACACTGTATGCAATGTTGTTGTAGCCATGCTGGTCCCAGGATATTAGAGAGACAAGGTGAATGAGGTAATATCTTCTATTGCACTAACTTCTATTGGTGAGATGGATAAGCTTTCAAGCTTGCACAGAGCTCTTCTCTTGTACAGGGATGCTGTCCATTAACTAATTTTAAAAATCAAACTTTGATAGAGCAGCCTTTAACAAGTATGTTGGGAATTTTGTTTAAAATGCAGTTTTAAAAAGTTTTATAAAGGATTCTCTACTTCCCTGCTGAAATTTGAGAGTTTTCAGCAAGGGACAGTGCGTGGGCTCAGTACTAACAACACCATTATTAAAACTGTGTGAGGGCTCAGAAAACATGGTTGGTTGATTTGTTTATAATCCAGAAATGCTTCTCCATACATGTACATTCGCTATCTGATCTCTGATATTGATACATTTGATTTCCTTTGGAATTTTGTAAGGTAATCAAGAGAAAAACACTGGTCCAACATGAGGAATAATATGTTGTCCCTGAAAAGAGGTTGTGTCAAGTAGGTAGAATAAAGAGCAAGAAAGCGTGCTTCTCCTATCCCTGTTTTCTTCAATGCATTTAGAGGAGTGTCTTCATGAGCTATTGAGGTCATATACCCACTTTTCAGGCTAGAGCAGCCTGAGGGTACTGATGTATCCATTTTTGCTCCTGTATTTCTTGCCTCCTAACCAATGTATGCTAGTGTGAGCATGTCACACTTGTGATTATGTCTCTGTACTGGCTTCCTATTCATTTTCAGATGTAATTCACATCATTGGTGATGGCTTTTAAAGTCCTGGATGATCAGTTTAAGGTCGGCTGGAAATCCCATAAACAAGGTGTTAAAGGCCCCACCTCAGGATAAAATCTACAGGTGAAATCCTGGACCCATCAAAGTCAGTGGCTAAACTCCCACTGATTTCAATGAGGCCAAGGCTTTATCCACCATGTCTGTCTTGCAAGAAAAGATCAAAGTATCTAACTATGGGACTCATGCATTTGAACTGGATGGGAATGCCTCTCCTCTTTTCCTCCCCCTTTTGGGTAAGAATGGAGATGACTTTAACTTTGAAGGCAGAAGTGTGAATTCCTCGTTTTCTATCCCAGCAACTCCTGCCAATAAGTTTACCTGCTACACTGTGCATCACCGAGAGGAAAGCATTAATTATATTTGGGTTTTTTGTTTTTTAATGGACATTAGAAATGAGTAAGTAGCACATTTGCATGCATTTTCTCATGTGTATAAGAACACTCTGAACTTGAAATCAAGTCTTTTTTTAAAAAGAATTAAAAGTATTTTTAGGTATTGTACCTGCCCTTGTGTTCCCTTGCAAGTTTATGGTTTCACAATCACTCTTTTCTGTTAGTAATTTTTTTCTTTCCCCTGTGTGAAAGACTGAAAGACCAGATCAACGGTGACACTGACTGTACAGAAATTGTTGTCAAATAAATAAACAAACTGGGAAATTGCCTTTTATCCAGTCTCTTTCCGTGAAAGTCTTTCTGAGTGGTACTTGTATCCAAGTCAGTTTAAAAATAAATCATAGGTGTTATTTTTTAGGTTAGTCTCCTTTTCTTTTGCAGAAGAAATTCTTGCATATGAGTTCTCATTTTGTTTTGTTCGCCATATCTTTAAATATGCTTATGCAGACCACAAAGGTCAAGGTGCTAAATAATTTGCATTCATTGCTGTTTTTCTGTAGTGCTGAAACTAGTATGAACAAAAGCAGTTAATGTCAAAACAGGATGATGGTACTGATTAAAAACCACTGACACTGGCTAAATGAGATGACAAAAATAAGATTGACAAATTTCCTGGCTAATTGAATAGATACTGTGGGTCAAATATTTCTTTTTCCACATAAAAAGACCTGGAAGGGGAGGTTTGACCTAAAAAATTCCACCCCAAAACTGTCTCATCTATTAATGAAATTCACCGCTACAAAGAAGCACAAGGTCTATGCATCACTTAACTCCCACCAGAACTCTATTTAGAGTACTTAAGGTGTTAGCTCTGCACAGGGTGTGTACTGTTGAGGTGCCCATCAAGCCTGCAACTGAAATAAATAATACTTATGGTAGTAAACACCTTGCTTAATAGTAAGTGTTGGCAGAACTAAGTCCAAAGGGAGCCTTGTGAGGCTTTTCTGTTCAGTGTCTGGTATTCTCTAGACATTTCCCCAGAATCTCTAATGGGTGTGTTTGTATTTTTTGTAGACCTCAACTGTAATATTCTTCCCCCCCAACCCCCAGCCTGGTTTGAGTTATTACTAGATCTCCCATTTCCATAAAGTCTGAGCTCTGTGTAATACTAGAATGAAGAAAATTGCTGAGGTGGATATATGTTATAATAACTATGTACTCAGCCTGAAGTTTTTTAATTTAGGTATCATTGCCTAGGAGATGTTTGCTGTTTTGTGCTTTAGTTGTACTAACAACAAAGTTTAGTCTGTTGCTGGCTGCAGCCTGTTTTCTGCTGCTCACTGCTAAGCCCACAAAGTGTTGTTGAGGTAGGATTTAGCTATAAAATGTTGGTTTCAGTCCAATATGTACATCTGGCTTGCTCAGTAAGTGTACTTCTGCAGCAATAAAACAGTAGAAAGAGGGAGGGAAATGGAATAAAGTGACTGATGAGTAGAGATAGAATCTGAAGAAAAATAAGGGTCAGCAAAATTAACCCGTTATCCCCACAACTTCTCATCTACTGGAGATCAGTTTTCCATGTGTATACTGGAAGGAAAATCAAACTTCTATTACAGACTATAGTGTGTCTCAAGCTTTTGTCATGTCCCTACATTTTTATTAGATATTTTTCCTGTATTTTATTTTGCAGGGGACTATTATTTATCCTATGAGAATTAATGCTGATGTTTCAGAAGGACAATAGAGAACTGATATGTTTCAGTCAAAGGGTTTGTGCATTCTGAAGCTGTCATGGTTTTATTGTTTCTTTATACAACACATTTGAAGAATAGATGGATTGTCATCAGTGAAGTTCTCTAGAGAGCTATGAGATAGTTTACATCATAGCCATTTCAGCTTTCCTATTCAGATTGAGTGTTTGTAGGCATGGCTGCAAAAAATAAAAATACACTAAGAATCCTGCAGGAAGCTCTGGTCAGACCTGAATCTTAATGTAGTTCTCAGGCTCATCAAAGTCTAAGTCTATGGCTATATGACATCAGGTCATTAGGTAGCTTTAATCTTTAATACCTCTTTCTTAGTGATTCTGTTATAAACAAACTCAGGAGAACAAGTGGCTTTCCACCTGTACACTCAAAGTTGTTTGCTCATAGTCATCTCAGGCTCTTTTTTTAATCAGCTGCTGTAGACTGAATACAAATAACTAATACAAGTTAAAATCAAAGTATAGATTCAGTAGTCCAAATATTTAAACTTGGATGCCTAAAGTTAAATCCATGTTTAGGCATTGAAATAAGTGGCATGATTTTCTGTGGCGTTGAGCACTCGTTCCTTAACTTGAAGCCAATTAAAGTTGTGCATGCTCAGCCTTTCTGAGAATCAGGCCATTTCTGTTTAGCTGTTTAAAGATGGAATTAGATATCTCGTTTTAGACAGACAAGCTTGAATATTTTGACCAATGATCTTAAAATCTATAATCTCAAGTGATGAAATCTTCTCCTTCATAACCGTTAGGTTACAACAGTTTTCCTGTGAGACACTTGAATTCCTGTTTTTAAGGGTCAGAAAACAAGAGGGCAGGATGATATCCTGAGCAGAGCATGTTACAGATAATGCTCTTCCTGTAACAGTGATTATCCTTTATATTCATTCTTCCTCTGAAATGAAAACGGTTCAGTTTGCCATTTGTTGTCCATCTATGTTGACAGAACTGCAAATTAACTGGAAGAAAATCCCACCAGTTGTATGCATTTTTATAATTGCTTTGGGTATTCCTGCAGTAGCACTAAACAAGGTAAGCTGTAAAGAAGCTTTATTCTATAATATGTAATATAAAATTATTTTGTTTATATTCTAGTTTATTTCAGAAAACTTCCTGTTATACAGGTAATATAGAAGTATTTGGTGAACTAGCACCTCAAAATCTAAAAGACAAAACAGTAGTAAAATGCTTTGTGTTAACAAGTCATCTTGCATGATGGTTCTGACTTGTATTAATTTTTGGTACATTCTATTTTAAACTTGGCTATAATAGTCCATTAAAGTACTTCCCCTTGAAATGCACCAGTATCTCAAGGTTGTTGCAATTTACTTGCTACATTTTCCAGGGTACAAAACACTGCTAGAGACAAATTTTTTCTCAGAGAAAGTGAGTTACCATCTAAATCCAGATTCTAAGTATTTTTGGCAGCTGTTGTTTTGCCAACAACCAAGAAGAATTACATATTTCTGCTTTTCCCAGAGTTTGTTTTATAATTAATATACATGTTAAAACATTTTCATTTATAAAAATATTTACACTGTACTCCTATCAAACTTGTAGTTGCTAACTTAACTTTTTTTTAAATGGCTGCTTTATAACAAAACTAAAAGAAGCTTTTCTTTGCTTGTGAAAGAATCAATCTGTCTTCACATAATCAAGACAGAAAGGACACAGTGTTGTAACAAAGCTGTCAGCTTTTGTATATATAGTCTAGTTTGGATTCTGGTCAGATATATGTAGCTTAGGCTTAATTCTAGCTGTATTGTATACTCCGTGGAACATATGGCAAATCAGTTTCTATTAAGATCAAATAAAAATGAAAGTTTAGGAACACAAACTTCTTAGATGAAATGTTTATAAGTAAGGATTTTAAACAGGAAAACATTTTAAGTAATTATATTAAGTCCATGATGTAAAACACAAATTGTACCATAGATTCTAAATAGATTGAACTAAAGCCAGGTGAATAATTTTTAGCAAATAATGTATTAGGCCTCCTTTTTAGTTTGTGAGATGCCTACAAGTAGCTTGTAATTTTCTTGAACTCATTATTTACCGAATAATTTAGACAAATGCTTCAAAGGTCTGTAGACCATTGCTGAGCAGTTCGTTGTGATTACAGTATTTCATATTCAAAACTCAAGCTATCTTGGTTGGTATTGATTGGACATATGTAAGTCAGATGTTATTGTTTCTGTTCCCTGACTGGACAAGCATAACCTTTAGATTCAGGTTTCTGGTGCAAATCCATTCAAAATTCATTTTCAATTAATTTTTTTGTATTTACTTCAAATATTCTTGCTAGTAAATTTTGTTAGCTTTCTGCAAATATTCTAGCAAACACATGAGGGGATGAACACAACAAAACAAATGTAATTTTTATTAGAATATTGAAATATTTAAGTTTTCACCAGTTGTAGTTTTCAAAACATAAATGTATGTAATTAAGTAGGACATGTAAACAGATTACACCTTTTTAATATTGCATGGAAATGGATCACAGACTGATGGGAAGAGCATATCCATTTTTGTTCACATGAGGGTAGTTAAACACTCAATAAATGTACTAGAGCTAGGCACTGATTAAATATTAAGATGCCACAGTTATATTAGTTTTACTCAGACAGCTTTAAATGATATCACATTACGCATTTGCCATATTTTGTGCCTATAGTAAAGCTGCCCCTTGGTAGAGGAACAAAAGTGAAAAATAACTAGTAGGGAAATGTACTTCCCTACATCTGACTATTCCAAGCCCTCCTGTCTCCTCTCATATCCCTTATCTCCTGCTCCCCCATCAAGTATTCCATCTATGTTCTTTTAGTCCTCTTACATCTGCGTAGTTCCCTTGGTTTCTTGCTCATCTACATTCCCTCCCCATCACCAGCCTTCTAGCCTAAGCTCTGGCTGAACGGGATGACAGCCAAATAATAATAAAAAAGAACCAATCTTGACTGATGACTTGACTAAGGACTGACTAAGGACTTGGTACACCTGACTAAGGCCTTGGTAATTGTTTGTCCCAAGAGCAACCCAAGTCATAGGTCTCTGCTTAAGAGATTTTAGCCAAATAAATTGTTGGGAGTAAGCGCTCCACAGGAACCATCTTAATGTAGGCACCCTGTACTTCAGGGGCCTTGGAACTTAATTGGGAGTTTTACAGTTGGGAAGATCCTGGGAGACTAAAATTCCCATGATGCCTTGGGGAAAAAGGAGAGAGAGAGAATTCCCCTTCCAGGGAGCTCAGAGAAAAAGCATGTGGGGACTCCATTTTGGTTTTGGGGGTGGAACACGGCCAAGGCTGGAAGCTGCTGCTGACTGCTGCTGAGGGTCCTGAAGCTTCTGCTGAGAGCTTGCTGGAGTTTTGATCGAGCAGGGAGCTTCGGAGGTTGGTGGCATTGCCCAAGCCAGAGCAGGGACTGAGCCTGAAGCTGACTGAGGTGGGCCTGCAGTGAAGGAGGTGTGAGTGCCCCCCTCTTCCCCCAACACACACACACTTTTTTGTTTGGGGCAGGGCTTGTAAAGGAAGGGGCACAGCAGAGGGACCTTGACTGGGCCTGAGAAGAGGCAGAGAGAGAGTCCCTTCAAGCAGGGCCAGGACTGCTGATATTCGGTTCGGCCAACTCCAAATCTTCAGCTTGATACCTTGGCTGAACTGATACACTGAACCAACAGAGTGCTGTCTCCTTCTTCAGATCTTCAAGCGCGCCCACGCATGTAAGGGGTTAGGGCTCTAAACTCCAGAGGTGGGGTAAATAGTGGCAGTGTAGATGCCAATTAGACAAGTTTCATTTATTACTTATACTATTTTTATTAATTGATTTATTCAACTGCCCATGTGGATTTAAAATAGTAGTGATGTTTAATTTCAGTCTGTTATGCCATATTTCCTTAATTTGTTAAGTAAAGGTGTGTTAACTCTAATTTAAGTATATTGGATGTCTAGTTTGCATAATTGCAATTGTTGAGTTAGACCTATGTCTCAGATTATTATAATTATTAGACTAGGTTTAGTCCTGGAAGCTTCCAAAGCATGCTATTGAGCGTGTGCAGGGGCCAGCCAGGTGGAGGTACCGCCAATTTTAAATTCCTTTAGAAGTAAAGGGACTGCAGCAGAGGGGTGGATAAAGGATTCCCACCTACCCTACATCATCACTAGGATACTCAGGATCTCCTTTGTTGTCAGCAACCTTAGGCGCCCATGCGCACCAGTGAGTGTTGCCTGCTCCCAAGTAACCCAGAAAAAGAAGGGGGTTACATTAATAACCATGTACACCTGTAAGGTAGACTTTCAGCTAGAATAATATTTGCTCTCATTTCACATATCCTATTCACAAGCGTTGTAACCATGAAATAAACTAACTTCATATTATACATGTGTTGACTAATATATGCGGGCTAGCATACATATATATATTATGTTGCTAATATTACCTGCCATATATATTCCAAACATTTCAGTATACATATTAAATATATCAGTTATATAGTCCAAATTGGCCTGTACCTTTATTGTAATCCTGTTCACTTATTCTAAGTATTCCATAACGCCTTGCATTAGCTGGAGTAAGAACTGGCTTAAGTAAATAGGAAAACTGTCAGGATCAGGACGTATAATAGTTTCTTCATAGCAACAGAAAAGGAGTTACCCTCACAAACATATTTATTCTAGAAAAAGCCTAGGAGATGTTTTCACACCTCTTAGTACCTGGAATGCATGTGCTCAGAACAAAGATAAGGCTAAATCATGACCTAGAATGCATGGGTTCAGAACAAAAGATAAAAGGGTACACCATGGTACCAGAAACAAACAAGGTAAAAAGCTGATTGTGTCCCGTTTCATTAGAAGTATATAGTACCTTTTACTGGCAAGCAAGTAGGATATAAAAAGATGGCATAGGAATATAATGCTGGGGAGCACACTGTGTAAGGTGAATGTAACATTGGTGCACAGGACTGCTCTTTGGAGACTGCTATTGTACAGAGCCTTTTTTCTGTATCCTAATAATAAGCCTGATTGACATTGGTTACTTGGACTCTTGAGTATATTTCATGACAAAAAAAGAACCAAAGTGTAGTCAAGTAATGCAATTTTTCAACACCTGCCATTCAAAAAACTGTTAAGAAAACATTAAGTTTGCAAAATTACATATTTCAAAGTCAGGAAAATAATTTCTTGATCAGTGACAGCTAATAAGCAAATACTTTGCAACCCTTTGGATGACTCTTGGATCAGTACTCTGTTGGATATTGCAATATATGAAAGACTCGCTAGACAAGGTGAATTGATCATTCTGAGATCACTACTGCAATTTGATAATTAGTTGAGGACTCCCGTTGACTCATAAACCATATGTGCACTTGTGATAGATGTGTTGGGGACTTGTATGTATGATATGTAAAGAGGATGTAGAGTTTTGTTCTATTTAGGATCTGTCTGCCTGCATAGGTGCTGGAACTAGGGGTCCTGTGGGAGCTACCACACCCCGTGGCTTGAAGTGGTTTCCATTATATACAGGGTTTACAGTTTGGTTCAATGGCTCCCAGCATGCCCACTGTAAAAATTGTTCCAGCACCCCAGTTTGTCTGTCTCTAACTGCTTAATTTAGTGAATTTCTTCAATCATAAGGGCAAAACCTGGACTCAAAACCTAGCCTGAGTATTTGAGCACTATGTTGGAGAAATCCATCCAAATGATGGGAAGTAACTTCATGGCAGGTACTGCAGCCTTGACCCTCAGATCTGCTGACTGCGCCTCCTCTGTCTGGAGAATAACCAGTGGATCCATGCTGCTGTAATTCCACCATCCAGTTTCCCAGCTGACCAGCACCATAGCACAATTAAGCCCTTCGTGACTCCTACTGTTGTTGTTTATTAATATGCATTTGATAGAATCTAGAGGGTCCACCAAGATTGGAGTGTCATTATCCCGTACAAACACACAGAGACACATAGCAGTCCTTGAGCAGAAGAGATTACATTGTAAATAGACAAAAAAAAAAAAAAAGGGTGGAAGAATGGGGAACTGAGGCACAGAAACACAGGTGTTTTTCAAAACCACTTAGAATTGGCTTAATGCTGCTACCACTAAAGTCAATAGTAAAATTCTCATTGACTCCTAACTGCTCTTGAAAATCACACTCTAAGTGTCTTGCCCAAAGTCACACATGAAATCTGTAGGAGAGCCAAGAATTGAACCCAGATCACCTGCATGGAGATGGCTGAAATTTGGGATTTCTAGTTTCTGGGAAATTTTTTATATTTTGAAATTTGGTTGTGTTGTGATTCAGAATGAAACCATTTTTTTTTTGTAATTTCCTGCAAACTGGAAATTCCAAAGAAAAAGTTATTTCAGCAAGACCGCCACAAGGTATTTTCAAATAAAATATGTTCCCTGGGACTCCCAAAGCCACTGACTTATATTTGTAAGATTTAAACATATGTAATGTCACAGAAGACTAATAAAGTATAAGACATTATGCTGAAACTAGTCAGTGCTAAAATTTGACTAAATATGAGCACTAACCTTAGTCTAAAGTGCACTAAAAATGTAATCCAAGGATTTCAATATTTTTTTTTACTAGTGTTATTTTATACTCTGGCCTCAATGCAATATTCTAATACAACCTACCTCCAACAGTTTTGACATTTTTTGGCTAAGAGTAAATCTCTGTACTGCTCAGCAACTTTTGTATTTATTTCAGTTATTATAGTTCATCAGTAAGAAAAATGGATATTGTTTTAGGCCCCAAGTCAACAAAGCACTTAAGCAAGTGCACAAGCAAAAGTCATAATTTTAGGTTCCTATGTGTTGTGAAAACAGGACTTAGTTTCCTACGTCACTTAAGGGCTTTTGGAAATTTTAGCCTATGTCACAAAGACGATTGCAAAGTACAGGAGATAAAATGCACTATTTTCTTATTTCTAGATGTCTTCAAGTCTAATAATAGCCCATTACTCTCTCTTCTAAGAAGATGGCAGTTTTAAAGTTCAAATTCAAAATGCATTCAAAATGACAACCGGGAAGAATATGACCTTTGATGTCTGATTATGTTATGTTCTTTGGGGGGAATAGGGGGGTTACATTGTATTTTAAGTGCACACTTGTCTTTCAGCTGAACAAATAATTTATAAAATGAATGACACTTTTTTATACGAATATATTTAAAAAAAACGAACTCTAAAAAGAATCACTTTAAAATCTGTAACTAAGGCAACCAGACAACAGGACTAGGAACATAAAAATAGTACAAGAGCTCTTTAAATAGTTTTTAAAATCTCTTCTGTAAAATATCTGGTATAAGCAAAGCATATGAAGGTGTGATAGAGTATAAAGATTTTATTGGCATTTTAAAAGATCTACATATTTTAATTTAATTTAACATAATTTAACTTTTTGGAGCATATGCTTGTCATCACAAGGAGGTCTTAATACAATTAATATGCCAGACCATCACATATACTCTATATTGTCTGTGAGAACCTCAGTGTATTAAAAAAAATCAATAAAAATACTGTACATATACAATTTATCCAAAAGAACTATGCAGACATAAAAAAGGCACCAGATTCTTTTAAAAACACTATTTTTTTTTTCATTCAGTTGCTAAAAACAAAATAGACCACAACACTCAACTTACTTTGTAGTCAAAGAAAGCCACAAAGGATAGAGAAAAAGACTGGATGAAATCCTGGCCCCATTGAAGTCAATAGGAAGTTTTGCTTAATGCCTTTATGCCAATATGAACATCAAATAATGCGTAACAGATGGCATGGAAGAGAGTGGATGCTAAAGTGAAATAAAAAAAATGAGAGCCTCAGTCATAATTAACATACATGTTCTTAATAAATAACTTTAAAACACACCTACTATATGGAGAAACTGTTACCACAAAGAGGATGAAGGGAGAGCCAAAAAGTTGCAAATAGGGAAGGTAATGTGCTAGTTTGTTTTCTCAGTCGTAACCTACAAATGTTATGACTTGCTGAATCATAAAAGTCTAGATGAGATCTTAAAGAGAATAGGCTGCAATTTTAATAAGTAATTTATTTAAGTTTGGTCTTTCTGCCATTCTCCCTCCAGTCCACCTGGGCTTTATCTGGTTTTAGCACATATATGTCTAATTTGAAAGGACTTAAAGAAGGCTCTCTTGACACTTGTGTTTAATTGTCTAAGATACTGTTCAAAACACATCATTATCCTCTTTTCAAATATGTCTTTAGCAATATTTCTTTTAAATGTTAGTGTTTCTTTGGCATGATGATCTGTGTATTTCCAGTTCAGAACAGTTCCAGAAAAGAAATCATATGCATTTTCAGAAAGTGATCCTTCACTGACAAGTCTGATGTGACTTCTAACATAATTTTAAAAGAATATGAAAATTTTAAATTGGGTTTCTTGTGAAAGAGGGATTTGAGACTGTTTTCAATATTTTCTAGTTTATTTGGCTTCCAAAGTTTTATTTTTGATTAATAGCCAGGGCATAATATTAGAGTGGGTTGGGATGATAAATCAGAATTAATTGTGTATTGCAGAACAGTTTATAATAATAGTGTGTACTGTGTATATGTATTATTGTGACGATATATGCTCATCAATGCCCATTGGCAAAGGGGTCGCTGTCCATAACTACAACTGTTATCAGACTTGACAAACTCTTCCTTTTGCACTATGGTGGCTTATCTATTATTCTTATTAGATAGTCCTGACACTATGGCAAACTCCACTACACACAACACACAGTTGTCATAATATTTACCCAAAGAGTATCTTGTAAGGTATCGCATGAAAACTCTGGTAATTAATATTTGTGTGATATTTGCAGGGTTATCAAGTAAAAAGTTATCTAGGTGTGCTAGAAGTATGTTACTAAAATATGTTAAGACAAAACAGTCTAAGTAGAGCTGATAAACAATTTGTCCTAGATAAGGGAATGTTGTTTTGCCTGTTTCCATGTGTCTTCAACGTAAATTCAGCAAGATGATGCCAGAGACAGTGGAAGTTATATTTACATCTGACTCAACAGGAAAAACAAATTGAGAAAAGCATGATGAACACAGCATGGTGTCAGTTTCCTGGAACACAAGCACAGCTATGAAACACAGCCCAGAAGAAAAGCTTTATCTGGGGATACACTTCAAAAGAATACATTAAAAAAGTTTATTAGACTATAAGAAGAAGGGAAGAGAGAAACCCTTAGTTATCCTGATTCTGTGAACAGTGGGTCGTCTTGTCTGAGGGTGTGGAGATGCTGATAGTTTGATGGAAGTATTTACAAAAAAAAAAAAAAGGCTTCTTAACCAAAGATTGTAGCTGGCTAAAGAAAAGTTTTAGGGATTAGAAAGTGGGGTTTTTTTTAGTAACCATTCCTGTCTCTCTTTCTCTTGCTTAGTATCACTTAAATTCATGTTCTTTATTAATACATTTTGTCTCTCTTTCTCTTGCTTAGTATCACTTAAATTCATGTTCTAATATCTGTGATTGTCCAATGATGGGCACAGGACATTTCAGAGCGATACCTCTGGGTAACTTGGAACTGGGGTGCATAAGTGCATTGAATGTTACCTGCAAGGCAAGGTTTAGACTGTCAGAGTCCTGAGGAGTTTGCTGATGATACAGACAGAGTTGGGGAGCAGGGAGTTGTCACACAGTTTAAACTCCAGCAAAGCTCTCTTTTGCTGAGGCAGGAAGGCAACAGAGTGACAGTTTGGGGCTCTCTGAGGAGAGTGTCACAATATCACAGGTATAGGACTTTAGGCTATTAGATTAGATGGACCATAGGTTTGATCCAATATTGTAATTCTAGTCTCAGACAGTGATCAGCACCAGATGCTTCACAGGAAGATGCAAGAAACCCACACATGCAGATATGGGATAATCTGGACCTCCAGTGAAAATCTCCTAATTCTTATTAGTTAAATCTTAGTTTTCATCTTGAATTGTGGTGCTTCACAAATAGTGCTTTTTAGCTTCAAAATGCTTAATAAACATTAGTTACAGTTGTGACCCGTCGCGTGCCTAGGGCAGCCACCTGAAAATGCCAAGGTCAAAGCAGACTGTAAAAGGAGAGCAGATTCTCCCAGCGCTGGTGGGTGACACTGAAGGCAGGTTTCCCAACCAGCCCCAAACAGTGCTTCTGATTTCCCATACGTTATCAAGAAGCCCAAAATATAAATACACACAGCCCCCATTTACTGCATTTCCATCTCTGGCTCCCAATTAGCCACGAGGTCCAGTAAAGAGACCAGTTATTTAAACTCTATGCTCTTTACTAAAAGGGTTCCTCCTGACCCCAAAGGGTCAGCCACAGTACCACATCAATATATGTTTGGATCTTACCCAAAATACCATGCTGCCAGCCAATCCTTTAGTAACTAAAACTAAAGGTTTATTATAAAAAGAAAGAAACAAACCATAAGAGAAATGTTATAGGATTAAAGCAATCAGATACATACAAATGATTTGAAAGTCCATGTACATCAGGTTTCTAGAAGACTTGTGGAGTTTGCAGGCTTATATATTCCCTCTGGTACACATCCAGTACCTGGATGGTCTCAGTCCTTTGTTTCACAGCTTCAGTTCAGTTGTAGATGAGCTGATCCAGAGCTAGGTTGGTAGCTGAAGCTGAATCTTGACTGAAGACAAAATGGATTCCCAGGCCTCTGCCTTATATATCCTCTGGCCCCTGCCATGCTGTTTGTGGAATTTTACAGGAACCAAAATGGAGTCCAGAGTCACATGAGCAAGTCCTGGTGCCTCATCAGGTATACCTCTGGTTTTTCCCCCTGGGCACCTTGCATCTGTGAATGCCTCAATGGACCATTAAGCAGGCTATTGTTCTGCCGCCACCCTGTCTAGGGTGTGTCTCAGACAGCACAATCTGAAATACAGATATATCAAATATATCCATAACTTCCATTACACATATAACACATGAACATAAACACTATCATCTTACTTAGCATATCATAGCCTTTCTAACAGTACCTGACATGGCATATCTTACATGAATTATTATGATTTTGACATACTGATGTCACACAATATAATAAATGCCTCACCCCCCCCATCCACCTAGTGTGACAACAGTATTCCCATTTCATCCCTTCCTTCTGACAAACAGAGGTCCTTATCCTGCAAACATTGACACACATGCATGCATAACTTTAAACACATATGGCTATAGGGCCTGCAAAGAGTTACCCACGCACATATCCTTGCTCCTACAGGCAGCGGCACCAAAAGAGGGGGATGGCTGGGGTGAAGCCCCCTCCCCTCACTCCTGACACAGTTGGTAAAATTTTGTCCCCCAGCTGGTAGCGCTGCTGTGGCCTTGAAGGCAGCACAGTGCGGAGCTGGTGGGTCTTCTCCCCCTGCCCATAGAGAATGGCAGCAGAGGAGGAGTTTGGGCTGCTACCGCTGCCAGCTCGTGTGGGGTGGCGCTGCCTCTCTGGGACTTCCCACATGCTGGCCATGGGGGAAGGAGGATGCTGATGAGCTGGCTCTGGGGTGTCATAGGTTGGGGGATGCCGAGGAGCCGGCTCCGAAGCAATTGGTGGCCTGGGAAATGGTGCTTCCACAGCCAGGCATGTCTTCCCCCTTCCCACCCACCCTTTTCACCAGAGCCTGAATTCCACTGCCATCTTCTAGTAATGCCTGACGTGGCACAGATTGAGGCTGGCTCTGTCCCAGGCATTTGGCTGAAGTGAAGGGTCCAGCCTGGCTGCCAAGGGGTGCTAGCATGGAGTGAGGGCATGGTGCAGAAAAGCATCAGACCTGTGCAGCTATTCAACTTCATGGCTCAGGATCAGATCTGATAGGGCCCATCCTCCACTCCCCTTGACTTCGGTGACCAGATGTCCCAATTTTATAGGGACAGTTCCAATATTCGGGGCTTTGTCTTATATAGGCACCTATTACGCCCCTCCCCTGTCCTGATTTTTCACACTTGCTATTTGGTCACTCTACCCTTGACACACCCAACTCCAGCCCCTAAACCCTTTCCTTCCTTCCTCAGGGTGTCCAGCCCAATCTCCTTTCTCCACCCTGATACTATTCAGTACAATTTAGGAAAATATTCAGTAAATTTTTTTAGATTTCATCCTCTCTCTCCCCTTTCCCCTGCTTATGACCCAAGTGGCTCCACTGTCACATGTAATCCCATTGAAATTGGAGCACTTTGCCGGACCTGGTATATATGTTGGGTATTTTAATTGAATTCTGGATCTCTTAATTTGCCATATACCTGTATATAAAAGTAAAAAGTGCTTTGCATTATTGAAAACTTTGCTTTAGGGATGGATGGGAAATGCTATGTATTAAAGAGAAACAAGAGCACTGGGAGGACAACACATTTTAAGAGGTAGGTCCTACTGCTTGCTCACTGAAAGCACGAAGCATAACCATTTGCACAAGTTCCTTTTGATTTTTTGTAAAACAAATCCTTGATTGATTTTTGTAAAAACTGCATTTAGTGAGTGTAATTTTTCAAAGGAGAAGAAAAGCTTAAGTCCTAAATATTTAATAGACTTCAGGGAGTACTGATATTAAATTGCATGATATTTCTTTTTATAGTGGAAGCTCAGTGGGAATATTTCAGCTTTATCATTTTTTACAGGAGACCATAGAGAGCAGGGTAACGGAAAGAGTTTTTTGACCTAAAAGGGCCTGATTTTCAAAAGGTCAGGCATGAAATTGCATATGCAGAAAAGTACATGCCTAATATTGAGCCTAATATGCTCATGCAACTACTCTGATTGAATAAGTAATTCAGGTAATTTATACATTAAAAATAATCAGTTAGACTAAGTGGACATATGCATGCCCAAAACCTGCATTGCATAGACAAAAACAGTAATTGCATGTGTAAATTAGATGCCCTATATGGCATACTTGATTTTTTAAAATGGGTCACTTTGTAGATAGAAACATCCTTGATTTTCATGCTTACTTTGGTTTATCATAATAAAAGACTACCCTGCTTCCCCTATGTGAAACAAACAAAAAGAAATGACCATGCAATTCCATTTGGTCCTTCAACTGAGGCATGCTTGCAAGTACAAATGCCCATATGCATGTGCCTCTTTCATTACTGTGATGCATTTATGAACATATTTGCATATGTAATTATGAACTTGACTTTTTAAAAATTGGGCCCAACACAATTGGGAATAATTAGACTATAATTAACTAGAGTGAAGAACACGGGGGGAAATGCTGCCTTATTCACATATTTAACAACTTGTCTTCACTATAATGTTAGCTTGAGGAATAAATTGAGTGTTAGCTCTAATCCAAAACCCATTCATGCACAAAAATCTTTCACATGAGTTGAGGTACATTAAACTCTAGCTAGCTGGCCCATGAGGTATGGATTGAAGTCTGAGAGCTGCAGATATTAGAGTGAGTAATACAGTAGGGATGCAGCTACAGTTTATAGCTGGAGTTAGCATAATTTACCAGATGCTAGTCCAATCACTCAGTGCTACTAATTAAATCTGTGTAGTTTGAGTGTAGTTTTGCAACTCTCACTTGTTTGGCTAAATCAGAGTGAAGTCATTGTTATATGTGCTTTCCACTAAACCGACCTCAGTATTTCTTTTGTATGAGTGATGTACCTGAATGTTTAAACACTTATTATTTTAACTGTATCACTAAATTGATAACCCTTAATCTGGGATATTGCAGATTATGTACTCTTTGTATTGTATGACTTTTGAACGAAACCTTGTACCTTTTGGATAATCTGTGCATCTTTGCCAGATGTACAGAAACTCTTTCCTTCAAAAACTCTGTATTTGATTATTTTATAACATTAGTTTTAATAAATTTTTTAAAACTGGAGCTATCTGTTGCTTAGCTGTAATGTTTACTAGGAGTATGCTACCCAGCCACTAGATGTCTCCTCTACTGTACAGCATTACAAACATGGTGTTGGTCCTGGTAAGAGTTCGTTAGAACTCAAGCTGTGTGGAACTCTGTTTATTTGTCTTTAGTTAATAGTTTTCTTTAGTAATCTCCTGCTTGAAAAGCACTGTGGCTCTCTATAGCATGACAAGCAGTGCAAGATCTTACTCCTCTCTGATTCCTCTCCATGTTACTGTGAGTCATGTTGTGTGTGTGTGTATGGGGGGGGGGGGGGAGGGAAATGTTCCCCCCACAACATAACACAAGTAGAAAGTGATTATTTGCTGTATTCTGGTAATTCACAAAAAGAGCTGTGTGCTGCCTGCACCTCCACTGGGAAGGAGGGTCCTTGCTCTGATGCTAAGAGGGGAAGCATGATGTGTACTGGAGGGAGGCAGGTAATGGGAGTAGCTGCAGAATTTGCACATATGCAACCTGCATGCTTAGATAGGGGCAGGGGTGCTGGCACACTGTATATTGAGGGTGCTGAGAGTCATTGAACCAAACTTTAAATCCTGTATATGATGGAAACCACTTCGACCACTGTGGCAGCACCCCCAATTCCAGCACTTGTGGGTAGAGGGGCTCTGCTGTGGTGACACAGTTCCAGTTTTAATTGGTGACAACAGCATTCCCAGCCAGTGAATGAGACAAGCTCCTGCTGTGATGCAGAACACCTACACCGTCCCTCCACCCGCTACTACCCAGGGTAGTTATTTAAAACTTTCCACGTGCTCTCGCAACTGCTGCCTTCAAATGTGCAAGTAACTTTCCCCTCAGTGAAAACGCTCCTTCTCCCCACTCCCATTGTCTTCAGTACGACAGACACCAACCTGACCCGCAGCAGCAGGGCAGGGGGGTGGATTTGGTGCGTGGCTTGCGACTGGCGAGCTCGCCAGGAAACGTTTGAAAGTGGGGAGCGGGGAGGCTGAAGAGGTTCGGGTCGGCAGAGGCACGACGTGGGGTAGGGGAATGGGGATCCTGCAAGGGACGGACTGGGCAGTGAAGGGGCGGCAGAGACTTGGGAGAGCCCGAATAGGATGTAGGGAAATGTGAAGAGCAGGCAGGGTAATGTGGGGGTGGGGGAGGGAGTCTGTGGGTGACTGAGGGGATGCTGGTGGCTGGAAGAGAGCGGAACCGCGGGGCAACAGTGCGGAGCAGGCTGGGGGGGGAGAAGGGCGGGCGAGATGGGGACCAGGAGCACGGGGAGGGCCCACACAGCTGAGAGGCCTTGGCGAGACGCGCCGCGAGCGCTGGACGCAGAAGCAGCGGCTCCGCCCTGGGGTTGGGCAAGCACCGAGCAGGGGTCCCGCTGCTGCCCCGGGGCTGCGCGGCTCGCGTGGTACGTGGGCGGCAATGACACGTGGAAAGTGACAGGCCGCCGCCGGCCGGGCCACGGGGCAGCTCCGAGCAGCCCGTGCGGGGGGCCGGGGACGCGCCGCTGGCTGGGCTCGGGACGGGGGCGTCAAGCTCCGGGCTCATAGCAGGGGCTGGGCTTGTCCCCCGCGGCGCTTCCGGCCTTCCTCTTTGCACCGGGTAGGGCAGCCCAGGCCCTGGCACTCCTCCCCTCCCCTCCCCTCCGGCCCAGCCGCCCGGGAAGGGGGGAGAGCCTGGAAGCGGGGGTTGCAGCCGGCGGGGCGGGGAAAACGGAGCGGCCGGGCGGAGCCGAGTCCTTTCGGGAACGGGGGGCGGGGCGGGCCGGGCTGCTTCCCCTCCAGGCCCCAGAGCAGGAGCCGCTGCTGCCAGTTGCGTAAAAGCAGGAGCCGGGAGCCGCAACACCATGCCGCCCTGACCGGCCGCGTCTTCAGCTCGCCGTGTGCCGCCGCCGAGGTGAGTGCCGGCCCTGCCAGGCCCGGCCGCGCCGCCCCAGGGTCCCTCTGCCCCCAGCTCCGTCCAGCTGCCCCACCGCTGACTTCCCTCTTCCCCCTCGCCGCCCCAGCTCTGTGCAGCTGTCCCCCTGCTGGCCTTCCCCCTCGGCCCCCCAGCTCTGTGCAGCTGCCCCATTGTTGGTTTCACTTTTTGCCCTGGCTTCCTTATCCCAGCCCTACTGCCCACTTCCCCAGCACCCCATGTTATTTATCTCACCACTGAGCCTGTGTACCCCATTTTCCTCTGCATAGTGTTCACTCACCGCCTCCTTTCCCTTTGCGGCCGGTACCTATTTTCTCATGCCTTGTTTTTCTCAAATCCAGGTACAGTTTAAATTAACAAATCAGAGTTTAATCTGCAGCATAAAACAGTTCGCATTGTTGTTGTCGCTGTGTTGGTCCCAAGATAGTAGGGAGACAAGATAGGCAACATAATACTTTTTTAGTGGACCAACTTCTGTTGGTGAAAGAGGCAAGCTTTGGGGCTACACAGACCTGGAGAAGAGCTGGTCTCTTTCACCAACAGAGGTTTGTATGAAACAGCATAAGTTAAGAGTGCAACTAAAACATCCCTTCACACCCTTTTCTGAACTGAGTAAGAAGATTTTTTAATATGAAGAACTGTTAATTGAAAGGTGGTCATATAATCTTGTCATGTTTATTAGGTTGAGTTATTGATTTATCTACTTGTAAACAAATAAGCCTCTTTTGCAACTTGTTTTTTGTTTGTTTGTTTATTTGTTTGTTTGTTTCCTTTAGGGAAAAAAGCTAAGCTAGTATTGCTAAGTTTTTAGATCTTGGCTGGTCATGCTTATCTTTGCTAAACTAAACTCCATCTCTCCTTTATTCCAGTTTTAATATACAAATGGAAAGGTAATGTCTTGTGTTTTTAAACTAAGTTGGGAAGTCTTTAAAAATTCACATGCACTTAAATATTGTACATAGTTTCACGTTTGATACTGTTGTGTGTCAGGATTAGAGTAGTAATAGGCAACTGGTATTGAGACTTTGAAAGGAAATAAAAATGTTATCATTTGACATCATGTATTAACCATTTAAATATGCTTTTTAAAAGCATATTTATTAAAAATAAGGGTCTGACTTAAATTTGGGGGATAGGAGGAGAGCTAGGAAATTCACAACTTAAATTCTAGTTAGCTCTAATGTCCACTGTATCCTAAGTATTGATGTAATCTTTCATACCCTCAAGTAAATTCTTTCACTGATGGTTATTGCATGCATAAATTCCCAGCACATGGTTAGAACTGACCTCAGTGTGTGCACCAGTACATCAATGCAATGAGTTAAGGATGAAGTAGGTGCCTTAACTTTGAATTTCACAGGGTGTTTTGTTTTAGTGTAACTTTTTTGTTCTAAGTGCATTTTTGTTCTAACAAAATTGACTGTATTATAACCTCTTTAATCCACAACAAATTTGACAGAATGTTCTCATCTCTCCGCAGGTAATAGCAAGTGCTGTAGCTGGGCATTGCATTATAAACATAATCTAACCTTACCAAGTATTTTACATCGGGATTCTCAAACTTATTTTTTGATAGTGAGGACCTTCTCTTAATACACATTTATCTCGTGGGCCACCTCTCCTCCCATTTCCAACATATGGACAGTATTTTTCTCCTAGTCATAATCATGTAACATTGGCATGGTATCTCTAGCAATTGCTTACATAAAATATTAGGAAAATACTTAATGTAGTTTTAGCTTCTTTTGATTAAACTTAGCAGCTGGAAACTAATATTGGAGCTTGCACCATGTTACCAGCCATCTTTTCATAGACTACCACCAAGTGCTCTGGACTGCCAGTGGTCTATGAAGTAAAATTTAGAAACCCTACTGCATTTTGATAAATACTTGAAACTGAACTATGATAAACCAAGTATTTTTTCACACAATGCACCATCTGCTTTAGATAAGAATTTGGGATGAGGCCTCAACATCTTTTTATTGCTATAGAATCCTGTATACTGTGGGTCTACCTTAGGGCTTGAATTTTGCTCTCTCTCCTAGCTGAGGTGATGGCCACTAGGAAAGCAATCTTTATGGAGAGATAGTAAAGTGAAAATTTGTTCATTGTTCAGATGGGGGGTTCATAAGACTGCTTAAGACCATAGTTTGGTACCAGAGCAAAGTTGGTTCTCTGATTGGTGGGAGGCATGGTTCAGGCCTTAAAAGCACTTGGTCACTACAGGGTGATAGAAGACTGGATTGGAGGGTGACGTGGAGTTTGCAGCAACGTGAACTCTGACTGAACTGATAGTGAGTCTTGTTCGTTTTAGTTGGAAAACACAGGATTTTAGAAACCGGAATCTTTGATAGAGACAGACCTTCCTGGGAGGGCCATATACAGAATTGTTTCCACCTCCTCTTGTAAAGGGCTCTGTTGGATGGCTTGCTTTCTGCTTTATATCAATATCTTGTACCTTTGCAGAACAAATCCTGTTTGTGTGGCTCAGTCAGCTGGCATCCATGTATGAAGTGCAGGGACTTTGGGATGGGGTCAAGAATCTGACCTTGGTTCTGAATGAAGTCCCACTCTTGAATATCCTGGATGTGGAGGTATTGCACAAGGTGTAGCAGGTCTGTGAACCATAGTTGTCTTGCCCAAGAGAGAGCTATGAGGAAAACTTTGGCTGCATCATGTGTGATCTCTGTGGTGTCTCTGAGTATTATAGGAACCAGTGGGAAGGTGGATAGTAGACCTTTTGACCAGGAGAGGAGAAAAGTGTCTGATAGATAACTGGGATTTCTTACTTCTTTGGAACAGAACAGGAGGCACTTGTTTGCAATGTGCTGAACAACAGGTTTATGATTGGAGAACCCCATGGAGAAATGGGCTTCAGGGTGTTGATAAATTGTATAGTCATGTGCTTGACCACACTTTTGGATCGTTATTTTGTTATGAAATATACTCAATACCAAATAAGTAACATCAGCCAGGTTTATTAATATGATACAGGAAAAAGGTTCTATCTGATACCGGTCTCCAAAGACCAGTCCCCTGTAGCGATGTTACATACACCCTATGCAGAAAGTGTGCTTCCCGAGTTACACATTTCAGCTGGCTTTATTTATATGATTTTACAAGTTACACATTTCTTTACACATCGCTAAAATCCAGCCCATCAGTTTGTTCCAGTTCCCTAACATGTTCTTCTGTTCCTTCCTTATCTTTATTTTGGATACTAGCATTCCAGGTATTGATCCGTGAAGGTACTTCCCTCGCTTGTACTAAGACATGGAACAAATGTATCTTGATTTTTGACAAGTTTCCTATCTGCCTGTGCCAAATATTTAGTTGTCATAAGTGAACAGAATTATGGTATAAGCAAGTTTAGGCTGTATCACTGTTCTAATATTTGTGCTTAATGTTGTTGGTACTTAATGCATACTAATGTGGTGCAAATAACATATTGTTATTATGATATATATTTGTTAGCCAGCATTTATTAGTCAACAAGGGCTAAATCCTCCAGAGACTACTTGTGATGTGCAAAATACTTTCTACTGAGTGGTATGCCAGGTCTTTACTTCTGTTTAAGTGAAGGGCTGTGGAATTATCCTCTTTGAACACACCAGTTCCAGAACCTGATTGCTTCTTGGCAAAAGGTGGTGGTGGAGCTCCACTCTGCCTGTTGCAATGGTGTTATCTTTTAGGATCTGGAAGGTCACTCCCTTTGTCATGGAATGGAAAGCCTTGCATACCAGGCAAATTGCCTGAGCTCCAATATGTTTATGTGGAGTCTGGATACTTGAGAAGTCCATAGCCCTTGCAGGTGATGAGCGTCCCCTTTCTGTATGTAGAAGTACCAGGAGTAGGGGGGAGACAGGAAACGAGTGTGGAAGCAGGGAGGAAGAATCATTTGCAGACTGTGTGGATTTATCCACCTGTTTAGGGAGACTAGAACAACAAAAGAAATTGGGACGTGAATAGCCATGTGATGTCTGACTAGTACACTGACCTCAGCCAGCCTTGCAGGTGAAGTCAAGATGTATTACATATATGCTTGAGGTCACATAGTCTGGTAATTTTAGGCAAGTTTTTGCACTGGCATGTGGATTTCTTTGATGTCTGTAATAAAGGTTTAAAATGGTTTTTGATCTTTCTTGTGGAAGGAAGGCCTTGGCTGGAGTCTAACACTGCTCTTATGAACTTCATCAATTGAGTTGGAATCAGTATGAATTTAGAATAACTGATTTACAGTCCCAGAGTATGAGAGCTTAATACTCTCAACCTGTTATGTCTACACTAGAGACCTTGCAGTAGCACAGCTGTACTGCTGCAGCTGTGCCACTGTAAGATCTCCCGTGTAGCCACTCCATGCCAACGTGAGAGTGTCTCCCACTGACAGCGCTGTCCACAGTGGGATTTCTGTTGGTAAAACTTAATGTTGGTCAGGGGTGGTTTTTTGTTTTGGTTTTTTTTCACACCCCTAACAGACAAATGCACAAGTGTAGACCTAGCCTTAATGATGTTGTGAGATGAGATGAGCCAGTTATTCAGGTATGGATAGATGGTGTATTACTGAGGCACGTGATTAAAACTTGAGGCTGTGCAGAGTCTAAATGGCATTACTTTGGTAATGTCTGTCTCCTGCAGTGAATCAGAGCTACTTCTGTGGGATGGAAATATTCCCATGTGTAGGCATACATCCTGAAAGTCAAGACCCTCAAACCAATTCTGAAGGTCTAGGAAAGGGGAGATGGTGGCTAGTGTTCCTAGTCTGAATCTGAGGCATCTGAAACTTGAAGTATCTCGTATTCAAGATTGGCCTCATTCCTCCTTTTCTCTTGGGGATGAGGAAGAGAGTGGTAGAAACCCATGCCCCTAGCTTGATGATGATATATTTCTATGGCTTCTAGCTCTGCTCTGAGAAGAATTAGCTTCCTTACTAAAGTCTCATGAGAAGAGTTCCCGAAGGTAGACAGGGACAGGAATTGGAAGAATCTACAGTAACTATTTCCAGGACCCCCCGGTCAACGGTGATTTCAGCCCATGTCTGAGAGAAGGAAAAGAGATGGTTGCTGAATTGGAGTGGAGGTGGGGAAGAAGTTACTGCTCCATGGCTAGGATTGGCATAAGACTCTTGACTTGCCCATCTAACCTGGTTCTGCTGTTCGATGCAGAGGAGGTCTTCCTGTGGGAAGAGTGGGTTGTCTTTTTAGACAGATAAAGAGCACAGATAAAGTCGCTGATGCAACTGCCCCAGTGACTGGAAGGGCTTCTACTTGGTAGCTAGAGGGTAAAGCCCCAGGAAATGAGGTGTAGCTTTGGAATCTTGAGCTGAAGAGCTCTGCATTTTCAAAAGGCAAGTCATTTATAGTTATCTGAACCTCCTTCAGGATGCCTGAAGACTGCAGCCATGAAGGGTGTCACATTATCGCAGGTATCCTACCACTCCTGGTCACTAATCTATGGCAAAACACAGTAGCGGTTCCCCTTAATTTTGATACACTTTTTTTCTAGTTTATCATGTGTACTATAGTCATATGGAAAAATGTACTAGATACTATACCTCACAGGATATTGTGAGACCTGCTTTACTAATAAGTGTGAGTGCTTTGAGTTCCTCAAATGGAATGTGCCAGGATAATGCAAAATATTGTGTTATTACTTTCAGCTGCCATCTTAGTAGAATGAAAACTTAATTGTTACAGTACGCTTTTCTTGTCTCTCTCTCAATCTTTTTTCTAACTTTTCTCTAGGACTAAAAATAGAAGGAAAGATTATATCTTCATTTTTAGTGACTTCATTGTACATAATTCACAGGACATTGCACATTATGTATTTACATGGCCTGTGTGACACCTTCAGATTATGTAGGATCTAAGCATTTAAAAAAATTTCTAGTCTTCATGGCTGCAGAGAGAACCTGCCAAAGCAAACAAAGTGTAAATGTTGCAGTGACGTCTGCCTGAGCCTGCAGACAGCCTAAATCTATGACTCAGTTGAACTCCCTTGTCTTTATTACTCACTGGAGTAGCAGCTCTAAAGCCCAGTGATGCTTAAATGCCAATATTAACTATTTGCTGATGATATTAGCAGAGAGAATGGGAAAGGGGGTGGGAGTGAAGCTCTTGAGAGGTGTTATGTGGGAGTTGCTGTGTGAAAGGACAGAGGGAGAACAGAAGACAGAGAACTGGGAGAGATGGAGAAAGGATAATCCACTACTGCTTTATTTTTTCTATCACTGAATGATTCTGAATAAATAACACAACTTTTATATAGTAACCAAACTTTTATTTTCCCATTGATCTCTCTTTAAACCTCCAACTGATATCAGGGGAGCTCTGTCATAGTTTGAGGGGAGTATAACATCCTTTTTTCTTTATATCCTGCCTGAGACCCATAACTGAACATGGCTCTGGTCGTCTCTTCTAAATGAGTTCGACACTGTGCTGGATCCAGGAAACTCTGTGGCTGCTGCAGCGCAGAAATGAGTGTGTGCCACTCTCATTTCTGGGCTGCCTCTGGAGGTGGGTCTGATCTCACTCACCCACCCTTGAGAGCAGCTGTGCAGAGGAAGAGTAAGTCCTGTCCCTCCATATCCCGGCTGGGACTAGCAGTGAGGAGTTCCTGTCTGGGGCACTTCCAGCAGCATGGGGGAAATCAGATGCTACCTCGTCTGGTCCCAGGAAGCTCTGCAGCTGCTGTTTTCAGAGCTATGAAAGGCAGTGCAGAAGTGAGGGTGGCAATCCTGCAAACCCCCGTTCCACCCATAAGTTTTGAAACCCTTCCCTCCCACCCCCACCAAGACCCCAGGGGGGGTCAGGACCCCCATGGTTACAGCACCCTGAAATTTCAGATGTAAACATCCGAAAACATGAAAATTGACTAATTTTTAAATCCTATGGCTGTGAAATTGACCAAAATGGACCATGAATTAGGTAGGGCCCTAATTATAGTCACCTAAAAAGTGCCAGAAGCATGTCTTCTCTTCTTGGTGTGTCATCACTGCTTTTGAAACATGTTTTTGTAACAGTTAGTCGGTCCTGAGTTGTCTGGCTAGCTTGGATACTTGCACTCCTGGAGTTGCCTTCTTTTGAATGAAGGCTACAGCTGTTTATAAGCTACAGCCATTCATAAGCCTCATTTTTTTATTAGTAGTTCAGAGAAGGTCAGTATTCTATACTACTTTGTATTTCTGTAATAATCTTCCACCTGGGGATTTCTAGGGCTGTGATCCAACAAAATGTAAGTACCTTTAAGCGCCTGAGTGATCCTGTTGACTTCAATGGGACTATTTACTTGCTTAAATTTAGGTGTGTACTTAAATGTTTTGCTGAAGTGGGGAGCCCCTGAACGCTTTTATAAACAATCATGTTTATAACACCCCTGTGAGACTGGTGAGGGTTTTTTTCCCCCCCCTTTTTCTGCAGACTTGAGGCCCAACAAGATTAAGTGATTCACATAGCATATTAGTGGCAGGTTCAGGAATAAAATACAGGTCTCATAATTTCCAGTCATTTTTACCACTACCATTTTTTCCTTTTCTGAAGGTTAAGCATTCAGTAAAGATTCTTTCTTTCATGTTACCTGTTTTTATGAAGTACTGTATTTTCATAAACAACGAGAGTTCAGTGGCACTTTAAAGACTGACAAATTTACGGCTACCCCTCTGGATACATTTTCATAGTATGGTGTCTTTCTTGGAACTCTAAATATTATTGAGGCACTGGTCAGATCAGCCTTACTTTTTTGAGGGTATGACAACACTTCAAGCTGGTGGTCTGATTCACACCTCCAGTTTGAAGTGAAAGAGTTTAAGGCCACTAGATCATCTAGTCTAACTGTCTGTAGAACACAGGCCACTAACACCATCCAGCACCGTACATAAACCCAACAACTGAAATAAGACCAAAGTATTACAACTCACAGAAGACTAAACAATTATGTGCCATAGGCAGAGAACAGGAGGGACCAGCTCTAGGCCCCCACAATGGCTGGGAAGGTATTAAATAAGATATAGGCACATAATCCTGGTAAATGACCTGTGCCCACATGCTGCAGAGGAAGACAAAAGCCCCAAGGTCACTGCCAATCTGATGTGGGAGAAAATTCCTTCCCAGCCCCACATATGGTGATCAGTTAGACCCTGGGCATGTGAGCAATCAGCCGAACACCGGAACATCAGACATAAACCGGAAGTGAGCCCCAAGATTGTTGAACCCTGCTCCCTACCATCACAAGCAACACTGTCATACAGTTGCACTCATAGATTTATCCAGCTCTCTCTTAAAACAACATAAGTTGTTTGCCCCCACAACTCCAATTTGCAGGCTGTTCTAGAACCTCACCTCTCTGATGGTTAGAAACCTTCTAATTTCTAGCCTGAATTTGCTCTCTGTAAATGCCAGAGAGGGTGAAGGGCTATTTAAAATAAAGGACAATGTTGGCACAAGAAATATAAACTGGCCAAGAACAATCATATCCTCTCTAGGCCTTCCTACATATTCTTCCTAGACATATCATATCACCAACTGCCAAAGCCTTAGTAGAAGTCCACTCCACCCAGTGGTGCTGGAAATTTTTTTTGTGGGGGGGCTGAATGTGGAAACCATGCATTTGGTCTGTTACTACTTCAAACTGGGGGAGCATCCCTAGTTCCAGCACCTATGACTCCACTCCTCTAACATTCTGTTCCACTTTGTTGGGGAAAGACAATCCGAGAGCTCTCCAAATTGTAAGTGATGTCCAAAGAATATTTGTGATAGGAAGAGACTTTAAAAAAATAAATAAATAAATTAGTCACTGTAAATATTCCTCAGCATTCCTGGCTCTAAGGGCCATGTGTATTACTTAAAACAACTGAGGTCTTAAAAGAATTGTCAAGATTTCAAGGTGATGGTGTTGCTTTAAACCACTGTAAAGAGATCAAGACCTTTGACATAAATTAAGGGGAAAATTCTTGATTGTAACAAATGTCTGTGAGCTATTATTTGGTATCTGCCTACGGAGACAAATAATAGCTATGTAGTACACGTTATATATGCATGCATTTTTATTCCTTGTTCTGGTGCTTTTGACTGACCATTTATACTGCTACCAGAATCTCTTTTAAAAAAAAAAAAGTGTATTGTTCATTTTGAATATAGTTCTCTCTGTGCGTTCATATTTATGTATGTCATGAGAATTCTGTTTTATTTTGCATGGGATTGCATTACGACTTCGATTTCAGTACAAATTAATAGCCACCATACAAAAACTTAGGGACAGCCAATGGCCCATCTAGCCCTGTATTCTTTCTTCTGATGGGGCTAGTGTCAGATGCTTCAGAGGGAATTAACAGAACAGGGCAATTTATTGAGTGATCCTTCCCCTATCATCCAGTCCCAGCAGTCAGAGGTTTAGGGACAACTGGAGCACTGGATTATATCTCTGGCCATCTTGATAATAGCCATTGATGGACCTCTCGTCCATGAATTTACCTAAAGCTTTTTTTGAACCCAGTTGTACTTTTTACCTTCTCAGCATCCCCCCTGGCAATCAGTTCCACAGGTTGACTGTGTGTTTTGTGAAGAGGTACTTCATGATGTTTGTTTTACACTTGCTGCCTATTAATTTCAGTGGATGACCCGTGGTTCTTGTGTTATGTGAAAGGATATATAACACTTTCTGTCTTTTCTCCACATCATTCATGCTTTTATAGATCTTTGTCATATCCTCTCTTAGTCATCTCTTTTCTAAGATGAACAGTTCCAGTCTTCTTAATCTCTCCTCATATGGAAGCGGTTCCATTCTCTTAATAATTTTTGTTGCCCTTCTCTGTACCTTTTCCAATTCTAATATACCTTATATTGAGATGGGTCGACCAGAAATGCAGGCAGTATTCAAGGTGTGGGTGTACCATGGATTTATATAGTGGCATTGTATTTTCTGTTTCATTATCGATGCCTTTCGGAATGGTTCCTAACACTGGTATGTTTCTCTTTTTTTTTTTTTTGACTGCCGCTGAATACTGAACGGATATTTTCAGAGAGCTATCCACAACGATTCCAAGATCTTTCTTGAGTGATAACAGTTAATTTAGACCCCATCATTTTGTATGTATAGTTGGGATTATGTTTTCTAATGTATATTACTTTGAATTGATTAAAATTGAATTTAATCTGGCATTTTGTTGTCCAGTCACTCAGTTTTGTGAGATTGCTTTGTAACTCTTCTCAGTCAACTTTGGACTTAAATTATTCAAGATAGTATCACCTGCAAACTTTGCCACCTCACTGTTTACCCCTTTTCCAGAAAATTTATGACTATATTGAACAGCGCTGGGCCTAATACAGATTCCTGATGGACTCTCTTTTCCTCTCTGCATTGTGAAAACTGACCCTTTATTTCTACTCTTTTCCTGTCTTTTAACAGTTACTGATCCATGAGAGCATCTTCCTTTTTATTCCGTGAGTGTTTACTTTACCTAAGAGCCTTTTGTATGGGGCCTTGTCAAAGGCTCATTGAAAGTGTAAGTACACTGTCTCAATTGGGTTACCATTGTCCATGTTTGCTGACTTCCTCAAAGAATTCCAGTAGATTGGTGAGTCATGATTTCCCTTTACAAAAGCCATGTTGGCTCTTCCCCAACATATAGTGTTCATCTATGTATCTGATAATACTATTCTTTACTGTAGTTTAAACTAATTTGCCCGGTACTGAAGTTTAGGCTTACTGACCTGTAATTGCCAGGATCACCTCTGGAGACTTTTTTATATTTAAAAAAAAATAAATAAAATAAAAAATCAGCATTATATTAGCTATCCTCCAGTCATATTTTTGATTCTGTGCTTTTTCTCATTTATAGTGCCACTTTCCCACCAGTGCAACCATGGGAGCTGACCCAAGCCACTTGCCCAAGCACCAGCTCCTCCCCTCCCCCCCCCCCCTTCCATGCACGGGGCTGGTGTTGTTACTCGCTTAAGCCCTGCCCCCCACTGCCTGCTGAGGCTGGTGTCGCTGCATTGCCTGCACGTTCCTCTTCTCCCCACTTCTTTGACAAAACTGATCAAGTTGGTAAGAGCAAACGGGACAAATGCCCACCTTTGCCAAAAAAGTCAGGATGGCTGGGACAGGGCTTAAAAAAAGGACTAAAACAGGATGTATAATCACTCTATGCTAGTGGTCCCCACACTTTTTAGGTTGTGCCCCTCCCCTGCTCCCCCGAGCTTGGTCTGGGAATGGGGCCATGGTTGGGGCTGGGGGCCATAATTGGGAGTGGGACTGCAGAGCCCAGGGGTTGAGGCCAGGCGCAGGGCTGTGATTGGGGGCCGAGGCTGGGGGCGGTGGTGGGGCTGCTGGGGAACTGAGCCTGGAAGCTGGGCTGGAGCAGAGCTCGGGGCAGAGCAATAAACCTAAATTCCTTCTCTGAATGCCACCATCTCACCATTCACTAAGACCCTTCAAAAGGTCAGATTTTTGAGCCTTCTGAAAGCTGGTTTTTCATGATGCAGAAACCCAGCTTTTCTTCCCTTTCACTCACATTTTAAAATTCTGTTCTTTCTTATCTGAGACTCTACAGCTTACTGATTACACTCTATTTTCTATTTCATCTCACTTTCTAATACCACCAGCTGGGGGGAAATAAACCATCTTAAATTATATTCAGTAAACAGTGTGACATCAACTATTCACTAACTTTACATATTATAAAGCTCATCAGGGTTTCCCTAATTTATGAAAAATATTTTTTATTCTGCCTTCTCTATAATTATGTATTCCCTTTTTGTGTCTCTTATGCACATGCAGCATGAGTGGTTTCTTTTCCTTGCTTTTATAAATATGGATAAATAAGTATTCTAAATAGGTTCTTATTAAACAGTCATTACAGTATATAGACATTTTAGAAATAAAAATGGTGGAGGACAACGTGTGCCTGAGAAGAAAACATACTTGCATCTAGATGTACTTAACCTGACTTCACTGGGACTTTTCACATGCTTAAAGTTAAGCACATTCTTAAGTGATTTGCTGAATTGGGGCATTGATACATTTGAGAAGTTGTCAAAGACTAATATTTTGTCTTCTGTGAGATAAAATCCCTGTGATAGCTGGTAACTAGCTTCCAGGCAGGTAAACATGTACATGTCAAATTCTCAGAAAATCACCCATGCTTTCTATTTCTTTGTTGCTAATTGTGAGCCACTTTACATCCTTCTGTTCATCCCCCTCCACTTCTCTTACAGTTTGGATTTCCATCTCTACATTTTAATCTCATAGACCCATACCAAACAAGTGTCTGGTTATGTGGCAAGAAATCTGATCAATGCAATTATTATGTTCTTTGAAAGAGGTGCTTTCTTTCATGTCATGTCTTTGTTTGTTCTTTCTATTTTTGCTTTTTTTTTCTTTCTGAGTTCTGTTCAGGTTTAGATTACACTGTGTGAGAAGTTCATTTAACAGGAATTATAATGTTTCATAGCCAAGAGTAACAGTATTAGCATCTTTTAATGACCTGAGCAAATTAGAAATCCTTAAAATATTGTGTGTGTTAAAGAAGCATTATATTCTATTGCAGTTTGGAAGTAAACTTGTTTTGCTTTTTAAATAGTCACAGGATTGGATACTGGGAGGGCTCTGAAGTAGTGATTCTGAAGGTTTGTAAGTGTTTATCTAGGATAGTCCGTCAAGACCAGAAGAGTTCTTGGCTGGCATCAGACCCTGTTCCCAGAATTGATTCTTTAAATTCTTTCTTAGAAGGGTGCTAGTACAAATGTTAGAAAGGTGCTTAAAATTAGACATCTAAATCCATACTTAATCATCGAAGTGTGGCGTGAGCAATCTAAATAAAGTGGTGAGCATCTGCAACTCCTACTGAAGCCAACAGCAGTTGTGGGTACTCATGACCACTGAAAATAAACCTTTTTCTTTTTAGGCACACCTGTGTTCGAAGGTAAAACTTTTCTTTCCCAGAGATCCTGTTAGCAGCTTGTAATTCTGGTATTTGGAATAGAGAGTAACATACTTGCAACTTTTTTTTAACTTTCCCCTCTGTGAAGCAGAGTAGATTTTATTTTCTGGTTGTCAGAGTAGAAACACCAATTTCTGGTGCTTTAGGAATGTTTTCCTAAGTTGGAACCTATTCTCAACAGCATTTAAGCATTTGCTTAACCTTAAGTATATACTTATTGACCCCCTGAATGGGATTTAAACGTGCTTAAATGCTGCTCTGAATAAAGCCCTTAATATATAGGATGAAAAGATGCAAAACTTTCTATTGTGGAGGAGAGGAGAATAATTTTGAGCATTCTTACATGCATGGTCCTCTGTACTGTGTAGCATATGACATGCAAATTATGTGGCAGATTTGCAGTGAATTCTGAACAACTTTGTGACAGTTATGTTAACTGACCACAAAAACATTTGATAACTTTCACTTGTACTGGAATAATTCAAAAAATTAACCACAAAGTAAAAACATATAACCAGTGGATATAAATCATTGGAATTGTAGCCAAAGACTCTTGCTTGCTTTAGGAGCTTGGACAATCAAGGGTAGATGGCTAAAGCATGAAACTACTTATAGTTTCTACTTAGAGTAGTTCAGAAGACTGAGATGGCAGCCAATGTTTCTTTCAAACCTCCCCTGGCTCCCCATGAAGCCAGTGTTTATAGCTCTTGCTGCTCTGGCCAATGTCATTGCTGCCATGAACTGCAAAGGATCTCCCTCTTGTTGCTTTGCTCTCTTCCATTGTAATGGCAGTGACTCAGGAGCTGCTGAAGGGGAAACATACTTGATGTGGAGAGCGAATTAAAGATGGTAGGTGGACAAGCTGAGTTGAACAGGAGTTGGCAGGAATATTTCCACTTCATATTGTGCAGACAGACTTATGCTGTGCCTCAGCCAAGACATGTAAATGCAGTCATTTGCACATCCATATTGTGCACAAGGCCTTAGTGTTTATGGGTATGCCTACACTGCAGTTAAAAACATGTGGTTGACCTATGCCAGCTGACTCAGACTCTTGCAGCTTGAGCTGCTGGGCTGTTTAATTGTGATGTAGACATCTGGGCTTAGGCTGGAGCCCGGGCTCTAGGACCCTCTCCGGGAGAGTCCCAGAGCTCTGGCTGCAACCCAAAATAGAATGTCTACACAGCAATTAAAGAGAGAGACCTGCCACCCTAGCCCCCCACCAGCTTGAGTCAGCTGACATAGGCCAGCTGAGGGTATCTAATTGCAGTGTTGACAATACTGTACGTGCAAGTGTAGGTGAGTAGGTGTGGTACTGTCTAAAATCATCCGTAAAGTATAAATGAACACTAAAACAAAAAAGTCAGTAACATAAAGTTGGAATAAAGAATTGAAAAATAAAAAACATTTTTTCTGCCCTAGAATTTAAAATTACAAAAAGAAGAGGGAAATGCACTATGTTTAAATAATTGTTATATGGTAAAGAGGAATGAGCAGGGCTTGATTTGTAAATGTTTTGGTTGTATAAGGCCTCTCATTCATGGTGGTGTTTTTAATTTAATTTTTGATTTTTGTGAGGGAGGGAAGAATGGGAAGGGTTTGGTGGTTCTATAGGCATCTCTTTCCTATTTGGCCCTGGAAGAACATAATCCTTTGCCCTTAAATGAAAAATTCGGAAACTTTTACAAATAGTAAAATGACTTTCCCAAGCAAGCCTTAAAATCAGTTTTATGGTATGACTGGATATACTTGAATTGCAGCACGGACTTCCTCTGACATTTCCTAAACTTCTGAAATGAATTATTTTCAAACAATTACTGTAGGTTGTCTTATGACTCTGAGAGCCTTAAATATACTGTTTAAAATAGTGGAAAAACTTTATTAAATGGCCTCTGGGAAATGACACTATTTAGAGATAAAATAAACTTTGAATAGCCACTCTGGGTTTGGTTTGTACTGTTAAACAATTAAAATAATTATCTGCTGGATGTATATTTTTTTTCTGCACCTTTTGAAACGCTTATGATTATTATAAATTTGGGCATTTCATCTTCAGAATTAAGTGTTACTCTTATATCTGAAAATTCTCAGACCAGGTTCATAAGACTTTGGGTTATCAGTCTGCTTGGTCAGAATTAGAGGATATCTTTGTTTGGTTCAGTTTGCAGTCTGTCTTTTGTAAAGAAGCTGAGGCTGCAAAGTAATTTGATTTTAAGACTACATGCTGATTTTTCTTAAGTAAAATCTGAAACCGTGTTTTACTTATTCAGAATTCCTCAAATGCTCATGAAACATTTGGACAGTAAATCTGGGTGTGGGGATTAGGTAAATGAGTTTAGGAAACAGCTATGAAAAAATAAAGGGAAGAATGGTGAAAAGTCAATTTGCCACAAGAAGCAGGTGCAAAGAACATTGGGGTAGTCTCTAGAGGATTTGGGCCAATTTGTGCTTTGCTTTTTCGGCTGTCCTTCTCTAGGTAGTGTTTCAATGCTTTCAGCTTTCATTATGTGTATATCTGGAGATGCATTGTCTCTACAGAATGGTAATCCAGCCTGGTCAATAACAGCAGCCTTTCTCACCCTAAAACAGTGAAGTATCAGATTTTGCAGCACGTGAGACACAAGTTCCCTGCTATTTCTCAGAATAAGATTAATGAAGCAGGGAAATGACAATGGTAATGTGCCTGGCACTTTAGAATATATAGTTTAGGACTCCTTTGTTAAAGGAAGAGCATAAGGAGTCTTTGTCTCGTTACTGAAACAAACAAACAAAAAAAACCTACCAGTCAGTCATCTGCTATTTTGCATGTGTTATTTAACAGCACTTGTAGTCTTTAGTAGATCAAGCTTCACATGTATTCAATTTATTCAGTTGTCTCAAATATCCCACTACTTGAAATTGTAGTGGAATACATGCTGACTTCAGAGCACTGCTTGCAATAAATATTAGACAAAAAATTGAAATATAGTATAAAATTATGTATCTTTTAAAGCAAACCATAAATTAAGATTTGTCAGGTCTGAACTACTGGCAAGAATGGTGTGGGTCTGGGAACTATATTTTTAATGGGTCTTTGTCACTAGCTCCTTCGGAGAGAGGATTGCTAGTTACTGGAACAAAATCCTGCTCTGTTGGTTGATAAGTACAAGGGTCTGGAGAGGTCATGTAGCTCCCAGACTTTGTGTCACAACCCACACAGCTTGGCAGAGAGAAGCATCATGAGACCTTGCTGAACAGGATGCAGGTGATCTGCTTATAAAACCGTTCCAGACACACCTTTCCTAACAACAGTCGTTCTGTGGGTAAAAATTATTGCATGCAGAACATCTATGCTTAAAATAATTATACATGTTAACATAGCTGCATCAAAGGAAGGGGGAATGTGTATAAATATACTATAATCCTTGGTTTTTATATGTTAAATGAAAAGGGGCTCTCTTTTTTGGTGCTTAAAGTATGAAGTGAGGGGAATTTCATTTTTTTAAAGTCTTGCTTCACGTATTGAAGGGAGAACAATGAAGACTTTATTCAATTTCTGCATACTGTAGAAATACTTAAGCATTCTCTGCATAACCATTGTGGGGTTTGTGCTGACATAGATGTCTTACTATTTAATTAGTCACTTTTTAATCACAAAATATACACAAACATTTAATTTAAAAATTTAGTGGTGGGGTGTGTGCATATACTATTACATCAGCAGTTACTGACTTACACTACTGACAATTTCTCAATATTTCAGTATTATACACAAGTGTTTCTCTGTAGCAAATTTTTTGTTAAAGTTTTACTTCATTTATGCACTAATGTTTTGAACAGTTATGGCAAATAAATTCTAGCTACTACAATGATTGGTTCAGTATAAATAGCTATCGTAGAGAGGGAAGCATATAGTCACTTAACACACATAGTTTAGGCCATCTGAATGTTTTTCATGTATTTATTTATTTATTTTTTTCCCCCTTCAGTGACCTTATAACATGCAAGCCATTGATCCCAGGGGGAATTCCCCTGTTTTCCTTCAGCCTCAGAATGGGAGCAGTCATCAATCTTCTGGCTATGTTCCAGGGAGAGTTGTTCCCCTTCGTCCACCACCATATCCAAAGAGCCAAACTTCAGCCAAATTTACATCTGCAGGCCAAGAAGCTCATGCAACATTTGCGTTCTCACCAGAGGAGCAGCGCCGTCAAGCAGAAGCTATCAGAAAGAAAAGACACAAAAATACTCTAATTTGCTTTGCCATTTCTAGCTTTTCATTTTTTATTGCACTGGCAATTATCTTGGGAATATCTTCAAAATATGCTCCAGATGGTAAGTTCTTTTGTAAATGAATTCTTCTTACAAGTTAAACTCCCTATGAATATAGTTTAACACAGTGCTAATATTAAAAGTTAAAAATATATATATTTGACATTGATATCTCTATTTAATATATTATTTTTAACAAGTATATTTTAACACATGGCTAAAAAAGGGGAAGTTGATAGCAGTGATGTTAACAGTTCTAAAACCAGACCATTTATAAGAGGAGTTAAAGGTATCCATGAAAACTATATGGCCACTAGGGCAAAGGACAGAAAGAAGGAGACTTTTAAATAACTGAGAACAAAAGAAATCATAATGGTGCTATAGATCCGTTACTAGAGAGGGTTTGTAAAATTGTCAGTAATGATGCAGAAAAGACAGAAGTGTTCAAATATTCCTATACTGTATTTAGGAAGAAACTGGATGTTGAATTCACAGATCAGCGATATTTTCTATTGCAACAGTAACTAGGGAGGATGTTAAACAGCACAACATAAAAATTAGATATTTTAAAATCTCAGGGCTGGATGACCTGCACACAAGAGTTTTAAGAGAATTGATCAATGAGCTCTTCGAACCATTGATGTAGGGTTTTTCCCAGTATTCCAAAATATGTTAAAGTTGCAGAGGAATGGAAAAAACCTAATTCCCCAATATTTAAAAAGGATAAACATGATGGCCTGGATAAGTACAGGACCATAACTTGACATCAGTCTCATGCAAAATCTTGGAAAAGCTGATAGGGGATGTAGTCAGAAAAGAATTAAAGGATAGTAGCGCAATTAATGAGGATCAGTTTTGTCAAAACAAAACTTATTTTGCATAAAACTATTGATGTATGTTTTGTTGATAAAAGTCACGGTTAATATATTTGGACTTCTAGAAAGCGCTTGATTTTACAGCAGGACGTTCTGATGTGTAAAAATTAGCACCATACAAAAATCGGCGTAGCACATATTGAATGGATTGAAAACTGTATAGGTGACTGATTTCAAAAAGTTTTTGTAACCTCCATCCAATAGTGGGATTTTTTAATGAGGTTCCTTAGAGATGTTCTTGATCCAGTACTATTCAGTATCTCTCTTCAGTGTTACGGATGGAAATAAAAATGGGGGTGGTAAAGACAAGTCAGATATGCAGTGTGACCAGGCTCACTTAGCGGTAGTCTGGGCTCATTTGAAAATGGGCTTTAAAACCGCCAGATGCAAGGTCATACATGTGGGAACAACAAAAGTAAGTCACTCTTAGAGCGTGGAGAACTGTTTTATGGAAAGTAGTGACCAAGAAAAGAATTTAGCGGTCACTTGGATGGTATAGTCAATTGAATGTGAACTCCCACAGCACTGCAGTGGGATCCTTGGATGTGTAAATAGGGGAATATTAAATAAGAGTAGGGAGATTGTATTACCATTGTAATTCAACACTTCAAAAAAGATATTGGAAAAGGTTCAGAAAGGAGCTGCAAGAATTATTCAAAATTCTAGAAAATCTGCTTTACAATGAAAAATTTAAGAGGCTTAATCTAGTTATTTTATCCAAGAGAAAGTTAGGAGGAGGAGATTTGAGAAGTCTTCTAAAATCTAGATTGGGAGACTTTGTAAAGTGGATGCTCTAGCTAAACAAAAAATGATGGACTTGATGCAGGGTTTACTAGGTGAATTCATTTGGCTTTGGTTATGCAGGAGGTCAGACAGATGATCATGAATGTTGCTTCTTGCCTTAAAATCTGTGGAATTATGAAAGAGTTAGTGTGCTTTTGTGTTCATAAGCAGATTGTTTGAAGATATATTACATTTACTTGATTTGTAATCATTCCTCCATCAGGCTTTTGAACTGGTTGAATTTTGCATACAAAATAGTTGAGCCTGATCAGTACTTAAATGGCAGATTTCCAAGGAAACTCAGGTTGTTGCAGGAAGAGGTGTTGATGATTTAGTACATGGCACTATTCTCTGAGTTGTACCTTAATCAGTGCATTACTATTGTAGTGAGGACTGGATTCCTTGAGGTGCAGTCTTTTTGATGGGATCTAAAATCAAGGTCTGACCACTTGCAATATTAGAAATCTCTTTACAAGAGCAGAAGTATTAATTCTGGAATTCAGGCAGTTGCCAATATAGCTAATTGCATTCTGCCTGCCTAAAATCCATTGTGTGTATCTTAAAGAAACTTCTGTCATGTGGAACCATATTGAACTGTGCATTTTCTCTCCCCCTCATAGTTTTTCAGTGGGATTGGAATCTTTATATCCATAGCAAAGACTTGTCACTACTGCTTGAGCTAATGGTGTAACTGGTAGCAGTAGCAGGCTAGTATCCTCTGTGTGGATGCCGGTATCCTCTATGTGGATAGTAGAGGTGGGATGAGACACCCACTTTGCCAATAGTTTTCACAGCTATTTAATAGATAGCGGAGGAACAGCGAGACTCTTGAACCCTGGGTTGAATTCCAAATTATGAGGGAGGGGGAAGTGTGCTGTAGTGATTACTCTTTCTAACTAATATACCCCTCCACGAGCTTGTCCCTTTCTGTCCTGTCCTCCCAGCTTGTCCCTCTTTGCTCCTGCCCTCCTCCTTGTTCCTCTCCCCCTGCATTCTAGTCAGGTTGTTTGGGTGCTAGCAAGGGAGACCATTCAGATCACAAGGAAAGACAATGTCCCTGCTCTCAGTACCAGTGTGTCATGCTACAAATTACCCTGGCCTGCAATGAGGAGCAAATGCAGAGAAAATTCTGCTTGGCATCTGCAGTGCTGGGCTGGATCATGCTGAGGGTAGATGGAATCTTCAGAGAATTTAGTTGCCAAACTCTTGCAAGCCTCTACTGAGCATGTGCAAATAGTGACTTTTCTAGGGGCTTGTAACTCTAAATAGGAGGCCTTTTTATGGGGACAACAAAAGGTTCCTATCTAACCAGAAAGTGATGACACTTCTGGCTGTCTCCCAGCCAAATTTTAAGTTCTCGCTTGAAAGCATGGAGATGCTAAAGCTTCTCAATTAAACAGTTATACGAATTTTTCTTAACACTTCCAAAACAGCATGTTTTTTCCCTAAACTTGTTCTCAGAAATGGTTGAACCATTTTTGCTGAAACTTAAAATCAAGCAGCCATGCAGCATGGAAAATTTTCAGCCTGAATGCTTAGTTTGGCAAAATTATCTTTGCCAAAGTTGTAAATAATTGAAAACAGAAATGCATAATGGAAAGTGTATCTGTATAAAACATAATTGATTTAATTTTGTGCCTGTGATGTTCATGTCTCCTTTATCACAGTTTAATTTAATTTATTGGAGATCCTAAAGCATTCAAATTTAGAATTACTCTTTATCCCCCTCCTTCCTATCTTTACACTGAAGTTATAATCCTTATCTTTGCACTTCATAGAGCACATCATAAAGCTACTGTCTCATTAGATCATCTTATTACATTTCCCTTTGGTGTCCCAAGCAATGTGTTTTCCTACAGCTTTGTGCAGTTCTAATTCTGAAATAATGGGGCTTCCATTTCCTTTGGAGATTAATCATCAGTCTAGCAGATATTACTATTAAGGAAATGCTTCCGGCTATTTAGGTTAAATTCATTTGATGAGTTTTATATCATCACTACTTTGGACCACACTGAACAACTCTCTCCTGCCCTCATGTTTCCTTTCTTTGTTTCCTTGTAGAGTTTATATTAGGTGTATTCTGGCCATACATTTACATATTTAATTGTGTTAATCTTCCTACTCAAATCTTGGCTCCTGTGAGAAGGATTGACATCAATTCCTTGTGTAGAAAAGGATTGAAATGAGAGTATGGTGTTATATAAGTTTCAGCATATCAATCAGAAATACTAGATTACGTAAAGGTGAGATGAATAGATACTATTTCATTACAGGGTGGTGATCCCATTTCCTTTAGATAAGGATGTTTACAATAGTCTATTCTTGCATGCCCATTTATTTTCTGAAGCTTAACTGCCTTTGATGTAAGATTTTTCTCTGAAGAAGTAAGAAGGCTACAGGGATGAATTCCATTGATATGGAACCATCTATCCAACCATTCTTCTAACACTAGGTGCTGGCCTGTCAAGTTTGGCATCTGTTCTGTCCCCCTCTTCCCCATTTCTCCTCCAGATGCTTTAGAGAGCGTGTCTCTAATCTCTCTGTCTCCTCACCTCCATGCTGTATGAGGAGGGCAAGTCTCTACTGCTGCAGGAAGCAGCTATTTTTACAATCTAAACCAAATTGTTGAGAGTAGAGAATTCTGTTTCTGTAACTTCAGCTGATAATGTGTGGATTACCCTGGTATCTAAATGACTGGTGCCCTTTTGCCAGGAGCATTTTGTCACGCTCTTATTGTACTAAGTGGCTCAGCTTAAGAGCAAGAATTACATTCCTTCTACTACAGTGTTCTATAGTGTTCACATATCCTGTCACTATTTTTGCTGCTTAAGTTTGAACCCTGATGTGCATAATTGCAATATTCTCTATGGTACATTTAGGAAAACAATAGAAAGAAACAAGGTCTTCCATTATTTCTGATTTCATTCAATCTAATTTGAAGAAGAGTCATCGTGTGGGCTATATACCCACTTGTTCCTAATGAATGAAACCTTCCTGTTGCTATAGAAGGAGGCAAACCCCTGACTTAGGTTTTTTGACATGTGCTTTATATGGCAATGACTTGTCTTAATGTGTTTGTGTTTTTTAATTGAGTTGGGCTATTGCATTGCAGAGAATTGTCCAGATCAGAACCCTCGTCTTCAGAACTGGAATCCTGGACAAGATACAGAAAAAAGAGTTATCATCAAAAAGGGGGACTTGTTTCGTCTGAATTTGGATGCTACAGTGCACTCTGTAGTCATACAAGATGGAGGTGTGTATTGGCAAAATAAGCCATGTGCTTCAATCAACTGTTATGTCCCATTTTTAACACATTTCTTATGCCAAAGCACATTAGACAGGTTTAGGTGAGTGTGCAGTGTTGGTTGAAGAGGGAAGGAAGGTGAGGAAGAAAGTTGGCATATATAAACAAGGTTTTTTTTCATACCACTACTTTCTTTTCCCCATTCAAGTGTTGCCAAAACACTTCATCTTTTACATTGGTAATAAGTGTGCAGAAAACCTGCCATGAAATGTGAGAACTTTAATTTGAGAACTCTTTTGCATTTAATTTAAAATATTTAGTGAAAAACTTTGAAAATTAGCATTTTTACTTTTTTTAAAATAGGGCTCTTTCACTCTAGTTCTGTTTGTTTAGGAAACTTCAGAACTGAACATCATTACGACAAATACTTTTGTATTGTAAACATACAATATTTTAAAATCTTGGTTAGTTTCAATATGAAAATAACCACTTTAAGGAAAACAAAATTTGAGTTGTAAAATTGTCCAGGACTAAATGACTAATATTTTTGGACAAAACTTTATAAAACTTACCAGTAGAGATGCAAAAGTGATATATTACAGTGCTTAATAGTCTTACTTATCTCAGTGTGTTAAGAATAATCTGTTGAGATGTTTTGGGGATCAGCCAGATCAGTAAGAGATTCTGTCACTGCCTGCACTGTAACTTTTGGAGGACTTTGTGCTGTGCAACTAAGGTTTCGTTCTCAACACAAGCTCATAAGCAAAAAGCCAGCTTAGCAGGTGACATCAACAGCTCTTTCAGTCCCAAATCTCTTCAAATACCTGCTCCTCCAATTATTAATTACTGGACGCGCAGATTGTTTCCTGGTGGCTCATCACCACTGAAGGCCTGAAATAGCCCCCCAGTTATCAGCTGCCTTTGGCATACACTCCACACAGTTTGTACAGCAGAAACCTGCTTGGGATAAAACTAAATAAAAAGTTTATTTAATAGAAAAAACATAGATTAGAAGATGAATTAGCAAGGGAAGGCAAACGTATACAAGTCACATGGAAAATCAACATAAAGATGCAACCTCAGGCTTTTGCACTTTCATGTTAAAGACTAAATCCGTTTTCTAGCAAGAGTTACCTGTTGCCTTAAAACAGGTCCCATCTCCCCTAATTCCCGTAACGTTATAGGAGGGATCCTGTGTTCACGAACAGCCACCCACCTTGAGCCTGTCCCACAAATTCTGGATAAAAAACCCCTCTATTCCAAGCTGGCTTTTAAGTCTTTTCATTCTTCTCCCCTCCCCCTTAGTTCATGGTGACTCACAGTTAGTCAGTATGGGGAGCCTAGATGTTCTTTTCAGTTTCAAATTGTCTCAGTGTCTTTCCGTTAACGCAAATGGTTCATTATTGTCTTTTCCTGGGCTGAACAATAGTTAGTTACTTGAGGCCAGTTTTGTATAAACAACTGGCTTGGGAGGTGCACCTCCCCTCTTGACTATTCACCATCCTGCTGTGAGGTATATAGCTGAAGTGCACCACAGATTATGAGCACAGTTTTCTATATACACAAATACATAAATTCATATCCACAGTCTGCATACGTATCATAAATTCAGAACATTATAACCATTCATAAAAGACCTTACCTGATATATTTTATAGTGTAATAATACAGTATGCAGTGAGTTGGTTTAACTCCTCATTGTTGGGGTTTAAACCTTCTCCTCTTGGGGTTTCTTGACCCACATGCACCTCACACAAGCTGCCCACAGCAGGCAATGTACCTAATCATGTTATGTAATTTATGACTAGATTGCATAATGGGATCTAGGACTCCTATATATCTTTAGAGTCTAGAAAAATGGAATGATGATTCTAATTCTTAAGAATTAGTTTGTTCATTCTTTTTCCTATCATACTGCCTGTAAGCATTGGTAGGTCTGTCTTACATTTAAAACCATTTTGTTAGAACATCTTTCCATGTCCTATAGTCTGTCAAGTTGTCTTGATGTTGCAGTTGTTATTGGTCCGGTGATATTGCAGCTTTATCAATGACTAACTCTTCTGCTTTTACTGCACTTCCTGCTTTGGCGTCAAGAGTCTCAAATATATTAACAGATGAGCAAGCGCCCTTGGCTCTTCAATGGGATCTCTGCACAAGACTCTGTAGGAGCCTTGTAAAGCAGGATTTGGATAGTAAGTTTCTAAGGACAATATCTGATGGGTGGAATCAATATTGATGCATTGTTTGTTCAGATATTGAGAAGACAAATTGGTAGAACAGATTAGCAATTGTGATACTTAATAAAACTTTATAAGACAGCTTGCCAAAATGTTGTCATACTAGAAGTTTTAACTCTTTCCCAGATACATTTTTAACATGACATCCTGTAAAATCCATTTTTCCTTTTCTAAATCCATTTAGAAATCAAAATGATTTAACTTGCACTAACTTCTCCGTTTTTTTTATTGCACGGTTTGGCTTATACATTTTTAAAGCAAAATCTTTTTCTTTAAAATATAGCTTAAGATACCCTCTTTAATATCAAAATATTATTTCCTGTAGGGTTACTTGTTTTTGGTGATGATAAAGATGGATCCAGAAATATTACTTTGAGAACTCGTTTTATCCTGATAAAGGATGGTGGAGCGCTTCATATTGGAGCACAGAAATGTCGCTATAAATCCAAAGCAACTATAATCTTGTATGGCAAATCAGATGAAGATGATGATGTGCCAACATTTGGCAAAAAGTTTATTGGTGTGGACTCTGATGGAACACTGGAATTGCATGGGACTCAGAAGTTATCATGGACTTTGCTGTCAAAGACTATGTATTCCTCAGGGCTAGTCCCTGGTTCTTATGCATTTGAAAGGAATTTTTCCCGAGGGTTAAATGTGAGAGTGATTGACCAGGACACAGCCCAAGTTTTGGTTGTTGATAAGTTTGATACCCATGAATATCACAATGAAAGCAGGAGACTTCAGGATTTTTTAAAAGGTCAGGATCCTGGCCGCATTGTTGCAATTGCTGTGGGAGATTCTGCTGTTAAAAGTCTCCTGGATGAAACCATTTTGACTGTTCAAAATCTTCTGGGAAGTAAGCTGGTCAAAGGATTGAAATACAGGTAAATAATCTTGTTTTCACTTCAAATCCACTCAGTGCCTTAGTTGTAGAATATATTGTGTGAACAGGGATTTGTGAAGCTGTATGAAAGCATGCTTTTTTTTCCCCCCCACAATCTAACCTCTTCACCTGAGGTCTATCTTCCAAAGCTGTGCACGCTTACATGAATGTGCAAAGGATTAAATGTTTTATTTACAGATAATGCCTTGTAGAAGTATGGAAGAGGATTAATTAGTAAGTATTTTTAACAGTGTAAAGGCCTGCAAGTGCTTATTATAACATGTGTAGCTGTGTTTGTGTATATAGTGGATTTTAACACTTACATTCACAATTACTCTAGTGCGCTAATCTTCATAACTTTTAATATAATTGTATGACTAGTGCTTATTTTCAGAATTGGTTTATTTTAGTTACACAAGTAAAAAAAAAGGTGTTGGCGTCTGATGCATGTTACTGGCACCTTTGGGGAAAGAAGTGACAAATTAGAAACCAAATGCGAGCGAGAGAGCGACAGAGGTGATGCATTGCACTTAAGCTATTGCATGCTTCTGTTGTCAGCAATCTCTATCAGTTAATAAGAAACTAATATTTTGACACTGCATCTACTAGGCATCTCAACTTCTCCTTCATGATATTGCCTCTAGAGCTCCCAATCCTGCCACCTGGTGATGGAACCCATTTGAAAGTGTGTTGTAGCCTATTAGAGAGTGTGCATTCTAAAGCCAAGGGTATAAAATCTGTCTCCAGCTGTGTCTCAGTTCCTCTTTCTGCTAGCTTGAGTAGAATCCAATTTTCAGCTTGCATTGGGATTTGTTAGAATAATACTAGTAGATAAATATTTTAACAATAATAAATCAATGGTGTGTCTTTGTTTTTGTGTCTTCTGCGCCACTCCCTCCCGCTCCGTACACCACCACCACATCGTGATATTCAGATTTGGGCCATTATGCTCCCTCTGCTTTAGCAGTACAGAAAATATATCAGGGTTCCAACTTCTTGTCTTTACAAAATATCCATTTAGTGTTTGTCATAGAAATAGACTTGTGACTTGGGTGCCTTTTAAAGGGCTTTCCTGCAAGAAAAAGTTCTCTGACCCATCAGAGAAGGATCTTGTCATGTGGGACTGGGAAGCTGTCTTGGATTCTAGTCTCAGAAATATTTATAGGAACAGGAAATATGGGGGTGAAAAGGCATTCCATGATGTGCATTGGTCCCCTGGATATGGTAAAGACTCAATCAAAGATTGGTTCTGATGCGCTCTTGCGCAGACAGGCACTTTGGATCCTTCATCTCTTCCTCTGAGTATGAAATGATTGGAGGGGGGCATCTCAGATTCAAGGTGCTTAGATCTGCCCTGTGACTTTCCAGGGTGGAGGCGGCGTGAGTTGTCTCATTTTGTTCAGCCTTGGTTCATCTGAAATTGGGAAATTCCCTACCTGCTGGGAGGGAGCAGGAGGGTTTTATTATTATTATTCCTCCCCGTCCTCGTTCTTGGCTGCTTTCACTGGTAGGCTGAGATTCCTCTCTTTTTAATACAATTCTGTTTCCCATGGTCCCAACAGCAGAAGACCGAGAAAGTCCGTATCTCTTCTGCTGGCAGCTCATGAGAAATAGTCACTTGGATCTCATGTCAATAATAATAATAAAAAAATTCAAAAGTAAGATGACTTCTGTCTTCCACAAAATAAGAGACCTTCAGTCTGACAATAACTCTTTGAACGTTCTTTCTGCCAAATGCTTATTTTGACTTCATGGATAGTGAGACTATAGAAAGACATGCTCAGTGTAACATCTTTGCATCATTATGATTAGACTAGAATACAATAGTTATGGTATTTGACCTGTGAAAGTACCGGGGGGGGGGGGGGGGGGGGTCTATGCTTATGAATAAACCAGTGCCTGGGTTGAAGGTTTAATTTCTGCCTTTAACTGGTGTATGATTGGACATCCAGCAAACTGACTGCTTGGCACAGATTCAGTTTGGTATAATGAGGTATTTATTTTTTATCAGAATTAGATTTAATCACCTAATCAGTAATCCTAGGAATAAGGATGGCTGATTTAGTGATGTGTGACCATGCTTGATTTGAGTCTGAGCTACAATAGGATTTTTGGGGAAGGGTTGAAACAGATGATTGAGAATGCTGATGATGGAAGCAATAAACACAGCATGGAATAGTGAATGCTTAGTAAAAATATTACCTTTTTTATTATAGATTTGTTTTGTACAACTTAATCCTCCAAGGTCAATAACTTGCAATGCTCTTTATAAAATTTCTGGGAAGTTTGATTTGGGTAGATAGGGTGGTGGAGTAAGGAGGAGAGGAATCTCAAGGTTCTGTGCCTTATGGATTCCATTACGTCAAAACCCAGCTCTGATTAGAAGGCAGAATACATGAAGAAAGTCAGGAGTTAATGATGAGGAAAAGAACATGATATGAGAGGATATGTAGTGAAAGTTGTTGTAAAGTAGAGGATCAATATTGCTATCCCCAAGCACTCAAATATCATGGGCTGAGTCACAAAAAGATGATAAAATACTTTCTTGCTGGTTTCTTTTTATTTGCTTTCTGATTTTTTGACACTTTCAAGCTTTTCTCCACAACCATGTGTGCTAGAAACTTCTACTTTTTTTTTTTTTTTTTTTTTTTTTTTTTTTTTTTTTTTTTTAAATAAAAAAAAGTTCTCATGTAATCACATCACTTCTGTAGCAAGGGCTTTAAGAAAAACAACAAACATGAGACTCATGGTAATTGCAAGGCTTGGCAACACTGCGGTATGGAAGTCTGGGCTTCTGTTTCAGTCTCCTGTCTGACTTAATGTGTGGTCTTGGGCAAGTAATTCAGGGGGTGCCTATAGCAGTATATGTATGTATGCATATGTATAAATTTTAGCCAAAAACTTCCCACTCTTACTACTGCAGGTTCAGCTCCAACAGTGGATTTGGCACCATAGACAGGGCTCCAGGGTGCTTGGAGCAGTTCTGTATGAAAGGTCCTTAAAGGCTATCGGTGCCTATTCTACGCTAGCATTACATAGTGGAAAACCTTAGCAAGTATTCCCTATTGTAGACAGGGTCTTAATCTCGCTGTATTTTGTTTTATGCATACAATAACAGTTGTCACATGATCTTGTGGTTTGTAAAATATTTTGAGGTCGCTGGACAAATATTAACAATATTTCCTGAAGCCTGGAATTATTCCCAAAAAAAGAGGGGAGAAAATGAGTGGTGAGCATTTACCAGCCTGCATATAGGAACAACCAAATATTTTAAACAATTTATCTCTTGCAAGAGAAGCTTCCATTCTTCTACTATATTTTGGAATTATATTTTAGAGAGATTTGGAAAAGAGGCAAAAGAATAAATGTTTGAATAAGTATAGTATGTTCTTGTTCGTTGTGTACAATGTCTGTTTGCAAAGGATTTCATTTAGAGGGTTTTGTGTTTAAATAAATGTTTAATCTTTTGCAGGCAAGCCTGGGCTTTAGTTGGTGTCATAGGTGGTGGAAATTCCTCCTGTAATGAATCTGTAAGAGACTATGAAAATCATAGCACTGGGGGGAAAGCTCTTGCTCAAAGAGAATTTTTCACAACGGATGGTCAGAAGTTTGCTGTGAGAGCTTTTAGTGAATGGAATGAAGGTAGGAAAATTTTTTTTGTTTGGTTTTTTTTTTAAACAATTTGCATGGATTATTTTCTAGAACTGTTTGTTACTGCAAGTTAACTTTCTAAATATTGCAGTAGGAGTTTTTGTCTGTTTACCATTAGTGTTGCCTAACATTTGGATGAAGTACAAATCTAAATAGAGGGGAAGGTAGGCTTACTGTTAAGTATCAAAAATGAAAACTTTAAAATGTAAATCCCCTTGTCTGCTTCAGTTCTGTCGGCATCCAACATAGCATCAAGGGAACAGGGGGAATTGTATCCTTAGTACCTGAAGTTTGAAAACTAGTTATACAAGCGTGCTGGAGAAATACTAAAACACAAAATTACCTACTACAGGTTGGAGATGTGACAGGCTTTTGGGTTTTTGAACGTATCTTCCATGTTTGCGTTTTTGGTTTCTTATCTTTAGTTCTATTAGGACATTGTGTTCATTTCTGTTCCTTGTGGTGTTTGGAGAATTCTTAAGCATGGCTGATTTTATTTTTCCCAAAAGGGTCTCCCATTAGTTGGATTATTCTGACATGTATTCTTCTGACAGCCTGTTGGTCTGGTAGTAGGCAGTATCTAAACTCAAAAATGTTTTGCTGTTATTGAATCCTTGACTGCTTTTCTTACTCCTTGCTCCATGGTGTGGCAATACATGTTTTATCAGTGTCTATGACCTACAGATACCATCAAATCACTTTGTACTTTTGTGAGGGCATTGTAGATCCCCATTACATGTAGGGCTCTGCCACCTTCCCTCTTTCTACCCAATCCCTAACATGTAACCCTTTACCCCACAGTATCTACATAAATTTAAAGACCGAGATCTTGATGTAGCATCTTTGTCATGGATAATAAAGGCCTATGGGTTCACCACAAAGCCAAGCAATTTCTGTGTCTGTCTCTATACTGGGCTTGCCAAACCATTTTTCTGGTGATGGTGCATGAGGAAAGTGCCCAGCTTTGTTCTCGGAGCCCAGGTTATACACATAAGGCTGAAAGGCAGAAAAACTGGTAAAATGAGATAATTTAATCTGAATCAGACTCACCAACTATGAAGACTGTGATGCTATTTTACATAATCTTTTTCCAGGGCAGAACCATACTAGAAGGTTTCTTACATTTTGGAAAATGTAGGTTAAATCTCAGTTGCTTATTAGGTAAAATAACTAAGTATTTGTAAAGTAGATGACATTTTTAAGTTATAGCTTTATATATTGCTGCATGCATCATTTTCCTTTTTAGGTGTCCCACTTTCAGGTTTCCAGGTAGAAGCTATAGATGGAGTTATACTGGATCTGTTGGAAGATGTTAGTAACTGGGAGCCTGAAGACCAGATTGTAGTTGCAAGCACAGACTACTCAATGTATCAAGCAGAGGAATTCACTCTTCTTCCCTGTCCCGAGTGTAGCAGATATCAGGTCAAAGTCAAAGGTAGGAGGCTGATGAAAATGTAAGTTACGTACAATGTGACTGGTAGTATCTAATTAGGAGGGATGTATGTAATTACAGTCATTAGGATAAAACTGTACCGTAAAATGGCCTGTTATACTGGGAACGATAAACTCGTGCCAGTGATAACCCACTCATCTAACTCTCCCTCCCCTCCCAGACTTTCCCTGGCTAAATGCGAGGAATTCATTTAATCCTTTTTGTATAGGATTGTCCTGATTTGTGACAATGTTAACGTCACACCCACAAACACCGCCTTTTGCCTCTTTTTTTTCCCTTCCTTCTCTTTATTTCTCTTAGTGGATACTTTGGACATCATTTGGTCCTCTAAGTAAACCAACTTGTCACCTCCCTTTGTTTACATTTGGTTCTGTCTCCCTGCCCTTGCTCCCTAAATTGTCACTTTCAATTCCTTTGCTTCTGGTGCCTTTTTTAACTCTTCGAAATGTCTGGTGATAGGCTTCTTTTTTTTTTTTTTTTTTAAATAAGAAAAAGGATCCTTCTTTGGCTGTGATTTTTCTTTCTAAACGTTTTCTTTTTCAGCAAAATGTTTATGCAAGTGACAGTCATATATCGGATCTCTTCTCATGCAGCTTCTCTCTGACTGACTGTATGCAAACTGTTTTTGTTCTGGGCATAACACAGAAATGACTCTCCTGTAGTTGACCATTGCCTTTTTTTACTGCCTACATCTCTATTCTGTTTGACTTCACTGCAGCTCACTCCATCCTCTGATACTGCTTCTTTAGCTGTACGGGCATCTCTGTTTTTCCTTATACTGCTGTGCTCCCCCTTTATGCTAAAACTTTTCCTCTGTGGCAGCCTGCAAGTTTCAAATCTTGTGCTTCTCATCCTCTATATCCCATGGCTTTACCCTTAGCTATCACTTTTAACACTGATCAACTCACCTTATAATTTGACACCCTTTAGAGCAGGGATTCTCAAAGTGGGGGTTGGGACCCTCAAGGGGTCACAAGGTTATTATGGGGGGGGTCGTGAGCTGTCAGCCCCGTGCTCTGAAGGCAGCACTGTGCATAGCAGCATCACAGAAGTCAGGGTGGCATGGCATGGGGGGATGGGTGGCATAGCATGGGGGAGGGGGTCATCACAGCCTGAAATACTTTCAAAGGGGTTCCTAGGAAAAAAGTTTGAGAATCCCTGTCCTAGGGATACCTCTGTTTGTCCTGTTGGCCTCTCAGATTTATGACTTTGTCTTGGACAAGATGAGCACCCTCAAACACAACTCTATCTCCTCTCTCTCTTTTAGACTCAGAACTCTTATTTGCTTCCACTGCTTGTAACTGTAATATCATCATTATTCCTGAACTTTTCTCTTTCTCCTCTGACTGCAACTCTTTCTTACTGTCTCAGTGTTTCCTCTGGTGAAACACATATTGTTGTACTCCTATCCTTTAATCTTGACTTCAGAAACTTAATTCTCTAGCTTCCAAGTCCTGGCCTTCCAGTCTCCAGCATCCGCAGAATGCCGCACATCACTTGCTCTCACGCATGGAAAAAGTACAACCAAATTGTTCCCCTCGTAAACGGGTCTGTCTTCCTATTCATTTTGGATCCAATTTCCTCTTCCTTGTTCTAAAAATGTCTTCCCAGTGTTGGTGCCCGAGCGTACTGTCTTGATATCTGAGATAGCATTTTTGTGTGCCCACTCCTTACTCAATCTCCATGTGTTTTCATGTGTCATTCAAAATGTATTCCTTGTCTATCCCCCTCTTTTTTTTTTGTTTCCACTTTGAAGCTATTCTTTAACTCAAATTTTGGAATACAGTGTGCATGGAAGTCCCTATATGAAATCATGTTGTATTGCAGTTGCCTTGTTAAACATAGTATTCATAAACTCATTTTACCTTGGAAAACATACCTTTAAGTCCATGTGTGATTCGCTCTAGAGTTGCTTTTATAGGGCTTATATTAGGGTGTGGAGTACAATGTGCACACTTTCTGAGAGGAAGATTAATTTGGAACTTTACAACTTCTATGTAACTTGTCAGCACTTCCATAAAAAGGTGAATTGACCCATCTTACTACTTTTCAGCATTAACTTGAGTGCTCTTTTCTCCTGGTAGTTTGCAACCAAGTAAGGCAGACAGTAAAGGCAAATTTTATTATGTCCCAAGGCATGATTTAAAAATTTTTTTTTTTAAGACGTGCAAAATTGTCAAGCCAAATTCTCTCCTCAGCTCCTATGATTCCTGTTTTCTTTGCAGATCTGTCAGCTTTTGCTGGACCTGGCCCTCTTCAGTTGGAAAAAAAAATGTATGGTTACAATATGCCTTGAATCTGCAGCTTCTCACCTGCTATTTGTAGCTGTACAATTGTGAAAAAGTGAAGCAGTTTGATAGTTTAGTTTGCCACCAAAAGGAAAAAATTTAGTATTCCTCTTCCTTAAATTTTGGTAGCCCATGTAATACTTGTAGGATACAGATGTTAGGGGAAAGATTTTATTTATTTATTTATTTATTTAAGAATGCCTCCATTTTCCTTCTTAACTCCTCTCCACCATTCTTTTTTGGGGGGAAGATTACCAACTGCAATGAAAAAGTACCTCTCCTGGTCAGTTTTACATATCAGGCATGGTATGAAAAGTGTTCCTGTTGAAAATTTCAGCTGGACTCTTTCTTGTAGCAGTTAGAGCCAGCTGTGACAGGGATGTCAGTTTTGTGTTAAGGGAAGTTTGTCTATAAATAGAGAGAGAAATGGAGAGGGGGGGGGACACAGAGTGCCTGTTTGTAATTTAAGGCTTACTGGGATAATACTTCATATGGACTTTTATATAGACAAATCAATGAAGGTTAATATTTCAGAAGAATTTGTGTGAGAGGACAAAAATGAAAGTTGTTTTTGTTTTTGGTTATACTTGAAAGAACTTTAATTAGGATTTTTAACTGTTATGATAACGTTGCTCCCATTTAGGAAGGAGCCAAATTAGTCAGAAAAATAAATGGAGAAATAAAATAGAATTTTGTTTCAGTAGCTTTTAATGACTGCTTAAAGTTTTACTGAATTAGGTGCTGGTCCTGTGCAGTTTTACATGTATGCTTAGCTTTATGCTCTGTGAGGAGTCCCACTGTGGTGAGTAGGGCTACCCACAGCGAGTAAGATGAAGGATGTGCATAAGTCTTTGCAAGATCCGGGCCATAGATCTTGAAAAGGTGTTTAGTAAATTCATCAGTTATCTCACACTTCTGGGTCTTCTGATTATTCTGTGTGGGAAATGTTAGCCAATTGATGATTTTTTATAAAGCAACTTCTCCTTTAAAATCCTACTGTTTTTTGTAGTTCTGTGTATAATAATTTAAACATTCTTAATCTTTTCTATTTCTTCACTTCTATTTCCTGATTAAAGAAAGATCACCGCCACCCTCCTTTAAGTCTCCTCTGCCTTGTGGGGAGAGTGTAACCTTATGAACAGAACCCCATGGAAAGAAATGTTTGTTACATGGTCACCAGCAGGTGATAAACATCATGCATTTTGTCTGCTCTAGTGGACTCTTTATCTCTGATGAGAACTTTTGTTAACTGATCAGAACATTAAGATTCAGATGCCCAGTATTCCAAGAAGTTTTAAAATACAGCATTGTGTGTCCTGTCTTCTAGTTGCTTAAGTTAGCATGTTAAGTAAGCTAACAAGTTATATTTCTGTTTTAATGGACAAGAGGTTGTTTGTCATCTACACTATTTTTCTTTTTTGAACTGACTTTTTTTTAACAGAAAATCCCCAGTTCCTTCATATGGGAGATGTCGTTGATGGAGTGGACATGAGGGCAGAGGTTGGAGTTCTCACTAGGAATATCCTAATCAAGGGAGAGACAGAAAAGTCCTGCTATGCTGGCAATCATTGTCAATACTTCAGTTATGACACATTTGGTGGACAGATCAAGGTTTGAAAAACTTTTAAGTAGCTTCCTTTCAACTAAAGGTAAATTGAAGATGGCTTCTGAGCAAAAGGATTCATTCTAAATTTGGGGAGGACTAATTTGTTTAAATAGCCTCTAAACTGATGTTCACTAAATTCTTATTGAGCTGGTCTGTCTATTGATAGTTCTTCTCAGCTTTCCTAAAACTGGAATTAATTTGCCAACATCAAGAGGGAAGAATCAGGGATGTTAATGAGTTTAACATTATTAGAAGCCTATTGCTTATATTTATATTGTCTTGTTCAATGCATTGGTGATTAGTAAACAAAAGGCAAGATCTTTAAAAGTGACTATTGATTCTGGGTACCCAACCTGAGTCACTTTAATGGAGCTTGATTTTCAGAAAGTGCTGAGCATCTACCATCTGAAAATTTTGGCCCTTTTATAGTGTCTCACGTTGGGTAAAATCAGTAGTTACTTATTAAAATAAGGGATCTAGAAAGTGCATTAATGTTACATAACCGTGAAGGGACCACTTCTTAAGTCTTGCATGGCTATATATTAAAGAAGATTAAGGCTTAGATTGAAAGTTGTAGTATGGAAACTAATTGTTAAAGCAGGAGTTCCCAAAAGTTTTGCTGACATGACAACATTTGAATTAACTATTTCCTCCTGGGACCCAAGACAGCAGGACGACGTTAGTTTGAAGAGCAAAATAGCCTTCTCTGCACAGTATGACCTGGCATGCACTCTGCGTGTGAAGTCATGCTGTGTAGAGGATGCCATTTTGTAGAGCAAAATGAGGTCACAAAGCATGGAGGACACCACACACATTGTACATGCGAGGTCATGCAATGCAGAGCAAAATGGCATCCTCTGCATACTAGGAATCGCCTCAACTCCATCTGCTGGTGGTGTGAGCGTATTTGAGGTCGTGACCCATAGCTTGGGAAGCTCTGGGTTAAAGATTAAAACTTGCCATTTTTATTCCAATGGGTTAGATACAAGGAGTGACTGAGGTGTTACAGTGGTGCCCAATAGATGTTGAAAATGTTTGAGGCTTCATCCTTTAGATGCATATTTTTTTTGCTTTCATTGTTTTTGTTACAGGCTTAGCCTCCTTTTTAAAACGTTGGGTATAGATTTTAGATCTTTCCCACCATTAATTTCCAGCATTATGAAACTATTTCTCTTTTATGCTGCAGCCTTTGTTTTGTGGGAGGGGAATACATTGGGTTTTAAGTTTCCTTTTGTGATTTGAGATAATATAGTGGAGAAAGATGTTGACTGGTTGGTTTTGAGCATTACAAAGCCTATCTTTGCTGCAATAACTCAGGTTGACTGGGCCACTCAGATGGATGAAGATGGAACAGAAACCAAATATTCTGAGCTATCAGAGTTGTTAAATTGTTCTTGTGAGTTTGTTCTGAGTAGTTGGGCAGGTGTTGCTAAACTTACATTAACATACGTTTATAAAAACATCTTCTGCTAGGCATTTTTCAGATTTTGTTAATTTTGTACATTTGGGTAAAATAAGCTTTTACAATTAGTTAAAAATGTCTGGACTCAGTAGAAATTACAGGGTGATAAGACCGCTTTACACTGGGAAAGTGGTATAAAGTATTGTACTGTACATCAGAATCAGTCCTTAATGTTTCCTTACTATGTGTGTATTTAAACATTAAGAGCCAGATCCTCAGCTGGTGATAATTGGGAGCATATGTAGTAAGGCAAATTTCTGTGAGTCCTGAGCATTATACTGGCCCTAAATGTCTCTGTGTGACTCAAAAGATTCTCCCTCCCCAACAGAAGTTAGTCCAATAAAGATATTAGAGAGACAAGGCTGAGGTGGTAAACCTAAGCACAGCAGCTGAAGAGTTGCAATGGTCAATCACTGCTACTTTATCTTACCCACAGCATACAATTGTGTATGTTAAAATATTAATATTTGACAGCCTAATTGGCAAGCCCGTAAATGTGCAATGTGGGTAAGTTAATATTACAATGAGAACTTGAAAGTTCTTGATTTGTCGTTGCATTTGCAAATTTAACATCACATAACTATGAACTGTGATCTCTGATGTGCACTCCAGCACTTCGCTGCCAAGTGTGAAGCGGCTGGACTGAGAATCAGCACTTCCAAATCAGAGGTCATGGTTCTGTCGCAGAAGAAAGTGGAGTGTTCTCTCCAGGTGAAGAGAGAACAGCTGCCCTTAGAGGGAGAGTTTAAATATCTAAGGGTCTTGTTCATGAGTGATGGTAAGCAAGAGCGTGAAATTGACCGGTGGATTAATGTGACAGTGGCAGTGATGTAGGCCCTGTACTGATCCGTGGTGGTGAAGGGGGAGCTAAGTTTTTGGATGAAGCTTTCGGTTTACAGCTCAGCCTATGTCCCCATCCTCTCCTATGGTCATGAATTTTGGGTAATGACGGAAAGGACAAGATCACAGGTCCAAGCGATGGAAATGAGGTTTCTCCTCAGAGGGCTGAGCTGAATCTCTGAGATAGTGGGAAGGGCTCAGCTATTCAGGAGAGCCTTGTACTAGAGCTGCTGCTATTCCAGATTGACAGGAGTCAGCTGAGGTGGTTTGGGCACTTGATAAGGATGCCCCTGGTAGATTTTCTTTGGAACTATACCGGGCATGTCCCACGGAGAGGAGGCCCCATCCAAGGCCGACCTAGGACATGCTGGAGGCATTATTTCTCCTGGCTGGCCTGGGAATCCCTCAGGAGGCGCCTGTTGCGGAAGAAAGGGAGGTTTGGTCCTCCCTACTCTCCATGCTGCTGCCGCAACCCTCACCAGGAAAAGCGGCATAAAGGAAAAGAAAAACTCTAAGATGTTGCATTTATTTTACTTTTCAAGACAGAAGGAAGAGAAGGTATTTGCGATTGCCCAATTATTTTGTACAACTCCATAACCTCAATGACTTGGCTAGTACACAACTAGATATTGTACAACAAATTTATGTAATTTAATGTGAAATTCCATAGTACTGAGGGAATTGCCCATCATCATTTAGCAAAAGAACAGTCCACCTCTAGTATCTAAAATTGCAAAGTTACTTTTCAGACTTAAATAGTGACTTCCTTCCTGATGGCTGGCCACACATGAGCTGGTAAAACTGGACTTTTAGTTTAGTGTGTCATTTTGGTGCAGAAAGGATTCTCACTGCGTTACACTCCTCACTTGTGTTGAGGGCAATTATTAAGGTTTTTTTCAAATTTTAAAAAATAAATGATAGTTGGGATTGGCCCCAATGGAGAATTGTTTGGGAAGTTGAGTAATTGAAAGTGCAGCTATAACAAAAGTCTACTGGAAATTTAAAATAGAATATTTGCTTCAAGGAATGTTGTAATAAAATACAAGTCTAGAAGTCTTCTGGCTTTTGGGAAAGTTCCCACTTCTAGTGAGAGAGTTCAGATTTTGCCCCTTATTTTTTAGTAACCACTAAGGATTCATTATAAGGATTAGATTAGTAACTGGATTTTATCATCTCTCTCTGAGGCCTTGTGTGCACAAGAAAGTTGCACCAAGTTAATCCAGTTTCTAAATTGTGCAGTCCCATTGTGTGGATGCTTAAATTAACCAGTTTGTGTCCATAAGATTGTACATGTTTGTTTAAATCAATTTTTGAACCAATTTAGTTAAATCAAAACAATTTGTGTATGCAGAAGGCCTAATATAAGAAGAAAATTTCTTTCTTATTTGAATAACATTTTGGCTGTATGTAAAGAATGTGTAATACCATTTAAAATTTCATTGACTTGCTGTAGCAATAAAATTCCTGATTAAACTTTTGTTTTGGTAATGTAAACATTTTGTTTATGTGCATGTCTTTTATTTATGAAGGTCACCGATATAATATAAGCAAAATATGAAGATTGTCCAAACTGATTCTAGTAATATTCTACTCTATTTTAGTGTGGCTGCAGGAAATCAGTTAACTATGGCTTTAAATTTAAACTTATGTCAATTTAAAAGTGTAATTGATTATTCAGTTAGATATATTACACACTCCAGATTTTGAAGAATTTCACATCTGTTCATCTCTCCCACGTGGAATTGAGGCAAATGGGCCAGCAACTGATGGGAAGTTACCCTGTTCACTTCCACCGCTGTGGGGATGTGGATGAAAAAGGAGGTTATAGCTTCAAGACTTACCTGGAAGGCCTTTCTATTCATCATTGTTTCTCCAGATGTGTGACAGTTCATGCAACTAATGGCTTATTGGTAGGTGCCGTAAGAGAGATGCCATTTCAAATTGTTTGAAAGTAAATGTTACAAAGTACAGTCAGTGTGAAGGTACTTTATTCCATTTTTTTAGTTTAAATGTTCATGACATGACTAAATAGTCAACACATAATTAACAGGTGTAAACAGTGACTTTTATGACCAATCTTGATCTTTCTATTGAGGTTTTTAGAAGTCTTGCAGTTAGTCAACATCTTCAGCAAAAATATACATCTCTGGGGAACAAAATAAAACTTGACATTTGACTTAGCCATTATTGCTGATACTGAAACTTCATTTTGCAGTTATGCCAAGATAGTAAAAGTAAATGGTACTTTTCAAATAAATCTCAAAGAATTCTATTGCTAATGACATAATGAACTTGTATCTGCAGATAAAGGACACCATTGGTTATGACACACTAGGCCACTGTTTCTTCACAGAGGATGGCATTGAACAGAGGAATATTCTGCTCCACAACCTTGGACTAGTCACCAAACCAGGCACTCTTCTTCCCACAGACAGGAATAGCACCATGTGTGTTGCCATTAAGGATAAAGTATATGGAAATTATGTTCCAGTGCCAGCCACAGATTGCATGTGAGTGTCTGGATAAGGAAAGAAAATCAGTTGCAATAATTAAATTTTTGAAAATCTCTTGTTGCTGTACAAATGGGCAAGATTTTTTTACCTAGGCTAACAAAGATGGACAGCTTGAATAGAACATTGCTAATGTGTTTTCTAAATAGCAATCTAAACAACACAAATAGAATATATGAACATTTGTGTTGAAATACCGTCACTACCTGATATGGTACTTGTTGATTCAGCAGACTTCTCTTCTGGCTATTTCCTCATTCTTGTGCCAGGGCACTCAGGCTCTGTGAAACCACCATTTTAATGGTGTAAAAATGGTTTAAATGGCTGTAAAGGCCAAATAAGCTTATGCCACTTATTACTAAAATGGTTTATCAATGCATATAGTATCTTAATGACTTCAAACAAGATCTTGCTGGAGGACTTGTGAAAGAGAGAGCCATATTTTTCCTAAAGAAAATTTTCTTCTTCATAATTTCTTACTTGAAAATCAGGACAGACTTGCTTTGTATGTCAAATTAGCATTTACTAATTTGCTAGATATGAGTGATAAATCTTCTGTAGAGATTAGAGAGGAATGATTTATCGTTTCTGAATAATATATTGCAGGGCTGTTTCAACATTCTGGATTGCTCATCCCAATAATCATCTTATAAATAATGCAGCAGCAGGCTCACAGGTGAGGCACATAGACATTTTGACAGACTATTCCTATTTTAGATAAGGCATGCACTGTTTAAAAAGATATGCATTTCAGTTTTTCATATGTAGGTGTTTTTTATATTTAGAAGTACATTCAAGCTGTCTCTTCTAAATGTGAGTTTGAAAGATACTGAATATTGTTCTGTAGAGAACAGAAGATAATTCTTCCTTTTATTTTGAATTATTAATCCTTATATTTGGGTGTGTGTCTAGTAAATCAGTTGTGAACCAGGGGTCTTATGAGTACATGCATGCTAATGTTAACACTTTGATACTTCCTGTAGTTTATATTGTTGTTGTTACAGTGGACTAGGATGTGTTAATTGTCTTGGCTATGTAGTTAGTCATTTTCTCAACACGGATATGTAAAATACAGTGACAAGCAAAACACAAATCCTAGAATGATGAGACCCTTCTATCACCAGATATAGAACATGAGGAGGAAGTAGACTCATAGTTTAGGCTTCAGTCCTACACACCAGTAAGCAGCTATTTATAAAATTATTGATGATGAATCTTAGGTATGTATCACAGCAAGGGCCAGATTCTATTTTTGCATTTGGGGTGTGGATATTGGATAAGAGATAGAAACATGAACTGGAGTGTTTTAAATAGACCACATTGGGGAGAGTAGAGGGGACAGAGTAAAGTGAAGGCTGGCAAGAGGATACAGTAATCAAAGTGAAATGCAGTAGTACACGTAACTCATGTGCCAGAAGGGACCACCACGATCCTCTTGTCTGACCTCCTGCACGTTGCGGGCTATGGAGCTAGACTCACCTGCTCCTGTAGTAGGCCCATAATCTCTGGTTGAGTTATTGAAGTCCTCAGATCTTGATTTAAAGACTTCAAGTTACAGATACTCCACCATTTACCCTAGTTCAAACCATCAAGTGACCTGTGTCCCATGCTGAAGAGGAAGGTGAAAAAACCACCATCGCTGCCAAACTTCTCCCCCAATCCTAAATATGGTGATTTAACTAAACCCTGAACATGTGGGTGAGACCCACTAGCCAGACACCTAGGAAAGAATTCTCTGTAGTAACTCAGAGCCTTTCCCTTCTAGGGTGTTATCTGGCCATTTGAGATATTTGATACTAGCAGTTGCAGCTGGGCCATGTACTACAGTAGACAATCTCATCACACCATCCACTCCATAAACTGATCAAACTCAGTCTTGAAACAAGTTAGGTTTTTTTGCCCCCACTGCTCCCCCGTGGAAGCAGTTTCAGAACTTCACTCCTTTGATGGTTAAAACCTTAGTCTAAGTTCAAGACTAAACTTGTTGATGGCCAGTTTATATCTATTTGTTCTTGTACCAATATTGGCAATTAGCTTACATAAGTCCATTCCCTCCATGGTGTTTATCCCTCTGATGTATTTACAGAGCGCAATCATCTCTTCTCTCATCCTTCATTTTGTTAGGCTAAACAAGCCAAACTCCTTAAGTCTTCTCTTGTAAGGTAGGTTCTCCTTTCTGTTGATCATCCTAGTAGCCCTTCTCTGCGTCTGTTCCAGTTTGAATTCATCTTTCTTAAATGTGGGAGACCAGAATTGCACACTGTATTCCAGATGAAGTTTCACCGGTGACTTGTATAATGGTGGTAACACTTCCCCTGCCTCTACTGGAAATACCTTGCCTGTTGCATTCTAGGATTTCATTAGCCTTTGCCACTGCTGTATCACATTGGTGGCTCATGACCAGTCACAGGATGACTGATACTCCCAGATCTTTCTCTTCCTCGATCACTTCCACCTGATACATCCCCAGTTTATAGTGCAGATTCTTGTTTATTATGCAGATCCCCAAGTGTATGACCTTGCACTATTAAATTTCATCCTATTTCTATTACTCCAGTTTTCAGTCACCCAAAATATTGTATGATATTCTGGTTGATTGTATTGGCAATATCTCCCAACTTTTGTCATCTGCAAACTTTACTAGCACACTCCCCCTCTCTGTGCCAAAGTAATTGATGAAAATGTTAAATAAGATTGTTCCCAAGGCTGATCCTTGAGGAACTCTAGTAGTAACTCCCTGCAGCCTGACTGTGCACTCTTCAGCATGACCCATGGTAGTCTCCCCTTTAATCAATTCTTTATCCACCTTCCAATTCTCATAATAATCCCCATCTTCTCCTGTTTGTTTAATTATTCCCTATATGGAACTGCATCAAATTCTTTACTTAAATCTACTGCATTTCCCTTGTCTAGAAAATCATTGATCTTCTCAAAAAAAAAAATCAGGTTGTTCTGGCATGATCTATCTTTTTTTATAAAACCATATTGTATTTTATTCCCGTTACCGTTTATCTTTGTGTCTTTAAGTATTTCCTTTCAAATTTGTTCTAAAGAGTTTACATGCAATTTAAGGTCAAACTTGCAGGCCTGAAGTATCCTGGCTCACTTCTTCTCTCTCTTTCTTCTCTCCTCCTCCTCTCTCTCCCCCCCCCCCCCCCAGTCTTAAATGTAGGTACAATATTTGCTATTCTTCAGTTGTAGGGTATAACCCCCAAGTTTATGGATTCATTAAAAACCCTTCCTATTGGACTTGCAATTTCATGGATGGAGATTATCTGGCCCCCCCAATCCAGTTTTATTAAACTGTTTAAATTTGGCTTCCACCATGGATGTGGTAATTTCTATTTAAATATTCTTGTTCCCATTAGTCCCCCTCTCATTGCCTCTAAGCTCCTCATTACTCTTATTAAACACTGTGGCAAAGTATTAATTTAGGTTTAGAGCCATACGTAGATTATCTTTAATCTCCACCCCATCCTCCATGTTTAGCAGTCCCATTTCTTTGTATTTGTATGGCTAAAGAACCTTTTTACTCTTGAGTTTTAATTTTCTTTGCAAGCTCCATCTCTGTTTGTTTGCTTTTGGCAGTTCTCACTTTTTCCCTATATTTTCTGACGTCCAAGAGAGAGCTTTCCTGCCATGTTTCTTCCATTCCTTGTAGGCTTTCTCTTGCTCACCTATTTGAGATGCTTGTTCATCCAGTTTGATCTGCAACCCTTCCTTATGAATTTTTTCTCCTTGTTTAGGAGGCAGGCTTCAAATAGTTTCTGCAACTTTTGATTTAAATAAATCCAAGCTTTCTCCACATTCAATCCTTGAGTTCTTGAGTCCACTCCATTTCCCCAACTAATTCTTTTTTTGTTTTGCTTTTTTTTTTTTTTTTTTTGTTTGCCCTTTTGAAATCCAGGATCCTAATTCCATACCTATTTTTATTTATTCTTCCATTTATTTTAAACTGCATTAACTCATGATTACTTGAACTAAGGTTGGCCTCTACAACCAATTCTTCTACGAGGTCCTCACTACTTAGAGACAGAGTGGTGAAATAATGTAACAGTACTTAGAAACAGTTACACCGTTTGAATGGACTTTTAAATCTTGTTTCCCTTTTTATTCTGTGTGCTTTTTCTGGATTGCCTCCTCTCATCCCGGAAAAAGTTTTACTTGAACTGTCTGATACTTTGGAAACATTTGCATAAACTAAGAAAATTGTAGTCCTTAGCCCTTTCTCCACACTGTACCTTCCCATTTTGTTGACCTTGTATAAAGTTTCTCTACTGTTTCAGTATTGAATCTTTAGTTACAAAATACAGTCCCAATTGTGGCTTTTAAAAAAAAAAATTTTTCACTTTGTGTACATTTTCTGCACATATACAGATTCTATACAAGAAACTTCCTTATCTCTTTATGCATTGTTCTCAGGCTCCAAATGTTTTTTTGGATTAAAATCACTCACTTGTCCAGATTAGGGAATTTATTTTTAACTAAATGCAAAGTAAGTGTTTCACTGTAAATAAAAATAAAGTAGGTAGTCTCACATCTGCTTGTATAATTGTCTGTACTTACTGAATTAACTATATTTCCAAGATTGCTGGGGATGAATTTGTCCTTCAGGATGAAATCCTTGAATCCCCCATAAAGCTAGAATAATCTGACTTTATGTGCATTTCTGGAGCAGCGTTTTGGTGGCTTAAAACCATTCTCTTCTCCCCCAATGGCAAACTGCAGGGTACAGTGCAACAGCTCTGTGTTTACTATTCAAGCCTTTTGTGTTAGAGAATCTCTACTGCTCTTGAGCCATCCCTATATGAAGGTTTTTCCTAAGAGCTCAGATCTTGTTGCCACAGCATACTAGCATATCCAGAGATGGAATGGAACTCTGTTCTGGTGTGCAGGGACTGCAGAGGCTCCTCCTCACCTACTGTGTCTTCACTACCTCTCGTGGGGTAGCATAGGGTTTCAGGCTTCTGCTAACTGGAAAACATAATGTTTTTAAGAGCAGTTGCTTGGGAAATGAGGGAAAATGGAGCGTGATGAAGGTGTACACAAACTAGAACAATAAATGGAAAAATATTTTTGTATGTTCTACAATAAAATGATTTGCTAGCTAGTTGAACAAAACATGATTGACTACAAAGAAATGTAACGTCATTGAAATGTAAAAGGTTACATTTTTTCCTAGTGACTTTGAGTTCACACTTGAAATGTTCAAAATTAGGAGATATTTGTGACTAAAATTTTCCTTTTTCTTTGTAACCTTGTAGTGAGTATTGTGATGCAGACAGCCTTTTTTTCCCTTCAAATTTTTAGTTCCACTGCAGACAGTTCTTTTTCAGACACATTCTAATGCTTAGGTTTGGAAAGCATGATCCATCTCCTAGGATATCAGTTGTGTTTTCATTTTGTTCTTATTGTTTGTTTGAGACATGTAAATTATTTTCAAATTCCTTTTTGTTTTCTTGGAGAAAGTCCATATAGCTGTAATGATGACTTAAACATGCTGGCATTAGACAGATAATTGGCACTTTTAAAATGTGTTCTCCCCCTCTTCTTTATAGGATGCTGGAATATGGTATTTGTTCCACAAGATTTCTACAGGAGATTCTCATGGCTTGTACCCTGAAACCAAAGCAGAGCTTACACCGCTAGGCGTCTTCTATAACAACAGAGTTCATTCTAATTTTAAGGTAGGGTAGAAATAGCTGATACCTGGGCTTTAATAATAGTGAATTTTCTAGTATAAAGACCTGTATGATTAAACAAAAACATCATAATGGCAAAGACAGGAGACTAAAACCTTGCTCTTCTGGAAATTTGTTGGCTAATATTATAGCACTTGTGCGGTTCCTTGTAATGCTCAATCCCAAAGTAGTTTTGGTGTTTAATACTCTTGTTTTCGGTATAATTTCATCCCCCTCTCTCCCTTTTAAAAAAAAAAAAAAAATCCATGATTTATAGTTTGTGCATAACGTGCTTACTGAAATTATTAATTTCCCAAAATTGAAATCCTGAGATACTGCTCGGTGTTTTAAGACTTTTTCATTTGGTGCTTTGAAGTACAGAGATCCTTGAGAATCAAGGTATACCACAGATCAGGGTGGCTATGAACCAAAAGTTGTGGTTCATAAACTGTCAGTGACCTGTTCCCCTTTGGTCATTAACACACAAACTTCAAGGCTTCTTTATAACCTCACTGTATTTGACTTGAGGAGCCTGTAGGCCATTTCGTATGGCAGTTTGTGTCAGCTCAGCTCTATGTAGCAGTGGATACTCGTAAAGAACTCTGGAGCCATTGAAAGTCATTCCAATTTATTTAAATTAGCAAACTTCTGTTGACAAAATAAGATACTATGTCTTCTTTATTTCTGCCTTATAAATTCAGAGTGAGCTCTAAAGCCCTTCAGTAAAAAGCAAACTTGCATAGTAGTTGCTCTGTATGGCAATTATGTCGGGATGTTATAAAACCACCTATTTATTTCTTTTCCCATCTATATTAGCTTACGTGTGACATAATAAGAGTTGTCTGAAGTCAGGTCCTAAACAGTAAATTTTATATACCATATAATTTGGGATGTTCTGTAGTAATTGACTTTCTGGTTTATAATAATAACCAAATAACAATAACCATGCTCACAAATAACAATAACCATGTCACAGCATGGATGCACAACTTTATGGGGACATACATTAAAAACAGTTCTATTTGAGAACTGAAGGCAATTATTGAGAGTTGGACAAACTTGTATTCAGATCAGAGATGTATTATAATAGAGGTGCCTAAACCAATTCACATGTTTCTATTTAAATTAAAACTTGGTTGAAGGTAGGGAATATTCTAAGCCAAGACTTCAAATTTTTGTGAGGGGACTATGTAATAGAGTTAATTGCACTTGAAAATAGCAGATTTAAAATGTTTTAAATGAATTCTGAACTACAGTATTCCTGTGAACGTTTTCAGTCCTGAGAGCGCCCTACGTAGTATTAAGACCTATTTTCCCAGGCTAACTGCTTTTCTGCTTCCCTAGGAAGAGTATGCTAGTTAGGTAACATGCCAGCCTGCCCCAGGGAAGCCTTATGTAGAGCCTGCTATCACAATGAATGGCCAAATCTTCCAGGCAGTGGACCTTGGCAGTACACTGTTATGTGCAGTTCACATCAGTGATGAAACCAATGCCAGACTTGCCAAAGCAAGTGTGGCCTCTCACTGATGACATACAAATGTGTGAGAACTCAGAGGCATTAGTCAACAAACAAAACTGAAGGTCTACAAAGCCATTGTGTTGCCAACTTTGATGTATGCATGCAAAACCTGGATGGTGTACAGATGCCACGTTATGAAGCTGAATCACTTTTTCACTCTGAGGAAACTGATGCCAGATGGGATGCCAGAAGAAATGTTTCAAAGACTCCTTCAAGTTATCCTTGAGGCATTTCAACACTGACCCAGAGTTTTGGGAAGGTCTCGCTCAGGATCATTCTACCTCGTGAAGTCTCATCCATATTGGAGTCTCAGTCTATGAGCGGAGGAGAACTACTAAGGCAAAGCAGACGTGCCAGCAGCATAAATCTCACAACAGCAGCAAGTCTGCTGTTAATCATATAACAACCCATAATGGCATCTCTCTTGTTCAATGCACCACAGACAGTTCAAAGTTCAAATTGGCCTGATCAGCCCCTCAGGTGTTCACAGAAACCAAACCAATCAGTGATGTCTTGATCATCTTTGAACTTGACAGACGAACAACAAACATATTAGCTAAGGGAAATGGAGAACTAGGGGAGAGTATGTTTAAAAAAATACAGCATTATACACATGGTGACTCACCTGTTTTGTGAATTCAATTTCAGATGTATTGCCAAAGATAATTTTGTAAAGTCCTTGGGGGCTGAGTTGAATTAATTATTTTTTTTTCCTCGCTTGTTTCAGGCTGGTTTATTTATTGACAAAGGGGTAAAAACCACCAATGCTAGTGCTGAGGATCCAAGGGAATATCTTTGTCTTGACAACAATGCGAGGTAAAATCTGGTCTTTTAATACTATTGAATGCAAACTAAAATTTTAAAATAGCTAAGTTCTCAGAATTCAATCCTCTCCTTTCAAAATATTCATAACCTAATATTAGAAAGTGTTCTTATTTTAAAAGTTTATTCACAGTATCTGCAAAACATGATAGTTGTCAGTTTTCTATTTTTTTTTATATATATATATATATATATATATATATATATATATATATATATATATAATATAAAAAAATCCTCCACCCTCCCACCCACCAGTTTTTGAATCAGCAGAGCATGCTTTGTTCTGGGAGTCTGCTGCTCCTTCTACACTGTTGTCCTGGGCTGGCTCTCACGACAATAGTAAGCCATTCTTTTCAACAAGCTCTGAAAAATGTTTTCCTCTCTGATTTGCAAAACTGAAAAGCTATTAAAGGCTGTTGATTGCTGCACTCTCTGGCTTGTGGTTCAGTCTAAAGGAGCTAGTGGAAGAGACTTTCAAAGGTCCAACTCAAATCGCAAGTTAATTAGAGTTGGGCACCTAGCTGCCCTTTGTGCCTTTTGAAAATCTCTCCCTAAGGTTTGTAGTAGCTTATTGAATATGTAGCTCAACAGTGCAACTTGAGAGCAGCTATTGCAGGATATTAATTGGTTGAGTATGTGCATAGACACATCCTGAATTCTCTCCAGGGTTTCTAACGTAGCTTGCTCAGTAAAAGAATAGTGGTGAGACTGGAAAGGTTCCTTCTTATAGGCTGACTAATTTTATTTGAATGGTTATATCTACCCATACCCTGCTGTAGGATCTAGTAAAATAAACAACTTTCAAAGTGTTAATTTTCCTGAGCTGGAAAATGTCATTGGGTAAGGGGAATATACAGTATCTGTCTATTTATTTGAACTGACCTCCATTTAGGATGGGGACAGTTGAATGATAGGTATGGACAGAGAGAGGAAAGGGCAAGACTTGGAGAGCCTACTGTACTTCATACTTTGGAAGTGAACTCTCAGTTCAGAAATTATGACAAAAGGCGGATAAAACCAGTGTGAATAACCAACAAAGTAATCGTAGCTAGGGATTGGAGACCAAAACAAAGTATATGACATCTTATGAGAATACACTGTAGGCTCAGAGGGAACAAAGAAGAGCACTGAAAAGCTGAAAGTGTTTCAGAAACATTTTAGAGGACTAAAACACAGCATGAGCATCCAAGGAAACAAAACAAGAGATTCTTTACACAGGAGATCAGGGATGAGAGACAGGAATCATAGTGGAGGAACTTAAAGCATTATTTACCTAGAATAACTATTTCAAGGGGCTGAATGGTATCTGTGTGTGCTGGAGGCTGTCTGGAAACTGAGGGTACGTCTACACAGGAAAGAGAAACTCATGGCTAACCAATGCCTGCTGACCTGACAGCTTGCAAGACTGTGACATTGCTGTGTAGACCTCGGGCTCGGGCTGGAGCCTGGACTATAGGACTCTGCGGGATGGAAGGGTCCTAGAGCTTGGGCTCCAGCATGAGCCCGAAGTGTACACAGTGATGAAACAGCCCCGCGGTCTTGTGAGCCCAAGTTGGCTGGCATGGGCCAGCTGTGGGTTTTTCTTTGGTGTGTAGACACACCTTGAGAGACAGGAGTCAGGATGCATGTATGTTTGGATAGCAGAGCGCTTGGGAGGGAGTTGCTAGAGGGGAAGCACTGAAGCACACATCTAAAGAGGCTGGAGGAGGAACCAATATTTATGAGATGAGGTAAGGGCACGTCACTGAAGCAACTTCTGGAAACCAACTTCTGGGAGGGTGTCTGGTATAGTGGTTGCAGGATCTGCATAGCATAGAGGAGAGTTGCCAAAGAGAGAGAGAAGGATCTGATCGTTTGTCTGTCTCTGCAATTCGCTGAGGAAAAACATACCTTTTGAGTAGTGTTCTGTGTTAGAAGTTATTTATGGGATGTTGGGAGACCATATTAGCATCAGAAATTTAATAAAAATTCTGTTTCCTGGGAGAGGATGATTGTCATTTTGAGTATACAGTATCTATGAGATCCTGCATCTTCCATCCTGTAGACAGAAACCTTGAGCTTGTCTGAGTTAACTGAAAATAGTTTCAGTGACTAAATCTTGTGAAATCCATTGTTTCCCTGATCAGGGAAATGTAACCTTGTCATAACTACTGTCTTCAGGTAGGACTGTGCAATCTGCAATTTAAAAGAATCTGACAGACTGCATATATATGATTATTAGATTGTATTAACTGAACAAGAATTTAAAATAATCCATTTTTATTTTAAAGGTGGACATCTCCCTTACTAAGGTTTAAATTAACGTATCTTATTGTAAAATTACCTTCATAATATACTACAATAGTTTTCCCAGATGAAACTGCAGGAAAGGCCTTTGCAAAGCCTTTTAGTTAATCTTCATAAAGTTCATTGTTGGCTGAACTGATGTATAGTGATGTGATTTATGTGTCAAACTGGTCAGCCATCCATGGTTCTTAAATTCAGGCCCAGATGTTCTTGTTCCAGCAGAAGTCAGTCAGCTACCATAGGATTTTTTTAAAAACAAACAAACAAACACAAACCAAGGTTCCTTGCCACTCTAGATCACTGAGAAGGCAGGAGTAGGCCAGCTGTGAACTGCTTCCTTCTCCACTCCCTGTCTTTATCTCTTCTCTGCTTCTGATGCTTCTGGGAGCAGAGTAGAGAGGAGTGGCTGAGGTGGGCAGGAGGGGAAGGAGCAGCGTTGTTCAACTTCATATACAGCAAATGAGGCTCGGAGAGCTCCAAAATGTGTAGGACTGGGCCAAGTTTCATAGCAATTATTTTGTGGGTTTTTCTCCTTCCATAAAATGTACCTGTACATTTGGCTCTATCAAGTTACTTTTGTGTTCCTATTAATAAAAATACAGAGTGGGTATAGATTATTTTTCACTTTCCCGGTTATCTTAAAACAGGGAAACCGAATATTCCTTAAGCCCCTTGGGCGTTCATGGGCTCCTCAATTGGCAGCACCACTAGCATCTATCCAGACTCTTTCTTCCATCCTCCTTGTTGCTTTTGTGTTCTGTACACTGGAGTTCATGTACACTGCTACTCTGGGTCAAAAATTGGCTGCAGCTGCCACTGCTCTCTGGGACCAGCTAGGCAGCAGATATGATGTAGGTATTTGAGGAGGAGTGGAGAAACATTTGTCCTACCCAGATGAAGAGCAGTCGACAAAATTAGGTGCACTTGAGAGATCTAGGAGGGAGCAGTCAGCAGGCAACCCTCCAGCCTTCTGTCTAGTGTAGCAACAGCCCCATGTGCCCTTTTGGGCAATGTCAGTCTTCCTCCTCTCCCTCCAGACTATCAGGTTAATGCTGCAAGGAAAAGAGGAGGGAAGAAAAGACACAAGGGAAAACAAGAGAAGAAGGGGATGAGACTCAAGTCGTGGAACAAAGGAGCCGGCACATTTCAGGAAAAGTAGGCTGGGAATCCATAGTGGGGAAATAACCTAGTCCTTCTGGAAAGAGAAAAGAAGATTAATGTTCCCCCTCTTTTATTGCTTCTTTCCCAGAATAGGGTGGTCAGACCTCTGAAACCTGTGAAGACATTGCTGTGGGAACAGAATTGTGGAATTGTGGGGGCAGTCTCAGTGAAATTAGGGTCTAGTCTCTGTCGTCTTTCTACTTGGGCCTTTTTGTCTTGGGCACAGTGCTGGAGCTGATTTGGCCTGTTCAATGAGTGCAAGTGTTTATATTTTGGAATATACCACAGCATATACACATACACAGAGCATAAATCAGATATGTTCCTTTCAAGTGTTTTGTTTTTCCTCCCTTTCTAAGGTTTCGACCTCATCAAGATGCAGACCCTGAGAAGCCCCGAGTTGCTGCTTTGATTGACAGACTAATTGCTTTTAAAAACAATGATCATGGGGCTTGGGTCAGAGGAGGAGACATCATCATTCGGAACTCTGGGTAGGTGTTCCAGAGCAAACATCTACATGCTATAAAAAAGACATTCTCCTGGATAAAGATATAACAGCTAGTAAAAGTGTGAGTTGTAAAGTCTGGAAAAGCCCATCTTAAAATAAGGTTTTGAAAGAGAGAGGCAGAGCTAAACCACTGAAGCTTTTTGACTCTGTCATTCCACTAATGGGGCTGAAACTAAGTCCATGCAAGGTTACATGGAAATTTCATTTAAATGAGAAACAAGGATTTAAAATTGAGAGAACTTGAGTCTATAAACTAACCGAAACTGTAGAAAGTACTTTTAAGAACTTTGACTTTTAATATATTTGAGGTTTCTTCTGAAGCAATCATATTGCCACTTAACAAAACGATATAGAAACAATTATACTGATTTTAAAACACTAGAAATCTGTGAGTATAACAACTATGGTGGTTTTTGAAAGTTTCATTTCACACACAGTTTCAGAGTTGATTCAGTTTGAAGTGAATCTGTGTGCTCTTACCCTTTGAGAAACTAAAATAAAAATAACGAGTTCTGTGGCACCTTAAAGACTAACAAATTTATTTGGACATAAGCTTTTGTGGGCAGAAACCCACTTTGTCAGATACAACATTTAATGCACATTTAATGAACACTGAAAGTATTGTACGTGGTTTGAAATTTGCTTTGTTCACAAATAATTTTCTCTCATAGGTTTGCTGATAATGGAATAGGTTTAACTTTTGCCAGGTAAGTACCCTTGTACTGAATTTCATTGTTATGTTCTCAGTCTTCCTAGCTTTAGTTTTGACAGTATAAGTCAAAGAATAGGAAGTAGATGTGATGCTGGGGCTATTTAGAAAACAAATCTAAAAATATTAGAAGTGTGAAAATGACAACAAGAACGCCAAGAGGGTTTACAAAAGGGGAATGTCTCTCATCAGTTTTGACTCTGAGTCTGCTTCTACTGGGCTCCGATAAATCGTCATGATACTAGGTGAGTGGTTTCCAACCGGCTTTCAGAATGTCCCCTGCTCCCCTCCCATTGACTGCAGAAGGGAGCTGCTGCTGCTTGAGGACCCAGGTGGAGCGCATTGCTGCGGGGCTGAAAGACGTTGTAGGCTCCTTGCTGCAGCCAAGGGGAGGAGAGATCAGCACCTCCCTCCCCTTGGCTGTAACAGGGAGCATGGCAAAGCGCTCTGCTAGGGTTGCTAGCCGCTGGGGTCCCTGCTGCAGCCAGAGGGAGGGGAGCACTGATCTCCCCTCCCCCTGGCTGCAGAAGGGAGCCACTGCTTAGGGACCCAGGTGAAGCTCAGGGTTCCCTGCTGCAGCCAGGGGGGCGGGAGATACTCCTCGCTGAACTCCTTCCCGCTGGTTCCAATGATGGGGGAAGGCAGCTGCTGGCAGATAACTGGTGGCCCTTCAGGGTTATAAAAATCGTATTTGTGGCCCTCAATCCATAAAGATTGGAAACCACTGTACTAGATAATTAAATGACATGACCAGAACTTTAGGGAAGTTTACACTGTCCTAGCTTTTCACCTTGCATAACTAAAAGTTCTTAATACTGAAAATACAGGTTTTAAAGAGGGGATTGGAGTACGAGGGGAGCAACTAAGTGTAATACTTAAAATGGACAAATCAATTAATTGTCATGTTTTAAGGCTAGGGTTTTTGAAAAGCAGCAATTCAATTGTATATTGCGCTACACTTCTAATCAAGAGGCTTTGCCTGCTTTGCTTAGATAAAGATAAAAAAGTTAAAAATGGTAGGATGTCTTTGTCTTTGTATTTCAGAACAATATAACTTTCGTTTCGTTGTAGTAACATCAGTAATCTCTGACTTCATTTTGATAGTGATGGAAGCTTCCCAAAAGATGAAGGCTCCAGCCAGAAAGTATCAGAATCTCTGTTTGTTGGCGAGAGCAGGAATTATGGCTTTCATGGTGGCCAAAACAAATACTCAGGAACTGGAGGAATAGACAATAAAAATCGCACTCTACCCAGAAATCGGTTAGTGTTTCAGTGGGCAAAACAAAGTTACTTTTTCCAGAATGTACTTTTTGTGTCTGATTGGAATAGCACTGTAAATTTAGAACTAGTATTACATTTCATGGAATAAAAAAATACTCCCAAGATTAAACTTGACTACAAGGGGCTCTGTGTCGTTTGGGGATGTGATAACAGAATGTACCACCTTCTCCTTCTGGGCTGGCAGTTTGAATCCAGGCAAGATTAGCAGTGACAAACTGTTATAGTCAGATGGCTGGTGGATACCTTATATCAGATTAGTTGAACCATCTCAGCCCTGTTTGCAATGAACAAGGGTCCTCATTCGAAAAACTGTTGGCACAGTTGATGCTAACTTGCACCTTTACTGACCTTCTGTAGGTCCTCTCAGACCTAGGAGTGGCCCTTCCAGCGGCACAGTTAAGGCGCATTAATATGGCAGTGTAGGAAATCTTGCACTTTTTTTTTTTTTTTTTTTTAAACTACTATCAAACTTGTGGGAGGTGAAAGATCTCAAATGGAGGATTATGCCCCTTTTTTAATACAGCATATGGGGCAGTGAGCTGTTTCTCTTTTTCATGTGTTCTTGCTGTCAAATCTTCATTCATTGATTACTAACATTTCAATTTTTATTGCTTATCTAAAAAAACTGTGCAACTTTGTAATGAAACATTAGTGATGAGAAAGTAGAATACAAAAATTAAAGTTTCTCCTTGTACTAAATCAATAATTTGTTGAAAGTCGTGCATATTAACAGTTGATTTCTGTGCCTTCAAGAAACCAAGTGGTATGCTGAATTGCATCTTTAACTCCAAGTTTCCATACATAGTACCATGAATTGCTGTAACTCTTAGGTCTTACACCACCACCAAGTCCAGTGGGGTTTGAAACACCTGGGACTGGTGTAAAGGAGAGAGAGTTTGTGGCTGGGGGATTTTGAGTGGCTGGTTTGGGATTACTGTCCCACTCCTCTCCCTGTGTCAAACAACCTTCATCTCCTCAGTGGCTTGCTTTGGGAAACTTAGTCACCCACTGCTAGATTGTGCTCCTTGCCTCACATACGGCGGGGTGGCTCTGTGCTGGTAGGACATGTGACGGGGAGAAGAAGGAGGCAGAGGCAAAGGGGAGGAATTGGGTGGGCTGGAGGCAGCTCATCTTCCTTTCCTAATTCTAGAATTTGAGAGATGGGTTCTTAGCTAGAGGTTGATAGTGAAGGGAAGACTTCATTTGTTTATAGAGTCCCACCCTACAAACCATTGTCTTAGCACTGCATTTTTTTATGCTTTTAAGCGGAGGGAAGCATTGCCTCTCAGGGACCCTGAGCCAAGACTAACAGGTAGTGTATGCATACCTGGGTGTGTATTAAACGTATTACATTTTCAACAGGACATTTCCAATCCGAGGTTTTCAGATTTACGATGGACCCATTCATCTTACCAAATGCACCTTTAAAAACTTTGTGCCAACTGCTGATAGATACACCAGTGCAATTGGATTCCTGATGAAAAACCCCTGGCAGATAACACCTAAAAACAACATTTCTCTCGTTAAGTTTGATACAAATGTAAGCTTATTTTAAAATTCATTTTCAGTGGATGGGGTAGAAAAGGGAGACTTCATGGAGCAGGGAAGGATGAATTTTGTGTCAAGTGTCTCAGATAGGAGATCAATGAGAATTTGATTGAATTTTGGTGATGTCCTTCTATTTCCTCAAACAAAGGGGAGTCCCATGTGCACTCCCCACATTGCTTGCACCTGGCCCACTTCTGTGCTGACTTCCACTATTGGGCCTTGTTTTCCTTCTTCCTATCTCTGTGCAAGTACCTGCTTCCCTTCAGACGAATGGGCCCAAACTGAGGTCCCCCAGGTAACGTCTATTATGCAAAGCAGTGATAGAAGGGGAATCTGCCACTTTAAGGATCTTTTTGGGCTGCTGTAGAAGGCGTTGAGATAGATGGGTTCAAAATTAATGTCAACCAGCTTCTCCTCTTTTCACTTACAATTGAGACTGAATTGGACCTTTGAGGGCTGAAAACCATACTTGGTTTCATGCCTTTGAACTTCCTGATTTCAGCCAGAAATGATTGTACTAAAATCTCATGAGAAGTGGTGTTCTTGTACTGTTTCTGACCTACCAGGCAGTACAGGAAATCACAAAAGTCTGTTTGTGTGAGGTTTCCAGCCCAAAGAGTTTTCAGTAAATGTCCAAAATTTATTCACAAACAGAGCTTCCAAACTTTTTTGAAATTCGCACATGATTAATTTAGAGTAATCTGTTCTTTAAGTTAATTAAATTTACAGATATATGTTGTATTAGTCTGGAAACTTAACTTTCTTTTTTATCGTTTGCTTGCTTACTTTAGTTATAAGAGTTACTTTTGAATTCTAATATTCTAACCTTGGAATTCTGATATTCAATTCTAATATAGAATTCTAATATAGAATATAGAAATATAGAATTTCATAGTAAAGAACTTACTCCTTTTAGGCTGTGCAGTTGCTGACAACTGCATAGTGAGGCTTGAAACCAGAGACCAATGCCTCCCAACCCAGGCAGGCAGTTATGTCGCAGAAAACACATTGTCTGAAGTTTGTTTCTTAATGCAAACCTTTTTATTTATTTTTAAGTCAGATGGCTGACTGTTAAAACAATGCTATAAGAATAAGAGCAAGTTATACACAACTGCCGTTGACATCAGTGAGTTGTGTGTGCTCTTCTGAGGAAAAGACTTGTGCCTCAGATAGGTCTTCTTTAAAAAAAAAAAAAAAAAAAAAAAAAATAGTAATAATAATAAATCTTAAGATGAAATAAAGCTGTGTTAATCTTGAGTGAATGAGATCTCTTAGCCTGTGTAAGAGGCTCTGTGTAAGCCGCCTCTTCTGAAAGAGAAGCCCAGTACACAGTGAAATTAGACTGGATGATCCATCGGTAAATGTACTGCACTGCAGGGAGATGGATTAGATGATCTACGAGGCTTTTTCCATCTCGGAATTCAGTGAAAGACACATGAGGCTCAAAGTGTCCAAAAGTCTAAAATCCTTAGTTTCTGCTGAAGCTAGAAGCTTCAACTTTGTGTTCAAGTTGAGCTGTCAATTTGTGGCGTCTTTGAATTGGTTGTGGCATCTCAGGCAGGAGGTTCCCTGACCTTAATCTTGGCTGTGAATAAAAAACAAACAAAAAAATACTGTTCAGCTACCAGTTTCTGTTAAGCTCAGCTGTGGAGACAGGGAGTAGACCAAAAACGTTTTGGTTTGGTTTTTAATGCTTTCCTTGAGCTCCAAAACAAGTGATTGTGGACGTGTAATGATAATACTGAGATGACATTCTTTAAGACCTGAGGCAGCCGAAATCATGAATTTACACAATTCTGAAGCACTTAGCAGAAATCTGAATCACCAGGGCTTAATATGTTAACGGAAAACCATGCCTACAACAAAATAATGAAATTCTGTTTTGCAAGACTGTTGTCCTCATTAGAAAGGTTATTCAGCTCATAAACCTTGTCAGACCCCTGATTGTCTCTGCATACATTGACAAACATTTCAATGTGTCACTAACTATGTACATGTAGTAGCACTACTGAAATGGGTGGCTTTCTGGGGGAGACTTAATTGGTATGTTTCTCTTCCCTTTTATGGTGAGGTTTCTTTGAAAGTTTTCTTTGGTAAACCTGGTCCCTGGTTTGAAGACAGTGAGCTAGATGGTGACAAGAACTCAGTATTCCATGATGTAGATGGTTCTGTGACCGAATACAAGGACACTTACGTTGCCAGACTGGATAATTTCCTGATCCGACATCCAAAATGCATTAATGTTACAAGTTGGAATGGTGTGGTCTGCAGTGGGACCTATGCACAGGTTAGTACAGTTAGTTCTTTGTGTATTCTATATTTTGTGTACATTCACAAGACTTGAAGAAAAATGTATCAAAACTGAAATGCCCTTCCTCGGTGGGTTTTTAAAAATTTATTTTACACTTACTTTGCCTTCTAAGCAGTTCAGAACAATTTGCTGTAGAGAGAATAGAGGGGAAGGTATGATGTCAAATGTAAAAAGTGAATCTTTATGCAGTGAGTTGACTTGCCATCACCTGCATACTGCAGTCTGGTTGGCCAAAACATTTAAGTATGGGGATTTTCTTACACTTGCAGTTCTTTTTCACAATATTATTAAAAACGTGAATGATAGCTTTCTAAATACAAATCCCTCTACTGGAATCAAGTCCTAGTTTTGCCACAAACTTAAGCAACTTAATTTAAGCAACTCATTTAATCTCGCTGTTCCTCTGTTTCCTCTCTGTAAAATGGAGAAAATATTGTCTGCCTTGTCTATTTAGATTGTAAACTGTACAGGACAGCGGCTGTCTTTAATTGTGTGCACAGTGCAAGCTCATTGGGGCCTCCAGACATGACATCTAATGTTCTAGAGATTCTGTTTACCGTGTGTGTGTGTGTGTGTGTGTGTGTGTGTGTGTGTGTGTGTGCTTTCTCTCATTATATTGTATTGTTTCTAGTGAAACTGATCAAAAATTGTCAGATAACTTCAAATCTTTCCTACTCTTCTGTCTGTCTTTTTTTTAAAGATGTACATCCAGACACGGAACCCACAGAATCTTATTATGACCATCGTACGAGATGAATATCCATCCAGCCCCATGGCACTCCGAGGTATTAACCAGCGAGCTGCCTTTCAACAGTACCAGCCTGTAATAATGCTCCAAAAGGGCTATACAATACATTGGAATGGACAAGCTCCACAAACCACTTTTCTTTATCTCATTAACTTTAACAGGTATGTTTCCTTTCATTTTTGCCTTTGAAATAGTGTGTGGCAAAAATAGTTATACATTCAAAATTACAGCCATGAGTAAGAATGGAGCTTGATTTATCTGAAAGAGCAAAATGTGTACTGGAAACCTAGACCAAAAGCTGAGTGGAGCTATACGTAAAAATGCTGTAAAGAAACATTTAAAGGAAAGCCCTCTTGCTTTATTAGCGTGTGAAGTTTTGCAAAGTAGAACTGTAAATGGTTTGACCTATCACTGGACTTGCTAAGAGTCACCTGAATAAGATGCAATATGTCAAATTGGAAAATGGAAATTTGTATCCAAAGCAGGGTACATTGATTTAAATCAAAGTGACTTAAATCATTGAAATTTTTATCATGATTTAAATCAGCAAGCAGGAAAACTTGATTTAAATACATGATTTTATTCATGTTTTGCATTTGTACTTTTTAGTTTCTTAAAGAAACACTGATTTGCATTGGTTGGTAACCATTAAACATGTTGATTTTGCAACTAAATATACCTTTGCACTGAATTTGGTGCTGCTTTTTGCTAACCAGTAGGATACTCTATATTTATACATATCTACTTAAGCAGTTATATTCTTAATTTTTTTTTTCAGGTGAAATTCATGTTAAGCTCAATTTTGATTGAAATTGAAATTGAACTAAAAGTGCACAAAAACATTTTATTTTTTTATTAACTAAAACTACCTTAAGTGCTGGCTACATAAGAAAAAATAAACTTTATCAAAACCTGTTTTGCATTTAAAACTATCTGATTTATTAAACAGAGGAAGAATTATCTGTAGTTAGTACATTGAACAGGTTGTTTCTGTTCACTGTGTCCTTCTAGACTTTAGAATTAGTAGACCACCTCCTCTCACATATAGCTTTTATTCATAGATTGGAAGAGGAAAACAGCTTTTCTGCTTTTTCAGCTCTTAACTTTGAATGAATTAGTTTTTGAACTGAAATTGTTGAATAAACTGAAATGAAAATATTCTCTCTACCTGCAGAACAGGCTGTTGCTGTCAAAAACTGGTTTAATACTTCAAAAAATTCTGGTTTCAAGTGTTTAGTGATTTCCATCAGTTTAGTCATTTGACTTCATTCAAAACTTCAGCAGTTAACGTGTACTGCTTAATATTATTTCTTGTATTTAACTTAAATTATTTTAATAGATTATAATAACTTTAGGCCCTAACATAGGTTGTCAATTTCAAATTTAACTTTAAATAATTTCATTTAAAAAAAAACAAAACCTGATTTTTTTTTTTTTTTTAATCATCAACTTTTTATTTTTAAATTCACCAGCTCCCAAAAGACATCATGTTTGCTAAGACAGTAAAGAGGAGTCTGGGTGAAAAAAATAAAGTATTCACTTTTGCACTTGGGTTTTCTGTGCTTCTTGCTGTGATGTCCATTTATAAACAAATAGATTTTAAAAGGATCAGAGCTTTTTGTTTCCACCACCACAAAAACATGAAACTTGCTCAGATGAGTGAATTATAACAATTTTGTGTTTCACTGCATTTTCAGGAATGACTGGATTCGGGTTGGTCTCTGTTATCCATCAGGCACAACTTTTCAAGTAACATTTGATGTCTTTCAAAGGCAAACATCTGCTTATTATAGTGTGGTGGACTATACATCAGTAACTTCAATGGTGGAGTTGCAGAAAAATCGATCAGAGAAAAACTTTTATTTTGACAACAGCACTGGGTAATTTTATATAGCTTGGTAATAAAAGTATACATTATTCAATAGTAAAATTGCAAGTTCAATCGTGTTAAGAATTGGCTGTGATGGCTGCTTAAGAAGGGAACTCTTGTGGAGAAAGACTAAGCATATCACCAGGGACATTTAGAAGAGGAATCTACATAACTTGTAATTATAAATGCAGTACCCATCAAATGAGCACTTTTAACCGGATACCACAGCTACCACAGTTATTTCCTATCCTAAGTGGGGAAAACTGTGGTATCTCAAATACCACAGAGAGGTACCTTTCGGCAAGCAACTACTCTGTTAATTTAGTAAGGCTCAAATATACATGTTTGCCCTTCTCCTATTAAACAGAGTTTAAGGAAATTCCTGTTGATTTAGAAGGAATCAGACCTATTTTATTTAACTAGGGAGTAAAATTTTCAAAAGTCACTGTTGAAAATGGTACTTAAGCTCTTTTGTGAATGTTACCACTGACGTCTGTAATAAAGCTTCCTTAGAAAAAACTACTTACACATTTTTTGTATGTTGTAATTTTTTATTTTGTTTTTGTTCCCTACTTTTGTTATAATTAGTATAAGATTTTGGGGGTTTTATTAATTAGTTTGTAATAATGATGTAGATAAACAGGTGAATGTAGTCTTTGATATAATTTAGATGATGATTAGATTTTCTATTTTCATCTAAAAGCTACATTGACAAGCAGCTATAGAAAAGCTGATCTACTGATAAGCTCTAACACACCTCCAGTCAGAATGTGATTATTGTGCTTAGTGCACTCTCAGAGCAATAAAGAGCTCTATTTTCTAAATTATAATTTTTTTTGTGTGTATTGTACAATAAGAGAACTGTTTTGTCCAATAATGTCTGATACATTAGTTGCCAAATATCAAGTTATTAGTATTTGTTAAGATGTGTAGGGTGAAAGTTACTGGGGAAAAGGGTAGTTCTGGGTGGCTAGATTTTTTTTTCCCCCCTCTGATCAAACAAATCTGTCATAATGACTTCTCTTAACTGTTGGAGAGTTCTAATACATATCACTCAAGACTTCCCTATTGTAGTAGTTACTATAGAACATTTACATAATGCTGTAAATTTAGGGATTTAGAAAACAAAAACACATGACCATTCCCCTGTGACTGAAAAGCTTGCAGTCTGAGATCTCTTGTGTCCACTTAATCAGTACAGGAAATTTTGATTATATAAATTTCTAATCTCTTGCGTTCTTTTTGTGTGTAGATTGCTGTTTTTATTTCTTCAAGCCAAATATAATAGGGATGGTCACAGTTACTGTTCATCTCAGGGATGTGAAAGGGTCAAGATTCAGGCCACTGTTCAATCAAAAGAGATCAGTAACTGCATGACAAAAGCTTATCCAAAGTACTATCAAGCACCAACTGTTCTACAGCCAATGCCAACCAGAACTACTGTACAGTGTAAAAACTGTGGCACCACTCAGGTAAAAAACAAAACATAAACGTATATTACCAGTAGGTATTTGTTTTCGTATAATTGCCTTAAATATGGTTTTCATGAACACATGAGAACACGTTGGAAGTAGATAGATATAACATGGAAGAAAGTTCTACTGTTGTGTATATTGTTCACTACATAAAGGGCATGTCAATTCAAATTTATTCAAAATTTTAAGTTTGAAAGAATAAATACTTTTACAAAAATTAAGCGTAGTAAAACTGAACTTTTTTGTTGTTTTGTTTTTAATTGGCTAGTCCAAGGGAAACAGTCCTTCTGTAATGTTTTTCAACCTGAATATTGGTGTACTTGGAGGGCTTCTGTGCATTCCCATTTATAGGTTTTGGCACCTCTCCTGTGAGGCTGTGGAATCATAAATGATGAAGCAGTTCCTGCTGGGGAACGCAGGAGTGCTCTCATGCTAAGATGGCATCAGTGGTTCCGTCTCTGTAAGAGAGCACGTACTCTCACACACCTGACCACTTCCAGTCCCACAGAGAGCTGAACAAAGCTGCCTCTTGTGTCTGCGAGCTAGTTAGTGTATCTTCTTATAGTTTCTTAGAGTAGTTGGGGCTACTTGCTGTGCGTTATCTCCAATGCTATGTCCTATCCCGGATCCTGCAGGGGACTCAAAAGGTGTGCATCCTGTTCAGCCATCTTTCCAGAGGGGCATACATAGCTGATGCCTGGGAGAAGCTGATGGATTCCAGTGCAAAATTTGCCAAGCCCTCAATTCTCAAATGAGGAAGGACAAGCACTTACAATTACAGGAGCACTTGGCTTGATTGAGCCTTCAGCTGGACCATCCTAGCACTCCATCAGGAGTTTTCAGATCCTCTTCTTTTCTGAGGCCTTCTGTACAGAGACCTGAGACACTCCCTGTCACCCCAGCTTTGATGCCACCCTTGATGTTGAGCCTAAAAACGACCTCCCCGGGGCACACATTTGCTGGTCCTTAGCTCTCATCTGACCCAGGCACTGCAGCTCCCGTCAAAATAGACTACTTTGGAGCTGCTGTCAGCACCAAAAATTCCCTCTGTGCTCTTTGTCAGCACAGATTGACATTGAGTGAATCAGGTTTCCAGATCTCCTCCTGTCCCTGTTTCAGGGAAGAAGGAAAAGAAGCAGCATTCTGGTCCACCAAAGGAGACATGACTCCTTACCAGTCTTAATTCTGCCTTTGGCATGCAACTCCTTCTCCATTTTGAGGCTCTGGTGCCAGGTGACCTTGGCACACCACTATTGCACATATATCTGACCGTCAGTTTCCCCTCTCATGACTGAGGGGCCTCTGTCAAAGCTTTTGGCTATGCCTCCACTGCTTGATTTCGTGCAGCAGTATTCATCACCAGAATTGACTGAGAAAATCTTTTAGGAGCATGGGGTCCCTTAGAAACAGAACACACAAGCACCCCCCAATATGATTCGGAGAGCCTAGCCAACTTCCTTAGCTGAAAGCTCAAAGGACTTGTACAGGATCCTTTTCGACTCTGAATATGGCCCTACATTCAGGATTCAATGAAGGTTTTGCTTGATGCTGCTAACATTAGTACAGCACTAACTTTTTGGCACCAGGGGTAATGTTGACACTGCTTCCCTGTCTGGCACTGGAAGCAGCTTCATCAGGGCCAATGGTTTCCCTTCAAAGGCACAGGTGTCTCATTTGTCATACACATCCCCAATTTTATTGCCTCCTCAAGAAGAGTGCTACATGTATGATGACCAGGAGGAGGCTCCCTCAGAAGAAATGAAGCAGTCACACATTGAAGAATAAACCAACAGTATGTCCCCTGAAGACCAAATTGAAACTTCATCCATTTCCCCTCCTGATGAACAGAATTCCAGGAGCTGATGTAACCCTTAAGTTACAGATGGCATTTCAGCACCAGATACATCCGATCCCCTTTGTAACAAACACAAGATAAGGCCACGTCTCCTATTCTTGCAAGATGACTCAGTCCTAGTAAAGGACACATCTGTGTCCTCACCATCAGTACCAAAAGAGCTAATCATCTGCATCCTGTGCCCTCGGAGGGTCATCAGTTTTTGTTGTTGATGTAATGTCCCTTGGCTGATTCAAAGCTGGTCTCTGTAGTCCAGGAACTCAGCAAAAATAACAGTGCATCTGTGGCAGCTTCCTTGGATAGGGATAGAAAGGGGTATAGACTGGAAGCTGTTGGAAGTAGTGTTCTTCTGCTTCGTTGAGCTTCCAAGTGGCAAATTATCAAGCTGTCATGTCCAGATGTAGCTATGCATTATGGTATTCAGTTATGTCTACATTGACTCCTTACTAGACACACAGGAAAGTGGCTAAGGGCTTGGTCACTGAGGGTAGAACACTAGCGAGATATGCACTGAGCAGCTTATGACCCCTCAGACTTTGCGCCAGAACCATAGGCACTGGCATAGCTTTATGGAGATAACCATCATTAGGCCTTGCTCCATTTTCACACAAACCTCTTTGAGGGGTCTGATCTTTCTTTTTAGTGATAACAGATGAGATGCTGGAGAGAATTGAAATGAGAATTACAGCCTGATCTCTAGGGCTTTCCCAGTCCTTGTATGCTTCAGAGGAGCCCACCTTTATACTTGTTTTCAGGATCCCGGACAGGCTCCCTCGCTGAAGCAACAGTGTAGCAGGGAAATGGGGCATAGCAAGAGGAAAAGGGGCATGTCTGGAATGCCCCTGAATTAAACCAAACACTGCCTGTGGTTTCAGCTCCTTGGGGGCCATTGGTAGCTCTCTCTCACACCCTGTGACTTGCACCTGGTGCAGTTTGGCCATGGTCAAGGATCTAAACCATTCTGTGTTGCTGCTTAACCTTCCGTTGTTCCAGTAGCACATTTTCAAAAAAAATTTCCTTTCTTTTCTTTCCTAGAGAAGACCTTTAAAAGCTTTGCTTCTCTACTTGTAATGTACTTTTTCCCCTTTTGCACCAACTAGATTATCCTCAACCTTTTCTTTTCTTCTGTTTGGCAGGGAAAATACATTTCTTTTCCAGTCCAATAAAAGGTTCATACTACTGTCCTGTTCCATAACTCCATTCTCTGTCTCCTATGACAAAACCAGAACATGAAAAATAAATTCATGGCTTTTTCCACAAATTTTTTTCTGCCACTTTTATATCTTTTTGCCAGCCTTCCCATTTCACTGGTTTTGTACATTTCCCAGGCTTTGTACTCTCTGCGAATGTGGGTTTTTTGTTTTGTTTTGGTTTTTTACAGTTAAGTCTGCTGTGTGGTCATATTTTGTGGAATCTAATTTCCTCTTTCTTCTGCATCACCTCTTCATCTTTCAATTTCCAGTTGATTATAGTGAAATTTCTTTCCCAGGCAGTACCATCACCCCCAAAATGCTAACTATTAATATGAGTCTAAATGTTGCGGTCTTTACTCAGGAAAAACTCCCATTCTATCAGCGGGATTAACACTAGAGTAAAGATGACAAGATTAGGGCTACGGACACGTTTTTGGTATCTTTAGTGCTGTCCTGCTCCTCTCTTCCAAAATATATATTACTTCATGCTTCTGCTCTGTTACTAAAGAAAGCAGAAGTGGTCAGAAACTGCTGCCCAGCAGTAGCCTGGGGTCAAGACACAAAGAGATGCTGTAATAACCAAGTGCCATTGCTCAGATTTGGGTGCATTAACTTCCCGGTTTTCATCCATAATATATTTGTATTACTGTAGCACCCAAAATCTGTTAAGTACTGTATGGATGTACTGTGTGGATATACAGTCCCCCCTCTCTGAAGAGTTTTCAGTCCAAAAGTATCCATTTATTTTGAAACTGTGGATTTGTTAACCTTGGTTTTCCCAGTTTCTGTCCAGAGTGTCTGTCAGAATAATTGTTGATTATTAGTATGCTGTTAAGTGTTTAGATAAGACTTGCTGTTTAGAGTTTCGGGGGAGGGAGTGTAAACATTTTAAAATTTTATTTTTTCACATCTAGATGGCATTTACCAATGATCCTCACAACAGCTACCTCCTTGTGCAGATTCAGTCATTGAGCAAAGTAGAATTACAAAGTAGTCTTCCGTCTTTTATCTCTGTAAGTATTCTTATGGCTGTTTTTTTTTATTGCTTTTTCCTTAGCCATTTGAATTATAGCAGTTACTACATTCGTGCAATCTTGCATCATGCTGAGTACCACTTTGGTGCTGAGCATCCTTCCGCTAAAGCCAATGGGAACAGCTGGGTACTCGGTGCTAGGTGGTGGTAAATCCAAGTCAGTGAAATAACTCTTATACTAACAGACCATTAATAAATAGTACCAGCCCTCCAACATTTTGCTCTGTTAAAGCCCTTAAAACTGTGATTAGAAGAGAGGGGCCATTGTTATTTTGTGTTTACTCCAACTCACTAGTGATAAATGTGGTGATGTAATGTTGCTGAACACTTGGTCTGTTGCCATTTTTCCACTCTGGAATCAAGAGAGAATTGTATGTGATGCTGGAGGTGAAGGTTTGCAGGCATTCTCAGCACTCCAAAGGGGAAATTTCAATTTATATTTGTCCTGTAGAGTAATGCACTGTGTTAATGAAATAGTAAAACTCTGAATTATTTAGTCAGGGAAGTGCAGGCTGTAACAGCATTTGTGTTTGTAACATAGCAAATGGAAGCTTGTAGAGGATGTTTTGTGGCTTATTTTTAATAATAATGTTCAGTAGGATGCCTTGTTGAAAATAGAACAGCTTAATCATCTGTGGAGGCTGCATGCTCTGCTTTTGTGCGCAGAGAGAGTGGCTGGGTTTATGAAAAGCATCATCTCAGGACAAGAGTTACCTCCATTCCTTCTGAAGAATGAAGGTGGCAGAGATAGGATTCATGGCCTTGACAGTGATTACAGTCAAATGAGGAAAAGCTAGGTGGTTCTGAAGGCTCCCTGAGGAATATAGAAGTCCCATCAGCAAGGTCTTTTTGAGAAGAGGAAGAATGGAGAATCTCTGATAGAAAATTATTGGTTGTCGAAAAGGACACTATTGTGTCTCTAAATCAAATTATGATAAATGTGGCCAACTGATAGGTAAAGAAGAATACTATTGTACTTGCAAATCACCATGGGGGAAAAAAACTGACAATTTCTGGTGTCTTTCCTCACTTCAGGTCAATGGAAGCAAGTTTCTCTTCAAAGATGTGGGTGTATTTATCCTCGTAGTTGATGCCTGTGTTGGCACAGTGACGGAAAAAATATTTTTTCTTCAAGCAAACATTGCAAGCATGGAGGAATATTTTAAAACTAGAATTCCACAAAGGTATATGCTATTGTAAACCTATCCATTTATTTACAGTACATATCATGAAATATAGACTTGAGCTGCAGTACAAAATACACTGGACTACTTTTTCGCAATAGTTAAAACTTTGCCGGAGAACAATATTTATGGGCTGACTACTCTAGCTCACTTTTTAACATTGCTGTGAAAACATTTTTAAATTGAGGGAGTAAGTAGAAGCGCACACACATTTAAAGATTAAACTAAACATTAAATTTAGGTACATTTGAGAAAATGGACCAGGTAAACTTACTTAAACATTTGAATTAAATCCCCAAAATATGCTTTCCTTTTTCAAAGGAATCATTTTAACTAAACATTACATAATCACTCTTTTTAGCGTACAGTGGTAGGAAGAATATGTATTTGTTTAATAAGAACGTTAAATGGCATGAGAATATTCGTTGACAAAAGTGCTTTAATGTTAATAATTTGAAGATTTATTAATTCCTGTTATACATTATCAGTAATAAAAAGTCACAAACAGTTTTAATAAGGTGTCTGTCTATTACATTACAGCTGGTTGAAAAATGAAAAGCTAACTTCACAAAATAGAAATTTTGAATTTTTATTTAAAAGGTTCCAAAATGGGTCCATTTTTCACTTTAACAGACTTTTTTACTCTTTCTTGAAAGCATTATCAGTTTTCTTTTACCAAGCTTTCTGTAGACAAGTTTTCGGTAACCATCAGTAACATTTCAATGAAGTTTTTAATTAAAAAAGTCAGTTTTTACAAAATTTCATTTTCTAAAACAAGACACTTTTCACCAAAAAAAAATTTCTTTCAAGCTTTTTTGATCAGCTGTATACATAGTATAGCCCCAAATGCAGTGGACATTTAAGCAAGTTAATTTGGAAAGTATATAAGTATTAGTGGTAATAAATATTTAATACTCTCATCTTATTCCTTTCTTTCTGTTGCAGATCAATAGTTTTACTAAGCACAAGAGGTGATATAAGAAACCTTAATATTTCAGAAGCCTTAATGTCCCTGGGGACAGCCAAACCAGCCTATCTTCAAAACAAGGGTTCGTTTAATTTTCTCATACAGCTTCTTTTTTAAATTTCCTTCAAATTTTTTAATTTTAATTTAATTTCCTTCCAAATTCTTGGGCCGTTGCATGAGTTATTCCCTGTTAAGATGAGTCAAACTATTTTATAATAAAGAAATTAGTGGAAAACTATTAATTAAGGTCTTAAAACTTTGAAAAGTGGTGGTGATTGTTTTTAAAAACATAGTATTTGGCTGGGTGTTAGGATGTCTGCATTTACTCTGATTGATGATAGTCTGAGGTGGAGGGAATTCTTTTCTCCTATGGTGTCTAGTTGTAATGTCCTTCTGCTTGTAAATTGTATCTAAAAGGCATGTCTTCCATGTCTAATGTCTGATTCTGTAACTCTGAATTGTTTCATTGCAGGGAGTTTAGCCTTTCTGGGCTTCAGAGGAAACTTTAAACCTTCCTGGGCTAAGCTGTTTACCAGTCCTGCTGGGCAGGGCCTAGGGCAGATAGAAAAGTTTATACCTTTACAAATGGAAGAGTATGGCTGCACCACAGTGAACTCTAGCAGACGGAAAGATTTGGAACTTTTAAAGCAAGTTTCAAGAGCACATTAGAGTTGGAGATGTACTAAGTGCTGAAAGAAAATGTGAACTAACTTATTTAATTTATGGCATTTTAAACTATATTTTTAGCCCAAGTAAACCATTTTACTATTTGATAAAGACGTATGCCTACGTTGACCGCTTGAATGCCACTCTGTGCACCTTCTAGTTGTACAAAATGTTAAAGAATTTATTACTATTTGTATAGACCGGTTTTTCAGAGATTTTCTTCTGATGTTTGTATTTACTGTAAACAGTTTCTTTTTGTTTTATACTTTTGTATCCTGAGAATTGAGGATGTTTATAAGGATCAGCCTGGAGAAGTTTTGATAGCAAGTATTGGATTGCACCTTGGATTGCTTAGGGTTTAAAAAAATAATTAAAATATCTGTCTCTTAAGCAGTTTGAATTGGTTATTTTAACCCATTTTTGTATTTCCTTATTCCTGTTTGTTTTACATATTCCTGAGATCACATTCAATCCAGTTATGGTTAGGCGCGACAGAAATCAATTTTTTTGTGAACTTGACAGCTAGCATTTATTTTTATTTTTAACCTTTCTCTCCTGATTTTTATCAATTTTAAATGTTCAGTTGTTGCAGCAGCAGGGCTTGGGTTACTAGATCCCTGGGGGTGCAAGGGAGGCTGCAGCCTGGTTCGGGGAGAACAGAGATCCCTGGCCAGAGCCACAAGGAGGAGGGTGAGCCATTGGCTGCAGGGGAGGCTAGCCTGTTGCTGAATGCTCCTGCCTGGGGATTGCCTCTGCACTGCCAGATGATGATTGAGTGAGCAGGACCATGATAGTAGGGCTGGAGGGAGCTCCTTGTGCAGCCGTGGGGCCAGTGACACCAAGATTGCTCAAGGTATAAGGTGCATGGGAGGCTGTTCTTGCCAACTGGACCTTTTTTTTTTTTTTTTTGGATTGATTTTTGCTGATTTCTGTGTCTGGTGAATTGGACGTTTACTGACTATTGAAATCACATCCTGCCATGCTTAGTTATGGCCCATGCCTACTTTTACATTTATTAAAGGGCAAGTCCTGTTCCCCACTTGCATAGGTACAAAGAGCCCTAACGGCCTCAAAATTCATATAGTTCAACTGCACAGGGAGAGATTGAGACAGGATTCCGGGACCCCGTGCAGGGGGCCTATGCATGTCCTGGATCTATGTTTTGCAGCGGCTACCTGTGCCTTGAGGTGCAGGGGATAAATTTGGGTAGGGTAGGGCTAGGGTGAGGGCAAAGCCAATGGATACATAGTTATGCAGATCCACTAGCCACTTTCCTTTCAGCTGATGTGCAGGAGCCATAGGAGCTACTGCAAAAGCAGCTACAGCCTTTGATTAGAAGACTGCTTTTGACACCTCTTGTGAAAGTCTCCAACCCCAAATCTGATTAGGAAAGCTATATCCTGAACACAAGATAACTCTAGAGAATTCAATTTTCAAACAGCATAACAACTTTTGAAGAGCAATGATCTCTGACCTGTACCATGCAGATTAAACTTTTAATTTGTATAACTGTATTTTGAAATTAGTGGGAAAGATCCAGTGCTTGAACCCTTGGCCTGTGCTTCTCTAATTGTATATTTGGTTTATATTCAGTGCTATTTTCATTCATGCTATGTTTTAATCAGGCTTTTTTTTTTTTTACCTTTAATTTTGAAATCTCTTAATATACACAAGAGGATATCTCCCCTTTTTCATACACTAGATTTGTTTGGATGCTTTTCGTTTTCTCTCAAGTCAACTCTTTTGCAAATTGTGGGAAACCCACATTTAAGGAGTGCAACACTTAAAGGCACTGATTTTAAGAGATTGTGCCCTTTGTCTTTGAATATAAATTTCAGCATCATAGAGAGCCCAAAGATCAGTTCAATAAAAGGGGGAGGGGTAGAACTACATTGTACTCACAATTCTAAAAACAATTCATGCAAGTTTTTCTCCTTTCATACATGTTGTTTATTCTAATTATTATATAGGAGTCTCCTTTTAAATATTTTAAGTGCAAAATATGAAGTATGAGTATCTTTGTGGAGATTTCATCCTATGCACTTTGTCTTTCAGAAAGACATACAAAATCTTTCTTGTGTCTTTAAGGGAAAATGCAGAGAAGCTGAATTATGGTTGTCTGTTATGCTACAAAATATGCTACCTCAAAATGGTGCCAATAAATCATTCCAGATCTAATAAATTTCTCTGTGCTAATGTGTGTTCCTTTTAATCTGGGGCGACATGTTACTCCAGTGGTTACACTTAAAAAAAATAAAATCAATCATTCATTTTAAAATACAGCTGCACATAAAATAGAAAATATGTCTTGCAAACTATAAATTGCACTTGGAGTTGAAGGGTCATCCCTTCACTGGAGATCTAAATATTTGACAGAGTATAAATAAAATGTATACCTGACAGTTTCAAGGCAATAAATGATGGGCTATCTTCATCCTCTTTTTATGTTAAATACACTTCTGTAGTTACTTCCAGCTAAGGGTCTCAAAACACTTTACAGACATTACTTTCTCAAGCCTCGATATACTTGATGTAGATATGATCAGTATTCTATCAGATTTACAGAAAGACAAGTGGGGAGAAGAGAAAACAGATACTTAAATGACTGTGTTAAGGGCATGAGCCACTTTGAAAGAGAGGTTTCCTGATAGTCCTGTTCTATAAGTCAAAGGGCCTTTCACCTTGTGTTAGGAGTAAAGTACATCCATACAAAGATGTACCATTCTGACTTGGTAGTATTTTGTACCTATTTGGCATGATTGATTATTCAAGGTGCAAACCAGTGACGACAAATCAGGCTGATAAAATTTACGCTGGAGCTTGTGCAACGTACTTGTTTCAAGTAATGCTTTTAATTATGGATCCTATCATTCAAAATCCTGCCACTGGCCTTCCACGTAAGGGAATATATATTCTAATCCCCAGACCTGGCTGATTGTTTTAAAAGGTATATGTAATGCTCCCCAGTGGTACCCAGGGGTGTGAGGCACCTCATCGCCTGCCGTTACCAAGAGGGAGTCTTGTCAGCACCTGCTATAGGTCAACTCCATGAAACCAACAGCCCCTGGCAACCACAAGCATGGCCTTGCTCTCTATACAGGTTAGCAAAAGGCACATACCAACCCCCAAATCCTTGGAGCATTGCCTGCAGTGTCCAGTCCCTTTATCCATGAACAGAATTGCCAGGCCTGCTGTTCCCAAAGGGACAATACACACCAGCTTTTGTACTCAGGACCAGCACTTTGCTTAACACATGTTTTTACTATAGATAAGTGCTGTAAGGTTTTTGTTTGTTTGTTTGTGGGTGGGGGTTCTTGTAAGGAACAGAGATTCAAGTGCTGGCTAGTCACAATATTGGAAATATGGTGTGATCTAGCTGGAAGGTAATAGAAGGGAGGTATAAAAGCCCCAGAATGATTGAAGCCTTGCCTATGGACTGAAAAGAGGTTCTACAGGTCAATTAAGAGCACCTGAGGACAGTTAAGACCCTGCCAGACCAGACATCTGCTAAAAATCCCTACTCTAGCTAGACAGGAGAAGAGCAAGGAGCGCTAGCGGTAGGGTTAGAAGAGTTCTGCAGTTGACTGGAGTACCCAAGAACCGGAGAAAGGGGAACGTCAGGAAGGAGGCTTTCCTCCCAAACCCCCTGGCTCAAAGGAACAGAGACCAGGGAGGGGAAACCTGTTTAAGCAGAGCAGAGACCTGAGAGAAAGGACCCTGCACTATTGGCAGGACATAGCTACCATTCACAGGGCCTCTGAGGTGGGACCTGGAGTAGAGGAGGGGCCTGGGTCCTTTCCTCCCCTCTACTTGTCCCCCATCACTGGCCTCTACTGGAGTGGCCCTGACCCATTCCAAGAGGGAAAAGCACAGGACTCACCAGATCAGAGTAGGCAATTTGCCACAACAGTTCTATACAAACTAAATCATAACATGCTTTCTAGAGACTAAACTAACAAGTTCTCCTGTCTAAGGAAGCTTACCTCACCCAAAGTTCTCCAGTGTTTTCAACGGAGCCTGACTGAGACCAGTGAATTTGCTGTCTATTTACTTTCTAAGTGGTGTCTTCTCTATCCCCCAAATATACTAGATAGGTACCTCCAGTTAGAGTTCTTCCTGTTACTTTTCTAGCTGAAGTTTTCACAATCCATTAGCATTCAGTTCAGACTGGTGAGAGGAGGCCCATTGGGAACTTTACAATACACACGTTAAAGAACCTAATTTTCTGTGCATTAATGTCTTACACAATATCTGTACAATGACATTGATGACCAGTGTGATACAGGCTTATATTTGAGATCTCATGTGCCACTTTGGTGAACTAGAATGTGATCTCTGTAGCCCCCTCTGCTGTACCCCTTGGCAGTTGGCTTCAAGAGGTTTTTGGGTCACAGTGTAGCTGCTGTTCGAAGTAATGAAGAATACAGCGGTCAAAGTCCAATATTTCAGAGCTTTTCCTGGCTTTTAGTTTTTCCTTGTACTCCTCTGGCTTCAGCCGTTGTGCTAACAGCCCCTTGGCAATGCCCCCACCCATGCCTTTGATGGAGTTTTCAAGGATTTCCTGGTCTTAAGATCTAATCTGCTTTCCTGCTGTCAATGACACCGTGCCAGTTATGTACACACTGTAACAATTTTTTGTACCACATTTGGTTCATCTTAATAGCAGGTGCATGAGAGGGGATCAACAAAATAGGTAAACTAAACCCACGTGGGACTGTGATGGCTACAGGTTTCATTAACCAGCTTGGGAGCTTCCTAGTTATGTAACAGAATCTAACAACATGTTGGCAAAATCTTGCCTCTGACAAAACTCTTCTCTGTGACCCCTCATGGAGTCTGACCTGCAAACAGAATCCTCTTAGACCACCTCCCCTTTCTTCTGCCATGAAACCCACTGTCCTTTGTTTAAATGCAAGTCCACAGCTCTTATGGTTGGGTTAAGAGCAATCTCAAGATACAATGTGGAGACATAAAGCATTTCCCCAGAGCAGGTCAATCCTGTTTGATGACTCTTTGTGTCCCATCCTAGAAAGAATTAAAGAATTAAGAAATATTATACATTCTCCCCCATACACTCGTAAGCAGTTTGTGTTACCATAAGATATTTGGCATACCAGTGACAAGGTTGTATGATCAGATCACAGAGTTGATCATAGGGGATTTTAAATTATGTGCCAAAAAATATCAAAGTAGACTGTCTGCTCCATGCTCGCCTGTTAAAGATAAAATTTTTAACAAAGGGTTTACAAAGTTGCATTGAGCTAAAAATATGGGGCACCCCTTAGAGTCGAACACTCAGTCTCCTATTTGTCCTGGCTAACAAGGACCAGTGGAGCTGTCTGTAACTGACAATAGTAACATGATTTAAAGAGGAATTCTGAATGAGTGACCTTAGACCACAGAGCAAAAATAGTGTAGTAAAAGATATCTAGCATTTATGTGACAGGTCAAAACGCAATAGGAATATGAATATAAAGCAAACAGAGATAATGCGTTACTGTAACTAATAGTTTTTGTTTGTGCAAGTAGAAAAGATAGGTGCATAAATAATGTACTGAGTCAGGAGTCCTTGGGACAGTTTACGTTTAATCTTTATCTCTGTTTCACATGGTATTTCTAATCTTCATCAGTCGGGGATCACTTCAGTGTGTGGGTTTTGGCCAGGGCATGGAAAGAGTAGGTTTAGGGTTGCCAATTTTGGTTGGGTGTGTTCCTGGAGGTTTCATCACATGACATAATCTTTAATTCCTGGAGACTTTGGGACAATCCTGGAGGATTGGCAACCCTGTGTAGGGTGGGATTTTGGCCTCTGGCAATGATCTCACAAGATTAAGTGGTGTCTGTTAGATTCTTTATTGGGGGGGCTGCATCCTACATTACTCTGATCTAATATCTCTCTCCCATATATTCTGTATGATTTAAATGATGCTTGTAGCACATAGTCTGAGTAAAAGTGGACAAAGCCATAATTATCCATAGTCTCCTGTAACATCCGTGTTTGAGGCCTGATTGTATGGATAATCATAGTACTACTCACTGGCATACAGTGTGTGCTTCCACTTTTTAATTAGTTTTATTAATCCGTTTTGAAAAAGTTATACAATTGTATGTCCTGGGATTAAATCTAGTGTATCACTGGTGTGATGTATTTTCCCCAGATCCTTTGTGTCCTACACATGAGCAAAAGCATGAATTGTAAGACTTCATTGTTTGTATTCTAGTAGCACCTAATGGTCCCAATCAAAATGTGTCTCCTCATTGCTTTGGGTGGTGGATAAACCATAAAAGATGCTACCTGCCCCAAGCAGTTACAATCTCAAGAACAAGACTCAACAGTTGGGGATTGAACCCTATTTTGTTTCCTCCTATCAAGAGTAATTGGTCTGATTTTTTTTCTTTTAACTCTAAAAGTCTCTCCTTTCTCTCCCTCCTTTCATTTTGAAGCAGAGGAGTTGGGAAATACTTCCATCTCCAGGAGAAAATACATGAACTCTGCGACAGACAAGTATTTCTGTTTCCTTTCCCCATCTCCATCTCCTGTGTTCCAAATGCCCTGTTTCCCTTGCATTTCCTGAGGAATGGCCCAACTTTCTTCTCTGTCAGTGTTTCCAAATCACTGTGGGAATTAGGGCTGGTAATGCCTTTTCAGCCACTCTCTCGATCTCTCCCTCCTACCCTCCTTTTTTCTACACAACCCACTTTAAAATTCCATCAGTCTGCCTTGAAGAAGTCATTACCCTGAAGAGATTTCTCCCAGAAATTCTGTTCCAATTAATCTGGTATCCAGAAAGTAGTGTGATTCCAAAGATAGCTATGAGTTCCCCATTGTACAGACATACAGAACTTGCTATTGAAAGTGAACAAACTCTAGACCTTGGCCCCAGGCCAGGGTCACCAGGCCAACCAAGTTGAGGGAATTAAATGGAACAGAATCCCTGTGAAAACATAAGTTTCTGCTGCCTATTTAGTGTACAGTGCAATTTATTTACTATCAGACCATTGTAAACTGTGGTTAAAGGTGGGTTTCAGTTCTTAAATAGCTCGTTTGTTAAATCTGACTTGTGTGCTTATTGTATAAGAGCTTTATAATTAGAATACTATGAATTAGTGATGTAAAACTTTTAAAAAAGTGATGCAGGTGCTTTTTTCTCAAGTTTGTTACTACTGTTTAGTTGATTACTTTCAGACTGATGTCTTCAATTAAGCTTCTTAAAAATTTTCCTAGGGAAGGTCCTAAGCAGACTGCATGACATTGTTAATAGTGGTATATGCACTGATTTCTAAAAAGAAGGCCAGTAGGTTAAGGAAGCACATGCTTCTAAGATATTATTTATATGAAGAACTAAAGCTTAAAAGAGAACAGAGTATTAAAAGTTAACTGGAAAGCTTTTATAAATATATATATATAATAATATCCCAAAGCAGAGTTAAAATTACAAAACTATTCTTTATATGACAGTTTCCCTACTTAGTTGCTAAATCCTGAAATGAGGGTTCCATGCAAGAATAAGTGATATCATAAAACTTTGGGAAATCTTTTTTGGTTTCAGTTATGCAGTCTGCTATTGGAAGGAAAATACAGAAACCTGAACGCAGATCTTTATAGGTAAGCAAACAGTCTCTTCTGGATTGTATTGTCTTTAGTTTGAGTCAGATATCCTTGATATGCTGTAGGTAGATGTCCACAAACATTGAAGGTACATTTGAAAAAAGACAGTGAATCCATATTTGCAGCTGATTGACTTGTCATCATTTGTTTCCTAAAAGATACCGCAACAAAGTGTGTTTACAAATGTGAAAAAAGTTGGAGAAATGTGGAAGGAATGAAAGCAAGTTTATGACCAGCTTTAGATCTGTTTGGTACAAGAGATTGCAATATGAAAATAAAAATTGAAATTGTTTATAATGGCTGTTTATAATTATTGCATATTGGTTAAGCACAGCTACTACAATATAAATGTTAATAATAATAATGTCCTGGATAGTCTACAAGGCACAGAAGAGGTCATGGTTCATGTGCAGCAGCTTACAGTCTAAAGAGACAACACAAATATCACACACACACACACACACACATTTAGAGATTCAGAGGATCTGTATTTGCACAGAGCTCACTGAAGGATCAGGAGCGTCAACTGTTTATATATATTGTTGAGATTCTGCAAATGTGTATGCACACGAGTAGTCTTAGCAATTACTCGCACTCATGTGTGCAGGCTCAGAGCCTGTATGTGTAGTGGGTGGATGGCAGTGTTTTTGATGTGGGTTGTTTTATCAGCTTTGCAGAAATGAATTTTGCACTGTGCAACTGCACAGAATATTTGCTTCTGCTTTATTTAATCTGTTACTTTTGCTTTATTTACCTACCTCAAAGGGAACTGCATTCTTACATTGTGTGTGTGTAAGGCTCCTTTATGTAGTTTATCTTCACTATATGTAATAAAGCCACACAGTTTTTGCACCAATATAACTATGTTGGATAGAGGCATGATTTCTTTAAACTGATTAATATAGTTATTATATCAGCACTATCCCTTAGTGTGAATGCAGTTGTACTGATACGAATGTGCTTATAAATGTGTAGCTGTTCCCTCTAATAGGGAATAAGCTAGACCAGAGAAAGGTACTGTACTGGTAAAACTGCATCCACAACTGGAAGCGACGGGTGTTGTATTCCTTCAACTATAGGGTATCACCAAAGCAGTTCAGCTGGTGAGGTAGACATGATTTTAAACCTGACATTCAATAGGATTTGAGTGCCTAACTCCCATAGGCTCTTCAAAATCCAAGCCAGTAATTAAATGGAAGTACTGGGTTTGTTTAAGTCTTCACTTATTTATTCTGTTAAGGATTTAAAACTGTTCTATTTGTTTTAAAGTTTGGCAGTTCAATTTCAAGCTGACAGCTCGAGTTCTTCCAGAGGCTTCCTTTAACATGGTGTGTGAATGGGGTGGGGGGCAGGGGTGAGTGGAGGAAGTCATAAAGAAAGATGAAACCACTGCAGAATACTCAGAATACAGTAAGAGAAGCAGAGCTGATTCTGATGACAGATGATGGTTTTAGAAAGAATGCCTGTGAATGCTGGTGAAAGTTAAAATGTTTCTTTTCCAGATAAAAAATGTCATAAACAGGAACAGGTTCTCATGCAGGAAACATTTCTTCTGTAAAACAGGGCAGAGCACAAAGTGTATTAGGACATGGCAGCAGCAGAGCAAACACAAGAAGTACAAGAGCTACTGATTTCCTTCCTCTGTTATGCCAAAGCATAATTTATTGCAGAGCCTCGGTTAAGCAATTAAGTGCTGCTTTCAACATACACTTCTCTGGTACAGAAACAATTTCATACACGTTCTCATACTAATGTGGATCAAAAAGCACCTGCTTAAGGAAGCACAAATGCAGCCAGCTGAATCTTTTCTGTCAAAATGTATCTGTTGGAATTATTCGAGCTGAGATGTTAGCTGGAAAGAGGAAGTTCTTTTATTTAAAAAATTGTTAAAGGGAAAATGAGCATAAAGACTGCAGAACGTTGCTATTAAGAGAAGTTACATTCTTTGTACAACCAGTTGGCTAGTGTTCATATATTGCAGGAAGTGCTGAATGAAAGAGATACAAGGAAGATTAAGAATAAACATTTCCTTTGTCAGAATTGCTCGTGAGTAAGAGGCAAAAGACCCTAAGGAGCGTTTTTAGGCCTCACCCACACAATAAATATACATGAGCACCAACATCAGAAAGCTTTCACTGAAGCAGATATAGTATCTGTACTGGTCACCAGACGGCAATGAGTAGAAGAGAGAGCATAGCAAAGCAATCCAAAACCGGAACAGTAAAGTGACTCCACAGTCAAAAGGGAAGAAAGTGATGCTTTCTTTTTGACTCATAAACTTACGCTTATGCTTCTAAAATACAGCAGGGTATTCCAATCCTGGTTAATGTTTGTGTTGGCAGGAACTGCTGGCATAGTCTCCCAGATGGAGGCTACAGTGTTTGCTGATAGCCATTTTGTGTGGAGCTGTAAATCCCCTTGGAGGTTTATAGCCAAAGTAATCTCAATTCCATAGGAAGGGACGCTGTCTGGTGCCTACTGCGGGGATGTTTTGTTGTTTTACCACTTGGCACCTGCACAGCAGAGGCTGTTGTCAAAATAGAATTGCTGTCAAGGAGAGGGAGAGACAGACAAAAAAGACTTACCAGCATATTAACTAAGTAAGGTGAAACGGTTTTAATAAAAGGGGGTCACTTTAATTATTGGGTTAATGTGAGCCACTAAATTGAAACTATGATGTGGGGAATTAGAATAACCTTTGGTTGAATTGAGTTAACACAATTTGCAGAGCTTCAGTGTTAAGAAATGTAAAGTGCTGTTGCCATGGGTACGAATGAAAGGATATCTTGGGAAGGGGCGCTGGGGGAGTGAGGGATGGATTAAACTAGGCAACACAAATTACTTTGACTATCGATGAGATTTTCCATATCTCTAGCTCCCACTCCATCTAGAGAATTAAGTTCCAGATGTTCATCACTGAAAATCTCCAACAGATGTCCATCCTCAAACAAAAAGCTGTGCATTGGATATTTAATAAAGTATTAGAATCAGCCACCTCTTTCTAAGTAGGCTAGAGTGTCACATTTTAATCAACACAACCATGTTACTCTTATAGCTCTGCTTGCACAAACTCTACATCAGATTTACCTGGGTATTAAAAAGACTGAAGAAACTTTTGAAAGCTGCTGTCTGCTGCACCAAATATGGAGAAAATGCATACTAGAGAGGGACCAGGGACCAGGGTTCCATCCAGCTCATCAGCCTTTGCTGATTGAGCAGAATGTTTTAATAAAAGCAATGCTTATTTCAAAGCAACAGTTATAATCTGCCAGTTCTAAAAAGCACATCTGATAAAAAAGATTACTTGTTTTACGGAACAGATTCAGAAAGTTCTTAAGCATCAGCTAGAAAAGAACAGAATGGAGATACAAGGCTCAATCTTGTTCTCAGGTACTTGCTGCTACCACAATATATTGCCAAATATCTTCTGTTTAAGCCTAGCTAGTACTACTGCTTTTAGTCTTCATCAGCACGTATATAATATTTTTCAATATTACAGAGAGCAACCTGAATCCACTATATATGTCCTGGCATTGGGAGAGGGTGGGGGGAGGGCAGAGGGGGGAGGAGCTAATCAGACCAGCAAGCTTCCAGACAGGTGGCAGTAGTCCTCCCCCTCTCTCCCTACTTATCACTCCTGGATCAGCCTTTCAGATGTGGGAACAGATGCTTTCAAATTAGTCAAATGTCTAAAGCTCATAGTCAACAATAGCTCTTTCTTAAACAGCCAATTAGATGTGCTTTATTTCAGACTCAACTCCCACACTTCCACCTTTAGTTATCCCTGGTTTCCCACACCCATTAAAAAAAAATTCAACAACAGTCAGTAAAAGCCTACGTATCAGTCCTTCTTTTTAAAGTATTAGCATTAAATGTTAATTTTACCACCTCCCCGTGCTCCTGCAGCATGATAATATAACCAAGGTTTTAATAATCTAATACAATAATTGCAAATTAAAATTAACTGTTACTTAGTTGCAGTTACTTTCCTCTACCTCAGTAAAAGACAGACAAGGGGGGTGAGGTAATCTCTTTTATTGTCCCAACTTCTGCTGGTGAAAGTTCAAACTTTCAAAATTCTCACCCACATTTGCTACTGCATCAGTAATGTCAGATTAGCTTTCCGTGACTGTCATTGTAAACCATGTCATGTGGATATAGCTTCCATGTAGCATGAGAAATGAAACGGTTGTACCCAAGAACGTTATTGTAAAGAGAAAGGCACAGGTACTTTTAAGACCACTTTTACTGATTGCACATTGAACAAAAATCATGGTAATGTCATGCCTGATGTGATTTTTACAATTTGTTTTTGTTCACAGTTCCATATTTCAGCAGAGGGCACTGTGACCTTACTTACAACTTAGCCTTTTAATTGGACCACTTGGGACTAAGAGCAAGACCATAACATTTCAGTTTTTAAGTGGTAGAGTTATGTATGTGGAGACTACTTACTATACAGTTAAATCATTCTCATGATCTTTAGTAAGTGATGTGAAGGAGAAAAAAGACACACCTGTAGAATTAATTTGCATTTTAAAAGCCCTTACATTTTAATATAGGAAAGTTGGCTAAATAAAAACTTGGACTCTTTCCCCCGGGGTAACGTAACTTTCCCACTGCACTGTGTCCAATAGAAGCATTTATAGCAAATACTTTATGGTGACTGCTTAAATTAATAAAATCAAGGGAGAACACCCTCCCTTCCAAAAACCCCACAGAGACTTACATTGGTATATGTATGAAAGAACAACCCACTATTGTATAACTCAGTGGGACCATTCACAACTAATGTGGGCTAAACCCTACCTTAAATTACACCCAAGCAACTCCAATAAAATCACTGGGATTGCATAGGTTAATATGAGGTCAGAATGTTGTCATTTGTAGTCAGATTGACTGCTTTACTCATGCTATCTCAAATGTTTGGTTCTTTTCTTTTCTCTTTCTTTCCTTGATAGGAAACTGACTTTTCTCCTCTGCCCCACACCTGTCAGCTTTTGGATATGGGCACTAAAATATCAGCCTTTAAGTTTGCACTTTGAATGCAGGGTTTCTACCCGAGAGTCTTGCAGAACTGTCGTGACACAGAAAGCCGCAAGAGTCCAGACATGTATCTAACGCAGGCGTTCTCAAACTTTTTTTGCTGGGACCCCCTTTGAAAATACTTCAGGCTGTGACAATCCCCCAATGCCATGCCATCCCCAGTGTCATGCCACCCTAACTTCTGCACTGCTGCTGGGGCTGGCATTGCCTTCAAAGCACCCTTCCAGCAGCTGCTGTTCTCTGGCCACCCAGCTTTGAAGGGCTCTGGCTGTCAGCCATGCACAGGGCTGACAGATGCAGCCACAGCATGAACCGGGGCTGACATCTCATTATAACTTTGGGATCCCTTGAGGAGTCCCGACTCCCAGTTTGAGAACCCCTGATACTAATGGGATGTTTGGAGGGTGACATCGGTATACCACTCCCTGTGGTTCATTTTCTCCCATACATGCTTCCCTTCTTTGTCAGGCATTGGGGACTGTAGCTCCATTCTTCCATCAGTGAATGTGAGAAACTCTGGGGTGGAATGGGGGCTTCCCAGGGCTTGATCCTTCCCCAAGGAAAAAAGAGAATGGGGCTACTCACAGCCTGATTCTTCTCTCCGACTCCCACTGAAGTAGTGGGATGAGGTGTTTGTTCCTTCCCTGATCAAGTGAAATGGGAGTAGAAGATATTCTCTTCTAGTCTAACACCTACCAAAGAGGAGAAAAAGCATTGTGGTGACTTTTCACTTTGCTTCTCCCCATCCCACTGGAAAAGAGACCAGGGGAAGGGCAGTCTCACTTAGGCTGTGCTTCCTTGTCTTCTCGCTCTACCACCACCACCACCTGTTGTTTCCGTCCTGCGTAAGAGGTGGAATGCCAGATTGTCTTCTCACCTGTGCCAGTGTAGCTCTACGAATGTCACTGGATTTACTGCTAATTTATTCTGATGTGAATGAGTGGAAAATGAGACCCAGAGCTTTTTCAAAAGCTGAGGGACCCAGTTTAAACTATGGCCATAATAATATGAAAATATTTTTGGCTCTGAATGAATACAAGGGAAGAGCACATGAAGCAATAATGTAGTTCTATATGAACTTTTTAGAAGGCTTAGGCAAAACATAAATATGGGCAGACTGCTTATTTACACCTGGTGACAATAGCTGTGACTGGAAACATACCAATAATTCTGTCAGTGCAAAGCCAAGCCATACTGTAACACAGTTCCCACGTTGTACCATAATTAACCGGGTGGGAGATTAATGACTTCTTAGTGTGCAGGGGACAAAATGTCCCTGCTAAATACATTTCATTATTGTGTGTTTTTATAATACACTAAATAGACAGTAAATACTTATAAAATGGGGGCAGGAGTGATACCTAACCGAGAGAGATCTTGCCTGACACCTGTCAATATTACCAGTAGGACAGAATCTTTTAAAAAATGTGTGTATGTCTAATGTGTAGTTGTGTATATATGAGAGAGAAGAAAGCGCAAAATGGTAGCATACATTAGTAACTCCAGCCTTTGAGTTGTCTCCACCATCAGAATGTATTTTATCGAACAATTTTCAATTGCCAGTTTTTCTCCGGAGGAGATAATTTTTATTCCTCATGAATCACACTTAGTTTGGCACGATAATACAGAGGTTGCTTGGAGCTCCCCAACTAGGAAATCTTAGCTAACCTCTACTAGTTCTCTCCCTTTGCTTTGCATGTTTTCATTGATCTTTTGCAGAAAACCATCTTGACGTCTTCAAAGAACATTTCTCTCTTTTCAGCATGCCATAGTTCTGATGCAGAATCTTGGGCAGAGAACCAGATGGTAATAGCTCTTTGTGCTTTAGTTCTCAGACTGGCAAACCCTGGTTACCACAGAGACAGCAATGCACTATTCTATGTCTATTATTATTATTTAGGAAAACAACAACTCATTTAATTGTTCTGTGTAATGTTCTGGCTTAGTATTGGTTGCATCCAGTTTAAATCCTGCTTCCACTGAAAGGTCCCTAAGAATGGGGTTGGAAGGTCTGGTGGGAACAAGATCTGCAAGTGTCTAGGGAGGATCCTGGAGATCACCTTTAATGCTGCTACCAAAAGGTTTTCCATTAGCTGAAGTAGGAGAAGCTTTTATTTTTGGAGCCAAATATCCTAAGTCCTATCCCCAATTCCACAACTGATACCCACAATGGCTGCGTACTGTTCACAGCCAAAGGTTCATAACAGTGGCACTAGCCGCCTCGCAGACTGGACAGGTTTCTCTGGAAGTGGCTATCAGCAGGATCTCTTTAATGAGAGACATGTTTATTCACAACAGATTTTTAAAAAATACCATCTAAAAATAGAAGCCACATAGAATCATAGAATATTAGAGTTGGAAGGGACCTCAGGAGGTCATCTAGTACAACCCCTGCTTAAAGCAGGACTAACCTCAGCTATATCATCCCAGCCAGGGCTTTGTCAAGCCTCAGCTTAAAAACCTCTAAAGATGGAGATTCCACCACCTCTCTAGGTAACCCATTCCAGTGCTTCACCACCCTCCTAGTGAAAAACTTTTTCCTAATGTCCAACCTAGACCTTCCCAACTGCAACTTGAGACCATTGCTCCTTGTTCTATCATCTGCCACCACCGAGAACAGCCTAGCCCCATCCTCCCTGGAACCCCCTTTCAGGTATTTAAAGGCTGCTATCAAATCCCCCCTCATTCTTCTCTTTTGTAGACTAAATAAGCCCAGTTTCCATAGCCTCTCATCATAAGTCCTGTGCTCCAGCCCCCTAATCATTTTTGTTGCCCTCCGCTGTACTCTCTCCAACTTGTCCACATCCTTTTTGTAGTGGGGGGACCAAAACTGGACACAATACTCCAAATGCGGCCTCACCAATGCCGAATAGAGGGGAATAATCACTTCCCGCGTCCTTCTGGCAATGCCCCTCCTAATGCAGCCCAATATGCTATTAGCCTTCTTGACAACCAGGGCACACTGCTGACTCATATCCAGCTTTTTATCCACTGTTACCCCCAGGTCCTTTTCTGCAGAGCTGCTGCCTAGCTCGTCAGTCCTCAGTCTATAGCTGTGCGTGGGATTCTTCCTTCCTAAGTGGAGCACTCTGCACTTTTCTTTGTTGAACCTCATTAGATTTCTTTTGGCCCAATCCTCCTAGTTAATTGATATTCATATTGCCCCTCCATAGCTTGAGGAAGAGTTAGAGCAGCTGAATTTCTTTCACTTTTTCTGTATTTTTGATTTGGGGATGGGGGGAAATGTGAAGTGAACCAGGACAATATATGACAAATTGGGAACAATGTTTTGTTCTTTAACTTCATTTCCATACCACTAACATGTCGCCACACTCACTTGCTTCTTTGTGGAGGTTTGACTGACCAGCTCCATTTGCCTGGTGCTTTTTTCATGATGACCCCTTTGGTAGTAACAATAGCCAGAGTGTTGAAATCGGAGACATCTTCATGACTGTAATGATTGAAATGTACTGTAGGGTCCACTGTTCAACATATCTCTCTCTCTCTCTCTCTCTCTCTCACACACACACCCCTCTAAGTCATTAATGGGTCATTTAGATGGACATTTGTCTTCAGGTTTTCACATGATCACATAATGTAACCAGGACCACAAATCTTTGTCTGTAAATCCATTAAATGAATAGGTCTATAAAATGGTTGACTGACTTTATCACCCACAGCCCTGCCACCTCACACAAACTCTCTCAGAATTATATCCATGAAATATTCCAAAACTGGTATTTCATGTTCATAACCCTTAGTTGAGTTAATAGCTCTACGTCTTTAAAGATATGCTTGCTTCTGATAGAAATGTGAGTTACCAGCACTTCTGTTTACAGGCTGTCACTTGCTTCTAAACATACCTCTGCTATTTCCATTTTTTAAATTCAAACAAACATGTCACATCATGTTAAAAAGCCAACTTGTACCATTTCTAGTGTTCAGATAGCACTTATTTCCAAGAAAGTGATGACAGTATTCATTTTAGTACCCCTTCATGAAAATACTTCATACTGCACACTTATAATACAGAGCAGGTATTTTTTCTCTCTTTTCAATATTTTTGCCTTGTTTATATATGCAATGATCTGAGTGTGAAGAATTATTTTTTTTTCAAGTATATAGTCCATCCTGAAGTGATCAGCATGGACTATCCTATTGACTTGAACACACAGTTTTGAGGGGAAGGTTTATTATTTTGTACCAGAGGATTAAAAAAATTGTAAATGATTTGTGGTGTGGTTTTTTTATCATTTGTGGCTAATACATTGAAATGTAATTGAGTTAAAACTTTACTCCTTTACTTTAAATAACATTTCCTGTAACCCTAGATCCATTATTCTGCATTTCTGGTGTTTATTGTTATAAATTATGTAAATGAAAAGTGGAATGTAGAAAACTTTGGTTCTAAAATAAGTGATGTCCTTTGAGTGAGGGACATTTCAGATGGAAAGTCAGGCATGCTAACAGGTCAGTGAGAGTGAGGAAGTCTTACTCTAGGATACAGAGTGGGAGTTGGGGAGTTCTCATGGAGCGGGAACAAAGGTGGACCTGGGACATTCTTAGAATGATAGAGGGATCCTCAATGGGGTTTGGAACAGGGTTGACAGGGAATCAGTGGGATTGGTGTATGGCAGTTCAGCAAGCCAGTATCTTTTCATAATGGCTGCTAGCTTGTGCTCCAGAATTTAAGCTTTCATTTTAAAACAGTAGCCTTAGGGTTGTCAAGAAAACCTACAGGTTGTGAACCAAATGTAAACCAGTACAGTGATGTCTGCCTGACTCAGCAAACAGCATGAAGGAATAGTTTTGAGAAGGATGAACTGGGTTAAACTCTTTTGTTTCACTGCACTGTTAAAATTGAAGATTAATGATGGTGATTTAAATGTCAGCATTGTTAACACTATTTCATGACTGCTCAATGCACTTAAGAAGAGAGAGGGCTGCTAATATTCTGAAGCTGCACAATCTGCTGTCATATCTTGTGAATCTGGGGTTAGGAGCAGAGGCTGGGAGAATGCCACCAGCTACCTTTTTGTCAGTCTGATTGCTGTAGTCACAAAGCCAGCATGAAGGAGCACAGCCCAGTGGGGCACCCAAGAATGAGCACAACCAAAGGATCCAGCAATAGGCTGGTGGTTATCCAAGCTCCAAGGAGGGGGGGAACCAAGCCAAACTCCCAGGTGCTTAGTGGAACCCAGCAGACCCATCAGGTTATCTGAGCCCCTGTGAAGGGCAGCGAAGCTTGAGGAGCTCAGCAGAACCCAGAGGGTTTTTGGTGATCATATTTTGAACATCTGCACAGTCTTCTGTGATTCGTTGTACTATCTGGAATGGGTGGTACTCAGCTTGTGGGCAGCGTTTGGAAGCATAGCACCACTCACATTTCCCCTCAGATTTTACTTCCTTGGTCTGGGGAAGGAGCCACAGATCTCTTTGGAGGTAGGATAGGACTCAGTGAGGATGGTATTGTGAGAGTTTGAAGGAGGAAGAATTATCTGTGAGTAGGGAATAGCTGAGATGATTTATCCCATATGCAGTTCATTTACTCTGTCCACCCCTCCTCCACCCTCCTGAATACCAGCCTGTAAATATTCTCCTTTTCGTAAGACAGCATTTCCACCTTTGTGATCTCATATTGCTGAACAGTAAATATATACAGTGCATGGTATTAGCACCAACAATTAAACGAATACGTTTAAACCACTAATCCTACTAAAACTACATGCAAACAGTTTAAAGTAATCCTTATAGATTTCAAGGGTTCAGTATTCCTGCCTTTAATAATACTGCAGGTTTTGTGAACCCAAATGGCCATGATTAAAGTGGCATAAACATAAACAGCTAAGTGGTTTACATTTTACAATCACTTTTGCCTAATTTGAACCCCAATAGCTCTGAAAACAGAGTAAGACACAGACTGGTTGTGACTTCTTGCTATCATGTATGATCATGGTGAATCAGTGCATTTGCTTCCCTTCTTGTCTTCCTTTTTTCTGAAGCTCTGATTTAGTTTTGCTGATTACTTGTTCACCCACTCAGTGATGGTATTTCTCATAACAGATTTTTTAGCATCTGTTGCTGTGTGTATACAGTGAGAATAGTGATTGGGAATTTACTGGGTGACAACACACATATTTCATTATCTAATGAAATTGGTGTTGGTTGAAAGATCTGTGCCTATTTTCATAATGCCAAGGCATTATCAAACATTTGCAGATCCAGGGTGTTGTGAATTGACTGAAGTCAACATTTGCAGAAATGTGAGGAGACAGTAACTCTCCACATATTGGTCATGGAGCATGATTTGGTAGCATTCTTTCCTGAATCTAGAGGGATTCCAGGATTCATAGATTGCAAGGCCAGAAGGGACCATTGTGATAATTTAGATTGACCTCCTGTATAACCCTGGCCATCGAACTTTTCCCAAATAATTCCTAGAGCGGATCTTTTAGAAAGATGTCCAATCTTGATTTAAAAATTATTAATGATGAAGAATCCACCATGATCCTTGGTAAATTACTCCAATAATTAATTATTGTCATTGTCAAAAATGTATGCCTCATTTACAGTCTAAATTGGTCTAGCTTCAACTTCCAGCCATTGGATCATGTTATACCTTTCTCTGCTAGACTGAAAAGCCCATTATTAAATACTTGTTTCCCATGTACGTACATATAGACTGTCGTCAGTCACCCTCTAACCTCCTGTTTGTTAAGCTATATAGACTGAGCTCTTTGAGTCTTTCGTGATAAGGCATGCTTTCTAATCCTTTAATCATTCCTGAAGCTTTTCTCTGAGCCTTCTCTAATTTATCAACATCCTTCTTGAACTGTGTGCACCAAAGCTGGACACGGTATTCCAGTAACAGTCACACCAGTGCCAAATACAGAGGTTAAATAACTTCTCTACTCCTACTTTAGATTTCCATGTTTATGTATCCCAGAATTGCATTATCTTTTGGCCACAGCATCATATTGGGGACCCATGTTCTGCTAATTATCCAACATGACTCCCAAATCTTTTTCAGAGTCACTGCTTCCCAGGATAGATTTCCCCATTCTGTAAGTATGGTCTATGGCAGTGGTTCTCAAATGGTGTTCCGTGGAACTCGAGGATTCCGTGGGCTGAGCGGAAGGGTACCGTGAAGAAACTGTACCGCACCGCCGAATGTGAGTAAAATCCGGTGCCGCCGAGCAGCTGTTCGTGCGCCGCCGATCAGCTGATGGGGCCGCTGAGCAGCTGTTCGCGCGCCGCCAATCAGCTGATGGGGCTGCCGAAAAACGGCCCTAAAAGCGCGCCGCCGAAACAAGCAAACACCGCGCCGCCGAAAAGAGGAAGATTTCCTTGACTTTTCGACGGATGGTATGGCATGGGCGGGCAAGGGTTCCGAGGGTATGTCATGGTCGCACAAGGGTTCCGAGGGCATGGCATGGGTGCGCAAGGGTTCCGTGGTCTATGGTCCTTGTTCCTAGAAGTATACATTTACATTTAGCCATATTAAAATGTATATTGTTTACTTGCATCCAGTTTACCAAGCAATCCAGAGTGCTCTAAGGCAGTGACCTGTCCTCTTCATGATTTACCACTCCCTCAATTTTTCTGTCATCTGCAAATTTTATCATGTTGATTTCATGTTTTCTTTGAGATCACTGATAAAAATGTTAAATAGTGCAAGGCTCAGAACCAATCCCTGTGGGACCCCACTGGAAACACATCTGGTCAATGATGATTCCCCATTTTTAATTACACTTTTGAGACCTATGAGTTAGCCAGGTTTTAATCCACTGGATGTGTGTCATATTAATTTTATATCATTATAGTTTTTTAATCAAAATGTCGTGTGGTACCAAGTCAAACACTTTACAGTCTAAGTATACTATCAATACTATTACCGTTATCATCCAAACTTGTAATCCCATACAAAAAGATATTAAGTTAGTTTGACTGAATCTATTTTCCATAAACCCAGGTATCATCCTTTAATGCTTTATTAATCTGGTCCTGTATCATTTTCTTGACAGGTTTATCATTACCCAGGTCATTCTGTTTACCCTTTTTAAAAATTGGCACAACAATAGCTTTCTTCCAGTCTTCCGGAACTTCCCCAGTGCTCCAAGACTTATTGAAAATCAACATTGTTTCAGTGAGCACCTCAGCCAGCTCTTCTAAAACTCTTGGATTCAAGTTGGCCCTGCTGATTTAAGAATGTCTAACTTAAGTAACTTCTGTTCTCTCTTCGAGTGATTGCTCATATGCATTCCAATATAGGTGAGTGCGCGCCCCATACACAAGTCTCCGGAAGCTTTTCTGCCCGTAGCAACCACCGCAGGTTGGCTTCTCTGCCCCCTGGAGTAGCGCGCTCATATCACGGTATATAGGGCACTGCCGACCCTGTGGCCCCCAGTTCCTTCTTTCCACCTGTGACGGTCAGTGGAACATCTGCCCCTTGCTTTCGCAAGTAGCAATCTCCGTTAGTTAATAGTTAAATCTGTTTAAAATAGGTATAGAGTAGTTAGTTAGAGAAGTTAGTTAGAATATAGTTAGCCCTTAGGGCTTCGACGGATCCATGCCTGGCTCCACTGGGTTTAGAGCCTGCGCGGCTTGCTCGAAGGCTTTCCCGGTCAGCGATCCGCATGACCGCTGCCTCTGATGCCTTGGAGAGCAGCATCGCAAAGACAAGTGCCGGATTTGTAAATCATTCAAACCCCGGACTCAAAAGGAGCAGGATGCTCGCCCCAGGGCCATCTTAATGGAGTCGGCGCTGCGCCCCGACTTTGAACCCTCCAGGTCACTGACGGCACCGAGCGTTTCGTCGGTATGCAGCGCTCCTCCAGCACCAACATCGGCACCGGCTCAGAAGACGGTATCCAAAAAGAAGAAGCAGCCAGAGGCCGCGCCTATGGACTCCCCCCTGTGACCGGTACAGCAGGGGGTGATACAGGAGATGCCCCAGCCACGTGCCATCGAGACTGCTCCGGCACCGGCATCTCCACGCAGGGAGTCTCCCCCGACCCCGGGGGGGTGGGGGAGCACCCCTGCAGGGGCCGTCGACACCGGAGACGTTTGCAGCGGCACGTGCCCTGATGGGCATGCCCACGCCTCCGTCTCCCCCTCGGCCAAGGGCTTCCGAGACAGCGTCTCGGGGTAGACGCATGCTGGGTTACCCCAGTGGGGAGAGGAGACAGGGATCGACGTCTCCCCCCAGACGGTCAAGGAGGGGGGAACGGCACACCCTCGCTCCTTGCTCTGACCAAGGATCATCAAGCACCTCAACACCACAGCACCGGGAGCGGACACAAGGTTCCGAGAGCAGCCGCTCCAGCTCCGCATCACGTGGGGACCGGTCATCGGAGTCCTGGCACCGCTCCATCACCAGCTACACGGCACCGAGGGAGACACGGCACCACCCTCAATCCTCGGTGCGCAGCTCCCGACACCGGTCAGGCTTGCCTAGGGACGTCAGGCACCGCTCCTATTCACGTACGGAGACGGGGCACTGGTCCCATTCGCCCAGGAGCACCCGGCACTGATCGCCCACTCTGGTGCCGAGGCCTACGGCACTGCGTGGGCAAAGCTCTCGATCCCCAGTGCGCAGCCTGGTGCGCAGCCCAGTGAGGATCCCAGCGCCCGAGAAGGTTCACGCCCCTTGGCACCGGTCCAGATCCCCGGCCTACAGCCCAACAGCAGTGCCTCATCCCCGGGGAACCAGCCACCGGTTTTACCCAGCGGACTCTGACAGCCACCGTCGCTACTCTAGATCGCGGACGCCCAGCCCAGCGCATGCTCCGGCACCGGCAGATGCCTCTGCACCGCAGCAATGCCTTCAGTCCCCGGCGTCACAGTGCTGCCGCTCAAGGTCCCGAACGCGCAGTCCGGTGAGGGCTCCAGCACTGCATCACTCAGCACCAAGTGACCCTTCAGCACCACAAGTCCAAAGCCACCTCTTAGCTGTCGACAGACGGCGCGGTAGGGAGCGCGGCCGCCCCAGGTCTCTGGCAAATAACCGCCGTAAGACTCAAAAATCTTGGGGGGCGCTCATCCACCAGCTCCAGTCATTCACCCCCTTGCCGGCACCATAAACGTCACCACGACCGCTCTCGATTGCCCCGGAGTAGATCCCCACCCGATGTGGAGAGGGACCGCACTAAGTGTCGTAGGTCAAACAGCCCGGGCACCCGGGGGCCTGTGTCATATCCGGCAATGGCCCTACTGGGGTCCCTGGCCGCTGCAGACAACCCAGGGAACAGGGTCAGTGCCTTCGGTGGCAGCCCAACCGCCACCCCCACCTCCAAGCCAAGACAGGGGTCACTCTTCAGAAAAAGACTCTGACCCTATGGAAGGCCCCTCCACGGGCCCCCTTCCACAATCCTCCTCCTCTTCCCTCCCGGGTACAACAGCCAGGGACCAGAGGACCCCGATTCCTGACTTTAAGGCCCATCAGGAGCTCTTAAAGAGGCTCGCAGACAATTTAAAAATGGACCTTAAAGAGCTATCGGAGGAGGAAGACCCCCTCTTTGGGGTTTCAGGTTCAGCGGGGCCATCCAGGCTCACGCTCCCAGTCCACAACTGGGTCCTCAAGTTGGTCAAGCCCCTATGGGAGACGCCTGCCTCGGTGGCTGCAACTTCAAAAACATCCAAGCGCAAATATTATGTCCCCACTCAAGGGTTCGAATACCTTTACAAGCACCCTCCTCCGGGGTCGCTGGTCGTGGACGCCGTTAACCAGAGGGACAGACAAGGAGCCCAGTCTAATACTCCCAAAAATAAGGAGAATAAGAAATGAGACCTTTTTGGGAGGAAGGTTTATTCAATGGCAGCTCTTCAACTGCATATAGCCAACCAACAAGCGCTCCTAGGCCATTATAACCTCAACTTATGGGCCTCCCTGCAGAGGTTTGCCCACACGTTACCCCAAGACCAGGCCGAGGACTACAACACCCTGCTCCAGGAGGGTGCAACCGTCGCAGGAGCCGCTCTCCAATCTGCCAGCGACGCAACGGACGCGGTGGGGAGGGCAATGGCATCCGGGATAGTCATGCGACGATCTGCTTGGCTTCAATCATTGGGCCTGTCGCCTGAAGTGCAACAGGCCATTCAGGACCTGCCCTTTGATGGGGTAGGCTTGTTTTCTGACAAGACAGACAGTGAATTGCATGCCTTGAAGGACTCTAGGGCCACCTTAAAGTCCTTAGGCCTGTATGTGCCGCAAGCCACGAGGTGCCAGGGCAAGCAGCGACCTCAGAGACAGCAGCCCGTCCCCAGACCACCTCCTAGGCCTAACCAGCCTAGGAGAGGCAGAGACCGTTTCCGGCAGTCTAACCGCCGAGACCCCCAAAGCCCTGCTGGGGGCTCTCAGCAAAGGCCGCAGAAAAACAACAAGCACCCCTTTTGATGGGACGCTCGAGAGTTGTTTTTTCCCCGTCCCCCTGGATCCCACTCTGCCCTTTGCAGACAGACTGCACCCGTTCCTTCGAGAGTGGCAGAAAATAACCTCGGACCGCTGGGTACTGAGTGTGGTGCGGAGAGGTTATGCCCTGCAGCTCTCAGCCTTCCCTCTAGACTTTCCCCCTACCCCGTCCCTCTTCAGAGACCCCCTCACGAGCTACTCCTTGTCCAGGAGGTCCGCTCTCTTCTCCTCCTAGGGGCGGTAGAGGAAGTTCCTCCTCGGGAAAGGGGCAAAGGGTTCTATTCCCGCTATTTCCTTATCCCAAAAGCAAAGGGAGGCCTGAGGCCTATTCTGGACCTTCGTTGTCTGAATAAGTTTATCAGGCACCTCAAGTTCAGCATGCTCTCCCTAGCTTCCATTATTCCCGCCCTGGATCCAGGGGATTGGTATGCTGCCCTCGATTTAAAAGACACGTATTTCCACATTTCTATCCTCCCAGGCCACAGATGTTTCCTCCGCTTTATGGTAGCTGGGGGCCACTACCAATTTTCGGCCCTGCCTTTTGGCCTTTCCTCAGCGGCCAGGGTTTTCACGAAATGCATGGCGGTAGTAGCGGCCCACCTGCAACGCAGAGGCATACAGATCTTCCTCTACCTAGACGACTGGTTGATATGGGGAAGGTCAAGAGTCCATGTGGAAAACAGCCTGGCCCTGACTTGCGCAACATGCACCAGACTGGGGCTGCTCATCAACGAGCAGAAGTCCACGCCCACCCCGGTGCAGCGGATAGGCTTCATAGGAGCCACCCTTGATGCAGTGCAGGCCAGAGCCTTCCTCCCACAGCCTCGCTTTGAGACCATGGCTGCCATAATCTCACAGTTGTACAGGTCCCCCACGACGACAGCCAGGCACTGCCTTCAGGTGTTGGGACACATGGCGGCATGCACACATGTGGTGAGGTTGGCTTGCCTCAAACTCAGGCTTCTCCAAGGTTGGTTGGCCTCTGTATACACCCCGGCCAGACATTCGCTATCCAAGGTGGTCACAATCCCACCACAAGTACTAGCATCCCTCAACTGGTGGACAGACCCGAGGGAAGTGCTGAGGGGGGTTCCCTTTGCAGACTTGACCCCCTCCATAACGCTAATAACAGACGCTTTGGATGTGGGCTCGGGGGCCCACATGAGCCGCGACCTCAGCACGCAGGGTCTCTGGTCGCCACACGAACTGTGCCTCCACATCAATGTCAGGGAGCTCCGGGCTGTGCGGCTGGCCTGCAAAGTCTTCCTCAGGTTCCTAAAGGGCTGGGTGGTGCACATCCTCACGGACAATACGGCAGCTATGTTTTATATAAACAGGCAAGGGGGGGCACGCTCCTCGGCCCTCTGCCAGGAAGCCATACAACTGTGGGACCTTGCGGTGAGGCACGATTTTCACCTATCTGCCTCTCACCTCCCTGGGGTCAGGAACGACGAGGCGGACCGCCTCAGCAGGTCGTTCTTACCCCACCACAACTGGTCGCTTCACTGGGAGGTGACAACTTTTCTCTTCCATAAGTGGGGTGTTCCCCAACTAGATCTGTTTGCCTCGGGGTGGAACAAGAAGTGCCCAAGGTTCTGCTCGCTCCGCAGTCAAAAGCCAGGCTCCATCTCAGATGCCTTCCTGATAGACTGGATGTGGCCCCTAATGCATTTTCCCCTGCTGCTTCCCAAAATACTCTTGAAAATCAAGAGAGACAAAGCGGACGTCATCTTGATTGCACCGGCCTGGCCCTGGCAGCACTGGTTCAGTATGCTGCTGGACCTGTCCGTAGCCACGCCAATACCACTCCCGAAGCGCTATGACCTGCTCTCCCAGGACCAGGGTCGCCTGCTGCACCCAGACCTGGACTCCCTCCACCTGACTGCATGGAGGCTCTGTGGTTGACGGAGGGAGAGAGAGCCTGTTCTGTGCAAGTTCAGCAGGTCCTTCTGGGAAGCAGGAAGCCTTCCACGCAGGTGCTGTATAAGGATAAATGGAAGCGCTTTACTATTTGGGCGGAGTCCCGGGCATCCCGCCAAGCTCTTCGTCCATTCAGGCGATTCTAGAGTACCTGCTCCACTTAAAGACGCAGGGCTTGGAACTGGCCTCCCTGAGGGTACACCTGGCGGCCATCTCGGCCTTCCACCGGCCAATGGAAGGAAGGTCGATCTTCTCGCACCATATGTCCCTTAGGTTCCTCAAGGGGATAGAGAGCCTATATCCGCAGGTCCGTGACTCGGTACCTCTCTGGGATCTGAATTTGGTCCTCACCGTCTTGACGGGACCCCTCTTCGAGCCCATGGCTACATGCTCATTGCTCGTCCTTTCCTGGAAGGTAGCCTTCCTAGTAGTCATTACATCGGCTAGGAGGGTCTCTGAGTTAAGAGCTTTGACCTCGGACCCCCTCTACACGGTCTTCTACAAAGATAAAGTGAGGCTGAGACCCCACCCGACCTTCCTACCTAAGGTGGTGTCTCAGTTTCACTGTAACCAGGACATCTTCCTCCCCGTGTTTTTCCCTAAACCACGATGTTCGGAGGTAGAGCGGAGATGGCATTCATTGGACGTCAGACGGGCCCTGGCCTATTACATTGATCGCACAAGGCCATTCCGGAGATCAACGCAACTGTTCGTGGCAATCGCAGACCGGATGAAGGGCTCACTTGTCTCCACCCAGCGCATCTCCACCTGGATCACCGCCTGCATACGCACCTGCTACGGCCAGACGAAGGTGCCACTTGCAGGGACCGTGACGGCACACTTGACCAGAGCCCAGGCCTCATCAGCGGCCTTCCTGGAGTGTGTGCCCCTGCAGGACATCTGCAAGGCAGCGACCTGATCATCGGTCCACACCTTTACATCTCACTACGCCATCGTGCAACAGGGGAGAGAGGACGCGGTCGTCGGCAGAGCCATGCTGAAAAGGGCTACTCACCAGTGACTCCTACCCGCCTCCAAGGTATGGCTATTTAATCACCTATATTGGAATGCATATGAGCAATCACTCAAAGAGAGAAAACAAGGTTACTTACCAGTAACTGTTGTTCTTCGAGATGTGTTGCTCATATTCATTCCAAACCCACCCTCCGTCCCCGCTGTCGGAGTTGGCAGAAAGAAGGGACTGGGGGCCACAGGGTCGGTGGTGCCCTATATACCGCGATATGAGCGTGGTACTCCAGGGGGTGCAGGAGCCGACCCGCGGGAGTTGCTAGGGGCAGAAAAGCTTCTGGAGACACAGGGCACACACTCACCTATATTGGAATGAATATGAGCAACACATCTCGAAGAACAACAGTTACTAGTAAGTAACCTTGTTTTTAACATCCTGCACAGATACTAGTGAAATGGACTACGATGAGAATAGATCATCTGTTTTTTCCCCCAAATACGAAACAGAAATATTTATTGGAAGTTTCTGCCTTTACTGCATTATTACTGATAATTTTACCAGTTTCATGTAGTAGTGTACCAATACCATTGTCAGGATTCTTTTTGTTCCTAACATTCTTAAAAACTCCTTATTGTCCATAACTCTGCTGGCCATAGATTTCTCTTGGTGTCCCTTTGCTTCCCTTATGAATTTCCTACAACTACTAACTTCTGATTTATATTAATTAATATCAACTTCCCCTTTCTTCCATTTGTTATATATACCTGCCTTCACTTCTCCGCTAAACCAGTTAAGTATTTTAACCAGCACAGCTTTCTTCCTCAATTATGGGATTGTGGCTTTTTGGTCAGCTAGTAAGGTGTTATTAAATTATTCCCAATTATCATTCACGTTTTTCTGATTAAATTCTTCTGAAGAGCTGATTTAACTGGTAATTCTTTTCAGCTTTGTGAAACTGACCCTAGTAAAGAACCCAGTACACACATTACTGGTCTGGAATTTACTTTGTTTGCGCATTATAAATGGGATTATGTCACAACCACTTGTACCTAAACTACCATTAATATTTAGTGCTGTGATCGGTTCCTCTCTATCTATTAGGAAATTGTCAGCTATAATGTTTAGAAATTCCAAGGATGTTTTAGTACTGGGCTCAGCATATATTATTCAAATTAAAGTACTCCATGAGTATGAATCTTCTTTTCTTATACAGTATAGATAGTTGCATAAGGAGGTGGTCATTCTGTTCCCTAGTGTAATTTGGTGTGATTTGGTGATCTCTAACAGATACCAATTGATACCCCATCTTATGTTTGTTTTATTTATTAGGCCATTGATCCATAAGCATTCCAGATCATTTTCTTCTGAGTTATCAGTTACTCAGAAACAAAGTATTGCCATTCCCCCCTCCGCCCTTTGTCTAAATAGAATATAACCATTGATTTTAACATTCCAATCATGCGAATCATCCCATCCAGTTTAAGTAATACCAGTTAGATCAAATTTATGCTCATAAATGGGAAACTCCAGTTGTTCTTGTTTGTTACCGAGGACCCTAGCATTGGTGTATAGGCAATTCAAGAATTTTTTCTTTTCATGTCCTTTGATTCCTTGATTACTTTGTTCTCAGTATCTTGATTTGTGCTAACTTTTTATTCTTTTTACCCTCCCCTTTTGCTATTAGTTTATCCCTCTCCTGTCTACTTTAGGCATCTGTCTCCGAGGAGGCTGGTCATCTTCCTACTGTGGAGGCCATTCAAATTATACAGCTGTTCTTCCCCATTGAAGAAGGACCTCATGGTCCACAAACCAACCTTGAATCAGCTTAACACCACTGCTTATACCAAAGATTTTCCATCTTTTCTGATGAGACAAATGATCCCAAACTCCAGTACCAATGCCCTGGCATGCTGGCTTGTGCAAGTAAGAAATACTGTTAAGACTTGAGAGAAAAATTAAATTGTTTTGAATGCATTTCTTTGGACTATGCAACATGCCTATTTTGTCTCCTTGTAGTAACAGGAGAGAACTCATGAAAAGCTTAAAACAAAATACAGAAACACATGCAAATGCAAAACTACAAACAAATACTTGAGATACAAGTGCTAGTTCCCATGCACAACCCTACTGGTCCTCTGGTTTCAGGACTGCTCATTCTGGTTATGGTGCTTCTGTCTTGGGACCACAAACCTTTGTTGCTTTTTTCAAAGTTATTTCAGCAGATTTTTCCCTCTGCTTTTTCCTCTGATATTTCTAAAATCCAACACACTGAATCTTATAAGAGTTTTCTTCTTCATTATCCATGTTCTCCATGCATAGCGCCTTGCTTTGGGCCACTGAATCCCAATAGGCTCTTCACACCCCAGAGCCTTCCATCCTTGTGAACAACTCCTGATACTCCACATAACTTCCTGTCTAGGTTTCTGCATTGTCTTCCTTACACTCCTTCTAAGCACATCCACATCCCCCCAAAAATCCAACTTGTTTCTCCTCTGAGCATCTGGCCACCTCCATGATCTTCTACCTCCTCCCCAACAGACTCCTTGTTTTAACCAAGATTCACGGCCACCTGTGATCTCCCCTACCACCATCCAAAGATCTCTCTAAATGGCTACCAGCATGAGACACTCCCTTGCCCCTGGCAGGCTTCCAGGATTGTCCTTTCTACATCCTCACCTTTTGTCACCTTAGAGCCTTCAGGTTCCTAGCAACCAACTCTAACATCCCTCAAAGTTCACACACAGCATGTGCTAAAGCAGCTCTGTTGGGCCCTCATTATTGCATGTTGGATGATATTTGTATTGGGGATATTAGTATTTATGATAGATTGAAGCTGTCAGATATGAATGCTATGAAGTTGAATTCTGATTTCATTCCCTCATTCCTGTAATAGGCTTTCTCCCTTCACCTCTTTTCTCATTTACACATTTGAGCCATTTTCAGTGGTTGTGATAGGAAGACCAGGCAGCCAATTACACACCCCGTTTATTAAAAGGAGATATTTCAGCCATGTAAAAATTCATGTCAAGTGAGTACAGAAAAGACTTGTGGGGAAAGCATTTTGTTGTAAGATTAGGTATACTGATGGTCAAATATCTTAAGGGTGCCACAAGTAGACCATACATGTTACTGTTTATTAGCTCATGGTTCTGAAGCAATGTTTATGGTGGACTTTGAGTTTTGTAAATAATTGGATTTTTTTTTTTTAAATATTTGTTCTGTGAACTTTAGGAGAAAGTTGCTTTTCATTTTCTTCCTTTTTTGTTTTGGTACTTGAGTGTCTTCTTGCTTTCATCTGTTGTCTGTTGTTTGATGATACACACATGCACAACAGAGACTCTTGAAAATGAGGATTCTGTGCCTGAAAGACAAAGCTAATGGTCCTGGATTTTTTCTACACTAAAAAGACTTTACAAACTTATAATTGCACATCATTATTAAAACATGGATGTCAGTAACCCCAGGGCACTAACAGGACTCTGCCAATCTGTCAACAGTAGTGAGAGCTGCAGCTTAGTCAGATACTCAGATGAAATGCAATTCAGAATAAAGGGGCTTGAATAACAAGAAGTAGCTCCAAAGGCCCAGTCCTGCTAGGTGCTGAATACCCTCCACCCACATAGACTTTAATGAATGTTAAAGACACTCAGCCCCACTGGAGCAGACCCTTAATTATTTCTGCTTTTTTCCCTTTTCACTCATTTGTGCATTTTTGTCTCAAAAGTAATTGTTGTGGAGAATGAGTTAAATGAAAAAGTGCTTACGTTATACTGTGAAAGGATTGCACATAGTATATTTGTACTGTGTTCTCCGCTCCCCTAAACCTAGCCAAAAGAACTGAGGACGTAACAGAATAAACTACATTCAGAGAAAAGTAAGAGACGCCATATGACTCAAACTCCTTATCTAGTTATATTACAATTCTCTCATCTGAGTGTTTTTGAGGATAGTCAGTTGGTTAATCTGGGGGTCTTGCAGCTGGGTTGCTCTCTCATTCTGCTCCATTGGCAGTCTTCCAAACACACTCAACTAATAGTAGAGTCATCTTTAGGCTACCTCTTCACTCTCCATTGTTTAGGAGCAAAGGGATTGAAACACACTTAATTCCATTGCTGCCATTGGCTCTTGGAGAGAGGCCTGCAGTAAGAACAGGGATTTTCTTCAGGCCATGGGCACTCTTGTGGCATCTCTGAGCAAGGAGTCAATAGGCCAGTGATGGCAGCAGCATGATCAAGAGCTTTACTGCTTCAGCGGGACAATGGGGGGCAGCCTTTGAAGATGGATCCAAAGATCTCACATTTATGGCCCCCCATGATGAAATGGGATAGGAGACATGGTCCAATTGCACACTTCAAAAGAGACCTAGAAAGATGAGGGCAATAGCTATCCCACTCAACTGATGTTGAGAGTGAGGGGAGTAAAAGGCTACAGGGGCAGTATACTGAAGTTGGGATAAGAAGTAAGCAGAGGGAACTGGTGCCTGTCAGACAGGAAGGAGACCTGCATGCCAGGGTATGTCACTCCCCTTTCCCATGAACACAGTAGCATGGGAGCACCAGGGGACTTGTGCTGGTGTGGATGGGGAAATCTTCACTTTTGACCCAAGGTCCACAGAAGAAAGCTTCCGGGGGTGGTTATCTTCTCCCTTGGAGGCTGGAAGGATAGGTAGTTCCTGGCCAGTAGCAGATAAAACACCACCTAATGCCCGTGCTATGTCAGAACATGTTGGGGTGCCTACAGTAGCTCTTCTCTGAGCAGATGAAATATTTGACTAGCATGAACATAAGCTGAAAATAACCTGCCTTACTCATATTGTTCAGGAAATGAACTATTTGCATAAACAATCTGTACCTTTAGAGCCTCTGGGCCAGAACAACATGGAAAAGAGGCCACAATTTGGCCCTCTGAATTTGATTTTACATGCTCTGGGTTTTGAATTGCCTACTTGAACAAAAAGTTCTCCAGTCACCAGTACCAGGGAGAACAGTGGAGAGCAGCTGCCACTGCTGCTGTGCTCATAAATCCATCAGCAAATCTAGGAGCATGAGGCGCTGACATATCTGAAAAGAAAAATGAACTCTGGTTCAGTTTCAGTTTGGATCTGGGACTGAATAGAGGATTGCACTGATTCCAGTTGAACTAGTCTGTCATCCCTATTACTGAGGGGATTTGTAGCTAAAGCAGAAGGAAGAAAGAAGCAGTGCTTTTTCAGGTGGGAAAACAATAGTGAGGGGAGCTGACATTTATTAAGGCTACATCTACACTACAAACTGGGGGTATGAGTCCCATCTCATGCAGACATATTTGTGTTAGCTCCCACCTGAGCTAGCATGCTAAATATAATAGTGTAGCTGGGGTAGCATGGGCAGACACAGTGGTGACACAGGGCTAGCTGTACTGAGTGCAAACCTGCCTGAACTCTGTGGGTACATAGTACGTTTAGCCTCATGCTGCTGTTGCTTGTGCTTCCCTGGTTACACTACTATTTTCAGCATGCTAGCTCAGATGAGAGGTAGCAGGAGCATATCTACGAGCGTGAGCTGTGATTCACATCCATAACTCATAGTGCAGACAGTAGAGATGTGAGGACAGCACAACTCTCACACATTGGATATGAGTGCAATTCATGCAGTCAGAACTATTCAGCTGGGATGTGGCCCTCAGTGCTTGCTGTCAAATATTTTTTTTTGGTTCTTGGGCCAACTTATTTAGCCAACCCTGCATTAACACATTCATAGTGATCTGTAGGAACATTACATGGAATATCCAGTACCTCAGCAATCATCTCCAGGCTCCAATAATTTACAATCGGATAATGAAAGGATTATGGCTACTCAATCACTGCTCTTATGGCAGTGTTGTGAAAGGGAGTGTGATGGGGTTCACAGGCTCCACACAGAGAATAAGAGAGTGAAAGGGCAGTACTGGGCCAATAGGGCCCTGCCACTCAGCAGCTGCAGAACATGCTCCAAATGTTGTAAAGGGGACTCTGACAGTCAACTGGTGGGGGGAGGGGAAGGGGAGAGTGAATGAGAGGCTGTCTGAAGGGAGGAAGCCAGTTTGCAGCTTCAGGGGACAGAGTGAGCCACAGAAGACTGTGGGTAAGGCCCCAACCAGAAGGGTAGGGGCCTGAGCCTTTTCTCTCTCCCATTCCCTGCTGAGGGAGAATAAATGAACATTAGGAAGAGACTTGGGGAATGCTTATTTGGCCAACTGAGCTACTGAGACTGATTGGCAACTCCCCACAGTGGGTCAGGAGGGGGGGGCAGTGGGCAGTTAGTTAAATAAGTATTTCCCAGCAGGGAAGTGGAAGCATCCCAGGGAAGGCTGGTGAGGGGATACTCCATGCCTCTCTCCATTGAGTCTGGGTCCTCCTACCTTCCCTTTGCACCCTAACCATCCGGGGAACAACAGACTGCAGTTTGATTGCTGGGCGCGTCAACCGTTGGGTAAGCCCATCGTGGGTCTTTGGGCGTGGAAGACTGTCAAGCCATGGCCTGCCCAATAGGCCTGCTAGTCTCTGAGTGAAACACACTACAAAGTGATGGAGAAGATCTGAAAAGTTTGCCCAGTCCTTCTCTCCGGAATCAGTGTGGAACCAACCAGAAATCAGTGAACCAAAATTGGTGTCGGAAACTAGGCCTCACTGGTGGACAAAATAATAGGGGGGATACTGTGCCCACCACTCCCTTTGTGGGTCCTTAAAGAAACACTTTGAGGGAAAAAATTGGAGGGAATTTCGTCATCATGGCTGCCATCCCCACCATCTCCTAGGACCCTGAAGCTTCACCCTAATCCTGAGCGATGTCCTGATTAGACTGGGCCAGAGAGAAGTACCCTGATGACATCACCATCTCTATCTACTGGCTCCAGCTGAATCCCAAACACCACCTGGGATGAAACAGGATCAGATCTTAAGAACAACAGCAACAATAGCTCCAGACCATCACAATTAACTTCTTCTCTTTTCCCCAAAAGGACAATTACCATCCTGGATACTATCTAAACAAAGGGTTTTTTTTATTCTAAAATCTCTCTCCAGCTAAAGAACAAGGGATGTTGTTAAAGTTACTACTTACTTAATACTTAACATTTCAAATGTTTTAATTGTTTTCCTTCTTTTCTTTATTTTTAATAAAAAGTAATGGTGTGTTTGCCATGGTACTAACCAGGCTGAGGTTTCTGTATACCCAACCCCAAACCTTGTTTATGACTGTTTAATGTTGGACACTGACTGGATTATGTTAACACCTTTGGCTCATATATTCCATCTAAAGAAATGCAACAGTGGGCTTAGTTCAGTTCTGTGGTTGAGAATCAGAGATGCATATCAGAGAACGCAAACCAAAAGCTGCAGCTCAGATAGCTGGTTGCCTTAGTCTTGACTAAATTTGAGGCAGCTGCTGCTTTTTCAACTCACAGGGTTAAGATGTCTTGAAAAACCAAGGTACTTTCTTTAGAGGTGTCAATATTCCCTGTTCCCTGATCATGCCTTACTCAGTTTTCTCCTTACATATTACACTAATTAATGTATTTTAAAAAGGAGAACTGTGTTCCTACCAGCTTCCTTGAATTTGAGCCCTCTTTTGGCATAATGTATCATTATTTTTCTTTCAAGGTGTTAGCATATCTCACATTTATAAACCAGCCTTATCAAAAACAAACTAATGAAATACAAGATGTTCTGTTATGGCAGATGCCAGACTCCTGCAAGAAAAATGTTTGATGCCAAATGCAAAAATATTGATGGAAATCTGGCTCTTTTATATGAGTCTTTTCAGTTTGTGCTGACTTGTGATCACTTATGAAAACTGAAGTGCTTTGACTGATGAAGGCAATACATAAATTAACCTGTCGAAATGAAATTGCACATGTAACTTATGCTATAGCACCTAGCACACTTTTTGTACTACCTAAACTAATAGATACTAATATAAAAAAAATATTTTCTATGTTTTGCCAGTGTAATATTTGAAGTCTGCATATAATATTCACTCTAGCCTTTGGACATTCAGCTTACACCAAAGCAATTTAGATATCTTGGAGTAACTGAGCCCTCCATTACATAGATGTCTGCCAGAGAGAGTCTTTCTCAGCAGATAAAATATATGCTGATGGTATTTGTACTGGAGAAAAACTTAACCATTTAATAATAGAAATAAGGAAATTTCATGTTCAAATTTTGGAAGACTCATCTTAATTTCTCTTGCTGGGAGTATAACAACCTGCTTTTATATGTGTGAAAGGATAGTCACACTTGTAAATTAGGTACATGTGAGGCTAAATACTGAATTTGTGTTTTTTCTCATGCACAGATGCCTCATAAATATTGCAGGTGTAGCTATGGAAACCCTTTGAAAATTTGGCTCTTCATGCTTAAGACTGACTTCAACTATAACTCCAGATGAACATGCTTTCATTCTGTAGTGTTTGAAATCCAAATTTTGTGGCTTGGGCTTACCCCTAGTTTAAGTGGTAAAGGATCTTGTGTTACTTTTGGAGGGCTAAATTCAGACCCATGTGAAGTCAGTGGAGTTGTATGTGCTTAACAGCAGGTCTGCAGTTGTCCTAAACTGTTAAACAAAGATGAAAGCTTTTAATCAACATAAGCACTGTCAACAGGAGACCCAAGTATAGTAATTTAATTTAGAAACCCATGGACAGCGCATAAAAGATGGTAGGGGAGGCTTAGCCTTCCCAAAATAAAAAAGGCTGGCCATGGAGGAGGCAAATGCTGGATGCGGTTCACCTCCCTTTGCTATGCCGTCCCACTTTTTTTTGCCTTAAGGGTGAGTGACAGGGGGTTGTCATGGAGAGGAGTGAGTGGTGGGCGGGGCATCAGGGCAGAGCATAGGCAGGGCTACGGGGTGGGAACTCAGAAAGGGGCGTGGCCACAGTCAGGGCACTGGTGGCCTGTCACTTCTAGGGAGCTTCTGGCTCTCCTGGGCGGGGACTCCCCAAACAAAAGACTCACACGCTGCCTATGAAGAAACCATAATAATAAATATATTTTACAGTTTATAGATGGCAAGAGTTGCTTCCCTCCATGTGAATGTTCAGAGCACTTCAGCAATACAGCTGAAGTTATGTAGCAGGTGTTATTGACTGATTATATTTGGACTAAAAGCTTGTCTAAATGGAAAGTTATGTTAGTATGAGCTAAGGGCTGAACTTAAACCAGTGATATCAATGGGATTTCCCTTGTGTACACTCTTATTCTATTTTCTTTTCAGTTTATTTTTTTGTTGCTTGGAAAGGTGTTTAACCTAAACTGAAAAAAACCCACTTTTATTCCAAAATAATGTGTCCACTTGGGGTGTTATATATAAACCAATACAACTATAACTATATTGGTTTAACAATTTTAAACAATTGGTATACCTGATAAAACTTTCCTCTGTATACAAGCCCTAATTTGTGTATATGTGAACCACTGGTTTAACAATTGGAGGCATCCAGGAAAACTAAAGATTCACGTTGCCCTAGTGGTCACTGGCTGGTGTGCATGCATATCCCTATACTGGATGGAAATCAGACCTGCTCTAGTATTATTCTGTTGCTCTCTAGTGGCTGATCTAGTAAGAGGATCCATATTTCAACCCCCTGATTAGATTAACATGCAAGACCCATAAAGACAGATAAAAAATTCCATACCTGGGTACCTAAAGTTAGGTTCCTGAATATAAATGGCTGATTTTAGGGAGTGCTGCTGCACTTTACTCATATATGAGCCAAAGTATGGATTTAGGAGCCTATCTTTAGGTTGGTTTTAATCCTTCCTTGCTTCAAATCTGACTCACTTGATTTCATCATCCCCATAATTTGCTTTCCTGGAATCTAAAACTTGGGTACATTAGAGTTCTTTAAATCCATATCTTACTATGCTAAATTCAGGTACCTTGAATTCACCAGCAGGGAGCTGGTGTGCAATCTGAATTCAACAATGTCACTTGTAGATGCTGAAAGTGAATCCAAATCCTCCTGTTCAGCTTTGATTATCTCATGTGTCCAAGGAAGCCAAGGACAGTTGCCTCCTGTCCTCAACAAGTTCTGCCTCCTGTCCCCAACAAGTCCCCAACAAGTTCTTTAAAGATATGCAAGCTCAGAAAGAAAAGACCTCCTCCTCCAATACATTTCTAGTTCTTTTAAGAGAGAAAGAGGCCTCACCTACTATGAGCTGTCATTCTGAATTCTTCCCAAGCACAATAATTCTCAGTGATTTCATTATTTCGCTCCCTGTGGAAGCAGCATCCTTTGTCTGTTGTTGCCGTTTTAAATATAGTTTAAAGTACTGTCCCTTTAAAGTGCCTTTTTCTTCTTGGTCCCTCTGACTACTGTCTTGGCTGAGGCTCCTTCCCTTTGCCTGCAGGGTCTGCTCTGTCCCATGGAAAATTCTCTCCTGCTTTCTCCAGTGGTGGATAGCTTTGTTCACAGTACATCTACTCTGGCTCTTTTTCCCTTAGCTGCTCCTCTCTGCACCCTGCATAGTTTCTGACGCTCCTTGTGCCTCTGTGCCCCTGTTCAAGCCACTGGATGGCCTTTCCCCAGCACCAGCTCTGCTAGTTACATTAGCTGTTCTTCAGTGGCTCAGCCAAGTTTCTCCCAGCCTCCACAGATGCTTCCCCATTGGACTGTTGTTTAGTTTAGCTTTAAGTGCCATCCCCCAGCCCTTCAGTGGTTATATCTCATGACTTGCGGGGTGGTTGTACTTTGCCCTGCTCTGGCCAGTTCAGCCTTTCCCTGGCTCCATTACTGCTCTCCCACCTTGATGCTTACACCTTCTCAATGGCATTTCTTGTTTCTTGGCTGGCTCCAGAGAGAGCAGCTGGCATCTTAAGGTGGTCTATCCACCTGACATTCTGTTAGACAGATTGCTTACCTAGATACCTGTGGCCCTGCCATAGCTATCTAGGTCATGCCAGAGGTGGCAATGACTCTGTAATGAGCTGCTGGGATCCTTACAACAGGAAAACTGAGGGAAATTTTGAAAATAAAAGGCATAAGGGAAGAAGAGAAAAAAGAGTGTCATATTTCTTTAAGTATTAATAGGTTTCCAAATTACACCAACTTTACTAAAGGCATAAGCTTTTGTGGGCTGCAACCCACTTTGTCAGATGCAAGAAATAGAAATCAGATAGGGGGTATATATATACATCCAAGGGCATTGGTTAGTCTTTAAAGTGCTACAGGACCCTTGTTGTTTTTTCTGCATATAGACTAACACGGATACCCCTCTGGAACTTTTCAACTTTACTAAAATATTCATCGAAACCTCAGTCTCCTCTCCTCTCTGTCCTTTTCTGGCCCTTACACACATGGTTTGTAATTCAGAACATTTGTATATTCAACGTCTTCCTTCAGGTGTCTTTTTTAATTCTTTCTCTCTCCTACCCCTGCACTCACTGTTTCATTCTACATTTGCTACAATGCCAATACCAGTGTGTAGCTCACTGGTAGAGTCTGTCAGTGCCTGAGCCATTTCCAGACCACAATGAGTCATCTCTGCTCTTTAATCATGTTATGGGAACCCACATTCAAAAGAGACACAGTAGATCCCTATTATGATAAAATGTTTATGTCCTCATTGTATCATGCCAGTTTGTTCTCTTATTTTCATTACTAGGGGGGCGAAAGCAGTGAGACAGAAATGTAATAGATTAAACTTGTACAGCCCATAAAAAATGAGCTGTTAAATAAGTGACAATAATTTTGATAGAGATTTAGAACACTTAAATAGCACAAATACATAGTGAATTTGACACCTCCTGTTGTACCACAAATTATCTTTGCTTAAACCTCAAATTGTCATGAAATATATTAACAGACCTGTGCAATAAAAGAGAAGCTTTAAAAATAGATATAGAATTTATTACCTTTTTATTGATATTTTAGGTAAGTTTTCCCATACTTACTTTGCAGAACAATCTGGTAAGCAACATTAAATCATTGTAACTGATTCTCTTTGCTTGTATTCTCAAGTTTTTCTAGTGTCAAATGCTTATTTAGACAGCTTTATTCAAAGATGCATAGATTTCAAGTCCAGAAGGAATCATCTAGTGTGACTTCCTGTGTAATACAGGCTATAGATCTTCCCCCAAATAATTCCTAGGACAGATCTTTTAGAAAAACAACCATTCTTGATTTAAAAATTATCAGTGACCCACCAAAACCTTTGGTAAATTACTCCAATAGTTGTTTACCCTCACAGTAAAAAATGTATATCTTATTTCCAGTCTGAATTTGTCTAGCTTAAACTTCCAGCCATTGGATCATGCTATACCTTTCTCTGCTAGACTGAAGAGCCCATTATTAAGTATTTGTTCCCCATGTACGTACTTATAGATGGTCATCAGTCACCGTTACACCTTCTGTTTGTTAAGCTAGATTGAGCTCTTTGAGTCTGTCATGATAAGGCATGCTTTTTAATCCTTTAATCGTTCTTGAAGCTCTTCTCCGAACCCTCTTTAATTTATCAACATCCTTCTTGAATTGTGGGCACCCAATTGGACACAGTATTTCAGCAGTGGTCACACCAGTGCCAAACCTGGAGGTAAAATAACTTCACTACTCCTACTCTAGATTCCCTTGTTTATGTATCCCAGAATTGCATTAGTTTTTTTGGCCACAGCATCACACTGGCATCATCTGATTATCCACCATGACCCCCAAATCTTTTTCAGAATTACTGCTTCTCAGGATAGAGTTCCCCCCATTTTGTAAATATGGCTTACGTTCTTTGTTCCCCGATATATACATTTACATTTAGCCATATTAAAACGTATATTGTTTGCTTGTCCCCATCTTACCAAGCAATCCACAGTGCTCTGAATCAGTGACCTGTTCTCTTCATTATTTATCACTCCCCAATTTTTGTATCTTCTGCAACTGTGATGGTTTTACCAGGCTACTGGTAAAAATGTCAAATCACATAGGACCAAGAACCAATCCCTGCAGGACCCCATTAGAACTACACCTGCTTGATAATGATTCTCCATTTACAATACATTTTGGAGCCCTATCTTGAAGAGCTTGGTTTTTGCCCTGTTTCTGAAATACTTGTTAAATAGGTTGTTCCGTAATAAGGAGCATGTCCAAAATTTAAGATTCAATGTAAAAGGAAGTACTAAAATTGAATATAAAATGTTTTACCAGTCTTTTGGATGAGATCTAAAACCGGTACACTGTTTTCAGAGGATCAGTAAAAAGCTTATGGCACTTTCTGCAATAGATAAGGTGTTAATCCTAGTGTCTTAGACAAATTCCAGTGCTCTGCCTACAGGCTTTGTTTCAGCTGAAGTTACTTTTAATTACTAAAATATTGTGTGATGTTGCTGGAACAGAATACCTACTGCATTCCTTTCCAGAGTAGTTTGTATTTCAGTGGTGAATGTGTGATTCCAGTTTATGTAGTTTGAAAAGCATTTTGAGATCTGTTCTGAATGGAAGAGATGTTATATTACACCAGCTCAGTTTATGCAGTCTAGTTCTTTTTTAAAATCTCTTATTACATGGGACCAGACTTGTCCTTGGTGTAACTCCACTGAAGTCAGTTGAGTGGCACTAATCATGAATTGGACACATGATGTTGGAATAGGATCAGAAACACCTGTGCTCAACACAAACATGTCATTTTAAGAAGACAGAAAAATTGAAGGGTGTTCGTCAGTAAGGCTGCATATTAGACTTGGGACATTAGAAAAATTGAATTATCCAACTAGTTACATAAACTGGATGAGTAAAGTAGATCAGTCAAATTAAGATCTGACTCTGTTCAGAAATAAGAGGAAAATCAAACAAGTAACTGTTCCAGGGAGAAAAGAGGTAGGTGCCCTGACCTATTTTTGCATATTTTCTTAATTGACAAATTGCTGCAGCTATTTTATCCTGTTCAGTGATCTTTTCTCAGGCTCACTGTACCACTCTGGCCCTTCTGAGCTATCCAGTTCATGCCATTGCAATGTTCCTTCTAACCTGTTCACACCCCAAAAGAGCCAGGGGATGTTATAACTGACTCCTACTTTATCTTACACCATCTGATGCCCTCCTGTTAACTTTTCCTGTTGCAGTTTTGCCTTCTGCCCTCTCAGTGTGTATATTACACCAATTCATATTCACACTGACCTGCCGACATGTAACCTATGCACTACCTTCTATATCATCTCCAAATTTGGCCCATTATGTGCTATACTGCACTAACAATTTGGGTAGCTGTGCTTCTTTACCTGGTCATTCTATGCTGCTCTCTGTGTTCAAGAAGAAACTGCGGGATTAATTTATATTGCAGAAATAAATTCAATGAGCTATTTCCTTAGGAGCTAGGGGTCAGGAAATGAGAAAGGTGAATAAGGTAGAGTTGGCAGTCAGGCTCACAGGGGGTAATTCACAGATTTGCATTTTATCTCTGAGGTTCCAGTGATTCTGTCTTTATATAAACTATCAGATAGGATTAAAAAGAGATAAGATAAATAATGCATGGTGTTATTGGCTGAAAAAATATTGCTAGAATTCACTTCAAACAGCATACTCTACTACATTGTTAGATTCTTAGAGCTGTTCCATTACTGCACATTTAAACGTGTAGTATTTCCCAATTAAATGTGTTGGTAGGAATGATTCATTTTAATAATTAAAATGTTTCCAGAGCTCCCTAAAGAGTGTTACCATGGAGGATCAGACCCACTGCTGGCAATATTCACAGCATGCTAATGTACAGTATAGGTTGACTGCTTAATGTCAGCTACACATATATATGAAATCCACACATCAGGCATGTAGCACTACTAACTGCATATAGGTGCTCTTTCTGTGCATCTTTCAAAGATAGTAACTAGAGGTTCGTTTCAGAGTCTGTATCTTGTAAAACTTGCTAGTTGAGCACCCTCTGATAGAACACAGGTTTTTCCCACTGCTTGTTATGGTGATGGCTTATTCACAACTTTCTCCCCCTTAGGTTGCCTCATCAAGGCCAGAAGGAATGGTTTGTGCTCTAAGCATTCGCTCTGACATTCGTAGATTTCCTGGAAATGATAGGTTCAATTTTTTGATGGGCTGAATTAGTCTTTCATCTAGTTGAACAGAGTGCCATCAAGTTCCTTATGTGTTGGTCTTATAGATAAGAGATAAAAGACATCTGCTTTGTATTCATATTAAAAATTCCATGGCTCTTTCTGGAATAAGAAGATTTGGTGTGGTGTTTTTGGCCAATATTTCTCTCCCCCACTGTTATGCAATAATATATTGGCTATCAGTCGGAATATATGTCTGTCACCCTCCCACCCAGAGATGTCTGCACGGTTTGTGTGTCTCTGTGTGTGTATAAAATGAAAGACTGTTTGTAAAGTATTTTAGGTTTCTTAGGAATGAAACACTATGTAAAATGAAATATCATTATTATCAGAACGAACTTTCTCCTCTGTATTAAAAGGCTCAAACCCATACTAAATTGAGCTGAAAGATACCTGATGTGCTCAAACCCATACTAAATTGAGCTGAAAGATACCTGATGTGCTCAAACCCATACTAAATTGAGCTGAAAGATACCTGATGATGCAAAACTAGATGCTACGGAGACCATAGATCCATTTCTATTCATGTAATGTTGATAGATAGTTTTTATTTTGGGTAAATAAGGAGGTAAGGAGATCAGGGAAGTGGTAGGAATGCTACATTCTTCCAGATAAGCAAAGAAACCTAGGGGAAGATGAGAAATATTTATTTAATAAGCCAAAATGATAAAACAGATTAAACCAGGCAGAAGAGATAAGTAGAACAAAAAACAACTGGCGACTGAATCATTTTTATTGATAGAGTAAATACATCTGTAATACTTTCTCACCTGTCATGTACTGTAATCTGAGTGGTCAGTAGCTGTGGAAATGCATTGATGGGGGTCATTCAGCAACAGGAAAATAGTTCAGACTTAGGATATTGTGTCAGGATTCTGCTAATACTGTCAGCCAGTCAGAATTTCCTGTTGATGTTTTTGCAATATTTATCTTGTATTTGCATATCCCTGGAAGCTTTATGAATAAAATCAATGGTTTGTGTTCTTTGAACTATGTTCTGTAGAGTTGATTGCAAATTTTTTGACAAACATTTTTTTCCTTTGGAAAATACCATTAATCATTGTGTGGGAAAAAGTCTGTTTCAACAATTATTTTTACTCCAATTTTTTAAAGAAAAGGTTTTGAAATTGTCAAAACATTTCATTTTGACATTTTTTAAATGAAAAAATCCAGTTTTGGGGTTGTAATGACTTTGTTCAGAGATTCAAACTAATGATGATGAAAATTAAAAAAAAAAATAGTCAAAATGGAAACAAATCATTTCAACATCATCAAAACAAAACATTTCAGTTGACCTGAACCACAGAAGAGGAGTAGATCCTGGAAAGCACATTGAGGTATGTTTTCATTTGGAGCGGCAAGCCCTAGGGGAACGCCCTGATGCTTACTTACAACGTAAATAGATCCTATGGCAAGCTATGGGGCATGAGGAGGAAGGTCAAAACTTTATGAACACAGACTTTCCAACTCGTTTCATAGAAGGGCTACATCCACGAGTAAAAGTTGCCTTGGGTACTCTGAATTGAATAGCTATGACGTAGGAGACACTGCTACAGAGAGTTCGGCGAGCTCATTTACTAGTGAGCCAAACCTTCCCTGATAAGCACAAAGGAAAAGATGCTGCACAGATGGGAGGAAAAGTGGCTGCTCAGATCATCTTTCGGAATCAAAGGAGCAAGGAAGGTGATTTAGTCCCTGAGGGAGTTAACAGAGGGCACGGCGGAGGGCGAGGCCGTGGGAGGATCGATCCCCTGCGCTGGGTACCGTGGAATCGAGCTCTCCAATGTGCCCCTAAAGCTCTAATTGATGGCAAATCAAATAATCAGCTGGCTGAGCTGATTTGTCAGAAGGAAAGGGAGTCTCACGCTCCGGAGAAATGTGTTGATGAGGGTCAATGGCTGACCCCCACCTCCTGAGGGGAAGCCCTCAGAAGCATAGGGGGGCCGGGCATCCCTGAATCTGCTGATATATGCGGCACCTTTAACATCTGATAAATGAGGACAACCCACTGTCTGGTTGGATTTTGAACACGAGGCGTTCGGACAGATCCTGGTGCCACTATTTCATTGATTGATGACAGCTTAGTTCCTGCAACGGTCAAATTAAAAGGAAATCACTGGGAGAGGTTAGAGGGTTTTGAAGGTTCCAGCATAGATATGCCCCTCTCTCATCCCCTTACTTACACCATTGTAAGGAAAACATGGACAGGGGTTTTTGGTTTGGCACATGCTGGAGAAGCGGCTGTTTTGGGCATGAATTGTATGCTTAAGATGCAGGCTATTGTTGATTTAGCTAATTGGGTGTTGTGGATTGGATTGGGTATTCCTAGAGTTGTTGCAGATGTGCACTGGGTGGCAGCTCTTAAAGCACCAGAACCACTCTCAGATACAGCAGAGCTGTATTCCCTGGATGTTGCTAACATAGTATAAGCACACCCACAAGCATGGGCCAAGAATAAATTGGATTGTGGCTGGGTGAATGCCTGTGTTCTTATTGTAGGACCTGATCCACCACCCCAGAAGCAGTACAAATATCCTAGAAGTGGGGTCCAGAACAGGATCAGGCCCTATTAGAACTGAAGTAAGCGGTAATCTCCACCCCTGCACTAGCATACCCAGATAACACTAAACCATTTGTGTTGCAGTTAGCTCATTCCCCAAAGGGAATAGGAGCTATTTTAAGCCAGGAGGGGACTGCTGGTCAAAAGCCAGTGGCATTTGCCTCTCAAGTACTGGAAGGGCCAGAGATCACCTTTACCCCTTGTGAAAAAGAAATGTTGGCATTGGTATGGACTTTGGGGCACTGGCAATACCTTACTGGTTCTGCCCCAATTATTTTGCAAATGGCCCACACCCCTCGTAAGTACATAGTGTCTGGGAAAATTAGAGAAGGGCATGTATCCAGCCCTTGGCTAAATGGACCACAGCTTTAATGAATAGAAATGTGGAAGTCCAACCACCTGCAGCTTCCAACCAGGCCCCCTATGCACTAATAATTGAGGGTTCTGAGCGTAATTGCCCTTTCTCTTTGATAGAGCCGGCCCTTCCTAATGCAAGACCAATAGAGTTTACAGGCAAAGGAAATGATAGAATATTACAGTATAATTCCTCTGTTATGCCATATGATTTTGCAGGCCACTGCATAACAACAGATATGGAAATTAAATATATGATGTAAATAATTGATACTAATTGGGGTCTTTGTTTTGTGTTTTGTTTGTAGATAGTTATTACACAGATCCAAGATGGTACACGGAAATACAAGATCAAGACATGCAATATGAAGAAGAGTTGTATGGTGTTCTTGTTATTGTTTTATTGTGTGTGTTTGCTGTGCTATGTTGGTGTGAATTGGAAAGATGGTGCAATCTCACACAGATGTTCTGGGATGGTACCCGTGCCCACTGTCGTGTGGCTGGGGGAAGATGCTTTGGAGCTTAAGATAATGACTTTTTGTAATTTTGAGGGGCAACTCACAATTAATGTCACCATAATGAGTACCCCCCAAGAAGAAGCTGGCCCAGATGATTTGATTTATTTACACAGAGTGAATTGGACCAGAGAAGAACAGAGCAACACACTGTTATGGTGTCTAAATTGATCTGAAGTAATTTACAACAAAGCCAATTTCAGCTATTACTACAGGGGGATGTTCCACCTAATAAAGGGAAAGACACCTGTTACTGAACTGAAGGTATACTATCCACAATGGGTTTTAGTTAATCCCTCTGCAAGTGTAGTGATGTACATAAACACCTATCTGAATGTAATTGTACATTGTGCTCCCAAGCCCAGAGAATACAATGTTGGGGACTTGGTGTTAAAAGAAAATTATAAGAGCCAAGTACTGGAGACCCCAAAGGTACACCTTGTGAAAGTACATGTAGACATACAAAATATTAACATATCCCGCCTACATCCCCATTACGCACCGTTTGTAACACCCCTAGTATGAGAATGGCTGCACTGGATGGACACCTGGGTAACACACAATGCTAACACACATGCACGTTCCAAGCGAGACATTGAAGGAGATATTTTGGGAGGTATAGGAGCATCAGTAGGAGTGCTGAATGCAATTAATGAAGAAGTTTTGACAAATAAGTTAAGCATCCTAGGCAGAAGCCTTGGAGCCCTATCAGATCCCATAGTACACACACATTCAGCTTTGGGATATGGAGAAAAGTTACTTGGAGATATATTAGTATCCTGGGAAATGAACAATGAAAAAGCACGCCTGAGCCTATTAAACCGCACAAAAATTATGCTAAATGCTACCTCCAAAGCTTTAGGTTGTATACAAGCACAACTTTGGGCTCAAAGAATAGGCCAAGGTCTCATTCGACAAGTCCTGCCTGATGAAATAAAGAAATTGATTTGGGATGATGCCACCACCCAAGAAAGGGCCTTAAGTCATTGGTGGAAGATGTTAAATTTCATAGTAGATGCCTAGGCTCAAGTGATTATAGCGTATGTAATGACAATATCTGCTGCTCGCATCATAGACATACACAGAGTAGTCCCCCTAAGCCTCAATGTAAAAACTGGAGTGTTATGGCCTATTGAACACCTGACATGGGGATTGAAAGAAGGAAATGAAACTCAATTGGTTAGTTTACAGAGCTGCACATGTGAAGCCATGTTGGGATCAGAATTGGGCTATAGTTGTGAAGAACCACTGACACAATTTACATACCCTTGTAAGAAAAATGAATTGAATGTATGTTATTGTCAATATGCTTTGTTACCCAATAATAGCATTAATTCTACCATTGTGTACATTGGACAAAGTTGTGTTTGTGTATGCACGCAATGTACCCAAGCTGTATTTAATGGAATTTATGAAAAAGATGTTAATCCTGCCCAAAACTAATGTTATTGCAATGTTGCTGTGTGGAATTGTGTGATGCAGTTTATGAAGTATTAAAGAATATATTTTAGTTATTAATAATAGATATTAATGTTGTAGAATATGTTCAACCTGTGATGTTGGGAGTCAATACTGATTTGGTACAGGAACAATTGAAGACTGTAAATTTGATAGTTAAACATGATGGGACTAAAGTAATCAAAGTCCTAGATGCTGCAAAAGCTGTCACAAAGCACAGTTGGTGGGAAACCCTATTGGGATGGTCCCCCACTGCCACTGGGACTTTAAATCTAGCCCTGCATCCCATTGTGCTCATGTGTGTACTGCAGATAGTTTCTATAATGGCTATAGTGGGACTCTTTTGGTGGACTAGAAGATCTGTAAAGCAACTCAAAGGCCTAAAAGACCCCTGCATTCGAGTGAGGTGGCGCTCTGCGATATACCCTGCCGACGAGAAGACACTAATCGTTCGGACCCTGGCTGGGGTGCCTTGAACCATAGTTGGAGGTGTGTATCAATGAGTTCTTGTGGTGGCCTATTAAATTATGACAGCCACCAAAGAGGGGGAATGTTGGAGGCCCAGTACAATTTGAGTTGCTTGACCACTGTTCTACAGGCCTAGCATAGCTTCAGTTGCTTTCTTGGCTATTCACGATATCTTCCAGTTGGCAGAGACTGAATAACCTTATAGATGTCTCAGTTTCTGCATACCACAGCACAAAAGACAAAATACAGATACTGTATGCTTGCAGCTGCACATAGGTAACGGTGATGGGAACAACAAGTTATCCTTGAACGTCTGGGGGTACACTGTTTTACTGCCAAGGGGCATACTTTTACTCTGCCCCTCCTATCACCAGATGTTGTTTTGATGACCCCAATTATTATGTGAGAATGGAATGTAGTTAAGAGTGGAAACCCAATGTAAGTAATTAGCATATATGATAATGAGAGAGATAATTAGGTGAAGGTTGTTTATGGAAGGGTATAAATAGTCACCATTTAGACAAAGGGGGGCACTCCATCAACACCTGACTCCGCGGGAGGTGCTGCCAGTTGGACCAGAGGCCACTGACTCTCTGGTGGGGCCCCTGAAGAAAACCAGTCCTGTATACAGCCTTCTGAGTGACTGCTTAGCTCTCCTGGCTTAGTGAGTATGATATATTGTAGTTAATTTTAGGCTTTGTATCTAACTAGTATATTTATAGAAAACCTTTCACATTAAACCTTATTGATCTGCAAATCGGGCGTATCATGTTTCACTGGTATTCACACTGATCACAAAGTGTCCAGAACCAACATAAGGGTTTTTACTCCTTCACCTGGAGCAGTTGCTATTAAAATCTATTAGAAACAAGATACAGGACTAGATGAATCATTGGTGTAATGTGATATGGAAATTCCTATATAGTGTAATCAATCGCCATCAGCATGCACTGACTTCACTGGAGCTATGGCAATTTATACCAGCTGAAGATGTGCCCCGCTATATATTGTTTTAATATTTTGTACCTAACTGGATCAGTTGTGATATGTAGATGTATATTCTACAATAGTTATTTGTTAAACCTTGTCCTTTTTGTGTCTGTGTACTTATGATATAGCGAATAACAGACAAATCTGAAAAGATCCAAAAGCTTGACTCGAATAACCCTTCAGAAGTTCAGACCTATATCCAAACTTACAGCACTTAAGCCTCTTCGACAGGGTCTTCTTCATATTTCTTCGCTGTATTTTATAATTTTCTCTTCTCAGTTTAATAAACTTGTTGTCCTTTCCCTCTATCATTGTCTTTTTACTTATCCTGACTCAATAGCCAGTCCCGGTCCCCTCTCACCTTTCCCCAGAGTGTTCTATTGGCTCTCCAGTAGCTTGCAGCCAACAATCTTATTTCTTCTTCACCCTAATAGATTAACTTCTCTTTCCTGTCTGGACTTCTGACCTTGCTCTCCATTTCCCTTCCATCTCCTCCAATATCTGCTGATATACTGCCATATTCATGTTGTGCTCTCTGATCGAGCTGTCTTCAGACCTGGTGTGCTCCAGAGCTTTCCCAGGTTTGATATCTCAGAATGAATCAAGTGCTTATAATAAAATAAGCCCACAGCGTGCAAGATTTGGCTCTACATATATTATCAAGCCTGCCTGAGACCCTGCAATTGATTTGCAATGGAGAGCAACAAGGTTAGAGGAGCTAACTTAGGTAAGGACAATTATAAAATCCACACAAATTTGGCTTCAGGTATATTGGATATTTAGGCTGAAGTTTGGGCCAGTACACTTCTTTTCCTTAATTGGCTCACACATCCTTAAATATCATGTTTTGCAGTACACATAGCAACGAGTAGGGGTCTTGCTCATAATCAGTCCTGCTTACATCAAAGATGAGCCAACACCAGAATCATTTATCCAGCCCCTTCCCCAAAAGTGATCTGGACCTAAACCACCCTTGGGTTTTGCTTTTGCTAAACCAGTAACTGTTCATAATTTTGCATAATTTAAAGCCATCCAGTTGTTATTCAACTCTAATTTGAATTTCATTTATCAAGATTGCTTTGATCAGCATTAGTAATTTTTCATATCCCATGTGGTCATTAACCTACTATCTACATTTTCTGATGAAACCAAAACTTCTGATTATTATTCAGCTGAATATCAGAGAACAAATTTGGATTAGGACAATTTATTGTTATTATTTGTACTGCTGGTCACAATCACGGATCAGGGCCATGTAGTGTTACGCTGGACAATTACAAATTTGGATGTGCATTTGCACATTTGATTCCCCCAAATACTCGCCTAGCTGTGCAATTGGTATTAGGAGTCCCACTGGAGATATACAGTTTAGTTGCATCTAGAATTTGGGCAGATGAAATTCAAATAAGAAAAAAAAAGTAGGTGAAACAAACATTTATAAATTTTTGCAAAATTGTATCCAGAATGAAATGCTGGACCCTTACTCGCCTCTCCTTGAGAGTCCTATTCACTGCAGTGCTGGATTGGTGAGAGGAAGGAGCTTGTGTGACAGTTTCCATTAGTAGCATTGGACCAGTGAATGAAGAAAGGTCACAGATACCTGGTTTCCTTGTCTTCAATGTTGTTAATGGGGGACCATTAGAGTGATTCAAAGGCAGTAGAGTCAGGAATAATGTCATCTGGGCAGTCAAGTGTTTCTAGATGGTGCAGAGCAAAGGATGAAAGACAAGAAATGGGTACTGCACTAGGATGATTTGTGCCACAAGATCAATTATTGTATCTTCCACCTTATGGCTAGAAACTCATTAACTAGTGCTAGAGATTTTAAAATACCCTTAAAATACCCTTAAAATATAAAGGCTGATTTATAAGACTCTGGGGAGATGGGAAATAACGTCATGCACACAAGCCAAGAAGATTTTGCCTGCTAGCTTATTATTTTGACAGAGGTGCCATTATCCACACCTTCAACCAGTGCAGGATACTTGGGAAGAATCTGACTTGAATTTAGTATCTACCTTTAGGCTATGGAAATTGGCTGATTGGGTAATAGGAAGTGGCGTTGAGAGGTATGGAAGGTTCTCCAAAAAGGATTAAAAAGACCTCTACACAATATGTCCTATTTTTAGTGACAGTCCTCTGCTTGTTGATAAAGTGGTAAGAGTATACATAGCCCTCCTTCAATTTCCCCCCATACTTTGCTATTCTGTCCTGACCTGTTTCTTCTCTACCCATCTCCCACTCCACCTACCTCCAACTGGTTACCAATCTGTGACATTATTGCTCATTTGTTACAGTTGTGCAAGATGGTCCTGCTGTGCATGAAAAAACAAACTGGCTTATTTCCTCTCTGCATTGCTGTCCCATATGCATAGCATCAACAAAGGGCCCTCAGTCTAAAACGATATTACTATAGCAACTGGGCTCAGATCTCTCTCAGATCTGTTGTTTCAGTGAAGGGATTCAGTGCTATATAAAAGGATCTAAACTGCTTTAATCCTTCCATTTTACCTTGTTACTGTTTTTGTTACTGTAAAAAGGAACATTTAAAATAGTAGAAAAATATAAATGATTTAAGTACCAGATAGTAAATATCCAATTCTCTAAAGTATTCAGTTTGCTACATTTTCAAACATGTTTGTATCATTTTAAAAAGTTTTAAATGGTAGCAAACTTTTTTCAATTTCTTTTTTATTGGTAGCAATTATGAGAACTATGCTATACTCCTAGATTTTGTAATTTACCATTTTTGAGAGAAGGATATACATTTTCACACAGCATCTTACTAATAGTAACAAACTACTCCTGCAGCAAATATTTACACATGTGAATAACTATGCAGGTGAGAAGTCCCTTTGAGTTCAAGGGGACTATTCACTTGCATTCATGTTTGTAGGATCAAATCCAATGTCTGATCTTTTTAAAAAAAATAATTTTAATTTCTTTTTGCAAAATTCTAAACTCAAATACCTAAGTTAGGCTCCTAAATAAGTAGCCCGATTATCAGAAGTGCTCAGCATCCATTGAAAAAATAACCCTTTTTGAGTTTTATAGACAAAAAGTCCCATATAATATCAGCATCATTATCATGGTTTTAACTATTATCTGTATTTAAACGATATGCAGAACTATGTTTCCATTTCTTTATAACTGAGGCTCTTCATATCATATTCTTTATAGTTTAACACTCAATTTTATTTACCAATTTTATTCTTACTAAGTCTTTATTAATATGTATTTTTTTCACTTAAAGGGAGATTACCAACTTAAATTTGTTCTAAAATTTCAATTTTGTATAAGCAACAGACATGTTTCCACAATTAAAACAAATTAATAATCTTAAATGGTATTTAAACAATAACACCTGCTCCCAAACTGTTTAAAACGTACACAATGCAGCACTAAGAACCTGAAATAACAGTGACTCTGACTTCATTCACTTTCATTGTCCAAGGTGAGAGGAGGTTAAGCAGCAAAGAAAGATCATATATATATATATATATATATATATATATATATATATATCAACAAGAAAATGAGATCTTAAAAATTCTTTATTTCTTTAATAATCAAAGGTGGCATAGGGGCCTATGTGAAGAAATATAAGTATTTACAGCATATGATTTTAAATGGATACTGTCCCTCTAAATATTGACAAGCAATCTGTATTTTTAAATGCTATCACTCTGTGTTCCACCTTTTAGATCTTTTTGTTTTGAAATAAAATGGGCTGTAGTTACCCTTTACTCCAGTTCATCCCAAAGAGATGTTTGACTCTCTCCTGCTGTTTCATTCACATGTTATCTCAGTTGTCAAAACCTTCTGTGGGAACTAAGGTGAGCAGGATCGGGACCCTCATGTAAATAAGTCTCTTCCAGCCAGCATCTCTTTCTCCTCCATCTTCTGTTTCTCTGCCTCACACAGAATGATCAGTTAAGGCTGAAAAGAATGAATTAGTTTGCACAAAGAAAGCAATCAAACAACAAACATCTTACACGCACAACAGGGAGGGGAACATGATTGAAAAGGTCTTCCTGCCTGAAGCTGAGTCCTCTAAGGCCCTGACTAGACTGAAGTTTTTGGTCAGGCTAATTAATTTGAGTTAACATTTATCTGAGGTACTTACATGGCCCCAATTATCATAGCATCTTTAATGCATTTATCTTCAGATCCCTGCAAGGTGGGGCACTGCTATAATCCCCATTTTACAGACCACTACCTGGAAGCTATGACCCACAACACAGATATGTATTCATTTTGTAAATGTATCCACGATACACGAGGCCTTTTACACTGCTACATGTTCCCATTTGTGTGCACTGACTCATATCTATGGCCTTGATTCTGCAAAAAGTTAGACAGGTGCCCAATTTTACACATGCATGTTGTCCCATTGAACTTGGGAAGACTCCTCTGAAGAGTTAATTTTTTGTGTAGTCACAGGAATTAACCAGTCAAGTTATGAGCTGCCTAAAATATGTTCCAAGGGCACATCCACCTATCTGTTGTCCCTATCTCAAACTTTAGAAAAGGATTAAAAATACTATTTCATCTTTTTCTTCTCAGGACTAAAACTATGGACTTTGAACTGGTGATCTGAAAGAGATAATAAGGGTTTCCTCTCTCCTGATTCTGACTATTGTTGGAAGATTAATTGAACTGGTAAGTGTTTTCCTTCTTAGGGCAATAAACAATGCATGGAAGCTGGGTGATAGTTTGTGTGGCAGTCAGTAGACATCCTCAAGGTTCTGTTTTGACACTGGAAGGCAGCCCCTTCTTTGTTCCTATATGATGGTAGTGCAGCTAGTTCACCTCAGTCTTAATTTATTCAGGAAACTGTTAAGTACCCACCAAACATTTTTTTTAATAGTATGCCATTATTCTGAGTAATGATAAGGAAAGGCATAGTAAAACACAAGGGAAAGAGTCTATTCCTTCCTAAATCCCACAAGGTTCAGTAAACAGAGATTGCTTAATTTATAAATAGAACTAGACCCAATGAACTCCTGTGTCAGAAAGCATTTCATACCAGTTTTAATAACAATCATCAATGTACTTCACAAATCATTGCAAAAGACAGCTGGAATAATTATCACCTAATTTTAAAGTCAACATAAGCACCAAATTGAGGAAATTCATCCTTTTACCTCAGGTGACAGGTGGCATAATTTCTTTTCTCCCTATGCATTTATTATCTCCACTGTTGACAAAACACAAGGGTTTACTGTAGGAGTCAGCTTAAGGCACACAGTGATTAGTCTTCATTTGCACACTCACAGCTCAATAGGTAGCAATGTCAGAGGAGAGAAGATCAGCCAAAGCCAATTATTGCAACCTGTGGCAGACACAACATATCAGAACTCTCAAACTGCTGTAAGATTTGACTCTCCCCTTCCAGCCCACTACCACACACACACCATTATTGCTCTCTGTCAAGACACTTGCACCTGTTTCATCTCCTAGATTTCTCCAAAATGAAGACGAGCCAGCTGGATTCATATTGGTTCATCTGTTGAAAGTTGCCTGCCCAAATGAAGAATAAACAGATAAATTTGGTGAGTCTCATTTCTCTAAATTTATTGAAAGAAAGCTAGGGACTTCATTTTTATTTCAGGAAGCCAGGACTAATCTTTCATGGATCTTTAGTGACCTGGTTGGTTCTGAAATTTTTGGAGGAAAAGTTTCATTTAAATGGTTTTTAATCAAACCTGTGTACAATATGATATAGAATATTGTTCACAATGCTGACAAAAGCCTAAATGGATAATTCTTAAGGAGTGACACCATGTCAGGGCATTAGAGATGTTGTATTACAGAAAAACGAGTTGAATAGTTCTGAGATTTATCACCTTAGAAAAGGAAGATAAGATAATGAAGAGTTGAAGGTTCCCCATCTTAAATAATTTGACCACTTCCATAAGAGAGAAATATTATTATTTAAAATTATCATGGACTTTAACATACCTTAAAAACATGTCCATACAATTTAAATGATAAAAACAGATAAAATAATTAGAAGTTATGTTTTTTTGAAAAAATGGTAGTACTGTATTATGTAAAATAGGTGTGTTCATTTCTATTTAGGCTTCTCTGAAGACATTTTAATGTATGAATAATTGTTTCTGTATACACACACACATACATGATCCTTTTGTATGGTGATATGTGTGTTTTGTTGCATGAGCAGTTTGTCTACTTTTTGAAAGGTCTGTAATGCAAATAAATTGAAACGTAAAGTATCAATTTTATCTTTTATCATTAGATTTGACATTGTATAACTATATACATTTCTTTTAAATCATATATGTGAAAGCTGAAGCTGCATTTCATTAAAATCTTCTGGTGTAAAAATATGGCCTGATTATCAACCAAGAAAGTTCAGTTTTCATCTGAAACTTTTGCCTTTATTGTCATTTTCAAATGCTAAGGGGAAATATAATTGCAACAGATATTGTAGAGTGGCTAACATTTTAAAATGTTTATTTTAACAACATTCAGATAGCAAAACATTTTCTTAATACATCTGTGAAAGATACTTCAGTGAAATAATATTTATGACTAAAATTATCAAAATCAAGAGATGATCTCTCCACAGGAAATTAATTTGAAAATGGGCATCAACTATGGTAAGTGATCACACAACTATTGGAATATAAAATCCAGCCTTCTTTCATATGTTGCTGCTTCAGTTTTTCATAGTACTATCTTTTTTATTATCTTTCACGGTACTTCAGAAAGGTAGATTTGGTGACACAGCCTAAGAGAGGTAAGTTTAAGAGCTGGCATGTGCCAGTGGAATCCCATGTGTAGGGACTGCCTTTTGTTGTTAGGGCAAATGCTGCGCAATGCCTGGCATTCTTTCATATGTTAGTAATTGCCTTTATGATTTATAACAGATGAGGAACTGTGTGTGTGAACTTTGTGCATATTACACTTCAGCTTGTATATTTGCAGGTCTATAAAACTTACTATTATGGTTTGTAGATGCTTCATGGAAGGTTTAAAACTGTAAATTCATCTTATTGTGCAAAATGTTTGTGGATTGTAACATATTTGAGTCCCATTTTTTTGATATTTTGAAGTTACGTGTTTCATCTCTGACTTGGGTGCCAAAGGTATGTAATACACTTGGTGTTAATCTCTTGGGAGTAATAAAATTACCATTTAGATCTTTGAAGGAGGAGGTGCAATTTAACAGAGCATGAAGATTTTCGGGAAAACAGCCCCACTGTATATTTTGCTATAGATAATGAAATGCAATCCACACTTCAAATTGCTTCAAGGGTCTCATGGCTGCTTATAAACAACTAAATGCATTTTGTTTTCCTGAAGTCATATTACATTTGTGTTGCCTGGGAGGCCTCTTTTAAATGTGTAGTTTTTAAAAAATGTTAAAATTTATGTGTTTGCCACTAGCAGAAACAGTTTGCAATTCCTTGGCTCACTAACCCAGATCTAAAGTAGGTGAAATCATTATAAAAACATAAGTATTTTAATATTTTCTTGATTCCATGACAAATAATAAAAATTGATAATTGTTCATCCCTCTGAAAGTTGTTTTGTAACATTTTAAAAGCCACTGAGGCATCAGGGGAAACTTTGAACAACATTCCACTTTGATTTTCTGGGATTTACATTTTCCCTGATCTTTTTTATTAATACAGACATTTGCACAAAAACAAGATATTTGGTGATTAAGATCTCATCTACTCCTGCTGCTTTTACGTCATAATGATCTCCACAGCAATTTAATTGCTATGTCACAAACAAAGGATTATAATGGAAAGTGAGAAATAATCAGCAGGGGATTAATACTTCTGCAATAAACATTCTGTTCTCATGTGAACTTGTCATAATAATAATAATAATAAAGGAGATGAAATTACAGGAAATATTTTATCAATAGCAGATTTCTCTCTAAAGAGACTATTTTCAAAGTGGGCTTTTTTTTTTTTTTCCTGTGAGGCAGTACATTTCACATCTATTAGAAACTTGATTTAGAGGATTACACACAAGACAGTGGTGAACATTTAAGAGTTTTAAATATTTTACAGTATTATACGGTGCACTGATTTATGTATTTCCCTGCTAGATGTTGAAAATCTTAGCTGTTTACTATGCAGATAATAAATAGAATAACCTATGAAGTTTAAAAGGTATGGTACAGATGTATTACAACTGTATCTACTGTAACTGTCTGAAATATGATTACACTGCGGCATGGTATATACTTTTTAATAACCAATACAATTAGTAGAAAAACAGTCCTTACTTGTATAATGCCAGTGTCTTTATATTCAATATTAATATTGTGTTAGTACGTGCATGTATTTATTGAAGAAATTGTTGATTTTTCCTTACATCACAGTAATGTTATGCCAATAATACATTTTATTGTTCATAATAGGATTTTCTGTTTATTAAAAACTTGAAATGCATAGTGTTAACCCAACACATTTAATCTGCTACCAAAAAACAAATTTCCCACAGTATATAGTATTTTTGTTAAAAAACCTTTGCTTTACAGCAAGGAAAAGATCAAACTGACACAGAGAAAATCATGCTGGGACTGCTATAAAACAGCAATAGAGTATTGGGTTTTTGTTTGCTTGAGGCTATAGAGCTACTTTCATCCTTATAGTGAACAACAATCTTCCCTTCTAGAATCTGTAAAGTTAATTTCTCTCTGCAACTCTGTTACCACCTCTGTACACAAACCCAATGTGGCAGATATAGAGGCCATAATTCAGGAAAGCACCCAAGTATGTGCTTTAGACCAGTCTATTCCTATTCAGGGAAGCACTTAAGCACATGCTTAACTGTCATAATTAATAATAATATCTAGTTCTTACAGTGCTTTTTATCCAGAGATATCATATACTTTACAAAGGAAGAAAGTATAATTATCCCAGGCATGTGCTTAAGTGCTTTCCTAAGTGAGGCTGCTTTCCTGAATCAGGATTTGCACTTCCCAGGCAATGAGCACAGCCGTTCCAGTTTATGCCATGCTATAGATAATTTTATTACAGTTATAAGATCTGTGTTTTCCTTCCATCTGCACATAGACAGCCTCAGCTTTCGGACAGTTCCAGTTTCCATTAGCCCAGTAAGCATGTTTCCTGAATTTAGTCCTCAATGTTAGAGTTTATTGCTAATGAGGAATAAATTGTATCAGTCTTCAAGATATAATCAATTCTAATTCTATAGTATTAGAAATACATAACTATTGAGCTGACCCAGTGTTTCTGCTAGTAGGGTAACATACAAGCACTCAGAGGAGTTACAACTGTGTCCAACCAAAGGATTCTTGAGCCATGCAATGATAGACTTTGGGAACATCGTTCTCAGTCTCCTTTGACAGAGCAAAGTGCAGATTCTCTCTCTCTCCCACCCCTGAACTGGCAGACCATAGACTGGCATTACAGCCTAAGAAGAACTTATCTGTCCGCAAGATTAGAGTCCTGGTGTTATAGATGGTGGTGCTGCACATAAAGAAGGTGTGGATATGAAAGAATAGTGCTACTAAAAATGACAGGGAAGCTGAAAACTGTTAACATCTGACTCAGAGAGGCCTAATGTGTGAATATTTTTGCCTTATATTGTTATGAATAAGCAACTCAGATGACTGGAACAAAAAGAGATTAGGGGAAAAATCTTTTCCTCCTATTTGTGTTTATTTTCTGTATTAGACATCACTTGAGAAACAGTGAAAGTGATTATTTATAATTTCTCCCTGTTTTTATGTGGTCATATTTCACAAAGCAATAGGAGGGAGAGAATCATTTTAAAAATAAGGAAATGATTGTTGAATGCAAAACTTGGCAGAGAGCTTCAGAGACTCATTCAGAAACTACCTTTGACTCATTTTTTGAAACTGCCTAGATTTCTAATGAACTGTCTCTTTAAATGGCATCTCTTCTGAATGCTTGTTTATATATATATTGTATGATGCAATATGCAATATATGTATCTGCTATACTTGAAAAACGCACACATCTACGAAAATGCATTTTGGAGCTGGGTAACTGCAGTGTTACGGAACACTCTCAAATATGTGTCTTTGTTAAAATTCCGATCAAACATCAAATAGCCATCCGGTTTACTATCATCACAGTCTGAGTTAGAACCCATCTTATGAGAAACAACCTTTCTAGTATAGTGTGAATTTCTGAGCTAGCATTGCCTTGTCAGATGTACTGAGAAGTAGAAGTTAACAGAACAATCACATGAAATGGAAATTGGATAATTTAAGCATTACCCAAAGATACTGCAAACAGCAGAGCCTGTAAAATAAGCATTTTTTTTGCCTAAATAAATGAAATTTTCAGAAGTGCTGTTTTTTCTTCTTATAGTGAAAAATATGCAGAGCTGAAGGCTACTTAGTTAACACCAAACAGGAGCTATTCAAAATCACCAATGTTTGTTGCTTCTTGAGTATTTTGGTGTGAAAGATTAAGATTCCTATGAACATTCAGATATGTTATTAATCTTTTCTGCCAGCAAACTTAGTGAGGTTTTGCTATGAACAATTGTAAAATTGGCTTGGAAAGGAAATTATGCCATTTGCACCAAGAAATTGGTGTTTCATCATATGCAAAATGATAGTTTTATTTTGAGGAAAAATTGGTCGTAGTTTTTCAGAGACCCATGGAAAGGGAAAATCTGCAGGTGAGTTGGCAAAATGTTTAATATTTTGGGAAAGTATTATTTCTCCCTCCAATGCTCTGGTTTTGCTAGTAGTGAGAGTATTTTTACATGCATGCCTGTACAACAGGCCACAGAAAGGGGGAGATGCGCAGGGGGTTGGTGTGACAGTGACAGTGGAAAGATGAGTTGGTTATCCCTAAACGATGAACTCTTTTCAGCTGTTATTTTCTGAGTTGCTAGTTTATTTAAACTTAAGTTTTAGGAACTGTAAAGCACAAAAGATTGGTACATGTATAAACTGTATGCTATCAGGTTTTGGGTGTTTTTAACCATGAAGGCCCTGATCCTACAAATACTTATGCACAATTTTAATGTGAACATTGGTATAATCTTCTCATTGAAGTAATTAGGACTTAAAGTTTACCATACACACTAGTGTTTGCAGGATAGGGGCCTGTTATTGCTTTACTGCTATATATAATTAATAGTGATGTGTAAGAGTTATCCACTTAAACTTTCAAAGAGGTTTTGAAACTTGGAATCCACTGGGTAAGAACCATTTTCTTGATGAAAACTGGCTCAGACATGAAACAAAGAAAGAATAAATGACCAATGCTCAATGTGGAAATAATTTAAAATAGGATAATTCAATTAGTAGTACTGGTAGCAGAGATGTTCAATACATTGTATTTATTAAGAATTTGGAAAATGTAGAGGATTGCTAATTGGCAATATAAAGTTATCTGTGTTACTTCAGACTAAGGAGCATTATGAAGAATTTTAGAAGGAGCCAACAAATCTAGGTAATAATACAGCAGAATAGCAGAAGAAATTCTGTTTAATGTAAGGCCTAGGTGGTATATTATACGTTCACCTGTACTTTGTATTGTCTAGAACGTCAACCTTATTTGAGTGTTTGTCACCCTCTCTTAGCAAATCCTAAAGAGAATAAATTGCTGACATTTAATGGAAATTCTCCTTTTGCTCATGTACTTGAGCCCTATGATTTTTGGAGCTAAACAGTGTTGAACAATGTTGTTGGTACATCCACAGTGCACCAATTAGTTACAAATTGGCACTTCATATTTAAAATTAGGCATCTCAGGCTTTTGAGGACTAGCTTTGACAACTGAGAGTGGTAACATATTGTATTGTCTAATGGAGACACAACACTGCCCTCCCCTAGATAGCATGTCTGACCAGTTCAAATGCATGTGTGATATTTGCCCTCTAGTGGCTGGTTGTTGTCTAGTGGAATTGGCCAACCTAGTTTAACAGCAGAGATGTCTTTCACTGAGAATGCTCTTTCCCCCATGTTTTTGTCAGGCTTATGTGGGGGACATTAAAATTAATAAATAAAAGGGGGCAGGTGTTGAATAGTGTAATTTTGTGGACACAGCAATATATCTATCAGAAAGTGCAGAGGCTAGTAGTCTGGAACACAGAGTTTATGAAATGTCTGAACAAAACAATCCAGATTTATCCATTACATTGTTGATGCAATAGTTAAATAGCCTGTCATAGTCATACTCTAATATTAGTAACAGTCATATATATATATATATATATATATATATATATATATATATATATACTCTCTCTCTCTCTCTCTCTCTCTCTCTCTCTCTCTCTGTTAAATAGAAACATCTCACTGAAACCTGTGGCTTTTTGAGGATACTAAAGTGGGGTAGGGATTTTCAAATGAGAGAGAAAAATGAGGGGTAGCTATATTAAAAATCCAGATGCTTAGCTGGGTGTGAAGTTTTGTCCTAGTGAGGCTCTCCTCCATTTTACTACTAGAGAGGTTTGTTCCTACAGCTTCTTGGCTAAAACCTGAGTTCTTGGCTGGATCCTCAGCCACCATTCCTTCTTCATAACAGCTGTCTTTAAACTTCTCTGGGTGTGTGCTTGTGGATTATAGCTGATCAGGGAGCTAATTTTCTGTCTAAGGGGGCCCTTTGCACATTGCATAACATTTTGTTCATGTGTATTGTATGTTTAATGTAATGTTTTCACACTGATTTACAGAGACAGTGAGCACCTTAACATTACCGACAGCTAAGACTTGGTGGAGCTGGTGCAGTTTATTTGGTGACCGTGCTATCTGTACGCAGCAGATAGTTTTGTTACAATAAGAAGGAACAATTCCAACTATTTATTAACACTGATGAATTCTCAACCCTTTGTTTGTAAACTCTTGGGGGAGGAAGGGAAAGGAATGCACTTGTCATTACAAATCACACCATTAAGATGTCTGCTGAATTTCACAGAGTAATTAGAATAGCAAATAAAATGTTAGGGTTTGTTAAGAAGGAAATAGATTATAATAATACTTAGCTCTTATAGACAATATATTAATATGGAAAATATCAAAATGTTATATTAATTGACTGTAGGACCTAAACTATTGAGTTTAGTGTTGGTTTCTTCACATCAAAATGGACAGGGCAAAAATAGAAAAGATTGAGAGAAGGACATTGAATATTGGTGAAGTAGAGTGGATTCCATATAGGGACAGAATGTTTTAAAAGCTAAGATTATTGAATGTAGAAAGGATTAGAATAAGAATGTGTACAATGATGATATATAAAATAATGAATGGTGCAAAAGAAGGCCAATCAGATTTTTCCTCTTTTATCCTTCCTACAATACAAGAACAATAGAACTGTGAATTATATGAAAAGGTAATGCGTTTTACATGGGTATGTGAAAATAGAATTAACCTGGGCAACTCATAGTTACAGGAGATTATAGAGAGAAATGGCTAAGTAATAATTGGGGGAAAAAGGCATAGTATTGTACTGGTCAGGTATAATAGTGGGTCAGGGTTTTTCCTAATCTTCTGAAATAGTTTGTGTATTGGAGATAGGATGGGCTTAGATCATCTGGGCTGACATGGCAATTCCTATGTTCCTACAACATTTGAAATGTTAGCACGTTATGTTCGGCATCAATTATTATGTTTAAGCTGAAGTAGGTGCAGCAGAATTCCTTCACAGGAGAGAACAATGGAATTACTTTCTCCATCCCCATGTGATTCCAGAGGAGACCCTTCTGATCTTTATTTACTTACTTTTGATACTGTTTTTAATGCGTGTTGTTTTGTCTCATTTAAATCAACTTGTATTTTGCAAAGCATTAAATTTTATGCAAATTAACAGTACAATTTCTGCTTTCGTTCAAATTCAGTCCAATCATTAACGTTTATGTTGGTAATAATAGCTTCTGAAATTGTTCCAAATGTCCATTGTTCCACTGTGCTTGAAAATTGAAAGACAAAATCATTGAGTGAGAAGAGATACCTTCACACACAGGTCAGATGACATGGTTTTCACCTGATAGCTGACAAATTTTATGGTCACAGCAATGATTTTTCATCAATCTAAGAAGTGTTGCCCTATAGATGTGTTGATGCCTCATGTGGAAAAATATTTGTTCCTACATCCCTATGTCAAGAGGGTCAATGATATTATAAAAAAGACAGTATTTTAAAGTTATCATAAATCTTAAAAAGCTCCCCTAATACTTAGGTGAATAGGCAGGCATGTTTTATTTTAAAAAATGTGGCTTTTTAAATGTTCTTTTCTGGTTTTCTTTCCTTTTGCTCCCCACCCCCCTTTATTTTCATTTTCTGTCTCTTATTTTTATTATCTTTTCTGCACTTCACACTTTCTCTCCCTTTTTTTAATTTCTTTTTCTCTTTCTCTGTTCCTCAATTTCCACAAGTCTCCATTCTCTGTTTCTCTCTCCCCCCCTTTCCATGTTTGTTACCATGGTATCTCAGAACCTAAGCACTTTCCCCAAGTCTCCATATTTTCAACATCCCTGCAGAATTGCTCTCTCTCTCTGCACCCACATTCAAGCACTCTTGCCACAGCTTCTGCAGCTCAACACTTCAGCTCTTCCCTCTTACTTTCCCAACCTCCGCCGCTCCACCATGCCTAGTGTCCTTAGATTAGGAACAGTGAAGGTGTCCTGCTTCTCTGTCTCTGAACATCCCACCGTCCTCTATGACATTGCCTGCTTTGAGGGCAGGGCCACATTCCAAACAACAGAGGACTAGGTTATACAGAACTCCCAACTGGGCAATTGGGGAGTGCCTAGAGATTGGATCAGCTTTCCTACCCCCTTGCTACACCCCATCTACAATTCCACCTGTGCACCTCAGCCACTCACTGAGTCCCATTGTCAAATCCTTCATGGCAGTTTTAGGCATAGGTGGCAGCAATGGCTCTGCCTGAAGAGTAGTACCCTCAGTAGTCACTTAGCTTGTGACTAAAGCTGCCAGTGGTCAGAAATACTTTGCTTTAAAGGAAATATTAATGGGAGTGATCTACTGCCGTTGGACGACCCCAATTCATTGATGTGTTGTCACTGCTAGGTGTTGAAAGTGCATCCAAAAATGATGACAAAAAATTCTATTTAGAATAATTACTACAAACAAACACAGCATTATTCTTATATGATAAATTATCCTATTATACAAACCATATTTATTAAATGCAAAATAATTTGTATTCATTGATTTAAAAATGCCAGGAGATGGAAAATTATTTTTGAAAAGTTTACAAATGACAATTTCTGTGAAATATATCAAAGAAATGCAACTGAGATTCATAAAAACTCAGAAATATATCCATTCCCTATATGATACTACATATTTCACACTACATAAACTTGCATTTCTGAGATTTGTACCCAAGGAGATTTATGCTTTCAGGGGAATACATATTTATTCAGGGAATAGTGCATGTGTGCAGTGAAAATAATGCTGGCATAAGTGACACTAACTAGTACTAACCCTGAGGCAGTTTCTGTCTATTTCCATTGAATTTAAAGGATGTCTTAAAAAAAAGTGAGGGTCAGTTAGTTATAATTCAGTTTTGGGGTGTAATTTAGGAGTCTGCTCAGGACCTTGCCCCACTTGCCACAATGTTTCTGAGAGAACAAAGAGGATGAAGAAAGCACACTGGCTGCTGAAGGGAGAAGCTCAGGGTAATCTAACTAATAAGAAATGGGCAGCATCGTTCTTTCTACCCCCAAAGCCCTGCAATAATGGGGAGGAGAGGCAGGACAGGAAAGACAGATGCTAGCAATACCAGTGAAACAAAGCCACCGTTGGGGTCACCAGAGCTACAATTAGATCTCATGACTTGTAATGTTTCTGACAGAGACAATGGAGCATAAAGAAATGTAAATTACCATCCGTTTAATTTTGTGAATATTTCTCAAGATTAAATTATAATTATTTTTAAAAAATTATAAATAAAAATTTGTTCCAAAGTCTTGCTAAATTCACTATACATATCTATTCCATAGTCCCAGATCAGTTTGTCTGTAGTGATAAGGAAATTTAAAATATATCTACTAAAATATTAAAAATGCACATGAAAAAAATCACTTATTGTTTGAGGAATAAATGTATTTCTTCTTACTACATAAGGACTAGACACCTTGTGGCCACCCAATTTCCCAAGAGTGCCTCCTGAAGTAAAAATGTTAATAATGTATTAGTAAATTTCCACATATGGTATTTTTTAGGGCTTGATCCTATAATCTTTTCATTATTTACATTGGAATAAATTATTTATACTAGAACTGGTCGAAAGTTTTTCATCAAAAAATGGCTGAAAATTTTCAGGGTTTTTTTTCATTTTGAGTGAAATTTTCCAATTTATTTAAAAAAAATAAAATAAAAAAAAATGTTTTGGTTGTTGAAAAACTGATTTGTTCCCCCAGATTTTTGTTTTATTTTGTTTCTCCCTTACTCTCCCAGTTTTACTCTCCTTCCCTCCCCGAGGTCTAAAAGGGGAAAAACCTAAAAACAAATATTTTTTTCAGTCTTCCAAAAGCAAAATATTTTCAAGTTTTTTGCTTTGTCAAAATTCTGCAACAAGTTTCAAACAATACAAAATTTTTATATTGCAATTTTTCATTGAAAATGTACAGCATTTTTTACCCAGCTCTTATTTAGATGTTACTAGATAAACTTGCTTTCCTAATATTGACACTTCTACTGATTTGCACAGTGTTGTACTCTTTTAATATAGATGTTGTCATGTAAAAAAGGGATAGGATATTTGTTCAATATAGAAATATATGTATTTGTCTTTCAGCTATCACATTTGCTAAAGGTGAATGTAGGTATAAATGTTTTAGATTCTCTCTTTCCCCTAGCCAAATAAAATACCTTCAGTAACTTGTCTGAGCATAATATCACATTTTAAATAGAAGTAGGCAGCACAGGTGGTATGTGGCAGGAAATGAGGTTTATAGCTCAGAGTATAGAATGGGTTCAGATTCAGAGGTACCCAAATCTCAAACTGTTCTTCCAAGTTAATGGGTGAAATCCCAGCACCATTACAGTTAATAACAAAAATCCCATTGGCTTAAATGGAGCCAGAATGTCTCCCTTTTTGGCTGTATCAGAAATGGAAAACAGGCCACTTTCAGTTTTGGATCTGAGCTGGAGCCAATACCATATGAGTGGTTTTGGATCCAGGGATTCAAATGTGGACTGCCCTCATTCCCCGACAAAATTCCAATGGAGATTTGTGTATAAGTTTTTGGCCCCCTCCAGTTTATAAAGCACCCAAATCTATTCTGCTAATTTGGTAACAACTCACAAGAGCGCTCTGCTATTTAAATAAACAAGACATGAGAGTTATTATGAATTTATTTATGGGTGTAAGCCGGTGGCATGGACTGGCTGGGGTGTCATGACCCTTCCTTGGGCCCAGACTCCAAGGAAAGGCCCAGCGTCTCCTTTTTGGGGAATGAGAGGTGACTGTTTGCAAGTCTTTTAGCCCTGGGGCTAAGTGGGCCAGGCTAACAAGCGGTCTTTAGCTCCTGGCCTTCCCACAGGCAGGGCTGTTAAAGCAGTCGGGTGCCCCCGGCCCTCAGACAGGGCGGGGCAGGCAAGCCGTCTATTGCCCCCGGCCCTCAGACAGGGCGGGGCAGGCAAGCCGTTTGTTGCCTCAGACCATTAGGCAGGGCAAGGCAGGGAAGCACTCTGTTGCCTTAGAGGATAGCACTTCCTCCTGGGGTGGTAAGGGGAGGGGTATGCAGGCCCATCCGTCTCCGCTGTGTCCCAGCCCAGGGCCCTATCAGTGGCAAATAGCTTTTTGCCACTGAGTCAGCAGGGCTCCAGCCACAACACGCTGATGGGGTTTAGCCCCTGTCTCAGCCACTTGCTAGCCGGCTGTCCCTGGGTCACTTCTTCCCCCTGGTCCCCGGGTACCTGTGTGCACTCAGATTCCCTCTGGGTCACTGGGGTACACAGCAAGCGGCAGGCCCCGCAGTCCCTCCTCATTGACCGGGGCAGGTCCGGGAACTCCTCAGCGGAGGGCAGCTCCTCCAGGTCACAGGGTCCCAGTGGCTCCTCCGGTCCACCAGATTCACTCAGCTCCCCTCCGGTGTCAGGCAGCTCCTCCAGGTCAGGGCTGACCTCAGGGGGTATTTCCCAAATAGGGGTCTTGGGTGGCTCATTCCAGCTACTAGGGCTCAGTGGCCCTGTCCAATCACTAGGGCCCGGTGGCTCTATCCAGTCCCTGGGTCCTGGCAATCCAGGCAGGTTTTGGACGCTCCGCTCCGTGGGGCAGTTGCTTCAAATGGCTGCTCGGTCAGGGTCAGGCCTAGGCCACAGCCTGCGGGGAGACACGTCTGCTTCCGGCAGCAGCTTCCCCCTTACTGAGCTGCTGGGCTGGCCTTTTATAGTTCCTGTTCCTGCCTTTGCTCTGCCCCTCTGTTGCCAGGAAGTTTGGCCTGTACGGCCTGGTTCTGCCCAGTAGGGGCATCATGACCCTTCCTCGGGCCCAGGCTCCGAGGAAGGCCACAGCACCTTCGTACAATGGTAGTGTCCATAATTTGTTAGGTACATTCCAAACAGGAAAGGAGTCCTGGCTTCTACCGCAAGGTACTCGCAATTTTCAAACAGGGTAAGGAGGAGGGGTAATATGAAATAGTGTGTTCAAGATGGTGATTGTTCATGTCATACCAATATGAGGTGAAGTTAACAGTTTTTTCAAATATAACTTATCTATGGAAATTATTCCTAATTACTCTTTAAACTTCTCAGCATCCGCTAGTTGCCACCACAGTTCATATAGCAGAACTGTCTTTAATAGGGATGTGACTGTGGAGAGGGTAGTGGCCTTGTGGATATGATAAAGAAAGGTTTTCCATGTGTTAGAAGGCAGTATGGAAAAAGGCATGGAAACATTTGTTGAAGGAGCTGATAAATGGGTGGATAATGCTTGCATCACTGGTGGAACAGAGAAGGCATGGAGTGACATGAAACAAAGCAAGAGCGGAAAGTAAGGAGGGACAGAGTAATTCATTGTGTTAGAAATGGTGACAAGAAACTTGTATTTCTATAGTGCATGGTTTCTCAACCTGTGGTACCTGTACCCTTGGGGGTACCCGGGGAAAAACAGAGTGAAGGGGAGGTGGGCGACAGCTGCCGACTTCTGGGGAAGCCGGGTGGCAGCATCCCGCTTCCCACTTGGTCCCAGCTTCCAGCTGGGAGGCGTGTGGCAGGCCCCGGCTTCTCTCCCAATCATAGCTCCCAGATGGGAGGCAGGCGGCAGCCACCGGCTTTTGGGGAAGGCACGCGGCAGCTGCCTGCTTCATGTCAGGTCCCAGCTCTGAGCTGCGAGGCAGGTAGGCAGCCCCCCACTTCCCACTGGGTTCCAGCTCCCAGATGGGAGCCCAGTGGCAGCCTCCTGCATCTCATGAGCTGGGCTCGCAGCTGGGTGGCAGCCACCCATGCCCCAGCTCCGAGCCCAGGGACAGCCTCCCATGCCCCTGCTTGAAGATGGGCAGCAGCCGCCTGCCCACATCCCTGGATCCCAGCTGGTGCAAAAGCCTCCTCTGTCCCTGCTCGGATTGGGTGGCAGTCACCCACCTCCTGGGCTGGCAACTTGCCACTTGCTCTGCAACTTGCCCAGGTGGCAGCCCCCCCTCCCTAACTCAAAGCCTGGTGCCCAGAAAACTTGTCAATTTCACTGCTCTATGACAGCTCCAGATTTTACCAGTTACCCTCTTTTCCTGTCTCTCTCTCACCCCTTCCTTCTCTCAAATCTATGGCAAAAAATTTGTCACAGCGCTTTATATTCCTCAGCATTGGCATGCTACTCAAAGCCTCCTAGCTTTGGCCAATATCACCTCTAGCCCAGGTACATACTTGAGTTGTGCACCCCTGGTGTAATGGTGGTAACTCTACCCACACTAGATCTGACATCTGTCATATCACGGCCTTATATACTCAGCCCTTCTTCCAACATATGGCTCACATTAGTCTGTAAATATAAAATCTCATGGTAAATTGAGTGTTGGGGTACTTATTAAAATTTTCAGAAGTTAGGGGGTACTTGGTTCTTAAAAGGTTGAGAAACACTGCTATAGTGGACCACTGGAGGGATTCAAAACTGCAGGGGAGTGATGGTCAGAAAGAGGGACAAGGAAGATTTTGGTTGATTTAGTAGAGGCTAATGTGGATGTGGAGAGGCTGGTAGAGAGGAATGATCAATACTGGGATAGTGAGGGCCTTATCAAGAATTTTAGTTGTAGGGATAGAGAGAAAAGGACAGATGTTAGAGATGTGGAAGGGGAAGGTGCAGCAGAATTTGGGATAGGAGTTGGTACCCATGCCATTTAGATTATTCTAATCATGACTCATGCAAGGAGAGTCAGCTGATAAAGAGTGTGTATTGGCATGGGAGAGATGCAGATATATATACCAGGATTGGGGGAGACAAGGAGAAAGGAAGTGGTTCTAGGAGTAAGAAGTGTTTGGGAGAAAAATCTTATTATTGTTTCTTTAAGATCCTGGGGCCAGAAGGCTTGCAGAGAGGGTGGCGCGAAGATCCCCTCTCCCTCAACCAAATAGGGATTAGCTGGTAGAATGGGACCAGCATAAATACCACCACCTCCCTCAGAACACAGCAGACACCAGGAGATACCAGCAGAGAAAGGCTAGCCTTCTGAGCACTCTGCAGACTAACTAAGGAGAAGGAACAAACTGAGGGAGAAGCTGGCGAAGACCTTAGTGCTGGCTAACCCGTAACCCTGCTTCAGAGAAGAGAGTTGAATGCTCTAGTCTTTCTTAAGAGCTTGTCTGTCATTCTTTCCCAATTTGGCAAGATCTTGGAAGCAGTAAGGTCCCTTAGTTTTGACAACATTAAACAGATTTTCCCCCAATATCGGACAGGGATGACTGAGTCACATCCTGTGAATGCATGTACAGCAGGAAGTATGTTGCAGAAATCAGGAGTGAGTGCATCACAAAGTACATGCACAGGTATGAAGTGATGCTTGTCATCTGTACTGGTGATCGTGCCTGTTTCATCCCACATGCTATCTACATGTTCCTTTTTTGTAAAGTAGTGAACAGCAAGAACTAAAACATCTGTATCAGGTGATTTAATTACTGATTCCTTTGGCATCAAGGGAACCAAAAGCCATATTGATACACACAGCATACAGATGCATCCTAGCCTGTTGAGTGCTATACAAGTCTTGGGCTTCTGGTCAGGGATTTTGCTACTTCACCATTGGAAAAGCCTTGAGCATGGAGGAGTTTGTGTTGGGTGTGCTACTATAATCTCAGTTGCATTTGGAACCATATATTCACAAAGGAAATTTACAAATGATGGCTTTGTGACCCAGTCGAGGGTAGCTCACCTGAAAATGCCAAGGTCAGGGCAGGCTGCAAAAGGAGATCAGATTCTCCCAAACTGGTGGCTAAGATTGCAGTAAATTCACCAACCAGCCACAAACAGTGCTTCTTATTCCCCACACTAGTATTATGAAGCTAAAACAAAAAATACTCCCCTTTTCACTGCATTTCATTCTTTGGCTCCCAGTCACCAACTAAGTCCAGTAAAGGGGTAAGTCATTTAAAACTCTATTTCTTTTATTAAAATGTTCTCTTGACCACAAAGGGTTAGCAACATTGCCAGATCAATATAAATTTGGATCTTACCCAAAATACCCATGCTGCCAGCCAAACCTTTAGTAACTAAAATTGAAAGTTTATAATAAAAGGAAAGAAACAAATAATAAGAGAAATGTTAAATTGGTCAAAGCAATCAGATACATATAAATGACTATAAAGTTCATACATATCAGATTCTCAGTGGATTTTGCAGGCTCGTACAGTCCCTCTGGTGTACATCCAGTACTTGGATGGGTCTCAGTCCTTTGTTTCACACTTTCAGTTGCAGATAGTTGATCCAGAGGTAAGAAGCAGGAATAAAGACTGAAGACAATATGGATGTGGTGCAGCTGCCTTTTATAGTCTCTCAAATTGCTATATGGCTCATTTCAAACACAAGCCCTGAGCACATTGCATGGAAAAGCTTCAGAGAGTGTCTCCTGTCCATAGGGCATGTTTTTAAATGTTCTGGTTACTCATAAGGTGTAGCCCTAGCTTCTCTCCCTGGGTTCATTGTAGCCCTGAGTTCCCTTAATGGGCCATTAAGCAGGCTTAGTGCTGCTGCCATCCTGTCTGGGGTGTCACCCAGATACACAGCACAAGATGAAATACCAATGTATCATACATATTTAGAATTTATAATATAACACTGATACATATATATCTACATGTGCTTATCAATTTTAGTGAGTTATAACCTTTCCAACAGTGCCTGACCTGGCATATCCTGTATGAATTATTGTAATTTTGCAATACTGATATTAAATCATATTCTAAAAGGTCCTGCTAATCCAAACAGCATCACAAGCTTGTTGGATGTCATTTTTAGAACCTTTTTCCATGGAGACACAGGGTGTTCACCAATCACTTGGTATTTCCTGCATCCATGGATGCCGTGTAATGTAGGTGGGGGAAGGCTTAGCCTTCCCAAAGAGCCAGGCATGGCCTCGCCCCCTCCTACTGCCTCTGCCTCTGCCTCCTACTGCCTCTGCTGGGGCTGCCTGGCTGCTGCTTTGGGGGTGCTGGGGCTACCACACCGCAGCTGCCAGCGGGTGCTGGGATTGCACATGACCCCAGCTCTGGGGCGACTGGGGCCGCTGGCAGGCCCTGGGGCTGCACGTGGCTGCCACTGCAGGGCGGCTGGGGCCACGTGCAGCTGCGGCTGCCCGGCTGGTGCTGAGGGTGCTGGCTGGGACTCTCGGGCAGCTGGGGGTACCGGAGTGTCCCTGTTGGGACTCAGGGTGGCCCGACTCTGGGGTAGGGTGGGGCGGAGCTCCTCTGGCTTCAGTGGGGGCAGGGAGGGAGCTCCACAGTGGCGAAGGAGAGAGTGGGAGGGGCATGGCCTCAGGCAGAAGGGGAGGAGCCTTAGGCTAGCCTCCCCTAATGGGCAGTTCACCCGGTGCCCATGCCTGTATCCAACCTTAGATCCTGTCCTTCACTTCTGCAGTTTTCACAGAATTAGTGTTGTCCTGTCTGTCAAAGACTTTGATTACATTATTAGCTTTGTCAAATCCTTTAAAGATTTGCCTCAAGTACTCATCAGTACTTGTCTCCAGCCATCATTTGTATGGCAGCCATGGTATCTCTGATATACACTGTGATTTCTTTGTTGCATGCTTTTACCTCTTGGATTCTTTCAGTTTGACCTTCCATCTAATGCCCTAATTCAGCTTTGTCTGTTCTTCTCATAGTTCCATCAGCAAAGAAGAGGGACATAGGCACAGGTCCTATTCGGAGACTAAGAACAGTTGCCACTAAAACATCATCACTGTATGTTGTGAAGGACAGGGCCCTGCGGAAACCAATTTCTAGACTGATAGCTGCTGGGATTGCCCCTCCCTTGCCAGACTTAAATTTGGTCTTCTTGGCCATGTCAGCAAATGTTTTGATGCAAGATTTCTTGATTGGGCTGAAGAAGGTATGTGTCCCAATAGAATCAAGTGCATGCTTCACAAACCTCTTCATTTGTTCTTCACCAAAAGCTGCTAATTTCAGTAGTCCCTCTTGTACATCTAAGGTTTTGTGCAGTCCAGTAGATATGTTGATAAGCACCTCGGGATGTGAGTCAGGGTTCAATGGGTTTGTCATATTGATGATGACATGGTTGGTAAGAGCATGGTTGGTAAGTGTTTCATCCTTCTTCAGTGCAGTGGCAAGAAATTTTTAATGGACTTTGTCTTCACTACTTCATGTTAGGCCACTTCTTTCTCCTATAGGTCTTTCATATACATAATATGGAACTGTGTATTGTTATCTCTAAAACTAATTTGAATTGTGCATAAGTGTCACTGGATTAAAAAGCTGGTTTCTAGAATATTTCAAAGACTAGTGGTTCATGCATAGACCAAGCAGACTAAATGCTACACTGTATGTACAAAAGCTTACATATGGAGAAGCACTACCTTAGGAATTCATGTATATTTTTATCTACCCACTATGCAATACAAATAATGGGCATGCAATTAATTGCTACTGGTGCACAATGTTCAGTGTGAGATAAATGTGGTCAGCAAATTTCAACTGAGAATATAAAAAACTGTTGTAATCAGTTGTGAGATACTTTGACAATTAAGAATATGAGATGTGAAAACACTTCATGTTAACGTATTACAAAATGTTGAGTTGCCATTTTTACCACATGCTAAACAGCTTCCTCATTTCTGAAAAAAAAACTTGTCCATGCAACACCAAAATAATTTTTTAATGCATTGTCATTTGATAGCTCTGACTAATAATTTCAACACTTTGTCATGATTAATTTAAACAGTAAAAACTGTAATAAACTGTAGTCATGTTGCAGTGTTTCTGGAATTGTGCAAAATATGACATTCTCATTTTGGTTACCATTGTTTAAACTCACCTGCAGGCCTACATTAATGCTTGAGAGCAACATAATACCTCATCTAAACGTACATAAAATAAACTTTCAAATGATATATGACATTGGTGTCTATGGAGTGGGTACATTCAACTCCAAAAATATGGCTCTTTTTGGGGAATTGCTGCATTTCCATAAGGAGGGACTGAAAGGAATAACCTAAAGAAGGAGCTAGGAAGGGTTCCAGAAACAGAGATTGTTTACAGATTCTGGAAAGAAAAATCTCCTGAAGGAAGGAGCCAGGGACCGCTGGTTGAACTAAGTCCCCCAAAATTATTATCCCTCAGTGTACGTAGGTAAACTTTACTCCTGCTTATGGTTCTTGCTAATAAACCAGACCCTTGGAAAAGGGCGTGGTCTTTGGGGGGAAAAGGCCTTTTTGAGTTTGTTTATAACCTGGGTGAAGGGAAGTGAGGCAGAGCTCAGCGGCAGCACCATGCCTAGCTGAAATGGGGTGCACAGAGGTGACCTCTACAGCAGCAGGTGCCTTCTTTTCTCCCTCTACTGTTACTTTCATGTTTTGCTTGCTGCTGTACAAATTCAGCACCCAGCCTTCTGAGCACCCTGCAGGCTAATTAAGGATAATTATTGCAGCTATGCAATTATTTTTTAGCAATTTAAATCACAGTGTTCATTGTATCCTTTCCACAGCAACTGGCTTTAAAAAATACTTGAGTTCTAACTACGTGTAATGAAAATGCATTTGCGAAAAACCTATGTGCAATATTTTCTGGCTCAGGTGTTTAATTACATTTGTGTTTAATTAAGGGTTGGCATTTATTTAGCTTGCAATAATGATCTAACTCAATCCTTATTAGAGAAACATGATTTAAAATGTCACCAGACTTCCTTAGCATTACAGACACTCTTTCAAATCTTTTTGCCTTGAAAATGTTTTTAATTTTTGCTCATTTTTGTGTTTTGCACTCCAGCTGAAAAGTTTTTAATACACCATAATGAAGACTCCAAGAGGAGATTTTAAATTCAAATATAAAGGACTCTCCTTGTGTTCAATAATGCATCTTATATTTAGTAATGCTGGTTTTGGAGTCTAATTCAAGTATTATAGCTAGCAAAAGCAATCAAAAGAGTAATTTACAAAATTAAATATTTAATTTTGTCTGAGCTAACTATACTGACACTACCAGGTAACCAGAATATTAGCTGCATTGTAATCACAATGGCCTTGATCCTGCAAGAGATTAATTGAGGGGATTAGATTTTGTCTTTGGAAAACCAAGTGTTATTTGAATCCAGCTTCAGTTGAAGTTCAAGGGAGAAACAATTTACATAAAGAGATTTTGCGTCAGCCTATCTTCAGTTAAAATTAAATATCGAACTAGATTACTTGAGTTCCAATAAGTTTATATTTTTATATGCAAATGACATGTTGACTTAAAGATTCCATGTAAATAAAATGCACTTAAAGGAAAATAAATGTAAATCTGAGTGTAATTTCAGTACTGAGCCTCTCTCTACACCTACTTTTTGTTCCCAAATGATCTCATTCACGCTCTATCCATAATGTCAAATACTTCTATATTTAGCATATTTACTAGTTTTTTGCGTAATTTTTCCATGTAATATCCTAGTTGCAATTGTTTTGCAAATAGGCTTTGGTATTGTCTGTTTTCCAGCAAAATTCAGTAAAGCTAAACAAATCTGTCTTTCAGGCATGTGCACTATATGATGCCTTTCTGTCTGATTTACAATAAAACAGCTTAAAAAACAAAGCTCTATTGTAAATTCAGGAAATCCTTCTCAAAGAGTCTCTGGCATACATTCTGAATTGGCACCTACTAAAAGATTTTAGAGCATTAAGCCTTTTGTGACTCATTAACCTGCTACACAAATCCTAGATACAATAAAGTAACTTTAAACAAACCTTAGCCATTTTTGTTTTGGTGAAATAAAGGTTTGAAAAATGTGAAGAACTGAAAAAATAAGTCTCTGGCAAAATAAACTTTTTTAGTTATAAAAGTCAGATGGATTGTAGAGCTCAAGGACTTAAATATGGAGGAGGCTTTGAATTTCTTCAAAACAACTATACAAAAACTCTCTGGAATCTTGTCATGTTTTGGAGTGAAATCCAGACCAGTAATGGGTTGTGTCACCACCTGGCCTGTAACTCTAAGTGCTTTAAAAGGCTCTGCTGCTGTAGCTCCCTGTCTTTATGCTCCCAGCCAGCATACAAGCATGCACTGAGTGTCCGTGTGCTAACAGCCCTGGTTCAGCAACTCTGACTCCAGAAGCCTGCTTCTTATACCACAGTCACACTCTGGTCTCCTCCAGCCTTTGTTACTACTAGCCAAGTGACTCCAATGCACTCCAAGTCCAAAATTGCCCTAAACCAGTGTGCCCTATATTTTCCAACCCTTAACTGGACCACTGAGAGAAATAATAAGGTTTGTTTGTTCTTTGAAAGAGAATACCTAGCAGATTACCACATTAACTAGAGTTAACATTTACTTCAATTCAAACATAACACTGGGTTGGTGTAGATTGAAATAAAACAAATTGATTAACAGGACACAGGTTAAGTGATGCCAAGTAAACGAAATAAAGGTAGAGATGATTACAAGCAAATAAAAGTGAAAACATGCATCTAAAAGTCTAAAATTTAATCTAGCAAAGTGCAGGCTTTGTTTAAGATGCTTTCTCTCACCAAATATTCTTTGTCCAGGAAGGCTGACTGTCTCTCCATCAGAATCTTCCATAAAAGAATGAGGTGTTGTTTTCTCTTGTCTTCTTAGGAGAAAGATATTTGTCTAAGCAGATTTCTCACTTATATTCAGTTCTCAGAGACTGCAACCCCAAATACATTCCTTTGTCCAAGGCAGACTGTGCTTATGCATTTCTTGCCAAACATATTTAAAAAACATCATTCTAGCACACATTCATAACTCTTTGTACTAACCATGCACATACACCACGTGAGAATATTAATGATCAGTGAGTTATTACTTTTTCAACAAGCTATTACATGACACCTTTTCGATACAGATTATGACAATTGTGTGTTAGATGTAGTGAGTATGTCAGGCCTGATAACAGTTGCTGGCAAAATAGTGAACCTCTGATGGGCCTCTATATCACAAATCTGCATCCCACAAAAGGAAAGAAACTTGTAGGGAAAGGCTCCTGACCCACTTGCAAACAGCCACCTCAAAACATTATTGGGAATAAGCACAGAGCCTACAAGGAATGGAAAAAGGGGTTGATCAGCAAAGAAAACAACATTGTGGAGATTAGAAAATGTAGGAATAAAGTGAGAATGCTAAAAGTCAAGCTGAATTAGGTCTTGCTAAGGAAATTAAAATAAAAAGAAGTTTTTAAATTATATAAATAAAAAGAGAATAAGGAAGAATGAGGTTGGGCTGCTATGTTCTATGGATGAGAAGGAGATTAAAGATAGTCTAGTTATGTCCCAAAAACTAAATGAATACTTTGCCTCCATTTTCAGTTGATGATGATGATCTGGAACATGTGCATGAAGGCAGTATGCTTGGTAGAACTTCATGTGCTCAGATTGGAGGACCAGATAACTTCCACTCCAGAATATTGAAAGAACTGGCACCTGACATTGCCAGTCAAGTAGCAAGGATTTTTAATAAATCTATCTCCATAAGACTGGAGAATAGCTAACATTGTTTCTCTATTTAAGAAAAGGGGGCGGGCTGGGAGGGGAAGGGAAGAGATCCATGCAATTACAGACCTGTTAGTCTGACATCAGTGGTATGCAAGGTTTTAGAACAAATTGTGAAGGAAAGATTAATTAAATTCATAGGGTTAAATGATAAAGGGGATGCAATGCAACATGTGTTTACGAAATTTAGTTTATGCCAGACTAATCTGATTTCCTTCTTTGAGAAAATAACTGATTTTTCTAGATAAGAGAAATGCAATAGATCTAATATACTTGGACTTCAGTAAAGCATTTGACACTGTGCCACATGGGAAGTTATTAGTTAAATTAGGGTTATGGGAATCGGTACAAGCATTGTAAAGTGGATAAGAAATTGGTTAAAGAGGAGAAGAAAACTGTTAGTGTTTAAAGGTGAATTATTGGATGGGAGGGAAGTTACTAGTGGAGTTATTCTTGGATCAGTCTTATTCAATATTATTTTATTCAATTTTATTCAATATTTTTATTGATGACCTTGGCACAAAAAGCAGGAGTGTGCTAATGAAATTTGCTAATGAGGCATTGTCAATACAGAGGAGGTAGATCTGGATGACTTTGAAGACTGCAGTGATAGAAATGGGATGAAATTTAGTAGTACAAAGTGCAAGCTCATGCATCTAGGATCTAATAATAAGAATTTCTGCTACAAGTTGGGGGTTCATGAGTTGGAAGTGACAGAGGAGGAGAGAGACCTGGGTGTGTGAGTAAATCACAGGATGACTATGAGCCACTAATGTGATGTGGGTGTGAAAAGGCAAATGCGATTCTAGGATGTATTAGTTGAGGCATTTCCAATAAAGATAGAGAAGTATTAATGTGGCTATACAAGGCACTGGTAATCCCTCACTTGGAATTCTGGTGACCCATGTTCAAGAAAGATGAATTTAAATTGGAACAGGTCAGAGATGAGCAGGGGAATAGAGGACATATTTTATGAGAGGAGACTGGAAGAGGTTGGCTTGTTTAGTCTAGCAAAAAGAAGGATGAAAGGGGATAAATACACAGGGAAAGGCAGGGTAAACATCAGGGAGGGTGAAGAGCTATTTAAGCTAAAGGACAATGTTGGCACAAGAAAAAAATGGATATAAACTGGTCATGAACAAATTCAGGCTGGAAATTAGAAGGTTTCTAATTATCAAAGGGGTGAGGTTCTGGAACAGCCTCCGAATAGGAGTTGTGGGGCTAAACAGCTTAATTAGTTTTAAGAGAGAGCTAGACAAATTTATGAAAGCAATTGTATGATAGGGTCGTCTGTGATGGTAGGAGGCAGGGCTCAACAGCCTGGAGTTCACTTCTAGTTTGTCTTATATTCCTAAAGCTCATGCTTATTGGTTTGAGTTGGACACTGGTAGCGGTCAGAAAAGGATTCTGGGTCGTTTTCAATTGCCTTCCTCTGAAGCAACAGGGATGGTCAAGACAAGAGATGGGACAGTGGGCTGGGTGGGCCAGGTTTCTGAAGTGGCACAGCGCATTTTCTCTCAGATGCTTGGCTGGCTGGTTCTTGCTTACATGCTCAGGGTCTAACTGATAGTCATATGAGGAGTCGAGAAGGAATTTTCTCCCAGATCAGACTGGCAGTGACACTGGGTTTTTTTGCCTTCCTCTGCAGTGTATGAGTGTGGGTCGTTTGCTAGGATTACTTGTGTATATCTTACTTAATAATTTCCCTGTGATTGCAGGGCCTGAGGCATCGGCACACCTCAGTTCTCCTATTCTCTCCTGTGGCACATAATAGTCTAGTCTCCTGTGGGTTGTAATACTTTGTCTTATTTCAGTTGTTGGATTAATGTGTGGGTGCTGGCTGGCATTGGTGGCCTGTGATATAAAGGAGGTCAGACTAGATGATCTAGTGATCCTTCTGGTCTTAAACTCTATGTATGCTGTGAATGATGCACGTTCATACTGCAAATTGGTAAGTGTCTGCTTAGCTGCTGTGGATTTATAAAGTATCTAAAAGTATCTAGAAGCCTGGATTACAGGTTAGTCTGTTTTCTGGAGTGCACGGGTATCTGGTCATTAAAACTCAAATGGAAGAGGAATGGTAGGCATGGCTATATGATGTACTGCACATTACAGAAGCTACATGCTCTAATTAGTGTTAACTATTCCAATCAAAAGTTTTAGCTGAGATGTCATAAAGCTACATAATAATAATAATAATAATAATAATAATTAATAATTAATAATTAATAACCCTGCCAAATGTGGTTTCAGTATTTCCATGACAATGAATTTTGAGTTTAAAGTTGTAAGCTTTCCATGAGTGGGGTAGATCTAAAATAAAATGTTTTGGAACCCTGATAAAGAGAAACTTTTTCAAAATCACCTGTTGGTTGGGATAGCCACTTTACTCCACTTATAGCTCTATTTCTACAGTGATTTCAACTGTAAATCTAGAAAAATCGTTTGGGTCAGCAGAGGCAGTGTCCACATGGGAAGAAGTTAAAACTCTGTCGGGATAACTGGATAAAAGGATAACTGAATATTTATCTGCTACCAGCCAAGAAAAGAATCAAGCGCTGCAGCAGATGAAGAGAGAGAGATGGAGCCCTAAGGGCGGTAGGGCAGACTCAATGAGGGCATCCAAGTCAGGATCAGAGACAGAAAAGATCTAGCCTGTTTTCTGATCTAGAACATAAAAGGATAGGGGATGTTAAAAGAAAGCTGTCTGTGTCAGACAAAGAGAGGCTGATTAAATATCAGACGTATTTTTCTTCAAATATATACTTCTAACAGCTAATCTTTAGTAACATGAAAATTTGTTTATGCTTTTCTCATTGTTGACTGATACAGTGAATACCAGGATTGGAAGCAGAGTGAGTGTCACAGTAGGAAAAATTGCTTGGTGTAGGGGGATGGTTAGGGCACTCATACTGACTCACCTACTATAACTAGATGTTTATAAAAGATAAAAGCATCTGTTTTATTAACCTTCGCTATAATCAGCAACTTTCTAATATTACGTGGACTCCAGTGTATTTTGGAACAAAAGAAGGAATACTAAATTGCCATATTGCCAGTATCTTGAAGTTAGGTGGGTTATAAGACTTGTTTCTTACAATAAAATGAATACATTAGGCAAGCACATTCCATAAAGAAGCTAAAATTACAATACATCATGTTCAGGGATGCACAGGATAACTTCATTCTCACCCTTCAATTACTTTGTGTAATAGAGTTATTACACTGAAGCTCAAGTTCCAAACATGGATTTCTCCTCTTTCCCCAGCCACTGTCTCCTTTCTCCTGAGCCTTCAGCACCCATGTAGCAACATGTCATCCTGCTATTACACTACTGAGAAAAGGGCACAGGACTGGGGGGCAGCCAACTTAATTTCTATTCTTTGTTGCATCACGGATTTACTGTGTGACCTTGGACAAGTCACCTATGACTTAGTTGTTTCCTCAAGGCATAGTCCTTCCTGTAGCTCCATTTATTCTATCACTGAACCACTGAGATGGGCAAAATTTCCTTTTCCTAAAGTAGTGTATATTAATGCTGGTGTTGATGCTGCTTTGGGGTGTACAGCCAAGGGATCTCTGATTTTTGTGGGGACTCCAACAGGTGTAGACTTCCTGGATAGAGCTCCACTGGGTTGACACCACTGTGAATTCTTTTCAGATCAATAGTTTTTTCAACTATCCTACAGATTCCAGGAATAGGGAGTGATGCAGCATGAGAATCTACATAGAACAGCATAGCAGGGGAGCCACATGCAGCTCAGTTGTGGGCACAACATGGAGCCCAGCTCAGACAGCAGGACTCCCAGGTTGTCTGAAAGCTGTCAACTGGTGGGTCTAATTTCACCCCACCTCTCACTGGAGGAGTGCAACTCTGGATCACAGGACTGCAGATGTGACCAGATTCCTACTGCCCACTGCACTCCCTCAACCTTGGGGAACTGGAATGCAGCAGGAGGCTGGGGGAAGCCTAAATTTCCCATACACACAAACCATTGGGAGCCCAACCCTGGGATGCTAGAGAGCAGCAAGTCTGCCAGCAAGAATCTGACCTAAATCCTACCTTTACTATGTTTCTGGGAGCCCAATTTTGGGGAATGAGGATGCAGCAGGAGGTTGGCAAAACAGCTTTTTCCCTTCATGCTGGTCCTATGCAGCTTTTCTGTGGTCTTGCATCCCATTGCTCCAAAAAAAGCTTTCCAGTAATTCTGTTAGTAACTTCATTAGATACTTAGTAAATTATCTCTACTTTACGAGTGTTCCCATATTCAATGTCTGCCATAGCATCCCACCATTCTCAGATAAAGGAAACTTGTTTGGTACCAGCCTGGATCTTTTATGACACATAAATATAAATTGAGTTCACTTCTAATCATAGATTCATACAGGCACAGTAGAGGTTTTTTTCAAGATAGCCAGCAATACATGCCTTTAAGTCTCCGATTAGAATCAAACTCAATTTAGTCCTAAAAAATTAACGTGAAGTGCAGCTAGAGACCATCTTGTCAAATGCAACTGTCACTCATTCACACTGTAGGTGCTGGAACTACTCAGGTTTCACAATTAAAATGCTCTCAAAGTACAATATTTTATAAGACTTGCAAGTATGGCACATAGTAATAAGCATTTTGCCTTTTCTGTTTCCTTCCCCTTATCTGTTTTTTTTATAATGATTTTCAAATTTCTTTCCCTTGCCAATTAGTAGCTAGGAAAAAAAACAAACCTTAATACATATGTTCTGGATCGTTATTCTTTTTGTGAATACAGTTCTATTTCTAATTTTTAATGAGCTGACTCATAGTTTACTTGCCTGGGACTCTTGCTAAAGACAAAACTGTTTTTTTCATGTGCTGTAGCCTTCCTTAAAGCCTTTATATCTATTAACTTCTGTGTTAGCACAGAATTTAAACTGCTCATCAAAATAGTCAATAATCAGGAGCCCTGTTCCTTCCCATGGAAGAACAAACACCCACCCTCACTCCTGGATGTGACTAAGAAGGATGTCTTCTGGATGTGACACACTCCTATAAACTGGTGGGTGGTAAGGTTTATACTTGCCATGTCATGTTTTATCGCTGCAGAAAAACAATAAGGGAAGCAGAGCTCTCTGGTACAGGTCTCACTTTGTTCAGCTCAGAAGGATGTTAGTATTCATACCCTTTTTCAAAAATCTAAAGAACTAAAAATGCCTTGAGCAAATGACATCTCCCTTTAATAGGGTACTGGGCCTCGGGGTGCATGCGCATATCTTAGTGCACCTGTTACAACCCTTGAGCCTTCAAAACTGGGTGCTGTAGTCACAGGCCACATGTCTGCTCCTAGCAGTACTGTCAGCTTCAAGCATTCATGAATCAGGCCCCCAAAATCATGAAGCTATCTTAAAAAATTCTGAGCTTTATAAAATACATTTTAGGCTCTTTTTCTTTGCCTTCTGGCTCCTGAGCCTTTGGGGTTCACTCACTCACTCACTCACTCCATGTTTACAAGCTATTCTTTACAGCCATGAGGCCTACAAACTTTTATTTTTGAAAGTTGAAATTCTCATGCAGACCCTTGATTCTCACAGCTGGGGCTTTGAGAAAAACACCAAATCATGAGTTGACATCCTTGCCCTAGTCATGTGTCCTGAAGTAAATTGCCAATGAGGCTTTTTGCCCCTTAGGGAAAGGAGCAGATCAGAGAAACTCAAGATTATGGAAGGTCCTGGGAGGGACTCTCTGCACCCATCACTGGGAGGGAGACAATTGGAGGGAGTAGGTGCCAGCTACAAGGATGCCTTAATTGCAGATGTCTGTGGAGCCCCAGAGGTAAGGGCTAAGTCAAGCCCCAGTGGGCCAGTGAGATTGTTTGGGTTGTATTGCATTGTCTTGAAGTTCTACATTTATAAAGAAATCCCTGAGAAAAGGAACTGGAATAGAATAGTTGTTTGGAGCATGATCTTTCCTTTCAAGTCGTGAGGATGGTGCATCAGCCTACCAGCTTCCTTTCTCAGAGGTAGTTACAAAGATTGTGATGTTAGGGAATTTAGTGTGATGTTTGACTTAAAATCGTGTGGCATTTTTTCCTCTTTACAGTCACAAAATGTGTTCTTACACTTCTGTAAATCCTCAGCTTGTACACACATATGAAATACACAGTTATGTGCCAAAAAGGAACGTGTATTTCAGAAATAAACCATAATCAGTAGTAAAGCTTTATTTTACTAATGATTTTATTTAAAAAAAATTGATACATAACTTTGTCACAGGCAGAGTTCAAGTTTAATCTTTCATCCTTCTTGCCAAACGTGACTTTTTCTTATAAAAGAAAATGGATATTGGATTGTTACATTTATACATTTATATATTGTCACCATCAAGATGCGGTTTGTCCAGATACTTGATTTTATATCCAGAGGGATTCCTTCATTTTTAACATATAAAAGACTGGTGAGCCAACATTTTAATGATAGTGAATGTGATCAAGAAGCAGGTAATAGTGCAAAAAACAAACAAACAAACAAAAAAAAAAAACAACAACAAAACCTGGTTGTTTTTATACTATTGGCACTGAGTGAAGAACTGCCTCAATAACATTTCAGTGATGCTGCAATTCTGATACTCAAAAAGCTTTTTCCTTGATATCCTCTGCTGCTGGTGCCAAAAGGCAGTCATTGGCAATGTGACGAGGGGTTCACTCTGCACTAGCCTAGGAAGGGTTAATGAAGCTGAGAAGAAGTCTGTTAAATGGATAGGCCACATGTGAGGGGAATTAGGTGGCCCAAGTAACCCCCAATTGATGATGGAGAGCCCAGATGAGGGACTACTATAAAGCTGGGAAGTTGGCAGCAGAAGGGGGCTGCAGTGAAGGAGCCTACAGCTACTTACTTTGTGGACATGAGGGAGCGGGAGCACGTGTGTGCACCAATGCCAACCCAGGGGGAGAGTAGAAACCCCAGTGGATCCAGGCCTTGAAGGATTTATCCAGAAGTGTTGTGGTGTGAAGGCCTGAGACAGATGGAGTAAGAAAAGGCTCAGGGAAACAGCAGCAAGGTGGGACACTGCAGATATTAGGTACTGTTTAAAGGGTCCCTGAGCTAGAACCTAGAGTAGAGGGTTGGCCTAGGTTCCTCTACCAGCCACTGGGGAAGAGGTACAGTCTGGGCAGTGAAGTGGAACACTGCCTGAGACCATTTTTAGGCAGAGAGTTTGACACCCTGGAGGGGGGAAACACACACAGTGACCTAGCTGGAGGGTCAAGCCATGAAGAGAGATCATGCTTTGTTTCAGAGATGTAGTAGGACATATGAACAAGTGACAGAAGGGAGTGTTGGAACTGGAAGGAGTTAATCCCCAAAACAGCCAGGAAGAAGCGTCTCAGCAGTTAGTGAACCCTGTGACAGGCAGTAGAGCCAGGGCATGGTATTTTTAGTCCTCACATGCCAAGATAAGGAAAAATCACTTTGACAGAAGATCACTAAACTCTAAAGCTCTGCAGTGCAGAAAGAGAACTTGAAAAAATTTAGATGGATTTGGAATGATATCAATTCCATGCTTCTTCACTGCTGTGAAATATCATAAAGGGGCTTAATTTCGGTGCAATTAGCCTCCATGGCTGTTGGTTTATAGATGCTCCCGTGCTTTTTACAGGAAGAAGATAATCAAAATTGCCTCATGAGAACTCATTCTTCAGCAGCTATGAGATACTAGAGTTAGCATTTTGTGCTCCCTTCTAATTGGAAGTCTTTTCTCAGCTCAATGGCAAATGGGCTCTTGATTATAATAAATATTGTATTCCACTGAGCATGCTCAAGGAATTCCCCAGACATCTTAATGAGTGGTGCATTTTCGTCCCCACCATTCATCAGCAGGAAAAGCTGTCAGATCAGCCCTAGGAAAATACTGCTTTTGTGTCCTCCCAGGAAAAAAGGTCTTAAGGGCAGTGGATAGCATAAATGTTTCTTACTGCCTTACTTCAGGAATGGATGCAATTTTTCACTGCTTTCCTGTATAAATCCCCTGAAAATGTGGGCACAAATCTGAGCACAGCAAAGCTCTAAGTATGTAAAAAGTCTAGGGATTTTTATATCTCAGTGAGGTTTTGAGTGTACCCTATGTATTAAAATAATCTGTGATGAATAATGAACAAAAACAACCTGACTGGAATTATACAGTTTGTTTCCATATAAGAAGGACAGTCTTGACTGGTTAGCCATCCTTATCTTAATTTAGAACTTCTCAGAATGTGTAAAAACCATAAGAAAACCTGTCTCTCACTAACTGGTGTTTAATCCTGATTCGACCCAATAAGTAGTTATTTATCCATTTAAGGCCAAATCTCAGAGACGTAAGATATGAACTCTCAATCATAGTGGCAATTTGTCATCATTCATAATGACAATGAATACTTGGGAGGAGGGAGAGCCTGGTAGTTAGGGAACTTGTCTATGATATGATGAGACTCACATTCAATCTTTACCCCCCAATTAAGAGTTAATTATTTTAACAAAGTGAAAGCTTCAAGAGGAGAGGTAGGTTGAGAAAGTCTGCGGAGGGGCTATCATGTTTTCCTGCAAAGTGTTGGACATTCAAGTTCAACTCCCTTTTCCACATCAGGCAGAAAGAGGGGGGAACTGCACCTGTGTCTCCCACATCCCAGGTGAGTGCCCTACCACTAGGCAAAAAGTTATAAGGAGGGTACCTCCTCCTGCAGCCATTTTGTAAATCTCATTCTCCTTTGCTTTTGTTAAAATGCCTGAAACTGAAATAAAAATCTTTGTCAGGTAAAACTAAATATTTTGTTCAATCTCATTTAAATTTTTTCCCCAACTTTTTGATTCACCAAATGTTGTGAAATTTTTCATTTTTGGTTCAACCCAAAATGAAGGGGTGTTTTTTGGTTATTTATTTTTTCAGACTTGACAGAGAACTGAAAAATCCCTTATTCACCCATCTCTACCCCTCCCTCTCACTGGCCAGAGCATGTGCTGCAGTCACAAGAGTGAAACACAGAGGAGAGGGCATAAACAGTAGCTCTGTTGATATCTAATTCTAAAAAGTAAGCTATATACTTGTATACTATATAAAGGGTTCACTTTGAATTTAAGCAGGCTTATACATCTGTGCATTCAAGGTAGTACTGAGCAGGGGAGTAATGGGAAGTCCTGTCTGGGATGCCCAAAACCTGTATAAATAGAAATTACCAGGGAGCATATGAAAGCTTTATAAGAGGCTCCTTTCCTGTGCAGCTTAGAAACTCTGGTAGGCAGAAATCCTGACTGCGTGCCTATGCCTGCAGAGTTTGTAGATTCTACAGGAACCCCAATCCCAGTAGCAGTATCTGCTTCTATAGAATTTATCAATTCCACAGGCCCAGAGAAAGCTCCTGAGGCTGAATGCAGAGCAAATGAGCAGGTCCAGGAAGCCTGAGGTGTTTACAAGAATGGATGGACCAAGGTGGCTCTTGGTATTAATGGCTACATTCAGTCCTGCCAAATGTATATACCGTACTGACTATCTGGATCCATTCTACACATGGAGTAGAGCATCAAGCAGAACTTGCAGAAGAAAGGAAGCACAACCTGGGGAAAGGTCACTTGCTTCTCTGTTATGTGAGCCTAGAGAAGCCATTGCTGTTTTTTGCATAACCCCACAAAGCGGTCAGCATGTAGTTGTTGTGTGAGAATACCGATAGCTTTGTGGGTAGTGAGTGAGCAATGCTGCGGGGAGGCAGGGAAGGCACTAGTGATTAGGATGGATGGATCTCCATGGATAGAACTAGATTTCCCCAGGGCCTACTGGCCACCCTCTTTGTCCCCTCTCTATAGTAACACACATTTTCTCTGAAGAGAGAATCTGTTGGAGTAATTATATGGTTGGCATCCTGAGCTCTTGGCAGTCTTTTCCTTCCTCCCATGTTTTTTTCTATGGGGATTCAGATATAAGCTGGTGCTTGAATTTTGAATGTGCAGACTGAGTTTTTCCATCTCTTTTCCAAATGTGAACATTATATCTGTTGCAGGAAATGAGGGAGAAAGCAACACTTCTACTTAAAAAAATAAAATAAATGTCCATGCTCCTGCAAAGATTAAAAACCCTCCCACTCTAATGAAATTTCTATGAAGCTGCAACTGGCTGGATGTCAGTTCATCCATGGACAACTTCCTTATGTGGGATGGCTACGCAAGACATCTTAGTATGAATGGCAAAGACTGACTCAGATAAAATTGTACAATATATCAATAGTATATTGTCGCAGCAAATGGAATATTAATTGAACTTCCCTATTTCCTGGGCTCATTAAACTCACAGATATCGAGAATTTTGGAGAACCTTACAGGGAGAGAAGACATGCATAATCCATTTCACTCTATGTTGGACATGGTCAGGGTATTTTGGATCATAATGAACCAAATCCTTCACATTATTGAGACTGCAATGACCTTATGTGTTCCCTATTGTTTGTGTACCCTTTTATTTCTCTTCAGTATTTGTTGAATCTATAATTTCAAACCCACATGTTTTATAAAGGTTGTCATTCTCTTACCATTAATTTGATGATGCTTTACTCTTTCTTTAAGGAACACATTTTTGAAGTTAAAGTACAATGAAGACCTATAATAATATGTGATCTAATTTCAGACATATCTAGCTTTGTTGAACTTTTTCATGTCTACTCCATCTCCAGTTTACTTTTCTTTGCAAATATGATTCTGCTGCAGAATATATAACCCAATTCACAACCTTCCAAGCCACTTTGAATATATTTTAAACTACAGAGATGAAGTCAAATATTATGCATTATCTCTGATGGGCATTTCTAATCAGCTTTCTGTCTTGCATTTTCAGAAGTTACAAGCTAAAACTGAAAATTCCTTTATTTTAGTATTCAGAGACTTTCCTTCTGTTTAAATTTTGAGAGCTGGCTGAATCTGGCAGGGAAATTTTAAGAAGAGAACTCTTCTAACTTACATCTACATTTTTTTTCCCATCAGACAAATGTTAGATATTCACTTTTGCCTTACATGCCATTAAAATGTACAATCTGACCCCGTTCTTGTTGAATTTTAAAGAAAAACTCTGACTTCTATAGGTGCAGAATTTAACCCTTAATTTTGAACTACCATTTCAAGGGGGGGGAAGGGGTGGAATATGTTTGTGCATTATAAGGGCACAAAAACTAAGTTCTGTTTAGTTCTGTGTGTTATAGTAGTTCTTTTGCAGATCTGACTTAGGATAAGGTGTCTGTCTGTACTTCTGCTAAATATGACCAGAATCCAACCTCTGCCTTTGCCTATGGGTGTGTCTGTCTACATACAACGTAAGTGAAATCTTGGTCCCATTGAAGTCAATGCCGGAACTCCCTTAGGCCATCTACTTGTCTCCTGGGGCAGTAGGTCTGGTCAGGATTACCTTCCAAGTTCCAAGCCTTTTCTTTACCAGGAAAACATTTACACAACAGAAAGACTTGTTCCAGTCTCTATGTGAGAAGTACAAAAACTTCAGCTATGGCATGTGTCAGTGGATGTTCTGGATTGTGTCATTCCTTTCATTACAGTAAGGTGTGCCATGTATGTCTAAAGAATGCAATCTCTTGGCCCATTTCTATAAGTATTTTCTGTTAAGCTGTCACTTATACTTGCTCTTCTGAAATAAACCAAATGAATCACTAATTCTCAGTAAATTGTACTTTGACTTAAGTGAAGACTAATAATAATCCGACATCTGTCAAATATAAACTCTGTGTGCAATGGACAAACTTAAAGTAGAGCTTTTTTTAAACCAACTAAACAAAACACCTATTTTTTTTAACCCATGAAAGTTTTCAAGCAGATTCATTCAAATTTTTTATGGAAAAATCTTCTAACAATTTTCCTTTTGTTTAGATTTGGAGCAAGCAGCCTTTACAGGGGAAGAGCAGCTGCAGCAAGCGGTGGTAGTTTTGCAATTATTTGTATAAAATGGAATAGTTTCAACAAGAATGACAGAGACCCAATACAGAATATTTTATAACCTACGTTGCCTGCTATTAGCATAGATCTAGGTTCAAATCTTGGTTCCAAATCCAGCAGAGAGGTCTTGAACTCAGGATCCCATATTTTGAGCAAGTATTTAATAACTGGGCTAGCCAGAGGAAATCACCACTTCCTCCTGATGATCGCTTGTGGATAGTGCCTAAATCCCCTTGTGAATCTAGCCACCAGGTTTTTTTTGGCTGAAACTATCTGGTGATTTCATGTTCTATTCATAAATAGTTTAGTCAACCTGGAACTCCATTCTTTAGTGAATACACTTGGTCTCAAAAATTTCATCCAGGTCTGCCGCCAAGATCTACTATTTAGTATAACCAAAACTGAACTTCTTATCTCTCCTTCCAAACTTCTTCCATCACTATCCTCCACATCACCCAAACTTGAATCCTGATTGGCCATCTTCCATTGCTCCCTCATTCATTCTCCCCAACAGCCACTTGCCAGTATGACCTATTACTTGCTGCTCTGTAACATATTTGAAACCCATTATTTCCTCTACACCTCTACTGCTAAACCTGTGGTCTATACCTCAGTAGTCATTTTCTTAATTGGTGAAAATTTTTCTTCTGCACCTCACTTTTTACCTCACCTATCCAAGTCTATCCAAAATACCACTGCTAAGATCTGTTTTCATCCTTGCCATCTGAACCCAATCATACTTGCTTTTTTTAATCTCCTCACTTGGCTGCCTTAATTTACTATATCAGCTTCAAGCTTTCCATCCTCACTTTGAAGGCTCTGCCTCCTGCTAACATCACTGCTCTCATCTTTGCTGCCCTCTTTGCTTCTTACAGTACATCCAATCCTTTCTCTTAATAGCCTCCTTTGTCTTCTCCTGCTGCTCTCTGCTTCACCTCTTCCATTCTACTTTCAACACTTGGAACAGCTTCCATGCAAGTGGGCCGAGTACCTTCCCACTCTGGTAATTTCCTCCACCCAGTCTGCTATTCTCATGAAGCTTTCTAATGTTAATCTCTTCTCCGATGAGATGGGCGTGCGTGCACACACTCAAGGTTTATAACTGTTCTATCTTAGGTGTTTCTAAGGTAACTATCCCCATCGTATCTAAGCACCAATATGTGTATTGCATGAGTTGGCTTGAAAGCTTCTCTGTCTTTCCAAGGTGCTGTTTATTCTATGGCACTCTATAAATAACACACCCTTTCCAAAACATTCCTACTGTTAAGACACTGCAGATTTGCAAAAGAAGCTGTATATAGTTTGATGTCTTTGAAAAATATGTGTTTTAGTATCTTACATAATGATAAATAAAAATACGGACATTTGTAGAACATAAGCAAATTGGGGTGGATAGGTATGTGTGGTATTATTATATTTGGGTAAGTATTTGTTCAGTAAATAATATAAGTGATTAGCATCTATATAGATAAAGTATAGCTTTGAGGTTGGTTGTCTTTATTTCTTTCATTTCATTGTCTAAAGCACAATCCTTCTGATCTTGGGGCTCTCATCTAAGCTATGATCTGTTTTTCCTCTGAATAACTATTTTTTTCTCTATTAGTGTCTTCCAGAACATAATAAATCTAGGCATTTATCAAAGGTGTATGTGAAATGATTGTTTAGTTCTCTAATATGTTCTCATAGTATTTAAAATATACTTTATAAAGGGTGAGTAAAAAGTATTTTACTCAGACTCTTTGAACATCTGCATAGTTTTGGCAACTACATATGAGCTTATCCTGTGCAACTGACCTCTGGAAAAAAAATGTTGGGTTTACTTTATTTTTTTTTTTAATGAGCTCACAAACTTGTTTGAATTAAAGAGACACTGATTTTCTTTGAGAATTTCAGAATCCTCTGAAGGTACTTTAATGATTTGTTATGTATGACTGCTTGAGATCAAAAAAGGCCAAACCAAGCCATTTGTTTGTCACATGGTAATCACTCCCTACAGTAATTTTGAAGAATTTTTTATCTTTAAAAGGTAGATTTAAAAGCAAAACAGAACTATAACACTATGCGCAACCCATCAGCAGCATGTGTGAAGCACCACTGGGTACTGAAATATTGTAAGATATTAGCAATGAATGCAGACAAATAACTTTAAAATATGTCCCATGATTTTGGTGTATAATTCATGTACACAAATATATGTACAACTTTATTAATTTTTGTAATTAAGAAAAAAAGTATGTGGATCTGGCACTTGAATAAAGGGCTGCTTTAAATTATGCCAGCTGTCAACATTCCAGGATCAGCAGGATGTTGGGAATTCCTAGCCACAACCCTTTCTCTATGGTGGGAGATGGGAGAGATGATGGTGTAGAAGTCAGTCCCACTCCCATACCACCAAAGAATCCCCTTATATGTGGGCACCTAATTGGGGTGTAAGACTATGTTCCACCATTGGTGTAGCATAAAGCAGCCAGACTGCCTTGCAGGATCTGGGTCCAAAACTCTAAATATTTTCCATTAGTAAAGTATATATTCAATATCCTGCTTGATAGCATGACCTTTCTTCAGGAATGTTGTTTGCAGCCTCAGAGAACTCTTTCTTGAAGGGCACAACTTCCTTTCTCCTTGGCCATGAGAAGGAAACATAATGGAAACAGAAAATTCTGGATTCTCCATAATGAATCATCTGCTTCATTTTTGCTGGAACTGCATTTGTATAACACCCTTTCCACCCATCATATACACATTTTTCTTATTCCCAAATGGGTTCTCAGGAGGCTCTGCTAAAATATTACTATAGACCGTATACTGCTATAGAAAGTAGGGTCTTCTTGAATATTAACAGCTAATTGATCAGACATAACATTAGACCTACAGTCAGCTAGATTGAAACATTCAGACCCTTAAATAGGATGATCATTTAGCAAGTGTGAAAAATCAGAAGAGGGGTGGGTTGGGGGTAATAGTCACCTATATAAGACAAAGCCCCAAATATCGGGATTGTCCCTATAAAATTGGGACATCTGGTCACCCTACCCTTAAGTTAATCTTCACAAAATCTTTATTTTTACTTCTCATTTTTTCTTTTAAGTTGTGTATCTTTTTCAAAGACTCCACAACTCATAAAAATCATATGTCTTATTCTCCCTGTGTTCTACTTTGCACTTTGTGATATACTGTCACCCCAACATAAAAACAAAAAACTCAGGCATGAAACTATTGTGTACAATATGAAAATAAGTAAGTTCATGTGAACCTCTGCCACATTCCCATTCTTCCCCACCTCACCTGAAGCCTCTCTCCCTGTCGTATCATATCTCACATAGGGCCAGCTCCTGCCACAATTACTTATGATAAGTAGTTACACTGAAGTTCCATGGCAGAGAAATGTTCTTCAATGTGAGTAAGGAAGGCAGAATCCAACCACTACACTGAAAGATCATGGAGCTGGTTCTGTGTCTTATTTATTTGGCATTGACTCCAAAACCTCCCATCGATTTCATTGGGCTAGGATCAGGACCCCATGAAGTATGCAATGTGCTTTTGTGCTCTCTCTCTGTGTCTTTTTAACGTATGTATTTTGAATAGCCATCAACATGTAAAATGCTTTCAAAATAAAAAAATATCTAAAATATGTCACTGCACTCCCTTTTCCATTTGGGAATTTAAAACCTAAATAGTAGGTAGGTAAAAATATTGATCTCTCACCTATTTTTTTTTAAATGTATTCGACTGATATAAAATAAGGCTGGGTATTGCTTTGACTGAAGAGAGGAACTGTGGGTACGCAAGCATTCTTTTTTGTATGTTTTCAGTCATTCTAAAGAAGCAATCACATTAGATGACAACAGTAACATCTCTGAGAAAGTATTAGCCTGCTAAAAGAACTTAGGGCACCATGGCAACTATTATGTCCAGCATTCACAAAATATACTTTGAGTTAATAAAATGTCTATCACTACTTATGGAAAATACCTTACACAGAAAAATTAGATAAGGAACTAGAAATCTATTGCTTTATTCTCAGGCTCAATCTTCGGCAAATCCTTTCCTTTAAAAGTGCCTCATGAAAAAAGTAAAAAATAAAAAAAAAATGAGAGAGGTTTTTTCTTTCTATAACCATATTATCCAAAGAAAAGGCTAAGCAACTTGTGATTGCAGGATAATGATTGATAGTGTAACTCTAAGAAACAGGAAATGAATTATAAAACACCCCAGATAGCTTTTTTTTGTCCTCTGAAATATCTATAAAATAAAATATTTATCATGGTCACTGATATCCATCAGATAAATTCCCAGGAGAGAGTTCTAACAGCAGTGAATTGAATTGAATAGTTAAGATTATAGACTTGTGTTTGTGCAATAATTTATTTAGCCGCAAAGGCCCTGATCTTCCAAAGATTTAAGCATATGCTTAAGTTTACGTGACAGTAGTGCCATAAATGGGACTATTTATGTGTATAGTTAGGCTGCACATAAGTCTGTTGGATAAGGGTGTACTTTATTAATGTTATATTCAATGCACAGACAATTAGTTTCAGGGCACTGGCACCATATTTAAAATAAATGATTAAAGAGTGCCTAAAATAGTAAGGGCCTTATTCTCAGTTCCACTGAGGCCTTTTTAGACTGGCAGGGTGATGTAAAAGGGCCTCAGTGGAACTGAGAATAAGGCCCTTACTATTTTAGGCCATAATCTAGCAAAGCACTCAAGCATGTGCTTAATTTAAAGACCATGAGTAGTTCCATTGAGGTCAATAGGAGCATTAGCATCCTTAAAGAGAACTATATGCTTAAGTGCTTTCCTGGATTAAGCCTGAATTTATACAAGATGAAATTTCATGATATCAGCATAGCTAAAGCATAAACTTTAATCTAAAATTATGTGAATTCATTAGAACCCTTTTGTATGTCTAATCCTTCTGCCAGGTGCTGTGATCAGCAAGCAGGGCCACATTCAAATAGCTAAGAGTTCCTCTTAGAATTAACACTGCCAGCTCAAGCCCCTTTACAGAATTTCTGGTATTACTAAATACCTTTCCTTGGCACCTTTAATAGGCAATGCTTCCCCACTGAGGGTGTATGAGTCAAAGAAAGTATTATTAGAAGAAAGGAGCATCATGTTGGGGGAACAGGACAACAATATAGTTATATGAATAAGTAAAACACTCTCCCATGGTACCATTAACAATAATCTGTTACTTAGCTCCTCACCTACCGGTGTGGATGTTCAATACGCAAATGTCCCTTTACCACATCACTTCTCCTTTCCCCATCTGCTAGACCCTACTCACAATTTGGTGTCACTGGGCAGCATAGTCCCAGAGTCCTGACATGCACGTGAGCAGGACTCTCTCTAGTACCTTTGGGAAGTGCTGCCTTGTCCTGTCCTGAGGCTCTACTACTTAACCTAGATATATTGATTTCAGCTTTATTTAGTCCAGGAGTAGCCTCATCAAAATTAATTCAGCTCTACTACTTTCCTCAGGGTTCACTAACAGCCATCTCTGCATTATCTTCTGTTGAAGATTCCTTCCACCAACACAGGTTTGTCAGTGGAGGGGAACTGGTAGTATGAGTTTGTGTGCAGTTATGGTGATTCCCAAAGTGTCACTAGAGGAATTCTGGGTAGAAAGCTTATGCAAATAAAGCTCACTCAGTAACTATACTTCCACCCTGTTCACCAAAAGATGAAAGCAGAGAGCTCTTTACCCTCTAGAGAGTCAGGCTACTGGGTTTGCACCTATATCATAGGCATCGTAGAGTCAGAGAAATGACAAAAATTTTGAAAATAATAAATAAAATCAGAAGATGGCAGAAGATTATAATAGGTTAATTTAGAAAAGGAAATTAATAGATTACATGAGAGGCTAATTATAAATTAATAGATTACATGAGAGGTTAATTATATCTGATTAAACAGTGTTATCTCTTGTTTATTAAAAGACAAAACCTCCACAATAACTAGCCTTAATGTGTAAGAGACAGAAAAAGGTGCATGAAAACTAAGGACTAAATTCAGCCTTACAGGTTTGCATGGCTCATGTTGATTTCAACTGGCAGAACTGGTCCCAAATGTCAAATAAAGAAAAAGGCCCTAATCCTGCACCATTACATTAGATGGGAGCTTTGTAATTGACTTCAGAGAGCAAGAGATCAAGCCTTCAGTCCTGCAGACCTTACTCAGGTAAAATCCCTGTTGTCTTCAGTGGGAATTTTATATGAATAAGCACTGCAGGAACTTTCCCAAGGAATTTCCCTCTAAAAGTAAAGAAGGATAAAAAAACCAATCTCCATTTTACTGAACTTCCTAAAGACGTGTCATCTCATACACTGAATGGTGTCACCTCTGGAGGGCTATGCTGTGCACTGCAACAGATTGATTTCCATGTGTGTGGGAGAATACGTAGGTGTAAAGACTGAAAAATAGTAAATGATTCAGAAGGGTGTGTGTTTACTAACTGATTTTTCACAGTTTTTGATTTCTAAGTGGACTGAGCATTCCCATGTAAATAAGCTCGTTCATCATCACAATGAGGCTAGGATGTGATCCACAAGGAACTGTAGGAGGATGACTCGTAACTCAAGCTTTTAAATATTTCCAAATTATCCTATACATTTCAACATGTATGTAATACAAAAAGCCGGCATCAACTAGAGCCATACAAATAGACCCCAATCCAGTGATAGCAAAGCCTATCATCTAATGGGTGTAAATGATCGAAAGTGCAGCTCACCCTGTAACTGCATCATGCCTTTTAAACTTTTCATCCAGAAAGGTATTCACTAAAGTTTAGGACTTGCACTGGAAAACAACCTAGAAATTTGTGCCTGTCTAATACTTCTGATTGTATCCTGTTTTGAGCTGCTCATAACCTCACCAAACTTCAACTATTCAGGATTAAATTTGCTATGATGGGTGCCTGCATTGGGATGAAATTTAAAAAAAATAAAAAATCAAATAAAATTGTTCAGCCATTTTTGAAAAAATATGTTGGTCGAAAGCTGGGGAGTGGATAAGAGCAGTAGGAGATAGTGACAGGCGGTGAGCACATGGGTCTATCTAGAGAAAATGCTTCTCTGAAATCTGCAGTTGAACCAAGGGGTCCTGAGTCTTACCATTCCTGTGCTGTTAGTGAAAATCTGTGAAATCTACTGGCAAAGTGCATGTTTCAACCCCTTTAGTGGCTGGTTTACAGAGAAGATAACAACCAGCTACTTCTATCAGTTACTTTATTAACTCAAGTGATAGAAGTCTAACCTGTGGATTTAAAGGTCTGAACCCTGCTGATGATGCAAGTTGAAGTCAATATGTTTCCACGTGATGGAATTTCTGTTTTTTTTTAAATTAGGAAATTAAATAAAAAATCTGTTTAAAATAACATTAACATTTCAAAATCAAGCACAGAAGCACAAAGGTCCTTTGAGAAAAAATAGCATGAGATTGTAATTAAAGAATACAAACAAGAGGGCCAAACTGAGGTTTCACAGGCAATCTTCATTCTGCCATTTCCTAGTTTTTGAGTGCTTAATTTCTCAACATTAATGTTCTTTTAACTTAGTTTCTTGGATATAATATATATGTACAAGTGTGTGTTTATATATATAAATAAAATTATTTTTTAAAAAAAGTGAAAATATGCAAATCTTTGATCTATCCTGCAGTCTGCTCAGTATGGACTAATGGTGAAATTCACTCCACGTGCTAAAGCCAGAGTAGTTGGGCTCTATGTGGATGGAATGCAAAGAGGTGATATTTATCCTTCCATCTAGGACCATGATGTGGGCCTCCCATGAAGCTTCTTCATACCCTGCAGCTCTAATTCTAACCCATGACTTGGAATAGTGACCACTACCCAACTGGCTTAGTTGCACAAAACCCTGGATCTGCATAAATTAGTATCTGCAGTGCCTCATCCATTCCCAAAGTGACCAGGATTTGGTGCAGAGACCATACTCTTCTGTGCAGATAACCAATCTCATATACAGCTGCTATGTGGTGTTTCAGTAGTGCTTGTGCTAGCCCTCCATATCATAAGTGAATTTAATCTTTGGAGCACAATTGTGTATGGTTCAAAAATCCTCTGAATCCTGTCTCAGCAAGAGTCTGATCTGAGAAGTCCTCTTACTATAATTAATGAAGTTTATTAAATATGCTGGAAATGGATTCTAGTTCAAGCAATTTAGTTTTTTAGTTTTGTCGTAAATTTGCTGCCTGTTCTTATACCAGATAAAAAACAAGAGCCTTAATAAACCATCTTGTACAATTTGTTCATGCTGACTAGCTACACTCCTCTCAGGCCCAGCAAGTATTCCTAACAATGTCACAGTGGAGGATTATGACCGTTCACTATGAAAAGAAAGAAGAAGAGAAAATTAGATATAATTAAGATATAAATATAGCAGCCTGTACTCAAATTCTCATTTACTTCAGTGAATAAACGCTACATGCTAGGGCTTCTAGGAAGTAGAATAAACAAATATTGCGTAAGCTGGCTTTTATTTTAGAGTCACATTTAATGTGGCTGAGCATATGTTTTAAAATGCATAATAACTTAACTTAATTATAAATATTTATCATTCTTTATATTTGCAGTAATTGAGTGATGTTACCTACCTATTCATGGTTTACCTGCATTGTGTTTGTGGTGAGGAAGAACAGTCTAGTGGATTGCATACTAGAGTGGAACCAAAAGATCTGCGTTCAATCCCTCACTCAGTTGTAGACATCCTATGTGACCTTGTATAGATCACTTAATTCATTCTGGTTCTCAGTTCCCTATCAATAAAATAGGGACAGCTCTTCCTCACCTAACAGGAGGTGTTGTGAGAATAAATTCCACTAATGGTTGTAAGAAGCTCAGATGTATAATGATAACGATCAAATAAGTACACAGATAAATAAAGAGACTTAAAAAAGATAAAAGATGAGGTTGTAGAATTTGATATAGTGAATCTTTTGACAATGGTGATTATTTTAAAATGTGCAGCCTGATCTCTGTTGAGAGTGCATGGTTTACCATAGTCTTCGTTGCCTTGGCATGTACATAATTGTTTTCAGGAAAGACTGTTCTGAGTACAGATGTGACTATGCAGTTATCTTATTGGTATAGGCACAGATAAGGCTTGCAGAAGCTAAGGTGCCATGGCCCTTGAAGAATAAAGGAAGTAGTTTATCATCCATGTTTTTCCATGCATGTTGAAGTGCTGATCCTGATTTACCTATGTGCACAAAGATATTTAAATCTTTGTTTGCCAAGATGCTCTTTTGACATGCTCTTCAAAAATGTCCTCACATGGTGGGAATTTGGCCAGTGACTTGTCCTTTTTGATAGCTTGATTAAGTTGAAAACAATTCAGGTCTTTGTGGTCTCCTTTTCTTCTTTGCTCTGAGCCTTGTCTGTCATTCTCTCCCAATTTGGAAAGATCTCTGAAGCTGTAAACTCCCTTTGTTTCGACAACATTAAATACAGATTTCCCCCACTCATAATACCAAACAGGGATGACATATAGTCACATTCTGTTAAGTCATGTACAGCAAGAAGTATGTTGCAGAAGTCAGGAGAGACTGCTTCACAAATTGCAAGTACAGGTATGAAATGATGCTTGTCATTTGTGCTGGTGATGCCTGTTTCAATCCACATGCTATAGGTGTGTTCCTTTTTTGGAAAGCAGTGAAGAGCAGAACCAAAACTTCTGTATCATGTGACCTAATTACTAATTCCTTTTACACCAAGAGAACCAAAAGCCATATTGGCACATACAGCATGCAGAAGCATCCTTGTGTCTGCTTCCTCTTGAGTACTGTGCAAATCTTTGGCTTCTTCACCATCTGTACTGGTGATAGACTTTGCTACTTCATCACTGGAAAAGCCTCCATCAAGAAGGAATGTTTGTGTTGGGTCTGCTCCTATCCTTTCAGGTGCATTTTGAACCATATATTCACAGAGGAATTTTACAAATGATTGCTTGTTGGATGTCACATTTAGAAACTTTTTCCATGGATAAACTGGGCATTAACCAATCACCTGGTATTTCTTACATCCAACCTTACATCCTACCCATCACTGTCTTTCTGAAGTTTTCACAGAGTTACTGTTGTCCTGTCTGTCAAAGACTTTGATTACAGGATTAGCTTTGTCAAATCTTTCCAGGACTTGCCTTGAGTACTCAGCTCAGCAAATTCCTCAAGGGGTGAAATTTGTCTCCAGCCATCATTTGTATGATAGCCATGGCTGTGCTTGTTGCATGCTCTTAGCTCATGGATTCTTTCAGCCTGAGCATCCAGCTGATGCACTAATTCAGCTTTGTCTGTTCTTCTCATAGTTCCATCAGTATAGAAGAGAGACGTAGGCAAAGGTCCTATTCGGTGACTAAGAGCAGTTGCCACTGAAACATCATCTCTGAATGTTATGAAGGACCAGGCTCAAAATAAAGCAATTTCCAGAGTGATGGTACTGGGATTATCATTCCTTTGCCAGACTTAAATTTGGCCTTTTTAGCCATGTCAGCAAATGTTTTCATGCCACATTTCTTGATTGGGCTGGATAAACTGTGTCCCACTAGAATTACATGCATGTTTCACAAATCTCTCCATTTGTTCTTCACCAACATCTGCTATCTTCAGTAGATACTCTTGTATGTCTGAGATTTTGTGCAGTAGATATGTTGATAAGCACTTTGCAATGTGATTCAGGGTCCGATAGGTTTGTCATATTGTTGATGACATGGTTGGTAAGAGCTGTAACATGCTTTTCATCCTCTCAGTGTGGAGGCAAGGACTTTTTTTGGGACTCTGTCTTCACTACATCTCATTAGGCAACTTCTTCCTTTTTTTCATATTCATAATATGGAACTGTGTATTCGCTAACACTCTAACACTGATTTGACCTGTTCATAAGTGTCACTGAATTAAAAAGCTGGTTTCTAGAATATTTCAAAGGCTAGTGGTGCATGCATAGGCAATTACAAATTAAAACTTCAGCCAGGCAGACTAGATTCTACATTGTATGCATAAAAGCTTACAATTGGAAAAGCATTACAGTAGAATTTCATGTACATTTCTATCTACCCACTATACAGTACTAACTATCTGCTTGTGCACCAGTAGCAATAGATTGCAATCTTCTTTGTGAAACAGATCTGGTCAGCAAATTTCAACAGAGAATATAGAAAATTATTGTAATCACTTGTAAGATATTTTGACATTCAGAATGTGCAATGTGAAAACATTTCATTTTAGTATATTGCAAAATGCTGTTTGCCATTTTTGCCAGATGCTCAGTAGCTTCATTATTTCTTAAAAAACAAACAAAAAACCCCAACTTGTCCATGCAAAACCAATAAACACCTTTTCATGCATTATTGGTCAAAGATACCAAATGATAAACACCATAATAAAGTTTTGAAATTAACTTAAACAGTTAAAACTGTAGGCATCGTCATGTTACAGTGTTTCTTGAACTGTGCAAAAAGTGACATTTTATAATTTTGGGTACCATTGTTACACCTTGCCTACAGCACCATTTGACAGCTCCACATTGTACCACATGTAAATGTATATAAAACAAAATTTCAAATGATATATGATATGTGTTCAAATGATATGATGTGTGTTTATGTAAAATGGGTACATTAAACTCCAGATATATGGCCCTTTTTGGAGATTTGCTGTACACCTAATTTAATATAAGTTTTACCATAGCATTTTGATTGCAAAACCTACTACAGATTCATGTTTACTACTATCAAGATTTTCTTAACATATGGTTTCTTTTGCAAAGTAAAATTTACTGTCCTTACTCTCAGGGGTTTTTTTTTTAATTGATTATTTTTTGGCAGTTGCCTGAATTTTGATATTCTAAAGGCTCTCTTAAATGAGCCAGTTCAGAGAGTGTTTTTTGGTTCTGTTTTGGTTAGTTTTTCCAAATTGTCTGATTTACTGAAAAGTGAATGATCATTCTCAGTAAAAACAATTTAAAAAAGTAGCAGATGAAGTAAATAAACATTCTGTACATAGCAGATACCAATATACCGTGTTTGGATATGATTGAACTAAATCAAACAGTTCAATGGTATAATTTATTTTTAAGATGAACAGCAAAATGTCTTTATTATATTAGGAAATCTTTTGGTTTGATTAACAGGGAAGGACAGCAGGATGCTTATGGAATCTCCAGAGAACCAAGAATTAGTATAAGAATGTGAGTGTATCCCTCTTGAAGATTTATCTTAGGGAGAAGGTGATCTCCATGAAAAAATTATCTCTATCAGTGTCACTTGATTGTTAATTCTGAAAGCCAAGACTATAAAAGAAACATCAACAACAATGCAGAGCCCCTGTGAAAATGATTAACACTGGAAAGTTCTCCCTTATGTCTTTCTGATCCTGAGCATGTGAGTGAGTTTAACTCCATAATTAAACCCCAATGAAAATGACGATGAAGGAGATTCCCTTATACCCATACAAACATGTTTTCCTCCTATTTCAGCAAGATTTTTATCCAGGAAAGAGTGTATAATGTTAGTAATTTTCTCATTAGGCATGTTGTGATCTTAATAGCAACAGTAAAAATTCACAATAGCTCTCCTAAGGATTTCTTTTTCAAAGAATGAAATCTTTGAGAGATGTTGAGCTTTTTTTAGAAGAGAGAAAACCATTTCTATGTTGGAACTAATAGGAAAAATGGATAGGAAAATTTGCCTTGGAAAACTTGTCTTTTCACAATGTGACTCGCATCTTAAAGAGATTCTCATGGACCACCTTTCCACCCATTTGCAATTGTGTAATATCCCTGTAGTAATTGCATACATAGACAACTATTATGGGTAAAATATTTAATATATGTTTGTGTGTCATTCATGTGAATTAGCAGCTGGAAACTAAGAGGAGAACCAGTACCTATTGCATCTCCAGCCCCCACTCACAAATAGCAAGTATCCTGCAGACTACAGTCTGAGAACCACTGACTTATAAGATATGAAAAAAGGAAGGAATACAAATATTTCAAAGTGAGTTTTACCAAAATGTACCATAGGATATTGATGTGGACACAGCAACAAAATGAGGACAGACACATGTATGGAATTAAATGGCAGGCCACAACTTTTATTAAACTTTAACAGTGGGGAGGAATGCTACCCATATTCTCCTATACCAGGCATTTAATTGGCTCCAGTGTGGGGGTTACTGGGCTCCTTATCATATAACCCATAACTGATGCCAGCGTTACAGGGCTCTTTTCTATATGCCCTTTAATGTGGGGTAGGCTTTTCTCAGCCTACCCACCAGGACTCAGCTCCCTCTGAGTGCTAGAACCCTCCCCCTAGTGAGGGGAATGGGGTGCAGCAGGGCTGGGGACCTTGGCTGATGAGGGCCACAAGGTCTGACCTCAGCCTATGAAAGTCTCACCCTATCACGTGAGCCCAAGGCCCAACACCAAAATCCCAGGTCTTTTACTTCTGGGAACCTTTCATTTTATTCTCTTAACCACACTGGAATCTGACCACAAGTTGTGATAAATAAACAACTCCAACCCAGTACCTCAGCTAGATTCTAAGCATGTTCCTACAGTCCACTGTGGCTTGAAGGTGCTGAAAGAGGCAAAAAGGAAGGTGCTGCAAGAGGCAAAAAACTGCTCGGTCTTCTGCCAATTGTCCTATAGGAGAAAAAAATCCTTCCTGACCCCCTAAGCAGGTGATCAACTAGATCCACAGCATCTATCAAATAGGGTTCCCATTGCTAGTTTGGGTGGGCAGGGTGGGCTGCTGGAACAGAGCTAAAAGAGGCTGCACATGGCCACTGCACTGGGTTAAGTCCTGAGAGCTAGGGAATGCTGGCCAATCAGCACCTCTCTCTCCCCCAATGGGTACCAGGGACTTCTAGGGGAAGAGTTACCTATTGTCGCTTGGTGAGTGTTTCCCTCCCTTGCCACTGGGACTGTCCCCCTTTTGTTACTGGCCCCAGCAAGCTCTGCTACCTGTTATTGTGGGTGGGTGGCAAATGTCTTCATATGGGTCAAATTTTCAAAGCTCGCACAATGAGAGAAGTTGCACACAATGCATGTGAAGATATTACTTGTATTTTTATTTTCTTGGGTACAGAATTACTTTTGTGTATGCAGCCTGGGTAATTTTGTATTCAAATAACCTTGGCAATCTCAGGATCCATGTGGACAATTCCAGAGTGGTAGCCTTGTTAGTCTGCTTTCAGCAAAACAGCGAGAGTTCTGTAGCACTTTAAAGATTAACTAATATATATTCCCATCTGATTTCTATTTCTTGCATCTGACGAAGTGGGTTGCAGTCCACGAAAACTTATGCCTTTAGTAAAGCTGGTGTAATTTGGAAACCTATTAATATTAAATACTAAAATAAAATAACAAGAGTTCTTTGGCACCTTAAAGACTAACAGATTTATTTGGACATAAGCTTTCGTGGGCAGAAACCCACTTTGTCAGATGCATGATGTATGTGGACAGTGATTCTTTTGAGTTCAGGATTTCAAGGTCGCCATAATGGCCATGAGACTATCCCAGGTGGCTCTTGTTCCGGCTGGTCACATTCTTGATTCAGTATTTGGGCTGGGATTAGACACAGGCAAGGGGATATAGGCTCCAGTCTTGCAAACACTTAGTCACATGTTTAAAATTAAGCATGTGAGCAATCCCACTGAATTTGTAAACCAGCACTAAACATGCTCAGATTTAACTCTACTGTACACTCTGGGCACATGCCTGCCTGCTGCTTCTGAATGTTTTGCTGCAGCTGTTACTAGTGGGAAAAAGGAAAGTGCACAGTGAGCTATCGCAGAGCACCACATGAGTGTGGCATCATCATGCTAATAGCGTGAAACTGGTGAAGTCATGTGCTATTGATAAAACGATGTAATGGGCTATACACAAAGTACTGTCAAAATGCTCAGTGTGAACAACCTGATAAATAAAGATTTTTCCATCTAATCTATTTGTTATAGTAACCTCAAAGGTTTATTATAATAGGTGTAGAATTTGCACCTGGAAATGTTGTTATTTTTCAAGTTGACTGTTCCTTGTAAGTAGGGTATTTCCCTGGCAGTATGTGACATCAGCAATCTGTTATCTGGTTTATTTATTTCTGTGTAGAGTTTAAGATGTTGGTACTGACTTATGAAGCCCCAAATGAGTTGGTATTTGCCTACTGGAGAGACCATCTTTCTTCCTGTGCAATGTTGCCACGGCTGTAGTCAGCAAAGGCACTCAAGCTGGAGCCTTTCAGTTTAAAAGAGTAGGCCTGTCATTAGGGTAACTTCCAACAAGGGCTCTTGGCTTTAGAATTGGCTCTTCCCCACCATGTTTTGAAATACCCCAAAGCTGTTGACCTTCAGGGTATCTTAGAGAGCCTATCTAGCTTTTTGGGCAGGGATGGAGACTATGCAGTGTTTGAATATGATTCTTATTATTAGCACTGTGGATAAGGAGATGCTGCTAGTTATAATCTTGTTTACACAATTATATGTATAAAATACATAAAAGTTCATAGAGCCTTGGATAGATGATATTGTTAGAAAACCAAAATCAACCATGCAATAAAATCCATTACCCAACGTACTTCTGCAGTGATGTCTTGTGCACACAATAAGTACTTGTGCATTTTGAGCAACTCTGTCATTGCACAAAACTCTGAAAATTTTCCCCAAAAGAACTAAATCATGATAGTATCATGATAGTTCTGTCTTAATGTCCAGACCAAGGATTCCAATAAGCACTTGAATGTTAAGATATTTTTCTGAAATTCCAAATGGTTTAAAATTTGTGCCTTATCAATATTTAAACATATTTTGTAAAATTCTTCTCAGTTTTTCATCTCTTATTTGTAAGCAACAACAGAGATTATTATTTTAGAAGAGATTATGAAATATTTGTTTTACTTTGTGTAAGTAATGAAGCCTGAAGCAGAAGTTGACCATAACAGATGCCATATTTGAGTACAAGCTTAGAATGAAGCTGTTGATATCAGTAAAATGACTAAAGGTCTTAAGCCCTCAGCATTTTTTAAAACTTATTAATTTGAATTCTCTACAAGACATTCTATAATGCAGCGAAGCATTGCATAAATAAAACATTACAACTTATAAACACAGTACTAAGGAAAATATTATAGCCTACTATTATTTACTCAAATAAAATGTATTATATTCAGACTTCTGTGTTCTTCTCCTAGTAATAGTGTATGGACGAGGGAAAATCAGTACATTACCACATAAATGTGGTGTATGTGTTGTGCAGAGGTGAAAGATGACTATGCAGTAGTATCCTCCCTTGGACGTATTACCTTTCAACTCTCAATGGTCCCAGAGCTTGGGCTCCAGTTCATGCCTGAATGTCTACATCACAATTAGACAATTGGGCCCCTAAGCCCATGCCCTGCGAGTCTGGGGCAGCTGATGTGGGCCAGCCACAGGTGTTTAATTGCAGTATTGATACACCTTCTGTGGCTCCAATGTGTGCACAAAAGCAACAGTGTTCATGGGGGAGGAATTGAGGTTCAGTCAGCACAGCATGTTCCTATGTAAAAGCAGTGTAACATTCCTTCCCTGGCTCTGACACTAGGAATGGAGGGATAAACATGCTGCTGCTGGTGGTTCAGACAGTGGCAGGATGACAGATGCTTGCTAGCTAGGTCTAGAGGAAGGGACAGGAGGAGTGTGTGAACTGGAATGAAGATGGCCTGAAAGCTATCAAGTTTTTCACAGCTAAATCCATGAGAATAGTTGGCTTCTTTGAGAATTGATTACCATGGCCTACATGCACAATTGCACCGAGGCTGGAGAGAGTAGAGTGGAACTAGCCCAGAAGCTGTATATATTAGCCAGCAGGTCCTCCCCTTTTCTTCAGTTCTATGGAGTATATGGGTTTGTTAAGAAACGTGCTTAGTCACATCAACAGTCTTAAAAAATGCTGGCGTTTGAACAGTCTGTGAATGTTTTTATATTTAATATAAACACTACTACTGAAAAGGAAATATTTACCCATGTTATGGGTAATCAATTGTATAATATATTTATAGTAAGAAATGATAATGAGGTGTGTGTTATTTCACTATAAACACAATATCTAGATAAAGTGTGTATTTTTTAATAATAGTAGGACCTGATTCGGGACAACATTTAAGTCCATGTCTATTCAGGAAAGCATTACTGAATGTGTAGGACTTACGCATATGTTTAAACACCCCATCTTAATGGGGATATCTTCTTGAATTGGGATCATAGAGATTGCACCTGAATAGAAAAAACAAATGTGCTATCTTTTTACCTGTGTATATATTTTTCAGCATATTATGAATGTATCTACAGAATGTTGGTATTCTCATTATTGTATTAATTATGACCCACACACTCACTCATAGAAAGGAAAAAAGAGAGGACCACCGTGGTCACTATGACCCTGGTTACTGAAGTGACAGATGATAATCTTCCTAACTCTCAGCTACTCTTTTATGAAAGCAAAACTATAAAGACATTAAAAAAAAGAAAAGAAAAAAAAAGTAATGGTTTAAATGTGCAAATTATAACCTTTTGCAAAGGGAAATTGTAATGTTTTCCAAAGCCTTGCTTATACATTACTTCCTATTAGAAGCAAGCATTAAATCACTGATATACTGTAGCCACTTCATTACTTTAATATTTTTCACAAACAAAAAAGAGATTTACATGCCTTACTACTACTTCAGATGCATACATCCAAAATTTAGATCCTCAAAACCACCACTCAGGTGCCACCTAAATCTGTAGGTATCTAAATTTCCATTGATAAAGTTCTCTAGGTCAGTGTTTCTCAACCTTTTAAGAACCAAGTACCCCCTACCTTCTGAAAATTCGAATAAGTACCCCAACACTCAATTTTCCATGGGATTTTATATTTACAGACTAATGTGAGCCATATGTTGGAAGAAGGGCTGAGTATATAAGGCTGTGATATGACAGATGTCAGGTCTAGTGTGGGTAGGGTTACCACCTTTACACCAGGGGTGCACAACTCAAGTATGTACCTGGGCTAGAGGTGATGTTGGCCAAAGCTAGGAGGCTTTGAGCGGCATGCCAATGCTGGGGAATATAAAGTACCGCGCCAGATTTTTTGCCATAGATTTGAGAGGAAGAAGGTGTGAGAGAGAGACAGGGAAGAAGGGTAACTGGTAAAATCTGGAGCTGTCATAGAGCAGTGAAATTGACAAGTTTTCTGGGCACCGGGCTTGGAGCCAGGGAGGGGGGCCGCCACCTGAGCAAGTTGCAGATAGCTGCTGCCTGGCTGCCAGCCCAGGAGGTGGGTGACTGCCACCCAATCCGAGCTGGGGCAGGGGAGGCTTTCACATCAGCTGGGACCCAGGGATGTGGACAGGCGGCTGCTGCCCATCTTCAAGCCAGGGTGCAGGAGGCTGTCCCTCGGCTCGGAGCTGGGGCACAGGTGGCTGCCACTCAGTTGCGAGCCCAGCTCATGAGATGCAGGAGACTGCCACCAGGCTCCCATTGGGAGCTGTGACCCAGCGGGAAGCAGGGGGCTTTCTGCCCGCCTCCCAGCTCGGAGCTAGGACCTGACAGGAAGCGGGCGGCTGCCGCGTGCCTTCCCCAAAAGCCGGCGGCTGCTGCCTGCCTCCCAACTGGGAGCTATGACTGGGAGGGAAGCCGAAGCTGCCACCCACCTTCCCCAGAAGCCGGGGCCTGCCACATGCCTCCCAGCTGGAAGCTGGGACCAGGTGGGAAGCGGGCTGCTGCCGCCTGGCTTCCCCAGAAGTTCACAGCTGCCACGCATCTCCCTTTCACTCTTTTTCCCTGGGTATCCCCTGCCTGTGTCTTGCGTACGCGTATCACAGGTTGAGAAACCATTCTCTAGGTGCCTAAAAATGTGCTCGTGAGCATGTGCACAACTGCCTCAGTCTAAGCACGTGGGTACCTAGTTCACATAAAAATACCAGCTGGATCCTCAAACTACACATTCCACACCTATCTTGCCTGCAGGACTCAATTTGGTAGGTGGCTTCTGTAACTGCCTACCTGACTGGACCCCACACAAAACAATAGAGAAGGAGATACTGGTACCTCCCTCTCTTCTTATAATTTTTAATCCAGGGGTTAGAGCACTCACCAGAATGTAGAGTACCAGGTTCAATTCCCCCCTCTGCCTGATTTGTGGCAGAGATTTGAATTTAGCTCTCCCCCTTGCTAGAAGAGGGTCCTAAACCAGTGGGCCTACAGGGCATGCTGGTGGGGCATGAATTTCTCAATCTCTCCTATTAAAACTGTGCCACTGTGTATAAATAATTAAATTGTCATTGGGCCACAGAGTAAAGTGAGAATGATGCTATTGCCCAGTGGTTAGCACACACCCCTGTGATGTGAGCAATCCAAGGCCAACTCCCCTTGCTCAAATCCATATTTAATTTTTTAGATACAGTGCAACAGTTCCAACAGGAGAAACTGAGAACACTCTACTCCAGAATATCCCATAGCCCAGTGGTTTGGATGCCCTCTTAGGAGATGGTGCACTCAAGTCCTGCCTCCACATTAAGCAGAGCAGGGAATTGAACTCTTATCTCCCATGTCTTGTTGAGTGCTCTAACCATTGGGTTAAAGGATGTGTATTTTCCTCCTCAGCTCTCTGTGAGAAAGGGCAAAGGCATCTAACTCCAAGAGAGAGTGCACAGCCGTGAATCCCAAGCAAAGGATGGAACCTCCTGCCACCCCAGACTTAGGAATCAAAGTCCCTTTGAGTGCCATGACATAGGACCCACCTTTCTTCTCAGTATTTCATATTGGCTAGTGTAAGCAGCTCCCCGATCAGCTTGCTGTCTTTTATGGATTACATTCTTGGGTGCACATTTTCCCCATGCATTTCACAGGGAGCCTAGCTCAGGACAGTGGATTCACTAGGCTGCAGGATTCCTAAACTTTGTGTATAAGTCTCTCTTGCGGATCTAACCCTTTGTGCTTTCATATAAGGGAACAGTAAATACCTTTCACTTCACTCTTCAATGACCATGAAAAATGTGATGTTTTAGTAACAGTGACATGTAAGCAATTTTCAGTGCATCCACAGACTTCCACATAATAAAAGTCACAGGTATGGCACTGATGACACAGTAAAATGCTTTTGACATTAGCAGAGAAGCATTTTTGATATATAGTGACAAAAGTTTTATATAGGGCCAAATTTATCTCTCATGGAGTTTCACTAATGTTAATAAATTACACCAGAGATTAATTTGGTGGTCCATTATCTTTCGTCTATCTAGTGTATTTTTTTTAAAAAACCCAGATATATATAAAAATAACCAAGGAAAGATAGATATTAACTTTAAACCTTATAGCACTATCATAGAAGAGTAATTTTTCCACTTGTAATATTACAAGGTGCTATATTAATTGTCACTGTTTTAAAAAAATCAATATTTATCACTCTATGTCTTTAGAAATACTGTAGTGCTGTGCATAGCACAGGAGGTAGCTGCTGTAACTTAGATACCATAAGTTTGATAAATGCTTGCTTCTTCACAATGACCGGTGTTATCTAATGCAGAGTGCACAATTTTCTGGATAATCTTTTATTGTACTGTCTGTGTCTTCTGACTTACTTAACAGTTATGATCGTTTTCAAGACAATGAAAAATCTAAGGGTATCCTAATAGCTTAGTGACAGACTTGACTTTGATTTCCAATCCCTTGCTTCTTAGGCAAGAAGTGATTGAAAGCATTGGGGAGAAATTGCATTCAGTCTCTTGGATCAGTGAACAGTGGCACATCTGGCAACTAAGAAGCTCTCATATGCTCAGGGAACAGCAGCTAATCTTCAAATGGAAGAATGGTGGCAGTGAGATAAGGCCTTGAAAGAGGAGGTTTAAGATAAAATTGTGGAAAAAATGGTGAGAACTTCAGCACACTTATGGTGACTCATCAACGAAGGGGTAAAAATAAAAAAATCAGTTTTTTCAGGTTTCTCGTTTAACAAAGTAATTTTTCTGGAGTATATTTAAGTGTGCATATTAAATCTCTCCACCATTTCTGGCAACATTGTTAAAATCAATTAAATATTTTGAAAGGTTCTTGGAGAAAGAAAAGAAGAGATTTAAGGCAATACAGTCAATGGGACTATCAGTTTTGAGCCTCAAGGTAGGTAGATTTAAGTTTTGGTATTAAGTCAGAAGCTCAAAAATACATATCAAGTGAAGCTAGAATTCATCAGTTTCCAAACTCTGTTAGCACTTTTAGTAAGTGCACCATTTCCAGTACTCTAGCCCCTTGCTATTTGTTTATGTGCCAGCATATGTGTCAGACAGAACATGCTTGTTTCTCCACTGCCTTGCATTTTGTACAGACAACTACACCTGGCAAAGTGAGAGTAAACCCTACCAGGGTAGAGCTTTGCCCAGGTATAAATGACTACACAAGGTGCAAGACAGTGAGGAAACAGGACCTATAAAGAAATGGATGTGTAAGGGAAATTTGAAGTGTGATAAAACTCCACCAGGCTTTGTTTATTGATTCAGTTTTATAATGTGAAGATTTCCCATAAGATGAAGCAAATGAACTCTGTAATATGTATTAAAAATGAATGGCACTAGCTGAACTGATGCTTCCTATCTAATTACTTCTATATTGTTTAACATAGTATTTTTGGGGAAAAAAGCATAATTAAACTTAAATAGTTTCCTTCTCTTTAATGTGGTTTGTTTATATCTACATAGGAATGATTCTTTTTAACAGGGATTCTGTATAATGCAGAAAAAAGATAATCTATATGAAGTTGTTCTTTGCAACTTGAATATGGGAATAATAGATTCCTTCAATAGCATAGCTCATTCCTGGTTACATTAAAATTTCACTAGAGGTGCTAATCTTGCAGTTTAGTTTTATATAGTACCTTCCATATTCTGGGCACTACAAACCACTTTGCTTCTGGTGAAGGATTAAAATATTGGAAAATTTCTCAGCATAATGAAGTATTATTAAGAAGGTGAGGTGGAAATTGGAATGGTATTTGGCATGTACATATTCATGAACTACAAGATTTTAGATATGTAGTGATTGTGACAGGTTAGGAGAACCGATTGTTATAATAGAACCTGGTCAAAACAAACCTTCTAACAGTTGGAGATTTAAACTAAGAGTTCAAAGTCTTCCTAACTAGCATGGAGTAAAAGTACATGTATCTTATGTGAATATAATATAAGTGGCATATGAACATGACTCCCTTGTTCCCTAGGGGAAGGTGAACCACTACTTGTTGCCTGGTTGGTGTCTTCTTTCTTTCTTTCTTTCTACAGTGGCAGGGTGAAAGTGATATAGAAAAGGAGACAATAATGCAAGTGAGTATGGAATGAAGAGGTAAACGGAATGAGAGAGAAGTAGATGGATTGAGTAAAGAATTTAGATTAGTGGTAGAGGAAAATCAGATCAATTATGTGCTGAGGTAATTACAGTAGAACCTCAGAGTTACGAACACCAGAGTTAGGAATTTGACCAGTCAACCAGACACCTCATTTGGAACCAGAAGTACACAATCAGGCAGCTGCAGAGACCGAGAGAGAAAGAGAAAGAAAAGTAAATACAGTACAGTACTGTGTTAAACAGAAACTGCTAAAAAAATAAAGGGAAAGCAGCATTTTTCTTCTGCATAGTAGTGTTTCAAAGCTGTATTAAGTTTATGTTCAGTTGTAAACTTTTGAAAGAACAACCATAATGTTTTGTTCAGAGTTACGAATATTTCAGAGTTACGAAAAACCTCCGGAAACCTTTCCGGAGGTTGTTTGCAACTCTGACGTTCTACTATATCTAATTTGCTGCAGCCCAATGTAACTATATCTCTTTCATGGACAGATTACTTGACAATCCCTGCATTTAGGACATGCAGATATGGTCTTTCCTCTGCTCAGGAGAAGAGTGTTGACCTCTTCCTAACGAAGCACAAGACATGTTCTATATATTCTGTCACTGTGATGCCTATAGAAATAATAAATTGAGTATATTGCAGTCTAGAATGTATATATGGTTCATATTGCAAATGTTGAAAATGAATTGTATGTGGAAGTTATTATTTAACATTGGTATTGCACCTCAAGACAATAACCAATCTGGCCCTTACTGTGCTATTGTACAAACCATATAACAAATGGTCTATGCTCCAAAGAGCTTAAAATTTAAAGACTGTCTCATGATTTTGGAGGATGTGGGGAAGAATATAAGAGCAAAGCTGAGATTGTCTGTTATACATTGAGGCTGCTCTAATATACATTGAGATTTTTTAAAGTGTAATCTTAACTTTCCATTTCCTGGCACTCAGGTTTGATTTAAAAAAAAAAAGACAGCATTTTATTACATTTTTCCTTTGTTAATGATACATATTTACAACTTTAATGATTTTGTTTGGGAATAAAGGATTCTATTCTGATTGAATGACCATACAGTTGATTTTTGACAGGGAAGATATTCATTTACATAATCTAGTAGTTTTATCTAAAAGGTATATGGGGGAGCAGGAAGACAAGACTATATCAATGAAATAAAAGATCACAAATATTATGGGTTCTAGCAATTCTATTATAACTAATTATCTTCTATTGCTTATATTCTTTGCTAAATTTTAATTGTTTGGGTTGAAATTTTCTAGATATGGTCTTGCCCTTGGTTTTAATGTCTTTTTTTAAAGTTTTAGCAGAAAATTGTGGAGTTTTTTCTGACAGCAAGTGAAGTGAAAAATAGGTAGTTTTAACAATCTTAACCAATCTTTCCAGTTTAAGGGTTTGCAGCAGAACTTGAAATGTGTCAGACAGTTCAGTGGTGAGAGAGGTACCTTTTGTTGTCCCTGTGAAAATTCACCCAGATTTTGCTAAATTACACGTTAAAACCACTGTTTGCATGCAAGAGAGCCTGTTAGTCACTTACTCCTAAACTCTCTGAACATTCTGTCTGCATTCCACATCCTTCTCAGTCCTAATGAGTTTCTTACATCATTCTGAAGCAGCCATATAGAGAAAATATATCCTGCTCCTGTATCTGACCTCAGGAAAGATGCATTGGGCAAGACCTTAGGTTCTCAACTCTGCTTTCCTACTGACTGATGTTAATAAGTCTATGCCTTCACAATCCTTAGAACTGAGCCAAGCCTCAGCTCCCTAATTAAGGAAGAAACACGACTCAGCCCTCCTTGTCTCTCTCTCCATTTCACAGTAAACTCCATCCCATACACTGAATGAAGCAGGGGTCCTGTGAAAAAAATAGAATCTGATTATGTAATTAAAGACTGTACCATAATGTATATACACAGGGGAGCTAAATTATAGTCACAAAGACAATTCTGGTATTACCTTTTCAGTGACTTTGCAACCTTAATAAGATCTGAAGAGAAACCAATACCAGCTTAAGTATTTGTATGTATACATAAATTAGATTTTGACCATTCACAAAATCCTGACTTCTGATGCCATTATCTTTATGACTCACTCCACAAATCATACAATGAAAGATAAATTCAACTTGTCTTATGGTTCGATTATTTTATAGCTTTGAGTTTTGATTTTAACCTTTATGCCAGAGACCAAAAAATATGTCCCCATCTTGTAAGTCAGTCCGTCAATGCCACTACTCTGTCAGAATGTCCACCCATCTTAAACCAAGTTACACTACACTAAGTAAATGTCTCTATATCACTATCTGAATAACCCAACTAGTGAAAGAACCTAATTTGCTCTTTCAAAAAACTGAAGGACTGACTTCTCAACTGCCTATAGTTTAGCGTTCTGGAAGTATTTCTGTATCCATACATCCTGTCAGACTTTTATTCCACCTTCTTCTCCCTCCAGGAGAAAGAGAAAGAGAGAGAGAGGGAGGATGCCAGATGCCAGTTTCCTTCAATCTTATCATGAGCAGGAGTTTTCTGTCTTGCTTAACTTTGTGACCAGAGACAGTCCCACATTTCTTTGTGGGTTCTAAGATGGCTAGGATACAATGGACATATTCATTTGTAAATTGATGTAAATAAAAATCATCCACATATAAGAAGGCTTTAGATCTTCCAATGGCCAGCTATAATTCCTGATTTTGGCAATTTGCTTTCTAATAGCTTTGATCAAAGGTTCAGGAGCCAGAGGAAACATCACAGGAGATGAAGTGTAGACCTGTCTTGTAAAATATAATATATTAATTTAACCTTTTACAATATTATATATGCTTATTGCAAGCATATAAGATTATGTATTTGCTTATTATGACCTCTATTAATTGGCCAACCCTACTGATCTGAGTGCTGATGCATTACACTAAATAGTCACTGAAGCCACTCAAAGAGGTAATATAATTCAGAGCAACTGAACCCCATTGCTAGGTAACAAAATCTTGGAATAGTTGCAGCTCTTGGAAAAAGAAATGTCTTCTCAAATTATCCACTGATATCCTCCACTCTTTGAAACCAACTGGATCAAATTGTATAACAGAGGGCATTAGGCTTCCTAAACTCATAAAAAAGTCTTTAGCCATTAGCTCCCAATCTACATTTATTAGAGATTTTAGCATTATTTTGCATTTGCTAACCCAGCCTTCCTGATATTATCATGGCATTAGACATGCTGTGCAGCAACTCTCCACTTTCATGAATCACATTAAATAACCTGATGGGAATAATGTTGCATCAAGCTATATAGAATGGATCTGATTTGGTTTAGATATTTCATTTAGATGAGTGATAGGCACAAGTGTAGTGAACTACTTGTCATTAAAACATTTCCTCAGGAATTTCTGTAAGGAGGGTTAACTGGTAAGTAAAAATCAAGGGCTTGATGATCCCCTAAGTACTCTTTGACATGCTTGTTATATCTTGGCATCCTAGTCATCAAGGGATTCCTTTTAAACTTCCCCTTTATAACTATGAAACAGTACTACATGAATGTGTGCTCAAGCTCATAAATGTACTATGCTGCACCTTGAGGCATCCTTGAAGGACCTTAGTCAGTCAGTATTCTAAATTTTAATTCAGACACACGACCATTAGTGTGCACTAATCGTTCCTAAACGGTAGTCTAATAATTAGAAAAGGGAACTAAAAGAGACCAAACCCTTTCCTGCTCTGAGTTCTATTCCCAGCTCTGTGCTACTGTGAGCCTCGAACAAGTCATTTTAAACTTCTGTTTCTCAGTTTCTCCATTTATAAAATGGGGATAATACTGACCTACACCCCCACAGGAGTAGTGAGGGACTCGGATTTGTGTTTCTGAAGCTCTGGGATTTTAGGGTGTGAGCCACTTTATTACTGCAAAATACTATTTTGTAAACCGACGGATACAAAAACTCTACAACTCTATCAATCACTCCACTCAGTGCCTATATCTTGCTAGTATCCTGGCTGTGGATGATCTTTGTGTTACCTAACCACAATGGGCATGTTCCAACAGGGAAAGGCAATTTGCCTCCCTCTCACTCACCCCAATATATTTCCTTGCTTGTATGGGTTCAAATAACAAATATAAGCTTTTGTGTCTTTAATTCCCTGGTTTCTAGATTGAAACTTTAATACACTTTGCTGTAAAATAATAACAGCTTAATTGTCTCCTCTCCGCCTTTGCTTATTCAGAATGAAACTTGCCCTTTAACATCACAGTGGCTTCAGATCGAATTTAGCAGGTTAATCTACAGCTTCTTCACGGCTCTTCGCCCCCGGGGACCTAGATTATTAAAACCGAACAAACCTGCTCTCTGGGGGGGAGAGAGAGGAAGAATCCGGCACGTGTGTTATTGGATACTGCTGCAACAATCAACCTGCAATTCATCTGATGAGTTTCACCTGCCGCTGATCTCGCCAAACCTTTGCAGGGGGTTAGTTTTTTTTTTTGCCCCCGGTGGGGAATGCATCCTCGTAAATAAGTGCTAGGAAAGGTGAAGAAGACAACCAATTGCCCCTGTGGTGGGCACTTCTCAGCTGGGAAAGGCCAAGGCCAGGTGGAGCTTTTCGAGCTAGGGGAAGCGGTGGGAGAGTGTTAAGCTTTGCTTCCCTTCGCTGGTGTGGGGTAAAATCGCCGCGAGCCGCCAAAAGCGCTTTCCCTGCTCCGGTAGGTAGGGGAACGTGCTACAGAGGAGATAGCAGGGCTGCCTGGGTCACGCTCTCGTCTCCCCTGCCACCGGCTGGGGAAAGAATTGGGCGAGGGGAGCGGAGCAGGAGGGAAGAGCGACTGGGTCTGAGCCAGCTGCTACCCCCGGTCTCTTGGCAACCTACTGACAAGCGCAACCTGTGCTGCTGTGGTAGTCGGCGCGCGGCACCGAAGCCGGGAAGGGGAGCGGCGCGCGGCTCCTCCAGCCCCAGCGGCGACCCCCGCCGCCTCAGGGCTGCGGCTCGGCGCCCGGCGGGAAAGAGGCGTGCAGCCGCAGGCGCGGACAGCTGCGGGGAGGGGAGGAGAGGGGCGAGCCGTGCTGGCAGGCGGAGGGCGGCGGCGCCCCAACCCGGCCGCGCCAGGAGAGCGAACTTGGCTGGAGGATGGGGAAGACGTGGAGGAGCCCGAGCGAGGCGGAGAAAGGCTGCTCCGACCAGGAGGAAGCGAGCAGGAGACGGAGCAGGAGCGCGAGTCGGGGGAGGTTTGCTGAGTCCTGGAAAAGGTTAAGCTCGAGGCAGGGCTCCACCAAGCGAGCCGGGCTCGCCTCCCAGCAGGCACCGGTAAGTGCAGGAGCCGCGGCAAGGCGGCTTCCCTCTTGGCCTTGAGCTGCCTGAAGTTGTCGGCCCCCGAGGGCATTCCTCTCCGCGGGGCGTTCGCGGGCCTCCCCTGGGCGCAGTTAGCGGCCGCTGGGGCGGGGCGGGGCGAGGCTTTTCTCTGTGGAAGTGGATTCGGCCACATCTGCCAGGTGTGGCCAGCCCCCGGCTCACTGGAGCGGCAGCTGTCCGCGTCGGTGCTGGGGTCCTGGCTGTAAAGTGTGGGAGAGCCGGCAGGGGAACGCATCTCCCGGCTCCTGGGCCGGTGAACGCTGCGGGGAGGAAGACTCCCGAGTGTCTGACCACTGTTGTTTTGACTCTTGTCCTGGCCAAACCCTGACTTGCTTGCGAACCTGTCCGTGTGCGTCCGCGGGAACATCGCGGCGGGCTGGCGGGGCTGCTACCCCCACTGTCCGCTCAACCCCCACCTCCCGTGTGTGCACCCACTCCTTGTCCTCTCACTTGTTGCAACAGAAGCTTTCCGAACGATCTGAATCTCAGCCGTGCCTAAGGTAGTGTCTCAATCGTTGCTTGGGGTTCTCTTCCCCCCCCCCCTCCCTTCCCTAACACCAATTACTGAAATTTAATGACCAGATACCTCCACCAACTGATGACGAAGAAAACTTACATTTTTTTTCCTTAAAAAATGCATCCTGCGCTCTGAATCTGATTAGAGAGCGGTACCAGGGAACCTCCTGTTGCTTGTACCTGCCTGAACTGAAAAGCGTCAAAATGCCTGCTTTGGTTGTACTGCTGATGGAACAGATTTACAGACCTCTGAATGGTCAAATAGCACCACCATAAACCGTGTCTTGTACCTAGTGGCATTTTCACATTACATTGTTAGACTTTTTCTATTCCATAATGTTCTGTAACTGCTGCAAGGACCATTCTTTTCTTCTGACAGCCATTAACACTCTTCTGAAAGTTTTGTCCTTTAAAATAATTGTAAATCCTCTTTATGAATGTATGAACTGTTGAACCGGCAGAGGGAAAACTGTATTTAACCCGACACACTATTTGAAGTGTTAACTTTGTATTTTTCCACAAATCCAGACTTTAATAGAGGTTAATAACAGCTGTTTGTTTCTTGCCTAATAACATTACTAGGTTGCTAATGATGACTTGTAAAGTAGATTACAGTCATTTATCAATTTAAATAGTGTATCTGAAAGTACATATCAGATATTAGTGTGGGTGGGGGGGTGTTTCTTTGTTTTTTGTTTTGTTTAAACAAAATGCACAGGGAAAGCCTATAAAGCTTTCTGGGTTGTTACAAGTTTGTTCTTATTTTACTTTGAGTACTACTGCTGTCGTCTTTTGCTTAGGAAAAATACCATCTGTTCTTATAAAAAACCTGTTGCTTCAGTTCTAAGGCTGTATATTTGATTTGATAGTAATTTATTTCAAACATATATGCAGACTTGTTAGTTGTCAAGTTGGAAGGAAAATATCCACAGGTTGAATACCTATGGGGGAAGAACAGAAGGGTGAAAAGACCTATGGTAGGAGGAGTGCCATGACAACCAGAAAACACTTGGAGAAGTAACAGTATTCTGATCTATGGAGAAAAGAAGCATTGCAGGCATTTGTGCCACTTGTGGAAAGTTAGCACTTTCATCTAATTTTTTTCTATTTTTAATAAAGGAACTGCGTCAGACTTGTTTTTCACAGCAGAAATCGTCTAAATCTAATGCTCAGTTAATAGTTCTATTATCAAGATATTTCATAAAAAATACTTTATTTTGAGGGATTGTTCCAATGTTGTCTTAAATACAAAACAAAATTGTCTTTTGTTCTTTAAAACAAAGATTGATTCCTATTTGTTGACCAACTTGAATTTGTCAAATGACAGACAAAATGTCATAGCACGGTCAAAACCATAGTACAATGTTAACTAATGTATGCACATTAACAAGGGGGGAGGGAAAAAGGGAAGGCAACTTTTTTTCCTTTACGGTCTTCATACATCAATTTTCCCCTTCCTCTCCTTCTTTTTCTTAAAATGACATTAAGGTGGCTTATTTTCTAATTCCAAGGTAAATAAAGTACACCATAGTTTAAGCTCCAGAAACTGTAGGGAAGGAAATGACAGTAAATGAGAGAATGATTCTAAATCTTTGTTCATTACTATCCACAAAACAAACAGGGCAAGTCAGCGGCTGTTTTTTTACAACATATCTCCCTTGTATGTGATACAGTGTAGAGTATAATCTCATAAAATCTATTTGAGAATGTTAACTTTCTACAGACCATGTTTAGAACATATTAGCCAATGTGTGTGCATGCTGGAAATATAGATAGAAAAAACAAACATTGAACTGGAGCTGTGTTTCTTTAAACAAGCTAGACTCAACAAACATGGTTTCCCATGCTTTAGAAAGATGAATGCAAACTGGAACAGGTGCAGAGAAGGGCTACTAGGATGATCCGAGGAATGGAAAATCTGCCTTATGAGAGGACACTCAAAGAGCTTGGCTTGTTTAGCCAAACCAAAAGAAGGCTGAGGAGATAAGAGTTATATAAATAAGTGCCACTCCCTCCCTGCAATTTATCCCTTTGATGTAGAGAGAGAGAAGAACAAATGGCTATAAACTGGCCACCAACAAGTTCTAGGCTTGAAATTAGGCAAAGGTTTCTCTCCATCAGAGGAGTGAGGTTCTGGAATAGTCTTCCAAGGGGAGCAGTAGGGGCAGAAAAAAAAATCTAACTGGATTCAAGACTGAGCTTTGATCAAGTTTGTGGAGAAGATGGTGGTAAGATGGGACTGCCAATAATGGCATGTGGGCCCATGGGCGACAGCCAGTAACAAAAATCCCCAACTGCTGGAAATGGGACACTAGATGGGAAGGACTCTGAGTTACTACAGAGAATTCTTTCCCAGGTGTCTGCCTGGTGGGTCTTGCCCACATACTCAGGGCCTAAGTGATCACAATATTTGGGGTTGGGAAGGAATTTCCTCCTGGGTCAGATAGGCAAAAAACCCCAGGATTTCTGCCATCCTCTGGGTCACTTCACTTGCAGGTTTAAACTAGAGTTAAATGATGAATTCTCTGTAACTTGAAGACTTTTAAAGCATGATATGAGGACTTCAGTAATGCAGCCAGAGGTTAGGGGGCTATTTCAGTCTATGCAGGAGGTCACACTAAATGATCATGATGATCTCTTCTGACCTTTAAAGGATTTTGGTTTAGACTCAGACTTTATTTTTCTCAAAATTTGGATCTCTTCGCAGACTGGAACTTTGACCTGGGCTCATCTGTGTTTCAAAAATTTCTCTTCCTATCTCTGACTTTATCCCCAACTGCCTTGCCTCTTGTGTATTCATTATATTTGTTCAACAAGGGTGTATAATTCTCATTCTGTGTAAAGACTATACAGGTGCAAGGCAGTGGAGAATCAAGTCCAACATTCTATTAGTAATCTGCAACCCACAAAGGGTTTTTATAATCTTTCATGATACTGTTCATATTCATAGTTACACTTGCAGGATGAACAAATAACGTAGAGCACATTTTATGTAAATTTTAAAGGGTTAAATAGTTCACAGTGAGGTAATTTAGACGTGAAAGTACTATACATTCTAATGCTTGCATCAGAAGCCTTAGCCCTGGCAATATTTAATGTAAATGAAAAGCTTTGTAGCTCAGACTTCTGCCTTAAATGTTAAAAATTAATGTTAAGTCCAGATGAAATCTACTGTTCCTCCCAAACACCTTTAGATATGTATTCTTTGCCCTGGTCTCCTCACTTGCACCATATAATCAACCCATTGTGACTGTGGAAATCAATCTCATACCTTCAAGGTGGTGATTTCAGATATCCAGTAACTAGTATAGGTAAGGAATAGAACTTTGGCATCCCATTTTATAGCCAGAAGTATTGGCAAAATGAGAGATGCTTCCATTAAACCACTTGTACATTACACTGCTTGAAGTGTGTTTGTCATGGGTACGCTAGTAAGAATAAGTAACACTCTTTTTTTATTTGAATTTGTTTTTATTCTAATGGAAGGTGGCTTGGCTATTTGCCCAGAAATGTCAGAACATGCAGCTAACACCCAACAGAACCTTCTTTCCTCTTTAAAAGAGAATATCCATGACAGGTGTGGCAGATGTCATCTTGTCCCTCTATCAACTGCCTGACTGTTTACTGAGTAAAAATGTTGTGTTCTGGGATTCTGAGCTCCCTGCTCATGAGTAGCATTCACACACAATACTCTGTTTGTTTGGGCAAGATTTTTTTTTTTTAAAATTGTTACACTACACCAGGGATTCTCAAACTGGGAGTCATGACCCCTCGGGGTCATGAGGTTGTTATGTGGTGGTTGTGAGTTGCCCAGCTCTGAAGGCACCACCTTTGCCAGGAACAGTGTAGAAGTAAGGGTGGCTAAGAATGGGGTGCTAAGTCTGCTGTAAAAAGTGATATTGACCGTTTCTTTGCTCCCCCAGTATTAAACAGTAACTATTTTTGAAAACTTTTCTGCTTATAACAATTTGATAGCGTGTTTTAGTCTTAATTTAAAAGCACTGGAAAAGGTAACTTCATTTTAAATAGGGCTATAAATTTAGCCTTTAAAATATTAAATATAAACAATGTAATTTTAATTTACAAGGGGGGGATCTCACTCAGAGGCTTGCTGTGTGAAAGGGGTCACCAACACAAAGTTTGAGAACCACTGCACTACACTTTGTCTACAGGTGCAGCCAAAGTTTAAAAGACTTTCTTTGACTTTCTAATTATGCTACAGGAAAAGTCAGTTATAGACAAGTTTTAGACCTTATACAAGTTGTATTTCCAGTACCTTTATTGCATGCCCTAAGGCTGAGACTTGAAGGAAAGCCACCCAGTAAACTTGTACTGAAGCTTCTGAGACATGTTGATGGATAGGCCTTCAAAGATACTATATTATAGACCTTTAATGTTAAGTGTAGAAAAATATGCAAATGGAGATACCTGAGTTAAAATAACTCAGCAGTATAACCTGAAGTTACTGGCTGCATCGATTTTTGCCTTCACTTCCCACTTTGATAAATGCCTCCCAAAACAATGGACTTTATCATGACTGCCCTACTAGAAAAATTAATTATAACATAACACCACCACCTTCCTCCCCCCTCTCCTCCCCCCCCCCCCACACAAAACAAAAAAACCCCACAAAAAACTATGCCTTGGTGCTAGAACATATCTGTGCTTATGTCTGTCTGCTCTTTTTTTAGATCATCCCCCCCCCCCCGCCCCTCCCAACAACCTCCAGCTCTCTGCCATAACTTGCTTGAAAATAACCAGTTTTTCTGGATGTGCAGCAGGCTTGTGGGGCAGATGACTTTTGTAGTTTGATACTTTTATGTGGCTTTCCGTGCTCTTGCATCTATTGTCGAGTGCATTCTTTAGTGAGCTGGTCTTGCCTATTGCTCGCATTCTTTGTTCTGAAATAACTGTCAGCCTCTATTTTCATCTTTTCAGTATAACACTTTGTCATCACACCCCAATCAACTCCATCTCCTCCTCCTTTTGTCTTAGCCTGCTACAGTCTTCTTGCAATATAACTTAATGGGAGAGGACACCACTGTCCATGCCCCTTTTATCTAAGATCATAAGTTGGGTGGCAGTTTAGGGCTGTTCAGAGGGAACTGATTTGTAGACACAAATTCTTCAGCTGCCAAGGAGGGGTGCCAAGAGAGGCTCCAGAAACACCTTATCATGCACCTCACCTGCTTATGTAGTCCGGTGTGTTATACTGCCTTATATCAGGATGAAGTTGCATCAACAGATACAAAGTGTTTGGTCAGGAGCACTGCCTGGTGGAAATAGCCCTTGCATGGATATCAAAGATTTTTGGTTATTGTGCCCTTATCACCCGAAGAGATTTCAAGGTCCAGCATATTAAAGTCAACTTTAAACAATGCTTCTGTAGAGCCTCCTCACCGGTCAGTCCAGGTGGCTTCAATGACTGATCCTAATTATAGGTGTTAAATTGAGCTGGGTTTATTTAGTTTTTGTTTGCTGATCACTGGGAGTCTGGATTTTTCTTTCACAGCAAGGGAAAATTGACAAGGATTACAACAAATTGTTGATGGGTATTATTGCTCCAGTTTACTTTATACAAGAATGCCTTAATAGAGCTGAAGCTCTCCAGTGTTTGCCTATAAACTGATTGATTTGATTAGATTCCAGCATCTTGTCACAGCATGATACATTTTAACTGTAGCTGACATCTCTAGCCATCAGTCTTCATTGTTTGGTTGTAGAATTCAGAGTAAGTATGAAACTTTTCAAATTGTGATAAGTAACCATTAGTAATTCTGTACCTCTGCTTTAATTTTATTAGTCCTTCCTCTTTGGATAGTGGCCTCTAATTTTTCTTTCCTTTGTGTGCATTGAGGTGTGTGGTTTTTGTTTTTTTTTTGTTTTTTTGTTTTGGTCAGGGTTTTTGGTGTTTTGATTGTGAGGAACAGTGAATGGGCCAGCCTTGGTTTTTGTGGGTGTGGGTGTTTTTTTTTTTTTTAAAAGGAAATTCCTCCACTTTAATATTGGTAGCTTCTAAAAAAAATAAAATAAAAATGGCTAAACCACAAAAGACACAAGCAGTGTGATCTAACCAATACTCAATACTGGCAGCTGTATAAAAATGAGAAAATGCATTCCATGTTTGTATAAAATAATAAATGTATGGGCAGAATCTGAAGAATGTAATTAGCTGTGGATGAAATCGTGACCTATTGAAGTCAATGGAAGTCTTGTCATTTTGGTGTTGAAATCCTGGCCCCATTGAAGTTATTCTAGATCATTAGACTCTGGTTACATGTGGTACAGCTGGCCTCTTATGACCAAAGTTAGTGTCAATACCAGGTGTTACCTTTGTATTGTGTAGTTAGTTATTTTTAACCCATTGTGAGTTGCACAGTGGGATTCTATTTTTGCAATAAAGTTAAATAAAAGTACAACCACTCAACTTTGATTATAACGCTTGAAACTTAAGCAATATGAAAAGATGTCTTTCCTCAGGATATATACAGTAGCACTAAGATGAAATAAAAATGTCAAGTGAGAAATATATAAGCACACAAAATATTTCTAGTTGGTGGGGAACAAATAACATTCAATTTTGAGCTGTCTTTCATTTTTATTGGAATCTTCAAACATAATATCTCCTATTCAACACCTGAGTGATCGAGTGAGTGCATCTGTCTGCTAGCTCAGGGCACTGCTAAGGTGTGGGTATATACAGCTGTGGTTTAGGGGATGCATAGGCTGGTTGAAACAGTCATCCAGTGGATAGGGCATGACACTAAGACATGGAAATAGAACATGTGCTTCTTCCAGCTTTGTCACTCGCCAGCTGGGTGATCTTGATAAAATCCCTTCCACTATTAGAGGCCTTTGTAGCCTCTCATGTAAAATAGGGATAATACTTGCTGCCTTTAAGAACTATGGATGAGAAATGCTACGTAAAACAGGTATTGTAATCTTTTGATATGTTATGTAAAATGTGAGGCATTCACAATGGTCTTCTAAAGATTGCAATAGTGTTAACCTAAGTGCCAATCTGGCAGAAAGAATTGACTTAATTTCATCAAAATAGAGGGTTTCATCAACCAAAACTTTTCACAGAAAGTGTTCATTTTTTGACTCCCCATTTTCCAAAGGGGCTCTCCTCCCTCCCTTCCCCCCCCCCGCCTCCCCCCCCCGAATCTGAATAAATATGACTGTTCAAATTTGTGGAATTTTCCTATTTTTGACTTGTTCCAACTTTTGCCAGTTTTGCTCTTTCAATTAAACTCTTTTTCTTGTCTCCTGACTTTTCCAGTGAGAACATGTAAATTGTAGATGGGGTCAGAACACTTTCCTCATATCTTTGAACTTTCCCATGTGGAAACTAGAATTTCTAGAGAGGGAAACTTTCTGAAAGGGAATTCTTGTGGGAAATCTGTCTTCCAGCCAGCTCTACCTATGTATATTGCTCAAGCTAGAATTTAGATAATTATGTTTTGCTTGTCTAAATTTTCTCTCTACAGTTTCAACTGAATGTAGTATGTTTCAGTTCATATCCTAAACAGTTGCTTGTTACCAAGTGCTATTAAGCAGCGGTTGTATTCTGCTCCAGAGATAGTTGACTTCCGTGGTGGGTGGAGTAATTTCTGTGTACTCTACATTATGTATATTGATTTATAAAGTTCTTTAGGATCCTTCAGCATGAAATTTTTGTAAAATGTGTGACATTATCACTTAGGTTATGAGCAGGTGTTTGCAGTCAGAGAAGAATGTTACTTAATATAACAGAAATATATAGAAAAAAGTGGTGGTACATAAATGTATTCAACACTTAGGTCAAATACCCCTACTCTCTAACTATGGAGGACCAAGACCCAGGAGAACAGGGGTTGCTGGAGTTGCAGAAGGGAGTGGGAGGTGGATATACAAGTTTTGTGCCATGAAAGCTCTTTCTATGTTGCTTCTCTGTGCTCAAGCAGTTTGGGGGACATGAGGGAACCATTCCACAAACTGGGAGGGAGTAATCTCAAGTTCCTGTAAAGATTCCTTGGACAGCATTCTGAACACTTGTCTTGTATGCTGGGTTACAATATTTGGCCCAAACAGGATGGTAAAAAGCTTGTTTTACACCCCCTTCCATTTGTATTCAGGATTTTAGTACACAATCTTTCTGATGACTTGACTTCAGTATACAGAAAGTGATCAGAAATGCAGTAAAGCCTCTGCGGGCAACATGATTGGCTTTGACTAGGGAGGAAAGGTGAGGACTAATGCTAGCTCAGCTGGATTAGCCTGTAATATAAAACACTAGTGGGGATTGCACATCGTGGGGATCAGATATGGATATGTGGTTCCCACTTTGTAAGACTAATTTTCATTTTGAAATGCTTAGCCTTGCTGTCCAAAATGTTGTTGCTTTGTTGTCATACTCTTAATTCTCTTTACTGGTAATGACCCTTGGTAATCCCTTGCAGAGGCAGCCTAAGGTACTAATCAGCATGCTGAATTTTGTAGATCACATCTCTTGTCATTCCTTTGTCTTTATTTAGATTTCATGAAAAAAAAGTATCTATTTTAATCTTGTTGGTTCATGGTAACTTTGACTGCTTTTGTTTGAAGTTGTTTTTAAAAAAAAAAAGGGGGGGGGGGCAAAAATCCCTTTCTTTTCTTTTAAATGTTCCTTTTTAGGTTTGCATGTATCCTGTTTTGAATTCCATCCAGTAGCAATTATCTAAACTTGAGAGGCTTTAAACCTCCTTTTTTGTGTGGCTAGGGGAGTAGGATTTGATGAGTAGTATAGAAATTTAGGCAAAAGTGCCTAAAAATGTCCAGTCTGTAGCTTAAAGCTTATAACATGCAGTGTTTAATATTGCAATATATACATTTCTGCTTTGAAATAAATGGAGAAATTTCCCCTTCTCATATGTATAGATTAGTAATGAAGCCAAAAGCAGTGCTTGTTAGTATTTAAACATTGACCTGTTCCTTAACATAGGAGCACGCATTTTGTTCAATTAGCAAACTGATGAATGTACTAAATGCTGAATAGGCAAGTCACATTTGTTTACTGGAAGCCAACAACATGAACAAATCTTTTCATGTGAACTAATTAATGACAGAGTTGCCTATAGTCTGGTCTGTATGTACAGCACTGGGTCTACCTTCTGTTTTTTAATATTAGTAGCAGCATAAATGAACTTGGTTACAAGCTGCAGATGAATTCTACATACTGCTGCTTTGCAGTGTGCAATTTATTTTAAGGCTTAATTATTATGACTGTGTGTTCTGTTTTTAAAAATAAGTTTCACAATGAAACTTGAAGTAGAAGAACTTACATGCATGCTTGGCCATTATTACTTTCTTTACAAGTGTTGTAAAGCTGTGTATGAATGCATGTTTTCTCCCTTCTGTTTTGATTCTGGAATAAAATAATCCCATGTTTCTAATGAACTAATCTGAAATGACTCTGCAACTACAATTTCAGACTATTCGGCCAAATTCTTTGATACATTCCCTCACCAACCCTTTTGAAGTTAATGGTTTAGATTCTGGTCTGAATAATTCCTGAAGGCTGTATTTCAATTGAGATTTGCTCCCTGTGCCACTGGGAGTATACATTTTGTCTTAAAGATTTCAGCAGGTTATATGGGATGTAAATCACTACAGAATCTAGATTTATGGTTTCCCTGCAGGATCAAAAGAGGGCTGAGGGAGGCAGGAAGACCTTGTTTTAACACACAGCTTTAGTTGCTTAAACTTCATTATTTTTCTTGCCATAAGTTTTTAATTCAACTGTTTGAAAATTCTCCCCAGTATGTCAGCGCCTCCTGGATGGATCTCGTATCATTTTTTTAAAAAAGAGGCTTAGTTCAATTGTCTAGGTCTAAATGAATTACTCCCCTTTTTGTTATTTCTGCAATGATATGATGATTTGGGCAAATACTAAAATGTCTTGTCTGCTCTGTTTAGTTGACATATTAAGAGGATGGATGAGAACTACACCCTTATAAAGGTGTCTGACTGAGAATCCAAAAATCAATAGATCTTGAAAATCTTGGCCCTTAGTTCAGCTGAGAACCTATGTCTGTGTACAGTGGGGAAACAGAGGCTTTGGATTAATGCCTATGGAACTATTGCATTAGTTGGATTGGAAGTCTCACTTCTGTAGTATCGAGATCTGTTATCTGGTTTGTCATCATACATCATATTTTCCTTGAAGGTATGTTAGGCTACTCTTTAAAAACAAATAATCTCCTGTTTCTGAAACATCCGAAATAAGGAATTTGAAGGGGGAGCAGGCACTTCTCACCATGCAAGATGTAAAGTGCACTTAAGGGGTTTAAGGTCTCATTTTTTAATTACAACTGGCATTTCTCAGTCTAATACCGGAGGACAGATCTTGCTTAAAAGTGACATGACTTGTGTTACTAGAAGCATGGGAGCCCAATCCCAGTAATTTGTAACTGGAGGTGACAAATTGGAGCCGTAATAGAGATTCAGATTACTTGGACCAGGAGATAATGGTGTCTTAACCAAAAAAGTGTTCTAAAAGAGCTCATTGTACAATGGGACTGTGGAGTTTATTAAATGTAACTTCAGAACATAGTAGTAACAAATGTTGAAACTGCTTGTTTCACATTTATTAGGACGTAATTCCTATTCTGTTAAAGAGCGTAAGATAATAGCAACTGGAACAAAGTCCTATGTCCTATTCACTACTAACTACAATAAAGCTATTTTTATGACAATATGGTACAATGACCATGTATAAAACACATGCAGTTATTCAATCCACCAATATTTCTTTTTCCAGAGCCACGAAATGCACTCCTACTGCAAGAAATTAAGTTCTTCAAAAACCTCGTGATCGCATTTCTAGCCTCTGTATAGGCAGGTGTCTGGTGAAAGATTTCACAGGTCCTCTGTAAATAAACAGGCAGAGGAAACCACAGTGCCAGTGACTGAGTGGTGTAAACATGTTTGTGGGACATAAGGTGTAATGAGGCAGACACCATGTAGTAACTTAAATTGATAATGTGGCAACTTATTATAGATGTTTACTTCACATTACTTCCACTGAATGATTATGACATGGTATTTAGTGTGATTATTTTTCAGCATTTTTATATGCTTACATATTTATCTTGTTATGATTGCACATGGTGTGATTTTTATTTTTTTAGTAACTGATCTGATGAAAACTATGGAACAAATTAAGCATTTGTGCAAGCTGAAACTTTACTGAAATCCATGTAGTTACCCTAGCGTTGAATTTGGCTCAGAATGTCTATTTTCTTTTAAGCCAATGTATGTCTAAAACTGTCAGACAAACTCCAAAATAGGTGAGTTTCATTTCCCCTTTTCAAGAGGGAAAATAATAAGGGGAAACATAAATATATTTGCCATATGAGACTGCAATTTAGACGTGGAGCTGACTGCCTTTCATTGCAAATAATCTCTCATCTGAAAATATTACACAAAACATCATGTCAAAATAGACTGCCCCATTATGCCCACTGAGGTATTGCCTCTTCTTTGGGCTCTTGAGTTCCGTGTGTCTCTGTATGACACAGAGAAATGGCTTAATTTCATATTCTGAACCCAGTTCTTTGACTCCACACTGGAAGTGCATGGGTGTATGTAGCCCAAGAATTAGGGACAGCCATGCTGATTAAATAGCTATTCATACACACTTAAACACTGGTAGCTAGTTGTGCAGTGGGATGATATCTCAAGCAGTCAGGAATTGCAAGAAGACGCTGTTGCTTGTGTTCTTAATAAAAGGTGGGCCTAGCTGAGGCACATCACAGTAATGAGCATATGGCATGCTCAGAGTGCCCTGGAAACATGGAGAGGAAGCCACAGGCTGGAGAAGAGAGTGTGAGTGCATGTTTTGAGGTGTCTTGCAGACTGGAAAGAAGTTACCACTTGGATCTAGAAGAACCAACATTGGGAGAAATGATGTGGTGACAATGGAAAAAATTGAGACGGGTACTCCAGGAGAAGAGCAAAGAGGTGGCAAGGCAGGCAAGAAAGATAGTCTTGGCAGTGAGGGATAAAAATGATGTGTTATAGGAATCTCTGTATAATCCTAGAAATCATCTAGTGAAGTCCTTCCCCCACTCTGAGGCAGGATTTAAGGATATCTAGACCATCTGACTGATTTATCTAACCTGTTCCAAAAAACTTCCAAAGACTGGCATTTCCTAGTTAACCTGTACTAATGCTTAACTATCCTTATAGTTAGGAAAAACTTAATCTCTAACCTAAATCTCCTTTGCTGCAAACTGAGTCAATGAAAAGCCACTACTCATGTAGGTAAGAACACTTGCTCTTGCTTTGCACTAGAACTACCTCCATTACAATAGGACGGAACTCTGTGTGTTGAGAACTGTTTCAAGGACAGGAGGAAAAAACTTGGAGTTTCAGCTGCCAAGTTTTGAATCAACATTAGAAACTTTTGTAATGCATGTTTTAGTTCAAGCCCATTTCTAGTTTAAAAACTTCTTGTGGCAGTGAAGTTGTTAGTATAAATGTTTCATGAGTTATGATCCAGATAATGAACTAGGATGGGCTGAAGAAATGACTTTCCTCTCTGAAAGTACAATTGCAGCAGTTTTGAGCTATCAATATTGACCCTTCATCCTACGATGCAGTTAGTTAATCTCATCACAGTGGGCTTAAATTCATTTTTGATCTAACTCAGTTGAAGCTAGAGAAGTTATAATTTGTCCTAGTGTCCACAGGTGTTGCAGGATGATTAGGCTATATAATAACGTTTTTGGAGAATATGAAAGGGTATAATTGAAAACTTAGGGATACTAGCAGGGTTAAAAGGGTATGAAATAAGTGTATGGCATGTGGTTTTTTATTTTTTTTTTTTTATTTTGTTTTTTTTTGTCATGGATTGTATTTTAATTTGACTTCAATCTCCACATCCCTCTGTCAATAAGCTTTTATAAATGCTGTTAACCTTCTTCCCCCTTTTCTAAATGTCCCAGAAGGTGCTCATGGCCCTACTTATGGATTTCAGACCAACGCATTTATAGCCTCACAAATGTGGCAGTATCTTATCAGTATATCTGAATCCTTATAACAATTCACCTCTATATACATTTCTCAGAAGATCAGTTACACATGTCTAATTAGGTTCACAGTAGGGTTACTGTATGTAGGTCTGACTACTTAATGGGAGAAGTGTCAAGTACTGGAATAACTGCAGAATAAACAAATAATATTTGTAGGGGCTACTTTAGCTATAGGCATGCTAAGCAGCTGCTTGGGCCAGCTACTCCAAACCCAAGTGGTTCTGTGATCCCTGTGCACCAGAATGCAGTAGCATTCACTAAAATTTGGCCCAGCTGCCCCTTCCATTCATGATGGAGGGGTGGCCAGGTCCAACTTGAGTGAATGGTGTGGTCATCTGATGCTTGGTCCCTTCCAAGTTAACTGTTGGTGGACTCGCTGCCACCCACTTCCCCCCCCCCCCCCCCGCCACCTAGAAAGTCTGACATTGACCCCCTCATTAAGAATCTCTGCCCTAGAAGGTCATGGGGGAGGGAACGGGTGGCAGTGTACTGAAGTTTTTTTTTTTTCTTGGACAGCACATTGTCTTGAGCAGCCTCTGAGAAGTTATAGTAGTACTACTACTACTAGTGGCTTTTCTAACTGTGATTATTACTGGAGGCATTACGCTGCAGATGTCAGAGCCATTTTAACATTAACTGGTTAAACTATAATATGGTATTTAACCAGGTGTATAACTGGTCAAAACGTTCAGTGAATAAGGGCAATATTTTCCAAAACCAGTCGATGAATAGCATTTGACCAGCATTAACAGATACCTGAAAGTCAACGCTGAGTCAGCTTAGTTTGGAATAAAAACGGAATGGAAACCTATACAGTACTCTAGTAATATACCTATCCAGTATTTTGGTTAAAGGCTTTTAACTCCTATCCATTTACCAATTTTATGTACCACACACTCCTCAGTCTTTCTGCATTGTCTAAATTCAAGTACAGTACACTGATATGGACCTTTTTAAAAAATATCTTCATGGCCTTTGACATTCTACTCTCCTTTGGATTTTGTGTCAATACTATGTAAAGAGCATGAGATATGGACTAGAAATATGCGGTCAACCTTCTCACTACAGGCCACAAACTCTTATTGCATAATAGGTAGTTTGCTATAATATATTAGGAAGGGGAACACAGAAATCGGCTGCTCAGCAATAATGAGTTGGTTTAAAGCAATGTTTGCATTAATTTCTTGGAAGTTAGCACAGATGCATAAGTGGTTTAATAGTTGCAGGAATCTTGAATAGAAATGTTTTAAAATACTGCAGTGGTCCTATTATGACTTTTTTGGCTTGAGAATAGAACTAAAGTGGTGTATTCTTCTCTTGATGCATGCAGAATTGACCGCGTAAATGGGAATATCTTGTATGCATCCAGACTTGATTATTCTCTAAATACTTGACATAAACCATTTCATGCTGAAAATACAAGCTGTGGGAGCTCAATACAATGTAAAGGGGTTTGCTGCTAAGCCACTTCCCTCTTCCCCCTACTGGGCAGTTTGGGCATCGTAACAGAGAATAGCGAAGCCATTTTGGCACCTGGACTGAGCAGTCTTCTGATTGAACTGAGAGACTAACATTGCACCATAGTTTTAATATTATAACATGGCAACATTTTTCATTGTCAGCTTAATATTTAACTTTTTTCTACCTTGACCATCTTCTCCATGAATACAGTCAGAGGAGCAATCTGTCGCTGCAAATGTGGATGCGTGTAGGTATGCACCATTTAAAATTTTTAATTTCATGGAGGTGGTATTTCTTGTAGTGTACAGTTGAATGACTTTCAAATTTATTAAAATCCATCTAGAAAGCTAAAGCTAATTGCACCTGCTATATTAATGCACTTGTGCATAGTGTCATAGCACATTGCCAACTACGTGTCTCACTGCACGGTATGCTCTACTGCATGAGATGCCTCTAATCAAATTCAGAAAGTGAATAATGTTTAACCATTCAAGCAATCGGGATGAACATCCTATTGAGCCTTATGTTCAGACTTTGTACATTAGGAATGTTCACTCAGTTTGAATATCCTGAAGTGCAACCTAATTTAATTGATATCAGAATTGCAGCTTACTGTAAGTGCCAAGTCTCTGGATCTTGATGTTCTAGGTAAGAAGATATTGCTGCTCTCCCATAAATATGGGAGAGAGGATCTGTTTCAAAAGATGCTGTTTATCTGTGGAAAGATGAGATAGTGAAATGATATATAGCTAATCTTGTATATTGGAGATACTCAACCTGCCAATGGAATAATTGGTTCCAACGAGTTCATGCTACTGGTGATGCAGCTGTGTATTAATGAAAATAAATTGCTTGCTTATTCCTTAATTAGCTGATTTTTATCTAGTCACTTTTTTTTTTCTTGCACTATAGTATAATCAATTTAATGGAAATTGAATTTATGGCCTAACAGCACAAGAAAATAAGACAGATTCTCTGTCCATTTGCTAGGGCTTCCAAGATCAAATGAGGGATCCTGAGACTCCAACATTGTTACAGTGTTTGGACAAGCCCTTGGATCAATGAGTAGCATTGGCAAAGTTCTACTGTCTGAACTTCTTAGCACTAATCTTCTTATTTATACATGCTGTCAAAAGTAACAATGTGAAAATGCTGTGGCTGATCTCTGGTGCATTCTGAAGCTACAGTATTCAGCAATATCTCTTTTATGAGCCAGAGAAATCCTTTCTGTCAGGGATAATTACCCATATCCAAAGGAGGGCTGGGGTGAACTTCATCCATGGTAGGGAGAGTCCCCTTTCTCTCCCTCCCAATTAATTTTAAGCAATGAACCAATATCTCAGCTCTCTCCTCCACAAACCCACATTGGATGGGCTGGAAATGTTCTGGAGAACAAGAGTATATTTCAAGGACTTTATCCAATGCTGAGTTGCTGGAAAAAAAGCTGAGTTGTAAGAGACCCTTGATGTGGTTTAAGAAAACACTACACCATGCATTTTCAGTAACAGCACAGAAAATACAAGCTTGGTATTCCTCAAACAAAATCTCCAACCTGAGAGCACCTGAATATTGAGTGGTTTAAAATAATAAATATGGATGTAGATTCAAACTTGAACTTGTCCTAAGTCTAGGGCCTACAGGATTAGATTGATGCAAGGCAGTTTGTTACTTAAATTTGGCTCCTACTGACATAGATGCCTCTCTCTGCTGATTTAGTAACACCACTTCCCTGAGCAACATAGTCATGGTCAATGTATTTAGGGCAATGCAGTGTCAGCGTAGACACTGCATTGCTTATGTTGACTGTTACTGGCTTTCAGGAGCTGTCCCAGAATGTCCCACGCTGACAGTACAATCAATACAAGTGCTCCTGGTGGGGACAGGCATGCCAACACAAGGAGCACAAGTGTAAGTTAGGTTGACATAATTTTTTAGCATAGACATATCATAGGAGTCCTGTCTTTGGAGTATTTTGAAATCTGGATCTTGTTCTGAAATATAATGTCTTGAGATACAAACATCAATGCACTTGCCTACCATTTTCCTGTATATTCCTGTCTCTTCAAATAATGACATTTTAAATCTACTAATGTAATCAGAGACATTAGTCCGAGATTATGACCTGCTAGTTTCCTCTGTTTCAACTCTGCAGGAATGCAAAATCGATTACTCCAAAAGGGGCACTGTCTGGTATGACTGGTATGAATAAAAGCAATTCTTAATACATAGCTTAACAGTTATGAAAATTAAATTCAAATAACAGTTTCCTATATTGAAATATTGAACTAATACATAACGGAAAACAATGGAATAAATTGGTGGACGGTAGAGACACAAGGTGGGTGAGGTAATCTCTTTTATTAAATCAACTTCTGTGGGGTGGGGGGGGCTAACCACTGCAAAAGGAGAACAATATTGGAATTGATTTTTGCAAATGAAGCTAACTTGCTCAGATGCAAATACGTTTTAAATTTAAAGTTTTACACACCATTTTCATAAAATAAATTTGAATATGTAACACATGAGTTGTGGGTTTTTTTCTTTCCCCTGCACTGCTGTTAACTTTACCCAAATAGCATTTATAAAAAGTTAAATATATAATTTCCCATTGTGGTGTGCGTGGGTTTTTTTTTTTTTTTTTTTTTTTTAAAACAGTTAGCAAATGCCAACAACAAAACCCCCCAATAATTTTAAAAGGGCAGATTCAGCTATTGCTTTTGGAAAGAAAGGGAACATTAAAAATTCATTTATTTGAAGGGCACATCTATGTATCATGACCTGCTTCTTGTAAGCAAAGAATAACTTGCATTTTTTTAATGTAGTCATCTACTTGATGATTTAAATCAGAGGCTATATTTTTGGAAAATATTAAAAGGTGGGGGGACATCAAACCTTCGTAACTATGGAAAAACACAATCAAGATCTTGAAAAAATCTGTTCAAATATATTTGATGTACCACTTTGAGTTTCTCCACATAATTAGTGTAATTGATATACAAGTTTTCCCTCACTGAATGTTGTGTTAACCTCTGGTATTCTCTAAAAGACTTTCCAATTCTGGGGTATGCATAATGTATACTCTGTAAGTATAGTTACATAATTATAAGCATGGCCTGTCCCAAAGGGTAAATGCAAATATAAATGGTTTTACATAATAATGTAAATACCATGGTTCTGTTCAACTATAATTAGTATAGTGGCATTGCCAAGCAGATGGACCAATAAACATAAACACAAATAATGTGGTTCAGAGTCTCTAGTTATTCTACAGTAATGAACCTGAAATGGTAACTGTTGCTTTGCAAATAAATTGGTGATGGAGTGGCCTATACGTAGGAGAAGGGAGACCCAGTTGGTTGGATGGTGTAAGGCCGAATGGGTAACTGGCATTTAAACTTCCTGTATGTTCCAACACAAACAAGAAGATGGGAGCCAGCTGCAGGGTGTGCTCTGAAGGATTGGTTTATCCTTTGTCCCCTTTCATCCCCCTGAATTAATAGATTTTTACCTTGGGAGAATTGTACTGGTGGTGAAGTTAGTCTGAAGCTAAGTGTCTGTTGCTAGCTGGGATACTCCACTTTGAGTCTGAGGGATGATAGGACATGCTGTAAAGCCTGCTTTACTCTTGAAAGATTGTTAGCTTTTTAACTTAGCTTAGGAAAAGGTCTGTTCCAGCTATGATATGCTGAGAGTTTAGCTTGGCAGAGGGCTGCAACAGCCCCAGAAAAGTGGTGTGTAGTTTGTTTGTTTGTTTTTTGGAGGGGTTGTTTTTAAGCCTGGCCAAAGTGACTTCTAACTCTGGGAATTGCCTGTTTAGGTGGAAGCTCTATTGTTGTGAAGTTGCTAGACTAATTTTATAACTTAATTTATTTCATTTCCTTCAGGACCCAACTCTTCCTAATCTGCAACACTCTTCAGTATCTCTGCCTTTTCCCCCCTTCATGTAATCCAGGTCTATGACCCCCCAGTTCACACATGTCCGATGATGATCACTGTATGTCAGTCTTTGCATTTCACTATGAAAGTTGAAAGCTTTGGGCACAGCAATCCCTCCCCAACTGAGCATCCTTGAACTGAATGAATGTTCTCCCTTCATCCATGCCTTGTAGATGGAATCAGGCCCACTTGTGTCCCACCGCACACATGCACACCAGGACAGTTATCCCAATTGATAGTCCCCACCATGTTATCCAATCTGAGCTCCGAGTCCATAACTATTGAGTTTAAAGCGCCCAATAGTAATGTGACTATTTGGCACATGACTACACTACAACAAATCCCAAATAACGAAATCACTCCTACCTCCAACATTAAGATTAGTAATAACTATGGCTGCCCTTATTCTGCTCTATAGGCAATATTATCCCTAAGTGTTTTGTTAGACTGTTACGTGCTGTCTGAATGCCTCAGCACCCTTTCATCAAGAGACTGCTAAAAGTTTGCAATCTGCCTATTCATCCTTTCCTATAGCAATTGATTTTGGAGGTGCATGTGATACACCTCCAAACCTGAACTAGGAAGACCTTTAACCACACCATAATTCTGCCTCAACAGCCAAAAATTCCATTTAACTTTTGATCTTCAAGGACAAGTTCACTTGAGACAGATGATCTGTGAAGAGTGCTGAGAGCTCAACTGCACCTTTCCCAGATATGGCTCACCTCTCAGATGGAGGCAATGAGTGAAGTCATTTGAGGGATTGGGTGGCTAGGAATTGGTTTGCTAAGAGACACAGAGAAGGCCTGGGAGAAACTTCAGAAGTGGAGGGAACAAGGATAACTCCAGAGAAGGAGAGCCTGGAGAATAGGTGCTCTATAAAAGAGCAGCCAGGAAGGGTGAGTCCTTGGGGAGGAGAAACAGAGCAGGCAGTGGTTGCAGGGGGTAGAGAGACCGATGGTTTAGGCTTCTCAGGGCCGGAACCATTGAAAAGGGAGGGCATGTTCCCCTTGTACTGCCACCTAGTAAGATGAGGCAGTGACTCCTGCACATAAGGGGAAGATCAGACTGATTAGAGTCCAGGACAATTGGCAGCTGATTTGAGGAATGAAGGCCTGGGAATAAGGTGAAGATGAGGGAAGAGAAGACAGATGCTCAAGAAGGAAGGGCTGTGCCCTGAAAGATTCTTGTATTGATGTTTGGACTTTGAATGGCTGTGTCAGCTCAGCAACCTAACTGTATGCTGGAAGTTCAAGAGAACCAACCTGTCTGATGGGAAACTGAAGGAGATGATGGGCTTGGAGCCAGACTGATTAGGTCCCTGTTTAAAATCTTCATTTGCAGACACTAGATCAGTGTTTCTCAACCTGGGGGTTGTGACAGTTTTAGAGGGGTCGCTGGTATTGGGGGTGGCAAGAAAGGCAATTGCCTGGAGCCACAGGGGTGCCATGAAACTAAGTTACATGCCTCAGCCCCGTGGGGGTGGGACTCAGGCTTCAGGGGTGCAGTAGTTTGGAAAGGTTAAGAACCACTGCACTAGATCATTCCTGTGGATCCTCCATTGTCTAACCACAGCATGCTGTTTGGCTGGGCAGACATGGCAATGTAAATCAAACTTGAGGCATGGTTTCCAGCTGTAACTCTTAGGTCTGGCTCCTTCTGCACCTTGGAGCCCATTGGAAAGCTGTCTGCAAATCCACATCCTCAAAGAGAAGGTGGGGAGATAGTGTTTATATTTCTTAAAATGAGAAGAAAAATAGTTATTCGGTTCAGTTCCTGAGAGAGCTTAAAATTCTAGTGGTATCCAAACAGAATTGACAGTGTTGAGTCCCATATTTAAATTTCCAAGCACTCATTGCAACAGAAGTGGCCTCTAATACCACAAACCTGGTGTGTGTGCACACGCATGTTGTACTTCTCCACTCTGATTTCAATATAGGGAATGGATGCCATTTAGGCAAAAGGGGATGGTCTTGCAATGTGGGTAGGCTCATAAGCTATCATTCAGCTGTCCAGTCCATTTATAAAAAGTACATTGCCACTCTTCAGGAGGAGGTAATTCCATAACATTGTCCAAAGAAGCAACCAGTGACATACACAGTTGTACTTTCTGCTTGGTTTTTTTGCACAGGCCAGACTGTTTTGGTTTTCCTTGTTTGAGCAATTTGAAATGCAAGAAATCTCTTGATCGGTTTGGGCTAGATCTTCTGAGCACCCCTTAAAGATCTTAGAGAAATTATTGCTGGTTCTGCACTGCTGTGTGAAAAGCTGGGGATGGAGGGAGACGAACAACAGAGCAAAGGGGAACTATTATTATTTAGAGTACATTATATAAAGTGCCTATCAAAGCAGTAACAGAAGGAAAATTAAGAGCCTGGTCCTGCAGCTTTAAATCAGCATTTCTTATTTTATAACTTTCACTTTTTAAATAAAACTTGAACCTCAGTCTCATGTACTAAAGTATTTTGTTGATTGCCATTTGCATTGAAGTACCTGCATGCTTCTACATGCTATGTTCCATTAACTGGTTTCCTAACTCTCTGAAAGAAAATTAGCTTTCTAAACATATTCTTGAAGCTGGAATTACTTTGGCATCAGTAAAAGCAGCATCTCCTCAAATGCCCAGCTTCTAGTAAGTCCAGACTAATTCTCGTTACTGGTAAGCAGACTACAACAACTTGTTTGAACTTTCCTTAATTTCTCATGCAGCCAAACTGAAACTAAAATGGAGAGTGCCAATTTCTTCTAGAAAGTGGCACTATTAATGTGCCTGGCACCTAAAAGCATAGAGCCCATCCTGTATTTTGGGGAAAATTTTTCTTTCCAATTCATCTCTATGCTCAGAGCCCAATGACATCGATACCAATTTGGTTCTGTAATGCATGTGTGTAGTGAGGGGGGCAGGATGTAGTGTCTGCTTGAGTGATCTGAACCCTTTATGTACCTGGTAGAAGGATGCCCAGCCAGACCTTTATCTGTGGTAGGGTGACTAGATGTCTGGATTTTATATGGACGCTCCTGATATTCAGGGCTTTTTCTTACGTAGATGCCCATCCCAATTTTTCTCACTTGCTATCTGGTCACCTTAATGCAGGGGTAGGCAATAATTTTCGCAGAGGGGCCACTCCATGAATTTTGGTAAGTCATCAGAGGCCACACATTTCTACTATATTAATGAAATTACCTCACCATCTATTGTGAAAGATGGAAAGACCCCATCTTTCCATGACAAAGTAATTACTCTTAAGCTTAAGAGTAAATGTGTATTCAGTTGTTATCTTAGGAGGCAATTAATATTGGCAATTTTACAAGTGTTCACAAAATGACTTGCAGTGGCAACTGGAGCATTGGGAAGCTTAGTGATTCTCAGCCAGTCACTTCCCAAACTTCCTGCAGCCGGCCATGTGATTGAAAGCTGGAAGTTTGGGAAGCCATTAGCCGTGAAAGCTCCAGCTGAAGGTATCTTAAGTGGGGTTTGGGTGGGCCTGCTTTTAAAGTGAGTGGCCCACCTGTATCTATGCCTCTGTGTGGAGGAAGATTCTAGTAGTTTCTTCCATTGCTGGGAGTCCTAGATGGGCCAGATTCGGCCCATGGGCCACATTTTATCCATCCTTGCCTTAATCTGTGGTGGCATTTGAGCTGGGGGGTGGGACGAGAGCTGGGTACGTGGATGTGCAACTATGCGGCTCAAATATTTAACCTACATGGGATGATGATGCGTGGACTGCAGAAGACACTGTCATGAGGTATAACCTTTGGGTGACTCTATTTCCCAAAGGAAAAATGGGGCAATGCATGGAGCTACCTGATTTTTTTTTTTTCCTTCTCTCCCTCCCCTTCTCCCACATCTTTCTATACCAAAGAAGGGGTGTCATTCAAAAATAACTTCATTTACTATACATATTTCAGCATGAAGCTGAAACAAATTATATAGCACAAAACTGATTAAAAACAAGTATATGTGGCTACATAATACAGAATGAAATTAAACTGAATGAAAAGTTTGCAGTGTACATGTCCCAAATAATATATCCCACTGTCACCCTAAAGCCTTCCATGCCAGCTGATAAAAGGTTCACTGGTCTGTAAAAGTAACTCCTCACAAGCCTGACAAACTCACTATACCGAACACATTTGCTTTCATAGTAGTTATCCAAAGATGGTCAACTGAGATCTAATAAAAGCTAATGTCCTACAGATTCTCATAGTCACTGCAAGATGTATGTACAGATGATATTTGAGGAGTTATGCATATGTGCTGAAAATGTTTTTAAAATATGCATGCAAGGCAGATGCTAACAGGTTTTGGGTCAGAAAAAAGGATGTTGATTCACCTGTTTCTCTCAGCCATGTAGATTAAGCATTGTAGGCCCACACACTGGAAGCCTCATTTACATACGCGCCAACAGGGGAATGGGAAGCCCACATGAGATGACAGTGGTGAATAAACTGGGGGGGGTAATCCTGACTCTAGGGACAAAACAATGAATTTTGTGGATATAAGGCAAAAGGACATTTTATCCTACACCGAGGAAGCAAGAAGGACAGCACTTCTTGCATTCACGAAAAGAAGATCCCAGCTATGTTGGCTGGAAACATTTTGGGAGACTGCTGTAGGTGAGAGAAGCTGCTTTAGACAAAGGCTTTTAAGTTTAGATTCTAAGAAGAATGTTATACTTTTTGTTTTATTTGATAAAGTTATGATTGTTTTCCCTATAAATAAATGTGTGCTGTGATAATATTGGAGCTGGTCTTTAGTTGAACTAAAAGTGGTGTGTGCACAGTTTCTTTTGGTACAATTTACCTAGTAAAAGTCTTCAGTAGATAAGGACTGGACGTAACAGGGAAGCTCTGAGGGCTCTGGGTTTGGTGTGTGCGTATCACTAGCCTGCGCAGTGATAGGCTGCAGTCTGTGAAGACTTGGAAGGCTGCGCTCATGTGGCGAGAGACTGTTGGATTCAGGGAGTTGAGCTACAGCAGGCACAGACAAGACTGCTTCACACTAAGGGTAGGTAGTGGTGAGGTGCCTCTCAATCCTGGGTATTCCTAGGGGAGTGTCCCACCTGTAGTGTATAGGGGATGAGGTATTTCAGAGATGCCAAGTTATTTTCTATGCTGTCACTGTTGCACGTGATACAGTAAAAAAACTGGACAATAAATATTGAGCGCAGCATCTTGCAGCAGGCACATGAGCTATTATGATTGTGATTATTTACAGTTTGTATTACTGGAGAGCTTAGGCACCCTAGTCGTGGACCAGGACCCCACTGTGGTAGGTGCTGTACAAACAGAACAAAAAAGGTTACAATCTAAGAGGCAACGGATAGGGCACTACAAGTAAACAATTGTGGTCAGCATAATCTCTGCATACCAGTAGCCTTGCCATTGTCAAGTTATTTTGTAGGCATCATAGCAAAGGAGAGGGATTTGGAGGTGGATAGTGAGGTAGCGTTGCACACGTTTGAGAATTGCCTTCTAAGAGGGTGGGGATGCATGGGAGAAGGATGAAAATGTTGAGCTAGAATGTTTGGGAGTAGGAGTTTCGTGATGTACATATCTAAAATTAGAATTTTAACATACAGGTATTTAAGAATGTACAAGTGTGCCTCTATTGGCTGTGCTTAGCCTCTCTGTCTATAGGCTATATGTATATAATAAACCCATGCATCTAAGGTGTATTTTAAGAATGTAATATTTGACTTCCCTCCCTTCACGTTTCTTTAAGAGCAATGTCTTTGTTTCGGAGGTGACCTGGTGATTTTGAACTGGAATTTTGACTATTTAAAGCCTTAAATAGTTTGGGATCTTGTCTACTTGAAAGATGGCCTCTGTCCTCATTTGATACAATACAGCCCCTGTTGAAACAGGAAGGGAGCTGACAGGAAGGCATTCTTTGTGCATGGCCATTTGTCACTGGAACTTCCTCCTTGCCTTGGTTCACAAGAGCCTGGTTTTGGTTACCTTCAAGATATGCTGCAAGACTCTTTGCCTAAGCTTTTCCTGGAAAAGAATCTGTGAAATTATGATTTGTCAGAAATATTTTCTTTTTTTAGGAGTATTAAAACTCAGCGGATATAATTTAATTTGAAGTATAAAGAGGTTTTTAAGTTAAATGGAAACGGGGGGAATAGATTTTACTTTAACACCCCAAATGACTATTGACTAATTTTCATTGTTAATGAAAATTCAATAAAGAAAGATTTTGGTGTTCAGAGCAAGAAGATAAGAATGATTTCCAAGTTTAGGATGTGACTAATAGAGTGAAAAAAGCTGTGGACACTATCTTCATAAAAGATCAGACAAGAAAAAGACTAAATAATTTAGTGAGATCTGATATTCATAGTAGAAGCTAAACACTTAATGGCATTCTGTGCAGGAGATTGCCAGAGGTAATATTGCTTGCATGCTTATAATTGTTGGTACTGTAGCCCTGTTCTTTAGGGTGGCAAGTCTCTGTGGAGAGTGCATAGATATGAAGAGGTCTGTCATTGAGTACTGCAGTGTCATTTAGCAAACAATCTGTTACCTTGGCATTACATATAATAGTCAACAGACTGTATGGTAGGTGTGATGAAGCACAGCTTTTAAGATGAAGTGCTTAAAATAATCAAAAGACAAACTTTTCTTTTGTGAAAAGCATAGATTGAGGGAGCCAGTTTTATTTAAAGGCAGTTTCCATTCAGGCAGATCTCCTGTAGCTATATCCTACCATCCTTTTGAAAATATCCTCTGAAAAGGCTGTTATACAGGTCTGGAGCGTGTGTGTGTGCGCACACTGTACAGGAGCTGCAGTTAGAGTAATTGCCGTGTAAAACAGACAGATTTTTATTATGCCAGTTGGCATGTTTGCAAGCATTTAGTGTAAATACATCATAATACTATAGTAATGCTGCAGTCACTTAATATAATTTTAAATCAAATCCAGCTATTAAATGAAAAGCAGAGAGTTGATTTCAACACACATGAAACTTTCCTTTTTCTCCATAACAAACCGAGCAAAGATTCAGGCAAACACTTAAACATTGGCACCACTCCAGGAGCAGACAGTAACTTGATGTGGAGCAGATGCTTTGATTAATTAGTTCCTACATAATTGCAGACTTTTGTTTGTCTTTTTAAAAATATGTTATACAGTTTGATACTCATAATGATTTGGCATATGCCTTGAAGTCAAGTTTTCTCCCTCTTTTTCAGTGTTTGATATTTATATCCAAAAAAAGTAAAAAATGAATTGGATATACACAAATAACTATGCATAGGACCAATATTTTAATTTTTGTGCATCTGGATTTTGACCCTGAATATGGGTAAAATTGTCATATGACAAATGATTTGCTTTTTATTTTGTTTCCCCAACTTAAAACTAATCTCTGCTCTGATCCTCAGGCCCAGCTGACCTGTGTTCAGTGCAGGACTTGAACAAGGTGGCAGTAGGCTTAAGGCATTTCTGAAGGTTTTTTGCTTATTAACGCAGAGACGTAAGTTTAGATAGTCCTGTACTGTCTGTCATTCATAGTGTATCTGAGCAAGTAGAATGGCTTGCCCTAGGTTGTGGGATGAATTGAAGACCCTGTTTCAATGGACTTAACTCCTTTCTGCAGATGTGCAGGGATGCCATTTAGTCATGCCATCAGACCTAACTGAAGGTCTGAACTGCAGCTCATTGCACCAAGGAATGGGCCTGCACCCAAATGCTTTTTTGCTTATAAATCATTGGGCTGTCCTAAGACTGCAGTTGGTATCTAGACCCTATCAATGCATTTTGATAAATGTGCTTTCCCTATGGCATAATCATGATTGGTGTTAATCAGTGGCTCTCAATCTCTTCTATGCTGGGATCTCCCAGAATGTGCCTCCCACTTAGCAAAATGGGAAGGGCAGAGATTTTGTGCCTCTGAGTTGCTGTGGCCCTGCTCCAACATGCTCTTGTTAGTTCTAGATAATGTGCGAGTTCCTGCTTTTTCCACTTAAGTTTTGCTTATCTGTGCCTGAGTGATCTTAGTTTTTTCTGTTCATACCTTAGTTTTCTATGAAACTAAGATCTTGCAAAGCATTGATTTTGTTTTTGCAAGGAACTGCGTAGGAGATTTTGGAGCCAGTTAGTACTGGTTTTTGAATGTTTTGTTAACTCCAGTGGTGGTCCCTTACAGGAGAGGGTTTCAAATGTCCACAAAGAAGAATGCAATGTGTTATGGCCTCTCCATTTTTAAAGGTCACCTGTACTATAGTGTGGTGTAATCCAGCTCTCTGGGCCAATGTAGTGGTAGTTGTCAAAGGTGGTTTTTTTTTTTTGTTTTTTTTTTTAAATATCCCCAGATGTAGGTGTGAGATTCTAAACTGACTCCTCAACCAATTGATATTCACAGAACTTTCAAAAGGTGATCAAATGACAGCTGAAAGTATCAGTGGTATCTAGAAGAACAGTGACAACTAATGGCCTCTGACAAACTTATAGGTTACCCCAAAATATATATATACTGGCGATTGGTCTCCATGACAGACTTGTTGTGTCTAGGAATACAGTAATGGTTATAAGGCCTCCTTTTGAAAAACTGGATCATTTCAGCAGAATGGCTCTGCCAAATCATGTTTTCCCCCCATTGCTGATTGCCATTCAATAGGCTGTCTTACTGCTAAAAATCGATAGTGTGTACATCAAACAATAGGAAATCTCTGTTCCCATACACATCACTTTCTTCAAATCTTGCATGAATCTACGGGAAAAATGGAATGATCAGGAGCCCAGTTAACCTGGTCAGACAGTCCAGGGGTGGTTCCTGGAATACTACTCCCACACACAGTTTATCCAGAGAGAACCAGAAACTTAACAAGTTGAGCATTGTTAGTAAATCACCCTGGTCTCAATCTACATCAAAGTTAGCATAAAAACACACACAGGTTCAACAGCAGCCTGTTTCCTAGTCCACCTCAATAGTTCCCAGGTGGTGATGACTACATAAAAATTCACTGTTATAAACCCACTTCCTTAAAATCTTTTGGAAAATTCAACTCTAAAGCAAATTTTGAGTGGGTGTTTAAGACTTCTTTTTGAGAGCTCTTTAAGTATGCCTCATCAGATCTTCTACTGTACATAAACCTATACAGATCAGTTAAGAGGGCATCTCCGAAAGGTGGCATGAAAGACTTTGTAAGAACCATCCTCATCAAAAGTTCTGATCTCAGAACAAATGCACAGAAGCCTCAAACTCTGGATTGTGCCTGCTCTAGATGAGTCCAGTCAGCAAATCCAGCAAGACTTAAAACTCCTGAGTGAGGAAAGCATTTCTCTCACCTAAAAATAAGCACACACCACTTTTATCTTTGCATTGTTCAATCTGCTTTAGTGGTTACAATAATGAGAGAAATCACTTGACCATTTTATAAATAATTTTTTTAATAAAAATTTGTATATAACCCTTTATTTCAGGCAGAGACAGGTTTTTTGTTTTTGTGTTTGTGTTTTGTTTTTTCTCCCCTGTTTCTACAGCATCTAGCACAATAGTGTCCTGGTCTATGACCAGAGCTCCTTAAATGCTATCATAATACAAGTAATAAATATTACTTTGTGTGAAAATTCATGGGAGCAGAGTTCTGTTCATACGACTCTTCATAGAAGAAAATTTGTTTTAACACTACGGACTCTAAATTAATCTCATGGGAGATAGAAGTGGTTTATAAAGGTTGGGTCATCAGATCAGAGAGTAGAAACAATACCAAGTGAATAATCTCAGTTACAGGGGTTTTTTTGTTTGTTTTTTGATTAGTCAAAGAAACAACAAACATTTCACTCACAATCCATAAACTGAAATATACACTTGCTTAATGTATATTGAACACACTTAGATAAAGAACAAATAAGAATAATCTGTTTGCAGACAATTGTCAGATGGGGGAGATACTGAATTCACTATGAATAATTCAACTGGTTCTTAATCATTTTCTTCAAACTCCACAGCCAGCCTTTTTTGTTTACAGGTTCACCTGAAGCATTGTACAATAAACAAATTTTTGTAGATTAACAAAGCCCAGATAATTTGAGGTTTTAAATATTTTTTGAAAGAGTTGAATAATGTTTGTCGTAACAGAAAAGTTGCATCAGACTGCACAACTACTGTTTGTTTTAGAACCACAAAGCTATGTTTGTACCTGCAAATAGTTCGATTCTATAGTTGGCAAAACTAACTTCAGATTTTAATCCTCCTCCTCATAACATTAACTTTAGATCAATCTAACCTCTCTTGTGTAATCCGACTCCAGAGGGCTACTGAATACCTAGTAATCATCTAAAACAGTGGTTCTCAACCTTTCCAGACTACTTTCAGGAGTCTGATTTGTCTGTCTTACCCCAAAATTCACCTCACTTAAACTACTTGCTTACAAAATCAGACCTAAAAATACAGCACACTGACCGAAAAATTGCTTGCTTTCTCATTTTTATTATAAAAAAAATCAATTTGAACATAGTGTACGTCTATTTCAGTGTATTGTATGTAGAGCAGTATCAACAAGTCATTATATGAAATTGTAGTTTATATTGACTGCGCTAGTGGTGGTTTTTTAATATAGCTTTTGTGAACGTGCCCCTGTGTCCTTCTCCCAGCTATTCCCTGCCGGGAAGCTGTCTCAAGCCTTTTGACTGGGCCCTCAGGCAGGGCTGGCACGCCAGCAGGTCTGCTTTCTGGAGCAGTGAGGATCGGGAGGCTCTCTCGGGGTGGCTAGGGAAGGGGGGAGAGGGACGCAGGCCCATCCATCTCCAGTGCGTCCCAGTCCAGCGTCTAGCTCTACAATGAAGCTCCTCTCAAAATCAGGGCTATATAGCATCGGTTTTCTGCAAAGCGCGTCCTTGAGAGCCTGGAACCCGCTCTCACACTGTGGGGTCCAGTGGACACGTATTGGCTCGGTCTTTGCCAGGAGATTTTGCCACCATGGCGGCCCTGTTGACCAGTCAGGGATAAATCGCTGGTAGTAGCCCACTAATCCCAGGAACTGTCGGACCTGCCGCTTGGTGGTTGGGGCGGGTTGCCCCCTTACCGCTTTGTACCTTCCCCACTAGCGGTAGGACCACTCCTCGCCCTAGGGTGTACCCGAGGTAGGTAGTTTCTTGCCACCCGAGGCAGCACTTCTTTAGGTTTGTGGTCAGGCCTGCATCCTGAAAGGTTCTGAGTATGGCCGCGAGGTGGTTGAGGTGGTCTTCCCAGTGTCGGCTGTACACTACAACGTCATCCAGATAGGTGGCCGTATACTCGAGGTGGGGCTGCAGGAGTCGGTCCATCAGTCTCTGGAAGGTCGCAGGGGCGTGTAAATCGAAGGGCATGCTGGTAAACTGATATAGTTGCTGGGGCGTGGCAAAGGCGGTTTTTTCTTTGGACCCCGGCTCCATAGGTATTTGCCAGTATACTGGGCCTCCCCAAGCCGCTTGAGGAGCTCGTTGACTTGGGGCATGGGAAAGGCATCAAACCTAGGAATCAGGTTGACCTTTCGGAAATCAATACAAAACTGGCAGGATCCGTCTGGCTTAGGGACCAGGACAACGGGGCTTCGCTACTCGCTCTTTGAGGGTTCTATCACGACAAGTTCCAGCATAGCCATCACTTCCTCCTCTATGGCCTCCCACAAGTGTTGCGGGAGGGGCCTGGTTGGTGCCCAGACCGCCGGCCCCGGGTTCGTCTGAATGCTATGCTGCACCTGGGTGGTCTGGCCAGGCTTGGCCGTAAACGTTCTGGAGAAGGCCTTCAGGAGGCACTGGGCTTGCTTCCACTGTCCTTCGGTTAGGTTCTCGCCCAATGTGGGCTCCTGCTGGTCACCCAGGTCTAGGGGCCGTGGCCCCAACTCCAGTTCTGGGGGGTAGGGCGCGATCATGAAGTCCTCCTGCTCACACCAGGGTTTCAGGAGGTTCACATGGTATATCTACTGGGGTTTCTGTCGGTTTTGCTGGTGGACCTCGCAATTGATGGGGCCCACCTGCCGTATAACCTCGAAGGGGCCCTGCCAGCATGCCAGGAGCTTGGATTCCTCCATGGGGAGGAGGATGAGAACCCGATCCCCAGGTTGGAAGATCTGGGTGCAGGCACCCCGGTTGTAGGCGTGTGCCTGATGGGCATCCCTGAGATTTGCCTGAGCCAGCTCTTGGGCCTGGGCTAGCTGGTCCCACAGCGTCATGACATATTGGAGTAGCCTTTGGTCCTGGGGTGGTGCTTGTTCCCAGGTTTCTCTTACGAGGTCGAGCAGGCACCACGTTTGTTGCCCATACAGTAGCTCAAAGGGGGAGAAGTTAGTGGAAGCCTGTGGCACCTCCCGGATGGCCAGGAGGAGAGGGGGGAGCAGTTGGTCCCAGAGGCAGAGTTCGTCCGGGGAAAATTTGCGCAGCATCCCCTTGAGTGTCCCGTTAAATCTCTCCTCCAGGCCATCCGACTGGGGGTGGTAGACTGAGGTTTGTAATTTCTTTATCCCCAGGATACCGCACATCTCTTGGAGCAAAAGGGAGGTGAAATTCGTCCCTTGGCTCGAGAGGATCTCCTGGGCTAATCCCACCCGAGCAAAGATCTTGAATAGTTCCATGGCCACCGCCTGCGCTGTGGTGCTCCAGAGTGGGATGGCCTCCGGGAAGAGTGTTGCGTAATCCATTACAGCCAGGATGTACTGAAACCCCATGCCCCTCCTTGGGAGGGGTCCCATGAGATCCCTTGCGACCCTCTCAAAGGGCGTTCCGACCAGGGGAAGGGATACGAGGGGGAGCCCTGGGTGTGCCCAGGGGTACCGCCAGTTGGCACTCGGGGCAGGAGGCACAATAGTCCTTCATCTCTTGCCTAATCCCAGGCTGATGATATAGGGGATGATATAGCAGAGGTTAGTCCTGCTTTGAGCAGGGGGTTGGACTAGATGACCTCCTGAGGTCCCTTCCAACTCTAATATTCTATGATTCTATGATTCTATGATTCAATAGAAGTGGACCAAGATCTGGGTGAGGGCTTTGTCCAGCCCCAGGTGGCCGGCTGCGGGAACATCATAGGCCAGTCTGAGCACGGCCCGCTGGTGGAGTCGGTGTACCACAAGTTGGGCTCGGGGCTCCCAGGGCCGGGGGTCTCGCTCCACACGGTATAACCAGCCTGCTTGCAGCTCAAATTGAGGCCACTGGTCGATCTGGTCAGGGTGCAGGGTGATCCCATCATTGTAGGTGAGCTGCTCATCTGCATGGCGGAGCGTGGGGTGGTTTCGCTGGTCCTGGCTAAAGTCTCCCACTGGGGTTGCCAGCGGGTCTTCCCCGCCTGGGTTGCGGTCGGCCTCCCGTCCTATCTGGATGGGGTTGCTGGGTGGTCCTAGTGTTGTCTGGGCTCTTGGGCCTTCTGACTCTGGGGACTCCCCCTGCGGGGTGGCCCCCAAGAGTGCCAGTTGTCCAGAGTCCCCTTGCTGTGCGACCGCCTGGAAGACTTGGGTGAACCCGGGCCAGTTCCGGCCGAGGATGATGGGTTAGGGTAGACTCGCGGGCCCCCCCCCCCCCCAACTTGCACCACCTGGGTCATCCTGGCAATGGTGAGCTGGGGCGGGCAGGTGGGGTATTCTCTCAAGTCCCCATGAATACAATGTAGGTGGACTTGCCTTTGGGGTTGCTGGTCTGGGGGAATCAGCTCGAGGTCGACCAGCATCTGCCCACAGCCAGAGTCAACAAGAGCCTGCACCTATCTTCCCAGGAGCCTTACAGTGATCGTCACGGGGGGGTCCGAGGTGTATCCGGGCTCGTCCTTCCCCTGTGCAGACCAGGCCAAAGGAACAGTACATCTGGGGGCAGTCTCGCTGCAGGTGACCTAATTGGCCACAGGTGAAGCAGGGGCCAATCTTGGGGCATCCTGGTCGGCCTCAGGTATCTTGGGCTTGGTGGGTTGCACCCAGTAGTTCTAAGGCTTAGTCTGGCCTAAGGCTCGGCAGCTGGGGTCAGCGGGATGGGCAGTCGGGGCACCCTGTTTCTTAGGGCCGCTCCCAGCAGAGCAGGCTGCCGAGGGGGTGGCAGGGGTTCTCGTACCTGGGTTCCTCAGGCTGTGGGGGTTCCCTGGACTGGAGGGTCCTGCGCTGCTAGGAAGTCTTCCATTTGCTGCACTGTGTCACTCAATGTGGCCAGGCGGTGGCGCATTACCCAGGTCCACCGCCGCCATGGCAGAATCTGGAGGAATTGTTTCTTCACAATCTGGTCCACCACCTCCGGCCAACCGGTGGTCAAGCAGCAGCCATCGCCTATAGGTGTCCTTCAGTGCTTGGGCAACTGCTCGTGGCTGGGCGGCGGGGGGGGAGTAAGTCTTTCCCCGAAACCGCCGCTGGAAGGTGTCCGGGCTGATGTCCAATGCATCTAAGATTGCTGCCTTTTACTGCAGTGTAGTCTCAGGCCTCTGTCTCAGAGAGCCCGATAACCCGCCTGCGGCACCCCTGTCAGGTAGGGGGCCAGCAGGGTGGCCCATTGTGTTGGAGCCCAGCCAGCTGCCAATGCTACCCTCCCAAAGGTAATGAGGAAGGCTTCCGGGTTGTCCTCCGGCCCCAGCTTCGTTAGGCGAAGAGGCATTGGGGTCCCTGCCAGGCTCACCATCCCCCTTCTGCCCCCCAGCCATGCTGCTGGGGCCAGGGAGCAAGGCAGCCATCTGCTGGAGGCACTGGCGTTGCTGTTCCTGATGCTGCGCCCGCCCCCCCCGTCCCCCCCCCCCCCCCCCAAGTCACGGATGAGCTGTTGCTGCTGGGCCCCTAAGGACTGGAGCAGCTGCTGCTGCTGGGCTATCTGTTGTTTCTGGTGGATCTTGGCCCACCATTGCCGGAGATTATCCTGGTCCATGCTGACCTTTACTGTGGAATAGCTTTGCCCCCCATGTTCCCAAAAACAAGAAATATGCTATTTTAATAAAGGTGATGATGATAAAATATAGATTCACAAAGAACTCTGTGAAATCATTGGTGAAGAGGGCCATCCTGGAATGTTGTGCTACTATTGTTTTGTGAAAATGTTCAGCGCTCACTTCAAATCTCTGCCTAAGGCAAAATTGTCACCCTGTGGTTTAAGGGGAAATTACATTTAATCTAGGGCCTATGGATGCACTTGCCTGTCCCAATACCATGTTTTTCTTTTATCAGAAATTTTCTATTGATGCTTTGCTGTGTTTCTTTTTGACTCAAGAGGGCATGGGAACCTCTTTTCAAACAGGTCCAAAGACTATTGTCTTTATGTTCTGCTGTCTCTTCCTCTTTCTGCATCCTCAGTCTAACTCTTCTCCTTTTTTTTTTTTTTTTTTTTTAATCACCATCCTTTATTGTTCATGCTATCTCGTGCTGAAGACCTCTGTTAATACAGCTTCCTGATCCACTGCTTTTGGATGAATCAAAATGTTGGCCAGGCCACGTATGACCCATAACTATTTTGACACCCTCTGGCTGGAACTACTAAGATAAGTGTTTTTTTCCTAAAGTCCACTTATCTTGTGCCCTAGTGCCAGACCAGGGTATTTTCTTTCCTTCTCTCCCTCCCTCCCTCCCTCTCATGTAATTTGGAGTAGGGTGATCAGATCTCCCAATTTTATAGGGACAATCCTGATATTCTGGGCTTTCTTATATAGATGTCTATTACCACCCCCCACTCCCTGTCCTAATTTTTCACACTTGCTATCTGGTCACCCTATTTGGATGCAGGATAGGGTTGTGGCCTGAGGAAGACCTGTTTCTAGCGCAGCTCTACTGATGACAGCAGCTTGTGAAACTTTCATCCAGATTTGATATTTTACGAGTAGAAGAGATGAGTTTTGTTCTACCTTAGCCAGACAAATTCTAACATCCCTAGATATAATGTCTCTTTGCACTTAAATCTCTTTAGAAAAGTGAAATGTGGTGTATGTGCACCAATGGATGCTAGAGTTGTGCAGGCATCACAAAGCTTTCATAATTGCAAACATTACATATTCTCCTCTTCCTGTCATCATTTAATCAGGTTTCTCCCAAGCAAAAAGTAATGTAATATTGTAATCAAATGTAATACCTTGTTTCTCAATTTAAGATAAATAGCATTGGGACGAATTTAATGACTAAGATTTGACTGAGGAGAGAGTTTTCTGCAGCTCATTGGCCATCACCATGAGTTTTTCCAGCTCATTGTAGAAGTGTGAGCATGATGTGAATGAGTAATTCTAAATTGATTTAAAAATCATAAGAATAGATTATGGGGTTTACATTATGTCTGGCACTTACAAAAACACTTTCTCTCTCTGTGGAACATTCCATTTTTAAGAAAATCAATTGACCATGCTTTTAGCCAGAAGCTTCATAGAGCTACTCAAGATTACCAGACTTGATGCATTGTTTAAGTCTAATTGAGTTAGAGAAAGCATCTGCAATAAAATTAGCAGATACACAGGGAGAATCTTACCCATAGGGGAGTTTGGAGATTGAACCAATATGTCTAACCTAGGAATACAGCCATAGGGAATATCCAGTATGTGACAATTGTCAGATCTCCGGAAGATTTGGTTGGAGGACTGAATATTTCTCTAAAGCTCTACTTTGAGATACTTATCTAAGGGACCATCAGACTGGCTAAAGATTCCAGAAAAATGCTAATGTTTACTTTAATCATAGTTACTACAATTTATATAGGATGGGGAGAATAACTTTTTTGGTTTATCCTATAGTCTAATCTAGCAGAAATTTCACACCACTGAACTTTCTCACCGAAATGTCAATATTCCAGTATCCAAAGAAAACAAGGTTTTCCTACATCTGTTAATTTCTCCTAAGTAATGGATTGGTCCATTTTATGAACATTTATCTCCTGTGTATCAGAAAAAGTACTGTATTACCTGGATTTAAAAGCTCTATCTGGATTTTTTTGAACAAACTGAAGTGTTGTTTGATCTCTATTGAACGTAAGGCTGCAGATTCCTCTCATCAAGTAAAGTTACAAGATGCAGCTCTCGAATCTAGCTATTTGAACAGGGAATGTGTGGGGTAGGGTAGAGTGGATGGGGCCAGAACTAAATGCTGCAGTGAATGGTTCCTTATGGGGTTGCTACATCTCTGTGTATTGGGTTAGAGGAGTCAAAGGGGGACTAGTAAAATGTGAAACCTGATGATGAATCCCTGGGACCTTCTCCTACTGGCCTCTGGGGCTGCTGCAACCCTGAAGTGATAGTAGCAGCCACAGAGTGGTGCTGGTGTTTGTGAGCAGAAGGATTTCTTGGTAAAAATACTCAGGACTAGCAGTACAATGAACCTGAAAAGGAAAATACTGCAGAAAACTTCCAATGCTGCTGCTTATGCAGTGTTTTTTATGTCCATACACAGTTAGAGAACTTATTTGGCAAGTAGTTGTAGTATATGCTTAGGCAGTACTGAGGACTCTTAACACTCAAGGCTTGTCTACGCTTACCTCAGAGATTCATCAGCAGTTGAATTACGCAAACTACGCAAAAAAAGTGCATGACTCCCGTCGACTTGTGCTTCTATTCTGCGCTGTGTCGTCACTGCACTGATGGGAACCGCATTCCCGTCAATGCAGTGGTATGCCACTTCAGGAGGTGGTCTTTGTCGATTTCTGGATCAACTGAGCGGGTCTTCACTGACCTCTCAGTCAATTCAGAAGTTGATATGACTGCGGCGAATTTGCCATTGTCGGTGAAGACATAGCCTCAGTAACATGCTCTTTTAAGGAAAGGAGATATTTATCTGTCTTCCTCCTAAAACACCTGACAGTGCAAATGTTGGTGTTTTTATAATTGGAGCCTATTTCATTTAAAGGTTATGCCTACAGCCTCATGTTCAGTAGCACAGTGGGTGTGAATCATCATAATACCATAGTTTACATCCTGCCATATTTTATTACTTAAGTAAAAGCAGAAATCTGTTAGCATAAACACATGTTGTGTGTATTAGCTAAAGCATGAAAAGCTTTGTTCAAGAAAAGCCTTGAAACGTTCTTCTAAACATAACTGCTAGTGCCATCTTCTGAAGTGTTTGAATGTTCTTAAGCTTTTTATGATTAGATTTTTTGTGTGTGTGTGCAGTCAAGTCTGTTTAATCTCTAATTCACAGCAGTCTTAGTTATAAAATATAGAGGAGAAAATGAAAATACTTCGCACTTCTACAGCACACTTCATCTGAGGATCTCAAAGTGCTTTACAAGCATGAATTGATTATCCCTCAACTCCCAAATGAGGTAAGTAGGGGATTCCATCTGTTGTACAGATGGGAGCACTTTGTGGTAGAATGACTAAATGGTTTGCTGTGAGCCAGTAGCAGGAGATTGGGGTTCTTAAATCTCTGTAGATGTCATGGAGGAAAAAGCAGTATGACCCGGATATAATCTGTATGAAGAGGAAGAAGTAGTTGGGTTATGGGCTTCTAATAGCATAGGAAACAGAAAGTAAGAGATCCACAGGCAGCCCTAGTTCAATTCTTCTACTCCCAAAAGGATTGTTGACTGCATCTTCACCAATCGCTGCATGAATGTTCCGCCCCCCCCCCCCCCCAGCTGAGTTCACCCTCTGACCATGAACTGATTTCTCATCAGCACCCCCTATGCCTTGTCACTCAGCCTTTCCATGACATCTCACCTGCTTTCAGCCCTCTCTTCTGTCCTTTCTTCCATTGGTATGGTTCTGTCTTAATTCCTCGCTCTTTTTTTTTTTTTTTTTTTTTTTTGCTCCTCTATCCCATTGCAAGATGTCCTGTCAACCCTTAGTCCTGGCTTGCTCTTCCCCTTCCCCTTTAACATCCCCCCTCCCCCAACAGCCAGATCCTCTGATCTTGCTCTTATGTGGTGGAGCATTTCTGGCAGAAATCCTATGACCAAGCTAACTTCCTCTTTTCTTTCAGTTCTGCTATCTTCCTAGCTAAGCAACTTCTCCAACTCAATAGGATTGCAGGTATGAGATTCAAATGGGCTTTTTGCCACCTTTTGACTCATTCCTCAAACACTCCCCCCCACCTCACCTCCATTACACTCTGCATGGGTTTCTGCTGATCTCTCAAAAGAAGATTGTGACCAGGGAGAAGATCAGTGTATTTTGACAGATTTGGATGTTTCTCATTTGTTCTCCTTTAACCCCTCAGTGACTCCATCTCCTGATCACCTTCACATCCACTCTCATTTCCTGCCTTAAACTTCTCTCCCCTCTGGCTTTTTCCCTTCTTCATACAAACATGATTTAGTTTCTCCTATTGACCTTACTTGTCTCTCCAGTTACCACCTCTTTCTCCTTTTCATGATGACTTAACATCCCTGTCACAGTTACAGCAATTATTTACATGGAAAACAAAGTAATAAATTCCTTAATTTTAGCTGTAGTCTAATACTCTTTAGAAGTTGGAAACAAGGAGAAGGAGCCAGCATCACTTCATCTTAGAATCTATGAATGACCAGTCAGCTCAACATGGCCCACAAATAAGTGTTCTGTGGACCACCACAATTTGGAAGTTTCTGGGCTCATTCATTTACTCACTTCAATTATTAGTCTTACTGTTGACATTTTAAAAACTACAATTTAAAATTGTCATGTGACTTGAAGGATGGTTTGGAAGATGGGATGCAGCTAGGAAGAATGGTCTCATGGATGAATCCGAGGCCTCTGAGTAAGGAGCCAGGAATAGAGCTTCTGGCTATCATACAGACTTTCTTTCCTTTTATGATCTTTATAAACTTCCTTGCTTCAGTTTCCCCATCTGTAAAATGGGGTTGATATTTCCTTACCTTGTGAGGCTCTTGTGAAGCTTAATTTGTTTAATATTAGAGTAATTTAGATCCTTGGATATGAAATGTTATGTAAATATAGATCATGAATATTACAATAGAAAATTCAAGGTCTTAATTAGGAAAGATTATTTAAGATAAACTGATGTAAAAATATCCTACAGGTAAAGTTTGCCTTCTGGATATCAGTGTGTGCTTAAAATAAAAAGTCATGTTTTCTTAATCTTTTGATTTAGTTGGCTCTTATCTGAACTCTAAAACTTTAAATTGGAGTTAAGATTATGCTTAAGATTAGAATAGATCCCTATTAATTACTTTAGTGCTGTGTAAATGAGACAGGTCTGGAACACTTTTCTCAGATAACATGACTAATAAAGACTATCTTTATGGGTTTATTGAGGAAACAGGAATAGAAACTTTCACTTGAAAGCGTATTATCAGTTTGAGCAGTTGTTACTGATTTTTTTTATTTTAAAATTGGATTGACTAAACTAAATGTGTTTTTTATTTTCCAAATTAGAATTAGTGTCTCTGATCATGTCCAACTGCAGGGAGAGACTAAATGTCAATCTGTACATAACACGTGCATCACATGTGGTTTTTTTGCTTAACGAAGTCCTTCGTACTAGGTTTCCTTGTGAATCTTTGGAAGTTAATTCACAATGAGCTTAGAAAGTTGAGATGTTTCTATTTTTATTATAACTATCCTGACATACTCTGGTCATCCTTTTGATTCACCACTTGAGACATTTTATGAAAGGGATGCATGGTCCTTTCTATGATAAATTAGTATGGCAGTTTGTCCTTCCCTAGATGCTAACAGACTTTCTAGGCACATTTAATGTGTACACATCTACTTTAAATGTTCATACTAAGTTGACATTTTTTAACCAAGATTTTAATATATATCTGATTTTTATAAATGACTTTCTTTAGGCAAATGGAATACATTCTATACTACATGGACAATACCTGGTGTTATACAGTATTTTATTTGGATCTAGTTACAGGTAGAACAGGAGACGCGCGCGCGCGCACGCGCACACACACACACACACACACACCCACCCACCCAATTAAGTAGACAAATCTAGTATTACACTGGTCACTTTTATTTCTTTGACAGGCAGATGAGCTAATGACAAACTTGAAAGCTTCCCCTCTCATATTTATGTGGAGACTGAATTGCATAGTGGCATCTGCAGCACCACATGCACTGCCCCCCTCCTCCCCCCACGTGGATAAAGAGGCAGCCGAGGGAGGGTTGACTCAGCAGCACGAGCCGCACGTACCTGTCTCCTTATAAGGAAATGAAGTGACCCCACCTGCTGGTGTGTGGTCAGCAACTGCCCAGGATAATTGTAATCACCTGGTTCATACCTGCCCGGGAAACCAGGAGCACCTGGTTGGCTAAACTCCAAGCCATGACCTTAGAAGGTCATGCAGCAAATAGCAACCAATGGGGCTTAGCCTCTGCTGACTGTGGGAAACTATAAAAATTCAAACCCAGGTAGCAGAAGGCAGAGAGGAATTGAATCTACCTGGCACCCCGCGTATCTCTTAGTCGTGTTAGCTCGGCGGGCTGACGCATCTTCCCTAGCCCGCTTCACTGTGAACTGATCACTCACAGTGGCTCTCTCCCGTCTGCAGTATCTAAAGCAAACGGCAATTGAATTTGGCCAGCATGGTATACCTGTATATAATGTTTGTGAATATGGATTAACTGTTTTCTGTTGTGTTTGTCTTGTAACTTCTTTGGGGAACTCCAAAACCAGGCACCCTAGTGTCACATGCTGGCAGCCATGCGTTGATCCAGGAGAGATCACAAAACGCTAAAGTCTTGGGTGGCACATTTTGTCCTTTCGTGCACGGAGTTCTCCTGCCCTTTGCTATCATTGTTTGCTGTGCAATTGCTTGCTGTGAAACTGTTTGTTATAGAAATAGAACTGTTTTATTACAAGGATAGGATTGTTTGTTGTAAAATAAAGGGTTTATTGATTAAGCAAACCCCCAAATCATCACTGTCTCGCTTAACCCCCCGTATCCCAAACCGAACCTATCAGAGTTTTTCTCTCCGTTTCCACAATTTAGACTGTCTGATTCCAATGTTCATTCTTCATCTACTGATCACATAAAAACATTCCCCTTCCAGTTACAGCCACAATAGATCAAAAATATTTTCTGGTCAATAGTATTTAACCCTTTCTTGCCAGCTCCTGGGTGACCTTGGGAGGAAAGTGCTCACCTCTTGCATGGGTGCTTGATGCTCTTGAGGGTAATGGAGTTCATAAGAAGGTCTTAGACTACTTCCACCTATCCAACACCACCACTATCTAGCCGTCTTTGGCAGCTCTGTATTCATAGGAAGAATGACAATTGGCGGTGCTCCACCTGGATATGCACTGTATTAATCTGTTAGGAACAACTCCTCTCTAAACCATGAACTAGAACTAGTAGATGAGCGCAAATGGCACTTATTGCTCTAAGAAAGCATAAAACACCAAAATTGGAGCATAATACGGTGACCATACAATAGACTAAAACAGAGTACCTATTGTAATGACTGACAGCTCATTAGGGAGTATCACATCACTCAGCTTATGAAGGCAACTTCTCGATATGGATAACATGTTTGTCATGGCAAAATAAAGCAAAGTTCACACAGTAGTTAGGGTAAAAATGTACAAAATCAGGGTATGGTCATGGGGTAGGTGGGGAGTGAAGCCAAACCCTGAGTGGGGGTGGGTGGGGAATGTACAAAATGAAAGTATGGTGGGGGCGTGGGACTAACAGCTGGAGCTGAAGAAGTCACTGAGGTCTGTTAAAGTCATGGAATCTGTGACCAAATCATATCCTTACTTATAGACATTGAAATAAACTTACCCACTAGTTGCTACAACAAAGGCTTATGTTTAAAAAATACTTAAGTTTACACAAGAACATCCATCATAACATTACATTAACAAACTCAACTGCTCCCAGAGTGTGTACTCCCCCATAGTTTTAAAATTCCAGATATTTTCTTGTGATGGCACACTCGATGAAAGTGAGTTCAAGAGCAGCACTAGATATCTTTGAATTAGCAGAGGCAATTCAAGTAATACGACTGAGATACTTTTGAACAGAGCACATTAAAATTGATGCAGTGGTAGCTGGTGGTAGTTGTGGTTATAAAGCAGCCACCAACTCTAAGCATGTAATTGTTTTCTTACAACAACCTTATCGTCATCTCAGCTACATGTTCCTAGCATAAGGAGTTTCACACCAGACTCCCCAAGAGAATCCACAGGATGTCCCCAAACAAGGAAGCTAGGCTTTTCACAACTGGTTGTAGGCACAGTTCCACGTCTGCCAGTACAACTTGTGCTTTGTGGCTGACTGCTGAGGAATAAATGTGCTGGAAGCTGGCTCTAGCAGGTCCAGCATGGCCTTAATACCAGTCATGTGGTCTCAGCAAGGACAGCTTGATAGCAGTCTCCTGAATCTCTAGGTCAGTGGTTCTCAAACTGGGTCACAACCACAAAGTGACTTGAAAGTTTGCTTTAATGGGGTCACCTGGGCAGGACAGGCATTGACCCAGGATAGAAAGCCAAAGCCTGAGCCCCACTGTGTGGGGCTGAAGCCAAGGCCTGAGCAGTTTAGCTCCGTGGGGCGCCTGGGGCCCCAGTCAACTGCTTGGCTTGCTACTCCCCGATGCTGGCCCTGCTTATAATGCATTTTTTATTTAAAATATTGACTATTTTAGAGTAACTCAGCACACAGAGGTCATGTGATAACTTTTGTTGTCAGGAGGGGGTTGCAGTGCAATGAAGTTTTGAGAACCGCTTCTCTACATCTAAACACAGGCAACTGCTACTAATTCCTTTTCCACTGGACACACAGACCTGGGAAAGTAGCACACAGATCAAAGAATCATAGGGACATTTGTATGTAAATGACCCGTTAATTACCATTGTCCATTCATAGGCATCAACAGGTATCTGAAGTTCTGTACAGAAGATGTATTTAAAAAACAAACAAACAAAAAAAACTGTTAGCTAATATCTTTAATTCTCCTTAACACCTATGCCCCTCCACACAAAGAAAAAAGGTGCCTTTTAATCATTAGCTCAATTGAATTATCTAAACGGGATTCCAAAGCCTCCCCACATAGACTGTCTAATATCTTCACAATAGCATTCACTGGTGATGTTGTCACCTAGGTGACAACAATCTGAAATTATTGAAAAGATTTTAAATGTATCTATAGGTATTAAGGGGTGTTTAAAACGGTTTGCTAACTCCATTTTTTAAAAAAAGGCTTCCCCCCCCACCTTCAGAATCTGTGACTGGCCAGGCCAACTCATTGAAAGATAATTTCTATAGTTTCTTATGACTGAGATTTGGACCAGGGTGGGAGTGAACTTTCTAAGGCCAAGTCCACACAAGCACTTATGCTGGCAAAACTTATATCACTCATGGGTGGCGCTATGTGGGGGTGGGTGGGTGTGTTTTTGTTCTTTACACCCCTGAGCGACCTAAATTGAGCTGGCATAAGCGCTTGTGTGCACAGCACTATGTTGGTGGGATCTCTTCCGCCAACATAGCTCCCACTGCTTGTTGAGCTGGTTTTATTATGTTGATAGGAGAGCTCTCACCCATCAGCGTAATGCAACTATGTGAGCGCTCTTACAGCAGCACAGCTGTATCGGTACTTGTAAGTGCAGACATGGCCTAAGACTGAATACAGGCATGAAGGAAGTGTTGCTAGTGGGCCATGAGATTCATCAGCAGGAATGGAAGGGAAGAGTGGATGAAAAAGAAATTGAATTGGATGTGTAGTGCCACGCTTTAACAATAAGTTTGCAGTGTCAGACTCTCCAGTGTTTTAGATATGTAGATAGCAGCTATAGCTGTGCAAATAATAATTTGTTTTTTTCAGTTCACTGGCAATTCAGGGGGGAAAAAAATTAAATATTTGGGGAAATAACCAACTTTATTTTTTTCTGTCTTGGGGGAGGGGGGGATGCAAATTGAACCCCACCCCCCCCAATGGATTTTGGGTGAAACAATGTTTCGTTTAATTCTGTCATCTCATGAGCTAAGTCTTCCAGGAAATGAACAGGTAGCAGATCTTTATTTCTTGTTCATTTACTTGAGGTTTTTTTATATATATAATTTTTTTTTGCGGCAGTATTTGGTTTCTTTTTAACTATTTGGATCTTTGCCCTTACAAATTTCTCTTGCAGTTCTTTATCATGATAAATGGCTTTTAAAATTGAAAATGCAAATTAAGTACTTCCAATTCCTATCTCTTATGGAATAATTGGCCCTGAAATTACTGGCTGTCTTTTTTTAGGTAGGTTGATTGACTAACTTAATGCTTAAAATTGAACCTATTTTTAAAGCGGGGAAAAAAAGTTATTTCAAGACCTGAGCCGCCACTTGTCTAGAAAGTCTGTATTTTGAGGTTTTGTAAATATGTTTAAAAAATATTGCTGACTGAAATATCAGATAAATCATGGGAGGAGATAGGGAAGCTCTTGTTCAGAAAATAAAAGGATTAAACAGATTGGTCATTTAACTATCTGCCTACTGCCAAGCAGTAGTTGGCAGAGAAACTAAATAGCCTGTTATCCCTCTGGTTTCTTCTTCCTTGCAGCTAGTCTCCAATCCATCAGACATATATTGCAATCTTCTGGCCAGAGGTTAAGGTGTTCTGAGTTACTACAAATGAATTTTGGCAATTAGACACAAGTTCTCTTGATTATGAATGTACTAGAAAGGACTGTACTTGCTCCACCTTGCAAGAGGGGGAACCCTAATCCTAACTGGCTGTCTTGGAGCTACTGTAATATAAATAATTCATCAAGACAAAAGTCAAATACTTTGTACCACTCAAGTTTGTTTCTTTTGTGAAGTTTCAATATTATCCCCGCTAAGGATGCAATAATGAACATGGTGGGAGCAAATTTCTTTCCCAACCATCTCTACATCAAAAAACACATGGTATGTACAGTAAAAATGCATAGGGTTTGTGTATATTAACAATAACAAAGTTCAGCTCAATCTTTCTTCTCCAGGCTTGGCTGCTGGTAAGCTTCCTGCCTCCTAATTGCCTACCCCAAAACCTCCTCAATTTTTTGGGTCCAGAGTTCCACCTCTGCAGTAGGATACTTACCTGCCACTCCATTACAACTACGCTGTAGTTTCCTCTTCCTTGAGCCAAACACCCTTGTGGTTGCCTGAAGACTTGCTGTCAAAGGCATCTCCTTTCCCACTGCCAAAGGCTAGTCTCCCGTGACCTCACGGAGGAAGCCTGGAAATATACCCCATTTTATCCCACAGTAATAGGCCAACGCATCAAGTAACAGCAAATGCACAGTCCCAGCAACATACCAAAGGATGCCTGCCAGCTCCAGTAGTGTGTTGTTTTGGTGGAAGGAGCAGGAGAAACAAAAAAGGGAGAGGACCAAACAGCATGAAAAAGAGTTTAAATGGATTGAAAAAAATGAGGCCAAAAAGAGAGGTAAAAAATAGTTGCGATGTTTGTTTACTGCACCAGGGAATGGTATAGTGGTCTGTGTGGGAGGGAGTACAAAATCTTCAATCAACCTGTTGCAAGGGAAGCAGCAGCAATAACAAAAGACTGGAAGCCACTGGAGTATTGCGTGCAAACTTGGACTGTAGTCTCAATCACATCATAAATTGGCTTTATTGACTGCCTTTCGTTGAATAATCTAAATCGAAGAGCAGAATCCCATCCCCCAATGCCTTGTGCTCTTGAAAAATATTTTAAGTAGAAAGCAATGGAATTGAAATTAGCATCTCAACCTGGGGCTGTGCCTCACCCCCAAACTCCATAAAAGCAGGCAGAGAATACCTCCAAATTTAAGATCTAAGGTGTTTGGGCACTTGATTACATACAGCACAGTAATTTACATGCAAGGAACCTTTTGTTTCTTTTATTTATAATTTCAATCTTCTGATTAAGACTAAGCCTCAGTAAAAGCTATGCAGATGGCTGAAGTTAGCATATCCAGAGAAGTGGCACTATTTAGGATCTGCTGCCTTTGTTGTCATACTGTAAATGCTAGCTGAATGGGTTATGGTGATATTGGAGAGTGTCACTGTCTGCCTAATCTGCACAGGAGAGCAAGGATTACAATAGATCTGGGCATACTTTATTTATGATAGACAACCAAAGTAATCATCATATACTTAAGGTGAGATTATCCTGTTTTCAGATTAGTTTTAATGGCGTTTATATTCTTATCACTAATTACAAGGAAATAATAAAGACCATAACAGTGGGAATTCCTAAAGGAAAGTTAGTGTGATTTGAACTTTTCCAATGGAAGGGGCTATGTAAACTTTTTTTTTATTTTAAAATAAAGTATTGATAAAATTCAGGCTTCAGTTACATGAATCTACCGTAAACCCCAAAGCCATGATTATTCGGGTCTATTTGTTCCTAGACATGGAAATTCACTTGTAAAAATTACTTTTGCCAGGCAAGACTTCACTGATGCATCTGACAAAGTGGGTTGCAGCCCACGAAAACTTCTGCCGTCAGAAATTTGTTAATCTTTAAAGTGCTACGGGACTCTCGTTTTTGCGGTATACAGACTAACACGGCTACTCCTCTGGAACTAGTGTAATTTGTTTCTCCCTACACCAGTTTCACAGATATAGCCTGCCCTATTTACTAGGGAGAGCTTTTAAGTGGAAACCCTACACAGGGCCCAAGCATAACTTTTTCGGGCCCAGTACAAATTTGTAACATGGGGCCCCTCCCATGTTACAAATCTTTAAGATTTGCAACTCTCACAAGATCTGGACAACAGATACAGGGAAATAAGTTTTCTATAAATATCCTCAGGCATGATCTACAACTCAGCCTCATTTTTTTCCTGATGGTAGTGGGTGTTGCAGCCTGGGCTGGGCCCTCCAGGGCTTCCGGGCCCTGGTAAAGTGTACACCCCCCCCGCAATGTCCAGGTCCTGACCCTACACAAGCAAAAAAGATATCCATTAAGGGCACAGAGCTTGTGATCAAACTGAACCCATTTCCAACAGGAGGTGGCAAAGTTGATTTTATAGAAGAAAACCATTGAGGGCATTTTAAGTCTGGAGTACAAAACTGTCAATTCCTTCCCTGAACTCTACTCCATCCTCAACTGAGATAGGAAGCAAGTTTACGCAAGCTTTGGATGACTGCATCTTGGAGAAGTTTATTCTTCCTTTATAGCTGTATGAAGAATTTCAGAGTTCAGTTGAATCAGAAATAGCTGTCCACGGGGAAACTGGGAGCTCATTAGCACAAGCTCTTCACTTTGTCAGATCCTTCTGCTGCTTAGAGCCATGAAAATAAAAACCTAGAAAATAACCAGTGTTTTAGCTGGCCAGATGTGGAGGCAGGGAGATCTGTCAGCTTGCTTGGTATAACTTGCTGCAGAAGTCTGAAAGATTTAATCTTGTTGAATCCATGTGGGTCATCCTGTACATGTAATCATTTCTCCAAATCCATTGGTCTTACAGAAGAGTAAAATACCCATCACTGCTTGATACCGGGATTTTGAAAAATATTTTTTTCTTTGCAGAAAAATCATGATAGAGTTCCTGCAGATGAAATGACTTTAATGCAATAAACCCCTGATGTGAAACCCCCTGCCCTCCACATTTAAAAATTAGAGGTGAATTTAAAAAGACTTTTTACCCATTATGAATGATAGGATATAATTTTTTATTTCTGTGAAAGTGAAATGCTACCTTTTTAAAATGCTAACTATTTTATGTGGTGTGCTATCAAAATATTTTCACATTACATGTCCATTACTTGGAAATCACAGAAGTTTTTATATGAACCAAACAGAATATCTCAACACCTAAATCTGTAAAATCAATAGGTTTTTTTTGGTAAGTTTTATGCCATCTTGTTTAATCTTGCCAAAAATTCTGAAATCATTGGCTATAATCTGTGTCACTCAGGACGGTTTCCCTTAATAGGCAGAGAATCTAAAATGATGTGTGTTTTATAAGCAAAGTCTTTTAATTTCAAGCTCTAGTGCCAGTATGTATCTATGTATAGCACGTGAGGAGTAGTCAGACAGGAAGGAACATCTCAATATTTCAGAAAACATAATACATACTAAAAACCAGAGAGGAATAAAAGAATATGATTGATTCTTATCCGCAGTTGTCTAAAACAGCAAACCTATTTGTGAATCGTGATCAGAAAGCAGCAGTCACTGAGAATGTATATTGAGGGTACTGTTCAACATTTTGGTCAGAATTATTTTTTCTTCATAGGTAAACTCTTTTAATACATTTTTTTGGGGTCAGTGATTCCACTTACCTTCCTGTTGGTGGATAAAAAACATATGGCCAAAAATGGGGAAAATCCAGATCTCCCTCAAATCCTTTTTTTTGGTGAGGAATGGAGGTTCACAGAACCTTGGACTGACAAATCTGGACACTGAGGAACAGCACTCTGTGGAATAGGTTTGAAATAGCAATACACTAAGCTTCTGTGCGAGGGGCTGGCCAACTACCTCCACTTAAAGCAGGATAAAACTCAGGTTTTTTGGTTTGCGAGAAATTTCGGGTTAACAAAGCTTGATTTGTCCTCATCAGAATGAAACCAAATGTGCCAATGTATCTCAGCAAATCAAAATTTTATTTCCAAAATGTGGTGGTTTTCCCCCCCCCCCACCCAAAAAAAAAAAGTGAGATGGGCATTCAGTTTCACCACTATTTGCTGCTTTCCCCCACTTCCGGTTTTACCTTTTTCACACATTTCTAATGGGAGTAAAGGGGGGGGGGGGTGAAATTATCATTTTTACTACTTCCCCTGAAAAGGTGCATATTTTTTAAAAAGTGAGTGTTACTTCTTTATATTAAATCTTTTCCCAGAGGAATGGGAAAGGAGGCAGAAAAGAGAGTAAACAAAAATAAAATGAAGACCACTCATTCATTCATTTTTGTACCATTTCCCTCATTTCTCCCTTAGGATATCCTGTTATCCCAATGTCTTGGCGGGGGGGGATATTTCTTTCACTAAAAGGTTATTTTTTTAATTAACTACTTTTCTGAAAAATAAATTGGGAGAGCTTTGACCAGCACTACTGAATATTGAATGGAATAGTAAAGAATGTGCTTTGTTTTGTGATCAGTGTGAAAGGAATAGAATAATTTTTTTGCCCCAAGTCACCATGCTTTTTTTTTAATTGAGATGACATTTTGCATCATCTCACAAAGCCAGACCAGAACAATAAAGCTTGCTTGAATGCAGTTCAGATTAACAAAGTTTCTTGCTAACTCCAGGTTACTTGTGTATGATGATTTTTCTTTGTCTCTCCCGTTGCATTAAGAGATTTTATAAGGGAGGAAGAATGGTGCACTTGGAACTCAGGAGCAGTGTTTCCCCAGGATTTGAAACTAGAGGGGGGTGTTCAAATTCACAGAGAAAGGAGGTGGAAAACCACTACATTGGCAACAAATGACCACTGGGAAAAAGTGGGAGTTTGGTGGGGCGGGTGGGTGTACACCTGGGCAGATGTAGGGAAATCCCTGCTCGGGAGAACTGTTTTCAATTACCCAAGCTGTCTGTAGCAGAGCAGGGAAGTCAATTTCTCTGACCCTTTTTTCCCCACCTTAAAATGGGATAATAGTATTCTATCTCTATGGGGATTTTTCTGAGGGTTAATACATTAACTCCCAAGACCAGACACACCTTTACTTGTATAGCCTCAGTCAATCAAGCTAATAATGAGCTAAAAACAATGATTTCATGCATCCCCAATAATAAAACTGCTCTTTCTGCAGAAGTCATACACATGAGACTTCAAGCACAAAGAATATAGGAGTGGCTGCTTATGATGAATTTTACAACCATCTACATTAGCAAGAATGAGTTGTTCAGCTCTTTGGATGAAAGAGCAGGAGCTTAAACTTTTATGATATTGAGAATTGGTGCCTATATTCATTGAAAGAAGAGAGCAAGTGGGATAGCACGATCCATACGACCTTTGTTTTATGGATGCAAAAAATATTTGCAATAGGAGAAATGGTTTTCTAGAAAAGAAACTCCTAGGTTTTTCTTCAGATATCAGCTACAAGAGATGATGCCTTGAGTGCACTCAATAAAAGAGTATAATACATGCAAACAGCACCTTTAATTTACTACCTACCTGAAGGTTTGCCTATATTGCATTATAGCTATCTAAAAAGAGCAAGCCCTGTTTTCAGTTAGTGACTTGCTGTGTTAACTTTTTCTCCATGTGCATCATGTGTTTAGAACCAGAACGCCCAATAGGCTTGAGTATCTAGCAGTATTAAATCAACATCTAGATGTTGAGGAATATAAAAATACAATCTAGATATTCTCCAAAATACTTGCAGATAGCTATTTAAACCTTCTCCTTTTGCATAAGGTTGCAAGCACAGAACTTCTGTTTTCAATAATAACCTTTGTTCACATATCTTAATGTTTTTACGTACAGTTGAAAAAGGCTCATCCCTGAGGATGGTGGTAGAGTGTGAGAACTGGCCCCTTCATTTTATGTTGCCCAGTGGTGTCTTGGTTTTGTGGGTTTTTTTTGTTTTTGAAAGCTTAAGATGTAGCACTGAGGACTTGCTGATTGGTGAGCAAGTATAAAATGACTGCAAGAACTGTTTTGGTTTGATAGGTCTGATGGCGCAAGAGATCATATGACTACACATTTTAATGTGACTTCATTATATATGGCAATCCTTCAAGCCCTGTAGGCATTTGTTATAGCCTGCAGGAAATATACAGTAGAATTTTGGCAATGCAGTTTGCTAATATGTGGATATAATGGTTAGTGTCTGTCTTCTCTGTAAAGATTTAAAAGTAGGTACCGTAACAATGTCTATTGTTTTGTTAAAACTCTTTTTTACAAAAAGACTACAGTATGTTTACTAATTGCACAGTAAGTACAGTTCATAAAATATAACTAAACCTAACTACAAATGTGTGTACCTGTATTCTTAGATGAAAGAAAAATATATAAGAAAAATACAGTATGAAGCCATAGTTATCTTTAAAGACTATTTTAAACTTGCCCATGGTTTTATGATAAATTAAAAGAAACAAAGCAAAAAGGGAGGGCGGGGGGGGCAAAAGGCCACAGATGACAAAGGAAAGTGGGCCTTCTGAATATAGCATGTCAGAGGAAAGAAAAGCCTTAACAAGACCAAAAACTGTCCTTTATACAGCAATGTCCTCAATTTAAACAGTTTCCAGACTGCTTCCACTACATTCACCAGCAAAACTTCCCAACTAAATCACCATATCATAACTGTCAGTCAATTAACCTAAAAATAACAGTGGCATATTTTACATGATTATGCCAACTTGAAATTAATTGATTACTTGGTAATTCACAAATTTCAGTAATTTTGCAATAGTCTCATAACCATTAGTGTAAATTAGTGAGGTTCTATGTTTTTTCTTTGAAATGGTATTTTTACAAAATGTTTCATTTTTTCTACTGTGTAAAGTGCTTGAACTGAAAAAATGTCTAATGTGAAATGAATTCTGAGCCCCTGCTATGGGTTTTAAAGAGTGGTCAGTTTTCTGTGTGCTGTCTGAAACCTCAGTTTGTTCACAATGGCAATCTCTTACAGTAACAAGTGCTCAGGAACAAGTTCTATAGTGAATGACAGAAGCTAAAGGGAGATGACTGCTATGAACTATAAACCATAAACTATCAAGGATGATTAAAATGTATGGGTTTCAGTAGGGCTGGGTGAATTGAAACTAAATTTGCCAAAGAGCAATACGAGTACTATTCAGTGAATCAACTAGTGTCTAGCAGCCCACAAATATCTGCCCATTGTGATCCACTTAACATAGTAACATATGCAGGGTTCTAATCTCTCCCCTCCTGCAGATCTGTAACCAGTCCCTCTTTCTTCTGTTCTCAGTGGATAGAGGACAGTCGCTTCTTACTCAGATGCCCTTCTTTCCTAGACCTAACTCTGCCTCCTGGCTCAATTTTACTCTGGTCTTCTGTCCCAGTATATTTAATTTAGCCCATGAGATATCTTAACACTTCTTTAAGTGCCAACAAATGTTAGTTGCTTACCCGGCTATGAAAACAGAGGTGCATGCCTGTCAAATCTGACAAATTCATCTTAAATCTCACTCAGTTATCGCTAACTCAGATGCAGCTTCTCAAGTGCTTCCTTGGGGGAAGGTAGAAAAATGCTTTTTATAACTAGATAGTAGCAGAGCAGATACAAAGATGAAATGGCCTGAACTGGCAAATCAGGAAGTGCTGTGCCTGCTTGGAGGAACAGAGCTATCAAAGAATCTGAGGCTGCTTGAACAGCAAATAGCAGTAGTGCCAAACCTAGGCAACAAACTAAATTCAGCACATGGGATTAGGATTGCCAATCCCAATCATTCGTAAATCAGGCCCACTAAAACTCAGGAAATTAACTTTCAAATATTGACATTAACTATATGAAATTATTTTTATTTGCCTTCTGGTTTATGAACTTTTAGGCTTCAATCAGACTATTTTCAAGCTTTCTATAAAAACTTTGTTTTTAAATTAATGTTGGGAAATTTTTAAATTAAATCTGAGATTCTCATGTCACTTGATTCCAGCAGCTGGGGCTTTAAGAAAACCTTCAGGGCTTGTCTTCACTTACCTCCGAGATTCGGCGGCAGTCAACCGGAGTTACGCAAAAAAACTTGCGTAATTCCTGTTGACTTCTCTGCTTCTCTTCTGCGTGCTATCTTCACGGCACTGCGCCGACAGGAACAGTGTTCCCGTTGACGCAGCACTATGCTACGCTACTTGAGGAGGTGGTCTTAATATGTTAATTTCTGGATTGACTGAGTGGGTCTTCTCTGACCACTCAGTTGATCCAGAGAAATCGATCTGATAAAATCAAGTTAGTATAATTGAGATTCATTGCTAACCTGATATATTTGCAGAACTCATAGCTAGGGCAAGTGTCCAGTAATATGTACACACTTATGAAACCATTACAACCTGACAATATCTAGGATGACATCCTTCTGGTTTCTGAAGTCCATGGCAAAACTCCCACTGACTTCAATGGAGAAGGCCAGAATTTCACCCCTACAATCTATATACGAATCAGACAGCTAAGACTTATCAGTCACAAGTATAGCTGTTAAAATGACGCAAGTATCTCACGTTTTCAGAGCTGAGGGTGCTGCTTTTATAGGACATCCAGCATCTCTTGGTTTGGAGAGAAAAACACTGATTCTGAAAGTCAGATCTGAAGTTCATTTTGTTAGCATATAGTACTAACTCTTGTCCTATACCAGCCATTTAGCCAGGACTTCATTCTTGTGATCCAACTTTTCAGAAATATATTGTATGTTGCACTCAATTTTTTTTTACATTTATAATAACAGCAGGCTTCTTTCTGCAATGTGGCAGACTATACAGCTGTCTCCAAAATTGCTCCAGGACTGATTTTAGCTTTATCAGCTACTCCTGTATGGTTTATATTTTAAAAAACAAAAAACAAAACCAAAAAAAAACCCCAACCCCCAGCAATTCTGATGTATGAATTGTACTCTGTTCTTCATCAGGTCTTAGAATCAGCTTGACATTAAATCCTGTTTTAAATGCTGATGTCCGTGCTAAACTCTAATAATGTAATTCACCTGACTTACAATTAAATATTTTTGTTTCACAAAGTGTAGGGTATAATTCCCTTGCATAAAATTACTGTTTATGTATACAGGAGGCTTGCAAATCACTTAACAAATGTTCATTAAGCCTGTGAAATGTGCTTAGTTCCATAATAGGCAGACTAGTATCCATATCTTTCAAATGCCCTTCATTTTGAGTGATTTCATTCACTTTAGTCCAAAAACTAAAGCCCACTATCTTCAATGCCCGAGTTCTGCTCTGCCCTCCCTTTCTCTATATTTTGTTGTAGTTATTGTAACTGGGTTTTCAGACCGCCTTTTTGGTCAGGAAGGAATTTTTCCCCTTCAGGCAAGATTGCTTACATTCTAGTGGATGTCTTTTTTTCTTTTCCTCATAATATTCTAAAGACCTAGGTGTTTATATTTAAAACCAAAAAAAAAAAAAAGGCAGAGAGCAAGAGATGTGGTTGAAATTTATTGCTGGTGTCCCACGCAGGCAAGAGACACTTAAGAGCTTGTCTTCACTGGAGAGTTAACTCACATTTATTATGTCTACACTGCAGCGCTAATTCAAATTAGTTTAATTCGACTTTCAGAAACCGATTTATAGAAAGCGCTGCAGACTATCCACACTATGGAGTTTTTGATGGTTTATTGTGTCCCTAGTGGCCAGCCTTAATTCGAATTAGAAAGCAGTGCAATGTGGGAAGCTATCCCACAGTGCAACTAACCATGGAAGCTGTTGTGCCGAGTGTCATTGTCCCAGGATGCAGTGCTGCTTCCCCCTCCCCCACCCAAACAAACAGGAAAAGGATTTTTGTGCTTATTTTTTTACTCCCGCGATCACCATTGCTGCAGAAACATGGAGCTAGCTGAACTGTGCTCTCATTTTGACTGTGACAAATACATCACGTCTTATCCTGGATTACTTTAGAACTCGAGCAAGAATGCGAGGAGGAGTGATATATGCCTCTATGGATGTTGTGATACAAGAGATCCAGCAGAACAATGAACCTAGATATTGCTTGCCTTTGATTTTTTCCCTCCACAAAACCAACCCCCCCACCTGTATGCTGTTTTCCTTTAATGATCATCCCTAAACCCCCTGTATATTGCTTGCCTTTGATTTTTCCCTTCACCAACGTACACACTGTATGTTTGTCTTTAATAATCATCCCACTACCCAAGCCCATTCCATATTGTGCCCGAGAATTCCCTCCTGACCTACATATGATTTAATAAAGAAATGTTGTGGAATGATGCAAACCTTTATTTCTTGACATTCAAGTAATGAGGGAAGGGGAGAGGGGTTCTTTCACTGTCTCCAGGGTTAGGGTGGTAGCTTGCTGGCCAGCACTCAGCGTAGCCGCCGCAGCTTTCTGCTCACATCTAGGGTGGAGGTAAGCACGTAATGCCTCCTGGACAATCTCCTCCGAGACCTATTGGGGGCTGGGGAGGGGGAAGGTGGCATAGTCATCTCTTGAGGAGCATTAGTGAGGGCCTGCAGAGGCATTCTGTCCAGGAGACACCGTAGAATGTCTGCCTGGTCCCGCATGATTTGCAGCATCATCTGGGCAGTGCTGCGATCATTGTCCTGCAGTTCTCTCATTTTATTGGTCAAGGTGAGCCACCTAGTTCTTTGCTCTGCCTCTGCAGCTGCTGAGATCTTCATGAGGTCCGCAAACATATCATCTCTGCTTTTCCCCCCCCCCCCCTTCTAATCTGAGGCAGTCTGTCAGCAGCCCTTCTTAAGGGTTGGTCCAGTGCTGAGGGGGCTGTAGAATGAAATATAAATAAAAAGGGAGCCACAGTTACCATATTAAGAGACTGATACAAATCTTTCCATTTCAGTGATTGAGCCCAAGATACAATATAGCTGCATGTAGCATAGTGAAGAAACTCTTAATAAAGTAATAATTTCCATAATGAGCACATGATACAATGTGGCAAATGATTTAAAACCCATTCAGCACACAGGGAGTGGGGGAGGGGTGAAATCTTTCCACCCCTTAAAGATACGAACTGCACAGGGCTTGTTGGCCATTTTAAACCCATGCAGCATGCTGGGGGAGGAGGGGATCTTTGCAACCCTTAAAGACACAAACTGTGTACCATTTGAAAACACCGCGCCCCCCACAACCACTGTGCAGGGATAGAAAGGCTAATAAGAAAGAAAACTTACCAGATGTGCCTTCCACAGGATAATTTGTGCTGTCCTGTGTGCTGGTGGACTGCTCAGTTATGAGGAATAACTCCAGCCTTTGTGGGAGAATGGACACCCCATTCTCCTGCACCCTATTATCCACAGCTCCCTCCTCCTCCTCATAAATGTTCAGATTCCTTTGGCTGGATCTGAGCTCAGCAAGACCTGATTCCTTTCCCTACAGCCCGATGAGGTCTAAGACCTCTGGTTGACTCCATGATGGAGCACGTTTGGGCTTTGCAGTAGCCATGCAGAGAACAATGGGAAAGCTCTCTCCACGCTGGCAGCAAGCACAGGAAATGAAGTATCAAATCTTCCCGGGGCTGCTTTAGGGGAGGATACTCTGAAATGGGGCATCATGGGATACATTCTGGAAGCCAATTAATTCAAATTGTGACCACACTCTCACTAATTTGAATTAACTACAAATTAGGCGCTATGCCACTTGCAGAAGTGGTCTTATTAATTCAAATTAAGGTGCCTGTAAAACCGAATTAACAGTAGTGTCAGTTTAGATGCGCCTCTAATTAATTCAGATTAAGGGTCCTTCATTTGAAATAAATTGCCAGTGTAGACCAGGCCTACAACTCAAATGTTATTCCTCACTTAAGTCCCCTGGAGTGCAAAGAGAAGCAATAATTATTACCTCAATTGTAAATGAAACTAACACTTACCCACCTGCTTTTAAAAAAAAAAAAATTCTAATATTTTTTCCTCATATTTGAGCTGCAAATCAATAAATGTGCTAAAGACAAAGCAGACTCCCCAAAGAAAAGGGAACTTATTATTATAAAGGAGATTTATTCACAGCACACAACCAGACAACTCTCCTATTCCAGCTTTTCCAGCCAAGAGACCTCAAGCATCATCTCCTCTGATGAAGGCTTCCTGGCTGGAATACTGGAAAGAAGAATTACTGGCTGTGTATTTTGAATAAATATCCCCAGTCTCCAAGTAACAAGGATTGATGGGTAAAAGCTCCTGGGTTCTTCCATCGTGCACAAGTATTTGAATATATGCAAAATGAGGTGGCACTTGCCACAACCAGGCTTATTTTACTACTCCATCCACCAAGGTTCACTTCTGCTGCTCTAGGAAGGGGAGCCGCCTCATGTATTGGCAAAAGAAAATGGGAAATCCTGGAAGAACCTTCTCATTGTTAATCTGTTGCAGCCCTGGTAGTGCAGATCAGAGGGAATCAAATCCTTCTATTTGCCACTGGCAGGAGAGGAAGGAGGAACATCCAAACACACATTGACCTACTTAAATCCATATAAAATGCAGCTTCTTAAGTCTTCCCCGTCTGTTTGTATCATGTTTCCCCTATTTGTGTCCTCCACTGGTGTGTACTATCCATGATCAGATCAAATCAAATTTAAGCTTGACATCACTTTCAAAATTCCATACAACTCTGTCCCTCACTACTTTCCTCCCTTGTCCAGCTTCATGGGGTCCCCATCCTCTCTGCTCCACCAGTCTTTCCAGTGCTTGTCTATCTTGTCAGTCTGTCAGCTTCCTGTACAATCACTTTTGTGTGTGTTCTTTCCACATTGTGACCCCTACATGTGGTACAAACCCCCAAAGCTCATCCACAAAGCTACTACCCTGTTTATTTTTAAGCACCTTTTCAAGATTCGTGTCTGCTCTTCTGCTTACTGTTATACTTATAAAATAACCAGCAGGATCTTATTCAGGGGATAAGGCAGTATGCCGCATTTATTATGAATAACAGAAAATATTTCAAAAAGCAATTGCCTAAAACACACTTCCACTCATACACACACACACACACAGTTCTGCAGGAGGGATATAATTACCAACCTCTGCGTTGCTCGAGCTGAGTCACTGGCTAGGTGACTCAGATGCGAAGATGGAGCCAGGCTCTGTCAGTCGCGACACGATGCTCCTTGGGGTTTGCAGAACGAGCCCAGAGTCCAGGTTTCTTCACCCCATTTTTATACTTATCTATCCCCATTCAGGTCTATGGTTTTTGTCATGTCAGTCTCCTTGTTTGATGTAATCATGAATTACATTATCACAAGTGTGACAGCTTTCCCATTCTTCTTTCATTCCTGTTTCACACTTTGTTTTGTTCCTGTCCTTGGGTGTTAACACCGGAAAACAGGGGAGTTATCTTGATCTTTGGCCATCTGCGTTGTAAAAGTTCTTTAAACGAAAGCATCTTCTCTCACTCCTGCCCTTGGAGGCTGAAAACCATTACCTCAGCAATTACTTCCTTGCCGTCTGATCTCAGCAGACTCGGACTGCATTCACTCCTAATTCATACTTACTAAAAATCATTACAGTCTTATCCCATTACATTGGTACATTATCTTATACTTAGTAACATAATAAAATCCTTATACCTACACCAATTCTATTAATGCCAATTTTACTAAAAGGAAATAAAAAATCTTATTTGCCCTCTCATTGCTCCATGATTTACACATCAACCACATTCTTCATATGCATTGGGCACTTTACTTCACTTATAAATTATCAGAATTAGATTTCAGGGTGTTCCCAAACATTCATACATAGATCTTCACAAACAGGGCCCCAAAGTGTCATAAATGTTAAATCACAAAATGTTTAGGCAGGATGTTCCCACTCATATGTTCAAGCAGTCAGTTATCATAGTGGAGCCTGGAGTGGCATGAACAAACAATCAATGTGTCCGGAACATCCCTATCTATAATGCCTAGTTTTATTCTTTCTCAGTGTGAGGATTAACCCTTAAGCTTCAAATACATATCCATGGTCCAGGCCTGCTCTGGTTCAGGCCTACATCACAGTGCTGGGGCCTACATTATAGGGGACTGAAATGGCTCGTATACAGATGGGGGAAGCAGATCAATAAGCCAAACATCTGTCTGTTCTCAAAAGAAGCAAACAAGGTTACTGAGTTTTTGGAAAGCACATAGTTGGCCCTACCATAAATTAACAATTTAGCCTCAGTCGTTACCAGGGATGGGAGGCTGTCCCTGAAGACTAATGTGAAGCTAAATTGTAGAGAGACACTGAATTAAACTGGAAGCTCAACTAATAGAGGGTAACTATTCCACCTTAGTTTCTACTTGACAACACCCCGCTGTTGTTAAGGGTCAGGGATTCTCAACTGCCTTGCTATTTCCTGCTCAAGCAGGTTTCCACTACCTCCCAATTGCGTTGGCCATCACTTGCACAAAAGTCAATTCAGCTCCTCCCTAAAGCTGTTTGAGCAGCAGCAAATCTTTATTCTCCCAGCATCAACGGCCACCCATTTTGCTTTCCCTCCCCAGAGGTAATTTTCCCTATCCCTTATGTCAACCCAATGCAGCTGAGAATCCATCCCAATTTGTGTTTGTCAAACATTTTTCTTAATCTGTATAAAGAATGTAATACAATGCCTAGCTTATTATTTATTTTATTTATTTATTTATTAGCTCTGTAAATGTATGAAGTCTCTGGGCAATTCAGGTGAGCTCAAGTTCTCATTATATTTAAATATCAAATCTGCTGTTCTATATCTGATGAAAACTTATTTAGATGTTAGTATCTAAAATTCCCTTTGAGTTGCCACTGCTTGGGAAATTAGGTAGGAGGATTTGAAACACACCTTTTAAAAAAAAGTTCCTTTTCTAACATTTCATTCCCTTATTGAATATATAAAGAAAACTATTTTTACATTAAGTAAATTTTGTGGCATAAACCTGAAATATGACATTTGCTAATATCACATGTTGCTAGACTTGAAATATGAACTTTAAGCTTGAACTGCTGATCTTTCTTGCTACAGTTGAAGTCAATGGGACTTTTGCTATTGACTTCAGTACAAACAGGATAAATCCATGGAAAAGAGACAAACTAGTTTCACCAGGTGCTAATCAGTGGAGGAATAGATTATCTTGCTGAAATCTGAGCCACTATAGCAAAGAAAACCTTTACACCGAGATTGGTTAAGGAGGAAAATCAATTGTATCATCTGGTCACAGTAAAATCTTTCATATGAGTTTGTTCTAATACAGCCAGGCAGATTCATCTTTGAAAGAATTACTTCGTAAGAGAAGGTCATCTTATCAGACTCTTAAGTAAGGCAGATTTTAGTTCATGTATTGATGATCAGCAAGACAGAACAGAAAAGTATCTCATTTCAGTGCAATGTAAGATACATGCTTTGAGAACACAAGCTGTCTCACCCATCACAAAATAATGAATAAATATCAGACTGGTAAGTGCAATGATCTTTGAAATGTTTTCACTTGTATGGAGATTAAGTTAGAGAAACAACAACAACGTAGCTGTGTACGTTTTGCTAAATAAACTGAGTCAAGTATTTGGTATAAACTAAAATTATTTTGATTTCCACTGAGATCTGTAAATAACTCTGGAAGCTTAAAATTACAACTGGGTTAGTACAGTTCATTATTAGACGTGGAATTACTATCATGCCTCACAGAGTCATTGTGAGTGACCTTCACTCCAGGGCGGGAGTCCTCTGCAAGGCCCTCTGCATTTGTTAGAGTCTGCATAAGCTGCTAACATGGAGCTCAGATGCAACCCCTCTGTACTGGAGTGAATATCATCTTGTGAGAAATGTAGTCAGAGCCTAGATCTAAATATATTGATAGGGTATGTGAGAATTACCTGTGGCTACATTAATTCCCACACCAGCCATCTGCTCTATAACCATATTCATCTTTCTGTTTCAATATTCTCATCTATAAAAACTGGGATATATAACAGCTAAATCAGAGAGGTAGTGTAGATTATTTGAAGTTTGAGGTGCTTTTAAAACTAAAAGTATAGGTAATTTCTCAAATCACCAAAACTACACCTACATAAGTAGGCATAAGAGAAATAGAATCTTAAAGCTTTTTCACTGACCTATAAATATCCAGTCATTGGAGAAATAGGACAAAACAAGATGGCTTTCTCATTAATATATGCATAGACTTAAGCTGGGTTTTGATGGATGTCCCTTCCTCAGCCCAGAATGTGCACACCCACTGAGGTGCTCCTCTTACAGACCTCCTAAGGCTCAGAGGAGAGGAGCTATCTTGTATGCATGAAGTAGTTCTTAAAATGCCCAGTAAAAGAACTCTTTCGCTTTCCTTGCTGTGTCCCTCAGAATAGCTGGAAGAGTAGAGCTCTTGTCTTGTATATGAGGAGATTCTCTGTCTCTTCCTTCATCCACGAATCCTTCCTTAGTCTTGATACATTCTGTAAAATGCACTGGCATTGAGACAAGACCTTTGCAGGAGACTTGGTTCGGTCTCTGCATCTTACAAACTACACAGTGCCCGATGGAGGGGGCTTGCATGTTTCGTAAGATATTGGAGGCAAGCCCTGCTCTTAGTTGCATAGTTGCTTAGGTTTAAAGAAAAGGGGCTCTTTGCAGACTTTCAGGACACGGTGGTGGCATCCTGTCAAATAACTCCAGATTATGAAATTCATATTATCTGTGTAGGGTGACCATATTTCATAAAGGAAAAATGGGACACTGCATGGGGCTGGCCTGAGCCGTTTGCGTGAGGCCTCCTCGTGCACAGGGCTGGCATTGTTGCACACCCAAGCACTGCCTGTCCCTTCTTCTTCCTCCCCCCTCCCCCCATGGCATCATTGCTCACTGCCCGAACCCTGCCTTCCTCTAACCTCCTCCCCCACCCCCCTCAGGTGAGGCTGACATTGAGCTTGCCCTCTCCCCTATTCCTCTGTACCCACTTTTTTGACACAATTGGGCATTTGTCCTAAACGAGACACATGCCCACTTTTTGTTTAATAAATAAAATTAAAAAAAAAAAGCCAAAATGGGATGGCTGGGATGGGGCTTAAAAAAGGACTGTTCCGGCCAAAACGGGATGAATGGTCATCCTAGCTCTGTGGTCATTTGTTGCTGGTTTTTGTTTTTTTGTTTTTTGCATGTCAACAAAGATCCAAAGTCCTGTACGATGAAGTACTTTTTCTTTGTCTCTTTTCTAGATTAAAAATTTCATATATACTATACTACATTAAAGGCATATTAAATTGTATGGGTTAGTGCATGAAAATCAAGAGATGGAAAAGTTAACATGAACATGCAACCTTATTTCACCTCCTTTTGTGTGCACATCATGGACTTCATCCTGCAATATGCTGAGCACTCTGGGGCCCCAAACCACTTAGTCACATGCTTAACTTTCAGCATGTAAGTAGAGCTGTGCGGAGAATGGAAGTCCCATTTTTGAGAAGGGGTTTGAGATTTCCAAACTTGTTCCAAATTGGAATGAGAACAGGAACATTTTGAAATTCTCTGATGGAAAATCTCCCCATCCCCACCCTCAAAAATCATTTCAGGTACACATTTTGCTTGTGACTTGTTTTTGTATTATATTTTAATATTTGATACAATTTTTTTTTAAATTGATGATCATTTCAAAATGTTTTTGCAATGAAACCTTTTTTTTTAAGTGGGATGCTTCAACAGTGTCAGAAATTTTCCAGTTTTCTTCCAAACCAAAATTTTGGCAAAATTTATTTATTTTATTTTTTTTGCAAAGCACTTTGATTTCAATAGAACCACATATTTCAGTGGATTATGAGTCCATCAAAAATTCTCTGACCAGCTTTCTATGTGAGTAGTCACATTAGGCTCATTTGTCTTGCATATTACATCTACCCTGCAGCCTAGGAGAGGAGTAGGAGTAACATTTTACTTGAACATAGTCAATGGGAATTTTGCCTGAATTACAGCTGTAGAATTTTGTCCATAAAGCCCATGATCCAGCAAGATGTTAAGCAATGCACAACTCTAAAACACATCAATTTGATTAGAAGTTCCAAGCATGAGGGGACTACTCTCATGCTTGAAGTTACACACGTGCTTAACTACTGAAGGGTTTGTTCCAATATCGTTAGACATTTTGGTCCTGAAAAATGGGCCCTTCATTTTTTGGTATTTTATATTTTTCTGCCACTTGTTCATCACATTGAAGTCAAAATGTTTTGGCACCTGAAATTGTGGTATCCCAAACGGAACAGTTTTGTGCTAGATTTTTCAAAAATAGCTGCAGACAGGTGCATGCAAATATTTGTTTGCATCTGATGGGTGCATGTCAATTAAATGGTTAACCAGTTTTGTATACATGAGCTTCCTTGAACTATTTCACTTTGAAGTTCTGTGCTTTGGATTTCAAGTGAAGAAAAAATAACTGTGACAAAGGAACCTAAACCCCCACCGCCCCTCCCTCCCCCACTTTGAATTCTGTTTTAATACACGTGTCGGTAGAAATAAAACAGGGGAAATAAAAGCATGTAGAGCCTCCGTAAGCAGAAATGTCTCTAAACAGAAGTTAGAATAGAATTCTCTCAATTTTCGAAGCTGTGAGCTAGTCTTCTAGACTACTGGTAAAATCCTACTGCATATATTATTGAGCAGCAGCAGCCACTTCATATTTAAAATTGCAATTGAATTACTATAATAAGGTGGTTGTTGTCTGCTCCATCCTACTTTAAAAATGAAAAAGGAGAGTCTGATTCCTGACTTGTATCTTAGGTCTGAGGAAATATAGTTTTTCTATCAAATTGTCATGTGAACCAAAGATTCCTGATTTGGCACATCCTAATAACAGATACCGGAGTTCTAAAAGTGCCTTTTTGTTGTTGTTGTTGTTGTTTGTTGTTTTCCCCCCCTCCTTTTCCATGCTGTAACAGAGAGAGAGAGCATAAAACTTAATTTACTAGACCTATCTAGTTGATCTCCAGTGCTCTGGTCCTGGCTTACATTTTAGGCACAGTGTTTCTTGTCCTTAAAATGTTCCTGAGTAACTGATAAATTTAAATGTCTCCTCTTCTTCTCACCCACTTACATGAAATCCTGATGTTCCTTTTTGCGAAGCTGGCTGTATGGAACTGAAAGCATTTCAAAGGAAGCTCTCACAGGCTTTTGTTCCTGGCTTTTGCTACACCTATATCATTATCAGTTTGTAACACACATTCTGGCTTCTTCCCATCACTCACTAAAAGTACACTGACCTCAGGAACTTAAGGGTAAAAATCCTTAGAGACCTACTGTAGTAATTAAATTTGGAAATACAGATTTACAAGCAGCCTAAACATTTGAAAGTATATAAATACACTGCTAAGGTACCAGAACAAACTTAATTCTGCCAACATAATGATATATTAGATAATCAGACTCTTACAGCATTCTGTTCATCCATGAAATAATTCTATTGTGACATTTGACCTTAAAACTTTAGTCATAACATGATTGTGCCAAATCCTCTTTACCGTCATGCATACACCACGTGCGATACATGCTGTTCAAATGGTTGATTAGGCAAATTGCAGACTAAAGGAAATCATTCACAACTTAAGGCCCAAACCTACAAGCACTTGAAGATACTCAGCCTCTTGTAGGATCAGGCCTCCTGATTCTATGTGCCATTCAATTATCAAAGTGTTTAGATCCAGCACTAATGTGTCTACAATGAAATAATATCAATTAGGAACAGATTGTTCTGTGTATTTGATACTCCATCTGTCAGCTGTACAAGTACAATGGCTGTTCAGAATTTTAAGTCATAAAGAAATGGTTTTCCCCGCCCCCCCTGGTTTAACACATCTTACAAAATGGATATGGAACCAACAGGAATAAAAAGAAAAAAAGGTAGGGGAGGTTGGGAATCACTGAGGAATGGAACTAGGGTTATTTGCTAGCTCTTTTAACATGCATTCATTCCTGCAAATGTTTGCTTTTCTTGCAAGTGTAGTTTTATGTCTGCATTATCTGACTTTTAATTGGTTGTTCTTTTGCCAGCTACAATGTTCTTGTAAGGATTTTTACTTTTGATGTATATTCTCAAACTTCCCCATAGTGACATTTTTGTGGCATTGTAGAGAGAGTCTACTTGGTTGTACAGACTTTGATAATATCTGGGTTTTATCACACATTTTCTGCACTATAAAAGTTGGTCTTGGTTTGAAGCTTTAATTCACTGGGGCTGTGGTTTTCTTCTCTTTAGCTATGGTTTATAAATAATAGTAATTTAGCATTTAAATATATTTAACATGAAATCATAGCATTATCAATCCGAGTTTCGTATCATCACTATGTAAATAAATTATAGCATAATATTATGTTTTATTAAATGCAGACTGTGTTCAACATTGTACAAGCTGTACAAGACATATGACCATCCCAGCCCCACATAGCCTATGATACAGTAAGTGGACAAATGATTAACACAACTGTTAACCAATGCACTGGGTAACTAAGAGAATGGCTTATCATAAATCACTGCAGGTTTTAGACATTAGTACATCACTTATTTCTTAAAAGATTAAAGGCTTGTAAGAAGGCTCTATCGAATGAGACACGCATGATCATTTGAGGAGTGTTTGGAACCCTGAACTCAGAATTGCTCTTTGCTTTGTTTAAAAGCCTTATTTGGAACTGCAGCAAACAAATAGGAAAATTAGTATTTCATTAATGAGTTAGAAGGACTTTTTCATCTCAGAAGAAGGTAAAACGGTGTGATCTATGGTGGATGAAGATGCAGAAAACTATTCATTTAATCATTCCTATGTGAGTTACTAGTGGACCAAAGAGTTCACATCCTGTGACTGCTGAAAGGATGCTCTGTTAACTGTAGGGTGTAAACCAAGGAGGTTTGAGAGGCTCTTTAATCTCCATTGCTACTATTTCTCATACAACTGCACTGTGTGGCTTTTATAATTGCATGGCATCTTGAGTTAAGCAATGGAGAACTGGATTATGCTATGCCTGTGGCTGCCAAACAGTTAATCTATTTAAACATATATTTCTTGTAAAAATCTATTAATAGTGTATGCCTTTTTTACCAGCTAACTTATCCTTCAAGACACTACTTTTTTGTACTGCATCAACAACTACTATCAAGCAAACGATTATAACTGAGTATTAAGACCTCTCAGCTGTTTTGATTCCCCCCCCTCCCGACACTAAACTTTGTAAATAAATGTTCTAATCCCCTTTGAAATATCTCACTTCTTCATTAATGTGATTACATATGCAAATAGCTTCAAGCTAATAGCAGCTGGAAACTTCCTCTTTTAGTCTCTTCTATAAATGCTTGATACTGTACTACAGATGGTGCATTTGCTGTCTTGTAAACAAGTTAGTATAATTAGGTTATAATTTGGTATAAACCTTATTTCATGATTAAGCTTCACAATGAGTTTCACAGTGACCCAGCTAGGCTATATTAACTTTCAGGAGAAGCAGAGGCAAACCAAGACAAGACTGAATTGAATTTTTAGAACTTTATAAGGGAAAACCCCATAAATTGTAACAGGAGTATAAATAATATAAAACATTACCATGTATTTACTAGTTACAATAAACTATAGATTACAACACATTGACCATTTCCAGTTTGTGCATGCTACTTTCTTATTCTGTGCAGTTAATAACTATGCATTTGGTATTAATAGGAACAAAAGAAATTATTCAACAATATATTGTGTCACTTCAGAGAAAGATAAGCTTTTCCTCTCCTTGGCTGTAAGTCCAGCTCCACCCATGCTGTCCTGTTCTTTGCCTCTTTGGCTTGAAGTGCTCCTTAGAGTCTGAGTCTATAAATCAAAGGTCAGAAGGGACCAACATGATCATCTAGTCTGACCACCTGCACAACACAGACCACAAAACCTCACTCATCCATTTATGTAATAGACCCCTGACCTATAACTGAGTTAAAGTCCTCAAATAATGATTTAAAGACTTCAAGGTACAGAGAATCCACCAGCAAGTGAGCTGTGCCCCATGCTACAGAGAATGGCAAAGGTTCTGGGGTTTTTTTGCCTATCTGCCCCTACGGGAAAATTCCTTCCTGACCCCAAATATGGTGATCAGTTAAACCCTGAGCATGTGGGAAAGACTCACCAGTCAGACACCCAAGAAAGAATTCTCTGTAATAACTCATAACCCACCCCATCTAACATCCCAATGCAGGCCATTGGCATATTTACCATCAGTAGTTGAAGATCAGTCAATTGCTAAGCTAGGCTGTCCCATCATACCATCCCCTCCATAAATTTATCAAGCTCAGTTTTGAAGCCAGCTAGGTTCTTGCCCCCACTGCTCCCCTTTGGAAGGCTGTTCTAGAATTTCATTCTTCTGATGGTTAGAAACCTGCATCTAATTTCAAGTCTAAACTTCCTGATAGCCAGTTCATATCCATTAATCTTGTGTTCACATTTGGTGCTGAACTTAAATAATTTGATTTGATGTTCCTGTGGCTGTACCCCTCTGCACAGAATTTATCCACAGATGGGGTTTCTTCAAAGCTACCTAATGGACAAGTGAGAGCCACTAGGTGAACTGTATTCCATCAATATATGTTCTCACTGTCCTCCTCTCTGTTCAGTGGGTGGGCTTCTCGTTTACTGCTTTCAGGATCTCTTGTCATCTAACACAGCTTTTTGATCAATTCCCTTGTTAACCAATTATATTTCCTTTCAGTATTTTCCCTTGATACTTGCTCTTTCTGGAATGTCTATAGATTTTATTTTCCACTACTTCCCTTCTCTAATATCCAGGTCTAATGTTTTCTGCTTCCTTTGACCTGAAATCTTTCCTAACTTCCTTCTTTCCTCCGAGTCCCCTACTTCTCTTCTACTGTTCTTTTATTTTATCCTTAGCTCCAGTTCATCTGCTAGCTCAGCATCTAGATCTTTCTCTTTTTTCCTCCTTGTTTAATACCCTTTTCCAAAAGTCCTCTTTGGGCAGATTTGGAGCCTCCTCCCCAGCTCAGGCTGACCTCTCATTGGCTGTGTCTCTCCCAAGACACATTCTGTGCTGCTGCATCACTTCTGCAGCAGATGTTAGAGACAGGGTTACTACACATTACAAATCTACACTGTAACAAGGTGACTGCTAGGAACTTCTACACAGTGGCAGAGTTATGTACACTTACATCGTCAGCCAGACCAGATGGGATCTGGTAACTCCAGCCCAAGAGTATCAACTTTTTTTGAGACTTTATCTGAGGAAGAAAGAACTAGGTGCAGGGGAAGGAGGCGTCCCAATCTTAAAACAGCCCAAACCTAGGTTGAAGATCGTTTGGATTTTTGTTGTTGCTTAAGTTAAATGTAAAGGAAACCCCAGGAAGGGAGGTAAATTTGGACCATACACAGTATGTATTTAGAGTCTTAGGAGATGGTGCAATTGCTACCTGCTATTAGTTACAGACGCAGTTTGTTCAGAATTTAATCTCCAGTTACTTAAAACTTCTTGCTCTTCAGGTTGTTAGGATGTGAACTGATGCAGTGCTGTTTTGAGTCTGCAGACAGCTAGCTGGAAACAGTTACTCTATTTAAATGTCAACATTAGGGCCCTCCTGGTACGAACCTAGTTTGGAAGTCCTCTTTTGTCAGGTCTCTTCTCCCCCTGTTCCCTCTACAAAGAATGGGGCTGCTGGCTCCCATAACCTCTTATTCCCCTTTCCACAACAAGCAGATTCTCTGCCTCTTTAGGGTGTAGCTGCACTTCCAGGAGTTGGCAGACCAAGGCCATTTGCTTCTGAACACCTTCTAACCTGTTGACCTCCACTTCTGGCTAAATGGGATCCAGCTTCTAGGTCATGGGTCTGCAACTAAAAGTGGTGACATCTCATGGGGGGAAAAGAAGGAAATGAAGTAAAGTTTATGTAGTACATAAGCTTCCTTTCATCCCTTACTCTTACCTACCTTAAGCACTCTCCCCGCTCCCCATTTCTCAAGTAAAAATTCCTATTAAATTTCTTCTCAGGAGACTTCTTGATCTTAAAGGGGGAAACAGAGTATAGCAATGCTTCAAATTACCACTGTCAAGGCTACTGTTGGTTAGATGATGGTCCTTGCAAACTTTAACTGCAACGACTCACTCTAATTGGTGCCCCTAAACTATAAACCTGCTTAGGACACCTGTTGTTCTATATGGTAGAGGTGGTCAAACTTACTGATTTCCCTGCCTCTCTGGACAGAATCCTCTAGCCCTATCACCCTGCCACAAGGCAGAAGCTCCAAGCTCTCCACCCCAATCTGGTGGGTGGAGAATGGAGGGGGAAACAGGGCTGTACAAGCCACACTTAAACTGTAAAAGAGCTGCATGCAGCTCACAAGCCAGTTTGGCCACCCCTGCTGATATGGTCTTCCACAAATTCAGCAGTAAGCCAGAAACTGTGTGGTAGCTGGAGAAAACCTGGTTTAGCTGGGCTAGAAGGTGCAAAGTTATTGTTGCAGCGCAGTTAGTGTGTTGCATTCTGAGATATCACTGTGGTAGGGCTTAATGAAATACTGGCTTCTGCACTGATACTGCTGAACCAGTACTGCTGAACATTGCTGCTGGCTGAGATTCCTGAAAGAAGGGATTTCTCTGCATGCTGTTTGACCATTTCATTTCAGGACTGGTGTTCATGTGTAAAGCAAGTTACGCTTCAATTGTGCCCAGACTACACGTCACTGATTTCTCCTTCTTTCGGAAGTTGATCCGAAAAAGTCCCGGATATTTGCTACAACTCAGCAGAGGGATGACACTGGTGTCAGACTGGGACACTGGTGCAAGAATAAGGGGCAACAATATTTCCATGTGTAAAATGTTGCAAGGGAAGTTATGAATGGTATATGTTACTTTCATATTGTAGAAATGTTTGCATTTGGAAAATCTATTGATCTCACTGTTCTCCTTCAATGAAGTCTGAAGTTTTTATTCAAATAACTAATTTTTATTGTAATTATTACGTCTGTTTCTAATTTTTGGTTTTTAGCATTTAGAGTTGGCCATTTTAGGGAATTCACTATTCCCAGTGAAAAAGGATATGTATTTTCTCAATATTTTTTAATGTTTAAATCATATATTCAAACAGTGTGCATGGCAATTCATTGACACATAAGAAGCCAAAAATCCCTGCTCAAATGGGCTTGCAATCTAAACTGAAAATTTAAACACTAATGAGCAGTCCTGTGAATTGGTGACAGTGTTTTATGTTGATCCTAATTGCATTGTGTAATGTGCCTGATGTGGTTAGCATGCATCTGTGCTAAACAGTTATGTACCTTGGGTTACATTATGCTTGGATTTTACACTAGAATAACTGAAGCATAACTGCAATGACAGTTTGATTGAAAATAGACATCTTAGGTAACTTACTGTATAGTTTTTTACTCTGGATCATCAAAAACTAGTGACTGATACTGAATGCAGGCTAGTTTTTATATTAGATAAAAAGTGTGTATATTTTTATTAGAACCGGTTGAAAAATTTCACAATTTTAAATGAAAATAGTGAAATCTTCTGTAAAAACTTTTTCACAGTCCTTTATCAGCTCTACTCTTGATTACTTCTGCTATGCTAAAAATAAAAATAATCTTTCATCATCCTTTTTTTCCATTAGAACTGGTTTAAAAAAAAAACTCAAAGAAACAAAAGTAGCTTGTTTTCATTTTGAAGTATTGGAAATACATTTTTGAAGCTTTTATTTAAAAAATTGAGGTTATTGGAATAGTTATCAAATATTTTTGTTCACCAAAAATGTGCGCGTTGGTACATAATTTTTCCTTTAACAAAAATCTGGTTTTGGCAAACTAAAAATAACTGTTTCAAACATTTTCCTACTGGATTTTGTTGCATTGCCACTCTTCAGTAATTTTTAAAATGTCTATTACCTACGGTTTTCTATGATACCTCCTTCATTCTCTGAATCCAAGTGCCTGAGAAGATGAGATGAAACTGATCTCCATCACTCTAGGGTGGCTACCAGGCATCAGGACTCGAAACTGTCAAACTTATGACAACACATTTCCAACTGCTATTGATGTCAGGCTTTCTTTCTTCATGTCTAGTTTGCCATCCAGAGCTAGGCAGACTGAATCAATTTGTCATCTGAATAGCAGCTCCTACAAACATGCTGTTAATGCTTGGGAGCATTATTTACAGACCTGTATTATACTTGTTCTTTAGACTCAGTCTCTGTTCAATAATTAATTAACTGGCTGTTTCTGACAAGTAATACTGAATATTTCAATCCTCAGTACTGTACATAAACACACAGAGCGACTGTTCATCACAGTGAACATGGGTTTTGATGCAGCCAAGATGAGATCTCAGAAATTGTCAACTCTTCTGCCTCTCTGGGTAGGAAGCAACTCCCTTTCCTACCTCCCATTTTATTCAGTGTCACATTAACATATTGGTCATAGTAGATCAAACACGAGAAGGATCACAAGTTCTGGTGACTTAAGTACACCCATAATGATACACATTGTGGTGGAATGACCGTCTGTCTTCAGGTTTGGTGGGTTATGGCATAGGGAATAACACAGGAAATCTCACATTGACACATTGCCAGCTATATAAAAGTGTGAGCGCACAGAGTACAGAACTGTCTGTCAAGGAAATGATCTTGAGCTCCCAGCAACCACATACATCCTGGCCACAGTCACGCACCCTGTTACCGTGTTCCAGGAAGGAAGAAGGGGTTGATAGGAGAAATGGAATAATCCTGGATTCTGATTATAAGGGGGAGGAGCAGGAGAGGAGGAGTGAACATCAGGCTTTGCCTTTTCCCTGAAAGGGGAGGGAGCGCTGGAGGTGGTAGTGTCTCTGTTTCCATGTTCCCTGCGGAGGACAGGTGTTCCTCTGGGAGAAAGGAAGCAGATACGGGAGTCCCATCTTAGATAATTCTTCCACCAGCTGGTGCCTCATCTCCTAGCAGGCAAAGGTTGGCGTCCCATAAATTAGGCACCTACTCCACCTGCTGCTCTCACCACGCAGATGAGTATTTGCACTGGGGCCACATATCAGCAGATAGTGAAGTTGGTGGAGTATTAGGAGCTGAGATCCACAGAACTCATGAAAAGGAGAGAACTGGAAACACTGCCTCTGCTTTTTAGAGGGGAGGGGAAATTGTATTCCCACATGCTCTCCCTTACTATAGGGCCTACTCATTATCTCTAGCTTTCTCGGCTGGTGAAAAGTCACAGGGCTTTGGATATCTGCTGACTCGGTGACTTCACATTGCTGGGCTACAAACATATGGGAGGACTCTGGCTCAGCACCACTAGGCTCTAGTGTGTTGACCTGATGTTAATTCAGACCATGCGGTCAATAGCTCTGCAACCTGGGCATGTTGGGCTGTAAAGGCATGATCTCTGGGAGGTTACAAGTCAGCAACTCTTTCTTGGGATAATTTGAGCATAGGCTTCTCTTTCTCATTACCTCTAGCTTACTGAACTGTAGCCAAGGTGTATACCCTCGTGAAATTACTGACTAAGCACTTATAGGATTTCGGAGTGTGTCGAAATACAAGCCTTTAGGTAGTGTCTAGCTCACCCTCACTAGGCTGTTTGTATGATGCCAAAGCAGAGGCATCTGTGAGCTTACTGACTCAGCATCTTTATCATGGGGTGATTTGATATCAAGGGACAGACTAATCTGAAGTTGCTGGCACACAACCTGTAATTTGCTAAAATGTTTAAAGACACCAGTCTCTGTGGGGTTATTGGCACAGCAGTAGAAGTAGTTGCAAAATGGGGGGTGGAGGAGGGAGGAAAAAGGTGGTTTAAAAATTGTTTTGTTTAATTAGGATTTTAAATTAAACAATGTTTTCATTTTTTGAAAATTGTATCAATTATTAATTTTGAGGGGGCTCACTTCATTAGAAATTAGGAAATTTAAAAATCCCCCCCAAGATCAATCAAAAGCTACACAAATAATAAGGAAAAAGTAAGGAAAAACACACTTTTTAAAAAAATGGACCAGTTCCATTCAGCAACTTCAGCATGATGGCAGATGACAAATCTCTAAGTCTTTGTGGCTAAGAATACTAGCAGCACCAAAACTCCTGACTCTTTGTAGCAAGCCTGAAAAATCCTACAAAAGCACAGTCTCAAGCATACCTAAGTGTTTTAAGTGTTCATTAATAATTCCAAAGATTAACTTAAAATTTCAGGCAGTTGACAATGCAACTGTGAAAATGTTGTTAGTGGAGAGACTAAACATGGCCAGGAAGAGAGCAAAAGAGGAGATATTGCTTTACTTTCAAAGCAAATCAAACACCTGATTTCTGCCTCTCACACCCATACCAAAGGAAGCCTGTTACTGTAGTATCTGAGCATCTCACAAAATTTAATATATTTATCCTTATGACAGCCCTGTTGAGGTAGGGCAGTGTTGTTATCTCCATTTTACAGAGGGGGGAACTGAGGTACAGAGAGACTAATTGACTTGCTTAAGGTTACACAAGAAAGCCTGTGGTGGAGCTGGGAATTGAACTCAGGTCTCCAAAGTCCCAGGCTACTAGTCTAACCATCCTTCCTCTCCTGGGCACTAGGAGCTTTGTAATACAGTTCAGGTTTTTAAATAATTCTTGTTGCCCTTTTTTGCACTTTGCATACCCTTTTTAAAACTAGGGTAGATGCCCAATACTACATGGTATTATAGTTTTGCAATTAATAAGCACTTGCATAAGTCTTTGCAGGATTGGAACCTTTAGATTTCAAGCTCTCTGGAGCTGAGTCTTTGTCTCTCTTCTCTGTAATGCAGTGGTGCCCAAACTTCTTATACAGGAGGGCCACATAAACCTAGGCACAACATTGTGTGGGTGTGACATTACTCAAGGTACAATCTGGACTGTTGAACAGCTCAGTTCTCCAAGCTGGGGTGTCTTTTACACTGCTTTGCTATGAGCACTACCAATCCTGGTCTGCTGCCACACAGCTTCCAGAATGTAAATTATTCCTCGTTATATTGCATGAGTGCTATAGTCAGCCACTCGTGAGTTACATTGCAGAGCAACACCAGAAATTCCCAGTCCTAAACTTTCCCCAGAAGTATACATCTTGTACTGTCCAACTCTCTCCTGGATAATACAAGCTCATATAAAGTCCATCATTTTATTAATAGAATATGCACAAGTAGAGTCATGAAAGTCAGAATTAGTTACAAGAATATAAAAATAAGAATATAAAAATAAGAAAATAAAAGCCAAATGCAACTAATGCCTAACTTAACAACCTAGAGTGAATTCAAAGCAAAGGTGTCTCTCTCCACATGTTTCTTCAGTCTTACGGGCTGAATTTCTTGCAGTCAGGATTCCCTCCCCCAGTCCAATGCTGCTTCCTTTGTTTTTCAAGTGTTGTTGATGCTGTGGCTAGAGAGAAAGGGAGGAATAATTTCTCCCTTTTTATAGTTTTCTCTTTTTTGAGAATCATCTCCAGCTGACGTTCAGGAGAAAGTCTGTGTGGAGGGGAACCCGAAGCTGTTTCTTTGTCAAGATGTAGATTTTTTTTTTCACACTGACCCTCTTTCCTGCCCAAAAATGACCACTTAACAAGGTAATGGTCCATCTGATTTTGTTGACACCTGGCTGAGGTGTTGCTAACCTTTTTGTTTCTGAGGAACTGGTTTGTGACTGCTCTCCAGACTTGGGGCATGTCTTAGTAATATCATACAGCAGAATCTTAACTTCACATACATGCTGAGACACATATTTCACCAGGACCATGATGATCAGCAAATGAGTTTTCAAATGATACTTCACAAGGCATACTTCATACAAAAATGTATCAGCCCTGTAAAAGGGGTGAACATAGGGGTACAAGCTGTCAGTTGGCCAAACAGATTCTATGTATTTTAATAAGATTTAAAGTCGTCTGCATTGATTTTATATTTTAAGTTCAGCTTATTTTGTATGTATTTAGATAGGTGGTTTCAATTTACACACTTGTGTAAACTAAAACGATGTAAACATGACAACAAAACCCTAATGAATTGGCTGTTAATATATTGTGATGAAGCAGGTCGTGGGCTTTATGAAATACTCTGGTGGACCATGTACGGTCTGTGGGCCGTAGATTGGGCACTTCTTCTGTAATGCATCATGCACACATACAGTGGTTTTGTATAAGTGATAAATGAAGGTTTGGATGTAGGGTAACCAGATATCCCAATTTTATAGGGCCAGTCCTGATATTTAGGGCTTTTTCTTATATAGGCACCTATTACCTCCTACCTCCGTCCTGACTTTTCTCAGACGTTATCTGGTTACCCTATTTGGATGGGTGAAGAGGGTATGTGGATGAGGGTTAGGTGGGAGTGGTAGGAACACACACAATATACCCGCCAGCAGGATCTTTTTTACATGTTATGTAAATCATTTTAGGGATGTGTAGTTTCTCTTACTAAACTAATGTAGCAAAGTGCAATAATGTTTTCATAAGAAGTCCTTATTTAAAAGATTGAAGTGGAGAGGCTACAGGGAAAATGTATACCCTATTTGTTACATGTTACGATTAAAAAGCACTTGTCATCACTGACGACAATGTGTTGTTATGTTCATTGGATGGATAGAAAAATGTGACGTAAAAAACAAATACACAAAAACGAAACAATGACAGTAGGTCATCATTCTTATTTTTAACTGTGTCATACGGATTGCATCTGGATGCAGCATTTCTGTTTTTATTGGGTATAAGTCTGTGTATAAAGACACAATTTTGGTGTCTTGCTGTGACTTCTGAACTATTCTGGATTTGTTTTTTACCTGTACTAATGTCTCAGAATCCAGCATGGGGAATCCTTTTTTTTTTTTTGGCCATTGTTTAAGGAGTCTCCAAACATGAAGAAATACAGCTTTCTATTATAGGCTGATCTAAACGACATTGAACCTGGTAGAGGTAACTGTCACCCTTCATTTAATAGAGTAGAAACAGTTATTTTTCTTTATGAAACAGTAATAGTCTCTGTGCCAAAACAAAGGCACATCCAAGAACACTCAGGAGTTTGAACTATGTGGATAGAAAGGTATCATTTGAATTATGATGTGTGGCAGGGAGACAACTAGAGAGGTGCACAAAAACAAGTAAAGACACTTGAGGCACAGCCTGGAACAAGCATGGTGTATGGTCCTGAGAGAAGCCTAGAGAGATTTTGATTGGGTGCTGGCTAAAAGAGGCTTGAGGATGTGAGCAAAGACAATCTATCTGTCCACCCCCCTCCTCACTAGTTGTTTGGCACATCCTGTGTTCATGGAAGCAGGATTCTGTACTTTAAAATAAATAAATAAATAAACAAGATTGCAATAAAGATGCCTGACTCAGCATCAATTTTTTTCCCTAACTGGAGCAATAGTTAAGACACTGAATTTTTGGTTAGTCACTTGGGTCAAAAGATGGAACCATTCCTTATAAAATGGCTTAGATCAGTTGGCTGGAATTGCTTGTGAACACAGGGGCATACAGTTTTCATAGCCTATGCCTGGAGGGGTAGCTGCACTGGAATGGAACTTCAGCCTTGGGCCAGCTTTACAAAAGGTGTTTAGGCTCCAGAAGATGCAGATAGGCTCCTCTTGGGATCGTGGGGGTGGGGTGGGATGCAGATGGCCATCTAGTGAAAGTCAGTGAGAGTTAGGCACTTTCATGATTTTTGTAAATTCAACTATAGATACTTATTAGCCTCTTTAGGTACCTTTTGAAAACCTGATCCCTTGTCTTCACTGGGGATTTGCCTCTGTTTCAGCCATTGCAAATCCCTAGTACAGAAAAGCAAATTGCACTGTGGAACATACCTCTGCTTTAAACTGGGGGTTAGCTGCATTAGTGCAAATTGCCAGGGTAAAGATCTATAAAATGCAACACTAGAAGATTGAATCACTGCCACAACTCTAGTGGCTGGCCACTAACGACTGTAACTGGGGAAAAAAGAAGTAAGCTTTCTCCTTCACTATTTCCCTTTCCAACAAGTGAGGCAGTCTTGAAATCCAGTCAGGCTCCATAAGAAAGCAACCAATGGAGGCTGCACAGAGGAATCAATGCATCAGTACTACTTCCAGATGTCTTTCTGTGCTCACTCCTTTCAATTGTAGGCAACCCAAGTCAGTACTTGTTTCCCAGTGGAGCAGGGCTTCTGGGCTGATGGTTGAGCTGCTTAAACCTGCACCCCCTGGTGAATGGAAAATGGCTCACTGAATGGTAAGGATATGAAGGAGGAATTGATGAATTGGCTTGGATAAAAGAACTGGTTTCAACTTTGGGTGAATCCAATACTTTTTTGGTTGGAAAAGTCTAGTGGATTTTTTTTTTTTTTTTTTTTAATTCCTATTTTTCATTTCATATACATCTGTAGTGCCCAGTTGTGGCTGAGATTTAAAGCAGAAATACCATAAGAAGCCCTGTGAGATCAGCTTCTTTTGCAGACCTAAAAGCTTTAGCTAAGTTTGGACTGGCATCTAAACTTTGGGATGCTTATCCAAAGCAAACCTCTGAACCTTTCGAGATTTGCCCCTCAATAATTCTAAATTGTGTAATAAGTCCATGTGACTTTACCACTACTGTTACGTGAAATCATATAAGGTTTTAACATGTGATAGCTGCTGAAAAGTAACATGACCAAGTGGGGAAAATAAACTACAAAATCAGGAGACCTGGATGCTTTCTGTAGTCTTTACAGAATATAAATGGTCAGATCTGGTTCAATTTTTTAAAATAATGACTCAAAAGTGTAGGTTCTTTTGGTCATTTAAAATAATTACTTCAGCTGAATCTTAATTCACGGTTCTAGTTAGTGCTGCAACAATATATATGCAAGAGAGAATTTTCATATTTTATTATGAAGCGCATTAAGATGTACAATTAGATTGTAATAGTTCCATTGAGACTATCACTTTAAAAAAGACTGTCAAATTCTATTGTTACGTTGGCACAATCCTTCTGAAGTCAACATACCTTTCATGTGTTGTGCATTAAGGGCCCTCTCCTAAGAGTTGTTGAGGGCTCTTGGCATCTCAGAAAATGATGCCTTAAGTGTAATGAGGCTTGTGTTTCTCAAGCTCTTGATTATTTTAGGGGAGTGAAATCTCTGGCTGATTAGTTAAGTCTATTACACCACTGTGGTACATAACTTCCTATACTTCAAGATAAGCAATAGGAAATCCACAATAAGTAATGGAAAATATATTGTGATGGCTTAAAAATAGCTAGCTGTATTTATGTGGTGTCTGGCTGCCCAAAATTGCTATATTTTGATAACTTTTTTATTTGAGTATAAAGTCTAATTTAAAATTGTAGTTTTATTCCTGTACATACTAAAACCAGGAATATGTTCTTTTGTATTGCTTCAATCCTAATAATGAATATTGTTTAAGAAAGCAGGTGTGATTAAAATATATTTTAAGCAGTTTAATTTGGCAAAGGGCTTGAGCTAATGGGTGTATGCAAATCTTGTCTATTTTTGTTGAAAGGGTGAAAGTGCATGGCTACACTGAACTGAGACATTTTCTTACCATGGGATAGTTTATATTTGAAAGTCTTTCGTTTCTGTCACAAGCTATTGGTCTTAGACAACCAAGTATTTAATGAGCATGACCAATATTCTAGCACTGAAATTTTCTGTGTGTTTTGCATAATAAAGTATTACAGAACAGGATCTTTTTTCTCACCAAAAAACACCAAACAACTGGATGAACGTTCTGCAGCCTTTCACAATCAAATAAGCATAATTAGTGACCCAGAAATGACTGTAATATTTCTTTATGAAAATGCTTTCCCCTATTAAAACCACATAGGTTGCTAAACTGAATAACATCCCCATACAATGTTAGTCAGGATTGAAAAGGCAATTTGTTAAATAGTATAAGTAGTCCTACTTCCTTTTTAGTCTTATTTCTCAAGCTTTTAGTCTGAGAACCCTCATACCTATCACAATGTAAATGTAATGTGACAGCTATGAATTACTTTTTAGTTGGAACTGTTCATCCCTGACATCCTTTGAGAAATAAATGACAAGATCTCCAAAGAACCAAAGAGAATTTAGGTTACAAGTAGACTCTGAATTTGGTCATATTTGTAAAGGTAAAATATAAATATTTTTTGAATAATTTCACTAAGGAAATCGTTTCTGAGTAATTGTATTTTCTGTCTCAGGTGGGCAGATGTGGGAGGGGGAAGACAAGACCAGTCTTTCCTTGAACTCATGTATAAAGTCAGGAAATACTCAGTTGGTATGCTGTGACTTTCTTTTACCCAGGTGATATTTTCATGTGTCGTAAGTGGTTTTACTTAGGCAAAAGCCATGCATTTCTGTGCAGCAGTAGATAGATTTTGTAGAAAACTTAACCGTAATTTCAATGTGAGTGTAATGCAGTACCCTCCCTAAAACTTTTGAGCTAATAGGGAGACCTTTTAGTTCAGGGAGTAGAGGCTCATGGTTTCAGATATTGAGGTGTCAGATTCTAGCCCTACTGATTGGGCAAGTAGGGCAAGATATATAAATTGTCTGTCTAAGAACAGTTTTAACAGTAAATTATCAAATAAACAAAGGTTTTCATTGTGTCTGCCTTCCATGGAAAATTTGATTGTTTTCACTGAAAATTAAAATGCTCCCAAACTGAAATATTTTGTTTATATCAGCACAGTGCCTTGTGCTGTAGTTCAGTTACCCGGTATCACCATTGTCCTTTATGGACTGGGTTCCCCAGCTAGATTTCGTCTCCTGTGATGCATTGCCTCCAGTCCCCAAAAGGGGAGACAACGGTGCATGATGAGAGAGGTAGTCTGACCAAGGAACCCATACTATCAAGGAAAATAGGACCACGAGGCATCCAAACTACAACTCCCATGAGGCACTATGGTGGCATTTCTGAATACAAATATTTTTATTTTTTTTGGAAAAACTGAAATATTTTGTTGGGGTGAAAAACATTTTCAGAGCAGCTCTACTGACAATCCATCCAGGGATGTTGCATTACAAGCGGTGACATATATATATAGACCTGAGCTGTGGTGGAGTTCAGGAGCTTCCCTGACCGGAAGGAATGGAGTTACTCAGACCCCTCAGGAGTCTTTCAGCCATTTTCTTTGTATATCCAGTCACACATGCAAAATGGCTGTGTTGCCTTGATCTCTTTTGGTCAGGCCTATGGATATGACTTTGTCACAGTAAAATTAAGCAAAATTAATGGAACAGTCATGGGGAAAAATGAACAAAATCAGGTCACGGCGGGACTGAAGCCAAAGCCAGAGCCTTGCTTCTCAGGACTGACAGCCAGACTTCTGTTAAAGTCAGGGAATCCATGACCAAATTGTATTCTTAGTCATGCATCAACCTTGGGTTAGGCACTGTCCACAAAATTCAAAGACCAGTGTAGTTGAGGGATGATTGTGAAAGAGGAATATATGAGCATTCAGGGATAATTTAAAAAGATGAGAATGTTAGCTTTCTCAATATGTAATAGAAGGACATACTGAATCTTTTTAGTTTTGAGCTAACTCATTCACTTAAATGTGGCCTATGAGCTTGCAGTCTGTGGCCAGTTCTCTGTAGTGGATGCAAGTACAACATGTAGATACTGTGAGGGTCTGCTTCAGATTCATATAATTGAAAAAGAATTATGTTGAATAAAAATATAAAAACGAAGCAGTCATAAAAATGAGTTTTTTTCAGCTATTGTATTCATTTAGGAACTGTAGGAAAATAATCAAAAATTTCACTGTAGATTTTAATACCATGAATGGGAGCATGTATTGAAATTTTCCATAAACAAATTTTAAATTTTCAGATGTCCAATACTTTCTAATAGGAATGATAGTTCTTTTTCTTCATTCCTACTCTGCATCATCAAATTGGGACTTTGTTTTCTAATGGCAAAATATCTAAGATATTTATCTAGAGAGAATTATATTGCATGTGCCCTCTCTTGGGCAGGGTGTGTGTGTGTATGTGCATGTGTGTATGTGCGTGTTAACAGTTGGATTTAAACATGGGATTATCTAAAGTAAAAGCATGAGCCTCTACATTTTTTGCTAAAAGACAGCTGGCAGCTGCAGCAGGCTCATTAACTTCCTAGGGACTAGCTACTAGAGGGGAGGAAAAAGAGACTCACTTGCCAGGTATGGTTTGCATATTCCCCGTTGCTGTGAGTGTAAACACAAAAGAGTATCAGCTTGTATCTATTTTCATTTGCAACCAGCACAACTGAATGTATATACATATGTGCACTAGGAGTCTGTCTTACTGAAAATATGGCCCTTTAACAGCTACCAGCTTTTGTGAAGCTCCATGTATAAAACTTTATGCTTTATTTGAAAATATGTAAATCAGCTAATTAAATTTGTACAGTTGCATATTTATGTAGGACACGAAACTTCAGTTTAAGGTTAATGCACTCTCCTCCAACTAGTGACAAGGGCAGGACAGGAAACTACATAAAACTTGGCAGTCGGGTGGATGCTAAAATGTCTAGGGAGTTGATGGCTGGGTGCGGAATATCAGGATAGTGGGTTAGATGGACCATTGGTCTGACCCAGTATGGCTTTCCTTTTGTATATGTCCAGGAACATACCACCATGGTGCACAAGAGCCGTGTGATGATGGAGTAATATCCTTTCCTATTAATACAGGCATTTGCTTGAAATGGCAGGCATAGGATGAGTATATGAGTCCCCTCAATCACACCTGCACAGGTCAGGAGCCCCATCCATTCAAATCTGCTATTGTTAGGACTATTTCCAATTCTGACAAACATGGGGAATAGCACAGCATTAACTACTTTGCAAGCCCCAAACACCGCTGCACCAGCTGTAGATTTTTCCCAATCCCAAATTGATTGATCTGGAGTGATAGCAATATGCTTTTTCCAATCCCAATTAATTTTTCCAATTAAAGCAATTATGCTTTTTCCAATCCCAAATTGATTGATCTGGAGTGATAGCAATATGCTTCTGGGCTGTTATTGGCACTCTCTTCTGGATGCTCTGCCGCTCAAGTATGTCCAGTTCCATGAACGTGTTTCTCCTCATGTGAAAGTTCTGGACCCACTGCTGGTCATCCCATGTTTCCATCAGTATGCGCTTGTGTGCCCAAAAATGGTGGTTTACATAGGGGTCATCTGCCATTAAAAAGCAGCATCAACTTGGTCCAGGCCACGTGGTCCCATTCAGTTGCTGTTGTGTTTCTCCTAACTGCAAACCACCAACTCTGTCTTCTCTGGCCCTAAAAGAACCTCTGGAACCCTTGCCAATGTCTCTTGGTAGCAGTTTCTGCAAAGACATATAGGGGGAGGGCACATTGCCCCACAAAGAGAAGCAGCTCTCGATCCTGGTAATTAAGGAGAGGAGGATCCACAACATCGGCATGTAGCAGCACTCCTCCACATCAGTGGGGTTACTTCCAGGAAATAAATGTCACTACCCTAGATCACTTCCTCCCACAATCCCAAGAGTGGACAGGTTTCCCATAACATGCTGTGAATATGAGCATAGAGTAGTGCAGTAAATCGTGGCAGTATGAATCTCAGGATACGAGCCCAGATAGCTGTACTGCTTGTCATAGCCATGTACAGCACCAATGCAGATGTGAGTCATGACAGCAGCGTGATAACATTGTCAATGTGGTCACACACAGCAGGGTAGGCTAACCTATGTTCAGAAGAATGGATTTACCCCTTGGTTAGCATGCATTGTAATCTAGTCCTATGTTGTAGCTATGGCTTCCTTTCTAGTTCCCCAGGTTTGGAAAATCCAGCTCTTCTTGTCACTTAGCATTACATTGTTTTTTCTCAAACCCAACATTTGTGTGAACAGAATTTTGTGTAAATGTGTATTTGAATGTGCCCCTATCTGTTATTTTCATGCAGTTGTCTATTAAATTGTGAAGACATGGATTTTAAAATGTATGTGTCTGTATGAATACCTAAATTTAGGGGCCATCCTTCATTCTTTACTAAGGGAAAACTCTCAGTTAAATCAGTTGGAATATAGGCTAACTAAAGGTTGCAGGATTAAGCTCATTGTGGGTGTGTTTTTAGGCACACATGTTTGGGCAAAGATAGCTCATATTTATGCAGATTTGACAATCTTACCATAAATAAGTGTTTTGCACAACATGCAGAAAAGTCACATTTGGGATGTGATTGATGGCTAATTCTGTGGGCACGTGGATGTCGCGTATTACAGCCTCATAGATTGGAAAGCTAACTGTATAGTTTATCCCATACACACCTTGTATGGGGAAAATATTAATCAATTAGACTATATTGAGCATCTCATTAAATGCTACATTGAGCATCTCATTCAAATATATTGAAACAGTTTATAATGGAACTTGACAAAAACAACTAGCTAACAAAAACCAAAACAAAATCACCTAAAAGAACCCTGAAATCAAACTCTGGTTCCCAGACTAAAGTGATTATAGATCTAAATACTTCAAACCTTCTGGGCTTATTATACCTTACATCATAAAAAAGGGTGCTGAAGCCAAACCATTACATGTATGTTATAAGGCAATAGTTTTCAAATTAATGATTGTTTTAAAATGGTCTTGGCCTTTTGGAGTTCATTGTGCTGTAGCAGATAAGAGGTGCTTTATAACTGACTAGTAAATATTTTGAGTGGATGGATACTGTAGATTGATCAGTGTTTACATCCCAGCCCAAATAAGACTTGCAATTTCATGATGTCTTTCAGTGCAAAGATTGTATCTTCACCTTATTCTTGAAGACAAATTTGTAATAGAAATGAGGAAAAACTCTTTCCTGTAGTTATCCTGAGATCAACATATTCCTGGTGAATTAGGAGCAGTTGTCTGGACCTTGTTAAAACCCAAGAAACAAATTATCTCATCACAACCATAAATTATGTTGTTCCTCACTTTAATCTCTGGGGAATTTTTTAAAATGAAACTTTACTTCATTGTTTTCAGCTCCTGCCTCACGTCTTTTTGTTAGTTTCATTTACAAAGCACAGCAACACTATTAGTGTCAAAGCACTCCATTATTTTGGTTGCTGAAGTGTAAAGTAATTTACAATCATAGCAAGAGCACAACACTTAACCCTAGCTGCGACGAGAAAAGAAAACAGTTTAATGTTCTCAATTAAATGTTACAGTCAATATAAGCACCTTAATTTTAAGTTACTGAATAAAGTTATTGTGTTTTTAATGACATGACTGTCTAAAACACATCGAGACTTATGGGTACTGTCTATAATAGATGCATATTGGTTAGATGCTTATTACACCTTAAAGGGTTTCATCATCAATTGGTATTTAAATGATACACCATAATGATTCTATTAATTTTCATTTTTTTGCACCACCTGTGTGTTCTTGCTAAATATATATTTACTTTCTGGTGCAAACATACTGACGTGTATGTTACATACAAGAACTATAGAAAGGATAAAGGAAAAGTATGACAAATAGCGAATTGATTATTAAATCATAATTTTGAATTTCCTATCCTCAGGAGGCAAATACACCTCTTCAAGATTTGAGGGGGAAAAATAGACAATTACTCAGGTACTTGCAATTTCTTAAGATAGAAATAGAATTAGATGCTTGCTCTCAGTGATACCCACACAGAATTTAATAGATACCTGAATTGGGATTTAGAGAGAGAATTTCTCATCAGGGCACGTAGTACCAGAATTCAGCAGAGATCCTTTGTCTGTACGCTTATCTCACAGGAGCACTTTCTGCATTAGCAAGGATGGGCAGGCACTGGAGCTCTTTGTTAAACATTTGAGTACGCCAAACATTTGAATACACCAATGCATTGTAGCAGTTATTTATCTGTTAAGTAGCCTTTATTCTTCAGGATCGTTTTAATTATTGAAATAGGCTGTGATTCTGTCAGGTTGGAAAGATATTACATCGTTAGTGATAGCTAACCGTATTTTCCCTCAGACATAAGTTCCCTGCTCTCTCACCAGAGGTGATGGATTTGCCTAATCACTCTATGGTAATCAATAATAACATATGACACTCTGTATTTTGGCTAATAGCTGTCAGCCAATCAGATATCAGGAATTCACACAATTACCCTATTAGAATCCCTCTGTTTTAGTGCTTGTCCTCAGAATTTATTTCCTATAAATGCCTCGGTCATAGTTTAATCAGCCCCGGAGACAGTGTTCAGATGAATTGCCTTCAACATTGTATGGTGGTAATTGCAATTTTTTTAGCATATAAAATATTTAAATATTTAATTTAACATGCTTGAACATTCAAGATCACATTTCTCAGTGTCATCTCAAAGTCCTTTATTTCTATTTTCTCAGTTATGTAAAAACTGGGAATACATTAATTTAACTGGACTTTTGCAAAAATTTAAGGCCAGATCCACAAAGGCATCTAAACCCCAGACTTTGGTGTGTAAGGCTATGTCTACACTGCAGCACTAATTAGCTTAATTCGAATTACAGAAAGTGATTTATAGAAAGCACTGCAGACTGTCCACACTACAGTGTTTGTGCTGGCTTCATGCATCCACACTGGCCAGCGTTAGTTCGAATTAGAAAATAATGCAATGTGGGAAGCTATCTCACAGTGCAACTAACCATAGAGGCTGTTGTGACGAGTGTCATCATCCCAGGATGCAGCGCTGCTTCCCACCCTTTTTCCCCCACCCCCAAACAAACAGGAAAAGGATTTTCATGCTGTTTTTTTACTCCCCCAATCGCCATTGCTGCAGGCACATGGAGCCAGCTGAACCATGCTCTCATTTTGACCGTGACAAATACATCGCATCTTATCCTGGATTACTTTAGAACTGTATGCTGTTTGCCTTTTATGCTCCCCCTACCACCCTCTGTATATTGCTTCCTTTTGATTTTGATTCTACAGGTGTCTGTAGATTGTAAGATAAATAACAAGGGAGTCAGTTAGTATATTAATACAGTGATACAAATGTTTCCATTTCACTGATGGAAAGCATGATATACTGTATCCACATGTAGCACTGTGAATAAACTCTTAAGAAAGTATCAATTTCCATGATTGGCCACTGAAACAATGTAGCAAAGAATTTCCTCTCACTGTTGGCATTTAAAATGCATTCACCAAGCGGGGACGGGGGTGGTGAAATCTTTCAAACCCTTAAAGAGACAAACTGCAAAGGGCTTGTTGTGTGTGTGTGTGTGTGTGTGTGTGTGTGTGTGTGTGGGACGGGGGTGGTGAAATCTTTTTAAACCCTTAAAGAGAAATGAAGATGCAAAGGGCTTGGGGCTGCTTTGGGGGAGGGTACTGAAATGGGGCATCATGGGATACAGTCTGGAGGCCAATTAATTCGAATTAAGTCCTATTGCGTCCACACTCACACTAATGCGAATTAACTGATGCGCTTCAGGCGCTAATCCACTTGCAGAGGTGGTTTTATTAATTTGATTTTAAAGGCTCCTTAATTTGAATTAACAATGCACAAGTGTAGATGCGGGAGTAATTAATTCGAATTAAGGGACTTTAATTCAAATTAAACCACCAGTGTAGACCAGGCCTAAGTCTCAATTGTAGACACCACTGTGATCCAATAAAGTCCTGTAGTGGGCAGCGAAACTCTGTAAGTGCCTACACTCAATGCCTAAATTTTCAGTATACAAGTTCCCTATGCATGCTTCTTCTGTTGGCTGTGCACAGTGCTGACTTTTCTAGGCATTCAGCTGCCTATCTCCCATCTCAGTTCTTGGATTGCACCAGAGCTTGGCAAAGATGATGGAGCACCTATCTCACCTGTGTGATCTGATCTAATAGGCATGCTCAAAGGCTGCCTGTCAAATTGGGTCCCATTCAAAATGTGGGTCATTATTAGCACTAGCCATATTTTGAATGAGACCCAATTTGGTAGGTGGCCTCTGAGATTTGCTTAGTAAGTGAAATGTGAGCAACAATTAATTATTAACAATGAACAAATACAGAACACAGAGCAAGATACAAGCAAGCTCGCGTTCTGAATTCATTAGACAATTCTTTTCAGACACAAATCTGATAGTGATCACTGTTAGACATTTGGTCAGCAGGGTAAGAACCTGCGATCTTCAGACTCAAAAGCATAAGGTCATTTTCTCTTGAGAGAAAGGATCAGCTCCCTTAGCTTTGAGCAAGTAGCACACTCTTATTTGCTAAATGGACTGGTCCTTATAGGCAGACATGAACACACACAATGACTGTGTTGGTGAGAATTTGTTCATTGGCAAAATTTTGTTGTTTCCAGCCACCACAAACTCAGATTTCATGAAGAAATTGTGAACATGTTGCCCACAAGCCTTTTGCCTCTGACACAATTGTGACATCTTTATCTTTTGGCTGACTTTTGTGTGTGAATGTTTTCATATTGTCGAACAATATAATATTTAATGGTGTTTATAAATGTGTACTGGTACTCCAGCAATGCTACTTGAAACATGCAGTGTATAGTTTTATTTTTATTAATTACATTTATGGTTTGCAGACAAAAGCTTTCAAAACCTTAACTTCTGCTGTTCCAAGAAAGTTTATATTTAACTGAGTGGATGAGGAGATTTTTTTCACTTCGATTTTATTAGTACTGTCACTGCTTCAATACAAGTGATTGGGGGACGGGGGGAGGGGATACCATTTTGTTTCTTTTTCATCACTGTCACAAAGCAACACCTAAAAATAAAAGTCCTTATCTGAGACCCAAACTAAATGATGAAAGGTTGACTAAAGAGAGAAAAGGCATAACCCAACACTGCTACAAAAATAAATAGATTGCATGTTTACACTGTTGCTGCTCAGATTTGATGCTTGTTTTTGCTGGATGTCTGAAGTCAGATGATAGCAAGAAACAGATCCTTAGGAGGATTAGCACTTCGAATAGACTGAAATGAGAATGTGACAAGAAATTCAAAAATATCTCAATAAGGGTGGAAAACCACATTTGAGATTTAAATGATCTTATGTTGCAGCCAGCTATTTGGACAGGAATAACTAGTTGAAAAGAATTAATACAAAACTACTGGACCTCTGAGAATACTTCTCTCTGTTTGTTAATGTGTTCTTATTAACAACTAAACTTTAAAAACAATTCAAAGAATGAAGAATGAACACTGCATGGTCTTCTAATTAAAATTTAGCTGATTCTATATTAATTTTGCATAATTTTATTGCTGTTCTGACAGAAAATGAAGAATTTTTTATTATTGCCTCACAGAACGATTCTGAAAGCTTGCTGAACCTCCAGTGAGTCAAACACAAAGGAGATGCATGGCAGCTTCAAAAGCCAACGTTTTTTTACAATGGGATCAAGGTTTTGTCAAGATCCTCCTCCTCCTCCTCCAACTCCTCCTCTGGAAAAAAAAATTCTTCTAAATAGCATAATTTTTTTGGTTCTGTTCTGGTGGCATTAAAATAAGACACAACCTTTATTTTTAAAGTCACTGACAATATAATTTTTGTTCTTTACTTGAGAAGCAAACTGAAAAACATTTTGTAAGGCATCTTTGCAGTGTATATTGAAAAAAGCCTTCATTTTCTCAAATATTTAAAATTCTAATGAGTAGAAAAGTAACAAGGAATGTTGTGTGAATGCAGAGTAAATATTTCATATGTCTACTCTAGAACTGAAATATCCTAAAGGTCAAGAATGCTCAAGTGAACCAGGATTTGTGGAACCATTCTTCTAGCCTGCCTCCATGTTCCACTTTACCACCATGTCCAACAATGTTCTGTAGATGACAGACACATTCATAAATACCCTGAGGCTTAAGACAAGGTGCACTGAGGTGGGAGGCCATGAGTTCTGGTCTTATCTCTGCTGGTCTTATCTCTGTTTATATTTCTGTTCATTTAAAACCCCATGTTACTGAGCAAGACATCATCATATCCTACTCCACAAGATAGTCAAGTATGATTCCTCTATTTTATAAAAGTTTGTTAACTAAGAAGTTGTATGAAGTCACTTCTGGCAGCACTAGGACTAGACCCCAGGTCTGTAGAATGGTAAACTCATCTTATGCATTCATCCACTTTGTCTCTCACAATGTATGTATCAGATCTATGCACTAGGGTATCCTGCGTCTAGCCACTAAATAAGACTTCTCTCTGATTCAAGAATAGATCCCAGAATTCCTGATTTCCAGCATTCTACTACTGTCTAGCAAATAGTTGTGTAACCCACTGCAGTATTATGTGTCATGTCCCCGTCTAGCTGGGTAATATAAAGAATGTTACTCCTTCAGTTAAAATAGTAAAGGTCTGGAATGAAGGCCCAGGGTTCAAATTCTGCAGATGATCCATGCAGATGGGCCTTAAAGCTTCATGTGCTGGAATTTTTTTTCCAGTTTTCTCATTTAAAAAAAAATGGTTTAATTCACCACTTGAAAAACCATTACAATCTGTCACTTATGGAACAATGTATGTCAGCTTAAAACAGAGGTGTTCCACATTGAAGCAATTTGTTATATGCTTTGATTGCCTTTGCATGGATTGGATGACTGATAGTTCAGATGTATGCTAGGGTGAGAATAACAATAATTGAGGATAATTGCCATTGGGCTTAGTTTATAGTACAGTATGATTTGTATTCTTCTCCCTTAATTTCCCCCCTGGTGTGTGCATTGTGATACTGACTTCAGTTACATGATCACATGCTGTTTCTTCTCCAGGAACCCTGCTTCAGTCAGTGATTGGGTAGTTTATTAAATACTACTTTTTGTCCTCATTCAGTGTGGTCCCAAACCTTATCTAATAACCAGCATCCAAAACCTGTGCTGAATACAAAATGATTTTCCTTATGGGCATTTCTGTGGTGCTCTTGCCAGAATATGTGAGTGTTTCACACACACACACAGTTTATCTCCATAGTCCCCATGTGTGAATGGTTTGCCATTTTACACAAGGAGAACTGAAGCACAGAAATATTAAGATGATAGTTGCCCACTGTCTCTGAACTGTGGGTGCCAAGAGTCTGATTTAAAAGAAAAACCCACCAAGAGTCTGATTTTAAAAAAACAACAACAAAAGAGTATTTAGCATTCGGATAACACTTTGTTTAAAGCAGGCCTTCAGTAGACTCCAGTAGAAGTAGTGGGAGCTCAGCCCTTCTGGAAATCTGGTCTTAGGTGTCTCACACTGGACACCCTGAAAATAAGAAACACAGTTAGTTCCCAGTTGTGAAAATGTTGGCGTAAGTAGATAAGCTCAATAGCATCACATAGTAATTCTGTGGCAGACGTGTAAACAGAACGCCACACTGGAGATTGAAATTCTATTTCCTTAACCTTGAGACTATCCTTTCTCTTCCTGCAATCCCCTGCCTCATTCACTGTACACCTTCCAACTTCTGCAACAAATGAGGCAGGGGTCCTATGGACAACAACCGAATTCACTCCAAAACCCAAATACATCCCAAGAACAAATACGTCTGGCGCACTGAATGAGGCAGGAATACTGTTGAAAAAATGGTATGTGATCCTGAAGTTAAAGACTGTATTATTATGCATAAAAATTGGGAAGTAGGTGTGAATTTAGCTTTCACAGGAGACCTTAATACTGGCATTTCCTAACTTTGAAGTTCTTGATTTTAACAAGCTTTGTTTTTTTAAAGTAGAGTGGGGGGTTTTTTAAATATAATTTCCTAGCTTTTTTAAAATAGCAAAATGGAAAAGCAGAAATTCAATCAAGTGGAACCATATAGTCCAGACTTTTAGATCTGCCACACAGAGCTTGGCCGCTTGAATGAGCAGAATAATTGATAGCAGCAGTAGGCTGTTATCCTTTATATGGACTTATCACTAGAGAGGGATGAGACACTGATAGGTTTCACAGCTATTATTGATAGCAGATGAATGTAGAGATTGAGGACTCCTGAATTCAATCCCAGATTCTGGAGGGGAGCATTCTCTAGTGGTTCTAGACCCTTCTTTCTCTGTGTACCCAGCCTGTCTGTCCCATCCTGACTCCAGTCTTTCTTCTGCCCCTCTTTACCTTCCCACCCCATTGCTCTAGTACCCTTCCATCGACACCTTTCCCCACCCAAACAAGCTCAAGTGAGAGGCAGAATTGTCCGTGTGAGAATATTTTATGGACAACAGTGATCAAAGACTTCAAATTTCACGGAGCCGATAGGGCACTTCCCCCCTCCCTTTTCTTTTTTCATCTGAAATCCCTGGGCATTGTCAAACAATGCAATAAAGGAATAAAAGTTAAGACCAGATTTACCTGAAAGTATAAAATATCAGCAGGCAATATGCAATTGTTTTATTCCTCCCCTAATTTGTTTTTTACAGTTTATCAAAAACATGGCAATGTCCATGTAGTTATCTTAACTTTTTTGTTAAACATGTTAGCTTTTAAAACAAGGTGACTTTTTAAATTATTCTTGAAATTAGTCTAGTTATCTCAAAAAGTTTGAATGTACACAAGTTTTCCTTTAACCATGGCTTTCTTCCATGTTCTGTACTTGCAAGTGCTCAATGGAATGCTTTTTTTCCCCTTAGTTCTGTAAAGGAAAGAAAAATTCATGTCTTCTACAAAATCGACTGTTAACCCCTAATTAACTCATATAATATTCCCCTTCCTCCCCCCCACCTCCAGTAACATTGAATCTGTTAATCTGAATCCAAGGGTCACATCTCTATTACCTCTAGGAGATAGTGTATTGTCATAGTGCTGCTGTTGAGTTAAGTCTGTGTTGATAAACTTAGCGTTCTTGTGCATTGTTTTTTTGTTTTGTAAAAGCAACTTCATACTGGAGATGGGCTGAATGTAAAGTTTGGATCTGGGATTTGCTCCCCATAGAAAAAACTGCACCTTGACTGTATGAACTTTTCATTGCAAGTTGTGCTAGGCTGGAGAGAGGACTATCCGTCTTCAATATCTCACTCTTTGTTATTGATTTGTAATTTTGAATAACAAGCAGCGTATCACATTGTACAAACTAGAAAATTTTTCTGTCAGAAAATGCTAATTCATCTAAAGCTAGACATTTAATCAAATCTATTTTGAGTAATTTTTGTTTTTAAAAAAACCCAGAACATTCTGATAAGGTCAAAATGGAACATTTCAACCTTTTTGGAACAAAATGTTTTGAATTTCTGCTTTGAAACAACTCTTCATTTCAATTTAAAAAAAATGTATTTATATAAAATGAAAAATCAAAATTGGAATGAAATATTTCAGTTTAATCAAATGAAAAATTTTGTTTCATGAGAAACTTCAAAATTTTTTTGGCTTTTGTTCTATTGTGGAGTGACTAATTTTGAAATAGCAAAATTTCCTGCAAAATGGAAATTTTAGTTCCCACCCAATTCTAATTATTACTTTGTAATATTCAAGAGGGGAAAAATTCCCTGAAATATTCTCCACCACTTTTTACAGGGCTGACAACTTATATACTTACTGACACAAATTCTTAAGCAATGGAACTCTAGGTAACAAATATGTAAACAGCATAAGAAAAACTTTCCCCATACTATCTCCAGTATAGACATGAATTAATTACTGTCAGATAACCCGATAAGTGCTAAAACAATGATGGAGCACTGAGTTCAACAGCCAGATTTGTATATGTATGTCTGGGGAGTGTGGGGTGTTGGCATCTGTTAGTAAATATGCCAGTGTAAATTTAAGGAGCCATATGCTGTGGTGTGATTTAAGCTACCCAGTTAAATGACTCTTCATTTTTTCAGTGGAATAGTTAATGTGTATCACACTATTTAGCCAAAATATCCTTTTTCTGTATAATTTGAATTAAATAATTTATTTATAAAACAATATTTCTGATAAGTTATGTGATGTTAACAGTATTATGATGGAATAATATACACTGAGTAAGAAATTACTGATGGAACTGTGCTAATTTCTCATACACTTGCCCATCTTAGCATCTTCTTAACAAGGTTATTTAGAATGAAATCACAAGCCACACTAGTTCATGAAATAACCGTAAATTCTTAATAAAGTTAAATATCAGTCTAATTTTGGCCATATATGGTTCTCAGACTTGATGGAGAAGGGCATATTGTATATGACCTTCAAGAGTGGATTTCAGGATTGTAAACCCTTGATTTGAGATGATGGATAGTCACTGTTAATATCTGGGTAACGTGATAGATGAAGAGGTACGCCTCCCAGGATGCAAGATGTTTGAAGAAATGTTGTCTTCAAGATCTATAGGTGTGCATGAATAATGGTAGTATCTGACAATGCCTAGTTATCACTTCTGGTTAATTTGTGGAACAGTACGTGGAAATACATAGTACATAGAGCATTTTTTCCAAGGCACTCCCTAGAAGGCAGCATGAAATGGGAATTTCTTGTTGTCATATTTGTTTTTCTTTGTTTGTAAATTGCTTCTAAATGTTTCCTGCATGCATGCTGAAATTAGGGACTTCAATGAGTGAAGTCTTCATTTCTGATCCTTCTTGGAGAGATGTCAGAATGAGGTAAGGCGTTTTCCTATTCAGGGAGAAGAGCACCTAAGCTATGTCTGCACTACAAGTTAGGTATTTGATTCCCTGCTTGCATAGACACACTCAGTCTAGTTCTCATCTAAGCTAAAAATAGTAGTGTAGACAGGGTAACGCTGGCAGCAGCAGCATGGATTAAACATGCTAAGCATGTATCCACAGGTTTCAGGATGGTTTGTATTGACAAGGCTCATCCCATGCCACCATTGCCAATGCTACTTCAGTTACACTACTATTTTCAGTGTGCTAGCTCAGATGAGAGCTAGCACAAAAAGGTCTATGCAAGCTGGGAATCACACCCATAGCTCATAGTGTAGACATAGCCTAAGTGTGGGATATTCATTCCCCTTCCCTCCAAAGAGGAGCAATGCCTATGGGCAAAAGGACCAGACAGGCCTGGAACTTAACACCCTTTGCTACCCACTGTGGGAGATGGGGAGAAGCTGAGTGAGACGCCCAGTTGAGGTGCTGATGATTTGGTACTCCTCCTCTATACATGCCTGGAGTTTGTCATTTTGTGTCCTGAGGAACTTCATCTTGAAGGATAACTCTTATGATGGTGTTGAAGGACCTCAAATGGAGCACAGCATTGTGTGAGCATAATTGAATTAATTGTAACAAGCAAAGCACACCTTCTTAATGAGGATAAACAACATGTTTGACAACTTGATTTCATAAGGATTGCTTACATATGCACACACACAGAAGGCACTATGTGAACTATTAAAGCAATGTTTATATAGAAATTTTTAAACAGACCATACAGATTTCTGCCTTTCGATGTCAGAGCCTGGACAGAGGGTTAACCATGATCTGCTTGTTTATATTATTCACATTTGATCTGAATTTTTCCTCCAAAGAGAATGCAGCTCCTCCTCTTTTATTATTGCCTGATTGCTGCTCAGTGCTGTTGCTGGTTACGTTATGCCATAACAGGATACTGTATACCACTGTTGTTCTGAAGGAGGATTTTTTAAACTATAGTTTTATTGTTTTTTATATAGAATTGTGATATAGTGAGGGCAGTTAGGAGAGTGCTAAAAGGGAGGTATGTAAGCCCCAGAATGCTCAGGGCTCTGTTCCTGGAAGACTAAGCAGAAGTCATTAGAGGGCAATTAGGAGCAGCTGAGGCCAATTAAGGCTCAGCCAGGTGCTTGATAAAAACCCTCTGCTCCAGACAGACAGCATGTGAGGTGGAGGAGTGCCCTGCTGTGTGAAGGAGCAGAGAGGAGTAAAGAGTTGTGTGGAGGCGCAGAGAGGAGTGCTGAGAAAGGTACTGGGCCCAGGAGGGGGAAGCTTGCCCCAAGCAGGACTGTGATACTCCCCCAGGCACAGGGGTCTGGCTAAGGAAGCCTAGCCCCAGGCAGCAAGGGAGCAGGGCCCGAGAAGCCAGAAGGACAGAGGGGGGAAATTAGCCTAGGGGAAAGACTGCAGCTGTGTATATGGTGCCAGCAGCACAACATTGCTACTCATAAGGCCCCTGGGCTGGGACCTGGAGGAGTGGGTGGGTCTGGGTCCCTACCAGCCTCCCTGGGGAGACGGAGTAACTGGTTACACCCTAGCCCATTACAAGAGGCAAAAGCACGAGACCCACTAGGGTGAAGCCGGCCATCTGCCACATAATATAAACTCATAATGAAACAAAACATAATACATGCACAACACTTAAATACCATACAGATAATGAACAGTGACTTATGTTATCTATAAAACCTAGAAAAAACCAAACCAACCAGAAAAACCTGAACCTGTAGAGGTCATGCAGGGTATCAGTTATTGAAGTGACTAAAAGGATAAATGAGTCCATTAATTTATGAATATCGAGGACTAAGACATACTAAACTGTAGAAGTATACAGTAGTCTCATGTGAGTGAGGATATTTGAAATGCTTTATATTGCTATCAAATAGCATTGGTTAGAAAAGGTCTAGTAATGAAATAAGTGTGGAGGCAGCATCTTAGCAAAATCTATCCTGCATAATTTGTCACAATTTAATGCAATTGAGTAGTCTTAGTTTAGGAGATATTGGGGCAGATTGGAGAAAGACCTACAATTTCATATTTTTAAGACATTCCATTGGATTTAAAAAAAAAAAAAAAGGGGGGGGGGGAGAGGGAAGCGGGGAACAACTGTCCATCCCTGTCATGTCTTCACTTTTTAAATGTACCTTAATCCATCTTCCTGATTTTTTTTTTTCATCATAATCCTATCAGAAAATCTAAGTGGCCCTCTGGAACACATTTGTAGTATCTGCTTCAATAATCTTCCCTGAAAATTGATTCAGATTTTCATTTCACTTTGCGTGAAATGGTTCTGCAATTTTCCCACTTCAATCTGCAACTGTTTGGGTCAGCTATTTTCATCATATTCTTGATAAACTTCCAAACAAACAGTGGCAGAAGTTTGGTGCTGAGGCCTCTTCTTACTTTTATAACCCAATTCTTGCTCTTCCTTGCTTTGGAATGAGTTGCAGAAGCAGCTTCTGCTTTTTCATGACTGAAAGAAATGTCAAAAGATTTACACACCACCAGTCACAAGGCTGCTAAATTAAGGAAATGGGAAGAAAACAAGAATCAGACCATCTTACTTATCATTATTTGCAGTCTTTATGTTCCAAGTGAGTGACAAGGAAAGTTTCTGACTTCTGTGTTTTGTAAAGAATTTCCCCATGCTATAGGACCAAGCATCTTACAATTAAGCTTTCCACTTCACCTATTAACTCAGGGAATATCTCCACTATTGCTGAAGAGAAGAGAGTGTGACTACAAAATCCAGCAATGGTTGCTATATGAAGGTAGACAGGATGCCTGGACTGCTGGTATATTGGATGAGTTCTTTCTCCTATTAACTATGGCAGAGAAATATGTCTGCTGTAAGGACCAGCTGCTTGATAGCAGAATCAAATTAGTGAGTGGATGGCTTAACTTGTAGTGTGGCTTGCACTGTGAAATGGAGCCTCTTTCCCTCAGTGTTCCAGGCCTAAAGTCACCGGGTCACCCTTCTTTAGATCTCTTGCATTCTTCTTGAATGCTACGCTAACCCAGTGGTGTAATTTGAAATAGAGATGCTAGAACCAAGAGTCCTAAGTGCCAACATATTTGTTATTTCTTTGAACTGTTTAGTAGGCCTGAGTTATTCATCTTGACAGTGGATAGAACTTATTTTTATTCACTTTAGCATCCCATTCATAACTTTGAGATGTCTCTTCCAGGACTCAAAAATTTCCTTCATCCCAATGAGAATAAAACACTTCTTTGTGCCTTTAGATCTTATACAGAACCACACCATAGCAGTTATATATCCTTTCTGTGACATGACAATTGGTTTTGAACACAGTATTCCAAATCTGAATACCAATGCTACCAGTATCTTCCTTTCATGGAAGTTATCCTTATTTTAGAATTATAGGATATGGTATTTTTGTTTTAAATGTAGCAAGACAACTATGCCACCTAATATTTCCAGATAAGTAATTTTTCTTAGTAATAGAAGGAAACACATTTTATATGTTAACTGTACATATGTCTTTATAATGAATGCAGCTAGGGACATCTGGTGGCTTAAAGGGGAAAATGTAGCTCATTTTATACATATTCTGAAATTGATGTGAGTATAGTTTATAAAACCTTAATAGTCAGAACTACAGTCTATTCCTCAAGCACCTCTAATTGAAAATATTCATGTTGTGGGTGATCCAAAAAGATTATTGACCCTGACTATAATGGTGTCTTGATCTTGTGAGCTGAGAATGTGGAAGAATTTGAAGAAATGCCAGAGGAAGAACCTGAAATTAAGCTTACACCTTGTCAAGCCCCTGGTTAAATAGCACACCGAGTCTGAACTTAGACTTTTGCTCTCAGTGCTAGGCACAGGAACATATGAATTGTCACAGAGGATCAGACAAGTGGTTCATTTAGCCCATTTTCCTATCTCTGACAATGGTCAAAGCTAGATAATACAGAGGATGGCATAAGAGCCCTGTAAGGTGTATGGGTAGCTTAAATTTTCCTTTCCAAGATGCATTATTTTGCATTTATTGACATTGAATTCCATTTGCCATAGTGTTATCCATTAGCTTAGCTTGTTTAAGTTTCTCTGAAGCTCTTCATAGTCTCTCTGCTCTGGACTAATCTAAATATTGTCCTCTTCAAATGTTGCTAACTCACTACTCACCCTCATTCCAAATCATTAATGAATATACTAACATAGGAACTAGTAAAGAACACTGAAGTGCTCTGCTGTTAACCTTTTGCCATGTGATGACTGATGTTTTAATTCTATTCTTATCTTTCTGTCTCCTGACAGAACAGTAATCCAGGACTCCTTAGTTTCTTTTGGAGCCTCTTGTGCAGGATCTTGTCAAAGGCCTTTTGGAAGTCTAAATAAATTGTCACTTGGTTCTCCTTTATTCACTACTTTATTGACATGTTCCAATAATTCTAAGAGATTAATGAGGCATAACTTTCCTATGCCAACATAGTGCAGTTTAGGTGCTGTCAGATCATGATCTTCCAGAGGTTTTGTCATTATGTTTAATAATTGATGTTACTAATTTTCCCAGTACAAAGGTAAGGCTTACAGATCTATAAATCTACAGCTCACCTGTAGGGTCTCCTTGTAAATATGGATGTGCTACAGAAGCTGTATTTAATTACAGCTTACAAATTTTTTTTAGTGTTATGTTCATGGCATGCAAACTGATAAATTTGATAAAAACATAAAATACTCCTCTGGATGGTTGCAATGGAATACTGCTTGATTTCTTAGAATTTAGAATCTGAACACACAAGAACCAAAAACAGAGAGAAAGCAGGCTGCTCTTTCAGGCAGAAAGGCACAACTCACCCCATCTTGCTCTAGGCTGCCTCTTTGCAGACTGACCACTGAGAAACCTAAATGGTCTAATTTCCTTATAGAGCCCCCTAGACTGCAAGCAGGAATAGAAAACCCCTTAGAACTTAACAATAGCCTGTAATTTTAACACAGTTTTCAATACACCAAAGTTAGGAGCTCAGCCACTTCATACCTAGGCTCCTTCAAGACTCTTTGATGTATCCATCTGGGCCTGGAGATGTATTGCTTTTTAAATTTCTCAGTGTGCTCCAGCATCACTTCTTCTGTCCCCTCATTCTCTGAGAGTATCTTGTTACCAGGAATGACCATGTCCAGGGTAGAAATGGCTCCAATATTCTTGTTGGTGAAGGCTAATTCAAAGACTTTAACTCAGTCAAAGGTTAGAGGTTTATTACAGAGTGGGTGGGTGAGGTTCTGTGCCTGCTCTGTGCAGGAAGTCAGACTAGATCAGATTGGTCCCTTCTGACCTTAGAGTCTGAGTCTATGAATCATTGTTTAGTTTATCAGCAAAGTCTTTGTCTTCCTGAATTGTTCTCTTTAATTGGTGGTGGTTCAGTGGACCCACCAATATTTGCACTGGCTTCCTGCTTCTGATACACTTAAAGAAGAATCTCTTGTTTTTTACACCTTTAGCTATTTGCTCTTTGAACTTGTTTTGGCCCTTCTAATTTCCATCTTCCTGAATGGCTGCTGTATCTGCTTTAGCCCTGTGTTCCTGAGCGTGATGACCCTTTGAAATCCTTCTGATGTTGCTTGAATTTTCATAAGGAAGCTTTGTGATGCAAATCCACAGGGACAGTCTTGTGCGCTTTATTACTTATTGTTTTTTATTATATTGTGGTAGTGGCCAAAATGTGCTTTCCCAACACAAAGCAAAATATCATTGCTACTCAAGTGAACATACAATATAAACATACAATATAAAAATACAGAAAATTTTTACTTCTGGGACGGTTTCTGGACAACATTTGGCTACAGTTTGGCTTCTCCAACACTTTTCCTGTATCTTCCGCTGTCTGCATCCCCTGGGAAAAATCTGTCTTCCAGCTTTGCAATTATCTCTGCACATTCCTTTCACTGGAAAAACGCTGCTTCTATAAAAACCCACTGTACACTTAAAATAGACCTTGGCATGAGAATAAAAAAGATGGTGGTATTACTCATAGATTTTTTTTTTTTTAGGCTAGACAGGACCATTATGATCATCTAGTCTGAACTCCTGCATGATACTGTCCATAGAATTTCACCTACATTCCTGTATCAAGTCCTTAACTTATGGTTGAAGTGATTGAGAATCTATTATGTCCCTTGGTAAGTTGTTCTATTGGTTAGTTACTCTAACTTGAAAAACTTTTATTCTTTATTCCTAGCCTGAATTTGTTTTGCTTTTGCTTCCAGCCATTGGATCTCATATCTTTGTCTGATAAATTAAAGAGCCCTTCTACTTCAGAATGTCGCTGTCATGTATCTATATACTGTGATTGTCACCTCTTGAGCTTTGCATTAAAATATGCTTTTGACAATGGAGTTTAAATCACAATTTTTTCTATAATTATAGTAATGTAGTGGTATTTAATATTCTGGTAATATTGTGGACCTAAAATCGACAACCCCCAAAGCATGAATTTATTTGTAATATTTAATTCCAGCACAGATGGTGTAACAGATGTCTCATGCCAACAAACTTCTAAAATCATAACTCCACTTTGAAGTTTTGTACATATGTATATAAATAAGCAAATAGCTTTGTAATTATTTGGCCCAACTTGTATTGGGGAGAGACACTGTACAGTACGGAAAAAGTTACTTCCATCTTTAATCTAATTTTGCCATTCGTTTGCGCCTCACACCCTAATTTGGCAAAAAATTCAGTCAATCTGTCTGAAATTTCTCTTGAATGATTCAGTGCCAGGACAGAATTTTTCAGGGAAGTTTCAAGACAAATCAGTTGAAGCTAGCTCTTGGAATGTCTACGTGTGCTGCAGTCACACCAGCGATTACTGTGTAGACATACCCTAAGTATAAGAAAAGAGACAATAGCTGGGTGCAGATAGGCAGTTAGGGGTGTGGAAAGAAACAATGAGACAATATTGTTTGGCCTAATGTGCGGAAATCACTGCCTTCCAGCTGCCGAACTGTTGTCATGTTTTTGGTGGGTATCAGGTGGCAGAGGAAAATCTTAAAGCGGGATTAGAAGGAAGATAATGAGATGACTTCGTGGTTATTTATGGGATACTTTGCTTTGTGCAGAGCATCATGGGAGAAAGCATGAAAGGGCTTATTTAATAAGTGGGTGATCGTGCTGGCATCATTGGCACACTGGAGGTGGGAGTAGAGATTGCAATAGTGAATGAGAGATAATAGGTAGACCATGAGGAGTCTTGAAGAGAAGTAGTTTGTGTTTGAGGTGATGGAGAAGGAGGAGCAAATATGATATAAAGAGAGGGGTGACATGGCAAAGCAATGAGTTAGAAAAATGGCCTTTACAGCAGTGTTTCAAATATAAACATCCTATCCATTCTGCAGATATATCCAGATGTAAAGGATTTCAAAACTTCTTTTAAAAATCTTACTTTTAGGTCCTTGGTGTTGCTAGAAGCCCAATGCCACCATGTTATTTCCGAAGGTGAAGAAAATATGGTCCAATTCATGTTTGTTAGCATTAATACAGATTTTTTCTTCTTACCCAATTAATATTTTAAGTTTACATTTGTTTTTAGAAATGTAATTTTTTTATATGAAAAATAGATACAAAAGTCAGACATTCTTATTACATTATTTTTAAAAATGTAAGGAAATTCCAAGCCAAACTTCAGGAGGTAATTAAGATTAAAAAAAAGTATCTAACTTTATGTTGGGGAGGAAAAATTTGTATAGTTTTTAATTGCAAACATTCCAGTGCCAGTTAACATTGCCTAAAAAAATTAATTAATTCTGTCAACCTTAAACTTCTTAGACACCCTATTTTGGCACTACAGAGTAGGTGTAAATCCCACTGAAGTCCATGTAAATTACTCATATCCAGCAGAGCTCAGGAATTTATTGGGAAATCAGGGTGCAGATACATATAAGCTGGACAGGGTGACTGTTTCCCTAAGCCTTTCCTACCTATAAAATAGGGAAAATGAAATAATTCCAATTGTTGTCTTTTCTAAAAGAAGGCATTGAGAGAGGCATGCTAGTGCTGGGAAAAACAATTTACTGACACTGAGATCCTTCCCCAAAGTAGTATTTTTGGGAATTACATCACATTACAGAAGGTCTTCAGAGACCCAGTTATTTTCATAGAATCATAGAATATTAGAGTTGGAAGGGACCTCAGGTGGTCATCTAGTTCAACCCCCTGCTCAAAGCAGGACTAATCTCAGCTATATCATCCCAGCCAGGGCTTTGTCAAGCCTCAGCTTAAAGACCTCTAAAGATGGAGATTCCACCACCTCCCTAGGTAACCTATTCCAGTGCTTTACCACCCTCCTAGTGAAAAACATTTTCCTAATGTCCAACCTTGACCTCCCCAACTGCAACTTGAGACCGTTGCTCCTTGTTCTGTCATCTGCCACCACTGAGAACAGCCTAGCCCCATCCTCCCTGGAACCCACTTTCAGGTAGTTAAAGGCCGCTATCAAATCCCCCCTCATTCTTCTCTTTTGCAGACTAAACAAGCCCAGTTCCCTCAGCCTCTCCTCATAAGTCCTGTGCTCCACCCCCTAATCATTTTTGTTGCCCTCCGCTGGACTCTCTCCAACTTGTCTACATCTTTTTTGTAGTGGGGGGCCCAAAACTGGACACAATACTCCAAATGCAGCCTCACCAATGCCGAATAGAGGGGAATAATCACTTCCCTCGATCTGCTGGCAATGCTCCTACTAATGCAGCCCAATATGCTATTAGCCTTCTTGACAACCAGGGCACACTGCTGACTCATATCCAGCTTTTTATCCACTGTAACCCCCAGGTCCTTTTCTGCAGAGCTGCTGCCTAGCTCGTCGGTCCCCAGTCTTTAGCTGTGCATGGGATTCTTCCTTCCTAAGTGGAGGACTCTGCACTTTTCTTTGTTGAACCTCATTGGATTTCTTTTGGCCCAATCCTCCAGTTTTAGGTCCTTCTGTATCCTATCCCTACCTTCCAGGGTATCTACCACTCCCCCTAGCTTAGTGTCATCCGCAAACTTGCTGAGGGTGCAATCTACCCCATCTTCCAGATCATTAATGAAGATGTTGAACAAAACCGGCCCCAGGACCGACCCCTGGGGCACTCCGCTTATGACCAGTTGTCAGCTAGATGGAGCCATTGATCACTACTCATTGAGCCCTATGCTCTAGCCAGTTCTCTATCCATTTTATAGTCCATTCATCCAACCCATTCTTCCTTAACTTGCTGATAAGAATACTGTGAGAGACAGTATCAAAAGCTTTGCTAAAGTCAAGGTATATCACATCTATCGCTTTCCCTACATCCACAGAGCCAGTCACCTCATCATAGAAAGCAATCAGGTTGGTCAGGCATGACTTTCCCTTGGTGAATCCATGTTGACTGTTCCTGATCACCTTCCTCTCTTCCAAGTGCCTTAAAATGGATTCCTTAAGGACCTGCTCCATGATTTTTCCAGGGATTGAGGTGATGCTGACCGGTCTGTAGTTCCCTGGATCCTTTTTCCTCCCTTTTTTGAAGATGGACACTATATTTGCTTTTTTCCAGTCCTCAGGGACCTCCCCCTGTTGCCACGAGCTTTCAAAGATAATAGCCAATGGCTCTGAAATCACCTCAGCCAACTCCCTCAGCACCCTCGGGTGCATAGCATCCGGCCCCATGGACTTGTGTATGTCCAATCCTTCTAAATAGTCTTGGACCTGTTCCTTCAGCACTGCAGTATGTTCGCCTCCTTCCCATTCTGTGCCACCCAGTGAAGCAGTCTGGGATCTGATCTTGTCTGTGAAGACAGAGGCAAAAAAGGCATTGAGTACCTCAGCTTTCTCCACATCCTCTGTCACTAGATTGCCTCCTTCATTCTCTAAGGGGCCCACACTTTCCCTAATCTTCCTCTTGTTGGCAACATACCTGTAGAAACCCTTCTTGTTCCCCTTCACGTCCCTTGCTAGCTGCAACTCCAATTGTGCTTTGGCTTTCCTGATTTCATTCCTGCATGTTTGAGCAGTACTTTTATACTCCTCCCTAGTCATCTGACCAAGCTTCCACTTCTTGTAAGCTTCTTTTTTGTGTTTAAGTTCGCCAAAGACGACTTTGTTAAGCCAAGCTGGACGCCTACCATATTTGCTATTCTTTCTGCACATCGGGATGGTTTGTTCCTGTGCCCTCAATAAGGTTTCTTTAAAATACAGCCAGCTCTCTTGCATTCCTTTCCCCCACATATTAGCCTGTCAGACGATCCTGACCATCAGTTCCCTGAGGGAGTCAAAGTCCGCTTTTCTGAAGTCCATGGTCCGTATCCTGCTGTTCTCCTTTCTTCCTTTTGTCAGGATCCTGAACTCGACCATCTCATGTATGAGATGTCTATTTCCTGTATTCATGTATTTCATGTATGAGATGTCTATTTCATAGATTAATACCCATTGAGTACATGTGGGGAACTGATATTAAATCTTTCTCAAATATATTAGTACAGTAATGTTATAAAGTAAATTGTAATGAACCTCATTCAAAAGACTTCAAGGTTGCATTCTGATCTTCCTAGCCATTAGCTGCTGAACCATACATACCTAGAGAGACACTGCAGAAGGAGTGAGTCACTTGAATTCCACGTTAGGCAATCTCAGGGCAGTTGCAGACACAGAATTTTGCATTTGGATTGTGTGTCTTCTTTTTTGTTATTTTTTGATAAGGTATTCAGTTGTCTGATGTTACTTGTGAGTTGTCTTTAGACCAGAAATAAAAATCATGTTAAGGTTTTCAATAGTATTGCTAGGACTCTTTATTTTACCATCAACTGACAGTAAATTAGAGGTGTGTGTAGGACAGAAATTCCATTTCACTAAGGATTTCTAGAGTTAAATGTTTGTCTTCATTCCAATTAGAAACAAAACTCATGAACTTCATAGTTGTTTTACGTTGATGAAAAACATTTTGTTTGTTATACCAATTATGTAATATAATACAAAATTAAAAATTAAAAGTTGTTTCAAAATGAAAATCAATCTGATACTTTAGCATTATGGGAATTTTTTCTCTGTTTCTTCAAAATGAAATTGCTGCAAAATATGAATGATTTTGAAGGATGCAGTTAATTAAAATTGCTTTGCAATGGAAAATGATTCCATTGAAGTTTTTTCTAACAAGCTCTTCAATACATTCAAGAGTTTAAAGATAGCAGTTAGGATTTTCAAAAAAGCAAGGCACCAAATGCATTCACAGTTGTGTGCCTAATTTGCCATGCAATTATCATAATTGTAAGTTCAGATCAGATTCCTGCATGCACAAATGACTAGCTAGTTCCTGTGGAGCTCTGTGGTTGAGCTCACCAATCAGAAACCTACAAAGAGGGTGTCCTCAATAATACCACCTAATGTCCCTATGTCCATCCAACCTTCTGCTCTGAGAAGAAAGAACAGTCCCCAGTCTGCTATCCCCAGTTAAAGGGTGCTGTTGGGAGCCTGTGGCCTTGTTAAAATTCTGACCATGAATTTGAAGGGAAAGACAGTAGGATTTCTGTTCCTCTGACGGAATCTGTCCCCTGACTGGATACTTGTAAATCACCCCAGCCAGAGACTTTCCAACCATGAGACTCCTGGGGGAAGGAGCGGGAAGAAAAGTTCTGAAGTACAAATATTTACCTTAAGAATGGACCAGAATGAGTTAAGGATATGTCTACACAGCAGCTGGGAGGGTGATTTCCATCCTGTATGGACAGACACATGCAAGCTCTGCTTGAACTAGCATACTAAAAATAGCTGTGTGGCTGAAGCAGCATGGGCAGCAGCTTGGGCTAGTCACCCAAGTACATACCCAGGGGTGTATGTAAAGGAGTGTGTACCCATTGTTTTGGATATTGGTCTCTTTCCACGACCTCCACCCCATTCCAGTCCAGAAGGTCAGCTCCATTTTGACTCTCTCTGTATCCTTAGGTAGTGTGATGGCTATTAGTCTCCAACACAGATGGTGGGGTGTGGGAGCTTAGGAAGACCCAGGATAGTTAGGGTCTTGTATAGACTCATAGAAATGAAGAACTGGAAGGGATCTAGATAGGTCATCTTGTCTAGTCCAGTCCCCTGCACTGGGGCAGGACTAATTATTATCTAGAACATCTCAAGAGGTGTTCGTTTAACCTGTTCTTAAAAACCTCCAATGACAAAAATTCCACAGCCGCCTTGGGTAATTTGTTCTAGTGCTTAACTAGCCTTTCAGTTAGGGAGATTTTGCTAATGTCCTACCTAAATCTTCTTTGCTGCAATTTAAACCCAGCATTACTATTTCTGCCCTCAGAGATTAAGGGGAAAAATTGATCACCTTCTTCTTTCTAACAATCTTTTATGTACTTGAAGACTCATTGCGCACCCCCTCAATCGTCTCTTCTCCAGATTAAACACATCCAATTTTTTCAATCTTTCCTCAGAGGTCATCTTTTCTAGACTTTTCATTGTTTTGGGGTTTTTTTGCTCTCCTCTGGACTTTTTTTCAATTTGTCTATATCTTTCCAAAAGTGTGGTGCCCAGAAGTGGACACAATAGTCCAGTTGAAGCCTTATCAGTGCTGAGTAGTGTGGAAGAAATACTTCATGTGTCTTGCTTGTAACACTCCTGCTAATACATCCTAGAATATTTTGCTGCGTGTTTATTTATTTATTTATTTTTTACAACAGTATTACATTGTTGGCTCATGTTTAATTTGTGATCCACTATAACCCCCCAGATCCTTTTCTGCAGTACTTCTCCCCCCCTTCCCCCCAGGCAGTGATATCCCATTTTGTTTTTGTGCAATGGATAATTCCTTCCTAAATGTAGTACTTTGCATTTATCCTTATTTATTTCAGGCAAATTATTTTCCCACCAGATATCTGGATAGTTGAAGTCTCCCATCAACACAGAGTCCTGTGTTTTGGATGTTTTTGGTTTTTGTTTTTTTTAATAAAAATCTCATCCACCTCTTCTTTCTGTTTTGTGGTCTGTAGCAGACCCCTATCATGACATCACCCTTGTTTTTTACTCTTTTAATCCTTAACCAGAGACTTTCAGCATGTCTTCCTCCCACTTCTATTTCAATCTCTATGCAAGTGTGCACACCTTTGATATACAAGGCAACACCTCCTGTCTGTTCTTCCTGATCAAGCTGTCCTTCTATACCAGTATTCCACTTGTGAATTATCCCCCAAATTTCTGTGATGCAATTATGTCATAATTATTGTTATTCACTAGTATTTCTAGTTCTTCCTGTTTATTCCCTATACTTCTTGCATTAATATACCGACATCTAAGATGTTCATTAGGTTTCCCCTTTATTTCCTCATTTCTCTTTTGTCCCTGCTGTGATTTCCCATGTTCCCTCACCCAAGATTCTGACCTTTTACCTAGGTCTCCATGTTTTGGATTTACCTATGGTTTTTGTCTCCTGCTCCCATCAAACCTAGTTAAAAGCCTTCCTCACTAGGTTAGCAAAGCTGTATCGAAAGATACTCTTCCCCTTCCTTGATAGGTGGATCCCATCTCTGCTCAGCAGTCCTCCTTGGAACAGCATCCCATAGACAAGGACACCAAAACCATCCTGGTGATGCCATCCATGCATTCACCTCTGGGATGTTTCTGCCTCTGCCTGAGCCCCTACCCTTGTCTGGAAGGATCGATGAGAACACGACCTGTGCCCCCAACTCCATCACTCTGAGCCCTAGAGTCACTTCTTATCAGGGTCATACCTTGCAGTATCATTATTTATACATTGGTATATATTTGCCACTCAGAAATGACCGTTCCTACAATATCACAGAGGTCTGAATGAGACAGGAGTGGTTCTGTGACAGCAAGATCTGTTCTAACACAAGTAGTATGGCCATATTTACTATGCAGAGTGTAACTCTCAAGGACATAACCTTTGATGTTAAGGTGGCTGACAGAAAGGGAGTTGAATATATCTCCTGAAGGCAGATTACATCTGAATTAGGTTTGGAGGCAAGGGATTGGAGAATGGAACATTTAGCAGCTGAAATGTCTTCAATGTTTTACTAAAGGATTTTCATGGTGTGGCCAAGGTCCAAGGTATCTTGATCATGGTTCAGATTGCTAAGATTCCTTGAAAGTCCATGCCGACTAGGATCTGAAAGATTTGGCCTGCTTAGTTGCAGCTTTGGTTTCTCAACCTTATTGAGATCATAGTTGGATTAAACCCCTGTGAACATGAATAAGTAATACTAGTGCAGTGTATGTCAGAGCCAATTTTTCTAATAATCATTGACTGTAGTAAAGAATAAATTTGATTGTATAGTACAAAAAGTAAATTTAATTATTTGATAAATAGTGTTCAACAAGATATAAAACTGGTCAAATATGAATACATTTTTAACTGAAAATTGCAAAATTATTTATGTATTTGATTATAAGTATTTAGCCTATTACAAAGAACAGGCAGCAGAGCTTGGAACTTGTTGTGTCCAGTAATTATTTCCCCGTGTGCATATAGGTCCCAATCCTGCAAAGATATAAGCATGTGTTTAATTTTATGTGCTGTGTCGTCCCATTGAAGTTGTGTACATAATATACATTTTCTGTAGTGCAGTAGCAATTTATAAGTTGTTAAAATACATGAATCAATAAATAAAACTATGTACAAAATATGTAGCCCAGTGCAACATGACATTCAAATATAAAAATTCATACGCTTATATATCCCTGCCTTCCCAACCTCTCTTGTAATTCTTATGTGGTAATCACAAATCATAACAGGAAGGATTGTTTTTCTCCAGTTAAAATGTCAGTAGCAGTTCTGGCAACAGCAAAGAAGCAAATACTAAGAACTAGGTCTGAGGCAGGCAATATTTTTATGGCTAGATAAACATTAAATGCAAGGGCCATGGAGAATAATCTTTTTATTTTCTCCTAAATCTGTTTGCTTGCTGCAGGGGGAAACTTTATACTATGAGAAGTGAAGGAACTTGAAATATAGCCTTACATAGCACTAGCAGTGCACAGCAGAGCCAGGGCATTACTATATAGTACCCAGTAAGAAATTTCAATAAGACCACTCTTTTGGATTCTTACTTTCTTGATTTGAATCGTGCTCGTGCGTAATCACTCTGAATAAGACAAATGTCAGCAGAGAAAGGCACGCAAGCCTGACTGACATGTCAAGATGAATACATGTGACGTAAACCTACAATACACTATGGGCTAGATTAAGAATAAGCCCGTGGGCAGGAATGCTTTTTTCCCCTCCCCCAGAATAATTTTTTTTGGAGGGGCTACAGAATATTTCCTCATTTCTATGACATTTATGAAAGAAACTAAATTATAAAATTATTTTGCCAGGACATTATTTTGACTCTACAATCATGATCAAGTTTTTTCTGAATATTCATAGTACTCTCACACAGTACTCTAAATTACTCAGGTAGTTTTTCCATTATGATGTGGTTGGGAAGTGGGGGTGGGCAAAACAATGCTAATGTGGATTTGTGTGAATAAATGTACTGAAATATTTGAATATTGGGCCACAGCCAAAAACCTCAAAATTTTAGGAGGTCTGACTGGAAAAGTATTACAACAGGTAACTCTGATTTAAAACTAAATCCACCCACAGTTAGCGCTGGACTTGAACAAAGATCCAGTTTATCATGAAAGTTGCTACCAATTTGCACAAGAAAAGCCTGATGCCAGAAATCTCTGTGGGCACAGACAAATTCAAAGGATAGGGAGAAAATATAACAAGCAGCCTGAAATGACATAATATAAATGGAAGATATGACATGCTGATTTTTTTCAGAACTCAGGTGCAGCAACTCAACAGCACAGAAGAGAACTGATCAACAACTAAAATTAACCTACTGTGGTTGGCATCACTCACTCTCTCAATTCTATACCTCTCAAAACTGAATGAATAACTTCCAATTCATTTAAATTAATTTAGGATCCCCCCCCCTTCTTGTGGAATGTGCATTATTTCCTCTAAATTTATTCATCCTTCAAAGGTATTCAACAACTTTTTCTTCTTCTTTAACTTTGAGATTAATAATCTATAATGTGAGTATTTGAGCTGTGTTTAGTTTGTGTTTGGTCTGATAAATATAGTATGGGATCTGTTCCCTACATGGATGATATCTGCACTTTTGATTCAAATGTAAAAGTTGGTTTCCAAGGAAAAAATCCAAAAAGCTCATGCATGTAACTGAAATGTCCTTCCATTAACATTTGTGCCAGTAAAACTTCTTCATCATTACGTTCACATTAAGTTTTTGAACATGGCCTTAGCAAATTAATTGAAAAACTCAAATATTTGTAGAAAGTAGTTTTTGGCAGTGTTTGAGCAACTCCAATAACCGGTACATCTTTGTGTATTGCTCAAGAATGAAACTGTCTTCTGTTGTACTACCTCTCTGAAACTTCTTTGCAAACTGTTTGCAAACTTTTCCTAAGAAGACAGGGTTTTGGGGTTGTTTTATTTCTCTTGGAGCCAAATTCTGTCCTCCCTTAAACTTGTGTAATCCCAATAATAGCAAGAGAGGACAGAATTTGATCCATTTGCCAAATGTGTCTCAACTTTTAGCTTTAGTTTTTCTGCTGCTTCTGTTGGTATCCAGTAGATGGAGAGTAACAAATTCCATCTGTGCTCCTTTTAGTTGGAGGGTTTAATGCATTTCCTGGATTGTACTGTATTTCAGTATTAAACCTGACTATCAGCAGGGATACAATTTTTTCAGCAATACGTCTCAATATCCCAAAGTTATACCTTGGTTATGTGATTATATTTTTCAATGTTCCTTTTTGTGCTGTACAATGCCTATTACTTCTGGGGTGCAACAATTATTTACAAAGAAAACCAACAAAATCCCTTATAGTCCTCTAAATCTAGAGGACATGATCCATACCATCTTTGATTATATCTAATACTCTTCACTTCAATCTTTCAAAATTTTCATAGGATATGAGACATTACATTAAGGAACAAGGCAGATTATTCAGATAGAGAATCATGTATACATGATTCACAAGGCAAACACATGTACAGTTTATACATTGGCATGTGCATTTGTGTAATATATATGTTTATAGGCTTCCTGATGTAACAGGAAGCTTGACCTTGCAGGATTTTGGGACACCAGCCAAGCTATTCATAACTGGTTTAAGCCTTCATTTTGGCTTTTCCAGGTCTTTGGTTTTTAATTGACGTATAGGAGACAGTGGAGTACAAGAGACAGGAAAGAAGGCAGTTACACTTATCTGTTGTCTGTGGGGGACGGGGTTCTCCTTCAGTAGACTACGAGAAATGAAAGTCTCATCCATAAGTAAAATTATGGGAGTCTTTGGTTTGTGAAACTAACAATAGTTGGAAAATTTCTTATCAAGCATCAAACTTTCCTTGTGTGGTAATTTTAGCCTTAGCTTAATTAATGGTTTCTGACCAGGATGTCTTACCTGTTTGGATTGGCCCTATTGACTGTCATTGTCTTCAGCTTTGAGAGGGAGTTAAGCTTGGGAATGTGCCTAAGGATGATGGCTTTCAGGTAGTTAAAAGGGCACACAGAGAGAAAACTGTAGTTAGTTGTCAACAACACATTTTCAGGGTGTATTTTAAAGTCTATACACCTTACACACGCTTCTCAATAAAGGCAAATCTCAGCAATGGGAGGTAGGTAGGTCTGCATTATAGATAGAAAATATACTATTTGCATTCTGGATCAATTAGTATATGTTCAAAACATTTTATGCAGCTGTCTATTATTTAATCACAAAACCACATGCTGTCAGAAAATAATGAATTTATTTAGCAAAATTAAATTTGTTCGGAGTCATTCTGCATCAAAATCAAGGGCTATAGTTATGAGCACACAGTCTTTTCTTACAACATGTGCATGAATCTTTTTTAAAAAATGACCCTGCCCTGTATTCACTTCCATTTTAACAAATCCTCTTTGTCCCCTGTCTAAAGGGACATTCATCTTCCATGTTGTGCAGGGATCAGTGTCGACAAGGCAGGACTTAAAATCCAATGAAAAATAGACAGCTTAATTGTAGCAGAACTGAGTAATCATAAAAATCCCCACATTCTTTCTCTTGGCTATGCAGTTTTGTAACCAGTAAGCCCCATTCCAGGAGTAGAAGACAGGATTCTTAATAAACAACATTGCTACCTAATAAAGAATTTTGTAATCCAGTAGCAAAGTGTGTATCGCACCCCCTTTAACCTGCGTCTTTGCTATGAAAAAGGTGTGTTTTTAACTTGAGTTGGGTAACTTGAGTTAACTGCCTTGTCTTCACCGGGATTTTATCTCAAATTAGTTTCCAAATGAGTTAACAGGTCAGATTAAAGACTCTGGGGGAGCCTAGTCTTTAATTCAGCCTGCTAATGTGTGAACACTACAAAATCTTGTCTTCACGAGGACTTTACCTCATGTGAGATGGCTTGAGTTAACACAGCTTTTTTTCCTAGTGAAGGCAAGGCTATAGAGGGTAGCAGATTACTGCTGCTACCTTCAGCTCAGTGATAAACATCTGTTCTGGGGTTAGAAAGGTCTAGGGTTCCAATCTTGTTGATTACCTATGCTGGGTGTTCAATATGGTTCCACATGATAGCAATTCTGTTCCTAATTTGCCTTTTTATAAAAAAAAAACAAAACTAGGGAATTACATAAAAATGCTATGTTAAAATAATATCATAGGTTGCAAACTCTAGCACACAAAAGTTAGAAAATGCTGGAATTAAGGTTATCCATTCAACCTAAAATCAGACCTCATGTGCATATGCATAATGATAGAGGATTCTGTTCTACAAGACTCTTGTTTCAGTACTCAGGATGGGCAGTGAATGAGGCAGAAAGCTGCAGGAAGGAAAAAGGAAGTTCTCTTGCATTTAAGGCCACACAGTGAGCTCCAAGAAAGCTGAGCTCTACTCTGCCACATTTCCAGTGACTCTCATAATACATGTCTCATGATACATAATACAGAGCTAAAGTAAGGATGCATGAGCAACTTTAAAACTAGTATCTCCTAACTTTTGAGTGCTTGACTTTGTAACAAATAAGGCTCTTTAAAAATAGTCTTACCCACCAGAAACCCCCCTATCTGGTGCTAATTAAGGTGAGTGCAACACTAAAGGATGAAGAGAATGTCATCCCTCCCTTTGCATATACACACAATGGCTTTTATCTTGTCTGCCTCCCCTTCAATTCACCTGTAGGGCTAATGCATCTCACACTTGGTCCCATAACTTCTTAAAATGTAAATGCACTGCAGCCCAGTAAATAGTAATTAGCATCTGAAAAGGTTGACAGTCAATAGTGCATTATGAAAAATTAAAATTGCAGATCATTGACTTGTATTAGTTCATAAAAGGTATAAGATATACTTTGATACTCTGCAGTTTTTCCTTTGCCATAGAGTTGTTTGTAAATTCCCTTAGTGTCATGCCTTTCTCTCCCTTGCTGCCGGGCTAAAACTAGCTAAGACTATTGGTCCTTATTGGATGGAAGATATAATGGCTAAAGAAATGGGTTACTTGAGACAAAAGTTGACAGTGTTAGTGTGTTCAACTTTTGACCTTGCTAATTTACTGTTACAGGATGGCTTGATTGGCACATGCTAAAACCAATAGTAGGATCCAGATGTACTCATTCAAAATGACTTGTGATAATCTTGACTTAATCCCAACATGCATTAGGGGATTCTTATAAAGGACCGGAAATTATTCTTGAACTGACTCCATCAAATGATCCCATTTGGGGAGGAGAGAGGGTATTAGCCTTTGATTGCATGTTTTAATATGGTCTTCTAAAATCTTTAATAGTAATAATTTGAACTTCCATTGCACCTTTCATCTGAGGATCTCAAAGCACTTAATGTCTGTGAAGTACAGCTCTCATATTCCCAGTGAGATAGGTAAGGATTACATAGGGATCATTTCATCCACCACTGAAATGCTGCCACCTGTGGAGTGTAAAACAGTGGCTATTTAGCACTGCAGTAGAACCTCAGAGTTATGAACTGACTGATCAATCACACACTACATTTGGACCTAGAAGCATGCAATCAGACAGCAGCAGAGACCAAAAAACAAACACACACAAATAAAAAAACAAATACAATACTATGTTAAACATAAACTATTAAATGCTGCTTTCCCTTTTTTTCCCCTCTGTATAGTGAAGTTTCAAAGTTATATTAAGTCAATGTTCAGTTGTAAAAGTTTGAAAGAACAGCCATAATGTTTTTGTTCAGAATTACAAATAACCTCCATTCCCGAGGTGTTTGTAACTCTGAGGTTCTACTCTATTATATAATAGATTACTAAATGTGTTTTTGTTTTTTTTTTAAATCTAACTGGCTAGTCAGAATGTCATTTCCTTAGATAATTCCTACTCTTATAAAAAGTGTATCTTACTGATTATACTGAAGAGCTGGCCTTTCTGTATTATATCAAATGTGAGGCCATTCAGCTTTCACAAAGAATGAGTCGGGTATGTCCACTGAAATGGAATTGGTGTCATAATGCTACACCAGTCAAGTTTAAGATTTGAATACTCTCATCTGTGTCAATATTATCATAGACATTCTATGTCTAAATACTGTATTTGTACATTGAATGTGCCCTAAACTGGAAATTTCATTATATTCTGAGAACTATTTACACATTAAACTGGATTTTTAAAAAAAAACTGATTTATGTTAAGATCGTGTTTGCTTTGAATCTCTCTCTGATAATACAGTGCTGCATTAATATTAATCTTCCTAAAGGTATTATTCAATGCAAATAATAGATGTTTCTTTTGGCCCCTGAGTCTGAGTTAAGCACCATTTGACAGTATGTACTTCAGCTTCTTATTTAAAAAAAAAACCTTCAGTTTTTAATTAAAACAACTTAGGGCGACTGGGTTTTTAGTTTAGTCTATTACTTTACCACAACATTTTGGAAACATTTTTACTGAATCCTTTTAGTATGCAAGAAAGAGTGTTCAAAGAAATCACAAGATGGAAAAAATTGATGTTGATAGCATTTTATTTTAAAAGGTACAGTAATACAGACCCAGAAAAATATTGAAATTGGAGATATAATCATTTCTATTTTCTATATCAAGAAAATTCAGTCACCTTTTCCCTAATTCATACTGCAGTAATATCTGCTCTACATTTAAATTTGAGAGATTTAAGTGGGTGTTTCACATTAGCCAAGAGAACAATTTGTTTATCAGGCAGATTGAATTTTGTTCTTTACCGAAATGCCTCACAACCAGATTTTATTGTCTATTCTAGGCATGGGTAAGAAAAGCAACACCCACACTTTGCTGAAATTCTCTCAAGAATTTCATGATATTTAATCTTCTTTTCTTACCTAAAGGTTATTCTTTGTGTTACACCTTGAGACATAGATATCTTTGGTAATGAAATCCAGGTAGTTGGTTAATAACACATTGAAGTGTAGAGGATTTTAAGATGCACCTAATACTTAATTACAGAAAATGATATAGATATGATAACTGAGGGATAGTTTATGAACAGTTCTAAATGGTGTGAGAGCACTATTGTATTTTTTTTTAAGTATTTTTTTTTTACCTGCAAAGTACACTGCTGTGACCCTGGGAGTCCCTCAGTGCCAACTGGCTGAGGACCCCCGTACAATAACACTCATTGCCCCAACATATTGTTGTCCTAATATGCGTCTCAAAGGCATTATGAAAGGTATCCTATGTAAACTGGTGACATGCTGGTCCCGAAAATCATTGTATGATTTGTGTACAAAGAGTTATACATGTTTGCTGGAAATATGTTCTTAAAATGTGTTTTGAGATGCAATGCATAAACCCAGCCTTAGAAAAAGATATGTGTATTTACCTGTTTGACTGCCTTGGTTAGGGACAGAGGACAGAAGTACAATTACATATAAGATAAACATAGTCATGAAGCTAAACAAGCTGAGGAGAAGATCATTTAACAGTCACACCAGAGGACAGAATCTGCACCCCAGGAAGCCTTCCTGGCTCTTGAGGCAGGAGACAATAGACTTTGGGTAATATAATGAATGTAAAAAGACCTTTTTAGTTATCCATCACTGAGAGGGCATAGAGTAAAGCACCATCTGAGGCTGTGAAAGTTAGAGCCCCTAGTCTGGAGGGCGAGGGATGCTGGTAATTTGATATAAAAATGAAAAGTAAGTAGGCTAAGATTGTAACTTGCTAAAATTAAGTTTTAGTAAATAGTAAGTGTTTTGTTTTGTTTTTGTTTGTAACCATACCGGTCTCTGTTCTTGCTTAGTATCACTTGAATCTCTGGTCTTATTCTTGTTTTATAACAAAACCATCTCACTGCTGTGTATTAATGTGAAGTGCGGGTCTTCAGCTAACTTAGTGCTCTCTTTGGAGGCAAAGAACGTAATAATTTCTGTGAATGTCCAGTGGGGGGGGGGGGGGGGATGCAAGGAGATGACTCTGGGGAATTTGGGAACTAGGGTTTACTGATTGTTACTTGCCAGGTGAGGTTTAAACTGGCAGAGTCTTGAAGTGTTTGCTGGCCAGGCAGACAAGCTGAAGTGTCAGAAAACTGACACAGAATTTAGCAGCAGCAAAGCTTTCACTCTTTTTTTAAGGCAGAGTGGTAACTCAGTGACTTACAGTTCTGGGAGCACAATATCACAACTGCTACACTATACGCTTATTGTTATCATATGCAACTTTATTTCAGATCTAATGTTGTCTAACTCCCAACTGAAGAGGACCTACTGTGTCTGATCTTGTGAAGTGTTTGGTATCCTCAAGTCCCTTTGGTTTCAGGAATTGACCCACTCAAGTAAAAAACAAAACAAAACAAAAAACCCAACAAAAAGATAAAAACAAAAACTAAAATTGATCAGAAAAACTTTCAAACTATCAGAAAATCGTTGAAGATATGCTTGAAATCAAAACACTCTGAAATCTTCACAAAAATGTTGTTTTCAAGAAAAGCCAGAAAGATGTTGACAATGTTGAAATATCCCATTTCAACATTTTCTGAATGAATATTTTAATTTTGAAGTCTTTCCATTTTTGAAACTTTGTTCTGGATCAAAGCAAACAATTTCAATTGATCTGAAATGAATATTTTTCTGAATTTTCTTTTGAAAAGGATTTCGCAATTTTCCGATTTTTATTTCAAATCGGAATGAAAACACATTTTGAAGTCCTCTGTATCCCTTATGAAATGGAGTGTCTGTCTTCCATACGGACCTACTCAGTACTACTTGAGAAGGACTGAGTCTTTGTACCAGCATGGTTTGCCCCTTTAAGAGCCAGTGAGTCTGGGAGCAATCAGCCCTGTTCAATTATCAGGACCAGCTGGAAAGGGGCAGGTGATTCCTATAAAGTGCTGAGAGTGAGTGCTCCATTGAAGAGGAGAGTTACAGAAAGCAAAGTTGGTCTGGTGTATGGGGGGGGGAAGGGGAGGGAGAGTACAGGGAAAGGCCTTTGGGCCCCTGCAGCCTGCTTTGGTTGGGGTGTAACTTCGTTGTTTTGTGAATTTTGTATTTGAAGAATAAAATTGTTCCCTGATGAAAAGGCTGGAGTAGACTTTTTAATATGGCATTAGTCCTTCCTGGGCTGGAGAGACAGGTCGGAACCCTACATGCGGTGGATAATGTGGACAGGCAATTGACCTCTGAAATTGAGGAGAAGCTAGCATCGTCTTTTCTGTAGCTGCTTCAGAAGTGATTGCTGGTAGGATTTGTCTGATGGATTCTTCCCCCTTATTTTTCAGTAAAAAGGGAAAAGATGGAGGACATTGTCCATCCACTGGTGGAATTTCAGCAGACATGGGTGCTTCTTCTACAGAGTCAACAGGAGCCGCAGCTTGCACAAGGCCTAACACCAGCAACAGGAGAGGTTCCTGAAATGTCTGGTGGTGAAATGGGCTCTTGGGAGTCTTAGTGAATGTGGAGAGGGTAGCTAAGGTAGGCCTAGTCTAGGGTTGGCAAAAGTTGGGATCAGAAGATGACTCTGAGGCTTTCTTTCACAACATTGAGTGAGCAACCAGTGCTGCCAGATGGGCGGGGTTGACTTGGTGAAACCATTTTGGATGGGAGAGGTTCAAGCAACGTACTGAGCTTTGAGCAGCAAGCGGTCTGGCTCATATCCTGTGGTAAAAACTGGGACTGATTTCAGAGGCATATCACTGCCAATTCTGGGTTGAATCAATTCCATGGTAAGCATGCCAATGTCTAGTGGCCCAGCAGTTTCAGGATCTCACTACCAATTGGTTGTGCCCACCTCCTGTGAAGAGAGTGGTAGTCCTGGAACAAGTCTTGCAGGTCCTACATGTGGGAGCCCAAAACCTAGGAAAGACATTTTTTGGCCATTCTCTGTTGGTGAGAGAATGGAGGAGTTCTTGGAAGCTGAGGGAGCTACACTGTATGCCAGATCAGGAGTGTGTCACTGCAAAAGGCAAGAAGAAGAGAAACCCTGACTTGGGGAGGCTATGGGAGATGCTCAAGGAGTCAGTCTTGGGTTGCCCCAGACATAGGGTTTCAGAAGGGTTATCCCCAACCACTCCTGCAACCTAGAGATGTTTCCCTGGGCATTGCCAGGAAATCATGGTAGTATGTTTCCAATGTGTCAAACCTAGGCACATCGAGAGAAATTGCAACTATGTGGCATTCTATTGTAGTCAACTGGGGAGGCTGGGGTTCCCTTCTAAGAGATTATTCTCTTTAAAAGTGCATGTAACACATGTCAGCCCATGACAGAATGACAATTCAGAGAGGTATTGCAGATGTGGGATGGTGAGACATATATTAAAGTCAAGCCCTTTTCATGACTGGGATGTTGGAGACGTGGGTAGTGTCCTTGTGAATGAATAGGAATGGTCTCAAGGATAGAGTCAATGTGGGGAAGAAGAATGTTAACAATAAAGTGTAAGACCCAAGCACCCGAAGTGCAGCAGGAGGGGAAAAGGAATCAGTCCCAGCTCCTGGATATTGGGATTGGACCCATAGACTAATAAACCTACAGAGGTGGTGTACAGGGCAGATACAGTAGTAGTAGCAGCAGCTGCTACAGCTACCTGGCAGACTAGTCCAAGAGTACATATGGTATATATTATAACTAGCTAAAGGAAAATCTCTTATGTATTAAGGATAAAAGAATTTTCCTTCTATCCCAAATAACTAGCACCATTGTGCCAGCCAAAGACAGGAAACAAATTCACACATCCGTGCCAGTCTAATTCTTCTAGAATTAATAAAAATGCAGAGATTATCTGTTATGATTCTCCATTTTGACTAATCTTTTCTAGATTATATTCTTCATGCTACACAGTCTCCTAGGTACCATAGCATAAGCTTACTATCCAGTGCTGGAATTGTAATAGACGTCCCCATAACACAGTTTCAGGAGTAAATCTAAGAGCAGATAATATCCCTTCATACCCTTTATCCTGGAATTTTAGCAACTGGATCTACCTATACACTCCAGCCTGGCCTGCTAGGAACTGGTTTACTGGGATCTGGCTCCAAGACCCCCTCAGTTGTGCATAGAGATATGGAAGCTTCCTCAGTATTACTCCCTTTATGTGTACACTCTTTTTTTCAGTGGTGTTTTAGCTATATATATATATATTGCACCCATTATATTGCTCCCACTGATATTAGAAGAGAGAAAAAATAGGGATCATGAATCACAAATATTTCCTTGAGTAAAAGTGATGCTTCAAGGAAATTGATACATTTGTGAGGAATAGGAAAATAGCTTCTGAGTTTTAGCAGGTTAATTGGGTGGTACTAATAATTCTTTTCTTATGTCAACACTTACATCAAAGACAATCAAATATATCCCCAGATGACTACTTCAGATTAATAAACGATAACATTTTTCCATTGAGCTGTGCGTGTGTGTGTGTGTGTGTGTGTGTGTGTGTGTGTGTGTGTGTGTGTATATATTGTAAATCATCCTCTTTTGAGCTAATAAAGCAGCAAGACATACCAGTATGGTGATAACTATAAGTTTTCTCTTTTTGGTGTAATATTGAAATGCCCTGAGCTTTATCAAAAGTTAAGAGAAAAATTCTGCTGCCAGTTTTCAGCTCTGATATTCTACTCTCTCTTTTGGATGAAATTCAGTCAGTTGTGAGTGGGATGCTCAAAGCTCTCAGCCCACAAAGTGATAGAGATGTGTACTTTGTCATCAAAAGTTTTTTTTTTTTAATGTATGTTGCTAAAAAAAAAGAAGTGTGATTTATTAATGCAAAGTAGTCATCTTGCAGACACATTAAAGGCAATCAAATATAAGTGTTCAGCTCAGAAAAGATTTATCAGCTTTTGTTAATAATATCTAGTGCCCATGATGAAACAGAATTATTTTCCTCTTCACTGGATTTAAAATTTTTTAAACCTGTCTCCTAATTGTTACTCAAGAAACATTTGCTGACTCACAAGACTTATAATTCTTCATCACAGCACTTGGTTTTTTTAGAATCTTGTACCATTTGCTTAATATTGGTGGCATGTAATATGAAGTAATATAAATGTACCCTAAATCTGTTTGTCCAGGCTTTAGTTTCTCTCTCTTATTTTGGCCCCTCCCCCCACCTCACAATTCTCCCTGTTGTTGGTTTTTTTTCCAGATCATTTCTTCTTTTTGTATTTTTTATCTCAGAGCTTTCTGAATATGATCTACCTGAAACCTGCAGTATCTGCATTGCATTAATTCAGGTTATATCTACACTGCAGCACTAATTCGAATTACAGAAAGCAATTTATAGAAAGCGCTGCAGACTGTCCACACTACAGTGTTTGTGCTGGTTTCTTACGTCTACAATGGCCAGCCTTAATTCAAATAAGAAAGCAGTGCAATGTGGGAAGCTATCCCACAGTGCAACTAACCATAGAGGCTGTTTTGATGAGTGTCATCATCCCAGGATGCAGCGCTACTTCCCCCACCCCCAAACAAACAGGAAAAGGATTTTCATGCTGTTTTTTTCCTCCCCCAATCGCCATTGCTGCGGGCACATGGAGCCAGCTGGACTATGCTCTCATTTTGATAGTGACAAATACATCACAGTTTATCCTGGATTACTTTAGAACTGTATGCTGTTTGCCTTTTATGCTCCCCACTCTGACCCCTGTATATTGCTTGCCTTTGATTTTTCCCTTCACCAAACGAACGCTCCCACCTGTATGCTGTTTGCCTTTTATGCTCCCCCTACCACCCTCTGTATATTGCTTGCCTTTGATTTTGATTCTACAGGTGTCTGTAGAATGTAAGATAAATAACAATGGAGTCAGTTAGTGTATTAATACAGTGATACAAATGTTTCCATTTTACTGATGGAAAGCATGATATAATGTATCCACATGTAGCACTGTGAATAAATTCTTAAGAAAGTATCAATTTCCATGATTGGCCACTGAAACAATGTAGCAAAGAATTTCCTCTCACTGTTGGCATTTAAAATGCATTCATCATGCTGGGAGGGGGGTGGGTGGTGAAATCTTTCAAAGGGCCAAACTTTAAAAGGCTAAACTCTCAAAGGGACAAATCATAAAGGGACAAACTGCAAAGGGCTTGCTGGGCAGTTAAAATGCATTCACCATGTAGGGAGAAGGGGGGTGAAATTTTCAATCCCTTAAAGGGACAAACTGCAAAGGGCTTGTTCTGTGTGTGTGTGTGTGTGGGGGGGGGGTGATCGGAGTTTGGATTTTAAACCCATTCACCACAGCATCTTCCCGGTGCTGCTTTGGGGGAGGGTACTGAAATGGGGCATCATGGGATACAGTCTGGAGGCCAATTAATTCGAATTAAGTCCCATTGCGTCCACATTCACACTCACAGAGAGTTGGCTGATGTGATTTCAGAACCATTGGCTATTATCTTTGAAAGCTCGTGGCAATTGGGGGAGGTCCCTGAGGACTGGAAAAAAGCAAATATAGTGCCGATCTTCAAGAAAGTGGGGGAAAGAGGATCCGGGGAACTACAGACCAGTCAGCCTCACCTCAATCCCTGGAAAAATCATGGAGCAGGTCCTCAAGGAATCCATTTTAAGGCACTTGGAAGAGAGGAAGGTGATCAGGAACAGTCAACACGGATTCACCAAGGGAAAGTCATGCCTGACCAACCTGATTGCTTTCTATGAAGAGGTGACTGGCTCTGTGGATGTGGGGAAAGCAGTGGACGTGATATACCTTGACTTTAGCAAAGCTTTTGGTACGGTCTCTCACAGTATTCTTATCAGCAAGTTAAGGAAGTATGGGTTGGATGAATGGACTATAAAATGGATAGGGAACTGGCTAGAGCATAGAGCTCAACGAGTAGTGATCAATGGCTTCATGTCTAGCTGGCAGTCGGTCACAAGCAGAGTGCCCCAGAGGTCAGTTCTGGGGCCGGTTTTGTTCAACATCTTCATCAATGATCTGGAGGAAGGGGTAGATTGCACCCTCAGCAAGTTTGCGGATGACACTAAGCTGGGGGGAGTGGTAGATAACCTGGAAGGTAGGGATAGGATACAGAAGGACCTAAACAAACTGGAGGATTGGGCCAAAAGAAATCTGATGAGGTTCAACAAGGACAAGTGCAGAGTCCTGCACTTAGGACAGAAGAATCCCATGCACAGCTACAGACTGGGGACTGATGAGCGAGGCAGCAGTTCTGCAGAAAAGGACCTGGGGGTAACAGTGGATAAGAAGCTGGATATGAGTCAGCAGTGTGCCCTGGTTGTCAAGAAGGCTAATAGCATATTGGGCTGCATTAGTAGGAGCATTGCCAGCAGATCACGGGAAGTGATCATTCCCCTCTATTCGGCATTGGTGAGGCCACATTTGGAGTATTGTGTCCAGTTTTGGGCCCCCCACCACAACAAGGATGTGGAGAAGTTAGAGAGAGTTCAGCAGAGGGCAACAAAAATGATTAGGGGACTGGAGCACAAGACTTATGAGGAGAGGCTGAAGGAACTAGGCTTGTTCAGCAAAGTCGCTGCCATCAGATCGACTTCTCTGGATCTCTGAGCAGTCAGTGAAGACCCGCTCAGTCAATCCAGAAATCGACATATTAAGACCACCTTCTCATGTGGCGTAGTGCTGTGTCGATGAGAACGCGGTTCCCGTCAGTGCAGTGCAGTGCAGTGAAGACGGTGCGCAGAAGAGAAGCAGAGAAGTCGATGGGAGTTACGCAAGTTTTTTGAGTAGCTTGCATAATTCCGGTCGACTGCCGCTGAATCTCGGAGGTAAGTGTAGACAAGCCCTGAGTCTTTCTGGATGTTTGATCAACTGATTAGATCTTCTGAGAACCAGCCCTTCGTTCGAGTGTGAGTTCTCTCATTTCCTGACAGTTTCTTCATCATGTGTTGATGATACCGGATAGGTCAGAGGAGATATGCTAGAATCTACCTCAACTTCCACGGTTTTGGAACTCTCTGGGATAACTCGTAGATCCCATCGATTACGTCGAAAGGTGTCCCCTTGGTCTATCTGGACCACATACAACTGTGGATGCAGCTGTTCTTTAATGGTACTGTTTTGGCCCCAAATATTAGACGTGTGATTCCTCAGGCACACTCTATCACCTGGGTTAAGAGATGGGAGATCACGGGCTCTTCTGTCAAAATAATATTTCTGCTTCCACTTTGATTTTCTTTTGCCTTCCGAATGGTGGCATTGTTTTGAGATTGCAGCAAGTTATCAATAATAGGTAAATTAGAACTGATTTTTCTTCCCATTAACAGCTGAGCTGGAGAAAAGTCATTCTCCAGGGGTGTATTTTGGTAGACCAGCAATGCTTTATACATATCCTCCCCAGTGTCAAAAGTCGTTTTCATCAGGTTCTTTACTGTCTGTATAGACCTTTCCACCAGTCCATTTGATTGGGGGTAATTTGGACTGGAGGTTTTGGGATGAAAATCCCAATCTGAGGCAAATTGCCTAAACTCTGCACTGGAAAATTGTGGCCCATTATTGCTGAAGACCCCATCTGGAATTCCATGTTTGGAAAACATTCCTTTCATGCCAGTGTTCACTGACTTACTATTAGTACTGTGCAATGTGCAAATTTCTGGATACAAAGAGTAATAATCGGTGACTATTAAGTAATCCTTTGGTTGCCAGGTAAATAAATCAACTCCTATTTTTTCATAAGGCCTTTGTGGAACAGAATGGGGTCTCAGTGGCTCTGCCTATTGGCATAGCTTCTATTTCAAGCATGAAAAGCAATTTCTTACCACATTAGTAATGTCATGGTTGATTCACAGCCAATATAGCACATCTCGTGCTTGTTCTTTGCACTTCTCAATTCCTAAATGACCCTTGTCGATCTTCTGTAGCATTTCTTTTTGGAGGCTCGGTGAAATTACGACATTACCATCCTTGAAAATCACCCCATCTACCCCAGTCAGTTCTTGTCTGCAATTCCAATAGTCTCTTATACTTAGACAGCAACTGCTTATTACTTCAGGCCACCCTTTAAATATCACTTCTTTAAGGATTCCCAATGATTCATCTTTCTCCGTCTCCTCTCTTATTTGTTGCAGTCTCCTGTTAAGTATGGGAATCGATCTCACAATCATATCTACGTAGGCTTACACCTCTGTCTCCAGTGTCATCTTGGGTGCTATGGACACCATTGCTCTGGAAAGTGCATCTGCTGTGAACATAAATTTACCAGGCATGTTGGTCCACCAGCAAATTATGCTTTTGCAACTTTATCATCATTCTCTGAATCCTTAAGTACAGTTATTTAGCAGTTTGCTAAATAATGCAATCAGGGGCTTGTGGTCGGTTTCAACTTCCACTGTCTGTTCATAAATATACTGATTGACTCTCTCACAGGCAAACAAAATTCCTAAAAGCTCCTTCTTAATCTGTGCATATCTAGTTTCTGCATCAGTCAGTGATTTGGATGCATATGCCACTGGTGGCCAGGAATCCTCATACTTCTGTAAAATCACTGCACCCAACCCAGACTGTGATGCATCCACTGAAATCTTAATAGGCTTTCCTGATGCATAGAACCTCAATATTGATTCTTGTATCAAGTGTTCTTTTAAACTTTCCCATAATTCCTCCTGTGCAGTGCCACACCACCATTCATTTTTGTCCTCTAGGAGTTGTCTCAATGGTGCTGCTTTGGCAGAAAGATTGGGTATGAATTTTCCAACATAGTTGTCCAACGGTTCCTGGGAATGGTTATCTTTCTTTGATGGGGACGTGGCATCATTTCAATGGCTGAAATCTTCCTCTTATCAGGTTTTACATCTTCATGGGAAATAATGCCCCCTACAAAAGTTAGTTCTCTAACTCCTAAGACACATTTGTCCCTGTTTAGGTTGAGGTTTGCCGTTCTAGTTGCATCTAGCACTTGCTGACGTCGACGATCATGCTCCTCTCTTGTTGAGCCCCCAGATGATGTCGTCATCCATGGAGGGTGTCCACATTGCATGATTGATGAAAATATTAGCGTATGGTTTTGTGATACACCTCTGGAGCTGAAGCTATACTGAAGGGTAAGCATAAAAATCTGTATCTCCTGAATGGAGTATTAAATGTGCATAATTTTGAGCTTTTCTCCATTAATTTTAGCTGCCAAAATCCTGAGGATGCATCCAATTTACTGAAATATTGAGCATTTGCAAACTGAGCCATAATTTCTTCTCTAGTTGGTAGTTTGAAATGTTCTCTTTGTATAGCCCTGTTGAAGTCTCTGGGACCTAAGCATACATGTAGCTGGCCGGTGCTTTTTTCCACGATGACTAGGAAGCTCACCCATTCCGTTGGCTCCTCTACTTTTTGTATTACATGCATTGCTTCCATCCTTGCAAGCTCAGCCTTGAGTTTATCACAGAATGCAAATGGCACCTTTCTACATAGATGAATAACTGGAGGGACCTGCTTGTTATCTGGATTGTATGTTCACCCTGCAAGCAACCCCAATCCCTGAAACAGGTCCTGATGTTCCTGAAAGAGTGCCTCCTAGCCAGGTGCAGTATAATCTTGTAGTGAGAGCACCCTTTTTACCAGATTGAGTTTCTCTCATGCAGCCATGCCCAAAATTGGTGTCACCTCCTGTGGCACTATAATGAAAGGGAGCCTGTATATGGTGTTTTTATGCAGTGTCCCTGCACTGGTATATTTGGTTCCAGAATACCCAGTTACTTTTATGTTTGGTCCCAGCTTAGGTTTTATTTTCAGTCTCTCATAATCTTGTGCAGATAGAATATAAACCTGAGCTCCTGTGTCCAGTTTCAGTGGAATGACTGTTCCATTCACTGTCAAAGGCAACATCCAGGCTTGCTTGATCCAGTACATCTACAACACACTCCTCAGTCTCATTGTCAGTAACTAAATGCACTTGACTTTTCTGCCTTTTGGATCTGCAGCAGTTTGCAAAATGATTAAATTTCCCAAAGTTATGACAGAGTTTCCCATAGGCCAGACACTGCATGGAGCCATGCCATGATCCACATTTGCCACATGACCGTCTAGATTCAGTCTTCCCTTTACCAGGGGTTGGATCCACATTGTGATTTGAGCCACTTGGGCTATATGCTGCTTTCCTCAGTGCATGAATGACCCTTTCTGGTGAATTCAGCTGTTTTATTTGTGTTTTTACTGTTTCTGCAGCCCTACATATTTGGAGAGCTTCATTCAAAATAACTCTCCTGCTCTGAGCAGTCTCTCTCTCAACATATTATCTGTAATGCCACAAATTAGTCTGTCTGTGATCAGAGACTCTGTCAAGCCACTGAAGTTAAAGGTTTTACTGAGCTTCTTTCCTTCTGTGACATGTTGCTCTATGGTGTCATCCGGTTTTTGCATGCATGTAAAAAATCTATGCCTCTCAAAAGTTGCATTCCTTTTTGGCATGCAGGATTCCTCAGATTTAGTCAGTATTATATTTAAATTCATGCTTTCAAATTCCTGAAACTCAGTTATTATAAACATCCAGTGCCTTCTCCCCAGCAACATGTAAAAATATAGATGATTTTTGGTTTTCATCTTTGTTCTGTGCCCCAACAGCAGACAAATACAACAGAAATCGCTGCTTAAACTTTATCCAGTTCTCTGCAACATTGCCTGACGTTTGCGGAGGGGAAGGAAGTTGTAAAATATTCATTCTTAGAGCTTTCACTTACTTGCTGAAGGGTTCCTTGGTTTTTCTTTGTTTTCAGAGATCCCCGATGTTTGTCTGTGTTTTCAGTTGCAAACGCAGGATTTTTCCTCCAAATCCTTGTAATTTCCACACTCATTCACCACTGCTAACACCATGTAATGATCTTGAGAGTTCATTAAAGACCACTCTATTGAATGAGTAAGGAATAGAACTTTAACACAGACAGAAGCCATGTTAGATCTGATGTAGGGCACATCTCCCAATTCACAAAACACTGTCCAATGCTAGGGAGTATCTCTAAATCACAATTTTCTACATGCATATCTCTACAGCATGTAGTAGCTATCTCTTTTAATGTTAGTTTATGTACATTTTATTCAGAACAACAAAACAATGATAATAGACCAACTATGTTGTTGAGTACTGAAAGCATCTGTCACTAGTATGTTCTAGATTTTCTTTTCTGCTTGATGAAACCATTCTATCGTAGGTTTCTGAAGGACTCTTCTTTTCAAGATTATGAACTATCTAAGCATCTGCTATGGCATGTTATCTTTCCTATCAGAGTGGCAACTACAGTATGTACTTTGCTATATTTCTTAATGCCAGGTTACATTTCCTGTTGGAAGCCAGTGAGAGAAAACCCAGTTGTCAAAATAATAATTTGCTGGATATTTTTAAGCAATGACAAATTTTTCTCTTTCCACTGTCACTGTCACAAAACAAATTCAGGGTAAAATATACTACATACCATAGGGGGGCCTGGGCCATAAAGTGTGTTTTCCCACAATATAAATCAGGCTAGATTGCACAAGTGCAGAAGTACAGGAGAGTGGGCAAAGAGCCCTGCCTCATTGCACCCCTGTGTAGTGCCGTGGCATAGTTGAAGTCTTTGTGTTCCTTGCAATGCAAGAGCTCCAGGAGGCTGGTAGAACTTGCCTTTCTCAAGTGGTCAGAGATTTGACCTTTCTTCAAAGATGGTACAGTGACTGCTGTCCCAGGGGGCAGTGGAGACAATGAGCCAGATTTACAGCTGGAGTAAATTATTGTTACTCCATTGACTTCAATAGAGCTACACTGCTTTTTCACCAGCTGATGATCTGCCTGCAGGACTCAACTTTCACATTGTCCTTTTATTATGGTTTCTCTGGTGCTACCACAACAAAGCCAGTAATGTTGTGTGTTTTGGTGATTTAATCTCTCCATTGTTGTGTAATGCCTTTTATAGATCATGAGTTGTTCATAGTGTGAGTATTAGCACACTGTATAGATAGTATGATGCCAAACTCCTGGAAGAAAAAAAAATGGTATTTTTATTTATTTTGAATTGTACTGTTTGGGTGTGCCTTCATGAAAATGTCCTACAGAATTCAATAGGAAGTGAACCAATAGAATTCAATAGAAATGTAATAGGATTCTACAGAAATATTCCTGAAACCTATATAATTTAATAGAGAATAGTATCTTTTCTACAGAGATATTTGAAATGCTCTGTGGCAGGAATACAATTTTTTCTATTGAAGTCTATAGAACTTCACTAATCTTGTAATTAGCTTTAAATTATGTGTGCATATGCATAGGATGATTTTATGAGAAATGTGATGTTTCACAGAATATTGGTACTATGGGATAACAAAATCAGCATAGAATACTTTGTTTAAAGTATAATCTATTAAAGGTTCATTTTAGAATTGATAATATATCAGATGTGCACAGTTAAGACAGCAATGATAAATTGTGAATAATATTGCAGTTTGGAATTCTGACTGTGCTCTCTGCTTCTTAATTTAAAAACATAGAATAAGAGGGAACTGAATTATTAAAATCCATCTATGAAAGAACACAGGATTAATTTGGACAGGAGTAAAATATAAAATTCATAATGTCAAATTATAACAAGTATTATTTAAAACATCCTCTTTGACTAGTTTTGCAAGCTTTTTCTAAGGGTTTGTTGATTTTGACCACTAGATGGTATTGTAGTTGAATCATAGTCCCAATTTTATATTAACTCCCTACTGTCTTCAACCACTTGATGGCATCTTTCCATTGTTTTCAAAAGAAGGTCTTTTTAAAAAGAAGCTGACCTACACAGCAGATTCCTTTAATGCTTCATTGCCTGCAGTGTGTTTATTGCTAAGAGCCTTTTTTTCTAAATGTAGGCAAACACTAATGTGTTATATGGATGTCTGAGTGTTCAGTTTTTTAATGAAGGTTGAAAACTAAGATGACTATAGAGGACACATTTCAGTTATGTAATGGCTTTCTTTAAATTGATGATTCTTTCAATGTGATACTGTAAAGGTGGGAGGAAATGTAATCTACAGCATTTCTTAAGTCTATGATATATCAGAGAAATACCAAAGAAGAAAACATCGTATTTAAAGTTATAAACAGAAGTATTTGCATGGTTTACTTGGTGATATCTGTGCTCAGTATGACATTTGAAAGCAGCTGCATACACAGCAGCTCTGTATTTACCCAACATCTTTAGTATAATAAAATCCCTTTGAATATCCCAATATCTATATAATTAAACATGTATAAATTATTTTCCAAGAAGGTATCTTTGAAATACCTCACAATACATAATATCACATTAAGGATTTGGACTGTCATCACCTCATAAATAGACGTCACATATACCTGTTTAAAAAAAAACCAATTTCAGACATTTTGAATTTGAATGGCCCATCTCTTTTTATATCTGCTTTCAGAGTACTTTATCTAAATCTTCAGTAAAAGGATTTATTTGAATGTATGATTAGCAGAAAATTCTAACAATATAGAGGTAAACTTGGGCGGGGAGCTCAAGTGCCGGGTTACTGCTAGTATAGGTGGCATACTCCTCACAAGTGATTGGTGGAGTCCTGTATTAACCCTTCATCCTTCCACTCACAGCTACTCCAGTATAGGAGAGAGATCCGGGCAGACAGGGTTGTTGGGGGTCTGGGAGGATAGGTGTGAAAACCTGAAGTAGCCTTTCTCATTCTCCTCTCCCTCTTAGCTTCCATAGAACTGCCCCATCCCCTTCTATCCCCTACTCCACAAGCTTCTCTGTCTGCCTTCTGTCTCCGTCAGTCGATACCTTCATTTTATTAGCTACTGTCCATGCCAGCTCAGGCTTTTCCCTGGGAGCTCCACTTTAGTTTGGCTCCAGCACAGGGAACAGAGAGGGGTGAGGTAAAGAGGCTGCTTGATTGCCTGTAACCTGCCCCTCACTGGCCCCTGACAGTCTGGGGGATGGGCTGTCCCTTCCTGCCTGAAGCCCAACTGAATGCATGACATCACAGCTGGCTTGTGGGTAGGCATGACAGGGCTGCCAAATGTGTGTCATGTGAGATAAACAGCAATTGGCAGCCCTGATGGGCACAAGCAAAGCCCATCTGTGCTGGGGGGTGGGAGGTAGGTGCTTAATCACAATGCTCCACAACGAGGAAAATGTCACCTTCATGCTCTCTGATCTCACACCTCACTAAACAGTTCTATGTTTAGCTGCAAACTTTTATGTTCTCTTTTAAGGCCAAATCGTTATTACTGTTCATGGCCCAAGCAGCCAAGCTGTGTGGAAGGGAGATATGCTAGGACCCTGCCAGAGGGGATCCTTTTCTTCTCCTGGCTTTGCTGTTGATCTGCAGCTGTGGTAGTTCCTTCTTGGATACTTTCTGTCCCCTACACAGAAGGGGTTTGGCCAGTATATCCAGCTCAATATTGTCTCCTGTGTGCTGGGGCACAAGAAGTTCCCATCCATCTGTATTTCATGGTGTACAACAGGGTTTGCACTACTGTGCAGCTATCTCCAGACTTGACTCTTTCATCAGAGCTTATTCTGCTTATATTGTGCCCTCCATGCCTCCTGAGGGGATAGCTAGCAGGATTAATCCCTTAACATTGATTTACAGGTGATTTACACAGATGTCAATGAGCCAATTTTTACTGTATTTGATCAGTTGATCACTTATCTGAAGTGCAAATGAAACCAATGAGCATTACAGACTTCTTTTAGCCAGGTACGTGTTAAACGTTAATTACGATTTTCATTTCATGCTGCATGATAAATCATACCATTGAAGCCATTGGAAGGAAAAAAAAACTTTGTATGTCTTGGTCTATGCATAGCTGTTTTTCTAAATAACAAAACCTCTTACACATTGCAGAGGTACAGAATTTAAATTAATCTTTGTTATTGTGATGCTCTCTGGGGGGTACCCAGAGCTGTGAGCCACCTCGATATCACTTGTCCTTACCATGAGGAAGCCTTGTCTGTACCTGCTATGGATCCGCTCCCGGACTCTGCCAACCACAGGCAACACAAGGGCTCTGCTCTCCCTCTGCAGGCAAGCATTAGGCCCACTCCAACCCCTGAGCCTTCTGAGTATCCTGTTGGGGTTTCCAGCCTCTGATCCGCTTGCCATTTACAGATCTGCTACTCCAAAAGGAACACTACACACTAGCTTACCAGTTTCACCTCGGGATCACAGCTCTGCTCAACTCGCAGCAGTTAGATTTGTTTAGTGAAAACAAGTAAAAATTTATTTAACAAAGAAAAGAGACTTGAGAAGTAAAATTGATTGAAACAAATGGTTACATATAAAATAATATAACATGCTTTCTACAGCGTAAACTAAACTAACACAACATTGCATTGTCTCCTAAAGGGCAGTTCAGCCAAAATTTCTCTCCCAGCATTAAATAGCCAGGCAATCTGTGATCCTGCATTCATAAGACAAGTCAGTTGGAAGATTTTCCCCTAGGTGAAGGAATACTTGTGTTTACCTCTACACCCTTAGATGTAGTTCCAAGCATCAATTGCCTTCATTTATAAGCAGGGTATCCTTTGTTCCTTGTTTTTGTTTGTTTTTCTTATATAGACACTCCCTGGGAGAATCTACAATCACTTGATAAACATTTAGCTCAGACTATATATAGGTGTCAATTGTGAACCATATAATAGGTTACATGTACTCAGACAGGTAGATAAGCATCTCCGACCTGAAAGATACTATCTTTGGCTCATCTTTGGCGAGCAGCCTCAAATCACAGATTTTAAGAATATAATTTTCAGTATGTACATAAATCTTTACATATTATCCACATGTATATTTCACAGTGATTATGATGATCATTGTGACACAAGCTTTCAGAAGAGACCTTACATGAAACCCTCTGAAGTATTGTGTAGATACCAGATCCTTATAAACCCTGTGGCCTCTGATAGTTGGCACCAACAGGCCCTGGGTCATAGTTATACATGAAGGTTCCTCATTTTATGTCATTCAGTTCAGTATGAATTTAGAAGTAAAATATAAAATCTGATCCAGTACTGGGATTTATATATGTATTTCTTTCATTATGCACATTAAAATCATCCTGCTCCAGTACATTTATTTGTGAATCAGCATAATCTGAGAGAGGAAAAAAGAAATTCAAACCCTAAAAAGAGAGGTGGGTTTGAGGACATCTAGAAAATGAGGGCTGTAGCTGTCTGTGAAACACTGGATCCCCTCTGTGATAGAGGGCATGCTGTGAAACTATTCAGAGACAATAAATAGGTAATTTATATTAGGAAAGGGAATTCATCTAATTTAGAAGTGAAAAGCCTGAAATTGCATCTTTGTTTATTTTCTCTGTGGCTTGTATGTGTTTGCTTTTCCTTATAATTTCATCTTCAAATCTGTGATTTTGTTTTTCTATTAAGTAAACTTTTTGTTTGTTTTTACCCTAAGCAGGTGTCTGGTGTGCAAATTGTATGGAGTGTGTCCCCCAAAGTGAACTGATAGCTTAGGGGCAGGTTTCACTCCTTTTGGGGTAATGAAGCAGAGGGGAAAAGTCCAAGTGCCTGGTAGTTAAGAACTCGGGGAGGATTTGGGACTGGAAGTGCTGTTGAGAACACCCTGCAAGGACTAACTAGGTTGATGGAAGCCAAGATGAAACCTTCACACTTATGAGCTGGCTATTGGTGTCTGTATTCTGAGCCATACCAGCATAGCAGTAAGGCTCCCAAAGTTATAAGATAGGCGTGAGAGAACCCCTTTCTGGTCTGGGTGATCCCCAAAATATCACAGTACACTACCTATACAGTACAAATGGAAGGTAACTTAATATGAGTGGTATGAAAGAAGCACATTTTTGGATGTGTTTGGACAGTTTTAAATAACTTGTACTCTGAGGAATAACATGTTTTAATTGAACATGTTTCTGAGGGAAATGTTTCAGTAGGTTTACTCTATATTAATTAACAGATCAGCTACTATAGCAGATCAAACCAACGGGGTAAGAAGTCATCTTCCCTTATGGTGACAATGTCAAGTTTGGACTGTATTGAGTTGATCCATTATAATAACTTAACACGTATAGTGATTTAGATCTTCAAATAGCAGGACAAATATTAATTAATCTAAACTAACATTGCAGCTACTTAATCTTTTTTTATTTGAAGCTTGACTGTTTATTAGGTGGTATTTCATACTGAATCCTCTTAGGTTTCTCCTGTGAGGTGGGGAGGAGGCTTTCTCCTCCTCATGCTCACCAGCTAACCCGTGCAGCTGAAGCTTTTTTGGTGTGGGGCTGTAACAGTACAAATGTATCTAGAAGCCAAGTTGAGTGCCACTGGCTGCTGAATCACAGTGCTCTTGTTCTCTCAACTAGCCCCTCTCTGTGGAAACATATGAACAAAGAGACAGTTATTGCCCCAAAGAATTTACAATCAAAGTATTCTTCACTCAACTCATTTCTCCTGTTTCTGCCTTTCAATAGCTGCCACAATCTACCTGTTGCCTACCACACTGATTCCTCTTAGGTACCATTAATTCCAACCCCATTTTTTATTCAAAAATAAAAAATATCAAGACCAAAAGAGGTAATTGGGTACAAATAGGCTAATTTACACTAACATTAACAATATGTTGAACAGATCTAGTCAGAAAAATTCCTATGAAATACTTTTTCATTGGAATTCGCTGATTAGTCTAAAAGAAAGCATGTTGTAGAGATAGTTTGATTCTAATGAAGTTCTGATAGAACCTAGGCAGGAGTCCAAGAGGTCACTGGAAACCTGCAAGGTTTCCTGACACCTCACTTGCAGAGCTCTTTGGTAGCCTGTATGATGAATTGCAGGGAACGCCAGAGCATCCAGTGTGCACCATTTTGGGACAGTCCACCAAGCAGACTGTCTCAGTACTGGGGCCCCATTCACTTTTGTAGAGAATTTCAAAACGTTTGGTTTTCATTCTGAATCAGAACAAAATTAAATTTTGAACTATCAAAATCCTCCATGAAACAGAATTTCTCAATCCAGCTTGAATGTTAATTTTTTTTCTTATCATATCACCCTGGATATTTTATTTCTGCCAGCTGGTGAATAAATTGTTCAGCACTGTAGAAAAGCAATATTTCTCATGAGTTTGGGCCTTACACCTACTTTGGATTTGGCCCTCTGATACTTCCCATTTATTCAATGAACAAGATATTTTGCTATCCAGAATTTATTTGCCACTAGTTTCTGTTCTGGGTTGGAGAGCAATTCAGAGTTGGTATTGAAGGAAAACAATAAAAATATCTACAAAACTCTGCTTTTAATAAAAACAAAAACAAAACAAAAAAAAACAACACATTTTAAAAAAATGGATTTTTTTTTCACAGCTTAAATATGTATATAGCAAACTTGTATCTTAAAGACAGTGTATATATACACCATTATTTGCATTGTGTCAAGAAAGCTCTAGGTAAATTGAATCTGGTTCCACTGCAATGCAGGGCCAGTAAGCATAAGAAACATTAACACAATCTGACTAGTGAAAGAATGCATCACAGGAAATTTATAAAGAAAAAAAATCTATGTATTTAACTTTGATTTTAGGCCAGTGAATTTAGATTTTTTTAGAGGAAATCTAGGTCAATAATTAGACTTCGTATTACGTACAAATATCAACCTTTTGTTCAAGATACCATTTTATTATAGCGGGTTTGTTTTTTCATAAAAAGTATTGTCAATTATTACAGTGATATTTGGCAAGTCTCCCACATGGCTGCAGCAAGTCAACATCTCATTGAACACACTATATTGCCCTACTGCAGTAAACTGCTGCATTCTGCAGATATAAGGAGCTTTCAAGCCACATTTACTATTCTGCCATATTCTTATGCACTAAAGCATAACAAAGCACTCTGAATATGTCACATTTGATTTGATCTGATCCTATTTAAGTTTTTAGCTCTGAAAGCATTAAACTTTCCTCGTGTCAGATATAAAACCTACTTCCGGGTTGTAAGTGACAGGTGCTGCCTTCTCACTGTTGTCCAAAAGGAGTTCTTGGGCCACACATAGGAGATCAGAATGCAGATATAGTGGAATTTAGTGTTTTGTGACAGTATCTATGCTTTATAAAAATTTTAAAATGGTTCTCATGTTACTATATCAAAGTTTTGTGGCCTGGTATCTTGTGGCTTTCAAAAATGGAATTTCACATTCATTAAGCCCTATCCAATGAGAGAATCAAATGTTTTTTACAAAATTTGCAGGGGAGGATTTCTTTTAGATAAAGTCTCTCCTGTTTAGGATACAATCAAACTCGCATAAATAAATAAATTTAAAAATGGTTTCAGTTTCTGTTTATTTATTCATTTATGGCATGTTATGTGTTTGTAAACACCTTTTAAATAAATACTGAACAAAACCTTTCTTGAAACTTGTATGGAGTGGATATTATGAATAAATCTGCAAGGTGTCCTCTGTTAATATCAGCTACTCAGTTATAAATACAATTAAATCCATTTTTAAGCAAAGAGCTATGGAAGACTTAAATAATACTGGTTGCTGAGCCGCACTGATCCATCTAACACTTGTACATGTGAGCAGCTTATGCATGTGAGTAGCCCCATTTAAGTCAAAGGCATTAACAGGCTCATAAAGTTCTTCACATGCATAAGTATTTGCAAGATCAGGGCCTAAGGCTGGTAGTTCTCAGGTTAGCTAGGGCTGTACATCACTTTGTTCCCTTCCTTCCCCCCAACAAGATGGAGACTTGTTTGAGTGTCCGCTCCCTGACACCATCAACCTATAAGACACCCAAACAATCTATGGCAGCCCTTACTTTTGCCTTGCAGGTCAACAGTAGGTGTATCCCAATCCCCAATCCCTTTGATGTGTTTTCCTGTAGCATCCAGCCCCTTATCCACTGAACACTCACAGAAATACCAGATCTACTGTCCCCAAGAGAACAGTGTACACACCAACTTGTATGACTGAATTCAGGATCAGTACCTAGCTTAATATCTGACTCAGATATATTTATAATGAAATCAAGGATAAGTTTATTACCAAAAATTTGAGAGCGAGTAAGTACGGATAATGGAAACAAAAAGTTACATATAATACAAAACCATAACACGCCTTCTAGAGACTAAACTTAACAGGCTAACGTCCTGTCTAAAGAAGTCTTATCTCTCCCAAAGTCTTCTGCAGCATTTCCAGCTAAGGCTGGTTGTGATCCTGTTTTCATGAATGTAAACATGTTACCCGTTTACTTCCTAGTTCCAGGACAATGCGGTGTCATCTTTGTCCCCCTGGTATAGTCCAGCAAACCTTTGAAGTATATATCCAGTTAAAGTTCTACACCTGTTAATTCCTTTCTGAAATTCTTACAATCCTTCATCTGCATTCAGCTTAGATGGCTGATGTGAGACCCATTATGACTGAAGCAATACATAATTTACATTTCAACAGAAAGACTAATGAATAAACTTCTCTTGCCCAACAGAAAACTTATCAACTTTGCCTTGATATAGAATTTCAAATGTTTTCAGTATATGTACATAACTCTTTACATAGTATCTGCACATACATTTCACAACAATATTAAGGACCAGTGTGACTCAAGCTTTTCACTTAAGGCCTCTCAGATATTCTTTGTTGAACCAGAATGTATGTATCAGAAGCACAATATTCACATATAGAAGTATTTGCAAGATCAGGACCTAAGATAGAACATAGTCAGTGGATGAAATGATTACTGTTAATAGTTGATGATGATGCTTTGTTAATTGTATTTGTATAGTAGTGCCCAAAGGCCTAAAGTCAGAATTAGGGCCGCAGTGTGCTAGGCCCTGTACAATTACATAGGTAGGCACACTCCCTGCCCAGAAGAACATATAGTCTAATTTTTGAGTCCTTGTGTTAGTGAACTGTACAGTCTGTGCAAAGTCACAGATGCCTTGAACAGCTGATTTTTAGAGGATTCTGTGGAAATCATGACTATCTTGGCTCTTAATGCAAAAGCTTTTATAATCTTCTCTCTCTATTTTAGTAATGGCATGTATCAATCACATGTATTTTTATGATGTCTAAAGTAATGATCACTGTATTATTCATTATGGTACAGTACTGGAAAAGTACAGTTTGCATGATGCTTCTAGGATATGCTTTGAAGTTTTCATTTCAATATTGGCAATTGTCAGTAAAAAGCTTTCAAAGCCAATGTCAGGATTTATTTCACATATGCTGTTTTGAATAGTAGCTCTCATGAGGCTCGGTAAACGTCTGTTTCAATTGAGCATTTAGCTTGCTGATTCCTTAATTTAACTGCAGTGCAGGTTTTATGCATTTATAATGCAGTTAAAAATAGAGGAGCAAAGAGTAATGTTTTAAGGATGATATCTAGATGCATGCAAACATTGTAACATCTCAACTATAGCTTTCAGAAATAGTTATTGTTTAAAGGGATTGTTTTTCTTTTGTTTTTTAAAAATATACCACTAGAAAATCTCAAATTCTGAAATTAAAGCAAAAGAATGAATTGAAACTAAAGGTATACTGTCAAAATACATAAACCTGTTTTATCTGTTTTTAAAAATACACTGACTTTAGAAATAATGCATTTACTACCTAAAACAAAGGATACAGTGCTCTTTTAAAAAATATAAAATTATCTGTGCCAGTAGACTAGCTATGATGACCAGTACAATAACAAGACAGTGCAGGCACATGTAGTGAAATTCACCATGTGCAGAGGACTCAGAGAAGTCCTATGTTAAGGACTAAAGTGGACTTAACGGGTACATAGGACTTTATGCTGTCTTCTTCTCAAGATGAATTTTACACAGGAGGAAAGAAACCAAATATCATTGAGTGAAGTTTTCATTTTTAGGCTTTTAGTGGCTTACCAGCATAATAAGCAATGAGACACTTAAAGCAATTCATTTCACTTTCAGTGTCCTAATAAATACTCCAATGTTTGGGTTGCAAACACTGCACAGGAATCTGGGTCTAAGAGCTATTTTCAGTCAGATCCATAGCCTTTTTCAAAAGATTTTGGCATCTTTTTTGTAGTCTATGGTTTTATAACTGTTTACAAAAATATCCTAGGTGTTGGAACAGAGGTCCTGGGGGTGCAGCACCCCCTGGCTTGAAGTGATTTCCATTATATACAGGGCCAGCACTGTAGTTGCATGATATCTAGATTACTCTTGGGCATGATATTTTTGGAGAACTTTCTAATCCATCATGAAAGAAATTTCAGATTGTGTTGTAACTTGATCTTTCACCACTAACATAAATGACCTGATGCTAAACTACAGGGGTTAAGATGAACATTTAAAAGTTTGTCAAGGGGGAAAGTAGTATTAGAGAGAAAGTATGTGCATTAATTTAACAAATGGAGAAGGAGAATAAACTAATGATGGCTCAAAAGTAGCTGAGATACCAAACTTACAAAAAAAAAATCTTTAAAAAATCATTATCTAGTGTGTAATTCAATGATGGATGTTAGCAGCATGGATCTATAATGAACAAATTTTGGCAGCCAAATCTTGCAAACTGTTCAGACTGGGTTGGGTTTATGTGCACTGAAGTTTTTATACAAATAGTTATGATAAATAAAAAGGATTAAGTTGGAAGGAGGTTTCTAGTGTGTTGCTGTAAATATCACGTCAGTGAAATTAATTGAGGTACTGAAGTTTGAGACTCTGCCCCCCCTCACAAATATTAGAGTGAGTACAAGAGGTGCTAAGATTACTTGCCAGTTGGAAGAAAAAGACATATAGCACAGCAGACACACAGCTACAAAATGGCTCCTTGAGGGTAGCAGTAGCTTGTATCTGCACATACAAAGGACCAGCAACTCAGAAAGTATTCTGTGAAAAAGGTCCTAGAAAAGTGCAACCCTGGGGAGAGTTGTTAAGATCAAGGCATTCACAGCATTTTTGTGTAACAGCCTATGTCAACCTACCTGGTAACCTGACCCATCCAAAGCCCCTTGTAAGCAAAGGAAAGATTCTCACAGGCAAGTGGGATTAAATGGCAGAATAAATGGCCACACCTGGAGTATTGCCATGCTCTAAAAAATTAGAGGGTTAGACAAAAATGGGAAAGTGTAATTATACCATATGATGTATACCATATACTTTTCACTCAAGCAGTATGATTTGATAAAAATAGTAATATTCATGTAATATACTTACATTTCTGTAAGACTTTTGAATTGGTACCACATGACACGTTGCTTAAGAAACTGAAATGATACAAAATCATCATGACACATATTAAATATGTTAGAAACAGGTTAAATGAGAGGTCTCAATGTAATCATTGAACAGGTGTGTCTCTAGCGAGGTCCTGCAGAGAGTGGTTCTTGACCTTACACTACTTATAGTTTTTTATTAAAGGGAGAAAACATAAAAACATTACTGATAAAATTTGTAGATGACACAAGGATTGGTGGTGTGGGGTAAATAGTGAGGAGGACGGGTCACTAAGACAGCGATCTAGATTGATTGATTGGTAAAATGGGTGCAGGCAAACAATGTGTTTCAATACAGCTAAATGTAAAGTCATACATCTAGTAATAAAGATTGCAGGCTATATTTGCAGGATTGGGGCTTTATCCTGTGGAAACAGTGAAAATGAAAAAGATGTGGTGGATAATCAAGTGAACATGAGCTCCCACTGTGATCCTTGGATGTATCAACAAGGGAATATCACATAGGAGTGGAGAGGTTATATTACCACTGAATTTGGCACTATTCCTACTGGAATACTGTGTCCAGTGGTGTGCACAATTTAAGAAGGATTTTGAAAAATTGGAGAGCGTTCAGAGAAAAACTGCAAGAATGATTAAAAGATTGGAAAGCATGCCTTATAGTGATAAACTCAAAGGGCTCATTCTATTCAGCTCAAAAAAGAGAAGGCTTAGGGGTGACTCGGCTTATCATGGAGTACTTTAGAAATAGAGCAGGAAGGTGAAGCAGATACATACTGCTCCAGGACATCCAGCAGAACAATTCCCGATTGCTGCAGACTATAAAGTGTCACTTGCATTCTGTGGAAGGCAGGTTCTGGTGCAGGAAAACAAGCACAGACTGGTGGGACTGCATCGTTATGCAGCTGTGGGATGATGATCAGTGGCTGCAAAACTTTCATACGCAAAAGGCAACTTTCCTCAAACTGTGCTTGGAGCTGGCCCCGTCCCTGAAGTGCGTGAACACTTGCTTGAGACAAGCTATGATGGTGGAGAAGATAGTGGCCATTGCTCTGTGGAAGCTGGCAACCCCTGACTGTTATCACTCAGTTGGGAATCAATTTGGAGTAGGTAAATCCACAGTGAACATAGCCGTGCACCAAGTGTGCAGTGCCATAAATAGACTTCTGCTATGAAGACTAGTGACTTTGGGAAATGTGCAGGACATAGTGGAGGGGTTTGCCATAATGGGCTTCCCAAACTGTGGAGGGGGGAGGGCATTGATGGGACACATCCCCATCTTAGTGCTTGCATACCTGGCGACCGAGTACAAAAAACCGCAAGAGGTATTTTTCAATGGTCCTGCAGGGGCTTGTGGATCACAGGGGTCGTTTCACAGACGTCAATGTGAAGTGGTCTGGGAAGGTGCAGGATGCTTGTGTATTTCGTAACTCAGGGCTGTTCTGTAAGCTGCAGGTGGGAACTTTCTTCCCTGACCAAAATATTCAGATCAGGGTATGGAAATGCCCATAGTGATCCTGGGGAATCCTGCTTACCCCTTGCTCTCTTGGCTAATGAAGCTGTACACTGATCACCTTGACAGTGACAAGGAGTGTTTTAATAAGAGGTAAAACAGTTGCAGAATGATTGTAGAATGTGTCTTTGGCTGTTTAAAGGGTAGATGGAGGAGTCTCCTCACTACGCTGGACATGAGTGAGAAATACCTCCCTTCTGTGATATCTGCTTGCTGTGTTCTTCATAGTGTGTGTGAAGCAAAGGGGGAAAGGTTCCCCCAGGGTTGGGCTGTGGAGGCAGAAATACTGGCCGCCAATTATGAGCAGCCATGTGCCAGCACTATGGTGAGAGCTAATCGCGGAGTGCTTTGCATTAGGGAAGCTTTGAAAACCAGGTTCTGCAATGAGATGCAGGAGTGATTTCTGTTCCTGTATGTTGTTTGCCTTTGGTGATCCCCCAATCCCCCCATCGGTCACCCACCCCCCTGTATGTTGCTTGCCTTTTAAGATCCCCCTACCTCCCACCCTCCTGTATGTTGTTTGCCTTTGATGCAAGACTGATTTCTGTTCGTGTATGTTGTTTGCCTTTAAAGATACCCACATCCCCCACTGCCCTTCAATATCTGTGCCTGAAAAATCCCTCATGAACAAAATATGATTTAATAAAGAAACGTTTTGGAAAGATGCAAAAATTTATTTTTTAACATTCAAGTCTTGGGTGAAGGGGGATGGAGGGTTCATTCACTGTCTCTAGGGGTAGGGTGGTAGCTTGGTGGCCAGCAGTCAGCATGGTCGCCGCAGCTTTCTGCTCCCCTTCACTGGGGTGAAGAAGAGCAAGTACTGCATCCTGGCCAATCTCCTCTGAGACCTGTTTGGGGCAGGCGAGGGGGAGGGTGGCATAGCACTCCATTGAGGAGCATTATGGAGGACTTGCAGTGGGACTCTGTATACAATAAGCTGGATCAAGTCTGCCTGGTCCCGCAGTAGTTGCAGCATCTCTTGCATGGTACTGCAATCATGTTCCTGCATTTGTTCCATGCTCTGGGACAAGGTCAGCCTCCACACTCTTTGCTCTGTCTCTGCAGCTGCCGAGGCGTTCATGAGTTCTGAAAAGATGTCATCTCTGCTTTTTTTCTTCCTTTTTTTAATCTGAGACAGTCTGTCCGCTGCTTAATGGTCGGCCCATTGCAGAGATGTCTATAGAATGAAAGAAAAATAACAAGTTAGCATAGTGAAGAACAAGATACATATGTGTCAATTTCAATAATGATGCCTTGATAAAATGTAGCCACAGTTTGCATAGTGAGGAACAGGATACATACAACAATTTCAATAATGATGCTATGATAAAATGTAGCTAATGATTTTCTCTGTGCTTGTATTTAAAACCCTTAGAGAGAGGAACTGCGGAGGGCGTGGTGGATGTGGGGAATCTGTTTGTATTCCAAACCCCTACAGAGAGGAACTGCAGACGGCATGGTGGGGAGGGGGCTATCTGTTTGTATTCCAAACCATTACAGAGAGGAACTGTGGACGGTGTGGGGAGGGTGGGGGAGGGGGAGGATATTTTTAAAACACATGAAGCTTTGATGCTGGCTACCTTGAGTGCAGAGAAGAATCCTACCGTGGAGGGAGGAAAAAGGCAGCCATTCCCTGAAAATTTTTTCAAGGGATAACAGATTATATACATTAAATTTTTCATGTGATATCAACTGAGGATAAAAGTACCGTTTCTCATCACACAAAAAAGAGGATCCCTGAGTAACCACCCAGTAGAGTCAACGAAATGCCTGAGATCCCCTTCATGTCCCCCACACTCAATGTTCAAGGACAGAAATGCTAAGAAGAAAGAAAACTCACCAGATGTGCCTTCCCCAGGATCATTTGTGCTGTCCTGTGTGCTGGTGGACTGCTCGGGGGTCAGGAATAAGTCCTGACTTTGTGGGAGAACAGACACCCTGCTCTCCTGCACCCTGCTTTCCACAACTTCCTCCTCCTTGTCCACGGAGTCCTCCTCATTGTTCATGGACTGTGAACTAACGGAGGTATTGATGCTGTGCGGAGGCATCGTGGTGGGATCGCCCCCCAGAATAGCATGCACCTCATCATAGAACCTGCATGTTTTTGGAGAGGAGCCCGAGTGGCTGTTAGCTTCCCTGGCTTTCTGAAATGTCTGGCGCAGCTCCTTGAGCTTCACGTGGCACTGCTGAGCGTCCATCTGGTGTCCCTTCTCCAGCATGCCCTGGGATATCTTCCCATATATGTCCAGATTCTTTTTGCTGGCTCTGAGCTGAGTCAGAACAGATTCCTCTCCACACAGCCTGATGAGGTCTAAGACCTCTGGTTGACTCCATGCTGGAGCACTTTTGGGCTTTGCAGTAGACATGCTGAAAACAGTGGCAAAGCTCTCCCAACACTGGCAGCAAGCACAGGAAATGGAAATTCAAATGTTCCCGGGACTTGAGGTGAGGGGACTTTTCCTGCTTCCGTGATCACAAAGCAGCACAACACAACTGTGCAGAGTGGTCAAAGTGGGGAATTTTGGGATACAGTCCGGAGGTCAATTAATTTGATTTAAGACCCTTTGCGTCTACACTGATGCTAATTTGATTTAACTAATTCAAATTAGGCACTACACCACTTGCAGAGGTGGTCTTATTAGGTCAATTTTACAGGCACCTTAATTCGAATTAACAGTGGGGTCAGTGTAGATGCGGGTGTAATTAATTCGAATTAAGGGACCTTAGGTCGACTTAAGTCACCAGTGTAGACCAGGCCTGACAAAGCCCTCACATACCAGCAGCCCTAACATACATCCCACTTACTGCAGCCCTCAACACCTCAGCCCCACTGGCCACAGCCCCCATCATCCCTCTTTCTCCCCACACCCTACACAACTCACTCCATCCTTCAGTACTCCCTTTTTATCTCATAGCCACCAACAACTCACTCCTAGCCCCTCACTCACTGTTCCGAGACCTTCCTAGTCACCGGTGTGCTTCCCATGCTCTGCCCCCTGTCCTACCAGGCTAGAATGGCTACTCCCAGTCCTGGCTTCCCAGTGACTCAACTCACTCCCATCAGCCACCCTATGCTCACACAGCATGGGTAAAATTTGAGTAAGTGGCATTGTGACCTGATACCCCAGGTCACAGCACCACTCAGGATTGTTTTATTGGAAAACCACTCATCCAAATCCAGTGGTCAGGGGTCCTCTAAAATGAGGACTCTGTACAAGAGAACCAAGTGCACATTGGATAATCCTGGTACAAAAGTGGGTTGGCATTACCCAAGTTTGTCAAGTTCCAATGCCTTGCTTTATAGTACTTCTTTAAGGACAAATCTTCGTCTCATAGAAGTCCATGGCAAAACTCCCACTGACTTTAAGTTGAGCTAGAATTTGGAATTTGCCCTTACTTCTCTGTCTGATTATTCAGAAGAGTTCAGTACCTTCAAGTCCAGCTGAACTCAGTAGGAGCTTGTGATTGGTCAGCACCTCTGAAAATAGCCTTTTAATTAATAATGCAAGGAACAGATGAGAAAATCAAGACTATTTACTTTCCCTCTAATCAGGTTGTTTAATACTTGATACATCTTTAATTTGATCCTGAATACTCTCACTAGAAAGGGGCTTGCCCAGAGGTTGAATTAGACCATCCCTGCGGTGGGGATCAGACTAAGGAACTTCCCTTTCAACAGGTCAATCCTCAGACAGGATATTAAGTTGGTTTTCCAGCTGATTGCTGCAAAGTGATAACAGTGGACACAAGGACCTGTCTCTGTCCCTTTCACATCTTCATTGGAATCAAAGTCATTTTAGCAATAACCACATTTAAACATAGATATCGCTATAGCAGAAGGGTACTGCAGTTTCCCTGACAAGTGTAGAGAGCCCTCCCTCCCCGGAACCATGACACCCAAATTACTATAGATACATATAGTATGTAGAACAAAGTCATATATTACAGTTCTTGGGGGGGGGGGGAAGCTGTGCAAAATGGTATACTGATCAAACTTTACTAGCAACAATCAGGCTTAAATTTGCTTATGTCGAGCAAGCTTGTGCTCCCATTCTGGACAAAGCCTTTCACTCTCCCTGATTCCTTGTGCAGATGTATGAGCTCTAGTAGCAGGTTTATTATTACTATTTTCTCCTATGTGTTGATGATGATGATGTAAGATGTTGAAAGCCCCATAAACATGTAACTTTCAAGCACTCTTTTGCATGTAACACTGAAAATAGTTTTTAAAGAACACTGTACGTGCTACTGATCTAGTGTTTAGCTTGGCAGTATTTTTATAACATTTCATTGTTAGAAGGCAGCATTTTGTCTTACCCTTTTCTCTCCCCCTTCCTTCCCATACATGTTTCTTTAGTTCTTGTTAGGACTATATGCTTTAGCAAGGAAATGAAACTATTTTCCAGTGCACTGCCTACCAAATTGTATTGGGTATTTATAAATTTTACTCACTAGTACAATGTCGCAGTGTAATTGTTCTGTGATCTAGAGGCTCGTGCTGTGCACAGAGACTAAGTAATTTGTAAACTATACTGTACCTTTTTCACATAAAAATTGGGGCACAAGATCATGTTGTACATACTTTATAATCCCAAAAAGCATTTTGAATGTGAATTGGTCCAGTACTAGATACTGTTTGAGTCTGAGATTAACTGACGAAAAAATCAAAGAAGAAATGACTACTAAAAATTCATGAGCAAATAAACTCTATTTACAACCCCAGTACCCTCAGATATGCTAGATTTTGTGATTATTACCACTGTTCATTTCAGCGATTTTTCAGCATTGTGTTGCTATAGAAATTGGTTATGGCCATCCCAGCTGCCATTAACTTCATGTTTCAGAATGGAAACCCATTTCTGCTCCAAAAATTTGTCACATCATAAATTGTGCAATTTTGCACAATCACACAATACTTCAATGATAAAATGTCAGCTAACTGCTTTGATATATGCAGTATAGATCTACACCTATTTTCAATTTGAAATGATGCATGACCGACCTAGGATATGAGGTTGGTGACTGAGATGCAGAAATACATGCGTTTCAGAGATCAAGGCTAGTTTTGTGTTAATATGGAGAATGGAATATTTTAGAAGCTTGTCTGTGGCATTGCTTCTCATGTAAAATACAGAATGGAAATGTTTTAAAATCAGTATAGTTTCTAGCAACTCTTATTGCAAGTGGTCTTGACAGGCTGTATTAGAGCTGCTCTAAAGCACCTTGTTAAGGAATAAGCATAACATTTTAATCAAATGGTTTTCCTTGAAAATGGATACACATTGTTACTGGGGTTGTTTGAGTAGGGGACGATATCTTAAGAAGCTTAAGGTTCTTCATAGTTATACCTGACAGTGGATGTTGATTTGTCTTTTTGCTTTTTCCTTTTTGAACAGCGTATTTGATGTGCTGGATGCAAGCAGCCAAGAGTTAGATGATACTGAGTAGTAGCTCATTAATGTTATATAAATTACATTAAAACATCTCACTAGTGATTTCTTAGCACACACTACGATCCCTCAGCTGTCATATTTTTCTGAACAATATGATGGATAAACCAACAGGTGTTGTAAATAAGGAATTGGTTATAACACTGCAGAAAAATTCTCCATAATGTATATAAATCAGAATAATCTTACTCAGTCTGCTAAACAGTTGAGGGTAGACGCTTAACTGTATATGATTAGACCATTAGGGGTAAAATTGAAAACATAGTGAGAAGTTGAGAAACTATAAGTAATGCAAAATAAAAGTTCTTTTTTTAAAAAAAGTTAAATTGTTTTGCTATGGTTTTTATGTAACAAGATGCTTACTGCACTAAGGGTGATCTTGACATTTTTAGACACAAGTATAAATGACTAGTGAATATATGTCTTAATGAGACTTTCATGTGCATCCAGAGATTTTTGTTGCAAATAGTTCAAATTTAGATAAAACACAAATAGAGTACCAGTCTAAAAACTAAGGTGTTGTCTTTTATTTCAAATCAACTTTGGTCGACAAATGCCATTTCTATCATATATTTAGCACTTTGTTATTGTTAGTGATGCATTAAAAATAGGAAAGAATGGGACTATGAAATGTCTTGGTAACATTTTTATTGTGGTGAGAGAGGGGAGTTTCTAACATTATTTCATCTCACAATAAGTATGGGTATAGGATAGCAGGTTCATGACATGCTGTCCCTTTTTCTTGGTCTCGGGGGAGCCTTTCCAAGGGCACACCAGAGTTCAGGCCTGATGGGTCAAGAAAGGGCATTGTCCTCAGCATTTCTCCCTGCAAACCAGGAGGAACACCCCCCTACCCGCCAAGATAATGCTTAGTCAGTGTTACTCAAAAATCTGAACAAAACACCCTTGGAGGGATGGTGTTGAGGAGCCACTGTTCCAGGGACCGTACAGGAGTGCAGCTCCTGAGAGTACAGTGTTGCTATAGGGAAAGTAGGGTCAGGGTGCAGTCAGAGGCACTCATCCTGCATAAGTGTTCTGCACATGTCTTGGGATGTTTGCACGTTTGGGGAGATGAGACCTTCATGCAGGGACAGTCTTTGTCAAAGTCTGGGGTATGTAGAGTTTGCTGCTTACTTCATTTAACCTTTTAAGTGAACCAAGAAATATATCTTGCATTTGCTGAATGCTTGATGGTGCATTGGCATTACTGTACTCTATACTCCATCATGCCTCCATCAGTTTTGATTTTAACCATTTAATGCTCTCTTATTGTCATTTAGTGAGGCTGTGCCAGTTTACAAAGTGATCAGCTCTCTGAAATCATTCACTTCATCTTTGAAACGAGAGTAGTTGAGAAAGAGACAACATTGACCCAATGAGGCTCCATGGCCATCTGTGAAGCAGGATTTTTGTTCTATCTCTGTAGCAGAGAAGTTGCTTTTTACAGCATGGCTCTATACAGATAATTTTAAATGATTGGATGAGTTTACAATCTCATGGCAGCATGTAGACTGATGCTGTTGTCCTGAGAAAGGGAAGGAGCAGGCTAAGGCTTAAAGGGAAATAACGTGCTGAAATATCTATTATCAGTGTGCTCTTGCCATATTGATCATTGTTGTATAATTCACAAATAATAAAGGCGAATGTGTAGAGAAACTTGACAGCTAGGATACTGTTAGTGCAAACTTCTATGAAACCGAAGATTTTGTTTTCTAATATTTGTGGCTTAGCCAAAGCTGCATCTCCTTTAAATTGATGCCATGATTTTGTTGCAAATTCTCAATTTTCCCAGTTTATTACCATGTGAAGTAAGTGTGGCATTGTATGGCATAAATGGTTGTTAATATGATATGGATGTTGGGTTTTAGCATCTGGATCACAGGTACAAATCTAACCTAGGTTGGTAGTGGCAGAAAGTCATTTACATGACCATATGGTCATCTGTAGCATGAGTTGGTGGTCCACACATTGTTCATTCTTTACAAGAATATTAGGCCTAATGGAAAGTGCAGAGGACAACAGAGTGAATATTTTTTAAAAAGAAATAGATCCCTGAAGATGTATAGATAAAGAGATTTTATTATATTCTTATTAGCAATAGGAGTTAGTGGTAGAGTAACAAGAAAAGAATCTTCTACTGACAGTGAAATGTGAAGTACCCAAAGTGTTTGAGTTTAAACTTGAATGAAAAAAAAACAAACAACCCCCCCCAGAGATTGGCAGGGTCTTAGAAGAAGAAAAAGATGTTCTATAATTTACAGGGTTTTCTCTCCTCCTCCCCACCCCCATAACTAAACTCTAGTATGTAAGACCAGAGATGTACTTTTGTTCAAACAGATTTTCCAAGAAATGAGTTTTGAACTAGCTAAATTAAGTGGCTAGGGTGTGGAGTGGCTCTGATCCTGGGTTAGGACATGGATGCAGGCAACCGAGGATTTCTTAGAGTTGACCAAGAAGGCATATTAGATTCTGACTCCAATAAGTGTAATATTTCATGCTTAGTTGAAAACAATAAGTGTGTTCATGCAATGTTTCTAGCTAACAATCATCTTGGTTTTCTAATGGTTTAAGTGGATTTAGCTTGATTCTGAGATCGACTACCTATGTTGTTCTTGACATAATACTCTGAGCTAGATTATGTGTTTCACTCACTATCCTGTGAGGGGCAGTGCAGAGCCACTCCTGGGAATGCTTGATCGGGCGCATGGAGTAGCGCCAGTTTGCTGGCCAGTGCAGATATGGGAGAGCTGTGACCCAGCTCCTCTCTGCCTCCTTTTGAGTGATACACTTAACAGGCAGGAATCAGGGAAGGAGGCAGCAAGCAGACCCTACTCACAGTCTCTTTTATGGTGATTGGTCCTTTTGTGGTCTTAGAAGCATGTGGAAAGGCATTTGGCTTTTCAAGTAGAGCCGCTTTTACTCAGTTTGCAGTATGGAATGAAGTGATAGAAATGATCCTTAGAGATGGTTGTGGCCTTTAAATCTATCTTATCTGTAAGTGTAAAGTCTCCTTTCCCCCTCTGTCTCTGCAGATGAGCTATGAAAAGTACTGGGATTGTGTACTATCTAATTATGAATTGATTTTGCCAATGATCTAAGAGTAATTAGGTTTGCAGATGCCTTCTTAATTGGCACCATCCATTTTTAATGAATTGCTTCTCTCCTTCATTCCAGTGAAGAATATTATGAAGAAAGAAACTTGTGATTTATGCAGTGCTCAGATGAGAAAAATAAAATGGCTGGTGTGTGCCTCTTTTCCCCACATACTTATGCAGTATAAAGATTAACTCTTCTCTCCCCCATTGGATCATATTTAGGCTCTTCCCTTGCTTTTCTGCATAAGAATTTAAATCAAATGTAGAAATATAGATAAGTAAAGTTGCTCTTCCTTGCTTTTCTCCTCTCCTTTCTCCTCCACCATTTCTTGGTTTAATCTTTTCTCTCTCTTTCCATGTTTCTTTTCCTTTCTGCTTGTCATTTCCCATAATCCCTTCTGTTCCTCTCACTGAAATTGATATAAAGGTAGTGTCTAACGGCCCTAAAAACATGTATTTCAAAGCCTCAGCTAAGCACTGTACAAACAAATGATCAAGACAGTCCATGCCCCAAAAAGTTTATAAGTAAAGTATAGAACAAGAGACAACAGATGGTACAACAAACAGACAAGGAAGTTTAAGGTAACAATGAGACAACACTGGTCAGCATAGTAAGCAGTGGTAATGGTAGACATCATGGCAGAGGTGAACTTTAAGGAGGGATTTGAAGGAGGACAATAAGGTGGCTTTGTGAATGTTTTAGGTAGCTTCTTCTATGCTTGACAGGCAGCCTGGGAGAAAAGAGGCAGATTCTTGTTTGAAAATGTAACAAATGGGCAATGAAGGCTGGTGTCACTGGCAGAGGCAAGGACTAAGATTTCAATAATTTATGTGAGAGAAATTGGGCAGTGATAGGCCATAAAGGGCCTTAAAAGGGATGACAAGTAGTTTGTGTTTGATGTGGTGCAGCTATGCTAGATGTACTTTACACCTTGGAAAAATAACTATCCTTTCTCCCTGTTCTCTGCACCCATAAGTCATGTTGGGCTATTTTACTGGTTTTGTTAGCAGCGATAATTCCTTTACTTTTAAAGCATAGTTTGACATGCTAGCACCAAACACTCTTTTTTTTTCTTCATTGGGCAGCTATGGTATAACATTTGATTTCAGGTTTTTAATCATTTCAGATTGAGCTGAAAGTTTCTGTGTAGATAGTAGAAAGAAAAAAAGTGTATATTTATTGTTATTCCCAAAAGCCCTTTTTAATTTGTAGGGAGGCAAGCAGAATACATTTCTTCAAGTTTCAGACAATATCAAGGGAAGTTTCAATTTAAACCCAAACCATAGTCAGTCCTTATCATACGAAAAGATCTTTCTGTTTTGAAACATCAGCAAGATGTATTCCTATTACATAGGCACTTTCATACAACGCATTCTGTTAAGATGGACAGGACACATTATGTGACAAATTAACAAACCATATAAAAATCACATTCCCAAACCTGACTTTTTTGTCATATGACTAGGTCACTGTTCTTGTGGATATCTTCTGTATCCTCTGTAGCTTTCTTCCCTTCGTTGCCATCAACAACCCTCCACCATCATGGGAAACTTGATTTATCCCTTAAAATGAATAACTTAGGTTTTGTACGAGTCCATCTGGACTAACCTGAACTATAAAATAATTTATATGAGATAGAAACATATCCAGTAGAGTTGCATAAATGTGGTTAATATTATGTAGAAAGATATTGGAGTGTATCCCAATTATTGGATTTCCTTTTGTTCTGGCCCTGGTTCTGGTTGGTGATCTAGTCAGGCTATCTGGTACTTACTGTTTTTATTTACTGTTTTGTATTATTTTATTGTGTAGGACTTAGGGGCTTTACAAATGTAAACAAATCAATCTTTTGAGATTACAACAGCAATTAAACTAGAGAAACGGTCCTTATGCATGATATAGCCCTCTGATTAAAAAGCAAAAGAAATAAAGTACAAACACTGAACTTAAAATATGGTCTGAAGTCTGGGTTCAATTTACAATAAAGAGGCTCAGGATTAAAGCTCAGGTGCTTGAAAGGGCAATGCTTTCAAGGGGAGCTCGATACACAGAGGCAAATCCCTTCTCAAGTTTTGGGCTTAAGGTCCAAACTGTTCTCTAGCAGAATTCAGAAAAGCCTCGCAAATGATGCTTTAAAATTACGAGAATTAAAAAAAAAAAAAAAAAAAAAAAATGACAAGGAATCTGCTGGAAAGTGTAAAAGCAAACTCACTTTTGCCTGGCTATTCAAAATTTTGAAGACATTTTGAGATTTTTCCTTATTCTGGAACGAATCTGATTCAAAGAATTCCTACAATAGCAACATTGTAATTGGCAGTGATTTATGTAGGAGGCCTACTGTCCCCTACTATCCAAATTCTCCTCAGTTAGCTAAATGCTGGGTATTTTTAGAATGGGTATTTTTTGTTTTGGTGTTTTGATTTGTTGTGTTGTTGGTTGTGTTTTCTTTTTTGCTTTTTAAAATTGTGCCCTTGATTAAAAATGGGGGAAAGCAAAAAATATAAAAGAAATTAACTGCCCTTTCCACATTAAACTGAAGAAAACTCCTTTATGACCAAAGTCTTGAGGCATATAGGACTGTGCTCATCCTTTTAATCCAGCTGCTCATTGCATTGCTTACAATAGTGAACCATTTAGTCAGAATTCTCATTAGCTAATCAAATCAGTTCAGGTGTTGAGGCATTTTGGGGAAGAACTGTCTGATACAGCTTCAGGTCTATCAGTTATCCTTTTTTAGGAAACAGATCATGTAGGAAGCCACCTGGACATTTTTATTGTCCTTGCAAAGTATTGCACATACCTAAAGTTTCTTTTTCTCTACTAATGAAACCTCTCTTTAAAGGTCGGACATATCCAAAAGCTAAAATAGTCTCCCCTTCTTTTTTGATCCATGAGAAATTTTCTCCACATGATAGCAAAACTTTGCTTCATGTTTACTCTTCTCTTCACATGGCTTTAGAACAAACTCTTGAATGTTCAGTAAAATGTATTATCTGAGTATCTACACATTATAACTCATGGAAGAGTTATAGCAGACTGCTGTGTTTACACATTCAAATTGAAGTTTAACATCTGGGATTTATGCTTGTGATCTAATCTCAGATACTTACCACTGTTAGAGTGGAAGCCTTAAAACTGCTATCTAGTTAACAATTGTATTTCAATACTTCTCTATATATCAGTGATATTCATATAGCACCACTGATCATAATATCTAGGCACTGAAATACAATATTAGTGGATTTATCATTTATAATAATTACAATTAGTGGATTTTATAATGCTCAATTTTCACAATGATTAATATATGCAAAATATAAAAGTAGTCATTATTGCTCCTATATCAGTTCATTAAAATGTATTTGGTCACCCAGTGGTTTGCAATGGCCCCATGGTGCAGTCTGCTGATGCTGTAGTGTGCTATTCAAATGCAAAGTATTATGTCTTGGTAGTACATCCTAATCCTTGGACCCATGGGATGATCCTTGAAACGAGGAGCAATAGCAATCTGATCTTTAAGAGAACAAGTTCCAAAAATGTGCTTGGTCATCTCTTGAAAGAGGAGACTTGGAAATAAGCTTTAGCCAAGTGTGGCAAGGCCTTCACTGGCCAAGATGGGGTTAAGGAGGGCTGTGTGAGAAGCAGCCAATGGGCAGGAGCAGCAGGGCAGCCAGTCAGAACCCAGGAACACAGTATAAAAAGGGGAGTAGCAAGCAGAGCAGGGCAGTCACTCCCAGAAGCTCAGGGAGAGAAGGCTGTGACTGCCTGGTAGGTTGAGGGAGATCAGCACCCTGAGTGGGGAAGTGGTTCTGATTCAGTCTCATTTTATTTGAACTGTATGAAAGATAAGAGGTTCAGATATATGATGATATTTCTGGTTCATCTCCACCTTGAAGAACTTTTAGGGAGAAATCTGAACATTTAAAATATTTAATAATGTACATGTAAAATGTGTATGTTCTGATGATATCCTAAACCAAATTAAAAGTCTGAAGAGTCTAGAGAAAGAATAGCAGGCTCTTTAGACCTTTGAGAGAACCGTTCAGGGATTTAATGTAAAAAATGCAGTTCCCTGTTGTGATGGGAGTATCCACCCTGCAAAAGGCCTGAAGGGGTAAATTAGGCTAATTAACCTATAGGTCATATCTGGAAGAGAGCTAGGGAGTCCTAAGACCTAATTTGCTGATGAAGACCAGCTGGGGGAGAAGATGAGCCAGGTTTATAAAGCCAGGAAGCTGGCAACAGAAAGGGGCTGCAGGGCAAGTTGTCTGGGAGAAGAGAGGAATGTTTAAGTCTACAGGCTTCAGTATTTACTCCCTGGGAGGAGGGAGTTTGAACTTTTGGGTTCAAACCAGAGAATGGACCCAATGTTGTAGGAGGGAGCAACAAGGGTGAGGGAAAACAGAGGCTACACAGTTACCAGGTACAGGGTTGTTGGACTGTAACCCAGAGTAGTGGGTGAGCTTGGGGTCCCCTACCAGTCTCTGGGGAATTGGCACCTTTAGAGCAATGCTGGTGAAGACTGCCTGAGATTGTTTGTGTGGATGAACTTTGGATAACCCCTGAAAGGGGAATCCATGTAGTGACTTGGCTGGAGTGCCAAGTCATGAAGAGGAGGCTGTAGTTCTTGGAGTGAAAAGGGCCTGCAGGGTGAGAAAGGAAGACAGGTAGGGACACCACCAAAGGAGGGCAATACCTGGCAGAGCTAATCCTGGCCTGGAGGAGGCACCACTAGCAGTGAGTGGACTCTGTGACTCCTTTAAAAACAAAACAAAAAATTGTACATGTTACAAAATTTCAGATAATATCCTGAATTACTGATCTGTGGAAAAAAATGTGAATGAAAAATAGTTCTTGGAGTTCAGTACTAAACTGTATTTATGGAAGACAAACAAGAACAACAGTAGTCCTGGATTTCGGATCCAAGAGCCCAGAGAGAGAGAGAGAGAGAGAGAACAAGTCACTGATGTCCTTATTTTCAGAGCAGTGAGCACCTGCAGCTCACAATGATTAAAGTGGTAGAAGTGGGTGTACAGCATAGCTGCAAAACACTATAAATGAACTGCAGAAACCAAAGGGGGAATAATGTTCACAAGCCAGGTTTGTTAGTTTTAGTGGGCATTTATATTGTGCCACTAATATTTTAACACTTACTGATTTTATTAGCACCATTTCCTAAGGCCTCCGGTTCAAATATGTATTTTTACTACATTCATATAAAGGCAGAAGGTAATGCTTTTCTCAATCAGAATTGAAAAACCACTTTGGGAGAGTAGCTTTTGAAAGCTGCAAAAAACAAACAAACAAAACCTTATGTATAAGTGTTAGATTTTTTTTTTTCCTATTAAAGAACCTAAATTCAGTGAATGTCACTAGTTCGAGTAATCCAGGGCAGTGGAGAAAAAGATGTGCTTTTTGTAGATGTTTATTTTATATTTGAAGTAAACCAGAAGCTTTTGGTGTTTGCAAATGATGCTTCAGGTTTCTAATTCAGGAATAGCAGGGCTTGGGAATGCTTCTGATGTGTGTGAACAAATGTCAACTTTTTAAAGTGAAAATAATTACTTGTCCAACAAAATTCATCTTATCAATATTTTTCAGCATCTATAATAGCACTCATCAAATGCAAATGTTTTCAAAATATCTTTGGTAATGGAATCAGACCATACAGAGGCAACTCTGGTTTAATTAAGGGATGCTTTCAATGAAGACAATAGCTGGCAATAATCATATGAAAAATAAATGGAGGCATCCCCTTACTTTTAATATAGCTTATGCTTTCTGTTTGACATAAAGAAACATGAAGAAGTGTTAAACACCTGAAACATGCATAAAATGAAAAATATATAAAGAGGGATGTAAAGCAAATAGTCTGCTATTTTGCCAGCTGATTGATCTATGTATCTTGTGTTTAACCATGTAGTATCTCCTAGAGAAGAAAACTCTGAGAATGAGTATGGAATTTTTAGCTTTGGGAATTTTTGCCTGGGTTTCTCTGAGAGTACAAATGGCGAGGCATTAGAAGTATATTATAAAGACTTTAAAATGTAGGAAAAATCTTTAAAATGAACACATTTATTTTTAGGGAGATGGGGGTGGGGGAGAGAGAACATGAATGGAACAATATTGTGAGCTACCCCATGACTAAAGAGTCCCTGATGCAATAGAATTTCATGCTATAAAGGGATGGCTGAAATAATGCCAGGTTAATTTGTGCTTGCAAAAGTGCTTCTAAAGCAGTCAAGGGACTTTCGTGAATATATGTATAGTGTAATGAGGCTGGCATAGTGCTGCCGACATGCTGCATGAAAATGACATGGAATTGATAGAGTGCTGCTGGGATTTACTTAATCCAAAGCAGTGCTGAAAAGGCCGATTTCTGTGTGACTCAAACTTGACAAGTTACTTGGTAGTAAATGGCAATAGTTTTTGGATCCTACTGGTTAAGCAGAGGCCTAGTAACATGATACCATTGCAGATAGCCATTGATGATTCTTCTGTAGTTTAAGTGGAAGAATTAGTATTTTTAGATTGCAGCAACAGCATATTCTTCACAGATTGAGAACCCATTTATTAGATTAAATGGATTGATTTAATTTTGCTGCTAAATTATAAGTGATTCCAGACACACTCAGGCCTGGTCTATACTTATTTGCAAATTCGGCAGCAGTCGATCGGAGTTACACAAGCTGCATAGAGTAGCTTGCGTAACTTGCATCGACTTCCTAAAGTCTGTTCTGTGTGCCGTCTCCACTATGCTGCACAGACAGGAAATACATACCCATCGACGCAGTGCTACGCTTTTTGTGGAGGTGGTTTTACTAAATTGACTTCCATATAGATTGAGCAGGTCTTCACTTCCGCTCAATTGATCCAGATAAATAGATCTGATGGCAGTGATTTGCTGCCATCAGTGAAGACATACCTTCAAAAGAGAATGCTTGAGAGCTGTTAAAGATGCTACAAGGAGTGCTACATGCAGTGCTCTTCTAGCACTGAACAATTTTGGGACTTTTAGGTTTTCAGTATTTTGCATCTTCAGGAGATATAGCTGGAAATCTCATGGTACTCTTACTAATTTCATAGGGGCTGATTATAGGGTATAAGTGACTAAGAATTTCACCTTCTCTACAGTCCCTCTTGGAGTATCATTTTAATCTGGACTTCCTCTGAGGTTTGGTGGGCAACCTGAATTGTGGTTATAGCCAAAATATTAGTGCAAAAATTATATATTCTTAGACAGCGTATCTTTACTGACAAAAATAAGTTTTAGCTACTGTGAGCACTGCAGAGCCAATATCATGATGGAAGGATGGCCTGGATTTAGTCTGTCTCGTGCATCCTCAACAAAATTGTCAGTTAATTCTGACTGGGAATTTTCATTATTAGTGAATGTCAAAAGCTGGGGGGGAAGTCTGAATTTCAGTTACTAGTCTGGCTGTCCAAAAAACATTTTTTTTTTTCACTCACAAAATGAGAAAGTCCCCACAATGTCATTTTTACAATAGTTTATCATACTATAACTGCATTTTGAAAAGCTCTGCAACTGTGCCACAGAGTTGTGATGAGGGGAAGCAAACCATGTATTCTTTAATCATTTTAGGCTGCCTGCTTGATGTGAAGAACTTCCTACTCTATACCCTGCCTTAAGAGACATCAGACTTCAAATGTAGTAGCAATGTTCTGATAAATTAACATTTGGAAAAAAAAATATAAATATCAAACATAGTAGAAAGTCTGGGGAAGTCCTAGTATTCTGAGGTAGTGTGGATTACTGCTCGATTATTATATTTGGCAATACTATGTATATGTCACAGACATGAAAGCATTAAAGTGAGTTCAAATGGAATTTTCAGCTAAATTTTCATTTCTCTGTGTCGTGTGCCAGTAATTTTAACATTGTAATCTTTGAAGTACTGTAGAATCCAGGAATGCAAAGTGATGGTTGCAGCAATGATAATTAATAAAGAGGAACTTGCTGACTAAATAAACCCCCAAAACTGGAATTTGTTCATAATATATATGAAGAGAGAAGCTTTATCCATATTCACTTGCTGATATTTCACATGCAAAACCTGTCATTATGTAGTAGCAATTATTTGGGTGTGGGGGCAATGTCCAGAGATGATCTTTTTTTTTAAAGAGCAGTTCAGAATTCATTTTTAGTATCAGCTGTGTCAAAATTGTGGTACAATCAAACACTTCAGGGAAGTGATGGTTTTGTTTTGTTTTTTAAATAAACCTAACTATTTGGAATTTTTATTAGAGAAAACAAAGGAATCCTACAATCATTGACATTGGAAATGACCTGACCTTAACGCTGAAGGTTACACTACCACTTACTTCAGTATAACTGATGTTGCTCAGGGGTGTGAATAAACCACCCTCCTGAGTGATGTAAATTATATCAACCTAAGCACTGGTGGGGCAGTGCTACGTCTGCAAGAGAGCTGCTCCCACTGATACAGTTACCGCCTCTCAGAGGTGGATTTACTATGCTGTCAGAAGAGCTCCTTCCCATCAGCATAGAGAATCTTCACTAGATACTCTACAGTGATTTATAAACTAAATAAAATATTTATTAAAAAGAAAAAGTTACTGTGGTTAAAAGATGAATACAGATCTGAGTAAAGTTCTTGGGTCAGTTTCATAGCAGAGATGGTGAGACTACTGATTTGTAAAGTCCTTCTAGAATCCTATAGAATCAATAGTCCATCTGCAGAGTTTGTTCAAATTCTTTCATGGGACTTTGCAGATATAATCTAGCATAGATCTGGAGATCTCAATCTTGCGATTTAGACTTTCCCTGTCAAAGTTTAAGCAGTTCTGAAATGATAAAGGATCAGGCCAAAGCTTTATAGATCTGTAGCAGGCTGATAGCCTCTTGATAGCAAACATCTCAGCAGGGGCCTTCCTCGATGAAGAATAGGCTGTGTATATGTTGCTTTGAAGCTAAACTTGTATTTCCTATGAAATAAGAACTAAGTACACTAATAGTATTAATTGACTGGCTAATTGATTTATGTTAAACTATCAAAACATTCCATTATGGCATATACAATTTAAACTGAAGACAATGTAAGTAATATGATTTCCTGCAGTATCTTACATCTTTGATCTTAAGGTTAACTGAACTGTCTGTGTGAGTAATATAATGCAATTAAAACATGAAAGGGAATTAGCATCCACAAAATAATCTGATTACATTGTTAACTTCTAACAAGATACTGTAGAACCTCAAAGTTATGAACACCAGAGTTATGAACTGACCAGTCAACTAGAAGTACGCAATCAGGCAGCAGTAGAGACAAAATAAATAAAAAAATAAAGCAAATGTAGTTCTGTACTGTGTTTAAACATAAACTACTAAAAAAAGGGAAAGTTTAAAAAAAGATTTGACAAGGTAAGGAAACTATTTCTGTGCGTGTTTCATTTAAATTAAGATGGCTAAAAGCAGCATTTTTCTTCTGCATAGCAAAGTTTCAAAGCTGTATTAAGTCAATGTTCAGTTGTAAACTTTTGAAAGAACAACCATAATGTTTTGTTCAGAGTTAGGAACATTTGAGTTACAAACCTCCATTCCCAAGGTGTTGGTAACTCTGTAAAAAGGTAAACACAGACAAATACAATTAGTATCTACTTCTGATTCTCTAACAATACATGCCTACGCAGCAAGGGCTGTAGTCCATTTAACATGGCTGTGCTATCTACAAGCAATGCCCCTTATTTACCATTTCAATGCTCTCCTAATATCTCTTTACTAGTTGTTTTCTGGTCATGCAGCCTGCTGGTTGTTTAACCCTCACTGACTCAGTATCACAGTTCCCTATAAAACACTTTCTAACTCCCATCCCATCCCATCCCATCCCAGTGTAGTTTAAATGTTCCAAATAATGGTGCTTCTACCACTTACTTAGGAAATAGTACTCCAACCTGATACAATTCACTGTGAGGAAGTTTTCTGTGAATCCTACTGGGGCAGGGACTTTCTTTTTGTTCAGTGTATACAGTTGAGTGTATACAGTGGGTCCTGGGCTCTGAGTAAAGCCTCTAGATGCCTTGCAAATACAAGTAATAATAAAATTAGGCTGATTTTCTTAACTCCATCTCTTTACTCACTTGAACCCTCCCCCCCTCAAAATAATTCCTTTTCCTCCTTGGTATTCATACACATTTCAAATATTAGTAGGCTGTCATCCTTCCCTCCTCACAAAAAACAAAATCACAAAAACCCAACAACATATTCTTAGACATCTTAGTCAAGTTATCTATACTTAGCTCTTTTAAATATGTTTAATTGAATGAGGGAAGATTAAAGAACTTATATACAACACTGTGCATTTATGTTAAGTTGGAGTTCAAACTCTTCAAAGTTAGTGAATATTTTTGTCTGAAATACTAGACTGAAATGAAGGTTTCAGGTGACGTTTCTAAAAATGCAGAAGTCACTTAAGCACTTTTGTAAATATTACTTATGGAAATGAGTTGTGGGGCATTGTAGGTAAGTTTTCTATACAGAGTAGAAATTCTGATGTGGAGTCAGATGTTTTAGTGTAATTTGTATATAAAGTGCACATAAGTCTTGTTCCTTTGGACAGGGGTAGTAACATACTGCACACAGACAACTCTCTTGCAGAAACCTCAGGTAAGGCACTTCTAACCTGTTCCCAGCAGCAATTGTTTTGCATCTCTGTTTCTCTTAAATCACATTACTTCACAAAACAGTCCCCTCTTCCTGTCCCAGTCCTTGTGTTTTTACATCTGGATACTCCTAGTCCAAGCTGGCTCGCTGAAGCTGTTTGGGACTCAGGTGAGTCTATCTTTTGGTGTGTGTGCAGTGACCACACAAAAGTGTTTTACAATACCCTTATGCAATTTACTGTGTGCAATTACTGCATGGCACATTTAACTTTCTATGGAGAGTTTCACCTTGGATGCTTATGTATCAGTGAACTGTAATGTGCAAGCTATTAGCATCTTTTGTGATAATATTTTGGGAAGTAGTGGAGGATTAAGGGCAACATATTGTCTATACTATAGCTTGTTTCTGGTAGCTATCACAATTGAGGGTTATGCTTACAGGAAAAAGAAAAATCTTCAGTCATTTTATAACACTGAGACATAATATATCATAGTCCAGGCACAGGATAATGCTATCTCTTAGTCTTATTGTGTCTGTCTGTCTAGTGATGCAAAACATTGGTGTGCTGTCTTTTAGAGGCATTATAGTCAGGCATGACAGATGAGCATTGCATGATGGCTGGGGGAATGTTGTAAGTGGGGATATTAAAATGTACGTAGCAACTATCGGTCTGTGAACACATTATGTTTAGTGGCAAAAGCACAACTTTCTTTTTTAATGTAGTCACTGTTTGAGTCAGTTCTTCAAATGTGTAAGTTAAAGTGCAGAGGATTTGAATAAATACTGTCCTTTAACAGTTGAGGAGAAACAAGCCTGATACATTCTTTCAGTTTGCTCTTTACTGCCTTCTTGCGCTTTCTAGTTTCTGCCTTCAGGCATTCTATAAACATTGATCTTTATATTTATATATTTATTTCCCAGACACTGGAACTCTGAGAAAATGTTCTGCAGTTCTCATAGTGACTTTTTACCAATGTGGCGCTTTCAAAACCAAATCTTACTTTTCTGGTGCCTGTCCACTTTTGAATGTCCAGAGTCATTCCATCCTTGGTGTAGTGCTATATTTACTCTGTTAGTAACCCTCATCTGCAATATTCTCTCTCACATCCTGTCTGTCTATCATCTCACCACTAATAAGCATCCTCTCATATTTTTGTCTGAATGTTTATCAACAAATATGCCCTTGTTATAAAACCAAAACTTTCCCTGAGCATTTCGGTTTTGCCAAAATTGCCATTGGAAAAATAGGAATGTTACCTCCCTAGTTGCCAACCTGGAAGGCTCTTGTCAATTTCAATTTTCACCTGTGAATCTGACAAAAGCTTTCCTGGAGGGCTGCCAGGCTGAGCATCCTGGCTCACTGCCTCCCTGCTTCTCCTTCAGTTCCATGAGCTAGAGCAGCGGAGAGCCAGAGGCTCAGCCCTCCCTGCTTTTCCATCTGCTGCAAGAACTGGAAAGACAGAGAACAAACCAAAATGAAAAATGTATTGAGGCGAACCCATGATAGTCTTTCACACTGCAACGAGGAAGAGGAAAGTATTTTTTAAAATAGGAAAATGACTGTAAAACCACAAACATTGGCAGGACAGCTCAGGGACAGGTGTAATATCTAATTAAGAGCAGGAATTTGAACTTAGGTCTCCCACATCCCAAGCAAGTGCCCTAACCCTTGGGCTAAAATCAGTCACTTTCTTTCTCTGGCCCAATAAATATTTTATTTTTTATGTGAAGTAGACCATGGTTAGGCGGATCAGGGACTTGAACTTAGGTCCCCTATATTCCAAGTGAGTGACCTGGGCGCCAGGCTACTGGCTCTACTGGTCTCTTTCTATACAGTTTTTCTATGAAAAATTTCAGAAGCTATTTTTGTTACTATGCAGAATGAAAATTTTCAAAGTTTGGAAATTTTTTTGCATAAAACAGAATTCTTGTTTGCTGGCCATCCCTACTAGTAGCTATTTAAAAAAAAATTTTTTTTTCAAGCTAATTGTGACCCTTTTAATAATATCACAAAAAAATTGGGGTCTGAAAATAGTTGTTGGCATAGGTTTCGGAATCTATTGACCCAAATATCATTTGGGTTAATTTTTTTATATGAACAGATAGAAGCAACGACATTTTCCAGTTAATATTTATCTTTAGGCCCTAATCCTGCAAAGACTTGACTTTATGTGCATGACCCAGACATGGCTGTCACATACATAAAGCTAAAACAGTAAGTCTTTTCAGGATCTGGGCCTTATTCTGCAGCTTATCCATCGAGTCCTTTTGTAACAGAATTTGACAGTTAAAAGAGCGAAAGAATCTGGTACCAGTAAAGCAAGATTGGAAAAAACAGTAGAAAACATAGTGGACAATCCTGTATTGGCATAGGGTGGATTAGACTACAATATAGGTCTCTTTCTAATTTCCTAATTATACTAAGGAAGGAACAGCAATATTTATCTTAATTTTTTGGGGGGGAAGAGAGGAGCTGGCTACCTTTCCCAATATCTGCTGTTGATCTGTGATATAACATGCATGCACTCAACCATATTACAACTTTCGATCTCCAGATAAAATAACAATACCATACTAACTGCCATAGCAATCGTTAAGATTAATTTTACTTGCCTTTGCTCCCTGTATGTGTGAGCCAAATCCTTTCAAATCCCAATAATTTGTTTGATTATTGCCTGCAGCTCCTTTGCCCTTTAGTTTGCCTTTTGATCCCTTTCCAAGATTCCTCTGTTGCAACAGTAAGCACTGTTGATTATGTGATTGAGATTCAAAAGTCCCAGTGAGTAGAATTTGAACTTTGACTAGTAAAACTCAAGAACAATCCTGCAGATGAGTGCTTTGGCTAAATGTCCGCTCCCGGAATTCTTGTCTGTTTTATTTTTGTGAAGCTTTAATAGATAAATCTGAATCCTTCTCCTATGTCTAATTTATTTCTGTTTTTTTCCACATGCTTTACAAGATACACACATCTGCAGTAGGCAAAAAGATAATCTTCTGCTGCTGTTTTGTGGATGAAATTAATAACATAAAAGTTGTCCACTCTGCTGCGTGATGGTGACTTCTTTTACCCACGGAGTGCCTTATAATTAAGGCTGCGAATCTGTCAGAGGTTGCTGAGGTCACAAATTCAGTGACTTTCCGCGATCTCAGTGACTTCCACAGCTGCAGTCAGGGCAGCTGGCTCTGGGGACCACCTGAGGGATAGCCCTGGGAACTACTATGGCAGCAGTGGTCCTGGGGGTGACCCCGGAGGCTGTTGGAGAGCAGTCTCAGAGGCCTTGGCGCAACTTGAGGCCGGGGCAGTGGTCAGTCGTCAGTCTCTGAGGCCCCCCAGAGCAGTGGCGCCCACGGGAGCAGCTAAGATTTAGGTAGAGGTATTTATAGTGAAAAGTCATGTACAGGTCACAGGCCATGAATTTGTTTATTGCCCGTGACCTGTCCGTGACTTTTACTAAAAATACCCATGACTAAATCTTAGCTTTACTTTATAAGTTACAGCATTCATTTAAGGAAAGAGCACTCTTGCAGCATGTAGGCATACATTGCACATCTTAATATTCTGTAAGCCATCAGAATCCCCTAAATGGTATGCCTTTGGGGTTTCTGGAGATGTGGTACACAATGGATAAATATTAATATTGCATCTTCTAATCTCAGTTTCAGAATCTTGACAGAGCAAAAGCAGATATTTTAGTAACTGGGTTATTAAAGTGCCAGCATTGCTATCTTTGTTGCATTCTTACTGCATGCATACTTAGGTTTCTTTTTAATTAAACTTTAAACAGATTAATTTTAACAGGATAAAAATGGATATGAATACCTAAATGGATGGCCATGGATAACCCACTAATAAGTTGGAGGTTGCCATGTTTGCATGCTATAATTTGGGAGAAGACATCCCAGTATTAGCCAATTAGTGTAGCCTGATGATGTGATGTCAATATGGTAAATACCATTTACAATATCATTAGAGCAGGTGGACACTGAAGTTTGGCTCATGAAGCGATTAGGTACAGCAGAAAAAAATGTGGCTTTCCTTTCCGCTTGCTAACACTCGTTTCTTCAGATCATATTTGTAGTAGAATACTCTATGAAGTATATTCAACCACTATATTTCTCCCACTCTGAAAATTTTAGACATATTGTATAAGATATCATAGATCAGTTCTTTCACGAAGGGTTGGCGAAAAAGGACATGGCTTTTACCAGTTTGCACATGTAATATTCAGACAGAAACCTGGGCATAGTTAAAGTGTTGATGAGTTTTTCATAAAATATGGAGAATTATGTGTTATTCCAACTTCTTTATGTTATTTTCGCTTTACAGATGACTGCTGCTACATTACTTCTATGTTACATTACTTACTGTCTTTTGGGTAGAAGAGAATCAGATTTCTGACGGGAATGAGACATTTAAAAAAATTATATATCAAACCTCTTTACTTTTTCACCCAAATTGGATGTTGAAACTAGATGTTCTAGCATCTTCACATTCTGTTATCCTTTGCTTTTATCACGAGCAATTGATTTCGAAGGAATTTAGAAGTGGGGACTGCTGCTCTACGGCAGTGAGAAGATCAAAAACTCTACCAAGTGGAATGAATAATACACACACACATGCACACCCTTGAGTTTGTTTTAAAAAATATTGTCACATAAGACAATCATAAAGATCTAAACACAATAATAGTTTACAGAAGGATGTGTATGTGCGTATTGCCGCACCAGCTAGAATTCTGAGCTAGAGCCCTCTAAAAGGTGACATGCATGCCACCAGTTTCAGCAACAGTGGGGAGCAGGCGTGTGTGCATGTGAGTGTATTTGTTATACAGAGGCACCTGGTAGTAATCCATAAACAAAGTTGTGTTCTAAAATGGGCTTGCAATGGGGTAAAAATTCCTATTTTTTCTCTAAGAGCATATTGTCAATCATCGTAATACTTCATGCAGGGTCATTTTTAGGCCTTTTTGCACTTTCTTTGCAGTTTGTTTTTCTTCTCATATGTGTATAAGTCTTTACATTTGAACCTTAGCTGAATGTTTTTCTTGGCAGTCTTGCTTCTCGTTGTTTACAGATATATTTCCTGTCTTGTATTTTTTTGTCTCCTCACAATTTAGTAGAGAGTAAATATGGGGCAAGAGGCAGGATTTGGGGAATTGAAAATTTAGATTTAGCATCAATTTTAGCTCTATACTGTACTTCATAACTGAAAGTTTGTGCAATGCACACAGGATGGTGGGGACAGGAGGGGACACAATATTCTGTATTAAATAAAACCTTCTCCAACACCAGATATATTTTGCCAGAATATATCCTATTCTGAAGGAGGATTCTGGAGAAGAGTTAAAGTTGTGAGGTGTACAGTTAGTTGTCGTAATAGTCACATGTGCTGGGTGCAAATTGTAGGTTTGTCAATTTTGGTTGGATGTGTTCCTGGAGATTTCGTTGTATGACAATCTTTAATTCCTGGAGATTTCAGGACAATCCTGGAGGATTGGCAACCCTAAGGTAGCCTTACTGTTCTGGTTTTGGGTCCGGTATATATGTTATAACCCTAACTGCTTCACAAAGAATTACTGTGTATATTAATATGTGGATTATATGTCAAATTACATGCAAAAATGTTATTTAGGTTGCAAAAAATCTTGTACTCAAGTTAGGAAATGCCAGACTTATGGTTGACAATGAAACCTTAATTATGTCCATTTTGTGTGTCCTTCCTGTGCATTGATTGACGTAGGGGTCTTGTGGAAAAACTACTATGTGATCATGCAATTCAAGACTGTATCATAAAGCATACACACAAGGGGATTGATGTAAGGTTGGATTGGTTCCCCTACCCACAAACTTGCCTGAACTCCTTGGGCAGCTCCCAGATGTTTCCAGCACAGTGCGCTGCTGCTGCTTTGGTGGCAGCAGCAGCCCAGCCTTGCAAATTTCATGTTCAGTTACTTTATCAGGTTTCCAAAACTCTCCTGAGGTGCACAAGAAAGAGAACAGAAAGGAAGTGGTGATTTTTCTTTCAGCAAAAGTTGAACAGAATTTCATGGAATAAAGGAAACACATTTGCCTAGTCTGAGGACAGACCCCCTGCTGAATATTATGTCCTGTTGCAAACCCATGAGGTATGAGATTTTCTAAAGAAAAAGTCACAAGAATCTTTTGTAGTAGAAACCGTTAGGCAATCTAGATATAGGGGTTCCTACTAGCTCCCCCAATAATAAATGTCTATGTATAAAAATGTAATGGGTATGCTTATTGAATGGAGTATTCAGATATAACTTTTTCCATTAGAAAGTATGTTCAAGTATTTCCTGGTTCCTTGCACAACATTGTGGAAGTGTAACAGGGCAGCATCCCACTCCAGTCTTCTACTCTGTCTACGTAGACTTGAAGACCTTCAGTTTAAACATCTGAGTGGCAGAGTATTTACATTTGCTCTTTCCACCACCTTCCTAATCCATACACCATAATTATTGACAGTTTCAAAGTCTCCGAGTTCTCTGTTGCACAAGGGTGGTGCATGCATCCCTCCCCCCTTTCGGCCTGAGCCACTGCCCTGTCCAGCCTCTTCTGCCTGAGGCCCCACTCTACCCCTTCTGTCCCTACTCTGCTCCCTGCTCTCACTGGCTGGCACAGCCCTGAGCCCCAACTGGCCAGAGGAGCTCTGAGCCCCATTGCGGCCTGGTCCCCTCACCTCCATTACCCACAGCCCATGAGGTATGGCAAGAAGCAGGGCCACCATGGCCCAGATGTCCATCAGCGGCAGCTGTGCCAGCCCTCCCCTGCCTGTTATACCCACTGCCCATGCTGCTGAGGAAAGAAGAAGGAAGACTTCTATCTACCTGGGGCTCCTTCCTGGTTTTGGCTCTGCTAGCCTACATTTCTCTCCCCTGCATTTCTTTCCTGTGTAGCCTTATACCTCCTGTGTGAATGGTCCAATTTGCTCATTAGTCCTCCCCCAACCTATTTTAACCCACTAATTAGGCACCCCCCCCCATCAGGTCCTGGGGGAGGAGAGGAATTAATTAGTGTTTAAAGAGACCTGAGTGCACTCAGATGTTGGTTTCCAGCACTCTGTCATGGAGAGATACAAGTTTTAGACTTATAGACTTCAAGGTCAGAAGGAACCATTATGATCATCTAGTCAGACCGCCTGCTAAGGCAGGCCACAGAACCTCACCCACCCACTCCTGTAATGGATCCCTAACCTATGACTGAGTTATTGAAGTTCTCAAATCATGGTTTAAAGACTTTAAGGTACAGATAATCCACCAGCAAGTGACCCGGGCCCCATGCTACACAGGAAGGCAAAAAAAAAAAAAAAAATCCAGGGCTGCTGCCAATCTGCCCTGGGGGAAAATTCCTTCCTGACCCCAAATATCAGCGACCAGCTAAACCCTGAGCATGTGGGCAAGACTTACCAGCCAGACACCCGGAAAGAATTCTCTGTAGTAACTCAGAACCCACCCCATCTAACATCCCATCACAGAAGGGTACTAGTAGTCAAAGATCAGTTTTGAATTGAATGTATTTGAATTGTATTTGAATGTATTTGAATTGAATATATTTTTCAATATATTCATTTAGAATCATTTCATTTTAATTTAAATGTAAGGAAATGTTTGTGGAAAATTTTCTAGTTAAAGTAGAAACGAATTGCATCTGTTTTTACAGTGTACATGTTGTGTGCTTAGAGAATGCAGCCCCAGGTTCTTCAACATTTTCTTATCTTGAAATCCTGGGCTGTTTTAGATCTTTAAAACTGCCTTAAAATAAGAATAGACGTTGAACTGAGTGACTTAATAACTGAGTGTTTGGCATTCTGTAAGATTTTGGGACATCGGATTGAAGTTAAATTGATCCCCAAATCCTACAACTGCAGAATTACTCCCAGATTCAATCAGCTGTGGACCCAATCCAGCAAACATACACTAGTGACTTTATATGCATTGTTGTTGTAGCAGTGTCGCTTCCAAGATATTAGAGAGACAAGGTGGGTGAGGTACTATCTTTTTTATTGGACTGACTTCTGTTGGTGAGGGAGAGACAAGCTTTTGATCTTACACAGAGCTTTTCCTCAGATTTGGGAAACGCAGACTCGTGTCAGAATCTGTTAGCTGTGACGCTCTTGAGTGCACTTGTTACCATGTCTTTGTATTGTATTTGTTAGTAAGTCTTTGTGTTACGTTACATTTTATTATTTATTTATGGTTCATTTTTTGCAAGGCTAATGCCATAAGTAACAAAATCTAACTAATTGGTATGATAGATTAATATTGATGTGCTATATGACTGTGTCAGTAGTAATACTGTTTGCATTTTTAACTGTGTATGTAGGTCTCCTGGAATAACAACCCGCCTGTATAGCACCTTTCAGCAAAGGGTCTCATTATATTTATGAGCATTGATTTATTAACTCTTTCATTTCAAAGCTCTGTTTTGCTGCACAGGAAATTCAGGAAAGAAATCCAAGTAAAAAACCAAAAGTGATTAAAATTTTGAATACTATAAATCAGTTCTTCCCTGCCTTGTCCCTTCAGCTTTCTCTTGCTACTTGCCACTGGCAATAAGAGTTGTCAACATTTCTTTAAAGCAGCATGCCAGCTTAGGAGCTTCTCTGTCTTTACCCCACATGTTGAGCTGCTGTGCAGGCTCCCCATCCAGCCAAAGCTCCCCACTCCCTGCCATTCTCCCCTTCTTCTGACTAAACCAGTACTGCTTCCATTTGATCCTCATGCACCGCAAACCCTACTGCGTCTTCTACCTCTTCCTCCAGATATCATTGATCCCCACACTCTTCACCTCTGGAAAAAGTCAAGAATGAGGGAATTAAGCTTCAAAACACTTCTTGATACTGATGGTTAAACTGATACAGAGAGTTGGACCATGCTTCATCTGGAACCTCTCCTCAGAACTGTTCTCCAAGGGTGACTCTACCAGGAGTACAGAACTCCGGACAACATAGTTCTCAGGGTCAGGGAGATTAAGGTCAACTCTACATCCTCGTTGCAGGAAGCTTCTGTTTCTGTTAGCTGGGTGAAGGTAAAAGCCTCGAGCAGCTATTGTCTACTTGTTGCTCATTCCTCTCTGTTACCCACTCATTCACCAACCAACGATGCAGGTAGTTACACTCTTTCCACTGCAAATGGATGTGGTTAGTCTTCAGACACTTGGAAAGAGGGAAGAGAGAGGCAGAGCACCCAGAAACTTGAAAGAGATAAAGAGAAGGGAAGACCCAGAGGAAGGACAAGTTTGTGTGGTTTGGGATGGATGGATGGCAGATATGGAAGGCAGGACCCAAGCATAATTTTTTCAGGCCCAGTACAAACATGTAACACAGGCCCCCTCCCACACACATACCCATAGAGGTTGCAGCCTGGGCCGGGTCCCCCAGGGCCTCTGGGTTCCAGTAAAGTACCCTTTCCCCCCCCATGTGGGGGCTCTGGTGGCAGGGCCTGGGGGGAGAGAGTACTTCTGAATTTCTAAGGGGGGTCACATTGAATTTTTCCTTGTGGGCAGGCACCTTGAAGTGAAATATTTTTGTCATCTTGTTGGGTTTTCCTCTTGTGTTTTGTTTGAGCAAAATTTATTTCCGAAAGGGCACATTTAGCCAACGTTCATTCTCTCTCTCTCTCTGTTGCTGAACCTTTGGGATGCGACTTGAGAGAATTTTGATGGTTAGAATTTTCCAGGAGGTTCAGAAATGCGGAGCTCTGATTGGCTGCTGAGGCAGGTAATGCTTTCAAAATTCTAAAAGAGCCTTATGGTGTTAAGGGGATATCTGCTTCTAATATCCAGTTAGTATTTGAGCAGGGTAGTAGGTCTCCTATGGAAGATGCATTATCGAGATTTCCTGTGAAGATTTGCACTATTGACTAGATGCCAGTTGAAGGTTTACTTTCAAGTCACTGAAGGGATTTTATGTGAAGGGTGAAAGTCCATTTCAGAATTTATTTTGGTATTTAGTTAAATTAGCTCCATACTCTAGAGTGTATTAAGACAAAATTTGTGTCACATTTGGCCAAAAGGGAGAAAACAAGTTTTTTATTAAGAAATCCGTTCCAGGGAGCATGGAATTTTCTAACAATATCAAAAGGGTATTTTAATAAATATTTTTAAAAGTCTGAACTTTTCAGGTCTTATTGTCTTTGCCAGATATATAGCCTCTGAAAATATTATTTTATGTTGCATAGAAACAGTCCTTTAAAGACTAGTATATTTGTTAGTGCCTGTTGTTGTGCAATAAAATCTGCTTGAAAAACTGACATTAAGAGCTTTACTCCTAATTGGATTCCAGATAAGTGGGGTTCTCACTGACCTGATGGTGCAGTAGCAGTAGTTTATATTCTACCAGGCAGGCCACCAAAGCTGAGTTTGTGGGTAATCCAGTTTAGCAGACACGGCATAATTTCCCCCAAATGGCCAAACTCAATGTTAGAGTAAGCAGATGCAATTCAATTCATTTTAATGGAGATGTGTCTGCTTAAACCAGGCTGAATTTGACCCAGTACATTTGGTTTCCATAGGGAAAGTGCATCCCAGTCACTTTCCCCATTCCATCCTCAGCCAGGAGAAAGCTATGGAAGAACGAAGGGGAGGAGAAGTTTCAAAATAAGGAGAAAGGAAGTAATATATATATATGCATATATGTCTAGGGCCAAATATAAAGGGAAGGAAAGGTGGGGAACCCTAATTGTAGCCCATATTGTATATAAACAATTGTCTGTGGGGAAATCTGTCTGTTCTTATTGTCACCATTTTTCAATTAACAATCATTTGAAGGATGCTTAATGACCCTAGCTGGCATTAAGTATATCTGTTTTATTCTTATCAGTTGATTGAACAATATGATGTCTCTAATGAATATTTACTCTGTGGCCATTTTTTTTTCTATGCAGTCAGCTCCACTAATGTAGTATTAGTCATGGGAATTCACTAGCAGACTAGATAATGCAGTCATTGCATTAACTGTAATCTGCCTTACTTTCAGTATTCACAGGGAAAATACTATAATACATTAGACCTGTTAGCAACTCTGGGAATTGTATTATGCAGTTGCAAATTAAAATATCTGACAAATTTATATTTGGCTGGTATAATCTCTAAAGTAAAAGATAATGTTTAAATCCCTAAATCCAGTATCTACTGCCATTCATAATGAAAATATTTCAATGCAGAATTCAAATAAAAATTGCTTTCACCACAGAAGTGAAATTGAAGGAATTTGGGAAATGTTAAAAGTGATTATGATGACTTAGTCCTCCAGTAATGATATGCAAAGCTTCTTATTTCTTGCCTCAGACTTGGAAATATTTTCCTATGTAAGGACTCAGTCCTACCTTATTGATTTCAAGGGGAGTTTTCCATTGACTTCAGTGATCCTAAGATGAAGATCTAAATTGGTAAAAATTCACTGAAGATGATTTTTTCTTAATTTTTTGAATGAACACAATGTCAAAAACTCTTTTAGCTCTTCAAATTGAAAAATGAAACCTAATCAGACTGATTATCTGCAGTATAACTAACAATGCCAGCATTTGTTTCTTTAACTCCTGCAGAGGGTGTGAGGAATGGCATTAACACCTTCCTAATACAAGTGCTTCCAAGAAGGAATAGTTCTGTGACCTGGAGCAGTTGAGTTAGCAGTTGAGCAAAAAAGAAAGGGAGATCTCTTGAAGAGGCTTAGAGGGCAAGAAAATAAGATATACAGAGGCACTGCCTAGAGCATATACATGATATATGCAGAGGCATTACCTAAAGCAAATATTTGTTTAAGCAACAAACATGAAACCATCCCTGAAAAGGGTGTGTGATTGTTTTCAGATTTCATTTTGAATATCTGTTGTAAATAATTTTCTTTTCCATTTGAGACTGATGATAACTGTACTAAATAAATTTTTAAAAAATGTGAAAGAATGTTTATTTTCAGCTTCCGCAAAAGAAACTTCTGCAGACAGGTTGTCATTACATTTCTCATCATGATGTTGCACTCCATGTTAGACAATGTGTACTTAGCTTTAAAGTTTCATTTTGTATAGTTTTTTCTCCCCTGCAGTGAAGAACTTAGTACCTTATTGAGTTTCATCTTTTCAAAATGAATGTATCAGTCTCTGTTTATAATGCTGCATTGATTGGTCTGTCAGAATAACTCTTGTTAGTCCTGTTTTCAGAGTTGGTGACTTGGCTAGAAAAACCTGCTTGAAAACTAAAACTTGCTGTGCCACGTTTCAAGCAGTTTTTAAACTGTTTTTCAAAATATGCAGAGAAAAAAATAATAGGGACTAAATGTTCACCCTAACTGAGCCCAAAGCTTATTTGTAAGGTGGTATGCAGAAGACATACAGTGCATTAGCAAAAAAAGGTGCAAATCTTAATGTGTTGTTACTTGTCTACTTCCAGACATTGTAAAAAGGGAGGGGAGCTAACAAGCTATAACTCTGACACACAAATAGTCTTTTAAAATGTTTGTGCATGCAACTTCCATTCCAGAACAGTATTTTAAATGTTTGCAACCCACACTGTTCACATTTCTTCTGGTAGTAGGAGGAATTGCTATATGTCCTATGTGCCATACGCAGATAGTAGTAGTCGTGAAGCTAAAATTATTCCTACAGGTGAAGAAATTCCTGCAGAATCTAATTCATGTCTAATCTATAACCATAGTGTTTCTAGCTCAGAAATGACTTGCTAGTTGTACAAAGAAGTACTAGATTCTAGTGTGTGCTTCACTGTCTGTTGCTAGTATAGTTTGGGTGTGGCAGTGAGGAAGCCTTCTTCTGAATTTGAGATTAGATTACCAGACCAGTACAAGGCTGTTCACTCTTTAATGTATGACTACCTGACAGTCGCACACCTAAGTTTTATATTGACCCTCTTTCCCCATACATATTGTTGTACAATACATCTCTTCATTTTGAAATTACTTTTTAATTCTGCACAGCTCATTCATCTTCCTTCTTTGCACGACTTTGATCCTCTCAGGCTAGTGGTGTTCAGTTAGTGAGTGGGTAGTTACTTAAGCCTTGTCTACATGGGAAAGTTATAACAGTATAACTTTAAGGCATGAATTTAAACCAAAAATATTTGAACTCGTGCAAAATTTTGTGTGGACATTTTTATTTTGATATGAGTGACTTATTTTTGTTTAGGTTAACTCAATTAGGAAAAGATTTAACTAAACTGAAGTAAACCACTATTACACATATGAGATTTTGTACCTTTTGTACTAGTCTCAGAATAATAATTTAAAACTATTTAAAATTATGCTGGTACAATTTTCTCCCACAGTGAGGCCCTGAATGCTCCTGAATTGAGCTGCTTGAATTGCATCTGCAATTCATCTGATAGACTTGGAGCGAGATAAGGAACTCAATAAATGAATATCTCTGCAAGGTATTTGTTGCACAGTTGGATATTTTATTTAAGACTTAATTTTAATGTTTTGAAAAATATTATTGTAAGGTTATGCTGTATCGCTGAAGTGTACAGAACATGTATTGTTTTGACTTGGTTTAACTGTCATTTAGGTCTTCATACAGAAATAATGGATGCCAATGTTTCACTCCATTGCCTCTGTATCAAAGCACCGTTGTCTCTGCTTATACTCTAACTATTCTGGAAATTCTGACTCAATGTAGCATTAAAAGGTAAAGAAGATACCTTAAAAATCTAATTACCACTATAGTGTCTACTGGAGAGAGGGATGACCAGGTTGTCAAATTCTATGCAACATTCACATACAAGCTGCTTATTGCATAAGTAATGTTCATATCATGTAATGAAAAAAAATTAAGGACTAAAGAGTTGTAGTTTTCAAAATGTGAAAGAATGTATTAAGTATCTTTTGTTCCCCAAAAATACAATAAAATAAATCCACCTTACCAATCTACTTTGTCATCTAGCTGATTTTAGCTTTCATGTTTTCATTTCATAACGCTCTTTGATAGCACCAAAATGAGTCAATGGAAAGCCATCGAAAAGGCCAAATAAAGGTAGCTAGATGTAGAGGCTGGCTGGGGTGGCTGGGATGTACTGTAACAGCAGTGGTGTCTGTGTAGGTAAGTATTGTACCTTTGTGGCATGGAAGTGTAATGCTTCCCAGTGCACTGAATGGAGTGCACTCCTGGGCAGGCTTTGCTACTCGTTGGAAAAATCCTGTGCCTTCTACCCCAGCACAGCCATCCAATTGTTGTTTGAAGTGCAAGGGGTGGAGTAATGCCTGCATCCCAGACCACATTTACATAACCTCCATTAAGGCCATTGAGCAAGGATGGCAGTGCTAGACCCACCAGTTGGAACAAGAACTTTAGTTTTCCTGATGGTCTGTACGGTGAAAATTGCTGTTTATTCTACTGTATGATTGTGTCTGTTAAGTATAGTTGGTGATGGAGATACAGCTGTGCAAATAACTGATTTTTTTTTGGTGCGGTAGCTGAACCAAAAAGTAAAATCACTTTTGTTTTAGATTAAACAAAATGTTTAATTTGATCTGAAAGGAAATGTTTTTTGTTTTGTTTTTTAAACTTTTAAATAAAATTGAACTAAAATTCTAACCAATAAGTAGCTTCAAATAGAAAAATCTAACTGTTTTATTTTAAAAAGTCAATAAGACACTTTTCAGTTTTTTCAGAATTTTTTTTTGACTGACACAATTCACCAAATGTTTGTCGACCCAAATGTGCATTTTTCAGGAGGGGGAAAAAAAGTTTCAGCTGAAAAATTTTGCTTAGCTCTAAACTGAGGGACATTACAGCCAGGAACAAGTTGCCATGACAGTAATTGGATAAAGTCTTTTGGTAGGTTAAAATTGGTAGTGTTGATGATTAATTTGATCAGCATTGTTATGGGTTAGGAAGGAATTTAATCTTAATATGGACTATAGCCACAAAATTAGATCTGGATGCAAACTTTCTCATCTGAGAATTTAGGAATTGGGTTCTAGTTTGGGCCAGTTATAGGGAGATCACATTTTGAAGTGTGGAATTAAACTTTCTCAGAGTTTATTAGGGGAAGGAGGGTGTCAGATCAAGGGTTCTGTTCAAGATTATCCCTAATGCTCATATTTTGTTGTGTGTCATCTAATTAGGTAGCACAGTACAATTTGTACTTACTCTTTCATGAACTTTGTTTCCCACACATTGCGTGAGGCAGAGAAACTTCAGTAAACTGCCCCGATTGCTTTTGTGTAAGTTAAAGGATTTAGCATTAAGTCCTCCTGTAGCCACAGAGTCTAAAATGTAGTAATCCCAATATGGTTCCACTATGCTATGAGCCATCCCTTGTGCACCATGACACTCAGGCTATGCCTATACTACAAGCTCTACAGCAGCGTGGCTGCAGCTGTGCCACCAGAGTGCTGTAGTGTAGACACTTGCTGCAGCAGTAGAAGGGGTTTTGCTGCTGCTGTTATAAATCCACCTACTCAAGAGGCAGTAGCTAGGTCGATGGAAGAATTCTTCTGTCGACTCATTGGCATCTATATCAGAGCTTAGGGTGACTTTAACTATGTCTCTTAGAGGCATAAATTTTGACACCCCTTCAGCAATGTAGCTAGGTTGACCTAAGTTTTAGGTGTAGACCAGGCCTAAGCTCTGTGGTAGCTACTTCTCTTTCCAGGACATATTCAAAGAAAAATGGCGGGGGCGTGGCAAATGTATTCACAGCCAACATAGATCCATTGGCCAAAACCTCCCAGAGAGGAGAGAACAGTGTGCCATGATTACTGCTGTCATGGTTTTGCTACAGAAGAGCCCTGTGCCCTGAATCCAGTTTGTGGGGAAGGTTCTATTTCTCCTCAACACTTATGCAGGATTTGGAGGTGGCCCAGAATTCTGAACAGCACAAATATAATTTTTCTTCTGCTATCAGATTCTGCATGCCCATAAAGAACTACCTGAAGTTCAGTGTTTCTGTCGAGATTTTATTTCTTAAAGACTTTACTCAAAAAGTCCAGCTTTGAATAGATTTTGTGCCATGGATCCACTGTATCCATCCATCCTTTTTGTTTCCCATCAATCACATGAACCACTTGTGTAATCAGAGAAATGAAATCAAAGTTTCAAAGAAAAGCCTTATTAAATATAGTACACTGCCATATGCAGAAATCCAAAAGATGCCCTTACTGATGGACAACTCTAAATAGTTTTCAATTAAATTTCCATTTTTATAATGTAATCCCATGAGCCACAAACGTGGCATGTTTTAGTCTCCTTCCCACTCTGATATTGCAGTTTATTTCCAGAGAAAGGGAGGTTAAACATATAAATTATTAAACACTCTCAGATGTACCCTTCATAAAAAATTTACTGAATAAAACATGAACTTTCACCCAAAATGCAAATTGAACTTCAAGAAACTTTTCCCCCTGAATATTGTTTCATGTTGAAGGAAATAAGTCATCTTTTGTGCATAACCCATTTCCCAGAACCAGTCCAGAACAGTTGTACTTACTATATAGAAATAGGGCTGTTTTATAATAGTGGGCATCTCTTGGTTATGGACTCATCAAAGGAGCACCCAAATATCAGAAGATTTTTTTTAAATGAAGACCTTCCCATAAGTAATAATTTCTTAAAAGGACTATACTATCAAGCAAGGCATTTCTTAAGTTCCTTTTAACCTCGTGTATAAAAAGTTTCAGAAAGTCAAAGTTATTAAATTATTCACAGAGAATCTCCCCTCTGTTTTGATTTCCTCAAAATTAGGACAGTTCTCCTTTGTTATAATTAGCTGTCATCCATATGGCCAAGCCCTGGGGCATAATATCCAGAGATCAGAAGAAAGAGACAAGGGATACAGTAATATTTCAGATGAATGTTAGTGTTTTAAATTGGAAAGAATTATTATTATACAAGGAGAATGATTGAAAACACACTAATCTCACTATTTGTTATGTCAGTTCAAGTAGTTATTGCAATGAAATTTGATTAAATTATTGTGGATTCATTTTCTGTTACAAAGCACAGAAGAAACCAGAACAAGAGGTGAACTTATCATTCATTTGTTCTTAATTTGTGTGTGTAATGCCAAAACTTAGGTAGGCATTTAAGAAGCAAGTAAGGGGAGGTTCCTATTTTATTGTCAAGACAAGACAAAGGAAGACGGTGAGTTCAAGGGAAATCAAGTCATTGAGAGGTGCTGTTTATATAGGCCTTGATACTTCCGTTTTTATTAAAAAAAATTTCTATCCACATATTTTGACAACTTTCTTGAGGGAAGGATGAAGATTATAGGCCTGTGGGAGAAATGTGCTTTAAAAGAGTCCAGGGTAGAATCACAGAAGACCGAGTCTAAGAGTGGGTGATGAGTGCAGAGAGTTTCCTGGTAACAAACAAGGAGACAAGTATAGGAGGATGCAAAGTGGACCATTAGTCATCCAATTTGGGCTGAAATGTGAAATGGATACAAAGTTAACTGGACTCGAGACAAAATAATGTGAATGCTTCATAATGTAGCTCTAAATTAATACAATCTCTTTGACATGTAATCTTTGTTATGCAGGTTTTCATTATATAGATCGTATACCATACAAACATGTTTTAGCCATTAATTTATTACATATCTAAATATGATGCAGATAATGGGGAAAAGTTTTACTTTTTCTGAGCAGTGGGCTTTATGGTAATGCTTTTAGTCTATCCCAAGGCAACAAAACTGGTTGATCCTGTATTCCATTTCTCCATCTTGCAAATGTATAACATTCTGGGATGTAAATCAGAAAAGTGAGGGGCTGTGGCACCACCTGCCCTGCAATCCTGAATGCCTTACAATGCTTTGCTGCTGTAAGTCCAAACCTGGGCCCCTCTCAAACAGCATGCAGGTCAGTGTGTGTGTGTGGGGCTGCAGCCTGCCAGCACACTCCTGTCACACCACCTTGTGTTGTCACTTGCAGGGTGATTGCAATGTACTCCCTGTCCTGGATTTCTCCCCAAAACATGTGTTCTGCACTGTGCAGCCCTTGCCTGTTCTGTTGTCCCCTGTAATGGGTCAATGTACAACAGTTTGCTACTTTAAATGGAGTTACCCACACAGTTCAGTTTAAGGACAACACAGTTTATTTAACTACAAGGGGATAGATTAAGTGAGTACAAGTATAAGGCATTAAAGTCCGAAATAGTTATAAGAGAAATGAAGATAAAATGATTGTTACACTTATGAAATAAACAGCAAGATCTTATTCAGGGGACAAGGCAGTATGCTGCATTTATTATGAATACAGAAAATATTTTAAAAAGCAATTGCCTAAAACAAACCTACACACACAAACACTCTCTCTCACAGTTCCGCAGGAGGGATATAATTACCAGCCTCTGTGTTGCTCGAGCTGAATCACTGGCCTGGTGACTCAGACACGAGGATAGAGCCAGACTCTGTCAGTCACGACACGATGCTCCTTGGGGTTTGCAGAACGAGCCCAAAGTCCAGGTTTCTTCTCCCCATTTTTATACTTATTTATTTTTATTTGGGTCTATGGATTTTGTCATGTCAGGTGATCTCTTTGTTTGATGTAATTGTCAATTACATTTGATATCGCAAGTGTGACAGCTTTCCCATTATTTTTTTTATTCCCATTTATTATTTTTATTTACAGTTTGTTTTGTTTCTGTCCTGGGGTTTTAACTCCTGTGTTTTCCGGGGTTATTTTGATCTTCGGCCATGTGGGTTGTAAAAGTTCTTTAAACAAAAGCATCTTCTCTCCCTCCTGCCCTTGGAGGCTGAGAACCATTACCTCAGCAATTACTTCCTTGCCATTTTATTTCAGCAGACTCAAACTGCATTCACTCCTTATTTATACTTACTAAAAATTATTACATTCTTATTCTATTACATTGGTACGTTATTTTATACTTACTTACTAACATAACAAAATTTTTATACCTACACAAATTTTAGTAATATAAAAAAAATGTATTTGCCCTCTCATTGCCCCTGGATTTACACATCAACCATTTTCCTGATACGCATTGGGCACTTTACTTCACTTGTAAATTATTACAATTAGATTTCAGGATGTTCCCAAACATTCATATGTAGATTTTCACAAACAGGTCCCCAATATGTCATAAATGTTAAATCACAAAATGTTTAGGCAGGATGTTTCCACTCATATGTTCAAGCAGTCAATTATCATAGTGGAGCCTGGGGTGGCATGAACAATCAATCAGTGTGTCCAGAACATTCCTATCTATAATGCCTAGCTTTATTCTTTTTCAGTGTGAGGATTAACCCTTAAGCTTTAAATATGTAGCCATGGTCTAGGCCTGCTCTAGTTCAGGCCTACATCATAGTGCTGGGGCCTACATGATTTCTAGTAACTAAACTTAACAAACTAATCTTGCTTCAAGCTAAAATTCTCACCACAGGTTCCCAGTAACATTGCTGTCCAAATTCTCAAATCAGGATCTGCCCTCAAAGTCCAAAGGGCTTGTTTCTTTTGTCTTCTTTGATGAGAGAGAGAGAGAGAGAGAGAGATACCAAGGGGTATTTTTGCCTCTCACGTTTATAGTCCAGTCACCCTTTGAAATGAATTTTCCTGAGTGCTACCTCTAGACAAAGTTCATTCCTGCTGTGAGCATGGAGACAAGGAGTCCCGTGATGAAAGAGTTCCATGCTGCTGTTTGCTAAAATGCGGATTGGTCTGTTCTTGCCCCCTTGCTGTCTCTAGGACCTTGTTTACTACTTACATGTAAACTGAGGTAAGCACACGTTCCTTTGTTTAAGATAGATATGTTTAACCACTCCTAATCAGGGCTACGTGGGTTTGAATGTGTGCTACCAACATCATTTAGGGGAATTCATAACTTTACATATAATGTTGCTACATACATTTCACCATGATATTATTGACTAGTGAGGTATTAGTGTGTATGGTGTGAATATAGGGGTGCATTTGGTCACAATATGCAGTTGCTAATAAATATTATACATGAATATGTGATAAATTTCAATGTTGACAGCTCCAGTGGTTAGGAAAATTGTCACTTTAGGAGATTTCTCCTAAAATTATTTTTAAGGGTTAATTGGGAATTAGTGAGCTCACACACTGAGTCTGGGATTTTCAAAGGACCTCAAGGGAGTTAAGCACGCTGTCAGTACCCAGATACATACAGTGGGATTTGGGTGCCTACATTCAATACTCTCCTTTGAAAATCCCAGCCCATGAGAATATTGTACTGGTCATTTTTTTAAATTTATTTATTAATATATGCTTTACCGGTTTCCATTTTTTATTAACCTTATTCACATACACAGTTGTAACTTCAGCTAGATAGAAAATTGGTCCTTTCTCTCAACATACTGCGGGTGTTGTAATTTCATAGCTGTCTCAATCTCCTGTGAGTATACAGAACTGTCTACAACTATTGGAAGTATTATTGATCTGATATTATGATGTTATTGAAATGTTCAAGGCAGATTTAACTGCATAATAGTTTTTGGCCTTGTCCAGGACATTAATTAGCATAAGCCAATGGCAGTTATTTTTCTGCTGAAGATAGTTTGGTGCAAATATCTGTTACAAAATCAAATCACCTTTTTCACTCTATAAGGAATTCCAAATAATTTTACGTAACATATTGAGGGCTCTGTCTGGGACAGTTTTGCCAGTTGGAATTTAAGTTTCCTGTATGCATTCTTTTGGTGGTTGCTTCTCAAGATTGTGTAAGCAGTTGTACAGTGAATTTACTTCATTGTCAGATACTATATTTATAGACTCAGGACTAGTTTTATGTCGGTGCAACTTCAGTAAAATCACTAGAGAGTTTCAGTAGTCTGAAACAATGAAAAATCAATCACATACTATTAAACTTGTAATTTATAAAGAAAATAAATTTGTATTTGACAAATTAAATACGAGTCAACAAGATGATACGGTTGCGTAACAGGCTAATATAATTCTTGGAAATATTAACCAGAGTCGCGTATGTCAGATAGGGGAGGTAATTGTTCTGCTTTGCTCAGCACTGGTGATAATTCAACTGAAGTACTTTGTCCAATTTTGGTGCCACACTTTGGGAAAGACATGGGCAAACTGGAGAGCAACAAAAATGATAACAATTTTGGAAAGCCTGACCTCTGAAGAAAGGTTAAAAAAAACAAAACTGGGCATGGTTTTATTCTTGAGAAAAGACTAAGGGGGGACCTGATAATAGGTATTCAAATGTGTTAAGGATTGTTCTAAAGAAAACTATGCTCAGTTGTTCTCCATGTCCACCAAAGGTAGGACAAGATGTAACAGGTTTTTAATCTGCAGCAAGGGAGATTTTGGTTAGATATTAGGAATAACTTTTGAACTATTAGGGCAGTTAAGTTTTGGAATAGGCTTCTGAGAGAGGTTGTATAATCTCTGTCATTTGAGGTTTTTAAGAACAGGTTGGACAAACATCTGTCAGGGAGTGTCTAGTTTTAGCTGGTTCTTCCTCAGTGCAGGGAGTGGATTTGATGACTTCTTGAGGTCCCTTCCAGCATTGCATTTCTATGATTTTATAACCTGACTATGCAGTCCTTACTGAACCAGGAGATACTTCTTTTTTAGATTGCAGTCTTAGACAAACTGCACACTAAAGGCTGCTCTCCAAAGCTTATAAGAACAGTTCAGATATTTAAAAAACAAGAGAATATATGGGATATTAAGTGAAAATTAACTAAAGCAGCAGCACTTCTTCCTATCACACATCATTTTCATTAGTCATATGACTCACACAGTTTAAAATTCCCTGAACAAATTCCTACACCCATTGCTTCAGCCCTCAGCCGATATCCACTACAGTGATGGACTTTGCCATGTACCCAAAAGGTCAACAAATTCAGGTTATTTTGGAACCTAGGGAAGCAGAGCAGTTCAAAGGAAGGAACCCTTCACAGAGACCACTCTGCCAGCAGCCTCCTTTATAACGATGGGGAAACACAAGGGCCTCTGCTGATAGGACTATGGCAGTTATGTCATGGAGAGAGAAGCAGTTTCTAAGTAGGAAGGGCCCAAGCTAAGATGGCTTTTTTAACCTTACAGCCTTAAATAAACTCTAAAACCCAGTGGGCAGCCAGTGAAGATCACAGAACAGAGAGTCATTGAGAGTCGCCCTTTAACACAAGTGCTGCCATATTCTGTATTAGCTAAAGTTTCTCAGTAGATTTAATGTATTGCCCTATGTAGAGCACTTTTCAGTAATCCAGTCTCAAGGTGATAAAGACATGGATCGTGGTAGTAGGAACAGCATCTGAAAGAAAGTCACAATGACCTGGCTACGCACAGATGGTAAAAAAACATTCTTGGACGCTGACATGAGGTGCTTAGTTGGAATGGGATAAATTCAAAATGTGCTCTCCTTTCCAAATGTAAATGGTTATATGAATGTAACCAAGTACTTTCTGGATGGTGCTGCTCCTTTGAACTCTGATCTAATGTCCATTGAAATTGATGGGAATACTCCCACTGATTTCAATTTGTTTTGAATTTGGCCTTTGGTTAACTTCTTTCCTATTATATTTTGAAACCATATAATCTGTGATAGGATGTAGGGTAAACTATTATAAATTCTCACTCATTGCATTTTTTTGAAAGAAAATGTCCTTTTGCAGAGCTTCCAATTCACTGTCTCATTAGTTGCTGAAAATGTTTTGTGCACTTCATGTGCCTTTCTAGATACCATTATTGGTTAGAGTTAGCATCATGATTACTACTGAATGTATGCTGAAAATTCAAGGAACATCAACTGCAGTGTGTGCTACTTAGTATGAAGATATATCTACCAAAACTGATTTGGTTTTTTTCGTTCAAAGGTATTTCAGATTTTGTGAGACAGTTTGTGTCATTTGAAGATGACTAAACTACTCAACTAGAGTGCACAGGCATCTACATCAAACAGCCACTGTAGTATTGAGGTACCCTTGGAGATGTGCATAGATATTTAAATATATTTTAATATCTGTGTGACTTGACAAGTGATGCGTAAATGGTAATGCACAATTCAGGGCTAATGAAAAGATTCCTCCTTTCCATTGACCTGAAAATAAAATTGTTTTAATTTTGATGTATTCTGTCACACTGATCTAAAAAATGTTTTGAAGTTTGTGGACTGAACATTTTTATTGCCATTAATTAGATACATTTTCAAAGTACAACATAGGAAGGTAATAACACCTAGTCTTATATAGATCGATGTACCAAGCCATTTATATTGCATACTAAGTTTCACACTTTCACATTATTTTGACAATTTATCTTCTGATGGCCTCTGTCAATAACTTTACAAAATTAATTAAATGGACTCTGCCTTTATTAGATAACAAAACAATGTGTTGTCACTGAAAGAAAGGGAGAAATGAATGTAATGCACACAGCATGCATTATCAGTGGACTGAATTTTGACTGAATTTTGAAAGCTACAACACTACATCCCATGGAAAGATTGAGTGGAGATAAGCAGAAGGCAAAATAAAGATTAAATTCTTTATTACAGCTTCTGTTGAATTTTCACAAAATGTGCAAGGGGTTAGCTCTGGTCTCCCACACACATTCTTACGAATTTTGTAATCACATTCTGCTTACCGTCCGTTGACTGGTAATTTCATGTGTCTACCCTATTGTTCTCTTCCTATCAGACACTGTTTTGCTATATTGTTGTGCGCTGTCAGTTACCTTGTTTTGCACCAAGACGTTGCTGCATTTCAGTTTTGGGTTAAGTGATCCTTTTATAATCTGTAGATTAAAGGCTCCATTATCCTTTCATTTGCATGTGCACAACCCTCAGTAATTTACATTGGAGTTGCATAAACACAACTGATGTGATAATCAGGTCCCAGTTCTAGGCCTTGATCCTATTTCAGGATCTACTAAAACAACTCTCTAGTTATTTGGAGCCCCATTGACATCAGTCTCATTGTAGCTATTCTGTATGATCAGGTCTATGTTTCAGACTTAATGGATATTATCCATAATACTTAGTAATTAGAAATTTACTTAAATTTGAAATGGGCTATTGCCTCCAGGTTGAGTTTTGCTCTTATCATATGGTCTCAGTATTGACTGTCTCAGACTGGTGGTGACAGTGGCGTTTTCACATATGGCATTTTCTTTCCTGGGTACTTACTATCACTAGTATCTGGAGGAGTTTCTCCCCTCTCCATGTGCAGATCTGGTCCTAAGTTATTTTTCTTGGCACCTAAGCACCTCCAGTCAAAATGACTCCTCACTGTGCCAGATACATGAGGGAGCTGTCCCTAGAGAAATCATTTGCAATACTACTGACTGGCAAGGAGTGTAAAGCCCAGCACACAGGTGACAATAAGGTAAACAAAACAAACCTCGGCAAATGAATGGTACAACAAAAATAGCAGCACTACAGGGGGCAGGGGCCTTTATTGGGCACAAGAGAATAAGATGCAGGGAAGGAAGGGGTAAAGATTAACCAATATTTACCAATATTTAATAAACATCAATAAATAAGCCAGTTCCCTGACTCCTAACACTCAAAGTCCTCCAACCACACCACCTTCCCTGCTCTGTTCCCAAGGCTGATGGCATGACCATGGCAGTGTGCCCTAAGATGGAGTGTTGCAGCGCTGTGCCATTGGCCAGCTTAAACAAAAGTCAGTTTACGTTTTCCCCATCTCTGGGTGGGCCGGATCCCCCCGCAAACTCCATCTGGGCTCACTGATTGCCTGGACTGAAATCCTCATGGGGTCTTACCTGGGTTTTGATGGCCAGTGTTGCATCCCGTCTCTCTGTGCCTTTTTCTAGATGCTGATTGCTGTAGTGCTGGAGCCAACTGAGCCCCTCAATTCTCAGAACAATGCAAAAACTCCCTTTGGGGGAAAGCGTCCAAACTTAAACCGTCGCTTTCTTTGTGTAAAGTAAGGCTGTCTCTTCCCCAGTTAACTTGCTGGAGTCTGTGCAGCTAGGTCTGTTGTTGGTCCAGTGCACTCACTACTTGTCCATGCTGGTGCTCCTTAATTCTCCCCAGAAGGAGCTTCTAGTTCCTTCTGTCTTCACCCCGACTCCAAGCATGCTGGGAATGGGATCAAAGGGCTTTGACAGCCATCTTAATTGTAACTATTTTGGGAGGACCCCCTTAGAGACTCAGACCAGAGTTCAAAGAGCTGAGAAATACCACCTTCTACTACTACCTTCTTCTTCTAGTCTTAGTCCCATGTATATGGGGTTGGCCCTTTGAATCTGTCTTTGCAGCTAAACCAATCCTTTTGTATGACATCCATCCATCTCCTCCAACCCTTCTGTTATCCTCCACTTCTAAGTTTAACACCCTGTTTCTTATGTATTCTTCTGATCTTCTTGTTACGTGCCCCAACCCCAACCATCTAAGCCTGGATTCCCCCAGCTTTTCCGTAACTGGTACCTTATTCACACTTTCCCTAATTCATTCATTCCAAACATGATCCATACTTGTAATTTCCAACAATGCATCTTAACACTTTCATCTCTGCTGTATTCAAAAGCTGCTCCTGTCTTTTCTTCCGTGCCCAGCATTCAAAGCAATACATAAGTATAGGCCTAATTACAGCCTTGTAGATCTTTTCAATTTGATAGGCATCATCCTATCACAGAATACTCTGCTCACCTCTCTCCATTTAGTCTATGCCTTTCCTGTTCTGCTTCTAAATTCATCATTGTGTTCACCATTATCCTGTGCTATCGAACCTAAGTATTTGAACTTCTGTACTTTTGGTAGCAGCTGGCTCCTGGACTTAGTCTCATTGTCTTCTTGCAAGATATCATCAAATCCACAGACCATAAATTTTGTCTTATTTCTAATTATCATGCCATTTCTTTCAATCATCTCTCTAAATCTTCTTCCATTTCCTCTTTGATCTCCCCCACAAGCGCTACATCATCTGTGAAAAGCATGCCCCAAGATGTCACTGTCTTCATGTTTTCTGTAAGTGCATCAAGCACATAGATGATCATGATAATCTCTTCTGACCTTAGTCTGAGTGCCAACCTGAACAAAAAGGGTCTTAGTGATGAGGCTTGGTGTACTCCAACTCTTATTAGAAACTGATTGGTTTAGCCAGTTGGCATTCTAACTGTGGTAATAGCACCCTTGTATGTGCCCTGAAAGAGTCTGATATAATCTTCAGGTGTCTATTTCATTCTCATATAACATTGGCCGTCTCAGGATCGATGAATACTATGTGCTAGGTTTTCCTCTTTTCTCTGATTTTCCACGAGCAATCTTAATGCAAAGACTTGCCTGGCATGAATCCAAACTGATTGACATTGAACTTTACTTCTCTTTGTAGTCTCTTATCAATAACTTTATCCTAGATCTTCTTCATCTGGCTCATGAGTTTAGTTCTGTGGCAGCAATCCCACAGTCTTGTATGTCTTTTTCTCTTAAATATTGGTACTAATGTGCACTTTTTCTAGGCATCATCTTCAGTCCTTCTGATGAAATTAAACAGTTGTGTCAATATGTACATGCCTACTTGCCCCAGGTTTTTCCATATTTCTGCTGGTATAACATTGGGGACAAGAGCTTTCTTATTTTTCATGTTGCTCAATGCTTCTTTAACTTCTAGGGCTGGTGCCACCAGACCCTTGTTTAGTTTTATCATACATCATCATTTTCTTGAATTCTTTTCATTCATAAACCTTTCAAAATAACTCCTCCACTGTTCCTTAATCTGGTCATCACTGATTAACATGTTTCCATTTTCATCTCTAATGACTTTGATCTCCCCAATGTCTTTAGTTCTCTGGTCACTGATCTTTGCCAGCCTATATATATTTCTTTCTCATCCTTCATTTCAAAATGGGAAATATAAATAGTCTGTGGCTTCAACCTTAGCAGCTACCACCTATTTCTGGGAAAATACACGCATGACTCAACATATGCGCTAAAATGCTTGAAGAGCCCTCTTTTGTACTCTGATCATAAAAGGCTTGCATAGAGTGGAGCCAGACAGGGAAGGAAAAACAGCACCTAACACTGCTCCTTAACTCATAGTTTATCTGACGTGCCCACAGAAGCCACCTCTAGGCAGAATTAGGTCCAACAAGTGCACCTATTAATGAATTTCATTTGTTTTGTAGATTTCCTCAGCCTCAGTGGCAGATCATGTGATGTTATCTACTCCTGCTTGATAAGGATTAATAGAGATTAGTAATAATATATGCTACATTTTTGGAGACTATAATTATCAAAGGAAATTAGATGGTTTTTCTTCTATTGAGAAAATATTAGCAGAAAGAGGCTTATTGTTTTTCATCTGCTGTGTACCTGGTAGTCCCAGGATCCTCATGCTGGCATAAAAAACAAAAACAAACCTACATCAGTATCATAATGTTGATGCACAAGTTTTTCTTTCTGATTCATCTACTGCTATTGTTTTCCCACACCCACCTCTTTTATTTAATCCACATCACAGAAATACTCAAACAAGCAAGCTTTAAGGGTTTAAGTTCCCAAATTTACATTTTATACCAAATATTACTCAGCATCACACTGCTGATGTATGGCAGCTGATTTAAATATCAGGTCATATTAACTCATCAAATATTAACTCATAGTGACTGACTAAATATCAAACTGTAATTTATCCATACCTAAAATATATAAATAATGTCATGTGGGTGTAAACCATATCAGGAATTCATAGTTAGGTGACACATCAATTTCTGCTTGAAAATACACGGAATAAATACATGCACATCAGAAAAATCATTTCTTCAGAATGCTAAATTAACCCTATCATCTAAAATACAGTGAGCAAAATATTCTTTACTCCTAAAATAAAAGTTAAGTATAAATTGTAAAACATCCCTCTCCCATGATGCCAACAAAGCACTTGATAATGGCTAGATAGCTGGTGTGGTGTGACTCCTGCTTATTGCACTTAATTTTCTCACTCTTGTGTTATCATATACTTTGATTGTAAGCTCTTTGGAGAAGGGACTGTCCTTTCATTATATGTGTACCATGCCAAGCCCAATGTGTGGCTGGAGCCCCCATATGCTACTGCAATAGAAATATTAAATAATATTCAGATCAGTTATTTTAATGAGGGTTACATTTTAGCCTGAGATGAGAGTTGCAGTCATCCATTCACTCAGAGGCCTTCAGTTATATTTCAGGTAGGCTATTACACTGTTTCCTAATGAGACTTTGTACAGGAGTTAAGGATCTGTGCTTGCTGTTCCCTTTTCTGGAGGGGACCTAAAACAGTCAGTTCAGTTCACAACGGTTTCCAGCGAGGTCATCGTTGTTGTTAGCCACTTGTGTGTTCCTAGCTTGATTTTTTTTGTAAAGGGTGGGGAGGGGACAGGTTATTCCAAGAATAGAAAATGATGGGATAACTGATTGTGCTTCTGTCCTGTCCCTTCTGTGGTGTTGTGCGTCTCTTTCTTTCTAAGAAAGGTGATAACTTTATTCCGCAAGAGAGTTCAAGCGAAAACTTTACTTTGACATTTCAGTTTTGAAACTTTCATGAAGTATGCTCATGCTCTCAGTTTTATAGTTAGAAATATAGTTAGAACTCATGCTGGTTCAATACGTGATGGACAATGTATTATGCTTTTTCAATTTCGTTGTAGAGAGCAGTTATGCATAACAGAGATTGGAATTTTAGCAGTATGTAGCCTAGTGTACCCTCTCTAAGGGATTTAAAGATGGGCTGGCTGTGCACAAAGCACTCCAGATGGAATCCCATTAGGCAAAACAGTGGCATAAGTGATAGGAACCTTATTTATTTCATGCAATGTATGTTTCTAATTTCTATTACTGCTTTTGTTGCTGTCACAACTGTGAATTAGTGATACTGAATGACTGAATCATTCGAGAGTTCAGTCCCCAATATACTTTAACATTACAGTTAAAAAGCCTGTACATTATCTTCCGATTGAAGAAAATGTTTTTCTTCTGACAGTGTTAGTTTCAAACCATTGCACACATTTTTTTCTCTGTTTGAATGTTGTAGAAATGTTACATATTATGCCAAATAAAGCACCTATGGTTGCAAACCATCTTATTCTGTTACATAAATTATTTTAAAAGATGTAAGATGTAGTGAAGCTCCTATATGAAGCTGAAAATATAAATTTGGGTTGTCATGGTTACATACACAAGGAGGCTTTCTTTATAAATTTATTATGAGTCTATTTATTTTTAGTACATACCAGTAGTTTTTTCCAAAAAGACAGATGATGCAAGGAGTTTCATTATTGTTACTCTTATTAAACCTAACTACATTGCCCTTTCCTTTTTCGGCTCTTAATCCAAAGATATTTTAAATCCTGCAGGCGCACTGTACAGTTTGATATCAAAATGGCTGATCAGGGCTCCAGGGTTTTCTTTCACTTACTTGACTCATTGTGCGCCAAAGATGCTTAAATGTCAATTTTACATTGTTTACAAACATTTAACGGATTAAACTGCTACTGTAAAAAATCCAGCAGGAAAAGGCATGCTTTTGGATTTGAAAACGTTTCAGCTGCCGTTTGCTCCTTGTAGTAATTAAATCAGATGAGGCGTACAGCATAAAGTTGCATGAGTTAAATAATTTATAGAACTTTCATGTCAGTAAATAACTTCTAGTACTCTGCGTTGTAGTTGGTTACAGTTTCTATTTTACATATGTAATAAAGTACAACATGCAATTTGTCCAATATGCTGTTCTCTTTTATTTCTGAAAAATATTGGTTAATCAAAGAACAGGAATTTTGATGAGGGATTATTATTATCAGAGAGAATCAAAAGAGGAATTTAATAAGGATAATTCACAATAATAAGAAAAATAAACTAAGCAAACGTGATTCCTTTAAAATTTACCTTTTTTTAAAACACAAAATAGAATTACACTTTACTGAGTAAGTGGCCTCTTGTGGGTGTTTGTCAGGTGTCAGAGTAAAAAAAAAAAAAAAAAAATCTCTTTAAAAAAATAAAGAATTGAACAACATTATTTGGAAATCAGTGATAAGCTACATAAGTAGCAGAAGGGCAAATACACACCCAAAGATCAGATTAGTTATTTGGGTTGCATTTTAGATACAGAAGTAATTTTTAAAATAAGTATTAAATATTTTTATGCAATACACTGCATCAGGAATTTATTCACTGTCATTTTTCCTGATTTCCCCCTTTTTTTCTCTTCCCTCCCTCCACTAGCATTCTAACTCATTCTTAAAAATAAAAGAAATAAAAATTGCAAATGGCTGTGGCATAATGGCACACACAGAAGAATGACCCTATGTTCTAGTAAAAATAATAGTACCCATATAGAATAATGACCCTCTGTTCCATTAAAAAAATTACTAGGGCTATTTTTCTCTAATTCTAACAAATGAAATATGTTTTTGATAACAGTAACTTTATGCATAACAGCATAGGGGCGTAAAGCATGGTGTTGACAAAACCAGCAGAATTAGTACATTTTCCTGGAAGTGGGTCCATAAATCACAAAAGAGAGATCGTCTTAGATTACTAAGTAGTGCTACAAGCACCCACCTAGAGAACCAAATATCACACTCATGGGGGAATCTGTCCTTTGTTTGGCATAATACACTGTTTGCTGTATATAGCTATTAACAGAATATAAGGGCTGGTCTACACTGACATTGAAGGTCGACACAACATGGCGTATGACAACCACCTAAAGTACGTGTCTTCACTAGCGTGTCAGTTCCGCCGACCTAAATTGCAGTAAAATCCAACTTGATAAAACCTCCTCTGCAAGTGGCATAGCACTGAAGTTGAATTCTGTGGGTCAAATGAGCGTCAGTGTAAGCATAGCACAACGTAAATCAACGTCATTGGCCTCCGGGAGTTATCCCAGAATGCTCTGTTCTGACCACTCTGCATATTCGCAGTGTGCTGCACTGTGGCCACATAAACAGGAATTAGCTTCTCCCCATGAGCCCTAGGAAATTTTGAATTCCCATTTCCTGTTTGGTCAGCAGGGAGAGAGCTTGCCAGCAAAACTGATCATGACAATTGCATACCCCAAATGCACTCCAACCTGGAGTCGACCTGAGGTCTTGGATCTCATCGGTCTGTAGGGCGAAGAGTCTCTTCTGGCTCAGCTCTGAGCCAGCAAAAGAAATTTGGATATCTATGAGAAGATATCTTGTGGCATGTTGGAGAAGGGGCAAAAGATGGACGTGCAGCAGTGCTGCATTAAGATCAAAGAGCTGAGGCAGGCTTATCAGAAAATTAGGGAAGCTAACAGCCATTCTGGCTCCTCACCCAAAACGTACCGCTTTTACAAGGAACTGCATGTGATTCTCAGCGGAGACCCAACACTATGTCACCATGAAGCGTTGATACCTTGGGGGAATCCAAGTCCAGGATGAATAAGGATGAGTCCGTGGACAATGAGGAGGATGATGAGGAGGAGAACAGGGTGTAGGTAAGTGCGGTATCCCTTCTCCCTGAGAGCCAGGAGCTGTTTGCAACACAGGAGCAGCCCACCCAGATGCAGGAAACTGACTGCCCGGATGCTGGGGAAGGCACATCTGGTGAGTATGTACTGCAAATTGCATGTTGCTGGTTATATCCCCTGTCCAGAATCTTGTACCAGAGGGAAAAAGAGGTTTGTGTGGCGGTGGGGCTGTGCTTCCTTATACTTAGTGTGCTTAAGCATTGGGTTCACTCTAGAAAAGATTATTTTCGTGCACAGGCATGCTCCAAGAATCCTCCATGCGCATCTCCAGGAAGTGTTCATGTAGGTACTCTGCAATACTTTGCAGAAGGTTTCTTGGGAGGGCAGCCTTATTTCTTTCACCATGATAGGACACTTTCCCTCGCCACTTAATAATTGTGCAGGCATCATCACAGAACACAGCATAGCAGCATAAGGGCCAGGCCTGTAGCCAGATGGTTGCAGCAAATACTCCCTTTCCGCCTCTTTGACCCTCAGCAAGCAGATATCCCTTATGGTTACCTAGGGAAGATGGCACACATTTACAGTAGCCGACCAAGAAAGTTTTATAAAGTGTGTGTTATTGCACAGTTGGGGATGGTTTCTTGGTTCAGCACACTGCAAGTCCCTAAGCAGGCCATTGTTGCTATGCCCCTTGGCATCTGCAAATGGGTTCCCATTTTTTTTTTCTCCAGACACAGTTAACTCATACCCACCCCCCACCCTTTGTTCCCTGTGTTAAAAGCCTGATCAGTTGGGAGCCCGACATCCATTCTGTTCTAGGGAGCATGGACTTGTGCAGCATGGGCCCCGGGGATTTCACTAACACAGATGCACTCGCCCCTTGCTTACCATGGGCTGGAAGGCACTCCAACCCCTGCAATAGTCAGGCAAAGGAATGTGGTTCTAGCCTGTCCTTGGGAATGTTCAGGGGACTTATTTTTACATTGTAACATTGCTTTTCATCCATATAATGAGTTAATAATGGGTACACTGTACTCCTGCAGGCGCCTGTTGCAGATAAGAAAGCTAGGGGTGGTGGGAAACAACTCAGGATGACCTGTTCAATGAGCTAATGAACGTCTCCATGGCTGCTGACACAGATCTAAGAGCGTGGAGGATTTCATTATCTGACAAACTGGACATGGACAACAGGAAGGCAGCATAGGAGTATGAATGTTCAACACAAGAAGAGATGCTGCGTATAATGCGTGATCAGACACGTTGTGGTGTCTGGTTTAGCTTGAGGAATCTCAGTGGCAAGACAGGCTGCATAGCTAGCCCCTGCATAATTCTGAGCTAATGCATTCTTTCCTAGCCCCCACCCCAAAGCGGTCTAGGAGGAGGTTGAGCTGGGTGTAGTATGTGCTGCACTCCTCGCCGGTTGAGGTGACAGCCCCTTGAAGGAGTGGGGATGTGTGATTCTTTCGTGTGTGCACTGCCAAAGTGGGATCCGTATCCCTGGCCCCACTCAATGCATGTGGAACATTCCATTTTCTTCCATTTCTCCGCTCTGTGAAGGATCACCAATAAGGAAAGCACTGCTTTACAATTCATTACTCTTTATTTATTGATAAAAAGGGAATAAAGGGAGGGTGAAGTGGGGAGGGGAAGGGAATGGATCGGGAGGGAAAACATACTACTTCACATTTCATTAATGTTTATTGATAAGAAGGGAATAAAGGGAGGGAGAAGGAGGGGAGGACTAGAATGGTGAGGAAGGGCTAAGGGGGAACTGGCTTGGTGTGGGATGGCTAGGGGATGCAAATTGAAAGCACAGCGCAGATAAGCAACACACATTACTGTTGTGTCTTGTTACAAAAGCTGTTTTTCAATGCTTCTCTGAGGCGCAGTGCTCTGTGATTGGCTCTCAGTATTGCAGTGGCATCTGGCTGTTCAAAATTTGCGGCCAGCCTATCTGCCTCCACAACCCAATGGGATCTTCTCCCCTCTTGTCTCACAGACATTATGGAGCACACAGCAGGCTGAGATAACCATTGGGATTTTTTTCACTGAGGTCCAACCTAGTGAGCAGACTTCGCCAATACGCTTTTAAACATCCAAATGCATGTTCCACCACCATTCTGCACTTACTGAGTCTATTATTGAAATGCTCTTTCTCGCTGTCCAGGTGCCCAGTGTAGGGCTTCATTAGCCAGGGGAGCAAGCGGTAGGCAGGATCACCTAGGATCACTACTGGCATTTAAACATTGCCAATATTTATTTTTTGGTCAGGGAAGAAAGTGCCAGCCTGCATCTTTTTGAACAGACCTGAGTTCCTAAAGATGCTTGTGTCATGCACCTTTCTAGGCCACCCCATATTGATGTCAGTGAAGTATCCCCTCTGATCCACATGGGCCTGCGACACCATTGAGAAGTATCCCTTTTGGTTTATGTACTTTGTGGCTAGGTGGTCCAGGGCTAATACTGGGATGTGCGTGTAATCTATCACCCCTGCAAAGTTAAGGAACCCCATTGCAGAAAAGCCTTCCCCTATGTCCTCCACATTTCCCAAAGTCACTACCCTTCTTAGCAGAAGTCTATTAATGGCCCGACACACTTGTATCACAGCTGCTCCCATGGTGGATTTACTGACTCCAAATTGATTCCCAACTGAGTGGTAGCAGTCTGGCATTGCTTGCTTCCATAGACCGATGGCCACTCTCTCCTCCACTGTCAGAGCTGATCTCAAGCATTCATGCAAGTCAGGGCTAAGGAGAGATCTCCACAAAGTTAAAAGAATGACCTTTCATATTTGAAAATTTTGCAGCCACTGTTCACCTTCATAACTATGCAATGCCACCAGTCACTGCTTGTTTCCCAGAACCAGAAGCAGCGCTCCACCAACTGCAGATAGAGCGTGACAGCCTGCAGGAAATGGGAATTGTTTCATTCTATGGCTTATAGCAAGGCGGTCTCTGTAACATCGCAATTTTCAGCACTGCGGCTCTTGTCTCGCCCCTGAAAATACTGCAGAATAGGTCGTGAGGTGTTTGTTCACAATAAAAGGGTGGAGCTGAGCGGCCTCCATTCATCTCAGGCAATGGCATGTGTGTGGCAGAGACTGAAGGGTTTGAAAAAATGGCATGAAAAAGCGATCTGTTTGTTTTGGGGCAAGAAGGGAGGGGGGTGGAGTATGCTGCATCATGGGAGGACGACAACCTTCCCAAAAGCCTCTGCAGCTATTTGCACTATGGGATACTCACTCATGGTGCACTGCTTTGATTGTCAACCCAAGCATGGCTAGTGGGGACGCAATTCCCTGACATGATGAGCGTTGTGTGATCGCGCTCCTCTAACTTCTAAAATTTGGCGGGTGAAAGTCAATTTACAATAAATCGACTTCACTCCACAGTGTAGACATACCCTAAAATGTGATTCACATGTATAAGAAATCATTTGTCCCTAAAAATTCAGAGTCAGTGATAATAGAGGTAGGACTTGAATCTACATGCTGTTCAGAAGAAGATTCTTTGCTCACAGAGCAGCCCCAATGACTACAATATAAATACTCAGTAAGGACTACTTCAGGAACAGGAGTTTCAAGGTCAAGCCCATAGAATTGTCATGGCATGAAACCTTCAAAACTTGCAACAAATTTTTTCATTTTTCTCCATAAGATAGAAAGCAATTTTATTAGTTGATGATAATTTAATTACAGAGGCACCTGTTATGGCTCCAAAGTTATGGCTGAATTGAGTTTTGCACTTAAAGTATGGATTCAGCATCTTATGCATGGAAAAATATAGACTATCCATCCCAAAATTAGAGCATTTACTCTTTGAGTATAGAATGAATTTTCTGAAACTTTAGAAGTAAATCTATGTATTATTTTAGTACTTAACATTAATTATAAATGAGATCCTTTAAAAAATGTGTTAGAGTGTCTGAGAGAGGTTTTATAATAGTGGTAAGACACTCTTAGGCATAGTGAGACAGTAGAAATCATATTCTTTAGGGTCGTGTACAAAAAGAGCAATAGAGTAAGTGAAATTGTTTTTTCCCACTGATCTATACCCATTTCCTTTTCTTTTGCCCTGTTTTCTTTTCTTTATTTTTTTCTATTTGGTTTCTACAACCAAACAGTCTAACTTCTCATTGGAGAAACAAACAAGCATTGTGTGGACTAAAATGTATCAAGGTTGATGGCATGTCTGTTTTAAATGTTCTATGGAATAGAATAGCATTATAGCACTATTGCTGTTCCATAAGATTAATCAGAAGGATAATTTGAGCATTTCTTTTGCAAAGTGATATTACATCACCATTTCAGTTTGATTTCTAATTTAAGAAGTTAAAACCTTATTAACATGGAATTATTACTACCCTCCAGACATTGCAGAGGATCACAGAAAAACACTTAGTAAATAGGGTCCATATTTAATACATTTCAAAAGAAGGCTTTGGGAATATGACTAATAGTTCTTAGAACGGAGCAATTTTATTAAAGTTTAACATGTGAAATTTACATGTTGTAGTATGAAAGATCCTTTGAGTTTTAATTGCTGATCCCCTGACTTCCATGGCTTGGCGCCTGCAACCAACTAAACTATACATTAGATTTTTAAAAGAAAAATTGTTCAAATCCTTAAAAAGAAAATTTCTCATAGAAAACAGACATTAATTAATTCTTTTGGCTTTACTAACAGGAAATGCTGCTGTTACTGGAAAACTAGACATGCTAATGAGCCACTGTCCAAATCCGGATAGGGTGCTATTGTCACCGTGGGAATCATACAGACAAAAGCAAACACAAGTCTTTGAAGGGTCTTGTTACATACGGTACCAAGTGCTATGTCACAGCACACAAACAGAGAAATTGCAGCATCATGCTCTTCACTTCTTAAAATCCGGAACCTTAGCACACAAGAACCAAGAACAAAGAAAGAGACACAACTCACCACATCTCACTTTAGGCTGGCTCTTTGTAGAAATACCCAGATCACATGCTTCCCTATAGGGCCTACTTGCCTGAAAGCAGGACCAGGAATACCCCCTCCCCAAATTTAAAGTGATATCTTATAGTTTTAACTGTTTTCAGTACACTACACCAGATTACAAAATTGAATTAGAAAAAGTCTATGGTGGAAGGCAGTGTGGTTGATTTCTGTTTCCAATTCTTGATGTAACTGATATGTTTTGAGCAGGGTTGGGAAGACTTTTGGTAATTCAGTGCCCCCAGCTTCTCTCTTCTTGTACATCCATCTGCCATGGTGCCTGCAGAATCCTATCATCTGACAATGGTTATGCACGTGGCAAGCCGAAATTACTTCTTATTATGCAAAAGTATGCTTGTTTTACTGTTGCCTCATCCCACTCCCATCCACCTAGAATCATAGAATATTAGAGTTGGAAGGGACCTCAGAGGTCATCTAGTCCAACCCCCTGCTCAAAGCAGGACTCACCTCAGCTAAATCATCCCAGCCAAGGCTTTGTCAAGCCTCAGCTTAAAAACCTCTAAAGATGGAGATTCTACCACCTCCCTAGGTAACCCATTCCAGTGCTTCACCACCCTCCTAGTGAAACACTTTTTCCTAATGTCCAACCTAGACCTCCCCAACTGCAACTTGAGACCATTGCTCCTTGTTCTGTCATCTGCCACCACCAAGAACAGCCTAGTCCCATCCTCCCTGGTACCCCCTTTCAGGTAGTTAAAGGCTGCTATCAAATCCCCCCTCATTCTTCTCTTTTGCAGACTAAACAAGCCCAGTTTCTTTAGCCTCTCCTCATAAGTCCTGTGCTCCAGCCCCCTAATCATTTTTGTTGCCCTCCGCTGTACTCTCTCCAACTTGTCTACATCCTTTTTGTAGTGGGGGGCCCAAAACTGGACACAATACTCTAAATGCAGCCTTACCAATGCTGAATAGAGGGGAATAATCACTTCCCGTGACCTGCTGGCAATGCTCCTCCTAATGCAGCCCAATATGCTATTAGCCTTCTTGACAACCAGGGCACACTGCTGACTCATATCCAGCTTTTTATCCACTGTTACCCCCAGGTCCTTTTCTGCAGAGCTGCTGCCTAGCTCATCGGTCCCCAGTCTATAGCTGTGCATGGGATTCTTCCTTCCTAAGTGGAGGACTCTGCACTTTTCTTTGTTGAACCTCATTAGATTTCTTTTGGCCCAATCCTCCAGTTTGTTTAGGTCCTTCTGTATCCTCTCCCTTCCTTCCAGGGTATCTACCACTTCTTCTGTTCTTCTGTTTCATGTATATATTGTGTCTTGGCATAAACCTTGATAATTAGACTTCTGAGGTGTGATCTGTCATTTTACTACAAGTTTGAATGATGTTGGGCCTAAAGAGGTGCTACTGTGAAACAAATAAATAAGGATTGAAAAAAACTGCTGAAACATTTTCCAAGTTAGAAAAGGGACTTTCTTGTTATGGTTTTTCATTATATCCAGAATTTGTGTCACTGTCCAAGTGTGTTTATATTTTTCTTAATGAAAAGACCTATCTATTTCTCAAAAGTGCATAAATCCAGGATGTAGGGAGACCTATCAGTGTTGGATGTGCATAACAAACTGTAAAATTCTGAATATGGAATTGGTTACAGATGTAAAAGTTGAAGCTCATATATTTTAACTCACCCATAGGTCTCACTACGGTTTCATAATAGTCTGAAAACAAAGGTTTTTTTTTAAATGACAGTGGTCTTGTTTCATAATTTAGTTAACTCCCATTTTTTCCCTATTTTCCTTTTGTTTAATTTGTTGGAGCTTTCTGGTCTGAATCTCATTTTTAGTTCTTTGATGCTTTGCAAAGAAAAAATATCAACTGCTATAGCTGGGCCACTTTCCTCTTGCTGAAGAAGATCAGCTATTTTGCCAGCTAAGCTTCTTCTCACTAGTGGACAACAATGCTCAAAATGCCTATGGAGTGTGATGATGGAACAGTAAAGTAACTCTTGAGTAGATTTTATTTTTCAGTCATTGACATCTGTGAAAATGATGTCTGTCTGAAACGTCCATAAAAAGGTTTTAGTGTTCCACGATATCTTTGCAATTAACGTGTTCCAGCTCTTTCTCAAAACTACTTGTTTTATTGGTTGTTAGCAACATAGCTTCTGGTGAAAAACTGATATTGACAAACTCTCTTCACCTGCTCCTATATTCACTTTTTTACACTTGTTTGTTATGTGCAATCCATCACTGCAGTCATTTCCTCTTAAGTATAGGATTGTTCCTTTCTGTTTCTTCTCTTTGGTGATTATTTTGTTTACTGGCACAGACCCTTAGTTATATGTGCTCTCTGGCAGTATTAATTCATAAAACAGATATAAACTCTGTTACACAGCTAACTGAATAACTGGAGAACAAGCTAGAGGCATTCCTGGGTCAGCTGGCTGTCTTACTGAATATTAAAGACAGTCAGATGTTAATAGAAGTGAGAATCCTCAGGTAGATGAATATTGTGACAGTCAAAGGGATCAACAGGGTTCGCCCACTAACCAAATGAGTCTGGGCTGAGGGACAACAGGAAGATAATCAGCTGAGATCACGACTGAGGTGACCATTCTAGGATAAGATATCTTACCTAGGGCCTAACCAACTTGAAAAGGGTAGAAATGATGCAGAAAATGTGGGCTGTAGGACATAGTGTCGATCTACATAGTCAAGGAGTACACAAACTAGTGGTAAATGTCTACAAAGTGATGTAGATAGCATGGTGAGTGTGCAGAGTTATGGAGGTAGAGCAGGTGCCAAATGACCTTCCTGACAGGCACTACTGGATACAGTATAAAGGGAGACTGTAAGGATATGCATACTGTTTAAATCTATAGCAAGAAGTCAGGTAGCACAGAGCTGGGTAAATTTATAGGCAGGACCTCTACAAGGAAGCAGAGAGAAAGTATAGCTTTAAAGATGGCTATTACTGTTTTTCTTCTTCTCCAAAAGTTCCTTGTTCAGTGTTAGAAGAAAATGTAATTTTTTTTGACATTTGTCATGCGACACAGAAGTCCATTAGAACTAAATGTGACTGAATACATTTAAATTACTGAGAGAAGTGTGGTATATGTTGCAGAAAGTTGTCACTCTGTATCTGCCCATTGTACTTTAAAAGCAGAGGGCCTCTTTGCCAAATACAAGGCTGTTGCCATTTTGTTTCTCAATTCAGATGCATAATGGCATGGGACAAAGTCACTGTATTTTTTCTCTTTTGTATGCAAACTTCATATTTGTTTTTTTGTTTTCTTTATTCTGACCTAAGTCATCTAGACTAAAAAAGTTCCCTGTTTTGTAACTGGGAAACATGACACCAGTTTACTGGGAAAACTTAAGCTAACCAGAAATAGAGAACAGTGGAAGTTACAGGGCAAAGCTGACAAAGTTTAGTGAGTAACATGATGATATGTTCTCAAGGGGAAGAAAGGAGTTCTAAAATGCAGTCACACAAATACAAAAAGCCTAAAAAGGAAAATTAAGGAAATAGAAAGTCTAACATGTAATATACATGATACCATGAGCACCGAAATAAATGGTGAAGATGAGAACAATCTTGGGGATTTAGATACACAGGTGGTTTAGCACAAATAGAGAAAGATGTGTTGGATGGAAGAATGAGGGTCTGAGGAGCCTAAAATAAGGACACCCTAAATATTACAGAACTAAGACCATTTTATTTAACCAAATATAAGTTGTTGATGACTTTGGTGAGAGCAGTTTTATTGAAATGAAGGGGCTGAAAGCCAGAATGATTTCCTCTTCTCTTGTATCCCCAGCAAAGCAGCAATTCTAGACCACACATTCTAGAAGCTTGGAGGCAAAGGGGAGGGGAGAGCAGGCAGTAGTTAGATTAGGTTTGGTCGAATGCTTGAATGCATTTGAATACTGCAGGAAATGAGTCAGTAGAGAATACAAACAGGAAGCAAAAATAGACAATAATAGGAAGAGAGTGGCTCACATGGAGAGGTAGAACATTTAGAAGTTAAGAGTCAGAAACCATAATGAAGAGGGGAAGGATATTGGCAGGGGAGGAAAGAGACTGAGTAGAGGAATGTTTTGCTGGACCATGCTAAATTTTTGGTGTCCATGCAAATAGTTAACAAAATCATAAAAGGAAAGAGTGTAACTTGATAGTTAGAACAAGGAACTGGAAATGCAGTTGATTGGGTTCCATTCCCTGTTCTGTCATTAATTTTCTGTGTGAATATAGACAATTCACTTTGACTCCGTCTCAATTTACTCATCTCTGAAATTGTTAGATGACCTAACAAATGATTCACTGGGAAACTTTGTGACTTATGTAAGTGATAAAGAATGTTTCAATTTTTTGATGAAATGGGATAAATAAGTACAAAGTACTAAATAATAAAAATGAGAGCATGTAACTTGCATGAGAATACAAAATATAACAGACAAAGATAAGTAATAGCAGATAAGAGATATAAAAATTGCACGTGACTGTACACGACAGAAGTCAGAAAAATATTGTAGTAGTAGTAGGATAAGGAGTTAGAGTTATGGCTAATTATCACTTACCTAGGATTTCCTTTCCATAGTTAAGAGGGAAGGGCAAAAAGAATGTTAAAAGTTTAGAAAAGTGACTTGAGGGAAAACTGGAACTGACAGTTTATTCTAGAACAGTAAGTATTAAGAGAACATATCAATGAACTTTTCAATACCCAAAAGGATTGGCATACCATAGAAATATGTAAATGATTAGCATTAACGACATTAACATATAGTTAAACTAAGAAACAGCAGACAGAGACTTTAAACTTTTTTGGTCACACTTTATATTAAGGGTACATTTTATAAATTAACGGATATTTTAATAAATGGTGAATCAATTGTTATAGATTGTTACAGATGCTTAGTAGGTTGTCTATAACCATGGTTGTATATAACCATTTATAACATGTTCTACCTATGTGCTTGTAACACTCTATAATACTCGATATTAATGTCTAGAACATGTTTGTATCCATCATTTATCAACGTTTTTTATAAACTGCTTATATATGTAATCTTAATGTGTCTGTGTGCATGCACATGCATGGGATAGTGAATTTGTGAAACAACTTAGCAATGGTAGCAGTAGAAGAGAGCAGCAAAGCCATATTCCAAAAACATCTAGCAGCCAAGAGCTGTGCAAAACTTTAGTCAATTATTTATTCTAAATCCAAAACGTACGCTGAGTTACACTTGGTCAAACTTCAGGTAAATCTGTGTTTAGATGGACATCACATAAAACTTGGGGAGTTCAGATGAGTTTTGTGACGTCTTCACATTCCCCGTTTGCTAGAACACAACTTTCTGGGTATGTGAAAACATGGGAAGCAAAGTGGAAAAATTGTTTAGCACTCAATCTTGTGAATTTAAAGGTACTGAACAAAGATGGTTTACTATACTAATTTATGAACAATAACTACTAGTTATCTACTGCAGGAGTGCCCACCCTGGGTTGCTGGAGGACAACTTTGTCAATAAGAAAACTTGTATTTGACTATGAATTGAAAATGTTTCCTAAACCATATCCTGTGACTTTTAAACTGAATCAATCCTGTGACTAAAGGGAAGAGCGTGGGGGCCTCAGGAGTTGTCCTAGCTGCTTGAATTGTCTGCTTGCCTTTTTGGACTATGAGAGCCCCAGAGAGAGCAGGATAGGATAGGAGCATGAAAGTCTTTACCTGAGTTTAGAAAAGGGTACTGCAGGACAATCCAGGAGAAGGGAAAAAGAGGTGAAGCACAGAAACAACAGCCAATTACGGTTCCTCGATTAAGCCTGCAGAGTGCTCTGTCTTGTACCAGCTGGGAATGTTTCCCTATGGACCACACATCAACTGGGGATGGACATCCAGAGCACAATGCCCTCCCTTCTCATCTCTGATAGACGCCTCCCTCTGTGTAGGTCCGGGTGCAGGGAGTAAGAGCCAGCTATGCTAACTTGATATCTGCGGGAAATTCTCCCATGCTCACAGAAAACTTGACAACGGTTATGCAGCTGGTGTGCAGAGACCACTGCCTATCATGCTGACCAGTACTGTCACATTTCCTTTTGCTCCAATGTCTGTCTGCATCCACCTGTTGTCTCTCATCTTATACTTGGATTGTAAGATCTTCAAGGTGGGAACAGTCTTTGTTCTGTGTTTGTATGGAGCCTAGTACATTGGGGACCTGATCTGTGACTGGATCCCTTGGACACTATATTACTGCAAAAAATAATAGGGGAATCTTCAGTAGGGGACATGCCCCAGGCTTCCATTCTATTTGTGCTGTCTGAGATATGCAAAGGGAGCAAAAAACAGGGCAGAATTTGCTCTTAGATATTTACTTGCAGCAGCCCTTTGATCTTGATGATATATATTTGTCCACAGGCTAAAAAGGTTGGCCACCACTGATATATTGTAACTGATTTGGATTTTATGGATTGTCAACCATTCTTTCATTCTCTAGTATTTCTTTATGTGCTGCTTTCATGTATTGTACCTAGGGATATCTGCTATAGCAGATGTCTGTGAACACAGGATTGTAATATGATATTATGGAAATTATAGAAGAGCTTTTAAAATACTTTCTTTAGGTAATATGGCAAGCTTTCTGTCACCTGGCATCAACAGAACTTGCCATAAATTTTTTATTTTTACTTGGCAATTGACAGAGTAACAGATATCACTGCACTGACAGTTCAGTGAAGGTGTCTGAAAGGGGGAATTCTTTAATCTGAACAATGACAACTCTAACCTTTAGTGCTGCTATGTTGTATCAGCATGGAATAGAAGGATCAATTCTGGTGTGATCATTGCATTCCATAATTTTCTGATATAGAGACAAGAAGCCTGGTTTTCAAAAGAGCTGAGAATCAACAGAATTCAGTGACTAGTACAGCTGGTTGAAAATTGTCAATTAGACAATTTTTCATTGCTGTTTTGACCAAAAATGGATCAAAATTCAGGAAAACTTTCATGAAAATGGTGTTCCATTTTCCAACCTGCTCTCCTCAACGCCTCTGAAAATCATGCCTTTGGAGCTTGATTCTTCAATTCCTCCTCCTTAGATTAATTGCAGTTATTCAAAGTGTATGTCAGCTGCTACCAATCATGATAGCTATCAATCTACTTATATTACCCTCATCACTGTTATATCTGAGTGCCTCACAATCATTCATGTGTTTATCCTCACAATACCCTGTGAGAGGGGGGATAACCTTATCCCCATTTTGCAGTTGGAGAACTGAGCCAGAGAATAGATTTAAGTGATTTGCCCAAGGTCACACAGACAGTCTACCCTAGAGCCAGGAAGTGACTCTAGATCTCTTGAGTTCCATTCCCATGCCCTACACAGTCCTTACTACCTACTAACTTCCAAATAGGGTAGAATCTTTCTACAAGTCTAAATGGCTAGACAACGGACAAGGCAGCAGACAGTCAGGCCCATGAAAACAAATAAGTGTATACTAAACACTGCACCATATAAAAGTTATGGCTTCTAAGCTGCTGTGTGTAGCAGAGGGACATTTATAGAGCTCTACCTCAAGCATTTAAAATGCAGTGGAAATTGAGATGCACTGGACTTACTATTTTTAGTTTATTAAAACAATCTGTTATGTTTTTATTGTCTTCTGTTTCCTAACCTCCTTAGAGGTTTGTTATCCTACTTTCTTACACCGTGAAAAGAAAGGTAGCATTCTACAATTTTTCCATTCTCCCTATCTCTAGTACAGTTTATCCACTTTATTTTATAGCAAATGCCCAATGAAAAAGCAGATGGGGGGGAAGGTTTAAGGTGGTGATAGTGTATGTCTCTGGCCAATGATCCTCCCTGCAGAGAAAAGTGGGTTATTCAAGGCTGCGGTTTTTCTACTCTCTTTCCATGGCAAACTCCTCACCCCTCAGCTTAACCATTTGATGGCACTTGTCTACTACTATGTTCCTAAACCAGCCAAAAATGATCATGCTAAGCTATTTTTAAGTACCATGGTATTTAATGTCAAGATTAGTTATGTTCTCTCTTCTTGGATTCCCATTTGCTTCTTTTACTGAGCCCTTATAAGAGTGGCAGGAAATGTTATTTGAGTCACACTGTAACTCATTATCAAAAATGTTTACTACTTTTTACTACTTTTGTACATTGTTTAGAGTTCAGCTGAAAAAGTGAAGTGTACGAGCATTTAAATACATGCGACATGGACAAAGTGGCTCGATCATTCCCCTTTTTTCTTTTCCCTCTATGGAGGTAGGTAAAAAAAAAAAGCAAAATTCAGGTGTTTTGGCCCAAATTTTGTCAAGAGGAAGGATATTTTCAGCTTCAGGTCCATCATCTCCCTAGCCCTCCAACCTCACAGAAACCTCTCAGCCTGTACACAATTAGGGCTCTGCAGTTTTAGGATTATGGATGAGATCTGGGCAGAGCTGCTTTGCTGCATAATTTTCACACAAGCCTTGTCTTATTCCATTTCACAATCAGTTCTGAACTTCCCCCTGAATGTGGGCTTTTAGTTGGTGCAAGGTAGAACACCAATGGGGGCTCAGCTCCTCAGGGAGCCATACTGATCTGAATGCTGGGCGAGGGGGTCAGGAAGGATACAGAGGTGCTTGGCTTATGCATCAATGTACCAGCTTTCTGCAGAAGTCCCTAGATTTGTTGGCTTTACTGAGTTATCTTGGGACATACATAGGTGTGAGGGCCATCCATGCCTCCACAAAAGTGGGAAGGTAGGGTAAATTCTATCCTGGCATCATGTCTGAGGGAAGATAATTCAAAGGATGCCCATTAGGCGCCTGATGAAAATACCATGGAACTCAGTGGAAGGACTCCTGTTGTCTTCAATTGACTTTAGATCGGTCCTGGGTTTCCCAACTCTCTCAAAGGCTTTGTCCATTGATGACTGTGATTTGGGACCACAAATATTGCTTCACTCTTACTAGTGTGACTCATAGAAATGCATTGTAAACCATTGTAGACATAGATATGTATAAAATAGAGAGCTATAACATGGTCCAATTAACACAGCCTCACAAAAACAATGTTAATTGATCTATGCCAAATCCTTAAGGGCTCGTTGCAATTTTTTTGTTCCTTTTTCTTGTTCTCTCTTCTAGAGAATATGTGAGCTTTAGCTGTGGAATATGGGAATGAAAGTCTTAGATAATTATGAATAGAAAAACAATATCCTTAATAAGGAGAGACCTATGTAAATAGAACAGGAAAATGCCTTGTTTGCCAAAGTCCCCAAATTGAATAAATACGATCTACTGTGAGCCTTAGGAGTCAAGAGAGTGAAGATGTTGCTATTAAAAAGGGGTTGATTATCCCTTGCATATTCTGATTAGGTAACTGGTTATTCCTGTCAAATGGGAAAATTCCCACCATCAGAGTTCAAATTACTATAAACCTTTATCATTCAAGTACTCACTGATGTAACCATTGTTAAAATAAAATCAAGGTTATTCACCTTCTGTATTACAAAAGCTAAAGCACATTTTAAGTGTTATTATTAGTTGGGCAAACCACTAATTTCAAATGGGATTCTGTATTACTAGAAGTGTCCCAGCATTATGCACCTCTTGTATCTGTAAATTATTAAGTAAAAACAAAATACCTTTAGGCAAGGGTAGTCAATTATTTTTTATTGATGTCCAAATTTCTTGGTCAAAGTATAATCAAGGTCCAGACTCCAGAGAAGAAAATAATAATAATAATAAGTATTTAAAAAGATTTCAGGGTCTGTTCAGAAGCATCTGGTGGTCTGGATTTGGCCCACGGTCTGCCTATCTCTGACCTTTCGGTATTTTCCTCAGAGGAGTTATCTTTCAACAGAGACCTTATTTTTAAAAAGTGTGTTATATCAGGACATAGCCCCAATAATTTGCTGATAATTAACTGCAATATGACAGGGCAATAAAATTGATTAGTTTCACCACCTCTCTCAAATCATTGTGCCAGATAAATAAAAAAAAGTAGTAGTTTTTGTCTTATCAGGCAGAAACATCTCTTTTCTATCTGAATGTCAGCCCCTCCCCTCATGCTGGTTTCTCTCTCCTCACAATGCTTTGTGAAAGAAAGTGGAAGTACCCTGTCTCTTGCTTTATTTATATTCTTTCATTCCATTTTCCTTCTCTCTCTCAAAAAACAAGAGAAAAGCAAATGGCTCCGATTTCTTCAGAATCTCTAACCTGCCTGTACTCTGAAGACAGTGTGAGAAAGAGCAAGCAGCTCTTACTGCAGGCTTTTTCATGCAGGCTTTCCCTTTCCTTTAAAACGGTGCAGTCCTCCCCTGAGCGGCAGGCTGATTGCTTCCATTCAGCCACATTTGGTATGCATGAGCACTACTGCTCCAAGAGGAGGTTGCTTTCTTAAGGAGGATCAGTGGCTAAGGCAAATCCACTTTGCCAGCCTTCCAACCAAGTTCCAGGAAGCATGTGTCCTATGGAATTGCAGGTGTGGACAGAATGAATGTGCAATGTCAAAACTGTGGAGGACCATTTGTTTTGTAGGCATTTGCAATTTGTAGGGTTTGCAATTCATTTTCCAGTGGAATTTTTAGAGGGTCATGAGTCAAACTGATGCTCCCCGACCACTAAACTGGACCATTCGGAAGCTATGCCATGCTGCTTTTCTCCCATCCGTCAGACTTCTTAAGGTATTGTAAAATGTTCATTTGAATATAAAACATTTATTTCTATCCTTTATTCAGAGTGTTTCAGATTTTGTTACTGGAGGGTAATCCAGAAACTTTGCTTTGAATTATTTTTCCTGTCATTTCAGTGAATAAAGACAGCAAAACTCTGTCTTTATGGATGTGGTATGTTTAGCAGAAGTAGTGAGGTCCAAGAGACATTTAACAATGTGACAGTGAAATAAGGGATAGATAATTGTCTCTGCTCCAATTCACCATTTCTTAGAAAAAATAGCTATATGAATTTTTAGAGAAGAAAAAACAAATCAGTTTGTGTGTGGCTTTATTGTGAGAAGTCTTCTGAGCAGATATTAATTATATATTGTTGGCTAGTCCTTAGGGACACCTATGAATGGAGTACCACACAGAACAAACTCTCTTAAATTGATCCTGTGTGAGTGAACAAATATTATTATGGCTTTTTAAAAGCTGTACATACTCGTCAGTGGTCAGCATATGGCTAGTTAATAATGCAGATTGCCTGACTGTAATTTTCTGATAGTCATTTGTTTTTAAACCAAGTGTTACACTTTGTTTCATAAGTAGTCTTAAAGATACTTACCAAAATAATAATTATACTGTATAGTAAATGATGGGTGGGTAGAAACTCAGATATTTGCTTCAGCATCTGAAGTACTACTATTCCAGTACATCCCAATGTAGAGGCATACATCATCCTTTAGAAAACAAAAATCTCATAAAAGTCAAACTGTTCAGAAGAAAATAAAGTTTGTATTGATCTGAAAAGTGTTGTTTTTTCTTGGGGAAGCTGGTCATTTGATTTGTTTGAATATGCTGTGCACATTTTAAACCACATAATAATCAATCAGGTATCTTTCAGAGGGGTAGCTGTGTTAGTCTGTATACAGCAAAAACGAGAGTTCTGTAGCACTTTAAAGACTAACAAATTTAATTTCTGCAGGCATAAGCTTTCGTGGGTTGTAACCCACTTTGTCAGATGTACAAAGTGGGTTACAACCCACGAAAGCTTATGCCTGCAGAAATTAAATTTGTTAGTCTTTGAAGTGCTACAGAAATCAGGTATCTGAAACTATTCTATTTGGCTTCTATACCTGTAATCTGTCTTCTGATCTAGTGCCTCTGTAAACTTAACATTTCATTGGTTGGCTCTGAAATTAACATTTAATTAACTGTAATATGAGCATTTTAGTTAATGTCTTTGTATATAAAATGTGATATACTCATTGATTTCATGTGGTTAATTGGCACTTTGAAATGAAGTCATTTTTTAGAAATAGAACATTTAAATGTACTATTGAATATATAATAGCTTGCTTCTTTATTAGTTTCCCAATGAAGTACTGTATGTGTAATAATTGCAGTATAGGCATTGAACAAACTACTAGTGTCATGGCAGGCATATGACAGATCTTAATTTGACAGAAAGGGGCTATCCTAGGAACAATTGCTTTTCCAGCCTAGGTGTGTGTGTACTGAAGGAAGACAGTGGGCAGTAGAGATGGGTAGATACAGAATATGAATTATACCTACTAGAAAATGAAAATGCAACAGAAGTATATCATAGAACAAATGGGGAATGTGTTTATTTTAATGAGAAAAGCAATTACACAAAGAGCACAACTTGCACAAGCTAGAATAAGCAACACATTACTATCAAAATTCACTTAGACTATAATTTCCCCACGGGGGAGCAGGAGAGACCTCAATGTGGTGGTTTATTAGCACTTCCATTATCATGAAAATTATTTTGTCATCTTTTTTGACAGATAAACATTGCCCCCTCTGCAATTTTTCATCACTGCACCTGTTTTAAGGGTAAATGTAATAATTTATTTATTTATCAAACATTGCAGGCTGACTGTAATCTCTTTTTCTTGCTACAATAACAATTATTTAAGGCTAGATGGTGGCTACTCCCTACACAGGTGAACAAGCATTGGAAGAGTTCACATATAGGAGCCTGGGACAATGCAGTCCTTGTGCTCAGGGGTATGCAAGGATTATGCAAGGCTTTGCATTGATAGGAACCCAAACCACACCAGACAGAGAGGATGGGAAGGAGTTGAGGCCTTGGCACCATCCCAGTCCCTCTGCATTGGCAGCTGGCTAAGGAAGAAAGCACACATAGTACGACCTTAAAAGGACAAAAATCACCTAAAAAAAATCACACCTTCTAAAACTTTTATAGCAGAAGCCCCATAATACTAGCTACTGTATTGACACATGCAAAGACTCAATCCGTCCCACAAAGAACTTACTTGTTATAACTGGATGATATATGCTTAGATTGGAACACGTAAGATTATTAGAACTAAGAGAGAGAAGAGTTAGGGGTCCATTACAGGAGGTTCTGTGGCCTGCATTGTGCAGGAAGGAAGTCAGACTAGATGATCATAATGGTCCCTTCTGACCTTAAATTCTATGAGTAAGAGAATTTCCCACCATTTTCTTCCAGTGTGTTTGATAGTAATTTGTGTATAAAGAAATTCACTTATCCCCCTAGTCAGGCAGTCAGTCAATTCCCTTGTTTTGTGTCTTTCACCCAGCAATAAAGGAGAGAATGTTTACTTTTTTCCTCTAAAAAGGAGGATATGACTATAAATCTGGAAATGTTGGCAAGGGGATTCAGGGGCAGGTGTAGTACCTGAAACTAATTTGAACTCATTTTAAAAAATTCACTAGATTTCAAGTTGACCCAGTCTCTTTAAAAGGGTAACACAGTGACTATGTCACAATAAATAAATGGCACGATAGTTTCCTTTATTCTTCCGTTTGCTTATATATCTTTATTTGGTTATGTTCTGATTTCTCTTAAAATAAGTTCATATAGTTTTTTTGTGAAAATGCTGGACACAGAACAAATGTATTCTTATCACCTGTTATATTGATGGAGTCAGATCCTGAAGTCCTTACTCAGTTTCTTCTATCAAAGTTAATAGGAATTTGTCTGTGTAAGGATGTCAGCCAGTCCTTTCTATGTAGTTTATTTCGGCTAGCATACTGTATTACCAAATGTGATTAGCTTCTTGCACAATGAGTGTGCTCAGTAAAAGGATTATTTTTGCTTCAACTGATGTTTCTATCCATGTAACATCCATTTTATCTCATTATGTACATTAGGTGGTGTTGCCAAACACTATTCCAATAAAAACAACGAGAGTTCTGTGGCACTTTAAAGACTAAGAAATTTAATTTTTGTAGGCATAAGCTTTCGTGAGACTCAGCTCACTTTGTCAGATGCAGAGGTAGAATGTTACAGTAAATAGGAAACATAGATATACAAGTGCATAGAGAACAACATATAGTCCTTTATTTAGTTTTCAGAGAATAAAAATGTAAAATGAGACTAGATCATTCTCATCTCTGTAGTTTATTTTATATAATTAGAACAAAACAACATTTTTAAATTGAAAACGGACACCTTTGCTCAAACTGTAAGAGCAGTAACAAACTCTAGGGACTTAGAATAATTTTCCACAGTGACCTCTGATGCAGTAGTCAGTAGTAAACGAAGTGACCCCATCCCCACACCTTCATCCTCATATACTGCATATTAAACCAGTCTGTTTAACAAGGAGCATAATGTCTTCTCCCTTCACTCTCAGTTCAGTTGTAGTTGATCTATTAATTTTAACAGATACCACAATAGCAGCCAGGACTGACTAATAACTTCTCTTTACACTATTCTGTGCTGGTAATCCTGTGGGATGCTCTTGAAATGACAGATTTTAAATTACTAACATAATTCTGCTCTTCAACAGGTAACCCAGGTTCATTATCCTAACAGTGTGTTGAAGTGGCATGGCTTTCTCTGTTACATGGATTGATGATAGATATAGTGTGGGACACAGTGGCCTGATTTGATTTAGTTAAACTAGGATCATTCACAGATGCTGACAGGCTGGACTCCATCCAACTCTATTTCCTATGCTTGTCTTCCAGGCCTGCATATCTGTTTTAACCTACTTCAGTAATACCCTCATGTTTAGAAATGGTCTTATAATCCTATTTTCTTAGTTTCTCATTTTCTAACAGAGAAACAGAGTATTAAAGAACTAGGAAGCTATTTCATTTGAAGCATAAATTAAACCACATTACTGTAGGGCATTTTTACAATTGTTGCTATCAGCTCATCCTTCATTGGTTTGTTTTTCTTTCTTTTCTTTTCTTTTTTTTCCCCCTATATACATAGATAGTACAGTAGTCTTGCAGCATATACTCTGAGGGTTTTTTTACATGCTACACAAACACACAATATCACTTTTTCAAATATAAAGTAAAAATATCAAGATGAGCATTGCTTGGAAATCCTTATGCAGACAGAAAGGTTTTGTGTTGTAGAGAAGAATTGTCGTTTTTCCCAAGATGATCATTGAAAAAAGACGAGTTATCTTCCAAAGAGGGCCTTTTCCATCTGTGACAGTTTAGCTTCAGTTTCTCGGCTTTAGCTCTGTTTTCTTGTTTGCATGTTGGGACAGGACCTTGTTATATTGATTTTTCTTTGAATCTCTAAGTCAGGAGGATTGATTTTAATGGCATAACATTAATTTGCAAAGAATTTCATATATGTATATATACAGTCTCAGTTCATTCAGGTATCATGCATTTAAAGGTGGTTCCATTTTGAGCAGAAACGGGGAAATAAACTCCATTTAACTGAGTATATTGGCTGAAGAGGAGATACTTGGGAGTGAATGCAGCAGCGGGGAAAATAAAGCTGGAAGTAGTTTGAATAAATAGACATTTCTGAGCAGGTCTGTGTGCTGGTGAAAAATTGATCAATAATATCACTAGCAAGGTTTCTCTTTAAAGACTGTGCCGCTAGGAGAGTCTGCAGATGTTACACCTCGGGATAGGACAGATAGGATGACATGTACCGTGGAGGCAGGAGATGGAATAATGCATAGAAAATCTAGGCCAGAGGTTGGATGGTGGGGGGAGAGGGAGGAAAAATCAGTTTGATATTCAGTAAACTTAGTGTTGCTGATTTAAAGACATGTTCATATGGCAATACTGTATATCAACCTCTGTGTAACTTTAAAGCAATGATTTACTTCACCTGCTTCTGCACAATAGGGCTACTGGAAAGATTTTACAATGACTCTGGAATTTACTTTCTATAAACATATAGCTTATAGCATATAACATTTGCCAGGGTCATAAGAAAAGGGAAAAGTCAGAAGAAAGAAAAAATATGGAGAAAATGTATTGGATTTTTTTAACCAGCTGGTTCAGTGACAAATGTTCATTTGACTATACCAATTAACTACAGAAGAGACCTACTCAACTTGGGGACAATCTGATTCAGTTTAGTGACTCTCATGTTCTGTCCATTGAATGCTTTTTTGGTGATTTAAAGGAATCATACACCAATTTCTGATCAAAATAGAAACCAGTTAACATCTTTCAAAGTTGCATTACACAGGAAAGTGTATGTAAGGTAATTGAGAGGGCAACCACTCAGGTAAGAGGCCAATAAAAACGGGGTATTGGAATATGACCTGGTGTTTTTTAAAGTACAAAAAAGATAAGTATTTGGTGAAATTGTGAACTCATTGGCAAAACTCCCATTAGCTTGTGTGGGAAGCTATAAAAATATGGTAGATTAAGAAGGCATCTAAAGGAAGAAAGAAGTGAAAGCAGATACTGAGCATTATAATAAACACTTGAAGGACACCATCAGCTAAATCTCATGTGGATTTTGTTCAGCAGATTTAAATTATATTCTGGAATTCCATTATTGTTTGATTACCAAGGAATTGCCTTTAATTTGAAGCTACTTTATTTTCCTTGTAATCCAAGAAAAATATAGTGAATTGAATAAATAATTTACTTTTGGAAAACAATGTAGAATAAAATATATTTCCTGAGAAACTGTAAATGATTATTCTGCACCAGCTGTCTGCTTTGGAAGCCTCTACTGATAAAGTAAGAAGGTGAGTGTAATAGAGGAAAAAGCAATTAAAATTACAACCATTGACAGTCACCAAAGGATCACCCTGTAATTCAGGGGAGGTAACCCTAGAAAAAAAATGTTTTTTGTTCCATTATTTGTAAATGGGTTGGCATTCCTGTACTATTAGCTATTGGAGATTGTCACCTATGACCATGTTAAACTCTTAAGCATCAAAAGTGCAGTCCTTATTATGGTATATAATTCTTTAAAATGAATGGAAAATTATGCCAAATACCTAAACTGGCACAGTTCTAGACAAGTGTGAAGAATTAACATTTCTTAATACCATCTTTTGTAACCTGATTTGACACACTCATTTCTCTTGCCATATGACTGCTTAGCAGAGAAGGGTTGCTCTGAATTGTTCTGCTGTAACAGATTGTTTTACTGTGTCTGACATCCAGACTGCAGCAAAATGAGAGAGTAAATTTACCAAATCCCAGATGAAAAATTGAGGATCACAGAATGTCTGGTATGCACACACAGTCACTTATATAATGTTTTATTAAGTGTTCCTGAAAAGACGACCAGATAATATGCACAGAACTGGCAATGAAGAGTGTTATAATTTACACAGGTAGTCTGTGCTTGTATCTGACTGTTTGCTATCTGAAATTGTTATAGAGAATGAGCTGTCACCTACAATTCCATCAGAAATCTCTACCTGGATTTGGTACATTCTAGAAAAGAATGATAGGACTGCTTAATATACAAGCATCATACAAGGTCATTCAGTGTAATTATTTTCTTTTAAATTCATCCATAGAAAACTGGTCACACTTCAGGGAGTGGTGTGCAGTTGTTTATACTATGAAATGTAGGTGATTACATAACAGCAGAAAAGATACCTATAATGAGCAGTCTGCTATAATGAATAGGTAAAGTTTTATTTTCTCATCTGAATTGTCAGTTAATAAGTCAGCAATAGACTTTAAATATTTTGGCTCTGAGTTTCGGCTGTGATGGGGCCACTTTGCAATGTATCACCAGGACACAATGGCCCTAAATCCATCTTAGCTGGCCACTGTTGGAGCACCACATTGTAGAGGAACAGGTGTAGTGGCTCATCTATCACCCTTTATCTGACTCCATGTGTTAAGGGTTGATGCTTGGAGAGAGAGAATATAGCCAGGGTATTCTTGGGCCATGACATTCCCTCGCTGCTTTAACAGGGGACAGGTTTGATGCCTGGAATGGGAGGGGAGGGGAGGGGTCGCAAAGATGCCTTCAAGCCATCTTTGAACATGCACTCGCACATTCCTACTGCCCATCCACCATCTCAAACTTTAGATACTTGACAATTTTTCAAACAGAAATATTTAATACAAAATTATAAATCCGTGATACTCAGTTGTACCCAAGGAACAAAGAACAGAAGTGAGTGGGATGGCAGGGGACTGGATATGTGCACATCCCAAAAGGCTGCTAAACCACTTTTGCAGTTCCCTAAGCTTGGAGCTACTAGGCACTGAGGTGATCCCCCTTATCTGGAAGCTAGGAATATTCATATCTGGTGAGGTTCGAGCTGATTCAAATGAATCAGTTCTCCTGCAAGAGAAAAATCCAGTGGTTTTTTTTTTAATAGATAAGTCCCTTTTAAGTGTGGTTATTATAGTGCAAAGATGTGTGTGCATTATTTGGCTATATAAATATGAATGAAATATATTAGCATATTTGAGTCTACATTGTGGATGAGATTTTTAGCAGCAGTGACCATTTGCTTGAAAATGATGCGGCAGGAAATCTGTTCTGGCAAATAGAAAAATAAAGTTGAAGAAGAGGGGAAAAATCTGCATCAGTTTCCTGTACAGTACATAATAAGACATAAATACGCTTTTCCAAGAACAGTATCTGTTAGTAGATTCATGGGAACCGAAAATGCATCAGATTTTCAGGTGCAGTTGCTATTGACATAAGTTTATAGTGTATTCATGGAGCAATTCTTTTAATGATGTCTAATTTTTCACTTGCACTTTTCCACATATAACCAGCTGTAACTTTAATGACAGAATGTTGTCATCTGTATAACTAACTGCACCCAATGATCAGGTAGTTATGATGTCTGAATGCTATCATTTGTGCTTACAATTGATTTTGCCTTCAATTTTCATGTGATTGTGAGTGCAAAGTAGGAGGCTCGATTGAAGCCCTTCAAAACTGTGTGATAGCGTATACAAACACGCCAACACAGCTCCTTTAAGGCAAAGAAATTTAGTACCAAAAGAGTTTCTCTCTCTCTGTGTCTAGGTACATCACCAACATGTTTGAGAAGCTTTCTAAATATTCAGAAATGGAAATGACCATAAAATTATTGTTAATGCACACATCAACATCAAGGTTGAGAATTTTAATATACAAAAAAGTGAGGACATTCTAAAGTAAGGATTTCAGCACAGCTATGTGCTTTTGTCCTTTTGCACATGAATATTATTTTGAAATACTTTTTATGGAACTAATTTTTATGCATCAAGGACAAATATTGCCCCTTCCACAGAGGTTACAGAGGGTCTTGGCTGCTAATGCTGTTCCGTTGCCTATAGAGTGGGGAGAGGGAGGGCTGACAGGATCTGAAGAATCTACAACAGGAGTCTACTACAACCCCTGAGTGATAGACAGCTCATCTCAGTAGAGCTACTTCTTCTTTTAGGGCTCAGCCTTTCAAGGTGCAACCACTCTGTGAGCAGCTGAATGTCCTCTGCTGATCACTGTTGCCAATAGAAGTTGAGAATGCACAGCACTTTGCTATATTTTATGTATGTTGCACAGCACACTATAGCATTGCACAACAGTTATAGAAACATTGAAAATGTGATAAAATTGCAGCTCTTTTCTTTACTGTCTCTGCATGAAGTGTCTTATTTGAATGTGTATTCGTAAGTGAAGTTTAAAAGTAAAAAAGTTTAAAGAAAACTAGTAGACTTTTATATTACTACTTCCATCAAAAAAAAAAAAAAATAGAAAACTATTATTTTGAGCAAGAATTGTACAATGTTAATCTTAACAGAAGCACTTGAAACAGGAGGCTTAATGCTGTTCTGTCAGGTTATTTCTTTATGTTTGAGAAGGTGCCATGTGAGCAGGTCAGGCCACAGGACCATGAACTGAAGCAGAATAGTTTTATTCCACCTGAATTGCTAATAAGACTATGTATGCTACAGTGCAAAAAAGATGCCCTTGAAGCTTTGTGGAAGTTAGTGTCAAAGCCAGTAATAAACCATAAACTAAAATCATTTCATCAAAAATATCTTTCCTTCTTTAAATAAAATAGTGACATGAAACAGTCTGACAAATGGTTTTTAGCAAAGCCAGATACCCTACAGAATAAAAGTAACAGGCTTCAGATTATTTAATTAAAATGATAATCAGGCTCACTGTCCATCAGCGAAGGCATGATACAGGAAAACATTCCATAGCCTCCACCTGGGAAACATTCTGCAGAATGTACCCCCTTCCTCTGATCCTTGGCTCCATAGTTGCAGTGGGAAAACATCATAATTTAAGAACTTTTTTGGTCCTTCTAGAGGATGCACCACATTAGTTCTCTGCACTGGAGGGGTGCCATCTTTTAAATTTTCTCAGCTGGGTACAAGATTGTTGCATCATTACATTGTGATGTTTTGTCCATTGCAATGCAGCCTCATGATGGTGTGTCACAATGTGTTGACATTCTGTTTATTTTAGGCTGTTTAAACTTCCTTTTATAATGCTGGACAGACCCATTAAAACTGGGACAGCCCTATACTTAGTTAGCACCGCTAGTCCAAGAATTTTAATATGCTGTACAAACACCTGGGCCTCAACACTTTTGAGGGAAGTATTGTTATCTCCACTTTACGATACAGAAGTTCAGGCTCAAAGAGGTTAAGTGACTTATCCAAGGTCAGACAGCAAGTAGTAGTATAAGTAGGAATAAGAAACCATACTACCTGACTCCCCATTCTGTATTTTAATCACTAGAACGTGTTTCTACTAGTACAATGTTCACTGCCCTAGAATGCCCTGAGTTTCCAAAACTCAATCCTCATAGAGTCCATAGTTCTATCCATCTCTCTCTTCGGGCAAACAGGTGACTGCAACAGGTATCACAGGATTCCACTGGGTTAAATTAATATGGTGTTCAGTAATCACTCAAATAAACTGATCAATGTTAGTAATGTTAAACAAAAGGAATCCTTCTCCAGAGACTTCAGCCACACAGAAAATACTAAGCAATTTATTTAGCACCGCGTTGGGAAGGCTCAGCAAATGACTTCAAAGTACAATTGCTACAGCAGTTTCTTAAATACACTTCACTCATCAAGATTAGTGTAAACCGGTTTACACTAGATACCAAAAACAGTTCTGTGTCTTGGGGGAAACAATTCCCTATATGGTGGGAAGGGAGGGGGGGGGGGGAAGTGGTCGCAAGGATAAGTGGGGGGTATGTGCAGGAGCATAATGAGGGATGCGTGACGGTAAGGAGGGGTGAGGGGAAGTGGTCTCAACAGATAAGGAAAATATGTTGTGAGGGGCATGAGCATGCATATGTGATGGAGGTCGGGAGCAGTGAGGGGTAGGAGTATGTGATAACATGCAGGAACAGTACCGTGGACTCAAAGCGGCCTGCAAGGCTCTTGCTCCAGGGTTGTGGGGTTCCAGAAACAGAGGAGTTGCCTCAAGCGGGGTATGGGGGTGACCAAACAAGAATGCAAACAAAGCTTTGATTGAAGAAATATTACTTATTTATTTACACAATAGAAGATAAAGCGAGCAAGCATAACTAAAACAAACAAGAAACCAAATAAAGATACATAGGCCTAATATTCTACCGTACATGTGATCCTTTTCCATAGTACACAATTCTATTATCTACTCTCTTGTGCTTACAGACAGATGGTCGTTTGTAAACTTTCAATTATCTTAAAGCAAGTGTACTTTCATACTTTACCAAAAGCGCTTCTTTCCCTAAGCCCTTTGGGCCGAGTCGACTCTAAGAAGTATTAGCCGTCCCTTGGATGCTGCTGGTTTATAGAAGGGCTCAGTGCAGCTACTGAGGATCCCAGCGGGCTGCAGTCCAAAGTGTGACTGACTTTTGGGATTTAAATACCCTCAAGCTGATCAATTTACTTGTTCAGCTTGCCTCATCATGTGACATAATTAGTGGGCATTTCTGCTTAGTCATCATCACTTATGGTCATTTCCAGGTGTCACTCAGCCAAGTGTGGTCAGCTTCGCCCTCTATTTGTGCTGTGCTAGCGTCCAGACAGCCCTTATTAGGTCCTCCCGGCCCCTTCTTTCGCTGTTACATACTTTACTATTCTATCTTAAAGCACAAGCCCATTAGCTATTCTTTTTATATTCTACGATATTATATTATATTGTTTGTGGCCTCCCCGTAAGCTTGAAAATCCTTCACAGCAGGAAGCAACATGTTTTAATGACAGGTCACTTCAATTTTCAGATGAATCACTCAAATCTGAAATTCACTGTCATATAGTATTGCATCATGGAAACATCTAAGAGGAAATCATGGGAGAGCTAAAGATTCAATGAAGCCCAAGTATTCTTTTTTTCAGATTGGATTAAGGAACATCAACCTAATTTTTCAAAAATTACTTCGTTCTGTGTGCTTCAATTTCTGGGGTGCACAACACGAGAGGCCTTAAAGGAGCCTGATTTTCAGAGAATGAGTGCTCAAAACTTTCGGAAATTGGACACCTTTAAAGTGCCTAAAGTTGGGCACCCAAAAAAAAAACAACCCAAAGAAAACCAAGATGAACACCCACCAAGGTGGGTGAGGTAATATCTTTACAGGACCAACTTCTGTTGGTGAGAGAGAACTTTTCAAGCCATATAGAGCTGCTCTTCAGGTCTTCAGGAGAGTTGCACAGCAAAATGCAAGGTGGAATAGATTGTTTAGCATAAGTAGTTACAATATGTGCTAAGGGACCATTCAAGGTAGAGTGACCCATTAACACTTCTGCTGTCATAGGACAAAATGAGGGAGCTAGTGTAATTCTTGTAATAGCATTTTTATAATGCACCATAAATCCAGTTCCAGAGGGGTAGCCGTGTTAGTCTGTATACAGCAAAAACAACGAGAGTCCTGTAGCACTTTAAAGACTAACAAACTTAATTTCTGCAGTCATAAGCTTTTGTGGGCTGCAACCCACTTCGTCAGATGCCTCATCAGATGCATCTGACGAAGTGGGTTGCAGCCCACGAAAGCTTATGCTTGCAGAAATTAAATTTGTTAATCTTTAAAGTGCTACAGGACTCTCGTTGTTTTTGCCATAAATCCAATGTCTCTGTTCAGTCTATGATTTTTGGTGTCTAGCAGAGTAATGAATTTAAGCTCCCAGGCTCATCCAATAAAAGATATTACCTTACCCACCTTGTCACTCTAATATCCTGGGACTGACATGGCAACAACTACATGGCATACAACCCAAGATCAGTAGTCACTAAAGAAAATTTAGGCCACAGGATTTGCCATATTGGACTAGCTATATATGTAGTATTTAGCCTCTGACAGTGGCCAATACTTAATTCTCCATAAAAGGGAACCCATTCCTACACAGTACCCCTAAGCCAAATCTGTAATGTTATATATAATGGAGGAAACCCTTATCAACTCCTATGGTAACCAGCTTATGCCCTGTAGTGTGGAATTTGATTCAGCATGCTAAGGTAAGAGTAAATTACATATATTATTTATAAAGTTTATTCAGCTTTTAAAAAGCTATTAAAAGCCATACTTCTTCCTTAAAGATGGATGAATGCAGAAAAATGTTTGCAGCAACTATTGACTCAAATTTTTTGATTTAATTCATTTTCTTTGCCTTGCTTCCTATCCTTTTGAATTTAATTTCTGTGAATATATGTGTTCAAGTGTACTTTCTGGGGACACCGACTTAAAAGGCTGCAATATCAGGTTGCTTATTTTGGTACCCAAGTGGGAGTGAGCTCTTTGAAAAATCTGGTCTTTAGTGTCCAATGTCCTCTGCCTTTGTTTTTGTGTTATCAATAACCCCAAGCTCTGACAGGTTTTAACCAAATACTATAATGTTAAAAGAGAACACCTGTGCAATCCCATTGAAGTCAGTGCTTTGCACAGGCAAAACTGAGAAATGTCTCAAGTTCTAGAAATACTCAGAAATGATCCTTGTTTTCCCAAGACTGAAGCTTGATTGGGATTCTTTCTCAGTAGGAATTAAGGAGAAGAGCACGCTGTAATTAATTAGAGGATGTTTCCCTTCTCTGTCTTTCAAGTCAATAACAAATAGTCATTTGAGGCGAACTGGAAGAAGGAAAGGATTGATTTTGATTTTTGTGTTTGTTTCTGGTAAGCCATAACCAGATCAATTACACTGCAAAAGACTGTTCTAGTACAGTTCCTGTCAGGGGGGGAAGTGTCTATGGACTTTTACTTTAGATGCTATTTATATTAGTCAATATGTTTAAAAAAATTTAAGTTCTGTTCCATCATAAGTTATCTTCAGACCTGAATGCAAATGAATGTTACATCTTAAAGTTCAAGAAGAATAATATGCAGTTGTCTGGAAGACTTTAAGAACATGCTGTTCATTTCACTTTGAATTTGGCCTCAGCAAAAAGAAAAGGACCTGCAGCCATACCATCTCAAGTGGTGATCTTGTCAGATTTCATGAGTCAAGCAGGGCGGAACCTAATTATTAGTCCGTTGGGAAAGGAAAGCTTAGGGTGCTTCTGAAATGGCAATTGGTGATTCTGAGTTGGTGTACTGAACCAATACTCAGTGTAATATTAGATGGCACTGTTGGAGATGTTGCCATTCAGATGAGATGTAAAATTAAGATCCTGATCGCTCATAATCATTGAAGAACAACATGTAGTCTTTGCAAGGTATTCTGGGTAAACCTCCACTTTTCCCTAAATTCTCCTTACAGTTTCAATTGGATAAGTATTTGTCATCATAGACTATCTATCATGTATTCCAATATTACTGTGCTTTTGGTCATATACAAACCCAAAAGTAATGGTATTTTCAAGGGAGAGATGAAGTAGTTTTTGCATAGATTCTGGTATTATATATATGTAAAATACTTTGGGAACCTTCAAGATGAAAGACAAATGTAAATTATTCTTTTCATGAGTTCACAGAATTAAAATATAAATACTAGAGTCAAGAGATGTAATTTTCTCCAAGGAACTGAGCATATTTTTTATAATGTCACCTTACAAAATTAGATCTCACAAAAATATGAAAATTAGTCACATACTTATAATCATAGAATCATAGTGTTGGAAGGGAGCTCAGGAGGTCATCTAGTCCAACCCCCTGCTCAAAGCAGGACTAACCAGGACTAATTTCAGCTAAATAATCCCAGCCAGGGCTTTGTCAAGCTGCAGTTTAAAAACCTCCAAAGATGGAGATTTCACCACCTCCATAGGTAACCCATTCCAGTGCATCCCCACCCTCTTAGTGAAAAACTTTTTCCTAATGTCCAACCTAGACCTCCCCCACTGCAACTTGAGACCGTTGCTCCTTGCTCTTTCATCTGCCATCACTGAGAACAGCCTAGTTCCATCCCCCCTGGAACCTCCTTTCAGGTAGTTAAAGGCTGCTATCAAATCCCCCCTCATTCTTCTCTTCTGCAGACTAAACAAGCCTAGCTCCCTCAGCCTTTCCTCATAAGTCCTGTGCTCCAGCCCCCTAATCATTTTTGTTGCCCTCCGCTGTACTCTCTCCAACTTGTCCACATACTTTTTGTAGTGGGGGGCCCAAAACTGGACACAATACTCTAAATGCGGCCTCACCAATGCCGAATAGAGGGGAATAATCACTTCCCTCAATCTGCTGGCAATGCTCCTATTAATGCAACCCAATATGCTATTAGCCTTCTTGTGAACAAGGGCACACTGCTGACTCATATCCAGCTTCTTATCCACTGTTACCCCCAGGTCCTTTTCTGCAGAACTGCTGCCTAGCTCATCGGTCCCCAGTCTGTAACTGTGTATGGGATTCTTCCGTCCTAAGTGCAGGACTCTACACTTGTCCTTGTTGAACCTCATCAGATTTCTTTTGGCCCAATCCTCCAGTTTGTTTAGGTCCTTCCGTATCCTATCCCTACGTTGCAGGGTATCTACCACTCCCCCCAGCTTAGTGTCATCTGCAAACTTGCTGAGGGTGCAATCTACCCCATCCTCCAGATCATTAATGAAGATGTTGACCAAAACCAGCCCTAGGACAGACCCCTGGGGCACCCCGCTTGTGACCGGCTGCCAGCTAGACATGGAGCCATTGATCACTACTTGTTGAGCCCTATGCTCTAGCCATTTCTCCATCCATTTTATAGTCCATTCATCCAAGCCATACTTCTTTAACTTGCTGATAAGAATACTTATGAGGCCTACATTAAATTAAAATTGCTACCAGAATGTAAGAATTTATTTTAAATCTTTGCGGCAGTCACAGAAAACCACATATAATTAAACTTACTGAAACCAGATCTCTCATTTCCCACACTTCATATATGAATCTAGGTACCCAAACTGAAAGAAATACATAAGATATTGAGCTAATCACTCCCCGAATCAGGATAACGCAAGCTCTAATCTTTAACAAATGATTATCTACCCAACGATTATCTGCAGAAGAAAGAATAGAAAAAGACACAATGACCTGTCAGTAAGACAAAAATGAAATTGTCCTACAGAGTACTAACTAAAGTTTGACAAGAACACATTATATGCCAGTCAAACAAATGAACCCAAATAACTATCCGACAAGTGCCTAACAGCAAATGTATTGGTACATTCTTGATGTACCAAACTATGTATAGGATATCCCTGTGAGCACACTATAGGTATGTTCAAGCCACCGAGATCAGACCCTGATCTTAAATTTCCTCAGATTAGAGGACATTTAGCTCAAGATTTTTGATTTAGTTCATAAAAGTGATTGGATTAGCTGTATAGGTCAGATGTGGATGTAGATTTCCTCAGTTTGGTCATTTTTATCAACACTGATAGTGCATGCTTGTATATTATATGTGAACATAAATAGTTTAAAAGTGTGGGGGGAACTGAAATGAATTATATTATTAATTAAGGTTTTATAATAAAAAATTAAAATGACAAGAGCCAGTGGAAAATTTCAATTGCCAACACTCTTGCAAGCATAGTTATCATACCACAAGTTTTAAAGAGACTATATAATGTATAAGAAATTATATATATTATAACATCTCTTCTTGTGCGTATATATTTGATTGTTTTTGTTTTATTTGGATTTTTGCTAGAGCAGCTTTTTTAGGATTTTGCTTTAAAAGCTATTGCACTTTCCAGACATTCTAGGAAACTCTCAAATGTTTTATTATGTTTTTGATGTGTTGTTGTAAATGCAAGAATGTCATCATTATAGTTCTGAGCATTATTCACAGGACTGATTCATTTGTCTGAAAACACTTCTGAATTTGAGGAAATTTCAAATCACAATCTCTAGCATGGTAGGATGAGATCAGTGGGAAAAGTGATTGTATCTAGCCTAGATTAAGGCATATAGTTTGACTTGATAAAATTTAAGGCCCTTTGTTTTTTTAGACGTATGTAGCTCTTTTAAGGTGCGGTATACTCTCTCTGGAGTTTTTGAATGCAACAATTTAATTTATTCTTTTACATTTGGATAACGTGCCCACACTGCTGCATGTCACATATTTGTCTTTTTGAGTAATGCTACAGTTATATAATGCTACGGTTGAAAGTAACCATGTTAGGTCCATGTACTTACTCAAAGATTAATTGCCCTGTTAGTTTGAATGGTTCCTTTTCCGGTAGTTCTCTGATGTGCTAGGGAACTCTTTGCTCTTGGGCTTCTGGTGTAAATATCCCAACTGTAAGCCTGGCAATTCTTTATTTTACCAATAAATATGACAGCATATTCTGCTAGTACCCTCTTAATGCTGTTATCCACTTTTGGGGTGGAAAGGGCTAATTGTTGGATGCCAAGTAATTTTATTTTAAACAGTGCTAAAAATATTTAGTGCTGAGAAACCAGAAATGTTAGGTCAGGTCTTACTAATCATTTCTTATACTGTTGTTTATTAATAACTATACAGTTTGTAATTGGGCAAAATAATCAATCTCAAATAAATCTTATGAAATTGAAGAAAATATTTAAATAGGTTACTTAGAAGAAGCCATTTAAGGAGCTGTCTTAAAATAGGTCAATTACAAATAATAAAAATATTAAATCCCACTGTATTGTAGTTTACCAATGATTAGCCTCCGTCTCCTCTCCAGGAATACATGGTCTAACCATTTGGTGATTAACAGGAAAATAGTTTGTTACAACAGCATTTCCATATTCCAATGAAATTATTACAAAAGTTTTTACATCTCATCTCTTAGAATCATAGAATCATAGAATATTAGAGTTGGAAGGGACCTCAGGAGGTCATCTAGTCCAAACCCCTGCTCAAAGCAGGACTAACCTCAGCTATATCGTCCCAGCCAGGGTTTTGTCAAGCCGCAGCTTAAAAACCTCTAAAGATGGAGATTCCACCACCTCCCTAGGTAACCCATTCCAGCACTTCACCACCTTCCTAGTGAAAAACTTTTTCCTAATGTCCAACCTAGACCTCCCCCACTGCAACTTGAGACCGTTGCTCCTTGTTCTGTCATCTGCAACCACCGAGAACAGCCTAGCCCCATCCTCCCTGGAACCCCCTTTCAGGTAGTTAAAGGCTGCTATCAAATCCCCCCCTCATTCTTCTCTTCTGCAGACTAAACAAGCCCAGTTCCCTTAGCCTCTCCTCATAAGTCCTGTGCTCCAGCCCCCTAATCATTTTTGTTGCCCTCCGCTGTACTCTCTCCAACTTGTCCACATCCTTTTTGTAGTGGGGGGCCCAAAACTGGACACAATACTCTAAATGCGGCCTCACCAATGCCGAATAGAGGGGAATACTCACTTCCCGCATCCTGCTGGCAATGCCCCTCCTAATGCAGCCCAATATGCTATTAGACTTCTTGACAACCAGGGCACACTGCTGACTCATATCCAGCTTTTTATCCACTGTTACCCCCAGGTTCTTTTCTGCAGAACTGCTGCCTAGCTCATCGATCCCCAGTCTCTTGGTAATGTCTTGGTTAACTTTCTGTCACCAATCCATGTTGAAATTCTGGAGAGGTTTTCCTTCTGTTGATTTCTTCTTGGGTATTCTCTGTTCTTACATTTGCATAGTAGCTTGCTTGTAGAGCTGAATAACAGGATGAGTTCTGGAGTACTCACTTCTGAGGGGGTTTTTTTATACTCCCTATTTCCATGAAATTAGGAAAACACATTTTTCAGGTTTGATTTAGATTCAAGATTGGTTGCTGTCATCTTTTCTTTGACTTCATGCTATTGGGGTTTGGTTTAGGTGATCTCTTCTGCTTCTGAATATGCTATTTAATTAATATGGAAGAATTCTAATTGCCTTTGTTCTTGTGGCTGGAAAATACCAGATAAACTCAAACTTTAAAAGAATGACTTTCTCTTTTTATTCAGTTCATTTTCTGAGATATTCCTTCAATTTTAATAGTGTTCAACATGAAATGGAATTCTGTTTTCAAAAGTCCAAACACTGCTACCCTTAATTTAAAAGACTGTAGTTTTTAAAATCTTTTAATATTAAGTAATTATTAATGTCTTTAGTTTAAATAGTTATTAAAGAAGTTGTTGATTCTACATGATAATTTTTAGAAAGTTGATTCTTCTTGTTTTCCTCAGTTGGGAGAGAGAATTCGTTGAGCATGGCTAGTAATTAATTTTTTTCCCGGTAATATAAATGTTCTGTAGTTACATAGCTGCTTGTGTTAGTAAACAGTTTAGCAAGGTTGGCCTTACTTATTTTTGAAAATTATCCACCTTATCTTCACCTGATGTGTCTTGATCAGACTTGGTCAGTCTCTGTACAATAACCTTTTTTGAAATTTATTTTTGTTTATCTGTGTATAGTGTAAAACTCTAGATTTTGAAGGTTTGTGATGATGTGAAGTGTCATTTGGTTTCTTACTTTGACACTCCAATGCAAATTAATCTCTCCACAAATGCCACAGGTTTTCTGTTTTGTGGGAGATTCTCTTTTCTGAGGATATGGTTGACTACACTTACATTTTCTGACTGGATGACTTGTCTTTTCAGGTTATGTGTACTTTGTTGCACACTTGCAGCTTTTATTTATTTATTTATTTATTTTTAGAACTGTAGATGAAACACTTTCAGTTCTCCACTAAGTAGCAAGAGATTCATGAAAGAGATTTTAGTCTTTGACTTCATATTTTATTTGTGTTGGAGATTTATTTATTGCTTCAGGTTGCCATTTTATTCATGAGATTTGAATATTTTGGCTAGTGTCCCCAGGTGTTTAATGTTCATCTGTTGATTGAGCATTGTGTTGCTTTGTGGACATATGTTGAGTATTATGAATGGCATTGTGGTGTAAAATATTTGGCGAGTTCTTTTCCACATTGAGCATATGTACTATATGTGTTTTCTGGCATTTATTGATTTGGACTTATTTCCATCATATATACTTCCTGTCACTGTAGTCCTATGTTTAATAGCTGCAAACTCTGGTTTTTACTGTCCATGATATTTTTGGTGGTGTCAGTGGCTTCTAAATACTGATCATATTTTCTGTGCCATTTGCATCATAATTAATCTCTCTTTGGTGCATCCACATGAGTAAATGGTGGTATTGTACTTGGGGATTGTAATTTCTGGTTTCTGCTTTTTCTCATTTTCAGTGTTTATTTCTGGCTGCTTTAGTGTCTTCTAACTTTTCAGGCAAATAAATTATTTTCTGTAGTACTTTGCAAGCTCTTCAGTTCAGGGGCCATCTTTTTGTTTTGCCTTGCACAGCGGGGCCCTAATCCACGATTGAGGACCTTAGGTGCTAACCCAGCACATACAATTCCAATATAATAATTGTTTATATCTTCACAAAGATGAGTAGAAATCAGTTGTTTGTTAGAAATAGACTAACACAAGTGGTTTTAAACAAATACTCCTAAGAGCTTTTTGAAACAATGGCATTTATTGTTTGCATTCTTCATTTCTGCACTGTTTGTGGAATAAGTGTCTGCTTACTTTACTGCTGCTAGTTCATCCTAAAAGTGGAACACGCAGCATGGACAGAAGCAATATAAATTTTAATTTACAGAAGATAATGTGATCAGAAATTGAATTCCATTGACAGTCCTGTTAAAGGAACCTTACCATTTTCTGTTTATTTTCCTACCACGTCTGTACTTTTTAAAACCAATTTTAAAAAAAATCATAGCTTTTGTTTTTGTTGGTTGTTTTTAGTTTAATCAAAGGACTCCCTAGCTGTAAATCACATTTACAACAACTGAATACCATATTTTGATCTGATGTGTTATCAGTAAATGTTCAGTGTATTTGCAATATTATCACTTCTGGTCAAGACCACATGACGGCAGTTACCTTTTATTCTTTTCTAGGAGTACATCTGGTGAAATAGTATAAAAATATTTCACAAGCACTTATTCCCATTTCAAAATGAATTATCTTCTACTGTGTTCACAATCTATTTTTGGTTCTTTTTCATGAATGTCCTAGTAACCTTATTACTGACAGGAGTGTTTCACAGAAATATAAAATTTTAATTAATATTGGAGAATATTGACTAAAGACCATTTTGAATTAATACATGCAAGTATTCACACAATCAAAAAGTGATGCTGTATTGTTCTCTTTGTAGTTAGTCTTGTCCATGTGCTGTCTCTGACCGTAGGGTCAGAACTGTAATGTGTGTGTGGGGGTGTGTGATTTCACCTTGTTAATTTCCCATTAACTTCAATGGGAATTGCACCCTCTTACAAGAAGGTGGAATACAAGCCATTCATTAGGCTTTTCATAAACAGTCCACACTCTATGCCTATGCTGTGACTTTCCTTCAAATTCGTTTGTGCTTTATTCCATGTGGTCAAAGAGCTTGGGATTGATGCTCTACTGCCTGGCCCCCTGTATGCTCATTTGCATGTGTGCAAAGTGTGAATAAACTGTTAATAAACTAGAATGGTAAGGCCTGAGTCTAAGCCGTGATTAAAAATCCAGGTCACAGTGATCTTTGCCTACAATGCACAAGTATAAATGATTACCCCGGGATCAAGGCAGTGGAGAAACATGTCTCCTGCATTTTGAATGAGAGTAACCCAGGCAGCACCAAGGATTTGTTTGTTTGTGAACATACTGCAGGGTTTGGTTCACAAATTAATCAAAGTGATCCTTGGACGCTTGAGTTTGAAAATCCTGGGGAGCATCCTATTCCCCTAATCTACTCCCCTACTCCTAAACCTCAAGACACCCTTTTCAATATAACTTGTATTACATGTCTTTCTGTGGGCACTGGGTGGTCACTCCTAGCAGAGTCTCTTCAGGTCTTGATTGCTGTCATATTTGTTCAATATTGGAAGTGCCATGCACAAACATTATTTTTCCTTCCTATCTCTTCATTTTTTTATATGACTTCATATATGTATTATTTTATATTCATATATAATTGGATTATTTTTTGCTTTTGTATATAATGCAAAATAATATATAATAAAAAGATGTATTGAAAAAGCAGTGAACTTCTCCTGTGTACCTGTGACCCATTATGAAATTATTTAGCATTTTGAATACACTGTGCTTTGTAATAGGCTGTTAGCGATGACCCATGCTAATAATATCCAGTACATCCTGCCTTTCAGCCTCGCTTATTTTTGAATTTCCAGTTTATGCTAACATTAAAACACTCTAGGCATTGCATTTTGAGGGGATTATTGTACTTCTCAGGTGGCTAAATCCACTTGGCTTTCTGCTACATGTCTTATATCACCACCAGAGGCATGCAATAATTTTCCACAAAACGCATTTCTGTCTTGTTTTATTATTTAATGTTCCATTAAACATTGAGCATATGTCCCAGAAAAATACCTAATGATTCATGCCTGGAAACTTACATTTTACATTTTGCAAGTACTGGAGCAATCAACTAGTGGCAGTGGTCCTCTTGACCTGCTGCTCACAAACGGGGAAGATTTGGTAGGGGAAGTAGAAGTGGGTGGCAGTGGCAGCAGTGACCATGAGATGGCAGCATTCAGGATGACAAAAGGAAGACAGGAGAACAGCAGGATATGGACCATGGACTTCAGAAATGCGAACTTTGACTCCCTCAGGGAGCTGATGGGCAGGATCCCCTGGCAGGCTAATATGAGGGGGAAAGGAATCCAAGAGAGCTGGCTGTATTTTAAAGAAACCTTATTGAGGGCCCAGGAACAAACCATCCCAATGTGCAGAAAGAATAGCAAATATGGTAGGTGCCCCGCTTGGCTTAACAAAAAAGTCTTTGGTGAGCTTAAACACAAAAAAGAAGCTTACAAGAAGTGGAAGCTTGGTCAGATGACTAGGGAGGATTATAAAAATACAGCTCGAGCATGAAGGATTGAAATCAGGAAGGCCAAAGCGCAATTGGAGTTGCAGCTAGCAAGGCACGCGAAAGGGAAGAAGAAGCGTTTCTACAGGTATGTTACCAACAAGAGGAAGATTAGGGAAAGTGTGGGCCCCTTAGAGAATGGGGGAGGCAACCTAGTGACAGAGGATGTGGAGAAAGCTGAGGTACTCAATGCCTTTTTTGCCTCTGTCTTTACAGACAAGGTCAGCTCCCAGACTACTGCACTGGGAGGCACAGAATGGGAAGGAGGCGAACATCCTGCAGTGCTAAAGGAACGGGTCCAAGACTATTTAGAAAGATTGAACATACACAAGTCTATGGGGCCAGATGCAATGCATCCGAGGGTGCTGAGGGAGTTGGCTGATGTGATTTCAGAGCCATTGGCTATCATCTTTGAAAGCTTGTGGCAACTGGGGGAGGTCCCCAATGCCTGGAAAAAAGCAAATATAGTGCCCATCTTCAAGAAAGGGAAGAAGGAGGATCCAGGGAACTACAGACCAGTCAACCTCACCTCAATCCCTGGAAAAATCGTGGAGCAGGTCCTCAAGGAATCCATTTTAAGGCACTTAGAAGAGAGGAAGGTGATCAGGAACAGTCAACATGGATTCACCAAGGGAAAGTCATGCCTGACCCACCTGATTGCTTTCTATGAAGAGGTGACTGGCTCTGTGGATGTGGGGAAAGCGGTGGACATGATATACCTTGACTTTAGCAAAGCTTTTGATACAGTCTCCCACAGTATTCTTATCAGCAAGTTAAAGTGTATAGGTTGGATGAATGGACTATAAAATAGATAGACAGCTGGCTAGATCATGGGGCTCAACAGGTAGTGAACAATGGTTCCATGTCCAGCTGACAGCCGGTCATAAGCGGAGTGCCCCAGGGGTCGGTCCTGGAGCCGGTTTTGGTCAACATCTTCATTAATGAACTGGAGGATGGGGTAGATTGCACCTTCAGCAAGTTTGCAGATGACACTAAGCTAGGGGGAATGGTAGATACCCTGGAAAGTAGGGATAGAATACAGAGTGACCTAGACAAATTGGAGGATTGGGCCAAAAGAAATCTGATGAGGTCCAACAAGGACAAGTGCAGAGTCCTGCACTTAGGACGGAAGAATCCCATGCACAGCTACAGACTGGGGACCGACGAGCTAGGCAGCAGTTCTGCAGAAAAGGACCTGGGGGTAACAGTGGATAAGAAGCTGGATATGAGTCAGCAGTGTGCCCTTGTTCACAAGAAGGCTAATAGCACATTGGGCTGCATTAGCAGGAGCATTGCCAGCAGATTGAGGGAAGTGATTATTCCCCTCTATTCGGCATTGGTGAGGCCACATTTGGAGTATTGTGTCCAGTTTTGTTCCTTTCACTGCAAAAAGGATGTGGAGAAGTTGGAGAGAGTCCAGTGGAGGGCAACAAAATGATTAGGGGGCCAGAATACAAGACTTATGAGGAGAGGCTGAGGGAGCTAGGCTTTAGTCTGCAAAAGAGAAGAATGAGAGGGGATTTGATAGCAGCCTTAAACTACCTGAAAGGGGGTTCCAAGGAGGATGGAGCTAGGCTGTTCTCAATGGTAGTAGATGACAGAACAAGGAGCAATGGTCTCAAGTTGAAGTGGGGGAGGTCTAGGTTGGATATGAGGAAAAAGTTTTACTAGGAGTGTGGTGAAGCACTGGAATGGGTTACCTATGGAGGTGGTGGAATCTCCATCCTTATTGGTTTTTAAGCTGCAGCTTGACAAAGCCCTGGCTGGGATGATTTAGCTGAGCTTAGTCCTGCTTTGATCAGAGTGTTGGACTAGATGACCTCTTGAGGTCCCTTCCAACTCTAATCTGCTATGATTCTATAACACTCTCCCTTTCTTTGTGTCATTGGCAAACTTTGTTGCTGATGATTTTATATTTTCTTTCAGATCATAGATAAAAAATGTTAACTAGTGCCAGTACCTCACTAGAAAGACACCTGCTCAGTGATGATTGTGCATTTTGAGTCAAAGCTGCTGTGAATCCTTTGCCTCTGTGTTGAGGAAGTTGTGTGCCACTCCACCAATGCCCTAAAGCTAGCTTACCTGGCCACTGGAGGATTCTCCCTATTACAAATGCCTTAGGCAGCACAGAACTGCCATAATGACTCCTTCCCCATCCCACATTCCCTGCAGCCAGCATGGTGTGTGTGGGGGTAGGTAGAAAGGGGTCTTAGCCTGGAGCATCCCAGAGCCCTGATGATCCCCGGCTGTGGTGACAATCCTTTGCTCCCATAAGCAGCCAATGCATGTTAGAGCAGCCCTCAAGGAGCAGCCAAGAGCAGAATGCCCCATCTGAAATTCACCTTTGCATTCATTCTCTTTTTCTACAGCTGTGCCCAGCACTCCTTAGCCACAGATGAGCCACATCTCTGTGCCAATATAATTGTTTACTAAGTTCCAGTCAGTTTCATCTGTTCAGCCCCACTGACGCATTTTGCAGAGGTGTGGGTAATAGCACAAACTGAAAACAACAGGATTGGCAGTGTAGCCAAAGGACTAATTTGGCCTGCAGAACATTTATTGCTGTGATGATGCAATACAATGAACCCAGGTTGAGTCACAGCACCCAGTGTTGAGTTTTCAAGGTCAGAAGCTAGCAAAGCATCTTTTTACTTGTAAACTGAGCACATTTGATCTGGAAATCATTGAGATAACCAACCTTGCACTCCACAATCCTATTTTTAGAGCCACTTTTCAGACAAAACTGTATTTTAAAAGCCAGTGCTCCATTGTCAAAGTGGATATGCCCAAGCCAATGGGCAGCACTCGGGCACACTATTGCTGGTAAATTAGGAAACATTGAAGTAGTTAATGATTTTTTTCCTCTTCTTTCTGTATCCTCCTTAATTTATTATACCAGGGTTGATCCTGAGGTTTGGGCTTCTGTCATTTAGGTGACTTGTTGCTTTCTAGAACAAACAACACAGGAATCCTTTTTACTGGTGAAAGAATCAAACCTAGAAAATGACAACTTTGAATAGGTAGCTTTAAAATAGTAGTTGACCATTTTCATCCTGGAAATGTTTCTTTAATTCAGAATTGCATATGTGTATTTCTGTTGTTCTTTTGGGTCAGAGTAAAGGTCAAAGGTTTGTAGATTCTTTCGCCAGAGTTTTTGGTATAATTAAAAACCAATAATGGTTACCAAAAACAATAGTTATGTTAATAAGACTCAGCTGATGTCATAAACCACAGAAATGTGACCTAAGACATTTTATAAGTGTCAGCATAACCTTAATAAGAGAATTATTGCACTGCAGGCATCTCCTTAAGTGTGTCTAATAACTTACTTATTATTTACTTTGACATTTAAAAATACTCATGAAGAACAAAGATTTCAAAATATAAATACATAAATACAAATCAATCAGCATGGTAGGGACTGGAATATTCTCTCATATAGCTAAATTTATTATTCTACCCTGCATACTCCTTACATCTCTCTTGTATTATTTGCAGGACTGAGACAAGCGGATCTAGGCCCACTGGGGTTTCTCGCCCTCCTCAGGTGGCAGCAGGTCCTAACACTTGGTGTTTGGGTGGGACATGAGGGTGACAAAGGGCATGGTGGGATGCATGAGTGTGTACAGACATTCTCGGGTGCAATTTGGAGGTGGACTGACTGAATGTCGTGCAGCCAAATCAGGCTATGTCTACACTGCAGCACTAATTCGAATTAGCTTAATTATCTTAATTCGAATTACAGAAAGAGATTTATAGAAAGCACTGCAGACTGTCCACACTACAGTGTTTGTGCTGGTTTCTTGCATCCACACTGGCCAGCCTTAATTTGAATTGGAAAGCAGTGCAATGTGGGAAGCTATCCCACAGTGCAACTAACCATAGAGGCTGTTGTGACGAGTGTCATCATCCCAGGATGCAGCGCTGCTTCCCACACCCTCTTCCCCCACCCCCAAACAAACAGGAAAAGGATTTTCATGCTGTTTTTTTACTCCCCCGATCACCATTGCTGCAGGCACATGGAGCCAGCTGAACTATGCTCTCATTTTGACTGTGACAAATACATCACAGCTTATCCTGGATCACTTTAGAACTGTATGCTGTTTGCCTTTTATGCTCCCCCTATCATCCCCTGTATATTGCTTGCCTTTGATTTTGATTCTACAGGTGTCTGTAAAATGTAAGATAAATAACAAGGGAGTCAGTTAGTATATTAATACAGTGATACAAATGTTTCCATTTCACTGATGGAAAGCATGATATATGGTATCCATATGTAGCACCATGAATAAACTCTTAAGAAAGTATCAATTTCCATGATTGGCCACTGAAACAATGTAGCAAATGATTTCCTCTCACTGCTGGCATTTAAAACACATTCACCACGTGGGGAGGGGGGTGGGTGGTGAAATCTTTCAAAGGGACAAACTTAAAGGGCTAAACTTTCAAAGGGACAAATCTTAAAGGGACAAACTGCAAAGGGTTTGCTGGGCATTTGAAATGCATTCACCATGCGGGGAGGGGGGTAGTGAAATCTTTCAAACCCTTAAAGAGACAAACTGCAAAGGGCTTGTTGTGTTGGGGGGGGGGGGGGGTGATCACAGCTTGGATTTTAAACCCATTCACCGCAGGAAATGAAGATTTAAATCTTCCGGGGGTTACTTTGGGGGAGAGTACTGAAATGGGGCATCATGGGATACAGTCTGGAGGCCAATTAATTCGAATTAAGTCCCATTGCATCCACACTCACACTAATGCGAATTAACTGAAGCGCTTAGGTGCTAATCCACTTGCAGAGGTGGTTTTATTAATTTGATTTTAAAGGCTCCTTAATTCGAATTAACAATGCACAAGTGTAGCACGGAAGTAATTAATTCGAATTAAGGTACTTTAATTCGAATTAAACTACCAGTGTAGACCAGGCCTCAGGTAGCGTGTCAGAAGTGGCCAGGGAGACTCACAGGTCAGAGGCCTGATGATGAGTTCTGGAGGGCCAGAGAAGAGGGATGGGTGAGGAGCACCTTCTGAAAGGACCTGCTTGAGGAAAGTGAGAGAAGCAGGAGGCAAGGCTTCCCTCACCTCCTGGGTGGGTGCACCCAGTCCATCTGATCATAGTCCAAGAGGTCTGTAAGTCTGGTGGTACCAGCCAGGACCATCCTCTGGCACACCAAGGGTTACCTCTCTCTAGTGCTGCCAGGGCAGGACACTATACAAGCATATCCCACTGCAGGCATGGTAGTAAGCAGATAAGTCTTCTAACTGAACTATCTCCTGTGGATGCCTCTGTGAAGGGAGGGAAAGCCCTACCCCAAACTATATCTTGTTCCCACTTTCACCAGCAACTGGTTGCACTGCTGACCAATTAAAAATGAAGGTAACTTTTAAAGCATGTGAAGATCGATTTCCCCACCTGTGACTATGCAGTTGAATTACAAATCCCCATTGCTAGAGAGGCTCCTGTCTAGGAATGGCCCCTCCAATGGAGCACAATAGGGTAAGGGACAAGAAGGCATAGCATGGTGGTAGTAGGGTCAAGACAATTGTACCCATATTGTTGAAGTTTAGTGTGCATGTGTAACAGAAAAATACGAAGAGCCAATATGCAATTAATAAAAAAGTTATGAGATTTAGAATTCAGTAAGAAAGATGGGAGTAAAGCCTTCCACCCTAATTATTCAGTTTCACTGGTTGGTTATGGGTGTGGTCATAACTGCAACTGAGGAGTTCAATGGGAGCTGTGCTCTGATCCTGTAAAGTGCCGTAAAATGCTAATTACTCTGAAAACTCAGGCCTGAAGCTTCTCAGCTTGGGAACTCAAATTAGTGAAAGTTTTTTACTTTAAAATTTGTGTCTCAGTTCACCATTTGCAGAATAAGAGTATTAATACCACCTCACCTCTTATGGAAAATAAACTCATTAATGTTTATAAAGAACTAAGATACTATGTTGAAAGCACCACAGAAAATGTTACAAGGAAATTGAAATTTCTGTATTCAGTGCAGGTGTTGAGCAGTATGCAGTAAATGAAGCACAGGGCCACATATTGAATGATGAGGACAAAAATAAATATTGAATAGCCACCCATTCAAAAGCCACCATCCATCCAGTGCACTGAATCCATCCTGTGCAACTGTGCTGCTGCAGTGCTGTATGTGTAGACATGCCCTGAGCAACGACTGTTAGAACATCTCTCTCAAAACTGTGTGAACATGCTGTACCAAATGTACACATACAGACAGCATTTCTCCTTCTTTCCTCAACAACCTAGTAGCACTTGCAAACAGCAGTGCCTGGCTGAGGAGCAGAGCTGTGTCCATGTACCTTGTATGTATCTCAAAGTGCTTATAGTAAGGATTTGGTCCAAAGTGCAGAAATTTCACATTGTTCTTCATGTGTTAAGACTTTAATTTTATTTTCAACCTCACTATAGAAAAATCATTGCCGCTTTTCCTACAGTCCATGTCACCTACAAGTGTTACTGTCCTGTTGTGAAATTTCCTCTTTACATGTATGTATGAAAATCTGTGATAGGCTACTTTGTAAAGCTGGGTGGAATTTTCTAGGCAAAACTTTTTCACTGAAAAAATCAGTATTTGGGTTGATCTAAACATTTTTCAAATTCTTGTCAAATTTGCTGAATTGTTTTGGCTAACTCTCCAAAAATAAATAATGTGGCGGGGTACGCCTGCTCCGCTCGGTGGATCCTGCGCTTCACCGGCTACGCCAGTGGTGCGGCTGGGAGGGGAGTGCAGGGGGGGGGGGGGACCCGGTCCCACCCTCTGCCCCGGGCCCCCGACCCAGGGACCCTGTGAGGAGTGGTCTCACCCTGCTCAGTCCCTGAGACCGACTACCTTCCCTGGGTCGCCTGTCCGTGGCCCCCCGGCCTGTAGCCTTCTCCGCCTCAGTGTGGTAGCCGCAGCGGATGATAGCTCCAAGCCCCGCGGCTGTCGCTGCAGCAGGGCAGGGCAGCTCTTCTCCGCTCTGCTTTACTTCGCTTTGCTTTGGTCTGTGCCTCCTCTCCTCTCGCTGTTAACTCCCTTCAGCCCTCCTGGCTTGCCTGAAGTGGAGGCTTTTATCTGCTGGGGCAGCTTCTTTGATAGGCCCCAGGTGGCCTAATTGGCCCAACTGTCTTAAATTAGCCCCAGCTGGGTTACCCAGGGAAGAGGGCTTTATGGAGCCTGGGGCTAATATACATGCCCTCCAGCACTCTTTCGTAGCCGTGCGGTCTGGCCCTGTCACACATCCTCCCCCCCTGCTCAAGCCCCCAGGTTTGGGCAACTTGGGACGTCAGACAGTGAACCCGGGACAGGCCATCAGCATTCCCATGGCGACGTCCCGCCCTGTGCTGTATGGTGAACTGGAAGGGTTGGAGGGACAAGAACCACCGGGTCACCCGCGCGTTTTTCTCCCTGTTTCGCTGCCTCCACTGGAGGGGAGCGTGGTCGGTCACCAGCGTAAAGTGGCGCCCCAGCAGGTAGTATCGGAGTGCCTCCATAGCCCACTTGACGGCGAGGCACTCCCTCTCCACTACTGCATACCTCTGCTCCCTCGGGAGGAGCTTCCTGCTGAGGTACATAATGGGATGTTCCTCGTCACCCACCATCTGCGACAGGACCGCCCCCAGCCCCACCTCCGAGGCGTCGGTCTGCAAAATAAACTCCTTTGTAAAGTCAGGAGCGAGGAGTATGGGGTTACTGCAGAGGGCCGTCCGTAAGTCTGTGAAGGCTTCCTCTGCCCCTGCGGTCCATCGTACCATGTCCGGGCCCCGGACCTTGATCAGGTCGGTTAGGGGGCTGGCTCTGGAAGCGAAATGGGGGATGAACCATCGGTAGTACCCTACCACCCCTAAAAATGCTCGGACCTGCTTCTTTCGGTTGGGCCGGGGCCAATTCTGGATGGCTTCCAGCTTGTTGAGCTGGGGTCTTACTGTGCCCCGCCCTACAATGTATCCAAGGTATCTAGCCTCGGCTAGACCAATGGCACACTTGGCGGGATTTGCAGTGAGGCCAGCCCGCCTCAAAGTGTGCAGTACCCCTTCCACCTTCCTCAGATGTGTCTCCCAATCTAGGGTATGGATGACTATGTCGTCCAGATACGCAGCGGCATAGTCAGTATGGGGGCGTAACAGCTTGTCCATTAGGCGCTGGAAGGTGGCTGGGGCCCCATGTAGTCCGAAGGGAAGGACCGTGTACTGGAACAATCCATCTGGTGTTGAAAACGCAGTCTTTTCCTTTGCCTCTGTAGCTAGTGGGATTTGCCAGTATCCCTTGGTCAAATCTAGGGTAGTCAGGAATCGGGCCTTGCCCACTCGGTCCACAAGATCATCTATACGGGGCATTGGGTATGCGTCAAACCGAGATACCTAGTTTAGCCGGCGGAAGTCGTTGCAGAACCTCGTAGTGCCGTCTGGCTTTGGTACTAGCACAATTGGGCTACACCACTGACTATGGGACTCCTCTATGACCCCCATCTCCAACATCCTTTTGACCTCAGCCTTAATCTCCTTTCTCTTGGCCTCGGGTACTCGATAGGGTCTCATCGTGACCCTTGCCCCAGGGCTGGTGATGATATGGTGAACGACCTCCGTTGTTCGGCCTGGGCTAGTCGTGAAGACATCTTGGTTCCGGGCTACCATCTCCGCTGCCTCGGCCTTTTGGTTTGGCGTTAGATCGGGGGATATCTTCACTTGTTCTGGTGCTATCACCTCCTGGGTGAAGGTCATACATGCTTCTCGGGCCCTCCATGGTTTTAACAAGTTGATGTGGTAGATCTGCTCTTGCTTCCGGCACCCCGGTTGCCGTACTTTATAGTTGGTCTCTCCCACGGGCTCGACCACTTCATAGGGCCCCTGCCACTGGGCCAACAGTTTGCTCTCGGCGGTAGGTACGAGAATCATCACCTGGTCTCCTGGCTGGAATCGTCGAACCATGGCGTGGCGATTATAGTGGACCTGCTGGGCCCTCTGGGCTTTCTCTAAGTGTTCTCGCACAATGGGGGTCACTCGGGCTATCCGATCCCTCATCTGGAGTACATGATCAATAACATTCCTTCCCGGGGTGGGCTCCTCCTCCCAGGTTTCTCTGGCTATGTCCAAGATGCCCCGGGGTGACGCCCGTACAGTAGTTCAAAGGGGGAGAACCCCGTGGAGGCCTGGGGAACCTCGCGAATGGCGAACATAAGGTACGGCAGCAGGGTATCCCAGTCTTTGCCATCTCGGCTCACCACCTTCTTGATCATGGCCTTGAGGGTCCTATTAAACCTCTCCACCAGGCCGTCCGTCTGGGGGTGATAGACGGAGGTCCGTAGGGCCCGCACCCGTAGGAGAGCACACAAGTCCTTCATTAGTTTCGACATGAACGGGGTCCCTTGATCCGTTAGTATTTCCTTGGGCAGCCCCACCCGGGCGAAAATCTTCACTAACTCTGTTGCGATCGCTTTGGAAGTGGTATTCCGCAGGGGAACGGCTTCTGGATACCGGGTAGCATAATCGAGGACAACGAGTATGTGTTGGTGCCCCCTGGCTGTTTTCTCCAAGGGCCCCCCTTTGTTCTTTGGGCTAGGGGGTCTAGCTCTATCCTCCCTGCCCATGTCATCCCGTCCCTTGGTGGCCTCCAGTGGGCCCTCAGTCTCCTTTGTCCTCCACCTAGTCCTCGCTGGGTTCTGGGGTGTCCGGCCTCTTGGAACTGGGGTGGGTCGTCTGACCCGGGGCAGGTCCTCTCTGACCGGCCGGGCGAGACCCCTGGCCATTACCTGCCTCTCTACTAGCGCAACTAAGTCATCATAAGACGAGGGGTCATTCTGCCCTACCCAAGTGCGGAGGTCGGCCGGCAGCCCCCTCATATACCGGTCGATAACCAGGATCTCCAGGACCTTCTCCGGCCGGTGGACCTCTGGTTGCAGCCACTTCTGGGCGAGGTGGACGAGGTCAAATAGTTGCGACCGCAGAGCCTTGCCCTCCTGGAATCTCCAGTCATGGTACCTCTGGGCCCGCACGGCTGTCGTTACCCCCGTCCGAGCCAGGATTTCTGCCTTCAACTGGGCATAGTCTGCCGCCGCCGCCGCGGGTAGGTCATAATAGGCCTTCTGGGCTTCCCCGCTCAGGAAGGGGGCGAGAATACCAGCCCACTGAGCCTGGGGCCAAGCCTCCCGTGCGGCGACCCGCTCAAAAGTAAGGAGGTACGCCTCCAAATCGTCCTCCCCAGTCATCTTCTGTAGATAGCCGGTGGCACGTAGTGTTCGCGCCCCATCCGGCCCTGGGGTTTGAGAAGCCAAGGTCCTCAGCTGGGCCGCCACCTCTCGCAAAAGGGCCCGGTCCTGGTTGGCCTGGCTGATCAACAACTGATTAGTCTCTTGTTGAAGCCTCAGTGATTCCTGCTGAGTGGCCATCTGGGCCCAGGTGGCCTCTTGCTGGGCCGCCGTGGCCTGTATGAGTGCCTTTACTACGTCGTCCATTGCGGTGGGGAGGAGGAGAAAGGGAAAGTCCTGCACCCTCTTGGGGTTTTTTTTCTTTCTCTCTCTCTCTCTCTCTCTCTCTCTCTCTCTTTCTCTCTAGCCGCTCCGCACGCCGAATCCCACTTCTGACACCAGTGTGGCGGGGTACACCTGCTCCGCTCGGTGGATCCTGCGCTTCATCGGCTACGCCAGTGGTGCGGCTGGGAGGGGAGTGCAGGGGGGGGGGGGGGACCCAGTCCCACCCTCTGCCCCGGGCCCCCGACCCAGGGACCCTGTGAGGAGTGGTCTCACCCTGCTCAGTCCCTGAGACCGACTACCTTCCCTGGGTCGCCTGTCCGTGGCCCCCCGGCCTGTAGCCTTCTCCGCCTCAGTGTGGTAGCCGCAGCGGATGATAGCTCCAAGCCCCGCGGCTGTCGCTGCAGCAGGGCAGGGCAGGGCAGCTCTTCTCCGCTCTGCTTTACTTCGCTTTGCTTTGGTCTGTGCCTCCTCTCCTCTCGCTGTTAACTCCCTTCAGCCCTCCTGGCTTGCCTGAAGTGGAGGCTTTTATCTGCTGGGGCAGCTTCTTTGATAGGCCCCAGGTGGCCTAATTGGCCCAACTGTCTTAAATTAGCCCCAGCTGGGTTACCCAGGGAAGAGGGCTTTATGGAGCCTGGGGCTAATATACATGCCCTCCAGCACTCTTTCGTAGCCGTGCGGTCTGGCCCTGTCACAATAAAATAAATAAATAAATAAATCAGTCACAACATTTCATTTCAACAATTTTAAAAGGAAAAGTTTTGGTTTATTGATTTAAAATGACTGTTCATTCTGAATTTTGCTTCAAATTTTTTTTAAAAAAAGGAAAATAACCCCAAACCACAAATGAAGTAAACAATGTCACTTCAGGTTGAGCAAAACCTTTCATTTGCCCTGGAACTAATTTTTTTCAGTTCAGCCATTGAGCCAAAAAATCAATTATTCACATAGCTACTATGTGTCTAGACACTTTCCAGACACTAAAGGACAGTCCTTGTTCTGAAGAGTTTAATGAAGGACTTTCACAATCTTGCTTTCCCTTATGTGCAATTACCTTGAGGACCCTCTACTGCAACTCTTCCTCCTTCACATGGTAATAATTTTAGGGGACACTGTCTGTATTATTTGACTATTCTTGAATGCTATTAGTTTAGCTTTTTAAAAATAATTTTTGCTGCAACTTTGGTGCTTCTCTCACCAACGAAATGAAGGCAGCAGTTCTCAGAACTACTTGATGTACTGTATCTTGGTGATTTTTTTTTGTGTTGTGGTGTTTTGTTTGTTCTGTGTTTATTGAAACTGTACAATGGAACTGAAATTCTGCTTCATGAGTCTGATTCTCTTTGGTTATGCAGTTTTTCTTCATTGTAGGACTTTGTTCTTTCAATAGGAATAGAAAATCTTATAAATTAAAATGAAGGCTGCTGAGAGAGTTGTTAAACAGACTGGCTTTTTTCTTTTTCATTTCGTGGGCAACTACTCACTACTGCAGGCCAATTGAAACCCATATTATGACTGTATTTTATAGTAAATATCAAAATGTAAATTTATGGAGCTATAATGCATACTAGTTTCTTCCCCAGTAAACATGCATATGACTCTTCCCTAAGGACCATGTTAGACATATTTTTACATGAATCCCCTTGCTGCTTCTCTAGCTTGATGATTAATGAAAACTTATATTTACCTCTATATAGATTCCTGGCCAAAGAATACACAGGAGGAAAGAAAAAACTACTTTTTATTAATGAGATAAGTCCTTTCTTGTGATTACCTACATGAAGGAGTTAATCCTCATTGAATTAAAGCACTGTACAGAAGACTGACTAATAGCATGTGCATGGGACAGCTGTACCATCTTCCAATTCACATTATTGTGTACATGTGGTAGGGACGTGCTGAGTACTAAGCATGTGGCATTCTCACAGATATCCCATGGTCTTTGTCCCACTGTTGAGCACTGGTCATTCTGGGATTCTTCTCAGTGTGAATTGTGGAATGCATAGCAGAAGCCAGGCAGGTTCAAATTTTAAGAATCCCATGATTCCACCCTCTCCACCCCAGGATTCCTTGCTGGGTGAGCTAGTGCCATTTTCAGATTGCTGTTGGGTAGCATGGACCCAACAATGCTTTATGCTGCTACGGTGGAAGAGGCTATTTGGGTTTTATTTCAATTCTTGAAGCCAGGTGGCTTCAGTTTTGGATTTTGCCCACTGCGCCACTGAGTGAATGATGTGACTGCAGCAGTGGCTCCTCCAACAGCAGCAGTAGCAGCTTCAGCGGTGGTGGAGGAAGCAGGATAAGGAAGAAGAGAGCAACAGCCAGCAACTGCTACTACAGAAGTTGTTCCTGGAGCAGCTTCACATGGTTTAGAGCCATTTCTGGGATCAGGAATCCAGTGTGGATTGGCTGGAAAGGATCGTTCTGTATACCTGGGATGACCATCCATGGTGAAAGAATTTTAGGATGATGAAGGCAACTTTTTTTGAAATATGTGCTGAATTAGCCCTGGAGCTTCAGTGGCATAGCATCAAAATGCAGTGCCCCTTATCTGAGAAGAAGTTGGTCACCATTGCCATCTGGAAGCTGGGCACCCCTTAATGTGTCTACTCTGTGCCAGCCAATTTGGTGTAGAGTATTGGGGCCATTGTTATGCAGGTATGTGATGCAATGCACAAGATAATGTTGCACTGGGTTATAAAGCTCAGTAATTCACAGGAGGTTATGGGTGGCTTTGCGTGCATGGGTTCCCAAGCTAATGGGACCTGTGTGCCAGTTATTTCACCACCAGCAGGACACAGAATTTATAAATGGGGGATCACATGATACTCATGAGGAAGTGGCTGCCTGGTCCCAGATCTCCTCACTCTCCACATATCAATTCTTCTTTAATAATTACTTTTCTAGCATTTGGCAATTAAGTTTCTGTCATAAAACTTTAAATTAAATAATCCCCTGGATAAACTTCAAACTGTTGAATATGGATTGCAATGGAAAAATGAGAGGCAACAAAAGACCTAAGCCTGAATCACTTAAGCAGTTGATGAGGGAGACCACAAGGCTGCAGCAGAACCTAGCCCGGGATATCGTGGCACTGAGAGAATTCCTCACACACCAACTGGATTCTCAAAAAATATTTGTGAACTCTCTAAAGATGTATGTGATGTAAAATCCAGAATGCCTCACCTGGAAAATGAGCTACAAAAGACTGCCATTGAAATTGGTGAAATTAAAGAAGAAACTGCCTCCTTTAAAGTTTAGAGTAGACACTGGAAGAAAAACAGTATGACTTTGAAAATAGAACTCAAAGAAACAACATTCACCTCTTGGGGATTGGTATGGGTCTAGAGAAGAAGGATATTATCAGATTTCTTCAGAAGCTGCTCCCGGATATACTTAAATTGGACCTCCAGCTGTCCCCATTAGAAATTGAAAGGTTCATTGAATGCCTGGTGTTGGAAGAAAGCAGTCTGATAAGCCAGGACACATCATCTTCAGACAGCTGAAGTTCAATGATAAAGTAATATTTTTAAATGCTGCCCGAAAAGCTGAAACCCTTACGTACAAAGACCACAAAATTTCTCTTTCCTGACTTCTCAGCTGAGCTTAACAAAAAGAGGGCTTAATTCAATGGTATAAAACAAATCCTGAGGGGTACCAACATCAGCTACAGAATTAAGTACCCATCCACCTTCCCTATGGATTTGGCAGGCTCGACAAGATTTTGCAAAGCCCCCTTTGGAGGTTGGCAAACTCTTCAAAAACTGAAGGCATGTCTACACTTAAAATGCTGCACCTTTGTGAGAGGTGATAGCTATGTTGATGGGAGAAGCCCTTCTTTTGACATAGTGCTGTCTACATTAGGGGTTAAGTCAGTACAACTGCATCTCTCAGGGGAGTGTGGATTTTTCACACCCCTGTGTGATATAGTTATACTGATGTAAGTTTATAATGTAGATCTGGCTTGACACCAGATTTGACCAAAAATAGCAGACTTTTTTTTATCATGAAAAGCTTACCTCAACAAGTTTAAAAGTCAGTTTTCCTATGTATCTTTGTAGATATGGTAATATTTACTTATATAATCTTCCAACTCTTAGCAGATAAGCTGCTGGGCTGAAATCTTCTGTTAGTCTCCTTTGGAACTGAGCAGTAACAACAATTGTATAGCATTTGAATGCATAGAGTAGCAAGTAATGGTTCATTCTATACATATATCTATCGTCTCTTGTTTCTTTAAGCTGAGGGAAGGAATAAAATATACTTGTTTTGATACCACCACCTTTGTCAAACTAACACTAACACTGCTTTTAAGATGGTACTTCTGCATATTTTTTACCATGAAAGCAGAGTGCAAAGGGTGTTTCGTTGAATAGACGGCATATTGCCTGCATATCAGTATTTGTGACATGCTGAAGTTAACAGAAAACACATTTTAGTTTTCAGGAGTGGGAGGGAAGTGTGTGCTTCTTATTACCAGAGGGCTTACTTTGACAAAAGGGAAGCAAAGGTGGATTCGAAGGAAAGATTTCAGTTTATAAAAATGCATTTCTACCAAATTTCCTCTCTGTGGCAATGAAAAGTCACACATTCTAAGTGAACTAATTTCTATTTAGGCAATGGACAACTGTATTTCAGGATAATACAGGAGATAAATGTTTTTGTTTTAGAATGCAGGAACCATACTGAAATGTGGCCAGAAGTCAAAGATTCACACCCCTATTCTTACAGAAACTGCTAGTCTTTGATGACCAAATATGGTCAACGCATTGTGTTTTACATCTTTTCTGCAAGATGGCATCTCCACTAATATGGTGCCCCCTAGCACAGCAGCATTCTGGCCATTGATTCTAAACCAAAGAAGAAAGTTTGCTCCTGCTAGGGGTATAATCCAAATCTCATTTAAATGAATGGACCATCTTCCATTATCTGCAGCACACTTTGCATCAGGCTTTGAATCACCAATACTACTTTCTAAAGTGTTTTTCCCTTCCATAACTATCTGTTGTTGTTGTTGTTTTGTTGTTGTTGAATTCTGTGTATGCTAACTAGTGAGATGGCTGCAATGCAAGAGAACTTAGCACCACAATAAAACTACATTATTCAAGAATGTAGATGTTCTGCATTAGCTTGCATACACAATACAATAAACTGGTTTTGTTTATATTTGTTTCTTTATGGGAATCACATAATAGAATTTAGAGTTAAGCTTCAGCTCTAAAGTAGGAGAGTAGCGTAGTCAATTGCATCATACGAAGTTATGCTCTGTAAGATGTTCTTTTCAGCCTGTTGACCTAAGGTATTCTTTTAAAGTGCAAGAGAGAAGCCCTTGCTGCTCCTTGCCTATATCTTCACGAGGGGCCACATTTCTAGATTTATATACATAAGAAGGATCCAAAGGTGCTATTTACTGAGCAGGAACTGAAAGCCTGACAATTCATGTTTGTAATGGCTGTACTCTGACCCTTCTTCTGCCAAACCCCTAGACTCAATGGATTCATTGATGCTACTAACATTAGGGAGCACTACCCATATTGCAGGAACACACCCACGTTGATTTCACATCATGCATGCTGCAGAACAGTCATTTGAATACAACAGGCTCTTTGGCTGTTTTGTAAATGAGCTACCTATCTTGGATAAAATAGTGATTATTTTTACAATACTTTGTAATAAATGGCAAATCCTTCTTTCCTGATATGGTATGAGGTGGAATAACACTAAATGTTGAATTCTGATAGTTATTAATTATGACTGTTATTCCACTGTAATTCAGCATGGCATGCATGTAGACTTATAGCACACAAGTCAATAAAAGGAATATAGTTTCTCTCAATTGACGGAAACAAAAGCTTTTGTGTGCAGGAAATAGATGCAGAATACAATGAGCAGAGCTTATATTGTACAGTAAATAGTTTCTCTTCCATGGGTCAGTGTTTCTGAGGTTATGGTGGGACTGTATGTAGGGTGAGGGGAAGGTGGTACCAGACTAATCTGGAAGAAAGTGTGGGGACACAGATGAGACCCAATGGGGGTATAGAGGCCCTCAATCCAATCTGTCCTTGTTTTGCAACTGTGCTGTCTTTTTGTAAAGGTTAAGCAGTAAGTGACTTCTTAAAAGCTGCCTAGGACCTTCCTCTTTACCTCTACATTATCTCCTGATGTAGCCAGCCATGGGAGCAGCTCACTTATACAGGGCTGTAGGCAAGCATCTCCTGCTGGATTCAGTGACAGTTACTTGTGCTTCTTGATGGAGAACCAGGCTCTTGGTGAATAGATAAAATGACGAAGGCGATCCAGCACAAGAAGAGGAAGTGAGGAAACAACAGAAATAAAAACTAGAAGAGAATTTTTGAGCGAGACAAATAAAAAAGGGAAAACACACAGGAAAGAAAAAAAATGGGTTGGAGTAAGTCTGACACTGTGTGCGCATGTCTATGTCTCTCTGTGTAGTGTGGGTACAGAAAAAAGTAGAGGTGGCCATCTGTGCCAAGAAATTCCATAAAAGAACAGGAGGAGTGAAGGGGTCCTATCTTCCAGTTTATTATAAGAAGGTTTCTACATCAACAAAAGGTTGGAAATCATTTTTAGATAACATATCCCTCCCCCGCCCAGGCATTCCCCAGGTCTTCTTTCTTCTCTTTCGTAAAGCTAGGTATAATGTTTTTGCCTTTCTCCAAAGGGATATCACCTGTCTTCTATGAGTTTTCAAAGATAATCTCTAACAGTTATAAGATTGCTTTAGCTAGTTCCTAAATACCCTAAAATGAATTTCATCAAGCCCTGCCATCGTGAATTAATCTAATTTGTCTAAATATTGTTAATGTGTTCTTTTCTGGCTTGTGTTCCTTCCCTCTTGTTGTTAATATTATTTGTGTTATGTATCTGGTCACCATTAACCTTTTTTGTAAAGACTGAAGCAAAATAGGCATTGAACACCTCAGCCTTTTTGATGTCATCTATTATAGTTTTCTTGCTTGGCTAAACAGTGGACCTACACATTCCTTTGTCTTTCTCTTGCTCCTAATGTATTTATAAAACCTCTTCTTATTGATTTTTATGACCCTTGCTAGGAATCCCACAGACTAATTAAAAGACTTTCCTTTTATTGGGTTAAATTTGTCGCCCTTAAATTTAATCAAATGTCCTCTTGTTCTTGTAGTACAAGCATCCATATTTACCATTAATTCTTTTGTGTAACTGTCTCACATTCCTTACTGGTCTTCTCTTCTTGAAACTAAACAATCCCAATCTTTACAGTTTCTGTTCATATGAGTGTCCTTCCATGCCTCTTCTTGTTTGCATCATCTGTCTCTGAATGCCTGTTTCTGCTATATATTTTTGAGATCGGGTGACCTAAAGTGAACATAGTATTCAAGTTGAGAGCATAGCATTTGGTTGTACAATGGAATTGTATATCTTCAGATTTAGGTTATAACTTATTCTTGATGTATCTTAATATTTGTTTGCTCTTTTGCTGCTGCTGTACACTGAGCAGAGTTTTTTACAATGGTGCCCAAGTGTCCCAGTGATAACAGGTAATGTGGAAAATGAAGAATTCTTTCCTTTTTTTAAACTTACCTGCTCCTCAAAATTTATTTAATGAATTTTAATTATTTTTGTCAACTAATTACTACTTTAAAAGTCTGCTCCTAAATTTGCCTCTGTCTGCTCTGTTAGTGCCTCACTCTGTCAGGAGCCTACTTCCACTTGTGAATTTGAACATTCAATTTTGATATCAGCAAAAAATTACCACTGCAAATGTTATGGGCACAGATTGAGTGAACCATTTTGAAAATGTGGCCCTGAAACTGATTGATCCCTTCAGAAATATGAGCTAATTCAATCATTTGCTTGCATAGAACTCACTAAAATTCCCAAAGAGCTCAGATGAATCATTCAGCTGAATGATCAGGCCTCTCATAAAGCCAGCTGCCAATTTTGGAGCTGGACTTTTATGAGTTATAATCTAAAATTCATTCTGCTTTCAGGGCAGCACAACCATGTATGGATGCTAGCTAAGGGCTTGTGGTAAAGCCATGATTTAGTTTTTGTTGGGCATACTCGGGTTTGATTAGATATTGCAAATTAAACTCATCCCAGCGATCACTGTGTGGTCTATAGCAGAGATTTGGGGGTCAATTCACTAAGGGTTAAACCTCCGCGGTGCTTGCAAATTTTCTACAAAGTCTTGACACTCAGATTCCTGTTTGTGAAATGAGGATACTTCTTCCTTGCTTGTCTTAGAAGGTGCATTGTGAGGATAAGTTAATAGGGCACATGTGCACATTTCACAACCCTGTCCATCACCCCATGTCCTGAAGTAGGGCTCTCTTGCCATTATGGAAGCATAACTCTAGTTTCCTCCTAGGGAGAACAGCTTTAATTCCTCATGGAGCTCCAGAGGAGACCCACAATGGAGGCTACTCAGGAGAGGAGTTCAGTGCATTCCCTAGTTAGTCTCTCTTTGTCTGGGTCTGAATGCTTTTGGAACTATGCTGTCTGGCTCCTGGCCCCCTGGGAGAGCAAGGGATGGGTTGTGGGAGGCCTTGCACAGCTGAATCCCTGTTCTCAGCAGAGTTTCTGCTGCTGGGAGTCCAGTGCTGAGGTTCTGCCAATGGAGTTAATCAGGACCAATATCTGTATAATGTTTTTGGTTTTTTAAAAAAAGATAAATACTGTGTAAATGCAGAATCTTATGACTATTGTTGTTAGCTTTTACTGCTCAAATAACTTCTGCCCATGCAGGCATTGTTTATATTTTGTTTATCTCCATAAAAAGAAAACCATGAGAATATTATCATAGGCACTATTGGAGATACAGCTCTTGAATCTGTCACATTCTGGGCCAGGGAAAGCTACATTAAAGAGACTTGTCAGAAGAGAGCTAGCTCTGCGAATTAGTTTGTAACACTTGGTTGCTTCCGAAAAGGGGAAATTTCTTCATTGAAAGATCTCACCTCATCAATATTATATTGCTTTCAGTCTTTCTGGGTAGGCAGAATAAGCATAGTACCAGGCTGCTCAAGGAAACAGACTTCTCTTCAGCACATCAGAGATTTTTAATGTCATGATATTGGCTACAGTGGAACTGGCACTGAAAAGGTTTTAAAAGCTGTTCTTCTGTAGCTTTTTTTAATGTGCTTGCAGTGGTTAGAACAATTACAATTAGCAACAGATAATATAAAGTGGAAAGTAAAGACTACTTTGCTTCATTTCTTTGTAATAACTGAAAGGTTTAAAAAAAAAGAGAGACAGAAAACATATGCAATTGGATGGCATTATAAAAGGCTACAGAGCTTAAGTACTTCAAGATCCCATTTTATAATTTGTGGTAGTTCTAGCATATTATTCTAGACAGATGATTCAAATATATAGCGTTTGTCTATCTTTTTAAATCACTGCATGTGATAAAGAATACACCACTGCTACTAGGCAGTAATACCCGAGACTGCAGGGTTTGTTTTATATGCATGGTGCAAATTCGTATGAAGCCAGTGTACACATTTAAAATTTTGCTGAACATCTGGCCTTCAGTGCAGTTTTTAGACCCACATACCTAGCAGATAATGTGTCTCATTGGATTACTTATTTCTTTGACAGCAGAAATGAATACAGTGAAATTGAAGAGCCAGGTTGCTCTTAAAAGAACTGTACTTTGTACTGTACTTTGCTGTTACAGCCCCTTCCAAAATTGTTTTTGCCCCTATGTTGGGGGGTGCGGGAGAGGGGAGAAACTGATATTTTAACTGAGAAATGATTCAGAATCAAAATACCTCACTACCCAAACCAAAATATAATCTTCAGGTGCTGCCATTTAGCTGCAAATATTTCAGGCAGTGTTCAGCTCCTACATAATTTTATCTGGATTTTAGCTTTCTGGGGTTGGAGGAGATATTGGTTTGATAGCATTCCTTAGCCCTGCTGCAGGATGATGATGAGGAAGAAAAAACAAATCAACAGGAAATTAAGGGAGACTTTAGCAGGGGCTCATGGTTCAATCGCACCTGCTGAAATCATGAAATCAAGGGTGCAAAAACATCTTGAGAGGGAATAGGGAGCCATGTTTGCTCTTTCACACAAGAAGTCATTCACAGCTCCACAGCCCAGACCTCAGGTCATCTGGCGCTGTTCCCAGCCACGTCACTGTGTGATGATGACAGTTGTGCGCTGCTGTGGAGGCCCAAAAGGCAAAATCTGCCAGATGAAGTGCTGGGTGGGAGACAGGAGACAGCACTATTCCCATGTGTCCTGTTGTCTAGGCAGTGGGGTTTTGGGGGTAGGACACAGGGCTCAACGTTGAGCTTCTTCCTACTCTAAGCAGCCAAGTCTATGTGCTGACTGGAGCTGCCTCCCCCAGCACATCCCAGACAGGGTCTCTCTCATCACCATGAGTGACTGGGACTCGGACTGGCCTTTGGGCAGCCACACAGAGCAGCCTATACTAAGGTCAGTGTATTTTTTGTTTTGTTTCATACTATGATTACACTAGAGTTTACTATAGTGCACTCATTGAATTAGGAGTCAACATCCGCCACTGCAAGAAATATAAAAAGAAAAATGGTAAAAGGAGAAAACTAAGAAAGGAGAAATGTATTGTTCAGGGCTAGATTGCTCCTTACAGGAACAACCCTTAGTGTGTGTCTGAGTGAGGTTTAGGAATTTTGTTGTTATGGGAGCCCAATGGATTTAGCTTTTATTTCTTCTGAGGTTCCTTGGGAACACATTGCCACCCTTTAAATGAGCCCACCATGTACATGTGGTTGGCCAGCTCCTGCCCCTTCAGGAAGCCTTGTGATGGTACTAAGGTAGGCAATTTAAACCTTAAGTCCTTTGTATTCTATGCACTAGGGTTTACTTGGTAAATACAATTTAACCTTTAACCCTAAGCCTTTTTAGTGACAAGTTTTGCATGGATAATCAAATAATTTTGGGGGTAAGGGGTTCTGTACATCTCAATAGATCTGTGTGAGGCTAGCCTCTGCAGGAGGCTCCTTCCTCCGCTGTTTCAAGGAGTGGCAATTCTCCTCCAGGAAGGAGAGCTCATGCAATAGAGCTCCATAGTTTCCTAAACACAGCTAATCCGTATCCTCAGTCTATTTCTCTACCCACCAGTGGCATCGTGTAGCCCAAACATGACAGAACAGTCCTTTGTGTGCTAATGGTATAGACTTACTCAGCCTAAGGCTATTTATCTACCTTTCATTTTCTTTTAATCTGTCTGCAGTGCATGTGTGGGGAGGGAACAGAGGTCCCTTCCTGATGAGCTGGAGTTGGAGTGGGATGATTTCTGCCCATTTTTCCAGTATGATAACATGGGTTGGCCTCCCTCCATCTGAGAGAAGCTAGGACTCCCCACAGATGGAAATTTCTTTGGAGGTGAGGGGATCAAAGTGAGTGCTGAACACTATGGATCTCTTGCGGTTACTACATTATCTGACAAATAAACTTCACTTTTAAAAATGTTCTTTATCTAATTATCAGTAACTTGGTTGAGAAAGAACCAACCCCTTCTCTTCCTCTCCTGAATGATACGCCTCCTATCATCATTCTCATGAGTAGAATTATCATATATGGCAATCTGTGTGCTCTGGCTGTGCTTCTAGGGATTGCACAAGTCATTGGTTTCTGTAGTAGCAGTACCAACTAGTCCCTCAGGAACAGGATCTATGGATGCATAAGACAAGAGACTTGCATAGCTTCTATGAGCCCGCAGCTGTAAAGGCTGTTATGCGTCAGTGTAGGGGTTGGTAACAACGTAGTCTTCCAGATTGATTGATTTGCATTGGTAATTTAAAATTGGTAGGTTCCCAGTGATACACAAGTCCCTAATAATCTTTGCAATACTTCCAGGGACAGCCATCCAGTAATGCAGCTCAGCTGGCTCACATATATCGTACCATTGACCTATCCACTAAATCGTGTAGGAAAGTGTCTTGTATGATTAAATGGGCATTGTCCATAATATCATGAGGATCAGATTGAGACAAATTTGATAGAGCACTATCATAAAGAATCATATACATAAACAAGCCATTCTAGAATAGAATGCAAAATGTTACTAGTTGGTTTATAGCCACTTCCAGCATATAACTCTTTATCATCTCTTCTCTCCGTACCCCCACAAAAAAGTTAAAAGTTGACCTGCATATTATGTTTGCAAAATTCTCATCTTTAGCAATGTATGGTGAATGCCCAAAATAGCCTGACTAAAAGGGGAACTCAGCACATTATTAGTTCACAATTTACTTCTCCCAAACTTTTCACAAGAATGTACCCTTTTTGATGAAACTGTCATTGGAAAATGTTTTTCAGGTCCAAGATGCAATTTTTGGAGAGAGGGAGGGAGAGCCTGTAGAATAACCACTAGCCTAGTAGTTATAGCACTCACCTGGGTTGTGAAAGACGCAGGTTCAAGTCCCCCCTCTGCCTGATTCAGACCAGGGACTTGAATCTGGATCTCCCACATCCCAGGTGAATGCTCTGTCCACCAGGTATGACCCAGGGACATCTTGATGTTAACTTGCAGAGGGCCCAGGGGTACTCAGACATTCACAGAGACCGCCTGGGTCAGATATATGCATAATAATTCACTAAAGTGTGGCATGTGAAAACTCTATTGAGAGCCAGTAGCCTGCTGGTCATCAAAATCATTGTGAAATGTATGTAAGGGTAATATTTAAGAAATTATGTGTAAATTATGTGTATGATATTCTTAAGAAAAGGCAGTGACATGTCTCAGACAGGTTCCTTTCATATAGGAGGTAACAGACACTTCTCTTTCTGTCTGGTCACTATGTAGTTCACAATGGTAGTTTATTTGAATACTAAGCCTGATGCTATCCATTTTTTCCTTTAGTTTCCCTTGTGTAGATTTCACAATCAGCAGGGGTGTGTACTTTTTATGACTAAGATCAAAGGATTAGTCTGGTATATCAGGTAATACAAGTAAACATGCAGCATCTCACACTGAGGGGGCAAGTTGGCAGCATTACTTATCTCTTGATCAGATCACAGTCAACCTGACTGTAAAACACTAAGAATTTTAGGTAAACATTGCTCTATCTGATGCAGAAGTATATAGTTAAATAAGTATAGGTTCTAGAACGTGTACTGTGATTTTACTTTATATAAGATCTTTTGTTTCCAATACATTTACTTGCTGTTACTAGAATCATTATCCTTAGTTAAATAAATTTATTCTTGTTTTCACTGTAAACATATCTAAATGCTGTGTATTATGGGAAGCAATGATCTAAGGTGTAAATGGTGAGTTGGGGGTGTACTGTTCCTTTAGGAGCAGCAACTCTGTGAATTTGGTGAGTGTCAAGTGGAACAGGGATTGGTCACTCTGAGGGAGACAGTCAGAGGGCATGGGGTTGGACTGTGCTTATTGCTAACCTGTAAAGAGACAGCGAGGCCTGTGTAGTCCAGGAAGGCAGTGCTTGTGTTGCCGATGGCTGGTGAAGTTGGGGAGCTGACTCTTATCAGGCATAGACAAGACATCCTCATGCTAAGGGCAGGTGGTAATGAGGTGCCTCACAGTCCTGTGTACATTGGGAAGTGTCACACCAAGCTATTGGCCATTCTGTGGTGTGTGTGTGTCCGATTTTTTTCCTGAAAAACTTCTAAAGGTCTTGATTTTGTCCCTATGTAGACCAGGAAAAATTTTGAAATCTCAACATTTCGCTGGACAAGAAAACTGCTTCCCATCCAGCTCTAGATATAACCTATTGGAAGTGGCTGCACTTAAGAAAATTATTCTTAGTCAGAGATTCAGGTAGAAAATAAGGCATTGATGATATGCTCAGGTTCTAATAATAACTACATCATAGCTGTCAAAATGCATTTCTCCAAGAGTGAAATTGCTTATACATTTAGATAAATAGCACTTGTAACCTATTTATAATGATGCCATCCCAATATTATTCTACCTTTGTACTATGATAATTTAACTGGTAATCACAGGGAGATTCTAAGTTATATATTGTGCGCGGCATTACCCATTATATAGATTTGTGAGAATGAACCCTGCTAAGTTATTCTTATTATTTTTAAATGACATTGTTTCTTCCCTTCTACTGCTTCTTACTCCTCACAGTGTGCCTTGGGGCAACCACAGCTTGATTAGGGCGCCAAATAGCTTGATTTTTGTATAATCTAGAATTCCCATTTCCCATAGAATTCTAGAATTCTAGAACTCAAGCAGAATTCCCATTTACTTCAGGCTATGTCTGCCTGTATCTGTCTGTATGTACACTACAGCTGCTATAGCAGCACGGCTTCCTACACTGTCAGAAGAGGTTTTTCTCTTCATGTAGGTAATCCATCTCTTTGAGAGGTGGTAGCTTGTTCAATGGACTCTTCCTTTGATTTAGCTGCATGTACAGTGGGGGTTAAGTCAACCTAACTGTGTTGTACAGGGCGTAGAATTTTTCACAGCCCTGAGTGATGTTTGCTCAACTTAAGTTTTAAGGATAGATTAGGTCTTACCTGAGATGCAAGCACTGAATAGGGGCAGTAAGTAGGCATTCTTCTGGGGCAATAGGTAGCTGTTCGCTTCACACCTCTCTCTCTATCTCAGTATCTGGTGGCAGCATTTGATTTGTATTTTATGTTTAGTATTTTACAAAACAATGGGAGTGGAGTTCGAAGTTGCCATTACATGCTGGATAGAACACATTTTTACAAGTCTGATTATTTAAATCCCATTTTCTCTGTATCCATAGCTTGGAAATTATGCCACAGTTATCTTGAGTGGATATTAAAAAAGTGGTTAAAGGGCAAATGGGGTTTACTGCAACGACTAAGCCTGCCTTAGTATTGTTACTACATTTCTCATGTGTAAAATTGTTCCTATAATAGCACACCTTGCAATAGGTGGTAATCAGTTGAACTTGACTAATTGTCATCTATGCAAATCTTAATTAATCAAAGATTATAAAGACAAAAAACCAAGTACAATCCTTCCCCCCCCCACACACACACACAGTCTTCATGCAATTTAATCAAAAAGTACCTTCCAAATTTTACATTAGTACTAATCACGAAGTGAGATGTTTTAACCCTCAGGCAGAGGGAAGGCCACCCCCGTCCTCCACTATGCAGCAGCTCGCAAGCAATAGAGCTGAGGCTTGATCCTGCACCCATTGAAGTCAATGACAAAGCTCCCATTGATTCAATGGTGCAGGATCAGGCCATTAGGATAGCTTTACAGAACAAGGAGGAGTGGCAGATGCCAAGGACTCATGAAGGGGAGTGCATCATACCCCTTTCATGGCTCAGACTCTTGGTCTGTGTGAGCTTCTTGCACAGCTGCAGGAGGTAGAAGGGGATGGGCTAACAGAAAGAGCTAGGGAGTCTTATTCTGCCATTGGGCTGAAGTGGCCTTCATGGAGCATCTCAATAGCCGAGGCTAAAAGATTTCATCCTTTTTCTCTGTGGATCTGTCCAGCGCCTGGCCTAGTTGCTTTGTTCAGGTGATACAATAGGGACATGTTAGCATGCATTAATTTAATTTGTTCTAGTAATATGATCTTCTTTTTATAGGTTTCCTGATTTTTCAGTATACCACTACTGGAATATTCATACAGTGTTTGTAGTACAAACAAAAACAATCTGAAATCAGTCTGATATACAGACACAATAACTGTTGAAAATAATAATACCTAGCTCTTATATAGTGTTCATTAAGGTTCTTATTTTTCTATTTCCTATTTTCTATTTCCAGCTTCGACATTTCAACAGGATTTTCTTTGGAACTGGATAAGAGGGTATAGTCAGATAAACATGGGACTGCTTTTGGCACACAGCTTCTGCATGGGCCATTATATTTGCTTTAGTAACATAGCTATCAATACTGATACTTGATTGGAACCTTACCTCTGATAAAGCAGAGAGAGGGACTATAGCCACTGAGGTATGACTGAATTGCCCGAACTCTGATAGAATCAAAGCCTGCTGCTTGCTACTGAATAATAAAGTGGAGTACGACAGCACAAGTGACGATACCTGTAGTTTTGTAAAGTAATTAGAATACAGATCAAAGCAGTGGTCCATCTAATCTGATATCTTATCTCTGACAGTGGTCAGCACCAGATGCTTCAAAAGAAGGTGCATGAAACTCATAGAGGACAAGATATAAAATAACCTGGACATAAATGAAGTTTCTTCCTATCCCTCATCAAATGGGGGTTGGCTTCTACCCTGAAACTTGAGGGTTTATATTCCTTCTAAAACATAGAATTGTTTTAGTAGAGAAAAAATATGTGATCATATAATTAAAGACTATATCAAATGCATATGCACAGTAAGGCAAAGTTAAGTGTGTGTATAGAAACTTAATCCTGGCTGTCAGAGTTTCAGGGTAATTGCAACTGTATTTTCCCCTCTATATTCTCCCCTCTATGGTCCACTCCAGGAGAGCCCAGGTCAGGTCTCCTGCTGTCACTTGTTTCTTGGTATGGACCCTGTCCCTCTCCCTTCTGACCGGGTGGTTTTAAGGCTGCACAGCTCCCTACTAGAATATCCACAGTAAGTTAGTCTGCTTAAAGGCCAGTGCCTGTGCTCTGCTTTCTCTTTGAATCTTATGAAGAGTGCATTGCCAGCGGTTACAAGTTGCCACACAAGTATAAATGTGCTTGCTTGGAAAGTGCTAAGGTAAAAGCATTACAGAGAAAACATTTTAAAAACAATAGATAGATTTAAACACACATGAAGCATATCAGGTTTCACTCATCAGTCTTATTGGGTCATAGCAGGCCAAAGTCTTTCCCACCCTTCCTCAAGGATTGAGGTGCCGTTTGGACAGAAGGTCCTGTCTGTTTGGTGGATCAAAACGAAGGATCTGAAGACAGTTCAAACCCAACCTCCTTATGTCAAAAGCCCTTTCTTTGTCTGTTGTTTTCTTCAGGGAAAAAACAGTGTGAAGCAGTATATGCAAGCCTTTCCAGGGGGTGTATCTATTTAGAGATGTTTAGAACCTAAACGATTCACCTTAATCACTCTTCACTGTTTTTTAGTTGTTGGCAGAGACACTCCATCCTTGGAGTTGCATACAATCTCTAGCCAGAATGTTACATGAATTATTCAACACAATGCAAAAATAAGATTAGCCCTGATGCCACAAAGACCTTCACCTGAGACTTGTCTCCTTTAGATCATTTGGACTACTCCCATACATAAAGTTAAGCATGCACAAAAGTTCCTGAAGGGCCCATACTTATTTTTGTGTCACATAAAATGAGATGTATTCTCCTGGTGGAGGAAAATCTTTCTGATTTATTTTGTACAAAATGATTTTGTAAGGAAAAAATACTAAGATTCACTTCTGTCATGATGCCTACAAAACCCTGGATTTTAGTCATGGATAGACAAATGAGCAAAGGTCCTATGGGGAAAAAATATGTGATCATGTAATTTAAAAACAGTATCATAACTGCAAAAGCAACATTGATTCTGCCATTTCCTAGCCTTTTAGTGCTTGACTTTGCAATCTTAACGTTTCTTCAACATAGATTGGGGGAAGAGGGGACGTAATTATTTGTAGGTATAGAATATCCCACAGCACTTTACAAAAGAAATAAGACAAGGTCCCTGCCCTGAAAAGTGCACAATCTAAATCACATATTGAATAGCTATTTTCCATTTTAACTCTTTTTGCGGGATTTACAGTGTATTAGTGCCTTTTACATTAAAGGGATGTGAAATCAATTGTTAGATAATAAGCCACTATATATATATTTTCCATTAGCTTTTAAATCAACATAATGTTTCCTTTCACAAAGGTAGAAGTTTAACTCATCTCCATTATGAAAGTCTAAGGTATCTATTTACAACTGATTGTGGACCACTAATTCAACCCATCAGTAAAAACAGAATAATCCTATAGTAATAGGGCTCAAACTGAGGGGCTCTTGGGAGAAGGGCAATACAGTGTTCCTGTTGTTAAAGTAATAAACTGAATATACATGTAGAGAGGGTAGAAAGGAATCCGAATTCCTCTTGATAAATGCTTCCTCTTCAAACCTAGTGGAGAAAGTTTGATACATGTTCTTTTTAGAAATATTGTAACTGTTACCTGGTCAAGATATGTCAAGGTGAAAGGTGATATGTCAAGGTCAATGTTAAGGGTGAAATTCATATAATAGTTAAAATTCAAACCACGTTACATGTATATGCTGAACGTCACTAAATAAGCAGGATTAGAGGGGCTTTTGTCATGTTGTTAATGTTAAACTTCTTTATGTCCCTGGTGGATCAAAGCCTAATTAAAAGCCAGTTGAAATCAATGGGAGTTTTTTCCACTGACTTCAGTAAGCATTGGATCAGGTCCTTACTGCAGATTGTTGGTTTCTGCTTAGTGAGGAGCAATAGCAAAGGATATAAAATACTTTTTTTTTAAATCTGCAGAAGTATGGAATATTGTTAAAAACCATCAGGGTTTTCCTTGTCCCATAGACTGGCTCCAGTCTGAAGTGGAGTTCTTCAGTGTGTGTGGCGTCACCAGCATAAGTACATTACAATGAACAGGCACTGACTGTAGTTGAGCCTAGATGTTGACATAAAAATGTGAGTTTTTTAAATAGTAATGTGCTCAGCAGCTCACTTCCTTGGGTTACTGAGAAACACTTAGCAGATATTATTGAAATGTTGCTCGGAATCCTTTAAGTTTAAGTAGGTCACTTTCAAAACATGGTTTATCAGGCCCTGACTCAGTCAGCTAAGAAACTTGGAAACAACGTATCCTTTTTTCCAGATGGGTTTGTGTTCTGTTTTGCAAACATGGGCCTTGATCCTGCAAACTTTTGCACATATGAGTAACTTCATGCACATGAATGTTGACAGTGAGCTCAGAGAGGCTTTTCATATGAATAAAGTTACTCACATACGTGTCATACAGGATCTAGACTTTAGATTTTATTTCCCTCAGTGTGTTTCATGGAGCATCCCCCATCTTCCAGCTAAACAGAACTCCCTTCTCATCAGTTCAAGTGCCTTCATATAGCTTGCTGTTACATGGTATTGTCAGCATGTGAAAAATTCTCCTTTTTGATGCTATTTTCCATGCATGATCTAAGCCCAAAGGAGAATTTGTTTGAAAAGCTTCAGTAAAATCTATTAATTGTTATTATGTTATGAAAGAGAGAACATAAATATAAACTAAGTACTGTAAACAGTTTTTGTGCACACCACTCAAAAATACTGGTATGTTAGAAGTTGAAACTTCCCAAGAGACTGTTGCTTGCTGAGGTTAGTCAGCAGGCCATATCACAATATTACAAAAAATAAAATATAAAATTAATGATGAGTTTATTTTCCCAGTGATGTACTGGAAGGGGATCACAGTATCTCCTCAGAAAAGTGTCTTTTGTTTTCCTCACTTACTGCTCTGCTTTCAGGCTTAAGCTGCACAAGTGTAAAACTGATGTAACCTTCCTGGAACAGCTGCTACCCTCATCCATGGCAGAACTACCTTCTTTGGCTTCCCTGATGCCGTGTAAAAACAGCAAAGAGTTTTGGAAGCCTCTCTGCCCCTGCAGCCTCACGTGCAACTGTAGGCAGTTGACTTGGAGAAAGCTGCTATCTGCCAGGGCCCATAGGAGAGCCATGGGAGCACATATCTGTCAGTCTCAAAGCCATCAAGACACCTGCGGAAGCAGGGAGTTCTTTCTTCAAGACCTCTCCTAAATAGAGGAATGGGGTGGGGAGCATAGGGAGGTGGTTTCCAAAGGGAGATGGGAAAATAAGGGTAAGAAGGGAGCAACTTCCAAGTGGTTAGAGAGGTTCAGGCCAGATAGACCCACCCAGTGCGGAACTCAACCTCAGGGAGGGTCAGAATTGGGTTATTACGAAACATGGAGGGCTAGGTGGTGGCATAGACTGTATCATAGTTAAAGAAAAAATTTATGCTGTCAATGACAATCTTTTTAGTGGGAGTGGTGCAGAGAAATATCTGGGAAGCATATATGAGAACTTCTGCTCCACAGTGCCATCTCATTAGCACTTTTGTAATCCCATTTAACTCACTTTGGCAGTATTTAGCTCCCTATCTGGAGCAAAACTTATCCTTCTACAGCCTTGGAACCCACATATTCTACTTGTCCTGCAGAGAGGGGGTTTGTGAGGTGTGTGTGTGTGTGTGTGGTTTTTTGATCGTTTGTTTTTGTTTTAACAAAAACCTAATGTGATGTTCTTTGACATTCACCATGTGGTACAGGAAATCCCTTGCAGGAATTTCAGTGCTCCAGAAATGTAAATGCAATCTGCCCAAACTCAGATGACTATGGTATCTTTATCTTTTCCATCTCTTTGACATCTAAGAAACTGTATCCTTAGCATTATACTAACATAGATTTTGTTTTAATATTATCCTTTTTTAGCATGAAACTGACTACCGTAATCACCTTTTTCTTTAGACCATTATTTAGTTGCCATCAAGCATGTATATTTTGTAGTAATCAATATTCTTGGGCAAATATAACAGACAACAAATGACGTAAGGAATTAATGTATCATCTTTTCCCTATAAATAGACACTACAAATTACTTCAAAAATAAAATTATAAAAACACAGATTGAAAAAGATGACATTCTCAACCCATGCATGGTTCACATGAAGTAATCTACAACTATTATGCATAGTACATGACCATTCCCCATTAAATATTATTAATGTTGCTTATATCTTATAATATCATAATCTAATGAATTTGTTTATAAGAGCTGAACTAACAGGAAATTGTTATCCATTTTGTTCATTGGAAAATCAGTGTTCATGAGCTAGATATTTAATATGCTCTATGAGTTTGCCACTTTGTAAATTTTTTCATGCTCATTATTTTAAAAATGTTAGGCACAAATGTAAAATCAATATATTCTGCTTACAAAGTAGCAAGGAAAAGCATATGATTTGCTAAATACCATCACAGTTGTATAGTAGTACCAGAAGATGTAACTTAAATCATCTCCTATAGCCAATGAAGTCATCTCAAAAACTAGTTCAGTAATTTCATTCATGTAACTTCTCCTTTATTGCTTCTAATTTAACACACTATGGGGCTTTCTGGTGATCTGTTTATGATTTTTCATTTTTTCCAATTTCTAGATGCATAATACTTATTTAAATAAAAGTGCATGGTGCCAACCACAACCATTAGGCTTATAGGACTCAATTTATCACAAATTCCAGCTCCTCTCTAGTCCGGTAGAGATTAGGAATATAAAATCATAGCAATGTAGGGATGGAAGGGACCTTGTGAGGTCCAAGAGTCCAGCCTCCTGTGCTGAGGCAGGACCAAGTATGCCTAGACCATCTCTGACAAGTGTTTGTCTAACTGGATCTTAAAAACCTCCAAGGATGGGGGGTTCCACAACCTCCTTTGGAAGCCTATTCTGATGTGTAACTATTCATCTAGTTAGAAAGTTTTGCTAATACCTAACCTAAAACTCCTTTGCTGTAGATTAAGACAATTACTACTTGCCCTACCTTCTGTGGACATAGAGAGAAATTAATGACTGTCCATTTTAAAATGGCCCTTAATATATTTGAAGATTGTTATCAGGTCCCCCTTCAATCTTTTTGTCTCAAGACTAAACATGCCCAGTTTTTTTAACCTGTCATCATATACAAGGTTTAGGAACCTGATCTCACTTTTGTAACTCTCTTGTGGACTCTTCCCAGTTTTTCCACATCTTTCTTAAAGTGTGGTGCCCAGAATTAAACACAGTACTGCCGCTGAGGCCTCACCAATGCTGAGTAGAGTGGCTAGGTTACCTCTCATGTCTTGCATATGACACTCCCATTAATAAGACCCATAATATTAGCCTTTTTCACAAATGAATCACATTGTTGACTCGTATTCAATTTGTCATCTTCTATAATGCTCAGATGCTTTTCAGTAGTATTACCCCTTTATTCCCCATTTTGTGGTTATGCATTTGATTTTTCCTTCCTAAGCATAGTACTTTGCATTTGTCTTTATTGAATTTCATCTTGTTGATTTCAGTCCAATCATCCAATTTGTCAAAGTAGTTTTGAATTTTAATCCTGTCCTTTGAAGTGCTTGCAATCCCTCATACACAAATTTTATATGAATATTAACCACTCCATTATCCAAGACATTAATGAATATATTGACTAGTATCAGAACCAGGACACACTCCTTGGGGAACCTACTACATATGTCCTTCCAGTGTGACAGCAAACCATAACTACTCTTTGAGGATGGTTTTTCAACTAGTTCTGCACCCACGTTATGGTAATTTCATTTAGCCCACGTTTCCCTAGTTTGCATTAATGGACTGGGTAAGGTTGCAGGAAAGAAAATGAATTCTGATCATATTTGTAGTGAGAGAAGAACTGACATTAAATTTACTCTAAAATTTTTGGACATGAAACATATCAGAGACAATATGTTGTTTGATCTCTTTGAGCCTTAATCTATCCATTTGTGTAAAAATGAGGAAAAGAACTTTAGTGGAAAAACTAATCCAGGTTCAGAACAGTGATCACAGACAGAACCAATGGTATTGAGGAATGCTAATTAATGAAGGTATCCCAGACTTCAGATGCTGTACTCCCACAATTTAACTATGCCTTTCACAGGCATCTTGAGATCCAACTACAGGTATGAAGATTTGAAGACTTCAGCAACTTAGCCAGAAGTTATGGGCCAACAAAAGGAGTGTGGGTGAAGAGGTTCTGTAGCCTGCCATGTGCAGGAGGTCAGATGAGATGATCATGATGGTCCCTTCTGGCCTTGGAATCGGAGTCTGAGACGTCTATATATACTTTTCTCTTTTGCTTTAATCCTGTCCTGGAGGATTTGGTAATACAGATGGTAATACATTGATCACTAAAAACTTAGCATGGAATGAATCCTTGAACTAGAGGTAGATGGCATTTTATTACATTAAAAGTTCCCTGAGCTATCTAGTATACTTTTAAAATGCAATTTTAATTAATTGTTTGAATACTTGGATTAAATGGAAGGCAATATGAATATGGCCATATAGGCCACAGTGCCCTCATGCTGGACTATGGTATAATACCACAATCTATCTCATAGTGATTTTCATAGGCATGCACAGCACATTTCATTAGGGTGTGCACATTTTCATTACAGTGTGTGCCCAGGTAATCAGGGGTGTCAAACTCAACTCCGCCAGCGGGCAACATTTGAATTACCTGCCAGCAGAATTCTCGCAATGTACTGCTCTCTGCCGAGAAATGATGCGAGACAGGGTATATCAGTGGCAGATAGCGGCGTCTTCACATCTGCCGCAAGATTGCACAGCTACGTCTGCAGAAAAACCACGTGCCCTCCACACTTTCGGTGGCAGCATTAAACAGACCGAGATGGCGCCACAGGCAACATACAAAATTTTCACGGCACAGATACAGAAGGTATCTATGATGCCCCTGCATTAGGGTGTGCCTGGGCACGCCTATGGTGATTTTGTTAGAAAAATGAAAGAAAACACTCATGCTGGAAGAATAAATATTCTATTTGGAATGTTAGGAACATCATTCTCTTTTAAAACTAGTTTATATTTTTTTCAATTAGAAAAGAAAATGGCACTTCTATGGGGAGTCTAGAGAGCCATGTGGGTTAAGTACCAGCTATTAACTTCAAAGAGAGTGCTCCTAAAAGCTTTCATAAAACAATGTTTACTTTTAGTAAACTGATGTTTTCAATAGTACTATTTAAAGACATTATTTGTAAAAAACAAGGTTCTGATACCCCCATTTTCATTTTGACTGACAATAGTGAAACTGAATTATGCAGAGACAGGCCAAACTGTGCATCTAAAGTGAAGTATCTAAATTAATATTTAGAGGGAGCTGGTGATAAATAATGGCTGCCCCCATTCCTCACACTCACTCTCTCCATTCAGGTTGCCTGAATGAACAGCCATCTGGCAATGTCTTGTCCTACCGGAAATAATTTTCTCCATCACAATTCACCTCTGAACCAAGGGTTTTGTTTTAGCTGGTTAAGGTAGTATCAGAGGCACATACTTACAGGCTTCATTGCTTTGGGCTTTCTGTTGTTAAGCTGCTTTGAAAAAAAATCTCAACAATTCTGGCTTCCAGTTTCACTAAAGTTAATTCTACTATAATTGCATCCCTTATAACCCTTCAATAAAATTCCCATCTCTCTCCCCTCCTCTAAAAAAAAGTGACTTCTGAAAACAGCCATTTTGAGAGGTTGCACTGATTTTATTTGTGGAATATAGGAAATGCTTTTGGGTTTATGTGAGAAGAACCAGTCTTGCTAGCAGTGGATTTCTAGTTGCTTAAGACTTACTCAGTAGAATCATCAACTTACATAAATGTGTGGGAGGAGGGAAAGGATGAGGTGTACTTAGGGAGAAGTGTATTAGAGCCCTCCTGTACTATGCAACTAGGAGACTGCTACATAAATTATTAGAATTGTCAAGATGAGTTCCAATGGAAGGATCTGTGTTGTGATAGGACTCTACACTAAATGCAAGCTGCATTATATGATTTTACGTTTGTGTAATGAGGCATTTTCCTAAGTTCAAGACTAGGAGAAATGAAAAGGGAGCACATTTAGTTAAGAGGTTAATGACATGCTTTTATATTTTAGCAAACAAGAAAAATATTGCTTTGGGCCCTGACTTCGATATAATATTGTTCATGGCTTGGATAGATGCCTATGATTTTCCAAGCCATAAAATGTATTCTTTTGAAGTCTGATCTAGTTTATATAATGTATGTAATTTAACCTAATCTCTGCACAAGCTAATTAATAGAAATTATTATGTAAATCATGTAAACATTTGAATGAATAGTTAAATTCACCATTCTAACCAGTTACATCAAGCAAGTTTGAAAAAACTGATTCTAAATAATGAAGGATGAGGATGGGGAGAGAATTAGCTCTCAAAAAATTATGGATGGGGGTGGTCTAGGCAGCTGAGAAAAACTGCTAAGAAGTACTTATCCCTCATATAAAGATTAATGGGGTTCCATGTCCATTTCCATGTTTTTATTTTATATTGACACTCAAACAATGAGAAGATAGAAGATGCAAAAAATCATACAGAGGAGGAGATCATTCCATGGTCGACATTTCATGCAGATTTGACATGTTACTTCTAATTTATAAACGTGAGTCACCAAATAGAGGTCCTGTATAATTTTCTACATAGCCATTTAGGTTGAGCTGAATAAACTATGTTTGAAGCAAATGGCTAGGCTGATGGATCTGTGGATAGTATGATGTCAGTGCTTTATTCTCATTCTACTCACTGTTCTCATTTACAAGTGTAACTACAGCTATGGATGGCATTCAGCCTTACAACAGGAGGAATCAAGTGTTGGTGTAAAAGATTACTTCTCACAAGGTGATGTGGATATAAGGCTAGATCCTCAGCAGGTGTAAATTTGTGTAGATCTGTTGAAGTTAATGGAGAGATGCCAATTTACACCATCTGAGGATTTGACCCATAATGATTAGTAAGCAATAAGTAATCTGGTTTGGCAAGGAAATTAACAAACATTCATTTCAGTGTGACTCTGTCTGTAATTTTTTTTAAATCAAGTTAACCCTGAGCATTCTCAGAGATTAAGCACAGTAATTAAGCAAAGTCACTATCATCCTTGTAACCTGATGGAATCCATTGGTATCTTAACATCAGAGAAAGAACTGCTGTATAATTGTAGTTCCATCATCAGTTTCTATAGTAATCACTTGCCCATCTTTTCTTTCTTAGTAAACTCATTTTCCTCTTTTCATGTGACTACAAGAGTTTTATGATATCTGTTCCAGTGGCATTCTTAAGGTATGGTGTTAGTGCATGTATTGGAGCCATTCAGCTATCTCAGCCAGATTCAAATGAGTATAGGGACACTCATTAGAGAGGGAATGAAAATTCAATATTGAAGGGAAAAATAGGAAAATTTTAATGAAATTAAATAGAGAAATTAAGGGACAGAGAAAGATGTATAGAATATTGATGCTGAGAAGTAAATGGCAAATACTGGGCTATTCAGCAAGATTCATTGAAATTTCTTGAATATCAATATAAAAATCATCAAAATTTCCATTTTAAAACAAGAAAAATATTTTCAACTAAATATTTTGAATATTTTAAATATTTTTTCAAAGTCATTCTCAGAACCAGTCTAAGGTAGACACAGCAGCTTGGAAAGAGTTAATAGTTCTCTGCCTGTCAAATGGCTGGACATGATATATAAGAAAGAGGAGCATAAAGGTTTAGTCTTCATCCACATATAAGATATGATTTGGGAATGAAAAATATGTATGTAGATACAGTATTTTATTTGGACTGCAATGTCTGTGTCTATTTAAGATTTGATTCTTGGAGCAAGAACTACACCTTATACTACACCTTATATATTTTATATAGCATTGAAAAAATAGGCATTTATTAACTAATAATTAGATTTATATACTTACATAGAAAAGCAAGATAGGAAATTAAAGTAATTGACCTGAAGCATCTATTATCAAGAATCTGATTCTACAAGAGGAAAATTATAACTGAAAACTTCTAGAAACATCTTAAAAACTATTGAAAATAACATTTTTACAGATCACGTGTTGTAATTTTAAGGTCCAATATCTTGGGATTCACTAGGCCTATAATAAGTGCAGTATCCCAATGGGAAGAAGATATTAATACCTGTTTCTTTAATAGGATACAGAACTCATTTTTAACCTGGTGGCTCACATGCTACTGAATCTTAAACCTATCAGGACTGAGTATTGCCCAATATACACCTTTATTTAGTGTAATTTAGAAAAGGTCTGGAATATTTCACTTTTGGAAGGGGAAAGGAATGTTTCTATAGCAATTTATTTAAAAAAAAAAAAAAAAAAAAAGACAGAGAGAGAGAGAAAACACCACACACTCACTCATTCTCATTTTCACCCTCGCGCTCTCACCAACCAACCAACTAAAAAGTAGATGTCTTATAGCTTGCTTAGGGGGTTGGAATGTTTCAATAGTAGTCTTACCAGAGATGGATTCATACTTGACTAGACTAGGATAAAAAGTGTATTTTTAAAATTCTTCTATAGTAGGCATGACAAATTGTATTTTAACACATTTTAGCGGGGAGAGGGTGATCCCTAGTGTGTGGCCTGGGGTTCACTCCCCTCTACTAACATCAGGGTTGCCAACCGTTTATAAATTTATGGACAGTCAGTAAAAAAATGTGCAATTTTACTGCTGTCCATAAATCCGTAAATAAATAAAAATGTCAGTAAAAATAGAGCCTGTCCACGAGGAGGTCTGCCAGAGGTGGGAAGAAAGCATCTCTCACCCCAAAGTCTCTCACAGTGGCTCACCTCCTGTGAGTCCCAGCCAGCCCGCAGACAGGGAGGAGCAGTAGCTCCACTCTCCCCCCTGCCCCGCTGGCCGCTCCCAGCTGGCAGTGCTCCCTGCTGCTGTGCTGTCTGCTCTGGCTGCAGCTCAGCCAACCGCCACCCAGCCGCACTGTGCAGCTCTCTCCCCGTCCTGCCCCGCTGCTGGCCTGGACTAGTCCCAGCGCGTCGCAGTCAATGTGACTACAAGTGGCCTGTGGGGAGTGGGACTCCGGTGGCTCTGGCAGTTGAGGTTGGCTGGGCCCAATAAGCTCTCCCTAAGCAGGGTTGCCTTCCTTGCATTTGAGTTTTTACTGACATGAAGATCTGAAGTTGGGTTTTTTTTTACCAGCCCCGCTACTAACCCTTACCCTGTCCGGGAGCAGCCCCGAGAGCCCATGTCGCCCAGCGCCTGCCCCATGCACAGCCCCACCGGCCCCCACTGCTCTCCAGCAGCCTGGCGCCTGCCCCCAGGCCCGCAACCACACAAGATCTCCCAGCTCCGCTCACCCACTCGCCGACCCCAGCTGCTTGCCCGGCTCCCTGTGCCGCCGCCTCCAGCCGCCGCCTCCAGCCACCACACAGCAGTGGCGGACTGACTGGGCATGAGGGGGAAATGGCCCCCGGTGCTTGGCTGGGGGGGGGGGCAGGAGCACCGGAGGGCCGGGGCAAATGAAGTGGGGGGCTAGCTGACTGAGAACTGGGAAGGAGCAGCCACCCAGAGCCCATCTTTGAGTCCCGTTCCGAGTCCCAGCTCAGTGCCCAGCTGGCACGGGGAAGGACTGGGACCGAAGCGCAGACAGAGCTCTCTGCCACAGTGCAGGGGAAGGGGAGAGTTGATTGAGCCGAGCTCCGGGGTGCTGTCCAGTTCTGCTAGCTGCCAGCTAGCAAGAGCCACCTCAGGTATACCCTGGCTGGCCAGATGGCTAGAAGCACGTGGGACGAAGCCTCCCCTGCAGCGGCTGCCGGTGCTGCTACATGCGGCGAACCTGGCTGAGCACCAGCAGGGAGCAGTGACAGTCCCACCAGGTAAGATGTTATTGTTTATGGTATTTTTAGTGATGTCAGTAAAAAGTTTACCATGTCAGCAAAGGAAAAAACAAAAAACCAACCAACCAACCAACTTCAGATCTTTATGTCAGTAAAAACTTAGATGCAGGGTTGGCAACCCTGACTAACATGTTAAAATGCAACTTGCCTTGTCTATAGTAGGGGTTTAAAACATGCTAGTTTTAGACAACATAATTTTAAATAAGGACCTTTAGTCTCCTCTAGACATAGACAAAAAAGGTGAGTGGGCTAGAAGTGAACGATAAATGCCGTTCATCTCATGTTTCTGAAATTCATTTCTGCATGTTATGGTGATACACATGTATATGAGTGTGCCCGTGTGTCCATATATTCCTTATATAACACAAACACACATGCATTTATCCTTTTAAAGAATTCTTCACCTTGCTTACGTAAAAATAGCAAATAGCAAAAATAACTTAAAATATGACCCTGAAAAATATATTTTTTCTAAATTTAGTTTTTTTATTGCAGATAAATCTGTCCACCATTCCTGCCAATATTTTGTGATATAATTAATTCATTAATTAACAGGTGGTTTCACTTGTCCCCACATACAAATTAATCACCTACTAGCCTTTCAAATTGAAGAACCCTATCTAGCTAAAAATAGTGTTTTCTGCTCTTGTCATGTCATTAATTAAAAGTTATGCTGCATATTTCAAGAAATCTGGCATTTTAACAATGAATACCATACCACTGTTCAATCTGTACAGAAATATTAATTTATTGAGAGGTATGTTAGTCACAGATTTGAAATCATTTTGTAATTGTGCCACTATATGTGTAGGAATTATTATTATATTATATTGGTGTCAAAATTATCAGCAGACTTGTTCAGCTTATTCTAATATTGTAGTCAGCAATAGGCAAGAACTAAATTTCTGAATCCAATTCCCCCAAACTATGAACAATCTGGGTCCACACTTTGAGGCTCAGCTTTGAGGCTTTCCAATTGTAGAAAGTATTTAACAGCTTAAACAGAAAGTAGTCAAAATGATGCTGTGTAGAGGTAGTGTTGCTGATGATTCAGGCCCTGATTCAGCAAAAGCACTTAAGCACATGCTAAATTTTAAACATATATTTATCCCTACTCAGCAAAGCACTTAGGAATATTAAGCAAATTCCTTAGAGTCAATACTAAAAAAAGTGTGTCCAGTGTAACATCAGGGGCTGCTGTGCTAGTGAAGATGTTCTCTCTCAAATCCAGAATGTTTTTTCTGTTGGTTAGGATTTTCAAATTATTTATGCTATTTTACCTTTATGTACTGGTAGCCTGATTATCCACCTATTGTATCATGAGAATTCATGAGAAACAGAATATCAGAAATTCAATGTTATGTGTTTCTAATGTCCTCTACACACACAACACTTCTGTATTGTGAGTGTCCCAAGAGCTGCAGAAATGTGGGCTGCCATGAATCCCTTCATCCATGAGTTTAAATATACTAGGGGTTTCAATGGTGCTGGAGGATTAATGAATTCAATTGAAATATTCCATTCAGTTTAATGGGAGCAAAATCTGGCGCTACTGAAAGATATACAATTATTATCAAGTTAAAAATGCATGAATCACATGCATTTGGTATCAATAAATCCCACAAGTCATTGCTCCTTCATCCCAAAGGAAAATCTATTCTGAGCCACTGCACCTCAGCCTTTTCACTCGGTTTAATTCTCCTAATAGTTGTTGCAGAGGTTTTGGGGTCATTTCAACATCTACTTCTGCACTTTACTGTCAGAGAGAAGTAATTTATCTACAGAGGCCTCAAAACCAATAAGCAGTTCTTGACACATTATTAGCCTTTTTATTTTTTCAAACACCTCATCAGTGAGAAGGTGTATGAACTATAAAAAAAGTAATCAATTGACCTACATGCCTTTTCTGTTTAGTAATGCGTCTTATATTACCTGAGGGGCAATATATTCATGCTAGGTGTAAATGGATTGCCCACTGCTTAGAGACAAATAGGGTTGTCTATACAATGGCTCCTGGTGGGGCTGCATGACAAATGAACAGTAGAGACACACACAGGGAACTAGAGGAATAAGTTCAGCTGGAAATAACCATCTTTTCTCCACACCTTCCCCCCCCCCCCACAACATTCTAGATTACAGAAATGTTCACGTATCTTGCTGTTCTATGGAATTGTGCCATTGAAGAATACTATATTTTACTGACCCTTTAAAAATCCTATTGTTTCCTGCTTTTATGAACACATTAAGTACTTTGTGAGGCTAAGGGTATGTCTACATTGCGAAGTAAAGTTGATTTAATTTAAATCAACCTTCACCTGCTGAGCTGCAGAATTCAGAGGAGCGTGATCACACCATGCTCATTGTGTCAGGGGATTGCGTACCCAACATCCGCACTTTCGTCAGCAATCAAAGCAGTGCACCATGGGTAGCTATCCCACAGTGCAACTTACCCGCAGAGGCATTTGGGAAGATTTTCATCCTCCCATGAAGCAACATCCTCCAGTCCAAACAGACGATCGCCTTTTTGTGCCATTTTTTTCAAACCCTTCACTCTCTACCGCGCACATGCCATTGTTTGAGAGCACAATTATTGTGAGCATCACAAACAACTCATGACTTATTCTGCAGTATTTTCAGGGGTGAGACAGGAGCCACAGCGCAGAAAATTGCAATGTTACTGAGGCCAATTTCTACAAGCCATAGAATGAAACAATTCCCATTTGCTGCAGGCTGTTGTGCACCATCTGCTGTCGGTGGAGCGGGAAACAAACAGTGACTGGTGGCATTGCATTGTTATGAAGGTGTGGGATGATGAGCAGTGACTGCAGAACTTTCATATACAAAAGGCCACTGGTACAAGATTCTGGACTGGGGATATAACCAAAGGGAGAAGGGATACCACACCCGCCTGCCCCTTGTTCTCCTCATCATCATCCTCATCCACAGACTTGTCCTCATTCATCCTGGCCTCAGATTCCCCGAAGGTATCTACACTGCGTGGTGGCAGAGTAGTTGGGTCACTGCTGAGATTCGCATGCAGTTCCTCGTAAAAGCGGCATGTTTTTGGTGACAAACCCAAATGACTGTTAGCCTCCCTAATTTTCTGATATGTCTGCCTCAGCTTTTTGATCTTAACGTGGCTCTGCTGTGCATCCCTGTTGTGCCCCTTCTCCAATATGCCATGAGATATCTTCTCAGAGGTATCCACATTTCTTTTGCTGGCTCAGAGCTGAGCCAGAACAGACTCTTTGCCCCACAGACCAATGAGATCCAAGACCTCAGGTCAGCTCCAGGCTGGAGTGCCTTTGGGGCATGCAGTCGCCATGATCAGTTCTGCTGGCAATCTCTCTCTCCACGCTGACCTAACAGGAAATGGGAATTTAAAATTTCCCAGGGCCTGAGGAGAGTAGCTGTTTCTTATTTACGTGGCCATAGTGCAGCAGAGTGTGAATGTCCAGAGTGGTCACTGCAGAGCATTCTGGGACACCTCCCGGAAGCCAATGACATCGATTTACATTGCACTCTGCCTACGCTGATGCTCACTTGACCCATACAATTCGACTTCAGCACTACGCCACTTGCGGAGGTGGTTTTATTAAGTCGAATTTTACCACGATTTAGGTCAGTGGAACTGACATGCCAGCGGAGATGCATACTTTATGTGGTCAACGTTAGCCACGTTCTGTAGACCTACATTATCAGTGTAGACCAGGCCTAAAAGGGTGCAAGTGTTCCTCATTGGAATCAAAATGTGATACAGACTCTCAATATTTTTTCTAGTCTGCTTTCCTCACTGTGACCCTAAGGAGCCCTCAGAATAACTGGTAAAGGGTCTGTAACAGCAACTCCTATCAGGTCTGACAAACTCATTACATCTAGCACACTGCTTTCATAGTATTTATATAAAAAGAATGTTGTGTGAGGTTTCAAATGAAAGCTTGTATCATGCTGGTCATTATAAGCATTGAAAGAGGTATGTATGGTCATTGTCTGAGGAGTTGTGTATCTACCAAAATATGTTCAAACTGTGTAACCAGAGTTGACCAACAGGATTTTCCTAGGCAGGAGATAAGATGCGTGTCTCTGTGTCAGGGGTAAATTAAACATGGAAAAGCCCACACAATGGAAGCATCATTTGCAAGTGAAGTCAAAGGGAAAAACAGGTTAATGAGGGGATGTGAAACCAACATGAGGGAGCATGCTGGAGAAAAAGCAACTGGGAAGAAGAGTCTTACCTGGGGCTGCACTTCAAAAAGGGCATTTCAAAGGTTTGTTAGACTAGAAGAGGAAGGAAAAAAGACCCCTTTCTTATCCAGTTACTGAGGAAGCTGTATTGGGGACATTCATGAAAACTTGGATCCTGGTTATGAATGAAGACCAGCAGCTCTGTCAAACACTGAATCCTTGGGAGGAAAACTACTTTTTTAAAGTGAAAAGGTAAGCATTAATAAGTGTAGAGCTGGAACTGCATTTTATGTTTTGTTTTATTTGTAACCTGTTGTTCCTATTATCCTTGCTCACCATCTCTTAAATCCTTGCTCTTTGCCAATAAACTTATTTGTTTTCACTATAAGTACGTCACAATACTGTGTATTTATAAAGGATCAGATCCTTTATTGTTCTGGTCAGGCTGTGTGTCTACAGAAATATGTTATTTTACATAGAATTGAAAGTAGTTGTGCTCTTTTCAAATTCATCCATCTCAGCGTCTCATTGTGTGTATTTTGTTACCTAGCTCATTTTTAACATTCTTCTATAATACCAAAACTTGAATGTTCTGAGTCATCTCTCAACATCCTTTTAAGTGTTCAGCTCTCACATCCATAGAAGGTTGACCATAGGTAGCACTTCAGCAGTTTAGTGTGGATGTGCAGTTTTAATTTGCAACAATTCAGAAGTCTTTGGAAGTTGTTCAGTACATTTTTTGCAAGCTGTATCCTTCTTTTGATTTCTTAGTCACATCTTCCATTTGATGTTATTAACTTCCTAGGTAGGGGAAACTATTGACTTGTTCCACCACTTGCCCATCGAGGTATAGGTGTTACCTACCTTGGTGTTGTTGTGTTTATTTATTATAGGGCTCACTATGGCCATATTGAGCAGACTGGCTTGTTCAAACTTTAGTCCCTACCAATTTTTTGGATGTTGTCCTGCTAAGGAAAAAGGGAGCTATTAGACTTCAGTGACCCTACTACACAAAGCTCCAGACCTACGTCTTCAGTTGTCAGCTATTTTTTTGCCTAATTGCCTTTAATATCTAAACTATGAACCAGTGGAAAGATCTCTGGAATGGTTTCCATGTTCAAAAACTCTGCTTGCAGGTCCATATCAAATAATCCTCTCGGACCTGGTAAATGCATTTCATTACCTCATTCTCCAAAACAATATAATAATAATTAACATTTACATAATCCCTTTTATCTGAGGATCTCTTATTGCTACTTAAACATTAAAAACCAGATTTTGCCACCCTCCTCCATAATGAATAGTAGTTTACTCCTTATTCTAGTTGAAATCAGTAGTCCCTTGAGAAGCAAGGTAGTATTCAGCATGAAGGAGGGTGGCATAATCTGGCCCTAACTGTGATTAGTAGCAGTCAATAGCAAACATAATCCCCATTTTTAGATACAGAAATAGAGGAACAGATGTTATATGACTTGTTCAGAAAGAAAGTCAATGTCAGAGCTGGAATTAGAACCCAGATCTCTCTAGATTTCTATTTAAGGGGGCGAGGGGTGGTTAATTTGAGGGCCAGAGATAAGCTACAGTTCTATATATTTTGAATCAAATAAAAATATTGGTGAAATCCTGTCCGTTGAAGATAATGAGGCTGGAACTTCACCAGTCATTATGTTAAAGGGACAAGTAATACCTATTGATAACATTTCTGAAATAAATGCAGAAATGATATGTGTGAGATGCTTGGAACAGAAGATTAATGCTTGATAATGTATTTATTGTGGCTGACTGTTGTCAGCTTCATCTCCTATTTTATTATTTCACCAAATGCCTTTATAGCCAAGAAATCCCATGCAGCACCTGCTCCTCAAACTGACACAGAATGTTTGATATAAAACAAAATGTAACAAGAACAAAGTAGCATTAGAATATCCATTCATATTTAGTATTAATATTTTACATTGAAATATTTAGCTCATCAACTGACTGGGGATGACAGAAAGATAAGTGTTCCCAAAAGGTTAGAATGTAACTTCAAATGAAGAGAACAGCAGTATAAAAGTTAGGCCAGGGCTCTCTTTAAATGTCTCCACAACAAAACAGTTTGAAGAGGTTTTACAGAGATTCACATAATCTCCGTTAATCTCCCTTACATAGCCTTGCAGTTATAGGTGTTTGCTAATATGCCTTGTAACAGCACCACACGTTTACTGTAAATGCACAACCAATTTCTGAGCTGCAGCTTTTGAGTATACTCAGGAAAATTCTGCAATATATTTGTTCATATTTATAAATAAAGCATTTTATTTTTATGGTGCTAATCTACCATAGCATGCTTAAAGTGCCTTCCAAGAGCAAAGATGTGGTCTGCTCTTGCTCCTATTCTCATTGATTATAGTGGGAGTAGGATGGTGCCCAAACAGGGCCAGATTATGGCATAAGCACTTTAAGCACATGCTTATAGCCCCAGCTACTGGAGTCACATGATGGAAATGAGAATACCAGCTTTCATTATTTAAAATAGTTTCTACCACTCAGAGTTGCAAAGAAAAGCCTGAAAATGACACAAGCGCAACTGATGTGTTCCTGAACCTGCAGTGAGCTCTGAGAAGGGTGAACTACCCCATTTATCTTAAAGGATTATTAACTCTGAAAGCTACCACTTTGGGTATCAACACTAACCCATCAGAGTGTGGTGCTTGCTGTCATTACTCCATCTTGCCAGTGTGTGACTTTATAAATGGAATCTCATTTTCATCCCTCACATGAATATTCCCACTTGAGTATCACCATCCACCCTAAATTTAAAAACTCTTTAAATAGTCAGGGGCTGTCATCTACTATGAGTTTGTGCACCAAGGATAATGGTGATTCTGATCTTGATTTGAGGTCTCGAGTTGCAGTTGAGAAATGGTTTCTAAAACTTCTCCAACAAGTATAGTTCCCTTTTGTTGGATTCAAGCTGCTGTGGTGCCTCTAACTTTTGTTGATTACACCTTCCTCTTGGCTTGACGACAAGAAAGAGGCTTGGCTTTCAGTCAAGCATTTCTTAAAGGATCAAGTAGGCCCAAAGAATTTAAGAGATGAAAAGATGATCAGGGTTAAAAGGTTTATTAGTGTATGTGGAGATATTCCCTTTAGCTGGAAGGTAGGGATTTTTAAAGTATTATTTTTGCATTCTGTACTCAAGCTTGAGTCTCCATTTGCAGCTATGCAAGGGAAATATTCCAAACCTGTTGTAGAACAGCTGTGCTGGCTGAAAAATTCAGTGTACATCCATGATATCAACTGAATATCTCTCATGTTTATCAGCTACAGGAGTCTGCAACATGGAAAAAAAACCCACCACATATTTTAAAAGTTCTTCAGGAAGCCAGCCAGAGACAGCTTTAAGATTTTGGGAGGGCCAGCAATAAAATTCTTTGGGCCCCCATCATTTCTGAATCTGATGAATTTTAGGTTATTTTTTCAGGCCAAAATTTAAAAATTTAGACTTCTAAATCCATACTTGAGCTCCTAAACAAAATTAGTCTGATTTTTCAGAGATGCTAAATGCCTGCAGCTTCATAGACTTTATTTATAGTTTCAAATTTATGGATTTAGGAATATAACTTTGGACACCCAGGTTTTAAAATTTTGGCCTCAGTCTTTCTCTCCAATAAATGAGAATCCAGAATAGCTAATCTTAATAAACATCAATGCCTCAGGTAATCATCTCACCCCCATTCACCACATGTATAGAGATATTGAATGTCTGCCAGGTAATTGCAAAACAGCAAACATGTATAAAATGCACCATCCTAAAAGTTGTCTTGCTTTTCCCCTTTTTAATTTTTTTATCCCTTTCTTTTTTTCCACTGCCACTGTTGAAACTTTGTTCATCCCATACTTTTTTCTCATTTTTCTCTCTTCATTTTTGTCATTATTGTTCCATCTCCTTTCTTCCCTCTTCTTCCTTTTCCTTTCTTTGTACAGAAAAAGCCAACTTTCCTTTTTCTTTAGAGACATCTGATATCTGGGGTTCCCTTTTCTTCTCTTGTGGTGGCTCCTTTGTTGCACTTTCTTCTTCTCGGATCAAACTTTACATGGGTAGTTGGGGAGAGAAGCTAGCCCATGCATAGACAGCCAACTAGGACGGAGCTTGTAGCGAGTTGAGTAGGCCCTTGTAAACATGAAAAGTATCAATTTAAGAATTGCTAGTGTGCCAATTAGATTTTAAAGCTGAAATCTAAGAAACTAGGTTTGCCTTTATGTTAAAATCCAATTAGATCACCCCTTCTGTTGAGTCCAGGGAGCGTTAGCTTTCTAGTTTAATGTTTGCATTCTTTTCAGGTCAACTTTAACTTGAACAGTATTTATTAAATTAGGACACTTGCTTATTCTTGAACAGCCAACAATTTATTAATTCACCCAGAACCACAATAATATATAATCAACAGTTCCCAAATGTAGACACAACCAATTGTGTGTACTATGCATACAACACAGTCCTGTAGGCAATTATCACAGACTAGAGTTGAGACTGAGTTGATATATCAAAGCACAATGCAAATTACCAAGATTTCTTTTTGAATTTGTTGGAGTAACAATTTTCAATTCTTTAGTATCTTATATATTTATTACACTTCCAAGTGTGCACTTGTCTTTAAGACAATTTGAAGAGTGTGGTTCCTTCTCTTTGACAAGATTGGTCCAAAAGAGACCAATTTGGAATACTAAAAGCAATTGCTTAAAACAATTTTTTTCAGTTGCTCTAAGGCCAATTTGCTTCAACTTATAAAAGAATTAAAATCTAAAATATGATTACTTAAGGTTTCACTGGAGAGTGTAGATTCAGCAAGATAACCTACAGTTATTTATATTAAAGAATAGAAGGGGAAATAAATTTTTTTTAAATGAAATCTCACCACTTCTTATCCTCTTAACCCTTTGCTGACCTAACATATCCAACTATCCAAACTAAAAATATTTTCTAGATGGAACTAGTAGCTATTGGTTTGCTTTAGAGAATAAATTTTTAATAAGAACACAGTTCAAGAATGTGAACAAAGTGACACACCAAGTTAGTGCATCTATATTTCACCTGTGAAGACATGAATTGCTGGTTTAGGCCACCTAGGAAAATTAGTTGGAGGCCTGATTCTGCTTCCATTGAAATCCAGTGGTGAAGGCCTTTATTTTTAAATGGTGTCTGAAGTTAAGCTGTTTAGTCTATATTTGAGCATTTAAATAAATTACCAATTTTGTACAAGTGCTGAGGGCACAATACCTCCCAGTGACTTCAGTGTTGCAGGCTTAGGCTCTTTGGTTATCTTCAAGTTCCCACATATTCGTATCATAATATCATTACAGAGTATGGAACAAATCAGCAGACTCAGCAGTATTTGCTGAGGAGAAGCCCCATAACTGCGGGTCACAACTTGTGAATTGACAGAGCTGTGCAGGGAACTTGCATAGCATCTGCTTATACGTTGCTTGGCTATAGTCATCGTGATTAGTTTCCCCTTTTGCAAGCTCTGAATTCACTCTCAGATTTTAATATTTTTATTATTTTAATATTATTCCAAAATGTAAGAGCAGCCAGTTGTTAGATTACAAATTAGACAACACATGGCAGTCAATAATTTAATTTATTTTAAAAAGAAATTTTACGTTCCATTAGATCATGCAAATGCTTCCACACTTGAGTAACATTCTGTATTTGAGCAGTCTCATTGAATTCATCTTAATTGGGATATTCACTTGTAATATTTTTGCATTATCAAAGCCATAGCTTGTGTTGTTTAAAAAAAAATACTGTGATACATCGTAATAGTTCACTTTATCATATGTCTTTCTTTTTCAAAAAAATTAGAGGCAAAAATGTGAAGCAGCTTGCAAATTTTATAGGTAGCATTATCTTTTATAAATAGCCAGAAAATCTTTACTACTTGGCCTTGATTTTTTATTTTAGTCTAGTTTTTTTCATTTTTTTTTCTTGCAACCTCCACTGTTAGTCTTGAACTCAATATCCGATTACAGAATTTGTAATCAGCATATTGTTTTAATCTGCCTGACTTTAGCGTCTGGCCTGAAATACAATTTACACACAAAGGAGTAAGATTACTTTTCTTTCTGTTGATAGAGGATTATGTTACTTAACCAGCATGTTTAATTTACTTTAAAGATGGGTAACTTCCATTGTTGATCAAACTCTAACAGACAAGCTCAATGACTTTTTAAAAACAAACCCAAACTCAAAGCTTCATTCAAGTTCCAACAGAACTATTGAGCATTTCTCTATCATTAATAATTTTCTTTTATTTTTAGTTTTTCTTGTTTAAGACAATGCCACAATAAACTGACCTTGCAGGAGAGCAGCCAGGTCATAGATAAGTAAAACAACTGCAGTGTTCTGTTTGATACACTAACAAATCTTACTGGCATTTAAAGAGGTTAAAGAAACAAAGAGAAACATATGAGAAATCTTCCAAAAGCCCCAGATATAGCATAGAAACCAAGTGTCACCTCTGCAGCTCTGTCAAACAATATCCTTTTGCTTTGAACTATAAAGGGGTTAGGTCTATCTTGACCTTTGGTACAGGAGATCAGCCAAGACAAACATGTAGATGTTGCATTCATTAACCTGAGCTGAAAGTGAAATGTTTAAAAGCCCCTAACTGGCAGATACTGGATTTGGAGAGGTTCCCCCACCCTCCTCTTTGTTTTGCTGTTTGTCGTGATTTCCCTGTAAGAAGAGAGGCAGTCACTTTACTAAAATCCCTCTGTGGTAAAACCATACACTCTGTATAAGTGAGATCAGAAAAAGGTTGGGGAATTACAATATCTGATGCTGAAATGCTCTGTGAAATATGAAGTTTAAAATCAATGCAGTATTTAAAGAAAATGACCTTATTAAAGCCAAAACTAAGAGCACTGTAATTACTGCAGTGGTTCATGTCTACACTGCCCTTCTGTCGGTGGTGTGCTGAGCAGGAAGCAGAGAGCCAGGAGGAAGTGGGTGGGTGGGAAATGGGAACTTTACGGCCATGGGGAGAAGAAAGCTCAAGTTCAGCCCTGAAACTCCTAGCGGGGAACAGGGAGCCTTGGGGCAGCCCCCAAGCTCCCAGCAAAGAGCAAGGAGCCTGGCTGGGAGTGGGGAGTAAGGACCTGGAAGGAACAGTCCTACTATGAGTGGGGAGTAGGGAGCCCGGGGCAGCCAGGCTCTAGCTGGAGCTCCCTACCCACCCGGCTTTCTTGTCAATTTTTCACAAGCTCTAGCATGGAGCTGTGAAACTGACAAGACTGACAGCCAACAGCTGATGTAAGCAACCCTCAGTGTTCACCTCACACACAAGCCCTACCCTCTTGTGGAGGTGGAGTTATGTCGGTATAAAAGGGCACTTATGCTGGTGGGAGCAAGGCTGAATGCATTCTTGTAGGTATGCAGAACAATAGCTACTGTTTGTTCTTGTTCTTGTTCTTGTTCTTGGAAACTGGAAATGCTATCCTACCTTTTAGGCCTCTTCTGGGAGAAAAAATATCCAGAATTAAAGGACTATATAGAGCTACTGCTACCTCACTGAAGTGTTTTCATTAGATCATAATGTAGGATAAAAATAAACCAAGACCAACATAGAAGTCAAATGCATTTATATAAAGAGAAAGGAACAAAGTTGTATAATATTAGCCTACTAAAAATAGAGTGTAATTAAGATCTTTTCACTTATGATACTACTCTTGGGATCCACATATTTTAAATAAAAGAAGTCTTATTATACAAGGAGTTGTTATAATAGTTTAATGTCATTAAGAACTAAAGGACAGAAGGATTATATGGGCAGAGGGATATATATATATATATATATATATATAAACCTTTTGAAGAGGGTGAGATGTGTTGGGAAATATTCTATAAAAGAAATTATCTCTGTACGGATGGAGAATTTTATGGGTGATGTGGAGAACTCTGCTCTGATTGCTTTAATTTTCTTAGAAATTGTTTCTGTATATAGTCCCATACTGCTAGAAGGACAATACAAGTAGAAAGGAAAATCTTTTCCAACTGATAAATAAGATTCCAAACCTGCAGTCCTTACATTAATAGTCCCACTGAAGTCAGTGGGCCTACTGCTGTGAACTGAATTGTCAGTGGGCCTATTGCTGTAAATTGTAAAATTGGGCCCTAAAATGGTATTAAATGTAGGAATATAGTAATAACCATTATTTTTCGACATCTGTATTTGAGGCATGTGTAAGTGAATCATATTGTATTCAGATGAAAGACAGAATATTTAATGTCTACTTTTTTGTTGTTGTTAAAATCCAAACAGATATATAATATTAAGCTAGGCATCAATGACTTTAAACAGTTTAAATCATTTAAATAACAATAAACATGCCCAAATCAGTTATAGACTCTATTGAACTTTGGAATCTTTCTGGATGAAAGGTGTGCTGTATGAGAATGGTGATGATGGTGTATTATATATTAAAACTAAAAACACTTTTTAAAAAATACAAATGTATTATTTGTCATATCCTACTCTCTTTCTTACTGGTCTCAATACTACTGCTTCTCAATATTTCTATTGATTTCCATAGGAGTTCTGCCTATTATAAAGACTGTTGGATTTGGTACTATACTGGCTGTGATTCACACTTGCTTCTTCCTATGAATATTATTTCCCTGCTGTTGAAATAAATCTAAAGACCAAAGAAAAGAAAAGTAAACCAAAATTCTTAAACCAAAATGCTTTGTGCTGTTATAAATACTTATTTTGTTTTGTTCTTTTGGGTTGCTTTTGACACCAGCATTCTAGAGTCATTATAAAACATTTGTTCAGATCTTCAGGTTTCACTGACTGGTTGGAAAACATTTTAGACAATTGACAGAGTTAATTAAACTGAATTTATTTTTCACTGTTAATAAATTGCTGGATTATTCTCCTGGATCTGCTGCAATAATGTGAAATAATGCCAGAAATTTGAACAAATATCTTTCCCAGTTGTCACCAGGATGTTGTATGGTCAGTATGACAAATATCAACACTTGTCAGATGAATAAATGGCTGTGTCCTGCTAGACACAGTGATTGAACTGGTGTGTTTGTGTGTGTGTGAGAAAGAGAGCGCACGAGAGAGAGAGCACAATTCTGCTGGCAAGGCTCTTTGAATAACCAACGTTTAAAATAGCAAACAGCTCTTGCTCACTGCTTTTAAAGTATTAATCTGAAGATGTCTAGATGATAAATTACTTTTAAAAGTTGGCAGGATAGTATTTTAAGTTTATACCAAATCTGGCACAATTAAAACCTTTCCTGAAAAAACATTGAGGCTCCAAACCTGCTGTGAGCTCTGTATGGCTACATCCTTGTCCTGCCAGTCCGTTTTGCAGGATTGGGAGTTAAAGGCCCTGTCATGGAAGGTGCACAATGCTCTCAAATCTTATTAGACTTTGACACTTTGCAGAAAGTTGAGGGACTTCATAGAATTTCATAGAACTGGGCCCCTCATTGAGAGTTTCTCATAATATTAATTAGTATATATAGTACCATAGATTACCTCAGTGCTGTACAGAGTATTAACAAGACAGGGGTACTGCCCCAAATAGTTTATAATCTAATTTAGGCTGATATGATCTAGGATGAAAGTTCATTTAGTAGCAGGTGCAAAGACAATGCTGCTGAGGAGATCAGTTCAGGAAAGTTTTATGAAAGTGTCTTGTCGAAGAGTGATTTTGAACTCTGTTAATATCCCATACTTCAATTTTTTCTAAAAGCTTTTCATGACTTATAGTTTTTTATATACTTAATGTTTGAATTGTATGTGTATTCATTGAAATAAATGACCTTCAAAACCTTCAAAATGACATGAAATTATTACGAACTACCTTGAAGAGAGGCTGGAAAATGTACCAAAGTTTTCATAAATATTATTAATTGAAAAGCCTTCAAATAAGGCTATTGGATCTCACTGCTTACTCCTGACTTTCAGTATGGAGTGCAGTTGTAGCTGTATTGGTCCCAGGACATTAGAGAGACAAGGTGGGTGAGGTAATAACTTTTATTGGACCAGCTTCTGTTGGTGAGGGAGACGAGCTTTCCAACCACATAGAGCTCTTCTTCAGGTCTGGAAAAGGTACTCCCAGTGTCACAGCAAAATGCAATGTGGAACAAATGGTTTAGCATAAGTAGTTAGCACATATTATAAAAGACCATTCAAGGTATCACCTCTGTAGCCATAAGACAAAAAGAGGTGGATAGTGGGTCACAGAGTGTTGTAATAAGCCATAAATTCAGTGTCTTTGCTAGACACTAAAAATCATGGACAGAACAGAGTAATAAAGAGCTCCCAGGCTTGCCTTTTGAAAGAGTTGTGCAGGTTTCCTTTGAGGATGAGAAGTGATAGGTCGGATATAGAGATTGCTTTGTGAAAAGTGTTCACCCATAGGCAATGGGATGTTTTCGTCTTTAATCCTTTTCCTGTGTGAGTTCATCTGGCAGTTAGCTTTGGTGCACTTGTTTCAATCACTTAAGGCAGAATGGGACAATGAATTGATCAGGGATTTCAATTATAACCACTGGGAAAACTGTTAGGGACTGATTCTATAACTTCTAGCTCATATGTTTAGTCCTATTGAAATACAGGTGAATATCAGGGAAACTGCTCTCTCTAATGCTCCCAAAAGTCTCATCGATCTTTGTGCTTTATCCCAAAATTAAATGCAGAAAAGTCTAATTTATAGTGGTATCTGTACTTTGAATACAAGGTCTGGATGGAAGTTCTTTTCTAGGCTTGTTCTCTTGTAAGATTCTCTTGTAAGGTTCATTCTTTTGCCTAGTTAAGCTAAAATTCAGACTCTAGACTCTCCCTCATTTCCTCACCACCATAAAACACTACTGCAGACTTGTCTGGAATCATTAAATTCATTTCAGATGTTTCAGATGTATAGCTGGTTACAAATTTTCCGACAGAACATTTTTTCTGTCAGAAAATGCCTGTCTGTCACAAACAAAACATTTCACAAAAATGTGTTGATTTAAAAAAAATTATTTAAAAGAAAAGGAAAAAACCTAAAGGGAACATTCCAACAAGATCAAAATGGAACATTTCAACCTTTTTAGAATGGAATATTATAATTTTTCCTTTTAAAATTACTTTTTGTTTCAGTTTTTTATATTTTATATGATATAAAATAGTCAACATTGGAACAAAGTGTGTCAAGTAATTGAAAACTAATTTTTATGGAATCTTGTTTTGTGGGAAATTTCAAAAATTCTTGTTTTGATTCCATTGTGGAACAGAACAAAATTTCAAATCCTGGAATTTCCTCAAAAATGTCCCCACCTCATCTCAGGCAGTGGGTCCATTGTCCAGTGGGATAGAAGAAAAGATGCGCTGACCCTTTAACTGCATGCGATGGAAACCTTGTCCAGCAGGCTGGAATGAAAGGGGCCATTGCCCCTGCGAGGGCCCCCTCTCCCGCTCACAGCAGAGTTGGCAAAAGTGGAAGGACAGTTTACCTGTCCTGAGCTGGAAGGAGGAAGAAGCAGTGCAAAAAGACCAGGTGTGTGTGGAGGGAACCTTTCTCTCCTCCCCACACTGACTGGAAGAGAGTGGGATACTTATCCCCATGCAGTTCCTGTAAAGCCTCTTTCACCCTGACTGGGTTGGCAGCACTCACCCTCTCACCCATGGAAGCAGTTAAAGGACCAGATTTCGTTATAATTCACTGTGAGCATTACACTTAATTAGCCCTTTCCTTGGGAGTGAGGAGTGGGAAGGATTTTTTTGTTCACTGCTAGATTGACCAAATTGGGATGGTTTTTTCACCTTTCCCACAGCACAGGTTTGGGACCTGGTGGGGTGGGGCAAGGGGGTTAGGCAATAAATCACATCTTATTATGTAAAACTTGTGGCAGGTGTCCAGTTCAGGTACTTACTATGGAATGGATATGGTGATCAGATAAAATTGACTGGTAAAGGATGCTTTACAAGCTGCTAACATGAAGTTTTTTCTGGATAAATCAAATCAGTAAAGAAATTTACTTAATACCTACATATATTAATGTGGCTTTACAATTTGTCATATATGCATCTGACAGTTGTGCATATTCGATATACATACATACACATTAGAGAGGTCTGGGGATTGGTAATGGGATGTGGCAAACCTTTAAATGAAGCACTTTCTGAGGAATAAGTCCCATAAATTAATAACATGAAGCAAAGACATACACTCTCAGCATATATTCTGGGGGAATGCAGACAGAAAAGGTAACATTCATTTTAGATGACAAGACATTGAGCTAAATTAAGAACATATACAATAGATGAACTCTCCTGACAGAATCTTAAAGATTTTTTTTTTTAAATCTGGCTTGTATAACTTGCAGATCAGGAGGTGGATTGCAATGGTGGTTTATGTTCATAGAGTAGGACTGGGAAATTGAAAAGTCATATTTCTTACAATATTTATAACTTCATGCAGAGCAACATCAAAAAAGGCAGGCCCTTTGCAGATGCAATTTCTAGGTGGACTGATTATCTCAACAGAATTAAGTGTTGACTATGAGAGTTGATGGGTTTTTAGCGAAGGCTCTCTGACAGCCTGGGTTGAGACACAATACCACTGGATGTTCATAATGGATCAATAGAGAAACCACAGGCAGATTGCATGTTTGTTTGTACTACAAAGCAGTAGATTTTATCTTGTGTCTTTTCTCAGGAGTTATGTCCTGTCAGTTCTAATTATTTCAAAGTATAATTACAGGTGTGTGATTATGAAAAGCACAGAGAGAGAACTTCTTGCTATTTCATGTTTATATTGTTACATCTATGTGACTGTTGATCTAGCTATAGAATTATATCTTGAAAAGCCTTGTTATATCACCTGTTCCATATTTCCCAAACAATGCAGAATCAGAAAAGCTATCCAAGCTCTTAGGTTTGGTGACCTTTCAGAGATGCATCAGCTGCAAATTTTCTTTAGAAAACAAAAACATCCTTCTCTCCCACTCCTACCCTCAAAATGGGCTGTTTTCTCTGTGACTGGAAAAGACTGGTGTGACATGCTCAAAGTTTAGGCCAACCCAAACCTCAGGCCTCATATAAATCTTATTTACTGAGAGTTATAAAAAATGTTTCTTCAGTTAATAATTTTATTTTTTCTCTCATGCTGCAAACTCTTGTGGCCTGAGGAAAATCATAAAAATACTCATGCATGCAGATACTTAAGTGAATTTGTTTGGGTTGGGTCTTTTCAACTGTGTTTTTTTGTGTAATTTTTTACATTCAGAGCCCCCTGTGAAGGTTTTTCAGAATCTCAATCCAGACCAGTCATGATACCTGGGTCTCTTTGGTTACATGTCTTGTACCTCTGGTATTGAATTGTAGATTTGTATTACATTCATTCTCCTTGTTGCTCTGCCAGAGCCTGAGCTCTTCTATTCTCATACTTTCCTTTCTCCTTCTAATGCTCTCCTTCCTTTGTCTGAATCTGCCATTAAGTCTTTGAATCTGTCTTCCAGACATGACTTGAAACTACTTCTCTGCTACTGGCCTTCCCCATACTTCCAGATACATTTTCTGCATGAGCCTTTTTCCTCTCACAAGCCCCTTGCAGAGTACGTGACCTCACAAGTACTTTGACCATGCTGTTGCTCGTGGACCCAAAATGGCTGATAAGGCTTTTACTCTAGGGTCGCGGGGTTCTGAGAGCAGAGAAGTTGCCTCAGTTGAGGGACGGGGATGACTGAACAAGAATGCGAACAAGGTTTCAACCGAAGAAATATCGCTCATTTATCTATTCATTAATAAAGAACAAAGTACATAGACATAACTAATACAAACATAAAATCAGAAAAAGATACAAAGGCCTTGTATGTATTCATTTCTTATAGTGCACAATTCTATTACTTATTTCCTTATGTTTACAGACAGATGGTTGCTTGTAAACTCCTTGTTACCTTATACGTACAGATGGTCTCTCTCTATAGTTTACAGACAGATGGTCATTTGTAAACTCTCTTCTATAGTACACAATTCTATTACTTACTACTTCTTGCTTACAGATAGATGATCGCTTGTAAACTCTTAGTTATCTTAAAGCAAGTGTACTTTCATACATTACCAAAAAGTGCTTCTTTCCCTAAGCCCCTTGGGCCAAGTTACTCTGATAAGTGTTAGCCATCCCTCAGACGCTGCTGGTTCATAGAAGGGCTCGGTCCAGCTACCAAGGATCCCATGGGCTGCAGTCCAAAGTGCAACTGACTTTCTGGGTTTAAGGCTGATCACCAAATTGATCAGCTTGATCAGTATGTAACCAACACAGCACTTGATCAGTATGTAATCAATCAGTGAACAGTGTCACTTTTGGGTCAGTATCATGATCAGTGAGCATTTCTGCTGAGTCATCCTGACTTGTAGGCACTTTCAAGTGTTACTTAGCCGGATGTAGTCAGCTCTGGTCAGCTTTTGTTTTTATGTTTGCCCTCTATTTGTGCTGTGCTAGCATCTGGACAGCCCTTATCAGGTCTTTCCAGCCCTTTTCCTAAGCTATATATTTTACTATTCTATCTTAAAGCACAAAACCCATTAACTATTCTTTTTATATTCTATGTTGCTCATTGGTGGACAATGTTTCCTTCACCACCACTGCTCAGTTATAGTATCAGTGCTCCTATCTAACCTACAGAATGTATTGTGTTTAGGAACTATTTTGAAAAACTGATATTATAATGACTCCAGTTAACATGATTTTGCTGGTAGACTGGATGGAGTCTGGGGCCATGATCTTGCAATAATTGTGTGTGGATGGATTCTTGTGCCTCAGCAGAGCTGCACTGATGTCAGTGGGCTCTCCACAGACACAGAGGTTTGTCAATGAACAATGCATGACAGGATGGAATCTTAAGCTGTCTTTTTTGGAAGTCTGTTTTTACAGAGCAGAAAATAGATCAAATCTATATGTATGAATATAGTAGAGAAATGAGACATGTTTAAATTATTTAGAATTGTAGGCCTATATAACAGCCTAAAAAAGTGTTTGGTTGTTTCCCCATCTAATTTCAATCAGGTTACTATTAAGACAGTTTTGAGGATCTAGATACCTGGGTGATTGGATAGAAAATGGAACCTTTCAGGTTTACGTCAAAAATTCAAATCCAGCCCAGTTAAATGGTGACTCATTAACATCTGATATTGCTGGCTATTGTATATTGAGTCTGTAGTTTCATCATCTTTCTAATGGCTAATGATCTGATTTTTCAGAGGCATCAAACACAAACAGCTCCAACTATCCTCAAAGGCAGTTGTGTACGTTCAATATTTCTGAAAATCAGGCTCGGAGTCTGTCAGGAAACAGCAACTAAAAGTGGCCACATTTAGTAGAGGCCAAGGACTGAATGCCTATAGATGCCAGCTACCTTCTGAGCATCAGAGGTCTCCCACCAGGGCAGTGTGGACAAGTTGGCACTAGCCTTGTCCATTCTGCACCTTTTCTGTAGTGAAAGGTCAGTCTCTCCTTTTGTTAAACCACTATTTTTCGTATGAACTAAAATTCACTTAATCTCACCACCACCACACATACTGTTTAATTCAGTACATTGTGTCATTTTACACTGAGCATTACCCACTTAGTTCTGGTGTTTGAGATGTCAGAATGAAAGGAGAGTGCCAACATGAACATTGCTTCTGAATATAAAAAGTGAACACATCATTCTGTCCCTCCATCACATGTTTTTCAAATCTCTAATATCTTGAAGTCTTTCAGGAGTCCCAAAGGAGCATTTTCAACTGAAGCATATTTCTTGAGGGGAGAAGAGTACTTTACTTCAAAAGAACTGTCAGAATGAAATAGGAGGGACACGTATATGCAACTAAGGCACAAAGTATTTTGACATTATATTGTAACACTTTCAGAATGTTATTCATGTAGCACTATTCTGAGCCTCTAAGGAGTGATTTAAATTCTTTGTTGTTAGATGTCTTTTGATTTGCTCTGTGACAAGAAAGAGAGATCAAATATGGGGGGGGGGGTAGTTTTATCATTTTCTTCTCTTTATTTCCCTAATTTTTTATTCCTGCTCCATGGATTTTAGTTTAGTTCTGATGGATAGATGAGCTTTTAAAATAAAAAGGAGTGTTTGCTCACCAAGCAGATTTTTCCAATCTTTAGTGGGTAGTTTTGGCAGAAACTCCATTATAAACCACAGTTTGGCCCTGAAGCTGAACTCCCAGCAGGTTTACAGTTGTGTAACTCCATTGACTTCAGATATGCTACACCTGATTTACACCAGGATAAGCAAGGTCATAAGTCATACACAAAGATCCCTAAAATTTGGGTTAGTTCACATTTGTATCCCCAGGTGACCCTGAGAAGAGAGCCCAGGGAGAAGAGTTGGGGATACAAGGAGGAAAGGAAATAGACAAGGGAAATTAAAGGAAGGAAATGAAGAAATAGCACTTATGAAAAGAGATGCCATGGAGAGGTGCTAAAGAAGTAAGAGAGACAAAACTGTGGAGAAAAGATTTATTTTTCATTTACTTTTTGATTTATGTATATATTGAGAAGCTTGGACAAGCTAGAAGTGAACGCAGAAAAATTACAATTAATTCTTGTTTCCATCCCTGAATAGCTCCACATTTGCTCTGCAATTATGCCACACCTTCTCCCTTTGTCTTTAATAAGTCAGATGCATGCTTCAGGAACTGCTGGACCAAAAGGTCTGAATCATCTGAAGAAATTTGTATGCAAATATATTAAAATTGTGGTACAGGAGAGAGGGAGAGAAGAATGAAGGATAACTTGATGGGGGGTTTTGGGGCAGGAAAATATTTCCAGACTGAATTTAGTTAGTGAAGATCTCAGTGCACTTCTACCTCCAGTTGGTATTCAGAATCTCAGCATACTTAGCTGCTTTCTTCAGCATCTATCTCTTCCCCCTTCAATTTGCATTAGAGATTAGATATAGAGTACAAAGAGAAAGAGAAACACCAGCTTCCTTCCTAGTCCCCCAGATGATCTCAAGAGTCATCGTGTGCAGAGCAGCAGTGGGATATGTGTTGCACTGAATTGAGGATGGAGTCTGTATATACATCTCTTGCAAACATTTTGGGTGCACCCTTGAAAAGTTTCATCATGTGAATCTCTCAGAAAAGCCAGGTGACTAGATCTTTAGATCCACCCTTATGGAAGAAAAACCTTTAATGTTAATCAATTGACAGTTTAGTAAAATGGAATCACTGTGTAATGATTTTAGTAGTGTTCATAGTCATTACACTTTGATGGTAATGCAAAGACATACTGGGCCTGATTTTGATCGCACATTGTTGTAAATCAGGTATAATTCTATGAAAGTTTATGGAATTAAGATATAGTAAAATCAGTGTCAGTGAAATGAGAATCAGGTCCATTTTACCTGTATATAATTCCATATACAATGCATAGTATGTTATTATACATACCCCTATAATGCTTATAATTACCTTTCAAATTGTTTTTATGAAGATCTTTAAATTACACTTCTAGTAAAATTGCCACTGTATGTGGGCAGTAGAGGGAGGATATCAAAAGGCATTTTTTCTCCTAAAAGGCATAATTCGGGCTGCTGTTGCAGAGATGTGTCTCAGAGTGAACTTCAATTTTAAGGGGTTTATAGCTCTGCTATAAAAATGTGCTCTAGGCTGAAGTTTGACCAGTGCAATATTCCTACTGCTGATATTGATGATGCACTTAAAGAACTACTTATTCGCCTTAACTAAAGTTTGAAGGCAAAATTGTGGTGAACGGTGCAGGCTTACTGCATTGGCAACAATGCAGCTCCTCCCCGCATTTGCCACTGAAACGGTGGTGGGGACAAGGAAGGAAAACAGAAGAGAGAGAGAGAGGGAGGAAGACAATAAGTGAAAATTCAAAATAAACCAATTTTTGATTTTGAAACCTGAAAATAAAAGGAACTCTTTTCATTTTTTTCCCCGGTGTTTTTTATTAAAGGATCTTCAACTTTCTGTGGAAATGTTCTTTTTTTAAAAAAAGGTCATTTTTTGAACAAACATTTTTCAATGTACATTTCAACCAGTTTTAGAAAAAAATTAACAAGTCACAGGCCACATTGTTGCAAGAAATAGTAAGAGAAGTTAATAAAAACAATTTTCTTCTGAGCTAGTTCTAAACTTGTTCCTTTTCTTTCCATTTCTATTGCCAAAGCCTTCATCAAGACCATAAGTATTTCTCACCTTGGGTGAACTTGCTTAATGTAGTCCATGGTTTCTACCTTTCTATCTTTCTGCCACACACAACATCTTCTTTCCCTTATGTACCCTTATGTCTGTCCTGCGCTCTACACTTGCTACTTTCACCCTCCTCTAGTACCTAATATATTCCTCCATAAAATGTACTATAATGGATGTTTGGATATAAATGACATTGTTCTCACTGTGGCAATGTTAAGTTATCTGCAAACATGGAAGTGTAGAACATGATGCAAAAGAGAATGTTACCTTTAGTACATATGCAGCATCTGTTCAGTATGGAGAACAGTGCACATTACTAGCTATGCTAGCTAATATTAATGCACATGTTCATTTTTGTCCATAGTGCCCTTTGTAACAGTACCCAGAGGGCATGCTCCAGATATCACGGTGTTGTGTCAGGTGTATGCATGCATTTTAATAAGTAAGAGAAATATTACTCTCTTTATCTAGACTGAATGTATGTATTGTGGTTGGGGAATGGAACAAGAGCTTGGGGTTGTTTTGGGTTTTCTTGGGTATCTTTAATGCTGTAGGTTAGAAGAGAAACATAAATTCACTGATTCTTTTTCAAGCTCTTGAAGATTAAAATATGAAAAACCCCAAATGACTTTCACTGGAAATGTAAATTAAGAGCACTGTATTTATTCAGTTTTAAAAAAATGTTTAAACTGCCTAAGGAGCATTATTTAGTAATAAATTACATTTCTACTGTGTCTACACATTATTATTCACCAACTTTTTTCTATGGAGATCTGCAGAATACTACCTGTACCATTAAAAGTCCAGAAGTCCAGACTCTTCTGAGGAATAGCCTAGGGTTTCACATACAGGACAAACAGTAACACTAACTCTAGAATTTTTTTGTTTTATTTAGTTTCTTGTGCCTCAAAATGCCATTCTAATCTTACTTACACCATTGTCTTCAATGGAGTTGAATGATTTACACTGGTGTAAGTGAGAGCAGAATCAGGCAATATTTCGTTGATCAATTGCTCTCACAGTTAAATTCAGAACATTTAAACTGATTAAACTCTTATTTCATAGCAACATCTAGTATCATGTAATTCTATAAACAGACTCTTTTGGCATCCATGTTAGAAAAGGTATGCCTTTGTTTAGCTTTGTTTAATCAGTATGTAAGGCAGTGAGACTACCTGATTTGGCTGTTTGAGTTACCAATGAAACTGTTGCTTACACTGAACTTAGACAAATTAGCGATGGGGGAATTTCCACCTGCTCTTCAGGAGTTCTTATCTCAAGGGTCATTAAGATCTGCATCAAGATTCATTCAAACAACACTGAAAGCAGTAGTTGGTTTCCTAATCCTGACATTGTTTACAAAGCCAATCGGGTATGGTTGAGATCCAACAGGATGCTCCTGATTGAATGATGCTCACATAGCCTATTATAACTAGGTATCATAGTTAGTTAATGACATTGATATCTATTTTTGTGGACTGTAGTGTGATATAGAACTGTCAATATTTGAACACTGCATAAGACACAGAATCCTTGGCCTGAAGAGTATGTAATCTAGAAATCTGTATAAATAGATGTGGACAAAATCCAGCTAGGAGACTCAACATAAAACTGGCTTTAACTATTGGGGTGGAGAAGCCAGTTAATATGCAATGTTTTTGTTTGCATTGTAAGGTTTCTTTACCTATGACAAACAGAATTGCATTTTTTTATCTGCTTTTTTTTTTTTTTTAAATCCTTATTTTCTTCTCCAGGGCAGCAAATGCTTTGTAGCATTTATCTTATTTAAGGGTTTTGTTTGGTGTGCTCCATATTTTGCTATTTGTGCATTATTTTCCTCTTGCTTAGAATTATTGAAATTATTGTGACTTTTGTGCATGCTGTAGAGGGGTCAGGGACAACGCCTGTCAATAGGAGTATTCGTCTGTGGACTTGCAGTCTTTTAAAAATGGCCAAACTAATTTATTTGCAAGTTTAAAAATCCATTACAAAGTGTTTCTGTGGTCCACATTTGTATGCAAAGTTTCAGCTTACAGTGCGTTTTAAGACTGAGTTATAGAGCCTCCTGAAAAGAGAGAGATTGGGATAAACATACTGACAGATCTTTAACCCTAGAAGCATGAATAGCACCACTATACCAATGTACAAGATTACAAATGATCAAGAAGCTATGGGAAAAGGGAATCTTGAAAATAAAGGGCCTGATCCTCCTAGTTACTGAACACTTGACTAAAGCTGTTCAGGACTTCTGATTACTGCACATCCCAGGATAGGATCCAAAGCATTGTGAGAATTCAACAATACCTGACCTTGCATCTGGCTTACCCCTGGATGATGTTTTTGGAGTTCACAATCAGGACTGTATGTAGGATCACATAGCGGAAAATTTTTAAAAATGTTTCCTGAAGTTAGATTGAAAATTGAATACAAAATGGAACAGTTCTGTCTAGTTCTGGTCTGTTTAATTCAGCAGTGTCAAATACGCTACAGAACAATGCAACACTACTATCACATTACCCCTCATACTAAATTATCCCAGGGAGCCTTATAAATGGTGGGGGAAGGGGAGCTTCTTTCTTGAGGTTCAGTGGTTAATGGAATATGCAAAGTGTAGGAATGTTTTCTAGCAATGGCTGTTCTAAGTGGGAGGAAATTGGTGAGGGTGTGTGTGTGAGAGAGAGAGAGAGGTTTCAGGTGGGTGTAGAAACACTTGGAGATGCTGTCAGGAGTTACAGGTGGGAAGAGAGGCTGAAATTGGCTGAGAATATAAAGGAACTATCTGTTGGAAAATATTTTCTGCACATGGCTGAAGTGACAGAAAAGATTTTTTTGAAAAATTGGACTTTTCTCCATATTGTCTGGAGCATTGAATTTCAGTGCATCCCACTTCTCCCACTATTAAACTGTCACAAGAAACGCATACAAATACATAGGTTGGAAAATTTGCAATTAAAAAGTAATGTTAGTAGTGCTTTGTGGTACCACGTGAGAGAGACAAAGTTTAATTTTCGAGCCCACTATCTCCTCTAGGGCCTCAGAGCACTGAGAAAGGAGTTCAGTCTTCACCAAGAAGAGGGACTTGATCTCCAGCAATCCTTTTGGCTGAGTAAGGAGCAGCATGGATTGGATCTGAAAAGCCCTATCTAGTCCTCCTCAGTATAGTGGACTCTTGGGAGAACTGGGAAGGGGAATGTTTCCAATGAGGACCACGTGAAGAAGACACCTCTATTGAGGAGAGGGTGGTAGCAATCAGTGCCTATCCTGATACTCTTGGAAATCTTCCCTGATTTTCTGTGGCTTGTGCCACCTGAACCTGTTGCAATCCAGTGTTTTAACTGGATTAGCAGCACACATTGGGTCCCTTTCAATGTTGTCTCATACCTTGTGTAGCTATTTTCATCAGTGCAAAGTGGACATAAAACACTACTAAATCAGAATGGTCTCATTTGACACTCAATTTGCACCATTGAAATAATTACACAAGGTGCAGGACAATTGTGAAACCTGCCCATTGCCTTTGCAGAGTTCTAATTTTTTAATCTTTCCTTAGGGAAACTGATAGCAGATTCCACTTCCAACATTTACTGCTGAAATATAGTGCTTAGGATAGACTCATAGACTATAAGGATTGCTATAATGGTCCCTTCTAACATCTAGTCTGACCTCCTGCACAAAGCAGGCCACAGAACTTCACCCACCCACTCCTGTAATAGACCCATAACCTAAGACTGAGTTACTGAAGTCCTCAAATAATGATTTAAAGATTTCAAGGTTCAGAGAATCCACCAGCAAGTGACCCATGCCTCATGCTACAGAGGAAGGTGAAAAACGCCCAGGGCCTATGCCAATCTACTCTGGGGGAAAATTCCTTCCCGACCCCAGATATGGCAATCAGTTAAACCCTGAGCATGTGGGCAAGACTCACCAGCCAGACACCCAGAAATAATTCTCTGTAGTAACTTGGAACCCACCTAATCTAACATCCCTTCACAGGCCATTGGGCATATTTACTGCTAGTAATCTAAGATCATTAGGCTGTCCCATCATACCATCCCCTCCATAAACTTATCAAGCTCAATCTTGAAGCCAGCTAGGTTTCTTGCCCCCACTGCTCCCTTGGAAGGCTGTTCCAAAACTTCACTCCCCTGATGGCTAGAAACCTTCATCTGATTTCAAGTCTAAACTTCCTGATGGCCAGTTTATATCCATTAGTTCTTGTGTCCACATTGGTGCTGAACTTAAATAATTCCTCCCCCTCCCTGGTATTTATCCCTCTGATGTATTTCTAGAGAGCAATCATATTTCCCCTCAACCTTCTTTTAGTTAGGCTAAACAAGCCAAGCTCTTTGAGTCTCCTCTCATAAGGCAGATTTTCCATTCCTCGGATCATCCTAGTAGCCCTTCTCTGCACCTGTTCCAGTTTGAATTCATCTTTCTTATACATGGGAGACCAGAACTGCACACAGTATTCCAGATGAGGTCTGACCAACACCCTTTTTAATGGAACTAACAGCTCCCTATCTCTAGTGGAAATACCTTGCCTGATGCATCCTAGGACTTCATTAGCTTTTTTCACGGCCACATCACATTGACAGCTCATAGTCATCCTGTGATCAACCAATACGCCCATGTCCTTCTCTTCCTCTGTCACTTCCAACTGATGTGTCCCCAGCTTATAGCAAAAGTTCTTGTTATTAGTCCCTAAGTGCATGACCTTGCACTTTCCACTTTTAAATTTCAATCTATTTATATTACTGCAGTTTACAAGGTCATCCAGATCTTATTGTATGATATCCTGGTCTTTCTCTGTATTAGCAATACCTCCCAATGTTGTATCATCCGCAAACTTTATTAGCACACTCTCACTTTTTGTGCCAAGGTCAGTAATAAAAAGGTCAAATAAAATTGGTCGCAAGACTGATCCCTGAGGAACTCCACTAGTAACCTCCCTCCAACCTGACAGTTCACCTTTCAGTATGACTCGTTGTTGTCCCCCCTTTAACCAGTTCCTTATCCACCTTCCAATTTTATTATTGTTATTATTATTAATCCCCATCTTTTCCAATGTAACTAAAATTCCGCATGTGGAACTGTATCAAATGCTTTACTGAAATATAGGTAAATTAGATCCACTGCATTCCCATTGGCATCACATTAGCTACCTGCCAGTCATCTGGTAGAGAGGCTGATTTAAGGGATAGACTCCTGGGTCAGTAAGAACATGATCAGCTAGGTACAATGATGGTTATCATAATGGGTAATCAAAATGCATGTGAATTACTATAGTTAGAAAACAGGAATACCTTTAGTTTCATAAACTTATAGTGGTCATTCACAAATTCATGACATATACACAATCTGTCATTTATACATACACCCAAAACAGTAGAAAATAAAGTTATTTGAGACTGTAAGGTTAAGAAAGATTAAAAGATGTAAATCTGTATAGCTTCACTAAGTATAAACTTCAAAGAGGCTGAACTGGGGACTGGGTGAGATGCCACTGCGGGATGGAGAGACCCTTGTGCCAGCCAGGGAAGCGAAGCTCCTCTCATGGATCAGTAACTGGTTAAAAGATAGAAAACAAATCATAGGAATAAATGGTCAGTTTTCACAGTTGAGAAAAGTGAATAGTGGGGTGACCCAAGGATCTGTATTGGGACAGGTGCTATTCAACATAGTCATATAATCTAGAAAAAGGGATAAGCAGTAAAGTGGTAAAGTTTGTAACTGATGCTAAATTAATCAAAATAGTTAAGTCTAAAGCTGACTGCAAAGAGTTACAAAGGGATCTCACAAAACTGGGTAAATGGGCAAGAAAGTGACAGATGAGATTGAGCATTGATAAATGCAAAAGTAATGCACATTGGAAAACATAATCCCAACTATAGATACAAAATGATGGGGTCTAAATTAGCTGCTACCACTCAAGAAAGAAATCTTGGCATCGTGGATAGGATGGAAACAGCTTTTTTGACTGTCACTGCATGGTGAGCAGATAACAGACCATCAGGAACCATTAAGAAATGGATAGATAATAAGACAGAATACATCATAAGGCCACTATATAAATCCATGATACACCCACACCTTGAATACTGCATGCAGTTCTTGTTGCCCCATCTCAAGAAAAGATATATTAGATTTGTCAAAAGTACAGAGAAGGGGTAAAGGATTGGATATAGAACAGTTTCCATGTGAGGAGAGATGAAAAAGACTGGGGTTGTTCAGCTTGGAAAAGAAGGAACTGAGCGGAGATATAATAGAGGTCTGTAAAACCATGAACAGCATGGAGAAAGTAAGGAAGGAAGTGTTGTTTATCTCTTCACATAACACATGAACTAGAGGTCACCCAATGAAATGAATAAACAGCAGGTTTAAAACAAACATCAGGAAGTGCTTCTTAAAACAACACCCAGTCAACATGTGGAACTCATTGCCAGGGGCTGTTGTGAACATCAAAAGTACAAGTACAAGTACAAAAAAGAAATAAGTTCATGAAGAATACATCCATCAATGGCTGCAAGGTTCCGTAAGCAAGAATCAGAGTTGGAGTCAGGGTGGGGTCAGAGGCTGGAGATTAGGAGATCAAGCAAAGTCTGGCTTTGCAGCAGGCAGAAGTATGTTTGGTTGCCAAGACAACTTCCTGGTGCAACTCCGTGGTTAAATATGGCATTTGCCAATTGGAGGGCCAAAGGGTACCATCACTCTGGGTCTCTTGGGTGGTACTTCCTGCAGTGCCTACTCTCCATAGAACTTCCTAGCTGTGCCTCCCTGTGGTAAACTGTTCCAGGCTCTACAGCTCCAACTTCCAGTCCCTGGGTCCTTGCATTGGCTGTTAGCCAAGATGATGAGGGATGGTGTCCCTAAACCTTTGACTGCCAGAAGCTGGGACTAGATGACAAGGGATGGATGACTCAATAAATTGTCCTGTTCTGTTCATTCCTTCTGAAGCATCTGGCACTGACTTGTCGGAAGACAGGATATTGGGCTAGATGGACCATTGGTCTGACCCAGTATAGCTGTTCTTGTGTTCAGGAAGCAAGTATCTATTTGAAATTCTATAAATCCTTGAAAATCCATAGCATGAATTGCAAGCCTCAAGTGTGTGCCTCTTGAATATTAGTTTGTTGTCCCTATTGCTGCCCCTGCAGTTAGCTCAGTTGATTTTTTTTTAAAGATTTTTTTTGCAATGTGCTTTATTAAAAAGGACTTAGAAATAAATTTGGGAAATTACTACATTTTATTAAGCTATTTCCAAGAATCACATATCTATTCTCTTTCAAGTTCTTTATACTGACAGCAGAGATATTTCTGTGTATTTTTAGAAGAAAACTTGAGGTTCATTAGTCACTTCTTTTCAAAAGCATTAACTCTTGCACAGTTTGGAGAAGAGCTCTTTTACAAATCCAGTTAGAATGCATATGCTTTCAAAATATGACATTTTCTTTAAAATATTTTTACATATAAAGAAAATATTTTGAAATCTTTTTCCTGAAGTGTAGATATCTGTTTCTGTCGTGATGTTAGTATACTGTATGTAAATGTGGAACTTGTTCTAATGTATCTTTCTTATGGAAAAATTTTAATCTTATTTTGCCTCAGACTGTGTGTGGCGGGGTATCATTTTGTGAAAAATGATCTAGTTTGGTATGCAATCCCAAATTTAGCATATCATAAATGAAGCAATATATTCTAGATAACATTTACATTTGTTATCCACTTGCACAGGGTAAACAAATTTAAATGGTGCGAAAAATATCAGATAGATTTGAAAAGAGAACTGCACAATTTAAGCCATAGGTACATAGGTACAATATAGCATGATCAGTGATAACACAGGCTTCCATGCCAGCAATATGCCCCAACCAGCTTATAGCAGTTAATTCTCCATGCTCCTTCAGCCTTTGTTCTTTTGGTAGGGACTGCCAACAAGGATGCCAATCAGTGCCAACCATACTTATGGCTTTCTGTGCTGTGAACATCGATTGATTAGGAAATGGACTAAGCTCACCCAGTGATTTCAAATTAATGTTCTTTGGCATCAGTAATTGAAATATTTAAAAAGCTGATATATAAAAACATCATATTTGTGGGTTTTTTAGAATTCATATACAGTAATATAACCAATGAAAAGACACCTGCATTAAGAGTATAGTAAGCTAGCTGTTGCTAACTTCTGTCTGATTTTTTATGACGTTACGTTTCACATAGGTACCAAACAGCCACAGGCTTGTGATCATATTGACCTTAGGATAGATTTGACCCGAGAGGTCAAAGGCTTCACAATATAGTGCATAGAAACATTCTGCATTTTCAGGGGGCTTTCCAGGTGACCTAGTAGGTCTTTTCTATCGCTATTGATTTGGTAGGAAATTCATTAAATGAGTCTACAGAGTTTATGACAGGAAAATCTGATACCCAAGGTTCTTATAATTAAAGGGGTCTTAAAGTGCTCTTTGAACCATAATTAATGCCCTGATATGTATTTTGTAGTTTGTTCTTGGGAAAGCTATTCAGTTCTTGCACGGCCCAGTGATGGGAGGGGGGGGGGAGGGGTGCAAAGGGGGCAGTTGCCCAGGGCTCATTGATTTTAAAAGAGCCTGGGCCATGGGCAGTGGATGAAGCTTCCCCTCGAGGAGGCTAGCTCCCCGTCCTGCCTCTTCCCTCCCTGTGGCTCCTTCCCTTCCCACTCAGCCTGCTCACTGCCGCATCTCTCCCCTCCTTCCCACTCATCCCCCTTCTCTCCTCCACACCCCACTTGGTCTCCCCGATGCCATGTCTCTCCTCCCCTAACCACCTCCTCCTCCCCCCCCCCCCCCGCTGCTGTTACTAGAGGGGCAGGACCCATTGACTGTTCTGCTCTAAGGGACAGAATTGCTATTGGAGGGCTTGGTTCTTGCTATTTTAGTATTTACTATTTGGTTCAACTTGTTACAAGACCAATATAACAGGAGAGATTTTCTTGTAATTTAAATACTATAGGGAGCACCACAGTTTAGCTTAATTCAGTTTAGGAGGCATGTCATGACTGCTTAGGAAATGCTTCCTAGAATACAAAAATAAGTTTTAAACTAGTTAGCAAACAGCTCATCAGCTATTCTGAAGCAAGTGGCGTTAGTATTTTTCAGGGGACAATGTCATAGTTCCTGAGGTTTATAATTTGCAAAGGTATTGTATGATATGTAGGCACAGCAGAGAACTAGGGTTTTTTTTAGTCTAGGCAGTGAGGTATTTACCCATGACTGTCACAGATGAGCAGTATTTGTTCACAAAGTCAGAAGAAATATCAGGCAGATATTCCATTTGTTTGTTCCTTTGTGATAATTCATTAAGGAATACCTCTCACCTATGACAGTCACAGCTATCTCAGATAGGATTTTCTGCAGACTTTTATTCACATGGAGTGAGGTTGAGCTGTTCAACCCAGGAGGCTTGGCTATAGGAAGGCAGAAGAGAGCAAATCTGTCAAACTCACTTTCTCATGGATTTTACTGGTGCATTTTGGTTTCAGATTTTGTATAAAGTTGAACAAAGCAGCTGTGACCTGCCAGGCATAAAGGTTGCGGGGATTACTTTTCACTTCTGAATCAATCACCCTTTCCTCCCTCTCCTGTCTCCTTTAGCTTGACTATTCTGGCATTTATATGCACTTATCACATCTGAATTTCAATTTCCAGCTCAGTATTGAATATAAAGACATGGAAAATGAGATAGAAACTGGACCTTTGGGCTATACCTGAATTCCGATGCATCTCAAAACAGAGTCTTTATCTGCCCCTTCCCAGTGTCTTCATCTTGAGCCACTGTCATTTTCATCAAGATAACAGTACTGTGAAATATGCACATTGTTCACTCTAAACAAAAAAAAATCTTGATTTGTATGACAGCCAAGTCTCTTGTCAACCCTGTATAAATAAACTGAATTCTCACAAAATCCAGGGAAGAATGACCAGAATCAGAGGAGTTCAGAAAGCTGTACATTCAAGTTGGGGTTTTGGAAACTGTGTTTAGGTTCAAAGATTGGTGACATGAGCAGCTGTCCTAGCTGAAGAATAGACAGGTATCATCAGAATAAGAAATTTGCCTTTAGACTCTGACAGTGGGTTTGAGCCATTTGATTTTTTCTGGACCTGAATCTTGCATGGAGTTGGTTTGTAAGGCTGCCCAAAAGAGCCATTAATATCAAAATAGCTTATGGTAGATTTTTTCCAACATACGTTCCTGAGGGAAAGCAGACCATGATGCTGGTAGCTTCTTAGAAAATTCCAATGGCAGGCAATTCCAGTGAGGGATTGGGTCTTTTGGCTATTTCATGTACAAAATGTGAAGCTGAATACAGCTTTAAGCTGAAGAAGTGAAACGTCATTAAATCCTGCAGACTGCTCTGCCCATGTGTGAGTTGCTTCAAGCCAAACCCTTACATGTTCCCTGTTCCACTCTTGTCTCGTTAATAACAGTCCCATCAGGGAGCATTGGCTCTCTTTTCCAGTTCAACTGATCATGATACATCTTCCCTGTTTTATAAACATTTTAATATAAACATTAAAAACAAATAATTGATGCCCAGACCACTGCCCTGTATCCCTTTGGCCAGAGGTTGTTAGCACATAGCTGAGTTGGAGTCTCATCTTTACCACACACTCAGATGGTTACAAAGTATTTGAGAAAGTTGGGTCTTCTCAACAGGAAACCACATTAGGAATGTCTCCATGTTACCTCTCTTTGAGTCTAACAAAAACTCTCTCTGTCTGAAGTACCGTCCCTCTTGGTGGGGTTGACCTCTTGATGGTCCTCCGTGTCTCTGTTCTGTGATGCTCCCTGTAGGTCTCTGGGTGTTGATCTGCTGGCTTCTAAGTGCCTCCTGTTCCTTCAGATCAGTTGTCTCACTTGTATAGTCACCACATGTGACCTGGATGCCACTGCACCCCTCACATCTCTTTTAGTCCACTCCTGGTGTGTCTCTAATGGCTGGATCCTCACAGAAGTGCCTCTCTCCAGGGGTCAATGGGTCATTGGTTGACCTGTAATATTCTACTGTCTGTTTTCTCTGATTGCTGTCATCTCCTCTCCGCAGATGGTCAGGTATCCCCTCATTGGTAGCGAAGTTTTGATCCTTTGTCCCATCTGTGTCTGCATCTGATTTTTTGGCATCCCTGTGATGGGTATTCCCATTTACCATTACCCTGTGGGTATGCTGGAGAGAAAGTGTACTTGTCAAACTCCCATTTGTCTACACATTCCTTGAATTTTCAGTGAAAAATTGGGGTCCATTGCTGGTGATTACAGTGTCTGGAATGCCATATCTCACAAAGTGAACACACAGTTTGCCAACCATTGACATGCTTCTGGTATTAGCATTGACTTCCCCAAACTTTGAATAGTGGTCCACCGAAATGAAAAAAAGTACTTGATTTAAGGTAAATAAATCCACTTCCATCTATTTCCATAGTCAGGTGGGCAGCTCATGTGGTAGGACTCTCTTTCTGCTGGTGATTGTAACATGACCAGCAGGTGTCACTACCTTCTATCAAGGAGTGCCCTCTCCTGATGTTTCCTCGCCTGTTATCACTTATACCCCTGGACCTATGTCATGCCAAGGACCGGACATCCTCTTCATGACACGGCCCTCCTGCCATGTCACGATCTGTGCTCCCCCTGCCAGGGGTGAGTGCTGCAGTTCAACTGTTCTGCCACTTCCCTAGTGGTGACTGGGGCGTAAGGGGGAAGGTGGGAAGAGACCCGGGCCTGCCCACTACTCTGGGTCCTGGCCCAGGTATCCTGTAGATGGCAACTACATGCTCCAACTCCTCAGTACATTTCCCTGGGTCACTTCCCCACAGCCTCAGCACCTTCGACACCCTTGCCTCAGAACCTTAGCATGCCAGTCCTGGCAGCCAGCCAGAAGCCGTCTCTATCTCCCCCAGTCCCTGCTAGCAGCACTGCTCTGTCCAGGGTGCTATCTGCTTTCTCCTGCCTGCCAGCTCCCAGTCCTCCCTCCTTGAACTCCAGAGAGTCACTGACCCTGCAGCATGTCTTATATGGCTTAGCAGGCCCTGATTGGTTGCTTCTTTCAGCTCCTCTCTAATTGGCTACTTTCTGCTCAGTCTCCCTAGGGCTCTATTAACCCAGTAGGGGCCAGTGTGGGGCCCACACTTCATCAAAGACAGCTGTCAATGCCCAGGTGTGAGGCATGTATTTTTTGCATGACATCCTTATGTAATGAGGTGGGGAAAACAGCTCTGTCCTCAAAATATGATTCCAGCCTACATGCTCAGCTCATCTTTATTTTGAAAATATGGTTCTGCTCCTACATCCAGGTGTGGACAGAACTTGGATAGAAATTTTATCATCCCTATGAAGTGCTATACACCTTTCACAGCCACTGGAGCTGGTATGTCTCCGACTGCCTTAATCTTGTAGGGATCTGCTTTCAGTCTCTCTGCTGTGAGCAGATGTCCAGTGTAAGTCACCTCACGCTGTTTGAGTAACACTTTTTCTGGTAGAGTTTTATGTTCCTGTCCCTGCATCGCTGTAGAAAAGCTTGTAGTTTTTTGTCCTGGTCTCATTCGTCTTCCGTATTATTGCTCCATTCAGCTACAATGATGTTATATGCAATTGTTTTCACCCCAGGCAGCCCTTACAGCACTTTGTTGGGTCTTCTCTGGAACACATTTGGTGCTAGGTTTATTCCCACAGCATGTGCAACCATCTGTAGTAACCAAATGGTGTTGCAAAGGTTGTCAGCATGCTGCACTCTTCATCCAGGCCTATGTGCCAAAACCCATTCTTCACAGCACAGACTGTAAAGAGTCTGGCTTTGGGAAGTTTGAGCAAGATGTCATCAATTGTGGGAAGTAGATAGTGACATCTTTTCAATGCCTAGTTCAGTGGCTTTGGGTCCATGAAGACAGATAATTTGCTTGATGGTTTCTTTACCACCACCATGCTGATTTCCCCGGCTGTATTGTTCTCTACAGGTGCTATGATACCCTTACCCTGAAGGTGATATCCTTACCCTGCAGGCAGGTATGATATCCTTCCCTGGTTTTTGTACTTCCACCGGAATTTTCCTTTGTAGTAAGCACACAGGTTCCACTGTGGGGTCTACTTCCAGTCTCTAATTCCTTCACGGCAGCCGTCACCTTTGAAAACATCCCGATATGCTTTTAAATTATCTCCACTGTTCATAGGATTCTCCCTTTTATTTAATGCCCTGCAGCTATAAAATTGCATGTAGCAGCCAGTGTGGATAAGGATATATTACCCATTAGTAGGTTATTTTATCTTTAGGTGTATGTGTAAGTGTAGTATTGTGTGAGTGGTAATTGCATGCCTGTTTGCCTACTGGTCCTCTACTACGTACGTTTTCTGTAACTGACCTAAAGGCTTAGTTGGGTTTTATTGCACCATTATCTTTAACAACCTAATATTAATTAAAAACAATTCAACAGAAAGGTTACAAAAGGTTACACAGCTGCTGTACTGCAAAGAATTCACAGCTCAGACATTGCCAGCATTTTTCATTCACAAAGCGTGACGTTGATGCAGTTTAAAATGAACAAGTGAAACTTTATTAAACCCTGTGGATTGCTCTGTCCATGTTGTTGAATTGCTTCCAGCCTAATTCCCCACATCCCCTGTTCCACTGATGTTCTGTCAATAACAGTCCCTCTAGGGAACATTGGCCCTCTGACTCCAGTTCCGCTGATCATGATACATGGACTGCCTGCCTCAGAGATCCTTTCAGGTAGCTCTGACAGGACTGTGTGCTGTTGGCTGTTCCTTTCCTGGCTGGTCCTCTCCAGAGTGTGACTAGGATTTCAAGTCCCTGTAAGGCTCAGGCCTCTATCATTTGTCTATGCTGCCACCTCTTCTAGTTCTTTCTAGGAGGTAAATTGAGAGAATCCTCCATCATCCCATCCATCTCACCCCAGCAATAAAACATAAATTGGATGTTGGATTCCCTCCTATAACGCCCTACGTCAGAGGTGGGCAAACGTTTTGGCCTGAGGGCTACATCCGCGTGTAGAAATTATATGCAGAGGGGCGGGAGGGAAGGGGCGGTGCTGTGCGGTGGGAGTGGCCACTGTGTGGCGCTGCTTGGGGCCAGGAGTGGCTCTAGTCAGGGCACTGCTGGGCCCATGTGGGGGCAGAGGGCCGGTAGGGGGGAGGGGCCGCTGCACTCCAACCAAGCCCAGCTGGAGACCCTGATGAAAGGCTCAGATGGGTCATATGTGGTCCATGGGTCATAGTTTGCCCACTCCTGCCCTACATCTACATCTGAGGTTCTGCTTCCTAGGTGAAGAGTAGGAATAGATTCTGGAGGAAAGAGACTGTTTTCTGTGAAATCTCTGAGGGTAACTATCCAAGCATTTCTGTGATTCCGAAACCACAGAATATTTACCTCCATCCAGCTGCTTATTTCTATGGACCAAATTCTTGCTCGTATGAGGTGCGGGGTGGCCAAAGGCTGCCTCTGTTATGTCTCTACTTGCTTTAAACCAACTACCCCATGAGGAACAATGTGAAAGAAAAATAACTTCAAACGTTAAGCACTTTAAGAGTAATTTTTCCTGTAAATACCTCTTGAGTTGTGGACAATACAAGGCACTGTTAGAGCAAAGATGAGGAAAAGCTTTCTCTTCCCCAGGAAGCAACATGCACAGCAGACACTCACTGATCCAGCAGCACTGTCTCTGTGATGCTGCTGGTGACTTGTAATTTTTGTCTTCTTTCTGTGTTTCATGTCCCAAGAAGAAATACTAACATATGCCCAAACTCTTCTGGCCACACCTCCCCTTACCAGTAAAGGAATCTGCCCATGCCCCACCTCCATTACTGCACAGTTGGCTCAGCAGAGGAGCTTGGGCTGAAGAAAGAGCTGGAGGCAGATCTGGGGATGGGGGCAGAAAGGTAATGAGGACAAAGCTGGGACTGGTGCTGGGCTGGAGCCAGAGCTGGGTGGGGGATGCAGCCAGGGGCCGGGACCCATGGCCGGGGGGCTGAGCCTGGGCCTGTGGCTGAGAGTAGGGCCGGGATCTACAACTGGGGACAGGAGTGGAGTTGGGGCAGGATCCAGAGCAGGGCTGGGTGTCACTCCCAAGCCCCCCTGGACCCTCCTGAAGATTCCTCTGCAACTCAGAGTTTGGGGACCACTGCACTAACCCTTTCTGCAAAATCAGTGGAAGAAAATAAGCTTTATTTCCTTTGAGCATTTCCTCCAGCCACTCTCTTTGCTGGTATTATCTTGCCTTCCTCTTCAAATGTTTGCTCATGTCCATTCCATGCTAGGTGTGCGCATGCCGCGTGCACAGTTGCTGGAGATTTTTCCCTTAGTGGTATCTGTAGGGTCAGCTCTAATGCCTTCTGGAGCCATGTGCATAGGCATCAGTATAAGGGGCACCACCAGCCCCACCCTCTCTCAGTTCCTTCTTATCACCCATGACGGTTGCTGGAACAACCCTTTCTTGCTCTGGCAAGGCTTATTCCCAGTGGTTTCAGACTATTTCTTCATTCGTAGTGTTAAATTTAGTGTATATAGTTTAGTGTATATAGCAAGTAATATTAGTGTATATAGTTAGTGTTTATAATTCTTGTCATTGAAGGACTTTTCACCCAGGGGCTGGGCATGCCCCAGTTCCCAGGCTTCAAGCCTTGTGCCTCTGGCAAACCTATACCTGTGAGTGACCCACACTCCAATTGCTTTCTAGTGCTCAGGAGAAACTCACATAAAGGACAAGTGCCAAATCTGCCGGGACATCACACCCGACCCTAAAAAGGACTGGTACATCAGGTTAAAAGCTATCCTCATGGAAGCCACTCTCAGACCTGTCTCAGAGCCGAGTCACCCCGATTCGGTGCCAAGTACTTCAGTGTTGGTTCGAAGCACTCCTCCAGCACCAAGCTCTTCCTGGCACTATTTTCCATCCCCAGCACCGAGGAAGAAGCACTGAAAGGAGCACACTGAAAGAGGGTGCTTGCTTGTGCAGAAGAGAGACAAGCAGGGAGAAAGAATGAGGCCTACACCGGGCCACTCTGTTTCCTCTTGACTCGCGTCGACTTTGCCAAGGGTGTGGAGTCCACTGTGGGGACCCTCTGCTGACATCAGGAATCCACCACGGTACCAGCAGACTGAGGGTGCCATCAATTCCAGAGGCCTTTCAGGTGGCTAGGGACCTTTTCTCACTTCCAGTTCCCGCAACTATAACAGGTTACCTGCCACTGGAAGCAGGAGAGAACAGGGTGTGTTGGGCACCTTCCCGGCACTGGATCCCTGGGCACCATCCAGGGGCAAGCCCCTCTTGGTTCCAGTGTCCCAATCCCTGGCATGCCATTGGTCCCTGGCACCATATAGAGGCAGAAGTGGGTACCGCTCCACTGTGGTCACCAAAGGATGAATCCTCTTCGTAGTCCAAAGAGGAGTCCTATGTGCCACCAAATCCCACCATCAGTACCCCCACTGAGCTTCGGTGCTGGTCCTCCAGCGGGCACCAGGCCAGCAGGTCACTGGCTGATGCAGTAGTCCTACTGAAACCCTTGGGGGTTTCCCCTGGTACCGGGATCTGCTTCCCACCACTCCTTCTTGGTGGTCTCCGAGAGAGAGGCTACCAGTCCTTCCCATTTGGCACTGGACCCCGACTCTGGTACCAACCCCATTGCCGAAGTCCAGGAGACTACGTAGTCAAGGCAGAGGAAGGAGCCCTTTCTCCGGTGCAAGCCACTTCCTCCCCAGATGAGTCAGTTACGAGTCCCAGCAGCCTACTTCCCCAGGATTTTTTAAGGACCCATCAGAACCTGCTGAATCACGTCTCTTCAAACCTGGGCTTGGAGCTTAAGGAGCTCAGGGAGACATCACACAGCCTTATCAATATCCTGGTTGCAGAAGCTCCGTCCAAGATAGCCCTTCCAATTAATAGGTAGCCTCCAATTGCGTATGGCCAATCAACAAGCTTTGCTGGGGAGATAACATTTTGATCTGAGACTTCCTGAATAAATTCAAAGACTCCCCACCCCAAGAATCAAGGAAGGAGTTCACGGCCCTCTTGGAAGAGTGTAAGAAGGTGTCCAGGACCTTTCTCCAGGCACTTCTGAATGCTACTGACTCAGTGTCCCTGACAATGTCATCTGCAGTCACCGTGAGGCGCTGTTCCTGGCTTCAGTCCTTCGGTCTTCCCCACGAGGTCCAACAGTCCATCCAGGGCCTCCCATTTGTGTATTTTGTGTCTTGCCTTATGTTAGGTTGCTGTAGCAACAGAGCTTAGCTTGTTGCCATGGCAATAGAGTTAGACTTTTAGAGGATAGCTCAGACAGTCCTGGCTTTTTTTAGTGTAGTTCAATAGAGACTTTTCATGGGTTTGCATCTCTCTGTGTTCTGTGCTGATTTCTCTCTGAATACAACTACTTTCCAAGGATTTAACATAACAAAAGTGGCGACAGAGGATGGGATCGACCTGTGCTGCACCAGCCAAAAAGTAAAAGTTAAAAGTTAAAAAAAAAAAAAAAAAAGTAAAAAAAACCTTTTTGCTGTTTGGGGCTGGGCTGTTTCCACTGACTGTTCAGACTGAAACTAAAACAGGCTCTGCTTTGTTCTGACTGAAGTGAAGCAGACAGACTGGGAATGAGGAAGAAACAAAAGCAATACTAGTGAATGGAAATCACCAGCAATTGTGTGTGAATGACTCCAACACACATGAATAAAAGACATTAAAAGACAAGAAAAAGAAAAGAAAAAAAATAAATAAAAAAACAAAGGAGCAGCAATGGCTACACTTATGAAGCCCCTGGGACTTTTTGATGAAACTCTAGAGGAATGGAACTCACATACTGAGCGTTTTCAGCTTTTTGTTATTGCAAATGAAATTACAGATGCAAAGAAGATGCCCATTTTCTTTAGGAGCTAAAATCTATACTTTATTGTGCATCTTAGTGCACCCTGATAAGCCACAGACAAAATCTTACAGTGATATTGTGAAAATCCTAGAGGCACATTTTTCTCCAAAACTGCTAGTAATTGCAGAGAGATTTATGTTCCACAAAAGGAATAAAAAAGAAGGTGAAATAATTGTGTAATTCATAGCTATTCTGAAGAAGCTTGCTGAGCACTGTGAATTTAATGACATGTTAAATGACACCCTACATGATAGGTTACTGTGTGGTCTGCACAATGAAGCAATACAGAAGCGCCTATTGACAAAAGCCCAGCTCACCTGGCAGAAGGCCATTGAAATTGCAATCGCTATGGAGCTGACCGCAAAGGAAGCCCAACAGCTCACATTGGGCATGCCTGCAAACAAAAGAAAGAAGAGTCAAACAAAACAGGCAAACCAGAGAAAAAGAAGTCTGCTGTCTGGTGGACCAAAAAGGAAAATCTGCACACGGAAGAGCAGACTCAGGATGATCGAAGAGACACCCAGTCAGAAGAAATGGTGCCACTCCATGTCTTGTCCATGGCAGTTCGCTCACATGAATACTGGGTAACCCTGCTGTTGGAAGGTAAACCTGTACGCAGGGAACTGGACACCGGCACAGCAGTTTCACTGGTCTCAGACACTGTGTATAAGGGGAAGCTAAAGCATTTCCTGCTTAAGCCAACAAAAACTGTTCTGAAGACGTACACTGGAGAGGCTATACCCATGTTGGGCACTACTGATGTTAAGGTGGAGCTCAGCGGACAGACTGCTAAATTGCCAGTGTTTGTGGTGGAAGGCAATTACCAAGTCTTAATGGGAAGGTCATGGCTTAGGAAGATCCAGCTGAACTGGACAGAATTACACAAGATGGCTACAGAAGAAACAGGTCTGACAGCTGTATTAAAGAAAAATGCTGCTGTTTTTGGAGAGGACCTGGGAAGTATGAAGTGAATCACTGTGAAATTGAACATTGAGCCTAACAGCCAACCAAAATGTCTTCAAGCCAGAACTGTGCCATATGCCTCAAGCCAAAAGTTGAAGTGAACCTGGAGCACCTGGTCAAAAATGGACTTCTAGTACCAGTTACCCACAAACCAATGGGTATTGAAGAAAGATGGTTCCATTTGGATTTGTGGGGATTTTAAGGTCACTGTTAACCAGGTGTTGTGTGCAGAGCAATACCCTCTTCCCTGCATCAATGATGTCTTCACTGGCTTGGCTGGTGGCCAAAAGTTCAGCAAGATTGATCTGAGTCAGAAGTATTTACAGATGCACGTTGATGTGAAGTCCCAAGGGCTGTTGACTATCATGACACACAAAGGGCTGTACCGATACTGTTGCTTGCCCTTCGGAATAACATCTGCTCCAGCTTTGTTCCAGAGGGCTATGGACCACATCTTGAGTGGCTTGCCAGGAGTCCAGTACTATTTTGATGACATCCTGGTCACTGGCAAGAATGAGGAGGATCACCTTAAGAACTTGGAGGCTGCCCTACAAAGACTGGAAGAGTATGGCCTACGAAGACAAATGTGAATTTCTTCCAGCCCTCTGTTGAATATATGGGACATCTCATAGATGCTACTGGCCTTCGTAAGTCTCCTGCAAAAGTCAAGGCTATTGTGGAAGCTCCACCTCCTCAAAACATAAGCCAACTTCACTCTTTTTTAGGGCTATTGAACTATTGTGGAAAGTTTATTCCACAGTTAACAACACCACTAAAACCACTACATGAACTCCTTGGCCAGAACAAGGTCTGGAAGTGGACTGAAGCCTGTGATGTTGCATTTAACATGGCTAAATGCACATTGCTAAATTCAGAGGTTCTGACGCATTTTGATCCGTCCTTACCTCCACAGTTGGCCTGAGATGCCTCCCCTTATGGGAGTGATCGTGTCACACATTATGCCTTCGGGAGAGGAGAGACCCATTGCTTTTGCCTCATGCACCTTAAGCAAAGCAGAAACTAACTATGCCCAAATCGAATGTGAAGCACTGGGAATCATTTTTGAAATTTCACCAGTACCTGTTTGGACAGAAGTTCACACTTCTCACCGATCATTGACCTCTAACATCAATTTTTGGATCACGCACAGGCATTCCACCACTGGCTGCTAGTCGTATGCAACGATGGGCATTGTTGCTTTCCGCGCACACACATGAGATCAAATATTGGAAATCCACTCTGCACTGCAACACAGATGGTCTCTTAAGGCTGCCTTTACCAGTTAAACATCAAGATCTTGGCCAGAAAGAAATTTTCTACTTTGAACAGGTAGAGAACACATCCATCACTACTACTCAGGTAAAGAAGGCAACTTGTGTTGACCCGTACTGTCCCAAGTTATGTACCTAGCGATGCATGGAACATCTCTACGGGACTCTCAGGTCTCACACGACCTTCTTCCCTACATGTCCATGAGGATGGAGTTATCAATCCATTCTAGTTGCTTGAGCATCATTATTCCACCACTACTGAGATCACAGATGTTAGAACAGCTACATTCAGGTCACTGTGGAATAGCGCTCACGAAAGAAATTACACAAAGCTACTTTTGGTGGCCTGGCCTGGACAGTACCATTGAAGAAAAGGCAAGAACTTGTACTTCATGTCAGAGTGCCTCAGTTGGCGCCCTTATGCTCATGGGACTGGCCTGAAAACCCATGGCAGCATATTCACATTGATTTTGCCGGCCCAATTGAAGGAAGCATGTTTCTGGTTGTTGTAGACGCCCACTCAACTGGCCAGATGAGCAAACATCTGAAGAAGAAAAAATGGTTGCTAACTTTCCATAACTTTGCTAATGGTTGCTGTTCTTTGAGATGTATTGCTCATGTCCATTCCATGACCTGTCCTCCTACCCTGCTGTTGGAGTTACCGGCAAGAAGGAACTGAGAGGGTGCTGGGCCAGTGGCACCACTTTTACAAGCACTTATACGCATGGCTCTAAAGGGTGCTAAAGCCGGCCCTGTGGATGCCACTAAGAAAAAAATTTCCAGCAACAGTACAATGCGGCGCGCACATACCTAATATGGAACGGACATGAGCAACACATCTCAAAGAACAACAGTTATGGAAGGTTATTAACCATTTTTTCTGTAGTCCCCATGACTGTCCTGGAGAATCATCATCGAGCCCCAAGGGTTCATGTTCTGAAGTATCTCAGAATAATCCTACTGTACCCTACTTTTTCTGTGTTATTTTACACTGATCATAGAGAGAATTGTTTCAAGTTCACTTTAAAAAAAAGTGGGGGAGCGGAGGCTGGGGAGAGAAAATCTTATTGAGCTGTCAGCAGCATGCTACTCAGATGTCTTCATGAAGAAAAAAGCATTTTTTCTTTGAGAAAGTGAGCACTGAATAAAACTGAAGTGAATGTTTTGTTTCAGGATCAGTCTGTGTTTCTGCTTGTGAGCGGTGCGGAATTCATTGTGAAAGGTCAGGATGTCCAGGAGTACAAATGTTTGGTATGACTACAAGGAATATTTTACTGAGGATGCTGTACAGAAATAAGTCAGTTTGCTCTCTCTATGCTATAAAGTTTGCAGAGAGATCTTATGAATACAGATTCTATTTTCCTCTAAGAAAATATGTAGTACTCTAGGGGATTACAGAGCGAGGAAGGTGGGAAAAGTCCAGTGTGTGATACCTGTGCCTATTTAAAGTGAAATGTGTTACCTAGTGAATTAATTGTTTGAGGGAGCTGTCAACCTCTTTGAACCTTGTGCTGTTTTGAGCCATATATTGTCTTCTGTCTCAAAGTGAGACTTTCACTGATGTTGGCTGGAGTTCTGTGTTTGGACTGAGCACCAGAATAAAGCCCGTGAGATTCCTTATCCGTTCATACAAATGCAAAAACTTGGATAAAAGATGCTGCACAGAACTCATAGCCAGAGGGGAGGGGTGGGGAGGTTAAGGTGTATTCCAGACTTGGAATACACAGATACCAACCAGCTAGCCCAGGGCTGGCTTACAGAGAAGATTTCTTGTTGGTTTATCCCAGATTGACCAGCAAAGAACAACTGTTTTATAGGTTTCACAGACCCAAAATACAGAGAAATTATACTGTTTGTTTTACCCAAGGCTGGCATCTCCTGTGCTCCATGTTTACCATGCCTTGTTGTCAGTAAAAATTGATGCTTGCAAGCTGTGCTTTAAAAGAGTTGTCCTAAGGGGAATTCATCTCTTTTAAAGCCAGCAGCAAAACCAGCCAGCATCCTCTAAAATTGCTGTTTCCTGAGACCATCAAAAAACTTTGTTTTACCGTCCCTAATGGGTGTGTTTTGTGTGAGAAGTCATCAGTATTTTTAAGTGGCGCAATATCAGAGCAGTGCTCCACAATCTTCTGAGAACAGTTTAATTTAATTGGGCTGCACATGATGATGACTGTGTTCAAATTTTCTTCCTTGGTTTGCTAGAGACAGACCTTGCTACCCAATTAGCTGCTTTTATATTCACTTCATGCTAATTCCACTCTTTTTCATTTGTGTTTTTATTTGTTTTTAAAGAGCTTCAAATTGTTCTGTCAGATGGAACAACTTACAGTTCTGGGGGCTTAAAATCTAATCTTTGTGTACTAACATTTTTTAAAAAGAGGAATTATTTTGTGTTTATTTGTATAAATCAACATTTTTAGTTACACGAACTGAAATAATCTGCGTAATCAAATCTCTGTCTTTAAGGCATAAACTGATCCACCCACACTGTCAGTAATGCATTTTACCTCCATATCATACATGTGATAGTATGCCCCTCTTGTGGCTGGCTTCAGTGTGGATAAGAGCCTACGACTTGCTGTGCGTATAGCTGAAGTATTATGAGCTTGAGCTTTTGATGATGGAAGTGCTGCACCAATGGTGTCTGTGCATGCTGCCATGGTTCATTATATACAGCATTGTACAAGTAGTTAATTGGATTGCAGAAGTCTTTTGTCTTCATTTGAAGCATTAAGTATTTGTCACTGCCAGAAACAGGAAGCTGAGTGATTACTTACTTTTTTTTTTAAAGAGAAAACTTTTATCCATTTCATTTTCGATAATTTTACATCCCTGAATTTTGACTTCTGCAAAACTTGCCAAGAAAAAAAAAAAGGTACATAAGTTGAAAACTGGTCTGTTGTTGGAAAATGGGTCTGGTTTTAAAATTGCCATTTTAATTTTGCATCTTTTGTGAAATGATGCTAATTTTTGCATTTTTAGCAAAAAGCCAAAAGTCCCAGCTTTTGAGGTCCCTTATAGCTTGCATGCCTTTCCTCTGTACCTTCTTTTCCTTGAAGTCTGTCTTGAACACTCACTTCTTCTAAAAGCAGTTTTGCTTAGTTCTTTCCTCAACAAGATTTAATAAACTAGACCAGCGGTTCCCAACCTGTGGCCCGGGGACAAAATTGGCCCACCAGGGCTTTCAACGTGCCCGCAGCTCCCCTCCTGCTGGATGCAGAAGGGAGCCACTGCCTAAGGACCCAGGTGGAGCGCGTTTCCATGAGGTTAAAAGATCAGTGCAGGCTCCTTGCTGCACCCAAGAGGACAGGAAATCAGCATGCCCCTCCCCCTGGCTGTAGTAGAGAGCACACAAAGTGCTCCAACTAGGTCCATAGGCACTGGGGTCCCTGCTGGAGCCAGAGGGAGGGGAGCATTGATCTTGTTCCCCCTGGCTGCAGAAGGGAGCCACTGTCCAGGGACCTAGGTGGAGTGTACAGGGCTACAGGATGCGTGTGGTTTCCCTGCTGCAGCCAGGGAGACGGGAGATCAGCAAGGAGGCAGCCTCCTCACTGAACTCCTTCCTTCTGGCTGCAGTGTGGCGGGCCTGCTGATAGAGACTAGTGGCCTTTCAGGGTTGTAAAGATTATATCTGTGGCCCTCGAGCCAAAAAGGTTGGGAATCACTGAACTATACAAATGAAAATCTCCATTTTTTATACTTTTAAAAAAAACAAAACAGTTTGTGGAGTTACTAATGTATGTAGTGTGCATCACTTCTCAGTCTCACTGCTTTAATCTCTCCCCATTCATGCCTTCCTGCATTTATACTCTCTACATATATATTAACTATTTAGATTGCAAAGTCTTAGGAGCAGAGATCTTCTCTTCATAACTGTTTGTAAAGCACCTAACATTCTGCTAGTGCTACATAAATCACACATAATGATGTCAGTGACTAACCAGACTGCAGAGGAATTTACTATGGGGGTAAATAATTGGAGAAGTAAATACCAAAAAGAGCACTAAAAATCATATGGGAAAAATCTACAAGAGGCTCTGAATATACTGTGTGTACTAAGGCATTTTTTATTTAAACTATTTCATGCTTTGGGTGAATATTAATACAAAAGTAGAAGTTGTTTGATAAATGCTCCACAACAAAAAAGAAACTATTCTTCTGCCTGCCACAGAATGCATGAGGATTCCTAACAGAATTGATTTGGGCCTTAGAAGTTTACAAGTATACAAGTTTAAAGGTTTAATTTACTGTACAGAAATGCATAACTACTAGGATACACTATTAATTGATTTTGTTATATTTGAAAGAACTCAGAGGACATACTAGTGATCTGGGCCTTAGAACTCCATTTTTAAGACAAGTGAAATAAAGAGTAGCAAAATAAAATACTTGTATCTGTCAGTAGTTTAGTCTATCCTAAATCTAGCAGATTTTTCTCATTACAACATAGAGAATATGCAAAGGCAGACCAGTTTTTGAGCTATTAGTGGGAGTGCTGCCATTTGTAGCGGGCTGTAGACAACTTTGTTCCTTTCCCCCACAGTTTTTAACATCTAAAAAAATTTGAAACTTCAAGTATTGGAGATTTAATTTGTGTAAAAAATACAAAAAACCACACATTTTTTCCTGAATCTCTAAGCAAGGACATTTATTCTTATAAGAAAATCATTTCAGAGAAAATATATTAAATCAATTTAAAAAAAACCCTACACAAGTGTTAAAACACTTATCGGAGATCATGCCCGTGGCCAGCGTGTGCATCTGCCTTCAGGGAGGCTAGGCCTCACCCTGCCCCTTCTGCCTGACGCCCTGCCCCCACTCCACTCCCCCTCCACACATACTTTTCCCACCACAGCAGCCCCGGCTGGCCTGCTGGTGCAGCATTGAGCCCCTGATGGTAGTCCGGAGGAGCCCCAGACAGATGGAGCTGAACCCCAGCTGAGCCCCAGCTAGCTAGAGGAGCTCTGAGCCCCATCATGGCCTAGTCCCCCAGCCTCCATTACCCACCACCCATGTGGTGGTGTGGGGGCCTCAGGAAAGGGGCGGAGCAGGGACTGGAAGTGGCAACTGGTCCAGGTATCCAACGGTAGGTTGGCAGCAGCTGCACGAGGGGAGGCTTAGCCACCCTTGGCCTATTATACCTACCACCCATGGTTACGCCCAGTTCCAGCGTAGGGCTCTGCTAGGTTTCAATTCTTGAAAACCACAACTGGTTTGTCTGTGTGATCACAAATTCATCCAGAACAGAGACTGGACAGATCAGCCATTTCTTTATACGCTCAGGTCTTTGATCTTGGCCTTCTGTAACAGCAGACGATGACCCTCGTCTCAGGACATAGCTTCAAAAGACAATGAAGTTGAGCTTTTGTAGGTTGGCCTCAGGAAATAGGGTGTAACTGAGGCATTTTGTCCTTTTGTGTGTAATGCTCACTTTAAATATCTTTTGCTAGTTTATCTTGAAACTGTGCCTCTGACCTCAGCTATAAACACGGAGAAGATCATCATTCACAACTTCCATTGTTTTAATTGTAGGCCTGTCTAGTCTCCCCATTGTATTGCTTTATGCTGACTGATGTGCCATTAAGACCAGCTGAATAATTTACATACAATAATAAAAAAGAGTAAGCATTGCAGCCATCTGAGAAAAAAGTCCTGGGGCACATAATGCAATCAGCATCAGTTGCATTTGGAACATTTGGAATCTTTGACCATGTGGAATGTGCTTATGAAATGTCAGGAGTCTGTCAATATACAAAGCAAATTTAACTCTTCAGAGCAGAATGTCAAATGGACATAGCCAGAGTGAGGATATGCACTCTTGTGCAGCATATTAATGATTTAATTAATACACATGGTCTTGTACTTGGTGTTAGCTGCCCTGCACTCATGGGCATGTTCTGGCTTTTTGGAAACAGTGTGTAAACAAAACCAGAAGGTGGCGTTCAGAAAGAGCAATGTTATTTTATACACGCTTCACTTTGTTGATGGTTTGCTCCAATAGATTTAAGAAACAGGGGTAAAGTCATGGAAGATAATGCCCCTTCTTAGCAGAATATGTGTGTATTCCTGTTATAAAATTGAAAAGCTGGCCATTTTCTTGTAGTGCTACTTGAGTCAAAGATAGAATCATAGGGCTGGAAGAGACCTCGAGAGATCATCTAGTCCAGTCCCCTGCACTCATGGCAGGACTAAATAATATCTAGACCATCCCTAACAGGTGTTTGTCTAACCTGCTCTTAAAAATCTCCAATGATGGAGATTCCACAACCTCCTTAGGCAATTTATTCCAGTGATTAACCACCCTGACAGTTAGGAAGCTTTTCCTGATGTCTAACTTAAACCTCCCTTGCTGCAGTTTAAGCCCATTGCTTCTTGTCCTGTCCTCAGAGGCCAAGAAGAACAATTTTTCTCCCTCCTCCTTGTAACAACCTTTTATGTACTTGAAAGCTGTTATCATGTCCCTTCTCAGTTTTTTCTTCTCCAAGCTAAACAAACCCAGTTCTTTCAGTCTTGCCTCATAAGTCATGTTTTCTAGACCTTTAATCATTTTTGTTGCTCTTCTCTGGACTTTCTCCAGTTTGTCCACATCTTTCCTGAAATGTGGCACCCAGAACTGGACACAATACTCTAGTTGAGGCCTAGTCAGCATGGAGTAGAGCAGAAGAATTACTACTCATATCTGTCTTACAACACTCCTTCTAATACATCCCAGAATCATGTTTGCTTTTTTTGCAATAGCATTACACTGTTGATTCATATTTAGCTTGTGGTCCACTATGACCCCCAGTTCCCTTTCCTCAGTACTCCTTCCTAGGCAATCATTTTCCATTTTGTTCCTTCCTAAGTGGAGTACTTTGCATTTGTCATTGAATTTCATCCTATTTTCCTCAGACCAATTCTCCAGTTTGTCCAGATCATTCTGAATTATAATCCTATCCTCCAAAGCACTTGCAACCCCTCCCAGCTTGGTATCGTCCACAAACTTAATAAGTGTACACTCTATACCATTATCTAAAACATTAATGGAAATATTGAACAGAACTGGACCCAGAACTGATCCCTGCAGAACCCCACTCATTACGCCCTTCCAGCATGACTGTGAACCATTGATAACTACTCTCTGGGAATGGTTTTCCAACCAGTTTTGCACCCACCTAAGCTCCATCTAAGTTGTATTTCCTAGTTTAAGAGAAGGTCATGCAGCACAGTATCAAAAGACTTACTAAAGTCAAGATATACCATATCTACTGCGTCCCCCCCCCATCCACAAGGCTTGTTACCCTGTCAAAGAAAGCTATCAGGTTGGTTTGACATGATTTATTCTTGATAAATCCATGCTGACTGTTACTTATTACCTTATTATCTTCTAGATGTTTGCAAATTGATTGCTTAATTATTTGCTCCGTTATCTTTCTGGGTATAGAAGTTAAGCTGACTGGTCTGTAATTCCCCAGGTTGTCCTTATTTCCCTTTTTGTAGATGGGCACTAGATTTGCCCTTTTCCAGTCTTCTGGAATCTCTCCTGTCTTCCAGGATTTTTCAAAGATAATCGCTAATGGCTCAGATATATCCTCAGTCAGCTCCTTGAGTATTCTAGGATGCATTTCATCAGGCCTTGGTGACTTGAAGACATCTAACTTGTCTAAGTAATTTTTAACTTGATGATATATGCTGGTAAAGAGAATATTCATAAAGCAACCTTTTGCTTCTAGGTAGGGATATAGTCCTATCCAGCCTTGAATCTAATACCAAGAGATCCTTTGGTTAAATGAATTTGCACAAGGTCCATAAGGTAATCACAGTAGTTGAAATAGCTTTATATGGATATAAGCACTGAGTTGTTGTACTGACTGTTAATCATCAAAACTGTTTTTAACTAGAACTGGTTGAAATTTGGAATTGATTGAAATATAAATGGATGGCTTTTCACAAAACATTTTTTATCCACTTTTCCACCTGCGATAGAGCTGGTAAAAACAAAACAATATTTTGAATTTTGACTCAAACCCACTAAATTCTTTGTGAAAAAGTGTTCCCATTATTGAACTTTTTACCAAACATGCTGGTGTAAATTCTTTATGTAGAAGTGCAATAGATAGAAGGGAAATGCCATGATGAGATACAGTGATTGCCTTTTAAAAATTCAGCATTTACCAACAATTGTCATGCAATGGTAAATAAAGACTTTGAAGCTATTCTAATTATAGAGAAATGCTCTGGTATTTTAGATTCCAGTGTTGGTAACTGTTGATCTTTTAAATGGACACCACTCTGTCATCACACATCATTGCACGCCCAAAGTCATGTCTTATATAACCGCTTTGTGAAAAATCTGTGGCTATATACACAAGTCAAGTTATGTATCAGCTATACTGCACCCAGACAGCATGGAGCATAGACCTCAGGAGTGAAATTCTGGCCACATTGAAGTCAATGGCAAAACTTTCATGGACTTTAGTGAAACCAGGATTTCACCCAGATCTCTATCATCTGAGCTTGCAGAGAATTTCCATTAGCACTGCAGTAGTAGAATGCTTATATTTTGTAAGCCATGTACTTAACACAAAATCATTATGATAGGTAGATTGTTTGACCTTTACCTGCATTCACAGAAAAGACGCTGTAAGGAAGTACATGTACACACACCGCCTACTGCACTTCCTGAACAAGTACAGCCTTCATGCCCACACTGTCCTCTCTTTCCCCCTTCTTTCAGGCCCAGTTCCTCTCAGTGCTTCCTGTGTAGGAAGATTCTGGGACACCAAATAACTGTTATAATGGCTCTGTCTAACCCAAACACACAGTTCTTGCCGGTGAAGGAGCATGTGACTGGGATCAAAGAGTATTGCCAGGGCATCTCATTACTCAAGTAGTCTCTGATTACCACAATGGCACCCTGGGGCTATTGCTGGTTGGTGTGAGTTAGAGCAGCCTTCAGGAAGCAGTTCCACAAAAAAGCAACTCTATCATTGGGGAGTGCAAATATGGCTTAAATCCACCATTGTCCTCTACCCCACCCCCAGCTGCAGTGAGCATTCCTCATTCACGGCTCAGGATCTGTTTTACCAGTAAAGTTTATTTAATATTAAAAATTAGAAATCTCTGTGTGCAAGGCCAGACACACATCTGGTAAATACTCCCAAATGTATTTCATCATGAATCATCTCATTTAATTTTTTTTTTCAACTACAGGTTTTCTTACTAATCTTCAGCAGCTAGTGCTATGTGATTGAAATTAAAATAAAATGTTCATCAATCTTCTAAAAATACAACCATCTACTTAGGATATGTTCCTTTTTTGGCTTGCAGTAATTTTTGTCTAAATTAAAACATACCCTGTAATTTATAAATCACATTAGTTTCTGTTCTGAAGTGTTTAATACTGAAGGAAAGAATGAGATAAACGCTGAACTGAAAATGCGTCACTGAGCTTCTTCTCTGTTATCTGGGGCATTTGGGATTCCAGGTGATTTTGACAGAGAAATTATGAGTTAGGGTAGTGAAGTGTTCTTTGTTTTGTTTTGTTTGTTTTTGTTTTGAGATGTTAAATCTGGAAGTTAGCTGAAATCCTCAGAATACAGTAGCCAATTAATCTAATCAAACCAAGATTTCATCAGGCTTTTCCCCAAATTGTGTAGTCTGATCTGTAACATGAGGCAGTAAATGAACAGAGGGAAAGGTTCAGGGATTATGAAAAAATGTGGGAAAACAGGGTTTCCTCTTTAGGCATATAGCCTTTTACAACACATACCTAACAGATTCCTCCATATCCCCAGTAAAATGTGTTGTTACAATTTTAAAAGTAATATGTGGGTAATGCAATCAGCCAGAAAGTTTCTCCACATGTATGTGAATCCATGTGACCTCAGGAAAACTGGAAAAACAGAAAGGGAGGCAGAAGATAATAGAAAACAGCAACGTTTTTCCTTAGCAGAAATGGTGATCCTGAGTGATCTTCTTTCCAATACTAAGGGAAAAACAAACAAAACAAAAAAACCCAATTAGGTTGGAACTTCCTGTGGCTTGTTACAAATTACCATGTATGGGTGGCTCTCCAACTCCTTGTTTCATGTTGTAGTCCAAAGTATTGTGAAGTTTTTTTCCCCTTGAGCAAGCATATCCTTCATATATAAGCAAACATACAATACAGAGTCTGTTATCTTACTCTTGTTTTCCCTCTTTTTACAGCCAAACCTACTGTAACATATGGTGGCATTAAGTACAATATCTAGCCTCCTATACTAGCCAATACTTGTTGCCACAGAGGAAGATAACAACTAAGTTCCCTAGCCAACTAAATAGACCTCTTCACAGAAGAAAACATTCCTACCGAACACCTGGAGGTGATCAGTTTGTATTTTAATGCATAAAATCTGATTACCTTTAACTTTAGCTTATATAACTATCGATGTTTTTAAAGTGCATAAAATCAAGCACTCATTTTTAAAAATCCAATCAGTTCAATGACTATGACAGAGAATTCCACAAGTTGACTATACATTATGTAGAGTAGCAGTTCTTTGTGTTTGTGCTGAATTAATCAGTTGTTAAATCTGAGCCTTGTATTATGGGATAGGACAAAAGGGAGAAACTATATTTTTATTCTACTGTATGTTTTTCATAATTTTGAATACTTCAAACATATCCCTTGTAACTCATCTCTTGTCTAAACTAAATAGTTCTAATTCTTGTAGTTTCTTGTCATATGTAACTTGGTATCTCTAAACTCTTGTCCCCTTCTGGACATTTTAAATCTCAGCTGCATTTTTCTTAAGATGAGACAATGAAAATAAAATGGCTCCATCCAAGAGTGGTAGAAGTAGAACCCACATCTGCTGCTCCTTTCTTGTGCTTTAATCACAAGACCATCTTTCCTCCATTTATTTATGAAGACATTCTCCATAATCTTTTTCACATATACTATAAAATAAACCTTCCTGCCCTACATTTCTATGATTTTGTGGGTCTGACCCAGTAGTACTGTAGAACAATTGCCATTATCCTGCATACAGAATATGACTACAATATATTTATTACTGCTATAACAATCCTCTGTGCAGTTTTCTACTCTTGGCACAAAGGGACCTATCTTTTGATATTTGTAATCCATTGGGACGGGCGGGGGGGCGGAAACATCCTTTGGAGTAAATTGGATCCTAACAGACATTTATTAAAATTTCTGTTTCTTCCCCTTTGATTCAATAGTTTCCTAAAAAGGTTCTAATGTTTGTAAAGTCTCAGGCAGCTCATGGGGAAAACAGCCAACTTGTAAAAGACAAGAACACTGGTGAGTTGTGCACCTTTGTCTCAATCCCTGCAATTTTGGATTCCCTTGAGATTTTGGTCTCTTTGTATAAAGGCTGCTAGGGGCTCTACTGCTACTATTTTTTAGTAGTGGCAATAGCATCTAATATCTGGTATAATACCATGACCTAGAGGAAATTTTCTGGTATATTTTGGTTACTTCTAAATTTTGCTCTGGGATGTAAGGCCTAAAAGCTTAATCTAACCAGCTGGGGGAGTGTTTTTATTTCCTCTCCCCCTCCCCACCCCTCCGCCTATCCTAGTTTATGTTTTAAATATTTACTGATTTTGTAACTTTGGTCAAACCAGACTGAAGTAATAAAGAGAGGATATTTTCCTTTTCCTGGTCCCTTCCTCCTTATCTTTAACCTCAGCTATCTTAAAAGCAACTGCTACCTTCAGTGATCTAAATAACATAGCTGTGCCTATTCTTCACTTATATTCATTTGCTTCTATGTTGTATCCATGCCCTTTGTCTTTAGATTGTAAACCCTCAGGGTAGGCATTGTCTCTTTTCTGTGTTTAAATGTTGCCCAACACAATGGAAGTCCAACCCAACTGGGGCCTGTGGATACTACCATAGTATTAATATAAGACAATAAAACCTGAGGATTCCCTTGGTATAGTGTGAATAACCAAGTGACAATGGAGCCAGAGTAACATTTTTATTCTAATCTCCCACTATTCTGGCATCCCAGTACAGAGGATGTTCCCAGGAAAGGGGGGCATTACTTCATCACTTTTTTTTGCCTTTTACTATAGATTGTCTTTTAATAGTCATGAGGTCAATTCCCTGTATAGCTTTCTCTGAAGATAACTTTTTGAAAATGTAATGATTTATGTCTACCTTGATCTGTTGTTTTATTATCTGTTTGAAGAATTTTACTAGGTTATAGAGGTGTGATTTTTCCCTTTCAGAACCCGTGCTGGTTTTTTATTTTACCAACTCACTCCTGTCCAGTCATAGTCCTATTTCATCCTTAATTAGCTTCCCTTGATCTATATTTACTGCTTCTCTCTTCTGTAGAAGCTTGTCAATAAGAGAGCAATCACCACAACTGATTCTTGTAGCTCCTATGGCCCTCGCTTTGCTATATGAACAGGTGTTGCAGTTCATTGATCATCTCTGATAGCAATAAAAAAGTAGAAATCAAGGCTGAGAGCCAAAAAGTAATTCTTTGTAGCTTGTTCACAACTCTTAAATGCTCTTTCATTCACTAAGGATAGAGCTACACACAGCAGACTTGTCTAGATAGAAGAATGGCTGCCAGATCTGGTAAATGACCATTTCTTTGTAAGTAGATAGGTCAACAAGTCCAGGACATATTGCATCTGATTTTGAGAGCTTTGGTGCTCTGGGGTGAATGATTAGCTGCTTTGTAATCTTGGTATCGCTGGGTATTATATGGGGATGAGTTTTAAGCAAGTCTCATGCAAATCTTGGTTAAATGATTTTTTTTCTTTCTGTCTGTGCATTCATAGAGAGCTGTTTTGGTACTTTTGTAAATGTTAAAGCCAGAAGGGGCTATTAGGACAATCTAGTCTAACCTCCTGCATAACACAAGCCATACTATTTCACCAAATAAAGTAACCAAGCCCAGTTAGTTAAGCTGTTAATCTAATGTATATTGCAGTGTTCAATTACTACTAAAACAGTTTTTCTCATACACAGTGACTTTAGTGCAGTTATATTTTACTACAGAGTGCAATTTAATTGGCTATAATAAAATGCAGACCAATGGGTTGCACAGTGTTTAACAGCAAAAAATAGTCTGTATATATTAATACCAGTAAATGGTATAATTTACAAAATAGCATATGTGTAACATCGGCTTTTCACGTAGACTTTGTGCTTAGATAATGGTTTTCATCCAGAGCAGCTTACAGAGGTTAGGGACAAATGTAAACATTGTTGGGGCAAATATAAATAATTGCAATGTCACATTTCATGGAGAAGTAACCTTTTTGAATAGCATAGAAATGAAAGAATACTTTTATTTCTTTTAAAACATAATTTAGATTAATACATATCTGTATCTTCAGCTGTGCTAAAATGCAAGGCAAAGCTACTGTGTATTGTGAATCTGAGAGTTGTAGCAAAGGCAGGTAGATCTGAATCTAAGCACAAAGGAAGAGTAGGGGGGTCATTTTGGGATAGGGAGGAGGAGACTTGAAGGAGGAAGGCACTTATAAGGGGGCGGGGATAAGGCGTCTCATAGTTTATGACCCTGTCTTTCAAGTTTCAGTTTGGAGATTGTAGCAATGGCTGAGCAATAAACTTCTAGAGATTGAGATTGATAGTGCAAATTCTGCTAGATGCCTAAATTAATTGGCACAAACAACACCACTTGAACAATTACTGTAGAGACCAACTGATTTAGTATAGATGGTGTTTCTTATTTATTAATACACTTATATTTATACCCCTATTAGCAATATAGATCAAAAAAATCACATTTCAGAAAGAAAATTGACATCATAGATATTTATACTGTATGCAAGAGATTTAAGTAAGATGCACTTACACACAGACACAGTACACTGACTTCTCTTTATTGAAGATGTTATGTAATGTTGGTGTTTTAGTAGTTAGAACGTAGCAGTTATTCTCTATTTCAGCAGCTATTCATTTAGCACTACTAACTGTGTGTCATTTTTTAACCTAAGTCTGAACAAAAAGCCTTTGCCTGCAGTATTTAAACACATTTCAGTGATTCTTTAAGTTCATTGCTAATGATGTGTTTTGGGATAAAACTGTGTATTATTAGCAAGGTGTGAATATCAAAAGGATTTAGAGATTTCATTCAGATACATTTAGCTAGGGAAAAATTTGAAGAATCCTTCTTGGCTTGAGCAAAATGTAGACAACCACTGAGGGGCAGGAGATAGGAAAGACTCATATTTAGTGCATCAAACCTAATCAATACAAATTTAAACAGGGATATATTTAAGTAGATTGACACCCATGCAATGGAAAGAAAGGATGGACTTGTCATAAGTGATCATCTCAATAGAAACTGTGGTTTCTCTAAGATTTCCTAATCAATTATACCTATCCAGATTGATAGGTTTTGTTGTTTTTTTGTTTTTTGTTTTAAATACATGTGAGTTCTTTCATCATTTTTCATATATCATGAAACCTGTTCATCAGAGAATAAATAATCCACACACACAAATAATCATAATAATGTATGGATGTGAATGGTGACAGGCTACTTTGGCCAGAATCCAATTTCAAGCACCCAGTCTAAATAACTCCAATTGAGTGCTTGTGTGATGGGGTGGCCACCCCGTACAGGATTGGAAAGGGTTAAGATGATTAGGCAGTCCAGTTAACTCCACAGGGTGCACCTGGAGGAGGAGCTAGGAAGAAGGGAACTAATTGAAAGTAGGCTCAGTTGTGCAGGAACAAGCATGGCCTATATAAAGCCAGGTAATTGGCAACAGACTGGGGCTGCTGTGAAAGGTTGCAGGAAGATACTGGCAGACAGCAGTCACTCTCTGGGGAAAAACGGGGAGGCGGCGGCGGCGGCACCACCACCACCACCACCACACTAAGAGAGAGAAGGGGAACCAGTGGTAGGAAGCAGTCCAGGGAAGGAGCAGTGACAGCTGGGTGAGGAAAGGCCAGAACTGCTGATCTGAGGGTCCCTGGACTGGAACCCAGAGTAGAGGATGGGCCTTGGTTCCCCTATGAGCCACTGAGGGAGTGGCACCAAGGTAGTGAAATGGAAGACTGCCAAGACTGTTAGGGTTATGTTATCAACATACCAGGGTTATCATTCACATCTTTACAGTTTTCCCTTTTATATAATTAACACACATAAGTAATACTGCACGTTACATGGTAACATTAATTTTTAACAGACAACCATTAAAAATATTCTAATGGCAATTACTGCACTCCTCTCTCAATCCTAGAGTGTAAAAAATTTTGAAAGGGTCTCTAAAAAGCCTGCTGACACTTCCTGTGGAAATGTCTATGGAAATGTACTGGAATGTTTTTGTTTTTAACCTGTGAGTGAATGTAGACCATGTTTGTTTTGAGTCAGAAAAATCTTGTATGTTTTGGATTAGTTGTCCTATGGAAGCAAGATTCCATCAAATATTTTTTGTTTTGATATCATGATTATTTGAAAGCCCGTATTCTGCCACTACACAACCTGTACGTGATAATAGTGAGATACTGCTGCAAGCACTACATTGTCCATGTAACTGAGTGTGCTGGAGAGACTGGGCCTAAACCAACACGATTGCAGAATGAGCCCATCTGAGGGAAATCAGTTAAATTCCCGATAAAGAGCAGAATGTGGCTGTAGTAAAGGGGGAATGAGAGTCAGGCTTAAGTGATGATAAAGCCCAGATGGGGAAGGGGTTGGGGAGAGAGCCAGGCAAAAACTCAGAGTAAGAAAAAGCTCTCCAGGCAGGGAGGCCTGGGAGAGATACTGCCAAAGCAGGGAAGAGAGAGAGACCTGGAGGAGAGCTTAAGAGGCTAGATAGGAAGTAGCCCAGGGAAAAGTGCAGCACAAGTAAAGGAAGGAGCAGACCTAGCTGGTCAGTACTGGGCCCTGTGCTGGAATCCATACTAGAGGGTAGAACTAGATTCCCCTACCAGCCCCAGGGAAGGGGGCATACAGGCCCACCGCAAGGGCTATTGAGCCCAGCAAGGGAGCTATAGGCTGAGGAAGAGTCCTAGAGAGAGGGAATGATTTTTATTTGTGTTAAACATTTTGGGGATTTTCAATCTGGACAATAGTGGCCACAAAAGGGGTGGACTTAAGATGGTGACCCAGCTGCAGGTCTGAGTTACTGGAAGAGGAACTGCCAGAGCAATTGTTAGTAGGGGGTCCTAACTCAGAAAGGTAGTGGCTATGCCTTATCTTGCCATTAGCAGGAACCTGGCAGTGAGTGGACTCTGTGACAGTCCAATACATTTAAAGCTCTGTGTATGAATAGTCTGCTCCCTATGGCACAAAGAATTCAAAATAGATTGAAAATGTATCATCCTCATTTTCTTCTTTGCTGCTGTTGGAAGTTCAGGTAACGGTTAAAGAAGTTAGTCTAACATCTTGGTCTGAAGTGATGAAGTCTATGGTCATTTTTAACTTCCCCGGAACGGAGCTCCATAGTCTTAAAGCCCGTTGCTGAGACAGCTCTGCCCTCTACTATCACTAATTTGACCTTGATAGTTTCATAATACCTGTGAAACACAGCCATCTAGGGAGGTCATTCTCCCTTAGCGAGAGTCACATTTTTTGTGTTCCTGTATCATGGAGGGTTTTTTAAAGATGAGGAGGATTTGGCATTTTGTGGACCACCCAAACTAGTAAGAGGGGATTTCACCCCATGCCCTGTAACTTTGGGGCCTTAGTGCTGTGTAACTGTGGTTCAGATCCCTGACACAGTAGCCAGCCCACAAACTTGTGGAATGACCCTGGCTATCCACCTAGTTACTCTTTTGCAGGGGATACCAACAGGCGATCCAGTCCTGAATCTCCCCAAATTCATCATAAGTGAGTTCTTAAATACCAGACTCTCAAACCATTCACCTCTGGTTTGTCACCCCCAAAGTCATGAAATCGGACCTTCAGTTATCTGCTCTGTTTGGCATGTGCACTCCACACAATTTGCACATCAAAGTCCTGTTTGGGATAAAAATAAACAGAAAGTTTATTTTAATGCAAAAACCACCAATTCAAAGATGAAAATAGTAAGGGAAAGCAGAAAAAACAGAAAATGAACATGAAGAGACAACCTCAGGCTTTACACTTTCATATTAGATAAAATCCCTTTTCAAATGAGCTACCTATTGCCTTAAAACTGTGTTCCCGCGTACCCCTAGATAAAGGAGAGATCCAGTGTTCCTGGACAACCTCTTTCTTGAGACTGTCCCCCATGTTCTGGATAAAAAAAATCTCAGTCACAAATCTGCTTAGTTTTTCCATTAACTCTAATGGTCCAACATTGTCCTTTCCTGGGCTGGACAATCAATAGTTACTTAAAGCCAGTTTAAAGTTAACAGCTGATTTAGGAGATTTCCTTCCCTGTCTGACTGCTCACCACCCTGCTGTGAGGTGGAGTTGAAGTTATAGCACGGATTATGAGCACAGTTTTCTATATACTCAAATATATAAATTCATAACCACAGTCTGTATACATACCTCATAGTGATTGAGTTTAGAATGCTACAAGTTTTCATAAAAGACCTCATTCGGTACATTTTTAGAGTACAATAACACTGAATACAATCAGTTGATTTAAGTGCTTAATTTGGGGTTTTAAACCTTCTGTTCTCTCCTTGGCGTATCTGGACCCTGATTGTCACAAAGGATACTGTTTTGGAATTAACACAATCTGATATGAGGAGTCGATGTAGTGAGTAAAGCTTTGTTATGACCAGGATTGTTCAGGAGTAAAGTTAGTGCACTTTAGATTAGTTAGGGCTTTCCTCAAAGGGTCGGCACACCATTCCAAAGTACTGCAGGTTACTATAATGGAGACTAAAAAGGCATGAATCACTGTGAGTAGTTCATCATCCAATAGGGAGGGGCAAAACCTTCTTTCGAAGGACAGATTACAGAAAGTGTTACTAGAAGCTGTGGCTATGCTTCCAAGTCCTGTGACCCATTGATAGGGCCACATTTCCTCTCCATTAGAACCATACTTTGTTTTTTGACTTGCTGTTCATGTTAGCGTCCCGTAGAACCCGGTATATCTTGCATCTTGCATGATTTTGCATTCTTCTCAAATTTCAATTTCTAAAAGAGAATAAAAACGGAGCTTTAAAAAGAATGTTTTAAGTACTCCTCTTCCACTGAATAACTATGATGTTTTACAGAAGAAACCAAATTAATACCAATGCTGGCCCAGAAATTGCCAGCCACCATAGTAAAAGCATTCAGAGGCAAAAAAGGGGAGGCAAGGACAGTTGTTGATTCATTTGAACTAAGCTATGTGGAGAGCAACTGACATATTCTGGGGGACATTCTGTGGGAGACAATTCCAGAGAAGGGTGGTCACAAAAGTGAGAATGCTCTGCCTCCAGCTCAATCCAGGTGGAACCTAAAGACGGAGAACAAAGATGCCCAGGCTGATTTCAATTGCCTTGGGGCAACATAAAGTTGCTCAAGTACCATCTGGTCTAATTAAGATTTCATACAGTAACATTCAAACCTTGAATTGACTCTGTTGATTTACTGGCAGATAGTATCCATTAGAATCACAGAATAGAATCAGAGAATATTAGAGTTGGAAGGGACCTCAGGAGGTCATCTAGTCCAACCCCCCTGCTCAAAGCAGGACTACCCTCAGCTAAATCATCCCAGCCAGGACTTTGTCAAGCCGAAGCTTAAAAACCTCTAAAGATGGAGATTCCACCACTTCTCTAGGTAACACATTCCAGTGCTTCACCACCCTCCTAGTGGAAAAACTTTTTCCTAATATCCAACCTAGACCCGCCCTCTCCCCCTACACACACCAACTTGAGACCATTGCTCCTTGTTCTGTCATCTACTCCCATTGAGAACAGCCTAGCTCCATCCTCCCTGGAACCCCCTTTCAGGTAAAGGCTGCTATCAAATCCCCCCTCATTCTTCTCTTCCACAGACTAAACAAGCCTAGTTCCCTCTTCTCATAAGTCATGTGCTTCAGCCCCCTAATCATTTTGGTTGCCCTCCACTGGACTCTCTCCAACTTCTCCACATCTTTTTTGCAGTGGAGGGAACAAAACTGGACACAATACTCCAAATGGGACCTGACCAATGCCGAATAGAGGGGAATAATCACTTCCCGTGATCTGCTGGCAGTGCTCCTGCTAATGCAGCCCAATATGCTATTAGCCTTCTTGTCAACCAGGGCACACTGTTGACTCATATCCAGCTTCTTATCCACTGTAACTCCTAGGTCTTTTTCTGCAGAACTGCTGCCTAGCTCGTAGGTCCCCAGTCTGTAGCTGTGCATGGGATTCTTCCGTCCTAAGTGGAGGACTCTGCACTTGTCCTTGTTGAACCTCATCAGATTTCTTTTGGCCCAATCCTCCAATTTGTCTAGGTCACTCTGTATCCTATCCCTACCTTCCAGGGTATCTACTACTCCTCTTAGCTTAGCTTGGCAAACTTGCTGAGGGTGCAATGACTTGCCTTTGGTGAATCCATGTTGGCGGTTCCTGATCACTTTCCTCTCTTCTAAGTGCCTTAAAATGGATTTCTTGAGGACCTACTCCATGATTTTTCCGGGGATTGAGGTGAGGCTGACAAGTCTGTAATTCTCTGGATCCTCTTTCTTCCCTTTCTTGAAGATGGGCACTATATTTGCCTTTTTCCAATCATCAGGGACCTCCCCCAGTTGCCACAAGCTTTCAAAGATAATAGCCAATGGCTCTGAAATCATTGTAAAGGGCTGAAGCTGTAGATTCCTTTGTCCTTGTGCTGTGCAAAAGGGCATCTATGTTTTGCAATACACATGGTATCTGGACCAATATGCAGGGGACTTTGATTAAGCACAAATAAATGTCAAGCTTAGAAGAACTGAAGCTACTATCCAAATCAGAGAAAATGGTTAACTTTCCAGGAACTAAAAGATGGTAATAGCCAATATGTTGAACTTCTGCTATTATCCCTTCTAAACTGAGAGCACTTCTGAGCAACATTTATTCATCTCTCTCTTTCCACCTTCCCCCATATCCCCAGTACTGGTTCTTGCTTTCGTCTCCTGCCGCTAAAATCTGTCTTTTTTCCAATCATTATGTGCACAATAAGAGATTTAAACATACTAATTATGTTATGGCCTGTTCTATATTAATACAGAACACAAATATTTCTCTTGGAATGGTCACAAAATTACCACTGGGAAATACACAGAGATTTTTTTAAAAGTACTACTTCATTACTTAATGTAATTAAAAAAAGATAATGTTCTAGCACATAGTATTGTAGCCCTAAGTTATGCAGGCAATTAACTAAGTCATTAACTCATGATTAACCATCATTAAAAAATTGCAGATAACCAGAGGGTCAGGCAGAATAGTACTATGTTGCTTGTCTTCAGTCATGTTATGCTTCTCCTTATGTCAAGAGAATTAATAGACTTGAGTGGCCTATTCTTTTCTTACACTAGAATGTATTGAATTATTCTAGAGAGAAATTCCAAACTGAAACTTTTATGCCCCTTGAAATCTACCTATCTTGAATCTTTTTCAGGTTAATAAAAATATGTGGAACCATATTCTACCATTCGTTAACTGTGGAGCAACTCACTGAAGTCACTGGCAGCATAATAGCATGGCAGATTCTAAGAGACCCCATATATAATGACTCAGGACTCCTCCATAAAGTCATTGTGATGTCAGGTGTATGAACTTTATAGAAAGATTTAGGATAATTACTGCTCAGTATTAGGGGCATCTTGTTCCTTTCAATAAGGAATATAGGAAGGGGTGATGTGTCTGTTTGAGAAGCAGAGGGAGCTAGGAGCTGGGATAGAGAGAGTCCTTCAGGCAAATCCCAGAAAGTCAATTTTTGGGAGAAAGCATCTCCTCAGGGGCCTATATTCTGATATGGTTATATGAATTAGCAGTTGAGCAAAACTCCAGGAAAAGGGAAGGTTTGGACTATTTAGAATGTGTGTAGATTTGTTCAGATCAGGGTAGGAACGCAACCAGATTCAGGAAGTGACTATGTAACTGACGGACTTGAATTTTCCAACTGAAGCACGTGTGTTTGAAGTTTGAGTAATGTTAGCCACACTTGGCTGATTTAAACTCTAGTGACCTAGTCTCTGGCCAGGGCCAGATGATTATGATGATTATGAATATTATGGTTGTGTCCATGCAATTTAATACATAATTGTCATTCCATGTTTGCAGCATTGTTCTGGTCTAGAAGGTCATGTGACATCAAAAAAGAAAGATAGCTGTCTGACTCTGAGCACCTTGGAGGGGGTCATCCATTCTTTCCTCCTTCTGTGTTTCTTATGTCTAATGAACTCCAACAGGGCCCTGTATATGGTAGTTTTAACTTGAATAAAGGCATAAAGCCATACCATTATAATATTAATACAAAGTGCCACTTACCCAGGTTCCTTTGATTCCATGCTTCTGCAGAATTTACAGCCGCTAAGATAACCAAATAAGGTATTGTAAGAGGAATTGGTGTGGATGTGAAAGGGTATTTTTGATGTTTAACTAGAGTGTTGAGTACCAAGTAATTTTGTTCCCAAATTACTAAAAATTATAGTCTTGAAAAATAAATGCCTTGTAAGATAAATTATTAATGTTTTTCATGATTTAATGTCAGAGGTATAATTCCACTATCTGTCACAAAGGGTTTTTTAAATACTTTAAGGGATGTCATGACTCGCACAAGCACAAGCACTCAGTTATTAATGATGTAGAATGTATTCTACAAAGAAGATAGGAATCACAAAAGCAATCAGTGAAAAAGTGTTTATTCACTTGCAACCTCTTTTCTAATGCATCTCACATGGAGATTACATCTCCTAGAAGAACAAGACTGATTTTCTATAGTGGGCACTGTTCTCTGAGCAAGCCAATTCTTGTCCAAAGGTGGTTTTGGTTCTAAAAATAAGTAATTTTGCTAAAATTTTATGCTTGTATTATTACCAACTTTTTCTTGGGAAATCCAGTAATTGGAGGATTGCTTTAATTCAGTTATTTCAAAAAGCAGCTGAACAAGTATTTGCTTGAGATCTCAATATTTCTTTAAACCCACCAGCTTACTTGAAAGAGAAGTCTGGGATGAGTAGCTGAGTAAAACCTCAAGCAGCTCCATCAGCAGTAGCAACAATGGAAGCTGTATTGTAGCTGGAGCCCAGGAGTTTTTACAACCATATAACTAACTCTGCTTGACTCAGTGGTTTAAAAAAAATGCTGGTGAATTTTCCTAGTGTAGAACAAGCTATTGAATTACTTGAAATCTAAGAACACGCCTCTGGGGTTTGGTTTGAATCAGGTGTGAGTGCCTTACACCCTCAGTTAGCTCATTTCTAAGTGGGCTGGTCTTGGTTGCTGCTTCAGCTGATACACAGGCAGGTAGGGTAACACATCTTGGCAAAGAGGCATATATCACTTTCACTCCTGACAGAGATGATTCTTTGTTTTTCCTTTGAAACCTCTTTCTTGCTTCATTTAGTGGAATATTATTTCAGTTCCACAAATACTTAGAAATATTTGAGAGACTTTTTCTGCATCAAAATGGCATAAGCATGCCACTCAAACATTTTCCCAATTAAAATATTATGTACATGTAGTGATGCAGCAGTGATATCTCAAGTATTACTCAAACATTAATCTGTAACAAAATATTTGGTTCAATGTTTGTAGCTAATATACCTCGTTCATTTAAAAACAGAATTAAGAAAAATTGTGATAAATGTGGTATCTTTAGATGTTTTTATACTATGAACATTTTATGGCTTGGTTGCCTAGAAGGTAGATTGAGTTGTACTGGAGTACAATCAGTAAATAAGAGATGAGAATCAGCATGTCATTTTTAGCACTCATTAAAGCTAGATTTTAGTTTTCAGATTGCAAAGAGTATACACAGCAACAGAGTCAGTTTTGAAGGTTTAAGTCTGACACAGGAATAAGTCTGAATTTGAGACCTAATTTTATTTTTAAAGTATGTTTAGTATCATATTTTTGCTGGATTTTTTTTCTGAAATTTTTGGGTTTTTTCTCTGTCCTTTGGTATTTGAGCCATATATCATGTAACTTTACAATTACATTTTTTAAAAATACTTTGAAGGTCATTTATAAGGCTGTCTTATAGGGAGAAACTATGAACAATAGCTAACAAATTCTTCAATCAGTTAAGTACATCATAGCAGATAACACAGCAGTGGCTTCTGAACAGAGGAGTAAGGGTAAAAGGAAGAGGAACAGTGCGTAAAAGCAGCTATATTTGGCATTTTGAAGGTCTAGGATTTGCAAGGAAAAGAGATTTGCAGGTTCTAGAGGAAAGACGCAAAAGACAGAAGTCTTTTTAAAAGTTGCAGAAATCAAGGATGAGAACAAGAAGACTCAGACTTGAAAACAAAAAAGGGAAAGGGACTGAACTTTCAAAAAGAAAGAGGTAGAAGCTTAGAAATAGAGAGCAAGAAAGTTGTGAGAAGAGAATTTTGAGTAAAAGAACAATAATCAAATGTCTTGAAGTGTCAAAGAGCCTGCCAGCTTATCTGGTCTTTTTGGTGCAAACACTACATCTTTGTAATAGTGAGATGGCTGTATTTTGACACACTGCTGTTGATAACAGTAATGATTTTTTGTAATTTATTTAGTAAAGCATATTTTTATTGCTTTTGGAGGATTTTCCCTTCAAATGTATGGTAATGACTTATTAAGCTCTAACTTTAAATGTCCATATTTCCTCACTTCTTGCATGTCTGCATAATACTGCAGCTCTGAAGCAGTCATGTATATTGGAAAATCTTCATTGTGTTTTATACCTGTTGTGCACTGCTTATCATAAAAATGTGAAATTATGTTAGTAAGATGGTATTATAATAATTACAGATCATTAAGTCTTAATTTAATTGCAAATAGTGTTTAAAATGTATAATTACATCAGGAAATGTGTGTTCAATGATTCATATGTTCCCACTTTCTGATTTCATTACCAGTTTATAATAAACTTAATTTTCACTACTATTTTTAATTGTCACACTCTCCCTCCTTTTTTCCCTTTTCCCCCAGTTATTTGTATATAGTATTTTTGGTTTTGCAATCCCTGCTTCTTAGCACCTTGTTTCTTTTATCCAACAAAAACACCAACTATTTCTACTCTCTGTACTACTGTAAATCTCCACACGTACTAAAAGCATCTCCCAGGAAAGGCCCAATTGGCTAGCATATAAAATCTGAGACAAGAAGGGAACTGGGCTGAAAATGACACGTCATTAAAAGCTGGTTTTTATATACTTGTGTTATAGTCCTTTTCACTGTAATATTTATGCCTTGTTTACATTGCAAGTTTAATTATGATATTTTTCAACAAGTTCATGACACATCCATCTGTTCAGATTGCTATAAACAAGGGTGAGTTGTGGCCACACAGCAGTTTATTACAGTTGACACATGCAGGGTTGTGATGTGTGAGTGTCATAGCTAGCATACCACCTAACCATGTTTATATCCATGCATTCTGGGAAAATCTGGGCCACTGTCTTTAGTGCCACAGTGGGAGACTTAGTGCTGGGAGACTTAGTGCATGAAGAAATGTATAATGAGTGGCACCAGCACTTTGGAGCTGTGCTATCACACGCAGCTGGGACAAAGGAGGCTTGATCAAAACAGATTACATAGGCATGGTTAGGAGATCCCATATACATGTTCTATGTGCTGAACAAATTACAAGAAGGCCAAGGTCTCTGGGAAGGGAAATTTCATGGTTAGTTGCAAAGGGTTGGTATTACCTGTGTGTGTGGTTGGTCAAAAGCATATTTTAAAACCAAGATCAATTATTGGTTATAAACTCTGCTTAAAGTTATATTTTAGATAAGATCTTCACCTGTTGCAGTATATGTACTATCATAGAATCATAGAATTGGAAGGGACCTCAGGAGGTCATCTAGTCCAATCCTTGCTCAAAGCAGGACTAACCTCAGCTAAATCATCCCAGCCAGGGTTTTGTCAAGCCACAGCTTAAAAACCATTAAAGATGGAGATTCCACCACCTCTCTAGGTAACACATTCCAGTGCTTCACCACCCTCCTAGTGAAAAACATTTTCCTAATGTCCAACCTAGATCTCCCCCACTGCAATTTGAGACCATTGCTCCTTGTTCTGTCATCTGCCACCACCGAGAACAGCCTAGCCCCATCCTCCCTGGAACCCCCTTTCAGGTAGTTAAAGGCTGCTATCAAATCTCCCCTCATTCTTCTCTTCTGCAGACTAAACAAGCCTAGTTCCCTCAGCCTCTCCTCATAAGTCTTGTGCTCCAGCCCCCTAATCATTTTTGTTGCCTTCTGCTGGACTCTCTCCAAATTGTCCACTCCTTTTTGTAGTGGGGGGCCCAAAACTGGACACAATACTGCAAATCCAGCCTGACCAATGCCGAATAGAGGGGAATAATCACTTCCTGTGATCTGCTGGCAGTGCTCCTACTAATGCAGCCCAATATGCTATTAGCCTTCTTGTCAACCAGGGCGCACTGCTGACTCATATCCAGCTTCTTATCCACTGTAACCCCTAGGTCCTTTTCTGCAGAACTGCTGCCTAGCTCATCGGTCCCCAGTCTATAGCTGTGTATGGGATATTTCCGTCCAAAGTGCAGGACTCTGCACTTGTCCTTGTTGAACCTCATCAGATTTCTTTTGGCCCAATCCTCCAGTTTGTTTAGGTCCTTCTGTATCCTATCCCTACCTTCCTGGGTATCTACCACTCCCCCTAGCTTAGTGTCATCTGCAAACTTGCTGAGGGTGCAATCTATCCCATCCTCTAGATCATTAATGAAGATGTTGAACAAAATCGGCCCCAGCACTAACCCCTGGGGCACTCCTCTTGTGACCGGCTGCCAGCTAGACATGGAGCCATTGATCACTACTCATTGAGCCCTATGCTCTAGCCAGTTCTCTATGCATTTTATAGTCCATTCATCAAACCTATACTTCTTTAACTTGCTGATAAGAATACTGTGAGAGACTGTATCAAACCTTTGCTAAAGTCAAGGTATATCATATCCACCGCTTTCCCCACATCCACAGAGCCAGTCACCTCTTCATAGAAAGCAATCAGGTTGGGCAGGCATGACTTTCCCTTGGTGAATCCACATTGACTGTTCCTGATCACCTTCCTCTCTTCCAAGTGCCTTAAAATGGATTCCTTGAGGATCTGCTCCATGATTTTTCCAGGGATTGAGGTGAGGCTGACCGGTCTGTAGTTCACTGGATCCTCTTTCTTCCCTTTCTTGAATATGGGCACTATATTTGCTTTTTTCCATTCATCAGGGACCTCCTTCAATTGCCACAAGCTTTCAATGATAATACCCAATGGCTCTGAAATCACATCAGCCAACTCCCTCAGCACCCTGGACTTGTGTACATCCAATCTTTCTAAATAGTCTTGGACCTGTTCCTTCAGCACTGAAGAATGTTCATCTCTTTCCCATTCTGTGCTGCCCAGTGCAGTAGTCTGGGAGCTGACCTTGTCTGTGAAGACAGAGGCAAAAAAGGCATTGAGTACCTCAGCTTTCTCCACATACTCCGTCACTAGGTTGCCTCCCCCATTCTGTAAGGGGCCCACACTTTCCCTAATCTTCCTCTTGTTGGTAACATACCTGTGGAAACCCTTTTTGTTTCCCTTCACGTCCCTTCACGACGCCTACCATATTTGCTATTCTTTCTGCACATAGGGATGGTTTGTTCCTGTGCCCTCAATAATGTTTCTTTAAAATACAGCCAGCTTTCTTGGATTCCTTTCCCCCTCATATTAGCCTGCCAGACGATCCTGCTCACCAGCTCCCTGAGGGAGTCAAAGTCTGCTTTTCTGAAGTCCATGGTCGGTATCCTGCTATTCTCCTTTCTTCCTTTTGTCAGGATCCTGTCAGGACCATCTCATGGTCACTGCTGCCTAGGTTGCCACCCACTTCTACTTCCCCTACCAAATCTTCCCTGTTTTTCAGCAGCAGGTCAAGAGAAGCACGGCCCCTAGTTGGTTGCTCCAGCACTTGCACCAGGAAGTTGTCTGCAACACTCTCCAAAAACTTCCTGGATTGTTTGTGCTCTGCTGTATTGCTCTTACAGCAGATGTCAGGATGATTGAAGTCCCCCATGAGAATCAGGTCCTGTGAACTGGAAACTTTCCCTAGTTGACTAAAGAAAGCCTCATCTACCTTGTCCTCCTGGTCTGGTGGTCTGTAACAGACACCCACCACGATATCACCCTTATTGTTCTTGCTTCTAAGCTTAACCCAGAGAATCTCAACTGGCTTATCTCCAGTTTCATACTGGAACTCAGAGCAATCATAGAGCTATCTTACATACAGTGCAGCTCCTCCACCCTTTCGCCCCTGTCTGTCCTTCCTGAACAGTTTATACCCATCCATGACAGTGTTCTAGTTCATAGAATCATAGAGATGGAAGGGACCTCAGGAGGTCATCTAGTCCATCCCCCTGCTCAGAGCAGGACTAACCTCAGCTAAATAATCCCAGCCAGAGTTTTGTCAAGCCGAAGCTTAAAAACCTCTAAAGATGGAGATTCCACCACCTCCCTGGGTAACCCATTCCAGTGCTTCACCACCCTCCTAGTGAAAAACTTTATCCTAATGTCCAACCTAGACCTCCCCCCCCGCAACTTGTTGTGTGAGTTACTCCACCAAGTCTCCGTTATTCCAATCATGTCATAGTTTCTTGACTGTGCCAGGATTTCCAGTTCCTCCTGCTTGTTTCCCAGGCTTCTTGTATTTGTGTATAGGCACTTGAGATAACTAGCCGATTGCCCTACTTTAAATAATTAAATAATATTTAATTTTAACCACACTTACCTTGTGCTTTTGGGGTCAGATCCTAGTACCACAGAAGTCAAAAGCACAACTCTCTTTTACTTAAACAGGAGCAAGCCTTTGGTGTACATGGATGAGAATTTGCCCTGGGTAAAGCAGAAACACAGGAAATACTGTACCTAAATCATGTTTATTACAGTAGTGCCTAAGGCCAAGCAAGAATGGGGCCACTTTGTGCTAGGTGCTGTACAGACAAGTGTAGCTGACAATTATTGCCCCAAAGAGCTTATAATCTATGTAGACCAGATAGACACAGGGTGGGGGAAGGGGTGTAATACACAAATAGAGTGAATAATGCAATGGCAGCAAATATCATATCAATTCCATGATTGATTTTATTTTATTTTGTCAGGGAGTTAATTGGTGGGGGGAGGTGTCGGTTAAATGGAAAGAGAAGGGAAGAGGGTGAGAGGGACAGGACAGGAGAGAGGAGGGCAAAAGGGGCAGGTGCGGAATGAGTCTAAGGAGAAGAGACTGTGAGGGACTCTGATGGTACAGATAATGCCCATTTTAGATAATGCAGAAGCTCTGTAACCCCTTGCACTGGAACCAATTAAATGCCTGATACAGGCGAGTATGTTGACGGGTGGAGGGAGTGAGAGGGTGGAACAATCAGCACAGGGCAGAAAAAGCCAGAGACCGTTTTACAGTTTTGGTTGGAATGTCCAAAGGTGCACAAGTCACTGGCTTTGGCTGCTTCCATTCCTACTGGCTGGAGTCTCTGGCTGGCTCCCTTCTACAGTTCTCCCCCAAGGCCACATGGTAAGGGGAAGAGGAGGCACCATTTGGATCCTAGTGCCTCAGAGTTAGATCTCTCCTGCATGGTTCTAAGTCCAGTAGTTGCAAGGGAAAATTCTTCAGAAAAAAGGAGGATGGACACATAGAATAACTGGCAGGCTGTAACTTTTATTAAACTTTAACAAAGGGGAGGGGTGCTACCCACCCATCACCATACTCGCCTTTATCAGGTATTTAATTGGTTCCAGTGCAGGGGGTTACAGGGCTTCTGCATTATCTAAAATGGGCAGTATCTGTACCGTCAGAGTCCTGAGGGTTTGGCTAAGGAAAGTCTACCCCGCGTTTTAGGTTATATGGTAAGGAGCCCTGTAACCCCCCGCACTGGAACCAATTACATACCTCATATAGATGAGTAGGGGTGATGGGTGGGTAGCACCCCTCCCCTTTGTTAAAGTTTAATAAAAGTTACAGTCTGCCAGTTATTCTATGAGTCTGTCCTCCTTTTGCTGCTGTGTCCACATCAACATCTGCCTGCACTGTAGTGTGTGCGTGGACGTTAAACAAACAATGCTCTGTTACTTTGTGAGGCGCAGATGAAATTGTCACATAGTGACAGAAAGGCAGAGGATACATGAAAAATTAAAATCCAGCAAAACATTACTGAGCGAGAGAGGATGGGATGTGAATTTGATAGCTAATGAGAACTGCATATTTATGGACTAGCAGCTCTCTCTCTGAATTATAAAATGAAATGTGACTCAATTTTGCTTTTAGCCAGTGTGTAGGATTATCAGCCTCACATCGATATGGGTGTGGATTTTGTGTGTCAGTGTGCGACAATAACCTGATTCTGAAGAGAGTGACAAGACAGACTGCTATTGACATATTTGTCAAAGCATACGTTCTCATTGTCTAAACTGATTCCTTTGTCAGAGCACATCCAGTATTTGAGCAAAAAAACTTTAAAAAAAAATTTCCCTTGGTAATTTGCTGTGTTTCTGCTCTCTCTGCATTCTATCCTCTGATCCATTCTCCTACTGTAAATTTATTTTAAATGATCTTCCCTGGGCTCTGCATGGAAGGGAGTCCAGGGTAACAGCGCTGAGTGGGATGGACAAAATAAGGACTGGCTGCCTATACTGCACTGTCCATGTCAGAGCCATAAGATTTCCGTGCAGACACTATTCAAGATTTTATAATGGGAGTTACATTCATTCCCTTTGAGTCCTGTATGCCGCTGCTTCTGCAAAGCCACAGAAAGCTGCAGCCAATATCAGCATAGCTCTTGCAGGAGTCTTGTTGTCGTCAGTGAAGCCGTGTGGAGAAACAAACTATCCCGTCCTAAAAGATGCTGCCTCCATGTATCTAGGAGTTCCTTTCCCTGTGAATTCCTGTGCTGGGTTAGAGGCCTTCATCTCCCATAAACTCTGGGAACCTCAAAGACTATTCCCTTGTTGAAGTCCTTTTCAGTAAACTCTGCCAAGGTCATCTTGATGAATTATTCCCGCCTATCTGGCTCATAGTTATGGATTTCAGTTCTTTCATAGAATCATAGGATTTACCATGCTGTATAAGGATCCATCCAATCTGATACACTGCCAATGGCAGTGGACAATATATGATGCTTCTGTGGAAGGCAAAACCACTTTCCAGATAATGCATTACAATACTGCATTAAAAATAAAGCAATAACAAAAGAGCCCAATTATTTATTTATTTATTTATTATGTAGTTAATCAGAGATTAGAGTGGGGCAAATCACCACATGGAGGTGAACCCTCCACATACAGACATCTCTGCTTCTACATGGAAGGGGTAGGGTCATCTGCCTCCGCAGCACCATCCCCTTTTCTCCAGGCCCCACAGAGGGCTCTATATTTAACACAGCAGGGGAGCTGAGTTCCAAAGAGGAAAAATAAACACATTGTTAGAGCCCCAGCACAGAGGCACTTGAACAAGTGGAATAAAGATTTGAGCGCACACTTCACATTTCCCCCTCCTTAAAAAGATAACTGTCCCTGGGAGATTCAAAGCCCTTCAGGCCACCCTCCTAACGATCAGTTATTGGTGGATTCTCTGTAACTTGAAGTCTTTAAATCATGAGGACTTCAGTAACTCAGCTAGAGGTTGTGGGTCTGTTACAGAGTGGCTGGGTGAGGTTCTGTGGCCTGCAATGTGCAGGAGGTCAGATTAGATGATTATGATGGTCCCTTCTGTCCTTAAAATCTATGCATTCCTGAGTCTAAGAAATTAAATGAGTCAAAGGGGAATACTTTCTTGTTTGGACAATATATAGCACAAACCTAATGATCCATTTCTTCTAGTTAAATGTTCTCGAGATAAATATGACGGTGATGTAAAGTAATTGAGGAATTATACTCTTAATAAAAGTGACATTTCTTATTAATCTATCATATTGCAAAATAAATTAAACCTTTGATATCTTGGGTCTATACCTTGTTGCATAGCCAATATTTCTTTAGAACCCTTCCAGGAAAATAAAGGAAAAAGTAATATCAAGGCTGGATTCAGAACTCTTTGGAAAATTTTACAAAACTAAATTTCTCAGCTTAAAAAGAAGAATTTTGATTAGTGTATTATATGTATTGATAACCAGGATTTAGAGGAGAAACGAGTGCTCTCCAAGAAGACACAATAGATTTTAAACCAGGACAATGTGCATGAGTTTATCCATATTTCAAGATGGAGCAAACAGATAAGAGAACAAAATAATATTTATTAACTTAAAAACACTATATTAAAATTAAGACCAAAATTTGTCTCAAGAAATGTATGATAATATTGCATCCTTATTTTATGAGGTATATGAAAAAGGGAAATGAGCATTATTAAACAAAATATATGAATTTGTTTTTAATTTCTTTAGGCTTTCTTGAATACCAATGGCCTTCAAAGACAGAGGGCAAGAAATCTCCATAGAAGTGGAAGTCTTCAAAGCTTATTATCTATCTTCATTGTTTTAAAACTATGTTGTGAGCTACAGTGAGGCTTTACAATGGGCTTGAACATTTTCCACAACCAATTATTAAAAATGTATTTTTATATGAGAAAAATTAATTAAAAATGATCAAAAGTGTATCAAAGTTCTGCTATCCTCTTCTATTCCCCAGTCTCCAATGGCTGCTTGCTTTTGAGACATCTGTTCAATGTCTTAATGATGGCATTGATAAGGTCAGTGCCTAATTTAATGTATTCACACTAACAGTTATGCTTTTGAGGCTACAGAGGTGTCACAGAAGTTGTGATACATGAATTTCTCACTCAGCCCTTGACCTACTTTTCTTTTATCAGGAGACTTCCTATTCCCTATATGCTTTTTTTCCTGAGTGGCATATAACTTGTACATTTTAGCCTCTCTTCCATTCCTTCTATGGAGACTGCTATGCCTGGTTTGGAAATAAGCTTTCTGTTAGCGAATGAGTTTGCAAATGATCAACATGTTTTTCATTTTCTTTCTTTTTGTGATGAAGTTTTTGAAGATCATAGCAACTCAACTGCTGCCATAACATTGGTATGAGCTACCTCTCAAAAATCTTTGTGACTCAGTCTTGTTACTACACTAAGGCCTCTTTCATCTGAATTTGCAACCATATGCTGAGAGCTGTAGATTTAGGATGATATTCCTTCCTGCTGCTCTTAGATCTTTCAGTGGTTTCTGACGCTGAAGATTACAATATAGCTTTTTTGATCATTTATTGAAATTTGACACATCTTTCAGAGCTTCCCTAAAATGGTTTGTCATTTGTCTTTTCCTGTGCTTTCTGTTTATAACCCATGGCAAATTACTGTTCCAATTATGGTTAAGACAGCTGTTTAAAAATTGGAATTTCCATAATTAAGGTACTTTAACATTTGTTTTTGGCCTAAATTGAGGTGAGAGGGGGAGCAAAATATCAAATGTATTTGTCAGAACAAAATATTTAAAAAATCCTATTGGGAAATGCTGGAAACTTTCATTTCAACATTTTGGGTCAAAATAAAACATCCTGGGTAGAAACATTTCATTTCATTTGTTTTGGCTCAGTTCAATGTTGAACTATTTTTTCCCTGAGCTGTCATGGTGCCTCATGGGAGTTGTAGTTTGGATGCCACATGCTCCTGTTCTCTGGGGTCCCTAGCCAGATTACATCTCCTATCATATGTATATATAAAAATACTTTGCATTTCTACAGCAACTGCTATCTAAAGATCTCACATTGTTTTATGTACATCAATAAAACTTTGCAACACAATGGAGACAAGTAGATTGTTGTCAGATCCATTTTTCTGGTATAAAAACTGAGCCATCATCCCTGACATCCTCAATTGAGAGAATGGTTTTAGGCTTTGCCAGATTCCCAGTGTGGTTCTGAAAACCAGTCAGCATTTTTTTCTCTCTTATCTTAATTAAAGATCAGCCATCATATGTAAGAATAAAAAATATCTTGTTTGTGTTTTCTAAACTCTTGTCGACCTTAGTCACACGGTATTTTTACCATGTCAGGAATCCTACAAAATTGCATAACATTCTCCATCAGATGGATGAGGAATTATTCACACTACAGCAGCTGAAAACCTGATATGAACTTTCACAAAATTTTTAATTTAACAAAGCAGGTCCCATTTTCAAACAAGTTCTTAAGAACTAGTATCCATGCCCCCTTTTGGACCTAAAATCAGCTCTTAGGCATACAAATATTCATATTGCCAATTTTATGCACACATGTAGAATTGGGTTCCAGAATTTAGGCACCCAGCTTTTTAAAACTGATCTAGCTAGTTGATTCATGCACTCTACTAGAAGTGGGAGAAGTGCTGCTGCTGCTTGGAATGATTGTGTGCCTGCTTTTTACTTTATTTTTACATGTCGACTAATCGCACTCGAACACCCATTTGGGACTCTGTTGTGCAGCTTTCAATTTAAATATATTAAAGAAAATAAGTGGTACTTCAGGCTATCCAAACCCACTGGAACTGTTTGAAGTTTAGGGTCTCCATCAAATGTTTTTGAAATACACAGAACAGTTACCCTTGATTTAAATAATTGATTTTCAAGGTAAGTATAATTATTTAATGTATTTTTAATTAAATGGAAGCCTATGCCATACAAATCTTAAAGATTCTTGCCTGAAAATATTTTATGCCCTTCTCCCACAAATTTCTGAAGGATGCCTAGCCATCAGCTCAAGCTCAATTTGGCTAAAACAGAGCTCTTAATCTTCTCTCTCACCCCCCACCCTGCCCTGCCCACAACCCCTCTTGCCACCTCCTTTCTTGATCACTGTGGACTTGTCACTCAGGCCCAGAATACAGGTGTCATCTAATTCTGATCTCTCTCTAAATCCTCAAATCCAGGCTACGTCTAAGTCTTGCAGATTCTTTCTGCATAACATCTCTAAGAAACATCATTTCCTGTCCACCCACACAATTAAAATTTTTGTAGTCTCTTGTCTAGATTATTGCAACATCCTTTTCTCTGCAAATCCAAATGCAACCCTTCCCTGCTCATATCCATTCAAAATGTTTGCTGCGAAGATCGTTTTCCTAGCCCAGAGCTTTGACCAGGTTACCATTCTCTTTACCTCCCTCCACTGACCCCTTCTGCTTTATTGTATTAACCATAAGCTACTTGTCTTCACGTTCAAGGCCCTTAGTGACCCATTCCTTCCACTACCAAGGTGAAAACTTCAAAACTAACTTGTTATCCTTCTTTAAATCCTTTCTTAAAACTCCCCTAAGCTGTGATGCCTACAAAAAAAACTTGACAATGGTGAAATTGCTGGTATTCTGAGACGCTGTCATGCTGACCAATACTATCCCATTGTCTCCTTGTACTCCCCTGTCAATATGTCTGGATCCATCTGTTGTCTCTTGTCTTATTCATAGAGTGTAAGCTCTTTCGGGCCATAGGAACTAGGGTGTGGGCAGTTATGCCGAATGGTTAGAGTCGGGAGCCTGTAACCAGAGCCAGAGCCAGGGTCAGTGTCAGGTGCCCAGCAGAAAGTCTGAGCTGGAGACAGAGTCAGGAGTCAAGCCAAGGGTTGAAGCTGAAGTCAGTGTCAGGTTAAAGCAGGGACCAGGAGCGAGGCAGGAAATCAGGAACCATGAGCAGATGGGAGCCGGGATAAGGAGGACAGGAACAGGCTGGGAGGCAGAGCTCAGAAGTCAGTCAATTAGGCACAGGGTCCATAGTAGCAACCAGCCAGGGATTCCTCTAGTTGCTTAGACAACTTCCTATGCCTCTTTTTGGTTTAAGTAGAGCCACTCAGCCAGTTGTTGGGGGCTGGATGTGTCTCCCAATCAGGAGCTTTGTGGGAGGGGCCTCACTGGTCCTCTTCTCCAGTTGTTCAATTGAGCTGCTGGGTGGTAGTCATGGTCTGAGCACTCCCTAGAGACTCATGGGCCTGGGTTTGAGGCCCATGATCCCTCACAAGGGCAGAGACTGTCTTAGCCTAGCACAATGGGGTGTTGGTCCATGACTGGAGCTGTGAGTTACTAGGAAACTCTTAATAATAAAGGGCATCTACAGCTATATTTTTGTAACTAACAGCTCTGTGGGTCTGATTCTTCTTTCACTTATACTAGTGTAACTTCTTGACTTCCAGGGACTAACTCCTGGTTTACACTGAGGTGAGAAAAAGAGTCAGGTCCTACACAATGCCGTATTGTGAAACCACAAACTAAGGTCTTGGTCCTGCAAGGTGCTGAGTGCTTTGAATTCCCATTGATGTCAGTGGGTATTGAGTGCCCTTTGCACCTTTCTTATATTCCATTGAGCTACCTGGCTGATTGGGACCTAAGATTGGTCAATTCAGACCAATTTTCATCTGCTATTCATCTGCTATTTTCATCTGCTTTTTCTCTTAATACCAGGTATATGCTGAAATAGATTTGTTTAGTACCTTCCTGTTGGTGTGTAACAAAAGCAGTTATCCCACTGATAGCAGTATTCTGGTAAATACCTACATGTTTTCCATCACATGGGAGTTATGGTGCTTTTGCCATATATTTTTCAGTAGGATTATGTTGTATAGAATATTCACTCTGAGTTGTCAATCTATGGTGTGATTTGTTTATGAATATTAATGTCTGTTGCCTTTTACAATTCAAAAGCTACCCATGTCTACAACAGAAACTTTGTTTAGTAACCTTGAGCCATCCTTGCTCCAATAACTTTACAAAGCTGAAAACAAAGTTATGAAGCTGTCTGCAGAAATGGGGAGAGAAATTTTCTATTCTTCCCCATATTCTCTTAGAAGTTCTATTATATGCAAACTGTTTTCCAACAAATTAAAATACTTATACTACAGTGCCATCTGCTGAAAAATGGCAGGGACCCACCAGACTGTTTTCAGGCACTCTCATGTAAACCCTCCAGTTTCAGTGGGTAAATTGCAAATTCCCATAAACCCCCCACAACTTTCCAGTTATGATTACCTGTTTGTTTTTACTGGATTGTACTATAGGTTCCCTATGTCAGTTCTAAGGAACATCATCTGCTCCCAGTATTTCCATGACACTATTCATAGAATTTAAACAGACAAAAAGCATATAAATAAGGCTAGAGTTATGACAAAAGCCAAGAAAGGCAAATATTACACGTTCCTACACTTGTCTCATTGAGGCAGCATTTTATGTAATTTCAGCCCTTAATTTGATAGCCCAGCAAGACTGGCCTGGAAACAAAAGGGCAAGTTTTTTCTCAGCACCCTTGTTTTTGTTGTTTGGCCTCACTAATGTTATATACGAGTTCACTTTCAAAATCCATGTTAACTTTTATCTCCTAAGCTAGTCAAGGACATCAGCTAGCCCACGAAAGGGACTTAGTTGCTTGCAGGGGCCCAGATTATGGCTAACTAAGCCCATCACCCCTGGAATCTGTTCACTTGCAAAGAAGAGGGTACAAAGGGGGTACACATGTCCTCCACAGAGGGTGGCCAGAATTACAGTTCCTGTGCTAAAGGAATCTAAAGTGCAGGAACTGCATCCTATTTGCACCATCTCAGCACACAAACCTCTCTAAAATAGATGATGGTGGTTGGCAGAGACGTGGACCCAAGTCACCTCTCCCACTGCCTAATGTAGCTAGTCAGTCACAGAGGTGAGCACACAAGTAATGGCATAGTAGGCAGGCTTCCTATGTACCAGGAAGCTCTAGGAGGCATAACTATTAGAAACAATGTCTCCCAAATTTCCTCCTAGGGCACAGTCCGGTGTGATGTTTTAAGGGCACAGTCTGGCACAGAACTCCAGTTTTAAAATAAAAGCAGCTTTTAAGATGTGCGGGGGAAAAAATGTCTAAAATAGCTAACTTTTGGGTACTTTTGTATCTGAAGACTAGTCAAAACATTCTCCCACCCCCTGAATTTCATAAAGCTGTTTTTTTCCATAAAATAACTTTGAGAAGTAACATGCTAAGCCCTAAAATGTTTTGGGCATATAAAAAAACCAAAACAGATTATGCCTTAACATTATATCAGTGCAAATTCAGCCAGTGTAACAAAATAGCTGTAAAAGCTTGGGCCAAGATTTTAAAGAGAGCCCAAAGTTTGAAGTCAATATGAGCTTTAGCACCTTTAAAAATCAGGCTATTTATTTAGGTGCCTAAATATGGTTTTAGGAGACTAATTTTATGCACTCTGCCCCCTCGTTCCTTAATCTTCACCATAAAGAATGGTCTTTTCCACATTGGCAGTCTTTGTCCATTACTAAATAGAACTCTCTTAAAAAGGCACTTCTTGGTGTTCATTGTGTAAGACAGCAAACCCAATGGTTAGTCCCTAAAAATGAGATTATAGAGCCCATTATGCACTTATAACTAAGGGCTGAAAGGGAGGTTTGAGTCATCAGAAGCTCAAAAATCAATGTTCTTCATAAAAAGTATAAAAATTCAGACTCTTGCCATTTTCTCCTCATGTGGCTGTATTCTTTGGTTTGTCCTAATGGCTTTGTTTTCTGTTTGCATAAGTTCAAGCAAATACATGTTTGATTTAGTTTAACAGAAGTGGTTTTGCTGAGCTGCTCTTGATGGGAAACAAAGCTATAATTCATTTTCATTTTACTGGGAAAATAAATTTTCAGCTTTTTTTATGTTAAGCAAACAAACCCACACATCTTCTAAAATGTAAAGTATGCGTATTGGCGCTGAATAAATAGAACACAGTTATAGCCATGAATAAAACTTAACAAAAAAGCATTGATTTAGAATATAGTGTCCATTTTAAAAAAAGAGCATTCAATCGGTATTCCAAACCTGACCTACTATTTCTGTTGCAAGATATAATATAAAAAGTAGTTATGCAAATTATGTTTCACAGAGTAATATTGTTCATGAGAGAGGTAAATGTCTTTTGTTGAAGTTCTTCTCTGATGCAGTGAGCAAGATCCTTTGTAGACATTAAACCTTTCCCAGGGTCTGAATGCAGACCGCAGGTAGAGTAGCATTAGAGAGGGTTCACCACCTTCATGTAACAGGAAGTGTATCCTTACCAGGCCTGGATAAGCTGGAGTCAGGGGAGGGAAGAGCTGTCAATCTCCATTTATGCAGCTTCACTGGTCCCAATATTCCATGGAACAGTCATGGGAGTGCTGCAGCCACTGTTCAGCCAATAGGCTGGGGCTGTGAGGCACAGATTGCACCTCCCCTGCTTCTCTATGCTCCCCCTGCATAGACCTCAGACACGCCATCTCTGTGTGGGTGGGATTAGTTTCACTTTTAGGTGTTATAAAAAGCTGTTTTAATATTGAAGATGATTATAATGTCAGCTAAGGGACACTGTCGACTACTATGCTTTTACTATCTATTATTCATAGCCATCTCTTAGAGCTTAAAGTAATGTGTCTTGCCCTGCTGTTCATCTGTTTCCACCTAGAAAATACTGCATTTTTATTCTTGTGCTATTAAAATGGCTCTGTGGGACCTATTGGGTGAGAGCCTATTTAGCAATGGATTGATGTCTGTATAAACTCCAAAAGTTCTCAGGCCCCAACTTCCTAGAGTAAAACAATTGATCTGATGGGTTTTCCAATGTACTTTATTAATTAACCCCCTGGCAATAACAAACAAAACCATAAAAACACATCACTACTAATTGAACATGATGCAAATCACATTAAAATTGAATCATTAATATCATAAATTTATATCAAATAATCAGATTAATATAATTATCATCTTAAATTCAAATAAAGTAACATAAAAAAGCCCAAACATTTTGTATATATGCTTTATCTAACAATTTGGGGAGGTAGCTGTCTCTCTTTAACCATCATCCCTAAATAGCAGAGTATTATCATTGCCAATTAAATCTATATTTATACTCAAACCAAAGGACTTAATAAAAAGGGAAATAAATCTGTAACTAAAAATAGTATTTAGATTATAACTCAAATGCCAGTTGAGAACTACCTACCCTTAGTGGTTAGATGATGATCTTCTCCCTTTCCCTAAAATATATACCTATCAACATAGGATGTTACAATACAATTCATAAGAGACAAAAATTACATTACACCCAACTTGTTACCTGAAATTCTTTCTTAATTAAATGTTACGGTTACACTTTAAGGCTAGTAATATATGCTTCTCTATGGTTTATGAATTGTGTGACATCTTCAAAACAGCAAAGTACCTAACAAAGCTGCTCTTACGCTCTGCAGGTGCCATCCTCATGTGAGTTCTAGTGCTGAGTCATGTGCATTCACATACCCACATACCCTTTGTCGTACTTTCTGGCACAGTCAGGCAGCTGAGAGTGACTTCCTCATGCATATTTTGCAGCCTCTGTACTTCAGGAGCCAGAGAGAGACCAGGGGATATTAAAGTTTAAACCACAGCAGTCTTTGTTAGACACATAACAAGAAGGCTCCTTCAGACTCCATGCATGCAGAGTGTGCTTGTTCATCACGTGAGATGCCCCTTATGCTGGGAGGCCCTCTGGTGATTACATATGACTAGTTTGAAAGAGACAGTACCACAACATACTACATCTCCCTTTCTTCATTCTTTATAAATAACTTCTCAAACAACGTCCTCAACACCAGGCCAGAGATATGAGAAGAATATGACAGTACTGCTGACTTTTTGCTATTTAATCTTCATCTGTGTGTCAGAATTTGTCAACACTTAACCTGTAGAAGCTCAATCTGCTTCCACATGTATGAACATTTTATATAGGAATTACAAGTGTTGGTATCATGCTGGCATGCACACTTGCTATCCACTTGTTGTGAATTTGCTTTCTGGTGGTTCTGATGCAACCTGTGTCTCAGAAGACATCAATGTTGATTCTGCTTGCTGGTTTTCTGATACAGGTACTGATTGCTGCTCCTGTGATGTATCTGTTGTTGGTATCATATGGTCAGGTCTTAGGTGCCCTCTGTTAAATCTGTACCTTTCTCCTGTATGTGTCCCAATGTGATTGACCTTGACTCCAGATCTGTAGCTCCCATCCATGCTGGTTGTCAACTTAGTGTTGTTTCCATGCATAATGAATCCTAAGGATAGAAAACAGATCGTAGCATAGCTGTCCAGTAATAGTATTTCTTCTGTTTTTCCTATGCCTGCTTGAATCTGGTGCGAGTGCTCTGCGGTATTTTTGGTTATAATGGTGCATGTGACTATGGGAGAGTTGTTCTCAACATCCTCTCAATCAACAACTGTGGAGGACAGTATTTCATCTCTGTCAGTATTGTGTTCAACTCCAAGAGTTAAGTTGGGATCTCAGTTTGATGTAGCTGTTTTGAGAATCATTGATTATATTGTCTGAATGGTTCTCAGCCATTCCATTACATTATGTGTATCCAGAACTGGGGAAATTAAGTTTCACTCCCCAAGATCTTATGAAGTTACTTGTTTCTCTGCTTGCAGAAGGAACATGGTCACTCACTAACACTTGAGGGTATGCCATGTCTTCTAAATACAGCTTTCAGTTTGGCAGCAATGGAGTATGCTGACTGATTTGCATGTAGCAGTTTGGACTGTTCTGCTGTGTTCATAACAAAACAGCCACCTCTTGCTTCATGCAGAATGTGATCACTTTTGACTCCATGTTGTACTTTCTGGCATGGCCAGGAAGCTGAGAGTGACTTCTTCATGTGTGTGCATCAAACTCTATCCTTAAACTAGAGTGAAACCAGGGACATAAAGTTTAAAACACAATTATCCTAAGGGTATCTGCATCATGGGTGAGACCCCTTAAACTGGGAGGCTCGCTGGTCATAACGTCTGATTCATTTTAAAGAGACAGTACTACCCTCAATGCATCAAACATAGTTAAAAATGATGGGTGGCCAGTGAGGGACATCTCCCTCCTAACAAAGAAAAAAAAGAAAAAGAATGAATGTGATTGGTTGGTGGCCATTCTAATTTCTTAATCTGCTTTTCAGTTCCTCTGGAATATGGAATGTTTTTTCCCATGGAGTGTGGTCTTCTGGGATCAGTTTATCTTTGTATTCTTTTCTGAGCACCACAGTAATCACTGATATAAATATGAATTGGCATTAATATTACTTTGCACATGATGTAATGCATATTGTTGTGACACAATGATTACTGCTGGGATTTTTACTATTACTTTCTAAATCCTAGGATTTGGAATTATAAAAAAAGCTAGATGCTGGATGATTTTGCTCACAAGATTGCAACAATAGTAGATATTCTAGGTCACATTTGAAACCAAACCAGTTGATTGTGTCCCTGAAATGTATTCGAGACACTTGAATTTAATTTACAGTTTGAGTTTCCTTCTTTAAAAAATTATTTCCTCCAATACATGTAGACAGCTCTCAGTGAAGTCTGTGGGAGTTTTGTCTGTTCATCCAAGGGGATAAGGAAGGTCCTCAAGGAATCCATTTTAAGGCACCTGTAAGAGAGGAAGGTGATCAGGAACTGTCAACATGGATTCACCAAGGGAAAGTCATGCCTGACCAACCTGATTGCTTTCTATGAAGAGGTGACTGGCTCTGTGGATGTGGGGAAAGGGGTGGATGTGATATACCTTGACTTTAGCAAAGCTTTTGATACAGTCTCTCACAGTATTCTTATCAGCATGTTAAAGAAGTATAGGTTTTATGAATGGACTATAAAATGGATAGAGAACTGGCTAGAGCATAGGGCTCAATGCCTCCAATGGCTCCATGTCTAGCTGGCAGCCAGTCACAAGTGGAGTGCCCCAGGGGTCGGTGCTGCGGCTGATTTTGTTCAACATCTTCATTAATGATCTAGAGGATGGGGTAGTTTGCACCCTCAGCAAGTTTGCAGATAACACTAAGCTAGGGGGAGTGGTAGATACCCTGGAAGGTAGAGGTAGGATACAGAAGTACCTAAACAAACTGGAGGATTGGGCCAAAGGAAATCTGATGAGATTCAACAAGGACAAGTGCAGAGTCCTGCACTTAGGACGGAAGAATCCCATACACAGCTACAGACTGGGGACCGATGAGCTAGGCAGCAGTTCTGCAGAAAAGGACCTAGGGGTTACAGTGGATAAGAAGCTGGATATGAGTCAGCAGTGTGCCCTGGTTGTCAAGAAGGCTAATAGCATATTGGGCTGCATTAGTAAGAGCATTGCCAGCAGATCACGGGAAGTGATCATTCCTCTCTATTCGGCGTTGGTCAGGCTGCATTTGCAGTATTGTGTCCAGTTTTGGGCCCCCCCCACTACAAAAAGGTTGTGGACAAGTTGGAGAGAGTCCAGTGACGGGCAACAAAAATGATTAGGGAGCTGGAGCACAAGACTTATGAGGAGAGGCTGAGGGAACTAGGCTTGTTTAGTCTGCAGAAGAGAAGAATGATTTGATAGCAACCTTTAACTACCTGAAAGGGAGTTCCAGGGAGGATGGAGCTAGGCTGTTCTCGGTGGTGGCAGATGACAAAACAAGGCGCAATGGTCTCAAACTGCAGTGGGGGAGATCTAGGTTGGATATTAGGAAAAAGTTTTTCACTAGGAGGGTGGTGAAGCACTGGAATGTGTTACCTAGAGAGGTGGTGGAATCTCCATCTTTAATGGTTTTTAAGTTGTGGCTTGACAAAACCCTGGCTGGGATGATATAGCTGAGGTTAGTCCTGCTTTGAGCAGGGATTGGACTAGATGACCTCCTGAGGTCCCTTCCAACTCTATGATTCTGTAATATGGCCCTCAATAGTGGTAAATTGCATTAAAAGAATGCCTATTTTCTCTAATTTGAGTTGAAAGAATCTCTATTTTAGGTGCTTATTTAGCTGAAAGGTAATCTCAGTAGAACTAGAAACAAACCTGATGTGCTATCCATTTCAAATCCAGTACATGAAAGCCAAGCCAGTTGTTATTTTGGGAGATCTGTAAATCCAGATTGAAGAAGAACAATAGCAACTGAGTGACAATTAATAGATTAATTTCTAATGCCAGATTTTTATTCAGTTATTAATTTATTGAATGTTGCTGTACAATTAGCAATAAATCCCAATAATTTTGCTAATATTAGAATGCTATAGTAAAAAATAATACCAGAACTGGCTTTAGCTCTTTCAGGTGGGGATACCATACAATTTTACATATGCTGTGTCTCTCTCACCATGATTACAATGTGATGCACAGAAATGGACTCATGAAGTTGAAGATGGATCATCAAAATTATTTTTGTATCTCCTCAGATATTTGGATAGCCCTTAGTCCATACCACCACCTTGAGGTAGGCAGATTAGGATTAAGGAGAAATCAAATCAGAGAGTTTAACATGCAAATTTACATAATTGGATATTTAAAAGATGGGCACTTATTAAGTAGCCTAATTTAAGAAAAGCTGCCAACTAGCTGCTTCCCTTGACTTCTATGGAAGCTTCAGGACACAGTGCCTTTGAAAATCAGACTGTTATTTGGTGCCTTATTCTGAACATCCAATTATGAATGGTTTTGGTTTATGTGATTTGGCTGAGATCCAGTACAGTCACTGTCAGAGCTGGGATTAGACAAGTTCCTTGCTTCCAGACCCATGCTTACGCCATTAACTGCTTCTCGTTAACTACCTCTTGCACTAACCCCCTTTTTTTTGTCAGAAGACACATTGGCTGCTCAGCAGAAGATTCAGCAGCAGGCAGATGGCTGGCAATCAAAAGGGAACTTGTGGTGGTTCCAAAACTAGGCATGCAGCTCAGATAGCCCTTGCACCTTGTAACAGGATGTCACCTTTTTAGAGCCCTGCTATTCTACTGGCTATGTTGGCAACTAAATCAGGTAGGGGTCATTAGCTCCCATCAAGGGTATCAACATTTTTATGTGCCTCCCTGACACAGAAGAGGGAACTAAGAGCAGGAAGAAATCCTGGGAACAAATCAAGTTTGGGAGAAAGCTTAGAGTGAGGTTAACATTGTGTTATTTAAATTGACAATAAAGGTAAACTTCAGACAGGGGTAAGTTATAGACACTAACCCAGGGCATGTGTGTCCTGCATTGAATGTGGCATTAATGCTCTTTCCATTCACACTTGAACCAAAGCTCCAAAATGGACTGTCATCACTGCCTTCCTCTTCCCAAATGGAGGAAATTGCCGCTATGGTTTTCACAAGACACAAAGGCCAGCCTTGAGTAATGTGAAAAATACATGAATTTCTAAAATAATCAGAATGATAAATGATCAACAATGAAAGTCGGGTTACATTTTCCAATCTTCCTCCACAATGAAAAAGGCTAGAGGTTTACTATTTTCCAGTGAAACCCCGTCAAAGTATTGGTGAGGGGCCTGCAGCCTCAGGCATCATAGGACCCTAAAGACTGGCTCAGCAGCTACAGCAATATATATCTATTGAAATATATTTTAAGTACAGAAAGGGAGGAAAAGTTTGTTCCTTTTGCTGTAATGTACAGTGCAGGGATTTATGGTTATAAACTAAAACAACAGGACCTGCTTTTTTGTCAATATGCTGACAATGAACTGAAATAATAATTTATAACACTTAGAACTTCCATAGCGCTTTTCATCTTCACAAATAGATTTCTACTGTCAAGGACAGTAGGAGAATGAAGCTATGCGGGATACCATCTGAGACTTGCTGGCTTTTTATTTCCTTAGACCACAGAAATGTAAGGGGATAATTTTGCCCTGAACTGTCCCACATTTAAATCATAAAACTTTTTGGGGCAAAGAGAGAGAGAGTGTGTGTGTTAGTCAGTGAATATCAATAATAAATCTAGTCCTTAGTGCTGTAAAAGAGGCTTGGTACAATAAACAGAAATGGAAAATAGAAATCAAAATATTGCCTTAGATGCAATTATTTTTTCATTTTACTGTAGACTAAGAATTGTGTAACTAATAGTGAATTGCATTATCTCAAATCTGGATTTAGTTAAAAATCAAAGTAACACTCTGGGAGGAAAATGTGCTTATAATTATTTACGACAACAGCTCTTAGATTGAGCTTCTGAATGCTCTTAGCACCACACAAATGCAGTCTGGCTTTTATTTCGGTCTGGTGCAATCTCTAAATTGCTCCTAATACAGTACATAAAATAACATTTAAAAATTGCTGACAGTAATACTATTAATGGTTCTTGTTAACAATCCTTTTAAAAGTTGACACCTTATTAATTATTTAGATAATGTATAGAGTAAGATACGATACTATTGTCTGAAAAAGGAAAAGACTAGCACATGTTAGTGACCTGAGCTGATCAGAGTCCAGCTCTCTTTCAGACTTTTGGATAGCCGTCTAATCATACTTTTGTTTTTGTAATGGTGCTGATTTGTCACGTACATAGAATGGCTGTAATCCCCACAACCAAACTTGTCTGTCATTTTCCACTGAATAATATGCTGAGAATTAAAAAAAAAGTCTGATGATGAGTAGGATCTCATTTAAACTACAAAGACAATTGTTTCAAGTGCAAAGCCTGCTACAGAGCAGACTGCATCCAGGCCCTCCGCATTGTCCAGGCTCAGTGACCTGGAAATTAGAACTACAGTACTAGCACAGGGTCTTGAAACATTAGGATTTTCAGTACAGGAAATGGAGCAGAATACCAGCAAAGGATCTTTGTATGTCTAGAGTGAGACTTTTGATCTGTTTCTTGTAAAAGATTCCAACCAAAAATTATTTTTCTTGGATTATTAAGGAGCACAGCTCGCTGGGTGACAATTTCATTTTGTTAGACTAAAATAAGTTATTAAATTACATGGGTGGAACACAGATAAATTCCCTGCTCTGATGTCTGTTCCCACATTTTCCCTGTAGTCACAAGTGAAAGTGCCAAGAGAGAAGGTTTAAGTACTTAGTGATCTGAATTTATATGGGCTCTGCAACATACTCATTGCAGTATGGATTTTTCAGAGCAGTAGAGGACTGCTTATCAAGAAGCAGTGGATAGTTGGTGAGAAACAGGTTACTTCCTTCCAGAGGTACGGAAAGTAACAAACAATTCTGGCCTTTGTCACAGCAATATATGGGGAAAAATTTCCCTGCTGCTGCAGGAACTGCACAGAGCTAGCTACGTAGCCCAGTGTTGCCTCCCCAAATCCCACAGCATAGAGGGTGGAGGGGTCATGGCAGTCGTCCATAGTATTATGCGTACTTTGGACCGCAGGACAATTCTAGTAAGGCTGCTGTACAGTTGCTAGTGCATGCAGAGGCAAGGTGGTGCAAATGTGGCTTAAAGCCCCCTCCAACCTCAACTCCCTACCACGTGCCTTATAAACTGCATCTTTCAGGAGCCACATTAGGCTAACCCCTAGTATGTCGTCAGCTGATTGGCCCACGAATAGTCTCCTCGAGTATCTTTCACCTCACACATTTCTCCCATCTTCATAGATGCTCAGAAAATATGTATTTATTTTAACAGTTCTGCTCCTCCTCGTGTAAAACTAGATTTTCCAGGTTATTTTCTACTGTTTTTTCCTAACAATCCACAGCTTCCATAATCAAAATACACCCCGACTTCATTAAACCACTTTGACTTTGTTCAAATTTAGATTTACAAACCACAGGCCAAAGAGTGCACTGATTTACATGCAGGGCAATCAGCCCAGTGAATAGTTTCTGCTGCATTTTTTTATATCCCTTGTGGTTTGGATTTTTTTCTTCTAGCTTTTGATGGGCAATGTGCCTGCAGTGTATGCCAGCTTACCTATCACACTGCTTTCTCTAGATGCAGCATGTGAGCAGATTTCCCATCTGATGGAACTGTGCATTATTGAAGAAACAATTAAAAGGCCATTAAAATATTGCACATGCCATATTTACGTGCTTGTTGGTTTTCTTTTAGTAAAGCCTATAAATTCACTCCCAGAGTACTGCTATGGTTCTTATTAACATTTTCATCCCTATAGAGTTATACTAGCCTAGGAGGAATAAGACAGGTGAATAGCCATAACTGACAATATTTTACGTTCAGATAATTAGGCTGCCTTTTAAGCTTACATTTCCTTAGAAGACTCTTTGAGAGCTCACTCTGTTTCATTTTCTGTATGGTTTTGTTTTATCTTAAGGTTTTTTTTAACAGAGCTTTTATGTTGTGCATATGCTTTTAGAATAGTTTATTAAAGAGTTAAGAGCCAGTCAGCACGCACTGAACATGCTTTTACTCTATTTTAAACATTGAAATGTACGATCTAAATAGTTTGCTGATGATGTAAAGCATTTATAACAAAATGTGCTATCCTCAGAATAGAGTGAATGGCCCAAATTCATCTCTGGAATAACTCTATTTAAGTCATTGTTACATTTAAGTCAATGGAATTACACTAAGGATGGATTTGTCCAAATATATCTTTGGTGGTTACTCAATGTGCTATAATGGTTCTGAAGTACCGCACTTCTATAATTATTTGCAAGGTACTTATACATTGTTGTGCATGTCATTATCCAAAACATGTTTATAAATATTGGAATAACTCTTTACAACACATTAGTTGAACACCCTTAAAATAGAGCTTTACTGTGTGAAGTGGTAGAGAAAAATGTCTAACGTTAAATAAGACCGCACCCTTAATGCCGGCAGTTTTGTCATGCTCAATATAAGAAAAATGTCAAGCAACTGCAGATCAGATAGGAATTCTAATGATTGATGGTGAGAAATAGTAACATAAGCTCGGGGACCATACAGTGTCCCTATTCTGCATGTGCAACTTCTATTCACAGCAATGGGCATTCCTTTGCAGACTTAAGGATAGCATGTGGTCCTTGCTAGGTATAGCTTGATTAAGTCCACGAATGGGAGGAGATATGATAATCACAGATAAGTGCTTCAAGGGCATAAGCATTGGGGAGAGCAATCATTTGGGTGATCCATGGTGTATGGCAACAGGTGTAAAGCTTTGACAGTTTTCCTAACCTTATTTATTTTCCTTAAACATTTATATGAATGACTTTTGTTTGCAAGAATATCTCATGAGAGAAAGACTAATGAATATTTGTACAAATAAGTGCTTGCATGATCATCTTGCAGCATCTGTTGTTTTCTTTTCTCTTGCTTATGAAAATTTGTCACTCAATATATGAGTAGAATCAGTACCATGTAGTGCTAGTGACCAATAACACTCCACAAATATTTACCAAGTCTTTGCTGAAGCAAATAATTAGCAGCTGAAGCAAACAGTTTGTGAGCAATCCAGAGACAGAAAATCCATAATGTTTAGTGAACAATATCAGATAACAAATTTGTAAAAATCAGCCTGACTAATTTATGAGCAGAAAAATTAGCTAAATTCATTGATTCAATTATTCACTCTAACTAGTTTGACTATTATCTCCCACACATTTCAATATTGTCCTTGTAAGCTGTTATTTCCATTAGATTCTTTCAACTTTAGGGAACTTGCAAACAAGACACTGGATAGTTTCATTCCATCAGATTTGCTTGTATGTTTCCTTAAAGCATATGCCTTCTACTGACATATAGTAATTCCAGTATTTGTAGAGCCTATGCACAGAGACATGTAAGGGGCAAAACTGAAGCATTCTCAAGTCATCTTGCTAAGAGTGAACCACAGGGAAGGAAGGAATGGGATGTGTATATTAAGTTCCCATGATCTGAGCTTGTAAGTACATACTTTATTAAACAACTTGCCTATTTTCCCAGTGTTTTTATATACATTACAAACTAGAAAATGAAAGTAAGAGAAATGAGAACTATTTATATAGAGTGACTCAGATAAATGTTCTTCTCAGCTTTATGGCCCAAGTCAAATGTAATCAGTCATCAGAAAATAAAAGCTTCAGAATTCTGCTGATAGGTGCTGTATGGTTGGACTCTCTGCACTTCATTGACGTTACAGAAATCTCACAATAATTTAAGATGCAAAGGAAACAAACGGAATCTGGAAACTACATAGATTTGTATCCACAAGGAGGGGGCAACCTGAGGACATTCCAACTTTGCCAGGCATTGATTAGCAACTTTTTGGTTCAAGCAGAACTTGTTCAGTTAGGGATTTCAGATGAAGAACAGCAAACTCGAGGACATCTGAAAAAGGTAGGATCCAGGGAGGAGACAAAGGAAAAAAAATCTCCCATATGTCTTTGTATTCAGCAAGCTGCTCTTTGCCACCCAGCACTTTGAATATAGTAGAAGGCTCATAGAAATGCAAGACCTATGTGTGTCAAAGTCCTGGTGGTCATTTGCCCTAGGCTGACCAGATAGCAAGTGTGAAAAATCAGGATGGGGGTGGGACATAATAGGCACCAATATAAGAAAAAGCCCTGAATATCGGGAGTGTCCCGATAAAATCGGGACATCTGGTTACCCTATTTGCCCCATCTCCAATTTAAATGTGGGCTCCTGTAATTTGTCTTTTGCTATCAATCACAAATAAATAAAAGTTATTCCTCATTGAGATTCCAGCCTCTGTACTACAATAGTTACGATCAGCAATGGAGCATGAGGACCAGAAGAGGGAAATCTCATTCTCCTCATTTTCAAATTTTTCTTTTTCTTTTACATACCTCTCATTGATTCAACCTGTACAGTTCCTGTTGCCTTCAAAGCTTAGTCTCTGATTTGGAATTGGCTGAATCAGAGAGATACCTATGGGAAGCAGGGGAGGACCCCTGTGCTGTGGAAAATAAAAGCAACTGGAGCAGACAATTGGCCTGGCAGCATACAGAGGAAGAATGCTTTGCAGGAGAGAGAGCAAGTTTGGTATTTAAGGGTATCTGTGAATGAATAAGAATGTCTGGAAACAGAGGATGAAATTGTCACTAAACAGATAAGACCATTCTAGTAATAAGTGTGCTTGATTGTTTTTAGTTGTATTTGATATATCCAATCAGAAGGTGCAAACTAAACTATTCAGTTTGGTTCAGCACGGTTTGTAATCTCTATTCAAATGAAATCTTAGGTTGGAATTGCAACCTATGGTAGGTCAGGACTGATGTGCTCAAAAATTGTAAAAAGCAGTGTAGAAAAACAAAGACTTGTCCAGCCTGCATAAACTAGCCCTTTGCTCATTTTAACATGCTCTAAATATTGTTAATAAGAGAAACTAGTTTATATAAATTATTTCTCAAGTTTTCTAGAGCATAAAATTTTTAGAGAGTGCTACAGTGGCAGCATGCTGAAACAGCATTTTTCGCTGTAGGGAATTCAGTTACCTGATCATTTGACTCTCCTCAGTGTACGATTGCCATCTTACAGGAACTCTTTCCCAGCATGCCTTCCTGAAGTCTAACCCTTCAGGGCTGCAGCAACTTGCCTCTGCCAGTTCTAAAGTAACTGACCACTGCGTCTTCCTCTTTTCCAGTGGGTTAGTATTCTTAATTTTTTATTACATCTTCCTTTTCTAATTCCTGAGGAGATGCCACAGTAAAGTTTTCCAGAAAACCTTTTAAAGTCTCTTAGCTCTGGCTCTCATCCTTTAAATAAATAAATTGCCTTAGTGTGTGTGTGTAAGATACACAAACTGAGCTTTTTTACAAATATTTATACCAACACCACAGCTCTTTCATTTCCCCCTCTCAATCCTTTTGCATTTTTTGTAATCTTCCTCCCTCCTCCTGTGAAGTTTTCCTTTTCAAGATTTTAAACTTTTATCAGTTTGGGGATTTTGGGGGGCTTAGTTTTCTCCCCTAAGAGAGTATACATTTGTATAACTCCCTTACAAGTACATTACATGTCTCTGGATATTATCTACTGTTTTTCTATAAGTGTAATTGCTTTGTTGTTCAGCTGAATGTACTGGTAATGCATGTATCAGTATTTTAGATTAATTTTTCACGCACTGACATTGCTCTCTTCCACCCATATATTCATAGATGAGATATAATGTATTCACCTTTGAATAACCCTTTTTTGTAGTGTGACCAATTCAACAATACGACTCTCTGCCCTCTCCAAAACTACATAAAATACAAATGATGGAACAGAAACCAAAATATATCAACACAAAAATACAGCTAAGTGATATCATGGACAATATTCATTACATACACTATAAAAGCCATGACTGAAAATGTTTGATTACTTATACACAAGAAGTAGAGGTCACTTACTCATGAAAAAGTCAATATTTGTAAATAGATATCAGTTAATATAATTATTTCCCATTCCAAGTACAAGGGGAAACTCTGGTATCTCAAATACCTCTGAGATTCATGCTGACCTTTTCCATTACAACCACTATACATGTGCATGGTTTAAAATAAATGAAAAACATATTTTAAATAAATAGACTATAGATTTCATTACTTCAGAAAACATTTGGACATAGAGGTATGCTTTATGTACATAGTTACCTATTAACTATGCCAATATTAGATAAAGTGTCATCACCTGAGTACCTACTAATCTCCTACATTATCATTTTATTACTAGAAGTACCCTCTCTGAAGGTATAAACATGTCACAATACCAGAGAGTTCACATTTTCGGTACTCCTGACTATACCACAACTTAAGAACATAGCACTTTTGTGAACTACACAAGAAATGCAATATTTTCCTTTTACATATAATAAAAAGTGGTGGTGGTGGTGGTGGGGAATCTATATATAGTCTGTCTTTACTTCTCAATTCCTCCAGCCCAATCAAGCTTTGACATAGCATCACCTCTATACTATAGTTTAAAGGCCCAGTGCTGCAGATGCTTACACATGAGTAGTCCTACTGATTTATTGACTTCAGTAGGACTATTGACCCAAATACAGAATGACACATCGAGGTGTTTTCAGACTCTAATACTGTAAAATGGCAACGTTTTTTCTTGGTAAGTTAAGTGATTATTCAAATTAAGTGAAATGAAAAACAATTTTAATGAAATACACTTTCAACTGCAAGCTTGTCTTGAAGTGTGTGATATAACTTTTAACAGCCCATTAAGAAAAGTTATAAAATTTAGTCAAATATTTACATTGAAACTAATAAACAGCTACCTCTTTGTAATGTTTCCCCGTAAAATGACAAAAATTCTTCTCTCTTCCTTAGCATGTTTTATTTTTTCATTTTTATGACACCCTTCATAATGGTATCTGAGCTTTGACTTTTCATTCAGACTATGCTCCAGGTTGGTTGTTTTTTTGTTTGTTTGTTTGTTTTGCCAATAACTCATACTTCAATCTGTCACCATAATTTAATCCTATGTTCTTCTCGTGTAGTTATTATGACTCTGAATACCTAATTTATTTTAAGCTGATTTTCTCAGTTACTCCCCTGTGTGATTGTATTCTAAAAGAAAAACATGGGAGAGAGTCATACTTGTCTTTAATAGAAAATATAAGTAGAAAACTTCTTTCACTCAGTGCTTTGTTTCATTTATATACCCCAGTAGTGTTTCTAGAGACTGGTTGGCAAGAAATGCTTCAAAGAATTTTCCTTCTTTATAATATTCCTCACTATCAAGGACATCTGCCCTCCAAAGAAATTGCTTTGCAGGCTTGGATTGCTCAGTGCTATTGGGTGTCCATACAGCCACGGCAACAGAAAGCAACCACTTCCATTTGTGACTATGCAGAAGTTTTGCATGCCATCCTATCAGATAATGATCTAGCCATGGTGATCCACCCATTCATGACCTGCAGGCTTGACTGTTAGAACTCATATATAGGAATAAAGTCTGAAAAAGCTCCAACTGGTACAAAATGCATTAGCCTGTCTGCTTCTCAACATAGGTCAGCCCTAAATATAAGAAATTCACCAACCATATTCATCATAGGTTAGGAGGTCCAGATGGCTAGGATCATTGAGTTTGCTTCAGTACCTCAGGTGGATGCTTTCATTTGCTGTAAATTAACCAGTTCCAGTGGAGAAGGCTGCCTCACTTACAGCCTAAGCTGACAATACATATATCTGTTCCTTGAAAGGGACTTGAGGCATCTGACACAGCCCTCTGCCTTATGCTGTTATCTTTAATGCTGCTGCTTCTCCTGGGAATGCCAAGCTCTAGACAGTAATTAAGACTCCATATCTTGGGCCTTTCTGATCCAGGCTTTATCTGAGGGTACTAAGCTACTTGGGGGAAATCATGGCTGGAATGATGAAAACCCATGGATCATCCCTTCTAATCCCGAGGCACAGTGAAGGGTTACCACCCAAACTGATCCAACATGTGAGTGGTTTTGTTGGTCATGGGGTTTTTCCTGATCGTATTGCCCAGTTTCCCCATAAAAGATTGGCCCTAGAAATCACCCATTCATTTTTTCCCATCCCTCCTTGCTGCACGTTTCCTCTTTACCCAGATGGGGGGACAAGAGCTAAGCCTTTCTACAAACAGTCCTCAGTGTACCTAGCATTGGGCCCTTGCATTTGTCCTCTTATATTTGTAAGTGAGGCAGCCTTGCCCACTGGAATAACAAATCGGTTCACTGATATAAAATAGAAGCATCCACCTGAAGTATTGAAGCAAACACAGTGAGCCTATTCATCTGCAGCACAAAAAGTGAAACACAAATAGTTGGTGGATTTCTTATGCGTGGGGCTGACCTGTGTTGCCAAGCAGATAGGTTCTACATTACATGTAGGAATAAAGTCTGAAAAAGCTCCAACTAGTACAAAATTCATTAGCCTATCATTAGGCCCTTTGCATAGGTAACATGTTACCTGTGTTAAGTTAGTTTACTGTGTTTTGTATGGGAAATGAGGATTTCATCCTCACCTCATAATTGTTGTTGCTTAACCTATTGGATAGGATCCTGCACATTTTGGGATTGAAAACCCTGAATTCATATCTTGCTGCACTCTTTGACAGTATGGGGCTGGTTTGCCATTGTAGGGTCAAATCTGCTCTATATGAGTACCACTGAGCTCAATGAAAAATATGTATACTTTGGAGGGCAGAACTTTGTGCACCATAAACTCATTTGTCTGGTGCTTGTTCATTCAAGCTTGTTTTGGAGTTTTAGCCAAGATTTCAACTTACTTTGAAAAAAAATTAAAGGAACTTTAAAAAGCATAAACATTTTAAAAGAATACTACTGAATTTTTTAACATCAACATTAATGTTGCAAATGATAAAAAAGCCAGTCGTATCGCTCTTGTGCCAGTTAATTTTTTTTAATGAAAGTAAAATGTCCTGTCTCCCTCTATGCATTAGAAGATAAAAGAACAAATAATGCAGATGGAAAAGCAGACTGTGGCAGAAAAAAAACCCCAACAGCAAAATACAACCTCCCCCATACACACATACATAGATGTTGCCAGATTAAAAGTCTGTCAGTAATTAAAGAATGAGTGAATAGATTAATATTTTTAAAGGATTACTTTAAAAAGAAAGCTTTGTCTCAAAGGACTTTATTTTCAAATAACCTGGGGAGCCAAAAAAAAGTCTGATGTAAAACATTCAAAGTATCTCATAGTTATTAAAACCCAGCTAAATTATGGCAATACAAAACATGGGTGTGAATATACATTAGAAAATAAAACACCTAATTTACAGTTTTTCATTTTTAGTTATAAATTTTAATACATTGGACAATACATTATATCCTGTGCTTTTAATCTCTCATATAAAACAATAAAATAGAATACAGGGAAAAAGTAGGAGCGATTCTACATGAAATTCTGATTTAGGAAAAATCAATTGAGTATAATACATATATAAAATAGCTATAAACAAAATATAAAAAATAATCCATCAAAATAATTGAAACTTTGTTCACAGTAAACTGATCAGATTCACCAGGTAGAAAATATTGTATCCCAAGGAGACCTTCCTATCACTGTACTGCAACCAGAATGCCCTAGCAAGAATCTCCACAGGAGGTCATTCATGAGTCTTGGGTTCTGACTTGCTCTATGCACTAACCTACTCCAACCAAGGAATTTAAAATTCACTTGATATTCAATTCCTGTATCAGCAGAATATAAAAATGAAGCCAGGGCATAAGCTGTTTTCAATGCTTTAACAACGTTTTCTTTACTGAGGAAATCAGATTCTTGGCACTGTATTTGCAGGTTTTAACTTATTTGTATAGCATTTTGAACATTGCAAAATATCTATGGCTATGGGTGAAAGACAGTTAGATTATTGTAGATTAAAAGACATGATTCAGCAACTGAAAAAATGTATTGCAATGAATTTCCATTATAGATGGGATATTAACTTTCCATTTCTCTTACCAGATCAGATTACAGCAAATGTCTCAAAATTGCACTATGCAAAAGAGAGAAAAAATTAATCTTTATGATAATCTTAACATTAGTTTTTAATAAGAACTATATCTGTGTTAAGGGATTTCTCTCCATGAGTATGCAGGGTTTAGCACCAGGATCAGAACCCTACTTGATTTTGGAGAAGTTTGAATATTTACATCACTTTTGAAGTCAGTCCACTCTGGTAACTGGCTAAGACAAAATCCTTAATGTGAAACTCTACTGTCAATCTTTGAATTATTGGCCTCTTTGAGTCTCAGTTTGTTCCTTTGGTCCTCTCTCTTTTTAACCAATATTCACCTTTCCTTTCTGCCCCACACAAACTAACATTTTACTTTATAGTCTCAGGTATTATACTTTCCTCATTAATAGAGTTCTAGGAATATCAAGTGTCTATGAAACTTGGCTTAACCATACATAGAACTCTTCTGTAGTTGGTTGAAGTTAGTGTACTTGTAGAGGAAGAGAAAAATCTATTGAATTTCTCTCACTCATGTGTCTTTGATTTTGTTTGCTACACTAAATAAATCTGTATAGACCTGATCCTACAATCCTGATTCTTGTGTAACTCCTGATGAAGTTGATCTGACACTTGCCTGCATGAGGACTGCAGTATAAGGCCATGAACGAGTAAAGTTCAGAATAATTTGGGGCTATAAGAAGAAATAGTAATTATTAGCGTAACATTGCCTTAACTGCAAAAGTCTGGTTTATTCCCTTGTGTCAAAGAGGTGGTTGAGAGAGAGAGGAAGAGAGAAAGAATGGGAAATCTGGATATGATTGGATTGGCCCAATTTCTGTGAAACATTTTCCAGAGCAATACCTCCATTGCCCGTGGACATTAATGCTGCTGTACTTACTGATCTGGGGTTTAGGCAATGCTAGCTTGTTACTGCACATCACCTAATTTGGGGTCTGATTTTACTCACCATTCATAAACTTGAACCTCCAACGTTGCTCTGAATAGTTGCACTTTTGGTCATATCCATTTCCTGTGATGCAGATTGGATGCTCATGATAATGGCTTTGAAAATACAGTTCCATCAGATGTTGTTCCTCTTTTATACTCCCACGCCCTTAGCAGAATTATGGCCTGCGAATAGAAATATCCTCAAATTTAGGAGCTAATTGTAGAGAAACATGAGACATTTGCTCAGGTGATTACATGTAATTCATTGACAGTAAAGGTGGATTAAAAATAAGCCATGAAATATTACCTATTCATGTGAATAGTTTATTATATTCATTAGTAAAATATTGCCTTAAAGAGACTAATCAATCTGCTGTGTTGTGGATCTAGTTAAAGTAGTGGCTCAGAAAGCTGACTCTTCATCCCCCTGGGTAAACTTCTGGTACCATTAAAACAACATGCAATTTTATACTTGGAATAGAATGCTTTCTGTTTGATTTTTCATAAAAAGCAAAATATTGGAGAGCAATTGTATAAGTGTGTGGTGGAATCTTCCTTTTTGTTATCTTGAGCGATGAATTTAATGCTTGTATAATCTTTCAAATCAACAGCTCTGGAATTGAAGTTACCTTTTTATCCATAGAACTGGTACGGCATGTGTATCAGCAAGCTTCCCCAAACCACCCCAAGTTCTGCCTTTTTCTTCCAACCTTGGGCTCGCCTCTAAGGAAGACAGGATAGATCACTTTCTATATTAAGTCCATCCTTGGTCTGCTGTGTGTAACCTGTAGTGGTGATTTTTGTGGATGATGTGGATACTTTCCCTCTGAGAACTGGTAAGAATTTTGAGTCACTGTCCTCCAGGACTGTGTTTTGAATTGGAGATCAAAAGATGAACATGTCGTTATCCAATTACCAGTTCCCTGAGCCATTCAGGGTTTCAGTTGCATCTCTTCTTTTTAACCACCCGATTAAATTGATGGAATTTACTGACCTGTGCCTCTTCGAATTCCCAGGCTGGACATTTGACAGGAATGATGCCTTATATCTCATGACACCAGTAAATTTATCTCTAAAGCCCCAATCCTGCTCCAGGTTCTGTCAGCATAGACCATTGTACACACAAAGGATCCGAAGCTGACTGCAGTCCTTGTCAGTTTTCACTTCTCCTGCCCACATTGACCTGCCCACAGTTTCATTCTGCTGATGCTCAAGAAAGCTCTTAGCCGCAGTGGAGGCAGGCAGAATAGCTATTCACTGAAGAGGACCACATGAAAACAGAGGCTATTAAAGTGCTAGAGCACCAGAGATACACATCATGACCTTCACAGCAGCCAGAAAGCGAAGAGAAAGGGTAGAGTAGCAGATGCACACATTCCTATCACAACAGTCAGATGGAGGGTAGGAAAAAAGGAAGAGAATGTTTCTTTTTCCTTTCAGCAGTTGGAGCAGGAAACTTTAAATTTATCAGAGGCTGTTATGAACGATGAGCCCTGGAACAGGTCTCAGAGATAGCACGCTTCTTGTTCTTCCCCTTTACCCCCCTAAACAATGGGGGTAGGGAAGGTTTAGCTTTTCACCTGGGCATTGCCACTGAACAGTAATTCTTTCCTTCCTCCCTTTGTCCTCTGTTTCAGTCATTAGCTAGTAATTTATTTTTGAGGATATTAAGTGTCTGATAAAGTTTCCAAACAAAGCTCCTAGCTTAAGACCAAAAGAATGAAGGGACACCAGTATCTAGGGGGCAGTGGCCAAGTAAGTGTGAGTGGGTGCATGGATTGGTGGTGGATGAGAGAGATTGATAGGATACCTTAGAGAAGAGAAGTACAGCTTTGAGAGACAGAGGGCTTTTGTAGGAGAAGATAGGAAGGAAAATATTTAGAAGAGCCAGTGGAGAACACAATAGAATAAAAGGGAGAACTTAGGGAGTGGACTAAAAGAGAAAACACTGAAAACCACTCAGGAAAAGATGCATTATAATTATACGGAAATAGAAGAAAAAAATCACTAAAAGCCAAGATGGAAAAGAAGTTATAACACAAGAAAGAGGGAGAAATAGTAAGTTGAATTTCTTGAGATGTATTAAAGATAATGTTGACTGACAGTGTATTACATTTAAATAGAGTATATAAAAAGTATGCAACTCATTTATTACAATTTTAGGGACATGGGCTTTTGGAGAGTGTGGCAGCATTGTAATTTTCACCTGGCTGCAAGGTTAGTTGGTGCTGAGTCAATTTTTAGGCCCTGTTGTGGTACATTGGGGAAAAAATAAAGACCACCACAAGCTCCAGTTATAGGTTCCTTATGTTTATGGCCATTATGTTCATAACAACTAATTAAACCTTAATTGTTCAGTATACTATATTGTTTGGAATATATATATTGTACATATGTACAATATATAAACAACCTATATATCTATGTGTATATAGATATATATACACACAATATATAGTATATTGTTCAGTATAGTATAGAAATTATTTTGTTTTCCATGCTTGTTAAATGATATGTAATATATTTAGGATTCTACTTTATGGGAAAACCACATACCTCTTTCTCTTTGTAGGTGATATTTTTCCTCTCATAGGATAATTAGTTGTAAAATGATTAAATAAATTGTAGAATACAGGATTCTAAGTGTAATATCTTTCAACTAGTCTGTCTTTGGCAATCTGAGGCCCCAATTCAGAAAAGCATCTCTATCCAGGGAAGCACTTAAGTGATTAAATCGCATTGAGTCAATGAGATTTAAGCATGTGCTTAAATGCTGTCCTGAAAAGAGACGAGCTTAAGAGCATCATTGAGACTGGATGCTTAGTAATCAGTGTGAATACCAGTGAGACACGATACGCCTGATTTGCAGATCAATAAGGTTTAAGTGCAAGGTGCAAGGTTTTCTATAGATATACTAGTTGAATACAAAGCCTAAAATTAAGTACAATATATCATACTCACTAAGCCTGGAGAGCTAAGCAGTTACTCAGAAGGCTGTATACAGGAACGACTTTCTTCAGGGGCCTGCCAGGGAATCAGTGGCCTCTGGTCCAACCGGCAGCACCTCCCGCCGAGTCAGGTGTTGATGGAGCATGCCCCTTTGTCTAAGTGGTAACTTCTTATACCCTTCAATAAACAGCTTTAACCTAATTACCTCTCTACTAATTATCATATATGCTAATTACCTACCTTGGCTTTTCACCCTTAACTACATTCCATTCTCACCATGATAATTGTGGTCGTCAAAACAACATCTGGTGATAGGAGGGGCAGTGTAAAAGTATGCCCCTTGGCAATGAAAAGGTGTACCCCCAGACTTTCAAAGATAACTTGTTGTTCCCTCACCATTATCATTGTGCAGCTGCAAGTATACATGTGTATTTTGTCTTGTTGTGTGCCATGGCATGCAGAAACTGAGACATCTGCAAGGTTACTCAGTAGTCCTATTCATCTCTGCCAACTGGAAGATGTCATGCTACAGGGGTCAGAATAGCTAAGCAAGCAACTGAAGCTATGCTAGGCCCATAGGACAGTGGTCAGGCAACTCAAATTGCACTGGGCCTCCAACAAGCATATTTAAATGCTTTCCTGAATTGGAGCCTGAGAAGAAAACTTTGAGAATTCTCTTTGATTTAGCATAAAAGAATAAAGGAAGTTCCTTTTCTCCCCTCTATCACCCACGCCTTAAAAGGCAAATTGTATTTGCAAATTGTAAGCCACGTTTTTTACCAAAGATAAAATGAGGGAATAATAGTATGGTATGTGTTCCTCACATCACCACTAAGCATATAGGCACAGAAACAGCAAATTCTGCCTTCAGATATTCCAACACAACTCCTACCAACTTTAGTGGAGTTACAAATGTCTATCTGAGGGGAGAATTTGATCCGGTTTTTTTCATGTTAGCCTCACTGTGTTGGACTAATAAAAGTCACAGTTAAAGATAGGGCCTCGTCCTGTGAGGTGCTGACTGCCTGCATCTTCCATAGACTTCAATAGGAGTTGAGGACAATCAGCATTTTCAAGATCAAACAATGCTAAAACAGAAAAACAGTGACATTCCAATGAATCTACAGACTTATTTAGTACTTGCTGTGCATTAAATGCTCCATAAAAGTAACCCCCAATATTTATGAAACATCATAATTACTACTATTAGGTTATAGCAAAATACAATTAATATTGGTTTTGACTTAATGGAGCTTGCCGAAGTCTGTGTCAGAGGTAATTAAAGAATGGTTCAAATGGCAGTCTGGAAGGCTTTGAAGATATCTGTGGGAAACAGGCTGTTCAGTTGTTCCTTACTACCGTTATGTATTAAAAGTGACATTACTAAAAACAAGCTAGTCTCTGTGGTCCAGTAGACCAATTAAGGCATTCACATTTGTTATCCCATGATTGCACAACTGTTAGCACTACTTTTCTTCTTATAATGGCTTCAGGGAAAGATTTCCAATCATACGTGAAATCTTTTTATATCTGTGCTTCAGAAAAAAAATCTGTAAGAAAAAGAATAAAGTGAGGTCTGAGAGGAGTGAAGAGGAAAAGAACAGATTTTTTAAAAATATGTTTCAGACAGGCAAAAAGAACAAATATCATTTTTATGTGCTGCTTTATCCGAGTAAGTTAAACTCTGGGCTGGTCTGCCTGAAATCTTACATCGGCTTAGCTACCTTTACCAGAGGGTATGAAAAATTCACACCCCTGCGAGACATAGCTTTGCCAACCTAACCCCCGGTGTAAACAGTGGTAGGTCAGCAGAAGAATTCTTCCATCAATCTAGCTATTGACTCTCCAGATGTGGATTAACTACAGCAGTGGAAGAACCCTTCCCATCACCGTCACTGCAGCAGTTTAAGTGTAGACATACTCTGAGGCTATATCTACACTACAGTGCAGGCTTCAGGGGTGTGAATTGTGTGGACATTGCTGGTACAAACTGAAAGGTTCATGTTAACATAGTCCTTTTCATGTCCTTTTTGCCTGTCTCAAACATATTTTTTAAAAATCTGTTCTTTTCCTTTTCACTTCTCCCAGACATCACTTTATTCTTTTTCATACATTTAACATAGACTAAATTATCCCAACTAGGAACCTCTTAATTCATGCCAACAGAGTCTACATTGGGTAGTTAGAGCACAACATTTTGGCGCATTCTGCAGTTCACATCCCTGTAGTCTGTACTATGGCTTAAGCCCTAAGTAAAGAGGATTAGACGTGGCGAAAAAGATGCATTAATAACAAAATAGTTGATTTTTGCTGTTTTTGGTTTCTGTTAAACTTAAAGAGACAAATTCTGAAGTCTTTTGCCTGACTAAGGGCTAAAGGATTTAGCATAGTCATAATAATATTTAGGGTAAATTATTCAAAAGTGCCTAAGTTCCATTTTCAAAAGTGAATTTTAGGCTCATGAGTGGCCATCACATTTGAAAATGAGACTTAGGCTCCTAGGTCACTCGGAGTATATCGGTACTGCAATTACAGGGTATGACTACAGCTCAGGTAGACATACCGGCAACAGCTTTAATCTAGCTAGCTAGCTCAGGTACCAGAGGAGTCAAGCCTTGGCAGTGTGAGCTGGACAAGCCTGCCTGTGTATTATTCACAGGGCTAGACCACACTGAAGCATGCATTACTACCGCTCTACTACTCAAGCTATCTAGATTAAAGTTAGCTTAGATATGTCTACTTGAGCTGCAATCAATTGCACCATGGGATTGCAGTTATAGAAATACCCTTAGGCACTCTTGAAATTTTACCTTTAGATGTGTTTTGTTCTATCCCTGTTTAATTAGGCACTTCTTTCTCATACATTATAGTATTAGAGTCTGATGCAGCTCACACTGAAGACCCCAATGAATGCAATGAAAACTGCATTGAGTGTACATAAGAATGGTATTCAAAAGTCATTTTTGGTGTATGTGGCACTGGCTCTATGTTATTTTTGATAAGCAGTGCACCCAGAGCCAGAATTAGGTTAGAAGCAGCATAAACAAAATAAACAGAATGTTTCAGAAGATTTTACAAGTTATGATTATACATGGTACAGAAACTGTCCTGCAATATGGCTGTCATTGCCATTTCTTTTTTGCAAAAATAGTAGTATAATTGTTTGACAGCTAAAGAGAAAACAGGTTTTATTTTTACTTGCTTTCTGTTTTCCAAAGGCCAGCACTCCTTCTATGTACAGTAAGTTGTTAATCTTCGATGAAAATGTCAGTTGTCAATGTATGAGCCAAAAGGAGCTATGCAATGGTGTGTGATGTTTTCAGCTGCGTAGCTGAGATTGTTAGGTTAAGGTAAATAGCAGCCTGTGTTGTATAATGCGTAGTTGAGGGCATGAGGCAATGATAGTAAAAAGGAAACCAGCTAACTGCAATAAATTAATGAAATTGTTAAGTTCATAACACTTTAATTTCTAAAAGTGGACTTCTTCTGTAGAGTTACCTTCATTAAGGTCTCAGTCGATATGTTAAAGTAACATGTTCTGTCATTGCAACTGAATTAGTGTTTTTAGAAAATGATCTGAGGTATAATGAAGAGTCTACATACAGAAGGATCACCCCATTAGCTTGAATTCTGGAAGAAGGAAGTAAAAATAATTGACAAGAAAATTTTTCACCTTTTGCTCTTTGGACTGTGACAGGGCTGGTGCTACAGAACAGAAGCAGAGATCCTCGGGGTCAATTTTGGTTAGCCCTAAAAGACTTTCAGACCTGACAGATTTTCTACAGCTCTGTCGCCTTTTGAAACCATAGACTGTAATGCATTTATGTATACATGCTTGCCTGCTTTAGCCTTGTAATAATTCTCTCTTGTCATTTCTTAGTTAATAAATCCTTAGATTGTTTACTATAGAACTGGCTACAATAATTGTCTTTAGTGTGAGATCTAAGTGTGATTGGTCTCTTGGGACTGGGAGCAACCTGAACATTTTGTGAACTTTGGTGTATAGCAACCACCTGTTACTAAGTCCAGCTTGCCTGGGTGGCTAGATAGACTGGAATATCCAACTGGACTTTTGGAATATCCAACTGGACTCCATGGTAACACTGTTATATGCTTTAGGAGTTCACACTTCTTACCGAGTTGGTGAAACCTAATTATACAACTGTGAAGGGACATGCCCTGCCACTCGTCAGGAGTAGGCTAATGAGCTCCTCTGGGCCTGTGCTGCGTTAATGAGGTGCACCTGCACAGCTTGTTCCTCCTGGAGGAGAAGGCACTTAAAAGAGGAAGCTTGCCATCGGAAGGGGCGGTGACCAGGAAGAACACTGCTCTGTGCAGAGACTGCTAGTTACAGAGGTAGGCCAGTCAAGGAGGAGACAGCCATAGAACTAACTGTTTCCAGAGCTGCCCCAGCTGATAGCCGAGCAGCATCCCTGAGGAAAAGGGATAGGAGGCAATATGAAGGGGCAATAGACTTTCAGAGACTGAGTCTGTAAAGCCCTATCCAGGGGCTGTCTGAGAGGCTGGTCTGTGTGCCAGCCAGACTTTCTTCTCTTGCAAGGGAATGGGAGGAAGAAGGGAAGAAGAAGAACCAGCCCTTTGCCAGGGAGGGATTGCCCCAGAGAACTCCTGCCAAGAGAAGTCACTGAGGGAGTAGAAAGGGTAAATGAAGGACCATGGGACTTATGGGGGGCTTAACAGACTATCAATCTGAGATATCTTTTGCATGCTGATAGTTGCACAAACTTAGATGATGGACTTTGGAATCTGAATTTGGCAACTGGTCCCTATATTTATAATGAGCTGAACCAAATCTTTCTGCCTGAACAGTCCCCAAATATTGAAGTTTTTGAAGTCTTGATCCAGATCCAAAAATGGTGGCTGGGATCCATTTCTAGTCTTCACCAGCCAAAATTATGAAAATCAGGTTCTATTTTCAAAATATAAAATACCTAACTGCACTTGGTGTTCAGGATCGCCTTTTAATGCTCTCTTGTGCTGTTTGTCTCCCTTGTCCCTTTTTGGACTTGAGCACCTTTTTGCTGTGTTGTGGCCAATTTTTCTATTGCATAGTGTGGAACTTGTGTCAGGCAATGACTGTCAGTGGGAAATAGGGCCAGCCTTTAATTGAATGGTGTCTACAGTGAGCCAGAATTGTACTCCAACCTTAAATAAGCAATTAGGGATAAAAAAAAAAAACTACATTTAACTCCAGTTGTTTCCCCCCTTGTCTCCTCTGCCCCAAATATCAAGAAACTGTTCAGGTCTCCAACACTAGCCATGTTTAGAACTTGCTTAGAATAAACACACTGTACAATTCTCCAAGCAGATTAGTTGAAAAGCCCTATTTAAAGGCCGCATAAATCATTCATGCTATATCTAGGGCCTGAAAGATTTAATGCAGGGGAAAAAAATTGTAGATTTGGTTACACTGAAAATTAATTATACAGGATATTAAGTCTGCCTGGGCAAACAGTTATTCTCTTCTATTGTTTGGACCAAAATCAATAGAGTTTAAGGCTCAATTCAATCCTCTGTGTTTCCATCTAGATGTCAATTTTTTATAAAATCAAGCAGAAAGAAAATTTTCTGATTGTTGAAGGCTAAGGATTGGTTTTTCTGTCTTCTGAGTGGCTTTTATTTCAAAGGTGGTTTTCTAAGCAGTTGAAATATGTTTTAAAAAAAAAAAAAAAAAAGGGGGGGAATAAAAACTCAGTCCAGTCCTACGTTTGCTCTGCACAGAAGCTTCCTACTGAAGAGCAGGGAGCACAGTCTTCATATTTTCAGTAGATCATTATCTGTGGTAATTTTGTAAGATTGTTCTGTAGCAGCTGATCTTTTAGAACTATCCATTCCAATAAATTCTTAAAATATCTAAAGCAATGACTGAAGCATACCCAGCAATATGAAAAAGAAACGAACATTGTTATGAAGCAATTATACATTGTCTGGGGCTTTCCCTACTAACTACTAAATCAATACTGTATGTTTAGTTTAAACATATTCTGTGTCTCACAAACTAGAACCTAGTAAAACTAAACTGATGGACAGCCCATAAAATACATTGCACATCTGTCAATATGGTCCTCATAGTTGCTCTCTCTCTCTCTCTCTCTCTCTCTCTCTCTCTCTCTCTCTCTGTGGCCTCCCCAAATCTTTTTAATATGTGCTTAATATGTGTTTTCACATATGTAGCTATTTTACAACTTGGACTTTCCTTCCATGTGCATTTGGTTCAGTGGAATTTAGAGGCATGCAAGGAATGCAGGAATGGGCCCTCAGTGGGAAATTGGGGTGGGAGGAAGGCCAGGGTACCCAGATGGTTAGACAAAATTTTAACTGCTTGTGTGGCTGCACAGTTAGATTGTGTGCTGACATACAGGTAAAACTTTGACCATTATTGGCAGTGTTGCTGTTTAGTCTTCCTCCATTTCCCATTTTTCAGACTGACTCTTAGCACTCAATCCTGAAAGTTGTTGAGCGCTTCTGTGAGCTGGTGAGGAAGGGCTTAGGTTCTCACACTCTTTGAAGTCATTGAGAGTTGAGAACACTTAGCAACTTGCAGACTGAGTTCCTACTAGTAAACCATTTCTCATCTTCACCTCAAAGTTCCCATCCACCCTTCCCCCACTCTTGCATTCCTACCTGTTTGTAACTTGTCACAGTCCTTCAGAAATGCAGGGACGTTAGCAAGTAACCAAAAAAACTCTCCCTAATATGCTCAAGTATTTGTTCATAGAAATGTATGGGGCCTGATTCAGCTCTCTCTGACACTGATGTAATTCCACTGACTTCAGTATAGTTACTACTTATATACTCTGGTGTAGGGAGATCAAGATCATAGTTACAGAGCTTGATTTAATATCAAGAGTGTACCCATTCCATCAGATACCACAGTAGATCTCTGGTGGGAAATCAGCAGTCATCCAGTTAATAACTGTTGGCAGCTGTTGTGTGACAAATCATTATGGCTCACATCCAATTCTCATTTACTTTAGCGGGAGTTTGGGCCCAATCTGTTTCGTAAATGCAGATATTATTTTTAAGTTTGACCTCAAATTTAAATTCAGAATTACTGAGTTTCTTTGATATTCACTCTGCTAAATCATTCCTAATTCTTTGCATCAAAGTCAATGGGAGTTTACCTGAGTTAGAGTTTAGTACAAACTCAGGACTGAGGGCCAGACGTTTAATAGATATTTAGGCACTTAAAGATAGAGATAGGTGCCTAGTGGAATTTTCAAAAGTATCTTAAAAAATCTGACCCTGAGTGCTATACCTACTAAAGTCAATAGCAAAAATACTATTGGAAGTACCATTAAATCCTGAGCAAGGACTTCAGGATTACCCCTTAAAGGGAAGAAGTCTTAATCAGAGCTGTACAAAATGAATACTTTTATTTTTGAGAGTATTCAGGTGTTCAGGGTGAAGAAGACATGGCTATATCTGCCAGCAAACCCAACTGTTCATGGTGAAATTTATAAGGTCGAAGATTCTTTGCTTTTGCAAAGTAAGCAAGCTTTTCTAGAAGAATAAATCTCCTCTGCCACAAAATATCCAGGAATACTCCAATTTGTTTTACCTAAACAAGTGAAACATTTATGGTATTAACAATTTTTTAAACAAATCCATTAAATTGATTTTTTTTCTTCTACATTGACATTTTCTGGTTTTGGCTCATCTCTAATAAACAAAAACAGGTAAACTTATTTTATCTAATTTTAACCCAGTCAAACATCATGGGTTCAGAAGCTTGACTTTGAGTTTATATATACACAGAGAATGGTGAAATAAGGAAAAACTGTGAATACTCTATAAAATTCCTGTGAGTTACTGACTACAAGTACAACTGCACTACAGCTATGACTTCAAAGTGATGACTGTTGAATTAATGAAGTAGATTTTTCACTTATTACAGAGTGCTGGTATGTATAGGTAATTAAACCAGTATTCCATCTTCATTTAGGCTTTGAAAAGATTGCCCAGTTACTAGGAGCACCTTAAACAAACCCTCTCTGCACTGCTGTTTCATTTCTTCTTCTTTCCATTGCTGGAGGTAGAAGAGCAGTTTAACTTTATAGGAAACAATAAGGGAGAAATCTACATAATGTTTACTTAAAAGTGAGCCATGGGACACAATTTTTATTATGAAAACTCATAGCTCACAATAGAAGAAACTGGCTCATCTTGTTCTTCTTCTTGACAGATATATGAAGTTGAGCACCTTATATAAAAAAATAAAGTCCATTTCTAAATAATTGTGATGGGAGTACATAAGTCCTCCCCCTTAGAGTGGAAAGGGATTAATGGTCTGCCCGGGAGACAGTTTTAGATCATGCTGCTTCAACAATATTGGCCAGAAGTGTCATGTCTTTGGTATATAGTTCCAGAAGACCTGGACATAACAGGGAGGAGGGAAGTTTACACCAACACTTGAGGCTTAGGATATCTGTACACTTCGAGTTGAAGGTATAACTTTCAGCTCAAGGAGACAATGCCACTCTAGCTCTGAGCGAGTTAGCATCCTAAAAATAGAAAAATAGCCATGGGGGCCCAAGCGGTGGGAGGGGCTTGCTGCTCCTAGTGTGTACCTATGGTCTCAGGCAGGATTGTACTGGGGTGACTACTCCCTCTTGCTGCTTGTGCTACCACTAGCTCAATCAGAGCTAATATGGGTATGTCGGAAAATAAGATAGTTTTCCCTCTGGAACTGACCACATCCCATCCCATCCCCGACTGAGGCAAATGTACTTTTTTGTGGAACATCTTGCTTGCTTTGAGTAAACAGGAATTTCCCCCCCAAAACCACCCAAAGTCATGTTTACTGACCTGACTCTTGCACAGTAACCAAAGTGGGTATTTTTCAAATTGTGAAAGTAGGTGAACGAGAGAGAGAGTTGCACACATGCATGAATATACACACATGTACTTGTGCATGTATTACATTACTGTTTGCTTTATTCAAAACTTTAATAATCAATAAATGTAACACATGTTGCTAATTCCTTCTCAGAAGCTGCTGTCACATGGGAAGTTTCAATCCAGTTTTTGTGGTGATGAGCTTTAAAAATGTCAAAGCCTGTATGCTGCTGCGGCTGCTTTTTCTTATTTTTAAGTCTGCATCTCTGCTTGCTGGAATTTTAATATTACCTTGTGGTTTACGGCCAAAGCTTTAGGAATTCATTGAAAAGATAAATTGAATGCAAATTGTTCTCATTACAAGTCATGCATGCAGAATAACAGGTTTCCTATGTGTTTTACATAAAGAAATGTACTTTTTTCCCCTCCCTAGACTTTATACTTTCCCGCAACACTTGCAAGGCTATTCAAGTTGAAGTCTCTGAGCCATTAACAAGAAAGATTTAGGGGAAATTGGAGTAACAACAATCTGAATCGGATGTTAAAAATGTAGTTAGATATATTTTATTAGTTTTCTATTCCTGTTCTCTTATCTCATTTTTAGTCCTCATTGAGGTTATATCACATTATTTTATTTTTTTTTAGAAAATGGTTTGCATTTCATAGCCAAACATTCTGCATTTTGAACTTAGTGTAACACACAGTGTCATGTCCCCTTTTAGGAATAGGTCCACATTGAGGATAAGATTCTACTTTTACCAGTTGACAGTGAGAAACCCGGGACATCTGTTTCTATGTTTACTGTAATTAATAGCTACAAAGTCTATAACGTGTTGGTCAGATACCCAGACAGCTGGGGGAATTCCCTCAGTATAGGAAAATCCCTGGATAACAAAGCCAGCCATGCCAAAGGTCTGGCTGGGAGAGAGGACATGTCTAGTGTGCTGCTATGCTCCCATGAGCCTCAGTCATTAAAATAGCCTTTAATGAGATAATACTGACACAAGTTAGAGCAGCCCTGAGGATTCTATAACTTGTACCATTGGCTAAACTAGCCATGGGAACGTAAAAGAGGGGGACAGTTGCCTTGTTTCTTTATCTCTATGGTCCTGCACTGATGAAAGCTTGGTTAGAACTACAGATCTGAGTTATTAATTTGAATATAGGGTTTATGTTCACAGCAATCATCGAGAGAAGTTAGATTAAAAATATAAATACCCTTTTTTGGATATTTCAGTGTAACACTACTTTATTTCTTAGAATTCAGAATGACACACAAGAACTAAATAACAGAAAGGGAGCAGCCATTTATTACTCTGAGGCAGAGAGGCACAACTCACCTCACTTTGCTTTAGGCTGGCTCTCTGCAAACTGACGGTTGCTTCCAGAAACGTCATTACAGAGCCCCCTCTCCTGCAAGAGGACTAGGAAATGTCTCGTCACATGCCCCTGCTACTTAAAGTGTTAGCTTGCAATTCCAACACCATCCTCAATACGTCACACTGGGTTTTGATGCTGCAGGCCTATTATATTAGTTAATTTTGAATGCATCTGTTTTTACATTTTCCCCATGCACATATAGTACATATCAACAGCAATTTAGAGCTTTAGACTTGTATGGTTGAAGAAGTTTATCTTTCTTACAAAAGGTATAGGATTACTAGAAGAATGGAAGATGTATAGGAGTCTTCTCATTAATGTCTCCTGGGTACTTTAGAAATGCAAATCACAAGAATATATTGGGGGGTGGGCGGGCAGAGTGTACATATATAATGTGTGTGTGGGATTTCTTCAGCTGACTTTTAATGTTATTGTTTGTGACTGAATTCAGATGAGGGACTTGAGGTTCTGTCCTGAGCTAAGTATAGCATGAGCAAGCATTGTGCAAGCATCCCTCCATATACTTTGCTGTTTTGATCTGTTAATTCAGACTATGAAGCTAGTAAGCAGAAATTGCCAATATTGCTGACTTGTGCTTTACTGTGTAGTTTTGTGATGTTAGTACATAGAGTGAGGTGAGGCCACCCCACTCATTTTCACTTGTAACCTAAGCCAATTTCAATTCCTGTCTGTACTGTTAATTTCATGTACTGAAGGGGAGAGAGGTCCAGCAGACATCCAGTAACATTTTAAAACACTGAAAATAGCCAAAAAAAAGAAAAAAGGGAGGGATCAGACTTATTCAGGGCCAAACTCAGTTCTCAGTTATAGTGACACTATGTTGTCACTACCCGTTTGATTTTAATGTGGTTGCCTAGGAATAACTTACAGCAAGATTTGGTGAAATGTCGTGCTCAGCATAGTTGGTATTTCTAATACCGCATTAAAACTCTGGATAATATTTCTAGTATATTTTTTAAATTCATGTCAACATCTAATGAGAAATCTAATGAGGTTCAACAAAGAAAAGTGCAGAGTCCTCCACTTAGGAAGGAAGAATCCCATGCACAGCTATAGACTGGGGACCGATGAGCTAGGCAGCAGTTCTGCAGAAAAGGACCTGGGGGTAACAGTGGATAAAAAGCTGGATATGAGTCAGCAGTGTGCCCTGGTTGTCAAGAAGGCTAATATTGGGCTGCATTAGGAGGGGCATTGCCAGCAGGATGCGGGAAGTGATTATTCCCCTCTATTCGGCATTGGTGAGGCCGCATTTAGAGTATTGTGTCCAGTTTTGGGCCCTCCACTACAAAAAGGATGTAGACAAGTTGGAGAGAGTACAGTGGAGGGCGACAAAGATGATTAGGGGGCTGGAGCAAAGGATTTATGAGGAGAGGCTAAGGGAACTGGGCTTGTTTAGTCTGCAAAAGAGAAGAATGAGGGGGGATTTGATAGCAGCCTTTAACTACCTGAAAGGGGGTTCCAGGGAGGATGGGGCTAGGCTGTTCTCGGTGGTGGCAGATGACAGAACAAGGAGCAATGGTCTCAAATTGCAGTGGGGGAGATCTAGGTTGGATATTAGGAAAAAGTTTTTCACTAGGAAGGTGGTGAAGTGCTGGAATGGGTTACCTAGGGAAGTGGTGGAATCTCCATCTTTAGAGGCTTTTAAGCTTCGGCATGACAAAGCCCTGGCTGGGATGATATAGCTGAGGTTAGTCCTGCTTTGAGCAGGAGGTTGGACTAGATGACCTCCTGAGGTCCCTTCCAACTCTAATATTCTATGATTCTATGATCTCTACTGAAATATACCTTTAATCTGTAATGAAAAGTGAGGCAAAAGGACATGAAAACCTAGTGTAGTATTTGTTTTCAGTGAAATTTAAAGTATAATATCCTATTCATTGAGGATTCCCAAGGCACACTTCCAGTTCACTCTGAATCCACCCCTCTGCAGTGCTGCAGATACAGTATTGCAGAATACATCTCCACAGTTTGCAGCCAGCATAGATACACCTGCACACAAGAACCACAGTTCCATTGACTGCAGGGAGAGACTTGCCCTTTAATGAACTTTGAAATTTGTTATGCCCATACATAGGCCTAGACAGGCTTCACTTTTGAGTTTGGAAGGGGTTCTTCCTGTGTGCAGAGACAGCATCTATTTTCTTACCAGACTACTGCAGCCTGTGTAGAAAAGACAGATACAGTGGTTTCTCATGGACACTTAAATTCATTCTTGTTGGTATTTTTCTTAATCTAAAATAAGCCTGATAGAGAATGATTGCTCTTTTTATATATTGGAAAAAAAGAAGAATCCTCAAAGTTTATATCAATTTGTCTGTCAGAGCAAAAGACAGATGGTATGATAGTTTCCCTGTACCATTTTTTTTAATTGAATCTTAAATTATCATTTCCTTAAGAATATTAGTAGACTTTATGCAACAATGAGGCAGAACATTTTGTTTTCTTGCAAATGACCTTTAGAGAATCTCAAATATGCTATGTTCTGTTTTTAGAGTACAGTATAACTATTAGATTAGGATTTAATGAGTGAGAAATGAAATCCGTTCTCCATTGAAGTCAGTGGTAAAACTGCCATTGACTTGTTTAGAGCTAGGATTTCACACTAGGCTTCTGTAATATACAGTAATATAGGATACTACCTACAGCAGTATTACTACCTGTAGCAGAATTACCTTTTTAAATCTATTTTAATTATGTACAGACAACTTTAAAAAATTGTTTCTGGTTTACGTTCTGATGAAAGTACATAATAAATTGAGCACAATTGCTAATGCAATTAGCAAGACATTCTTGGTAGTGAACTTCAGCTGTTCTAATTAAAAGTTAAACTTGTTGGATATGAATGACTATAAGATAGAAAATCATCTGCTGGAAATATAGACGACATGAGCACTATAGTAATGTCACCCCTTAGTAACCAATGGGGAAAAGTAATTACTTTGTTCAACCTTTTTTTTTTTTCTGAGAGCACAACAAATTAAACCAACTAATCCACTTCACTGAACAGTACTTAACAAAGCTCAAAGGCTTCAATTAACCACAGTTTATTAAAAGTACTAATCTGTATTAAATGAAATCCTTCAAGAAATCATATTGAAACAATGCTTAAGTAATAACAAGCAGCAAGTCCTGATGCAGGAGCCTGCTGTGGTGGATAGCTGGAATGCACTGTATAATCAAATTCCACAAGATTTAAACAAAAACAAAAACAAAACAAAACAAAAACCATCAAAATGCCCAAGCCTTTTAAGAACCAAGTTTGTTTTCCATAGCTGAATTCTTGTACCTAGCTAGCATATTCAAAATTACATATTTTAAAAAATGTAATTAAAATCAGTATTGGAAACTCAAGTCAAAACAAGAAAGTAATTTAAAACTGCTTAAATACCCCCACTATGAATGACCTCCATCGTACTGTTTTGAAAAAGGAAGACTGATCTCTTGGGTTGTTTTTCATGTTTCTATCATATGGATATTCACTTTATTCAGAAGTTCTAATAAGCAGTGACTTGTATGATAATTCCTTTTCAGAGCCTACTGTCACATGGGAAACTTCGATTTACTTACAGTGCAAAGAGCTCCAAAGACTTTGTTTAAAGTCTAGGGCAAGAAAGATAGGCTATAAAATGAATCTTAGTTAAGCAACTGCATAACTGATTACCCATATCAACTTTTTAAAGGTTCTTTTAATTTTGATTGCTTAACTAAAGAAAAAGGACTCAAGTTGAATTTAGTTTTATATAATTTTATTAAATAACCTTAACAACAAAAACTAATAGTGTAGGATATAAGAAGGCACAAATGGTATTGGACTATGATTTGGCTAACACAAACTAGAGAATTGGTCAATACAACCATTCAGGTTCTCAGAATCAAATCACAGAACCACCATAGAAAATAACACTAATACTCAATTATTATCTTGGGAAGCTGTCTCTGTTTAGATTTTTGACTGAACCCCTCAGAATAAGGCCTTACTTGCACAAATTAGTTATCAGTTCCACTGTTGCTAACACAACAAAGGAAAAACAATCCAAAGCTGGTTCGCAAGATAATTTGGTCAGTTACTTACATGCCAGTTTACCCAGGTTTCCTTCCCAATAGATCTGTAGTAGTCAACTCTTGTTATCTATTTCCCAGTGAATGATGTTAGCCTGAGGATCTCGCTAACACTCATAATATCGAACGAACTCCAACATTTATGACAGATTGTACAGATTTAGTGCAGTTCAAAAAGCTTTATCTATATACACTTGGAACTGGAAAGGCAGTGTGAAAGCATTAATTATGGTAGGTATCTCTACAGTGTTCTGTAACCTTTTTTAACAGGGAGTAACTTGTTCTGTGTTAAGACTACTTTATAACAGTCTTGACTGGTATCTGTTAGAAAACAAAGATTCACTGTAACTCTGTGACAACCTTTAAAATGCATTCACAAGCATATACACTTCCTTACTAATTAGGTACTTAGTTTCGGAAAGTGGTCATCTGACTGATTTGGGTCATTAGGTTGTCACTCAAGAGAGAGTCTGTGTGTTACTGATCAGCAGATCTTTTGCTAAGCCATCAGCTTTCAGCTCAGTTATCAGCAGGAGTTGACACTGAAAACGTAGGTGGACCGAAGGATGGACATGACCATACGCAGTGTTGTAGCTATGTCAGTCCCAGGATGTTAAAGAGAGACACAGTAGGTGAGGTAATATCTTTTGTAGAGCGCTTCTTCAGGTCTGTGTAAGCTCGAAAGCTTATCTCTGTCACCAACAGAAGTTGGTCCAACAAAAGATTTCACTTCACTCACCTAGTCTCTCGGACATGACCATAGTCTTTTTCCTGTGGACTAGCAGGCAACCCAAATTGCTCGAAAATAGAAACAGACACTGAAGTGTGCTTATCCAACATAGATATTTGATGTCTCCAGGAGGATTCACAGGCGGCTGACCCAGGATCTTACCCTTTTCCCTTCCAGGTGTCTTTGGCTTTTGGGAAGCGATGTGCTGAAGAATATAGGCCATTTTATCCTATTTCTGCTATGTGGTCCAGCATGGTTTCTCTTTTTGAAAATTCTGGCATGAACTACTCAGATGGTGGCCTATATTTCTTCAGGTGATTCAAAATGTCCAACCAAAATGAGTGGTCCTCATACGCCATCCAGCCAGGGAACTAGACCTCTACTTTTGAATTCTTACAACTGGGACTGGGCTCTTTGTGCAACACATCTTGTCAGACAGGTTTGTATAAGACAAGTTAGACCATAACTGTCGGTACAACTCTCTTGGGACATACTTGGAACACTAACTTGTTTACTCCAGTTATCAACTTAATTCTACAAGTCACTTTCCATGGTCCTTTGCGGTATATCCCTTGGCCGACTTTGTAGTTATGTTTGCTCAAGTTGCAGTTTCTCCATCAACAGTCTGCTAGCTGCTGAAAAGTCCAGTTTATAGTTCATATAATTTCTACAAAATCCCTCCCCGTTCTTTGATGCTCTTGAAAATTGTTTTAACAATCTATTATACAGTGCAAAGTCCTAGGTCAGCCACCTGGAACAGCTGTATAAATATTCCATTTCTGGTCTCCTTGTTACAGCAACAATGGTGGAACTTTGGTATGTATGGCTAAGTTGAGTCCATGCATTATTAACCAAGCAGTTAAGTTTCTGATTATTCCACTTTGTGGTCAAGTGTCCTTACAGCCTCTTTCAGCACCGGTGTATTTCACTAACTTGACTGCATAAACATGCTTGATTGCAAACATTAGTCTTACTTCTTCACTTAAACTAAAAGAAACTAATATGAATGCAACCCCTTTCTTTCCTAACAGGATTGCCCATGAAGTAAACTTTTTTGTCAAAAGCTTATTTACTTTGCTAATAGATACATTTTAATGATATTAGATTCCATCAAGTTCCCCGTTTTACTACTGTATCTGGCACATCGTATAATATCTTAATATTTGATATTAATTTAATATGATTTTAATTCATTTACATATTCAGAACAGTTAAAAAGGAGGAAGTGGATGGGTGAGGTTCTGTGGCCTGCATTGTGCAGGAAGGCAGACTAGATGACCATAATGGTTCCTTCTGAACTTAAAGTTTATGAGGAAGTCTATTTAGCTGCACCAATGGTATTCTCTTGTGAAAGGCTGCAACAACTCTAAGTTTCCTCAGACTTGAAGAAATCTAGCTGTTAAACCTTGGGCTTAAATTCTTTTAGCCATCTATACTATCTTTTTTAAAAGGCCTTCATGCCCAGGCAATTCTTAAATAGTAATAACTCATAATTCTGGGGGCTTAGTTATTTCACTAGTAAGAATGGGGGGATTGTTCACAGTACATGTAGTTCAAGACAATTAACATTGGCTACATATTCTCTTGTGAGAGACAAAAATGTGTTTGCCTGCAGTTAATATTGGCTCAAATAACATCTGACTTTCCAAAGCATTACCTGTACAAAGAACATTGGTTAGAGGATTGGTGCTGGCTTCTACCATTGCAGGTCTTCATTTCAGGCCTCCTCATGGTAAAAAAGCCACCCACAGCTGCACATGGCACCCCCCAATCTTTAACCTCTCACAGTGCCCAGAGCCAGCCAGCAGATTCCTGAGAGGGAGCAGACTGGCTGGTGACAAGGAATGGCCATGCCACTCAGAACAGAACTTGGGACACTAGCCTGCCATCCTTGGGTGGAATCTCTGCCACTTGATACTTCCCCTCCACTGGGTTTGAATTCTCCTTTAGTCACAGTTGTGGGTGCTGGTGTCTGATGATGCAAGTTGTACCCCCTACTGTTGTAGTGTACCAACAGTGGTGAATCAAGCTTGCTGACTTTAATGTGTTATACTACAAAGGTCAATTATTCACCCGACTTGCAACCCCAGTATCTCTTTCACAGATTCATAGAATTTAAAGCTGGAAGGGACCATTAGGATTATCTAGTCTGACCACCTGCATAACACAGGCAATAAAAGTCCAACCAGTAATTCCTGTATCAAACCTCTATCTTGTGGCATGAGAGAGCTCTACTTTTTAGAAAGACATCCAATCTTGATTTAAAGAGGGAGAGTTGAGGAGGATTGGGGTAGCTGTCTAAACTACTGAAAAGAATTCAACACAGTATAGCAAGTTGTGCCACAGACTGCAGTTACATTTTTCCTGGAAACTGAAGTATTGTATTGGAACAGAGGATATGGTCTAGAAAAACCACTGAACTAGCTAAAAAGGGTCAGCAAAGTCAGAAGCCCAGTACTTCACCATGCAAATATCAGCATTTCTGTTATCACCCATTCAATATGTGTCCAGCCACTTCTGCAATATGATGTAATAACTGTGAGGTTTACAAAATGAATCATATGTCCCTCTCCCTCCAGATGGATATGATCTAGCAACAGTCTTAACTAGGACTGTTAACTTTTTCCTGTAAACTCCCAGTTTATAGTGGTCTTGCAAACCACCCAATGAGTGTGTTGACACTGTGTGACAAATTATTGTTGTCTAAGGCAGCCTCAATTTACAATACTTCTATTGATGCATCTTGGACCTCTTCAGAGTTTCCTGTAATTCACTCAAGTTTCCAGTTTACTCCTCCTACTTTGGTGCATGCCATCACCTTCATATCATGGATGTTGTGAATTATTCCATTTCAGGAGTTTACACTGATATGAGGCCATACTTTGGAGGCCTCTAGACCAACATGTTTCAACTTTGTCACCTCTAGACCAACATGTTAAGAAATAAGGAAACAAAAGTCATTTTGTAGGAATTACCTACAGGTGGTTTAATGCTTTGCATTACCCTCTCAATCTCAGTCTCAAAGAAAAATGGGAAGAATTTAGCCTTTACTATCACAACATAAACCTGGGAAGATTAATGTAAAAGATACTTCAAGTTTTTTATCCTTGTAGTTTCTTCCAGAACAAGAACTTGAACTGGTACTACTGAACTTCAGAACATTTGTTTAAGGCTACATTGGCAACACACAGTGAATGCTGGAGATCCAAATAGCCACATGCCAACCTTTCAGACATCCTCCATATCTGTCAAAAATCCTTGTGTTCTGGAATACAGTATTCAGTTCTCTCTCAAAAATTTGAAGTGTTGCTAACTTGCCTTCTGCCAAGCTTGTATATTTTGGGTGTTCTGGATGAGCTGGTATTACCAGTTAACATTAAGGAATGCATTGCAGTGGCTATTTTAGTGGCCAAAGAGGAGTTTTGAGAGAATGGAAATTTGCAATTGCATACACAGCCTGGCTTAGTGAGCTAACTGCATTAATGGAAAAAATGACTCTTTCTAATAGAAACACTAGGGGAAAATATGAGGCTGTCTGGTCACACATGCAATTATTGTATACTTTTGGAGTTTAGTATATATCAGTCCCTGATTCTCATAGGTTATGTTCTCACTTATTTATCTATTTAGTCACTTGAATAATTGATGCCTTACATGATCTCTATGGGTTCAGTGTGTTTTTTGTTTCACTTGTTCCAGGCTTTACAAATAATGAACATTGAATTTTGTTGTTTATATGGCATTTTCATTTTGTGCCTGTATTTATATATGTTTTGTTTCATTATTTGTTTATATTTTATATAAAAATAAAGTTAAGTTCTTGGCTAGCTCTTACCTCAGCCTTTTGTACCATGATAACTCGTAGCACATAGGCGCATATAGCTCTAAGACAGGAAAGCACATGTGACTATTTTGCCACAGATATTTGCAGTCTTTGGCCTCAATCTTGCAACCTGCTCCACTCAGGCAGATCCTCTGAAGTCAGTGAGCTCCTTAAAGGGCAGAGGGTCACCCATGAAGACCAGCTTGCAGGGTCTGAGCCTTATTGATAGCTTCCTATGTACATTGACGGTAGCGTAGGCTTTGTTGAGTTGTAATTCTAGTATTAATTCACAAAAGTAAAAATAAGCAAAGTCTGCCATGAGAGCTGAAAGAGGGACTTCACTAGGTTAGTCAATAGAGATCTTATTCATATCGCTATTATCATATAAAGCTGAATCCTCAAACTAAAAATAATCCAAAGGAGCAAAGAAATTAAATATATTCTCTTTTCCCTCCTCCCCCCATATATATAATTGAGTGCCCTGCTGATTTTTGAATGTTAATATATTGCATTTTATATAAATTCAGATTTCAGAATGGTACTGTTAACATAAGATATTAATGTTACTATTTTACATGAGTTTTATTTCATATCTTTTTATTGTTGGAGCTTCAACAGTTTTCCATGTTCATATCATTGGTTTAGAGGTCTCATGATCAAGATAATAGTTAATTTTTAATTCAGCACCTGTAAATTGAAACCTTCATTCTGGATCAAATGAGGATAAGTGGGAACAGTTTGTTTGTTTTTGCAGTGATTTTATTTTTATTTCTCTTGCTATGTGTTTTAATGAGTTTGTCTCCAAACTTCCTCTTCTACTTTGACCTTACTGTAAAGTTATACTCTTTATTTATTAACTCATAATCTGTCTAATCTTTGATATTCAAAGTTATTTCACTCCAGAATAAGGCCCCAATTCATGAAAGCATGCTTAACTTTAAGCATATATTTAGGTCACATTAACTTAAGCACATGCTTAATTCCAACAGAAGTGCTTTCCTGAATTGGGACCTAGCATGGAGGAACAAATGGGATATAGAGGAATGAAATCTTTTTAGCAAATATTAGCAAAAGTAACAAACGCCATTATTAAAAATACATTAAATAAAAACTGTGTGATGAGTCACACTTGCGTCACATCTTTTTTAAGGAATGGGAAAGGATGCAAAAAGGATGAATGGTTTTGAGGGTTCATGCACTCTTCTATAATGTGAAAGATATGGTATATGTAGATGTAAGCTTAAGTAAGCTACAGTACTGTGTATTTACCCATGTGAAAATTCCTTTCTTTAGGGGAACGCTGTTAAACTTATTGGATTCCAAATTTTGACCCTTTTCTTTCTAACATTCTGAAGGATCTTTTGTCAAAGTCAATGTCATTTTTAATATGTATGTGAAATAGATGGATCAATGAAGTTTTTGAAAGACAGAATTAACCAATTAATATATCATTGCCAGGAGTAACAAAGTAATAATAAACAACCCTACTTAATAAATAACTGAACATATATGCTGGATGGAAAATATTTCAGTAAGGAAACAGATTTCAGTTTCAAACTCCCAAGATGTGATTATGATTCTAACCAAGTCAGACAACAAAATATTTTACTAATATTCTCTGGCAGCAGAAAATTCCCTCCTCCCAGTTGTAAACCTCTCTTTTGGGCCTTATCCTGACAGACGTAAGCCTGAAATAGAATTCAAATCAATAAGAAAAATTACTAATCTATAAATTCATTATTAATAATCAAATGATTAATTTATGTAATGATGATTAAGCCGGGGGGGAGGTGCTTGCAAAATATATTTTTGATCTGGACATTTTCCAAGAACATCTGAATTACATAATGCCCTAGTTATTAATTTGAAAGTTGTTACCTCACAGACTGGGATCTGCTATTAGTGTGCTCAGGAATTGACACGACTCTCATTCGATAATGACAGAAAGGCTTTAATTACTATACTTATAAACATATAAAATGAGCCCCCAAACCAAAAGTCCAGTATATTTTAGCTGCAAAAGCAATTATCCTCACCAATGCAGGCAAGAGGCGGAGATGGTTTCTTAGCAGCTTCCCCCGAGAGCCTGGATCCGTGGTCTCAGAAGGCAGCTGGGCAAGATGGTAGTTCTTCTCAGTTTCTTGTCAAGAGTGATTCCTCTTCTCTTGAAGCTTGCCTGCTTGCTTATTTCCATTGCTTCTCTTTTATATTCTTCAATCCAATGTTTTTCAAAGCATTTTGCTAATTTACATGAGTAAACACAGGAATTCCAGAAAACAATACAAGAGGGAGAGACCCATATGCTTTAATTAGTGAAAAGGTGCTAGCCACCTAGATTTGTTCTTTAGCTTCAGTGTTCCGCCCTTCAAACAAAGGGATATTGGGGTTGTTTTGATTAAATTGAGCAATACCTGGGGTGGCATCCAGCCATTAGCTTTGATCATAAGGTATTTTGAGAGGTCTGGAGCCGAGGAGGTCTAGCACACCCTGCATTTAACACATTTCTGTTTACTGCATAGATGAGTTACTCCCAGAGGATAAGTTCATTAGGGAAAATGGTCCAGACAGAGAGGCAATTAATAAACAGTTATCTTAATGAAATACCAGACATACATTGAGAATAGAAAGACAGCATGGGTGTGTTGCAATGAGAAACAATCCCTCCTTTTCAAAATGGACTCCAGTCACCATTTCACATACTCTGCAATATGCACTTATTAATTTGGTAGTTTAATTTTATAAGTAGGCCCATCTTAGCTGAAATTTCACGGTCTACAAAGTATCTAAAAAGAGAAAGGCACCGATTCAGTGTAAGTTCTAATTGGGACACAGTGTCTACTTTTTACAAACACAGAATTGCTAAACTCAATAACTGTATTAAATGTGGCACTTGCATCACTAGGCAGTTAGACATGCTTCCCCCATGACAACACTGTATCTCCAAAGAATAAGAAAAGTGCATTAAAGCAGTTAGTGTGGTGTTCTGTTCTCAAAATCCAAATCAGGTTTCATCTGGATAGTGTTACAAATTACTCATCCACTCCAATGAATGTTAATGTTCATTTTCTCTATACATTTCTTAATCTATTTTAGACTAACAAATTTAATTTCTGCAGGCATAAGCTTTCGTGGGCTGTAACCCACTTCGTCAGATGTAAGGAATAGAAATCACATAGGAGGCATATATCTACATATCCAAGGGAAGTAACAACAATGGGGAAGGTGGATGAAAGCAAAATCCATTCAGTTAGAGTAGTTGAGGCCTATTCACAACCACTGATTAGGAGGTAAGAATGTGTGAACAATGAGAATTACTTCTTATAATGAGATAACCATTCCAAGTCCCTACTCAGACCCAGTTTGATTGTGTCAGGTTTGCGTATGAGTTCTAGCTCTGCAGTTTCTCGCTGAAGTCTGTTTTTGAAGTTTCTTTGTAGAAGTATGGCAACTTTCAAGTCAGCTACAGAGTGTCCTGGCAGATTGAAGTGCTCTCCGACTGGTTTATGGATGTTACCATTTTTTATGTCTGATTTGTGTCCATTTATTCTTTTGCGTAGTGACAGTCCGGTTTGTCCAATGTACATGGCGGAGGGCGTTGCTGGCACATGATGGCATATATTACATTAGTAGATGTGCAGCTGAATAAGCACCTTATGGTGTGGATGATGTTTTTAGGACCTGTGATGGTGTCACTAGAGTCAATGTGTGGGCAGAGATGGCAACGGGGTTTGTTGCAGGGATATGTTCCTGGTTATCTCATTACAAGAAGTAATTGTCACTGTTCACACATTCTCACCTCCTAATCAATGGTTGTGAATAGGCCTCAACTACTCTAACTGAATGGACTTTGCTTATACCTAACTTCTCCATTGTTGTTCCTTACCCTTGGATATGTAGATATATACTTCCTATCTGATTTCTATTCCTTACATCTGACGAAGTGGGTTACAGCCCACAAAATCTTATGCCTGCAGAAATTAAATTTGTTAGTCTTTAAAGTGCTACAGGACTCTCGTTGTTTTTGCTGTATACAGACTAACACAGCTACCCCTCTGGAACTTAATCTATTTTGTTCACAGCTAGGCAAAAATACTGTAGACACTAGCAAGAAGATATTTTTAGAGGTTGATTTTAAAAAATTATAATATCCAGAGGAATTCACTAGTGGTGCTGTTAGTTATGGCTATCTCCACAGTTCTACTCTAAATCTTACTTGTTACGCCTTTACTAGAACACTAAAAAAAAGTGCACCAGGCAGAAACTTTGTATTCAGATCTTCCCCCAAGGTGGTTTTTTTCCTTTTGCAAATTATAGATTAAAAAAATCTGATGTCATTAAAATGCATTAACTCAATTACAACCTAATTTGTCCTTTGCAAGAGAAAAGTAGCACCATAGTACCACAAACCATTCATCTAAAGTCTAGTCTATCTTCCATCTCTTCTTGCAGCATGATTAGCTGTTGTCTGTCTAAAACGTCTTCCCGTTTTTAAAGATCTCCTTCAACTTTGTTTGCTCTCATACACCTTAATTCAGAAAGCACTTGTGATTATACTTAACTTTAATTACCTGTTTAAATCCATCCCTATTGAGCAAAGTGTTTAAGCTCCATTGAAGTCAACAGGAATTAAACACATGCTGATGGACTTTGCTGAATAAGCATTTGTTTAGAGTTAAGTATATACTAGAGAGTGCTTTCCTGTATTGGTGCTGGAGTTAGGGTTTGTTCTCTCCAGGATACATCTTAAATCCACCATCTTAGTGAATATTTGTGGTTCATATATCATGGCTCATTTTGACAGTACATGACACTTTTTAGTTGTTTTCTACAAACATTCACAAGATATGTTTTTGCTCACAAGAACGTTTGTTGAAATCTGTCTTGAGCCACCATTGCAGCATTATGCTCATTTATGTTAGGTCAAGAATTGGGTAAATTTCTTAATTTTTAAACAGGCTAACTTATTCACACTAACTCTTCAAAGAAATGTCATAATCATTTTTCCTTATCATGCTTTTGTTGTATGCACTGTATAATAAAGGAGTCAAAACCTTGTGTATTTACAAAACAGAATAATAGCACTCTTTGATATATTTAAGAATGACAGCCCAGGTGATGTTTCAAATTATCCACAGCTCTGTGACCCCAGCACTAATAATCAAAATGTGGCAGGATAAAATGGAGGTTTACCAGCCTTAACTCTACTTTGTTTGAATTTGGTGTGTTAAAATAGACCTTTCACATGAATTTTATTTTTGGTTTTTGTGTGTATGAATTATATTTAAAATATTTAAAGCTATGTAAAAAGCCATTGATATTCCCTTTCCTCTTATCACAAAGGGGGAACAAAAGTAACAGATGACCCCAGCATGAATATTAGGATGACAATTTGCTGATTTCAAAAAATGTTTGGTAGCTGCTAGAACTATTTATGTATGGTTTCAGCATTTGAGAGTGAATTAAAACTACTGTGGATATTCCCTCCAGAACCATCTATTCTGTTTCATACCAATAATGTATTTTTCTTTGAAGCTTAAAGATGTGTGATTTTGTATTATTTTACAATATATCGGTTGAGTATGAACCCTGGTTATACATGATTTATTGAATCTGTAGGAGATCTATTGAATAACAATGGCTAGGCAGGTGGCAAGATTATCGTTTTGACGCCAAGCATGCTGGTGGTCTTGCTATTACCTCATTCTTCATCCCCCTTTCTCCATATTTGTCTTTTCATGCATCTCATCATAAGCCTAGACTGTGAGCTCTGTGAGATAGAAAACTGTCTTTTCTCTTATTTGTGGAGTATTTAGCAAAATGTTGCTTTGATTCTATTTGGTTTCTTAAGTGTTACTCTAATATAAGTGTCAAAGTTTTAAAAATGTTTAGCATCCAGTAGTTTTTATTGAGAACAGTGAAGAGTGTTGGGTTCTGACTACTTTAGAAATTTGGTCCTTCATATAAGTGTCTATGTGGAAACCGATCACATTTGAAAATCCAGTTTCAATTGTGGGCCATCAAGTACTTTTGCAAATCTGGTCCCAAATAAATCATAATAGTAACTATAGATTACTCTTCTCAACAGAGGCATTTTAGACAATCAGATATGTGTACGAATGGACAGTCAATAGCAAAAATGTATTTTACTACAATACTAAGCTGTTTCTAATTATATACAAATGATTATAGATAATGTTCTAGTTCTTAGGGAGTAGGAGAGATGCCAAACTTTGTAGAAGTATTTGTTTAATAAATGTAACTGATGTTCCTCTCTAAGAATCTATTTCTAAGAGCTTGTTCCAAGGAATACATTTTAGATCTGCATGCTGGATTTACAGTATTCCTTCTAAAGCAGTGGTTTTCAACTTTTTTCATTTGTGGACTCCTAAAAATTTTCAAATGGAGGTTCGGACACCTTTTGAAATATTAGACATACTCTGCAGGCCCTCAGGGTTCCATGGACCACAGTTTGAAAACCACCGTTCTATGGTAACAGCAACCTTTCATGAACCCCTTAAAGATAGTGTGCAGGCCCCCAGGGGTCTGCAGACCACAGGTTGAAAATCACTGTTCTAAAGGATATTTTTGAAGGATAACCCTGCAACAGGCACTTTTGGAGGAACAGTGAAAAATAGATTGTTCTGACAAAAAAATATAAAAATTCACTGGACATATGTCCATCATCATAGAGCTTCAGATTTTTCTCATGGTAACCATTTTCTATCACTTAATATCATACAAGCCAGTAACTGGGGATGAACGTAGGAATTGGCACATTATTATTTATTTGCATAATACCATAAATGTGTAATGAAAGTAGGCATTCAAGTAGCTTGATTCATTTCCAGGCCTACCCAAAATAGAGAATGATTGAAATTGCAAAAGAAAAGGTGTCCATTGTGGCTGTAAAAGCCATTGACTTGGCGGAGGTGGCTGTGGAATAGCACCACTCCACCAGAAGCATGCTGACTTTGAAGCATTCATGCCAGCAGATTGTCTCCTGCGGCAGTGCCAGGAGTGCACTGAAGAGTGATGTTCACAATTTCTTTTTGAACATGTCAATGGCAGTTCAAGGAAGGTGCAAGCATGAAGGGGATGAGGGATGAGGTCATGTCTCCCCTGCCCTTTTGGAGCATATTGCACCTTTGTATTCTCCCCCATCCTTGTACACGTACTGCACAAGGGCTAGGTTAGTGGCTGCCTCCTCCATGTGTGCTCAGCAGGCTGAAAGCCTCTCCTGCCCAACCCAGTTGTAAACCTGCTCAGAGGCAGCCATAGTCTGGGTTGAAATATCTATTTCTGACTTAGTTTGTTGAGAAACTTCCTAGTTCTGCCATGTGATTTTAGCATTGTCTTCCTAATTTTCCCTAACTCTAAGACAGCATCTTATAGTACTGTATGCTTTTAGTAGTATCCTATATATTGTTCACCTAGCCTTTTTAGCATGAATATTTTTGCTAATATAATTCATTTGCCAAGGATTTTTGTTGCAAATGTCACTCAGATAAAAGGTCATTTTCAGTTGCTTATTGAATACCATTACTACAGTTAAGTTCTGTAACAGGAAATTATATTTGAGAAGAGAATGTTTGGAGATGCAGTCCAAATTCTACCCTTAGTTATTCATGTGCAACCCCCATCATAGTCAGCTAAAATGAAATCAGTGAGGGTTGTATTCATGTAACTTGGGCCATGTTGCTTTAAAATGTGCTGCCTCAGACTTTATGCGTAAAGAAGCTGAAGAATTTGACTGTTAGGATATTTCTTCAGGGAAAAATCACTTAATTTCTGTTATTTCCTAGCAAAAGCATTATTGAAATAGGAATGGGGGTTAGAAAAGAGGACATAAAACAGTTGTGTTCTTGTAGGGTGAAATTCATTTGTCCACAGGGTCTTTGCAATTTAAACTCTGCATTGCCTCTAATAGACTTGGAGGTTTAAATAGTGTGGTCAGCAAGGGGGCCTTCCCCCTCTGTGCGCTGCATCTGTACCAACTCTAAATAAGCTGGAACAAAGATAATTGCAGGAGATGCACTTGAGTGGGTTGCTGCGTTATCTTTTAAGCAATTCCCATTGTTCAGATTTACCACATGGAATGGTGTACTAAGGGGCTGTTGTAACCTGTCAGTGGTTAGAGAGGCTGCAGAAGAGTGCAGAGGTGTATTCCATCTCCCTTGACCACTGCAGAGTTCCCTGCACAGAACCTAATGAACAGGGCTTTGCACAACTGAATCTCATACTCAGTAAAATTATTTTAAACAGGAGATCTACTTGTATCTCAGGGCAAGGTTGTCACAGATAAAGGGCATTTCTTTAAACTAAAAATTTGAGAAGATAAGTACCATACATTTTACCTTACAGTTTTTCAGACCAGTAAGAGCTGGGAGAGTAGCTTTGTGCCTAAATTGAATGCTTTTTAATAATCCAGTATTTGCATACTCAGTTATCCGGTATCCAACCCCACTGCTGTGAGTGCTGTTGTTCATCCGTCCCCTCTAGAGGTCCAATAATGTGCTGTGAGTACTGTGATTTTGTGCTTGAAGTCCTAGACTTTACAGACTAACCCTTGATGTGTTCCCCAAAACACTCATGTACTTGGTAAAACGAAGAATTCTTTTATTGGGACTGCCAGAAGGAAAGGGCACAGTTGCTTTAATTGTTACAACAAAAGCTAAACCAGCAGTTCCTAACCCTCCTCCCACTCAGGCACTACTGCACACGAGTCTTGTTGGGACCCATCAGCACTGGCCTGCTAGGCTCTGCCCAGTGGTTTCCTGGTGCAGCTAATGCTGGCCCCCTGCCAGTAACAAGTTGTGTCTGTGCCTGGCTCTCAGCTTGCCCATCCCAGCTCCCAGACTGCAGCCAGATAATCCTGTTCTCATTCAGCCTTGGGTGCCTCCACAGGACTGGTCCCGTTTGACTACACTTGGCGAAAATTCAAAATTTTGGGCTTGCGAGAAATTTCACTATTTGGAATTTGGTTTCAAATTCGAAGAAAGGCAAAATCTTCAAAACTTCTCATGACCAAGAAATCTTGAAACATTTTCATTTCAGAAAAACTGATGTGGAGTTTCCAAAACTCCCCAGGCCTGGCAGCCTCTGAGTCAATGAAACTGACATTCTAGTGACATAAGGCTCTCTCCTGGTCAACCTCAGGTTTCCATTGCAAGCCTCAGCTTCATTGCCTGTGAGCACACCCCATTTCTGTAGTAAGCACCCCCTCAGTAATGGACACTTAACACCCAGACACAGCTGTACATTTTATAATATGGATTAAGAAAATTCCAATAAATGGTCATTCTGCTTTGAGGTGGTTGATAAAAAGCCTTTTTAAAAAATAAAAAATGTATGAGTCTTGTTTTAAAAAAAGGGAAAATGAGAGGGGAAAAGATGTCATATTTCTGGGATTATCAACTTGGAGAGAGCTGTTTTGATTTCTCATGAGTTTGTTAGTCATAGCTTGGTATGTAGAATATTTGAGCATTTGATTGGCAAACTCACTTTCTGCAATACCTTTCTGTAGTTTCCTTTCATTATAGAAATCTCTCTGTTGCTATTTCTGTACTGAAGGCCCATTAATGTGCCCAGTCACACATTAAGGCAAAAATGAGTGACTCTGGCAGGCAATCCAAATCTGTATCTAATAACCTTGAATAGCCTGAGTAATGTCAAATTAGTCCTGCATATCACACAGCAAACTTATGGGGATGGCTTTGTTTTCTAGTTAGCATTCTGGCCACATCATTAAAGTCCTCTTTGAAAATGAAGAAAAATGAATATGAAACAAAAATATTTCCATAATGTTTAATCTTAATATTTTATTCCTTCATTGTACTAGATGGTAATGTAGATATTTTTTCACTTATACTGCTTGAAATATGTGCTTGTAACTTGCTCCCTATTAGTAATATGAATTGGATTTGTTCTCTTATACCTAGGGCCCTACCAAATTCATGGCCATGAAAAACATGTCATGGACCATGAAATCTGATCTCCCCCATGAAATCTAGCTATTGGAGGGGGAGGGACAGGGCTGGGGGCTCCCCAGCCGGGGCTCCTACCATACCCTGGCTCCAGCTGCTAGTCCCGGCCAGGCTGGGGAGGGACAGGAGTCTCTCTTCCCCTACACAGCCATTCTCGGGGCGGGATCAAACCCATCTCCAGGTCCTCCCCTAGCTGCAGAGAGCTGCCTGATAGCGGCCATGCAAGGAAAGAGCAAGTCCTGTTCCTCCCCGGGTTGGCCAGGACTATCAGGTTGGAGTCTCTTTGTAAGCCCTTGGAGTCCCAAGTGTATTGCTTGTAGTCGGAGAATTCAAAGGATCATCCTTTGCATTTGAAACTGCAAGCACAAGTTAGGCAAACAGAATGTGATTATTAGAGGTATAATATCCACTAGTTTCCAGATCACTTGGTGTGAGTACAGTGAAACTATTGGGTTTGAATTGCAGATATTTTGAGGTTTATCTTCAGTTTCAGCTTTGAGCAAATTTCCAAGGGAAAGTAGAATTAACAATTATCCCACATCATGTGGGATAATATCAGCAGACCACAGAACACCAGGGCTGTCTTTGCGATCATCAGGCTGAATTGTCAGGAAAAAAGGTTTTTCTACTCCTTCTGCCACTTGAAGTCATTACTGAAAGTGCTTTGTGTGTAGCATGGCCATCTGCTGCTTCTGCTTGTTGCCTGCAACCAGTTACTCTTTTCTCACTGTGTCTACAGCCCGTCTCCATGCACAGTAAAGGGTCAACAGCAACAGCTGCAGACAATGTTGGGAGAAGGCAGCATCAGACTTGCCCTTGCTTTGGTGAATTTGGAGGTCATTTTGAGAGGATAGACTCAGAATGATATACCCAGACCTGGGAGTAGACCTAGCAGCCTGGGGAGAGAATGGAAGGAAGCAAACCTCAGGTGAAAGAAAGGCTGGAGCTTACCACATGAGGGAAGGATAGGTTCCCATGGGCGAAGAGTGGGGGGAGGCAGTGCTGCCATCCTTCATGAGCTCCTTGCAAATAACACAATTTTAGCAATTGCTGGAGGCAATCATTCCAGCACTGGAAACTCCAGCCTTCACAGGATTTTCAACCCTGCCTGGGGAAAACCCTTTTCTGATTGGCTGCCTTCCCCACTTCCTAGGAGGCACATGGAGCTTTCCCCCTCCCGGACCAAAAAGCTCCTTTGATTCCTGAAGAGAGGACGGAGGAGGAGCAGTGTTACCATTTTAATAAGAGGTGGGAGGAGAGAACAGAAGGGCCAATCAGATCAGGGTGCCTCATCTCCTTCTTTTCCTATTCCTTCCTGTGAGAACTCAGTCAGCTCCTTCTGCACCGTTTCTCTTCCCACTCCATCCCTGCAACACCTAGTTTGGGAAACGGGGAGAACTCCATATCTGCAGGAGAAACAGAAGTGCACTGCCTGGCAAGGGCAGATGGGTGAGGGGGGGAGGCAGAAAATTAATTGCAGGGCTGGACAATAGGCAGATGTGGGGCACAGAATTAATTAATTTGAATATTTGGGTTTGTAGAAAAAGATGGTAGCTCAGTATCATCAGGCCACATTTTATACAAATCTGTCATTTTATTTTAATTCTGACAAGCTTTTCTGCAGAAGGGGACATATTTCCTACACACGTCTTTGTCCACATGCATGCACCACACAATTGTCGTGGTAATCAATAATGTCTGATCAGAATTAGAAACACAGAAAGGTGTGTGGGATTTGGATTAAAATGAATCAATTGGCTGACTTTGTAGTGGCTGTACATAATTGCAATTATCAGTCAAGAAATTCTTGAAGTGGTTCTTAACCTTTCCAAACTACTGTACCCCTGAAGCCTGAGTCCCACCCCCACGAGGCTGAGGCATGTAACTTAGTTTCATGGCGCCCCTGTGGCTCCAGGCAATTACCTTTCTTGCCACCCCCCAATACCAGCTCTGCACTTGCGACCCCTCTAAAACTCCAGGTTAAGAAACATTGCCATAGACTTTAAGGTCAGAAGGAACCATCATGATAATCTAGTCTGACCTCTTGCACGTTGCAGGCCACAGAATCTCACCCACCCACTCCTGTAATAGAGTACAGGAGTAATACACAGGAGTAATAGACCCCTAACCTCTGGCTGAGTTACTGAAGTCCTCAAATCATGGTTTAAAGACTTCAAGTTACAGAGAATCCACCATTCACACTCGTTTAAACCTGCAAGTGGCCCGTGCCCCATGCTGCAGAGGAAGGCGAATAACCCCTAGAATCTCTGCCAGTCTGACCCAGGGGAAATTCCTTCCCCAGCCCAGATATGGCAATCAGTTAGACCCTGAGCACATGGGCAAGACCCACCAGGAGGTACCTGGGAATGAATTCTCTGTAGTAACTCAGTGCCCTACCCATCTAGTGTCCCGTCTCCAGCTGTTGAGGATTTTTGCTACTCGCAGTCACCAATGGGCCACATGCCATCGTTTGCAGTCCCATCATACCATCCCCTCCATAAACTTACCAAGATCAGTCTTGAAGCCAGTTAGGTTTTTTGCCTTCACTGCTCAGAATATTTTAGACCATAGCTTCTTTAAACAGGATTATTTATTTATTTAGTGCTCCTTGGAAACTCAGGAAAATACTGAAGTATATCACTGGAAGTAGAGAGAATCAAGTATTAAAAGTCTATTGGACAAATTGTTCCCTCCATGTGGCAAGACCCACAGGAAGGAGTTAGGGGAAAGAAATATTGTGAGATTTCTTTGCATTTCCTCTACTTCATTCTATCAGCTGTTCGCCACAGACACTGAGCTGCTGGTCTGCCCCCAAATCCCACTGATCCTGTTGTAGGGGGAGTGTCCATGGGAAGCCAGGTCTCTGCACCAGCTCTGGGACCTTGGTGCATGCCTGCCAGCCCCCCACCCATTTCTATCACTCACACTTGGAGTAGGTCTCATAGGGTATGTCTACACTGCAGTTAAACATTCACGGCTGCTGTGTGTCAGCTGACTCTGGCTCTCGGGCTAAGGAGTTGTTTAGTTGTGGTGTACACATTTGGGCTTCAGCTAGAGCCTGGGCTCTGTGACCCCAGAAGAGGGGAGGGTCCCAGAGTCTGGGACCCAAACCTCTGCACCACAGTTAAACAGCTTCTTAGCCCAATCCTCACAAGCCTGAGTCAGCTGACGGGACGCCAGCCCTGGGTTTTTAGTTGCAGTGTAGACTTTTCTGTAAAATGGGGCTAATAATACTAATACCATATTTTATGCCCTCCTATTATATGCTGAATACAATTTGATTTTCATGACAATTGAAGATGGTTCTTGGAACAACTCCGATGATAAAGTTTTCTTGCTGTGAAACAAAAAAGGAACAGAGAGTATAGAAAACAAGCTACAGTAAGTAAAGGTTTAATGTCATAGCCTCTATAGTACTGCCAGTAATAAATGTCCAGTAAAAGTCCAAAGAACATTGTAATGGTTGTTTTGGGGCAGACTAATGTTCCAGTGAGTAAAGTATCCTGTCTCCAACAATGGCCAATGCCCAATGTTTCAGGGAAGATGTAAACACATCATAGTGCACTTAATTGTGCAATGGGGAAAGAGAAATTTATCCTGACCACAACTAGTGATAAGATTATTCTCTGAAGCACCTGAATTGCTATCCCTTGTAATTTGCCTGAGCTAGCCTAACTGCAAATGCTGTTCTTATTCATGCTGAGTGGGGTTTTCAAAAGCAATCTAGGGAATGTCTATAGTGCAATGTTACCACGGTGTTCGAACTCACATTTAAGCTTAGCCTTCCTTCCAGCTATACAGAAATTGTGCTAACACAGGGTCACAAAACCCATGAGAGTGGTGGGTCTGAGCCTGAGTCAAGACAGAACCCCAGGACTCCAGCCCTATTGCTTTGCAGTTTAGACACACCCCACTTGTAAATATCTAACCCATTTTTAAAACATGCTAAGTTATATACTTCAGAAGTATTCTGGTGTCTGTCCAGCTGCTTTAACCCACTGTAGAGCAGACAAAAAGCTTATTTCAGTATAGCTTCTGTCCTGCTGAAGGTCTTTGTTACCATCGCCCAGGGGAGATTAGTGAGGTTGTGACACTGTGAGCTAAGGCTGTCTCCCCATTGGTTTTACCAGCAAAGCTGAATTTACCAGAGATTATCCTCCTTAATAGAGTTACTTATGGGTTCCTTGTTAATTATTTGAGCTATTCTGAACTTCCAACTCTTAGATCAGCAGTTAAACATCATTGGTACATAGTATGTTACCTTCTCATGGAGCTTTCTGCCCTGAGAGAGTTCTGCTGCTGACTCTTTTTTTAATAATCATTAGCAATTCCTCATGAGAGATGATAATATTCACTCATTACTAACTACTGTTCCTGATTTTAGGAGTCCCAATTTTAAGTCATTACCAATTAACTGGATCTTAAATGTTAATAGCATTTATGCTGTAGTTTTCTAAATGAGCAGTATCAGCCTTTTTAAAAGCACGGAGCAGGAGAATACAGTGCTATTCCATTGTGCAATTTACACAATATAAAACAAAGAAAATAGCCCTTTCTGCAGTAAATGTATGGACTATTCTCTTTATTACTACTCATAGGATAGGAACAGCTACAGTATTGGTAGTTTATTGCCTCATAATGTGATAACGTTAAAATATCTCCGTGTGAGCTCCCACAGACAGAGCTTTAGTTCTCTGTGGAATCTGTGTCATTTGCAGACCCTTTCCAATTAAATATCTCATGAAAAATCCACCACAATATCACAGGTTGGCACCAGGAGTAGTTAATGCATATTGTAGTTTATACTGATGATTTATTATTTTTGTCATACTCATAGGTGTGATAATGCACCCAGGACCAGATTTAGGGGCAGGTTTGGAGGTCACCGGCTCAAGGGGCTGTTTTTGTTGTGAGCGACAAAAGGGAAAATAGAATGTTTGATGTAAAATGTTTCACATGTTCTGTATATTATGGATTCATTTTTCACGAACCTCCTAGAATATTCTGGACTTTTATAGAAGTTGCCCTGTATGTAATTTATGAGTGACAGCTCAGAGTGCTCATGCTGGGAGTGAATTTACATGCTGAAGACTATATGAGCAGGCCAGGGCTGGCTATTCAGGCAGTAAAGCGGTGTAAAAAGCACCTCCAGGCTAGAGAGTGAAGGGCATATTTCGCTATTCAACAGTCCAGATTGTACTCTGCTGAATGTTGCTTGAAAATGCCATTGGCCAGTTTTTGGAGCTCGCTGACACTGCGCTTCAGTTCAAAAGAGCAAAGGCGAAAAAGGAAAGCTTTTAGAACTGAAGGACGAGGGTTAACATTCTAAGAGTGTCATCTACTGGAACACTATTTCGTACTTGGCCACCCAATCTTGGTGCACAGTTCAATTTCTTGATGTTAGTACAGTTCTTCTTAAAATTAAAATGTTTCTATAAGCTTAGAGGAAATAAAATTTTTATTTGCTTATATATAGCATGAAAAAATACAGATTTACAGACCGTAGCATGCACATTTATTGTTTGATATGACAGGGATAAATCGTGCATGCAAATCATGCATCAAAATTGTGAAATGGGCTACAAATGCAATAAAAAAATAAGGTATTCAAAAGTTTAACAAATGGTGGGGAGGCATCGAAGACACTCCTCACCTTTTGTACCATTTGGTGTAGGTCCGGCCCTATATGCAGTTCCCAAAACAGAAAGAAAATATAACCAGCAAACTTTAAAACATGATTAGCCACATGAAATCAACAGGACTACATGTGCGTAAAGTGCTTTGCTGGACCTGGACCTAAATTAGATATGGTGAAAGAAAACAATGTAGAGTGGATGAGGAGGGAAAACAGAATAAGTCTGTGGTGAATGCAGCCCTGGGCACTGAGGTCAAAAGGACCCCAATGAAAGTTTGCAGCTTGATCTTTCAGTGTCTTGATGAGTACTTTGACTGCGATCCAGCAAAGTACTGAAGCACATGTGTATTCCGCTAGGGCGGAGTGTTTGTATCTTATAGATCTCGGCAGCGGGAAGGAACAACTGGACAAATAATATCCGAGCAGCAATTTATTTATACTTGAGGTAGAGAGTTAAGATAAAGATTACAGATCAGCTTCCCAACACACTCTACACATGAGCAATATCAATATTACCCAAGCCGTTAAAAGTATGAAGAGAGCACTATCTGCCAGAAAAATAGATAGAAACATTTGACAAATAGGAATAAACATTCTACAAAAGAGGGAAGTGTCCACAAGTGGAATTGTTATTATCTGAACCACGACAACATTTAGCAATTAAGAGAGCAAGAAACAGGCCTGCCAAAAGTACACCTACTGCGATGAGTACCTGGGGGCCCATTACCTTTGTTAGTGTTAGTGATGTAAACCAAAGGGCTGTATGGGTAGTGGGAACCACCCTCCCAAGGCAACTAAAGTACCCCACCGAGCAGTGCCTGGAAACTCATGAAGAGAAAGAATGATAATATTTGCTAAAGAGCCAAATCATTGCAGACCAAGCTATTAAGAAAGCACAAATGGTGCCTACTACACGGATTGCAAGAGGGCCTAGCTGTATAGCAATAACAGGCCATAAAGGATCGGGGCTATGCCTCACAGCAGGGGGACCCCTTAGGTGTCCCAAGCGAGGAAGAGGGCGCTTACCCATACGAAGGCGAGGAGACCCATTTTTCACCCTATGAAGCGAGTGGCAACCAAGGAACCGATCTGCCCGAGGCATCCGCTAGCACCTCAATGGATCCACGGAGAGTCTCAGACAGGGAGGAGCTCTAGGGTCCTATTATACCTCTGCCAGTGAGTGACGTATATCTCAATCCACATGGAGATTGGGCCTTAATCTTGTTTTTCATTAATCTATTGGTTAATAGCTAGGGGTTTTTTGCAATAAGGTGACGTTAGTTGTTTATTACTAAAACTACCACTTTTTATTGCTGAGATTAATAATTTTATTGCTGAAACTACTACTTTTCTGCTAAAGCCGCTGACTCCAGGGTCAGCTGACTTCTATATTCATCTCAAGGGTATTTCCAGACCTGGGGATGGTTCCTCTTATCCCTTAGGGGCTTTCCAGACAAATCTGGTTCTTGAGAGGCCTAACTCTTGCTGAAAGCCTGCGTATTATTTCTAGGGCCTTGCTCTTGCCCTTACAACATGTTTCATTTCAAAGTTAAGTATGGACACTTATACAGTTATCCAAACCATCCGATGTCTGTCTTGTCCCTCTCACTATTTTGTGCCATTCTTTTCCCTTTTTCCTCTCAGCCAAATCAAATCCCTCTCTTTAACCCCCAAATCATCTTACTATTCTTCTGATTCCTAAACCTCACTCTTTAAATCCCAATAGACTCTTCATTCATCAGCTGTTTTCCTGACATGGGCCCCTTGTTCTCCATAGGCCCTCATCTCTATTGATATCACACTGAAAAGATCTCTCAAGGTTTCACACTCCCTGTTTCACTCTAGCTAGCTTCTCTGTTCAGATTTCATATGCAGTACAGATTCCCCTGGTCACAGTAACCCCAGAATATAGTGCTCGCTTCATCCATGGGAAGCCTCAGGATACTGTAATACTTTGTGAGAAATCTTAGGTATCTCCCAGGCTTCCACAGTAAGACACCAGTAAGTTCAGTAAGTTTAGAAGGTCTATCTGTGGATTAGAAGTGTGTGCATCTGTGTGGAGGGAAAGAAACTCACCCAAACTTTAAAAAACCTAAATAAAAAGTTTAAATTTGGGTTGAGGCTTGGACTCATTCTTATTTATTTCTCAAACCTGGTCACCACTACTAAGTGTATAATTGCTTTCTTTCTCAAATATTCAAATGTACAGTGATGGTTTATAAACTTCGCCTTCTGTCTCAGTGCCAGGCAATTCCAATCATGATTTGTTTCCCAAATTTGTAGTCACCCTATGACGCTGGCTGGATTAGGGGACCGTTTATGGTATTATTTAACATCAATATTTCAAAATTACAGTAATTCATATGAGATCTGTTATGTCAGGTACCGTTAGAAAGGTTATAATTTGCTAAGGATGAGGATATTGTTTATGTGCAGGTGTCATAGTTGTATTGGAAGTTATGGATATGTTTGATGTATCTGTATTTCAACTTGTGCTGTGTTTATGGGCAACTCCCAGACAGGATGGCAGCAGCAATAAGCTGCTTAATGGCCATTAAGGAAACTCACAGGTACAATGGGCTCGGGGAGAGAAGCTGGGGCTACACCTGATGAGTCACCAGGATTTACTCATGTGACCCTGGGCTCCATCTTATTCCTGTACATTTCCACAAGCAGCATGGCAAAGGCCCAGGGACATTAAAGGCAGCTGCACTACATCCATTTTGTTTTCAGTCTTTAGTCAGTCTTTAGTCTTCACCTTCCTCTGGATCTACTCATCTACAACTGAAGCTGTGAAACAAAGGACTGAGGCCTATCCAGGTACTGGATGTACACCAGAAGGACTATACAAGCCTGCAAACTTCACAATTCTACTGAAAACCTGATATACATGGGCTTGCAAATCATTTGTATGTATCTGATTGCTTTAGTCATTTAACATTTCTTTTATAGTTTGTTTCTTTCCTTTTATAATAAACCTTTAGTTTTAGATACTAAATGATTAGCTGGCAGCGTGGTATTTTGGGCATGATCCAAACTTACATTGCTCTGGTAATGTGGCTGAGCCTTTGGGGTCAGGAAGAACCTTTTTGGTAAAGAGCATAGAGTTTTAAATAACTTATCTCTTTACTGAACCTAGTCACTGATTGAGACCAGAGACTGAAATACAGTAAAGGGGGCTGTGTATATTTTTGTTTGTTTTAGTTTCTTGATAACTAGTGTGGGGAATCAGAAGCACTGTTTGTGTCTGGTTGGAAAGTCTGATGTCACCCACCAGTTCTGGGAGAATCTGCTCCCCTTTTGCAGCCTGCCCTGACCTTGGCATTTTCAGGCACAGACGGGTCACACACCCAAGCAAATATATGTCACTGACTTTTAACTAACAAGCATACTGCAGTTGCCTCTGTTTTTGAAATTCAAACATTTAAGTTTATGACTTTCTGGAATGATAAATTCATGATAGTTTATCAAGAAACAGTTGCAAAAGTTAGATTCCTTGGATAAATGCCATTGTTGATTAATTGTAATATATTTACATTGTATATAGATTCTTAGCTGTTGCCCAGTAAACACTTTTGTTTCATTCTTTAGAGATTAACGATATCTCTTGTGTGGTCAGGTTCTTTCCAGTTTATTACACTGTTTCTTTTGAAGGATTTACTTTCCTGAGTTGAACTTCAGAACTCTGAACACCTTATTACACTTCACAAGCCTTCTTTCTGAAAATAAAATACAATAAAAAAAAAGAGCCTGTCAGGGCTTGTGCCAGTTAAATCCAAGCTTTCAGGGGATTTGTTTTTCTTTTGGCGTCAGATTAGATGTTCAAATCAAGCAGTGTTTTTGGGCTGCGGATGAATGTCTATAGAACTCTTAATGAGGCTAATCCCTAAGCAGCACATTCCAAGTAGCTAATGGGCGCAAGTTCATTGCTTACTTCAACATCTCTTGGGTCGGAATGGAGTGAATGCCTTGCTTAGTGGGCCGTCATGTGTGCGTTATTAGCAGAATGACCATCAGCAGTGAAATGCAGACAACACAATATGCTCTGGGACTGCCTTAGACACCACCCAAGTTTGATGCACAGGTAAAATAGATTATATATATATATGTATATATATATTATGTATATGTAAATAAAATAATCAGCCTTTGATCTGGGTTTTTTTTACTTTTTATAAGAGAGTAATATTGAGTCCAGGGGACTAAACTAAGAGCAAACTAAGTCTGAGGATGAAAGATAATTTATTAATTGAATCCATTGGATTAATTTAGCACTAATTAGCACCGAGAGACCATGTTTGTGGTATAATGAAAAGCAAAGACAGGCTGTATCATTTGCTATTTTCTTAATTCATATAGCACATAATAATTCATGTTAAATTTATGACTATTCATATCTGACTTGAATGACAATATTAATAAAAGTAAAGTTCCTCTAGTCTCTTATCTCTGCCTTTGACTCTACAGTGAAGACTGTGTTCCAAGTAATTTTATTATCCCTTTCATTTCTGAGAATGAATTAATATTATTTTTCATTGCAAACTATCTGTATCTCAGTAAGTTCTTGATTCAGTGCAGTAGAATTGGATGCTTTATTTTGGGGGTGGAAAGTGACAGGAATTCTCAAAAGATTAAACCATAATATAATACCATAATTGGTATTGTGCCTGTGACAGGCAGGGTAATAGACCTTTTAAGACCTAATAAGTAGAAAGCTTCCCTCTGCTGGAATGAAAACAAGCTTTTATTTTAATTTGCTTTTCTAGCAATGTTCAAGACATTCTTTGTTTTTGAATGTAAAACAGGCATGGAAACTCAAGGACATATTATATTTAACATATCTGATTTTTCTCTTTGTCTTCAAAATCTCAATTGAAGTTAAGAGTAGTTAAGAATATTATGATTTCTTGTACATAAAAATTGCCTACTAATGAAACTTTTTTGAAATGTGTGAATTCCCTTATTAAATTCTCTTATTAAAAAAACAGACATCAAGAATGTATTGTTCTATGAAGTTTCTTTTGTTACAGTTTCTATTTGATTTTGTTGTTGTATAAATAATTCAGTTCCGGAACTATCTTTAAAGAAAGTGATTTAGGCATATTTTTAATGAGTGAATTCTCCAAAGTCTGCTGCAAATTGTTTTTGTGGATTTACATAAAACTTCAGAAGTGTATTAAGAACACAGAGTTCTAGGGACCCCTGCCATGTCACTGAGATAGAACTTTGTGATGGTGTTTTGTACTAGGAAATGATTTAAGAAATCATCCAGAAACGTGGCAAACAACAGCTATTTTATGCTTTCCGGAAAAGACAATAGTCATGCCAGGCAGTTACTTAAATGCTAAAATAAAGAAGTAAATACACTTAGCATAGCTGACAGAATTTTCCTTATTTTGAGAAATGTTAACATGTATTACAGAGAAGTGATTCATTAATCTGCTGTTGCTTATACTGGAAAATCCTTTCCTAAGGCAATAGTACAAAGTGATACCTGTAACTGTAATGTTTTAGTAAAACAAAACTATGTTCTGCCCCAAAATTTTGAAGTTCCTCTCTTCATTTCCCCCCTGTAGTATATGTTTGTGACTTCAATGGCTACAAGTCTTCACTGTAGGTAAATATTCAATTGAAGTCTAAAAAACCCTCATTTTTAAACTCATTAAAAGCCTAGCTGGCTAATAAAGAGATGGCTCATTACGTGTGAAAAGTCAATTAAATTACTAAACTGAAAATTAGCCAATTTAATATTGACTTACAGGATAGTATGGCATGCAAAAATATGGTTCTTATGCATTTTACATACTTATTTTGATTGTGTTCCAGAGCCTTGCAAGTATTTGCCAGAATTAATAACAGAGAAAGAGAATGAAGTCTGTTTTGAAAATTACACACTTTTCTTGGACTTCAAGGATCTCTCTTATATTCTTTCTCTGTATATTTAATATACATATCTTCCCCAAATACTGAGTAAAATTTGTAACTCCCTCAACTAAATAAAGTCAGTGATTAAGATCAAAGAATCAATTCCTAGTGAAAAATACAGAGAATATTTTTATTTAAATTCAGTACTAAGTAATAGATGTAATTATGAATTTAGCTGAGGTCATTTTATAGCACTGCAGAGATGTAACATTGTTTTTAAAGTCTGCACATGTGAAAATTCACATGCCCTAAAGGATTTTTTCTGATTAAGCTGATTTGCACATATCCAAGAAACGTGGGCCACAGGGATGAAAAATAAGTTGCAGATTTTCTATGGTGCAAGACAGTTGATAGTAAGTGGAATATCAACCAGTGATGTCTTCTCTTCTCTTCTCTTCTCTTCTCTATGTCACACTTCATTTCCTAGAGGCACATTTTCTTTTTTCCCCACTCTTATATAGTCATTATCACATTGCTTAAATTTCTCTGAAACTCACTTCAAGTTCCTTAAACCTCTCCCACTAGGTATACTATTTTATATATATTATTATTATTCATATATATTATTTCATATTTATATCACTATATATATTTATATCATATATTATTATTTCACTATATCATTATTCATTGCTATCATCATCTGTTTATGATTAGTATTAACGATATCCCTGTTTGTAGTATAATTGTAAAAAGATCTTTTTATCCTTTGCATATGCTGTATAAGATTTACCGGTTTGTGCTGAATACTCTGAGATTTTCCTTCAATCAACTCTGAATATTAAATGCAAATAATCAAATTCTATCTGCTGGAATCCTTTGGGTAATTTTCCAGGACTCTCACTGACATGATCCAACAAGAACTACCCAGATAATAAAAAGGAGTTAAAAAACTCTGAAGATTATTTTCTCTTCTTTCATTCAAAAAACAAACCAAGCACCACACCTCTTATCTGGAAATAAGATAATTCCGAGAGAGAACATTCGGAATTACTGAATACATTTGTGGCTAGAGACTTATATAGTGTAAAGCAGCACAGCTTCATCAAATTTGATGGAGCTACATCAGTTTACACCAGTTAAGGATCTGTCCCTTTATATTTCAAAGCTTTCCTTGTTTCACATGTCTCCCTTCCTGCTGCTTATATGCTCTTTTCTCCAAGGCACTTTAATTGGCATTATGATCTGCTGTTCAACTGCAGTTTGAGAAAACAGTGTTTCTACAAAATATTGCAGTAGATTAATAGTGGATTGTCATTAATTTATATTTTAGTCTCTTTTTTAATGTCTAAAACTTGCACTATACCTCAAACTTAGCCATAGTAGTTAAAGGAACAGAGTACTTAAAAAGGTGTTTATAAACTGAGGACAGGTGTGTTTTTTTTCCTACTACCTAGAAAATTTTGATCAATTATTTGTTTTAATTCATTTTGCTTTAATGATTGCTGTCATATGAATGCAGACACTGGTATAAAAATTATCTGGCCAATAACATGATAATATTATAAATACAATATATTGAACCTTTTGTTGCTATGCTCTTGGAATGCACCCAAATTCTGACGGAAAACGTTTACGTGATATAGCATATTCGCATGGTCAATAATTAGATTCTCTCCATGTTTGAGTTCTCCTCATTTATGCTTGCAATTGTATTTAATAAGCAAATAAAGCTTACAGGATTTTACCCTCTTTTTTTCAGGCTCAGAAATCATGGATAGAGAGAGCATTTTACAAGAGAGAATGTGTTCATATCATACCCAGCACCAAAGACCCCCATAGGTAATTGTATTGTCATATGCTACATATTGTATTGTATTGCTACATACTATGAAAATGAAACTATAATTACAGGAAAATGACTGTATAGATAATAATTTTTTGCAAATCTCTGAATATGCTGGTCAAAGATTGGTTTATATTTTGGAACCCTCAGAGAGAGAGATGTCTATGAGGCATGACACTAATACTTTACCCCAGAAAGTGTCAATTGAAAAAAACCAACTTCAATTTATATCAGTGTTTCATGTCTAACTTACTCATCTTCTTGGTGATGTATTCCAGTCCCTTGAATATTTGCATTCTATATTAGATACATAGCAGCTAGCATTGTAAGAAATTGATGGATACAAGCTACATGTATGACTAAAATATGTTAATGTTCATGTGAAAATGTTTTATTTAGCTTAATGTCATCTGTGGAAACGTATAGAATATACTGGAGAAAAAATCTTTACCTTATTTTTTATATTTAGAACAAAGCTTTTTATTTAGTTTTAAATAAAAACAAGACATAACAAAGGAGAATCACAAAAAAAAGGTCATATTGCTAGCGTAACTCGGTCTGTTTCATAGACATTTCAGTGTATTTGCTACAACACAGGACTTCTGACAATTCTATAAAATCACTTCAGCCTGAAAATGACTTTCTAAGACTTTGCAATGCACACAATGAGTTTCTTTAAATATAGCCTGTTCTATTGTTAGGCCAATAAATGGAAATAATTTTTGCTTACTGCTGTAGGTGTTGCTGTGGGCGTCTAATAGGTCAACATGTTGGACTGACTCCAAGTATCTCCATTATTCAGAATGAGAAAAATGAAAGCAGACTCACTCGAAATGAGAACCAGTCAGAGAAGTGGTCCATCAGCAAGCACACTCAACTTAGCCCAACTGATGCCTTTGGGACCATTGAGTTTCAAGGAGGGGGTCACTCCAATAAAGCCATGGTAATCAAAACTCTTTCTTCAAGTACTAAGTAATGCTATTAACACCAAAAGACATGCTCAGAGTAATGAACAAGTGTCTTCCTTCTTAATTAATTCAACAGTTTTACTTGCTTTAAAAGTAAAGGAAGGAAGAAGGTAGTCAGACTATAATATAAAATCAGCTGCAAAAAATACAGGAAAGGAGCTACTGGTTATGCAGAGGCACTGTCATTGAGTCATTAGAGTAAGGGACAGGATTTCATGATTACCTGGGTTAGACTCCTGACATTGACATGCTAAGTGATCAAGGGCAAGTCACTTAATCTTTCAGGAAAAGTTATATTATATGCTGTGTGATTTCCTTCAATCCACAGGGGGTAACAATGTTGTTTTTTCTGCAGTGTTGTTCAGGTTGGGAGTGGGACTACATTTACTTCTTTATCCTGTGCTTGGTTGTATTTTCCAGAAATTATGTGCATATACCTTCTGGCATTACCTATTCTGCCAGTGCAAAACCAGCTGTTCAGTTGTACAGAACATTAGTAAATGTCTGAATTCCTAGTTCCCGCTCTCTCCACTCTTCTAGTGTTTCCTAGAGTTGTCCTATAACTTCTTCCTTCTCTCTTAATTCTTTCTTTTCTCCTCTTTTTCCCTTTCTTTGACAGCCATCCCTCACACCTTCAGACTAACACATAACATTGTTAGAATCCTGGTAAATCGCAGTCTGGCGTGTTTGGCAAACTTTAAATGTATTTTATTTTGCTTACATATTGAAGGGTAGGCCAGTCGCAGAGTCAGTACATCAACATAGGGGAGGATTTCAAAGGTACAAATGGCAATTACATGCCTGTCTCCCATGGAAAGTCAATGGGGGCTAGGTGCTTAGCTGCCATTTGTGACTTTGAAAATCTTCACCATATCTGTTTCTGAAGTGGTAATTCTGTGAAGTACCAGAACATACTCTCACCTTGGTGGGTAGATACAGATGCAGCTAGAAAATTACACTGGTTCCCTGAGGGTCTCCCAAATCCTTAATGCTCCTTCAGTTGCACCGGCAAATTGATAAAGCAAATTAACTCACTATTCAGTGTAACAGAAAAGGATGTAACAAATACATCTAGTTCAGTAAAATGAAATAGGATTTATCTAATGGGAGTAAATCAAGCCACCCATTTCACTGTGCTATATATCACATTCAGTGGAAGCAAGACGCTTCTCACCAAACCTGTGCAATTCAAGGGCAGAACTCTAAAATATGGGAAGGAGCAAAAATTTGTACTCACCAGTTGTAAGACAGAAAGATTATTTCCAAGGAAATGTAATGGGAAGCAGGAAGTTACATCCATGTCTCCTGGTCTCCAATCATGACTAGTGAAGGGCTAACCTTAACCATTCAAAAGATGCTTATTTACATTTTACATAAACTTCTGAACATTTTGAGAGCTTCCTGTCTCAGATTCCCCCATTAGCCACTGCCTGCCTTTACCTTTGGTCATTCTCTGTAACCATCTGGCAGGCGTCACTATTTCTCTGCTTTTAAATTTGGTGCCACTCTAGCTTACCATAGAATAAATGCACTAAAATGAATAAAGCACTTTTGGAACTTCTCTTTCTTTTCTAATGTGAAATATTAAGCCTGAGGGAGAGGGACGGGGTTTTCATGTAAGAAGTTCCCAGGGACACACCATTCACTGTGGGACAGAACTCCAGGAAAGCTTGAAAGCAGTGCCAAATTTGAAAGAATTGGTAGTGGAGCTCAGCAGTCCTGCTCCCACATCCCCCAAAAAAGAAGGATAATATGGATGAACTATGGAGGGGCCACTAGAAGGAGAAATCTAATGTTATATAAAGTTAGTGTTCATTTCAGAGAATGGGTGAGAAATCAGGCTGATTTTTATATTGATTTAACCACTTCAACCACCTCCATGCATGATTGCTCCAATCAGGAGACATCTTACAATACTGGACAGAAATCCTAAGAAAGAGAACACAGGTCATTTTCATATATAGAATTCTAAGGGATACAGTACATGATATTTCTAAACTATGTGGGCCAAATTCTGCACTGAGATATGTATATGCAATTCCCATTGAAGTCAGTTATTTATTTTCACATTTTAACAAAGACTAGAGCACCAATACTATAGCATCTAATCATGATAGATACATATAATGGATAATGGCATCTGTGACATACTGGCATTCTATCATACATATAAAACTGCTATTGGAGGAACTCTGGACTGACTTTAACAGTATAAGAGAATAGGAAGAACCAGGAAGAGACATGATTCTTGCCAACCATTCAAAGTCATTAAATCACATCAGAAGGGAGAGAAAAAAAACCAAGTTCTGAATGGATGAAAACCTTCTATAAAGCCACCAGACATTCAGGAAGTCTATTGATGGGGAAAAATGCCTTGAAATTGTAGTCATTCACTAGAAATCCCTGAATAGTTGAGCTTCTTACACGCTATTGCAGATATAAGTATACAAAGCTCTCCATGCATATGACCACAGTAAGATGAGAACAACCGTGAAAGGAGGTCTACAGAACTATAATGATCACTGCCTTTTATGATAACAAACTAAAGAGGTTTGTATCTTAAAGCATTGTGGGAATGAGATAAGTGTTTCCCCTAAGAGTCACATAGACGGTGCCTGACAACCCTTAGCACTACGTGTGGGGCAGTGTAGTGTGAGAGCTAGATAAGTACATGAGCTTAGTTGTTGTGGTTCTAATAATAAAAAGAATGAAACCTATACATGAGTTTGCACCGAATTTACCTTCCACAAAGTCCTCCTTTCACCAGGCAACCAAAGATACAGCATTCTGAAAAGACGGAGATGGCTGATTTGTTCACACAAACCAGGTGGTCATTTTTCCCAGAAGTTAAGTGAGAAAAATGAGTAGCCTCTAGAACCTTGAGAAATAAGACTTCAATAAAGAGACAAATGTAATGTATATCAAGCTTTGGAGGTCTTCCATATTTTCAGGAGACTTAACACTTACACTCCTGTAGTGCATTTTATTGAGTGTAAAAGTTAACCTGGTTAATTTCCTAAGTATAGGTAAAATCTGTTGTATCTCATTTACCACTGTATGGTAATTATTTGCACATGATGAGTTTTTGTGACCACCATTGTAGATAAATATTATACCCGCTTTAAAAATGGATAAATCTGCAAAACAGCAAGGTTAAGTGACCTGCTCAAGATCACACCGATAATCAATGGAAGTACTTGGAATAAAACTCAGAAGAAGAAAGATCTGAGCCCTAGTGTCCCACTGTAAATTGTAGAACTCTGGGGCCAAAGAACTGATGTTATTTAGCAAGATAAAACAAAACTGAATAACATCCAGATCAGTGGTAATCACAAAACTAGAAAATCTTGAAGGATTAAGAGCAGTGAGAATGACAGGTATTTTATTAACAAAGACAATTGAAAGTGTAGACTTCCACAAGCTGCAAGTTATCCAGGGGACAGATATGGGGGAAAGCTTTATCTCTGTTTATATTTAAATAAAAGTATTTTAGAATCTGATAAATAATAATGTAACTGTTTCCCCTTTTGTAAGTATAATATTTTCAATTGAAATAGAGTTAAATCACTGTTAATACAAAGTGACATGGAATGTACAAATACTTTGTAAGTGGTCAAATGCAGTGTTATAGAGATCTATCAATTATCAATATTCAACAATTCTGCCACTGAGTAAATGAGTTTTCTAGTGGGTATCACTGTATCCCTTTTTAAGTTGTAGTGAAAATCAAGAACAAAACTACAATAAGGCCATAATAACAAAAATCAACATAAAACAGTAAGAGAGGAGAACATAATAGATGGAACAGCCGCAAAAAATTGTCCCATGCCATTCCTTTTAATGGTTCAAACTTCATTTTTTCCTCTAGAAATGTAAAACAAAAATTCCCAAATGGCATTATTTTTGCTAATATCCTGTTAGTGGAAAACTAAATTCCATAGGGCTGCGAATTTGACTTCACTGGGTTTGTACTGATATAACTAAGGAAATTATTTGCTCTTGTGCTCATTGTAAGAACTTCTGCCATATTTGTACAAATAGTTAAGTGATGCCAACACTGTTCTCAGTTTTCTTTGAAAAAAGTTGTTTTTCTTAGCATAGACATAATTAATCACCTTCTGAGAATTTGTCAGTGTTGTTGTGTCCATGTTTGTCCCAGAATATTAGCGGGACAAGTGGGTGAGGTAATATCTCTTATTGGACCAACTTCTGTTGATGAGAGATACAGGCTTAGACAGACCTGAAGAAGACCTGTCTGAGCTTGAAAGCTTGTTTCTCTCACCAATGGAAGTTGATCAATAAAAGATAGTACCTTACCTACCTTGTCCTTCTGAGATTTTGTGATACTTAGCATAAGAAACCATCAGCCAAAGCTGGAATGGTGGTATTCTATCACATATTTCATCAGTGTTATATATCTACCTACAGCAGCACTGACTAATTCAGAGTATCTACTTCCTATCCACATCTCTGTCTTTTAAAGTAGTTTTCCAGTGGCTATTTTGGAATTAAATTTACTATTCTCTCTCCTATTTATCCTTTTAATGTTTGAAGTGAATCAACTGGATAAAATAACTCTATTATGGCAGAGTATATCTGTAAGATTAGATTACAGTGGATGTTGAGATCAATTAATAAAGTGGTATTTCCTCATTTCTTGTAACAGTTGAGTATCCTGTAATACCACATTCACATTTCTAGATCTGAAATTGGTCAACATTTTCTTTGGCTTTATAAAATGGTTAATCCTGTTAACACTCAAGAAATGCATTTCAAAATTTTGTCATTAAAATTTATGTATAGTATTTGTGGTGTGGCCAGTGTTAGCACAGCTGAGCAGAAAATAGGTTCTCCAAGTTAAAGCGAAATCTTCTTTAGGAAAATTTTCTTGAACACAATATTTAAGTTAAGGAAACTCTTTGGAGTTTCAGGCTTAATTTACAAGTTTTTTTCCCCATATTGTAATCAAAATAAAACACACATGCACACACATAAAAGAAGGGTCTCTATTACTATTAATTAATGTTATTGCAATTAAACACTGACAAAGTGCTCAGTACTGTACCAGACCAAAAAATACAGATAATTTGTACCTCGAACCATAACAGAGGCACAGTAGGCAAGATATACTGTGAAAAGGAAAGGAAATAAGTAAGATTTTGTTTTAATAATATACAATTGTATACAAACCTACAACAACAAAAATCAAAACTCGTAATGTGCATGACAGAGCTGTAGCACAGTTCATTAGGATATGGTTTACCCAGCCTCCATTTATTAATCTTTCATCTATTTGTTGGCAACAATTTTCTGCTATTTACCATATTCTTTATATATCTTTTAAATTGTTTTATTACCAAAGGCCTTGGGCACTAAATACACATCTTGCCCCACCCAAAAACTAGCAATATGGCTTAATAAATAAATTGCTGAGTTTCTCCAAAATGTTTGCCAAGGACCACCACTTTACCACATTGCTATAGTGCTCTGTCCACATATTCTACTTCTGAAAAAGACCTCCCTCACACAAAGGAGCAGTTTAGGGCTAGGCAAGAGGATGAGCAGTGCTAACTTCCATCAGTTTTTGAAAGAGGTCAAGGACTATCAGAAGAATGGAGACAGGAAAATTAAAAGGCAATGTCATCAACAAATATCCTCCTCCTGGGTGGGAGGGATGTCACCCAACAGATGTTAACTAGATTTGAGAGATGCAGTATAATGTTTTAAGGCAGCTGTTATAAAAGATTGAGAATCCCTTTTTAATGAATAAGAGGTACCTGGTATACCAAGTAATTATTATTGGATGTAGGTGGCCTTCTTATGAATTACAAAACAGCACATGGTGTGCAATCAGGTTTCATATCACCCCAACCCCAAGAATACATGCATGCTGAATGTAGATTGACTGTCAATTGCTAATTGGGAGAAGTGACTGATTAAACTCCAAAATATGAAAAATGAATTGACTGAACAGAGATTTGGGGGTCTGGTCATTAGTAGACCAGTTGGGAACAATCATGCATTGCTGCACTATGCACTGAATTTAAAGGACCAAACTAAACTGCTATCCTGAATTTATCCTTTCCTTTTTAACACATACACAAGTCTGGAAACCTTTTCATTAATTGGGACATCTGAATGCTATACAGATTTTTAATGAACACTGCTTTGCTGAACTAAAGTTGCAATGATCATGGTTATACAAGGTTGGATGGATGCTGGCTGCTTGAAAGCTCACAGTGAATTAAATACATTAGTTCTATCTTTAATAAATTCCTGCTAATCCAAAGCAGTCAAATGATACATTTAACATGTTCATTGAGAGGCTAGCATACCTTTGGAACAGTAGAAGACGAAGTATAGGTATAGGTTTCGTGGCCCTTATGATGTTCTTTCATGTTGCAGTGCAAGTTGTGGCTATGAAGCAGGTAAACAGATCTGCCAGAGACAGTTTCTCATGTGCAGCTGCAAAGTCTTGTATTTTACTAATGACACCTGGAAATGAGTCACACCTAAAAATTTGTTTTAAATTCTAAAAAGTAGGGAGCTTTGACAAAACTAGAGAAAAGATCTTAAAAAGCCATTGGTGCAGGGAGAGAGGAAAAAAGGGGAAATAATCTGTAATACTTGAATTGATGCTAAACCATGAAAAAGGCAATGGGTTTTATTTTTTTGAAATTGTTCATTGTTAATATTCAAAATACATTTACAGCATTTGGAGAAAAAATGAATGAAATACACAAAATCCTAGATCCAAAGCCCAATGAAATTAATGAAAGTCCTTCTATTGATATTTATGGAATTTGAATAAGATCCTAAAATATTTAAAAGAATATTAATTAATAAATGTTGAATCCTGCTTCTGTTAGCTAATGAGAGTTTTGCTCTTGTTTATAATGGGAGCCGGATCAGGCCTTTTGGGCTGAGGAGCAAACTGCAAAAGATTTAGAGGTTCAGCTTAGTTTGGAAAAGCATCCAAAATTTTGGACTCTTATTTGAGGTAGGTGAAAGGGTCAGGACATCATCCAGTTGCCACTAGTGAGAAAATACAGGAGGACGTGTCAGCCTGCATTGCAGAAAGCAAAATATTAGGCAGTATGTTAACCTGGAGAGAATTCAGAAATACTGAATGTTTGTCAATAGCAGAATGGGTCTGTGCAGTGAGTTTGTAAGTTTCTCCCTCAGATTATCATTATCAACAATCAGCCAGGTACAATGCACGCTGCCATGTATTCTATGTACTGTAATAGACCACTGTGGTGGGAGAACTACATATGGCTCAGGATATGAAGAATTTTACCTCTACATTACTATTGTACTTCAAATCTAATCTAGGTTGGGCTATTTTGCAGCCATCTGGCTGTTTATTGGTCAATGAGAAATGAGTGTGAGTCTTAAACTAACCCCTTGATGTGAAAATAAAACATCATCATCACAGCTAGTATTAAGTGACACTCTAGTTGACAGCCTCAGTAGCGAAAGCAGGGATTAAATGGACATGGAAACTTGAACTAATCTTTCACCCCATCTAAGGTAGTTCAGTGGTGAGTCAAAGCACGTTGGCAGGTTGCTGTGGTGAAACTTGTACTCCCACTTCCTATATTGTATCTGTTCTGTTGATAAATAGAGGATGTAATGCTTCAGTGCTGTCAGTAAGACTTCTTTCACAAGCACCAAATTCTCTTCTATAAAAATATAATCACTTATGGAGCCGATAGGCGGATATCAGCCAAAGAGACGTGGGAACCTGATGGAGGTGAGTAGTGGTTTGGCTCATGTTCATAGTTAAATTTAAAAATCTTTCCAAGCAAGCAATGGTGAAGGAAATCAGTAATGGCAGCAGTATTCTAAACAGAAAAGGGAAAAGGTCAAATGTTCCACTACAAAATTGAAAGAGATAAATTATTAATATGATCAAAAATGGTTTTAAAAGCATTTATTCATAATTTAGTGGGTGTCTTGGAAGCAATGACAAAAGAATTATCCCATACACATTAAATTACATCTGAAGTGATGACAAAATAATTCTCAGACACACTACACTGAAAATGCCCTCCCACAAGAACTAAAATGAATAAGATAATCACAAAATTGAAGTCTACACATTTCTTCTATAGAAAAGAGAAACCAATAATTTAGCCCCTTGGCCTTTCTCAAACGAGTTTCTGAGATGATTTAAATTCCCTTTAGCATAGCTAGTTACAGTTCCTGAAAAGATCCACTCAGATTTGTGTTTATTCACACTTCTTATAATGTAACATGAAATTTTATCATGAAGAGTCCTTTTTTTCCTCTCATAAACAAGAACAAATGATCATTTGAAATTAGTGACACAATCTTCAGGCACATAAAAGGAAATATTTCTTCAATCTCTTATAGTCAGTTTATGTAACTTACTATTGCTGGAAGTCGTAGAGGTGGATGAACAGGGAGTTATTAATATTTTTACCAGTTGGTAGTTATGCGAGTTAAACTGGGGTTAATGAAATCACGTGTTTTAGGGCATTATCTGATTGTTACAAGGATCAGAAGGAAACCTCCTCACCCCATCACATTTTTGTAGCCTAAGCAATTTTTGCCTTTGTTTTAAACATTAGGTGCCTGTCATGAGTGGTGGCAGAATACAGGACTTGATCTGAACAGGAATGGCGCATTGGATGGTCCTATGACCTCTGCTTGTAACAAATCTAATGAACATAGTCAGTTAAAAGGCATATATTCATCATGGGAGATTGGACACATGGGCTCTCATCACCAATGAAACAGATCAATAATATTCAGGCCAAAAGAAAATCTTCCCTCCTTTAACTATTCAGATGGTTCAGTCTTTTGAGATGTTGAGCATCCTTGTGATAATAGTTACAGTATGCAGCTACTGCCCCCTGCCATGTAATAGTGTGCTTGACTTGTGACAGGATGCAGGAAATAAAGATCAGTCTGATACCAACATTTCTGTGTCTCACAACTTTATGATATCCCTCAGTTCCTAATAGAGTCCCTTAACTTCAGCATTCAATCTATGCACTCAAGTGCCTAGCAGGGCTTGCCTTTCAATTTCAGCAATCTAGCTATTAAAGGGTAGTGATACACTACACATATACATGACAGTACATGCTCACCAAATATACACTGCATATGACCTTTTGCCCCCTAATAGTAAAAAGGCTTAGCTAGCAGCTGTAAGGAAGATTATTATTACAGTGGAGTGCATCAATGTTTGCGAATTCTGGTGTGCTTTTCAGTTTGGCCAAGTTCTCATTCTGTTTGCTTGCTTTCCCATGAACATTTGTCCAAATGGGGTTCTGCTTGGAGGAATGTTGGGAATGGCTATTCATGTGAATACCCATATTTGCAATCAACTACAGATATTAGCTATTCATGCCAGAAATGCTCACTCCGTCTAAAGTTTCACATCCACTCAGGAAGCAGAAACAATACCATGTGACTTATTGTAGCTGACCAATCTCAGACCACAAATAATGAACAGGCATATTAAAGTGAACAAAATGTTCATGAAATATGTTAGCATAAAGTTTTCTGAAATGTACTAATAAATGTACTAAAACCAGATACACCTATGCTGAAGTCTGTGCTGTGGATCTGAAGGCAGCTCAACCAGAAATTATGGGCTTGATGCAGGAACTACTGGATGAAATTCTATGGCCTGTCTTATGCAAAAGTTTAGTGTAGGTGAACCTAATGATCCCATCTGGCCTTAAAATGTATCATCAGTCTGTGGGTAATAATTTTTTCTCTATTAAATCAACACAAGTGAAACAAGTTGAAAGGGCAACCTTCATTCAGCAACATCCTAACTTCTGAGTGCTTGACTTGGCAACCTTGCCTTGTAATATATTTTTGTGTGTAATATTTATTTTATTTAATTTATTTAATATATAAGTTAAATACAGGCATGCCCACCATTACAGATTTTGTAGATGTTTTTCAAGACATTTGTCTGGAATCAAAAGAGTTCTAAATCAAGCTGTGATACCAACTACTCTATGGGTTTGGGCAGATAACTTATCCCTTCTGCCTTGATTTCAATATCTGTAAATTAAGGATAATATTGACCTATTAACCCCTGACAAGGAAGTTATGAGGACTGATTGATGAATAATTGCAAAGAGCTTTGAAGAGGGCAAACTGTGAAACTGCTACCTATAATTATGTCATGTTCTGTAGTTTCATAAATTGCTTTTTAAACCATCAAAGTAATAATTCATTATAATTTTTGTTGCAAAAACTGTATGTTTTTAAAATGTCTTGGGAAGTGTTGTATATCACTAGTCATAACAACCTTTTTCTTTATCAATGCCCTTGTCTCTGCAGTATGTACGTGTGTCTTTTGACACAAAGCCTGATCTTCTTCTACACCTGATGACAAAGGAGTGGCAGCTTGAGCTGCCCAAGCTTCTCATCTCTGTGCATGGAGGCCTTCAGAATTTTGAACTTCAGCCAAAACTCAAGCAAGTCTTTGGGAAAGGTCTCATTAAAGCTGCCATGACAACTGGAGCATGGATATTCACTGGAGGAGTAAACACAGGTAATAAGCAACATTAAAATAAGAGCATTTTGGCATCAGGGAGGCTCTCATCATTTTAACATCATGATTTAGAATAGATCCAGTTAAGAGAAGCTAAAACATTTCATGTCTTTTTTAATTATGCATTAAAAAGAAAATGCCAGAATAATACGTATGTAGCAGCTCTTGGAGAATAAAAGATGTATTAAAGCATGAAAGACAGATCGTGAAGTCAAAAAATAAAACCTACTGTGAGGCAATCTGGAGTGTTTTGCAGAGGGGACTTCATGAAACTAACATCAGTTACAATTTATGGGGTGGAGTGATCTGCAGCTATCAGCCTGAAAGGGTAGCTAGTTCTTAGGTGTTACAAACAAGAAACTTTCCACTTCATTACAGGAAAATATTTTCATCCAAAAAAAGGCAACTTTTATCTTTCACTTTTAAGAACAATTCAGATGTGACAGAAAAAAGAATTTCTATTTTGTCTGCCTAAAAAAAACCTTTAATCTGAATGAAAGTCATTTTTCCCTCCTCTGTGGATTTGGAGTCTGAGTGATTTGTTTTCAGGTATTTTTTTTTTTTCCCAATTGTCCTTGGAGAAACAGAGATAACATATTTCAATTTGTATGCAAAGTTGAACATATCCAATTTTTAAAGTCCTGACATGGAAGTTATTTTCTACCTGTCCACATGTGTTTTACTGTCATGGAGACACTGTGAAATGACAGAGGGGAAAATGAGGTGAGGCAAAGTATTCTACATAGGGTGAAGGATAATATGTAAAGTTTAAGATGAAGTATGCAGATGTAAATTGTTCTGTACCTGAATCAGCACAGCACACTACACTATATCAATATTTCACCATTATTTAATCCTTTTAGTGCCTGGATAGTTTCATATTCATTCTACTGTATTGACAATATGGGCCTGACACACAGCTCATTGAAGTAAATGGGAATCTTTGCATTGACTTAAGTGGCTTTTGGATCAGGCATATTTTGAAGCTCAGTTCAGAATTTGCCTAATGAGATTATTTTGTGTTTTAAAGTTTTTTTCCATATATTGAATTAAAGATGACTTGGAGTAGTTGTTAGCTCAGGTTTATTTTGTTTTTTGGCTGTCTGAGTAGTTTGTCTTCATTTCAGCTTTCCCACAGCTACAACAAAAACAAAGGAGGAGATGAAATCTCTTGGTATTTTCTTTTAAATATCCCCAATGCCTCAGTGAGATGACGAAGGAAACTATACCAAGGGTTGGCCTGTAGATTGTGGTGGTGATCATTTTATTAGGTGTTCAGACAGTACAGTGGTGAGTGTGGCAGAGAGAGAGAGAAAATCTAAATTAAAAACTCATCTGTTTGTGGACCTTTTCAGCGTACTGCAATAGACTCGCCAATTGAGCATTGCAGATTGAGCTGCAGAGATTTCTTCACAGGACTGAATGTGAAATTGTGTTTTGTAGAATGAGACTGGAATTAAGAGAAAAGCTCTATGACCATTATAACCATTTTCAAAGTGTCATAATTATAGTTGACAAAAAAAAAATCCTATTTGTATGACCGGTATTTTTTTTGGTACCAGAAAATTGTTCATAGTCATACAAGACAGTTAAAACAACCATTGCTGTGTATTATCCTAAAATCAATACTGCATATTCAGTGATTTCTGATTACTACATATAGCATGTAGAGTAAAACACGTGAGAGCTCTCGGGCCAGATTTTCAAACAAGTTAAGTACACGGTTGTGAACTTAATCTTTGTTTGTAGTTACCATAGTTGCATGCACAAATCAAAAATTCTGCACACAAGCTCTGCTCATTTGCACATACAATTATAAAATTTGTTTTGCACTAGTGTGGTAACTGTGCACTTAAATTGGGTGTCCAATTGTATATGTATATTATACATGTAAATTGGGTACCTAATTTGTTTGTAAATCTGACCCAGAGGGTTTTTTTGGTTAAAATTCTTTCCAACATTTCCTTTTTGAAGCATATTAACAAGCCCTATTTAGATGCAAGGTGTAACTATTCATCTGAAGTATGTATATACATTAGCTGCTGCCACTCACAATGTACCCATAATATGGCAGTGCACACATGCCATTCCATGTAATATAACTAAAGCAGTAGTTACAGTTAGATAGAGAGCTAGCTGTATGTTTATAAAAAGCATGATAGAAAAACCCTGAAATGTTGCTCTCAGAGTATTAGTTATTATGTCATAGCATAGATAATGTATGCCTGACTTCACCCCTCTATCTTTCTATAAACAAATTGCTTTCAGTATTCATCTGGTATCAGAAGCTGTATTCACTAGAAAGCAATAGCTTTAGCAGACAGAAAAGGCCACATACTCTGCACCATCAGGATGTTGGATCAAAGTTTCTTTTGGCTGAGGTGTATGCATTTTGCCCTCATCTGCCAGCCAGCATAGTGACAGCCAGGGAGATTAGAAGATTAGATGTCAGTCTTTTTCATTGTTGATTTTAAATGGGTATAAGAGGGCAGTCGCTATGGGGAAGCTTGCACATACTGTCTGAATGTTGTAATCTGACTGTCACTTTAGGATTCATGGAACCAAAGCAGGGAGACAGTGTTTAAAAAAAAAAAAAAAAGACTGGTTTTAAACAAAAATTCAATCTAAGACTGTGATTTGGGACCAGTCATCCCCTCATGAGCCCAAGCAGATATTAAGTGCATTTTATGCAAAATTGTCAGCCAAGAAGAGCAAGTGACATGAAATTCCTGGGTGATGGTGTGCTGCTGTTAGCTGCAGTCAGGTGACAAAAATAGCTCTTGGTACAAGCTGTGTCAAACCTGTTATGAAAATCAGCTTGGAAAGCAGAAAAGAAAGTATGGGTCCATGGGCAACTGCCTAGTCTGGCACGTTACTCTATACATGGGCACTGTACAGGTGCTGGCATAAAAATGTAATTAAAGTAGCCAGAAGTTACTTTAAAGCACACAGACAATGCAAACAAGTGATCAGAGTATGGCAAGCCATGGGGCAGTCATTCTTCATTGCGCTCCCTGTTGGTTTTTCCCTTGTTCCCTATGGGAAACTATCTCAAGTGACTGAGTTTGTGTTTCGATGGGATGGTGCCATTGCCATCTACATCTCTGTGTAATGATGCTTTCTCAACATTTCCATCAATATTTCTATCACTTTACTTGGTCATTTGGATTAATTCCCCTTGTGGGTTACATGCCTGTGAGGTTTCAAAGTTTGAGGGGACAATCATGCAGGCTACACATTTTTCTCCCTTTTCTGTGTACTTGGAGAAGATAGAGGATATGCGCAGTACACACATTAAAGTGTGTAGTGTGCATGTATGTGGATACAGATGTGAGAGAAAGCAAAGTCATGATTTTCAATACCTTCATTTTCATTCTTGTTGTGCAATGTATTGTTTACATTATTTTATTCAATAAATTTATATGTAAAATACACTAAAGGCACTGTATGATCAATCTAATTCACTTTATTATGGCCCTAGTTCTGTAAAACACTTTAGGAAATACTTAATTTCAAACACATGTTTAATTGCTTTGCTGAATATGGAATATGAATATGCTGCTTTGTTGAATCCAGACCAAGATGACCAAAAATGCTGCACTTTGAATTTTTGATTATGCGCCAGTTGTTTGTTCTTTTGGTTTTTTTTCAGGAGTCATTCGGCATGTTGGAGATGCATTAAAGGATCATGCCTCAAAATCCCGAGGGAAGATCTGTACCATTGGTATAGCCCCCTGGGGAATTGTAGAAAACCAAGAGGACCTGATTGGCAAAGATGTAAGTCCTAGGGGATATGTGTCATCTACAACATAACAATATATTCTGGAATATTTTTTCCTTTACTTTTTTTCAATGCTTCTCATATAGATGTAATGTTTGTAGTGAAGCTGCTTGGTAAACTGCAAATAGTCAGATAGGAATTTTCATGTTCTTAAATTTATATTTTATGGGAGTATATCAAGATTAGAACGGGAAATCCATCCAGTAAGGTTCATGAAATAAGGCATTCCAGTTACTTCTAGTATATTTTGTATCTTTTTTCTTTTCAAAATAAAACACAAGGAATTTGTACTGGGAAAGATAATGGAGCAAATAAGGCCTGGTCTACACTGGTGGCTTAATTCGAATTAAAGTCCCTTAATTCGAATTAATTACTCCCGCGTCTATACTTGCGCATTGTTAATTCGAATTAAGGAGCCTTTAAATTCAAATTAATAAAACCACCTCTGCAAGAGGATTAGTGCCTGAAGCACATCAGTTAATTCACATTAGTGTGTGTGTGGATGCAATGGGACTTAATTTGAATTAATTGGCCTCCAGACTGTATCCCATGATGCCCCATTTCAGTACCCTCTCCCAAAGCAGCCCCAGGAAAGATTTAAATCTTCATTTCCTGCGGTGAATGAGTTTAAAATCCAATCTGTGATCACCTCCCCACACACACAAAAGCCCTTTGTAGTTTGTCTCTTTAAGGGTTTGAAAGATTTCACCACTCCCCTCCCCTCATGATGAATGTGTTTTAACTGCCCAGCAAGCCCTTTGCAGTTTGTCCCTTTAAGATTTCTCCCTTTGAAAGTTTAGCCCTTTAAAGTTTGGCCCTTTGAATGATTTCACCACCCACCCCCCTCCCCGCGTGGTGAATGTGTTTTAAATGCCAGCAGTGAGAGGAAATTCTTTGCCACATTGTTTCAATGGCCAGTCATAGAAATTGATACTTTCTTAAGAGTTTATTCACAGTGCTACATGTGGATACATTATATCATGCTTTCCATCAGTGAAATTGAAACATTTGTATCACTGTATTAATATACTAACTGACTCGGTTGTTATTTATCTTACATTCTACAGACACCTGTAAAATCAAAATCAAAGGCAAGCAATATACAGAGGGTGCTAGAGGGAGCATAAAAGGCAAACAGCATACAGGTGGGGGAGTTCGTTTGGTGACGGGAAAAATCAAAGGCAAGCAATATACAGGGAGTGGTGGGGGGAGCATAAAAGGCAAACAGCATACAGTTCTAAAGTAATCCAGGATAAGCTGTGATGTATATGTCACAGTCAAAATGAGAGCATAGTTCAGCTGGCTCCATGTGCCTGCAGCAATGGCGATCGGGGCAGTAAAAAAACAGCATGAAAATCCTTTTCCTGTTTGTCTGGGTGTGGGGGAAGAGGGTGGGGGAAGCAGCGCTGCATCCTGGGATGATGACACTCGTCACAACAGCCTCTATGGTTAGTTGCACTGTGGGATAGCTTCTCACATTGTACTGCTTTCTAATTTGAATTAAGGCTGACCAGTGTGGACGCAAGAAACGAACACAAACACTGTAGTGTGGACAGTCTGCAGCACTTTCTATAAATCGCTTTCTGTAATTCGAATTAAGCTAATTCGAATTAGTGCTGCAGTGTAGACATAGCCTAAGTAAGCAGTCAATTTGCAAACATCTAGAAGATAATAAGGTAATAAGTAACAGTCAACATGGATTTGTCAACAAATCACGTCAAACCAACCTGATAGCTTTCTTTGACAGGGTAACAAGCCTTGTGGATGGGGGGAGGTGGTAGATATGGTATATCTCAACTTTAGTAAGGCTTTTGATACTGTCCCTCATGACCTTCTCTTAAACAAACTAGGAAATACAATGTAGATGGAGCTACTATAACATGGGTGCAAAACTAGTTGGAAAACCATTCCCAGAGAGTAGTTATCAATGGTTCACAGTCATGTTGGAAAGGCATGATGAGTGGGATTCCGCAGGGATAAGTTCTGGGCCCAGTTCTGTACAATATTTCCTCAATGATTTTGATAATGGCATAGAGAGTACACTTATTAAGTTTGCGGATGATACCAAGCTGGGAGGGGTTGCAAGTGCTTTAGAGGATAGGATTACAATTCAGAATGATCTGGACAAACTGGGAAATTGGTCTGAGTTAAATAGGATGAAATTCAATAAGGACAAATGCAAAGTACTCCACTTAGGAACAATCAATCAGTTGCGCACGTACAAAATGGGAAATGACTGCCTAGGAAGGAGTACTGCAGAAATGGCTCTGGGAGTCATAGTGGACCATAAGCTAAATATGAGTCAAAGGCATTATGCTGTTGCAAAAAAAGCTAACATGATTCTGAGATATATTAGCAGAAGTGTTGTAAGTAAGACACGAGTAGTAATTCTTTCACTCTATTCCGTGTTGATTAGGCCTCAGCTGGAGTATTATGTCCAGTTCTGGGAGCCATATTTCAGGAAAGATGTGGACAAATTGGAGAAAGTCCAGAGAAGGGCAACAAAAATGATTAAAGGTCTAGAAAACATGACCTATGAGGCAAGACTGAAAGAACTGAGGTTGTTTAGCTTGGAGAAGAGGAGACTGAGAGGGGACATGATAACAGCTTTCAAGTACATAAAAGGTTGTTACAAGGAGGAGGGAGAAAAATTGTTCTTCTTGGCCTCTGAGGACAGGACAAGAAGCAATGGACTTAAACTGCAGCAAAGGACGTTTAGGCTGGACATTAGGGAAAACTTCCTAACTGTCAGGGTGGTTAATCACTGGAATAAATTGCCTAAAGAGGCTGAGGAATCTCCCACATTGGAGATTTTTTAAGAGCAGATTAGACAAACACCTGGCAGGGATGGTCTAGATATTACTTATTCCTACCATGTGTGCAGGGGACTGAACTAGATGATCTCTCGAGGTCCCTTCCAGCCTTATGATTCTGTTGAAAATCTACTTTAAAAGCATGTTAAAGTTGCATAGTAAATGACTAAATGTCAGAGAATGCCAAAGCTAAGGTGTCATGCATAATTTGCAATCTTTAATTCCATAATTGCATACTATTTACCAATTAATAAATTATATATAATTATTCCACCACCTTGGAAGGGTCATATTGTATGAGTTAATCATTCATGAGCCAGGGCTTCACAAAAACCCTGCCTCACATATCTTCTAAGGGGCATAGGTAGCATTTACCATGCATCTTTCTTCATGTCATCCTTTTTAAGGACTACATCTCTCGCTCTCCCTCCCTCCCTCCAACTTCAGGATTTCCCTCTCTTATTGTAAATAATATAATAGCTTTATAATCTATCTGCTTCTTGACTTTTGTCTCATTTGAAATTTTCCTAACCCTTTTTCCTGAGTATTTTTCATGAGAATCTGCAATTGTCATTTTGGGTAGATGCTGGAAATCCTAGTCTGTATTCTGCTGGGGTTGGATTATATATTTATAACAAACATATTACCGAATACAGTTGTCTTGTCTAAATTACTTTAAATCTGTGTCCTCTCACCTGGATTTATTCAAGGACACTCAGACAGTATAGAATGGAGAAAGGCGTTCACTTATCAGTTAAATTGAAAGGAATTAAATAAGATTAAAAAGGAGTGGATCCAATTGGAATGTATAGTAATCTCTTTTATTGAATCAACTTCTGTTGTTGGAATATACAAGCTTTTGATCTTCACAGAGCTTAAAAATGTATGACCTTTGAAGTGTATTTATAATGGACACATTGTAACTTTGTATCTGAACCCTTCTGTCCCCAAACTTTGATAGTTTAGATAAAATGGAAACTGCATTGATGAATGAGAGGGTGCAAAAATGAAACCACTTCTGTTTCTACCCAGCCCTAAAATATAATATTATCTTTATTTTATTGAATAGTTCCTAGAAGTTCTTGCTCTTTGCATTTTTTTGAAGTGTATGTGCGTCTCTGTCTCTTTCTCAGACACACACAGGCACATATTGTTTTTTAAGGAAACAAATATTCAGGCAGGGAGACGAACCTATAAAACATAAACCATTATCATCTGTATATTAAAAACAACAAAGGTGAATGCCAGGAAATATCATGAATAAAAAACAAGAAAAGAATAACATACATCTTGATCCATGAACATGTAAAATAAATCAGAGAAAAGCAAGTTAAAAAAAAAAACAAACAATGAAAAGTGAATATCACACAGGGCAAGAAAACCCCCTGAACAAATCAACCAACAGTAAAAGGTTTATTAAACTCCAGTATCTATTGTGACTCGATGTGTATGTGCATTATGTTAAATTAGTATCAAAACTGAAAAAACTGTCAAAACATCCCTTCATTGGGTAGAGCAAGAGATAGAAATTATGCTTCATCATGTGATATTTACAAAAGTGAGACACTCTTACACATGTACACTGTCTCTCTCATGCTGCATTTGATTTGCTTAGCATGTAAAATTGTTACACACCTATCAACATCCAAGCTCAGGTCATCATTTGGGCTAAAGGTTTGTCATGGTGGATTTATGGAGAAGTCAGACTCATCAGTGCAACAATGTCAGAAGTTTCATACTGTCAACTGTTTTTTAAAATGTTACACATTCACCTAGGCCCCTAATAAATTCATTTCATGCCTCCAGTAGGCTTTGCCCCTTCACACTTAAATAAATTAATATCATAGGAAGAGTCACTGTTTAAAAATATTGTCACAAGAACTATGAGCCACAATCTACTCAGCGAAAAGCTCCATTGATTTCAATGGGAGTTCTGTGTGAGTACAGATTGAGTTCAGACCCAAGTAACCTCTTGCTTTAGGCTGCAAACTCTGCCTTTTGAGCCTGCCCTCCAGCTTCCCTTGCTGTTTCTCCTGCTTTCTTGACAGGTGGGCAGGACCAGGGTCCTAAATGACTCCCTCCCTTCTTTTCCCTAACCACTCTCCACTAGCCTCCCCACATCCTACTCCTTTCCACTCCTCCAGTTAGATACATATAGGGAGCTGAGGGTGGTGCCCAGAGCAGGATGCTAAACAGATGTCAGGGGAAGGAAAGAGTCATTGCAGCAGTAGGAATGCAGCCTGAGTGTGACATACTAAGAGAAGGAAGAGGACTCTCAGTGGGTGGAGGAAACTGGAGGGAAATGTTTTGGAAAGTTCAACGTAAGTTAGGAAAGTTTAATAGTGGTCAGCCATTTTGAATTATCTGAATGTTAAAAGGCGTTCTTCATTTAAAATACTATTTTAAACACTCAAGTAATTAAAATGAATTTGTTATTAAAGTACAAATGTGATATATACGTAATACTGAAGGAGTAATTTGTGCTTTGCCTTGTGCAAATGTGATTTGGAAATAATAAAGCTCTAGGTGTTGGAAATAACATTCTGAACATGCACAGCACATCCGTTTCTTTAACTTCAGAGATTCACGGGTTGGTGCTCAGATTCTTCACACTGGAGAGGGAGATAAGCTCTTCTTACCTATTATAAACCACATGTCTATAGCCAAAGCCCCATATACACTGCAGCACTGGACCTAGTTCTGATGTTAGGTCTCCAGATTCTGTGACACAATGGTGCACCAGACTAGAAATTCTCTGGAGGTTTCATTTAGATGAAAATGGAAGTTTTTAATTAATTAAATATTACAATGAACAATACAATCAATATAGTAGCACCCATGTTCTGTTAATATTAAATCCCACTTATTGTACACTGCCCCCGTGTTTTCAGTATATATCATAATTTTGTCTTAACAATGCATAACTCAATCACTGAGGTTGTCAGAGGGGAATCTGCAGTTTTAGCCAGCTGGGCAGGAGGAAGCTGAGGTTTTTTGCTCCTGTGGAGGAGGCATGGGAAGCAGTGTGGGACTGCAGGATAAGCACATGAGCTGAATGTTTCTGCTAACATAGGCAGCAGTGAGATAATTTTAATAATGTTGACATTTAAATGATCTTTCAGGCTTAACAACCCTCTGAGATGAAAGAACCTGTACACCCTGCCTCCCAACCATTGTTTAGCCTGTCTGCAGACTCTATAAGACAACAAAGCATCAGTTTGCATTTGAAAACATGAATTGAGGGCTAGAGAAACACATTTTTAAAAATGAAAGCGGATATCCTGGAGCACAATTCTGTGGCAAGTTCTGCAGTCATGATATACACAGAGCTCTGTATTTTCTCAGGAATAGTGTTGGGCTACTAGGCAATCTATGCATTTGTGTGAGGCTAGTGGAGCTGTTGTTCAAAATGTAATGGCAGATTCTCCTCTGATGTGATTCTACGACATCCCTGAAGTCAGCAGAGTTACACTAGCAGAGAATTTGATCCTGTGCTTAAAGCTGTGGAAAGAATTAATTGAAGTAGTGTTTTTGGTATTGTTTTGTTGGGGATTTTTTGACTGCCCTGGCTCCATTTTGACCACTGAACAAATGTTTTTATCTATGAATTTTAATCCCTCCTGTAATGGCTGAGAAACTTCATTACACTTGGCTAGCCTGCTTGTCCAAATTTTTAATCTCTCTGGAAGTCCAAGGAAGTTCAGCCTCTTCAGAGGCATGGTGGATATGGACAAGTAGGTTGGCCAAACTATTACTGTAATTGACTATTATCATAATGTTTAAAAGTTCCAGGCTCAGATCAGAGACCCATTGTGCAAGGCACAATACAAACATGGCAATAGATGGGAAAAAAGGATGTCTTGTTAGCTTCATTGTGCAGCTAGAGAAAGTGAGGCAGAGAGGGATTAACTGATTTTTCTCAAGGTCATACAAGGTATTTATCACATAGCCTGGAATTGAATCCATATCTACAGAGTCCTAGTCCTGGCCCTTAGCTTGTGAGTTTCAGGGCACTTAGTAATATTGATTAACATGCTTAATACTACTCTCTTTGGGTCAAATCATGAAGTTCCCATTCATAATACACTCAGTCTTGAGATCTACCGAAAAGCACAATATATGAGCTTGGTATTATTATTATTAATTCAGACGTAACTCCTATTTATTTCAATGGGAGTTCTGGGTTAATAAGGAATGAATAATGACTCTAGGGTTATCCCTTTTGACTCTGTAGAGGCATTAAAATACACATTTTAGATCAAGGAATGTTAGTATTAAATTTGTGTATTTAAGTTCAAAATACTCTTATTGTATAGCTCTCGTCTTGCCTATACAGGGACACTCAAGAAAATTAATATGATTAACTAAAGGTCTGAATTTCAAGTTCATTAATTGAACCACCTTAAGCCTCTGTGTGGACACACTTATTCAGAACTAACATCTGGTTATATGCATGTAATCACATGCAGTTCCATGACTGCTCTGAAATACTGCTAGATGTAGTCACAGCAGGGAGGAAGTTTCCATGTTTTCTCTGAATGTTCTTGATTTTAGGGATTTCATCCAGAACCTTTTTTCTAAAAATGTTTTCACCTCCTTATTTAGTTAATCTCTGATTTACACTCAGCAACTGTTCTGTGGTCAAAAAAGAAGCACTGCAGAAATTCTGGAGAAAGCAAAGTACTTATTATTCTAGACAAGGGATGTTATCCAGTAAACAGGAGACAATAGTGGTTGGTTTTACTATTTAGTACTTATACCAGAACAGGCAAGTCCACAGTATAAACCTCAACTGAATCTAGGACCATTCACAGTAAGAATCAGCACATGAAATAAGAAATATTACCAAAAAAAAAAAAAAAAAAAAAAAAAGCTACAGTGCAAAATTCTTCACAAACAACTATAATAATTTTCTTACCAATGATTTTATGTTCAGAAACTGACCATTTTCTGAATTCTGAAACCACAGGTGCTGAAAGCAGGATGGCTACTGCTTGCGAGCTTTTCAGTAGCATATGCTTTGCATGAGCCTTACAGTGGCAGAAATCTACTGTTTTATATTGTTCACATCATTTAAAACAAAGACATTGGCTGAACAAAACTGAAGGCTCTAAACAGACAACTGCACTGTACTTGTACTTGAAGTTGAAATGTACCATAAATATTCTGTGTGATGATGCTAGAGATAAGCCAAAACTGGGACCCTTTATGCAGCACCTAAATTTAGGTAGGTTGGATTAAATGGAAAATGAATCCAAATGATCCCTAGTTTTTGTTTTACAAAAAAAATCCTGGCTTCCTTAGCTCATGTCTACTTAATATCCCTGATTTAAGGATTTTTAAAAGCTACAGTTTCACATGAACTATTAGTTGTATTAAGGCAGCTTCAGTGATGGATTCTGTTACCTGTGAATGGAAGTAGTATAATGTTGTCAGCAAAGAATGTTGTTGGATGCTCAGAAAACAACTCTGTATGTCTGTCAATTTCAGTACATTCCTTGCTGGGATCTCCTCAGAGGGACACAGGTTAGCTCTGAGAAGAACCCCTGAGTCTGCTTTCTGCTCTCCCAGCCAGAGAAAAAGGTGCTATATGATGTTGGCTCTTGGGAGTAGGAGGGCGGGATGGAGGAACAAGAAGAATGGACACTATTGTGGAGAGAGGCAAAATTATCCTCCTTATCCAAAATGATTGACCTTTTTCTTCCAATGCTAATGAAATCTGTCAAGGAAACACAAAACTCCCATTATAGATCAGTATCTCTTGTGTGACTAGATTACAGCAATAGAGGAACTCTTTTTTTTTTTGTGCTACAGAAATAAACAGTAACTAGAATACAGTGCACAGAGACAAATGCTAAAGTATTGCTCTTTCTGCCAAACTGTTCCATAGTTTAAGGATGTGTTTTAAAGCAGTAAAATTTGTCTTCTGATTCCTATTGACTTTATTTAGAATCTGTTGACTTTATTGTGTGAACCACATGACTATTTCTTCTTTGCATTTTTCCTTTGATCACTAGGTGTGCAGTATTCAGGTTTAGATTTCTCAAAATTGAGGCAGTGTCTTGGTTTCTATAAGGTCCTGCTTTTTAGTTAATATCACAGCTGGACTGACTGAGGAAGAGTTAGTTAATTGATGTCATTGTAAGACTCAGATGTTACTACTTGAACACATATCCGCTTTTCATTTTATTCCCTGACCATGCATATTCCTTTTTCAGTTTAACTTTTAAAAAATTTTCTTGTTCTTCTCCTACCCCTTAGCTGAGGCTTATCATTCCTTTTCAATCAACCTAGGAAATGTCATATGCTCCTAGATCCATATTCTGTTCTGTGAACTCCTCTTAATGAGGAAACAACAGCCTGAGATCTCCCTGTTACTACCAGTTCACTCTCACTTCCTGAATGCTCTCCACCAACCTGAAGTTAGCACCAACTCCCAACTAGTTCCTGACCATCCCTGCCTCCAGTGAACCTATACTCCTAGCTAAGTCAGCTCCCTGTTACTCACAAAATAGTTGCTTCAGGACAGGAACTGGGGAGGTGGTTCACACAGATTGTGCAGTTGAGTGTGGGATGGTTTCTAGCAATGGGGAACTGGAGCAGGTTGCAACTTGCTACAAGAGTCCTGACCTGCTTAACGACCCTATTGCAAGAAACTCTCTCTGATCTTCACTCTCTCCTTCCAAATGTCAGTTGATAAAGCCCCCAAAATAACCAGTATCCTGGTGTCTTCTACTTGGAAACTGTCTAGTTCTCCAAAGGGCTAAACAACTGTCACTATGCATGAGGGTAGTAGTAAATATATTCCTCATTTACATCTACTATATTTTGTTGTCAATGAAGTGAGCTCATTGTCCCCAATAATACAAAGGGAAAATACTGGTGTTACCCTTGGGAGGGGCCTGGGTGCAGGGGGAATTGAGTGATGTCCACTCTAAATGAATTCACAAAGCCATTCTGCCAGTGCAGGGCAATATGGAGCAGGACAAATGGGGAAACGTGCTAAAATGTATTTTGTGGTTCCTTGAGGCTACCACATACAGCGCAGGGTATAGGCTACAGCTCGAGGTAGCACAGCTGAGCAGCTGACACTATCACTCTGCAGTAATTCAATCCTTCTGTGCAGCTCAAGTGTTATTTGCATTGTGGCCACTCTCACCTGATCTAGCCTAACTCTAGAGAAGTTAATTCAAGGACAGACAACTCAACTTAACTCTGCCTTGAAAACAAAGCCTATCAAAAGGTTTTATTCAATTTTCCTAATTCACAATAAAGATAGAGATGAGCAAATCCTAGAGTCAAACTTTACTACCTTGTAACTTGCACAGGAAACATGAAGGTCTGAAAAGAACAAAAGAAATAGACATCAGTAAGGATGAGAAATTGAAACTCTGTGGTCTCGCTGCAGAGCCGTGCTCCCCACGGAATAATTGCAAAGCATGGGGTTTTGTTGTCTACACGTAGAATTTTTCTTAACCTTCAAACAGGGTTGGAGTATCACCATGTAGTCTATAATCTTTATTGTAACATGACATATCATGGATAGTGAACTAACTGCACATGATTTGTGCAGTCTCATTGTAAGGGATCTCATTCTGATTTACTCATTTCTTACTTTGATTAATATTACTGTTCAAGTCCTTGTGGATCCGAATCTTTTGATTTAACAGCAGACATGAAACCAGAATGTTTCCTTCTTATCTGCATCCAAGCAGTATTACTGTATCTGTACAGTGCTATACCCATAGCATCTTTTGAACTGCAACTCATTAGCCCTGTATGTCAGAATAATACTATCTTGTCAGACAGTTAGATGTTAGACAAGTAGATGTTAGACAGTTGCAGAAATTGTTGCCTCTTATTTTCAGGTGCAGACTACAGTTCTGTGCAGCAAAATTTCATTTTCTAGCAGGCTGAATTTTTTTCTCCTTATAATCATGTAATAGGCAGACAATCTACTTGCCCTTTTTATCAGAATTACTCTCTTTGCCCCAACTTTCTGGCATAAATCCAATTGGATACTGATGCAAGACAGCAGATAACAGTAACCAAACTCTGGAAGGTTTCCTTTGTCTGAGGCAAAGGGTGGCATGGTCACTTTATTATTATAAGAAAACTGAGCTGATGAGTCTATGTCAACAAAGCATTAATATTTCTTAACATTTACTCCTGGGTGGAATGAATGTTTTATGACTGAGGGAGAGAAAGGAATAATATAAAAGAAACTACAGCCAAAATCAATCTCCTATTCCAATACAGGAGGAATTGCACAATATTGGCAAGCCATCCTCCTGATCTTTTCAGTACTGCTTATTCTTTCTCTCTGGCAAATGCCTAACTGAATACTGCTCTGTGTGATAGTTTATAACAATTACATTGGTCTGTAGGCTTTCATTAGTCTTCAAAGGACCAACAAAAGTACTGTAAGCACTGACATTTTAAGAACATAAAAAGTGTCCTCTGGCCAGGGAATTTCTACGAAGTGCTATTATTTATAAACCTTTACTTTTCCCTCATAAATCTTTTTCAACAAGAGAAAAGGGGGCCTTCAAGTCTAAAAGCTTGTCTATGTGGAGAAGCTATTGTAAAATAAGCTATGGTTTGAATTTAAGCACAGTAGCTATTCCGCTCTAGCTCCCCAAGTGGACAGCTTTTCCAGGCTATGTCTACACTGACGGTGGCAAAGTCACCGCCATCAGATCAACTTATCTGGATCGATTGAGCAGTCAGTGAAAATCCGCTCAGTCGATCCAGAAGTCGATGCTGTTAATCCACCCCAGCAAGTGTCCTGTAGCACTTTAAAGGCTAATACATTTCTGCAGGCATAAGCTTTCGTGGGCTGCAACCCACTTCGTCAGATGCACAAAATAGAAATCAGATGGGAGGTATATATGTACATCCAAGGGTAAGAAACAACAATGGGGAGGGTAGGTGTAAACAAAGTCCATTCAGTTAGAGTAGATGAGACTACAGCACCTCCTTTGTCAATGCAAGGCCATCCACAGCCTCAATAACAACTCCGACATTATAATCAGATAGGCAGACAAAGGAGGTGTGATAGTCATCATGAATAAGTCAGATTACGAACAGGAGGCTGCCAGACAACTCTCCAACACCACATTCTACAAGCCACTACCATCCAATCCCACTGAAGATTACCAGAAGAAACTACAAGATCTACTTAAGAAACAACCTGAAGAAACACAGGAACAAATCTACACAGACACACCCCCTGAGCCCCGACCAGGGGCTACCCAAAATCCACAAACCTGGGAATCCTGGACGCCCCATCATGTCAGGCATTGGCAATCTCACAGCAGGACTGTCAGGCTATGTGGACTCTCTCCTCAGGCCCTATACCACCAGCACTCCTAGCTGTCTTCATGATACCACTGACTTCCTGAGAAAACTACAATCCATCGGTGATCTCCCAGAAAACACCATCCTAGCCACTATGGATGTAGAAGCTCTCTACACCAACATTCCATACAAAGATGGACTACAAGCCATCAGGAACATTTTCCCTGATGATGATATGGAACACTTGGTAGCTGAACTTTGTGACTTTGTCCTGACCCACAACTACTTCAGATTTGGAGGCAATCTATACCTTCAAGTCAGTGGCACAGCTATGGGCACCCGCATGGCCCCACAGTATGCCAACATTTTTATGGCTGACCTAAAACACTGCTTTCTCAAAACTCATCCCCAAGCACCTCTTCTTTACCTACTCTACATTGATGACATTTTCATAATCTGGACCCACGGGAAAGAGTCCCTCGAAGAATTTCACTGGGATTTCAATAATTTCCACCCCACCATCAACCTCAGCCTGGACCAGTCCACACAAGAAATCCACTTCCTGGACATTACAAAACAAATAAAGGATGGTCACATTAATACCACCCTATACCGAAAACCAACTGACCGCAATACATATCTTCATGCCTCCAGCTTCCACCCTGGACACATTACACGATCCATTGTCTACAGCCAAGCCCTAAGATGCAACCGGATTTGCTCCAATCCCTCAGACAGAGACAAACACCTACAGGACCTCCATAAAACATTCTTAAAACTACAGTACCCACCTGGAGAGGTGAAGAAACAAATTGACAGAGCCAGAGAGGTACCCAGAAGTTACCTACTACAAGACAGACCCAACAAAGAAAACAACAGAACACCACTGGCCATCACCTACAGCCCCCAGCTAAAATCTCTCCAACACATCATTAAGGATCTACAACCTATCCTAGCAGATGATCCCTCACTCGCTCAAGCTGTGGGAGGCAGACCTATCCTTGCTTAAAGACAACCTGAAGCAAATACTCACCAGCAACCATACACCATACAACAAGAACACTAACCCAGGAACCTATTCCTGCAACAAACCCCATTGCCAATTCTTCCCACACACTGAACTTAATGACACCATCACAGGTCCTAACCACATCAGCCACACCATAAGGTGCTCATTCACCTGCACATCTACTAATGTAATATATACCATTGTGCCAACAATGCCCCTCTGCCATGTTCATTGGCCAAACCAGATTGTCACTATGCAAAAGAATAAATGGACATAAATCAGACATAAAAAATGGTAACATCCATAAACCAGTAGGAGAGCACTTCAATCTCCCAGGACACTCTGTAGCTGACTTGAAAGTTGCCATACTTTTATAAAAAAATTTCAAAAACAGACTTCAGCGAGAAACTGCAGAGCTAGAACTCATATGCAAACTTGACACAATCAAACTGGGTCTGCATAGGGACTTGGAATGGTTCTCTCATTACAAGAAGTAATTGTCACTGTTCACACATTCTCACCTTCTAATCAATGGTTGTGAATAGGCCTCATCTACTCTAACTGAATGGACTTTTACACCTACCCTCCCCATTGTTGTTTCTTACCCTTGGATGTATATATATACCTCCTATCTGATTTCTATTTCATGCATCTCACGAAGTGGGTTGCAGCCCACGAAAGCTTATGCCTGCAGAAATGTATTAGTCTTTAAAGTGCTACAGGACTCTCGTTGTTTTTGCTATATTCAGACTATCAGTCTCATTGAAAAAGAATATCCTAAAGTTATTTTTAATAGTAGTAGCCATTAGAAAGTCAATATTTACCAAAAGATACCACACTACTGCAAGTGCCACAATTATTTCCTATGCTATGTATACATGGAAACTGCAAAATCTCAAATACTACAAAATAGTAACTATTGACAATTACTTTTTAATTGTGACCTCTCTACAACTCACCATAAATATCCTGATTTACTTTAATCCGAGGATGTTTGTTGTTTTGTCATATTGAGCTTTCTTTGTCTCTAAAATGCAGGTGGTCCGACCGTACCAGACAATGTCCAATCCTATGAGTAAACTGACAGTACTCAATAGTATGCACTCCCATTTTATTCTGGCTGACAATGGGACTACGGGCAAATATGGAGCAGAAGTGAAACTTCGAAGACAGCTAGAAAAACACATCTCACTTCAGAAGATAAACACAAGTGAGTAACATCTTTTCTCTTGTATTGTATAAATTACAATTATAGAAAGGATACTGAGAATCCAAGTAGACAATAGTTCATCTATAAAGGGCATGTGGGTTTTTTTGAGTAACATGGTACACATGAATTACTTTGTTAACAAAAGTCACATTTCAGATACACAAATGTAGAAGTAGAGCTCAAATAACATACACTGAATTTGTTTCTGGTAGTGTATAACTGTAGTGGCAAAACTATTAGGGTTCATTCAATGCAAGGTTAGATTGAGTCCAAAACTTTTCTCTCATGGTACTAATATTTCTTTATTGCTATTATAACAATGCAATACTCTCAAAGACAAAAATAATTCAGAAAATATAGGAAAATGTACCATTTACCAAGCAGGGATGAAAACAGTTGATTTTCAATAGCAATTGAATCCATGGCCTCTTTGCTGATAACGTTCAACAAAGCTGCATTTCACAGCCAATTGTGGTGGCAGCTTTTATGATGTGGATGCCTGAAACTGGAATGAAACCACAAAACCCATTTAACCAAGCAGCCATTACATAATATCGAGTGTGTTGGAAACTTTTTGAGGAATCATATTTTCCTCCAAAAATGCCAATTTGTCAAAATTGAAACTGTTTGCAAAACAGGGTTGAGTTCAACAAATTTACCAACTCAAAAAAAAATGCCAATTTTTTTTTTTTTTTCAAAATTGTGGAAATGTTTTATTATGGAATTTTCCAGTTATGAAATTTAAATTGATTAGACTGAAAAAAATTTTTTATAAAGATTGAAATTGAAACAAATGTTTTGACTGAACCAACATTTTTTTAAAAAAACTTTTTCATTTTTTTAGTATTTTGAGTTTTTGACATTTCATCCCAATTCAAGATGGGAAAAGATTTTGAACTCTTGGAGATATTCATGGGATGGGATAACCATTTCCTGCTCAGCTCTGAAGAGTAATGTCTTTTGTACATTATCAGTCGGTGCTGAATTCAAACCAGCTACTCTGAGGTGAAGGCTTCTATATCAAGAGGACCTTCCATGTTAAAATTGTTATTCTCGTACATTATTTGGACATTACAAACTGGATAACAAATGTTATTTAGCAGTTCAGTATAGCAACTTATGAACAGTGAGGTATGCCTCAGAGCTTCCAACTTCACTGCAAGATCCATCTGTTTTCATGCCAAAAAAGCCAAAATCGGAAGTGTCTTCTAGATTATTGCTGTGTCCAGGGTTAATATTTTCACCTATCAGTGAACATCACTCTTCTTCTCAGATGGCCATATGTACATATCCTCAGCAAATAAGTTTAGATCATATGGTGCCTAAGTTAACCAACAGCAATGCATCATGTTCAACAATGGTACAAATAATGTAATCTGACTACATCAAGCTGTGGCATAAATAATAATGGTTTTGAGGAGGTTCTGTCTATAATACAAAAAAATCACATGTTAGGGAAACTTCATGTAAAACAACTTTATTAGAATTGTTGATCCCTTTTCATTTAGATATTTACCTTAGCTCATTTTAGGCAAAAGAATAAATTTACTGGAAGGTATTATTAGTGTTGATGAATTAACCTTAAAAGCTTTAGAGGTTCAAGTCAGATGCTTATCTGACTGATACCAGAACTTCCTAAACTAAGGAGTACCCCTCACCTTGGCCCCCTGCTGGAGCCATCCCATCCAAAACTACATAACTCTTCCTCCCTCCTCTTCCATTCTTGTCCACCTACTGGCTGATCTCCCACTGTGCCCCCAACCCATCTCTCACTATGGCTCTTGCTCCTCTTTTGACCTTCCATTCTACCTCTACAACTTGGGTATGGCCTCTGCCTTCATATGAACATACCTTTAAAGATAAAATATAAAGATGATTAGGCCCTGGAACATCTACCTGAACTTTCAGCTCTAGCTCGTAATGCAATTCAGAGCACATCAAACTCTGCTGCCAGCTGGATTATGCAAGATTTCAAAGTGGAAGTGTTAGAGTCTCAAATAAAAACAGTTTGGCCCCACAACACATCTTCAATGGTAGGGGAATCCAAAAGCCAGAGGAAGTGTTGTTGAGGAAACAAGAAATTGGGAAGAACAATTTCTTGTTTCCTCAACAACACTTACCACATGGATGAGATAAAATAAGGAACACCTGAGCAACAGGGTGGGTCTAACAGATGGCTGCTCTCTGATGTCTTTCCCTTATACTTCTAGCAGAAAAAGAAGTATAGTGGACATGCTTGCTGCCTGACCCAGAATGTAAAAGTGGCACTGCTTTGGAGAGACTTTAATCTGAACCGGATTGTGCGCAACTCTGCATGCATGCCCATATTTACAGTTGTAAATTATCAGCATCCTAAAGTGAAAAATGTCCATTGACAATATCAGGCTCCAGTCCACAGAGACAGAAAAGTCAGAAAATGGCACATTTTAGACCTAACCACAAAAGAGCAAAGGACTAGACAACAGCCCAGACTCAGGAATTAATGAGCAGTTGGCAGCCATCTCATCCCTGGGTAGCAGGATTGTCTTCCCATACAAGATCTGTATTTTATTCTTTTTTCACAAAATCATAAAATCGTAGGACTGGAAGGGACCTGGCGAGGTCATCTAGTACAGTCCCCTGAACTTATGGCAGGACCAAGCATTATCTAAACCATCCCTGATAGGTGTTTTAATCTTCTTTGCCTTGATTATAGCTCCTTTTTCAATGCCTTGAATAGTATTTTAGAGGCTCAGTTATGTACACAACACGTAAACAAAGGCTTTTAGTTCCCATTTCCTATTAAACTAGCTGAAAACTAGATCACACGCGGATATATTAGGCAAGTCAAAGGGAAGTGGAAATGGGTCTTCTTATTAAAATGTAAGAATAGAGGAGGCCTACAAGTATGCCAGATAATTCTGAAAATATAAACAAGTTCTCTTATTAATGTGACATTATTCTTGATTATTCAACATTGACCAATATGCCTGAACAGATTGTAAAGCACTGTGCTTAGTTTACATTCTGCATAAATATATGAAGCACAGTTAAGGAAATATCCTCAAGGAATATTTTCTTTGGAAATCAGTAATTAGTATTTTTCCTGAGATTTAGAAAGCCCACCGCCCCTTCTTACCTCCCACATTGCCTCACTGCTGGAAGACAGTATTTGGTTCCATTAGTGGTTTAGAAACAAGAATAATATTTTCATACATGTGTAAAGTTATCCAAACTTGGGGTCTGTTGTGTCTGCAACTTGTGGCCCAGCACAAGGGATCATATACTGCCTATGTCAAAATGAATTGTGCATGGAGTCAGATATCAATATGTTTGGCCTGAAAGTGTGCTTAGAGCAAATCTTGATTTAAATGCAAAATAAATGCAAAATAATTTTTTTCCATTATATTATAAGAACATTTTATAAATGGATTGTAAAATTATAGCTTTCATGAGGAATGTTTGGAAAGCAAATTTTCCCTACTCAAAAGGTAAAGGCTTCATTGATCTAAAACTAGAGTTCAGTTCTCTTCAAGCTGTGATGCACTGAGCAGACTATTTCTCTGTTAGAGCTGGCATTTAGGTTTCTTAACAGGCAGAACTAACCCAGGCAAGTCAGATCACAATTTCTAACTCAGTGTTGTTATCCCCCACCACTACTACGTTACTGATTTCTGATTCAGTGCCTCTAAAAAGGCACTTAATGCTGAAATCTCTCTCATTACAGTATATACATCACAGACGCTATCTGACTAGCTCAAAATACTGCAAGTTTTGACTCTAAACATTTGGATAACATACAGCGTGGGGGCTGTTGCCAAGAAACATCATGATACTGCTACAGTTACATTATGGCAAGCTAAGTACAAAAGCTTGAGTTCCACGCCTTTGAAAATCAGACCTCCGACTCAAAATAAGGATTTAGGCACTTAAAGTGGTTCTCTTTCCAAAAAATATGGCGAATTCCAATATTCAACATGCTGGAATTACACAGGCACAGGCACTGGTAGCCGAAATATATGTATCAATACTGTGTGGAAGCTATCTTGATTACTACTCTTCTGAAGTTCTCATGCATGCCACCATCTTCTCTTGGCTACTGTAAATCCATCCTTAAAATCCATCTAAATCTAAACTTTCAACACTTCATTTTATTGATATGGAGGGTCACATCACCCCCATCCTCCAAAATCTTAATTTCAGAATCCATTACAAAATCTTCCTTCTAGTCTTCAGTATCCTTTGTGGACTTTCATTCCTTGTCTCTCTCTTACCTCATCTCTCTCTCCAAATCCCAGACCCAGTCTACTTTCACTTTTCTTGTAGATCAATGGTTCTCAAACTTTTTAAATGGAACCTTCCTCCCTCCTCCCCCCCCGTGGACTTTTGTCTAATAATCTAATAATCGTGCCCCCTCTTCCCCTTCTGATTGTTAGGGGGATGCTTCCCACACTGTAGTCCCTAACAGTCATGCCCCCCCTTCCCCCGAACCCTCCCAGCAGCAGTAGTGCAAGGGCAGTAGTGCAGGGAGCGTGCCTGGCAGTGACAGGGGGCTGCTGCTGCTACAGGAGGTGGGTGGCAGCTGCTGCTTCCATCTCTGGGGAGATGGACCGGCTCTGTCCCATGCTCCCCACTTTGAGAACCACTGCTGTAGATGGTAGATTCGTCTACCAAACAGACCTTCACATTCTGAAATTGTCTCGCTTGTGTCTTGACATAGGCTCCATTCCTGGTTCTGCCACAGACTTTCTGTGTGGCCATTGGCAAGTCATTTAACCTCTCCGTTCTTTAATTTCCCTATCAGTAAAATGCAAATAATACTGGTCCAGAGGAGTGTTTTGAGGTTTAAAATGTCAATGTTTACAAAATACTTTGAGTATTTGGATGGAAGACATTATAGAAGTGCCAGATATTAACTTACTATTATGCATCAAGATCCACCTCTTCCCTGGTATTTGATCCAACGTTCTCTTTGGCTAAGACAATGAAATCTCATTAACTGAGCCCCTTCTGCTTTTCCCATGCTCAGTTATTCTCCCCAACACTTGGGCATTTTACCTTGCTTCATCTTTGTCCTTCCACCTGTGTTGAAGCTACTGTATCTCTCTGATACGTTATACACTGCTGTGTATAGATGGGTTGTTTATATGTATTTGGCTGTGGAATGTTCTGTGACATTTTAATGGTGCTATCCAGAATAGTTTATGTTGTATGAGAGAACATGGATCATGTCTGAATGATGGAGAGAAGTAGGTTTCAAAGGTGTTAGTTAAAAAACAAACCAGTTGAAACAGATGGGTTAATTTTCTTTCTCCCCAAATATGATTTTGTTAATAGGCATCAGGTTAGAGATTGGTAAAGTCTACATGATCCTGCAGAAGTAAAAGCACAGCCAGGCTTTTGTTCCTGTGCTGGGAAATTATTAAGGGACAGCATAAAAAGAGAACTCAGTCCATCATCTGACTCAAATGGTGTACCCACTGAACAGACAGTGCAGTGCAGTGAAGCATCTAATTACTTAAACCAGCCATTTACAAATCATCCAATTATAACATTCCTGGACATTAATGAAGCATTTCTATTAAATAGTGATGTGTCAGATATGCCTGGTGGTGCATTACTACCTCACGTTTCAGAACAGCATTGGAAATCTAGCTGCATTTATCAGTCATGCCTGAAAATTACTAAGTAGTGGTGATAGACCTATAAAAAAAGAGAGTTGTCCTCCACAGTGCATTAAAAGTTTCAGGGACTAAATTATTCATGTTTGCCATCTTCACAAACCATAAATTTTCTATTGGTTTGAGATAACTACCAATGTAACACAATTCAATTGGTAGATGTTATCCATAGACTGTTCAGTCAGTGGAAAAAGTCATCGCAACTGGTTGACTCTCTTTAGTGTACACATGTAATTGTTGCAGAAGGAAGTTCTCTGGATAATTAAAAGTACACTTCAGTCATACTCCATGTTTTAAAGAAATGTGATCCAGTGTTTCAAAGTCTCCCATCAGATATTCCTAGCTCTTTTTCCAGCCTGGTATCTTGGTGCCTATTTCTTTGCATATTATTTGTAATTCATTATTCTTGTGGTCTGATTGGTCACTTAAGTCATGAGGTATTGTTATTGCTCCCTAGATGGGTGGCTCTCAAACCCATCAAGAGCTTTCAAGATGGTGGCCTAGCACCTCAAACATGTATACAGTACTTTCCCTGGCCTTGAATGTTCTTGTGGGAAGGGAAGGGGGAAATTCCTTCATACAAGGACCTGATCCTCAGATAGTGTAAATGTGGAGCAGAACTCCAAAAAATCTGTCCTATAAATAATTCCTGGAAAATGAATAAAAGGGGTGTGACTACAGTAAGAGCAAATCCTCAGTGTTTATTTGAATGGTTGTGCATAAATACTTTGACACCAGCTCTAGTTAGTATTCTTATTAACTGATACCCTCACCTGGGTTTCAGAACCTGGAAACAAAACACAGAAAATATATTTGTAATTATAGAATATCCTCACAGACACTTAAGCATTCCGGCAAGCAGACAATTATTGTCCTTGCTTTGAACATGTCCATATATGTTTGCTTCTGGGAAGAAACTCAATATGGCAGGTATGGTAAACGCATATACTACACCATTCTTGCCAGTTATATTTCCTTTTATAATTAATGTTATTCTTAAAATCTAAAAGGAAGCCTTAGGAGCAGAAAGGGCAGATAGATTTATGGAACATGTCTTCGTTTTGAATGAGAACTGAATAATCACTTCAGCCTATCTTTTGTTTCCTTTGAGTGTAGCTTCTTATTTGGAGATAAGAGAAATCTCACCTGAGCAGGGCATACATGGCAGCTACAGCCATGATTGGTGTTTATTAAACATCAAATCATTCAGACATTTTGAGATGCAGTTTGCTGTCCTATTTCACAGGTTGTGTTCAACAAAGGGAAAGTGAGTACTTTCACTACCAAGTAATTGGGTTTTTATAATCGGAAAAAGCAAGTTAAAATAACAAATACTGCAGCATGCTGTTAGCTCTGCATGAAAGCACCAACTCTGCCAATTTTGTGCTCTGTTCTATCAACAAATGTTTGGACTCAATTCCCAGGGAACACTTTTTGTTTAGTTTTGCATTCAGTGTGTTTTCTAAGAGGGATAATTGACCCTCATGGTTGTAATAAGTTTCGAAAAGGAGTCTCATGAGACATTTTGAAACCTGATTTGTGGCCCTAAAGACCCCTCCATTAGGTTTAGAAATGGATTTAATGCTAAGAATCTCTGCTTTCATTTATTTCATTTCCCCATTCAGTATAAACTGTAACTTTAGGGTCGGGGGGCTAACGCTTCACAAGAGATGAAGAAAACGATAGATAATAAATCCAAAAAAAACCAAAAAACAAAAAAAACAAATGAAAAAAAGACAAAGCCAGACACACAGTTTTCTATTATTAAAGTTCTTTGCACTCAGTAAGATTAGCTATGTTCCTCTACAGGGAAAGCTGATGGGGCATTTTATATCTGCTAGGAAAACGGATTTAAAAAATACCCAAAAAGCTGAGCTGTTTTAAAAGGGTTTTTTATTTCTTCAGAAGTCTCTAAAATACAATAAAAATATGGAACCAAAGAAGCCAGTTAATACACTGGAAGATGTATTTGAAACAGCTACATTAAACTAGTGACAATAAAACCAAAACATATGCTATGTTCTGTGTGAATTCTCCTAATCAATCACAGTGATTTGGTTAATTCATTTATGTAGCAACTTTCACAAACCTAAATGTGCTTTGTAGAATGAACTATGGAAAAAAGCTTCCCTCTTCAAAACCAGAGTAGAGCAGTAGAATGGAAGAAGTCTGATAGTGTATGGGAGGTCATTCAACCATTTTCCCAGAGCAGGCAGGCCGCCTCAAGAGGCTTGGGAGAGCATGCTCTGCAGTGCACTTAATTGTTATGCCAATTTCAGTATATATGCAGAGGAGCCTTGGCCACACTCCTGAGCCAGCAGACCAGATTCTCTAAAGGAAGTAGGGCCCCATCAAACCCATTAGAGGCTCTCCCAGCTTGGTTTTCAAGGTAAAAGTAGACCAGGTTCCTATCGAGGTGTTGCACTGTGGAAGAGGAAGTTTTTGCACTTTCCCTTTACACAGGGACAGGAGTTTGCCTTATATAGAGAGCAGAATAAGTTCACCCCCACCAAAACACAGCAGCCATTATGTAATGTTGCAGCTATTGTATTATGTCTTGGCTACACTAACGTTACACAGTGCTGCAGGGACAGAGGAAGGGGATGAAGAATATCTTAACCAATTAAAAGCCACAGTGGGATTTAAACAAGAAAAATGGAATTATCCACATTAGAATTTAACCAGGATATCTGAGTCAACACCTCTACTCTTGTGGACTCTCTAATGATCAGGTGATCAGGATCTCAGCTTTACTTCTCATTAGTAAAACAACAACTCCAACCCAGCATCCCCCAGCGCTCTGCTGATCTATTTATTAAATAATGACTCCTACGGGATAGCTGCACTGCAGCTTGGAGCATGCCTCCCGGCTCGGGTGGACAGACATGTGCTATGTCTGCTTGAGCTAGAGTGCCAGAAATAGCGCTGTGGATCTTGCAGCACAAGTGGCAGCATGGACTACCGCATGAGTATAAGCCTGCCCAACTCTTTGGGTCTATACTTGGGTCGATAGCCTGAGCCACTGTCTGTGCCATAGTATCCACACCGCTGTTCTTAGCTTACTAGCTTGAGCAGAGCTAGCATATTTGTCTACCTGGGTAGAGAGGCACGTTTCCAACTGCAGTGCAGACATACCCAGTACCATCTACTGAATCACCAGTTCCATATCCTGCAGCACTTTGATTTTTTTCCCTGGGAAATCTGTCATGCTGACGTCTTACCCTGCATAGGACAAGTGCGTGATACCCTTACTCACATTTGGCAGTACCTTACCCTACGAATAGTCTCACTGGCTTCACTGGAACATCCCATGCAATAAGAAACTACTCATTGTGAGTGAAGTTACCATAGTCTGGCCATGAACTTGTAATTGCTAACTAAATCTGTAATAAGGATGCTCCTCTGGTGAATGACAGAATATTGTGACATCAGACTGTAGTTACATCATAACAGTGCAACCAAAAAACTTTCTAATTTTTTTAATTGTTTACAAATATTAATCCTTTAAACGTTTCTTCTTTTTCCTATTTTTGCTTCTTGTTGTGAATAGTGCAAAGTCCTAAGAAACAGCCCCAGAAAACCAACCAATTATACATCAAGGTCTGCATGTTTCAGGATGTGGAGACTGGGGGAGATTGGGGTCTTTGGGTTTTTGGTTGCTTTAATTTTGCTCCCTCTCAAATGCTTTCTTCTCTTTATTTACATTTGTGGCATAGTACACATGGTACAGGAGGCCTGCTTTTCTTTTCTTTTCTTTTCTTTTCTTTTCTTTTCTTTTCTTTTCTCTTCTTTTTTTTTTTTTTAAATTCAGTTCCCTCTTCAGAATAAATTATGGTGCCACACAGTACACAAAATATCTCTGTGGGAACTGAATGAATACTTCATGAGAGAGTGCACCCATTCCATTAGTGCTCACATTTTAATTCACAGTAAATTGTCCCAATTTACGTTTTGGTCTTAGCACTCACATAGTGCTTGTCACCCAGGATATCAAAGTACTTTGAAAAGGGTGGTAGGCTATCCCCATTTTTACAGAGGGTGAAAGTGAAATAGAGAGATTAAATGACTTGTCCAAGTTCACATGACAAATCATTGTCAAAATGAATGGAACCCTGATCTCCTGAGTTCCAGTCTTGTGTGACAGCCACTACACCATGCTAACTCTTTTTAAAATCTGTCTGATTTCAGATATAGTTGCTTCTGTAACACAGACATAAGCATCTCTTCAGACTAGAGACGGCAACAAAATATAATCCAAATCTGAACTTTTCCCAAGACTAAAATTGTTCCAATCCACGCTTTTATTTTGTCCCCTTATAAGATAGGGGTCAGACACAACATTCAGCTCAAATTTAAAGTTTGAAGGTGTTCAGCTCCAGAGTTTTGATCTGTACCTTTACTTGATACTATTAATGAGCTAAGTAACCAGGACAGTTTTAGAGTGTTAAACAAGGATATCGATTTTACTTATTTAATCATTCATTCTGCGTGTAGCAATAAGAAACTACTCACTTCTTGTAGCCAAATAAGCAAAGTTTATTCCTCAACAGGCAAACTGAAGGAACTAAACAGGAAGGTTGGGGTGGTTCTGGTTGGTTGGAGAAGGGAATTCCGACAATGTAACATGTCTACAGTATCTATTCATGTGACCCGTGGACTTCCCTTTGTCATCCTATGCCTGAGAATATATGAAGGGGGCTGGGAAGGCAAAGGGACGTTCAACTGTCATCACTGGCATCTCCTTTAACCATTGCACCATCATCAAATGCATTGGAATGCTCATTTATATCAGATTTTCCTTTCACATTCTGTGCAACACTTGATGCATTTCCATGTGTGTGTAGTTAGATGTATGCATAGATTTATTTTTAACAAAGACACCCACTGTAAATTGGAGCTGTGTGAAATGTTCCCAGTGAAACACAGAATCATCTGAAATCACCTGGTTTCAGGTTTCATTACAACCTGGAAGCTCAGGCCTTTTTCATCAGAAAATTCATGGTGGTTTGTGAATCTGGCAGTGGGACTACATAAAAAGGGGTAAGAACATGGATTTGGGAAAGGTATGTTCAGTCAGTGTACAATACCAGATAAAGATCTAACCACATGTCAGTCAAAAGAGGGCAGGCATTGTCTACCATGACTACCCAGAGAATCCTTTATCCATGGGTTCAATTTTGAGCAGATACAGTCTCATTTATAGTTTTGCCAGAAGTTATATGAAATGTATAGTTTTACATGATTTTGATATGAAACTAGGAGGAACTAAGTGATTTCAACTCTGTTGCTTTGTGGTTTGCTCAAACTCAAAGTAAGATTGTGAAGGGAGATACAAAATCATGCAGATTAGAATCCAAGAAAATCTTTGCATTAATTGATTTGGAAATGAAGCCATCAAATTTTACCCAGTTCTGATTTAGTTGCCCAAAGCAGGTAAACAGAAGGGAGGATTTCCTTTTCCTGAAATGTGTACTTTAGCATGCTTTATATGGGAAATTTCAAAGCAAATGAATGAGTTATAGCCAAGAACAACTCCCAAAAATCTAATCTGGGAAAGTTTAAACCCCATTTGGTGCCTGTGTTAAGTTCTCAGGAGCTAATGGGACTAGGTAAAACATCCATCTGGAAAGTAGAAGTTGAGAGTACCCTACAATTTACTGACATTTTAAAATTGCCAAATTGAATGTCCGGTTATTCCCAATTTATGGTAAGCATTGCCTACAGCTGAGGAGCTCCAAGAAGAGCGAAACCAGTTAGGTCCTGTACTACTGGCCTAATGAGCAAACAATTGATCATTAATACTGCATAGATTACTGCATGTGCTTTAATACCAAGCAATTCCTTTTCCTTTTAAATAAATGTTTCCTTCTGAACAATATGTCCCCTTCCCTTAAGAAATAAAAGAGTGGAATTTTAAGTGCTGGCCTTTGAGGCCCTCAAAACCCATAGCCACAGCCACTACTCCAAGCCCTCCCACATCCCCTCTAGTTCTGGGACTATTTAAACATCAATACTGTCTATTTCTACAAGCAACTTTCTGGCCCTTTACATTGCAAAGACAATCTCAAAAATGTAACGCAATCACTAGGGTTGGAAATTAGTCATCCATTTTCCCGTACCCTAAATCAGAAGACATGTGGACTGAAGCCCATGACTGAAGGAAGGCTGGCTAAACTGCCAGTAAAGGTGCTAGGGCTACTATGAGCTCCAGGCCTTGGCCCTGCAGCAGAGTCATACCCTCAATCCAGCTGCCAGTGCAGCTTCTTAGGAAAGTACAGTGGGGACAGCTTAGCTGTAGGCAGCCAGTAAATGAGACTCAGAGGAAGAGGAGTTCAAAGGTCCCCTCCCATGTACCAATTCCCCTTTTTCAACAGCAATCTAGGTAGCAGAGAGAAAGCAGGCAACCTTGGAGGTCGAGGAAAGGGGAATTTGGTCATACTCATAGTAGTAGACCAGGAAGAGAGCAGAGGCTGTAGCCCCCCTCAGGATGAACCCCAGGGAAAGACAGGGATAGATGAGTTACTGATATGGGGCAAAAAGGGGGAATAAAATAAGATGACGTCTTTGGGGGAAAGGAGAATTAAAAACAGAGGGAAGGTCTCTGAAAGAGATTGAGAAGGGGATTGAATACCGGGGCAAAGGAGAGAGAAAGTGCAGAAAGACTGAGGAGAAAGGGTGGGAGTGCAGGGGAGACCAAAGGGGAAGTCAGAAAGATGAAAATACTGGGCTAAAGGAAACAGAAGAGGGGGGAGCAAGAGAAAGATCCGGTGTAAGATGGAAGGGAACAATGGACCTGTACAACCCCTAAAAAGGGACTGACAGAGTCTAAAAGAGAAAAAGAATGAGAGGGAAGAAGGGCCTCTTGTTCAAAGAAAAATTTTAAAAAATCAAGGGAGTAGAGGGGAGGGAGGAAGATGGTACCAAGATGGATTAAATGAGAAAGAGACGGAAGGAAAGTGAATTAAATTGAAAATCCAAGGATATGCAAATCTTAAAAATTAGCCAGTTTTCCTTAGCTCATTAATGCTTCCGTATCATCTTGTATTTTCCTTGCATACAATATGTTGCTCTGTACATTTATGAAGAAGAGTTGAGATATTTTGAGCATTTGTTAATTTTGCTGGCCACTCCAAATTCTCTAGACATAGCAGGTGATGAGGGGCCAACCAACTGGAAGATTGATTTGATGTATTAAATTAGCAACTTATTAAAGTTGTTCAGAAGAGGATGCAAGGACTTTTTGTTTCCATCAGTATTTGGACTTCCAGTAGCAATGAAGTGTCCTAAAAGAACTTAAGGTTACAGACCAATTTGACAATCTGAAGGCAATGCCCTCAATATGGGAGATGTTATGGAGGGACATGTTCAACAATTAGCTTCCTTCTTCCCACCAGCATTACTGCTGATTTTCCTGTGTTCATCTCTAGGCAGTTGCTCTACATTTAGATAGTGATCTGAATTCAGCATTGAGAAAGCTTGAGAAATGGCATTTAATGTTAATATAAAAGTGTATTACCTGTGTACTGCTGGCACTACAATCCATGTTGTCTCATATAGCTTCATACATATGTTGTATAGTATCAAGAAGAGGATTGAGCCTTGAGGGTTTTGGGAGGACTCCAAAGATGGAAAAAATGGTTTCATATAATAACCTTTCAGATTTAGTCTCAAATCAAGGATCTGTGCCATTACACGGTTTTCTCCTTTACCTCTGCAGCCTCTTTGAGGTGGTATAGGAATATCTGGTGGTAAGTGGTATCAAATAGCACCGAGGCCCAGCAGGATGAGTGTGGATGCATTTGCTTTTTCAGTGGACTGGTTTCCTGTCTTTTAGACCACTTTAAATCTGTTGCTCTATTTAAGGGAACTGAAAGAATACCTCTTAGCCATATTGTCTCTCTAATAAATAACAATTAGAGAAAGAGGAATACCAGTTCATAATGTGTTGCTGCAGGGCAAAGATTAGGAGTTCAGAAAATGTAAATTCCTGCCTCCAGCTTTTTGATTCATGGTAGGTGTGGACTTTTGTTTCATAGGATATAAATGCTGCCCTGAGGCATGCAGAGCATATTTACCTGTTTATTATTTCTGTTAAAATACCTCTCACTGTGATATATGAGCACTGCGCAAAATTAAAGAGCACAAACACCCAGAACAAAATAATTGGTTTTGGAAGTCACAAAACACATTCATGCACTGTGTTTGTGTCAGACCTTGCTGTTGAAGCATGCTGCTAAATACTCTATGAGCTCCAGCATTTTTATAGTGGTTACAATCCCCAGTAATAAAGTAATTCAGGCCTAGTGGCTGGCCTACTCAAAGAAAAAACATTACTACTTCTGCTAACTAGAGTTGTGCAAATATCTGCTGTTACAATTCACTGGGGTTAGCTAAAACATTATTATTTCAGTTTTGGTTCCCATGGGTCCCCTAGCCCCAAAGTTCTACTTTAAGTTTCAGGCTAGAAAAATCTCAAAATCCTAGAGTGATCCAGATATTTCTGAACTCAGACCAGGTTTGATCAAACATCAGTCCAGAATTGCCAAAAAGTTTGAAAAATCTTGATTGATCTTTATTAAGAAAGGTTTCCATTGTCAACTAATGGGGATTCTCCTTTAGTGCAGCTGGGAAGGAGCCACTGAAACAAAATGTCCTCACCCCTTACCTCCTATGTTGGATAAAGGCTTGATAACTGACAATCATGATACTGTATGAATGCAGAAATGGATTTGTTACTCTGACACTTACAAAGTCACAGTGAAAATAAAGACCCAGATATGTTTTTAAAAGAGAAATAGTTCTGGCATTTGTATGCGCAAGTGCAACTGCCATGCACATTTTTATTATATTCTATGTATTTATTTCATTTTTAAAGAAAATATGCTCCCACTTTATAATCTAGGGACACTTAAATATATTACAAGTTTACAAAAATTTAACCCAAAACAACCAACCAGAAAACCTAATACTTATTCTCCAGAGCCCACCAAATCAAATCAAATGTGGATATTCAAAGACACAATTGTAATGTAGCTGCAGTAACTTCATGGACTCATGGGGTACTGTTTGTTTGTTTATTTGGGGGGCGTTAAAATAAATGTCTGATCCTTAATGTCACCTAATCTAGTGTCAAATTGTTTAATATGTTGTATTGCTGTAGTTATGAAGTTTCCCCTTCTAAGCCTCAGCAAACATTTATAACGGCGATTTATTGATGACTCATGTAGTTATGGGGAACCACCATTGACAGAGGGTAGTACTCTGTTTTATGAGAAAAAATAGTACACTATGTTAAAAACAAACTCAATTCTGCTGCTTCTACCATTTTGAGTGATGTCTGGGGACTATACAAACCTGTTGCCAACTGCAGCCTGGGACTAAAATCCAAAATAAAGCTGCAGCCAGCATTGCAATTAGCTTGCACTACAAAGCAACATAGGTACTTGCTGCATACCTGAGAATTGTGGTATGTTAAGAAAACAGGCAGCAGTAGTACTGAAGTGACTCTCTGGTGGATCGGGAGAGTGCATTCTCCCTGTGCCATGGGCATCATAAAGTTCCCGGAACAGTACATGCGAAGGCAACTTCTTCATAGATTAATAGACAGGCAATTAAGTGAAATCAAAGGTCCAAAATATTTTTTCTTAATCTTATTGCAAAATCCTGGTGAGTTCTTCCTTTATTAAAGGAACATTTCACTATTAGATGGTGCGACCTTAAATGTTTTCTGTAAGAGTAGCATAGGAAGCTAGGGAATTCTCAAATAAATGAGTCCATTAAACAGAGAACCTCATAGTATAAAACTTTATGTAACAGGAAAATATTTCAATTAAGCCAGTCTTTGATTTCCTGAAAACTCACTCTATACATGTACTTTAAAGGATATTATGGGGTACATTTTTAGTTGGGCCTCTCTATCCAGCCTCTCGTTGTGCATGCTCAAAATGGTGCACATACATACCTGTGCCTGCACTGTGCAGGTACAAACAGTTGTATGCACACTAACACTTATATTAACCCTTTAACAGTCTAACACTTGAGACAATGTAAGTGGTAGCATTTCTACCTGCAAAACCCTAATGAATTTTACCAGTAGAAATACTACCACTAATATGCTCCCACGTGTGAGGCTTTTTAAATAGCATGCACAAGTGGAGCCTGAAGCCTGTAAATCTGGCACTAAATATCTAATCCACTTGCTTTAGGAATTTTTAATAGGCCTTCTTTGCTTTCATCGTGCAACATTAAGTGCAAGGGAAGTGATAACGCAGGGAACTGAGGTATTTATGAGTAATACATCTCCAGTCCAAAAGAGACCCCTTCTTATGTTGAAATGCAATGGGGGGGAGAGAAAACCAAATGGGTTAAGTTATGTCCTGATTGATACCTGGCAACCCTAATGGCATTACAAGCGTCCAGAGAGGCAGGATGCACTGTGCACTGTGTCTTATTCATATGTATTTCTTCCCTGATATGATTTGTTAAGTCTCCCTGGAGATTTAATCTCTCAGTTTAGCTCTTTCCTCTAAACATAATGACTAATCAAATTATGCTTTTAATTCATCACATGGAACATTACATTTCAGTTTAAAGCTGTCTCTTGAAATTAAACTCTGCTGATGGACATAAATTTATAAATAGTTTATAAAAGATTAATAAATTATAAGCATAGAATCACAGAATCATAGAAGGGACATTGTGAGGTCTTCTAGTTGAGTCCCCTGCATTTATGGCAAAACAAAGTATTATCTACACCATCCCTTACAGGTGATAGGAGGTTTTTAAGAGTAGGTTAGACAATGATGGAGATTCTACAACCTGTAGGCAATGTAATCCAGTGCTTAACTACCCTAACAGTTGGGAAGTTTTTCCTAATGTGCAACTTAAACCTCCCTTTCTGCAATTTAAGCCCATTGCTTCATGTCCTATCCTCAGAGGTTAACAAGAACAATTTTTCTCCCTCCTCTTTGAAAGAACCTTTTAAGTACTTGGAAACTGTTATGTCCTCCCTCAGTCTTCTCTTCTCTAGACTAAACAAATGCAATTTTTTTCAATCTTTTCTAATAGCTCATATTTTCCAGACCTTTAATCATTTTTATTAATCTCCTCTGGACTTTCTCCAATTTAGCCACATCTTTCCAAAAATGTGGTGCCCAGATCTGGACACAACATGCCAGTTGAAGCTGTATCAGCAGGGAGTTGAGCAGAAGAATTACTTCTCATATCTTGATTTCAGCACTCCTGCTAATACATCCCAGAATGATGTTTGCCTTTTTTGCAACAGTGATTCACTGTTGACTCATATGTAGTTTGTGATCCACTATGATCCCCAGCTCTCTTTCCGCAATACTCCTTCCTAGACAGTCATTTCCCTTTTTGTATGTATCCAATTGATTGCTCCTTACTAAGTGGAATACTTTGCATCTGTCCCCTATTAACCCTATTTACCAGACCATTTCTCCAGTTTGTTCATTTTGAATTTTAATCCTATCCTCCAAAACACTTGCAAACCCCGCCCCCCCCCCACACCTTGGCATTGTCCACAAACTTTGTAAGTGTATTCTCTATGCCATTATCTAAATCATTAATGAAAATATTGAACAGAACCGGACTCAGGATCAATCCCTGAAGGACCCCACTCAATATGCCCTTCCAGTTTGAGTGTGAACCACTGATAACTACTCTCTGGGAATGGTTTTCCAATCGGTTATGCACACACCTCATAGTAGCTCCATCTAGGTTGTATTTCCCTAGTTTGTTTATGAGAAGGTCATGCAAGACCGTATTAAAAGCCTTACTAAAGTCAAGATATACCACATCTGCCACTTCCCCCCATCCACTAGGCTTGTTACCCTGTAAAGAAAACAATTAGGTTGGTTTGACATGATTTGTTCTTGACAAAATCATGCTGACTGTTTCTTATCACCTTATCTTCTTGGTGTTTGCAAATTGATTGCTTGATTATTTGCTCCATTACCTTTCTGGGTAGTGAAGTTAAGGTGACTAGTCTGTAATTTCCCAGATTGTCCTCATTCCCCTTTTTATAGATTGGCATTATATTTGCCTTTTTTCAGTCCTCTGGAATCTCTCCCATCTTCAAAGATAATCACTAATGGCTCAGAATCTCCTCAATCAGCTCCTTGAGTATTGTAGGATGTATTTCATCAGACCCTGGCAACTTGAAGACATGTTACATATATGAGTAATATCTGTTATAGATGGTTATAAGCCTTGCTTATAAGCAATCTTTTGACCTGTTAGACTATGTAACAATTTGTAACAATTGATTAACTATTTATTAAAACATTTATTAATAAATTGTTAATACTTTATAAACTATTTATAATAATATAAAGTGAGAATGATTTTCTAGTACTGCCAAACCCAGTACATTTTTTAAATTACTTTTCACACTTTACAGGTGTTTTATGCCATCCTCTTCCTTGATTCAACTCCAATATCATTCACTTACTCTGTTTTACTGTTAATTTATATATCCTTATTTGCCCCTGCTATAGTATCATTGCTAAGGCAAAATGGGGTTCTTCTCCTATGTACTATGCTAGTGCCTACAAGTATCTAAAACCCCAGTGTGTGGTTAGGTATGGAACTTACAATGAATTGTCTAGTGCAGTGCTTCTCAACCTGGGGGTTGCGGGATGGGTTTAGGATACAAGCAGGGCTGGTGTTAGCCAATAGGAAGCAGGGAAATTGCCTGGGGCCCCACAAATCAAATATACACGTTTCAGCTGAAGCCCTGAGCCTCACCAGGTTGAAGCCCCGAGCTTAAGATAGAGGGTTGAAATTTTTTCTAGTGAGATGAGGGAGGTCCCTTTTTTTTTTTTTTTTTTAAAGTCCAAAGGGGGTCACCAACACAAAAAGACCACTGGTATAGTAGGTAGGTGTCACCATTACTCTCTTCTGGATAGAGCTGCTTAAGTGTGTGTTGGTGGCTATATACTGCTAATAGCAAATGGAGTAACAGTCACAAAGTCTTAGGTGGCTACAGATTTGTTACAGTGGTTGCCTTAGCAGTGACCACAGTAGAGGTTGTAAAACACTTAGTAAGATAAACTTCTCTGCAAATACCTTTGCTTACATTATTATAACTTTCTACATATTTCACAGGAAAGGAAGGCTTGTCCTGTAGCTAAAACACTGCACTGGGACCAGGAGAGTTAGGTTCAACTCCTAGCTCTGCCACAGACTTCCTATGTGATCTTGGACAAATTACTTCATCTCTGTGCTTCAGTTACTGATATATAAAATAAAGATAATACCACCTCTTTTCTCCTGCCCTGTGTAGGATGAATATATGAACATAAGAATGGCCATACCAGGTCAGACCAGTGGTCCATCTAGCCCAGTATTCTGTCATCTGACAGTGGCAAATGCTAGATGCTTCAGAGAGAGTGAACGGAACATGGTGATTATTGAGTGATCAACCTCCTGTCATCCAGTCCCAGCTTCTAGCAGTCAGAGGTTTAGGGACACCTAGAGCATGGTGTTGCATCCTTGATCATCTTGGCTAATAGACATTGATGAACCTCTACTCCATGAATTTATCTAATTCCTTTTTTAATCCAGTTATAGTTTTGGCCTTCACAATATCCCCTGGCAAGGAGTTCCACATGTTGGCTGTATGTTGTGTGAAGAAGTACTTCGTTATATATGTTCTAAATCTACTGCTTATTAATTTCATTGGGGGTCCCTGGGTTCTTGTGTTATGTGAAGGCGTAAATAACACTTTTTTCTCCACACCATTCATGATTTTATAGACATCCATCCTATCTCCCCTCAGTCATCTCTTTTCCAAACTTAATAGTCTCATCTCTCCTCATATGGAAACTATTCCATCCCCCTAATCATTTTTGTTGCCCTTCTCTATTCTTTTCTCAATTCTAATATATCTTTTTTGAGTTGGGGCAACCAGAACTGCATTCAAGGTGTGGGCATAAAATGGATTTATATAGTAGCATTATGATATTTTTCTGTCACTTGCCTAATGGTTCCTAACATTCTATTAGTTTTTGACTAAGTTGGAAGCATATTTAGACCTGCCAGTAATCTCCATTGTGATGAACTCAATGATTGTTCAGAATATTGATTATTTAGGCTATGCAGTATTGCTAGATGAGAAAGTAGATATGACTTCTCACTCTTCAAGGAATGGGCTTTAAGAATTCAAAGAGGCACACGTGAAGGGAAGAATTTGTTGAAACTAGAGCTGGTTGGAAAACGGTGAAAATTTTTAATTTTGTTTAAATTTTGAATCATCAAAAAAAATTCAATCAGCTCTATCGGGTGGCTGCAAAGCACCAAAATGAATTTTTCAAAAAGAAAGTTTTGCTGAAAATTCTAAACATATTTACCAACTCTAACTGAAACCAAGAGAGCATAGGATATTCATGACATAGGAGATAATTGAAGGAAAAATACCTGGTTTACTACAGCCAAAATAATTCACTAATACCAAAAAAAGAAATAAAAATATACTAATCTTTGGAAGTGAAAGGATCTCTTTACATGATGATCTCTAGTGCGTCCTCAAAAAACTCTGTGCCAATGTTGGAGAATCAAGTAATAGGGTGCCCACCCTCAGGGCTTGTTTGCAGTTCTTTTTATTACCAGTTCCCAAATATTTAGAGGCTTAAATGAATCCAAGATTTCCTTGGCTTATACATTATAATGAAGTCAGCCTGTGGCTTGTCTACTTGTACTTGAAAGGAAAATCTCTTTAATAAAGGCAGCTACATTTTTATGTTAATGAATAAGTGAAATGGAATACAGTATCACAAATAACTCAAGTGCTGTAGGGACCATTGGGGGGAAATGAGAATTAATTGATTTCCCCTAATAATACAGTCTTGTTTGCTGAATTTCTTAGATTGTAAGATGGTCAGGGCAGGAACTGACTTTCTATATATGTGGACAGTCCCTAGCACACTATGGGTGGTACTCTAATGCAAATAATTATTAATAATGAAACATGAGAAACCCATAGAGCTAGGTTTCAGAAAAAAGGAGCTCAGAGATATAACTCACTCACTAATTCTCTCTGAACATAGCTGTTATTGGATCTGAAGAAATGTCAATCAGGGTTTTTTTAAAGAATAAATTGGTTTTAAAATGTTGCATCCAAGTTTGAGATCCTCCCCATAAAGGACTGCATTATATTCCCTGCAGCAAGTGCCTGCTCCCCAGAACTCAAGAAGTCTATGTAACTTTCAGTTTGCATTTGTAAATGTTTCATTTGCAGTTTATGGAGAATGAAGAAAACTATCAAGAAAAGTTCCAGAGGGGTAGCCGTGTTAGTCTGTAATACAGCAAAAACAATGAGAGTTCTGTGGCACCTTAAAGACTAACAAGCTTATGCCTGCTAAAATAAAATTTGTTAGTCTTTAAAGTGCCCCAGAACTCTCGTTGTTTTTGCTATCAATAAAAAAAATTCATCTGTTTGGTGTAGCAAAAGCAGAATTTACAAAACATCCATGATAAAGTCCAGAAAACAAGTTTGTTTAAATCTTTTCCTAGATGCAAAATGTTGCAGAAATGAACCCGCAGGAACAATTGCGAAAGTTAGGTTTTAATCTCTCAGTAATTCATATTTGGGATAGAGCCGAATTAAGATTGACAGAAAAATCTAAAATTTGAGAGTCTCGGCTCTTCAAATGCCAAAGCAAAGGAAACAATAAATATCAGATAGTTTATTAATTTCATTAGGAATGGGGTTTTTTTTAAATCTAAAGTTATTTAATTGTATCCATGCTGGAAGTGTTTTCATAATCAGGCAGAATAAACAATGCCATCTGACTAATCACAGTGAAACACAGCTTGAACTCTTGCAGAAAACTGTTAGCTATCAGTCAATAGAGATTTAAAGAAATACAGATTTGGTGAATGTTTTTGAATAACAAATTCATGAGCCAAAAACAGACTAAGTTTCTCAAATAAACTATTTGCTGAAAATTATTTGCTCAGCTGTAATAAATAATCATCATTCAAAAAGTTAAAATTAGCAGATTGATCGATATCCAGAAGATCCCACCAAAACTGATCAATCCCTCCAGTAGCAGTGTGAAGGAAGATGCACAAATCTTTTTGGAGGTTTTATTGTCTAATAAATTTCTTTAGTGTTGCTCCTAACCAAATTGAGAACTTTGCTTTCTTTCACATTTGAGAAAATAAGTTTTCTTCCTGTGGGATCCAACCACAGAGTGAAAGTAGTATTGTTCCAATGTTACTGCATTCTAATTGGATACAACACAATAAACATTTGATTAAAAAGACTGGCATATCTTTGAGTACTGTCATGCAGCCATTATAAGAAATTTTTCTTAATCCACCTTATGTTCTCCTTAAAATGACATCATATTGACCTCATTCAGTGAAAGAGATCAGCCAAATATTATCCTCATGCATACTATGCTGTTCAGAATGTTTCCATTTGTATGCAACTGTCCTGAGCCACAAAGAAATGTGTTTCTTTGCACAGTGTACGTAATTACCACAAATGTTGTTTCTTTGCAGTGTACATAGTTGTAGTGCAGCACCTCCTGGCTTGAAATGGTTTCCATCATATAAAGAGTTTATAGTTTTGTTCAATGGCTTTCAGCACCCCACTATAAAAATTGTTCCAACAGCACTGTATCCACCCGTTAAGGTACTACTCAACATTAGTAAGTGACAGATCTGTAGGTGTCTATTGTACTTTTTCTCCATGACTGGAAGGTTATTTTCCAGCTGAGAGTTCTATGCAGCCGAAAAGGAATGTAGGTGCAAGTTTCTAATAATTGTTTACAGTTTGATCATGATTTGTTTTATATCTGCCTTGTCATTCACATCTAGAACAAGGAAGAAATGAGACAAAGGCAGCAGAGATGGATCCTTGTTCAAAAATCAAGGAATTCATTTCTTGGGAAACTAATTGTAGAGGAAGGAATAAATAAAACATCAGCCATATACTGTATTGAAAGAAGACAACAATATAAATAAGCAGAAGAGACACTGATGCTTTCAGCCTTCATAAAGCTTGACATTGCTATCCTAATCAGAAGACTAGAAGTTGAATCCTAAAATAGTATAATTAACAACCTGCCCTTTAATTTGGTAAGAAAATTTTAACAGTGTGGCTCTCTAGTAGCACCTGTGAAAGATGTCCATTGATTAAGGGAGGCTGCTGTTCAGTGGAAAGTATACCATGCAGTGTCTCTCCTTATTGGTGCTGTTTGGTTAGCAATCAATTACTGCAGGACACAAACAATTTTCTTGAATTAGAAATCATTTATAAATAACATGCCTGTAATCATCTATTAGCAATAAAGAATTGGGAACACTTAAAAGTCAGTCAGTCTGCAGATGTCGGATGTGTAATATTAATATTTAATGTATCAGGATTCCACCAAATCTTCAACAAGAAAAAATATCTTGTTGTTTTAGCTGGTTATTTGAAAAATGGGTTTTTATTCTTAATTTTTAAACATGCTTTTCAGTGGTTTAATATTATGCATGATAAAAAATAAATGTATTTTTTCAATCATATGAAAGGCTGTCAAAATATATTAATTCCTGGTTTAAATCCATTGAAGTTAATGGAAGTACACTAGGCATAATTTGATCCATCATACTTATGTCGTTTTTTTTAATTCAAGGTTCTTAATCATCCTCTGTCATTCAAATCCCTTCTGTAGAATCACTTCTACAGCAATACTTACAAGAAATTAACCAACTAATAATGATTAGGTAGAGAAGCAATTGGGGATCATTTATAATATACAAAGAAGATATGAAACTATTTAGCTATATGCCAATCATACTGGTAATCACTTTGCTTGTATGTTATCTTTCCACCCACACTTCATCTTTTAGTCTGTCATTATAGACTGTAAGTGTTTCAAGGGAGGTACTGTCTTCCTATATGGCATGCACAACATCTACCATATTTTGGGTACTACTGTAATATAAACAGTAATAATAACTTAAAGCAAGTTTTGATTTATAACTCCTTGGAGGAGCTGACCCCGCTGTCTCAGGTGGCCAGGGGCCGCCAGACTTCGCTATCCCCAGCGGCCATGCCAACCCCAGCTCAGACCTGCCAGTGGCTGAGAGCTCTTGCTCTGTGAGGAGCAAGCATCCTCCTGGACCCTCTGCCCCTGTGCTGGGCACAATGAGGGAGCTACGGGAACCCCAGCTGTGCAGGGACCAGGCAGCCAACCTAATGGTGGGGTTCCGGGGCATAGCCCAGCACGCCCCCTTCCTCCTGCCACCAGGCGGCCCAGAGGCATTTGCTCCTGTCACTCCTGCTCCCCACCACCCCAATAGTGGATGGGGGGTGAGTGGGGGAGAGTGGGAAATGGGTTCACAGACCCCCCTTCCCCCCACAGGGCACTGCCGCCACTGCTCCCAATGGGGGGGAGGGGCACAAGAGCAAGTATTGGCTCCCAACCCCGGAGACCCATGGTATGCAACTGTTATGGCCTTTGTTAAATACACTGGAGACTGTCCTCAGAGAAGATAAGACTGCATTTGTGTATGCTGAAATAGATAAAGGTAAAATCAGATAAAGTGTGGCTGCCCACTCATGCATGTAAAGTGGCTGGGGTCCCTGGTCAGATTACATCTCCCATGATATACCATGGTCTCTACTCTTGGAGATGGGAGGTGGCATTATGGCCATAGTGCATCATGGGAAAAGTAATCTGACAAGGAAGCCTGGCCAATAGAAGAAAATGGAGACATGAGGCAACTGAACTACAACTCTCCTGATGCTCTGCAGAAGTAATTCCCAATCGAAATATTTCAGTTTGTGGGCATTCACTCTTTTTAATTAAAAATCCACATTTTCCACAGAAAGCAAACAGTTTTTTCACCCACACGAAAATCTTCCAGATTTTCCATCAAAAAGCAGCTTTGACAAGAATTTTTCAATCCTCTGTGTATACCCCCTTTTGGATACCACCAGCCTCCACTTGTTAAGAAGACACAAGCAGTACAAGTTGTAAAAATAAAGAACTGTTAATAATATAACACACAAAACTTTTTTTCACTCAGCTGATACTTGTCTAACCACATTAGTCTCCTGAATGAATAAACGTGTTACCTCTTTTGCAGAGGAATCCTATCTAGTTGCATTACAGGTGTAGAGAATGAAGTTATTTTAGTCATTCTGTATTTGGCTGACTGCTATTGGAGTATCGTTTCCAGTTCTGGTGTCCACATGTCAAGGAGGACATTGAAAAATTGAAGAGGGTTCAAAGAAGAGCTATGAGAATAATTAAAGGATTGGAAAGCATGTCTGATAGTGAGAGACTCAAGGATCTCAATCTATTTAGCTTAAGAAAGAGAAGATTAAGAGGTGACTTGATCACAGTCTATAAATACCTACATGGGAAACAGAAATTTGATAGAAGGCTCATAAGTCTAGCAGACAAAGGTACGAGAAGATCCTTTATGTTGGAAGTTGAAGCTAGACAAATTCTGACCAGAAATAAGGCACACATTTTTAACAGGGAGGGTAATTAACCATTGGAACAACTTGTAGTAGATTCTTCATTAGTGAAAATTTTTAAATCAAGATTAGATGTTTTTTAAAAAGATATGTTCTAGTTTAAACTGGAATTAACTCAGGGAAGTCCAATGGCACATGTTATGTAGGAGGTCGGACTAGATGATCAGAAAGGTCCTTCTGGCCTTAAAGTCTATGAACCTATGAATCTCTTAATACCATTTCCTGTAAGAGGCCAATATGTAGTCAGTATGCAGTAATTTCAGTTTGTTTTTTCTTTCTTTTGTTGTCGTTTTTGTTTGGTTTGCTGGCTTTGTGGGTTTTTTTGTTGTTTTTTTGCGGGGGGTTCTTTTCTTTTTTCCCCCCTCCTTTTTTTTTCTTTTACTCCAGGAATTGGGCAAGGGGTTCCAGTGGTGGCACTTATTGTGGAAGGAGGGCCCAATGTTATCTCTATTGTCTTGGAGTACCTACGAGACACTCCGCCTGTTCCTGTTGTGGTATGTGATGGCAGTGGCCGGGCGTCTGACATCCTTGCATTTGGTCACAAATATTCAGAAGAAGGAGGGTGAGTCATTTGTTAGGAAACATTCATGAAACAAAATAATTCTCAATGTGCATAGCTATTTTTTATGCTAATACAGAGGCTGGGAAACTATTAGCAACATAACACAATATTAAATCCTTCCTCAAGTGACCGTTTCTGGCATCAATTAGAATACTGCATAATGAGATTGAATGCAAAAAATATCTGGCTTCTAGATGGTGAAAGCCGATGCACACTGTAGAAACCCTGAAGAATTGTATTGGCAGGTCTACCTATGGGCTAAATCCTAGCCATATAACATGAGCGGCAGTATATAGGCATATACATTGTAATGAGAGTCTGGCATCAGCAACATCTTACCATGGCAGGGCTGGATGTTAAACAAAGGATTGGCTCAATGGGCTCCATGAAATATGCTCACTGTAATCAGAGCTGGCTTGTGCATACTATAAATGGTGATAAACTGTCTTTTATCTCTAGCATTTGGCACAGCCCTGCCTTTGTATAATCATAGTCCCTAATTGTTCACATTAGCCAAGTGTATCTGCTTCTTTCTGTGCTCTGTGGAATTCCATCTGTCCACCTGTATTCATGCACTGCTGCTTGTACAGTGATTTTAGCGTGTCTGCCCCCTTTTCTTTCATTAACTTGAGGAAAGGCAAGAACAGTATTTAGCTCATAGGGTAGCTATTGTAAGCATGTTTTTGGCTGAATTGGGATCAAAGTGTGCTTTTATAAATACCAAGTGTGTCTAATGATTAAGTGCATACATTTTTATGTAATTTGTTCTTTTCCTCTAACCGCCACTAATATGTATGAAATCATATCGGCAAAATTAAGTCTGAGGACTTAAAGACTAGTGGTAAAAACACGCTCTCATTCTAAAACTTAAAGGGCTAATTCATGGTTTTCCTCTACAGCTCCTTCATACTGCTTTGAGGTGGTTAAGATCTGGGGTTCTTATTGGGGTCGTGTGTGTGTGTATAAAATGCACATCAGTAACAGATAGGTTTATAAAATAAGAGAACATGTATAAATAACATATCCTGTAGACTCTAAACACCAATGTATCCAGAACTTCTTTTTGTACATTTTAAAATGTTCAAATGAATGGTGTTAAAGAATGAGTGAAGTTTTTATTAGTCTACTTTCATTACAAGTGTAATGAACAACAACAACAACAATTTCTGGCATGATCATTTGAATCTGATTTCAATTCATACTTAATTTGTTGTGGTCATGGCGCACTACCAACGCTTTAAAGCAACGATATTCAGTGATCAGTTCAAAATAATGTGCATATGCAAAATTTTAAATTGGCTAGAATTATTTGTTTGATTTGTCTTTTGCTTGTGTTTCATAATAAGGCACTCTAGGGTTATAGGTGCTATAGAAAGTGTTATCATGGAGGTATTTTCAAAAGACCTCAGTTGGCCTATCTCTGCTCCTTTAAATCCATATTAAAACTCTCATTGGAGCTCAGTGGGAGGAGATTCAATCCAGTGCAGAGCACTTTTGAAAATCCCACCTCAGTCATTATTATTAATTATGATGCCCTTCCTTTTTAAAGACTGGTGAAATTCCCTGTACCACATTTGAAAGCTATTGATCAAAGAAACACGTTAGCAACATTCTAGAAATTACAAATGGAAATGACTAATCAGACCATATAATCCATCCTCCAGCAAATGCAGGTGTGTGTGCTGAAGTAAGGACCAAAATGCTAGGCACTGTCAGCTCCCTCAAGCTATATTCTCAGACGCTTTGGCCAGTGTAGTTTTAAAAGTGTCAGCTAACTGTACTTCCACCATGTCCCTTGTGTAACCTATTCCTCAGTTTTAATAGATCTCATTGTTTGCACATTTAACGTTACTTTCCTTTGCTAACTTGCATTTCATTACTCCATGTTGCCATCCTAAACAATTTCCAGCTCCCTTCTTGACATTTATACCCTTTAAATATTCATATGTCAGGTCCTCCTGCCCCCTCCACACCCAGATATTCATTAGTAAAAAGCAATAAACTCCAAAAATTGTATTTCTGAATTCAGCCAACAAGCAACAAGAATCTCCTTCAGATACCACAAAGATAAGAACCTAAACACAATAAAATGGAATCACCTTCAGCTGTCATCATAATCCCTCATTAATAAGGAAAGCAGAGCATGGAGATGATGGGAAATAATATTAGTTTGCCTGGAGTCATTACAAACAAGCCACAAGTCTAAGGTTCTCAAGCCTGGTCTTCTAAAATATGGTCATTCCCCTCCTGCCTGCAATTCACAGTTCATTGCTTGATTTGACTATTTCCCAGGATTTCCTAGGTGACAGCTGCAGTGTTAATATATTTAAGAAAACACTTGAGGATGTCCTAATCACACAGCATCTGCTTCCAAGTGTAAAGATGTCAGTCTAAAATGAGACTGGGACATACTATTTTTTTATGAATAATAAGTATAAAACTCCAATAATGTGCTCATGAAAACATAAGAAAGTAAATTCTACTTTCATTGAGGAGTCATTCTGTTCCTGATTTTATTAACCTTTGTGATTTTTTTCAAATACCATTTAAAATAAGGCACAAACAAAACAACTGATAGTAGTATACACATAGCACAAAAATTGCTGTGACTGCAGCTACAAATTTTTCTTTTGAACTGAGTCTCTGTAAGTAGGTTAAGGCAACTCTGTCCTTCAGAATACGAATTGATTTTAAAAGTCCAAATTACATCCTAAACTAAATTCTCCTCTTTTTTTTTTCTTTTCTCCTTTTACACAGCCAGAGTGTATAATCCAAGAAACACTCAAACTCTGGCTACTTTCTGCAAGCTGTGTACTTCTACAAATCATAAAGTATCTTCTCCTGGTTATTCGCTGGTTGTCCGATCTGAATCACTCAGAAATCACACATCACTCATGGCAGCACTATTTTATGGGCTCAGCACATTAATATCAATATTATCAATCTCTTTGTTTCAGTGTTCTAAATGCCTACTCACTACAGGCTGCAAATGTACTGATTTTGTACATACACAATAAATGTGTATACTCGGCAATGCTGTGAGGTAGTCTCAAATTTCTTTGAGGATATGATCATTAACATTTCTTTTGAGGAGTTTCCAAGGGTGAAGAGCCAGGTCCGAAAGTAGAGGACAAAGCATAGTCATTTTTGCTTGAGTTTGCTTCAGGCTCCACTCTTTTTTTCCTGAGATCCCAGAGTGTAGAACTGGACAATTGCTCATCTGTATGAAGGGCCCTTATGGACGGGCTCCCTCAAGGTTCTATCTTGTCTCCCCTCTCTCCCACCGTTCACATTTACCTGTTAATTGTTTTCCTAAATTAGCAAAACATGCTTTAAAACTTCTTATTTAAGAATGTTAATATAGAAATATTATAACAGGGAAGTGCAGTAGCTCTCTGTAAAGGTAAGCATTTTATAGAGGAGATAACTATTCTTGAAATGACCACTGCCATGGTCAAAACTGAAGGCTGTTTCTTATTGTAGGTTTGGAGCTTTAGGATCCCTTACAGTGTCTTCTACAAGACAGTTGCTCAATATAAAGGGAGGAAATTTTGCACAATAAAACAGATTCTCAAATTATTGTGCATTCTAATGTAAGCAAAACTCTGATAGCCTCATGTCATAGGAGGTTGTTTGGCTGCACCATAAGGTCCCAGTCCTGCATCATGATAAGAGCTAGGCCCGAAGCACTCCATACATCATAGAACTGGGCCCTGTCTTTATTTCCCATGACTGCAATGATGTATTTTAAGAAGAAATAGATCACAGAGAGTCCTGAAACACAACCTTACAATAAGAAATAACTTTGAAGTTAAGTCAATTTTGTGGCCCAATTACATTTTTCCTCAATATAAAAGTAACTGCACATTTAAAAAAAAAAAAGTTGGGCTAATAAGGTGTGTGGTGCTTTTCCTTAAGGTGAGTTTAAGAGCACTATGCATATTGAATCTGCATTAATATAGCTGTTGCAAACTTCCATTGAATGCTGATATTGGAGATTACTTTATAACCTTGATCTTGAAAAATTTTCAGCAGTGCGTGGAAGGTTGTTGTACTACAATGTAAGTGTAAAGAGAGGCTACAGGTGCGTGTAAGTAAGGTTAAGCTCTAGGCATGGCCATTTGCATTAAGCAGTAGCAAGCTCCTTTCATTCATGTGCCCTTACTTTCAGGACATGATAGGGATGATGTATTTTCAGAGGAGACATAAGCTTAAATCCAACCCTACTTATGTTATTGATACTCTTAGCTCTTATGCCATATTCCTACTACTGGGCAGGAGTAACTTGCTGGGTGCAAAACTGCAATGTCATTAATGCAAGATCAGGTTCTTGCATGCTTCCCATCCTGCTCCTCACTTTATCCTTTCCAAATATAGGAACTTACATATATATATATATATATAGGCATTTTTGTTTATAGGCATTTGACTTCATTGAGACTACCTACCTGCTTAAAGCTAAAGACATGCTTAAGTGTTTTGCTGGAACTGGACCCAGGATGATAAAATCTGTATGAGCCCCTGAATTGTTGAAGTGGTTAAATTAGTAGTTAAATTCCAGCTCTCCACCAAGTAAATCCACAAAAACTTTTGATTTGTAATCAAACATGCCCTCCCATTCCCCTGCCCTGCATGCATGCATGCATTCTGACAAGCAACTTTAAATTGCTGCTATTTATAGAATCGTGCATACTGTGATAGTGGTGTGCAGCCCTCAGGGTCTATTGTTAATTAAATCCTGCATTTAAAAAAATAAAGATTAGATTAACGCTATCTCATTGCTTAAGCAAATGTTTCCGTACAGAAGAGGAAATGGTTGCAATAGTCAAATGTAATCCCCCAAGTCTAAGTATTTATAATAGTGTCTTAACTATTGCATCAGCTCTACACTTAGACGGATGAGACCCTTAAGGAATTCAAGTCAATGTAGTAGAATGTGCTTTGTGGCTAAGGAATAACACACAATATGTATGTGCTCCAGTTGAGATATACACTCTCTTCTGATGGTTATTAGGAATTGCCTTTGGGTCAGTCTGTTTTCAGGAAGTAAGAAAAATTCCCTGTGGCTTCTCCATTGAGAATTTTAATTCTTATTTTGAATAAGGAGGATCATAGTATACTGAGGACATCTACTCAGTATGACTGCTATGATATTTAGGTATTATATCTTAATGGGATTTTGTTAGCTAGTCAAATTGTTTTCATACCACGTATGTTTATATAGTGCCTGCTAACCTGAACCATCCCAGAGTACTTCAGAAACTATAAACTGTACATGTAAGAATCACTTCTCTGATGAAATGCAGCCACTTCTGTTGTGGGAGGATGACAGCCAAGCAAACAGCTGTGGGACAAGAGGAAAACATTTAGCAATGCGCCTCAGGCAAACTCCTGCTTTTATTAAAGTGTCTTAGGATCTTTAATGTCCAAGCAGAACAAAAGAGCAACTTGGCTTATCAGGTCTCCTCTCAAAGACCAACACAGAGCAAAATACATGGAACTCAGAAGTATAAAGAGTTGAGTGAGTCCTACTGGAGTGCAAAATTGTGGCTTTAGTGTTTCCTGGAACGACCAAAACAAAACTAGAAGAGACTCCAGCTGCATTTGTTTGATCCAGTTTAATAGTCTGGAAACACATAACAATGTAAAAATCCCCTCACATCTCCAGAGGTCCCTTCAATGGATCCTGGTCAGAAAAGACCTTTCTGCTTCCCAGGACCCAAAAAGGAGTCCAGGTCCTTCTTAAAACAGTAAGCCTAAATGGACTCATCAATACACCAGGTGCAGATAGGAATTCTAGGGCTTCCCCCAGTTACTTTCCACTCAGAGGCCTCTGAGAAATCTGGCTAAACCCTCTGCTGAGATTGAACACCAAACCCTTATGCCACTGTTCTGACTTGGCTGGGTTTCCTGCTCAAGTCAGTAATGGGGTTGGAAGCATCATGGCTGTGGGCCTCTTTCAAGAGACACCAAAGGCTTGTAAACCCAATCAGACTCTTATTTAATGCTCTGTTCCATCACAGTGCAGTGGGGTATTTTTTCTGTTCTACACTTTAGCCAGGCACAAACTGCTATATTTATCTAATGAAAACCTACATGTTGATGATATTCTCATGTTTTCCTTTGATTAATGCAATTTAGCCACTAAACAAAGCTGCTTAATTCAACTCACTTTTGTGAAGTAAAAGGTTTATTGTGACCACTTCTTTTTTAAAATACTGATACAAAGGTACAGATGAATCACAACAGGCTGGGGGGGGGAGGGGGGGGAAGAAGAAGGCTGTATTCACTGCAAGGTCCAGCCTCATCAATATCCACTACCACAAGTAGTACCACTAGAGCTGGCAGTAGTCATTGCACATCTTCAGTACTGAAAATACTAAAGTCATCTGGAGACAGCTGACTGAACAATGTAGAGAGCTTGATTTGGACCAGATCCTTCAACTCGTCTTCACTGTTGATTGCAGCATGGTATGGCACACAGTTAAAAGACTGTGATGTGATTTAGTGTAGTGTATATTATCCTCTTGGACATTGGGCATCAGTCCAAAAGAGATTTCCTTGTATGCAGAAGTATGCCAAAGTCTGTCTTCTGTCTCTATTGTGTCAGCCAGAGCAAAGAAAAAGGAGCTGTTCTTTGAGGGGAAGAGAAGAGTTATTTTCCAGGGTATTTTAGGCATACTTAAAATGCAGATTGATAAAGAGAGGCAATTAAAGTTAAGCATTTTAGTTGTATCAGGTGCCTTGTCTAGATCAGTGGTTCTTAACTGGGGGTACACAGAGGTCTTCTGGGGGTACATCAACTCATCTAGATAGTTGCCTAGTTTTACAAAAGACTACATAAAAAGCACTAGCAAAGTCAGTACAAACTAAAATTTCATGCAGACAATGACCTGTTTATATTGCTCTATATTATACATTGAAATGTAAATACAATATTTATATTTCAGTTGATTTATTTTATAAATAGAGGTAAAATGTGAAAGTAAGCAATTTTTCAGTAATAGTGTGCTGTCATACTTTTGTATTTTCATGTCTGATTTTGTAAGCAAATCATTCTTCATTCTGGTGAAACTTGGGGGTATGCAAGACAAATCAGACTATGTAAAGGGGTACAGTAGTCTGGAAAGCTCGAGAGCCACTGGTCTAGGTGGATTCAGTACATCTTATCAACTTTCCTGATGGAATATATGCATAAAGCGCAGGCCCAGGCTTGCTATTGATGCCTATTTCATATCTGACAGAAGTTTAGGGAGGAATGGAAATAGACTTATGCAATCATAATGATGTAAAAGATTAATGGATGTTTCATCCTAAACTTGTGTGTAGGTTTAGTTCATCTTGGAAGTAAATATGGATGTGCATCATCCCATTGATTTCAATGGGAGTTAGCCACCTTTTGAGAATCTGTGTCTTAGGACTTGTCTACACTGCAGGCTCTTTGGCAATCGATGCACCGGGATCGATTGAGCAGGTCGTGAAGATCCACTCAATCGATGGGAGATGGGCTCTCTGGTTGACACCATTAGTCCACCTCCCCAAAAGGAGTAAGGCCATGAAGCCACCGTGGTACATCAGCATAAGTACGTCCACGGGAGATACACAAGTTATGTAGCTATCTCCCGTCGACTGCTGCCGCCAGCATAGACCGGCCCTTATTGTCTCATCCTGAAGTCAAATGGGAGTTTGGGGGATGAAAGGAATAAAATGGAATGAAAGACTGAGCCCCTGATCTATGCTAGAATATGCTTTGAATGGAACATTTTGTTTAGCCAAGATCAAATCATGTGCAATACTTTGTGAATAAAAAATATTTTTCTTATGCAGCTCATTGCCATGATGAATAAGATATATGTAAGTCACATTGTATCTTACACTTTTGGGATGAAATTTCCCCCCATGTGGAAGGTCAGCGCAAGGCCACTGTGCTACATAAGTCCTACTTAAGCACTCAAAATAGGATTTAAGTTTTGCATATACCTTGTGTTGGCCCTCTACATAGGAGTGAATCTCACCATTTATTGATATCAAAATATTGTCTATTTTTAATTTTGGCAGAGACTTTAATGAAATAATTTCCTCCAGTCTCTCATTTTTACCACTAGATTTATTATTACTATTTTTAAAGTATTTACTTTATTTTACTATTTATTTGAAGAGTACAGTAATTTAGCAGGGAGTGCATTGAGCAGAGTAACATCAGGATTTCATTTCCATTAGATGAGTTTAGGAGCATTGTGGATATGACGCTTATAATTTGTATATGGAATATCAGTAACTGCTACACATGAGGTTTTCCTGGTGCTAGCAATGTGACTCATCCTTGACCTTTTTATACTGCTATTAGGTCAATATTGTCCCTAAGGCAGAGTCCACCCCACATCTACAAAATAGGAAAAAATAAGTGGTACCAAATAAAACTTTAAATGTGATGTTCTAGGACATGAAATCATGTACTGAACACCTTGATTTCCTACAGTGAAATCCTGGCACCATTCAAGATAATGGTAAAACTCCCATTTACTTCAGTAGGGCATGATTTCACTCATAGTATTTTAAAGTGAAAGTTCCAAAACCTGACAATAATTATTTGATGACTTAGTGAAGATGAAATATCTGCCATTGATATATTTATCAAAGAATCCTTATCAACCTTGCTGCAAGAAAGGTCTGTTTAGGAACACTGAGGCAACTTGCATCTTTTTTAAAATTATTGATACTACAATACAATACTTTTCTATACAATTATTGTGTAAAACATTCCCTTCTAACTGAGTCAAATATATAATTAGGCTTGGAAGGATTAGACTTTTATCGGTGGTAAATATTGTTAAACGTCCATTTTACCGTACACATACAAACCGATGAGAAAATATTTCTGTTGATAATAACCAAAATTAACAGACAAGCAAAGACAAAAAAAATGCTGCTTGAGAACTTAGAGTTTGATTTAAGCATATTATTTTCTATATTTTGACATGTGATGTTGACAATTTGTGTTTTAATAGTTATAAAGTTTTAACTTTTTGAATCTCAATATCTACTGTCCCTAAATAATTATTGTCTGACCTCCCTCATTGCCTGACACACTCATACTCACACATCTGTAACTTCCCACAACAATGAAGATTTAAACTGATAAAAAATGCTTAAAACCTGTAATTTTGCACAACGGTGAAAATTTAACTTAATATACAATTTTTAAAAGTTTAAAAATAAACATTGATATTATCCATCAAATTTATTAAAAAAAAGTAAAATTAGAATTCTGCCAGACTTATATATAATATCCAAATCAATATCATCAGATCTGGATAAAAATTCACCAAAGTAATCTGTTATAAAGGGTTATTTTTATCTTTTATTTTTTAAATTACTACTGTATAATATTACCAGTGCATTCCAGTACAATAGCATTTAACATCTTACTCCTTTACTCTGTACCGGGTGAAATTTTCATTTAATTTTTTTTTCACCAAACAATGCAGATTTGGATAACAAACATTTCATGAATTTTGTTTCAATCAAAAAAATTCTCCAAAATCAAAATTCTTTGTTTTTTATTCAAAATTACTTTATTTCCAAATTTTTTTTACAAAATAAAAGTAAATAATGTAAAAAACACTCAAACATCATGAAATGTTTCATTTTATTTAAAACAAAACATTTTGTTTGACCCCAAATTATTTTTTATTTCGATTTTTTGGTATAGCCAGTAACCAAAAAATGAATTATTTACACAGCTCTATACTGTAATGGCTATGTGATATGTTAGAAAATTAATTGTTCTTATAATTATCAATTTATATTTGAAAGTACTAACTGATTTCTTGGTTTAAAAAAAAAAAAAAAAAGTCAAATTTTACACTCAGCAAATGATACCGTGCTGCTTTTCTATTTGGTTATCTGTTGGCATTGACAGGAGGAAAAAAATGCTGTTGGAGAGAAAAATAGGCTAGTTTACAAAAAAGCACCACAAAATGTTGGATTATTTTACTCTGGCTCTTATTATGCTCTTATTACCATGATTTCTCAGCAATTGTTCCTATCTTTTTTAAATGCACAGAAGTGAAATTTCTGTCAGTCATATAATATAAACTCTTTGAGAAACATTACACACATTAGACATTTCCTTCCAATGAATCTAGCATAACACTGCAAACCTATATCCCAGCAATATATATGTATATTTATAATCCATGTCATTTTGAATGCATTTGGAGGGTTCTGACCTTGCTGTTGGAAAAGGGGAGGAGTGTTATTGCATGATTGCTTTCTTCATCAAATGACTTTATATCTCTGTTCTAAAATATTATAGAATGGCAATGTCCATGTGCCTTGGACCACCCTGCCACACAGAAGGCAGTTGTGCAGCCAAACAAAGCTAAAATTGAAAGAACATTGTCAGGGTTGGCACTTTAACAGTTAATCTAGTGCACCTGGACAGGATTCCCATTTGTCAATTCTTGCCATGAGGAACCATCATTTTTGTTTTGTTTTGTTAAAAAGGAGTTAAAATACTAACATAGACTTGTTAAGGTACTATAAAAATGTTAAAATAGGAACACTGACTGACTAATTTTAGCCCTATTAACCTTAAGCTTCTAATAAATTATAGAATTAAATATAGGGATGGCACCTGCCTATTTGGATCATGGATCATCTAGTTTAACCCACCAAGCAAGGAGGATACTGATAATTCCTAATACTGAAGTTAAATGTATCTTTTTTAATGTGATCCTACTAGTTATAGTTTTAACATTAGAGTCCAGTGGGAATAATCCTTTTCACTCCCCTTTGTGCCCTTCATTTATAGTTAACAGATCTCCTCTCAAGCTGTTGAACTTTAAAACACGATACTTAAGTCTTTCAGTCTCTCCTTGTGAGCAGTGGTGCCATTTGTAACAGGGGATGGACTAGGGGAGTAGATGGGCATTGCCTCCTGCCTCAGGTTAGGACTTGTCCTTGCTTCCCAGAAATCCATCTTTCAAAAGCATACCACTAATTTAAGGTGGAGCTGAGAGACCTTAACTATCAAATGACACAACAAATTGAATTTTCTGGAACTGACAATATTGCAGTAACTTTGGAAACCGGTCCAACTTCACCTTGTTTACAGCTGCCTGATAATCCCTCCACTTTCATCATTTGTCCCCAGAACTATGTTCCAGTGAGAGATGCCCAGCTCCAAGCTTCTTGAATCTGTTTTTTTAATGAGGGGTAATACTCCCTATTTAATCTGTCAATCCAAGGTTTTTCTATAGCTCCATGGTGTCTAAGCAATATTTAATTTTGCAGTTGAAAAAAGTGCTTAAAGTGAAACCCAACAATACCACAGGAAACCAGATCTTGCTATTACCTCCCTCTTTCCCCAGTTTTTCTAAAATGACACGTTAGAAGTATTTTGGTGTCTTCCTTGTTTTAGTGGGTATTTTAGTGGAGTATTTGAGATGGGAAGTCAAGAAAATTAAATACAAAAGATACATTAAAATAATATTAATGGTTTAATGTAAATTCTCACTTAAGGCAGTCACTTTTATCTTTCACTTATGTTGCAACACATTGTACTTTAAAGGACTAAAATATATATGAGTGGAAATATCACCTACTGTGGTAATGTCTACATAAACCTAGCATGATAGGAGAGTCTTAACTCAGTTTCTATGCTTCTGTTATGAGCCAAACCTTTACATTTGTTAAATGTAGCTTTTTATTTGATTGCTTAACAGTAATAAGATTATTTTGAATGGGTTTTTCATATATTGCTTATTGAATTATTTGTGAACATGGAATGAAAATTATCCAGAAATAAATGAAATAACATTAAACAGAATCCTCATAATGATCATGAAAACAAAACCCTAAAAACACTGAAGTTTCCATAACAAGTACACAATAGATAGAGGTATCTATCAAAAGCAGCACAAAAATGGCCTTACACAACATCTAGCCCAGTGTTAGAAAGACAGGCTTGTTTGGGCAGGGCATGGGGAAGACCACTGCAGAGCAATCCTCCAGTCACATAAGATCCCTGCCCTAACTTGTGCCAGGATCAGCCAACCCTGATTCAGATAAACTCATACAGAGTAGATAATCGAGGCCTATATATTTACTATCCTTTTCAAAGAAACAATATCAACCATGCAAGAATATTGTCCCTTGACTCTATTTTGCAGGGACAGAGATGATAGCAGGTCCTCCTTTTGGCAAGTTTTTAGATATTTGACACGTAAGAGAGAATCTATTAGAGACCCAAAACTCCACTAGGATAACAAAGTATGAACAATTGGAGAACAGAGTCAGGGAATGTTAACCTCAATTACCTGTGACAGCACAGAGAGCCTTACATTAAATTAATGCCTCTTAGGCTTCTACATAGAGGACTGTATTTTTAGAAATGGTGCTAATTTGTATATGTGAAACATGCAGTTGTGTGCCCTAATTCTGTATGCAGTCTGCAATTTCCTGTGATTTTATTGCAGATACTGGTACAATTACCTGTTTTGTTTATGCCATGTTTTTCATGTGCATCATATGTATATATTTTTTTTAATTAACAGATTGTGCAAGAGTCCAGTACAATCAAGGATCCTTTATTTGGGCAGCTGCTAGTACAGTTAGGGTCATTAGGCGAAAATGTTTAGTCTTGAACCAAATTATTTTACATTTAACACAAAGTTTATTTGACTTTGGCTACGTATGCTTTGTTAGAAAGAGACAGTTTTTAACCCTGGCATTTTTTTTTTTTCTATTTCTGATATAATTATTTTCAGTTTGCTGCATCACCAAGACATTAAAAAGGAAAATATTGAAGCTGACCAAAGGCCTACAAACCACTCTGATATAAACAGGCACCATTTATAAGCATGGAAAATTAAGTGAGAGGTCACATGACAAATGACACAAACAACCAGTTTGCAAGCTGTCATGCTACAGGAAGACATGCCTCTCTGTAATTAGACAGCTACTACCTCATGCCAGTGGTTTTTAAAAAGAGCTTCCATTAGTTTCCTCAGGGAGTTTGGTTTTTAAAAAATCTCTGGGATGATATGGTCTGGATAACTTAAATATGGGAAAGAAAAATTAAGGCTGCTTTGAAAAACTATGGACCAGACCCCGAGAGCCTTATCCTGTTTTCGCTCAGTGTTTACTAAAGCAAATTCCTACTGACATCAAGGAGTTTTCCTGAGGGAAAGCTGACTACTGAATAAAAACTTGAGAATTTGGCTCTAGATTATTTTTTTTGGAAATTAAACATGGTTGGGGTAAGGACTTAAAGAGTTTTAGAAATGTTTGCTGTACATGTCCATAGGCCACGACATCTTATTACAGCTTCTGTAAGGTTTCCCAGTAGGGTACCAATACCTTTTCAAAATCTCTTCAATGGGTGTTTTTAGCAATATCCACTGCCTTTTACTATGCATTTTTTTCTCATTATAGGATGGAATAAAACATGTTAACTAACCCAGCTTAGTTCTGAAACACACTTTTAGAATATTGGACCCTTTCCACACCATTTTACAGAGCACAAGACATTTGTTTTTTACTCGGTTTTTACTAAAGCAAAATTCCCTTTGATTTTGAAGAAAGTTTTGCCTGAATAAGGGCTTCTGGGGTTGGCCCTGTATATTTAAGTCACATACTAACTTGCAAGACAAGAATTATGTTGAGCTAAGGAAACCTACCTAGCTATGATCAAAAAGATGTGCTTCGGTATATTGAAGCTTAGCTGTTTTCATTGGGTGCATAATCCAATGTCAGCTATGTGCTAACAGCAGTGATGCATTGGGAGCAACTCAGACCACAAGGAATGCAGAAAAGTTGCCTCACGTTTCCATGTGTTGTAGCATCTAACTACAGATGCTTCCATGCAGTGGCCCATATTATGCCTCAAAGATCCTCATGTATATGGAATCCTCGATGTGAAGCTTTCACCACTCCCAATCGAAGGAGGTTCAGCTGCCTGCACAGCTTTATCTCCATGCCCCTTCTTGTGCAGCATTCTGCAGATGATGCTCAATGGGATTTGGATCTGCATAGGGGGACCAGGCAGACTAATGTCAGGAATGACTGGCAACGTAGCAAAGTGAAGTATAGGTTCACTGCATGTAGAGAACAGCCAATATGTTAGTGGCCGGGGCACTTACTTGGGATGTGAGAGACCCGGGAGCAAGTCCCTGATTCAGATCAGAGACTTGATGCGGGGTCTCCCATGTCCCAGATAAGTGCCCTAACTACTGGGTTATTGGCTGTTCTGGGGCGGTGCTCTTTTTCTCTCTTGCTTTGACAAGAAATTGCATCTGAGACCTGAGAAACCTTCCCGATGAAAGTTTCGGTTTTGACACATCAGCATTTTGCAGTTACATGGAAAAATTCCCAACCAGCTCTGAAGAGGAGATGATTCCAACTACATTTTTTTTTTTTTTGGTGTGGATCTTTTCATTTCTCCACCTCTTTACTCCAAAGGTGACCATGTGACGCTACAAATTTCTGTGATACTGGCAAACCACATGAAATGAGTTTCTGTGTTTTTCTGGGTATCCCAAAGCAATTACCTTAAGCCAGCTTTGACTATTATATACTCTGCTACCTCGCTACAATTGCTGCAGGGTTTTAAAATCATAAACCTTTGTTTTTATCTAACATAAAATGGGATCTGTCAAAATTTTCTGGTTCTAATACTCCCTATCTGATTAATATTGACTTACACTAAAAACATTCTGACATCTAATAAGCTGAAAAACAAAACTACAACATTTTAAATGAGCAAACTGCTTTAGTATATAGAGGCTTTCACACTTCAAAAGATACATTTTCTAAATTACTGAACCCACTAATTTGTAAGCTAGATCAGAATAACAATGAACAACAAATCAATAGTCTCAATTATCAGGCTCTAAGCTGTCAAGAACTTTGGTTCATGTACTGATATTGCATGGAATACTATTTCATTCTGATGTCAAGGCACCTTAGAAGTACTAGCATTATACTAAGAAGGAAGGAAAAAATGCTTCTTTTAAATTTCTAAAAGCTTAAACTTGCCAAAAGCAAATCTTGCATATGGCTTCTTGATTGGGCTCAGTTAATGGGGAATGCACTTTGAATCTTCCTTTTCCTATTCAGTGACTGTCTGCTGCTGGAAAGAATCTGCAAGCAGAATGTGAGATATAAACAGTTCAATACAAAATCAAATGTATTCACAAGACTATTTTTCTAAATATCCAAAGTGGTCAAATGTGTCACCCCTATTGTTCTTTAGAATTTAATCTCCACTCTGAGGACAACTACTATCTGAAAAATCATTTCCTCCAATATGAATACATTACCAATACATTCAAAGTTCACACAATTATGTAAAATTTGTATTATCTAAAATTACTTGGTACCTGCTATTGCATTTTTGGATAATCATGCTTATTTTATCTAGGCTATCATAACTGTGGTTTCAGATATGACACATAGCTACCACAGAATATCTTGACGTTCTGAATTTGTTAATTACTCAGCTGACACCTGAAAAATATAAAGTCTATTAGAGCAGTCCTGACTTTGGCAAGTCTCTCCTTTACTTCACTATTATAGACTGCTTTTCACCACTGCTTCCATGAATTGAAATAATACCATCATTCATTCCTAAAGTGTCATAACTAACAATAACAGTTTGTATTATAGTATATTCCCTACGGGCTATATCCCGAATAACTTAGTCTTTACTTAACTCCTGTTGAAATCAAAACTAAATAACGGCTGCAGGATTTGGCCCTATGAGTCTTTATTGAAAGTATTCAGGAATACCACATTAACAGTCAGAGACCTCATCATTGTTACACACAATTATGCTGACGGTGAGAAAGTAAATGCTATCATATCAGTAATTTAGAGGCATTGGTTTATTCTGACACCAATCAGAACCATAACTTCAGGGAACCCTACAAGATTAAAAAATAAACAAATACCAAATTTCTTAAGTCATCCATAGAGCTGAATTACAGTGCCTTTATCTGCCCTCCAACAAGTCCTCACTGTGGCTTGATGGTAATTCATTAAAAGCCCAGTTAAATGGGTAAACTTTACGCTGCACCTTTTAAGCCATTCTGCCCCCAAAGAATTCCAAAGCACTTTATAAACTTCACAGGCAGGATAAACATGAATTACTTCATCAGCTATTGAAATGTAGCCAGCTCTGGTGTGGAATGTAGCTTCTCTTTTAACAGTGAAAAATCCATCCTCTACAACAGTTTAAGACAGAAAGAGAAAAGGAATGCAATTGAATTTGCAAATAGAATTGAAGTAGACATTTGAACTTGGTAAACAGTGGAATTAACACCTTTATTCTGGCAAAAAGTGCCTGGGGGATATCCAGTGAAAACAGGTAGTCAACAACCAGGTTTTAATTTCCATCTGAAAGATGGTGCCTTCAGCAGCACAACTGACAAATGATCTTTATTAATAAACATTTAAAAATTGTCCCATTGGAACTCCTGAGTTACTTAGGGTATGTCTATACTGCAATAAAAAACCCAGGGCAATGAGTCTCCAACCTCGGGTCTGCTGGCTCAGGCTGCGCGGTTAAAAACAGCAGTGTCAATGTTCAGACTCCGGCTAGAACCCACATTCTCAGATCCTCCCTCTTGTGTGGAATCTCAGACCCTGGACTCCAGCCCAAGCCCGACTGTTTACACTGCAATTGTATAGCTTAAATCAGCTGATCCGGGTCTAGACGTATCCTTAGATTCTTTGAAAATTTTACCTTTAGCCTTTGCCTGTTCTGGCTACTTACTACTCAGTACCATGCCCATTTTTGTTTCGTAGATGATTCAGATTTAATCAGAGCAAAAAATATCATTCAGTATAATTACATATAAAAAACCCTACTGTTCAAACAGTATTTGAAATGTAGCAATGTTGGGAATAATTATGGTAGCTCTTTTGGTGTCATTTTATATGGCATGTTATGATTTATTAAATACAACAACAAAAATATTCACTAAAAAAAAATTGGCAATAAAAATGTCCCCAAATCGCCACAAGCTGAACCCCTGGTTGAATTCCCTGAGCCCACTGATAGAACTGTGTGTTCAGCTCATCCTGAAATCCCAGTCTGCATCAACTCTAGGCTATCAACTTGCTTCCATTAAGGAATTCCCCTTACCTGGTAGTCTTCAGTGACTTTCTGTCAGGCGATATCTGAGAATTGAAATCACATCTCAGAGATGAGGGACGACTGAGTTAAGGGATACATTTTCTCAGCACAACATTTTAAGACACTGTAAGAAATCTATGCATTTCAATCCTGTGCAGAACAACTTTTAACGCTCTTTGTTTTCTAACTCTTACCTCTGTGGCCATTTGTTTGACACTGCAATCCTTTTCAATGCCAGTTTTAACTACACACTTCTGCATTTTCTCTGCTTTTCTGAATTTCAGACTTATCAATGAGTCTTTGAGGGACCAGTTACTAGTTACTATCCAGAAGACTTTTACCTACACTCGAACCCAGGCACAGCACCTCTTCATAATCCTCATGGAGTGCATGAAGAAGAAGGAGCTGGTATGTGAATGGTTTTCTAGATCTCAAGTAAGGGAACTGAATGCAGTTCCTCATCATGACTGACATTTTCAAAAGTCACTCAGGGAACTGGGTGTGCAGATTTCCTAGGCAGCTTTGAAAAATCTCTTCCCACGCATTCACTACCCTTTATGATTCCCTTGATTTCTGGAATACTTTCTATTGATCTCTAGTCTTATTTACTCATCATCTTAGGTGCTGTATTACATCATACATTTTATCAATTGTATAGGCTCTGAAGTAGCTTCTCTGTTTTGCATTTTGAATGGTGTTGCACATGTTATCTGATGTCCATAATGTGACTGACAAAAACAACAAGATGAGCCTGCCAATGTCTTTAACATATCTTTATATCGGAAGAGCACTTATTGATGCTGTCTTGCCACCCAAATCATCTGTACACACACACACTCACAAAACTCCCATTCATGCTGATGAGCATTCTGCTCCCATTAAGGCAGCAGCAGGCATGGCCCCTTAGCTTTTAACATTTATTCTTGTTACAAGTCATAACTAAGCAGTAAAGAATTCATACAATCCATGCCTAAAATTTCAAGCAGTGTGAGGTGATGGGAAAATTAATAAAGAGAAACCTGCAGTGAAACAGCAAATGGTGCTAACATTTGGAAACAATGTCAATGTAGGGCCAATTCCTGCCTTCATTCACACCTGTACAATCCCAATAAAGTTACTGACTTTTAAGATAAGAGTACAATTTGGCCCATTCTCTAAACAGTTCACAAAATGGTTAAGGGAAGTGTTGAGTAATCAAAACCACAATTTATACTAATATTATGGATGATTTGGTTTGAACTGTCCAGTTACTGATTTAAAGACGTGACTATTTAAAAATGCACTTTCCTAACCGAACAGATCTACTATCTATATTCTACCCCTGGCAGAGTCTAATACAGCTAAAAGGACACCAGTGTTACTCCATTTCATGTATCATCAGCAATATTGTTTATTAAATTCCTGCCAGTTACATGCGTGCAAACCCATTGAAAAGAAGCATTGCCCAGCTGTCAATAAGAGCTTAATTTGAAGACAGCGGTGCACAAGTGCCACTAAGGGCATGAGTCAGCCTGTAGAATCTTTATTCAGGAGGTGATGTGTGAGAAGGAAAGAAGAGAGCTGGATTCTGAGACCTGAAATTGAGTTTGTAGGGCTGTCCCTTAAAAAATATTTTTACTTGTAAACTGAGCACATTTAATATAGAAATCATTGGGAGACCATAAGTATTGAACCTCCTGAGGTCACTTTTACAAAATAATATTTCAGAGTAGAACCACGCTTTAAATACTGGCTAAGTTACAAGCCTAGTAACTTGGAGGCAGTGTGGCCTTGTAGAGGAGACAGAGACTCAGGAGATCTGGGTTCTATTCCCAGCTCTACCCCAGGCCTGATGGGCAAGTCACTTCACTGCTCTGTGCCTCAGTTTCTCCATCTGTAAAATGGGGCTAATGATGCTTACCTCCTTTGTAAAGTGCTTTCAGAGCTACTGATGAAAAGTGCAATATTAGAGCTAGGTATTACTATTTAGACATTTAAATGGACTGTATGCATTACATTCTGTTAGGCTTGATTTTTGACAGGCTGACTAAACTGAGATTTTCAATTTACAGTTCAATCCTTTCTCTGAAATCCATTGTAGATTCACATCAGTCCAAATGTATAAATTCCTGCAATTTCAGGAGGTAGACAGACAGCTTGCAATATTTTGCTCAGATCAACACTTTTGAAAAGGGACAGATACAGTCTGATTTTTAATACGTTTATTTTTCTGTAGTTACAAGCAGCTTCATACCCTGCTGCGCCTGCTTATTTCCATTTGAAAGTCCCAGCAGAAATGAGTGCTGCCTATGAATAACCATGTAGCAGTGATTAGCAATTGTGCTTCATAACATCGGTGCTTGTCATCTCATCATTAAATTATTGTAGATACTGTACATAAGCTACAACCTTGATGATTAAAGTGTCAATATTACAGAAATACTCACCCTTCCCCGCCATTTATGTCTGCCTAGTATTTACCTGCATGCCAAGTGGATTTGCCCTATTTCTATACCAAAACAGAGATGCCAACTACAGGTTGCCAGATATATTGCTGCCTTAGTCTGCTGCCCCTTTACTGCTCCATCTCCACTTCTGCAAGCAGCACCACTTGCCAATCATTAGCAGAAACAGCTTCCTCAGGAAGGCCCAGATCAACTGTGCAGAGCATGAAACCTACAGGCAAGCAGATAATGATGCTTCTCTGGCAGAAACACTTGAACTCTAAACAGGTGAGGGCCAGTTTTTCCCTCTTGGATCAAAACAGAGCTCTCATTGATGACATCTGTCTTTTAGAAGGCACCATTTGGCCTTAAAAACAAGCAATACTATATGTGTGTGTGTGTGTGTGCGTGCACACACACCACAAAAGGGGGAAAGATCACAAAATGGAACAGAATATCAGTGAAAGGGGAAAAAATAAATAATAGGCCAGAAGGAAAGGGGAAAGGCAAGGTCAAAGAGAAGAGGATAAGACACAGGAAAGCCAAAGAAAAGGAGTGCATAGATGGATATGAGAGGTCTGCAATAGAAAGAATAGATATAGTGTGCAGACAGAGAGTAAGAGAGATTTAACAGACAGAAACTACATACACATTATGAAGAATGATGTGCATTTTATCGTATTTCAACTCTTCCTGCATTTTAGCAGTAGAAGCAAATTTTGGGGTATCCTTTAACAAGTTTTTGTTCATTTTACTACGCCTGTGAGAATGCAGAGATTAGAAGGATCTTCATATATTAATTAATATAAGGGAATTTGAATTTTTAAAAAAATCCCTTAATCCCAGTCACATTGTCTGATGTTAAATCACACAGTTTTTATACTGTTTTCTTTCTTATCAACCTGGCAGACATGGCTCTCCCTTATCAGGGTGGGATCATTCCAGAGGCCAAAAGAAGCTGCTGTGCATAAAGATAGCTCCTTCGAGCCCTGCTGTAGCTAACTAAGAGCTGTGCCAGACTATACGATGGAGAATTAGGCAAGGATGTTACAGGAAAATATCCATCTTTGCATGCCCGTAAATACTGTGAGACTTCTTTACATCTCGCTGGGGGCAGTTTTGGCACACAACTGTTTAAATTCTGGCTGCAAGCATTATAATATTCAGCTGTCCCATCATACACCTCACAATGGTAGAGACATCCCTGGAATTCTTTGGTGCCTAGCCCCCACGTTGTACTTCCCTAGACTGCCAATTAGTCAAATAGCATGGGGGCACATGGCTCTTATTCAGATAATCAGGAGTTCGGAAAAATCAAGAGGGCCGGAGCCATTCAGCAGTAGAATGGCCTACCCTGCAGATGAGGGTTTGTTCTTCTCGTAATCCCCACAGTCCTGGCTGAGGGTCTCTGCTTTGCTCTACTCATTTGCTCCTGCGATAACAGGATTGCAGAGGTGCTGATGACACCCAATCCCTGTAGATACAAGGCACAGGCTGTAGTCCTGGTGGGGCAGAGCAAAGACCCCACCCCCTGGCTAGGGCTCTGCTTTGCTCTGCCGGGATCACAGTTATAGGGTGTCTTTGGCCCTGCAGCACAGCAGGGTGCCCTCTGTCACAGCCCACTCACTCATTTCTATGACAGTGCAGGTGAAGGAGTCATTCAGCATCAGGATGGCCTCCCCAGTGGTTGGAGACTTGTCGTCCCCCTCCCGATCCTCGCGGTCCTGGCTGGGGGTCTCTGCTCTGCTGTCTGAACCTCCGCTTTATCCAAATCTTTGCCTTGTCCCCCTACATGAGATACATGATATACACGTTGCAATGGGCATGTATCTCATGCTGAGGGATAAGGCAGGGATTCGGATAATGAGGACATTCAGATAATGGGGTTTCAGGTAAATGAGAGTATACCGTAGTCAGCATTAATACATAGATAAATTAGAGTAGCAGGAACCCTGAGAACAGTGCTTATTTTCTATCTGTCTACCAGATACATTGAAGGAATAAGAAAAGGGGCTATTCCATTGCTGTGATACTCATACTGTGCCTTTTAGACACTTGTATGAGGCATTTGTGGGTATGCTAAGAACTGCAGGAGCTCTGCCTTGCCTCCTGTAAATCTATAGTCTCACAACACTCCTGTTGAGGCAGCTATTGTAATAGAGAACATCCAACCCTGCTAACTTTTTTTAAATGCTCCCAATTCATGTATGTACTTCACCAAATTCTCACTCTACACCCTTTGTTGTGCCAATTTATATTGTAATATTAATACTCATGTGCACTTATAAGGGTGGTTGTGAACCAGCACTCTGGATCCAAATTCACAATTCAATCTTAACGCTAGTAAAAAGGATGGACTCTAAATACTCAGGGCTTTGGGAAAGTTCAGATTTAGGTCTGGATTTCATACCCTCAGGTATTCAGATTCTGGATTTTGATTGAGCCAAACAGATTATTACAGAGCTAACTATAAAGTTTGGATCCAGGCATTTAATCTGGGATTTTTGTTCAGGCCCATATCTAATTCCCATAGCACTTTTCATCACAGATTTCTTTACAGCGCTATACCTATGTGACCTCTGAAATGCTGCAACTACCTGGCATGGTTTGGCAGTCATGGAGACAGCTGGCACCACAGATATTATCATCTTGATTTTGAAACATTGCCACAGTCACTATATACATTGTGCTGTCAAATGCACAGTGTAAACAAACTGGAGAAAAATAGATTTTTTTTCTCTAATCTTTCAATTATAGTGTTACTCTTAACAATGGTCGTTTTAAAAAAGTCTTCAGCCAAAATTGTGATTCTTAAGTTAATGACCGCCTTTTAAGACTCACAGTTTGTTGTTTATAGAATAATGTTAACAGAGGAATTAAATGACTTTAGAGGTACAATATGTTCCCTTGAGTGGGTGAAGACCTCACCAACCTTGCACAACCAGCTTTTCTCCCCCGCTGCTCTCCATTTCCACATCTATTCCAGCCTGACCTCTTGATTATATGCTTAAGACAAAACATTGCCTGACAAACTGATTTCATGTTGGTACTCAAATATTTGCAGAGAACAAACAGCAGGAAGTTAGAAGGGCTTATCCCTTTCCAAGGAGCTCAGCAGTAGTACAAACAGATCACAGCTCCTTTTTTCATCAAATAGTTCCAGTCACTTGGCTAGATGATGTGATGCTTTCTCAGAGTGTCCAATACTATGAGTCATCTTGTTACCCCCTGCCCCCACCTCCAGCCAGAGAGAGATTTAGTGGCACTTAACTAGGTGTCAGCTCCAACACCTGAAGTCTGTTAGCCACCCAAGAGATCACATCTGGGCAATGCTAGTCCTCACTTTGCATTGCAGGTTAACAGCAGGCGAACCTCGGTTCCAGACCCCTTTCATGTCCCCTGTGATATCTAGCCCCTGTCATTGGCTACTGACAGAAATACCATGTTTGCCATCTCAAAGGACACACCAACTTGTTTGATTCAACTGAGAATCAGCCCTAACTGAATTGACTTTGTTAGCACTTGCCCTCCCCATTGATGTTTCTTACCCTTGGATGTATATATATACCTCCTATCTGTGATTTCCACTTCATGCATCTGACGAAGTGGGTTGTAACCACGAAAGCTTATGCCCACAGAAATGTGTTAGTCTTTAAGGTGCTACAGGACTCTCATTGTTTTAGCTCTTATATAATATCACAGCTTTGAGATATACGTACAGTGAAATCAGATATGAGTTAATTATCAAAGGATAAGATTTAAGAGATAGTAAGGACAATAATGGAAACAGAACGGTTACATCATAAAACAAAATTATAAGACATTTTCTAGAAACTAAATTTAACATTAACGGGCTAAGCAACAGTTTAAAAGCTGTCTATTCTCACCCAAATCCTTTCTGCAGCATTTTCAACCAAGGCTGCCTGATTACATCCTCAAGTGCAGGATAAAGAGGTTTTCTTTTGCATTCTCCTTATATCTGCCCAAATCCATTGTGTGTCCCCAGAGTCAGGATGACCGCCCAGGATTTATTCCCTGGTGTGGTGACTTCATGTTGACTTTCTATGCAAATAGGAGGCTTCTATTGTGTGTGATGCTATAAAATGGATAGAGAGCTGGCTAGATCATCGGGTTCGATGTCTAGCTGGCAGCCGGTAAAAAGCAGTGTGCCCCAGGGGTCAGTCCTGGGGCTTGTTTTGTTCAACATCTTCATTAATGATCTAGAGGATGGGGTAGATTGCACCCTCACCAAGTTTGCAGATGACACTAAGCTAAGGGGAGTGGTAGACACCCTGGAAGATAGGGATAGTATATAGAGTGACCTAGACAAATTGGAGGATTGGGCCAAAAGAAATCTGGTGAGGTTCAACAAGGACAAGTGCAGAGTCCTGCACATAGGATGGAAGAATCCCATGCACAGCTACAGACTGGGGACCGATGGGCTAGGCAGCAGTTCTGCAGAAAAGGACCTGGGGGTTACTGTGGATAAGAAGCTGGATATGAGTTAGCAGTGTGCCCTGGTTGCCAAGAAGGCTAATGGCATATTGGGCTGCATTAGTAGGAGCATTGCCAGCAGATCAAGGGAAGTGATTATTTCCCTCTATTCGGCATTGGTGAGGCCGCATTTGGAGTATTGTGTCCACTTTTGGGCCCCCCACTACAAAAAGGATGTGGACAAGTTGGAGAGAGTCCAGTGGAGGACAACAAAAATGATTAGGGGGCTGGTGCACAAGGCTTATAAGGAGAGACGTAGGGAACTAGGCTTGTTTACTCTGCAAAAGAGAAGAATGAGGGGGGATTTGACAGCAGCCTTTAACTACCTGAAAGGGGGTTCCAGGGAGGATGGAGCTAGGCTGTTCTCAGTGGTGGCAGATGACAGAACAAGGAGCAATGATTTCAAGTTGCAGTGGGGGAGATCGAGGTTGGATATTAGGAAAAAGTTTTTCACTAGGAGGGTGGTGAAGCACTGGAATGGGTTACCTAGGGAGGTGGTGGAATCTCCATCTTTAGAGATTTTTAAGCTGCGTCTTGACAAAGCCCTGGCTGGGATGATTTAGCTGAGGTTAGTCCTGTTTTGAGCAGGGGGTTGGACTAGATGACCTCCTGAGGTCCCTTCCAACTCTAATCTTCTACGATTCTATGATGCTAATTTACATTTAAACTGAGGCAGACAGATGAAAATACATCCTTTGTCTGGCAGAAACCTGTTTGTCAACCCTGCCTGGAATCTCACTTTAGGAACATATTTTCTTTATATGTTTATAACTTTTTACATAATATCTACACATATATTTCACGGCAATATTGATGATCAGTGTGGTGCTGGCTTTCATTTAACATCTAACATGATATTCTTTATGGATAAATACTATGAAAGCAGTGTGCTAGATATAGTGAGTTTCTCAGGCCTGTCAGGAGTTACTGTTACAGAACAGTGAACTCCCTTGCCACTTGGCATTGACAGGTTCTTAGAATCGTACAGGCACTCTGTGGTTGCTGAATTCATAAGGAGCAAACTATAGCATTTGGGAGAGGTTCACTTTATTACAGCGTGCATATAATCAAACAGATACAAATGGGCACAGGCAGAAAGATATTCTGAGCCTGTAGCACTGAGAAAAACACAAATGCAGCTGCAGCACAGCTGGAGAGAGACAATAAAAAAGAGAGGGGGAAAAAAACCAGGCTTCTGCAATTTAAACCTAATAAAAACAGAAAATATTTCACTTTTGAAAACCTCTTTTTCGAATGCATATGCACACTGGATTCATTTTTTTTTTTTAAATAGATCAATAAAAACTGTATTAGCAGGAGAAATAGTTCAAACTTAGCAAAAATTCCCTACCCCATGGAAATGAGAATTTCACTGTCTGTTTTGGGCTACATTTCTAAACAAGATGTCTTTCATACACTCAAAATGTGCAATTTCAAAATGAGTTATTACATGTGCAATTACATGTTCATTTGTTATGAGTAATTTCATTTCCTGAGGAAAGGCCTGGGAGCAGAGTGATCTATTTAAGTGTGTATATGCATTTTCAAGATAAAAAACAAGTTCCACTTCTCTATCTGATCTGCAGGTTTTTTTGACCTGGAAACTGAGGTGTGCAATATTGCATGTTCCAGAGCACATTTTCTGAAGTGCAATTGAATTGCACTAGTGTAGAATAGAAGTACAATAAAGTGGCTGGAAATATTTTCCAGACGTTCACCACTGCATACTTAGTATGAATTCTTTGAAAAACCAGCCATGGAGTGCCCAAAGCATTTTGAGAAGGAGAGTTGACCACAGCAGGGTTTGAAAGTCGTGATACAATCTCAGTGCCAAAAAATACTATTACCCGGTAATCTTCTATATGGCCAGACACTTTTCTTAATGGCTGTTAACCCACTGCTTTGCAAGTTCTTCCGGGATAGGTTTCGTTACAAAACTAATTAATTAATGTTTGTAAAGAAGTTTGAGGGAGGAGGATTGACCAAATCCTGTTCCAGTGAAGTCAATGTAAAGACTCCCCTTGATTTAAATGGCAACAGGCTTTGGCCCATAAAGCACAATTGGCATGATCCAGTGCCTGTTGAAGTTAACGCAAAGAGACTCATTGACTTCAATGGGTCTTAGATTGGGCCCTATATGCTGAAGTATAGGCACACAGCGTAGTTATATACTGCAGTGTAAGCCCAGTATGAAAAGAGTTATGAAAAGCAGGGTTTGAACTCAGGCTCAAGCCTAACCCCCCTTCATCTACACACAAATAGCACTAACCCAGAGCTCAGACCCCGGGACTCCATGACAGTGGAGAGTCTGAGCCTGTGTCAAACTGGGATCCACAGTTCAAACCCTATTGCTTTGCAGTATAGACAGTCCCACTAGACTTGTGCTCTGGGAGTCCACCAAAAGTATCCCACAATTTCACAGGCTGACTTTGTTTGTCCTCTGGATAGTCAAGTTCGGTGGACAGGCAAGTTTTCCTGCACTGCACCACAAACAAAGGGCTAGAATGGCCACGTTTTGGGAAGGCACTAGGAATTCTGGGATATGAGTGGTTGGACTCAAGCCCGCATAATGCAATGTAGATGCTGGAGCCCCAGGCTCGGAGCCAGGGTTCAACATTTTCTAACCTGGAGTTACAAATGAGCATAGATGCTCAAGACCTTGGTTAAAAAACCCAGGGTCTGCTAACTCAAATTCTATCAACCCTGGGCTTAGATTGCTATATAGACATATACACATAGATCCTGTGGTGACAAGTAACATAGAAATGCACATACATTGATGCTGGTAAAGGACAACTGCCAAGGACACTTTATGGCTGAATTAAAACCCCTGAGTATTTCAAGTGACATATTTTTAAAATGCTGACACTGCCTTACCTGAGTGAGTGGCACCACTGTAGAATTACTCAGTTATAAAAAGAATGCACGTAAGGAAGAAATTATAGATAAGGGATGCAAGCCACTGCCTACTAAGAGGAAACTGACTTGTGAATCCCAGGAGCACATTTCCAAGTTAAGGAGCCACAGGATAAGATTTAATTAGTCTTTTGCCAAAGGGAAACAAGAGAATCCCATCTCTATTTGACATCCATGAATAATGAAACCTTTTTCCCTCCCTTTTGGCTGTCATGTTTTCATTTTCTTTAGTGGCAACCACTGTACTGCTATGGAGCTAGGTTCCCATTATAATTGCCTTAATTTCCATAGTGTATAATCTGACAATAAAAGTTCATTCCAAACTGACACTTGGCATGCAAGGTGGTTATGCCATTTGTTATTCCAAGGTTAACAAATCAGTGCATCATGCTGGAATACCCCAGCACAATGAGCTAAGTTCAGAACAAAGATTCACTCTGAACGGTGATTTTACTTGCCGTTTGTTGGCTTTTCTCTCAACCGGAGATGGATCTAAATTCTTCCAAAACTCAGAGATGTAAAGATCCAGTGTACTCATCTCTCTTGCTGTAAAGTTCACATTCACACCCAGATCCAAATTTTTCTATAGATCCAGGGTTTAGGTGCAGCCCATTTGTTATTTACATTACTCAGATGCTGGTGAGTGATCTAGCTAGTTCTTTTCGATTCTAACCATGGAAAATGCCTAATTTCCTTCCTTCATAATTGTTGCATGAATGGAGATCATTGTCTTTGGAGGTTTCCATTTTGTCAGACAAAGAAGGAAATCTTTCTTGGTAGGATAGGCTACGCAATGAAATGATACAAGCCATGGTACAAGCCATCACAGAAAAGCTGAGGGAGTACTGAATGAGATGACTGCTTCGTTTTGAGACCATGAGATTTGGGATATGTTCCAGAAAGAACAAGAGCTAATAGCAATGGGACAAAGACCACAAAGAAGACCCAGAAATATTGAAGATGGAAATGACGAAGGGTGGTCTCAGCTTGGAAAACACACTTAAGAAGAACATTTGGTGATGAAGAACAAGAGCCACCAACTCCAAAGGATGGGATTAGGTGAATAAGAATAAGAATAAGAAAAATCTATCTGGTTTCAGCCACCCTAACAAAGTTCCTAGGACAATGGATATTGGCAATGAACCTGACCCTGTGAGGTGTTGAGCATAATCAGCTCCCAGTGAAGACAGTCATACTTAGCAGCTTGCAAACCAGGTCTATTGCATTCACAGTCTAATTAGACACGAGTCACAAACACAATTTACAGTTCATTACTACAGGTCAGAAATGACATTTATTTTACCTTATTTATTTTTTAATAAATGGGCTTTTAGTGCTTCATGAATCTATTGTCTCTTTTTCCTCCCTCTGGCACTTTCCCAAAGGCTGAAGTATTTATTTAGATACACTAGTTAAAAGAAATCAGCTTTCAAAACAAGTTAATGAATAAAATTCCTGATAGCTGATGGCATTTTTTTATACTGAAGAGGAGGTACCATATTTATGAACAGTAAAATCTGATTTTCTAGAGGATTATGGCTGCTCTGTTGAGCATATAATTTGGCAGTAAAGATCTGAAGGAGAGCAGTTATTCTAGGCAACTAGTGATTTACTGGTTGCTAGAACTGACCTTTAGTCCATCAGAACATTGTGAGCTTTTTAACATGAAATGAATTTATTCTGAATTAATCTTCTTGATCTAAAGTGAGGAACTAACCTGTATTATTACCTATTAATTACCTATTATCTTTTATTACCTATTAATATGTAAAGACAAATAAGACCTTGTATGCATGCTGTAATAAAGACCAATAAAAGATACTCCGTTAACTCAAGAAGTTTTGAAGTGCTAAGTAAAATCCCTGACTTATTTATTACATTCAGTAAGTATGTCTTTCTCATTTTATCTGATGTGCACTGCTCATATGTTTAGTTCAAATGAAGTTAGCTCAGAATAAGTAGTTTTGATCTAGTAGAAATCGTGTTCTTTGACAAAAATTACAATCAGAGAAATTAAATTAAAAAGTTTCTGTTGCCACTTAAAGCACAGATTTGCTAACATAAACTATGTCCTTTGTAGCATTAGCAACCGATTCAGGAAAGACCACTGTCTGTTATTTTACAGCCTGTTTCTGTTACTTCAGTAATGAACATTAAGGCAAACTGTTATTGTGGAGTGGAAAATGTTTTACATGAGGTGATGCAGATACTGGCCAATTATTGAAACTAGAAATCTGGGAGGGTTTGGGACTTTGTCTAGTTTATATGCTGTGTTCATTGTTTATACATGTGCCCAGGCCTTTTATGGGCACATCTTAAATAATTATTCAAGACACCTTCTCTTTACCTTTTCCAAATCCCTCATGAAAACGCACCTCTTCAAGCAATCCCTTCTTCTCCTTTCCTCTACTGATCAGTACTCCTCTAGCCCTCTCTGTCCTGATCTGTTGTCCTATGTTTGTTTGTCTTGCTTATTTAGACTGTAAGCTCTTTAGGGCAGATAATATCTACAGCCCAAGTGGACTGCTGCACCAGCATAAAGCCCTGTGGGGTTTATTACTTATTATTTGTGTTGCAATAGTATAGTGTTGCAATAGTAAGAGATCTAGTCATGGTGCAGGATGCCATTACACTATGCATTGTACAAACCCTTTAGTCAGGGCAGTGCATGGACACAGCAGTCTATTCCCATGTTGTGTACTGCAGGATTGAGGCCAGTGTTTGTAAAGTGCAATGTAAATTTCAACATTATAAATGCTTTATAATAATAATGAACCTGTTTCTTCCAATTGCTGACTGATCAGTAGTTCAAAGGACTGCTAACCAGCCTGGAAGGTAATAAATAATTCATAGCTATTTTTGGTGATATGTTCCTGCCTTAGCCAGTCTGATTTTGTTATCAGTTGAAATATGGAATATATATACACACATTTTGTAATGCAAAATAATATGCACACCCATGCAATACAAGGGTTTGTAGATGATATCTTAAAAAGCAAGAGCAGAATTTGAAGTCTGTGGCAGAGTAAAGGAATTGAAGCTGGATCTCCTTGAATTGAAGCTGGAGGATCAGGATAGTGTCCTTACCGCTGAACCTTCTATCTTCTCCTGCCTCTGAAACTAATGTTTTCAGTTTCAATTAAAAACAGAAAACATAGCTGCTGACTGGGTCAATTTTTGAAACAATGCACAGGAGGAATGCAGACAAAAGTCCTTAAAATAATGACATTCAAACAATATATCTCCACTACCTACAGTTTTAGGCATTTGCTTAACAGAGTCTTACTTCCTTAAAGCACTAGAACTTCAGTTCTAGCTCTCTCTTTGGTTAACCCTTAACTTTGCATGGTTTCCATATTTAACACCCCGAAAACCTGTCCAAATCTGGAGTTCTTTAACAGATGTGGGAAAGAGACAGGTTACAAGCCAAAACTCTTCCAGTGATAGCCCAGTAGGGAGCTAATTTGCTTGACTTGTTTTTACGGATACATATAAAGAATTTTTCATCCTCAAGGTTGTTTGGTCAGCAGATACACCACAGACCCAGGTTTAGTAACAACAGAAGCATATTTATTCAGATATAGACTTCACAGAGCATGTGATTTTTTGTCTAGCTCATGGCTGCCCAGAAATAAACTACTCAAGAATACGCTGCTAGAGGGTGTCATACAAGAAGATCATAGAGAGCTCAGGTTCTAAAAGATACAGATATTTCAAACAGTATACAAATAGGCCATCACTACAATGAAGTCGTAGAAGTTGAACCTAAACACCTCCATCCATGGAAGAGAAGGCCCATTGCTTCATTGTCCTCTGAACCCTTTCCAATGAATGCACCAACCTAACAAGGCAATAGTTTCTATGCACACTTTATCCTGTAAATAAGTTCTATAGAAGGCTTCTTCCAAATATGTCCTGGCAGCAATGCCTGGTTTTTCTAAAATAAGCGGGACAGTGTGTGAGAGTAGTAGCCTTCTAGTCTCCATTGGGGTTAGTAATCTGCAATACGTCTGTTTTAAACCCATCAAACCTCCAGTTGTTTAAAATTCAGACTAGCTTCCAAGAGGTAAAGCTTCAATATTTTATTCACTATGCCACTCAATTCCCATTTTGCTGTTAACCTATTTAAGTCACTTTTTGTTTGTAGAAAAAGGAAAGCTGTAAAGGAAACTTGATTTTGTATATAGTCAGGGCATCTAAAGAACACACTTTCTCTCTAAAGCATAAGAGATAATGGATGTTCCTTTAGCATTTTAAAAATTAAATGAGATCATATTTGTTTGACATTCTGTCCCTGAGTCAATGTGATGAAAGAGGTCAGGAATTACTGCTCCATTTTAAATGAATATTAGTGTCTACTCACCTAAATACACCTTACTTCCCCTGACTCTCGTTTAATTCTTGAAATTCCCAGATCTGACTGAAAGCACATTGTGTTTGTACTCATCAACTGTTGATGTAAAAGCATGGTTCAATGGTTTAAAGCATAGGAGATGGAGTCAGGATGTCTAAATTATATTCCTTTGCTCTGCCACTTCCTTGCTATGTGACCTTGAGCAGGTTACTCAACATATGTGTTTGTTTCCTCATCTATTAAAAAAAAACAGAGAGAGACAACAATATGTCTTACCTCAAAGAAATTATGGTTTAATTAAGGTTTGTAAAATGCTCTGAGATCCTTGCATGGAAGATGCAATATAAAGTGCAAAGATTTATTATAGGTGTTATTTCCACCATCGCCTGGTTTGTCCAAGTGTCCAAATAAATGAATGTTCTAGTTGAAAGATGGGTAGCACTGAAGTGGTTAAATTAGAAATACAAATTTAGGTGATCTAAATTCAGACACGTGTTTAGTTGAAGTACTTAATGGCATAATTATAAATTCCAGACACAGAGGTGTAGTTGTAGGAGAGTATCACACACACTCAATCGTAGGGTTCTTGATGCATCTGTGACAGTGTTTATCCACAGAGAAAATCTTCCAGTTACACAGGAGAACAAAGCAAACATTCACACTATTGTATATTTCAGAATTTTGACTAGATCTGTATGTGTTGTGCTTTGTAGAACCACTGCCCTAAATATATGAATGATCTTTTTTGTTTGTTTGTCTCCTGCTTTTCTCCACACTGTGAGTCTGATCTCTCTCTCACACACACACACTCTTTCAGATCAAGGAAGAAAATGCAAAGAGTTCTCATGCTATTGGGTAAGGAGGAATTGTAAAAGTTCTGAATTTACAACTAATGATCCAACTTTACCCCCTTTTCTCCCTACCTCCTTGCCCTCACCTCCTCTTTTGACCTGCAACCCTGGATCATTTCACTCACCAAAATGGCCAATGACTTGATCTGATTTTCTCTAATCACTTTTCTTTCTTTCCATTGCTGAATTCTCCCAATCTGACCACCATCTTGTCTCCTCCAGTATCATCCACCTGCTCACCCACTTACAGCACATTGATCTTAGCTATGCCCCTGTCCTAAACTGCTTTTTACCCCAGCTACATAGGGTTATTAGTTGCCACGAATCTCAGACTTTATATTGCTGACATTTTTAAGTGGCTTGTTTTTGTTAAACTCTGATTCTGCTCTAAAGTGTCAGGAGAATATTCTGGCAGAACTGGCTGAATTATAAATGCTAAAATGTATGAGAGTGATTTGACTACTTTGTAGATAGAACCTGTTCTAGCAAGAGAAATGTAAGAGTTTCAGAATGTATTAATAATCCTGCCTGCGCCACTGCAAATGGAGCCGACTTTTCTTTCTGATGTATGTGACTATATGACACTGATGTACAGTACATGTGTTGACAAGAGGTGAGAGAAGGCACTGGCAATATATTCAAAGATAGTTAGAGGGAGCAGGAACATCATTTTGAATTAATGCTGGCTCACTGCACATTTCCCCCCACAAAAAGCCTGTACTAAACTGATGGTGAAAAATATGACCTCTCTCCTAAAAGGACGAATAACCTGCTGTGTCTTAATATGTTTAATATGCTGTAATATGATTAGAGCATATAGAAGGAGTACACTGCTGCTGCAGTTTAGCCTGTATCCTCAGCTGTCCCTTGGTCTGACAGCAGGCACCATCAATCTGAGACATAAAGAATAAATTTGCTTCTGTACTTATGGGCTCTCTCCCTTGAGACTCACAGAGTAAAATGCTTTTCTGGGTAGCTATGTGCTGCATCCTCCATGCTCATATGTAATCATTTCCTTTCTTTTCATATTGACCCTTGCTAGAAATCTGAGCTTATTTCAGTCCTTCCCTTTCCTCATTGGTAGCTGAGATTTACCACATTAGAGAAAAAAGTGTTAAAATATATATTATATGCAAAAGTACTAAAGAGGGGGTTGCATTGCCATGCCAGGGACACGCATTCATTCCCAAACTCCTTGCGCTGGCAGGGGCTGCAGGCACAGCAAAAGAATACACTCAGGTGCTGGGAGAGGAAGAGCTTTGCTTTGTTCTTGAGCCACTCCAAGGGTTGCCACCAGCCCAGGTTATCCTAGGGCCACGGAATCATAGAAGAGTATGGTTGGAAGGGACCTCAGGAGATCATCTAGTCCAACCCCCTGCTCAAAGCAGGACCAACAGCAACTAAACCATCCCAGCTAGGGCTTTGTCAAGCTGCACCTTAAAAACCTCTGAGGATGGAGATTCCACCACCTCCCTAGCTGCCTCACTACCCTCCTAGTGAAAAAGTACTCCTTCCTAGACAGTCATTTCCCATTTTGTACAGTGCAATTGATTGTTCCTTCCTAAGTGGAGTACTTTGCATTTGTCCTTATTGAATTTCATCCTATTTTTCTCAGACCAATTCTCCAGTTCGTCCAGATCATTCTGAATTATAATCCTATCCTCCAAAGCACTTGCAACCCCTCCCAGCTTGGTATTGTCCATGAATTTAATAAGTGTACTCTCTATGCCATTATCTAAATCACTGATGAAAATATTGAACAGACCCAGACCCAGATCCCTGAGGAACCCCTCTCGTTATGCCTTCCAGCATGATGGTGAACCATTGATAACTACTCTCTGGGAATGATTTTCCAACCAGTTTTGCACCCCTCTTATAGTAGCTCCCTCTAGGTTGTATTTCCCTATGTGTTTAAGAAAAGGTCATGCAGGACAGTAACAAAAGCCTTACTAAAGTCAAGATATACCGCATCTACTGCCTCCCCCCATCCACAAGGCTTCTTACCCTGTCAAAGAAAGCTATCGGGTTGGTTTGACGTGATTTGTTCTTGACAAATCCATGCTGACTGTTACTTATTACCTTATTTTATTCTAGATGATTGCCTAATTATTTGCTCCATTATCTTTCCGGGTACAGAAGCTAAGCTGACTGGTCTGTAATTCCCCGGGTCGTCCTTATTTCCCTTTTTGTAGATGGGCACTACATTTGCCCTTTTCCAGTCTTCTGGAATCTGTCCTGTCTTCCAAGACTTTTCAAAGATCATCCCAGATGTCCCATTTGTGTGTTTTGTATCTCAGAGGTACCAACCCTAGCCACCCCTCTTACAGATGTTTGGAATAGTTACAGTAGGTTCCAGAAGAAGTCCCAAGGTGAAAAAGAGGGTCACTGTGATATCGTTAGGGAAGGGATTAAATGAGTCAGTGGTCCAAAGAACCATTGTTTTCAGTAAATAGTAAGAAACAATCAATTCACGATCCATGTTCCTGAGATTCTGAAGTTGGTGTTGGGCTGTGACTGCTACCCCAATTACTGCTGCTTCTGCTCCCTCTAGAGGTGAAATTGGTGTTGGGCTGTGACTGCTACCCCAATTACTGCTGCTTCTGCTCCATCTAGAGGTGAAATGCACTCCACCAACATAAAGAATGAACTTTCAGGCACTGGTGGTGTATGGAGCAGCTGGGGAGAGGGGGATTAGGCTGGAATAGTGGCTGCAGCCCCTCTGTGCCAATTGTACCAGATAGTGGGGCTAGTGGACCACATAAACCTGAATCTACAGTCCATGCCCTAGCTGACCCCCATGATGGTCTTCTGCTCCAGGCTATACAGAGTCTGTCCAAAGACCTTTACTTAGCTCTTACTGCACCTCTTTGTGGCTGATCAGTCAACAGATCCCTGCCCAGTACCTTAGCATTGGCCTTCTACATCCAGAAAAAGGTAACTCTGTACAAATGGAAGTCAATGCGGGCATCCATCACATTGCAAGGTCGGAGCCTAGTGTTGTGAAATCTTTGAAACAAAATTGCAAAACTACTCCAGAATCAAGGGGTGATTTTGCATTTTGTCATAATAGGTCCTTGTTTTACAAAAAGAAATCAGTAAGGCAGTGATACTCAGACTGAGGCTCACGATCCGCAAGTAGTGACTCTAATGCATCTCCCGTGGCTCTTGGCAGCACATGATATACAAACACTGTGACTTAATTATTAACCAGTCAGGATGCTTTTATTGTGTTATTAACCAATTGTAGTTGATAAAATAATAACAGTCATTTTGTTGTAAGAATGATATAATATATAAACTAAATATTTCCCCTGTCATACTGTTTAAATATGAATATACAATACTATAAAAAATGAAACAATGAATTCACACTACTGTGGCTCTTTTAGGAAATGTTGATCACTAATTTGGCTCCTGAACCACTAAGGTCTGGGGATCACTGCGCTAAGGTCTAGCATATCTTAAGGAAGGATGTGCCTATATTGGGCAACAAAATGTTTGCATCAAAAACATGGGAATTTTTTCTGTGTGTGTCTGCAAGTTTTCATTGAGAAAATAGCCATTTTGTAGACATTTCTCATAAAGTAAAATTGTGAAAAAGAAACATTCCCTTCCCTACAACATACATTAGTTGTGTAAATATGTAACAAATTATCATTTTGCAAAATTACAAAACAAAAAAGCACTCAGATATTCTATAGTAAGAATCCAAAATACTGCAGCAACACTGTTGTAATGAGCATAGGTGTTTTAGACACTTAACCCAAATTTTCAAACGTCTCCATGCTGTGCAAATTTGGTCTCTGTGCCTTGCACACAGGCACTGCAAAACAGCATGTATGTCTTTTATATACACACACAATCTGGGAAATGCTGTATATTTGATTACAGATGTAACAGACATTCTTTTTGGAATGTAAATCATTTTTGAATGCTCACTATTTGCTAAGCTGCATTCAGCTACAACAAAACAACCTACAGTTATTTGCAGAATTGCAATGCAGAATCACAGTGAAGGCTGCTATAGGGCACATCATATTAGATAAAACCTACCATGACAAGGCAGAAACCACATAGAAAAGGGGAAGAAAAAGGGACTCTGTCGGGGAGGAAAGGGGTTTTCACCAGAAAGCTGTGCTGATTTAAAATGAGTGATTTGGATAAGAATCCTGGGGTCAGGGCATTTTTTTTCTTATCCTATCGCTCCTGTTTTAATTTGGTTTCTACCTCCCTTGCCTGAAAATGAGTTCACTATCCTCTGGACTGTAATTACCACTGGCAAGTATCACAGTGTGCTGAGATCATTATGCCGGCAGAGACAGTCTGGTTTGGCACTGTGACTTCCCAGCACTTTTTTCTAGGAAGGATTAGAACACAGCTAGTTGTCTCTAGAGGTTAATCCTGGTCCCATTAACGTGCATCCAGTAAAATCTACACTAGGGGAAGTAAGACTTTATCAGGACTTTTCTCTTTCTTTTTCTAATATTTTTAGGTGTGATTCCTGGTCCATATACATGGTCTTCCTGCACCTTAGAATCATAGAATATTAGAGTTGGAAGGGACCTCAGGAGGTCATCTAGTCCAACCCCCTGCTCAAAGCAGGACTAACCTCAGCTGAATCATCCCAGCCAGGGCTTTGTCAAGATGCAGCTTAAAAACCTCTAAAGAAGGAGATTCCATCACCTCCCTAGGTAACCCATTCCAGTGCTTCACCACCCTCCTAGTGAAAAACTTTTTCCTAATGTCCAAACTAGATCTCCCCCACTGCAATTTGAGACCATTGCTCCTTGTTCTGTCATCTGCCACCACTGAGAACAGCCTAGCCCCATCCTCCCTGGAACCCCCTTTCAGGTAGTTAAAGGCTGCTGTCAAATCCCCTCTCATTCTTCTCTTTTACAGAGTAAACAAGCCTAGTTCCCTACATCTCTCCTCATAAGCCTTGTGCACCAGCCACCTAATCATTTTTGTTGCCCTCCGCTGGACTCTCTCTAACTTCTCCACATCCTTGTTGTAGTGGGGGGCCCAAAACTGGACACAATACTCCAAATGCAGCCTCACCAATGCTGAATAGAGGGGAATGATCATTCCTGATCTGCTGGCAATGCTCCTACTAATGCAGCCCAATATGCTATTAGCCTTCTTGACAAGCAGGGCACACTGCTGACTCGTATCCAGCTTCTTATCCACAGTAACCCCCAGGTCCTTTTCTGCAGAACTGCTGCCTAGCTCATCGGTCCCCAGTCTGTAGCTGTGCATGGGATTCTTTCGTCCAAAGTGCAGGACTCTGCACTTGTCCTTGTTGAACCTCACCAGATTTCTTTTGGCCCAATCCTCCAGTTTGTTTAGGTCCTTCTGTATCCTATCCCTACCTTCCAGGGTATCTACCACTCCCCTCAGCTTAGTGTCATCTGCAAACTTGCTGAGGGTGCAATCTACCCCATCCTCTAGATCAGGGGTGGGGAACGTCCGGATATAAGGCCCGCGAAATCATTTGGTCCGGCCCTGGCGGTGGGGGGGGGAATTCAGCGGGAATTCGGCGGTGGGGGGGGGGGAATTTGGAGGCGGCGCGGTTTCACGGCGGCGGGGGGTTCCGTGGGGGGGGGGGCAGTGCCCGCCGCCGAAACCCTGCCGCCGTTTGCCCCTTTTCGGCGGTGGGGGGGAATTCGGCGGCAGCGCGGTTTCACAGCGGGGAATTCGGTGGCGGACACTGAGCCATCTTCCGCGTACCACCATCAGGCCCTTGGCAGAAAAAAGGTTCCCCACCCCTGCTCTAGATCATTAATGAAGATGTTGAACAAAACCGGCCCCGGGACCGACCCCTGGGGCACTCCACTTGTGACTGACTGCCAGCTAGACATGAAGCCAATGATCACTACTCCTTGAGCCCTATGCTCTAGCCAGTTCTCTATCCATTTTATAGTCCATTCATCCAACCCATACTTTCTTAACTTGCTGATAAGAATACTGTGAGAGACCGTACCAAAAGCTTTGCTAAAGTCAAGGTATATCACGTCCACCGCTTTCCCCACATCCACAGAGCCAGTCACCTCTTCATAGAAAGCAATCAGGTTGGTCAGGCATGACTTTCCCTTGGTGAATCCATGTTGACTGTTCCTGATCACCTTCCTCTCTTCTAAGTGCCTTAAAATGGATTCCTCGAGGACTTGCTCCATGATTTTTCCAGGGATTGAGGTGATGCTGACCGGTCTGTAGTTCCCTGGATCCTCTTTCTTCCCTTTCTTGAAGATGGGCACCATATTTGCTTTTTTCCAGTCATCAGGGACCTCCCCCAATTGCCACGAGCTTTCAAAGATAATACCCAATGGCTCTGAAATCACATCAGCCAACTCCCTCAGCACCCTCGGGTGCATTGCATCCGGCCCCATGGACTTGTGTATGTCCAATCTTTCTAAATAGTCTTGAACCTGTTCCTTTAGCACTGCAGGATGTTCACCTCCTTCCCATTCTGTGTCGCCCAGTGCAGCAGTCTGGGAGCTGACCTTGTCTGTGAAGACAGAGGCAAAAAAGGCATTGAGTACCTCAGCTTTCTCCACATCCTCTGTCACTAGGTTGCCTCCCCCATTCTGTAAGGGGCCCACACTTTCCCTAATCTTCCTCTTGTTGGTAACATACCTGTAGAAACCCTTCTTGTTCCCCTTCACGTCCCTTGCTAGCTGCAACTTTAATTGTGCTTTGGCCTTCCTGATTTCATTCCTGCATGTTCGAGCAGTATTTTTTTAATCCCCCCTGGTCATCTGACCAAGCTTCCTATCCTTCCTCACTAAAGAACATTACTGTTGATCCTACACAGTGAGAGGCACTCTGCTTTCTCTCTCATTGAGATAGGATGTTTATTCCTTCATTGTTATCAATTACAAAACATCTGGCCTAAAAATACATGTTTTGCTCTTTGCATATCTAGAAAAACAACAAGGATGCAGCAAGGAGGGGGCTAGACATAGTGCTAGACTCAGTAATCATGCAGATGCTCGTTGCTGCTACTTTTGCTGCATGTTAGTGCCACCCATTGTTGGAAATAGGGATGCTTTGCTCCTGTGTCCAAGTATCAGGTAGGATTTGGTTCAAAGACTCAAACTGCAATATTGGGCAGTCCTCCTCTTAAGGCATTTTTCTCAAATAGGCTATTTGCTTTTGTGAAGACAAGAAAAAGTTATTTAAAAAGAGAAAAGAAACCAAAGGTTTGTGCTGTCATTGTATCTTGGGCTTGTTCTCTCGCAGGCCTCCTGCCTCAACCAAGTGCCCATAAGAGTCATGGCATGTCAATAAACAGTATCAGCATTTCCAGAAGATGGAAACAACAACAACAAAAGACAACAAAAATCATTTTTTTTCTTAAAAAGAACTCAGGTTAACATCAGAGATTCAAACAGCCAGTTTCAAATGAAGATGATGTGACTCAATCCAGAGGGAAAATGGAGATTCTTCCCCCACCCCACTTCACTCCCCTCCCCGCCCAGAAAAGGAATGTGATTTTTCAGGGTCAAAAGAAACAATTGAGTATATAAAACAGAAGTTTTTTCTCTAATACAGTTTCAAGCATGCTTGGAAGAATGGAAAACTGTTTAAAAATTAGGTTCAAGCCATGTCTGCATACGGTGAAATCCTGAGTCTAGACTAATAATTCCCTTTTTCCAGTTAGCAGATGAATGGCAATACCAGTCTGTATAGTATTATAAACCTTTCACTTCTTGCCTCTTAAAAGATTAAAAATAATGCAGTCTTAAGTAGAGGAACATAATACTTTTTGAAATATAATTTAAAATAATTTATTTTCTTTAGCACTCTAAGGAAATGTTTTAATATGTATGTTTTCTAATTTAGGGATGTTTGATTGTTCTCTCTTCATTCTTCTGGGATAAAAATCAAGGCTATTTGCTTTCTGTAGTTCTGTGGAGGTTACAACATTTTCTATGTTCACAGTAGGCTTTAAAAAAGAAAAGGCAAAGGGTAAAATCATCAAAAGCCTAAGTCCCATTGAAAGGGAATGGTGCTTAGACTCCTAAATCATGTAAGCACTTTTGATAATTTTATCCTAAAACTTTGCTAGCTCCATTTCTGAGGAACTGGCAAACATTTTGAAACTATACAGGGGAATTCCACAACTGCCTAAGAGTTTTGATCAGCACCAGAAAAGTTGCCAGATGGTAACTCTTCACCAGTTAATTGACAGGTCTCCATTAGACTGGTCATGCAAAACAAGCAAAAGCTATCGCAGTATCATGGGGAAGTGTGTGCTGTTCAAATGACCTTTAAGTGCTGTTGCTCTTTAATAACATATGACAGTCTTCTAAAAAACACCCCACCATTTCTGTCCTCTGTATTTGTCAGCCAATATACTACTGGGAAGAAAAGAAAGAACTTTTCTGCAAACAGTTTACAAATGATGTGCAAAAATTATAACTTTAATAAATTAATCAAAAAATGAAGTTTTATTGGCATCTGTATTAGGGGTTCCATTGCTAGAAACAACCAGCGGAGTATAGGCAAAACCACAGAACAGTTTAAAAAATGAGAAGCAAAAAGAGCTTCCCTTCACTGCACTGCGCCAATGGGAACCACATTCCCATTGACGCAGCACTACGTCACTTGAGGGAGTGGTTTTACTGCGTTGACTTCTGGATCAACTGAGCAGGTCTTCACCAGTGTAGACATAACCTCAGACCCTTTGACCTATCCAGTCCAGTTGACCTATCTCTGCACATACCATGACCTCATGGAGTTCCTTCCTTAGTGTCCAGAGGAAAGGGGAATAGTACAGCATAGGCAGTTGACTCTCCTCCATTTTACATGGGAAAGAGGAGATCCAGGTCAACACAATCAGATACAGTGTAAGGGTTCTCAATTAGAAGATAAATAATTTAAATATATATTATATATAATAGACTGTTCCATGCAACAGATATGATTTAGGGGCTAGGCAATTAACTTATGAATATAAAATAGAGAAAATAGAGTAACTATATTGCATGACTTGACCAAATGATAACTGATCTACTACTAGTATATAAAGAATGTAACCCCAAGGAGGCAGTGGGTTTCTTTAAGGTGGTCCATAAGGTGAAATAACTAGAATAATGGATTAAAATTAGAAAACAAAAATGTAAGTAAACATCAAAGAACTGTGGAATAGTCTGTTGTAGGCCTATCACTTAAGTACTTTAAAACGATCATTATTATTTTAGAGTTGCTGTAGCAACCCGATAGTTAAGGTTGTGACTTGTGTTCTCTTAAATAAATCAGATCACCCCCCAATCAATTGATCACCACCCAAAAAGAAGTTTAGCTAACTTTTACACAGCTGAGTGCATAGATGTACAGTTCTTTTTTATGTTAATGAGAGTGTCATGTATGCTCAGCCAGTGAGGGAAATACTGCGACTACCATTAAAAAGTCCATGTTTGCTTCATTTACCTTTATCATCTGTACTTAGAATGGGTTACTCAGCAAATATCAGTGCAAATTTAACTACCCTAAGTGGTCAATGAGATATTTTAATAACATCAAGATACTGCTTTTCAGTCTACTGAGAAGATTTACCCTACTAGGCTAGCTGGAAATAGTTAGTAGAAATCAGGAAACAGACATTAATGATATTTGAAACTAAAATTCTATTAATCGGTGAGGACATCTGGCACAAAAAGGTATGAGCCAAATCCTGAGATTCTTTCTAACTCCTTACTCAGTTAAAACTCTCAACCTAGACAATGGCCTGTTACAGAAAGGTGTTCAACATGAGTAACTCAGATTTGTTTCCAGGTGTGTTATGCGTGCTTTGCACATCTCAAGCTCAGTGAGAGTTTTGCCTGAGTAAGGACTTCAAGATTTGGCCCTACAGGCTCATCCCTATGGTGCGGGAACTAATGGACACCTAAACAAACCATAGCCCTATAGAGCATATGTAAAAATCCCTGATTTATGACTAATTACTTTCTTTTTACAGCCACTCAAAAAAATATAAACCTGGAAACAACAGTCCAGTTCATCTTTGGCCCCTCATCCTTTTTCTCTGAGAAGGTGAAATACCCTTCGTCATGGGTATTAGCACAACTCCTGATTCCTATCCATGCATGCCTCCCTTTCTTCTCGCCTCCCTTTCTCCCTGTCTCTCCCAGGTTTTATTTTATGTGGCTTCTTTGTTATCCCTTTTGTTGTATCTTGGACAGTAAACAAAGGTAAAAAACAAAGGAGTGACAGGTGCAGATGTATTCCTAATGAAAGCTGACAGGAACACGCAGCCCTGTTCTTTAATTAACAGCCTAAGAATTATAGAAATCATTCTGCAGTAAGGTTCAAAATCATCTACGCTGACAACTTTTCACATATTGCTGATCTATTGTTCAGTACAGATGCATAAAATATTCCTGCAAACCAAAAGCTTTTTTCCCTCAAATCTACAGTTATTACCTCAGGAAAAATTACATCTGAATCCACCCGGTTTGATGACAAACTGTTGGCATTGGTTAAAAAAAAAGCCTTACTGGTTCTGTAATGAGGACTCTATAGACAGAAGCCCATCTTTCTGGAATGTAATTCCATCAGAGACACAACTATTCAAACATTGCCCCTTGACCATTTTAAAACAAATGCTCAGTTACCAGGGACAGACCTGAATTCAAACATTTCTTAAGATACCCATCAAAGGACATAATTGTGGTCAATTTGGCAAAGGTAGGTGTGGGTGCAGGGCTGGTGAGACACAGGGACAGAGCAGTTTGAGGAAAGCTTGCACAGTGTCTGCCCACAAGATAGCCCCATTTCAATGCCTCTCTTTACATGAGAGCAACATTCACCTACTAGAATTAAGACGCAAATTTACACAACAAGCTTTCACATTGTAGGAACCTAACCTAAAGCTACAAGGGTGCATAAGAGATCTCAGGATTGATTATTACAGGTAGCAAGAGCCCACAGCTAAATTTGGGCTGTTGTTTACTGGAGACACTAAACAGTTAAAAAGCCTTCTGAGGAAAAGGGGGAGTGAGGCGCCAGGGACTGTCCAGGTGTAGGAATAAAATTGTAATTGTAACTCTGTAGATTAATTCATAGCTTTTAATTCATACCCTTATTTGTGTCAACCTCTATATGGTTATTATTGAAATCATGTAACATTTGAACTTCTCTCAGTCATACTCCATATTGTGAATGTAAAACCCCATTTTGACTTATGTACTCCATCTTGTGTAAAAACCCCATTTTGACCCTATGTACTCCATCTTGTGTCAAACCCTTTCTAAACCTTTAGATGAATAAGATAGTTATCTGAACAAGGTATGAATGGAGGGTGTATGTGTGTGTGAGTCAGACCCAAACTGCCAGCTTGTCCTGATGAAGTTGTCCTGATGAAGTGTGAAGTCCATCCTAGGCTGAAGAGTGTGAACACAGCCTCAAAAAGCAAAGAAGGATCCACCCCAGAAAAACTTAATCAAACTTAATCAAAGACATCAAAGAACAAGCTGAAAGTCACATCTGCTATTGTACCAGCAATCAACGGTCACCGAGAAGCGACGTGACACAGCAGAACTGAAAAACCTATAAAAGACTGGGTGAGATTTCAAGGCTTTGGGGGAAAAAACAGCGTTCTACACATCATCTAAAGAAGAGCATCGGTGCGCGCCCGACAAGGACCCTGCTCTCCTCGTGCCCAGCTTCCCTGGCCAGGTAGCTGCCACGAGCCACGAACTCCAGCAACGGACCCTATCTACGATCTCAAGCCACGACCAGGACTGGTAGCTATATATATAACTATAGAATGCTTTCTGGTACGTTTGGGCGCGTGTGTGTGTGTGTATGTGGGTTTAAGTTAGTTATTACTTTAGTTTTTGTCAATAAATGCGGCATACTGCCTTTTCCCCTTGAAAAAGTCCCGAGTGCTTAATTTTGCACAACACAGGGAGATGTCAGTGAGCTCTCTAACAGGGAGACAAGGGGACAGAGAGGCTCTGTGGAACACTCTATAGGGAGTTAGTCCTACCAGGCTTCTCATGTGGAAGATGGTTAAGCATCTGGTAAGCCAGAGATGTGTATAGGCTGTTTTATTGTTTTAAAAGTCTGTTTTCTCTTAAATGTCTTTGTTTTAAATAAATAATACGTTGCTTTAGGGAGGTTGTCTGGTTACTGTAATAACCATTGTCGTTGCTCTCGGAGGGAAGAGAATTAGAAGTCTGAGACTAGGTCAGACCTGCTGAAGTAATCACAGTTAGCACCAGGGGACTGCAACCCAGGACTGATCTGTGAGTAGGACAATTGCACAATTCTTGAAAGACAGATGATGTCTTGAAGCCTGAGATGGGGGGAGGCAGGGATGCTCAAAGAGACCAGGTAGGGGTTAGACTTACAGTGAGCCTGATAACTATGACAACGAGCAACTGTAACCCTCTTTGAATTCAGTGAGAATGGCAGGTGCTCAGCACTCGTCGGATCTGGACCATGGTTTGCTTATTCTGTTCTCCTCCTCCAACATAGTATCACTTTAGAGTGCATGCTGTCTTCCATGTAAACTGAGTCCCTAAATGTTTTGTGCAGATTACAGAGAAAGAGAGAGACAGAGGGAAAAAAAGTTGTTTTCTCACCTTAGATCAGAGATGAACCATTTTCACTAGAAGAAAACCCATGCCATAGATTTTGGCTCTCATTCCATAACAGCCTAGACCTCCAGATAACAGACTTTATATTGACATTTTGTCCGAAGAGCAGCTCATCTCAAAAGGTTTCAACTATTCAGGGTTACTGATAGCGTCTGAGATCAGTTGATTCTGTGAGACATCCACAATTTGGAGCAAAAGTGTCACAAGATTTTGCCCTGATTAGATCTAAACTCAAACACTATCCCTCCTTTGGTCTTGAACATGAACCCCAAACATTAGACTAAAACTGAACTGCGTCTCAACACCACTTCCATGGCCAAGCTCTAGTTTAATTATTTGTCTCCATTTCTTTTCCTTCCTTTTACTCCCTGGGTTTTGCTTTGTGTAATTCTTTTTTGTCCTCAGCTTATTTAGCCTCTATATTTTAAAAATTTGTTTGCATTTTTTACATTTACCTATGGCATTTTTACTATTATTGTAATGAAAGGTTTATAGTTCTGCTTTATTTTTAATAGAGAAACAATCCACTCTGCTGAAGTGGTATCATTTGTTTGGTTCAATGGTTTTTTATGAGTGTAGTGCTGTATGTGCACAGTGCTTCTTTTTGTTCCCCTCCCTCCTGTGATAGGTTTTTCAACCTTTGTGTTTATTCCATGGCTTGTGGCTACAGCATGTTTTCTGAGTTGGCATGTTGCTGAGTATTTGTTGACTTGCCATGTGTGGTTTGTTCTTACATGATTCTCAGTTCTCTTTGTTTCAGTGTTCTCCAGTCCTATTGGATAGACCTGTTGTTTGGCCTTCAAGAGTAGGAAAAGGTCTTTGCCGTTGAATGGTATCACGGATAACCACAGAATGAACACAATACAATGTGCTGATATCGCACTTAGATGTTTGATGGGTGATGTTGCATCATTGGAATGTCACATTATCACCCACTGATGCAAAATCACAACAAAAACTGAAAAACAATGCAAAAACTGCAAAAAACAATGTCAGATGTTACACTGAATATTTTGTGGCCTCCCCAACCTCAAACAACACTATCCCCCTACTCCCACAGTTGCTGATGATGATAAAGTTTCTCCTTTCTTCTCCTCCTCCTCCCTCCTGAAAGAAAGAAAAGGGGAAAAGGTTGCTCCTCGTTCTTCCTCCCAACTTGACTGCATGGTCCTTCACCTCCCTGTACTTCAATTTATCCCCTGTATAATGGGGATAATATTACTTACCTACGTATCCAGAGGGTGATAAATTGAAGCACAAATCAAGTAGCTCAAGCTAATAGAACTCACATGCTCCATTGGCAATTTTTGTTTTTTTAAGAGAAAGACTAATAAAATCAAGAAATTCAGTTGCAAAAAGTTTACAATGTTAGAGCAGAGAAGTCATGATTCCAATCCATGTTTTTCCAAAGTAAGGGGGCTTTTGGGATTCAGCTAGTTTGAAAAATTAAAGCTTAAATTTTGAAGTTCTTATCTGGATCCAGATTTCTGAGAGTTGTAGTGAATTGGATCTGATGTTCCTTTCAGACCCATCTCTGTATTTGATTAGTTTTCTATCAATATTTCTATAAATCTCACATTTTGCTGTGGTTGGAGAAGTAGATAGGGAAGAGAGGGACAGGTTGAGAAATTTAGTTTGGATCAGCGTAGCAACACAGTACAGTACCATTCAAGGGAACTGAGTTACGACAAGTGAACAGCTTTTTGAAGAAAGTACCCAATGTCAGTTGCTACCAGGGACAGGAAAAAGCTGACATAAACCTGATGCTATGACATCTAATGTGTTACTAGATAAATGGCACAGATAGGCTGTAGTGCTTCTTGGTGTTCTTTTATCACAAGTGAGGAGCGGTGTGAATGATGGTGGGAAGCGAGAGTTTTATTCTTCATAGCAATGAGATAGCAAGAGAATTTACATTTGTAAATGTTTAACCCCAGCCTTAACTAAGACTTAACTGGCCTAAAAGAAGGGCTCCGCTCTATCATTTTTCAACAATGGCATTCCATTTGTTCATTACAAGATCTTTATGCCTCCTCACCAGCAGCCACCCAGTCTTACATCTGCTTCAGAAATTTCTATATTTTATGGCTGGATCAATGACCCCACATGACCAACCCTGCCTTAGAACTCATTCTAAGCCTTGTTCTTGCTTTAGAATATATAATTTGGATGATATGTCTGAAACCATGGTGCTGAGTACAGTAGTGGTTTGAATGGTAAACATTTAATGAGGCTCATTCTCCATCAATTCCATCCTCTACTCTTATAAGCCTATTGCACCAAATTCATCCCTGATTAATTCCAGTGCCGTAATACATTTGATCCATTAAATCTAATTTTAATTTAAAAGGTGGATTTAGTTTCCTCCTTAATTTTGGCCCTGTAGCTATCACTCAAAAGATTCTTTCTGGATTCTGTTACATGGTCATTAATGCCACTTACTAGGACCCACTTGTGGTGAATTATATTGCACAGAAATCCTATTTGTGTTAATGCCATCTAATATACTTACTGCTATATGACTATGGTTAGACAATCACTTTGCAGCCATTGTGGTCTTTTGAGATCAAATGTTGCTGCACTGATTTAATTTCTATGCGAGGAAAAAATGAACAAGTTTCTGATAGTGGCATTGTCTTCTAAAATTGCAGATTACGGTATTTCGCATGGGATCGGAAGGACACCAGGACATTGATTTAGCTATCCTGACAGCATTACTAAAAGGTAATTGCTAAAAGTTTCAATGCACAGTGAGTCCATGAAAAAATCCAAATTGATTAACTCTGTCTCTGATGTACTGCAAACTGACATTTATTGACAGTATATATACAGTATGTAGATGGTAAATTATATGAAGAAACAGCAAGTACTTGATACTTCAGCTACTTCTCAGACTGCACAATCCAATGCATGCAGTAACATTTAAAACATCTATGGTTTCTTCTCCTTAAATCCTTAATCTTAACCAACAGTACTAAGTCTGTCAGAAGAAACATCAGTGTGAAAGAAAATAGAGACAAAGAAACTCAGAGAAAGAATATTTAATGTCACTGTAAAATGCAGGCATCTCCATGCTCTGTAAAATATACTTGATAGTTTGTTTGATTTATAACCGTCTGTTGTAAATTAGTGTTTGTAATCAGTTTTTAAACAATAGCTAATTGGGTCTACTTTCTTAATTTAATTTAATTTTTTTTGCCAAACAGTTCTGACAAAAAAGAATTGTGGTACATTGTTATGCAATTATAGGTGAGATGAACTGCATGATTGTGCTTACTTTATTATATTATGATGAATCACAACTAATTCATCAAATGACATAGGCTCTTTATCAAAACTTGTCAGTTAGATGGCTGCTTGGAGATGGTATCTCTGTCTTCTGTGTTAGTTATTCATGCATTCTGGGGAACCAACAGAATGATGCACTGGATGACCTGCCATAATACAGTGGTGACCCTTAAAATTTTGCGAGTTACCTTAGATAACAGGTAGTGTTTGCAGATAGATAGCCATAACATTTGCAATATTCAGTGTCTTCCTTATAATTCGTAGAGAGGAGTACAAGTGAATACTCCAGATAGAGGTAACCTAATAGGTTTATCTTAGGTAAAATTGGCATGATTTTAAAATGAAACTACACTACATCTTTATCTCTAACTTTGGTGATCCTATGAAGGGAAATAAGATACAGCAGGGAGCTACTGGGCTAAATTCTCAGTGTCAACTCCCAGCTGACAAGTGTAAGTAAAATCTGGGCTACTGCATAGGTAATGATCATATACTTGAAAAACTGCTCAATTTGCCCAATCTGTTTGTTTGTAGCCCCATAATAATCTAAGTCTATTCTTCTGTTCAATAAGCTTAAAAGATTGAATTATGACAAATCAGCTTTTTATTTGCTTTTTAAATATTTTCAAATTCTGATTCACTTGGGATCCAATCTTGCAGACACTCACACAATTAGTCTTAGCTCTCATGAATCATTGTCTTGATTTCAAGGTATGATGCATCAAAAAGGTACAGGTAGTTCACTACTGAATAATATCTGCTTGCAAACACAAAACTAATTTAAACAAACGGGAATTCTGTGCTAAAATAGAACTACTTGCATGATTAAGGGCTACTCACCTTAACCCTGTAGCTATCACACAAAAGATTCTGTCTGAGTCCTGTTCCACGGTCATTAGTGTTTGGAGGATCTAGCTCTCCATTTACAAATATCTCATATTTGTTTTTGAATTAATTCTTTATGGAGTAAAAAAATAAGTGTCTACTACTGTCATCCCTTAATTCTTTATCACAAACTGTATTGGCTGAAAAATGGAACAATATTTTGAAACATAAGCAGTTCTTTGAAAAATATTTCTGGAGTGAACTGTAACGGCTGGCCACCATACATAAACAGCACACAGGGTATTTCCTATTCCCAGGTCCCCCAGTACCAGTACTTCTGCCCTCTCACTTGTACATCTGACGTTTCTAACAACTCAACTTCTGGGTCCATTGTGAAGAGGCTCTGCGCGCGCGCGCGCGCACACACACACACACCATTGTTTATACAGTATTAAAATTCAAGAATTCTAATAAAAGCTGTATGTGGATATGAGGTGCAGGATGGGGTGCATATGTTGTACAGCCCTGATGTGTCAAAGTATGCAGATCATAATGAACCCTTTCCAATATTTCTGTGCTCCCCTATCAGAAATGGTTTAAAAAACAATGAAATGTGATAACATCTTTTTTATGGTCTGATATTTGCATGAAGTCCCAGTGATGCGTTCCCCCTTGATTGATAGCAAGACCAGTTAAATTACTATCATTGTGGTGAATTAAGAGCCAGAAGATTAGAGGATATTTTGGGGGTGTTGTTCTGCTGTCTAGGAACGTTTCCTACAACTGCCAGCAAACCACTGCCCTATTTCCAGGATGTGGTGTGTGTGTGCTGCTAGGTAGGAGACTTGGATTTGATTGATGTGACCAAATTCAGCATTGATCTAAGAAAGTGCAGCTTTCTTTTAAGTTAATGGGAATTGTAACTGCTTATTCTAGGGCTGAGTTTCCCCCTTGGTCTCTTGCTCTGCAGGCTGAAAGAATCTAGGCTTGCTGTGAAAGAACAGTACTCAGTCCCACTAGGGAGATTAATACCTTGTATAGGATCCATAGCAAGTCCTTTGGTTAGTGGACTGGCATATTGTGAGAATCAAAAGGTGACGAATAGTGGCTGTGACATATGTTACAAAGCAGGAGGGAGTATGGGAGATCCTCCTGGTACCAGGAGAGATGCAGATAGCACCTCCTCTCTCACAGTCCCTTAAGGGGTGTTAAAAGTTGGCCAAGTCTTCAGGTGGTTCAAGTTCGGCTTGACCTAAGAGTTTTGCTCTGCTTTTGATTTCTGATGATTGAGCATAATCACCAGGCACAGAAGAGCCAATGTACAGTGAAATATCAGACACCTATGTCTGATGGTCATGTATGATGTGATTTTACATTTTGCCTTACCCCCCCAAAAAAGGAATCTCTAAATGACAGAGCTTTTGTTTTGGCTCATAGAACCAAGCAAGGTATTTGTTTTTACCTAGCCCACTAACTTTCCACATGCCCAAGCAGAGAGCGTCTTATCTATCCTGGCATTTTAGATTTTGGTTTGGTTTTACAAACAAATGTTTCTTTCCAAACATGTGTAAGAAAAGTCTGCACAGAACAGTAAACTAGCAATATCTGTTAAATAATTTTATTATTTAAAGACCAGTACATGGAGTACGTGCAAATTTGTGCCTTTAAAAATATTACCTTGAGTTGATGACTGCCAATCAAGGAAATGAACAGGCATTATCTTACTACAGTGGAAGATATTTCATTGTTTAGAAGAAGCAACCAAAGACTTTTCTAATAACATTTCTCTCTTTATTTAAACACATATGCCATTGTTCAGCTTGCAGTTAACATGACTCTCTAGTAACAAGTGTAATTAAAATCTCAAGGCATTATGAACATTTTCACACAGAATCAACAAAATCAAGGAAGATAAATTGGTCCAAAAAACCAAAGCAAAAATCATCCCTTCATCAAATAAATATAAATAAAAATCTCAAACTCAGGAAATTGTGATTTCAAAATTTCATTCTGATCTTAAAGATAACAGGACCCAATCATTATACTCTGCCTAAAGTGTGAAAACTTGACATTTACTATTAAGGCAACCACAGAAACTGCAGCCCTTGATCCCTGTTTGTTTGTAGGATACAGATCCTTAAATTTGATATTCTGCTTTTTTTAGCTATTTTTCCAAGGTTTGAATCCCAGCATGTATTTCCCCAGAGTCTTCAACCCCAGCAGTGCTCCTCCTCCAATGTAATTCTCTGTGCAGGCAAAGAGGCTGTTTTATAAGCTAGGGAAGGGTCATTTTCTATTTACTAAAAAAGTTCTTTTGCAATACCAGCTCCTGCTGCAGTACTAAGTTTGCAGTACTCAGGATGTATACTCTTGCAGTGGTCCTGTCTGGTCCAGAACATCATTTTTGCAAGTTTCAGTTACTCCTGTCTTCTCCTTTCTCAGTAAATATAAAGGCATTGCCTCTTTATCCATGTTGATAGTATAAGTTGGCATTTTCATCTAAGTGATCTTCCATTATTTCAGAAGGAGATTGATCGATCCTCTGAAGGTAATTTACTTACATCTCCTTTGATGCTTTGCTGACATCCATGATTTTATAGCATGCTCAGGGCAGCACTGATATTTTGCTCAAGTGTTTGAAGAGCTGAAATTTTCAGTTTGAACATCCCATTTTCAGTCTTTTGTGCCACTCGAAACTTGCTTGATTTCTGACTTTGAAGAGGATGAAATATATGAAATAGAGAAATATTCTAGATTCTATTTTATATCATGAGTTGTCTTGTTAACATCAAGTTTCTTGATCGTAAAGGAAAACCAGAAAATGTATGACCTTTTTAAATCAATGTGTTCAGCTAAATGAAATCTTTTAATGTAAAATAATTTTCACTTGTCTTTCCACGTTTGCACACACAGTGAATGACAGCTCTGACCCTTTTTTTGTAGATATGCATGTTTTAATTAACTTGACTCAAGAAGTTTAAGGCAGTTACACTAATAAATTTGCTTAATGTTTTAGTGTAATAAGCAAATATGGACCCAATCTTTGATGACTGGAGCTGAACTAGCCTGAAATTCAGGGGTTTAGATAGAGTTTTAGTTCTGGCCCACCCTTACAACTATATTAAGAAAAGAAAAGAGGGATGTGGACGTGGCCTTGAAAGCGGGAAGCAGTGTCCGGGTTTCTCCCTCTCTGGGTCCTCCTCAGAGGGGGACCACCCCTCCCAGCTACCTCCCACCGGGAGTAGTCTTGAGCCCTCAGGCAGGCTTGGCTGGGTGAGCAGTCCAGCGCCAGGCCCTCAGGCAGGGCTGGCCGGGTGAGGCTCTCTCAGGGTTGTTAGGGAAGCAGGGGGAGGGGGACGCAGGCCCGCTCATCTCCACTGCATCCCAGCCCAGGGCCCTGGCAGTGGCAAAGGCGTTTGCCACAGGGTCGGCGGGGCTCCAGCCGCAACACGCCATCTGGGTTGCCCCTGACTCAGCCACTAACTTGTGGCTACCCCTGGGCTTCTTCCTCCCCGAAACCCCCAGTACCTGCCTCCTCTGGGTTGCTGGGGCCTGGTAGTCCCACTAGGTCCTCCTCATCCACAGATGGCAGCTCTGGCAGCTCCATGGGCTCATCCTCGGAGGGCAGCTCTTCCAGGTCCTCAGGCACCCAGGCCGCAGGCAGGGCCAGTAAGTTCTCTGGGTCCCAGGCTCTGTACTGCTCCGGTGGGCCCGCCTCCGGCTCCCAGGTCACAGGTGTCTCAGGGGGGTTCTCCTCGGGCTCACTGGCAGCAGGGAACTCCGATGGGTCTTCTTCCAGCTCCCAGGCAGTGGGGTACTCCAGTATGCCCTCCTCCAGCTCCCAGGCAGTGGGGAACTCGGGTGAGGCCTCCACGGATCCCCAGGCTGGGGTTAAGGCCAGCTGCTCCCTCTCAGCATGGCTCTCCGGCCCAGCCTTAGCTGGGAGCTCAAGAGGAGAAGTATCCTTCCCCCTCCACCATCCTCTCATGACTGAGCTGACAGGCCTGGCTTTTAAAGGCCTGGCTCCGCCCCCCCTGCTTCCAGTCAGGTGGGGACCCTTCCAGTCAGGTGGGGACCCTGGGCCTGGCTCCCTCTCTGGGTCCTCCTCAGAGGGGGACCACCCCTCCCGGCTACAAGGGAAGGCAGAGCAATTACAGGCTGATTTGTCACAACGTCATTTGTAACCCTTGCTCACCACTCTTTGCTATATACAAGCTAATTAATAATCCCACCATCCAGAGTGAGCAGTTCATAGGAAATGGTAGAAGAAAGGAGGGCTGGGAGCAGAGTAGCATCAATTTTTTCCTATCATAGAATCATGTTCCCTTACACTGCAGGAGCTCTCTTGCCTCATATATTTTGTATATTGAAACCCTTTGCAGAGTTTGAGAGATTGTTTCCTTCTTTGTTTTAAAGAGCCATGAAAAACCTGCACTTTGCTTAATCATATCTTCAGCATTATCTTGCTTTAAAGTAATAAGACAGAGAACAATACCTAAACCAGTTCTCAGTTTATATTACCCGGGTGTCACAACATGTGACTTATAAATTCCTTTATAATATTCCAAAAACCACTTGAACATGTGGGAAATAGATTTGGAATTAAATTATTTTGTAATAAGTAATTTTTTTGCTATAGCTCCTGCAGTCTAGGTTTGCCTACTGTTAACAACAGTGGCGATAGATGTTGTGCTTTTAGAGCTGCTCTTTCCAAGAAGAAATTATGTGACAGGAAAGTTAAAGGCAACATATGGTGATTTGAACTACAAATGCCTGTTTTTTACGGGGTATTAAAGATCCTCGGTTCATAATACACTATCAGGGAAAGGCTAGATCCTGCAGGATCACAAGGCTGTTGCAATGCCTGCAGAATGTTGACAGCACTGGTCATGTTTTTCTGTCCTTTCAATGTCTGAATTGTTAATATTTAGGAAGAGGCACACTGTATGGTATATACTCATTATGACATTACTGCCACGTAATTCACTGATATGGTCACTGAACCATATGCTAGGCTAATGCAAACGTGATGCCTCTTTGCACTCCTTCCAGCTTGTGAATAAGTCATGATTCATGCTTACAGAGTATCCATCATCTAGCATCTCTTTGTCCTGGAAGGCACAGTGTGACAGGTCTATCAACCATGAAATCACTTCACATTTGATACAAAAGGACATGGCATTAGTTCAGTACAGTAAGATTCAGAGATAGGTGGGAGTCTGTTAACTGCTCTCTTATTTTTTAATATAATTGTTGTTGTTGTCAATTTTGTTAAGTGCCAGCAATGTTTTTTTGAGCTGTGCAAGATACAAATGCAGTAGGAGATACAGAGGAGACAGTTAATTTAGATTATTTTTCTAATCTAACACCCTTCAGCTCTAAAGTAATGATGGAGGAGAGAGAATGTTTGACATGAAGTTGTGCTTAAAAGCATCATGGAAGATATGAGTCTTTTGGATTCTCCTTCAGTCATCACTATCTGAACAAGGCATCTCTTCTCAGCAAGATAGGCTAGCACAAGCACATCAAACCTGTACTCTGCTTTCCATACTGACTTCTCATAGGTTACCAAGTCAAGTTCAAAGTCTCAGTCTTTATCTTCAGGATATCTAAAAGATCACCTAAAGCTCTGGGATGAAGACTGTGGTTTACAACTCCACTCCTTGGGCACAATGGAACTTCCTACCATAACCATGAAGCTCATCTGTGCAGGAGACATAGCTTTCCTAGGGACCAGTCTGAGACTATGGAATTAACTCCCAAAGAACTAAGGCCCATCACAGACCTCACCATCTTCCACTCCAAGTGCATGGTGCACTTCTTCACCCTTACCTTTTCTAATATAAACACATGGCAATGTGCACATTACAAAAACAAAACAAAAACAAAAAAATAACCCTTCCAAAGCAAAATGTCACACTGCAAAGATAATTTTCCATGTGGGGAGAGGATGAAAGAGAGAGAACCACATGTGACGGTGTCAATCATGTCCCTTGATGCACTACTGGAAGACACTGAGATACCAGAATGTTAAGAACCTGAATAGAACAGAATAGTGTGTGCTGGAATAGGAGTGTGGGAATCCAGTCCTGCAAACTCTTCCACATGTAGAGCTTACCACCATCAATATTCCTATTCCCAGTAGTAAGTGTTTGTTGTAATAGGCCCTTGGTGAGTACCTTGTGCATATACCCGTGCAATCTGGTTTGCTCAATGAAGTTCATAGATAAACTTTTTAGTGAGGAATGCAAGTGCTTTGATTTAAGGAGATTGCAATGCTAGTAATCCAGGACACAACATTAACCAGTCACGCAAATTGCTACTAAGTAATAGCCACAATTTTTTCTATTCTCTGGATTACCTGAATCTGTGTTTTCCTTTACATGCAACTGAAACTCTTGATTCTGGGCATCAAGGAGTGGCCCTTTTCTAGAGAGGGCTGAATTCAAAGTTTTCTCTTCCTGGGAAAGCTGTCAGTGGCACTTGAGAAAGCAGAAGTAGCAGGAAACAGAAATGCTAGTACCTCTGCACTGTCAGCATCAATGACCAGTTATACCATTAGTGTCCAGGCTAGCAGATGAATGAGAGGTGTTTACTGTGCCCTATTTTTGCATTTCCAACTTATTCTTTTACTTTGATTTCTCTGTGCTGCAGCAACACATGAGAATGAGGGACAGGAGTAAGTCTTGGGAGTAGGCAAACTGGTTAATAGGCATTTTCTAGGGTTCCAAAATCTAGGTAGCACCTATTGGAGTTACAGGTGAATTTGTATCCACAATTGCAGTGTCGTTTGTAAAATATTTGCTTGTTTTTGCCTATTTCATACATGTTGGAAAGGATGTTTCTTACTCCAGTGGACATTTTTGTTTCTTGTTCTTGGTGCTGTTTGGAATTTAATCTCAAATAGTTTGAATTTTCCTTTTCTATTAAGTTGGAAATCAAAAGTAATCAGTGCATCATGGAATAAGATGGACTAAACTGCTTCCATAATACACATACTACTTGGTATAAATTTTCCACACCTTTGATTTTGTTTTCCTTTGATGTAATAGCAGCATAATCTAAACAACCTGGAGAGTCGTACACTGAAGAAGGCAGCCCTGCCAGTGTGGCTAGATAAATGAAGGGGTTTCCTAGCAACAAGAACCACATGATGACTCTCAGAGCACAACTCCTCTGCCTGGGTCAGGTTTCCTTCCACTTTAATGGATCTCATGAAAGACAAGAAATCAAGATGCTTGTGCCCACTTGGTTTACTAACTGATGGACTAATTTTGATGTAAAATAAGAACACCCTCAAGAGACCATCTGTTTCATTCAAGTGTCACATCTCTGTGTTCCGCACACTCGGGAGATGATAAAAAGAACCATTCAATAACTAACCCATATAGACGGATGCTGCCTCAGCAAGGCCCTGTGTCATTCCTTCGGAGGCTCCTCTGCAGTTGGACAGCTCTGCTGGCCAGTGCAGTAGCTGGGAGGGGTACAGGCTGGACCAGGGCTTTATCTTTTCCATCCCTTCTTGCAACTCTTAAAGCAGTGAGTGGCCACAGGGCATTGAGCCCCAATCAGCCAACATAAACACTCAATAGTGCCTGGCCTGAGTACAGGGGGCACCAGGTGGGAAAAGGCTCCTTGCACCCTTTTCAGGGCATGGGATGTGCTTTCCACAGCCATCCTAACCCTGGATGATTTGAGTTTAGTGCTGAGTTTAGTGCACCACACCCCAGATCTGTTGTTTCACAGAGTGAAGCTGAAAGCCTCATCTTTCCTCCCAGCATTTGTGGAGGGGGTCCATTTAGGGTTTGAGATTGTCCACTATTTACAGGGACATATTATTAGAATGTAAGACCAATGAATTCCAAGATATACCAAAAAATGCCCTACATGAGCGGCAATCACATGGGAGTCAGAAATATGAGTCGCACAATAAGATTGTCAGTGATGGACATAAACTGAATGTCTAGCCAGACCACCTTAAGGACCTTGCCAAAGTAATCTGGGTGGCACTTGATCTGCAAGGAAGCCATGTTCCCTTGGATTTGCCATTATGATTTGTTTGGGGAGCAGCAGGATTTTTATCTGGCAATATGTATTGAATTTACACCTTTGCACCTATTGTATATTTTTTGTATAATTAAATAATGTCATGGCACACAGGACCTGTCACTAGCAATTTTGCCACTAGTTTTGATGGGAATGGGAGCAGGAGCCAGCCAAGAGAGCCTGAGAATGTAGTGGTTTTTTCTATTTGCTTGAATAGAATTATATGGATCTTGCTTTGTCCCTCCCAGGGTAAAATTCTGCTCTTGTTTATACATATGTAGCAACTCAAGCGGGTCCACTTCAGTGAGGGTCCATTTGCATGAATAAGAGAAGACTGAGTCTGTATGTTTATATAAAATAGCGAGCAGCTACGTCTGTCTTATTACAAGAGTAGTATTGTTATTATTTCTAATTATAAGTTCAGTAATTACTCTGTTGGAGTTCTTTTTATTTATTTTTTCTTTCCTTTTCCCTTCTTTTTCCTTTTCTTTTTCTTGTCTTTATGTTGTGGCTCTTTTCCTTAGTGAAAAAATGAAATTGTCTTGTGTGACCTATAATCATGACCCTTTAATGTAACCCCTAAAGAAAAATAATTGCTTTAGACAAAATAATATTTGACATAGTCTCACTACAATGAGGTGACTGAAAAGTTAAGAATTAAGAAATTAAATTATAGTGTATTTCCTCCTGGGGTGGATTTGTCCTTCATACAGAATTTTAATGTCCACTATACTACTTATTACTGTGCTTCTGATTTCAGAGGGCTGCTTTCTTCTAGAGAGATGCATGATTTTGTATAATAACTAACTGGGACAGAACCTCTTTCAAATACTTAAAGCTCTTATCCGTGCCCAGCCAGTGGGGACTAGTTTTCAGTATAATGAATATAAAGTCAGAAAAGAAGTCAAGGTGTTAGACCAACTAAAAACAAGCCTTAATATAAGAGTTTTCTTCTGCTCCTTACCAGCAAAAATGTACTATGTAAAGTCAAAGGACTCTTATTTATTTTGCTGATCAGTCCATTAATACTAATTCTTCTTGTTAATACTAAAGTTCAAATATTGTCTTTTGTTACAAATCAGCTCAATAACCTTGAAATCCTTAGCAAAACATTTTAAAAGAAACCCCAAAACATAGCAGGTCAGGAGCGTACCACAGAATCAGTTAAAACTGAGGCAAAGAATTCTGCCTTTACAAAAACAATAACCCTCTCGTAAGCCTGAGCTGCATACTCTCTTACTTAAAGAAGTAGTATTATGTTTTATTACCAGCTATATGTCATGCTTGCTCATATGAATTTCTCTGCTATGGGACTTGCTTTTCATTCATAGACGGTATAATGCAAGAATTTTCTTTGTGGGGAATAGAAATCCTTGTTACAGTATAGAACCTTCAGGTATCAGGTGCTAATGTGCATAGAAGGTGGAGGCTTCTTAATACTTAATCAGTCAAGTCAGGTACAAGATTGACATGTTTGTAGGTTGGGTGCATGTTTCTGTGTATATGATCTTGCAGTCGCAGCAGGTGAGGAGGAATCTCAGGACACCTCAGTTCTATTTCTGGTTCCTGTTTGAGTGGGGGAAAGTCCCTTACTTCTCTGTAACTGGCATCTTTAAAATGTGGATATTGTACTTGTATTTCACAAGGGTGTTCTCAGGCATCATTTGTTCATTTTTGCCTAGATGAAAAGTGCTATATAAGCATTTTATTGCAGAAGTGCAGGGGTGGGGTTGTGTTTGATAATATAGGGCCCAGTTCTGAAGTTTTACTCAGGCAGAATTGCTATGGACATCAGTGGGAGTTTTGACTAAGTGAAGACTTCATACTCTAGTGTTGGGCCATTAGCTGGGTCTAAAGTATGCCTTTTTTTTTTTCTCCTTGTCCGTTTATATACAGGGGCTAATGCATCTGCTCCAGACCAACTGAGCCTAGCTTTGGCCTGGAACAGAGTAGACATCGCTCGCAGTCAGATCTTTATTTATGGGCAACAGTGGCCGGTACAGTATATACCATCTTATACAAAAAAACGCTTAAAATCTGATATGACAGTGAATGCATTTTTTTTTTTAAACAGAGTATTATGGTGTTTACAACATACTGAGATGTTCAGAATACAACTCAAGTAATAGCTACTGAAGGCAGAATAGATCACATGCCATTTAGTGATGCATCTATATCATTGCACCCACTGGCCACACCTTTCAAGAGATAAAAGAACAAAAACTAAGCTATATTAAACATTGTTCTGCAAACTACCAGTGAATGCCTGCTGCAAGCCTTTGTGAGTGCAAAAAAACCTACATTAAAATATAGCTATGGGAAAAGTGAGATTTCTTTTAACTTTTCTAAACATCCACACATTATCTTATGTTAAGTTCTATGATGTAGTAAATCAAAATTAAGTTAAATACTTGTCAGGTGTCATCAGACACAAATTATCACAATGAGAGACTTTACATCTCCCACCCAGAACAGATGCAACATATGAAATTGCCTATGTTTAAATACATTGTTGCATTTTTATTTTAAATGTATTCTCCTGATCTTGCTTTTCTCAAAGATTAGGATTTTCAAATGAACCGTGCTAGACAGTTTGAGTTAACATGAATATTTGTCTTGCTTTCTCCATTGAAAATAACCATGCAAAAACATGCAGCAGAGATTTAAGAGGGAAATTTGGATTATATGACTCCAAACGGACAGTGACATATCTCTCCATCACAAAATCACAGTGATAATCTGTGCACAATCTATTGTGTATATTCAGTTCACAAGCTAAAAATTGTAGGTACAAAGTACCTCCACAAAACAGAAGAAAGCCTGGACTGTGTATATAAAGAATATGATCTATCTGTTGCATTTGGCCCTTGTTGGACATGCTGTTTATACAAATATTTCTGCTTCCCTTCTTTCAAACCTTTCCTGGGTGCTTGTGCTACAGTATTTACTTAGCAGGGGCAGGACTGAATGAGTGCAAAACCAAAAGAAACGTAAAATGTTTGTCAAGAAAGCAAAACTAATAATGAAAAGATGACAAGGGTAGTGATTTGGTCACTTGCTAACTAAAAACTGAAAATTTCAGTTCATAGTCCATAATCCAGATTTATCAGAGTGTATTAATCTTAACAGAATAACACTTTCATTTTTATGCTTTGAATCACTTATGTTTTGAATCAGGAAAACCAAAATAGATTAAAAATATGAAGATCCCCTTGTAAGCTTAGCAAGCTAAGGGAATTCTGTCAAAACTCCAAACCCTACCCATGCTAGAGTGAGTAGCATCTAGAGGTTGTCTTCTAAATGCAGAAACAATCTGAATGAATTCCTTCCTTTGCAGGTGGGATCCCTTGAGCAAGCAATGCTGGATGCCCTGGTGTTGGACAGAGTGGATTTTGTGAAATTGCTCATTGAGAATGGAGTAAGCATGCATCGGTTTCTCACCATCTCCCGACTAGAGGAATTGTATAATACGGTAGGGCCAAACTAAGGCAATTTTTCTATCTGTTTGTTCATGTTTCACCATCTGCCCATCCTAGAATGACACAATAGTGCACAGCACAGCCAACACCCCCTCCACAAATGAGTTATCATTTTCTTACATCACAAGCCAACATTGCTCTCTTAGGTTTGACTCTCTTATAATGAGAATTCACTGTTGCTTCCTGCTTACGCTGTCTAAATGCACGTCCTCAAGCCTTTTCACAAGGCTTTGTTCTGCCTATACATTTCAAATCTATGCCTTCATTGGGCATCACATTATGAACTGTTATTAGAGATGCCATAGGAGCATATATTCCTAATTTACTTTGGTAGCCAGAAGTTAAAGTGTCTCCAAAATATTTAACACTAAAAGATTTGACTCAGCTCACACACATAATAGAAAAACAAGTATCTGTGCTGCCCTTAAGCCAAAGATACAGACCTACTCTTGTTCTTTGACTGTATAACCTGGGACATGTCTATTAATTGAGAAAAGAGAGCCTGAGAACTTTCTGAAAGATGTTGGATGAAGCTGTGTTGTTGTAGTTTATTGGAAAGAATCGATACATTTGTATGACTGGAGTGTTACTGATTAGCAGAGGTGTGCATATGTTTGGTTAGCTAGTTAACCAGGAATACTTTACATGAATGGGGCACCTCCCAGAGTTTACATTTTATCTCATACATGGCTTCTATATAAGGCAAAACTATTTGATACTTCTTTATCTGTCATTTACAGAGACATGGACCATCCAACACTTTATATCATCTAGTGAGGGATGTCAAAAAGGTAAGAGTCCAATAGACGGTAGGTTGGAGGTAATACCATGATTGCTTCTCATAATTAGAGACAGCCTCTGTTTTGCATGAGCTTTCAGAGCAGTCTCCTGTGCCTTCCCCTCCCGTCCACCATGTCATTTCAGACTGCATTGTTTGTTTGTATTGAATTTGAAACTCTTGCACACAATGCACAATTAACAAGTTACCAGGCTTGCTGTCTCAGTGGTTTTAGATGCTATGGATACAATGCTTTCGCTAGTGGAATTGTAGGCTTTTTCATGCCATGTGGATTTATGCTGTTATCTGTATTTTCCATACCCATGACTATTTTGGAAGCTAATATTCCTGTTAACAGTCAGTCCCTGAGACTGAAATAGATCTGTATATTTTTGTGCTGGATCCTAGCCACTGTAACATTTCCAGTTTCATCTTCTGTGATATACTATAAAAGCTGTAAAGTCCTCCAACCCCATGATGAACAGCATAGAAAAAGGAATAGTGCAATAAAGCAAGAAGACAGCTTGTCTCTGCTCCATTATCAGAATTTCAAGTGAGTTTCAGGCATCTTGAACTATAAAGACCTCAGTGGGGCCAAACCAATCCACTTTCTTTAGCAATGTCTTCAGGGGAAAAAGTGTCATGGTACTAAAAAGTAAATGAAAAAACAGTAACTTCTATATGCAAATGGTTCAAGCAGGGAATTGTGACCCTGTGCTGAACCCATCACCTTTAATTTTCTCTCAAAGGGTGTGTAAACTACAGGCACTCTCTGTGCACATTGGGACCTGTGTTTCTTTAAGTAACTTATATTGCCAGAAGGTATATGCTTTCAAGGGGCCTTTCTATAGACAGACTAGCTAATTAAATAATAGAGGGGAAAAAGCAGAGAGAATTTTTGTCAGAGCGCAAATCAAATTTGTGGTGTTCCTTACATGAGTGAAAGCTAGACAGGGTTAATGGGGTTCTGGTACGATAGAGACTCCTTCCCACTCCTTGGGCCTTTGGCTAGAAATGTAATAGTCATTTGCATATGAGGCAGAGGAAGAGCTTTCATAGTAATGGCTAACCACAGACCTCATCTTTCCAAAAACAAACCAAAATAAAACCCCCTTGTAAACCGTTTGCCACTTAGTTGCAGTGCCCTGCATTGCTTTCTGAAGGAGCTAGGTAAATGTGGATCTCAGGGCCTATGGCTTATCATGGTTTCATGCTTGGTTTCTGGAAAGAACCCCTTGTCAGTCATCCCATGGAGCTGTGACAGCAATAGCAGCAGCCTGGAAGAAAGTGATGTGTCATCCCTTCTGCTTCATATAGGTGACAATATCTAGCAGTGAATGGGAGGGCAGAACTAAGTTTGAAATAATGAACAGTCGTGGATAGTACAGAATAAACAAGTTGGCAAGAGTCCATTGCTGGGGTTTCCCAACACAGAAAGAAAAGAAAAGAAAAGAAAAGAAAAAGAAAAGAAAAGCTTGAATATTGATTAGAAATATTTGAAGAGGTTTGGGTCATTTTAGTTCTGTTAAGAAGGGGCCTACATTATCATCTGTGAAATAGATGACATTAATTAATATACAAGTGTCAATGAGAAAATACGAAATGTCTGCAATGTAATTGGAATTGTTCTCATGCATAAATCCCTTGGATGGAGCACTGCACTCAGAATAAACCTGAGTGCACCTAGGCTGCCTGCTTCTCTGTACTTTCTCTGTAAGGCGCAAGCTACTAGTACATTTTTGTTAGTAAATGTGTGATCATTTCTGTGCCTTTAAATGTTGGGAATGATTATCATCTGTCTTTTAGATTAAATAGATTCCATTTCAAATTCCCTGGCATCCTCTTACTAACATCCTTCTTCAGAAGCAAAGCATTTCAAGTGTCAAAAGATTGTGTTATAATAAGGGTAATTAGAACATTGTTTACCAAGGTTTCCCAGGGCCTCTAATCAAAGAGGAGTTTTAAAAAGAGACTTATAGTGAAAAATTAAGTATTTTATAGGCGCTTCATATAAACCGAAGACTTTCTTAACACTAAGAAACTAAAATATCTTTAATATATTTTAACAATATCTAGCCCCTGTGATTAAAAAATATACAAGGCACTGGAATTATTCCTAAAATATATCCTACTGGGGTTTTTGTTGATGTTTTACCTTATGTAGAATCTTTCATTCTTCAACACCTGCCATTATGTGGAGCACATGTATGCTCTGACTGGAATACATAATAAATAGCTTGGAATACAAAGAGGTCCTGGGCAATCATCCACTAGTGCTTATTTTGTCAATGATGAAAAATACCTATCCTATGCTGGACGATATCCGACAGTATGCCACAGTTCTACACCTGAGCAATAAAATCCCATATTAATCAATCAACCAGTCAGGAGATTTGACACAAATTTAAATGAAAACACATTCTTGAAAATAGCCTCTTAATAGAACATAGCATTATTTGACAGCCAAATGCTTGGCTGTGCATGACAGAAGCAGATTGGTGTGTTGAAGCTAGTCTTTTAGTTTAGATAAATTTTGAATCTAGGTAGTTAAACTTCAGTCTTAATGGCAGTCTCTAAAACTATGTCTGCCAAAGAGATTTAAAATCTGTCACCTCAAGGTGGTACTTCCAGGACTTGCTCAATCTATGTGCATTTTATTTCATAGATAGAACAATTTTTAAATGTTCTACAGTAAAATGTGAATTATTTACATCCTCTGTATCTTTGTGTATTATAGAATAAAAATAACTGCTTGCAAAGTAATATGAAAACAATGTTGAATTTGCCATCGTATATTAAAATGAATCCCTCTAAACCTCTAAAATTTTTCCTTTGATTTGAGAGAGATCTATGAGTTACAGGAGTTCTGATAGCACCATTGGGATTCCCTTTAGAACAAACTGTTTATGCAGTGAGGAAGGTACATTGCCACAGTCTTGCTTATAGAGACTTGCATTGTTTTATGGATTCTGATTCCCCTTCTCTAGAAATTTCCAAATATCGTTGTGAAGATTGTTACCTCACTGTGGCTGTTTACAATGTAGTCAAAGAAAAAAAGCTCAGGGCTTGCATTCTAAATGTATCAATTAACAAAAAGAGTACTTTCCTTTCTAATTACTATGGTTTATGAAGAACTGTGTCCATCTCCCACTTTTGATCCTCTCATTTCAGCCACTAAATACAGAGCTAATTCTGCTTGCCTTATTCACACGTATAGCCTCATTGATATCAAAAGAACCTGTGTAAGGGAAACATAGGGTGGTTACTTTCATCACAGTATTGTTCAAATGATACACTCAAAATAAACAGCAGGAAAAAAAATGGAGTTGACTGTATCATGACACTATTTTTATTGTCAGAGATTGCCCTCTACTGGTCACTTTAAAAAAAATTCTACCCTACCTTTGGCTCCTATTCATGCAAAGTCATGCAGATTATCAGGTCAATATTTCTCATTCGTTTATTCCTAATGAATAGATGTTCATCTTGATCATTAGTTATATATACACATTAAAATTTCACTGCTCTTAGTTCTAGAGAAAATTTCTGAATTCCTATATTGCAGAGAACTGTCAAATGTAGTTATATCACCAGTCAGTATTTGTCAAATACACTTAAATTCTTAGTATAGAAAATCAGAAATGGTCATTATTTGTTACAAATAAAAACACTTCTGAAACAGTTAAAGTAATGCCACTGATACATTAGAACTTAAGAGGGAAAGAATAGTGCATTAGTGTCATAAAGCTTACTTCAGCATCATTGCAGACTATATAGTACTATAGGCTCAAACTGTCCTCTCTAGTACCTGTGTTGTGCAGGTAGGTTCCACACTGTCTGAGGAGCAAGGATAGTGGGCAGCTTGCATCATTGTATTGCCACTATAGCTATTCACTACCACTGAGGCCTGGTCTATACCTATGGGGAAAGTTGGCGGCAGTCAACGGGAGTTACACAAGCTATGTAGAGTAGCTTGCGTAACTTATATCAACTTCCTAAATCCTCTTCTGCACGCCGTCTCCACTACACTGCGCCAGCGGGAAATGTGTACTCATCAACATAGCGCTACACTTTTTCTGGAGGTGGTTTTATTGAATCGACTTCCAGATCAACTGAGCAGGTCTTCACTTTCACTCAATTAATCCAGATAAATTGATATGACACAGCGGCAAATTTGCCGCTGTCAGTTGACATACCCTGACTTAAGTATACTGTGTAGTTGACAGTTTAAATAGTTATAATGTATCCTAGAGTATTTACATTATCTTAATGAAACCTAATATTACCCACTACAGTTAAAAAAAGAGAGCAGTTGCGTATCTACTATAGAATGGAGATATTTGCTAAATGGGGCTGATCCTGCAAACACTGTGGCACATGGCTTAACTTTTCTTTCCATTGACTTTAATGAGACTATTCACTAAATAAAATTATTCCCATGCTTCTTAACAGGATTGAGCCCTGGGTGTGTATATGTAGGTATTATAAAATGTCTATTTTTGCTATTGTTTCACAAGGTTTCTTCAACAAAGTGTCCACTGATAATTAAAATGACTGAAATTTTTAAAACTGTCTAAGGGAATTTAGGACACCTTTCATTAAAGTAAATGATTGGAACATGAATCTAAATCCCCTAGGTAATTTTGGAAATCTCAACTATTACATGGTAAAGTATTGAATTCCACATTATATATATATATAATATATACACACACGCTAGAGGATATTATATTGTGTTTATTTTAATTGCATTGTGATAACTAATATTTGCCACTTAACATTTTTCTACTGCACAACATTCATTTATTGAGGTGTCCAAAACTGCTCCTATTGAAGTCAATGCGAGTTTTGTAAAGAGGTGCAATTCTCATTAACTTCAGTAATAGTTGCTCTCATTTCTACCAGGGCATGAATTTGAATCTTTCCCTTTAGAACAGTTATAAAGCTGCTCTAAATAAAAATCTCCTATATGGCGATTTGTCATTGGTTCCTGTTTCCATGTAATCACCAAGAGAAGGCTAGAGCCTGCAGTCCTTACTCAGGTAAAACGTACATTGGCTCTAATGTTCTGGACAGACGGAATCATTTTTTAAAAGCCAATAGTTTTCTTGTAATAAGAAATGTTTGTTTTCATTCCAGTGCTCAGAATACAAACATGTTATCAGTTACTGTAATGCTGCAATGTTAGAGGAGGTAATGATCACATGGATAAATCATGCCTATTAGGCTCAGCCTATCATAAGGAGCAGTGCAGAGCCATTGTCCGGTCCCTATTACCAGTGCTGACCCCTTCAATTTAAAGACACATAGACTCATAGACTCTAACATCAGAAGGGACTAATATGATCATCTAGTCTGACCTCCTGCACAATACAGCCCACAGAACCTCAACCACCCACTCCTATAATAAACCTCTAACCTATGACTAAGCATGTGGGCAAGACTCACCAGCCAGACACCCAAGAAAGAATTTTCTGTAATAACTCAGAACCCACCCCATCTAACATCCCTTCACAGGCCATTGGCATATCTACCATCTGTAGTCAAAGATCAGTCAATTGCCGAACTAGGCTGTCCCATCATACCACCCCCCTCTATATATTTATAAGCTCAGTTTTGAAGCCAGCTAGGTTTTTTGCCCCCACTGCTCCCTTGAAAGGCTATTCCAGAACTTCACTACTTTAATGGTGAAAAACCTGCATCTAAGTCTAAACTTCCTGATGGCCCATTTATATCCATTAGTTCTTGTGTCCACATTGGCACTGAACTTAAATAATTCCTCTCCCTCCCTGGTATTTATCCCTCTGACATATTTATAGAGAGCAACCATATTTCCCCTCAACCTTCTTTTGGTTAGGCTAAACAAGCCAAGCTCTTTGAGTCTCCTCTCATAAGGCAGGTTTTCCATTCCGCAGATCATCCTAGTAGCCCTTCTCTGCACCTATTCCAGTTTGAATTCATCTTTCTTAAACTTGGGGGACCAGAACTGCACCCAGTATTCTAGATGAGGTCTCACCAGTGCCTGATATAATGTACTAAAATCTCACTATCTCTACTGGAAATACCTCATCTGATGCATCCAAGGACAGCATTAGCTTTTTTCACGGCCACATCACATTGGCGGCTCATAGTGATCCTGTGATCAACCAATACACCCAGGTCCTTCTCCTCCTCTGTCACGTCCAACTGATGCATCCCCAGCTTATAGCAAAAATTCTTGTTTTTAGTCCCTAAATGCATGACCTTGCACTTTCCACTATTAAATTTCATCCTATTTATATTACTCCAGTTTATAAGGTCATCCAGATCTTCCTATATGATATCACGATCCTCCTCTGTATTGGCAACACCTCCCAACTTTGTGTCATCCGCAAACTTTATTAGCACATTCCCACTTTTTGTGCCAAGGTCAATAATAAAAAGGTTAAATAAGATCAGTCCCAAGACCGATCCCTGAGGAACTCCACTAATAACCTCCCTCTAGCCTGAGAGTTCACCTTTCAGTATGACCTGCTGTAGTCTCCCTTTTAACCAATTCCTTATCAACCTTTTAATTTTCATATTAATCCCCATCTTTTCCGATTCAACTAATAATTCCCCAGAACGCCAATCATGTGGGCATTCTGGCTACAGTTTAACTCTCTCAGAGCACTTGGTAGGTTTAGCACATAACATATACAGACACTGCACTGAATTCTAACACATTACTGATCTTTCTTTAATAGCATGAGAAATACACATATCTATACAAATATAATAAACCCTACATGCATTTCCCTACCTCAGTTTCCTCATCACTTCGGAGAATTCTTTGGCTGAGATCAGGGCTGTCTGGGGCCATCCAGAATCTTTCTGTTCACAGTGCATGGCTTGGGTTATGAGACATGGAGCCTTCACTCTCAAGCTCACCTCCTCAGATCTTGGATAATTCATCTACTTCCCCTTTCCTGCCCAAACTTCCTGTGAGTCTCTCTCTGAGGGGATTTCTTCCTGTGAGCTCTTTTACAACCTTCCATTCAAGTGACTCCTGCATCAGCCTCCTCAGGTGATCCTCGTTACCTCGTTACCAGGCAACCTCTCCTGACAAACCAGTTCTTCTGTGGGGCAGCCTGACTATTGTCTAGGATGTTTATATTTAAACAGAGGCTCATCCCACGTTAATGAGCCTCTTGTCAGCCCTGTATCACTACACCTTGGAATTTCAGTCCAACATTGCAGCAAAGAGACGCTGGAGAAGGCAACTAGCCCTCACTTTCAAAATAGTTTGTAGCTTGGCAAAGATTCAGAAAGAGAGTTCAGAATTTCTCACAGAATTTATAAATTGTACATAAAGATTCCCAAAATCATCACAATCTCTCCCTCGGAGAGATTTATAATTTATGCTTTACTACTCTAAATCAAATAAACACATCTGCATAGAAGTCAGACAGATGTGCAGAACCTCCACAGACCTCTGTCTACAAAAAAATTCCCAAAGAGAAAAAGAAGGAACATTCATAAAAATAATTATATTGGTGTAATGATAATATTAAGAAAACTACAGATTAACTATATTCTGTGCTGCATATCATTATAGCAAACATGATGGTTTTACTAGAGTACATTAAATAGTAGTTTTAAGATAAAAATTGCAATTTTGCTATCCTTACCCTAGTTTTACTACAAAAGCTATCATTTTATTATAGTATATTTTCCCTTGGGATACAGTTCTGTATTCATGGCTTGGCTAATTGATCTCTTAGGCTTAATTCCATGTCTAATTAACCCAGAATTGTCATGTTTCCTATAATGATATACAGACAGACTGTAGTTAATCTGGAGTATTCTTAATATTATTATCAGAGTTGGGGCAAATTATTCAAAATCCACTAGTTTTATGAATTATGCCTCTTTTCTGTATGTGAATTGTTCACTGGCAGAGGTCTGTATAAAAAAAACAAATATTTTTGCGTAAAGCTATCCCTGACACAGTCCCTGACTGCTCCTTCACTCTGGGAGTAGACCAAAGCTTTTTTTTGCAGAGTTCCCTTATGGAGAAAGAAGGGTAAAAATGCCAGTTTTGTGAACTTCACTGGAACTCTTCCATGACCTGTGAGGGAACGGCTCTGTGGGATTTTGATGGTGGGATCTGGTGTACAGAGTGGTGGAAGAGAGGACCAAACATTCTCCAGGCCATTGTTCTGCTCTGGTCTATTCTATGCATGTTCTTATATCATGCTCATCACAGTAGTATCTGAATGGACCTCATTTTAAATGCAGAACAGAGAGAACTGTTTTAAGGTTTGATTTCACAGCTTTACATGCAGTAAACTACATGAAACTCATGACCTTAGAGTCATTATTAGCAACATTGAACATAGGAAGTAGAAGGGAATGGGCTAGGGAGCACATAAAGTTGGAGCCATAAATTTTCTGTACATTTATTGTTGGCCTTTTCCATTTAAATTAAAGGTGTGTGATGATGGCATGGGAAATTAATATGAATTAATTCCAGTACCAGGAAGGGTGAGAAATAGTGGAGCAATGGTTCAGAACTTTTTTTTCAGCTCTAAAGCACCCAGAGTCCCAGAGGTGACACAAGACATCAAGGGGTCATTTTTCAAAGCAGTGTATGTGAAATGAGCAGAGTAGCCCCCATTGGCATTAATAAAAGTTGTGCAGCAATAACTCTGTGCTGAAAACTTACCATTTAAACTACAGTATCTTAAAATAAAATGTATTGAGTCCACAAGAGGGCAGTGTGTTTAAAAAATCACTGGGCTTATATGTTTACTCCTAAAACTCAAGATAAAACAGAACTAGATAAGAATCAGAATTACATGATGCTCCTCCCATTTTTGACATAAGTGTGTAAAGAAAAGAAAATAGGCACTTAATGAGCCAGTTTAATGTTTTCTACAAAGCAGATGGTGACAAATCTCCTGGGCTCTAACAAGTTTTTTAAAAGACTTATTTCAAGCAAAAGAGATTTAAGTCCACTACAGTGTACACTTTGCTAATGAAACTTTTTCCCCCTTCCTTTTATTTGATGAGTGCTAACTATTAAATAATGCAATGTAGGGGAGAAACAGGCTTTTAGGAAGTAGAAATCACAACTGTGGAGCTGCAAAACATCTGTGTGCAAATGATCTAGAGCTGCCTTCACAATGGACTGACGGAGAAGGCAGCCCAAAAGGGTGCCAGTGCAAACATATTCAGCAGAAGATGTGCTATGAGCAGAATGTGTGGAAAACATACCTCAGAGAGCGACTAGTGTGCTTAATCTTTAGAAAAATGTTGGTCCTCATACTTTTTACTCCACAGTGAAGTTTCTTGTTTCCCCCAGCAGAAGAAATTGAATACTGTTTTCTGACATTATTATCTTCTGTTATTGCCAAGAATTGCTGCACATTCTTATTTACTTATGTCTTCTTTCCAAGCGAGAATATCCAGGTTTCGGTTGGATCTATTTTAAGGTGAATTAATTAACCAGCATAATACATTCCTATGTTTCTTAACTAATTTTATTTGCTTTACTCTAATGTAGTTAGAGGAAACACTGAATGGTATCTATACTAATAACTTTGTCTCTTTATTTCTTTTCCTTTTTCTTTAATTCGATAGGGTAACTTACCTCCAGATTACAGGATAAGTCTCATTGATATTGGCCTGGTGATCGAGTACCTGATGGGAGGAGCTTATCGCTGCAACTACACCCGAAAACGATTCAGAACCCTCTACCACAACTTGTTTGGACCCAAGAGGGTAAGGCTTTGCTATTTCTTTACCAGTAATACTGCAATTCTGATGTGGTGATAACAAAAAGGTGTTGGGAGTCAGTTCGGTAAGGGACTGAATTTTGGTAGCTCTTCCCATCATATAAGTTATAAGAGGAAGAATCAATACATGCATGACATTTGCAGCTGGGATCCAGCTGATATTGGCATGAGTCTAGCATGAAGATTGTTACTGGTTCTAGTTTTTAAAAAAGCAACAATTCTCTCTACTGATTCACTATGATCAGGGCTTTTTTGTGCATAGCAGAGCAGCTGAATCACTGTGATCTAGTGAAAGTCAGCCATTGGCACAAGCTTTTTTATGGGCTGGAAGCAGAAATTATTGGGTAAGTTTCTTTGGCCTGTGTTTAGCAGTAGGTCAGACTAGATGATCATCATGGTCCCTTCTTACCCTAAAATCTATTAATATGAATCAATGAATGGTTCTGATACAAAGCATTATGAAGGCAATGAGTGTCTTTCCATTGATTTTCATGGGTTTTGGATCAGGCCCTGTAATAGATAGTATACTGCAGTTAGACTGAAAAAAAATTGAATTAAGAGAGAGATAAATTTCCTTAGTATGTGCTCAACCCTTGAGAAGTGGCATGGATATTTCAAAGCAGAAAAAAACATAACTCTAAATGAGCTTTCATGAATTTGATCTTGAGCCAAAGGGTGCAGGATCAAGGCACAATTTTGCATTTTTTGATGTTACACTTGTTGGTATTTGGAGTAATTCTTCAGTCTTTATAAAACAAAATGCTGTTTATTCGTGTCTTTAATGAATCTCTCCAGATTTACAGCAGCAGAACTGAAAGTAGAATTTGGTGGTTTTCCATGAAATTTCTAGTTATACTAACTTCTCTTAGCTTACTCTCTAGCTAACACAGGTATTTCACATATGGGTTCACATTCTAGAGATATATATGAATATGACTGGTGATCTCATTCTAGCAGACATTGGTCCCTATAGTACAACAGCTTCTGTGAAATAATTACATCCAAAGGAAAACTGGAGACTTGCTGGGTTTGGGTTTTTTTGCCAGTTCCACTCTGGATATGGCATTTCTGTCATTTCATGTATTTTTGCAGTAGCAAAATGCATTGTTTTCTCCGCAGAAAAATGCTCCCTTCCCTCAGCCACTCATTGGAAAAACTATATAAATTAAGGCCTTATAAACCTTGGGCCTGATCCTCGGCCCCTTTAAATTGCTGAAGTAATGCAAAAAAAGGGGCCATGCATCTGTTCTATGAGCAGATGGGAGAATCCATGAGAGACATGCAGAGCCAGCAGTATGCCCCCTCTTTTGCAGCTTCTTGTTAGGGGGGTGGTCAGGTGAAGAGGATATGTCCAGAATGCAAATGAACTCAACTGATGGAATGGTCCCTTAGTATCTGTTACCATCCATCATAAATTAGAGCAACTTTAAGGCTGCTCTAACTTATGCTAGGGGCCAAATTTATGCCAGGAATCTTGGGGGAAGGGTACGAGGATTATGTAATTTAGTTTAAAATGTTGTAGACGTGGATAGGATTTCTAATGGGTTTTTTAACTCTTTTTTTGTACAGCCAAAAGCCCTGAAATTGCTGGGAATGGAGGTAGGTGACATGTAATAAATCTTAATGTTAAATTCTCTTCCTTTTCTCACCAAACAAGTTCATCAGCATTATAGTATTTGAGACTCCTTATAATGAATATACTAAAAAGTTCCACAGATTTTGAATGAGAAGTTAATCACACACCAGATTGTATTTTTCACTAAGTTAAATTGTTTATATGTTTATTGTTTATAGAAAATCAGTTTCTTAATATACTTCCCTGAAATCTGTATGTATTGTTTTAAATAGAACAGTCTATGTGAAACCAGAATCCCAATCCAACAACTATAAAAAAAAAAAAAAAAAAAAAAAAAAAACCCAGAAAACTTTCAAAGAGGTGAAACAAATGCTGGATATATGATGCCGAATTCTCATTGACTTGGCTGAGGCTTTTGACTTCTTCCTTCTCTTTGCAGGAAAGGTCAGAGGCAATTGCTTGGGGGTGTGGGGAAGCACAAAATCTATTTTGCCACTCCAGAATCCTTAAATAGCAACTAGCTGCCTTACTGTCCCTAGCCTAATACCTACTACCACTGAGAACGATGGATAGAGAAACATATTATATGAATGTTTCTACTAAAATAGAGTCAGATTCACATACTATTACTCATACTGAGTAGTGCCTTGCTCCTCAAAAGTCCTATTTACTTCAGTGGAACTACATGAGGGAGAAAGAGCTACTTAATGTGGGTGATGGTATTAGAATCCAGCCCATAATCACCAGGGAAATTAACAATTAGATTGTCATTTTAAATTTCAGAATGAACACCATACTTACTTGAATGTGAGTGGTTTACACTTCTTGGAGCAGTTGTTTCAGGCTGTCTGTTTGCAGGTTCAGCAAACCATCACTGCACTGTTTCACGTTTTTCTCATATATTGAAGATTTTCTTTACAACTATTTGGGATAGAAGCCTCTCTTTTTTTAATGAAAACTTCAATTCTGGGGTATAATTCTGTGTCAAGTGGTTGGATTCTGTGGCAAACTAATCATGGAAAATGTGGAGCACTGAGTATAATTTTTAAAAATTATTGTACATGCTATTTAGGCTGGGATTCTCAAAAAGCCCTCCATGTTGTCCTATATCTGATTTCAATGGGAGCACTTTCAAAAATCCCAGCCTTAATTATTTGGTAAATATCATTACTTTATAATGGTTATAATTGTCATTTTATTACCACTTTTTAAATATATTTGATTGTAAACAATATTAAAATAAAGATTTTCAAAAGTAAAAAATATCTTTACAGGGCAACTTGGGCTGAGATAGAATGGAGGGCATTGGTGTAGTGCAATGTCAGTGTTTTATACAATCTCCCACCATCCTTCAGTCTCTGTAGTGCTGTGCACTGGCATGTCAGAGAGCTGAGATTTTATACGATAAGTTTTACTTTGCTGCTCACACAAGGAGCAAAGTTCAGGGCACGCAGTCAGAACAGAAGGACAAACGAAAGCAATAGGACAAGTTGAGAGGAAGGAAATAAACAGGACAGGCGAGCAAGAAGAAACAACATGGAATTGGAGGGAAAAGGGAAGAACAGAATGTGTTAGGTTACCCCACTGGTATGATCAGGAGGGGAAGACCACAAAGAACAAGACAGAAATGGGGGAAGGACAAAATAATATCACGTTGCCATCTTTTGATGGAGCATCTGCAAGTCGCTCCCTGGTTGTTCTCTGTAATGGAATGAGAGTGGAAAGAAGTGAAAGCATCCACCCCAATGAGATTCTTAAAAACTCAGAGATAAATGGACAAACCAAAACTTTAATGTATGGGTGGCTTTCCTGGGCATGTTGTAAGAGTGCTCTCCCCTGCCCACAGGGAACGGTGACATTAGATTGACATTCTCAGTCACCTGTTTCCCACCAGCCAGGAGCTGAGAGTGTTGAGTTATTATTCCATTTGCATCACATTTATTCTGTGAATTATTTTTTTCTGTGAATGTGAAATTAGCTACATAAGTTTGTGTAGGGAGGAGGAGGGGGAAGCAGCAGAAATCCCCCTCATAGAAACCCAGAACATGGGCTGGTTATAGCAAATAATGAGAGTCAGTCTAATCAGCAGTTAAAAGAAAGTAAGTTGCATGAACATGTGTGTGCCTGTGGTAAGAGAATCAGCTTTCTCATGTATCATCTTCTGTGTCCAATGTATACTGATTCAGACTGTTCCCTGGAACCACATTTTCTCCTTGTTCGACAGGATGACGTCCCTTTGCGAAGAGGAAGGAAGACCACAAAGAAACGAGAAGAAGAAGTGGATATTGATTTGGATGATCCTGAGATTAACCATTTCCCTTTCCCCTTCCATGAGCTGATGGTGTGGGCTGTGCTAATGAAGCGTCAGAAGATGGCCCTCTTTTTCTGGCAACATGGGGAGGAGGCTATGGCAAAGGCTCTGGTGGCCTGTAAACTCTGCAAAGCCATGGCCCATGAGGCATCAGAAAATGACATGGTGGATGACATATCCCAAGAGCTGAACCACAACTCCAGGTCTTTCATGCATGCTTTCTGGGGAGTAGCAAAGAGAGTTTGCTGAAGCTGCCAGTAATCAGTTTAGGTGTTGTTTGCTTTAACTGCTAAAGATATAGGGAAAATGCAGTCCCCTCAAAGCCAAAGGAATGTTTTTTAGAGCGCATCTGTGCTCATAGAGCCCTTCTAAAATCTGAGCACACCATATCTGCACTGCTAACAGTGCAGCTTCCGAAATGGACAGAACAGGAGCCAAAAAGGTACATGAAGACTCTATACTGACTGTATGCTTTCCTCAGCCTTGAGGCCATCAGAGCCTGAATGTGATTGTTTTGAATCACGTTTCCCATCCCAATGAAATACAGTTGTTCAAAATCTACAGTAGATGTATCCAAGCACAGGAGGTAACTAACCAGGAGATCAGACTCGATGACAGGAAGTCAGACTAGATCATCATAACGATCCCTTCTGGCCTTAAAATCCATTAATCAGAGACCAACAGGAATTTGAACAATTTTTGAACACAGGTTAGTAAGGTCATGAACAAGCAATGGCAAGCGGGATTGCCTAGCAACAGGTAGCCAAGGGGCTTCAAGGAGAGAACAGCCGGCAGGCAGGTAGGAGCAGAGGTCTGGGAGCTGTGGATTCATACTCCGTACTTCTAAATCAGGCCCTTTATTTGAGGGCCTAGCTTTAGACATTCAGGTTTGAAAATGTGGGCCTCAGTGTACAGCCAGCATCACGACTGCATTTCATGGAGCGTGACGAAGCTCTTGCAGGAGCTGTCATTAACAGTGTACTTTCCACAAAGCAGACTGTGCTGGCTAATGAGAATGCCCTCTGTTGCAGGGATTTTGGCCAGCTGGCGGTGGAGCTGTTGGATCAGTCGTACAAGCAGGATGAGCAGCTGGCAATGAAACTGCTGACCTACGAGCTGAAGAACTGGAGTAATGCCACCTGCCTGCAGCTCGCTGTGGCAGCCAAGCACCGAGATTTCATTGCTCACACTTGCAGCCAAATGCTGCTTACTGACATGTGGATGGGCCGGCTCCGGATGCGCAAGAATTCAGGTCTAAAGGTCAGCACTGACTTAATATCAATTCAGAACAAGAGATCGGGGGATGGGAGGAGGGCTCACACCAAATCAGCAACAACTTGGTGTCCTAATAAACTAATCACATAGCCATGTGTTATTTATAGTGATGTGACACAGCATACATCGTTCCCATGTGCAGGGGGATGCTACTGCCCGCCTAAGTCCTGAACAGCTCCTTACTCAGGTTTTACTCAGTCCTTGGTCAGTACTCTCTCCAAGATCAATTGGAGGGTACTGGCATGGAGACTGAACAAGGACCTCGGGATGTCTACCTAACTGAAGACTTCATGGTTTGGCCATATTTAAAAAAAAAATCAAATAATAAATTCGCTTACACAGCCTTTAATTTATTACTAGTGAAAGGTTTTGAATTGACAACGCTGGAGAATGATCCCTAAAACAAGTAAATGCAGCAGCATTGCAAGTCCCCTGTCAATCATGCCTGCCCTGGATGGACCGCCCCAAAGGGATTTGGAGGATAATTCAATCAAGCCCTTTGAGTGCTTAATTTCTCTGGTAAAACCGTCAATGGGAGTGGGGTTTTGTAACGGGCATTTCTGTCAAAGAGGAACTGAGCCGTGGGGCATTCGCCTTCACCATAGTATTCACTAGTCAGACCAAGAATGAGAATTGCCATTTTCTGGTGATATTCCCTAAGAGAGGCATTCCCTCACCTGTAGCAGGTTTACCTGTGAAAATCAGCACTTGCTCTGGCGGGTGGACTATGCTGCAATAGCATGTGTCAGTAAAAATAATTATGAACAGCACAGATATAAATATATCATTATCCCACTGGAACTAATTCACCATCAGGAAGAAATGAGTGTCAATGGCTTATAAGACTCTCACTTCACCTGTACTCATGCAGTGCTCTGATACCTTTCTTTTTAAAACTAGGACATGTTCTTCCATTTGGGAAAGTCCTCCCTCTTAGCCATGCGTTTTCTGAATCCATCTGTGCCCTGATCCCTTTGCTCTCCCTGGGGGCCATGACCCTCCTGCAAACCTGACTTTGGAGATGTTCCACTTGTTCATTAATCAGTAGCTCTTGCTTACTGTAGTGCAGCAGTTCTCAAACTGTGGGTCACGACCCCGTTTTAATGGGGTCACCAGGGCCGGCGTTAGACTTGCTGGGGCCGGGGCTGAAGCTGAAGCCTGAGCCACACTGTCCGGGGCTGAAGCGGAAGACTGAGGGCTTCAGCCCTAGGCAGGGGGGCTCAGGTTACAGCCCCCTGCCCACAGCTGAAGCCCTGGGGCTTTGGCTTCAGTTCCCCCTTTTCCCCCCATCGGGGGCACCAAGGCTCAGGCTTCACATTGGCCCCACTGTCCACACTCCGTTTATTTGTTCACTCTTTTTATTCTGCTTTGTCCCATAAACCTTTATCCTTTAACTCTCCCTCCCTGAAGCAACTCTCTTTAGGCAGAGGAGAGAATATCACAGACTTTTTCATGCAGCTGTGGACAAGGTAGTTTAATGGATTACATGGCTGAGTTGGGAGGGGTTGTACTGGCTATGTCTTCACTGACAATGGCAAATTCGCTGCCATCAGATAAACTTATCTGGATCAACTGAGTGGTCAGTGAAGACCCACTCAGTCAATCCAGAAATCGATGTATTAAGACCACCTTCTCAAGTGGCACAGTGCAGTGAAGACGGCGCGCAGAACAGAAGCACAGAAGTCGACAGGAGTTACGCAAGTTTTTTTGCGTAACTCTGGTCGACTGCCACCGAATCTTTGAGGTAAGTGTAGACAAGCCCATTGTAAAAGCAGCACAGCTCCAGTCCAGAGACCTGGAATGACCTCTGCAATGCACTAGGTGTCCACCAGTCGGCAAAGCAGGAGTGCTCTCCCTCATGGAAGGGAAATATACTTTCTCATCACATATGCCAACAGGCCTTAACTGGAGTTAAATTCATTGGAGATGTGTATAAAATGATTTTCCCACGAGATTCTGGCAAAAATCAAGCTTTGGTGTGTGTGTAGCTACAAATGGGCCATAGCTTTTTATATCATTACAAACTGCAAAATAGCTGCTAACCCACGATGGGTTTGATCCTGTTCAAGCCAGGCGTAGGGTGTTGCACGCATAAGCAGAAGATAAAATTGATGTACAGCACAAAACAGCGAATACAGAAAAATATGAGCTCACAATAATGAGAGCAGTGCTCCATGGCTGCCAAGTTACAGGAGTGAAATTTCAAAGGAAGTGCAGAGCTAAGCCCGTAAATTCCTTTTAAGTCTATGTCTCCTCAGATTCACTCATGCCTATTGTCGTGACCTATTCTACTCATGCATTTGCAAGTAAGGGAACACAGAGAACTTACTTAGCCCTGATCTACACTACTAAGTTTTGCTAACATAGCTGTGTCAGCTAGGACTGTTCATAAAATCACACCCCTAGCCAACATAGTTGTGCCAACAGAAGAATGCCAACCTTACCAGCGTAGATGTAACTATGCCAACAGAAGAATGTTTTTGTAGGCCCAGCTAATGTCTTTTGGGAGGTGGTATTACCATCCTGGCAAAACTCCTTCCAGTGGTGTTGGAACAATTTATATAGTGGCGGTGATGAAAGCCATTGAACAAATCTGTAAACCCTGTTTCTGATGGAAACCACTTCAAGCCAGGGGATACTGCCGCATCCTCAGCACCAGCACTCCTCTTTGTTGACTTATGCTGTGTCTCCACTAGCGGGCTCTGCCAGCATAACTATGCTGGCACAAGTTCTGTAGTGTAGATGCACCTAATGCTCAGTGCAGAGGACTGTCTCTATCACCTAATATTTTTTGTGTTTCACATTTACTCTGGAACACTCAATTTTGCAATGTGCAAGAATTTTCAGATTCAAGGTTCAATGTTTTTGTAGTTCCACCTATTATGTAGTGTTGGTAATATTTTGTAAAATGTTCTAGCTTGTAATAATATGTATGTGGTAAGCAATTTAGGGATAAATAAATTATTCAGCACAATGAGTTAGCCATACAACTTCTATTAATATTGTGAGGAGTGCTATGCTTAGTTTCCCAACAGTCCCTTAAAAACATAATCTCAAATGACAGGTTTCCAGGTGCCACTGAAATTTACACACTGAAATGTCTGATTCCTAGATTCTCCAAAGGGCTTGTTCCATTTGATACTAAGCAACCACCATGATCATTACCTGTTAATTGTGATGATTATTATTATTATTATCATTATTATTGCTTTAGGTAATTCTAGGAATTCTACTTCCTCCTTCAATTCTCAGCTTGGAGTTCAAGAACAAAGATGACATGCCTTACATGTCTCAGGCCCATGAGATCCAACTACAAGAGAAAGAGCCAGAGGAACCAGAAAAACCAGTAAAGGAAAAGGAAGAGGAGGACATGGAACTCACAGTAAGAGCAAACAATACAAAAGCCAGTCTATGTGCTGTCCATTTGCTATTCCCACCTCCACTAGAATGTCCAAGCTCAGGGGATAAAAGCCTACAAAAATCCTCTTTCCTCAGTGGGACTCAATACGTATGTTACAATGCTGAATCACCAGATTTGCCTCTTTGAGTCCTGATGTTGCATCAGTGCATGAAGCTACTGCATCATTACACTGTGATGTGACATCATGTATCGACCAACACAATGCGGCATTGTCTGAAATAAATTTAACAGACTTGCACGATTCAGAACACACCCAACAATGTCAGGATGAGTGGCCTGTATGAGACCGAGCACGTGTCTGTCATGTGTTCAGAGGCAAGGGGGAATGGAAATTCCCAAAGCTTTGATGGAGACTAGAGGTTTTTTTCTTTTAGCTGTTCTTGTTAAGCAGAAATTAGGCTACAGGCAGGTCTACTGATAAAATGTGGAGATCTGTCTAATCATCAGAGCTTCACCTGTTTGAGTCCCTCACTCAACCCTTACTCATAGTGGGAGTACTTACTAATACAACCAGTCCCACTGACTTTAATGGGATTATTCACCTGTGGCAGCACTTAGCAAGGATTGCACAATCTAGCCCTGGATAATAACAGATTTTTTAAATGTTTTACATTTGAATGTGTTCTTCTGGTTTTTATAATTAATATTTTATTTGCTTTATTTAAAATGTTAAGAGTTGTACAATGTAGCCCTGAATGAATAATTAAACCACAAAGAGACTCAAACAGCTGAAATTTTGATGATTAGACAAATCCCCACAGTTCCTTGCTGGTTCCAAGCTTCATGGGTATTTTTTATTTGGCCAAGATAGTAAAAATTGCAAATCCTATTATCATTTCTTTTTAATATCCAGAGAGCTTTGGAGATCTTAAAACCCATCTCTAGTCCTCCATGGCCAAGATGCAGCTAAGACATAGCAGTAAAAAGAAAAGGATTTTTTCTGGTTAATTTTTTTTTTAAAAAAAACAGCCTATTTCCCACAGGCAAACAGCAGGCGCTGCCCCCAGAACCCCATCTGCAGGCAGGCAGAAGGACCTGCCTACAGGACCCAATATGCAGGCAAGCAGAAGAACCGGTCCACAAGACCTGCCTACAGGACCTATTTGCAGGCAAGAACTTGGCTATTGGAAAAGACCAGATGCCAGCATAGCATTGATGGGCTGTTTTCCACTCATTGGCTTTTATTTACAATCAACTATTGCTGGCTTCTGCTCAGTTCATGAAGCGCTTATTCAAATCTAGTAAGTGCTTCACACAGTGCCGTGTTTATGGCATTGGGTAAAAATATGGGGATGAGGTAAATACCATCTCTTTGTGAACATCCTGGCTCCCTGTTTCTTGTCTCCAATACTACATTTCCTTTTAAAAACCTACTGGTTCCCACTACAAAAGCACTATATGCTGAATGACATTCTTTTTTCCAGGTCTTAGGACTTAAGTTTTCCTTCCTCTTGCCTCTCAGCCTTCTGACTGTCCTGTGACTCTCTCCTCTCAGTGACCCTACCCTCCTACTCCCTGATATGCTGTACAAACCCTATTGATAACCCAGTTCAGGGAGAAGGAGCAGGGGGACCCAGCTGATCATATAGAGTCCAGCAGCTCTTACAATATGGGCCCTCTGCTGCTGAATTAAAATGTTTTTTATATGTCCCTGAGTTGTGAGCTTTAGAACACACAACTTCTTAATTTTGCGTCAGTCAACAGCAGGCAAGCTGCTGGGCCCCACAGTGGAGATGTAGGAGGGTTGCAGGAAAAGGGACCTTTCTGAATAACTTCAGAAGACAGCATCCATGTCAAGAGGCTGTTATGTTTAGTCCTTTCCCAGGCTTGATAACAGGTGACATTTTCTAATTATAAAAAAAGTTTGTTTGGTTTAAATTTTGGGTGAAAGTTATGGGTTGATTCTTATTTTATCTGAATTACTTCACTTCTTGGACAGGAGGACCTCAGAAAGATTATATTTAGGGTACATTTTAAATAGTCTATGTGGGTTAATAAATTATGAATAGATGTTTTCATAAATGGTTAATCAATTGTTATAGAGTCCAACAAGTTGCTCACAACCATAGCTTGTAACCATCTATAACACCATCTATGATTGTGCTTATAACCATCCATAAAACATATTACTCAGGTCTATAGAGTGCTTATAACGTCTAATAATTCTTTATAAGTGTATCTTGAATATAAGGTTCACCTCATTTTTTTAAATAGCTATTAGTCAAACTCTGTGAATTCATTATTCTACAATAGGGTATGTTCTGTGTTTTCTGTAGTGCCCCCAGAGGACAGCTCAAGGGGATTTTACCATCTCCCAATGGAGCAACAAAAAGGATCGTGTTATTGTCCTGGCTTACACCTATGAAAAGTGGGTGTAAATTGCTGCCATTCTGATCTGGTAGCATTTTACACCCAATTTGCACTTGTTCTACACAGGAGTGAGTGACCACACACTGTGCAAAACCAGGGAAATAAAGCCAGTGTGTATGAATCTGCGTGTGTGTACGTGTTTACTTTGCTTTTAACAGTCTTCTGTTTGGTAGTAGCCATAGGGACAGTCAGGTCCATTGACAGCAATTCTGGGCCCTAGGCAGAACAGTTAATGGCCCCCTAGAAAGGGATGGCCCAGGTCCGAGTGGGCTTCCGCTGGATGTTTTTACTTATTATGAGCCATGCAGGTTCCCGGGCAGCTGAGGAGGTGGCATCTGCTACTCAACTTCCCGGATCCCTTCGACTGTGCAGGGAGATTACTGATGAACCCGGGAAGCTGAGTAGCAGATGCCACCTGGGAACTTGCATGGTGCATAATAATTAAGCTCAGCTCAGGGGAGGGACAGAGAGCACAAGCAGCAAGAGTCTTGGGAACAGGGGGCATGTGGAGGACAATGCATGTCCTAGGGATGGGGGTTCCACGACCACCACTCCCAAGAGGAAGAGAAGGGTGATGATGGTTGGGGACTCCCTCCTAAGGGGGACGGAGTCATCCATCTGCCGTCCGGACTGGGAAACTAGAGAAGTGTGCAGCTTGCCTGGAGCTAGGATTCAGGATATGATGGAGAGACTGCCAAGACTCATCAAGTCCTCAGACCACTACCCCTTCCTACTTCTCCACATGGGCACCAATGACACTGCCAAGAATGATCTTGAGTGGATCACTGCAGACTATGTGGCTCTAGGAAGAAGGATAAAGGAGTTTGAAGCGCAAGTGGTGTTCTCATCCATCCTCCCTGTTAAAGGAAAAGGCCCAGGTAGGGACCATCACATTTTGCGGAAGTAAATGCGTGGTTATGCAGGTGGTATCGGAGAGAGAGATTTGGATTCTTCGATCATGGGATGTTGTTCCAGGAAGAAGGATTACTAGGAAGAGACGGGATTCACCTAACGAAGAGAGGGAAGAGTATTTTTGCGAACAGGCTGGCTAACCTAGTGAGGAGGGCTTTAAACTAGGCTCGATGGGGGACGGAGACCTAAGCCCAAAGGTAAGTGGGGAAGTGGGACACCACAAGGAAGCGGATGCAGCACGGGAGGCCTCCTGATTCATACTGAGAAAGTAGGGCAATCGGCTAGTTATCTCAAGTGCCTATACACAAATGCAAGAAGTCTGGGAAACAAGCAGGAGGAATTGGAAGTCCTGGCACAGTCAAGAAACTATGATATGATTGGAATAACTGAGACTTGGTGGAGTAACTCACACAACTGGAGCACTGTCGTGGATGGGTATAAACTGTTCAGGAAGGACAGGCAGAGGCGAAAGGGTGGACGAGTTGCACTGTATGTAAGAGAGCTCTATGATTGCTCTGAGCTCCAGTATGAAACTGGAGATAAGCCAGTTGAGAGTCTCTGGGTTAAGCTTAGAAGCAAGAACAATAAGGGTGATATCGTGGTGGGTGTCTGTCAGGTGTATGTTAGGTGTGTGTTAGGTGTATGTTAGGTGTTAGGTGTATGTTAGGTGTCCAGCTTGGCTTAACAAAGAAGTCTTTGGTGAATTTAAAAACAAAAAAGAAGCTTACAAGAAGTGGAAGCTTGGTCAGATGACTAGGGAGGGATATAAAAATGCTGCTCGAACATGCAGGAATGAAATCAGGAAGGCCAAAGCACAATTGGAGTTGCAGCTAGCAAGGGACATGAAGGGGAACAAGAAGGGTTTCTACAGGTATGTTACCAATAAGAGGAAGATTAGGGAAAGTGTGGGCCCCTTACAGAATGGGGGAGGCAACCTAGTGACAGAGGATGTGGAGAAAGTTGAGGTACTCAATGCCTTTTTTGCCTCTGTCTTCACAGACAAGGTCAGCTCCCAGACTGCTGCACTGGGCGGCACAGAATGGGAAGGAGGTGAACATCCTGCAGTGCTGAAGGAAAAGGTCCAAGACTATTTAGAAAGATTGGACATACACAAGTCATGGGGCCGGATGCAATGCACCCGAGGGTGCTGAGGGAGTTGGCTGATGTGATTTCAGAGCCATTGGGTATTATCTTTGAAAGCTCATGGCAAATTGGGGGAGGTCCCTGATGACTGGAGAAAAGCAAATATAGTGCCCATCTTCAAGAAAGGGAGGAAAGAGGATCCAGGAAACTACAAACCGGTCAGCCTCACCTCAATCCCTGCAAAAATCATGGAGCAGGTCCTCAAGGAATCCATTTTAAGGAACTTGGAAGAGAGGAAGGTGATCAGGAACAGTCAACGTGGATTCACCAACGGAAAGTCATGCCTGACCAACCTGATTGCTTTGTATGAAGAGGTGACTGGCTCTGTGGATGTGGGGAAAGTGGTGGATGTGATATACCTGACTTTAGCAAAGCTTTTGGTACGGTCTCTCACAGTATTCTTATCAGCAAGCTAAAGAAGTATGGGTTGGATGAATGGACTATAAAATGGATAGAGAACTGGCTAGAGCATAGAGCTCAATGAGTAGTGATCAATGGCTCCATGTCTAGCTGGCAACTGGTCACAAGAGGAGTGCCCCAGGGGTCGGTCCTGGGGCCAGTTTTGTTCAACATCTTCATTAATGATCTAGAGGATGGGGTAGATTGCACCCTCAGCAAGTTTGCAGATGACACTAAGATAGGGGGAGTGGTAGAGATACCTGGAAGGTAGGGATAGGATACAGAAGGACCTAAACAAACTGGAGGATTGGGCCAAAAGAAATCTGATGAGGTTCAACAAGGACAAGTGCAGAGTCCTGCACTTAGGACAGAAGAATCCCATGCACAGCTACAGACTGGGGACCGATGAGCTAGGCAGCAGTTCTGCAGAAAAGGACCTAGGGGTTACAGTGGATAAGAAGCTGGATATGAGTCAGCAGTGTGCCCTGGTTGCCAAGAAGGCTAACAGCATATTGGGCTGCATTAGTAGGAGCATTGCCAGCAGATCACGGGAAGTGATCATTCCCCTCTATTCGGCATTGATGAGACCGCATTTGGAGTATTGTGTCCAGTTTTGGGCCCCCCACTACAACAAAGATGTGAAGAAGTTAGAGAGAGTCCAGCGGAGGGCAACAAAAATTATTAGGGGGCTGGAGCACAAGACTTATGAAGAGAGGCTGAGGGAACTAGGCTTGTTTATTCTGCAGAAGAGAAGAATGAGGGGAGATTTGACAGCAGCCTTTAACTACCTGAAAGGGGGTTCCAGGGAGGATGGAGCTAGGCTGTTCTCAGTGGTGGCAGATGACAGAACAAGGAGCAACGGTCTCAAATTGCAGTGGGGGAGATCTAGGTTGGACATTAGGAAAAAGTTTTTCACTAGGAGGGTGGTGAAGCACTGGAATGGGTTACCTAGGGAGGTGGTGGAATCTCCATCTTTAGAGGTTTTAAGCTGCGGCTTGACAAAACCCTCACTGGGATGATTTAGCTGAGGTTAGTCCTGCTTTGAGCAGGGGGTTGGACTAGATGACCTCCTGAGGTCCCTTCCAACTCTATGATGATTCTATAAAAGGAGAATACATATCTAACCGCCCAGGCCCTTTTATATGGCCGGGCCCCTGGGAAATTGCCTCCCTTGCCCCTCCTCCCCCCTACCGCCCCTGTTGGCAGGCTGGGGACAGGTTTGAGGAGAGGGGGATTGAGGGCTTGTCTACATGGTGCGGCAGTGCACAGTACAGGAGTGTGATTTCTAAAATGCACTAATGTGTTGCACGTTAATTGATCTGTGTGGGTGCTGCTGGTGCACACTAAAGATTCCCTTGTGTGCTTTAATGTAGTGTCTTTTGAAACAGTACTTCACTAGGGAACCTTTAGTGCGCACCAGCAGGGTCTACATGGACTAATTAATGTGCAACACCTTAGTGCGTTTTAGAAATCACACCCCCCATAGTGTGCATTACCCTATCTTATAGACATGCCTTAAATTATCAGCCATAGTACACATCACTGGCATGCTGAATTTATACATTGTGAATTACTTTTTACTCATTTTTCCTTTTAAAATTTCTAACAGGTGCATGAAAGTGCACCTTAACACTTTGATGGTAAGCAACAGGATTTCCTAATACAACATGCTCACAAGAAGACATTTGCTAGAGCAAATCTTTCATCGCCACATCCTCATCACCAAAAGGGTTAACAAGTCATAGGATTTGTGCCTGGAACTTTCACTCACTAATCCTAAACACTTCAATCTGAAGAATTACTGGATGCGGGAGGAAACTAAAACCTACTGGAGTCTAACTTTTCCATGGACAATCTTATTTCTGGGAACAACATACCATAGCAAAGTCGTTTCAGAGTATTTTCTTTGTTGGTATGTTTAGTTCAAATTTTCCACATCAAATAAAGAGTTTGCCTTTCTACAAGCACTAAGAGTGCGAATAAAAGAAACATGTTTGGGTTTAGGACATTCCTCACTTCAAAGTGGGTTAATTTTTTTGGAAATGAAATGATTCAGGCTCCTAATCCACGATGTGTGCTAGGCTCTTGCTGGAATTAAAAATCAATAAATAAAATCAATACAGATTGAAATCCTAGAGATACAAAGCTTTGAAAGCTAGCTTCTCCATGGGGTCAGTGCTGCAGTGGTACAAATGAGTGCTGTGAGACAGCTGGGTGGTTTTGTCTGGTTTTTTCTTACTCATGATAAAGACCAAGTGAACAGGGGAAAATGAGCATGGTTGCCTGGGAAAGGTTGGCCAAAAAAATGGTTCCCTCTTCGTGCCAGGGAGCACTGAATAGCTGTCTGTGCAGGAGATTGTTTTCCCACAGCCCCAGACATATTTCCATGTCAGTGTCTGTCTTCCCTGCTGTCAACAACTCTTAATCTGACATGAGTAAATTGCTGTTATTGGCTGGCTGTAGGAGTAGCTGAAAATGCTAAAGATAGCCACTGGGCCCCAGAGTTGAAGTTAACACCTATGCCCTGGCCGTGCCTTAATTCACCCCATCTGACACATTTCTGCCCACTCACCATTGCTCAGTTCAGGATGAGGATGTTGGCTTGCTCACATTGCTAAGCACTGTGGGTGAAATTCACCCCGGTGCAGAGAACCAGCACAAGGCAAATGCACCACTTACATCTCATGTAAAAGCCATAATTTGGGGGCTGAAGTGGTGCATTAGCCCATGCTTGTCCCTTGCCCAGAGATGAAATTCACCCTAACAGCTGTACATTTCTGCACACTATGTGGAAACCTCGCTGTACACCTGCTGAGCAAATGCTAAGGGAACGTCTACACAGCATTTTGGAACAAACCTCAGTCAAAAGATGGGCTGGCAGGGCTCACTCTAGTGCTCTAAAAATAGCTGTATAGACAGAGCTTTGACGTTTCATCTTGGGCTCTGAAGCTCACCTCTCCCACTAAGCGCCTGCCCAAGCCACAACTCCAAAGTGCTGTCTGCACAGTTATTGTTGGAGAGCTAGTGCAAGCCCTGCTAGCCTACCACTGACCCTTTTAAAATTAAGATTGCATGTTTAGCCATAAAATCTGCTCTAGGAAGAGCTTGCCCAAAATAATATGGATGGCCTATGTTACACAAGAGGTCAGTTCAGATAATCATAATGGTCCCTTCTGGCCTTAGACTCTATGAATCTGTAAGTCTGTTGACCTAGGCTGGGACGCTCACTCCAAAATGCAGCGTAGCCATACTCTAAAGGCCCAGCACTGCTTATTTCTTTCAACAATGTTCAGCACAGTCTGCAGAATTGAGCACGTAGAGCTGCAGTTAGTATATATCAGTGTCCAGAAAATTGTGTTCTCAGTATTCAGAAAAAGGAACTATTGAACACGTGCAAAAGCCAGTTTTTACAGCTTATATCTCTGGTTTTTAGCTATTTTGGTCCTAGAAACAATGAAAGGGCCCATTCCTTAGCAAGGAATAGCCATCCAGAACAGTTATCACATGGCCATCATTTCCCTCTGTATTGTGGGAATGGGGGGGGAGGGGTTGTAATATATTCACCCAGCTGTGTTCCATTTTTCCTCACTAATTTGTACATACTAAAGGCTATAAATAGGGGATGCATTCGATTAATGATGAGTTCTGAAAAGCCTAACCTCATGTTCATTGGGACCAAAATCCCTGTTATAAAATAAATAAATATACTACATAAATAAATAAATATACTACTAAAAACATATTTTAATTTGTAAAGTGTGCAAGCCAAAGGTATCTTATTGCCTGAGCAACTCTAAACATAATTGCAATGAAAAAGCCACATGCCTGAAAAAAATCCCAGAACCCTGCTCACAAAATCCCCATGTCCCCTTCAGTAATGTACATCTAGCACACAGCATAAAACTGCAGGCCAAAAGAAAAACAAGTAACGAGGATGCTGCAGATATACTGTACCGTGCATGTTGCACTGATGTCAGGATTACCCTGACTGACTCATGGCAAATCACAGGCAAAGCTGTACACAGAAAATGAGATGCCACCTACACCTAACAGTTTCAATGCATTCTCACCCCTCCCCATATCTTCTACTTTCCCTCACAAATAGACATACATTTGTTCATGTTCACTGCTTGCAACAGCACAGTGCAAACTGTCCATTGACTCAGGCTCATTGTATAATATTTTTAATGGGAAGGTTTTTCAGATTTCTTAATATCATCATGAAATTAACAGCCAGGGACATGAGGTTAAACTTAATCCCTAGCAGTTTTAAAGCTATTCCCCATCTGCAATGTGGGGGAGGGTGGATCTTGGTATTCTGTTGTAGATGGCTATTTTGAAATGACTGTAATATATTAAACTTCAGCATCATTAGCCACAAGAAAACTAGAATAACTAGGCAATAAAGCAGCAATACTGAAATAAGAAATAAACCTAAAGCAAGGTACTGAAAGGGGCCTTATCCTGAGAACACCCACAATTCACCTTGACTGCTGAGGGAGCACAGGACCATTCAGAGACACATGTTTATGAAACTGTCCAGGGTTTGGAATGTGTTAAACAGTCACCTGCCCTAAAACACTGCACTGTGCCGTAGTTAAAGTTGTCAAAGCCCTTTTTCACCTCTCAGAATGCTTGAGCTCAAGAAGGCAACAGAGCTAAAAGCCCCCCATTATAGGCCGATTTGTGTAGCACCAGATAACAGTTTTCCCCATAAACACTATCAGGCTGCAGAGGGAAATAAATAGACAAATGATTTTCTCAAGTAGGAAGATCAGAAATTGTTCAGAGCATCTCAAATCACATGGAAAAAGCCATCCTCTCTCATGAGCTGGAAAATAACTCGGTCCCTGTGTCCCTCAGGCAAGTTGCCTTGAGTAATGGGAAGGGTTAACAGTCTCTTTTAGTATTATTACATTCACTGAGTGTTGCAGATAGAGTCTGCAAGCAGTGAGTCAGTCTGCTTAGCTAATGTGAATCCTGCTACCATTTCCCTCTGGTCACTAGCCACTTCCTCCTTTTACTCTGCTACTTATACCCCACCCAGACTTCTTGTGACTTATATTTTGGGTCTAAGTTAGATATTAACATAGGAAACCTATATAATACCAGTTGTTTTAAACACATTTGGTAATGCCCCTAGAGTCTGGTTTAGACGCAATGAGCTAATGGAGAAATAGCTTTTCCAAACTGGGCTGCAGTTTTAAGAGGGGGAGCAAAGACTCCACTTCTAAACTATCCTTGAGTCATAGATCTTTGTTCTTTTTCTATGGAGACTTGGAGTCAGCAGCTGCTCAGTCAAATACAAGAAACTGAGCAACCACATGGCAAATAGCAATAATACAGAGAAAACAAACATGAATTATATAAACACTAGAAATGGCACCACAAGCTTAGAAATTTTAACAATAAATATCTAGACGGAAATAAATACATAGGCACATGCCTTGATTTAATTATTGTTACAGTTTATTCTTTAAAACATAGTGAGGGCTTCCCAGAAGAAAGAGAAAGAAAGAATACAGTGCCTACCCATAAGAATTTACATTCAATTTTATATAAGGACACAATAAGTGGGATGTCAAACAGTATGGGAAGGAAAAGGACAAAGGTTACAGCAATATAATAATCCGGTTATTCAGGGAGATAGAATGTAAGAATGCGAATGTGATGAATTAATATTATAGAAAGTCATCAAAAGATTATTTAATATAGTAGTGCCCCAGCAAACATCGGATGTTACGTCATAAAGTTTAGGGGATTCATCCTTAGTTTACCTACATCTTGCCAAAAATACCTTCAAAGTTTTCAGTGGCACAGTATTGTAATGTCATTCTCTGCAGAAAAAAAACACCTCACACTGCAGATGGTAAACAAGGTAAAATTCATTTCTTTTACTTGACTTTCCCCAGTATAGTATGTACACACACACACACACACACACGATTCTAAAATTTATTTTTAAATATTTAGGAATTGCTCAGCTATTATGCTGATGGGCCATATCCCATTTCCAACAAGGCACTATAAGCCTGTTAATAATCCCATTGAAGTCAGCTAATTAAGCACATGTTTAAATGCCTTGCTGAATCAGGACCCATATAGATAGGTGCATGAATGAAGGAAGGACAGCGTAGATAAAGTACAAATGCTGGGTTGGGAGAAAGCACCTCTGCTACAAACATCCTGTGTGACTTAGTTTCCTCCTTTGTAAAATGGGTATAGTAGCAGTACCTGCAAGGATGTTGGGAGTCTGCATTAATTCATGTATATATAGTGAAATGCTTTGAACTCTTCAGAAGGAAAGTGTTACAGAAACATTAACTAAAAGCAGCATGGCAGGACTGGCACACTTAGGTCAGACAGAAGATATCAAAATATTTTGACTTGCAGGTGTCACTACATGGAGACAGTACCAAAATCTGTGCCTGTCACAACAAATTTAACACGGGAATTTGCTCACAGCATGAAAAAAATCTCATAAAATTCCAGATACCCTGAGTCTCCTATTCAGAGAGGAGTGAAAACAAAAAAGCAGTTCTACAGTCAGTATTACAAACACAGCAGGACGCTTCTCTTTTTGCCTTAGTTCTTTAAGGAAAACAATGCCATTCTTCAGAGGTTAATATACAGTGAGTAATATTTGGTCTCTCTCTCTCTCTCTCTCTCTCAGGTTGAGCATGAATTTCAGTCTAGCTCTACATCTAGACCACATCCACTGTTGTTTAGTCACCCTTAGTATTGTATTTATTTCTAAAACATCTAGCGGCAGGTGGTGAAAATTGTAATAGCGCCAATGAAATCATGTCACTGAAGTCAATGGAGCTACAGCAATTTACACCAGCTGAGGATGTACCATATAAAGTGTGTTCAGCACTCTGGAAAATAACCATGGAAGAAGACGTGATCTCCGTAGCAAGGAGCTTACAATCTAAGGCCTCATTCCTACAATGGACTCCAAGGGGCAGGCCCCTGCAAATCACATGGCGCTCACTGCAGGATTGTGGCCTAAGTAGGATACAGTGATCAATGTGAACAACAGTCAGCCAGCTTCATTATTTCTTACTAGTTACATTATTATTACTAGTTCAGTAACCTTCAACCCCTGCTTTCCTCCTTCCTGTGCTTCACACCCCATGTCAACTCTCTGATCATTTTCATATAACAACTTATATTCTAGTCTTCTCCGATGTGCATATAGCTACTTAATAGAAAGTGACTGTCAGGAGAAGAGAAATCAATCTAGCAAGAACCAAGATGTGAGTGGAGCTCAGGAGTCACATTGGTATTGACAGTTCCGCTGAAGTGTGTGGCTCCTTCAACTTATGAGGGAACAATTGGTATGATATGAAATGGAGCTTCCCATCCAAAAGTGATTATTTGCAAATGAATTTGAATCCTACAGCTTCATGGAGCCCCACAGGGATGGGTAAACTGAGCCTCACCTTAAGATGAAAATATCAGAGAATCATTTAATGTGGCTCTTTTTGACACTTTCAAAAATACCACCCCACCCACCCCTGGGGGGATCCAATTAAGATGTAGTTCACAAAGAAACAACTACAACAGTGACCTTTCTTGTTATAGGCAATGTTGGGACGAGGGAATGGAGAATCATCTAGAAAGAAAGAGGAAGAGGAAGTTCACAGCAGGCACAGACTGATCCCTTTTGGAAGAAAGATATACGAGTTCTACAATGCACCCATAGTTAAGTTTTGGTTCTACACGGTAAGCTATCTTCCCCATTATCTTACTAATGATGATACAGGCACTTATAAAAAAAAAAGTCAGTCGTTCTGTTGTCTGTGTATCTGTTTGAATGTCTGTTTGTACTGGCACAAATTTTCAAAGGATGTCCATTATGTCACAAATGACATTTGGGGAAGCAGACCAACGTTTGTAAGTCCAGATGCAGTATTTGTATATACAAATGCTGACTTACATGGACAAATGGGTGAGCCTGTAAGTGTTGTAGACATATTTTTGGAAACATCTATCTCTAAGTACTACAATAATAGTAGAGCCAAATTCTGAAGTCCACTGTCAGGCCGTACTGCCACTGAATTCATTGCTGGACTCAACGGAAGCTTTGCCTGAATAAGGACTCCATAATTAATTAAAGTAGGTGTCAACTACAGCAGTGTACTTTCTTAGAGCATTTTTGTTTTATTTGGCTAATTTTCATAATCTATCTTCTGCCGAACCCAACCCCAATTTCAGCAAATCACAAAAGACAATTCCCTGTTTCTGGAGATGACTTTAAAAAAAAAATCGTGCTTTCCTGCAGAGACCTTGATGATACATATATAGGCAACACAAACAACTCCCCATCAGCAGAGATCTAACCATGGTGGGTAGCATATGCTAGGAACTAACTGAAACCTGGCAAGCATCATCCAACAGGATACTACTGAACTGTAGCTATTAAATGTCAATCAGGCTGATGAATCTAAAAACTGCTCATCAGCAGTCTAGTATCATTATGAGTATCAATGTACATTATGCCTATCCAGAAAATTCCTTCCGCTGTAAGTAGAATGAGTGTCCTGGCTTGCACTGCTATTTCAATCTTGAAATGGAAGGAGATCAATACTGCATTTTTATTTAGACCTGTTTCTACTATTTTAAGTCCTGAGGCAGATCAGGGTCACTTATTATGCTGGATCTTGGCTAGATTCAGCTTCCAGAACAAACTAAGGTGGATTTTTGGCTGTGCAGCCTGATTAGACTTGAATGAAAACTTCTGCAAAAAGAAGGAAAAGCAATTTCTAAGTGAGGCTAGAATAGCTCTGGAATCAATCTGGCTTGTTTTAAAAGAAGCATAACCTAAAAACTAGTCAAAAGAAATCCCCAAAAATCTTCGTATCCAGGTTTCAGCAAGCAAGGAAAGTGTCAGTATCAACTGCAATATTCACTGTGAATGGCATATAAAACCACTCCATTATTCTGTGTCCATCTCTAGTATCATCATTCTTAATGTATACTGGAGAGGGCTACATTCAGCATGTTGAGACTGTTACTATTGAAATGGAACTTGTTTTTTACAACATTAACGACCACTCATTCAGTAAAGGGGACCAATTCAACTTGGATTGGTGGAATTAGTTCCCAAGAACAGGCAAGATCTAATAGGTACATTTTAACTGAAAAAGACATCAAGAGGTGGGATCACTTGGCTTTCAAAAGCACTGCCCCTAAGTTGTTTTATCTGAGGAAGAGGAACATCCTACTTTGAAGCTGTTCTTTCAATTGGGTAGAAATGTTTTACAATCCAGCCAGTCCCACTCAGATTAGATGTCTGTTGACTCAAAAGCACTAGACCCCAGCATAGGTCAGCCTGGCTCTCTTTTTCCTTCAAACACATTGAGAGGATCAGGTTAGCTCTGGAAAATCAATCCAATCACCAAATACTGAACTGAAAGAAGGGATGAGTTTTTCCTCCTCTGTTTTGAGTAGAAAAGAGGTACATATTAACTGTGTTCATAATTATGGTCAATTTAAAGAATTTACCTGGGTGGTTTCCAAGCCAGTGTCTGAAAATAAAGCCAGGACTCAATGCTGTGAGTGTTATGCTTTCACACACTTCAACAAATTGTTTCTGTGAACTAATTGAACAGAGCAGAACTATGGACCGAATTCTGTGAGGTGCTGAGCACCCGCTACCACCACTGAAATATAAAACCAAAATATACAGGGCCACTATGTAGCTTCATTTTGACCCTGTTACTGCATAGGCAATAGGCTTAAAGTAATACAGCATAAAATACAGAGTACAAAGAGAGAAAAACATATTTCCTGAAATACCAACAAATGTAATAAAATGTCAGCCTTAACAGAACATACGTAACTAAATCTCTGCGCCTGGCACTAAAGATTTTTCTCTGAAGAGTTTGGCTTAAAATATCCTGTATTATAAAGCTGTTGCTTGAAAATAAGGCACTCACAGGGGCAAGAGAAGGGAACTGAGCACTGCAAAGTCTGACCAGAGTCAAATATCAATGCCACAGAAGTATTCAACAGTGACTACATGTCACTCACGAACGTTCCCTCACCAAAGGCTCTTAAGCAAACTAAGCATTCATAGGAAAAGAGGGAAGGTCCTCTCATAGATCAGTAATTGATTAAAAGACAGGAAAGCAAAGGATAGGAATAAATGGTCAGTTTTCACAATGGAGAGCGGTAAATAGCAAGTCCCCCCCAAGGATCTGTACTGGGACCAATGCTACTCAACATATTCATAAATGAGCTGGAAAAAGGGGTAAACAGTAAAGTGACAAAGTAGACAGATGATACAAAACTGCTCAAGATAGTTAAGTCCAAAGCAGACTGTGAAGAGTTGCAAATGGATCTCACAAAAGTGGGTGTCTAGGCAACAAAATGGCAGATGAAATTCAATGTTGATAAATGCCAAGTGACGGACATTGGAAAACATAATCTCAACCATACATACAAAATGATGGGGTCTACCTTAGATGTTACCACTCAAGAAGGAGATCTTGGAGTCATTGTGGATAGTTCTCTGAAAATATCTGCTCAATGTGCAGCAGCAGTCAAAAAAGCTAACAATATTAGGAACCATTAGGAAAGGGATAGATAATAAGACAGAAAATATAATAATTGCACTATAGAAATCCATCATATGCCCACACCTTGAATACCGTGTGTAGTTCTGGTTGCTCTATCTCAAAAAAAGATGTATTAGAATTGGAAAAAAGTACACAGCAGGAAAACAAAAATTATTAGGCGTATGGAACAGCCTCCATGAGGAAAGATTAAAAAGACTGGGACTGGTCAGTTTAGAAGAGATAGTAAACAGTGATAATATAGGTCTATAAAATCATGAATGGTGTGGAGAAAGTGAATAGGGAAGTGTTATTTACCCCTTCACATAACACAAGAAACAGGGGTCACCCAATGAAATTAATAGGCATCAGGTTTAAAACTAACATAAGAAAGTACATCCTCCCGCAATAAACAGTCAATCTGTGGACGTTGTTGTCATGGGGTGTTGTGAAGGCCAAAAGTATAACTGGGTTCAAAAAAGAATTGGCTAAGTTCATGGAGGATAGGTCCACCAATGGCTATTAGCCCGATGGTCAAGAACGCAACCCATATTCTGGGTGTCCCTAAACCTCTGGCTGCCAGAAGCTGTGACTGATCAACAAGGGATGGATCACTTGATAAATGCCCTGTTCTGTTCATTCTCTGAAGCATCTGGCATCGCCCTCTGTCAGAAGACAGGATATGGTCTAGCTGGACTATTGGCTGCCTTACTCAGTTTAATCAGTCTTATGTTCATGGCTTCTCCTAGTTGGCTGATCAGAGGCACTTAGTTTATTTTATTTCTTTGTTTTTTTAAAATGGCCTAAGTCCCAATATACTAAAAAAAAAAAACCAACATCTTTTTCAATCCCAACAGAAGTTAGGGCAGATGGCAGAAATATGACAGGAGGAAGACCAGAGCAGTTGTGTTGTGATGCCTGGAAAGAGGTGAGGGTGGATGGGTGAGAAATAGTAGCAGGAAGGCCAGAGCAATAGGATATAGATGACCAAGGTGGTAGAAATAGTATGGATAGTGACCAGACTAGATTCAGTATTACTCTGAGTCAAGGCATATAGCAAATGTCACAGTTCAGGGAAACGGCATCCGTATACCTCCCTCCATGCTCCACCACGGATATCCACTGTAGACTCCAATCTCCTCAGCTGTCACCTCTTTGGTGCAGAGTCACATCTCTTTCCATCCTTAAGAGTTTTTCCAGGTTGCACAGTTCCTTGCCATTGTTCTATTCCCAGCAAGTCAGACTACCTAAGAGGGCCAGTGTTTGTGCTTTGCCTTCTTTCCAGAGGCTATGCCCTGTGTATTGCCCACAGTTATAAGTTACCACACAGATCTTAATAAGCAAGCACATTTATTCCTAGGGTGAAAGCATTACAGAGAAAACATATTAAAAATTAAAAGAACCTACACACATGCTAAAAAGCTTACCAGAGGTTGTCCCAACTCCAACTTAGGCTCTGGTAATTGTCAGTCCTTCAAAACACACAACTGGGTTTTCCCCGTGATTACTAGTTCTTAATTGTCTCAGATTCAGAGCCAGAACACCAGTTGGATAGATCAGCCTGTTTTTTAATACAGCTCGAGTCTTGGATCTCCAAATCCTGGGAACAGGTAATCAGCAGACAGTCACCCTCTTCTGAGAGGGTAACTTCAAAAAGCTGGGTGTTTGCAATTAACCTCTGCCTAGGTATTTTCCAAGAAATCCACTTCTCACTTATTGCCCCAAAAAGTCCATTCTTGTCTGGCACAATTTCATTATATCCCTTTAAACTCCTCACATCCTCCTCCTAGAGAGGTTATATACAATTCCAGCCCCCAGTATTACATAAACTTTGCATTTAATACAATAAGAATTTCCAAGAATATTGCTGGAAATTACTATATCTATCACAGCATCACCTTGGATCCAGAGGATCCAGATTAAAAGAGTTGTGCATTAAAGATACAGGAGGTCAGGGTGGATCTAGGTCAGAATGATTATATTTATGGGAAGTAATGTCTGAGTAAAAAGCAGTAGGTCGGAGGGAAATGGACTGGACTGGACATGTTCACACAGGTGACTTAAGAAGTCTAGGATTGATAGTGGCCTTATGGAAGGTATAGAACCAAGACTGATCCCACCAGCGGCAGTGGAGATCCAGATGGGTTGTGTTAACAGTGATAGATGTGTTTATACTTGTAAAGCAGCAATAGCCAAGGAGAGGAGACCCCCACGCATTTATTTTAGAGCTTCCACTTGGTACACAGATTTAATGTGCATAGCTGATGATGATGTTTTCTTCTCTGTTTACAGATAGAAGATCTTTGCAAACTGAAATTAGGGTTCTAAAGCCACCTCAAAGGATCTGAGTAAACTGTCTAAACATTAGTTAGTGGTTACTGATGCCAAGAGAAATTCTTTGTTTCCTTACAGTTAGCATACATCGGGTATCTGATGCTGTTCAACTACATTGTGCTAGTGAAGATGGATCGTTGGCCTTCTACACAGGAATGGATAGTTATCTCTTATATTTTCACATTGGGAATAGAGAAGATGCGAGAGGTAAAACTATCTTGGATGAGCCAAAAACAGAAAGGAAACACAAATGCTTTTCTTTTTTTTTAAATTTGTTTAATTATTTTTCTCTGAGTATTGTGTTAGGTAGACTTACTCCAAAGTGCCTTTTTTCTGGAAAAGCAGAAGGAATGTTGGAATTTCAATTGCTACATTTCTCCATCTTACTGTTTTAAAAGCAACAGTCTGTTCCACACTCATACAGCTCCCTTGGAACTTCCAATTTCAGATTTCTACACAAAGCCTAATGAAATTGTCAGCTGCTGGGTTTTCCTATAACATAGTCCCACTTTCCATGGGATTTCTTAGGGTTCTTCACAATATTCCTCATAGGTGTGGCCACTGAAGTAGAATTGTGGGGCTTGTTGTTTACTTTTAGCTGTGGAGAGGCAAGGGGGTTAGAGATAGGGTTCCAGCCAGAGCCTCACATCTAAATACCCCCCAAACTATCCAAAAGCTTGGCTCTGCATTCAATATTTGCAACTGTTCTATGTCTTCATAATGTGCTGAACCAAGACTCTGGATCCAAACATTCTGAGCTCTGGGACCATTCAGACCCATAACACTGTGACCCATTTAGCGGGGGGGAAGAGGCTCTCCTTCTTTATTTAAATGTTTGTTCATTACTTACATCTACTATTGATGTGCATCTCCCAAAAGATTGAAAGCACTTAGAGAAAAAAGATAATAATCATTCATGACTACATTCAAAATTCTATAATTATATCAGAAGCAGAATTATTTTGTCATCTTCTGTCCCCTATCCCCCTGCAGCTACAGCTGTGCCCTTTTCACTTCGCTTTAATAAGGGTTTATTTCTGCAGTGTGAGCACAGGCCAAATTCAGCCCTGATGGGAGCAGGTGTATCTCCCATTGACTGCATTTGTACCCCTAGGCTGAATTTGATCTCATCCTCAGACCCTGCCATCCATGTTTTCATTTCCACCAACAAATATATTTTAAGTGCCTTTGAGGACTAGTGAATAATTCATCCTAAAACAGTTGCTTAAAAGCATTATACAAGTTCCAAAAATTTGGGCTTTAGTTTTAAATCAAATGAATAGAATTACAACATGGTGGAATAGGACAAGGATTTTGGGGGTTGTAATGATTGTATTTTCTAAAAATATATATATGCACACATCATCATCATCAATCAGCCAGAAGAGGGCTCTGCAGCACTGATAAAAAGTTACAGGGAATTCAGTGGATGAAAACAAATGCTGTTAAATATTTCTGTAAATATTTGTTCTATTTTTCTAATCATTCACTTCAGCTCTGTGTGTGCTTTCCACAAACATTGTAGGAAGAATGTTTATGGAAACAGTTTTTAGTGATGGTTGGAGATTATTCACAGAAAACAAGTCTACAATTTGTCTAAGAAATGTGCTCACCAGGTCAGGGAACAAAAACAGACCATATGACTGTTCTCCAACGTACTCAGATTCCAAATATAGAATACTCAAAACAAAATACTTGCAAACAAGTTAAAGGCAAGGGATTATTCATGGAAATTGTTTGGTGAATAGTTTCAAATGACAGACAAGTTCAGGAAAATTGTAAACTGCTCACAGATGATGTTGCAAACAGAAAAGAAGCTAAATTCATAGAATAAGTTATTTTTATGCATTATTTTCCCAACTGTGAAACTCAGTCTCCCAAAGCTATGTTCAAGTAACAACATCAGTCTTTTGGATGAAATGCACAACCCAAGTCCGTGTGGTCTTTAAAGACCGCTGGCTCTTTTATGGATAGTTTGGGAACACTTTTCTGTAGTTTCTTTAAATGAGAATTTTTTAATTAAACACTTTTCAACCTCCCTTCCCCTACCCTTTACTTCAAAATGGGATCATTCAGTTTGGAAAGTGAATAGTGATTTTTTTGTCACTTACAGGGGATTTTAGGAATATGTATTTGGTTTTGTTTCACAATTGAATAACTCAATAATTTTTTTTAAAATAATACATTGTGCATATATCTGAGATGGAGTTTGATTAGTTAGACCAGAAGGTATTTAAAGATGGGTCAGAAGCATGTAAGGTATCCATGAAGGATGTCACAACAGGGACTTCATCAGATTTACTTTTGGCCTGTATAATATATGAATGTTTGCCATGTGTTTTCTGTGGCACTTAAAGTGAAAATATCTCAGATCTCCTATCCCTCTTTCGTGCCCTGTAGATATTGATGTCGGAGCCTGGGAAGCTGTTACAGAAGGTAAAGGTGTGGCTCCAAGAGTACTGGAATGTTACAGACCTCATAGCCATTCTCCTGTTCTCTGTCGGAATGGTGCTTCGTCTGCAGGATCAACCATTCCGGAGTGACGGCCGAGTCATATACTGTGTTAACATAATTTATTGGTATATACGCTTGCTAGACATCTTCGGAGTGAACAAGTATTTGGGACCATACGTTATGATGATTGGGAAAATGGTAAGAGAAGTTTCCTCAGTCTTTCCATACTCTTTTAGCATTTGCTTGATTTTATTTGTTTGGGTTCGCAGAATTAAATCAATACATATCATTAGTATTTTCCTGTGACCCTAGCAACCAGTTCCTTTATCTTATGTCAGCATCCTGGCAAACCACATCCTCCAGATTGGCCTCCTGTATAAGAGAGAAGCATCTAGCTCTTCTCCAGGCTTCTACAGATTGTTATATGAGAATTTTATATTTTGCTTGGCAACCTCAGAAACCCCTTTCCAAAAGCAAAGTTGTCTCACTAGTCTCTGTACCTCAGTTTACCTAGGTGTAAAGTTCTCACCTACCTTGAAAACATGCTTTGAGGTTTATTTAAATAACTAATTTTTTTGGAAATGCTTTCAGATCCTGACAAGAAAGGTGGTGTGTTCACATATTGTTAATATTAATAATTATAATAGTGGTCTTCCTATAGCTTGCTGCCCCATATCCTCATTCCCTTTTGTCTCCCATTCCAGGGGCATCCTTCTAACTAAAGGCCTTCTTAGTCCTTCTCTAATCGCACTTCTGCCATACTAACTCTCACCTTCTTCTACTAGGATCACTTCCGGCATTCCTCATCTGAGGCCTCACATTGGTGTTACCTTGATTTTCTTCTGTTCCTTCCTGATGATGTCTGCTACTGCAGAGCTTTGTCAGAGTCGTGTCACATTTTATCTCTGGGGAAGCCAAATGGAACTGTCCCTGTGAGAGCTGAAAATCCATCCATGTGACCACAGCATCTGTAATTGAGTCAGATTTCATGTACATATTAGGGCATTAATGTTAACACTTCATACCCAGTACAATAAATAGGCAAGTGTACTGAGTTATAAATGCTGTAAAATCCATAGATTTGACTTTCCTCCCTTCTTTGGGTGTAAAGGTTCAGCTGCAATGCTCCACTAATGTTGGATTTTTTGCATCTAAAGCCAGATTCTCCAAAGACAGAGGCTCAAGTGCACATACTAAAAGGCACCTTCATTTGAGTATCCAAGTAACATGATTGCATGTAAATGCCCATGCACACTGTATGAGCATGTAGGTGATTAACTAGTGCACATGTACCTGAATTACCTGTTCGTGTTTTGTGTAGCCCATTGGCTTCCATTTTTGACAATTAGGCCCCGTCATGTGTTCCAAATGTTTAGAATATATGTTTAAAAATCAGTATTAGAATATCACTGACACATAGTGGAGATAGGCCAACTGAATATTCAATGTATCAATTAACACAAATATTAATGTTGTCTGATTAATCTGAGGGCAATACTCAGTAAACCCAATAGCATCCATATTATGGTTCAGAAATAATCTTTTGCCTATTGAATCTGCCATAGAGAACACTATATACTCTGAGCAGCAGACCCAGTGTAACATCCCTCTCCCCTTGTATCAGTAGGGATGGGGATAACAACTGCCATCTCCTCTGTGCAGCTAAGGGTTAGAACCATTCCTGGACTTTGGATTAGGGGAAGCATGTAGAACCCTATACTTTAAAGCAATGAGTGCCAGAGACTCGTAGACTTAGGATACACTAGTGCAAAATACAAGTTCAGATACTGGCTCTTTTCCTGCTAGGGTCACCAAAATAACCAATTCACCCTCTCTTTAGTGTGTTAACTTGTAGGATACAAACTGACAGCATAGAAGCAAAGGGAAAGACCCATTTTAAGAAAAGACCACAACGGAAACCATTGAAAAGTAGCATTTTCTGCAGAAAGGGCTTAGTATGGATTCCTTCATGGGAGCCAAGGGAACTGTAATTACAGGACAGTGAAGGAAGAGACCTCCCAGAACTGCAAAGTCCAAATAGAAAACACTCAAGATACAAACAGCTGCTGCTGTAGATTACTGGAAGGAGAAAACAGGCTTCCAGACAGAGAGGAGAGATTAAAAGACCAGAGAGAAACCATTGCAATAGCTCCTGCCCCTCCCCTGCTACAACTTCAGTCTAAGCTTGTCCAGCCTGTAATCCCTCCTTGTGATCATCTATACCAGCACTGCTGCTCAAACTACCTGTCTCATACACAGCTAAGAAAGAATGTCAAACAGCCAAGTATTCCTCAGTTTGTTACTGGTACTGTAAACAGCCCTGTTTGGGGGAGGAGGGGTTACGCATATGTTCAGCAAAAGCATCTTGAAGACCAATTTGCTACTGGACAGATTGTTAGATTCCTGGTAGATGAGGCACTGACAGTCGACATTATGATGAATTGACATTAAGGTCACGGAGCCCAATTCAGCAGTAACATGAACCGTGGTGTAAATGGCACCTTGGGGATAGCAGGGCCTGCAGATAGATGCAAGTAGCAAAATAATGTAACTTGCACCTCTGTGACATCCCTGTGCACAAGGAGTGTAAGCTTCCACTGCTCTGGGATTTCATGGAGTCAAATTCACCCTTGTCATAAATGTATTTGATGCTCACTGCAGGCCATTGAGAGTTGCACCCACTTAGCCCTTGGAGCATTGGGGATGGGGTGTGGCACAAGTTAAAGTAAGGGAACTGTTTTATCTTATGCCCTTCTACTATTTGATTTGTATACTTTGCTGAATGCATGGAAATAGAGACATTCTTGACATACCCATTTTGCCCACACAGTGAATACCCAACCCGTGTAAGTTGCACAAATTTACCACTCACACCCATTTTCTGGCCAACTTATACCCCATGTGTAACTGACAGCCCCATTTACATCACTCATATACATACATGTGTAGGCTGTATTTGGTTCACTGGCTACATTTTTGTTTAAATCACATTTCATTTTAGTTCTCTAGGTAATATCTAATCTCTTCTTTCATTTTCCGTGCTTGGGAAGTACAGCAAAGCATGATGGAGGATTAAACATATTTCTACCAAGCAAGCCTTATCATAGCAACTGCATTGTCTAAAAGGCATAGTTGGCATAATCTGAACCATCAACCTATTTTATATTTATATGAAATTTTAAAACATAAGCAAGGTTTTGGACTCTTCAGACAACGAGCAAGTCTTTCTGACCTACTCTCCCAGAGATTTCATTAATTTCAAGGTGTTGCAGTAAGGCAAATAACTCTCTTCAGCAGTGTCTGTACAGCACTCAGCACAATGAGGTACCAGTCGTCTTTGGGGCCTTTGGGTGCTGCCATAGGATAAATGATGATAAGTGTTTCCACGAGACTCATTAAAAATGGTGCATAAAAGTGTGCAGGCTGAAATTAAATCAGGAATGGGATGGGGACACTAGAGGTATAAAACAAAGAAGATGGCGCCTGTGAAATGGCTGTATTGGTCATTAGCTCCTTATTTCAGTGACAATGTGCACATTAAAATCTACCTCTTTGATTTTTATATAATGATATTGTAAAGCGGGTGCCATCTCCCCCCCCCCAATCAGTTTTGGAGGGAGGCCACACCCACTCCCTACGCTGCTCTGGCAGGGATTGGCCCAGCCTGGGGCAGGGAAACAATCTCCGGACTCAGGCAGGGCAGCGCAAAGGCAATAGCCCGAGCCCCAGCGGGGCAGCAAAACAGTTCAGAGGCCTCAAAAGTAGATCAGGGTGAGTTTTGGGCAAAGGTGTGCATTGCTTCTTGTTTGTGCAATCCAATCACCTAGTCATGATACGCACATAGAAACAAAAACTTTAAAGGAACCTTATGCTGGTCTCTAAAATTGTTTCCCCATATTTTTCATATCACAATATGTTGTTAGTTAATGTATTATATTTATTTATTTTTCAGTTTACATAGCACCTATGATAGATACTCTGGGCATTCCCCAGGGTGACCCTTCCTTTAATAACCTTCCTTGGGGTTCTCATCCCTACTGTTAGTGCAACATCTGTCCCCATCCTTATGCTTAAGACCCTCTAGTACCTTGTGGGCCTGATGTGTGTGTTTTGGGGCGCTGAGGCTATTTCTTTTTCCTAAGCACTTCCCTGAATGTACAGACAGTATTACAATGTGGTAATGAGTGATTTGTGTATGCTAATGAGACACTGTAGAGTGGAGACAGATAGGGCTGAGCCCCTACAATATTTACATGTTATCTTTTGAAAATTCACTCTCCTGAGTTCTCTGACCTCTGCTGGCCACCTCCAGACATCCTGGTCACTGGTCCTTCTAGTGTCACAGATCTCCTGTCTCACTGGTTACCATTGTGCCTGTCCATTATGTTGCACTAACAAGCTGTTCTGTCACTCACCACTCCTGTATGACTGAGAGAGGCTGCATCCTTATGCTAGTTGCAGCCTCACTTCCTTTGCCCTGGGACATTGCCTGCTACTGGCTAGATAGATGACTATGCCCATGACTGCCACTTGTTTTCATAGAATCCCCAACTGACCCATGCCTCATCTTGCGAGTGTGCCCCAAACTGGGCTGAGCGGACATCAGTGAACTTGCAGTAGTTGCAGGCAGCTTGTGCAGCCAAAATGGTAGCTTGTAATTTCAAACCTACAAACCCACGCATAACAAGCTTTGAAAATTCCACTGAAAATGAACTCTGCCGAACCAAGCACCCCATTTCCCCAATAATCACCTTTGAAAACTCCAGCCTGTATGTGCAAAATTGCAGGTGTAGTTACCAGAAGCCACTTGTGAAAATTGCATCCTTAAACTTTACAAACTTTTTTCATTACATCAAGGTTGAAATGTAGCAAAATAATTTCCTCTAATTCGTTTCCTTTATCTCTGTTTCTCCCTCCTACACCCTTCAGATGATAGACATGATGTATTTTGTCATCATTATGTTGGTGGTTCTGATGAGCTTTGGTGTCGCAAGGCAAGCAATTCTCTTCCCCAATGAAGAGCCTTCGTGGAAACTGGCAAAGAACATTTTTTACATGCCCTATTGGATGATCTATGGGGAAGTGTTTGCAGACCAGATAGACCGTAAGCAAGTTTATGATTCTCATACTCCAAAGTCAGGTATCCAATTTTGATCAGGTGATGTCTTACAAGATCATTTGTATGTTCTCAATAAATGGCTCGAGATAGGGGACTCATTCATTGAAGAAGATATTCGCGGAAAAGCTATTCCTATTAGCTGCTAATATTGGGGTACCGATTTCTGTATTGCTAAATTTTATCTTTTATATATACATATATAAATAACTTTTTTAAGTGATTGATTCTTTTTAAATGCTTTGGCTGATGGGGGGAGAATAAAATCTAGGTATTTATGAGGAGTTCATTGGTATATCTAGGACCCAGCACTCCACTCCTTTGCCATCCATTGGTTTGATTTTGGAATGAATACGTTTTGCTCAACTTGCTACTGAGAGTTCAGTCTGAACATACTGAGCCAGTTCTTCAGCTGGTGAAAGTCAGCATAGCTGTACTGAAGTGAATGGAGTTACACTGGCTTACACCAGCTGAGGATTTGATCCATTGAGTTTTGCTTTCACTCTGACCTGTTCACAACTACAACCCTTATGTTAAATCATGTGATGCGACCATTGGTGGGCGGTGGATATAGTACTAAAATTTTGTTTGGTTATTTATTGAGGCGTGAGTATGCTTAGTTCAGTGCAAATAGAGTGGAAGGCACCATTTCCTATACATTCTCCTAAAGATTTATGTGCCTGGCAATCTGGGCAATGCTATTTAAATTAAACCTCCTGGTGCCACTTGGTGTATTATGGCAAAGGAGATAAGTGATAAAGTAAAATGATGCAGTGTGAGGAATGGAAAAAACTAAGACCCATCTTTAACAAACATTGACATGCAAGAGATGCTCAACCCCTTCATTTCTGCTTAAATGTGCATAAGTCTTAGAAGTATTTACAAATGAATATCTCTACTAATAGTAGATATAGCCCATTCAATCTATATAAATATATCAATTTGAATATTGAGTACAACCTTAAGGAAGGAGTGTGCTTCCATGATATATCTTATGCTCATTCAGCACTGAAGAATGGTAAAAAAGATGCTTTGATTTTCCCTAGATTGTTTAGATCCAGAAATAATCAACGTATCTGCATCATCCATTAATCCCCTTTTATGCCCTTTAGATGTAGACTGTGTGCTCCATGAAAGGTCACTCAGAGAGTCCTATTTGCATTCTCTTTCTTTCTCCATTATGACCATGGAACTCAATGCCAAATGCAAATAGAATCTCCTTTTATGGTTACCCCTCCATTTTGTTCTCAAAAGCAACATGGCATGCAAGCAAATAAATAGCCTGAAACCAAGAGAATTTCTCCCTCTATTTACCTTTCCACTTGGTTCCATCTTTTTTTTTTCTCCAGAAATCCATTTTAGTTCCAAGCATATAATAATTGGGGGCTGATATTATCTTTTTAAACTGTGGCTCACTTTTACAAATAGAATTCTGTCTGTCCCTCTACAAGTGGCCATTTATTGATGTTGTACTAAGAAACTAGCATAGTGCAACAAGTGCAGCAATCTGGCTGGATAAGAGGATTTTTTTTAATTAAATTGCTGATTGTAGTTTAGAACCCTGCAATCCAAGAGAGAGATTATTTTAACATGAGTGGAGTATGGCTGTTGGGTATCTGTAACAGGCTGGCAGACTCTATGTCCTTGCATAGGGATCCAGGGCTAATCTATTGAATCATCTGAATGTCCAGGGCTTAAACCTTGCATAAAGATGCAGGCTAATTACTGCTGAGTCATAAAGACAGGTGTGCCAGTGCATCATCTTAACTCCAACCAGGTATAAAAGCAGTTGTTTTGTCCCTCTGTCTAAGGAAACTAGGGGTTTTAACAGATGAAGTCCTTCATAGAAATTCTAAAAGCAGCTCCTGCTTCCATCTCTCTGAGAGACAGACTGTGCAAGGAAGGTATTAGAGTCTGCCACTCTCTTCCAGTGTTTTTCAGTATATCATAAATTATATGCAAGATGCTGATTTTGTGAGAATAAATTGACTCAAAAATGTTATCCTGTGGAATAGTGTAAATAATGCATGGATTAACTGACACAAAATTGTGTTAATTTTTTGGACATTGTTATTTTCACTGTTTGGAAATTTACTGCCATAAATTCTCTGCACTGTTCTAAGCTAAATCAGCTACTGTATTCTATTTATAGTGTACTATAGAGTGATTGTACTTTCTCAAATGTGATTCTAAGCTTGTCCTAAAGAGCTGTTGTGCTACCTCTAAGTTGTCATCAGATTTCACAACATATGGTTTTACGTTAAAAGGATTACTCAGATTATTATATTTTTTTTAATATTTGTGTTTTGGCAATGAATTCTGGATTCTGCCAGAGTGCTGATTTCTGACATGTTACATGATGCAGCTGCATTCTAGAGATCACTCTTGCCTATTTGAGAAATGTACAAGAAGTGTATGCTACTCTATAATGTTTTTTGTTCTGTTTTTTTCTTTTTATCTCTTTCTGTTGATTTGTGAAGCATGTAAGGCTGGCCAGATCCACATCGTCAACTGGCAGCCTGTCCATCAAGTAGATTGTCTCTTATTTTTTATTTTATCTCAAAACACTGTGCTCTTAAAACACTAGGCAGTCATACTTTTCTAATCTGTTGCATGGACTGTATGTGTTTATATATATATATATATTTAATCACTAAATGCCTGCATTCATTTCATGCGGGGGGAAAAATTCTCTGAATTGAAATGTGTATAGATGCTCAACAATGTACTGTGGACGTTGAATCTCACTTGCAACTCAAAAGTGGGGACAGTTATACCTTCACTTCTGGGAGTTAATATATAACCCAGTGGTATGCTCTATTACATATGCAGTATATAAATACTATACTCACATAGGTTATTGGCTAGCAATCAATTATAAAGGAAAATACATAGAGCAAACATTCTAAGATTATGTTTAAAATGTGTTCAACTTTTAAAACAAGTTAAACAAAAAGACAAAGTTGGTCCTAAAATTGAAACTAAAATGCAATTTCTCTCAGAGATACAATCATGTTTATTGCAGAAAAACAGGCTGGATAGGACAGGGAATTGGTAATGGAATGTGGAACCTTTTCACTTTTAAGTTGCCATTTCTCATTCAGCTCAGACCGGCATCAACTGATAGTGATTCCCAATCAACTGTTGATTAGTTGTTTCAGTGTCTTTCTAGTGGACAAGTGTCCTCATCATAAAATCTACTCCTGCAATTTGCACTAATTGGTATTTTGATTGAAAATCTGAGCAGAGAACCCAAAGATTGAATTGTCACAAAGAATGAATTGTCTTCTCACCCCTAGAAGCTGTCCCTCCAGAAAAGCACAGATGGCAGGGGGGTAGAGAGGTCATCAAAGGAAACTTTGTAATGCTGTTGTCTATAGTGTGCCTGTTCTATAAACCGAGGGTGAGTTCGGTAGGCAATCTTATATGTGGTCAGATAGTAACTGTAAAATGACATTTTGATGAACAGCAGTCACCATTAAAATCCAACACTTAACATTCTTTCTGGATTTAGAATATGAAACAACTGTGATTGCCGTTGTCAGATATTGACTTTTTAATGACAACTCCTGTCTTTTGACTCATTGTCTTTTATATAAAATTTGCTTAGTGTATAGATCAAAACAAGATTTTTTTTCCACCTGACAGCATTTCAAAAGCAACCTGAGAACTAAGAATCAAATCTGGATTCTTTCTGCTCCATACATCTCCTTATGTAAAAATCCCATAGAATTGTTAAAGATAATGGTGAACCTGATTCTCCTCTCATTTACGCTTGAGTAATGCCAGTGATCAGTGTGGAGTTATTTCAGTGTAAAGTCAATATATGCACAAGGAGAGTCATACCTTACAGATCTGTATAAGTTTGTGAACCACCATATAGACTGTAGCAGAAAATCATGTCCTTTATGTAGAATTCTCTAGAGAAGGAGGAGAACTCTGATCCCAAATTTACAACCATGGGTTAAAGGAAGCTTGGTGTTGGGCAGTGGTGACATCAGTACCTCCTCTTGGTAGTCCACCAGGTCTATGGCAACAAGGTGGGAAGAGAATGGACAAGTACTTAATCTAACTGGGGAAAGGCCTCCAGGGATGCCAACTGCTACATTATAGTTCTTATTGGAGAAAGATGACTAGAAGAACATAGAATTCTATAAGATGGTTAAAACAAACTATAGAAAGAGTATATTTTTCTGTTAAATTCTATGGACCCAATTCACATTTACACTTTACACCAGTGGCTCTCAACCTTTCCAGACTACTGTATCCCTTTCAGGAGTCTGATTTGTCTTGCATACCCAAGTTTCACCTGACTTAAAAACTACTTGCTTACAAAAATCAGGCATAAAAATACAAAAGTGTCACAGCACACTATTACTGAAAAATTGCTTACTTTCTCATTTTTACCATATAATTAAAAAATAAATCAGTTGGAATATAAACACTGTATTTACATTTCAGTGTATAATAAATAGAGCAGTATAAACAAGTCATTGTCTGTATGAAAATCTAGTTTGTACTGACTTTGCTAGTGCTTTTTATGTAGCCTGTTGTAAAACTAGGCAAATATCTGGATGAGTTAGGTACCCCCTGGAAGACTTCTGCATACCCACAGGGGTACGTGTACCACTGGTTGAGAACCATTGCTTTACACCATTCTGGTAGCCTAACAGGACCTTAAAGTGAATATAAATTGCATCTGCATCCACTTGAAAGCCACTTCATACTGCACAAGCAGGATAAAGGTGCTTATGTGTGAGTGAGAATTCAAACCCTATAGATTTTATAGTAATTTGCATTGAGCCTTATTACATTTCTATAGAATCTCTTAAGTTTCAATGTTTTTACATTTCTATGGAACTTTCTCATAAGGACCATCAACAACAAGGAGCATTTTAGAATTAGAACTAGCAATGTTGTACAAGATGGAATGAAATGCACCTTTGCTCTTCTGTGATTACTGTACATGAACTCTGCATCACTGACAGATTTTGTTAATATGTTAGACAGACTACAGGGCAATATTTCCACAAGACCTATGCACCCTTAGGTGTGGTTAGTTTGTTCTTCTCTTGTTGCAAATGTTTTTCACAGTCTATGCAATGTAGGGAGGAGGAGGGAACTAAAATTAGAGAGAACAAGTGTAGAATAAATACACTTTTAGTATAAAGTGTGACTAAAGCATCAGCATTGCAAGGCAGAACAGATATTTGGAGGGAATGTTTCAGCATGACCCAGGGCAAAAAGTAAAAGAGAAGAACATGGTTTACTTGGTCCTGTCATACCAAGGGGGCTGGACTTGAGAACTTCTCAAGGCCCCTTCCTGCCCTACATTTCTATGATTCTATAGCAGAACAGTAATATCTACTAATGCTAAAACAATCATTTAAAATAATGAGGTAGTTCCCTGACAGATTCCCCTCCTCCCCCCGCCCTTTTGTGGATAAAGTGGAGATGTGATAGTCAGGACTCCCAGATTTATTGCTTTCTCTGTCTCTGAATCACTGTGCAGCCTTAGGCAAATCACTTAGCCACTCTATGCTTTAGTTTCTTCATTTGTTGATTGAGGATAATAAATACTTAGCTCACAAAGTTGTTTAGGTTTAATTAATTAATGGTTATAAAGTGCTTTAAGATGCTTGATGGAAGGCTCTGTGGAATACTAAGTATTGTTAAGATGGAAAAAGCACCTAGTTATTCATATGGATGAGGATATAAGTACATTTCAGATTTATGGATCATCACACAAAACATTTGTTTTTCATTACTTAATATCCATATGTTTGTCTTCATCTTGAGAAACATGACCGTATATACCCATTAAACAGTTCCTTTTAACAACATATAACACACCTAGAATTGTATAGACCTTACCCATTTCTAAATGAAAAGCTTTTATACGGAAATTGTCTTTGCTACTAAATCATTCCCTTTCCATGTTTTGGAGGGGAGGCACAGCAGGGAGGAGATTTCCAACTGTCCTTTCACAAGCCCTCATCTGAATGCACATTAAAAATTAGCAATGCCCATGTCCTGTCTCTTATATTAGAGAAATAGACCTGATGTAAACATAGCCCTAGGCCTAAATTCTGCGGATGCTGTAGGCCTGAAACACTCAGAGATGTGGGTTACAGCTGTTTGCTCTCATGTGATGAGCTGGCCAGGAAAGAGGAAGGGATGGAGCTAGGAGGAAAGGCTCATACAGGAAACTGCAAAAGTGAGCATGTGAGGGGATTATGAAAGAAGAAACAAAGAATGCAAAAAATAACTGTTGCTATAGATCTCAGAATCTAGTGTCCTAAATTTCAGTGAAGTTGCACATTTGTAACTGAAATTAGAGCTGTACCCTCAAGAGCCAAATTGTTAAAAGCATAGCTCTGAGCTCTATGTTCAGTGTCATATCTTCATTAATGGCTACTTAGTATCCAACTGCCATGTGCATAGGCAATCCTAATGTACACACTCAGTTGTAGTAAAAAGCCTTGAATCAGCAAAACACATAGCACACTTAAGTGCTTTGCTGACTCAGGGCCATAGCATGCACAAATGTAAGCACACAATTTCAAACAAACATTGCAACTCTGTTTTGAAAATGTTTGTCATTGTGATCTAATTCTGCCTTAAATGATACAAAATAAATGCATTTATCAAAATGTAGTTTTAAGTGGCTGAATAGAACCCGGTGACGTTTTCTTATGCCAGCATGAGCATGTGTAGTTATCATCTAAAGGAAATGCCCACTGTTAATTTTATTTTAGTATAGTCTTTTAAATACAGTAATGCAGTGTAGAGCACCTATTCACAGTCAGATTTTACTCCGTGTTTCATAGTCTGAGAGACTTCTGTAGTACTAGAATCATTCCACCTGTACTTCCATGCCTCACACTATCCCCAGGGTGTGTTTTTGTAGTGTATACTCATCCTGGACCTGCACATCTCACTCTTTTGCTGCAGACACCTCTGTCACATAAACTGGATGTTTCAGACCAAAAATCCAAGTGCAGGGTGTTTTGCTTGCTATTTTGTAAGTATATGATTATAGACTTCTCAAGGATCTCAGATTTTGTGGTACATTCCACAGTCCAAGTGAAACATCCTCTGTTCCACGGCATCATCAAAGCAGGTAATAGTCCATGCAACAGAGAAAAGAAGAAAAATAACCTGTGCCTTAGGGGAGGATGCCCTGGACTGGGAGCTAGGAGGCCAAGAGTTCTAAGGCAACCTCTTGTAGTGCCTGCTGTTTATATTTCTGGGCACTCATACTCATTATTATTGAGCGTGTCCTTATACCCCCTTCCTTATCTGACTTAGGAGAGAGCAAGTATCATTCTCCCCATTTCACAAATAAATTAACTGAGATTGGGACAAGGTCACACCCAGTAGAACTAGGAAAAAACCCAGGTCTCTTAAGACAATAGACCCCAGACTGAGCTATGCTGCCTTTCAGAATGAACATATCGAATCTATGTACTTGGCTAACCTGTCTTCAACCACTAGACCATGCTCCTTTCCCTTGGGAAAGAACAGAATCCATTAATTCCGATCCCCACCATCCTATTACTGTCTAACAAATAGTTTTGTAACCCATTGACAAAGTGTGTTTCACTTAGCTCCCAAAGCCGGCCCACATGAAAGCTGACAAGTCTTGCTTTAGTTCGAGTGGTAGAGGTCTGTTCTGGTGATCTGAAGGCTCAGGGTTCATCTGAAGGCAGGTTCCTTATGGTTGCACATGGTAGAATTTCTGGCTTTCCTGTTTTCTTTTTAAACAACTAGTTTATTTCATTAACAATTTAAAAAAAAAAATCCTTAAACAACAATTGTATAGTTTTAAACAGTCAGTTCTGGTGTGATGTGCAACAAAACACAGGTGTTCCATATTTGGGTCATTTGTCACACAATTTAATTGTTTCAGGCAGATCTGAAGGTTGAGAGGTATGCTTGATTATAGCAATTTAGCTGCCCAGAGAGTGCCACACAAAATTAATATTGAGTTGTCACTTAAAGACAGCTGACTCCAACACAGCAGGCATAGGCAGGAAGCCTTTGGAAACCTGTACAAACACCCATGTACATATAATTCCGGTGGAATGAAAGGCACTGGAGAGCTGTCGTCAGTCTAATTGTTCATAGTATTGTATGGCATAAACTGACAGGGCTGCAATAATGACATTCTAAATCCTCTGAGAGGCTGTCTATATTAAAGACGGCTGAAGAAATCCTCTTTGTCCTTAAAGCTGGACGTTTTTAGTTGAAAATCCTTTTTTTTTTTTTTTTTAATTAGAAAAATAGGATAAATGTAGTCAGAGTTTGGGCTAAGCTTTTGATTTCCCTGATCTATGGTACAAAACAGGCTTTTGAGAAATTTGTGTCAGTATGATAGAGAGAGAGAGCGAGAGAGATTATTCTTCCTGCCCAGTTATTCTTCAGCATGATTCAGGAGGTTGTGTGTTATATTATGTTACCAGATTTGCCCGTCACCATAGGGTATGCTCATTTATTAGGGTTACCTTCCTGGAAGGGGGATATGATTCTATTAATGTACTGCTTGTGTTACTTGTGTGTTCATATGGCTACAAGTCCCCTCCCAATGGAGCTATCCTGCAGGACCTAAGGTTTTCAGGGCTGGGTTCCTCCAGCACCAGATTCAAATAAACCCCCCACAGATACACACACATTCCAGATTAACCAAGTGCGTCTGAGCGGATTGGGCTATCAGCACTCTCAGCTGATCCCTTATGTGTCCCTGAATTCAGCAGGCTCAGTGACACAGCATTTTCAGTGGCTACCTTTATATGCCCCTTTGCAATGCACCAGAATAGAGCACACTTCTTGGGCAGGCTGGGTCCAAACAGCACTTTTTGGCTGACCCCCTTATTTGCCCCTGGACTCAATCAGGCTGAGTCAAACAGCACTTTCAGCCGCCACCTTTATTTGCCCCTGGACTCCGTAGGCTAGACAGAGCAGCACTTCTCAGCTGTCCCCTTCATATGCCCCTTTACACAGCAATTGTTCTAGCAGTAACCCCCTTGATGAGCAAACCCCATAGGATTTTTGGGCACTCCAGAGATCTTTGGCTTAGGTAAAGAAGCGTGGCTGCAGAGCAATATAGGGAAGTCAAGAACACAAAGGAGTAAAATAAAGTTTGGAGAGAGAGAGTGGCAACCAGCTTGATTATAACAGTTACTTTATTGCTAGGTATATAAAACTTATGATACTAATAAGGAGAGAAAAACAATCAAATGCTTATAGTACTACACAATTACAGTTGGGGTATTGGAGAAAGCTATCCCAGGTTTGATTACAAAAGTAGAAAGTTATACCTGGACTAAGAGAGAGAGAGAGTGTTGGGGGAAGCTGGGGGGGGGGGGGGGGGGTCTCACCACTCTGTGCAGCTCAGAGTTTCCCAGGAAACAGTCTGGTCAGCTTAGGGTCTGGAGCGCTTTAAGACAGGCAAAGCCCCCAACACAATCAGTCAGGGAGAGGGGAAGTTCCAGTGGGACTGATGCAGCATTTTGGATCCAAGCATCAGAACAGAAGTTTGAACTTTGGTAGGGGGGTTTTGTAGACACCAGGTTTGTTTATGGATAAACAATGTCTGCACAAAATGAGCTGATCATTCCTGGCTATGGGCAGTTTTCCTTGAGAGAGAGCTCACAATGCAACCAGGATTCAGTGTTTTACATATCAATAACTGGAATGGTCTGATAACTGCGGAGCTGGATGTGTACAGATGTGAGTTCATTTACATCAAGAGCAGAGATCTCCCATCATGCAGTGCATCCCTGCTTTGGCAATCCCAGAGTTCAGTGCGGTCCTTGCTTTACCAATCCCAGAGTTCAGTGCGTGTTCCATCTTTGATGTAGATGAGGCTTCTGTTTTCCATTCAATGTGCTAATTGAGATGCCTCTTTTTTACATCTTTGACGTAGATGAGGCTAGGGGAGTTGTATCACCTTTGATGGGAGGGTTTTAGTTGTGTCCACTGCCTTTTCATATTGAGATGCCTTTGGTTTCTGGTTCAAGCAGCCTTTGGTTTCTGGTTCAAGCAGGGACTGTGGGGGGTATTCAGGTGAGCCAGAGAGAGTTGGGGTTTTGCGCCCTGATTCCCCAAGAACACAGAGCTGCCAGATAACAATTAACTGACTGTATGTGTTTATTTCATTACTGGTCTAGAGGCTTTATAGGGCCAAATTATGAATTAGGTTTCGTATCATGCTGGACTATGGTAGCTTGAAATCAATGCATGCATATACATCAATGTCATTTCCTCCCCCCCCCCAACCACCAGAATTTTAAAAGCACTTTGTTTATTTGTGGACTGATCCTGAAAGGTGCTGAGTGCCCCCAACTTCTGTTGAATGGAGGCTGAGGACAATCAGCAGCACTTCACAGAAAATGCTCTGCAGCTCTCAAGACAGAACCCTTGATGCCTAAATGAAACTAGAGTTTGAAAAGCTAAAGGAAAGCTGAAATAAGCAGCTAATTGAAAAGATCTGTAAATAGCATATTGTTTGAAGAATTATTCTCTTTGAATTCATCCCAGAGAGAGAGGTTTTTTTAATAATGAGTATTAGCATATGCACATGCCCACACACACAGCACAGCCTTCATAGAAGGATGTTACTGGCGTATGTGGTATTGCTTGTTATGGCAATGTACTATATTTTCTGAGAGCTATGGTTGCATATTTTACCCTGGGATAGTGACTGAGATAGATAAGTCAAACATTTACCTCTCCCATACAATTGCATTAAGTGCAGATTTAATAGTCTAACACCTTCACATACTGCCCAAAAACCCAGGCCTCAGGGGTACTTGATACGACATGACTGACAACACAAAATCATTCACAATTGACTCCAATGGGCTTTGGATCAGACCCAAAGCAAATATTTTGAAAAGAAAGATTTAATTTGTACATCTCAGATTTGTTGATTTAGAGTGGGATTTTCAGACGCACACGCTGTTTGCCTAACCCGGCTCCCACTGAAGCCTGTGGTAAAACTCCATTGATTTCAGCAGGAGCAAGAAGAGGCCAATGCTGAGTACTTTTGAAAAATCCTACCTTAAATCTTGACCTTCTTTCGAGGGGATGGTGGAAGGCTATCGATGAGGTCTTTATATATTGAAGGATTATATGTAAGCCATTTCTTCGATGGTTTCCTTGAAGAAACCAAAACAATGCCTACTCTGAATGAATCTAAGGCGTAGGAAAGTTACATACCAGCATGAAATGGGACAGGCAACAGGAACCACGTGTTATCAGGTTCACCACTTTTAAGTTGCTCAAAGAACCAAAAACAAAGAAAGAGCATCACATGCCTTTTTCCTAACAACTAAGGCACATTTTAAAACATGACTGCCCTGGTGGATATCAAACACATGGCTGCAGCCCTACTGCCAAAGCCAGCCATGGTGGGTAGATAACAGCCATGTCATGAAAATAAGAAACTTGGTCTTCACAAAAGGCTACTCAGCACTTCATTTCTCTTGCTGATGATCTTCAAAAAGCACACTTACCCAATACTACAGTATTAAATGGATCAAAATAATGTGGCTGCTCTCATATTTTGGACCACTTATTTTTTGACTTTGTCATTATTAAAAACTGTTCTGAATAAGGCAAAGTGCTACAATGGATTAATCAGAGTACAGTAGATGGCTTGAGACCAAAGGCCAACCAGAGTTATGAACTGAACCCACATTTGTAAATGGAATTCTCTGGACTAAATGTTACCAGAGAACTTAAAAAGTAGTATTTTCTCCCTTGTCCCCTACTTCCAAAAAAATTAGTACAGAGTATATTTGATTCTAAAACATTCAGAAAATAAACAGGGGGCAGCTCCACAGCCTACGTGTTCCTATATCTGGTACAATAAATATTTGATTGTCTCCTGCATTATTCTAGACAAGCAGTCAAAAGTACCTTACAGCAGAGAGTCATTATAAACATTTTCCATGGTGGTTCTTAGATTCTTGTGTACTGCAATGGCCAAATAATTTCATATATTACCTTTGTGTTATTTATCTGCAGTCCTTTCTATCAATTAGCAAAAGCTCAAATCTTTATTCCCAATAGAAAATAAATGTTAGTTCATAGGAATAAGTATTTTGGTCAGTTCACATGCACAACCTTCTAATTACCACCAGTACATAGAAGTATATCAGAAGCAGCTCTACAGGTCATTGAGGGACAGGCAGCTGCAACTAAAAATCACTCAAATCCTATAGACTTCCTGAAATTTCTCAGGGAAAATCTTTGCTGCTGTTAACAAAACAGCATTCAATACCAAGAGAGCAGCTTTTATAATCTGTAGTGAATTTGACAGGTGTTTGATCACAGCATGAGGCAAGTACATAATCAAATTTCTTGTGGGAGCATCATTCCACTGTGCTTTGGAAGATTTTGAGAAAAAAACCTCACCCCTTCTTCATAAATATTTAAATGAGTTTGTAGGGGATGCTGAAAATTAGGTTTCATTCTCATTTGTTTGTTTATACTGTTTCTTCCCAGCTCCTTGTGGCCAAAATGAAACCAGAGAGGATGGCAAAATAATCCAGCTGCCCCCCTGCAAGACAGGAGCATGGATCGTTCCTGCCATCATGGCATGCTACCTCTTGGTTGCAAATATCCTTCTGGTGAACCTCCTGATTGCTGTTTTTAAGTGAGTGGCACACTGATGCACGTGGATTTGGGGGGTTATGATTGTGAGGCTTCCCTGGAGCACCCACCGCCTGAAAGAAAACCTGCTTTTCACCTTTCTGGTGACCAGTCTCTAATCAGACCTTAAGAACATAATTTTCACTATATACACATAATTCCTTACGCAACATCCATACATACGTTTTGCAATGGTTATGATGACCGGTGTGATACAGGCTTTAATTAGAGACTTTGTATTCTTTTGATGAACCCCTGGGATCCCTTTACTTTATTCAGAGGTCTTTGGTCACAATGATGATTTGGCCAGCATGGCAGCCTTTGCAGGCTGCTGTGCTGTAGACTGGGGGTTTGGAATCAGTTTCAGGGGAGATTTATTATAGGTGGGAGTGACAGAGTACTTGCCTCCAGGCTGTGGTGTCTGTGTAGTTGTTTAGAATTTGTGGTGTCCAAACTACAGACGTCCCTTGGGACTGAGAGAAGGGAAGTCCTTCATTCTAATCTCAACTATGGCACATGTTCACTTAATCCTTCATTTTTTCATTTTACCCATACATAAAATGTGGATATTAACACTTACCCATCTCATGAGCCTAAATGCTTGTAAAGTGTTAAGTATTGATATTCTGTCATTCATAACCAGCATATCTTTGAAACTTCTGGTGCAGACATTATGCTTTCTTGAGGAGATAACAGTGTATCTTGTCAAAGTCCACCATAAAAAACAGGACACTATATGTGAAACCTGTCTAACTCGGTACTGTATTATCCTATGGGGGAATACCAAAGATGGTTTCAGTCTCACTTTGTTTTCCTTTTTCTCTCTCTCTTTTCTTTTAGCAACACCTTTTTTGAAGTCAAATCTATATCCAACCAAGTTTGGAAATTTCAGAGGTATCAACTAATCATGACGTTTCATGAAAGGCCAGTCTTACCACCTCCTCTGATCATTTTCAGCCACATGACTATGATTTTCCAACACCTCTGCTGCAGATGGCGGAAACATGAAAGTGACCAAGATGAGAGAGACTATGGACTAAGTAAGGTTAAACCAGCTCACACCTGTAGATAAAAAGTGTGACTTTCAAATTCATTTGAATTTGGTCCCTAGAGTTTGGAGGGCACATAAAGTGAACTCAGCACTAGAGTAACATTTTCAGAGAGAAACAACTATGTATGCACACAAACCAAACCTAACTGAAATTAATCATTTAATTGTACCAGTGTATCTCCACCTTTAGTTCTCTCAAAAGAGAAAAACAACAGAATGCATTCAATTTTTTCACCCTCCCTTACTACTGCTAAATATACACACATCCTTCTTCCCTTCCCTTGACTAGAGCAAACTATGACATTTGCAACTTTTGAAAGCAGCACCTGGCCCAGCAGAGATGCTAAGAATTTAAGTAAAATTAAGGGTCTTTGTCTGAGAGATGTTAGAGATAGGGAGAACTTACCCAAACATTTCCCAACTAAAAAATGGTTCACATTTGGCTAAGATTCAGGCCTTATTTCAACTAGTTCATCAAACCCTAATGATGATTCTGTAATAAGATAGAACTGCATTTTCAAAGTGACATTCATCCAACAGCTAAAATTTGCAACAATAGTTTTGTGTGCACAATGTTTACCTGCCTAACTAATGGCTGAGGGTGCTAATTTAGTCACTGATTCTCATAAAAAAGGGTGTGATGTAGATACAGCCTTGGAGACTGCTTTTGAAAGTTTTGCCCACAAAGTCTACAATGATAAAAACCAAGATTTTATTTTTTATAAATCTGTGTTTTGTTAGTGTCAAATACCTCATGTCATTTCGACAGAACTTTTCATAACCGAAGACGAACTGAAAAAAGTGAATGACTTTGAGGAGCAGTGCATAGAAGAATATTTTAGAGAAAAGGATGATAGATTCAATTCTTCCAATGATGAAAGAATCCGTGTCACTTCTGAAAGGTACTTTTTTGTTTTGTTTTGTTTGTTCTATATAGTATGTATCTTTAAATGTGTTCCTATTACCATTGCTACTCTTTTTTCCTGTCCTTGATGAGGGAACTGCTTTAAGGCTACTTTTTAACTATTCAGAACCTAGAAAATACAGCTGGTTGAAAAATGTCAAATTTTCATCCAAATTTTGAAAATATGAAACATTTAACCAGCTCATCTAGAAAATAACAAATAGTGAGATAAATCCATGCATTCTTCTTATATCCTAGCTTTTCATATCATAGCCCTTGAACACAGGTAGTCAAAATATCTGGAGGCCCAATCTGGCTATTAGGTTCTTTAAGACAACCTGTAGCTTTAGCACTGGGGTTCAGCCCACTTAGAATGGTCAAGAGCACTGGATGTCTGGACCTGTGGAGTGAAATGGGCATTTTGCCATTTACTTCAATGGGACCAGAATTTCTCTCTCTCTGTATTAAAGATGAAGGTAACGACAATCACTCCATTTTATGTAAATTCTGTGCAGCCCCAGGTTCCTGGCAAATGCCCAACACAGTTCTCAGATCTCTCTCTCAGTGGAAGAGGGTGTTTATGTGGCCCTCATAATCATGGTATCTGAGCAATTTAGTTAAGTTTGAGCTCCCCATCACAGGTCATGAAACATATGAACTTGAAGCACAGACCTGACCCCAGTCTCTTCCCAGCTATCTTGAACATTGGGAAAAGTTTGGATCCGGACCAAGTCTCTGTCTAACTGTTCTGAACCAGAAACACAAAGCTTAATCCCTCTACTCTTTTCCCAAACTGAGGAATGTTCAAAACTGGCTCCAGATCCAAGCTTCATAACTCAGCGCCATCTCAATAGAAATTGTTAATAAGCTGCAGGACACAGAAGTTGTATTTTCTTATACACCCTCTTTCTTTTCTATCCCAATGCCTGGCCGTTATCCTGTAGCAGAATACATAGAGCATTACATCCATTAAAACCTTGAACCAGGTTGTCAGGTCCACTAAATATACTTTGCGTGCCACAAAGGGGACTTGAAACAGCCAGAGAGGCCAGTGGAGAAATTCCCCCTAAGCAGGGGACCACTCTGCCAACAAGCAGGAAGGATGCAGCTCTACCACCTCCTGCATTAGGAACCCCTCTCTTTCCAACCCCTAGAATGGGGAAAGAGTGGGCATATGAGGGGCAGAGCAGAACTCTGCTATGCCCAGTCCTACAGTCGTGTAAAATCCCTATGAGACTGTATGCCATGGTGTGAGTCAGAGTTGCTCCCCTACAGTCCTGACTTGCACATAGGTCGGATGGCACAGAATTAGGGAGCCAGGGAGCCTCCCCACTCAGACTCTGTTGAGCATCTTTGCCCACATGTGCTGTACACCTCATCCGGGATTGATGCTTTCACTTCTTAAACGTCTCATTGAACATTTTGTATGTGTGACTGGGTTTACGCAGCCTGTTCTATAGCCTAGCTAGAAGAAGGACAATAGTTAAATGCTATAGGTGTAGGCAGGCTAGTTATGGGGAATGAATGAATGAAAAAAATTCCCCAACAATACAATAAGAGGAGATGTATTGGGAGGAGTTGGTGGGGGAATGTGAGAGCAGGACTGAGTCTTGTAGTGAGAATCAGAGGAAACAATCTCTAGGAAGAGAGAAGAAATTGAGAAAAGAACTGGGGTGGTGTACCTCACTGGATCTTGGTGGAAGTGAACCATACTTGGGCCCTAATCCAGCAAAACAAATATATGCTTAGCATTGATTCAAAAAAGATGAGGATAGAGTTGAAGGTACTAGGATTAGCTTGTTGAAGGGATCACCTAACTCTCAATGATTAGTTTTAAAACTCTGTCTTAAACGATTTGCCCAAGGTCACACAGGAAGTGTGTGGCAGAGCAGGCGCTTGCCCATGGAGTCCCCCATCCCTAACTGGATCCTTAACTCTTGGGCTATTTTTCCTTTCAAAATATTTAAAATCAATTATTATTGTAGCCAAGGGCGATGATTAACGGTTGATATTGAGAAGGGGCACAAAGGCTCAGAGGGGGGCGGGGGGGAGACACACATGACGACCCCACGCTTGCCTCTGGGTCTAAAACAGAGGTTTTCAAACTGTGGTGCGCCCCATAGGCGGGCACAGAGGAACGTTTAGGGAGGTGACTCAGGTGGATCAGGCTGAAGAGGCCAGGCAGGTTGGGCCTGACCCGTATAGCAGGGCTCAGGAAGGGAGTGCCACCTCCACCCCAATTCACCTCTGAGGGCCACCCAGCCGGAGGACTTTCTGAGTTGAGCCCCCACTTTGAGTTACAATTTTTGGCTGTGCCCCCTCCCCACAACCCAGACAGGCTGGGTGGCCTGTTGCGGTGAGTCGGGGTTGAGGTGGCGCTCCCTCCCCAACTCCACCACACAGGGCTGGCCCAAGCAGCCAGGCAGGAACGTTGCCCTGCATCCCCTGGGGGGGGGCACACCCCACAGTTTGAAAACCTGACTAGAATCTGTCGCTAAGTGGAAGGCAGGGCAAGCCCCGCTGCAGTGCAAGGGGAGTAGTTTCCCCTGAGCTATAGGAGTGGGAGAGCAGCCTCTGCCTTGGAAACAGGCATGAGGCATTTCCCCAGGGCAGTCTGCAAAGCGGGCAGCGGGAAGCGCTGGGACTCCAGCAGCAGGGAAGGAGAAGCAGCCCCAAGTAGCTGATGGGTAGTAGTGGGGGCATGGCCCATAGCCAGCCACACTGCTGCTTCCTCCCCCTCCATGCTGCATAGACACATGGTGAGTGCCGCCACCAGGAGGAGCCGCTGCCTCCTCACTGCTGAGTGTCCCAGCAAGATGCAGCTTGAGGCCTTGCCCGCCCACCCACACTGCCCTGTGGGGCAGAGTCTGCCGCAGCCCCTCTGGATGGGTCCCCTCAAAACGTTTAGCTGTTGCTAAATGGAAGGCAGAAATCTGGCGGGGCATGTGACTCTACATGCCCCCCACACGCACACGTTGCCTCTGACTGTACCATCCAAAGGCTCCAACCAAGACTGGGACCTCAGTGCATTAATTGGTGCACAAATAAGTCTTCAGACATGGTCCCTACTGTTATGTGTCAGCATACACACCGAGAAATGAGATAAAAACACAGATACTCTTGCTGGACAGTTGCAATGTAAGACTACTTCATTTCCTAGAATTCAGAATAACAATACACAAGAAACTAAAAAAACAGGCTGCTCCCTAGAACAAAGAGGCACAGCTCACCCCACCTTGCTGTAGGCTGGCTGTCTACAAACTGACTCTAATTGCATGCTTTGCTCCAGAGCCCTCCATTGAAATCAATGCAAAATTCCCCTGGACCTCAATGGGATCAGAATTTCCACTTGTTCAGTATCTTCTGTATCCCTACATTTTAAAGTTAGATACGTCACCCTAGAACAGTTATTTTAGGGGTTCTCACAACAAATTTATTGGAGGCCTCAGAGCGCAGCCACCACTCTGCCAGATTTTCCTAAAATATTCCCCTAACTCCCCCATCCATTCTCCCTGGCCCTCACTGCCTCCCCCAAACCTCCTTTACCTATTCCCCCTGATTCCTGCTGTATTCCCCATCACCCCTAGGCCCCACTGCTTCTTCCTCCCCTTCCCCCCCCCCCAATTGTCCCGAACACCCTTCCATAGCCTCACACCCCAGGCCCACCCCACTTCTTGCCTCTTGACCACTGTGCCCAGTAAGGCCGGCCCTGTCAAACCCCTGCCACCCCAGGCTGAAGCCAGAGATGAAGATGGGGCTGAAGCCTGAAGTCTGCCGCCAGAGACCAGGGGGTGGCTGAAGCCCATTGCCAAAGCCTCGTGGCTGAAGATGGGGAGGAAGCTGAAGCCCGGAGCCCTGGAAGGCTGAAGCTGGACAGGGGGTTTAAGCCCAAAGCCTGACTCTGGAGCTCTGTGGTTGAACCTGCCCACCCCCAAAGCCCCTCCGCCCCTGGGAAGGTGGGTCAGAAACTCATGGCCACCTGAGGAGTCAAAGGTTTCTCCCCACCGAGCACACATACCAGCCCCTCATGTCTGCAGAGGCACTGCCCAGAGCCCTCAGGAGGCTGCGTGGTGCAAGGCACCGATCCCCTGCTGGCAGCGCCAGCAAACACCAAGGCACTGCATCCAGGAGTAACAGCTGGGTGCTGCAAGGAGCAACCACTGCTTTGTCCACCCCCCTCTCCTCCCTATCTCCACCCCGGAGGCTCTGGTGGCCACAGAAAAATCCCCTGGCAATGGCCACGCTTGAGAAACGCTAAAGGTTGAATGTGTGCTAGTGCATTCAATCATTGTCAAGTGTATAAAACTTCCCTTTTAAAACCATAACTCTTTGTTAAAATGTTAAAGTAGATGGCAAAATTCTCCTTGATTCCAATAGGAATTGATATCTTAAATATTCTCTAATGTGGGATTATATCTTGTGCTTGCACAAGGGATAGGCCTTTTGCTCCAAAAGTTTTTGTTTCCTTTGGCTAAAGGAGGTGGTTTGGTGGTCTAAAAACAACTTGGGAAGAGTGGCATTTCCCTAAACCACAGTTTCAAATCTCAGCAGTGTTTATTTAACCATTCATCTTTCCAAGTTGGATACATTAAATAATGGACAGTTTACTGTGTGGTGCTCTTTCAGATGAGACTTTTGAAACTACCTGGTCTATACTTATGGGGAAATTCAGTTGCCGGGAGTCATGCAAGCTACATAGAGTAGCTTACGTAACTTATGTCTACTTCCTAAATCCTCTTCTGTGTGCCATCTGCTACGCCTTTTGAGGAGGTGGTTTAATTTAATCGACTTCTGGATCGATTGAGCAGGTCGTCATTGACGCTCAATCAATACGGATAGATCGATCTAGTGGCGGCGAATTTGCTGCCATCAGTGAAGACATACCCTAAAATGTTGTCCACTCTCCATGCCCAGTAAACTGGGGTGCAATCCAGACCCCATTCATGCAGTGTTTTCCACCTCTAATTTATATGAGTCTATTACATTGACTCTACTAAGGTATTTAAAGGTAACTGATAAAGAAAACAATTTATTTTATCACATCAGCTAAAAATAAACTGCAGAGCAATGAGACTAAGGCTATGTCTACACTAGCACTGTTCTTGGTAAAACTTTTGTCAGTCAGGAGTGTGAAAAAACACACACCCCTGAGCATCATGTTTCACCAGCAGAAGTGCTGCTGTGGACAGCACTGTGTCGGTGGCAGGTACGCTCCCGCTAACATAGCTACTGCCGTTCGTTGGGAGTGGTTTAATTATGCCGACAGGAGAGGTCTTTGCTGTCAGCATAGAGCAGCTACATGGGAGATCTTACAGCAGCACAGCTGTGCCACTGTATGATCTATAGTGTAGATAAACCCTAGATCCTTGAGTCTGCGTAAGCTCTACTTAGCAAAAGCCCAAGGAGAGACAGGGGCAAAAGTTGGTTGTAGTGTACACAGACACTGTTAATCCTGGGGCCAGTCATAGCCCAGTTTGGCCTGTGGTACAATTTATAGCAACCTCATCACTGCTCTAACTTTTGCTCATCTGCAACAGCACCCAAAGCAGCATTTCTGCCAGCTGGGGATTGCCAGAGCAGAGCACCACCCCCATCCTCCTGGCAGCACACCCAAAATGCCCCCTACATCAAGGCTTACAAGTGGGTAGCATAGAACTGGTTATTCTGGTTCCACACCACTGCTGAAGTTTCCCATAAAAGGGGAGTCATTTTGGCCACTTAATCCATCCTTCACTGTGCTTTGCAGTGAATGGGGTGGTATAAAAATTAGAACAGAATCGAGGATTTGGCATGGACTTTTAAAGACCTCTGCTCCCATGCACTTTGGCAGGTTAATAAATGGATACCAGTAAATCACTCCGCTGTAGAAAATAACCTATGCATTCTTCTTTTGAAGGGTAGAGAACATGGCCATGCGCCTGGAGGAAGTGAATGAACGGGAACATTGTATGAAGGCTTCACTTCAGACTGTAGACATCAGGCTTGCTCAGCTGGAGGATATGATAGGACGAATGGCTGCAGCCTTAGACAAGCTGACTGGTATAGAAAGAGGGGAGACGACTAAGATATGCTCTAGAACCTCCTCAGACTGCACAGATGCAGCCTATATTGTGAGACAGAGCAGCTTCAATAGCCAGGAAGGGAACACTTACAAGCTTCAAGAGAGTATAGATCCTGCAGGAGAGGAGTCAATGTCCCCAACCTCTCCTACAGCCACACCCCGCCTGCGAAGCCACTCTTTCTATGCAGTGAATATGAAAGACAAATGTGGGTTAGAAAGGTTGGAAAATATTTTTAAAGAAAGGTCCGTGAGCCTTCATCGAGCTAGTAGCTCACACTCTGTAGCAAAGGACGCAAAAGTACCGTTAGCCCCTACGAGCACTTTGTCAATTGCCCCAGACTCCAGAAGGCCTTCATCTTGCATAGATATTTATGTTTCTGCCATGGATGAGTTGCATTCTGGTATAGAACCTCTCGACAGTTCACTTAATATACTTGGTACTGGAGACCCATCTCTGCAGGCTCAAATAGCCTCTTCTATTCTAGCAAACAGTACATATATTAGCAGTACTCCCACTGACAGAATTTCCAGCAGGAGTATTGATTGCGAGGAAACCTCTACAATGGAAACAAGAGTGTTTTCTTCAGACTATTCACATATCACAGATAGCCAAAACCTCTGGGACTCAGACCCTCCTTTGTATCAGAGCTTAGAGCGATCTAAAAGCAGTCGCTATCTGGCTACTACTCCATTTATTCTGGAGGAAACCCCAATCGTGAAGTCTCATAGTTTTATGTTCTCTCCTTCTCGGAGCTATTTCAGCAGCCTTGGGGTGCCAGTCAAAACAGCGGAGTACACAAGTATTACAGACTGCATAGACACCAGGTGTGTCAGCGCTCCCCAGACCATTGCAGAAAGATCTAGTTTTCCTGGAAATCATGGAGACAAAGTGGAGGACTTGGGATGCTGCCACCCGGAGAGAGAAGCAGAGCTAAGTCACCCAAGCTCTGATAATGAGGATATTGAGGCCAAAGAAAAAAAAGGGGCTTCCTTATCTCAAGATAGCAGCACAGCAAGAACACTGTCCAACAACATACCGCTTCCAAAAATAGAGAGGGCCAACAGTTATTCAGCAGATGAGTCCAACATGTTGTATGCACACACAAGGAAGAGCTATTCTATCAATGATAAACTGGATAGACAGCGTAACACAACAGGTCCGCGAAATCCATTCCAAAGGAGTAAGTCGTCCAGGCCGGAGAGTAGAGGAGACAATTTGTCTATGAGAAGACTGTCTAGAACAGGCACCTTCCGTAGCTTTGAAAGCAAGCACAGCTAGACGTGCATAACAGGAGGTCTAAGAGTCATCTGCTCTCCAGTCTATTTTCCTCAGCAGAATAAAATAACCTCACACCGTGATATGTCAACTAAAGTCAGAGTCTGCCACTGGTCAGGTCAGCACTTTGTTAATCTCATTGTCACGCACTGAGTTACTGGATCCTGACTGAGTTGACATTTGCACTTAAGGGAAGAGGGAGGGAGGGAGGAAAGCTTTATAAAGACTTTAAAAAAAAGAAAAGAAAAGGAAAAACCACCCTCATGAAGCCATGAGTAATGATTGAGTAGGTTCAGAAATCTGCCTTTTATTAGAAGACATCCTAGGATTTCTGGTAATTATTCATAAATTTCTAGGACACAGGGCTAAATTGGCAAAAAGAAAAGCATACAAATGAGACATTCTAAGCTGATTTCTTTTACATCAGTCTATCATTGCAATGACTGATGAAGAGCATCATTGTATTCTGTAGAAACCAGCAGTAAGCAAATCCTAAAGGCCCCCACCTCAAATCCCCACAATTTCTGCAACTGATCATTGTAAAGATAAACAAGGCAACAATCATATCCTTCACCTGTCTCTTTTTGTATTGACTTCTAGTGCCACAAAATGTTTATATTTTCAAGAAGGGAAAGGAAACAAGAACTGCCTTTTGTATTGCAATGTAAATGAAAGAAGAATTTATGTAAAAAGTTTAAAATTGTCAGGTGGTTTCCTGTACTAAACAGGCATTGTAGTACAGTTGAGCCAAGCTCAGGATGAATGTAATTAAGTGGAATAGTATATATTTATTTTTTTACCACATTTGTCATCAATGTATTGTCTCACTGAATTAAAAGATGTCATGGAACAGTAAGAATAATTGGCTGAAATGGTCAAAGCAGAGTAGGATGATATCATTATATTCTCATTGTTCTGTGCAACATTTCCATTACTTTCATTAATTGTTTTTCCCCTGCAAATTGCTACCATCTTCTTCTTGCTATTCTGTCATCAAGCTGTTGATTTTTCATATCATTCACCCAACACAATCATTAACAGCGACAGTTGTATCTGACCACTCAAAACATACGAAACAAAGTTTATCAAGCAGCCTGATTTCAGATTACCACAGTTTGACTGAAGTTGTTTAATGGAAAATGATCTTGGCAGAGAATGTTAAAACAATTTAAAAAAAAAAAAAAAGACTTCAGAGGTATGTTAAAGCACCAACGTGAAAGATGATATTTGTTACCAGCAAAAGTCATCAGTTGCAAGTATGCTTCCATTAAATAGCAAGATAGAACAAACCACAACATGCATTTTAATAAAAAATTCTGCTCTCGATTGTATGTATGGACCCCAAATGAAGTCAGCAGTAACTCTTCCTCTGTATCCAAGTGCAAAACTTTATAAGGTGTTTCATGACCTTATGATAGCCATCTCTTGGTCATATAATAGAGCTTTAAAAGTAGTAATTTCATCACATCATCTTGGAGGGGGAAAGCTTAATCTCGAAAAGTTTGGAACCTAATGCTAAGTGTTCTATTAGTTTAAAAAATAAAACAATCTCTAAAACACTACATGTGGATCCAGGTCCCTTTATTATTAATATTAACATGGGTGGGATTTTCAAAGTCACGTATGGAATTTTGAGGCATCTCATGCCCACTCATTTCATTGGCAGTTCGCCATGCAAATCCCTGAGGCATCTTTGAAAAATCTCAGCCTAATTTATCTCTAGGCATTCCATCCCAGGGGACTCTGAGTGCTGTGTGATTGGCAACAAAGCCCTACCTCAAAATAAACTATCTGACCCAAAAGAAGAGGCAATGAAAGCAGAAAAAATTATGATCAATTACTCTTTTCTGGAAAATGGTGAAATAAACAAATGCAACATGTTGACTTTAAAATACAAAATGTAATAGTAGTTAGTGCACCAATTATTTCCTTTTTCAGACTTTATTAAATCAGTCCTTCTGTTAGCTAGGCTCAGTTCGATCCAGATACTGTGTTTACTTGATTGCCTTGAAGTCCATGTACTGCTTTTCTGTCTCATGTGTCACTGATCAAGGGTACAATTTCTGACCTGTCACTCAGTGAATTACAAAGTGTGCTTGTGACAGGCTGATTGTTAAACAAAAATTGCATTGTCCCTAGGAAAGTGATTGTTTTACAGTCTGCTTCAAATGTGCCAACTTTTGTATCAGTCTGTTCCTAAGGTTTCTCTAAATCAGCCTTTCTTTGTTGCTTTTTTTATTTAAGACTGTTTTCTGAAATTATTCATAGACTTTTCCATCTTCATCAATATGATTAGCAAATTCAAGAAGAATTAATTTGAGACCCCCTCATCACTTTATTAGTTCAAAGTGCAGCGTTGGGGTAGTGTTGGGGTAGAAGGGTTTCCCAAACCCAGGAGCTGTATAATAATTTGAATACAGCACTTTATTGACCTGGAGCATAAATTCTAGGCGTGGTGAACTAGGACACTTTATTTACCTCTTTTATATATAAAATATAAATTCAGCTATAAAAAAAATGTAATTAAAAAATGTCAAAGAACTTCCCCTGAATGTTTCCCATTCATTTTAAAATATGGTGCCTATAGTATGTATTATGATGGATGTTGGAGTATTTTGTTTATCTTCACTTATTAACTTAGTGGGATGAGGATTTTACTCCGATCTCAACACTGAATGGTACAGGTTGTTATAACTTCTTTAACAGAGATAAAAAAAACCTCAGCCTTCATCATCATCTAACTATAGCTTGTGCCATATGAAGTATTATGTATTGAATGATATTTTAAGAAATATATATATATATATAGTCCATGTATAATCTAGTATGGTTTTGACATGTGATCATATAGTGAATGTTACAGGACAGCTTTAACAATACATGATAAAGTCAGATTTATAAATCTGTAACATTCAATAACATAGCATATGTTGCATTGAACATTAAGTTCCCCTATCCAAGTTGCTAGTATACATGTAGAATATGCATTTTTGGTCACAATCTATAACTGCTGTATGTCCCACACATCCTTCTGTACAGCTCCACTGTAAATGTCTGTATGAGCTGATGTATAAGTCTCTAATGAGCCACTGTGAGCTGTGATTGGTGAGTTGTGATAGTGTGAAAGATGAACTGGCATGTTATGCAAAAGATAAGATAAATGAACTTTAAATATTTTGAAACTCAGTTGATTTAGCTGTTTGTTTACATATGCTGGCCAATTAAGGAAGCAGTGTACAGTATTTTATAAATATTTTCATATCGTAATCGGTTCTGTTGTTTCCAGTTTAAGTGATGCTATTCTATAGTTGGGTGTACACTTGTCCTAGATACTGGATTATAGCACAATATTCTTTCACAACAATGTGATATGACTGAAGTAGTTTCTCTTCCTTAAAGTCCAGTCTTTTTTTGTGTCAATGAAAATGCATGCATTGTTCCATGAATTTCTTTGGACTACTATGGGGCTTAACATTTTTATTATTGCCTGCCTGTAATGATGAATCCAGTTAGGAATTAAAACAAATAAATAAAGTTTTTAGACTTTTCCATTATGTTCAATCTTTAAGCAAACTAAATTAATTTTTCATTCTTTTAATCTACACTTCAAGATGTCATGAAACTGAAATACTAAACACCAGGTGTGAACCAACAGCAGTTCTGAGACGTTTAGCTCTCAACTTTGGAAAAGAGAAGGTGTTTCATTACTGTTCTTAGCACAGCTGTCTGATGACAGTGAAGTACAAATTGCTAAAACATAACAAACAGTGGAGAGAAAAGGCTCATTAATCCACATAGCAAAATCACTCAACTCCAGATAGTTAATGTTGATTTAAAATCTTTTAGTGAAAGTGAATCTGTGTATATGGATGGGATGGATGATTTTGTCAGGGTGGGCGTGGCTTGAGAGATGTATAAGAGAAGTAGAATATTTGTTTCTTAGAAACTGTCAGGCACCTGGAAAATGGAAAAGTAAAGCATATCTGCCAAGGTGAACAACTGCTTTTACGGTAAAATGAGTGCCATTCGCAGCACAGGCCTTCATCTGATTCCTGCAGATGGAGTGACTAGGCCTGTTCTCTCGAAAGCAAAAGTTATCAATGTACAAGTTTGGACTGAATCCATTGAAATGATCAAAAACCTCTCTCTGAACTGTTAGTGCAAATTTTTAAAACAGGAAAAAGAGTCTTGTATTTGCTCAGGTTATCACTTTAAGTCGATTCAGCAACCATCAATAAGGAAAATATAATGTGGTTATTCTTGGATTTCCAAAGGGCTGGGGGGAAGGAGGATTGTGATTAGGTGGTTGTGATGATTATGAATTTCCCTGCCACCTAAAAACAAAAGAGACAAAGGGAAACAATAAATTTGCATTTTTGCACAAATAAGCCCATTTGAGACAGCAAAACCATGTTTCCAGATTAATGTCATTTATTACAGGACAGCTACATTGATATTTTTTCTGAGAAGGGAGCCCAAAGCTGGTGCAGCCTGAGTTCTCCTTCACCAATCTTACATAACCAACCGTATATTTCAAATAGGGGAGGAGGGCAAAAGTAAAGGACATTGTGGGGGGTGGCATTTAACTAATGAATCCCTTCATGACTGTGCATTAGAATTTACCCTCCTGATCTCTCTGGTGCATCAACAAATACATCACAGCACTAACCCTTCATGTGAAAGGAGTGGCCACCTCCATTTTCTGATTTACGTTGCTTTACAGTCAACTATAGTGACATGTTGGAGAGCAATAGCACATGTTCCATCCTTCCCCTTCCCAAGGCAGACTATTGGCCGATTATGATCTCTATTACAGTGGTGTAAATCTGCAGGAAGTCTACAGACATCAGTGGAGTTACTGTGCATTCACTGCAGAGTAACAGAGAGCAGAAGTGGGCCCTGCATTTCCAATTCGACACCACTTCCAGCTGTTATATACATTGTTCTAAACCAGGTTTCCAACATTATGCTACTGAATGAACCATGAGGCCAGCCTAACTTCAGTTCAGATTGTCTGCGAAATCTAGTTGTTATCTGCTACCCTTTCATTTTTAACATAGGCAATTCCTTTCTCAGATCTACCAGGACTCCACAAAGTTCCTACTTCAAAGGCTCTTAAGGAAAATGGTGGGTTATGATATTGCTCTTGCTGGTGGAAAATGATAACTTTTGTTTATATGAGAGTAGTGGGGAAATGGCTGTGAAATATGACAAGAAGTATGCACAAGAGTAAACTATATTAAAGGTATGTCCTTCCCCCACTGCAGCTGTCTTATGTGAGGAGAGCCTCTAAGCTGCTAGTGCTGTCTGGAACAGTGTTTGCAATATTATTGTACTAATAGCTATGTCATGATATAGTATTTGGGTTATCATTTGTAACTGTTATACCAATAGTTTATAAAGGGGGGAGGAACAATTAAAATGTCATTTTTAAATGAATTCCTATAAATATGAAGGTTTTGAATTTTGATTTATTCAAATGTATATATATTACTAGGGAAAAACTGTCATTTTTTAAAAGGTCTACTGGATTCACAATGCACTTTTAGACTGCGTGGTTAGATATATAACAAAAAGCAGAAGTTGGCAGTTACTGCAATAGAACTTTCTGAAATTTCTGTAACAAACGTTTTGCAATAAAAAAGGATGTAGTTCAAAACATTTCTACAGTTTTCCGGTGCATTTATTTGCCGTCATCTGTTTTCAACATCACGATGGACAGTGATGCAAGTGGCAGCTGCCTTTCTCCAAATAAAATGTGATTGTTGTACTCCAGTTTTTGCCAAGTCTGACTTAAAAACAGAGGTACCCTCCCTCACAGCACTTTATAGATGTAATTAAAGAAAATCAGACTGGTTTAATAGGTCTCACAACCACTTCTGGTTCCCAGTCATCTAGATGTTTTTAAAGCAGACACTGGTTCCTGTAGTTCTTTATTAGCTCAGACTTGGTTAGGCTCCCTGACATAGGTAGTACTAGATTTACATAAAGCCCATATACTACAGACACAGTAAAAGAAGAGACAAGGCGGATGAGGTAATATCTCTTATTGGACCAACTTCTATTGGTGAAAGACAAGCTTGCAAGCTTACTCAGAGCTTGGGCCAATACATTCTGTACATTACATTGGTGAACAAAGAATCTAGAGAAGCTGGGAAGGATCCAGAGGCAAGCAACAAAGATGGTCAAAGGGATGGAATGCAAGACACATGAGCAAAGGCTGAGGGAACTGGGTATGTTTAGTTTGGAAAATAGACAATTAAAAGAATCTCTGATATCAGTCTTCAGATACCTGAGGCTGCCATAAAAAAGATGGAGAAAAGTTGTTCTCTTTTAGCACAGAGAGCAGGCCAAGAGGCAATGGGTTCAAACTACCGCACATCAGATTTAGATTAAATCTCAGGAAAGCTTTCCAACTGAAAGACCAGTGAAACAATGGAACAGACTGCTGTGGGAAGGTGTGGACTCTTCTTCACTGCAGGTTCTCAAAAGGAGGCTGGATAGCCATATGTCTTGGATAGTTTAGACACAACAGATCCTGCATCTTGACAAGGGGTTAGACTAGCTGACTCTTGCAGTACCTTCTGACCCTATGATTCTAAACAATACTCCTCACCCTCCTTGTGTCTCTAATATCCTGGGATCAACACTGCAAACCATAAGTGAAGACAGACAGATTATAGAGATTGTCAGGATATCTGATGCCCCTAATAGGTTATAACAGAGTGCAGGAAGCCAGGTGATGCAGAGTCAAATGCTGGCTTTGCTACTAACTTACTATTGTATCTTGGGTAATTTATTTAATTTCTGAGCCTCAGTTTCCCCATCTAAAAATTAGACTAACACTTACCCACCTTTGTAATGTGTTTTGAGATTTTCAGATGAAAAGCTCTTTTTAAGTGCAAATGGTCATTTATTGTTGACAATATGAAATAGTATCATTTACTATTAATAATTATTATTGCATATATAATGCTACCAGAAACAGAAAATACTTGCTCCTAATCATGAACTACAAGACCATGGGGTAATAAAAAAAGCTAATTGGCTCCATGCTCCACCATTTATCTTGGCTTTGCAACCCTACAGCTTTGTCCTGCCAGTGTGTGCCTAAACTGGCAGGGGTCTGCAGATTATACCAAGTTGCATCTCTATAACCATACAACCATAGAATATTAGAGTTGGAAGGGACCTCAGGAGGTCATCTAGTCCAACACCCTGCTCAAAACAGGACTAACCCTCAGCTAACTCATCCCAGCCAGGGCTTTATCAAGCCGCAGCTTAAAAACCAATAAAAATGGAGATTTCACCACCTCCCTAGGTAACCCATTCCAGTGCTTCACCACCCTCCTAGTGAATTTTTTTTTCCTAATATCCAACCTAAACCACCCCCACTGCCACTTGAGATCATTGCTTCTTGTTCTGTCATCTACTACCATTGAGAACAGCCAAGCTCCATCCTCCCTGGAACCCCCTTTCAGGTAGGTAAAGGTTGCTATCAAATCCCCCCTCATTCTTCTCTTTTGCAGACTAAACAAACCTAGTTCCCTCAGCCTCTCCTCAAAAGTCTTGTGCTTCAGCCCCCTGATCATTTTTGTTGCCCGTCACTGGACTCTCTCCAACTTGTCCACATCTTTTTTGTAGGGGGGGGGGGGCCAAAACTGGACACAATGCTCCAATTCGGCCTCACCAATGCCGAATAGAGGGGAATAATCACTTCCCGCGATCTGCTGGCAATGCTCCTATTAATGCAGCCCAATATGCCGTTAGCCTTCTTGGCAACCAGGGCATACTGCTGACTCATATCCAGCTTCTTGTCCACTGTAACCCCTAGGTCCTTTTCTGCAGAACTGTTGCCTAGCTCGTCAGTCCCCAGTCTGTAGCCGTACATGGGATTCCTCTGTCCTAAGTGCAGGACTCTGCACTTGTCCTTGTTGAACCTCATCAGATTTCTTTTGGCCCAATCCTCCAATTTGTCTAGGTTACTCTGTAACCCATGTAGCCTCATTTACTGTGCCTGGGTGATGGGCATCTCTGTACCCCAGTTAGAAAATGACATGACATAGTCATGAAAAAAGATATGTGTTTTTAAACTAAACTGAAGTGTTTTATCCCCGCTTTGTACCCTGAAATGGTATTGCCCAGCCATTAGAATGAAGCAATTTAAGAGCAGTTAGATGCACACAAGGTGCCTTCTCAGCAGAATGATATGGTTAGGAGTACACAGTGTAGTTGTAAATGTCAGTCCCAAGATATTAGGGTGACAAGGTTTGTCTGTTTTATCAACAGAGGTTGGGCCAATAAAATATATTACTTCACCCAGCTTGCCTCTCTAACACTAGGAGGTATTTAGCAGGTCCACCACTGTGGCTGGAAAGCCCTACACCCTTTTTAATAAGCACATATTGGGTCATGTACACCAGTGTTTTGCATCAGTGTCTGCTAGCATAGACCCCAGCAGAGAACCTGCGGAGGAGGCTTTCGTCAACACAAGATATCCCTTTGCTGGAGCAATGCTGCTGGCATAGTCCCAAAAGTTGCATAAGGGTCAGAAGACAAGGTGCTGATTCAGAAAATCCCTGTTGCAATCTCCACCCAAAAAAAAAAAAAAAAGGCAGCATTCTAACTGTGTTAAGGGTGGAAGCACAACCTGCCCAATCTCATTAAATGCCATTTTTAGGCTCAGAAGATCTCAGTGGTGCAAGGAGGTAAAATTTACCTTTCTCTGAACAATGAGGATGAATCTGGTTCACTGATATTTGATGAATGTCAAGATTTACTTATTTGAGTGAGAACTGTCAATATAGACAGAGCATTTCTTTCCTTGAGGAATAATAAATGCTTGTGTTTGCTGAGTAAAGGAACTGCTACAGCTACTCTGCTATACATCCTGGGTGGCTTTGTGAAGAATGTTGAAGCCTCTGTGTTGTCATGTGTGTAATAATTTTCCTTTGAAATTAAGAAGGGAGGCAGTTAGAAGTTAACAAATACATGATTAACCCCTTAGCAGATTAATTCTCACTTCTCATGGAATTGCTGCATCCACGGTGGATGCAACCATTTGTGTACGTGCACTGATTGGCAGACACTGTGCTGTATTTCAGTTTTGCCTTCTAAGAAAGTCAACAATAAAAATGAAGGCAACATTTTCAAACTTCGGAGCATGAAGTTAAGCAGCATGATTTTCAAATGGAAAGTCAATGAGAGGAAATTAGAGCTCTGTTGAAGTCAGTGGCACTGGCAGGTGCTCAGTAGCCCTGAAAATCAGACAGTTCAGGTAGGTGCCGAAAATTACTGTATGTGCCTAAGCATGAGACCGCTTTCAGCCAATAGCAAATGATGATTTAACTGTAGCGAGATATGGAGCTGTTAATGATCACGAAAGGCTTTCTTTACAGAAAGTTGCCAGAATTCTTTGGAGATTAGCCCCAAATAACTTGATACTTGAATGGTTTAGCCATATTACAGTGTATTTATTAACACAAAAAGTTTGTTCTCCAAACTGTTAGAGACAACACGTCAGCTCCAATAATGTTGCAAGCCGCTCCCAAAACAGTAAAAACCTCAGCAAACCCTATTCTATCCTGCAGAGCCCAGAAACAATGATTTGATAATGAAATAAGTTTACATTTCATACAATCAAGTTTCCGTTTTAGAATATAAGTATTCCCGTTAAACTTGAATTAAACTAAAAACCTGTTGTGCTGCCATAAGCAACTCAGTTCACATCTCTGCGTTTGTCTTCTCACCTGCGAAATGAGGATAACAACGTTTGCCTTGCTTTGTGGAGTATTTTGAAATCCACATATGGGTGGGGGAGACTCAATAGAAAGTCTCCCATTGACTTCAATAGCTTTTGGATCGGGTCTTGTACAAGATGAACTAATAAAAATAAATAACAATACTTAAGTAAGTCATCCTTCAAAAATGTTATAGGGGCTTGCTCATTTTCCTGTCTGTTTACTTTGGACATTTTTTTATATATTGGCTTTCAAACTGTAGTGAAGCATGAAATAAGTGCCACGACTGCAATTATCCATGGTCCCTAATGTACACTTATATGCAAACAAGGTTTTATATTATAATATTTAAAAAATAAAATAACATTTTTTGCTGTTTTAAAGAGTTAGAGTTTCTCTCCTGAATCTTATTTTGTTTGGGACATTGAATATATGTGTTTCACTTTGACAAAGTTTTTATCTTTAGTACTGATGACATTGTTAAAATTAAAATCTAGTTAACTTTTCTGTATTTGGTTTGGTTTTGTTTTAAACTTTCTGCACTTCACTCAGCTTGGACAATGAAACTAGACACTCCATTTCATTTCTTGTTTTTCCACACAAGCTCTATTGTAAATACTTCAGGGGAATGTTTAAATCGTTGTAGGCCTTTGGATAACTGGGCATTTGCCCAGAAGGCCATTACTGGGAGCTACAGTGCCTGTTTGCTCCCTCCTATTAATATGCACAGACAGATGCATTCCCTCTTCCATTTGCCTGCCTCAACATGTGCAGGACCTCAACACACTAGGAAAAAAAGCACCCTCTGCTCTCTGCCACACCCTGCTGCTGTGTGTCCCGAAAACAACATTGCACATAGCAGGAACCAGTACCACCCACCTGTCTCCCAACATGAGAAAGAGTCTCCGTTATCTGACTCGGTAGCCATCAAGGTCAACAGAGTTCTCTCTAATCCATCTGGATATACATATTTCACTCATCAGTGGGGCATTTGACCTCTGGCAACCGCCTCAAAGAGCAAAAATGCCTGACACTTCCAAGGAGATTGAGTCTAGGACTTTTGTGAGGATCTCCAACTCTGTTGATGCATTATATATGGCCAGTGAGCTCTTCTTCCCCTTTAAGGCTGGGAGTTACCTGGGCTGGATGGGTGAGTGGAGTGGTTTAGTAGGTTTGAGGAGGTGAGTAAATAAATGATGGGTGGATGTGAGGCAGGAGAGCTGGAAGGGGTAGTGTAGAAAAGATTTACATTTAAAATAGCAAACATCACTGCAAACATTAATGCCTTTTAGACCAGTGGATGGTTTTACACATCACAGCTGCGTTAAGAGCCTGAAGAACCATCTACTGCCAAAAGCTAGGCTAGCACACTGTATACAGCCAAATCCATTACAATATTTCTAGCTACAACTGATCTTCTCTGCTCCTTTCCTCCTCCCCACCCCATCACTTCGTTTGTTTTGCATGCTGATTATGCTCTGCTCCATATTCTGTCCTATTGTTTCAGTATCCCTTTTTCTCTCTTTCCTCTCTGCTCTTTTTCACCACAACGTCTCTCTCTCAGAAAGAGCACAAAACACACTAATGACTGACTTTGGCTTTCAACCTCACCATGTTTGAGTGAGTTTGAAATTAGACAAAGAAGCTCTTCTATCTTGCGGGGGGCGGGGGACCCACACACTTTTCTGAGCATTTTAAAACCTCAAAAGTAGTTAGATCAAAACTCGGGACTAAAACTTTGGTGAGGCTGCTTAACAATCAACAAATGCAGGAGCAGCCATGACGCCTTCCCATATCTCCCTCAGAATTGCAGCCATTTTTACTCCTTCCACCCAAGTCAAGGTTTACAGAATAAAAAACAAGTGCCATTCTATTTTTGGTTTTGTAATTTACACTATCCCCATCTGGCCCAATCCTGTGAGGTGCCATAAGTGGAAGTTAAAGGAGCACAGTGCATTTCAGCAGCACTTTACATTATAATGCCTCTCAGCTGCAGCTGAGCAGTGCACAGGGGAGACTATGTAAAGATGGCTTGAAGCCTCCTTTGCTCTCCCTCAGTGCTCAGTTGGTAAAGAGGCTGCAGCACAGGATCTGGGTTTAGACCTGTATTCCTAAAGAATTATTCACTGCCCAAGCAATTATTCATTTAAATAGGGAGACTAACTTTCCAGATGTAGACTGGAGAACAAATGCTACTAATAATGGTATGGCTCAGTTATTCCTGAATGTGGTAGGATTTCTCCAACAAAGAGTCACTGAACCAACAAGAGATGATCCTATTTTACAAGTGGATTGAGTTTTAATTAATTGGAAGAATAATCAAACACAGGTCAGTAACTAAGCTCTTATATTTCAAAAGGGCTGACTTTGATAAAATTAAAGTAAGTGGTTATAGTGAAGTCAACTGGATTGACAAACTCAAGGATTTAAATGTAAAACAGGGTTGGAATGTCTTTAAATCAGAAGTGCAAAAACTATCTGGAATTTGAAGCCTAAGCCAAAGGAATAAACTTGTAAAGAAGGGCTCCAGACCTAACTGGATGGGGAAAAAAAAACAACCCAATCTCAAAAAAGGACGTTCGGAGAAAGCTGAGAGCCTATGAGGAATGGAAAACAAGATTGCTTTGCAAAGAAAGCTACATTTTGGAGCTCAGAAAGTGTAGGGATAAAGTGAGAATTGCCAAAAGTCAAACTGAGTTAGACACTGCAAAATAAATTCAAACAATAGTAAAAGGCTCTTTACCCTTATAAATAAGAGAACAAGAAAAGCAGAAGTGGAGCCTCTATGCAGCAAAGACAGGCTAGAAATTAAGGCTCACCAACGTGTGGCCCAAAAATTAAATGAATACTTTGCCTCAGCTTTCAATAAAGATTATAATGTACAACAGGGGGGAAAGGCTAATGAGAATGAGTGTATAGAAATGAATATTACTACATTTGAGGTAAAAGCCAACTCAACAAGTTTAATGTTCTCAAATTGGGGCAACAGATCATCTCTGCCCTCACAATGCTGAAAGATCTGGCATATGAAATTGCAAGGATGTTTAATAAAGCTATCAAGTTGGGGATGGTACTATATAACTGGAGAATAGCAAACATAGTACCTACATTTAAAAAAGGAGAAAAGTGATATTGGCAGCTACATACCATGAATAAATTTAGGCTGGAAATTAGAGGAAGGTTTCTAACAATCAGAAGAGGGTTGTCATGGAACAGGAGTTGTGGGAGAAGCAATCAACCTAACTAATTTTAAGATGGCGCTTGTTAAGTTTATTAACTGAATTATATGACAGGGCTGCTTGCAATAGCAGGGAAATGGAATTGATGGAGGTCCCTTCCAGTCCTACCTTCCTTAATGCAAAAGAGCAGTAGGAGATTAGTATCACATAAAGGAGAAATCAGCCACTCTTCCGTCACAGCGCTGCAGAGATCACTCGTACACAGGCAATGGGATGGGGTGGGTGATCTAACAGGCTTTTTCTCTGTCTGCTTTCTGGGGAACATATTAATACATTCTGGGATGCAATCCAGGCCCATGAGAGGTCGTGTCACTGCTTGCCCTGCAACCTTAACTCCCTCAGAATGATTTGCTGTGTAGCTCCCAATTTAGGTCACTCCCAAACAGCTAATAGAATGCAGGTCACACCCTGCCTGTCTGAATGTAGCTACAGCCATGGTCCAGCAGCTCTGACCCCCAGCGGCTGATAGCAGCACTCCAGTCACACTCTGGTGAGGTCAACCTGCAAGTAGTAAGCAAGGCTGCTGGAAGCCAAATTCCCACTCCCGAATTTTCCCAAAAACGTGTATTCTGCACTGTCCTGCCCTCTCCTGGACACTTCAGAGATTATAGGTCCATTGCAACAATTTGTTACTTTCATTGGCGTTACCAAACAATTCAGTTTAAATACAACACTGGATTAGTTTTGCTTAAAACAAGTTTATTTAACTAGAGCGAGAGATTTTAAGTGAGTACAAATATAAGGCATTAAAGAGAAATAAAAATAAAAGGCTCTCCAGTAACTAAAACTTAACAAGCTAGACTTCGCTCAAGGTAAAATCTTTACCACATGTTTCCAGCAACAGCACTGACCAAATTCTCAGCTCTGAACCCTCCACAGGTCAAAGGTTGATTCCTTTGTCTTCTCAGGTGCAATAAAGAGAGGATTCCTGGGCTGTTTTTGCCCCTCACGTTTATAGTCCAGTCACCCTTTGAAATACATTTTTCTGACAGTTACTGTTAGGTGTGGTAGCCTAAAATTTAGATTTGTGTAAGTATTAAGGCCTGTGTATAGAATTTTGGGTCTACTTGCCTGCTTGAAAGCTGAGGTTTTTTGGGTTGCATGTGTAAACAAAGAACGGAACAAAGACACTATGTATTACTTTTGCCTACCCACAACCAGATGGGTTTTCTTTATACTATGAGACGAGATAAGGGATGTCGTTAAAATGTTTCGAGCTGTAATGAGGGTTTGGTATATGAATGTACAAATGAAGGATAGCTCTGACTCCTCTTCAAGAGAGAGGCCAGAGCAAGGTTAAGCAACCAGTTGGGAGGAACAAGTGGGGTAAAGGGAGGTGTGAGAAAGAAACTACAGGGCCGTAAAAGTGACCTAAATTGGGAGCTACACAGCAAATCATTCTGAGGTAGCTAAGGTTACAGGGCAAGCAGTGACACAAAAGTTACCATGGCCAAAATGTAACCTCGCTCCGTACACCTCCTACGGGATACAAAAGTGGTGGTACCAGAGCCTCCAGACTCAAGACACTCCAAAACGGAACAGGACCACAAATTGTAAGGGATAATACCAGAGGTGAGCACTGCAGGTATAATTAAGCCTAGTGTGATGGGGTGGACTTACCCCGCACTGAAGGAGTTAAGCTGATGCTATGGGCGGGGGAAAGTCCTGTCTCCCCCTCCCCCCCCAGACCCTGCTGGGCATGCTCCAACTGCTGCCCTAGCATAAAAAGTAGCCCATGAGCAGCCCAGCTCATTCTTGGCTGACCACCGAGGAGGGATGCAGGAGGCTCTGAGCCAGGAGCCCCTTCAGCCTGACAGTGGGAACCAAGAACCTGGGAGACCTTGCTGGAGATCAGCCACTCGGAGCCAGACACCTTCGCCAAGAGGCTCTACAACCCAAGGGCGACGCGGGCGGCAGCTAAGCAGAAAAGGGAACCCAGAGGCCCAAGGGATGACCCCATCAATGACTGGGTAGGAAGCAGACCAGGGGGCTAGCATGGTATAACTGAGGGTGGAGAGAGGCATCAGTCAGCATGTTTCGGGATGATCCCCGCTGACCCAGTGTCAGGCTACCCCAACACCAATAGGGCCCTGGGCTGGGGCTCAGAGGAACAAGGAGGGCCTGAGCCCCCCTACACTGGGCGTCACATCCCCAAGGACTGCCAGAGCACGCCGCCCCGACCTGAGGGTGACTAGTGACTCAGGCCACGCCACCCTGACCCAAAGGCAACTATTGACTTGGGCCGCTAGGTCGTGTTACCCGTCGCAGGAGCCAGCCAATATGCCTTACATCTGCAGGACGCAGGGCCGAGGAGACAGTCTTGTCAACTGCACTCGCGGGGGGTGCCCCATGCCCCTCATTAGCCCCTTCAACTTCCCCAACAGGGGTGATAGGGAGGGCTTTACCCCCCCCCCCCACCCAACACCTAGCAAGGAGGAGGATGGGGGGAGAGAGAGCTTTATGGCCATAGAGCGGGGAATGAAGCTCTATCTGCATATAAAGCTATGGTTATGGGAAAGAAAGTTTCACTAGTGTGAGGAGCTATGGTTTTATGGCTGCTTGGTTAGCCCCAATAAAGTCATTGCCTTGCCAGCACTTTGGACTCTGGCCTGCTGCTTTCTGTCTGGGAACGTGTCTGGGAACTGAGAGAAATGGGGCAGAGGAGCCTTAACAGTTACCCCCAGATAAAGTTCCTTCTTGCAGTGAGGATGGAGATACAGGATATGTATATACCAGAAACATAAGTCGCCCTATATTAATTACTGCGGTAGTTAATGTCCACACTACCCTCCTCACCAGGAGCACTTCCACTGACCTAAGAGGGGTTGTGTGGGGAGGTGAGAACCTGGACTCTCACCTCTGCTGGCAGCTCCCTGTCAGGAGCCTGGCTGCCTCCACTCCCCATTCCCCACCAGGAGTAAGGGAAGCTGACCGGGGCTTCTCCCCGTTCCAAGCTGGGGGAAGCCACCCAGGGCATCTTTCCCCAGGTCCCAGACAGGAGTGGGGGGAGAAACCACCCAGGGCTTTTCACCCTGGCTCCTGACCAAGAACAGGAGAAGCAGCTGCTCAAGGCTTCTTGCCCTCGGGGAGTAGGGTCCAGCGGCTCTGGCTTTTGGGATCCCCGTTCCCTGCCGGGAGCTGGGCAACTTTGTCAATTTCATGGTTCACTGGTCCAGCCACCTGGGTCCATTCTCCTCCAGCTCCCAGCCAGGAGTGCAGAGCAGCTAGGCTCCAACTGGCCAGATTTCTTGTCAATTTCACAACAGAAATTGACAAGACCGCAAACCCTGGATGTAAGAGATGTAGTGTCTACACAGACTGACATAATTAGATTGATATAAGCTGCCTTATGTCAACGTAACTGTGTAATGTAGACCAGCCTGTGGAATCCCGTGGTGGTGTTTATTAAAATACAGATCGGTCTGTTCCTGCCCCCCTGTTGCCAAAGAATTGCCACTTGACCAGTGATTGCCAATCAACCTGCCAAAACAGCAAAAGCTGGGAGTAAGAGCAATATGTTTACTTGTTCACTGCCTTTACATATTAGCTCTGATTTCTCTCTATTTAAAGCTGGGCGAGGAGGGGGCTTTGTATTTTCTAAAACAAATTTACTTTTTTTTTTCCACGTTGATTGTAAAGCCTCAATATCTCACTGTCTCTTTTTTAAGAGATGTAGGCACCTGTATCCGTACTCACCCATTTTTTTACTACTTTCAAATGTTAGTGTTTTTTAGAAATTTTAATTAAAAACATTGATTGAAAATGTTAAAAGAAAAATGTCTGATTATTAGTTATCAAAGAGCTGTAACCAAAAAATCAATAGCCAATTTAAATGTTTTGATATTTCCTATAAAAATTTTGGGGGAAGAAATTAAAAATACAGGACATTTTTCACAAAAAAATGGAGCTCTGAAAAATGATAGTATTTCCCCTGCTCTCCCAAAAAAAAGTTTAGAGAAAAGTTCAGTTTTCAGTGAAAAACCTTTGACTTCTTAAAAAAATTGATCAGCTCCAATTAGAAGCATGAATCATAACCCATTCGTACAGTCACAATAGTTGTGTACATATGAGAAAATTTAGAAACAAAGTAGTGAAGTCAGTAGCGCTTTGGGTGCTCAAGGCTTGGAGGCAGAAGATAACTGTGGAATAAATTCAGGGTCATTTGACCATCACATGTATACTGCATTTCTCAGTTTGTCTTATAAATTAGAGCAATGTTATGCATTGAATAAGTGATAAATCTATTTATTATTAAACAAAGTTTATGCATCTCAGAAGCTATTGGTAAAAATCTAAAAGTTCAGGACTCTACTGTGTCTTTGCCACAAGCCTCAAATAAGGGACAGTGGGTAGTTATGCTGCCCCAGGCCCAAACTAGGGACTTAGGGTCACAATCTAGTCCTTGATTACCAGTTTGCTTCAGGGAGAAGTTATTTCTGTCAGTCCTGTAACCAGTGCAGATTGCTTCCATAACAGCACAGCTATGCTAGCAGGTGAATAGCAACCTTATGGAAGCAACTGTCCCTCAAGCAGTACTGCCAGTAATATGGGAACCCCATGCATAGGAACAAAGGGGCAGGGTCTCAATTATGACCTCAGAGACTAAGTTCTTTGGATGCTTTCTGAACTTATTTGGACTGAAAACTCAGATGGCAAAGCTTTTTCTTTTTTAAATGACAGGCTTACTGGTGAAATGCCCAGTTATTTGCAGTTGGTTACACACTGATAACATTTATGTGCAAATAATTATTTCATGAAAAACTGCTGAGCTTCTCAACAAATTTGTAACATGTTGTTCAATCAGCTCCATGGTGGGTCAGACGGAGTAGGAAATAGTGCCTCCAATTCAGGTCCTGGCCAACTGGCAAAGGTTGTTACAATATTGTGCCAGTTCTTCAGCTGGTATAAGTCAACCTAGCTCCATTGACGTCAGTGACACAATGCTTATTTACACCAGCGGTGTGTCTGGCCCATTGTTTTTAATGAACCTTTTAATTAGCCTTTTTCAAATGTCCAAACAAGTTTTGGTTCAGTTTGCGTGGCAGCCACAAGCCTGCGTCAGTTTTTTACGGCTCCTGAACCAGTCTGCGCAGTCTGCTTTCCAGTCACTGGAGAAGGCCTGGGTACAGCCCAGCTGCTGCTGCCCTGCCTGCACACACACGTCCCTCCCTGAAAGTGAATGGGAGTGGAAGCCAGAGGTTGCTTTGGAGTCAGATCAGCTACAAAATCAGGGCCTTGAACAATGGAAGGTCACATGCCACCCCCACTCGCACACCTCTCTGAGACTGGATTTGTTTAAATACCAAGGTTCAAAAGTTACAGCTTTTAACTGTCCCCACAAAAGGTTTTGTAATATCATATTAATCTTTAAGATTTTGGAATATTAATAGGCAATGACAATCGTATGTAGTATACTTGGTAATAAGCTCCAATTCAGTAAGGTATTCAAGCGCATGTCTAACTTCTTAAGCACAAGCAGTGCCTTTGCAATCAATTATCCCTATCATAGAAGTTAGTGAGACTACTAATATGCTTAAGTACCTTGCTGTTTTCTCAACCTTACTCTGCACTAAAGATCTGATCTATATACTTACCCACAGCAATATTTTACTCATGCTAGTAAGCCCACTGATTTCAACTTAATTATTTATATTAATTTTCTTGTCTTAGGACCCAAACTCTAACTCCATCTCTTTGCTGCAACAAATGTGTCTTGTCTAGTCAAAGCCTATAAGTAGGAGTACACATCCCATTGAAAAATGAAGCCCAAATCCTAAGGCACTTAGGGCAAGATTTTCAAAGGTGCCTAAGTTACACAGGCAAAACTAAGGACATTTTAAAAGTTTACATCCCATCCCATCCCCATTCCCACCTCCTCTCCCTCCCCCTCCCCCCCCCCCAAAAAAAGAAGAAAGAAATAGAATTAAGTGATCTTAAATAATAAAACTTTACTAAGGAGAAAAATTTGATAAAGTGGACAACTTCCTAATCCAATTTCTTTTTACTGTACCTTGTTCCACAAAAGCAGCCAACCTTGGATGTCATTTTTTAAGCTAACCCTTTTTTCCCTGTGGCTAAAATTCTATCCAAGGCTCTCTTCTGCCTCTAAGGAGAAGTCTACTAATCAATCATTTCTGCTTTGGTTGATTATGAGTTAGCTCAATAAGTAAGTGCTATTGGTTTTAGCCTATTTTAATAGAAATTGTGGCCCACAACACTGGAACAACCCCCTACTCTTTGCAACATGGAGTGGATCGAACCTAAGAACTTTGCTGTTATGGAACAGGTAGGGGCAGTATCATGGAAGGTGCCATTTCCCACAAGCTAGGATCTCCCTTTCTCCATTTTAGAGACATTTCTTGGTGTACAGTGATCAAATCTGAAGGAATGGACAAATCATTATATATAATATAATATGCCACTCTAACTTTTCCTCTGGCATTCTCTATTCTCTTCTTGTTAGATCCTGAGTCCTACTCATGCCTATCCATGAATCAGGACTGCTAGATCTTTTCCCTGAGAGTTATGCCAGTTAACTATAACTAATTCTATGTGTCATTCATTTCAGAGTCTTATTTACTGTATGTCTTTAACACAAACCTCACTTTATAATGAGGATTACCAGCATAAAAATGCTGAATCATTAAACAGATGTTAGGGGAAAATACTGTACTATACATGTTAGAGAAATGAAGGCGAGTATTTCAAGCCTGTTAATTTCTGGACCCATCCCCCATTCTGGATCTTCATCACACAGTTTTAAGGCCAGGCGCTCAGAGTTAGATGTTGGCAATTTAAGAGCTAATCAGCAGGGTGGTGCTCAAGGAAGAAATTTCATACCTTACTTTGCATTTCTCTACACTGAATTTCATCTACCATCAAGTTGTCCAATAACCTATTTTTGTTTGATCCTTTTTGACTTCCTTAATCCTTGACAATTTTCACTACATACTAGAGAGACAATGTGGGTCATGTAATACCTTCAGGAAGAAGAGCACTGTGTGGCTCAAAAAGCTTGCCTCTTTCACCAACAGAAACTAGTCCAATAAAAGGTTTTACCTTGTCCTTCTACCATCCTGGGGCCGATAAGGCTACTACACTGCATTCACTACATACTTTCATAGTCATTTTGTCTGAGTGGCCACTGGATGTCACTGTTTCTCCTCTGAAATACAGCTGCAGGGGCACATTTATCTGGCTTCAAATAATGAAAGTTGGGGTGCTTATAGACAGGGCTGAATGAACCAATCAGCCCAGGCCTGGCACACAATTTTGACTGTCTCACCATAGAAAGAGCAGCCTTTATAATGACTGCAGTCATCCCTTTAGAAAGGCAGGTGGAGAAGCAGAAGCAATGTAGCCCTAGTAATCAGGAAGGCCCTGAGGAGCAGCATATGGTCAGCTGGCACACAGTTAGCAGCAGCTCTAACCATGCTGAACAATGCACAGGATAAACTGCCGCAGAATACTGCCCATGCATAGCAGAGAAGTTGTTTGCCAGCTTGCAGGGGCTGGGTGAGAGAAATGGGATGAAGAAGCAATTCTCATGAAGAAGAGAGGTGGGTGGATAGGAACTGCAGAATGGGCTGAGATGTGTCTCTGGAAAGGAAGTGTTGCAAAATGGTGGGAATGGTAGAACCCTAACGTTTCTGAGCTGCTATCAATGAACCTTGTTAGTAATGCCATGGAATTAGAGTTACAAATGCTGACGGATGGAAGCGGATTGAGGTGATCTAGCCTTGTGAAAGCCTGAGTTTTAAAAGGAAAGTACTGAATGTTCGATCTATACCATTTTCATTTTCCACATCCATCACAACTTTCATCTCTCACTCCATGACCACATGCACCTGCAAGAATAGTATCACTGGCCCAAGTGTCATTTATCACCAGTTTCACCTATAGTTTATTGGCAGGGTTGATAGCATCACCTATTATTAAGATTACCCACAACTTCCATTTATAAGACCCTGTTTGCAGTTGCTTATAACTTTAACTGTTTCAGCTAAAATTTCCGCACCATCTGCAAGTTTTTTGGAAAATTTCAGCCAAAATGGATCAGCTGTTTCCAAGAAAGAAGCAAAAGAAAAAATATGTGGTTTGTGCAGTTCTAATTTGGCCCCCTTGGAACAGTTTTCCACTGGAAAATGCTGATTCAACAGAATTGAGTCATTCTATAAGAATTCCATCAAAAGTTTGAAGGGAAACCAGGCATTTTTCCAGTGGACACCCGTCTCGCCTGCTTGCTCACTTCCCAGGGCTTCTAGGCCTCATGCCAGCCCACCTGGCTGGTTGTCAGGGAGCAAGAGCTCCCAGGCTCTACAGCTCCTTGGCAGCTCACCTGGAGGAGTGCCACAAAGATGGAGCCTCTAGTGCTTGTGAGGTCCCCAATTCCTCAGGGAATACAGCCTTGGTGTAAAGAAGCCCTGGCAATCCCCAGCCACCAGGACAGCCCACCTTGACCTTTTGGCACACAAGTGTAAATTCAGGTTACTCCAATTTATGCCAGGTGCCAGCCCAGCCCAACAATCAAGGGAACCTTTGTCCCTCACCTTTTGATCTTGCCTCAGAAGCAACTCAGCCAGACCAGGGAATCAAGGCCCATGTGCCCAAGGTTCTTAATTAAATTTCCCTTCCTTCCCTCCACCCTGCTTTTTCCCCTTTCTTGTGCATTCAGGATAATAAAATTTAAACAAATATAGTATACAATTAAAATACATAAACCCATTAAACAAGCAACACTTGTTACATTCCTGTATGGCCTGCTCCTGTTCTCACTGCAATCAATGGGAGATTAGTCAAATTTAAATGGGAGCAGGAGCAGAACCAGCACTTCTGGGGCTGGGGGTATCCTAGCACGACATCACCTAACACAACATCAGTGCAAATAATAAAAACAATAAACAGTAATCCTGATGAAGGTTAGAATCTGATACAAATGCAGTGAGAGAGGGCAATATTTTATTATGTAAGGTTTTTCTACATAAGTAATGAACTTATGGTAAATTATTGTGATTCAGAGAATAAGACATTGATGTCCCCGTTTTCCCTGAACAGGAGAACAGAGACTAGAATACAGAAGTGAGGGAAACAATTTTAAGGGCTAAATGCTTTTCTTAGTTAAATTGGTATCAGCTTGGAGTAATTGTGTTGAAACCACCCAAGTTTCTCAGAGCGGATGCCCCTGTAACTGAGAGCAGGATTTGGCCCTGTAAATAAACTCACAGTTCCACATCTCATCAAGTGTAGTGTGCTATCTGCAAAGCCATTTTATTCATCTCATCTGGCATCCTGAAATGCCCATCCTGCTCCAAATGAAGTCTAAGGCCAAATTCATATCCTTCCTGGTGTTGGGTCTTATTGGTACCTTATATAAGAGCAACAGGATGTAAACATCAAGCTAAAATTAATCCCTAAATCTAGCTTTTCTTAGGGTTTCCTGCAGACCATCCTGATCTTTGTCCACCTCTCTTATATGCTAGTGGTTTACAAACTGCACCTGCCACAGAGAGTCAGCAGGATTTGATATACAGCTCTAGTCAAAGTTATAACTCTGGCTAACAGTGTGGGTCAACATAAGAGCATTCCGTCTCTATGCAAGGTCATAAATCCTCCCAGCCTGTTAGAGACATTTAGAATTTAGGGCCAAATGCTGCCCTTGCTTATAGCTACGCAACCCCAGTAAACTTGGTGGTGTAACCAGAATTTGGCATTGCAAATAGGATTTACAATTAATTATTTCCAGTCCCTGCTCTTTTTTCCCCACTGCATCAGGTGCTGTGGTGACATACAATATTTTTTTTTTATTACTGAGGCCAACATTTTCAAACACCTGAATAATAGCAACCTGATTTTATGAGGTGCTGAGCACCCACAGTTCCTGAAGTCAAGGTAAAGCTAAGTGTGAAAATGTTGTCTTGAATTTTTACGTGATGCCCCACCTAAAGATTTAGGATGATAAAAACTAAAGCAATTAACTGTTGGCATGCACTGCACCATCATTGCTTACATATATAAAACGCACATGCATGACATCTCTATTATACAGTGACTAAAGCATGGTATAAAGTGCTGCCTATGTTAAAGTGAGGCTTATAGCCTACTGAGGTCCAACTAGGTGAGTACTCAGAAAAGTTCAAATTCCATTTGTCATATATTCACCCACATGGGTGTTGCTGCCTCAAGAAGCTGGTACATCAAGGAAAACATACCACAACTACTGTCCCATGTGGCAGGTTGATGTGGCAGTGTTTCAGAGGAGAAGCATAACTTCCAAGAGCAAAGACAGAAATGGATAACAGTAGTGTGAAAGGGTTACGATTTGGATAAAGAGGAAACTTTAATAAGCCCTGGCTTGGGGATACATCTGAAAGAAACGTATTAGCTTCTCTTTGCAATTAGATTCCCATGACTCCAGTATGTTTGTGTCAGAGGCTGTCTTTGAAGTCAGATTCCTACCATGCTATTGATTAAGATATATTTGTTTTGCAGGGTCTCTAATATGAAACACCTCTATAAATATGGCATTACAGGGCATCTTTAAACAGATTGCTGATTGTTTTTCTTGGCTTAGATTTGCCTGGATTTAAATGCAGAGAAGGAGAGTATGGTTGTGTTCAGCATTTCATAGGCCACAAAGCTGGCTAATCAGGTTCTGACAGTTGTCATCCACATGTGGTACCTGATATGCCTATGGTCATGTGGTTTTATGAGGTTTGTAGCATTTTCTGTACAGATACCACTGAAAAGTCATACCATGCTCAGATGTGGCAACTCTTCCCTGAGGGTTATTGTTTACATGTTAGAAAAATTCTTTCGAAATACCCTCAACTCCACCCCCCTCCCTCCAATAATATTTAAGTGTTGCAATACCCAAGTATTTACTAGTTCTTTTTCTACACTGACTTCGCAGAAACCAAACTAAACAATGTGACAACACAGTTTATTAAAGTCTGCCTTTTTTTTTTTTTTTTTTTTAAAACCAAAAACATTTGGAAGCAAGGACATAATCAAGAAAGGGTAGGAGCACTCGCTTTTCAGTAACATCTGTATGGGATTTAAAAATGTTAGGGCTCCCTAACTATATAGTTGCCACTCCTTATTAGCAGTGACAAAATAATTTGTAATGACTACAGTAATTTATTTGATGCATGTCACCTCTTTTTCTGTTCACAAATTGTCCAGGAACAGATTGTGATCTTCTCCAATGTCATGGTTTGAAATGATTTGTCACATAATTTCTGCAAATACTTGTCTGTCTTTAGATTGTTAGCAGGCAGCTGTATTTGCAATTCAAGCTACACACCCATAGGTCACATGGTATGTTTTCATTCCCTGAACTGGACTGGACTAACTCAGATTCAAGTTTCTGGGGTGAATAATTGCAAATACGAATTTGAAATTTATATTCTGTGAATACTCTGCAATTGTGACTTAAGACTGTCTGTTTCAATATTTGAAAAATACATTAATGGAAATCAAATATAAAGGTACACTGAAGAAGTCAGAGAGTCTTTTTCCCCTTCTGGTGTCCACACCATATAGAAGGTTTTTGAGTCTGCCTCACTGGAAGCAGGAGAAGTTGGGCCCAGATTTTTAAAGGCCATTAGGCCTCTAAAGATATGCACAGGTGTCCATGGGAGTTGAACACTTAGGGGCTTTTGAAAATCCCAGTATGTGCCTATCTATAACTTTAGGGGCCTAAAGACCTTTACAAATCTGGCCCTTAGTCCTTTAGCTGAAATGATAAAACTTTTAGCAATGAAAGTTCCCAAGCAGGCTCAGTGGCAAAAAAAACCACCAAATAGTCACGAACACAGTTAAAGCAAATTATCTGAAAAATTTAAACAAATTTATGGATTTTTTTCAACTATTTATCTTGCTCTACAAAATGATCAGCACAACAACCCTGTTTTAGTATGACCAACCCGCTGTTTCCTAGACAGCTGTAGAATATTTTAGGAAACGAAGCAGTAAAATGGGCAGCAACAATGAGGCTACTTGATCTCCTGTCTCTGAACCACCCAGATACAATTGCAACATTTGGTTTCCCCGTATCCTGCTTTCAGTAGTTCATAACGATTTGGGATAATGAGCTGTGCCAGTACTATTTCATATCTCTCTCTCTCTCACACACACACACACACACACACACACACACACAAAGTCAGGCACTCAAGAAATGCCAAAATTAAGGATGCCAGTGCAACCTTATTTTGGCCCTCTTGCGCATATACCTTATGAGACAGTGTTTAATCAGATGATTGATACTATTTTTTCAACAGGACCCTTGCCTCATTCAGTGCACAGAATGGACAGTGCTCACTTAATGAGCAGCAATTCAGTATTTTGTTTGAACAACAAATGTGCGGCCCCAGGCCTTTTTAACTGCATACTATTCAAATCCTGCTCATAAGAAAGAATTATTAATATCATGGCCTTTTCTATGTCACTCAGCACGACAGCATCCAAAAGCTTCACAAATATTAATGAATTTATTTTCACAAAAACCCTGTGAGAAGGGGAAGTGTATTATCTACATTTTACAGACTGGGAGCTAAGAGGCAAAGATATCCACTGATTTGGCTGCTTAATTTGAAATGTGTAGGACCTGATTTAGCATTACATAGCACTTTATATGTTCAAAGCAAAGCTCCCACTGACTTCAGTTGCATCTGTGAGTACTCAGCCCTTCAGCAAATGAGACTGAATGTGTCTCGTGTTGGGCACCCAGAAAATGATGAACATGCAATTAGTGAACCTCCCGCACGGTGAAAAGTTTGGTTTAAGTGACTAGCCCAGCATTACACAGGAACTCTGTGGCAGAGGTGGGGTGGAATCCAATTCTCCATGGCAACATTCAGCTGCCTCAGCCATGAGACCATCTTTTCTCTTCCTGAAAGCCTCTGCCTCATTCACTACATGCCTTCCAACTTCTGCCACAAATGTGACAGGGATCCTATAGACAACAGTCTCTTTCACTGTGCAATCCTGATTCATCCCCAGAGCAAGCCCATCATGTGCACTGAATGAGGCAGGGGTCCTGTGGTAAAAAATAATATGTCATCATGAAATTAAAGACTGTATTACAATGCTTGCACACAGCAGGGCCAAATGAAAGTTACACAGGCAATCTTAATTCTAGCATTTCTTAACTTCTGCGTGCTTGCATCAGTGCCCCTCAGTCCACTTCTGTGGCTCCCAGCCCCAGCCCCCTTGCTCAGCCAATTGCAGTCTCCCTCCTAGCTCCAGTTCTCTTTTCCCCAGCTTCCATTCCAGTTTCCACCACCACCCACCCCAGGTTCCTTGTCCCAACCCCCACCCCCCCCCCCCCCCCCCCCCCCCCCCCCCCCCCCCCCCCCCCCCCTTGTACCCCTTGTAGCCGATTCCACGCTTGCTGAACCAGGCAGCTTCCTCTTCCATATTGCCTGGCCCAACAGGGGATCATTGAGAGCACAGGAGATCATCTCCCTGCTGTCAGTTCTGATGCCCAAAGCCTGCAGCAGCTCAGAACTATAATTGCAAAGAAAGTCCTGCTCAGCCCTCGATGGGGAGAATGCCCAGTGCACATGGAATCTTCAGGGAAATTAGTTGCTAACATCTAAGCCTGCACTGAGCATTTGCAAACTGACTTCTCTGAAAAGCTTATCACTTGACCAGATTTGGGCAGATTTTCACGCAGACAACATAAGGCCGTGTGTCAAATTGCAAGTCCCTGACTCAAAGCATAGGGGCACTACAGACTTTCAAGAAAAATGTCACCAGAATCTTTTGATGTTGGCAAAACGTATTTTTCCTTAGCGTCATTCTGAAAAATGGCTGAACCATTTTGGATTAAATTTGTCAGACAAATGTAGCCTCAGGCAGATACCCAGCAAGGAATATTTCAGAAACAGTTAACGTTTGGCAAAGCTAAAAGCTGCTGAAAATCTGGTATTATAATAGGAAGTGTTGGGCAACCTCACTAACAGGTGAGGCTTACAGGCCCTGCCTGTAATGAGCCTAGATTTTTTTTTCACTCCACTTCCTGGTTTATTTAATTGAGACATTTCAAGGTAAGGCCAAAGGTGAAGGCAACATCAGGCTATATGACAAAACACCAAGCCTAGCCAGTCTGATAACGGGTTTATTTTCTGCTAAGAATCTTGTTGATCTTAATTATCTTGTCTGATAATCCTTTGGAAATAGTAATCTTTAAGTCCGTTAAATATTAAAAGATCACCTACTGGAACACTTGTATCAATGAAATGGTGACACAGCATTCAGATGTGCTTCTGATAAGGATATGTAAATTTTTGTCAGTGTGTTTATCAACTAAGTGATTGTTCATATAGAGATAGTTCACATAGAGAGCAAGATCCTCTGATGTCATCTGAAACAAAAACACTAGTAACAGAAACATGGAGAGGGAGATGAAGAATAGATATGGTAGATTGAGCACCTTGCCAGAAATGTGAAAGGCAAACAGACCCAATTCTCCTGTCACATACGCTTTCTGCACATCAGAATAGCTCATTTAATTGCAGTGGAGTTATCCTGATTTAAATGAGATCAGAATCAGGCCCAATTTATTTCTTTATGTAGGTAACAAGGTATACCAATTTTAAAGAGACACTGTCAACTTGAAATCTATCACTTTTTCAAAATTATTTAAAATTAGGTTTGAGGACCCCAACTGCTTCTGAGTTCCCCTTAACAATTTTTGCAGTTTTACAATCAGTTTTATTTTCAGGGGTGGGGGGAGGGGATTTCCTCCCGTTATGCAAAAGACCCTCAAAAAGGGTACTTGACTAACAGACTATCCAAGGAAACCAGTCAAACTGAGTATAATCTAGGTGTTACACACAGTAAACAAATTGGAAACAAAAATGAAGACCTAGACCCTGTCTACACTTACCTCCGAGATTCGGCGGCAGTCAACGGGAGTTACGCAAGCTATGCGAAAAACCTGTGTAACTCCCATCAACTTCTCTGCTCCTCTTCAGCACGCCGTCTTCACTGCACTGGGCCGATGGGAACAGATGCAGCGCTATGCCACTTGTGAAGGTGGTCTCAGTATGTCGATTTCTGGATCGACTGAGCGGGTCTTCAGTGACTGCTCAGTCGATCTAGAGAAATCGATCTGACAGCGGCGACTTTGCCATTGTCAGTGTAGTCATAGCCCTAATCTCGTCCAGTTGAAGTAATTGTAGCTGTTACTTATAATAAACGGTAAGAAAAATGTTTTCAGACAGAAGTGTGACTTCTAAATTGAAAGGACCCCTTAAAATTATCATGTTTTTAAAATGATAATCTGTTCCAAAAAAACAAACAAACCACAGGAGGCTGCAGTCTCCTGTGTGTTATACCAGTGCAAAACCAAAAACTTCAGTGGGGTTGCACCAGGGCAACTTAGAGAAGAATTTAACTCTGGGCCTTCTGACTAGGCACTGATGTTCCCAATACTAACTAACACTCAAAGGATAGGAATGTACACTGAGGTTCTGAGGAATGTACACTGAGGTGCTGGTAGAGGGTTTGCTTTTCCCTGCAATTTAGGATTTTATTTGCAATTACAAATCACAACACTTTTCGTACTAGACTTTCATGATTCTATCTTTCCACCATCCCATCTAGCAACAGGATAAAGAAGAGAACCAGATACCAGCGTGGCATAAAGGATGCTGCTCTTTTTCAGGCCCCGATAGTGTTTCAAGAGTGTTCTGGAAGCAGCTTGTGCCCACATCATGCACTGTTTATTATCCACACTTTGAGTGAATGACTTAGTATCTTGTTTTTGTCTTTATGTGGTATTTTAAGTGAACAGGGGTTTCCATTATCCCTGTTTCTCAGCATGTATGAGTTTGGTACAGCCTGTCCTGTTTGTGTAGTATTAGAGAAACCTGGGTGGTTTAAAGAGAGATTTTGGCAGTGAGGGAAAAAGAAATGTATCAGAGTTAAACATAAATCTATTTAACATCTTGTACTTTTCCAAGCTTACCTTGTCACTTGTTATAATCATTAAAAATATATGGCTCATACAGAAATTTTTGGCACAATTGCATAAGGGGCTTTAATTTAGCCTTTAGTTTGCAAATTAAGGGTAGACTATTTTCAGGGGCAAATGAGGGTTTTAAGCTGTCTACCTTATTTCTGGGTATAATCAAGGAGACCTCTACATGTCCTCATTTACAACTGCAAATAATTATATCATGCAAAATTGTGCCTGTAATAACTGGAGAGTACAAATATTGCAGTAGCAAAAGGGAGATTATAACTAACAACAACAAAGGCCTACAGGAACTATTCCTCCTACTACTTCAAATTTCAGTGCAGTCATCACAAAAATGTCCATGAAAACTATTGCCATTAACAAGGCATAATAGGAGTTCCATGGTTGTAATTTGCTACCCATTTTAAGGTTTGTTCTGACCAACTTAGTGGGGGAAAACAAAATCATGCCTGCCTGAAATTTCTCCTATGTGATCTTTAGCCAAAAGAGATTTTGTTTGTAAAAGAAAAGTTTCAGGTTAATTGGAAGAGGCATTTTTGACCTATAGGACTTTGACAGACAAATCAGAGTTTGGTTACATAGCTTCAGTTCAGAGTGGTGGTGTAGAAGAAGTAGATAAACTAACCTAAACTCCATATTCTCCAAAGGAGAAGTGGGAAAACTCTGTTTACCCACATTTATCCTTAAGTACATTCCTGGTTCAAAACGTTTAGAATCCCACAGACAGCCAAACAGTGCTTGTAAATTCCATAGGTCACATAGCTTGGTGCTAAGATTTGTAAAGTTAGGACTCTAAAATTAGGTTCTTAATAGGTTCCATATTTTAGGTACCTGACGAAGTATCTTGTTTTTTCAAAAGTGCTGAGCAATTAGCAGTTCCTGTTGGCCTTCACTGGTTCTGGGAATTGTGCACAAGCCGGCTCAACAAAATTCCAAATTATGCTGGTTTTGCCAGCATTGCAAGCCACTACTTCTGGATCCATCGGTCTATTTCAAGAAATATATAAGCTATGCCAGAAACACTGGCAAATTTCCATATACCCAGACCCAGAAGTCCCAAGAAGACCCACTGATAACACAGAGTACAGATGATAATGTATATGTCAAAGTCAAGGGAAAAATTGTTTAGATATTAGAGAGCCTGTAGAGGAGAATTTGAACTTTCTGCCTAAGGTGACACATCACTAACTATAATATGAAACAAACCTATTCATATGGTTTAATCAAAGAAATACTTCAGATATCCAGCCATCATTATAATTTATGTTAACATCTGAATAAAAATAAAAGCTTTTTGAAAATAGGAAATTCAAATGACCAAATCCACCTTGTTAATAAAGACTTGTGGTTATAAATATAAACAATAATAAAGGAGAACTTCATTAGAATATTGTAGTTTGAAAAACTAAATATAGGGGAAAAAAATCAAGAAATTCAAAATTAAGGTTCCACAGACAACCTTTATGTTGTCAAACACCTTTGGTATCCTTGACCTATCTACACATGCATTCCTATCTCAGATCACACTTCTACAATTCCTAGTATGAGCCATATGAGGGCTACATATTTAGGTAGACTATATCTCACAAAGGGAAAACAGGACACCGAGTGAGACTAGCCCAAATCCTTCCCTCACCAGAGCCCGCCTTCCCTATGTGGGGCTGGCCTGAGCCACTCACCCAAGCCCTGCCGCCCCCTTCCCACACACGGCTGCCGTCGCTGCTTGTCCAAGCACTGCCTGCTCTCTTGCATGGGGGGATCATGCTCACTTGAGCCCTGCCTGACCCCCATGTGAGGCTGGGGCTGGCATCACTGCTTGCCCAAGCCCTGCCTGTCCCCCTCCCAAGCCCTGCCTGTCCCCATGCACAGGGATGGTAGTATCATCATTTGCCCATTCCTCTGCACCCCATTTCTTTGACAAAAGTGGGTATTTGTCCTGTTTGGCAAATGCCCACTTTTGCCAAAAAAAAAAAATCAGGATGGCTGGGATGGGGCTTATAAATGGGACGTATGGTCACCCTATGTAACATATGAGAAAGCCACCCAAGCACAGACCCACCTCCAATTCAGCCTCCTTTTGGACCTGCAATACCAAGATCTCTTTTGCTGGGGTCCAATTCTGAGAGGTGCTGAGTGCTCTCCGCTTCCATTGACATCAAAGACTGCACTCTTTGCTTTCCACATACAAATGAAAAACTTGTCTGTCCCCCAACACTTTCACTTCTCTCTCTCACCTTTACATACCACTCACAAACAACACCTTCCTGCATACACCATTACAATATATGCCATGACCCCCATCGGATCTATTCACCCTCTCCGCTGACCTCATTTGCCATTTTCATGTGGATCTGAAACCCTACCACCCACAGTCACCCAAAGAGCCATACCCTAATCCAAACCTGTTAGAATTTGGGGAAGAAGGGTCAAATTCCAGACCCAGGTTCAAATATACCCTTCAGTTTTCGTTCTGGATTGGATCCAAAACTGGAAGAGGTGTATTTTGCACATCTAGATTAGCTAGATTAACGGCAAAAAAAAAATGCACAAGAGCAGCTATTCCTACAAGATTTCAATGCAAAGTGGTAGAAAAAAAATTTCACAAGATCCACCTTTGGTCCAAAATCTCATGAGTTTACAATGCAGTTAGTCCTGTTTCAGCCTTTAACCCAGATACCAAACCCCAACCTCAACCTGTTTGGAATCAGAAGCAGAAAATGCTTTCTTCACCCAATTCTAATTATAGCCTGGTTCCAGGCACACTTGAGCTTCGTTCTAGCCTAGAGTTAACTTCTGAAACACTGCTCATTGTACAGAAGCCAGCTTGTTACTTATCCAAGCTATAGATCATAACTGAGGCATGTCTGTCTTTGGAGAAGGAGAGGAGACTTCACCCAGATGCAGATGCTGTCAGTAAGGCTAAGGATCTTAAACTACCAAGGCCTAATGATAGCTGTAAGGTATGTATGTGAGCACCAGAAAGGTTCTGAATAAGACGTAATAAGGACTAATAAGAGCTTCTGATGGGTTCTAATTAAATCAGAAGCTTTCATAAAACTGTCAATTATATGAGCCAAATACAAAAAAAAAAAAGTCACATTTACTTCCTAATATACTTTTTTTTCCAGGGCCATACTTATATTCTCTGTTACAGAAATGGACTTTTATATCATTAGGGCCAGACAGCGCTTAAGGCTTGATTCTCCTCTAACTCCAAGCACAGCTCAGGCAGGGTGGAGAGGAGGAGCTGCTGACCACTGGCTCTGGCTGCCTGGTTCAGGACCACCTGGCTCTAGAGCAAATAAGCCCTAACTTATATCACTGTCATAAGATCCTTTGGACCTTACGTTAGTGTTGGGTCTGACATAGAGCTCCACTACACAACACTCTCTCTCCATTCCCTCTCCCGCCCCAACACACCCCCTTCCTCCTCTTACACTGAGCATAGGGGGGCAGCTGATGCAGGAGGCAGCAGAATTGCAATCAACAGCTTTACAGCAACAGAGCGTACTCTTCAGAGGGACAATTCTTCATTGGCCTTCTCCAGCCACTCCAAAACCATTTTGCACCACGCATGCAAAGCGCAGAGGCTTTAGCAGACCAGAAAGCCTGTCTGTCTCAGCCACAGTTCCCTTATTTGGGAGCTGCTGCTGGTACACACCCACTTCCTCTCCAGTCGTGGTAGCACAAGCCATAACTTAAAGTTCTTACAACCTTTCCCTTATTTTACATTAGTGGATTTAAATGAAATCTAAAACAGGAGGCAGGGGGATGAGATGAGCAAGGAGCTGTTTTCAGGATTTACCCAACAGGCACTACTTTAAAAAAAGATCTTTTTGTTTATATTGTAACAAACATGAGACAGTACTCCATCCATTGTTACAGTTGCTCTGGGTAGCATCAGTTTGTCATCACCATAATGATCATCTAGCTGCAAATATATTGTCATATAATTTATTTTGTGATTATGGATCTGCCCCCCACAAAGCAGGCAGAGACACAGTCACTAAACAGCTGCTCAGCATGGCGCCATGTGTCCCAACAGCTGAAGGCAGTGCCTGGCTGTCGTCGTAGGGGACCTGCGCAATTCGGCGATTATAGAGACCATGGTCTCGAATCAATGCTGTGGGAGGAAAGCCCTGGCTTGAACAGCATCCAGGGTGGCCCCGATGAAGTCTATGCATTGTACAGGTGTTAGGGTGGACTTCTGCTTGTTTATGAGCAGCCCCAGTCTGGTGCATGTTGTGCAAGTCAGTGTCAGGCTGTTCTGAACGTGATCCCTGGATCTGCCCCAGATTAACCAGTCATACAGGTAGGGGAAGATCTGAACCCCTTTTGCGGCGCAGGTGGGCAGCCACCACCGCCATGCATTTTGTGAAGACCCTGGGCGCTGAAGAAAGGCCAAAGGGCAGGGCCAAAAACTGGTAGTGGCCACCAGCTACCTGAAAGCGCAGAAACCTTCTGTGTCCCGGGAGGATAGAAATATGGAAATAGGCGTCCCTGAGGTCGAGGGCGGCATACCAATCCCCTGGATCTACAGCGGGAATGATGGAGGCTAGGGAGACCATGCGGAACTTGAGGCGCCTGATAAACTTGTTTAGACACCAAAGGTCCAGAATAGGCCAGAATAAGCTTCCCTTTGCTTTGGGGATAAGGAAGTACCGGGAATAAAAACCCCTACCCCTTTCCTGGGAAGGAACCTCTTCCACCGCCCTGAGGAGGAAGAGAGTGTGTACCTCCTGGATGAGGAGCAGCTCGTGAGAGGGGTCCCTGAAGAGGGACGGGGTAGGGGGAGAGTCCGGTGGGAAGGCAGAGAGTTGCAGGGCGTAACCTCTCTGCACTACACTCAGTACCCAGAGGTCTGAGGTTATGCTCTGCCACTCTGGGAGAAACGGCCACAGTCTGTTCATGAAAGACCGGGTGAGATCCAGGGGCATGGGGGGGTGCCAACCTTGGGCGCACCATCAAAATGGCCACTTCGCGCCTTTCTGCAGCCCTTGTTGGGGGCCCCCGGCAGGGCCTTGGCGGTCTCGACGGTTTGATTGTTGGAACCGGTCTCGACCCTTCCTTGTCTGAGCGGGTTAGACTGAGGATCTAGACTGGTGCTGAAAGGTTTGAGTCCTCTCGGCCACCAGGATCCACGCCGGACTGCGCACCGGAGATCGGGAGCGACGTTCGTGCCTTGGTACTGAAGGTCCTGGCACCTGGATCGGTGATGGTGACCGGTGCCGGGTGTCCCTTGGGGAATGGGACCGCCTAGGCGAGCGGGATCGGCGCCGGGTGTCCCTAGGCAAGCGGGAGTAGTTCGGCAAGTGGAATTGGTGCCGGGTGACCTTCGGAGAGTGGGACTGCCTAAGCAAGGGGGATCTGTGCCGGGAGCGGGACTGGTGCTGGGAGTGGTTGCTCGGTGACCACACGGAGCTGCGCACCGGGGTAGTGGGGTGCCTGGTCTCTCCAGTCTTTGCCGGTGCGATGGTTCGGGCGGGAGAGCGGTGCCGGGATTCGGAGGACCAGTCACCGCAAGAGGCGAAACTGTGACGACTCCACCTGGAACTTTGCGACTGCCCCCAGTGCCGCGGTGTCGAGGCGCTCAACAAGTCTTGGTCGGTGCTGGGAGGGGAGCTCTCGCTGTCCCTCCTTGACGACCGTCTGGGGGGAGACCTCGAGTCCCGTGTCCTCCACCCACCAGGGTAACCCAGAACAGGTTTACCCCGAGACGCCAGTACCGGAACCCTCGGCCGAGGGGGGGATGGAGGCATGGGCATGTCCATGAGGGCGCATGTCACCGCAAATGCCTCCGGCACGGAGATCCTGGTGCCGGAGTGATCTCGACGGCACGTGACTGGGGCATCTCGTAAGTCACCCTTGGGCCTTGGGCCGCTTCTTCCTCTTTGGTACCATTTTTTGAGACGGTACCGGACCCGGTGGAGCGCTCTGCACCGATGAGACGCTCGATGCCGCCGGAGACCTGGAGGGTTCGGAGTCTGGTCGGAGTGCTGACTCCATTAACATTGCCTTCAGGCGAGCATCCTGCTCCTTTTGCATCCGGGGTTTGAAGGCTTTACAGATCCTACATTTTTCTTTACAATGCTGCTCCCCGAGACATTGGAGGCATCGGTCATGCGGATCACTAACCGAGAAGGCCTTTGCACAGGTCACACAGGCTTTAAAACCCGTCGAGCCCGGCATGACTCAGTCCAAGCCCCTAAAGGCTAACTATCTTCTACTTAACACTAATCACTTACTTAACACTATATAAACTACTTAACACTTATCTAAACTATGGTAAAAACAATAACTATAGAAAAACGGGGATTGCTACTTGCTCAGCAAAGCAAGGGGCAAGCGTTCCAGCTACCGTCACGGGTGGAAAGAAGGAACTGGGGGCCCGCAGGGTCGGCAGCGCCCTATATACCACGGCATGAGCACGGCACTCCAGGGGGCGCCGGAGCCGGCCTGCGGGAGTTGCTAGGGCAAAAAAGGTTCCGGAGACTAGTGCACAGGGCGCGCACTCACCTATTTTGGAACGCATATGAGCAATCACTCGAAGAGAGAACTACTTCTGTTTAAAATAACGTGAGTAGCAATCCACTAAACTAACCTCTTACAAGCATATTAAGTAGCAATGGAGTGTGCTGGCCCATGGACCTATAACATCCACAGGAATGACCCAGCGTTCCAATGGAATGCCGACAACAGAATATCATCACATTCTGCTGCAGCAGGTTAAAACTACTATTCTAGCTCTTCTGATGCTTGTGCACCTTCCATACGGTGCTTCAATATCAATAACCCAACAAAGGACAAAGCTAGCACTGGGGATCCCTCCTCAAAGCTACACCATGTTAGAATGAATATTCAAATAGCAGCTGAATTGCTGCCATCACATCCGCTCACAAAATGTGGTTGTGGGTAAGCTGAGATTTTCTGCAAGCTTTCCCCTTTTCCATCACTGGTGGAGTGAAGCTCATTTTCAATTCCCTACTTTGGAAAAGAAACAGAAGTGTGATGTCGGGAAACGTGGTAAAGTAAAACAAACACACAGATGCTTAGAAGTAACAGATACAATTAAAGAGGAAAAGAAACTTTAATCCATTTCTATGAAACTAGGTTATATTTTGTTCTTTACAACATTTTATAGTTTAACTTTTAAAAAAAAAATTAAAACAGAGACAAAGCTAAATACTTCTGATGAAATCAAACCTTTTGGGGGTTGGGCTTTTTTTGGGAGTGGGGAGGTGTTGTTCTCTCTCTCTTTCCATATATTTATTTGGTTCCTGAACCAAAGTGGGCTGGATAAGTTCAACCTCAGTTCACAGAAGAGAACATTCTGTACTCTGCACAACAGGCAGGACTGCTGTAAAACAAGATCAACAACATGATCTCAGCAGCAGCACTACAATAGAGACACTTTCAATACTTGAACTGTCCAAGGATCCATTTACATACAAAAAAAAATCTCACACAAGGATATGTGATCAAGGTCAGTGAATTAACTTCTGCCCTACAACTGAATTGTTACATTTTTTCCCCCCACAGGGAATTTGGGAAGATTTTTCCCCCCTGAGTTTAATTATGGCTAAAGTATTTCCAAGGAAACAACCCCTTCTCCTCACCACCACCCTGAAATTCCCTCACATGTGCACGGCTCATGGTTTGATTAAAGTAGTTCAATATCTTCTGCCAATGGCATCTGAATGCTAGGTTTTTCAGCCAGATACTTTCCTGATATAATCCCAGCAATTTCCGCAGGACTGCACAGGGTAAATCTGCACAGATTCCACCCAGCATGTGCTTTATATTGAAGCCAAAGTGTTGGCACTTTAATGGGGAAAGGGCTCCATTTGTTTTTCTTTGTAAGCTTCCTCTAGGCAATAAACAGTATAACCTTATCTCAACCTGTTTACTGTTTAAGACAGTCAGTAATAAAAATACTCACAAATTTGACAAGCTTTGCTAAGAGGCTACTGAAACAGAGAAGGAATAAAGGGAAGCATAGATTTGAGGGGATGTTTTTGTCTGTGTACTAAGATCTGCCACTGTCCTGTATCTGTAAATCAATGATTCATTATTTCAGAAGTCACTGGGTCTAGCTGCATTTAGAAATATGCAAATTTGATATATATGATCATCTGATCCATCTTTTCCTCTTTCTGATCTAATGTAAAGAGGCAGGGGAGAGTTTAAAGTCCACAAACATTCCACATTGATAAGAACCTTAAGATATTCCTGTGTAGTAACAAAATCTCAACATTTGACACGGTGTGATTAAAGCAGTCACTGTGGATTCCCACTGCCAAAGCTGTAAACAAAATCACTCTAGTGGTAAAGAGATGGCTGTTCGAGTAAGAGGTGGGACGCAAAGGTCCTGCAGTGGCAGTTCCAAAGAAAAAAAAGTATGGCAGAGACAGTAACTGAAGTTATCTGATAAGGGAACACCTTTGAGCACGGAGCTGTTGTCTGTGCAGGGCATGAATCCAGGGCTTACTCTTGTGGTTTATGATGTCATCAGAATCCATCCAGGCAATTACAGCCCCATCACTCATCATCAGGGTTAGGTCAGACAATGTTGCCAAGCCTCTGGGTGATGCAGGGACCAGGTCACAGTTATCCCCAGCAGGTGCAGGTTGAAAGGCTTACGTGATGTTTATTGTTTATATGCCAATGCTTTCCTGGGGAGCATGACTTCTTTCATTCCAATTAAAAGTTGTCAGGCAATAAATTGAACCGTGTGGGGCATCAGGATGTCTCCATCTTTATCCCCATCATGGTTGAGGTATATTGCAAGTTTCCCCTTCCTCTTGTTTAATAGGAAATCATTACTCCCCTAACACACACCCTTGTTCTGGACACATTATTTCTTCTACCTACTGTCAATGGGACTGAACCCCCTATCAGTTTGGCATAGTAGTTGGAAAGAAAAATCATGCAATGAATCATGGGCCTCAGAGCCAATGAGTCCAACTGAATAGCTTAACAGATGGCCCTCTGACTTAACTGAACTGGCCCTGACCAGTTACCTGTTTGTTCTCTGTGTTAATTATTGTGCTATTTTTACAGCTATAGTGCTATAAGCTGAAAACAAGCTGAATTGCCACAGGATAAGATAGGAGGAACATCAGGAGCACTGAAAGTTTGCTATAGCATGATACAAAGCCCTTGGTGCAAATTCCTGCCATTTCCATGTGTTCATCACATGCTGCACCTGACATCACTGTCCACTTGAAATTGTCACCATCTTTTCTCTGATTGTCATCCAACTCTATCACTTTATGCAAATCTACTCAGCCACTTTCCTTTCCTCATATGAATGGATTAAAGTTCATATACATGTTGCCAATGCACTAGTATCTAATTATTCATAATTAATCTCTGGGTGTAACCATGTTTTTATTTGAGCTTCAAAGGCATGAACTACACAAGATTTTTTCCTTCATCTTTATTGTACACTGATTATATGCTGCCCCACTTCTACAGACACTTGTGAAATAGAGGGTTTTCTTAACATTTACATGTTGGCAAAAAACCCCACATTGAATACATTTTCCATTGACAGCTCTCGATTGTCTTCTTCACATAAAGTACATTTAAATGGCAAATATTTACTCTGCCTCAATAAAAGGTTCTACACTGTTTGCGTGTGTGCAGCAAAGGGAATTTGCCAGAAAGTTGCCAATATTCAGGACCTGTACGCAGGCTGGTCTAGCATTCATATAGCTATGAACATAAGAAACTTGTAGTCTTCAGAAACTCATCTCACCTTCCTGAGCTGTATGTGGGCCATCTAGGAAAATCATTATCTAAAACTGATAATGTATTTCTCAGAAAAAAAACTACCCTCTACCTTTTCAGTTTTCCAATGGGCATCTGCATTTCAGCATTTTTAACAATATCTTTACTTACATTCAGACTTTCATTCCCAAAGCTCCCAAGACATTTTATATACCAAAACTGTTTTACTCCTTAAATCCTAGTCTGAGGTAAATTAAAGGGATATGAGGTAAAGTGAAAAACTAGGTCTTGATTAGTGATGCTGAAAAAAATTGAGATTTTAGAAGGAACTTGAACGAAAAGTGTGAGGTAGCCTGATGTACAAAAGAAGAAAGATTGCTACAGCTGTAGGGATAGCATGCAGCCATGAAGAGGTTAATGGACAGACCAGTTACTTTCCAAGCTGTGATTAAATGATGACTAGCAGCTGGGTGAAAAGGCTGCCACTGAGGCAAAGAGGGATGGTTACCAGAGAGGCTGGGGCTATCTCAAGGAGATTCCTCAGCAGTAACTTAGCAAGGAGATACCCAAGGAAGAGATCCAGAGGCCTGCAACAGAAAGATGGGTTGAGGCTGCAAGGAAATAGGAAAAAGGACATTTCTTTCCCTCCTACCCTATAAGGGATAGAAAGAGAAGGCCAGACTTCTGGAGGCCCACATCAGACATTAGAGAGGTTATATAGGCTCAAGGACTAGCCAGCAGAGATACGGAAAGCTGGGAGACTGGACTCGTAACAGTCTAGGGTATCATAACAATCTTTTAGGAACAAGTCCATTCACAAATTGTGCCTATACACGTGACTGAGTTACAAGTGAGAGTAGAAGACAAAGGTTCTGCTAAAATAGGCAGGGCATAGCACATTCTGAAAGTGAGGATTGGTCATTTGGATTTGATGTGAATTGAAACAGGAAGTTAGTGGAAGGACTTCTGGACAGGAGTAATCTAGTTAGAATGACAAGCAAGGAAGGTTGCTTGAGCTGCATTGTGTTAAATGGACTGAAGCAGGAAGAGATTTGGATGCCTGATGAGAGAAGCTCACAGTCACCCACAGGAACAATACAGAGTATGAGAACCAAAGTATGAAAAGTAAGAGGAAAGAAAGTTGCAAACCTGGAAATTTCCAGTGCTTTTTAATAGAGGGGAGGCCAAACCTTTGACACATCAGCCATTCAACAACAGTTAGACTATGAGCAGCAAGCATATCACCACCTCATCTTCCTCATTAGTGCTATTTTAGCTCCTATCCCAGGATTACATGTTTCATTCTAGGATAAAAATGTTTATTGGCCTGGACTCCCAAATAAGAGATCTCTTCTTTTGGCTCTGTTTCACTGGCTTGTCAGCTTTGATGGTATTTCCCCACTACCATGTGCACAATATACTCTCCTCCCTTTGTCTTTATTGTTACAAATATAGAGACATTATACCCACCCCACCACTAGATATAATGTACTCATAATGAGGAAGTTCTCCACATATCTCCCATTCCCCGCTTATTTCCATAAAAAAAGAAAAGGACCAACTGCAAGAATTCCTTCCCCTTTGTTGTTCTCTTCCAAGAACATCCTCCTCCCATATAACTAGAAACATACCATAGATGAGAAAGTAAATCCAAAGCAGAATTTTAAGTAAGATTATAATTTCAACACTATAATTCATCAAGTGGATGATAAATGTCACAAAGGGTTCCTAAAATGTACTGTGGTCCAGTGATTTATCCCCTCTTGTACTACAAACTCTACTAATATCCAAGTCCATAGTGCAGAAGTGGAGTCACTACATCTTGGAGTGCCTATGGCCCTAGATTGGCCTAAACCAGCCATAGAGTCATAGGAATTCAAAGAGATATTGACAATCTCCTGACTAAATGGTTGCTGATTAAAACAGTACAAAGTCATCAGGTCCCTTATTTTTAATAAGGGGAGGGGTTTGTTCCAAAAACTATGAAGTATAAGGTATAAATACAAAGGAAAAATCAGAAAGCTTCCATCTAATTCTCAAATTATAAACAACAACTAAAAAGGAAATTCTCCTCCCTGACTAGCTGCCCATATGACCTTATACACACTACAATTCTCATTTCTAATGGCCCAAGTATGGAAATTAGGGATGTAAAAAGTAGTTTCATTTAAAATCTGCTTAAACTATCTAAAAATAGAACGGTTAAATGGTTAAACACTGTGGCTTGCCCCCCAGATGGGCTCCGCGCCTGCCTGCCACTCCCAAGGAGCTGAGGTCAGCTGCGGCTTGCCCCTCCCCCCATGCTGGGCTCTGCGCCTCCCCACCGCTTGCAGGGAAGTTGAGCCCGGTTGCAGCTACCCACACCCACCCCCCGCTGGGCTCTGCACTTCCCCGCCAAGAAGAGCTGCCTAGCTGCTCTTACTGGCTGGGAGCCAGCCCAGGTGCTGCTCCCCCACCCCTCCCCCGCCTTTAAATGTTAAAACATTTAAACAGCTAATTACTATTTAAACATTTAAATGGTTAACCTTTTACATCCCTAATGGAAATGGCCCATGTATACACACTATAATTCTCATTTCTACTGGCCCAAGTATGAAATGACCCATTGTGTCAAATTAAAGCACAGAGAGATTTCATATGAAACCCTCAAATTTTTATTTTCCAAGTGAGAAATCCCATAAACTGCAAACAGCCTTTTGGTTAGTTACAGGACATGTTTCCACGCATCAGTTGTCATCCTTACTGGCAATTCTCTACAAGAAAAATATATCCAAAGAGACCACTCAGGATCTATAAGCCATAATGCAGATTCCTCACTCTCATTTTTTATAGCATTTCATTACAAAAATAAAAATGTCAACTTCAGAAAACTGTCAATGTCTTATTAATTTCACAAGTCAGCTTCATGTGATTGAGTCCACCAGTTAGTTTCCATGGTGGCTTGTCATTTGCAAACAACATATTGAGTAGCTAAAATAAAGTGACTTGTTAGATGTTTTGGAGATACAATTTTCACTTTCTATTGAACATTTCAGGATATTGACGTTACTTCCAATTTTAAAAAGGTCAAAGTAACTAATATTAAGTTACTGTATTTTCTATAAAATTATTCTGTTTGTCTTGGCTCCATAGCCCAGATATCATCAAGCACAGAAACAAAGTGTCACCACATACATTAATTCATATATGAGAAGTTCTGAGCCCACCCAACCCTCCCTCCAAAAGTCTATGGGTTTGATCTTGCTTCCACAGACTACAATAGGAACAGACTTGGGACTTAACAGAACATCCCATGGGGAATAATCTTTGAAACTATACATTAACTTCCATTTATCCTGAAAGGAGTGAGGTGGGTTTTTCCGCTAGAGGCTGTATTTCAGGAACCAAGGAGCATTTTTATTAGTGAATTTAATTGTTTGTATCATCTAAAAATAAACTGTACTTCATGATCATAGCACAACACGAAAATAAAGGTTGATAACGCTGATATGCCCGGCATGTTAAACTATTCTAAGTAGAACTGTTTGTAAAAAGCTATAAATCTTTATACATAGCACTGAAACTATCAACTGTACTAAACCAGTAGAAAAGACAACCCAAACAGATGGAAACATCAAGTGACCAGACTTCTGGCTGCAAAACAAATTGCTGAGGAATGTAAATGGCATGCTAACCTTTTAAGAGAACTCTTGCCAGGGTTGTTCCTAACCCGAGGACACTAGCTAAAATCTGGGTTTGTACATTCCAGTGTATCAAAAGGAGGCTAAAGGGCATGTTTCCAGTATTGTGCATCTATGTTAAAAACTGACAATATAAATACACCAAGATATTTTACTAGTTTAACCAATGATGATGATCCACAGAAGATCTGTTGATAAAGGGATTATGTTTGTGATTATCACTGTATTCACAGATCACAGAGGAAGAAGTCTGATGGACAAAACTAACATTTTACATTGTTTATGCATAATACCCGCCTCCTTTTAAATTTGTCTACTCTGAGGTTGCACAATAATGAAATAAGAAAGCATGCAGAGATCGCTGCAAAATTGGCTGATATAAAACCTCTCTGTTGTCCACAAGGACTGCAATAATTAGTCCAATTATTTAAAAGTAAATTAGTGTTTGTGAAGGGTGCCGCACTGGCATCCCTAAAACTGAAGTCATGTGGATCCACAACAGAGGTTAAAAAGATATAAGGAATATGAGCTACTTACTGACAGGTTTGCATGCTATCAACATTTCTAACAATTTCACATGGTAAAGCAAAACTGGCACTACTGGGAGTGAGTATGAGTGAATCCTGTTGTAGAGAGAGTCCCCAGAGTAATTCTGGCCGACTCTGTGAGCCCTTCTTTGCATGCCTGCATAGGACCAGCCACAATTTAGCCCTTTATACAGAAAAACTACCAGCACTGCAAGTTCTAAGTACATTTTTAGTTAGAACTGTCAAGAAACCCCAAAGGAAGCAGACTCTGTACGGTTCTTTTTGTCTGTCCTAAAAATGAAACAGAGTTAAGAAATTAAATTGCAGAGACTAAATATTTGCAACAAGATCAAACTATTGGTCCACCCAGTTCAGTACCATAGCTAATGTCAAATGTTTCAGAGGAAGGTGAAAATCTCTTTCAGTGAATCTTGCCAGTGGTATAATGCTGTCCCTAAAGAAGAATATCCTTTCTGATCCAATAGGTGAACACCTTTGACATATGTTCTCTGACATCTAAACTTTGAACAGCACTTAATTACACACAAAAATATGGTTCTACTCAAAAATGGCAAAAAATAATGTTTATTTCAATGGTCTCGTATCAAGTATGCTCAAGTTTACAAGTAAAAAGATACAGGGGAAGGGATTTCTAACCCCCAACCCCGCCAATTCAATCTGGAATTATTGGGATCACCAGTGATAAGTATTATGTAGGACAGGTTATGCCCACAGTAATATCTGCACACTCCTATTGTCTTCGATGGACCTGCATGGGTATAGCAGATAGAAAGTTAGCAAAACTTTCCATTGATAATGCACAAGAAAGGATAGACTCCAGCTCAATCTCCTGTAGCTGTGCTGGCTCTGAAGTGCTGACAGAAATTAAGAGTGGAAAACCTTATTTTTTTTCCCACTAAAGTCAAGTTATGATTCTGAATATACCTAGAGCAGATCCCAAGATGTATACACATGTGGAAACTTACCTAAAAGCAGTATTCAAATTTGACTACTTTGTGTGTGCGCGTGGGGCTGGAGGGGGACGACCCAACTCAAGGCATCCACTGTCACCGGAATATTGACGTTTCCACAGCTTCCTCTTTAATAGTAGCTGTTATGGAACAAAGGGAGCTGTAAAGAACTATTCAGTGCTTCATGGACTAAACACTGGCATTTTCTTAAGTTGTCAGTGATGACTGATATATAGGGCCAGAGTTTCAAATGTAGATATGCACAATTGCATGGGTACTTATATATGTAAATACTAGGGCTGGACAGGAAACCATTTTCCTGTCCTGTGAAACTTTGAGATGTAAAAGCATTTTTCCATCTTAACTGGGATAAAGTCAAAGTTTCAAAGAATTTTCACAATCCAACACTGAAAAAAATTGATTTAGGGCCATCAAAGTTTCTTCTCAATTTTGACAGTATGCTGGGAAACCCGTGTGTGGTAATGGCCTATTTTCCCCCACTTCTGCATAGTTATGTAAACTTGCTGATTGTGGACATTGCAGAAGTAACATTTTAGGAAGAAACTGAATGAGTTGGCAAGAAATAAGATAAGGAAGTTTGTTTTTTCCTTAAAAGGGGTTGAACACCCACCATCCATCCCAAGACATCACTAACTCACAGGACTGTTGACTAATTAAGGAAATCATCTAAAACTAGTTAGATTAGGATTTGTAAAGCTCTACAGCAGATAAGTGCTAATTTTAAGTACATATTATTCCTTCTACGTACACATATGTGCACATATGCCCCACATACATAGATTCCTTCTGGGGATCAGGACACAGGGCTTAGGATGGAAGGGTCCAAGAATTTAAAAGGCCTCTCTATGCAGCCAAAATGGGTATGTCCAGGACAGAAACTTGCTAAGCATTTAGACCAGTTATTGAAAATGTTTGATTCCATCTACATTACAAATTATATAATAATTAGTTTAGAAAACCATCATGTTGTAACTGGACACTCTGACTCAGTTGCATTTCTGGTATGGATGGTCTCCTGGTGGGACACTAACCTAATTTAAAGTTGTTAGAATCTAACAAGATGTTTTCTAGATTCTAAATAACTGAAGGAGGGAAATTTGAATTCTACTATTTCACTGTGGAGGATTAAGAGAACAAAAAAATAGCCACTATTTTTGCAAGATAAATACATTGTGTGTGTGTTGTGTTGGCTCTGTAACAACAATGGTTTACCATTCTCAGAGCTATCCTGAGATTAATAGTTTTATGCACAATAAGTTTTAGAAGGATAAAATGCCACAGTCATGCCACAAGGCACAATAAACTTCCAATGCACCATCCTGCAGCTGCCTTGTTGAATTTACTTCACCTGAGGAGCAAGTCTCCAAAGCTGCCTACACAGCTTTTAAAAGTTAGGGTTTGTTTGTTATTATATCATACTTGAACAATGCAAAGCCATCAAAAGCTCGAGAATTGTATTTTCTGTCTTAGTCATCCTGTGTTTTGTTTTCTGTACAGTATTTTGAAGCAGGGATAGCCAAACTGGTTCAAGAAAAATTAGAACTGTTTAGTCTGGGTGTGACTCTCTAAGAGACAGCATTGCCTGGAGGACTGAATGCAGTGCTACGGATCTACTCTTTAATTCTGGCTCTGTTGCTGACTCCAGGACTTTGGGCAATACATTTCTTGGTCTCAATTTCCCGTTTATAAAACAAGACTAATACTTACCTACTTTACAGTTGTAGTATGAAGATTCATTAATATTTGTGTAGGATACTGAAAATGTGAAGTGATATATTACATGCTTTGTAGCAACATTAAAAAGTAGCATCTTTTCAAACTAAGATACCCCAAGTCAGTTTCAAACAGGCCAAGAGACAGTAACATGCAAGAAGCAGCTGCAGAAGTACATATCATGGACATTTCCTGGTTCCTTATAAAAATTAGAGACAGAAAGAACCTACTAGAGACGGTCCATCTCCGCTTGCTAATACAGGATTGCTCAACCACCTTTGTTCTGCTGTCCCTCAAGCTAATTAATTTCATTACAATTTCATGGATTTGGGGTGTTTTACTCAGCCTCTTTACACAACATTTTTCAGATACTGAATATGACAAATATAAGATTGGAAATTAAATAAAATCTGCCACACTGTGGTCAATTAAAAATTACAGGTATTTGGAAATTGGACAGGTAAAAATTAATTGGTAACTATGGGGGGAAAAGTCTATGTAGCTATGCAACCATTATGATTTCACTTTCTGTGTCCTGAACCCAACTTTCCAAGAAACTGATATATGTCACAATGTTGTAAAACAAAGTTGATGCATCATGTTATGCAGGTGACTCATCCTGTGCACTTTCATGCTCTTTAATATTTTCTTATTTCTTTTTATCTAAAACAAGGGCTGGCCTATACACAAAATTACACCAAAAAAATGAAAGAACATCAAATTTTGGTGCAAGTTTGTGTGGGTATATTTTTAGTTTGGAATATAATGACCAAAGTCAATTGAGCTAAAGACAGTAACAAACTAAGTCTGGTCACTTATTTTGAAGCCAGTTTAAGTGACTGATTTAACTAAACTAAACTGACACAAGCCTATTGCAAACCAATTTAATTGTCCTAGTTAAGTTGATTTGAAAGCAGATTTTAGTTAAATTATACAAAGTGTGTAGGAAACGACCCAGAATGAAACATGGCTGCTCTCTGTATAAAGAAAAAATATATATCAAATTTAAACAAAGCTAATACTTCAGTGTCTTGCCCAGATCAGAACTATCCAAAGAAATGTTTACATTTTGTATCAAATGCAGGTATTAAGAAACTTACTGTGAACTTACAGCTGTACAAGCTATAGTATGATACAAAATGTGATTATACTAAACATGGGCGTAGGCAACTAGTGCTACCCCTAAAGCATGAAGTATGGTCTCTTAGCTGTCTTTCAGGAAGATATGTATTCAAATCTACATAAGCTTCTTTGAAAGGGACATAATTTTAAAAAAATGAAGTGGGAAGTGGATAAAAGCAGAGCAAGTTGATAGGTGGAATAATTAACCCCTTGTTTGCTCTCACACACAATCAAAATACTAAAAACCTACCCTCCCTCCAAGATCTCTTCCTTGAATGGTAACAGCTATTTTAGACCCCATTATTTTGTATGTATAATTGGGATTGTTTTCCAATGTGCATTGCTTTCCATGTATCAACACTGAATTTCATCTGCCATCTTGTTGCCCAGTCACCCAGTTTGCGAGATCCTTTGTAACTCTTCATAGTCTGCTTTGAACTTAAGTATGTTGAGTAATTTTGCATCATGTTGCCACCTCACGGTTAACCCCCTCTTCCAGATCATTCATGAATATGTTGAACAGCACTGGTACCAGCGCAGATCCTTGGTGGATCCCACTATTTACCTCTCTTCATTGTGAAAACTGGTTATTTATTCATACCCTTTGTTTCCTTCCTATCTTTTAACCAGTTACTGATTCATGACAGGACCTTCCCTCTTATCCCATAACTGCTTACTTTGCTTAAAAGCCTTAGGAGAAGGCCCTTGCCAAAAGCTTTCTGAAAGTCCAAATACACTACATTCACTGGATTGCCCTTGTCCACCACTTTATTCACCGCCCTCAAAGAATTCTAATACATTGGTGAGTCACAATTTCCCTTTACAACAGCTGTGTTGACTTCCCTAATATATCCTGTTCATCTATGTGGCTGATAACGCTGTACTTTCTAAAGTTTCAACCCATTTGCCTGGAACTGAAGTTTTACAGCACAAGATCATGGCAAATGCCCTGCCAGCAGGACCTTCTTTTTCAAACTGAAGGGGTATCATTTTGAATGTCTCTGGTGATCACAGTTGTAGCTATATGGGGAGGGAAATGGACTCAAGCAGTACGATCCAGGGCTTTATAGTTTTATGCTGGGGGCTGGGTGAAACCTTGTTGAAGCTGGCTGATGTAATAGCCACCTTTCATTCAGGATAAGTGTAAGGGGCAGTTAGGCTCCTTTTGAAGTAAGATAGCTGAAACAATAGAAACCACTGCCCAAGGCATAGACCACACACAAGGTCAATAGGGGTGGGGGTTTACTGGAGACCCAATGCTATTGCAGCAGGCTGAAAATTGTTTCTGGTGGAAGTGCCTTTGAAAGTAGATGCAGCTAGAAACATCACAGAAGTAGATAGAGAAGGCAGCAGAAAGCCAGGGAGATCCAGAGAAGCACTTGTAGTGTAAGCCTGGAGAGAAAGCAAAGAGCTTTTTGGGTACAGTGCTGGCTGGAAAAAGAGGCTTGGACTATTCAGCAAAGAAACTATCTCCTGTGTGATTCCTACTATGTTCAGGGAACCAGAGCTTTGTGTACACTCTCTGTGAATAAACAGCATTGCACCAAAAAAATACCCAACTCCACCCCAATTTCTCCTCCTCCTAACAGAAACAACCCACAAGACCCCAAATATTTGCTAACAACTCAGGTTAAAAGGGCTAATGACAGAGTTTGAATTTGAGTTGGGGGGGTGGGGCTGATCTGCAGAGTTTTTGCACCAAATTAAGTAGACTGTAAGAAGTGATTTAGTTAAATTGGTAGAACCCCTCCTGAGGATGCAGTTATAGCAGCAGAAAAGCATTTATAGCAGCATAGCTATGCTGAGCTTTCAAGGTAAGCTAAACTATACTGATAAATCCCTTCTTAGTGATATAACTGCATCCCCCGTAGGGAATTGCACCAATTCAACTCAATCGGTTTTTCGATTTACCTAAATGGCGCAAAACTGTATTGAGTCAGGCAGAGCATATTGGGGGAGGGGAGGGCGGCTTAAAAATTAAAGGCTCCCACCTGCTCCTGTGTAAAATCAAACGCCTGTTTTGGGCTTCAAACCTTCGCACCACGTCACTCTCCTCCCCCGCCCCCGCCCCCGCCGGTGCAGTGTAAACACCATCTCTCCAAGCGACTCTCAGCACCACTGCGAGTGTTTGTCAGCGGGGCTGCCCCAGTGGCTGGCTGGGGAGGGGAGGGAATACAGAGAGCGGCCTGTGCCATGCCCGTGCCCGCCGCAAGTCAGCCCACCTCGACTCCCCCCCCGCTCGGTGTGCCGGGGCGCCTGGGGGGAGGAGGAGGCGGCCCCTCTTCCCCTCTGTCCCCAGGGGCTGGTGGGCGCCGGCCGATGGCACACGCGGGTTCGCCGCTCGCGGGATCGGGCCGCGGAGCCCGGGAGGAGGCGGCGGCAGCGGCAGCGCCGGCCCTCAGCCCCCGTCACTCAGCAGCACAGGGGCGCGGCCGGCCGCTGCGGCGGCGGGGGCTGAGTGAGCCGGAGGAGGCCGCGAGGGAGGGGCGGGAGCGGAGCGGAGCGGGGAGGAGGGAGGGGGGAAGAGGAGTTGAGGGCATCTGAGGTGAAACGGGGAGGTGCCGCAGCAAGGCAGGGTGGGCGGGAGCGGAGGAGGCGGATGGGGGGGGGCGGTGGGAAGAGCCTGAGCAGGGGGAGGGGGAGGGGACCCTGGTGCCCGCGAGTAGCCGGCTAGGGAAGCGAAGGAGCGCGAGCCCCGGCTGTTGAGAGCGGCGGCGGAGACTTGGGGAGAGGGGGGCGGGGAACAGGGCGTGCGGCACAGGAGCCCCGGGAAGGGCTGCGGGCAGGCAGCCCCCACCGCGCCCTGCCAGCGCCCGTCACGCACAGGCCGCGGGAGGGGCGGCCCCAGCGCCCATGGCAAGGGCCGGTGCTTTGGAGCCCCCCCCCGGAGGGTGTTGTATCCCCCAGCCCACCTGTGTTCCTGCCCAGCACTAGCGCCCTCCACCTTTGCCATCTCATAGAGGCGGCGCGGTGGTGCCCTGGGGCTGTCCAGGCCGGCCCCACGCCCTCTCCCTGAGCCGGCTCAAAACGGCACCCGCCCGCCGGCTGCAGCACGCCCTGCTGTGGATGTGCACGGCGCGCCCCGCCACACGCGCAGGGACAAAGGGCTGGAACGTTCACAGCGCCTGACGTTAATGGGGGGGGGCGGTGAAGGGGGGTGGCCCGCGGCCAGAAGGCAGCCAGCAACCTTAGCTGTCAGAAAACCCAGCAGTGGGCTCCCCTCCCCCGCCCCGCTGTCTGTCTCTGAGGTGGAGGTGCTAATTTCAGTGCAGCTCACGTGGGCTTAGGCGCCTCGAGCTCCGTGCACGAGCTGGGGGCGGGCTCACCAGCCCCCAATCTAGGGCAGTTTGTTCAACTGCAGTAAAGGGAGCTCGATGTTCCAGCAGCGAAGGGATTTCTGAGAACTGGGACTGTGTCCTCAGATGAACTCCACTCCTCCTCCTCCCCCTCCCTTCTGCGGCCTGCGGAACAGCGTTAAAAGGGCGATGCCGGAGCAGCCGGGCTGCGCTACACGTACATCTGCAGCCTGCAGTGCAGTTTATTAGTGCTAGCCCCACCGCGCTTCACTCTGCAGCGAATGGGGCTGGTTTGAATTAATGCAGAGCCGGGGTGGGGTAGGAAATAAACGCAGCTATGATTGTAAGGGTAGCCTTTTCTCCATGTAAATCGAGCAGTCTTTGCACCAACGGACTTGTGCTGCATGCAGGAGCAATGGCCCTTCATCTCCCTCACCCTATAGCCACATTGTATTTGTGTAAATAGCAGAACTGTAGAAACAGTGTACTTTTGTTAAAACTCTTTATTGTAAGAACAGCCCTGCTGGACACATTCCAATCTGAATTACATTCATAATTTCGCCAACATATCAGATCTTTTCTCCTTTGCATCCCCTCTTGTCCCACCAGGGAAGCCAGCCTCAATGCCCTCTTGTTTCTATCTCCCACTCCTGTCTCACGGCTTTCTTCCTTGCTGCCCCCTGTGCTTGGAATGTTCTCCCACTCCCTATTCAGCAGGACCCACCCTCTCGTTATTCATCTCCCTCTTGAAGAGGCATTTTTCTCCCTTCACCCCATGAGGCCCATACAGAAAAACTATACTAGCCTCTTTCCCTGGCCTCCTAGGATATGTCTATATGGGGAAAATGCACTGTTAGAAAAACATATGAACTAACATGATAAACATGATTTAGCAACTAGTGTAGACAAGGAAAAATTGTGTTTAAAAAGGTGTTAGCATGCCATGGTTAACCTGAGGAGGGAGGGTCATCTAGAATTTACCACAACCAGGTCACATGTTTTAAGAGAGTGTTAAACTTGGGGGGGAAGGGGTGTTTCAAAAAAATGTTAGCTTATAACTGGAGGGATTTTCCCACCCATGATGGCTCCAGTACAATGTATCTGTCACAAGTCCGGATATAGGGGTCATGAAGTACAAGCCTATAGCATGTAATACCACAGCTTCTTGATGTCCATAGAACAGCCCAGGAAAGCTACTATAACTTAATACACTTATAACTTACTTTAACTCAGCCTTCTCAAGGCAGGGACCATTTTTGTATGTATTGTATAGTGCTGAGCACATTAAGACTTATTTTTCTCCAGACTTGGAAGTGTAGTAAGCCACTACATAGATAGATGATCTCATTCAATACATGATTTGCCAAGTCACACTAGCTTAATCCTTTTCATACCAGCCCCTCTTCCATACCAGTTTTTAAACATTTGAAACATTCCAAAACTTTTGCATGGTTCCTATATAGTATTGCCACTCACCAGTCAGAGGGGATAAACTGGTGCATCACATGTTACAACATGCATTATTTCTTCACTTAGATACTCTGAAGTCATGAAGGCAGAATTGCTCATCCTCCTGCTTTTACATTTATCTGAATCCTGCATCTTATTGTGCTATGCTTGCTGCTTCCCCTTTGCCCCACCCCTCCTTGCTAAGGCATTAGAGTATGGATCACTTTCTCTGACCTGAAGCCTGATCCATTTCTTCACTCAAACATCCTGGGGTCACCATTTTCCTCCTAGGCACTCCTCTATAGCAGACAGCTGCTATTACTGTGCAGTTCTTCTTGGTCATAAGGACAAGAAGCATCCCCAACCCCTGCACTGGTAATAAACCCAACCCTAACATGAGTAGAGTAGCTTCTCATGAGCAAAGGCTACCAGCTGTGCTAAATTACTGTGTGTGGGGCTGATTTGCAGTATAAACACCTGTCCGTTAGACACTAATTCAAGGCCATAAACAGTTTGGATTTGAATTCTGATCTTTGACAAGCAAATGCCATTTGCCCATTAAATCATTCCAGTTTACACAAGTTTTGTTAGAGGGAATATTAAGTCGTATCCCTGCAAACTAAGATCTCATCCTTGATAATTAAAGTATTAATGCATTTTAAATATTGTAACAATAAGTCAGGCACTTTCTAAATTCAGTACTGGAATTGTAGGTCAAATGGAAAGATTTTTTGTAAATCACATCTAAGGTGTGTTTGCCTGGATGAAAGCTGCTATATAGATAAAAGATAATACAGTTACATTCAAGCCATGGCCCATATCCTTGATCTCCTGGAAAAAGGGGGTTACAAACAGTGCTATTATGCCACATGTAAATCCTACCATTTAGAAAGACATGGCAGTAATAACTACTCAGTTCCAGGAAGAATCAATATCTACTTACAGCAGCTCGTAAGCCTTTTGAGTTTGGACTCATACTTTTCCCTTCATGAAGAGAATGTGCATTTTGGAAGCACCTTGAAAGTTTAGACAGTCCTATGTATTCCATGGCCAATGACTTTGCCCCAGAATCTTCCTTTGCCTTAGAACAACATGCCAATAATGTAGTTTAAAAAAAAAATTCTAGGTGTAAGAAAAGGTGGACTTACCAGGAAAGCTCCCCTCTTGCAGCTGGCTCTCCTCCACCTATGACCCCTAGGTAGTCTGTTTCTTCTGGTGACTCTGCACTTCAGCCATTTTCGTCCCTCTTGTCCACCTCTTCCAGGTGGACAAGCATCCAAACAAATAGTCCCAATCCTTATAGCTGAGGGCCGAAGACTAGATATAGGTCCTATGCTCCTTAGGCTCCTTCTCTCAGGGATTTCAATTATCCTTATTCTCTTATGTCACAGAACTTTACACCACTTGCAAGAGGTTCTTAGAGCTATTGTCTCTTGCATTCAGTCACCACTTTTTCCTCTTTTATCTTCTCCCTCCTGGGTTAACAACTTTCACAGGTGTAAAAGGGTGGGGCTAATTGGGGCCACAGGCTCTCATTAACCCTTTCTTGGCCACTGTAGGGTCTGTATACTCTCACATGGGAGCTATGTAAGTACCTGGATAGGTATTTCAGAGACTGCTTTTTTCTCCTTATGTTTTCCCCTGATATTTAACTCAAGATGGGGTACACAAGCTATCTTACTACAAATTTAAATGTTAGGGGCTGGTGACAGGCTGTTTTTTCTCAATGGTTCTTGCTCAGGAAATAATATTCCCTTCTAGTCTGAGAGAGTCCAACTAAGTTAACCTTCAGGGCGTGCTGACAGGCCTATCTGTTTACTCAGACTTCTGCATGATGAGGTGAGTTGGAGAAGAAAGATATGTGCGTTGAAAAGGGGCACACCTGATTTTCTATCATTTAAATTAGGTTTTTTGGGGGATTGGCCTCTAACTGACTCTGTTTGCTAATTGTGTTTTCTATTAACAACAAAGTATATTTTTATATGTGCTTCCAGACAAACAATAAACACATTCTATAAATTAAAAAGTAAATACTTTGAATAATAGTTGTAAAAACAGCTGATATATCAAACATTAACTGTATGGCAACAAGTATCATAATCAGATGGAGAAGACCAGCATCATCTGTATGCTGTCTCTCATATTGTGCAGATGGCCCTGGATTTGTTCAGTCACTAATGGCTTATCAAATTGTTCAGATGCCAAAAAGACAGTCAAACTTTATGTTGAGAAGTGTAGTGTAAAATCCTAGATGGAGAGATGGCTAGATAGAGACTAGATAATGATTGGATAGGTTCTCAATGCCAGTTAAGGGTTTCTTGGTAGTATTTTAACTGTCTGTTAGACTCTGACCCTCACCTCCATGAAGAGGACATTGAATATTAGGTCACAATTGACTTTCACAAGCCCTAATGGACAGCTATCTCTTCAAGAAATCAAATTCACCACCACCTTGATAAACCTTCTCTATCTCAAAAAGTGATAGGTATCAAACCCACGCATGGTAGCACATTAACTCATATGTCTTGTTTTGATACTGTCTGCCCAAGGTGAAAAAGACTGGCTCCAGTATGACTGATTTTCCAGGCAAAGATGGAAAATTGCGCAAAGCATTCAGTCAACGAGACTCCTCAGGCTACAGTGTTGATGAACCAGTCTCAGAAATATGTCTATAAATATGTACAGTAGCTACTTGTCAGATAACTTTGTTATTCTAAACTTGTAGTTTCTTTTGTTGGGAGGAGATATGATCTGTTTATTTGGTCAGGTTATGTTCCACTTATTTAATTAAAAGTACATTAAGTCTTTGAAGGGAATTAAAAGTTGTTGAAAAAGAAGCAGCTGAAATAAGTAGCTTTAATGCTAAACTTTTATTAGGCTCTAGTGGAGGAGGACAATATAATATCTCTAATATCAGCAAATAACCTGTAAGCATTTTAAATGGATTCAAATGGATTTTTCAACATCCATAAGAAATTTCATCTGACACCCTTTACCCATAAAATCATTCCTTGGTTTCCCTTAGAAACTTGTTAGGTGCCTTAAATAGTCAAACAACTTTATCCCCTTATTTGCTGCATTTTAGTATTCCCTCTAGTATGTGTAGGGAAGTGTACACAATACTGTGCATACTGAAGTAACTTTATTTAAGACAAAATTGGCACATTTTAAGGGTGATCCCTCTAGTGAGGTTGTTTAAAAAAAAAAGAGTTCAAAGAACTATTTCTAAAGTCTCATTTTTCCCCCTAAGTACAGAAGAAACTAGCCAAACTTTCCTTCACTTGATCATGTTGTGCTTTAGCCTGAGTAATTATATACATTTGTTGACCTTTGCCCTGTCCTTCCTCAAGCACCCCTTCCCATTAACTTGTTGCCTCATTCCTTGTTTCCTATCTGAAATTAGCTTTTAGGTTCCCAGGGATCATGTCGTTTTCTGTATATGGCTCTTAGACTCGGGCTCTATAAAATCAAAAGATACTAATATTTAGCGTTGCTGCTGCTGGCCGTTTTTAAGCACATCAGAAATCCAGGAGACTCCTGACCTAGTTTAAAACAAAAACCACCTCCCTGGAGTGGAATGGATGGGTTTTTAACTAGGGTGGAGAGGTGGCTGCAGGTCAGTGACTTTACATTTATTTTCACCCCCTTTAAGTCTATAGGCTAACCCCCTATGACAAGTACACTCCGGTCGGGTCTCCCACTCCAGCTCTCTAGGTTTACAAGTGTTGAGCCCTGTTTGGAATTTCTTTCTGATTGGCCAAAGCAATGTTAGTGACATCAGCCAACTTACTTTCGATTGGCCTGCTGGTTGCTGGGACTGTAGGACTTTCAGCTAGGCAGTTAACCCGATAAGTGCTGGAAAGCCAAACTTGGAAACCTGCTGGGCGGAACGGGCTGTAACTACACCACAAGGAAAGGGGTGTAACCAAACCGGGGCGCTGCAGTATACGGCACCCTCTGATATTAAGATGCAGTCAGAAGGCGCTCGCTGGAGCTTAACAATAAGTGATTATGAGGATTTTCCCCCTATTTCCTCCGCCATCGCCCTTTTAAATTGCAGCACTAAGACTCCCGGGGTAGCACGAGGCATTGGGAGGGAATATTAGGATTGGCCGGGCTCCTCGTTTATAGACACACCTCTCATGCAAAAAGGTTCTTCTGAGTGGAAGGGGGAGAAGGTAAACAGAGTTGAATCACCCTCCCCGCCGACCAATTGGTGGGGGGCTTGGATCCTTACGTGATGGGATTCTGCGAAATTGTTACTGAGCAAGAGCATGCCGGAACAGCGAGGAGCGGCAGGCGGGGGGGAGTGAATCAGGCAGTGGGCAGAGGGGGGGGGCAAGTGTCTTGTACCGACCTGGAGCTTTGTCTGCTATTTCAACACAGCGTCTTGATGAGTGGGCGAATGTGCAGGGAATTCTAACGAAGGCAAAGCGGCTGGGTGCATCTTCTGAGCTCCTCCTGCGATTTTTTTTTTGGGGGGGACACACCTTAGGTTCTTTTAAATTACTTGACATCACCACTAGTGACAGTATTTCCAAGAGAGCCTTATCACAGCCCTACAGCGTGCTGGTCATTGGGAGTGAATTGAAATCTGGAGTTTCTGGTGATCACCGGTAAGGGGTCTAGGAGTGCAAGAAGCCACAGTGTAGCACCAGACTGTGGATGCTGCCTTTGGAGTCATGGATTGTTATATAAAGATCAGTGGCTGAGTTCGACTCCTTGGATACTAACGCACACCACCCCACCCCCTTGCTACTGATCGTGCAGGCTGAAGGCAGCAGTGTGCTGATTAAAAACCCCGGGTGGAACGACAGAGAAGTTTCGGTGCCTGGATTTTGGTTCTCTTCCTTGGTGGTTTCTCGTCTGCACAATGTCAGCAGTTGCCTACATGGATTTTGTTGCTGCCCAGTGTCTGGTTTCCATTTCCAATCGCTCGGTGGTGCAAGAACAAGGGACTCAGGATGCAGAGCTACTGAAAATGCCTGATGAAGAAGTGACCAAGGACCTGAATGACCCCAGGGATGCCTGGAAGGATTATTGCACATTGGTCACAATTGCTAAAAGCTTGTTGGACCTGAACAAGTACAGACCCCTCCCAACCCATTCCATCTGCAGTGACAGTATAGAAAGTCCAGATGAGGATGTAGGATCAGACAGCGACGTGACCACTGAATCTGGGTCGAGCCCTTCCCACAGCCCAGTGGAAAGACAGGATTCTGGCAGTGTGCCCAGCTCTCTCTCTTTCCTGCACAGTGGAGTGCCTGCAAAGGGGAAACTAGCCACTGAAAAGAGACACAAGTGTCCATACAGTGGATGTGGCAAAGTCTATGGAAAATCCTCCCATCTTAAAGCCCATTACAGAGTGCATACAGGTTAGCCAATTGCAGAGGGGGCTGTTGGGGGTTAACTCAGTGTTACATGGCAACACAGGCTATGCAACACTGATTTTTAGTCATGAACATTATCCTTGTTCTTAAATACTGGAAATATAGACAAATATTAACGTTAAGGAAGTTGATTGTCCTGGTTTGAACTCCTTCGAGGTTATTTTACTATATAATGTGTTTTCCTCCCATCCTCCATTTTTGTGTTTTATCCTTGTTATTAGCTATGAATGCAATGGCTTTCTGGTTACATTCAATCTATGAAAGCACAGTGTGTTACTGAAATTATATGGACCATTTAGGGTAGAGAGCAGAGGGCGTTTGACTGGTTTGCCATGTTATTGAGATATTTCTTCTCTTCCCTGCAGCTGTAACACTGAGCTTTACACTGGGAAGATCAGGCCAGCAGAGGAGCTGTTTAGTCTACAGATGATATTATCAGCTTCTATGAGAGTAGCAAGAATTAAACAAAAACTGTGTGGAAGCAGCCTATTTAGCACAACCTTTTAGGGACTGCTCAGTGTTGTTTTAGCCTTATGCTTGTTGCTTTTTGTGCTTGCCAAGCTGACTTTACATTTGGCGAGGAGTCTGCAGAGAGTTTTAAAATAACACTGCTTAGTACAGCATAGAATTTTGACAAGACAGAGGATGATGAGTTAGCTATGTTTCTGACCAGCTACTTACCAAGTCAGATTTTCGAGCTTCATTTTATTCGTCCTGTGTGTTAGGATTTGTCCCCATGAGCTCTGCTATGAGATTAAGGGTGTGGTCAGTTTCTGAGGTCGTGGATTGATGACGAATTTTATGAATTCTTATAAGGACACATGTAAAATTTAACTCTTACATGAAGCAGAATGTGAAAGGTCTAGTAATTAATGGACTAAGATCTGAAAAATTGTCAAGGAGGACAAAGGCAGTTGCAGTGAAAACTCAACCTTTAGAAACGTAACCATCCTTGGCAAGACATATACTTTGATTAATCAGACACATGAAGGAAAGTTGTTTGGTGGTTAATATTCTAATATACCAATCCACATTTCTGTAAGCCTCTTAAATCAGACTTGTTGGTATAAGGGTGCAGCACAATATGTCCTAAATTATATGACAGCCACCTTTGTTATCACCATTTATATTATAAGACTGCTTTTAGCGGACTATTTTTGTGAAGGTATTGAGCACATTTTTAATGAGCACATTTTTTTAAGGAAATGCTTGCTTTTTTCCCCCAATAAGTATAGCAAGAATACAGGGGCAAATTCTCTGCTGATGTAAATTGGCACACTTCCATTGACTTCAATGGAATTTTGCCCATTTACACTAGCAAAGAATTTGGCCAATATTTTTTAAAATACAAGCACATGAATGTGATACACACAACTAGAAGAGCAGCTGTTATTAAAGATTAGGTGCTGGGTAATGCTCAGCCATTGTTTGTAACTTTCAAAGCTAAGTGCATTCCATCAGCTTCACAATTTGTGTTTTGATAGCACCTGTTCAACATTATTATTTTAGTCTGCTCCCATGAGGGGAGTGGCTGGCTGAAAATACTAGTAAATACTGGGTTACAGAGATATTAATTTTTACATTTGTGTTTTGAAGGCAGCATAGGTTGGTAGTGACCAAAGGTAAATCACCATTATATTATGGCTGTTTGGTAGCCTATGTGAAATGAACTGGTAGTCTCAGGCTGGTTTCTAGTGAATGGGTGTCACATCTCTCTCTCCCTCTCTCTCTCTCTCTCTCTCTCTCTCTTTCACACACACACACACCCCTATCATGACAAACTGGCACCTTTGTTGACCATCTCAGCAAAGAGACCAAAGACTGGATGGACATGGGGTGGGGAGGGGGGGAGGAGGCGGGATTTTCAAAAGCATGCAAATGATTTAGGAACATGATCCTTAAAGGTACCTACGTGTCTAAATCCATCATTTAGGCCCCACTGACATTTTCAAAGTTGCTGCCGAGCTAGTACCTACCCTCATAGATGCTATTTGTCTTAGTTTCCTCTGGACAGCACTTGCAAAGCTATCCCACAGCGCATGAGCTGCTTAGAGCCCCAGCTCAAGCCGAAGCCCCAGAGTGAGATTAGATGGGGGGATGCCTATCTCACCAGTGGGGTCGGATCTGGTAGGTATGCTCTGAACATGTCTGAAGACCTGATATCTCTTAGACCCCGCTGCTGGAGGCAGGTCAGCAATAGGTGGAAGGGCAGCAGAGTGCCCATACAAAAGACACATGGGGCACAGGGAAATGAAGGATGAGCTTGAGAGAGGTACCAAGCATGAATAGGAGAGAGAGAGAGACAGACTGTTTTGGCTGGTAGAACATGGGCTACTTAAGTGGCTGACCTGGCTTAGGTCCCTAATTCCAGGAGAGGGCTCATGGTTGAGATTCCTGAGTGGTGGGAGGTGCCTCTCTCTAAGTCAGATGCACCAGATAAGCCACTTAGGTTCCTAAGCCCCATACCTCTCCCCACCCCTCCTTAGCATTTCATTCCATAGACAACACCCCAGTCTGTTGACTAGCTTCTGAAAATCCCTTCCTTAGGTGCCTACCTCTCCCCATGCATTGTGCAGGGAGCCTGAGTGGCCAGCCACTTAAGGTTTAGATATTCAAATGCTGAGTGGAGCATTATCTACATACCTTTAAGGATCTGGGGCTACGTTCCATGTCTTCCAATGGGACATATACTCCTAAATCACTTGGGCACTTTTGAAAATGTTGCCCTTAATCTAACTTTTGACTCCATACATACTCTATTTAGTCTGTGGGGATGGGTCACATTGACAGCAACAAGGAGACTATTGCACTATCCATGATATACCTGTTCCATAGTGGACATCAGTCTCTAGTAGTGTCACAATGGGGTTTTTTACAAGGACTAAATTCAGAAGACCGGATGTTTAATATGCACAAGCTAGCTCAAGTGGTTTAGAGGGCGAGGTAGTATGGCAAAATGTTAACCTAGCAGTAAAAAATTCTGCTTCAGTAATTCAGATGTCCACAGGCTTTCCTCAAAAACCATAAACATGGTAATTGTAGGCTTTTTTTAAACTGACATATAAGTCCTTTTAATTTAAGTGTCTGAATAAAACCATTCAACACATGTAAATTGCAATAGGAGACACAATGCTGGTACATGGGGCTATTTAAAAGTTCCTGTAAATAAAAGAGCTGTGTATAAGTGTGAAAATAGAGAGTCAAAGGAGATCAACATCACCAGAAGTTGGTTTATTTACCTTCCAATCATAGCATCTCTTTTGTAGATTATTTTGTTCTTTTCTGAATGTTCTACAATGGGGATGGTGGAGAAAAGAAAAGATTTTTATCACAGGAAGACATATCAAAGGGCCCTGTTGTAATAGTTATGCACTAGGAGCAGATTTATGGAAGAAAATGGCTAAATCTGAATTACAGTTGAACTCCCATTGAACAGGCTTTCCCTTTGGCCTAGCAGTACTACTTTGCATTAGAATCAGGGAGACTTCGATTTGATTACTTGTCTTGTGCTCTCCATGCTGAAGGGCTACTAGCTCAGGGAGGGCAAGTGGATTGTTGTGTGTTGTTCAACAGTGATCCCCATGGTTAATTAAGGAACCTCACTGATTGCCTATGAGAGCAAGGAAAGGAGTGCAGTCATGCTCAACGTGTTAGGTTGGTGGTCATGCCATAGAACGTTATGAAGAAGGGGAAGTCCACCTGAACTTGTATTTATCTTCCTAGTAAAATATTTTGTGGATAGAATGTAATCCTGATTTCTAAGCCGCAACAAGTGAAGTTTGTGGGAGAAGAATCATACCATTTGCCCACTTCCAGCCCACAGACACAGACAGAAACTTGAGAAGTGCCTAATCAGGGAAAGACATTTATTGTCACAAAACTAGATTTAAAAAAAAAAAAAAAGTCTTTTAACCTACTCTAGGGCCTGTCTGCCCAACTATTTCAGGTCTAATACTCACTGAGAACTATGGTAGCTAAATGTAGGTGAAGCCTTGCAAATTTCTGGCTTGCAAAAAGGCAAAGGAAGTATCATTTCCAGTTAGTTCCCAGAGCTCAGGTATCCATCCTAGTCTGAAGTAGACATCAACTGGAATAGCCTTCTGGGTGTTGACATGCAAATTAACATACTACACCTACCACATTGCTTCAAAATTCTTATCACTGGTATTGTTATAACAAGTAGGTTTTAAAGTGGAATAGGGTTTACCCAGGTCAGGTAGGAAGTGGATACCCCTGAAAACCTAGAAAAGATTTACATCAAAATGTTAAAAACAGTGTACTGTAGTTTTCAGGGATTAAATAACACCAGAAATATTCAGTTATAATCTTGAGTAATAAACTCTCAGTGCTTTCCAGTTTGAAGAGAGCTAACTTTAGCTGATAGAATAGTAAATTATACTCCTCATCAAGAGAATTACTTCATGAATGGGAGAACAGAAAAAATTGTGTGTGTAGCCTCCACAGTTCACCCAAAATCTGTACCTATAAATCAAGGATTACTCCAGTCCCATCTTTGGAAAGGAACAAAAAAGATAAATCACAGAGGGAGACCAAGGCAGTACCCTGGGCAAATAGGATTCTTGAACTCTGTAAAATACACATGCCAGAATTAAAATCCATGTATTCCATAGCCAAAGTAAGGTATTTCTTGGTTGGATTGCCAAGGGATATACATGACTTACATGTTGTACATTTAACTATCCATTGTCAGTGGTTCCTTCATTCATCCATTTAAAAAAAAACTGGCCATGGTTTCATGAACCCTAAAATCAACCTGGCATTTCTTAATCTGAACTTGTTTTCCCTGGCAGAGATTTGATTTCTCACTACTTTGCAGCCTTTAGCACTTTTAGTTAAAGTAGATGCATGTCCACCAATGGTTAACCAATGGTTACTGCCATCTTAAAATTGTAATGGTTACCTTATTCTCTCAATCTTGAAAAAATGGTTTCAGCGTGTCTACTCATTGTACCCAGGGTCTACTAATAGCCCCTTTTATCCATGCATACTAACTAAGCAAGTTCAAATAGTTCAGTGAATACTGATGTGTACTTTATATTATGATGTGAAACTAAAACACACGGGCACATCTACTACCAGCAGATGGAAGATGAGGGATGAAATACCAATCTAAGTTACAAGAAGAGGAGGACTGCATGATCAGAGAATTAGTAATAAGACACAGAACCTTTTATCTCCTTAACTACTAGTACAAAATGATCCCCCTCATGCAGAGACCAAAAGTAATCATCTGATTGACAGGTCGCCTATGGCATGTGAGTTTGGCAAATTCAGTCCAGTTTCCAGAATGTCACAAACTAAAGACCGTTTCTCTGTTTGTCTTGAGGATAGGAAAGGATGCAACACATATACAATTATCTTTAGACTATGTGTATACAAATATAATTAATATAGGACATGTAAAATTATACCCAAACTGCTTCTCAGGCTTGATGTAGTCACAATAGAGACAGGTCTTCAGGAGAGACTTGAATGTGGCAAGGGTATGGGTCTTCCAGATGAACTCCATAAGGCCATTCCATGCATAGGGAGTAGCATAGAAGATACAGGACCACTATGAGATGCCGTCGAGACTGAAGTCAGTGATGCAGTGAAGAGGCCAGGTGGAAGTGGGTGGAGGGTTGATTCAAAGTAGTACAGGGCACTAGCTTGGAAATACAAATCTTTGTTGCCAATTTATACTTTTAATAAGGGTAGGGCTGGAGTTTATAGGCTTTTTAGAAGTTTTTAATTTAAAAATATATATATTTGGAGGGTGAAAGAAAGCCAGTAAAGGGACAAATGGCAACTGGTGATGATGGCCTCCCCTCATGTGGCAAGAGAGGAGATGGGCAGCAGCCTAGGCCTCAGACCGCTAATTCTGTGGGCAGTCTGTTATAGGGTCATTAGAAGCCTACTCATCTAGGGCAGTCAGGCAGACCAGAAGCCCTGAGTGCTCCGTGCAGCAGATGCACTTGCTCCTAAGGTTTGGCTGCAAATCCTTGTCTATATCAAATATTGATAATGAACGTGGATTTCCCTGTGTTATAAATGCTTGGAAGATATAGATCCCCTTGAGAGTGCTATAAAGTGCATGAGATATGTACATTTTCTGCCTCCTCACTAGAGCCCTAGAGCATATCAATATGTGAATCAGAACCAGTCCAACAGTGCAAGGGTTTTGTAATGATACAACAGCAATCATGCCCTTATACACCTCCTTTGACATTTTGCCTTTGATATTCAGTGGCAGGTTAAGGGCGGAGCCATGGAGCACAGATCTGAGTTCTGCTGTCCAGAGGGAAGGCAGGGAGCAGCATTTCCATTACAAGAGTGAGAGAACTGATTGATGCTGCAACAAAAACATTGCACCATAAATCCCGGCCTCTTATCAGTTTAATCTGCTCCTGGCTGCCTTTCCCATTTATTTTCTGAATTATCCCTAGTTTATCAGAGACAGTATAGATGTGTATTTTAATGGGCAAAGTTTGGAGCAATTTCTTAGTGATTTTGAGTTTAAAATGGAAACAATCTGAAATCTAACGTTTTAATATGGCTGAAGATCACCATTATTCTCAGGGATTAATAAAAATGTGAAAACTCGTATTGTTATTGGACTGAATGGACATGATCTCTATCCAGGAGAAAATGATTTGTTGGTAATATTTGATTATATTGCTTGAAAGGGTAGGAGGCTGAGCAAGTTAGGCAAAAATCATTCTCATACTTTTTCTGATGCTTTTTTATATTTGTATTTTTTAAAGAGAGAGAATTAAGTATTTATTACATTTCATATTGGGAAAACTACCACAAAGTATTAGTGGTCACACTAGATCAAAGCAAGGAAAAGCACATTTAGAAGGGAAGCAGAGAACAACGAAGTGGCCTTATCTCAACAGCTTTACTTTATCCTTCCACATCAAGAATGTAACTCCTGTTGCCAGCAGAGCATGTATTGATAGTAACTCCTGTTGTGCCTTGGTATTGGAGAGCACTTGGTATATTTCTTCCCAACCTGATTTTGTCAGTTGTGTGTGTGTAACCATTAGGATCACTGTGGGTGAGTACGTTCACCTTCAGTTCACTGCACTGCAATATTACACCGCCCTCACATTCAGGTGCCAACCCTGAACAGAAAGGAATGGGTTGGGGGAAACTAAGTTAAGTTTAAATGGCCAAATCCTAGGATAGCAAGAAGAGAGCCCATTTAAAATAATTTTATGGTTATCTTAATCCTGTGTTTAGATGCCAGCCAGGACTCTTGTGCTAGAATGGTCTAGAATGCCATGTCAGCACTTTTTGGGGGGAGCTAGAATGGTGTTCTAGTACTGTTAATAATTGTAAAGTAAACCAGTGATAGTGGTTATTGCTCTCATTCTTTACCTCACGCTCTGCCTGGCCAGTGCCTCTGCAGGAAAATAGTGCATTCCAGTGCTTTTTTTTAATAGCTCAAGCACTGATGCTAATTATAGACACTAGCACCCTATAAATATCTAAGACAGGTAGCCAGAGTCTCAGGTTGACCTGTTGAATAGTTTAGCACGCGTCACATGATGAATAATTAATCAACTATGGAATTCATAGACAATAATGAAAACATTTTTTGCTCCTGAATACAGAGACAACAGCTGTAAATTAGTGCAGTCCAAAAGGTACAGAAGAAATCATGCAGCAACACTACTATTAAGTTTGGTGGTTATGTGTATGTTGTGACTTTGGATCTTACCAGTACTTGAACAATTTGGCAAGCTAACTGCCATTTCAACCTCCTAACACACGTGTCATGTCTGCCTATAAAATTAATACCTGCAGTACCCAGGAACACAACAGACTGTGAATTGTACTTGCTTCAAACAAGGCTAGCTACTGTGTACATCTCTGTGAGGCTCCACTGGTACAGTGTCAATGGTATAGATGCCACGTGCTAGTGCAATAACCTCTATGGTGCAAATTATCCTTCCATCACTGTTCCATAGAGCACTAGCCACTGTTTAGGTAGTCTGATAGCCTGGTTCTGATACCTGGATCAAGTTTTCTAGAAGTCCCTTGCCTATATAAATAGTACTGCATACCTTAGATCTCATTGTGGGCTGTTTTTTACCAGCACCCATAGCTTTGCAGTCACTGTGTGTTTCAGCAAGCCAATTTTGGAACATATCTCAGAAGAAAAAAGCTATTGTGCAGGAATGCTGCCAGCTGGCCGGAGGCAGAGGCCCAAGTGCTTGTGAGATTCAATTGCAGTTGAACTCTACTTAGAAAAACCTTAGATTATGACTGAGTGACACAAATATAGTGCGCAGCAGGGAATCAACTACTTGGGGGAAAGACACCGGGAGAAAAGTAAAAGGGACAAAGGTACACGAAGGCCTGAGATAACTGCAGCCAGTCTGGGAAAACTTGCCTTTTTTCCCCCAAAGAACTGGACCGTGTTTTTGGCACTCATCCATCTACAGAGCTTTTGGATGGCACTGAGACACCTAGCACCTGGGGCATCAGGAGGAGAAGAATGAGAAACACTCATCATAGTGCAGTCCACAACAAAGGATGTGGACCAGTACCAAGAGGTGCCTGAGAGCTTAGCAGGATTCCAAGATCTCTTTGGAGAAGCTCAAGATCTGGAGACAGCAGCCAAACAGGTCGGGGTGGACCTAAGAGACAAATCAGCACACAAGGTACATTGGATTTTATTATTTGTATCAGACAGGATTGATTTGCATGCTTGGGGACTGTGGGAACATGTTCCTGGGTTCTTTCCACACTATAATATTACTGTGAGTGGTTACAATCTCACATGATGATAGCCATTCTCCTTGGCTCGGCCACTACAGCAGAGGTGGCAGTTTCCTGTACCCTTCCTCCCCAGTGCAGCTCCCCCAGATTCTGGCAGAATGGACAAGTCTCGCCATAATTCATTACATCCCATGTGGCTACATAGCCAGCTGTCCCAAGTAAGGGCAGAAGTCTCAAGCATGCAGTGAACAGCAGCTGGCTGACACACGCCACATGGCCAGACTCAAAATGGAGGTCAAGCAAGGAAAATCTGTCCCACAAGTCAAACAAACCTGAAATATACTAAATGTAAAAGCAGAAGAATACTATTACAATAAAACTATATACTGGGCAGCATGATCCCACCATGTACGTGACATTGTCTTGGTCAGCCTATGTATCCGACAGAGGCACCTCTTTAGCTATCTACCCTTATCCAGCTGTAATTATATTTCATTCTGCCTTCCTAGTTAACGTATGAGACACTGGCATAAGCATTACTTGATAACAAGTTGCTCTATATTAGCCACCAGTGAGGTGTGGAATCATGACTGTGTCAAACCTCACTACTGCCAGCCAACAATGAAGGCCAGAAATCTCAGAGAGAGAATGCATTATCTATAATTTTAGCCATATTTTCCCCCACTCCTCTGGGACTAATCGCTGAAAGTGTTTTGTAACATCAGAGCTCAATCTGAGCAATCAAACTAGGGCTTATTTCCCCATATACCCACAGATGCTCACTACACCTCTTCAGTCCCAGAACATGTTCTATATTCACCAATGAGAATAATTCAAGTGTAGGATTATCAACTTTTACCCCAGCTTGTTCAAACAGAGCCTTCCTTTCCTGTTCTGAAATCCTCACCCTAGAGATTCTATCTCCTGTTTGCCTGGATTAAGTTACCTCTGTTAGTCCCACTGACCTACAACCCACAAGCCCCACTCCTGCACACATTGTTTTCATTCCCTCCCCCTGCCAAAGAACTGATTTTAAATTAGGCAGAGAATATTGGTTTATGTCCTTACCCTCTTAAATAGTAGAACAGAGTATCTGGCTGTAAGAAAGCATTGGAGTGAGAAAGGAACCAGAAGCAGTTACTTTTGTTGCATTCCTTGGTACACACAATTCTGGTATGTCATTCCTTAGCCTAACAACGTTCTTCTTATTTCTCATTTCAGAGGGCACGATTGCACCCAGGCCACATGTGGAAATGCTGTTACATCATGGAATGGGACAGTGAGGGCATCAGGAATCAAAAATGACTGAACACTTGACCATCTCATTGGAAGGAAATGGAAATGACTCACAGAGGGCATGTAAAGGGACTCTGATACAATGTTTAGATTCAAGGAGATTTTTCGGCAAGACAAGACCAATTTAGGCAAGAGGACAGAAAATCAATGATGGAATATATATGGCATAATAATGAAATGAAGCTGCCAGGCTAGCTGTCAGGAGGTCCACAGAAAACTTCAAAGAGAATACATGGAGAAGCAAAGGCAGCAACCACTATTATCCCATCACCCTGCATCTGTTTGCACTGTACAGCCTCTCAGCATGAAGTTATGATGCAGAACTGCAGCAACCCATGCTGGACTGCCTCATCCCTGTCTGCTCCCTCTGCTATATTCTCATGGGGCTCTGACACTGAACAGGACAAAGAACTGGAGTAACCCGGACATGCATTTTAGGGCCCTATTACCTCACAAACCAAATTTGTGTGCACTTGGTTATTTTTCTCTGGTTACTTATTGGAGCTGGCCTGAATGTTTGTGGTTTTAAATAAAGTAAATTTGCATAATTTATTTTAGTGGTAAGAATCCAGAAAACAAACTTTTAATCTACCCTCATAACATCACCACTCCAGTATAATGCCATACACTTCTTTACCCAGATTCAGACTCAAACCGCTATGTAATTTAAGTATATCTACTACATGAGGTGAAACCCACCATCAGTAAAAGAAACAAGGATATTTAATGGCAGCACATGCTAACACTTCATGCTTGAAACAGGCAGAGTGAACATTATCACCACCTCCTCTTTACACTACACTACTCTGGCAAAATATGTGAACAAAGCAGCTCTGATTCATTTGGTTCAAATGCCTGGTACAGCCAGCAGTAACATGTGTTACAGCTTCTGATGACAGTATTTGTCTGCCTGTGCATAATTTGCTGCAAGGCTCACCAGTTTCTCATTCCACAGGCTCTTAAGCACTTCACTGTTGCTTTCACAAATGTTGTGTGGAATGCAACAGGCAGATATGATGTGACCCACTGTTGCCAATTGCACTCTTGCTGCATATCAGCAGGTACTTCCGACCTTTTAAAGCCTTCTAAATACACGCTCTACTACCACGCTGTCTCTGTCAAATCAGCCATTTAATCACATTTCTCTGGTTTTTGGGTATGTCTTCATGACTATGGGGAACGGTGGATGGCAGGGCCACAGAATCGCTGAGGCCTGGAAAAAGAGGACAGTCCCATCCCTCTCCCTGCTCTTGAAGAGTCCAAAGTTTTAACATTTGCTTGTATTATGCACTAACCCTATGCTAAGTTCTGTGTGAGAGCTGAGTGAAATGAATTTTCTGTCCTGCAAAATGTTTTGAGACTTCAAAAATGTTCCCATTCTGCATCAGAATGAACCTGTGGGAAAAACTGATTATAGCTGGTGGTTAGGGCATTTTGGCTCTCCACGGGTACTGCAGGGACACCACATACTGCCTTTCCTGGAATGCCTGAAACACATGGTCAATATATTTCAAGAGCACCAGCAGAAAACTTTCTTGCTAAGCAAAGGGTGAGCTCTGACATTTCAGCCTGACTTCCATTTTAAGTTCATACCCTGGTTAGTGCTGAGCTTCCCAAGGAGTGATGGGATTTTTTATCTTTTCTCCCACAATCCTCTTGGAGTCCCAGAATACATTTCCAAACCTCCCGCAAGCCAATGCTCCAGGACATTGTGCCAGAAGATGTGAGATAGGTAGTGAAACCCATGACTAGAGTGCCGTACGAGGACCTGGGGTAGATTTAAACCCAAAATAGGATGGCTTACATAAACACATGGCACCATTGCTCTTTAAACTGATGATGAACTCCCCACAACTCCGTTCTGTAGTATAGGTGCAGCCAGGGCCTGTGTGTGCATGCACAGCAGACATATAAAAATTAAATTAATTTTTCCTTTGAGAGCAGTGGTTATTTAGAAAGACTTTCAACTGCATTTGGAAAGGTAGAGTGGGAAACAGAGAGAAACCTGAAAAACCAGAGTCTAGGCGTTAAATTATTCAAACAAATGGCTTCCCCCACTCTCTACTAGTGCTCTAGGGTGATGCACTACTTTGCTACTCCTTTCATCCTTCTTTGACCAAGGGCCAATCTTTTTCTGGGCTAATTTGAAGTCAAAATACTTTCAGAGTCATGTCCCTACCTTTAACAACATACACACAGTCTTACCATATCCTTTTCACTCAGGGGCAGAAAAGTCTATCAGCTCCCAAGGCACACCATGTAGCTAGAAGAATAAACTTCATAATACATTATCTGAGAGACAGTTTTCACTCATTAGACTGAGCTATTACCACTTACACTAAAGTTATGCATTCCAGTCACAGGGGCTAGCATACTAGTAAGAGACTCAGCAGAGATTCTAGTCTGGGCAAGAGTGAATACCCAGTCACAGCAAACTCCATCATATCCCAGGGCCAAGGGTAGGGCTTCTATATGAGGCAGAGCTTTCAGCTGTGGAGTTAAAATGGTGGTTGCTGAGATATGGAAGGGTCTGAATGTGGACATGAACCTGATGGCTTCTTTTACCAAATCAGGATCTTGACCTGGCTAGATATAAATTGGAGCCTGATCAGGCTCCTGGTCTAGATAACATCCCAAACAAGTTTCTCTCTCACTTTGGGCCAGTTACCAAAAGCTGGCTACTTTGATGTTTGAATCGTTGTACCCAGGATTGGAGCATCCCAAAAGTCTGGTTCAGAGCAAAGGTTGAAGCTGTTCCCAAGCTAGGGGCCCCATTGAGAGACCCAGAGAGCTGCTGACTGATTTCTCTGCTGTGTGTTATCTACAAGCTGATGGAGAAACTAATCCTGATGTGGATTAGTGAGGTAGTCAATCCTCAACTGTCTCATGTTCAAGGAGGATTCAGGAGGGCATGATGCACCTAAAATCAAGTACTCTAAGACATAGAAAATGCATTTGAGTCATGAAAGAAAGCTGGCGCATTCCTTATTGATCTAACAGTAGCCTATGACACTGTGTGGCACATTGGGCTAACTGCCAGTCTGGTGCAAATATTCCTTGTAGGCCAGTGGTGCAGTTTATTAAAAAATGATATACAACCGACGCTTCATCCTGCAAATTGGGGAGAAAAATCAGTCACCCTAAATGTCTTTGCAATGGCCTTCCAATGAGGGTCAGTTTTGGCTCCACTTTTGTTCAGTATGTACACGTATGACCTTCCTGAAACACTGGCTGAGTAGTACGTGTATGCTGATTACATCTATATTACTGGAACTGGAAACGACTTCAAGAGGTTTGAAGCAAAGGTCAGCCAAGCCATGGCTATTCTGACCAGTTATTCCAGCAGTGGAGACTAAGTCTCCATGAAACCAGAACAACTCCAATCACTTTCCATTTAAACAATTGTCTTGCCAATCAATTTATCTCAATCTGTGTTCCAGTATAGCTACTGAAATTCCATCCAGTTATCACATAGTGGGGAGGAAAACTCAACCATAGCCTGACATACTGGCCTCATGAGGTGAAACTCCTGAAAATGAAGATCTCTTCCATACTCCCTTGATACGAAAACTTTCAGGAGCCTCGTGGGAAGTAGACTCTTCGGTCCTTTCTACATCTGCATTGGCCCTGCTGTTTGGTCTAGCTGACTAGTCCTCCATGGTCTGAGGACACAGCTGCCACATTCAGCTTGTTGACATGAAGAATTTTGGTCACTTATATTACTGGTGACTACTTGAATTGTACACCAACACATAGTTCCTTCAATGAGATACCATTACTGTTAAGTCTGACAAAATCAACCTATTACATCTCTGGCTGGTTGGCTGCCCCAATTCTCAGACCAGAAACAACACACGGTGCCAACTCAAAGGTCTGGTCATCTTCAGGAGAGGAGTCCTGCTCCTGTGGACTGGGGGGTGTTACACACCTGCTGATCTCTCAACAATCCTTTGCCATAGCAAATCACACACTCTTGGAGAAGAGTGTCACTGGCCCTTTAGCACACAGAGATGATCAGTGCCACCAGGGAGCTGAAAACTACATCATAGATTGGAAGCATCAGTAGGAAAGAGATCCTAACACATTAAATAAATCCAAGAGTCCATCACTGCACCTTAGCCTTATCCATTTGATTATAGGTCTTGGACCAGACTCAACAGACTACTCTCTGGCTCGTCCAGCACTGCCACAACTATGCAGCAGCTTGGCCTGGTTTCTCCCCTACACTATGACTGCGGGACAGAGTTTCAGACAATAACATGGGGTGGAAGAGTGGCCAACCACACATCAGAAGGGCAGTTTACAATGCCTCACCTCCACTGATACAGAGGCTGTCCTCTGCTTACTGAGCCTGGACATCAAGCTCTGACGTCTGTAGATGACAGAACAAGGAGCAATGGTCTCAAGTTGCAGTGGGGGAGGTCTAGGTTGGACATTAGGAAAAAGTTTTTCACTAGGAGGGTGATGAAGCACTGGAATGGGTTACCTAGGGAGGTGGTGGAATCTCCATCTTTAGAGGTTTTTAGATGAGGCTTGACAAAGCCCTGGCTGGGATGATATAGCTGAGGTTAGTCCTGCTTTGAGCAGCGGGTTGGACTAGATGACCTCCTGAGGTCCCTTCCAACTCTAATATTCTATGATTCTATGACAGAAAGAGAGACTTACGTCTAAAAAGCCACCATTTTCTAAAGCTAAATCTCAGAGCATCTACTCTCATTATCATCCTCCCTGAACTCTCTGATGCTTTTGACTTTGTCAATCATCCTCTCTTTGACATCTCATCCTCAGTGGGCCTTTGTGATACTCTCCTCTTTGGGTTCTCCTTCTGCCTCTAGCCATTCCTTCAACTCTTAACTTCTTCCTTCTCATGCCATCTTCAGTGATTAATCTCAGGGATGTTGGTATCTGTGAATGCAGCCTGTGAGTGCCTAAGACACGTATCATGGTTATTGCTCATTCTTAACATTGTTTTTTAAAGCGTTCAGCAATGCGTTTTGGGTTAAGGTAATGGGTTTTGCTCCCCACTCCCAGTAGCACATCAGTCCATACTGATGGATCAGAGGATAAAGGAAAGGTGAATTTTTAGCCTAAGAAGTTTGGTTTAATTGACTCCAAGCAGCCAACCAGGAGACCGAGATGCTTTGTTTTTCTCTATTTTGAAACTATGTTGGGGGTATGGACCCCCCCCCTTTCATTTCTTTTCTTTTCTCACAACTGCAGATGACTTTATTTAATGAAACAGGAATACTGAAAGATTCCATGTATTCAAAAATTTTGAGGGGTATTTTTTGACATATTTATAAAAGAAAGAGGAGTCAGAAGTTTGTTGATACAAATCACCTAAACCAAATTTTAGTCATTCTGTTCTATATAGCTCTTAATTTTGAACTCATTACCATGGTACCTGAGTGCCTATAATGAGTTGTCCTATACTAATACATTGGCTGATACCCGTCTTGCAGCTGTCTTAGTGAAAATTAAAGAGCCCACAACACTGATGTCCTAATCAGGACTCTCCATTTCAATTCAGAAAACCAACAAGAAGTAACAGATTTTAGACCCTGATTCAAAAAAGCATCCCTGTTCAGGACAGCACATGAGCATTATATGAATAAAGTTAAGCATATGCTTAAGTTCTTTCCTGAATAGTTGCTTATGAACTAGTGGTGGAATCAAACTGGCACTTGGTCTGCTTACATAGTCACTGTGCGTCAAACATGAAATCCTGGTCCCACTGAAGTCAATGGCAAAAGTCTCATTGACTTCAATGGGGCTACAATTTCACCTCAAGCACGTAGCATCATTGTAAAGTGCTTTAGGTAAGCCAGAGTATGTGTTGTTACAGAGAATAATCAGCTTCAAGTTGTCCCCTTTTCTGAAGTTTTATACTGAATTGTCTCATCTGATTTCCAAGTCTTTGAAAGAAAACTAAAGCACCCTGGGATCTGTGCTTTGCACCACACGTTGCTCTTCATGCAATGGTTAATACAGTATCAGTTATACTTAAGTGGCCTTCATCTACATCATAACATTAAACTTCTCTCCATAACTGAAAAAAAATGCATTACACTAAACCTGTTATGATGAGCAGTGATGCTGTAACATGGTCAAGTGTGGGCAAGGAGGAGGAAGGAGTGGGAAGAGAGATCCCTACCCAATATTCGTCTAACCTGGGAGGAAGCTCCCTGAGTTGGGAAAGAGGATATCACAAATTCAAATTTCACCCCTATTGAGTGTGGTTTATAATTCAATATACCTCACCACCATTATCATCAATCAAGGCCATGAACCCCAATTCTACAAGGCAAGTATGAGCTGGCACCTCATTTTACAAAATATGTTAATGGAGACATTGCACAAGGTGACTGCAGGCACAGTAGAAGCCACAATTAACAAGGGCAGACCCAATTAGCATCCATTAGCCACACAGCCTTTCTGATTGAATGTGCTTTGGTTAGCCTGCTTTAAACTCCTAAACTATCTTTTCAAGAAACAATGATAGAATCCAGGATTCCTGATCTCCAGTATGCTACTGTTGTTTGGCAAACAGTTTAGTAACCTCTTGGGAAAGTTTGTGTCAAGTCATCCTCTTGTGACTGATCTAAGGAGGCAGTAGCAAATACTCCTATAGCCCTAGTGATAGAAATGTGAGGGTTAAGGATTCAAACCTTGCTGTTGACTAGTGAGAGAAGATATTTTGGTTGTGAGAGAGTTGTTTGTTCAAGTTTTCTTTTTAAAAACAACTGGTTTATTTAATTCACAAAGAGAAGATATCCCATAACACATTTCTAATTTACTATAACCTGTACTATTGTAAGCTGTAAATTATAGCATGACATCAAAATACAGGTATTTTACATTGCAGTCATTAGCATCTTTCCCCTGGGGACCCAGTCACTGAAGTAAATCAAACCTGTATAAAAAACTAGGAAATTAACACAAAAAGCTTCATTTGGTAACAGATAAAGTTGCTTAAGGAGATACTCCACCAACTGACAAACTGAAAAGCATGGAAATAAGAAGGTAAGGGAAAAGACTCCTGCATTTCTTGGCACTTTCACGTTGCCTGCAGCATTGTCAACAACACAGTGCAATGCTCCACAAGGTTTCATCTCCCCCTCACCTCCCCCAGCAGATACCAAAAAGCAATATTTACCTGCAATTGCATCAAGCTCGCTCTCTAATGCAAAGCCTTAACAGTTACCTCAGCAGGGTTAAGGCAGAGGGACTTCTCAACTGCATGGAATGTATGGCAGTCAGATGTGCTCATCTATTGATACAAGCTCCTCAGAGGCCACTTAAGATTTTGCTCTGGAGTTGGAGTTTGATGAAGCCAGGGTATGTACTGGTTTTTGGTATCTGTGGGAGGGAGGATATGAACCTTATGGAGCATTAGAGTGTGGTTTTGACACACTATAGCCTCTGTGAAAATGGTAAAAAATGCAGGAGGCTTTCCCCTTAACTTGTTTATTTCCCTGCTTTTCAAGTTGAGAGTTGCTGATGTATCCCCAGTGCAGCCTTAATGGTCATTAAACAATGCTTGTGTAAGTTTATCAATTTGTGTAAGCTCTGTGGCATTACTCTGCTGTCATCTTCTTGATTCCTGTTTAACTTTCTGTTTTTATCCTTACCTTCCTACAGGTGAACGACCATTCCCGTGCACATGGCCCGATTGCCTTAAAAAATTCTCTCGGTCAGATGAGCTTACTCGACATTACAGAACCCACACTGGTGAAAAGCAGTTCAGGTGTCCTCTCTGTGAGAAGCGGTTCATGAGGAGCGATCACCTGACAAAGCATGCCCGGCGCCACACTGAGTTTCATCCAAGTATGATTAAGAGATCAAAAAAGTCAAACTCCACCTCATTGTGAATGATGGACTACGCTGAGGGGAAAAAAGACATTGGTAAAGGCATAACTGATCAGCACAAGAAGTCTGAACTGTACAGTTAATATTCCCTACTTGCATTTTTAAAGCACATGTAGCTGAAATTCAAAGTAAATATTTTGTCCCCGTGCTGATAACGGTCTTAAATGAGTGACTGCCAAGTGAAGTTGGGGGCAGAGAAGGGGATCAGAGTAGATGATTAATTTCTTTTGTAACTTAAAGAATCAACACTGGTGTATATATGTCTGACTGAGTGATCTGACCTGTGACTCCACAATAGTGATTCCAAGGTCTTTGTGATTGCTGTGTCATAAACATGTTTTGTTGAACAATGTAATGCTGCTTGTATTTAAAATTTGTTTAGTAAAACCACTTTCCAAGTCACTTAAATAATTCTCAAGTAAAACTCCACAGCACACATTTTAGAAATGGATTCACTTCTATCTCAGAATGATCCATCATTTAAAGACTGTTAAGAAAAACATTACACATGTTACAAATAATATCTGATAGATATACAAAAAGAAGTTGAATTTATACTAAGACGACCGGATCTACTTTTTCTTTGTATGAGCTATACTTTTGAATTTTTTCCAATAAAACTGCGTATATCTTAAGCTGATACTTTAAGCAGAAAACAAAACTCAGACTTTTTCTGGCATTACATGTATTTAGCTCTATTATTCAGTTACCAGGAAAAAATAATAAGTTAGCCTAAATAATGTGTCAGGGGTATGAAAGCAGAAATATACTTCTCTGAATTGTTCCTATAATTTCATTTGATAATATAAACTGTACTGTACTATATAAATGCCACTAACTGTGCTTTATTCTGCTGTTTTGTTTGAATGGATGCATAGCAGAAGCTCCCATCTTTAGAAACAGCTGCTTTTTAAAAGTTTTTTCTCTTCATACACTTGTCTAACTCCTATAAATTCCAATGGGAGTTGTGTGCACTATGGAGAGACTAGACCTTTCTTTAAGAGCACTCTACGCTAATGAAAACAGCTAAGGCTCCTCTATCTTTTCGTAGTTGTTATATAGAATTTAGGGGAAAATCATGAGATAATTAGAACTACAATACAGAAGGCATGTTATAATATTCCTTATGACATGAGCCTCATCACTAGGTACCTTGTATAGTACTTGTGTGTTGTATACAACATATTTTATTGTAATGGCAATATTACGTTTATTTAAAAGCTATGATTTGCTCTTTAACCGGAGTTAAGACATCCCTGAAGAAAAACTTAAGATCACTTACATTATCTGAGTTTTCATCTTTGTTAAGTTAAAAGCATGAATTTAAAAAAATTATGGATTTTCCCTCCTCATCCACTTGTATGGTGGAGAATTATGTTTACACACTTTTCTTTCCAGAAACAGTCTTCTGGTCTTTCTGTTTTTACTCCTCCTTCAAAAGGAGGGAGGTGAGGTGCAGCCCTATTACAGACATCTAGGGCCAAATAAATCTCTGAATTAACCACATTGAAGTCAGCAGTGTTATGCTGGGATGATGTTTGGGTCATCTTGTAAAACTTTGTACATAAAATCTTGTTAGTACACCTGCAGGTACAGTATCTTCTTATTGTTTCATCTGATAAAAAGCTTGCTTCCTAGAAACAAATAAAAATCTACTCAGAAGTAGAATATTTTCTTCTACAATTGTACCTGGCTTCCAGCTTTAGAAATCAGGTTGTCTATAGCATTTTTACTTATGTAGTTCATTAGAAATTTTGTCTATGTGATGAGAACTGCTTTTAAGGCATTAAGGGTATTGAGCAGTCTGTGGAATAAAAAGGGATGAGTTTTCTTCAGTGAAGACACCAGGAAACCAAGCACACTTTCTACCTCTGTTTCAGCTTTTTGAAACATTTATTTAAAAAAAAAAAAAAAAAAACATTAATTTCTGGTGTCCAAAATAAGTTGTAGGGACATTTGTTCTTCCTAATAAAATAGGTAGCCTGGCTATTTCTATTGATCTAGTGTAAAAAATTGTATTCTGCTTACCAGTACTGTTATTGCTGCCTTGGGTTGAGGACCCCGTAGTAGTTCAGCAACTCACAAAGGAATATTTTGACACTTGTCCTCCCCTTCTCTATGAAAAAAACTTAAGAACATAGAGTTTAAAATGAGTTCAACAACTCAAAAGTTGTTCTAGGTGAACTGTTGCCATCATGTGGGAAAAGTAGAGTACTTCGCAAATTAGGGACTGATCATTTGAGATGTTAAGTGCCCTTACCTCCTAGTGACTACATTGGGAGCTGCGGGTAATCAGTACCTCTTTAAAAAAAAAAAATTAAAAAAAATCAGGCCATTTAACTACCAGTAGAAATATGGATCTAGGTGTTGAGCTTTAGGCAACTGAGCTTAAACATTTGGGGCAGAATGTAGATTAAACAAATGTCACTTCATTGTTTTTCAAGTTCTAAAAAAATTGTAAGGTACTCTCATGGTACAAAACCAGAATGTATAAACTCATGTCTGTATTTGTGAGAAGATCCTTTTATAAAAATTCCCAAACAGAAAGCAACATTCAAATTTGCTTTAGTATATACCGTATCTTAGTCCAGTCCAAATGGGATTAACATGGTTCATTAATCACTAACAAAATACATTGAGAAAGTTTGGGGTTTTTGTTTTTTTGGTTTTTTTGGGGGTGAAAGGAGACAACGGATTTAACATATAAAACAAATTGCATGATAGTCATTTGTATCTTAAACTGAATTTCTGGAAGAGACTGTTGCAGGTGTTGGAAAAGAAAGAAAAATCAGGTTCTCTAATACTATATGTACTTGTCATACTATTTGGGAAATACTTAATAGTGCTGAAGTTAGGACAGCTCCTCTCCTCAGTTAAGAAAGCCCTTCACTATTGCATAGAGAAGCCATGGCTTTAAAAGGTATAGATATACAACATACTTTTCTGAACAATTTTTGATGACTTACATAAACAATTCTATTTTCAGTTTGCAGTTGGACTTTGTTCAGTACACACCAGACTGGACACATTCTTCAAAATGCTGTTTTACTACAGATTAATGATCTGTACACTGTAAATACCAATCTTTACAACAGTTTATTCAGTTTTATTTTTGTACAGTATTCGTATCCTTTATAAGTTATTTTGCTGTCCTGTTTTGTAAATCACATGAACTTGTAAAAAAAAGTAGTTATAGGTGTTTTTGTACATATGTATATAAATTGTCCAAATAAAGAAAGGAATAAAAAAATTATCTTGTTGTTGCAGATGATTTGAGTCAGACTGTGACTGCAGAAAGGTGAATTTGCGTGATTGAAAAAACTTCTGAAGATGAAAAATGTCCCCATACTCTGCTCTCTAAAAACTGAGTTTTCAAAACTGAGTTGGCCATTTAAGCACACATCTTCCAGTTAAATTAATATGAGTGGTATGGCTAAATCCCTGCATCAGTTTTAAAAATCTCAACCTTTTGGTAGTGAATAAGGAAATTGGGTCCTGTTTTTCTACTTTTTCAGAGGCATGCTCTCCCTTCCACTAATATAAGCAGATGGGAGCTTAATTAAAGCAAAACCTGCTGAGGAGAAAGAATACAAACTCTGCAGCATGCTCCCCCTTCCCTGGAATCCCAGAGAAGCTTCTCTGCTACAGGTTTATGGTGTGAGGGCTCCAAGACGTTTGGAAGATAGGTGCAGGAAGAAATGCAGCTAGAGAGCAGCCACTATTCATGGCATGCTCTCCTCACCAGACAGATACCAGAGCAGACTTAACTGGGCCTTTGCTGAGATCCTGAGATCTGTTGGATGCTTAAGACATTCTCTAGTTTAAGACGTAAAACCCCCTGTTCATTCCATGCAGAGAGGGAAGAATATTGGATCCCTGCTCTTAGATGCATGCTGAAACTCAGTCAGTGTTGCCAATTTTTATGATTTTATAGCAAATTTCAAAAGACCTTACTCAAAGAGTAGCTGTCAATGGTTTACTGGGAGGATATATGTAATAGGATCCTTTAGGGGTCTGTCCTGGTCTGGTATTATTCCATATTTTCATTAATGACTTGGGTAATGGAGTAGAGAGTATGCTCATTAAATTTGTGGATGATGACGCCAAGCTGAGAGGGGCTGCTAGGACTTTGGAGGACAGGATAACAGTTCAAAATGACCTTGATAATTTGGAGAATTGATCTGAAATCAACAAGATGAAATTCAATAAAGCAAGTACACAATCAGGAAGAAAAAAATCAAATGCACAATTACAAAATGCGAAATAACTGGCTAGACAGTAGTACTGCTGAAAAGGATCTGGAGGTCACCGTGGATCACAAATTGCAGGAGAGTCAACAATGTGATGCAGTTGCTAAAAAAGCTAATATTCTGGGGTATATTAACAGAAGTGTCGTATGTAAGACACAGGAGGTAATTGTCCCACTGTACTCAGCACTGGTGAGGCCTGGGCTGGAGTAGTGTGTCCAGTTCTGGGTGCCACACTTTAAGAAAGATACTGACAATTTGGAAAGAGTCCAGAGGAGAGCAACAAAAATGATAAACATTTAAGAAAACTGGGCATGTTTAGTCTTGAAAAAAGAAGACTGAGTGGGGGACCTCATAACATTATTTAAATATGTTAAAGGCTGTTATAAAGAAAATGGTGATCAATTGGTTTTCCATGTCCATTGCAGATAAGGTAAGGAGTAATGGGCTTAAACTGCAGCAAAGAAGATTTAAGTTAGATATTAGGAAAAGCTTTATAATTATAAGGATGGTTAAGTACTGAAATAGGTTTCTAAAGGAGGTTGTAGAATCCCCATCATCAAAGGTTTTTAAGTGCAGGTTGGACAAACACCTGTCAGCAATGATCTAGGTTTGTTTGGTCCTGCCTCAGTGCAAGATGCTGGACTAGATAACCTCCTAAGGTCCATTCCAGCCCAACCTTTCTGTAATTATGATATTATAGAAGTCTGATAGTATTTAGCTATTTCTTAAAGGCCCAGCTTCTAGAGTCATGTGATTATCAGAAAATCTCACCTTTCATTGGGGGGGAGGGAGGGAAGCCTAGCTCTCAAGGTTGCAGAGAGAAGCTTGAAAACGAACACTGAAGGCTTAACAAACCAAAAACAAAAAAATAATTCAGCATTTATTATTTTGTAAAATTGGTTTTTAAGTCAATTTGATGATTTGGGGGGCCAGATTCATTATTTTTTAAACTGTTCAAAACTGCAGTTCCCTGCCCTTTCTGCCGGTTTCACCCACAGAGGGGAGAATCTGGCCCTAAATTAGGGCGCACTCAAGCAATGCATTTTTCTAATTGTTTCTAGAGGCACCAACTTGGCACTGAACTGGTCCCAAAGAGAAGTGAATTGGATTATTGGGGGAGGAGTTGCACTGTATGTAAGAGAGCACTATGACTGCTCTGAGCTCCAGTATGAAACTGGAGATAAGTCAGTTGAGTGTCTCTGGGTTAAGCTTAGAAGCAAGAACAATAAGAGTGATGTCCTGGTGGGTGTCTGTTACAGACCACCAGACCAGGAGGACGAGGTGGATGAGGCTTTCTTTACTCAACTAGGGAAAGTTTCCAGTTCACAAGGCCTGATTCTCATGGGAGACTTCAATCATCCTGACATCTGCTGGAAGAGCAATACAGCAGAGCACAAACAATCCAGGAAGTTTTTGGATAGTGTCGCAGACAATTTCCTGGTGCAAGTGCTGGAGCAACCAACTAGGGGCCGTGCTTTTCTTGACCTGCTGCTCACAAACAGGGAAGATTTGGTAGGGGAAGTACAAGTGGGTGGCAACCTAGGCAGCAGTGACCATGAGATGGTCGAGTTCAGGATCCTGACGAAAGGAAGAAAGGAGAGCAGCAGGATACGGACCATGGACTTCAGAAAAGCGGACTTTGACTCCCTCAGGGAACTGATGGGCAGGATTCCCTGGGAGGCTAATATGAGGGGGAAAGGAACCCAAGAGAGCTGGCTGTATTTTAAAGAGACCTTATTGAGGGCACAAGAGCAAACCATCCCGATGTGCAGAAAGAATAGCAAATATGGTAGGCGTCCAGCTTGGCTTAACAAAGATGTCCTTGGCGAACTTAAACACAAAAAAGAAGCTTACAAGAAGTGGAAGCTTGGTCAGATGACTAGGGAGGAGTATAAAAACACTGCTCGAACGTGCAGGAATGAAATCAGGAAGGCCAAAGCACAATTGGAGTTGCAGCTAGCAAGGGACGTGAAGGGGAACAAGAAGGGTTTCTACAGGCATGTTGCCAACAAGAGGAAGATTAGAGAAAGTGTGGGCCCCTTAGAGAATGAGGGAGGCGACCTAGTGACGGAGGATGTGGAGAAAGCTGAGGTACTCAATGCCTTTTTTGCCTCTGTCTTCACAGACAAGATCAGCTCCCAGACTGCTGTACTGGGTGGCACAGAATGGGAAGGAGGCGAACATCCCGCAGTGCTGAAGGAACGGGTCCAAGACTATTTAGAAGGATTGGACATTCACAAGTCCATGGGGCCGGATGCAATGCACCCGAGGGTGCTGAGGGAGTTGGCTGAGGTGATTTCAGAGCCATTGGCTATTATCTTTGAAAGCTCGTGGCAACAGGGGAGGTCCCTGAGGACTGGAAAAAAGCAAATATAGTGCCCATCTTCAAAAAAGGGAGGAAAGAGGATCCAGGGGACTACAGACCAGTCAGCCTCACCTCAATCCCTGGAAAAATCATGGAGCAGGTCCTTAAGGAATCCATTTTAAGGCACTTGGAGGAGAGGAAGGTGATCAGGAACAGTCAACACGGATTCACTAAGGGAAAGTCATGCCTGACCAACCTGATTGGCTCTGTGGATGTAGGGAAGGCGGTGGATGTGATATACCTTGACTTTAGCAAAGCTTTTGATACTGTCTCACACAGTATTCTTATCAGCAAGTTAAAGAAGTATGGGTTGGATGAATGGACTATAAAATGGATAGAGAACTGGCTAGAGCATAGGGCTCAACGAGTAGTGATCAATGGCTCCATGTCTAGCTGGCAGCCGGTCACAAGCGGAGTTCCCCAGGGGTCGGTCCTGGGGCCGATTTTGTTCAAAATCTTTATTAATGATCTGGAGGATGGGGTAGATTGCACCCTCAGCAAGTTTGCGGACGACACTAAGCTGGGGGGAGTGGTAGATACCCTGGAGGGTAGGGATAGGATACAGAGTGACCTAAACAAACTGGAGGATTGGGCCAAAAGAAATCTAATGAGGTTCAACAAGGACAAGTGCAGAGTCCTTCACTTAGGAAGGAAGAATCCCATGCACAGCTATAGACTGGGGACCGACGAGCTGGGCAGCAGCTCTGCAGAAAAGGACCTGGGGGTAACGGTGGATAAAAAGCTGGATATGAGTCAGCAGTGTGCCCTGGTTGTCAAGAAGGCTAATGGCATATTGGGCTGCATTAGGAGGGGCATTGCCAGCAGGTCACGGGAAGTGATTATTCCCCTCTATTCGGCATTGGTGAGGCCGCATTTAGAATATTGTTTCCAGTTTTGGGCCCCCCACTACAAAAAGGATGTGGACAAGTTAGAGAGAGTGCAGCGGAGGGCAACCAAAATGATTAGGGGGCTGGAGCACAAGACTTACGAGGAGAGGCTGAGGGAACTGGGCTTGTTTAGTCTGCAAAAGAGAAGATTGAGGGGGATTTGATAGCGGCCTTTAACTACCTGAAAGGGGGTTCCAGGGAGGATGGGGCTAGGCTGTTCTCGGTGGTGGCAGATGACAGAACAAGGAGCAACGGTCTCAAGTTGCAGGGCGGGAGGTCTAGGTTGGACATTAGGAAAAAGTTCTTTACTAGGAGGGTGGTGAAGCACTGGAATGGGTTACCTAGGGAGGTGGTGGAATCTCCATCCTTAGAGGTTTTTAAGCTGAGGCTTGACAAAGCCCTGGTTGGGATGATATAGCTGAGGTTAGTCCTGCTTTGAGCAGGGGGTTGGTCTAGATGACCTCCTGAGGTCCCTTCCAACTCTAATATTCTATGATTCTATGATCATAACCTGTTTGTAAAGTGATTAATTTTTTAAAAATGACTTTATTGTTTGTGTAACATGACATCCCTGGCTTGCTTGTCATGTGAGCTGTTCTTTTCTGAACTTTTCAATACATTCGTCTTATCAAGGAAAAGATTAAGTGATATCATCTACTGTTGCAATGGAAATGTGGAAACAGACCCTTGAGCTTAGAGGCATTGATGAGTAAGCAAAGGATAAAATCAATTATTTCTACATTTTATTTTGTCATTTTAAATTTACAAATGAAGAACAATATTCTGCCTTGACTTTACAGCCAGTAAGGTTGCAGTGGGTGTAAATCCACAGTCGTGCATGGTCTGTTCAGTTCTCTATTTTGGAAGGTTTTTAGGATTTTTTTAAAGCTACCACACAGAGAAAAATATAAATGCCATAATATCCCCTAAGGTGTGTGACAAGCCTGGTTATTTGCTTGTTACAGTGTCCCTCTCCTTACTGTTAAAGAAAGGGCCACAAATGCTGCTCTCTCCAAAATTTCAGTTGAAAAAGTCTGCTTGATTACTCTTTTATTCTACAAAATTTCTATTCCAAACCAAACCAAACCCCTCCTTTTTTTCTTTTCATATAAAACGGAGTCATGGACAACAAGCCTTTTTTAAACAAAGGCTATTTGTCACCCTGTTTATTGAAGTTCTACTATGCAGCTATAAACCATGCTAACTCACTGTGGCTCTGTCCGACCCTGGGGGCTGAACCGTGTATAGGTTTCTAAACCCTGTACAGTCTTTCAACTAAAGAGCAGGGTCCTTTAATTCAAGCAGTAAAGAGTTGTGCTTTTAGATGCAGAAATCAGCGGTTTGATGACCTGGATTGCTATAGGAGAGGAAATAAAAGATTTTCAAATACACAGATAAAGTAAGGGGTGTTATAATTACTTACTAATATTTCAATAATGTCAAGACAAGGAAGGAGGATTATTCAGGTGGTACAAGAGGAGTCAAGGGATGAAGTTCAGATCTAATCTACCCTTAAAAGTTTTATGATCATCGTTATATTGGTTAGAAGTGTGACTTTTACTAGTATATAGTTATGCTGGTAAAAGCCCCGGTGTAGATGCAGTTACACCAGTATTACTGTGCTTATTCTATAGCACTTTTAAACTGAGGCCTGATCTAGACTTAAAATTTAGGTTGATATAGTACCATCAGTGAGAGATGTGAAAAATCCAGCTGTGCCATTTTAACCCCATTAATGAAAGGATCTTGGTTAAATATCTGCACAATTGTTCAACAAACAAGATCCAAGAGTAATTTCTTACGTGCCAATAAGATTTCTTATAGTGCCATTACATGCCATCCCAGACAGTGAATATTAAATCCTTCCTGCAGCAGACACACAGGAAACAAACAAACAAAAACTAAAGGAGTGTCATTGTTTACCTTCAATGAGATAATACAACCAAATACTGCAATACACAGAACTTCAGCCCAGATTTTAAAAGATATTTTGGTATTGTTGCACTCAGCCTTGCAAAGACTAACTGATTTAGGAACCTAAGACTGATATTCAAAAATGACATAGGTACTTAGGAGCCTATATCCCACTGTCAGTGGAATTTTGGTTCTTAAGTGACTAAATTCCCTTGAAAATGAGATTTAGGCCTTGCAATGCTAAGTGCAATAGTTATCTAAGTACTTATCTAAGTACTTTAAAAAAATCTAGGCCCTCTTGAACAATGAAATAAGGATATCCAGCCAGGTACCAGAGGATTAGTAGTGAATGGGACTGAAAGCAACCTAACTGGTAGATAAGTTATTCTTCTCCTTCATCCCTATTATGCCAACCCAGACAATGACAGATGCAAAAATATCCTCCTTCAAAACAGACATTGAGAGGGCACCGAGGGAAAAACTAGATACCACTGACTCCTTCAAACACATCAAAAGCCTATGCCAACAAAGAAAGATTTGAGAAGCCCTGGAAGGGCGACTTGTTTCTTTTTGTGCCTATTAGTGGGGATCAGCGGGAAAATGGCAGCAGCCTCAGAGCGGGAGGGGAACAGGATGTAATACCTTTTGCCAAGCAATGTGAGAAGCTAGTACATTTATGGATGTTTGGGCTATTTTTATGTACTAGCCATTGCCTGGGTAGCCCTTAATTGTTTTCAGACTGAAAGCCTACTTGAATGTGACTTGAAAAGCTATCAATGACTCTGCTGAGAAAACCGTCACAGCATCAGTAATAGATGCCATGGCAGTGTGAAGATTACTGTGCTTGTTTTACTGGACCCTGCCAAGGTACCTTAGGCTCTACTTAAGGGTTGGTCTACACACAATTTTTGTACCCATTGAACTATTTTATTTATGGATGCATTTTCTTTTAACTGAAATAGCTGAAGTGGTACAACCTCTAGAGTGGATGCTCTTATAATGGTATAAAAGTGCTTATACTGTTAGGACAGAAGCACAGGATCAAAAGGAATGCTCAGATTAGTGTGACAAATGAACCAATCAGCAAAGTTCGCTTAGAGCCACTCAGAAACCAGGAATCCTGCCCAATCAGGAACACTGGAATCTTCACACTTAAGCTGGGTGGGTTAGTTCTCACTTAGATTCTCCTGGGGAAAATATAAGATGTGGCTCTCTAAAGCAGCAGTTTGGGTCATTGACAATGAGGAGAAGGGTCGTGAGAAGACCACTCCGTGAAGGAAGACACAGGAACAACTGTCAGAAGGAGACCCCGCCTGAGAGCACCGTGACAGAGCTGCCGCCTGAGAGCACTGTCAACCGCCAAGCACAGCTGAGAATCTGTTCATGGCCAGCGCTTGGAGCAGCAGGGCAAGATGAGCCACTGAAACAGCATTGGTTGGGTCCATCTGAGTGACGTCATCCTTGATTTGCTAATCACATCGTGAGTGACCAAGTCACCAATAGTAGTGCTGAGTAAACGTGCGCCTTGACTGTATGCGTCAGGCTAATTCAGGCCCTGTGCTCTGACAAAGCCTTGGGTAGCACTACTTGCTTAAGCACGAAATCCTCGATGAGCCTCGCACCAGGACACGTAAGAATAATGACAAACGTGTTACACAGCACATATTCACTATAGGCGTTGCGCGTCCTGGGGTATATCCTTTCATTTTGAGACAATATAGGTATATCTGAATTTACATATGCATTAATCAACTGAAGCTTGATGGCGAGTCATTAATTTAAAATCAGTGGTATGTTTTCTTTACACGGATTACAGAAGCGGGGTTGACTGGGTCAATACCAACAATAGATGTGGATAGCCTCCTGCAATCCTAAATTATGTTCTAAAAATCATTACATTAATTAAAGTGATTATTCCTGGAACATTTCTTGGTGAGCCAGCCAGGAGGATGGCTAATTGACTCAATTTGCCTCGATTGGTGGTGCAGTGTAAAGAACAGTTTGAGGTGAACAGTATATGTACATTGACCTAAAAACGTGAATGTCAAGATCACACTTGGGAGTGGGAAAATAGATCTGAGCTTAAGGCCACACCTAGGTGTGGGAGAGTCTGATCTTGAGATTACACGACCAGTGAAAAGGGGTCTTTGTCTGTGTTAAGGTCTCAAGACCACATTTGGGAGTGGGAGAATACATTACATGACCAGTGGGAGGAGTCTTGGGACAGGGAGGTTGGGAAAGGAAGGATATTATCTCTGTGTAAGTGATTGGTAGGGCAGGGGAGGTGTCCACATGTAGTAAGGCCAACTACACATCCTATCAATACAGGGGAAGACCCATTTCACTATGGTAATATCCAGTGCTAAGATGGGGAACAGAAGGTAGTTCCTTGATAGCGAGAGAGAGAGGGAGAAAAAGCTCACAGAGTGCCAGTAGGAGCACTCTTTCTCTTCAAGGATACGGTATTGCCAGTACATTATAGGTTGCCACAGCACCAGAAGAATACTATTTTGAATGAGAGATACACAACTTCTAAGAGAGAAAAAGGTGTTGTGAATATACATAAAATCTCTGGGGGATATATTGCATACAGTGGGGGTAATGGGAGTATACTCCACTGTGATTGTGCAGTGGAAAATTCAGGTAACAACCCTGATTCAGAAGGAATGAACCTGATGGTGGAAGGAAAAAGGGTTGATCTTACAGGAGCAGAGAAGCAAAGGAGAGGAGAGAGCCTGTTCGCACAGAACAACAGATGGAGCTAAATAAAAATCTAATTGAGCAGTGTTCATTCTGTTTGTAAATTCAAGGGTAACCTTTGGGACTTATAAATGTTTGAAGGGGACCAAACATTTGAAGCCTTTTGTGATATTTGGAGACAGTTGTAAAAGGAAAATGGAAAAACTAGCATTTTTATATGGTTTATAGATGTTGGGTAGTGGATTACAACAGGAGATAAAGAAAAAGGAAATGATTATTAGAGGGTTAAAACTCAATTGGAACAGCAGATTATGGAATTTGATAAGGGGATTGCAACAAATGCTACGCTGTCTGCTCAATTATTGAATACTCAAATCAAACAAATCAAATAAATCAGAAATTAAACGAGGCTCAGTTGGAAGTGGCTAAGGTATCAGAGGAGAACAAACCACTGAGAAAACAGTTAGAAGATGTGCAAGTGGCCACCTGAGAAATGATTAAAGCTATGAAGAAAGAAAAGTGCTCTGGTGAACCGTATGTGCTGTCAAGAAGAAATCCAAGCTTTGAAAGATCGCTTGAGCTGCAAACAGGAGATTGTGGCTGATCAGAGTACACAATCAGAGGAGGAAGAACTGATGATGGATTATTCTAATGAGACTTGAGTTAAAATGTCCTCTGGCCTCTGTAGTACCAATGATTCAAACCGACTCCAAGTCATATCCAACACCGATGGAACAGATTTGGCCCCAAGCACCAATAACCACAACAATAATATCACATAGACAACAGTGACCTCTCAAGACTCGTCAGGAGATCTCTCCCTATGGCCCAGTTATTGGGAAAAGTATGGGACCGCTTAACTGCAAAACTGTACTCATTGGCTTGACCATCTGAGCATGTTAAATAACATCGGTAATCAGGATGTGGTTATGCTCTTGAGAGAAACCATGCAACCTTATGATTTCAATGCGCTCCTCAATGATGTGAAGACTGCTAGTACTCTGAATATGGGAAGGATGTATGAAAAAATGTATAGGATGTTCTATTCACACAAGAATATAGTGGGCAAGTTCTACTTGGACCAACAGAAACCAGTCGAAAGTCCAGATGTCTGGCAAGAAAACGTCTATTATACTGGATGGCTGGATAGGAGGGGTATCATGCTATGATACAATTGAATTTAAAAAGATCTTGTTACAAGGAATATCACCCATATAAAAAATGCATTCCCTAATTCTATACTGAAGAAAAAGGTTACTGCTGTAAAAGACTCTCAAAATTATATGGGGAAGAAGAAAAGTGGAAAAGAGAGTGTGTTTAGGAAGAATATGTAAGACTATAGAGATATGAAGATCCTCAGCAAATGCATGCAGTCCCAGTGAATTAACTATTAAAAAGATTGTCAGATTATGAGAAAAGGATGCTTCTAGTCAGGGGAGAGGCCAATCTGGCCCACTTCCTTTGTCCAACTGATTAGTGAGAATAACTTCCATGTCTCATCCAACACATCTAGGAGAAATGGAGACAGGAGACGTGGTAGTCATAAAAGAACTACATGAAGTGATAAAAAGTAACAATGATCAACAGTGGGAAAAAATAAGGAGTAAGGATCTAGTGATTAAAAGATTACAGGTAGCATGGGAAAAGAAAGATGTTGTGATAAGAAAACTAACCCAATTAATAAAAGGAACTCTGCTGACAGTCATACAAAAAAGGGAAAATGATTAAGAAAAAGGAAGGTGGTGTAACTGAAGAGATTGTTGTAAAATCTGAGGAGGCAAAACGTAACCCAATCAGGATAATAATCTCTCCGCATTGGGAATATAAAGGGGTCAGGAAGAAAACCAGTTCTCCAGGAAAAGCTGTTAAGTTGCAATATGATCAGTGGGGGTGACTGGAGATTTTATTAGAATTGAAAGGAGCCTACAATATCATAGAGCAATGAATGTTATTGGACACTGGAGCAACAGTGTCCATAATCTGTAATCGAGCGAACCCAGAGGCCAATAAGACATTGATCAAAGAACATTGAAGTCTGCAGGGCTTTAATGGAAAAACTAGCAGAACCCCCTTCACTGTTCCTATTAAGTGCTATTTAGGAGAAACTATGGTGGAGAATTCCTTTGGAATCCAACCCTTGGAAAATCAGAGAATTTTAGGAATGGCTGTAATTCACAAGGCAAACGTCACCATTGATATCCCTAATATGCAATTGATATTTAACAAAGGAAATGAAGAGGGACAGGTGATTCTGCTAGCTTTAGCGTATCTGCCGTTAAAGCTCCAAAGGACATTGCAATGCCACAGTGGAATGAGGAGATTCGGAAGATTACAGATAAATATCCACGGGTGTTTGCAAAGAATAAACTTGAATGTGGTAGGGTGAACCAAGAAATACTTGTGGAAGGTCCAAATCCAACTCCACTATTGTGGAGCAGGGAATTTTAGTGGAGACGGTGAGCCCTGGTAACAGTCCTATCTGGCCAGTGTTAAAGTTAGATCAGAAAACCTGGAGAATGACAGTAGACTAGACATTTGAATAAGATCATACTGAAAATGGCACCTGTAGTAGCTAAGTTCAATGAAATGATGATAACAACTGGAGCAAATTGGCTCAGCGTCTTGGATATTTCTAATGCTTTCTTCAGTATCCATCTGGCCTAAAAAACTTGGAACAAATTTGTCTTTACTTTCAAAAAGAAACAGCTAACATTCACGAGACTTCCAAAGGTATTTCACAACTCCCCTACAATATGCTACAAGATTGTGTCACAAATGTGCGAGCAGGTAGAAGGGAGCCATCAAGTGATGCCAGAGTGGAATGAGGAGATCCGGAAGATTACAGGTAAATATCTGATAAATGATAATATCTGATAAATGATTACAGATAAATGTAGATGACATCTGAATAGCCACATATACCAAAGAAGAAAATTTGCAGTTGTTGGACTGAACGTTGCAAAAGATTCAGAGTACAAGATTCATAATTAACCCTGCAAAGGCACAGCTATGCAGACAAGGGGTTACTTACCTGGGAGTAACGGTAGGTAGAGACAGTCGAAAACTGGACGCCGAAAGGGTTAAATTGATATGTAAATTACCAGCACCCTAGTGTGGTCAGCCTTGAGATCTGTATTTGGCTTAATCGGATTTTGCCAAGACTTTATAGAAAACTATGCAGTGATAATGAGGCCTTTATACCAACTATTACAAAAGGAAAGAATCTGGCATTGGACTCCAGAATGTGATTTGGCATTGAAACAATTGAAGGAAGCTTTGATGTCTGCACCTGTGTTAGCATACCCAGAGAATGGGAAACCATTTTACCTACAAATAGGGAAAATCCATACAGGAATAAGTGCAGTTCTCTTACAAGGGAAAGGGAACGGTAGAAGACCCATAGCATATGAATCTAAAAGCTTATCACCAGTGGAACAAAGGGTTAGCCCATGTGAATGAGAGGTCCTAGCAGTAGTCTGGTGTATCAAACAGTGGGAATACATCGTAGGAATGGCTCTATTAGTTATCCAGACACCCCACACTCCGCAGAAATATGTCGTGACAGGAAAAATTAATGACGGATGAATTTCCAATTCATGCCTTGCAAAATGGACATAGGCATTAGCCAACTGCAACATATCAATAGAAAAGAAGGACATGCTTATCCTTCCCTATAGTTTAATAACAATGGGAGCGGATCATGAATGCCCTCACCCTTACCATGATTCCAGCATCGGAAGCCCCCTTTGTGCAGGGAAAATCCATCGATCAAGCTATCCAAGAGGGGATGACCACATGGTTTGTTGATGGTAGCTGTTATTATAAGGATCGTAAACCTAAGACAAGCTATGTCGCTATACAAATTACAGACAAAAAAGTGATACAAGGTACAATGAGTGTGCACTCTGCACAAGCAGCTGAAGTGGTGGCCATAGCCGCTGTACTAGGTGAGGAGGATTTGAAGGAAGATAATGATCTGTTCTGATTCTGATTTCATGGTCAGATCCCTTTTAGATTGAATGTCCATCTGGCAGCAAAGAGGCATGCAACAGCTTATGGAAAATCATGGTGCACCGTAGGTATTTGGAATATGTATGGACTACTGCAATGCAAAGAAAAGGAAGTACATTTATCACCAAAGCCAGAGCACATCAGAAATCTAGTAGCCAACTGGGTATGTGGAATAACCGAGTAGATAAACTGGCAAAGGAAGCTGCTGTCTTAGGGCCTGAATGATGTTGGAGGAAGGCACAGGATATAGTCAGTGAAGTTTGAACCAAACAAGAAGATGTGCAGTTAGATTTGACCCAGCTCCAGAATATGGACCAAGAAATAACCCAATTGGTCCAGGATAGAGAATATAAAGGGTATGATATTACTGTAAATTCCGATGATTTAGTGTTGGCTACAAAAAGGGACAATCCAAACAATATTCCTGTGATTGTAGTCCTGACCATCCTTTCTTAAGAACTTATAAGGATAGCTCATGATCAGGCTCATTATGGAAGGGATAAAACCATTGAAAGAATCCTGAATACTGGATGGTGAACCAGTATCACCAAGGAGGTAACATCATATATTCAGAATTGCATAGCCTTTTGTTAACACAGATACACACATAATTAAAGGACTTTTGGGTCAAGCACCTGTCCAGGGGCCTTGGAGAAGGCTGCAGAGAGATTATATTGGGCCTTTACCAAGAACATCTGCAGGGCACCAGTATTGTCTAGTAGTAGTTGAAGGATTCACCAAAAGGGTAGAAGCATTTCCCACTACGAAGAACACAGCTGCCATCCCAGCTAAAATCTTACTTGAAGAAGTCTTTTCTAGATTTGAGCTCCCTGACATTATTGATTCAGATAGAGATCCACATTTCATAGGCAATATAGTCAAACAGCTATGCATTCCCTGAATATAAAACAATGATTACATATCATCGAACAGCCCCAGTCACTCGGTCAGGTTGAAAGAACCAATCGCACTATCAAGACTGCTCTAACAAAGATAACAAAATCTCATGGAAAGGATCGGGACAAAAAAAATTACCTTAGTACTCATGGCCATACATGCGACAACAGCCAGTCACGGTTTTTCTCCATTTGAAGTAATGATGGGTAGAAGAATCAGGACCCTGAGGTTTGGTGGATGGGTGAGGTTCCTTCCTCTGGATATCAACCCACCATCACTACTGATGCATGGATGTGGAAAATGCTGTTTACCACAGGAGAAATTCAGCGCCAAGTCATGATAATATGAGAACTATAGAGGAAAGGCTAGGCTGAAATCTGCATATTAAGGAATGGAACGTGGGCGACAAGGTCTTATACCAACAGTTCCAAGAACATCAGACAGCTCTCAGTGAGAAATGGGTAGGTTCAGTAAACATTAAAGACAAGTTTAGTCTGACAGTCTACTTGATCAGAATCCCAGGACCAAAGAGAGATGTTAACAAGTGGTTCCATTCTAGCCAACTAACGGCTTAGAAGGGAACTTATTTAAAGGGAAGTGTGAGGTAAAAATAGGATAAAGTCAATGTATATGGCTTAATTTGAAAGGAGAACTTAATTCTTTTTTCTGTGTGTGTGTTATGTTTGGATTTCTTGCTATATGATGGTCATTTTAGAAACGTGTCGTCAATGGGAGCATATGAAGTTCCTTTGGGAATGTCCACCAGATTCAAATATGGGAGATTTATTCGGACATGGACAATGTTTTTCTATATTAGTTTATGAATTATATAAGGATATTAAAAGTTATTATATAACGGAGACCTGGTCCTGGGAAAGCTTCTTAACTGTGTACACACCTAACTCAGAACGAGAAAAGAAAAGAGTGATAATGTATACAGATTCAGAAAGACCACTTAAGAGGGTATCAGATAATATGGGATGTAAAAATTGGAGAAAACTGTCTCCCTGTAAGTTAGTAAACTCCCATGATTTTGTAGATAATAGTGTGTATTTGGTGTCCAATTTAACTACTAAACGAGTTAAGACAGGAAATACAACATTAATGCTTAAGGTGACGTTGGACCATCATCAAGACAATGTTTCAGTAATTATACATGCCCATAATGAACAAACGATCACAGATAGCATGGTGCTATCTGTACCATACATGTACAAGGTGTATTTACCCACAAAGAGAAACTGTAGAGCAATATTTATGTGGAACATGGAAAGGGGTGAATGTTACTTCCATCTGTACCTTAACCCTAATTTGGGATATGCAAGACCACCATGCTGGGGATTGGGTGGTAAGTAGTGAGAATGGACTGCAAGTACACAGGTGGGCAGCTATCACCATAAAACCATCAAGTTCACGGGACTCATAGTGGTAAATCAAAGAATTAAACAATTGTTGCTGATAGACCCCCAGTATTCAGTGAAGCAGGTTGAATTGAAATTACAAAAAAGTGTGTCTAAAATCCAGGCAAAATGTCATTCTTTTATTAAAGAAATTATGAAGGAATGGTATCGGTGAGTAAATGCCATGTTGAAAGAGGCTCCTCAAGGTGAAGTAAAAAGAGGGGTAGCTGGTAAGGTGCTAGGAGGAATTGGTGTGGATTTGGGCATACTAAATACTGTCAATGTTGAAGTAGTAAGGAATAAACTAGAAAAAATGGGTCAAGAACTAAGCCAATTAGGGGTTCCAATATCAAGATCAGTTGTGGGTCTGGAGGGAAGTGTTAGAAAAGATTAGACGTATTACCACGATGGTTCTAACTGCAGTTAAATATCAGTGATGTTATCCTTCAAGTTATCGATACTCTACAGGGAAATATCTCATTAGCATTAGTATGCCAACAAGCTCAAGCTTGGATCTTGACCACTAACCAAAATATTTTCCAAGAAGGATTCAATGGAGTAATTCCGACAGAAATAAGAATGCATATAGGTTCTCATGCAAATGCGTTTGAACTTAAACACATTGCATGGTGGAAGCTAATTGATTTTGGGAATGATTACATACGTAATGATATAACTGTATTAGTGTTAACTGTAAAACAGTTAAGTAAGGGAACTGAAAGATGGATATATCCATTAATGCATTCGGGAGTAATTGTAAATCATACATTGATGCATTGATGCTACCTACTGAATTGGAAAGTTGGGTTCAAAAGGTCCAAGGTGAATACCAGATTGTAAACTTAGATCCATGTGTGCAAGAACAGGGATTGGATTTCACCTGTGAAGGTGAACTTGGAATGCCGAGACATGTATGCTTGAACTTGGATAACGGCAAATGCCATTACGATTTAAAACTGTTGGTGGAGCATAGTCTTTGTTGGTAGAATCTAATGAGCATTGTGTATGTATTAGGAGTTTATGTAATAAGTTTGCAGTTAATGATTTTTACAATGTAGTACATAATGAATCAATCTCAGTTTGTGTCAAGTGCTTTCAGTTAAGGACTGCGATATAGATTATGAACTAAAGGAATTAGAAACAAAGAAGAGTCAAATGGTTTTTAGTAAGAACACTGATTGAGCCAATCTGATTGGGAGTAAACATTAATGCTCTAAGGGAGTTATCCCATTGCCCTGAAATGTTAGTACGTTTAAAGGAAACTGCAGAAAAGGGTAAAGAACAGCAAGTCATCATGCAGTTGGTGTTATCCAAAGGATGTTAAATCGCATTAAATTGATAAAACAGGGTTACTTACCAGTAACTGTTGTTCTTCGAGATGTGTTGCTCATATCCATTCCAATTTAGGTGTGTGCGTGCCCTGTGCACAGATTCCCGGAACCTTTTTCCCTAGCAAGCCCCGCAGGGCCAGCTCAGGCGCCCCCTGGAGTGCCGCGCTCATGTCGCGGTATAAAGGGCGCTGCTGACCCCGCGGGCCCCCAGTCCCTTCTTTCTGCCGACTCTGACAGCGGGGCTGGGGGGTGGGTTTGGAATGGATATGAGCAACACATCTCGAAGAACAACAGTTACTGGTAAGTAACCTTGTTTTCTCTCTTCGAGTGGTTGCTCATATGCATTCCAATTTAGGTGATTGAGTAGCCATACCCTTGGAGGCGGGTAGGAGTCACTGACGAGCGGCTCTACTCAGCACAGCCCTGCCCACCGCTGCGTCTTCTCTCGCCTGTTGAACAATGGCGTAGTGAGTCGTGAATGTATGAACTGACGACCAGGTGGCTGCTCTACAGATATCCTGCAGTGGCACGTTCTGCAGGAAGGCTGCCGATGAGGCCTGAGCCCTGGTCGAATGTGCCGTTATCACCCCAGGTAGTGGCACTTTCGCTTGCTCGTAACAGAGCTTAATACATGACGTGATCCAAGAGGAGATTCGCTGGGTGGAGACCGGGGAGCCTTTCATCCGATCAGCCACCGCTACAAACAGCTGTGTCGATTTGCGGAAGGGTCTGGTTCTCTCCACGTAGTGTGCCAGAGCCCGCCTGACATCCAACGAATGCCATCTCCGTTCCTCAGCCGAGCCGTGTGGTTTCGGGAAAAACACAGGGAAGAAAATATCTTGGTTACAGTGGAATTGGGACACCACCTTGGGAAGGAAGGCCGGGTGGAGCCTCATCCTGACCTTATCCTTGTAAAAAACAGTATGGGGGGCTCCGAAGTTAGTGCTCTCAACTCAGAGACCCTCCTGGCTGAGGTGATGGCCACCAGGAATGCTACCTTCCAGGAGAGGAGTAGCAGGGAGCATGTCGCCATGGGCTCAAAGGGGGGTCCTGTCAACATGGTGAGGACCAAGTTTAAATCCCGGGGGGACAGGGTCTCGAACCTGTGGAAACACTCTCCCCACACCTTTCAGAAATCTAACTGACATGGGGTGGGAAAACAGCGACCGCCCCTCCATTGGCTGGTGAAAAGCCAAAATAGCCGCCAGGTGCACCTTCAAAGAGGCCAAGGCCAGGCCTTGGAGTTTAAGACCTAGAAAGTGTTGCAACGCAGTACCTAATATGTCCACCTCTCGCCCCCACCTACCCACCTGGTGCATCAGTAAAACCTCGACCTGACCTTATTAGGCCATTAGCTCACTCCTGCTGAAACTGACCTTACTAGGCAATTTCCTCGCTCCTCCTGAAACTGACCAGGTGACTGGGCGCAGCTGTCTACCTGACTGAAAGCACAGCCACCCTAACAGTCGGCTCACCTCCCAGCCAAAGGTTTGCCCTGATTCAAATGTCTCCCCTCCAATTAGGAGTAACCTTGGCCACCTGAAGTGATTAGTATAAAGCCGGGGCACGCCCCAGGCTCCAGAGAGAGAACTCACCGTCTGCTAGACCCACCAGCTGCCCTGTTTTTTCCCTCTCCCACGCTGGACTCCGAGCCTGAACCTGTAAGCCTGCTCGGTGTTGCTGTTTTTGCTTCAGGGTGTCATGTTGCAACTCTTCCTGCTGGGACTGGTGAGATCCTAACCCTCTCTCTCTTTTAGTTTCTGTTTTAAACCTGCTCTGAAAGCAGAAGCCGCCCCCCCCCCCCCATTGCTAACCCTCTCTCTCTTTCAGTTTCTGTTTAAACCTGCCCTGAAAGCAGAAGCTGCCCCCCCCATTGCTAACCCTCTAAACCTGCTCTGAAAGCAGCCGCCCCCCCCATTGCTAACCCTCTCTCTCTTTTAGTCTCTGTTTTAAACCCCGTGTGCCCCTTGCAGTTAACTGCCCGTGTGACCCCCCCCCCTTTCTGTGCCCTGTGATTAACTCATTGTCTGTGAAATCTCTATGTGAAAGCATTCCCTCGTGTAGTTAACTGCTTCTGCCTCAGTGCTTTTCAGTTAACAGTTTGTGTAACCCCTTTCCGTTTCCTACAACCAAGTGTAACCCCTTTCTGTTTCCTACCAGCAACTAGTTGTCTGTGTAACATAGTGGTAAGTGTCCTGTCTGCCATGTGGGAGACCAGGGTTTGATTCCCGGTCAGGGAACCACTGTCTGCTTAATATTAGTTTAGGTCTTTATAGTTAGTTGCCTGTTTAATACTTTCTTATATCAGTTTATGTTTTGTGCTTAATTGTTTTTATGTCCTTTTATAACTAGTTAAACCTATATTACTCCTGTGTTTATAATTAAACTCATTTATTTCCAATCGATTCATTATTGACTCTGGGGGATCATTTACCTGTCGGAACAGAAGGTATTCTAGAATCACCTGTATGGGCGAGCAGGTAGGAATAACACCCTTGGTCTCCGCCCAGGCCGTAAAGCACCTCCACTTCGCCCGGTATGTAACCTGTGTGGAGGGTTTTCTACTACCAAGCAAGATCTGTTGCACCTGTAAGGAACAGGCCCTTTCACCCTCCGTCAGCCAGAGAGTCTCCAAGCTGTCAGATGGAGGGAGTCCAGGTCCGGGTGCAGAAGGCGCCCCTGGTCCTGGGAAAGTAAGTCGTACCGGGTAGGCAGTGTGATCGGCGTAGCAATGGATAGGTCGAGCAGTGTACTGTACCAGAACTGCCTCGGCCACGCCGGGGCAATCAAGATGACCTCCGCCCTGTCCCTCTTGATTTTGAGAAGGACTTGGGGGAGGAGAGGGATGGGGGGAAAGGCGTACATCAGGGACCCCGACCATTCTATTAAGAATGCGTCGGAGAGGGAGCCCGGCTCGCGACCTCGGAGTGAGCAGTATCTCGGGCACTTCCTGTTTCGCGAGGATGCGAAGAGGTCCAGAAGGGGAGTGCCCCACACACGGAAGATTGAAGCCGCTACCTCGTGGTGTAGCGACCACTCGTGTCGGGGAGAAAAAGACCTGCTTAAGCAGTCTGCCTCGTTGTTCCTGATCCCCGGGAGGTGAGAGGCAAAGATATGGAAATTGTGTCTCACCGCAAACTCCCATAAAGCCATAGCCTCCTGGCACAGGGCCGAGGAGTGCACTCCCCACTGCCTGTTCATGTAGAACATGGCTGCTGTATTGTCCGTGAGGACCCGAACTGCCTCGCCCTTCAGTAACCTGAGGAAGGTTTTGCAGGCCAACCGGACCGCTCTGAGCTCTCGGACGTTGATATGTAGAGCTCTCTCCTCCGGCGACCATGACCCTTGGGTTCTCAGGCCTCCGCTGACGTGGGCTCCCCATCCCATGTCCGAGGCGTCCGTGATAAGGGTCACGGATGGAGTCAGGTCTCTGAACGGAACTCCCTTGAACACCTCCATCGGGTCCCTCCACCAATTGAGGGAGGACAGCACCTGTGGGGGAATCGTGACCACCTTAGTCAGCGAGTGTCTAGAGGGTGCATAGGTAGACGCTAGCCATGCTTGTAAGGGCCTTAGCTTAAGGCGGGCCAGCCTCACCACGTACGTAGAGGCTGCCATATGACCCAACAGCTGTAAACAGTGCCTGGCTGTCGTCATAGGAGATGTTTGTAAGTCTGTGATCAGGGATCCCATTGCCTCGAAACGCGGCCAAGGCAGGAACGCTCTGGCCTGTATGGCATCCAAGGAGGCCCCTATAAAATCTATACGCTGCACCGGGGCGAGTGTGGACTTCTGCTCATTAATGAGCAGGCCCAGTCTGGTGCACGTAGATCAGGCCAGCTCCAGGCTGTGCTGCACCTGTTCACACGATCTACCCTTGATGAGCCAGTCATCCAAGTAGGGAAAGATCTGCACCCCCTTACGGCGTAAGTGTGCCGCCACTACCGCCATACACTTAGTGAAAACTCTTGGGGCTGAGGACAGGCCAAAGGGTAGTGCCGTGAATTGGTAGTGGCCTCCCTGTACTCTGAATCTCAAAAATCTCCTATGTCCCAGGAAGATGGAGATATGGAAATAAGCATCTTTTAAATCGAGGGCAGCGTACCAGTCCCCTGGGTCTAGGGCCGGAATTATGGAGGCAAGGGATATCATGCGGAACTTAGTCCGTCTGATATACTTATTTAGACCACCCTTGGCCTTGGGAATCAGGAAGTATCTAGAGTAGAAACCTTTTCCCCTTTCCGTCAATGGAACCTCCTCTACTGCACCAAGCTCCAGGAGAGAACGGACCTCCTGTAGTAGGAGCTGCATGTGCGTGGGATCCCCCGTATTTAACCCGGTAGGAGGGGATTCCGGAGGAGAAGCCGTGAACTGTAGGGCGTATCCCTTGAGGACGATTTCCAAGACCCAACGGTCCATCGTGATAGCCTCCCATGCGTGAAAGAATGGCCGAAGCCTATCTTGGAAGGGTTGATTAAGACCCAGGGGGAAGGAAAAAGCGCCACCCTCAGAATCGCTGTCAAAAGCATTTATTACCATTCGCGCCGCCAGTTTTTCCTCCCTGTTGTGCCCGCGCAGAGGAGCCCCGCCGATCCCGGCGGTTAGGCCCCCGAAAGCGGTCCTGTCCCCTTCTCTGTTGAGTGGGTCTAGGGGCTGGCCTGGATGGGGGAGGTGGCTGGCGCTGAGTCTGGGGGCGAGACTGGCGTCTTACTGCCTGAGGAGTGTACAGCCCTAGGGTCCTCAAGGTGGACCTAGAATCTTTGAGGGAATACAACTTCTCATCCGTCCTCTCTGAAAACAAAGGGGAGGTCCTGAATGGCCTGCTGGACCTCCACTGATAGCCCCGACACCTGCAGCCAAGAGCAGCAGCGCATAACTATGGCCGAAGCCATTGCCCTGCTTGCGGTGTCGGCCGCATCACTGGCCGCCTGCAAAGCCACCTGTGCCACAGCCTCCCCTTCCTGTGTCACCGTGGCCAGGTCTGCTGCCTGGTCCGGAGGAAGGGCAGCAACCAACCGCTGTAATGAGGCCCAGAGATTCTGGTTATATTTGCCCAAGAGGGCCTGGTGGTTAGCCACCCGCAATTGAAGTGCCCCTGTGGAGTATACTTTGCAGCCAAACAAATCCAATTTCCTCCCCTCCTTATCTTTAGGGGTAGTCCCCTGGCCTCCCTGGCGATCCTTTTGATTCGCCGCATCGACTACCAGGGTCCCAGGAGCCGGGTGGCTATAGAGAAACTCAAAATTCTCCTTAGGCACATAATATTTCCTCTCTGTTCCCTTGGATGTTGCGGGAACTGAGGAAGGTGTTTGCCATAGGGCCTTGGCAATGCTCATGACACTGTCATGAACAGGAAGGGCCAGCCGTGAAGGGCCCAAGGACCCTGAAGGGCCGAACAATGGGTCGTCCTCCTCTGACATCTCCTTAAGCGGTAGCCCTAGATTATTCGCCACCCGCTTAAGAAGTTCTTGGTGTGCCCTAAAATCAAAAAGGGGCATCCTATGATCCCTAGAGGTACCCTCGTGAGGGGAAGAAGAGGAGGACAAGGGGAGAGGCCCTGTAGATGGGCCTTCCTCGGGGTCTGAGTCCCCCTCAGAGGGGACGGTTGGTGGCAACTGTGAGGGTGGAGGAGGAGGCTGCACCCCCGCAGAATGGAGCGAGTCAGCACCCTGCATCTGCTGAGCCGCCCACGGACCCCAATACTGCCAGTGCCAGGGTCCCGGCTGCCACCCTGGTACAGGCACGTGTCCCGCATCCCCTTTGCGATCTCGGCGCCCCGAGTCCCAAGACCGTCTCTTATGACGCCTTTGGGGGGAGCGGCTTTGTGAAGAGGAGGAAGAGTAGCGTCGATGCCTACGATGCCTCCTAGATGAGGACTGACTAGACGAACCAGAGGATTTTCTCCGTCTGCGGTCGGACCGCTTATGCCTGCGTTTGCCGCCACGGGAGCAGGAGCGGTGGCTTCTACGGCTACGCGACGAGGATCCCGACCGTGGGCGTTGAGTTGCTTCCCATGCGAAGCTTGGTACAGTGGATGTCGGGACATGCGCGTGTCTCGCTGATAGGCTCGGTGCCGCGTAGGCCGGGGCCGTCAGGCTCGGTGCCGCATGGGTCTGCGGTGCCGCCGGGCTCGGTGCCGCGCACGCCAGAGCCGGTGGCGCCGGTGCCGTCAGAGGCGGTGCCCTCGGTGGCGGTACCGGCGGGGTCGGTGCCGAAAGCCCTGGAGTCATAGGTATGGACGGCGTCGACCACGTCATGGAAGGCTGCTGCCCCGATGGACCTGGCAGCATCGACCAACCCGGTGCAGGCGTTCCCATAACGGAGGACGGGACCGGTACAGATGGTACCCTCTTAGAAGGGGTGTCCCGAGCCTTACTACGGTGCGGTGCCTCTCCACTCTCGGGGGGGGCTCGAGTCCGACTCCTGAGTGGTACTGGAGTCAACTCTGACAGCCGAGCGCCTGCTCTTTGAGCTTCTAGACTGCCCACGGTGCTGCGGTGCCGAGGCGCTCGACGACCTCGAGTCGGAGCTCGGAGGGGATGCGCTCTCCGCCCTCCGCGACCGTCTGGGTGAGGATTGGGAGCGTTGGTTCCTCCACCCACCGGGGCCACCCAGCTCGGGTTTGCCCCGAGACGCCGGTCCCGCGCCCCTCGGCCGAGGGGGGGACGGAGGCGTGGGCAAGGTCATGAGGGCCCTTGCCGCATCGAACGCCTCCGGCGTTGATGGCCCTTGTAGAGGCTCTCCCCCACCTTTTAGAGTTGGGGGAGGCTCCCTACGAGGAGACACCGGTGCCGGAGGAACCTCCACGGCACGTGGCTGGGGTGTCTCCTTCTCCTCCCTTTGCTTCCGGGAGGAGTCCTTGGAAGCGGTGCCGGCAGTCTTGGTTTTTCTTCGGCACCGAAGCCTTCGGTGCCGCAGTCGGTGCCGGCGGTGCGCTCTGCACCGAGTGTAGACTCGGTGCCGGTGACCTGGATGGCTCGGACGCCGGTCGGAGTGCCGCTTCCATGAGGAGTGACTTCAGCCTCGCATCCCGTTGTTTTTGGGTGCGGGGCTTAAACGACTTGCAGATCCTGCATTTCTCCCGTCGGTGCTGCTCTCCGAGGCAACGGAGGCATCGATCATGGGGGTCACTCACAGGAAACTGCTTCGCGCAGAGGGAACAGCTCTTGAAGCCCGCGGAGCCTGGCATGGCTCCTGTCAAAAGCCCCTAAGGGCCCTTGAACACAAGTCAGAGGCTTCAGCAAACTGTTCCTGACTTCTTTCGAATAACAATAGTACTTTTTCAACAACTGATCTCTAATCGATGTAAGTAGCTAGGGACTGCTGCTTGCAACGGCAAGTGGCAAAAGTTCCAGCAACCGTCAGAGGCGGAAAGAAGGAACTGGGGGCCCGCGGGGTCAGCAGCGCCCTTTATACCGCGACATGAGCATGGCACTCCAGGGGACGCCTGAGCTGGCCCTGCGGGGCTTGCTAGGGAAAAAGGTTCCAGGAATCTGTGCACGGGGCGCGCACACACCTAAATTGGAATGGATATGAGCAATCACTCGAAGAAAGAACTAATATGCCTAACCGGTGAGAAAGGTAGTTTCACATGCATGAACAAAGTGACATTCCTGGATGGCAAATTGTTTTAAACCCTTTTGTGATAATTTTGGGAATACAGATTATTTTGCTGTTCGCAATGATTAGCACGTTTTCCTGGATGTATAAAAAATTAAAAACTGATAGATTATTAACCCCGTCTAAAACATTGTTAATTTTGTTCAATATGTTGAAACCCAAACAAATGTGTTAAGTTTGAAAACTGAAGGTTCTTTGTAAAGTAAAAATAATAAAAGTTAAAAGTTTAGTTAAAAGGTGATGGAAGATACCAATTTGTGTAAAGGGTGTGACTTGAAAAGTTATGAATAATAACTCAACTGAGAAAACAAAAGACAGGGAGAAAACCATAACAACTTCGGTAATAGATGCCGAAGGCTCTATTTAAGGATTGGTCTACACACAATTTTTGTACCCATTGAACTACTTTACTTACGGATGCATTTTCTTTTAACTGAAATAGCTGAAGTGGTACAACCTCTAGAGCGGACACTCTTATGGTGGTATAAAAGTGCTTATACTGTTAGGACAGAAGCACAGGATCAAAAGGAATGCCCCAGATTGGTGGGACAAATGAACCAATCAGCAGAGCTTACTTAGAGCCACTTAGAAACCAGGAATCTTGACCAATCAGGAACAACAGAATCTTCCCGTTTAAGCTGGATGGTTAATTTTCACCTAGATCCGCCTGGGGGGATATAAGACATGGCTTCTCTTTAAGGAAGCAGTTCAGGTCATTGACACTGAGGAGAAGGGTCATGAGAGGACCATTCTGTGAAGGAAGACACTGAAACAATTGTCAGAAAGAGACCCCGCTTGAAAGCGCTGTGACAGAGCTGCTGCATGAGAGCACTGTCCACCACCCACCACAGCTGAGATCATCTGTTCATGATCAGCGCTCGGAGCAGCAAGGCAAGATGGGCTGCTGAAACAGCATTGGTCAGATCCACCTGAGTGATGTCATCCCCGATTTGCTAATCACATTGTGAGCGGCCCAGTCACCAATCGCAGTGCTAAGTAAAGGTGTGCCTTGGCTGTATGCATCAGGATAATTCAGACCTTGTGCACTGACAAAGACTTGAGTGGCTCTACTTGCTTGAGCACAAAATCCTCAATGAGCCTCGCACCAGGACATGTAAGAATAACGACAAATGTGTTATGCAGCACATATTCACTATAGGCATTGTGTATCCAGGGCTATATCCTTTAATTTTGAGTCAATATAGGTATGTCTGAATTTACATATGCATTAATAAACTGAAGCTTGACAGTGATTCGTTAATTTTAAGTTGGTGGTACATTTTCTTTACACTGATTACGGAGGTGGGGTTGACTGGGTCAATACCACCAATAGATGTGGATAGCCTCCTGCAAGCCTAAATTATGTTCTAAAAATCATTACATTAAATAAGTCATTATTCCTGGAACAATATCGATATAGTTTATTCTTACAAACTTTATGGGAATAAACTATTCCAGTAAAAAGCACCTTTATACCAGTATAACTGCATCCACACTAGGGATTGTACCACTTCAGCTATGTTTCAAATCAACATATTTAAAGTAGTAGAGAAACTGTGAGTAGACAAGCCCTTCGTGAGCAGGACTAGCAGGTGTGGAAGCAAGAATGTAAGTTCTAGTAGGTGGGTTCAGATTCCCACACCCATTAAAATACTTCTGTGACACTGGGTGGGATGGCCTGAGGCCTGAACAAACCTTTAAGTTGGGGACATCGGTTACTGCTTGTGTTAGTTATGAGGGTTTCTCTCCCTTTTTTCTTTTCCTGGACACCCTGCTTGGGCTTTCCCCATGCCCTGGCCCAATGATCACTGCCAGCATCCTGGCAGCAACTATAAAGTATGGGACTTTCCCCATGTTCAGGCTTTGGACAGTGGGTTCTAGTTGGATCCTTCAGTTCCCACTCAGACTTATCTCAGTTCTGAGAGCTTGTTTTCCTCCACTCTAGGAATGGCTCACAGCACTTATCTCAAATGAAAAGTCAGCAAACCTGCTTATCTTCAACAGCTATAAAAGCTACTTCTTTGGACTCTCTGTGCTCCAGTGGTAGGGGGGACTTTGCTCTGAGCACAGGCAGTCCAGAGCCCAGTAGACCATGGAAATTTTAGCATCTGTTTCTGCTCAGCTGTAGAGAACAAATAGATTACACCATTTCCCATATCCAGAATATGCAGCCGCTGCACTTTCAGGATTTGTGGGGAGAAGCAGGAGGAAGAAGAGACATCTTTGGCCATGAGATAACAAGGATCTATAGAAGAAAAATGAATTATCATCTTGATCATTACTTTGTTTTGCTGAAAGAGTAGGTAGTGGTCCCTGACAGAGGATCACAAATTCCTCCAGCCTTCCAGCCAGGAAAATTGTTATGACAGTCAGGAAGCTATCAAAAAGCCTCTCTTTAAGATCTCAAAGAGAGGGCTCTGAGAGCAATAAAGCCTAGGCTGAAGGACCAGAAAAGGTACCTTGGTTTTAGCTTAGTTGTAGTGTTCAAAATATCCACACATCTCATGGTGTTCTCTTCGATCCTTCCGGTTAAAGGTAGGGGCCCAGGCAGCGACAGATGCATCCTGGAGGTAAATGCCTGACTGCGAGAATAGTCTCCCCAGAAGGGCTTCGGCTTCCTTGACCATGGGATGCTGTTCCAGGAAGAAGGACTACTAAGCAGAGATGGAGTCCACCTATCGAGGAAGTGGAAAAGCATATTTGGATACAGACTGGCTAACCTAGTGAGAAGGGTTTTAAACTAGATTCGAAGGAGTAGGTGACCAAAGCCCACAGGTAAGTCAAAAAGACCTAGGAGAAGGGCTGGAATTTGGGGGCAACACGGGCTGTTATAGCAGGAGTAGGGGAGAGACAGGACAAAACTGGGGGAGGGAGAAATCAAATCAGTATCTTAGATGTTTATATACAAATGTGAGAAGTATGGGGAATAAGCGGGAAGAACTTGAGATGCTAGTAATACAACTATGGCAGTTGGCATCACAGAGACTTGGTTGGATAATACACATGACTGGAATATTGGTATAGAAGGGTACAGCTTGCTCAGGAGGGACAGGCAGAGAAAAAAGGGAGGGGGTGTTGCTTTATATATTAAAAATGAATACACTTTTGAGGTTAAGATGGAAATAGGAGACTGACTTGTTGAAAGTTTCTGTGTATGGATAAAGGGGTAAAAATGAGGGTGATGTCATGGTACAGATCTACTACAGACCTCCAAACCAGGAGGCTTTTTGGATGAGGCTTTTTTTTTTTTTTTTTTTAAAACAACTAACAAAATCATCTAAAGCACAGGACTTGGTGGTGATGGGGGACTTCAACTACTCAGATATCTGTTCAGAAAATAACACAACAGGGCACAGACTATCCAAAAAGTTCTTGGAATTTATTGGAGACAATTTTTTATTTCAGAAGGTGGAGAAAACCTACTAGGGGAGAGACTGTTCTAGATTTGATTTTGACAAACAGGGAGGAACTGGTTGAGAATTTGAAAGTGGAAGGCAGATTGAACGAAAAAGATCACAAAATGATAGAGTTCATGATTCTAAGGAATGGTAGGAGGGAGAACAGCAAAATAAAGACAAGACGACAGACTTTAGCCAAGTCAGGGAGTTGGTAGGTATGATCCCATGGGAAGCAAGTCTAAGAGGAAAAACAATTGAAGACAGTTGGCAGTTTTTCAAAGAGACATTATTAAGGGCACAAGAGCAAACTATCCCATTGCATAAAAAAGATAAGAAGTATGGCAAGAGACCACCCTGGCTTAACCAGGAGATCTTAAGTGATCTATAAAAGTCAAAAAAAAGAGTCCTACAAAAAGTGGAAACTAGGTCAAATTACAAAAGATGAATATAAACAACACAAGTATGCAGGGACAAAATTAGAAAGGCCAAGGCACAAAACGAGATTAAACTAGCTAGAGACATAAAGGGTAACAAGAAAACATTCTACAAATACATTAGAAGCAAGAGGAAGACCAAGAACAGAGTAGGCCTGTTACTCAATGAGGAGGGAAAAACAGTAACAGAAAATGCAGAAATGGCAGCGGTGCTAAATGACTTCTTTGTTTCAGTTTTCACCAAGAAGGTTGGTGGCAATTGAATGTCTAACATAGTGAATGCCAGTGAATGAGGCAGGATCAGAAGCTAAAATAGGGAAAGAACAAAGTTAAAAATGACTTAGGCAAGTTAGATTTCTTGAAGTCACCAGGGCCTGATGAAATGCATCCAAGAATACTCAAGGAGCTCACTGAGGAGATATCAGAGCCATTAGCGATTATCTTTGAAAAGTCTTGGAAGACAGGAGAGATTCCAGAAGACTAGAAAAGGGCAAATACAGTGCCCATCTACAAAAAGGGAAATAAGGACAACCCAGGGAATTACAGACCAGTCAGCTTAGCTTCTGTACCTGGAAAGATAATGGAGCAAATAATTAAGAAAATCAATCAATTTGCAAACATCTAGTCGATAATAAGGTAATAAGTAACAGTCAGCATGAATATGTCAAGAACAAATCATGTCAAACCAACCGGATAACTTTCTTTGACAGGGTAACAAGCCTAGTGGATGGAGGGGAAGTGGCAGATGTGGTATATCTTGACTTCAGTAAGGCTTTTGATACTGTCCCACATGACTTTCTCTTAAACAAATTAGGAAAATACAACTTAGATGGAGCTACTATAAGGTGGGCGCAAAACTGTTTGGAAAATCATTCCCAGAGAGTAATCATCAATGGTTCACAGGCATGCTGGAAGGGTATAATGAGTGGGATCCCACAGGGATCAGTTCTGGGTCCGATTCTGTTCAATATTTTCATCAGTGATTTAGATAATGGCATAGAGAGTACACTTATTAAGTTTGCAGACGATACGAAGCTGGGAGGGGTTGCAAGTGCTTTGGAGGATAGGATTATAATTCAGAATGATCCGGACAAACTGGAGAATTGGTCTGAGGTAAATAGGATGAAATTCAATAAGGACAAATGCAAAGTACTCCACTTAGGAACAATCAATCAGTTGCACACATACAAAATGGGAAATGACTGCCTAGGAAGGAGTATTGAAGAAAGGGATCTGTGGGTCAGAGGGGACCACAATCTAACTATGAGTCAACACTGTAATGATGTTGCAAAAAAAGCTAACATGATTCTGGGATGTATTAGCAGGAATATTCTAAGACACAAAGTAATTCTTCGGCTCTACTCCATGTTGAGTAGGCCTCAGCTAGAGTACAGTGTCCAGTTCTGGGTGCCACATTTCAGGAAAGATGTGGACAAATTGGAAAAAGTCAAGAGAAGAGCAACAAAAATGATTAAAGGTTTAGAAAACATGACCTATGAGGCAAGACTAAAAGAACTGGGTTTGTTTAGCCTGGAGAAGAGAAGATTGAGAGGGAACATGATAACAGCTTTCAAGTACATAAAAGGTTGTTACAAGGAGGAGAGAGAAAAATTGTTCTCAACCTCTGAGGACAGGACAAGAAGCAATGGGCTTAAACTGCAGGAAGGGAGGTTTAGGTTGGACATTAGGAAAAACTTCCTAACTGTCAGCGTGGTTAATCACTGGAATAAATTGCCTAAGGAGATTGTGGAATCTCCATCATTGGAGATTTTTAAGAGCAGGTTAGACAAACACCTGTCAGGGATGGTCTACTTAGTCCTGCCATGAGTGCAGGGGACTGGATTAGATGACCTCTCGAGGTCCCTTCCAGCCCTATGATTCTCTCTCTATAAGAGCCCCTATCGTACGGACAATTTATTTTTATTATCTTGGAGCCCTGAACACAAAGGCCTGGCTCTCAAGGAAGCAGTACTCTAGTCTCTATGTAGACCCTCCCAGATTAAAGCTAGAAGGTTTCTGTGTTATCTAAGTGCCAAGCTTTAAGAAACAGTCAATGCTACAGTAATTGATTTCTCGACATTCATGCACCATTGTGTTCTCGTATGACTTTTTTGAGCATGGTCATTAAAAAAGGCCAAAAGCTGGGGGTGACTAGGATCCCTGTGCAGAACAAATGTTGAGAGATCTTGCTGAGGGGACAATCAATGTAAAAGTTGGTGGGGTTTACTTTGCACTGTCTTATTAAAGTCCATGGCCTACTGGGTCTGAAGAAGTACAAGTCCCAGAGTTAGAAGTTTCAAAGCATGCAGTTTTCTGGACTAATCCAGAACAGAGAGTATGATCATCGTCCTACCTGTTGGCACTGCTGCTTTGTTTTTTAATTTTCAAGAGCACTTTGGACAGCAAATGCAGACTTAACTCCATCGGGGAGAGAGTATTTGTTCTGAGAACAAGTTCACACTTCAAAGCTCTTTGTTAAAAAAAAAAAAAAAAAAAAAAAAATTTGTTAGAGGATGTATTTTCTTACCTACTAATCAGTTTGTTCTTAGACCCTCTATTGCAATCCTAGAAAGCAGCCAATGTTTTCTCCTCCCAGCAGATGGAGATGGGAAAATGGAATATTTCTCAGCATACTTCCCCCCCCCCCTTTTTGGGAACACTAGGACTCTCATGCCCACCTCTCAAACACAATCAGGTCTTCCTAAAGTCCCCCTGGATTCTCCCCCCATGATTTGATACAATATTTTGCCACAAAGGTTTGTTAAATAACTGAACACCAAACATGGCTTGTTTTTTTCTGACTTTCTTTCCTTGTCTAATTTTCCAGACAACTTTTCCCTACGATCTTGTCGTCTCCATGCTCAAACCTTAATTTTCTGACCTTCATCTTTTCCCCTTTTTATTTCACTCATTCCTGTCTCCAACCCCGCCCTTGTTCCCTTTCATTAACACTTCCTTGTTACATCACCTGTTTTCTTGGCGCTTCCTTTGTGCTCAATGTACTGTTACCTCTCCCTCCTCTTGTTGTTTCCCAAGACCTCTCTCCAACATCTGTGACCATCCTCTCATGTTCACCTCCAGCAAATCCAATCTTGTGCTTTTCCCACCACCCAGCAAAGCTTATCTCATCTCTCCTTCCAACTTACCTGAAGAGTTCTTTTCTCCAGGCCCCAAAGGAGGGTCTCAGGTTTGGCAGATGCTTCCCTCCTCCCACAAATGAGCAATGTGCCATAGCTAAGTATTTTGTAGCTCCATGTGTAACAGTTTATGGAAATTACTTTCAAGTATGAAAAATCCTATTACAAATAAAACTTTGTAATAAAACCATAAACTTCAGTTTAAGGTGAGTATACCCTCCTCCATGCAATGGTGGGCGTAGGACATTGTGTTGCAGAAAGCTTGACAGTTAGGTGGTGCTGAAGAGTGTCTATGGAGCAGTTAGGTGCTGGGTGGGGAGAAGATGAGTGGCTGGTGGTTGTTGGAGGGGATCAGTGGGTGGAAATCACAGGGGGGGGCTAGGCAGTAGTTAAGAAAAGCTGGATTTATAGGCTGTCAGAGGGGACAGTCTGGGAACTGCTGTTTGTAGGGAGTTTGTATGGAGGGGGGAGATGAGATGGCTGGGGGAGCATATGAGGGTAGATGGTGGCTAAGGGCTGGTGGAAAGCTGGGACTTGATGTGGGTGGGGCTGGCAGGTTGCTGTGGAGAGAAGCCTGGGCCAGGATTGTCCCCATCTTACCTTCTGTCCCTCCCTACCCTTGCCACTTGCTGCTTGCCTACTCCTCTTGACTACTCTTTCCTTGCTCAGGTAAAACAGGCACCACAACAGCTCTGGCAGTCTTGATTTGCAGTTTTATGACATTTAGGCTTGTCTACATTTGAAATTTAATTCATATTAAAGTAGTGTGTGAATTTAAAGTGCAGTGACAAGCCCTCAGCCTGGACTGTAGGAATGTACATGCATGAGTGTCACATGAGATGGATGGCAGTCACTAAAGTCCCTATTTGGCTCCCTCTGCAGTGTCCATGGTAGAGCTTTCTGAGTCAGAATTTTGCAGAAAATTCCAATATTTTGACATTTGTTTGGGACAAATCTGAAATGTCAAATTCTTTTGTGGACAGAAAATTCTGAAAGTTTTCTAACTGAAATTTCATTTAGACATTCACAAATTGACAGATTTCATTTCAGCTCAGTCTAACATTAATCTATGTTCCCATGAGCTGCTATAGTGCCTCATACCCCCATTTTACTCTATGGCTGGGCTCCCTTGCCAGACTACATCTCCCATGATGCACTATAATTGTACGACTCCCATGATACATTGTGTCAGTTCAACCTATGGGGAGTCGATGATGCATTATGGGAGACGGGCCATGTTTCCTGTCTAGTCTATGGAGATTGGGAGCCTGAGGCACCCAAACGACAACGTCCCTGAGGCACTGCAGCTGCTGAAGCAGACACAGATTAACATGGAAGGGACTCAAAAGTAAATATTTCCATTTGGATTCAGCTGACCCAAAAAGAAAAAAATATTTCATTTTGATTTTCCATCAAGGAAACAAGCATTTAGGCAAAAATCAAAATTTTCCTACAAAAATTTTTGATTTTGCAGAAACTTGCATTTTCCATCAAAAATATTGTGATGGAAAATTCCCTACCAGCTCTAGTACCTGGCACACAGCCAGGCAAGCCGGCAAGCCCACAGATGAGCTGTTGCAACTCAGCATGCATCCTTTCTCACATGAGGTGCCAACCCAGCATTCTGGGGCTGCAGGGGAGGTGCTGGTAACAGAGCATCCCATTTTACCTCCCCAAAACAGCCTTTAGGACAGGTTGTTTCTCCCCCTCAGCCCACTGCCAGAAGCCCAGCTTCCCTATCAGGAGCAATTTCTCACCCAGCAATAAATTTTAACTCCATTTCTTTTAGAAATATTAACTACAGAATCTCAAACAGCTCCCAGTTCAGCTTTTACACTAAAAAATGAATTACAAAGGGTGTAAAGGCCTAAGTGCTTTGCAGGGAGAATGGCAGTACTCTTTCTCCTTCCTCAGTTAGTTTTTCACCTTGATTTCCAAGGGGAGACTTACTATCATTTACAAATTAAATGATTTGGGAGAATTTTGAGTATTTTATTTCATTAGTGCCGTCCATACCAAGTAGCCTCTGCCGTACTTTTAATGAGTATCACAAGGGGATTTGTAAATAATTACCCAACTTTGAATATGATCAATGTGAAAGTTTTTATTCTTTTCCTGTTTCTCCAATATTGCTTCCTCACCCTGCAAGATAACAAAGTAACAAAGATCTATTGAATGCTGTTTCCAGTCCCCTAGTGACCAAATATGGAATGCTCCTCCTGGAAGGGGACCGCAAGCACCACTTCTGTTTGAAATGAATGGGAGAAAATAAGCAGCACTTTTGAAAAAAAACTCAATTTTCTGTTAAAAATGAAGGGCTATTTGAGCTCATTTCCATTTCTGGTTTTGTGAGGAGTACTTTATTAAGCACTATTAAAACCTACATATTACCTGTAAATATATTAATCTAATATGCTCACTGCCCTCCCTAACACACAAGTACATTTTACAATTAATTAATTGCAAAGGTTTTCACAGCACTTCAGTCCCTAAGGTTGCTGGGCAGCAGGAAAGGAGAGGAGAAATGGATGCTGATGGAAAGGGATAGAGAAGATGGTTGGAGGTGTAACTGCCACCCTGCTGCTAAAATTTGTATAAATGAAATACATTATAAACCAAAGGTAGTGGGAAGGCAGTGGGGGGTTTTGCTTTCCCCCCCATTTATTTTTTTATTAAAGGTTTTGAGTGATCGTTTCAATGGTGAAATGTTGATGTGTGGCAGAGAGACCAAAAATACCCACCCCTCTAATCAAAATGCAGCTTTAGACATACCACATCTGTAGCCCTAAAAGAAAGAATACATACCAGGAATTAGTTGTTCAAGAGTGTTACTCTACAAATGCTCACCTGTGGAATGCACTGACTTACTCCTGCCCTGATACTATTTAGCTTTAGAAACATTCTGGAAATCAGTACCAATTTAGGCCATACAAGGACATTCCCAGCAAACATTCCAAAAGCCTCAGTTCCTTCCACTTAACCCCCAAGTCCCACAAGAGTAGAACTCGGAAGAGGGAAAGCTGGGTGGTTAGCCTGAATACACAGAGACAATATTATCTAAGAGACACAGTTATTACTAATATTTTTTCTTGTTGATAGCATCTGCACATTCTTGATATGTGCTGCTTGCTAGACACCTACGACTCCCAGGAAGACAGGCAGAGAACTTCTGGAACAAGACTTGCAGAACTGCTCTCCGAAAACGAGCAACAGAGCTAGATGTCAAGTTGAGGGATATGCTGCGTAAGTGTGAGAACAAAACTCTGGGTAGAAGCCCTGCAAATTTCTAAGATGAAGACATTACAAATATAGACCATCAATGCTGCCATAACCCTAGAAGAATAAGCCTGAAGCCCCTTATCTTCTGTCACTCTAATGTATATGGCACGTCTCAATGTGCAGCTTAATCCACATAGGCACTGAATAGAAATGGTATCCCTATTACAATGATCTTCAAAGAAGCAGCAAGATAGTGTTTTCATTATTAAATAACACACGTTTGTTTATAACCAAGTAAATTCAGTATTCGGTGGAAGGTCAATTCAGTCCTGGGGAGACAGACCGTCTGTAAGGACCAAAAGTTGAGCTAAAAAGCCTGATCTTGTGATGAGGTTCACGGACAGACCCTTTTGCCTATCCAGAGCCCCACTGAAGTCAACAGGAGCCTTTCTGCATATACCACTGCAGGAGTATACTGCATAATGAGTCTCCATACTTCTTCAGTCCCTCTGCCAAATAGGATTTCTATTATATGGACACTGGTCCCCAAGGAACTAATTCCAATAACTCATTTCACACTACTGCAGTTGTCTGTGGATTACCTTTGATCAACAATGACCAGGATTCAAGCCAGTTATCTAGTGGTGTACAGTTCTCTATTCCTTTATCTACTCGCTCAATCCAGCCCTTCCTATTAAAAGGGACCCTTTAAAGGGCCAAATTATTTGTTGTTAGAAAACAGATATAAAGGAATTTTTAAATATTAGGGACATTTTAGAACTAAATTTTTCAGAATCTAGTTTATGTTTTGCTGTTTATGCTATTTATTTTTTACATTGCTCTAATTTTGGAGGATTAAAATACTCACGAGAGTTTCACTTTCAGGTTCTCATGTGCTTAGGACAATGCTGCAAATACTGAAGTCACTGAAGTGGAAAGGATGTCTGTTTTAAACTGTTTCCAGTACACTATTGCAAAAAGCTTTTGCTTGGCATTTAGCCTCGTAAAAGTTTTACACAAAACCTATATACAGGGCTAAATCTGACAGTGGCCTGTTAAATAAGGCTTTAATTTTTAAAATGTGACTTTTGATGCACTGCAAATTAAATTAAATTAATACCTTCCTTCAAATGGCTCCTTCAGTGGTGAAAATATAGACATTACATATTGGTATAGATTTTTAGAGAGCATCTGGGACTGGTTCATTTTCCTAAAGATTAGTTGGAGAAGGTAATTTTGACAGCAGTATTCTAATTTTATACAAATCTGTACCTTTTACAATTTGTATCACAGATTAGTTAGGCAGGTAAGAATTTTAAACAGCTGACACATTCTTTTTTAAAAGCTTACAATTACTGTTGACGGCAGTAACTGTTAAACATTTATACTTAACAGATATGGCCAAAACCCCACCAGCTAGCCAGCAAATTTAACAGCTACTTCATCAGAAAACTATTCTGCACTAGGAGCACAAAACCTCTCCAAAGAGTCTAGAGCTATGAAGAATAGCTGAGTTCAAGTGCAAAAACCTACAGGAATACTTTCCACACCCTCCACCAAAAATAACTAACATTTAGATTCATGTTACTTCCAGAGGCTATCTTGTTTGTAGTTCTCCAGAAAAGGAAACACACAACTGAAATGACAAAAGGTTTGTCCTTCTGAGAAATACAAACAAGGCTAGTGGCTCAAATAAAATTTTTGTTTAAAAAGCTAAAAATTGTAGTTGTCCATGGGTAGGAGAGGTAGTGATTTGTGAGTGTTAAGGGTTTTGGAAAAACCTGTCTCTCCCCACTCCCACTCCCCCCCACCCCACACACACCCTTTGATACTCTGGTGACATCATGTACCCTTCTGTCTCATTCATATAATTATCATTTCAATAGAACCACTTCAAAACTATCCACTGTAACTTTATCTTTGAGTTAACTGTGCAGTGTATTAATACAACTTTTGAAAACTGTGGAATTGACCAAGCATAACTCATTTGGAAAGAAATAAACTGACAGCTAACATTTCCTGATGTGGTATGTTGGATTGTTATTGTATCAACAATAAATCCAGGTTTCTAATGACCCTCCCATTAAGATAGCCAGACTGAGGTAAAAATGAGATTTTCTTTGAAGGAATAGATGGCTATAATAGATCTAAGAAAATATTACATATATTTGAAGGTAAGAGCCTAAAAAAAGAAGCTCAGCTCTTCATTGTCAGTTCTCTGCAGGTTTCCTCACTCATATTCAGCCACTTTGTTTTCACATATACAGTCTCACAGATGAGTAGTTCTGTGGAATTCACTTCTGATCCATTTGTTCGACTTGTCGTCGCCTCCTACGGAATGCCTTTAAGTTCCATTTGGATGGTTCTAGCATAAAAGGTCCATTGTAGACAAACAACACTGTCATTTTTTCAGCATAGGTGAGATTCTGCAGGAGCTGTGAAAAATGAAAAAAAAAGTCACACTAAGCAACACCTCTTATGCCAAGCATCTTTTAATTTTTGTATTAGTTAAAATAGATTAGCATTTCCCCCAGATAACTTTTGCATAGTGTTTTTACCACTGTTTGCCATTGACCACATATATACGTCTCCCAAAGCCTGGACAATTTGGGAAAAGAAAACGAAAGGGTAAAAATAACAAACACCACTGCCATTTTTCCACTGTAAGGCCACGTCCACACTACAGAGACTACAGTGGCAAAGTTAAAGCACCATAGCTTTGCCAGCATAACTCTGTGGTGTAGATGCAGCCTACAGCAACAGAAGGGATTTTCCATCACTGTAGGAACACCACTTCCCTGAGTAATGATAGCTAGGTTGTCAGAAGCATTATTCCATCGACATAGCTACACTAGGTTAGGTCAGCATAGCTACATGCTCAGGGATGTGGATTTTTCACAGTCCTGAGCATCATAGTTATGTCATTCAAAGTTTTAAGTGTAGACTAAGCCTAAATTATGAGAGACACTGAAGTTTAGGTGACCAATGAAAAAAATTGGCTTCTGATAGATCCTTTGACTGACAGACTCAGACTTGTAGACTATAAGGTCAGAAGGGACCATTATGATCATCTAGTCTGATCTCCTGCATAATGCAGGCCACAGAACCTCACCCACCCATTCCTGTAACAGATCCCTAACCTAAGGCTGAGTTATTAGAGTCCTCAAATAATGATTTAACGACTTCAAGATACAGAGAATCCACCAGCAAGTAACCCATGCCCCATGCTACAGAGGAAGGCAAAATATCACCAGAGCCAATGCCAATCTGCCCTGGGGGAAAATTCCTTTCCAATCCCAAATATGGCGATTGGTTAAACCCTGAGCATGTGGGTAAGACTCACCAGCCAGAAACCCAGAAAGAATTCTCTGTAGTAACTCAGAACCCACCTCATCTAACATCCCTTCACAGGCCATTGAGCATATTCACCGTTAGTAAACGGAGATCAGTCAATTGTCAAATTAGGCTGTCCCATCATATTATCCCCTCCATAGGTGTATCACGCTCAGTCTTGAAGCCAGCTAGGTTTCTTGCCCCCACTGCTCCCCTTAGAAGGCTGTTCCAGAACTTCATTCCTCTGACGGTTAGAAACCTTCATCTAATTTCAAGTCTAAACTTCCTGATGGCCAGTTTATATCCATTTGTTCTTGTGTCCACATTGGTACTGAACTTAAATAATTCCTCTCCCTCCCTTCTATGTATCCCTCTGATGTTTTTATAGAGAGCAATCATATTTCCCCTCAACCTTCCTTTGGTTAGGCTAAACAAGCCAAGCTCTCTCAGTCTCCTCTCATAACGCAGATTTTCCATTCCTCGGATCATCCTAGTAGCCCTTCTCTGCACCTGTTCCAGTTTGAATTTCTTAAACATGGGAAATCAGAACTGCACACAGTATACCAGATGAGGTCTGACCAACACCTCCCTATCTCTACTGGAAATACCTCGCATGATGCATCCTAGGACCGCATTAGCTTTTTTCACAACCACATCACACTGGCGGCTCATAGTCATCCTGTCATCAACCAATACATCCAGGTCCTTCTCTTCCTCTATCACTTACAACTGATGTGTCCCCAGCTCATAGCAAAAGTTCTTGTTATTAGTCCCTAAGTGCATGACCTTGCACTTTCCAATTTCATCCTATTTCCAAGGTCATCCAGATCTTGTTGTATGATCATAGAATCATAGAATCACAGAATCATAGAGTTGGAAGGGACCTCAGGAGGTCATCTAGACCAACCCCCTGCTCGAAGCAGGACTAACCTCAGCTATATCATCCCAACCAGGGCCTTGTCAAGCCTCAGCTTAAAAACCTGTAAGGATGGAGATTCCACCACCTCCCTAGGTAACCCATTCCAATGCTTCACCACCCTCCTAGTAAAAAACTTTTTCCTAATGTCCAACCTAGACCTCCCCCTGCAACTTGAGACCGTTGCTCCTTGTTCTGTCATCTGCCACCACCGAGAACAGCCTAGCCCCATCCTCCCTGGAACCCCCTTTCAGGTAGTTAAAAGCTGCTATCAAATCCCCCCTCACTCTTCTCTTTTGCAGACTAAACAAGCCCAGTTCTCTCAGCCTCTCCTCATAAGTCCTGTGCTCCAGCCCCCTAATCATTTTGGTTGCCCTCCGCTGGACTCTCTCCAAATTGTCCACATCTTTTTTGTAGTGGGGGGCCCAAAACTGGACACAGTATTCTAAATGCGGCCTCACCAATGCCGAATAGAGGGGAATAATCACTTCCCGTGACCTGCTGGCAATGCCCCTCCTAATGCAGCCCAATATGCCATTAGCCTTCTTGACAACCAGGGCACACTGCTGACTCATATCCAGCTTTTTATCCACCGTTACCCCCAGGTCCTTTTCTGCAGAGCTGCTGCCCAGCTCGTCGGTCCCCAGTCTATAGCTGTGCATGGGATTCTTCCTTCCTAAGTGGAGGACTCTGCACTTGTCCTTGTTGAACCTCATTAGATTTCTTTTGGCCCAATCCTCCAGTTTGTTTAGGTCACTCTGTATCCTATCCCTACCCTCCAGGGTATCTACCACTCCCCCCAGCTTAGTGTCGTCCGCAAACTTGCTGAGGGTGCAATCTACCCCATCCTCCAGATCATTAATAAAGATATCCTGGTCCTTCTCCGTATTAGCAATACCTCCCAATGTTGTATCATCTGCAAACTTTATTAGCACACTCCCACTTTTTGTGCCAAGGTCAGTAATAAAAAGGTTAAATAAGATCGGTCCCAAGACTGATCCCTAAGGAACTCCACTAGTAACCTCCCTCCAACCCGACAGTTTACCTTTCAGTATGACTCATTGTAATCTCCCCATTTAACCAGTTCCTTATCCACCTTCCAATTTTCATATTAATCCCCATCTTTTCCAATTTAACTAATAATTCCCCATGTGGAACTGTATCAAATACCTTGCAGAAATCTAGGTAAATTAGATCCATTGCATTCTCTTTGTCTAAAAAATCTGTAATCTTCTCAAAAAAGGAGATCAGGTTGGTCTGGCATGATCTACCTTTTTGTAAAGCCATGTTGCATTTTGTCCCAATTACCATTAATCTCAAAGTCCTTAACTACTTTCTCTTTCAAAAATTTTTCCAACACCTTGCATACTACTGAGGTCAAACAGGCCCATAATTACCCAGATAGTTCCTATTTTTAAGGAAGGGGGGGAAAAAAGCTGTTAGCAATTCTCCAGTCATACGGTACAACGCCCGAGTTTACAGATTCATTAAAAATCCTTGCTAATGGACTTGCAATTTCATGTGCCAATTCCTTTAATATCCTTATATGGCGATTATTTGGGCCCCCCAATTTAGTCCCATTAAGCAGTTCGAGTTTGTGGTAATTTCTACCTCTATATCCTCAAATCCATTAGGCCCCCTGCCACTATCCCTATGCTCTTCATTAGCCTCATTAAAAACCGAGGCAAAGTATTTGTTTAGATATTGGGCTATGCCTAGACTATCCTTAACCTCCATCCAATCCTCAGTGCTTAGCGATCCCACTTCTTTCTTTGTTTTCTTCCAGTTTAAATTGCTATAGAACCTTTTACTATTTGATTTTAATTCCCTTTGTAATGGCTTTTGGCATTTCTCACTTTGTCTCTACATGTTCTGATCTCCAAGAGATAGCTTTCCTTGCTGACCCCTCCCATCTTCCACTCCTTGTAGGCTTTCTGCTTTCTCTTAATCACCTGTCTGAGAAGCTTGCTCATCCACCTTGACCTACAACCCTTGCCTATGAATTTTCTCCCCTTCCTTGGGATGCAGGTTTCAGATAGTTCATGCAACTTTGACCTGAAGTAATTCCAAGCCTCCTCCGCCTTTAGATCCATGAGTTGTTCAGTCCTGTCCACTTCCCTAACTAATTCTCTTAATTTTTTATAGCCCTTTTGAAATCAAAGACCCTAGTCACAGATCAATTTTTGTTTATCCTTCCATTTAGTTTGAACTAATTTAGCTCATGGTCGCTTGAACCACGATTGTTCCCAACAACCAGTTCTACGAGATCCTCACTACTTACCAATACCAAATCTAAAATGGCATCTCCTCTTGTTGGTTCAGCAACTATTTGATGAAGGAATCTGTCAGCTACCACATCCAGGAAAATCTGAGCACTATTATTATTACTAGCACTAAAACTTCCAGTCTATATCTGAAAATTAAAATCTCCCATAATCACAGAGTTCCCAGTAGTATTTACTTCATTAAAAACATTAAGGAGGTCTCTAGCCATATCCAAATCGGATCCCGCTGGTCTGTAGCACATCCCAAGCACTATCGCAGGGGAAGCTCTAGCAGTTTTCTTCCTCAATGTGATTTTTGCCCAGACAGACTGCCTTATCCATTGGATCACTTCTAATTTCTTCATTGATATACAATGCTACTCCACCACCTTTGCCTTTATTTCTGTCTTTCCTAAACAGCACATATCCATCAATACCAGTACTCCAGTCATTACTACTGTTCCACCATGTTTCTATTATCCCTATAATATCTGGTTTCACTTCCTGCACCAGTAGCTCTAGTTCCTCCATTCTGTTACCCAGGCTCCTCGCATTGGTGTACAAACATCTTAATTTTTGCTGTTTGGCTTCGCTCATATTCCTTACATGATTTGCCACAGTCATTCTACCACCAGTATCACCTATTAGACTGGTATCTACACTACCCTTCCTCTTCATGTCCATTCTTCTACCCACTGCTACATCCTTTCCTATTTCATTTTCCTCCCTCTCTATGTTAAAATCAAGCGTGGAGATTACCATCTCCCCCAAATTTCTAGTTTAAAGCTCTCTTAATCAGTTGTGCCAGCTTCCATCCTAGAAGTCTATTTCCCTCCCTGTTCAGGTGAAGTCCATCCCAAGAGAATAGTCCTCTGTCCATGAATGCCTCTCAGTGGCCATACACCACAAAGCCCTCCTTATAGCACCACTGCCTGAGCCATCTGTTGATCATCATAATCTTGTCATATCTTTGTTGTCCTCCTCTATAACAGGCAGAATCCCACTGAAGATCACCTGAGTCTCCATTTCCTTAAGAGTCTTCCCTAGCCTGGCAGAGTCTCCCTTGATTCATTCCAGTGAGAATCTAGCTGTATCATTTGTTCCCACATGAAGACCACTCAGTGGATTCTTTCCTGCTCCCGCTAGGATCCTCTTCAGTCTCAGATCCACATCTCATATCCTAGCACCAGGCAGACAGCACACCTTTCTGTTCTCTGGATCAGCTCTGGGTACAGGCTTGTCTGTTCTTCTCAGGATAGAGTCCCCAATCACATAAATCTGCATTTTCCTGGTGACGGTGCAATTCTCCAGCCTCTCCCGTTCTTTCTGGCTGCAAGTCCTCTCGTCTTTTATTCTCCCTTTCAATCTTCTGCAACCCATCCTGGAACCCCCTGGGGCTCTTATCTGGTGGTATCTCCATTGGCTAGTCCTATACAAAGAGCGGATGAGCTGCTCTTCTTTCTTCCTTGCCCTTCCACCTTCTTGCTGGGCCCCTTCTTCATTTTCCAACTCAGCAAACCTGTTCCTAAGCCATATTTCTCCCGCACTAGCCCATCTTTTCCTCTGCCTGGTTCTTGTAGTCACATGCTTCCACTGGCCACTTTCCTCACCCAGCAGTCTCCCCTCAGTTCTTTGGTCCTGCTTCCATCTGCAACTCTGGGCGTTTCCCTTCAGCCTCCTCATGCCTTTGCTCATCATCTGCTCGAATCCTCTTCTAAACTCAACCAGAGTTTCCACTTGCATCTCCAAGCCCTGGATCCTCTCTTCCATCAGCTCTATCAGGTGGCACTTCATACAAACAAAGCTCTTTCATGGTATCCCTTCCAGGATCATGTACGTGCTACAGTTCCCACATCCAGTCATCTTCATTGTCCTTCATTGTCTCTTCCACTGCTTGGGTCACTACAACTGCTGTCTCTGTATCTGGCATAGCTTCTTCACCTATGTCCTGTCAGTGATAGAAAAACACCCCTTACTCCCTCCCTCCCCAAAACAAACCTCCAATGAGCACCGCAACACCAGAACTCTACACACTCCATCCCCAAATTCCCCATGCAAACTCCCACTCATGTAAATCAGACAATTGGTTCAGACCTGCTAATTCATCTAAATAAATTAAGTTTTGGGATGTAATGGAATGTTAGGTGATAAAGTAATTTACCCCCTATAATCTCTCATTTCCTGTAGTAAACAGTGTAGGTCCCTCCTGAGACTGCATTAGAGCAGGTCACCCCATTGGTCCTTTCAAACCAAACCACCCAGCTCTGCCCTGGTGCCAAAGTAATACAGATAAACAAAATTTGTAAATAAGGTTTCTTCTGGGGCTGGTTGTTTTGGTCAGAACAAACCATGCAGCTGGCTGCCGCAGGCACAGGCAGTACTTCCCCGGTCAGTAAATTCTATGAAGCCCTCCTTCCAAAGACTGCAGCAGTCCCCTTTCAAGTTCTGTAAGCCATCAGCCTTGTGCTCAGATTTGAATAGTCTTTCCTCCCTCAGGCAGAGTTCTCTGCAGCCCTCCTTCCTAGAACTGTAGCACTGGCCCTTCCTAAGTGCTCAACCTGACTATTAAGGAAAGTTGTCTGACCTTGATCTTTCTCCTTTGTCTGAGCTACATGCTTGCCTTTTATTCCATATCACTGTCTCGAGGCACTCCCGTTTCCAGCCTTCAGTTTCTACTATTGTCCCAGGGAACCACAAGTCCCAGAATGCCTGCTCTTTAAGAGGCTGAGACTTGGAACAGAGTTGGTTGAGCCTAGCCACAACTACTCTTAAAAGTATTATAACAGGGCAGATTGTCCCCTTTATTTCATCCCTGTCAGTCTCAGATCAACAAACCAGATGACAATTATATAGCACCTATATCAATGTTATTTGTTCTTTTATCAAAGAAAGTCAGAGAGAGAGATTCTTGTACATGTGCCAGACAGATTATTTTTCTTTAGTTTTCAGTCACCCACCTTTGGTGTAATAAAGAAATACTGAGAAGTGCTCTCTTTACAAGCAGTTTTCACAACCATTTCAAAAACTCTCCTCTCATTGACTGGGTCCATTCCCTTTAAAAAAAGAAATCATAGTATTATCGTTTTTTACAATCCCTCTGGTGACTATGAACTCCTGTGGAATAAAACACTTTCACACAGTAGTGACCGTACCTGATTTATTTCATCTACAACCCTGAAAGGACATCTGTTGAGTTCCTGCAGAGCCATCAAATACAACATAGTCGAAACACTTCTTTCACCTCCACTCTGATGGTGGGGAGTCAGTTCATGCAGTTGAGTACTACTACGGAATTTAACTCTAATTCGAATCCCATAGTTGTCATACTCTTCCTGTGGAAGCAGGCAGAAAACATTACATAACTACAACTTCCTATAGTGAATCTTAATTGACAATGCAGCAAAAGTGAAAGGAAACAATTTTATGAACATCCTACATTAAGAGAATTAAGTGTTCAGGATCAGTTATAGATAAATTCTTTCATTCTGTTTTAAACTATGGTTTCTCTCTTAGCATTGATTTATTCTTTTTACACATAGAACTTTTCTCTGTCCCATTCCACAGCTAACCAACTTGATGTATAATTTTAAAAAGGATAAGTTATTAGAATTTTTGTTCTTATAAATAATTTTTTCACACACTTGTTACTAAATTATTGTATAGCAACCAAAATGAACGTTGGCAGCAAGGTTCTTCATAAATAAAATCATAAATGAATATAAGAGTTAATGTTTCATGAGATGTTCTGTTGTAATAATTGGGCCTACAAATTTACTCTAATTTTAAACAACTGGAAAAGTGAGTGAAAGTTTATAAAATGTCACAAAAACCTATAATAATAAATGCTGTTGGGAAAAGGTGAAAAAGGGAGACAGCAGAACTGAATTAATTTAAACAAAACGCCTTCTGATTTAACTCAAGGACTGTGTTAAGAGCATACCTGGTAAACATTCAAGTGTGGGACCAAAAATCAATTGACCAAAATTGATGTTAGAAATTAGGTCTAATTGGTGAACAAAATAATGATGGGATGGGGCTATTCTGCCCACCACTTCCTTCTGGGATACTTGAAAAGAAAAGAGTTTTTGGGAAAAACTAGCTGAATAATCTATTTGCCAACAGCTGCAGCAAGCCTTATCCTCAAAGCTTCCACTCTGACTATTCTTGGGACCCCTGGATCCACTGTAACATGGCTGGGCTTTTGTCACCCTAATCCTGAGACATGTCCTGACTAGACTGGGCCAGAGACAGAGACACACAACATCACCACTTCCACTTGCGTTGGCTAAATCCCAGCCATCACCTGGGATGTTACATTTTGTTGCCCCTTGCCATGTTTCCTTTTCCTTCCCCATCTTATTTTGTCTTTTTTCTATCCCTTTCCTTTTGCCTTCTGTTTAATAGAGTCTGGCTTAGCCACCCAAGCCTGTATATTTTGAAATGCTCCTGTGAGCCAGTGACCAAAAAGGTATTCAAAAGCAATACCCTAAACAGCCCAATGCTGATATGACTTTGCCAGGTCTTGGACCAGCTAATAAAACTGTATGTGTTTTTCCAACAATGAGCTTGCAAGAGAGGGTATGTCTACACTAACGGCGGCAAAGTCGCCACCGTCAGATCAATTTATCTGGATCGACTGAGCGGTCAGTGTAGGCCCGCTCAATCAATCAGGAAGTTGACATACTAAAACCACTTCCTCAAGTGGTGCAGCGCAGTGAAGACATTGCGCAGAACAGAAGTACTGCAATCGATGGGAATTACGCAAGCTACTCTGCGTAGCTTGCGTAACTCCCGTTGACTGCCACCAAATCGCCAGATAAGTGTAGACCAAGCCTGAGAGTCAACATCAGAATCAGAAGCTGCATTTTCCCCATCTTCTTGATGATCTTTTCTTTCCCTTCTGGGGTGTGAGAGTATGTGTCCTGTTGTGTCTTCTAGGACACTGGATCAAACTTTAGCAACAACAGCAAGAACTCCAGCTCCAGACCATCTCAATTTTTTCTCTTTTCCTTAAAATAGAAGTTACCACCATCTAAGACTGTCAAACAAGGGAGGTTTTTCATTTTAAAATCTCTCTACAGCTAAAGCGAAAGGGAACATGGGATATGGCTAAAATAAAAAACAGGGTTACTTACCAGTAACTGTTATTCTTCGAGATGTGTTGCTCATATCCATTCCATTATAGGTGAGTGCGCGCCCCGTGCACGAGTCTGCGGAAGCTTTTTTGCCCTAGCAACCCCGGCGGTCGGCCCTGGCGCCCCCTGGAGTGGCGCACGTATAGCGCGGCATATAGGGCGCTGCCAACCGCGCGGGCCCCCAGTTCCTTCTTTCTGCCGACTCCGACAGCGGGGACGGGGGGTGGGTTTGGAATGGATATGAGCAACACATCTTGAAGAACAACAGTTACTGGTAAGTAACCCTGTTTTCTCTCTTCGAGAATTGCTCATATGCATTCCATTATAGGTGATTATATAGCCATACCTTTTGGTGGTGGGAAGGAGTCAGATGCGAGAAGCCCTTCTCAGCATGGCTCTGCCAACTGCTGCGTCCTCTCTTGCCTGTTGCACGATGGCGTAATGGGAGGTGAAGGTATGGACCGATGACCAGGTTGCAGCTTTGCAGATATCTTGCAGGGGCACTCGTTCCAGGAAAGCCGCCGAGGTGGCTTGGGCTCTGGTTGAGTGCGCCGTAATCGGTCCCGGGAGTGGTACCTTCGCTATCTCATAACAGGTGCGGATGCAAGTGGTGATCCAGGAGGAGATGCACTGGGTGGAGACAGGTGAGCCCTTCATGCGGTCCGCCACTGCGACGAAGAGTTGCGTGGACTTCCGGAATGGCCTGGTCCGGTCTATGTAGAAAGCTAAGGTTCGCCTGACGTCCAATGAGTGCCATCTCCGCTCCTCCTCCGATCCATGTGGTTTGGGGAAAAATACGGGGAGGAAGATATCCTGGTTATAATGAAATTGGGACACCACCTTAGGCAAGAAGGCCGGGTGCGGTCTCAGTCGCACTTTATCTTTATAGAAGACCATATAAGGAGGGTCTGAGGTCAGGGCTCTTAACTCGGAGACCCTCCTAGCTGATATAATGGCTACCAGAAAGGCTACCTTCCACGATAGGACCAGAAGTGGGCATGTAGCCATAGGCTCGAAGGGGGGACCTGTGAGAATAGCGAGGACTAGATTTAAGTCCCAGAGAGGCAGAGGTTCACGAACTTGTGGGAACAGCCTCTATGCCCTTGAGAAACCTGATGGACATCGGGTGAGAGAAGATAGACCTCCCCTCCACTGGGCAATGGAAGGCCGAGATGGCCGCCAGATGTACCCTTAGGGAGACCAGGGCTAGGCCCTGCATTTTTAGGTGTAGGAGATAGTCTAGAATGGCCTGGATAGTGGAGTCCAGCGGCAAAATGCCATGTGACTGTGCCCAGTAACTGAAACGTCTCCACTTTGCACGGTATACAACCTGGGTGGAAGGTTTCCTGCTTCCCAACAGGACGCGCTGGACTTGTTCCGAACACGCCCTCTCTCCCTCTGCTAGCCATGGAGCCTCCATGCCGTCAGGTGGAGGGAGTCCAGGTCTGGGTGGAGCAGGCGACCCTGTTCCTGGGAGAGGAGATCGTAGCGTCTCGGGAGCGGGATCGGTGTGGCAATGGAGAGGTCGAGCAGCATACTGTACCAGTGCTGTCTCGGCCATGCCGGTGCGATCAAGATGATATCCGCTCTGTCCCTCTTGACTTTCAAGAGCACCTTGGGAAGCAGTGGGATCGGGGGAAAGGCATATAGTAGTGGCCCCGACCAATGTATTAGGAACGCGTCCGAAATGGAGTTCTGCTCGCGCCCGCGCAGGGAGCAAAATATTGGGCATTTCTTGTTCTGTAGTGTGGCAAAGAGGTCCAGATGGGGAACTCCCCATTTGCGGAAGAGAAACGCTGTAACCTCCCCATGAAGTGACCATTCGTGGCGGGGTGAGAACGACCTGCTGAGGCGGTCCGCCTCGTCATTCCTCACCCCTGGGAGGTGAGAGGCAACCAGATGGAAGTCGTACCTCACCGCAAGGTCCCATAGCTGCAACGCCTCATGGCACAAGGCCGAAGAGCGTGCTCCCCCTTGCCTGTTGATGTAAAACATCGTTGCGGTATTGTCTGTAAGGACTTGCACCACCCTTCCTTTCAGAAAGCGGAGAAAAACCTTGCAGGCTAGAAGTACTGCCCGGAGCTCCCGAATGTTTATGTGGAGCATTCTTTCCTGTAGTGACCAGCGACCTTGTGTACTGAGGTCGTGGGTCATGTGGGCCCCCCAACCGATGTCGGAAGCATCTGTAATTAGTGTTACAGAGGGGACAATGTCTGCAAATGGGACTCCTTCCATTATCTGTCTCGGGTCTGTCCACCAGTTCAGGGACGCCAGGACCTGGGGCGGGACAGTAACTACCTTGCTCAGAGTGTGTCTGGCTGGGGCATAAACTGAGGCTAACCACCCCTGAAGGGGCTTGAGTCTGAGGCGAGCCAGCCTCACCACATATGTACATGCCGCCATGTGCCCCAACAGCTGGAGGCAGTGCCTGGCTGTTGTCGTGGGGAATCTCTGTAACTCGGAAATGATGGCAGTCATGGTTTGGAACCGAGGCTGTGGAAGGAAAGCCCTGGCCTGCACTGCATCTAGGGTGGCCCCAATGAATTCTATGCACTGTACTGGGGTCAGCGTGGATTTCTGCTCGTTTATGAGCAGCCCCAGTCTGTTGCAGGTTGCGCATGTCAGGGCTAAGCTGTTTGTTACATGACTTCTGGACTTCCCCCGAAGTAACCAATCGTCTAGGTAGGGGAAGATTTGAACCCCTCTGCGCCGCAGGTAGGCCGCTACCACCGCTATGCACTTGGTGAAGACCCTGGGCGCCGAGGAAAGGCCAAAGGGGAGGGCTGAAAATTGGTAGTGGCCACCAGCTACCATGAACCGTAGGAAACGTCTGTGGCCAGGGAAGATAGAAACATGAAAATATGCGTCTTTTAAGTCGAGAGCAGCATACCAATCCCCTGGATCCAATGTAGGAATGATGAAGGCCAGGGAGACCATGTGGAACTTGTGTCGCCTGATAAATCTGTTGAGACGGCGAAGGTCCAGAATAGGCCTGAGTCCGCCCTTTGCCTTGGGGATAAGGAAATACCGGGAATAAAACCCCCTGCCCCTTTCCGTAGGAGGGACTTCCTCTACTGCCCCTAGGCGGAGCAGGGAGCGGACCTCCTGGAGAAGGAGTTGCTCGTGAGAGGGGTCCCTGAAGAGGGACGGGGTAGGGGGAGAATCCGGCGGGAAAGCCGACAGCTGCAAGGCGTAACCTCTCCGCACCACACTTAGCACCCAGCGGTCTGAGGTTATGCCCTGCCACTCTCGGAGGAAAGGCCGAAGCCTGTCTCTGAAGGGTAGGGTGTGATGCTGATCGGCTACAAGGGCCGTGGGGATGGCCGAAGTGCTGCTCTCGAGCGTCCCATCAAAAAGGGCGCTTATTGTTTTTCCGCGGCCCTTGGGGACCTTTGGCAGGGCCTGGGCGGTCTCGGCGATTGGATTGCCTGAACCGATCCCGACCTCTCCTGGGTTGTGGTGGTCGAGGGGGCAGCCTAGGAGCGGTCTGCTGCTGCCTCTGGGGCTGCTGTCTGCCTTGGCGTCTCGTGGACTGAGGTACATACAGGCCCAATGACCTGAGAGTGGCCCTTGAGTCCTTCAGGGCGTGTAATTTATTGTCCGTCTTTTCTGAGAACAGGCCTGTGCTGTCAAAAGGCAGATCTTGAATTGCCTGCTGTACCTCAGTTGAGAGGCCGGAGGACTGTAGCCAGGACGAGCGGCGCATAACAATGCCAGATGCCATGGCTCTGCCCGCCGCGTCTGTAGCGTCACTGGCCAACTGCAGCATAGCTCCTCCAATGGTTGACCCCTCCTGGAGCAAGGTGGTAAAATCCAGTGCGAGGTCTTGGGGTAGGGCCGATGTAAATCTCTGGAGAGATGACCCGAGATTTAGATTATAACGCCCCAAAAGAGCCTGGTGGTTGGCTATGCGGAGCTGGAGAGCAGCGGTCGAGTAAACCTTCCTCCCAAAAAGGTCCAATTTTTTATATTCTTTGTTTTTGGGAGTATTAGCCTGGGCACCTTGCCGTTCTCACTGATTAACAGCGTCCACTACCAGCATGCCCGGGGCTGGGTGGTTATATAGGTACTCGAACCCCTGCTGCGGGACATAGTATTTTCGCTCCACCGTTTTTGATGTGGAAGCTGCCGAGGCAGGGGTCTCCCAGATAGGCTTGACCAATTTGAGTAAGCGGTCATGTACTGGGAGCGCTACTCTGGAAGGACCCGAAGAGGCCGGAGTGACAAAAATGGGGTCCTCCTCCTCCGAGAGCTCCTTAAGGTCTATTTTTAGGTTTTCTGCTAGCCTTTTTAGGAGCTCTTGGTGCGCCTTAAAATCGGGCAGCGGGGTCCTCTGGTCCCTGGAAGTTGTATCAGGGGGAGAAGAAGAAGAGGACTGCGGCAGGGGACCTGTGGAGGGTCTTTCCATAGGGTCCGACTCGTATTCGGACGACTGGTCATCCCATTGTGGGCTCTTAGGTGGAGGAGGAGGTTGAGCCTTTGATGAAGAGGGGAGTGACCCTGTACCCTGCACTATCTGGGGCGGCCAGGGTCCCCAATAGGGCCATTGCCATGGCCCCTGCCCCCATGTCGGTACCGGCCCCGGTGCCGGGTATGGCTCCATGGCTGTATGAGCCGGGCTTGGAGATCTCCGGCTCCTTTTGCGCTGCCCTTCAGCTGGAGATATGCTGCACGATGAGGGGGAGCGATGGCGGCGCTTGCCGTGCCGGCGTGAAGGGGAGCTGCTGGAGGACGATGAGTACCTCCGAGTCTTGCGGCAATGTTTCCCGCTATGGCCCCTCGGACTACGTGAGCGGCGTCTCTCCGGGCTAGCCTGTGTCGGGGCTCGTGTCGGGCTGCGGGAACGGGTTGAGAGGTCAGTACCGCGGGCTGTCTCTGTACCGATCTCGCGCCCTCGGTGCCGGTGGGTGGTGCTGAGCGGATGCAGGAGCATCCGGTGCCGAGGGGCGTGAAGGGCTCGGAGTCCGCGACCGAGCCCGGCTGACCCAACGGGAGTGGCGCCTGTCTCTGTGCGCATCCGGGGATCTAGACCGGTGCCGGGCTTGTATCTGGGCCACCGGGATCCGCACCGGACTGTGCTCCGAGGATCGGGAGCGACGAACCCTTGTCGGCACCGAGCTGTCTGGCACCGGCGATGGTTGGTGCCGGGAGCTGGAGGATGAGCGGGAGCGGTGCCGAGTATCCTTTGGCCGGTTTTTTCCCCGCAACGCTGACCAGTGCCGTGGCTCCGAGAGTCTTATGTTGGTTGCGGAGCTGGCACGGGTCTCCCGGGAACCTCCAGAGCACGCCCGGTGCCGTGACTTGGAGGAGCTCGACGACTCGTGGTCGGAGCTGGGGGGGGAGGATGTTGCCGAGGGGGGACGGAGGCGTAGGCAAGGCCATGAGGGCTCGTGCCGCTGCAAACGCCTCCGGCATCGACGGCCCTTGTAGGGGCGCTCCCCCACCCCTCGGGGTCGGGGGAGGCTCCCTACGAGGAGATGCCGGTGCCGGGACAACCTCAATGGCACGGGGCTGGGGCATCTCCTGTATCACCCCCTGCTGTGCCGGTCGCAGGGGGGAATCCATAGTTACGGCCATCGGCCGTTTCTTCTTTTTCGGTGCCGTCTTGTGCGGTGCCGATGTCGGTACCGAAGGAGCGCTGCGCACCGATGAGATGCTCGGTGCCGTCGGTGATCTGGATGGCTCCGAGTCGGGACGGAGTGCCGACTCCATCAGGATCGCCCGGAGGCGAGCGTCTCTGTCCTTTTGTGTGCGGGGTTTAAAAGATTTGCAAATGTGGCATTTATCTTTTCGGTGTTGTTCCCCGAGGCATCTAAGGCAGCGATCATGGGGGTCGCTGGTGGAGAACACCTTAGAGCAGGCCGCACATGGTTTGAACCCCGTGGAGCCCGGCGTGGCTCCTAAGGACGAGCCCCTAAGGGCTAACTATCTACACTAATCTCTATTTACACTATAATGACTATTGCTAACTATAAAAGAACAGAAAAACTTATCTACAAGGTTGGAGGTTGCTACTTGCGAGAAGCAAGGGGCAGGTGGTCCACTGACCGTCACGGGCGGAAAGAAGGAACTGGGGGCCCACGCGGTCATACGCGCGCCACTCCAGGGGGCGCCAGGGCCAACCGCCGGGGTTGCTAGGGCAAAAAAGCTTCCGCAGACTCGTGCACGGGGCGCGCACTCACCTATAATGGAATGCATATGAGCAACTCTCGAAGAGAGAACCCTTGTTTAATGCTTTACATTTCAAATGGTTTAACTATTTTTCCTTCTTTCTCTATATCTTTAATAAAAGATTTAATATTATGTTTGCCACTGTGCTAAGCAGGCTGAGGTTTCTGTATTCCAAACCTCAAACCTTGTTTAAAACTGTTTAATTGTGGACAGTGTCAGTCAACACCTTTGACTCTTTGGGCCCATGTATTCCATTAAAGTTAATGCAACAGTTCCCAACTTACCTTCTGAGAAGACCCTATTTATTATACTACTTATAATCACACCAAGCCACAATCATTAGTCAATGGCTTTGATTTACTGTATTGATACACTGTGATTGGCAAATTTGGGCTGCTGATTTCTGTTCATCTAAAGGGCTTTTGGGATAAGATGGACTTGTAGCTGCTCATTTTTGGCACTATTAAAAATAATTCTACTTCATAAGTCTTTTTTTTATGTCCGCTTGTCCAAGAGCCAGTGCATTCAATTAACACACTTCTTTGTTTCTGATTCTTCACTTCTCTGTCAAGAACCATGAGCCTTTCTCAGAAGATGCTATTAATATCATAATGGGTTTTAAGTGATTGTAAGTTCAAAAGCAATTTTTAAAAGTCTGGACATTATGCCTCCTCCTCTTTTTTTTAAGCCTTTTTTTAAAATGGTACCAGCTGCATGTAAACATGGATTTAATATTTGTGCATACTCATTTCTGCTCCTCAGCTTTTTTGTTGTTGTTGCAGACAAAAGATAACTGTTAATCAAATGCTATTACAGAGTCAGATATCTGCAGTTTCAACAAATGGAAAGTATGACCTTTGCACAATTATAAGTTCCGTAAAAAAAAACTTTTTAAATTAATAGGAGACTTCTTAAGGATGATTTCCTTTCTGCTAGCAGTGTGTCCCACAGTTCTGGAATCTGGGCTGCTCTCTTCTCTGCACCTCATGGAGGTGAATCAAGCATTCTAGCGCTGCAAGGTCTGGCTACGCCCCTTTTGCTCCTGCCAGATGAGTTATTCCCAAACTGTAAAATTTGCATATCATTAACAAATATTCCAGAGATTTGAAATGACTATGTACATTAGACCAAAGAAGAGGGTCATATGGTACTTGACTCCTGAGCCATCCAGGGTGGGTAGAATTGTGGAAGATGCTGCCAGCAGAAAGGAAATCATTTTGGGAGGCATGAAACAGGCAGTAATGTTCCTTATAGATAAGACTGCCAGCTCTGACATTTGTCTAGCAGATATGACAGCTACTAAGAAACAAGTCTTAATGGATAAATAAAAGGCTAACAATGAAGTCAGAGGCTCTAAAAAGGATGATTTATCAGGACCCTTAAAACTTGCCATTTTGGGAAGAGTGATCGCTGGTCTGGCTAACTGGACTGCTTAAGGGAATCTGGCTATCTGTGAATTAGTCTGCTAAGGATCCCAAAGATCTAGTGAATAGAATGCTACTAAGGGCAGACTCCTAATGCTCAATGGTACTGGACTGAAGACCTCTGTCTATGCCTTCTTGGAGTAAGTCCAGTATGGCTGGAATTCCTGGATTTTTAGGATCTGTACTGTGCTCTTGACACCTTTCTAACGATGGGTAGATCTTTGATACCAGGTGTCTATTTCTGCCCCTAGGTGCATTATTCTGGTGGATGGAACCAGAGAACTCTTCTTGGTATTGATAATGCCGTGCATCTGGCGCTGGTGATTGATCTGGAGCTCTGATCTGGAGGTCGTCCAGGAAGGGGTACAGGTGACTTTCCTGAGACCAGAGTCTCGTCATTCTCACCACCATCATCTTTGTAAAACCCGGAGGACTGAGAAAAGGCCAAATGGAGGTGGTCAGTACTGCTATTTCCTTCTGCAGGAGAACCTCAGAAGTCTGCAGTGGCATGGTCTGAAGGAGATATAGACATGCATCCACTACATCTACTTAAGTCAAGAAGCCTCCCTGGGATAGGAAAGACATCATAGAGCCAGGTCTCCATCTGAAATCTTATTTTCTTCACCCACTTGTTGAGCCTTTTGAGGTTGAGAACAGCTCTGAAACCCTCCTGTGCACTTCTGTACAATGAAGGTGCTTTGCTGAGTTCTACCTCCTTGCTTTTGAGGGAACACTTGCTATCACTCCCATATCCAGATGTGATATTTCACTCTAGATCAGATAGTGTTTTTATCAGATTGTTGGAACTTGGTGACTGGACAAAGAACAGATGTGGTGGAGCCCACAGCTCTAGCGAGTATCCCTGACTCACTATTTCTCTGACCCACTTGTCTGTGGTCGATGAAAACCATTTCTCTAGGAAATGGGAAATCCTGTCCCTTAGCTTCAGTTCTTGGTAGAGGCCTATGCGATTTTTGTCATAAATTAAATCTGGGGGGGAAGGAGACTGAAGTCCCTCTGGACTTTCCACTTAGATTTCAATTACACTGTTTTCCCTTGGGGAATCTATTAACCCGTTACTGATGCCTCTGTGAGAACAAGGAGCAAAAGGGGCACCTCTGTCTGAAAACTGGTCTATATTCTCTCGAGGGCACTTAGTAGGGAAGGACTGTTAGGATTTTCCTGAATTGTCAGCCTCCACCTTATCCAGCTTTTCTCAAAAAAGAAAGGAGCCTGTAAACTTGGCCAAGCATTGGACCTGCTTAGAGTGAGGCTCCACCTTCAAGGGTCAGAGCCACAGGTGGTGCCTGACTACTGAGCTGGAAGTCCTGGCTTGGACTGAGAACCTCATTGCATCCATTGAATCATCAGCTACAAATGCTATTGCTAGGGTGACTTTCTTTAAGGTGGAGCAAAGTCAGAGTGAATTCTGTCCTTAAAGGTTTTGACATCTGCCAGCCAGGAAAGGGATGCTCTTGTAAAGATGTCAGAGATGCTTGGACAGTGGCAGAGGATATTTCAAAGCCCTTTTGAGAGTGGCCTCCTCTTCTTATCCATGGGTTATTTAGGGTAGAACCCCCCTTCTGATGAAATAACCAAATCCCTGGAAAGGGATGTTCCAGCGATGTTAATCTTAGGTATCTCTGCAATGTATCCCTTTGTTTCTTGAATGTTTTAGAACAGTGGTTCTCAACCTTTCCAGACTACTGTATCCATTTCAGGAGTCTGAAGCCTGGGCGCCTCTGCCCAGTGCTGAGGGGTGTACTTGGCTTTGCAGGGGCCTTTGTAGTGTGGAGCCCCAGGCAATTGCCCTGCTTGCCATCCTCTAATGCCAGCCCTGTACTTGTGACCACCCTAAACCTGTCCCACAACCCCTTGGGCTCATGAGCCACAGGTTGAGAATCACTGACCTAGGCGAGTTGATGTACCCCATGGAAAACCTCTGCATACCCCAGAGGAACGAGTATCCCTGGTTGATAACCATTCTTATAGAGCCTAACATATAGGCTATAATTTATAGGTTGCTTTTGTTAAAATATGCTTGCCCTTATTAGGCTTTTTCCAGTCATCTAAATCACTGGTTGAAGGAGGAATGAAGGGGTATTGCAGTCTTGGGAGGATTTTAACAGGAGAAATTTATTCTGAGGCTTACTCATAGCAGCCTTATCAGGTTTCATAGCCAGACGGCTCACCTTCCTCAGTGCAGGAGGAAGAGGAAGACGAGTCAGAGGACTCATATCTTCTGGATTTTTTGTCCTTTTTCTTCTCCTTTTTAGTCCTTTTAGAATTTTTTTAAACCTTTTTAGCATGCTTTGGGAGAGTAAAAGTTCTGCTGCAGCTTTGTTGTGGCCTTTTGCAACTTGCCTTCCTTAGGGCCTGGTGTCCTCTCAAGAAGTCTGTCTCAGAATCCTCCACCACTGGGTTCCATTCCCAGGGAGAGGGGGAACTTGTTGTCCAAAGCCCTCCTGGTTGGCCTGGGAGAAAAAGGCAGCTGATCAGAAGTCCTGTTTCTTTCCCCACAGCACTCAGGACCCACTTTAAGACTGGGGCAGGACTTGCAACCCTCCCCTCTTTGTTCTGCAGGGGGTCCCATGTGACAAACTCCCAAAGCTGAATGGTTAGGGAGGTTCCTCCCAGCTTTTGGAGCCTCTCCCTATTCTGCACTGGGGTTCCTGGTCCGTTTTTTCCCCCCTTGAGTCATGGCTACCTTGGGGGGTAGAGGACCCCACCTGCCTGTTCAGTACATAGTCCTGAGACCTGATGGAGTTAGTGATGGAAGGCTGGGTACAACTTGCTGCCTGCTGAGCCTGGGAAGGCTGCATCACATACATAACACTGCTTGGATTTGACCCAATGCTTTCTTGGCTGCTCTGCTATGCCTGCAAGGGGCAAAGGAGCTGGCCAGAGGGTGCTGCAGCAGAGGCTTAAACCACCAAAGGGTTAATTGACCAGGGAGGAGAAGGAATGCCAAGGAATGAGAACATTGCTCCCCACTAGGGAGAAGAGTTAAAATAGAAGGAGTAAGGGCAGGAGCAAAAGAAACTGCAATTGTCTGCTGCCACAGAGGAAGGGAATGTGGTGCCAAAATGCTGATAAGACTCCATGAGCTGCAGAGACAGAAGAAGAGCCCAGATGTTGAGAATTCTGTGAGATGTTGGACTGCAGAACTATTCAGATAAAAAGAGGAGTTTTTCCTGCTACGACCTCTCCTCTAAAGATTCATACCCTTGAAGCTTCAACAAACAACTTTTTACTTATCTATTTTAAAACATTCTTAAAACTGAGAATTTGAGTATTTACAGTAGTTTTATAAAGCAACAGTAAGTTGTGTGGACTGGAATGTACAGTTTAATTCACCATCACACAGAACATGTTTCACATAAGAGGTCTATGTAACTTAAATGTTTCTTAAAATCATAATTTTAATTGATTCTCTTAATGAAAGTGTATTTTATTAATTTTCATTTCACTCCCTTCTATGCTATGCCCCTCTCCAAGGAACCTCAGATACTTGTTTTCCCACCAACAGCCAAGAGCAAAAGATGCTTCTCAAATATCACCAAAACCGTAATAATTCATCACAAATGACTGAATGTGGAACAAACCTGACTGATGCTGCACCAAAACACAGAACTGCCAAATACTGACCAAAATGGACAGACCTATACAGTAACCAAGAAGAAAGCCAATCTCTACTACTGTGAGTGGTAGAATCAGTTCTTGGCTGGCAATTAATTTGCAGCATCACCCTGAAATGCAAAACTAATAACTAAATACAATTTTTTTTTAAATGTTAAATTGCTAACAACGGGCTATTACCTAAATACGAGAACTAATGGAGGACCAGGAATATAGGGCAAGGAAGAGCCAAGGTTTCCGTTTCCAACTACTGCAGTGATCAAAAAGGATTTTTTAAAGCCCCTTGGTTCTTGTGATGAAGCATGTGGGTGGCTCCAACAGTTACTGCTCTTTCCAGAGGGTTTTGCTTTGGCAGAGAGGATACATGCACATCTAGAAAGTTGGAATCTAGAAAGGTTTATATCTCCTTAAGAAGAATGTGATAGACAAATCAGTCTTTGGAATGAGTGGGTTACTCAGCTCCATTAGGCTTTGGAACCTCTGGTGAGACTGACTAACTGAACTATACAGCTGCTGGTGGCCCTGCTTTCCTTTAGTCGAAATGCAAATTAGTCAGTTCTGACATTTAAGGAGACTTTCATTTAAAAAGATCAAGAGGACTTAGAATTAATGCCTGTAGGTGAGCCCTCTTTCCCCAGAACAAAATTACAAATTATTTTTTGTCTCATCCTTTTGAGCATTTAAGCACAAAAAAAATTAAACTGTAAAAGTTATTTTTCATAGATACGGAAATGTAATCATACCTCATTTTCTGTATGAAGATCAACTTCACCAGCACACTGCATAGAACTAAAAAAATCACTGAACTTTTCATTAATTTGTTCAACCAGCTGTTTCAAAGGTATTAGCCACCTTTCTTTAACCTAAAAATAGAGAAATTAATATAAAACAACCTTAGAAATAATTTACTGTCAAAGCCATAATTAACCAAATATCTAATTTAACTATTATAGTAAAATTTAAATTAAAAATTGCCCGTGGATCACCACCCCTACCTTCATAGACCCAGTAACCACCTCAAACACACCAAGAAATCTGTTATCTACAGCCAGACACTTATATACCACAGAGTATACTCTGAGGAGAAAGTCCGGGATATACACCTTAGCACACTCAAAACTGCCTTCACCAAACAAGGATGCTCACCAGAGAAGTAGATCACATCATTAGCTCAGAGTAGATCACCTAAATACCCCAAAGAGAACCTGCTTCAATACAGAAATAAAACCCACTCTGACCACACACCCCTACTTGTAACCTGTCACCTCACACTGGAGCTTATAAAAGGTATCATCACACAACTACAACTCATATTCGATAGGGATGCCATCCTGAAAGAAATCTTTCCTGAACCTCCTCTTCTGGTCTTCAAACAACTCCCCAACCTCTTCAAGCTCATCATCAGAAGCAAGCTCCCCAAAGACCAGGACACACCTGTTCAAAACAGCACCAGACCATGCCAGAACAAGAGATGCAAAACCTGCAGACATATCTCCGCTGCTACAATGATCAACACCACACCCCCAACACACCTTTCAAAATCCATGGGTCCTATGCATGCCTATCGCAACACATGGCATACCTCATCCAGTGCACTAAATGCCCCAATAGCAACTATGTAGGTAAAACCAGACTATGACTATGCTCTCGAATGATAAAATGATGAAAGACAAAAAGAAACCTATCACCAGTGGGTGAACACTTTTCACAAAGCGATCACTCTATATCTGACCTATCAGTCCTCATCCTCAAAGGAAACCTACACAACACTTTCAAAAGACGCCAACCTGGGAGCTTAAATTCATAACTTTGCTAGACCCTAAAAATCATGGACTAAATAGAAACTGGATTTATGACTTATTATAACAATCTGTAACGCACTAACCCCCACTTCCTCCCTATCACTGGAGGGGTGAAAATGGGTCACTTCACCTTCAATAGTCCCTTGAAATATGTGTTAGCTACTTATGCTAAACAATCTGTTCCACTTTGTATTTAGCAGTGATGCTCTGAGTTAGTTTCCCAGACCTGAAGATGACCTTTGTGTAAGCTCGAAAGCTTGTCTCTCTCAATAAAAGAACATCAAAACTTGAAATGTCTTTTTAAATGAATATGGTGCAATTTAATAGAAGTATATACCCATTTATATTTCTCCTACATTCATTATACTATAGTAATTATTTCAATTACCTGTGAAATGTTTTGCCTATAGCTCTCCAATTCTTGTTTCTTTTCCTTTAGTTCCTCCGTTACTTGCTGTATTTCTTGTGCCCTTCTATTATATTCTTCCACAACCTGTCAGGAAAAAAAGCACCATCCTTTAAAAATACAGTCTTTCAAACTGATAAAATAGATATTTATCAATTGAAATCTTAACAGTAAAATACACATGTAAACACTGCACTTCTTTACATAAAAATAAGTAGCATATGCACTGTTTATTTATTGAACAGGATACATTTGTCTATTTGAAGCAAAAAGCAACTAAGCCATTGCTGTATTACAGGTTAACCAACTATTTTTCTCTAAACAAAAGGCAGAGAACATGCTGTTCCTTTGGAAAAACCTATTTAAAATTCTAATAGATTCAGAATCTGGCATTTACAGCACATTGTTCCTGCTGTCTAGCTTATTATTACCAAGAGCTCTAGTACAGAGTGGGAGGTAAGTACAATACTGGAGGAAACATACTGAAGCATTTAGGCCTGTGAAGCAGGAGGCTCTTGATTTCTCTTCATTCAGCAAAGCGTCAATTGTATCCAATGTGTCTGGAAGATCCTGGAACGCCTATAAAAAGCAAAAGAATTTTTTGCATTAGCTAGTTAGTGGAGTGCCCCAGGGGTTGATGCTGGGGCCGATTTTGTTCAATATCTTCATTAATGATTCTGGAGGATGGGGTGGCTTGCATCCTCAAGAAGTTTGCAGATGACACTAAGCTGGGGAGAGAGGTAGATACCCTGGAGGGGAGCAACAGAATACCTAGACAAATTGGGAGGATTGGGCCAAAAAAAAAATCTGATGAGTTTCAACAAGGATAAATGCAGAGTCCTGCACTTAGGATGGAAGAATCCCATACACTGCTACAGACTGGGGACCAACTGGCTAGGCAGTTCTGCAGAAAAGGACCTGGAGGTTACAGTGGAGAAGAAGCTGTATATGAGTCAACAACGTGCTCTTATTGTCAAGAAGGCTAATGGCATATTGGGCTGCATTACAAGCATTGTCAACAGATCGAGGGAAGTGATTATTCTCCTCTATTCAGAACTGGCGAGGCAACATTTGGAGTACTGGGTCCAGCTTTGGGTCCCCCACTACAGAAAGGATGTGGACAAATTGAAGAGAGTCCAGCGGAGGGCAACAAAAATGATTGGGGGCTGGAGCACATGACTTCTGAGGAGAGGCTGAGGGAACTAGGCTTATTTAGTTTAACAGAAGAGGAGAATGAGGAGGGATTTGATGGCAGCCTTTAACTATCTGAAAGGGGGTTCCAGGGAGGATGGAGCTTGGCTGTTCTCAATGGTAGTAGATGACAGAACTAGAAGCAATGGTCTCAAGTGGCAATGGGGGAGGTCTAGGTTGGATATTAGGAAAAACATTTTCACCAGGAGAGTGGCAAAGCACTGGATGGTTACCTAGGGAGGTGGTGGAATCTCCATCCTTAGAGGTTTTTAAAGTGCGGCTTGACAAAGCCCTGGCTGGGATGATTTAGTTGGGGATGGTCCTGCTTTGAGCAGGGAATTGGATTAGATGAGCTCCTGAGGTCCCTTCCAATCCTAATCTTCTATGATTCTAAAATAGTTTAATGTTGAGAGAGGTTTGAAATGAGACTAAAAAGTAGCATGAAATTAAGACAACCAAGGACACTGCTAAATCACTTTATTAAGACACAATCCATTTAAATTTAAGTGCCTAGATTCTCTCCTGAGAACTCCTTGGTATGGAGACCTGTTGGGAAGCTAACTATGGCTCCCTAATTATCTGCCTGTGCAGGAGTAGCCCAACCCTGGCACAGTTTACAGCAGCCTTGGGGCTGCTCTAACTTATGTCACCTGGCAATGGTCCACAAGAGCCCCCCAGTTGAGAATTATTGGAGTGCAGTGGCACTCTGGTCATGCACCTAGAAAGGGGTGGTAACACAGGAGCTGGCTATGCCAGATGACAGCTTCCCCACACAGGAGGAATACTCAGCTGGCTAGATACATCCAGATTCCAGGCCTTTTGTATTGCCTATGCAGCACAAAGAGGCTGGATCAGGAAGGAGAATCTGGCCCACATTTGTTCCCTTTAAAAAGTGGTTAAATGTGAATTTTGATTAATTAGCTTGACAAATTCTCTCCCTCCCCTATTGTGCACAGAATAAATAGCAAGAAAGTCTTTTTGTGATCATGGGATATGAGAGTTTTCATGACAATGTAAAAATGAACTAAACTTAAAATACTATTTAAATTACTGGAGGAAGAATTTGGGGGGAAAGAGGTAGTAAAGTTTATATAGCACCATAGGTGCATATGGTGCTTTACAGGCATAGCCCCTACTCTTGAGAAGATGACAATTTAAGGGCCCAATGATCAAGCAAATCCTTACATGAACAGTCCTTCATATGGTAATTCTCATACAAGTAAGGTTTTGTAAAACCAAGCCTTATTTTAGAGAAGCATAAACATATTACAAGCAATGAAGTTAGATGGAGGATAGAACAAACAAAGAAAAAAGGATATTTCTTTTGAGAGAGTATTATTTACAGGAGAATAGAATGGGTATAATGACACTGTAGTTACTTGTTTTTCTCATCATAATTATGTTACTTATTGAAACACATTAAGTACACTAAGTGCTTTCCAGCCAAACACACTCTTCCTGTCCAGAAGAGAGAATCTAAATGAACACATGACATAACAAGGGAAGACAAAGCAGAAAGGCCTGGGTAGTGTCCAGGGTGGAGAAGTAAGAGACAAGATAAACATTCAAGTAAGCTTACTAGCATGAATTTTGAAAGTGTTTATATCAGAATGATTTTAAAGTGAAGAAAAAGAAAGAGGTGACGTTATGGGAGAATCAGAAGAAGGAGAAGAATTAAAGAGCAAAGAATGCAGGAAAGGACAAACAAAAAGAGGAGACAGACTGACGGAGAGGAGATGGGAGGGAAGGCTGTAGAAGAGCACTGTGGTCAAGAAAAGCAAGGCCAGCAGCAGAGGGACTACAGCAATTGGAGAGGGGTGGGAAGAAGTTAGTGCAAACAACCAATCAGTAGAATGCCCAAAGTTCAGGCTACAGAGGTGTTCTAATTCTATTCTGTGTCCAAAACTTAAATTGAAACTGCTGGGTGCTCAACATTTTTTAAAATTGGGCCATTTATTTAGACACCATTTTTTAATTTTCAAGCCTATTTACTCCTAATATTCCCTTTCAAAAACTCATGATATTACACACACACAATTCATCCCATGATAGTTCTCTCTAAAACTTTTCTGACTTTTAACAAAATTTTAGGTTATGGAATTTAAAATATTTCCCAGTCACCAAATGAAATTTTTCCTAACACATTCTGCCTCAAAATAACTCCAAGAACAGGTTGGCTTACAAACTCCAGATTTGTTTTATTGAGAAGTAGGGTGGGGGTGGTTTGTTTTTTTAAGGGAATGTGCAGAATTACAAAGCTATGTAACAAAGACCTTGAAGGAGGAGTGCATTTGCCCTTATTAAAGTAGACAGGGAAGAGATTAACCACAGGATCAGAATAGGGATCTATTGGCCTCATCCAAAGCCTACTGACATCAATGGAAAGATCCACTTGATTTAATGGGCTTTGAATCAGGCCCATAAACAGAAGGCATAGGAAGGCAGGGAAGAGCCCCTAAGGGAAAGAAGATGCACCTGTTTTGTCTTGCACTCCACAACTCTAAGCAACTGGGGCAGAAAGCAAGGAGGAACTGGGATCTAACCCTCTAGCTTTCACAAATGAACTATTTTGCTTTAGGTGCAGGTGCACTAAGAGAGCATAGTTCTGATTATAAAAAATGAACAGCCTTAGCTAGTGAAAGTATCTCTTCATGTTATACCATTACACTCTTCTAAAAATATTGCCTTTTCTTTTTAATACTTACAGTCTGAAAGTCTTTTGGAACTTCTTGATCAGGGCTGAGGTTACACGCCTGCCGAGCTTTTCTCATCAGTCCCTTGCACTTCTCCAAAAGAACATGTTTTCTTTCACTCAAGTCAGAAACTTGTTGCTATTATAGAAAAAATAAAATAAAAAGATGTTTTATTTTAAAGAAAACTCCACTGCCTTCAGTTACAGTCAGTCATCTGTGACCCTGCATGAAATTCAATTATTCTAGAGAGAGGCAGAAATGCAGTAAAAAGCTTGAAGACAAAAACAATCAATTTCACATATTCCATCATCACCACCATTAGAACTAGCATACTGGATATAGTCACGTCAGATTGAGAGAGAAGGTTAGTGAAATCATAGCAGGTTGTTTACAGAGGCTGAAAATAATCCCGCCCTTTAAAAACATCTTATTCTAGCATTTTTGTTTTTGTTTTTTTGGGAGGGGGGGGGCAGAGGGGGAGGAGGAGGAGGGAGGAAGGTTGTTTGTTTTTTATTAACTCAAGGGATGGCAAATCTGAGTGAATGGATCAAACTGAGTGCACAACTGTAATATATATGAATGTGTTTTTCACAAGTAAAGCCAGGGTTTTGACCTCTGCCTAGATCCAGATGTAGATCTCTACCTTAACATTTGATGGTGGAAGAAGTGGACTATTGCAGGGGTTCTTTAATTTATGTCTAATGGAAAAACTAGCACTAGTTTTTCTACTAGACATAATAGAGCCATCTAAGTAAATAGGATTTGCATTATGAGGAATACTTCAGATGAAACAGTACAAATGGTTTAGCTGTACGTTAAATAGGAAAGCTATGTAGGTATTTTTAAAGCACAAATCACTGCAATATCTTGGCAATAATTCTGAGAATTTGATTTCTCTAATGTTTTAATGCTAATTTTTTTGGCACTGTGTCTGTAATAGAAAGGCAGATACATAGAAAGAATGCATGATGCTGTGGTGGAGCATAAAACTTATGTTTGGGATGGCCCAGTTACTCACAAGCCAAGAGTGAGTTATACAGGTCATTCCAAACGAGTGTCAATAAAACCTACGTACCTCACCAAACCTGCTCTACTATGTATTTGTTCATTTGAATACTTCGTTTGCATTTGAGTATTTATTACAGAAAAATATTTAGGAACATTTTAGCAAGCTTTCAAAATGTAACTGGAACTATTTTTTGTATCCCAAACTCTTTAAAAGCCAATTGCTTTCATTTCCAAACATACAGGGTTGAAAGAAAGCCAAAAGAACCTGTGAAAACAACTATAAATAGCTTTTCTGTATATAAAAATGTCAATTTTATAGTCTATCATCTCTGGCAATTCCAAGACTAGAAATCCCTTATGGAAGGTGGGAAACTCAGTTAAAACCTGGATAGGCACAGGACTGAATTTTGCCTTCACTGGCTCTTTGACAGATATAATTTTGGGGGAAAACATGTATTTGGGAGGAGGAGGAAACATTTTGGAACAGGCTGATTTTTCAAACTTTAGCTTAAGTGAGAAGGCTTAGAATGAACTTTATGTTACTGTTCAGCTGACAATATAAGAACCAATGAAGAAGAGAGCTTAGTCTGGGCAGTGAGGGAGAGAGTCCTATGCTAGAGTGGAGTTAGGGCATAGCTACTGAGAGGCATACTACCGGATACTATACCCTTGCACATTCTATATTCATAAACAATTTGTATTCTTTAGTGTTCATTAACAGTGCAATTGGTTTTGTGGGAAATGAGACACTCGTCAAAGAAAATATAGTAACCAGTAGCCAATATTTTCTCATGAATGTGTTTGAATGCACTCAGTGACAGTATTTAAATAATTAAAGATGAGCAAATTTATACAGAAGGAAAACAGAATTTACATTTTCTTCAAACTTGGCCTAGAAGAAAAAAAACAACAATGTACATACAGAGTATTAAAACCAATCATTTAAAAAAATTGAACCAAATGAACCTAAAGATTAATAAGCTATCAAAGCAAGACAATTAGCAAATCTCTTTCAAACACGAAGGCGACTGTGCCAATTATCTAATGAGCAGATGCGCCTAACAATCCTCCCTACTATTCAATATGGGTCAAACACACATTTGCTGCTCATGCTTATTAGAGAAATTAAATACAAAAAGTTGTTAAAATAATACTAAGGTTCTGACATAAGCTGCCATAACAAACAAAAACCCCACAAATCTATTGTTGCTAACGCGACATGATCTGAAGCATGTACGTTGGGGAGGAAAATATCTTTCAATCGAGGTGTCTAAAATGCACCCAATGTGCTGCTCTTCCCATGGAATGCCAGTGCTGACAGTTCACAAAGGAACATATTCAGCCCTCTTCCCTCAGGAAGAGAAAATTAATTGGGTTTTGTGGGCCCTTTAAGTCTTAACAATATTTTCAAGATTAACAATTTTTAATAAGAGAAACATTATTAATAAGTTCAATGTTAGCAAGAGTTCACTGTTTCTCCCAGGGGCACGCCCAGAAATTTTTCACATGGTACACAGAACTGAACCACTCTCACTTTAACTTAACATGATAACACTCAGGTTTGGCCCTCTGCCACTCCATCATGACAGAGGGGTTGCTGGTCAAATTTCAGCAAATGACATCATGACCTGCTGTGCAGGGTTGCAGCATCACTCAGGTTTGGGTGCTTAGCACCAAAACAGCTCTACCCCATCAATGGTAAGCACCATGTGTAATGTGCATACGGCTGCAGGCACCGCATATTTCTTTTATTGTGCCCTGCTCTGATTTTCAATAATGGCAGCAAGGAGTAATGTGATCATCAAAGTCATTTGATGTTTAATCATAATGTGTAGGTTTGAACTTAGTTTCACTACATAATTTCTGTAATACCTCATTCTAATCACTATTACTGTGAATCAATCTCTGTACTTTTGCCTGCAATTTCTTGAAAAGTTTATTTTATTACTTCAATTTTTCTGCTAGATGTAGTTGACCAACAAGAGATGATGATTCAGGTCACAGGTGAACTGAAAATATGGGACTGCTCTTGCATTCTTTTCAGAACCTGAATTCCCAATGCCAGCAAAGGGAGTTTGGTACTTGCAGGATCAGCCCAGAAATTATAAAAGTTCTCATGTCTACTATATGCTAAATGCCTCCATAAAATTAGGTTATGTGGAACATTTAGACATTGCTTTCGAATATTTAAAAGTCACAGTTTAGGAGAAATGGCAACGGGGAAGGAACTTGCTCCCACTCATTCTTCTAGGCCTCCCCAAAAGCAGGAGTTTAATAAAAAGATAAAGAAAACAGAGCTATGGAGAAGTGGGGTCTCAGCCCTATCCTACTTGAATGTGCTTTCCTCCAGATCTTTGTCTTGGTCCTGATATGTCCTATGTGGGTCAGTCCACCTACCTAGTGTCAGTTCAGGGAGGGTGGTCCCAACTAGAGTCCTTCATTGGAGGAAGATGACATTTTTAAGTGACAGACTGGGCAAGAGGCCCACTATGCAAGATATTATGCCAGCTCCACACCGTTTAAAATGCGTAGGGCAGATCTTCACAGGAGCAGTAGCCATCTTGGTTAAAATGGGGAAGCAAAGCTCCTTTCACCTGCAAATGAAAAGGGACTGGAGAACTGATGCAAGCTTCAGACGGCACGAAAACCTTTGCAACAGTAGTAGAGATGCCTATTATTAAGAAAGAGAGCAGAAGTAGTCCATTCCCGTGTGGGGAGGTCTCCAGACAAAAAGTGCGTTTTCAAAGTTGATTTACCAATACACAGAGAAATAAAAAGCAAAGCTTACCTCTAAAGCTCTTAGCTGTACAGTAGCTGCTTTATAATCAGATTCTAGTCTATTCTTCTTGGAAGTCACTGTAGTGCTCTGAAGAACTAAATCCGCTTTGAGCATGTTCAATGTTATGCAACTCTGCAGAGCAAAACACAAAACAAACAAATCTCCTTTGTCATGAAACACTCGAAACAGATACATTGTCAGCAGCATCAGGCTTTAAGCAGCTTACAAGATGTATCAATTTTTATACAAAGTTTGAAACTCCTGATTCAGCTCTTCAGCCCAACCTAGTTTGTTTCTAGCGGCAGCAAGGTGTTTTGTTTTTTTGTTTTGTTTTTTTAAAGTGCAGTACTACTCGTTTCTCCCACACAAGCCAAGCTAAACATCTGATTTCTTTTGTAGCAAAAGTACAGCTTTGCAGGTGTGCAGGATGCACAATGAAACATGTAGATTTATTTTTAACATTATTTACTGCTGTGAAGGTTATATAAAAAACATCTAGAGAAATCCTGTTTCAAAATTAGAAAAATTGTGAAGTAACTTTTAAAAAACCTAAATAAGGTTAATTTTTTTTTAAAAAGTGTGCTATTTAAAAAGGTTACAGCTATTTAAGAAAAAATAAGAGAGTTCTGTATCAAAAAGAGGTAAAGAAACAGTTACTTACTGTGACATTTTGAGATCCACCCAAGCCAGCAAGAAGTTCAGTCACCACCTGCTTGGCAACCCTGGGGCCTCTAATGCTATATTTCTGTGGCTCACAGCCCTGACAACAACAGCCAGCATAACAGCATGCAGATCACACCCTGGCTTTCACCACCCTCTTACTTTTTGCAGGGGAACCTCAACAACCCTTCCAACAGCAAGTGTCCCCCACTCCCCGTCTTTCTGCAGCTGTGACATACTGTACCCTTATGTTCACCACTATTACAACACTATGATAAATTTTGTACAAAGTATGCCTTGTGAGGTATCATTTGAAAACTCAATCTACTGAACTTTTACAAGGATAATAAATGTGTGTAGCAACACTGCATGTAAAGTTATAAGATTTTACTATATGACATCGCTGAGATAAGCACCAAGTTTAGAAAAACAGCCCAGAGTAATTCTTCAGAGACAAAAGATTAGCCAGCACCTGAACCAGGAGTCAATAATCAAGGGGACTATTACTGAATTGAGCAGCCATTCGTTGGCAGGAAAAAGGGTATGAGTGAGAAATTTACATTTTGGCAGACAGACTTACTGTCACCTGAACTCCAAGTGGAGATTATTCTCAAAGAAGAGAAATTCTATAAGAAGAGAGAACAGAGGACACAAATCACCTCTCTCTCCTCATCACCACTCACGACATCAACAACGATTGAAAGACAAACGAAGCATCACTGAACTGTGGGAGCGGTCCTGGCTAAGAGATCCAGCCAGACTGCTGTGAGCATATGGTGAGAAAAACCTTTTTGCTTCAAAGTTCACTTAGCTTGTTAAGTTAGGTATTAGTTTGTGTTTTACCTTTTATTTCTTTGTTACCAATTCTGACTTTTATGCCTCATTACTTGTATTCAGTTAAAATATATCTTTCTGTGGTTAACAAACTTGTTTTATTGTTTTATCTAAGCCAATGTGTTTGGACTGAAGCGTTTGGAAACCTCCATTTGAGCTAACAGGGTTTGTGCACATCACTTTCTATTAATGATATGACAGACTTTCTATGAGCTTGTACTGCACTGATAGAAAAATGCACATTTCTAGAGACAATCTGGGACTGAGAATTTGCTTTTGTCACTCTACAATATAAAAGTGTGAAAGGTACCCCAGGTTGGAGGGTTGAAAGGACATAGCTGTTCAGCAGTCTAGATTGTACCTGGGGAATGTCACATTTCTAGTCCCTCTCACTTTAACACCCATAAAATCTTATGAAGTTCACTGCTTCTTTAAAGAGACAGTACACAGCACCACACTGTTAATATAGGTGAGAATTTTACTTTTCAGTTTGAAACATTATACTGAGATGGTTGTGTAATAAAACAAGATTAAGCTTATTAACAAACAATACATAATTAAGTGATATGAAGTAGAAGTAATTGGGATAGAAATGGTTACAAATAAAAGTATAAATAAGTTTCTAAGACTACAATCTAACTTAAACTAGTGTCTTTTGTTCAAGCAAGTTTTCTTACCTATATTCAGTTTCCAGAGATTTTCAACCCCCTTGGTTAAAAGGTTCTACTTTTCTCAGATGTACAAGAACTCTGGCCTCTTGTATCTACCCAGTAATGGAGGCCAAGATGGTTTTCTGTCCTTGCTTATATCTTCCAAGATTTTCCAATCAATCGTTTTAGATGCAGGAAGGTTTCCTGGAGCTGAAAGCCTTATGTGGTCATCCCTCATTCTGGTTTGCCTGATGATTTTGTCTACCTTTCATATAAAGTGTAATTTCATTGTCTCTCCTTGCTCAATTTACATTGCAGACACACTAAAGCAAGCAGAACTGCATTCCTTTGTCTAGGACAGGGTAACTTAAGCCCTGTCTGCCAAACACTTTTTAAGAACGTATTTCCAGCACATCTTTATAATTCTTTGTAGGTGAACCCATATGACACAAGAATATTAACGATCAGTGAGTTTTCCAGTGATATATGCTACCTTTTAGGTACAGCTTATGACAACAGTTGAGCAGGTCAAGCCAGCTGATTCTCACTGCTAGATACCAGGAAACCTCTTGCCCTCTGGCACTGGAGTGCTCTTAGTCTCTCACTTACCTTTACAGTAACTGTGATTATTCTTCAAGAAGTATTGTCCAAATATATATTCCACTCTTGGTGCTCATGCACGAGTTCAGATGTTTTTGGCCAGCAGTGTGTATTGGGACCAGGCTTGTGCCTTGGATATCTTCATGTCCCCCATCTGAGGGCATAAAGTGCAGGGCAATCCCAACTATTCCTCAGTCCCTTAGCCAATACAGTATATGGATGTTATAACACTCCATATTAGTGAAGAAGGAGGGTTGGTCATGGAATATATATATATATGGACAACATCTTGATGAGTCATAGTTACTGTAAGATAAGTAACCGTTTGTTCTTCTTCAATGGCTTGTCCATATACATATTCCACTCTTGGCGACTCACAATCAGTGACCTAGATCAAAGGAGGTAAGTGCTTGGTGTCTACCTAAATAATGATTGTAAGACAGCTTCACCAAAATTAACATCAGATCTTGATGCCTCTACTATAGAGTAATGTTGGGAAAATTATATGTAGTACCCCAATTCCCAGATTACACAAGGTTTTGTAACAAATTGATAAATTAAACAGTAGTAAGTCACCAGGACCAGATGGTATCCACCCAAGAGTTCTGAAGGAACTCAAATGTGAAATTGTAGAACTACTAACTGTGGTATGTAACTTATTGCTTATATCAGCTTCTGTATCAGATGACTGAGGGATAACTAATGTGATACCAATATTTAAAAAAGGCTCCAGAGCCAATCTCTGCAATTACAGGACGGTAAGCCTAACTTCAGTACCAGGCAAACTGGTTGAAACTATAGTAAAGAACAGAATTATCAGACACATAGATGAATACAATTTGTTGGGGGAGAGTCAATATTGTTTTTGTAAAGGGAAATCATGCCTCACCTATTTACTAGAATTATTTGAGGGAGTCAACAAGCATGTGGACAAGGGTGATCCAGTGGATATAGTATACTTAGATTTTCAGAAAGCCTTTGAAAAGGTCCCTCAGCAAAGGCTCTTAAGCAAAGTAAGCGGTCATGGGATAAGAGGGAAGGTTCTCTCCTGGATCAGTAACTGATTAAAAGACAGGAAACAGAGGGTAGGAATAAATGGTCATAATTCAGAATGGAGAGAGGTAAATAGTGGTGTCCCCCCTGGGTCTGTACTGGGACCAGTACTGCTCAACATATTCATAAATGATCGGGAAAAAGAGATAAAGAGTGAATTGGCAAAATTTGCAGATGATACAAAACTAAGTTCATGAAGGATAAGTCCATAAATAGATAGGCAGGGATTGCTGTTTCCCAGAGGCTGAGAATGGCCAATGGAATGGATCACTTGATGATTGCCTGTTCTATTCATTCCCTCTGAAGCACCTGGCATTGGCCACTGTCGTAAGACAGGATACTGAGTTAGAAGGATCATTGGTTTGAGCCAGTATGGCAGTCCTTATGTTGCTGCCCTACAAATTTTCAAGCAGTGGGCTGTAATTCTCAATGGTGAATTTAAATTAGCTATTTCATAGCCTAGCTTAATGCAGGGAGAAATTCAATAGCATAGTCTCTGAGTTCATACAGCCTGATCTTTTACCCTATCTGCATGAGCTAAGAATAACTTAGGGGACACACTGAAAGGCTTAATCCTATTTAGATATAAGGATAGTGCCCTAAGCACATCTAAGGTGTGATGTTTAGCCCTATAGTGGAATACAGCGGGGGGGGGGGGGGGGGAAGAGGGAGGGAGGAGGAGGAGGATCCAGGCCGATGTACAACTTGGTTGAGATGGAAGCCAGAGATTACCTCTGATTAAAATCTTTGGCTGAGGCCTCAAATTCACCCTGTTCTTATGACATACAACACACATAGGTTCCAACATCAGTGACTGTATTTCTCCCACCCTTCAAACAGATGCTATTGCTCCTAGAAAGGCTGTTTTGATGGATAGGTGGAAAAAGGAACATGTAACTTGAGGCTCAAAGGGTGGACCCATAAGTCCTATTTGCATGAGGTTGAGATAAGGTGGTGGAGACTACTGGATTGGAGTATACACCCACCTACAGCTTGTCAGGAATCTAGTTAGTGCAGGATGTGAAAATACTGAGTGATCTTGAATGGGAAGATGGTTAGCTGAAAAGGCTGCCAGGTGTTCTTTAAATCCAGGCCTGTCTATGAATTCTTTAAAAGTCAAGCTGTAGTCTACTGGATCAAATATCTGAGTCTCAACTGGAGATACACGATGTTGTTGGACCCAGATAGTAAATCTCTTCCACATAAGAGTATGTAAGACTAGCGGAGTCCTTCCTACTGTGTATAAGTATGTCCTGGTTCTCTGAGGATGTTGTGATGTTAAACCAGTCAGCATCCATCATTGTGGGATATATAAAAGTTGGTTCCAAATGGAGGATCAGCCTCTCCCTTCACAATATTATATCCGACTGAAGAGGTAATCAGATTGGACGTTGAATGAAAAGATTAATCAGAATTGTCTTGGCCAGATGGCACCAGACAATCATCTTGGCCGAGTCCTCTCTGGAATTACCTGACGACTGCTGAAATAAGTGGAATCGGAGGATATGCAAACATGGGATGAGTAACATCTGATAAAGAACCTGGCACTAACTCTCTCAAACAGAATGAGACATTTCTTGGTTCTTTTTTGTTGTAAACGGGTCTATGAAGGGTTGGTCTCATCTGGTGAACGTACTGTCTGAGGATGGTATCTTTTACTGACCACTTTTGTTCATTCGCTAACTTCTTGCTGAGGTGGTCTGCCAGAACATTCTACAGGCCTGGTAAGTGAAGGACTATTGGGGTGATCTCATGCAGAATGCAGTAATTCCACAGACATGTAACTTTTTGACAAAGGGGGTTGGATCTTGCTCCACCTTACCTGGTGATATAAAACATTTCTGTGGAGTTGTATGTCAATTTGAATGGTTAACCCTTTCAGGACTGGAAGAAATGTTGTGCAAGTCCAATGAATAGCTCTTAGCTTGAGGACAATTACGTGTAAGTGAGCTTCCTGAGCCGTCCAGAGGACTTGAACTGGGAGATGGTCCAGGTGAGCTCCCCACTTAACACTGGAGGCATCTGTTACTAATATCTTTGATGGCAACAGTGTGAAGGGTACCTTTACAGGATCCTTCCACCAGTTTAATGATGACAGGACATCAGGGGGGTGACCTGCACCTCAGATCTACCTGATGTTCCTATTTGGGTACTGGGTCATGGGTTAGCTAAAAGTCCCTCCACCAGCCTAAGAGGAGGAGTACTGATGTTCACTGGGCAGTTAGACTTCAACCTCCTTTGCATGCAGGTGAAGTCTATCATGCAGCATTATATACATACAGGAGGCTACGTGCCCCAGAAGCCTGGGGCAAGCTCTTATTGATGTTTGAGACTGGGCTTATAGCTAATTCCAGACTTATTTAGTGTTGAAATCTTCTTGAGGCATAAGCCTTTGCTGTGGGAAATCCAGTACTGCCCCATACATTCTATTCTCTGGGTAGGAACTAATACTGACTGCTCCTTAGTGACCTAGGGAGGTGAAAAGCTGGAGCACCTGATTAACGGAGTTTGTCACTTGCTGGGATCTCCACTGAATTTGACCCAGTTTTTGAGGTAAGGGAAAATCCAGTTTTCATCTTCTAACTCTGGGTACATTTGAGATTTCTGAGGAAGAAACTGCTTAATAGTCAGTAGAAGTGCCAGGAAGTGGACCAGTACTTTACCATGGCTTAGCCAGCGCACTTCGGTGTGCATGATGAGACCAGCATATCCTGTTTCAATTTGGTCCAAAAGTTCCACAAACTGATGGTGATGCAGGGGGCGAACACGTATGAAATTAACAATCTGTACCACTTTGTCCATTACAGCTTTCAGTCTGTCTCCCTTACCAAGTTTAGCACAGAGCACGTCTTGGTGTATTATGCAATGCACACCAAATACATCAGAAATACAAGCTTTCAACAAAGCCACAAATCCATTGCATGTTCCTGTCATAGAGGGGCACTCATCTGTTGTAATTGAATACAATTTTTTCCAAAGGTAACCTGTGCTCTTTGAAAAAAATCAGTAAATGCCTTGAAAAAATACTGAGCCCTGTGCTCACCCGGGTACTCACAAGGGATTTAAAAATTCTTCTGTCACATCTAGATAACTATCAACACAATGAACCCAGATGCAGAGCTGAGCAATGTCGTTAGTATCTATACTGATGGCCTCACTTGAACGTATAATTCTGAAAAGCTGCTTTTCCAGATCGGCAGCTATGTTGTTCACTCTGCGACTCAAGAGTATGCCTGCTGCGTTGCAGACATTTAACATCTGATAATTTCGTCTTGGTTTTTAAATCCATCAAATAAATCACCTGAGGATTCGATAAAACACTGTTTCACTAATTCGCAATCTGAGAATGGCTTTCCATTTTTTGCAAATAACCAAACAATAAGAAAACTAGCCAAAATCACTGCGCCATTCTCATTTAATGCTTGTCTAAGTACCTGCTTCTGTGTTTTCATGGCTTCCTTGAGATTTAAAAGTTGTCGAGCATGTTGGGAAGAACCTAGTGGAAAATTCACTACATGAGAGAAATTACGTGTTTCGTAATATGTCTGAACATTGTATTTTTTGAGAACTGATAACACCTCATTGCAAATTAAGCAAACCGGCTTCCCTTTCTGTTCAATAACAAAATAAGCCAGCTTCCAGCTCTCTTTTACCGTTCTGCCCTCGTCACCTATTTTCCTCTTTTTGGCTACAGCCACTATGGCTACATCTTCCTTGGTATCTTTTGATCTTGCACTTGATTCTCCTCCATCTCTATCATGCCACTTAAACAAAGCAATCCATGATAAAATTAAGGGCAGATTACTGGCAAAAGTAATATAGGTAAGCACAACCACTCACGACCACAGGAAGTAGCACACTGCTGTGCTTAGTAGACTGAAGCCAGAAGTGTGGCTACCATATTAAAAAATAAATACTGTATATGTGAATTTAATTAAATTAAGGAATTTAGTTAATCAAAATTATCAGTAGATTATGTGATTAATACTAATTACAAAATTACTTATTACAATAATATAACAAAAATAATTGCCAAAAATTCAGCAAATTGTCAAATCAGTGCGCTTCTTGTATGATTCTTTCATGCGTGTGAGCAACTTTTAACAAAATGTCTTGTGGACTGCACTCAGAAGCCTGATGGGCCACAGGCTGCCCACCAATGCCCTACATGATCTTTGAAAGACTCCAACCACTGCCATTCAGGGCTTAACAATACACATCAAAACAACTCATCTGTTTGACATGGTAAGCAGAAACGTCTTTTAATGCTGGCTTCTCAGTGAAGTAGAACCAGCATTATTTCACAGGCAACACCCAACTCTGTCAGACTGAGCTCAAACAATTTTCAAAACACAAGGACGCCACAGAGGGAAGATACAGGTACAGAGTAGTTTGAAGAATTTCAGAATATCAACCAATCCCCAAAGCTGGCAAGAAACAATTCAAGGAGACCATTTAGCACAAGCAGCCCCCCAAAAGTCCTGGGAACTGAAGAAGATAACTAAAGCATGGGAAGAGTACCTACTGTGATAATTAAAACTTACAAATTTTATTTTATGGTTCTCTGCCTTTCCCAAAAGAAGTGGCCATTACCATGCATACAGCACCAAAGGGGTTCATCACAGTGTTTTCAAATGCATACAAAGACAGATTCCCTACTCCAAAGGGTTTAAAATCATTTAAGGGCCACAGTCAAATTGAAATCTAGTCTGTTCTTTAAAAAAATTGAGTTCAAAATAATTTCAGCTACTGCACCTGACTCCCAACCCTCTGTCCCCCTTGATTTTTGTGATTTTGCAATTGCATTTTACAATTTTTCATCTCATGTGCTGTGTGAAAAACCCACCTGAAGTAGACAAATTAACTATGCAGAGGAAACACAAATGAAACATACACAAGTGCTATCAAAAAGAAAAAATAAACTAGAAAATTACAGGAAGTATTTTTCTACTTTAACGATCATAAACTGGAATATTGTAGGACTAAGAAAATATTTTCATAAAGAAGTGATGGTAAAGAAGGTTTCTGAGGAAAATAAAATTAACTGAAAAAACGCACATGGTAACAGAAGAAATTTGGTAAAAGGTTATGCACTGCACATATGTTTGCTGGACAATTTCATGGGCTGGAAGCCTCTTCAACCAGCAAGATGGCAGCTTTTATCCAAGTCAGTTTATAATAAAATAAGTATACATGTACCAAACTGTACACACCAAAAACAGAAAGTGGAGTGAGTGCATATGGGCTATGTTCAAACAGAAGCACACCTTCATGTAGCAGAAGTAAACTTTTAGCTTTTTAACAATAAAGATTTCAAAATACCTCATGCTATTAAGGCAGCTCTACTCCCCTCCCTTTTTAAAAAAAATACTATGCCCTTCATGACAAGTAAAAATGTGTATAAAGCAAAGAAGCAGCCATACCTTTATGAGTTGCATTAATTCTGTAACAAGTTTTGCTTTTTGGATATTAATTTCTTTGATCTTGGCATTTGTTTGTTGAGACTCCTCTTCTAGGTTGATGGTATCTTGCTCCAACTGTTTTAAACTGAGAGAGAAACCAATTTATCATTAATCCTGATTAAACCATGCTGATACACACAGGCTCTTAACCCTACAGAGTCCATGACAAATGAATACATTGAAAATTAGACAAGGTGCAACTGTCTTTATTAAATAAGGAAAAAGGGGAACTGATTTTTCTGTCTCTTGACTTCGTGCCCCTCTCATCCTAAAGTCTGCAGAAAATGTTATCCATAAAAGGGATCTCATTTTCAATTATGCATCTAAAACAAATCTTACATTCATCCTCCATTCCATTTTTCTATTCTTTGTAAGCAGACTAAATGCAGGTTAGCTTTCCAACCGCCTCAAATCCAAAACCGAATTTATCATCTTCCAGAATTGAGTTCTGTATAACTGTACAGCTATCAGACACTGTAATAGTATAATAAAGAATCATGTACCACAAACATCTTTTGACTGTTAAGGTTGAGAATGTGTATCATTAAGGGTATGTCTACACTACAGACACTACAATGACAACAATGGTGCTGCAATAGCACTGTAGTGTAGACATTTCCAACATTGACAGAAGGGGGTTTTCTGTCAATGTAGGTAATCCGCCTCTCTGGGAGATGTAGCTAGATTGACATAAGAATTCTTACATTGACCGAGCAGTGTCTACAGTGGGGGTTAGGTCAACCTATGTTGCATAGGATACAAACATTTTCATAGACCTGAGCAATGTAGCTAGGTTGACCTAAGTTTTAGGTGTAGATCAGGCCTAATTTAAGAGTAAAAAAATATGACAAGGATGTTGTAAGTATCCCCAATCCAAGCATTTTAAACCCAAAAAATTCAAAGTTAAGGCTATATAGATAAGAAATCTGAACATAGTAAGACAAGAAATGAACAATTAAAACACTCAAACAACCCTAACTCTACCTTGTAATGATGTCATTCAATGACCATATTACAATCAAGGCATTTTAGTGTGTGTGGTCCCAGATTAGATTTAACTGTTTTCTTTTTGTTTAATTTTTTCTCCCTTTATGGCATCATTACAACAGAGTAGAGGCAATACTGTTTTCTTTAAATTCTGTTATATGTATTAATTTATGAAAAATAGCTACTTGTCTTCTATTATTGCACGCACTGCAAAAATAGTTTGGAAATTTTGGCCTATGGTTTTAAACCTAGTTGCCCAAAGTTAGGTCTTACATAATAGTGGCCTGATTGTCAGAGGTGCTGAGCATCTGCAGCTCCCACTGACTTCAGAAAATTTGGCCACTTATTTAGGAGTCCAGGTTTCAAAGTTTGCGTCAAATATTTGAAGAGTGGTTATATATCAGCACAAAGCTTCAAAAATTATTTGTCTGATTTTTTTATTGACAAAATTATATTTTCCACACTATATGATAAACTCTAAAAAAAAAAAAAAAAAAAAAAAAAAAAAAAAAAAAAGTGACTGAGTTCATCTGGTATTAAAGCAGTACAATATACAACTGATGAGGAGATCTGAGTTAAAAAGAAACTTGAGGATTTTGTTTTCATTGGACTAATGGAGATGAAGGGAGATGATTAGTTTTTGGGAGGAAGGTTTAACTTGCTGTATCCCTTCCTGGCTTGACAACACAGCAGAACCGAATCTGAATTTAGAAAGCAGTCTATACTTTACCCTCTAATGATGTCCTAGGAAAATGAAGCAACATTGTAACACTAAGATGGAGGGAGACTAATGAAATGATGATATGGAAGGTCAGTCTGTTTATCTTCCCAGCACTTGCTACAATGTACCTTATTTCCCATCTCATCAGCAATAAATAAATAAATATAATGTTGTGTCATATAAGCACTAAGATAATATTTGAAAATGAACCCTTTTAGGGTTGAGGTTTCAGTTTGGCTTTTCAAGCGTTTAAGAAATAAAGACCAGGTAACACATTTGTCAATCATGTAAAATTATGTGATTATCTTGTAACAAACCAGAACACCCATAGGAAACTATCTTATGGGTTTGTCTACACACAAAGGTTGTACTGCTTTAACTGTATCGGTATAGTTAAAGTGTACAACCACCTAGTACGGATGCATGTATACCAGTATAAACGTGCTTATATCAGTATGCTTATACCTATAAGGGAAAAGAAATAAAACTATTGAGTATAAATGTTACCTTTATACTGGCATACCGGCATCATCATCAATCATCATCATCATACTTCTCTCAGAAATAGTTTCAACAGTATACAAAACAATGTATAGACCAGCCCTAAGAGAATAAATATATCCTCACTGGTGACCTCAATCACAGATGAACCTATATCTCAAGAAGTAAAAGGTGGGAGAATCAACTCTCTGCATCATCTTTATCAGTGTTTCTCAACCTTTTAAGTAGCAAGTACCCCCTAACTTCTGAAAATTTTAATAAGTGCCCCAACACTCAGTTTTCCACTCCGAGAAATACAATCTTTTTCCCCTTTACCACTGGACAACTGTATTTCTCGTTAAGCAGGAGAGTTCTGCAGTGCTGTGTGGCTGTGGCAGATCACAAACCCCCCTGCTGTTTCTCCCCTCCTTCCTCCTCCCCTTCCTCCATATAGGAGCAAAGGTCAATGCCAGCCAATCACTATGACCTGATAGCAGAGTCAGGTGGTGTTCTCACACAGGTGGGAACTTGTGAGGTATGAGCAGGCACTAGCAGCCCACCAGAGTGGATAGCAGCGCTCCCATGGCCATCCCTAGGGGGGTGCGGGTCTGGGGCATATCACACTGTGTGGGCCCCTCTTAAGATTGTTATACTAGTAAATTCTGTGGCTGTCATAGTTGTCAATTTCACTGCTGAGCTAGAGCTGTGAAATTGACAAGTAAGCCTTCCCATAGAGCCCAGCTCCAGGACCAGGCAAGTCACTGGGCTCTCCGCCTGACTTTCTGGGCACTGGGCTTTGAGCCAGGGAGGGGAGCTGCCACCTGGGCAAGTTGCAGGCAGCTGCTGCCTGGCTGCCAGCCTGGGAGGTGAGCGCCTGCCACCTGCTCCGAGCTGGGGCGGAGAAGGCTTCCATGCAGGCTGGGACCCGAGGATGTGGACAGGTGGCAGGCAGCTGCTGCTCATCTTCAAGCCAGGACAGCTGTGTCTCGGCTCAGAGCCGGGGCACGGGTGGCAGCCACCCAGCTCCGAGCCCAATTCACAGGGCACAGGAGGTTGCCACTGGGCTCTCTTCACTGGGTTTTTTGCTGCGTACCCTGTGCCTGTCTCCTGTACCCCATACCACAGGTTGAGGAACTATGATCTATATCACCCCATTTCTGAAGCCCAACTGCCAACTAGTTCTTAAGAGTAAACTGTATCCTGGTCAGAATGAATGGGCTAGAGTTAGCTCATATTTTAGGAGTTGCTTGTTATTTCCATTTTGTTATTGAAATGGTGCTAGTTACTGATATACAAAATCATAACTGGTGTTAATACTTAAGACTTATTTCTTCATTTTAATGCCGTCCCAGCAAGAGAAAATGTTTGCAATCAAGCAGGCTTGTCAGAAGTCATACCTATCTTGTTTCATACTAATTTTTGATTCCAGTTGTTTCCTTTTGTTTTTTCTCTCCAAACATTCCTTCTTTTGCTGTCTGAGCTCATTATCTTTGCGTTCCAGACATTTCTGCCTCTCATATAATGTATGCAATTGAGAATCCCGTAACTGCAAACTTTTATTAATTTCCTAAAGTAAATAGTGGCAAAAAAAAGATTTGTAATATTCTCATTGCAATTGTACCAGATCGAGACCAAATAATACAGTTTTACTGAACAAAAAAATGGCAGTATTTCAATCTATGTACTTTAGAATTATTTTCTAAACAACACTAAAATAATATAACCTACCTTTAGTTGGTTTTCCAACTGCCTTTTTTCATCTGCATCTACTGTGACAGTGAGAAACTGCGCTGGTCTCAGGGATGTGTTACTAGAAAGAGTTTGGTTTGTATAAGCAGACACTTTCACTGAATACCTTTCTTCTGCTGTGTAGATTTGCTTAAGTTTGGTTTCTTGTATGACCTAAAGATGATAAACAAAGCCATTTGACAAAAATCTTATGTAAGGCTCACCTATTCTGAACAAGGAAGATTATTTTTCAGAATAGGAAATAAACTAGCTATGATTTGGAGTGGGGATATTAAAATTAGCCAAGTTTCTGGTTTATGAACATACCATTGCAAAAAGGAGATTAAAAGTTACTTCATTGAATTTGTAAAGTTTTTGCCAACTGAATTAAAGTAGCAATAAAAAAAGTGGCAATCATATGATACCATGTCACACTCACTGTGTGTTGTCATATACAGCAAAACAACTGCTGCATTTCTGTGATGGGTGAATGATTCCTGCACAGACATAGAACTATACAGGTAGTTCTTTCAGATTCTTGGAGAAGAATGGTGCTATATAAATGTATATTATAGCGTTCTGAAATGTTACTGTTTAAGGTGAGTCCCAAAGCAAAATTGAGACTTTGGTTAAGAACAGATATCTGAAAGTGGGTGTGGAATTTATCACTGATGTATATATTTAACTATCCTTTTAAAATCTCCTCCTACCTTATATCTGGTATAACAAGGTTCACTGAAAAAACTCCAGATGGAGACATCAGAAATAACAGAAGCCTCATTACAACCCAGGATACTGAAATATTTCAGAATGATTATGTGACATCTTCAGTGAACCATGACGAATCAAGAAGTTTCCACAAAGGAAAATAATTTGAAATTTATTAATTAAAAATCTCTGTACAGAATTCTCCAAAAACCTGGATACTGTCAGGTTACTGACCACTAAAATCCGTGATTAACTAAGTCTTCATTTTGCTTTGCAGTTCACCTTAAGGTTAAAAGGGCATTTCCATTCTAACTATCTTTTCTCCTTTAGGGCTAAGAGTAAAGCTTCCCATGATTGGTCTGAGCCCAAAAGTGAATTTGTTTGCAACATTTCAGCAAAATTGGTTCAAATATTAGTGTTATTATGATAGCATGTGGAATACCACACATTTCACTGGAAAAAAAATAGTTGTGGTGCCCAAACAACTCAAAACCACCAATATAAAATTCACATAACAGTTCACATAAATGTGGTCCACAAAATGGAAGAAAAAAAATGGAAGAAAAAAAAATCAAGCCAAGTTTAAGTGGAGGAAAAGGTTTAAAGTTATTAATGTTTCAAATTACATGTTTGTGCAACCACAGTAGAAAAGTTATTGGCTCCTCTTCTGGGCTACAGAAATATAATTTATGATTTCAAGTGGTATCAAATATTAGGCAAGTGCCACAAGAGCAGTTTTTGTTTCAGAATAAATAGGCTATCACATGATCAGTAGGCAAATTATTGCAGGCATTTTGGAGCTGGTGGGATTCTCTCACCTGCTACCATGAGTGAGGAATTAGAAGTGTGGTAGTTCCTTGTCCAGAAAGGGGGAAAAAAACCACTTGATACTTGGAATCACTCCCTTCCTAGATATTTTAAAACTGCTAATCCACCCAGGTACATCATGAACACATTAGGCTAGTGAACTGGGGGCTCTTCTTCATCCATGCCCATAGGATGAGCTGCCAGAAGAAGAGAAAAAAGTCTTTTGTACTTTTTTCCCCTCTGAGTAAGGGCAAGTGGCCTACTGTCTCTCTTTCCACTGCCTATGGTGATGGGAGACAGATTGAACAACATTGTCTCTGGAAGATATGTGGAGAAGAAGTGTCATTTCTCACATGGGAAGCACAATTCTCAGCAGAGTTGAGGAGTAGCTGCCAGCTCTCCTCAGCTAATGAACCCTAGACATGTCTGGGCACATAACACGTGACTGTTCTTTGCTCCGCACTGCAGAAAGATGGGCTCTACGACCAGTAGATACCTCCTTCCTAAGTGGGAGGTGAAGGGGAATTTCTCCTCTTCTGCCATCTCCTCTACCCTGCTGTTCTCTTCTCCCTAGCATCAGAGAAAGGAGAGCGAGAGATAACCTCCCTCCCACAAATAAGAAGTTAGTTTCCCTCCCTGAAGACCCTATTCCTTGACTGAGCATTAATTTTCCCTTTCTCCCTATCAAGGATAACACGCTTCCTGAGAAAATTTGAATTTCCAGCCATAACCCAGAAGAAAAGCCATTTTTCACTTTGGGATCCCATTCTCTGTGCAAGGTGAAGAACAGCTGTTCACCCCAAACAGAACTACTGGTGCTGAAGGGTGTATTTATAAGATAAGCACGTGTTTCTTATTAGTCACAAGCACAAATCTTAAATGCATAAGCTGGGGGTGGGAGGGCCGGAAGAGAGAGAACAAGACAACAGGCTTCTCAAGAAGGTGACTCTTTCTGTCAGATCATTTCAAATACGTCTAAATTTCTTATATTTCATTTATCAAAACAAATAATACAGTGAGGAGGTTACAAGACCATATTACATACAATAAGACATTTCAAGCAGAAAGTACCTCCCAATTACTGCTCTCAATATGTTCACTGTTTCAATGTTTCAAACAGGGATCATAAGATTTCCTAGCTCCAAAATGAAAACATTTGTTTTAAAAACATTTACTAGCTTGCCAAATTTTAATTTATTTTACTTTAAAAGTCCCCAAAAGCTTTCAGGTCTGGCCACGTAAAAAGGTTACTTAGTTACTACAAAACAGGTTAATAATTTTGACTTTTTACCATGATAAACCTCTGAGTTTCAGAGATTTAATTAGGTGCATTACTTGGGTAAGATGAACATTTAACCTCCTGTGAAGCATTGCAACCAACAGTTTGCTCCAATGTGTTGAAATCAGGTCATAATATAAGACACTGTTCTTGGTTTTTTCCCCACTAAGCAAGTGGAAAGCTTTATTTGCACCCAAAATAATGGGTATAACCCATTATAACTTTTATTTTTTTCATGTTGACTTTCCAGCAACTTTCTTAAATATGGTTTTGACAAAATCAGTCCTACTCATGTTATTTAGCACCTCTCACCCTTTCAATCATGTTTCTGGTCTTCTGAGTTCCCACAGGGACATCATGAACACGATACTGGGAGCAAAGGTAACTCATCACAGGATGAGGAGCATCAAATAACTCTCGTAAGTAAGAGAAAAATCCGTATTGGCTGAGGAAGAGAAAAGGTGAACAACACAAACAGCTCTTTAACTAGTTGTGTTTATGACAAGTTAGCACAAAAACACTCAGAGAGGGGGGAAAAAAAAAAAAAACACATCAGATCTTGAGATAACAGTTTGATTTGCAGAGAAAAGTATGGTGCACAGCTACACCATGTTGCACTGAGACCAAAACATTCAATGCTGACAATGGTTTTAAGGTTAAGTATTTAAATACTTACTGCAACTCTTCAACCGATCTTGTAGGTCTATTTTCTGCACATGACTCACTGGGTGCACATACAGCATTAACTTTTAATTTCTGATGGTCACGCACCTAAACAAACATTACACCAAACAAGATATTCAGTAACAAAAAAACAAAATAAGAGTTTTGAGTGAAATTAAAATGATACTAATGTATGACAAAAATGTATTTCATTGAACCAGCATTTCCTTTAAATTGATTTAACCCTCTCACCATGCATTGAAATTATTCTGACTCTCACATGATACCCAAAGTTATTTACATTCATTGAGACGGTCTCATTTTCTCTACATTCAGTTAGCAGAAAACTGTGGTCAGTTGGCCTGTTAAAAGGAAAGGAAAGGAAAGGAAAGGAGTCCTCCTTATGGTTTTTTCTTCTTTTTTTTTCTTTTCTTTCTATTAGTGACCAATCTCCTTAGCAATGTTGCCTTGGAGGTATTCAAAATCCTGCTAAAAAATGAGTTACTGTAGAAAAAAATCCTTTCTGCACCTGGTAAATATGTAATGTAGACACGAGCTAACCCCTCCAAATGTTTGATTTATCTTTTTACCAATTCCTTAAATATATACATTTTCAATTTACTAGAAAAGCTGAAATATCCACTTAAAAAGGGTGTCTCAACACAAACATGAAAGGAAACACACCACTAAAAACATATGCAAGCATCCACAAAAACTCAACTATGACGTCCCAACCAGCTGAGCTTTCCAAAAGCCGGACTACCTAACTACCACCATGTAGGAAAAGCTTTTCAGAAAATACATTAGTCAAATCAACAGCAGTCATTAATAGTCAAATTCAGAGCCGTGTCCCACCCAAGTTGCTGACCCAGGTGTTAGTCAGATGCATAAGGATCCAAGAGGAAAAATCCTCCTCTCTACACTTGCTCTTTTATTTAAATAATCCAAGAGAAAAACCAGGTGGGAGTCTGCATGTCAGTGGCCTCAGTACAGTTTACAAAAACTGATGTTACCTAGCAAATATATTATTAGGTAGTGCACAAATTACTCAGAGGCCATAGTAAGTAGACTCCAAACTGGAGGGCTCTGCATCAATATTCTTTATTTTAAGCTACATTTTTAACATGTTATATGACTGAGTACTTACCTCCCGAAGAAATATTTCCATGTCTTCTTGACTTTCAAAAACAAAGGCCCTCATATCATTTGCTGAAATGTGATTTTCTACATATTTAGCATGTCTATTGTCTTTCATGTTTATCTGCTCAGATAAAAAGACAAAGGAGAATCATGAAAAGTGATGTAATACAATTATAAAAATAAAACACACTAAAAACAATAAAAAATTTAAGACAGTCAGGTAATATCCAAGCCAACATTTAATAAAAACAAAGGCAATACTTTGCTCTAAGTACAGATGGAAATATTGGAAAACTCCAGATTCATCTTTAGGATATTCTCATGCAGTTCTCATTGATTTCACTAGGAGCCAGTGAGCACATCTAAACATAAATATAGAAACCCAAGGCCCTGTGAGGAGACAGATGATTTGGAATTTATTAGACATTAATGTTTTTTTAATACTAGGAATATATGAAATATAGTCACTGAATACACTAAAATTATATCATACTATTATCTGTAAAAGGATAAATATAAGAAAAACAACACACAGTACTATATAACTCTATTTAATAACGTGGCAGTTGACCAAAGCTTGGTTGCATCCACTAAGGGTTTCAGAATTGGTGAGCTGGTTTTACAGATTCCCAAATTCCAGAGGAATAGGAGAGGGATGCATCTCACCAGTTAGAATGTGCAGAGGCCACCTTGAAAAAGAGCAGTTCCACTGGAAACCTGTTTGCTGGATGGCTGAAAGCATTCTTTGTTCATCCATGTAACTCAACGTACCCAAAGCACACAGCAGTCTAGCAAAACTTTCACACTTGTTACATTATTTGCATGAGGTAAATTACACATCTTAACCAGCTGAAGAAATTGATTTATATGTACTCCAGTTTGCTAGATCATTGTAAAACAGTGGATAAGCTAGGGAGCTGCTAAAATTTAGATTATAACAGAAATAATGAATCTTGAATTTAATTTTTAACACACATTATTAGCCACTAATTAGTATTATACTCAAGCAAATTTTCTTACTGCAAGCATCATGGGTTCACAGACACTTCTTTTAAACCGGTTTTTGTTCTGCCTTAGCCACAGAAGAGCATTGTATGTGTCTTGGAATCTCCCTCTGAGCTTATCTTCCTTCAGATTCATCATATTGTTAAATTGTACAATGCCATCAGTTACTCCTGTAATTTTATTTAAGAAAGTTTTATTAAGTTATGCCTATACATCACAATTAAAGATTTCTAATATTTAATAACTATAGTGTTACAGTAAGAAAGGAACTTTTCTTATTTTCATACACTTATAATAAGTAAACCATCTATTCTACAGCACGTACCCCCATTCTAAGTTCTAAATCCCAGAGCTAGGTGGAAAAAAACCCAGAAATGTCCTCCAAAACAGAGATTAACAATGTCCAGGTATAAATATTCATATTCAAACAATAATCTGCAACAGCCTATTCTAGCACACCTAGGTGTGGAGACATTCAAGCAAACGATTGCCAAATAATACAGCCAAAAATCTTGGACTGCCCCTATCTTAAAAGAACAAAACTTCTCCTCCACTACTAGAGAAGGGAAAAGGAGGCAATTTTATACTTATGGGTGGGGGTCAGGGGGGAAAGGGGCATAAGAAACCTCTGTCTCAGACTACTTTTCTATTTGTTATGTATTTGGTGACAAAAGAAGAATGTTGCTGTAATGCAAGAATGGTGGTGAAGGGTTCTTGACACCCAAGAGAGGAAAGGAGAACTCATTCTCCCTCTGAAGACATACAGAAGGAGCATTCTTCATGTCATCCCCTCCTGGGAGATATCTTGAGGTTCCCAAATGATACTCAGAAAAAAAATACTATACAATTTTCCAGGAACACACAGAAAGTTTGAATGATTCCAATCTACATTACTCCAACACTGGCGAAGAAGGAAAGTCTTGTGCCTAAGACTCCGGACTGGGATTCAGGAGACAGGTTCAATTTCCTGTTTTGCTAGCCTTCACTAAGCAAGACACAGTCTCTTTGTGCCTCAGTTCCCCATTTGTGTGCTGCAAGAATAAATCCATGGGAGGTGTTCAGATACTATAGTGTTGGGGGCCATACAGACAGACTATTTGTGGGAGCAAGTTAATCAAGAAGAGCTCTAAAGAGAGAAAGTTTAATTTAGCTCAATTTACATCAAGATAGAACTAACATGAAAGCCCAGGCTAACATAAAAGAATGCAGTGTAATTCATTAAGGATAAGAAAGGCTGACCTCCAAATTCACATAACAAAAGGCAGAAGGAGAAATAGTCACAAAGGTATTGGCATTTTACACCATGTCACAATTAATTCTTCTAGTTAAATGAATACTATCAACTTAATAAAAAGACCATTTCTGTCTGAAGTTTTTTTTAAACACGTGACAGTAATATCTAAAATTACTATAAAAAAGAAAAAAAGTCTGTATTTTGTTTACTTTGTGCATTTGACATGACAGAAAAGTCAGTTTCAGCAATTCTCCTGTAGAATCTAACAGTTTTCCTTTCGTTTGTATGGGGCTTTCAGACAGTAAGAGAAAAAATAATTTAAATAGAAAAATACAATTGGAAAAACATACAAGCTGACAGCATTTGTCAAATGCAAGTTTACTGAAACTATGTTCAATTATTTTTTTAAATAGACTAGTTTTCAAGTTGATGAAAACTCTTCAAAAGACAAGATATCCCTGCCATTTTTAGAGGTCTTGAAAGAATGAAAGCATTATAGAGTTGTACAAAAGTACAGTTACTGAGGTTTGAAACAATTTAGCGTCTCAGTTAAGTCACTTCAGCACAGAGGGATTGCATGTAGTAACCACAGTAGGGAAAGAATCAAGCAAGCAATCTCACTTTTCTTTTCCCTCTCTAGATTTTCTCTCTCTCTTCGCAGATCACTCATTTCACCATCAATATTTGCCTTTTCATCTTGCAACTGTCTCAACTCATTGTTAATAGAATCAATCTGCGGTTGAAGATTCTCACTGTTTCCTGTACTGTTGAGCTCATTCTGCCAGTCCTCTATCATTTTACGAGTGATGTATATTCTCTTCTTTTGATCTATTTCTTCTTCTCTTTTCATTCTCAAAGCTTGCTGAATTTCTTCAATCTAAGAGAAATATAAATATTTTCCCAGCATGGCATTTACAAATGAATTTTCGCATATACAACAAAGGCAGAGAATTACAAAAGACTGTTGTAACAGATATGGAAATGTTGATGTAGCCAAGCAGGTTTAAAAACATAATATCACATCCATGCTCAAAAACCTGCCTACCAACCAACTCAAATTGATGCCTTTTTGTAAAATAACTAAAATTTGCACCAGAGTTTTAAAGAACAAATGCATTACAATCCAAATCTTTAAACACATGATTACAGATTCTTAGATACACGTTAATCTAAAATTATAGTAAAAGTTGAATGCTATGGATTGTTTGAGAATTAGTACAGGATTGCATAAGATCAACATAAAATGAAATGCGCAACTTGAACTCTCCCCCTTAATGTTGTATTAACAGTTCTTTACATTTATTTTTTTTAAATGGTGAACATATTGAAGCTCTCTGATTAGCTAGCACAAGCAATTATTCTGTTTCTTCATCCGGTTAGACTTAAGCCATCAGGGTACAGTGGATAAGAGAAAATGAGCATTAGAAAACATTCTAACACAGCAAAAGTACTCAACAAAAGCAAAAACTTGTAATATACATACTGTATAAAAAAAGTAAATTCCTTATAATAGAACATTGCATCTAACTTTTCAGATAAAATAGCTGTTTCCTGACAGTGCTCTGTTCCACTGATACGCTTCCTTCTCCTTGGGGAAAGCAACTGTAAGGAACTCCACAAGTCTGAGTGCATAAGATGCTGGGGGATGCAACGAATCACTGTATCGCCTGGGTACTCTGTCCCTGTTGCCTCCACATTTGCCTCTGTACACTTTGGAGGGGGCTATACCAACCAGCTGTAGGTCCCTATAGGAGTGGACATTGCAGACAGCTTGCAACACTGCATTTCCTCTCCACATGAACATTCCAATGGTGTCATTGATGGATTCCAAAAAGTGGCTCAGACACAACACTAAATTCCACAATTTTAACCGGAACACTTCATGAGACGTATTTAGTATTATGTTAATGCTTCACAGCACCAGCAAACAAGCATCAAAAAAGTAACACCCATTATGATTCTCCTACCTGTTTGTCTTTCTTCTCAACAGCATCTTGTTTCTGTTTACATCTTTGAGAAGTCTCTTTGATTTCAGCAGCCTGCATACAATGAAATTAAAAGCAAAATAGCAATACATTAGCCATAATTATTTTGTATATGTAACTATTTTTTTAACTTTATAGGAAATATGCAAATATCAGACTTTGGAAGGACATTCAGTTTGGAACATCAAATATTTACCTACTATATAATTTAGTTTGGACAAAAGCGCGCATTCATCAGACGGAAATTATTTTTGGACACAACAGTTGTTTTAATTAATTGTAATTAGTCTATTGATGTTTGTTACATTTATATTGTCTATAATTTGTACAGAACTTATAATTGCAAGTGGTTTAAGAGATATAGTGCAACATCATCTGCTATGGATCTGCAAATTCAGATATACTTGTGAATAAAGGCAGGCTCACAACATAATTCAGAAATTAGAATCACACTGCTCTTTAAGTGTTGTAAATAAAAGAATTACCATTTAGACTTTTATATTTAAAAAAAAAAAAAAAAAGGTGGCTGCCTTCTCCTCCAAAACAACTTTCCCAAGGAAGATCTGATTGACTTAGAGCTCAGTTGTGGCTTTACAACAATCCCAGAGTCAGGGGCATTGTTGCATTGTCTCAAGAGCACACAGGAGACAGTCTATGACTAAGGGTATAAGTCTCATTCCCTTCAACTCAAGGAGGAGAATAAATTATACTGGATTGATATCCTGCACATTTATGCAAGCTGACACGTTTGAGAGTGAGATGGGGTGTGGAACCAACATCCCTCCTCTGCTCCCACCCCAATTCTCTCTCCTTCCATCCATCTGTGTGAAGGGTGTGTAGCATGGCAGTTCTGTGGAGCCTGCTGCCTGACTGAGATGCTCTCTGTTATATGGGTATTCAGTGTAGGGCCACAAGTAGGCAACGTGCTCTTAAGCTCCTATACTGACATGCTAACCAGGCCACAATTTGGCTCATAGCAAGCTTAGTAAATCTTTCTTTCCAAAAAGATATTTAAATGGAACCCCACACAATTTGAGATTTAGCTAGTTTTTTAAAAAATGTACTAAATAGTTTCAGGGACTATGCATGTCTGCGTCCCTATGCCAAATTTTGTGATTTTTAAATCATATTTTCCTACTTATGCAGACAACAATGGCAAGTGATTGACTATACTGGGGTGTCACTGTGCCTCAGTGGGTCACAGCTGAGGATGCCAGATTCAGGACAAATTGCTGAGAAATAGGGTAGACTCATCCCAAACAGGTAGTTATCTATAATTTGATATACCAAGCCAGTAACAAAAATAAACTTCTGTTTCACCACACTGGTTAACAAAAAGTCCAAAATGCAGTCTCCTTAGCCCTTACTTCACCACCCAGACACTAGATCTTATGATGCGTGATTACTGAAAGCCAATTTCATCAAACAAAGGGCTCTTCTGATCTCAAGAGACCAGCCACGTAGCCAGGTCAATATATAACTCAGGTCTTACCCAGTAATCATGCTGTTGCCAATCCTTCAGTAACTAAAATCTAAAGAGGCAACATGGAGGTGTTCCAAGGGTCCTTTATATCCTCTGCCATGTGGATGGAAATTTACTGACCCAAAGAAAGCTAACAGTCAGTTTGTGTAAAGTTGCAGATACAAATGGAGTCCAGGGTCATATGAGCAAGTCACATGCCCTTGCATGGCTTACAGACTCACAGGGGCAGCCATTGGCCACTTGGAGGCTATGGCGTCCACAGGAAGACTTGCTGGGCTGGATGAGTTTCTTCTATGGCCCACTGTGAGAGTTAATTGTCTTTAATTGGCCATCAGCACCTAGCTGTCTGGCTTCAAGTAGATTCTACCTGGTGGGTGTTACCCCAGGAACAAACACATTGGGATATAGATCTATAGCCAATATTCATAATGTCAGATACAGTGATGAATCTGATACATGGATTTAAACAGGATAATCTTATTTAGCAAATCATAACTTTTCCATTGACACCTTACATGACAGACTTTGTACAAAATTTGTTGCAATTGTCTAACCGTGGCAATATTAATATATACATGATCATATTTCAATCATACTGCATCACAAGGGGAAACAGTAAAAATGACTATACACAAAAGGCATAATTTCCATTGAATCCAATGAGTGTCTTAAAGTCAATGAGAGTCTTTCCAGTAACTTCGATGGGCAGACTCGAAGTACTTTCAAACCAGTACTTTCCAGTAACTTTGATCAGACTTGAAGTACTTTCAAACTCATTAAGTAAACAGAAAAATAAACCCAAAAAATATTTTCTCCTCCACTTTTTTAACAGTCAATAAATGCACTTAATTGATGATAATCTGAGGGATTACTTGAACAACAGTTGGTAAAAAGTTTTCAGGTACAAGAGTGGATTTTTTTGTGTTATGGTGTCCCTTTAAAAGAAATATATGTGGTATGTAAAAACACCTGAAGATATTTTTTGGACACCTGAACTTGTGAATTAATAAACAGCACCTGTGTGGCTGGCACCACTGTCTAGGAATTTTACTGCAATGACACACAAAGATTCAAATGCAATCTCTACCTCCCTGAGGCACCAGAGCTGGAAAAAAAATCCCACTGGCAGCACACTGGAATGTTAGGAGAGTGATGAAAAACACATGTGGAAACTGTTCAGTGACACTCAAACCAATACAAGGAAGCAAGCAAAATCCAGCAATCTTTTGCCAGAAGAAAGACCCTCACAAATGCAGGATAGTGGTGAGCAAGCTATTCAGCATCAGCATACTAGAATCAGAAAGAACTTTGAGAATCACAATGCATCCAGAATTTAGAAGACTCAGGAAACACAATCAGGAAAGCGTCCAGTTTTGAAAGGAGGAGGGAATCGGGAAAGAGAGAAGCATCAAAAATATTGTATTTTTGGTTGTGATTAGGGAAAGATGCACAATGACAACAAAGGCTGATATTTGAGGGCAGGGTTTGAGGGAGAAAAACTGGGAAGAGAATGAGATGGGTTTTGTCTTGTTTTAGTGCTTTTAATATATGCGCACACAAAATAAGTTCCCCACCTCTCAGTGTCCTACTGGACTCTAAATTCTGATAGAGGTATCCAAAAACATTAAGGGTGATTCATCAGAATTTTACAGATAAACAATTTCTCTGAAGAACGAGAGGAATGCAATATTTGCCTGCTATTATCATGAATGAATTGGAAATATGGCTGCATATGGATGGAGTTTAAAAATACTAAATTGGAGGCACAGAAACAAAACACAACAGGAAGATATGCTTCTACTTGGCTCCCTCAGCAATTGGTATCTAGCAAACTTAGGAGTTAAACTTTACCAATAACTTATTTATTTTTAAGACAATATTTAATCCTTCAGACAACCCTACAATGCCAAAGTTTAAGAAGAAAGCCAGCTATTAACATTTCATGTGAAACTGCCCACTGCTGAGATGAAGGATCTGCCATCTTACTGTGAAGCTACTACTGTTTCTGCTCCCGCTGAAAAGCAGACTAAATCAAAGAAAACCTGCAGAAATGCTGCAATAGCCATTATGGACAGGGAAAATAGATTCCATCAACTTCAGCGTAGTGAAACTGGAAACCACAGAGACAACAGTACTGAAATCAGACCCTTTGGTGCAGAAGTCACTACAAGACAAATGATCAGAAAAATGACTTTTGGGGCTAAATTTTTTAACAAGTCTCTCTACCTTGCTGTCACATGGAAAATCACCATGGAGTACTAAAGTATCTTTATTGAAAAAACCTTAGTCCACTGCAATAAGAAATACCAAAATACCCCAACCTACCAACTACAAGAGTTATTATTTTTAAAGCAGGGATAAGGACAGAATCTTATGTGGAATTGGATATACAAGAAAGTGTATTAAAAATATCAAATTGTGTTTTTCCTAGACCTAAAACCTGGTATTCAGGCAAAGAGATTATCTGTACTAATTTAAGACCCCAACCCTTGCAAATGACTGTACACATGTGGACTGGAGCACCCACACACAGTCATTTGCAGGGTCAGGGCTTATTATAATATTGAAAATATTGACACAGTGATCCCCTCTCTCCCCCAAAAGTCAGGTAGGCATTCTGGAGAGAACTCTCTCTCTTCAGAAACAGTCAGCTGCAAGACTTTAAAATAAAACCAAACCAAAACCAAAACACTTTCAAGGTCAGGATAGGGACACGGAATCAATTGGAAAATTTATTCTAACCTAGATTATGACAGATATAATAAATAAAATTATAATAAAAATAAAATTTGATTTATTTTCATATTTTATATATATGAATAACCAATACTTTTTATCTGCCTGTTATTTTTTATGGTTCTGAGAAGAAATACATTTTTATTAATCTGGCAATTTTTTTAAATTTAGAAAATAGGGCCAAACAGCCTCCTCCGTAAAACACTTTGAAGCTCCCCAAGAGGAGGAAGACTCAGTAAGGTTCCCCTTAGGGAGTTTTCCCACACTGTTCAAGGGAGAAGACTTTCTCCAACTTGCAAAATTAGCAGGATTTTCTTCCTCCAGAACCTACAGATCCTGCGATTCCACCTAAGGCACAGGGTCATCCCATGCTTAGGCCATCTGCTTTCATTCCAGCTCTCCAGTCCTTGATCCTCCCCCATTACCTGTTAGAATGGGATCCTTAGCACAGAGAAAAACAATAGAAAAGTTAATGTAATCTCAGCTGCATTAATTTTCCTACAGATTTGCTTTCAGACTTGCCACCTCCCCAGCCAAAGATGTCCAATCCTAGAGGGCTTTTTGCAGACCAGGGTGGAGCGGGAGGGGACAGACATGAACACACAAAGCAAAATCTTGAGGAAACAGACAGTTCAGGCTTATAGTTGTTTGATGTATATCTGGCATAAATGGCCTGAAGAAAATCCTATTACGCAATTGGTCATAATATGCTTGAAAATGAAGTTGAACTTTAAATTTGGACCACTTCCACCAACTGCCAAACTGAGGATAAACAGAAGATCACACAGTTCTTGGACCAAAAGTATGGATTTACATTGCTTTCCATAACAAAAATAAGTGTCAATCTTTTGCTTCCAATTATGGAATAACAACTTTTTCTACAAGTGGATTGTTCATCTGAAATTAGTAATTAAAATTTTTTTTTTTAAAAGTTAGATATGCTATACTGATATAGTAAAGTGTTTTTAATCTTTAAGAATGTGTGCAGTTTCTCCGACTTATTTTAGGAGATGACAGCCATGTAGATGTAGCCTGTGTTAGTGTGTACTATTAAATTGGTTGATTCTTTAACATATAGTGAAAAAGAATTGCCTGAGTATGGTCTTCTCATGACAGTGCAAGCACTTTAGTTGCTGTGAAAACTGCTACTCCCAAATCTTTTGTTATGCCAGTGAACAATCTCTGGCAACAAATCAAGAATCATGCTCAGTTTTCACATGCCAAGAAAAGGCAGGGTGGGGGCACAGGAGAAATCAATTACCAATCCCCAAAAGAGAACTACTGACACAAACGAGCAGCAAAACAATATCAGTAGCTCTATGGCAATACTTACTTACAAAATATTAATCCTGCAACCGTGTTTACAATGAGAATTTCATTTGATTATCAGGAACTATTCAATTTTTGTGGTCCCCATTAATGTAATATATAACCCCTCCACACACACACTAATTAATTTTTTCTCACAACATAGCAATAGAGTAGGAAAATATTAACTCCCTTACACATGGAGGACTGAAGCAGAGAAAAGGAGGGTAATTCCTGGCACCACTAAAGGCAATGGAACCTTTGCCACTGACTTTCGTGGAACCAGAATTTCATTTTAAGGGACTTCTCCAAGATCATATGGCTCGTTTAGGTGGCTTTATTATGTCAGTAGGAGAGCTCTCTCTCACCAATATAACACGGCTACACAAGCCCTCTTACAGCATCAGAGCTGTACCGATACAGCTGTGCTGCTGTAAGTTTTATGTGTAGACTAGCTCTTAGGCACACCAAATAATATCAGCACAAAATCTTGAGTTAAGGCAATATGACATCAAAATGCACTGTTAATCATAAATTAAATCAATCCAACCATAACAGAACTGTAAATTAAATTAACTGCAAAACAATGATAGAACATCACAGTGAATATTCTATTACTCTCCCATTTGGTACAAATGCTGTATTTCCTCTCCCTCCTCCTTTACTTTTTTGCTGGTAGGAACACAGACTGAGTATTGCTCAACTACATGCAGAGTTTAATAAATCTTTAGTAAAAGGCGAAACTACATGCAGAGTTTAGACCTACCTAATTTACACATTCAGGCCCTGATCCCACAAGGAACAATTCACATGTGTAAAGTTAAGCATGTGAGTGTTTACAAGATCAAAGACTTAATTTGTTGATCTGACTTCAGACAACAGATGTGCTGACTCAGGTAAGTCACTCAGTCAGCTGGTTTGAACCTTTTCTATCACTGTTATCATTTCTATCACCTCCTCAGCTTTTGCTTCCACATTTACATAGCACATAACCCATAATAATGAATTTCTTTTCTGCTCAATTTAAAACAAAGATGCTTAATATATCTTCCTGTGTTTCTCACACCAAGCATAACTTTTTCATTAACACAGTCCTATATTTCTAGGAATTATGGCAACAGTGTTCACAGTAGAATTCCTTCCTGTTTTTAGAAATTAGCAAAACATTAATTAAAAATGGGAAAATGATTAAAACTTAGCAGGATAATATCAAGCTGTGCAAATGCAGCTTTGCATTGAACAAGCTTGGAGGACCTTATAGCATTATGAAAATTAATCTCAGGCTTCCAGCTGTTAAATTCCCACTAAGGAAACACGAATACTTTTACAATAAAACTGAAAATAATTTTTTTTTTTTTTAAATTTGCACTAAGACATTTTGAACCATAGAGCCAAAAAATAAGCTTGAGCAGTCTTGTGGCGCATGAAATCCAAACATGCTTGCATTTTGTTTGTTTGATTGTAATGGATTATTTTAGCAAAAAAGTTTTAGTTGTCTTTGAAACAATGTAATAACACTCAGTCTTCAACAGAAAATAGTTGTATGCACTTATCTGTTAAAACAAAGTAGGAAGAATCACATTGATAATATCAGATCAAATGTCTGGCATAAACCTTTGCTGCTGAAAAGTGATATTGCAGTGTAATCCATTTAATCTGCCAGAGCAAAACAAATAATGATCTGAGCCAGGTTCTGCTCTCATTGAAATCAATGGCCAAACTTACATTGAGTATGTCTTCACTACCGGCTCCACAGCAACTGATTCAGTGGGATCGATTCAGCGGGTACTGGAGACCCGCTCAATCGATCCCAGAAGGGTTCTCTGGCTGACACGGTAATTCACCTCCCCAAAAGGAGTAAGGCCATAAAGACACCACGGTACGGCAACGGGAGCATGTCAACGGGAGATATGTACATTATGTAGCTTGCGTTTCTCCCGTCAACCACTGGCGGCAGTGTAGACCAGGCCATTATCTTCAGTGAAAGCAAAACTGGGTTCTAACTGATAAAACATAAAACAATATTATTTATACAATCTCCAATTTCAAATGATATAAAAGGTTTCTGATTAAAATGAAGTGTTAAATTCCATGCTATATATTAAATGACCATCCACCAACTGAAAACTGAGTTTCTTTTTAAGAAAGCATACGATATAAGAGTAGAGCTAATTAAACTGTTTATTACAAACAACAGTTGTTAAAAACTTAGGCCCCAATTCTGCAAGCTCCCCCATGCGGGCAGACGTCTTCACCTATCTTGGCTCATTTTTTTTTTTTTTTGTTGGTTTGTTTGGGTGTGCGCGCACACCGGGGGTGATAAGCTAATTGTTCACCTTGATCCTGATTTTCTTCAACTGTATTTATAAGCAATCAAATAATTTGGACAAATAATTTTCATTTTATCAGCTATTCATTAACTGCTTGCTTTGCCTATTTGTTATTCATAGACTCAGACTGTAAAGGCCAGAATGGACCATCATCTAGTCCGACCTTGTGCATGTCACAGTCCACAGAACCTCACCCACCCCCTCCTCTAACAGATCATAACCTCCGGTTGAGTTACTGAAATCCACAAATCTTGATTTAAAGACTTCAAGTTACAGAGTTTAAAATGGCAAGTGACCTGTGCCCCATGCTGCAGACGAAGGTGAAAACCCCCCAGGGTCTCTGCCAATCTGACCTAGGGGAAAATTCCTTCCTAACCCCAAATATGGTGATCATTTGAACACTCAGCATGTCAGTAAGACCTATCAGCCAGACACCTAGGAAAGAATATATTGTAGTAACTCAGAGTCCTTCCCATCTAGTGTCCCAGCTCCTGCTGTTGGGGATATTTGCTACTAGCAGTTGCAGATGGACCACATGCCATTGTAGGCAATCTCATCATACGACCCCCTCCCTAATATTATCAATTTCATTCTTGAAACCAATTAGGTTTTTTGCCCCCATAGCTCCCCTTAGAAGGTTATCCCAGAACTTCATTCCTCTGATGGTTAGAAATCTTCATCTAGTTTCAAGCCTAAACTCAATGGCTAGTTTATATCCATTGGCACTTAACTTAAACCAGTGGTTTTCAAGCAAGGGTACGCAGAGATCTTCTAGGGCTACATCAACTCATCTAGATATTTACCTACTTTTACAATAGGCTACATTAAAAGCACTAGCAAAGTCAGTACAAACTAAAATTCCATATAGACAAAATGAGAAAGCAAGCAATTTTTCAGTAATAGTGTGCTGTGACACTTCTGTATTTTTATATCTGATTTTGTAAACAAGTAGTTCTTAAGTGAGGTGAAACTTGGTGTAAGCAAGACAAATCAGATTCCTGAAAGGGGCACAGTAGTCTGGAAAGGCTGAGAACCACTTATTTAAATAACTCCTCTCCATCCCTGGTAAATTGTGTGATTGGTGAACTAAACTATTAGAGTTGTTTCTACATCTTGAGTGGATGACATACCTTCAGTGTGGATAAAAATCAATTAATTTTTTTAATTTAAATTGGATTTTTGGAATTTAAATTAAATACATGCTTATATTTTTTAAATAAACCTATTTAAAATTAAATTTGAAACTGACAGCTTATGTTAAGGCCTAAACTTATTACAATCTATTAAAATCACTTACATTAAATAAAAATATTAAGCAAATAATGAATACAGTACTTCTGATACTAATTTTCAGGCTAAAATATTCATAGAAATCTTTCAGGATTCATGAATATTTTCACAAGCTATGAATACATGGCAGCTATCCAAAATCTCTCAAACAACATATTACACCACAAAACATAGCTAAATTAACTAAATGTTTTTATTAATAAATATTTATATGAATCATGGAGGACTAGTTACTATCTGACAAGCTCTACTATATAAGTACAGTAGAACCCCAAGCCTCCATTATCCGGCTCTCCAGATTAACCGAACCATGACCGATGCACACACAGCAGTAGGCAGTGGGGTTCAGGCAATCAGCCCCAGGCAGCCCAAGCCCTGCCGCTCAGGCCTGAAGCTCTTTGCCAATTCTCCAGATTATCCAAATTTCCATGTTGGATGCATAAAGCTAGCTGCCTAAATTAAACTGGCCTGATTTTCAGGAGATACCCATCACTCTCAGTTCCTAAATTAAGTAAATGAGAATGCTACAGGTACACAGCACCTCTGGGAAAAAAAATCAGGCCAAATTAATTTAGGTGCCTCTCTTTATAGAACTAAGTTTGAATATGTTGGCCTCAAAATTTTTAGTATAAGAAAACTATAAGGCTGTTTCTGTTTTTACAGTGCCTATACAGTAGTACACCAAATGTGATCATGGAAGGTGAATTGGGATGTACATAGCTTCATGCAGCCATATTTAATTCCCTTTTAGGGAGGAGAGGCATGAAGAGCAGAGCAGGGAAAATGAGAGGCAAAAATACTTTCATTAAAATCCCTTCTAAAAACATGCTATTTCTATTATATAAAAATGAACATATTCTGACTGCTTCATATTCCATTTTCAATTTTATTAAACAAATGGAATGTCTAACTATTTTAACTGACAATCCAAAAATATATACCTTCTCTTTGATTTTTATATCCAAACTCCTCCACTGTTTTTCAATTTCTTGGATTTGCTGTGTCATTGGAGACTTCGTTTGTTGTAGTTTTTTCAATTCTTCCTTTGCATGGTCACGGTCTTCTTTCACCTCCTCATGCTGTTGGCGAACATTTTCATATTCCTTGAAAGAGTTTAGAGAAAAACAATTAAAGCCTTCTACTTTCTGTACTTAGCTGGATACACATTATGCTCTGCAGTGTTCATGTTTAATTCAACAAGAATTGTGCAAAAAACTGTTTTAGAGAGATGGAGTTTTGGTAACTGTTCAGGTAACTTGCCAGATATGGGTCAGCTTCACCCTGAGATATGACCCATCTGCTTCCTGCTGATCAAAAGCATGCAATGGCATTTGAACAATTTTGGTATAGAAGTATGAGTGTAAACATCCAGTTCTTCTGTAAATGTCCTGACTTGTATGTGTGTCCTGGACAATACTGAACCTGGGGAATTTGTCCTGATTTCAGCATAGCCCACCAGTTGACATCATCAACCCACCATTCCATTGCAACTCCCCAACACCAACATGAACTTGGAAACTCTATTGGTATCTGCAGGGCCCTGAAATGTGAACTCAGGAGCACAAGAGTCTGAGGTACTCCAAACTCTGGGGCATGCCAAAAAAAACCCAAAAGCAAACAAAAAAAACAAACAAGAAAACACCAGAAATGTTCAGATTAGATTTCAGACTATTATATTTTACTTTTCCTTTATGTGTAGCTGCCATTTCCTACCTAGATACTAATTTTTCCACTTGTAAACAGAGAACATTTTTGTGTTGCAGCCTTAGTTACTTTGAAACATTCTTTGCCAATCCCTTCCAAAATAGTTGCAGAAGAGCAACTTATTTCCCTGATGACACTAACAGATAAAAAGGTTATCCTCCAGTATCTGGAGTTCAAGATTATTACAGGGGCAAATTCACTCTTGGGCTGCACCTCAGCATGCCACATCCTTGCTGGAACCCTCTAGAAAGCATTGGCCTATGGGTAATGCAGCATCAAATGTTCAGTCTCAAAGGGTATAAAAGGAGCCCTGGGCCTGCCTTGCCCCTCAGTTTTTTCACTATTTCAAAGTCTGCTAGGAAGGCTCAAAAATAGTAGGGAAGGAGGATGGATCATTTTGATTAACCGACACAAACTAGCACCTCCAAGTTATTCAGTTATAGGTGAATAACTATTTATTTTTTCAAATATTTTCTTAAAGAGATCCATACTCTACAAGAATCATTACTAATCAGATTTACAAAGGTGGCAGGAGAACTTAACTAACTAAACAAACATTATGGCAAGTTGAGCGTCAGATCTTTTGATATATATATATATATATGTTATTCTAAATTTATGAACAGAGATCCAAGCCACAGCTTTTCTGATGTCAAGAATGGGAATGTTTCTAAGAAAAATTGTGGAGATTACAAGTAAAGCAATGTAATGTACTTTAAGACTTCTGGGAACCATAACTCTCTGTAGGTCATAACACACTGTATCTATTCATATTCTCTAGTTAGGTAATCTTAAACTATAAAGAATCTATAGGACTACTTGATGGATTTCTTTCCACTGAAAGTAGTAGTTAAATGCTCTATTTACACTAGGCTACATAGTAAAGCTTTCCCCATAAATTAATGTAATTGGAGGGGGTAGGGGGCAAAGGATGGAAAGTCAACCATTTGGTTAATAAAAGGATATCAGAGTAGATCCATAGATTTCAAGACCAGGAGGGGCCATTATGATCATCTAGTCTGATCTCCTGCATAACCCAAATCATAGTAATTTCTGTACTGCACCCAATAATTAGTTTTAGAAATACCCATGTATTTTAGAAAACATATCCAAGTTCCCCGTCTCCCCCCCCCCAGTAGCATTGCAGTGAGAACTCATGGTCAGTTAGTTATGAATAATGACCCCTAGGTCTTTTTCAAAGTCACAGACTTTCAACATAGTCCTCCAACCTGTAATAAATTTGTACTATGTACAAAATAACCAGTGGATCTTCAAAGATAAACTTGGTAAAGTTAACATAGTAGTCAAACTCTGAGTCAAACTATGATACTTCAGGTTTTTCTTAAGAGTCAAAAGATAATCCAATATAATCAAAATAGTAGCAGATGTTGGGTTCATCCAGTTTTGGGCTTCCCAAACTGGGAATCTCTTACATTTTGCAACACACTTGTCTAGCAAGAGTGCTTACAAATCTGCATTAGCATCAGCTGCACATCCAAAAGGTACTAAGGATTCCATCCTCTTATGATTTCAAAATCCAAACAACTAGTTCCAAGGATTTTAGGCCCATGTGTAGCACCGTCATTTTCTGAGAGTGGCAGTCAATGAAAAAGAAGTTGGAAGCTCCAGGTTAGCCCCCAATTAGATTTATTGGTACTGGATATATCAGAGGGACTTCTGCTCCATCCTCGCCAATTTTCCATTATTCTTGGAATAAGTGGTATTGGAGTTAAAGGCATAAAGAAAAGAAAGCATATGACAGGATAAATAATTTCTTCCTCTTCTGAAGACAAGAGTACTATACTTGGCATTCTCTTTCATTGCCAATAGATCTATTTGAGGGGCTTCCCCATCTCAGAAACAAGGAACAAAGCACCTTTTACTTTCAAAAGCATTTGTATTAGAAGGTGAAATTTCTGTTGAGGCTGTAGACTAATATATTCTATGCCTCACAGGCAGACAGTGTTGAGGACACGATTTTTGAATGCACTTTCTCCACAAAGAATGGCTTCTTTACAGAGAAGAGCAGATTTGGCTCTACCCTGATGGATAATATAGTTCATCTTCATGCTACCGTCTGCTAAATATTTGTATTATTTTATTCTATACTTAATGGATAACAGAGTTGAAAGTCAACTAAACCACTTGTCCCAGTACAATGGTATGTAATCTGGTGTCTGTCAAGTTACAGAACTTTAATTGTGACTTAAATATGTGAGCATTCCAAGCCGTGACTGAGACACTGGTTGCCATTACAACACTGGGATTCAGAAGTTGGAAAGGTTTGTCTTATCTGTTCAAATCCACTGCACAGGTGAGTTCAGTGTTCTGAGGGATAGCCACCAACAGGTAGGGATCAGAGTGAATGTTACTTGTCCCTCTTCAGTCCCAAATGTTCAGGATGGCAAAAGTGTGGTCAAAGCTTTCTAGAGAGTCCTGGGGAAAATTTAAATGTGCAGGTTTGTCTCAACAGTGTGAATCTGCAAAGGCATTACTCAAAGAACCATTTGTTTCCTAACATAAGGATCAGTTCAGAAGTATCTGTTTTGACAGGCATTAACTAGTCTTCCCAATAGGCTCTATTGATTAGCCTTCAAATACCATCCCAGTGACTGTGATATCAATGCTGTCTCCTGATTAACTGTGCAGAGTCAGTAGCTGTCCAGTTTAAATAGATATTTTTTTACTCCTTAACCACATTATCCCCTACCATTGCAGGAGAAATTCACTTCACCCACACAAAAGCAAAGGACAAAGTTCATCCTTCACTCTCAGCATCGAAGGCTGTAGCCCACATCCCGCAGTAGCTGCTATTCCAGCCTATCAACTTCAACAGCTGCTGCTGTCCCCCTTTATGCCATTTGTACTGTGCATTAGGAGCACCTGAGCCACATAATTATGAATCCTGTGGCCCTTCCTCAAGTCTACTTCTCAACAGCTGGCATGGAGGTTCCTTCCTTAATGTACAGGAGGCTCCTGTGTGGTTACCACACCTGCAAGTCCTCTCATGCAATGCCACTACATGGCTAAACTACCACAGAGGGCCAGGCTTTCTGCACCATCTGAATTTCAGTCAGTTTGAATGAGATCCAAAAACTTGACACACATACTTCATTAGTTTAAGTCCATGAAGGAAACGTTAACTGATGGCATGAAAGTAGAGTAAATATAATGATGACATAATGCCTCAGAATACTAAGCAACCCCAGCTTAATTGATGGCTTTGATTCACCAATACTGACTCTGTTTTGAAATATTGCATTTTGTAATTAAAAAATAATTCAGACTTGTGGACATAAGAAGATGGTTATTAAAGCAAACCAAAATAATTTACCTTTAACCCAGCAAGTCTCTTATTAATTTTGATTTCTTTAAAGCACGTATCTCCAGCTCTAGGCACTTGTATGACAAAACATTCTGTGAAACTCACCACAAGGCTTACTTTTGAAACAACAGAAAGACCCATAATTCCATCATGCTGTAGGACACATGGTGATCATGCTGGTACTTGGAAGTATCCTCACCCAATAATACAGTATTGAACAATTGGTCTAGCAGAGGAGTCATACTGCTTTCTTTTTAAAGCATGAAGTACAAGCCAATGTTGGAAGCAGTAGGTGCAACTAGGGAAAAGCTAAGTGAGGCCAGGGGTAGAACACAATGTTTCAGGACAATTATATACTTTCTGTAATTATTGACAGTGCTCAATCTATCCTGGTTTGGAAAAAACTTATTTCACTGCATAGTAGCTCTTTCAAAGATGGCAGACTTATAATAGTTTCTGAGAAAAACTGGGGGGGGGGGGGGGGGGGGGGAAGAGAAGGGAAAGCTTACCACCAAAGGTCTTTTTCTCTCAAGCATCTCTATTATATCTAGATGACGCTGGCGTTCATAGTATCTCTCCACATCTTGCTTATACCGTTCATTCCTTTGCTTCATTTTCTCCAAGAAATTAGTTTTCTCTTGCAGTGAACTCTGTCAGAAAATATATTTTACACTATTTACTTTGCTCTATTAAAATAACTAAATACAAATGGGGTATGCAGTAATTATGAAAATGCTGACAGATAATGCTCCTGTAACTTCTGTGGTTTGGATTGTTAGTGAATACAGAATTGAGCCTAGTTCATTCTCTATATGCAGGATGGGGTTTGTTTGGAACTAGCCACTAGCTCTATTGCTCAGTTCAGGTGTGGTTTTTTGGGGAGGCGGAGGGCACGGGGAATTCAATATTGATGTTTTGGGTTATTTACAATGAGAAATTACAATTACATTGGCTTGATGCATATTGGTACATATCTAAATTTGGAATTAACAATATCAAACTTATGGGCAGTATACAACATGTATTGTTATATATGTAACTCTTTTCCAAAGTTATTTAAATACAGCCTTACCATATTGTGTGCGTGTGCACTTATATAACAAAATGAACTTCCTATTTATTTAGGCATAGATCTTAATGGACTAATGAACTAAATACAAATGGGGTATGGCGCAATTATGAAAAGTATGTAAACTGAGCAGAAATTAAAGATTAAAACAGAAGTTTTAGGAAAGTAGCTTTTTGTGTTTTAATTGCAACTGAATTTCATTCTTCAAAAAAAGGGAGACAAACCACTAGTGACACCTATCAGTACTGGAAGGTGCAGGACAATCTTTCCCACATACCTGTGCCATAGAAACTCAAGTTTGATATAGGTAATGAGAGGAAAGGTGGGTGAGGCATTATCTTTTTTTGACTAAAGTTCTGTTGGTGAAAGAGACAAGTTTTCAAGACTACAAGTTCGAAAGCTTGTCTCTTTCACCAACAGAACTCAGTCCAATAGAAGATATTACCTCACCCACCTTGTTTCTCTAATATCCTGGGATCAACACAGCTACAACACTGCAAACAACAAGTAACAAGAGTAATTCAAACAAACAATCTTAAGAAAATGTTTTGGTTTTTTTTTTTAATCAAACAAATTATTCTCTACTGGTCAGGGGGAGAGGGAGGAAATAATGTTTTATTGCTGCATTACTCATTTTACTTTTTCTTAAATGAATTCTTAACTGAACAAAACATCTCCACTTTCCCTACTAATTAGAAGAGATATTTTATTACTATTAGCTTTGCACCTCTTTATAATGCCTTTAGCGATCTTGTTTAGTAGATTAACAGGTTATCACACAAATGATAAAAATACTATCTGGCAAACAAAGTGACATTTAACTAAGTACTAGGTTGGTGTCCCCCACTAGTACCTAGTTAAATGTTACTGTTTGTCATATAATGTTCTACCTCCTAAGCTAGGAGCTGTGTGCACACCCCCATTCAGCCCCACTCCTCCCACCATTATTCTTCTTCTGGATGATAATTTATGTCAACATATTAAAAACTTTATTCGGAGGATAGGCAGAGATGAGATAGAGTACTGTTATGTTGGTAAGCATTAATAGGTGCCATTAATTAGTTGTTTGATCTACAGACAATTGCAGAAGTGATTGAAGCTATGGCTGGGCTAATGAGATGACAGAGGCTTCATATGCCCCTATTTTTTCCCTTTCAGTATTGATTTTTGGGAAAATCTGAAAAAGGTTCTGGACATTTATGCCTAGAACATTCCCTGAAATTTTGGAAGTTACTAGATGTGATTGTGTTATATACAGAAGACATATGCCACTGAACTGAGTTTAAGGCCTTTGCTAGACTGGCCAGTTAACTCTACATTGACACTATCTTCCCTAGCCAGAAGCCTAACTTTTAAATATGAATACTTCCTTATTATGCCATTGTACAAGTGAGCATAAAAAGGCAAAAACAAACAATTACTCTTGTAAAAGCATCACATAGTACAAAACTACCTACGTCAACTTATTTATTGGTCAGAGCTGTTTAAAATCAAAGAAATAGGAAGGTCTATGAAAATCCATCCTACAACTATCCCTCTACTATGTAGATACTTACCTCAAGTTCTCTCTCTCGTTCCCTGAAGTTTTTTAGCTCACAGTGGAACTGGTACATTTCTGGAGGGCCAACTGATTTCTCTGTGGCTTCAAGAAGTTCAGTCTTGGACAGTTTTGCAAATTCACCAACTTTGTCCTGCAAAACAGAAACCAAATACCAATAATGCTGCATATCTGTTATAATATTGCAACAAAGTAAAATTTTATTGCAATATATTGGCCTATCTCAAGTTAACATGCACATGACAGAGTTACATGTCAGACAGCTTTGGAAGTTAGCTCATAAATTAATATTAAACATGCACCTCAGCTATGTATTATAGCCAGCCCTGTAACTATTAGCCAAAATCCCTCAAAATGCCCCCAGTATCCTTACAAGTAGTTAGCATGTGATTTATTCATAGTTCTCCTGGCTAAAAATATAATTGTTAGCCATAGACATAATTTGTTTTCCGGGAATCAGTTTGAACACTTCTCTAAGCATAAACAAAAACATCCTGGGAAATCTAAGTGCTCAAACTTTCACTCTACCACATTCCCAAAGATTGTTCTAAGGTCATTTTTCTGCTAAGGCATAGTCTAGACTGAAAAACAAATTTAAAAAAAAAAAAACTAGCTACTGCATTAACTAACATAGTTTAAGCACCGTCTGATTAAAACATGTCGACCAACATGTTTTAAAATGACACCTTTTCCCTGTACTCTAGACAGCATCTAATGAAATGTGTGTGTTCTCAAGTTCAGACATGCTATGAAGCCAGCACCTACATGATGGACCTCTCTGCTACTTTTCTTTTTCCAAACATACCCAGATTCCTCTTGGTTTTGTTCTGAGAATGCATTTTAGATATTTAATACTTCAGATTACTTTTTCATCTATAGACTCTAGGTACTTTCCCACCTAGGGCAAATATCATCAGTCCCAATTCACTTAGGAAAAAATTGATTTGCCCAAGATCACATAAGCCCAGCAAAATTACCTAATTTGACAAAAGTAGTGAGCCTTAAAACATTAAGCATGCCATACACATAAAAATATTAAAAATCATTCATGATTCAATGGTTACATTTAGGGTTTTGGGTGGGGTTTTTTTTGTTTGTTTTTAAATTCTTTTTGTCCTTCCAAAGAGCTACTTCTATTAAAAGGCCACTTTTTAAAAAAATCACAATCCCCTTCTCCTTCCCTCCCCCCACCCATTAAAAAAAAAAAAAACGTCCTCCATTTATAGCTATTATCGTCTCTCTTACCTGAGGAAGAAACTGGCACAGATTGCCCACTTGGATATTTAAGGCTGCAATCTGCTCCTCTACTATTTTCAGGGTTGAAGGCTTTTTATTGACAAACCATGCTGATGCATTATTTGCTACATGAATCTCACGCGTGATAATAAGATTGCTAGGTGTCTTAAACCTGTTTAATAGGAAAAAAAAGATTAAGTGTTTACACTTTTAGCAACTTTGGAAATATACATATACTGGTAACACATCTTGTTGCTTTAAATAAAAAAATAATCTCCAAAATTTCTGATGGTAATAACTCTACCAGTAGCAAGTAAATAATAGGTTTCAAACTTTAATACAAAAATCACTGGATACTAGAGATATCCAAATTCAAGAATTTAATAGGAATTGCTGCATATTAACTAATGGTACAGGTTGATGAATTAGTCCTGCAAGCCATTACTCACAAAAATACTCCTTGTTCACATCACTAGTCCCATTAGTTCCTGAAAAACCTTCACTCAGCTGAAGCCAATGATATTATTCATATGAGTAGAGTACTCATGTGAATGTATCAGGGTAACGGTTTCAAAAACTCTTACATGTGTGAACAGTAGCAACACGACATATAACAAGCTCTAAAGTAACTGTAGTAAATAGATTAAAAATACATGTAGCTATAAGTTTGAAATATCTGAAATTTCTATTGTTCCATGTTACTGCATAGTACAGATTTAGATGTGTGTGTATATTCCATTCGTATTACACCCATTTCTGAGGACAACAATAATCTTATATCACCCAACTAACAAGTATTTCTTGGTTTTTATTCTCTTTTTATATAAAACTAATAGTATACCAGAAATCTCACAAATAAATATGCAAACAACAAGATTCCCTGTACTGAAATTCTTGCCATCTAATTAGCAAAAAATGGAGGATGACATGCATCAGCAAGCAAATAAATAGTGAAGTCAGCATGCAATCTTGAAATTGCCATCAGTTTAGTTTAGAATTTATTTTACTTTTCTAGTGCCTATTCAGTTAACAATTCTTTAAAAGGAGAGAATTAGGTTTATAAAGCCTTTTGGAAGATGTTTATTTTAAGAAGGGACTTGAAAGAGAAGATGGGATTCCAAGCATGAGGGGCTGCATGGAAAACAGCACAAAGATCTGAATTTGAATGGGGATTTGAATACCCTTTTTTGTGAAGCCTATGCCTTTCCTTACAACTGCCTACCATGTCATTAATGATATTCCATTACAGTAGCAGTCAAGAATCCTTCACCATTGTATCCATCATGATCTTGATTTTAGTTATGATCCTAGAGTCAAATTCACCCAACCTGGCACAGAGAGGTAGACATTTCAAATTCTATAGGGCATTAGGAGTCCCATCTGCAAGTAGTCCCATATTTGATCACTTCTTCATTCTAATCTTCCATCTGAAAATTTCCCTACTAATCTGGACTTCTGCAGCTAGTACATTAGTCTCTACAGACCATCAGACCCTCTCCATACTTCAGGTGAGATATGATTGTGTTTCTTAATTTATCCCCTTTGACCTGCTTAACTACTTCCCAGAGAAAAGTGTGGCCTGGTGACCCATTGCAGCACCAACTGCCCCCAACTGTCTCACTTTGGCCTTTTTCACAAGACTGAATGCCCAATGATATAGCTTCGTATTTAGGAGCCAAATCCTATCTTGTGTTGATTATTGTATTGACAGGGCTCATGCAACGTCTGTCCTCTGTCCCACTTCTTATTGGAACAGTCTCTCTAAATACCATACTGGGATTCACTGAAGGTTATATGCTGCAACACAGTTAATTTGTAAAGCAGGTAGCATCGTTATTAGGTTGATCTTTTCTATGAGAAAGAGTATGGAAAATTCAAAAAAGGTTTGGGGTCAGATTTTTAGATGTGCTCAGTACTCACAACTGCGGTCAGGATTTCAAAGAGTGTGGCTCCCATTTAGCCACTTAAATGAAATGGCCAGGTTTCCAAACAGGCTTAGCACATGGGTGTTGCCAAATTTTCAGAAATGTTGCTCCATGGGTGCTGAGCATTTGAGAACTCTGTTGGCCATTTCATTTAGGTGCTAAAGTGGAGCTAAACAAGTCTTGAAAATTTGAGCCTGGAAAAGAATTAAGGATCTCTCTTTAAGGCTTGCAGGCATCCTATGACTTTGGCAGTATAGTCAGTGTGTGTCCAAGATCACTCCTTCACTTTGTGTTTTGAAAATCCCCTCTCCTACATTAAGCAAAAGGCTATCCTTGCCACAGAGGTTGTCTAAGTAACCCATTTCTACAGAACTTAAGCTATTTTGAAGGGTCTAGCCTGGAAGATGATCATTGCCCTAGTTAACTTTCAGAAAAGTTGTCTTCACAAGTCCACATACAGCATTAGTACTCTGCTGCTGCTTACAAACTTGGTAAACAAAATGACCAAAGTTGTTAATGGTTCAGAAATTACCATTAAGATCCTGAAGAAAATGAAATTGTCAAGAATCACTTTCACTCTGCTACTTGGGAGAACTAAGCGCAAGCACAATGGCTATTTGAGGTAAGGGCAGGGTAGAAGAGAGGACTCAAAGAAACTGAGGAGCTAGTCTTCCCCACACTATACCCTCACAATAAATAGCCAGGACGCTCTGGGATGAGGGAAAACAATTCCTTCTCCCTCAGAGCCCATAAGGGGAGATATAGCATAGAGAAAGCAAGGGAAGGCCAACTGGTCAGAAACTCCAAGCCACAGACAGAGGTGAAAGGTGGAGTTCCACCATCAATTTTTGGCAATAGAACCCTCTCCATTTACAGAAGAGGGGAAGGACAGAGAGACTGTGATTCTCAACAGCGTTTTGCTTGTTCATCCCCATATCTATCTTTTATATTAGCCTTTGACTGTTGGATAATCCTTTGGATAATTTCTCAAGTCCTATATGCACCATTTAACCTGATACTGATCTTTTGATCTTAGTTAGATTTTTTCCCTACACTTTTGTTAAATCAAGAAAATTACAGGAAAGTATGACTTTCACACAGTAAACTGGATATCATCTACATAAGATACTATTTTAGACTCCACTGATCCTACTCACCCTCTCTCATTTTAGTGTGTATGTTAATTGTATGCCATTAGCCTGCCCCTTTCTCTTTCCCTTCATAAAACAGCATTTTACTCCAATAGGTGATCAGCAGTTCTCCAAAAAAAGGCCATATTTTTTTAAATCAAATGTACCCACTCTTCACACACCTATATCATTTGGAAGCTTATTTTACATATGTTTAAATGAGGTATAACATGTAGCTGTCAAGTAGTGCTGTAGGTCTGTAGGCAAGATAAAACAGTAGTGCCCAGAATGAGAAAATGTCTTTTTTTTTTTTTTTTTTTTGGGGGGGGGGGGGAGTGGGGGGGAGAGGAGAAAGAGAGGCACAGTTCCAGAAGCACTGCAACATGACTATGACTACAGTTTTTACTGTTTAAATTAATTTCAACACCTTAATGTGGTATTTATTGGTGAAAGGTATGAAACAAAAGCATACTGAAAGATTTTTATTGGTTTTGCATGGACCAACCTCCCCCCCCAGAAATGACGAAGCTGTTTAGGTATGGCAAATATCAACATTATGTAATATATTAACATGAAATGTTTTCACATTGCATATTTTTAATTGTCAAAGTACCTCACAAGTAATTCTAGTATTTTATATACTTTCAATTAAAATGTGCTGACCAGATCATAGTCGCACTGAAGGTAGTACGCCAGTTGCAATAGACTGCATGTCCATAGCTTGTACTGCACAGTGGGCACAAATAATATACATGAATTCCTAATGTAATGCTTCTCCCTTTATAAGCTTTAATACATACAATGTAACATCTAGTCTGCCTCATGGAAGGTTTTAATTTGTAATTGCCTTTGCATCTATCTTTGGCCTTTGAAATATTTTATAAACTAGTTTTTTAATTAAGTGACACTCATACACAAATGAGTATTAGAATTAAAGATGACAATTCACAGATACATACTGGGCTTCAGTCAAATTGCTCACTAAACAAAAATGGCAACTTTGATACTAATATTTAAATCTAATTAAGCACAAGTCTGTATACTTGTACAAAATGAAAAATGGTGGTAGTAGTGGTGGTCATGCTAACTATATACTTTGGGAATTTACCTCTAGAGGAGTCTATGAAGACATGGCGGTACAAACCCCTTTAAGCTTCCAACAAAGAGAAAAAGACTCTCCACAAACTTTAAAAATGTATTTTTCAAGAAAAACAAAAGACTGCAAAAAACTGCCAAAAGGAACCAATGCTGGATAGAATTCTGCAGTGTTGGCAGCAAAAGTCAGGAGAGATTAACTGTATTGGTGGCTGCTGGATGTGTTTTCTAATTTGGATGATAGGCCACCAATACGTTATTACAGGGGCTGCTTTCAGAAATATGGCACATGTTAGAGTTGTACATAACCAAGGAATGAAAAAAAACAGACTGAATCTGATCAGAGACCATCATGTTCACCTGCTTCTATAGCCAACAGAGAAAGCAGCAATTGGTCCTGTTGCACTGTTTGCTTAAGAAAAAACACAAAGGAAGGTGAGAGCACCACCAATCTAATGGAGGCAGCACTTCAAAGTGGAGGTAATGACAACATGTTGTGCAGAATATCCATGGGAGACTTGCTTGTTATGGATGCAGTTTATTACTCAACACACTTTTCTTCCCACTTGAGTAAAACGAATCAAAGCAAAACCATCTTAGTTACACTGCTACCATTACCTTATGACATTGTTTCATCAGCTGATTGAAGGGATAGACCATGATCTTATGTACAAGAAGGTTCTTTTCTTGTCTAAGCTGCTACAAAGATATAAAGCCCTACTACTCAGATGTAGAAACTGCAAGCTATTCCAGCAGCAAATTACAGGGAAGATTAGAAAAATACTATGGTTCTGCAATTTCATTCCATGTACAGCATGGACAAGGCAAGTCTACCATTGCTCTGTGGAACACAGTAACATTAGCTAATGCTATTGAAGCTGCTAGTAATCTGAAGCAGGAACTCTAGTCATCCAAAGATTTGAGGATATTTATCTGGTGATTGAGCCTGATGAACAGCTTTGAAATGTACAAGTGGTTTCACAAAATGCTGCTTCAATCCTTTGGTCTGAAATAGTCAAAATGAAAGCCTCAGACTATTCAAAGCCAGGTGATTGTCATTTACAGACATCAGCTACTTTTGAGCCCCAATTGGTATGGAAATTTGTCCTTTGGTTGATAAAGAGGTATATAATTCAGCCAACAATTAATATCATCCTTCAGAAGACATTTAAAGAAGGTGCCTCTCAGTTGCAGAGTGCATAGTATTTAACAGTTCCAAAATTATCACACCACTGCATATAAGCTCTGTTGCACAGCTACACCATTTGGGTCTTCCAATTAATTGACATACTACAGCTTCATAATTGATGCAGAATCCATGATGAGCTTAGATGGTTCATTACTTGTGCTGCAAAAACTGAAGTACAAAAACTCCAGCACGTGTGTTCATTTCAAATGGAGTTGTATCACTTGATGCTGCTGGAATCCTTATCTACTAAGGAGATGATAATATAGGTATGTCTACACTGCAATAACACCCTGTTGGCTGGCTCAGGTTACCTGACTTGAGCTCATTGGGCTCAGGCTGCAGTGCTAGAAAATTGCAGTGCAGACATGTGGGCTTGAGCTGGAGCCCAGGCTCTGAGACTCCGTGAGAGAAGAGTGTCTCAGAGCTCAGGCTCTAGCCTAACAATCTACACTACAACTCTATAGGCCTCCAGCCCAAGTCCCACAAGTCCATGTCAGCTGACCCGGGTCAGCCGCAGTGTTTTATTGCGTGAAGACATCACATTTTTGTCTATGGGTGAGACCACTGATGGAAAGAATGCCTTCTACTCAATCGCTAGAATGGTATTTCAAGAACAATCTGCAGACAGCCCAGCATCACACTAAATACCACTGAACCCTGGGAAAGAAAAGACATTTACTCTTCCGAGGCAAATAATTTTTTATGAAGTATGAAGCATTTGAAAAACCTAGAACACATCCAGAACCGACTTCCCACGAAAAAGTATTTGAGGAGATCACTCCTGGGGTCTTTTAAGACTACTATCTTGTGTTATCCTACCAACACCAAATGACGATGATATTGTTAGAAACAAAAGGTGGGTGAGGTAATATCTTTCATTGGACCAACCTCTATTGGTGAAGGACATGCTTCAAGCTTACACAGAGCTCTTGTTCAATAGACAACAGAATCTCACGTTCAACTGAATAAGTAGTCATTCCATATTTCTTCTTTCTTCCTCCAACTCTGCAACTAGATTCCCACCCACCACCAAGTCACAGATGTTGGCAGGTCAGTTACTCTCTATCCTAGAATCAACTTCTCTACCAGGGTTCACCATTTTTCCAAGAACCTGGATAACCTTCTATCTCCCCTCCCTCAAGTAATCAGCTGTCACCTTGGCATCTCTTTACTACCCAAGCAACATTTTCAGTTGTTAATCATCATCTAATATCACCTCCTATGCTTATTTTCAAAAAAAAAAAAAAAAAAAAAAAAAAAGTATTTTTGGAATGGGTCAGTCTTCGGCCAACCTCCCCATCCAGGTTTGAGGCCAATTGTTTGATCCCTTTTTGTTTACAGGAAATGTTATGCTACCATTTATTACTTTATACTGTCTCCCCTACCTCCCAAGCCTTCTGTCTATTGTCCTTCATGTTTGTTTGCTCAGTTTAAGCACTTTCAGGCAAGGACACAACAAAGTACTATGCAAAGTTATGTTGCAATTTAAAGTTGGAGAAAAGTTCATGAAGAGTTTTAATTTTATTTTTATTACTTATAGAGCAATTCAGATTTAATTACATATTATATTAATGGATATAAGTGTTTAAAGAAAACAGTATTTGCTTCACCTGAACATTATATACACCAAAATCTAACACAATTAAATCAAAGCACCTGCTTTCTATATACCACTTTCCTTTCCTTTTTTGCATGGTGGGAGCCTCCCTTTAAGACTAGACAAGCTGCAGCAGAATATGACAAATTGTTAGTCAGCTAATGGATGATTTCTTATAAACCAGTTAATCTAATCAATTTTAAAGTGTTAAATAAGCTTGTGCTTAGATAAACTACTCTTTACAAACCACAAATTACTAGTGCTTTAACAGGTGCTCTCTACAAAGCTTTTTACAAATCTGTTTTAATAAACAGAAACAAGGTAAAGTGAGCAAAAATGGTTTTAGTACTTACAATTCAATTTCAACTGAGCCTTTAGAGCACCCTCGCTTTACATACAGACCAACCTGCAAAATCAAAAGTTGCAGAAACCAGTATTTTAGCCTACTAAATACAAAAGGTACCTACCAAAAAATCATATTAAAAAAAAATCACTTATAAGACAATTCAGATATAATGACTGCTTTGGAATAGATATGCCCATAACTAGTACCAATTTACAATGCTGCCAAGCATACAATTCCCTCACATGTAGTTACAATAAAGACTATGCCTGGGCAATAACAAAAAGCTCATTAAGAATAAACTAGAATTTTATACAACATTTTAAAAGCTCGGTTTCTTCTACAGGGGAAAGAAAGAGAACAGCTCATTTTCATCCAAAGAGCTCTATAACAGTTTCCTGTACTTTGTGAACTGCTTCAAGACTGGTCCTTGAATCAAATTACACAGAAAAAGGAATTTCAGACAAAGTCATATTGCCTACTGCTGGAAAATACAAATGAAGGTGATTAAGAGAGGAGATGAATGCACTAAATTGACCCCAAACCCATCTATTTTCACAAAAATTGAACCCCCTGAGCAGGGCCAGAAAGAGAATTATTAAGAAGTTTGAAACAGTTAAAGGAATCCAGACAATTCCTAACAGTCATATAATGCATCCATTATCACTAAACCAACTTTAAATATACCCCCTTAAATTTGCGAAATACATACCAAAAGGTCACACGAACAAATAAGTAGACCAGAAAAATCCTATTGCCTATTCAAAAGGTCCACTTTCAATATACTTACTATACACTACACTTTTGTAAAGAGAAATGTATTATTAACAAAGAAAAAATTAAGGTTTACTCACCTGTAACCAGAATTCTTCAAGATGGACTCTGCATATTCACATTCATGGGATATGCTGACAGTGCAGCTCTGATGGTGGAAGCTTCTTGTAGCAGTGCCCATTGTAGCATTTCACCATCAGGGCTGCAATGTCTCTGCAACAAATGAACAGAATGTGCAGAGGCCACTCAAAGAAATACATTTAGAGATTCTCTACACATGAAGTGGTTCCCAATTAACCCTGTATGTTGACATTCCTACTTGGGAATAAGAGTGCTTTGCTTCTGCTTAATTTAACATACATCAAAAGTGCATTAAGATAAACAGGAACAAGGCATTCTCATTCTGGAGTAAGAGTGTTCATATTGCCCATAATGATGTCAATAACACACTTCAATTTTCTATAAGGGCTCTTACCGAAAAGTATTATGTACTAAAAATTCATCTAATTTACTCTCTAACACAAAGCCCTAACAGGGACTTCATGCTTTGATATTAATCAAGAAATCAGCATATTTGACTTTCACAGATACCATGCATTTTGGAAGTTATTATGAAAAGTCTGCTAAAAAGTGATTAAAGTAGTAAACTGAAACACCCAAAAGTTAGAAAATGTAAGAATTAACACTACTCATACAACCTAAAGTCTTCCCCTCCTTGCATGAAGGACTTGTAAGACCATGAAATTCAGACTAGGCTGGGCCTACGTATAAAATTAAATTACCAAATAGTACTAATAAGAAGCATATTGCAAAAGTATGGCGGTGGCTGGAATCCCTTTTTGAAAAGAAGTATTGTTTTTATTGCATCACATATTTACTGTTTTCTTCTTTAAGCATGACTGGTATTTCATCAGGGTAACTGCATTTCATATGATTAATGGCCCCTCTTGACTGACCAGCCTCCCTAACAAAATTATCTTCTGTAATTAACTCATCTAGACCTCAGTGGCTCCATATTTTTCCAAGCATACCTTTTGAGCCTATCTTCTGATGGGTACCACCTCATGTATTATTCAGTTTTCATCTCGGCAAACCCCAACCCCCTTTTGTTAGGAAAGGGTAGAACCTTGTGACAAACAAGTGCTGGATTGTTGATTAAACAGAATCCAAGCAGCTAACACCTTCTTAGAAAGATGTAGGTCTTTTCCCTGTTTTTGTTTGGATTTCCTTTGTTCTCTCATGTAATTACCAAAAATGCTTTGAAAAACACTGAATTTAAGAGTATAAAGAGGGAAGCAAGCCCACTAGCAAGTCTGCTTCAAGACTGAGAAATCATTCCAGACACAGAACTGTCATCTCACCCAGCTTTCTTCTGAGATTATGGATCCAAGCTCCCAGAGAAACTGTCAAGAATTGAAACCACCACCTCTTGCCTGCATTGGTAAGGAAAATTGCTCTTGCAGCTAATATATACTGGACTTTTGGTTTGGGGGCTCATTTTATAAGTGTAGCAATTAAAGCCTTTCTGTCATTATCAAACAAGTGTCGTATCAATTCCTGAACACACTAATATCAGACCCCAGCTGGTCAGATAACAGACTGAGCATGCTTCAATTTCTCTAATTAGGTTGCGTTAGCTGAAAATTTTAAGAGGGTCCCAACATGAATCAAGTGCTTCCAAACTGAACACAAGGGCTCAGTCAGGTTGATAAGCAGATCAACATTACAGCTGCAGATCCCTTGGTAAATCTGCAGCAGAACTGGACAATTCAGGGAGGTTTTGCTTCTGCAGCAGACTGACCTGCTGAGATGTTGTTATCCACCTGGAGTTTACAAAGCACATGATTAGTTATTCTTGCTGGACTGGGCCCTAAATGACTAAGTTAAATGTCTATATCTCAAAAATTTGCACTCACCTTGTCTGCACGCCCTATGAAAGAAGGTTTTCCTGCCAATCCCAGACAGATAGCACAGACAATGCTTGACTTTCCTGTTCCATTGGCTCCTACTATCATGTTCAAATGGGGTCCTGGAGACACTTCACAATTATCATATGTTCTGAAAGAAAATATCATTTTAGGCTACTAGACAGTGCTATGGACCAGAAAAATTCATCACAATTTCACGAAAAACAAACATATTTGACCCAGCTCCATTCTGACACTGTTTTAAATAAGACAAAGCAATACTTCCAACAATATTGCAGATAAGTTTTAAGTCTTTCCAAAATATTGTTTTGTAGAAAAGAAAAGCTCAACACATGGGGAAAAAACTAAACCCATATAATTTAACAGGGTGTAATGAAAATATACTGCCTATCCTTTCATGACAACTGTGGAGAACGAAAAACTTAAGCTAAAATCCTGGCTCCACTGAATCAATTGCAAAGCCCCTCTTGACATCAATGAAGACAGGATTTTATCCTTAATATTTTATTCACCTGTCCCCCCCCCCCCCCCAAAAAAAGTCATTTTGGGAAAATGGACAAGTTTAATTTTGCAAGGCTGATTTAAATACTTCTTGTTCAGTTGATTATTTCTAAGTCTTGATCCCCTCTCTCCCGGGACTGGGCCCTTAGCCGAGTGCCTGGGACCCCCGCCGCCCCAAGCGATCGCCAGAGCTGACGGGCAGAGCTGCCGGCAGGACATTGGCCGGCAGAGCCCCGCCGGCGGCGCCCAGCAAGCGCCGCGCAGCCGTAGCCCCCCAACACGAGCTCGCGCTCCCAGCAGTGCGCCGCCGCCTCCCTTGTCCCAGGCCCACCCCGGCAGCAGGGAGCGCCGCACTCACAGGAAGTTCTCCATGGTGACCCTGACTACAGAGCCCTCCACGAAAGGCGACTGCGGCTGCCCCCGGCTGTTTCCCACCGGTCCGGCAGCGCCCGAGCCTCGCTTACTCCGCTCGGCACAGCTGCTGTTCTCGCTGAGAGCGGCGGCTCCCAGTTTCCGTTTCCCCGGGGCCGCCATCTTCGCGTCAAACTGAAGCGGCAGCAGCACCGCCAGCACCGCCCGCTGACTGCTGCGGCTGGTGTCTTAGCGGCGCCCGCGCAGTTGTGAACATGAAATGAGCCGACATGCGCCGCTCGCCCTATTCCCATGGGTAGAGACAGCGCGACGGCCGGGGAGAGGCATATTCCATTGGCTAATGCAACACCGGGCTGATTGGCTAATGGAGGGCGGACGTGCCTGGCGAGGATTCCCACTGGCTGACAGAGCGCGACCCAACTCCTATTGGCTGAAGAAGAGAGAGTAGGCGTAACAAGAAGCCTCAGTGGCTGAGCGACGGAGCGGGTTGGGCCAGTTCGTTACTTTCAGTTCACTAGGAAGGCGCACTCCGTTAGCAAGACTGATGGGGGGGAGAGCCCACCAGCCAGCCTGCTCGGGCACGTGGTGCATTCCTGGGTGTGTCATTGGTGGTTATCGGCAGAGGGGCGGGCTCTGATAGCCCTCCTGAGGGAGATGTGTTGACAGAACTGGCGGAGGGGGCCCTGTCTCCGCGTAGACGCTGCGCCTCATTTGCATAAGAGGGAATCACAGCGGGGTCCTCCCGACCTCACACTACGTCACAGCCCGCAGGGCGGCTATCGAAGACTACATGGCCCAGCATGCAGCGTGGCCGAGCGGGCGCCCCCTGCCTTTTGCTAAGGCCGGGTGAGAATTGCATGCCGGGAGCGTCCCGCCCTCCCGCGGCGCGCTCTCTGGTGCGAGGTGGGGTGTGGCGGCAGGGCTCAGGGGAGTGTCTGCGTTCCCTGGCGCAGTGGCGGCACTGGGTGAGGGACCCGGGTGCACTGCGCACCGCTGTCCCCGGCCCCGGGGCAGGGCTCAGCCTTTCGGGCTGGGGAGCAGGGGTATTGCTCAGGCCGCCAGCTGCCCTGACGCAGATGCCTGGGATAAGCCTGAGACCGCCTGCGCCCGGGACCCGCCCCGTCGCTGGGTCTGTGCGTTCAAAGCGAGACCCGCAGGCTCCTGAGCTGGCCAGTCCTAACGCAGGGCGCTGTCTGCCCCGGGCAGCTCCACGGTGGCGGGACAGCAGCTGGGCCGGGAGCCCTCCCGCCTCTGCACTCCGCCAGGAGAGGCTCCAGGAGGCTGCCCCGCCGCTTGTCCAGCCCTGCTTGGGCGGGGTTGGCTGTAGCAGCCAGTATGGGCACGGTGCTGCCGCCTGTGGACAAATGGTATAAGTGCTTGTGTACGAGTCTAAATGGTAGAGGGGTGAACTTGAAGGCCTGGTATTCAGGGAGTGATAGTGACACAACAGGCATCACAGACACTTGGTGAAAAGATGATGATACTCTATGGGACTTGGTAACACCAGGGTATAAAATATGTAGGAATGATGGAGTAGGCTGGGGGGGGGGAGTGGCACAATATGCAAAAGAAAGCATGGAGTCAAATATAGTAAAACAATCTTAAATGAATCAAACTGTGCCATAGACTATCTAGGGCTAGTAATTCTATGCTTGAATAATAAGAGTATAGCAGTAGGAATATACTACCAACCACCTAACCAAGATGGGGATTGTGAAATGCTCCCGGACATTAGCCAGGCAATAAGAATAGAAAACTCAACAATAATGGGGAATTTCAGCTATCTCCATATTGACTGGGTACGTGTCGCCTCAGGACAGGATACTGAAATAAAGTTTCTAGACACCATAAATGACCACTTCTTGGAGCAACTAGTGATGGAACCCACAAGGGGAGAGGCAATACATGTTCTAGTCCTAAGCGGAGCACAAGGTCTGCTCCAAGAGGTGAATATAGGTGAATCAATTGGTAATAGTGACCATAATGTAATTAAATTGAATATTCTTAGGGGAGGGAAAATACCAAAGAAGCTGACCAGTAGCATTTAACTTCAGAAAGAGGAACTACACAAAAATGAGGAAGCTAGTTAAAGAGAAATTAAAATATACAGTCACAAGAGTGAAATGCCTACAAATATTATGGAAACTTTTTTAAAAAACAACATAATAGAGTCTGAAATTAAAAGTATACCCCAAATTAAATTAAATTTAAAAACATAGTAAAAGGACTAACAAAATTCCAATGTGGCTAAACAACAGAGTAAAATAAATGCATCCTTTAAAAATCCTATGATGCAAATAGAAAGGAGTGTAAACCCTGGCAAGTCAAGTATAAAAGGCAGTCTGAAAAAGAATTTGCAGAGCAGCTAGCAAAAGACACAAAATTAAAGTAAAAAAGATTTTAAATATATCAGAAGCAGGAAGTCTGCCCAACAATCAGTGGGGCCACTGGGCGATCAAGGTCCTAAAGGAGCACTCAAGGAAAATAAGACCATTTTGGAGAAGCTACGTGAATTCTTTGCATCTGTCTTCACTGCAGAGGATGTGAGGGAGAGCCACACCTGGCCTATTCTTTTTAGGTGACAAATCTGAGGAACACCAGATTGTAGTGTAAATAGAGGAGGTTTTGGAACAAAGTGATAAATTAAACAGTAATAAGTCTCTGGGACCAGATGGTATTCACCCAAGAGTTCTGAAGGAACTCAGATATGAAATAGCAGAACTAACTATGGTATGTAACCTATTGCTTAAATCAGCCTCTGTACCAGATGTATGATAGCTAATGTGATGCTGATTTTTTAAAAAGGATCAAAAACGATCCTGGCAATTATAGACTGGTAGAGCTAACTTCAGAACCAGGCAAATTGGTTAAAACTACAGTAAAGAACAGACTTATCAGACATATAGATGAACACAGTATGTTGGGGAAGAATCAGCACAGGTTTAGTAAAGGGAAATCATGCCTCACCAATCATTTCAAATTCTTTGAGGGGGGTCAGCAAGCACATGGACAAGGGTGATCCAGTTGATATAGAGTACTTGGACTTTTAGAAAGCCTTTGACAAAATCCCTCACCAAAGGCTCTTGAGAAAGATAAGGAGTCATGGGATAAGACAGAAGGTCCTCTCATGGATTAGTACCTGGTTAAAAGATATGAGACAAAGATCAAGAATAAATTATCAATTTTCACCATGGAAAGTGTTACATAGCGGGGTTCCCCCGATGATCTGTATTGAGATCAATGCCATTCAACGTGTTCATAAATGATCTGGAATGGGGGTAAACAATGAGGTGGCAAAGTTTGCAGATGACACAAAATTACTCAAAACAGTTAAGTCCTAAACTGACTGCAGACTTACAAAAGGATCTTACAAAACTGAGTGACAAAATAGCAGATGAAATTCAATGTTGATAAATTCAAAGTAATGCACGTTGGAAAATATAATCCCAACTATACATACACAGGGTATGTCTACACTGCTGGTGGCATTGTTGGCAGTGCAGGATCGATTCTGTGTGATTGACTGAGTGGCAGTGGCGACCCGCTCAATCAGACTCAGAAGTTGACGCCGTTAATCCACCCCTTCAAGAAGAGTAACGGTGCGTTGACTGGAGGGGATTTCCCATCGGCGCAGCGCAGTGAGGATGCTGTGGTAATAAGTTAGGAAGTCAATGGGAGAAATGCAAGCTACCTATAGTAGCTTTCATATCTCCCATTGACTGCTGCGGAAATCTGCTGCCAGTGTAGACCAAGCCACAATGATGGGTTCTAAATTAGCTGTCACCACTCAAGAAAAAGATCTTGGAGTGATGACTAGTTCTCTGCAAACATCTACACAATGTGCAATGGCAGTCAGAAAAGCTAACAGAAAGTTAGGAATCATTGGAAAGGGATAGATAATAAGATAAAATATCATAATGCCACTATTTAAATCCATGGTATGCCCACGCCTTGAATACTGAGTGCAGTTCTGGTCCGATCAGCTCAAAAAAGATATATTAAATTTGGAAAAGGTACAGAGAAGAACAACAAAAATTATTAGAGGTATGAAACAGTTTCCATATGAGAAAAAATGAAAAAGATTGGGACTTTTCAGCTTGGAAATGAGGTGATTAAGAGGGGATATGATAGAGGTCTATCACATCATGACTGGTGTGGAGAAAGTGAATAGGGAAGTGTTATTTACCCCTTTACATAACACAAGAACCATGGTTCACCCAATGAAATTTAATAGGAAGCAGGTTTAAAACAAACATAAGGACGTACTTTCCACAATACACAGTCAACCTGTGGAACTTGTTGCCAGGAAATGTTGTGCAGGACAAGACTATAGCTGCATTAAAAAAAAATTAGGATATGGCTACACTACAGTTTAAGTGGGCATAAATTATGTTGCTCAGAGGGGTGGCTAAAACACACCCCTGAGCGACATAATTTATGCCAATTTAAGCATCGTTGTGAACAGCACTATGTTGGCAGGAGGGTTTCTTCTGCTAACATAGCTACTGCCACTCACAAGGGTTGGAATAATTAAGTTGATGGTAAAGTTGTCTCCATGGGTGGCATGTGAAGCTTCCCATAGGGGAGGCCCACTCCCTGTACTGTTTCTTTTGCCTGCAGCCCCAACCACACTCCAGTCTGCTCTGCCCCAGGCCATTCCCCCCTCCCCCTTTCAGCCCTCTCACCATCAGAGGGCTGCAGTGGGTAGGAGGTCTAGTGGGGTGGTGTGGAGAGGGGTGAGGGACTGAGCAGGTGAGTGTCTCACAGAGGAAGGAGGTGCAGCATGAAGGAAAGGAGGGATGCGGTGCAAGGGGAGGTCTCGGGGGTGAGGGACACAGCGGGCAGGGGGTGTCATGGGGGTGGGGGCTGCATGAAAGAGAGGTAGAGAATAGGAGGGACGCACATGTGGGGACCTCTGGAGAGGGAGGGTGGAGTAGAGGAGAGAGGCAGCGGCAGGCATTTGGGGCCTCGGGAAGGGGTGGAGCAGAGACAGGAAGAAGCAGGGCCACCACAGCCTATTATACCCACCACCCATTCCTTTCTTCCATCGGTGTAGAGTGGCTACTGTAAGATCTCTAGTGTAGCCATAGCCTTAGATAAGTTCATGGAGGATAGGTCCATCAATGGCTATTAGCCAAGATGATCAGGGATACAACTCCGTGCTCTGAGTGTCCTAAACCTATACCTGCCATAAACTGGGAGTGGCCAACAGGATGGATCATTTGGTAATTCCCCTGTTCTGTTCATTGCCTCTGAAGCATCTGGGATTGGTCACTGTCAGAAGACAGGGTACTGGGCTAGATGGACCATTGATCTTACCCATTATGGCTGTTCTTAAGTTCTTACAAGTTCTGCTATCGTAGGAGCAGCCTGCAGAGCCAGGAACATCTACCAAAAGCTTGAGGCTGGAGATGAAAGGCTCAGACTAGGCACCTCTGTGATAAATGCTCTAAATACCATGGCCACAAACACAAAAGAGACTGCTGTGTATTAGTGAAATCCTACCCATTGCCATTAATTAGTATCTGCTGTTGCATAAAGTTGTGTGTGTAAAAAAAAAAAACTGACACCCTGTGACTCCCAGAGATGATTGGAGTTGGTACTATTTTAACAAGAAGGAGTTCTCACCTATGCTTGTAGCTGTTTCCATTACTTCACACTGACTCACCAGACATTCCAGGCTTCAAAAGAAGATTAGGGCTATAGGTTGTGCTGGGGGTGGATTGATAAGTAGAGGAGAGGGTTGTACTGGAAAATGTGTGTGCTTTTACGCAGATGGTGAATGGTGCTATGGTAAGGGGCTGAGAGTGTTTGGGGTTATGGTGTGCCGGTTGTCTTGTTGTGTGGGTTGCTGGGTTAATTTTTGTCTGGTGGCATGACCTGGGAGATTTGTGTTTTGTGCAGGTGGCATTGGGCCAAGTAATCCACCATCTGTGCAGTCTCCCATACAACCAATGAAATTGTTGAATGCAAATTAGCTGTAGAGTAAGGCTGGAGACTGGTTGATTTTCATCTGCTGTTACAATGGTCTAGGGCTCTTAGCATGGCATAGATACATGTTTTACAATAGCTATATAGTGCACAATTTTTTCAGACTTTCGTATTTACCAGAATATATACTTAACTGTGCAGTGAAGTTACATACACTGGATGTGTGAAGATGTCTCTTCTATAACTAATAGAACAAGACTATTCAGGAAATCTCCTAGAATATTGCATTTGATAGTGCTTCAGAGGGCAAATCAATCTCTCAAAGATTATCTAAATTGATTGTGGACAGTATCAACATTTCTTATTAACAAACTACAGCCCCCAGCTCGAGTAACTGCTCATTCCATCAGATCACAAGCAACTGGGCAGCATGTTTCAGTAAGATACCAGTCACGGAAATTTGCATAGGAGCAACTCGGTCTTTAGCACATACATTTACCAGTCATTATTCCTTGGTATCAGCTTCCAGAGCAGATGCATAAGTGGGAAGAGCAGTCCTACAGTCTCAATTCAAATGAGCTCCTCGCTTCCACCACTTCACCATGAGTTAATCACCATGAGCGGGCACCACATGTACAGCAACTCAAAGAAGAAAGACCAGTTACATACCTAGTAGTAACTGTGGTTCTTCAAGATATTCTGTGCATGTTAAGCTCACAACCCACCCTCCATCCTGCAGTTCAGAGTCTCTTTGAGACTGAGCAGTAAGAAGAAACTGAGGGAGTGAGTGAGGTCGTGCTGCTCTTTATGTCTTTGTGAGAAGTGGCATGAGAATATGAAGGATGCATGTGCAACCCCTTGAAGCCTCCTGTGCAAGGGTTGGAACTGCACCATGAGTGGAATTCACATGCACAGAATACCTTGAAGAACCACAGTTACTATAAAGTAAGTAACTATTCTTTCAAACTATACATGTAATATGGAAACTAACTGTTCTAAATAAGAGGATGATTAATGTATGCATGTACAACAATGGGAGAAGACATTTTGCTTCAAGTATTTGTCTTGATAGATGTCTCATGATTAGGTTTCTCTAGGTGAAAAATAAGGTGCTTTCTGACATGTTCTGAATTTGTCTTGCCACTTACTATTATTTTATTCTTTGATTTGCTCCGCTACACATAAAAAACTTGAACTGCTGTTATGAATATCCTTGAAAGATTGAAGTCTCTTGAGTTTATTTCCTCAATGCTATACATTCTACCTGAGTTATGCCAGAATTATTACTTATTATTTTTATTATTTGGGGTTAGCACCCAAATCAGGATCAAGGCCCCATTTTGCTAGGTGTTATACAGAGACATGGTCTCTGGCTCTAAGAGTCTGTAATCTAATTTAAAACAAGATGTAACAAGTGAGTGTCGCAAAAAACACAAGGAAAAGGAAGTTGAGGATAAAGGTAGCAGAGAGGCCAGGATCACACTTTTATGGCACCAAAGTGTTTATTTGGGCCTACACCGAACAAGAAAGCCATCTCCTCCTCCCCCACAAAAAAAAAACCCCCAAACAAACTGCTCAGAATTATAGCCATAGTCAGCATGCCATTGAGCCCAAAAGAAGTTGAGGATTTGAGACTAACACAGCGGTTCCCAAATTATGGTACACGTACCACTCCTCCCACTAGTACGTGTCCACCTGCTGCCGGGGGGTGGGCCAGGAGCTGCTCTAGAGCCGGCCCGCCCCCAAGCAGCGCGATGGCTCGGCTGTTCTGCCCCTCTCCTTCCCACCCCTACAGGTGGTAGTACTACAAGTGGTGGCATTTTATGTTGGTGGTACGCAACATGCTAGAGTAGAGTTTGGGAACTGCGAGACTAACACATAGCACTCTCAGAAACTCTACCATGTCTCCAATAACGGATTTATTAATTTAAGAACATAAGAACATCCTACTTGGTCAGACCAATCCTGTCTTCTGAAAATGACCAGTGCCAGATGCTTCAGAGGAAATTAACAGAACAGGGCAATTTCAAGTGATCCATCCCATTGTCCAATCCCAGCTTCTGGAAGTTGGAAGTTTACGAACACCTGGAGTGTCAGCCAATTCTGATCATCTTGGCTAATAGTCATTGATGGACCTGTCCTCCATGAACTTAACTAAGAAAAGCGGACTTTGACTCCCTCAGGGAACTGATGGGCAGGATTCCCTGGGAGGCTAATATGAGGGGGAAAGGAACCCAAGAGAGCTGGCTGTATTTTAAAGAGACCTTATTGACGGCACAAGAGCAAACCATCCCGATGTGCAGAAAGAATAGCAAATATGGTAGGCGTCCAGCTTGGCTTAACAAAGATGTCCTTGGCGAACTTAAACACAAAAAAGAAGCTTACAAGAAGTGGAAGCTTGGTCAGATGACTAGGGAGGATTATATAAACAGTGCTTGAACGTGCAGGAATGAAATCAGGAAGGCCAAAGCACAATTGGAGTTGCAGCTAGCAAGGGACGTGAAGGGGAACAAGAAGGGTTTCTACAGGCATGTTGCCAACAAGAGGAAGATTAGGCCCCTTAGAGAATGAGGGAGGCGACCTAGTGACGGAGGATGTGGAGAAAGCTGAGGTACTCAATGCCTTTTTTGCCTCTGTCTTCACAGACAAGATCAGCTTCCAGACTGCTGCACTGGGTGGCACAGAATGGGAAGGAGGCGAACATCCCGCAGTGCTGAAGGAACGGGTCCAAGACTATTTAGAAGGATTGGACATTCACAAGTCCATGGGGCCGGATGCAATGCACCCGAGGGTGCTGAGGGAGTGTTGGATGTAGGGAAGGCGGTGGATGTGATATACCTTGACTTTAGCAAAGCTTTTGATACTGTCTCACACAGTATTCTTATCAGCAAGTTAAAGAAGTATGGGTTGGATGAATGGACTATAAAATGGATAGAGAACTGGCTAGAGCATAGGGCTCAACGAGTAGTGATCAATGGCTCCATGTCTAGCTGGCAACCGGTCACAAGCAGAGTTCCCCAGGGGTCGGTCCTGGGGCCGATTTTGTTCAACATCTTTATTAATGATCTGGAGGATGGGGTAGATTGTACCCTCAGCAAGTTTGCGGACGACACTAAGCGGGGGGAGTGGTAGATACCCTGGAGGGTAGGGATAGGATACAGAGTGACCTAAACAAACTGGAAGATTGGGCCAAAAGAAACCTAATGAGGTTCAACAAGGACAAGTGCAGAGACCTCCACTTAGGAAGGAAGAATCCCATGCACAGCTATAGACTGGGGACCGATGAGCTGGGCAGCAGCTCTGCAGAAAAGGACCTGGGGGTAACGGTGGATAAAAAGCTGGATATGAGTCAGCAGTGTGCCCTGGTTGTCAAGAAGGCTAATGGCATATTGGGCTGCATTAGGAGGGGCATTGCCAGCAGGTCACGGGAAGTGATTATTCCCCTCTATTCGGCATTGGTGAGGCCGCATTTAGAATATTGTGTCCAGTTTTGGGCCCCCCCACTACAAAAAGGATGTGGACAAGTTGGAGAGAGTGCAGCGGAGGGCAACCAAAATGATTAGGGGGCTGGAGCACAGGACTTATGAGGAGAGGCTGAGGGAACTGGGCTTGTTTAGTCTGCAAAAGAGAAGAGTGAGGGGGGATTTGATAGCGGCCTTTAACTACCTGAAAGGGGATTCCAGGGAGGACGGGGCTAGGCTGTTCTCGGTGGTGGCAGATGACAGAACAAGGAGCAACCGTCTCAAGTTGCAGAGCGGGAGGTCTAGGTTGGACATTAGGAAAAAGTTTTTCACTAGGAGGATGGTGAAGCACTGGAATGGGTTACCTAGGGAGGTGGTGGAATCTCCATCCTTAGAGGTTTTTAAGCTGAGGCTTGACAAAGCCCTGGTTGGGATGATATAGCTGAGGTTAGTCCTGCTTTGAGCAGGGGGTTGGACTAGATGACCTCCTGAGGTCCCTTCCAACTCTAATATTCTATGATTCTATGATTCTAATTCTTTTATGAACTCACTTTTACTTTTGGCCTTCACAACATACCCTGGCAACAGGTTCCGCAGGTTGATTGTGTTGTGTGAAGGAGTACTTCCTTTTGTTTTAAACATGCTGCCTATTACTTTCATTAAAGCAGTCCTGTCATGCCATGTGCCAGTAAGAGGATCTTCAGGGGGGAGATGATCTTATATTCTGAAAAGCAACAGGTAGGAGAGAAGCCAGGAGCTGGGTTCAGATGATTTAGGGCAGGGGTGTCAAACATCTGGCCCATGGGCCGGATACGCCCTGCCAACGTTTTTGGTCTGGCCCCTGGCGGCAGCACGCGCTGCCGCAACACCTCACGGCGTTGTACTCTCTGGCAGTGTTGCGCGCTGCCGCCAGGGAGTACAACGCCGCGAGATCTCGCGGCAGGGCACGCTGCCACCAAGGAGTACAACGCCGCAAGATGTCACAGCGTTGCATGCTGCCGCCAGAGCGTACAACACCACAAGATCTCGTGGCAGGGCACGCTGCCGCCAGAGAGTACATTGCCGCAAGATGTCACAGCGTTGCACGCTGCCACCAGAGTACAACGCCGCGAAATGTCACAGCATCACGTGCTTGCCTCCAGAGAGTACGATGCCATGAGATCTCGCGGCGTCACACGCTGCCATGAGATCTGTGTGCACGAGACACAGCGCTCCAAAAGTGCCTAGTATTTCGATTTATGGTATGTATGTCCCACTTGAAGTACATTTAATTCAAATCTGGCCCGCCATAGCAAATGAGTTTGACACCCCTGATTTAGGGTTAGTCAGGTGAAAAGTTCCTGGCTCTGGGACAGGCTAGCAGCTGTCATATTAATATTGTTTGCTGACACCATATTCATTTACATTTTTAATATGGCTCAAAATGCCATTTTTAATTCACTCTTCTATCCCTTCTCCGATAGTTGAAATTGGGAAGCATAAAAACTTGTTACAAAAACTGTATTAAGGTGATTTCAAATTGAGGATGGTGTTATTGTCTTTTCCACAAGATGGCAGCATAATCTAGCAATTCTTCCACAAATAAAGAATTTTAAAGACCTATGGGATATACAGCAATAAAAACCAACTCCTTCAGGAATATGCATGTTTTAGATTTTTGCAATTAGCTGGGGATCAGAGGCAGAGATAGCCTTCAAAATCAAAGCTGATTGATTGTATGGAAAATGAGTCATAGGGATTGTTCCTAAAAGTCTTTGGTTATTCAGCATCCCTTCCCCTCCTTTTGAGGAAGCCTTTCAACAGAGTCATTTAGAGGTGATTGGATATTCCACCATAACTGTTGGAACTGGCAGGACTTCCACTGATGGCATTAGGGTTTCTGCAGGCTCCTTTCCTTACAGCTGAGCTGACTCTCAGCTGCCAATGTAGTTTCCAGCCATAAAGAGTGGGGCAGCTAGATTAAGGAGTTACATGAAAGTAAAACTAGAGTAACAGAGTGGTGAATCAGGCCTGTATTTTAATCTTAGTTTAACATAATACGGGCCAGAATCTGGTCTCATTTACACTAGCGTAAACCCAAAGTAACTGCATTAAATTCAATGTAGTTGCTCTGAATTTACACCAGTGTAAGTGATCAGAATATGTCCCTCTTAAGTAATAAAATATGCAAAAAGATGAGCTAGTAGAGCATACTCATATAAATAGCAAAATAAACAACAAAGGAACAATGGAAAGATCTGTCCTGCTCTCCGGACAATGGCAGTTTTACTGCAATACAATTTGTTTCCAGAACAACCAAATACAAACCATTGAGTGTTTGGGATCCTGTAGTTGCTTTTGAAGGCTCTGTTTACATAGCTATACTGGAATAGTCCATAGAACTGGGCTCATAGCAGTTGCATGAGGATTTATTTTTATGTCTTCTGAAGAGATATTAGGTGGCTGATCCATATGACATGTCACGTAGCTTAGGTATCAGCCCATTTTTTGCTTTGCTGTGGTCCCATTATGCTGCTCCAGTGATGCAGGGGGTCATATAATGGATGGAACTGGCCAATGTAGTATTCCCCAGGTGTGGGGGGGTTTCCTACTTGACACAGAACTAATGGAATGACTCTATGCTGTCCCCCTCCCCTGTCACAGCACAGAGACCTGTCAGTAGGGTGAGCACAGTGCCCTCTATATCTATTCTTAATTTCCCATGGCCATTAAGGGCACTGTGAATTCATGAGGAACAAAGTGGCCTAAAGCCACCTTTTCCCTTCCCCCTGTCATTCCTCTGTCTAGTCACAGAAGTGCAAAGAAACAGAATTACAGGTTTACAGCTATCGTGTACTTTTGAGGGGAGAAGTGGTGTTTCTTTCTGCCCTCAGTACAACGCCTCTTTCTCCAGGGGATGAATTCAGCCCCCAATTGTACCCACATAAACCTGACAGCAAGGTGGTTGTTACATTACTGTGTGCCTGGATATGCATACCTTGTTATGGCTTATGACTGAGGGCAGAATTTAGTCTTTGATTTCCAAGGATTTGAGACTTTTAGCCAGCCACTTATAGAATGCCATGGATTAAAAGATAAGCCTTAGACCACTGAAACAGAGATCAGAATCTGACATTATACATACATATATCACACACAATGTAATTCTTGCAGATATTTTGCCCTTTGTTTCATGTATAAAGCGGGAATGCACAAAGGTCATTCAGAAATATCCAGAACAGCGGAGCCTGTTGGTTTTAACCACCTCATTTTCACACTGTTTCCCACTTACATAATTTGAATTTGTACTGTAAACTGAGATGGATGTTGAGAAATGGCTGATGTCCAAGGCATGAACTCTCTAGCATTGCTTAATTCAGAACAATTGAAAACTGTATCAACTCTTACAATACACTCCATTTTTTGTTTGTTTCCATTTCCAGTTTGTAATAGCAATAATGATTTTAGTGTGGGGCATTTCCCAAATACTGGCAACCAGCTGAGATTGATGACCGTCAGCTAGGCCTCAGGATATTAGTTCCTCCCAGCTGGTCATTAATCCCCAGGAGATGCCCTGTGCTTCAGAAAATATTGGTTAACTAACACATCTAAGGATTTGTTCAATACAATATAAATTGTTGTATTGAACAAATCCCTTGATTGTGCCTCCAATGTTTAAAAAAAAAAAAAACCAGCCAAAAACCCAGCTGATTGGAGGCATAAGGTATGTCTTCACTGCAAAAAAAACCGTGCAGTAGTGAATCTCAGAGCCTGAGTAAACTGACTCCAGCTTGTGCTATGGGGTGAAAATAGCAAGTAGATGACGTTTGGGCTTGGGATGGAGCCCACGCTCTGACACCTCTCAGGTTTCAGAGATGGGGCTGCACTCCAAGCCCGAACATCTACACTGCAATTTTTAACCCAGAGCACAAGCCCTGTGAGCCTGAGCCAGTTGACCTGGGCTCTGAGACTAGCTGTCGCAGGTCTTTTTGTGTAGTGTAGACTTACCTGTACAGTGCCAGATCTTGAGGTGTGGCCAAGGAATACTAAGTGCAACTTACAGGGGTAGAGATACTGGATTGGACTCCAGGCTGCTCTAACTTGCACCTAAAGTCTGTTCTATTATGTGCTAGGTGCCAGCAGTCCCAAGGGACCTTTACAGCAGCCAGAGACCACTGGTGTACAAGGAATCATTGACCACTCCTATTTCCCAGGCCACATACCTTAATGTCAGCAGCCAGAATGGGGATTGGCATAGGACCCATTACAGTGTCTACATACAGAATGTTTCTCTAGCTGGTTACATTGGCTTTTGCGCTGCTCTGTGGTACTGCAGTGCCAAATGTACTGGAGAATCCAGCCCATAATTTTTTCTGAAAACACAAAGCTTGTCTGTGTATCTTCATACCAATAACTAGAGAACAGATTGTTTGAAGTGGAGCAGTACAATAAGACTTATTCAAAATGACCTTTTATTAGATTGCTGTTTTAAAATGACCAAAGTATCTTGTATACAAACACACATATGATGTCTTAAGAGTTAACAGGTTATGTGAATTCAGTTTCTTTTTAACATAAATGCAGAACGGGTGGTTGGATAAAGTATATAAAAAGTACATTTTGTATGAGTGTAGAAACTGACATTTAAAAAATGAGGCCTGCAGTCCACAGTGTGCCTCCTCTATTGCATGCAAATCAATAGCAATGTATTTTAATATAGTATTAACTTACATTGAATTACACTGGAACATTGATGGAAGTCCATTTTTTATGCACATGGATGACAAATAGATTCATTATAGTAATTGCTCTAGCAAAGAATAGCAAAAAAATCATTCATATGGAACATTTAAAGTATTACCACTGAAAGAGTATATTTTCCCAAAGAGATTTGTCATCATGAATAATCATGAATCGTCAAGATATTATTGATATTCAAAACTATTTACTTATTTCAAAATATTTATAATTCTTGAAATAAAAACAAACCCCACTTTCTACTCAACACAAAACATTCATTGAATGCAGATTTAAGATAACACAATATCAGATTTTAATTGTGCCCCTTTTACCTCTTTACCTATGTGACAAAAAAGATTTACAAGTATTAGTATTTTATTGCATGAGCTGTGAAAAATGGGAAGCCTTTATATAATAACTAATATCACATGCAAAAAAGAAAAAAATACAGTAAGAACTGTCTAAGAAGCCCTGAGTCAGTAACTTTGTTGCAAAGGCCAGAAACAGGAGTGCACTGAATTCTTCCTATACGTCCGTGACATATTCAAAATAGTCCAATATTTATCTTTTTACAAAAAATGGGGAGATTGTGCAGTTTCTCATATATAACTTATATGGTGCTTCATTCATTTCAGCAGAACTTATTTAATATTCAATTTCATTTAAGTCATCAGAATCCCCAGATGAATGCTGAGTCATTTCTCCCATTTCTAAAACAGAAAAGAGGGAAGAGTATTAAGTGTTTTCATATTTCTTTATCATTTTTACATGTACAGAATTTAATTACCATGTTGGCTTTTGACCAAGAGACTCGGTTTACACCCATGTACTTTCAAAATGTGCCATAGGATAGAGAGGTTACTTACTGTAACTGATGGTTCTTTGAGATGTGTGATCCCTATCTGGATTCCAACACGGGTGTGCATGCATGCCATGCGCTGGAGCCAGAACTGTTGAAAGCAGTGCTCGTTGACCTACATACTCACCTCTTGTGGCCCATGTAGTTAGTCCATTCGAGGTTTCCTGCAGTTGCGTGGGTCAACGCACCTTCAGTTTCCTCCTACTAACAGGCATTGAGCCCAAAGCAGAGTGGACGGGGGGCAGGACTGGAATCCAGATAGGGACGACACATCTTGAAGAACCCATCAGTTACAGTAAGTAAACTCTCTTTTTTTCTTCGAGAGCTGGTCCCAATGTGGATTCTAACATGGGAAGTGAGCAGTAATCAGTATGGAGGTGGAGGCTCATCAGATGCCATGAAGTGGACTCAGCGGATGCCAAAGTTTGTAAAACTGTGCTGCCAAGTGGTGCATCAGTGGAGGTGGAGTTAGTCAAGGCATAATGTGTCGTGAATGTGTGAATGGAGGCCCAAGTTGCAGCACTGCAAATGTCTTGCCACAGGACATTGGCAAGGAAGGCCATTGTAGCAGCCTGCGCCCTTGTGGAATGTGCTTTGATGCCCGGTGGTTGCAGGACTTAACAGAGGGAGTAGCACTCCATGATGCAACGAACGATCCAGTTAGAGGTATGTTGGGAAGACAGAGTGCGCCCCTCCCAATGTTCCCCTATTGCTTCAAAGAGTCTCGGTGAGGTCCAGAAAGGGCAGGTATGGTGGAGATAGAAGGCCGATGCATGCTGGACATACTCTCCCAGATGCTAGGGAGTGAGTTGCCATGTCTGCCACATCCATTGCCGCTTGGAGGAAGACCTTAGAAACCAGTTTGCCTTCCTTGATTAGGGCTTTGAATTACGCTTGTTTGTCCTCTGGTAGGGAGACTTGAAATTCTGCCAGTTTCAATTAAGATTTAAAGTCATATGTCGCCAGTATGGCCTGATAGCTGGCTATGTGGAATTAAAGGCCAGCGAACAAATATACCTTGCAGTCAATAAAGCCCAATCTGGGGGTGGGAGTCAGAACGAGTCCTAGGGTGTTGCTGTCTGGCTGCTTGCACCAATAGTGAGTTGGGCGGTGGGTGTAAAAAGGAAGTCAGTATTTTTTGTGGGCACAAAGTATCTTCTCTCTGCACATTTAGATGTCGGGGCGCAGGATGCTGGGTATGTCAGATTGTCAGTGCTGGCTGCAGGGTGGCATTATGTATTGGTAGCACGACCCTAGATGGACCTGTTGGTTGAAGAATGTCAAGGAACTCATCTTGTGATTCCTTGACATCGTCTGCCGGTAATTTTAGGGCCGTTGCCATGCACTTCAAGAGGTCGTGGTATTGGCCATGATCATGTGGTGGAGATGATGGTGGGATGATGGCCTCATCTGGTGGTGATGACACTCCCATAGGAGGTGGCGGATCCGTTGGTCCCGGCACTTCCATCGGTCCCAGTGGTCCCATGGTGCTCCGTGATTCTTTGTATACTGATGGAGCAGTGTATAGTGACAGAGGGTGAGAAAGAGTTCCCGCTCGTAGCATGGATCCCACCCATGCCAGTAGGGCCTGTGGTCCAGCCTTGCTGGTGGGTCTGGAGGGTACCTGAACCACTATTGCTGAGGTGGTACTTGCAGAGGTGCATAGTGGTGCAGTTGCAGGCTGCGTGCATGCTCCGGGGGGAAATGTGGTTCTGGTTCCATGGACCATTCAGACTCCAACAGGTCTGGTAAAGGCAGTGCTGTCGAAGCGAGTGGAGCTGGCATTGCTGGCGGAGCAATGAGGTGTCCTATTATGGCTGGATGGCACAGCAGCAGTAGTTTGTCGGCTGGAAACGGGGTCCACATAGTACTTTGTGTCTCATAGAGGTGTGAGGGACCTTCCAACAGCAGTAGGAGCTCTGCCGTGGCAGTTAGAGGAGATAGGTGGCCTGGTGTGTGCAGCACCTGCAGCTGATGTGGAGGTTCCGGTGCAGTCAGTGGTCGTCTGTGTTTAGGGGGAACTGCAGTAGCGGTCAGAGTTACGGGCTTGCCTAGATGTTTAGACTTTTTATCCGCCTTTACCCATTTGGGTGCAGGAGCCGCTGAGTCCGCATGCGACTTCTCACCCGGCTGATCTTGACTTGGGGAGGGAACGCGGCACTTTGAGGTGGTCCTTCTTTGGGATCTGCCCTTGTGCCCATAACTATGTTTTTTGCAGTATGTTTTAGCAGGTGCTGCCGGTGCTGTTGTGGCTGGGGACCCGGGAACTACCAGTGCGGATGGGCGTTCTAGCAGATCCATCAGTGCCACCTTTTGGTGCGCACGTGGATGCATTGCTTCCTCCATTAGGTGTTTCTTAAGCCAGAGTTCTCTCACTTCTTGAGTTCTCGAAGGGAAGGAACGACAGAGTACCACGTAATTATGTGGGTCTGACCCAGGCAGCATAGACATTGGTGCTCATCACTCACTGAGAATGATCACAGGGGAATGTAGCGCAATTCTTGAACCCGGCTTGCCTGGGCATAATCCCCCACGTGGGGTGGACTTGAATAACTTGAATAACTTTTGTTTTCCTCTTTTTTTTTTTTTTTTTTTTTTTTTACTAACTACTACTATGACTCTAACTATACTATCTACTAATGAATGATTTGTTGTTTTGTTTGGTTTTGTTGGGGGTTTTTTGCTACAGAGCTTAGGAAGGGGAGAAGGACGTTCTGACTCTAGCCATGTGGCGGTAAGAGGAAATTGAAGAGGCGTCGACCCGCATAGCCACAGGAAACCTCGAACAGATCAAGTGGGCCACTGCTTTCAACAGTTCAGGCTGCAGCTCATGGCACGCATGCGCACCCACGTTGGAATCCTCATAGGGACCAGCACTCGAAGAACTTTACTTACCACAAGCTATCAGAACTCTGGTTTTACATCTCATCCCAAAAATAGCTCCTCCAGCAGCATAGTGTCCCTTAACACCATACCACTGTGGGATTAATTCACTATTGACTTGGAGAAAGAGCACTGACTGACTCACTAAAACCACTACCTGTAGCACCTATGTTTCTCCTAATGAGAGAATTATAAGCAAATTTAAAATTACCTATACAGGGTCCTGCCTGGAACAGAATATCATCTATAGCAATGTCACTTCTTATTGACACTCCACGAACTGCTTCAACAATAATCTGTAAAAACAACCCACATGGTTTTCATAAATATCACATCTAAGAACAAGTACATCTTTTTAAAAATGCAAAACCCTGCTACAGGCTATTTTAAGATATAATGCAACCCCCAGCTATTCTAAGGAAAAATAATATACTCAGTGATTAGCATCTTTTAGTAGATGTCATGCTAATTGGTCAGATAACTGGGGTGCATGTGACACCCAGAAAAAGACAATCAAATCTCAGAATTTGGTATGGAACTGTCTTGTCCTAAGGATGACTGACAAATAATCAGTTAGTTCTCATGATGTAATGCTTCTCTTGTTTTTTCATAGCCTGAGTGTGCTGTTATCTTTATCACAAGTTGTGAGGGCAGAATTCTGTGATAAACCAGCAAGCTCCTCCTCTTATTCCTGTTGCTGAATTTAGCTCTTAATAAAAAAGCAATTTTTCTAATTAATCTCTAGACATTTAAGACAAAATGAACCTATCAGGATATATTTTCTATTAATGGTTAATGCATTTTGGGGCCAACTTTGCTCCAGTTGACTTTTTTTTTTTTTTTTTTTTTTTTTTTTTTTATAATTTTTCCACTGACTTTAATAGGAGCAGACACAGGTGCTTTTTGTACAGATCAGAGTTGAAATCCTGGCCCCACTGAAGTCAATTGCAAAGCTCCCATTGACTTCAATAGAGCCAAGGTTTCACTCCAGAATTATTGAGGCACAGCCACAAGTGGAAACACAGCAAAAGGGGTCTCTGTGGATTGTTACAAATGTTTTTGATGACAAATAAAAATTATTTGATGATTAAGCTGTACGGGTAAGAGGGATTTTTTAAATAAAACAAATATAAGCTCTGATAGCCTTAGGTAGCTAAATTCTTCTAAGTAGCCTATCAACAGAGAATTCTTGTCAGCAGAAGCATGAGGTTTCCCTGATAATAAGCAAGTGTTTCTATTTTGGATAGTTTACATATTGAATTAAGCATTTTGAAGAGATACAAGGTGGACATTTCATTTGGTTGCGTGTGTGCATCTGTTTCTTTCATTTACACATGGGCCAAGATGGAGCAATTCTAGTGGAAGCCAGGAATTTCTGAATAGTTAGAGAGAGTGATAGAATGGTCTCTTTTTCACCCAAGTTACATAATTTTAGAGGTCTCTCTAAGAAGTGTGTTTGTTAAGGAGTATAGAATAACTGAATCTAAAGATTAGTTACCAGGTGAGGTCCTGTAATAGACGACCAATGGTTAGACAGATGAAACTGGCAACTATGGAATGTGCTCTGAAACCCATAGAATGTGCATCTTAACCAACAGATGCATCATGAGAGAGTCCAAATTTCACTGAATTGAGAGTTTATTGATCTATAGTGACATTGAAAGAGATATCTAAAACCTGTTGTGGAGAATAAATACAAGCGAAGATGTACAAAAATATTAAAAAGGGCCTGAAAGATGTTCCTCCCTAAAGATATTTGTGTGCTCATCTATACAATCAAAGTATTTGAGTCAATAATGGTGCGAGTCATTTTTGTTGTAGTTTTTCGTAAATTATCATACAATTTGATTTAGTAATCATTCATAATAAAATATTCCCAGTAACATAACCTTGGGTATTACATCAATCATCTTCCCGCTGTTTCATTTCCTGTTATAACTTGCATCACTGCATTTCTCATGTTCATATCTGGATACTCTGAATTGGGGTTTGGTTCAGAAACATCTCTAAATTTAATGTCAATGGGGCCCAGACTTTCATAATTATGTACACACTTGCATGGCTCACTTGCATATGCAATGTAACTGCATGAACAAGTGATCAGTTAGACTTGCACAATCAATTCATGTAACTACATGGTCAATCATGGTAATTTTGGCTTCAAAAAAGGCATGCAAATATGCCTGCAATGGAAAACTTGCCATTCAGAAAATCTAGATCTATCAAGAATGAACATTTTTAGGGTCCAGTCCCGTGAGGTGCTGAGGGTCCTCAAATTCCACTGAAATTAACCTGGAATTTAGAGCAGACAGCACCTCTCAGGACTTGGCCCCTACTTGGCAGTTACATCCTCAGCTCAAGCTTTGTGCCAAACTCAGAAAGCCACAACCTTGAAGAGACCTCGAGAACTCTATCACAGGTTTGCAATTATGCCAACTCCAGACAAGGTTGTTTTGCAGCTGGGAATATAAAACATTTATGAGCTTGAGATAAAAATAAGAACTAGAAGATATAGCTAAGAAAGGGTGGAAAAATACCCTTTACATTAAAAAATTAAATTAAAAAACTGACATGATCAGTAATACAAACTGAGACATTCACATTTGCAACCCACTTACAACTGTATCTGGTATATTCCCTCCCTCTTATAAAGTGGGAGAAGTTCTCCAGTATTTCACATTGTTCAAATGCAATGCCTATGCAGCACCAGTCAGCCATCCTGAACAAGAAGTATCTCAACACTTTCTCTGTCATGGGCAGAAGAGGACACAAGCTCTGAATAACAACATTCATTTGATTTCCTCCAGCCTCTAAAATCTCCAGGTCCCATTGAAACCCCACCTATGTCAGTTTTTTCTTCTGACTTCAAGTGGAACCCATTCTTTGAGCTAAAACATGAATCCCAGAGAACACTGCAGTTTAATCTTCCATCTGGCTCAGTCTTTTGCTTACCTGATGGTATTTATCACATTCATATTCTATCAGTCCCCTTAGCCAGGTGATGCTCTGTTCACCTCTCCTTCTCCATAAGAGGGTCTCTTCACTATCACCTTCCTTTTTCACATAAACATTTAACAATCCAGTTCCAGCTCCATACATGTGGTAGAAAAACATCAAGCACTGCTTTCCAGAGATCCCTCTTAGTGATCTTGAAGTCAGACGTGCTTTCTGTCCATAGATCATGTTGGATGCTTCTATGTACATATAGTATCCTGAATAAAACATTCAAGACCAAATATTAGTTACATAAAATTATTCTTTCCCTCAATATGTTCAATAATTATAAGTCTGTATGTGAAACCTGTTTGATAAATGTATACTTTTGCTCACAATACAGTTCAGAAGAGAATGACTGGGTTGGTTATATAGCAGGGGTGGCCAAACTGTGGCACGTAAGCTGCACGCGGCTCTTTGACAGTTAAAGAGCGGCTTGTGGAGCCACTTATACCCTCCCATTCTCAGCCTAACATACGGGGGGTGGAGAGCTTGGAACTTCTCCCTGTGGCAGGGTTGGCAGGGGCTATAGTATTCTGCCCAGCAGGAAGGGAGTTTCAGGGGGGGGTCAGTCAGTTTGGCTATCCCTGTTATATCATAAAGCAGAGTATATGAATGATTAATGGAAAATATTTTAAAATTAACATATACTAAAGGGAAAAAATATGTAACACAGAAATAATCTAACATGAATGGTGATAAAGGGATAACATTGGAAATAAAGGCCTGAAGTATGTGAATAATTTTTATGCATCCCTTATGGAAAAGTTGCCTATTTTTAAAATACACACGGTTTTAAATTTTTGCCTGTTCAGTGGAGTTGTACTGGTGGAACTGAGTAGAGATTTTTTACCCCGGTGTATAGTACTTGTGTATAGTAAGGAATGCTGATTTAGCTCAAAGGTTCAACCTCTAATAATTCAAATAAAGCCATGAACTTGACAGAAGTAGAGATTTAATTATGTTAATATATGGGCCAAATTCTGCTTCACATGCAGGGCTCTCTCTGACTGCAACTGTTCTTAATCCAGGGGTATGGCATGAGAGAGGCAGAATTTCACTGATCTGAGAGTTTATTGATCTCCTGGAGTACAATGTACATGCATCAGAGGTCAAAATTTGGCCCTATATTTAGAATTGGTTCTTTTAATAAATCAAAGGGATAAAAATAAGTCTTTGCCACAGAAGACATGAATCGTGTCTGTTTCAGTGAACAAGATGTGAAGATACAAGTCAAGAGAACTGATTAGCCAGAGTGCATGAAGGATTATGCTCTGAAGTCTGAATTGTGGGAAAATTGGTTATTAATTGGCAGAAGACAAATGATTTTTCCTCTGAGGGTCATCACTCAGCTATTTCAAGCTGGAGCATACTGATATCAGAATACTGGGAAGCATCCCAATGTCCCATCTGTTATGCATGGCAACTGTTTTGCATGTTGAGGCGCACACTGCACCAGTAACTGGCAGTTAAAATTTCGCAGCAGCTGTTTCTGTGGTCCCACTACTCCCTTCTTGTCATGTTGGCAAGGAAATGCTGCCCTTCCAACCCAGTAAATAACAGAGTTTACAACACTCTTGGAGGAGACAGGGAATTCTTAAGAATCAGTGATACAGGAGGAAAGTAGAGAATGGCAGGAACAACTGGTAGATGTTCTGACTGTCTTTGTTGATGTTCAGAGTCACATTATCTAAAATCATTCTGAAGAGGTCCTCTGTGGCCGCGATTATTTTGTTGGTGGTGAGTAGCAACAAAAGGGAGAAGGAAAGGAGATGTGCAGGGTGTGGGAGGGTAGAAGAATATCTAAGCTGCAGATCTTCAGACAAAAGCTCACTCCCTGTAATCTATCAGAGGAAATTCCCAGGGCTATAATGCAGAACTGGTTACAGAGATTTTAACTATTTTTATGTTTTAAAAGTTATTTTTGAAGTAAAAATCCAAGCTCAGAACTGGTGCATTACAATAATCTAGTATAACAAAGCAATAAAGTCCTTGATTTCAGTTCTGAGAGACAAATCAAGTTATAAACTAACCGGAATGACTAGATCAGATCTAGATTTCATGATTGCAAAGTTCCCAGTATACTGTGGTGTGCTAAATAAATTAAATAAAGATCATCATTTTGAAAAATATTTTTATCTGACAGCATTAAGACTGACAGCCCAAAATTACTCCCTTTCTCAGCACCTTCAAAAATTGGGACACCATCTTCTTGGCTGGCTCAGTGGTTAGTGGTCTATACAACCAGACAATAGATCAGAGTTTGATTTCTTTTTCAAAGGTCATGAACACTGTGAAAAGAGCACACTCATTTCCTACAGTGGGGAATCTCTCTACAGTGCCTCCTTCAACAAGTAGCTGATTCTTGTACATATTCGAGATCCCATACTTCCCAAGAAAGGGAATAATGGATGACACTGTGTAGAAAATCCTGTGGTGGGGAGAAATAGCAAACAAAGTTGTGCCCCGCATTTCTTTATGATAGTACCACCTGGTTATGAACCAAAACAAAACTGGCAAAACTGATTTGGTGCAGTCCTTTTAGATTACTATATACAGAAAAGGAAACCTGTGCCAGACAGTACAGTTATAGTCTTCACATGTCTATATACATCACTTCACATTTAAAAAATATTCAGTCAAATGGATTTAAAAAACACTTAGAAAAATATGTACCCTGTCTTTCTGGCTGATCTAGTTTATCTAGCTTATGCAAAAGAAGTGGGTGTTAAAGATGGCAAAGACCTACTGGTATTAGGTCATCTAGTTCATAGCCTACCAGTGTGGGATTGTTCCCTATGCTACATTTTCTAGCATTTTTCCCAGTTTTAAATGGACTAAGCAATAAGGATTCCATCATTTTCTTTTGGAGATTGTTTCATATTGTCAAAGACAACATCATTAGGACATTTTTCTTGATATTCAGCCTAAATTTTTCCTTTGGGTAATTTAACCATAACAACCTCATCAGATACGCTCAAATTTATACCTGATTTGGTTGCTTCCATTTTTCATTTCTAATATCATAGCAGGAATTTGATTAAAGCTTTTGGCATTCCTGTGCCAATCTTATTTAACCTGACCAATCTTATTTAATCTTTTTATTACTGGCTTTGGCACAAAAAGTAGTGCTAATAAAGATTGCGGATGACACGAAGTTGGGAGTTATTGCTAATACGGAGAAGGACCGGGATATGATACAAGAAGATCTGGATGACCTTGTAAACTGGAGTAATAGAAATAGGATGAAATTTAATTGTGGAAAGTGCAAGGTCATGCATTTAGGGACTAATAACAAGAATTTTTGCTATAAGCTGGGGACACATCAGTTGGAAGTAACAGAGAAGGAGAAGAACTTGGACGTATTGGTTGATCACAGGATCACTATGAGCTGTCAATGTGATGTCTCCATGAAAAAACCTAATGTGGTCCTAGGATACATCAAGTGAGGTATTTCCAGTAGAGATAGGGAGGTGTTATACAAGGCGCTGGTGAGACCTCATCTGGAATACTGTGTGCAGTTCTGGTCTCAGTTCATCTAAGAAAGATGAATTCAAACTGGAACAGATGTAGAGAAGGGCTACTAGGATGATTCAAGGAATGGAAAACCTGCCTTATGAGAGGAGACTCAAAGAGCTTGGCTTGTTTAGCCTAACCAAAAGAAGGCTGAGGGGAGATATGATTGCTCTTTAGAAATACATCAGAGGGATAAATACCAGAGAGGGAGAGGAATTATTTAAGTTAAGTGCCAATGTGGACACAAGAACTAATGGATATAAACTGGCCATCAGGGAGTTTAGACTTGAAATTAGATGCAGGTTTCTAACCATCAGAGGAATGAAGTTCTGGAACAGCCTCTGGAACAGGGGGGCAGTGGGGGCAAGAAACCTAGCTGGCTTCAAGACTGAGCTTGATAAGTTTATGGAGTGGATGGTATGATGGGACAGCCTAATTTGGCAATTAACTGATTTTTGACAACTAGCAGTAAATATGCCCAATGGTCTGTGATGAGATGTTAGATGGGGTGGGTTCTGAGTTTCTACAGAGAATTCTTTCCCACGTGTCTGGCTGGTGAGTCTTGCGCATATGCTCGGGGTTTAGCTGATCACCATATTTGGGGTTGGGAAGGAATTTTCCCCCAGCAGATTGCCAGAGGCCCTGGGGTTTTTTCACTTTACTCTGCAGCCTGGGGCATGGGTCACTTGCTGGTGAATTCTCTGTACCTTGAAGTCTTTAAACCATGATTTGAGGACTTCAATAATTCAGTCATAAGTTAGGGGTCTATTACAGAAGTGGGTGGGTGAGGTTCTGTGGCCTGCGTTGTGCAGAAAGTCAGACTAGATTATCATAATGGTCCCTTCTGACCTTCAAGTCTATTAGTCTGTGTGTTATAAACGTGCTAAAAATATGTTCACTATAGCTATCAAAATTGTTTTAATTCAACTCAGATACAATTGTGTTTATGCTTTATTAGGTGAATTTCAGCTCTGTGCAAGTGGGCCAACAGAAAGCACCACTTAAGTCCTTTTAAGTCTACGTAATTATTCTGAGAGTTTAAGAAGTTATGAGTTGAATTAAAACCCCATTGAGATTGATAGGTGTGCACTCATCCTTCAATTAATATAACTAAGCATAAGTCCCACCAAAGACAAAAGGTGTGCAAGAACCTGTCCAGAAGTTTTTAGCTGAGGGATGTGTGTGTGCACACGCACATGTGTGTAGAAATCATATAGAAACTGAGGTCAGACAAGAAGAGAGAGAGAGGAAGACAGCCTTTAGGAGCAGCTGAAAGCACCATGGTTGACCCTGGAAGAAATCTGAGAAGAGGGATTGGAATCAGGGGTGTAGGTTAAAACAGTGCTCTTAGTGAGTGAAAGAAGCTGTGTCCTGCTATTTGATTCCTTCTGGTTCAGAAACACAGGGCTTTGTACATTCTTTGTAAACAAAGAAAGCTGCATCAAAGAAATACCTATCACCAATTTTCACTCCCAAGTAGAGCACTTATAGGGCCCCAAACTTCGATGAGTTGCTCAAGTCAAAAAGGGTCCACAGAATACATAGGCCTTAGCCTGCCCTTCCGCACAGTGATGAATTTAATCTATTGTGCTGCCATCAGTAGAAATATTGCTAAAGATTTACATTGGTGTAAGAGAGCCATAATCCATACTATATTATAACAGCCAGGTGACAGCAAGCACATGAAAAATCCTACTAATTATGTTACTCCCTTGGTGAGTTGATATAAGAGGCAATGTGAGGTGGAATTCTCCTCTCCTTTATCAGGACAAGCAAGCTTTAGCTTAGAGACAAGGTGAAATGCTTTATAAATTTGATCTGGTAAAGTTTGCCATGATGTTTTTCATGTTTATGTGAATCTCATATCCTTGAATGTTTTAAAAAGTAAAAGGATATCATGAGTCCACTATCTTTTCTTTGGAGTTACTTTTATATAATTAATGAGCTAGGTAGGGGCAAGAAGTCTAGTGTCTGTACCTTTGTTCTCTTAGGTGAACACCTGAAAGGCATCCTTCAGGCTAAGCAGGGAGACCATATATTGGAAAAAGTTTTATACTGCAAATTTTCTGTGACTCAGTATGCTGGAAAATAGTAATATGCATTTTGTTTAATAAAGCCAATTAGTTATCTGATTATTTTGGGCAGAGAATATGCATTAAGCATTTACATTGGTCTTTTAGCCTCTTGTTTTAATCTTCTGAGATCTAGGATGGGTAGAATCCTTCAGATTTTGGAAGTATAAAAAAAAGAAACAAAAACACTTCAGATGAAACAGAGTTGCCCGCCATGGAGGATGGGCTTGTTGGGGCTGAAATTTCCCCCCTCCCAGGGCAATTGGGGGTCAAGAGATACAGATCAGCCCCCTATATTCCCCAAGGCAAACTATCCACATCATATATTTTTGTTACTCATCTCTGGTCTCCTCTCTCTTCCTTGAAGCAAGGAGTTCATGCAAAAGGGCTCAGTGCCCACCCCTTTTTCTTGCCTCTTTCTCCCCTGTGGAGGCCTCACAGAGCCTACTGCAGATCTATAGCTACTGTAGACCTGGGTCAGAGTGTGAGTTTCGTGTAAAGTATAGACATACTCTGAACTCCCACATAGCTGCTATATCTTCAGAACCTGTGAAACTAGCACTAAGCCCCATATGTGGGGATAAGGGGGCCCCTTGCTTTTACATACAACAGGACCAGAATTTGGCATCCAGGGTCAAATTCTTCCTTTGTCTGCACATATGCATCTATCACTGAAATCAGCATAGCCCTGGCATACACTATTAGTTCTAAATTTGGTGCTGAGCATTTGTAGCTTTCAGTCACACCCTGGATCAGATTGTTAGCTTGTCTAAGTGGCATAGCTCTACAGAAATAATATAAAATAGCTGTTTTGCAAGCAATAGAGGTACGCTGATTTACATCAGCTGAGGTTTTCACCCTCTATGCGTACCCAAAGCCTGCTGCCGAAAGAAGAAAAATAAATTAATAGAAAAAATGAAAAGCAAAAGCTACTTTATTTGCATTTTGAAAACATCATGTTTTGTCTAGCATTTGTGTTTCTGTATGTGAACATTTACTTATAGTAAACATAAAGCATGTATAATACTGACAGATCGCAAAGCCAAGCTCTGTTTAGCCTCAGAGAATTTAGAGCACAGACAGTGGTAATTTGCCCTTCCCCATCAATGTGCCCGAACACTGTTCTGAAGGACTATTGCAAGAGGGGGAGGATCAGTTTCCATGTCCATTCAATAGCTGATCTCTCTGTTATGCACACCAAGCAGCCAAAGGTGGGAACTCTGAGGATATTTGTGATGTGAACATCTTTCCCTCTGATAGCTAACTCATTACACAGTCCAAATAAAGATGAGAAAGAGAATAGGAGGCAGACCCTATCATCTGATTCTTCAGTCCCATGGGTAACTGTCAAAGAAGTTGCATCTGCCTCTATATTATGAGCTCTTATTTTGAGAGATTTATGAACTGAAAAATACTTTGCATCACTCATTTAAAATTAATTTCCTTTCTAATTACAGTCTGCAGTAACATCCCACCCCAGCACAAACAGAGAACAGGCAAGTCAAAAAGGTAGTCCCTCAATGTGCATGCGTATTTTTAATGGAATTTATGCAAGGATATCCAGAGAAATATAGACATCTGGGTTCAAAAGGGAAAGGAAAGACTATGCTCATCACATGATTTTAGAAACCACTTAACTAATCCATGTAAAAAGTGGCAATGATGGCTGCCCTAAAGCAGGCAGTATGTTCAAGAATGAGGAAAGGTGCTATCCAGCCCCATGTAGTCCAGAGTAAAAGAAGCAAATGAGTAAGTAAAGAACTGGCCCAGATTGAAGAGGCTGATACTGCCTTACTCTGCACTAAATTTCAAAGGGTCACTTGCCACCAATATCTCAGATTCTGTAAGTGCACCCATATAATATCCATGTCTCCCACTTTCACTATAATAGGATTTCATTTGACTTTTCTTTAAAGTTTATAATGCAATTAAACTGCAGCAATCATCATCACAATATTTATAAAGGGAAGGGTCTTGTTAGCAAAGGGTACTTGATTTGTAAGGGTAAGATAAATTAGTGAAATTAAAAATAATTTGCTTACCAGTCAGAATTCTCTATGTGTATTTTTCCACTTACTACATTATAGGGTTGGAAGTACCATTTATATTTTCTGTATAGTTCATAAATTCTTTATTTCCTGTGTAATTATTCTGACTAAAATAAAGTTTAACCACTGTTATACTAACACACAACCACAAATTTTGTAGAGAGAAAATAAATAAAACACTACAGTACATTTCCTTTATGGAAAACAGTGAACCTCTTTTTGAGAACAGTTGTAATTACCCAGACACTTGGTGAAGACATTTTCTTTTGGGTAATTTCATCTACCAGTTGAGTACTATAGGCAAGCAAATGATATAGGTTAAAACATCATATTCCCAAACATAGCTTACCTGAAAGATCCTACTAAAAATGTAGCAGACTCCTTGCTTGTTTGTTTTTTCAGGTTTTTGTGATGAATAACTATTTTGGATATGAAGGTAAAATCTTTTTACTTTGCTCTACAATGTCACTTTACTCTGAAAGTTCAATGTGAAGCTTAACTCACCTACCCCAGTAGTGTGGTCTCCTTTTGGTCCAGTATAAGAAGTGGGAGTTTGACCCCTCCTCCTATGCCAACTACTTCGGTTTTTTCTCTCCTGGATAAATACACACTCATCCCTTTCAAAAGTACATTCTCCAGGAAAAGGTGACAACATCTCTGCAGTGAAAGAACACCAAGTTACAACTGAAAATGTATGATTGGACACATTACTTATACAATTGATTTTATCTATCCATTTACTATCTCTCTCTATGCCAATGGTTCTCAACCTGCAGCCATAAAGGTAGTATATATATTGTGTGGATATGGCCCACATAACACATAGAGAGCTACATATGCAGCCCATAATAGTAAATAGCTTGAGAACCACTGCTCTATGCATAGAAATATTTATGATATAAATACACACAGTATATGAGAGATGGCTCCAAACTAGAACACTAGATAAACCCCCCATTTTTATAACTTTGGATCCTACTATGGATCTGAATTTCATAATTTGGACCTTTCTCTAACATATATTAATATTCTTTTAAACAAGCATGATGTTCAGCTGATAGGTCATCCCCTTGCTGTGGTCATGATCCTGCAATGGGATCTGCTAGTGTAGGCCCTTCCACCAATGTAACATCCCAATGGGCTTAATGGCTCTGTGCATGCACAAGGGACTGTCAGGATTCTGCGTTTCCTTTATTTCAGCTGATAATTATCACTTACAGCAACATGCATTCTCTGAACTACTTTAGCTGCTTGGAATATCATTACAGGATGCAGAAGAAATAGACAACCCAGAATTCAGATCCCGGCACGTACATAAAAGAGGAAATACCTTTCAGCTTTTCTGTTTTAATTTTTTGTTCATGAATAATCTAACTTGCTCTTTTACCCTAGACTCTCCCTTTATTCCTCACCCACTCTGGCCTGTTGGGATACTGCACACCTTTTTGCTTGCATCAGCCATGAGTCCCCACCATGTGAGGTAAGTAATCCATATAGGCATACCAGTTTCTGTAGGTAAGGAATATGGTAGAAATTCTGTCTTAACTATAGCATAGGAAATGTGTATTTTAGTCATATATAGATTGACTTTTATGGCTCCTTCTCCAAGTCATTTCCCCACCTTTTATTCAGCCTGCAGTGGTGAGAAATGAAAGTATTGCATACCCACTCCTAGTCTGAAGTCCCATCAATCCCTATCAAAATAGCTCAGGATTAAAATAAACCCATCATAAATACCAGTACAAAGGTTGATTCTGATTTTTATTGTAAAGCAGACTTTTAGGACCAAATTTAGTTCTGGAATAAGCACATACTGCTGCTACTGGAGTCAATGGAGTTAATCAGAATTTACTCTGGTGCCAAAATTTAGCCCTCACAGGACATCAGTGAAAAAAGCATTACTGCAGTACTTGACTGACCCCCATCAGCACCAATATTACAGCTATCTAAGGAATGAGATCTTAATCTGATTTTATTAGGAAAATGAACACATAAGAAGGCTTTTTATAGCACGGAGTGAGATTGGACAGTGAGTGGAGCAGGACAAAAATGTATTAGAGATTTCTAATGCACATTGTCTTACCAGCAGTTTGGCAGCTTCCCAGGCTCACTGATATATCATCAAGTGCCACGAGCCCACAGTCCCAAAAGCTTTTGCACCAGCTCACAAACACCACCTGCAATTTATGAAGAACATAGGTCTCAGCTATTTTCAGTGAAACCCAGCATTGTAAACTGTCCTGAAATTTTAGACTTGTCTTGGTGCATTAATCAATTTTAATTTTTGAAGTGTTTAAGGGATTGATTTAAAAAATTTTCCCAATAATTTGTCACATCAGTATGATCAAAACATTAAAATTCAGTGATTTTTAGACATAAAATAATCTCTGTCAGTACCAAAAGAATAACCTTTCTCCATTTAATTTTTTAAAGCAAATTATCTTTTTCTAAAAACAGATGTCACTAATTTAAATATACTTACCATTTTATTAGGGCACACATCTTTATTAGTATAGGGAAAAGAAAATCACTAAATTTAAATCTCACTTCATTAGATTTCCTATGCAAAAAGACAGCACAATTTTGATTGTTTTCTATTAAACTAAGAAATTTTTCACCCCAAGAATGATTAGAATTGAATCAGAATGTGGACAAACAGGCATATTACAGGTTTGACAAGATACATGTTATTCTACAATTTCTGAAAATTAGAAAATGGCTCTTTCATATTACGGGGACAGTCCCCATTCGTTAGGTCTAAATCTCTTGTTTTTGACTCAAGTAGTTTCATGAATATGTTTATGGGGTGTAACTAATCAAGGTAGAAAAAAGCTATAAGACTTTGTGCTAAGCACCACCTAGACTTTAAAAAGTGATCAGGAAACTGCAAAAATATACATTAAATGTGGAATACCAGCCCAGTAAAGGAGCTTCCTATAGCAGATATGCTGTCAGAAGCACCCATAAAGGGTGAAATCAAGGAGCTGCAAGGCAGAGAGAGTGAATTAAATACAACTCAGTACTACTAGTTTTCAATACAAAATCTGACCGTCTCAAAGAGAAACACAAAACATCCCAACCTTACAACAGAAAGTAATTCCAGGGGGATGGTCAACAGAAAAGGCCCAGGTATGTTGAAAAAATACAGACATATTGGGCTTAGAGAGATGAAATTGCTCCATAAAATGTGATTTTTTACAAACTACATCATATTAGCATGCAGCATGAGGTTGAAAATGCTAAGCATAGTCCATAGTGCCCATCTGAGTACTGAGAAATGTAAAAAACAGAGTCCAAGATGTCCTATTCTGGCCAGGCATGAATTCTGCTATGAAAAATATGGTGTTAAAGTATATAAAATCTGCAATCAATCCAGCAACCAGAATGCAAAAGAACCACTGAAGCCATGTGAAATTCCTGATTACCCTTGGGTCGAGGCTGGTGCAGATCTATTTGAATTAATAAAAAAAAAATACAAGGTTTATTGGCTGTACATATTGCTGCGAAGCAGTAGATGGGCAAATAATACAAATTGTGTGTCTGACCTTAACAAATGTAATTTGCTGCCATCATTTTTGGGAAGCTTTTCAAAGCTATTCCATTGTGATGAGGCATGATTTAGTGGCTGCAGCCAGGTACGTTTCTCATGGATAACTCAGATTCCAATACAGGCTGCACATTTGAGGTTTCCTGTTAACTTACTGTTTTTGGCTTATGTTGAAAAGTCGTTATTGTAAAAAAACATGTACACACTTTAATCACTTTTCACTGTCTTTCACAGGACCTGTCATGCCTGCTAATATAGTTGTTAAATCACAAGTTGCTTAACTATGTAACATTTATTAAAACCTGCAAATGCATTATAAATGGACAGATAACCACACTTAAATCTTTAAAGTTGCTTGGCACTGAGCAATTTTTACTGTTCAAAAGCATTTTATGTCCAACATCTGTAATTCTAGCACTATGAATTGTTTATTTCGTGAATTATGTTGCAAACATATAGCTGAGGAGCATCACAAGTGTTCATAATGGCTTAACATATAGTGATTCGAGTTGGGTTTCAGTCTTCTTCTAATCATGCTTTTTGAAACCTGGAGATATAAAGTTTTTATCCTAATATGATTAAACGAATTGTATGACAATTCTCTGGAAATCAGCTCAATCTATTCAGTAAAAATTCAGTGCCTTGGAATAACTGACACATTGCCATATAATCACTATGGCATATGTTACATCAATCATTTGACTTGGTTTATTATTGGTTAAGGTGAGTGCTTATAACAAAATCAAAAGTTCAGTGGGGATGACTTGGCTACAGAGATGGCATTTTCATAAAACCCCAAGCTCCAACTTCAAGGAAGTTGCCCGTGAATGGATGTAGTCAAGATTTTACAGTTCTCAATAATGAAACATTTCAGCACTCTGGGTCGAAAGTAGTTTCATTAATATGCTTATGGGTTGTAAGTAATCAAGGTAGAAAGAAGCCATAAGACTTTGTGCAAAGCACCACCTAGACTTTAGAAAGTGACCAGGAAACTGCAAAAATAAACATTAAATGTGGAATGCCAGCCCAGTAAAGGAGCGTCCTATTGCAGATATGCTTTCAGATATGCCCCCAATGAAATTTTTCCATTGACTTTAATGGGAGCAGGATCAAACTTTTTGTTCTTAAACTGCAATAATCAGCACCATATAAGATTTCATATTTTCAAAGAATCCAATGTTCGAAGGGACCATTAGATCACCTAGTCTGACTTCCTGTATATCACAGGTCATTAAATATTATCCAGATACCCCTTATGAAGCCCAAAAATCTTTAGTTAGACCAAAGCACTTCAGTCCTCAGGAGACTAAACAATATGCCACAGGTGGAGAACAGCAGTGACTAAGGTGTCACCATTGTAATGGCAGGGAATTGATTAGCTCAGATATGCCCAGAGAATGCTAGCAGGTGAACCATGCCCCATGTTGCAGAGGAAGGCGAAAAACCTCCAAGATCCCAGCCATTCTGGCCTTGGAAAAATTCCTTCCTGGCCTCAAATCTGATGATGAGTAAGACGCTGAGCATGTGAGCAAGACAAATCAGCCAGTCATCTAAGAAGAGAATTCTCTATACCACCTCACAACACTGTACAACCTTGTCTGATGATCTATCTCCAGCTGTGGCCAAGCTCTGATACTTCAGAGGAAGGCAAAGCCCACCTCCATTCCTTCTTTTGAATACTATCTTGTCAATTGTGCATTGAGGGAAAACATTCCTTCCTGACCCCTGCAGTCAACTGGCTAGCTCCCTGAAGCATGAGATTTGATTATAATCACTGTCTTAATACAGAGTTACAAGTGTGAGAATATTGAGGGCAATCAAAGCAATCCTGTTCTCCCCATGACCCATAAAAAAAGCGGATGAAAAGAGGGACTCAAATTCAGACTCTCAGAGCCAGAAGGGACCATCCAGCTCCCCCTTCCTATCCTCCATCTCTAACCCCTCCACTTCTCGATATACATAAGGCTGTACAATTTCTCCCAGAAGATGGATTAACTGTCTCTTTTAAAAACAAGATTACACATTTTTTTACGACTCCAAGCGATGTTGAGTCCATCACCTTCCCTGGTAAACTGTTCCAAAGTTTAATTCCCCTACAAAAGATGCTACAAAATTACATCTTATTTCAAGGCTGTGTTATGCTTTCGTCATCAAGATTGAAAATCCCACCCCACTCCCATGCTCAAATCTCTTTTCTGTGTGTAACTTCCTATTCCCAGCAATCAAGTCACCATTCAACCTTTTTTCTTGATAAACTGGATAAGCTGAGCTTCTTAAACCCCACTTCATCAGGCTTGTTTTCCAGACTCTGGCTCACTTTTTTAGCCGTCCTTTGAACTGACTAGTATTTCCACATGCCTCTTGAAACTGCAGACAAAATGACTGGATACAGTATTCTAGCAGTGGTCTTACCAATGCTGTACAGAGAGACAAAATCACTTCCCTTAATATTCCCTTTTTACATCTACGGATCACATTCACCCTTCTTGCCACAGCATTGCACTGAAAGCTCATATTATTTTTATGGTACTTCTCTGAATTACTATTTTCCAAGTCAGTCTCATGTCCTACAGGTATAGCCTGCATTCTTGGTTCCCAGAAGTATTACCTTGCATTTGGCTCTATTAAAAAGACATTTTTGTTGGATTGTGACCATTTAACCATGCAATTTGGATTATCCTGTAAGAGTAACCATCTGCCTCATCATTTACTACCCCACCTATCTTTGTGTTGTCTGAAAACATTACCAGCAAAGATTTTCTATTATCATCTGGATCATTAATAAAAATATTAAATAGAATTAGACCAAGAACTGATCCTCAGGGGACCCACTAGAAACAGCTTATTGATATCTCTCAGTAACAATGACATTTTAATATCTGTTTTTAATGTAACATGTGCCCTTTTAAGTCCATATAATACAAGTTTTTAATTAAAATGTCATGTGGTACTAAATCAAATCCCTTAGAGAAATCCAATTATACTGTATCAAAACAGACAAGTTTATCAAGCAGACCTGTAATTCTATCAAAAAGAGACAACAGGTTTGGTTTGGCAAGATCTACCTTCCATGAAACCATGCTGACTGGCAATTATGTTTTTAGATATGCAATTACACATTGGACTTCACAGACAGCAGAATGATGTGGTGCTTCTACAATAAGTATTGGCCAGACAAGGATTTAACTGAGTAAGTACTCTTCCCCCAAAAGATCCATTTATTTTAATTCAATCTTTAGCTTTACTAAGCAACAAAGACTGTCAAATGTGCAAGTTTGCCCTAGTGTCAGTATATGTACCTTTAACCTTGCTAAATTCTACACTTGTTTTTTGAGGTAGTGACATGCTATTGCCATGAGGTTTAATGTTTCCATGGTTACTTTGCTGGCTTATGCACAGGAAAAGTGGATTTTCTAACACAGAAGTGGCATAATGCAGTGTGTGAAGTTGTCCAGTGTTCTCTTGATTAATTCTGTGTTTCTAAAACTTTCCTTTAGTTACATTCCTGGTGCCACTGTGAGGAATGAGATAAAGACATTTTTCTTTACTAGATCAAATGCACCTACCCCTTATTTGTTCCAAGTATCTTTAATTATAATTTTGGCCCATTTAAGCATGCTACGCGTTCACCTGTTAGTTTGGATGGTATCAGTATGTTTTTCAGTCTTTCACTTATTTTCATTTCATGTTTGGTCTCTGAATTTGTCCTTCATACTGCACCTAGATGATGGCTGATTGTGGTCACATTTTATATTAATTTTGACTTAATTTCTTTTCCCAGGATAATTCTTCCATAAGAAATCCCCAGTGAATTATTGCATGCCTTAGAGGAGAGAGTGAGAAGGCAGAGGATCTGAATGTTCAGCTCATTCTTTCTTCATTTAACATGACAGATGAACAATATATTATTCTTCCAGGCTAGAATGATTAAAGAAATATCTTGGATTTGTGTGATATCATGGAAGTTAAATTAGGAAACATTACTGGATGCAGTAAGTTGTTGCCAGTATTATTGAAACTAAAATGTGCTTTCCTCCTTTACCTCTCTTTTTCGTAGTTAGTAATGGGATATGACTAGGACATTAGTCAAGCATCTGTTTCTAAATCTTTGCATCAGTTTCTCAAAGCATGTTTGCTTTATGTTCCAGTGCTTAGTAAATTTCCTTGGTCTACAGCATCAACAAAGATCAGTGATCAAGTCATGTGATTTATTGGCCTTGTACAGGGTGCTGGAACAATTTTAATAGGTGAAGTGAGCCATTGAACCAAACTGTAAACCCTGTATATAATGGAAATCACTTCAAGCCGGTGCGTCAGAACGCCACACACTCCTAGTTCCAGCACCTAGGGCTGTGTATCATTAATTTGTACAGAAGAATGCAACATTTCTATTAAATGGAAAACACAAGCATGCAAGTAATTTGGAATGGCGATTCAAAACTCACCTCTGCCATGATACAAAGTTGAGTTTTTGGCTCAAAGGTTATATTGAGTTAGGTAGAATGATTCTCCATTCTCTTTTTCTGTACCTGTACCAGGAGGATTGAGGTTGAAATTTGGGTATAGACAGTTTACATGCTCCTAAAGAGGGAGTGGAAATGGTAGGACCTGCTTTGAGTCTTTGCCAAGCAGGAAAAAGGCAGTAACTCAGATCTTTCCGAGAGAAAACACCTGACATAGAAGCCTGCAAAAGAAGCCTTAAGAGGATCAAGGCAAAGGACCATTTGGGAGCCCTGCATGAAAAGTGCCAAAACTGAGAAAAAGGAAAAAGATCCAACTGGATCCTGATGTAGCCAAGGGAACTGGGTTTTTTCTTTTGCACTGTTTGTTTACCCCAGAAGGGAGAGCTTTGGCTCAGGCAAAGAGCTAGACCACCCAATCAGTCAAGAAACTGAGGCACTGTCCTACTCTTATGATGGGAAGGTAAACTGTGCACCTGCAAGCAGGTTATGTTGTCTGAGACTGTCATGCAGTTTATTCCTAGATTTAACCTACAGTATTGCTGACTGTTTCATCTGAGCCTAATGAAAACAGATTAATGTTGTAAAATGCTATTATACTATAAACACTACTATACACTTCTGTGAATTTGAAAAGTCAGTGAAAACAACTTTCAGGTAATGTTTTCAATGATGTGGTAGATGAACACTCCCTCTCAAGCTCCCATGAGGAGCCTGGGTTGTTAGGACTCAGTGGTAGGTTCAGTCTTCTGAGAGCTCTCTAAAGCTGTGGGTTTTTGCTAGGGGAACCATGTTGGTTAGAAATGCACAAGGTGCACGTCTCACACATGCTGATGGCCCAGGGTAGCCGGGGAAAAGATGCACACACTCTACCACTACCCAGAAATAAGCTTCCCTAGTGCTGTCACCTGAGCTGATGACTTCGTCATTGACCACTCTTTAGATTTTGGAAAACATGCTGCTGCACAATGTTCTCTGTGAAAACCATGGTGTGTGAATGGCTGTTAAATGCAAATCCATGAAAGAAATCTGAACCAATGATTTCAAGCATTATCAGGGATTTTAAAAAAAATATTGTAAACATCAAGACTATGAGCAAGGAAAAGAAGAAGTTTTTGCCCTTGGACAGAAGAGTATTGTCAGATATCTCTGGCCACGTCATTAACATGATTATATCAAAAACTGTGTTAGACACACAAAGAAAACAATATTAAGTGCAGAGAACAAAATTGAGCAAGCAAATAAAAGTCAACTAAGTAGTGCAGAACAACTAGGTAGGCACAATGGAGATTTGATATTCAATTAAACACAGCTCCTCATCTAGCTACTGTGATGAGCGTAGGAGGATTTATATTTCCTACGTTTTGAAATGATCATTTTCTTTAACAGTTTTTCTAATGTATTGTTTTCAAACGTGTATATCAAATGTCACAGACATAGGCATCAAATACCGATCACCATATTTTGAGAAATCTTATGTCGTTTGAAATTTTAACCATGAATTCTGAGAATGGGATTTTCAATGGCTGACATTTTAGTGCCATTTCTTTATGTTTTGGGTGAGGTTAGTTTTCTTTTCCACTGGAAGCTGCACACCCTCCAGTTCTGATGATATAGATTCTTCTTATTGAAGAAACACCTTGAAGGGGAAAACTGAGGTAAGGGGACTGATTGCAGGGCTGCCCTGAGGGGGTACCCTGGAGATGACAGGCCTGTTGAAATTCAGCAATAGGGACATTCTGTAATGGAGATTAGAACAATCACTAAATTCATTTCCCTCACAATGATGTGAGGAACTTGCTTTCTTGATTTTGCTTTCCCATAACTACAATTAATGACAACTATGAAGAAGAAGAAAGAAAGAAAGAAAGAAAGAAAGAAAGAAAGAAAGACGAAAATGAAAAAAAAAAAAAAAAAAGGCCTCTGCTATGCTGGGGAGAGCTGGGAGAAAATTAGGTCACTTTTGTGAGTTTGGTTTTAAATCCATGGAACATGCTCAGATACTATAGTGATGAGTACTATGATAAAGCGCTGCATGAATGGCTAGATAATATTAAATGTCAGCTTTTGAAAGCTGCTCAGAAGTTTGGAATGTTCCATCAGTCCTAGCAGCACTGCTTTAACTGAGCAGAATTGAGGCGAGTAGGTTAACTTGGGTTCAAAAGCTTCAGTTTAATCTAGAGAGCTAGAGTTTATTCTATGGTTGAACAAAGAAGAATTTTTCCATGGTTACACACAAAAATGTAAATTCAAGCTGTGTTGTGCATGTAAGCGTGTTTAGACCACCCCTGGTTTAAATGGATTTCCCCCCTACACACTACACCCCATGTAGTCTGAATCTACTTCTTCACACATTAACACTAAGATAACAACAGATTTGGAGTCAATTTCACTAAAATTAAATGTGTTCCAAAGAATCCAAACAATTCAATTTCATTTTTCATGCTACCATAAACAAAACCTTAATAGATGATGGGTCTGAGCTATGCCCATAAATGCCAGGATTTTTTCTCTCACCTCTTCACTCTCACACTTGTTCATAAGCACTGCAGAATTCAAAAATGGTACTTTTAGTGTATAGAACCATATGTGCTTACAATACCTAGAAGACAGCATGAGCGAAGGACAGAGTACGAAAGGGTAACATTGAATGTCCTGCCTTTTCTGAGGTTAAGTCCATCTGTTAACATTATTCAATATATGTTTGGTGTTCTATCTACAGTATGTATATTATAATTTATGACTTGCTTGGTTGATTCATAGCCATCTAACATTTTGACATGGTACTTTCAAATTGCCACATTAATGCCTTCTGGACGGCTACAAGTTTCCTGCTCACAGAATTCAAGCCAGTAAACTGCTCCAGACTCCAGTTTGCTAATCCAAAAAGAGCCTATAAAAATTATACAAACCAGGATCGTCAGAAGTAGAGAGCCTTTTAGTAGTCAGACACAAACATGCTAGCTTCAGCCATACATCGCTTTGTTCCCAACATTCATCAGAAAATCTCAAAATGTATCTTAAAGCTTTTTGGGAATAACATTTGAACCACACATCATTCCTTATAGTGAGGAGAAAGATGAAGGAAATATACAATCAGATGTTTTGGAACTGTCATTTTCTGGCAATGGGAGTTTTATAACTTTCAAAACTCTCTGGCCAAAGGAAGGAACAGCAAAAAGATCGGAGTCTGACTTTATTTGCCATTAAGGGGCAGCCAAGAGATTACATCACCAGAGACTGTTTGCTGTTTCCACAGACACTTACTCAGCCAACCTACCAAGTAACAACTGTCAACCAAAAGCTTGGTCAACCAAATTACCGTGCACATTTAAGAATTCTTTGCTTTTAAGTTTAGTCCTGTTCCATCTCAAAATGGAGGCATCAACTATAGTTGATATATTTTATTAATAAAGTATGCAGAACTAATCACACTGCCTATTATTAAGTTTGCCCAGCATCTCCCATGATAAGACCCTGTTTCCAGTTGCTTATAACTTTGCCAAACTTTAACCATTTGGGCTGAAGTTTTCCCTGCCTGGTTTGGTTTTGGTGGTTGTTTTATATTTTATTTTTTTGTGGGAAAGGGAAGACTGGCTGGGCAAGGAGATTGGGAATAGGAGAGGGGGAAAGACTGGGACAGGGAGTCTGGAGGAGTGAGCATAGGACTTGTTGGGAAAGGAGTCTGGAACTAGAATGAGAAGCCTGAGTGGAGGCTGGGACAAGACCCATGGATGAGGAATAGACAAGACTGAGCTATGGACAGGCTGGAGGGGATGAGGCAGAATGGATCACAGACTTGGGGGGAATGGGCTGAAAAAGAGTCTGTGCCCTCCAGAGCACACTTTCCTCCAGAGCCTGGAATGGAACCCAGGATTCCTACATCTCTCCATTTATCTGCTGTCAGAAAATATCTGAAAATCTACTGGCAAAATATGTGTCTAATCCTTTTCTAGAGCTGGTCCACACAGAGGATAACAACATATAGTTGTCAGTTATTCTGTTAGTTCAAGTGGAAGAGGTCTGTGTGGTGGTTCTAAAGCTTCCAAACCTGCTGATTACCCATGTGGGTGTCCATATGATGTCACATGATGGAGTTAGTTTCTTCAGTTTGCTTTTTAAAAAAACGTAGGAAATTACACACAAAAATTGTGTTAAAAACTATTAAAAAGGTTGCAAAGCCTACCAATCAAAAGTTAGGAAATTCCAGAATAATGGTTGTCTATGCCACCTTAATTCAGCCTTCTTGTCTGCATTATGATACGGTCTTTAATTATGTGATGATATACTATTTTTTCCACAGAACCCCTGCATCATTTAGTGCACAGAGTAGAGTTGGACAAACAAGAATTCAGTAGTGAAGGAAATTAATGTCTGTGGGGCCCCTGCTTGGTTTGTTGCAGAAACTGGAAAGTGTGTGGTGAATGAAGCAGTAGATTGTAGGAAAAGAAAGGATGGTTTCCTGGTTAAGGCAGTTGAATGCTGCCCTGGAGCAGTAATTCTCAACTTTTCCAGATTACTGTACCCCTTTCAGGAGTCTGATTGGTCTTGTGTATCCCAAGTTTGACCTCATTTAAAAACTACTTGCTTACAAAATCAGACAAAAAACAGGCGTGTGACTGCACATGATTACTGAAAAATTGCTTACTTTCTCACTTTTACCATATAATGATAAAATAAATCATTTGGAATACAAACATTGTACTTACATTTCAGTGTACAGTATACAGAGCAGTATAAACAAGTTTTGTCTCTATGAAGTTATATTTTGTACTGACTTTGTAAAACTAGGCAAATATCTAGATGAGTGGATGTTCCCCGGGAAGACCTCTGCATACCCCCAGTGGTACGCATACCCTTAGTTGAGAACCACTGCCCCAGAGAACTGGATTCTATTCCTGCCTCTAAAACAGAGATCCTGGGTGATGTCCAGGAATCACTTCAACCAGACTTTTCACAGGTGGTCACTAATTGGTGCCTGACTTGCAGCAGTGCCAAGCACTCCCAACTGCAACTAAAGTCAATTGGGGCTGTGCTTTGGACACAAAGTACTATGTAATATGAAGTTCTCTGAAAATCATGTCCTAGGTATCTCACAATGGGAAAATTTAATGAATACATTTGACCTTAATCACTCTGTGCCTTAGTTTACCATCTATGAAATGGTCATAATAACATCCTCTGATCTCCTAAGGGTGTTATGAAAATGAAGTCATTAATGATTGTGAAATGCTCAGATACTACAGTAATGAGTGCCACTGTAAAGCCCATGAGGAAATTAATAATTCTGTCTTCATGGCAGGGTTTGAATAGTTTCCAGAAAATGCAGCCTGCAACCACCCACTGAACAAAAAAATATTGAATAGCTGCTCATTAAATGAACACCATCCATCGTGTGTACTGAATGAGGCAGGATCCTAAAAAAATGTGATTGTGTAATTAAAGATTCTCATAATGTGTATGCACAAGATCGCCAAATTAAGCTTGCACAGGCAACCTTAACTTTGGCATTTCCTAACTTCTGAGTACTTGACTTTGCAACCTTAAAGTTCTTTTAATGTAGTTTTTTGTGTATAATAGATATTTATACACACATGTACCACATATATGCCTCTGTTAAGGCATTAAAGATATTGTCTTCAATATGCTATGTGTAATCAAGAATTTGTAAAATTATTTTATGCAAACGATATATGGCCATAGAAAAAGTTGTAAAGCAGTGGATTCATTATACAATTAAGACATTCTGTTTGTGTTTACTTATGCAGCAATGGCAATTACTGCATCATTAAGATTGCAACTTAGTTTCCACTATAAGCCCAATTTTGCCTTCCAATCTACCAAAAAGTCGTATCAGCCTATACATGAATAGGCTGCATATACGCTGAGGTCGGATTTTTTCACAATTTTAAGTAAATTGGATAAGGGGTTCCTAAATTATGACACCTGAAAGTAGGTATTCTCCACACCTCAAAAAAATCCTTTTTTTTTTTTTTGGATACTTTGTGAGTGTGTGGGAGGAGATGGAGGGGAGGAACCCATAGAAAAGAGAGAGATATAAATCTTAAGTTTACGGGACTAACCTTGCTGAGACCTACTGCACAGCATTACAAAGTTTAGCTGATTACAGTCTAATGTCAGAAGTCATTAACTTCTGAATATTTAATACCACTATGGAACACATCTGCTCTAATGAGTTGAATATATTACATCAAAGAACTGCTGGAGACTCAAGGTTTTGTTTACAAAAGTAAGCCTCTAGTGCTTTCCCTTGCGGAGATGTGTCCCTATGTAAATCTATCAATGGGAAAAGGAATACTTTCCCACCCAAAAATCTCCAAGGAGTTTGACTGAGTGAGACTCCTAAGACTTGCCAGGAGACTCCTACTGTTCATTGGGTTTCTCCCTTTCTGCAGGTTTCAGGAGGTCCAAAGGAAAAGAGAGGAGATCAAGGGAATATTCCTTTTCCCAGATCCTACTTTTAACTAGTCTACCTCTAGACAGCCCAGAAATTATTCACACACAAACTGTATTTTGATTATTTGCTCATCAAGTTTTTAAAATGTTTTTAAATACATTACTTACTAATCAACTTTCCAAACTATTTTTAAAAAATCTAAAGTTTCTAAAGATTTTCCATATATATCAGATATTATAAGAAATCAAACTGGGAATATATTTCTTCCATTGTCCTAGGAAGATTTTTACTGGAGCCATTTTTCCATCATGCATTTGCTAGATCCTTAGTGGAATTTTTGTATTTTTTTCCATATTAATTTGACACTGCATATTAGATTATTTTATATATATATATAAAAAGAATCTCATCACTATTTATTGTGACCTTGCAATTATAGTGGGCCCCTGACAGAGTCTGCTACTGTAGTTAAAGTTAAGACTTTCAAGGCAGGGTACATTTTTGTTGGGGTTTCACACATGCACAGTAGTAATGTTTAGCTGTCATCTGAAGCTATGGTACTAACCACAGCACTAAAGAATCAAAACTGCAGTCTTTTAATCCCACAAGTAGTCTCATCGGAGTGGTTAATGGGACTGTTTGTAGAGGAAGAAACTACTCAGGTAAAGATTTGCTGGATCAGACCCTTTGTAAGTATCATAGCTAAACACATATGTAGGAAGTTTCACCATACACAGATTTCAGTGCAAAAGATTCCTTTATGCTTTTGTAGAGCTTGTGATCTCTTCAGGAGGGAAGCCATTCTCCTGTGGATCAGATAACATGGATAGTGCATTGCAGGACTCAACTTTCAAGGTAGCAAAGACAAATGATTGTAGCAAGATCTACATCTGAAAGACACGGACACACTCCTAATCAGCTAGTGCAGATGAAAAAACACCATGCTGGCCTCACCTGCCACAAGAAGACCCTTGCATGGCAAATTTGCATAAAAAATGGCAGCTCCCTCCCTCAATAAGGAGCACTAATATAACCCCCACCCAATCTTATGGTTTCTTCCCTTGTCATCTCATCTCAGCATAGATTTAAATGACCCTTAATTTAGGTCCTGGCTACATACATACCATTTCATCACACTAGCCAGGTCAGACAAATGAGACAAAGCTGGATGTCATCAACATATTGAAGGAACTACAACTCATGTCTCCTCACAGACATTTTACAGCCTGGTGTATGTCTTGAACAAGAATAGTAGCAAACCACATCCTCTCAATACTTAGCACTTATGCCCTGAAGGCTCTCTTATGCAGTTACACAAAGCTACACCCCCCATCCCCTAGTATCACGCCTAAAGAAAGGAGCAGAGCCAATCACAGAAAGAAGTGGAGCCAATCACGAGTAATTCTATCAGCTCCTTGTGAGGAGAATGGACATGTTAGCACACTGACAGATCTACTCGTGTCAATCAGCAAGTACTGTTCTCATCCACTGCATGGGGAGTGGTATCCTAAACCAATATCATTACTATGGTTTCTGTACTGTTCCCAAGTCTGAAATTATATTGGCTGGAATCAAGGAAATCTGAGGCATCCAAATATCAGCAAAGTTAGCCCATGAAATCCTGCATTTGGGCACTCAAACTGACATTTAGTAGGTGCATAAAACAGATATCTGTATGCCTTTGTGCCTATCTGGGATTGGAGCCTACATTTGAAACTGGTCATATAGTCATTGTGTGGGTGTTAAGGGGACCAGATAGCAACTGTGAAAAATTGGGACGGGGTGGAGGGTAACAGGCGCCTACATAAGAAAAAGGCCCAAATATCAGGACTAACCCTATAAAATCGGCGTGTGTGTGTGTACATAACCCTCATCCCCCACACACATGTATTCAGGGCTATACGGACTTTGTTTTCCCAAAAGAATGGCAATACCATGTGGCAGATATGTGGAAGACAGAATACAGGACCATCTTACTTGAACAGGGTTCAAACAGCAGCATCTCCTCTTAAGTTTCCAAGTCTGTACCAGAACCTCTTAAACTTTTAAGAAGCCCTGTAAAAGTATTAATATAGGATAGGATCTATGACTGTCTATCTGTCTCTTTCTGCTACTATTATACCGTTCCTGAAGTTCAATTCCTTTCCATTACTGGTCAGTTGTAGAAGCATCATGAAGGCTTAACACTCTTTTTTTGCTATCAAACTCAAAATCTAAAGTAGAGAGTTGTCCATCTTTTTCATACAGTGATCCAACATTCAACTGGTCCTTCTGAAGTGTGTCCCAAAATCCTTTGCAGCTTTTGTAGTGGTGCTCCAAGCGTATGTCTACACTATAGCTGGGATGTGTGATTCACAGCTTGAGCAGATATACTCATGCAAGCTCTGCTTGATCTAGCTCTCTAAATATAGCAATGTGGCCGTGGGGGAATGGACAATGGCTTGTGCTAGCCACCTGACCCCGTGTACATACTTGGGCAGCTACCCTGAACTGTCACCATGGCCACATTGCTGTTGTTAACATGCTAGTTTGAGTAGAGCTAGTGTGTGTATGCCTACTAGTGCTGGAAATCACACCTCCCAGATGCTGTGTAGATGAACCTCAAGAAAGGAACTGTGATAACTGATGCAATGACTTCTAGGTGGATTTTGGCATCTGTGGAGAATCTAAGCAGAATCAACTTTGGGGGAAAGAGACAGGAAGCAGAAGGAGCCTTGGTGTGGATGGTTCTGAGTAAAACTTCGTTAATTTACCTGTTTTTGGTACAAACTCAGACCAGATGCCACAAAAACTTCTCCTATGTCTGTGAACTTGAACTGACTTCTGGGTTCAGGTTGAAACTTGGTAGTTTTGACTAAGCAACTAAGACAAATTCAGCAGTTTGGGCAGAAATTTCTGCTTTTGATGTTTTTGATTTGTTAAAACTTGACACTGCAAATCACCTGTGAAGCAAAACTAAAATCATATGTATGTACACAGAGCCCATGAGAATTAAATCCACCAAAATGCACACAGAGATAGTTGACTAAGATTCACTGGAATAAAGTGAACAGCAGGATTACTCAGATTGCAAACTCCTTGGGTCATGTACTATCTCTTCATTATCCATATGTAATGTGCCTAACACAATCCTTGATTGATGGCCTCTAGGCATGACCTCAATACAAACAAATAATAGTAGACTAAACCTGCTAACAAGTCCCCTAAGATTCTGATCATCCGCTGCAAGCTGATCACCCTCAACTCCCTCTTTGACTTCAGTGGCAGTTGAAGACTCTCAGCACCTTGCAGTGTTGGGCCAAAGATGATTATCATCATTTTACCATGATCCCCCTAGAAGGGAAATGAATGAAAAATCTCCATCTACAACTTTGAGAAAACAAACATACAAGTAGTGCTGGTTGCTACCTTGCAAGGCATAGGCTTTTTGAAGGTGATTTCAGCTTGAGTCCAGACTCCCTTTGGAGATTCCAAGACAGACCAGATTTTCTCTTGAACCACATGATTCTCCTCAAAGATATAAACAGCCAGGGTGTCGCTCATTTTGAAAAATCCATATATGGCATAATAAAACCGCAGACAATACTGCAAGTTTCCTGGCAGCGAGGGGCCATACAAACGTCCAATGTACCCAGGCTGTGATGTAAACTTTGTGTTTGCCAGCAAGTAATAACCTGCAAAACAGTGCAATTATTAAGTATTTCTGATAAACAATTCACAAAACCTATTCACAGGTAAAAGAAGCATTAGTCATTTCAGCAGACTTTGGTGCTAATGAGGGTGTCCACAAGCAGGTCAATAAAATATATAAAAATTATATAAAATCTCTGTTTGTACAGCTCAAATCAAAATCCTAAATAAGCTCTCTGCTGCTACAAATTTAAGACTGCACATGGCCAGATTCCAGTCTTCACTGGAGATCAACACATTGCAGAATTACCTTTTAAAAGTCTATTTTTATAACATCCTGCTGGCTCCATTAGCAGCCTGACTCAATTTCAGGGCTACCACTCCCTGATTGGAGGAGGTAATGCGAGGGCACCCAGCACTGCCAGGTCCACACCAGATAGTTCATACAGAAGATGCAAGCCTGTCTGGCACATATGGTTGAATGTGATGAATGCTACACAAAAGGGTCTAGAGGAGCAGTGTCAGAAATCACAGTGTGAAGGATATTCCCAAAAACAACTGGATATCCTGACCCTCTGCCTTGGAGAGGTAAGAGCACTGCTGGCAGGCAACTCATGCTTTTTTAATCAGCAGGGGACGTGGATACAGTTTATATTTGTGTGCCTAACAGCTCTCCTTATTAAAAAATTATGCAAAAACTCCTGACTATTATAAATTCCTATAAGTAGTTCATTGTATGCTTTGAAAAACATTATTGGACAGGTCCTCAATGGGTGTAAATGGTGTTGAGCTATTGACTTCAATGTAGCACCACTGATTTAGACTATCTGAGGACCTGGCCCTATATTTCCATATAAAAGAAAAAGGTTGTTCCTGGCTCTTGTGAGGGTGTAGTGATGGGAGTGCACAAGGATCCTCCCCTCTTGATGTGCAAACATCAGGCACAATCGTAGTCCCTTCTAGGACCTTCATTGGGATGGTGCAATGTGCATGCTCCTTCTGCATGACTGGGAGCTTGTGACAGTTCTCAGGGTGCCCAGCACTGCAAATCACCTTGTTACCACCCTGCCTCCAGCAAGAGGGACAGTTGTTTGTGCTTAACTGGGTGCCAGTTCCCTGACACCTCCAGTCTGTTAGCCACCCACACAATCTCAAGGACTATGCCAGCCCTTGCTTTGCCTTGCAGGTTAACAATAGGTGTACCCCAGTCTCCGAGCCCTTTCAAAGCAATCCCCTGCAGGGTCAAGCACCCTATTCTCTGAACATTCATAGAAATATCAGGTTTGCTATCCCCAAGAGGAGAGTGTACATAGCAGCTGGTTTGGGCCAACTCAGGATCAGTTCTTGTACAATACCACAGCACTGAGATACATTTATAGAGAAAACAATCAGTTTATCATCAACGATCAAGATGTAAGAGATAATGAGTAAGAATAATGGAAACAGAAGGGTTACATGTAAAACAAATCATAATACAATCCCGATAGACTAAGTTTAATTTAACAGGCCAACCTTCTGTCTAAATAAGTTTCTCTCACCCCAAATGTCCTTTACAGCATTTTCAACCACATCTGGTCAAGATCCCATTTGTATGAATGTAATCACACTGCCTGATTACTTCCTAGGTGCAGGATAAAAGGGTGTCTTCTTTGCCTCCTGCATATCCCTTCCCCCACATCTATTTTCTTTGCATGCAGCCAGGCTAATTCCCATGGTTTGTTTTTTTCTGTGTGCTCCTTTTCTGTTGACGCTGTATGTAAATGGAGCTTCCACTGTTTTGGCTTACAATGCTTAATTTACATTTTGACAGTTATGCATCTTACTTCCTTTCTGGAAGAAAACCTGTTTTCCTCTTTGGTTGGTGACAGACATTAAAATATATTTGCCGTACATATACACAAAACTCTAACTATCCTCTGTACAGACATCTTGCAACAATTATGAGGATCAGTATGACATAACCTTTTATTAGAGACCTCACATGACCCTTTTAGGTCAAACAGAATGTACATGCCAGACTCAGGAGAGACTGTAATCTCTATGCACCCCCTCTGTGCTACTTTGCCAGCTGGCATTAAAAGATTCTTGGATTCAGAGCTCCCACTGGGACAGCATATCTCTGCCCCACCCCCAATGCAGAGCAGTGCGTCAACTGCATAATCTGTCCTGGAATAAAGAATAATTTAGCCTTCATATCCAGTTTGACTTTTCCAGTTAAAAGAACTTTTCATTTACCTAATCCAGTAGTGTGATCACCTGTCCTATAAGCATTAGGCTTTACTTTCACTCTGCTCCAGCCAGGGCCATCCTTCTGATCCTGATAAAAATGACACAGATCTTCCTCAAAATTGCAGCTTGCCTCTGCAGGATTGAAAGAAAATCCTACAAAAAGATAAACATGATCTATTAGGATGCGAACACTGTAATATGAATAAGTATTTGACGAGCAAGAATGCCAAAATATCTTCTCTTTTATCTCTGTTTGTCCATGACTAGTAATTGTGTGTATTATAGAAGACAAGACACACAGATATTTTATACATATGGCACATAGTCAGGCTGACATCAAACTATCATTTTTGTATGACAAATGGATCCTATTTTCTTATATTTTTGCCAAGGAGGGAAATACCTCTTTCACAGTCCCCATAAAAATAAATAAGCAACAGACGTCAAAAGAAAAGAAAATTCCTCCTTCAGGATATAACGCATAAAGACATCCAGACATTTATTTCTGTGCTACTTCTCCATTCAAAACATATCCAGACAAAAAGTGTGCATATAATAGTACTTTTTAAATTTCTAGTGTGATAATCTCCTAAAACAAACATTTAAGATTAGTTTATTTATTAATTTTAACAAACAACACTCCATTCCTGGAAGTCATGGGTGAGAGTGAGCAAGAGAGAGAGAGAAACAGTTTGGCCCATATAGTTTTGGTTTTTTTTAAAGCTACTGACATCTAGAGCTTTACTCAATTCACATTAGTATTGCATGTTTCACTGCACAAAGGAAAACATCACTATAAATGGTGTGATTTATTTAAAAGAGTTGGGCTATTTTTCAGCGATGCTGAAGGCTTTTTGGTTGTCCTGCTGTGTGGAATTCATAGGCCAGAGTTTACTTTAGTCTAAAAATATCCCCCCCAGCAGGCTGCTTCTAAGTTAAATGTTTCTCCTTTAAAGACATTCACAAATCATTTGTTCAAGTTATTGTAAAAAATCAACATACGGCAATTGGGTGATGTTCCTATATGTGGTAGGTCATGTCTATGTGAGCTCCGTGGTGGCCTGGCTCAGTCCTCCCTAGTGTTACAGTACAGTGACTAATACAGCGCTTAAAAAGTTTCCTTGCTACTGCCAGTGGTAAGTGTGGGGATCAATGCTATCAATTTCTGCAGAATCTAAGCTTTAGTTTAACAACAACAAAAAACTACTCTAGCTCTTTGAATTGTAAAGATAACCTTCTGAATGTGAACCACATGTAAATCAGTGCAGTGATATCTTCCTAAGTCTTCACACATATAGCTTCCATGCCTCTACTCCTGCTCATCATTTTCCCAAGTTACAGAAGAGTGAAAACAAACCAGTCCTATCAGCTTTAAGTTGCACTGCTGCCAGCAGTGAAAGTATCTTGAATGACATCAGTTTCAATCTGTTGATCCTTGTCTATAAGCAGCAGCAGAAATATTTGCAGGGGGCAGAGAACTGAAAATGAAGGTAGAACGAACAGAGTAGCACACGCACACACACACACACACACACACAGAGCAGCCAGGAGGCTGAGGGTGTGGCAGAGTAGCAGAAGCAGACAAATGCTATTACAGCAGTAGGAGGGTGAGGGAGATTTAATGTTTTGGGGACGCTACCCCTTACAACAGCTGAAAGAACCTGAGTAGGAAGGAGAAACAAAGTGAGGGCTCCTCCTCCTTCTCAGCAGATGAATAGGGTTGTGGTGGCTTTAAAATTTAATAGACACCTACTAGCCAGCTGTGAAAGACAGAGTTGCCAAACAGGATCCAAGGACAGCACTTGGAAAGAATCCCTGAACCCTTATTCTGGGTGCTGGTTGAACTTGGCTTCTCATTACAGCATTGGCCTGAAGAGGAAAGCCCCCATCTTTTGAATCAGCCTCTGGCTAGAAAGTTTAATTCTTTGGCTAATGGGGTGACTGGTATATTTTTGAAGACCTGGGCTCATATCTGTGCACTTTTGAATTAAGACTCCAAGAAAAAAGTCACCAAACATAATGTCTCTATTGTACAACAAAGGATTTCAGATTAAGTTGACACACGCAGACTCCTGGACAGCTGGAGGTAGAGAACCACTAAGGCTGAGCAGACACATAATGCAATTTCAGAAGTACTCAAAGCAACTAAAGATGGAAATATAGAAATGGTGACAAGACTGAAGGGTTAAAAAGTAACTCAACATGTTTCAACAAAATGCTAAGACAATTACTGGCATGAATTTCTCACAGAAAAACTTAATAAGCCAAAAATCAGACATGGTGTAAGTGGATGTGACTCCACTGACACCCTAGAGTTCCACCCACTTACAGTGGACCAGAATTTGGGTCAGGATATTTAGAATAAGCTGTTTGTTGTGTTTTAAAGAGGTAACAGGCTGTATTTAGCCCAACAAATAAACAACATCTGAAAGTTATAATAGAAAAGGAAAAAGATTATCAGCATAAATAATAAATGGATCAAAGCACACATTACTGCAAACATAACCAAGAACTCAAAAATACATAAATACCAAGCACAGACTTAAAAGAATGAGTAAAACCAAAACAGGAGGAGAGAAGATAATGAAACAAAACTAAAACGTGATAAACTAAGACTGGTATTATTAGCCACACATCTGGGGTCTCAGTCTCATGCCTTTTATCCTTCACAGAATGCATCTTTAAGTTGTACAAATAAGTCTGCAGAGACCATGTACAGAGGTTTAAAAAAAAAAAAAAAAAAAAAAAAAAAGGGGGGGGGAGGGAAGAAACTGTTTTCCACTTGATCAGTAGAAACTGTTCCTCCCTACCTCCCCTATTTCAAAAGAATTCAAAATTGTGACCAAAAATAATGAATGGGTTTGATGGAAAATCATTAATCTGTTTTGTTAGAATGTGACTTAGCAATGAAAAGCAACATTCAAAGTAAACAGTATCTGGCTAGTCCAGGGATGGACGTATTTGCAAAGGGCTGAATCCTGACCCTAACTGCCCTGGTAGCAAGGATCATGCGGCTCCAGCTGGGTTCTGTTGTGGAAACCTAATAAAATCCTGACAGTCACTCGCTCTCAGAGGCAGCTAGTCACTCCATCAACTGAAGGAAATGAAATGGCATACAGGGCACAGGGGAGAATAGGGCATGCATGTCCCACTGTTAATCAAGGTGGGAAGTATACAGCCCTTGCCATTCACCTGTTGCCTCCTCCCATCATGGAACTTTGTTTATTAAATTTTGGGCAGTCCCACACTCCCTCAGAGGCATGCTGTATCAGCTTCAGCCTCTGTGGTAATTTGTTTAACCTTCCAACCAGCATTCCAGTTGCAGCATGGATCCCAGAAGCTATGTCTGAAGGGGAGGGCAGACCATTCTATTTTAGATCAATTGCCCAAATGAATGACATTCTGGTAAATACTTTGTAAAAACTTTAATAGATTCCAAGGCCAGAAGGCTGATCCTCTGTATAACACAGGCCATAGAAATTCCTTTAAATTCTTGTCTGAACTAGATCATAGCTTTTAGAAAAATATCCAATCTTGATTTAAAAATAGTCAGTGATGTAAAATCCACCACAACCCTTGGTGAACTGTTCCAATGGTTAATTACACTGTAGCAAGGGGGCATGGCCTCCCTCGGAGACTGACAAGGAGGGGCCACATTCACCCTCTGGTGGGTAGAGCCAGGAAGGCAACGCCCACCACATCAGAAGCAGAAGGGCAGGACAGGAACAGAAAGTATAATAGGTGGACCCTCCAGCTCAGTTGGGAGAGAGTCACCGACGGAGAAGAACATCTCTTCCTCACTGCTGGAGGGGGAACCTGGAGAGGACTCCAGCTACACCAAGAAATTGCCTGATCCACCTGAGCTGTCCAACAACCCAGACACCGAGGAGCTACTGGGACTACCACTGGTGACTTACCCTGGGGAGGCGGATGACGGCTCCTGGATGCAGATATACCCTGAGGGTAAGAAGTAGCCCAGGGATAGCAGACTACAGTCTGGCTCTGCTCCTGCCTGACCACTGGTTAACGTGTTTTGGCTGGAGCCCCGCTGACCCCATGGTGGAACACTCCACCACTATTAGGGCCCTTCACCCAGTCCACCTACCATCCTGTTCCTAGAGTGGCAGATTCCTCCCAGTAGGCCAGGCCTGTGGTTGGTCCTCACTCCTGCCTGTGAGCCCCAAGTCAGTGGTTGGTACTCATCTCTGTCTGTGAGGCCCTAGACTGTGGTTGGTGTTCACCTTTGCCTGTGAGCCCCCAGAAGCTTATTTGCCCTGCCCAGCCTGAGGGCCTGGGGCTATAGATTGCTTATTTGCTCTGGGCACCAGAAATAGCTAATTCTCTGCTTTGAGCCTGCCTACACATGTGCAACAGTGACTGGGTGTGGCCTCCCTCACAGACTGACAAGGAGGGACAGCCACGCATCTCTATATACCCTCACTGATAAAAATTTAGGCCTTATTTTCACTCTGACTTTGTCCAGTTTCATCTTTCAGCCATTGTCTTGTTATATTTTTGTCTGCTAGATAGAAGAGTCCATTATCAAATATTTGCTTCGCATGAAGGCACTTACAGACTATGATCAAGTCACCTGTTAACCCTTTTTTTTTTAATTAACTAAATTGAGCTCCTTGAGTCTATCACTATAAGGAACATTTTTTAATCCTTTAATCATTCTTGTAGCTCTTCTCTGAACCCTCTCCAAATTTATCAACATTCTGCTTGAAGTGTGGACACAGCACTCCAGCAGTGGTTGCACAGTGCCAAATACAGAGGTAAAATAATCTTCTTTATTCCAACTCAAAATTTAAAATGTTGTGCTTTAATTTAGAAGCTCTGACAATCTATAGATTCATAGATTTAAGGTCAGAAAGGACTATTATGATGATCTACTCCGACTTTCTGCATAACACAGGTCATAAAACCCACCTAGTAATTTCTGCATCAAGCCCATTACTTCTGTTTAAGTTATAGCATATCTTATAGAACGATATCCAGTCTTGAATTAAAGACTTCATATGATGGACAATCCACCTCGCCCCCAACTATGTTATTTCAATGGTTAATAAATAATAATACCTAGCTCATATATAGTGTTTTTCATCATCACATCTAAAAGCACTTTACAAAGAGTGAATTACCCTCACTTCTGATCTGCATGTATCATTCATTCTTCAATTCCATTTCATTTCCTAAAAGGAGGAGGAACCTTTAGCATTGCTAAATTGAACTGGCTATTTACATGCCATTATAGTATATTCCAGACACAGAAATCTACTGACTAATAAAAGGAGGCAGAGGAAGGGACAAAATCTACAGAAAGTAAATACCCAAAAGAATTCATACCTGTCTGATTGCTGCAATAAATTGGAAAGAAAGAAATGTCATCAAGAGCAACATAGCCTCCCCTGGCACTATTGAAAGCAACTTCAAAAATAATCTGAAAAAATAAATAGCAATGTATTACTTATATATTGTGTATGTCATTACAATGTGTTAACACAGCTTCACCGTGTGGAATTCTGATCAGATTACCAGGAAAAACTACAAAACATCTTTGAGAGGATAGTGCAGGTAGTGAGATTAACTCAGTGATACCACAGAACACTGGAGGTCAAATCCTGGTCCATGCATATGAGCATTCCAAAGGGGGGTGGGGTGTTCAGAAATGGAATCTTCTTCCCATCTGTGAAGCATCAAGAGTCAGCAAAGAACAAAACAAGACCTTCTACTTAATATTTCTTTTGGATATGCCTGAGATTTAAAATAATAATATAGAGCTCAATTTTAGCTTTGAGAAACAAGGGAGGGTTGTGGAGGAGTAGGATCTAAGCTGTGGTTTCTGGAGGCATCCTATCTGAAGAGGGAAAAGGAATAATACACCCCAGGGAGTACACTCAAATACATCAGCTACCACAACATTTAAAAGTACATTTATTTTCAAATAAGATTGCGATGGGGTAGGCCATGATAGAGGGTAGTAGTGCCAACTGGTCACCTACTCTGCCACTTGGCTTGGCCCTTTAAAGGCTTAGAAGGGTCCAAAAGATATATGTAGAGACCTAAGAGTCCTGGGAATGAATGGTACTTAAAGGAAGGAATCAGAGAGGGCAGGGCACCCAACCAACTGGGAAGGGGTTAGGAGAAAGGGATCAGTATAAAGGCATCCTTTTCCGTCACAGCAAGGAGATGCTGACAGCAGACTGGAAAGCTAACTAGGAAGAGTGTTCAGCTGAGGGGAGTTGGCATAAGGCCTTGCAACTGACTAACTGAAGGCAAGAGGCCTGAGGCACACCCCCAGCTCCACGGAGAGGGCTGAGAGGAACTCCAGTTCAAAGGAGAGAGCTACTGCCTGCCTTGAAGAATGGGGCAAAAAATTGTTAGTAGAACAATACGTCTGCTGCAGAGAGGAACTGAGACGGCTTGTAGGAGATGCCTCCAGAGCTAATCCCAGGAGAAGCTCTGAGGAACCAAAGAGTCAGTGCAGGGACAACAGAGCCTACTGATCTTACGAGGATGCTGATGAGTGAAGTAGAGGGAAAATGGTGGAGAGATTTAAGGAACAGTCCTTAACTGTCTAAATAAGGACCCTAGGCTGTAACCCAGAAGAGAGGGAAGACCACGGTCCCCCTATCTCTTCCCTAGACCAAGAGGGGAAACTCAGGCAACAAAGATAAATGAAGCTGAGAATATTAAGCACCAGACAGAGGCCAGGAGATGGGATTAGAAGCCATTAGACTTTGAATTTCCCATTTTCAGTATTGTTCTATTAACCCCAGAAGGAGAATAAACTGAACAGTGACCTGCCTGGAGGGACTGACCAACAAAAGAGGGTGCTAGACTGGGACAATTCCTGCAATGCCACATCTGGACACTAGGAGGCCCTCTGAAGGTGAAGGACATGATGACGGATACAATTTGTTCAATTTGATTTTATGACAGTCATTATAAAGAAGTGTTATGTCAACAGCACAGACATTATCAAGATGCAATGCAAACAATGGAAGATATAGCTACACTGCATAGGTATTGGATTGTCTTACCTCCATTGGATATGGTACATCGATGTCAACCTCTGCTAAATTCCAGTCTGTATTCATTGTACTGTCTATTTTCCAGATTTCTTCATAAAAGCCACTTATATCTCTCATGTAGAGGGTAAAAACAATGCCACTCTCCTGCTGAAGTTGGTAATAAAAGGATAAGCACCCAGAAAAGGGGGTTGTCATCTTAGGTGAGACCAGCTGAGCCACTTCTTGGAAATGCTTGACATAAATAGAGTCCACATACATGTAGTGACCTAAAAATATAAAAGAAACTTGAATATATATCTATATAATGGTGCTGTTGAAAATTACATAATTTAATAGAATTATCAATAGATGGGGCAGGTATTAGATATGCTGCTCATCTATATCATACGTATTGGGTAACTACTGTGAGGACCTCATTCGAAATGCTAATAGTAATACTCTCTTCACCTTTTCTTCTCCCCTCTTCTTCCCTCTGCACTTTATGAACAGCACATTGGTGGGTTGTGATTTTGTGAGACTGGGATAATGGCAGTAAATCAGCCTATCGCAACCCTTACCTTTTTCCATCTTGAGTCATCTTAAGTCTTTATTTTTACATTAGATTGAAAAAATCTGCTCTCCAAATTGTTTGGGGGATGCTCAGAAATGAAAAAATTCATAGCACAGACACTTACCATGTCCCAAACAAATTAGAATTAAACAAGTAGGTTACTTCCTGCACAAAGGACGTGATGACTGGATTCTTGGTGCAAATTTGATGCATTGACTTCAATGGAGTGATGTTGATTTACACCAGCTGAGAATCTGACCCTTTATATGTATTTGTTTATCGAAAGTGTATGTGTGAATGCACGTGTGTGTATTTATATTCTCTTTTTCTCTGTCTCTGATACACACCCAGAGTTGCCATAGTTATAGGACATATAATAATATATATTGATCAGAGATGAGGTTTATAATGGAAAAATGTTGCTCAGCAGGTTGAAAATGCACACAATAGTAGGATGAAATGCCACGGACACAGGCTACTTCAGAGTTAACATTTTAAATTTTGTGTTTTGGTTTGTATGTACTTGTTGCTGGGAGGTTCCTTGACTCTGGAATCCAAATAATTAGCTGATATTTTACAAACTTGGAAACTTTAGCTGTTGACCACTTCATCTTGGACTATGAAAATGGCTCATTTGGCCGTCACTGCCTCTTTTACTAGTCTGGAAAGTTCCTGCCTCTCCATCACCCTCCCAACCTAGGCTTCATTTCAACTGCAGTTGACTGAGGCATTTCTGTGCTTAATCGTTTCTATGCATGGTTACTAGTTGTCACAGCTTAATTTCCATTGTTTGTGGCAAGCTCATATACAAATGGTAAAAGGTTCTCACCAACGGGTCACCAAGTGTAGGCTAGTGAAAAAGTGACATATGAAACTCAAGTTAAATTTCTTACCAGTTATTTAGCTGTCTGGGGGCCAAGAAGGTTAGACTGACGCTCTATACTCAACTCATACAATTGTGGGGGAGAGAAAAAGGCACAGCGGCATGAGTTAAGGAAGGAGTGTCAACCATCACTTTTAATGTCCTGGCTACTTGTTTTGTCACACACTTCACATTGTTTAAGACCTGAATTACAAGTTGTGCCTGTGGCTTCGCTTAGAATGCCCTCAACTTCTTTTGTTTAACATCAGCAAGGAACTAGAAAAGTCTGCCATGTCATTGCTATTATTGTATAAAAGAGGCACTTCATCTTCAAGCAAAGTGGTGAAGAAAAGGCTCCTACTGCATAAGTGTTGTGTACAAGGAGAAATCTGAAGGATCCCCTAAACCTTTGAAGTGTTTTGTGTTCTATGATCTACAAGAACAGAACCTTAGTTAAGTTAAAGAAATAAAAGCCTTCAAACCCCATCGAATTCAATGTCATATAAATGAGTTGTGTTTCATCCCCTATGCTTTCTGTTCACTGAATTCTTCCATTCAGTATCAAGGCAAGAAAACATTTGGAACATGTATGGGTCAGCACTACAAGGATGAAAAGGTTTCTCTAATTTGTAGCATGTTGTCATATACCATAACTTTAAAATCCAGACAATGAGTTATTTTAGTATTTCTAAAGGTAGAACAGTTTTGTCCTAAATATAGTTGTGTGAGGTTTCTTTTTTCTTAAACCTACTACAGGGAATAATGATCATGTTATAAAGGTTTTAGAAAATTTTCATTAACCTTCTCAAGTTATCTGGATCACCTATGGTTTTTAATCTCTTCTTTCATGCCTGTTTTTTCCTCTACAAAAAATGACAGTCAGAACAAGGTTCCAATGTAAGATTAATGTGTGAGTTTTATATAGATGGTATGCCTGAATCATAGTCACTACTCTAAATATAGCAGCATTACTGTCTTTTGTTGTACTATCAAAATCAGTAGATCATGAAAATCAGTAAAGTTTGTTAAAAGGGCAAAAGTAACAGACAGTACTATGATATGAACATGACACCAGCTCTATTTTTAAAGCATAAGTTAGGATTTAATTCGCTTTTGCATTCATGATCCTTCAAGTTACACATGTACCTTTTAATTTTCAGAATCTATGGCCAAAAATTTTAGAAGAGTTTGCTAATTGTATGCCTCAGTTTTTCAATGCTCAACTCAAAACACCTTGTATCAGGTTTTCAGAAGTGCTGAACACCTGCAAATCTTATTGGGGTTACATCTTAAATTCAACCAGAAACTAAAACTGCAGCAAAATGCAGCGGTTTCCTCTAGTCTAATGTAACAGCCAACAACATCCATTTACCAGGATACTAGTTCCTGAAACTAGTTCCAGAAACTAAAACTGCAGCAAAATGCAGCAGTTTCCTCTAGTCTAATGTAACAGCCAACAACATCCATTTACCAGGATACTAGTTCCTAGATTAATATATAAGACATTCACTTGCTTTCTGAATTTTGGGCCAAATCCATATGGAAAACGCATATTCGTATGTTCATCACAGCCCATTTAAAAATGGCCACTCCGCCGGGTATAATTCCTAATACCTGCTGAACAAAGCTTTTAGTAATACATACAGCTTTAAGAAGAATTAGATATTTTAATCTTTCTTACCATTGAGGGAGGAAGGTGAACCTTTTTTCCCATGCCAAGTTCCTTGTATGGTTAAAAAGTAGAACAAATCTTTTATATGTCTGAGGCAACTGCATCACAAACATATGTCTGATATTTAGAAAGCAGTGTCCAAGAAGAAGATTTTTCATAGCAAAAGAAATTCTAACTTCTACTTTTTCATTAAAAAAAGATTTGTAGCAATTTGCTGTTCTTTCAGTCATCTATAAGGCCCTTATTCCTGCTCAAGTCTGGACTGGGTGAAGAGTGGAATGTAAAATATGAAAGGAACATGAGACTAGAGTAAAGGAACACAATACAAAATGTGGGAAAGTTGCCATGAGAGTGATACTTAAGGCCTGACCTTTCAAAAAGATTTATGCACGGGTAACTCTACACACTGTGAGCAGAAGTTAAGGTATGTGCATAAAATCTTTGTAGGATCAGGGCCTAAATAATGAAACAGATAAAAGGTTTAGTCTCCTATTAACGATGCAGATGCTGCAGATGTAATTGATTACAGTCTCACATTAATGATAACAGGACTTACATATGAAAGTTACCTGACCACGGAAAGTAAAACAGACCCAAAAGAGTGATGGGAATGAGAGAAGATGATGGAGAAGACAAGAACTTAATGAGAAAGAAGAAACAGGATAAAAGCTTTTAGAATCATTGATGTTAGTGATGGAAAATACCTATTAAGTCATCTAGCACACTCCCCATCTGCTAGTGCAGGATTGTTCCTTACAGTATTTTCTCCAATACTTTGTCCATTCTTCACTTAATGGTCTCAAGCCATGCGACTCACACATTCCAATGTGAGACTCTTAGAACAGGCAAATGTTGGAATGAAAAATAATTGGATTTTTTTCCATTCACATACAATATTAAGAAGTAGATCAGGAAAATGAAAAGAGAGCAAGTTTGAAAAAGAAAAAGTTTGAAAAAATGTGTTTCTCCTACTCTGAGGTATTTACAATATCCAAGTAAGGAATGGAGAATAGCTGGCCTTTACACTACCTTTCTGTCCCCCTCAGCCTAGGTCTGAAGGAAGTAGCCTCAGAAAGAATGGCACAAGAGGAAATTATGAGGAGCAAGGACCTGGGCCACTAACTTTCTCTTAAAGTGCAGCCCTTCTTTTGCAGCATTATAAATGCCAGAATATGATTCCCCAACCATTTCTTTTATTTTTCTTTAACAACAGGGTAAGCAAAAGTAAAGCAGTCTTAGTTTATCTTTTGATCCTGTGACCTGGTTGGATCCTTTAGTTGCTACCATAATATTAAAGTAAAAAGTTAGATGCATTTGTGAGTGCAGATTATTAGTTTAGATAATGTACTTATTACTTACCCAATTCACTTTTAAGTGTATGGTCTCTGGGAAAGATGGATTGTGAATTGCGAATGTTGCCTCCACCAACAAACCAGTTGACATTGGGGTTCCAGCGGTTCATGAAGCCACAAAGATGATTTTCTTCAAAGTCACATTCTGCAATTGCAGACAGCATCATGGAGATCTAGTAACATCTCAGTGCAGTTGTGTTCATCACAGAAGCTGCAAGAAAGTCTCTTGCTAAGCATCTACTTTACTGGCTTAGTTGAGACCACAGACTAGTCTTCTGAAATCTAAAAAACCAGCTACAGGGCTTATTAGCTAGCAAGCAAAGGAAGCAAATATAAACTGTCACACTACCATAGCCACTGATCCTTGATATGTGCTATAAATTATTGCTTCACATCCTGTTCAATCTTACTTGTTCTTTTGACATTTGCTAATGTATCTCACTAATTACTAATTAAGAACTTAGAATCAATTAAAATAATGCAAGTGCCAAAACAGGAATTCAGCGTACTACTTTTTGACCCTTACCAGGTCTGTCAAACCAGAGCTCCCACTGGTGAACCACAGTGGGTCCAAGGGAGACTGCAATGGGGCTCAGTGGAATGGGGTGTAAGTGCAAGAAGGTATGGTGAGGGGCTGGATAGGGCCTGTAGTCACATAACTAGGGATTGGAACTGGATAGCTGAACATTATAGCAGTGACTGTTGTAACTGGAGCAGGGCTGGCACTGTAAAACGGAAGTGATCCCAAGTCTCTTGGGTGTCCATTGCAGAACCAAACAGCTGTAATGATTATTTTAAAACTTCTTTGTGTTTAAAAAGTAGCCTGCCCATGGAAGATTAAAGTACATGTAAATTATCAAGCATTTGATAAGGACTGTGATAAGTAAGTTATTAGGAGCACAATAAAATGTTAGACTAAAAGATAACATTTCAAAGTAAATGTTATTCATACACACAGGAATGGGAAAATGTTGATTCATCCACCACTAAATTTTTCTAAAAATTTAAATATTTCCTACTCATTGCAATTTTATAACTTTGGTAGGGATCTCTGGGAAATATTGTGGGGAATTAAAGGATTTAAATTCCTTCTTTAAGTTCAAACATCAACACAACCGTAACTATGGAGCTGCTAGGACATCTCCGTAATGAAGCAGGAATGGACAGTTGACAGCTGCAATCCTATGACTGTTATGTCCAATATTTGCAGCAGTCTAGCTTTGTGAATCCAATACTAGATCTTACATCTGCAATAAATAGCCCTGAAATAAGAGATATAAAGTTAAGTGAAGCTCTCTCTCTGTCATACAGATCTATATATGTACAAACATACACACACACATACAAACTTGTTTTAAATATAGTGAACATTTTTACACAGACTGTGAGAGACTATTCTCTCGCTAATAAAAATATTTTTTGTTTTCATCTATGCACATGGCTGAAGGAATGGTACTTACCAATACAGTATCCAGTAGTTATTTTAACTTCAAATACTGCTATACTAGCAGAATCATCTTGCCCCAGTACACCTTCCAGTACAATCTGGAAAATATAAACTCAATAGTATATTTGGGTGCTAATATTTGTTACAATATCAGATATCAACTTTAAAATTGCTATATAAGAGTAGCTAAATAAATGTAGAGATCTCATCCTGTTTTTAAACACCAGAGGTGCCCTTGCTGGCAGTCCAACAGAGGCCAAAGATGAAATGGGCATGGAGACTGTACTTATTGCTCTCTTTCATCTAAGTCAGTGTTAAAGCACATTGATTGGTAGTGAGAGGAAGCCTGCATTTTACCACTATGTTATACCTGTTTTGCAGATGGATTTCAGACTCATCTGCTGTTGAGATGGTACCTTTAGATGAACGTTAATTCACTGTAAAGAGATAAAACACCCACAGATCCTCTCTTTCAAAACTTCAAATTATGGCTGCCCTCAAGTAGGATGGGCTGAGTAGGCCTTGGCTCATCCTGCTTCCATATACCTGCATGGGAGGCAGCTATCATGTGGCTTCAAGTGCTCCAGAGGCACATATCCAAAAGAAGCATGTCAGAGCAGAATGGGAACAAGGCCATGGCCAAGACCCCTGGATCCCATATAGACATATTGGAGGATTGGGCCAAAAGAAATCTGATGAGGTTCAACAAGGACAAGTGCAGAGTCCTGCACTTAGGACAGAAGAATCCCATGCACAGCTACAGACTGGGGACCAACGAGCTAGGCAGCAGTTCTGCAGAAAAGGACCTGGGAGTTACAGTGGAGAAGAAGCTGGATATGAGTCAGCAGTGTGCCCTGGTTGCCAAGAAGGCTAATAGCATATTGGGCTGCATTACTAGGAGCATTGCCAGCAGATCAAGGGAAGTGATTATTCCCCTCTATTCAGCATTGGTGAGGCCACATTTGGAGTATTGTGTCCAGTTTTGGGTCCCCCACTACAAAAAGGAGTGGACAAGTTGGAGAGAGTCCAGCGGAGGGCAACAAAAATGATTAGGGGACTGGAGCACAAGACTTATGAAGAGAGGCTGAGGGAACCAGGTTTGTTTAGTCTGCAGAAGAGAAGAATGAGGGGGGATTTGATAGCAGCCTTTAACTACCTGAAAGGGGGTTCCAGGGAGGATGGAGTTAGGCTGTTCTCAATGGTAGTAGATGACAGAACAAGGAGCAATGGTCTCAAGTTGCAATGGGGGAGGTCTAGGTTGGATATTAGGAAAAAGCTATGTATACACTGACTGCGGCAAAGTCGCCACCATCAGATCAACTTATCTGGATCGACTGAGCAGTCAGTGAAGACCCGCTCAGTCGATCCAGAAGTCGACGTACGAAAACCACCTCCTCAAGTGGCGTAGTGCTGCATCGACAGGCGCAGTGCAGTGAAGGTGGCGCACAGAAGAGAAGCACAGAAGTCGACGGGAGTTATGCAAGTTCTTTTTGTAGCTTGCGTAACTCCTGTCGACTGCCACCAAATCGCCGAGGTAAGTGTAGACCAAGCCTAGGAGAGTGGTGAAGCACTGGAATGGGTTACTTAGGGAGGTGGTGGAATCTCCATCTTTCAAGGTTTTTAAGCTGCAGCTTGACAAAGCCCTGGCTGGGATGATATAGCTGAGGTTAGTCCTGCTTTGAGTAGGGGGTTGGACTAGATGACCTCCTGAGGTCCCTTCCAACTCTAATATTCTATGATTTAGGGGTTGTGCATACCTGCTGTATAGGTGTATCAATGTGCCTCCCATTCCTCCTGGAGGCATTGGGACAAATTCATTTTTTATGTAATTTCAGTGACTTGTACAGCATTACACCATGGATGAATTTAACCTACCGTGTTTTACACAAGCATGAAACATTTCTCATTTACTCTCATGGGGATAGGATCAGACACAATACTACTGCAGCTGCAATACTGCTGCTCAGGTGGAGCACATCCCTCTCACCTCAGGCTCTTACGCATGTGTGTGCGTGTGACTGCACATGGGCAGTTTGGGGACATTAAGGGGGAATGAACATCATTATCATTCCATCACCAGGTATTCTTTGTTGCTCCCCATGAGCCCTGTGACAAAGACAAGGCCAGAAGCATAGGCCTAGTGTTGCTACTGCATTCAAGACAATGACTCTTTTTCAGGGGTACTTGCTGAAGTTTTCTAATCTTGTATGTCTCAACATAAATGGAACCTGGGAATGGTTCTAATGCAGTCACTCAGTGAGGTGATGATGTCACAGGGACCTGGAGAAAAAGGTTGTAGATGGTTCAGTGAGCTGGTAGCTTTGAGACCAGACTGTGAAGTGAAGAAAGCTATTGCCAGATACCTAAGCTCTTTTCCACAGAGTACCAGTACTGATGGGTAAGCCTCTAACCCTCTGCTCCTTTGAGGATAGGGAAGCAGAAGCAAGAAACAGAGAGCAAACAGTGAGCATGGGAGTAACAAAAACAAAGGTGCTCTGCAATGAAGTGTAGTGACTGAGAAGTAATTTTGGAGGCATAGTTGATTAACCTGATTTGGGGAGATAACTAATTGATTTATTGGTAGGCAGCATTAATTACTTGATTTTAGGGAGTAAATTGATGCAGAGGTCATTATTAACTACTTGATTTTAGGGAGTAAATTGATGCAGAGGTCAGCATTAACTACTTGATTTTAGGGATAGAATTAATAAGAACATAAGAATGGCCATAATGAGTCAGACCAATGGTCCATCTAGCTCAGTTTCCTGTATTCCGATAGCGGCCAATGCCAGGTGTTTCAGAGAATGAACAGAACAGGTAATCATTAAATGATCCATCCCATCTGCCATTCCCAGCCTCTGGCAAACAGCAATCCATGCCTATCCTGGCTAATAGTCATTGATGGACCTATCCTCCATGAACGTACCTAGGGTATTTTTAACCCCATTATAGTCTTGGCTTTCACAATATCCTCTGGCAAGGTTGACTGTGTGTTGTATGAAGAACTAGTTCCTTTTGTTCATTTTAAACCTGCTGCCTATAAATTTCACTTGGTGACTCCTAGTTTTTGTGTTATGAGGAGGAATAAATAACACTTTCTTATTTACTTTCTCCACACCAGTCATGATTTTATAGACCTCTATCATATTGCCCCTTAGTCATCTTTTTTTCAAGCTGAAAAGTCCCAGTCTTATTAATCTCTCCTCATATGGAAGCTTTTCCATTCCCCTAATCATTTTAGTTGCCCTTTTCTGTACCTTTTCCAATTCCAATATATCTTTTTGAGATGGGATGACCAGATCTGCATGCAGTATTCAAGATGTGGGCGTACTATGGATTTATAAAGAGGCAATATGATATTTTCTCTCTTATTATCTATCCCTTTCCTAATGATTCCCAACATTCTGTTAGCTTTTTTGACAGCCATTGCACATTGAGTGGATGTTTTCAGAGAACTATCCATAATCACTCCAAGATCTCTTCCTTGAGTAGTAACACCTAATATATACCCCATCATTTTATATCTATAGTTGGGATTATGTTTTCCAATGTGCATTACTTTGCATTTATCAACATTGAATTTCATCTGCCATTTTGTTGTCTAGTAACCCAGTTTTGTGAAATCCTTTATAGCTCTTTACAGTTTGCTTTGGACTTAAGTATCTTGAGTAGATTTGTATCACCTGCAAATTTTGACACCTCACTGTTTACCCCTTTTTCCAAATCATTTATGAATATGTTGAACAGTACTGGTTCAGGTACAGAACCCTGGGGGACACCCTATTTATCTCTCTCCATTCTGAAAACTGATAATTTATTCCTACTCTATGTTTCCTATCTTTTAATCTAAATACACTATATCCACTGGCTCACACTTGTCCACATGCTTGTTGACCCCCTCAGAGAATTTTAATAGATTGGTGAGGCATGATTTCTCTTTACAAAAACCACGTTGACTCTTTCAGCAAAAATCGTATTCATCTATGTGTCTGATAATTCTGTTCTTTACTATAGTTTCAACCAATTTGCCTGGTACTGAAGTTAAGCTTACCAGCCTGTAATTGCTAGGATCGCCTCTGTCGCCTTTTAAAAAGAACTGGAGTCACATTAGCTATCCTTATCTTGTGCAAAAGCTGATTTAAGCAATAGGTTACATAGCACAGTTAGTAGTTCTGGAATTTCACGTTTGAGTTCCTTCAGAACTCTTTGGTGGATACCATCTGGTCTGTTTGACTTATTACTGTTTTATTTATCAATTTGTTCCAAAACCTCCTCTAATGACACCTCAATCAGGGACAGTCCTGACATTTGTCAGCTAAAAAGAGTGGCTCAGGTTTGGGATTCTCCCTTATACCCTCAGCCCTGGAGACCGAAGCAAAGAATTCATTTAGTTTCCCCGCAATAGTCTAATATTCCTTGAGTGCTCCTTTATCATCTCGATCATCCGGTGACCCCAATGGTTGTTTAGCAATCTTCCTGCTTCTGATGTACTTTAAAACATTTTTGCTGTTACTTTTTACATCTTTGGCTAGCTGTTCTTCAAATTCTTTTTTCGCCTTCCTAATTATATTTTTACACTTCACTTGCCAAAGTTTATGCTCCTTTCTACTTTCCTCAATAGGATTTAACTTCCAGTTTTTAAAGAATGCCTTTTTGCCTCGAATTCCTTCTTTTACTTTGTTGTTTAGCCACAGTGGCACTTTTTTGGTCCTCCTCCTATGTTTTTTAATTTGCGATATACGTTTAAATTAAGCCTCTATTAGAGTGCCTTTAAAAGGTTTCCATGCAGCTTGCAGGATTTCACTTTTGGCACTGTATCTTTTAATTTCTGTTTCACTATCTTCCTCATTTGTACCAGTTGTTCCTCATATGTACCAGTCAATATGGAGATAACTGAAATCTATATTATTGTTGAGTTTTCTATTCTTATTGCCTGGCTAATCTCCTGGAGCATTTCACAGTCACTATCACCATCCTGGTCCTATATTCTTATTATTCAAGCATGGAATTACTATCTATAGAGATTCTATGGTACAATTTGGCTCATTTAAGATTTTTATTCCATTTGACTCTATGCTTTCTTCCACATACAGTGCCACTCCCCCACCACTACGACCTATTCTGTCCTTCCGATATATTTTGTACCCTGGTATTACTGTGTCCCATTGATTATCCTCATTCTGCCAAGTTTCTGTGATGTCTATTACATCAATATCCTCATTTAATACGAGGCACTCAAGTTCACCCATCTAAGTATATAAACACTTTAAAAAATTGTCACTTTTTAGCTGTCTGCCATTATGTGATGTAATTGAATAGGACTCTTTTTCACTTGACTGTTTATCATCAGATCCTACCCATATTTTATCCTCTTCCATCCTCTCCTCCTTACTAGTATATAGAGAAATTCCATTAATAGATCCTCCCCAAGGGATATCTCTGTCCAAACCACATGCTTCTCCGCACCTGTCAGCTTTCCCCGAGCCCTTAGTTTAAAAACTGCTCTACAACCTTTTTAATTTTACATATTAGCAATCCGGTTCCATTTTGGTTTAGGTGGAGCCCATCCTTCCTGTATAGGCTCCCCCTTTCCCAAAAGGTTCCCCAGTTCCTAATAAATTTAAACCCCTCCTCCCTACACCATCGTCTCATCCACACATTGAGACCCTGAAGTTCTGCCTGTCCCAGTGGCCCTGCACCTGGGACTGGAAGCATTTCTGGGAATGCTACCATGGAGGTCCTGGACTTCAATCTCTTACCCTGACTTCCAGGACCTCTCTCCTATTCTTCCCTATGTCACTGGTACCTACGTGTACCATGACCACCAGCTCCTCCCCAGCACTACACATACATCTGGCTAGATGTCTCGAGAGATCCGCAATCTTTGCACCCAGCAGGCAAGTCATCATGCGGTTCTCCCAGTCATCACAAAACCAGTTATCTATGTTTATAATGATCAAGTCCTCCATTACTATTACCTGTCTTTTCCTAATAACTGGAGTTCCGTCCCCCAGAGAGGTATCCTCAGTGTGAGAGCATACCTTGACATCATGAAGGAAGGTCCCAACTATAGAATCAGTTCCCTCTGCTGCAGTTTGATGTTCTCCTTCCCTGAGACTTTCATCCTCCTCAATAGTACAGAGGCTGTCATACCAGATGTGAGACCATTCTACTGTGTCCCAGAAAGTTTCATCTGTGTACGTCTCTGTCTCCCTTAGTTCCTCCAGTTCCGGCACCCTGGTCTCCAAAGCCTATATGTGGTCTCTGAGGGCCAGGAGCTCCTTGCACCAAATGTATAAGTATGCCACCCGCCCATAAACTAGATACCCCCCACTCTGTTGCTGGACTTCTGCCTGCATTCTCTTTTTACTCCTGCGCTCTTTCTTTTATTGTTGTTTGTTTTTTTATTGGGGGAGGGGTTGTTATTGTATTTAGTTTACAGAATGTTAATTAAGTGTATCTATCCCCCCCCCCACTCTGCCCCTCCCCTCTCTAAACTCCCTCGCAAAACGCCTGTTAGCTGCCCCTGGTCACTATCTCCTCTAGTCGCTTAGGAGTGGGCTTTTAAAATCCTGGTTCTCCCTGAGTAGCCCTGCCCCCTGATTAAGGGTTGATGGATGCTAAAGGACTTGGGGATCAAAGCCTCATTAAGAAGCTCTCAGCGTTGCCTAGTATCAGCCTACGATCAGCACACGGTGCCCCAAACAAACAGACCATACGATATACTTCAGTCAAGAAGCAAGCACACCACAAACATACAAACACACACACACACCAGACAACAAACTCACCCCAAAGGTCACATAATTGCTCCTCCTTCACCTGGAGAACTCCCTCGCAAAACTCCTGTTAGCTGCCCCTGTTGTAATAGATGGCTAACCTGAATCAATCAATCTCCAAATCACTTTTAAAATGCCTAGATGCCCTGGAATCAGCAGCTAACATCCCTACCAGAAGGATTAATTCTTTCATCCTTCCCAGTTATAGAAACTGAGCATCATGCACCCTACAGGAGTCTTTTGAATGAGACCTTAAAAACTGAAGTCCTATTTGCACCAAAACCCATTTTTTGTGAAGTAGAGACCTGTTTATGTGTTCAATTCTATGTCTACTCTTTCTGTCCAATTAACATTCGTGTTCAGATCTGATATTTGCATACCACTCTGGCAGCCCCAGTTTGATTCCAGGTTTATTTGGAGAATTGTCCCTGACAACACGTCAGCAACTGTGCATTATTCTGAAATTCTTTGTGCATCTAATATCCACTGAAGTCAATGGGAATTTTGCACGCATTAGGCCTACATGTTCAGGTTCAGGTTCAGGTTCAGGTAGCAGAGGAAAGTGGGTGAAAGCCACAGTCTGGGTTCCAGGGAAAAAGTTTCATTTTCCACTGAGTTCTCTGCATGTGTTATCACTACTCAAAGACTCTCTACTGAAAATAACAATGAAAGCCAAGAAGCCAGTGTTATTGTAGTCATGTTGGTCCCAGGACATTAGAAAGACAAGGTGAGTGAGGTAGTATCTTTTTAGTGGACCGACTTCAGTTGGTGAAAGACAACCTTTTGATTTATACAGAGCTCTTCTTCAGGTCTATGACAATTTGAGTAATATGGATTACTTTTTCCAGATCTGAAGAAGAGCTCTGTGCCACAAAAAAAGCTGGTCTTTTCCACCAACAGAAGTTGGTCCATTAAAACATATTATTTCACCCACCTTATCTCTCTGTTTAACAGTCAATACATCCCAGTATGTGTACAATAAATCCAGTACTATCTTCTACAATTGTGCTTACTTTGTACTTTTTTGTGCTGTTTCTTAAATCAAGACTGGCTATGAGCCAGCTATCTGAAGGCTCCTTGGCTGACCACAGTAAATGATCAAAGCTCTCTCCTTGTAGCCTCAGATACAGGTTTAGCCTGGTAGGATCAAATGAAGTCTCTGAAGTGGTCGCAATCTGATATATAAGCCTGATGCAGCTCCACTCTTCAGAATGTAACTCAGGACTGGTAAGTACAGCTTTCTCACCCTGAGTTCCCAAGGAAGTATCCACAGAAATGTAATGGCCTAGGAACACAAACACACACAAAAATAGGACAATAAATGTCAGATACTTTACTTGTGCACCACTAGATAAAAGTACTCATTTAGGAACGGAATGTTGTGTAGAGGTTAGACCAGGAGATTGAGCCAGAACTCCTACATTCTATTTCCAGCTCCTCCACTGACTTACTGTACAAGTCATTTAATCTCTCTATGCCCCAGTTGATTCATCTGTACATAAAAATATTACCTACCTCACAGGTATTGAGAATCTTAATTAAAGTTTGTAAAATGCTTTGAGATCCTCACATGATAGATGCCATAGGTGCAAAGCATCATTACTGAAACAAATTCCAGTTATTTTACTCAAATATTGTCCTTTAAACCTATAGTTTTATGGAGTGATCATTCATATATATTATAAATGGATATCCCACAAGAACATTCAATTCTTTTCTGGATAGCAACATCTCTAGCTTCATTTCATAATTCAATATTTCTTTAAAATAAATATATATTTTAACTGATGCACTTAGTAAAATCTAATATTTCTTCTAGATTTGCCGTGGAACATAAAATAAGCGGTTAGCAATTCTTTCCAAGGTTACCACTGAAAATATATACTGATATGTACAGATGCCTTGATTCAACAAAGCATGCGCTTAACTTTAAACACAAGTAGTTCCAAAAGAGCCAATGGAACTAGACTTATACTTAAAAATAACCACATGATTAAGTGTTGTTTTTGTTTGGAATGGGGCCTAAGACACTAACCTAAAATCAGGAACAGAGATGCACAGAGCTCCATTTGGAGGCTGAAAGGTGACAAAAACAAACATAAGGGAAAAGGAAAAGGAGACAAATAAATCTGACGCAAACTACAAACCCAATCCTGCAGACTTTACTTACACAAAAGTACCGCAAAGACAAAGATTTGGAGACTACAAAGGAATAAAAGAACCGAAGGAAAGAAAGGCTACTACTCAGTGAAATTGAGAAAACTTAAAGGAAAAACGACCAATGCTAGAAAGGTTGTTTGTAAAATATTAGCTGGCCAAAATGAGTATATACAAGACCCCATGAAACTACCTGGTGGCCAGTGTGACCCATCCGTGCCCAGGGCAGCCCCCTGAAAATGCCAAAGTCAGGGCAGGCTGTAAAAGGAGAGCAGATTCTCCCAACACTGGTGGGTGGCACTGAAGCCAGACTTCTCAACCAGCCACAAACTGCACTTCTGAATCCCCACAGAAGGCAGTACACAAATACTCACAGCCCCCTTTACTGCATTTCAGCTTCTGGCTCCCAAATCAGCACTAGGTCCAGTAAAGAGACCAGCTGTTTAAACTCTGTGCTCTTTACTATAAAGGTTCCCTCTGATCCCAAGCCTACACAGCCTACACATCAGGGGCAGAGGTTAGGGAGTAAGTATGGCTGAAGTATAGTATGCTACAGCTATCCTCTGCCATCAAATAATCCCTTGGGCACTGTTGCCACTGCTGCACATCACAGCATCCACCAGGCAGCTCCCTGATACCCTCTTCGGCTCTGAGTGGAAACTCTGGACAGCAGGAATTCTGGCCCATAATGTATATGCTTGTACCGTAAACTCTTTGAAAGTTGCTTATAAATATTGGCTGTTGGCCTGCCTTCAAATAGTTCATCAATACTGCCATTTATTTTGGCCAGATATGTGACTCCTGCTCACACATCCAAAGCATAATCTATTTTAAAATGTTGTTGTATTTTTAGGAATGGATTTTCACATCTTGCCATGACATATCCTTTCAAGACAGAGATCTACGGAACATGGTTTTATTAGTCTCAAGGTCTTGGAGTATGTGCATTAGGATATGTTAATCATGGGTGACTTGCTAATGCAGCCATACGTAAAAGAAAAATAAATCAAGGGCCAAATATTTTAAAATGGGTGCTGAATGTGCTTGCCAAATATGTGAGTGTGCAGCTAAACAGGTAACTGCATGTATAAAAGATGCAATTGTACGTGCAAGCCAGGTAATGCACCAGAGTTTGCAATGCACAGTATGTTTGTGTGAGCAATTCAACTTCTGTATGTTTGGGTTTTATATCTTCGCACCAAGATCTAGAATGGTGTTATGAGATGTTCATCTAAATGGTTTTTAAAAAGAAAAGAATTCTATAATGATTAATATACCCCTGAAAAATATCTCTGTAGCTCCATTAGGTTTGTCCTTAATCTAATCCATTCTATGAGAGATATTTTAGCTCCTAACACAAGCAATTTATTAAATACACTCCTTATGCAATGTGAATTGTTTTAATCAGGGTTTTTCTTTAGTATACAGTTGGCCAGCTGGCATTCAAATTGCAGGAAGAATTGATATAGGAGTGTATTCACGGATTTTCTCTTGGTTTGAATGACAGCTTGCATGGATGTTTTTAACATTAGCAAAGAGAAAACTTGGTCTGATTCTGATCTCATATTTCAATGGAGTGACTCCTGATTTACAGTGGTAGTTGACATCAGTCAGGCCCCACTTTTAGAAAATGTATGTAATTTAAAAAAAATTCTAAACAGAACTATGCAGAAATATTTCAGGGGGGGGGGGGGCTGTTTTTTAATTGAGTTCATCAACAATTCCTCAGACAAGGAATTTGATTTTCAAGATGGTCCTATTTTTGTCCAGTTTTAAAATATGGATGCAAAGAAGCATATAATTCAGAGTCAAAGCATAGAAGTTGCTGTTTAAATTTCAGTCCTACTTTTGTCTAGAACTTATGAGAAACCCCATAGGAAACACAAGCTCCTTATGACTGCAAACCATAATACTCACCATTTTTGTGTTTTTCAAAAATAGATTAGTATAAAGTTAGGGGAAAATATGTTCAAATAGAGACCTCAAATTACCAGCTACATGGCTAAACTGCCTTTCTAACTTGAAGACTTAATTATAAGTAGACTAGGGTTTACTTTTCTCCCATAAATGTTAACTTTTGTTTTAAAATGTCCCCTAGCGTCTCCAGTCTAGATGTGTATGCCACCATAACTTTGATTCTAAATTTCTCCCTAAATACATTATACACCTGTTCTCATTTGCTCTAGACTCCCCACTAAAGTGAACAGCATATTTGATCAAAGCAAATCAGGAAAGCCTGTCTCTTGAGTCAGTTCATTGTTCATTGAACTTCAGACCAGTTCATTGTTATATGTTAAAGCTGTTTTGCAACAGAGGTGATAAGTCTCTAAGAAATTTGGTTGTATAAGATGCTAAGCACTCTGATTTCAGTCCAGCAAGCACTCAGCATGTACTTAATTTTAAGCATGTGAATTGTTCCATTATGGTAATGGTACAATTGATGTGTTTAGAGTTAAGCATGTGCTTAAGTACTTTGCTGGACTGAGATCAGAGTGTTCAGAACGTTGCAGGATCGAGCTCAGAAAGAGACCAACTTTCAAAACCTCTTACAAATGAACAGTGGCATGGACTAATATGCTATCAAGGACACTGTCAAGCAGAAAGGGCTTGGTCCAAAGCGATGACGGGAGAGAAGTGGGATGTTAGTAAGGCGCGTAGGCTCCCCCAAGTAAAAAGTTGTGCAACCTTCTATATATAGAGTTGTGCTTCCTCCAGCCAGAAAGGAAGAACAATTTTGCCTCCAGAAGTTCACTTCTGTTTGAGAGTGGCTGAGCTTGGTAGATCTCTTGTTAAAGCCTTATTGCAGAGAACCTTTAAGGACAGATTTCTCACTGAAAACGATTTTATTTTTCAACACATCATATATACAAATATTCCTCAAAATCCCATTCCCTTCCCTTCAGCAGTGCAGAGCATATCATTTACTAGTGATCACAGAGAGTTATCAGAATAGGCTTGATTGTAACTTAACTATATGCCCTAAGTAGCTGCCTCATCCCAGGCACAGACCAGAGAACAGTGTCTCAGTCACAATTCCTCCCTTGGTCACCCTTGCTCTGGGCAAGGAGTAAGGTACTTCAATGATTTTCTTGGAGCAGTTTTCTCCCCACTGTGCCACACAACCAGCTAGTATGGCCGGCAAGTTGGTGGAAGGTAGCAGAGCCACAGCTCCTCCCACTCTCCGTCCTCTCCGCTCCCACTTGCTTGCCGGGGGTAGTATCAAGCAAATAATTCAGCTCTCTCATTTGTGGCTGGAAGATGTCTTAATAGGGCCAAACAGGGGAGTAAGTTACATCCTGTACATCCCAGGAAGGGCAGTGACAATCTAGACCTAGGGCTGTAGGAATCAATCCTGCAAATCCAACTGATGTCAGTGGGACTGCTCATGTGAGTAAAGTTTGCAGGATGAGGCCTTTAAACTCCCATGGATGTATATTTCTCTGACCTAGCTTCTCTAGTAATCAGTTTCTTATAGACTGACATTCAGTTTAAATTGACTTGGCCATAACTTTGCTATTTTTCCACACCAACACTGCACTTCTAGATCACAATGATTTTATCTTTACTTAGCACATTTCAGAGCTAGTACAGTAAAATCCCAAAGGCATCAATATAATACCAAGCACTAGTCACATCAGCATTTATTTGTGGCAGCAAATCTTATTGTTCCTCAAAACAGTATGAAAATTATGCTGATTGCACATTCTATGAGTAACATGAAAGGCAGAAAGCCAGATATCGTGGCTAATAAATTAAACTATATACCACTAAAAACAAGATTACAAAGCATTTGTAAGAACTAAAATGACCAATTCTACTGATGTATCAGCCTGTAAACATTTGGAACGGTAACCACAGATGAGTTCCACCCTTCATGGGGTTTATGTCTGGTACAGCTGTTCATTCAAGCTAACAGTACAGTTGGTTTTTTTGTCTTTTTGATTTTTGGGGGAGAAGGAAAAGAAGAGTTTATAACAGCAAGTTCCAGAGGAAACATTATTTAAAAATGTGAACTTGAGAAATTTGAGTGAAAATTTTATTAGGCATTAATTTATATTCATAAATCCATAGATTTGCAAGAAATGTCTTGAAGTCACAAGTCATGTGACTGTTTCCTCTATATCTTCCATATACAAATTAAGAAGAGCATCAAGGTTTCTAGAATCAAAAAAGCTTGCTCTATTGATCTCTCTTTTGGAATAGCAATACCTAATTGCTGTTTTTAACACACCATTCTATTGCCAAGAATAAAAGAACAAAGTAGACACTGTTTTTGTAGGATGTACAAAATATGTATTAAATTTTGCTCTTTCTGCAGCGATGGTTATCTAACAAACACTATTTTCCACAGCCATGCAGACATCATCATTTTGCACAGTGAAGTTTGCACTGTAAAAGCAGTGTTTTGAACTGGATTAGGTATAGGTTAAGGTTCAGATTTGATTTGACAGCACTGAAATCTTACCGGCTAATTTTGGCTGAAAACAAAAGAAGTCTCATGAGATTAGATTTGAGGCATTCAGCTTCAAGATTCCATATTTGGTCCAACCTTTCTTCAAGGGAAAACTGGGGTTTTGCCTAAATCAAACTGTTTACTGGAGTTGTCTGCCTTCCTCAAATATTTTCATTTTCTCATCAGAAAATTGAACACCAGAAAATCAAAACCCTTTTGCTGAAAACTGAAAGTTTTGGTTTTCAGCTTTCCAAAAGAAAGTTGAAATTTTCTGCAGAACAAAATACAAAAAAAACCCCAAAAAACAAATTTTCCAAGCAGCTTTAGACATTTTAAGACACTTTACCTATAGCTTTTCATTTTACAAAGTGAAAGCACTGAGCATATCAGCATTCCTCTACACAAGAGCAGAGCCCAACAGTGAAAGAAAACAATTATCCTGGGAGCAAAAAATATCTGTGTTCACATTGCATTAATGAGTGATTTTCACTGAGGAGAAGGAATTACTTTATACCAGTGGTGGGCAACCTGCCGCCCATCAGGCTTCTGAGTGCAGCCCACGAGTCCTTTTGTTAAAAGTTGCTCAGACGCATGAAAGAATCGGACCAGAAGCACATTGATTTGACAATTTGTTGAATTTTTGGCAATGATTAGTAAGTATTTTTCTAATTTGTATGTTATGTTATTGTAATATTAAGTAATTTTGTAATTAATATTAATTACATAATCTACTGATAATTTTGAATATATGAATGAATATGAATTTTCTATAATTCGTTATGAAATATTTGGCATGTATTAAATGTACTCAAGCTTATTTGTGGGGTCATGGTTAGTGCATATGCCCAATTTCAATCTTGCGACCCACTGAGATAAAGGAGGGTCACTCATGCAGCCCACTCACTAGCCTAGATTGCCTATCACTGCTTTATATCGTACAAATCCATTAAGAAAAAAGGGGGAGAAATCATCAAGTAGATTCAAAGGCAAACATCTATAAATTATTTTCACATGGGTATAGACTTTCATGCCAAGATTAGAGAATCAAATTTAAATGGCAACTATAGTGAACTCAGCATGCCCATTCAGTGTTTGATATAGCTACGAACTGCCCTTTATATACAGAAGCATGCCTATAGCCCAACGCTAGCCCTAAGTTATTAAAGATGAAGCCCACATTCCAAAAAATTCACAAATTATGTTAATGTTCCTACAGCAAAGCAATTTGACTGCATTGTGCATATGTAGTATTTTCTATTCCTGTTAAATAGTGATTGAGTGTATTTCTGTTTAGGTTGTTAAATGTATACCATAAAATGTATATGATGTGCACTGTGGTCAAATTAACATTGTGGCGGGAACCTTAATTTTCACTTTTACTGACTTCTGTATCTTAATTCTGTATCCTTAAAAGTGACTGAAAATGTCCATGTTTATTGTCTTTCAGTGACTGAAATATTTTGGATGAAATGCCTACTGCACCATTCTGATTGCAGTGTACGTGAGATACTGGCCAGAATGGTGAGTCACTGTCCTGGACCTAGAGTGAAGCCGTACAGGTAGAAATGGTTTAAAGCCTTGCTCTGATGAGATGTGGCCCTACCTCTACTAGCAAGCAATACGTTTTCTGCTTTTTCTGTGCAGGCACAAGGCACTTTTGAAGCATTGCTACTACCGGTGGTGGTAATGCCTTTTTGCCTTGATCCATCAGCCTGACTGTAACAATCTGGCAGATTCAGTATATGCTGCTGTTTTCTGATTTAAAACATCTGCTCCACTACAATGGTCTCATTGGTGATACTTAATTGCAGCATTTTTGGCAACAATTGTGACCTCTCCTTGCTCCCCCTTAGATGTCCCAACATTCTTACTTCATGTACAGATTATACCAGATTCTGTTTGTTCCAAATGAAAGCATATGGGTTTGTTTTCTTTTATAATGGCCTTGTATACTTTTATACTCTTCTCAAGTTTTCCTTTCTGGGTTTTTTTCAAACCACTGCATCAGCTTCACTGGCTTGATGTTCAAAGCATTCAAACATCTTTTAAGTTGCTCATATGTGTGTTTTGTTTACTAAACTTGTTACCACTGCAATAAAAGCCGACAGATTTGTCCAGTTTTCCAATTTATTGCTTCCAATTGCTCTTCCAAGAAGCCTTTCCTGTGATTTTTGTTAGTATATTTGAGCAGGACAGGAGTGAGATTCAGAGACCCTAAATTCTGTGATATGGGTTTCTGAATTGGAAGGGAAATAGTGAAGGTAAAGTATTTGCTTTATTCTTTGGCAACTTAGAATTTCCATTATCTTGTATGCTTAGATACAAAAGCAGCTAAAAAAGAAACATTCATGCATTCATTTGCCCACAGTGTTGTTCTCTTGGGTTCTGAACTCCACACCTTCTTTGAATTGTGTTTTTGACAAGAATCAACATTCTGCAGAAGGTGTCCTGGGTGTTCTTACTAGGCAATTGTTTTTTATGGCATATTCCAGTATAGGACAGACCTAACACCTCCAAGATAAATGTTTTCTTTCATCTACTGTACTTCTGTTGTTTGTTCCCCTCCTTTATTTATGCAGATGCACACTATGACAGAATGGATATATCTGGCACTGAGCCAGAAAGGGTTAAGCTACCAGCCATCTAAATTACCCAAATTCAACCTCTAAAGACATATTAGAAAAGTATTGAAATGGTAATAAGAGCCATTCCTGGTAGATAATTAACCATGCCATGTTAGTAGACCCAAGTGTTTGAAATGCAAGTCTATATTGTTAGGGAATTAGAAATAAATACTAATTTTATTTGTCTGTGTCTTGTTAGAGGTTAACCCTGTAAACAAACGGTTCCTGTCAGTCACTATATTCTGTTGATTCAGAGATCAAAGGGAATATTAACATTTAGATTAAATTTGAGTATAATATCATTCTCTTTAGTTCTCTTTGAAGTTTGCAGTAAACTACGTTTGAATGGATAATGACCTTATGATAATCAATGCAACTAATTACCTAAGTATACATAGGTAATGGGAGATTTTCTTCAAAGGACAACGTGCATTACTGTTATTCACTCAAAGGACATCTGCCAGAGGTCTATAAAAGGAGGCTAGGGCTCTGATCTTGTATCTCCGATCTGTTTAAGCTTTGACAGGAAAAGCTTGCTACAAGATTAAGATCCCAGGTCCAGTCTGGATTACCCTACTATTTGTCATGGAAGAAATTATACCGACTCTATACATGAACTGCCAACAGGGAATATATCTGAACTGACCCTGGAAAGAACCTTTTGCTACTCAGCTGCTCACTATCTCTCCTATGAGACAGACCTAAAAACTTTATTTATGTTTGTATTTATAAAGATCTTTTAACCAATACTCTCTCTCTTTTCTTACTTTTATAATAAAACGTAGTTTAGTTAATAAGAACTAGCTGTAAGCATGTATTTGAGTAAATTCTGAAATATTCATTCATCTAATGGGTAGTGTGTCCAATCCTTTGGGATTGGTAAAACTTTACACATGATAAAATAGACCAGTAAGGTATTATGAAGCTGTTTTGTTGCTGGCTTTGTGAATCTAATTATTAGAATAACCACTAGTTTTGGGGATTACCTGTCCCTTTCTTTGCAGTTTGCCCTAACTGAGCAATATCAGCGTAGCCCCCCAAAGACCAAGGTAACATTCTGTATGAAATTATGTACGCCATTTTATACTATGTGTTGAACACATCTAAACCTGCCCAAGGCACCCTTACTCAACTGCATTCCAGACAGCATCCCTGTCTAGGACAGGTATTTGACACCCCACTTAAGAACTATGTCTGAGAATCTATAGGGGCTGCACTCCAGGGCCATTAACTTTGGTCATCTGTCACTGTTGGCCCACCCCCAGGGAACAATGAGGAAGCATAACATGGGGGGGGGGGAGAAAACTGTGACTTCTCAGTTGGAGCACATGGATCAGAGTCAAGGGCCCCCTATGTAAGAGCAGGAGTGAGATCAGGCATGAAGGAGGCATGTCTCAGGACTTCTGTTTTAAAAAATCTGTAACTTTTGAGTGCTTTGAGAGTAAAGGGACTTTGGTTAAGAAATTCCTTTGCTAAGCTTGGAGTCCTTGCTTTTTTGTCAGATTGTCCCCAAAGGGGGTTAACCTAGAACATACATGGGTTAGTTGGAATTCTGAGGGAGCATGTGTAAGCACCTGGGGGAGGGGGACTCAGGAGGTCTCAGGCACTGATTTCTAGGGTTTAGGGCAGGTTGATGGAGGCATCCCGCAACCTGAGGAAGAGTAGCAGCAAGAGGTCTGAGCCTAGGAGTATGTCCTAGCCTCCCACACCTAGGAACAATGACAAGACCCTACCCAGGTAGCTTGGAAACTCATGGGACTCAGTGATTGGTCACCAGCAGATTAGTGACCATACAGTGGGATACTAGCCTAGATTGTAAAACACGCTATTTGTCTTTCTCCCCCCTCTCAGTACTCTTGATTTCAGCTAGGATGAGTTTTAAAAAGACTCTAAAATTAGGCTGTACACCATATATCTGCTCTATCTGCATCTTCCAAGTCACTTATGTAGTTAGAACCTGTTGTGCTGTGTGAGGCTGTCTGTCATTTTTAACTGCTTCTGGTGACCCAGAGACCGAGACAGTGTTAATACCATTATGTAATTCTTCCCTTCAATTTCAACTATGTAAGGAATTATAGTTACCCATAAGAGTTTACTTGCTCTACATGAATAAAGTTGTTCTTATACCTACATGCAAAGCCACACTTAGGACTCAGTCCAGCAAAATGGTTAAAGCATGTAGCTAACATTAAGCAGGTAAGTTGTCCCATTGACTTTAGTGGAACTACTCTCATGCTTAGGGTTAAGCATATTGGAAGGCAGTAGGCCTGCATATAAACATTGAAACCCAAAACTGATTTTAGGAGGAAAGACTTTTTACTCTGACCAGTTAGTTAGGCTTTCACCCAGAATGTGCCTTTAAAAAAAAAAACCCCCACAAACCACTATTCAATGTTGAGTTTCTGCATATCAAAATACAAAGGAAGGGTTATATGCATCTGTCTATAAAACAGGAACGAACCCTTCTTGCACATGGCTGAGTGAAAGTATGATTCATGTATTCCCATGATTTCAGTTCCAATTTTTTGCTAGCTTTGCATTTTTTAAATTGTTTTTTTTTTTTGAGCTAGGACTTTTTTAAATGGTTGAGATAATGCCTGTGGACTGATCCATGACTTCAATGTCTCAAAATACCGATAGATTTGCTGACTGATTGGGTATATTTTTGGATCCATGGATCTCCAAGCCTCAAGTTAACAGAATGGGAAGGTTCTTCATTTGCAGAGAGTTGACCTAATCAAACCACATCTGGTGATGTCAGCAGGAGTGTCCCATTCTGATTCACCAACAAGTTCCTGAGAGGGGTTCCAAGAAGGAGGAATCAGCCAGGACTCAATCTTCAAAAACAGAATGAAAAGAAACAACCTGACTTCTATAATTAATGGCTCACTGACAAAGAGGCCTGTGCTTGCTTCATCGTCCCATCAAGCCACCCAAGGGTAGGAGACCAGCATCATCTAACATCTAAGATTAGATATCTACTAGCCAGTAACCGCTAGCCAGCCAGCAAGTCCACTGAAGTTGAACACTGATGCCAATAAGACCACTGCCTAATCTTTTAAAGAAAATGCAAGCTCCATAAAGCTGAATGAAACCACAAGGGTCATGACAACCATTCTGCATAAATATCAACCTTTTTGGTTTTGTTGTCCACTCTATTTTAGTAAAGGAACACCTCCACCCCACAATTCGTGCACTTGTTCTTAACTCAGCTGATAGTGTGTGTGTGTGAGCGCAGGCAAGAATGTGTGTTGCTAAAACCCACAGATTTTGAGAACAGCACATTTAAATTAGTTCCTCAAATACCTAAAAGAGCCCTAGGTTAAACAATCTTGCTATCTAAAAGATCACACACACATATTTTATGGTTTAGGAGTTGTATCTTTCATCCTGAGAAAGCATATCATTTTCACACACATTTGTTATTTGAATGTTAAATGTAACAAGTTGTCAGTCATCTTTAATTGTACTGAAATGTTTCATCATAACCCTATGGGCGTGGGAGAGAGAGAAGAGATTGGCTATCCCCTAATCACCTATAACTGGATAGGTTACCTTAACTGCATCAAAGCTATAGTCTCAACATTAGCTTTAACCTGGGAGTGATATGACCCTGCCTGTGTCAGTTATTTGCTTAGAACCTAAATATATTGATTTACACTGAGATCCATATTGCCCTGTTAGTTTTACATCTGATAGCTAAACAAGACTGCTGCCCTCACAAGTTATTACAGAGGGCTTATAAGGAATTGTGGGTTTATTTGATATGGTTTAATCAATCTGATAATTAGATTAACCTGATGATTTGGTATTGGCCCACTTTATTTAAATATGATTTATATGTATTTTTCCATTAATTAAATATTTAAGTTGGAAACCCATGTGGTTTGGAAGTTTCCTCCCCAGATGTCAGAATTCTGAACTTGAGGAGGGTCAACTAAATAAGCAGTAACTGTACCACCTAGTAATGGTCCATGTGACTGCTGTTACAGTCCTCTCATAACTGGTGGCTGAACTAGAACACGGTTGGCTTTTGAGGGAAGGTGATGTATGGATCATGTGTTTCAATAAACAATGTGGGTTCCACAACTTTTGAGGACCTGGTGTGGCAGATACAAGCCAGTCAACCTAAAGAATGTTCCCCATAAAGTCTATACTCCTCACAATGTGCACAAATGCTATGGTGGATTGGGACCATTGGGTACAGTCCTTACCCAAGGAAAACTCCCACTAAAGTAAATGAGTGAAGAGTTCAAGGTATGCCTCTTAAGGAGATGACTGAGCTTCTATTCCCGACAGCTCCATCATGCCTGGTAGGCACATTCCAGAGAAATGGGATGTATGGCGCTCACTGCTACACTTTTTTGTGGAATATAGTGTACTACGTCCACTATGTTGATCTATGCAAGGGGCTAGCAGCAGCGAAGCCACGCCTCCATTTCTTCCCTGCCTTCTTTGGGATGCCATGTGACCCTGATGATAGAGAGGGAGCAGTCACTGTGCTCGCCTGAGTACAAGGACTTGATTTCTGTTTGACCATTTACACAGGCCCTGAAATGTTCCTAGGTCTACACACTGCTCCCATATGAGGTCCAGGTGCCTTATCAGGGCACCAGGACAGAATCCGGCCCTTGTTGTTTATGCAGGAGGATTTAACCACCCTCCAAGTACAGCTGTGCACCACATGACCTATGCTTGTATCATGATGCCCTTGCGTGGGTACTTTAGTTTATTTAAGCAGAAGAATAAATGAAGACTTTAAAAAGTGATTCTTCTGGCCTCTGCTAATGGAGCTATGTAAAATACAGGGGTACTAGGTATCAAGAATTCCATGACCAGAGATATTTATATGCAACACTGAACTTTCAAGTATAATGGATCCAGCTCCTTACCTGTTTCCGCCAAAAAGATACACTTTACACAGCTCACACTCACGCTCAGTAGTAGATTACACTCCGGGTAAACTGAGCATCAGGGTCTTGGTCCTGATCCCACTCCTACCAGTGATTTACAGTTCTTTCTAAAGGAGATGAGTAAGGACTTCTGGCTGAGTATGCTTAAACAGAAAACAATAAAACTAGCAAACCTAAAGCCAGAGATGGGCTCTGGAACCTGGGAAACTTGAGGCTGCAGGGGCCCCTGATTTCAGGAGTTTGTAAATATCAAGATTTATCCTAGCCTTCTTTCTTTCCAAGTTATACACCACTCCTTTTTGTTAAGGAGGTGGCTTGCAAAATGTAAACTGTTGTAATTCAATAGGAAGGGCAGAAAATTTGTCACTGTTTTTTTTTCCCCCCCAGAAACTCACATGGTTCCCAAACAGCTTTCCAAAGTTGGCACTGGGACCCATTCAATTAAGCCCTTTGATTTTTCAAGAATTCCAGCCACATTTGCAGCTGTGGGATTACTAAGACTCACCCTGAAACCTGGAGGATCCTTAACATTTCACAGAGTGCAGAGCCATCTATGGAGAGGCTCTGTACTCCAGTGGCTCCCCCAGTAGTGGCTGTTCCTGGCAAACCCCCCATGAAGGGGGATCCCAACTGCCAAGGAGAGCTCTGTAGAACAGGTAATATAGATCTTAAGATAATATGGCCCAGGATTTATATTCATGGGGCCATATCAATTACTTATGAAATTGTGAGGTCCTTACTTGGGCAAATTTGCATGGAAGGGCCCGGGGAAGAAAAAAACCCCAAATATTAATGGAATCTTAGGAAGCAAGTGGAAGGTGAATTCTGCTGTCCATTACACACGCAGCTGTGGTTATGCATGGCCTTAATCTATAACATTGTTAAACTTGAGTTTTCTTTTTCCTAACATAACCAGGCTGATCCTCCTCTAGCAGATAAACATAAATTCAGTGAATTAATTAATATACTAGCTCTTAAATGTAAACAAAAGTTTAAATGATGCTGAAAATGCTTTTAGACTTTCATATGCATGTCAAAATTATACCTTAAGAAACAGCTTTGCTGTATGCACCAAACTCTGTGTGGTCTTTCAATAAAAACACTGCATTCAATTCTATTTCTGAGATCACTTCTTAGGGCAAGAGTTATATTTGTCTATGAAATCATTGCAATAATGTGCACTTTGTGAGTTATTCAGGATAAGGTCAACAGATAGATTGTATCACTCTTAGAGTCCAAGTTTAGTAAATGTGCTGTAAACAAATACTTTATAAACTAAGTCCTCACATATCCTATGTATTCTTACAACTTTCACATGCACAGTGGACTCTGTACTGAAAAACTTTGGCCTTTAATATGCAGGTTGGTTTAATTAACCTTGCGATGGGAAATGGAATATGCCGGAATGTTGACTTTCAGGTTCATTATTTTCTGCACTTGATAACTCTGGCTGGACTGGCTGGATGTAGCATTCCCCCTTGTAGGGGCAGTGCCTGGGGCCCTCCCTCTGGGTCCCTCTCAGAGGGAGGCCACCCCTCCCAGCTACACACGGCTCTGGGAAGTAGTCTCTATGGCCGTGGGCGAGCTATCGGTCTGGAGTGCAGCCGCTGCCGGGGACAGGCCCGTGCCAGGAAGGAGTCTCAAGCCCTCCGACCGGACGGGGAGGCAGGCTTCAAGGTATGTAGGCTTCAAGGTAGGCTCGATCCCTCAGTAGGGCGAGCCGCAGTCTATGGCCTGGCCTTTGGGCTGGGCCAGGTAGGGGACCGCACGTGGACTCGAGCCCTTGCTAGGGTGAGCGGTAGTCTATGGCTCAGCACTCCAGCAGGGCAGGGCCATTGGGCAAACTTCAGGGTATGCTTGAGCCTTTGGTAGGGTGAGCAGCAGTCTGTGGCCTGGCCCCCCCGGCAGGGCGGGGCCAAGGGCCAGCCGGCTCTAGTCTATAGCCGGGAAAGGCAGTAGTCTAGGGATCGTTGGCCTGGGAAGGCCAGGAGAAACACACAAAACCGCTCGAGCCTGTAGCAGGGTGAGCAGTGGTCAGGGGCCAGTCCTGAAGCAGAGCAGGGCAGGCAATGAGAGGTAGGTTCCAGCGGTAGCTGTTATCCACCCTAGGTCAGGGTGAGGGAAGGGATAAGGGGGACGCAGGCCCACCTGTCTCCATTGCATCCCAGCCCAAGGCCCTAGCAGTGGCAAAGACGTTGCCACCGAGTCGGCGGGGCTCCAGCCGAAACGTGCCGACTCACTGAGAGCCGCAGCTCAGCCAGACCACAGTCGGCTTTCCTGGGCTCTTTCCTCCTGCCCTCCGCTTAAAGTACCTGGACTCTGTCAATTTTGCCTGGGTCGCTGGGTTCGGGGGCGTGCGGGAGTCCCATGAATCCTTCCCCGTCAACCAGCAGCAGCTCCGGAAACTGCATGTGCTCAACAGCGGAGGGCAGTTCCTCCAGATCCTCCGGCTCCCAGGCCGCTCGGACCGGCCTTCCTCCGGCTCCCAGGCCGCGGGCCGCTCGGGCAGGCCTTCCTCCGGCTCCCAGGCCGCGGGGTAAGACCAGCCGCTCCCCCTCGGCGTGGGACTCTAGTCTGGTTCTAGGTGGGTGCCCCAGGGGAGAGGCGTCCTTCTCTCTTGGCCATCCCAGACTGACTAAGCTAGCAGGCCTGTGTTTTAAAGGCCGGGCTCCGCCTCCCTGCTTCCAGTCAGGTGGTGTCCATTTGGCTTCTAAAGGCCTGGGCCCACCCACCTGTTTCTGGACAGGTGATGTCCTTCTGGGCTCTAGCAGCCAGGGAGCATTTGGCTCTTCCTCTGGGTCCCTCTCAGAGGGAGGCCACCCCTCCTGGCTACACCAGACAATATCTGACTGGGTCACTGACAACAACGCATTCCTTTCTTTCTGTTGTCATGAAACAGATTTTCAGTTCTCTTCCTATGCTGTCAATTCATCTTGATAGGGAAAGAAAACCTGCCTACAAGCTTCCCATTGGCCTGATGAGTCAGAAATTTCTATTGTATTAACTGCATTGTTTTTCAAAGAAACTTGCAGTATTGTTTGCCTGGAGAGATATGGAGATAATCTAAACACACATGGATGTTTAGTATTCAGCTCATTCCACTGTTTAGATTATCTCCATAATCTACAATTAAGATGCAATTTTCACACACGCACCCCCTTTATCCGTCAAGCTGTAAGTGACGGGGGAGAGTTGTAACACAGCTCCTCCACAATCTCTATTCCTGTCTGCAGACTGACGAGCATCTGCAGCCCATCTGTGCCCCCTATGCAAGGGATTCCTGCCCATAGATCCATGTGAGATCCAGATCTCTTTACCCTTACCCCTAATTTGTCTCCACAGCCCATGCCCCAGTGGCCTATTTGGGGATGGAGCAGAAACCACAGCACCCAGTGGGTGCAAAGGCCCCTTAGAGTGGCCATTTCAACCCTCCCACAGAGCTCAAGCAATGTGAAGGGTTCTGTACAGACTCCTACCATAAATGGTGGTCAACTGATAGAGCAAGAAACTGGCAGTTAGCTATTTAACTCTAATAAGAGAAAGGGGTACAAAGCCAACCAACAAAAGAAGCCTGAGAGCATAAGAATGGAATGATCAAACTTGACAATGAGTTTTTTGGTTTTTGTCAGTGTCCTAACCATAGCACAGTTTCAATTTTCTTGCCCTTTTACATTATTATTTCCCCTCCTCCTGAACTCAAAGCCATGATTAAATCAGATCATGGGCTAGTTGTCTGTAAAATTTCATCTTCGAAAAAAATCAAAGCAAGCGTTCATGACTGTTAGAAACTTCAAAAAACATGTTTTCAGTGTGTAATAGTGACATAACCTGACTACTGAAGCACATAACCAACCACTACAATCTAAAGGAGGAAAAGGCAATGACCTATACACCAGTCTTCAAAGTCTCCAGACTGTAACATAGATAACTCAAGCTGACAATGTGTACTGCAGATTCCAGACTGAGTCCCTTTCACCACCATAGCTAATCTCGAGTTCTCACTGAATTGAGTTAATTATAACACAGATTTTTTTAAAATAAGCTATTTTGATGAAGGAACAAATAAATAGACACTATCTATACTATATATAAAAAACTCATCTTGGCAGAATAGTAGTTAATTTATGTAATGCCAAAAACATGCTAGGCTTTCAGAGAGAAATAGATAGATTATAGAGAAGACATGCAACACAAAGCAAGCAATTAAACGGGGATAGTTAGTATTTTTGTAAATCACTTCTTTGAAAAGAGGACTAGAGTTTATAGGCCCCTTATAAACTTTAAAAATAAAAAGGCCCAGTCCTCTTACACTCTGGCAGCCTACCGGGGCCTTAAAGGGGATGGAATTGGCAACAGAGGAAAACCCCTAGCATTAGAGCATTCCCTAAAAAGCATAAAACTGGTAGAATGTTTCTACACTGGCTGCCCTTGCAATCTCCAGTATAGGCAAGATGTGCTCTAGCTATGCTCAGCTGCAGGACAACCATATATACCATCACAGAAGAGAATATGTTGACCCATGGCAGAACAAGCAGAAAAGTTGCTGCCACACTACACCCCAGTGGCTTTATGTGGCATTGCAACTGCTGTCCCTCAGTTTTCCCCAAGCCTTCTTTGGCCTATTCCAGCTGCTGGTATGACCTGGTCCTTCAGCCAAGCCAGGTAACAAGAGTCAAGACATCTGCACAGTTTCAAATCCTTTCACTTAAGTCTAACAGAAAACAACTAAATCATCAGCATTGCTGGGCTCAGCTAGTAGCTTTTTCTGCAGGCTAGCCTCTACTTCAAACCATCCCAACACAGACTCATGTTCCTGTCTTCCACTCCTAATGCCCAAGGGAGAGCAGACTAAGTAGAACTCATCCTTCCCTCAGCCAGTGAGGGAAAACTACCTCTCACATGGGTCTTGTCCCTAACCCATCCTCTGGCAGCACTTTGATCCTTCCTTTATGAAGACCAAGCCCCTCCCTAACTGTGTTTGATCACCAATTAGGCCTAATACCCCTCCAGGTGCAGACCAGTCAGTTAATTGGCCTCTCAGGCCACTAACCTTTCCACCACCTGTGAATGGTGCCATCACAGTGATTTTATGTCTACACCAAAGGGCTCAGGCTGGAGCCCTGGCGCTGGGACCCTCCCCCTCCTGGGGTCCCAGAACTTATGCTCCAGCCTAAGCCCCAACATCTACATCACAATTAAATAGCCCGGCAGCCCAAGCCTAAGTCAGCTGACATTGGCCACCCATGGGTGTTTAAGTGCAGTGTGGACATACCCACAGAAACACTTTTGTCCTCCCTCCCCCATCCGCATGCCAAGCACCGCTCAATCAGAAGAGAGAAACCAACCCAAAATGTCTTCATCGATTTTATTTTCTATTTGATAAAGGTAGCTTCACCCATGAGACCGTGTTTGTATTTTCTTCTTTGTGTCCTAATATTACCTGAATGTCAGCAATATGCTGGGAACAACATATGTTAAATCCTGCATTAGAGCCAGTCATGGGAGGATAAGGGTATAAAAACAAATTAGTGGCTTTTTTGCTTAATCCCTTTGTGATGGAGTATTGCATGAGACAGTCTGTGTCTGGCTCTTTGTAATCCAATAATAAATAGCTCTTACATCTCTGAGCACAGAGATCCATACATGCTCCATCAGTGACAAACTGAAAATATGATATATTGGCTGTATGCTTATGTTGCTGTTTTACTGACAAAATGTATCTACTGGAATCTGTATGCATTGCAGTCTCTCTCTTCTGGTGTTCAGCTTTTGTTACTTGGTCAGGAGGAAGTGATTTTGTTATAGATTTGTGTCTGAATATATCAGCTTCAAGTCAGGGAGATGATTTCTGTTCCAGTTGCTATGTTTGCATCTCTGTTGGCTCACTGCCTAGAAACTACGACATTTCTAACAGTGCATGTAACAGTGAGAACACCATTCCAGATAACTTTGCAGAAATACAGCAGAATTAATGTACAGGGTGAGAGCCTCATCCTCCAACTGTCCCCTTTACACATTAGGTAAAAGGACCAAAAAGTTGCATAAATGGAACCTAAAAGCCCCATTTCTGGCCAGGTAAGAATTTCCCCAGAGCAGGAACTGAAGCAGACAGCCACAGTCCCTACTGATTAATTTCTAGTTGTTTAGGTTATGCTCACTACTAAGATTCTTGACTGCATTCCCCATTATGCACACACCTGCTCTTATACTGTGTATAAGCTTGCTTCTGCTGATATAATCTGATGCTTTACACTGCCCTTTTCTGCCCTGCAGAAAAGTGATCTCTCATATTAGAGCTGATTACTTTGATAATTTGTCTGTTGGATCTCCAGGAGCCATAAATGAGGGTGCTTTTGCATCATTTAAAGTAATCATTGCCTTTTTGTTCTATGGCATATCTGCCCTCACTGAAACCTATACCCATCTTTACACTGCAGATTTGTGTGAATTTAATGGAAGAACAGGGTATAATTTATGCTTCCTTATTCAGAAGCAAACTTTGGAGTATTCCTCTTCCTCCTACCTCCCCACCCCCTTTTCTTTAAGCCACACAAACTCTAGAGAAGACAAGGTGGCTATGCCCTCCCGAGTACTTTCCCAATTAAATTATAACTAACCTGAGCTGTATCACATTGTGCATGCAAGAGTTTTGACAGCATCAGTTCAAGTATTGTCATTTTTCCTGCAGAAAGCAAACTGTAGGAGTATCTCATTATCAACCTTCCTTGAGTTTTTCCAAAAAAATCAGAATTTTACTTTTATGACTGCCCCTTTATAATTACTTCAATGGAGATGGGAGCTCAAACAATGACTTTATACCAAGGATGGCCTTTTAATAAAGATTCACCATGAAGGAGAAATATACTTTCTATTCCAGGATATTTAGAAGCATTTCTTTTAGTTTATATTTGGTCATTTTATGTTTTAATACAAGCTCTGCCAGCAAATTACTAAGAATGGCAATGGAACATGGAAACCCAAGTGACAGACCACACAGATAATAATCCTAATAATAAAACATGTAAACAAACAAAACAATTTCCACTGAAACCAAACAGCAGCTACCATTCTTGCTGTACAATTTATTTTGTTTTTTTGCTAAGCAAAAAAAATCTAGGTGAATAATTCAATATAAAAAAATCTAATGTTACATTAATATTAAGGGACTCATAAAAAATGTCCATTGTGAAATTCAAGTTTAAGACTAATAATTGTTTTTAAAACAGGTGATAATAATATTAAATGACGACTATACATGTAATTGTATAATAAGCCTTTTTATCGGGGAGAAAATAGGGAGTCTTAGTCAATTGTCTAACATCCAGAAGTCACAGCCCACTGAACTGAGATAGGAATGATGGATTAACTTTTCCTAGACTATTCGGACATGTCAAATAAATGAAAATTCCAATGTTTATACAGTATTTCAGAACATCATAATCTTACACCAGAAGCAACAGAGTTGGCATTTATAAATCAAGGAATAAATCTATTGTGAATCCTATAGAAAAGTAAAAATGTATTTGCAATGGCTGTAGGCAACATCAGAATCAATTAATTTTTACATATGGGTAATCACCTTCTCTTGAATGGGGTCAAGTGGGTTGTGCTAAATTCTTCACTGCTAAAGTAACAATTTGTGGGTCCAATAGATACAACTTATTTTACTCCTCTTTTCTGTTGCTTACTGGAGGGGCCACAAAGCAGGTCCCTCCTCCCCAGCAGATACAGCCCACTGCTTTTTGTCTCCCTCTGCCTCCAGCCAGCTTTCAACTATCAGACTGAATTCTCAGCTGCAAATGAGCTGTGGCTGGGGAAGCTGAGATAGGATGGAGGCACAAAGGTTAGGTTTCGTCACCATTATGCTCCTCCCTCAAATCCTGCGGCCAGCTGTAAGTTTCATTGTTTGACTATCTGCCTGTACTGTTGGAGAGGCCCAAATGAGGACCCAAGATGCGTGTGAAAGAAGAGAAGTTTGAGGCTGCATTCTGTTTTGTATTTGATCTTGACTCCTCTCTGACAACAGGTCAGCTCTGGATGAACTAACTAAAGCCTTGTAGGCGCGAGACCATCTCCATTGCTCTGGATTTCTGTTTGAGCACTCCAGTAGGGCTGTGTCTACACAGAGACCGGTAGGTGCATCTCCCACCACTGGTCTAGCATCAGAGCAGCTGCAGGCGTGCTAGCAATGGTGCAAGCCCCTCAGACATTTTTACCGCTATGCGATTCAAAACTGCTCTGGGCAGGTCTGGACTCTGTGATTGTAAACATGCCTGTTGCCTGTCTCCACACTGGTTTACACCATTGCTAGCACAAGTGAAACTGCACTGATGCTAAAGCAATAGTGGAAGAATTGCCTATAAGTTGGTGTACAAAATGGCTTAGGAAACTTTCACCTAAAAGCAGCAGTGGACACTACCTTACTGTGGGCACCCTGCAGATGACCACTTTCTCTTTCAGGAAGAATTTTTCATGGTTCAGTAAAGGGCTGTTTTATGCCTGTACTGCCACCTGTGATCACAGAACCCCCAAGTTAGGAGGAGTCCCAAATGAGAAGTTAGTTATTGGAGTTGTCTGGAGGACAACAATTCCATTTCATGGCAACTTTCAAGGTTTCAAGATTCAGTTTTGCTCCTCACTGGAATGAAAAGAAAACTTTCTGAATATTTTCCCAAAACAGAATTGTGTCAAACATCTGGTTTTGGAGGGAAAAGCTCAGGTTTTCAGTTTGGGTCTTTCTCATGTCAGAAGTGACCAGAGAGCCCTGGTCTTCACATCTTAATCAAACCTGATATGTCTCAGCTTCAATGAAACAGCGTATTTCCATGAAATTTCATTTAATTGAAAAACATCCTGACCAGCTCTCATAATTACATATGGGATTCTCTCTCCTCCTCCACACTATAAAAGGAATGAGCGAGAAAACTGCGCTACATGCTTCCTTGTGTTGACTGAAGAGATTCCTGTGCACCCCCAATCCAATTAGTCAGGACTTCTTACAGCCAATCAATGGCATATGAGCTGTGATGGAGCTATGAAGCAGGGAACTACTCTTATCAGCCCCCACCCCACTACACTCCCCTTTCTCCTGGCCAGATAAGGGGAAAAGGCCCTGAGACAGGAAGTGGTTGGGCTCTGTTGGAAAGCAGCAGCTGTATAGCTAGCCAGGAGCTACCGAGAAGCTGGATGCAGAGAGGAATCCTCAGGATCATATGCATAGCCACACGAGGAACAGGCTGGGACTACTGGACATTACAGCTGGGTGCAGGCCTGTGTGGGACTTACCTGGGGAGCAGCAGCTGGGCAGGGAATCAGTGCAGAGGGGCTTCAAAGAGAAATGAAATTGGCTTGGTATAATGCAAGCATCTATTTGTTTGACTAGAGATTGGACTGGAGATGCACCCCAGCCACTGAAGAGCTTGGACTCAATTGGACTGCACCAGGAACCTAAACAAGAACCACTATTGCTCACTTTGAACTCTATTTAAGCCCCTGTACCTAGGGTATTTTCAACCTTTCCCGACAGCCCTCGTAAAATGCCCTTACCCTTAGCCATGTGTCTGAATGGGTATTGGGAACTACCAGGGCTACAACCCACAAGGCCTCACTGCTGAAGCACCTCCAGTGCTTGCCTCCAAGTTGCAGTATACCTGGCATGCTACTACTACCCTAGGGATCTGTTAGACAAACTCCCATAGCCTCCAGTCAGATATTTGATGTTTGGACTGGGGGTCACGGCTCTCTGACTTATCTGCTTCTCTGACCACTAGCAGCTCCTCTAGGGCCTTTTAACTACAGCAGCCTACGTGCTGCTCAACACCCTGGGCCAGAATCTGCTCTAGGAACCCCTGGCCACTGCTGCCCGAGGCTGGATGCTGCCCACTCCCCTCAACTGCGAGAAGCTCAAGAGCAGTTCCCCATGCATGCTCACTGCGTCTGCCTCTCCACTGCATCCCCCTCTATTGCCCTACTCTGCATTGCACCATTCTCCCTCGTAAGAGGGGGTGAAATAACCTAACAGAGACGCCAACAAAATGAGTCCATAGAGGACCTGGATGAGTCTGAACTAGCCATGGTACGAGGAACTCCACATCATAGCCCTTCACTCTTCTGCTTAGTGAACTTGCCATTTCCAACTATCCAGGCTGTCCCACATTCATAAAGTGAGTGCCGTCTTCCCCATCCCAGTACCTGACAGGTCTTTTCAAACCCACACATCTCACAAAACAAAGAACGAGTGAACCAAACCTGAGGAGAATGCACTGAGAGCAGTCAGTGAGACAAGCAACCTTTTAATCCCCACTCCAAATGGCACAAATTCTCTCTGCTCTTTTGAACAAGCCACTTGGGAGTCCCTAATAGTTGTCCTCAGCCTGCGCCTCCCTGACAACCACAGGCAGATTCATGCAATACACAGTGCTAAGGTCTGGATGAGTCTGAACTGGGCAACCTTAAAAGGGGTTTCCAGAGTAGCTAAAGCTCTGCTCTACCTTTGATACAAGTCCAAAGGAGGAGACAAGCAGCTATTTGCTATTTTGCAAATTTGCTATTAAACCTATTCTACCTCTTGAGCAGTTGGAGAAGAAAGACAATGCCTTCATTCTTGGGCCTATAAAAGTGGTACCACAAAACAAGATTCTGGGAGGCTTGTAAATCTCCATATTTACAGTTCCTAAGTTGAATAGGGGTTGCTTGCCAACAATCAATTTGAAACCCCTGAATCAGTTCATAACCATACAGCCATGGATAGGTGGCTTAAGAACCTCAAGGTTGCATCACACAAAGGGATTTAACTAACACATACAGATCTGGCCAAGCCCAAATTATGAGAGATGTCTCAGTTTCTTTTGGAAATGAGGCCTCTACTAAAAGAGGGTGATTATTTTCTTAGTGTAATTATATAACCCTCTTTTGGCTTGTACAGCTCAGCAACTGTGTAACCTACTCCCAATTAATCAGTCCTTTGTTTTTAGTAAAAGGGGAAAAAAGTTTGACACTGACATTTGACTTTAACCTAGCCCCACTTGTGTGGAAATCCAAGCTACACCTCCCTCTAAGCTCACTGCCAAATATGACAGCCTCACAGTAGAAAGCTCTCTGTTCTTTTTCAAGAAAAGTGCAATTAGTTAAATAACTCCCTCGCTTGACACTTAGTTTAAACTAAGTACTGAAGTGGCTATATTTAGAAAGGCATTGATATAAAACCTCTCATGTTTCCACTCAAGTGCATAAATGTACTCTTAGTTAGGAAAGAAACCCCTCTGCATCTCAGGCACTTAAAAATCAGAACGATGAACCTGAATACACCTCAGCAATGTATCTGCATATGAACAAGTAAAAATGTATGTATTCAAACAAAGCCTGTTAATTCCAAAACTTCAAGTAACAAACAAAACAACAGCTTGGACTGGCACATATGAATCTGCAAGCTCTATACAATAGATGCTGTTACAAGTCAGCCTATATCCAGAAACGCTTTAAAAAGACATTTCATTTTATGAAATATTCATACACTTATATGTAAGTTTCCAGTGTTATATATATATGGGTGAAAATTTCCAATCTTCCCATTAACGTTACTTGATTTGCCTATGCAATCACAATAATTGTGGATGTAAGTTGAGTACGCAATTTCATGTGCAGCCTGTAAACACAATTGCCCACACACACAATTTTGAAAATGCCAATCTAATTTTTTCTGCACATCAGCAATATATTAACAGACTTTATCATTACATATACTTCTCTAGGGAATATATTTTAATTTCACAGTAAGTCAAGTATTTATGCTTACATTTGAATAGGTTAGTAGACAACATACACCTGCAAAACTTGTATTGCTTGTGTACAGCCTCTGCTTGTGTGCACATATCTACATTAGCTCCAAAGCCACTCTTTTCCTCCCTCCTCCATCCAATTTGGTGGACCTAGAAATGTAAAGGAGAATCTGAACTTTTTCTAAAATAGATTTCTAACTCTTTTCCTTGCAAAGAGAGCCTTGAAAGAGCTACCAATATGGAACAAAAGGTTGAAGTTCCAAGATATATACAATTTAGATTGAAAAATATGTTAAGAAAACAACCCAAATGAGAAGATGGGAGAGGAATTTGGACAAAGAAATTGATCTAGACGAATGAGCCTCTACATGGGAAAGGGATATATATCTTTAATTTGTGTAGCTCATAAAGAACATTTTTATAAATTTCTGTATAGATGGCATTTGACTCCAGTTAAGATCCATCATATTTTTGCTACTAGGGAAGTGCTCTGTTGGAGGGGGTGCAGGGAAAGGGAAACATACTTGCACATGTGGTGGTTGTGTTCACGAATTAGTCAGTATGGGGAAGAAATTATTAAAGATATTCATCTTTGACAAAACACCAGCTTCCTAGAAATCCATGACCTACTTGCTTAATGCTTCAGTAAAAGATCTACATTTTAAACAGAATGATAAATTAACTTCTTTTTTACTGTTAGCAGCTAGCAATTTGTGTAGCACATTGGAAAGCATGTGATTCCTCTGATGGAATTTTGGTAAAGCAAAATATGGACTGTCTTTGTAATGGAAAACCTTTCACACCAAGTACATATATAGGAGAAGCGCAAAAAAAAAGATAGGTATTTAGTAATTTGGTCAATTACTGTCAAATATAATTGTGATCTCTGTCATGTGACCTGAAACAAAATCACATCACATTGGCTAAACAGCTATTACATGGTGTCTTGGGGTATGTCCATTTTAAATCAACTTTCACCTGCCGAATTTTAGAGCATGATCACACCATGCTCATTGCGTCGGGGAACTGAGTCCCCACTAGCCATGCTTGGGTCGACAAGCAAAGCAGTGCACCGTGGGTAGCTTTCCCACAGTGCAACTAGCCGCAGAGGCTTTTGGGAAGGCTTTTGGGGGAGTATGTTACATCATAGCTCTGTGTCAGCAGCCACAGAGGTGTTCATTAGCTCACTGCCACACACACTACATTCTCACTGGTACAAGATTCTGGACAGGGGATATAACCAAAGACATGCAATTTGCCTTTCCCAGCATCCCGGTCAGTCATGGTTTCCTGCATCTCGATGGGCTGCTCCTGGGTTGCAAACAGCTCCTGGCTTTCAGGGAGAAGGGATACCACACTTGCTTGCCCCTTGTTCTCATCTTCCTCCTTGTCCATGGACTCATCCTGGACTCGGATTCCCCAAAGGTATCAACGCTTTGTCTCTTTGTGTCTGACTGGTTGGCCACCCCTGCTTTAGGGGGTTGATGTAAGCAGCTTTACGTCGACCTCCATTGTCAGTGTAGACCAGACCTTGGTCAAGGAGGCTCATTTGTGGAATGAGCCACTAGGCAAGATTAGACAGAGCAGACATATTTTCTAAAGGTTTCCCATCATAACTGCAGTGTGTACGCCACCACACTCAAAAAGACATTCCCAAGTACAGGTTACTAGAACCAGGAAAGTGTTCAGAGCAGAATCCTCTAAGAAGTCCATCATGGAGAATAACACACAGACTTAACTATGCCACACTTAGGGTATGTTTACACTGCAATTAAAAACCCATGGCTGGCCCATGCCAGCTGACTTGAGCTTGCAGGGCTCAGGCTAAGGGGGTTTAATTGCAGTGTAGATGTTTGGGCTTAGGTTGCAGCCCAGGCTCTATGACCCTGTGAGGTGGGAGGGTCCCAGAGCTCAGCTGTAGCCTAAGCCCAAATATCTACACTGCAATTAAGCAGCCCCTTAGCCCAAGCCCTATGAACCTGAGTTGGCTGGCACAAGCCAGCCACAAGTGCCTAACTGCAATGTAGAAATACCCTTAGATACTACAAAGATGTGCACTTTAGAAAAACCTTAGCTAGATGGTAATGAATTTCCCTGGAATGTATTTGAACTAGTGACCTACCAGTATAGAACAAAGGCGCCATATCTTGTTTACAGACCCTTTATTCATCCAGTCCCCCTGAAGGATCTTTGATTCAATGGATGAACTGCAAAGAAAAAGAAAAGGAAAATTGTGCCCTTTTTCCCTTTGTGGTGTATAAAGAAGACCTGAAGAGTTACTCACATGCACCCACAAATAGGGTTCTTTCTGCTTGTTTTTACCTAAGAAATATCAAGAATATCAAGTCTGGTCTTCTCTGTTTTTGCTGGAGTACTCTTAGAAGGATTAGAGAAGGAATGTGAATTTTCTCAGCCTTCAATTACAAAAGTGGGGGTATTGAAACTTTCACAACAGCATTGCACCCAGATAAGAAAGAGTTAAATAGGTATTCAAAATATCCAAAGAGTTTTAAATTTTGACTAAAATTTTCTTCCCTTCTCAATTCCTCAGCTTTCATCTCTTGTGATGCAAAAAGATCAGCTCTCCAAGTCTCCAATGAATCCTCCAGCAAAAGCAAGGAAGCCAAGACCTGATATTTCTAATGTAACAAGCAAGCAGAAAAATAAACGTTAAATCAGCTATCATGCTTCCCTTATATACACCATAAAAAGGACAAACAATTTTCCTCCTTTGCAAAGCTACTTTTAAACGTTCATCTCCTCTTTCAGCTTCCCCCCCACCCCGCCAACTGAACCCATATAGCTCAAAGATTATATTGTCCTATAAATTTAATTAGTAATAAAATGTGGAATGAATAAAAATCAGTCCATTGGTATTTAGGCTTTTCTGAGTCATCAATAACTAGTTACTAGTAAGAAGGAATTTTACTTACACAACACAGGATTTGGTTGGTTTGTTTCTCAAATGCTCAATAACACTGTTATTATGGCAGGAGACGCAATTCCGCCAAAGCAATTAGATAGTTTTTCTCATTTTACTTTTCTTCATCCAGATTTTTCAGACTGAATCCATAATTGTTAATATTGTGTTTGCAAAAATTCAGCAATATATATTTTTAATTAACCCACAGTTATTTTATATGATCCTATGAAAACTAAAAGGTCATAATCTCCTGTGGTTTGTGAAGCAAAAAAGGAACACCAGAACCTGCCTAAAAGTGCCAACCAAAACTTCCTGTTTGAGCTGCTGCCATATCAAATTATACACCTGGGGTAATTCTGCACGACTGCACACACACAGAATTCATGTCCCCTAAAGACTTCTTTACTCCACAGAAAATACATTCTGCTGGAGTGGCACTGCAGTTATATCCTTTGCCAAACAGGGGCTGGTGTGCTGTGGCACCAGGAGCGAGAGCAGCCAACCACAGATAGGGAGGAGGAGAGGCTGTTTTCCTCACAACGTCTTGCCCGTGGGGCCAGGTGAAGAGGCCCTGGGATATGGGGCGGAGAGCGGACAGAGCGAGGCACATGCGGCTGCTGGGGTAGGGGGGTCACTCAGACTAGAGCTCAGAAGGGCTAATGGCGGCGGGGGGAGACTGGGGCAGGGGATGAATGGGAATCGGGATGCTGGGCCACATGAGGACAGGAGAGGAGTAGTGGCTGAGTGAGGGTGCAGGGATATGGTTGGGGCAGGGGCAGTGCAGGGCTACATCGGGACAGGGGTGCAGGACACATGGAGATGGAGGGTGGGGTGCTTTTTGTTCTGTATTGTTAGACATACTTGCTGACAGGTATTTTGAAATAAATTATCAAAATAATTGAAACTGGAGTGATTATATTGTGTTATTTTGACAATAAGCAAAATTTTGCAGAATTTTAAATTTTTTGGTGCAGAATTCTGCCAAGAGTAATTCAATTATAGCAATAAACTGGTGTCACACAAGATCTGCAAACATCCAAAATGGGAGCAGTGGCCCAGTGAAATATGGAAGGACTCAGGAAAACACCAAAGTGTTATTTGTATTACCTAGCAAAGTCAACATTTCTTATTACAGAAAAAATACCCCAAGGAACAAATTATTACCTGTGCAAAAACACACGGAAGAGGGAAATTAAGGCAAAAACACCATGAGCTTCAATTTGCAAAGGTTCGGACACATTCTCCCTTCTCAGGTCAAGATTACTGGGTCCAAAGAAGCTGAATGATATAGTCTCTTACTCAGATGGATCCCCGAATAAATCTGCAATTTCACTGAAACCTAGGCCACCTGTGTAGAGAGCTATCTTATCCATAGTGCTCCCCAGACACAATCCTCCCTCTCTTTACAGCATACAACCGCAGTGTTGCCATTGGTCCCCTGGCTGTCCACTATCCCACTGAGGGGGCAGTAGCTACAAATGGTAACTTAATGATGCTATTAGCTTTGAGTTACATGAAGTTCCGTATGAAAATCCTCAGGCACACCAGGGAATATCACTGAACAGCTGCTCTCCATCTCCGTCCTTCTAGAAACACCCCCCAAAGCATATGAAGCTCCAGCTATGGAGATTTTGCATGGAAGAGTGGCAGTGAGTTTATGAACATCGGCAAACAGTGCAGGCTCTACTCCCCCCCCCTTGTTTATTATTTGTTTTACAGTGGAGCCTAGAAACCCTGCTGGAAGACTCAAGACCCTAAGTGTTAAGCACCTCACAGATAAGTAATAATGTCCCTTTTTGATCCGAGCAGCTAGTCAAATTTCAGGGCCCTAGGGATGTTTTAGCTGGAAAGAGAAATTGATGGAATCTGGCACTCTCTGACATAATCTTGTTTATTTACAAGGAACATACCAAGTTCTGTTTCTTCAAGTGCAGGGGAACTAAGAACAAAAGGAGAAGTTTCTTTCCATACAGCCCCAAGCTTCTTTAGCCAACAGACCATGGTCAAAAGCTCTCTCTAGCTTTCCCCAGGATCACATTGTGCTCACAGGCTACTGCCTGGCTTTCTCGTTTTCTGCCTCTGCCTTGTTTGTGCTCAGTTTCTGTGTGTTCTGTTCTCTCACACCCCTGGCAACAGTATGGGCCAGTGCAACCTCCCACTCGCACATGGGGCCAACTTCTGCACAGACTCTAAGAGGTTTGCTTTAGGTGCAGCGCCTTAGCCTTATAACAGTCTTAAATGGGGCATGTTCACACATCAGTTTGAATGAGATTTTAATTCAACCCATAACCAGGTTTCACCTAGCTCCTAATCACACCCCCACCTCAGCTTCACTCATCGTCCCGATGAGGCTTTACATGCTAGCACAATTTACTGGGAGTGAATCAGAATGGCTATGCTTGGTGCAGAACAAAGAACCATGCATGTGCCCTCAGAAGTCCTCATGACACACAAGGGAATGTCACAGCACCAATGAGGGCACAGTAACTCTAGTAGGGCTTTGCAATGTGGCTGCTTGCATCCAGGCCAGGCTAACCTGGATGCCTATCAACCAGACTGACTGCAATACAAACATACACACTGCAAGGGGTTCCAAAGAAATCAGCGCCCCCTACTCCAGACAGAGTAGTATCCTATCTTTTGAATTTGGCCTTTTACAATGGGTTGGTTACTACAAATGTCTTAGCTCCTAAATGGCATGGTTCATGCTGGAAAACAGCATGATTGGGCAAGTGGAATACAGGGCTGAGTCAGAAGACTTGGTTCTATTCCAAACTCTACCACTGGGAGTGACATTGGGCAAGTTGCTTAACCAGTCTTTACAGATGGAAAGCTGACACGCAAACATATTTATAGATCTCTGTAAACTACTGTGAGATTTGAGGATAAAGAGTATTAGTATAACCTTAATTCTGCCCCATGTTCCAGCTTCAAAAAGAATGAGACAGTACTTCCCTGTGCACCACCCTCATGCACAACCCTTCTTCTTGCCCAGCCTGCACACTAGATGAGACAGCAGTTCTGCAAACAAAATAAGATGTAATAAAACCATTAAAGACTATATTGCAATATAAAAAAGTTAAAATTTGAGACAATTATAAGAAAGCCCATTTGAAAGGCCAAAATAAAAAGGGCATTTAAGACAAAAATGTTTGGGCAACCTTAAATACAGGTATCACTATGCATTCACCTTTGCACAACCCATTTTTGTAGATCTCTACCCCTTCCACACATTTTTAATGAAAAGGGTAGTGTAGCCGGGAGGGGTGGTCCCCCTCTGAGGAGGACCCAGAGAGGGAACCAGACCCACCCTGGCTGACAGAAGCCTGCCCCAGGGAAACACCTGACCGGAAGCCAGGGGCGGGACTAGGCCTTTAAAGGCCTCAGGGGCCCCACCTGACCGGAAGCAGAAGGGCGGAGCTAGGCCTTTAAGAATCAGGCCGGCGAGCTCACTTAGCAGGAGGCAACTGAAGCGGAAGGATGTGTCTCTGCCGGAGCTCCTAGCCAAGGCTGGGCCGGTGAGCCGGGCTGAGAGGGAGTGGCAGGGGCAGGCCTTAAACCCAGACTGGGGCTTGACCGAGGCCTCCCCCAGGTACCCTAGGGCCTGGGAGTCGGAGGGACCGCCAGAGACCCCCTTGGCCTGGGAGCCGGAGGAAGGCCCGTCGGGGCTCCCAGCGGACTACGAGCCGGAGGAGAACCCCCCGCAGACACACGGGGCTTGGGAGACCGCACCAGACCTGCCAGAGCAGTGCCGAGCCTGGGACCCCGAGGACCTACCAGCCCTGCCTGAGGCCTGGGGACTGCAGGACCTGGAGGAGCTACCCTTCGAGGATGAGCCCATGGAGCTCCCTGAGCTGCCGCCTGTGGACGAGGAGGGCCTAGCAGGTCTACCGAACCTCAGCGACCCAGAGGAGGCAGGTACCGGGGGTTTCGGGGAGGAAGAAGCCCAGGGATCGCCACAGGTTAGTGGCTGAGTCAGGGGCACCTGGGTGGCGTGTTGCGGCCGGAGCCCCGCCGACCCAGTGGCAAACGCTGTTGCCACTGCCAGGGCCCTGGGCTGGGACGCAGTGGAGACGGGCGGGCCTGCGTCCCCCTCCCCCTTCCCTATCCTCTGTGAGGAAGCCTTCCCCGCCGTGCCATTCCAGAGAGCGGCTTGCTGCCTCGCCAGCCCTGCCTGAGGGCGGGGCCATAAAACTGCTGCCTCGCCAGCCCTGCCTGAGGGCGGGGCCATAAAACTGCTGCCTCGCCAGCCCTGCCTGAGGGCGGGGCCATAAAACTGCTGCCTCGCCAGCCCTGCCTGAGGGCGGGGCCATAAAACTGCTGCCTCGCCAGCCCTGCCTGAGGGCGGGGCCATAAAACTGCTGCCTCGCCAGCCCTGCCTGAGGGCGGGGCCATAAAACTGCTGCCTCGCCAGCCCTGCCTGAGGGCGGGGCCATAAAACTGCTGCCTCGCCAGCCCTGCCTGAGGGCGGGGCCATAAAACTGCTTGCCCTGAAAAGGGCACAAGACTGCTCCCGGTGGGAGGGAGCCGGGAGGGGTGGTCCCCCTCTGAGGAGGACCCAGAGAGGGGAAACCCCGGACGCTGCTCCCCGGTTCCAGGGACACGTCCACAGGTAGTCTATGGCCCTGAGAGTCTAAAGGAACTCAAAGGCATTACACAGTGCCTTAATGTATTTTACTTGTTCAATAATTGGATATTTTAAAGTCCAAATTCTCTGAAAGACTTTGGATTGCCATTTGAAACATCAGTTAATCACTATGATTCATGGATTTTCTGATACTAAAACTTGCAAGACTTCCAGTACTGAACAAAGTGTTAGTAACATGCGTAGATTACCCTTTATGTAAGAACACCTCTATTTAAAACTGGCTCACTTTGAACACTGTGCAGTTACTCTATCTACCAAGTATACATCACTTCAGCCTTGATTTATGTTTGCCAAAATAAAATATGTTGAGAAAATAGCTATTCTCTGTACAAAAATTATGTTCTGGATGAGAAAAATCACCTATAAGTGGTGATGTAAAGTTACAGGACTCTTTAGCTTATGTAGACACTATAATAATGTGAACGATAGTAGCAATGAGACTGAAAGAGGTGTGCATAAAATACGATAGTAGCATCAAGGCATGCATAAAAATGAGTATATTAAAGTGCAAAAAATACTGAATCCTCCAAAATGGTAATAAACTATGCTCAAATTTCACTGACATTACTAATCAACCAAAGAATAGCATGAATGTAAAGGGTCACTGTCAACCACACTTCTGTCTAAAACATCTTTATGTACTATTAAACTACAAATAATACCTAAGAGGTCTAAAACGGAAACTATAGATTTCTCTATTTTTTTCAGTTTGTTCACTTTGAGCATTTGACAGCACTGTGTGTATAGTCGATTCCTTTGATAAGTCAAACAGTCAATTTCCAGTGTTATGTTGGTCTTTCACATAGCAACCAGGAGAAAAACATTGAAAATAATAGTGAAATGTGATTGTAAAACCACAAACATTGGCAGGGCCTTCAGGGGAGGGAGTTGGACAATTTTTAACTTATTTTTTGAATCTGTCAAGACTTCAGATTGAGTGTCCCTTTAAGATTAATATAGGACACTTTCAATTTAGTTCACCTAAGCCTACAAATCAGTCTCTAAGATCCACAATAAGAGCAAATAAATTCTGATTAAACAACGATAATAATGTTTATTACCTGTGTAATGTAACATGTTTCACACCTTCAGGATCTGGTATTACCAGTAAGGTGCAAACTGATTACTCTTAAAGCCGTAAGCACTGGTTTCTTCCCCACAAATCCTGGCCTAGATTCATTTCAGAGTTTACACTGTGGAGACCCACACCAGTGGAAATGTCACTCAGGTATTATTCACTCAGGTTGCAGCCTCCCCTATGCTAACATGGCTTTTAGAGAGTATAAGCAAAACCCTAAAAGTGAGAGATGCTAGCTGGCAAGGCAGTGTGGGTAAAGCAGCCAGCAAGTACCCTAACTCAACACCTCCTTTCTAAGGATTCTACCAGCAGAGATATTGTAGAAGTCCTGTGCAACTTAGATCTATCCCTCAGTGGAAAAATCAAGTCAAGAATGGAGGCAAGCCCCTGATCAACCCACCTCCTCTCTCTGAGCATGAATCCCTGGGGAATGTAACAAGCCCTAGTGACAGTGGGGGCATTATATCTCCTGGAACCAGTTTTACTGAATCTGACCCCTATAGCCCAAAGTTCCTAAATATAAAGTCTCTGACAGTCTTCCGCTTCACAGTGCCATTCCCACAGTGGCTGGCAGGGGAACCTGGGCCCATGCCCACCACTCGAGATTCTGGCTCAGGGACCCTCAACACAGCAGCCGCCGCCAAGATCTGTTCCCTGCACCTTGCTACCTTTCTCTGAGCTGTTTCCATAGCTCCTGACCTTCCCCCACACCTCTGAGTTTGCCAGTCTCTTTCTGCTCTCTTCCCAGAGAGTTACTAAAGCCTTTCCCACTTTCCCTCTCTACTTCAAATTTCCTGTCTTTTGTAGAAGCCCAGCCTGTCTCTCACAGGTGAGTTTCTCTTTAATTAGCTGCCTCCAGCCTAAAGCTCCTTGCTTGCAGCCTAATTAGTTGATTAGGCCCACCTGGCCTAATTCAGATCTTGCAGGGCAGGGGGAAGGGGGCACACCTCATCACACCATGTACTCAGAAACGTGCAGAAAAAAAACTCCAAGCATCTACTATGTGGTAGAGAAACAATACTTATCTTAGTTTACATGTTTAATAATAGCATATTTTGCAAAACTGTGGCATTTTGCAATGTAAAGTCATAAGGCAACTGCATTAAGTTTTACAGGATCATGTGACAATGGTAAACAAAATCTCAGAAGAAGTTGCTTTGTTCTAATATTGAATAAGGAACTTCATTAGAATAAATAAAAACAGTTTTATTTATCCATGAAGCCCTCTCTCTCTCTCTGCTTTATTACAATGATTTGGCCTCTAGTACCTCTCCCCCGCCCTCTACTGCCCAGTTTCCTCCTACAGACTTTGCAAACCAATGTACACATCTTCACCTTATGCTGTTAATTATATAATCAATTATAATCTTTCCAGTAATTTATACAGCCATATTAACCTATTTTAATTGTTTTCTGTTACAAAAAGTCACAAGAGAGACAAGGTGGGTGAGGTAATGTCTTTTATTGGACCAACTTCTATTGGTGACAGAGACAAGCTTTTGAGCTTACACAGAGATCTTCTTAAATAACGTCAAGCATTTTGGCACATGCTTCAGGAATATTTAATAATCAAGATCTTTAAAGACAGCTGTCACACTTATCTTGCAGCCATCCTCAAGGTTTTAGTGTGAACAAGCTAAAATAGATTCTTGTTTCCCCAAACACTTAATTTGTGACAACTGAAAACGAAAACATGATCCTGATAACTGTATTATATTGTGGAGGAGAAGGCATGCTTTGAAACTTGTCTCTCATATTGTGATGCACTGATAGCAATTTGGGATTGATTTAAATGTACTAGAACAGATGGAAAACCAGCCTTATCAAAGGTTTCACACATTGTCTGTTGCTGATGCTAAGAGTGTCTTGTGTATGTAAATAGTACTACTTTGTTGTTGTTGTTTTCTGGGAACTGTATCTGAAGCTGAGCTAAGAATAAGTTAACAACTGTAACTCAGAATCAGATTGAGAAAAATTCTATTGCACAGAAACCGAGAACAACAAATGATATCTGGGCAAGTGTCAGACTTGTTGCACACCAGATAAACACACAACAGGTGAGGCTGCAGACAGGCATCAGGCACAGCAGTACTTGGTATATCTGCACTGCAATTAAATGCCCGCAGGTGGCTGTTGCTAGCTGACTCAAGCTCACAGGGCTCGGGCTCACAGGGCTCGGGCTAAGAGGCTGCTGTTTAATTTTGGTATAGATGTTTGGGCTCAGGTTGCAGCCCTAACCCGAATGTCTACACCACAATTAAATAGTCCCTTAGCCTCAGCCCCTCAAGACCGAGTCAGTTGGCACAGGCCAGCCACTGTTTTTTAAATGCAAGATAGACATTGAGCTGCAAGTCAGACTGGAATGTGGTTGCAAGGACTGAGTGAGAGAAGAGAAAAGCGAGCTGCCACGTGGGGAGGAGGAGGAGCAGGGCAGACTAAAGAACTGAGCTGCTAGTCAGAGGGAAGGAAGAGAGGGTCGAGCAGACCAGTTTAGGCCCAACTGACAATCAGAGGGGATGGGCCTACTTGATGTTGGCCACACAAACAATGTCTAGAAGAAGGAGGTGGGCTCAGGAAGGAATTTACAGCTGAGCACACCTGAGAATGAACCTATCTATGTTATGTATTTTTCTGCTACAGTTCTGTTCACTGGAGAGGGCAGAGATTGGGTCTGGGCTTTTCAGCTACAGCCAGGTAGTCCAAATGGAATTATTTTTGCCAGAAAGGCAAACAGTTTAATTTTCCAACCAAGTCAGAGGTGGCTATGTTGCAACTCTTAGAGTCCTACAAACTTGGTTGCTTAAATCTTGGATTAAGCATACACTCTCTGGGTAATGTTACAGATATTTTATAGAAATGGTTGTATAGTATGACAGGAAAGTGTCCTAGATATGTACTACAGACAGCTAAAATAACTACTGTGCTAACAGGTCTGCAACTCAGCAAGAGAATGCATATATCAGCTTTGAATTGCCTTTGCTGACATAGTAGACTCAGAGTCTGGAACAGCTAGAGGTAACATAACAGAGTAGCAAAACAGCTAAAGATGTTGTGGGGACCAAGACGTAAGAACTCAAATCAAAACACATAGGCCTGAATTTAAATTGTGAAACTGTGAACATAGGCTAGTCAAATGGTGGGCAGGTCAAGTTTAGACAAAATGTTACATATGAACAAAAGAATCTCTATATTGGGTCATGCCAATGGTACATCTAGCTCAGTATCCTGTCTTCTCACTGTGGCCAATACCAGGTGCTTCAGAGGGAATGAACAGAACAAGCAATCATCGAGTGATCCATCATGCCCTGTTGTCCACTCCCAGCTTCTGCCAATCAGAGGCTAGGAACACCAAGAGCATGGGGTTACATCCCTGAACATCTTGGCTAACAGTCATTGATGGACCTATACCCCATGAATTTATCTAGTTCTTTTTGAAACCCGTTAGAGTTTTGGCCTTCATAACATCCTATGGCAAAAGCTTCCACAGGTTGACTGTGTGTGGGTGAAGCAGTACTTCCTTTTGTTTGTTTTAAACCTGCTGCCTGTTAATTTCATTGAATGACCGTGGTCCTTGTGTTAAGTGAAGGGGTAGATAACACTTCCTTATTCACTTTCTCCACACCAGTCATGATTTCAGTCAGACTTCTATCATATCCCTTATCATTTTAGTCATCTCTTTCCTAAAATGAAAAATCCCAGTCTTTTTAATCTGTCCTCATTCGGAAGCTGTTCCATACCTTAATCATTTTTGTTGCACTTCGCTGTACCTTTTCCAATTCTAATATATCCTTTTTGAGATGGGGTAACCAGAACTGCATGGAGGATTCAAAATGTGGGTGTACCATAATGGATTTACATAATGAGATTATGATATTTTCTGTTTTATTATCTATCCCCTTACTAATGGTTTCTAACATTCTGCTTGCTTTTTAGGCTGCACATTGACCGGATGTTTTCAGAGAACTATCCATGATAACTCCAAGATCTCTTTTTTAAGTGGTAACAGCTAATTTAGACCCCCTCATAGACCCCCATCATTAGATCCCATCATGTATAGTTGGGATTATTTTTTCCAATGTGCATTACTTTGCATTTATCAACACTGAGTTTCATCTGCCATGTTCCTCGTGTTGTTGTGCATTATTTGGTTCACAGCCTTGTGCTTGCTATTCTAGTTCTCAAAAAGATTATCCTCATTTAAAAAAAATTAACTTTATTTTGAAAAACATTTTCTATTGTTATTTAAGTCCCAAAATACATCAGCAACTTCAGCTCTCTGAGACAAGATCTATTTCACATATATCCTGCCATGCATACTGATTTGTTTATTAAACCAACATTCAAATACAGTCATTTGACAGTCACCCATTTGGAACATACTACAGAATCTGAGTCTTGGATTGAGATAGCTCAAGTTGTAGCATTCATAAGGGGATCAAGACAGTAAAATTTGTGCACACATTGTAATTCATTGTGTACTTTATCTCCATTCTGACTGAAGTCTCTCTTTTCAAAGACAGAGTCTCCTGCTGTGTGAATTTTTGCAAAAAAATAGTAAGTTCCATTCTGGAAACATAGCAGCTAAAAACAATCCTGCCTTTATGCCCAAAAATGTATCTGTAGAGATGTCAAATTTGAAGGGGTAAACATTTCTGGGGCTGTGGAAGCAAAGCAACAGAACAATGAAATCTATATTCTTGAAGCTGCCATTGACCATACGAACGCCAGATTTCCCAGGCTACAGCAAGCACCATTCACATAGCTCCAGTAGTTCAACTCCACTCAATTCATTATGGAAAAGTACTAACTGAAAGTATACTAGCGAACAATACAGCTAAGTGTAGATGAGAGCCCTACATCAATAGTTGCCTATAAAATCGCTGCTAAATACCATTACACCCACAAATGCCAGTGCACATGCACATTTAACGAAGTGTTTAACCACCAGACTATTTGCTTTTCAGAATATATTGCTGTTGATGGGAACAATGTTCTCATTGACATGGCGCTCCGCAATGGTAACACAATGGTAATCAAAAGAAGCCCACACCAAAACATGCCCATGCAATACAGCACAGTCCAGGACTTGGTGCAGATATGAGTCAATGGCCCAAGTGTGGATGCTTTTCAGCTCTAAGTTATTCCCTGCCGACTTGAAGGGAGACCAGGAACAAAACATACTCATGGACACAGCCATATTGAACGCTCAACAGCAGGAGCAGGCAGCACTAGTGGTGGACAAAACTAGTGCTATTCTTGAGAAAAATATCAACAAAGAAGTGGTTCACAGGCATAGAAAGGATGGACCTTGATTCTTGAGTCTAAGGAAACTATGATTTATAATTTTGCTATGACATGGTGTTCTTAGGGCCAGATTACAACTAGCCCTTGTGCAGATTAGTTTGAGGGTTGAGGCAAAAGAGGCCAGAAATCTTATCCCACTGCATCATCTGTGCAATGCAACTACAACTGCAGTCCCTGCACTCTTCTGATTTCAGAGACTTTTCCCTTCTTGCATTTCAGGTGGGCCTATAGCCCTGTCCTTACCGCTCCAACCACAATTGCTGTCTGGCCATGGACGGGGCACACCCAGAACTTTCCTAAGCCACAATGTGTCTTGGAGCTCCCACACAGTCAAGGCAACTGTGCACCACACCTAACAAGGACTTGCGATGTTGAGTCACAGAGGATTCTGCGCAGTCACTGAGGAAATAAAACTCTCTTCTGCTTAATGAAAACAATTATATTTAAAATAGTATTTTCTTTAATAAACTTCCCCTTCTGCCAAAACGTTATTTGTAAGCCTAAATTATTTGTAAATCCTACTACACTATCGTTAAGGATTTGTAATATAGGTAACAGTGCCCTTCACTTGTAGGGAAGTCTGATTTCATCAGGAGATCTGCTAACGTTATAAACCATAAGAGTAAAGCTCCAGGGGTTTGCTCATATTATCAGAACCTCAGCATGGAATTACAGACTTGATCAGAGATGCCCTTCAGGGGTCTGCAAAGCCAATGGCCACAAAGTATCTGAATATAAATCTGGTCTGAATTTGACCGCAGAATGCTATTTGTGACAAATATTACTGCAGTAGTGAAACAGTGAACTCCTTAACTAAATATCACTCGTACTGATGAATATGGAATTGCCTTCTGTCTTTCTCATAAAGTAATAGCTCTTGTCCATGGAGAATATTTGCCTCATGTCCTGAGGAAGAGTTTTATGTAAATTCCTCTTCAGAGACATAGTGCATGCAAGGATATTTATGGTAAAATGGACTTTTCTAAAGTTATTGAAGGTCACTAGCATTTTGGCTGGTGCATACAGCTGAATAATCATATTTAACAGTCACATAGCTCATTACATCTTTGAAGCACTGTACAGACATTAGCTAATCTCTTGGTCATCAGTTTATATTTGAAAACAAGGATTACATAATCCAGCCTTTTTGCCATGCAACAAATTCATAATTGTGTTCTTTTTCATGTAGCTAGCAATTTATAAACATTTTTCACTAAGTGCATCAAGTACACATTGTCCCACATTACCGGACATTGTACACTCACCTCTGTAGCTGGCTGACATTTTTTTAAAGGAGGATTTGTAATATTTTGAGCCAATTTTCATTTTTATATTATTCTTTAGTCAGTGATTTTTAGCAATACATAAGAATAGTTTGTGGCATTTTGGAATGTAACATTTTAGTAGTAAATGACCTCCCCAGAATACCTATCAGACAGAAAGGGCACCTTGCTGTTTATAATATTGGGCCCCAATCCTGTATATAGATCAACCTGTGTAGGGCCTTAATCCCACACAGAGTGCCACTGAAGTCAATACAGGTTTATTTAGGCACAAGAATCCATCCCATTAATCCAATTGCAGGACTGGGACCTTACAGCCCAGTCTTACAGTCCTTTCTCAAATACAATTTCTGTTGACTTTAATATTAAATATTTCAGTTTGATTTTCCAGTTGGACTTTTGCTAAAATTTGGATGGCAGCATCAGTCAAGCACACTTGTCAAAAGATCAAATAAAAAGTTATTTTAAATTATTTAAAATTGTATGGTACTCAACATCTGTTCCAACTATCTCAATATGATACTTATCTATTTGAACAAAATTGCCCCACCTCAGAACTCTTAGTTAAAGAGAAGCCCAAAGCATTTCAAAGGGCAGTTGAACCCATGCAACCCCACTGATCTAACTAGAAATACACAAGTATAAACCAGAGCAAAATTTGGCCCCTTAAGTACACATTGGCTTCCTTGGCAGCTGGGCAAAAAAGTTTCAAGTATGGAGTGGAAATTTCTCAGTGGGATTTAGCTATGCACATATCACCTCAACTGCTTGGCATGATACCACATTATTGAGAGATTTATAGGATGAAGAACTGAAAAACTTTAAACAGCAAGTCATGTGGTCCCTACAAGGATATATTCTCCAGAGAGTAAACACTACTTTAAAACAATACAATATTTTAAAGCAAGCCCAAAGAAGTGAAGCAATTTACAGTTAAAGATGCCATTCCTATTCTTAACTTCCTTTGTTGTGCCAGGAAACACACAACTTATGCACACAGTGATCAGAGACACCTGCAAAAATCAGTTCCAAGTAAAAGTGTGTTTTTATGTATTATGGAGTAAAACAGTATCTGAGGCAAACAGGTTTTGCACACCTGAGCGCTAAAGTTGGATAAAGCATTTTTAATTAGTTTGGTTACAATACTGAATAAATTTCAGAGAAGCCAATACCCTATATGCCAAATGTCACCTGGAATGACTTACTACCACTGAGCTACAAACTAACGGAAATATTGACAGAACTCTACCTATTAAAAGTATTAGTACACCAACTGTCCCCCCCGGAGTGAACTTTACAACCCAGTTATACATTCTTTAAAAAAAAACCACTCATTTCCGGTGACAGAAGTTTAGATGTTCAGAAAAAATAAAGAGTGCTCCAATCAACCAAACTAGTGCTCTGTGAGCCCGAACAGTGTGGCTGGCTGTTAGTGCTCCAAGTTGGTTTCTTTTTTTCTTTTAAACACCATAATATTAATTTACTCTACATCTCACACTGTTACCCCAGCAGATGTTGCTGCCAATGTCTCTCTGCCACTCTGAGCTGAATCAGCACTACTGTACACAGGGTTTCCTGTCAATCACTAAGAGGATGTGCTGCTTCCAAAAGAGCCAACTCAATGAGGCAAAATGCTCACAGAGTAGTGGAGGCAGAGAGACTGTTACACTGCTTCCAAAAAGGGATGGACATCCATTTGGCCCTTAGAAGCGGCATTGTTTTGTACTATCATTTTAAATAGTTAGAGGGGGACTGGGAACAGAAAGAGAAAATCTTTTAGTAATTGGAAGGCTGAAAGGAGAGAAGACATGAGGATTTATCCATAGGTAACTATACTCACCACTTTATTATACCTAGACCCTGTCTTGGGGATTTATATGCCTGCCAAATACACAGCTAATAGGGCTTCCTTTTATTATGTGAACCCAAATTCAATCCTGTGCAAGATGTATCTACTGCCATACCCCAATATAAATATTTTCACTTCTCAGTTATACCCAAATTGTGTTCATTATATAGAGAGCAACAAATTCTGCAATCATTACTCTGGCAACACTGCCTCTGAAATCCATGGGAATTTGGACTCTCACATATTTTCCCAGCAGAGCTCAATAATAAAATGTCAAAAATAGTGATTTAAATTTTTTCCTATTCAATTGTAGGTACCACACAATGGGCCAAAGAAAATATCAAAACCTCAACAACACTTTGCAATCATATATTACTTTTCATCCAGGTATCTCAAAACATTTAACAAACATTACTAAATACACCTCACAAAAACCCTATGTAGTGTCCATAGTAAAGATAACACATACAGACAGACATCACTTCTCTTGCAACAGAAATGCAGCCACTTCTGGGATGGAATACAGTATATGTTTAATATAAACAGCAATACTACATAGCAGTTTCATACATTTCAGATTCTTGATACTTTTTTAGTTTATTGTAGCCTAGGTATAGAAATGTATTTGTTCACATTATATCATTTTTAAGTACAGTGTGTCACTGTAAACAACAAAAAGCCACTCTTACCTTCTTCATTTAAAATCCATGGCAAAAATGTAGGGTCTGATTCATAGCCACAAGTGCTGTCTTCAAAGGCACAAGACCCAGCAGAGAGCTCGACAGCTCCAGCAAACAGCAAAACTGGAGGGACAAAGAGAGCTCTGTTCACACAGATAGCATTGCATTGCACTCAGAATGAAAAGAATTGTGAGGGAAACCACATGCTCCTCCGCAACTTGGGCAAACAGGCTCAGGCTCATTCAGCCATGGAAGCAACCAGGAATAAGGGTAGCTGATGGAACCTACTGCAGGCATCACTCCTCCTTTTTTTGCCTTGGTATCACAGCTTAAATTATAGCCCTGACAGAGAGATGCTGCCTGACTCACACCTTCCAAAGTGAAGCTGCACAGACAGAAGGACCTTTACAGGCACGTCAGAGCTTTCAGAAGCAAACAGCCCACAAAGCGAGAAAGGGATTAGCAGCAGCAGGGACTCAATTTGCTGGTCTCCCCAACCAACCTCTCTCCCCATATTGGGGGCCCCCTTACCTTGCGCAGTGAGGAGATACAGCAGGAGCATAGTGGCCCTTCACGTGAGGAAAATAATACAGCTCTTTAAGGTTGAACTAATAGAGGGGAGATGGGAGGGGGAGACGTGAACCCGCCAGTCTATGGCAAATAAAAACGTCCAAAGCAGCAGACAAGTTTGTTCAGTGTACGTGTGAGTGTTTGCACCCAGCCTCCTCGTGTCCTCAGGACAGGACACCAGAGTGAAAGCCGCAGCAGCAGCAAAGATGAGCTGAGCTTGGACAGGCTGGGGGGAAAACCTGCCAGCTACATAACTGGTCCTCGGCTCAAGCGGGGATAGGGAGGGGCTACTCCGGGGCTCTGTGTTCCTCAGGCACGGCAGCGTTCATCGCCACCCACGCTGTCAGCCGCTCGCTCACTGCTCGACTAGAAAGGGCGGGTAACTCGTGCAGCTTAGGAGGTCTGCAAAACGGAAAGGTGGCGCGGGGTTCTGCACGGCTGCGACGGTAGGTAAGCTCACTGCACACCGCCCGACTTGCCGCAGCTGCATTCACTGACATTACTCTGATGTCTCCATATCTTGTTAAAATGGGACCTGTCATTTAGGCTTTTTCTCCTCAACATTAACAGTACTGGAAGACGGAATTTCCTTACATTAGCGTATTTGAAAACTCTCTACATTTTTAGCAGAGGGGGAAAGTTTTTTCCTATTCAGCACCGTTGAATGTTTCCATCTGTCTATGCTGCTTACCTCACATATGCCAAGAAGTTATACGCACACACTGGTAGCATGTTTAGTTGCTAATAACACTTTTATGGTGTTACACTTAAGTTTTTGTTTTTAAATGATGTTTCCTATGGAGAAATGATACAAGCCATACAGCTGAATAGATCGTAGCCAAACATTATATCAGAAAGATATGAGCCATCAGACGTAATAGCTAATTGTGATTTATGTTTGTTGTTGCAGAAGATTTGGATGTATGTCAGATACAGGAGCATTCTGGGACCTGTAGTTCAATGACCAAGCCAGTATAACACAGACTAAAATCCCTTTACTTCTGTTTTAATCAGTTTTACATTATACAATCTTAGTTGCAACAACAGTTGTTTTAAAACACAGATGTCTGTTAAAAGATTTGAAGCCTCAAGTCTGGGAGGCATGTGATTGGCTGAGAATCTCAGCTTTCATCTGGAAAAAAAGTAAGATTCTAGCCCTCATAATTGTGAAGAGAAGCTTGGAAATCTGAACTCCAAAGGTACACCACCAAAAGATAAATAAGAAGCCCCTCAAAATCTTTGTTTTAAAAAATCTCATGATTTTAAAGATAATCTCATGATTTTTTAATATCTGACTCATGATTTTTGAACATTTGAACTTGGTAATACAGTACTGAGTCTACTATATCAGATGTAAATCTAGACACATGGATGCAGACACTTCTTCCTGAGTTTCTTAAAGGTGATGTACAAGTATATGGGAAAAATATATAAAATAACATTTATGTACTAAACACCTCAAATACCAAGAGGTAAGGGTGGGGGCTTTCAGAATAAAATGCAAATCACAGCTCACCTGCTCCTGCTCCTTCTCCGAGTGGTGTCCTAAATTCTTCATAACCAGGGTGTAATCCTGACAGAACAGCACCCGCCTACAGGATTCAGGTAAGGGCAATTTGTTTGTTTTTGCAATATGAGGCTGTGCATAGAAATTATGATTCCATTCATCCTGCTGACTGGATCATTAAACGCTTCTTTTTTAGTTTTCAGTTTTTGGCTTCCTACCATATTTAAATTTGCAAAACTGTAATCAGACATCTGCCTAGAAATAGCCCTCTGTGGTGTAAAAACACTGTATATCTTTTAACTGTAAAATGTGCAATTCTGCCATCTTCATGCTGGAAATTGGATACGAGTTATATGACAGACTGACAATGTCCTGTAACATTCTGAACAAATCTGCTGGAATTAAAATAAACTTTACTGAATTAGGGTTAATGTCTTTGGGGTACATTGTATTAAAATGCAACTGAGTAAGGGTTACTGTGGTACTGCGTGTATCTTCTCTAGTGTAGGGTGGCGGAAGGGATGCTCGTGTAATTCTTCTGTTATCAGCCCTTTGAAGCCACTTTCCACTCACCCCAGAGAAGTCTGCATATACTAGTTCAAACTGGATTCTCCAGGGATCAAAAGAACAAAGAAAGGGTTTTTGGATAAACAGCATGATTTTTAATTGACTCAGGGAGTATCTTCTTCCTGCTCCAGCAAATGGACCGGAGCCCTGGACCATGGAGGGCCTCAATCCTTAGAGCAGGGTTGGAAGGACTGGGTGTTTGTTCTGAGCTGAAGCTATAATGAACTTGTAACCACAATGAAACTCCTTGCTTGGGAGGTTGAAGAACTGCTCCCACCAGAATCTATGTTAGGGTGAACTCTGATAAGCTTATTAGCGTGCATGTCAGTTCTTTTATTGTTTTTACTATGTTCTCTCTGTAATGCTTTTTACCTTAAGAATAAAGTAGGGGTGTATAGGAAGTGCTGTGTGGTAGCTTATAACTATAGCAATTTACACTTGTTAACCATCTCTGAAGAGAGAGCAAGCAGGTATCCTTGGGCAACCTGTCTGTGCTAGAAGTAACACAGTGAAGGCAATGAAAGCAGGGAACTGTGCAGCCTGGAGATGTGGGTCTCCACCCCGAAAGGCAACAGCTGGGGAGCTGGAAGCCTGAGCGTAGGTGCCCTTGCTGAACCACTGAGGGAAACACAGATGCAGTTGCCTCGAGCTGTGACAAGTGGTACTATACATATAAGATTAATTATAAATTTGCCAGGAAAACCCTAGCATCTTTAAACTCTTTCTAATAATGAATTATTAGTTTAATAGGAATTGTTATCTACTGGAGGATAACATAAATCAGACAAATCATTAAGAAAACTTCAGTTAGAGGGAGATTCCAAACAAAGAACAAACCCAACTGAGGCAGTAGTTTAATTATTAGAATTCAGAGTATAGTGAAAGACCTAAATCCTGTTTACCTTACTTATATCCTAACATGAAGTCAGCTAGACTGCATATATGAGTAAGGAAAGTAGGATTTGTCTCAAAGTCTTCAGGCTTATTTCAGTTCCCATGAAAACCTATTGATTAAACAGGTAAGTCTTTGGAGAAGGATGATGACCCTTAGACAAACACAGGACTGAGACTCAGGAGACCTGAGTATTATTTCTGGCTCCGACACAAATTTTCTGTGTGACCTTGAGCATGTCACTTACTGACTCAGTTTCTCCATCTGTGAAAAGGGGATAGTAATATACCCCTACTAACAGTGGTGTTGTGAGAGTTTATTCATAAATGCTTGTGAAGTGTGTTGAATTCCTCAGACAAAAAGTGCTCTAGAAGTGCAAAATATCCTTAGGTATTACACAGGTTTTGTCCTTTGTTAATCTAATCTCTTCTCTGAAACTGATGTAAAATAGGGATGGGCCTGAACCCACCAAACCTTGCATCTGAGCTACTAAACTACCTTCCCCAAAATTGGGCTGCAAGGTGCAGAATCTGAACCCAGATCTGGATCCACCTTTTGCAGCTGGCCTAGTTCTCTATAGTGAGGTGAACCAAAGCCCTGCTCGCAAAAATACACAAACTTAAGGGGAAGGGAGGAATAATTCAGAAATAAGATCCAAATTTTGCAGATTGGTCCTGCAATGAACAATGAAACAATGAAATTAGGTGGGCACACCACAGTCTCATTGAGAATTAATTTGCTTAATGTGTAGAGATATTGTTTGCTTAGAAACTTTAGATCATCTCACAAATAAGGTGAACTTTAAACTGATCTATCAGAAAGAGAATGCTTCTTTCTTGACTGGAGTCCCATGCACTTTACTTTTTGTAGTTAGCTACCTTTGTATTATATTTGCCAGTTATACAGACATTGATATTACATTGGAGCGGAATAAAAAAAATTCTGCACTTTGGTGGAAAAGAAACTTCTCTCTTATTATTTATTATATATATATATAATAGTAAATTATTATTTATTACATGTTGACAAATTCAAAACAACAGTTTTGAGTCATGCAAAGGGAAACCCGGAAGTTGAGTGAAGTAATAGTATTGAAAGGAAAATACCCTGTTTTTTTCTAAAGGTTTTTGGATTCTCTCTTTTTTTAAAAAAAAATACTCTCTTCTGCCAGGCTTATTTACTAACAGTTAAATCATAAAAAAGGATCTCTGCAGTTTTATACAAATATTTAGAGCTTCCTCAACAGAAATGGCTTCTCAAAATATCTCCACAGGCGATTCTTTCATGTCCTCCAGCATGGAAAGTGTTTGGAGAGGGTTTGGTACAAAAATGTAATGGAAACTGGTTACCCAGCTGGTTCTCAACTTTATTTACTTTGTTTCTATAACAATAACACCTGAAGTGTTATCCATCCTTAAACAGCCTTGAATGCTTGGGATACATCCCAAGGCTGTGTGTGTGCCCATGTGTCAGACCAATGGTTCTGCAGCGGTGATTGGTGGATCGCTGGTGATCGATAGAGCACGTTCTAGTTGTCTGCAGAGAGTTCCTTCACAGTCACACCGGTGAAGAATCTGTCCATCTTCAAGCAGTGACACTTCCTGAGACTTTAAGTCCAGTCCAGAACTATTTTAGAGTTCACACAGACTTTTTAGACAAAATAAACTAAACAAACAAAACCAAGCACTGCTCTGTATCTTTTGTGGCTGCTTTCCCTCTCTCTGTTTGTCTGGTGTTTCTATGGAATAACTATGATTTTATGTGCTGACTGCACCAAAGTTGGAGGGGTAGCAAATCCAAGATCAAACTGCAAAATGAGCAAGAAAGATCAGAGTAGTGGGGGTAGCAGGCAGAGAATGAAAAGCCATCTCATGAAAGCAAGTTTATTTTAAGCTTGTCTGCTTAAATCCTGTTGTTATTCTTACTCCCCTCTCCCCTTTTCCTAGCAGTAGAGTTTCTGCAATGAATGTGTGTAATCAGGATTAAGAGACTAAACCAGAAGATCTCCATAGAAGTTGCTCTATCTTAAGAGCTGGTCAATAATAAGAGTTCCACTGTCTTAACTTAGGGTTTTTATACTGCCACCATATAAAATGAATATTAACACTGTAAGGTAAATTATATGTATCATTTTCAAGAGGTTACATACTTTTACTAAACTGACAGAAATTCATTTTAACATATGTGCAACATTCCATACAATTTTAGGGCTACATGACCACCATTCTCTTTCAATGCCTTGAGGCATTCTGCATTTTTAAAAAAGACACACATGTGAATAGCACCAAAATAGAAATAACATCTAAATCTAGCATTGCCAAAGTCATCATTTCTCTGCATTAAAAAAAACATGTATCACACTGTTTTATTACACCACAAGTGCTGGCATCCTACTTCCTTAGCCGCTCCAACCTATGGGCAACTACACATCATACTAGTCAGTTCTAACTTGTGTCTTACTTAAAATAATGTAGCAGTTCCCTATAGCCTTCAGGGTAGGGATTCTTTAACATTGTACAGTTTTACTGAAATGGTTCTAATCATATGCACCATGGATTCTGGATTTTCTGATCACAAAACCGTTAGAGCTAAACTCTTGAGAGCCCTAACATTTTCTTCTTTCAGGAAATATCTGCCGTGAATCATTTTAGACAGCTGTCTGCATGAGGTTTCTTTTACTAATCTTTGAAATAAATTGATTTATTCTCCTTCTTTTGAAGAGCCAAAAATTTAAAAAGGATAATTAGTTCTTTCAGCATATAATTTATCCACTTTGGCAGAGATATCCAAAGTCATCTTTAGGATTCAGATGCCCAACTGCCATTAATTTTAATACCATGGAAACTGGATATCCAAGTATCTTGGATGGCATTGAAAAATTGTATCTTTTCAGGATAGTTGTATTATACACAGCTACACACATATTCAAGTATAGTATACAATGTGCTTTAGTCTAAAAAAACCTGCTTAGACTAACTAGACATCTAAGAGAAGTAGGAAGGAAACAGCGAAAGAAAGAAAGAAAGGTGAAGTTTAGCATATATCTTTTTCCATTATTTTTGTTTAGGGATATGTTTCCTACCTTCTACATCATTCATTCATTTGAGGGAATGTTTAAAGGCCTTTGAAAACAAGAATATTTTAAGGAGGATCTGAAGGAAAAGATGGTGGAGGCAAGCTTTAAAGCTGCCACAAGTACTCACTCAAAGCAGCCTCTGGACTCTCCTCTGATAGATGTGCCTCAAAGAGTAGCATTTTTTATATGAAACTCAGGCTTTCAAGATGGTATTTTGTACCTTGCTGCCTCAAATCCCCTGAAGTCACAGTTGCTATCTTTTCATGCTAATAAACTAATGAGGTTGTCATGTCAGGGAGCAACATAGCCATATTTGAGTTATCTTAGCTCTTTTCACAAGTGAAAATAAATGTCAAACGAGTCAAAAGACATTATGCGGTATATATGAGCTTCTCATGTGCACTAAATTGTCCTACTAATGATAGAATCCAAAGTGGGTTTCTCATGGATATTTCTTCATGGAGTGTAAAGGGTTAGGCCTCACATCTACTTTCTTCCATTTAGGAGAAAGAACATGGGAAATCTAAATTAAATCCCTCAGGACAAATTAATCCCTGTTATAATTCCATTGATATCAGAGGGGTTGATACAAAGATAAATTTGGTCAACAAGCCCTGATTTGCCTCCAGTTACATTATATGAACTTCTTTCATTTTTTTTAATTTAATCCAGTAGAAGAGAATAAGGAGCATGATGATTAAATCCTGAATTCCTCCAACCTGACTCCTAGCTACAGATGTTTGTTTTGAAATCTTGGAAAACGCATTTTAGAAAAGATCTCACTGCATGCACAGGCCAAAACTTTCTGCTTGTTCCCAGAGCTTAGACATCAGTATTGCTCTGACCTGGAAAAGCATATCGGGCATCTGTGTGCCAATTAGCATGGTTCACTGTTTGTGTTTCAGTGTCCCCATGGTTAACATTAATGTTATTATTAGGTATTATTTATTTATACAATACCAAGGGTGCACATGGCACTTTACAAGCCACATTAGGCAGAAGGCCAAGATGGATTGCTGACATCTATTTTTTTTATTTATTTTATTTTTTTTTAAACAACACTTTGAGTTAGGACCATCTCATTTGGGCTCATAACTAGAGTATGTAACAAATCTTCCTATAACTGGAATTATCATCTTCCCCCTTGTAGTCCCTCCATATATTTGCTACACCATTTATTGCTTCTTGTCTTAATTTAGGGACATATTCTGTCCATCCCGTCCCCCCGTCCCCCCAAGCACTCTGTAGTAGTACCCATTGGTTTTAATGGGCCTACTTGCAGAGAAGGGTACAACTCACTGTAAGGATGACAGAATCTGGCTTTAGGATGTGTCTAGTTACATTGATTATCTTTAACTCATGTTAATCAGCCTGAGTGTTGCAACTGTCTCTTACAATACAGTATGCAGCACAATGGGGCCTTAATTTTGAATGTGGCCTTTTGAGGGTACTATAATACAAATTAAGGAAGATCCAGCATTGTGCTTTACTATAAACAGGTTACAACTCCATAGGAGCGCTCTAAGGAAAACAAGCAGTTCTCTTTCATTTCAGTAACCAGTAGAGCTGAAATTTCCCTAGGAGAGTTCCTTATAAACAGGTCCCGTTATCTTTATTCACTGTTTATTTGTCACATTACCATGGGGTTTTAAATTCATTCAGAGGAAATAAGAGAGAGGCTAAACAGCAGGCATTAATAACGGGCGATTGTGCTTATTATATTTGTTGCCATGTGCTCTACTTGCAGTTATTTTGGGAGGAGGCAGGAGAGGCAGACAGGTATAAGCAGTACTATGGGGAAAATGTTTTGGCAATGTAGCTTTATTTTCTATTATAACTATCATGTCATACTAGTTTCAGCAAATTGCAGTTGGCTATTGAAGCATATTGACATCTGCTACTGCTGTTAGTAGCATCTGGCACAGGTGTATATCATCATAGTAGCAGCATCTGGATGCTTTTAATAGTGGCTTTTTAAAGGAAATTTTATCCATTCTATTGGCCTGATTCTGAACTAGGATTTAAAGGCGCATCTACCCTGAACAGCCTGGTGCTGTTTAGTACTAACAAAACACATGTGTCTGGCATGTTGACTCAGCGTAGTGTATCCTGCTATAGCATGTTTGCTCTGGAGTGCATGTTTTCCCCTCTCTGGTGATTTGCACTCATGGCACTGTAGTGAGCATGGAGCACTCAGCTATTTCTAATTTGCTAAGGGGCTGACAGGTTTCACAGCTAAAGAGGAGGAAAAGGGACCCTGAGCTCTCTGACAGAATTTGCAATGAATCTGTTTCTGATTCAACAGCAAACATTGCCAGGCATCAGTCATGGGGAGCCATGCAGCTGCTGTGCCTGACAAGATTACTTGTCCTCAAGGTTAGTTATACAAAGCGTCTCAAAACCTGTGATAAAATTGGAGTAACTTTACTCCTTTAAACTGGAACAGCATCTAGAAATACTACTATAAGCCTTGATAAGAATTTTATTTGTGGCATGACTGAACAATCTATACTCCAAGTTAAAAAAAAATCATAAACTGAGAAGGGCTATGATTATAGTGTAGAAAAAGCCATGAGGGACCAGCTCATAAATGGTGAAGTCACACAAGAAATCACAATCCTCTAAAGCTGGCTCTCCCTTTGTCACTGACATAGAAAAAGATTCCTGGATCCCTTGTTTACATTAAAAACATCAGCCTTCCTTCTTTAATTCATTTTCCAGACCTCGTTTAGATCTTCAATAAAAGAGTGCCAACAGCTTGCAGCCTGGAAAGAGTGGTTGTCTCCTACATATCATCATGTCACTTCTTTAAACACAAGTAAAGTCAAGAAGGATGCTCAGAAGAGGAATTATTTAAATTATTTGAAACCCAATGATCTGATTGCTTCTTTTTTCATCATAACTCTGCTGGCACCAAAACTTGCAAGTTAAACAAGAGACTACAGCTTCCTGAATGGAAAAATCAAACTGACTGCAGAGGAATATTTAAGTAAAAAAGTTCCTGATTCAGTTTTAAAACTAATTAACGTTTCCTAACAGCCACAATGTCTGACTTTTATAGGTTGTTGTTTTTTAAACCAGACCGTTAGCAAATGACTGGATCATGAAGTACTCAGCATTGGTGACGGGCCTTGACAACTCCCAGCTACTCAGGTTATGGCCTGTATAAGGGACTTGAGCATTTAATGCTGTTTTCTTAGGGGCAAGTTGTCCCCTTTCCTCTGTAGTTTTGACTGGACTTTCTCTGCCCTGTCCTGATTGGCTGTTTGCTTCTACCCTATATCACCCCTCATAGTCTCATCATCTCAGCTTCACTTCACACCTGCCCCTCTTACTCTTTTCTCCCTTGCCTTGTCTGTCTCACCCACTTCCATTCAATGTTTCCTTTCCCACCACCTTTCTTTCCATTTAGCTAATCCCCTACTAACTGACCCCTTCCCTTCCAACCCCAAAATTAATGTGGAACCAACATGACAATTGCTCCCATCACATTGTTTGCTCTGCTTATGTGTTATATCCCTTTCCCCCAGCTGTGTCTGTCTGGTCTATTTAGACTGCAAGCACTTTTGTACAGCACCTAGCATAAGGGGGCAGTTGCTTTTGGTTGATTCATAGGCACTACAATAATAAACATGAATAATAATTAATAACAACACCAGTATGAACGTCCCACAGAACAGGAGCACGACTAAGGTAATCTCAGAGCTGTGGTAACTGCTGCAGCGAGGACCCTCTGCTGCCCCATGATCACCAAGGAAAGATTACTTTCCTACTCAGTTCCCAAGGATTCGCCTTGCACAAACCCCTGCTACTTGTACAGAAGAGGAGGAAGAAATTAACAATTAAAACCTGAGTTTGGTATTTTTGGCTCCATTTCTAAACAGGTCTAGTTCCCACACCAAACCACAGAGCATGTTTTCATATTTTTAAACCAGTCACTGCACCAGGTGCTCCATTCTTACAGAGTCCCATACTTGATGAGCATTGATTGAAAGGACCAGGTGTTTCAGCCCAAACTATTCCCTTCAGGCCAGGGAAGTAGTATCAACCTACTGTACATCTGGCTTCTCCATAGGCACTTTGGAATTCAGAAATATTTGCCCTAGCTACTCATTTTTGGTCATACAAAACAGTTACTCCACCTTATAATTATTTGTTTATATGTACAATGGCAAATCTACTATGGTGAATCTTCAGTATAATCTAAGTGACTTCTCTGTCATTTAAGACAAAACTATGAGGAAAATGTTGAATCTTCCACATTTATTAAGAACCTTGTAGTCTATTATTTATTATTTGTATAGCAGTAGTGCCTGGGAATCCCAGCCATGGACCAGGAGCCCATTGTGCTAGGTTCTGTACAAACACAAAACAAAAAGACAGTCCCTGCCCCAAAGAGTGTACAGTCTCAGGAAGGGACAGGCAATAATAAAAAATGGTATGGAATCGTCAAAGAGAATGCAGGGCTTTGGTGAAAGAGAGAAGAATGAAGAAGAATCAAAACAAAGTATTGGTCCAACTCCTGAAGTCCTTGTTCAGGTAGAAATTCCATTGGCTTCAATTGGAATTTTGTGTGACTAGGGGTTTCACCACTAGACACATCATTATTAAGTAGTAGTGATGGATAAACCTTTGAAATTTGAGGGGTTTGATTCAGAGAAGTATCCAAAAGTTCAGATGCTTAACCAACCCTAATTCAGTCAAGATTTTAGGCTGAATACATGCTTCTTTATAAGTCAGTGATGACAGCAACGTGTTCATGCAGCTTTAAATGTTAATCATCCAGAATTGACTAATGTTGACTGTAATCTCATGATCTGTATGGCACTTCTTCTTCCATCCATTTTCACCAAAGGCATGACTGAGGCATACAGAGCATCTCTGTACAGACAGAGACTGCCAAGACAAGCATAGAATCTGGAAATTCAGAAGCCCTCACTCCTGCTTTTTAAGTTTAGCCACCAGACCAGACTGCTTCTTTTAATTATTTTATATAGACAAAAATCAACAAATATATATATTTATTGTGGTTGTGGTTTGCACTGTCAGCTGGATTGATCCAAGTCTAAAAACGGTGACACTCCTGTGTGTTGAGCAACTCACAACAAGCCAAAAGTATCTAACGTGAAAATAATAATCATTGTACCAGACACAGTATTTCTGTTATTGCTTTTGTGGTGAATAGAACAAATTAAAGTCATGAAGAAAATGACAGGTCTGTGGTTTTCTCTGAATAGCTTGAAAAAGAAAAACCAGAGACCGTCAGTGGTTGATCAAGTAGAGGAAGTGATTAATTACTGATGGTCCTGATGTGGAAATTGCCACATCAGAAGATTTAAATGTCATGAAGTTTTTCTTATACGATTAATTAATGTGATTAGCGAATAAAATACAGGAATGTCCATTTGAATTGTGCTTTGCTCTGTTTGGAATGTATTTTATTTGTAATGCTAGCATAATGTGCTCATTACAAGATGTACCTGTAACCACAAGCTGTCAAATACTGCACCAAGACTCAGTTTCCAGCCAGATTTCTATAGTTGCTACATTATCATCTACTAGCAGCTAGGAATCCAGCCAGACTCCTTGCCTACACATGTGTCCCACAAATGACAGGCAAACTCTTTGTTAAGCAGGGGCAATGTTATCTTCAGCAGCTCTTCTGTTTGCTTCCCCCTAACAAATCAGCATCAGAGTGAGAGTGCAGTGAGGGAGTAAGGAGAGGCATGTTAAAGGAACGTTTCTTTGTCAGACTATGTTTTAGTGACTTTGCTCCAGAATGCTAGATTTGTGACTGGGAAACTTATATAAATATACATTTCCTAGTACACCAAGATTTTTAAAATGCATTATTTGTCAAGGTGGTTATCTCACATCGTCGCTATCTCAAGAGGTTGTTACCTTGGGGAGTTCTGTACTAAACATTTTTATTATCATATTATAATCAACTAGAAATAGTACAAGCTAAGAATCTTCAAAAGACATTTAAAAAGCCATAAATGTAATGTCATCGTTATACTCTTTTTTTCAGCAAGAATCCAAAAGGATTGAATGTGTTGGAAAAAATAGAAGATACACTGGGACTGAAGTTCAAATTAGTCCAACCTGGAAAAACCCGCTGGTTTTCTCTTGAGCATTCCTTGCCTGTTGTCTTAAAATTACTGCAACCATTATTATTGGCTTTAGAAAGTATCTACCAAGATGAGATGGATCTTAGTAGTGAGGCTGGTGGACTTGAAAAAGAAAAACTACTTTTGCTTCCAAGTTCAGAGAAGATTATCACCATTCTCTCTCTAGTAAGTCTACTGTTGAAACCAGTTGGGTCATTAAACAATGCCATCCAGGCATCTGCTACAATTGTAGTAGATCTTTGTCCAGCAATAGAAGCTACATTTGGATCAACGTACTGGAAGAAGCAAAGACTTCAGTCTAGAAGTTGACTAATGAAGGCACTTATATTGAATCCTTAAGTGAAGAGGACAAGAAGTGTTTGTTAAACCAGCTGAAAAAATACAGAGACTTGATTCTCATAAATCTACAACAGTGACTTCTGGATTCTATCATCCTCTATGCATCTTTTACAGATACCCGTCTTATAAAACACTGACAGTTGAATGGAGTGAGGCACTACCAGCAATGGGGCTACTATGTGATCAGGACAGAATAGAGAATTTGAACACAGAGTGGAATGTGATACGATGAATGAATGAAGATTTGACTTCAACTTCATCATCATTAGTCGTTCGACCCAATCTTTGTGCTATGTTTCCTTGGATAAAAGAAGTAGGAATTCATCTCGTGCGACTCCCAGTCACAATAGCTACAGTTGAGCGTTCTTTTTCATCATTGAATAGAATTTTGTGTCCTGAAAGAAGTTGCCTTCTGCCTGATCATGAATATATCATGAAAGACTGGAAGTACTGAACACACGAGACGCCACCAAAAAGAAACACACTGCATTCGAGAAGTTCACTAAAAGAGTTATGAAAAATTACAAGAACAAAGAAGGATGTAGACGTAGTGCTTCATAGTAGGCTTGAATCACCAACTTTTATTTGTGTGAGGATTTTAAAAGATGAGTTAAATCTAATAAAATGGTTGTCAGGCATTTTTCAGTTTTTACTATGATGCCATACAGCCCACCTTCTCCCTCATGATCTCACCCCTTACTGGCCTTCACCCCTCTGTAAATTTGAACACATCCCTAATTTTAATTCCTGGGGAAACCACTGGCAGGAAGCATCCCCACTCCTAGAGCCTCACTCATCCACACAGGCTGCTAACACCATAGAGGTGCTCTCACAGAGCATAGCCTGCACTCTGCAAGAGTATTGGACAACTGGGTGGAGGCTTCTGACGCCTCACACTCCCCACATGTCCTGCTATGTACCTGCTCTGGGGCTCAGAATGAATTAATACGATGATATACATCTTACCCCCTCTAATTAAAACATGGACTAATTACATCCCCTTTTTTTCTAAAACTACTTCCTGAGAGTGGCAGCATTATTTTGGCAGTAACAATACTGCAGCTCCTGCATTTCCTGGAGCTTCTTTAAGCACCTCATTACAATGGTTGTATTCTTCAGGTAGCCATAATATACAGATGCATCTTTCAGTTGCTGTAGCTAGAATTTTAAACATAACCTCCTTTAGCATTGCTCAATTCAGTTAAGATGTCTCTCAGTAATGAAGAGAAGCATTCAATTAAATAGGCTGTGATGTCGGTTTTTAATTTTATCATGGATTTGGTGCCAGAATTATTCATTTTTGACACCCCAAAATCATAGAATCATAGAGTTGGAAGGGACCTCAGGAGGTCATCTAGTCCAACCCCCTGCTCAAAGCAGGACTAACCTCAGCTAAATCATCCCAGCCAGGGCTTAGTCAAGCCGCAGCTTAAAAACCTTCAAAAATGGAGATTCCACCACCTCCCTAGGTAACCCATTCCAGTGCTTCACCACCCTCCTAGTGAAAAACTTCTTCCTAATGTCCAACCTAGACCACCCCCACTGCTACTTGAGACCATTGCTCCTTGTTCTGTCATCTGCCACCACTGAGAACAGCCTAGCCCCATCCTCCCTGGAATCCCCTTTCAGGTAGTTAAAGGCTGCTGTCAAATCCCCCTTCATTCTTCTCTTCTGCAGACTAAACAAGACTAGTTCCCTCAGCTTCTCCTCATAAGTCTTGTGCTCCAGCCCCCTAATCATTTTTGTTGCCCTCCGCTGGATTCTTTCCAACTTGTCCACACCCTTTTTGTAATGGGGGGACCAAAACTGGACACAATACTCCAAATGCAGCCTCACCAATATCGAATAGAGGGGAACAATCACTTCCCACAATCTGCTGGCAATGCTCCTATTAATACAGCCCAATATGCTATTAGCCTTCTTGGCAACCAGGGCACACAGCTGACTCATATCCAGCTTCTTATCCATTGTTACCCCCAGGTCCTTTTCTGCAGAACTGCTGCCTAGCTCATCGGTCCCCAGTCTGTAACTGTGCATGGGATTCTTCCGTCCTAAGTGCAGGACTCTGCACTTGTCCTTGTTGAACCCCATCAGGTTTCTTTTGGCCCAATCCTCCAGTTTGTTTAGGTCCTTCTGTATCCTCTCCCTTCCTTCCAGGGTATCTACCACTTCCCCTAGCTTAGTGTCATCTGCAAACTTGCTGAGGCTGAAATCTACCTCATCCTCCAGATCTTTAATGAAGATATTGAACAAAACCGGCCCCAGGACTGACCCCTGGGGCACTCCGCTTGTGACCAGCTGCCAGCTAGACATGGAGCCATTGATCACTACTCATTGAGTAGTGCCCTATGCTCTAGCCAGTTCTCTATCCATTTTATAGTCCATTCATCCAACCCATACTTCTTTAACTTGCTGATAAGAATACTGTGTGAGACAGTATCAAAAGCTTTGCTAAAATCACATCCACTGCTTTCCCCACATCCACAAAGCCAGTCAATATGTAGGTGATTTTCAGTATGATTGTATATTCTCCAGAAGAGGTCTGAACAGCTAGAAAAATGGCATCTAAAATTACAGAAGAATAAAAATTAAAAAAAAAAGAGTTATCGATTTCCACTGGAATCCCTTCCAAGAAGCAGAGGGAAGAGTTGCATGTGTAAGGAATATTATATCAGCTCAGCTTTTATGTCCCTAAATTGCTGCTGCATTCTTTCTTTCCAGCCTTTCTCGTAAAGAGGAAATCAACTCTCTTTCTCTCCTTTCCCCACCTCTCAATATTTAAGAGGTGCAGTGGATAACTGAGTGATAAAGTATGTTTGCAGCTCAGATGTTTGTGTCTCCTGGTAAAAGGGAAAAGCCTCAGTATTACCTTTTGTCCTTCTTATTTTCAGTCCTTTGGTGTAAATATTACTGTGACTGATAAGCAGATAGCTATGGTTTCCTCTCCCAGCTTGATCCAAAGAGTTAAGATCTATGAGGCAGATATAATAAGAATTAATCATACTATCAGCTTAATTTAGTTTGATAACCCCTATTTGGTAAATCACCAAAAACTGATTTTCAAATTAGCTTAAAAGAAAAGAAAACAACATGCACATTATCCAAAACATTATGGGCTGGATTCTGGCTGGCCCTCACATGGATGCACAGAGAGGGACACGAAATAAGGAGCCTCTGCCTCTCTGTGTGTCGTCTGTATCAAGACCAGGAAGAAAAGCAGTTCCTGCTCTCAGGGGAGCAGAGGTTCTTCTCTCTAACCACCGCCCTGAGAGTTCATAGTGCCCCAAATGGGTGATGGCATGGTGAGATGGGGCAGACAGCAGGCTTAGACATGGCTCTGTCCTCCTATGTTTGCCAGCAGAGCTGGCACCTACGAGGGGAATAGGCTTCATACTTCTTAAGGGGTGAATCAACGTGTGTACTCCCCCGCATGGAACTTGGAGCTCCAAGAGACATTTTGATTGGTTGATTTTTAATATTGGGTTGATGACACTGACAGCATTTTAATTGGGGGGCATTATCACACGTTTGTGAGATTTGCAGGATTAGTGAGCTTTAAGGGACAATTCAAATGAAAAGAGGGCACCTGGAGCTTTGGGAACTTTACGCAGGGGACATTATGGAAGTAAGCCTGAAGGAGAGAGTGTGAGGGAAAGATGGAGTGGCTTCATTAGCAGAGAAACCTGAGCAGTTACAGTAGCTATTTTTTGAAGGTTTTGAACATAACTAACTGACTCATTTTCTCCTGCTGTTTTAACTGGTGCTTTATAATGTTTGCAAAATAACAGTCTGGTTTTTGAACAAATCCAAAAATTAAGATATTTCAGCTCCAACATGAAGAACTGCAGCAAAGCCCCCAACAGAGCAGTAACAATTGTAAATATCCAGGTGACCCTGATAGGCATGTTTTCCAGCCATCTCACAACACTTAAACACTTTAGTCAACTCTGTAGAGTACTTTGACACTAGCTGTTTTAAACATCAGCACTTACTGATTATTTCTGAAATGTGTTAATTGGCATGTTTACATGCAGCTTCAATCCATCAAAACTTTTGGAGTAAAACTCAATTCCTGATTAGAAATTTACTATTATACTGCACCAATCCCTTTCTGCTACCCTTTGTACATTTTAATTCAGTGTCTCTGTTTTTCACTTGAGAATTATCTTAGTCATATTATGGAGTTGCTATTATTTTATCACTTCAAATTTGTAAAATACAACTAAAGACACAAATTACAACATAAACAAAAACCAGTAATAAAATACAGTGGCTATGTTCTAGCATACTCTGCAAATGAAGTAACTGCCACAAAAACAAAATATATTATGGGAAACACCTATTCAAAAGAGCTCTACATGTGTTTCTGATTCTAATGATTCTCAAGAGATCAAAGGATCTTTGCCTACACACATGCAGTAGACCAGTGGTTCCCAACCCATGGCCCATGGGCGAAAAGTGGACCATGGGGTCTTTCAGAGAGGCCTGCGGCTCCCCTCCTGCTGGCTGCAGAAGGGAGCCACTGCCTAAGTACCCAGGCAGAGTAGGTTGCCAGTGCAGGCTCCTTGCTGAAGCCAAGAGGATGGGAGATCAGTGCTCCTGTCCCCTTGGCTGTAGCAGGGAGCACCACAAAGTGCTCTGCCTGGATCCCTAGGCTCTGGAACCAGAGGGAGGGGAGCACTGATCTCCTGTCCCCTTGGCTGTAGAAGGGAGCTGCTGTGTAGGGACCCAGGTGGAGTGCATGGTTTCCCTGCTGCCGCCAGGGGGTTGGGAGATCCTTGCTGAATTTATTCCCTTTAGCTGCAGTGAGGGTGGGGGGAGGATGGCTGCTGGTGGAGCCTGGTGGCCCTTCTTGGTTGTAAAAATTATATTTGTGGCCCTCGAGCCAAAAAGGTTGGGAACCACAGCAGTAGACACACAGTTTGTTTTCCACCTTAACTGAATAACTGAACAATTTTACCTCAGTATTTGCAATGTTCCCTATATTACGATAGGTAATATCTAGAGAATTCTGATGCAAATACACGCTTTTAAGTGCAGCCAATGTACCTGTAAGAAAATCACTTACCAGATATAAGACCATAAGGTGTATATCCTTCTCCATAACTTTTAATACTACAAAGCAATCAAAAAGATTACTAGACTCCAGTAGTCTGAAAGGCTATAGGATTTGTGTATAGCTGCAGTTTTTTATTTTAATATAGGATTAGAATAATAACTGGAGTACTGCTAAACGTAGCACTTTCACTTTTCAGGGATTCATGCAAGCATTTTCTCTGGGTTTGATTTTCATGGATTTCCAATCCTCAATTTTATTTTGGGCTTCAGATTTGAACAAATTCAAAATCTCAATCAAAACTCAGTCAAAAAAGATTGTGTTCCACCTGATTCTGTGTCAAAACTGAAGTTTTCATTCAGACTTCATGAATTTTGGATTATTTCAGTGGACAAAATTAAGTCAGCTCAGGTTTGCAAAAATTAGCTCTATGTTGACTTTAAAGTTTAGTAAACCTTCTTGAATTTTCTTATGGTCTGGGTTTTGGGTTTGTAATGAAACTTGTAACCAAATGACATTCAGATGATTTCAGGTTGGTTGTAAACATTTGCACAGCTCTCTCAATAATATAATTGTATTGACAGTAAAATTCTTTGTTGCTACCTGTAGCAAGGCACTGTGGCCTTCCTGCTGGGCAGATCAGGACCCTGCAGGCCAAATACCCTGGGAGCAGAAGGGCGGGGACAGGACAGGAAGGGGAAGTACAAAAGGCTGGCCTAGCAGCTCAGTTAGGGGGAAGCTGCTGCTGGAGAAAGATGTGCCTTCCCTGAGGCTGTGGTTTGGGTCTGACTCAGGCCCCATGGCTGTGTGGTGTAAACACTCTGCTGACCAGAGCCTTCAGGATCTGCCAGGACTGCTGGGCCCTAGTGACTGGGAAGAGCTACCAGAGGCTGCTGATTGGGAGAACGCCCCCCCCCCCGACCCTGGCCCTGACCTAGAGGAGCTGCCTGTTGTGGGGGGCCTGGTGGAGCTGCCTGAGCCCTGTGTGCTGGAAGACCTATGGGGACCCTGTGACCTGGAGGAGGTGCCCTCCACTGATGGCCCCAAGGAGTTCCTGGACCTGCCACTGGTTGACAGTGAGGGACTAATGGGATCCCTCTAGCTGTCTACCCCAGTGTCTTGGAGGAAAACCCCTGGCTCCAGGTACCTGGGTTCAGGGTGGGAGGAAGTAGCCCAGAGGCAGCTGACTGGTTTGGCTGAGCTTGTGGTTGGACCAGTGTCAGTGTGTTGCAGCTGGAGCCCTACTGACCCAGTGGCAGAACCCCTTTGCCACTGATCGGACCCTGGGCTGGGATGCAGTAGAGTTGGGTGGGCCTGCATCCCCCTTCCCCTCTCCTTCCCTAGTCACCCTGGGAGTGCTTGGCTCCTCTGAACCTGAACCAGAGGATACTGAGCATTGTGCCAGCCCTGCCCCACCTGAGGGCCAGGAGATACAGACTACTTTGCTGGTCCCACCCTGCCTGAAGGCCGGGAGCTATAGACTTCCTACGAGCTCCGCCCTGCCTGGTGTTTGGGGGCTAAAGACTAGCTTCTTGTTGTGCCTTAAACAAGGCGCTGTGGACTTCCTCAGATCCTGGGCCTGAGGAAGGGTTGCTGCGACCCTGCTGGGCCGAGTTGCCATCCTACACTACCATTTATTTTTTTGGATGGTTGGATACAGATAGTCACATCTCACTTACCAGAATGAGTTTGCTTAGATGAAAAGCATGCAGTTCCCTCATGCTCACCATACTGCATGGCCTCAGTTTCTGGAAGTCTTTCCTGCTTCCATCAGGAGAGGAAGTCTTGCAGAAGTGCTCAAGAAACTCCTTCTGCATCAAAGTTTAAACGAAGAGGAGAAAACAGCAAAAATGAGCTATTCATCCCAATATTCCCAGTCCTGGGGGAGATATTTGCTCCCAGTACATACTCCTTTTCACAATATAAATCCTCTGTCAGAGGATAAGTGATGTACAGAATTCTTCCTCAGTTCAGTCATTTGCCATGCCTGTCTTGTTCAAAGAGCTTTCCAATGAAGTAAATCCACTAGAAATGCTTCCTGTTATAATGGTCCTCTCTCCCCCACACATACATACACACAACTTCTACACTACCCCCTTCATTGTGATACCAATATTAGCCTTCACCCATTCTCATTGCTATGCTTTCGCCTCTATGCTTTCTTCTATGCTGCACTGGCAAGACATTCCATACGTAGGGGCACCAAGCACCCACCTGCTCCCCTTCTAAGTCCTGCCTACAGATCCAGATCTTCTGTGAGCCCAGAAAGAGAAAATGTAATTTAAATTACAAAATTAACTTGATGGACTCTTCCACTGGGTTTTCCTGTGCATTTTATCTTGTCTGCAGTTTAGGTTGCGAGCCCTATGAGCAAGGGCAGCTTGTTTGTATCACAGTGCACTGACCATGCTTTTGGCTTTCAATTAGTAAACTAAGGCAGCAGAGTTGACCGTAGAAAAACAGGGTTACTTACCAGTAACTGTTGTTCTTCGAGATGTGTTGCTCATATCCATTCCATGTAGGTGAGTGCGCGCCCCGTGCACGAGCCTGCGGAAAACTTTTCTGCCCTAGCAACCCAGTGGTCGGTCTCGGCGCCCCCTGGAGTGGCGCGCGTATAGCGCGGTATATAGGACGCCACCGACCGCGCGGGTCCCCAGTCCCTTCTTTCTGCCGACTCCGACAGCGGGGACGGAGGGTGGGTTTGGAATGGATATGAGCAACACATCTCGAAGAACAACAGTTACTGGTAAGTAACCCTGTTTTCTCTCTTCGAGAGTTGCTCACATGCATTCCATGTAGGTGATTACATAGCCATACCTTTGGCGGCGGGAAGGAGTCAGTGGCGTGAAGCCCTTCTCAGCACGGCTCTGCCAACTGCTGCATCCTCTCTTGCTTGTTGCACGATGGCATAATGAGATGTGAAGGTATGGACCGATGACCAGGTTGCAGCTCTGCAGATATCCTGTAGGGGCACTCGTTCCAGGAAAGCCGCCGAGGTGGCTTGGGCCCTGGTAGAGTGCGCTGTAATCGGTCCCGGGAGTGGTACCTTCGCCATCTCGTAACAGGTGCGGATGCAGGTGGTGATCCAGGAGGAGATGCACTGGGTGGAGACAGGTGAGCCTTTCATGCGGTCCGCCACTGCGACGAAGAGCTGCGTGGACTTCCGGAACGGCTTGGTCCGGTCTATATAGAAGGCTAAGGCTCGCCTGACATCCAGTGAGTGCCATCTCCGCTCCTCCTCCGATCCGTGTGGTTTGGGAAAGAACACGGGGAGGAAAATATCCTGATTATAATGAAACTGGGACACCACCTTAGGGAGGAAGGCCGGGTGGGGTCTCAGTCGCACTTTATCTTTGAAAAATACTGTGTAAGGAGGGTCTGAGGTTAGGGCTCTTAGCTCGGAGACCCTCCTAGCCGATGTAATGGCTACGAGGAAGGCTACCTTCCATGATAGGACTAGAAGAGGGCATGTAGCCATAGGCTCAAAGGGGGGACCTGTGAGGATAGTGAGAACTAGGTTTAAGTCCCAGAGAGGCAAGGGATCACGAACTTGGGGGAACAGCCTCTCTATTCCCTTGAGAAACCTAATGGACATCGGGTGGGAGAATATCGACCTCCCCTCCACTGGGCAATGGAAGGCCGAGATGGCCGCCAGATGCACTCTTAAGGAGGCCAGGGCAAGGCCCTGCATCTTCAGATGGAGGAGGTAGTCTAATATAGCCTGGATAGTTGAGTCCAGAGGCAAAATACCACGTGACTGTGCCCAGTAAGTGAAGCGTTTCCACTTTGCCCGATAAACCACCTGGGTGGAAGGTTTCCTGCTCCCCAGCAGGACGCTTTGGACTTGTGCGGAACAAGCCCTCTCTCCTTCTGTCAACCATGGAGCCTCCATGCCGTCAGGTGGAGGGAGTCCAAGTCTGGGTGGAGCAGGCGACCCTGTTCCTGGGAGAGGAGATCGTATCGTCTCGGGAGCGGGATCGGTGTGGCGATGGAAAGGTCGAGCAGCATACTGTACCAGTGCTGTCTCGGCCATGCCGGTGCTGTCATGCGGGCTGGCTTGAGTCGGGGGGCATTTAGTATATTGGGTGACATCAGTATGGCAGAATCATAATAATCCATGTGGGATATGCCATGTCAGGTACCGTTAGGAAGGTTATAATGTGCTAAGTAAGATAATAATACTTATGTTCATGTGTGATATTTGAAATGGAAGTTATAGATGTATTTGGGATATCTGTATTTCAAACTGCTGCTGCCTGGGCAACACCCCAGATAGGAAGGCTGCAGAACAATGGCTTGCGTAATGGCCCATTAACGCCTTCCCAGGTGCACGGGGCCCAGAGAGAAAAGCCAGCATCATGAATGAGTCACCAGAACCTGCTTACATGACTCTGGACTCCATGGCAGGCAGCCTACCTGATGAAGCATCAGGACTGGCCCATGTGACTAAGGACTCCACTTTGGGTCTTGTGACTGCCCACAGGCCGCATGGCCGGGGGAGGGGGTTTATAAGATCAAACCACAGGATCCATCTTTGTCTTTGCTCCTGTCCAGTCTGCAGACATACACCTATCTCTGGAACAATTCATCTTGCAACTGAACCGAAGGACTCAGACCCATCCAGGTACTGGATGTGAACCAGAGAGAACTACACAAGCCTGCAAATCCACATTTCTTCCAGAAACCTGATGTAAATGGACTTTTAATCATTTGTATATCTGTGATTTACTTTAACCCTTTAACATTTCTCTCATGGTTTATTTCTTTCTTTTTACAATAAACCTTTAGTTTAGATACTAAAGGATTGGCTTACAGCGTGGTATTTTAGGTAAGATCAAACTTATATTGAACTGGTGCTGTGGCTGACCCTTTGGGGTCAGAGGGAACCTTTTTAGTAAAGAGCAGAGAGTTCTAGTAACTGGTCTCTTTACTGGACCTGTTGCTGATTTGGGAGCCTGGAGCTGAAATGCAGTAAAGGGGCTGTGGGCATTCGTGGACTGGCTTCTTGATATCCAGTGAGGGGTAATTAGAAGCAGTTCGTGGCTGGTTGGGAAGCCGGGCTTCAGTGTCACCCACCAGCGTGAGGAGAATCTGCTCTCCTTTTGCAGCCTGCCCTGACCTTGGCATTATCAGTTGGCTACCCTGGGCATGGGTCGTATTACAGGTGCGATCAGGATGATGTCCGCTCTGTCCCTCTTGACTTTCAAGAGCACCCTGGGGAGCAGTGGGGTCGGTGGAAAAGCATAGAGAAGTGGCCCCGACCAGTCTATCAGGAACGCATCCGAGATTGAGTTCTGTTCTCGCCCGCGCAGGGAGCAGAATAATGGGCATTTCGCGTTCTGTCGCGTGGCAAAGAGGTCCAGATGGGGAACTCCCCACTTGCGGAAGAGAAACGTTATAATCTCCCCATGAAGTGACCATTCGTGGCGGGGAAAAAACAACCTGCTGAGGCAGTCTGCCTCGTCGTTCCTCACCCCTGGAAGGTGAGATGCCACCAAGTGGAAGTCGTTTCTCACCGCAAGGTCCCATAGTTGTAGCGCCTCGCGACACAGGGTCGAGGAACGCGCCCCGCCTTGTCTGTTGATGTAAAACATCGTGGCGGTGTTGTCCGTAAGGACTTGTATCACCCGCCCCCTGAGAAAGCGGAGAAAAACCTTGCAAGCGAGAAGGACTGCTCGGAGTTCCCGAATGTTTATATGGAGCAGTCTGTCTTGCATTGACCACTGACCTTGAGTACTCAGGCTGTGGGTAATGTGAGCCCCCCCCCGATATCGGAGGCATCTGTGATCAATGTTACAGAGGGAATCAGGTCCGCGAATGGGACTCCTTCCATTACTTGTCTCTGGTCTGTCCACCAGTTCAGTGACGTTAGGACCTGGGGTGGGACGGTGACTACCCTGCCCAGAGAGTGTCTGGCTGGGGCATATACTGATGCTAACCAGCCCTGCAGAGGCCTGAGTCTGAGGCGAGCCAGCCTGACCACGTATGTGCATGCCGCCATGTGCCCCAACAGCTGCAGGCAGCGCCTGGCTGTTGTTGTAGGAAATGTCTGTAACTCGAGTATGATGGCAGTCATGGCTTGGAAGCGAGCTAGTGGAAGGAAGGCCCTGGCCTGTACTGCGTCTAGAGTGGCCCCAATAAATTCTATGCGCTGTACTGGGGTCAGCGTGGATTTCTGCTCGTTTATGAGCAGCCCCAGTCTGTTGCATGTTGCGCACGTTAGGGCTAAACTGTTTGTTACATGGAGTCTGGATCTTCCCCGAAGTAACCAATCGTCCAGGTAGGGGAAGATCTGGACCCCTTTGCGCCTCAGGTAGGCCGCCACCACCGCTATACACTTGGTGAAGACCCTGGGCGCTGAAGAAAGGCCAAAGGGGAGGGCTGTAAACTGGTAGTGGCCACCAGCTACCATAAACCGTAGGAAACGTCTGTGGCCAGGAAGGATAGACACGTGGAAATATGCGTCTTTCAAGTCGAGAGCGGCATACCAATCTCCAGGATCTAATGTGGGAATGATGGAGGCGAGGGAGACCATGTGGAACTTGAGCCACCTGATGAACCTGTTGAGGCGGCGGAGGTCCAGAATGGGCCGGAGGCCCCCCTTTGCCTTGGGAATAAGGAAATACCGGGAATAAAACCCCCTGCCCCTTTCCATAGGTGGGACTTCCTCTACTGCCCCTAGGCGGAGCAGGGAGCGGACCTCCTGAAGGAGGAGTTGCTCGTGAGAGGGGTCCCTGAAGAGGGACGGGGTAGGGGGAGAGTCCGGTGGGAAGGCCGAGAGCTGTAAGGCGTAACCCCTCCGCACCACACTTAACACCCAGCGGTCCGAGGTTATGCCTCGCCACTCTCGGAGGAAGGGGCGAAGTCTGTCTTTGAAGGGTAGGGTGAGATCCTGGTCGACCCCTGGGGTCGTTAGAATGGCAGAGGTGCCGCTCCCGAGCGTCCCATCAAAAAGGGCGCTTGCCATTCTTGCGCGGCCCGGATTGGGAGCTCTTGGCCGGCCCGGAGCGATTCCGGCGGTTGTTCTGCCGGAAACGGTCCCCGGTTCGTCTAGGCTGGGTCTGGCGGGGGGCAGCCTAGGAGCGGGCTGTTGTTGTTGCTGCCTCTGGGGCTGCTGTCTGCCCTGGCGCCTCGTCGTCTGCGGCACATAAAGCCCTAAGGATCGCAGGGTGGCACGAGAGTCTTTTAGGGCGTGCAGTTTGTCATCTGTTTTGGCGGAGAACAGGCCTGTGCCCTCAAAGGGCAGATCTTGAATGGCCTGTTGCGCCTCGGTGGAGAGTCCAGATGACTGTAACCAGGACGACCGGCGCATAACTATGCCGGACGCCATGGCCCTACCCGCCGCGTCTGTCGCATCACTGGCAGACTGGATTGTAGCGCCCCCTACCGTTGACCCTTCCTGGAGGACGGTGGTGAAGTCCTGTGCTAGATCTGGGGGAAGGGCCGACGTAAATCTCTGGAGAGAAGCCCAGAGATTCAAATTATAGCGCCCCAAAAGTGCTTGGTGGTTCGCTATACGGAGCTGAAGGGCCGCGGTGGAGTACACCTTCCTCCCAAAAAGATCTAATTTCTTATAGTCTTTATTTTTGGGAGTACTAGCCTGGGCACCTTGGCGCTCCCTCTGATTAACAGCGTCCACCACTAAGGTGCCCGGGGCTGGGTGGTTGTAGAGGTACTCAAACCCCTGCTGCGGTACGTAGTACTTTCGCTCCGCGGTCTTAGAGGTTGGAGCTACCGAAGCAGGGGTCTCCCATATGGGCTTGACCAGTCTGAGCACCCGGTCGTGCACTGGGAGTGCCACCCTAGAGGGCCCCGCCGAGGCTGGGAGACCAAATATAGGGTCCTCCTCCTCCGAGAGCTCCCTGAGGTCTATTTTGAGGTTCTCCGCCAGACGCTTAAGGAGCTCTTGGTGTGCCTTGAAATCAGGCAAAGGAGTCCTCCGATCCCTAGATGTTGTATCAGGGAGAGAGGAGGAGGAAGACTGCAACAATGGGCCTGTAGAGGGCCCTTCCAGAGGATCAGACTCGTAGTCCGACGAATGATCCCCTTCTTGGGGCGGCTCCTCCTGCTGTGCCCCCTGTGATGGGGGAGGCGGTTGAGGTTTGGAGGAGGAGGGGAGTGACCCTGTGCCCTGAATTGTCTGAGGCGGCCAGGGACCCCAATAAGGCCACTGCCAGGGGCCTTGCCCCCACGCCGGTACTGGTCCCGGTGCTGGGTAGGCAGGCCCAGATGGATGAGCCGGGCTCGGAGATCTCCGGCTCCTCTTGCGGTGCCCTTTAACAGGAGAAGGGCTGTGGGATGCAGGAGAGCGGTGACGACGCTTGGATCGCCGGGGAGACGAGCTGGACGAGGAGGAGTACCTCCGCGACTTATGATGGCGCTTGGCGTGAACCCTAGGGCTCCTGGAGCGCCGATTCCCCGTGGGCGGGTGCGGCACCGTAGAGGTGTGCGGTGCCGAGGCATCCGGTACCGAGGCTCGTTTGGGAGTACGGGAGCGAGATGTAGATCGCTCCCGGTGCCGATGGCTATGCGCCGGGCTGCGGGAGCGGGCCCGCGCAGCTTGATGGTACCGGCTTTCCCTCGGTACCGAGCTCCCCGAACGCCTTTGTCTCGACGCCGGACACCGCGGTGGAGAGGGAGCTGGCGACCTCGATCGAGTTCGGTGCCGTGTAGTATCTCTCGGTACCGGGGATCGAGAGGTGCGGTGAGGGCGAGATGTATGCCCTGAAGCTTTCGGGTGTACCGGGCTGGGAGAGCGCCGGTACCGCTCTTGAGCCCTCGGTGCCTTTGTGGGAGCGTCCGGGAATGGGCTCGGAGTCCGGGTGCGCGAGCGAGCCCGGCGTGATGGAGTGTCCCGTTGCCTCTCCGTACGTGATGCCGGGGATCGAGACCGGTGCCGTGGTGAGAGCGCCGGGATCCGCACCGGACTGCGTTCCGATGATCGGGAACGATCTGTAGCATGTCTCGGCACCGTAGCCGGTGGAGAGCGGTGCCGAGAGCCCGAAGACGAACGGGAGCGGTGCCGTGGCTCCGACGTCCGGGTCTTTCCCCGCCGTGCTGAGCGGCGCCGGGGCTCCGAAGGTCTTAGATCGGAAGCGGAGCTTTCCCGGGAACCTCCAGAACAGCTACGGTGCCGTTCTCTGGAGGAGCTCGACGACTCGCGGTCGGAGCTGGGGGGGAAGGATGTTGCTCTCCCTCTCCCCGACCGTCTGGGGGGAGACACCGAGTCCTGTCTCGACCTCCCACCGGGGTAGCCCAGCGCGGGCTTACCCCGAGACGCTATCCCCGATGCCCTCGGCCGAGGGGGGGATGGAGGCGTAGGCAGGGCCATGAGGGCTCGTGCCGCTGTGAACGCCTCCGGCGTCGACGGCCCTTGTAGAGGCGCTCCCCCACCCCTCGGGGTCGGGGGAGGCTCTCTACGAGGAGCTGCCGGTGCCGGGACAGATTCAACGGCACGTGGCTGGGGCATCTCCTGTATCACTCCCTGCTGTACCGGTCGCAGGGAGGAGTCCATAGGTGCGGCCGCTGGCCGTTTCTTTTTCTTCGGTACCGGTTTAGACGGTACAGATGGTGTTGGTGTCGGTACCGGTGGTGCGCTCCGGATCGATGAGACGCTCGGTGCCGTTGGTGATCTGGACGGCTCGGAGTCGGGACGAAGTGCCGTCTCCATCAAGATCGCCCGGAGGCGAGCGTCTCTGTCTTTCTGAGTACGCGGCTTGAAAGCCTTACATATGCGGCACTTGTCCTTGCGGTGTTGTTCTCCGAGGCACCGAAGGCAGCGGTCATGGGGGTCGCTGATGGAGAACACTATAAAAACAATAAAAAACTTATATACACGAGTAAAATAGGTTGCTACTTGCTAAAGAGGCAAGGGGCAGACGTTCCACTGACCGTCACGGGCGGAAAGAAGGAACTGGGGACCCGCGCAGTCGGTGGCATCCTATATACCGCGTTATACGCGCGCCACTCCAGGGGGCGCCGAGACCGACCGCTGGGTTGCTAGGGCAGAAAAGTTTTCCGCAGGCTCGTGCACGGGGCGCGCACTCACCTACATGGAATGCATATGAGCAACTCTCGAAGAGAGAACTATAGAGGTATTTCTCTCCTCTCTACAGCAGGGAAAATACTAGCTCACATTCTACTGAACAGACTCATTGCAAACATATCTGAGGAGAATCTGCCAGAAGCACAGTATGGTTTCAGACCAGGTCATAGTACTATGGACATGATTTTTGTTGTATGGCAGGTCTAGAAAAAATGTTTAGAGCAGAACGTGGACCTGTGTGCAGTCTTCATCGACTTGACTAAAGCTTTTGATGCAGTCAACAGGGAGGGTCTATGGGCTATTCTACATAAACTGGGCTGCCCAAGAAAGCTCCTGACCACATGGCAGTGCAAGTGCTCCCCAATGGTGACTCTTCTGATGCATTCGAAATCTCAAATGGAGTGAAACAAGGCTGTGTACTTGCTCCAGTGCTGTTCAGTTTCATTCTTTGCCCATGTCCAAAGCCATGCCACAAGGGACTTGGATCAGGGAATAAAAATCTGCTACAGATTCGATGGCTCCCTCTTTGACCTTTGAAGACTCAATGCTAAGATCAAGAGGCTGGAGAGACTTCTCATCAAGGCTCCTTTTGCAGATGACTATGCCTTCATGGCCCATAGACATGACAACCTTCAGATCATTGTTGACTGGTTTTATGGAGCATCCCAGCTCTTGGTAAGACAGTCTTGGTAAGACAGCTCAGTCTTGGTAAGACAGCTCTTGTTCCAACCAGCACCTCACCGCAATACCCCAGCGTCAACCATCTTCATCCAAGACAGACAGCTGAAAAACGTGGATCAGTTCAAGTATTTAGGCAGCACCATCTCAAGTAACTGTTTCCTTGATAAGGAAATTGCCTCCACAATCAGTAACACCAGGTAGGCCTTTGGCGAACTCCAAACAAAAGTCCTTAACCAAGACAACACCTACACCAAATTCAAGATCTATAGGGCAGTCATTCTAACCTCTCTCCTGTATGGGTTTGAAACACAGACACTTTAATGTGCCATCTATAAACACTTGAGCAATTACACATGCACTCCCTCCACTCAATGAGTGGCATGCATGGAGTGACCAATATTAAGGTCCTTGACAGAGCAAACACAACCAGCACTGAGGAAATGCTATTGAGTTAACAACTTAGGTGGACTGGACATGTCATCAGAATGGAAGATCACTGGCTACCAAAACAGATCTTGTATGGGGAGCTGAGGCAGGGCAAAAAAAGAAGGGTTATCCATATAAACACTTCAAGAGAACTTAAAGAGTAGTCTTCAGTGCGCTTGCATCAATCTCAAACAAGTCAAGCAAATGACTCAGAACATGACTCACTGGTGGTTTTTGACAAGATCAGCCTGTAACAGGTTTGAGCAGAATCAACAAAATTGTCTCCAGGCTGCATGTGAAAGGCACCACAGCAATACATCATCAAACATCATAGATATGGACATCTCATGCCCTCAGTGCAGCTGACTCTGTGCATCAGGGTTCTGATTTCAGTGTCATATGCATAGCCATAGATGAGAATTGTGACTGTGACTGGGCATGCTTGCCCTGCACTGGTTCATCAAGGGTTAACTCTAGCTTGTGGGCTGGCCCTCTCGACCCTGCTGGGCATGCTCGGGGCTGGCTGCTGAAGTGGGAGGATGCAGCCTATCAGCTCTGTCAAGGGAGACTCTGTGACAGGCTCTGAACTCCGGAGCTAAGGGAAGCAGAGCCCCAGACAGATTCCAGGCTGTTGGATGAACCCAGAGAAGGGAAAGAACCACTAGCAGCTGCACCCTGGAGGTCCTGGGGAATTGTGGATCATTCCCCCCCCCCCCCAAGACAAGGTAGGAAGTAGCCCAGGAGACTTAAAGATTGCTATGGTGGGAGAATTAGGGAACCGGTAAGCGTGTTTCAGGAGGATTGCCGCTGACTGGCAAATATCCCCACCACTGCCACTGGGGTGGGACTCGGAGGAGCAGGGAGGGCTTGGGTCCCTCTGCCCTGGGCACCCCACACTCTTTAGGCCACACTGCCCTGACAGGAAGGGCTGCTTTAATTCTGGCCATTATGCCATAGGCCAAGGGTCCGCAACCTGCGGCATGCGTGCCAAAGATGGCACATGCAACGGTTTTGAGTGGCATGCCACGCCACCCCCAAGCACAGCCACATGGCAGCCGCCCCCCTTAGTCCCAGCCCAGCAGTGCCCTGGTGGCCAGAGCCATGCTGCTCCCAGCCCCAAACAGGGCACCACTGGGCCGGGGCCAGAAGGGGGAAGTGGCTGCCACGTGGCTCTGCTTGGGGCCTGGAGTAGCTATTGGCCAGGGCCAGTGGTGCACCCAACTGGCCGGCCCTTCCGCCTCCTATCCTCCCGGCCTGTCCTCTGCCCCCCTGCATGGGAGGGAACCATGGAGACTCCGGCTGCACAAGGGCCAGGCAGCTTTCCTCTCATCCCCCACCTTTCTCTGCCCATACCTCCCGCGCAGCAGGGGGGAAAAGGGGAGAGCAGGAAATGGGCCTGCAGATCCACCCCTCTTCCCACACCGCTGCCGCTGAACGCCCAGTAAGTCCATGGTGCTGGGCTCACAGAACATGGGAGCGGGGCGGGGAGAAGACTTGGCACGCCCTTTCCAAAGGTTGCCAACTCCTGCTGAATGCATTGAGGGAAGGGGCAGCCATACTGACTCTCACCAATAGGCCATACCGTTCTGAGAGAATAGCCACATTGACTTTGGTCATTAAACTGCACCCTCTGAGGCCAAGGGGGTCGATACACACAGCTGCAGGGGTATAATGACCCCTACTGTTGACACTTAGTGATCAGTGTGAATACTAGTGAGACACGGTACAACCGATTTGCAGATCAATAAGGTTTAATGTGCAAGGTTTTCTATAGATATACTAGTTGAACATAGAAACCTAAAATTAACTACAATGTATCATACTCACTAAGCCTGGAGAGCTAAGCAGTTACTCAGAAAGCTGTATACAGAAATGGCTTTCTTCAGGGCCCCACCAGGGAGTCAGTGACCTCTGGTCCAACCGGCAGCACTTTCTGCAGAGTCAGGTGTTAATGGAGCATGCTCTTTTGACTTCTTATACCCTTCCACAAACAGCTTTCACCTAATTACCTCTCTACTAATTATCATATATGCTAATTACCTACATTGGGTTTTCACCCTTAACTACATTCCATTCTCACCATGATAATTGGGGTTGTCAAACAACATCTGGCAATAGGAGGGGCGGTGTAAAAGTATGCCCCTTGGCAACGAAACAATGTACCCCCAGACGTTCAAGGATAACTTGTTGTTCCCATCACTGTTATCTACGTGCAGCTGCAAGCATACATGTTGTGTATCTTATGTACCGTGGCATGCAGAAATGGAGACATCTGCAAGGTTACTTAGTTGTCCTTTTTAATCTCTGCCAACTGGAAGATGTCATGCTACAGGGGATAGAATAGCCAAGGAAGCAACTGAAGCTATGCTAGACCTGTAGGACAGTGGTCAGGCAACTCAAATTGTACTGGGCCTCCAACATTCCCCTCCTTAGTGGCCGCCATAGCGTAACAGGCCACCACCACAATGCCTTGATACACACCTCCAACTATGGCTCAAGGCACCCCAGCCGGGGTCCGAATGATTAGCGTCTTCTTGGCAGTAGAGTATATCGCAGAGCGCCACCTCACTTGTATACGGGGTTTTTTTAAGTCCTTTGAGTTGCTTTAGGGATCGTCTAGTCCACCAAAAGAGTCCTACTGGAGCCATTATAGAAACTGTCTGCAACACACACACAAGCACAATGGGATGCAGGGCTAGATTTAAAATCCCAGTGGCAGTAGGGGACCATACCAGTAGGGTTTCCCACCTACTGTGCTGTGTGGCAGCTTTTACTTTAGTCCCATCATGTTTGACTATAAAAATTTACAGTCTTCAATTGTTCTTGAATGTGTGTAAGCAGGGTTATCATGTTTGAATGTGTTAGCATGCATTGTACCAAATCAGTATTGACTCCCAATATCATAGGTTGAACATATTCTACAACATTAATATCTTCTAATAAGAACTGAAATATATTCTTTGATACATCATAAACTGCATCACAATTCCAATACAGCAACATTGCAATAACATTTGTTTTGGGGCAGTATTAACATCTTTTTTTTTTAATAAATTCTGTTAATCACAACTTGGGTACATTGTGTGTGTACACAAACACAACTTTGTCCAATGTACACAATGGCAGAATTAATGCTATTGGGTAACACAGCATATTGACAATTCCATACATCCAATTAATCTTTCTTACAAGGGTATGTAAATTGTGTTAGTTGTTCTTCACAACTATATCCCAATTCTGATCCCAGCATGGCTTCACATGTGCAGCTCTGTAAACTAACCAATTGAGTTTCATTTCCTTCTTTCAATCCCCATGTCAGGTGTTCAATAGGCCATAACACTCCAGTTTTTACATTGAGGCTTAGGGGGACTACTCTGTGTATGTCTATGATGTGAGCAGCAGATATTGTCATTACATACATTGTAATCACATGAGCCTGGGCATCTACTGTGAAATTTAATATTTTCCACCAATGACTTAAGGCCCTTTCTTGGGTGGTGGCATCATCCCAAATCAATTTCTTTATTTCATCAGGCAGCCTATTCCTTGAGCCCAAGGCTGTGCTTGTATGCAACTGTAGGACGGGCTCTTGCCCGGTCCAGTCCTGGCGGCCCTTCCGCGGGCCCAGGCTCAGAGGAAGGCCACTGCGCCTTCCTACACAACAAGGGAATGTTATTCTTTTAGTCTTTCGCCCCGGCCCCCCGGGCAGGGCGGGCGAGCAAGGCGTCTTTCGGCCCCGGCCCCCCGGGCAGGGCGGGCGAGCAAGGCGTCTTTCGGCCCCGGCCCCCCGGGCAGGGCGGGCGAGCAAGGCGTCTTTCGGCCCCGGCCCCCCGGGCAGGGCGGGCGAGCAAGGCGTCTTTCGGCCCCGGCCCCCCGGGCAGGGCGGGCGAGCAATGAGCAGTGGCTCGAGTTTAGCGGGCGGTAGAGGCTATTTCCCCTTTGGGGATCAGCAAGGATCAGGGGGGAGGGGATGGGGACGCAGGCCCACCCAACTCCACTGCGTCCCAGCCCAGGGCCCTAGCAGTGGCCCGGGTGTTGCCACTCAGTCGGCGGGGCTCCTGCCGCAACACGCCGACTGGGCATTGCCCCTAATACAGCCACGCCTCCGGCTGTCCCTGGGCTCCTTCCTCCCCTGGTTCCCCGGTACCTATGTCCGTTGGCTCCTCGGGGTCGTCGGGGTACACTGCACGGGGTAGTCCAGTCAGTCCTTCCGCGTCCACGGGGGGCAGACTGGGAAGCTCCTCAGCGAGAGGCAGCTCCTCCAGATCGCAGGGTTGGGGGTACGGTTCAGCCTCCGGCAACTCCTCCAGGTCAGATCCCGCCTCCTGGGGTTGGGCGTCTGGCAGCTCCTCCAGGTCCGGACCAGCTTCTGGGCGGAACTCCCAGCCCTCTGGTTCAGGGGGCTCGTCCCAGCCGCTGCGGGCCTGAGGCTGGGCCCGGCGCCTCGGGCCTGGAGACCTCGGCCAGTCCAGAGGGCCCAGAGGCCCAGGCCTTAGAGGCGGGTCGCCGGGGCCGCAAGGGGGTTACCTGCGGCAGTAGTCGGGCGTGGTTCAGCCCCTTGCCGCAGCCGGCGAGGCAGCGCGTCTGTCTCTGCCGGCAGCCTTTTTCCTTCTGAGTTGCAGGGCCTGCTCTTTATGGCTGCCGCCCTCCCTAAGGCTCCGCCCCCCTGCTGTCGGGTTGGCCGCTCGGCAGGGCCTATCGGGGCCCAGCAGCCTGGTTGCCGGGCAGACTGGGCTGCCGGCCAGTCTAGCGTCTGATTGGGTGCCTGCGGCCCTTCCGCGGGCCCAGGCTCAGAGGAAGGCCACTGCGCCTTCCTACAGCAACCTAAAGCTTTGGAGGTAGCATTTGCCATAATTTTTGTGTGGTTTAATAGGCTCAGGTGTGCTTTTTCATTGTTCATTTCCCAAGGTACCATTATAGCTCCACGTAACTTTTCTCCATATCCCAAGGCTGAATGTGTGTGTACTATGGGATCTGATAGGGCTCCAAGGCTTCTGCCTAGGATACTTATTTGTCAAAACTTCTTCATTAATTACATTCGGCACTCTTGCTGATGCTTCTATACCTCCCAAAATATCTCCTCCAATGTCTCGCTGGGGACGTGCATTTGTGTCAGCGTTGTGTGTTACCTAGGTGTCCATCCAGTGCAGCCATTCTCGTACTAGGGGTATTACAAATAGCGCACAATGGGAATGTAGGTGGAATATGTTAATATTTTGTATGCCTACATGTACTTTCACATGTACTTTTGGGATCTTAAAAGAAAATTATAACACCAAGTCCCCAACATTGTATTCTCTGGGCTTGCGAGCACAACGTACAACTACATTCAGATAGGTGTTTATGTACATCACTACATTTGCAGAGGGAATCACTAAAACCCATTGTGGATAGTATACCTTCAGTTCAGTAACAGGTGTCTTTCCCTTTATTAGGTGGAATATCTCCAAGTGGTAATAGCTAAAATCAGCTTTGTTATAAAGTACTTCAGACCGATTTTGACACCATAACAGTGTGTTGCTCTGTTCCTCTCTGGTCCAATTCACTCTCTGTAAATAAATCAAATCATCTAGGCTAGCTTCTTCTCAGGGGAGGGACTCATTTGGGTGACATTAATTGAATGAATAACACTAATCTGCGTGACATTAATTATAGAAAGTCATTATCTTAAGCTCCAAAGCATCTTCCCCCAGCCACACGGTGGTGAGCAGGAGTACCATCCCACAACATCTTTCTGAGGTTGCACTATCTTTCCCATTCACAGCAGCATACCGCAGCAAACAAACACAGTAAAATAATAGCAAGAACACCATACAACTCTCCTTCCTATTGCATGTCTTGATCTTGTGCCTCCGTGTGCCGTGTGCCGTCGTGGATCTGTATGATAACTATCTACAGACAAAACGCACAACAAAAGCAGGATCTATAGACCCCATTAGTATCCAGTATTTACAACATATATTATTTAATTTCTATATCTGCTGTTATCCAGTGGCCTGCAAAATCATAGGGCATAATAAAGGAATTGTACAATAATATTCTATAATTCCCTTTGCCTGTAAACTCAATTGGTCCTTGTAGCCGGGAGGGATGGCTCCCCTCTGAGAGGGACCCAGAGGGAGAACCAAACCCACCCTGGCTGCTAGAGCCCAGAAGAAGATCACCTGACTGGAAACAGGGAGGCGGGGCCAGGCCTTTAGAAGCTGGGTGGACACCACCTGACCGGAAGCAGGGAGGTGGGGCCAGGCCTTTAAAACCCCGGCCCGCGAGCTCAGTCAGGTGGGGATGGTTGAGGGAGAAGGATGCCTCTTCCTGGAGGCCCATGCTGCAGGGGAAAGGCCCATCTTACCCCCAGACTGGGGACTGGTGGAGAACATACCTGAGTCCCCTGCTGCCTGGGAGTTGGAGGGGAGCCCACCTGCGTCACCTGCTGCCTGGGAGCCAGAGGAGGACCTGCCCAGGCTGCCTGCTGCCAGGGAACCCGAGGAGGAGAGACCCGACCCGGAGAACCTACCGGCCCTACCGGCAGCCTGGGGGCCGGAGGACCTGGAGGAACTCCCCTCCGAGGAGGAGCCCATGGAGTTGCTGGAGCTGCCGCCGGTGGATGAGGAGGGCCTGATGGGACTACCACATCCCGGCGACCCGGAGGAATCTGGTACCTGTGGGTACGGGGAGGAAGAAGCCCAGGGACAGCCCTAAACGGAGGCTGAGTACGGGGCAACCTGGTTGGTGTGTTGCGGCCGGAGCCCCGCCAACGCGGTGACAGGTACCCCTGCTGCTGCTAGGGCCCTGGGCTGGGACACAGTGGAGATGGGTGGGCCTGCGTCCCCCTTCCCGAGCCACCTCCTCACCGTCCCAAACGCTAGACTGTTTGTTGGCTCGCCCGCCCTGCCTACGGGCTGGGGCGCTAGACTGTTTGTTGGCTCGCCCGCAGGGGAGAGTCAGGAAGAGCGGTCCCCCTCTAGAAAGGACTCAGAGGGGAAACCCCGATGCTGTCCCCAGAAGGGCACGTTTACAATCCTGCATGGGGAAGGGCTGGCTCTATCAGAGGGAGAAGACAATTACGCTCAGCACCCTCAATTATCAGGGCACATGGGGCCTGGTTGGAAGCCATAGGTGGTTGGACTTCCACTTTTCTATTCATTAAAGCTATGATCCATTTAGCCAGTCTACGGCTGGATACATGCCCTTCTTTGATTTTCCAGGACACTATGTACTTACGAGGGGTGTGGACCGTTCGCAAAATAATTGAGGCAGGACCAGTAAGGTATTGCTAGTGCCCCAAGGCCTATATCCATGCCAACATTTCTTTTTCACAAAGGGTAAAGGTGATCTCTGGTCCTTCCTGTACTCAGGAGGCAAATGCCACTGGCTTTTGACCAGAGGGCCCCTCCTGGCTTAAAATAGCTCCTATTCCCTTTGGGGGGAATGAGCTAACTGCAACACAAATGGTTTAGTGTTACCTTGGTATGCTAGTTCAGGGGTGGAGATTACCACTTGCTTCAGTTCTAATAGGGCCTGATCCTGTTCTAGGCCCCAATTCCAGGGTACTCCCTTCCTCAGTGGTACAGTGACTGTGCCTTTAAGGCAAAATTCTCCATGTGGAACCATCCTGTGAGACCTAAAAAGGATTGCAATACAGAGACATCAGTGCGTGCTGGCAATTTACAAATAAATTCCACTCTCTGCTGATCAGGGGTAATTCCTTCTTGTCCTAACACTGAACCCAGGTATTGGACCTCTTGTGGACACAATTGGGCTTTTTCCAGATTAATTCGGAAGTCTGTTTGCTCAATCAGGAAGATGACTTCATCAAGCAAAAGCAGCTGGGCTTCTTGGTTTACAGTCCAAATGAGAGTGTCATCCACATAAGAGATGACATTCATTGGTGCTATGTACCTATCCATAATTTAATAACATGGGTGTGGCAGATCATGGGGAAGCAGTGTAGCCCATCTGTAACACGGGTGAATGTGAGTTGACTGTCCCTGTAGGTAAAAGCAAACTACAGTACAAACAAACACTACACTACAAACAAACTACACACTACAGCAGCAGTTCTCAACCTTTTTTTTTCCCGAGTACCACTCGGGCCAGGTACAGTCGGGTCAAGTACCACTTGACCCGACTGTACCCGACCCGAGTACCACTCGGGGGAAAAAAAAGGGAGGGGACTTCCGGCGGGGTTTCGCGGTGGCGGGAGGGATTTCCAGCGGGGTTTCGCGGCGGCGGGGAGAGACAGGCGGCGGGTTTTCGCAGCGGAAACAATGCCCGCTGCCGAAACCCTTCTGCCGTTTCCCCATTTTTGGCAGCAGAGTTTGGCAAGGGTGGGTGGGAGGGCCCATCCAGCGGCGGCAGATTCAGCGCCGCGCGTACCACCCAGCCCTCCGGTAAGTACCACCGGTGGTACCTGGTTGAGAACCGCTGCACTACAGAATAGAATCATGTGTTTGTTGTGGCTGTCTCACAACCTTCCTCAGGACAGGACCAGGCAGCACTTCCCAAAGGTACTAGAGACAAGCCTGGCCAAGAGCACCTCAGTACTGGGACTATGTTACCTACTGATGCCAAGCCATGCAGGGGAAGGGGAAGTGATGTGATAAAGGGACATGTGCCTATTGGACATTTACCCCAGTCAGTGGGGAACCACATTAACAGACTACTGCTGAAATTATTCTAGGGGAGTGTTTTATTTATCATTCGTATATGTATATTGTTGCTGTATTTTCCCAACTGGATCATGTTATGAGTAGTTCATAACTGCCACACTCTCCCTGCTCACTAAACTAACAGCTATTCTGAAAAGCCTTTTTAGACGTCTGCCAGAATAGACTGTTACTCTGAACAAGCCAGGGCTCCAATGGAAAAGACATGTGCAGACCTTGCTGGAAGCTATGCCAGGATCAACGAAGTCTTCTTGCCCATAGACCTAGCATTTAATAATGCCAGGCTAAGGAATTACTTACTATTGCCCCGTTGCAGGCAACTTCTGTTTAGGAATATAATCTTTTACAAGACAAAAAATAAAAGCAAGAGCCATTGTTTGCTAGACAAGATCAGATATAGGACCCTGTCAACATAGTAAAATTGACTTTTGCAAAGAGTCTTTCATACAAAAGATCTCTTTGACTACTTCATTGAAATTATGTGCCCACGGAAGCCACTTGCTACATCTTCCATAAGTAGAAAAGTTTCCCCAGTGACTGCCAAAAGGCAAGACCGCTCGCTGCATGGAGTGAAAGAGTGGTCCAAGAAGGAAGAGTTTAAAAATACTTTTGAGTCTAAAGAACAGAAAGGAGGCACAAAAACAATACAAAGATCAAATTGCACAAATGTATTTAAAAAAATACAAACCACTTGTGGACCCTGGTTCTGATCTCAGGTTTAATGGTGTAAATCAGGAGTAATTCCACTGAAGACAACCAAAGTGCAATGTGTAAAACTGGTGGAAGAAGAATCAGGCCCAGTAAAGTTACATTAGTACACAACAACTGTAAGTAAGATGAGAATCAGACCCATTGGGTTTAGATTGTAAGTCCCTTGAAGCAGGGACTTTGTGTCTTGTACAGCTTAACAATGATATATTATAATATTATTATTATATTATAATATAATACATTACAGGACACAGGATGAAGCATAGAATCATGGAATGGGAAAACTTTTTAAATCAAAGCAAATCTTGCCTCTGATATATCCTAATTTAGAAGCCACAGACAGTAACACGGATTTAAATAAGAAACTTCACAGAGCACTGCCAACACCAAGGGTTGCCTAGTCCAGAACTTAGGTCAGATGGATGGCTCATGAAGAAATCAATGTGATACTTTTAGGCACCCCCATGGAACCTGGAACCAGCACCCTGGTGTGTCATGGATATCAGCTATTACTTAAGAACACACAAAGGAAAGGAGGAATTAATCATAAACAAAGTTAAATACTGAATCTCACAATTCTATAAAACTTCAAAAACACTTGATAAGACTGCTTGGGTAAAATGCAGCCCACTGCAATATTATGAGAATGTTGACACAAGGCAGAATTAAGTACCAAGCGTTTTCAAATCTATCTCGTGGTGGTGTATTTCTCTTATTTTGTTCACAACACAGCTTTGAATATTAACTAAGTCTTTCTACTGTTAGTTCCAGCATGCTGAAACAACAGATCCAGTGCAGTCCATGAAAAATCAAGGCAGTAAAAGACCAGGTAATAATAGAGAATTAATTCTTAAATTTGGGATGACGGGAAAGAGGAAGCAAAACCAGAACAGGACCAGAAAATGTAATAATGAATGACCAAAGCTTGCTCCCATTGAATTTGAGAGCAGAAGCTCTATTGACTTTAACAGAAGCAGGATAGGTCCTTCGGCCCCTTAGAAATATAGTTAACTAAAATGGAGCACATTTTATTAACAAAAGGGGCAAAGTAACAGAACATTCTATTTAATTTCACTCCCATCTCCTTATTTTGCTGTTGTTTGGGGCTATAAATGGGAAGGCAGTGTTATAACACCAAAAAAGTTCAGCAAACTATGAGAGCATTCAATCACAATTAAAATGTTTAGCAATTTTTACTTTTGGTATCCAAGAGTCATTTTCTCAAGAGATAGAAGCAAGGATCTTTGACTGGCTCAGTGAGTTATTCACCACAGCTCTGATGGAAAAGGTTACAACCAGGATTCAGGAAGGAATAATTGTGGAGGAGGAAAAAATACAAAATTTGGATACGCACAAAGAACCCACACTTCCTTTACAGCTATGTGAACCTAATTCTCCAACATACCCCATAGGCCAAATTCATCTTTTTTGTAACTCAATGAAGTTACACAAGGGAAGAATTTTGGCTCCACATTTTGCTTATTCAATGTCTCAAGAGTTGTTCTGAATCTGAGTTAATGGAATTAATGAATAATCTAGGAGCTATTTATTTTGAAAACATTTGTGTCTACACCTCTTTTATAATTTATGCTTATTTCTTTACCCATCATGGACCAAATTTTGCTCTCAGTCCTATCTGGGATAATTCAGTTAGCTCAGGTTGTCCCCTCTCATGGTAAAAGCCAGCTCCCTGGAACCATGGCACCAAAGAACTCTCCCTGGTGGTAGTGGCTCCTGGGAATCCCAAGGTAGTTTGGGAAAAACTTGTGTAAAAGTTAATACAGCGTAGGATGGCCTTCATTTTTTAAAGGACGTTTTGCCAAAGTGTAGAGGTACAAACTGCTCCCCCTCATCTCCTGGACCATTGTAGCAGCTCCTCATCACTTACCTCAGTGTAAATCAGGAATGATGGCACTGAAGTCAATGGAGTTACATGATGAAAAACTAATATGAGATTAGAATAAGACCTATTAGCTTCAATAAAATCACTCTGATTTACACTAGTTTAACTAAGGGCATGATATGTAAATATACAATCAATGTGAAGTCATTAAAAACAAAGCAAGACAAAAAGGCAGGTGACTCCTATTTAAATAAATTTCACACAGACAGAAGGAGTTCAGCGAGAAGGCTGCCTTCCTCTTCACTGATTTCCCATTCCCCTGGCTGCAGTATGGAAACCACACCCATCCTGTAGCCCCATGTGCTCCACCTGGGTCCCTTGGCAGTGGCTCCCTTTTGTAGCCAGGGGGACAGGAGATCAGTGTTCCCCTCCCTTTGGCTCCAGCAGGGACACCAGCACCTAGAGACCCAGGCGGAGCAATCTGCCATGCTCCCTGCTATAGCCAGGGAGAGGGGAGCGCTGATCTTCTGTCCCGTTGGCTGCAGCAAGGAGCCTGAACCTGAACCTGAACCGTGGCAACGTGATCTGCCTGGGTCCTTAAGCAGCGGCTTCCTTCTGCAGCCAGTGAGAGGAGAGTGGGGGGCCACTTTGAAAGCCCTCGCAGGCCCGTGGGCTACAGGTTGGGAACCACCAATTTAGCACACGCTGGGATGCTTTATTCTCTTTTATCCAGTTGTGTTTTTTAAAAGAAATGCAATGAGCCAAACACAATCTAAAATTACCATGTTTGGTATAGCACCAGAAACCGTTACGTAAATACAGAGACAGTAGGTAATGAGAGAAATGTGACTGTTTAATCATCTCTTCAAAGCAAGACTGCTGCAAAAGACAAAGGACACAAACTCTTTAGTTTAATAAATGGAAAAATGTATGTTCAACACAGAAAAAGCTCTTACTATAAAGCTTTATTCTTTTTGCCTTGTTTTTCAGAAAAACAAACCTTTGTTATATCTTTATAATGAAGACCTGTTTCCTAGATCATTTCCCGTTTGGACAACTTAAAGGCTGATGATACTATCCTTAAATCTGTGTTGACTAGTAAAAATTATGCTTTTAGTTGGGATGAGAGAGAGAAAATAGCCTGCTGTCCGTACTATCTTCAATATGGTAGATTTGGTACATGCCAACAGGGCTTGTGTAATTGTTTGGGCAGATCAGCTTTACTATCGGCATATAATTAAAGAACCTGCATGTGAAGCCTTTAAGACTGATCTACTCTATTATTTATTTATATTTATTACGGTAGTGGCATGGAGCACCAATCTAGCAGGGCCTCACTGAGCTAGGCTCTGAACAGACTGCAATAAGAAAGACAGTTCCTGCCCCAGGGTGCTCCCAGTCTAGCCAAAGACCTGTACCTCACTTTCAAACTTTCCTAACAAAGCCATCAAAACTTCCTCACTTCAGAACTTCAGCCCTGAACAGTAGCTTACAGCTTTTTTCCTATAATTTTGTTACCATTCTACCTAACAGGAAATTCTGGTTTCTGCTTATTAGGTGGAATGGTAAATTAATGTATTAATCAGATCGTCCTTGCTGTTACCCGATAAGTTCAGTGGAAATACTCTAGATTTACAAAAGCATAAGAGAGATCAGAATCTGGCTGCTGGGTTCAGATCCTGAGTAAGTTCCAAACGAAATGAGTTTGGAGGCTCATCTAGCTGTATGAATATTTATTATTTAGATTACAGTAGCACTGAGAGGATTGGGCCCTGTTGTACTGTGCATTGCGCAAACACATAGTAAGAGTAGTCCCTGCTCCAGCCAGCTTAAAACATATGTAGACAAGGAAAACAAAGGATAGGAAGGATAAAAACAATTGAGAGAGGGGAATTGATCTATCCAAGATCACATGGCACATCAGTGACAGAGCCAGGATTAGACCCCGGTCTCCTGAGTTCAGCAACCTATCCACTAGACCACTCTGCCTCTCTCAAGATTTGATTGTAGTGTTATTGTAGCTGTGTTGGTCTCAGGATATTAGAGAAACAAGATGGGTGCAGTAATATCTTACCTCACTCATCTTGTCCCTCTCAAGATTTGTCCTTTTCACAAAACTGATGTAAACAGTTGACATGATTCACTGTCTGTGCTCAAGAGAACCCCATTACTCTAATAGCAAGCGTGATGCAGGTCAGGACTGAAATGCACTGCCAAAGGTCTGTAGAAAAGCTTTCTGCACCTGCCTGCTTTATGCATGTCTTAATCCAGAGCTATTAGATCTTTGGCTTTCATAAACACAAAGATACACACTAGATTCTACAGTATTTCTTTTAACTTCCTGTTAGCACTCGCTGTTACTGCAATCGTTTTGTATTGCTTTACATTCTTTACATGCTTAACAGTCAGCGTAACTTCTTTCATACACACTGCATGAAGGTAAATTCACCAAAACAGCTGTGACATTTTAAAATGTTCAGGGACAGGAAAAATTCAAACAATAACCAGATGTCTGGATTTCTGCTGATCGTGAATTACACTGTTTCATAAGAGATAATAGAAGTTTTCCATTTTATCACTATGCAAATACAAGAGCAGCAAAGACACACTGCTTTCTCTCCTGAACTAGCTCTATGGTATCATTTGTGACTCTTCTTCCCAGAAATGGTAACTCATCAGGTCAGCTAGACATGATATGAAATGATCTCATGACTGTATAAGAATGGATTATTCATCTTAACTCTTTATGTACTGTGTCAGATAAAAGTGACAGGCACTGCTTTCCACGTATTTTTCTTATCAGGCACTGTTATTTCTGCACAAGATTTATACCAACACAAATGCTGTCTTGCAGCCTGTGAACTTAAATTGTCAGTTCTTGAAAGCTGATTCAGCTACATTGTAGGAAAGATTACATGCTTTTGGAAATCTAAACCATGCACTTTTACCAAACAAGAATTGGTATGAGCATATGCATCCCCAGATGGCTTAATGCAGGGCTGGGTCGTTTCCTAATTGAGCTGGGGAAGAATTTTAGAAGTCTTTGTCCAGAAACTGGGCTATCTATGAGGCTGACAGTTCTGTTAAGAAGCACCATTAGGGAAAAAACAGGCCTTATCTTCCACTCATAATAACAAGATAAAGGGGAAGAACTTCACTACAGGACAATGAGGTGAACAGGATAGTAAGTTTCTTCATGCTCTTCTTTGAGAAGAATGCGTGTGGGGCTAATGCTGAGGATTTTTGCGTATACCCAGCCTGTGAATTCACCTTATTTCCCCACTTAGAGACCTAGATGGAGATGGGGCTAACTCGTAGGGATTCTGGCAGACTATGCACTCTCAATTGTGAGGGAAGAAGAGAACAAACCAAACAAGAGCATTAGAAACTAATTTATGCACTGTACTTTCCTCCACTCCAGGCTTTTATGCAACTTGCTCCTGCAGAGTTGTTCCTTTCTCTTGTTGCTCGGCCCTCTGCAGCAAAGCCAGAATCCTTGGCCTCCTGGGGGTTGCATGGCTCAGAATGCTATGAATATTTTCTTGGATTGTGTTCTACAGTTGCATACTCTGAGCAATAACAATTATGGATTTCTTTCCTATCAGGAGCAGCTGCTTTTCATGATTTATTTCTGTCTTTCAGGCCAGAGCACTAGAAGATTCAGAAGTCTGCATCCCAGACATGGATCTAATTCTTACAAATGAAACAGGGAATGTTTTGACAGATACGATTGCTTGGAAACAATTCCTAATATATACAGTAGACAGTAATGTGGGTAAAATGTGTCATTAGGGAGCTGTTACAGGGTCAAGGGAAACTCACTGAAAATCTTAAAGGATAGTCTGCATGGGTTTCTTTTTAAAAACATGTTAATGATATTTTAAGAATTACAGGCAAAACAACAAATATCCATCTGGAGCCAGATAATGCATCAAGTTTGGGTATGTAAGGAAAGAAGATTCAGATGCATACAGTCCAAACTAATGAAATATTCCAGAAATTACAGCCTCATAGTATCATATTTTGTTGGATGTATTCAATCCACTTTGCAAAACTGCATAATGAAACTATCCACAGCATAGGAGGTACAGAAGGGCCACACAGTTCAGCCCAGAGCTTGGAGCAGCAGCCACAAAGGGAATATGCTGCAGCCCCCTGACATGTCTGGAGATTGTGGGGGATGAGTTCTACACTACCAGATCCTGCTGCTTTCTCCTCACAAAGCCTGAACAACAGCACTCTGCATGGAAGGCTGGAACTCTCCCTTAATATTGTCTCTAGGTGCAGCACACACCCATAACCAACCAGTGAAACTGAATAATTAGGGTGGAAGGCTTTCTTATTGAATTCTAAATCCCATAACTTTTTTATTAATTGCATATTGGCTCTTTGTATTTTTCTGTTGCACATGCACACTAAACTTCAACAATATGGGTACAACTGTCTTGACCCTACTACCTCCATGCTATGCCTTCTTGTCCCTTACCCTATGGTGCTCCATTAGAGCGGCTATTCCAAGGCAGGAGCCTCTCTAGCAATGGGGATTTCTAATTCAACTGCATAGTCACAGGTGGGGAAATCAATCTTCACATGCTTTAAAAGTTACCTTCATTTTTCATTGGTCAGCAGTACAACCAGTTGCTGGTGAAAGTGGGAACAAGATATAGTTTGGGGTAGGGCTTTCCCTCCCTTCACAGAGGCATCCACGGGAGATAGTTCAGTTAGACTTATCTACTTACTACCATGCCTGCAGTGGGAGATGCTTGTATAGTTTCCTGCCCTGGCAGCACTAGAGAGAGGTAACCCTTGGTGTGCCAGAGGATGGTCCTGGCTGGTACCACCAGACTTACAGACCTCTTGGACTATGATCAGATGGACTGGGTGCACCCACGGCACTCAGTCCAGTACCTAGGGCTGCCCACCCTGTCATGTGCTCCAGGAGATGAGGGCAGCCTTGCCTCCTGCTTTTCTCATTTTCTTCAAGCAGGTCCTTTCAGAAGGTGCTCCTTACCCATCCCTCTTCTCTGGCCTTCCAGAACTCATCATCAGGCCTCTGCCCTGCGAGTCTCCCTGGCCACCTTAGTTGGCTGCACGACATTCAGTCAGTCCACCTCCAAATCGCATCTGAGAACATCTGTACGCACTCATGCATCCCACCATGCCCTTTGTCACCCTTATGTCCCACCCAAACACCAAGTGGTAGGACCTGCTGTCACCTGAGAAGGGTGTATTTATATTTTGAAGTATTTGTTCTTCATGAGTATTTTTTAAATGTCGAAGTAAATAATAAGTAAGATATTAGACACACTTAAGGAGATGCCTGCAGTGCAATAATTATCTTATTAAGGTTATGCTGACACTTATAAAATGTCTTAGGTCACATTTCTGTGGTTTATGACATCAGCTGAGCCCTATTAACATAACTATTGTATTTAGTAACCATTTATTGGTTTCTAATTATACCAAAAACTCTAGTGAAAGAATCTACAAAACTTTGACCTTTACTCTGACCTGAGAGAACAACAGAAATACACATATGCAATTCTGAATTAAAGAAACATTTCCAGAATGAAAATGGTCAACTACTATTTTAAAGCTACCTATTCAAAGTTTTCTAGGTTTGATTCTTTCACCAGTAAAAAGGATTCCTATGTTGTTTGTTCTAGAAAGCAACAAGTCACCTAAATGACAGAAGCCCAAACCTCAGGATCAACCCTGGTATAATAAACTAAGGAGGATACAGAAAGAAGAGGAAAAAATCATTAACTACTTCAATGTTTCCTAATTTACCAGCAATAGTGTGCCCGAGTGCTGCCCATTGGCTTTGGCATATCCACTTTGACAATGGAGCACTGGCTTTTAAAATACAGTTTTGTCTGAAAAGTGACTCTAAAAATAGGATTGTGGCGTGCAAGGTTGGTTATCTCAATGATTTCCAGATCAAATGTGCTCAGTTTACAAGTAAAAAGATGCTTTGCTAGCTTCTGACCTTGAAAACTCAACACTGGGTGCTGTGACTCAACCTGGGTTCATTGTATTGCATCATCACCAGCAACAAATGTTCTGCAGGCCAAATTAGTCCTTTGGCTACACCTGCCAATCCCATCGTTTTCAGTTTGTGCTATTACCCACACCTCTGCAAAATGCATCAGTGGGGCTGAATAGATGTAACCGACTGGAACTTAGTAAACAATTATATTGGCACAGAGATGTGGCTCATCTGTGGCTGAGGAGTGCTGGGCACAGCTGTAGAAAAAGAGAGAATGAATGCAAAGGTGACTTTCAGATGGGGCAAGCTGCTCTGGGCTGCTCCTTGAGGGCTGCTCTAACATGCACTGGCTGCCTATGGGAGCAAAGGATTGTCACCACAGCCGGGGATCATCAGGGCTCTGGGATGCTCCAGGCTAAGACCTCTTTCTACCTACCCCCACACACCATGCTGGCTGCAGGGAATGGAGGATGGGGAAGGAGTCATTATGGCAGTTCTGTGCCACCTAAGGCATTTGTAATAGAGACAATCCTCCAGTGGCCAGGTAAGCTAGCTTTAGGGCATTGGTGGAGTGACACACAACTGCCTCAACATAGGGGCAAAGGATTCACAGCAGCTTTGACTCAAAATGTGCAATCATCATTGAGCAGGTGTCTTTCTAGTGAGGTACTGGCACTAGTTAACATTTTTTATCAATGACCTGAAAGAAAATATAAAATTGTCAGCAACAAGGTTTGCCAATGACACAAAAAATGGGAGAGTGTTATAGAATCATAGTAGATTAGAGTTAGAAGGGACCTCAGGAGGTCATCTAGTCCAACCCCCTGATCAAATCCGGACTAGCCCATTGATCCCCAGTCTGTAGCTGTGCATGGGATTCTTCCGTTCCAAATGCAGGACTCTGCACTTGTCCTTTTTGAACCTCATCAGATTTCTTTTGGCCCAATCCTCCAATTTGTCTAGGTCACTCTGTATCCTTCCAGGGTATCTACCACTCCCCCTAGCTTAGTGTCATCTGCAAACTTGCTGAGGGTGAAATCTACCCCATCCTCCAAATCATTAATGAAGATGTTGAACAAAACCGGCCCCAGGACCAATCCCTGGGGCACTCCGCATGTTACTGGCTGCCAGCTAGACAGCGAGCCATTGATCACATTGATCACCTGTTGAGCCTGATGATCTAGCCCACAGTTTCTCAATTTGTGCTACGGGTACCCCCAGGGGTATGCGAAACACAGGCAGGGGGTACCTGGGGAAAAACAGAGTGAAGGGGAGGTGGGTGGCAGCTGTTGACTTCTGGGGAAGCCAGGTGGCAGCAGCCCACTTCCCACCCAGTTCCAGCTCCCAGCTGGGAGATGGGCAGCAGCTACTACAGTCCCAGGAAGCCGGGTTGCAGCCACCCCCTTCCCACCTGATCCTAGCTGGGAGGCAGGCGGCAGCCGCCAGCTCTTGGGGGAGGTGGGCAGCAGCCGTCTGCTTCCTGCCAGGTCCTAGCTCCCAGGTGGGAGCCCGGCAGCAGCCTCCTGCATCTTGCGAGCTGGACTCGCAAATGGGTGGCAGCCACCTGCACCCCGGTTCTGAGCCAAGGGACAGCCTCCAGTGCCCCAGCTTGAAGACGGGCAGCAGTCACCTGCCCACATCCTGGGGTCCCAACCAGCGTGGAAGCCTCCTCTGCCCCAGCTCGGGTTGGGTGGCAATCGCCTACCTTCCAGGCTGGCAGCCAGGCAGCAGCCGCCTGCAACTTGCTGAGGTGGCAGCTTCCTTTCCTGGCTCAAAGTCCAGTGCCCAGAAAACTTGTCAATTTCACTGCTCTATGACAGCTGAGCAGTGAAATTGACAATTATGACAGCCTCAGATTTTACCAGTTACCCTCTTTTCCTGTCTTTCTCTCATCCTCCTTCCCTGTCTCTCTCTCAGCCCTTCCTCCTCTCAAATCTATGGCAAAAAATCTGGCGCGGTACTTTATATTCCCCAGCATTGGCAGGTCACTCAAAGCCTCCTTGTTTTGGCGAACATCACCTCTAGCCCAGGTACATACTTGAGCTGTGCACCCGTTGTAATGGTGGTAACTCTACCCACACTAGATCTGACATCTGTCATATCACGGCCTTATATACTCAGCCCTTCTTCCAACATATGGCTCACATTAGTCTGTAAATATAAAATCTCATGGAAAATTGAGTGTTGGGGTACTCATTAAAATTTTCAGAAGTTAGGGGGTACTTGCTATTTAAAAGGTTGAGAAACACTGATCTAACCAGCTCTCTATCCATTTTATAGTCCATTCATCCAACCCATACTTCTTGAACTTGCTGATAAGAATACTGTGGGAGACTGTATCAAAAGCTTTGCTAAAGTCAAGGTATATCACCTCTACCACTTTCCCCACATCCACAGAGCCAGTCACCTCTTCATAGAAGGCAATCAGGTTGGTCAGGCATGACTTGCCCTTGGTGAATCCATGTTGACTGTTCCTGATCACCTTCCTCTCTTCTAAGTGCCTTAAAATGGATTCCTTGAGGACCTGCTCCATGATTTTTCCAAGGATTGAGGTGAGGCTGACCGGTCTGTAGTTCCCTGGATCCTCTTTCTTCCCTTTCTTGAAGATGGGCATTATATTTGCCTTTTTCCAATAATCAGAGACCTCCCTCAATTGCCAAGAGCTTTCAAAGATAATAGCCAATGGCTCTGAAATCGCATCAGCCAACTCCCTCAGCACCCTCGGATGCATTGCATCTGGCCCCATGGACTAGTGCAGTGTTTCTCAACCTGGGGGTTTAGAGGGGTCGCAAGTGCAGAGCTGGTATTGTGGGTGGCAAGAAAGGCAATTGCCTGGAGCCACAGGGGCGCCATGAAACTAAGTTACATGCCTCAGCCCCGTGGGGGTGGGACTCAGGCTTCAGGGGTACAGTAGTTTGGAAAGGTTAAGAACCACTGGACTAGTGTATGTCCAATCTTTCTAAATAGTCCTGAACCTGTTCCTTCAGCACTGAGGGATGTTCACCTCCTCCCCATTCTGTGCCGTCCAGTGCAGTAGTCCGGGAACTGACCTTGTCTGTGAAGACAGAGGCAAAAAAGGCATTGAGTACCTCAGCTTTCGCCACATCCTCTGTCACTAGGTTGCCTCCCCCATTCTGTAAGGGGCCCACACCTTCCCTAATCTTCCTCTTGTTGGTAACATACCTGTAGAAACCCTTCTTGTTCCCTTTCACGTCCCTTGCTAGCTGCAACTCCAATTGCGCTTTGGCCTTCCTGATTTCATTCCTGCATGTTCAAGCAGTATTTTTATAATCCTCCCTAGTCATCTGACCAAGCTTCAACTTCTTGTAAGCTTCTTTTTTGTGTTTAAGCTCACCAAAGACTTCTTTGTTTAGCCAAGCTGGGCACCTACCATATTTGCTATTCTTTCTGCACATTGTTCCTGCGCCATCAATAAGGTTTCTTTAAAATACAGCCTGCTCTCTTGGATTCCTTTCCCCCTCATATTAGCCTGCCAGGGGATCCTGTCCAACAGCTCCCTGAGGAAGTCTAAGTCTGCTTTTCTGAAGTCCATGGTCCATATCCTATTGTTCTCCTTTCCTCCTTTCGTCAGGATCCTGAACTCTACCATCTCATGGTCACTGCTGCCTAGGTTGCCACCCACTTCTACTTCCCCTACCAAATCTTCCCTGTTTGTGAGCAGCAGGTCAAGAGAAGCACGGCCCCTAGTAGGCTCCTCCAGCACTTGCACCAGGAAGTTGTCCACAACACTCTCCAAAAACTTCCTGGATTGTCTGTGCTCTGCTCTATTGCTCTTCCAGTAGATGTCAGGATGATTGAAGTCTCCCATGAGAATCAGGTCCTGTGATCTGGAAACTTTCCCTAGTTGAGTAAAGAAAGCCTCATCCACCTCGTCCTCCTGGTTTGGTGGTCTGTAACAGACACCCACCACGACATCACGCTTATTGTTCTTGCTTCTAAGTTTAACCCAGAGACTCTCAACTGGCTTATCTTCAGTTTCGTACTGGAGCTCAGAGCAATCATAGTGTTCTCTTACATACAGTGCAACTCCTCCACCCTTTCACTCCTGCCTGTCCTTCCTGAACAGTTTATACCCATCCATAACAGTGCTCCAGTTGTGTGAGTTACCCCACCAAGTCTTGGTTATGCCAGTGATATCGTAGTTCCTTGACTGTGCCAGGACTTCCAGTTCCTCCTGCTTGTTTCCCAGGTTTCTTGCGTTTGTGTGTAGGCACTTGAGATAATTGGCCGATTGCCCTACTTTCTCACTGCAACTCAGGAGGCCTCTCCTTTTGCACCCTCCTCCTTCTGCTTCCTCCTGGTGTCCCACTTCCGCACTTACCTCTGGGCTTAGGTCCCCATCCCCCATTGAACCTAGTTTAAAGCCCCCCTCACTAGGTTATCCAGCCTATCTGCAAAGATACTCTTCCCTCTCTTTGTTAGGTGAATCCCGTCTCTTCCTAGTAATCCTTCTTCCTGGAACAATATCCCATGGTCGAAGAATCCAAAGTCCTCTCTCCGACACCATCTGCGTAACCATGCATTTACTTCCGTAATGCGACGGTCCCTACCTGGGCCTTTTCCTTCAACAGGGAGGATGGACGAGAACACCACTTGCACCTCAAACTCCTTTATCCTTCTTCCCAGAGCCACACAGACTGCACTAATCTGCTCAAGGTTGTTCTTGGCAGTGTCATTGGTGCCCACGTGGAGAAGCAGGAAGGGGTAGCGGTCTGAGGGCTTGATAAGTCTTGGCAGTCTCTGTGTAACATCCTGATCCTAGCTCCAGGCAAGCAGCACACTTCTGTAGTTTCCCGGTCTAGACAGCAGATGGATGACTCCGTCCCCCTTAGGAGGGAGTCCCCGACCACCACCAGCCTTCTCTTCCTCTTGGGAGTGGTGGTTGTGGAACCCTCATCCCTAGGACAATGCATCCCATGCCTTCTGATCAACAGGGTCTCCTTCTGCTCCATTCCCTCAGTTGAGTTTTCCAAATCATTCTCTGCCATAGTACCTATGCAGAGAGCCTGAAAACGATTTCTTACCTCTATTTGCATGATGGGCATATGGGTTCTCTTTCTTCAGGAGGTCACATGCTGCCAATTTTCTTCCCCGTTCTTCAGTCTCCCCTGAACTGTCTTCTCTGATTCTTCCTCATGCTGTGCCTGCAGTAACAAATCATGTCTTCGATCAAGAAAGACTACATTTTCTTTAATGCAGCGCAGGGTTGATACTTGGGTCTCTAGTCCTTTAACCTTCTCTTCCAATATGGAAACCAGCCTGCACTTTGTACAGATGAAGTCGCCTCTATCCTGTGGGAGAAAGACAAACATAGCACATCCAGTGCAGGTGACAACAGCAGATCGCTCACTTTCCATGTCTTTCCTCTGAGAACCTCTTCAGATGCTATATTTACTGCTCAGCTAAGTCTGAAAGACAAAAACCTGCTGTGGGCTCTCCCCTGGCGAACTCCCAGGCAAACTCCCTCTGTTTGCCTCTCCTCTGTTCGCAGCTCACTTGGTTTGCAACTGGCTGCTTCTTATAAGGCTGCTGGTAAATAATAAAGAGGACAGGTCACTAATACAGAGAGTGCTATATTGCCTGGTAAACTGTGCACAAGCAAACAATATGCATTTTAATACAACTAAATGTAAATGTATACAGCTAGGAACAAAGAATGCAAGCCACACTTACAGGAGGGGGGACTCTATGCTCGGAAGGAGTGACTCTGAAAAAGATTTGGAGGTCGTGGTGGATGATCAGCTGAACGTGAGCTCCCAGTGTGACACTGGCTAAGAGAGTTAATATGATCATGGGATGCACAAACGGGAATCTCAAGTGGGGTAGAGAGATTATTTTACTTCTGTATTTGGCACTGGTATGACTGTTGATGGAATACTGTTTCCAGTTCTGGTGCCCACACTTCAAGAAGATGTTGATAAATTGGAGAGGGTTCAGAGAAGAGCTACAAGAATAATTAAAAGATTAGAAAACATGCCTTGTAGTGATTCAGCTCTTTGAGTCTATTTAGCTTAACAAAAAGGTTAAGGGGTGATTTGATTACAGACTATAGGTATGTACATGGGGAACAAATATTTAATAATAGGTTCTTCAATCTAGCATAGAAAGATATAACATAATCCAATGGCTGAAAGTTGAAGCTAGACAAACTCAAACTGGAAATAGGCATACATATTTAACAGTGAGAATAATTAACCACTGGAACAATTTACCAAGGATCATGCTGGATTCTCCATCACTGACAATTTTTAAATCAAGATTGGATGCTCTAGGAATTATTTTTGGGGAAGTTCTATGACTGGTGTTATACAGGAAGTCAGACTTGATGATCACAGTGGTCCTTTCTGGTCTTGGAATCTGAATCTATGAATACGCACAGGGCCAGCCAGATTTTAAATGGTACTTTACTCCTATGGGACTACTCATGGAGGAAGGTCCTTCTCAGAGTAAGGCTGACAGAACTGGATCTATGGACAGCAAATCTGTTGAGTGAGATTTCCTTTTTTCCCCCTCTCCCTTTGTCTCTTTTCAAAGTAGAACTATACATCATACTGTGGCAGAGACAGCAATGAATGGGTTACAGAAACAGATTCAGTTTCAAGCTTTCAAGAAAATATTGAAAACAAAAGGTGGGGGGGGGAGCTTTTAAAATTATGAAAAATGTTTTTGTCCTCTTAGCTGCATTTTGACTGGTGGAGCTGTCAATATTTGTACTTCCCAGCTTAATAAGAGCCATTTCAAATGTTCCATTTTTCTTAAAGTGCTCATTTTGCATAATAGAAATGAAGTATATGCAAAAGCAGATTATGGGTGCCATCTCCAACAGTTTAAACAAATAACTTGGTTTTTCTTCAATGTTCATTTTCAGCTCCAGTTCTCTGGACAGGAGAAATATTTACATATAATATTTTTCCACTCTCCTCCTTCATAATAAGTAACAATAATAATAAATAACAACATAGACCATTGTAACGGATGGAATTAAGACCTGGATTTGACCCTGCTTCTTTGGCCATCTGTATCTGTACAATGAAGTACCAAACCTGTTTAGATAAGATAATTCCTAGAGAAAGGAGTTAGATCAACATACAATTCTGGCATCATTACTTGAAAAGAGCAAGAGCCAGGGCTCTATTTCAAGTTAATAAAGCTTATGTTCATCATAGCAATTAGAGCCACTTAGAAAATAAGCATTTTTCCTGCACTCTAGCTATTAATGGATGTAAGATGAATCCTTGGGGACCATTCCAGCAGGGATGTAAATTAGAGAAATCCTTGGGATTATTCTAGTTTATGCTGGGGGCCAAGCCAGCCCCCAGCATCCCCAGAATCTACGGAAAGCCACTTTTTGACCTTATGCTTTTGGGCTGCATTGATCTCAGCACAGCTGTAGCCTGGAATCAGGGCCAGCAGTTGCACCCAGGCAGAGCACGTCTTCTTGGCCACTGAACATTCTAGGGAGATCCTGATGTTCCATTTGAATCTGTGTTGTCTTGCCAAAAAATGTACCAAAAACTGCACTAAATCTTACTTATGAACTATAAGCCATATGTTCATGCAGCATGGAGGGGAGTGGAAAGGACCACGTATCACAGAGAAGACTCCTCACATGAGGATTCATAGTATTTTCCTCTCCACTGAGAGCTACCTCCCTTCCCTTAGCAGTTGCTGTAATAGATTTCTTGTCTCCACAGTCAATGGAGGGAGTGATACTGGTGCCATAGGAAGGCATAGTCTAGAAATGACCCACTGTGCATGATGTATTACCCTTCAAATCCTTTGAAAGTAACAATGCATAAAACATCTTAAGTTACTGATTGAAGCAGTAACTTCCCATCCATGGATTTAATCCTGGTGAAGGGGCATCTCCTTAAGGTGAAACCCTGCATGATGTGTAGCCAGGATGATGGCTGGGATACCTGTGAAAGATTGGGGGTTGCATGGGATTCTTCCCTGTGGATATCAGCATCCAGCCTTTTGTTTGCTACTCCCCATCCCACAGCTGTACTTCTGCTGTCTAAATGTCCAAGAGAGGCTGATTCCACAACCCAATGTTAGCCCAAGAACTGTGAAATTTCTTTCCTTTTTGTGCCTTTTAAGTTACAAAGGCTGTGGCAAATTTGTCAGTATGTGACCAAACCTCTGTGAGCCAAGATTGTCCATAAAATATTCAGAGCACTAGGAACACCGATGAGTAAAGAGTCTGAGCCCATCATCTCTATGAAATAAACATTTGTGAATACCTCTGGATTACATTTAAGAAGGGATAATTATCAGAAACAGGAAACATTGCCCAGAGAGACAAACACACTAAACTATCCTGGTTGACGGCAGACTTTATGCACAGATCTTTCAAAGAGAACACTTAATCCTTAAAAGGCTAAAGATATGGGTGGGGATTTCCCCCATTGTGAGTGTCATGGGGTGACACTGGCCTTTTTAGAGGGCAGGGGCCATTGCTCCTGTGACTGGCCTGGTGTAGGCCACGGAAGATGTTTGTGACACGTTGGATAGAGATAGGGGCTTGACGGTCTGGTCAGAACCGGTTTGATAAGAGGTGCTACTTGGCCTGGTAAACAGGCTGTGCAAGACCGTGTGAATTTGTCTGTGGAGCCAAAAGAGGAGGAAAGTGAGGACAGAAGATCATGTGCTGTAAATTAGCCAATGCTTGCTGTTCCCTAGAGAATTCTGTATAAAAGCTTGAAAAGCAAACTGTGCAATGAGATTCGGCCATGAATCCACTTAGATTGCGTGGCAAAATCCCCCGGCAGCCCGCTTCGCAGCGCACCCTAGAATCTCCTGTTGCTGTTTGGAGCGTAAGCTGTGATTAAAGATAATTGTACCTACTTGGTGTGGGCGTGTTTTTATTCCTCACCTGGTATCCAGAACCTGCAGGCAGCTGTGAGCAGCAGTGCCTGGCATAACACCTAGTGACCCCCAATTACTCTGCAAAGACGGCACCTGGGCCCTAGAGGAAGGAAGCTGCAGAGGGACAGCAGAGAGTGAGAAAGGCTCCTGCAGAGAGTCCCTTAGACACCAGGAGAGTTTTGAGAAGTACCTGGGAAGGAGGAGGGGCTGTGCCCAGCTCCTAGGGAGAAGACTATTTTTTGATTTTTTTGAACTTTGTGCCAATATAACCAGACTCTAGGGAGGGGTATTACTGAACAGAGAAAAAGGGTTTGTCTCCACTGCACTTCAGTGCGGACGATGGGATGTGAACTGCAGAGTGCACCAAAATGTTGTACTCGAATTGTCCTATGTGGGCGCTGCTGGCGTGAACTAAAAGGTTCTCAGTTCACATTAACATAGTCCTGTTTGAAAGAGGAGTATGTTATATATGGGTTTTAAAAAATAAAATTTGAGATTGGCTTTCAAACTAAAATTAAACATTTAAAGTTGGGTGAAGATCAGAATAGTCTTTTTTGAGATCCAGAATAGTAATCTCAGGATGGAGGCAGACGCGATACACAGCAATGCCATTGGGAGGGTCTGTCTACACTTGGCACCCAGCTCATTTAACAATATTCACTGTTGCATTATCTAAATCCAGGCCATTCTGTTTTGATATGAGCACTTCTGCTTTGATTGCCATAGCTCCTCAAACTATCCTAATTCCCTGTGTGTCACCATCAGCTGTCCTAGATTCCAATCTACTATGTCAACAATTAGAATACAAATGCTTGTTCAGCTCCAGTCTTGACAGTGGGTCCATCAACAAGCATAATGTTCACCCTAACTTTCTGATACTTCTGAGACAACTCCCAGCATGCAAACCCAGTCAATATTTTTTGTCATAGCCCCAATTCCACAGCTGGGTTGCAACTAGAAACTGGGTGATTTTTGGAGGGGTCCTGCATAGAAAAGGGTTGAGAACTATTCTACTAAATGACCATCAGTGGGTCCCTTCCAGCTCTAACAATTCTAAGGTTCTCTGATACACCCACTCAAAAGATCTTTCCTCTGTTTGTTTTTGATTGAAGACCCAGTAAACAAAGAGAAGAAAACATGTGCTCCCACTGGAGCTGTAGAAAGCATACTCTGTGGTATCAGATAACAAATATTCCTAAAATTGCTGTGCTATGAAGCTGTGCTATAGTGTGTCCCGTTTCTTTGTTGGTAACATGAACATATCCTGATTTGGTGAATCAAGCTATGATGGAAATCTGCTTAGAATATTTGTGATTACAGCCAATAAATATAGTTAATCACTATGGATGCAAACACAAATGCCATTTATAGAAATGTGGTTAACCCGAATAAAATAATTGGGAAATAAATTTACTGCATGTATTAGATTAAAATGTGAATTATTTGAGGAAAGGAAGACCAATGATAGTGAACTGATTTAAACAAAATTATTAATGTAATTTTATAGCAATAATACCTTCTGTCACTCATCAATTCTGCTGCATTTCCTTATTTTTAATATCTATCACATTCTCACTTCCCATCTATGCAAGAAAATAACTTGTACTGTCAACAACTTCTCTGTAATTTAAAAAAATAGTAACTGGAAGAGTCAGTGTTAAACTGACAACAACAGCTTTTCTGCTGTAGACATTCAGCCATGCTACAGTTGTTAAGCTTTTAGTACAGGGAAATTATGGAGGCAGCACAAAAAGAAATCTTTCATTGTTATAAACCAATGACTGCTATTAAAGAAGCAGTAATTCCCTTTAATATGCTCTTCTTTGCAAATATGCCACTTTAATAGAAAGTTAACTGGCTGGTTTTCTTCTTCAGCTGTGAATTGTCAGAATGGACATTTAGGGTGGGGTTTTCAAAAGTGTTTAGCACTGACCTAACTCTCCTCCCACTGAAACTGAGTGAAGCTCCCATTGACTTTAATGGAAGCAAAGTTAGTCTCATACTGAGTGCTTATGAACATCTCTCCCCCTGAGACCTGATCTGCATCACTAGAATCCATGTGAAATTTGCAATTGACATACATGGGAGCAGGATTGGGCCCTAATTAACCACATCATCTCTTTTCTTTTTGTAGGGAGTATTGTGTAAAAATAAAACCTCAGCTGCTGCTGTCATTGGGTCTAATTCTGCCCCATGAAAGTCAACGGTCGTTTAGGGTTAGCTCCCCCTCTGTATTTGTGATCCAGGTTTCTAACAAAAACCTAAAAATAAATACATGAATAAAAGCAGTCATTCTAATGCATATGGCCTTTTTCTGTCTATACAGTAGATACAGTGTAAGCTCTCTCCCCACTCTGCCCCTTTCTATAATATTTACAAAGCTGAGCATAATGTAGCCAAGCTGGACACATTAAGGATATACCTGGAATGAACACAAACATCTGAAGCAGAACAACACAGTGAAAGTACACTCTGCACCAGAATGTGAATGATAATGTCAGTGTAACCTAACAGTATCGTTTAATATAAATAGGAGCAATTACTGTTTAGAGAAGGATCCAAAACAGGAATCAGAAAACCCCAAACTCTGGAAAAGTTTGGATTTGGTTACAGTTTCTCTGCTAAGGCCTGTTTCTTCATCAAGTGCTGTTCCAGTGGGTGCTCCACTTTAGGTGTTGGTGTGTCCTGGCACCGCCAACTGGAGATTTTTCAAAGCAGTGTCTGTCAGAGTCATGCATGCGCAGTGGCTGTCTCGTGGTGCTGTTTGTGCCTCAACCACTACACATGTGAACCAACCCCCTTAGTTCCTTCTCAATCATCCCCGGCCTGAGACAGCTCTGCAGCGCTGTCACTGACAAAATCAGAAAAATATTGTTAGTTATAGAGAGAGTTTACCATAGCGGTTTAGTCAGAATAAGTTAGTTTTAGAATAGCTTAATAAGTCTTAGTTAATTTTTTTAAATTTTTTTGTTTTTTTCTAGGTAGTTTCCCTTCTATGACACAGAAACTGTTCAACAATGCCTGGTTCTGCAGGTATTAAAAGATGTGGATCCTGTCACACTCCCTATCTCAGATGGCCACTCTTTATGTGTCAGGTGCCTCAGAAAAGGACATGTCGCATAGAAGTGCATAAACTGCACGAACTTAAAGGCGAGAGCTAGACGAGATAGAGACCTCCACCTCAATCTGATATTGATGCAAAAATTCCTCAAACCTATCTCTGAACTGGGAGAAGAGAAACTCAGAAGAGTCCAACGAAAAAGAGGAGAAAGTCAAGGCTCAGTCTTCCATAAAATCGAGGAAACGAGCCCCGAGCCCACCAGAGACATGCCTAAAAAGAAGTGGTCTCCGGCCAGGTGTCTACCCTCAGTGCTGACCGCCTCACGGGTGAGCACTTTCGATGCTCCGGGCACTTCCGGCACCATCAGTACTAGGACCTCAGCTGAGTCCCTATGGAAAACAACAGAACCGAGACACAAGTCCGACTCTGAATCCACGGCACTGCCGGCACCAGCAAAAATGGCACTGAGACCTACCACAACACCTCTGACCCCACTAATGGCACTGACAGCATCGACACCAACCAAGACAGCACTGAGAAAAGCTGGGCAAAAAACAGTGGCACTGCCTGCCATGCCGACTGAGATAACCAAGCCGGCACCGACAGTACAGAAGCAACAACAACAACTGCGGTTCAAAGTGGAGGACGGCACAGTACCCTCCGCACCCACTATTTGGTACCGATATTTTGCTGGAACATACGGCACTGGAGCTTAAAAAATCTGCCATCGCTACACCATTCTCAAGCGATGAGGAAGACTATCTGCACGAAGGTGCCTTTTCATCGCACCATACCTCCCCCACCAGATGCAAATCAATATCTACCACTCAGTCGAGATCCCAAGTCAACAGAATGATGAAAGAATGGTTCAAACAACCATGGATGTACCCTCAAATGCGTTTCCGTATGCAATGGCCTCCATGGGATCTATCAGCTGCTTATAAGACCCAACATAGCTGTCCTGTAATGTCACTCCATGGTGAATTAAGATCATCACCATCATCACCCATCTCTAGCAGAGCCAACAGAGGAAACAGATGAGGAGACACAGCATGACATGACATCACTGCACAATTCATCATCACCTGATGAGGCCATAATGCCAGTACCTCCTACCACGGCGGATGACTTCAGGCAATTCCAAGAACTTTTTAAAAGGGAGGCACAAAGCCAAGAGATACCCTTGGAAGAAGTCTCAGAGAACCAACACAAGCTCCTCCAAATATTACAGATGACATCTACCACAAAGATAGTGTTGCCAGTACAAGATACATTAATGGAATCTGCAGAAGTCATGTGGCAGACACCGGCCACTGCTCTGCCAACCTGCAAAAGGGCAGACAGAAAATACTACATCCCTGCAAAAGGCATGAAATTTTTATTTACCCACCCTTCTCCAAATTCCTTGGTGATAGACACTGCAAACCAGAGGAGCAAACAGACTCAGTACAAATCCACACCACAGGATAAAGAATGCAAGAGACTTGATTTGTTTGGCCACAAGGATTCGTCTGTAACCTTGCAGTTTAGGATAGCTAATTGCAACTTCAAATACTTTTGACAAAATATGACTATAGTAATTACAGCAAACTAAGCAGCTTTGTTAATGACCTACCAGAAGAAAAACGGGAACAATTCAAGTCGATTATAACCGAGGGATAGCTGATAGCTTGAACATCGCTACAAACATCCCTTGACGTTGCAGACACTGCAGCATGAACAATAGCAACAGCTGTAGTCATGCGCAGGGCATCCTGGCTGCAGTCACTAGGCATCCCAAGGGACCTGCAAGCAAAAGTAGAGGATTTACCATTCAACAGGAAAAACAAGGTTGCTTACCAGTAACTGATGTTCTTCAAGATGTGTTGCTCATGTCCATTCCACTATAGGTGAGTGCACACCTCCGTGCACGGTTCCCAGAACTTTTTTCCCCTTAGCAGATTCCGTAAGGCCAGATCTGGCGCCCTCTGGAGCCCCGTGAGCATGCCGTGGTATATGAGGCGCTGCCAGCCCTACACCCCCTCAGTCCCTTCTTTCTGCCAACTCCAACAGCGGGAGTTGTGGAATGGACATGAGCATCACATCTCGAAGAACATCAGTTACTGGTAAGTAACCTTGTTTTCTTCTTCGAGTGCTCGCTCATGTCCATTACACTATAAGTGACTAACAAGCAATACCTTGGAGGTGGGTCGCACTTATCGGTGAGCTGCCCTCAACACCGCTCTGCCAAATCCTGAGTCCTCTCTCACCTGCTGGACGATGATGTACTGGGATGTGAAGGTGGCAGCTCTGCAGATGTCCAGCAGGGGCACTCTCTCCAGGAAGGCTTGAGCTCTGGTTGAGTGCACTGTGATGGTTCCCAAAAGGGCACCCTCGCCTGCTTGTAACAGGACTTGATGCATCATGTAATCCACGAGGAGATGCGCTGGGTGGAGACAGGTGAGCCTTTCATCTGGTCAGCCACTGCAACAAAGAGCTGCGTAGATTTCCAGAACGGCTTTGCACGCTCGATGTAGAAGGCCAGGGGCTCGTCTCATGTCCAGTGAATGCCATCTCCTCTCCTCCTCCGAACCATGCGGTTTGGGAAAAAACACGGGGAGAAAAGTATCTTGATTACAACAAAATTGGGAAACCACCTTGGGCAGGAAGGCTGGATGCTGCCTCAACTACACCTTATCCTTATAGAATACTGTAAAGGGGGCTCAGAGGTCAAGGCCCTAATCTCGGAGACCCTCCTAGCTGAGGTAAAGGCTACCAGGAAGGCTACCTTCCATGAAAGCATGAGTACCAGGCATGAAGCCATGGGTTCAAAGGGGGGCCCCGTGAGTCTCGAGAGGACCAGGCTGAGATCCCAGGGAGGCACTGGGTCATGGACCTGCGGATAAAGCCTCTCCACCCCCTTGAGGAACCTGACCGACATCAGGTGGGAGGACAGCAATCTCTCCTCTAGCGGCTGATGGAAGGCCAAAATGTCTGCCAGGTGAACCTTCAGGGAGGCCAGCACCAGACCCTGGAGCTTTAGCTGGAGCAGGTACTCCAGGATTGCCTGTACAGCCGAGAGGCTGGGCAGAATGCCCCGGGACTCCGCCCAAGAGGTAAACCGTTTCCACTTAGTCCGATACACGACCTGTGTAGAAGGTTTCCTGCTGCCAAGCAGGACTTGTGGGACCTGCACCGAGCAGGTTCTTTCTCCCTCCGTCAGTCACAGAGCCTCCAGGCCGTGAGATGCAGGGAGTCCAGGTCCAGGTGCAACAGGCGACCATGGTCCTGGGATAGAAGGTCATGCTGCCTTGGGAGCTCCAGGGGTGGGTCGATCGAAAGGTCGAGCAGCATGCTGAACCAGTGCTGTCTCGGCCAGGCCGGAGAGATGAGTATAACGTCCCTCCTGTCCCTCTTTATTTTCAGCAGGACCTTGGGCAGGAGCGGAATGGGCGGAAACATGTACATGAGGGTCCCCGTCCAGTCCATGAGGAACGTGTCAGAAATCGACATAGTCTCACAACCCCAGAGCGAGCAGAACCTCGGACACTTCATGTTCCAGGCTGACGCAAATAGGTGCAGCTGGGGAACCCCCACTTCTGGAAGATCATAGCCACCACCTCTGGATGCAATGACCAGTCTTGGCAGGGTAAAAACGACCTGCTGAGGTAATCTGCCTCGTCGTTCCTCACTCCCGGGAGGTGAGAGGCAGTCAAGATGAAATCATGCCTCACAGCAAAGTCCCACAGACAGAGAGCTTCCTCACAGAGGGCTGAGGAGTGCGCTCCCCCCTGCCTGTTTATGTAAAACATGGCTGCAGTGTTGTCCGTCAGCACCTGCACCACTCTGCCTGTCAGGAATTGGAGGAACACCTTGCACGCTAGGCGAATGGCCCTCAGCTCCTTCACGTTGATGTGCAGGCGCCTCTCCTCCCCCAACCAGAGCCCCTGAGTGCCTAGGTTGGCGCTGATGTGGGCTCCCCATCCTACATCCGAAGCGTCGGAAATTAGGGTGACCAATAGGACCAGTTCCTTGAACGGAACGCCCTTCATCACTGCCCTGGGAGTCCGCCACCAATTTAGGGAGGCTCAGACAGGCAGGAGAACTGTGACCACCCAGTTCAATGGGTGTCTGCTCGGAACATATACCGAGGCCAACCATGCCTGAAGTGGTCTGAGCCTCAGGCGAGCTAGTCTCACTACATACGTGCAGGCCACCATGTGGCCTAACAGCTGTAGGCAGTACCTGGCTGTTGTCATGGGGCATCAGTGCAGCTGGGAGATGATAGAAACCATTGCCTCGAAACGTGGCTGAGGCAGGAAGACTCTGGCCTGGGAAGCGTCCAGGGTGTCGCCAATGAATTCTGTGCGTTGCACTGGGGTTAGTGTGGCCTTCTGCTCGTTTATGAGCAGTCCCAGCCTGCTGCACGTGGAGCAAGTGAGTGTCATGTTCTCCTGCACTTGGGACCTGGACCTGTCCCTGATCAGCCTGTCATGCTGGGTAGATGGGGGGGAGAGCATTTGTCATATTGATTAACATCAATATTTCAAAATCATATTAATTCATGTGAGATATGCCATGTCAGGTACTGTTAGGTACTTATAATATGCTAAGTAAGATGATAATACTTATGTTCATGTGTGAGGTGTGAAATGGAAGTTATAGATATATTTGATATATCTATAACTTCCAAGCGTGCTGTCTGACTGGCATCTCAGACAGAGAGGCGGCAAGACAATAGCCCACTTAATGGCCCATTAAGACACTCACAGAGGCAAGGGGCCCAGGAAGAAACCCCAGGCATACCTGAAGAGTTACCAGGATTGCCCATGTGACTCTGGACTCCATTTTAGTTCTTGTGACTTTCCACAGGCCGCATGGCCCAGGACAGAGGGTATATAAGATCAAACCACAGAATCCATTTTGTCTATGTTCCTGTCCAGCTGCAGACACACACCTACCTCTGGATCAATTCATCTTGCAACTGAACTGAAGGACTTAGACCCATCCAGGCACTGGCTGTGTACCAGAGGGAACTATTTCTTCCAGAAACCTGATGTATATGGACTTTTAATCATTTGTATGTATGTGATTGCTCTAATCTTTAACATTTCTCTCATGGTTTATTTCTTTCTTTTTACAATAAACCTTTAGTTTTAGTTACTAAAGGATTGGCTGGCAGTGTGGTATTTTAGGTAAGATCCAAACTTATATTGAACTGGTACTGTGGCTGACCCTTGGGGTCAGAGGGAACCTTTTCAGTAAAGAGCATAGAGTTCAAATAACTGGTCTCTTTACTGGGCCTAGTGCTGATTTGGGAGCCTGGAGCTGAAATGCAGTAAATGCTGTGTGCATTTGTATACTGGCTTCTGTGGGGATTCAGAAGTGCAGTTTGTGGCTGATTGGGAAGCCTGGCTTCAGTGCCATCCACCAGTGCTGGGAGAATCTGCTCTCCTTTTACAGCCTGCCCTGACCTTGGCATTTTCAGGTGGCTGCCTTGGGCACGGACGGGTCACACAGCCAATCGTCCAGGTAAGGAAAAATTTGCACACCCTTTCATCTCAGGTGGGCAGCCACTACCGCCATGCACTTGGTGAACACCCTTGGAGCCGAGGATAGGCCAAAGGGGAGGGCTCTAACTGGTAGTGGAAGCCAGCCACCGTGAAACGGAGAAAACACCTGTGGTTGGGGAAGATAGACACATGAAAGTATGCATCCTTGAGATTGAGGGCGGCATACCAGTCTCCTGGATCCAAGGAAGGGATTATGGAGGCTAGGGAGACCATGCAGAACCTGAGTCGTTTGACATATTTGTTTAGACGACGCAGGTCTAATATGGGTCTCAGACCTCCCTTCACTTTGGGGATGAGGAAGTACCTCAAATAAAATCCCTTCCCCCCTTCTGCTTTGGAGGACCATTTCCACCACTCCTATGTTGAGAAGGGTGTCCACCTCCTGCAAGAGGAGTTGCTCATGAGAGGAGTCTCTGAAAAGGGACGGAGGGGGAGGGTTATTGGGGGGGGGGGTAGATGTAAACTGTAGGGCATAGCCCCCTGAGACTATCCCAAGGACCCAATGGTCCAAAATGATCTTTGCCCATTCGGGATAGAAGGGCCTTAACCTGTTTAGGAAGGGGTGGGGCGGATCGAAGAGAGCAGTCGGGGCGCCACCCTTGGGCACACCATCAAAATTGTCTCCTCTAGTTGCCTGACCTCCTGGTGGGCCCTTGCTGTGGAGCTGAGGATGAGCTGGATGGCTGATTTCTCCTTCTAAACCCCCTATTCCTATCCCTATTCCTATAGGGTCAGAAAGGTCTAGGCAGGGGCCTTGGCTGCTGCTGCACCTGGGGCCATGACTGACACCTGGAAAACTGGGGCGTGTACAGGCCCAGGGAGCGAAGCGTGGCCCTGAAGTCCTTCAGACCATGAAGCTTCGCATCGGTCTGGTCGGAGAATAGGGCCGACCCATCCAAGGGGAGGTCCTGAATAGACTGCTGCACCTCTTGGGACAGGCCCAAGAATTGCAGCCATGAGCACTTTCTCAGGCAGATGGCGGAGGCTATGGCCTTATCTGCCGAGTCAGCAGCATCACAGGACGTCTGGAGCGCTGCCCGAGCCACCGTGGTTCCTTCCTCCATGATGGTGGTAAAGTCTGCAGCCTGGTCCTGGGGTAGGGCCTCAGCGACTGCCTGAGGGAGTCCCACAGGTTAAAATTGTATCTACCCAGAAGGGCCTGATGGTTGGCAATCCTGAATTGCAGGCTTGCCGTGGAATAAACCTTTCTCCCAAACAAGTCCAGTTTCTTATTGTCTTTGTTTTTGGGAGTGGACCATGGCTGACCTTGCCTGCCTCGCTGGTTAGCCGCGTCTACCACCAGGGTTCCCGGGGTGGGGTGAGTGAACAAATACTCAAATCCTTCGGCCGGGACATAATGTTTTTTTTTCTCAGTCACCCTTGATGACTGAGGAAGGGGTTTGCCACAGGGTGTTTACAACCTTAAGGACCCTTTCGTGGACTGGGAGGGCCACTCTTGCTTGGGCAGCCGCCGCCAACACATTAAAGAGGCTATCTTCGGCCTCTTCTAACTCCTTCACCTCCAGCCCCAAGTTGGAGACCATCCTCTTGAGCAGCTCCAGGTGTGCCTGTTAATCCTCCAGTGGCGCCGAGTAGTCCCGGGAGACTGCCTCATCCGGTGAGGAGAAAGAGGACTGCCAAGGCGCGTCCTGTGGGTGCACCACCTTGTGGCAAAGGGTTGCACCTGTTGAGGGTCCCTCCATGGGGTCTGACTCCTCGTCCGAGGAGTGGTGTCTATGGGCCTTCTTCTGTGCCAGAGGTATGGATTGCAACCCGATGACATAAGGGATTGGGGCTCCAGCCCCATCTGAATACCCCAAGGGGCCCAATAAGGCCATTATTGCGGCCATTGACCCTGGGGCCAAACCGGGGCTGACTGCACCACAGGCTGTGACGCTTCGTGGAGGCATCAGCTCTCCCGACGACTGTCCCCCCGGGACACCCTGAGCCACTGGACCGGCAGTGCCATGTCCGTCCTTGGTCCCGAGAGCACTTCCATGCCAGGGACCACCCCTCGATGCCTCCGACCTGGAGGACAATGAGGACTGCCTCCATCTCTGCGAGCAGTTCAGATGAACGGAGGTGCGCTCTGAAGAGCTAGAGGTTCCAGGAGTCAGGGGAGGCTCCCTGCCCAGAGATGCAGGCACCAGAGAAGACTCAAGGGCCAGGACCGGTGCATCTCTTTACTTGACCCTGCCCGTACCGACGGCACAAGGGAATCCACGCTCCGTGTGCTGCTTCTTCCTCTTCGATGCCAGCGATGTTGCGTGGTGCCAAGTCGAGGCCAGTGCTAGCGGTGCGCTCTGCACCGAGGTCATGCTCGGTGCCGAGGTGGAGCAGGCTGGCTCGGACACTGGGCAGAGTGCTGCCTCCATCAGCAGGGCTTTCAACTGGATTTCCCGGTCCTTCTGAGTCCTCGGTTTAAAAGCCCTGCAGATCTTACACTTTTCTTTTCTGTGTGCTTCCCCCAAGCACTTAAGGCAGTGGTCATGGGGGTCGCTGAGCGGGAAGGCCTTCCCGCAGGAGGCATATGGCTTGAATCCTGGTGACTGGGGCATAGCCCAGCTGCTTGAAGTGCCCGCAGAGACTTGCCTTATCTCTAAATACTCTAAACAACACTTAACAACTACTAAACTAACTAAAACTAACTTAGAATATCAAACAAGTTCAAACAAGGGGAATAGTACTTGCTGAGAGCAAGGCTAGTTCCAGCAACCATCATGGGCGGAAAGAAGGAACTGAGGGGGCGTAGGGCCGGCGGTGCCTCATATACTGCAGCATGCGCGCAGGGCTCCATGGGGCACCAAATCCGGCCCTACGGGATCTGCTAAGAGGAACAAAGTTCCGGGAACAGTGCACGGAGGCGTGCACTCACCTATAGTGGACATGAGCAAGCACTCGAAGAAGAAAAACTATTTTCCAAGAAAACTGATGAGGTACTTCATTCCATGAAGGACTCCAGAGCAACTCTGAGAACTCTCGGCATATACACATCTGCTCCCAAGCGTAAAAGATACCAGCCATACCAACACAGGAAATCTCATTCCCTCACCAACAACAAAGACCATTCAATACACACAAACAAAGGCAGAGACCTCCAACTCAGACCCAGACATTGTCCTCACAACCACCATGGGCAAAACAGTTGAGGCACCTTCCCACCATTTCAGCACCAATGACCATCAACCCATGAATATTTGGACACCAAATACACCCTTTTTACAACACCTGGGCATCGATCACTACAGACAGATGGGCACTAGAGATCATTCAAATGGGCTACTCCATCCCTTTTATATCTATAGCACCCACCCAACCTCCCTCCCTGCCATTCTTGAGGGACCCCTTTCATGAGCACCTCCTGCTACGAGAGGTACACCATGTCCTACAATTAGATGCAGTGGAATATGTCCCACAACAGTAGAGGGAAGGGATTCTACTCCCACTATTTATTAACACAGAAAAAAGTGAAGTTTGGAGGCCCATTCTGGATCTCAGAAAGCTCAACAGATTGGTTCGAGTCCAAAAGTTCAAGATGGTCATGTTAACCACAATAATCCCAGCGCTGAAACAGGGGGATTGGTTCTCAGCCCTCGACCTGCAAGATGCATATTTCCATATTACAATTTATCAGCACACCGACGATTCCTTCAATTCACAGTGGGAAAAGAACATTATCAATACAGGGCCGGCCTCTCTACTGCACCAGGGGTTTTCTCCAAGACCCTCCCAATCATGGCAGCGCACTTACACAGGCAGGGGATAATATTCCCATATCTTGACGACTGCCTATTGTGAAGCCCTACACTATTAGAGCCCTTACACAATACCCTGAGGACCATCGAACTTTTTCAAAGTCTAGGGTTGCAAATAAATGAGCAGAAATCAACCATAACGCTGGTACAACATTTGGAGTTCATAGGGGCACACCTTGACTCCATAGAGGCCAAAGCATCGTTACCAATACACAGATTCCAAACACTAACAAATCTCATATCAGTAGCTACACTCAGCCCATATATTGTACCACGTACCTGCCTTCAGTTGTTGGGACATATGGCGGACACCACATTTGTAGTTCAACACGCATGACTACACATGCGCTGCCTCCAAGGATGGCTGCATTCAGTCTACATATCGAACAAACACAGCCTCAACAAATGCCTGATATTACCCCCAAGTCAAGAACTTTCTAATCTGGTGGATGAAACCAGAAAACATCTGCCATGGAATACCATTCTAAAGGGCATAACCATCAGGGATAATCATGACAGACACCTCGCTAATTGGGTAGGGTGTCCATATGCAACACCACACCATCCAAGGGCAATTATCTCCTATGGAAGCTCATCTGCACATCAATCTACTTGAGTTACGGGCAGTTTGCAATGCATGCTTACACTTTCTTCCGCTGACAGTTCAAGTACATAAATCTGCAGAGAGGGGCCCGGTCCCACTCCCTATGTACAGGAGCCATAAGACTGTGGAACTGGTGCATACAGCACAACATAACCATCTCAGCCTCATACCCCCCTAGCTGCCTGAATATAACAGCGGACACATTGAGCAGAAAATTCTTCCAAGAGCATGAATGGGAATTAAATGACATGGTGCTGCAGTCTGTATTCCAACTGTGGGGAACTCTGTCAGTAGACCTATTCGCAACAGCAAAGAATTGAAAATGCCCACACTTTTGTTCCAGAGCAGGGTTAGTACCCCAATCCCTAGGGGACACCTTCTTCCTTAAATGGGAGGCAACATTACTATATGCATTTCCACCAACCCCATTGCTATCATGAGTAGTACACAAAATCAGTCATACTGATTGCCCCAGTATGGCCCAGACAACCATGGTACTCCTACCTGATGAGAATGTCAAACCACACCCCACAACAGCTTCCTCTTCAGAGAGACATTCTGTCACAAGACAAGACAAGAGCAGGACTCTCCATCCTGATCTGGACAGGCTTCATCTGAAGGCTTGGATCCTACGTGGCTCCACCAACAGGAACTGAACTGTTCAGAACAGGTTAAACAGGTATTACTCAACAGCAGGAAACCATTCATGCGTAAAACCTACACTAAAAAATGGAATGGGTTATATACATCATGCCAATCAAAACACACTAATGCACTTTCAGCACCCCTCCGGCTAGTTCTGGACTACATATTAGAACTAAAAACCTCAGGACTTTTCATTAGCTCCATTAGGGTACACCTTTGAAGCTAACACATTTCATCACAACATCGAAGGAATGTCACTATTTACGCATTCCATTACCAAACGTTTCCTTACTGGGTTACAGAACACATACCTGGAAGTCCATTACCCAGTACCAATACGGGATTTAAACTTGGTATTAAAAACTCTCACAGGGCCCCCATTTGAGCCCTTTGGCTACATGTTCACTCTTACATCTGTCAATAAAAGTAGCATTCTTAGTAGTGATCACCTCTGCTAGAAGGATAGGAGAAATAGGACCCCTCATGGCGCACCTTCCATACACCATGTTCTTTAGGGATAAAATCACACTGAGATTTCACCCTAAATTTCTACCAAAAGGAACATTGTCCTTTCATATAAACCAACCGATCCATCTCCCCACATTCTACCCCAAACCATCTGGGAATGAACTGGAGGCCAGGTAACACACATTAGATGTCAGAAGAGCGATGGCATTCTATCTGGAGAGAACCAAACCATTCCGTAAATCCCCAGAACTCTTCATCTCCATCACAGAACGATCCAAGTGATCCACAATATCCACTCAGAAACTCTCCAAATGGATCTCTAGCTGCATTTACCTATGCTACAAGCATAGCAAAATGAAACCACTTTCAGGGATTAGAACCGACTCCACTAGGGCAATGACAACTTCAATCACCTTACTGAACGATGTACCACTTATGGACATCTGTAGAGCTGCAACCTGGGCTTCTAAACATCCATCCATAAGATATTATGCAATTACACAGAGCTCAGGCACTGACACACTGCTAGGCTCTACAGTTTTAACATCAGTGACTCAAACCACTCTGAAGTCCCTTCCGCCCACAACAGGGCACTGCCCTACAGTCACCTAAAGTGGAACGCCCACAGGGACAGCACTTGAAGAAGAGAAGGTTACTCCCCTGTGCAGTAACTGAGGTTCTTTGAGATATGTGTCCCTGTGGGTGCTCCACTACCCCCACTCCTGCCCTCTTTGTCGTTTGTAGTTAGAACACTATGATGGAGAAGGAACTGAGGGAGTTGGGTCGCACATGCAGTTGTTGAGGCGCCAATGGAATCACTGCGCATGCACGACCTGAACAGGCACTGCTGCGAAAAATCTCTGATTGACATGCTGGGATGCACTGACTCCTAAAGTGAAGTACAGGGACATACATCTTGAAGAATCTCAGTTACTGCACAGGGTGAGTAACCTTATCTTTTGTTGTTTTATATTTTTCCAAAAAACATACAGGATGTATACCAGTATCCTGCAGATAAGGGATTATTTTTCAAACATGCCTCTGGCAAGCACGCTTCAATCAGGCCTGTTTTGTTTTCCTGAGGTGATAGTTTCCAGACTGGTAAGCAGGCCATCCCACACCAACTTTGCAAAGGTCTGATGCTGTGTTCCTCTCCAGCTTACTCTACACCTACATTTCTGAGCTCTTCGTAGCTCTTAATTTAAAATGCAGTTCATGCCAATCCTGAAAGCTCGGAGATAATCACCAATAGGTTGTTTACACTTCTCAGTGTTGACCTCCAGTGTATCCATTAAATTCTAACATTATCATTTTTCCCCAAACACACAAACTTCAAAAGCCATCAAAAAGAAAGACAGAAAGTGTTTTGCCTGCATTAATTCGTCTTTTGTTTTTTTCTTTCAGTAACAATTTATTTTAATGATACCTTGAATATTTCCAAGTCACAGTAGATACCCATGGATGTACATATGTCATCCACACATTTACCAAATGAGTTCAGACTGTGATTAGTGCTAGTGTAAGAAATCCCAAATTAATAAATAATGATGAGATGCTTAAAATGAAATGTTACTTTGCTTTTGCAACATACCTAATCAGTAGAAGGTAGTAGTTGGGGCATTTTCGGTGGTAATTGGAAGGACAATATACAGCAACAAAAATGATTAAATATCTTCAACTCAAAGTGTTGCGCAGGCTTTGCAGAAACCAAAACCAATTAGTCTGTTATCTTTCAGGCACAGCCTGGGAAATGTGATCTTAATTCAAGCTCAGTGTGATTTCTGTGACATTCAGAATAAGGGATGGTGACAGTGATGATGATGTAAAATGGGAAGCTGCTGATTAAATCTCATCTGAGTTTTAAAAGCTAAATGTTTGGAAAAGCTCCAGTAATTTGAGATAATCACACTTACATCTCTCCAGATTTCACAGAGGCATATGACTGCACATAAGCTTCCAATACAAAATATCATAATATAAAAGAGTACCATAATAACTTTCAAAGTATTTTAATATCCCCAGCTATATATAGTGATCAAATACTGTTTTGTTTGATTATTAATGGTAAGATTCTTCCATTTTTCTTATGTTACAGTGACTGAAAGAAGCCAAGTGATCAAAATGAATTCTAAGATGTTTGTGTGAAGATCTTTATATGAAATACACAGCATGTAACTCCGGGTGGGGGGAGAAGATAGAGTTACATTTATTCCATTTCCTTGTATAATTGAGTCTAATCTGTCTGAATATTTAAATCCACTGGGATAATACCTTCCTGAACAGCCCTGGATATATGAAATGTGGCTGAAGGGAGAAAAAGGATGGGTTTATTGTTAGATTATGTTTAGAGATATCTGAAAATTAGTCTTTTTAGTTGTGAGATAAGACTGCAGGAAAAAAGGAAGAAGGATCTCATTTGGCTTAGGTTAAAGACAGCTCCAGGGTTTTACAATGATTAGCGCTCTGTAAATAACATTGAGAGAGAGAGAAAAAACATGAGTTTTTTAAAATAAAAATAATTTTACTATTTTAGACTTTTTCTGATACAGTAAGATGTATGGCTCCCAGAAGCAGGAGAAACCTGGCAAATAGCTTTTTTGCTGGTTTCATCAGATGGACAGTACCATGGGAAGCCTAGATTCAAGGTAATCAGCTGAGCATGTTACACTGGTATCACTAATGGGGTTTGTAAAATCCTGGGCAAGCTTTTGGTGGTAGACTTTGGTGGGAATATGAAGTCTTGAGTGATGGCAGACAGACCAGGCCAAGTGTAAACATACATATGTATCTAGATCCTTGACTGACGTAAATCAGCATTGCTCCATTGACTTCAGTGAAACTAGATGGATTTACACCAGTTGAGGATATAGTCCATGTTCATCTGGTATACCAGTTTAGATTCATACCCACTTATTCTCACATAATTTAGATTCCCTTACACTTAACTACTAAATAGTCTTAGATGATCTAGAGATTTAGATGACAAGGAACATATTCTGCTCTTAACTTACCCCAATGAAACCCTAAAGGTGAGAAAAGAATTTGACTTCATGGATCTGGAAATGAGGAGCATACCAGTGAAGGCAACTAACAGGAGGTAGTAAGAATAAGCAAGTTAAAGCAGCAGTTTGACTTACACACTTCTCAAGCTTCTTCTGGCTCCTTAGTGTAAGTGACATTAATTTATGCAACCTTCACTTCAGACTCCTTTACATGTACATGCCAATACATAATGCACACCACCTTAAATATCTCCTGTGAGTTTGGCCCCAACTTCCTCCCCCTACACTATTATGGCACTTGAGATTAGCTGATACACTAGTGTGACAGAGCATGTTGTTGTTGTTTGTTTTTAAACTTTCCTACAAATCCCTCTGTCAACTCAAACTTTTATCTGAAATAATGTGAGTTTGAGGGATTGAGAGGTACATCTATATTTATGGAAATCTTTTCTTAGCTGACATTTGTTAACTTGTTTTATATTCTTTTAACATATGCTCATGTGCAGTTGTGATGGGTGTGTTATGCTGGGGGGGTGGGCAATTGCACCACATTGTTGAAGCTGTTGGGTTTAATAACCACCTTTCATTCAGGCTAAATGAGGAAACAACTAAATGCCCCTTTGTTTGGTGATAGCTGAAACCCTGGAAAACCACCACCCAAGTACTAAATTGCATGCAAGCCTGACCAGTGACTAAGCCATGAGGCCCAAGGGGTTTTCCAGGGATCTGATAACAAACACAGGGGCAGGGGATTGATTTGATCGGGGGGGGGGAGGGGAAATGTGCACACATACACATGCATGTGCAAGAAAGAGAGAGCGAAGAAGCAGAAACATCACAAAAGCACACACAGAAAGCAGCAAGAAAGCCCAACTGCCAGCATTAGAGGCACTTGCAGCATGACCCTAAGAAAAACTAAAAAAGAGCTTTAGGGCAGAGTGCTGGCTGGAAAGAAACTTGGAATTGTAAGAAAATAAACTGTCTTTTGATATTTGATTCCTGTGTTCAGAGAAATAGAAGTTTGTACATTCTTTGTAAATAAACAGGATTGCACCAAAGAAATACCTACCAGAAACAGCCTACAAGACCCCAAATATTAGCTAACTGCTCAGGTCAAAAGAGGTAACTGTTACATAGTGAAAGATTAAAGGCATTAAAGGCCTCCTACAGAAATAACAGTCAGTACCATGAGATAAATAATAAAACTATTAACATTCAAATCAGTTTACATTTTGTTTGTCTGAATATTTCCTGTGGGGGTTGTTTTGTTTGTTGCTTTGCTAACAGTCACGAGCATGCAGTACTTTTAATACAAATCTGATTTCTGTGCCACTAGAAGTTCACAAGTAGTATGGAATTATAAAACTGAGTCAAAAGTGGATTATCAGTGTGAGTAGACTTTTGAGAATGGAAAACAAAAAGGCAGTGAATCCCTACCTGTATTGATGTTGGCTCAGGAGATGTGGAGGAAGGTGAGAAATAGGACAACATCCTGATGGAGAGTTTGCCAGGCTCCCACATGACTCAGAATACAGTAATATATTCAGAAATAAAAGTTTATCCTATGTAGAAAGAGGCGGCAAATGTACATCGAAAAGGAAAGGATCCTCAAATCCCACTAAGCAGGTCAATTTAAGGGCTACTTTAACAACTAAAAACCTGAGTTTTCAATAATGAAAGTCTGCTTCTCTGACTACATTTAATATAATAAAAATGACTCAGTTAGCCTCAAGAGTTTCATTTTAGATACTATGTAGAAATAGTACTTGTCAAAATATTTGGGCCTTCACTCCAGAGTTCGTATCTGGGATGATTATTATAACCTAAATGGCAATTGTATTTAATTTATACATGGGCACAGGAATTCTAAGCTGGAGAATAGTAAAATTACTCTTGGCCTAATCCTAAACTCAAATACATAAATGTGTATATCCCAAATCTGGAACAGACTGAGGCACACACAGAGGAGCCAGTAGCTGTTAAACTCTAGCTCTCTGGAAATTTGGCATCCTCCAAAAAACTGTATTGAATAGCAATCTCTGATTCTTACATTTGTGCATGACGGTTCCCAAAATGAAAAGGGTTTTAAAACTGTCCCTCAGTTTCTTTCTTTCTATGTGGCAGCACTTCCAGGCTCTATCAACACTATCCTCCAGGGTGATGAAGGAAACAACCCCACCAAAAAACTAATGTTACTTACAAGAGCCAGATTGTAGCGAGCTTCTGCACCGGTGCAAAAGGCGCTTCCAACTCTTGTAAACCCTATTCAGCAGCCAGCCACAGTTATAATCCTTGTGTTCAGACAGTGTAATGACTGCTCCCCAGTGGTGCCCAAAAAGACGCAGGGAGCAGCTGGGGCCATGATGCTATGGCCACTTCCACACCAGCCAGTGGAGTTTTTCAACCATGAAGCGGAAGACACAATGCACTTGCGTATGGGTAGTAGCATAGGGACATATGCCTGTATGCCTAGGAACTTGTGAAGGCAAAATGCCTCCCAGAGTTCTCACAGGGGTGGAGTGGCTCCATGCTGATCCCAATATGGAGCAGTACCTGAAGGCATGATGGAATCCTACATCACTTAAAAAAACTTTAAGAGAACAATAGATAAGTCATTGGGAACAATAAGTTTGCACTGAGATAAACTACCACAGCTCCCTAAACAGAAACTTCACTCTAAGGCTATGTCTACACTGCAGAGTGAAGTCGACTTATTTAATGGCTTTTCATGCGTCTCTGGACCCTGTTCAGTTGTTGAGCCCGGACGGTCGGAGGGGTTGAGTCCCCTCCCGAAGAACCTGAGGGTGAGGTGGGGTGAATAATTGGTGCCGGAGAGATGGCGAGAGCCGTGCTGAAAGTATCTCTCCGTAGAGTCCGAGTTCTCTTCCACCCTCCCGTTAGGGCTCGGCATTAAGCTGGCAGGGACCCCTCATTTGAGGAAAGCCTCTGATTGGCAAGTCCAACCGCAACCTCCTCGTGGTGAGAGTCGGTAACTGGCGGAGTCCAGGCTGATCGCGGAGGACGAACCCCCCCTGCTGTGTGGGGGGGGGGTGGGGAGGGCAGCCCCAACACCTAACTGCCCCCCTGGTAAGGGTTAGCCTCCCCCAGGCACGGGTTAGTCCCCCCTGGTAACGGGTTAGTTTCCCCCTGGAAAGGGTAGCCTCCCCCTGGTAAGAGTAAGCCTCCCCCTGTGAAGGGTAGTATCTTTTAAATCTATGGAGAAAACAGAAATTTTATTTCATACCGGATTGGCGCTGGACCGGGTTAAAAACGCCCCCGCTACTAGTTTCGACGCCCCGGCTAGTAGTGTTAAATTGATTAGGGGTATTATTCATAGAGCCGGACCGATGCTATCTCCTTATGCTATAGATAGAGTAAAAGATGGAATAGCTGGTTTTATGGATGATTTTAATCTCCGAGTTGGAGAGAAGAGTGTTGTTCGGGAGGAACAAGAGGATTTTAGTGAGAGCCAAGTTTTAGATTTTAATCTTTTACCGATGGCTTTTACGAATGTTTTATATAGTGACCTTAAGATAATCGATTCTAAATCTAGCTTTTATGACAAATATTTAGATTCTTTTGATGATCCATATTTGATAGAATTTAATAATCTTAATAATAATAATACCAATTTTAATAATTTATGTAATTTAATTTAATTTTAAAATTAATTGAATAATAAATATTACTTATAGGTTAGATCTTGATTTTAGATTATCTTAGCTATTGAATACTAGATTGGATGGCGGACTGGCCGCATAGTAACCAGGAAAGGGCAGGTATTTACGCCTGTACAAAAAAAAATCGACTTTCACCTGCCGATTTTTAGAAGTCGCTGGAGCGTGTCCATACCACGCTCCTTGCACCGGGCTCGTGCGTCCACACTCGCCACGCTTGTGTCGACATTCAAAGCAGTGCACTGTGGGTTGCTATCCCACAGTGCAACTAGCTGCGGGAGCTGTTGGGATGAGTTTCATTGTCCCATGATTCAACGCTCCTTCCCACTCCCTTCTTGCCCCAAACAAACAGGAAACCGGTTTTCGTGCCGTTTGTTTATGCTGCGTGCTTACCATTGCTGCGGAGACATGGAGCCAGCTCAACTCTGCACTGTTATTGTGAGCATCACAAATACATTGCGACTTATCCTTGAGTATTTTCAAAGGAGAGCGAGAACCCGAAGCACAGCCAACAGCGATGTCACCGAGGCTGCCCTGCTACAAGACATCGAGTGGAACAATTCCCGATTGCCGCAGACTGTAACGCATCATCTGCAGTCCGTGGAGTGCCAGTTCTGGTCCCACGAAACAGTCTGGTCCCAGACTGGTGGGACCACATTGTTATGCAGCTGTAGGATGATGACCAGTGGCTGCAGAACTTTCGTATGTGAAAGGCAACTTTCCTCAAACTTTGCACGGAGCTGTACCCCTCCCTGAAGCACGTAAATACTCACTTGAGACAAGCTCTGACGGTGGAGAAGCAAGTGGCCATCGCTCTGTGGAAGCTGGCAACCCCCGACTGTTACCGCTGAGTTGGGAATCACTTCGGAGTCGGTAAATCTACAGTGGGAGTTGCTGTGATTCAAGTGTGCAGGGCTATCAATAGACTTCTGCTAAGAAGGGTAGTGACTTTGGGAAATGTGCAGGACATAGTGGAGGGGTTTGCCGCGATGTGGTTCCCAAATTGCAGGGGGGGCCATTAATGGCATGCACATCCCTATCTTAGCACCTGCCCCGCTAGCAACAGAGTACATAAACTGCAAGAGATAGTTTTCCATGGTGCTGCAGGCCCTTGTGGATCACAGGGGTTGTTTCACCAACATGTGTGTGGGGTGGTCTGGAAAGGTGCATGACGCACATATATTTAGGAACTCAGGGCTGTTCTCAAACATTCAGGTGGGCACTTTCTTCCTGGAGCAAAAAATTCACATGGGGGTGTGGAAATGCCAATAGCGATCCTGAGGGATCCTACTTATCCCTTGCTCCCTTGGCTAATGAAGCCATACATAGGGCATCTTGACAGCGACAAGGAATGTTTTAATAACAGGCTAGGCACTTACAGAATGGTGGTGGAATGTGCATTTGGGCGTTTAAAGGCCAGATGCAGAAGTCTTCTTACTTGGCTGGACATGAGTGAAAAGAACATCCCATTAGTTATATCTGCATGCTGTGTTCTTCATAACGTGTGTGAAGCGAAGGGGGAAAGGTTCCCCCAGAGTTGGGCTGTGGAGGCAGAAAGACTGGCTGCCAGTTTTGAGCAGACAGATGGCAGCATTATGCTCAGAGCCAACCGCGGAGCACTTCGCCTTTGGGAAGCATTGAAAACCAGGTTTTGCAATGAAACGCAGTAATGATTTCTGTTTCTGTATGTTTTGTGCCTTTGCTTACCATCCCCCCTACCATAGATATCAATACCCTCCAAAACCCTCCCCAAACAAGCTATTAATTAATAAAGAGACATGTATTGAAATGATGCAAACTTTTATTTAAGAACATTCAAGTCAGTGTGGAGAGAGTGTTCATTCACAGTCTCAAGGGGTAGCGTGGTTGCTTGCAGGACAGCTGTCAGCGTGGCCACCACTGCTTTCTACTTGCTTCCACCGGGGTGCAGTGCTCCATGTACTGCAGCCTGGCCATTCTCCTCCGAGACCGCTTGGTGGTGGCAGAGGGGGAGAAGGAGGGCAGCAAAGCCATAGGCGGAGGAGCATTCTGGAGGGGCTGCAGCGGGACTGTCTGGCCGCCACTTCTACTGAAGCTCCACAAGCCGCCTGAGCATGTCTCCCTGATCACACATGATTCGCAGCATCTCCTGCTTGGTACTGTGCTCATGCTCCTGCATCACTCTTCGATTCTCCCTGTACATGTCCATGTTCTGGGACAAGGTCAGCCTCCATGCTTGGAGTTCTCTTTCAGTGGCCCTTGAGGTGTTCATGTGCTTGCCAAACATGTCGTCCTCGATTTTTTTTTCCCTCTTTCTGATCTGCAATAGTCTTTCCACAGCAGTTCTAGAAGTGGGGGCCAAGGCCGAACGATTAGAAATGCACAACGTTGCCGTTGTTAGCAGACAAAGAAAACTGAAGCAAATGCAACAATGTATAAAATACTCCCCTTAGTGTGCACAAAGCTAAACCAGACCCGCATTCCATTCCGAGTATCTCAGAAGGGTCAGCTCGCTGTGACATTACAGAGATAGTAAGTCAGGGGCACTTTACTTTGGATTAAGTATCTCTAAAAAGCTCATTTCAAATGTCCTGTATGAGAGGGGTGACCAGGCGCCATGGTTTAATTAAGATGACCGTTTTGGGATGAGGTGGCCACAGAGGATGTGAGGACAGCGAGGACAGATTAATAGTCTCGTCAGATACCGTGGCAAAATTATTTAAGTGACTCAGTAGCCCAATAAAAAGGGGACTTGACAGGTATAGGGTAGCTATCGGCTGTATAGCTTGGGTACTTTAAACATGCGCCATCTTCCCTAGGTGACCATGAGCGATATCAGTCTCCTGAGGGTAATGCATGAGGAAAGGGAAGATTTGCTGCATACAGCAGGCTGCATACAGCCTGGCCCTCATGCTGCTATGCTGTCTTCCGCCATGATTCCAGCTCACTTGATTGCAGCGTGGCACGGCAAAGTATCCTATCATGGAGGAAGAAACAAGGTTGCCCTCCCCCGAAACATTGTGCAAAGGAGAACAGATTACCTACATGAAAGTTTCCTTGAGATATCAATGGATGATTCTCGGATCATACCTCTGCACATAAATAATCTGTTCCAGGAGTAACCCTCCATAAAGTCCACTAAACCCCTGAAAGGCCCTTCCCCCCATTTAAAAGGACATAACTGCTAAGAAGGAAAAGAAACTCACCAGATATGCCTTTCCCGGGATCATTATTGCTGTCCTGTGTGTTGCTGGACTGCTCTGGGGTCAGGAATAGGTCCTGACTCTCTGGGAGAACGGACACCCCGTTCTCCTGCACCCTGCTCTTCTCCTCCTCCTTGTCCATGGAGTTCTCATCATTCTCCCTGGACTGGGATGCAGCGGCGATATCGATGCTGCGTGGCAGCACCAGGGTGGGATCGCCACCAAGAATTGCATGCAGCTCCTTGTAGAAGCGGCATGTTTTTGGTAAGGAGCCAGAACAGCTGTTAGCTTCCCTGGCTTTTTTATATGACTGCTGTAGCTCCTTGATCTTCATGCGGCACTGCTGCACGTCCCTGTTGTGCCCCTTCTCCAACATGTCCTGGGATATCTTCCCGTAAATATCCAAATTTCTTTTGCTGGCTCTGAGCTGAGCCATAACGGACTCCTCACCTCACAGACCAATGAGATCTAAGATCTCTGGTCGACTCCATGTTGCAGCGTGTTTGGGCCTTGCAGCAGCTATGACAAGTTCAGCTACAAAGCTCTCTCCTTGCTGACTGCAAAGGAAATGAAAGTTCAAATGTTCCCGGGGCATGAGGGGAGGGGCCATTTCCAGTTTGTGTGGCCGCATAACAGCAGAGCGCAAATGTCCAGAGCGGTCACAATGGAGCATTATGGGATACGTCCCGGAGGCCATTAATGTTGAATTACATTACGCTCTGTCTACACAGATGCAAAATTGACCCATGAAATTCGAATTACGCGCTACGCCACTTGCAGAGGTGGTTTTATTATGTCGACTTTTGCCATGATTTAAGCCAACGGAACTACCGTGCCAGTATAGACGCAGGCTTTAGGAGATCAACGTAAGTGACGTTACGTCGACCTCCATCACCAGTGTAGACCAGGCCTAATTGACTGTCTTAACCCAGTAAAATAGCAAAAATACAGGTAGGCAGATTCTCAACAAATACAGGATCAGCAATCACAAACTGGAAAAAATTGAAAGTGGGAAGTACAAAGCATAGAGTGAAAACTTAAGGTGAAATTCTAGCCCCTTTGAAGTCAGCAGAAGAACTCCTATTGACTTCATTGGAATCTTAGGACGGAAGAATCCCATTCACAGCTACAAACTGGGGACCGAGCTAGGCAGCAGTTCTGCAGAAAAGGACCTTGGGGTTACAGTGGATAAGAAGCTGGATATGAGCCAGCAGTGTGCCCTGATTGTCAAGAAGGCTAATAGCATATTCGGCTGCATTACTAGGAGCATTGCCAGCAGATCGAGGGAAATGATTATTCTCCTCTATTTGGCATTGCTGAGGCCACATTTGGAGTATTGTGTCCAGTTTTGGTCCCTCCACTACAAAAAGGATGTGGACAAGTTGGAGAGAGTCCAGTGATGGGCACAAATGATTAGGGGGTTAGAGCACAAGACTTATGAGGAGAGGCTGAGGGAACTAGGCTTGTTTAGTCTGCAAAAGAGAAGAATGAGGGGAGATTTGATAGCAGCCTTTAATTACCTGAAAGGGGGTTCCAGGGAGAATGGAGCTAGGCTGTTCTCAATGGTAGTAGATGACAGAACAAGGAGCAATGGTATCAAGTTGAAGTGGGGGAGGTCTAGGTTGGATATTAGGAAAATGTTTTTCACTAAGGGTGGTGAAGCACTGGAATGGGTTACCTAGGGAGGTGGTGGAATCTCCATCCTTAGAGGTTTTTAAGCTGCGGCTTGACAAAGCCCTGGCTGGGATGATTTAGTTGAGATTAATCCTGCTTTGAGCAGGGGGTTGGATTAGATGACCTCCTAAGGTTCCTTCCAACTGTAATATTCTATGATTCTATGACTAGAGCAATATGAAATGTGTCAAAGCAAAATCAAGAGACATTTTCAACTCCATTGTCCATGATATTAAGGTGTGATACGTTCTCAAAGTTTAAGAAATGATAAAAAAACATTTCATCAAAAAGCAAGGAAGGAAAACTGTGTACCGCTCTTGAGAACAGGAAAGAGACAGTAGAAATAGTCTCATGCTATGTTGCAGCTCGCCATTGTATTAGAACCTGATCTAACGCCACTCAAGTTAATGGAAAGATTTCAGTGGGATTTGGATCAGGGCATTAAAATGTGACCAAAGATAATAAAACCCCAAATACAGGACAGATGCTTGATGCATAAGTACAGGTAGTTCTGACAGATACCCACAGTAGGGCTGGTTGAAATTTTTTTAAATTAATTTTTTGATTTTTTTTCACATAAATTAATTGAATTTCCCCCATTGTATGCCCCAATTACAGACTAAGCAAGTAATATGCAGACATATTTCTCAATTGTATTTCACAATTTCAAATAATAAAATAATTAATATTTGTTCAGGTTCTGTCTCTTTGATGCTCTGAAAAAGTTAGCTATGCCAATCAAGTATTAATTATGTGATTTGGTTCCTTTCCTTGCAATTCAAACAGGAATATCAAAATAAGTTTCTTGAATGCAACGTATTCCATGTACATGGTGGAATAAACATTGCAGGTAGCCAATGAACATCCACAACACATCATTCTAACTCCACTCATAAGTAACTCAGACTCAAATGCAAATCCAGCATGCAGCAGGTAGACCTGTGACTCTCACTGCAGGACCTTGGGACCATAAATTAATCAATAGATTACATTTATCCAGGGATGTAGTATTTACATCTGTGATACAATCTGGGCAATAATCTTCATTTACTAATCCAAATATAATCAAAACAAGCTAGCATTCTAAATAAATATACCCTTACCATCAAATTCTGTCCTGTCATAATTCCATTGATTTCAATGAGGTGATTCCAGCAAAGAATTTGGATCATTTTATTTAACTATTTCTGAACACCATGTGTGAGATGGAATGGACAGAATCTGGAAATTGCTTATGCAGAATGTGACAGGGACTTGCATTATTCAGTGGCATGTGGCACAATTTGCAGTGAAATGAAAGGCATGTCACATGATGCCTTTTTAATGTGTCATGTCAATAGCAGCTGTGACATGCCTATCACTTGGCTGATTTGATTACTGACATGACACTGAATGCTGACCAGTGCTATCAGTCAATGGATGCAACCCAAACTATATTACTGCCAGCCAGTCAATCAACTGAGACAGGAAATAAAACATAGCAACCCTCTTCAAGGCAGAAATGTCAATATTTCAATAACAGAGATAATTCCATTGAAGCTGAATTCAAGAGACTCTATGATTTCTACCCCTGATAATTTCAATGAGAAATGCCATGACTGATTCTTTGGTAAACAGTTATATATCTTGAGAATTCATAAGCAAAAATTACTGAGAGTGAAGCAATAACGGGATTTTTTTCAAATGCTCCATCTATACACTGCAGAAATGTCTTGTGTACTTGTATTCAGATTGCTTTACAAAAAGGTCATCTCTGCAAGGAACTGGCGGGTGAAATTTTGCTTTCTGCATATTTATGAAAGAGATGTCAATATTTTATTATATTATTATTATTATTATTTTAATGGAGCAAAACCTCTATGAGAAGTTCTTGGAATGCTGTGACATTTCCTCTTTTGCCATTTTAATGAGCATTGAGCATCAATAATGAGCATAGGAGGATTATATGAAGACATCAGTAAAATCAGTATTGCTCTTCTCTATCATGTAAATGTAGATGCTCAAGCTCTGACACCAATGTGTTCCAGCCAGTATCTCAATTTAGTCTGTTTTGCTTCCACAGGTTCTAAAAGGTCTCCAGGGCTTTTATGACAATATCTGCTCTACTGGTTCTTGAGGTAGTTTGCTGACATTTCTTTTCCATGTTCCATAGTAGTGCATGGTGACCCATTCTAGATTTAGGCCCTCATCCACATCACCTGTCTTCACTTTATCCCATCTGTTTTTAAGTCTTCTTTCATTTGCTTATTTCCTGTAATGTAGTCATTTACATTCACGTGGAGATGCTTTGAATTTCTTAGATGGCCAGTATCCTATAACTAGTCAGTGAAATTAGAAATACCATCATCTTTTTTCTGTGTTATTACTTTAAGAAAGATACTTGAATACACTTGAATGGGCTTCAAGCAATTTATCTGAGGGAGGCCCCCTCTAAGGGAAACCTCTTACTTCTAAGACTTCCTGTTGATGTCTGCTGATCTTAATGTAACAATCTTTCAAAAGAATTTTCAAATTACTTATTGCCTTGATCAGTGTTATGTTAAGAGTTGATATTACTTAACTTAATAATAGTAAACCACCAGTACACAGAAATACAGCATATAGCTATTGCATATGGTTTTGCTATCCAGAGCAAATATTTGCTAATATTTAACTGTGCTGCCTTGCCTGTCCAAACACAAAACTGTCCACTTTTAGTTTCAACCTGATATCAACAAATTTCTAGTCTATACGTCGGTACATTATCCAAAGCACAGTCATTTGGATACAACATATATTTTATGGGTAGAAAATGCTTGTATTAAATCAGACTGTATTGCAATAAAAGGACAGCTCTGAATCCCACAATGCTGTCTATGTGTAAGTAGTCCCTTTTGATCTGTGTAGACTTTCTGAAATGTTCTTAGCCTAATTTTACCTACATTTGCTTTGCTTTTGTTTTTTCCTATTCAGTTTCTTTCCCTGACAAGCAGCTTTCCTCTGCCTTGTGCCAATTTGAACATCTGCAGTGCCTGAGCAGCTCCGGTGCAAAGTCTTCTGAGGTGCACAGAAGTTTCTTTTGAGTATTATTCAGGGTATATTGAATGTGTGACCCTTTTAATCCACGTCAAATGTACTCCTTGCCTACTGGTAGTATTAGGTTAGTAACCCATGCTTATTGGTGTTTGGATCCGTTGCACTAGAGGAATTAGTTTATTCAGTAGAAGACAAGTGGATATTCATAACTAATTTGAACAAACTTGAAACACACGGTATTGTTAATTGAATATCATATTCTATTAGAAATGTATGTTCTTTATCTCATGAATTTGGAGATATCCTAAAGGCTAACATCTTCCTGTCTGTCTAATGAAAAATCATACAAAAGGGGCAAAGAAAGAGTCCTCATTTTGCCCAGGGTTTGAAATGCATATAGAATCACTGGTCACTCATCTATGACTGCAAGTAGGAAAACAATATAATTACATTCATTACAACATCTGTTTCATTAAAATGAACAAAAGCAATTGAATGTACCAAGGCTGATTTTAATTTCTACCTCTCAGTCAGACAATGAACTGTGTGGAAATAGATTGGCTGTGCAAGATTTACCACATAGAAGGAAAATCCAGTTAAAATCCTATGGGACTGCAGGTCCTACCTCGCTCTCCACTTCCAAAACTGAACACTTTATTCATTACGTACCACTGCTGAATCTGGAAATTAATCATAATACTAAAACAGTTCAATAGAATAATGTTCAATCATAGGCTAAGGACAAATATAGCGGCTAATTGATGCCTTTATTAAAGTTGCCTTAGGCTTTCCTTGTCAGTGGCACAGTAGGAAGCAATGAGGCCATACAATCAGGTTAGACATCTTTTGTAACATTACATTGAATTTGCCAACGCTTTTTAATGAAATTGTATTGCAGCGTTACTCCTGGCACTCCTTCTTCCACCTCAAAAGAGAGCTTACATCACCTGATCACCCCCAAGTGCGTGGCGTGAGCTGTTTTCATTGCATTTCATCGCATGCGTTTTGTATAAGTATCTACTTTGTTTCTAGAGTATGGGGAAAATTTTGAAAATAGGAGAACCAAGGGCCACATGCAAAAAATTCTTACAAACCTGCACAGCCACATTTATATCTGTCACTGTGCATATAGATAGTCATATGCATCATTCACTTGATTTGCACACACAGTCACAGTAATTATATGTATAAAGGCAGGTGTGCATATGAGTGCACAGACCTTGGATTGCCTCTTATAAGGTGTGATTGATCCAAGTACTGCAGGCCAGCACAGTGCTTGTGCATCAATTATCCCAATTTTGAGAACCTAAAATGGTGCGTAGGCCTCTACACAGGGATGAATTTCATTCTTAAATATTTAGTGCTGAGAGTCAGAATCCAATGGCAGAAAGTTGAAGCTAGACAAATTCAGACTGGAAATAAAACATACATTTTTGACATGAGGGTAATTAACTATTGTAATATTTAACCCAGGATCATGATGGATTCTCCATCACTGAACATTTTTAATTCAAGATGGATGTTTTTCTATAAGATCTGCTCTAAACGTTATTTTGGGGATGTTCTATGCCGTGTTATAGAGGAGGTCAGACTAAATGATCACTGTTATCTCTTCTGGCCTTGGAATCAATTAATCTATTATTCGTAATGAGCTGTCTTGTCTTTTTTACATAATATTCACAGAGTTTCATTGATACATAGGTAAAGGATAGAAGGGACCATTACGATCATTTTGTCTCAATCCTTGTCTAGATGGGGAGGGGGCTGTTAAGGGTGAAAAAAAAGAAGTCTCCAAATCCCAGCTCTCTGTACATCGGTGGCCAATGGCAGGAGTTTGAACCCAGGATTTAAAATGTTCTTAGCCTTCTTTCTATTTACAGTCTCTTTACAGATGCTAATACTTATTCCCTAACTATTTTACTGCTGGTGTTCCCATTGTGCTGCTTTTAAGCAATCTAGATGAATGGGAATGCTTTGTGGGGGAAGTGCTATTTCCCAAATTGCTCACACTACTTTTTGGCAGCAGGCCCCACTGACCTGCTGCATCTGATTTGCTCAATTAGTTTTAAATGCCAGCAGAGGCCAGTGCCTCTGTAAACTGCCACCGGGCTTCCAGCAATCAGAGCAAATGACCCTGAAGTGTACTTAAGCGCCAAATGTGTCCACTAGTGGTTCATCAGAAGACTCTTAATTGGGTGGAAGAACAACCAATGAAATTCAGGTGTGGGGAACACGATGGTAGTTATAAAGACAGAGCAGGACAGGCTAGCAGTCTATAGCCCAGGCCCTCAGGCAAGGTCTGGCAAGTGAAGCAGTCGGTGGCCCCTGGCAGGGTTTGAACACCTCTACAGTCCAAGGCTCAAGTAGGGGGTTGCTGTCACCCCAAGGGACATGGGCCTGCTCAACTCCACCGTGTCCAAGTCCAGGTCCTATCATTGGGGAGTGGTCCACCACTGGGTCCGCGGGGAATCCCTCCGTAATGCACTGACCAGGGCGCAGGTCCCAACACAGCCAAATTGCAGTTGGCCACTTCTGGGCAATTTCCTACCCCCCTCCCTAGTGTGTACCTGGGTCCACGGGGCATCATCAGTTACCCTGGGGTAGGTGGCCAGCGGCAGTCCCGGCAGTTCCCTGGCTGGCACAGACTCCTCAGTGGGCAGCGTGCCTCTGGGTGCATTGGCAAAGGCAGCAGCCTGGGTCCATGGAATGTCCTTGGTTACCCATGGGTAAGTGGCCAGCAGCACTCCCCGAGCAGGCATGGACTCCTTAGCGGGCAGGGCGCATCTGCAAAGACAGCAGCCTAGAGTGAGCCAGATGCATCCATCTCCTTCATTGTCTCAGCCCCTACTGAGCTGGAGGCCCTGTCTTTTATACTTCCAGTCCCTCCCACCCACTTCTGGTGGGAGGGAAAAGGTTGGGCTAGCTCTGCCCACTTGGATAGGGAGGGTGGCCCCTCCCCTTCTGGGTCAGAGGGAGGTCACACTGCCTCCCTACAGGCAGCAACGCCTTCAGTCTTTAGTTTCAAACATTATATTACACTGATGGTCATTTTTCACATTTAAAGATTCATAGATTCCAAGGCTAGAAGGGATCATTCTGATCATCTAGTCTGACCTCCTGTTTAACACAGGACATAGAACGTCCCCAAAATAATTCTTTTTGAACCAGAGCATATCTTCAAAAAACGAAATAAAACCAATCTTGATTTCAAAATTGCCAGTGATGGAGAATCCACCATGGTAAATTGTTTTAATGGTTAATTATCCTCACTGTTAAAAATGTATGTCTCATTTCCAGGCTGAATTTGTCTGGCTTCAACTTCCATCCATTGGATCGTGTTATACCTTTTCTAAAGAGCCCATTGTTAAATATTTGTTCCCCTGTAGGTACTTATAGACTGATCAAGTCACCCTTTAACCTTCTCTTTGTTAAACTAAACAGATTGAGCTCCTTGAGTCTATCATTGTAAAGCATGTTTTCTAACCCTTTAATCATTCTCGTGGCTCTTCTCTGAACCCTCTCCAATTTATCAACATCCTTCTTAAATTGTGACACCAGAACTGGATGACAGTATTCCAGCAGTGGTCACACTAGTGCCAAATACAGAAGTAAAATAACCTCTCCATTCCTACTCAAGATTCCTATTTATACATCCAAGGATTGCATTTAGCCCATTTGGGCAGAGTATTGTATTGGGAGCTATGATAGGGTGTCTACCACACACAGGTGCAGAAATTGTTAATTGTAATTAACCCCAGCAGGGAGCAGTGGAGATGAGTCCTTCAAGTGGCCCAGAGAGGTTGCGTGAGTTGCAGCCAATCAGGGAGGAGTTGCAGGGTGCAACCAGTCTGGGCCCAGCAGGCTCTGATAAGAGGGGCTGCAGGGCAGAGCAGGGTCAGTAGTTGCCTGGAGCTCATGGAGTGAAGCCTGGGCTCCCAGCAGATGAAAGGAGTATTAGCACCATGGACAGTGAGTGCTCGAAGGCTCTGAGGTAAGGGCAAAGTAGGTGCAGGGGTCACGTAGAAGAGGCCCAGGGAAAAGTGGTGAGCAAGTTCCAAGGACAGCAGCATGAGGCTGCCATTGACAGGGTCCCTGAGTTCCCCCTCACTCACCACTGGTGAAGTGGCATGATTATTGGACTGCGATACTAACCCCCCAGAAGGGAGAAACATGGATGACATGGTCGGAGGACTGAGCAGTTTCTGAGGCTGTGAGAGGGGCTTCAAGTGGATGCAGAGACAGAGTGACAGTGTGCAAACCACAGATGGGGATTGCGCGCATTGGCCTCGAGCTAATCCTAAAGTGAGCAGGAGGAGGAGCAAACTCAGCGGTGAGTGATGCGCTCCATGACAGTAACTTATATCCACCACAATCCCCAAAGCTTTTTCAGAGTCACTGCTTCCCATGATAGAATTCCCCATCAGAGCTACAGTGTTCAGCTAAGATCCTTGCTTTCAGTGAATATATAAAAGCTCCATAAAATTCTTAACCATAAAAACACTCAATGTATAGGAATTATTCATACAATGTGGTATACTGCAAACCAATATAAAGAGATCACTTGTAGAACACCACATCTACTGTAGCAAACATTTTTAAAATATTTATTGGAATATTTGGAAAAATAGTTAATACATGACATACAATGTGTCTATTCCATTATTACTGCTTAGAAATGATCTTCATGTACATTTGAGGGTATAGGATTAGTTACTGGGAAAACCTTTTGCTTTACATCCGCATTGGCATATATCCCACTCTCATCTTGCCACGTGTTGATACCGTATCTTCTGTAATCTGCTGTGTCAGTAAACTGAGAATGACATTTTCTATGAACTATAGAATAACCATCTGGTTGGGCTCCAACCTGTAGAAACAAGAGAGATTATAGTAGTTCATTCTTCAGCAGAGATTTTCAAAAACATGCTGCTTGATGACATCTTGATCATTTTATGATCAAACTTTAATCTGCAAGAAATTAAACCACTTCATAGAATATAATTTTATCTCCTAATGAAATATCTAGTCACAATATCTGATGTACTGAATTGGGAATCACATGATATGTATGGTTAAGTGGCCAACATTGGTGAACTTTTGGAAGAGTGATTTATTTCCTGGCTTCTGAAGATTATTTTTGTAATTAAACTAAACAAAAATAAAAGCATTTGTTCTCCTTGTGCAATTTTCTTCTAAGAAAAGGAAGGTTACTTACCTTATAGTATCTGGAGTTCTTCGAGATGTGTATTCCTTATGGACATTCATTGTGGGTTTCCATGCGCTCCATGCACCTGAGGCTGGCAGTTTCTTCACTAGCAGAAACTGTTGGTTTACCTGTGCCCTGTGCCTCCTTGTGCTCCGAACCAAGGGCACAAGTGTTGATGCAAACCAACTCTTTCTTTCATTCCTACATTACTGCAAATCAAGTGAATATCTGATCAGAGGAAAAAGAGGAGAGGTCATGGAATACCCACAGGGACCACACATCTTGAAGAACTCCAGTTACTATAAGGTAAGTAACCTCCCTTTCTTCTTCAAATTCTGGTCCTTGTAGACATTCACTGTGGATGACTCACAAACAGTACGTATTGAGGAGGAGGGTATGAGGACCCATGGTACACCATTGATTGCAGGACTGCTGTGCCAAAGGATGCTGAAGAAGCCTGGACAAATGCATAGTGTCTGGTAAAGGTGTGCAATGAACTCCATGTCACGGCTCTACACATTTCTACAAGAAGTATGTCTTGGGGAGAAGTAGCTCTAGTTGAGGTAGTGTGTGCTCTGGTTGAGCAGACCCTCACACCTTGAGGATGAGTCACCATCAGATCATAACACAGTAGAATACAGTCTGCAATCTATTTTGAGAACCTTTCTAACGAAATTGCACCCTCCTCCCCCTGGCCTTCATCCACTTGGCAAAGGAGAAGAAGAATCTCAGGGATTTTCAAAAGGGCTTCGTACTTTACTGGTAAAAAGCCAAAGTTCTACAAATATCCAGGGAATTAAGTCTCCTAGCCTCTCTAGTGGCAAGGGTCAAATACCTGTAGATGTATAGTCCGATTCAGGTGGAATTTGGAGAGAACCTTTGCAATGAATTTGGAATGTAACCTTAGGGACACTGTCATTATGGAACACCATACAGTGAGGGTCTACCACACGAGTCACAAGCTCCCCAGCTCTCCTAGCTGAAGTGATTGCTGTTAGTAAAGGTCTATTCATGAACAGATGGAAAAGGATGCAGAAGGCCAAAGGCTCGAATGGTGGATTCATAAGTGCCGACAGTAGGAGGTTAAGGTCCCAATTAGGAATTGGCATGGATACTGAAGGGAAGGTTCTGATAAGACCTCTCAGAACTGTCATGGTAATAGGGTAGGTATACACCAAGCAATTATCTATCAGAGAATGGAAAGCATTGATTGTGTGTGTACCTGGCAGCAGTGAGTTAATGGATACAACCAAAGACTTCAGAGAAAGGAGATATTCTAAGATGGTAGGAATGCCAAAATCCAATGCTGGGACCAGATGGAGAATCTCTTCCACTTGGCAGCACAGCATTTTTTCCTGGAAGCCTTTCTGCTGAGGCTGAGAATGGACTGGACTTCCTTGCAGCAAGACTCTTCTATGCTTGACACCCATCCAAATATCAGACTGTGAGGTGAAGGGAGATCGGGTCAGGATCGATGTTTTGCCTTCAGAGTCAGAAGGTTCAACAGCTTGTGAGCATCTGGTAGATCTGGTGAACCATAACTGTCTCAGCCATCAAGGAGTCACTAATACCACCATTGATTTGTCTGGATTGATCTTGTTCAGGACTCAAGAGAGAAGGGGAATGGGTGGGAATGCATACATTAGTGGCTATGACCACTGAACCATGAATGAATCCCCTTTGGAACTGTGCCCTTGAGCAACATAGGAGCAATAGGTTGGAGACTTATTTACTGAGATGACAGGGGGCCTCAGTGACGGAAGACATTCTGCACCACAAAGTTGTGAAGTACCCACTTGCAGTCTCTGTGGAAGTGGTCTCTGCTGAGGCTGTCTGCTACGGTGTTCATTACTTAGGAACGCACACTGCTGAAAGGGATCTGGTGTCAGATGCACCAATTCCAGACCTTGTCTCTTGTTTATGTAGAGCACCACTGTCATGTTGTCTGACATAATAGGAACATATGAAAGTCAGAAACCTTCTGCAAGCCTAATGCACTACCTGAAGTTTGAGTAGACTGATGTGTAATGGGGACTCCTGTTGAGTCCAAAAACCTTGCACCACTTGGTTGTCCAGATGTACTCTCCAATCCAGTGGGGGAGAGAAGTGGTCTGTAATTAGCTTCTTTGTAGATGAAGGGGAAACAAATGGATCCCCCCTCCCAGCTTTCTTTTTTCCCCAGCAGGGAGAGAAGACAGAATACTCTGAGGGATCATGATTTGTCTAAGGTGTGTCTATTTGGAGAGTAGACCATGCATAGCCATGCCTGAAGGCAATGAAGATGGAGCCTATTGAAAGGTGTTATGTACCTGTAGGCAGCAATGTGGATGAGACGGACCACACAGAAATGAGCTGTTGTCTATGGACTCAGTTGGAGTTAGGCAATTTTTGAAGTCCCTGATAGCAAAGATCTTGTCTCTAAGTAAACTGTGGGCGAAATCAAGTCCAGAGGTGCTCCAATCAATTCTATAATCTGCATGGGGATTAAAGTGCCCATTTCTAGGTTCACTTGAAGCCCTAAGGATTGCAGGAAACTGAGAATACTGTCAATTGAACTTCCCCATGTGACTGTCCTGTAAGCAGCCAGTCATCAAGATTAGGAAACCATGGACTGCCCTGGTGATGCAACTGTGTTGCTACCCTAAGAGCACCTTTGTGAATACTCTTGAGGCTGTCAAGAGGCCAAAAAGAACCCTGTACTGGTAATATTCTAGGCCAACTGAAAAGTATAAAAAACTTTGGTGAGATGGGTGAATGTCTATGTGAAAATAGACATCTTTCAAACTGAGAGATGCAAACCAGTCTCCTTTGTGGAGGGGGGCAATATTGTGATAATTGGGTCTAACAAATTTACCCTAATTGTGAGCTCAACTGTAAATAGTATGTGAAAGTTCATAAGATGTCACAATAACTTATAACAAACATTGATGGGAAAAGGTACAGAAGGGAGACAGACTGAATTAGTCCAAACACAATTGCCTACTGATATAACTCTGGGACTGTGTTAAGATCATGCTTGGTAAACAGCAAAAGTGAGACCCAGAAATCTGTGATGAAAATTGGTGTGCTGGAAATTAGGCCTCATTCATGGACAAAATAATGAGGGAATGAGCTATTCCACACATCACTCCCTTTTGGCATCCTTAAAGAAAGAGACTTTGGGGCAAAAAATTGATTACTGGAGTGAGTTTCACCATCATGGCTGCCACTTCCACCATCTCCTAGGACCCCAGGCCTTCATTGTCTTGAACTTGAGAGATGTCCTGTCCAGATCAGGCCAGAGAGAGGGACCCAGATGACATTGCCACTTCTACAGATTCCAGCTGGATCCGAAAACACCACTGGGATGAAACAGGATCAGACTTTAAAAGCAGCAGCAACAACTAACTTCTTATCTTTCCCCAAAAGGATAGTTATTACCATATCTAATATCATCTAAGAGAGACTGTCAGCCAAGGGAGATTTTCCTTCTAAAAACACTCTCCAGCTAAAGGGAAAAAGGGATGTTAATATGAAAGCCTTTTGTAATACTTTACATTTCAAAGACTAACTGTTTTTTCTTCTTGTCTTTAATAAAAGGTTAAAAGGATTTTTAATTATGTGTTTGCCATAGTATTGATCAGGCTAAGATCTCTGAACACTGAAACCCAAAGCTTGTTTAACACTATTTAATGGTGGACTGTAACTGGATTATTTTAAAACTTTAGCCCATATATACCACCTAAAATAATATAACAGAGATTATGGAAGCCAGAGACGTCCTCCTGAATCTCACACAGCATATGAAGACATTCAGCTATCTCAGATCTAGAATGAATCTCCTTCTTCTTGGGAATGAGGAAGTTTTTTTAATAGAAACTCTTCCTCTTCTATTGAAGAAGCATGGGTTCTATGGGTCTGTTGGAAGGCCATTAGATCCGACCCGGTAGCTGTGGCCCTTCTTCGGGTCCTCGCTCCAGGGGAGGCCACAGCGGGCAAGCAAGCAGTCTATCGCCCCGGCCCTCAGGCAGGGCGGGCAAGCAAGCAGTTAATGGCTCCGCTCTTAGGCAGGGCAAGCAAGCACACAGTTAACTGCTCCGGCCCTTAGGCAGGGCAGGCAGACAGTGGTCCCACCCTTTGGTGCGGTAGCGAGGATGAGGCTCTCCCCGGGGGGTGGCTAGGAAAGGGGGGGAAGGGGACACAGGCCCACCCGTCTCCACTGCGTCCCAGCCCAGGGCCCTAGTAGTGGTAAAGGTGTTGCCAATGAGTTGGCAGGGCTCCTGCCGCAACACACTGATTGGGTTGCCCCAGACTCAGCCACTGTCTATGGCTGTCCCTGGGCTACTTCCTCCCCGTATCCCTGTGTACCTGACTCCTCAGGGTCGCTGGGGCACTCCATACAGAGTAGGCCCACCAGTCCCTCCTCGTCCACCAGCGGCAATGCGGGGAGCTCCTAGGCGAGGGGCAGCTCCTCTAGGTCACAGGGCTCAGGGGAGAGTGCAGCCTCAGGCAGCTCGTCCAAGTCCTGCCCCAACTCGGGGACCTGGGGGTCCAGTCTCTCTGGCCGGGTTGCCTGGTCCAGCTACGAGAAGGCCCTACCCAGTCCCCAGGCCCGGGTTAGTCCAGGGATGGTTGGCGTCTCGGCTCTGGCCTAGGCCTCAGTCAGTGGGGCAGCACGTCTGCCTCCAGCGGCGGTCTTCTCTAGACTGAGCTCTAGGGCCTGTCTCTTATACTGCCCCTTTCTTGAGAGGCTCCGCCCCACTGCGGCTGATTGGGCAGCTCGTGCGGTCCTATCCCTGCCCGGCCCTTGCATTGCCGGGCAGACGGCCTGACGGCCCTATCACAGCCTGGCTGTTCGGGTGCTGGACAGACTTATCCGTCAGGTCTCCTCCTGTCCAGCCTGGTCGCTGCAGCCCTTCCTCGGGTCCTTGCTCCGGGGGAGGCCACAACGCCTTCCTACACTCCCTCCCACCCCCCATCAAGTCCAGTTCCCGGTCTCCAGGGCCAGCTGGTCTCGCCTCCTCTATCCAGAATAGAGAGTCGGAGTTGGCGTGGTCGCGCCCTGCGCGGTGCTGGATGGTAAATGCAAAGGGTTGTAGTGCGAGGTACCACCTCATTACCCTGGCGTTTGTGTCCTTCATGCTTTGGAGCCAACGGAGGGGAGCATTGTCTGTCACCACGGTAAAGGGGCTTCCCAGGAGGTAACAGCGTAGTGCTTCGAGTGCCCATTTTATGCCTAGGGCTTCTTTCTCAATGGTGGAGTACCGCTCTTCACAGGGGAACAACCTACGACTCAGGTAGAGGATGGGGTGTTCCTCCTCGTCCAATACCTGGGTTAGTACGGCCCCTAGTCCGACGGCCGAGGCGTCAGTCTGGACCACGAAGGGGCGGGTAAACTCCAGGCTATAGAGGACTGGCTCCTGGCATAGGGCCTCCTGCAGGGCCTGGAAAGCTTGATCCTGCTCTGGGGTCCACTGGGTATGGAGCGGCTGGTCCTTGCGCAAGGTATCTGTCAGGGGGGTGGCGAGAGTGGCGAAGTTTGGAACAAATCGCCTGCAGTAGCCCGCCAGACCCAGGAACTGCCGCACTTGTTTCTTGGTGGCTGGTCTGGGGTATTCTTACAGTGCTTGTACTTTTCCCACCAGGGGTAGGAGGGTCCCCTGACCAATCGTATACCCTAGGTAGATGGTCTCCCTGCATCTGAGGTAGCACTTCTGGGGGTTGGCGGTTAGACCGGCATCCTGTAAGGTTCGCAGTACAGCAGCCGCCTGGTTGAGGTGGTCGGTCCAGTCTCAGCTGTAGATGACCACATCATCAAGATAGGTGGCGGTGTACTCTAAGTGGGGCGCCAGGAGGTGGTCCATGAGGCGCTGGAAGGTCGCGGGGGCCCCATTCAGCCCAAAGGGCATCCACAGAAATTGGTAAAGGCTGCTGGGGGTGGCGAAGGCCGACTTCTCCCGGGAGCGGGATTCCAGGGGGATCTGCCAATATCCCTTCGTGAGGTCTAAGGTGGAGAAGTAGCACGCCTCCCCGAGCCGGTCCAGCAGTTCATCAATGCGGGGCACGTGGTAAGCATCAAATTTTGAGATACTATTCACTCGTCGAAAGTCGATGCAAAACCCCCAGGATCTGTCGGGCTTGGGGACAAGCATGACGGGGCTCCACCACTCGCTCGTGGAGGGCTCAATTACCCACAACCATAGCATGGTTCGGACCTCTTCTTCCACAGCTGCCTGGAGGTGGCGGGGCGATGAGTGAGCACCTATCCGCACGACTTCCCCCAGCTGAGTGTCGATAATATGGTAAACCTGGATGGTCTTCCCGGGGGTTGTAGTAAAGGTGGCAGCAAAGGCTTCGACCAGATGCCAGGCCTGCCGTTTCTAGGTGTCCGTCAAGGTATCCCCAAGCTGGGGGGTTCCCCCCTCCTCTTGTTCAGGAATCAACGAGCCCAATTCCGGATCCAGGGGGCGCAGGTCGATTAGTAACCCCTCTCACTCCCTCCAGTTTCAGCAGGTTTACATATAAATTTGCTTCTTCCTCCTTCAGTCAGGCTGGCGGATCTCATAATTTATGGGTCCTATGGGCCGGAGGACCTCGTAGGGCCCCTGCCATTTAGCCAGCAACTTCGATTCCGCTGAGGGTAATAATACCAAGACCTGGTCTCCGGGTTAGAATGAATGGGTCCAGGCTCCCTTGTTGTATGCTGTGGCCTGGCTCTTCTGGGCAGCCTGGAGATTTTCCTGAGCCAGTGTTCCCGCTCGGCGCAGGCATTCCTGCAACTCCAGGACATACTATAGCATTCCCTGGGCTGGAGATGTGGTCTGCTCCCATTGCTCCTTCATTAAGTCCAAGATCCCTTGGGGGTGCCGGCCGTATAGCAACTCGAAAGGGGAGAATTGCGTGGAGGCCTGGGGGACTTCCTGGATTGCCAGGAGTAAAGGTGGGATCAGCTGGTCCCACCACCACAGGTCCTCTAGGGGGAATTTTCGCAGCATGTTTTTGATGGTGCGATTAAAGCACTCCACGAGGCCATCGGTCTGGGGATGGTAGACCAAAGTCCGGAGTTGTTTTACCCCGAGGATGGCGCAGACTTCCTTCAGGAGCTGGGAGGTAAAATTCATCCCCTGATCTGTTAACAACTCCCAGGGAAGGCCCACCTGGGTGAACACCTTGACCAGCTCTGGAAAGTGGGTGGCGTAGTCCACCATAACAAGGAGGTATTGAAAGCCAGCCACACTCCTTTCCAGGGGCCCCACCAAGTCTATGGCCACCCGGTCAAACAGACTGCCCACCACGGGGATGGTACCAGGGGGGCCCAGGGAACTCCGGCCAGGGCCACTCACTGGCAATCGGGGCAGAAGGTGCAATAATCCTGGACCTCCCCGTGTACTCCCAGCCAGTAAAACCGGGTGAGGACTTGGGCAAGAGTCTTATCAGTGCCTAGATGCCTTGCAGCCGGAATATCGTGGGCTAGCTTCATGATGGCCCTACGGTGGGGCCGGGGTACCACGAGCTGGGTGTGGGGCTCCTGCATCTGGGGATCCCGGTCTAGCCTGTAGAGTCGGTCCCGCCGTAGTTCAAACCGTGGCCACTGGGTTACTCGTTGGGGGTCGAGTATTACCCTATCCACGGCAGACAGCCGTTCGTAGGCCCGCCCAACAGTGGGGTCCTCCCGCTGATCATGGCAAAAGTCAGCCAGGGGTCCATCGGGGGGCGGCATGCCCCTGTCGGCAGGTGGTGTCCCGTCCTCTGGCTCCTCGGTTTCGTCGTTCGGCTCCATGGCGGGACCCGACTGGTCCGTACCCCCTTGCGAGTCTGGGGCCCCTTGTGTTCCATCCCCCGGGTCTTCAGCGCCGGGGCCTGGCCCGTCGTCTGTTCGCTGGAGAACTCCAGCAAAGTCGGGCCAGTCCCGGCCGAGGATTACTGGGTAGAGTAGGCGGGGGGCCAGCCCTACTGTCAGGACCCGGGTCTCTGGTTCAATTGTCAGGGGGACCGATAAGGTCGGATAGAACCTGAGGTCCCCGTGGATGCAGCGGGAGCCAACCTGGCCCAGGGTCCTCCCACTCTCGGCGACCAGGCCCCGCAGGATCAGGGTCTGACCGCACCCGGAGTCCACTAAGGCCTTGAGCTGCCATCCGGCTAGGCCTACCGTGACCGTCGTAGCGTAGGTAGGTGGCCCCACTGACCGCAGGTGAAACAGGGGCCTGGGCTCCCAGGTCCTGCGCGTGGTCCGTCCTGCCCGGTGATAGTTTGGGGCCACGTGTCGTGGGGGGGAGCCGTGGTCACGCTCATCGGGGCCCAGCCAGGACCAACCTCGGTGGTCCGGTGGGATCGGACCCTGGGTTCTGGCGGCTGCGTCGCGGACCCCGCCGGCCCGGCTTGTCCAGTAGTGAAGTATGCGGGCCCGATGGGTCTTTCTGCAGCCAGAAAGTCCTCCATCAGGTGGACTGCTTCTGCTAAGCCTTTGGGGTGATGTTGTATCATCCAAGTCCGCCCTCAAGCCAGCAGGATCTGGAGGAACTGTTCCAGGATCACCTGTTCTGCTACTGCCGCCGCGGTGCTCTGGTCGGGCTGCAACCAGCGCCAGCCGGTGTCCCAAAGCTCCAGAACGATGGCCCGGGGACGGGCCCCGGGGGGATACTCCCGGAATAGCTGGCGGAACGTCTCTGGACTAATGTCAAATGCGGCCATGATCGCCGCTTTGACCATCGGGTAGTCTCAGGCCTTGTCATCCCCCAAGGCCCAATAGGCTGCCTGGGAGGCCCCCGTCAAATACAGGGCTAGCAGCGTTGCCCATCAGGGAGGGTCCCACCCAGCGGCAATGGCGACCCATTCGAAGGTCACGAGGAATGCTTCGGGATCGTCGGCAGGTCCTAGCTTTGTCAGGCCTGGCTGGGGCCCGGGCGCAGGCCGCACCTGGCCCAAGGCCTCCTCGGGGGCCGGGTTTCCTATCCCTGAGGGACTACCCAGCTGCTGCACCATTTTCCGCTGGAACTCCAGCTGCTGAGCTCCCAGGTCCCGTAGTAATTGCTGCTGTTGGGCGCCCAGAGTTTGCAAGAGTTGCTGCTGTTGTTGCAGCTGGGCGCCTGTTGCTGCTGCTGGATTTCCGCCCACGACTTGATCAACTTCTCTGCCTCCATCACTGACTGGACCCAGCGGTGTCCAGTGGTCGCTGAAGTGCTCGTGTAAGCGGGTCCCCTATGCATCAGGGGAGGATGCCTGCATTCTCCACCGCATGTTTGAAGGCCATTAGATCTGGCCCGGTAGCTGTGGCCCTTCCTCGGGTCCTCGCTCCGGGGGAGGCCACAGCATCTTCCTAAAGGGGGAACAGTTCGCTCTCTTGTGGGTCTTGGCCCAGCCCTCAGGCAGGGCAGGTGAGCAAGCAGTCTATTGTCCCAGCCATCAGGCAGGGCGGGCAAGCAAACAGTCTATCGCACGGTCCTTAGGCAGGGCGGGCGGGCGAGCAAGCAGTTAATGGCTCCGCCCTTAGGCAGGGCAAGCAAGCGAATAGTTAACTGCTCCGGCCCTTAGACAGGGCAGGCAGGCAGTGGTCCCGCTCTTTGGTGCGGTAGTGAAGATGAGGCTCTCCCCGAGGGTGGCTAGGGAAGTGGGGGAGGGGGACACAGGCCCACCCGTCTCCACTGCGTCCCAGCCCAGGGCCCTAGTAGTGGCAAAGGTGTTGCCACTGAGTCGGTCGGGCTCCTGCCGCAACACACTGACTGGGTTGCCCCAGACTCAGCCACTGTCTACGGCTGTCCCTAGGCTACTTCCTCCCCGTATCCTCGTGTACCTGACTCCTCAGGGTCGCTGGGGCACTCCGTCCGGGGTAGGCCCACCAGTTCCTCCTCATCCACCGGTGGCAATGCGGGGAGCTCCTCGGCGAGGGGCAGCTCCTCTAGGTCACAGGGCTCAGGGGAGAGCGCAGCCTCAGGCAGTTCTTCCAAGTCCTGCCCCAACTCTGGGAGCTCGATGACCAGCAACTCCTCCAGGTTCCATCTGGCCTCAGGGGGTATCGTCCACCTGGGTTGCTCAGGGGGCTCGGCCCAGTCCCGGGGTTCAGGAGATGTTGTCCAGTCCCGCGGTTCGGGTATCTCGACCCAGTCTCTCTGGCTGGTCCAGCTATGAGAAGGCCCTATCCAGTCCCCAGGCCCGGGTTGGTCCGTGGATGGTCGGAGTCTCGGCTCTGGCCTAGGCCTCAGTCAGTGGGGCAGCACATCTGCTTCCAGCAGCGGTTTTCTCTAGACTAAGCTCTGGGGCCTGTCTCTTATGCTGCCCCTTTCTTGAGAGGCTCCACTCCGCCCCACTGCGGCTGACTGGGTAGCCCGTGCGGTCCTATCCCTGCCCGGCCCTTGCGTTGCCGGGCAGACTGGCCTGCCGGCCCTATCACAGCCTGGCTGTTCGGGTGCCAGACAGACTTGTCCGTCGGGTCTCCTCCTGTCCAGCCCGGTCACTGCGGCCCTTCGTCAGGTCCTCGCTCTGGGGGGAGGCCACAGCACCTTCCTACAGGCTCCTAATTGAAGATGGGAGTTTTCTTCCTGTCTGAGAAACCTCTCCTGAGAGGGTTTCCAGAAGAGGGACAGGGAGTGCGAGTTTGGTGTAGGAACGGAAAGGAATTTTATTGCATAACCAATTGAGATGATCTCCAAGACCCATCTGTCTGAAGTAACATGTTGCCCCATTGGGAAGAAATGGAACAATTGGGAAGGGGGAATGGTTGCACCAAGATTGGGTGGTAGCTCTTTGAAGGTCCCATCAAAATGACTTGGCATGGGATAGCTGGTGAAGAAGAAGCAATGGAGTGGGGGCTCAGGGGCATTCTGCCTGCAGCAGTGTAACTGCTGCCGTTTCCTGGGAAGCTCATAAGTCCATTGATGGAAGAAGGACTGGGGAGCAGACATTGTCTGTAAAGAGGTGGCTTAGATTACTCCCTCCAAGGGGATGGGATGTAAATCCCCAGTGACCAGAGAGTCTTTGAAAGGGTGTAATTTGTTCATATTTTTGCTGAACATAAGGTTACACTTAAAGAGAAGGTTTTCTACCGTTGCTTGGGCTTCAGTAGGAAACCCTAAGGACTGAAATCAAGAAACCTTATAACCACTGAAGTCTCCAAGGAGCAGGAAGTGGGATCAAATGCTTTGAACTACTCCTGGAGGAACAACTAAGCTATGAGATTCCACACATTCAGAACAGCCTGAAATTATAGCCTGAGCTCTTTAAGGAAGTTTGATAGCAAATTCAGACATTTTATTAAAATTGAGTCATATTTCAAAATCAGAGCCTAGTAATTTGCCATCCAAAATTGTAGGCTGGCAGAAGAGAAGCTCTTCCTCCCAAAGAGGTCCACTTTTTTAACATCTCTGTTGGACGGGGTAAACCGAAGCTGGTGCAATCTGTTGTGCTTGATAATGGCTTGGACTACTAGCAAATTTGGAACAGGGTGTGGAAAAAATATTCTGCCTGTTTAGGTGAGCCAAAAGTATCTCTTCTCAGTCCTTTTTGGAGTTGGGGCACAATTAACTGCAATGTGTCAAACAGCCTTGGCTAGTTCTAATATGGCCCCATTGATGGGAAGCACCACCTTACCAGGGCCCATAGTCTGGAGGACACCCAAAAGCTTGTCCTGAACTTCTTCCAGATGAATCTAAAAAGCCTCCACGATCAATCCTGAAATTGTTTAAAATCATCAGGCAGCAAAGGGGAGGCTAACCTCACTGCTTTATTAGGAGATAGTGAAGAGAGCTGCAGGTGTATTGGGCAGTTCCAGCTGGTCGGGGTGTTCCTTCTCTTCATGGTATTCCTGGGCTGGGAGAGGGTGTGGGGAAAGGGGGGCATTGAGGCTTTCCCCATATGGAGAGCTGTGTTCTTGCTCTGATCCTTTGGAGTCAGGAGGCCAAAAGTAAGCATTCAAAATGTCCCAATAAAGCCCAAGTGTAGGGTTGTATGGGTATCCAAACCCATAGGGGAGGGTACCGTTGGTCAGGGGCTGCAGGAATGTCTTGGGGTAGTGATAGGGCACCCATGAGGTTCTGGAACTCTTTTCATGGCTAATGCTACATCATGGGACCATTGGAGTGGCTAGTGTATCGACCTCAATCTCGCTGGAGGAATACAAGTCCTTGGAGTCTACAGGCAGAGCCATCAGGACCTCATGTGTTATGCCATGATTAGTATACTGAATTGGTGAGTACTGTTGATGCCCACAGCTCAACACCCCAGCTGGTGTAAGGGACCAGGGAATGGTGTACCAAATTCTCTTGAGATCACTCAATCCGAAAGTAGCAGTGACTCTGAGTTGGTGTAAACCTTAGTTTCTCATGAATAGCATAGCTAGGTGCAACAGGAAAGCAAGGAATGGCTCTATGTATCGGTGGATCAGACCGTGCAGATTCAGTCCAGGAGGTAGTTGCTAGTACCACTAAGTCCCTGGTGTGGAACTGCCAATGCATAGGGCGACCACACTCTCCTTTCCATTGCTGATGATTGAGCCAGACACATCCTTTGTGTAGGTAGTGAGCTGTGGGTATCCCTGGCTCTCAGTATTGGCCCAATTTCACTGGGAGCTGCAGACCCACCCATACTGGAGCATGGAGTCTCACCTCATTTAGAGGAGGCAGATCTGTTAGAGGATTTAAGTGGGGATTTCTCCTGCTTCTTATGAGGGTGTTTCCTTTTACCTTCTTCCCATCCACACCTGATAGAGTCTTTAGCTCTGCACTCTGACGATCCGGGACTGGAGAGTACCATGCCCAAAAAGGTGCTAATGGGCAGATCCTGCTAATGTACAGGGGGGTCAGATGCCTCAGTGTCGAGCTGTGGTCTCAGAGCTCCATCAGATGCCTCCTAACCCAGAATTTTCAAGATTGTCATGACCAAGGTGGGAAGGAACAACAAATCTTGTACTTAGATGGCATTTGAGACTCCCCAAGGCAGCACAAAAAAAGCCTTGGAGATCACTAATGGGGAAGACCTGAGGGCAGGCTACACGGGATTTAACGCTGAAGATTTTGAGGCATAATAGGTGCTCTGAAAAGTGTGGGGAGCCTGGGGCGCACCTCCTACCCCCAACATTACTTCAACTAGCTACCCCATTAAAACTAACTAACTAGAGTAAAATAAAACTATTTACAAAAAAACCTGAATAGAAGGCAGGAACGGTAGGAAAGCTGCAGACTCTGCTGAAGTTCTGTCTCAGACAATGAGAAGTAGAAAGGAACTGAAAAGACAGTTGATCCATATCTCCCCTTATGCCCTCAGTTTGGAGCATAAGACAACACAGGAAAGACCAACGGACACTGCTAATGAAGAATCTTCCAATCTCAGGCGCAAACATACCCACAGTGAATACCTATAGGGACCAGGACTCAAAGAACTCAAAGGATCCTTGTGTTTCAAATGAACAATGTGTTAAAAAGCAGACCATGACTGTTTTTGTAACTATAATTTTTTATTAACATAAATAGCATCCATTCAAAAGAGTATCACTAACCATGTTTTCATTTCTTGGATTTACTGAATAATGTATCAACACAATTGTTAGAGACAAGTCTCAAGAAAAAAAAAAAAACACCAATATTAATTCCTTCTGTGATTTTGCCTTAGTAAAATAATATTAGTTGGGATATTTATTTGCAGTCTAGCTTATCTGGACATCTAGTTTAATAAAACAAGACACCGTATCATTATCCACATCCCAAAGGGAAGCTTACTTCTGTAGGAACAGGCCAGGGTTATATTTGATAGGGTAATGAAACTAAACTAATGAACCAATTTTAGTTTGGAATAGCTATTAATTTTACAGCAAGCCAAGGATGCTGAAAATTGGATGACCAGAACTGCTTAACAAAACAACAAAGGGATAAAAAAAATATTTTCTTTGATCACTGAGTCAGAGTACTGAGCTTTATCTGAAGTAGGAGAGTTAGATGGTATATGCATGTGCAGTTATTGCCTAAGGGCTTGAGAGAAGGTATAAAACAATAAGTATAAAATTATAAGTCATAAAGAGAGATATCCCGTTTGAGCTTCTCTCATGCTGTATAAAATTACAAAACAGTCATGAAATAATGAAGACTTCTTGAAAGCCTTTTTTGTTCTATGGAGAATTCATCTTGTTTCTTTGTTTTGAACAGTATTGAAGAATAGTTTAATTTCTCTGTATACTGTTAAACTAACATACATCATATTTCTTGCTTAATGGATATTTCTATCCTGTATCTTTTAAAAAACGATTTCACTCAGCACCTAGATATGGGTTTTTTAATATATATTTCATAGGCTGTGATCTGTATCAAATGTTTCCTTAAATTTGTTTCTTTGTAAATGTAGAAAACAGCAAATGATAAAAAGCAAATACATTTAATTCTATATATTTTTTCTATAGGTGTTCATATTAAGTTTTTCTGCTCCCTTTAATCAACAAAAGGCTTTCAAGAAGGCATGTAAATCCTTGTCACAGATCCTAGCATGTGCTAGGACTGCTGTGAGGGGTAGCCAAGCCTCTGCTGCTCTGGATCCCTGGTGTGTTTCAAGCTCCTATTGCCTCAGCAGGCTGCAGCACTGGTTCCTCTCTAGGGCTCTCTGGCACATTTCCTGGGCACTGACTCTGTCTGTTACCCTTTATAGGAAATGGGGCTTCTCAGCCCACCGCTCTAATCCCCAGAATCAGTGCTGAGTGACCCCTGAGATATCCTAGTTACTCAAAACGCCCCCTTTTCCCCAGAATTCCAACCAAAAGAGTGAAGGCTCTGGTTTACAGTTTAATAACTCTCTCAGGGACATGCAGTAGAAGTGAAGCAGTCAATACACATATACTTTGTACAGTTAAAACATTTATGTTCTTTTATACTTAATTGTATAGCGCATAGGAGAGTATGGCTCATACAAAACAATAAACAGCTGATGCCACAAATATCCCCCACTTTCTAGTCCACCCTTCCCTTGTGAAACCAGCTGGATCTAGGTATGCACGGTGTTCCCTCCAAATGCAGGCTGTTGCATACTAGCTGGTCTCTCTCTCTCTCATGCTGCTGTGACCTTGCTTACTTCCACCCCATCCTTCTTCCTGCCTCACTCCCCCGATTCTTCTGTTTCTTTATTTAAAACCTGGTCTCTTTTGTTCTATTCTTGGTAACTTTCAATTGCTCCTGTCTTCCCTCCTCCTTCCTGGAGTCACCTAAAACTGTTTTCTAAGGATGCAGCTCACCCACTGTCCCAGATGTTTGCACCTAAGGTAGGATTTTTAAGTCCTAAAATCTTCATATTTATCCATCTGGTGCATACATACTATTGGATAGGACCTGTCAGCAATGATGCACCCACACATATATAGGCACTCAAGACACAGCAGATTTTCATAATACAACTCCACAATATCAATCAAAATTTATAAGTTGTATAGATATAGCCCCACTTTATCACATACTAGTCTACCGTAGTTTAATATACTCATACTATATGGCAAATAAAGTAACACAGTCATGTGTGTAGTGAAAGAAAAACAGCCAGTTAAGTGTGGCCAATATCCGAGGGGTGGTCTTTCAAAACACTCAGTCAAAGGGCAATTGACTTTTGTGTGCAAACACTTTACAAAATTAGTTTTGCCATTTAAAAAAAAAAAGTATATGGCCATGATTCTCATTCTATTAAAGTCACTGGCACACAAAGTAAGGAATCCAGACAATAACACGAACCCCCTTTCCCTTCCCCATTTACAAGTTAGGTACTGCACTTAACTTTCCATTTTTGCAGCACAAAACGGAAATTTTACCTCAATTTTTATTCATCTCAATACGGAATTTCTATCACTTCCAAGTGGAAGGTTTCTACATTTATTATAAATATATGTTGCAAAGTAGTTTCCAATGACAACAAAATGCAACATTAAACTAAATTACTTGTATATTGGCTTGCTCCTACTTCTCCGCAGGTCAATGAGAGTCTTGCCATTCACTTCGGTGGGAACAGGTTCATCTATGTCAATTTTTCTGTTTATTTTTTGTTGCCCTTCTGCCTTCCTCTGAAGTACTAGAGATAGCCACAGCTGGAGATGGAACACTAGATGGGATGGGCTGATGCTTTGAAGTGGTATAGAGAATTCTCTTTTTCTGATGCTTGGTTGGTGAGTCTCACCTTCTCAGGGTCAAATTGATTGCCTTTTTTGGGATAAGGAAGGATTTTCCCCCGGGTCAGATTGGTTCGGGACCTGGGGGGTTTTTCATGTTTCTCTGCAGCCTGGGCTGTGGGTCGCTTTCCAGGATCATCTGGGTCTATCTTACAAACAAATTCCCTTTAATCACTCCAGCATTGGTGCATCTCAGTCCTTCCTGTTTTCTGCTTGTGGTGCACAATAGGTTTAGTTTCCTCAGTGTTATAAACATTTTAATCTAATCCAGGTTATTGGATTCAATGCAGAGATAACTGGGTGAGGTTTGATGGCTTGTGGCATGCTGGAGGTCAAACTAGATGATTTGGTGGTCTCTTCTGGCCTTGAAGTCCATGTCTCCATGATTAAGATTTATACTTATCCTTTCCGATTGAACACATAGAGGGGACCACTTCAAGGAATAAAAGATAGACATTAAAATAAAGAGGGAACATGAGGGAGTGCTGATTGCTCCATCTCACTGACTGGTGAATTCAGGACTTGCCATCCATAGAAATCTAGGGTAGGAGCAGCAAGAGGACCTTTGCACCTGGCGGTGGAGTTTCTGGAGCTTCTAGCCTTTCCGCCAGTATGTGCAACAACAACATTTGCACCTTTTATTTATACAAACACAGGATTTCAGACTCCACGTCTGACAGGCCCGCATCTTTCACAAACAATGCATTTAGGTTATAATAAGTTTGTTTAAAAGTATGGAGGAATCTTTGAAAGGATACAGTAATGACCTCCCTGTTTAAAAAAAAAAAAAAAGCAATTTTCCCAAAACATTTGTTTTGCCCTCCAAAAAAAACTGTGGTTCCTTTACATTTTTATTTTATTTTAATTATTATTTAATTGCAGTTTTATATTTGTTACAATACACATAATAACACAATTCTATCACTCATCAAAAGAACACTGATACTCACGCATGTGGTGGTGAAAAAAGGAGAAGATAAAGAATTTATTTCTGTGTAAGTTTTTATCATGCTGAATTACCATTAAGTTCAACCAAAGATGGAAAGAAAGTTATAAATATCTTATTTCCCACATAACACTGAGCTCGTATGGCAGATAACCAAAAAAGGACAAAAAATAGCTGTGGAGGGAAATCTTAAACAGTTTGCTAGTAAGTTATAGGCAAATGAAGAACTGTGTCCCCGTAGTATAAAAACTAAAAAATAAATTATAGCTGTTATAACTGTCTCACTTCATTACTGACTGCCATAGTTATATTGCTAATGGCTCTATGCAAATATGAACAAATCAACATTTCAAAAGCAGCCTCTTCTTTTCCCAAGGTTAATTAAATGCTCTAGATACCAAGCTGCACGTAAATCATGACTGTAAAATAGCACTTTTCTGCTCCAAATACTTACATATGGCGTATAATCATATGGAGGAACATAGTCTATACGGTATGTTGTATCCAGATACCTGTAATGCACAAAACAAATAAGTAAGGTATATAGTATTGCAAATAACTTTTATTTAAGGCCAGTTTTATAGATAATGGAAACATTAGGATAACAACCATTTTTGGAAGTGCACTTAACTGTTTAAAGACTTGTCAAATCTAGTCACAATAGATCAGCCCAAAAAGACTGTCTTTCACTTCATGAATAAAGTTGACGGGGCAAACATATGCTGCAATTTACTTCCTTCTTTCTACTTGGAAAAAAGGAAATTCCAGATCAGAATCCAAAGACGGATTATTTCTAATGAATTTAACTGGGAGCAATCCTTAAACTGAGCCATATAGTGCTACACTTTCAGACATGCATGTGCAAAAATTCACCCATCTATTTGCGTAAACTCAACATATATGAGCAAGTACTGAAATGTGCACATACATAGTTAGGGTTTTGCATGCACACACTGATGTGTATGCATAGCCCTCCATTTGCACTTTTGAGTACTTATGTCCATAAGCTGGGCACATGCATGTCTGAAAATATGGCCTGATATCTTCCTTGTAAGATACTGTAACTGTAATACAAAGTATTTCTCTATTATAGGTTTAATTAAAAGGACATTCTTCATTTTATAAGAAATATGTAAGTTAGTAAACAATAGAGAGGTTAACCATAGGTGTCATTCACAAGGGCAAAGTAGAGCAATCCCTGCTACAACCTTTCAATTCAAAGTTCAAATCAGCATTTTTTATTACAGTTGGGCTATGTTTAGTTGCTGAAGCCTGTAGGGTTATCAGTGCTGTTAGAATGCCTGAGCATTTTCCACTAACTGTCTGTCAGATGCAGTGCTAATGCAGCCGAGACTTTGTTCTTGTCAGTTTAAAGGAACAACTACTCACCTTAAAGTACAACGTGGAAAAAATTATCAGCAGACAAGTAGCAGAAAATAAATAGGTGCAGGAGCTCTGTGACATTCAGCTACACAGAGTTTAGGCAGGCACCATTTAACTATTTAGGTACTATATCCAGCAAGATGGAACACTCCAGAGCATGCTCAGAGGAGTCTTATACTGAGGAGAGAGGGGCTCTAGAAGCCATTCTTATAAGGTCTCTGGTGGTATACGGAAAGTGGTTAGAGAGTGCTAGATCAGTGCAAAAAAGCTGTCGGATCTTTTCAGTTGGCTGTCAATGCATTTGTCTAAGGGATCCCAGGGAATAATATTGCCTTCTATCAAGAGTGAGGACTTGCCTCACAATCGGTCACCAGAGAGTCACTTGGGAATAGTAGCCCAGATCTTTGCTCTGTCCGTCACCTACTTGTACAGTTAAGAGCAGACAGCCAAGAGAGTGAAATAGAAGTCTGGTACTGTCCAAATGCTGTTGATCAGCTTTTGGATGGCAGAATGCAGGCTCATAGATCTTTTAATTTAAATGAAGCCCCTTAACAGCTTGGAGGAAGAAAGGCAAGTCAGGCATGTCAGCTTTAATAATTGGTGGTGTTAGGACACGAGACCAAGAGATCTCTAGAGGTTGAATGCCTGGAGACAAGTCAGGGACTTCGCCTTCTACATACAGTCCTAAACCAGAGTCAGGTTCAGTTCAGTTTATATATTAATAAGGCAACTAGGCAGATATAAAGAAAAAGAAAAAGGTCCAGTTTAGTATCTCTGGAAGACTGATTCATAATATTTAAATGCATGTTATCAGATTGGACAAAAGGCAATGGGAAAAATGTTAGCCTTAAGTGATGTAGAAGGAAAGATTTTAACTCTGGTGGGCTAGAAAATTCATAATGAGTGACTTATTCAGTTTGCAAATTGTGATTTTCTCTAACAGAGTTGGATTAATTGGCTTAGCGATAATTTTGACTCAACCTTTAGTAAACAGTGGTTTGTATTTCAGATTCCACAGCAAGGCTCTTTGTTAAAATGAGCAAGGCCTGAGCTAAAATCTCCAAAAGGGTAAGTGCTAAATTGCACTTGTACATGCTTAATTTTGATACATAACTATCCCAATTTATACATATTTGCACAAATTGGGTTTATGCAAATGTAAAAGCACATTTTAGCATGAGCATTTTTGAATATTTAGCACTGGATCATTTCTCTTCTTGAGGGAAAGTGGTCTTTTAAAATGATGGCTAAAAGAACTGGCAGGAAAATGTGATGATCATGTGAAGTGGCCAAACAAATGGCATTTAGCTCCAGACCTGCCCACCCTTGGCCTTCAATAATTATGCATTTCAAAGATATAGTCCAAAGACTACTTTTCCATTTTCTCCTACTTATTTGAAGGACACTTTTGGCACTATAAATAAAATAAAGACTGCAATGGGTGCTTTGATCATCCTCACCAAACATTATGTGTTGGTCTTAAAGTATACCCTCTCTGAAGCTCCTACTCCAAAGCAATTATTAACTTTTTGAAATGGATTCAAAGCTATCATCAAAAGCAGATGATCCAGTTAAAATGAACCTCTTAGAAAATGTAGCTTTTAAAAAGAAATCTGTAGGGTAAATATCAAATTTGTGGGCTTGGCTAGCTTACCCACCATTATATTCAACAGGGCTATCATTGCATCAATTTTTTATTTCCTTTTCTTCTATTTAAAATATATATATACCACAGCTGCGCAGCTACATTTTTAGTTTTGCACTTAAAAGAAAACTGGGACCATTTTGCTCAAACCAGCAATATACAAGTTTGTTGAGTGAGAACCATTGCTCACCATGAAGAAACTGTGACATGTACTTGAATAACCCACAGGCAGGGCAACGCCATACAGGAAATTCAACAAGATGTAACTCACAAAATTCCTGATTTATTTTTAATGGGGAGAGACTTATGAATCCACAGAGGGGACATGGCCCTGCAACCATGTGAGTTTACAGAGATCAGCAAGAAAATCCTGTGCATCTCCAGGTCTTATGTGGAGTACCACTCCTTTGCACTATACCCTTTTCCCTCAATGTGAAACTTGGTAACACAGCTCCCTCAGATTATTGCTATGTAGCATGTAGGAGCTTCTGTCATGGATCAAGACTTATTGTGCAGATGTCATTATGTCAGGTACTTTCTGTATATATCTGAGCCATATCAATGTCCCCTAACCTAATATGGCTCTCCCAAAAGAGCTTCTGAAGGGGTTGAAAACATAATGTCACATTGTCTCCCCACACCTTTCTCCGATAGATTTAGGGTCAATGGAATAGATTTTTATCTGCTTTCATCTCCACTGCATTGTACACAAGTGACCACCAAAACTGTCTCTAAAAGAAGATTTTGTTAAGAGTGAAGGCCAACATTTATAAATGTAAATGTCTAAAGTTAGACACCTAAAATCCATATTTAATACCTAAATAAAATACTTGATTTTCAGCAATGCCAAGAATCTGCAGCTCCCACTGAAGTCAATAGGACGAGATGTTCAGTATAACTGAAAAAATCAGGCCATTGATTTAGGAACCTAAATATGGATTTAGGTTTCTAGCTTTGTGCATCCAAATTTTTTAAATTTTGGCCTAGATGTTCTTCAAATGTGACTGGCCAGGAACAGCACAACAAATTAAAGTCACTTCATCATATAAAGATTTACAGAAAAAGGTGTACCCAGAATTCAGTTCAGGTTCTTCTTTTTCAGTGAACTGGCAAATAGGAAGAGGCCTTTAACTTCAACAAGGACTTCATTTCACTCTCTGTTTTAACCTAGTGCAATAAATCAAGTAACGTCTAATAATAGCAGGTACAGAATAAAATATACTTGAGAGCAATACTAATCAGATCAGAAATCAAATTTTCTGAAAAATAAATTCTGAGTTTATGAAGTTAATTCATTACTTTCTAATTTGTTGATAACTTTTGCAAATGTTATGTATCTCACTATCCTAAATAACTTGAATTGATTTTTCCCCCAAATTGTTAGCTTCAACACCTCTGCTGACCTCAACTATCAGGACAGAATACAAATAGAGAAGTGGGCTGTAAAGTAGCCAGAAAAACAAACAATAAAGAGTATATGGGTCAAATCAATACCTGTCAACACTAGTCATCAGTATATTGTTTCCTTCTCAATGCATCAATGCCATCCCTAGTGGCTTGGCCTACACAGTGACGAAGGGTGACAGAAAAGGACCATGGTCCATCTCATGAGAGCACCATCGAAACTGAAGAGCAATTACCTAATGATACTTTCTCAGTCTTTTCAAACAGTAAGGAACATGTTACCTAGGAGCTCTGTGTTCTTGGGGAACCAGGGCGCAAAACCCCAACTCTCTCTCTCTCTAGCTCACCTGAATTACCCGCCCCGCCCATGCTTGAACCAGAAACCAAAGGCATTTCAATATGAAAAGGCAGTGGAAAACCCTCCCATCAAGGGTGATACAACTCCAGATGCCTCATCTACATCAAAGATGTAAAAAGGGGGCATACAGAAGCCTAATCTACATCGAAGATGGAACACACACTGAACTCTGGGATTGGTAAAGATGGAAAATGCACTGAACTCTGGGATTGCTGAAGCAGGGAAGCACTGCATGTTGGGAGATCTATGCTCTTGATGAAAATGAACTAACACCTGTACACATCCAGCTCTGCAGTTATCAGACCACTCTAATTATTGATATGCAAAACACTGAAACCTGGTTGCATTGAGAGTTCTCTCTCAAGGAAGAGCGCCCTTCCAGGAATGATCAGCTCCTTTTGTCCAGACATTATTTATCCATAAACAAACCTGGCATCTACAAATCCCCTATCAAAGCTCAAACCTCTGTTCTGATGCTTGGATCCAAACTCTGCATCAGTTCCACTGTAACCTGTCTTCTCTTCCTGACAGGGGGCTCTGCCAGACTCAAAGCACTCTAGACCCTAAGATGACAAGCCTGTTCCTGGGAACCTCTGAGCTGCATGGAGTGGTGAGATCAATCCCCCCTTCTTCCCCCGACACACCTTTTCTCTCTCCCCCCCCCCTCTCTCTCTCTTAGTCCAGGTATAACTTTCTACTTTTGTAATCAAACCTGGGATGACTTTCTCCAATACCCCAACTGTAATTGTGTAGTATTTGTGGCAGGCAGCCAACTTCCCTCTAGCGGGTCACACGCTTTGGTTGCTTGTAGTGGGTCAGGGCGTCTCTAGTCACCCCGTCTTCCCCGAGGAGGGGGTAGGGACCCGGGCCCACCCGCTCCTCCGGGTCCCAGCCCAGGGGCCCTATGAGAAGCAGCTAGGTGCTGCTGGCACCGTGTTCTCAACTGCACTTCTCTTTCCCTGGGCTAATTTTCCCCCTCCTTCTGGCGGAGGGCTTTTATGGAGCACCTGGCTGGTCCCTCATTGGCTCAGCTGCTCCTAATTGCCCCCTAACGAGACTCAGCTAAACTGCAGGGAACAGAGCTCTGATCATTCTGAGGCTTACGTATCTGCCATAAATCACTTTCTTACAGCTTTCTGCCCTCGCTATATCACATATTGTAAACATTTGATTGTTTCTCTCTCCTTGTATGGTATTACTATTAGTATCATGAGTTTTATATACCTAGCAATAAAATAACTGTTATAATCAAGCTGGTTGCCACTTTCTCTCTCTCTCTCCAAACTGCATGTACTCCTTTGTGTCCTTGATCCCTATCTTGCTCTGTAGCAACGCTTCTCTTATCTAAGCCAAAGATCCCTGGATTACCCAAAAATCCTATGGGGTCTGCTCATCAAGGGGGTTACTGCTAGAACAATTGTGGTGTAAAGGGGCATATGAAGGGGACAGCCAGGAAGTGCTACTTTGCCTAGCCTATGAGGTCCAAGGGCAAATAAGTGTGTGGCTCAAGTGCTGTTTGACCCAGCCTGATTGAGTCCAGGGGCAGATAGAGGGGAGTAGGGAGGAACCCAGCCCTGAAAACCTTAGGTCCTGCAGGATAGCTCCATTGGGAGCAGGCTTTAGCCATATGAACACACAAGTAACACAAGCAGTACATTAGTAGAATCACACCCCCCTCCAGGAAGGTAACCCAAATCACACCCCTAGAATCACACCCCCTTCCAGGAAGGTAACCCTAATAAATGAGCATACCCCAAGGTGAAGGGCAAATCTGGTAACAAACGCACCCATTCAAGTATCATTCTGGGACACTCCTGTGGTCTATATCAACCTGTATCAATCAAATCTCATGGTCAATGGTATAAAACAGATGCCATGAGCAGATCATCAACATAGATGATTGGGGTGCTTCTATTCCATATTCAGATTTCAAGACAGGTTAAAAGAGGAACAGGATATATGAGGACTCCAAGTATTACAGCATTGCTTTGCCACAAGTCTTCTCAATAACCTTCCCCAAAATAGAAAGGTTAAAGGGCAATCAATCATAAATTATCAACATCAACAGATGATTTCTTGACCAAGGACATAACAATTGCTTGTTTAAGAGACCCTGGCACATTGTATTCCCTAGGGATGCACAGATTGAGTCTGTTATTTGTAGAGACAATGTCTCCCCATTAGATGTAACCAGCGTGGTTACAGGGCATATAACCAAATTATAGGTCATAGCCTGAAGTTCTTCAAACACTTCCAAAACTTCAGTAAGCAAAACTGGCTGAAAATCAGTTACAGAGGAGGTCTAATTTGCACTTTGCACCCATCTCACTGACACAGAGCTAATACCATGAAAGCAGTCTATGTGTGCTTAGCTACGTGTACATAAATCAAACATTTGCACACCTATCTTGAGTATGGGCAAGAGTAGATTGGAAATCTAAATGTAAATATTTAGCTCTTTTTTTTTTTAAATAAAATAATTTAAAATTACTTATTATGAACCCTATCTGTAATCCAATTTTTTTGGATGACTGAATATCAACAAGAAAAATGTGATGTGACTGACACTGTATTTGTCCAAATCAGATCAAACTTTAAGAGTAGTTCACTGCACAAAGAAACATAGAAAGACAGACCAATCAGTGAATATTATAGTTAGTCATACACAATGTTAGAGGTCACCTTTGACATTGTCTGGAAAATTTCCAAAATGTTCTTTTTATGACTAAGTGGAATACTTCAAGTATTACTATAAAAATATTATTTTTTCCATAAGGGTTAACTTGATGTTGAAATGTACATTATGATTACAGTCTTTCCCACATAAAATGAAGCACTCCTTTTCAGTCTACTGAGCAAACTCATTCTTATGCATTGCCTTTTTTAAGTTGGCATTTAATCTTAACAGCTACACAGTTGGTGAGAAGCAAGAAAAAAAACCAAAAACCTACATTCTAGAGAGCAGATTCTGAAGCACTGTGGAATTAAAGTGTTTTTACCATAACTGGCATTCTATCTGTATTTATCTATATGGTAACTCAGAGGCATCTTAGAGTTATAAGAAAATTACATGGAGAATTAGAGTCTGATATCATTACAACCCAACTATATCTCTAATTCCTTGATTACAGTTTGATTACTTTAATGTTATAATGTATGAAAACCCCTAAAAATATTTCTCCTTTCCCCTCCCACACAGATTACCTTCTCCTGCATTGTCCTCATGTCCATCCCAACAGATCTTGTAATAAATTGCTTTGGCCTTATGGATATGATGAACTGCTCCACAGCCTTTTCGCTTGGGATCATTTGCATTGTTCCTTTGGGTTTCAAAACCTCTATCCTATGCTTACATTCAAGCCTCTCCTCATTTATAATACTCAGACTTATATTACCAGTCATCCAGTTTCCATAGTGCTTAACCCTGAGGCAGCAGAGGCTGATTTCACATTTTACTTTTGGTTTAACACTCTTAAATCAAGAATAACTTCCAATTATATCTTTTATTGGTAAGCATGATGTCTTTTCCACATCACAAGCTATTCCAGGTAAAATCTTCATTAATATGTAGTTAATCACTATATCACTCATTTCAGCATGAAAGCCTTTAAGGAATATTGTAATTTTTTAAAATCACAAACTGACATTCTAAGTTGAAGTTCTCCTTTACAACAAAACCCCCAAAGTATGCAAATTCATAATAACTTCAACTATCTCCTTATCTCCATCAGATTTTAATCCTTAGTTCTGATTTTATATTTGGAGAAGACATGACACTTATACAGCTTGTACTTGTGAAGTATTGAAAAAGTGAACCACAGAGCATTGGTTTTATAACCAGGTTTCATAAGCACATGACTCCAATACTGTGCCTGATCCTTTATTACCACATAAAGCTCTGCACTTTCTATGTAAGTGTCATAAATGACCTGACCTTAGCCTAAATTAATACTTTACCTCAGTTTTCAATAAGGATGATAATGAAGAACATGGGGGCAAAGTCAGAATGGCTAATGATCATGAGTGTACAGAAATGGAAATTACTACATCCAAGGCAGAAGCTAAACTCTCAAAGTTTAATGCAGTCAAATCGGGGGAGGGGGAAGGGGGAAGGGAGGGGATAATCCCCATCCCCAAATACTGAAAGAACTGGCACATTAAATTGCGTGTCCAATATCAAGGAAATCTATCAAATCAGAAGCAGTATGGTATGACTGGATAATAGCAAACGTAGCACTTATATTTAAGAAAGGGAAAAAATGCAATCCAAGTAACTACAGACCAGTTAGTCTGACCATAATACACAAGGATTTAGAACAAATTTTGAAGGAAACAATAATTAAAGACATGGAGGTAAATGAAAAATAGGATAAGATGCAGCCCACGGTCTGCCTAGGCCTGTATGATTCAGAGTAAGGTATTAATGTTTTTGTGATCATTAATTAGATGAATCTTTGTAATAGATGCATAAAGCTTCAGCAGAGATTCTGGTTATTCTCATGGCACTACAGAAACAGAATTACAATTGTTTGGATGACCTTAACTGTGCATCTGCATACAAGGGGTCATACAGCAAAGTGAGATGATACTTTTCTCCCTGCAGACTACATCTTGTGCTCTAGGCCCAGATTATCGAAGATGATAAGTGCCTCAGTCCCATTTAAATTTTTTAACATTGAAAAATGACATTTTTTCTCCAGCCTCATCTTCAAAAATGATTGAATCATTTCGGCTGAAATTAAAAAAAAAAAATATATCAAACTGAAAACAATACCCAGCATGGAAACATTCAAAGTTTGGCAAAGACACAGATAACAGAAAACAGGGTCTTATAATATAAAGTGTCAGGCAACCTGAATAGTCAGTGCTACAGACCTGAGTATTGAATGCATTGCTCTTTTTCTCATATTAAAATTAGTGTAATTAACCTTATTTAGTAGTAGCATATTGACAGAATACTTTAGTCACTAGCTATGCTGGAAGTGGAAACCTTACATACACTAAGCATAATCTTATGTATGAACTAAATGCAACAATTCAAGAAATAATTCTCAATTAGCTTATGTACAAACAATGTTTTAGGAATCTTTCTAGACCTTGACACACACTACATGCCACAGAGCAAAATATCATTTATCTTGAACAGCACATCACTATTTGTCATTTTTGTGGGGGATTACTAACATTTTAAAGTGATCTGAAGGGTGTCTTGGCAACACAGCTCCAACTCCTGATTTGGGCAGCCCAGTCTTCCTGCAAAAGAAAAAAGGATTTTCAGAAAACTAGCATAATCACAAGTAGTTCAATTTTTCAAACCTATTCTATGCAAACTGATTTGAAGCAAGGTTTGAATGGTCACCATTTTAAAAGAACTATCTCAGAGCTGTGAAAAAAAAAATTTGCCCATGTCATTAAACCAGCATTTTCCCCAGATACACTGAGGGGTGGAGGCGGGAAAACTAGCTTTTTTTTTTTTTTTTTTGGGGGGGGGGGGGGGGGGGGGGGTAATTTTTCATCTGTGGTAAAATTCAATTCCTGTTGCCATAGCTGAAGCTTGTGCAAAGGTTAGCATACTTATTATAGATTGTATGTATGTTTACCATCGCCATCTGTGGGCTAGAATGTATTAGGCCATCTCAAGTATTTATTAGACTGTAAAAGTCCTACTCTGTGAACTGGAAGTGGACACATGACAGTTGGGGCCCACTTCTGGAACCTAACCTCAAAAGAGGGGATCCACAGCATGGAGAAGTTTTAACTAAAACGTTAATAAAACTTTAACTCTAGAATGGATTCTCTGAGGTTTGGTGGAAGGATGCCGTACATTCCTTCGAACTCCATCCCACTTTCCTCTGATCCATGGATTGCCAACCCCACAAAAGACCTCCTACACGTGATCCCAGGACAGGGGTCTGTGATGCTGGCATGGATAAGGGAAGACCTGGATATGTGGATCTGGGGGACAGAGTGAAAATGGTCTTATTTTATCATTCTCTGTAGAGCAATTCCTACATGAATGGTCCAACACAAAATTTAGTGTACACTATAAATATTAATTATACCTGTCAATAACACCATCTTCAAAATTATCTTCATTCAGCATGGACTTATGAATCTCTATTTCCTTATATCCTTTACATGTATATGGTTGAGACAAATGATCCTTGTATGTGGTGATCCATTTCTGGAAAATAGAGGTCATGCATACAAGGACAAATATACTGGGAAGGGGAAAAAAAGACTAGTTTTCAGTATATAGCCTATTTTCAGTCTGAAGTACTGTACAATTGTTTGTTTCTTTTTAATTAATTATTATGATGGATGCTATGCATCTTAGTCCTATTTTGCTTTGCAAATGTAGCACAATGTTTAGCTCTGGCTAGGAGGTCTAAAAATAGTGCTCTATACATAGACAATAGCTAGGTTTGACCTCTTAGCCAAGTCTCTTGCTGTAGGAAAAGTGCTTAATAATGCAACTGCACCAGTTCTACCAATGGTGTAAATTCTTATATACACAAGACATAAGTATAATTTAATTCTGTTCAGAGCAAGGTCAAAGATCTTATGGTAGCGCTGGAAAAGGGCTGGAATTTTTATTATTGAAATGTATCCTTTGTACAAGTATTCAATAATATTCAAGACATACAACTCAACTTATTTTACTTTATGGGACCAATATTTTAATAAGTCTGCAAAGATTATTTTTTCCATTGTGTAAATGGGGGAAGAAGAGAGAGTACAAGCTGGTCACATGTGCACGATTTTATTAAAATGGTCAAAGAAGCCTTATTTAATAAGGCACAAATAGACAGTCACTCTGCCCATTAACTCTATTCATTCTAATTTTTTTCCTTGGAATGGCATGGTTATTGTTTCATATACTTTAAGAAACCCCTCTGTTACATTTTACCCAATGAGATTTCACTCAAAATGGCTCAAATGAATAGGTGACCTTATGACAAACATAAAAAAGTAAAATACACCACCATATTATTCATAAAAGTGCAGAAAAATGTCTAATCTCTGAATCAGATCTCAGTAGTTCAATAAAAATACAGAAAATTTGTACTTTTATTCCCCTACATTATAATTGGTTAAAACACAGGAAAATGTTCAATGATAATGAATTCTTTACATAAGTCTTCAGAAGTATTGAGATTTGCACCAACATCTATTAAATAAAATGACAATATCTTAATTGAAATGTCAAGTTCATTTCTTTAGAATTTACTGTTTAATTCAGTAGTTAAAAGTAATAATGCACGGTATACAATATTACCTGGCCATCACTATATTCAACCCACAAACCAATATCTGTTCAGAACTTAGGACTTTTTAACCTCATGTACCATACTATTTTGAAGTGTGGTATAGCAGTGAAATTGTTAATGGAAGTTTCTGCCTTGATAATGGTCTACCACATCTAAAATCAATACCTTGGCCTAGTCTCAGGGTAATTAATGAGGAAACAAACAGATTTCATTTAAGATTATCTCTAGAACATATACATCAGATGTCATGTATCTACCATGAAAAATACAGCTTAGTTGTGATATGGAAGCAAAAGTAAAATGTTCCAACACTTAATATGTAGTCTTAAAGTACTCATTACGTTCCACCACCTCCTTTCACACAGCCTTCATCAGCCTTCCTCTCAACTGCACCTTTTATATAACACTATCTTTAGAGTCTCATGAATTTAAGCAAAAACGCAATACCTGTTAATTTTCTTTCTTTAAGTTCTTCTACACCAATGTGGACACTTCAGTTTCACTGCTCCCTGAGTAGAAGTCCTCCTTCTCTTAGAGATACTGAAAGGAAAGGTCTGACTGTTTCTCTCTGATTTTTTTTTCCCCTTCTTCTAGGCAACTCTTTCTTTAAAAAGCGAAGCAGGATGCATTTAGAAATTCTGTGCAGACATAGTTGTAGTTCTGTTTTCCTGCTGCAGGGATGAGTAGTGCCTGTTTTTTCTATGGGGGGAGGGAGGTGGGAAGATCCTTGTCAATGTCAAGTACCAGACTCAACTACTTAGGGACTGCTGGGCATAGTGCTTGATGAAAGAGAGGAGCTGGGCTTATATTTCTGCCAAGATATGGATATGGAGAAGGATAGAAGAAGGAAGGGCTAAGCCCAGGCTAACTCTGGAGACTTTTTTGGAAGCTGCCATGGTAGGAGTAGGTCATCAGGAGCTTGATGTAATGAGCATAGAAGATAATGCTTGAGAATTAGGAGAGGGAAGACACATCCACACCCATGCCCTTCCAAGTGCCACTCCTATCTGACACCATTTCAGGGGAGAACTACAGTGGATAAGGGGCACCTCAGTACCATCAAGAGAAGGGAAGGGGAGTATCTGAGCCTATGCTGTCACTTAGGTTATCCAGGAGGGTCTTAACCATTTTCTGGGTGGTGGTGCAAGAAACAGGAGTGGCAGCAGTTGAAATCCTGGCTCCAATGAAGTTTGTGGGTGGGAGTTTTGTCATTTGAAATCAATGGGATGAGGATTTGGCTTGGAATATTTGGAGAGGGGAGCTGGCTGATCTTGCTAGCTGAGGTAATCTTCTGATGACCAAGGTGTCTCCTAGGAACTCCTCTATGCTGGAGATTCTCCACAATTAGGCAGAAGGACTTCCTGGTGCTGGTCTGCATGAGGTCCCTGAATCCAAGCACCTCCTTCTGCCACTAGACTTGGCCTCCAGTTTCTCCACTATCCTCTGTGTAGCTGTATCACTTGAATACACTAGGGAATGCTGAGGACAGCATCAGGCCCTCTAAGCCCAAGATTCTTAATCATCAACTAAAGGCTGGAAGCTGAAGAAACTGTTCCACCTGCTGGAGATAACGGAGGATTCTATACCGGTGAACTCCTTAAATGTGTGATGAGAATGGCATCAAAATCTCAAATATTCTGTCTCCATCCATTGAAAAGGAGTGCAATCTAGCAGCATTTGCGTAGGCAAATGCAGAGATAAATATGTGTTGTTACAAAACTGGTAATTATAGCATAGTTTTGTTTAGTTGGGAAAATACGGTTGGCTGCTTTTTAAACCAAAAGGAAGTGTTCTAACGGAAACCCCCCCCAGAAGGGTGAAATATATTTTAGTTGCCATGGCACACACTTGGCAAAGTTACCCCCACTGAGCACTGTGCTATATCCAGCTAAAATACCAAGCTAATATATGTTAAAATAAATCTCTTAACCCACTGACAAAAAAGTATCTGTGCACCCCCTTGTGTTAGAGAGGATTGCTCTACAACATTAATGTTTCTCTAATCTACAGTTATATCAATTTAAGTTGTTCCCTTATAGGAGGTGAAGAAATTCCAGCAAACCAATTATTACCTCCAGAACTACAGTGGAATTCATAATGTCATATCAAGTCATATACAATGCAAGCAATGCCATTCACCATAGATAATTTCTGGCACAGCTGGCGGAAAGAGCTTTAAAATAGTTTTCTGCTATCTCCACTACATAATCAAAACATTGGATGGCTAGCAGTAAATCAAATTAAATGTAAAAGAAAGATGTCTTCCCAAGGCAAAACACCATATAAAAGTCAGTATTCATAACTTTAAAAAAACCAATTCATTGCATATATATACTGCACACAAGTCTACAATCAGTGTTGTACCAGACTAGTAAATTCATAACAATTTTCTACTCTTGTAGAAAAACTAGAAAAAGAATCTCTGGTCCTGTGGAATGTAACGGTAGGATTTTTTCTTTTTAAAATTACAGCAGTTTTATTGAAATTTGATTAACAGAAAAGGTGTGATGCATGGAAAGGCCTTCTTATAATGAAAAGAATGCACCATTGCTATAGGTACTGTACTTCTGTAACTTTTCACACATCTCCACTGCATGAAAATTTAAATAATTCCATTACAGATGAGGATTTGACTGATCCAATAGGATTGACAGGACCACATTTCAATGAAATCTCAGTCGGCTTCCACATAATTTTTCCAGATACTGCACAGTTTGAATAATGAAGAAACTGGACACAAATAGCTTTGGTCATCACATTTTTACCATATCTACTGGACTTACAAATATATTATTTATTTATAGGCAGGAGTGGTAAGATGTTTAATGATTTGAGATGAAGAACAATAATACCATATTTTACTGACTTGTATTTAGTATTTGGGAATACACAGGTTTAAACAGGATTAAGATGGTAACAGTGCTGTAACCTAAAAGAAAATTCTCAGTAAAAGGTAACTATCATTGCAATATATCAACAGCAAGTTATCCTGGGCCCAATTAACTGTTGCCCTGCACTTAGTGCATTGTGAATGAAAAACAGTATCAAATCATTTTGCACCCATTTTACAGTGGTATAAATGACAACCACAGGTGTAGGGCAACAAAGAATCTGGCTCCCTCTACCAGACACATTTAAACTTATTATATATGCTTATTGCTATTCTGCTGCTTTTTAGACATTATTCTTACACTTAGATTTGTATATAATTTTAAGTGAAAATGACATAAGTAAATTCAAAGCACCAAAGTATATTACTACAGCATAAAGATTCAGAATTTAAGCCGTGTTCCTGCTTTCACTGAAGTCTATAGGAGTTTTCCCATTTACTTCAATGTGAGCAGGAGTAGATTCTTAAACACATAAAAATCAGAAAAGAAAAAGTTATGGTTCCTTCTGTAACTGTAATTTGTTTCCACAGGGTATTTTCAAAAACCTTTGTTATTTAAAAAAAAATTAGAATAACTAGTGAAAATGAGTGATAATATAAATATCTACCATGCCATTTGTAAAAACTCAAGAATTTAAAACCAAAGATATTTGGGACGTGTGAAATTTAGAATAACAGACACATTATCATCAAGTACAAATAAATTAAAATTTCAGAATACCACCACCACAGCCCTGTAGTTGATTGTTATCCAAGATATGCAGTGATGCATATTCACTAAGAACTCCAGCAAGAAGTGTGGAATGTGTAGGTGATCACATGACATCCTAACAATGTATGCAGTTTCAAAACACATCTTTTAATTTTGGAGTTTGGTTTGTTAATGCAATCTAGGGTTCATCAGTGTGTGTGTGCAGATTGAGAGAAGGTAGGTATCAGGCTTGTGAGTTGAGGGCTGAGAGGTGGATCTAAAGTTGGAAGACCTAGTGATTCTAACTCACAAAAATAATTTTAAAAATGCTCTGAAGAAGAGCATACTAACTACACTGGTTGCTAACACTCCTGTCTTAGAAGTGGTGGGGTGGTTGATTAAAGGCTAATGGAGAAGGAAGCTGTAATAAAGTTATCTCTGAGTATAGGATTTAGTTAAGGAAAAAAAATTGTTTATGCTGAAAGACAACATTCATTTTAGTTTCATTTTGTCTGTGCCAAATCCTTAGCTGGTGTAGATGGGCCTAGCTCCATTTCTGATTTCAACTGAACTAAACCCCTTTTACACCAACAGTAGTCCTGGTCCATATATTTTAAAGCAATATTTGTTGTATTATGGTATATACTTCTAAAAACCTAGTTACTTTTTATGCCCACATGCATCCCATAATACTGTTAGATTTGTAAATAAGCATTTTTCATTTTTCTTACTCTGTTTTTCTTATTTTTAATTTAACAATAAGTAATCAGGAAGGGCACAAAAGCAGACGGGCGGGGAAGAAGTCTAACATGACTGACTTTGAAAAGACATTAAAAACATCTTAAAGAGAGCCAGGGAGGTAGTCATTAGACAAGGAAAAGAAATGTTAATTTGGTAGAATGCAATTTAACTATTCTCTTATTATGTTTCTCCAATAGGTCCATGCTAGATGCCAATGCAACACATCTCCATCAGAAGCAAGTCCTAATGATAAATACATAAACTATATTGAATAATTTGAGCTAAAATAAAGAAAAAATTATTTACCTCATCCACAGTTCCCAACCGTGAGTAAGTAGATTGACATAAATTCTTTGAACCCAAAGGAACTTCGTTTATATCATAATCTTTAGGTTCAGCCTCTCTGTTTTGGTGCCTTTAAAAACAAAGTTTACGTTTGTGAGAAGACAAATGGAATCATGATCTCTTGTTTTGAAATCAAAATTAAAATTTCACTGGATGTAGTGAAATTCACCACATTTATGCTTATCATAGGCTTGGCAATACTGTACCACTCTTTCTTTTATGCTACTATTATAATCATTAGTGTAGTTGCTGGCTGCAATAGTATCTTGTTGCACTTAGAGGTGAGGAGTGAGATTTACCACTGAAAATAATACACTTAATAGTAATATTAAATATAATTAAAGGAAATTTTTAAAGAAAAAATCTGTAACATTAAAAAAAACCAGGAAAGCAATTGACATGTTGACTAAAGTTTTACAGCAACAAAAACTATGGCATATCACCTAACCTATCACTTCACCCCTTTTCTACTTTGAAAAACTGTTATAAGAGTCCAAAATGACATGAAAAAAGGATAAACAATTTTAAATCAGGGTATCTTTTGATAAAACAATTAACATTTAAATAGAAAGTTTCTATTTAGTGAAATAAACAATATGCAAATTGCACAAATAATACTGCATTACGTTTTAAACTAGAAGTAAATTGAAACTATCTATTTACAGCAGGCAAGGAATTTAAGTTGTGTGCTGATGAAAAGCATTCACTAGCTAAGTCAAAACCAATGTCAGACAGATAAGTAGCCAACTCCCTCCCACTCATTCCTTTGAAATAATTCATTAGCCAACAATTAAATCCGAGACTGAAATTCCATATCTAGCCTAAATGGATTCTATTTGCTCCCCTAAGACTGGTAAGTGTGATATATTAGAAGACATTTTCAGTCACAAAGGTAGAATGTTATGTGCCAAGCAATGTTGGCAAATATCCATTTTTATTTACATCCTGTAGAGCATCTAAAGGTTCAACCAATACAACACTCTATTTCAGTTCTTCATGGTTACAAATGATGGGAAAGAATTTAATTCTTGTGTCAGGAACTAGCATTCAGAAGTATAAAACGTCTAATAGATACTTTGATTTAATATTAAATATAATAATGTGTATTCCTAGAAATCTTGTCTAATTAGAGCATCATCTTCTCAGATAGGGGAGGAATATAACTGCTGGTCTTCATCTCACTGTCATTTTAGCCACACAGAAAAGAGTTATGCAGTGACACTACACTGAAGAGACACCTTTTGGATACAAATAATCAATATAACTGCTAAGGGATAACTAGAATACAAAGAGGCAATTTTGAACAGCAGCAGCAGCAGCAAAGTCCAAGAATGGATGAAATCCCTAAAAAACAAAACAAAAAACCTCCTTTCCCTTCCCTGCTGAGAGAAATAGCTCAAACAATGAGGATGAAATCCTGACCTTATTGAAGTCATGGTTTTGCCATTGACTTAAACTAGGCCAGGATTTCAGTGTGTGTGTGTGTATGTGACAGTGTGTGAGAGAATTTAGTTTATGTATAAAGGAGATTTAGATCTGGATGTCATCTGCATATTCATGTTATTTCAAAATGTGTTCTCTCAGTAGCTCTCTCACCAGCTTTATATAGATATTGAATTATGTAAGGGAGAGAACTGAGTCTTACGGGACTCAGAGCTTTAATGGTGGAGGAACAGTTATCCCAACTCATCCTCTGTGTCCATCCATGCCTACACGGAGCAGCAATGCTCACTACTGGGATGTGATTTCTAGAGCGTACTAACATGCTGTGCACTAATTTCTCCATAGACACTTCTGGTGCACATTAAATGTTCTCCACTACACTTACACAGACTAAGTTAAAGTGCACTAGGGAACTTTTTAACTAAAGTTAAAGTACACTAGGGAACTTTTAATGTACACCAGCAGGGTCTACATGGACCAATTAGTGTGCAACATGTTAGTACGTCTTAGAAATCACACCCCCATAGTGCATATTCCTGCTCCATGCAGACAAAAGCTGTGTTTTTATAGAGCCTACCATGGCAGGATCCTGAACCTGATTGATTTTTAATGTTATGGCAGTGTTATAGCCCTAATTATATAAATCAGGTCAAGATATTTTGGGGGAGGAAATTAATTTTGCTTATAGCTTTTAAAAGCAAAAGGACTTTAAAGACATTAGGAAAGTATTCCTGTCCCACAAATGTTTGTTTAATTGAAAAAAAAATGTCACTCCCTACATTCTCAGGGGAGTACAGTATATTATATGAATAATGTTTGTCTCCCTTTTAATGGCTGTGGACTCATAAGTTGTTTTCAAGCTTTGATACCGAAAGGATTCTTTTACTAGAGATCTTCAAAGAGACAAGACAGATGGTCCACACATGCCTCTCACAAGCTGTTCAGTGGAAGTCCAAGCTGGAGGTCAAATTGTCATTTTTAACATTGTTTTTTGGCATTAAAAAAAACCAATTTCAATGTTCAAGGGTCTGACTTAAACCAAAAAAAAAAAAAAACCCCATCCAAACAACTTTCCCCTTTGTGGTTAAATGTTGCATGGTGTTTACAGAATTGTGTGATGATCATTCAGGAAAGGGCCCTTGCCTTCATACTTGTCTTTAAAGCATCTATTACACTGACGACTCTGTATAAATACATAAATAATAATAATCAGCATATATATACAAGCCTAAGCACAATGGGCTAAAGAGCGGGGTAGATCAAATTCTGAAGTCCTTCCTTTTGTTACTTTAGGTCAGACCTTTGGTATTATTATTATTTTAATGTTAAGGTCTTGATCCAACTCCCACTGAAGTGAGTGGAAACAATCCCACTCTCTTACTTCAGTGGAAGTTTGATCTGGTCCTTTAGGTTTTTTTAATTCAGAGATTCCTGAGCATTTCTTTGTGTATTTCTCTTTTAAAGTCTAACCACTAAAACAGTGATTTTCAACCACTGGTCAGCAGTGTAACTGTGGCTGGAGTAGGTCAAAGCTGAGAATGCCACACTCATGGCAGACTGCAAGAAACAGGGCAGAAACACCCCTAAAACTGGTGGTTTATTCTACAATTAAATTCACCAAACAAGTAATAATAGAGGCTCTGTAGCACCACACTGGTTAACAAGAAGCCGTAACGCAGTTCCTGTTAGGCATTCCAGCCCTTGGTTCCCATCCAGACAACCTGGTCTTATATGATGAAAGGTTATGGACAACCTAATTCACCATACATAACGTTCTTCCTCTCCCAAAGGATCAGCCACTTCCCTGGGTCAATATATAACTCACATCTTACTCAAACACCACACTTAAGCCAATCCTTTAGTATCTAAAACTAAAGGCTTTAGGATATAAAAGAAAAGCAGAGAGCATTAAATGTTTAAAAGAATCACATACATTACAAGTTATTTTCAGGGTTCATAAATCAGGATCATGTAATGTTAAATCTGCTAGTTTGCAAAAAAAAGTCTCTGGTTTATCCAAGCAGGTTGGGGGTCATTCAGTCCCTTAGGTAACACTCTTCTTCATTAGAAATCACATCCAGAGATGTGGAGCAAGACTGAAGACAAAGCAGTGATGTCACAATCTTCACTTTTATACTTTCAGCCCAGGTGTATGGAAAGTTACTGGCAAAAGATGGAGTCTTAAGTCACTTGTCCTTGTCACATGTTCTTACATGCCATGATGAGTCACTGGGCAGCCATTGCTTTCTCACTTTCTGAAAAGTCTCCAGGAAAAGCTTAGTCTCTTCATTGGCCCATTGGGAGAGCTGAGCGTCCTTAATGGGACATCAACACATGGCTTTCTAATCCTGATGTAAATCTCTCTGGAGGATGTCACCCAGTAATCACAACAAATGTTTGCCAATATTCATAACTTCAGATACAAAGAGGATACATGCATATAAACAGGATTATCATACTTAGCAATCTATAACTTTTCCAAAGATACCTTACATGACATACTTTGTACAAGATTTGTTGCAATTGTAAAACAGTGGTAGCAACAATGATATAAATGCTATCTTCCTCTTCATACAGCCTGACATGCGGACCCCTGAAGGTGCACAGACTATGTCTTAAGGGTCCGTGAAAGCTTGTTGTTACCATAGAACAGTGGTTTTCAACCTGTGGTCTGGGGACCCATGGGGGTCCACAGACTAAATCTAAGCTTTCCAAAAGGTTTCACACCTCCGTTCAAAATTTTTTAGGGGTCCACAAATGAAAAAATGTTGAAAACCATTGATTGAAAAGCATAACAAGAAAACAAAAAAGGCAAACTCCTTCTATAGCATTTTATCTGATCCACAGGTTCTGGTTTATATATAATATGTCCTGAACTGTTATTTCTACAAGAATAATAATATGGCAATAAAACATTAAGAGTGGGGCTTTTAAGGGTTAAATCATGCAGAATGACAAAGTTAAAGCTACACATGCAATCTGGAACTCTTACCTCAATTTTTATGCACCTTACAGCATCCCCAGATGGCCCTGCCAATTTGCAGCAACATATTTGACTAAATTTTTCATTGCACAGATAAATTATCCACCCATGCATTTGCAGCAAAAACCTTCCTTTTATTTACCTTCTTTAAAAAAAACAAGGAGTGCACTGCTAATTAATGAGGGCTATTCCTAGGCTGAATTATATCCTTCCATCCCCCAGCATTTTCAACTGAAGAGCATTTTAAAACAAGAAAATGCTGCAGGAATTTTATATAAACAGGAGTTTCCACCCATCCCCATGGTAAAAAATGTTGGAGGTGGTTTCCCCTCAATATAAATAAATTATCTTTGGACAAAGACCAAGTGTGGAAGTCTCAGATCATATCGTGAATATTTCAGAAATAAAATGCAGCTGAAAAGAGCAGGGATCAAACAGAAAACTTCATGTAATCTTCACTATAATAATCATTGTTGTACTGATATAGTACTTTGTCCAATAACACTGTAACTCTTCAAAAGGAGAAAACAAGGACTTTCAAATTTACATGCCATTGTAGCCAAGTGTCTTGATATTTGGTGTTTCTTTAAAGCCCTAGTCTCTGGAGTCAAGTGATTACACAGGGATCTCACCTTGCATAGAAAAGAGTATTTCCATTCTAATTCTCTTGGTCGCAAATAAATGCATGAAAGCATGATGTGAGTGTACCCTAAGGCTCAGAAACCAAAAGAAAAAGAACCCCAAATTTTTTATTTTTAAAAAATGTCATGATTTTTGAGTCAATCTTATAATTTTCTAGGCTTGACTCATGATTTTTAAACACGTGGTGTTGGCAGTACTGCTAACTAGTTATTGAGCTACCCAAGTTCGCAATACTGTGTCAATTACCATAATATTTAAATACCTCACCCCCTCCTCCCGCATCAACAACATCCCAATGCTCATGAATAAGATTTCTGCAAATTTGTTCCCTAGCCAGTCACTATGTCTCAGCTCAGATAACCATAATTGACCTCCATCTAGCAACAGCAAGAAATTTAGCTCTGTATATTTAAACGTGTTTCCGTTACAAGTTACAAAATTTACTGTAAGAGAAATATATTATTTATTTAGTATTATTTCTCTCCTGCATATGTATTTAATTGTTTTTGGAGTTTTTTTGTAAAAGTCTAAGGAGGGCCAGGAAACGAAAGCTCCTCTCAGGGAACTGAGGAACAGGAAGGAAGATATGATCTCCAGAGCCGGAGGACCTTTGGGAAACATTACTCCAAACAATCTGGATCCCAAATGTTCCACAAGGAAGGTTTCCCTCTGCAATGATCTGCAGGAGCGGCTCCTGATTCTTTGTGGCAAAGGAACCGTGGTGCCATTGGTCATCTCACAACACAACTGCAATACACCACTCTGCAAACCATGGACAGGACCTGGTACAGTGATGCTACCATACTATGAGCAACATTAACTTCTGTGCTGATAATCATTCCTCTCATAGGGCCCAGAGGGGATAATACCATGACATTCAGTGCTTTCTTCTTCTACCCTGGCATACGCACGACTGCCAAGCTCTGACTTGTGGACTGGGAGCAGAGGGATTCCAAATTGACCAAGAATAGCAGGAACATGTTGAAAAGGTGTTTCTCCCCTTCTCCTATGTTCAGCACTACTATATTTGGATTGCCAGAGAGAGGCATCTGACTCACATAGACAGGATATTTCTGAGATAAAATAACAGACTTAACACAATATTCAGAAATGGTGATCATCTATAACTCCCACCTAAGGAACACCATATTGACTGGGTAGCCACACCATTACATCCCTGCCCTAATGCTTTACAAACAGAGCATGGACAAATAAACATAAGAGCTTTTATGGAGACATAGTGGGAAAATGGCAAATATATTGCTAAGACAATAAATAAGAACAGTTGGCATGTATGTAATCTTCACCCCTTCTACAATTTTGACCTTTGAGATTCAAAGCAAAAGTTTGGTTGTGTGTGTTTTGTTTTAATGTTGCCCTTTTCACACACCTGTACACTTTCTAATACCAATCAAACTACTGTGAGAAAAACCTCTGTCACAATTGTTTTTACTAGACTGAAAGCAGGAAACGCTAGCAATACTATGGTAAAGTCTACAGTTGCAAGATTTCCAGTCTTTTTGTGTGTGGGGATTATCACATTTTAACAGGGCAAAATTCTGAAAACATTAATTGAGTTAAACAAGACTCTCATTGAATCAATGGGAGATTTTTCAATCAAGGAAAATTTGGCTCCTTCTTGGCAGCAAGGCCCCATAGGTAACTTTAAAAGCATTTGAACATTACAGTCAGAAAAGGATAGATAGCGTTTTCAGTTTTTACTGATTTTCACTGATAAACTACCAGTTTTTTTATTAAAAGAGTTCAGATTTTACTGATATTCACCCATTTATCAATCAACCCAATATTTTTTCAGGTACTTATTTCTGTAAACACTAAAGCTTTACGCAATTGTTCTATCCTGCAGCTCTGAGACTGAAGCAGTTTCACAGTATAAAACACACACACATGGTGGAGATCGGAAAAATCAAACAATGTTAATATCACGCTATGATTGGCTCAAAAGGAGACTCTGCCCAACTATTTCTTTGCCTCTGTTAAATGGCACTGAATTTAAACAATCAATCCTTCACAGATAAAGATGCCCCTTATTTACACAGTTACCTTCTTTAGTACCAATCTCCTTACAGGATTGGATGGATGGGCCTGGGTTCTTCTGGATCCTCACACAGCCAGTCCTGCCCTTTTTGTGGCTGGCTCCAGACCACCCTCAAATGGCTTCTCTCACCTCCAAGGCTCTCAGGGAGGGCATCTCACGCCCTATTGGTCTGGCTAGCTCTTCTTCCTGGGCTTCCCCTCGTCAATCATTTGACTCTGCCCCTTTCTCTGAGCAGACATGCCTGCAATCCTTCCCCAAACCAACAGGGGCCCCTGTTTGTTCTATATAGTGTCCTTCCTCTTTCCTGCAAGCAGACTCGGAGTCTGCCCTTGGCTCCCCCTTCTTACCAGGGACAGAGTGCCTTTCCCTGAGCTACCAGCACACATAGCCCCAGAAACTTAAGTAAACTCCTTGAGGGTTATAGATAGATACAGTAAACATAGGGCGAAGACATAAATCTATGCCTGAATACCAAAAAAAAAAATCAGCACTTTGAAATTTTCAAGAAAAGTAACGATAGGCGTGAAGAGGATGCATTGCACTGCAAGTTCTGCAGCGCTGAAGTCAGTGCTCATGCTGACAGAAAAAAGGAGCATGTTGAAAGCAAGTGACACAGGAAACAAAGAAGAAAGTGAGCTTTGTGATAAACAGTCAATATCAGAACAATATCCGGGCTTTAATGAAAGAGAGGACAAAGCACAATTGTGTAAATGAATTTGTGCATGTTCTTTGTTTCACTGGACAAATAGCAGAGGGATCCATTGGTAACTTCGTGTGACAATACTGTCCAGCAGAAAAAAAACCCTCCTAATGCAGACAACCTCACTCATAAGTATCTGAAAGAAAATGACGATGCTTTGGTATCTAAACTGGGAACGAACTGATGGAAATGTGGTGTCTAATCTCATTTTTAACGAATCTACTGATGCTTTGGACCACTCGATTCTTAGCCTTTTGTTTTCATTTTTTTATTTCAAAGTGAATAAACCCGCATTGTTTTGTGTCAATAAGACCTTCATCCCCTTTGCTGACAGCTGTTTTGTAAGATGCAGCAATAACTGACATGTTTGAGATGTACCAACTAATTTGGGGAAATGTGGTGACAACTAACACAGATTCTGTTTCCTACATGGCTAAATTTGCACAGGAGATTAAACTCAATCACAAACTGAAGCTGCTACATATTACCTGTCCTGCTCATCAGATTAACATTGCAACTGCAAACATCAGCAATTGCAGCTACAGAAGAAATGAAAGACGTGTTCATCATTGGATTCGGAGCTGTTTTCAAGTATGTCAACAAGTTGAATGCATTATTTTACACACTGTGAGACAAGTGCAGAGCCAGTGTTGTGCCACATCAAAGACGAGCTTGTATTTCACTGCCTGTCATGTAAATAATGCATGGACTGTGCTAATGCATCGCCTAGATCATCCTGAGTTTGTTGGTTCTAAAGCAGAAACTCTAAAGAGACTGGCAAGTAACCAAAACGACCGCCAGATTCTGTGTGCCAATATACTGTTCATTGTTGAAACCTTGAAATCACTGTGTAACACACAGAAAAACACTGGAGTTTTATCCGACTACTGCCAACATGTTTGCGAATACAGATGTTTACCGGATCCTGACAACCAAAATCTCAGCTGAACTGAGCACAAAAGCAATAGGAGAAACATATGGTGAGAAAACCTGTGTTTTTGGAAATCCTTCCCATCTTGGAACACGAGAAAACCAAAAAAGTGTTCAAAACCTTCGATGTACACTCAGCAAGAAATGGTGGATGACCATGGCCCATAATCTGAACCTCGAAGTGTTTGGTGGCGAAGATTATTTTTGGAATGTTCATCCAGGTGTTGCACTTCTTCCCCAAGGTGAATTTTGCAGAAGACTAAAACCATTATGCCAAAGTGTTTCAACCATTTGCCACTAAAGAAGAAATTTCAAATCTGAAAGCATTTACTTACATGAACTTGCCTAACCCAGACAATGAGAAACTGGATGTGCTGGTTTTAGGTTTGAATGTACCACCTAGATCTATAGATGCAGAGTGCATATTTTCTAAGTTGGATCACCTCCAAGACAGCAAGAGGCTCAACATGAGTGAGGACACTTTGAAGAAAATGATACGACCATTTGCAAACCAGGATTTCTGGAAAAACTACAAGGTCTGAGAGAGACAAAATATACCTTTGTACATTAAAAAAAAGTTTCAATTATACTGAAGTAAAATATGTATATTACAAAAGTTTTTTTTGTTTTTCTTCCCCCCCAATTTTTCCATTTTTAACCTGATTTCATCCTGGTTTTAATGTTTGGAAAATAAACACTGAAAAATTCCCAGATTTTTTTTTTTTTTAAACAAATAAAAACTGAAAACGTGGAACACTAATAAGAATAGAAAAACACAAAGAGAAAGTAAGTAGCAAATCAAGAGAGTTCTCAATTATTATTATTATTTGTATTATCATACTGCCTAGTAATCCTAGTCATGAACCAGGACCAATCATAAAGGAAAGGTATTATAAAAGCAAAACAACCTGGTCACTCATAATTATTAAAGATTTATTTTTGAGAGTAAAGATGTTAAACTGGGCTTCTTTGCTAAATTCCAACTCAGGTACTTGTATTCTGCCTGTTTGGAAATTACCTTTGTTGTTTAAATTGGGTAAGTTATTCTTTGTTTCACCCTTCTAAAAACTGTAGTGTAGTGTTGCTGGTCAGAATGATCTCTGGGGATACATCTACACAGCAACTAGACACCTGCGGTTGGGCCCATGCCAGCCGACTCAGTCTCATGGGCTTGGGGTATGAGGCTATTTCATTACTGGGTAGACATCTAGGCTTGGCTGCAGCCCAGGCTCTAGGACCCTGCAAGGTGGGAGGGTCCCAGAGGAAGTCTACAGAGCAAAACAGCCTGAGTCAGCTGGCATGGGCCAGCTGCATGTTTTTCTTTGCTGTGTAGAGGTACCCTGGGTTTCACCTACATAAGGATGACAGCACTCCAGCAGGGACTGTCATCCATCTGCCACTGTCTACTCTAATACCCACTCTCTCCTACATGATTACATTCCTGTCCACTTCCCAATGCTGTGTTCATGACACAACTTTCTTCTTCTGTATGATACAAACACAATCAAGTCTCCAATTTTAATTTTTTTTAAAAAGTCAAGATAAATACTACCTACTCATATAGACTCTTGCTATTAGAACAGATGCCTCCCAGCTGACAATACAGACTAATCAGGACATACTGCTACCCTTTTAATCATACTATGAAGGCTTGTAAGTCTCATGTCCAAATCCAACTATGATTTTAAAAAATTAAAAATTAAAAACCTTTTTACTTCACGACTTATTAAATATATCAAAACTAGAAGATATTCTACATCAGTGTTTCTCAATTGGTGTTCCGCGGAAACCGATGAATTTCAGGGTTCCGCGAAAAATTGAAACTGCACCGCCGAAAACAGCCGACAGCGCGTGCCGCCGAAAACAGCCGATACCGCGCCGCCGAAAAGGGGAAGAAGTCCCAGATTTTTCAGCGGAGGGTATCGCATGGCCCTGCAGAAGTTAAAAAGGGTTCCGCGGCCAAATTTATTTGAGAAACACTGTTCTACTGTATAACTAATAGCCCTGCTTAAATGGTGCACTGGGACGTAAATGGTGCACTGGGTTTACAGATGTTTGGAAAAATCTGTTTTTCTTGATGCTACTGATGGTTGTTTGAAAGAGCAACCCTTATAGTTAATTATCTTGTAGCTGCAGTTGTTTGTGTACCCTTGATACACTAATTCAGAAAGTATGTATTGTATGTACTGCTTGCTGCTGTCTGTAGGTGAAACAAATCTAGCCACTCATCAACTATGATTTTTAGGTATGTGCTGGTCCCTGCTTCACAGTCATATGACTGCAAGTAGTGCCTTTGAAGTAAACAACTCCACAGGGGATAAATTCCTCAAATTGAAGGGTGAAAAAGGCATGATTACAAATAAAAGTATGTTGAACTGTGCTCTTTCTGAGAATGGCATAGTGAAAGTAGATTAGTTACTCCTGTTCGCCCTTTTGCGTAATAAAAGAACATGGAAGCATTCAATGAAATGGAAAAGGTGGCAAATTGAAGACTGATAAAAATCTTTTTTTTTTCCATGCACAGTTAGCTCGTGGAACTCATTGCCACAGCATGTCATTTGAGGAAAAAAGGGATTCAAAAGGGGATTAGACATTTGTATAAATAACAGGAATATCCAGAATTATCATAATTAAAAAAAAAAATTGGGGAGGGATATATACCTGCAGGATTTCAGGCACCTTCCTTCAATGCATATGCTACTAGCTACTGTTTGGTGAAAGAATATTGTGTTACAGGGATCACTGGTCTGAACCAGCATGGTAGGCTTCTAGGTAAATGGTAGCTACTGAGCCTGGGGAACAGTGAGCAGATCTTTCAGGCAACTCTCACAGCTTGCCTGCATGGGAAACTTATACCTGTAAAACTATAGCAGTTAAAATTTGCAACTTACTTTATACAAGTATAACTCCCATGTAGAGATTCATAGTCTGGTATGAAAGAGACTTTTTCCAGTTAAATTGGTCACTTTTTGGAGGTGATTTAAGCTAATCTGAAAAAAGCCATGTTTATTTTGTAATAAGATTGTCCATACGGAGTGTTATACCAATATAACTATAGTGACCTAACTATAATGATATAATTATACTGGTATAATGGAAAAAAATTCTCATGTAGAGCCCAGTTACAACTCTAGTCCCCTTCTCACACTATCGCTACCATGGAGATCCTCAAGAAACTGCAGTTTCATACATCAGCCTAACAATACTACAGATACAACACTATAAAACTGAAACTGAAAATTCTTGTTTATGCTGTGATTGATACAACTTGTTACACAGTGTGTTCCAATTAAACATCTCAGGTTGTGGAACTCCTACCATGTGTGGTACAGAACCCCATTTGGGTTAGGGAAAGTATAATGGGGAAGTAGGGAGCTCTCACACTCATTCACAGTTGCACTAGAACTTTTTTAACTACTCTAATTTTTCATGGGGTTCATCTAGGATTCCTTTAAACTTTTTTGGATAGCCCTAGACTGGACACGAATGTTAAAAATAGTTACACTGACTATAAATAACAAGGAAGGTACTGTCTGAACTTGAACAAAAGCCAAAGATTAGCTGCAATCACACAACTATTGTATGTTTAGATGTAGCTAAATCACTTAAGTACACATATTAAAGTAGACTAATAACTTCTGGCTGTTCATTTTGATTTTGTTCCTCTTGTTTGAAATCCTAGAGGAATTGTATGTTAACTTACATCTCAGTTCTTGCAATCAAATTTATGCCAACCAACCTTGCTGTTTGTATAACCATGAATAAGCCATACACTCAGTCCTAATACATTTTGTAGGTTCTTTACCTCAAAAGCAATGCAATCTAAGATTTATTGTTATATGGGAGACTAGTTGGCTCCTGCCTTCTTGCATTGCTGATATTTCAAACATTAGCCACTTGTGTGTTTGCCTTCCTTGATGCTAAATCTAGATGATTTAGCTCGGACTCTCAGATTCATTTCTTGGCTGATCTGTTGGCTGGCCTCTCCAATTGGCTTTTGCACTGTTTGTGTCTGTATTCCACAAAAAAATCAAAGCTCCAAAATCCTTTGGTTCTAAAGTAACTCTTATTGTCAGGCAGCTCAGTTTTTTGTGCACCTATGTCATATTCCATGTCATACCAGTGTGCTATATGAAGCATAAAATATATGGTATGTATTTATTCGGTTTCTGAGGAATCCACTCTACATAATACCTGACCGAACATACTTCTGATCAGAAAGCACCAACAGCTGAATACATAGTGCACAATTACATCTGGGAGAGCATAGCTCTTCATCCTATGTAATGTAACCTAAAGTCCTTTATGATTGCCACCAAATAAATCAAAATATAAAACACCTGATATTTATGAAATACCATAGTTTTATAGGAAAACAGGGAAGGAAATGTAGAACATGCAAGTAAGGTCAGAGTAATGGAGTATAAAATACTGAAAAAGATACATAATAGAAATAATATTAAACTACTCAGACTGAAATACACGCATTGTTCTGTGAAACTGTATAAAACCAGAACAACATCAAACAATTAAAGATAAAATGTTAGATCATTCTGCTCTGAATCTGAATTTCAGTTATAAAAATAATTGCATAACATCAAGTAGTTAACTAATTTGTTAACTTTAATTTGCTTAGGGTAATATTACAACAATTTATTTAAAATGGAAGACTGAACTAACTATTACAGTTTCCTTATTTTATACTAAATTAATAAATGATTAAATTTGGACCCAGAGTAACAGAGCATAGTTTTAATGTATTTTAGATTATCAAAAAAAAGCATTTGATTAAAGCTCAGTTTAATAATAGAAATGCCAGAGGGTAGAATAAAATGATGGTTTATTTCTAAAAATAAAAGGATTTCATTATTTTCATTCTGAAAAACAAAACCCTTTCGTTTATTTAACTTGAGAACCAGGATGGCCTTCTTATTAGCTCACCACTGACTAAAATGCATAGGGTTGTTATCATACTTAAGCACATCATATCCAAGGCTACTCCCATCTTTTTTGTGAACTAGTTATTTTATTTCAAGTTTTCTTATTTAAGTAATGCAATCTGCCTAAAAATTGACATTATACATAGAAACAATTATTAAGTGGTGAAGGGCTCCTTTCCCTATATTTTTGTAATACTCCTTGCCAGAGCAACAAGAGATTATGGGCTAAAGGTATGCAGATCTTGTAGAGAAAATATAGACAAAGTGCAACTGTGATTGCACGCAGTTACTATGTTTGCATGAAAAATCAGGTAAATGCATGCACAAACCATTTGATATCTCATTACCTATTCCTTTCTTTATACACAAACTGCAAGTGTATTTTTACAAGCAAATTTTTGTATGTGAATCAGAACTCTAACTTTTAAAATGTTGTTTATTTGTCTCTCACTTTGAAATCATTAGACTATGAGCTAAATTCTTGACCCCTACATACCTATGCAGAATTCACAAGGAAATCAATGGGAGTTGCATCAGAGTATCTGAAGGCAGAATCTGGTCCATATTTTCTCTATAATTTCAATGAATGCTAATTATGGTTCCTATCTCCTGGCAAATTTTAAAAATAGGCAAATATTTCTGTTCAAGAATTTCTGGGAAATGCTACAGGCACCTGTAAAACATGAAACCCCTCCTGATACTTTAAAGATATATTGTGTGCTGTTGCTTCTCTACTGTACCTAGCGTCACCACTTTTCGTTCTCCTATGTACTCAGCCACAGTGCAGTCTGACAGCAAAATGATTATGGAGAGAAAGGTAAGTCAGTTGGGTCATAGGGGAGATCACAAAACTGTAAGGGAGGGGGGCTGGGAATTCATATGGGCTAGTTGATAGCCAGAGATCTAGGTAACGGACAACCAGGCAAGAATGGATGATTAGACAAATGGTAAACCAAAAATTCTGTTCTTATGATAACATCTGTTCATTTTATTGTTACCTCACCTTCCCAGTCTATCTCAATCTCCATTTGTCTGTCTTATCCATCTTTTGCATCCTACAATGACAACCAAACTGAAACTCTCTGTGGAAGGAAGTCTTCTCCGTTACTTGTTTGTACAATGATTACCACAATGGTGCTCTGATTTTGTGCTCCATGATAAAATAATAATATGGCGCTGAAGCAGAGATAAAGGGCATGCAACAAAGGAGGATGGATGCTGGTATTCTCTTTAACCAAAAGATTTCCCTCTTCCACCAATTAAATTCAAAACAACAACAAAAAAACAGAACAGGATTTGAGCTCTGGACAAGGCAGAGTTCATCCAGGAGAGAGTGGAGCACTAGACTGATGGTCTACCTTCCATTTCCGAAGATTTAGGTTCGGGTCACAAATGAAAATGTATTTGGCACTCTCAAAAGAGAGAAGAAAAGGAAACACTTCCTCTCCTCCTTGGAACTGAAGCTTGTTCAGATAAAGCAGACCATCTCCCCATCAACAAAAGTCATCAGGAACACATAACTCAACATGACTCCGCGCTGAATACAGTTCAAACCCCTGTATGGAACTGATCCTAGTTGCCTAAGAAATGGTCTATTTTTTCCTCTGCAATCACAACCTCCTAACAGTTATATTCCACTGGAACAATTAAGCTGTCAATTGATGTGGGACATGTATGACCTCAGGAGACAGTCCTTTCACAGGTACTGGCCCCAAGCTATGGAACTCAGTGCCAGATGAAATGGACCTTTAACCTCACTACATTCAGAACTAAACACATTCCTTACCCTTTTGCTGAAATAGTAATCTCATTCCTGTGTATTTTAAAAGAACAAAACCCTAAACCTGCCTCGTGGTGGCAAAGAAGAAAGACAGATATGATTGTTATTTTTATCTTTCTGAGGTAATCAGATGCTATAGTGGTGGGGGCCATATAAGAACTTAGACAGATAGATAAGGATAGGTAGAGGTAGGGAGACAGAGGAGTGTATGCTAGGTTCAGTAAACATTCCAGCAGGAGATGCTTTCAGTTTTGCTTTCATTTCTTTTTAAAAAAATGAGAGATTGCCACCATTCAGCTAGATTGGACACACACTCACGAATTATGACTTATGTTGAGCAGTGGGTTCAGTGTAGGAGAGAGGTTTGCTTGACTGAAGAAGGGTCGACTGAGAAGTAGTTGCCCTTTCCTCCTCTTTCCTTTATATGGCAAACTCTCCCATGCACCCTCCACTGAAAATATCCTTGGGATCCCCTTTTCTCTTCATGAGCCACAACAGCCATTCTGGTTTTTCTCTTTGAAAATCTGGCCTCTATACATGTAGTGGAAAGGGGGATTTTATATTGTTGCCCAATATGGCTTTCTGCTTCTGGTTCATCTGCTTTCAAATATGAAGTGACCAAGGGTACAGCAGTTTTTTGTAGCTGATGATTTTACATACGTGGGTCTAGAAATTTTCCATACCCTTAATTATTACTTAGCCCATAAATCATAATGAAATTGGCAGAACCACACCACCATGAAGGGGGGGAAAATCTTTATAATTCTAAAGCTTTTCTTCATTTTCTTTCATTTAAAATTGCATATTTAGTTATTTTTCTTACATATTGCTTCTGTTTATGATTTCAATGTTTATGATTTCAAGGGTTTTCTTATGAATTGGTTTACTCCAGATATGGAAAAATGACAGTAAATAGCACATTTGCTCCTTACAATACATTTCACATCTCATATACATTCACAAATTTCTCACAAACATTTCCAGTGTTTAACTTTGGCTATGATAAGTAAACTGCCAGACAAATATCAAGGTAGGGACATAATTTACTATCCCAGTGATTTTCAGAAAAGCTTTTAATACTGTACTAAATAATAGTACTGTACTTAAATCCAGTACAGAAAAAAATATATATGGAAAAGGGTCAGGCACAAACACTCCTGAGTTTGCTTGACACAATTATAACGGCAAAAATACAGCAGATTTTAAACACATCTCAGCCTATCTGCACAGTGAAGATAATTAGGCATGAATAAAAAATATTCCACCACCATACACTAAAAGTAATCATAATACAGACATGGAGAGAGAGAGAGAGAGAGGCAGGCAGATCCGGAATATAACAAAACTATCTATCAGCTTAGGGCTCTCTGGTGTCTCGTAGGCAATGCCCAAATTAGGGATAGTAAGGAGCTGCACCACTTGTGGGGGAACATAGGAGAGAATGCAAATTACTACACCTCTTTAAGGACTAGACAAAATACAGCCCATAATTGTTAGGGCTCTCTAGAGATCTATTTAGATATTTCCCACTCATCATGACCACGTATCTAAGTACCTTTCAAAAATACAAGTAATCTGAACACATTCGATGTTTGATTCTTTCCCCATTTGGGGGGTCCCCATATACCTCCTTCTCCTTTCTTCTTCCTCATATCATCACTAGTGCATTAGTTACTCTTCTTGGGGAGCTGGTCATTATTGTGAGAAAGTCAGGATGAAGAGAGGAGTCTTATGCAAATCAGCTCTGAGGAATCCTATGTGCATCTTGCCTTATTTCTCCTGAGTAGGGAGTCACGGGATTTTTTTGATCCTCTCCATGCACCACTGAACCAGATCTATACTGTACTACGCTTAGATTTCTGTAATTTATAGGAGGAGCCACTGGATCCTAAAATATCCCCTGTGCTTACTAAGAGTTTGGCCTTGACAGCACAGGACTTGGGAGATAGCTATTTTAAAGAGTATAAATTCAAATACAGCAATGTTCTAGAATACTAAGTTTTAAAATGCCTCTTGCTCCTAAAAAAAATAATCGGCTTTTTAACAAAAAAAAAAATCAGAAAACAAAACAAAACAAAAAAAATCAAGAAAATTTACCAGCTTGGGCACAAAGGAACAACTGTCTACATACAAAAGTTGTATTGCTTTAACTTTAAGGCATCTCTATACCATTAATACTGCTTCCACACTCGAGGCTGTACTAGTTATAACTATTTTATCAAAAGGAAAAACCCCTAACCAGACACAGTATGAAATCTGTGTGCAGCCCAGGCCAAAATCTACTCAACCCTCCTTCGCCAAAGCTCAGGATATTCTAAAAAGCCAGAAGAGTGACTTTTTGCGAGGCTGTCCTATATAGAGAATAATATAACACACATCTAGGAGGTGTGAAGTACACAAGTGAGGTGTGGGTGTCTTTTTCCCCAGCATTTTGTGGTGTACTTCATATGCTCACAGAGCCCCAGGGATAGCAACAGTGCCGTCCTCTTACCAGCGGTACACTAGGGTGGGCCTCCCATACTGCAGGCAGCGTGAGCGCAGAGTCAAGGCCCCCTTGCGCTCCAGCACGTCTGGTGGCCCTATGTCCATCCTCAGGTGGGTCCCTCTGTAGCTGCAGGACTTGCTGCACTGTACTGAAACCCCAGACCGAGACACTGAGTCTCCCCTCTCTCACATGCACCCCCAAGGGCTAGCCCCCTCCAGCAGCGAGCTCAGTTCCCCGCAGAATGCTAATGACAGTCTTAACACCCTAGGGTAACACTGCGCTCCTCGCAGCACAAAAATAGTCCCTAAAAGACGCTAGCTAGGCCTGAAGGCACCAACCCCTGCCCTATTCCATCTCGGTACGATAAGGACATTCCTACGCAGGCGTGCCTAATCTCCTTGGTAACGAAAGACGCTGCGAGGGAGGAGGTGGAGAGTCGAGCGCTTTCCGCTCTTCGGCCGGAACTATAAAGCTATGTCCCCGACGCTCTGAGCGGCTGTCCCACGGAGAACTACATTTTCCAGCATGCAACGCTCAGCTTTGACACACAGGACCAACGGATCGACGCGGCACACTGCATGCTGGGTAATGTAGTCCAGTAAAGACAAGGCTCTATTAAAACAGAGACGTGAAGATATACAAAAGTGACTGCCTTTTAAAAGGGGCTGAGCGGAGGGAGAGGCCCGGCAGTTTACGGGGTTACTAAGGCCATGCTGGGAGCTGGGACTTTCCCTTCTGCCTGGGCTGGAGGGCAGAAGAGGCAACAGAGAGATAAACAAACAGTGCTGTGCAGTTACAGCTTCCAGCTCCCTACAAGGCCATACAAATATCTCATCATTCCCTGTGTTGTAGTAGCAGTCAGGAGACCTAGTCATGGACTGGTACTCCACTGTGCTATTTCCTGTACAAATAGTCCCTGCCCCAAAGAGCTTACAATCTCAGTCCTGGTCTACACTTACCTTAGAATTTGGTGGCAGTCGACCGGAGTTATGCAAGCTATGCAGAGTAGTTCGCATAACTCCTGTCGACTTCTTAACTTCCATTGTGCGCGGCATTTTCACTGCGCTATGCCACCTTGAGCGGGTGGTTTTAACAAGTCAACTTCCGGATCAACTGAGGTCTTCACTGACCACTCAACTGATCTGGACAGATCGATCTGATGGCAGCGAATTAGCTGCCATCAGTGAAGACGTACCCTCAGTTAACAGTCTCCTCATCCTGGAGACCAGATAGGCAGGGTGAGTCAGAGACAATTCTGCAGTCAATCCTAAATAAATAATTTTGCTCCTATTACAATCACAAAAGGGTCCATCCAGCTGTACAGATGAGCTTAGAGGCTATATAGATGAAATCCTGGTCCCATTAAGGTCAATGGCAGAACTCTGACTGACTTCAGAGGGGCCAGGATTTAACCCTAAAGATTCACAGGCTTGGACCAGACTCACAAAAGTAGTCTACAAGATTTAGGATTTTTTCATTGGTATTTTAAATCTTCACTCCAATTGGACTAGGGGGTGCATAAGTATTGTGACTATAATTTAACATATCAGATGATTTAAAGTTACCTCCAGCAGATAAATCCAAAACAGCATACATACTTCCATTTATTTTCCATGCCCTCAAATCCTTCCCATAACAAATCTGTGAAATCAGCATTATTCCAAGGAAAGCATATACATTTATTTACATAACAGGATTTAGATGATAAAATGGTAACCTTACCTACCACTATCATGTTATTTCTGTTTCTACTATTACTGGTATCACTTCACTTTTTTGCAGTATTTAAAAAATATGTATTGTTCAAGTCTTTGGAGATTAAATGCTTTGCTCTAATTTCCTTCTCTATATAAAATGTGGTTTTATTCTAAAAAGTGCCTTGGTATAAAGTGGCATTGAGGAGTTCCTTACCTATTTTGTCTCCATTATTTCCACATTAAATATGTTCAGTTGACAAGTTTTAAAAAGTGTTTTTTTCTAACTACTGGCCCAGCAAACAAGAGTCACCCTAATCTGCCCCTTGTGCATCAGCACCTGTAATGAAGATTCTACAGGGCAAAATATGGCCACCGCAATACCTTTGGAACCCCATTGATTTCACTAGTAAACTAGCTACACTTTCACTAATAATGTAGCACTGGTGTAACAAACTGGAACGTGGCACAGAATTCTATTGTCGAGAAGGAAAAAAATCCAGTTCAAACTCTTTTACCCTCTAAGCTATGTTGGTTCTGCTGGAATAATGGGAATAAAATGTAGTGGAAACTTAGTCATTAAAGTGATCAAATAGAACTGAATACATTCAGGGAGCAGATCTGTTGAATGATATGCTTCCATTTTCACTCACTTTTCAGATTGGAGTGGCATGTTAAATATTTAAACGTGCAGACACAGTTAATTAACTTCATTTGGCCTGCTGAACAGCTGAAAAGTGTGTATTTAAATTGCCATCCACTTTTTCCTTTTCAGCATGTCTGTAAACATTTACGGATGGCTAAAGTCAGCTGCCCCTTTACTCCTCTTTACAAATTACAATTAAGCTTTTAATTGATGTTAGTGTTCTCCAAAACACAGAACTTAGTATACTATGTAGTATATGTAACTAAAAGAGAAAATAACAGAGTATATAGCAACAATACAGCAAAAACAAGAGTTCTGTAGCACTTTAAAGACTAACAAATTGTTAGTTGCCTCCTATATATGTTGCCAATATTTGCTGTATTATTTCTACCAACTGCATCTGAGGAAGTGGGCTGAAGCCCACGAAAGCTTATGCCTGCTGAAATTAAATTTGTTAGTCTTTAAAGTGCTACAGAACTCTTGTTGTTTTTGTTGTATACAGATGAACACCCCTCTGGAACTCAGCAACAATACACTACAGCAAAAGTGTCTAGATAACTGTTACCTTTGTTACTATAGTTTTGTTCATTTCAGATTGGTTATATTTTCTATCCATTAAAAATGAACTTTAAAAAATGGGATAAAGAATATAAGCAGTTGTTCAGACTGTATCTTGGTACTTGTGCCTCTGAAATACAGAGCAAGGATGTCAGCCTTTACCATCATCTTCAGAGTTTTGAAGCCAATGGACATAGACTGCCTTTGCAAAAAGAATTGCAGGATTGAATCTTTTTTACTTTTATGATTCTATTAATTAACTGTTTCCACTGTAAATATTAACATTTCCTTGGAGTTAATTTTAAAATTATTTTTATGTTAAATAATATTTTCATACAGGATTTCTGGCATGGTACCAAGAGGACTCAGGTAGATAAAAAAGATTAGATATTAGTTAAAGGGAGGGGGAGGAAGAGAAGAAAGTAAGTTTTTTTTAGTTACTCTGAAGTCTTGAGGATACTCATAATTTGTACAGACCTCTCAAACTGTGCCACTCCTGCCAAAGCATGCCATTCCAAAGCTCCCATGGGTCCCAGTTAAACACAAGAAGCACGCCCTTTCTAGTCACAGACTCAAAATCACAGACTCAAAATCTATCTGGAAAGGACATGTTTCATATACAAAAATATGTTAAGTGTGCGTGTGTGTGCACATGCATATCAAAATGCATGAAAGGGGACACCTTCACATTATTGCGGATCTATCTCATAGAAAACCCATATGAGAAATGTGCTATCTGAGCATATCTCCCTAGTGCCTTGCATTGGTTATTTTTAAAAACTTAAATAAATCACATTATGATGACATTATTAATTTTATCTATGTACAGAGACGGACTACACATTGTTAGAGAGACATACAAAATGAAGTATTTAAAATAGAGAATTTAAATCTTGAGAAACCACCACATTAGAGACAAGGTATAAATTCCAGACTAGGAACTGAGAATTCTTGACAGACTACTCCAGTTCAGACACCAAGTCCCTTTGTGACCTTAGACTCCTTTATCAGTTTCTCACCTGCATAATACAATATACCTAAACCACAAAGGAATTGTAAGGATTAATTATATATAAATAAAATAATGAGAGGATGAAAACCTCAATATAAATTCAAACGATAGTCAAAGTATAACAATGTTAAGGTAAATGAATTTGGGCCCAAGGGACCTAACAATATCCTTTTATTTAATGACACTTTGATAGTTTGAAATAAATACAAAAGTTTATAATCTGACATTTTATTATATAACTCATATTGAAAACAAATAATTTATCATACAAACAACGTGCATATCACTTTTATCAAAAACTAGTTTTAGTCTTTGAGAAATATTGTTCCCAAAATACGCGCGTGTGTGTGTGTGTGTGTGTGTGTTCATACAGACAAACAATTAAAAGATTAGCAACTTATTATAACTTGATTATTATCCATTTCTTGTGGGGGCGGTTTATTAAAACAGGCACAAATAGTTCACTTCCTCCTCTCCTAGAATAAAATGTTAAATAACTATATCCTCCTAAACAACCAAGCATTATCATAGGTAATTCCAGTAGATGTAAGCCTGGAGAAGATTTTTTTTTAATTGTGCAAAGAAGGCTAATTAGTATAATTCATTTTGCAATCAGTCTTGAAATATTTGGTTCCAGAGGTTTCGTCTTCAGGACCTCTCTCTACATCCCCAAACGGCGCTGAAATATCTCCTCCATTATGTCATCAATATATACATAATGCTTATTTTCTTTCTTGGGTACCAAGGTCCATCTTCCAGATTTCCTATGGTATATTCTACGGTATCTATTATAAAAATAATATTGGGGGAGAGAGGGGGATGTTTTATTAGGAAAAAAATGCTGACTTTAATAAACATCACATATAAGATAATTATAGAAATAAATGTTTTCATTCATAAATATGTATAAATTAAAGGCTCTGTCCTGCAAACTTTTACTCACATATTAACTGCAGTGAGGAAATTTGTGTAGTAAAGAGCTACAAGATCAACCCCTAAAAGCCTGCAAAAATGTAATTAGTGTCTATCCTTTTGTTTACAATTGAAGTAAATGGAGCTGTCAATTTACACTGAGGAAAAAGATTGATATCAAGTGATACAAGACAGAATATTCACATATGCCTCATTCCCCCACTCCTCATATTCATGCTTACACACTCAGCCAGGCCTATGTGCAGTGACTTTTCTGAGACTAATTTTAGGTCATTCTGCAGAATCAAGCTTAGTAAAGGTTCTCTGTGCAGGAGCTGAGCAATTATTGACTAAAGGAGTGATTGAGGTGGCTACTGGATCCACACACAGCATGAAATTGACCAACAAAGACACCATATGAGTGACTTGGAAAAGCAGCTGGTTGCATCTACTACTTCTCTCTAGCTTCTCAGTGAGCGTTATAAATCCATGCTAGCTACTACAGGCTGGGATTGTGGCTGGGACATGCACATTTTGAGCACACTTGTCCAAGTGCTGATTTGTCTTTATCTGTGTGTTCTCACTCTTTCATGCAAGTTATGTAAAATCCTGAACTTTGAATTAACACAAGAAAAAGCCAAATTCTCTGCTGGCATAATTCCCCTGTACTCAGCAAGAAATTTCGCAATAGTATGTGTGTAATGCTATACGTAATAGTACATGCTCCTTTCTTAGAACAAATGATAATTAACTGCAACTATTAACTAATAAAAAGAAACAACAGATTAGTGCAGTGAAAGACTTACATTAACTGATTCTGTTGATTGTGCATTGTTTGCCGGTTCAAATGCATATTGTAATCAATAGCAGCCAAAAAACATCTTGCTCTGTATACTGGATAGGTGTATTCAAATCTTTTGGTAGCATACATATGCACATGCTGCTGGAACTGTTCCAGATCAAATGTGGATCTTCATAAAAATAAATATATGATTTGTTTTTCAGAAACATCTTTAACATATTACTAAAATTACCAGGAACAGAGTATATAACTAGCACATAAATATTAATGAAGTGTAGAAAGACTTTTTTTTAAGCAAGTAACTTTTCCTCTTAAGTTATGATTGTTACATTTAAAATTCACTGTGTTACATGGTTTAGAACTACAAAATGAGAGTTTGAATGATTTAGTATATATGCAAAACTACCTTTTTTGGCACACAGTCTGCATTAATTTTTAGTAGGAAGGGAAGAAAATAATTTGGAGGAAACACAGACAGCCTAACATCCACAATTCAAATTCATTATACCTAAACTGTAGAAAGTATGGGATGTTTCTCAGAAACTTTTTATCCAAAATTATTCTGCACATTTCAGTGTGAGGTTTGCTTCCCTTTTCTAGCCATTCCTTTTCTCTTTCATCCATTTGAGGACCATGTTTGCACCGTCCCTCAATGATGCCGTTTCCACTAGCCCACTGATGTTCATTGACCACATGATGAACTAAGCCACACCACATTCCCTACAATGTTAAGAAACCATGATAATAAAATGTAATTTACTGTAGTAAAATATTGTATTGGAATATTACAGTTTAACTCTAAATTACAACTTACAATAAATTTTTCATATGAATTTGCTTCCTTGCAGCAAAACCAGAAATAATTGACAATATCTGAACACCATTGTAAAAGACGGCGACAATCTTTCTGTCTGCTAGCCTGAAAAATAAAGGCATGCATAACTATTAAAAACAAAATAGCATGCTTGTGTGTGTGTCCTCTATTTACCTACTGAAACTATATAGTAAACACTTTTGTTTGGGCGTGAGTGTCTTCCTGTATTCTGTACAGCACCTGCCAAATTCTGACCAATACCATAATATAAACTATCATAATAGTACCGTACAGATAATGGAAATATAAGCTTCCCCACATTGCCCAACTAATGTGCCGATATAGAAAAAACACCTGTAATGAGAGGTTGGTTGAGGTTGACAGATTGGTTCTTTCTCCAAACCATTCATTCTTTGCTTCTCTGCTCAGACTGCCAAAATGGATGCCACCTAGGATCAATAATTGTGTTTTTTCTGCTATGGAAGCTGAGAGGCAGATCCTCCGCTGATGTAAACTGTCATAGCTCCACTGACTTCAGTGGTACTAAAAGTCATTAGAGCTATGACAATTTACACAAGCTGAGGATCTGCCCCATAGAAATTAAGTGAGACCATCATACATATTTCACAGAGCTGACCACATATCCATTAGTGATAGCATTCTACCACTACTGACCTGAGCTGGATTTGAATCTGTTAAAGACTCTATATCCTATTACCAATCCCCTGAATTATTAAGCCAAATATTGTGTAATGAATGTACTATGATCAATTTTATTATACCATTGCAAGTAGCTATAAAATATACAGTTATTCTGTATATAGAGAAATGTTACCTCAATTAATTTATTTCCAAGATTTTTGGCACCGCCCCATATGTCATATGAATGGATTATACAGGGGAACTTCTTTGCTGTGGATAAAAAAAATATATATACACAATTAGATTTACGTTTCATTGCTGTTCAGTTTAGTCATAGCTCCTATGTAAAATTAAACATTTTATTTTTTCCAAATTCATTTATCATAATTTTCCCCAAATGCACATTGGCAGAGCACATAAAACATGACTGTTTTAAAGTTCAGTGATCACTACAGCAGTTTAACACACCTGGATACTACATAATGTTAAGCACAGAAGCCTGCTGAATACAAATGTCAGCCTTACGTATTTTCTAATAGCAGAAAAGTATATAATTTTTTTAAAGTTAATTTTTTTTAATGCCATTTAAAATAAAAGCAAATACAATTTAGTTTTCAGTCCTTTTCAGACAGCAATATGGAAAATTAATTGTATAAAGAACAGTTATTGTAAACTGTTTACATAATTATACATAACAGTGTCTGCAATTTACAAGCATCAGTGCCCTATTGTGATTTAGCACTTCTAGTGATTTTCAGAGGTATCACAAATTTCCACAAGCATTAGACACTGTACACCAAAAAAGTAGATGTCTACTCTGAAAAGAAAAAAGAAAAAAAAAAGGTGCAATATTAATGTAGGTCCTAACAGAAGTGAAGATGTGGCTTTTTAACAGCTTGAGTTCAAGTCTATACAGGAGCCTGGGTTTGAACTTGAGCTTCTAACCCAAGTTAAAAACCCAAGCTGCTATGCCTTAACTGCTATTTTAATCTGGGATAGCTAACAAAGGTTCAGAACACACTTTTTTTTGGCCGTGTAGACATACCAACAGAAAAAAAGTTAGATCTTTTATTCCACTAGAGGCTTCTGACAACATCTACAAATTGTTTTAAGATGATCTTTCAAGCTTTACGTCACGAGAACCTTTGGATGGATTTTGACCCTTATGTGTGGTTTGAAATACATTATTCTTTGGGTTATCTGACTAATATGAAATTCTAGTAATACAGAGGTAAGCCTTAAAGTACACTATCAGCCACAGAGTTTTAAAACTGGTTGAAAAATTTCTGTTAAAATTGTTCTTCAACAGCAAATTGTGTTTTTTTTTTTTTTTTTTTTTTTTTTTTTTTTGAGTGAAAAATGCCTGCTTATCATAGAAAATTTCAATTTTTCGGATGAAAACCAAAATATCTTGATTTGGGAATGCTCCTGCAGGCCTCCTTGAAGATGTACTTTGGTTGCCTCATGACCCCATCCTCCTGTATGGGCCACACTTCCCAACCAGACTACATCTCCGATGATGCACCACATCCCCTCTCCTAGTGGGGAGACAGCAGTACACTATAAGATGTCGATCTGATCTAACTATATCGGTTTACAGGAGAATAAGAACCCCAAACTACAACTCCCATGAGACAGTGCAACAGCATTTTTAATTTCTGCCAAAAATCAAAATTTTCCATAGAAAGCCTCCTCATTTTTCAACCAGCTCTAACAAAACCTTTTTAGAAACTTGAAAGTGAACTGTCCTTCCTTACTGATTATGTCCTTCCTATATGACAAATATTGATTCTTCCTATGTTGTGTATTTAAAAGTTTGACATTAAAATGGTTTTTTTTCAATTTATTTCCTTGTTTAGGCACTAGTATCACTGATTAGTTCAGCAGTGCTTTGTGAACAGTGTTAAATCCAAATGCTGAAAATCCTTTCCTTCAGGAATAGTCTTATGGAAGTCAACGGAACTACTTGTGCGAGTAAAGAATGGTTACTTACCTCGTAACTGTTGTTCTTCGAAATGTGTTGCTCATGTCCATTCAGAATTAGATGTGTGCGCACCACATGCACCGGTACCAGAAATTTTTCCCCTAATGCTATCCGTAGGGCCAGCTCTAGCGCCCTCTGTAGTGGTGTGCATGTGCGCTCATATATAGGGCACTGCTGGCCCCCCCTCCCTCTCAGTTCCTTTTTGCTGAAACTCCTACAGAGGGGACGGAGAGTGGGTTCTGGAATGGCCATGAGCAACACATCTCGAAGAACAACAGTTATGAGGTAAGTAACCGTTCTTTCTTCTTTGTGTGCTTGCTCATGTCCATTCAGAATTAGGTGACTTACCAGCAGTGTCTTCGGCGGCAGGCAGGAGTTCATAAACATGATGATTGCAGCATTGCTCTGCCAAACCCAGCATGGTCTCATGCCTGCTGTGTGATGGCATAGTGGGACATAAATTTATGACTCGAGGACCACATAGTGGCTCTACATATGTCCTGAATGGGTACCCGCGCCATGAAGGCCACTGAGGACGCCTGAGCCCTTGTGGAGTGGGCGGACAGGGAAACAAGGGGCATAATCCCTGTTTGCTCATAACAGGCCTGAATGCAGGCCGTAATCCAGGATGAGATCCGTTGGCAGGCAGAGTGTAAGGAAGATTCAGAAAAGGCTGGGCAGGCAAAACTGAAGAAAGGGAAAGAAAATTGGCAGCACGTGACCTCCCGAAGAAAGAGAACCCATGTGCCCACCATGCAGATAGAAGTAAGGAATCGTTTTCATCCTCTCTGCACAGGTACTACGGCGGAGAATGATTTAGAGGACCCTTCAGAGGGAATGGATCAGAAGGAGACTCGTTTGATCAGAAGGAAAGGGATGCATTCTTCTAGGGACGGGGGTTCCACGACCACCATTCCGAAGAGGAAGAGAAGGGTGATGGTGGTCGGGGACTCCCTCCTAAGGGGGACGGAGTCATCCATCTGCCGTCCGGACCGGGAAACTAGAGAAGTGTGCTGCTTGCCTGGAGCTAGGATTACAGATGTGACGGAGAGACTGCCAAAACTTATCTAGTCCTCAGACCGCTACCCCTTCCTACTTCTCCACGTGGGCACCAATGACACTGCCAAGAATGATCTTGAGCGGATCACTGCGGACTATGTGGCTCTGGGAAAAGAGATAAAGGAGTTTGAAGCGCAAGTGGTGTTCTCATCCATCCTCCCTGTTCAGGGAAAAGGCCCAGGCAGGGACCGTCGCATTGTGGAAGTAAATGCGTGGTTACGCAGGTGGTGTCGAAGAGAGGGCTTTGGATTCTTCGATCATGGAATGCTGTTCCAGGAAGAAGGATTACTAGGAAGAGATGCGATTCATCTAATGAAGACAGGGAAGAGTATCTTCGCAGACAGGCTGGCTAACCTGGTAGGAGGGCTTTAAACTAGTTTCGACGGGGGATGGGGACCTAAGCCCAAGGTAAGTGGGGAAGAGGGACACCACAAGGAAGCAGAAGGAGGAGGGTGCAGCAGGGGAGGCCTCCCGATTCATACTGTGAAAGGCCAATCGGCTACTTATCTCAAGTGCCTGTACACAAATGCAAGAAGCCTGGGAAACAAGCAGGAGGAACTGGAAGTCCTGGCACAGTCAAGAAACTACGACATGATTGGAATAACTGAGACTTGGTGGAGTAACTCACACGACTGGAGCACTGTCATGGATGGGTAAAAACTGTTCAGGAAGGACAGGCGGGGGCGAAAGGGGGGAGGAGTTGCATTGTACGTAAGAGAGCACTATGACTGCTCTGAGCTCCAGTATGAAACTGAAGATAAGCCAGTTGAGTGTCTCTGGGTTAAGCTTAGAAGCAAGAACAATAAGCGTGATGTCGTGGTGGGTGTCTGTTACAGACCACCAAACCAGGAGGACGAGGTGGATGAGGCTTTCTTTACTCAACTAGGGAAAGTTTCCAGTTCACAGGACCTGATTCTCATGGGAGACTTCAATCACCCTGACATCTGCTGGAAGAGCAATACAGCAGAGCACAAACAATCCAGGAAGTATTTGGAGAGTGTCGCTGACAATTTCCTGGTGCAAGTGCTGGAGCAACCAACTAGGGGCCGTGCTACTCTTGACCTGCTGCTCACAAACAGGGAAGATTTGGTAGGGGAAGTAGAAGTGGGTGGCAACCTAGGCAGCAGTGACCATGAGATGGACGAGTTCAGGATCCTGACAAAAGAAAGAAAGGAGAACAGCAGGATATGGACCATGGACTTCAGAAAAGCGGACTTTGACTCCCTCAGGGAACTGATGGGCAGGATTCCCTGGGAGGCTAATATGAGGGGGAAAGGAACCCAGGAAAGCTGGCTGTATTTTAAAGAGACCTTATTGAGGGCACAGGAGCAAACCATCCCGATGTGCAGAAAGAATAGCAAATATGGTAGGCGTCCAGCTTGGCTTAACAAAGATGTCCTTGGCGAACTTAAACGAAAAAAGAAGCTTACAAGAAGTGGAAGCTTGGTCAGATGACTAGGGAGGAGTATAAAAACACTGCTCGAACGTGCAGGAATGAAATCAGGAAGGCCAAAGCGAAATTGGAGTTGCAGCTAGCAAGGGATGTCAAGGGGAACAAGAAGGGTTTCTACAGGCATGTTGCCAACAAGAGGAAGATTCGGGAAAGTGTGGGCCCCTTAGAGAATGAGGGAGGCAACCTAGTGACGGAGGATGTGGAGAAAGCTGAGGTACTCAATGCCTTTTTTGCCTCTGTCTTCACAGACAAGATCAGCTCCCAGACTGCTGTACTGGGTGGCACAGAATGGGAAGGAGGCGAACATCCCACAGTGCTGAAGGAACAGGTCCAAGACTATTTAGAAGGCTTAGACATACACAAGTCCATGGGGCCAGATGCAATGCACCCGAGGGTGCTGAGGGAGTTGGCTGAGGTGATTTCAGAGCCATTGGCTATTATCTTTGAAAGCTCGTGGCAACAGGGGAGGTCCCGGAGGACTGGAAAAAAGCAAATATAGTGCCCATCTTCAAAAAAGGGAGGAAAGAGGATCCAGGGAACTACAGACCAGTCAGCCTCACCTCAATCCCTGGAAAAATCATGGAACAGGTCCTTAAGGAATCCATTTTAAGGCACTTGGAGGAGAGGAAGGTGATCAGGAACAGTCAACACGGATTCACCAAGGGAAAGTCATGCCTGACCAACCTCATTGCTTTCTGTGATGAGGTGACTGGCTCTGTGGATGTAGGGAAGGCGATGGATGTGATATACCTTGACTTTAGCAAAGCTTTTGATACTGTCTCTCACAGTATTCTTATCAGCAAGTTAAAGAAGTATGGGTTGGATGAATGGACTATAAAATGGATAGAGAACTGGCTAGAGCATAGGGCTCAACGAGTAGTGATAAATGGCTCCGTGTCTAGCTGGCAACCGGTCACAAGCGGAGTTCCCCAGGGGTCGGTCCTGGGGCCGGTTTTGTTCAACATCTTTATTAATGATCTGGAAGATTGGGTAGATTGCACCCTCAGCAAGTTTGCAGATGACACTAAGCTGGGGGGAGTGGTAGATACCCTGCAAGGTAGGGATAGGATACAGAGTGACCTAAACAAACTGGAGGATTGGGCCAAAAGAAATCTAATGAGGTTCAACAAAGAAAAGTGCAGAGTGCTCCACTTAGGAAGGAAGAATCCCATGCATAGCTATAGACTGGGGACCGACGAGCTGGGCAGCAGCTCTGCAGAAAAGGACCTGGGGGTAACAGTGGATAAAAAGCTGGATATGAGTCAGCAGTGTGCCCTGGTTGTCAAGAAGACTAATAGCATATTGGGCTGCATTAGGAGGGGCATTGCCAGCAGGTCATGGGAAGTGATTATTCCCCTCTATTCGGCATTGGTGAGGCCACATTTAGAATATTGTGTCCAGTTTTGGGCCCCCCACTACAAAAAGGATGTGGACAAGTTGGAGAGAGTCCAGCGGAGGGCAACAAAAATGATTAGGGAGCTGGAGCACAGGACTTATGAGGAGAGGCTGAGGGAACTGGGCTTGTTTAGTCTGCAAAAGAGAAGAATGAGGGGGGATTTGATAGCGGCCTTTAACTACCTGAAAGGGAGTTCCAGGGAGGATGGGGCTAGGCTGTTCTCGGTGGTGGCAGATGAGAGAACAAGGAGCAACGGTCTCAAGTTACAGTGCGGGAGGTCTAGGTTTCACTAGGAGGGTGGTGAAGCACTGGAATGGGTTACCTAGGGAGGTGGTGGAATCTCCATCCTTTGAGGTTTTTAAGCTGAGGCTTGACAAATCCCTGACTGGGATGATATAGCTGAGGTTAGTCCTGCTTTGAGCAGGGGGTTGGACTAGATGACCTCCTGAGGTCCCTTCCAACTCTAATATTCTATGATTCTATGACACCAGAAGTCCCTTCATCCGGTCAGAAAGCACAACCAAGAGCTGTGAGGAGCAGCGGAAAGGTCTGGTCCTGTCAATGTAGAAAGTCAATGCTCTCCTCACATTGAGGGAGTGCAGACGCCTCTCCTCATTAGGTCTGTGAGGTTTCGGATATAACACTGGCAGAAATATGTCCTGGTTAACATGGAAGTGGGAAACCTTGTCTTTGAAGAAAATTGTATGGCGGCTTTGAGGTTAGGGCTTTTAGCTCAGAGACCCTTCGTGCCAAGTTAATTGCCACCAAGAATGCTATCTTCCAGGACAGGTGTATAAGGGAGCAAGAAGCAAATGCTCAAATGGCAGAGCCGTAAGCCTCGAGAAGATGAGATTCAGATCCCACTGTGGAACCAGGTCCTGTAGCAGAGGAAAAAGTCTTTCCAGGCCTTTAAGGAATCTGGATGCCATACCATGAGGAAAAAAAAATCTGCCCTGGATCGGAGGGTGAAAGGCTGAAATCGCCACCAGGTGCACCTTACTAGACAAGAAGACCAGGCCTTCCCGATTGAGATGATGCAGATCATCCAGGACCACTTGAATAGGAGATTTCATCAGTGAAACTTTTTGACTTGTCACCCAGCAGTTGAAGTATTTCCATTTGGCTACATAAGATGCCCTAGCAGAAGGCTTCCTGCTCTCTAAAGGATCCTCTGAACCTGGGCCGAGCAGTGGCGCTCATCCCCGCTCGTTCATGAAGCATCCATGTCATCAGCTGCAGAATGGCAGGATCCATGTGGAGCAGCTGGCTCTGGTCCTGAGAAAGGAGATCTGGTCTCAATGGGAGTAACCATGGCTGGGCCACCAAGAGCTCCAACAACATCTCAAACCAATGTTGTCTGGGCCATGCCAAGGCTATCAGGATGACCCGAGCTCTCTCCCTCTTGATCTTCATGAGAACTCTGTGTATGAAAGATATTGGGGGAAAAGTGTACATGAGGTTCCCCGACCATGACAGGAGAAAAGTGTCCACCAGGCAGGTATCCTCCGACCCTAGGAGGGAGCGGTATTGAACACACTTCTTGTTTTCCCTGGACGTGAAGAGGTCCACTTGGTGAAGTCCCCATCTTTGGAAAAGGTGGTTGGCTACCTCCTAGTGGAGAGACCACTCGTGGTGAGAGCAAAAGGATCTGCTCAGACAATCCGCTAGCGTATTCTTTAACCCCGGTAGATAAACTGCCTTCAGGTAGATGTTATGGCTTATGCAGAGATTCTACAGGCACAAGGCTTTGCAGCAGAGGGCTGAAGACCTGGCTCTCCCTTGCCTGTTGAGGTAGTACATGGTAGCTGTGTTGTCCATCAGGACCCTTATCACTTTGTTGGAGAGGAGTAGTAGGAACACCTTGCAGGTTAGATGAATTGCTCTGAGTTCTCTGATATGGATGTGGAGAGACAACTCCTCGCTGAACCAAAGACCTTGAGTCCTTAGGGCACCGAGGTGGGCACCCCAGCCCACGTCTGAAGCATCTGACACTAATGACAGGGATGGCCTCGGAGCCACAAAAGGTATTCCTGCCACTATGTGTCAAGGTTCCACCACCATGACAGGAGGTAAGTACATGAGGGGGGATTGTGAGTACTCTGTACAAGGAATGTCTGGACAGGGAGTAAACCATGGCAAGCCACAGTTACAGTCGCCGAAGTTGCATCCTGGCATGATGGACTATGTACGTACAAGCTGCCATGTACCCCAGAAGGCTGAGACACACTCTCACCATACGGAGGGGATGGGCCATTAGTCGGGCTATGAGCGCTGACTTTGGTAGGAACCTGCCTTTGGGCATGAGCACTTTGGCTCAAGTCAAGTCCAGGACCGCCCCTATGAAATCTATCTTTTGAACTGGTGTAAATATTGATTTTTGTTCGTTTATTAGCAGGCCCAGCAACCAACAGGTGTCCCTTACAATCATAGAATCATAGCAGATTAGAGTTGGAAGGGACCTCAGGAGGTCATCTAATCCAACCCCCTGCTCAAAGCAGGACTAACTTCAGCTAAATCATCCCAGAAAGGGTTTTGTCAAGCTGCAGCTTAAAAACCTCTAAGGATGGAGATTCCACCACCTCCCTAGGTAACCCATTCCAGTGCTTCACCACCCTCCTAGTGAAAAACGTTTTCCTAATATCCAACTTAGACCTCCCCCACTGCAACTTGAGACCGTTACTCCTTGTTCTGTCATCTACTGCCATTGAGAACAGCCTAGCTCCATCCTCCCTGGAACTCCCTTTCAGGTAGTTAAAGGCTGCTATTAAATCCCCCCTCATTTTTCTCTTTTGCAGACTAAACAAGCCTAGTTCGCTCAGCTTCTCCTCATAAGTCTTGTGCTCCAGCCCCCTAATCATTTTTGTTGCCCTCTGCTGGACTCTCTCCAACTTGTCCACATCATTTTTGTAGTGGGGGGCCCAAAACTGGACACAATACTCCAAAGGCAGCCACACCAATGCCGAATAGAGGGGAATGATCACTTCGCTCGATTTGCTGGCAATGCTCCTACTAATGCAGCCCAATATGCTATGATTCTTCTTGGCAACCAGGGCACACCGCTGGCTCATATCCAGCTTCTTATCCACTGTAACACCCAGGTCCTTTTCTGCAGAACTTCTGCCTAGCCCGTTGGTCCCCAGTCTATAGCTGTGCATGGGATTCTTCCGTCCTATGTGCAGGACTCTGCACTTGTCCTTGTTGAACCTCATTAGATTTCTTTTGGCCCAATCCTCCAATTTGTCTAGGTCACTCTGTATCCTATCCCTATCTACCATTCCCTCTAGCTTTGTGTGATCTGCAAACTTGCTGAGGGTGCAATCTACCCCATCCTCCAGATCATTAATGAAGATGTTGAACAAAACCAGCCCCAGGACCGACCCCTGGGGCACTCTGTTTGTGACCAACTGCCAGCTAGATATCAAGCCATTGATTACTACTCATTGAGCCCCATGATCTAGCCAGCTCTCTATCCATTTTATAGTCCATTCATCCAACTCATACTACTTTAACTTGCTGATAAGAATACTGTGGGAGACTGTATCAAAAGGTTTGCTAAAGTCAAGGTATATCACATCCACCGCTTTCCCCACATCCACAGAGCCAGTCACCTCTTCATAGAAGGCAATCAGGTTGGTCAGGAATGACTTGCCCTTGTCTCAACACCGTGTTGGACCGGTCCCTCTAACTGACCCCAGATCAGCCAGTCGTCCAGGTAAGGAAAAAACCTGAAAATCCTCTGTGCCCGAGGTGGGTCACCACTACCACCATGCACTTGGTGAACACACTCAGTGTGGTGGAGAGGCTAAACGACAGAGAATTGGTAATGTTGAGCACCCACAGTAATCCGCAGGAATCTCCTGTGGTCTGGGAAGATTGCAATATGAAAATAAGCGTCTTTCAAATCAAGAGCAGTGTACTAGTTGCCTGGATCCAGAGAAGGAATGATAGGTGCCAAGGTGACCATATAGAATTTCAACTTCTTGAGGAATTTGTTCAAAGCACATAGGTCCAGAATGGGCCTGAGCCTGCCTTTGGCCTTTGGGATCAGAAGTAACGGAACTAGAAACCTTTTCCCCCTCAAACTTTGAGGGACCTCTTACACCACACCCACATGTAGCAGGGCCTGTACCTCCTGAATGAGGAGTTGCTTGTGAGAGGGTTTCCTGAAGAGGGACAAGGAGGGAGGGTGGGAAGGCGGGAGCGAAACAAACTGGAGGATATAGCCAGAAGTCACTGTGCTTAGAACCCAGCGGTCTGTTGTTATGGCCTTCCGAAGCAGGGAGGAAAGGGGGTAGGCAGGAAGAAAATAACTGGGAATCTGGATCTTGAGTAAAACCTACTAGGTCACTCTCGCACGCACCTTCAAAAGCCTCGCTTCCACTCCCGAGCAATGGCGACTCGGTCCTGATCCTGAGGCAGAGGCTGGCAAATTACCCCAGTGGCGTTTATAGTTATTTTTTTCTCCTGTAGGACTCCATCTGGGCCTGACCCCTGAAACGCTTTTGCTAAGAGGACCTGAAGGATGGGATGTAGAGACCCAGTCTCAGAGTGATCCTTGAGTCTTTCAGACCATGCAGCCTGGAGTTGGTTTGGTCTGCAAAGAGGGCTGAGCCATCAAACAGAAGGTCCTGGATGGATTGCTGGACCTCTATGGAAAGACCGGACGATTGGAGCCAGGACGCTCTCCTCATCAACACCGTGGATGCCACTGCCCGTGCCCCGAGTTCGCTGCATCCAGCTGCCTGCAGGGAGGCTCTGGCCACTGCTCTTCCCTCCTCCTGGATCGCTTCAAATTCCTGCTTGGAGGATTGTGGGAGGGAGCCAGCAAACTCTTCCAGTGACTGCCATGTATTATAATGGTATCGTTCCAAAAGCGCTTGCTGATTAGACACTCTCAGCTGTAGACTCGCTGTTGAATAGACCTTGAGACCAAATACATCTAATTTTTTGGCCTCTTTATTCTTTGGTGTTGAACTCATTTGCCCCTGCCTGTCACGCTCATTAGCTGCTGCCACAACTAGCGAACCCAAGGATAGGTGTGTGCACAGATATTCAAACCCTATGGTGGGCACATAATATTTCTTTTCTGCACACTTGGATGTGGGAGGCAGGGTTTGCCACTATCACCTCGTCTGGCGAAGCTGAGGAGGCAGGAATCTGAGGAGGAGCTGGAACTTCCTCCCTAGTCGGGGTAGTTACCAAGGGGCTACCCAAGATAGAGTCTTCCTGGTCCGACCAACATCTATGTCCGGTGCCACAGCCATGCCCTTTGAGGATTGTGGTACTGAGGCACCCACAGATGACTGAATGTATGGCACCATGCCCTTAGGGAACCCCCACAGATTCCAAAATTGCCAAGGGTCAGGCCATTGCCCCGGTGGCCTCCCTTCCATCTGTGGCAGCATGAGGAATCCGGTGGGTTGCTTGGGGGCTTGTCCCTTTGGGGGAACAATTATCTCCTCCCCCGAGGAGAAGTCCGAGGAGCTGATGGATGGTGACCATAGGGGCACCGACGCCGCTTGCTTCTCCATGCCACTTCTCAAGCATCTGCACTCCGGCAACGATGAACAGTGCCGAGAACCCAAGTGTTGTCTGTACTTTGACTGCACCTTGTCCTTAGGCTTTTTATAAGGACTTTTGCAACGCCGGGCCTCCAGGGATCCACTGCGGGAGCTCACCAAGCAGTGCCAGGGACTCGGAGAGTGTCGGCATTCTGAAGATTGATGCCAGCACTCTTCGGACCAGTACCAATGTTCCAGCAACCGATGTCCAGTGACCGAAGACTCGACCCCGACCTATGTTGATACCATTCTGGGGAATAGTGGTGGGACTCTGGCGACCACTGTGATACCAGCGAATGGGGTTCTGTGAGATAGGGGGGTGCTGAGGTGGAATCAGCACTGGCTTTCCCTTCAACTGACCCTCTGGCTGGGGCATCAGTTCCTCGGTGACCTGCTCTACCCTCCTGTGGTGTAAGCAGTACCAGCAAGGCCAACAGGTCCCTCATTGCCTGGAACACCTCAGGCGTAGAAGGGACCAATAAACGGCGTGGGCCTCTGCCACTCCCCAGAGCTGGCGGTGGTGTAGGAGTCAGGCTTGATGCCCTTGTGAGCGGAGGTGTTCTCGGGACTGATTCAGTTTTTCCTGTGGTGCCCAAGCTCCCCTTAGTCAATTTCAACTCCTTCTCAGCATGCAGTTTCCTCTTCTTCAGTGCTGGCGATGTCGAACGGTGCCATCAGGGCACTAACGCCGGGGGAGCACTCCTCGTTGATGCTGCCATACTGGGTGCCGAGTCTGATTGCGGCTCCAGCACTGGTCTGAGTGCCGATTCCATTATAAGGGCCTTAAGTCTAATGTCCTGGTCCTTCTTGGTTCGAGGGCAAAACCCTTTGCAGATCTTATGCTTTTCATGAAGATGCGCTCTCCCAGACACCTCAAACAGCTCTGATGCAGGTCGCTCAACGGCATAGGCTTCTTGCATGAAGCACAGGGTTTAAAACTCGGGGACTGGCATGCCCCTACCCTGGGTAAACAACCAACTAACTAACTACCAGATAACAAACTCTTAAACAACAACTATATACACTACAAATACAAAGAAACCACTAGTAATACTAGGACTTACAGGAGCAAGAGAGTGTTCCAACACCATCACAGGTGGTAACAAGGAAATGAGAGGGATGGGGGCCGGCAGCACCCGATATACGAGCATACGCATGCCACTGCAGAGGGTGCTAGAGCCAACCCTATGGATACCAATAGGGGAAAAATTTCTGGCACTGGTGTATGCGGCGCACACACACCTAATTCTGAATGGACATGAGCACTGGAAAGCCACTGGAAGCCAATAGTGGACAGCCAACAATAGCAAGCTTTTTTTTGCATAGGTCACACAAAAAATGCAACCACAGTTTTAATTCTTCAGAGATTGGCATAATGGATTTATTTTCTAAAATACAAACTGAAAATCCAGTGGATATTTTTTAAAAGATTATTTTCAGGAAAGCCAAATATTGGGCCTAAACTATCTAACAGTGTGCCTTGAACTCACACAATTTTGTACAGCCTTAGTAAAAAGTTAATAAATAAATAAAATAATTACTTATCAAAGCAGAGATTTGACTGTGTGAATCAGTAACCACTTCTTTGACCATTAGCTGTTCATCCAACAACTTTTGTAATCCTCTTCGAAAGGCTTCCTTCTCCATAAATGGGGAGTTCAGCTGTGTTTTGCGTTTATCCACTATTTCAATAGCTAAAATTTGTTTGGTTTCTAAATCCATGAATGAATATACACAATATTGTGCAGAGTTGCCAGGGCCATCCATGTGTCCATCTCCTGCACATTAAGAATGAAATAGAAATATTTTATTCTGAGAGAAATAAAATCAAAGCTCTCTCTTTTAATAAATGTAATAAGAATTTTTTTTTTAAATGAAGGAACAAACTTGGATAAGGTATCCAAAAGACAATTAAGTTTTGAAAGGCTTCATTTACCCATAATGACCACTTCCTTCCCATGTAGTTCCTCTAAAATGTGTTGCTTCATTCGACACCAGAAGGATTCTATGGTTGGAACAATAAAGTGACGCTGCATTCTGAAGAATGTACTTGCACTTACGAATGTCAACTTCATAAAGTTTGCCATTTGTGAAATTTTTCCAAAATTGTTTCCTGACAGTATGATTGCAGCAGATAAAGCAAGGTCTCCTGCATATGTCTGTCCTTTTATCAAGGGTTGAGAAGACCATTCAAATGCTATATGTCCTGCACTACATTTCTAGACATGTTGAAAGTTAAGCAAAAGAACAAAACAAAAAGAAATAAGTGAGGCCATGTACTCATTGTTTGCATTATAACAAGCTATAAGACTGAAAATGAGATCTAGTATTATACAGATCATTTTAAGGGGCACTTTCAGTTTAAAAAAACCAACCACTGATAACCAAGTATCTTACATATATTACTATCCATACCTTAAAAATGGAAGAATTTTAAAAATCCAATGAACTCATTCCTGTTTATGCTTTTTATTTATTGCTTCATGCCTCTCAGCTGAGACAATGAAATCAATTAATTAGTTTAGCTTCTTATAAAGAGTCACCTTCATTTTCTCATTCTTAGTGTTGCAATGTCAGGGTTTCAAAGAGACTGCAGGGGTAATATTTGATTATTTCTTTCTTTTTTTTTTTTTTTTTTTTTAATTCTGGAAATGTATTTTTTATTGGTCTTCAGTTTTTTCAAAGCTTGAGTTTATATAATTTATATATTGAATATATAAATGTTTGGACCCTATTTAAGCATGTCCACTCAATTATATGATATGACATATGATAAAAAAGATATAGAAAAGCACACATTAGAAAATATACTGACTTATCCTGCATGCCTTTATTCATATAAGTAGTCCTTACTCAGCTGAGCAGCCCTATTGGCCTCAGCGTGACTACTTGAACAAGTGAGGATTACTCACAAAGTTAGGTTATGCAGAAACAGGCCAGACTATAGTAAAAGTAAGCACTTTCTCCATCCTGCAATTAGACCCATGTGGGCTGACCTTTGTGGAACTAATTAATTTCAAAGGGATACTGTACAGGAGGCATGGGGTCTCATTTAAGTCAGTGAGATCCACAAGGCTCTGCCCATGTTGATCTGATTGCAAGATCAGGACCTTACAAAATTAAACTACTATTAATATATTGAGAATCAGTTAGCAAGAGAGAGAGATATTAATAAGATATATTACTCACCCATATTAAATGCACACAGGAGGAAACTGGCTGTACAGAAACATCAACTTCACCAGCACAAAACAAACATTTCGGTATAACAATTTTTTTGGCTAGTTGAAGAAGGGAGCGTTCATAAACCATGTGAATTTTTTCATGAGAATTATCATGGGTGTCATCCAAAGTCATATCATGAGTTGTCTCCTCAAAGGTTTCTATAAAGTCACCTTGTGACCCATCAACACATTCATCTGTGATACCCAATATATCCTCTGCTATAGACACATTTTTCAAGTGTTTAACTGAAGAAAAACTAAACAAATAAAGACAATTAGAATGGATTATAAATATAACATATGAATTAAAACACACTAAGTAACTTAGACCCTAAAAAAAGTTTAAGTTCAGGTGTTGGGGTTTTTTTAAAAAGGTAAGTGTAGAAGGAAAAAAATTTTAGAGAGCCTAACATGAATGCGTTTTCTCAACTTAAATGGAACAGATTAAAAAAATACCCTGCAGAGCTGGAAGTAAGAACAGTATTATGCCAGTGCATGAGAATTAGAAAGTGAAAATTATTATGAGTCAGACCAGTCTAAGTAATTAGCAAAGTGTGTGAAATTTACAATCAAGCAAATATCTTAGATGGATGGCAAACAGGATATATGATTGTTTTTATTCAGTAGTTACATAGTTTTAATACACTTATAGCAAATGTAACTCAACAATACAGTATCTTAAAATACTACTTACCTTTTAGAAAGGTCATATTCATTATCAATAGCACACTCTTCCCCTGAATTGTCTGTAGATTCATCCTCTAAATCTTCAAGTGGTAATCTGTTAAATAAATTTAGCCAAAAGAAGGAACATTTAATGTAGTGTTTCCTTGGAAATAAAATTCTATGTTCCTGAGATTCTTCATCCTGTAGCAAACCATGGATACACCATATAAACAAGATGCAAGTTTCTCAACTAATTACATCATCTCATTACATAAAATAATAAAGCAAACCATTCAAAAAACCCACCATATCTTCTGCTGGGAAATGTTGGACCTCTGCAGTGCAAATTGTACAACACTGACCTTTTACTATAAATATAACAGACACTTTGCACAATGAATTCACACAAGTTTTTAAAGTTTTGGACAAAAGAACTGTACACAGCAAGTTAAAGCACAAAAGAAGACCCATTCATAAATACTCTGAAGGATAGGTAGGTCAATCAGTACAAAGTCAGAAAGATATAGTCCATTAATTGGACAACAGAACTATTTATTCTGATTTCTTTTGCACTGGATATAATGTGCTATTGCACAGTTTACTTATAACCTCTTCTTTAAATTTGGTTGTTTTATTTGAAAATTAAAATTAGCATATAGAATATTTATATATTTCCATATAATTAACCCAAATTTGTAAAATAATATATAAAATTCCTAATATAATCATAGAAATATAGGACTGGAAGGGACCATAAGTGGTCATCTAGCCTATCCCTCTACACTGTGGCAGGACTAATATTGTCACATTATCCAGTTATGTAAGTCATAAAAGACAAAATCCTTCTCTTACTCATGCAAAATGTCCTACTGTGTTGAGGCCTGACTCTGCAAAGGACAGAGCAACCTTTACTTTCTTGGAAGACACAGCAGAATGAACTAATTATCCAAGATCAAGGATGGATTTCTAGGCAGGCCTAGTGCCCTTTTGTGGCACTTTGCTAGGGAGTGATGGAGAAGGGAGAGTTACGGAGAGATTAGAGATGCGGGAGAGTAGGAAAAGGTCCCTAATTATTTACATCTTCACAGTGCTGTATGAATCTTTATCCATAGGCTGCATAAATACAAATTAGACCTGCAAGGTACTGAGCACCCTCGACTTCCAAGGAACTACTCACATAGATCAAGCTAGCTTTGGCCCACAATGAAGCAGGTGTACAGCACCATGGGCTAGAGCGGTGGTCCCCAAACCTTTTGTCCCCCATGTCCCTTTACCCCTGTCTGCGCACCTGCCTCCCCCCAACTGGGGCTGGGTGGGGAGCAGGGCCAGAGGCTGTGGTCGGAAGCGGGGCCACGGTTAGGGGGCTGTGGTCAGGACCAAGGCTGGGAGTGCAGCTGCAGCAGGCCCCAGCAGCCAAGGCCACGACCAGGAGCCAGGCAACAAGGTGGAGGCTGGGCACCAAGATTGTGGCTGGGCACTGTGACTGGGGGCCAAAGCCAAGCCAAGGGCCACATCTGGGGGAGAGGGGCCAGAGCAGTGCTTGGGGCAGAGCAGAGCTGGCTGTTGCTTCCTCCCCACCCTGTGGGGGCTTGTCCGGGCCTGCCCCTCTGAATGTTCATCCCACGCTCCACAGTTTGTAGACCTCTGGCCTAGAGGAATGATTTCATGAATGGGAGTTACTTCACTGACAGTTTCTTTGGTTGGTTAGTTTGATTTGGTTTGGCTTTTTTCACACAATTTCATGGAAAAATTGAGAGGAAAAAAATAAAAAAGGATTTAAGTCACCTTTCAGTGGTTGCTGTTAAAGAGGTCTCTGGCTCATCCTTTTCTGCATTTAATGGTGAGTTTCCTTCCACTTCCTGTATTTTCACTTCTGATTCTTTGCAAATACCACCTCGGTTTTCATAACTGTCATATCTATATTACAAAATAAGATGAAAATATCATAAATAAACCAATCAGAATAAAATTCACATTTCCCTTTAGATAAGGATATTTAATATTTAGGATATTTGTATTACTTACAAGTCCAGCAAAAACTTGGCAACTTCAGCATGCGAGAAGACATTAAGAGTTTCCCTAAGTGACATCCATCTTCCTATTTGTTCTCTTATACATATCCTTGATTGAGCCCTTTTTCTCTCTAGACTCTTTCTCCTCCTCTTTTTTTCTGATGGGGAATATATGGTGGGTCTACCAGGTCGTCTTGGTGGTGGTGATGGCGAGGATGAAGAGGATGATGACGACGACATTGTAAGCTTTCAAATAAGAGAGAGGACTAAATACTTAATTTAATTTAATCATAACATTAAATTTTATGAATTATGTATCCTATAATGACTAAGAGTAGTAAATTATAATTTTTGGAAAATGACAACCAACTACAACAGAGGTGTGGTGTAGAATTAAGATATAAATCTTCATTTATAGTCAAGTTTTGCCCTCAGATAAGTGAGCATAACTCCCTCTGAAGTCCCTGGGAAAAATACATATATATCTGAGGGCACGGATTAGCCCTTATGTTTTAGGGATTAGATTAGATATTACAATGACAAATGTATAAATTGTTAGTTTTACATATAAATGAGCAAGTCCACATTAACATGGCTGTTGCTCGTCTATATGTCAAATAAAGGACTGAAGAGCGGGGAAAAAAGTTAATTATTTTTAAACGATAGTAACCAAATATTTGAATGTAAAGCATATTAAGCTGTGTTAAAAGTTCTTATGTACACATTACACCTAATGCCTCAGTCCTATAAATACTTACGCACTTGCTTAACTTTAACTTGAAGTCAATGGGACTATTCACACATGCTTAACTTTAAATGTGTGTTTGCAGGATCAGGTCCCAGCACTTAAGAATATTTTTGGAGTTCCAAAATAGGGTAGCCCCATGATAGCATCATTCTAGAGTATGTGTGTATGGTGGACCTGCATGGGATACCAATTTGAGCGAGCAACTGGATTGGCCCATGAACACCAGTAGAAAAGGAAGGGAATTAAATTTAGTTACAAGTGATCTCAACTCCAAGTGGACAATGCAGTCAATATTGTACATCAAGTGTCTGGTCATGCATCCGGGCAGAGTTCCTCTGGGCCACATCTGCTGACTCCTTGGACATTTTTGAGGAGCAGTGCGTGCTGTCCGGGGTTCTCTGCTCAGTGTCCCCCTGAGGTTCTCTCCATTTAGCCCTTTGACCTTCACACCTGTTCCTGTTTTCTCATTTGTTGTCCCCCAAATTTAGTTGAATCCCAGGCTCAGTAGCTCCTCCCCTTAGGCTGGGGGAGGAGCTTTTAGCCCCACCCATGCCCTGGTACCCAAATAGAACACTGTCTCTTGCTCTGACCTTCGACTTAGCATCATTTTTCAACCAGCTCTGCTGCCACCTTTTCCTCTCTATAATACAAAGTGGATGTCCAACTAAGCAAACGGTGCATATTTTGAACTGTTTTTGCTGAAATGCTCCACAAATATGCAATCAAAGGCAGACATTCAGCATAGAAAATTTCAGCCTAAACTGCTACAGTCTGGCAAAGTTATAAGAAACAGAAATGAGGGTCTTATAATAGAAAGAGTGGAGCAACCTCAACTATAGGTGGCACTACCAGTCCTGCCTAAAATATTTACACCTGTCTTTGAACAGAGATGGTCTCAAACAGCACACAGGTATACCTTCTCTCTGGAATCTCATCTGAAACAACAATGCCCAATTCCCAAGTTCCAGGAAGTAACTTTCTCAAATAGTAACTCTAGTTAGGCGAGGTGTACACTTAGGACTGCTTTGCTGGTATACTCTACTGGCAAAGCATTCCTAGTGTGGACATAGCTGGGAGCCAGGGGAAGCCACGCGGGACTTCTCACCCCCATGGAGCAGGGTCCTACTGTCCTGGCTTCTGTGGCCACCCCGGCCGGCTCCCTGATGGGAGCCAGGGAGCCGTGAAACTGACAGGGCTGCCTGAGGAGTAGGATCCAAAGCCACCCAGGCTTTTCACCCCAGTTCCCAGGCGGGAGCAGGGGCAGAAGCCACCTGGAGCTTCTCCTCTCCAGGGAGCAGGATCCAGCTGCCCCAGTTTCTCAACCCCCCACACCCACTCCCCACCAGGAGCCATGAAACTGACAAAGCTGTCCCACTCCTGGGGGGGAGTGGGCTCCAAAGCTGCCCAAGCTTCTAGCCCCAGCTTCCAGTCTGGAGCCCAGTCTGGCTTCCCGGGCTTCTCATCCCAGCTGTGAGTGGAATCCGTTCTCCCCCAGCTCCCAGCCAGGAGCAGGGTCCAGCAGCCCAGCTCCCAGTCCAGAGTGCAGGGCAGCTGGGCTCTAAGTGCCCAGTTTTCTTGTCAATTTCACAGTTTCTCCCATGAAATTGACAAGACAGCCAATAGCCATGGAAGGAACACAGTGTCTACCTGCATCACCCCAACTATAGGGACATAAGCTTTATGACTCTCCTGAAGGTGGATTTATTATGTCGTGTATTAAGGCACTTACATCAATGGAAAGAAGGCTGTAGTGTGGACAGGGACATAACTAGGTCAACATAAGCTGCCTTACGTGGACCTTACTGTGTAGTGTCCACCAGCGCTATGTGTAGCATTGCTTTCTGGTGATGTCTGCCATAGCAATATACATTAATAAGTTATTAAGATTCTCACCTATAAAAATTATCAAATTTTCTCTTTTTCATAAAACTGCTAGTATTTTCAGTATATTTTACTGCAGTAACCTATGAACTCCTTCTTTGAATAAATGTCATTGGGATGCCAACATAAGCTGTTGACACAAAATCATGTGATCAGCAATCAAACTGTTTCCATCCTTACAGCCCACAAAGAGAAGTAAACAAAAGGCACTCGTTTGTTTCTATTACATCCCAATAAAAGGTTTAATATTTTCCAAATTAAGATTAAAATAGGAAAATAAACTTTATTGTCAAACTTTAAAAAACAATGTAAGGCTTTCAAAAATTATTTGATCTATTTGGTATCCTAAATAAGATTTTAAAGTGACCGATTTACTTGTTTATTTAAAACATAGTTTCTCAACCTGTGGCATGTGTACCCCTGCAGGTACGCAAGACACAGGTAGGGGGCACCTGGGGAAAAAGGGGTGTGAAACTCATGTATGTACCTGGGCCCACAATAGATCTGACATCTGTCATATCACAGGCTTATATACTCAGCCCTTCTTCCAACATATGGCTCGCATTAGTCTGTAAATATAAAATCCCACAGAAAATTGAGTTTTGGGGTACTTATTAAAATTTTCATAAGTTAGGGGGTACTTGCTACTTAAAAGGTTGAGAAACACTGATTTAAAAGACTTTTCAACTACAGTACAAGGATAATCAGGGACAACATTCAAAGTCAGCAAAAAAGACATACCAGCCAAGCCAAGTCATATTTTGAACTAATTTTAAGGGGATTTTTAGAGATGTCTCACTTTAGTGATGAAAATATTTGCTGATTATATAGCAATGATTCCCCTCAAATCTCCTTTAAACAGTTTGGGAAAGAAAACCCAAATTACAAGCCTGGGTGTTAAAAAAAAGAAAATAAAATAAAAATCAAGTGTTACAAGAGTTAGGGGCCTGCAAGCGTTTACACTTGTGCTCCATAACCTTACCCACGCGAGTAACCCCGCAGATTTAAACGGGACTACTGATGTTTGCAAAAATAAGCATAATTTTACAGAGCAGGGGCTGCAGGGTGCGCAACATCCCTCCTCTGGGGATCACTCACAGGGGATTTGGTTTTTCATTGTTTGTACAAGCTACGCGAAGGCCTCATACCCTCAGGTAACCGTCTGCTCCGGATCACCGCGTCAAGCCGCCACATGCCCTGTCTGTGCGATGTCAGGCTGGTTCAGGCGAGCTCCACCCCAGACACGCTAGTCGCAGCCGGGGACGGGGAGAAATCCTCCCCCAGCGGCTCCGGGCAGTTGGCGGAAGAGCCCCCGGCGGTCCCGCGGCTATTTTAAAGCCTCCTTGCTCTGCTTACGGCCGTTGGAGCGCGGAGGCGGCGGCGCACGGGGGAGAAGGGCAGAGCTGGGCTGAGGGGGGCAGCGGATGCGGCTGCCCGGTTACCTGGCTGAGCGCTGCGAGCCCGCCTCTCTCGCTGCCGCCGCCGCCGCCGCCGCCCGGGGTTCGCAGCTCCGGCCAGGCCGGGGTGGCTGCTGGCCGCGCCGTTGCCAGGGCGCGGTTTGTTCCTCCCCGGACCCCGCGGGGCCGGCGACCCGGAAGCGCTTGAGCCCAGCCTCGCTCCGCTCGAGTCGGCGGCGGGGGCCGAAGATGGCCGAGTCCCCGGAGGAGGTGGTGGTGCTGGTGCAGCGGGTGGTGAAGGACCTCAACAACGCCTTCAAGCGGAACCCCCACATGTGAGCGCGGCTGGGGACGGCTCGGCGGGGGAGAGGGGCGGCAGCCGAGCTCCAGTTCCCCCGGGGCAGCCCCAGCGGGGCCAAGCGGAGACCCCGACCAGCGACGTGGGCGTTGGGGTCTGCGCTTAGCCTGTCCGGGCGGGGGAAGAAGCCCCTCGCTCTGGGGCCCCTGCTGGCCCGGCCGGGGACAGTCACAGCGCCCTCAGCTGAGTGGGGCGACCCGCCCCTCCCTGGGGATAACCAGCCCTGGGACTTCCCCTGCTCCAGCATCTTCGTTCTCCCCGAGGGGCTCGGAGCCGGAGCGCTGACGCCTCGCCCCGCAGCCCCGCCGGGGAGGTGATCTGAGCGTGGCAGCTGGGGTAAGTGGGCTCCGAGGGGTAAGGAAGGACCCGACTCCAGTAGCCCCCTTTCTCACCTGTCTCGCCCAAGGTCACTGAGGAAGTCGCTGTCAGCTGTGGCTGGCCGCTGGATCTGCTGACTCCCTAGGCTAGGCGCCGGCCTTAATTGGGTTAACTTCTTTCGCAGTCCTATAAACTTGGTTTATGGCATCTGACCCGAAGTCAGAAGGTTAAAGGGACACTCACTGTCTGCTTATAATTCTGATAGCTTTCCTGTCCTCGATTATTAAAAACATCCTGATTACTAATACAGGACGAATTTTAAATGTCTAATTTCTGCTTCACGATTTATGCTTTGGGGTTTTTTGTTTGTTTGGTTTTGGTTCTATTTCTGCTCATCTTGAATAGTAGCAAATCATCTTTTTGTTCTGGGATTTTGTGTGGCTCTTAGATACCGTGCTGATAGGTACGATAAAAAAATTATAGATCTTTCCATTGTTGGTTTTTAATCTGCTGGATTGACAAAGCCTATTGGACTGTTTCACCACAGTGCTACACATTGTGAGTTTGTAAACACAATAAGGGAGTACTTATTTGTGTATTAAGAAAGGTCTTCCTTTGGATTTTCAGTCTTCCATTGGATTTTTTTGCAAATGCATGGAAACATTCCTTTTAATGTTAGATAATGTTAAAAATAATAAAAAAATTAAATTTTGAAATGACAGTTTCAGACCCCAATCATAGAATATTAGCATTGGAAGGGACCTCAGGAGGTCATCTAGTCCAACCCCCAATCCTGTAATGGACTCTACATGGCTCAGGGGTCCACTCGTGGCGTTTATAGTGGGATTGGGGCTGAAGAAGAGCTCTGCGTAGCTCAAAAGCTTGTCTCTCTTGCTAACTGAAGTTGGTCCAATAAAAGATATTACTTCACGCACCTTGTTTCTCCAATATCCTGGGACCAACACGGCTACAATAACTCTACTCTATGTGACAGAAATCCTTAGGATTACATAAATGTGGCTAGCAAACTTGGCAGGCTGCCAGGCTTTAAACGGAACATATGTGTGCTGTCAGAAAAAAAGCCTTTTTAAAACTAGATTTAGCTATAAAGTTTCCATTTAGGTTGTAAAGCATAATGCCCTGTAAACAGTGAATGTTCGTGTGTGGCCTAAAGAAGGGCTTCAGCTTCTTTTCACATTCTACTCTATGTCAAAGCTCTCTTTGATTTCAGCGGTAGCGGGTTGAAACACGTACTGATTAAGAATATGCCGCTGTTGCCATCTTCCTTCACAGATGCATGATGAGAACAGTAGGTTAGAAGTAAAAGTTTGTGAGACTTGAGACTGACCTATCATATCATGCTTAAGTGTGGTCCCTGCAGGTCAGGGAGATACTTGGTGGGGCAGTGTGGGAAAGTTGCTGCTGTTATATGTATTCTATGGATAAATGAGGGACTTCTGTGCCCAAGATTGTCAAGATAGGCTCCTTGAAGTGAACATGGGTACATGGTTCACAGATGCCCCCAGCAGATACCCCTTCTGCAGTGAGAAGGAGACCCTTGCACAGGCTGCATCTTGTCATATTGGAGGCATATCTTCTGATTCCTCCAGAGCCTCCTACTGAGATTCTGACTGCACTTTTCTTCACGTCTTCATCTCTGTACACTCCATTCTTGGCCCCATCACGTCATAAAATCTCCCCCTTCATCCTCCTCCTGGCACTGGCCAAGATAGCCATCCATCAGTCCATGGAGTTGATGCTCAACAGGGTGAGTGCTTCGTGACTGTCAGATCTTCTTCCATTTATTCCCTACCCTTTTCACACTTTCAGGCAGAGTTCTTCTGTGCATCATCTTCCAACTCTTTCACAGAGCAATGGCGCTGTCCAAGGTTTTCTGCTTGGTGATCCTATCAGGTACCCTTGTTTGAACCTTTGATCCTTACCCAGTTGAGTAGGTGGGCCCTTCATTCTGAGTGGGCTAATGCCCACCCCCTCAATAATTCAGATAGGCTTCTTGGGTTCTAAATTCACTAAGAGACAATAAAAAGTAAAGTTCTAAGCTGAATGTAAAACTGGGTTATTGTCGCTCATTGGGTTTTAAATTAATTCAGAGAAAAAGTTTGTATCTTTTTAAGGCAAACTTATTTCTTATTTCTCTTGTAATTAAAAATCCAACCTAAAACTCATTTTGATTTGTCTTGCTCAGTCCTATTTCACTAAAGAAAATGGGGCTAACTGTCTCCGCTTTCTATGTTCTATTTTTGAACATCTGTATAACTTGTAAAATGTATTGCAAAATATATTTGGTGCCAGCCATACGAACACTTAAACTTGTATACAACATTACTCACAAGTCGTCCCATTGAAGCCAAATAGGGTTGCTCACCTGAGCAAAATTATACATGCACTTAAATGTTTGCAAGACAAGGACCTTACCTTTTACAAAAAGGTACCTGTACAGCAAGCTTGCTGATGTAAGGTGAAGAAGAATTCCTTTTCTATCCCAGTGATCCTTGTCCTAACTCTGCTCTCCTGTTTTGGTTTGTTAACATAATGTCCAACTGAAGTCTTGACCACTTTTTCTAGACAAAATTAATTTGCATTATTTGGCTTGTCATGCACCGAATTAAGAATCAGGAAATCTGGGTGGTATTTCCGGCTCTGCCACAGACTTCTTATGTGACCTTGGTCAATTCCGTTTCTCTCTCTCATCTGAGTTCCCCACCTGTTAAATAGGGTAATAATACTTCTTTTGTCAGTCTTGTCTAGTTATATTCATAGAATCATAAAGTTAGAAGGTACCGCAAGGGTCATCTAGTCTAACCCCCTGCCAAGATGCAGGATTTGTTGTGTCTATATCATCCAAGACAGATGGTTATCCAGCCTCCTTTTGAAAACCTCTAGAGAAGAAGGTTCCACAACTTTCTGAGGCAGTCTGTTCCATTGTACTATTGTTCTTACAGTTAGGAAGTTTTTTGTCAGATTTAATCTAAACTTACTATGCTGTAGTTTGAACCCATTGCCTCTTGTCCTGCCCTTTGTGACAAGAGAAAATAACTTTTATCCATTTTTTTTATGGCAGGTGTTCAATTATTTGAAGACTATCATGTCTCCCTTAATCTCCTCTTTTCCAAACTAAACATACTCAGCTCCTTCAGCCTTTGCTTATATGACTTGCATTTCATCCCTTTGATCATCTTTGTCACTCACTTTTGGATCCTTTTTAGTTTTTCTACATCCTTTCTAAAGAGTGGTGACCAAAACGGGATACAGTGCTCCAGCTGAGGCCTAACCAGTGCTGAGTAGAGTGGTACTATCACCTCCCATGACTTGCATGCTATGCCTCTGTTAATGCAATCGAAGATTGTAAAGTCTGAGACGAAGACTGTTACTGTGTGTACTAGTAGCTGAAAGCCTGTGCTATCACATGGGTTCAATTTGAACAGTCACATGTTTTCTTTTAAAATAGGCAAAAAAAAAATAGCTAAGAACTTACAGTCCAATATTTTTAACAGGCTGTAAACCCCAGAAATGATGGAACCTGGGGATATTCTAAACAAAAAGCTCTCAACAGTGCTTGTAGCTGTTTCCATCGCTTCACACTGAGCCAAGGTCTACACTCAAAAGTTAAATCGACCTGGATATTTCATTTGGGAATGTGAAAAATCTATCCCCCTGAGCAATGTAGTTAAATCAACCTAATCTTGATGTAGAACGACACCACTAGTTTGATTGAAGAATTCTGCCAATTTAACTACCACTTCTTAGGGAGGCAGATTAACTATAGCGACAGGAGAACCCCTCCCAATGCTGTAGTGAGTGTCTGTGCTTAAGCATACAGCTGTGCTACTGTAGTATTTCAAGTGTACCCTAGCCCTAGCTCAACAGACACTTCTAGGCTTCTGAGTGATATGTACATTGCCATTCCTGGAATCTTGTTATATAGGCACCTAACACAATGGGGTTCCAATCTCAGTTGGGACCTCTGCAGGTTACTGCAATGCAAATAAATAATTATTGTGGCATGATTACCTTTTATTTTCCTAAATTCTAACTGCAGCTGTATACAGAATTCTTCACACGGGATCTTCATTTTCAGTCCTTACCTGTTGTATAGCTATGTGCTGTTAAAACAACAACCATGCCCCACCCCAGATATTTCAGTGGAGGTTAAATCATGTGTTTGTAAAGCGCTTTGGAATAAAAGACTACCAGTGTAAGATTTTACTATTATAAGATAAACGTTTTAGAATCAAATGGGGATTGATCTTGCTCCAGAGGGAAGGAAGTGTTTTTGGAGATGGAGGAACTAGTATTAAAAACTTCTTTGCAAATGCTTTAATAGCTGATAAAAACACTGTGTATTTTAGTAATGTCCCACTTTCCTTGTATTTGTGAAGAGCATTCAGCTCATCACATTGAGATAGATGAACATTCACTTACTTTTTTAAACTCGAAAACAGAAGAAAACGTCTTCTATTTCCAAAATTAAACCAATACAATTGATTAATGAAAAGAGAACATGGTTTCACCACTTTCTAGTTCAGGGGCAGTTGGGGGGGGAAAAAATCTGCTTTGGTGTGTTGTGTATCCAGTGGCTCAACTGTGTGCAGTGTAATAAGATTTATATCAGATTAACTTCAAAAATATAAATACTAAAAGTGCCCATCACAAACTCTGGATGTCCCATCCAGTATTTAAAACTTGCAATAATCTACAATAACATTCATCTGTTTAAATTCAGTACTGGCTGCCAATGCAACCATAATCTGATTCCACCTCTTAATTATACACGTCACAATTATAACATAACCAAATATAACCATAATTTACCATTCCATCCCCAAATGCCTATGAGAAAAGGTAATCTTCCAGATATGCTGCAAAAGGTCAATATATCTGGGCTGTGGCAGACTAAAAGGAAAGGATATTTCAGGGTGGACGGCCCTTCATAGAGGAGTTGCCAACAGTGCATTCTCATTCTGTCAGGGGAACTCCAGTGCCTCTTTTGACTTCCACTGCAGTATTACAGAAAAGGTAGTCTGTCAAGTAGCATGGACCTCTAGGGCTTTAAAGATCTAAACCAATGCCTCGAATTCACCTGAAAGTGCATAAGGCAACTAGTGCAACTCTCAGAACCTGAAAAGAGTTATCATATATTTTAGTATACACTCTAGGAAAAAGTAGAAAAATAAAAAACAAAAGTTAACAGGAAATATCAGAAAACCAAGTGCATAAAAAGAAGTTGTATGTTGTTCTTGCTGCAGATGATGCTTTTGGTGATGGATAGTATCTTAGAGGAGCTTAATTTTATTCTCACCATTTTTAAATCACAAATCCTCTTCCCACCCCTTCCTGGTTTCTGAACATTAGGAATGATTTCAGAACAATTAATAGCAGCCTCGTCTATTTGCCTTCCAAAAGTCAATTCCAGAGTTACATTAATTCTTCTAACTTTTGTGGTAGCTTGCATAGTTATTGGATAAACTGATTTTAAATTGAACTGTAATTTTATTAATTTCTTTATATGGCGATCTATAGGCTTTACACCTTTGATTACTGGACTGCATTCTAAACTTGGTATGTCTCATACTGGCTTATTCATCCCTGAACAAGCCCTGCCTATTTGTTTTGTTGTTAAATACAGTATATAAAGCAGTTTTGCAAAATTCTGATTGCCTGGGATGAATGCTTTTTGTGGTTTTTGGTGTGGGTGAGAGATTGAATGAATAAATGAATCTCTTTTTTTTTTTTTTTTCCCCCCCTGTCTTCATCATGGTAAAGGATAAGCATGTAGGGGTTTTTTTGAGCATGGGCTGGTAAATTTGCACAACAGACTTGCAAGACTGATGAAGGATATCTTGTCCCAATGAATGAATGAATATTTTATTAATATATAATGTCTCAATGAATAAATATATAACTCACTCTCCATCTCAAGCCGAGAATATATTCCTCAATGCAAGGCTGGCAAAAGTTTTGCTCAAGGGCCACGTCTGATCTTCATATACTGGAACAGATGCAGCCTGTCGAGACTACCCACCCTATGATGCAAAGCTCCCTCTTGAATCAAGCTGCCTAGCTAGATCACTTCAAAGGTCTGAGCTGCCTAGCCCTTTTTTCTACGAGATAAGGGGATAGCTATGGACTCTATTGTAGAAGTCTGAGGTCCTCAGATTGGCAATCACTGCCTTTTTCTTAATGTAGCAGGTGAAACATTTACCACACTGCCCTCTTCATAGAGTATGAGGGAGATTTCAAGAAGCTTATTTGTGAAGTTAATTTTACTGCACAAGGCATTAGTTAAGAAGGCATATTTAAGTGGGATGTCTGGGAAGTTTCCAGGTTGTTTTCTCACATCTTAAATCTTATCTGAAGTTCAAGAATCAAGAAAACGGGCTGAGGTAACAGACACAGAAATCAGTAAAGGGGAAAAAATACGGGCTAAGTTGCATGGGGGCAAACTGTTAACTGAAGAGCAATAATTGGTAAAAGCAGCAAATAAGTAATCTAATTATATTTTATTTGTGCTTATTTTTAAGAGATGAAATTGGGTTAATACCCTGTCCTGAAGCCAGGTATAATCGGAGCCCTATAGTCCTGGTAGAAAACAAGCTTGGTGTGGAGAGTTGGTGTGTCAAGCTTCTTTTGCCATATGTCCATAACAAACTCCTCCTCTATAGACAAAGAAAGCAATGGCTGAACAAAGATGGTAAGTTACTTGGTTGACTATCTTCCTGTGTGATTACTAGTATGTAGATTTTGATCATCTGTGATACAGCACAGTTCAGTTTAAATGTATACTTGATACTTTATTAGAATAACCTAGTGAAATGGGGAGGGAGAGGGAATCTGTTGCACAAGCTAGCATGGCCATCCTGCAAATTGCTTCCACCTAAGCTGAGATTCCAACTCATTTGTTGTTCCCAAGCTGTAAGTGGTGTAGAGAGAGAGAAGCTATGCCTTTGTGTAATTGAGGAGAAATGTTGCTGTGTTTGGAGGGAATCTTGTCTAGCACGCCTTGGTCAGAAGGCTGGTGATAAATAGCTCTGGGTTGAAGAGGTGTGGGGGATTTTCAAGGCTTAGGAGGAAATCATTTATATAAACAAATTGGTATTCTAGAGCTCCTGTTTGCTTTACTAACTCACTTTTGCAGGTTTCTAAAGAGATTGCTGACTTTTAATAGTTTTAACATCCTTTTTTATGAAAAGGAGTGTGAAGTTCTACTTCCTTTTGTAGGAGTGTCACAAGGGGTCAGCATGATTGAGAGAGGAGGGGTAGATATGAAATTAGACAAACAACTTTAATGGATAAAATCACTCAGTTGTTTCTCTGTAAAACAAAGTTGTGCTCGGTGTAAAATATGTCTTAGCAATGAGGTGTTTCTCATTGCTATTCTATTGGAAGATAGACTTGTCTCTCTCTGAAGAACTGAAATACCATATACCTCTTGTAAATGAACTGAAAATTCTGTTGAATAGATTGGTACAGCAGCTTGGATGTTACCACCACAAATCTATTGCATTGTGGAGGGCAGGTGAAAAAAACTCCTTGAAGTCACAGGAGCATGCTAATTGTACTTTAAAAATGTGAACAAGAAAGGAAAGGAGGACGGTGTTGAAAATGTTTTGCTACAGTGGCACAAGAATACTCAAGCATCTTATAAGTCTATCATATCATTTGTGTTATGACGATAGACTTATAGATGATAGACTTATAAGATGCACCCTTTCCTGCCCTAAAGCCTGGGAAAATAGTAGTGCATTGCAGTATACCCTGATGGTCAATGGATTTGAGCTGTTTCAAACCAAGGAGTGCATTGAACTCCAAAGTCCATGGTCCCTCACAGATCATGCCCTGCTGTCAGCACCCTCTCAGACCTGTTGATTTTTAGCTGTGACAAGATTACATGAGCATAAAGGCAGCCTTTCAGTTAGGTAGGTTCTGAGGTATTTAGGGCTTTTTAGGTTAAAACCATGACCTTTAAACAACACAGAGAAACAGTCGGCAGCTGATACAAATCCTAGAATGGAGTAATGATCTCCTAACAAGACACACTACTTAATAAATGAGCTACTGTATGCTGCACTAGTTTGAGTTTCCAGGTGGATTTTACATGTAGCTCTAAGTAGGGTTTGCCTAGATTAGGAAAAGAGATGTGTTAGCTAGTCCCAAATTTTTACTAGTGTGGATGTAAGTTAACATCTTTTATCTTGATTTTAGGTGGTTGAGGTCCATCATAAGTTCCCTGTTATTTATGTTTGACATAAATGAGGTGTAGAATGGTTGTCTTCAACCTAATGTTGGCATGTTAGCCCCTTTTGAATTGCCAGCTCTCACAAGAGCTTTATATATATTCTGGATAATATAGAGGAAGATGATTGAGTTTTGTGGAACTCTTCCTGTGAGCACTCTGGAGATGGAGGATGATGCCCATAATGACTCTTCAGGTTTATTATGGGGGAAGGGGACCCGACCTATTTCAGTGCATTTCAATTCACCCTTAGGCTCTTGCAGGTGGAACTGGAATATTTTGTGAACTAATGGCAGAAAGAGATGTATCCGAATGAGTATGAGCGTACTTTCCTTGTCTCTGGACAGAGGGAGGTCATCTGTCAGAACAGTAGGTGCCATCTCTTTCAGGTTTCAGGTCAGGTTACAGTGCAGAGGAATCTGTTGTACTGGTAGCTGACAGTCTACCGGTGTCTGTGTTGCAGTCTCTATGACATCTCCAGGGTGACAAAAGTCAAGGCATGTCAATACTTGGAGTTGTCTTGGCACAACCTTCTATATACTCTTAATCAGAAACAGACGATTTGATATTGTCCAGACCAAGTGATGGTGAGGCCACACACTCCTCTAAAAAGAGGCCAGCAATATGCTATCTCTAAGAAAGACACTGACTATTTCCACTAGTTGTGGACCATATTCTGTCCTGACGCAAGACACTTCATTGCTGTTGGGTAACTGCAGCTCCACTACTGATACCCAGTTCAACTGGCAGGTTATTGCCCAGAATGAACCCTCTTCCAAACAGCCAAAGGGCATTTGATACAGTTCTCATAATGAGACTATCATGGCTTTAGCTGATCAGAATTAGGGAGACTGGAATGCTGTCCTACTGGTGCACTAGGCTAACCATGACAGAGGGATTCAAGGAGACACACACAGCAAGCAGGTTCTCTCTCTCAAGCCGGAGATGGAGGTAATTGGACTCAATGAAACTTTCCAGAGCTTGAAAGGAAAGATTAAGGTTTAGGTAAAGGAATATGTGTATAGGGATTTTTGTTCTAACCCTTGGCTCTGCATGCTATTTACATTGGGATGAATGAATAAATAATGGTTTGTTTTGAAGAAGCTCTTTTGGGGTTATCATAATCCGCTTGCTTGTCACAGGTTCCCAGAGGAAAAGGTCTTACAGGTTCCAAACACAGTTGGTGCTTTCATATTAATCTGGTTGGGAAATGGAGCTGCCACCCAGAGATCTAGTCCTAGAGTGGTTGGACTGCAGGGTTCCACCCTTTGAGAGTGGTGCAGGAAGTCACTCAAGGGACTCTGAAAGGGTCTAAAGTGCAGCTTGCCTCATGACTGTGACATCAGTGTAAAATGCTTTTTGACAGTAACAAGATCTGGATCTTTTTCATGGGTGCATTAGGATCTCATCTAGTTGCTACTGGTGCCTTCAGATCTGATAGAAACCAGTGACCATCCCTAATCTCAAATTCACAATTTGAGAACTCTTCTAAAACTCAGTAGAAAGAGAATTTTAAATACAAAACATAAATAGTTAAGTCTGACATGGTGCCGGAAACCAATGTGCATTTACAATAACTGACTTAGATAGAATGCAGCTTGTCATGCAGTGGACTCTGCATGCCTGAGATGGTGTACTGGCACCAAGGAGGTGTGTGCTTGCAGGTCCTTCACAGCAGAATTTCCTGATTTGACTTAGAATGTTATAGAAAAATCCTTCCCCAGAAAAGCCCCAACAGACACAAGGCTTTCTACATCTGTAGTCCAAAATTAAACATATAATGAAAGACTTGTTTCACCCATGGACATTAGCAAGAAGGCAAATATTGCTTTTTATTTAGTCTCCTGCACCCTTCTAGCCAAGTTTGTCCTAGTCTCATAGAATCACATGCTTTGTTGCAGTGAGGCTCACTACCTCATCTGCAAACAGGATTTGCTCATTCAACCATTCTCACTAGCAATGTTCAGGACCGGCTGTGGAAGTCTTAATTCTGTTCTGACAGTCTGTCTGAAGTCCTTTCATCCCACAATACAGACCATAAAGGTCTGTTACTTTACAAATATTAGAGCTGTGTGAGATCCAGGTTTTTGTGTCTGTTTCTCTTGAAGAGAGATGCCCTTTTTCATTTTTTTTTTAAAACATAAAGCAAACACAAAGTGCGTGGTGTAAGATGTTTTGAAAATTTTGCAGGTTTGTCAAACTTTAAAATGATGTTACTGTATGTGTCAAGAGCCAGCTATGTTAATGACCTGCTTTATATGCCAAACTGTGCTTTAAGTATTGGATGACATGCTTTATCCTTAACTGAACATTGCCTTTGTCAAAAAAGAGAAGTTTGGCAAAAATCATAAACTACAATGATGGAGAGGATGAATGCCAAAGGATTTGATAATACCATGACTGAATTACAGAAAGGGATTTGTTTTCTTGTAGCTTGTTATACATAGTTTTCCAAATGCAGAAATTACTTGACTTAAAAACTAACTTGTGACATCCTCACATACGTTAATGCCCTAGTTTGCACTCCTTACTCAGGCAAAATGCCTTTTCACTTTAATAGAACTTTGCATGGTGGGCACTCTTCTGGTTATAAGGCCAAGTATAGATTTGGTTCTCAGTGGTGCTAAATTTTATTAGCGTCTTGGTTTGGAAAATGTTTGGCAATTGAAATTGTATTCCAGTCTCTTCCAGTTGCTATAATTGGAAGTCCCTTAAACCATCTTAAATACAGGAGCAAAAATAAATGATTCTGGTTCAAATATCAACTCTCGCAAGTGGTAACTGATTGTTAATGATACTTTGCTAGCAGGATCTCATAAGAAGCAAGTACATTGTAATCAGTTATTGATTTATTGAGACTGGTTAATCTACAGCTGGTCTCTGTTACCTACTTGGATAGAGAGAAGAAAATGCAGAGTTTTTTGGAATCCAGAAAAATAGGACAGTGACTAAGCCAACTTGCCATAGTTTTAGTTTAGTAAGATTCTTTCTCCAACGTCTATGGAAAACTGAAGTTTTTGGTTTACTGCCAAGTTGAATAAATCAAAAATCCTATGTTTGCTACACATTTCGTGCCCCCTTCAATAATGTTTAGATTTATGCATGTATATTGAATGTGTGAATTGTCATTACAAGTTGGTCAGCTGATTGCTAGAAGTTATTGTGGATATCTTCAGTCTATTTGATATAAAATACTCAGTTTCCACATATCATTTAGCATTGTATACTTCACTGTCTTCTTTATTCTGACAAGGAATAAAAAGAATCTGATATTTTTATTTACAGTTGAGAGCATTAATGTGTAAAGTGTGATTTTTAAGATGGTTGTTTAGGATATACAGGGCATCCTCTTATATGGTTCTGGTTGGGAACTAGTTAGTGTTTTCATTGTAATTTTAGTTTGTTGCTCCAAAGAAAGCAGAATAGCTTAAGATGCTGTCCAGTCCTGAACAGCTAACAGCTTTGGTAACTGTGGCCTTGATTCTTCATGGACTTGGTCCTGTTTGGTTTCAAAGTTAAACACTTTGCAAAATCAGAGTCCTAGTCATAGTAGAACCATAATTCTAAAAGTGTTTAACCCTTTTTCACCCCTGAATAGATGATCTTTGAAATTAAAATGTCATGTTTCTATAGGTTTGTGGTTTCATTTTTACAGTTGTGAGCTGAAAAGTATTCACTTCATAATTTATTTTTTAATCATTTTTATTTATTTATTTTCTGGTAGAGCCAAATAAAAACAAACAAAATCTAGGGCCACATGCACTTCGTGCTGCTGAAGAGACTCCTCTCTGAAAGCAGCCCTGTGCAATGAGCAAGTATGCTGCTGCATTCTGCACAAACCTCACCCAGCAGCAAAGACTTGCTAAGAGTAAATTAAAAAGTAACAAAATCGTATGACCATAAGGCATGTATTGCTTTTGCAGTATTGTCACAAAATAAATAAAGGAGCAGCAGAAAACCACTCCTATTTTGTCCCATGGGACAGACTGACGCATTTGCGCAGGGCTCCCCTGCTGCTCAGCTCCTCGGTGAGTGGTTTGTGGGAGCAGATTTCGGCTTCGCGCTCTCACCAGTGTGCTTTATTTACAGGTTGTTACCCACCACCATCTATTGACATACAGTCCGGCCTAACAGCCTCATCAGGCCTCGCAGCTTCAGCTACTGACCAATGGGCAATTGCCCTCCTGCTGTGACTTCTCCCATTCAGACTGTTTACCTGTCCCCCACTGCACTTCCTTCCTGTGAGCCTTTATAGTGCCTGGCTAACAAGCCCAGCAACTGTTCCCCATTGGCCCACTCAGTGCTGGCTCAGCCCGTTTTCACCCAGCACCCTGTCACGCTGATATGTGGCTTTCCATGGAAAGAGTAGCCAAAAATGCCACTAAAACTCATGAAGGGACCCTATAGGCTCAAAACCCACACTTCTCATGGAAAATTTTATCATCTGCTATTTTTGCAAGTAACATCTAAGATGACTAAATGAAGGAAATGAGTGTATTGTTTTGTACTTTTTCTATTTGTTGTCTTTAGGCATTTGACACGCTTTTTGTATAGTCAGTTCACTGTGTTCACTGTACAATCAATTGGTTTCCCTTGTTTATGTGGGGTTTTCACACAGCATTAGGGGATGAAATGTTTTTAGGAAAATGTGATTGTAAAACCACAAAAATGACAGAGGGACAGAAGTGTAGTATCTGAAACTACTTTAACTCCTTATTTTTATTATTTCCATTTAAACTGCCTTGGCTTCAAGTTGGTGGTGGTCCTGATTCTTGAAGTAATAAGATGTAAATTTTACCTGGAAATTTACCTGATACATAGCTATAATTCTTAATAGTATTAGTAAACATTAGTTTGCCAAGGGCATTCATATAACGAATAAACAAAGTTTGGCTTTTTAAAACAAAGCTAACTATTTTTAATGTCAGATTTAGCTTAGCTAAAGTAAGTTTGTTTCGCACAGTTCACCCATTTTACAGTGATGCTACATAATAATTACACACAAAAATATTAAAAATCATTGTTAAGGTTGCAAAGTCAAGCATTCAAAAGCTAGGAAAAGCCAGAATTAAGGTTGTCTGTGCATCCTAGTACCAGTATCCTGGCCCAGCCAGTCCACCTCTGTCCGTTCAGGCTTGCTAAGTCCCAATCTCCCCGCTTACTTCCAATTTTCCTCCCTGTCCCCATACCCAAAAATAGTTTCCTTGCCCAGTCAGTCCCAATCTCCTTCCAGCTCCTAATGTAGTGCTCTTCCCCCAACATTTTCACCTTTAGTCATTCTCTTCCCCCTGGCATTCTACCCAGTTTTTCTCCTATTTCAGTGCCAGTTTTACCAGACTCCTTGTCTTAAACTACTCCTTTCCCTCCCCTTGGTCTGGTTTTTGACCCATATACATTTGAAGCAGATGGCTTTGTCCTCCAAACTGCTTAGGTGCCGGCAGCAGTGTCACAGAGAGCATAGGAGAGACATGCTCTCTGTTCTCAGTTCCTGTGCCTAGACCTACCTCACCTGACCCCAGCAACTGAGCATGTTCAAAATAGTTTTTTTCAAAGACTTTTAACATGGCCAAATTTTGGCAGATTTTCATAGGAAAAAGGCACATTCCTGTCACAAAGGGCACCCCTACCCAAATTTCAAATCTCTGCTCCAAAGGATGGGAGCACTAGAGTATTTCAAATAAAATGTTTCAATCATTTTTTTAACATTGGCAAAATATATTTTTTCCTAGCCGTGTTCTCAGAAACAGCAGAACTGTTCCAGGTGAAATTTTCCAAAAGCTTTCAGCCTGACACAGTTACCCTGCATGGAAAATTCAGCCCAAATGATTAAAGTTTGACAAAGTTACAAGCAGCAGGGTCTTATAATGGGTACATTGGGCAATCTTAATCATAAGCAGTGCTATCAGCCTCGCCTACAATATTACTTCAAGAATGGGTGAAGGGAGGAAAACATACCATATCAGTGATTAGTCACATTGCAGGAATTGATAATACCTTAGGTTAAACAATTATTTATTAATGTACAATATAAGATGCTCAGGGCTCTTTCGTGTCTTGAGAGGAAAGGAGGTTGCAGTTCATAATACTGAACATTCAAGAGATTTCTCTGTTTTAAGAATCACAGATTGGAGAAGCCATCAAAGGAATTATATGAAAATCCCAACTGCCCAAGTGGGAGAGTTATCCTGATTCACGTTTAGCAGTGATGTATGTCCATTTCTGTATTTTCTTCCTTACAAGAAAAAACCATTTTGCCATCTAATAGGTTGCTTAGATGAATCTTGCCTTTGTGGTGAATTTACTTTACAAAAGTCATTAGCTCCTCTATTAATTTTATCTATTTTGTAAGAGGATAAGGTTGACATGTTTGTATAATGTGTGATTTTTATTTTTTTTTTTATTAAGTAATAGTGGTGTATTCAGCACTTTTGAGTTTCTGCCTTTTATCATGTCTAGAAGTATAAATAAATAATAATTTTAAAAATTTAAAGTATTTTAAATATTCCATTATTTCTTATAATTGCTTCTCATTTTTGAAAAAGAGATGAAAAAGGTATGTGAAGCAGCCATAGATTACTGCACAGCCCGAACTAGTTTTGTTGCATCTCTTGATGCATGTGATGACCCGAATAATGCATAAAACCAACAGTGCTTTGGCTAAGCCTTGTTGGTCACGTTTTGGGTTAACAAAACCAAAATAATAAGGCCTGTAACTAGCAAAGTATTTTGTAACTTTAGGCACATGAGTAATCCTATGTACTTTACACTATTCACATACTTGAAAATTAAGCATGTGCTTAAGTACTCTGTTCAATCAGGGCTAGGTGAGTGGGTTTCATTTCCCAGTTTGCGCAAACCCTAAAGTCCAGATATAGGCTCATCTATAGTATGCAAATTTTTTTCTTCAAGTATTATGTAACTGTGGGCTGTGCTGGCTGGATCTGGACACATTGTTGCACATTGCAAAGATTCACTACAACAGCCTGCTAGATAGGAGCCTTGTTGGCCAACCCTGTGGAACCTCACATAATTCAATTCACCTTTCTCTGGCAGAAATCCCATATGAAGGTTACATGTGGCTAGACTGGCACAAGGAATTGCTTGTGGACCTCCCTGTGCCACTGGGGATTAATGTTCCACATTGTAGCTACATATAGTCTGTTGATCACTAGTTTCTGAATGCCTAGTCATCTTAATTGAACCATTCATGGATTTAGCTCCATGCAGATACCTCGTGCTTTTTCTATCCTTTCCTAGCTCTTTTCTTAAAACAAATGGCAATCCAGTGCCTCTCCTTCATGAGGTGAATTGAAAATACTTGTTTTGTTGGCAAATTACTATGTACAACCTATTTGAACATTTTGAATATAGAATGAACAATAAGGAATCTAGACTAACAGTCAGTCTGGCAGCAAAAGCACTGATAATTTTGCTTGTATTTAGGAGAATATCTGTGTGTTTCTTCTCCTTATCCAGCACATTAATTCAGCCTGTATATTTAAGAATTGTAGTGCCAGGGAAGATTAATTGAACTGGTCTTGTGACTTTTGGAAGCAAGAGTTAAAGAATCAGTCCTGAGACAATGAGAATTATCACTGTATTTTATGAGAGGCTGCACATAACAATATGCTTTTTTTACCTAGATAGGCATCAGACTAATGGATTAGTGCAGTAGAATGCAAGAGGGAAAGGAAAGGCTAGAATGGAATAACTCTTCCATTTGTCAACCACCCACACAGCTTTGCCCTGTTTTATCACATTATTCAATATATGTAGAAATTTACAATCTGCAATGTCTATAGGGGAGTAGGCAAAGGAATGTTTATGGATATATTTGTTTATTGCTTGCTTAGTGATTAGGCATTGTATCTCAGTCTTTGGAGAGGCAGCCCGTTCAGAATCAATTAAAAGTATTTTCTGCTACATAGTTTGCAACTTACTAAATGAATTTGTGGTGATCTCTGTTCCTAATCAGTTGTTCTGTGTTTTTTTCCCCCCCCTTCCATAGGTGCAATTTTTGTAGTGGGTATTTAGTTACAGGTAAAAGTGTGTGGAATAGAACAGCTGTAGTGAATTGATATCTGCAGTTCAGAGTTCTTAAATCACTGTAATCATGCTGTTACAGCAGATGATTGTAGTTTTGAGTGTTAAGATCTCAATCCAAAATTTTTCAACATCTTTAAGAACTTTTTGTGTGCGTTTTTAAGTCACATGATGTATTTCAATTTTAATCACTAAATTGATTAGAATGCTCAAAGATCCTGGACAATTTCTGTTTCAGAGCTATCCAATAGCTTTAAATGCACTTAAGAATATTGTCTTTTTGAATCATAGTTGAACAGGGGGAGGAGGATCAAAGTTCCAAGTCATAATAGTGGAGTTTGTAGATATCAGTGAACCCAAGAGGTGGGACTTTATTTTAAGTACATAAAACATGGACGGAGAAGAAACTAAACCAGCCGTGTGTCATCCTTCCAGTTTGAGTACCTCCTCCTCTGGACTGGAATTCAGCAATATTTCCCAGAGGCGTGTTGCCATAAAAACAAGTCATAGAGAAGAGGTTTTGATGAAGTATGGGGGCACAAAGAGGAGAGAAGCATTGACATTTTATTTTACCACTGTTAATCGTTGATGGATTTATTTTTTTTTTTAATTTTTTAGAATTGATAGATATCACATGTACGCTGCTTCTACTAAACCCAGACTTCACCACTGCATGGAATGTAAGGTATGTTGCACTCAGTAAATGACATCACAAGATCTTGGCCAGCCACCTTAAGTCTGAGTCTGCCATAAACTTTGTTTTAAGTGAGACTCAACATCAGTGTCTGCTGATTAGATAAGATGTGCTGAAAGAACTTTTAAAATCTTTTCCTTTCTGATTTCCTTTGTAGCTGATCTGTCACATTTCACAGTAATATATTTTTAGGTACAAATTAAGGTTTATGCCACTTTGTCTGAAGAGATATGCAAGATAAAGAATATATTTTATAAAAGAACCATGGCTGCTGGTCCTGTTCATGTATTGGTGAACATTTTTATCTTAGATCAAATTAATGTAAAATTGCATCTCTGCTTGCTAATATATTTCATTTTGAGTCAATGTGTCTAATGAATAAATGTTACCTGAATTATGATTCTTTATTCACACTGTATTAAACTGGCTATATAATGTAGTTGACCAAAATTTTATTGATAGCTAGATTCCTAATATGTTAAGAATGTACATTAAATACTTCAATTTGATAGTGCTCAGGAGCGAAGATGTCACTCTCATCAAGACTTCATGTTTGATCAGCCTTTGGTTCACTCTCACTGACAGCATGTAGTGCAAATGAAGCTTTGCTCTAAAGAGCATTTCCACTGTTGCCTGATGGATGCAGCAATTTAGGGAACACTGAGCAATCTGATACTTTTAGGGCAGGTTTACAATTAAAAAGCTGCAGTGGCGCAGCTGCACTGGTGCTTCAGTGGAGATGCAATTATGCTGATGGAGAAAATCTTTTCTCATTAATGTAGTTAATCCACCTCCATGAGAGGCGGTAGCTGTGTTGACAGGAGAAGCTCCCGTCAATGTAGTGCTGTCTACACCCAGGTTTAGGTCAATATAACTGAGTTGCTGGGGGATGTGGATTTTCCACACCCCTGAGTGATATAGTTACATCGATGGAAGTTTATAATGTAGACCTACCCTGAGATCCCTACCCACTGTAGACATGGGGAAAGGAGCACACATTTTTTCTTTCCAAACAGAATAACTTGCTCATAAGGGAAGTTTTTTCCTAGCATCAAGTGAGTACTGGTTGGTTGATGCCCTGAATATTACATCCCTTAAAGTTATACCACAGTTTATGTAACTGCAAGTTCTTCTTATCCATGTCAAAGGATAACCCTTTTTTTTTAAATTTCTCTTAAGCTTTGGGTGTCAACATTTTGTGGTAAAGAGTTCCACAGGTTAATTGTGTGTTTTGTGTGAAAGAAAGAAAGGGTTACTATTTCTTTTATCAATTATTAAAGGCAGTTTTCTGCCTTTTAATTAGATGTCCCCTTGTTCCAGTATTGTGAGAGAAGGTGCTTGATTGATCTTTGCTGCTGCTCCATTCAGTATTAGCCCTGGTCTACACTTACCTGGAGATTCGGCGGCAGTGGACAGGAGTTATGCAAACTTATGCAGAGTAGCTTGCGTAACTCCCGTCGACTGCTGTGCTTCCCTTTTGCGCTCCGTCTTCACTGCACTGCACCGACGGGAACTGTGTTCCCACTGACGCAGCGCTATGCTACTTGAGGGGGTGGTTTTACTCAGTCGACTTCCTGATCGATTGAGCGGGTCTACACTGACCGCTCAGTCGATCCAGAAAGATTGATCTGGTGGCAGCGACTTTGCCGCCTTCAGTATAGACATACCCTTCGTCCCATCTATAGGGGTCAGCTTTTTGAATCCTCCTTCTCCACTCTAGTCTGTCTTGAACCAGTTCCTCTGACACTCTGTATCTAATCAAATATTTCTATATAACATCCATCCATTCAGTTCTGGGTCTTCCAACCCTTCTTTGAGCCTCCACTTCTAAGTTTAATACCCTGTTTCTGCTACATACTTGTAATTTCCTTTTCACGTGCCCAAGCTATCTAAGCCTGGATTCCCTCTGCTTTTCTATAATTAGTACCACCTTCACACTTCCCTAATTCATTCCTTACAAACATGAGATTGTCCTTGTCTGTAGCTGTCATTGTTTTAATTTTACCTCCATCAGTATGTCAAACCTTGATTATTTTGAGACTCTGGTATTCCATTTGCTAATGGCACTGCACGTCATACAAAGTGAAAATCACTGATTCATACTATGACATTTAGACATACCCTTTAGTGAGAGGAGGGATGCTGACATGCCCTGTCCTAAGCATGTCCTCTGATTCTTCAGTTCACATAGGAACTGTGCAGACTTCACCATTAATTAGAATAATGTAGCCCTACTTCCCCAGTGTATGTAGAGGAGGAGCAGGACTTGCCTCCTTTCTCTTGGTGATGTCCAGTAGAAGCAGTTCCTCACACTCCCCTAAGCACAGGGACTGCAATCAAGTGTGGCCCTTGTACAGGGCACAAAAGTGGGGAAAGGCTCTTTCCATACTCTTTCCTCCCCCACACAAGGGCCAGGGATAGTTTTAAATAATACTTTGAGGGGGTTTAAACAAGAAATTACAGCTTTACATCTAGGTGATTTAGACATGGAGATTTTCTCAGTTCAGTTGGTTTCTTGTAGTAGGAAAAATAAAGAAATCAGCCCATTAAGGCTGTATTTGTGGTGAATAGCTGTCAGATCTATGTTCATCTATGTTCGGATAATTCTGTTCTTTACTGTCATTTCAACCAGTCTGCTTGGTACTGAATTTAGATTTACCAGCCTGTAATTGCCAAGATTGCCTCTGGAGCCTTTTTTAAAAATTGGCATTACATTAGTTATCCTCCAGTCATCTGGTACAGAGGCTGATTTAAGCGATAGGTTACAAACCACAGTTAATAGTTCTGCAATTTCATATTTGATTACCTTCAGAACTCTTGAATGAATACCATCTGGTCCTAGTGACTTATTACTGTTTAAATTTCAGTTAGTTCCAAAACTTCCTCTACTGACACCTCAGTCTAGGGCAGTTCCTCAGATCTGTCACCTAAAAAGAATGGCTAGGTGTGGGAGTCTCCCCCACATCATCTGCAGTGAAGACCAATGCAAAGAATTCATTTAGCTTCTCTTTGGTGGCCTTGTCTTCTTTGAGATAGGCAAAAATATAAGAATATGAAACATAGACAGAGGAAAGTATGCATACAAAAAGGGCAGTAAATCAAGCTGGTCTTAGAGCAGGGCGAGGTTTGGTTTTATTTTAGTTTTTATTTTTAGAGAGGTGGGGGGCGAGGGAACTGGGCCTGTAAATATAGCTTCTGATCCAGAAAAACATTTGATAGGCTTTAAGGACATGAGTAATTCCATTCTTGAATGTGAGACACTGCTCATTTGCTTAATGTTAACCATATGCTTAAGGCTTGCTAGATTGGGGCCATAGTGTAAAAATACAGGTACTGGTTTAGACCTGGGAGATAACAGTAAAGGGAATAGTGAGGGAATACTGTTTTTTCTTGCAATTACCTCTTACTATATCATGGCCTGCTTTTTATCCTGCAACAGGAGAGGGTGATGGGGAAGGAGGAGGAGAAAGAAAAGGGTGCGCTCGCGAGCTCTTCCTCCCCCCCTCTCCCCTCCATCAGTTAAACCCTTCTGTGCCATACTTTCCCCTTTCTCTGTCCTATTCTGAAGCAGCTTCCTGGTTTCTCTTATAAAAAATCTGGTTGTCCTAGAAATAATTGACTTCATTCACTAGTGCTGTCACTGTGAATCTTTTTAGAAGGAACATTTTCAATCTCCTTTAGTTATACTTTCTTTAGTTATACATGGTCAGTTAAGTCAGATCTCTGTGGAAATATGTTGTGCATTTTTTCTTTACTTCCATGGGACTATTCATGATTCCTTAAGCATATGCTTAAGTGCTTTTCTAGATCAGGACAACAGTGCTCAGGATTGAGCTTTGTGCCTGCACTCATTGCTGTACAGGTGTCTGGTCTACTATGTACACCTTTGAGAAGTCTGCAGCTGCAGGTATATGGGTTTCATAAAGACCTCACCATAATGTGTCTGTCTCACAGGTGTGCAGAGGACGGGTTATGATGGACAGGGTGAGACTTAAGGTTGTTTGGGAAGACTTTTTTTTTTTTTTTTTAAACTAAATATTATGTTATAAGAGTATCTAAACCTAGAGTTGTCTGGCTTTCCAAGTTGATTTGAAAAACAACAACCAAAACAACCCTACAATACAGTTTTAATGAATTTATTTTGCTTCTAAGTTAGTGATTCCTAATACCAACCTTAACCTCTGTTTAAAGCTATTTATATATGTGTAGAGTATTATGTCATTAAGATGCTTTTAAAATGTAAAATGATGGTGATGCTGCTGTCTTGATGCACTATAGTAGTACTTTCATAAGTGCTTTTCTTTGTAGCTTTTAATTATCTAGTGGGCTTGTTAACTTTGGTCCAAATTCTGTCCTCAGTTACATATATATGCAACTCCTGTTGATGTCAGTGGAGTTTGCATGTGCATAACTGTCTTTCTGAAATATGTATATCTTACAGGAAGGCTTTGGAAGATATAGGGTGTTTAAAAATTAGCCTAATCAGTCAAAAAATTATTTTGTATGCCAATCTTAGCACGTTAAGTTTTCTACTGCAAAATATTGTGCAACTCAGAAACAGATCCACTTTATAGAGTCCTGTTATTATTTCAGGATGAATTACCACTCACAGAAATATAGACAGTTTGTCCAATTGAAGATGAAGAATACAGACTTTGACTTTGAAAACACAATTTCTGGTCACAATAAAATGGCTTCATCCATTTTTGAAATTTTTGTAATTATTAAAGTTTATATTCTGGGTACCATAGTTGGTTGTATTATGTTTCAAAGTAAATGACATGCTATGCACCTTTAAAGGAAAAATTATATGTACAAATTTTTCTTTCACAGGAAAGAACTAATATCATCTGGCACTTTAAGTCCAGTTAAGGATTTACATCTTGGAAAACTAGCATTAACTAAGTTTCCGAAGAGTCCAGAAACATGGATTCACAGGTTTCTCTTTTTTTCCCCTTCTAAGTTTAAATATATTTTTGTACTGCTGTCTGTGTTTGTGATAGGGAAGGTCGTAGATGGAGGAAAACATCTGGAAACAGAACAGATTTCCAAACCATTTATTGTAAAATTAATTGCTTTGGTTTTTAAAAGAATCCCATCAACTATGTGTAGGACTTAGTGTTCATATCAAATATGTGTTTCTTCATGTTAAATATGTTTTTAATATAACTACAGCAGGGTGAAAACTTTAAGAAAAATTAGTATTCCCAGTGTGACTCTTTCTGAAAATTTACATCAAATTAATTATAGGATATTCATATTTTACTTTAATTTGCCATTAACTTGTTTATCTTGTAGACCTGTCAGAGAACCAGGATACAATAAAAATTAAATTTTGTAATTGTAGCTAGATGATGTCCCATTACTCTACTCTGATATTTTTCCTGATGACTATATTTTCACCATCCATAGGATTATGCAATGATGATAAGTCTCCCTTACTTCACAATAAGCATTTTCCTAAAAAGGCAACCCAGTTATCTAACAAATACACCTAATCCCATTTTCTTTCTAGTGTACATCTAACAATTTCTACTTGCCTTGACAAATGAAATATAGAATGCATGTAGAACAGCTATGTGAAATATTGATACACTCCTCAGTTTTAATAAAATGGTCTCAATATGTGTTTTTGTTTTTTTTTTAAGATTTTGTATTATAATCTATCACCAGTTTATAAGTGATCTTCAGAGACTGTCAACGATGACTGTTCTACAATTTACAGATACAATAACAGATAAATCAGGGCTGTACTATATTTCAAGTTGTTACTCAGTGAAAGGGTTCTGGTGACATCATACACAATGAAAGTGAAGCTCAGACAATTTGATCTTAGAATTTAAGGTCCAGCTAAGTATTGGATTTTGAAACCCTATATAAAGAAATTATATATATTTTAAAAATCATTCTGTATTACTGAATTCTCTGTGTGTTATACATAAGCTTGTAGCCATGTCCCAGAATATTAGAGAAACAAGATGGGTGAGGTAATATCTTTCATTGGACCAACTTCTGTTGGTGAGAGAGACGAGCTTTCAATCCACATAGAGCTCTTCTGTGTGGCTCGAAGGCTTGTCTCTCTCACTAACTTCTAAATGAAGTAATCCGAAATTGTAGTTTGACCTGCTGCCCTCCTTTAACTAGAATGAATGTCATATCAGAAATAAACTTACAAATACAGGTTTGACCCAGTGTTCTTGAACTCAGATCAGAGAAGCAGTCAACTTAAAAATCACATTTCCCTCTCAAAATGTTATCTACCATTGTTTTTTAAGTAACAGCCAAGATTATTGAATAGTATTTATATATAGTCAGTTTTAATGTTTCTCTATGCAGAATTTGGTCAGCAAGTTTATTCTGTTGTTGATGTGGGTCTTGCACACAATAACCAGGGACAGTGAGACATTCTAAAAAAAAAGGGGGGATGGGGGAATGTGAGAATGTAAAATAACAAAAGTTGGCAGAAAGACTCTGGGGCAGATATAGTACCTGAAACCATTTTTTTTTAACCAGTCAGATTTCAAGTTGATGATGTCACTTAATGAGTTTTATACTGTTCTGTAGTCTTATTCATAAGCTGTTTTTGATTGGTTAATTTTAATTTTATTAAGGAATAAGGCCACCTTTCTACAAGAAGATGACGTTGATAGCATTTTGAAATAAAAATGAGCCAACACAAAGTTGACAAAAGGGGTGTAATTTTTTGTGTCAGTTATTAAAACCTGTGGGGCCTTGATCTAGATATCCAGTCAGTTTTTCATAGAATCCCCTTTTGCAGCATTATCTTCTGTTTACATGCTGTTGTCAACCATCCTATGTCTATGATAAATTTTTTTAATAAAAGATTTTTTTAAATGAACTTGATAGGACAAATATACTTGTTAAAAGCTTTACTTTGACACTATGTAGCTATAAGGAGTCAATACATCTGCAGTTTTGAGGCAGTGACTTTCTTTAGGTGCAGTTCTACTCTAAAAAGTGACTATTAAAAGTAAAATAAAATGCAACATGGGAATCTGCTTGTCCCAGTGATTCCAGCTCAAATGTGCCTTGTTTCCTAGTAAAGTGTTTTTTCTAACTGCTAGCCCAGTAATCTCTGCCTGGGACCTGAGAGTTAAAATGGGTTTCTTTTATTTATTCCTCCCGTGTCATACCCAGTAATAAAGGGATCTGCAGGACAAATTCAGGCCTAATTGATGCCTGTGTACCTCTATTGCTTTCAATGGATTTGCACAAGTGCAACGGATTGGAAGTTCGTAAACAGGTCTGTTTAATGATGTATAAGAAGAAATAGAATCCAATCCAAATGCTTTTAGTGACTCTACAGGGGTAACTCCTAAACTTTTAAGGTCATAAGGGACTAATATGATCATCTAGTCTGACCTTCTGCACAGCGCAGGCCACAGAACCTCACCCACCCACTCCTGTAATAGACCCCTAACCTATGGCTGAGTTACTGAATTCCTCAAATCATGGTTTAAAGACTTCAAGGTGCAGAGAATCCACCAGCAAATGATATGTCACCAGTAAAAAGCAGAAAAGTCTTTCTTTTTTTTTTTTCTTTCTTTTGTCACTAAAGTGAGCAGATATGACTGAATCCACACAAGGTGCAGATCTGTTAAATTAGTAGGTATTTTTACATAATCCCTTTAAACATAAAATCTCACTTTAACACTATGGATGTGTTGTCAAAAGAGAATTCTTCAATACCTTTTTTAAATATTCCATGATTTTTTCACTTAGGTTTTTAGTAACTTTTTTTTATTAACTTCCCCAAATTCACATAGAGATGACCAATAACTGTCAGTGAATAAATTAACAAAGAGAGCTGAAGTTAGAGATTGTTAAATGTGTCCATTAACTGAAGATTTTCTGAATCTGAATTGTTCACAGGTTTTATGTTTAGTCTGTTTTTTCCCTCAACCCTCAGTTTACCTTGAATTAAAATGATGGAAAACTCCATATAACACATTGGCCAATTTATATAATGAAATAAGAACAAAACAAAATGTTTTTTTCTCTTTAAACTGCTTTTGCATTGTTAACCCTCTCCACCATTTAACCAGACGATGGGTGCTGCAACAACTAATTCAGGAAAACTCCTTGCCAACTCTCGTGACTAAAGGGAACGTGGGAACAGTGTCTGTGGAAAGAATTCAACGATTAGTGCAGGAGGAAATGGATGTCTGCTGTGAAGCTGCTGGGAGATATCCAAGCAACTACAATGCCTGGTCCCATCGTATCTGGATTTTACAACATTTGGGAAAGCTGGATGTCAAGGTACAATACAGTAGTGTATAAACTGCTGAAGCAGAATTTATACATTTTAAATCTGGATCATCAAAAAGCACTATGCAGGGGTAGAAGTGAATAATTGTTTTGGAATTAAACTTTTGTACACAATTAATGTTTTAGGAGAATAAGCATTCCAGGGATAAGGACTATTCTGTTGTTTTGTCCTATTCGTACCTATGTGACTTACATCCATCTGTTGGTACTTAATGAATTGATAGAGAGTTGATGGGAGTCTGGGAGATAAGGCAGAGAGGACTGAGCATAAATTCTGTGGTCATATAAACTGTAAGAGCCCATTAGAATAAAAGATATCCTGCAACAGATGTCATTCTAATACTGTAATGTTCCCCTTATGTTTCATTACCGGTGTTCTTTCATGTCATTTTTATGTTGTCAGAATGTGTGTAGAGGACTAGTATACGATAAAGAAATGAGGCAATTTAGAAACAGAAAAGTGGTGCCTATAAGCATTTTCATAAGATCCAAGGACACCCTTCTGCCCAGTTTATGCTGAGTTTAATAAATCAGCACCACATCAAAAAGGCGGAACTGACTGGCCTTAAATATGCTTTATTAACTTCAGCAGAGATGTCTTATGAAAATCTTTTAGTTTCACCTCAGTCATGTTCATATGGTTCATCCAAACATGGAATGTACTCAAGACCTGCAGCAAGGTGAAGTTGTTGACATGATCTAAAATTAAAAAGGGATAATATTCTAATTACTTTTACATTTGTGATTTCTCAGCTGTGAGGTGCGTTCAATGCTTTTATTATGCTGACGCTCTGACCTTCCATAGTAGCTGTTCCTGACTCTGCATTCTTTCACCATCATCACCCCATCTGTTTGGTTTTTGAGAGGAGAGTGCTATGTAGAAACATGAAATCTGTTCTGGGCCTACCATTGGCAGCCTTGGGAGGTCATTTTGCTTATACTTTTCCTGAGAACATTTTTAAAGAACTGTACGTATTCCATAATAACCTGAAAAGTGTGAGGTAGTCAGACAGTCCGGCTGCCTCTCCCGTATAACCACCAGATAAAAGGTGGGTGTGCAAAATTCAGAACTACTGAATTTGGGAGATTTATCCATCATGAATCAAGTATATTCAGATAAGCCCTTGATGGCTGCATTATTTTTATTTTTAATTTCACTGCAGTTAAGTGGCACACAACAATTCTCCCTTTTAATTGGCAGCAGCTGTTTGAAGGGCAAGGCATCATCTCAAGGGCTTTTTCAGCTGCAGTTCTCAAAGCTGTAGAATGTCAAAATAGGTAAAGAGGGAGGTTGCAGCTGAACACCCACCTCTCCTTGGGTTTAGAATTTGTCTAGGTTCTGATTCATGTACATTGCATTGAGCAATGGCAATTCACAAATAATTATGGCCATATATTCTGAAACTCTCTATTCCCTTTGCCTTCCATCCATTTTGGCAACCATCCCAGTTTCCCTACTGTCTTCTTTTCATCCTTAGGAAAGATCTTTATGCTGATCCCAGAATCCTTTGTGACCATTGCTGATGCAGCAGTTCAGAGGCATCATTGCCACTCTGCATTAGAAGTCTGTGGGAACTAGGAGTGCTGTTAAGCTTGGTGGGAAGCAAGGGAGGTTGGGAGTCTCGGCGTACCTATAATCTAGGGAATGTAAATACACTGAATTATAAAAAGAACATTTTTCAATTTGATGCATTTGTGCATGAACAGACTGAAAAGACTCAGTGAAAAGAAAAGACAAATGGGGAAAGGGAGACATGACTGGCTTTTTTTTTTTTTTTTTTTTTAAAGAATATAAAGGACCATGAATTTGTAATTTTCCTCTAATTTTGCACCTATGGTCAATTGTATGTGTGTAATTCACTGTGAATGCTAATTATAATATTTAAATGTAAACTTGCCTGTTTGTGACCAAAAATTAGGTAGTTGGGACTCTTTATATTGGGTTTTTGTTTTTTGGGGGGAGGGTTGATTTTTTTTTTGTTTTGTTTTGTTTTTTTTGCCCCCACAACTATTAGCACCTGCAGTTTTGCATCCAAATCGAGACTCCTTTAAAAGTTTAGTCCAAAATTATTAAGAACATTTACAATATTATAAACTGTCCTGGAAAGCTGCTGGGTTTTTTAATTATATTTTTTCTAAATCTAGAACATTTTGACACTCATTCTAGTATACTTTATTCTTAGAAGGGTATAAGAAATATCTCAGGGTAGAGTTTGGCCCTAAATATAGTTGATGTTACAAAATTATAGCCACGGCTTCAGTCTCGCTCACTAAAAGGTAAAAATTATCTCTTTAATTCAAAAAAATCTCATCCTTTTAAAAATAAACTCGGTGCTCTTTATTTATTTATTTATTTATCTATCCAGTAACCCTACTATAGTCTGTTATTTGCTTGCAGGTTTAAAATCATTTTGTACCCATGGCTCTCAGATGTTAGAGATGCTAACTCAAATGGCTCAATCCTTGCGTGCTCTGGCTTTGTGGTGAATTGACCTATTCAGCAAAAAGGCCATTGTAATAGGGTGGAGGTTCTACTATCCTGCATGCAGGACTCTCTCTTGCTGACTCACTTTGTCTGATATTAGATTCCTACATAGAAATGCAGAATTCTTTTTGCTGGCTCATCTGACATCTGGTCAAATGAGTCTTATTAGTTTCAACCCAGATGCAAAAGAGGTTGGCATATCTTTCTGGGGTATAGGGAACCAGGAACAGGGGAGTCCTGCAGAAAAGGGTCCTAAGAATAACCAAACACATGAGGAAGCTTAAGCTGAGATTTATGTGGTTGTGCTGGTGTTTTCAATAACAAAGGCAGATGCTATGATGGAGATAAGCTCACTCCATATCTATTGTGTGTATTCTCTGTTTGGAGTAGGATGAAAGCTCTACCTACTTGTCTTCCATTGTAAGACAAAAAAGAGAAGCTACCCCATCAGAGCTGGTCAATCAACTAGATGCAGATACCTTCATGATATTTTCTTTTAAAACTCTTTCATCGACTGATATTTGGTTAGCTGGGGAATAGCTCATCTCTTGTGGTGAATGGTAAAGGACGCATTGAACATTATACTCTTAAACTCAGTTGTCTTATTTGGAGATCAGACTAAACATAATCTAGATCTCATAGAGAATTGGGTGATAGCAAAATACAGCATTTAATCTTCATCAATGCTTGAGTTCATCTGCCTCCAATTCCCGCTTAAATAGCAAGCATATTCCACTGTTGTTGAGTCTATGAAGCTCATAGAAGCAGTTGGTTTTCCAGGCAAGTCTCAAGAGTCATGGAGAACTTTTTTTTTAAATTAATTTTTTTTTTTTTGGAAAGTCTAATCGTCTCGTAAAATAAGTCAAATGCAATGTGTGCAGCACAGGCTCAAATTACTTAAAAGGCTGAGTTTTCTTAATCAGCTCTTGAGGTGGCCATTGCTTTTGGCAAAATCTTTAAAACTGCAGATAACATGTCAGAGAGAGGGAGGATAGTCTTGTGGTTAAAGCCTAGGACTGGGAGTCACGAGTTCTGGTTTCTGTTCCTGACTGTCACAGATTTTCCTGTATGACTGTGGGCAAGTAATTTAATCTCTCTGTGCTTCAGTTTGCTGATCTGTAAAAGGAGAATAATGTCTAGCTCATTTGATATAGAGAGTCGACAAAGTACATTGAGATCCTCTGATGGAAAGCACTACATACAGTGTTTTATTCTCTCTGTTTTTCTGGTGTCTATAGTACAGAGTCATACTGCATAAAATACATACAGTTAGCACAGCGTATGCCCAGATTTTTCTTCTGTGGAGCTATGTTTAATAGAGCTGGAAGACTTTATTCATAGTAGTAATTCTGTAGGTGGGGAAGAGTTGGTTTGGGCAGAGAGACTAGCGCAAGGAACTCTCATGATCCCTAACATACATATCCAAATTACTAGATACATATCTAGTATTTAGAACATTATTTTATTGGTTGAAATGCTTTCCAGGAAAAAATATATTATTAAATCCCTTTTAAGGAGTGTTATATCCATCAATGAGTAGCTTAGTAAATGAAATACATTCAACCAACATCTTCCTATACAGTGTTTTTGCTTTTTTTTTTTTTTTTTTTTTTTTTTTTTTTTTTTTTTTTTTAGAAGTAGCTCTCACTGCAAATCATCAATACCAATTGATCTGTAAACATTCAAATTATGTCTCTTCCTTTTTGTGGAATAGTGCACATCTCATATTTTGGCCCTCGAGTCTTTTATGTTCTCTCATAATATGGTAAAAAAGTATCTCCATTGTTGAGATGACAGGAGGCTTTCCACTGTAAGACCTGTTTTTGAGATCTGCAGGTGAAAATATCTCCCATCTGTTTCAGGATGTTATTCCCTTGAGTAAGGGATGCAGAGAAGCAGCCTCTGCTTAGGAATCTAAATTTTCATTTCTCAGATCCTGCATCTGATGTTCATTGAATAGTGGTGGACTTCCACTGATCTTAATCCGGCTGCAGTATCTAACTCTCACATGTTCCCTGATAGTGTGTGTTACCACAGGCTGATTGTATCCTGAATTAAGTAGTATTTTGGTTAGTTCTAAATTTACTGCCATTCAGTGAAATGAATGACTTAATGTCCCTCTTTTATATGGCAATATGATAAATAGGAAGGATTTTTCAATATATCCTTTATAAGTATGAACACCTCATTCAAGTGCCCTGAAACTTTTTTTTGCTAGGCTAAATAAAAACTAGTTGTTCAAAATGTCTTCATGCTATTCCAGACAGTGAGTATATATTGTAGTTCTAGCAGATGAACACAGGATGAACGTGACATTTTTGGAGTTATTCCTCCTGTGAAGGAGTTTAGGAGGCTTTGTTTAGTTGTTTACCTCTTTCCCAATAAGTGGGAAACTCCTCTATTAAGCAACTCCTCTATTAGATTAGATTTTTTTTTTCAACTTTTCACTAGCACTTTTTTTAAAGCTGTCACTCTGTCCTCTTTAGGTACCATGGGATTTCATTCTGGTCCTAGACACCTTCCACAGGTACTTCTTTCACACCCTTGAGGAAGGTCTCTGAGGCTATGTTTACACTGGTAGTGGCAAAATTGCCGCCGCCAGATTGATCTTTCATAATCAATTGAGCGGTCAGTGAGACCCTCTCAATCGATGAGGGAGTTGACTTAATAAGTCCACCTCCTCAACTAGCATAGCACTGAGCCGATGGGAACACTTTTCCCGTCGGCTCAGCGCAGTGTGAATAGCACACAGAAGCAGTCGATGGGAGTCACGCAAACTACGCAGAGTAGTTTGCATAACTCCCGTCAACTGCTGCCGAATTTCCGAGTAAGTGTGAGCAAGTCCTGAAGCTGCTTCTTTTGTAGAGAGTGAAAAAGCTACAAGTGCTTCTGTGGTAGATGGTAAATAAGCAAATCCTAGTTCAAGGTTCAGCAGTCTGGTCTACAAATACAGAATTATTTTGTATATAACAGTGTCATTTAAACATGTTCTTTTGCCTATTAATGTATTCTAAGTTGGAAAGTCTGTTTAATGGGGTAATCAGTTTGGGAAGGTGTTTATTTAAATGCATGCTTTCATTTTAGCATTGTTCTTTTGAACTTACTATTTTCTCAATAGGAAGAACTGTGGTGGTGGTGACAGAGTTGGCCACAAACTAAAGGAAGCATTGTAGGGAAAAAATTGATACAGGAAACAGTGTTGGTAAACTCCTTATTTATATGGATTGGTTAATTTTACTACTACTTGTTTTCAGATTCTCCTTGATGAACTTTCTTCCACTAAACATTGGGTGTCCATGCATGTTTCAGACCATAGTGGATTCCACTACCGCAAGTTCTTAATAAAGTCCTTGATTGGCAGAACTGCAACTGACAGTGCTATACTGGTGCAAAATCAGCTGGTAAATGAGCAAACCCCCAGTCTTCTAAAAGATGAAAAAAATGAAGTGGCAGAAGCTGCCTGTACAGAAGAAGAGAGGGTAGATCTCCCCCGTCTTCTAGAGGAGGAGTTGAAGCTCTGCACTGATCTTATTGATGTCTACCCTGGGCATGAAACACTATGGTGTCACAGGTAAGAGGACTTATCAAATAAAAGATCCCTTTGAATGATTTAATTGCTTTGAAACTGAAGTCAAAGGGCAAACTGTCATTCTGATTTATTAAAGGCACACTTGGTTAGTAAAGACTTGTTTCCTGCCCTATGCTAAGCCTTTGATTTTAATTTTTACACCCAGCAGAGCTATTAAATAGAAAACTTGACTGGACTTCAGAACATTGTTGGAATAAGCTATATACGTCCCTCTAGAGGACAGTATCATCAGGATAGAGCCTGAATGTTACGCAGTCTCCTCCTTACATTTAAAGGACAAAAGATGGATTAACTGCACAGTTTCCAAATGTGCATAGCTAGATAAAAAGCAGTGTAGTTAAAGGCACACTGAGTGAGTTGGCTCTGAAAACTAACCTTTAGTTGAATAATTGTCCCTTTTCTTAGTGCTCGGCTTCAAGTTTGGTCCTACTCTGACCTGGGACTATAAAAGTGGTATCTTGGAGCTCCATGTTTGCTTTCCATTGATATCAATATGAAATTTATTAGGTTAGGAAAAAGTCTTTCTATTTAAACTTAAAACCTTGCAAACTAAATCTGGGAACAATGCCCAAAAGGGGTCTTCTCACACAGCATCACTATTTTCTGCCCTTGGTAACAGTTGTGCAACTCCCTTGCCTTCATTGTGTTTGTACAGATGTAACTGATTGGCCCTGTAATTAGAGTATACTAAACCATTCTCAAAAGAGGGAGTGGAATCCAGTTCACTCTTAGATGTGCTGTCTGGTCAGGGCTAATAGGAGCAAAAAACAGCAAAAACTTTCACTTTTTCACCTACTCAAGAAATCCAAATTACAGCACTTTATGGTTTCCCTGACATTTAGAGACATGTCATTTCCCAGAAACACTGGGGGTGAAATCCTGGCCCCACTGAAACGGATTAGAGTTTTTTTCCATTGACCTCAGTGGGGCCAGGATTTCACACTGTGTCAACATTCAGGTTGTTCCAAAACTAAGTGAATGCAGCTGGTCAGAAATTTTAATTCTAAATTTTTTTATTAAAAATGCACAGATACTTAATGGAAATGTTTGTGACAGTTTTAACTTGGTTGAATAGAAAATTTCAATACATTTTTTGGTTGAGGGGTGTTTTTTGTGTTTTCTCCCCCACCCCTGTTGTTGATAGGTCAGCATAGTCACATAGTGGGATTTTTCAAAATTGAAGATCTGTACTTTGAAGAATTTTATTTTAGAAAATCTTTTCTGCATTAAAAAAAAAAAAAAAAAAAGTGTGGTGATAGCATTCCACAGCAATGTTTGAAAAGTGAAATATTGGTCCATTTAGAAACACAGCAGAACTAAAACTTTTCTGAAAACTTCAAAATGCTAACAAAAATTGTTCTTGTTTTTTAAATTTTTTTTTGGCCCACTTTGTTATCTGTAGAGGCGCTGCTCACTTTAAAAGCTCAAAAATCACAAAATAAAACAATACATGGTTGAGGCACGTTGACAGAACAGTGTAGGGAAGCTTGCCCTGCCGCTACTGATCTGGTAACTTGTCATGAACACTAAAATCATTGTTTTGTTTTGTTTTTTAAAAAACCAAAACTCTAAATATTTACTCTCCCCCATCAATTCATAGAAGAGATCACATTCATCTTGTTCTGAAAATATGGAAAATTGTTGAAAAAAATTTATTGTGTATGTGTAGACCTTTCTCTGAATCAAATCCCTGCTTGTGTGTGTGACAGCCTCCATCCTGGCTGACACTAGGGTTTGAGCTGGAAACCTATAACCTGAAAACATGAGTTTCTGTAGTTTGAGCTACAGAATCAGGATCTCTAGCTGAAAGTTGAAAGAGACTCATATTCTCTGTGGATCAGGCACAAACTGGAACACATAACACATGCACTAATCAGTTAGTTATAAGTGCACACCTGTAAATGGGGGTTGGTAAATAATGCTAGTGTTTGTGAAGATACTAAATAAACAGAAGTCTTCTGTTTTAACCTGGGAACTGGTTAAAATAGGCAGCAATAGTACACTACATGGGCAATGAAAGGAAGCATGTATCTCCATCTGGACTTAAGGAATTCAGTATGAATTCTCAGTGCTTGGAGTCTCCTGAGCTTGACATTCTGACTGTCAATTGTGAATGCATCCACTCAACTGAGAGGTATGTCAAGTACCAGCTGTTGAACAGTAGTAATTTTTAGTTACTATTCAGATCAATCACAGAGAAGTGAAAGTCTTCATATCCCATTGCTTAACTGGAAGTAATCCCTTTACCCATCTTTCCAAAATAAGCTGATTTTTTTTTTTTTTTTTTTTTTTTTTTTGTGGGGAGTTTTGGACAGAGGGCACATTGAAATGTAATATCAATTACTTTAATATCTTTAGCAGTGTCAGCAGCTTGATTTTCAGTGTGTGACTTTTCCTCTCCCTCCCCCCCCCCCCCCTTTCTGATCTTCCTTTGAAGACGGCACATGTTCTACCTTCAGCACCATTTGAACAACAAACTTCCTCTTCCAAATGTACAGTTGACATCTGTGGACAGCAGTGATGGAACTTTGAATAATTCATACCCCAGTGCAGCAGTCAGTCACGTGACTCAAGCCATGGATGTTGATGGTTTAAATGATTCAAGCAAACAAGGCTATACTCAAGAAACCAAACGCCTGAAGCGTGCCCCTACACAGGACTCTGTTGGCCTGGAAATGGAATACAGGTTCATTGATAACATTTTAGCCACTTGCAGAGATGTGGAGCAAGTCAGGTTTGCTACTGCATACAGGAAATGGCTAGTTACTTTTCTAGGTCAGTGAAGGAAGTGTTACAACCTTCAGGGTTCCTCTTTTAGTGCAATATTCTCTTAAACACAGATGCATGTCATAGTTGCAAGTGTTGGCTACCCATGTGTTTCTCACCTTGCTTTGTGGTCAGTGCTAAAATTCATATACAAAGTAATAATCTTTCATTTTATTTATTTAAAACATCTGGTATATCTTTTTATTAAGCAAATGTTTGCTTTTTTTCTTTAATCCTTTTTTTAAAATTACACTATTTTTACTTGTGGCAACTTCATATCATACTATTGTCCTACTCAAACTTTTTTATATTAACACGGACTATGAACAATGGGGCTTTTAAAAAAAAGTTTAAAATTACTTTGATCCAAATGGAATGTCTGGAAAACAAATAGATGAATCTGTAATTGTAACATGAACCTGCTTCCATATTATTCTGCTCTATCACAGTGAAGGCTAGTGATGACTCTTAAAGCCAGTGCAGTCAGGTTGTTTTCAATAAGAATTATTGCTTCTGAATTGCAAATAGTCTGTCAAAGGTCAGGATGCAGAGTTTCTGCCTTCTGTCCCCTTTTTCATTATTTGTAAGGGCGTATATTACTATAGTACTGGAATTGTGTTTTTTGTTGTTGTCTGTGTATTTTATTTGCCTCACACATCTATTGTACATTGTTGATATCAGAGCCTACTAAACTGACCTTGTCAAGTCAGATACTCACTGATGGATGCAGGAAAATGAACCATCTCTCATACATGCAGTGAAGAAGTATGGTTAAAGCTAAACGTGCAACATTTATCAGCAAAATTCTTTCTCTTATGTCATACTTTTATTTTTTACCTCAATAAGCCAGAGTTAGACACTTTATTTAAATTTCTGAATGTATAATGTACACTACAGAGTCCCACAAAGGCCACTAAACCGCACATGTTAAAAAGCTACAGAAAAACTAAGAACATATGTGTATCTTACATGGTGGGATAAAAAGGAGTTATGCTGACTGTTTTAGTACTGTTTTAAAATGTTTGGGGTCTTTTCCCCTCCATGCTTGTGCGTTGCTTCCTCCCACTAAGTAGCACTAAGTATTCAACTTCATTTTCCCTCTCTGTCAATGGACCTTTTCCCACTCAAACTCTCAAATGTATGTGTGATGGAAGGACATTATATGCTTTCAGGGTAGTTTTGTTCTTGAGTTTCCTTTCGGCTACCACTGCAGTTATGTATAAATAGCTTATACTGGCAATTTCTCAGAGCTTTAAGCCTACATGAGGGACTTCACTACCAGTGTAGCTACATTAATGTAAGCTTTGCTAGTGTAGATCACTAGTATGATCTAGTATAGCAGCATTGTGCTAGTTAATAAAGTGAAGCTTGCACTAAGGCAACTTTACACCTGTTTCAAACAGAGCAGACCAGCTGAGGGTCCAGAGCTTCAAGAGAGATCCTTTGCCACAATTCCTATGTCTGTTTGTCCTGCACCAAGTGCCTCCCCAACATGATCAGGGTCATGCTGCTGCTCTCGCTGTTCAGAGAGTACTATGAGCTGTAGAAAGGCCCTGGGAATACACAGGATTCCTGTGATCCCAAGTTACTTTTGAATCTCTGATCAATGTTAATGAGAGTTACTCTTGCATGTCAAAGGGAAAATAGACTCCTCATGTGATATGTTTGGCTTTAGCAATGTGGTTGAATTTAATGACCTTCTGAGAAAAGGGCAAGCAATAGGGTCATTCAGGAAACAACCAGCATTGTTTAAACAAGGTCTCTAAATTTAAACTCCTCCTGGATTTTTAACTCTGCAGTGATGGCTGTCTCCTATGTCTTGGAGCTTCTGCTCATAGCTACTTTGTGGCTACAATGAGTTCATAGAGACACTTCAAATTGTACATCTTGGTGACTGCTGGGTGCCCAGTAAATGTGAAACCACCTGCCACTGTAGTTTATTACAGATTATATTGTCTGTCCTAAAATTACATTTAAAGTAATTAATTTTGTCTTTTTCAGTTTTATCTTTTCACAGATTAGCTGCTCAATAGAAAGGTGTTGGAGGAGGGAGCAAAGTGAGGAGAATTTGTGCCTTGTGAAGAAGAAAATTATTATTAGAGGGAAAAGAGGAAAGAGAATGCCCTCTTCTGCATGTATCATAGTGTAAGATGTGTGTAGAAAGAGACTGTCAAGGGTGGGTGGTAGAACATGAGTTGAAATCCATTATAAATATTGGTTGGACTTTTAGCCTGAAGTCTCAGTTAGCTTCCCTAGAGATATGTAATAGAAATGTTCTGATATTGAATTTGACAGCCCTTCCATCATCATAAATACTTAGGGTCAAACCCTGCCCTCAGATACATGTGTGCAACTCCTATTGATGTCACTGGGAATTATGCATATGCGTATGAAGATAGATAGAATTTGGTTCTTATAGATCTATAGAACGATATGCATTTTCATACTTTAAGGTGCTCCAATACGTACTGGAGTAAAGGTGGGGTTTCTTTGTTTTTAAATTTTAAAGGGACACTGGCAACTGAAATTGTAGATTTTTTTTTTTTTTTTTTTAAAGCTTTTTTCAGAAAGTGTACGTCTGAAAATATTTCCATGATTGTTTTAAAATTCCAATGAAAACAGTTATGTTAGTGAGCAAAATAACCATTTCCTGCATGTTTGCATTATGCAAACCTTGCAGCATTGAGGACCCAACATTGAAAAAGACTGTAAGCAAAAGTGAAATTGACTTCAATGAGTTACATTTTCCAAGTTGAAAGAGAAATAAAAACTGAACTAACAACATCAGCAGTGAAACGTAAATATAATTTTTTAAATTTCTTTTCATCTTAAAAATCTAGTGTTAGAAACAGAAAAATATATTCACTTGAATAATATTTTTTTAAGATGTCCCTTAGCCTTTTTTCTGAAGTGGTTAATGTAATTCCTAAGGAGCATATTTTCAACTTAGAATTTTTTGATGTTTTATAATCATGAACTTTCACAAACATGACTACTTAATTTTAATTTGACTGGTTTCTTTAAAGTCCTAGTTGGAGGAAGGAGGAATACAATAAATAGCAGTAAAAATTATTAGACTTCAGGCCATTGGTAATTAACATACATAAAAGTTACTTAACATTGAGGAGCTGTGCTCAGTAACACTGTACTGTGCATTTACTGTGTCATAGGTCAGAACATTCTAACTCAGTAATTCAATGAGGGTTTTGCTGGGTGAAACACCTGACTGCAGCCATGCAGCACCAAACTTACCTTTCAAAAGAATCATAAGAATGAGTAATCAGATATAAAATCAGGCTTTATCCAGCACAAAACTGAGTCCTTTTTAAGGTTCAGTTAATTCTATTCTTTGTTATATTGTATGGCATTTACATTGGTGCAAACCTTTTTCATGCACTGACTCAATCTTTAGCAACATCTTTCCACTGGAAATGCATTGAAGGCTTTGAGGAATAAATGTCATTTGGAGCGCTCAAAAAATGGTTAATTGTATTTTTGATCAGGTCAAAATGAAGAATCACATTTTTAAATGATGTTTAGTGTTCTCTGCTGTAGTATTGTCAGTCCAATGAGTAATTTAGTACTAGTTGTATAGTTACCTTATATAGCACTGGTTGATAAAATAAAAGAGCATACATAGTGAAGAATTAATAAAGTAAAAAAGTTTTTGGATTCTATTTTTCAACTGAAATTAGCTTAAGCATTTCAGTGATTTGTGTTTAGAAATTAAGTACAGAATAGGAGTAGTTTTTACTTTTAACCTTAAAATAGGTAATTTAATGAATCTTTAAACAATACTGCATAATAGTGACAACTAGAATCAGTGTCTTGAAGGGGCCTTGTCTATATAGTCAAACCCAGCAATCAAATCTCTTAAAAAGAATGTGTACTTTAAAAATGAACAAAATACAGCTATTGCAGGATAATTTAGCATTTGGGATTTCACGGTCAAACTTCTGGACAAGGCTTTTTTGTTTGTGGGTTTTTTGTTTGTTTTACTTAATAGCCTACAGTGCTGCTTCCAGGTTACAGGAGTGATCCTGAAGTTTTTTGGTCCTTTATACTATAATGTAAAAAATAAACTGTCACACTTAATCTTATATAGAGATCTTGAGATCAATGGAGTGAAAGGTAGATGTGACTAGCATGTTTGCTATTTCCCCCTCTATTTATGATTCTTTCCTTACAATTAAGTCATTATCAGCTTTGATATTAAATATAAAGAACCCCCCACCACTTTTAAATGCTCTTAAAATGCAGTTTAGTAACAAAGAAGACCATTGTATTCACTACAGTGGATTTTCCTTCTCTTTCCTATTGTGCTCAGAGAATGTTTCACTCTGAACTGTTTCTCCACTTTTTCCCAACTAACAAAGAATGTAATGAAGCTATGGGGAGGTGGCCTAATTTAATGTAAGGTTAACTTTGACTGCCTCCCTAAAAGTGATCTGATAGTGCCCTTAAATGGAATTCATCAGGCTCATTCAGAACCTCAGGCTAAACCCAGATCCTCATTTTGAAAGTAAAAAGCAAAAGCTTTATCTGTTAGGCCATCTAATTTCCCTTAAGAGTGTTTTTTTTAAGAAACAAATCTAGAGGAAATAAAATAAAAACTCAAGTAGTTTTTAAAATTGGAAAGCCATAATTTGCATAGACTCTCATCAGCTATTTCCTCTGACGGAGCATTGTATTGCAGTCAAATGGAAGAAACTTGTGTTTCCAATAAAATTGTTTATAGTTAATTTTATGCTTTTAAAATGTTACTATTGTCAGTGAGTATAAACCTGACGCTTCCTTGTGGCTTTTACTTAGTGTGTAATGTAACTTCTCAGGGCATAGATTTTAGTGAATTAGGGTACATTTTTACAGTTTATAGTCAATGGTTTAAAAATAAAAGCATAAGTGATGATAATAATAATAGGCTCTTAACATTTTTAGTCTAGAATAGTATTTTATATAGTCACTAGCTAATACTGTAGCTAGTTACCTACTTTAGGCCTATCATTCCCACTTGCCCCCAGTACTCACTTTCTGTACACAAACTTTACTCTGTATCTTATATTGCTATAGTGATTTATCAGGAAACTAGAGGCCTGATCCTGAAAGTCGCTGGGTCCTCCTGCATAGCTCCCAAGTCCACTCATCCCCCATTGTTGTGAATGGGAGATGAAGGCACTCAGCACCTCACAAGGTCAGGCTTTAAAATACCAGGGGAAATGTATCTGTTTTGTATCTGTTGACACATTATATATCTATTGAATTTTCTAAACCCTGTTTTGATTCAGAACACTAGAATCACATGCATGTTTTCTGAGGCAAAAGATTTTTATTTATCAATTAGACTGTGTATGTTTACATACCATACAGCTTGACTAAAGAGCAGAACTCATAACTGAAAACTTAAGCTTATTCAAGTATTTTTATCTGTACTGTCTGGGACCTGCTTAGAATCCTAATAAATAGATGGTTTAAAAAAACCCAAACCTCTAACATATCTGTATGTTGTGCACATTGAATTTTCTGAGTGGATTATGGTGAGGCAAGGGAAGTTTTCTTTAGATGTGAATAAAGTTGTGGAAGCAAGATGCCTAGATACTACAGATTAGATTCCTATAAAGATGTATGATGAATGGATAAATATATGTTCATAAATGAAGTATAGATTTTCATGGTCTAGTATTGCAAATGTCATAAGTGCTATAAAATATCAAAAGAAAAGGTGTTTCTTACAAGGCAAAATGTACTTATTGTGATCATTCCCATTTTGTTTAGGTTTTTACTTTGTAAAGTGTCTACATTTAATGCAGTATTCCCATTTTGTAACAGTATGTTGGGAATGTTGAAGTATAATTAATAGAAAAAAGGGAGAATGGTTTTAGGTAGCATTGGGATTCATGGTACTACAAATATCTACATCAGTATTGTAGTACTTGTGTGAACCAGAGAACAATGTATAATTTTATAAAGCCATCATTTTGATCTCAATAATATTCTCTACAGTGCAAAATTTTACCCTAATTAGAGGAGATACATAGGAAAAAATGTACTTATATGGCTGTCATATCATTAGAAAATATACTGTTCTTTTGTGTAAGCAACTCTTAACAGTAAGATTGCATTTTTATCAGAAACTTTCGTATTCGTTGGATATACAACTATCAGTGTTGTAAATGCTCAGAAAATTGTTTGGTGCAGATAAATTAGATTAAAAATTATAAGGCTGATGGCAATAGGAATAACATGGTGACAAAACAGTATAAATAGTGTGACACTGGGAATTAAAACAATGCAGATGTAAAGAAGTAATTTATCCTCCAGTGCTTACCTTTTTATTACAAGATAAATTCCTTTAAGAGAATAGTACTGTCGGTCAGTAAAGAGAGATCTTCCTTGAACACAATCAGAAATAAGAAGCCAGTTGTGAATAAATAATCCATGATCTATGCACTATAATAACTAAGAAGAGAAGGCTGTTGTGCCCAGTATAAATTAATTCTTGTAATGAAAGGCCAAACTGTCCTACATTTGGGTTATTCCTGGATAAGATACTGGAGGCTTTGTAAATGGCGGTTCTTCCATAGGGGCTGTTTGCTGCCCTGCAGAACAAACTGGGGGTTCCACCATCCCACCCCTAACCAGTGAATCTTCCAAGATCTCTGCCAAATTCAGGAATTGGTAAAGATAAGGGGCATTCTCAGAGATCTCTTATTTCACCAATGCTGTCCAGCCCATCTCGAACAGCACAGCTTCTACAAGAGTGGTGTTTCCAAGGGCACTGCCAACTTTGACTGCCCTAAGGGACTGTTCCAAACTATGAAGGGGCAAACAGCATACATTACTCTAGACTATGCTCTGAGGTTTGGGTGGGAGAATCTGGTGGACTCTGGCCAGCCTCCCTATCTATTGATATGATATTGATAAGAGCACCCCTGGAGAGCTTTCCATGTGAACATGTTGTGAATGAGGTGCTTCAAGATCTATGGGTACATACTACTCCACCACCAGAGAAAGCAGAGGGGAATATGCAAGAAAGGCAACTAAGTAGTTTATTGTGAGTGATGTTCGAGTACAATCATGAAACAATATATTTGGTGCTATACTTTTTTTTTTTTTTTTTTTTTTTTTGGCATTTCCCAATGGCTGATTTTTCAAAAGTGACCAATGATTTTGGATGCCTCCATTTTTAAGAACTCATCTTGAGACCTCTTTTTGAAAGGGCCTGGTTTTAAGAAAACATTGAGCACCTTCTGAAAATCAATCTCGAGAATTTGCACCCTTGGCTGCAGAAAAGGGAGACTGGAAGGATCAGAAAGAAATTGTAAATGTATAAATAATGTGTAAATGTATAAGTGCATATAACTTTCAGGTCCATTATTAAGCCTGAGGTCTTTTTAAGGATTCGTAATAAATGGTTAAAAGCAATATTAGGGCCTGATCCTGAAAAACGTCATTCATGTGAATATGAATTGCAGGATCTAGCCCTTAATCTGCCTCTGTTTCTGCTCCTGTTAAAGCCAGTGGCAAAACTCCCATTGATTTTAATGGTGCAGGATTGGGCCCATACTGGAGATGAAAGATGATAAACTACTACCTGATAGTTTGACAGTAAAACGTTTAGTGTGATGGATTATAAATGGCTTAGTTGTCTTAAATGAATGGTTTTATGCATGATGGTAAACCAGGCTCTCATGGAAAACAGTACTATTACCGGTGGTGGTAGTGGTATTTATCAGTTTGTATCCTACTTGAGGGGGGAAAAAATTAAGGTTGCTAGCTCTTATTGGTCTTTAAAAGACAACTGGAGAGGGATTGGGGTACTGCAAACTTCCTGTATGCAACATCTGTGGAAGCAACTGAATTTTGTTTGTTTTTAATGCAGAGAAAGGGTTCTTTGACAACTGCTCTGGGATTACCGGGAGAGAAAGGGGAGTAATTTAAAATCTGAGCTAAAAACAGCAGTAAATATCTTTAGGACAGTAGCTGCTAGTTTAAGCTGGCATCTTGCCAGCCTTCTTGTTTAGGGATAGTCTAATGTCACATTCTGCTGCTAAACATACGGGAGAAGTCATTGCAGATATCAGTGTTAAGAAATTGAAATGTGGTGGGAAGGATTTTATATAATATATGCATGTATGTGAATCTTAGAGTAAGATGCAGTACAAGTCTTAAACCTAGTTTTAAGACAGTATTATTGATGGACTGCATAAAGCTTGACATCTAAGTTCAATGTTAAATCATGGTGTGGTAGGTTGGGTGTGTAGAGGGTCCTGGGCATTAAAGATACATTTGATTTATCTTGGCTGCTGGGGATTTTAGCAAATGTTGAGCAGCTTTAGTTTTACAATTCTAAAAGTGCACTGTAAATATTTTATTTTATGGTGCAATAATAAACTGCACAGATATCTTTGTACCTGTCATCTCATCATCACTCATAATTAGGTAACAGAGGTGATTTTCTTTTTTAAATGTAGCTACTTCAAGTTTGTTTGAGAACTTCTTGAATCATACTGTATGAATATAGTAATGGATAACTTTTCCACTGCTGTTAGCCCCAGCACACCTGCATATGCCCTACATGTATCCCATTGTGTATAAATTTTAATTTCTTATCAATTCAGATCCCTATAAATTGAGCTTTATTGTGAAAAGAATTGGAAATTCTGCATCATGTAAAATGACATTGTTTGACAATGTTGACATAATTGTGCTCACTAAATTATACCTTGTTTATCTCAAATATTTTGTATTGCATGTTAGTTATTTTTTTATCCTAATAGTACAAAAATATATTAAAAACCACCCATGGATTTCTAACAATCCTATGCAGATGTCTTCCAAAATTACAGGTACAATTTTAGTGGTGGTGGCTGGCAGAATGAGTTTTCCACTTATTTATCGATAGAGTTGTTTTTATATGTACTAGTGAGAGAATATCCTAAGCACAGCTATAAGTTATTGTATTTCTGTAGAAAATGGAAAATAGTGTAAAATTGTTTTTTGCTAAATGTTGGCAGTTTTTAAATAAACCTTTCATCTCTTAAAAATCTGTGTTTTATTTGACTACATATTTCACACTGCGGTCCAAATTCATTTTGTTCAGAGATAAACATGCCTCTCTAATCAGTGGTAATTTAGGTTTAGACTGTAAATTCCTTGATGTAGGGACCATATCTTCCCTTGTGTCTGTAAATGGTGTCAAACAGACTTGTTTAGTTGATATAAATAATCTGTTTACACATAAGCAATTTTTAAATGCACTCTTTCGTATCTAACCCACACATAGCCTATAAACTGTCCGCATGTGGAAAAATCTGACAGGATGGTGAAGAACAAAGAAACTTTAAAAGAAAAAAAAAAAAAAAACTAATTTGAGAATAAATTGCCTGTGAAAGTAAACAACTTATTGCCCTATATGGAGCTATATATAATTAAAACAAGCACCTGTTCGCATACCATCTTTCAGACCTGCCAATGTATCTTTCTTGATTTGCAACATGCCTGCTATTGAAGTCCTTGGCCTTTCTTAAACCTAAACTGTCAACTATGCTAGATTATGCCACATTCAAAAGGATCTGCACTGGGTCCATAACACTCCATTTGCTTACTAATGCAAATCTGTTCCCAGATCCAAAGCATGAAAACAGTTAATTCTCTTTTATGTTAAAAATGTGCTTTGCCTCATTCAGTTTAAAAGTATGGTACTTTGATCCCATCTGATTGTCTTTCTACATAACAAATTCTGCTGCATAAACTTGATAAGCTTCAGATGACCCCACTATTTACATTTCATGAAAATATTTTAAGGTATGCATATTTCTCCTTCAACACAGTAATTATCCAAATATACAAGGATTAAAACTTGGATCTCTTGCATCTGTTTTTACAATGCTCATCAGACCTGATTGTAATTTTGGATTGTAAAAAAATGTCTCGTCTCCAGAGTGGTCATGAATATACTATTCTTTATGTTAAAGTGACTTTCATAGATTAGATGTAAAGCTTCAGTAGTGTAGTTTCCAGGTCTTGGAAAATCAGAGCAGTTCAATTGCTGTATAAAAGATACTTTTATTCCAGCATATACTGACGTTACCACAATTCACATGTGCTATTATTATTAGCAGGATACTTTGTTGGACAAGCTCCTTCTGGGTTTCCTTTCTTTTAAGATATAATTTTTATTAGGCAATCCTAGTATAACAACATATATAAACATATTTTTCATAAAGGTAGGCAATCACATTTTTAATTAGAAAATTACAGTGCATATAATTCTCAAATTCTTATATTTCTCTCCTCTAATACCATTCCCTTGAATAATCACCTCTTTTTGTTATCAAGACTGTCAAATACATACTATGTTACTGTCAAAAAGTAATAGATAAGATGAAAATAAATTGGCTTTAAATGCAATGGGTGTGGCTGCTTGGTTACATCCCACATCCATGCTTTGTAATTGTCCTGTTCATTCACTCTCCCTTCATTGACTGGTCTTAAAAAATGTGATGACCCTATTCATTGCCACCACAGTACAGCTAATAAGCACATAGAACAACGGAGTCCTGATTGTGGTGTCTAAGTCCCTGGTGGACAGTTTTCCTTCCCAACAAACCTTAAAGGTTAAAATTCCCTGTGTTCACTCACCCAACATTAACGTCTGCAAATTTGATAGTAATTGCATTTATACCAGCAGGGGGCTTTTTATTTTCAATTTAGTTAGAAAAGCATTTGAAAATCCAAAAAGATTCTGGGGCTGGGCTATAATATTTTTCACTGTTCTAAAACCAAGTTTGAGGGCTGTTCCCCCTCAAGTCCATAAGTCCATACCACAATGGTACCAACCCTTTTTCGAGTAGTGTCCCTACGGGTGCTCTGCTGTAGGTGTGCCTGTGTCCCTATGCCGCTGATTGGAGAACTTCAGTAGCAGTGTCCGTTAGGCCCGCACACACTGACTAGCCTCACACTACACCATGAGGCTAGTCAGTGCGCGTGGGCTAACCCCCCTCAGTTCCTTCTCAACTGCTGTTGGCTAGAGACAGAGCTATTAGCAGTCCTATTACCTCCTGCTTTCTTTGTAAGCTAGAGCAGCAGTTTTCAAACTTCATTGCACTGCAACTCCCTTCTGATAAAAATTACTACACAACCCTGGGAAGGGGGACCGAAGGCTGAGGCCAAGCCCTGCCACCCCAGGCAGCGGGCCAAAGCTGAAGCTTGACCCACAGTTTGAAAACCACTGGCCTAGAATTTAGTTTTTTATAATTGTTAGTCTGTCTTATTTTTGTCCTTATATTTAAAAAAAAAAAAAATTGGATTTTTTTTTTTCCTGTCTTGTCCTTTTTGTTTGGGGCTCTACCCTCCACCTCCCAATGGGGTACAACCGGTTCTCCAAGCTTCAACAATTGCCTTTCCTGCCACAAGGCTATCCCTAGTGCAGCCACATACTCATGGTGCATTCATTACATCGGGGAAAGACACGTTCCTGCCAGCAGCTTAGACCTCGGTCATGCAAGGACAGAGAGCTGAAGCAGAAGATCATATTCATGGAGGCAGTTCTCAGACCTTCTCCAGATCCGCACCAAGACTCTCCACGCACATGTGAGTCCTTCCCCTCAGCTCTCAACATCTAAGGGCCATGGGATGAAGAAATCAGCCACAAACCCCTCTCATAAGTTGAAAAGAGGGTGGCAAGTCCCCACAGTGAGCTGCGAGCTAGCCACAAACAATCCCCAGCATGCTCGGTATCCTTGGTGCCATCAGCACCAAGGCAGGCCAAGCTGGTACCCACAGCTCAAGGAAGACTATGGCGGCAGGTACCATTGATGTGCCCACAGACTCAATGGGGCATGGGTATGAAGTCAATGGCACCTAAGGAGAGGGACAGGAGCAAACACTCCAAGGCATCACTGGTACCTGATGTCCCATCAGTACCGATGCCCCATCCATTACTTGAATGTCCTGTGTGGACAAGATCTTCATTCCCCCTGGCACCACAGTGGCACCGAGCTGGAATTCCATGATTTGCAGAACCTTCGTATAACTCACTTACCGGAGTCTCCTCTCCTCGGCAACAGGATCTCCACAATGAGTCTCTGCACGTCATGGGAGTTTTCCCTGCTTCCCTGCCATGCTCCCCTTCTCTCCATTTCCTACTCAGATAGATAACGAACCAGAGGAGGGGATATCTCAGTATTCCTCCCAAGAGCCCTACAGTGCCCGATACCAGCAGGGCCCCTGGCCCCACCACCAGCAGCCTGGTACTTTTGCATGTTTCAGGATGACTGGATGACTTTTGCATGTTTCAGGATGTTGCAAAGACAGTGGCTGACTCTTTCCAGATAACTCTGGAGGAAGTCAAGGACACACTATAAACTCCTGGATATCCTCCACTCATCTTCCTCCTCAAAAATAGGCTTCCTGATCACTGAGGCTTTTCTCAACTCCATGAGAACCATACGGCAGATCCCAGCATCAGTTGCACTGACTTGCAAGCAAGCAGACAAAAAGTACTATGTCCCAGTTAGAGAAACAGAGTTCCTCTTCTCACATCCTTCACCTAACTCCATCATGGTGGAAGCTGTTAACGCCACATGAAGTCCACGCTCTAGGATAGAGACTAGACGTGTCTAGACCTATTTGGAAGGAAGGCCACACTTTAGTTTTGAATAGCTAACTACCAAGCACTTATGGAAAATATGATTATAAGAATTACTCAAAACTAAACAGTTTTACTGAGCAGCTGACCAAGTCCCATCATGAACAATATAAAGGCCAGCATCCAAGAAGGGCAACTAGTAGCAAAGACAACTACAGTCTTCCCTAGACGTGGCCAGTACTGCAGTCAGATCCATCTCCACAGTAGTGGTAATGCAATGTGCCTCTTGGCTCCACTTGTTGGGTTTCCTGAAGAAGGTGCAAGAGACCATTGAAGATCTTCCCTTTAAGAGCACTAAGCTCTTTGCGGAGAAAACCATTGCTTCCCTTCACACTCTGAAGGATTCTCAGGCCACTCTGCATTCGCTGGGCATTCGCTGGGCAGTTCTACATGCTGGAACAAAAGAAAGAATGTAGTCCGCAGCCCCAGCATTAGCCACACACTTCCCAATACCCAGGGACCCTTCTCATGAGAGTTTACTACAAGAGTTAGGAGCCAATACTTCAGTACTGAACCAGGACTTCAACATCTATGAGGTAAAAGGTTCTACCACCAGTATTTCCTAATATCCAAGAGAAAGTCGGGGACTGGAGACTCATATTAGACCTTAGACCTCTCAACAAGTTTGTCAAAGCTCAGAAATTCAAGATGGTCACTTTAGCAATGATCATTCCAGCGTTGGAACAGAGAGACCAGTTTTCGGCCTTCGACCTCCAGGATGCATATTTCCACATCTCAATCTTACCAACTCACAGACAATTTCTCAGATTCACCCTGGGACTAGATCACTACCAGTACAGGGTATAGGGTTCTTCCCTTTGGGTTATCTTTGGCCCCCAAGAGTATTTTCCAAACATTTTTCAGTAGTGGCTGCCCACTTACACTCCCTAGGGATCATGATTTCCCCACACCTGGACGATTGCCTCCTCAGAGCCAGGTTTCTCCAACAGGCTCACCAAGTCACCAAAGCCATAATGCATTTGTTTACAGAGTGGTCCTACAGATCAACACTCAAAAATCAACCCTTAATCCAGGTCAGGAACTGGAGTTTATAGATGCTGACCTTGACACTCTATGGGCCAGGGCCCTCCTACCTAAGCACAGATTTCTCTTTCTGGCTACACTCAGAGAGACTATCCAAAACAGCCCGCAAATATTGGCCAGACAATGCCTACAACTCTTGGGGTATGTGGCAGTGGGCATAGAGGTAATATCACACACCAGACTTTACATGCAGTACCTTCAGATATGGTTAAGCTCTTGTTACAGACAAAACAGGGACAGACTAGACAAACTCCTGTCACTACCCTCCAGGGTAAAGACCTCTCTAAACTGGTGGAAAGACCCAGCCAACATTTGCAAAGGGACCCTTTTCGTGCAAAATCTTCCATCGCTGCATCTCACCACTGACACATCATTCATAGGGGGGGCGCAAATCTAAATGGCCTTACAACATAAGGGAAATGGTTACTTATGGAGATATCCCTCCACATCAACCTCCTTAAGCTAAAAGCAGTCAGGAATGCCTGCACCCATTTCCTCCCACTGATCAAAGGCTCACACATGAAAGTCCTAACAGACAACATTGCCTGTGTGTTCTACATAAACCAACAAGGGGGAGCCCGGTTTCCCTCTCTCTGTAAGGAAGTAATGAGAGTATGGAATTGGTGTATTTCCCACAACATTATGCTGTCAGCAGCCTATCACCTAGACACACAGAACTCTATGGCAGACAGTCTCAATTGCAAATTCCAACACAACTACAAGTAGGAACCAGACCCAGTAGTATTTCACATTCTATTCAGATGGTGGAGGACACTGACCCCAAACTTATTTGCCACTTACCTGAACAATGAATGTCCACACTAGTGCTCCAGAGCAGGGATAGGACATCAGTCCCTGGGTGAAGCTCTCCTCCTCCCCTAGGATGGCCTTTCCTCCTTTTCCCCTGTTATTGAAGATCCTGCTGAAAATAAAAAGAGACTGACCACACATCATTCTGATCACTCCTACTTGCCTGAGACAGACCTGGTACCCTTACCTGTCACAGCTCGCAACATGCCCACCAATTTCTTTCCTGGTCACTCCACATCTCCTCTCACAGAACACTGGTCATACCCTACATTGCAACCTGACAATTCTCTGCCTCAAGGCCTGGCTCCTTTTGGTTCCAATTCCTAGAGATCTCCTGTTCAATGGAGGTGCAAGAGGTATTATTACACAGCAGAAAATCCTCAACACAATGTACTTACCTGCAGAAATGGTCCACATTTCAGATTTGGTGTTTATCCCAACAAATCTCCACAACATCTGCGACCCTTCCACACATCCTAGACTAAAAAGATCAGGCTGTCTTTAAGCTCTCTGAGTCCACCTAGTGAATATAACAGCCTTCCATCTTCCAGTGAAGAAGTACTCAGTGCTGTCACACCCGACCACCAAAAAGTTCCTGAAGGGTATTGTAAACCTCTTCCCACAACCTCAGCTTCCTACTCCCCTATGAGATATAAAGCTGGTACTGAAAGGACTGACTAGGCCTCTGTTCAACCCGGGGCCACCTGTTTGCTTACTTACCTCTCGATGAAAATGGCCTTCCTGATAGTGATTACTTCAGCCAGGAGAATAGGGAAAATAGCGGTTCTGAGGGCACATTCCCCCATACGGTATTCTTTCAGGACACTCTGGCCACATCCAAAATTCATTTCCAAGGTAATTTCCGTTTCACATGAACGAACTGATTCATCTTCTAACCTTCTATCCCAAGCCTCACCAAGACAAGAGAGAGGCTGTAGATGTTAGAAGAGCCCTAGCCTTCAGGAAGCCCCCTAGACTTTTCCTCTCCATTGCGGAAAGATCCAAGGGCTTGGCAATATCAGCCCAAAGACTCTCCAAGTGGGTCTCGAAAAATATGATTCCTCTAGATAATATCCATACACCCTCCATGAGGCTGGTCTCCTTATCTGTTGCCTTCTTCAAGAATGTCCCTATCTCAGAGATCTGCAGAGCGGCGACGTGGGTGTCAGTCCACACCTTTGCAGAACATTATGTGATCACCAGGCACACCACCTCTGATGCCACCTTTGGCTCCACAGTACTGTCATCTGTAACTGACTGGACTCCAAAGTCCCATCCCTCCAATATGGGTACTGCTTGGGAGTCACCTACAGTGGAGCACCCATACGGACACTACTCAAAGAAGTTACTTACCTTGTGTAGTAATGATGGTTCTTTGAGATGTGTCCCCCAATGGGTGCTCCACGACCCACCCTTCTTCCTTCCCCTTGGAGTTCTTGTCATTGACTCTGTGGTAGACAAGGAACTGAGGGCTGTTGGCTTGCACACATGCTGACTACCCTCATGGCGCAGCACGAGAAGCGATAGCATATGTGCAGGCCTAATGGACACTGCTACCAAAGTTCTTCTATCAGCAGTGCAGGGACGCAAGCAAGCTTACAGTGGAGCACCCATAGGGACACACATTTCGAAGAACCATCATTACTGCACAAGGTGAGTAACTTCTTCATATTCCTTCATAGGTGTTTTTTAAGTGTGTGTGTGTGTGTGTGTGTGTAATCTACAGCAGTAAAACATGCAAAAAACAGAAAAAAGCAAATCTGGATGATTTGGGGGATTAATAGGATTGTCGACCTTGCAGCTTTCAGTCTTTAGTTGAAAGCCAACTCAGGTTACCAATAATCAAAAGTAATCAGAATCAGAAAGCTGTTTATCCTGTGTGAAATGACTTATTGATGGTCTTTTGTTCTGGGCAACAAGCCCATCTCGACCACCTTCACAACCTGCTTCAGTGCAGGCTGCACAAGCCAGCTGTACCCAGAGGATTCAGACATGCTTGCGCAGCCTGCACTGAAACCTCTGCCAACATGTCCTCACTGCTATCGTTAGTGAGCTACTTAGATTACAGGTAACATGGGTATATCCACATGAGCGGTCACCCACACCCCTAGCTACTGTGGAGATGTACTTGGAGTTACACTGGTGCAAACTTTCCCAGTGTAGGGCTTGCGGAAACCCAGTTGTCCTAGTTTTAAGTTAAATCAGTTTTAAACCCTGTATAGACCCTTTTCTATTAGTTTAAACCTGGTTCATAAATGACAGGAGCAAACTAAACCTCCAGAAACCAGGTTTAAACTAATAGGAGTGCCCACACATTAAGTTGCAGTGATTGAAAAATCACACCTTTAGTTAAACTTGCTTTTTTGTTTGCAGACCAGGCATAGACAAGCCCACAATTCGGGGAGTGGATTATTGGGAGAATTCTGGCTCTTCAGTTGTAATGAAGCTCAACTCCTGAAAGAGTATGTGCTGGGGAGAGGAGGGTTAGGGGCCTGGCCAACAAACACTGACTTAAAAAAAAAAAAGAATAGACTCCACAGATCCTTTGTTTCAGGGATAAACTGGCGGAGAACTAGGTATTATTTATTTCACAAGTAATGTGCTGGTTGCACCTGTCTGCCTAACCCTTCCAATGCAATTGGGTTGCTACTTAATTTAAAATAATGTAACATGACTTTTTTCCACCCAGACACAAATTAATATATTTTATTGGACCAACTTCTGTTGGTGAGAGAGACAAGCTTTCGAGCTACACAGGGCTGTTTCTCAGGTCTGAGAAAGGTACTGAGTGTCACAGCTAAATACAAGGTCAAACACATAGTTCAGCAAAAGTTGTTAGCTCACATTCTAAGGGGCCAGTCAAGGTGAAGTGCACTGTTAACAACCCCTGTAGTCATAGGACAGAAAAGGGGAGTTAGTGAGTTATAATAATTTATACTGTTATAATAAGCCACAAATCCAATGTCTTTATTAAGACCATGATTTTTAGTGTCTAGCAAAGTTATGAATTTAAACTCCCAGGGTCATCTTTTGAAGGTGTTGTGCAGGTTTCCTTTGAGGATGAGGACCATTAGGTCAGATATAGAGTGATTGCTTTGTGAAAAATATTCACCCACAGGTGAACTTTTTTCCCCACAACTTTGTTTGTAGAGAAACACAGGTTGTCTGTTTTTAAGAAAGAAAATGTTACCCACATGTGGGGAAGGCTTATAGACTTACACAATATCTTATTTTTTAAACCCTTAGACCTTGTTCAGTGTGACTGAAAATCTGACGACTTTCAAAAGGTTTCAAGAGGAACAGATTTCTTGGTTCCAGCTCAGTTTCTGCAATCCCCATAAACATAGCCTATTCAGTTTAACAGTTCTTGACTTAAATGAATACAGAAATTAAAATATGCTTTTCAAACTCATCCATCGGTAGGGGCACTGCCTTACCATTGAAACTGCAGCATTGCTCCAGTTAAGAAATCTGAGGGAGCTAGATGGGTGGTAGAGGTGAGTTATAATTTTGTGTGGGTTAAAAGGGAGGGGAGAACAAAATAAAACAAAACCAGAATAATTCCTTTTCTGTCTTGTACAGACCTTATGTCTTTCTCGGTTGGCTTCACTTATGGGAGGGAAAACAGAATACCTTCATTTATTTTCTCCCAAATCTTAAGCAACCCCTTCCTGAGAGAAGAGAATATATTTGCATGAGTGACAGAGACACCACCTTGTGAAAAATAGAAAATACAAACTTAAAGTGCTATTTTACACAATTCAGCCATGCACCTTGAACTCTTCCCCCATTAGGAATAGTAATAGGAACAGAGAACATCACATTAGTGTCACATCACAGTGAAAAAATGTCATTTTCTCAAAATCAGCGTTGGAAAAGGAACATCAAGCTAAAATGCTTACCTTGAGTTGTTCGATATAGTAGCAGATGTTGCGGTGTATGGGACAGCTCGTTGGTGACCAAGGCTGCTGGGGAGGAGAAAAGGAAACCAAGTTTAAAGTTTCCATAAACAGGAAGGAGAGATGATGCACGTTTCCTCCCCTTACCCCAACAATCTCACCTGCCTTCTAGCTACAAACACCAAAAACTTCTCCAGTACTGTCCCTGGATGCCAAAAGCCCAGAGTGTTGCCACACCTCTTCTGAAAAACTCTAGATTTCCCCCACCACTTTCCAAAATGCAGCTTAGCATTTTCAGCTCACAAAGCTCAAGCACACTGAAAATAAGCGTAGAGGCAGCATCAAATAATGTGAATTTAATATCAAACTAACAAACAATGAATTGTATTATTCAATGATTGTATTCGTTTTTCTATTCTAAACCCCTTTTAAAAAATGTAATTGACACAATTTCCAGAAGGGCAGCACGCTGGTGGGCATAGAGAGAGAGAGAGAGAGAGAGAGCATGCCTCACTCCTGCACCGTCTGTTAGGAATGAGACCCGACAGCTGGGCCTGGGATCAGATAGCTAACCATGGCAGAAACCCCTCGTGGGCCAGATTGCCTGATTGGCTGAACACCATTGCCAAGACTAATCTTAAACCCACCAGTACTCATTGGCCAATGGCTGCTCAATGCTTACACTCACAGCTGCAATTGTTCCTGGGCCTGCCTTGTTTCCAGTTTTGTTACTGCCCTGCTGAAGTCTGCTCTAGCCCACTCCTCTGCTCGATTTCTGACTCCTGGTTCCTGACCTCAGGCAGGTTTGTACTCAGCATGGCTCAGCCATGCCTCCGTGGCCGCTACTCGTGCTACCTTGGCTACATTTCTACTGCGTATTTCTATTCACATTAGCTTGCATTGAGCCTGCATGACTGTGTATGTGAGCAGAGGAATCACACCCCTAGCTTGTAGTGTAGATGTAGCCTCAGAAACAGAGTGTAGGAATGTGCAGTGTCCTGGGACAGTAGATCCTGGAGGAGGAGGGCAGAAGGCCTGTTGACCAGCTACACCCTTCCCACTGCACACCCACTAAGATGTACAGGAGTAGCATTCTCTTTGGTCTCTCTATACGTCCCCCAAATTAGAGTGCCAGTATATTGGGAAGGGCTAAAGACAGGTCTTGGAGGCACAGAACTCTGATCCATGATGCATAAATTGGGGGGAACCTAACAGTTAATTTAGGTCTAATGTGCTGCGTAGGTTGTGAGGCTCTTCCTATAATCAGAGCCATCAAATTGCCTACATGCTAAAAAAACAAAGTGTTAGGGTGTGGGAAGGCTTGCATTGTCACTGCCCATTCTGTGCTTGATCTGTGGATAAAGAGAAGATTAGGGCTATGTCTACACTGCATAATTAAGTTACATTTAGGGCACCCGTGCCTGCAAATTTTGTTTCCAGGTCCGCACTTGAATGTTCACACTGCATGGCACATCCAGACCTCATCCTTTGCTCACAACAATGCTGATGCATCCATACTGCACTACGCAGAGCTGAGTCAGACCTCTGTTTCTGGGGGCATATCCCAACTGTAGCCAACTCAAGGACTCGGGTCATAGTGGAGTTTAGGAGAAATTTGTTTGTCTGTCTGTCTTGCAGGATTTGACTGGCCTGAGCCCACCAACACATGCAGCCAAGCCATTCTTGGGTCCACATGTTGCCAGCAGCCAGAGTCGTCAACATGGATCCCAAACTGGTGGAAGAACTTCTCCAACTCATACTTTCATTCCTATTTTGGGAATCAGGCAGAGCATCTATGAGATGCTGGTGGACATTTTGGCAGTAGTGTTTGACTAACTTAGCAAAGTCACCTCTTGGAGGGTAATACGGACATACCAGCTAAGACCCAGCTGACACTACTTATGCCTGTTGCCATAACTGCACATTCTTCATACATAGACTGATGGTTCTGGAGCAGGGTCCCAAACAGACTGGTAGGATCACATCATCGGGCGGATCTTCTATGACCAGTAGTGGCTCCAGAACTTTCACATGAAAAAGCTGACATTCCTGGAGGTTGGTGATCAGCTTGCCCCAATCCTCCAGTGCCAGGACCCACACGTGAGGGAGTCATTACCAATCCAGTCACTATACCCTTCTGGATGCTGGCTATCCCAGACTGCTACAGGTCCATTGCTAACTGGTTTGGAGTTGGCAAGCCAACTGTGGGCATTGTTGTGGCAGGGGTCAGTGAGATGATCTGAAATAACTGCTGCTTTGAGAGAACAGGGCTTCCAAACTAGGCTGAGATCATTGATGGGAGTCCTGTGCCTAATGTTTGCCTTCCACAAGGACACATGGGTATATAAACCACAAAGGGCACTGCTCCATTGTTATACAGGCCCTAGTCAATCACAGAATCAGATTCATGGACACTAAAGTGGGATGCACTGGAAAGCTGCATGATGGCAGGGTTTTCTGGAGACTGGGACTTTAACTTCATGAGGCACTATTCCCACTAAATTACCTTGTTATAAATGGAGTCACTGTTCCCACTGTCATTCTAGGGGAACCCACTGACCCCTTTTTGCCATGGCTTATGACACCATACCCTGATTTCAGAGGGCTTGCCAAAAGAAGGTTCAGCTACGCACTCAGTAGCTGTAAATGGTAATGGAATGCACTTTTGGCAACCTGAAATCCCACTAGCACTGCCTTCAGGGCCATTTGGACACAAGTCAATGCCATCCATATTATTGTGCAGAACACAGCAAGCCGCAATGTCTGCAAGGACAAAAGAAAACCTTTTGCCTGGAGTGGACTCTAGACACTGCTGGATTTCTGCTGAGCCAGTGCGTACAGCCAGAAAATGTATCTCTTACTGGGGCTGGATCCCCACATGCAACAGCAATCAAGAGTGCTTTGTGCAGCCAGGTAATAGGTTTGCATGGTCCCATGCATGAAGGGGAATGAAACCGTTTTTGTAAGTGTGGTGTTTCTGGGCATGGGGACGCTCTGGAGACCTTTTAAAAATAATTTGTATTATATATTCTGAATTTTGTAAACATTTTAATGGATCTGTATATACAGTGTATTTACCTGTGCTGAAATGTATGGGAATTTTTTTAATGCATTTTATAAAAAACTGGCCATGCACTTCAATTCACAGCTTATTCATATGACTTACTGTCATGATGATAATTACTGAATTTTTTATTAATTTTATTAAGATTGGCCATGTTCTTCAACCCACTGTTTATGGATTACTGGGATGAAATTCAATTGTATTAAATATGATAAAACTTGCTAATGAAGCCATGTATGCAAATTCAGACTTTATTTTAAGCATATTTAAATACGAAATGACAATGTAAAAACCAGGAAGGCAGCCATCCAAACGTACAACACAATAATCAAACTCTGTGCAAAAAACAGTGAACTTTAGCAAATGAAAATTATTTTGGGGTGTCGCCAAGCCCTCTGTTAGCTTTGGCCTTTCTAGTGTGTTTTGCATGTGTGGGTCATGACTACACGGGAGTGGAGGAACACCAGGGTTTATTTGACCATTCTATGTACTCATGTTTATTGCCTGTGACGGGTCAGCCAATCCCTGAATTGTCCAAAGGCTGCAGGACACAATAACATGGAGTGGACTCAGGGTGTGGGACTGGAGCAGAAGCTAAAGTGGTGCTGGAGCTGATGCTGGAGCCAGCCTAGTATTAATTTAGATGGAATAAAGGGGCTCAAAGAGTCAAAGGTGTTAATGAGCCTGTAGCTGTCCAATGTTAAACAGCATTAAACGAGGTTTGGGGGTGTATACACAGACTTCAGCCTCCTTTTATCATGGCTGACACCATTAAAAATCCTTTAAAATCTTTTATTGAAGAGACAGAAAAGGAAAAACAGTTAAAGCATTTGCAATATAAAGCGTTAAGTAAGGGTTTCTTTTTAACAATATCCCTCATTCCCTTTCCTTTAGCTGGAGAGAGTCTTTAGAAGAAAAAGCCCCCTTCTCTGGCAGACTTTATATATGTTGAAAGTGGTAATTCCTGAGAGAAGAAGTTAGTTGAGATGGGCTGGAGCTGTTAAAGTCCGATTCAGTTTCATAGTAGGGAAAACAAGATGACAATACACACAAAGGGGAAAAGAAAAGAACAACAAAGAGAAAAAATGTAGCTTCTGCCTCTGCTGTTGACTGTCACTTGCAACCTCACTGCTGGAAAACCACAGGAACAGGACAGGGTCTTATCAGCCACTCCAAGATCTGGCAAATTCATACTTGCCTTGGGCTATTTAGGACATTGTTTTTAGCTGCCTCTTTCTGGCTTGCAGGCTCACAGCAGTGTTGAAAAGTACAGTCTTGATCATCTAAGCCAGACTGTTATTAGACAAGGCAAAAGGAGGGGGAAGAGAGAGAGCAAGTGTGTATGTGAGAGAGAGAGAGAGAGTCACATCCCAGGAGGTGTTTGGGATTTAGCTGGTGGATATAGTCATGTCCTCTGGCATCTTCCCTCTGGCCTGTTCTGATCAGGACGTGTCTCATGATTAGGATGAAGTAGCTCCATCCCGATGGTGAGGGTGTCAGCCATGATGATGAAGCTCATTCCTTCCCCTTCTCTTGTTGTTCAGTCAGCTATTGCTATCTTCCCCTCTGATAATTTTCACCCCCCAAAGTCTCTTTTTTTAAGGACCCCAAAAGGGAGGAAGGAGTGGAACAACCCCTCTCTTCATTGTTTTGTCCACCAATTAGATCTAATTTTGAACACCTCAATTTTGGTGAATTGGTTTCTGGTCCCACACTGTTCTTGTTTACTAGGCATGTTCTAACACAGTTTTTGAATTACATCAGCAGGCCTTAGTGTTTGGACTAATTCAGTCTTTTTGCCTTTTCCCATCCACATCTGTTCTTAGAAGTTATTGTGACATTTTATAAACTTTCACTCACTTTTTACAGTTGAGCTCACATGTAGGGTAAATTTGCAGACCCAATTATCACAACAGCCTGCAGTCTGATGGCCATAAGTGCAAGTAGCTGCTCAAATAGCTCCTGCTGCTATGCTGTCTTCCTCCCACAACCTCCAAGAACTGTGCCGCCAATCTAGCCTCGCATTGAACAGCCTCTCTCTCTTTTCCACCTTTCTTGCATCCTTATCTTTCTGGTACTAAATCTGTTCATCAGCTCACTTAAGAATCTCTCCCATCAAATCTCTGACTCTCTTTCTCCTTTCTGGTCGCTACCCCAGGCTCCTGGTTTCTTGTTGTGCCCTGCAGAGGAGAAGGGTCTTGAAAGGAAAATGAAAGAGCACACTGTCTGGCCATGATAAAAAATTACATTTTTATTTTTAAAGGGACTGCTTCAATTCAAGGTCAACAGATGATACTTTTTATCAATGGGCTTTATTTTAGTCACATAAAAACACTGGCTAGTTCAGCCATCCTTTGGAACAACACTCAAAGCCATCACACAGCAAGGTAAGAGTTACATACAAAATTCAATTAAAATTATTTATAAATCCTCACCCATTGTTCCTGGGGTGGAGGAAAGAGGTGTTCATATGAGGGATCCTGTTACTAATTATGGTTTTACATTCCTTTCAGGCAGGGTAACCTCTGGAGGACATGGTTATTCTGGGGGTCCCTGAGTGGAAGAGTAGACTTCTGTTGCAGGCCAGTGGAGGACAGCCATCTGTGTATGCTAAGCAGATTTTTAGGCAACTGGTGACTCACCAGCACATCTCTGAATGGAAGCAATCTGTGACCTACTGAGGCAGCCCTAGTAAGCATACACTCCCCCACAAGGTAACCAACCATCTGAACTTCCTACTCAGAGAGAAGCCCACGTTCAACACCAGCCAAGAATGTGTGGTCAAATCAACAGGCTGCAGATTTAGCATGGGGATACAGTACAGCCTCCTTACAGCACCCTACACTCAGGCACAGACCTGACCCCTAACAAAGACAGGCAGCCACTCTTTGCTGTAATTTGGACTCAAAATACAGGCAGCTGTGGACCAAATGCACACTCAAATAACTTTCTTTGTGACTGTATACAGGTCTGGGACAGTGTAATGGGGCTGACATATATGGTGTGCTGTATTAGCAGGAAGGGGCAGATAAGGCTCATAACTTTGAATAAGCTCATAACTGTGGTGCCCCAACCCATATTTCTAACAATCGATGAGTAACCAGTAAAAATTTCATAACCACATGTTTAATTTTTCCCCCCTCTCAGTTCCCGGAATCCCACATGGTGTCAGGGGGGCCAGGAGATGCTAAGAAAGTGGTGTGGGTTCTGCCCTGAATGGAAGCATCTTACAACCCTAGCTTGTATTAATAATTTCATAGGGCATAAGCCAGTAATCCCTCCTATTCATATATACATAACAAACAGGAAGACAGAAACTTACCAGACCAGGGATTCCTCTGCTACAGGTTCACCAGTAGGCTACTCCATTGGGTTGCCCCCAAAAAGCTCTTCTGCATATGGACTCAGGACGTGCTTAGTTGCTCCAGCAGTGTAACCTCTTCAGAGACTAACGTCAGCACCAGTATCACTGATGTCCTCCATGGATGCAATTTAGGATTTCTCCTCTCATTTCATTTTGGAATTACGATGCAATTGCCTTTGTGTCCATTTGACTTGTTTAATTGCTATGTACCACAAGTAGTTTCATGAATTCCTTAGGGTCCTTTAGATACTTGGTCGAGCTGGCTCTGATGTAACTTAGAGCGTCTTGAAATTGTGTGTCTGTTGAGGTTGCTTTTTGTAGCAGATGTAGTTTCTTTTTTGACACAGGTCTGTATGCATCCACCGCATCCACATACACCTTTACATCATCTTCGAGCTCAAGTGCAATGCTGGGCTCCGGGACAGGTGTCTGCTACTACCATGTTTTTCCCAGGAACATATTTAGCAATTGTGTTTAATCATATTAACTTAATTCAGTGGTGCCCCAACTTCTCCTGTTGTGCCTCCTCTCCCCCTTACCAGTAATGGAATCTGTCCGTGCTCCCCCTCCATTATTGGACAGCCACGGCTTCCTCAGCAGGGGAGCTTGGGCTGAAGGCAGAACTAGGGGCAGAACTCGGGATGGGGGAGGAGTTGGGGATAGAGATTGAGCTGGCCTGGGAGCGGAGAGGGAATGAGGACAGAGCTGGGCTGGGGACCGAGTGAGCTGCGGCTGGGCTGGAACAGGAGGCGGAGCTGAACTGGGTGGTGCTCTCTCCCTGCCCCCTCCCCAGAGTTCCTCTGCACCCCTAGAGGGGCACGCCCCACACTTTGGGGATCACTGACCTAATCAATAGACATTGATTCAGGGGTTCTTGATCCATGTTTGTCCACTGATGAGGGTTATAGGCTGTTTATGGTCTGTTATCTGTGTGGACTGGATTTGTTCTCACTGATATCTGAAAAGTTCTCACATGCCCATAGCTTGCCAAGCACTCCTTTTCAATCTGTGCATATTATTTTTCTGTTTCTGTGAGTGTGCAGGAGCAAAATTCAATTGGCTTCCACTCAGAGCCATGTTGTTGCAACAATACCCAACCTAGGACATAGCTGCTTGCATCTTCACTGATGATTGTAGGTTTGTTCACATTACAGTACTTGAGAATTGGAAGTGTTGAGATCATTTCTTTTACCTTTTTGAAGGAAATGTCTTAATTTGGACCCCACTGCCATGATCTATTAGATTTGAATTGTTCAATCAGTGATTTTTGTCACCATGGAAAGGCCTTGTAGTTATCAAACGAGGTAATTTACCATTTCCACTGTGTATCTCACTTCTAGTACATTCGATTCTCAAATTGCTTTTACTTTCTCAGGGCTGTGACTGATTCCATCTTTGTTTATTGTCTGTCCAAAAACGTTATTTGTGTTAGGCAGAAAATGCACTTTTCCTTGTTTATCTTCAGTCTAGACTGACTGATTAGGATTAGGACTTTGTTGAGGGTTTTGTTGTGCTTTTCCATCAAAGACCCATGTATCAAAATATTGTCCATGAAAACTACAACTCCATTTGTAATAGTTAATTTTGCCATCTTTCCTTGGAAAATTTTAGATGCACTGGTAATCCCAAAAGGTAATCTTCAAAAGCAATATCTCCTAATGGGTGTGATAAATGTAGACAGTTTAGCCCTTTCTTTTAGCTAAAGGAATTTTCCAGAATCTGCTTGCGGCATCCAGCTTGGAGAATAACATACCTCCTTTCATTTTGGGGAGGAAGTCATCCAGTGTTGGGAGGATATATTTTCTCTCACAACCATTTCATTATGTCTTTTAATATCCACACACATTTGTATTTTTTCATTTTTCTTTATAATGGTACCATTGGGGCACACCATGCTATTGGCTCAGAGATTTTCCTCATTATGCCAATCTGCTCCATTCTTTATAACTCAGTTTTCCACTTTATGAAGTAACAGAATAGGAATCCTGCAAGGTGTATGTACACTCTATGGTTCAGCATTGTCTCTTAAGGTTATTTGTACTGGATCTCCTTTCTAAAATGCAATATCAAATATTCCATTGAGTTCTTCCACCTTTCTCACTAGGTCCATCATGGCTGCCACATTGCAGCTCAGAAGGTTGTTGGTCTGCAAGCCTTTGATCACATTCTTTGAATGCATAGCTTTTGTCTCTATAAGTTGTTTCTGTGGTGAACTGGCTCATGCAATTCAGAATACCTCCAAGGCTAGTCAGAGCTGTTCCAGTGACTTCAGCTCTTCAAGGGGTGAAGGCTATTGTAAGTCCCTTCTGAGAATACTGTGACATCTGCTCCTGAGTCAGTTTTAAAGTCAGTAGTCTATCACTCAATTTCACTCTCCACACAGGATCTGTGTCATCAACTGTGATAGATCCCAGAAACAATGGCTCTTGATTGCCTGCAGCATTAGTCAACTCTTTGATTACTTTGATGCGACAAACAGCTGCAGAATCCCCATATTTTGTGCATTTATTATAGCTTGCACCTTAGCCAGGACATGCATCATCTCTTGAGCTATGATTTTTTCTCCATCTTGTGAATTTAGGCTGAAAGATTTTGGTGTTTGACTAGAATTTGTGCCATCATTGCTTAACAGATTGTCATGCAGGACTGTGAGCTCAGTGGAGTTCCAAGCACCTGGTCAAAATCCTTAAAAAAGAGGCAGGAAGATGGGGAGTTCCAAGAGATGCCTTTAGCATCCTTGACTTTGCAATAATCAATTTTGAACCACTTAATTCTGTTCTTCCATTGATTGCCACTCTGGTCAATCCCCAAAGCCAGCAGCTGCTCAGATATAGCTTTTTTAGGCAATCATTTCTTGCACTCTTGTTGAAGTTGAATGTCTTGCACACTTTGTACCAGAAATTAAACAGAATCAAGGTGTGTTCCTCTGACCAGTTAGCAGAACACTTGATACAGTACATCTTGTTAGTGCTAGCCATTGCTAATACATGTGAGGGTAACTGTGTTTCCAGTTGAGCAGTCTGCATGGAAATGAAGGGTTAAATGTCAAGCAGTTGTAGCTGAATTAGGAGGTTACTTCCAGTTCCTGGGAATTGTATGGGAAAATTTGGGGATGGAAAGGCTGGGAAACACAGACCCAAGGGATTGTGGGATAGCGTTGGTGGACTCTCCACACACAAGACACATGACCTGGGCTTGAACTGCATCTACACTGAGTTTGGATCTGCACAATGTGGGACTTGGGTTTGGACCAATGATCCTGGCTGGGTAAATTGACCTGAGGGCTTTCTGGGCTGACTCAGACAGATTTGTAGGTGGATAGTAGGTGGCTTGGGCTTCAACCTGAGTTTGTGTCTGGGTTAACCATGCAATGTTAACATACCCTTAAGGGCCAGATTTTCAAAAGTGCTCAACAGCTCCCTTGGAGAACACTGCAAGCCGCTGTGCGCCCAGTACTTCTGAAAATCTGGCTACTGCAGGTGCCTAAATAAGAGCTGAGCTTTTTTGAGAATCTGTCTGTGTGTTCAATACTATCACTTGGCATTAAAACACACACAAAGAGCTATCAGACCCCATTGCTTTTACCCAAAAGCTAACTGTAAAATAGTTACAGTAAGAGGAATTAACAATGTGTGTTTCCCATTATGTAAAAAACCACACTGAAAAATATTGAGATTTTGTTTTTGATGAACCACTGTGGTACAGAACAAATTCTGCTGGCTTCAAAGAAAGAGAACCACAAAATTCTAACGATTCTACTTCACAACAAGAAGCAACAATTCTACTTCACAACAACAAGCCAACTGACATGAAAGACATTTAGGGTTTGAGCCAACTCTCACTGAATTTAGAGGCAATCTTTCCATTTACTGTAATAGGAGGTGGATCAGGCCTTTAATGCAGTTCAGCACATATTCACTGAGAAAAATACCACCTACCAAAACTGAGAGTGATTTGTAACAAGTTATAGCAGAGCCTCACTAACTCACTGACTGAAACCAGTGTGACGTACTGAATTTTGTGAATTAGTAAGTGAAAAAATACATTACCACTCTTTTATCGTGGTATCTCAAGTTGTAGTTTAAACTGGTATTTTCTAGTATACAAATAGATGTGCTATATAATACTTTGTGAGTAATGAAGTCATAGTAACATAAGGCCTATAGCACTCTACTATTGAATCTTTGTGGCTATATAAGATAATATTGCTGGGTTATTATGTATGAATTATAGTTTATGAATTAGTTAAGTGTGAATAGCAAAGATCTACTGTATATATTTTTTAATAATGTTGAGCACTTCTAGTGCTTTTCATCCGTAGATCTGAGATCCTTGTGTATGCATAGACATATGATATACACATATATGAATGCAAAGTGTGTGTAAACTTTCAAAAAAAGTTATAATAAAAGAACATCAAGGTTTTAAAGTCAAGCACCCAAATTGCAAAATATCAGAATTAAGGTTTCGTGTACCACGTTAATTCACACCCACCCCTCTTGTGCGTATGCATGGATATAATCTTTGATTACTTGATCACATACTATTTTTTCCACAGGGCCTCTGCCTCATTGAGTGCACCGGATGGATTGTGCTAACTGAATGGGTAGCTAGTCAGGGTTTGGGTTTTTTTTGGTTTTTTTTAAATCTTCATGTGAAACCAAAGGTTAGTTAAGGGAGAGCTGGTTAGGCTGCTATTCATCCAAATTCTAAATATTTCTGGCCCATGTTGCTTATTGAAAAAAAATATGACTCAGTATCCTTTTTGTAAATTTTATGAAAGTTAAATAAATCAAAATAAAGTACATCACTAAATTAAATGTCACGGGGTCCTGTGGGGAAAATAATATGTGACCACGTAACTGAAGACTGTCTCATAATGCATACACACAAGGAGACTGAATTAATGTTGTATGAGTGACTTTATTTCTGGCATTTCCTAACTTCTGAGTGCTTGACTGGGTAGTCTTAATGTTCATATTATAGCTTTTTAAATGTAATAGATATAAAGATATAATAAAGGAATAATATTTTATTTTGAGTGGAACTATTTGTTGGCTATAGAAGTACAGACATTGGGACAATGGCATTTAATTGTGAAAATATGCACCTACTTTTATTAAAAGCTGTCTGCGAGATGAATCCCTGTATATTTTTATTTGCATGACAGCCTTGGCTGAGGAAAGTCTCTAACACTTAAAGGTTAAGATTTCAAATAATTTATGACATTATTTTTGAATTAGCTTTTTCATGGCGTTAGTTATATATTAGAACAGTTGACATCAAATATTCTGTACTTATTCCATCAGTGGGGTTTCCCTATTTTGCATTAAATATGAATGCAGAGTACAATCCATCCTCGGATGTTTTTAATATAGCCCTGAAGGACACTTTTTATTTTCATGACAACTTGTACAGGGAAAATCAAAATACTTTTTCCTCATTCTCTCCCCTCCCACCTTTTTTATACATACATCAGTATTATTCTTGTAGGCACACATCACAGCACCATTATAAGAACACATCACAGAAGCTACCATAAATATCAGCATATACCTCTAGCCAAAACAAAGCTCTACAGATCTTATGTGCTGTACATACAAACATTTAATGGCAGGCTACGGACCTGGATTACTATCAACATTTTTTAAAAAGAAAAAAACTGTTTTGCTCATACGTTGTTTTTCTTGTCTATATTGCCTGCAGCACACTAATAAATCTTTTAAATATTTGTAAACATGTCTGTCCCTGTTGTATCTTATTTAACTACTTAGAGAGAAGAAAATGTAGCTGTTTTGGGAGAATATTTTTTAAACAAAGCATGTGTATGTGTGTGTGTCTATATATCAATGTACATATACAGTAAAACCTCAGAGTTACAAACACTTCACGAATGGAGGTTGTTCGTAACTCTGAATGAAATATTATGGTTGTTCTTTCAAAAGTTTACAGCTTAACACAGCTTTGAAACTTTACTAAGCAGAAGAAAAATGTTGCTTTTCACCATCTGAATTTAAACAAAACAAGCACAGAAAGTTTCCTTATCTTGTCAAATTTTTTTTTGACTTTCCCCTTACTTTTTTTAGTAATTTATATGTAACCCAGCACTGTACTGTATTTGCCTCTTTTTTTTCTTTTTAAGTCTCTGCTGCTGCCTGATTGCGTACTTCCGGTTCCACATGAGGAGTGTGGTTTGACCAGTCAGTTTATAACTCTGGTGTTTGTAACTCTGAGATTCTACCATATAGATGTTCTATGCACCCACGAAATTAAAACAAGATCTATATGTAATGAGTCTGTCATCATCTCCTGGTGTGATCTCTCAAGGGGCTTCTGCTTCTCCTGACTGACTCTCCTTAGTTTGTTCTCAGCCAGGGCAGCTCCCTGAACCCTCATCTCCAATTAAGTCTATCAGACCTTCAATTTTAGGGATGGTACTCTGCTTTAATCTCCTGGTTGTTTTCATAGAGGCAGTCTAGTGCAAGAATATCACTTCTTTCCTTTCTGCCTCCTGTTTTGTCTCTGTATTCTCCCCTTTATAGCAGGCCTTGTTTTCTGTATTAGTTACAACTGTGGTTGCCTGCCTCCATGATTGGCAGCTCTGGCACTTGTGTGGGGGTGTGATCAAGCTACTTGCTTTTAAACAGGAGAGGCTCTCTTCCCCACTCTGACTATGCTCACTATGGGCTTTGTAGACCCAATTGGCAGGTCCCATACAAGTCAATGGCAGTATTGCAATAGATGTAAGGATTATGGTCAGGTCCAATATGCAATGTGGATATTTGGATTGCTGATTATTCACAAAGCCCATTGGAAAGCTCCTTGTATAAGGAGAGCGAGAGTTCAGTTGCAAGTAGATACAGTTTATATGGATTAAATGAGAGCTAGCACAAGATCTATGCACATAAATGTATAGCTTTCTCCTGATGATGGCCTTCTGAACAGGGGTGATTCATCCACCAAAAGAGACAGCAATCTTTTTCTTCAACAGAAGCCATAAAGTAGTATTTCACCTTAAGTTGGCTCATGTTGTTGGGAAAGACAAACACACAGTCCATCAAAGTACAGCTCTTTCACACACTCTTATGTCTCATTTCACATGCTCATGTCTCTTCCTGTTTCCAAACTTCTCCAAATGATGATAATACTTAGCACTGATCCAAATATCTCATAGCACTTTGCAAAGGAGGGTAAAGGTAAATGAAAGGCCAATGTGAAAGTAATGCAACAGCCTTTCAAAGACAATTCATTTGTCTCTAATTTGTTGTCCTCAGATAAATAGCACATGATGACCTATAGTCAGGGATAGTCCAAAATCAGTTCCTGAAAAAGTGATTTTGAAAGTTCTAAAAAGTTCTGAAAGATGCATTACTAGTTGTTCGTATAGCTTGAGTGAATAAATGACTGTAAAGGTTTCTTTAGTATAAACTCTCATAACAATGGATATATGATTGTTTTCCCTCTTGCCTGTCCCTTTGTTTTCACAAGGATTAAGAAGGTTATAAACCAATTTTCAAGAAATCTTTATGCAAACTTTATTATCAAAATATAAATTTGTTACTCAAAAGCAGATACTGTCTTCAACTCCTTTTAGGTCAGTTGGGGTGTGCATCAACTCTTCCTAGCTATATGTGCCCAGCTTTCCCGTATCTGCATATCTCTTCCATGCTTTAATGAAAACTATAGTGGATTTTTCATTTTAATAAGTCATTTTGTATTTTGAACACAGGATTGTGACCCAGAAAATTTGGGTTTCATGCCTGTCTCTGCTACAGACTTCTCTGACTTTCAACAGGTCATACTTTGGCCTAATCTTTTTTAAATTAGCCACTAATTATGAGTGTCAAAAATGAGACAACTAAGCGCTGATCTTCAGAAGTGCTAAGTCCTCAAAGTACTAACTGAAGTCAATCAGGGTTATGGGTTCACCACATCTCTGATAACCAGGGCCTCGGCATCTCATGTCTGGGGCTACAAAAATGGAGGCACCCAAAATTGGAAGCTACTTTGGAAAATGTAGGTTTTTATCTCCTGTGTGTTGTTTTGCCCCCTTGTGCAATATTAATAGTAAGACTTGCCCTTCTCATAGGGGGTGCTCAGAGGCTTAAATTCATTAATGTCTCCAAAGCAGTTGGAGATCATCAAATGGCAGGTGCTGTAGCTATGCAGTATGTTTTATTATTACAGTGGTCCTCAAACTTATTTGACTGCGCCCCCTTCTTTGTGTCTGTAGTAGTTTACACACACTCACCCACACCCAAGTACATATATGGCAGCCCAGCTCTGAAGGCAGAGCAGAAAGCAGCGGCTGCCAGCCGGACACCCAGCTCTGAAGACAGCATCACCACCAACAGCAGCTCAGAAGTAAAGGTGGGAATGCCGTACCGTGCCACCCTTACTTTTCCACTGCTGCTGCTCTCCTCAAGCTTTTCATGCTTCCCCCACACCCAAATACATTCCGCACCCCCCAGTTTGAGAATCTCTCTATTGTTACATAGTGTGCCTATTATTGTGACATGGAGGTGCATCAGCATCACATACAGGAGCTGACATCAATATTAAAAATAGAGACAATGAAAAAGAGACCAGGCCTTAGATAAATGAAAGGCTTGGTCATAAAAAATGAACCTTGTAGCAGGCGCTGAAGGCCGACCAACAGAAGTCCTAATGGACCCTTAGAGGATGGGGCTTCAGCAGTCAGTGACCCTCCCCTGAGAATGCCCTGCTTGCTGCCTCTATGACAGTGGAGGAGGTTACCAGCAAAAGTTCTCCAGCTGGCCTCACCCATTGCAGTGGAACAAAAGAAAGGGAGATGGTTTTGAAGGTAACTAGATGCCAAATCATGAAATCAACATCGTGAATTGCAGGCAGGAAGCCAGTGCAGTGCATACGTGTAGAGTAGAGAAGAAGGATGGTCTAGTAGTATGGGCACTTGTCTAGGACTTGGGAGACTAGAATTCAATTCCCTGTTCCTCTACAGACTTCTTGTGTGACACTGAACATCAGAATAACAGACTGGGAGATGGCAGGATCCCCACCTGAGAAGGTTCTTAGGGAGGAATGAGTAATGGTCTAGCCTGCCCACTGACAACTCTCAGAAAGAAATAGAGGCAGCGGAGAATTATCCCATCAACCAAAAGCAGGTCAGCAACACCTCACAATCAACAGTTTAACAGCATCTGATAGAGTTAATAAAGTGAGCATGGACACCTGACGTTGGAACAGTGTGGGGAGATCCACCACCAAGGAAGTGTTGTATTTAATTTAGATGGAACAGATGGGTCCAGGCAGTTAACAGTTTTAATCTAACCCAGTCACTATCCAACATTAAACAGTTTCAAAGGAGGTTTAGGATTTGGTATACAGAGACCTCAGCCTGCTTAGTACCATGGCAAACGCAATGAAAAATTCTTTATATCTTTTATTAAAGAAACAGGAAGGAAAGAAAAACAGTTAAAGCATTTGAAGTGAAAAGTATTAAGTAAGGTTTTCATTTTAACTATCTCTTTTTCCCTTCCCTTTAGCTGCATGGAGTTTTTAGAAGGCAAATCCCCCTGGTTTGACTGGCAATCTTGTAGATGGTATTAAAGATGGTAATAAGTGTCCTTTTTGGGAAAAAGAGAGGTTAGCTGAGATGTTCTGGAGCTGTTGTTGCTCAAGTGCAGGCCCATTTCCTAAGAAAACAAAACAAGACAAACATAGGTGCTCGGTACATAAGGCCAGGGAAGTCCCAGGCTGGCCCTGCCCACACTCTGCCCCCTCCTGCTGCATCATGGACTTGGCAGCGGCAGCGGCAGGCAGTCTTAGCTGGCTAGGCCCTGGCTTCTCTGCTGAAGCAGTGCCGGTCGGCAGCCACTCCAGCAGTGGGGCCGGGCCGGCCAGATGGGGTGGGCTGGCATTGCAGCACGTCGTAGGCTTGTGGTGCTCCAGGGGCTGGGGGCACTCGGGCCAGCAGATGTGGGTGGACTGGCCAACCTGGGGCCAGGATGGGTCAGCGGGCCAGCCAGCCACAAGCTAGCCTGGGGCAGCACTCGGGCATGCCAGTGCGGGCCAGCAGTGCTCCGGTGGCTGAAGCACTTGGGCCGGCAGTGCTCTGGGGGCTGGGGCAGACCAGTCAGGCTGTGGATGGGGTGGGTTGGGGCAGGGCAGCACTGGGGCACAGGCTCTGGGAGCACTTGGGCCACCCACCACTGGTGTTGGGGTGCTCCAGCCCTGGGCAGGCACCCTGCCGGTCTGGCTGGTGCTCAATTGAAAAGCGGGCGGAAGGGTCGGGGCTTCTGGTGGAAGGGGCGGGGCTGCGACGCTAGCTTCCCTGAACAGTCTGTTCACAAGCTACCCATGAAGACAAACACTCAAAAACAAAGAAAAAAAAGAATAGGAGACAGAAAATGTAGCTTCTTTCTCTGATGCTGACTCTCACATGCAATCTCACTGCCAGCAAAACAGAGGCACAGCACACAGTCTTATCAGCCACTCCAAGACCTGGCAAACTTGTACCAGCATCAGCCTATTTACAGAATTGTTTTTAGCTGCCTCTTAAGTCATAGGCTTAGAGCAGTGTTGCAAACTGCATAGTCTGGCTAAGACAGAACCTTATTAGACAGAAGGAAAAAGGAGATGGATAGGAAAGAGAAGAAAAAAGATGGTGAAAGAAAAGGACACATGAGGTAGGGAGTCGGAATATAAAGTCTCACATCCCAGGTGGTGTCTGGGATTCAGCCAGAACTGGCAGACGTGGCGATGTCATCTGGCTGGGTGCTCTCTCTCTCTCTGGTCCAGTGTGGTCAGGACATCTTTCAGGTTTCAGATGTTGAAGGCCCAGGATTCTAGGAGACAATGGGCATGGCAGCCATGATGGTGAAGGTCAATTTTTTCTCCCCAAAGTCTCTTTTTTTAAGAACCCCAAAAGGCAGTGATGGGTGGAATAGCCCGCCCTTCATTATTTTGTCCACCCATCAGACCTAGTTTCCAACACACCAATTTTAGTTAATTGATTTGTGGTTCCACACTTTTCTTGTTTACCAAACATGATCTTAACACAGTCCTTGAGTTATATCAGTAGGCCTTTTTGTTTTGACTAATTCACTCTTTCTGTCCTCCTTTCATACCTTATCTTATGAACATCTTATAAACTTGCACATACTTTTTACCGTTGAGCTCACAATTAGGGTAAATTTGTAGACCCAATTATTACAACAGAAGTTAGTGCAGCCTCCATGCCATCCTAAGACCTAAAGCCAGACTACTGACAAGTTAGGAAATCAGAGGAATTCAAATGAAACTCAATTTGCCTTCCAACCACCTAAGGCTGACATCATGCAGAAAGAAAAATTTCAAGGAGAAGTAGTAATTGGTGAGGTAATTTATTGTCAAGCCACTTCTTCTTGAGCAAGAACCTAATGATTCCTTGTCAGAAGGTGGCTGACATTTTGCTGTCCTCCAGGGAGGCTTCCAGTCATAAGGGGCAATGCATTTTTCAAATAATAGCCTATAGCTCTCCCTAGTGTAATTCCAACAATGGAGGCAGTTAACCAGATTCAGAGATGGAGTTTAAACCCACTCACACTTGCTTAGATCCCCTGAAGTTAGATCTACTTACAACCACTCTTTCCATGTGTAAGGGAGTCTGTCAGTGTAACTTACATACTGAGGAGCTGAAGGAAAAGGTAAGTTAAAGTAACACTCACCTTACTTTAACTTACCCCTTCTTACCTTTCCTCCTGGGTCCTTAGTGTGTAAGTTACACTAACTTAGACACCCATATGTGGCCTTAGAGCAGGTCTCAGTAAGTCTAAGGAGGGTCCAGTAAGCATAAGAGGGTGTTCTCTTAGACACCATCTCTGATTTAATTTGGCCCAGTAAACTTTCTGTCCTGTTCAGTCATTGCTACAAATAAAAGCCACCAAAATGGTCTGGATCTAGCCAGTGTTATTTACAAAGTAGTGTAGGTGGCAAATTTAACAAAGGGATAAGTACTTGAATGTGATCCAGAACAGAGATATGTTGGGCTCACTGCTTTGTTCAGCAAACAGAACTGTCCTTCTGGATGTTATGGTTGAGGAGGAATATACTCTCTTTGCTTCTAACACAGCCACAAATGAGGTCTTAGGCAATTCAGGCCAGGATTTGAATGCATGATATAAGGAAGGCTTATGTAAGGTAAGCTCTATTATGTTGGGTTTTTTTTTTTTAAATAAACAAACATATACTTTGGTTAATTTATCAATTCTATTTAAAGGAACATTGTCAACTTGAAATATAGTCAAATAAAAGAAAAAAGTTAAAAGTAGTTTAAACTACTGCTCCTGCCCTTGATTCCCCTCCCAATTTTTGTGGTTTTACAATTAAATTTTATTTTTACAGATCGTTTTCTTCCTCCTGTTGCTGCTTGAAGAACTACACAAAGAACAGAGGAAAGTGACTAATTCACTATTCAAGAGAAAAAGTGAACCCGTATATACAAAAAGGGCTGTCAAATGCATACTAGATTCATTGTGATTTTTAAGTTTACTGGGTTCCTTTAATGTACCTCACTACCCATTTGAAAGCTGCCTTATTTGGCATGCATTGAAATTCAAAGCTGAATTTCCTGAGTCCTAATATACATAATGAAACTATCAAGAAGGCAGATTCCTGTTTGATTATTTATTCTTTTTTATTATACTTAAGACATGTACTATTTTTAGTGATTTACTCTTCTTTATAATTAGATGTAGTGATTAGTATTATTTTGTTATATTACACTGCAATTTTCATTTAATACACTCCAGCTTCATTGCCAAAACATGTTAATATTACTATGGATTATGCTAAAATTCTTCAAAATAAAAACTTATTTTAAAAAATTATTTCTAGCCCTCCAGGTACAAAGCAAAGTTAGGAAAGTTCTATCTCTTCAAGTTGCTAACATACTGTGCAGTAAATGGACATGCTGGCTTGTGCAGACATTGGGCAGATAGACTGCAACAACAGTAACGACAGATGTGAACTTTTCCATTCTTTTTAATGGGATTCTGTTTGGTGGATGCCAAGATCTCGGGATCTGCTTGGTGACTTGGGATCAGAATTAAGGTTCTGTGGAAGTCCTGCCGGGGCAGCACATTCAACTCCTTGGAAAAAGCAGTATTTTGTGTTGCTTTCTGGCCAATGCATGAAGCAACACTGACAGGCTTGAGATGGATTTGGGTCCAGGATGTTTGGTCATCCTAACATAGGACCTTCTGAGGGTGAAGTCAAGGAGAGGGAGAGGGAAGAAGTCTGTTGAAGAGAAAAACAAAATCAAACCTTTTGTGATCTTCTAATGCCATCTTAACTGACAACACCAATTCAGTGTGAAATACCATGCCAGATCTTGCATGCATCTCTAGTGTGTCTTGATACATCTGACATGATGTCCTAACACATCCCTATCACTGGAAATGATGTTACTGAGCAGAATGTTGTTGCAACTCAAGAATCTTCTGAGCAGCAGCCCAAGGCTGAAGGCTAAGACAGTTAGGTGTGGTTTTGGTTTGGGGCCTAGAGAACTCCTTAATAAAACTTCTTTCAGCAAAATGGTCCATTATCAGAGCTTGGAAAATGTTTCCAATTCTGAGAGCATTCTTACTAGTATGCCACTAAGCACCTTTGCAATAGTCTTTCCTATGCAATTCTAGCAGCAGACATTTCACAGACCACTTGAGTTGGAGATTAATGCTTTATGACATTTTAAAGCTGGAATTCCATACCATTCAGATAGCATAAAGCATTCATTTCTGTCCCTGGCGGTTCTTGAGCTTATCTGACCTTAAAATTGTGTCAGGCATACTCTGGTCCCATTCACTCTATCAGGGCTTGCCTTTTTTTTTTTTTAATTGGTCCAAGACCAAAAATAGCAGTGTAACTTTCAATCCCCAAAACTACCTAGAAGTTGCCTATTTGCCAGCAAAAGATATAAGCAGCAAAAAATGTCTGAACTGAACTGAATATATTCTAAGGTTTTATCTAGGTTAATGGGTGTATTAGCAGATGTGGAACACAACCAGACTGAATCCAATTAACACATCTTACAGGATATACATTTTTCTGCAAAGAAAAAAGTAAAGCTTTCCATTTACTTTTGTCCTTAGTCCCACTCCCAGTCATTGCAATGTAATTATACAACATGGGCTAGATTCTCCCCAGTAGCGCAGTCACTTTGCTTGCACCACACTGTTGGTACAAAATGGCCCGAAAGCTGGCAAAACAGGCTCCTAAAGGATCACTACAACATAAGAGAATCCTCTAGCATTATAGGGCAGGGGTAACAGCTTTTCAACAGCGCTCCTTTCCTGCAGCTGGCATGGAGGTACTCCATGAGTTTGCTCTGTGCCACCAGAGGATTAGTAGTATTAGGCGTGGCTGGGGAAAAAGATTTGGCCAGGCTTTGTTACACCCGATAACACCCAGCTATCATACTGGTTCCTTGGGGCCACTGGCAGCTAACATAATATACGACAGGTTGCAGGCCACTGATAACAACATCAAATGACCAGTTTGGTACACAGCTGGGCTAGCGTTTGTGGAATGCAAAGGCTTTTTTGCCTCCCTCTCCACTGAGCGGAGCCATAGCTGGGGATCTGAGCCTTAATGTTGTTACCTGACAGTACAATGTACACACTGTTTTTATACCGAACTACATAGGGTTACAGCATTAACCAGTAAAGTAACATAGATGTGTTTAAATTAAGGGCAGTGTAGCTTAGCATTATTTACAGATCAGAAGTGTTTAAATATTTCAGATGCGTCTTTATTTGCATTTCTCACCAATTTCCCTGTAAAACAAATTAGGAAGTGGAAGCGCTCAAAGGTGATAAATCCAATGTTCAGTATATTTTGCAGATGTTGCCAGCTCTCAGGATTTCATTGTGAGTCTTGTGATAATGGATGTTTTTTCTTAGAGCTCTAGAGCGTTACCTCCTGTAATTTTTTGCTTCTCTTAGACTTTCTCTTAGAAATTCTTAGAAAAAGTAAGTTTCCTAGTCCTCATGGTTGGGGCGAGCAGTTGGAACACAAGAACTCATCCTAACTCCTGGAAAAATCAACAGACAATTTAAAAAGAATCCCAAATGCATCATTTTAAAGACCTCATGATTTTATAGCCAATCTCTTGATTTGACTCATGGTTTTTGAATGTTTGGTGTTGCCAATACTGCAGATTTTTATTGGCTTTGGTTAAATTTCCAACGTTTACACACTGTTCTGTTCAGTTTAAAGGGACAATATCAACATAAATTTGTCCAAAAGTGATGATTTTTTTACAAGCAAGGCTTTATAAAACTTAAAAAAACACTTTCACATTTTAAAACAATCTAGTGAAACACTTTTACATAAATAATCAAACCCCAAACATTGCTGCATGAAGAACCCGAACATCTTAAATCTAACTTAATGAAACTGACTATAAACAAAAGTGTAGCTGATTTTCACTGTTCTAACTGAGATAAATTAAAAAAGTAAGTAAAGGGAATAAATAGTGACAATCAAATTGGACATTTAAAATTATTTCACATTTAGTAATCTAAATTGATATTAGTAATATAGGAAGGAAATCAACTTATTTAAACATACGATTTCTCAGTTGAAAATATTAAAATTATTCTCCATACGTCTGCCAATGATAGCTGGTATTAAAATCTAAGAATAGGGCCAGTTAGAATAGACCACAAATACAATTCTACAGGAAATACATAGATTTTGTATAGACTGCAAGCTCTTGCATACATAGTAAACTCTTTGGAGTGTGAACTGTCTTTTTATTATATGTGTATATAGCACCTAGCACAATGGACTCCATACTTCTAATTATATAGCTACAATTGTTATGGATATAATAATAATAATTAATGCCTGATTTGGGGTGAGGATCCACTGCAGATTTCTATGGTTACCGTTCATCATGATATCTGAAAGTTAAATACTTAATTTAATCTCAGGCAATAGAATGGGAAGTATTATTTGACACCCTATTTCTCTCCAGTGCATCAAACAAGGGTGGAGAAACAATAGCAGCAGTGGCATGCTGGCTACACGAACAAACCTGAAATGCTGTCTCAGCTTCTGCTAATGAGGGTAGCAACTGCACAGCTTGAACTGGGTAGGTTCAGTAGTCTCTGGTGAGCCACTACCATTTTCTCTTTGCCTCCGTTATACCCAGAGGCCTATAGGACAATGCCAGTGCAGTTTATTTGGAGTCAAGTGAGTGTACCAGCATCTCCTCAGGCTCACAGGAAACCTGAGCCTTACAGGCACATTCATGTCCTAACATGAGAGGAGAGGGAGGTATTTAGAATATGAGTCTTTTTTTGATATTCAGTAAACACAGCAATGCTTCTTTTCATGCTGGGATCTAAGAAAACATGTTGTTGGGTTCTTTTTGTGAAAACTGAACTGTTTTATTTGATATAATAGTTGGGGGACTGATAGCTTTGGGGTCTTACATTAAGAGCAGAAGATGACGAAGCATACCACAAAATGGTGTATCTTTCTTTTGCTTCAACCTGTGCCCCAGTGCCATAAGGAGTTATTCTCTCTCCATGAGTACATAAAGCTGGGAGGGACACAGAGAAAGAAAGAACAAGCACATTAAGTCGATGAGCAAAGACAGGAAGCAAGAGAGAAAAATGAAATGGAAGAAAAAGTGCTCTTTAAAACAGAGAGCTGTGGCAGCGATCTTCTAAGCAGAAAGCACCACAGCATTGTATTCAGGTTTTAGAGCTGTTTTCTACAAAATAGGACTTTTGCATTATTGTAGAACATACACTTTTGCACTATGCACATATTTTACTAGACACTTTGCATATATAGGATACTGTAGTGAACTGACTAGGGTGTAGAGGAATAACTGTGATTTACTGGATGCAATCAGAATGGCTCAACTGTATGACATAGAATCATAGAATAGAATCATAGAATTATAGAGTTGGAAGGGATCTCAGGTGGTCATCTAGTCCAACCCCCTGCTCAAAGCAGGACTAACCTCAGCTAAATAATCCCAGCAAGCGTTTTGTCAAGCCGCAGCTTAAATGCCTCTAAAGATGGAGATTCCACCACCTCTCTAGGTAACCCATTCCAGTGCTTCACCACCCTCCTAATGAAAAGCTCTTTCCTAATGTCCAACCTAGATCTCCCCCACTGCAATTTGAGACCATTGCTCCTTGTTCTGTCATCTGCCCTATACTAGGCCCTACACTACTACCAGTTAATGGTAGTACCAATTAATCTCATTTAATGGTAGGTGCTTCTGAGCAGAATAAATGAAGTTCTGTTCCTGCTGGTGATTAAGTTCTGAATTAACATTAACATAGTAACAACTATTACATTCCTAGATAGGTATTGATTAGTTTTATTACTTTTCAAGGATCTCAAAGCACTTTTCAAACACCACTTAATTACCATAGCTTATGTGGCAAGTGGAAAAATTATTATTATGCACTACATTTCAAGAATCCTAAAAAACCTCCTCTCCTCTAAAAATGACAGACTTTGATCTTATAATGAAAGACTCAGAGTCCTATCTGCACATGAAAAAATGAACTCACACATACCACCTTTCTCCCCACCCCCACCCCATCACACCACATTTATAACCACAATGAATGTGCGCATGGATGCAAATCTGCACAGGTGAATGCAAACAGCTGGTGGTGCTTCTTGCAGGCACATTTACTTGATTTACACACAAAACTCAGGCAAGTGTAGCCTCAAATCTAGTTGCATACTTGTTTATGGAGTTTTGGGCACATCTTTTGAAACAAATGTGCCCCATACTTCTAAATCTCCCTTGCCCCCCATTCAATGGCCGTTAGTCTGGAGCTCAACTTGGGTTAATGTGGTGGTGGGGTTGGTGCAGAAGAGGTGGAGATGTGGGGTGCGTGTGTGGGGGGTTGCTGCATGTCTCCATCTGCGGCGCTGGGTGATCAGAGGAGCTGGTGCATGTGCTGTGTGGCTGTGACAGGGCCTGGTTGCATCACGGGTGCATCTGCCGCTGCTGCAGTGCTGTGAGAGCAGCTGCATGCCCGCCTCTGCCGCGGGTGCAGGACGGCCTGCCCTGCCCTGCCCCGCCATGCCTGCTAACGCAGGACTAGCTGCTTTGCAGCCCATGCTCGCTTAGCCAGGCGCTCAGCCGCCTTCTCCCCTGCCCAGCTCCCAGTCCCCGTCTGGTGCGCGAGGCGAGCGAGACAGAGCCTCCGTCTGTCCCGACCCGGGGGTTGTCACGCGGAGGGAGGCGGGGCCGGGGCGGAGCCGCAGGAGGGGGCTGGACCGGGCCGGCCCGGCGCTGCGTGCCGTGCCGTGCCGTGCCGGAGCCGGTGGCTGGCTGCCTGGCTGCAGAGAGCTGGAACGGAGCAGCGGCGGGAAGAGGAGGAGGAAGATGGTGGAGCCGGAGACAGGAGCCGCTGGAGTGGAGGCGCGTTCCCCGGCTGGCTGTCCTGCTCCCCGGGCTCAGCCGCTCCGCGCTGCCTGGTGAAGGGCCCTGCGCAGCCTCCAGCCGAGGTAAAGAGGCTGCTCCCCAGCCAGAGGTGGGAGGCGGATGCTGGGGCTGGGCTGCACTGAGGGGAAATAAAGGAAGGGGGAAAAATCCGGCTGGCCCCTGGCATTTGGTGCTGAGGGCGGATGCTGAGCCCGCCCGAGGATGAGGAGGGCCTGGCTGGCTGCAGGCAGAGGGCTCTCTCCGTGTGTGTGGAGCAGGGGATGTGAGCTAACCTGGCCGAGATAGACAGGGGATATGGCATGATTCTTCCCCTCCCCCCAGGATCTGCTGGCCGCAGAGGATGCTGCGACTGAAAAAATGAGGTGGTGGCAGCCGCCAGCATCAGAAGTGCAGAGTGTTGTGGCAGGCACTTGCTGTGTGGAGCATGCACAAGGGAAACGGGGGAAGGGAGATGGAGACAGCAGGTTTTAGGAGTGTGTGTGAGGGAGATTTGCATGCCTCCCTAAGCTGCAGTGAAAGATACACAGCTATGTTAATGCCCCAGGGGCTAGGTCTTGCTGCAAACAGTGTCAACAACAGACTAGTAATTATGTGTGTGTATGGCGGGGGGGGGGGGGAGGAGGAGGGGAGCGGTTGTTTTGTTTTGTTTTGTAATGGGTGGGTGGGGGAATTTATTGCTGTGAAACCATTTGTGTTGGTGTGTGTGGTTACTGAAGCTAATTCATGACTTTCCTTTGATTGAGAGTGTGGGAAAAGATTTGGGGGGTGGGAGGTGGGGAGAGGAGACTGTAACAACTGAATAGACAGCACGTGGTCTTGGCAGAACAGGGGACGAAGATGCCATCTCCTCCTGAACCTGCCATCTCCTCCTGCAGAAGGTGTGTCTCCTCCTGACAGCTCCTTCTTTGCAAAGAGACTCCAGGAATAGGAGATTGTTCCCATCCCTGGATGCATCCCAGGGTCTGTGTCAGAGCAGAGACAACTGGGTATTGTCAAATACTACTTTTAGGGAACAGAGGCCTCTTGATCTATTCTCGTCCTAAGCAGCATCTTCATAAATCCTGGTGCAGTCAGTCTATGGCTTGGTTAAATCACATTCTCAGTCATCGCAGATAGGTATCTTTCACCTTCTTTGTGGGAAGCTTGGTCTTGCCAGTAGCAATTCACTGAGGCTTGTTTTGCTGTCATCATGTGGAAATCTGCATACTCGGGACTTAGGCCTGAGCTTTCAGAAAAAATGATCTGTCTTTCCACTTCTTGTGGTTTTATTAGGATGGGGGATTTCAGCTTACTATAATGTGCACTACAGATCTCTGATGTTGTCATAACTGCCCATGAACTAAAGCAATGGGACAGAAAATGGACTAGAAGACATTGATGTTTGCCTGGCTCTGCATATTATTAAGGATGAGCTAACAAGGGAGCGTGGGATAAACAAGGCATATGTCATTAAATTCTACCCTCACTGCAAATTACTTTATGCCAGGTGATGAGAACACATACTACCATAAGAATTTTAATATCTTTTTGTTAACATATTTCATAGGGTCTCAATTAACATGCTTTGGAAAATATTCCAGTCACAATATTTTAAATTCCACTGCATTGCTGTCAAAACCTGAACTGTGTGCCCCTGTCTTTTGCAGCCTGTGGCTGTCATACCTCCACAAACAAATACACAACATATTGTCATCATCAGTGTTTGAGAAATAAAGGTTAAATCTTTTTATAAATAACCAAAAGTGAGGATCATTTGTACCTTTCACTTAAATCTGTGGGTTGTTTTAGAAACTCAGGGTGTCTTGTATTTCATTAATGTCCAGTGCTTTAAATTCAGGCTTTTTCTGCCGAATCAATCCATAGTACAGCTTTTATTTTTACTCTTCTACACTTCTTCAATTCTGATGTGGAATTTATTTCAAATGTCACTGTACATAATTTTCGAAGATTTAGGGGTACATTTATATAGATGCAATCTTTTAAATTTTGGGTCTATGTTCTTGTGCTAGCTCTGTGGAACCATTGTCTAAAACTGTAATCTAAAAACTAGTCATTATTTTCCCCCTTTCTGAAGCTCTTCTTTCGCACTTAAGAGAGAGCTGTCAAATGTATTCTTTTAAAGCACTGTTACCAACCAACTGGTGGTACTCTGTGTGTGTGTATATAGTATGCTGAGAAGTTAAATGTCTAGTAAATTGAAATGTAGGAATATGTGAAATTGTACAAATGCAATAAATAGAGCATTTTTCATCCATTTTGAGCTTTTAAAATTCATTTCTAATGATCAAATATAAAGCATACATAGAGAGCTTGGTTAAAAGAGAGAAGAGCAGCATTGTGTTTACTGGGAAAAAAGTATGAAGTAATGAAGCTGTGAGCCTGAATTGATTTGGAAAGTAATGGATAGGCAAGGCTAGTGGTACAATACGAATCCTGTAATTCACTGTACTGAGTTATTGTACTTTTTTTTATTGTAGCTTGCAGCAATACATTTGTTTTGCAATAATGTATCTTCACTTAAAATAGCAATAATGTCTTTCTGACTATTATTCTGTCTTCTAGCAGATGCAAAGGCCAGCCTTTTAAAAGGCTATTACAGTACAGATATCCATAGACTGACCCTTTGGTTATACAGTGAAAGAATGCCAGGGGAAGTGGATTTTATTAGAAGGTGCTGGTTAGCTAGGAAAGCGAGCTGTTTGGGAGGAGAGGTGAGGGGAAGGGAAGCAGAAATCCTTTTTTAGGCTTCCTTCTTTCAGTTTCATAATTACTTAACAAAACAATTTCTCTGTTTGCTAATGACTTCCCCGCCACCTCCCAAATATTGAGCTATCATGAGTTTTGTAATTCACATTTTAGGAGGAGGTGGAGGAGATACATTAATGTATTTGTTTTTAAAATTGTCTCAGTATGTATTTTCACAATAGACTAATAGCTCTGAAGGAACCATTATGTTCTATGACACTAGATGCAATGATGTAATGTGGTCAGGTTGTCGTGTTTGAAATCTCTAGAATCCCTGGAACCAAAATTGAAAATCCTGGCATGTTCAGTTCAGTGTTTCATTCTCCTGAGACGGATAAACTGAATTGTATGCAATTCTCAGTGAATGGATCTTTTGGATGAAACCTTAAAAATGGAGGTCTTGTGTGCTCTGTGTGGATATTAAAGATTCCATAACATTATCAGCAAGAGGAATGTTTTGTTTTTTTCCTTGGTCTCCTTGGCTAAAATATGTGGGGACCTGGTTGAAAACGATAAAAAACCCAGAGTCTGATTTATCTCTGTGGTGTTAGTTAATTTAGGGCTCTTTGATGTTAATGGCACAAGGAATTGGCTTTTAATTTCTCTGATGTCAGCTCTCATACACACCTGTAGCATAAAATAATATTTACCATAGAACCCACAACAAACTTCAAAACGTTTTTGTTTATCAACTTGCAAAATGACATCTGTTTGAATTCTTTTAACCTACTATTTTTCATAGTAACACCTAATAGTATTAGAACTGAAAGGGATGAGAGAAGAAAACTCTATATTTCTCAGCTTATATATTTTGTGTATTTGACAGTGCTTTGTGTATAGTCAGTTTCACTGTTTTAGTTTTCCCTTTTGTCTGAGTGGGTCTTTATATCTGCCCTGTCGCTTTGTTAATCAGGAAAATGTGATTGTGTGGGCTGGTTCACTGTAGACAGTTAGGTCGACATAAGGCAGTTTACATTGACCTAATTATGTCAGTGTCTACACTGCAGCCTTCCTCCCGTTGATGTAAGTGCCCATCTACACTGACGTAATAACTCCACTTCCACCAGAGACATAAGGCTTATGTCCATGTAGTTAGGGTGACAGGGTCTCTGTATAGATACTGCCTCCCTCACCTTGGCTGTCTTGTCAATTTCATAACAGGAGCCATGAGATTAACAAGAAAGCCTGGTTGCTAGAGCCTGGCAGCTGACGGGGGATGAGGGGGACCCCAGTTGGACCCCACTCCCCAGAGGCAAGAAGCCCTGGGTAGCTTCGCCCCATTCCTATCAGGATAAGGCAAGGCAAGAAGCCCTGGGCTTTGCCCCCCACCTCATGGGGTGTGGGAGACAGCAGCTCACTGGGAGCCTGTGGACCAGGCTCTCAGCTTCCCACACTGCTCCTCTTAGTTCGGTGGAAGCGCTCCTGGTGAGGATGCACACCACCAACCCAAGAAGGGTAGTGTGGACATGCACCACCACAGTACTATGGTGGCTAAGTCGACCTAATAGAGGTTGGCTTATGTTTCTAGTGTAGAAATACCTGAAAACTGCAAAAGTTAGCAGGAGGCAATGCACCCTACTAAGTTCACCTTGGTACTATGTAAGTTTGAGAGCAGGTTTAGAACCTGAAACTAATTCTGAATTTTTAAAAGCAATTATAGATTTCAAGTTAACAGTGTACCTTCAAAGTGACAAAACCAGGCACCTCTTTTGGGTGAAGACATGCATCTCTCTACCTTCTGACTGGGGTATTTCTAGGCTGAACAGTTCCCTTCACTGTGTTATTCTTCAGCAAAAGACAGACTGCCTAAACAGGCCTTCTTTACTTGTCTCCTCAAAGACCATGTAATTGCCAGAGGTAAGTTACCGCACAGCCCTTTCTAAGCAAACACATTTATTCTTAAAGTGAAAGCATTACAGAGAAAACCTGTTAAAACAATAAAATAATCGATGTGCATGCTAATAAGTTTACCAGAGATTACCTCCTCTCTCCAACAATGGCTCTGGTTGGTAATTAGTCCTTCAAACCCCACCCAAGGTTTTATCCTGTGATCAAAAGTTCATCACAGCTTCAGCTCAGAACCAGCATTCAAGTCCTGTGAAGCCTCAGTGGTACAAAAACTTCCAATTATTCCCTAAGGATTGGGGCCCGCGTTTGCTCAGAGGTCCTGTCCGTTTGCTGGATCAGAAGGAAGGCCCTGAGTCAGTTTTCACTCAGGCTGTTTTAACCAAAAACCCATTCTTTATCTATTGATCCTTGGAAAATCCAGTTTAAAACAGTATATGAGAGCCTAGCTGCAACCGGTGGTAGGTTAGAACCCGAGTGAATGTGCCTAACCACCCCTCACTGTTCTTAGTTCCTGGGGGGCTGTGGTCCCCCTCCCTCATGGAAATACACAGTCCCTCAAAAGTACATAAACACTTGCATTTTCATACAGTGAGCTCCTAAAATACTTATATCAAGGTTTGTCCAGGATATTGGACATTAGATTATATCTGTTTCAAATGCGTTTTTAAAAATTGTATTACAAAAACAACAAACCACTATTCACATACATGAACTCCTACTGTAATACAAATACACAGTATTTTGGATAGCCTAAAAATGTTGCTGATTACAGAAGAATAAAAGTACAATTTGAAGTAGAGCTATCAACAGATGAAATTTAAAATGCTTCAAGAAATCTTCCAGATGGCAAATCTCCAGGACCAAAATGGTTTTCTCAGTGAGTTCTGTAAATCTTTACATTATAAACTAGTCTATCGAATACTTCACATATTCCATCATTCCCTTGAACAGAGAAAATTGTACAGTTCCTATTTGGAAGCCATTGGAAAAACATAAAAATCCAGAAGATGGTAGATATAACCCAGTCAGAAGAAGTGCTCTAGGCATCCACCAGACAAGAGACTTTAAAAATTTTTTCCATGCTGGTGGGTCCTAGCAGCATTCAAATATCAGGAATACAAATGTTACCTCTTTTACCTAAAGTAATAATGCTAAATTTGCATCTCCTAAAGTACATCAGTACACAAATTTTACAATTTATTTTAAGTGACATGCTGTAAAGTCATTCACCCTTAGTTTGAACAGCGTGAAAGAAACAAGTGAATCTTAATGAGTTTAAAGAGAGGGGGAATATACTGCTTATGGAGAAAAGATGAAGAGTACAAAGAACAGACTTTGCTAGACAATTGCATTAGCAACTTAAAGTTAGGTTGGTTGCCCAGAGGCTTTCCATTAGTGTCACCAAATGAAGAAGAGGCAAAGCAGCAATGTAGTTTGATGGGAAGGAAATTAGGCTTGGGGGTGTATCAGTCCAGCTACAGTGTTTTGTGGATTCTGTGGGGGGGAACCCTAGATATGTTTCTGAAGTAAAAATGCAAGTTTTGTGGAGGTGTCGCCTCATTTCTTTCAAGAAAGGTGGAACCCATTGAATTTGACTTTTCTAATGAGTAAAACATCAGTGACCTTTCAAGGCTGTGTATGTGTTTTTACAGTATTTACTGTTAGCATTGCACCTAGAACCTTTACATTCAGGTAGAATAAAGCACTGACATGGGTCCCTCACTTGGTGGTCAGTACTATTGAAGATCATTAGTGTTCAGGCTATTATTGAGGGAAATAGCTGAGTGAGACTGAAAAAAGGAATAGGCTATTTAAAATTAAGCCTTATTTTCTCTAAGCTCCTCTTGTCTGAAAGTTTCCATTGTACAAAATGTCTGTGTTCATCGTGGTAAAAGAAAGACTAAGTGTTATGACAATGCAATAATTTTAAATAATAGGTCAAAGGTCATTAGCATCATTCTGATATGCAAACCTTTTCCTGAATTTTTAGTACAAATAACCAGAACAATGTCTGTGCTCTAATAACCGTGAATAAATTTTGAGCATAGGTCTTGCCACACTAGGAGCTGCCTATATTAATCCAATCCTGCTTTCCAAGTTAAAATATAAAAATTACCTGGAATTAGGGCTAGGAAAAACGTCATGTCCCCTTGAGTAATCAAACCCTTCCATCTGTTCCTTTTGGTTGCCATAGTGTTCTGGTAAACTAGTACTTCCCACACTTGCTGCTATTTATCATTAGACTTGGAAGGATTAGATTTTTTTAATCAATGATAATAGAAATGTACAGATAGGAAAAGTAAGAAAAATGCTGCTTGAGAACTTATGAGAGTTAGATTTAAAGTTATTTACTTTGTATATTTTGATGTGATGTTGACAATTTGTTCTTTAATGATTATGAAGCTTTAACTTTTTTAATCTCAGTATCTGCTGTCATTAAATAATTGTTTGACCCCTGTAATTTCCTTCAAATGTGAAAATTTAATTGATAAAAAATGCTTAAGAATCAATGATTATCTGTCAAATTATATATGAAAAAATCAAATCTGTCCAGTCTGTTTATCACACAGCACCAGACACATTGCCAGCCCTGGAGCATACAGGAAGACACAGTACCGGACCCCTGGAGCATCCAGCCTAGGCTTGAACTTTACAGTACTGAAGTCTGTTCAACTGTTTGCCATCTTATTCACTCATTGAATCTCATAGGAAAATCACAAACATCATGGCTACAATTTCTTAAAAATGAAATTAATTGAATCCATGACCATCTTGAGCAGACCTAACATTAGGATGCAAAAAGCTCTCCCACATCTTGACGCCAAGAAGTGAGCCCCTAGCTGGAGTCTGGCATACAAATAAAGTGGACAGGCTATCAATGAGATGCAAGGGTAACACATCAATGTAAAACCCAGTTTCCATTGCAGGGTCCTGGGATTCCTACAGGAGAGCTCTCCTCCTTTTCTGATGAAGATCTCCATCTTTCATGACAAACTCTGGCTAGCAGATGTCAGATAAATTTGAATTCTTCCTATTTCTTCTGTGTACTAAATAGGATCTGTCTCTTTCCACAACACATTACCTTCAGACTGTTTCTGCAAAAGGATAAAGGGAGGAATGTGGTACTCTGACCCTTCTGAAGCCTCTGGTTTTTTTTTGGAGTTCTCCTCCAAATTCATAGCTCCAGTGCCTGTTCTTGCTGATGGTCATAACTTTACCAAACATCAGGAAAGTGAATTCATGTGATACTTAGCTGCCCACTTGGTTTTGAATAGATGGAGTGGAACTGATCAGAAACTTGCCAATTTCAAACTGATGTTGCTGGAGAAAATAGAAACAACTATGGAAGTAGTTTAGGGTTCTGTTTGCAAACTCAGGGAAACAGCACTGCATGGGTTCATATTTGCAAGATTGTTAAGATAATGATGATGATAATAATAATATAATTAATAATATAATGTCTCCTCTTCTTCCACCTCCTCCCACATTCAGATGCCTGGAAGGGAAAGTTTCTACTTGCCACTCATGAGTGAATTTTCTTTTTCTTTTGGTTCTGCCTGACATAATTTGATCTCTACTGTGAGCCACAGCACTATAATGTAATAAATAATCATTATATAACAGATATTTATTAAGGAATAAATCCTCATCTTGATGTACAGCCTTGGTAAACTTGCCACATATTAAAAAGATGCACGAAAGAATCTTCCCTACCATGACAGAGAGATGCCCCACTGCTACTTCTGTGACCTTGGGCAGAATTATCCTCCGCTTTTACGGACCTCATTCCAGAAGGAGCACAAGTTGATGGATTTTCATGAATCCACCAGCACTGAGTTCAAGCCTCCCTCTGAATTTCACTCTCCTCGGGGCCCTTCTTAAAGGCTCAGTAAGGTTAGCAGTCTTGATCCCTTAATTTTTAGCCTTTATTTAGAGAACAAAAGTAGAGCTACAAATGTATGTTACTTGTAGTTTCCATTTCATTCCTCCTTACTCAGGCATTAAATATCTAACTTTTCATTCCTCATGGTATTCTCCTTTTGACTGGCTGTCAAGTTTCCTTCTCAGAAATGGGTTAGAAATGTTTCGAGTCGTCCTTCTAGCCATTGCTATACATGATCACAACATCTCAATGTGCAGCATGCCTGAGACCTACCAGGGCTTGAAAGACAGTCAAATTCACATTTTATTCTATGTCTCTTATATTTGGAACCATAACATCATTGCAGGTGCTCCGGAGATGTTAGGACAGCAGATATAAGGGGCAGTAAAGGAGGTAGAGAAAATAGAGAATTAAATGGAGCTATGAAAGTTAGAAACAGTACTTAAAATTAATTTGTAGTGTATAATGCTAGGGTTAGTGTTTATATGAATTAGAGCAGGAACAAAACAAGTTGTGAAAAAGCTGCTGGTAGGGTAAGGCTGGAGTAGTGACTAAATCACCAAACTGGTAATTAGAACATCTGAGTTCTGTTCCCCGCTTTGCACAGATGTTCTTTTGGGACCTAAGCAAGTCAGTTAAGTTCTCTGTGCCTTATTTTCCTCATCTGTAAGGTGGGGATACTGCCTACCTACTTTGCAGGGATGCTGTAAGGCTTAAATGGTTCCATAATGTATTGAGATTCTCAAAATGGGTGTTTAGGCCATTGACTTCAATGAGGCCAGGATTTTACCCCCAGATTGTGAGGTTATTATTTTCACTTTTCCTTTTTATCAAGGAGAGGATGAGTATTCCTCCTCATTTACCTTCATTCCAGCCCCTTGAGTATCTGGATGACTGTATGACCTGAGATGTCCACTTGTAAGTAGCAAACTTTCCCTGTGGTGGGTGTTTGTTAGGGAGTGGGGATGTGAGGAACAGCCAGGCAAAGGAAGACCCAAGAAGCTGTAGAGATCTCGAAGTGTGTGGAGGTGGTTTTATTCAACTCTTTTAATTCATATGTGCAATAGATCAGACTTATGGTAACTTTGGGTGCTTTTTACATATGAAGTGTTTAACTTGTAGAAGAAAGATGACCCAGAGTACAGGGACTGAGTTAAAATTGATGTTGGAACCTTAACAGCAAATTTCTTAGTTTTCTAGCATTAAACTTTAACCTTTTATTAACACTTAATTTTTAAAAAGGGATGTATTCTTTTGTATCCACTACCTTTGTTTTGTATCTTTATAACATTTTTTTGTCTGGTTATATTCTTCTAAAGTGTGGTGAGAGGGTGGTTCTAAGACTGAACGTTTAGGCTGATTAGACACATCCAGTTCACATCCCCCTCCCCTCCAAGCCCCAATCTACTGCTAAAAGGAGTGGAAGACTTAACTGTGGACAAGTGCAAATAATTAAGAATAGTGGGATGAAATTCAGAAAAGAAAAAATTAATATTGGGGTGGGAGAGAGCATCCTGACTTAGATGTATTAGACTGTGAAATAGTCTCCCTAGAGAAGTAGTGGAAGCAGCGTTTCTAGAGAATTTCATACTAAACTGTACCGAGCACTGGAGAAAATGCAATAAAGAACAGTCTTCAACTGAATGACCTAATAGGTGTTTTCCATCTCTGTTGCCTGTGAGCAGGGATGGTTTCATTGTGTTTTATAATACTTTTGCCACCAGATATCAATATGGAGTTGCAGTTGTTGGGTTTTTCCAGAAACTATGTGCCTTTCATTATCTAGTAAATTATCTTCCATTTCAGTTTTGCTCTTGAAACAATGTTGCTTGCTTGCTTCTAGGAGTGCTGATGTGATTGTTTTTATTGGTTGTTTTTTGTGGTTTTTCTTGTTTTTTTGGTGGTTGTCTTGATTTATGTATATATTTTTAAACTTTACTACATTTTATTGAAAATACTAGAAATTTCCATTCTAATCAAGGGGGATTGCTACAGAACAGATAAGTCATGAAGAGAGCTAATTGGGGATTTTGGATAACAAATTCTATATGTTTTTGCAATGCAGTGATGATGTAAAAAAATCAGTGGCATTCTTGGGAGGGGTTGTATCTATCTCTAACACTTTTAATAATACCTGTTGGCATCCTGTTTGTGGTCCTGTGTGCATCTCTTGTCTCCCCTCCCCCGCTTTTAAGTATAGCATAATTAGAATTTATAGAAAGGCAATTTAAATGATAAGGCGAGGACATACAATGAGAGACTAAGGGAGCTTAATTTACATAGGCTGGATGAAAGGAGATTAAAGGGAGACATGATAACATTGTACAAATACCTTCAAGGAAATAATATCCAGGGTGGAAGGGGATTAGTCACACTTTCTGAATGTGGTAAGACAAGGAATGATGGCCTAAAGCTGAAAATGGGGAGAGTTTCACACTAGACATTAGGAGAAATTGTTATAATGAAGCTAGATTAGGTGAAAGAGTACTAGAGATTATGTTGGGAAATGATTTACAAGGTTCAAGGGGTCACACTACATGATCTGAGAGTTTTGCTGGCCCTAACCTCTCTGATCCTATGGGCATTCTCCAGGTGGTGGGAAGTACATTTTACTTGCTGTATTCAGTTTGTCACCCTTGTTCTTGCATAAGGGGCTGTTGTGTGTTGTGCATAAACTTTTTTAATATATTGAGAACTAATAATTCTGTAGTGCCTTGAGCTAACCCAGATTGCCTTCTGACATCCCTGCAGACAGTTCTTAGTCGTTCTGTTGGAGCCCTGAGTTTCTCCCTTATCACTTTCTGCTGCACCTTACCTCCTCTTATTCCCATCCCCTTAAACTCTTGTATTATGGCAATCAACTCTTTTAGATACTCAAAACTTGATGACATTCTTTTGGTGTCTATCACCTCCTTTTGCTAATCATGCTTTTGCTTCTTCTGTACCGAAGAAGATTTTGCATATTCCAAGCTAACAGAGAGTGAAATGTGTATTTCAGAATCAATCGGGAATATGCAAATGACACAGGAATAGCTATGTTTAAAATCTTTCTTTTGCCTTTTAAAACTTTTGTTTGTTTTTTGTTACACGCAACAATCAAGATTAATAATCATTCAGCTTTATTTAGTGCATTTGACAACACTTTGCGTAGAGTCAGTTTCACTTGTTTGTTTGGGTCTTTCACATAGTAAGGGTGGAGAGAAAAACATGTTTAAAAACAATAAAATATGATAGTAAAACTACAAAAATTGGCAGGAGTACTCAGCCAGATACAGTATTTGAAACTCACTTTTTATAATTTACTAAATTTCAGATTCATGGTGTCTTTTTAATCTAAAAAAGAGGTTCAATGTAATCAAAATTACAAGCTAAAAGTCTGAGAAATATATAGTATCATCTTGAGAACACTACGTAGCCCTTGGATTTAGGTAATGAAAATAATTTTCAAGAATCTCTGGCTAATTTTTATCTCTTTGTTCATTAAAACCTGTAAGCAGCGAGTTAGACTCATTGTGATTTAACATCTGAGGAAAACGGTTAGTTGATTTGCTTTAAAAAAAAGAAAAGAAAAGAAAACAACTGAAATTAAGGGTAACATCCCAGGTGTAAACATTTTAGTGTATTTGGATTGTAATTATTATGTAGTATGTTTCTGTTTACGTTTTCACTAATTGCTTACTTTAGAAGCTCTGATAGAAATGCCCCACAGAGTTCAGTGCATTAGCATTTTCAGAGTAATGAATAGGCCAGCAGTGCACATCATAATGGAGGGTTCTGAATAGCAGTGGAGACCATGCTTTTAAGCAATGACATCCAGAATCATTCAGGTGGAAATCAGTGAAAGTGAAGGGCATTATCTACATTATTTGTTCTAAATTTAGCTAACTCTTTGCTAAGTAACATTTCTTTCCTGATGACTCCAAGATTATAAACTTTGGAAATTGGCAACAATGCATTAGTGGGTGATGAAAGGACTGAGAAACTCAGGCCTGGTCTATACTGCGAAGGTAGGTCGACGGAATGCACATAATGCAGTACTTCTCAAACCTATATGATTTCTCCCCCCTCACCTCCCCGACCCTTCTTTGTGTCTGGAGCAGTTTATGCCCCATCCCCCACCACACAATTACATATACCGATAAAGAAAAACCAACATGCAACTCTCACTAAATATGAAAAGCAGCAAGGCATTGATTGAAACAGAGCCCACAATCTATTGTAATAAGAGCAAAAGCAAAACTGCCCTGGCGATCGATGATTGCAATTAAATGTGCACACTGCATCGTAGCAAACGGATTGAAGTACAGATGGCAACGACTTTGTATAATGCTATGCAAGCATAACAGAAATCCATCCAAATGCACAGCGCCATCTCGAGTCCAATGAACAGCACCAGCTGAGGACCTGATCTGTCTGAAGGGACAGTTTTTTTCTTTTCTCTTCCCCTCCTCCCCCAACCTTCTCATGCTCCCCTCAGAATACACTCCGCGCCCCCACAATTTAAGAACCTCTGACATTATGTATGCGTCTTCACTGGCTGATCAGTTCTGTTGACTTAAATTGCGGAAAAATTCAACTTAATAAAACCACCTCCACAAGTGGCATAGCGCTGAAATCAAATTGTTTGGGTCGAATGAGGGGCAGTGTAGGCGGAGCGCAGCATAATTCAATGTAATTGGCCTCTGTGAGTTATCCCACAATGCTCTACTGTGACCGTTCTGCACGTTCGCACTCTGCTGCACTGTGGCCACATACATAGGAAACAGTCCCTCCCCTCAAGCCATAGGAAATTTTTGAATTCCCATTTCTTGTTTTGTCAGCATGGCGAGAGCCTGCCAGCAGAACTGATCATGGCGACTGCACGCTCCAAACGCACTCCAGCCTGGAGTCGACCTGAGGTTTTGGACCTCATCGGTCTGTGGGATGAAGAGTCTGTTCTGGCTCCGCTCCGAGGCAGCAAAAGGAATTTAGATATTTATGAAAAGATATAGCGCAGCATGTTGGAAAAGGGGCACAGGAGGGATGCGCAGCAGTGCCGCGTTGAAGTCAAAGAGCTGAGGCAGGCCTATCAGAAAACTCGGGAGGCAAACAGTCGTTCTGGCTCGTCACCAAAGACATGCCGCTTTTATGAGGAGCTGTGTGTGATTCTCGGCGGTGACCCCACCACTGTACCGTCACACAGCATAGATACTTCAGGAAAATCCAGGATGAACAAGGAGTATTCTGTGATGAGGAGGAGAACGGGCCAGGAGACTGGGGAATCCATTCTCCCTGAAAGCCAAGAGCTGTTTGTAACTCAAACAGCCTAGCTGGATGCAGGACATCATGAGTGATCGAGATGCCGGGGAAGGCATATCTGGTGAGTGTGTACTGCAAATCTCATTTCTGTGGTTATCTCCCCAGTCCAGCTTCTTGTCATAGCAGGGGAAAAAACTGAGTGTAGTGGTGGGAATGGGCTTCCTTGTTGTTAGTTCACCTAAGCAAGGGGCTCCCCCGGAAAAGAATGCTTATCCATGGAGGATTCTCGAAGCATCCTGGTGCATATATCTCCAGGAAACTTTCATTTAGGTACTCTATGATCCGTCAGGGGAGAGCAGCCTTATTTCATCCTCCGCAATAGGACACTTTCCCCCGCCACTCTTATTAATTGTGCAGGCATCATCGTGGAACACAGCATAACAGCATAAGGGCCAGGCCTGTACACAGATGCTTGCAGTAAATCTTCCCTTTCCACCTCTGTTACCCTCAGGAGACTGATATCACTCATGGTCACCTAGGGAAGATAGTGCAAATTTGCAGTACCTGCTCCATAAATTGTTTTTTTTTTCTTCTGCCATGGGAGGTTTTTTGGGGGTATGTAAACTGCAAGTTACAAGACAGCATGTGACTCTGATAGGTCTTAGGGGTTGTGAGAGGGGTGTCCACATATAGTTTTGCCCAGGGAAATTTCACACCTCCCTCCCCCATACCGCCTTTTCAAAAACCAATTTTTGGGAGGGTTGGGGGGGGGGGGGTGCAATAATCTTGCTGGTTGGGGTACTATGGACTTATGCAGCATGCACTACAGGTATTTCCCTGAAATGGTTGCACCAGCCTCTTACTATGGCCGAAACGGCCCTATGACCCCCGCAATAGGTAGAGATTGGTATGCGGGTCTGCAGTTCCCTGAATATAAAGGGGAGTTGTTATTACGTCGTAACATTGCTTTTCATCCATGGGGCCAGCTAACAATGGATACCTTGTGCTTTGCTTGCCTTTCAGTGGACAGCGCAGTCTTCAGCTCAGCATCTACTATTCCTGCTGACCACCTGTTGCAGATTAGAAGGTGGGGGAAAAAAAAACTTGGAATGACATATTCACCGAGATAATGAACGCCTCCATGGCTGCTGACACAGAACTAAGAGCCTGGAGGATTTCATTATTGGAGAAAATGAACGTGGTCATGGAGAACTGGAAGGCAGCCCAAGAACATGAGCATGTAACTTAGGATGAGATGTTACGCGTAATGAGGGATCAGTCGGACATGTCGAGGCATTTGGTTGAGCTTCAAGAAGAGCAGCGGCAGAATAGACTCCCTCTGCAGCCCCAGCAAAACTCTCAACTCATGCACTCTTTCCTAGCCCCCACCATCCAAGCAATCTAGGAGGAGGTTGAGCAGGGTGCAGTACATGCTCTACTCCAGGCAGGGTCAGCGGAGCAGAAAGAGGTGGCGGCCTCTTTAAGAAATGGGAATATTTTGTTTGCTGTTTACACAGTGAAACTTTGCTCTGTGTCCCCTCACAGCCCTATTACAATGCATGCACAGTGTTGAAATGACTTCCTTTCCTTCACTGTTAACGATCAACAATAAAAATTTACTGCTTTAAAGATCATTACTCTTTCTTTATTGAGACCGTGGGGATTACTGCTGGAGGGGGGAGGGACGAGCACAGTGCTGTGGTGCTGGGGAATGGGTGGGGGATGGGAAGGGAAGAGAGAACACAGATTTTTCAGAAACATTAGGTCTTGCTGCAAAACCGATTTTTCAAGGCTTCCCTGAGGCGCAGCACTCCACAATTGGCTTTCACCATTGCACTGCTATCCGGCTGTTCAAAATTGGCAGCCAGCCTATCTACCTCCACGACCCAACCCCATGGGAACTTCTCCCCCTTTGTCTCACAGACATTATGGAGCACACAGCGTGCAGAGATAACTGCTGGGATGTTTTTTTCACTGAGGTCTAGCCTAGTGAGTAAAATGCGTCAGCGTGCCTTTAAATGTCCAAATGCACAATTCCATGACCATTCTGCACTTGCTGAGCCTATTATTGAACCTCTCCTTCTTGCTGTCCAGATGCCTGGAGTACAGCTTTATCAGCCAGAGGAACAATGGGTACGCAGGGTCTCCAAGGATCACTACTGGCATTTCAACATCACCAATATTTATTTTTTGGTCAGGGAAGAAAGTCCCCGCTTGCATCTTTCTGAACAGACCTGAGTTCCTAAAGATGCATGCGTCATGCACCTTTCCAGACCACGCCACATTGATGTCGGTGAAGCATCCCTTGGGCCTGCAACACCATTGAGAAGTATCCCTTTCGATTAATGTACTCTGTGGGTAGGTGGTCCAGTGCTAAGATAGGGATATGCGTACAATTTATCACTCCCCGCAGTTTGGGAACCCCATTGTGGAAAACCCATCCACTATGTCCTGCATGTTTCCCAAAGTCACTACCCTTCTTAGCAGAAGTCTGTCAATGGCCCCGCAAACTTGTATTACAGCAGCTCCCTCAGTGGATTTACCGACTCCAAATTGATTCCCAACTGACCGGTAGCAGTCTGGCATTGCTAACTTCCACAGAGTGATGGTCACCGGCTTCTCCACTGTCAGAGCCAGTCTCAAGTGAGTGTTCATGCATTTCAGGGCTGGGGACAGCTCTGCGCAGAGTTCCAAGAAGGTGGTCTTTCATATACAAAAGTTCTGCAGCCCTGCTCATCATCCCACATCTTCAAAATGATGTGATCCCACCAGTCACTGCTTGTTTCCCGGGACCAGAAGCGGCACTCCACCGACTGCAGATGATACATGACAGCCAGCAGCAAACAGGAATTGTTTCACTCTATGGCTTGTAGCAGGGCGTCTTGTGTAACATCACAATTTTCAGCGCTGCAGCCCCTGTCTCGCCCTTGAAGGTACGGCAGGATAAGACGTGAAGTGTTGGTGACGCTGACAATGATAGTGCAGAGCTTAGTGGGCTCCATGCCTCTCTGGCAATGGCGTATGCGTGACAGAGACGGAAAGGCTTAGAAAAATGGCGCAAAAAAGCCTTAGTCTCTTTGTTTGGGACAAGAAGGGAGGGGGAGGGAGGACGTTGCGTCATGGGAGAATGACAACTTTCCCAAAACCCTCTGCGGGATAGTTGTGGGATAGCTATCCATGGTGCACTGCTTTGATTGTCGACCCAAGCACAGCTAGTGGGGACGCAATCCCCCGACGCAATGAGCGTGGTATGATCATGCTCCTGCGATTCCTAAAATTCGGCGGATGAAGGTTGATTTAAAATAAATGGACTTCACTCCACAGTGTAGACATCCATTAAGAGATTGTTAAATGGCCTAGGAGTACTTACATAGGGCATCCACTTTTAATCAAAGTATTTCTCTATTCCAACCAATTCCTAAACTTATCTTCCTATTCTCCAGTCTAGGAATATCAGCTGAGTCCCAAAGAATGATTCAGTAGGAATAAAACAGAATGCCAAGGCCTTTACATAATTAATGTTTGTATTTATGAACAAAACACATTGCTAGTGGAGCAGAGCAAGTACATTTTGCTTACCTTTGCTTGTGGTGGTCATGTGTTGTTCTGTACCCAGCATTTTATTTCCATTTGTATGTGAATATTTCATGTGCTGCTAACTAGCATTTCTGAGCAAAAACCTTATCTAAAAGTTTTAGAACAGCCTCATTCGGTGCTTACAAACAAGAATATTTTTGTTTACTGACTGCCATAAAATCCTAGAAAAAATATCAGAAATATATTAATTTTTAACACACACATCTTGGCTGTTTAGGAGCAGAACTTCAGTTGAGGTATATCTGGGTTGCTCCACTGAAATCCTGTTCAATAACTTAAAGCTGTGTTGAATACATTGCAGGTATGCTAATTGAGAATCAAAGCCATTAGAATAACCTATCCCATAGTATTTAAAACACATTCTCTGCTTCTCAGATATCTTATTTTGCGTATTAAATTGGAATTTTACTGATGCGTTGTGGATATCTCTGAAAAATACTCAATTTAAAAACAATAGTCTACTTGAAAACAATTCTGCTATGTCACTTTCTAGGCTTCTTTTTTCCTGTAGTTCATTAGTTAAGTACAGTGGTTTTAAACAGAATTCGTTTCTTAGTTCATTTCTACTTGAAGCTCTAGGACCATATTCTGCTCTGTTACATCACTGTAAATCCAAAATGATTCAATGGACATACACTGGGGATTTACAGTAATGTCACTGGCAACAGAATGTGACCCATAGATGTGTTGGCATCACAAGTAGTTGTGGCTTGCAGTGTCAAAAATAGATGATTGCTGCAGGTGCAGAGGAATAAGATGCAGGAGGAGATGAACTAAGAAGCAGATATGGTATTTAGTACCAATGCCTTTAGTAATAAATAATGAGGGAAGAAAAATATATGCTACATTAGTAGAATTGTTTATGAACCACATCTCTTTTCTTTTTCAAAATCTATCGTCAGATGAGAAAATGACCCTATTACTGTTTTCTCTCTCTCTCATTTACTGTTATGTTTATAATTGTGTGTGGTATAGGTAGACTTTGATCCTGCGCTCGTTAAAATCAGTGGGAGTTTTGCCATTGATTTTGAAAGGAATGGAACTGGGTTATATGTTGGTTATATTTGAAGATAGCCATAAATGTTAAAAATAATTAATTGAAACATTTTTCATTAGAAACAACTACAAGTTATTCTAGCCTAATATTTCAGACTTCAAAGGTCAAATAATCTTTTGGGGAATGTAGAAAATATGGCTTAGAACTGGATCGTATTTATAAAGATGTAGGTGGGAAAAAGCATTATAATTTGGATTTAGCTATTGTGTTGATCTAAGTTGATCTAAATCTAATTTATGTAAGTTTTGTTTTTTATTTGCTTGCCTCTTAACAACTTTACAAAGTCTCTGAGATGCCTAAAATATATAGGGTTTTTCCTCCTAACTCCTCCAGTTATGTAATGTAGAGAACCCTACCCTAACCTTTTTCAAGCTGTCTATAGTCACATATTGTGCCCAACCATACAGTAAGAAAACAATTTTATGGTTACCCTATGCATCATAAGAAAGAAGCTTTGTAGATGCTTCCAGAACTTGCAGATAAAAATACAGCCTTATAATATTCTCAGTTTGGGTGTTTATTATACTGTTGTGCGAGCAAATTTATAGTGATATTTGAGGAGGTATTCCATTATAAGTTGCTATTTTTAAACACCTTTAAATTTTAAAAAACACATGGACACCAAAGAATATAGAACATCTTATATTTGTTCTCCGTCCAATGGTGAGAGTTTTAGAGAATCTGGCAGAATTCCATGAGGCTATTTTTAATTATTAAAGATGGAAAGAACATGGGTTTTTTTTCCTAGTTAAATGTTAACTGCAAAGCTAAAAATGAAAATTGTGCTAAACCCAGATTTATGTGCTGAATATTTTCACACAGCCACTTCTTGTATGTATGGGGGGACAGCATGCACCATAGAAATAAGCTTTTAATTTATCTTTAAAAAAAAAATCCTTTCCTGTGAAATTCATTGACACTTTTTTTTTTTTTTTTTGCTGAGGAGATCCCAGAATTCATCCTTCTGTGACATTATGGATGCCAGGAGCTTTACAAGGAAATATCCTAAAAGCCAATTATATGAGGTTAAACTTTCAAGGGCAAGTGACAGAACCTTCTCAGTAGGGTGTCTTTGGCTGTAGATCTCCCAGTCCCATGATATCAGGCTGAGCTTGAATGTTCAGAACACAGTGAAAGACTTTCCTCCTTTGCACAGCTCTCCTTTCTGTGAAGATGGTTGCTAGAGGGCCTAGTGAACTATTCCTTCTGTAACCCTATTCAGAGTGGCTACATTTTTCCTGAATAGAGATGCCTAGGAGAAAGTGCATGAAATTACAAAAGAGAAGATGTTATCTGTTGGGCAGGGGCAGTGGTAGTAGTGTGGAATTCTCATTAGTGAGATCTGTTGGACTGTGAAATAGTGAAATTCTGAAAGTGTTGTCACTTGGAACATTTAACTAGACTGAATTAAGTTCTGTAAAACATATTGTAGGGGATAATTCTACATCGGCAGAGGAAGTGACTGGATAACATTATAGTTCTTTTTCATTTAACTATTATGTACTGTGATATTTGCTCCACACAATCTGTGTATATGTGTGTGTGTGTCTGTGTGTGCCTCTCAAATGTGGAAATGGAACTGTTTATAATCTCAGATACAGCATGTGACTACATTTCGCTGGGGCATAGAACTAAAGTAGAAGTGTTACTGTTACACTCGCATTAACTTTAAAATTTGAGCACCTGTTACGGTTTTATATTGGAAAAATATTGTACTTCATTTTTCCTTTAAGTTCTGTATTTTCTTTGCTGAGGTCTCAGTGAAGTTATGTATCATTTCCTAGAATGTGAAAACAGAAATGTTGGATTGTTGGTCTTCAAGTGGTCTACACTAACTCATTAGTCTCTAACTCTAGTAGTTGGTTACATTGGTTGCTAAAATCATGCTGGAAGTTGGAAATAAAGACAAGATGTTAATTAAAATCAGGGTGGATAAAAATAAATTATTAAAAAAAAATTAAAAATTGAATGTGTTTGATTTTGTTGTAAATTATACATTTTTCTTTTTAAAAATAAGGCAGTTTAAAATAAAACGTGAGTTTGAAATAAAATACGTTAGGGCCTAAACTTATTTAGTTGAAAATGTGGAGAATGGTTTATATATCCAGAATATTTAATGTTGTTTTGTTTAATAAAAATAAATTTTATATGCTGTTTTGTATATTTTGTATATTTAATTAAATTTCAGTTACCAGCGTAATGCAGCTTAACACAGATAATGAACAAAAAGTTAATTATCTAGTAAATAATCCATATATAATTCACCATTTTATAACATACAAAAATGTACAATTAATAGGAATCTGAAAATATTAAGTTTATAGTTATCATGTGCCCTTGTAGGTAGCAATAGGATGTATCAGATCTAGTATAAAGGCTCTATTTAGTTGTAAATCAACGTGTTTTAATATTTATATCCATCCATGACAATGTACCTTTCTTTAGAAAATAACTGAAGTACAAATGGAAAACTTGATTAAAATCAGTGATTTAAATTGAGGCTTTCCACTTGATCATTTAAATCATCATTTGAATTAACTTGATTTAAATCAATCCACTCTAATCAAAATTGTGATTGTGAGATAAGACCTCTGGGACTGGCAGTAAACACTGTATACAATTTTAAAACTGGAAGACCCATCTTTTTACTCTTTCTTCAGGATTTGTTTCTAGCACTGCTGATGTATTGGACCTTTACAGTTCCTGCTAGTTGCTTGAACTAGCAGCACTTTTTTGCTATGGGTTGGGATTTAATATTGCAAGTCCTAAAATTTGGACTAGTGTAACTTCCATTTCCTCATATTCCAGGCTAAATTTTCAGTCACCAGTTTCCAAACTCTATGTTCAAATTTGAATGCACATGTGGAGGACAAATAGTACCCTATAGCTTTCCTGTTTTTTCCTTACCCAGTAAAATATAATACTATAAAAACCTGCAATTGTGTAAGACTGTCAGATAACCAAGTCCTGTATGTGTGTTACAGGGAGTGCATCTTTAGCTCTGTTCTTTGGCCCACTCTGACTGACAGTCATGACAAGTCAATGGGGGAGGAACTGCTATTGAATAACTGTCCCTTTTTAAGTCTATCCATAGTGCATTTATTTGTTTAGAAACTGCTCTCATGAAATTGCCCCACATTTAGTCTACAGTTTTTTAACACATTTTGCCCTTGTTTGGTACCATTGTCATTTCCATGTAAGCTTCAGCTGAGAAATAATGAAATTTAGTGGAAGTCATCCTCAACTTAAAGCCACACAGTGAAATATTTATGGAAGAAATGGCTTCTAAATTAAGATACGTGCTGTATTCTGCTAATGCTATGAAATTTTAACAGTGCAAGGTTTGGGCATTTTTACAAAATCTCTTTAATCAGTAAGGTTAAAGTATGCAAATAAACAAATGTGCTGTATAGTTTGGCTGAGATACCACTGCTCTCAGCACCCATATTATTTACCCTCCACTGTCCCAGATCCGTCAGAGCTGTATCAGAACAAAGCAGTGGGTGAAATTCTGATCTCGGTTACACTGGTTTAAAATTGGATTAGCTCTGTTGGCTTCAAATATCTTAAAAATATTCAAAACATTTTTGTTTTTCTTGTATTTCTGTAATGAAACAGTCATGCAGAAAATGACTATGCAGGAATACAAAGCAGCAGGTTTTCGATAACTCCCTTTTAATATTATACCAGCCCAGATTCAGAAACGATCAGAATCTTGAAGATGGAATTCAGATTCAGAAAATCAGAGAGTAGTTAATTGCACCTTTACTCCAAGGATGGGAGCCATCATTGCCCTCTCCTCGGATTCCTCCTGGAAGGAGAGCACTTTGTCTGCTCTCATCACGCACAGTGAAGGACCCAGTGAAATTACTAAGTCAGTATACTCTCGGGCTATGCACCCTTCAGGGCCAGTGCCACTGGCTTTATGAGCTGCATCAGCCTCCAGCAATCATCTCAGCATAATGGAGATTGTATCTTTGTCTGTACCAAACTGGAGTATGCCAGTTTTACTGACTTTGGCACTGAGATTGTGAGCTTCTTTGGCAGTGACCGTGTCTAGAGCCCTGCAAATCTGTGGATATCTGTTTCCTATCCATGAACTATATTTGCGGATTGGATGCAGATATAAATTTTGTATCCACGCAGGGCTCTAACCATGTCTTCCTCTGTTTGTACCATACCAAGCATGTTGATGGAACATGGTAAATAACTGGGCTATATGCTCCGGGTGTCAGATTGTTTTCACCTGATCCACATGTGGATCATGATTCATGTTCTTCACAGGCATATCTTGCCTCTTCTGTGTTGAAGGGAAGCTCAGCTATCTCCATGCACACTCTCTCCCCAGAACCTGGCAGAGCCCTTTCTGCCTATCTGGTGTTCATGTTGAGAGAGACTAACTCCGTAAACCTTACCTTTAATCTTCTGTATTGCCACCTGAGTACCACTCTGGGCAACATGGGAGTCTCTGCAAGTTTTGTTCCAGAGCAGCTATGCTGCTTGAGTAAATCATTGGGGGCCAGAGCTTCCTTATGTATGACCATATGGTTTGAAGGTGTGGTTTCTTATTTCTCTGGGAGGGAGGAGGAAAACCTTGTGCCTCACAACCCTCCTGTAGGGAGAATATGAGGTATCTCTCTGAGGTACTCTCCTTGGAGAATTTTCTCCCCAAAGTCTCCTTGGGTGAGAAGTGGGGGTGATGCAGACCACTATTATTGCTCTCTTTCCCAGTCTCTCTTGTGTTGATAGCATTTTGTGTGTAAATATTAAATGGAGTCTGATAGTGCTACTTATTAAGGTTGCCTAACACTTCACATTATAAGACCCTGTTTTCAGTTGTGTTAGAACTTTTCCAAACTTTAACTGTTCGGGCTGAATTTTTCCATGCTGGGTGTCTGCATCAGGCTGGTTTTGTTTTGTTTTGTTTTGTTTTGCCCAGGGGAGGGAGCGATTTTCAGTCAAAATGATTCAACCATTTATGAGAATGGGGCTACAGAAGAATGTGTTGTTTTGCCTATATTAAAACTTTTTTTTGGCAATCTTTTATTTTAAAGGCTGTCATGCCCAGATATTTTGGAGTAGAGACCTGAAGTTTGGCAGAGTGGGTAGCCTTTGTGTGAGGGACGTACCTTTTGCCATCTTTTAACCAAATTGAAGAAGATTGTCATAAACATAAGCCTTTGAAAAGTGCAGTTTGTACATGCTTGGTAGAGACTTCTTATATTTTAGTAGCTAAATTCTCCAAAGATTTTGTCTGCACTGGGCATGCTCCAGCCCATTGCTGAGCAAGACTTTCCCTTTAAATGAGTGTTAACTGCGTATGCTAAACAATTTGTTTCGCCATTTGTTCCTAGCTGTGATACGGAATACATTTCCCAGATCTGAAGAAGAGCTCTGTATAAGCTTGAAAGCTTCCGTCTCTCACCAACAGAAGTTGGTCTAAGAAAAGACATTACCTCACCCAGCTTGTCTCATTTATCATCAGGAAAGGCATTTGATTGGGCTTCTTCATGTTTCTGCATCTGTGCTCTTCATGTATCTTCCCCCTGCTTCTCCCATAAGCTTGGTGTTATATTTAATTCACTTTATGGGGTACTATCAAGGTTGGCAGTCCAGAAAATACTCACCTTATTGCCAACATTGTGTTCACCCTAGAATAACAGACCAGTGAATATTATTTCTGCATGATTGCCCCTTTCCTATAATACATGACAGCCTTTCCTGCTCTCTGTGCCTGGCCTCTTTGTTTTGTTGTATGTAGACTCTAAAGTGAAATTTACAAGAATTCTGTCCTAAGATTTTTTTCGGAGGAAGTAATTTAAACACAGAAATATATGTATGCTGGAAATTTTGAGCTTTTTGCTTTCTGTGCCATCTTTGCCTTGCCCTGTTTTGCATGGGCAATGCAGAATTTTCAGTTCAGTGTCTGATCTGTAAAAAGTGCTGTGATACCTACTTAAAACAGGGCAGAGTTTAAACCTTAATTTTTGTGTTTGCCTGAGTTTGGTTTGCGTCACTGCCTTAATGTTCTTTCAGCGATGTGGTTTGTTTGTTTGTTTGTTTTTTGCATTTACAGAGTGTTGAACATCCTTCTCAGAATAAAAAGGATAGGACAGCGTTACCAGTCCAAGCAGTATTGACATCTGCCAACTCTCACGTATTGGGCAAACGCCTCTGTTCCCAGTTAAGCCAGTGGAATTTTTCCCTTGACTTAAATGTGAGCAGGAGCAGGCCCTTATTCCTGTAAAAGTGGTTATTGAGCAATTGTGATTATAAATTCTTAGTTATTCAGTATTAATTCTATTGCAGCAGTCAAGGAAATGGGTCAGGAGTGTCGAAGTACACACCAGCGAAGCTTTTCCTATGATAAGCAGGTTGGTGAATCCACACTATAACTTGCCAAATTTTATAACATTATTGTGAGTCTTATCATGTCAGTTTTGTTCTTTAAAGCTGCTTGTGATCTCAGAAAGACCCGGGTTTATCTCTAGATTTCTGCCTTTCTTTACCACCCTCTTCATTCAAAATGGCTGCTGCGTCCCATTGTTCTTACCCAAGTGGTGAATGGGTCATCTCAAGAAACCATCGCTTGTTGTTAATGAGCTTGTCAGTTACCATATGTCAATTGTCATGTACCACAGTTACCCAAAAGTTCCCTTCATTGTGATGGGATAATTCTTTTTCCAGTTTATAGATCCCTATCAGTCTTGTTCAAGGCCTTAGTATAGTATGGAGACTACATTAAAATAATTGGGCAGAAGATCAAAGACAAAGGTTAGAGGTCTGTGCTGATTGTATTAGGCCTATCAGCTGATATTAGAAGCCCTTAAACCATTTACCAAGAGATCTTGCTGAATTGTCTGTTTGGACTTGGAAAGGATGGATTGGTGTCTCCTTTTCTGGAAGGGAGGTATTGGGTACTGCTCAGCCATCCTGAGGGTTACTCTTCATTGAGTGTTCAGTCCCACACTCCTCCTGCTCTACAATGAGGGAAGCTACTAGAGGGGATTAAGATGCATTTAGGGGCTATTTCACCATCAGTTTACTGAGGTTGCTCAGCTCTGTCTCCTTTTTCATCCATCCAGGTAGCAAGCTGGCTTAGATTTGAACCAGATAAGATGAAATGATGTTGGCAGGAAGAAGAAAGCATTGATGTGCCATCACTTGTCAAATATATCTGCATTCTCAGGCTATTTTTGGACATGCAGCTGTTGTTGGAGTAGTAGGCAGAAGCAGTGGCTTGTACCTAGAGCTGGAAAATGTTTGTTTAAAAAAGTATTTCATTAATAAATTTCAAAATCTGAAATGTTTTGACATGCTCTATTAATATGTTGTTTTCATCTGTAGTTAACATAGAGGTCGAGGCTTTTTCTTGCTCAATCATTCCTTACTGCAGTAGTCCACAACCTTATCACCTTCACGTTGCACTAGGTTAATTCATTAATCTTGAGGATACCTTTTGAACTGCTCAGAACTTTCAGAAAGTACACTAGTAATATCCTTCCTATTGACCAGGTTGGTATCAGCATATTACCTATGTGTTCCGTGCACTGAACTATCTTTCCATCTGCTTCCAGATGTAGTTCAGGTTGTGGTTTTTTTTTTGTTTTTTTTTTTTTTGTCAAATGTGTAGATGTGCAGTCTGGGGCCTGGTTACTGTAGAGACACAATTCTCTGTAAACTGTGTTTGACAGATGTATATTTGGTGACTATTCCTAGGTGACTTTTGAGAACTAGAGTCAAGGAGTGAAATTCTGGCCTCACTGATGTTAATGGGAGTTTTGCCTCTTAGTTGAAGGGGGCCAGGATTTCACCCATGGTATACTTGGTGGAGGATCCCTACCTGTGTAACATCATCGCTCAGGTAGTCTGTCAGAGCTTGAGTTTATCATCAGAACACATACAAGATGCATGTTTTTGCCTCGCCTTGCCAGATAAGTCTAAACTAAAGCATTGTCTCACTTTTTTCTGCTTTTCTGAATTATTTCTGGTGGATGGTTGGTTAATGTTGATATTGCTAGCCAATATAAATTAGTGGGTTTTTTCTTGTATGATGCTCCTGTGTACTAAAGTAATGAGTCCTCTCTGTTATTATAATGGACAAAAATAATGTTTACATTTGTTGGGTTTTAAAGCATAGGATTTATCTTATTTTGCAAGATCTAACTTGTGAAATTACCATATGCCTTACATTGATAGGACAATGTTTTTAGAGGTTATAAAGCTAAAGAGATGGTAACTAGCTTAAATTAATGTTGATGGTGAATCAAAGGGTTGACTTTGAAAAACAGGATAAAGGTGAAGAGGAAATCATGTTGTTATAAAGGTGAAGAGGAGATCAGGAGTGTTGTATTTTTTTTTTAGTGTGAAAGCTTTGCTAATATAACTTTATTAATTTATATTCGTCTGCTGTGATGTTTTCAGGGTTAATTTTTCTGATAGTGACCAACATTAATTCTATCATTCTCCCTCCGCTTGAGGGAGGGGCTTATTTTAAGGATTGATTAGTTTATTTACTCTTCTAGGCTTTTCCTTGCTTGTGTAAGAGATATTTAAATATTTTTGTCCTGGGAACTGTAGTAATCACTATTTTGGTTTCTTTACCTCTTTATTTCTCTTAGTCTGAAAAAAAGTTGACCAGTTTTACTCTGTTCTAAATTTTTTCTTCTTCAGTACGTATGCCTAGTGGGAAGTCTGGGTGAACTCCACTGGGGAAGGGATTTCACTGTCCTTTGAATGAGATGTGCTGGGAACGCTCTGCAAGGTACAAAGAGCAGAGGGTGCTAAATCTAGGAGAGGCTCTGTTTGAGAGAATCTGTAGGAACTCAAGGGACCTAGAACCCAGTTAGGAAACTAATTTTCAGTTTCATTACTGCCTTTAATTTTCACACTGTGAGTTAGTACATTTTATGCCCAAAACTGGCTCAGATCACAGTTTATTCAGATTTAAATTAATGGTAATACTTTCTCACAGGAGTTACTTTATATTCTCCATTAGATTTCCATGGGATTCCCAAGAACAATTTAGCATGTTACCTGTATATAATTAATATGTAGTAAAGCAATAAATATGAGGAAATAATACTACAAAACATACCAAACAGAAACATATTTAGGTCTTTTTACCCTTTGAGTACAACTGCCACATAATCGGTATTGCAAATCGAATTGTGCATTTATCGAGTCGTGTGTTTATAGTTTAAATCCATCTGTATTGTAGCTCCATTGATTTGAGAGAAGTTACAGCAGGGTGGAATTCAGTCCATTTTTAAAAAGTATAGAATAATAATCTCAAATGCTTTATAGCATATTCACAGGACTACTATCTATGTTGCTATCTTATTTTTTTAGTACCTGCATAACTCTTGGTTACTTTGTCTTCCTGATTGCCATTTTTTCCTGCATAAGGACTTGATTGTGATATGTGTTCTGCACGTGCCTAGCAAAAAGAATGAAATAAAATAGGGATTTGAGAGACTAGCAGCTTCCTCTGCCCAAGACTCATGCCTGGCCACTGCAGATCTGCAGCAGACAACTTAGGGCTAGTCTACACTAGATGTGCTACAACGGCACAGCTGCACCAATGCATCTGGTGAAGATGCTCTATGCCTGTGGGAAAGAACTCTTCCATCAGCATAATAAAACCACTGCGCTAATTTACAACGCTCAGGGGGTGGCTTATTCACACCCCACAGTATAAATTATACCAACGTAAATGGTGATATCTGGGGGCTTGTACACTCTATGTTGATAAGTGCTTAGAAATACCCAGGATGCAAGTTAGGACACATCAGATGTACTTGAGGATCCTGAAAAAAGTCTCCTTATGATTAATAGTGGGAATCTTAAGACCTACATAGACATAGCAGTTGTTTGTATATTAGTGTCTAAAATTTATCTATCTGAGGCCTAATTCATGAATGCTACGTATCTTTTATATTGGCTAGAAAACATAATATATACAAACGTATTCCTAGTCTCTAGGAAGATCTGATTTTATATGATATTCATCTAAATATGAAGTTCCAAGACATTATGAAACTATGTGAGGCTCGCTGTGGGAGCCTAAGTCAATTCCACTCCTCCACATATGTACTGTTTTCACCTGACACAGATATAATATGGCTATTAAATAAGTAGTCTGGTGCGTAGGTGTGAAATGTGGGGCATGATTTGGGAGAGGAGGACACGCTTGCTGTCAGTGAGTTGTGATTTTGGCTTGTTTCACATCTGTTTGTGAATTCTTCGGGTTGTGTGAATTAGTTTAAGACTAGAGCATAGATGCTTACAAATTAAAATGTCAAACCCCCCAAAATGTAGCCTTAAAATAAAATACTTTGCAGGCTGTTTTCACTGTCGCTCGCTGATTCAGGTGCCGTTGCTGAGCTCTGCGCTGCTCTCACCTTCTGCTCCTTGATTGGTTGTATTTTACAGAAAATGTCCGAGGTGATTCTCAGAGGAAATGAAGAATTTTACAAAAGATTGGGTTCAGTGCAAAATCCTGTTAGATTCCTGAGTAGTAAGTAAAGAATCACAGTATATTTCAATTCACGTCACAAATAGAAGTTAAAATTTTTCTTCATTTTCACTGTTTCATAATAGATTGCCTGAGAGAACCCAAATGGAAATTGTGTGTGCAGAAAGTGAGAGTGAACTGCGTTGTTCTGAGCACTGGTTTTCAAACACAAATTACATGGTCTGTTTTACTCAGGTTCTTAAACTGAGCCCATTTCTGTAGTGTCAGAGTGTCTTAGAGTGAATTAATAACTGGTGTACTTAGTCTACCTCAGCAATTCTAGATGCTGAACTTCATTATTTCCGAAGTAGGGTATTGGGACACCTTGTCCTCCAACCGGTTGTCAGGGTTGTTTTAATTTACAGGGGGATCATGGAGTTAAAATTATGGAAGTGTTTCAAATGAGATCATTTCAATTTTCACGAAGAACAAAAACCTAACAAATAGTTATGCAGATAAAGTGCGTGACCATTGGAAATTCAACATCCAATAGAATCATAAAAATTGTAAGGCTAGTCCAGTCCCTCGCACCAAGTAAACCTAGACCATCCCTGACAGATGTTCGTCCAATCTGTTTTTAAAAACCTCCAATGACAGCAATTCTACAACTTCCCTTGGAAGCCTATTCCAGGACTTAACATCCTTACAGTTAGCAAGCTTTTTTCCTAATATCTAACCTAAATCTTCCATGCTGCAGATTAAGCTGATTACTTTTGGCCTACCTTCAGTAGACATGGAGAACAATCGATCATTGTCATCTTTGTAACAATCCTTAAGATATTTGAAGACTTGTCAGGTCCCCCTCAGTCTTCTTTTCTCAAGACTTAACAGGCCCATTTTTTTAACCTTTTTTCATGTCCGGTATTCTAAACCTTTTATCTCTTTTGTTGCTCTCCTCCAAACTCTCTACTATTTGTCCATATCTTTCTTGAAGGGTGGCACCCAGAACTGGGTACAGTACTCCAGCTGTGATCTCTGTAATGTCTTACATATGACATTCCTGTTAATACACCGCAGAATAATATTAGTCTTTTTTGCAACTGCATCACATGATTGCTGTCAGGAATCAGGGCCTGCAGCAGAGCCTGTCTTCGGCAACCTAATGAGGGCAGCTGGCCTGGAGTAGGCTGCCTGATGGGCTGCACTGCCTGATTGGTTGGAAGAGTCAATAGACTGGCTCTTAAGCCCAGCAGCAGCAGTTCAGTGGCTGCCCAATAGTCTGCCATTTGAAAAGCATTGTATTTTCATTTGTGGCATACCTGTTAAATTTTGACATGAGACACCTGAAAATCCAGTTTGTGATATGCCTTTTACTCTCTGAGGCATATCTCATGTTGCAATATGTTGCAGTACGTATTGTTTAACTATGTTATTAGGTATAAACTGCTATATATAGCTGTGCTACCTGATATTTAATGCAGCAATGAAGAATATGACAAGGTATGTGAAATGAGGGAAATCATATGCGTTGTATCGCTTGCTCATATGTTGGATTTTCTTTGGCTCTGATCTTGTGAGAGTTTGACTGGGAAGCATATTCTGGCTGGAGAAACAAAATGAGGCATATGGTACTGCAGAGTGAAGAAATGAGTAAGCACTCCTGTACATAGACACCGGTGTTAGTTATATACTGACCATTTTTTTGTCAGAATTAAGATACATGCAAAGCTGCCAAAATAGAGGAGTGTAAGATGTGCTGCCCACTTGGCACACAAAGATGCTTCTACAGCATTCAGAATTGAGCCATAGTTTTCAAGTGGGCAAAATATCACAAGCTGCACATGCTTAAAAGTTGACTAGAAGTATTTTTGAAACATATGCAAAAGGTAAACAGCATAAATGATGAAAAATAAATTATTTTAAATTGTTTTTAATAATCTAAAGAGGATTTTTATCTTGACGGTAATCCTTTTGCGTAGCTAGTGCAAATAAATTCCTTTCCCCTTCTTATCCTCTCCATCCTTACTTAGCCTGCCTTACATCCTTACACCTGCCTTGCTTTGCAGTGTGAGCTCTGGACCCTCACTTATCTTCTGCTGCAGTGGCTTAAACATCCGACCAGCGCCTAAAAAATAAAACATAATGGAAAAACAATTTCTGTTGTAATAACAACAGAAAAACAACATAATCAAAAATGATTTTAAGGAGAAAAAGAGTAAAACATCTGAAATAAACAAAACTTGTCAGTGACTGTAATATAACCAACTTCATATTTTCAGGTACTTCATTTAAAAATGTATTTTATAAAAAATATATTCTAGTCTGAAAAGTTGTTTCTGAATCTTATCTTAGTCTTTGAAAGGTACATTGCTGAAACTGGCACAGTTGCCTAAAATTGGACCCACAGGTTTTCTGCCAACCTTACTCATGTTGTTTAGTATCTCGCTCTGAAAGTAGGTCCAGTGATTCCAGTGGGACTATTTGCAAAGTGAGGTGCTACTTTAAGAGCAGAATTGGGCACTTAAAGATTTAGGCCCTGATGATCAATCCACTTTATGTGGGTGGATCCTTATGCAGGTACAGAGTCTCATTAAATTTATAGGGCTCCAAGCAGTCACAGGGGCCCACCTGCAGAATTATAGGATTGGGGGTGGGGCTTAGTTTATCACAATATGGGTCAGACTGTGACTTTGCTGTTTGTTTTGTTGTGAATGTAGTGTTTTTGAAAAATATGAGATGGACAGTCCTGAACTCGGAAGTACTCCTCCTTCCCCTCTCCCCCCCCCCCCTTTTTTTTTTTAAACCAAGAGACTAGGTAGAGCCCTGTGCGGGTGCAAAATTTGTATCCGCATCTGCAAACATTTATAGGATATAAAGCACATATCTGCAGATTTCCAGGGCTCTAAGAATAGGTATTGCACATGTAGTAGCCAAGTTGCAAGCTTTCTTGTGGTGTCCTGTTAGTATGCCTCTACCCACACTCACCTCTAGAGATGAAAGTGTAGTTTAGTCTCCTTATCCTCATGTCCATTCCACTTTTGGCTTTTCTGCTGAGAATGCCAATAAGAATGTTAGTTGTCCTGGTTTCACTGAAGTGGTCACCTGTTTACTGGGAACTGGGCTGAGATCACCCCTTTATTTCCAAAGTCCCTGGAGTCTAGCAAATACTCACAGTGTTGGGACATGACTAGTGCTTGTCAAATTCTGGAAAGAATTTATTTTTTTTCTAAAAACTTTGTAAAATTAATGGAATAAATAATTCAATGTAATATATTTTAGAATTATTCAGATGTCTGTAAAATGCGTGAATAAGGCAAGGAGGGAGGGAGATTCAAACATGGTATTCAGAAATATCATATAATTTGTTAAATAAGTTATTTGAATGTTATTTGATCAACTGTAATCACTACCCACCAGGAGTGGATTTTAACTGGCAGCCTAGAAATATAAGCTCTGAATCATTTTGCAGTCTTCCCTGTGCTGCCCTGTACTGGAAATATAAGGACTTAATGCTTCTTTTACTGCTTGCTCCTTGCATTGTCACAGTTCCTTCAGCAGGTATCTATACACAGTATTAATCACTTTGCACAGTAGGAAATATAACCTCAAAGAGCAAAATTCAGTACATGTGTGTACTCTGCCTGTTGACAAAGAATGAGGTTAGATATATGCAGCTATGCAGAAACCAAGTGCCCTGGGATTACTTCAAGTAACTGGGAAATTGAGATTTTTATCTGTAGACTTTATTTGGAAAGAGATTATTGATAGATTTTTCAGTATCCAAAGAAAAGGATTAAAAAATAGGGTACCTTTAAAGTAGGCGACATTGGGACTGATAACATTTAAATTGTGAAATGGGCCTCTGGTGCTTGGCAACAGGCAACTAAAATGTTTTAGTGAGATTTTGGGGTTGGAAAGTCTCATCTCTTGAAAACTATTAATTTTTTCTGTATTCAAGACATTAAAACAAAGCCTGTAATTGGAATCTCAATCTCATTTTTTTCTTTTTGTTTGTCATCCCATTCAAATGAAAAAGACTATTAGTCTTAATAAATCACCATTATTGACACCAGCTTAATAAAAAGGAGTCTTGTATGGATTGTTAGCATTTTCCAAAGTAATTTTCTAAAGGAAAAAATGCTTTGTGTGTGGCATTTAAAACATTATAAAACATCAATTACTCTGCACAGCATCACATTTGGGACCCGAACCTGTGTCTACTCCACAGACTGGGAGTATTTCCATGCCTAGCAGCTGCAGAACAAGATTCAGAGCCCTAGTGGGTTTTGGGTCAGGTTCTATGTTGGCCTGTGTGCCTTCAGAACAGAGCACACCTTGTATTGTTATTTTTTATAGTAAAATTATCTTGTGTTCACTGGAGGTTCAGAAGTAATAGCCACTAAAACTGCTCTGCTTATTAAAAAGAAACCCTGATCTTTTACTGGAGAAATCAGCATAGGGTGCATTGGTTCTGTGTAGTAAATTTTTTGAGAAGGAGATCCTTTTAAATTATTTTTAATACAGTAAAATTGAATGCTGCTTTTTTCCTCCCAACTAAAAGCATTGTTTAAATAATTTAATCCAAGAATAAAAATATTTTCATATCAGTAATATTTCACAAGCAAAATCTGTCTATTTATATAAAAGAAATGATCACTTCTTTTAGCTTTTAACTGCATGATTCAGTCATTCTGAGAGGACATTGATAATGTTAGGTGATATTGGTAGGGCATTTACCAAACCAAAAATTTGGATCTAATATGGGGTACATTTTCAAAGGCACAAATATGGTTTAGGTGCCCCAATTCCCATTGACTTTCAGTGTGAGTTAAGTGCCTACTTTCCCTTTACGCCTTTGAAAATCTTTCCCAGAATATGTAAAAAATTGCATTTATAAATAAGTTGCCCATCCTAAGACTTGCTGTATTTTCCTGTCTGTGGGAGTTATACCAGTGTTGCATTTGGTTCAGTGAAATAGTTGCAAACCCTATGAACCAGAGAAGCTTTGTAGCTTACCTGATGAGTGTGATCACATAAATTCCAAAGAAGAAACAGTGATGCTGCTTCAACTTACCCCAAGGTCTTAAAAATAACACCACTTAGGAGGTGTTCAGCTTTGCATCACAACACAGAACTTTCTCCTGATTATTTTTTTCCATGTGATATCTCTCGTGACTTTCTAAACATACATGATTTCAAGTAGATATCCAAGTTTATTAAAACTACAGCAAAGAAATCCCAAAAAGCAACAAAAGACACAGCAGAATTTGACAGAATATTTTACAGTTAAATTCATGATCTCTATATATAGACATCAGTCTCTCCATCAGCTGTGATGTGTCTAACTAGCAATGAAAAAATTTACATTACATATAATTAAGGTGCTTGAATTGTGTTTAATTATTGCTGTTGCTGTAGTCAAGCTTTTCTTATATACCAAGAATAAATTTCCACAAATTCCTGAATACTGTCAGAAGAGGATTGGTGTCAGGGAGAAGGCATCTATTATTCCAAAAATGAAAATTCAAGCAGACTTGCTTTTTTTTTTAAGTCATTTTGTCCCGGATACAAAAATAAAATAGCTGTAGGAAATGTGGTGTGACTTTTCCTTCTGGTTATATTAATTTTATTCAGATTAACTACTTCCCTTCCTGTCCCCAATCATATTTCATGGGGTAAATACTGTGTTAGTAAGTACCTGTTACGAGTTTTGTTTTGTCTTCAAAGTTCATTACACATTTCCTTAATTTTGAAGAACTCCTATTAGATAAATAGAATTTTGCAGCACTCCAGTAGCCTAGCAAACGGTGTATTTGCTTATTGCTTTTGAAAGTGGGGCTTAGAGTTTGTCCACAGGGCCTCACAGTTTGGACTAAGGGAGTGTGAATTGCACTGCACACCAAGGTGCTGCACTATAGCTCCCCTGTGGACATAGTTAACATGAACTAAAAGGTGCCTAGTTTGGATTAACGTAGACCTGTTGGAAGAGGACTACATTAATGCAAATTTAGGCTCCTTTTAGTTCTCTCCAGCAGTGTCCACATGGAGCAGTTACAGTGCAGCATTTTGGTGCACCTTGCAATTCACACCTTCGTAATCCCCCTAGTGCAGTGTACACATAACTTTATGGTCCTAAGTGATTTGAAAATGTTACCCATCCCGTACTCAGTTTGCCATGTTTCAGAGTGTCATTGCTGACTAAAATTAAATTCTTGGTGTTATCAATTAGCGCTCTTCAGATTAACTGGACACTGGCTTGAGTTTCTTCATTCCTCTGCAAACTTATTCTGTGAAGACCTGAGCCCTGGTCCTGCAATGAACTCTGTTCAGACAGGCTGCTGTGCCCACATGGAGCCCCACTGAAGTTAGTGGAACTCTCTCTGCACTGGTGCAGAGATCCTCCATGCAGAGCTCATTGCAGGAATGGAAAATGGGATGCAGCAGTTGTAAGATTATGATTCTGAATAAGGTGTCCCAGTGTTGTGCAAAATCAAGCACTCGGGACTTTTTCAAGGGGAAAAGGCAGTATGCCGCATTTATTGACAGAAACTAAAGTAATAACTAACTTAAACCTACACATATACACACACACACACACACACACGTGCCCAAACATACAATATGGAGTATGACAGAAAGCGTTCTATAGTTATATATATAGCTACCAGTCCTGATTGTGGCTTGAGATCGTAGCTAGGGTCCGTTGCTGGAGTTCGTGGCTCGTGGCAGCTACCTGGCCAGGGAAGCTGGGCACGAGGAGAGCAGGGTCCTTGTCGGGCGCGCACCGACGCTCTTCTTTAGATGATGTGTAGAACGCTGTTTTTCCCCCCAAAGCCTTGAAATCTCACCCAGTCTTTTATAGGTTTTTCAGTTCTGCTGTGTCACGTCGCTTCTCGGTGACCGTTGATTGCTGGTACAATAGCAGACGTGACTTTCAGCTTGTTCTTTGATGTCTTTGATTAAGTTTGATTAAGTTTTTCTGGGGTGGATCCTTCTTTGCTTTTTGGGGCTGTGTTCACACTCTTCAGCCTAGGATGGACTTCACACTTCATCAGGACAACTTCATCAAGACAAGCTGGCAGTTTGGGTCTGACTCACACACACACATACACCCTCCATTCATACCTTGTTCAGATAACTATCTTATTCATCTAAAGGTTTAGAAAGGGTTTGACACAAGATGGAGTACATAGAGTCAAAATGGGGTTTTACATTCACAATATGGAGTATGACTGAGAGAAGTTCAAATGTTACATGATATCAATAATAACCATATAGAGGTTGACACAAATAAGGGTATGAATTAAAAGATATGAATTAATCTACAGGGTTACAATTACAATTAAAAGCTATGAATTAAGCTGCAGGGTTACAATTACAATTTTATTCCTACACCAGAACTTATGTTTTGGCAGCTGCACTTTATTGAAGCAGTGACATCACTGAAACATAACATTGCCTCAGAATAAAGGTCACTCGTTAAATGAAGGCTGAGGCATAAGCTAATTGAAAATAGATATGCAGGAGAAGCTGAGGTATTAATTTTCAGGGTGATCATTATCTATTTTTCAAGATTTTATTAGTGATTTTATTTCAGTGCATCAAATTGCTCCTGTTTATATGATGTTTTAACATGGTTTTTGGTGCAGCAGAGTGACAGCTGTTCACGGTAGCATTAATGAAAAATAGCCTTCTTATTGGCTTAGAGAACTGATAATGTAAAAACTAATTCCTAAAAATATTGGTCTTATTAAATATGCTGGCCTGGGCTCTGATATATAAACTACTCAGTGATTGACAGAAATAGTATTATTCTTACCAGGTTTTATCACTAAAATAAATGGCAAGAGTCATCTAGCAAAAGATTGGATGGATACGTTTTTATTAAAGAGACATTGTCAAGTACTTTGGTCAAATTTGGATCTAATAACACTTTTACATTCTAGTGGTCCTTATAGAAAAGCCCTATAGAATTTAATAGACAATGTTAACTTTAATATAGGTTATTGAACATCATATAGCATTTAATAGATCCTTGCTATGGAATTTGATAAAACAATTCCAAAAGATATTGAAAGGGTAATATTCTCTATTCAATAAGTTTTTAGTAATTTCAGCAGAACCCTATTGCTTTCTGTTAATTGCTGTCAGACTTTTCCATGGGGCTGGTAAAATGTCCTCAGGAATCTAATCTATTTCTAAAAATTTGTCACTGAGAAATTAAAAAGCCATTGTTTATATGAGCCCTATATTAAATACAGTGTTTTAGTGTTCCTTCTACTTGCTCTGGAACAATTTTATTCACTGATATAAGTCCACATCAGTCAGGGGAATAAATGACAAATTCAGGCCTTTTAAAATTATTTTTTGTTATTTTGAATAGCTGTAGGTCCTGATCGACCTGTTTTCTTTTTGCAGCTCTGCTGAGATAAGATCATGCACTATCAGTGGGGGCTGGGAATCCCCTGGAGCTACGGAGCAGGAGCCCTAAGACCACCAGAGGAGTGCTGAAAGGCAACAGGAATACCTCTGGATTCCTCCCCACCAAAGTATCTTGGGCAGCCTTGTAGAGAAACACTTCCACACATGAGAATATGGTATAGACCAGTGGATAGCTGGGGCGGGGAAGGGGGCAAGGTTGGGAAGAAGCACAGGGATCTGTGGCTTCCTGAGTAGAAGAAAAGGAGAAATGCCTCCCTCTCCTAGATTCTTGTGGAGTGGAAGGGCATGGCACATTCCCTGTCCCCCAGCTGTCTGTCCCATTCTGGAGGGAGGAGCTTTCTTTCTCTTCCTCTTAGGCTGTTTCCAGGTTCCTGTAGAATGTGGCAGAGGTGCTCCTTCCCAGTCTCTCCTGTTCTGACCCATACTTTGAGGTTGTAAGTGGCGGGTGAGAGAGGAATGTTTTTTCCCTAGCCTTCCCCATATTTTTGGTGATGGATTGAGGCCTTTCTCTCCTGTCTTCCTATGGCATAATTAGGGCAGCTGCCTCAGCTGGCTGTGCCACCTCTGTTGCTGAAGAAGGAACATACTTGAGGTGGGGCTTCTATCTGTAATAAGAAAGAAGAATTGAGGGTGTCAGTCAGGGAGAATAAACATCCAAAATAATATATAATAATAGTAATTTAAAGGCTAAGATTGACCATTTAATCCCTGATCTTAACTTTATGAAATAGTAGCACTTGCCAAACGTCATTCCTGGAGCTGGCAGATTTCACCTGGATTCATAGCCTGTACAATGTATATAAGTCATTAAGAGGGATAGATCCTTCAGATGGATCAGATCCATGCACCTGTGTGGAGCCCCATGGAAGTCAGACTCCCCTTGAGTTCAGTGAGGCTCCACTTGGGTGCAAGGGTCTGGCCTCATGGATCCACTAGCAGGATCTAGACTGAAGTTGCAGAGGATGTAAAAGCAATGGCAAAATGAGCCTCCTTGGGTGGTGTTTACAACATGACTCTGAGATGACAAAAGCACATGGCAGGAGATCTTCTCTAGATAAGACTTTGCATTTGGCCTCAGAGACATCAGATAAGATGGAGTTCATTTTAATATGTCTCTCTCTCTAGTGTCTGAGCCCCTTGTTTTTTGTTAGGCAGGTTTGTGTGATTTGTAGTTAGGCCATGTGCAGGTGTTAAAAGTTTTATAAGAACCCACGTCAACTAGGTTCAATGGGGGTGGGTGACAAAAGCCCACAGTAAGTAAAAAACATGGAGACCTGGGAGAAGGGTCAGAATCTGAGGGGAGCATGGGTCGTATAGCAGGGATAAGGGAGAGACGAGAGAATATGGGGGGAAATCTAATCAGTATCTTAGATGTCTGTATACTAATACGAGAAGTATGAATAAGCAGGGAGAACTTGAAATGCTAGTTAATAAACACAACTATGACATAGCTGGCATCACAGGCATTTGCTGGGATAATATGCATGACTGGAATATTGATATAGAAGAGTACAGCTTGCTCAGGAAGGACAGGCAGGGGGAAAAAGGAGGAGGTGTTACCGTATATATTAAAAAAGTATGCTCTTGGCCTGAGGTTGAAATGGAAATAGGAGACAGACTTGTTGAAATCTCTGGGTAAGGATAAAAGGAGTAAAAAGCAAGGGTGGTGATATGGTAGGGGTCTACTACAAACCCCTAACTGGGCAGAAGAGGAGGATGAGGCTTTTTTAAAACAAGTAACAAAATCATCTAAAGCATAAGATGTGGTGGTGATGTGAGACGTCAACTATCTAGACATCTGTCGGGAAAATAATACAGCAACGCACTGATTATACAACAAGTTCTTGGAAGACAATTGGAGACAATTTTTTATTTCAGAAGATGGAGAAAGTTACTAGGGGAGAGGCTGTTCTAGATTTGATTTTGACAAATAGGGAGGAACTGGATGAGAATTTGATAGTAGAAGGAAGCTTGGGTGAAAGTGATTGTGTAATGGTAGAGTTCATGATTCTAAGGAATGATAGGAGTGAAAACAACACAATAAAGATAATGGATTTCAAGAAATCAGACTTCAGCAAACTCAGGGAGTAGGTAGGTAAAATCCCATGAGAAGTTTCCCTAAGGGGAAAAACAGTTCAAGAGAGTTGGCATTTTTTTCAAAGAGACATTATTAAGGGCACAAGAGTAAACCATCCTACTGCATAGGAAAGATAGAACGTATGGCAGGAGACCACCCTGCGTTAAGCAGGGGATCTTCAATGCTCTGAAACTCTAAAAAGTGTCCTACAAAACGTGGAAACTAGGCCAAATTACCTACGATGAATATACACAAGTATGTAGGGACAGAATTAGAAAGGCCAAGGCCCAGAATGAGATTAAACTAGCTATAGACATAAAGGGTAACAAGAAAACATTCTACAAATATATTAGAAGCAAGGAGGAGACCAAGAACAGGGTAGGCTCATTACCCAGTGAGGGGGGAAAAAACAGTAACAAAAATGTGGAAATGGCAGAAGTGCTTAATAACTTTTTTGTTTCAGTTTTCACTGAAAAATGCAAAGTAATGCACATTGGAAAACATCCCAACTATATATATAAAATGATGGGTTCTAAATCAGCTGTTACCACTCAAGAAAGATCTTGGAGTCATTGTGGATAGTTCTCTGAAAACATCCACGCAATATGCAGGGGCAGTCAAAAAGGCTAACAGAATGTTTGGAATTATTAGGAAAGGGATAGATAATAAGACAGAAAATATCATATTCCCTTTTTTAATAAATCCATGGTATACCCATATCTTGAATACTGTGTGCAAATCTGGTCGCCCTGTCTCAAAAAAGATATATTGGAATTGGAAAAGGTACAGAAAAGAGCAACTAAAATGATTAGGGGTATGGAAAAGCTTCCATATGAGGAAAGATTAAAAAGACTGGGACTTTTCAGCTTGGAAAAGAGTTGACTAAGGGGGGATATGATAGAGGTCTATAAAATCATCACTGGTGTGGAGAAAGTACATAAGGAAGTGTTATTTACTCCTCATAACACAAGAACTAGGGGTCACCAAAAGAAATTAATAGGCAGCAGGTTTAAAACGAACAAAAGGAAATATTTCTTCATACAACCCACGGTCAACCTGTGGAACTCCTTGCCAGAGGATGTTGTGAAAGCCAAGATTATAACGGGGTTCAAAAAAGAACTACAGTAGATACATTTGTGGAGGATACATTCATCAATGGCTATTAGCCAGGATAGGCATGAATTGCTGTTTGCCAGAGGCTGGGAATGGCCGACAGGATGGATCACTTGATGATTACCTGTTCTATTCATTCCCTCTAAAGCTCCTAGCATTGGCTGCTGTTGGAAGACAGGATACTGGATTAGATGGATCATTGGTCTGACCCCGTATGGCTGTTCTTATGATACTTGCTGGTGGTTTGCAGTGAGCAGGCTGCTCACATGAATTTGACTGTTCCCAGTTGCTGTGTTTCATTAAAGACAACCAAAATTGTAAGAAAGACTTTCCTCATATTTTTCCATGTAAACTGTTGCTGTAGCTGCTTCAGGAATGTTATGTGATTGCAGATGGGAGGTAGGTGGTCCCTGTTGTTCTGAATGGGAGTGGGGGAGGTGGTCTGTGATTCAGTCACTCTATTCAGATAGGCTGCATCCGGAATATTTATTTGAGAACCTTGAAGGCCCCGATCCTGCAGTCACTTATCCATGTGTTTTATCACTTAGTTTCCCACTGATTTTAATTGGACCTCTCTCAGAGGTAAAATTAAGCAAGGGTTGCAGGATTGGGGCATAAAATACTGTTCCCTGTTGGGCTTTAACACACCAACAAGGCAGAAACATTTGGGTGGGGAGCAATACAGAAAATGTGATTTACAAAAAACACAGAAATTGGCAGGGAGACTCCGGGCAGATGTTGTACCTGTAAGTGTTTTTGACTAATTTCATTACATTAATTAGATTTCAAGTTGATGATGTCTCTATAAATCTGAACACAAATTGTCATTTCCTGTGCCCTGCCCATAAAATCTAACATAAAAAAAAATACCTTCCCCTTAAATGTGAAATTGCACCACTGATACCTGGCCAAATGTCAGGATTATCACTGGCTGGCAAGAGAAGGGAAAGAAAAGCTTTTAATTTTAAATGAATATGAGTCAATCTCATTAGAAGAGATAGCAAAGGGTTTAATTTTATTTGGGATGGTAATGCTAAGAAATTAGAGGGTGGAGGGAAGGGAGGGGTTAAACCACCAGTCTTACTTTGGTCAACCAAACTACATCTGAAATTGCTACAATTCAAGAACCAGTCTGAAATGTGGAAAAATTGGTATGTGATGTTATAGTGACATCTAGGAAATTTTCCCCTTTAGGACCTATATAAATTTTATTAAGTAGGGATTACACCATGCTGGTGATGGTTTAGAGCCAAAGGCACCATTGGATCTTCAGTGCTCTCAGCCTTTTTGATGTTAGCTATCTTTTCTATTTGTTTAAATGTTACAGTTCATTTTGGGGACTGAACTAACTCTTTTTTCCATTTCATGTTTTCTTTGGTTTAAGCACTTGTAGTATATATAGATTATTACTTTTGATTTTGATCCTGACGGGTGACTTTGTCTGCATTGGTGATTCTTGAATAGAGCTTATTGGTTGGCTGTTTTTGTTTATTCCTGACTGGTTACCCTCACCTCAATCCCTGGAAAATTCATGGAGCAGGTCATCAAGGAATCCATTTTAAGGCACTTGGAAGAGAGGAAGGTGATCAGGAACAGTCAACATGGATTCACCAAAGGAAAGTCATGCCTGACCAACCTGATTGCTTTCTACGAAGAGGTGACTGGCTCGGTGGATGTGGGGAAAGCGGTGGACGTGATATACCTTGACTTTAGCAAAGCTTTTGATACGGTCTCTCACAGTATTCTTATCAGAAAGTTAAGGAAGTATGGGTTGGATGAATGGACTATAAAATGGATAGAGAACTGGCTAGAGCATAGGGCTCAACGAGTAGTGATCAATGGCTCCATGTCTAGCTGGCAGCCAGTCACAAGCGGAGTGCCCCAGGGGTCGGTGCTGGGACCGGTTTTGTTCAACATCCTCATCAATGATCTGGAGGATGGGGTAGATTGCACCCTCAGCAAGTTTGCAGATGACACTAAGCTAGGGGGAGTGATAGATACCCTGGAAGATAGGGATAGGATACAGAAGGACCTAAACAAACTGGAGGATTGGGCAAAAGAAATCTGATGAGGTTCAACAAGGACAAATGCAGAGTCCTGCACCTAGGGCGGAAGAATCCCATGCACAGCTACAGACTGGGGACCGATGAGCTAGGCAGAAGTTCTGCAGAAAAGGACCTGGGGGTAACAGTGGATAAGCAGCTGGATATGAGTCAGCAGTGTGCCCTGGTTGCCAAGAAGGCTAATAGCATATTGGGCTGCATTAGTATGAGCATTGCTAGCAGATCACGGGAAGTGATTATTCCCCTCTATTCGGCATTGGTGAGGCCGCATTTGGAGTATTGTGTCCAGTTTTGGCCCCCCACTACAACAAGGATGTGGAGAAGTTAGGGAGAGTCTAGTGGAGGGCAATAAAAATGATTAGGGGGCTGGAGCACAAAACTTATGAGGAGAGGCTGAAGGAAGGCTTGTTCAGTCTACAGAAGAGAAAAATGAGGGGGGATTTGATAGCAGCCTTTAACTATCTGAAAGGGGGTTCCAGGGAGGATGGAGCTAGGCTGTTCTCAGTGATGGCAGATGACAGAACAAAGAGCAACGGTCTCAAGTTGCAGCGGGGGAGGTCTAGGTTGGACATTAGGAAAAAGTTTTTCACTAGGAGGGTGGTGAAGCACTGGAATGGGTTACCTAGGGAGGTGGTGGAATCTCCATCTTCAGAGGTTTTTAAGATGCGCCTTGACAAAACCCTTGCTGGGATTATTTAGCTGTGGTTAGTCCTGCTCTGAGCAGGGGGTTGGACTAGATGACCTCCTGAGGTCCCTTCCAACTCTATGATTCTCTGATAATATCTTACTTTACATAGCCTCCGGTATGAATCTTTCTTTAAAATGTTTTTGTACACAATGCCAGACCCTCCTCCTTGCTTCTTTGGTCCATCACTGTCAATTTTACAAATTTCTGGTTTATGAAATAATGTAAATAAGGCTTTTAGCTTCTCACTGTATTTCATTACCTGCATTGTGGGCCTGATAGTCCTGCAATGTGCCAACAATTTTTCACTGAAGTCTGATTCCCAAGCAACAAAGAGTTAAATATTCTAGAACAAAGAAGCAGCATTGTGTTCTTTGAGTCTGCTTCCTCATAGCTGTACATTCATGAAACAAAGAGATTTCTGTAATGACTCATAAATTCATTGTAGCAACTTTTCATGTGATGAAGATTCCTTCTTTTGGTTTTTCTCCTGAGTTTATCCTATGTTTTATCTACGTTAAGTTGTCTCTTTAATTTGTTAACCCAGCTATTCACATAGTGAAATTTCTTTATTCTGCAACGTTTCTTTTGCTTGTTCTGCTGTCTCCCATTTCTTATCCTCTGCAGACTTAAAAAGTCTTGCTTTCACTACCTTTATTCAGGCCAGTACTTTACTTGATAAAAAGCTGTGATCCCAATACTGATCTATGCCGTTTCCTATATATAACCTCTTTCAAGCCTGTAGTATTTCCATTTATCATTAAACCCTTTCCCCTTGAGAGAATTCTTTGTGCTAATTTGCCTTTTCCTCTCTGACTTTGCACCTCAGATGTTACCTCTGATGCAAAATATTACTGCATGCTTCCAGACAGTCTGGATTTAACAATCTCTACATCTCCTTTGTGTACTCTGGCAGAATGCAAGAGAAACTGCAAAAAGGTGCCAAATCCTCCACTATGATGCAAGACATGCAGGGGAGCAAAGACAACTGACGCAGGGTGGAAAAAGCCCAAGAGGAATAGTGGGGAAAGTGGTTGCGAACCTGCCACTTCTGCAATAACTCTCGCTGGGAATTTTCCATTCCATGACTGCGTACGTGTGGCAAGGCCTCTCCAGGAATAGCCAAGGGAGCATAAGGGAGGGGCAAGATATAGTTCCTTTCCCTGTGGATTCTAGGCGTCTGCATCTCCTACTTCCTCTTCACCCTCCAAAATCTCTTCCCCATAATGAGAAAAAATCTTGGGGCCTCCATCTCTCTTTAGATGGTTGGCCTGTGGGATGGCAAGATCTGACCCTCAGATTGATCTACGCACTCTCTTTCTAATCCATAAAGACTGCTGTTCTTCAAGTTATGCTGTTTGGTTTCTTCTCTCATTTCATTCCTTAAAATAGATTTCTAAGATCAGATGGGTTGATCAATATCTTCCCAACATCTGCCAAGAGCAGGTGTTGTGTTTTAACCACTTTATATCCAAGAGGGGATTTTTTTGTGTGCCTCTAAATTAGTCAAGACTTGTTGTCCATGTTCACACAAGGGCTTGTAACTGTCTTTGAAACCATTTTCAAATATGGTCTTGGTTGGAACATGGTTTTGTGTTCATAGTTATCATGGATCCAACCATCAAGTTGATAGTCTGTGTTTGAAACTGATATGAGAGAGCATACATCATGGGTATATAAATAAAAGTTCTCAACAGTGGAAAATAACAAATTAAAGAATTGCATCTGACGAAGTGGGTTTCTGCCCACGAAAGCTTATGCCCAAATAAATTTTAGTCTTTAAGGTGACACAGAACTCTTGTTGTTTTAATTTAAAGAATGGCTTTAGATTTACATGGAGTATCTTTTCCTTTGATTACTGGAAGTACCATTCAGGAAACACAACCTCATCAGAAATAGAAAATGTTTAGATAATCAATTTTTCTTCACATTGACTGGTATTCATCAGCCTGAGGACCACCGTTGCTGCAGCGATCTTTACTTCTGACTGTTTGGGAATAACCAAAGCTATGTTTACACTAGCGATGGCAAAATCGCCGCCGCCAGATCGATTTTTCATGATCGATTGAGCGGTCAGGGAGACCCGCTCAATCGATGAGGGAGTCGATTTAATAAGTCCACCTCCTCAACTAGCGTAGCGCTGAGCCGACGGGAACGCTTTTCCCATTGGCTCAGTGCAATGTGAACAGTGCACAGAAGCAGTCAACAGGCGTTATGCAAACTTCTCTGTGTAGTTTGCGTAACTCCTGTCGACTGCCGCCGAATTTCCGGGTAAGTGTGAACAAGCCCCAAGACAGGGAATCATCTGTAGTTTCTACCAAGCTGAGTGTAAGCAGCACATCAGAATTTTGCTATCCTCATCACATTCCATCCTTGAAAAGTTTAAAGGTCTTATCTGCACAGGGCTTTCAGATATGTTTAACCCTCATGCTTATCACATGGTTTGCCATACACTTTATCACATGATTTGAAAGGCTAGTATGAATGGGGCCATGCTATGTTATGAGAGCTTTTGAAAAATGCTTAATCCCAGTTAGGGTCCAAATTCTGAGATCCTGATCACTTTTTTACCTTCTCAGGCACAGGGGTTGAGTAAAAACTACTTCAGAATTTCAGGATTTGGCCCTTAAGACAAGAGCGTGGTTTGGTCTTGTTCATCCTGGTTGGTCAAACAATATTATAACCCTGGTTGGCAACAACTGAGTTTTTACTTTGCTTAAGAAAGATTTTTGCATTAGTTGGTAAATATGATTCAAAGTTCTGCATAGACTGGGCCTTCCAAAAAAATCAGTGTGTTATAAAATAACTGGTCCTGTGTTTAAACCTTTGCTTGATGTGTTCTAGGAAATTCTGTGCTCTACTGACTCATGAATGTGACCTATTTGATTTAGAGACAATTCAAATCTGCCTTCATTCTTTGATATTTTTTATACGGTATGCCCATTTTTACAGAAGTTGCTTGAGACAAATATTGAGAGATTTTTGCTTTAAGCATTCAGCTGCTCTTGTATGTGTTCTACATCAGAATGTACCTCCTTCCTATTTGTGATATCCCACTTAGATTATTGAGTTGTGACCTCAGGTGAATTCTTATGACATGCAGATTCTGTTTTCATGCAGGTTAACTTAGTAACAAAGAGAAAAGACAGAAAATATGACTGACAGAGTTTTTTCTATATAGAATATTTTTCAGTCTTCCAGGTACTACCAGTGACTATTAAGCCAAAACCAGCTTGATGAATAAGGAAAAATATTTAAAGAAAGAGCTGAAGTTTCATGAGTGAAATAATTCTGTTTGATGACGTAATGGAAATCATTTGATTTTGACACATTGGTGCAGAACTGCTAAGAGCCTTTCTCCCCACCTAATGCTGTGTATGGGTCTGAAGTGCTGGAAGAAGCTTAGGTGGGGAGAATGGTGCAGAACTGATAAGAGCCTATGTGCCAAAATCAAGTGATTTCCATTATGTCATCATGATTCATGGAACTGTTCAAAGGGGAGAGTGACTGTTGGATATTGGTGCATTTCTTCAAATGTCTCCCTTTCTCTTCCTATCTTCTGGCATTTTGTGCCATGAAAAGGAAAGAAAATGCCATTGTTGGGGTGATGAGAATTTCTTCCTTTTTTTTTTTTTTTTTCTTTCTGCCTCAAGATCTGAAAACTGTGAAGAGAAGTAGGAGGTTGAGTTTTCCTTAGCAGAGAATGAAAATCCTCCCACTCCTCTGTGCTTATCGAGGGAAGGCTTCTCAATTAACTTTTTTCGCATCTTGATTGTCTGGGATTTTACGTGAGACAAGACGTAGTTACTCCCTATCTGTAAGGACATTTCTCCTCCTTGCTTTCCCAAAACTACGGTACATCTGTAATACTGACTGAGGATTTAAAGAATTAAAAACATAAGTCAAAGGAAACTTTTTATATATAGCATTTGGCTGAAAAATGACCGTTTTATGCATGTAATACTATTCTGATGGAATTGTAAAGTATTAATGTTTGAAGGAAAAGAAGAGAACGATGTGATCTACTGCACTAATGGCAGGACTGGGAGTCAGGAACTCTCTAGCTATAGACCAGCTGTGCCACTGATTCCCACTGTGGCACTTGAAAAAGTCACTTTGTGCCTCTTTGTGCCTCGTTTTTCCCCATCTGTAAAATGAGGATAACATCACCTATATCATCGGAGGATGCAAATATGAATTAATTAGTAAATATTTGTGAAGTGCATGCCTTGTTAGCTAATCGAGTTAAAAACTGGAGCTTCTGTAAAAGTTGAGAGAAGTTGTGAATTGTGGGCATGATGTTGCTTCCACTGAAGTCGGCAGGAGTTTTATGTTGATTTCAGTGGGAGTGAAATGAGCCCTGTGTCATGAATTTGTTCACAGTTGGTGACTGCTTGCTGCAGCTCATGCAATCCTGGTGGCGTGACATATCTGTCTATTTTAGGCATCTCTGAGAAGCCTACTACCTCCTATCCAGGTGCCAAATGTAAAAATTAATTACTAAAATATTAGATTTGTCTACAATGCAGCCTTGTCATCACCAGTTCCTCAGTTCAATTGCAAGTACTCATGTTGTGTTTTGTGGACATTAGGTATGCTTTTAATTAATTCTTTAGTGTTCATCATTGGCCAGAGGCTTTTTTAGAAGAGATGGGTTTCCCACTGTGCTGTGAAAACGGTCAGGTTTAATCTGGTTTTCCCCAGTAAGGAATTCAAGTTCAAGGATGCCCTGCCCCTTGCTCACAAGAGCTTAAGCCTGGGCTGTCAGCTTTCGCATTCCGATTGATCACAACCATCTTGGAAGGATGGAAAGGCATTTTTAAGAAGGCCCTGTCATAGCCCAGAAAGGCTTTTAGCGATTTCAACCAGAAGCTTGCATTGTATCTTGGAACAAATAAGGAATCAGCTGAGCATGCGGGATCCTGGCATGATGATGTGCTGTAGATTTTTTTCCTGGCTTCAGAGGCAGCATAGCATCTGCACATTGCATACTTAGAGTTAGATGAATTACTGTGATGTGCAGCACTGAAATTTGGGGATTATGAACATCTGTCTCCAATAAGATGATTTGAAAAGTTAAAAGCAGGCTGTTTTCAGGTCCTAGGGTTAGAACAGGCTAAGGACCCAGTGAAATGTTTCATGGAATGTGTGGAAAGGAAAGGTTCAGACAGCAGCAATCTACTGTGCTTCTTAAAGGGCAAAAATACTGGTGTTGGTTGTGCTATGCAGGGGTTGTCATAAGAAGTAAGGAGGAAACATCAGAAAGGAATATAGGAAAAAGTTTGAAAATCTCATTTGTTACTGAAATTAAAGGGAGGCTGTTAGATAGCTTAGAGCCAGATATACTTGGTTTGTCTTTCTAGTGCTTCTGCACTGTAAACATCTGATTTAAAAATAATCCCTTTCTTCTGTCAATGAAGAATCTAAAATAATAGCCATTGTCTATATGGAAAGCTTGCAGTGTTTTGTGGTCTACTGAAGAGAGCAGCCAGCAGAGGGGGCTCTAGTTAACTAACAAATTGCATCTAAGGAGCTGTGCTGGTATTTTTAGCATCCATCTGGATACTTGTATGCAAACAAGGGGAAGAAAAAACAAATCTATTTCCGTTTTTAGCCCCTTTACAAATGCAGAATTGTCAGTGTTTGCCAAACGGAAAAGGACGATCTCTTACTCCTAGGAACACTTACCTATGAGTGTAGTGCTTTCTGTCATTAATGGTCTCACTCTGAAGAAGTAATACGTTGTGGTGGTGGTGGTTGTTTATTTGTCTTACAGTAGCATCTAGGAGTCGTAATTATATTCCTTTGAGCCAGGTGCTCTACAGACACAGAACAAAGAGACAGTAACTGTCCTGAGGGGCTTGCAATCATGCCTGCTGGTAAGTGTTTTAAGGATCAGGCCTTTAAAAAGAGCAAATTACAAACAATGGAGGGTCATATGCATGCACAGTGAGTGAATTTTTTAACCTGCAGTTATTTTTAGAACCTTTCCTCCAACAGTAACTTAGTCTCATGGAGAACTAGGGACCTGATTCTTCAAATTTCTGCTTGCTTAGTCCAACAGAAGGGTCTGCAGCAGTATTCAGTCCCAAAGCCAAGCAATCTATACTTTCTATAGAGGAAGCTGGTTTTGAATATTCTAAACACACAAATGTGTCTGAAAAATTTCCTAGAGCGTGAGAAGCACTTAGGTTTCCCCATTTTCAGATTTCTCAACAGAAGCCTAGCTATGGACCTGATTCCACCCAAGCCCAATGAGCTCAAAGGTTTTAGATGTGGCTCTGTTTTCAACAGTGAGGGTAATTTGGCCATACCTGACCAAAGGATGTGATAAATTCTCCGTCACCTGGAGTCTAACTCAAAACTGGATGTTTTTCTTTAAAAAGGCTCTAATTCAACATGGGCTCAATGCAGGAATTCTTAGTTCTTTGTCCTGTGTTATGGTATGCAGGAGGTCAGACTAGATGACTGTAATGGTCCCTTCTCACCTTAAAATCGCTGTGTGCATGTGTGCATATTGCATGCACTCTAAAGTTTACTGTTCAGCTAAGAAGCATTGTAATTTTGTTTATAAAGTAAATAATGAAAGTGCCTCCTCAACTATAACTAAAGTATTAGGCTGGCACAACTCTAATAAAAAGAACTTGCTGGTGCCATGGCCCCTTTTGAATGTGGTTAATGGTATGTTGCAGTTGTCTGGTTGGAAAATACTGAATGCAATGAAAGAAACATAATTGGAGTTGGAAGGATTTAGTTAACAATTTCAACATAAAATACCACCACTTACTTTCAATTGTCTTTCCATTTTTTAAATTGAATTTGCAATACCTAGAAAACTTTAAAAGTTCCATTACATAATTGTTTTAGGCAGAATTTAATGACTGTTGAATTCATTTGATTGTTTATAAATAAAATTATAATATATGTCTGGGATTTTAGAAGGAATCTTAGGGAGTTAGGTTCACATCTCCCACGGAAAGACAATGGAATTTAGGAATCTAGTTTCTCTGAGCCCTGATAAACTAATGACTTATGCACATGCTTCACTTCACAAACCTGACTTTAGTGAGATTACTCACACTACGCTGCATAAATCATTGCAGGATTGGCTCTTTTGGAAATTCCCAGCCTGTGATTGCAATTTGTATGTCACTCTTAATCATGGGATATATTTTGGAGAAAACATTTTTTAAAAGGAAAGGAAATAAGTATGGGTGGAAACAATATAAAAGCAGAACATAGGCGTAGGTTTAATAATAGGCAAGTGTTCTTCGATTGCTTACTTGTGTCCATTCCACTATAGGTGTGTGCATGCCTCCGTGTACGGTTACCCAGAACTTTTTTCCCCTTAGCAGGTCCCATAGGGCCGGCTCCGGCGCCCCCTGGAGCCCTATGCACATGCCACGGTATATGAGGCACTGCCGGCCCTACGCCCCCTCAGTTCCTTCTTTCCGCCTGTGATGATTGCTGGAACTAGCCTTGCTCTCAGCAAGTACTATTCCCCTTGTTTGGAATTGTTTGATATTCTAAGTTAGTTTTAGTTAGTTTAGTAGTTGTTAAGTGTTGTTAAGAGTAGTTAGAGATAAAGCAAGTCCCTGTGGGGACTTCGAGCGGCCAGTTGCCGGGCTTCAAGCCGTGTGCCTCCTGTAGGAAGGCCTTCCTACTCAGTGACCCCCCACTGCCTTAAGTGTTCGGGGGAAGCCCACAGGAAAGAGAAGTGCAAGATCTGCAGGGCTTTCAAACTGAGGACTCAAAAGGACCAAGAAATGCGGTTGAAAGCCCTGCTGATGGAGGCAGCGCTCCGCCCAGCATCCAAACCGACCCGCTCCACCTCGGTACCACGCATGACCTCGGTACAAAGCGCACTGCCGTCACCGCCCTTGACTCGGCACCGCACAACATCGCCGGCACCGAATAGGAAGAAGCAGCGCACGGAGCGTGGACACTCCCCTGTGCCGATGATATGGGCAGGGTCGTGTATGGAGATGCATTGGACCCGGCCCGTCGAGACTTCTCTGATGCTTGCATCTCCGGTCAGGGAGCCTCCCCCGACTCCTGGGAGTGGGAGAGTGCCCTTACCGATGCCTTCGACACCGGAGCTTTTCAGGCGGCAAGAGCCTTGTTGGCCTTGCCTACGCCACCTCCACCCTCCCCCTCCACCGAGGGAGAAGGGGCCGGTATCACGGGGGAAACCCACGTTGGGTCCCCCTGAATGGCTGTGGAGATCCTCGGTACGGAGAGGAAGATCTCCCACAAGATGGTCTCCGAGGGTAGAGCAGAGCCCACTCCGCCATAGTCACTCCAGGTCGGCGTCGTCAAGCTGACCTACCCCGGCACGGGACATGGAGTCTCCCTCTCGGCACCGAAGTCGCTCCCCAGCACTGGAGGCAGCACACGCCAGGAGGCAGCACCAGTCAAGGTCTGCCAGGCGGTGCTCGGACAGCTCCCGTTCCAGATCCCTGGCACTGAGGAGTTTGCCTGTACCAGACGGCACAAAACCCAGTTGCCATTGGAGGACCCGGCACCGATGAGTTCACCCACACCAAGTCGGCGCGGAACCTGGTTGCTGGAGTCCGGCTTGGCACCGAGGAGTTTGGGGCGACACCAACCTCGGTGACCAAAGGTGTCTGCAGGGCCACAAGGGAAGCGGCAACGGAAATCATCAGTATTGAGACGTGCTCCGGTACCTCTAGCTCTTCGGAGCACACCCCTGCTCTTTGGCATTGCTCGCAGCAGTCCTCCTCATCCTCCAGGTCGGAGGCGTCAAGAGGGCGGTTCCCGGCATGGAAGGGTGCCCAGGACCGAGGACGAACATGGCACTGCCGGTCCAGGGCCTCGGACCATGACGATGACTCAGGGTCTCCTGGCGGGACAGTCGTCGGGCAAGCCGACACCCCCACAAAGCATCACAGCCTGGGGCACAGTCAGCCCTGGGTTGGCCCCAGAGACAATGGCCACAAAAATGGCCTTATTGGGCCCCATGGGGTATCCAGGTGGGGCCAGGGCACCAATCCATTATGTCATTGGGGGTGCAGTCCGTGCCTCTGGCACAAGAGAAGGCCCATAGGCACCACTCCTCAGATGAGGAGTCAGACCCCGTGGAGGGAACCTTGGTGGGTACAACCCTTTGCCAGGAGGGGGCGCACCTGCAGGCTGCACCTCTGCAGTCCTCTTCCTCCTAACCTGATGAGGCAGCCTCCCAGGACCACTTGGCGCCACTGGAGGATTTCAGGGTGCACCAGGAGCTGCTCAAGAAGGTGGCTTCCAACTTGGGGCTAGAGGTGAAGGAGTTAGAAGAGGCCGAAGATAGCCCCTTAAATGTGCTGGTGGTGGCTGCCCCAGCGCGAGTGGCCCTCCCAGTCCACGAAAGGATCCTTAAGATTGTAGAGGCCCTGTGGCAAACCCCTTCCTTGGTTGCCCGTATGTCAAAGGTGGCCGAGAAGAAATATTACGTCCTAGCCGAGGGGTTTGAGTGTTGGTTCACACACTCCGCCCCGGGAACCCTGCTAGTAGATGTGGCTAACCAGAGAGACAGGCAAGGTCAGCCAGGGTCAACTCCCAGGAACAAGGACAGTAAGAAGCTGGACTTGTTTGGGAGAAAGGTTTATTCCATGGCAAGTCTGCAGTTCAGGATTGCCAACCATCAGGCCCCCCTGGGCAGATATAATTTCAAACTGTGGGACTCCCTCAGGCAGTTCGCTGAGGCCATGCCCCAGGACCAGGCTGCAGACCTTAGCGCTATTGTGGAGGAAGGAACCGTGGTAGCTAGGGCAGCGCTCCAGACGTCCTGTGATGCTGCTGACTCAGCGGGCAGGGCCATAGCCTCCACCATCTGTATGAGACGGTGCTCGTGGCTGCAATCCTTGGGCCTGTCCCAGGAGATGCAACAAGCTATTCAGGATCTCCCCTTTGATGTGTCGGCTCTATTCTCAAACCAGACCAATGCGAAGCTGCACGGTCTGAAGGACTCCAGGGCCACACTTCGCTCCCTGGGCCTGTACATGCCCCAGTTTTCCAGGCATCAGTCACGGCCCTAGGTGCAGCAACAGCCAAGGCCTCTGCCCAGGCCTTTCCTACCCTATAGGAATAGGGATAGGACTAGGGGGTTTAGAAGAAGGAATCAGCCCTCTAGCTCATCCTCAGCTCCCCAGCAGGGGCCCCCAGGAGGTCGGGCAACCAAAGGAGACAATTCTGATGGTGTGCACGAGGGTGGCGCCTCAACTGCTCTCCTGGATCTGCCCCGCTCCTTCCTAAAGAGGTTAAGGCCCTTCTATCCCGAATGGGCAAAGATCACTTCGGACCGTTGGGTCCTTGGGATAGTCTCGGGGGCTATGCCCTACAGTTTACATCTACCCCCCTCCCCAACAATCCTCTCCCCCATCCCTCTTCAGGGACTCCTCTCACGAGCAACTCCTCTTACAGGAGGTGGACACCCTCCTCAACCTTGGAGCGGTGGAAATGGTCCCTCAAGGCAGAAGGGGGAAGCATTCTATTCAAGGTACTTCCTCATCCCCAAGGCAAAGGTGGGTCTGAGACCCATATTAGACCTGCGTCGTCTAAACAAATATGTCAAATGACTCAGGTGTTGCATGGTCTCCCTAGCCTCCATAATCCCTTCCCTGGATCCAGGAGACTGGTATGCCGCCCTCAATCTCAAGGACGCATACTTTCATGTGTCTATCCTCCCCAGCCACAGCACTTCCTTCACTTCATGGTGGCTGGCTCCCACTATCAGTTTACAGCCCTGCCCTTTGGCCTATCTTCAGCTCCAAGGGTGTTCACCAGGTGCATGGCAGTAGTGGCTGCCCACCTGAAACGAAAGGGTGTGCAAATTTTTCCTTATCTAGACGACTGGCTGATCAGGGGCAGGTCCAGGTTCCAAGTGCAGGAAAGCGTGACACTCACTTGCTCCATGTTCAACAGGCTGGGACTGCTCATAAATGAGCAGAAGCCCACACTAACCCCAGTGCAACGCACAGAATTCATTGGGGCTACCCTGGACATTTCTCAGGCCAGAGCCTTCCTGCCTCAGCCACATTTCAAGGCGATGGTCTATATCATCTCCCAGCTGCACCAATGCCTCACGACAACAGCCAGGCACTGCCTACAGCTGTTAGGCCACATGGCGGCCTGCACGTATGTAGTTAGACTAGCTCGCCTGAGGCTCAGACCACTTCAGGCATGGTTGGCCTCGGTATATGTTCTGAGCAGACACCCATTGGACCGGGTGGTCACAGTTCCCCTGTCTGTTCTAGCCTCTCTAAACTGGTGGCAGACTCCCAGGGCAGTGATGAAGGGCGTTCTGTTCAGGGAACTGGTTCCATCGGTCATCCTAATTTCCAACGCTTCGGACGTAGGATGGGGAGCCCAGATCAGCGTCAACCTAGGCACTCGGGCTCTGGTCGGGGGAGGAGAGGTGCCTGCACATCAACATGAAGGAGCTGAGGGCCATTCTCCTAGCGTGCAAGGTGTTCCTCCGATTCCTTACAGACAGAATGATGCAGGTGCTGACGGACAACACCACAGCCTTGTTTTACATAAACAGGCAGGGGGGAGTGCGCTCCTCAGCCCTCTGCGAGGAAGCTCTCTGTCTCTGGGACTTTGTGAGGCACGATTTCCACGTGACTGCCTCTCACCTCTCGGCAGTGACGAATGATGAGGCGGATTGTCTCAGCAGGCTGTTTCTATCCCGCCACGACTGGTCATTGCAGCCAGAGGTAGTGGCTATGATCTTCCAGAATTGGGGCATTCCCCAACTGGACCTGTTCGCATCAGCCTGGAACACACAGTGTCCAAGGTTCTGCTCACTCCTGTCGTGAGACTGGGTCGATTTCCGACACGTTCCTCATGGACTGGACAGGGACCCTCATGTATGCGTTTCTGCCCATTCCGCTCCTACCAAAGGTCCTGCTGAAAATAAAGAGGGACAGGGCAAACGTTATACTCATCGCTTTGGCCTGGCTGAGACAGCACTGGTTCAGCATGCTGCTGGACCTTTCGATCATCCCACCCTGGAGCTCCCGAGGTGGCACGACCTTCTATCCCAGGACCATGGTCACCTGTTGCACCCGGACCTGGACTCCCTGCACCTCATGGCCTGGAGGCTCTGTGGCTGATGGAACGAGAGAGAGCCTGCTTGGTGCAGGTCCAGCAAGTCCTGCTTGGCAGCAGGAAGCCTTCTACACAGGTTGTATATCAGGCTAAGTGGAGATGGTTTACCTCTTGGGTGGAGTCCCGGGGTATTCCACCCAGCCTCTCGCCTATACAGGCGATTCTGGAGTACCTGCTCCAGCTAAAGCTCCAGGGTCTGGTGCTGGCCTCGTTGAAGGTTCACCTGGCAGCCATTTCGGCCTTCCATCAGCCGCTAGAGGGGAGATCGCTGGTCTCCCATCCCATGTCGGTCAGGTTCCTCAAGGGGGTGGAGAGGCTTTATCCACAGGTCTGTGACCTGGTGCCTCCCTGGGATCTCAACCTTGTCCTCTCAAGACTCACGGGGCCCCCCTTTGAACCTATGGCTTCATGCCCTCTGCTCATGCTTTCATGGAAGGTAGCCTTCCTGGTGGCCATTACCGCAGCCAGGAGGGTTTCCAAGATTAGAGCCTTGACCTTAGAGCCCCCTTATATAGTATTCTATAAGGATAAGGTACAGTTAGGCCGCATCCAGCCTTCCTGCCCAAGTTTGTTTCCCAATTTCATTGTAATCAAGTTATTTTTCTCTCCATGTTTTTTCCCAAACCACACGGTTCAGAGAAGGAGAGGAGATGGCATTTGCTGGACGTGAGACGAGCCCTGGCCTTCTACATCGAGCGCACAAAGCCGTTCCAGAAATTGATGCAGCTCTTCGTCACAGTAGCTGACCGGATGAAAGGCTCACCTGTCTCCACCCAGTGCATCTCCTCGTGGATTACATCATGCATCAAGTTCTGCTACGAGCAGGCGACGGTGCCGCTTCCAGGAACCATCACAGCGCACTCAACCAGAGCTCAAGCCTCATCTAAGCCTTCCTGGACAGAGTGCCCCTGCAGGACATCTGCAAAGCTGCCGCCTGGTCGTCAGTGCACACCTTCACGTCCCACTACACCATCATCCATCCAGCAGGCGAGAGAGAATGTGGGATTCGGCAGAGCGGTGCTGAGGGCAGCTCACAGGTAACTCTGACCCATCTCCAAAGGTATTGCTTGTTAGTCACCTATAGTGGAATGGACATGAACAAGCACTCGAAGAAGAAAACAAGGTTACTTACCGGTAACTGATGTTCTTCGAGATATGTTGCTCATGTCCATTCCACAATCCATCCCCCATCCCCGCTGCTGGAGTTGGCAGAAAGAGGGGACTGAGGGGGGCTTAAGGCCGGCAGTGCCTCATATACCGCGGCATGTGTGCAGGGCTCCAGGGGGCGCCGGAGCCAGTCCTACGGGATCTGCTAAGGGGAAAAAAGTTCCAGGTAACCGTGCATGGAGGCATGCACACATCTGTAGTGGAATGGACATGAGCAACGCATCTCAAAGAACATCAGTTACTGCTGAGTAACCTTGTTTTACTAAATTTTCTCTCCCCTTTATTTTTTCATAGAGAAGGATTACAATTATATAGAAAATTTGAGGGTAAGAAACAGTTAAAAAAGATCACAGGCAAGGTTTTAAAACAAAGCACTAACAAAAAATAGTGGCACTTAGCAGATCAAGAAGAAAATTAAAATTTGCTATGATGACAGACAATTGGGGACTCTTGCTCTCACCCACTTCCTCTGCCCCCCTTCACTATTTTACTTATATGTTTGTGCCTGTTTTCTCTACCCTTCATCTGTTTTTCTTTCTAGTCCCAGATCCTGCAAACACTTCTGCACATAAGTAGCTTTAAGCATATGAGCAGTCACATTGTTATGTGCTTATGTGCTGGCAAGATCAAGCCTGATGTGTGTACAGCACCTACCAGGATATAAGTAAAGATAATAGTTACTGAATTATTTTAGACTTACTAGTGTATGCGCCCAGACACAAAAACACACGTCTCCCTCAAATATTATTTAATTTTTCCTCCTATCTTACTATTTCTGTAAATGTCAATTTTCAATGATGGATGTCTTCTTTCATCGGTTCTGGATTGCAGAGGGAAATAATCAGTTGCTAAGAGTGGGTGCACATTTTCCAATCCTCCTTGTAAGTCTCTAGCTTTTTCATACCGCTGGATTGCTCACAAACTGGCAAAGATTGAGAAGTCTCTGCTCAGTGGATATGGCTGAAATGGCAGGAGTGGGTCTCAGGTCATCACTGTTGTGCATTAACACAGCAGTGTAGGGTAGTGGGGAAGTTTACAAAGCATCAGCCTGTCATACTGGGCTATATTTTCAAAAAGTAACCAGATTGCCCTTTGAAAATTTGACTCACTGTCTGGTTCTAACCATTGCCCTTTTACTTTCAGAAGCATGTCACTTACAGAAAAGCCTTATAGAATTTAATAGAGAATAGTAACCTTTCTATAGAAATTTTAAACCAAGCCATATAATTCTATAACAGGTATATAATCTCTAGTCAATTATCTATGTTGATTAAAGAACCTATAGAAAATACGTAATTCCCCACTGAATTCATAGCTTTTTGGAGTTTCTGTAGAAACCTCTTAATAGCACATCTATTCAATTTAAGAGCATTTTTCCATAAGGGATACATCACATCTCCATTAATTTTGCCCTCAAATTAAAAAATAAAAGAGAAAGTTATTTAATATACTGGAAGAAGACTGACAGGTGGAATCAGATGAAATAATTTTTATAATGTCACACTTGGACAAATGTCAAATGTTTAAAAGAGGGGGGTGAATGTTATATTTGCATTATATAATACAGAGAAGAGGCCAGGCATGGCTTTTCATGTGAGTTAAATACCACCAGAGAATACAAATTTTAAGTTTCAACACTGTATTTAAGTTTAGAGACTGAATGAAAGGAGGCCTGGTAGGAGGGATGATCCTTTCTTGGAAAGAGAACAAAAAGATAATTGAAATGTCTTAAATTTGTCTTTCTCTAGTTCCATAATATCCTTTTCACCCAGATTTACTAGAACCTTGTAAAGAGGCTTCTTATTTTTCTTTTTATGAAATGTAATAAAGCAAAGTAATTAAGATTTTTAATTCCTGGAGGGAAAAAAGGGGTCATGGGTTTCTTTGGAAATACATTTGCTCATTAATATTTGCCAAAGATCTGCAAAAGGAGCTATTGATTCTGAAACTTTCTGCAACCAAAAAGCAGGAAAAAGGTAAACAGATTATCTTATTTAAATTATTTAAATATGTAGATGTTAATGTTAAGTAGTAAAACATTTCAGGGTTATATTGTTCTGCATGTAAGTGAACACTTGAAATGAATTTTGCCTTATAACTATCCACATTAGATGTTACATTTATAGCCCAGCTATAACTGCACTTGTTTGGATGTTTTACTAACACCTCAAGGTTTAGTAAAGATTAAAAATCATTATATAAGTGTTTTTATAATGCACATTGTCCTACTGACAAAAATTTTGTAAGTTTGATGGATAATATCGATTATTTTTAAACTTTTGTAAAGTTTGTATCTATTTAAATTTTCCTAGTTGTACAAAATTATGGGGGGTCAGGTAATTTAATGACAATAGACATTGAGATTCAAAAAGTCAAGGCTTTATAAACATTTAAACACAATTTGTCAGCATCACCTGTCAAAATATACAAAGAAAATATCCTTAAATCAAACTCTAATAAGCTCTGAAGTAGCATTTTTTTAGTTTGTCGATCTGCAAATTTCAATTATCCTCAATGGAAACGTTTTTTATCTGTTTGTGTGTCCATTTACCAACATTGACCAGCTAAAAATCTAATCATTCCAAGTCTAATCATATTCAACTATCTCCTACTTGCTAAAGATAAAATTTCATGGAACTTCTATGTCTGTATGTGTATGTCCAGTGGAATCCTGAGACACTGGATCATATCGTCCAATGATGTGGGGGATGGGAATAGATGAATTTCTGTCATTTGATTCTGGGGCAGAATTGGCTCTTAGCACGAGTTAGAGCAGCCAGAGGCTTCTCTAATGTGCATTGCCTTGAGCTGGCCGTCAGAGACTATTCCACTATCCCAGGACCTCTGGAACGCAGTGTGCTTCAGTCGCTCTTCCTCTCACCCCGGGCACACTCTGAAACACTCACTGCCCCGGGGAGGGCCAAGAGTTGGTATTGTGCTGCAAATTATGCTGACTTCATACGTCAAGGAATCCTTGGGTGGTATCCCTACTTGACTGGGACAACTTTTGGTCCCCTGTGTGCTGCCATATCCTTTAAGAATAGAATTAAACAGACACACGTAACAGTGCACTTCACTCTGCTTATAATGAAGAAGAAAAATCTGCTGAACTCTGTAATACTCTGTAAGATGAAATTCACCATGTACAGAAGGCCAGCACAGGGTCTGTGCACCATGGAAGACCTACTTGTGCTGACTGCACAGGGTTGAATATCACATTAAGGGATATGGTGAGAAACTTGAGCCAATTAAAACTAGACTGGACAAAACATAGGAACGTGTATTGCAGAAAAGCATCTTGCATTTTCAGAGAGATGACCGAATAGATCTTTTCTATCTCCGGATACCAAAAAAACCCTGCAGCAGCGAGTGTCAGAGCCTGGGTCAATTGACTTGGGGCTAAAAATAGCAGTATAGATATTCCCACTCCGGCTCTGAGACCCAAACCCCTCGCCTGGTTTCAGAGCTTGGGAGGGAACATCTACACTGCTATTTTTAGCACTGTAGCATGAGCCTTATGAGCCGAAATCAGTTGACCTGAGCTCTGAGACTGACTGCCTCAGGGTTTTTTTGCAGTGTAGACTTACCCTCTAATTTCTGTTAAATGTTCTTCTTTAATGGCACCTCTTGTATTTTGGAGGAAAGAAGGAGGAAGGAAATTATTTCATCTGGCACGTCATAAAACCTTTGTATGTGTACTTTGCTTCTTGTTTTCTAATTCTCATATGACTACAGCTTTAATTTTATTATGCTGTTGTCCTATGTTATAGTTCATTTTAAAGTAATGTCTGTGAAGTTCTGCTTTATGTGTGTGTCTTGATCCTTTTGCATTAAAGTTTTGGCTCTGAGTGTTGGCTAAGGAAGTGAAGTATGTGCCTGAGACTCTTTCCCCTACCTTCTCTGCCCTGTGTAATTGGGTTCCTGTAAATTTATTTTCTTAGGGGGAAAGGATAGGAAGAGCCTGGAATGCTTCATATTTTTGGCAGGCTGCATCTGTTTTGAATTTTATTGGTCTGGCTGCTCTTGTAATAATGTGTAATGTGATTAGCGTCAATGCACATTTTTACCTATAGTGACCCCCGTTGTTACAGCCTGTCAGCCCCTCCCTCTGGTCTATCTGCTTTTGAAGAAACTGTGGTAGCTGTGCAATGGATCTCATGCCCTGACTGTACACAGCATATTTAATAATACCATTCAGATTCTGTTATAAGCTGAAAATGTGGAGAATGCCAGTGTTCATTAAGGTTTTAATTACAGTGAGAGGACAGAGTTGATCTTTAGCTGTCTCTGAGCAGCCAACAGAAAATTGTTGACTGGTTTTTGTATTGAAAAAGAGGTCTGGATCAAGATCCTTCTTATTGCAAGAGAAAGACCATGTGCCAATCTACTGACTTGCTTTCTTGTCTGAAGAACTCTGGCTCCTCTCCTAATCGGTTCTGAAAATGAACCTGTGTATGTACCTCTCAGCTGACGTATGTGTATATACCTAATCTAATGACGTATGTGTGTATATGTATGTGTATGTCTCCTAATCAGTTCTGAAAATGAACCTGTGTGTGTACCTCTCAGCTGACGTATTTGTATATACCTCTCAGCTGAGGTATGTGTATGTACCACCCAGCTGACGAAAAATCCTATTGTTTGGTAGCCTGGGAAAAGCAAAAACATGGTAGATGAAGGTGAAACATGATTGCAGCTGCTGATCTGCAGTTGAAAATCCTGGGTGCACTGTTGATTGGTGCATCCCATCAGAAGCTGCAAATGAAAACTACCCTGCCAGATTGTGGCAGAAATGGATGAAGTGCATATCCAGTTGCTAATTTCTTTCTCAGCCACTTCACGCTGCATTTTGGGAAGAGTGTACATGGCTTATAATAAGGTTGCTCTCCTAAAATGCTGAGAATCGGGTGCAGCTGCCATTCAGTAATGTTTATGAGGGGAGATCAGTTCCATTTTAACAGTTTGATTAGTCATATGAACCAGTCTGCACACCTGGGGCTTCTAATGCAGAGTGAGTCAGCAGCTTGTCCTTGAGATGGAAGAGGTTGTAGAAGATTGATCTACACATCCCATTAGACCTGGATTGATGGATCGGAGATATAGAAATAACATTAACAACTAAAATTCTACTGTAAAATACAGCTATAAGAATAGCAGGGGAGATTAGAAAGAGGAGGTAGACATTTGTAACTTCCTTTTAGCTGTCTGATTTTTCCCTTCCCCCCACCCTTTTTCTGCATGTATTGTCTTGTCCTCATTCTTTGTTACTTTCAGGGGGGAAAAAAAAGTGAGTTAATGTAGGCAGGATCAGATCTTCCCAACAATGATGAATTCTAAAAAGCTTGGGGTTTGAAGCTACTATAACATAGTTATTAAAACACGATTTTTGTAAATCTAGTTTTGTTGTTAGTTGTGATTTTAATGGAGAGATTTTGTTCATTAATATATTGAGCTACATAAAGAGACTGGGGGGCTTTCAGGGAGTTTTCATCCTTTCTCTTCAAGGGTTAAAAATATCAAAAAATCTTAAATACTATCATTTGCCTATGTAGTTTCAGTGAATGGAGCATGCTTAGACCTTTGAGTCTTATTGGCACTGAAGTGAGAGAGAAACCATCTAGTGTTAAAACTTGGTTCTCGGCAACATAATCATGTGTCAGATACTTGAAAAGGAGCTCTAACTGTGACTCTGAGGAAGTGTTACTTCTGTTGTGTGAGGGAGAAAGGGAAGGAACTTATGTTTGTCCCTAATCAGTTAATTGCTTTCCCTTATAATTTTATTTCTCCCACTTCTACATACATAGCCCTTTCAAGCCTTTCCAGAAAGAGTCATTAGTAAAAACAGTGTTTTTGAGTATATGCTTAAGTGTGAACATAATTAAAATTAATAATTAAAATGAGAGCAGCTGGAGTTTTATTTTGCCGTTCTTGTTTTTCTAGGGTTTAAGCAATGGGCTTTATTTTGTTTTTTAATGTTCTTTATGTTGAGTATCTTTAGGGTATATTTTATGGCCTGGATACGTGCCATCCCATACATGTCAATACACAGATGAAGGTTGAATTTTGCTGTAAAGTCTTTTTCTGTGTAGCTGAGTGTTAGAATTTCCAGGCAATGGGACATTTTAACTATTTACTCAACCACAAAAGATCAAGAAGTTCCATATAGGCATCTTTTCTTAATTGGCTTCGCCAGAATAAATCAAGAATAACTCCACTCTAATTAGTGGCGTTAAACCAGTGTTAAACTGATGTGAGAGGATAATCAGATTCTACTTCCTTTTATATCATCTGAATCCTCGTGATATCCCCTCTTATTAAATTTAGTATGAAGTCCTCCTGCTCAACCAATATCTTAAAAAGGGTGTTCTTTTACTGAATATCTGACCCAGAGTATAACTGGGAAACGGATGTCCCACCATTCCTTTCTTTTACGGCTTTCATAACCATGTCTGTGTCACTCCTTTTTGCCTGTGTTCCTGGATTTACGTTTGGGGAGAACTACAACTCAGTAGGATTTTGTACAGAAAGTATCTCTCGCTAGCCTAACAAATGTCTGTGATAATAAAAATGAACTCCTGAACTCTTGTTAAGGTTCTTTTATCCCTGCATTGCATGTTTGCTCGCCCTCATTCATATGTAGGTATATTTGATTTTTCTGGTGTGTACCCAATCGCAAGATGTGAGGTACTCAGCTTTCTAGGAATGGCTTTGAGCCACCTACCCCACTCAACCCAGGGAGCCCAATCAGTCTAATATTGTAATTCTCTGGAATCCCTACTCTACAACTCACCTGCAGAAGTTCTTTCTTACCTGTTTTGGCAGAGCTTTCTTTGCTTATTGTCTTAGTCTCATCACCATCCAAAGAGCTGTCTGTCTGTGTCACTTGTGACACCAGATTATCACATTGTGTATCTAGTACAGACTGTGGTGTGAAAGCTGTCAGTGTTTGCATTTCTTAGCGAGAATGTCCTTAAAACTCTCTGTGCCAGGGTGACTCCTGAACTTCATTAGTCGCTGGTTGAGGAAGGTATTTTTAAAGAAACCCATTGACCTGTTATTCTTTGTAGAGAAATTCCCTTTTTATAGGGCTTTAGCCAGTTTCTCTATTCAGATGTGCTGCTTTTCAGCTTGGAGGATTCTTTTATTTCCCTTGCTGAGAGAGTGTTCCTGGGAGACATGTGTTCCCCTCTGGCTGTTGTCATATAGAACTAGTAAAACAAAATGGGGAGAGTTTTTGGAGAGAGTGTGTGTGTGTGTGTGTGTGTGTGTGTGTGTTAGGAAAATATTGTTATATATATATATAATATTTTCCTAACACTATTTACTGATTTAGGGTTTCACTTCTCCATGTAATTTGTTAAAGGTACGGAATTGGGAGGACTGAGTGGCTTAGGGGATTGATAATAGAACACAGAGTTTCTCATATCTTGGTCACTGGAAGAATTGTAGCCCAGTTGTGGGCTGTACAAGTTCAGTTGTGACCAAAAATCATTGCTTATGATGGCTGTTCAATGGCAGACATGGATGCAGTTGGCAGAGTTTCAGTCCAAGTGGACAGAGGACCAAATAAGTCTGCCTCCGCTTTTGGTGCTAACTGGTATCCTTGTTGGTAGATTTGGAAGAAAAATCAGAGACTGAATGGAGATGAGACAGTTCTTACTATCACATCAGGGTTAAAGTACTCTGTTGGTTCAGTCTGAGGAAACCTACATATGGCCAGCACTTTACCTATAGAAACAGGACTTCTTTGTTCAGGGCTTTCACTAAAACACCTTTCACCACCATTAATGTCACCTAAAAGGAAGTGGAGAGTTTTGTGAAGAACAGCTTAATGCTAAGCATTCTCCAGCATACATTTATGTGGAAAGGCATGGGGGTCAAGGAATTAGGTTTTAACCATCATGAATGTATGTGGTTATTGTATTTTATTATTATTAAATGGAGACACTAACCTTTGCATACAGTGGTCACCATTAAAAAGTTTGCATTTGTTTAGTTACCACAGTGCTCTTTGAAATACCACAGTGATTTCCTTTTCTACGCATAAGGAAAAATTGTGATATCTCACAAACCACTGCGTAGTAAATGTCGGTAAAGGATAACTTCTTAATGGTGATCTCAATAGTAAGGGTTGTAATCTTCCCATTGTAATCCCTATTCTTACTGAACCTTGACATTGCAAGTGCAATATTTGAATTTACCTCTCTTTTTCAAAAGCAGCGTTTTAAGTCTATTTTGATTTAAATGCAAATGCAGCAGAGACACAAGTCCTAAGCTCTAGGTGCGCTGGCAAATAATTAAAAGCACTACACACTGTGTAGCAAACTGGCAGCTGCTCACTGCACAGAAACAGCCAGCCAAACTAAATATCCTTGCTATTAAGTACTCACGAACCCTAGACTTGTGTTAATTTAGGTGGACTATATGGGCTAAAAGTGTTACCATAACCCAATCACTGGCCAACATTAAACAGTTTTAAACAAGGGTTCTAGTTTTGGTATACAGAGACCTCAGCCTGCTTAATACCTTAACACACACACCTTTAAAAATCCTTTTAATCTTTTATTAATGATACAAAAAAAGAAGGAAAAACAGTTAAAACATTTGAAATATGAAGTATTAAATTAAGCTTTCATATTTTAAAATTATTTATTTAGGAAGTTTTAACAAGTTTACAAATGTTTGCCATGTAAATATCAGAAACAAAACAATCATTACAACAGTTAGCTTTTGTTTAAAGAGACATTAGACAGGAATATAGTCATCAGATCTTTCTACTTAACACAGTACTACCATATTAGTGAGTATCATTAGAACACCTATGTTATTTCTGTTGGTTTTATTAAACTCGGTGCAGTCTCTGTGTAACAGACTACGTACGTTTATCAAATGTTAATATTAAAAATTGGAGAGGTGTGCTAGTTTTTTTTGTAGGTGAATGTACTTTGAGTACTGAATAAAAGGCAACTAAACATCCAAGTATCTCTCTGTCCTCTGTGTATTTTGCTGGGCACATAATTGGTCTGTTAATTTTTCCATTTCCATAACCATAACCTCCTATATTTTTTGAACCATTCCTTAATGTGTGGTCTGGATTTCTTTTTCCAGTGACGAGCTACCAATAGCCGAGCATCTACTAGCAGATGAGAGATGAATTCTTCATTTCCTTTTGTGTGATCATTTCCACTAGAATGCCCCAGGAGGATTACCAAAGAATCATTTGGTAATAAATATGCAACAGTTTGTGATATTTGATTACAGATTGCATCTCAGTACTTCTAAAGACTGGACATGTTCACCATATATGTATAAACTCTCCTCTTTCACCACAATTTCTCCAACATTTATCCACATTCAATCTCTCTCTCTATTTTTTAACTGGACTGGTGTGAGAAACTATTGAAACAGTATCTTAAAGAAATTTTCTTTTATTGTGCTTTAGACTGTGTTGCTGGTCCTCTGTTTCCAGATCAAACCCCATTCTTCTGCGGTAATTTGTCTATCCATATCCTTTTCCCAGCATGTCGTATATGGACACTTTTTGTTAGGAAAGCTATCTGCGAAGATTGATATAAATTAGTTATAATTGTTTTGTTTCCTAATTGACCAGACACCACTGCTTCTGTTAAGGTTAACTTTCTGTATAAAACAGGTTTTCTAGAAAGTTGAGAAACATAGTTCCTGACTTGAAAGTATTGGTACCAGGGGAGAGTGGGCCAGTTAAAGTTAGTTTTGATCTCTAGAAAAGTTTCTTCACCGAATAGCTGGCCAACCAGGAGTATTCTGTAGTTTTCCCAATCTTTGAAACTCTGGTTCACGATTTGGGTTAAGATCTGGATTATTTGCAATGGGTGTCCTTAGTGAGGGAAAAGAACTGACCTTTTCTCTTGTTCTGCCCAAACCCATAAAATTGCTAAAGGATGTGCGTAAATTTCTGGAGGGAGTGTTTTTTCTTTTTTAATTAATCCATCCATGATAGTCTAGCAATATTTACACTGCTACAATTTTCTTGTTCAGTAAAAACCCAGTGTTTTGCTGAGTTATTGTTCCCAATCCACTACTGCTTTGAACTGGCTGGCTTGATAGTACCATAGAATATTTGGAACAGGTAGTCCACACAGTTTAATGGGTCTATACAAAGTATCTGCTCTCACTCTTGGTCTTTTCTTATTCATTATAAATTCTAACAATGTCTTCTGTATTTCTTCTAGGGTTTTATCTGGGATGATTACAGAAAGATATGATTGGCAGAATATTAGTTTTGACTGTGGCTATTCTTCCGAACCAAATATTGCTATCTTCCCCCAGCATTCCAGATCTTTTTTCATTTGCTGAAGTCCTGGTTTGACATTTAAATCATAGAGCTCTTTTAGGTAGCTTGAGATTTGAATTCCCAGGTATCTTTATTTGTTATCTGTTTGTACCCAAATGTTTTTCTGGAGGAATGACTTTTCAGAGTCTGGTAAAGCTAGCATTTCAGGTTTGGCATAATTTATTTTAAATCCTGATGCTTTCTCAAAGTCCTGGATTTATTTAAAAATTAATTTTAGGGAAATATTTGGTTTAAATAAAAATAATAGTACATCATCTGCAAATAATGCTATTTTCTGGTGTGTTCCTGAAAGTTTTTTATTCCTGTAATGAATCCATTGTTCCTCATCCGCTGTGCAAAAAGCTCAATGACAAGTGCAAAACGTAAAGGAGACAATGGACATTCCACTTTAGTCCCTCTGTAATTCAGAAAGGGGAGATTTAACCCCACTAATTTGCACAGCTGCTTTTGGGCTTGTGTGAAGAGCAGTTATCCATTTAAGGAACGGGACTAAAGTCCATATGGGGTAGGACTTGAAACAGAAGCTCCACTCTATTCTATCAAAGATTTTCTCTGCATCTAGTGATAACACGAGAAATGGATCTTCTTTTTAAATGTAGCATTGTGAATGATTCCGGTTACTCTCTGAATTTTGTCTGACATTTGTCTATTCTTAATTAATCCAGTTTGAGCTGGATTTATATAAACTGAGATCATAGACAGTAATCAGCTAGCTAGTATTTTTGCTAAAATCTTGTCAACAGAGATACAGGCCTATAGGAACTGTATAACATCAGGACTTTTCCATCTTTAGCAAGAACAATAATTATAGCTTCTTTTATAGGTTATGGAATTTTCTTCCCTACTAGATAGAATTGAAGGAACCCCTCAAAATATTCACGAATACCTCCTTAAATACCATGTAAAATTCAGCTGAAATGCCATCAGGTCCTGAAGTTTTACCATTTTTCATACTTACTATTGGTTCTAGGATTTCTTCTTCTGTTATTTCTATATTCAAAGTTTCTTTATCTATTGTGCTTATTTTTGGCAAGTCTGCGAGTCCTTCCAAATATTTTTGAATAATTTCAGAGCTTGCACTATCTGAGGTATAGAGATTTTTATAATAAGCAGCAAAAGTCAAACTTCATTAGGGCATATATCTTTGCTGATTATTTTTAATTGGTGGAATAGTACATTGCTCTTGAATCTCTTTAATCTTTCAAGCCAATAGTCTATCATTTTCAGTTCCTTTTTCCTAAAACTTCTGCTTTGTATCTGGAAGGGCTTTTTCAGTGGCATCTGTTGTCAACATATTCAACTTCCCTCTAATATTAGTTAATTGTTGGTATGTTTTTTCTGAACCTGTGTTATCATTTCCTGTTCTAGTTCTGTTTATTCTTGAGCGCTTTCTTTTTTTCAATTGAGAGGCTCTGTTAATCAATTGTGACTCCCCAAAACTGCTCTCCCTGCCTCCCAGCGAAGGCCTCTTTTTTTGTATTGAACAATATCTTTTTTAATTGCTGCAACCTACCTGGTCTTTGACTTGGAGAACCAAGCAGTTCATTTTCCAGCAAAGTGATCTTTGGGACCTAACCCAGCTATCAAATATTACTTTCACTGGCACGTGATCTGACCATGTAATATTCCAATCCTGTCTGCTTCACTGAGGGTTTAGAGATCAGCATTTAATCTATTCTAGCATATAACTGATGGTGTAAATAAAAATGTGTAATCTCTTTCCGCTGGATGCAATTCTCTCTAGCAACCTGTGAGGCTGAATTATTGGCACACAGAAGTCAATGCTGCATCTGGATTCCTACCCCCCCCAGGTCTTTTTTTATCTGCCCCAGTAAGGAGTTAGTGTGCAACTGAAGTCTCCTCTAAGTATAATTTCCCCTTCCCCAAAGTGTTGCCGTGCTGTAAAAAAAATCCTTTAAAAAGCATTTTGTGTTTACTTGGGAGCGTGCACTGAGCCCACTGTTTTTAATAACCCAGCAGTTGTGCCCTTCAGCAATATAAATCATTCGTTCCTAGCCTTAAATTTTATGTTTATTCTGAAAAGGTACTAGTTCAGCAAATATTATGCCCACTCTTTTTTTCTTTTTAGCTGAAGCAAAATATGTCCATTGAAACCAGTCATCCTTCCTGGCCGCAATTTGCTCCTCCTTTTTAAGTAGAATAATCTGAGGGTGGGTTTTTAAAGTTCTACCAGGGCTTTTTTCCTTTTAATGACATTTAGCCCTTTGACATTCAAAGACGTTACTTTAAAAGGAAGAGACATTGAGAGTAACTATTTAGCTTATTGAAAAAATCTGAAATTATTGAAATTCTTTGGCTTTTGATGGCATGAACCCTTGTGTTGCCAATGGCTCTCTTGTTTCTAATTATGTTGCATTCACTATTGTGTGCCTGAATATGACTTGGTTTCTGTTTGTAACATTTTATATGCAATTCTTGTATTAATTTCCCCTGCCTCCACATTTCCTGCCTCTCTTCTGCATTCCCCTTACTCTAAATCCACAAATGAACTACCAGCATGACATGTAAAACAATCCTGAGAAGACTGTGCTTTGCTGAACCTGAAACTCCTGTACTCTCCCCATGAGCACTTGGACTGCTTCCCTTGTAATTCATACGAAGTACATTCTCCATTAATGGGACTTTGACCCGCTCTTTTAGGGATGGATTGCCATCTGATCGTTTGAGTTATGAGGAAGGGAGAGTTTACACAAAACCCTTAAAGGCTCCTCCTCTTCCCCTCATTATTTTCTCCAGTCTCCTCCAACCTTGAAATCCACCCCCACTCCCCCCATATAGTCCCTTATTTCCTCTGTTTTGAAATACAGAACACAGCTATTATTGATCACTCCAATTAAATTAAACTTCATACTAGTTTCTTTCTAAGATGAGGCTTTCATTTTAACAACATCCCTTGTTCCCTTTCCATTTAGCGGGAGAGAGTTTTTAGAAGGAAAAAAAACCCTTGTTTGACAGTGTCTTAGATGGTATTAAAGTTCGTAACTACTGTCTGTTTGGGGAAAAAAGTTAGTTGAGATGTTCTGGAGCTGTTGTTGAAGTCCAGTCCCATTTCCTAAGAAGACAAAACAAGACAGACGCACACAAAAAGGAAGGAAAAAAAGAAAAGCAAAGATAGAAAATGCAGCTTCTGTCTCTGATGTTGACTCTCACTGGCAACCTCACTACTGAAAAAGCAAAGGCATGGCATACGGTCTTACCAGCTACTCAGACTTGGCAAATTTGTACCAGCATCGGCTGTTTTCGGCACTGCATTTAGCTGCCTCTCTTTGGTCACAGGCTCACAGCAGTGTTGCAAAACATAGAGTCTTGGCTGGCTAAGCCAGACTCTTATTGGAGAGAAGGAAGAAAGAGAGAGTTAGGAAAGAGAAGAAATCAGGTGGGGACAGAAAAGGAGAGGGGAGAGGAGAGTTTCATATCCCAGGTGGTAGTTGGGATTCAGCTGGAACTGGTAGAGGTGATGCTGTCATCTGAGTCCCTCTCTCTTTGGATCTCTCTGTTCAAAACCTCTCTCAGGATTTAGAATGAAGAAGGTCTGAGGTTCCAGGGGATAGTTGGGGTGGCAGCGATGGTGGTGAAACTTATTCCAGTGGCCAGTTTTTCTCTTTCTTTAAGGACTCCAGAAGGGAGTGGTGGGCAAAATAGCCCATCCCCTCATTATTTTGTTCACCAATTACACCTAATTTCCAACACATCAATTTTGGTTTGTTCATTTTTCGGTCTCAGGCTGTCGTTTTTACCAGGCATAACCTTAATGCAGTCCTTGAATTATATCAGGAGGCCTTATTGTTTTGCAAATGTGTAAAACTTAAAGAGATTAAGAAAAATGCTAGTTGGTACAAACATGATGAAAGCCAGGAACTGCATTATCCACTGCAAATGTAGTCCTGGCATTTCTGAACTACAGAGCAGGGATGTTTGACCCATGGTGTTTTCACTGGAATGAGCATTCTGACAAACAAAATAAGACTTTAGGAGTTGATCCAAGCAGTCATTTTTAAATTTGAAGCCTGGAATTCAATTTAAATTCCCTTTAATTTAGGGTTAGGGTTTGACATGTTCTCTAGGGACTCTGCTGCTAAATCTTATCACTGGAAGTAACATTTCTCACCACAGAATTTTATACTCTGGTTACAGCCAAAATAGACTGAGAATGAGTGGGGGAAATGGAATTTTAAGTGCAGTTTGTGTTTGAGCCACTTACATGTATGTTACAAATAGTCCAGTTGACTCCCAATTCAATGCAGCTGGTACAATTCACTTTCTTGTTGTTGCTTATTGATCTAAGTAGCTATTAATACAGTGTGTACCATATTATCCATGTGGAAAATACCAATCATTAACTAGACCCAGATGCCAGCTTGCCGTCCTGTGAAAAATGGTAGATTTTGCTATGCTTTTGTCTCGCAGGTACCAGTTTAAGCCTGGTATGGATCCATTCAAGTGGCTCGCTAATTGAATGATCATTCATCCATATCTTTTTTGAATATTCCACTGCCAAATTTTGTCTCTTTTTTATTTATTCAGTTGTGGGGTGTGTCTGTCCGTCTGTCCTTGCTTCCTGTGGAATTAAGTCATGAGGTGAAATCCTGGTCTCATTGAAGTCAATGAGAGCTTTGGCATTAAATTCAGCAGGGCCAAGATTTGATCATCTACTTGTCAGGGTCCTGTTTTAGCAACAATTCTGTCACAAACATGGAACGCTATACAGCTCTTAGTATGTGGCAGATCACCCATCCGTTTCCATGGAAAGTGTGCAATGATTCAGGCCAGTCAAGATTAACGTTATGACTGCAGAGTCCAGTAGGAGGAGGGCAGAGCCCTTTTTGAAACACACATACCATCTTAGAATTGGTAAATGTGTCAGGAAAAGTGATTTGTAGATTTGTGGATTTAAAGTGCTCTCTGTTTGTTTATTTGTTTTAGGATTCATGAAGGAATAGTGTAGTGATAACAAGTACATATTTTATACACACTCATGCTTGCATGCATGCATACACAGATAATAGTGCGAACAACCACTGTAGTTAAGGTTGCATACTTGATTCCTGCCTATTTTCATTGTCTTATAATTTAATGAAACTTTCACTGCTGAGACTGAAATTGTCAGTGCTTGGTCTTTACACAAAGATGACTTGTCTCGGAAAGTTTTGAGCAAAAATGGTTCATCTGTTTTTGAGTGGGCTGAAGGTGGAAGAAAATGCACTTTCTCCATGATCTTATAAACGGCTTTGCAGCCCCAAATAATTGATGATAAAAACTGAAATTTGGTAGGAAAATAGCATTCACCGAGGAGTACCACAATGGAGTGGTCTGATGAAGACTGGTTTTGATTTCACAGTTATGACTAGTGAAAATTGCTCTCAGTGTGTGCATATACATTTTGAGTGGGATCTTCCTGTGTTTGTAAAGTTCACAGCTAAGGAAGTCTATGATGCACATGAAAAATTAACTGAAGGTGCACATTATCTTAGTCAAGTGGCCATTTGGAGCCTCTGGGTGAAATCCCAGCCCTATTGATATCAATGGCAAAATGGGCCAAGATTTCACCCTCTGTTTCAGCCCTTGGAAAAGATTAGAGGGTTCCTGCACAGGGCTTGAATAATTTACCTACAAAAACCTGTGGTCTAAACCTGATAGTCAGGGTTAAACACACATGTGCCAGCAAGTCCTCTGCAATGTTTAAGATCTAAAACAGTTCTGTATTACTTTTGTGTGAGTGCATTTAATTACAACACAGTCAATTAACTTTCTATTTAATATATATTTAAAATATAACTCACTACATCTTTTGTTTTTCTTTCACCTTTTCTTCTCTTTCCTGACTCCACTCCACTTTTTCCTCTTTTCTTTCCTGTAACTGATCTTGTTATATCTCTCCCTGCCTTGTTTTCAGTGTGTTTTCTCTTTTCCTCCTCCTGTTTCTCCTTTTCCTATTGTTTGTTTCCCATGTATTTTCATTGTGCTAAAGTCCACAGAAACTTTGTTTATTTTTATAAACTTTGTTTATTTTTGTTTGTTTTTAAAACTTACATTCTGCACCATCTGATGACAGTGACCCAGGAAAGTTTTCCTACTCGTCACTGGGAAGGGAATAGTTTAAGCTTTGCTTCTGCTCAGGTCCAGAAGAGAAGCTGATGGAAAAACTAGGAGAGGAGACTGGGTTGCAGGAATTGAGGGAAGCTAAGGGATTTGGGGTGGGAGCCATTGAGCATAGAAAAGCATGGTTAGCATAGAAAACTTTGTGTCCTGCCTGTAAGTTTTCCACAATGTAGAGAAATGTAAGCTCTGGATTTAACATTTTCAAGGGCACCAGGTTCCCACCAGCTGTCATGAAAAATTTTACATGCACTGCAACTTCAATTTTGCATGTGCAACCTTTACTTTACTTTATCATTTCCTGATCTGTGGGTGCATATTTATGCAGTCTCAATGTTCTCAAACTAAGTTTTTAAAATGGAATTATTATTATGGTGGATGCATTTTTAGGTTGCCATTTTTTTTTTACATTTAGTGAATGGAGTATTTCCACAAGCTTATTGCAGATATCTTTGGGAAGTGATCCCTTTTATCATCTTATTTACTTGTCAGACAAGAGGAGAAAGCAATCAGGTTTCCCAAATAAGTTGTCAGTTGAGAAGAGAGAGAGATTGCCCAACAGTAGGAGAAAAACTCATTAGAAATTCCATCAAAGGAGTCACTGCAGATACTATAAAATTCTCAACTGGTGAATTACTGTACCTTCATTTGATGATAAATACAAGGGAGCCCTCTTTTAAACAGGAAAGGAAAGAAGAAAAAAGCCCATTGAAGGAATAGGCCTGGTAAAGAAATACTTTGTGTTCTTCAGAGATGATAAAACACACTGATGTCCTTTTAAATAGCTACATTCCTGTTTAAAAGAGTAAACAGGTATTTTTTTTAAAAAGCACGTTATATAAGTAAAACTTCCATTGCACCAAAAAGGCATAATACAACGCAAAACTATATTTTGTTGAAGGAGCTGATATTTTTTCAAAATATGTCTGTTGATGAATTTTTGATGCTTATGAAAGTGAAGGACTGATAACACTGTTGGAGCTTAGCAGAAAGCAGGCAGCTGATTTGTAAGATTCCCTGGACATCTGTGCCAATTTACCTCACTCTTGAGTACTTGCCATCATAGTGAGATTTTTTGGTTATGAATAAATATGCACTAAAAGGAGCTAATCTTAAACTACAAATTTACCTACCAACTCAGCCAGGCTAGTGCACTAATCCACTTATCCTTTAAGACACATTGAGAAATGGGTCTATTGAATGATTGCTTCCTGTGCTACAAATGAAAACATATTTATAATACAAGCATGTGAATATCTGTGATGGAAACAAGCTTATTAATATGCAAAACCTCATTGCATTGAACCCGTGTAGTTTTTCATCATTTGCAGAGGAGGAGTACATGTACAGGGGGTGAATAAATTCGTAATTCCATTAATCAAGCACTAGCCTCAGGAGAGGGAGGATGCATGGGCAGATTCAGTGTAAGCTTCAAAGGAGCAAAGAAGGGCTGTTTAAATATGATACTGAGAGCTCCCACAAGAGTAAATGCTGAATATAAGGAAAGCCATGTTTGGAATAGAGCAAAATGCTTCTTTGCCACTTCAATGTGCGTATGATGGAGGAAAGGATTGAAAATGCAGGCATTGAAAGATGATTTTTACCTGGACATTTGGGGTTCTGTTCTCTCCTCAGTGCATTTGTTGCTCTCATTAGCATGTTGATTGACGTTATCTTGCGTCAAGATGACAGCACATCCTTTAGTGTTAATTGTATCAATGGATTTTTCAAAAAAGTCTTTGTTTGATATAAAATAACAGAGAGGTAAACTGGCGTTGCAGACTATCATGATCTCTCTATGAACCATCCAAATGCTTTAAAAATATATAGAGCAATGTATTTGTTAATAGTTTCTCTTTACAGTTCAGAAGGTAGCTTAACCTTCAGAGAGAAGCCAGTTGCACCAGCAATCAGACTCCCATCTTTCTGTTTTGGAGACAGATCCATCCATCAGGATTTGAGTGCAGAGCTAGGAGTGCTTAGAAAGCACTTTCTCATATGCGCACTGATTATTAGAGCACAGCTGCTCCTCTGGGCAATTAGTGTGAGAAGGCTGCATTTTTCACAGTGTAGTGTGTCTTTATTTCCAGGGCCATGGGATCTCTGTTGCTTCTCTTTTCTCCCATCCTGTAACACTGTGGCATTTCACTTAAAGTGAGTATTTGGTGGTGAGGTTTTTTCCTGTGGGAACCTGATGAGAACAATCATAATGGCTTGTGTCTGCATGGGGAGAAACTTGTTGCTGGCACCAGAAATCTGATTATTCACTGTGCCATCTAGTCATCCAGTGTGAAAATGGTTTTGACTCTTCTACCTTGGCTTGAATAAAGTACTGAGATAAGGATCTAGGGTAACATTTTCAAAAGGGCCTAAGTGTCTTAGAAGCCTAAGTCTCATTGAAAGCCAGTGGGGCTTCCTAAGTAACTTAATTGCTTTTGAAAATGTTACTCGCAAACTACTATTTTTGTCAGTAAGACCCTGTAAAATATTCATGATTAAATTTTTAAAAGCTTTACATTTGTGGTTTTCGTGTTTCTTTTTAATTGGGGAAAACATAATTTTGCAAAACAAAACCAATAAATGCTGCAGAAATGTTATGGGTTTTTCAATGAAAATCCACTTTTAGTCAAAAATAATAATACGTTTGAGTGAAAAATGGAAAACTTTCAAAATTTCAACATGAAATTTTATTCTGAAAATTGATTGTCATATCAAAACAGTTTCACAAGCTTCACTTCGGAAACCGCCATTTCACAAAAGCAAAATTTTGAGGCCTCAAAATGGCCTGTAACAATATTTCAAGTAATATATATATATTTTTTTTTAAATTGCACTTCTTCTTACAGCTACACCTGTCAGTGATTTCTGTCTGCTGTACTCCAATATGTTGAAATTGTTTTGGACTGTGCATTTAAAATGGGGAGTCAGTTGTTAGATATTGTCTGAGGTCCTGTCTAGAGAAATGAGTGAGCAGCAAACCGGGGTGTAAGTCTACCTTGCGTTAGTCTGCCATGCAGTCAGTAACTGTCCATATGCATCCTTCTGCCACACACTAGAAGTTTTCTAGTGGGCTTTGATCTACTCCAGTTGAAACAGAAGTAAATCAAAAAGTGACCTAATTCCACTAACTTTCTGTATGACATTGAGCAAGTTGCTTAACTTCTCTGCATCTCTGTTTCCCCATCTGTAAAATGTAGCCATCTCTGTTTTCTCACATTTGTTAAAGCACTTTGAGATCTACAGATTAAGGGTAGAGTTTTTAAAAGCACTTAGTATTGGCCTCACTCATTTCCCATTGAAATCAGTGAGAGTTGTACCAGTGACTTAATAGGAGCAGAGTTAGGTTAACACTTGAGTTGGTATTTTCAAAAGTGCTAAGCAGTTCCATTATAGTTATTTTGTATCCATGGTTAAGATGTGCATTGTCAATTTAAGTTTCCTTGACTAATGTGGATCGAGTTCTCTGTGTTTTAGACAGATTTTGTCCTAGATTCATAGAAATCATATGTAGAAAATACATTCCTTTGCTATTGGAGGATTCTTGCACACATACTTTTGACTAATTGACTAATTATTTGCTAATATTTCTATTGAAAAGTGTCTTGAGGTGGCGTACTTTTTATTTTTTTTTTGCTATGTTTAAGATCCTTTTAGATGAAGCAGGGTTCTTTTTGTATGGTATCTTCACCTGCTCAATCACTTTTCAAGTGATTTTTTTTTTTTTTTTTACAAATTAGCAAGAGTCCTGTGGCACCTTAAAGACTAACACATTTATTTGGGCATAAGCTTTCGTCGGCAGAAACCCATTTCATCAGATGTTATTTAATGAACAGTTTGCAATTATGTTATGGTTTAAGATCAAACTTATTCTTTAAAATAGAAGGAACGTATTGGAGGCTGAAGACAACATGCTAGATTCACTCAAGCCTTACACTGGCATAATAAACTCTTGTGGTGGAAAGTCTGCCGGAAGATCAGGGTCTAGATTCTTTTTCAAATGGCTAATTCTTTTGAGTGCCTTATCTTTTGGGCTCCCGCTTTGAGACACCTGCACAATCTTCACTGTATTTGGCAGAAGTTCTGCTTTATATGTGTGTGAAATATTTTTGTTGGTATCTGACACACACATTTATAGTGCCTTCAAATTATAAATGTTCTGGCTGACAGGCACCTTTCCCCCTTATCATCCGTAATAAGCCATAAACTAAAATTATATTCTATTACTGAGTACATGGTTTGACTGTTGAAATACTTGAGACATGCTTACACCTAGGATGCTGCATTTCAAAACACTGGGCAGTATTCTTTTCTGAATCAGCTAAGTCCATATGTACTGGGAAAGGGGAAAATCCATTTTCAGACTGCATTCCTGCGAGGTTCCCTCTCTTTCTCCCCCATCCCCCCTTTCTGGGCTCTGAATAGTTATTTATGATTATTTTGCAGGCCTCTCTAGTTATGTGATTGTGTATGTTTGGCACAAAAATCAATGAGATGAAAATGTGATCTGCAGCTTCATATGGCAAGGGTCATGGCAATGGATTTAATGAAGTCCGCTCCTTATTTTAGAAGACACACTCGGAAGCTAGAGTACTGCAGTGTAGCAGAATCCTAGTGTTGTTGACATTGCCACATTCCCCATTTGGTTTGACTCAGTGGGCTCTGCTTGGTACAGGACCCCAGGGAGAGAGGGTGGCAGTCAAAGGGCGATGTGCTGCCTTTATGCCTCTCCTATTTCTGGGACTGGTTTGGAGAGGCTTTTGTATCTTAGCACAAGTTAACTGCTCCAATTTCCCCTATGGTGACAGCAGCCAGAGCTGCCTGCAATGCCCCATGCTAGAGAAAAGGTGGCTGGGCTGGCATAGGGCCAGGAATCCTTGAAAGCTAACTAAGCCAACTTTGTGGCTGTTTTGTGCTGCCGGATTGGTCACGGCAGGGGCCAGCATCTGGTGAAATATTGCCAGCCACAAAGTGCTTAAAAATCATGGATCAGACTGAAAAATATTGCTTTGTCTTTTAGTCTGCCTTCTGATTTTTAAGTCCCTTAACTCCCAACCAGGACAGGGACCCCACTTATCCCTTTCAAAGAGTCATAGAGTTTAAGCTAGAAGGGACCACCAGATCAGCTAATCTGATCTCCTGCATATCACAGGCCAACATCGCCACTCAGCACCTGCACACTAAACCCAACAACCAAAATTAGGCCAAAGTATTGCAGCCCACAGGAGACTAGACTGTTATGTACCATAGGGAGAGAATAGGAGGGACTGAGCTGCACCAATGCCTAAGACCCGTGATGTTCCCTGATAGGGAATTGATTAAGTGAGATTAATATTGGCAAGTGACTCACACTCTATGCTGCAGAAAAAGGCAAAAAACCAAAACAAAACCCCAAGGTCACTGTCAATCTGACCTGGGGAAAATTCCTTCCCAACCTTGCGTATGGTGATCACTTAGACCGTGAGCATGTGAGCAAGAACCAGCCAGCTAGCACCTGAGAGAGAGAATGCTCAGTGCCACCTTAGAGCCCCGGCCTTCTCTGTCCAGTGTTCCATCTCCAGCCAGGCCATCTCTGATGCTTCAGAGGAAGAAGACCCAAACCCCCCCAGAATTCATTGGGGGCAGCAGGGAATCTATTCTTGACTCCTGCAGGTGATTGGCTGAAGTTCTGAAGCATGAGCTTTTAGGAACATAAGACATGAACCGGACTGCCAAGCCTTGCCCCATACCATCACAAGCAACTTTCTGTCCTCTGGGTTGGGAGAATGGTCATTCTTTTCGCCTCATCTTCTTCCCCATCATTCTCATGCCTTTCTCTCCTCATGCTCTGTTACATCCTCCTGTCCTTTTTCCCCATCCACATTCTGCTTCAGTCTCCTCTTTCATCCATCTGCCCCTTATATTCAAATGTCCTTCACATTTTCCTCCCTTTCTTTTCATTCTACCTCCTCATAGTTTTCCTCTTTGCTCCCCATAATACCTTGTTTCTAGTTAGAGTACCTCCTTCTCTGCCTCCTCATGTTCTTTTGCTGTCTCATTGTTCCCCACTCTCCCTCTCCTCCCCACATTTCCCTGTTCATCCTCTCTCTCTCCTGCCTTTTACATTGCCCCATCCCTCCTGCTATCCCATCATTGTCCACATCCTACACTTACTCCCCTGTTCCCTCGCTGTCACTCACATCATGTACTGAGAACAGGGGACAGCAATCTTCACTGAAGACAATCTTGTTTCTCTCCCGTTGAAAGCAGTAGGGTATGGCGGCCATTTTGAATATAAGCAAAAGTTGACAAAAAAGCTGCAAGACGCCATGAGACCATAAGTGGCCTTTAAAAAAAAACAAACCTAAAAAGCCTACATAAAATTGAGACACAATATTGAGAGAGCTGGCAATTGTGCAAGTGTGCTAAGCTGTGAGAGCACACACATTCTCTCTCTCTGTCTCTCTCAGAACAATAGTAGAATTTGATTGTCTAAGAGAACACAAACGATAGATCTATGCTTAGGTGTTATATGCAAAAAAACAGAAAACTTCTCATTTTTGCATTTGAAGCGTCAAATTTTGGTTTCAGATACTGCAGACTTACACTCATGTAACGCCATTGCAGTAACTTGAATTAATAAAATTTTACATTGGTGTATCTGAGGTTAAATTCTTTTCCATGGGCTATGTCTATAAAAATGTAAACTCTACAGTTCCCCTAGGGGTCATGAACCACAGTTCAGGTGTATCATGCTGATGTAGACCATCTGCATGATTACCATCCACTGTCTCTGTGATGCCGCAACATTATTTATCAAATCCACAACTTTGTAATCACCGTGGTACTTTATAATTAACTGTCTTTTCTTCTTTCTTCCCAGCCTCAGTAGACAAAATGTCAATAGAATAAGTGGCCTACACTTCCAGACCTTGCCATGAACCATTTGGAGGGACCCCCGGAGGGGGAGGTGAATGACGAGCCAGCAAACGGAGAGGTGAATGAGTCCGTGGAGGCTGACCTGCAGCACTCTGAGGTGGAGGAGGAGCAGCAGCAGTATGCCACTCATTACCCCAGACATGCCAATGGCAGCCAAGAAGGACAGTCTGGGCAGGAGGAGGAGGGGACGCTAGCTCGATCAGCCAGTACTGAGAGTGGCTTCCACAATCACACAGATACTGCTGAAGGGGATGTCATAGCCACAGCAGTGGATGGCTATGACACAGACAGAGTTCAGGAAAATGAGGATGAGAGCGCCTATGCAGTGCAGTACAGACCCGAGTCCGAGGAGTACACAGAAAATGCCGAGGCAGAGCACGCTGAGGCCATTCATACCCGAACTTTACCTAACCACTTACACTTTCATTCTGTTGAACATGAGGAAGCCATGAATGCAGCCTATTCGGGGTATGTCTACACTCACCGGCTCTTCCACCGAGGGGAGGACGAACAGTACGCTGAGCCCTATGCCGACTATGGACTGCAGGAGCATGTGTATGAAGAGATAGGAGACACACCTGACCTGGATGTCAGGGAGGGTCTACGACTCTATGAGCAGGAGAGGGAGGAAGCAGACAACTATCGCAAGGAAGCTTTGGGTGCCCGCCTTCACCACTACGATGAACGGTCTGATGGAGAGTCTGACAGCCCTGAGAAGGAGGCGGAATTTGCGCCCTATCCAAGGATGGATAGTTACGAACAGGAGGAAGATATTGATCAAATTGTGGCTGAGGTCAAAGAGAGCATGAGTTCTCAGAGCCTGGACAAGGCCGCTGAAGATATGCCAGAAGCTGAGCAGAACTTGGAATGTGCCCACATGCCCACTAGTGGGACTTTCGAGAGCAATGGTCACCTCCCAGCTGGCTCCAGGCCCACAGTCAACTCAGGAGAGTCGGTGCAGAGATACAGCAAGGAAAAAAGAGATGCGATATCTCTGGCCATTAAAGATATCAAAGAAGCTATTGAGGAAGTGAAGACAAGGACCATTCGTTCTCCTTACACCCCAGATGAACCAAAAGAACCCATCTGGGTGATGAGACAGGACATCAGCCCAACCAGGGATTGTGATGATCAGAGGCCACTAGATGGAGATGTGAGTATATGAAGTCATTGGCTTACTTGCTACAATTACAAGAATGAGAAATACATAACATACATATGTCTGTCTCTCTTTCTCATGTATACACACACACATGCATGTACTCTCTCACACTCATTGTATGGTATGCTCTGCTAGTGTGACTCATTCTGTTCCTGTTAAATATTTAAAGCTTTACCTATTTTAATTCTGTGTTCTAAAGGATGTATAAGTAGTGGACCTATGTGTTATGGATAGACCATGATAACCCTTCGTGAAACTACACTGACATCAGTAGAGTTACACCAGAGATGAATTTGCCACAAAAGGTTTGATTGCTGTCGTGCAGAAACAAGTGATATTACATTTTTCCAACATCTGTTGACTACCTGGTTGATTAGAATGACTACCAACTAGTTTAACTTGGGCTGTCAGGTTCTTCAGGCTCCCATCAGTTATGGGCTTGCCATATACTTGTCAAGAAAGTGCAAATTGACAATACTGTTAGTTTATTTGTAAAATTGAATCATCCTCATGTGAACTGGATGTTAAAGGTTAATTCTTTTAGTTTACGGTCTATTACACATTTTGAAGTACTTTATGTTTAGACAACCTGCCCAACTTGCATCAGAATCAGTCCAGAACCGCTCAGCCTGTATGCTTTCCCATGTACAGTTAGTTGTAAATGTTGCATTTATTGGGTTTTCTGTATTTCTTCCTCTTTTTTTTAATAATAATTGGAAGGAACTTTTAACCATATTAAAACATATACCTGAAATGTTGGGACCAGTAGATAAAATCAACAGGCCAAAGTCATCCCTGAAGTAATTCAGTTAATGTCAGCTTAGTTATCCCAAGGATGAGTGTGGCCCAGAACTGTGTTTGTCAATTTTCTTGAATTCCTATGGAATCCGTTCTTGGTGTCTGCTTCTTTTGGTGATAAAACCTTTTATAATTCAATCTTCTAGCAATACCAGTTTACTTAAATAAAAAAGTAAATAGTAATTATCTTACATGCTTTTATCCGTTAAACCCCAAACACCTCAGCCCTAGCTGTAATATCAGCATAGAGCTTAGAATACAAAACAGGGATGTGATCTTAAAAGATTGTCAGAAATGCAGAAACTTTTAACTTGTACGTGAATTATGAGCTGGATCATGTCACACCACATAGTGCCAACCCTGTGTAGCAAAGAAGATGAATTGCAATAATTCATTTGTATTATCCCAATATGGAGTCAAACACTGGTAATCTTACTCTTGCTTGTGGTCTCATTGCCTGCAGTGGGACTACTTGCTTAAAGTAAGGTAGAAACAGGATTTAGCAAATAATGACTAAAATAAATGTAATTGCATGTTAACATCCCTGTCTTACAAGTGTTTTCTAGTTTTGTCTGGATGGATTCCACATACAATCATTGGAAACGCTTTTATAAATTATATCTATGTATCTGTTCCTTAAAAACAATAGGGCCTTGGGAGCTGTGGGTGCTCAGCACCTCTAAAAATCAAACCTCTAATACTTATAGAGTATGTTATTGTACATCAATGGGCACATGACACTAGAAATGTGGTATCTGGATACATAGAGCTAAAGTGACTCATTTTAGCATGTGTTGTAAAACAGTAATTTATTTTTTTTTATGATGTGAGGTTTTAAATCAACCAAAAAATCATGATTATTTCTCTCCGATCAGCCAAATATATACCACATTAGTCCAAGCATTGTCTCTTTGTAGCTACAGATTCTTTGTGTGTGTTTTCTTTCTGCCATGTCAGTCACACAAAATACTCCTTGTTTTCCTAATGGCTTCCTTTTCGCTGTCCTAAAATACCAATGATGGCCTCAAGCACATTAGGTTGTAGGGATCCTGCAAAGGGCTGAGTTTTTCTTGATAGATGCTGAGCTTGCTGTGCTCCCTTTGACTTTATTTCTCATGAGGATCCTCAGAACTTTGCAGAACTGGTCCACGTATGGTGCACTTGTATAGTGATCAAAGCAGGTGTTTCCCGAGGCCTTATTTGTAACTGGTTTTAAAATACATTAGATTGTGAGCTTTTGGGGGGGCAAGGACCATCTTTTGCTTTGTGTTTGTACAGCATCTAGCACAATGGGGCCCTGATCCCAATTGGTGTCTTTTGGTGCTGCTGTAATATAAATAATAAATGATGCTAATAGTAGCTGAAGCTCATATGGCACCTAAGTGTTGCATGAAGGCAGCCTAAATTCTGAGAAGCAGAAAGCGTGTACCAAACTGGCAATGTAGAAGGTCTGTGGCCAACTGAAAGACACGTGTCCCACTAGAAGAGAAAAGAATGTGGGTTGGATTCTTTTTCAAGTAAGGATAATTGCTATTTCTTGCATTATTTGTGATGCTTCACTCAGGTATCACTTGACACACACGCAAGTCTGAATAAATCCATCTTCTTTAGCCGGGAGAGCGTGGGGGACGGGACATTGAACTGCTTAGCAGCTTGCTGAACAAAATGGGGTTGCCTTCACTAAGTGATCACAAGAGATCGATTCTTATAATAAAATACTGCAGAACCCCATTTATCAGAACATAGAATTTTTTTTTCTAGATAAACAAGATTTTGGAAAAATTAGGTGCTTCAATATAACTGCTGCATTTCAGAGATGTAACTCAATTTCATCTTCAGCTGAGAGGGGATTTGATTAATGGAGGTTCTGTTTTACTTAGACTGATTTTCGGAAATACTGAAAATCTCACAACTCTTACCAAGGTCAGCACTCCAGCAAATCAGGCTCTTGTTAGATTATATATATTCTTTCAGCTATGTCTTGCAAATGACCTTTTTTCCCCCACAACTCCTAAAAGAATTAGTTTTCATTTTCAAAATTACTCTTTCTTGGAAAATGTTTGCAATCATTTTGTGCTGCTAACCAAATAGTGACCAACTTTAGGATCAGAATAACAGACTTGGGTCACTTAGCAAGCAGTTCTCTGAGAAGGGTGATAAAGCCAGGGAGACAGCAGAATGATCTGTAGGTGGCGGTATTAAATGTAGCAGTTTTGCCTTTTGCCTTTTTATTGGCAAGGAAAAGTAAATGTCATCCTGCAGTGTTCAGCATTTGGATGATAGTATTGAGATTGAATGCTTAGTAGGGCATAAATTAGAAGGGTTCAGCAGCAGGAATAAAAGGCTGGCTCAGATTGGGGTGCCTGGAGTGGGGTTCACCTGGCCAGCAGTTGGGAAGAGGGTTGGAGATTATATGGAGTAATGGAAAGGATATGTAGCTAGGAGGAGGATAGATGAGACACTTGAGGGAAGGACCACTTATGGATGTGCGGTGTTTGTCTTCAGGATACTCAGGGTTAAATCTGTTAGCAAATTCCATTCATTCATATGTATTTTTCCCAAAACAAATGCTTAACTGATGTATGGAAAACAGAATAGTAATGCCAGCAGTCCAGCTCTTATGAGCAACTCTACAATAACAAGCTGTGATTATGTGATGTAGAGAGGAGGAAAAGGATTTTTTGTTTCAAACTTAAAATTTGTGCCCTAAGTAGTGAATACAAAAATTAATAAAATACCCAAGTTTCCTCTTAAAGGGGAGTGAGGCAAACTTGTGTGCTGATATACACCCTTTGCAATCCCATTAACTTCAGTGTTCTTTCACAGAATGTGGAACCAGAATTTGGCACCATTATATTTAAGCACTGTGATTTAAATTTACACACAAATTGATCTGCGCTTCTGGATGTATAACTTCTGCCGCAGTTCCAGGACTCAGATTTTCAGGTGCAAATCAAGTAGTTAGAACAACACATCTTTTGGTTTCCACTCACCTTTGTTTTTGGACCTCTGAAGACATGCATTAGGATTTCCTTGGTATCAGAATTTGTGTGGTTGGCAATTTCAGTACCTTTCTTGTTCTATTACCAGAAATCCTTAAAGTATAACTCCAGTGGGGCCATGCTGTCAGGGACTCCCCTAGCTGACTATGATAAGGGAGGTGTTACAGAGACAACTGACCCTGCTTCTCTGCAAAATAACAGGGGACAACCTTGTCTGCAGGGTTCCCTCAGTGCATGGATCTCAGAGGGCAAATCCGGACCATGTGAAGAGTAATAGGCTGTGTTCTTGCATGCTATGGATTTTAAAATTCAGCAAAACACTCTGGTGTGTAATTTGTGTGGAAGGCCCATAGCACATTTTAAAATTCAAAGTAGTAACAGGGTCCTCAATTGGAGGGGAGTGGGTTTATTGGATCTCGTGCAGAAGGCCAGAGGATGCACCTGTCACTCTGTCACATACGGGTTAGCAGGTTGTTTCCTTCCAGAAGAGCATCTCTGTCTCCTCTTGGCCAGAGAAGAGGAGCATGTTGCCTTTTCTGCCTTTTGTCCCTCGAGGTAAAAAATGATGATCGGTGTCTAACTGGGGTCCTCACATTTATTTCCAGGAAGAGGAGGCTGTTCTCTCCAAACTGAGTCACACATCTATAGTGCATTGTGGATTACTAACCCAAGTATTGTTGACACTTAAGCATTTTTGGCTGTTGTGATTCCATATATTCAGTTTCTCAGACCTCTCAATCACTCCTGTCCAAAGTCTGCATTCATGAGACCTTTTTCTTTGCATGCCACGTTCAGACAGCAATGGCTATTCTGAAACGTTCAGACAGCAAGGGCGACTCTGAAACGAGTCTGATCTTTACTAAGACAAGACAGGCCATTTACAACGCATACTTTGCTTCTCTACAGAGGAACAAGGACACTAAACTATCTAAACTCCTACATGCCACAAGGGACCACAACAGTGATACCCTTAACTAACCCAACGATATTGTAAATCTGTCCAGCTACACACTTAACCTGACAGAAGAGCCTGTTCTATCTCGGGGACTCTCTTTCTGCCCCACTACCCCCACGCACATGATACAGTTCTGCAGCGACCTGAAAGTCTATTTTTGCCGCCTCCGACTCAAGAAATGTTTCCACCACACCACTGAACAACACACCCTCAGATAACCCTCAGATACCTTTCCACCAATGCTACAAGAAGAACTCTGCATGGACTCCTCCTGACGGTCGAAACCACAGACTAGACATTTACATAGAATGCTTCCACCGACGTGCACAAGCTGAAATTGTAGACAAGCAGTATCACTTGCCCCATAACCTCAGCCATGAAGAACGCAACGCCATCCACAGCCTCAAAAACAATTTTGACATTATAATCAAAGAGCCTGACAAAGGAGGTGCGGCAGTCATCATGAATAGGTCAGATTACAAACAGGAAGCTGCTAGACAACTCTCCAACACCACATTCAACAGGCCACTGTCCTCTGATCCCACTGAGGAATACCAAAAAAAACTAAACCATCTGCTCATGAAACTTCCTGAAGAAGCACAGGAACAAATCTATACAGATACACCCCTAGAACCTGACCAGGGATATTCTATCTGCTACCCAAAATCCACAAACCCGGGAATCCTGGATGCCCCATCATCTTGGGCATTGGCACTCTTACAGCAGGGTTATCAGGCTATGTGGACTCTCTTCTCAGGCCCTACGTTACTAGTACTCCTAGCTATCTTTGGATACCACCAACTTCCTGAGAAAACTACAATCCAGAAAACACCATCCTGACCACTATGGATGCAGAAGCTCTCTACATCAACATTCCACAGAAAGATGGATTACTAGCCCTCAGGAACAGTATCCCCGATAATACCACGGCACACCTGATAGCTGAACTTTGTGACTTTGTCCTCACCCACAACCATTTCAGATTTGGAGACGATTTATACCTTCAAGTCAGCGGCACGGCTATGGGTACCCGCATGGCCCCACAGTATGCCCCACAACATTTTCATGGCTGACTTGGAACAACATTTCCTCAACTCTCGTCCCAAAGTGCCCCTCCTCTACTTATGCTACACTGATGACATTTTCATCATCTGGACCCACGGAAAAGAGTCCCTTGAAGAATTCCACCAGGATTTCAACAATTTTCACCCCACCATCAACCTTAGCCTGGACCAGTCCACATAAGAAATCCACTTCCTGGATACTACAGTGCAAATAAGTGATGGCCACATAAACACACCACCTTATACCGAAAACTCACCAACTGCTATACATATCTAGCTTCCAGCTTCCACCCAGGACACATCACACAATGTATTTGTCTACAGCCAAGCCCTAAGATACAACCAATTTTGCTCTCATCCCTTAGACAGAGACAAACACAGGATCTCTATCAAGCATTCTTAAAACTACAATACTCACCTAGGGAAGTGACGAAACAGATTGACAGAGCCAGACGGGTACCCAGAAATCACCTACTACAGGACAGATCCAACAAGGAAAGCAGCAAAACGCCACTGGCCATCACCTACAGCCCCTAGCTAAAACCTCTCCAACACATCATCAAGGATCTACAACCTATCCTGGAAGATGATCCCTCACTCTCACAATCCTTGGGAGGCAGACCAGTCCTCGCTTACAGACAGCCCCCCAACCTGAAGCACATACCAGCAACTGCACACCATACAACAAAACACTAACCCAGGAACATATCCTTGCAACAAACCCCGTTGCCAACTCTGCCCGCATATCTATTCGTGACACCATCATAGGTCCTAAGCACATCAGCCACACCATCAGAAGCTCGTTCACCTGCATATCTACTAATGTGATATACGCCATCATGCCAAAAATGCCCCTCTGCCATGTACATTGGCCAAACCAGACTGTCTCTATGCAAAAGAATAAATGGACACAAATCAGACATCAAGAATGGTAACATTCAAAAACCAATAGGAGAGCACTTCAGTCTCCGAGGACACTCTATAGCTGACTTGAAAGTTGCCATACTTCTACAAAAAAAACCCTTCAAAAACAAACTCCAGCGCGAACCTGCAGAGCTGGAACTCATATGCAAATATGACACTATCAGACTAGGTCTGAATAGAGACTGGGAGTGGCTAGCCCACTACAAAAAATAATGTTCCTTCTTTTGGCATTCACACCTTCTCATCAACTGTTGTGAATGTGCCTCATCAGCCCTGATTGAATTAACCTTGTTAACACTTGCCCTCCTCACTGTGATGTTAGTCACCCATCTTGCATGTGTATATATATACCTAGCTAACTGAAGTTTCCACTTCATGCATCTGATGAAGTGCATTTCTGCCCATGAAAGCTTATGCCCAAATATATTTGTTAGTCTTTAAGGTGCCACAGAACTCTTGTTGTTTTGCTAAAAACAGACTAACACGGCTACCCCTCTGAAACTCTGGAACGAGTATTGTTTTTGTTATAATGGTAAATTGCATAGATGGATAGATTCTACTTCACAAAACCAATCCAGTATTTGAAGACAAACCTTTCAGGTACAAGGGAACTAAGCTGCAGTGTTTTGTGTCTGTCTGCTTCTGGGTCACATACATTTTCTTTAAAACTTAAATTTCTGTGTTGCTGGGGTTTTTATGGTTCTGGTAACTCCGACACTGGAGCAACGTCACAGAGATGAACACGTTTCAATTTTTCCACAGCAGGAGTAATCTATTATTAATGGGGAAATAGAGAAGTCTATTTTAAATAATTAAGCAGGTTTCAGGTACTGGCTGAACTTTAAAAGAAAGAAAAAAAAAAAAAAAGAAAAGTGACTATATTGATGTGATACTGTTAGTGCTTTCTTTTTTAAGCAAAGGCTTTAAATCTGTTTTTTGGAACAGATTTGAGAAGTCACATTTTCAGTGTGCATCCTCTAGATATTATGAAATTTTTAAAATTATACAGCAAACCCAGTAACAATGAACATTTTAATTGCAAGGGCAGAAGGCTTTATGCTGATTCAACCATGTAGGACAAGGGAGATGTTTATCAATTAGTATGTTGGAACTGGAAGACAAACTCTCCCTAAAAGAGCGCAGGATATTTAAATTATGGTGAATATTTGATTCAGGAGCCTGTGAATCATTATTGTGTTTTTAAATAATTTATGGAAAGATAAAGGCGACTGTGAGTGATTTTCTACATTGTAAAGTAGAGCACTGCCTGTGATGCTTACAGTTATGAAGAAAGTCTTCTGAAAACAGGGACAAGAACTGCAGTAATTGTTTTAGATTGACACATGATGTGCTGCAGTTGAAATTCAAATACAAATTAAAGTCAGGTTATAGATATTAAGAGTGGAGGAAAATCACACATGCGAGAGGAAAATAGCCAGAATTGAGCCAGTTTCCAGGAATCCTGCAATGCCAGCTTTTGCTGTGAAACACCCAGTCCACAGGCCCGATCTGACTCACTTAATGTATTTATTGGTCTACTGGACAGGCACAAATTCTGTAGACTCTAAGATTTAATTTTAAAAGGAAAGTTTGTAGCTCTTGTGGTTGCAAAGAAAACCTTACAGATGTGACCCAGTGTAACCTATGCGTGCAGAGTTGCTGTAGTACTCTGCACAAGAACTCCTCCTTTTGAAGTCAGTGGAAGAAATTCTGTGTAGGGAGCATCTGCAGCAACAGGTTCAGCTACATTTATTTCATTGTGATTATTTGTTCACACACAACTTACTCAAGCAGACTTTCTAAATTCTGGTCAAAATTGTACCTGCAAATGTGTTTGCACAACTAGTTTTAGGAGTATTCTGTGAAGGCAGTTGCACATATTTGGTAGGTTATGTGCAGTTTTCAGCAATGCCAGATTTCTGAAAATTTGGTTTGCCCTATGTCTTTATTAATGTCTAATCCTAAGAGTACTTCTGCACAAGGGACTAGAGCTACTATTGTTGAAAAGACCCAAACATTGCATTTTCTGATGTATGACTGTTTAAAATTCAATAATGATGTATTAACATAGTTTGGGGATTTAATTAATATAAACAGCAGTACTTCCCAAGTGGGCGTAATTATCTCTGAAGATATCTGAAGAGGTGTGCACTTGGAGCTGGAGTCAAGGGACCTTTCTTGTAATATCCTTGGTTGGATTTATTGGAGAATAAACTATTTCCTCGAGAAACTTAAAACATATAGGTAACTAATACAGCTCAATACACATGTGCATGTTTGTTAGTGTTGTAGTCTTAGCTCTCTTTTAACAATATCATTACCTTAACATAGCAAAACAAAACAATCTAAAATGCATACTGAGGATTAGTGATGGAATAAGGAACTTTTCACCTATAGGTTTCAACCTCCAATCCAGTTCTGGTAGGAAGTTTTTACCATCTAACACCTGTATCCTGGTCTGTGTGAAATGAATTAATGGTCTTAGTGTAGTTTTTAATGGCCAGGGTTCCAAATCACAGTGGAGATTAACTGACCCCTTGTTGGCGGTCTCAGCAAAGAAACTCACATTTGACCAGATCACAGCATTAGACTGAACTTATCTGACTGTATTTGGGGGGAAGGAGAGAGGCCATGCTGTTGTAGTGAGGGGCTGATGTCTCCTTCTACAACAGTTTTCATAATAATCCCCATATTCCACATAATTGTAGCTTTCCAAAGTGTTTACATTTTGGACTGAAATTTTTATGAATTACATGATTACTGTCTGCCCAAAAGGGATTTTACTTGTTTTAGGAAAGTTCAAGTGAAATCTCTTCAGCCATTTTACATTAATGACAGAAGAGTGAAAAACAACACTTTTCTCACTGCAAAATCAACATTATTTTTTTTGAATTATCACAATAAATTTATACTATAAAATTGTACAAGATGCACCACAAAACTGAGTTAATGTTGCTGTTGGTACCCATATTTATTTTTTGTATATCTCCCAACTGTACTAGGTGCTTTACAGAACAAATAAGAGGAAAAGTTCCTGCTCCAAAGCTCTTACAACCGAATTTACTTACATAGTAACAAATAGACAGACCGGGAAAAGGTTGATGAAGAACAAGGGTTACAATAAAAAGATCATATGGTTACCCCTCTGAGGCAGGTACACCTCTTTAGGGTTCTGTTCGGAGTATGGAGCTGAGGGTGAAAATTATTAATTTATTGCTTGTAGGCAATATGGTAAAAATGAGTGAGTTTTTTAGAGAATCAAAGGCCCAATCCAAAATACATAAGTACGAAGAAAATGCAAGTTGAGCCCTAGCAGGTTTCATCCTAACCCACTTGAAGACTTTGACGCAGAAAAGTTGGCCCTTGAATAAATCAAATGGCACTACCTAATTTTGCTGTGATCAAATATTTGTGGATTCCTCTCCTCCTAAATCCTAAATGTCTGATAGTGCTAATAAGTTGTTTATGCAATCCCTAGATATACTGCTGCTAAGAATGGGTAAACACCACCACTTTTCTAACACAAGAACAGTTTGCTGTGACAAAAGAAGCTCCAATATTCCTGATGTATGTCTTCACTGGATATTCAGTTACACAGCAGGTTAATCTGGATAGGTGTGACACAATGCAATGCTATCGCATCTCCTTTTATCGTTTCATTATTAAATCCAGGCACAAAATAGCAGTTGAGCACTAGCTTATCCTGAGGTTGTAAGTGGAGGATGCTTTAGTTAAGCTGAACAACGCCAAAAGCTAAATGGAGAATTTCTGGATGTACCAGGCTGAATGTCGTAACAGACAGGTAGGTGGAGAAGGAAGGAAGAGAAGTGGGGATGCTGCTACGTATTTATTACTATTATCCCCTTTCATACAGTAATTGGTACAATAGATCAGTGGACATACATGTATAGCTTATGTCTTGCCAGAGTTTGGATTATGCTTCTTAACTAATTTTAGGATTATAGGAGCAATGCTAGCAGACATACATTTTAAATTATATTTTATAAAAGATATCACTTAAAAGAAGCTGAGCAAACTGCCCTTCCTGCTCTTGCTTATTGAATCTCTTTTCTGTCCTAGCATATCAGCTACCTATATATTGTAAGCTGTACTCAGTATTGTGCACTGTACCTTTTGCTTTGTGATGCTAAATAAGTCAAATATACATGAGACCCAGACTGAACTTTCCTTCACTTCTGTACAGGAGCTCTTTTGGTGTTGCTTATATTGCGTACAGTATAGCAAGCTTAATATTGTATGCAGTGTGTTTCATTAATAAAAGTTCTTTAGTGTTTTCAGTCAGATTGCAGCCATCGTAGAAAAAATCTTACAGCAGCAAGAATGCAAACATTGTAAATTAAAGGCATTTATATGATCCTTTAATGTATGAATAATTCCAATATTTTTTAGATGTGCATAGTTTATTTTGGATTGACTCGTACAGGTTGCTAATTCTGGTAACTACTGGAGCAACAATGCAAAAAAATTAAAAACAGCTGAACTCTTAAATGTGGGTGATATACTAACAACTAGGCTTATTTATTTATGGATTTTTAATTGAGTGATTGAGTGATTGAACTTGACAGCATTTTAAAGAACTATTTTGGGGACAAAATTCAGTGCTTAATATGCTCCAAGTATTTGTTTTGTTTGTTTTTTGTTTTAAAGCTCAATCCTACATTTTTTGCTCACACAAACTCCCACTGCATCATTGTTAGCTTGACAGCATTGCACACCTGTTATGTTGTTTTAATACTTACAAAAACATAAACAGTAATATTTAACTAGAAAAACAGGAATGGAAAACATCACAGCTGAGTTAAAGATGCTAGTGGAACTATACCTTTTGCTGACTTAGTGTATGACTCTTAACTATATAACTCTCTCCCCATGCAATTTGTCTGAACACTGGGAGCTTTCTTGGGGAGGGGAAGCTTTCCCCCCCCCCTCAGAACATGTTAGCACAGCTGCATAGCAGAGGGTACTTCAGCCTGAAGGCTTACAGCTCTAGGTGTCCATTTTTACAAAGACTCTGCACCTGTTCTTAATCTCTGTCTCCTCCCTTCCTAGTCCACACTTTTACTTAAAAAAAAAAAAGATGAAAAGTATAATGAAGGTTTCCACTATACGGTTAACTTTCTAGAGCAAAGATCTAGTGGATATGAAGCCAAGGTGTGCTGGCTTACCTAATAACAGGGTTGGCAATTTCCTGAGAGAAACTAATTTAAGACAGGGCAATGGTAAATACGGTCTCAAAGCCAGTTAAAAATGGGAAACTGGGAAAAATAATTGCATCAGTGTCCAGCAAGATCAGCAGGCACAGAATGAATCTTTTCAAACTTTGGTTACATCCATTCAGAACTAAGAACCACTACATCAAAGTTGGGCTTCTGCTACAGAATGCTGCATGGCCAAATGGACCTGAACTAATAGTCTGCAGCTCTGCATGTTTCTGATTGCTTAATGCGTCAAACTGACAGCTCTGCATTATTGTCATTTTCATATAATCAAATGTTTATGACTTTTGTTTATATAATATTGAAAACTGAAATGAATCATGACATGTATAACTTCCTTAAGAAAATACCCAACCAAAACTAGAAAACTAGTGATCAGATGTGTTAAATATCTGGTATTGCCTGCTCGGGTGGCAAACTTGAATGGGTTGATAAAGTTATGTCAGGATCCAAACTGTGTGTTAGAGGGGACTGTGGGATTCCAATGTTTGCTCAAAACCTGACTTGCATAACTGTGTGGGGAAAATCTTACCTATATAGCCACATTATTGTACCTGAAAAAACACATTTGTAAAGGTGATTTTGAAATTGGGGCCTATGGGTCAAATTCTGTGCTCACTTACACCTTATACAATTCCATTGTAATCAACCCCATTGATTATACCCTTTGTATTTCTAGTATAGTAGTTGTCCTAGTATCCTTTCCAGTTTTGCCTTAGATAACTAGATGTGGCTTCCAAGCATCAGCAGTGTTCCCTATACTCCCCTATAGGTAGAATAATGGTTCCCAAACCATGGTCCACAGAGAGACAGTTGATCACATGATGTCGGTTCTCTTGGCTATTCTCTTCAGCTGCATCACATTGAAAAGAGTTAAAATCCAACAAATGGTTACCTAATATTACTTTCCCCGTAAGTAGTTGCTGTTGGTGGTTACATCACCATAACTAAGAGCAAGAAGAAGTCTCTGTGATAATGATTGGGAGGGAAGGTGGTCCATGAGACAGTTTCTCCATTAGGGCTGGATCCACAATATGAAAAAAATTAAAGACATCTGTTCTAGAGAATACTACAAATATTTAGGTAACATTTTGGGGCAGGGACCCTCTTTCTCCCTGGGTTTTTACAACGCCTATTACTATGGGGTCCTGGTCTCTGGCTGGGGCTCCTAAGTGCTACCACAATACAAATTATAAATAGAAATTATTATTATTATTATTTATTATTTAGTTGCTTAAGGCAATTGAAAAATGGTTACAAGCAACCATGGCAGCTTGCTTCTGTTCATTTTAGGCCAACCCTTTAGGCAAATTGCTCCTGAGAGGTTGTACGTATACCTGCTTCTCAGGCTGATTAGGACTCAGTGTCTGATTCTCAGTTTGCTACTTGTCAGTTCAAGATGAATAATCTCACTAAAGTTGCATCCCCACTCTCTGATCAGGCCTTCAGGGTTTCTGCACTCATCTCTCTCATACAGTTTCCATCTTGACTTCATGCATTTTGTCTTGGTTTTTCCATAATATTAGGCTGCATTGTTTGCAGCTTTCAGTAAGCTATTAGGATAATTTGTTTGCATTCACTGTTTATGTAAGGGGATGTACTGTAATTGCAACTTAATAGAATGGCTGGCAGGAAAAATCAAAGAAAAATCACAAACATTCATGCCAAAATCGTAATTTCTCCTCCCCTCAGTTCCCAAAACTGTTTTCATGTCATGCTTTTTTGGTGAATGTTATTTACTCCTGGATTTAATTTTTACTTTAGTTTTCAACTTGTTTAATTTATGGACAAACGAAGCATTTAGTTCTCCCCATAAATATGTAACTGTCAAGATAAAAACCAGAGGAATGCTGGGAGTTCTGCGTGTTCATTACCACAGGAAACAAAGGCTGTAACAATGTAAACAATGTTTGGCTGGTCTGTTATGTTTTTCATCTTTAATCCCTTATTCCCACTTCCAAATAAAACAGTGAGATTTCTACAGTGGTCACTCAGTTTTTTTATTTAATTTTATTTTCTTACCATGTCTAGTCTCCATCTCCTGATTCCTCTTCCCCCCGGGGTGCTGAATCATCAAGTAGGCAACATCACCAGGATGCGTGTGGTACAGCAGAATCCTCCACCAATAAAGAGGTAGAGTGCAAACTTAAGAGACACGGTCCTGTTCCATTTACTCTTCATGCCTTTATATCTTCTTATTCCCCCTCCTTGTACTTGAAAACAAAAAAAAAAACAAAAAAAAAACTAGTGTAAGTGCCTTTTATGTTCTTCCTCATGTTTCTCTCTTATTGAAACCTTAATTTAACAACGCTATTTCTGATGGCATTCCTTTTACTTGCAGTATGTTTTTGCTACAGTGATATTTGTGTAAGAGACTTAGGAGAGTTGGTTTATTTAAGAGCAGCCAATTTCCCCTCTGTACTGGAGCAAGAGGAGGCAGCCTTTTCTTTTCCCTTTTTTTGCAGAATGTCTTACCACAAAGGAGGTTACATTTCTTAGTCAGGATGATAGGCCTAAAAAATAAATAAATATTAAAACAGCACTCTTCCTTATAAGTGTTTCTCCCTGTTTTATCAGGAGAGAAGCAGAATCACAGAAGAGTTAAGTGATTTGCCCAAGTCCAAGCAGTCATTCAGTGACGGGACTGGGAATAAAATCCAGGAGTCCTGAGACTGGACTTTCAAAAGGGGAAAAAACAGACAAGTGTCTTTGTCTTGCAAAGACTTTGTACATGGCTAACTTTACACACTATGAATAGTCTCATTTGTGTTAATGGGACAACTCAGAATGTGGAAAATTTACCGTGTGCATTGAGTCTTTGTTCATCGAACCTGGGGGAGCTATATGAACAGAAAAATTGCAGTTATCTTTGTTGTTTGTTTTTTATAATTTTAACAAATACAGTGCAAACAAAGGAAAATCTTCAATTATAGAAAGCAGACACCATCTAACTATCAGTTTGTATTGTGATATCTATGCACGGGTTAGTTTTCTACAGACGTAGAAACTGGCTGAGTCTCACTAGAAATATTTGTTAGAATTGAAATTCTGAGTTATAAATAGTCATATCCATGTTTTCTTTGTTTCAGATTTGACAAAGAAAAAGTTATAAGTGAATTTTTTTTAAAATCCTCATTTACATCTTGGGAGGTGATAGCTGTCAAAAGATTTAAAGCTATACCAAACTCTTCAAGAGTATTAGTTTTGTGCTTTGATCTGTGATATTCTTTCCTCATTACAGCCTTTGGCTTTCAATAAAGTACAGATTTAGTAATTTCATGTAATCCACTCTTGACTACCAACAGTTATTAGATATCATTAGTCATAGTCCAAGTGTTAGTGAAATAAAATGCTACCTATTTTAGTTTTCAGCATTTGTACAGTATCAGTACAGTACATTCATTCAGTACAGTATCAGGAGTAATAAACCAGATTTCACAGTCGGATGTGTTGCAGGACTCATTTCTCAGGGTCTTTTTAATAAGCACCTTTGCATGCTTCTGTACATCCCTTACAAATAACAAACCTCTTTGCTTATTGGAAATACTTGTATGTCTGAACAGAACCTTAATTTTAAAGAAATCTTATGTTTTGTTGAACAGATAAAAAGATTAATCCAACAATCATTGCCTAATTCTTTTATGAAATTATATTTTATACATCAGGGATTTAAAGATACATATTTCTGTGTTTACATGACATCAGTTGGATAAGCTTCTAGTTTTCTGAAACACACAATTGGTTTGTTCTCTCTGCCTGGCAGAATGCAACCAGTCAAGCTGTAGTGCATTGCACTGACAGCTAATCAGATAAATTTATCAAAACCAACATCAGTCATGGGTTTAATAAAAATAGTCATTGTAATAGATAGGATAAACTCAGGGTATCCTCTTCTGCTTTGACAATAAATGTTTCCCAGCACTTAATTTCCCTTAAATGTGTTTGGCAGCAGGAGGCCATTATTCAGTGACAACTTTGTCTTCTGTTGGCATTATCTCTCAGAAGAGGAAAGCAAGTATTTCAAGGATGCCCTGATGAACCTTTTTTCTGCCACCAGCAGTTGTTTTTATAGCAAGCCCAGTGTAATAAGTTGTAAAATGTGACTCCTTAGAATCCATGAAGTATGAAATGGAAAAGATTTACTGAGTCATTTAGTCCATCTTCTTGCTACTTAGGTACAACTGCCTGCCTGTGTGGTTGGTTTACATTTTTACAAATATATAATGCTTGGTAAATTGCTCAGCATAAAAAGTGATAATAGATTTACAATGTACAGTAATTGAACATTCAAGAGCATTTGCACCTTATATAAGATATTGGGCTTGATCCTGAGCTCTCACTGATTTTCCACTAGTATAATTATATTGAGAAATTAGTGGCGTGAATCCTTATCTACTTCATTGTGTAATTAGGGTTAGGCATATCAACAGCTTTTCCAGAATTCTTGTCAGAAACATATGTCATAGCAATGCATGTTGCAGTGCACTATATTACCCTACATATTTTGACACACAAATTGCCTTTAACAAATTTCCTTATATAGGCTTATTATTAAAATGTTGAGCATTAATTCAGTTAGAGCTGAAAGGTATAGGAAGTCTTCCATTGGGCTTTTTTCTAGAAGTTACAAATGGAAAGGTCCTGTTACTTCATTTAGTCAACCTCCCTCCAAATGCAGGATAGATGATTTTCCATTAATCAGCCCCACCTTTTACATTTCTTTAAGCTGATATCAGTCTCCCCCCTTGATATCAACAAGCAAAGGACAAATCCAGAGCTCACAATTTTCAGTGTCTAAATCAACTGTTTGTATTTGTGATTTGAGTGTTTAATATAGCATAACTCTAATAACCATATTTTATTTTTAACATGTTGAGTCTGTATATAATGTGTTGTCTAGAGTTATGATAATGTTGCAAGTGCTTTTAAATATTCCTGAATTTTTTTTTTACTTTGAATTCCAAAGCCTCTCAAATGTGATTTATTGGGCACTATTCCTGTTATTCCTACATAGATCAAAGCACCTCTTGGCACTCAAAAATGTGCTGTCTAATACCAGTGACAGACTAGAAACTGAGTGTAGAACTGCCTAATTGATGAAAATGATAATGATATAGCCTACACTTCAGGATAATAAACTCCTAATAATTGCTGATATTTTGAGAACATTTAAAATTTTTTCTAATAAGCTGTCAACTGTCTTTGGCTAATTAACTGGCACTATTTTGGAGTTTTTTTTGTTCTTTTGCATGGAAGGATTTTTTAATGCTTATCTGAGCATGCTTTGTTCTGTTTGATATCCTGTTTGTCTTAATTACAGTCCAGAAAAAGTTTGGCTTCATTCCCAACCTATGTTGAAGGTAAGCTGTGAAAAATGTAACATTCAGTGTATAACACTGTTCATATTATTATAGAATTTTTTTGTGCAAATATAAATGCAAGAAGTCTATGTACTGTGAAGGTAAATGTTAACTAGGGTTGGGTGAACTTGTTTAGATCAAATGTGAACCAATCCACAACTTGAATCAAACCCCAGAACTATTTTTCGGAAGTTAGAAAAGCTTAATTATCTTTTATTTTGTAATGTTTCATTGGTGGTCCCAGCCCAGTTCCTAAGGGATGGGTGACAACATCGCATAAGGCACCACTGGAATTTTCAGTAATCCATAGCACCTTTCTTGGAATTCAGAGCACACTGGGTGTGCATGGAGACTGATGCACAAAGGATGGAGGTTAGACTAGATGATCATAATGGTCCCTTTTGGCATTAAAATAAAATAAAAAAACCTATAGTCTCTACAAGGTTGAGGTTTATTGGCAGGGCAGTGATGGGGGGGACTTCCATTGCCCTTGCTGTACATGTCCTGTGGATAAATAATTTTTAAAAAATTATATATCTGAGATTCACCCATCACTAGAATTAACATAAGCACATGCATACTTGTATGTTCTGTTTGTACACATAAATATTCAGCTGCATGCCGTAAAACATAAATAATATAAAGGTAACAATAGTATGGAACAAGTAAGGAAATTCTAAGTTAATTTTGCTACTTTGCCCTTAAAACTCTTGCAGTTGGCCTTTTGATTTATATAAAGGTGAGAGTTGAAGCCAACATCAGATTTCTATCTTGGGATTCCTCGAATTGTTTTCCAGTGTGCTGTATTTGGAAGGCTGTACAGTAGAAATTTATTTTTACAGAATTTCAGCGAGCTGATTCAGTCTTTGAGGTATATGCTGTAAGTCCTGAGAGTGGGTTTTTTCATATTCATAAGAAAAATAAAATTGTACTCCTTTACATTTTATGACAATGTGAAAAGTTGATAATTTTACAAAAAATGAATTCTAGCAAAAGTAAATGCTATGTACGTTTTAATTAAATGTGATTCAAGATTTTGCTTTCTTGCACCCTGATAAGCAGTGTGTTACATGAAGCTGCCTTTGAGATCATCATGAGAGGTTAAACCTTTAAAGAGAAAAATCGGTTCTTTATAGATGAAATCTCCAAGGGGAGAATATTGCTTCAGTTTTAAAGTAATCAGCCCGCAAAACTGTAGATCATATAGCTGTTATAGGGACTCATCCTGCAAGGGACTGAGTGCCTCCTGATCACAATCTTAAGCTTATGCTGAAGCCAATGGGAGTTGAGGTTTCTCTGCAATTTGCAGGACCAAGTCAATGGTATGTATTAGCCCAAGCCTAAATCCCTTACTTTGCACATCTAGCATCAGAGCCTATAGCAAGGAGAGTTTTTGTCTAAATCAAAATTATACCTGCCTAAAGAGATCAAACCCCTGTATGACTTTTGTGGGTAGATCTGACATAAAACTTTACATTCTTCAATGGGACATGACAGTTTTTAACTCCCCTCTGGGAAAAAAAAATCAGATCTGTAAAATGTTCTAAGGAGATTGCCACTGCTTGTCATTCCAATTGAGGAATTGAGTGCTTGAATAAGGGAGGTGCTGGTGGTTGTTATTGAGTTATGCCACTGGCCCTCTTTTTATTTTAGAGTCTATCTAAATGATATGATTATCTTTAGTCAGCGATTTAAGGATATTGGAAGTTGGGAGAGAAAAATTTAAGCGCTTTGTATTTTTTATAGGAATGAAAATACATTGAGCTCATTTTGCTCTAGCTTGAACCTTGCCTCATGTCAGAGCAAACTGTTGTGGGAGGTGATTGGATTAGCAATTGTGATTTCTATTGTAGGGCTGTTGAAAGCACTTTGTTCAGTGTTTTGTCTGTCTTGATTGAGAGTGTTGGTTGTCCTGCCATCATACTGCCTCAGAGCAGCATTTATACTCATCGGATGAAGGCTTAAGTAGTGCACGTGCTGTTTCTCTCTCCATGGTATAACATAATTTTGCTCAGCAATTTGTTTTCTGTGTTATAGTTCCTGGACCTTGTGATCCTGAAGACTTAATTGATGGAATAATTTTTGCTGCCAATTACCTTGGCTCCACTCAACTCCTTTCTGACAAAACTCCCTCCAAGAATGTGCGAATGATGCAGGCTCAGGAAGCTGTTAGCAGAATCAAGGTGAGGAATGTATCTTGCTGCTCATGTGATGGGTGTTTTTAAACTGCAGGTATGGGCATTGTATGCTTACACCATGGGATTCCTCCCTTGTTATATACTGCTTCAGAGGCTTATCCTTTCTTCTGAAAGAGATTCATATCACCTGTTTAGTCTGATTTTAGGACTGGGGTGGGAAGGAGGATGCACTGGATATATATGTGATGTAATGTTCCGTTCATATTCTAGTCACCAAAGCTTATGGTGATGTAAATAGTGGTGTAAGTTATATCTTAGATCTGTCTTAGAGAAAATAGTTTGGGGGAAACTTGTATTGTGTATACTTCTTTTGCACATGCACTAATTTGGCATTTATTGAAAGTTATACTACTTTAACACTCACACTCGTTTTCTGACCACTTGCCATGTAGGCAGTCATAGCAGTCATAATGCTGTAAGAAATATTTCATTCAACCTTGGACATTCAGAACCTATAGTGAAAGAATAAATATTGGCCAGCTCACCAGGCTTATTCTCTACTCTAGTTTTAAAATGAAGGTGCTATAAATTCTTTAATTTCCACTTAGACAGCAACCAGAGATGGGCAGTTGACTATCTCATTCTAAGGAAGGTAGTTCTGAAAGTGCAGGACCCCCCTAGTAGTAGTCTATATTGTCAGCACTGGGTATGATCTTAAGTCGTGTGTGTGTGTGCGCGTGCACGCACACGCTTTGTGCTGTGCTTTGTTTCTTAAACTTTTCTAAAAGGATGCTGTAGTTTTGAGAGACACTTTCCCCATTGCAGCATTATGGTATTTCATATTACTTAGAATAATTCAGCTACCAAATATCTGATCTGTCAGTATATTTTGAGTTTTCATCAGTTCAATACCAAAATGTTCACAGGTCACTGGTATCCAACATAATGAACACCCAATACAGACTGTGTTTGATAATATTGTAAATAGGGCTGGTAGCGCCATCTGTTGTTAAGGTGGCCCAACATTTCCCATATTCAGAACCTGTTGTTAGTGGCTTATAATTTTGCCAACATTTAGTCACTTGGGCTGAAATTTTCTATATTGGGTGTCTGTCTCAAGTAGATTTTTTTCTGGAAAACTTCAACCAAAATGATTTAATCATTTCTGAGAATGAAGCTAGGGAAAAATATGTTGTTTTGCCCATGTTAAAAATTCTGGTGAGTTTTCTTTGAGAAGCTGTAGTGTCCTTTCTCTCCAGTATGTGCCTTTTGCCATCTCTGTGAAAATCCACCCAAATAGGGCCAAGTTAGAAGCCTTTGAAAAATCACAGTTCACACATGCTCAGTAGAGACTTTAATTTTAACAACTAAAATCTCAGAAGATTCTGTCCTAATTGAGAATGCTTCACCATCTCACAGTTCCTAGTGCTGACCAGACTCCACAGAGCGGTGGAGCATACCCCAGCTGAGGGGCTACATAAGTGAACTCAGATTTCCCCTATGATGGCTGCTCCAAGCCAGGATTGAGCTAGGAACTGGAACCAAGAGCAGGAAGCCTGTCTCTCCTGTGCTCTCAAAGACCCTCCACTGGCAACCAGGCAGCATGAAGGAGGAATACCTAGTTTAAATACAGAGGGGACAAAAGCTGGACTGGTGGGGGCAGGGACTCAGGTGAGATGGAGACTGGGAGAGAAATGTGACTGGGAGTTGAGGGGGCAGACTGAGACTGGGTGAGGGGAGGGAGTTGTGGGGTAGACTAGGACAGAAAGCCAGTAGGAAGAGAAGAAGAGAGAGAGCTCAGATGAGGAGCTGGGAACTGGGACTGGCTAGGCAATGGGTTGGGAACAAGGAGTTGGGATGGGAATGGGGAACTGGGATTCGCTGGGCAAATAGATTTGGAGGGGTGAGGAGGGGGAGAGACTTGGGATCAGGGATGAGAATGGGACTCAGACGGTGAGTCCAGAGGGGAAGACTAGGCCTGTCTGTACAATGAGACTGGGATGGCAGGAGAAGCTTGAGGAGTGGGGACTGGGAATGGATAGATAGAGATTGGAAAAGGGACAAAGAGCTAGGGTAGGTTTGAGACAGGACAAGAGCAGATTGAAGGGTGTGGGACAGAAGGGATCAAGCTCCGTGGAATGCACAAAAGAATCTATGCCCACTCGAGCGCACTTCCCTCTGGAGCCTGGAATGGAACCCAAGATTCCTGAGCCTCGCTGTTCCTCTGTTGTGAGCAAATCTCCGTGAAACCCACTGAAAAAGTATGTTTCTAATCCCCTTCTAGTACTGTTCCATGTAGAGGATAACAACCTGCTGTTATCACTTACTGAGTGAGCAAAACTGGCAGAGGTCTATGTATTGGATCAAAAGATTCAACCTTGCAGGTGACCCATCTGGTTGTCCATGTGATGCTGCATCGTGGAATTTCTGGTTTGTTTTTTGTTTGGTTTTGTTTTTTCTTTTTTACAAACCTAGGAAATTACACACACAAAACTCTGTTAAAAGAACATTATTAAGGTAGCAAAAGTAAGCACTCAAAAGTTAGGAATTGCCAGAAATAAGATTGTCTGTGCAACCTTTGTTTGGCTTCGTTTTGTGTTGCATTATGATTTAGTCTTTATTTACATGATCACATATTTTTTCCACGGGACTTCTGCCTCATTCAGTGCTCAGATTGGATGGTACACACTTAATGAGCAGCTATTCATTATTTTGTTTTCTCCTTGTTCAGTGTATGGCCCGGGGCTTTATTTACCACACACTATTCAAATCCTCCTTTGAAGACAGAATTAATTTCCCTATGGCACTTATGTATACAGCAGTGTTTCTCAATTGGGGTTCCGCGGAACCCCAGGGTTCCGCGGGAACACTGTTAGGGTTCCGAGAGCAGCTGTTCTCCGTGCCACCGAGAGCAGCTGTTCTCCGCGCCACTGCTGAAAAAGGGAAGATGTCCCGGATTTTTCGGCGGAGGGTACTCAGTGTAAGTGTAATTTAATTTATATTTAATTGAGAAACGCTGAGCTAGTTGTTTGTGTATAATTTGCTTATTTTGACATTTTTTTGGCCCCATATGTAAAAATACTGTTAAGAGTTTGGGGGGTTCCGCAATTATTTATCGAGTTCAAAAGGGTTCCGTGGCCAAATTTAATTGAGAAACACTGGTATACAGTATCTTAGTGCTTCTTCACAACACCCCTGTAAGATGAAAGGGTGGTATTATCCCCATTTTACAGATGGGGACCTGAAGCACAGAGAGATTAAGGTCATAAGTATCCACTAATTGTGGATGCCCAGTTTGAGATACCTTAAGACTGATTTTTCAAAATATTTTGTCATGACATAGTACTTTGTACACAGCTCTTATTGACTTTAGTTGCAGCTATTTTCTGCAAATCACATCCCATCATTCAGTCATTCATATATATCTATATCATACACACACACACACACCCCTTAGAAACTCTCAGTAGAGGCATTATTCTTGTGCCTTCCCACACTGGGAAACATATTTTTACTGCAATTCACAAATGAAGGTGTCATGACCTGCCCTTTTCTGGGCATACTCCTTGTTCAACACTGGTGTGTCTGGGTTGCTGGTGCAGTCCTTCTTCTCCTCTAACCCTCCTCTTGGGACACTTGCCTGTGACTATCGGGCAATCTAGGCTGCTTTTCTTAACTATATTTAAAGGGCCCTGCAGATCTCTTCAAAACCTACAAATCGACTGTGTCTCTGACTTCTTTAGGTACCTTTCTTGTTATATATAGGTATAATTTCTTTTTGAGTTTTTCCCCTTCTAAGTTCAGCCAGGTTATACAGTTGCATTGCTTTGAAAACATTCATCTAAACATTGGTGACCTGGTGGGGCCATTGCTATTTCCACTTAAAGACACTTTTCCATTTACCCTAGTCCAAGGATAGTTCTTCATTTTATGATTACACAGAATGAAATATAGATCCATACAATAGCTTTAATAATACAGAAAAGCTCTGTCTGTATCTAAAAAAAAAAAAAAAAAAAAAGGAATTACATTGAAATAATCCATTTAAACATTTTATTGACTAGGGAAGATTTTTAAAACAAAAATTATTTTAAAAGTGTATTTAGTATTAAAGAAAGTGCTGGGATGACAACCCTAGAGAATGAAGTCTATTTATTCATAGCACAAATGCAACACAAGGGGCTCTGATACAAATGGTGAGCACAGCTTAAATGCTTCAGTAGGTAGTTGGAATGTAAGTTGCTATAATGAAAGCCTCCCCTTGTTATCTCATTAGTTTGGCTCATCCATGACCTGGGAATACCACTTCTAGTGATGATAGGTCAGTTCAGTCCCTGTGGGGAAAATTCATCTTCATGTACCAGGCCTATGCACCACTTAAGCCCTCAAAATAGAGCATGAATGGAACTTAAGGGATGCCCAGACCCTCCACACAGGGATGAATTTCACTCTGTTCATTAGTTTGCACAGCACTTTGAAACTAGAATGCTTTATATAAATGCTAAGAATTATTATTAATTCTTTTGCCGAGATTGTAACAAAGGTAGGTTCAGCTAGGTGATGGTTTTTGTGATGTGGACAGTTGTCCACTGAAATGAGGCCATCAAGTAATATTGTGTTGACCTCTGATCCTAAAGATCCAGTTCTTCAAGTGCTTGCTCATGTCCATTCCATTCTAGGTATGTACACACCACGCGCACTATTGCTGAAGATTTTTCCCTTAGTGGTATCCATAGGGCTGGCTCTAGCGCCCTCTGGAACTGCGCACATATGCATCGGCATAAGGGGGGCTGCTGGCCCCACGGCCTCTCAGTTCCTTCTTACCGCCTGTGAAAGTTGCTGGAATGACCCTTTCTTGCTCTGGCAAGGCTTCTTCCCAGTGGTTTCAGACACTTTCTTCATTTGAGGTGCTAATAGTTTAGTGTATATAGTTTTGCAAGTAGTTTTAGTGTATATAGTTCCTGTCGTTGAGGGACTTCACGCCCCAGGGGATGGGCATGCCCTGGTCACTGGGCTTTAAACCCTGTGCCTCCTGTGACAAACCTGTGACCCGCAGTCCAGTTGCTTGAAGTGCTTGGGGGAAACTTATGTAAAGGACAAGTGCCAAATCTGCCAGGACTTTAGATCCTGCCCTAAAAGGACCGGGACATCAGGTTAAAGGCTATCCTCATGAAAACAGATCTCAGACTTGTCTCAGAGCCGAGTTGCTCTAATTTTGCACTACGTACTTTTGTGTCAGTGTGAAGTGCCTCTGGCACTGAGCTCTTCATGGCACCGTTCTCCATCCCCGGCACTGAGGAAGAAACACAAAAAGTAGCGCACTGAGAGGGCGCTCACCAGTGCAGAAGAGAGGCAAGCGGGGAGAGGGACTGAGATCTATACCGGGCCACTCTTCTGCCCCTGAACCCACGTCAACTCTGTCAAGGGTATTGAGTCCAGTACAGGATCCACTGCCAACAAGAAGAGTCACGTGGTACCGGTGTTCTGATAGTGCCATCGACTCCAGAAAGCTTTTCTCTCTCCTGGTCCCTCTCAACCCCAATGGGACACCTGTCACCTCCGGTGTCCAGAAGCAGGATCAGGGAACGTGGGGTGCCTTCCCGCCACCAGGGGGGGAAGCCCCGTCTGATTCCAGCATCCCTATCCCCAGCATGCAACCAGTCCCTGGAACCCTGGCACCTCTTCGGAGTCTGACTTCCAGGGTGTGTATTTTCACATCTCTATCTTCTGTGGCCACAGAAGATTTCTCAGGTTTGTGGAGGGTCATCGCCACTTCCAATCTCAGGACCCAGGGTCTTTAGTCCCAAGAAGAATTCTTCCTACATATAAATGTCATGGAATCAGGGCAGTATGCTTAGCTTGCCAGATGTTCCTTCCCCAGGTCTCAGACAAGGTGGTGCAGGTCCTGACTGAAATATGTTGACAGATCACCTCACAGAGCCATTTCCTCTCACTACGAGTGGTCTCTTCACTTGGAGGTCATCAGTGTCTTCTTCCAGAGGTGGAGGCCTCCCCAGGTGGACCTGCTCACCACCAGGCAGAGCAGGAAATGCTCTCTGCGCAGGCAAGCAGGAGCTCCCTCTCTGATGTCTTCCTGCTCTTGTGGGCAGACCATCTCCTGTACGCCTTTCCTCTGATTCCCTTGGTTCACAAAATTCTCCTAAAAATCAAGCGGGATGAGGCAAAGGTTGTCCTAATAGCACTGGCATGGCCCCGCCAGTGTTGGTTCGGCACACTCCTGGACCTTTCAGTGGCAGCGTCGCTCACGCTCCCACTCTGCCTCGACCTAATCTCACAAGACTGTTAGAAATAACCAAACAGGTTATCCCTGGAGCGGATTGGGGAGACGGAACCCTTTATTGCCTGCTTATTCCACCTCGACGCTGCAAGTAAGTAATGAAGGGGTTACTTTACAATCCTTTTATCCATAACAGTATGTAAATGTATACATTTCCAGCAACTCCCCATAGACCCTTATTTGGTTACATTGACACCTATAAAATGAATATTAACAAGTACATGATGAATACAATTATACCCGCCCCTGTTTGTTGTTTACAGGATTACCATACAAAGGGCAGGCACATCATCTCAAAACCTACTGATTTTACCCTACCATTCTTTGAAGTAAAGGTATGCCAGGGTGGGGAAGGAACGTAATGTTTTCTTCCCATCCTGGCCTTGTGCTGGTGTGGTGATAGTTATCTTGTTAGCCTCATTCCCCGTGCAGATGGACAGGAAGGGAGGGAAAGAAGAGAGATATCAGACTCTAACTAGAATTCATACCAATTAGCAGAAACAAGGTTTGCCCGTGCCATAACCCCATTCCCTGTAACTTAGTCCTGACCATTTGTCCAGCTTTTAACCGTTTACTTTCCTACAAAGACCATGGCAGGTTGCTTCACCCGAATCTCACCTTCTTGCACTTGACCACTTGGTTGCTGCCTGGCTGACCTCTGAAGAGCAGGTCTCCTCGGATCAGGTTCGGCAGGTCTTGCTAGGTAGTAGAAAGTCCACCAGGGCCACCTACCTGGCTAAGTGGAAACGTTTCACTTGTTGGGCTTCTGAACAGAATCTCTCTGCATCTTGATATTCTCTGCAGTCCATCTTGAACTATCTGCTCCACCTAAAGCATCACAGTCTGGCTCTATCATCTGTTAAATTTCACTTGGCAGCCATCTCAGCCTTCCACCCTCCAGTGCAGGGCAGATCGGTATTCTCCCACGAGATGATGGTCAGGTTTCTCAAGGAGCTGGAAAGGCTTTATTATCAGGTTTGTGAACCTACCCTCCTGTCCCCATCAACTTAAACCTGGTCCTGTCGAGACTCATGGGGCCTCCCTTTGAGCCATTAGCACTGGGCTCCTTGCTGCTTCTCTCTTGGATGGTTGCTTTCCTGGTGGTGATCACCTCAGCTAGAAGGGTCTCTGAGATCAAAGCTCTTATGTTGGAACCCCCTTATACAGCGTTCTTCAAGGACAAGGTTCAGTTGCGCCCCATCTGGCCTTCCTACGAAAGGTGGTGTCATAGTTCCATAACAACCAGGACACCTTTCTACCGGTCTTCTTCCCAAAACCTCAGAAGTCCGCTGAAGAACAATGGTTTCATATGTTGGACATTAGGCAAGCCTTTTATATTGAAAGGACGAGGCCCTTCTGCAAGTCCGCGCAGCTCTTTGTAGCAATAGCAGAACGGATGAGGAGAAGGCTACTTGTGTCATCCCAAAGAATCTCGTCCTGGATAGCACTTCAGGCTTGCTATGAGCAGACTAAAGTCCTGCCTCCGGTCATTGTGATCGCCCATTCCCCAAGAGCCCCAGATTCGTCAGCGGCATTGCTTGCACAGGTACCAATCTAGAACATCTGCAGAGCTGCGACCTGGTTTTTAGTTCTTACCTTTGCATCCCACTACGCTATCACCCAGCAGCCCCAAAGATGCTAGTTTCTGGAGAGCAGTGTTGCAGTCAGCACGTCCATAAACCCCGAGCCCACCATTGTTATCAAATGAGGAAAAAATGGTTACCAACCTTCCGTAACTCTTATTCTTTGAGATGTCGACCCACCCTTCTTACCCCTCTGTTGGAGTTACTGGCAAGAAGGAACTGAGAGGATGCGGGGCCGGTGGTGCCCTTTATACCAGCTCATATGTGCCCAGCTCCAGAGAGCGCTAGAGCTGGCCCTATGGATACCACTAAGGGAAAAATCTCCGGCAACCATGCTCACGGCACGCACACACCTAACATGGAATGGACATGAGTAACACATTTTGAACAACAGTTACAGAAGGTTAGTAACTGCTTTTTATGCAAAAAGCTTGCTGGTAGTCAATGAGAGCTACTCACAGAACTAAAATTATGGTAGGTAGTGTATTCAGGATTTGGACTTTGTTAGTCATGACTTTCATTCGTTACCAGAATGAGATAGAATTGATTGAGTGACTGAAGAGTTGAAAGGCTCTGTTAGTCCCTTCACTAATCTCCTGAGCTATCCATCTTCTCAATCTAAACAGATTTTAATTTTTAACATCTGAAATAAGAGGATGATACTTAGAGCCTGGAGGAAAAACAGTGATTAATAGTTAGATTTTATCAGCAGATTTGATCTGTGTAGGAGGCCTGAACTTTTTTGAATACCGGTTGACCCAGTTACTGAAAGGAATTGAAGACACAGTCCATATTTGAGGATAATTTAAAAGTCTACCTGTTATTATTTATTAAGTGCTATCAGTATACGTTCCATTTCACAAGACATAGGAAGATGCAGTCTCTGACACAAAGAATTTACAGGCGGATTTAGATATAGTGTGTATTAAATGTGTATAGATACTGGCAGACAATATAGCTGCAAAATGTGTCTTTCTTTAAAACTAATGAAATTTTTTGAAATTGTAAACAATCATAGACCAAATACATAAAATACATCTCAATCAAATGAAATACTCAGAACTTGTCTTTCTTCAGTGTATTTATTAAATAATAAGTTTACACTATGGTTGTCTTATGTTTTTGTTGTACTCATAAGGGTTGTAAAAGAACCACTTGACTAATGTAGCTAGAATTACTTGTGTAGTATGACTGGACTTGTCTGATACTGTTTCTTGCATAAAAATCATCTTGGTGTTACGTTTTCATGAACCTTTTTCCTTTGTTTAACAGGTACAAATTTCAGCCCATTTCATGTTCACCTTCTCTGGAGTGTTAATCATTTCTAAAACATGAATGTGTGTTCCAGACCATTATATTAGGGTTTTGTTAAAGGTTTGAAAATAGTTTTCCAAGAAGGTGAAATAAGACACGGGTTCTGATGCTGCTCCCATTGAAATCAAAAACAGACTGACAAAGTGTGTAAGAGGTTATTTTGGCTCACCTTTCACATACCACATCCGCATTACCTAGTTGTGACTCAAGCAGGTTTTTTTTCCATTTCCCTTTGTGACTGGCATATTCCTTCTTTTGTGAGACCTTTTGCCCTGCAGTACTGAAAGGTTCTGACTACAGAGAAGCTAGGTTTTTGAACACACAATTGGAAAAATATGTCAAGTTGAGGCATTATTTTGTTTTTTTATTTATGCAGTCATTACTGTTCAGAATAGTTTTATTTTCTCTGAATGCCAGTGACAATAATTTAAAGATTTCAGCCTGAGCCTGTTCACCTTGCCACTAACAGTAGTTTACAGTTATCAGACTTGAATATGTGTCTTAATCTGTAAAAGGTTATTGCAAGTGATGCTAAAAGGTTGATTTTTGTTCGTAAATAAAGAGCAACATTTCAGTATTAACTGCTGCTTTCAGACTGGTATAAAGCTCAACATGCAGAGTTAATTTGTGAACACCAATGGCAAATGTTCAGTGCATCTGTGATTCAGGGTTCCTGTTCTGTGTGCCTAATAGTTATTAGTAATTTATTTATATATAAAGTTTGGCATAATAGACCACACAGCAAACACATTAAGTTAATCAGCTAAGAAAAAATTATTACTGGAACTAAAATGGAAGTCTGCCAGCAAGGTTAATATCATACTTGTCCAATAAGCAAGTCCGTAAGATAAGTCACCAGAGTCCTTGGATTTTTTTTTAAACTAAATTTGGAGTTATTTGCGGAAGATTTATAAATGCTTGCTAGATAATGGAGTGACAAGAATTATGATGATCACTGTATCTCATTAGTAGCATATAGAATCTCTTTTGATATTGACCACTTACATATTAACACAATAAAAAGCTCCACAACAGCAGACTATTTTCAGGTAGATCATCTAGAGAGGATGCTCCCCCACCCAGGGAAGATGCTTGAATGTATGTGAGTGGCATGGAAAATGTTCTTGTGCAATTGGCATGGGAAACTGTGGTCCTCAAATGCATGAGTCTAATGTTAGGAAGGACGTGGGTGTGGATGCATTGGGGAGGATGGGTAGTTCAATTAAATGTTGTGTCATTTTGTTTTTTCAAGAGCGTTTAACATTTTTTCCCTTTATAAGTCTGTACATACGTGCAAAATTGTTAAGTGAACCTGAATCTAAGATCTTTAGATCTGAGAGAGTTTGAATATTAAGGTTCTGATCCTTCTCTCACTTATACCAGATCTGTACTTGTGTGACTCCAATGACTTAAAAGGAGCTACTTGTGGTTTGTAGTGATGTAAATGAGAGCAGAATCAGGCCCTATATTTTTAAACTTAGCTGTCTTTTATAAAATTAAATAAAAGTAATCCTTATTCTTTCTCTCTTTTCTGGTGCAGGTTTATTTTTAAAACCAATTGTGTTAAACATGAAACTTTTTTTTTTAACCAGAAAAAAAGAAAGAAAGAAATCCAAGCAGAGACTAATCTAGAACAGTTACTAGACAAATCCTGAACATTAGTGTGTAGATCCCTGTTTGACTTGAGTCTCTGCAAATTCTTCTCTAACCATTCTCCTATCTCTGTTTATTCCATGCTAAGCAGATGGCCCAGAAATTAGCCAAAAGCAGGAAGAAGGTGCAGTACAACCTCCATCAGCTTGATGTTATGCCTGTTCTTTTATTTCATTTTATTTTTTGCCTTCCTTACTTTTGATTTTGTGTTTTTATTTTCTGCATCCAGCAAGTTTTTGTTGAGGTTTATTTCAGGGTCACCACAGAAGTTGACATTTCTCAAAAATCAGTTGCCTGGTTGGCCATTTTTTGTTGCTTATCATTAGCCATTTCATGTTAGAAATAGGGTAAATATTGGATTTTATCAAATGGAAACAGACAGTACCCAGAAGTACCTACCAAATAAACAGGAATGACATGGTAAAGGTTTTAATTTTGTAAAATGGCATATTAAAAAGAAATGACTTTTTTATTTTATCTCTCTAAAGACTATTTTTGATTAATTTACAGACATGTCAAATTGCTGGATGCAAAAAAAAAGTTTACATATGTACACACAAATTATACACTGAGATTACTAAAATACGAGTCCATCTCTTTTCTTCATGGAGTTATTAGGTGTCTTGGAACAAATCTGATGCATTTTAGAGTAAAAGCATTTGCTCTATATGTTTACAAATGTACATCTTCTGGAGTGGGTTAGTGCTTTAATATTCTGTTGTCTGACCATAAAGACCCTCTTACCAGAACTGCATTATAATTGTTTAATCTGCACCTGTTGTATTTTTTTTTTTTCATTAGCCTGAGCAGTCACACACAGCATCATATAGAAACCCTGCAGGCAAGAGCTGCCCTTAGTTCTGTACTTTGCTCATGTGAAAAGCCTTCTATAATGTGGCATTCATGTTAAAATGAGAATCATTTTGATTTCCATGGAATGATTATACAGTTCATGCTGCAGTGGGCTATAACTTTATTTAATCAGAAAGAGGGTAGGGAGTCTGTATGGAATTAACAGTTTTACAAATAATACCGAATCTAACACACTTTCATCCCTATATATAGTTTCCATATCTTTGTGTTTATCTTTAGCTTCTGCAATTTAATACTCTGTTTTGCATTGCTGTTCTGGTGACTGTGTCTTGGTGCGCCCCTGTTTGTGATCTAACATCATTATTAAGACTGTTCTCTGATGCGTTTGCTGATTCTAATACATTTTATTTGCAGGCCCCAGAAGGTGAATCTCAGCCCATGACTGAGGTGGACCTCTTTATCTCTACACAGAGAATAAAAGTGTTGAATGCAGACGCACAGGTATAGACAAAGATGTGCCCTTGCCAGTGTTGGACCTTGTCAGTATTGTAATAATGGTCAGTTGTAATAGTGCCATAATATGTCTGGTATCAGAGTCTCATAGATACTTTTCACTATACTGCTTATAAAACTTGGCTGTGGTAGCTAATTCCAAGTCCTTAATCCTTAGTGTAGTGCATGTTCAAACCCTCTTAACTGGGTCTTTGTATTTGGATTTCTTTTATCCTGTAAATATAATAGCCATTAATTTTTTTTAAATGAAAATTTCAGTCCATTTGGTAGAACTGACACTGCTGGTTCCCTTTGACACCCTTTCATACAGAATATATAAAGTTAGCCTGTATATGTATATTTACTGTCAGGTCTTCTTACATAGTTATTATCTATTTACATAATGCCAAAAGCATGTTAAACATTTGCTCAAAGTGAGCACTGATCTCAGGATTTCTCTTCCTCAGGAAACTATGATGGATCATCCTCTGAGAACCATTTCCTACATTGCAGATATAGGGAATATTGTTGTGCTGATGGCTCGGAGGCGAATGCCTCGATCTAATTCCCAAGACAATGTGGAGGCATCTCACCCCTCCCAGGACGGAAAGAGGCAATACAAAATGATTTGCCATGTCTTTGAATCTGAGGATGTAAGGAGCTATTTTATTTCATGATTTTGTTATGCTTGAGAATATGAACCATTTGTCATGATAGGATTGAAGTCTGTGATTGATGCTCTTCTTTGTTTTTAGTTACATAAAAAAAATTCATATAAAAAGAGGAACTCTTCTGCCTTTTGCATTTTGGGTTCTTTTGGTTGGTTGTCATCATTAACAAAGAAACTACATTTAGAAAAATAGATTTTTATTTTCTGTGTGTGTTATTTTTGTTCTCTATGTATTACCTCTGCAATGAGGGGCAGAATCTCAGATATTGGCTGCTGTCATAGCCAGTTTCAACAGCTGAGGATCTGCATTCATCACAGTAACTTGTTTCCAGGGGGACTTGTAACCGTGAACATTGCTGCTAGGATCCTAAATGCATGCCATAAGGGTGACGCAGCTAGGCCTTTCTTGTCCTTGAGGATGCTGCAGTTGGGAAGGTTATGGGAAGGATAAGCCAAAATTGTATTAGGAAACCCAATCAGTGATATTATATGTACACTTCTGAAGTGGCATGCATGCAGACACCTTCAAGTAGGGTATACATTGTCCATACTTATTCAATTTATGGAAAGCGCAGTTGAATTTTTAGATTCCAGACCAGATTCATCAGTGTGCTTTGTGCTGCTTTGAAAAATGCAAGCAGCTGTAAGCCATTTTAAGCAGCCAGTTAAACTGGGTTCATGACAGTGTGAGGACTGTAGAAGGCAGGTTCTGTGGTCCACCACTAGGTGGCACATTGAGTTGTCTCTTATCTACCCTTAGGTCCTCGCTGTTCTAGGCCCTGATCTCTGTCCACACAATCCTCCATTTTTATGTAATTTTTTAATTAAGCTAAATAACTAAAGAAAAACGTAAAATAAAATTAAACACATGAGTAAATCAAATAGAAAATAAAATGGGGTTTATATCAAATAATCAACCTTGTTATCACAATAATTAATGCCAAATAAAACGATTCTGTGAACTTTATCTAGTAATGTGGGAAGTCAGCATATTTTGTTTAGCTGTCAGCCTGTAGAATAATAGGGTATATTCAATTTCAGTGTCAACTGATATACTTATTCCAGTCCAATGGTTGCTACAGGGAGGGCCAGATCACTCCTATGTTGAAATTAATGTTTAGACTACAGCTCTTCTGCCAGTTAATATAGCCTACACAAATTATAGGTGATTAGGTGATGATCTATTTCTTTTCCCTGCCCCCTGAACATAGGTTTATAGGAGACTTTCCAAAACAATTCAGAATAACACAGCTTGTTACATTTAGGTGAAAATAACACACCTCCAAACCCATAAAATTATATGTGTCTGAGCTCTTTTAGGCAGCAAGGTTATTTAAACCAAGGTCTGGTTTTAGGTATTTGAGAAAATATTCCATAGGCCCCATTCTCAGATAAATTCTGTGGGTTCTGTCCACGTGCATGGACCTGCTACCAGTCACCTACTACAGTTAAAAAGAAAGACAAGTGAAAGACTGCCGAGGTAAAGGCATTAATCCACTAATAAAAATTGGGAAAAGAAAATGAACAAAGGTGATATTTATACAGCATGGCTGTTGTGACTGTTGTGATTTCCTTCAACTCCAGGAAACTGATACATGGTTGAAAAAAGATTAGTCAGTGACTTTCTTGGCTTATGTAGTTAATGTCACTGGATTTGCTGGCTGGTGATAGGCTGCTTGCTTGTATGTCAAATCATAAATGTTGAGCATTGCTAGACTCGTAACCCACATTGGCCAACTGATCAGAGAAAGCACAGGTCTCTTTATCACGTATGGTAGCATCACATGGCAAGAGGACAATTTTTCTTTTCCTTCAGGGTATGAAAGTGATGACCAGGATGATTGCTACCCTTGGAATATTTCTCAGGAGTTTGTTGACAAATCAGAATGGGGCACTCCCCTTCTGAAGTCACTAGTGTCACCTAATGAGGTTTGATTGGGTCACATTTATGCAGATTATAATCATCCACTTGAGAGTAAATGTTTCCTTGCAAAGTCCTAAATGTCAGGAGATCCAAAAACATATTACCAGTCAGTCAGGAGGTCTGACCGTATTTTGAGACATTTCGAATCAGCTCTCCTCGGTCTTGGGTTACATGACATAATTTCAACCATTCTGCAAATGTTTTGATGCAAGAATCCAAAATAAATTGGAAAAAATACAGAACTAGCAAAAACTTGGCACATTATCTATTAGAAGTAACGAGCCCTGACACTCCACAGGGTATATCATCTTAATCTTGTGTCTGTTTGTGTGTATTATAATCTCATTTTCTTTTCTCCAGAAGGACAGTTAGGTAGCCCCAAAAGTGTTTAGTTTTAGAATGATTTTACTCTATACAACAGCTAACTGGGAATCATTACATCCTCAGATACGGGGATGCTGGCCAAACCTTGTCCCTGCCTTAAATTGCCCTAATTTGTTGGGGAATATTCTGTGCAAATCCAAGAGAGACTGACATGTTCAAGCAAGAATCACAAGAAATTATGTCAATCTTTCTGCTGCTTCTGCTAACTAACTAACACACAATTTCTTATAGATAGCACCATGGTCTACAAACTGTGTGCCCAAACAATTAAAGTGGCTTTTCAGTTTCAGCTCCATTAAACAGAGGAAGATGGGGAATTAAATACTTGAGTAGAAAAGAACAATCAATATGGAAGAGTTTATTTTTGAGTTTCTAAAAAAGTATTTGAAGCAATGGAGAGTAAGCTGTGGATAAGGGGCCAAATTTTCAAAAGAGCTCAGGGCCAGATTCCCAAGTGTTCAACACCCACAACTGGGGCCGGATTATCAAAAGAGTTCAGTGCCCATAACCTAGCCATTTATTCTGGTGCTTAAATGAGAGTTGAACTCTTACAAAAATCTGGCCCAACTTGCTTGTATGTGCACATGTTGTAATTGTGACAGCGCCTTCTTAAGAGCCAGTCACCATCTGTTGTCATCAGTGAGATCTGCATCAGTTGACCATAGTTTAAGATACAGTCAGTCTTTATCAGTTGGACAAGAGATAGCAATACAAATATAAGCAGGATGACTTCAAAAGAAAAAAGAGGAACAAATATTCTTTTAAGTGTCCTTTTTCCTAAAGGTATATTCATATACTGCTGGCTCATAAGACAATGGCACTGCTTGTTGCTAGAGAGCAGCTCAGTTGTTTCCTGTGTTGCCCCAGGGGCACAGGCGACAGCTAATGTAATGTAGTGTTCTTGCTCTCCAGCCTAACTGTCAAACAGTGAAGGGAGGATTCCTTTGTGTTTACTTAAGCAGTTCTCATCAGTGAAAGAAAGGCCCATTGCTCTTGCTTTTCATTTGTAACTGCTTGCCTTGCCGGGTTAATTAATTGTATGGGTTGAGGATAAGATGATGTTGGGGGGTTTAGTTTGATTTTCTTGTTGTGGTCAGCAAGAGTCAGCAAACAAGACCATCAGCAATGCTGTATATTTGATATTTTCGATTTCCTTTTTTTGGGGAACTGCTGCAGGCACAGCTGATTGCACAGTCCATAGGTCAAGCATTTAGCGTGGCCTACCAGGAATTTCTACGAGCAAATGGAATAAATCCAGAAGACCTGAGCCAGAAGGAGTACAGCGACCTGCTCAACACCCAAGACATGTACAATGATGACCTCATCCACTTTTCCAAGTCTGAAAACTGCAAAGACGTATGTCCCAGTCTTCTGATGATAGTCTTATTAACGTGATCTGTCCCAAAAGCAAGCTAATACTGGGAACAATTAGAAAGCCATTAGTGTTTCCCACAAATGACTTTCATCAGATCAGGCTAGAACACTCTCCTTCCTGGTAGGATACCCTGTGGCAATACTGTTTGAAGAGTGAACAGTGAACTGTCAGTTCATCAGTGTTAAAATGATTTGCCATCTGTTCTGTGCTGTTTTACCAAACAATTTTCAAATACAGCAGTAAAAGAGCTTAAAACAAGCTGTTGATTTAATAAACGACATACATTTTATGGAAACAGGGTTGGTGAAAGTTTGTTTTAAAGCAATATAAATGTTTTGCTTGTTTTATTAATAAAGATGACTGAGTGTACCATTACAGTGTACAGGGTATGTAATCCAATTTGTTGTCATCAGTGTGTTCGATCTCTCACTGTTTTACTCCTGCCGGCACCACCATCACTTGTCAGGCCCAGGGTTCTAGGTGGTCAGGCCTGGTGGTTGGTGTGGTAATTGAAGCTGATTGTAGGGTTGGGACGGGGCCGAGGACAGTGCTGAGATCAGGGACAATCGATGGGTCAGAATCAGGGGTCAGAGTCCGTAGACAAGCGAAATCAGGATTGTAGTTAGAGTCAGGAAGTGAGCCAAAGATCGAAGCTGGGCTGGAGTCAGTCCAGAGGTATGAGAGGCATGGCTGGAATAGGGTCAGGATAGGTCACAGACAAAGCAGGAGGGCAGGAACAGGCACCAGGTTAGGATCAAGGGCAGACTGGAAACTTAGGGAGTCTGTAAGACCGTGAGGTAGCAGGAGGGTTCCTAGCTGAATAGTGCAGTTGCACAGTTGCAGTGAAGATGAAATACCTGTGTCTTGGGGTTATCTGTCCTGGGCCCTGCCTGGGGCTAGACTGCTGCTGCATGCCTGATGGTTGAGCCTCTGCTGGAGGGGGGCAGTCACTGTAGCTGAGTGAGCTGCCCTGGTCCAGCTGTGGGTTTGCCTCATGCTCTCCCGCCCCATGTTTTATGATGTTTTCTTTAGAGACAAAACATAATATGTTGACTTATTTCAAGCTAGAAATGAATTAGAAATTTGTTAACACATCTGTTTAATTGTTTTTGCCTTGGAATGAGGAAGAAACAGAGAGATGGTGTGTTTGTGTATATGTCTATGTATGTGCGCACACAGACCATATTCCATAGCAGAGAATAATATCTGTTTGAACCTGTATTTCTCTCTCCTAATTCAGGTTCACATTGAAAAGCAAAAGGGAGAAATTCTAGGTGTCGTGATTGTAGAATCTGGCTGGGGATCCATCTTGCCCACAGTTATTATAGCCAACATGATGCATGGAGGACCAGCAGAGAAGTCTGGAAAACTGAACATAGGGGATCAGATCATGTCAATTAATGGTACCAGCTTGGTCGGTTTACCACTCTCAACATGCCAGAGTATTATAAAGGTACAGAGAATGTTCTTAAATGTTACACATTTTAAAACTGTATGGGAATAGTGGAAGACAATAAAGACGTAAATTAAACACAGTGTTATCGAGCAGCTCTTCTAATTTACATTTTTATAGCAGCTTCTATCTAATGATCTCAAAGCACTTTGCAAACTCTAATTAATTAAGCCTTGTATGCCCTGTGAGATAGGAAATATTAATATCATCCCCATTTCACAGGTGGTGAAATGAAAATGCAGAGCTTTGACTTGCCTCAGTGAAGTCTATGGCAGAGCTGAGAATAGAAGCCTGGCTCCACCCCTAGCCCTGTGCCTTAACCACAAGACCATATTTCCCACCCTGGCCTTACTTTGTATTTCATCATTCACAAAGCTCAAAACTATTCAGAGAAAAGGGGCCAAATCTTGAAACCACATCTCAGTCTTGAGCAAAATTTCCTTTGAAGTCAGTTGAAGCCTGGCTTGAGTAAGGACTGAAGAAAAGGATCATGGAATTTGACTCATAGTGATAAGACTGATGTAACAAATGTAGCGAATTGGAGAATTTATATTTTTAAAGTATAAAACATATTTGTCTTCTATATGAATATGGAATTAGCTTGTGGATATTTTGAAGTGTACATTTTTATTTTAACATAGCTAAGCTGTGGGGCATTTAACTGGGACAGCTTTCCTCTAATTTACATGAGTATGGATTGCAAAAAGCAGCATGTCAACTGAAAAAGAGGAACATCTGGGGTAGCTGCAATTTATAAGAGAATGAGTATTTAATCATCAGTGTTTCAGGGAAAGAAAACAATGCATCAGTTGAGAATGTCATAGGCACAACTATATTGAAACAAATAACTACTCTACAACTTGCTGCACCACATGGTTTGTAGGTCATATACTGTAATGCTACATCTGACATCTATAAATTCTTCTATAAAACAACCCAGCAAAATGCTTAGTGAAGTTGGATTTTTATACTCATTTTTGTTGAGTTCTTGCCAGGTGATTTTCATTAAATTGTTTTGGAATAAAATTATTTTTGTCTAGTAGTTCATAAAACAAATGTCTGTGAGCCCCTTCCAACTTGTGTGTTGGCTGTGGTTGGTGTCTGAGTACTTGAATTTAAAAAATAGTTACAAAGACTTACAATACATGTTTCTGAAAATGAAAACTCTGCACATAGGCAGGTAATAGAAATACTTGAGATACACAGCCCGGCAAGTGAACGTTTAATGGGTTCTGATCATTACTCTAATTACTGGCCTTGTCTAAGTGCAATACAGTCAAACCTTGGTAAAAGCTGCCTTATATCCTTAAAAACCATCATTTGTCTAATAAATCAACTCTTGGTTGCCTTTTACCTTGGTTTCACTAGAAACTTGGATGTGGTAGTTGGCTTATTCCTTTACCTAGGCCCTCTGTAAATGTTATTACATATTCCAAGCCCAGAATGTTTCTTAATGACTGGGCCAAATTCAGTCCAGGATTATGCTACCATATTCATGGCCCTTCAGGCTGAAAGTCTACCCTGCAGATGGGGGAAGGTTGGAGCAGCAGAAACTGGCTGCATCCTTCCCTCAGGAAGCCCAAAATTGGAAGGATCTCACCAAGATGGTAGCCTAGCCACGGTCTGATTTAGCCTCTGCTGATGTTGAGGCTACTAAGGAGATCACAACGGAAAACTAAGTCTCCTCCCACCTGAAAGGAAAGGCTATTTTTGCTGCTATCCCCTTGTGTTTCCTTGGGATAAATCCCTACTTTGAGGGCAACGGTCTGTAGCTGACATAATTGTGCCTATGTAATTCCCATTACACCTCCCTGAACCAACTATTTTGTTACTAGACTTACTGTTCTCATTTTTTCATCCTTGTTCCCCATCCCACACCAGTTATTTCCAAAACCATAATTATTTGCAGGCCTGGCATATAGCAAGCCTGCTTCAGCACACTCCTCCTTCTCCAGATTCTTTCCAAATGGACAACTATCCTGGTGTCTTGAGAATCTCCTTTGTTACTTCTTCACAAGAGTACTGCCACTATCTTGTTGCTATGGAGATCTCATTCTGACACACATACTTCTGTCCCTTTTTGTTGCCACATATGGCTGTTGTCATGGGGACTGCTGGCCATTAATTTTGTCCATCCAATGAGTAGATGACCCATAGATTGCTGAAAAGAACTGCAAATTTATCTGGAGCTGTTCATGCATCAGTTTTGAATCCCATGCAAAAAAAGGATACATATATTATATATATTGCATGGGATTCAGAACTGATGTATGAACAGCTCCATTTAGATTGCTGTAAAGCATTGCAAATTTATGGGTCATCTTCTCCTTGGAAGTACAAGATTTATGGCCAGCAGTATATATATTATCAGCCAAAATAGATATTTAGAGGATGCACAAGGATCTTACTAGTGCAAAAATTCCTTCGCATACTGTGAACATAATTACGAACAATTGGACATTTGTATGAATAATGAGAATATCCACAATTATATTAGAGAGGGTTTTTTTAAATGAGGGATGTGCACACTCTTCCTAAACAATCCTAAATTAAGTGCTAACTGACAGGACTAGGAAGAAACTTCCTGTTTGGAATGACTATTCCATATCTTATATTGCTTTCATCTTTTTCTGAAGCATCTGGTGTTTGCCATGGTCAGACGGATTCTGGATTCATGGACCACTGGTCTAATCTAGTATAGCACTTTCTATAATCCTCTGGTATGGATTCCCAACATATAAAATATTGAGAATCGACTGTGTTTAAGGGATGCATTATTTCTATAAAATTTAGAAATTGCTTAATTAGGAGCACGTGTTTCTTTTTTTAAAAAAAGGAGCATGCAAAAATATATGTGCAGTGCACACTTGGAGTTTGCCACAAATGAATGCAAACTGGATACTTACTGTTTACTTATTTCTGTAGTTGTAAAGGCCAATCGACCTATGATACAGATGATCACTGATTGTGACTGTCTGTGCATGACAGACAGTACATAAAAACACAACTATCAAATGAATGGAATGAAGTAGAGTAAAAAAAAATACTATGGGCCTTGTGTTTTGCTGAGAGCCAGCTGGCTGTGGAACTGCTTCTTCTCATTTTATAACCTCATTTGCTCTGGTTCTCAAAGAAGCCTGCCCACTATTGGCTTGATTAATAAGCCACGTTGAGTGCAGTGCTATGCAGAGACCAGAGAAGGAAAATGCTCTGGCACTCTACATTCTTCAGGGTTTGCTCTGGCACTCTACAAATGCTCTGGCACTCTACATTCCTACCCCTGAGTGGGTGCATACAACTGCCATACAGATAAATAGGCAGTTAAACACAACTGTCAGGAAAACAGACCCTTTGGTGGCGAGGGATGAATGGATCTGTAATAAACATAAGCTCCCAAGTAAGCATCCCCTTCCTAACTTAGAATCAAATTGAATATAGCCAGGTTCTTTCCTCCATTAAAGGAGAAAAAGAAGTTTGAGACCATTTTAAATTGCACTTGATTTCATTTGCATATTAGTAGAAAAAATAAGTATGAATCCCATTAGTCTAAAAGGATACCTTGGTTACTTCACCTTAAAAAGAGCTGTGGGTTAGACCAATAAGCATCAATTAACAAAAAAATCTTAGACTTAGGAAATTGGCTTTGGGTATCTTCTTCATTCGCATTAGAACATAGGCACGGACACCGTTCCAAACTAACCTGGTCTCCGAAGGGAAGCTTGTTGATTCAGTTCTACTGGCGATCTGACCCCCCTTGTACCCTACCTCACCTCAACCTTCTCTCCCCTCCCCCCCCCCCCCCCCCCCCCCCCCCCCCCCCCCCCCCCCCCCCTTGCATCTCAGTGAATGAAATTTCCTACTCCTTTTTGGCTGGTCCACTTGCTTGGTAATGGACTGCCATGCAGTGTGGGGTTGTTCCAAAAACTATTTGCCTCCGCACAATGGCACAGACACTCAAGTACTGGGTCTCGTAGAGAGAGGCCCTACAAAATCAGCAAGAATAAATCATATGTTGAGACGTGGGGACTTCAGTATTATTCCTTATACAGATCAGGAAATCTTTTCGGATTATGGGTAACATCCTAGTCCCATTGAATTCAATGACAAAACTTCCATTGAATGACATCCCATTCAATGGGACCAAGATTTTACTGTATGTGTTTAAATAAGACAGACACTGGAACGTCAATAGTAGGGTAGCCTTAGGCTTCTCAAGCAGTAACATAGTTTTCCTTTTTTGTTAGGAATTGTGATTGTTGGAGGTTGTCTTTCTTCATAGTTTAGTGAATTGCAGATTGGGCTAGTCCTGTGTGTTGCCTGGATGTTTACACAGTCTTCTCGTGTAGAGAAATGTGTGTTCAGTTCTGGACACTGAACAAAAAAAAAGATACTTTAACACTGGAGGTGGGAGAAAAACAGAGATTAGGTGGGTTGATCTACAGGAAAGAGCTGTGAGAACTTCAAACCATTTGAGGGTCAGACATATGCAGTCATCTTCAATTTTGATAGCATTTTGTAGTGGTTAACCAGGATTGCAGGGTGAATGTGATATATTCCCGGTTTAGAATGGAGGTGTGTCTCAGCATTGATTATACAAGCATTAAATGGGCTGGATTTAAAAGTAAGTACTGCTTTTTGCATTACAGAATCGAATGCATGCATCCAGGAAAGTTACCTGTTTGCAGCCATTTTAACTACATATTTAAGACTTTATCTTCACAACAGAAAACATGACAGTTTTCAGCTTAATTCCACAGATCTTGTTCTTCTCCCCCCTTCCACCGCCCTCTCCCTCCCTCCCCCCAATTTTTGTAGGACAATGTTCTGTGTTCCAAAATAAAGAAATTTTGCACAGGAAGGCTAATTTCTTGGCAGTTTAAAATGACCATGCCAAAATGTTGACAACTAGAGGTTGACATCGAATCAATTCAGTTAACAGGTTGTCATATTGCTTGTATCTGGTTTTATTAGGAATCCTATTTTGTAATGGTGAGTACACAGCAAACTGCATGTTCAGTATTATTTCCATGTTATCTTTCTAACTTGTTTTTTCAGTGCCAATTTTCAGCTGTCTCAGCCCACCTACACTCACACTTGTCATGATATTTTTTTTAAGGGTTTGAAAAACCAGGCCCAGGTTAAACTGAATATAGTGAGATGTCCTCCAGTAACCACTGTCTTGATCAGGAGACCTGACCTCAGATATCAGCTGGGCTTCAGTGTACAAAATGGGATTGTAAGTAGCTTGCACAGTCCTGAGGTTTCTATTGTGATGCTTTTATATCTGTGAAAATGTCTGGCAACCCCCTCAGCTCACCAAGGGCTATGCACACCTTCTGATTGTAAGACACACTGATGTACCTGAAACTTTGTTACCTCCTCTACTGCCCATCCTTCTTTCCAAGTCCCAAGCAGGAAAAGATATTTATTTCTCAAGTAGAGTATAAAGTCAACCACAGAAATAGGAGGGATGTTTTAAGCTACAGAACCAAAAGGTGTATGGGTTAGGCTGCTCATAGGCTGCCTCAGTCATATATCGAACTGAGCCATTGCATGATCTTGTAAGGAAGAGTCTTCTTTACGATCAGAGAAAGTCAAAGATATACAATTCTAAATCTTTTAGAAACTAGGGGCCTATGCAATTTCCTAAATATTCAACATGCCAGTGTCCAAAGGGTTAATACTAGTAATTTTCAGTGGCCAACTTATTTTTTGTTTTTATGCAGCAAGTGAAGGAGTTGTTCATTATGTTCTATAAGCCTAATACTGACTTTGTAACAGTTATTCTAGTCCTAGTACATTTTACCCTGATCTGTGTTTCACTGTATTTTTAAAAAGGACTTTGGAGACTTGTATATTTAAACGTTGAATTTGTCATTTGTGAACAAACCTCTGTGAATTTAACATGATTAGCATTGATAACTTTGCCCTGTCCCTTCAAGATCTGTAGCCTTATGAGAGGAGGTATAGCAGAGCGCGGAGGAGTACGAGTGGGCCATCGGATCATTGAAATCAACGGACAGAGCGTTGTAGCAACACCCCATGAGAAGATCGTTCACATTCTCTCCAATGCTGTTGGTGAGGTAGGAGCTGGGTAGATGATATTACACATTTCAATGCCATTGCCTTTTGCTGCCTACTACCATCCAAATATAAATAATTGAAATGAGAGTAGGACTAAACCAGGCTTATAGCTGTTAATGTGTTTTCATAGTTTTTAATAGAGCATCTGCTTGAGAGGTGCTGAGTGCCCACAGTTCCTGTTGACTTCAGCAAGGTTTTCAAGAGCTCAACACCTCTCAGCATCCAGCTGTGATGTACCTCAGCATGGGCATGACAACTCACTGGTTATATCTTTCCTCTGTACTATGTCACTACAGCTACTTTCTTCCCCTCTTCTTTGGCCACTTCCCTCTTACACATAAATATCCTCTACGCATGAAAGCACAGAAACCCTTTTATTTCCAAAGCATTGCAGCATGTATATTAGGAGCATTGACTGACTTGTTTTGTTTCCTCCCAGATTCATATGAAGACCATGCCAGCAGCCATGTACAGGTTGTTGACTGCGCAGGAGCAGCCAGTTTACATCTAAGGATGACACCTCACCTTCACAACATGCATGGAGGAAGTTTCTCCTCTTTAGTGGTTGTGTTTCTAGTGCTGCATTTCTATGTCTGCAGAGACATCTCTCTCTCTCTCTCTCTCCCTCTCCCTCCCCTTACCTCCCCCCCAGCATTTCGCTGTGTACAGGAAAAAGAATTTCCATGAGACTTTTTTGTTGCATCTTTTTACAAGTTAAGCTTTATGTAACTCATCACAGAATAGAAAAATAACAGTTATTCACAGCAAGATTAACAAAGGACTGATTGCATTTCTTCAGGCTCCATCATCAATCGTATTTCTATGGCCATAACGCGAAACACAAATACATTAAGTATTACTAAATTAGAAAGCTTGCTTTACAAATAGATCAAACCATAGGGTAAAGTTCCCCTCTTGGATTCCCCATAAAAGATTTTGACTCCATTATACTGTTCTCTCTGTGTGCACTGAACTTAACATTACCAACAAAGAGTTCAACATACACAGGGAGAACAGAGAACCAAGGGGACAGTTTTGCTCTAAAGGAGGAGTTAAATGCCTATGAAGAATGAGTGAATGAGTAAGTGATGTGATAAAACTCATAATTCAAATGAGCATCTTTTAATTTTCTTCAACATTTGTTCTTCAGGATAGTATAACCCTACAGGTGGTTTGTCTGATGCTGAAATATGTATAAGTCTCATTGTCCTCACTAGGGAGTACTAGAGGAGGTACTTTCACCATTTGGTCTCCCAGGCATCTGAAGTCTTTTTTCCCCCCAAAAAAGTCTTACTTAGTTTTTAGATGCAGGATGTCTTTTATATCCCCCTCCCTAATTCAGAGGTAGGAGAATGTTAAGTGGCCTATAAATATCCAGCAAGAATTTTATTTTGGTGACTTCTGCTGAAAATCTAAACTTTCAAAGCTCTTAAATACACGATTTCTCATTGGTGTGTGTGCGTGTGTGTGTGTATTTAAAACTATGTGCTTGATATTTATGAAATTTGAACAAAAATAGGTCTGCATACAGTTCTAAGTAGCTTTGTTACTCTGAGCCAGTGTTAACATATCTTTGGTGCAAAGACTGTTCGATTTTAATGACTCCCTTTTTTCTTTAGCTCATCATCTGGATAACAATGGGAAAGGTGGGATAGGAGTGAGGAGAAATTAATTTATTTGTAATATATATACATATATATATATATATAAAGTTAATCCATGGTTCTACATTTGTAGGACATTAAAGGGGGTGGATGCACTTGGATGATGAAGAAGAGGGTTAAAAATGTGGTGGTGGGTTGCATGATATCAAGGATTTGTGTTGTCTATAAACTCTGGAAGGAGGGAGGGAGGGAGGAAGATAGTAGTAATAGTAGTAATGACTCTTTATTCCATGCACAGTAGTTATGTTCCATAAATGCTATGTACTCACATTTAAGCTTATATAGAATCATAAATTTAGACCAGTCGGATGCCTTGAAATTTATCAAAAGCAACAGCTTTTGTTGCATCTTATTATGACACAAAGATTTAATGTGATGAAAATACAGGAGCAGGACAAAAAAACCCCTCATCCCTCTTTTTTTAGGACTGGGGTGGAGGGGGGTGATGGCCATTAACATCAGTCTCTCATTTAATGAGGGATGGACTGTGCAATATAAGCACTGTGGTTGCAGACTGGAGCTGACATTTGGAATTTTATAGATTATATATATATATATGTGTGTGTGTGTGTGTGTGTGCGCGCGCATTTCCATTAATAAGTGAGCTGCAAAAACTGCCTTTGTCTGATCACTTAGTTCATCTGTGATCAGGGGTCCCATTTTCCCTTCCAAACAGTGGGCTGAGTGAAGAGAAAGAACATAAACTTTTTATTTCAACTGGCAGGAAATACTGGAAGTATTTGAGGGAGACGGAATGGTGAATAAGGTGTTGTAGTAAATGAATATGTGTTGGTGTAAGAGTACTGTACAATTACTTGATGCACTGCAGTTCTTGTTATGTTATCAAATCCCAATCTCTGGAATAGCAAACTTCACAAGGGTGTAGTATTGGTATTTATTTACTCGCCATCAAACAGTTGCAAATAGATTGTGAATGACTTGTGAGTAGAGTTTTTAATGTCAGGCATCTGGTTTATAAAAGGTCAAAGGAACAATTTTTTTCATCACTTCCCATATATATAGTAATATATGTAAATATGATATATACCATGTATAATTTAGAAGATTATATACAGTGCAGCCTTTCCATAAGTTGCCTGAGTGAAAAGCTACTCTTGAAGACATGGTTATCACACTGCTGGTTCCCAGCTATATTAACTCCCATATTAATTTTCTGCTTTTATAGCTCTAGCCAATTCTCATTGAGGAATTTTTCCATCAACTTCAGAGGAAGATGGATCAAGCCCTCAGTACACAAATGAATAGGGCTGTAACAGTGATTGAATCTTAGAAACTAAGGGTCCTATAGGCACCTGAGAAACTCATTGATTTCATTGGGACTGCACATGTGAGTAAAAACTAAACATATGAGTGCAGGATTTGGCCCTACCTGAGAATGTGAATTGTTCTATTACAATAGATGTATTACAATTTCTAAACAGGGACAGATAGCTAGAGTAAGTATTCCTAATGTAAACAGTCCCACAAGTTTAGTCTTTGAAAGGGAAAGAGTGTTTCAGGAATAATATAAACTCAAAAGGGAGAGTTGACTCTTCTGTAGTCTGTTGTTTTTTCCATTGATGTTTAAAAGATGTTAGAGCAGCTGTTTATGTTAGTATTTTAGATGAGTGAAATTCTCCATGGGTTGAAAGGAATAACCTACCATTTTACATTCCTTCTCTTCCGTGAAGGTACTGCACAGCTGTCCCTTCACTGTTTAGTACAATATTACTAACGCTTCAGTGTTTACATTAAGGATGAAATGTCCTTTCATTTTTTTTAGATTTCACACTCATTTGTTTGAATCTCATTATAATTAAGGCTTGGTTTGTATTTCTTGAGTGCAGATTTTTTTTTAAATTTTTCTAAATGAAATCTGTTTATGAAAACGGCAGTGTGGGTGAGATTTCTTGTATATATTTAGCACAGTTACCTAGAATATGAAGTTTTACTATTGTTCTGTAAAGAGGGTGAATAGAAATTATTGTAAAGCGTTGGGAAAAGTATAGTATTGTATTTGTAACAATATTGTTCTTTGTAAACACTAAACTCGATCTCTATATATAAATATAAATATATATATAAATATATGTGAGCCTGGAATGTTGATACTGCACATTTATTGAATGTAATTCCTCTGACGTTTTTTGTCACAGGTCTCTGACCCTCTGTCTGTAATGCAGCTCCAGTGATTTGACTGATTTTTTTTGGCAGCTGTTTTGTTGTGATGTATTTACTGTGCTACATTCCTTTATTTAATGGAGCGCTAATGTCAGTAAGATTTGCAACAATAAAAAACAAAAACAAATTGGACGTGGCTGAGAGTTTGCTGATGTGATCACCAATATTGAATGAACATTTCTGGAGTAAGTGCTTGACCCATACCCCTGAGCAGTGTAATTAAGGCGACCTAAGTCCCTGTGTAGAAAGCACTGCATCAATGGAAGAATTCTTCTGTCGACCTAGCTACCACCTCTCAGGGAGTTGGATTACCCAAACTGACAGGAGAATCCTTCCCGCCAGCGTTTGTGGTGTCTATACTGAAGTGCTACTATGGCACATATGTGCTGCTCTAGCCTGTTAAGTGTGGACAAGCCCTGAGTCGTCATCAGAACTTTTTATGTGCCACAAATTCTAATGAGAACTTGAATCTGCAAAAATATTATACACCAGAAAAATTGAACTTGCAACTTCAGACATTGATTCATTAATGTGAAAGTCCAACCCTGCCTTTACCTGTACTGGATATAGGACACAACCCCTCACATTACCCTCCTCATATGGGCCACAGAAGATTTTCCCCCCCATCCACTACTCAGTGGACTGGAGTTCCCACTCTTTATCCTACTCACCCTCTCTGTAGTAGACCGAGATCTCACCCAAGTTGGCACTCAGGTTTTACTATGTACACACGACACAGGTGACAGACATTCCAATACCCTGCAACCATCTAGCTGAGCCTGTGAGACCACTGTAGCTGATCTAGGCTGGAAGGGAGCATGCTGGTTATATTGTATAACAAAAGCCTGTAGTATTATAATTCACATATGCAAGGAGGGAACATTTACTTTTCTTTTGTGTGACAACTGGAGCAAGAGTAATTTCCCACCAGTAAATGGAGGCTCGGTGTGACAAAAGAGGAGAGCTAAGATTAACCTTCATGGCATACATCCAGGTATATTTAGTCAAATACAACTTTCTAATGAGATTCTCTTTTAAAAAAAATGTTTATATTTACAACCTTAAATCCATCAGAATAAAGGCTTTTTTGGTTGTGACTACTGTATAAATATTTTGCCGCTAGAAGCAAAGGCACATTTTCTTTAAGCTATAAAATTGAAAGCTCACTTTGTTCTTAAATCTTCCTAAACATCATTAACTTGCTGCTATATCTTGTGAGTTTTGCATGCGAGTTGCAAAGGGCCAGTTTACACAGGGAGAAATATATTTTGCTTTTATACCTTAAACAAATAGAAGTGCAGGATGCTCAACTTGTTTGTGGATAGTCAGTCTCCACAGATACCTTTTCCTTTGGAGACACTGCAGGGGCTGTAGAATACAGACTTCATTGATTTCAGAAGACACAAGCAACTTTATTAGGTCATCTATTTATATGAAGTTGAAAGCCATTCATGTCAGGGATCCAAGGAATTTTTATTGGCTGGAGAATGGGCTACTGATAAGATTGTTCTGCAGCAAATAGGATTATGTATAAAGAGATTATCCATGAAGCTGTCTGCTGAGTCTTCTGGTGAAAGACAGTGCTTCCTAAGAAACCGAAGAATCCGACAGCCAATGTTCCTGGTAAGAGAATTTACATCTCATAGACTGAGAGACAGATTGAAATTATCTCCTTTCATCGTATCCTACTTCACTGAGATTTCTGTTATCCTGAATTCTGCAGTAGCCAAGAGCCATCTACTATGGCTACTACCTAGAACCATTGCATTCATGCCTCCTTACAGTGTCCAGTATTTATAACCATCAGGGCTGCTCTGAAACTCATCAGGTGAGTTGTCTCCAGGTTTTAGAACTTCTGTAACTTCCTCTAATCTTCTTTTCATTAATTTTCTGATGGGAAAAACTTGGATCTTGCACCTTTCACATTCTTTGCAGGCACCTTTGTGTTGGTACTGTTATAGCAACATGCCATCCTAATTCCATTTCCACTAGCAGCGATCCCATATAAAAATCCCTTTTGTATACATATTACAAGTCAAAAATTACCAAATGGGATTGAGGCTGAGAGTATTTATCAGTATTTAAGGGCAAAAATACATGCCAGAGCTGCTGTAGTTATCCACAACACAAGCATTATAAACCCAGAGGTATGGAAATGCACGGCTAGGGCACTCAAAGATCCTTGACTCTACCCTGTAGTGACACCATTGCAATAACTCTGTGATTAATCTGTTTTAGTGTTCATAGTCCCAGAGTATATTACATTAATTTTAAAAAAAACTTTAGAATTTTTCTTGTTTCTTCTTTTAGAGAAACTCACAAAGAACTGCCCTCTTTCAAAATGGCCACCATCTCTTATTTTTCTCAATTCAACTGAGGACACAGGCTGCCCTCAGGGAAGATTGCACTGCCCTATGCTGATAGGAGATAAGAGGACCCATTTTAACTCATTAATCAGTATACTTACAAATTCTTAGAAAATTCACTCAATGCAAGTGCTACTCTTGAGGGAGGATACATTGTTATGTACGAAAGATATAAAGAGTTCAGTGCTGCTTTAAGTGTAAAACGCCAATTCAACCTTAACTCTTGTGCCTCTATAACATACTTTGAGACATATCCAGAAAAGACAGAGAAACTGATTTTTAACTTGTCCAAGCAATCAGCTTTGTTCACAACTTAATACAACACCCACCCATATCTCCTGAATTCTTCATTTGGCATACTGGAACCCAATATGTCTAAAAATGCATCTTAGATTCTGTCACACACTGCCTGAATGATTTGTACTAAGATGGCTGCTCTATCGCTGCGATAAGCTTTTGTGCTCTATGTATATCTGTGCCCCTTGTTACGGATGGGGAAATTGCAGTAGAGAGAAGCAAAGCAATTGACCCGAGGTCACACAGAGAGTTAGTAGTAGAACTGGGAACTGAACTGAACTCTCCTGGCTCCCACTCCCAGGAACTACCTGCTGGAGCACATTATCTCCCTTGCTGAGCTTCAACAAAGCAGTGTGAAAGAGCTTTTGTCATAACAAGAATGTTTGGGTGGTTTTGTTTTTGTTTTAAATTTACTTCTTCAGCACAAGAAGTCTCTTATGTTCGCCTCCTGTCTTACCCACACTGGGATGTTTTAAAGCTATTGAAAACATTCTACTACCCTGGTCTCTCCAAATTTAACTTCAGGTCTCTCTCTCTTTCTATTGCTAATCAGATTATTCATTGCCACATACAGCTGAATTGTGCTGGGATGCTGTTATGCACATAGGGAATGAGCCTGTGCACTAGTGCACTAACCATAAGACTCTCCAAAGTGCTACAGCCAGGTTAATCGTGTGCCACAGAGGCTCTAAAGCAAGCCTCGCTTGCACCTTCTGCCATTGAACACTAGTTGCTGCATTGCTGAACTGGCTAGGCAGCAGCAGCCCAAGCTAAGGGGTGGCAGGGCATAAACGCCAAATGGCAGTTGTGCTGACAGTTTTGCATTCTTCGTATGGAATTCTCTAGTTGTGGCCTGTACCAGGCTGAGTATATTGTTAGCGTTTACTCAGGAGAGTGAAGGCGTGTGTTATGCTTGGGCAGCAGGGCCTCCCACAGAACTCCTGTTGTCACTGGGGGCATCTGGCAGGCAGGGATAGATCAGTAAGGGCCTGCTCCTGCTCTTACTGAAATCAATAAGAAAAACTCTGACTTCAGTGGGGTGGAGCAGGGCAGCCCCTAACTGAAGACCAAATGGGTCCAGCAAAACAACAGGGTTACTGCAGCGTGCGGGTATAATGCCCATAGGGGACAGCTTGCAGTCACAATGTGGGCTCAAGAGACCAAGTCTTTGTATTCTGATGTTGGTATTTGTACAGTGAAATTAGCTCCCTAGTAGAAAGTAGCTCCCTCCCTTTATCCCGTCTTTCTATACTGCATAGGGTAACTGGGAGGCCCTTTCAACACTCTCGCTCTTGGTTCCATTGCCTTTCTGTAGTGTTCAGTTGCATTAGGCGTCCTTTCCTGCTGACCATGTCATGCACTGCTTGAACACAGTAGGTTGCAGGGGTCCTCCTAGCAGGTGAGCGTGCCACACCAGATTTAGACTAACTGCAGAGCCTCCATCCTGGGGAAACAAGAGACGTGCTCTTTAAGATAATTTATTGCACAGCCCAGTACGGCTGTTACCAGCTCAGGTAAGGTAATTACTCGCGGTACCAGCTAGCAGCTGAACGTTAAGGTATGTGCCGTTTTTTCCCCAGTTCTCATCATCTTGGTCATCCCAATGCTTTCTGCTCCCTCCTTGTCTGTACCCTCCTTGGCCTTCTTTCTCCACATTTACTCTTTCCTTCTCAGCTCTTTGTCCGCTCAACTTCTGCCCCTTTCACTGTTGCTGTTTTCCTTCTTTCTCCATGTTCCTTGTATTCCTGCCACTTTAATCCATGGGGGAAGGACATTTTGTTACTCCCCCTTCACATCTAAGGAACTGAGTCAGTTGTCGCTGCCTCCCCAGCTAAGGGGAGAAGCTGAGGAGATGGCCTCCTTTGCATTTATTCTCAATGTGTATGTGGAGTATAGGGGTGTGTCTGTGCTGACACAGGGCTTTCCGCTCCTCCGTATGGGAGTGGGAATATCTGGGGAGCAGGGGCAATCTAGACCTGACCTCTCCCCTGCCACTCAGGTGGAGTGGGATGGGGGGAGGGAGAAGCCATATCCACTCGATTATCTGAAATATTTCTCTGTGTAAATAAAGCATGTGATTACCCCTTCCCCCAAACAAATTCCCATTGTCCCAACTGCTGTTTTATTTTATGGGGGGGTTAGGGGAGGGTGGTAAATGGGGTTGTAGTTTTGTTATGTTGGGTTTTTTTTCATTTTGATTTTGAGAAAATGTTGAGCAAAACTGCTCCCATACTGAAAAGGGAATTGATTTGACCACTTTACTGAATGCCCCCTTGTGGTCACAGGTTGGCCCCTCTGTAGTTTCAGCCAGACTGTAAGAAAATTATACATATGAGGTTTGCTCTTTTAAACTCAAAAGTGCTATTAACTGTGGTTACAGAGATCTGGTCTGAGAGAGTTTAAAGCAGGGTAATGTTGGCAGATTCAGCTCAGACTAATAAAATAAAGTTTAGCATGTGCAAAGTTTGCATAACTCTCTCCTGGAAAAAATAACAGACAACTAATCTCTTCCTGAAGTTTTTTTGCATGCCAACAGCTGCACTAACTGTCTCCTCTTCTAAGCCCATGTACAGTAGAAAAGTTAACATACAAAAATCTAAGCTGATAAATACTGAACTCTTTTCACTTAATATTCTAGTCTGGCAACTAACACAGGGCAGAATTGTGTGATTGAAGTTAGCTCTTGGATAGTTTGGAGCTCTTGAAATCCACCAAGTATTTTAGAATTGCTGCAGAGATAGTTTAATGAATAACCATTACAGCTGAAACCTGAGGATGAGCTACAAGCACCTGGTCTAGCTGTTTTTCTTAAGTTTCCCTTTGACTCTTTATTCTTTCTAGCTATAGTGCGCCTCTTTTTCGCCTTCTCTTAAACATGCTACAGCAGCTGGACGGTCTTCTATAAACCCATTTTTGTATTTTCATGACCTTCCATTATCTATACGTGTTGGGTAGAACAAGGTGCTAGAGATCAGCTAGTTTGGAAAAGTTTTTTCTCCCTGAGCATTCATAAATTCTGTACAATGTTTCAGTAGGATTTCTGCTATCTGAAGGCGTTAATATGTATTGATTATTCTGAGGAAGAACAATCTTTAGTTTTGCTTAAAAAAAAAAATCTGACTATTCTAACCAAATTGGAGAAAAGGGGGGGGGGGGGATGTCAAGTTGAGAATTAGGCATTAAAGCCTAATCCGTGTGGCTGTTGATTAAAAGCAGGTAAGGAGATGTTTGACAAAACAGAATTAGGAAATGAACTTTACTAAACTGCTGGCAACTATAAAATTATAGGGATTTAGGAGGTAGTCAAAGAATTGAGGGGAAAAAAGCAAATGTGGTACTAATTATTTACAAAAGGGAAAATTGTCATGGGCTTGCCATTAACTTCAGTGGAAGTTGACAGAGTCTAGATAAACTCTTGAGATTTTTCTTCCAGTGTTCTGCACATGGGCTGTGAAACAGGAACTTCAGGTATCTAATTCCAGCTCCCAGACTGCCTCCCTCTCTAGGTTTGGGTAAGACACTTAACTTCACCTGTTTCCCCATTTGGAAGATGCAGCTAATTCAGAACACAGCTGGGACAAGGGTAGAGGCGTAACCTTTGCAAGAGAAGTTGAAGGTACAAAGCATCGGATAAGTAAGTGCTAAGACTGTTCATTACCGTGTAGATAGAATACCTGCTGCCTTAGGGCTCATGAGACTCCGTGTAAACAAATCTAGGAAAAAGAAACGGATTGCAGACTTCAATTGCTTGCTGCTGTAAGGCTCGAGACTTTTCAGCTAACAAGTTGTACATTAAATGGCTAATCCTCAAGGACAATGGCCCATGCAAACATCCCATGACCCAGGAAGCCAGATGTCCTTTTGTGATTCTAATTTTGATAAGAACACCACATTTGCTTTTTGTGTTTGTTTGTCTGCCACCTAGCTGTAAAGATCCCCCCCCCCCCCACCGAGTGTAACCTTAGCAGTCTGGATGTAAGTGGAGTGATTAAAAGTGTCTCTGTATGTATTTAACGACCATTATCACGGTTGTTCTCTGTAGATGGGACAATGTCTGTATTTATTACATAATCGATAAGAAAGGGTATATAATTTATCAGAAAGCTGAAGCTGATTTAGCAGACTTCCCGGTATTGTGAATAAATCTCTCTCTTCAGTGTTGTCTGTGCAGCTTGATTCTTGGGGAAAGAATCCCTTCGTGCTTTACACTGCTGTATTAGTTCTATTGCCTCATGGGCTGAAGGAAACACTGGGTACCATAGATGCTGCTAGAGGGAAACATTCTAAAGCAAAATCAACTTTGTGATGGACTGTCAAGTCTTTTGTTTGCAGTCTATAACTGAGAGACAAATTCCTTTTGTTAATGTCAGTACGGCACCTAGAGCAATGGGGCCCCACCATTTAATGGGATTCCTAGGTGCTACCCATAATGGAAATAATTATAAAGCAGGTTGCGTATTACTAGTTGGTTTGCCAATATTGGTCCAGGCAGATATGGCGATGTGCATTAACAACAGGGGGCTATATAGGATATATATATATATATAGGTAGCTAGCTATACTCATACACAGCACAGAAAAAAATGATTCAGTGGATGGAATGGGATTAGTTCTTAACTGGGCATACTATACTTTTTTTTTTTTCCTGAAAAGAACGTTGTGCACAGACGCAAGTAAATACTCATTTGTTCAGTTAGCTGGCTGGATGAGTGACCTTCCCTATGTAGCTCCTCCTTCCACTGACCTGCCTGAAGCCTTTCCTTGTCAGCTCATCAGCTTGTTTCAGCTCTTAACACAAGCCATTTTTTTCTTTTCGTCTCTTCCTCAGTTTTTTTAAAATGTTAATGCTCAAGCCATACTATTTAATGCTGTAGAGCAATCAGAATATAGCCCTTGACCTGCCAAGTCGTCTCTTTATTTCAAGGACCTGTGGATCTGGTCCTGTTAAAATATGTGATCACTCTCACTGTCACCCACACCCACCCCTTCACCCCCTGAGGCAATGACAACACCCAAAACGTCTCCGCTAACTACTTTTCTTTTATGAAATAGCAGCTGCTGCCACACTGTTGTTCTCTATGTGGCTTTCAGACCACAAGTGACAAAGTGGGTGAGGTAGTATCATTTGTTGGTGAGTGAGAAACAAGTTTTTGAGCTTACACAGAGCTTTTCTTGAGATCTGGGAAACTGACTCAAAGTGGCGCTGCTAAACAGGGTCCAAGCATAATTTTTTTGGGCCCAGTACAAACATTTAACATGGGCCCCGTTCGGTAATGGGAGCTGCAGCGTGGCCCGGGCCCCCCAGGGCCTCCGTAAAGTGTACCCTCCCCCCACCCCCATGGTGGGGCCCTGCTGCTAAATACAAGATTTGAACAGATTGAGTGGCTAGTTCACCAGTTCATTATTAGCTAAGCTGTGTCCTTAGTGAGTCACAAATTCATTTTATTGATGCGTTTCATAAATCAGAATATTTCAGTTGCCCTGGAGTAATTATGCTGCCAGAAGAAATAAATTGATGTAGTAAGTAAGTTTTTTAAAAGCTGGTATTTCTTTCTATTAGGTGGTGACCTAGTAACTGTTTAGTTTACCTTTAACGTTTGGTTGTATTATGCTTGCAGACAGTTGTGTTAACTCTGCAAGGAGCATACGAGTAGGATTCAAGTCTTCCTTGTGTGTCGAGAGATGTTCACTATGGAAATGTATATGTTCCCCCTTTGCAAACCCATAGAGGAAAATGGGGCTGCACAAGTGTCACTGACAGTTAACTTTGTCCTTCATCACTGCTAGTGCTAATGCACAAAGTGGAACAAATACAGCTTGACTCTCGAAACCCAGTGCCAGCAGTTAGAAAACCATTTTTCCCCCTTATAATCTGAGCCCGTGGGATTTACAATGGCAGTAGAATTTTGCATAAGTGATTTCTGGGCTAGGGGGTATTTGTTACCTGACGCCAGGGTAAAAGGTGGAGGGTATTTCTGCTGGTTGGATATAACTGTCCTCCGCAGTTCTCTCCCCCGCTGCTTCCATGACATTAAACCTGAGACCTAACACAGGTGGCTTTGTCACTGTGTATGACAGTTGGTCTTGTAACTCATTACCTTGAAGAATTTACTGGTGGCCAAACTTTGCTCCCTGTCCCAAGTGTGGCCCAGTAGTATGCAGGTGGGACAGATTCTTCCTTTCAGGCTGCAGTGCATGATGGGCAAAAGCACGGTGGTGCTTCAATGCTGCCCCCCCATCACTCCTATGCAGAGCGGGTTGGGTGGTGGATTTGTAGGTAGTCTATGGCTCCAGTTCTGCCCTTCAGCCCACTCCTACCCTCTCATCCAGTTCAGCTCTGTAACGTGTAGGTGTTAAGGTCTCCCTTCATGGACTCTTCCCAATCTGGTCTCCCCTCCCCCAAGGAAGTCACAAAAAAGAAACCATGAACTATGAGAGGTTAATTGCTACAACACCGAGTTTGTATTTTTTCTTGGCTGAACAGCAGGCCACACTTCTGTCAAACTGCATTTGTGTTGTTACTGTGACACGCTGTACACCCATATAGTGTGATTTGTGTATCATTCATGTTTACCCTTATAGTGTAACTTGTATGGTCTGATGCACAGTATGTCATGGAAGGTGTTTTTAGAATGCTCATGACATGCTGAACATTATTGTTATGGTGGCAGGTTTCCTGCAATGTCATCCCTATGTACAGATATGAAACTCTGCTATGTCACATCCCCAAATGTGTATCTCACATGGCTTGAATCGATGCAAACAAACACAAAGCTAAGAATTCATGCCTCACAAAGGCATGCAGACAGGAACAATGGCTTGGCCTCAGCACCTGATACTCAAGTGAAGGAAATCATGCCCACTGCCGGACATGGGCGATCACCTAACTCCAGGGGGTGTCGAGGAAACTTGCTAAAAGAAAAACACCTTTGTCTCAAGGCTCCCCCCTGGAATCCATCTTCTAAGCAACATCAATGACTGACAACTGCCTGCAAGGGGGAACGGGGTACCTGCACGAGGCATCACAGCCAGCTGTGGGTAAGCTAACATCACAGACTGGAAAGCTACTGAAATATTAAGCTTAGTTTAGGATGCGAGTTACCTTTTTAGTTAATTGTGACCAACTCCTTGCCATTAATAATCTATTTTATAATCACTTAAAATCTTGCTATAGTCAATAAACTTACTTGTTTATTTTATCTAAAACAGTGCATGTGGATTGAGTTTATGTAAAGACTTCGCTTGGAGTGACAGAGCTGGTGCATATCAATTTCTTTGACAGACAAATGTAAATGAACTTGCAGTGTACAGCACTGAACCCTGCACGATGGCAGATCCCAGGGTTGCATCTGGGGCTGGGGGTGTTTGCTGGGAGTCTCTCTCATGAGCAGCTGGCGAGAAGCACTCCTTCAGTGGGCCAGGGATCCATTATCGCAGGAGGCTGTGTGGGGGCTGACTCAGGAGTGGGTGGTTCACACAACAAAGCGGAGTGAGTCGGGAGCCAAGAGTGAGGGATTGGGGTGACAAAGTTACACACCACTTCAGATTGCAAGGGGGGGGAACGTAACAGTTACCTCAATTCCTTTCTTGCTATCAATCCTGTCACCTTGCAGTACTGAATCTAGCAGAGCCTATTAAAAAATCTTCTGTTCTAAGGGCTGATTCTGGGAAGGTACACTTATGGTAACAGGAATTGCTCTTGAAGTGCAGGTGCTCCAGTATATGCATATATCTAGGAAACACAGTGAGTGAGGCTAACCATTTACAAGTGAACAACCTGGGGCAAAGTTAAGTGATTAATGACCTAGCAATTATGACATTGACACTAGACAATGCTTCCATGGTACTTATAATTGATTGGTGCTATGGCTCATGGGAGTGGAGGGAACAGTTTGTCCCACTGATGGTTATAGGTGCCACACATCAAACCAAGGACACAGTTTTACTGCTTGATTATTATAAAAAGGTAGGTGCTGATCCTGGTTTGAGCTTCAGAGGGGCACAGGTGCCTGCCTGAGTGCAGCAGCTGCCTTCCTCAACAGAATGGTCTAGCTAGAGATCAACATGAGTAAACTGTGTAAACCACACAAGAAATAAACAGTTTGTTCTTGTTTCAAGGAAGAGAAATAGTTAAAAACACTGATAAATCACTTTCCTTGGGAAAAACTAAAAACTTTACACTGTAGGTAAGTTTTTAATTAAGCTTATGTAGAAGGAGAGAGAGTTGGTTGATTATTTAATAGTTACCCTCAGTAAAGCTTTATAATTTCAACAGCAGCAGGAATATTTAATCCTCTTACTTAACTTGTAACTTGCTGTGATACAGGAAGTTGTAGACTGCTATAACTAGCCTTGATGGTACAAACAATGAGCCTGATCCAAACCCCATTAATGTCAACAGAAAGACTCCCAATGAGTAGAGGACTTTGGATCAGGCCCTATATCCTTCCAAAATAGAGAAATGGGGCTAAAAAGTCTGTTCTCAGGTACCAACATAAATGCAGTAGAATTTGCCAAACTATTAGCAGTCAGCAATTTCACAAATGTAGTGCCTTTTTCTGCTCATGAATTATCTGCAGACTGACTCATGAACGTGTACGTTATTCAGAATGACAAATATTCAATGCCAGTGTATTTCAGCTCATGACCTATTCACTGTGTTTGCTGTTTCTAATTCATTATTGGTGCTGCGTGACTGAGGTCATCAGAAACCCCGGAGAGTGTTTCAGTGAATGAACGACTCCCAACCCCACAAGGAGTTTGAGATGGAAGCACAAAACACTTTCAGCAAGGCTTCTTGTGAAAGTACATACTGTTCTGCAGTGTATGCACAGCTCTAATATAGAGTAAATCCATAGGGCCAAATCACTGTGAAATCAATGGAGCTATGCCAATTTACAGCAGTTGAGGAGCTGCCCCACTGACTTCAATGTTTCATTTCAGATTTATACAGACATGAGATCAGAATTTGGACCATCAACCTCAAGAAGACGAGAAATGAATTAATTTATGCATAACCATCCCCTCCTCAGAACTCAAGGTATAGAGTCATTATCCACTGTATAACATTGGTTCAGTAACAAAAATGATTCAATTCCAAGAACTGAAAAAACTACAGTGCACCAAAACAATGATCCGGGAATATACTATTCTTGTTTCAAAGTCAGCTTGGAACGAGAACAACAAAGAGAAAAGTTTTGTAGCATTAACTTTCTCAGAGAGTCTCCTATGGGAGGTTCCAAAAGCATGAAAAAAACCATATTAGTGATATTCCCATCAACCTGCTTTTCAGAGATGATCCAGCCCTGTTAGTTTGTCTCATGCAGGAAATCAGAAAAGCATCAAAAACAGACCAAATCAGAGCACAGTTTCCCGTACAACTCCAATGAGACTATGAGGCCGTTCATGCTCTATTCTCTGGGTTCTCCTCTCTGCTACCTGGTTTTCTGATGTAGTGAAAGTACTCAGATCTCCACAGCTCTCCAGGTGCAGCAGCCTTGGGTGTCTTCTAAATGGTAGTGTATGTGCCCTTGATGTAGATGACTGAGCAGGAGTCATAACCTTCAAAGAAATGGAAAAGTCAAACTTCATATCTTTTGGCTTCTCTGTTGTTGCTTTTTAAAATATACTCTACTGAAGTTACCCCTGACCCAACTTCCTTGAGGGTAGGAAGCTGTAAGCTAGCTTTCTCCAGTATTTCTCAGATGACTACATGCCCAACTTGCTGACAGTTCATTAATGTATATCATAATGCAGCAGGTACTACATTGAAAAGCATACATAGGCATAATCACTGATGGGGCTTGAGCTGTGGGGGTGGGAACAGCTTCCCCTCCTCCCTCCCCCAGAATGGTTGCTGGATTTGTGCATTTTCACTCCTGGTCTCCCCAACCATTTTTTTCCCCTAACACAGGGGATATAATTTTAACTCACCCTGAGTGCAAGTAAGATAATGTTCTGTAATGGTGCAAGAGTTATTAGTTCCCACTTATCCTTATTTCTATCCTTCCCTTTTTACAAAAGCTCTCACTTTTACCACCTGCTATGCTTCAGATCAGCTCTGAGAAGGTTGGTCTGGTCTGAAAGACCCATTCTTATGACTGAAGCTGCAAGAAACTTTTATAAAGAATCTGCCTAGTTTCACAATTTTAGCCACTTCTTGCTAAGTTTCTCAAATCTTTCATTGAACTTGAGCCAAGTTATGGCTCTGGATGAAACCATGAGCCATGCATGATTTCAATTTGAAGCTAAGGAAGTCTTACTCAGTTCCTTTGATCCTAAAGCACAAAGCTAAACTCGGGGACTAAGAACCCAGGCGAACCAACATTGCTGAAGAGTTGCATAAACGCTTTGTGAACTAAAACCATTGATTTTCCCACCATTTTAATAAAGAATCACTTGTGCTGTAGATCTACCCACTATAATGATCTGTGTCTCCAGGTTACCCAAGATATTTCAGGAGAAAGTCTATGGCCTATATGTGGCTTGTATCAAATTATGAGAAGACTAATTTCTGGGTGCTCATGCTGTTACTGTAAAGATGTTCTGCACGGTCTGCTTTTCCTCTAGGTGATTTTGTGTTTGGTTCAAGATTCCCAGAATAAACAACAGAAAGCAGTCACTCTGGTAGAGTTTATATCATGTATTTCTTTAGCAAATAACCTCTACCCAATTGCTGACTGCTAGAAGTTATACCACATAGCTGCTTCCATGAGAATAAAGAACAGAAGGAAAGAAAGACAGTCTTGAGGCAGAAGACTGGGAGTCAAGATATTAAGTTTTATGCCTTTCTCGGCCCAAGATATTTTGTATGACTCCATGTACCTTGTCAGCATGTCTTTTGAAACTAAGGTGTGCTGATTGTTGATATTGGACTAATGGAGATTCATGTGCACAATTTCAGGGGGAGGAAGGAGCTAGACAGAGGCTGAGAAGCAGAGTCCAAACCCTCCTTCAAACTCTCCTTTTTTTTTTTATGCTTATAAAAAAAACTTGACAGTTGTTAAGCTGTTGGTGTGCAGAAAGCACTGCCTGCCATACTGACCAATACTGGTTCATTGTTTCCTTGTACTCCCCTGTCTGTCTGTATCCACCTGTTGTCTCTTGCCTTAGACTTGGATTGTAAGCTCTTTGGGGGCATGAACTGTCTTTTTGTTCTGTGGTTGCACAGCCACTAGCACAACTGGGTCCTGGTATGTGACATGGGCTCCTAGATGCTATGGTAACACAAAATAAATCAAAGTTTTGGAAAGCTGCTGACAATTCCAGCCTTGGTTGAGGATTTGGAAAAATAAGGATGAGTCTGGGCCTCTTTTTATAATGCAGACTTATTTTTGCCTAATCTGATTTACAGCCAAGTTGTAAAATACAAAAAAAGTCAACGGGTTCAAGACTGAATTAGTCCCTTTGCTTTAAAAATGGCACTGAAGTTTTAGGAAGATGCACCAGAAAGCACACACTAGAAACAACTGATTATAGTGAAACCAAGAGGTATGGCTATTTTACAGTAACTTGTAAAACATGAAGGTAACATATTTTATTTACGTTACTAGATGATGCCAGTAATCAACATTTTTATGTCTTCACTCTAAACTCTAGTAATTCTGGACACACTGGGTGGAGTTCTTTTTAGTTTTTTGTAGTGGTAATAATTTATTTCAATTTCCTCTGTTTTATAATCATCTACAACCTTTTTCCTGTGTGAAGTATGATATTATCATGTCTCTTTGTAGTCCATGTTTCTGCCACAAGGGATTTTGCCCTGTTTTTGGGGGTAGGGAGGAGGCTAATATTTCATCTTCCTCTTAATTTTATATATGTATGGTGTTCACACTAGTTTAAGAAATAGGTTTTCCTGTTCCACTTCCCCTCCCCTGAATCTTGGTTACTTCTATGTTGTGCAAATGTATCTTAGATACATCACTGCTTGGACTTCTCATTCTTTCCCAGAACTAAGCTGACATACCAGTAAACCCTGCTAGAGGCCAAACGCTGAGCCTTGCTGCTATCCAGAGCATGCAGCTGTGAACTGACCCAGTGTTTTGTATGCTAGAGAAGCCAATTAATAAAGTGAGGAAGTATTCAGGTCTCCAGTTCATCCCAACTACAATAATAAGCTACCTGCTCAAGGAAGTTGGCGCTGGTGATGGCTTCCTCCATGTGTTCTTCGTCCGACTTTAAAACGGATTTGATATTTTCCACCAGTTCATGTATGTCAGGGGTCATGCTGCAGGAGGACTGCTCTAGGAATCTTGCCACAAGCAGCTTAGTGTCCATATATGACCTGTAGTCTACCAAAGACTGTGGTCTTGCTCTCAAAGCTCTTGCTCTCAAACTCTTTCGCAAAATGACAGTGGCCAGTTTTGGTTTCAATTCAGTCTGAGTCGCAGCTTCACAGCTTAGTACCAGACCTGAAGGCAAAAGCAAAATAAACAAAGCCCATTTATTGTATCTGGGCAGTTGAAAAAACAATGTCATAATGAGATGTCAGCATTGACAGTAATTCAACACGGATACATTGCACAGAGGGGACATCTTGGTAAGCAGTGAAATTTAGTTATTGCCATGATAGCGCCAATGGGTAACAAGATTCAATTCTCCCCTCCCATCCCCCGATAAATATTTGTGCTTTGTGTCAAATTTACTCCAGGTAGAGTATTCCAGCCTGTGGTTATTGTCCCTCAGTCACCTTCCTAGGGCTAGAGACCCCTTTTTCTCCCCTAGTTACCTCTCATTTGCATGTTAATGGTCTGGGCTGTGGTTGTCAACATATACTACTACATAGTAATCATGGGACAGGGCTTGTCTGCAATGTGAGCAGGTGCCTGGAAAGCCAAGGTGTGAATCTACACTGCACAAGTTTGCCACGCCATAGCTCACCATGTGGACTCTACTACAGTGGAGTGAAAGTTCTAATATGCTAAGCCGCTGTCTGGGACTGTAGCAGGGTCCACATGGTGAGCTAACTTGCCATGTAGACAAACCCACAGATTAAAATAAGCTCTTGCATCCTCTGCATCAGAGGTCCTTCATGGAGTCTAAGAAGTGCTGAGGGCTTGTATGAGCCTTCTAAACTCAGTGAATTTCACCATTTGTGAATAGTAATTCCCCTTTCTAATATAAACACGGCTGATTTCTCCCACTCTGTTCTGATAACACTAAGACATTACAGCTGTTCATTTTGATAAATGTATGGGAAAGCAAGCGACGTGAAGCCATAACCAAGCATAACCAGACAGACAACTAATACTAACAGACGGACAATACATTCATAGCTCTTTTGTTTATTTTTATGTATTCCTGCAAGCTATGCTGTACCTTTCATGTTCTAATGCATTCTTTGGTTTCTTCTGTGCACTGATCAAGAGGATTTGTTATGAACTATCCAAATTTTTTTTTTCCCCCAAAAACCAAAAATTAGTGATATCTTGTTGGTTTTGTTTTGTTTTTTTTTTAAATTGACTGAAAATTCCATTCTAAGTTACTTTGGGAAAACTTAAAAGGAAAAAAAAATCTATTCCAAGATACGTTGTCTAAATAAACATTGTTGCTATTGCATTTTGATTATCAGAAAAACACCCACAGGTTAATAAAGAAGCTCTGTGATGTGAGCATTATGCCAGAGACAACAATAATTCCAGAAGGAATTTAGTCCAGTACCTCTCATCAAGGGAGATCAAACTAAATGGAAGTGACTTCCCTAGTTAATGGGGCAGCTGACTTCTATCTCGGCAGCAACTGAGTATTTCACTTTCAGGTGGTCCAAGGCTACATTGTATAGAACTAATTACAAAACTGGATTCCTGATGGCGTGGTTTTAAGTGCTTAAAAGCTGCTGACTGACTGATTCTATGTACAGCATAGAGCATCCCCTGCTTCCACCATATCTAATCTACTATTAATAGATAACTGTTTCATGCCATTTAATACTTGCTTCAGGAGCAAACTCTACACAGACACTGTGAAAGAAGGGGAGGAGGAGAAAAGGTGGAATGGAAAAAATGGGTGCAAGGAAAAAGCTTGAAACTGGGGGGAGAGATAATCAGATAAGAACATGCTGAATGCTATATAGACTACTAAGTACAACACAGTGACAGGTTCCATAAATGCTAAAGACAGACAGAAATTGCAGTTATTTTGTTATCCTAAGCAAGCATCAGTTATTAAAGCCCACACATGATTTATTTTGTGAGAATTTAATATGCATCAGCAACTATTAGTGGAATTCCAGCACTCGGACTGACAGTTGTGAGGCTGTAAATAGTGGAGGGTTTAGAACTGCAAAAGGGAATGAGTTGTAGCCACCACGGCCCAGAGCACCCAATCCTGTAGCAGATGTCTATGGAAAGTGGTGCCTCCTTAGGTGCAGGGCCAGTGAGAATGTAGATGCTGTTAAGGGAAGAGGATTGAGATTACAAGGTGGTGAAGACTGAGTGGGCAGGAAGGAGCTGATGGCTCAGAAGTTGCTGAAAAAGTCCCTGTGAAATAAACAGTGGGCAAGACAGAACTTGCTCATTAGATGCAAATACCATTGCAGTGAAAAATATATATACACTGAAGGGGGGTGGGGGAGAACACCCAGGATTTTTCCTCCCTTTTTACTAGTAGCTACACATACAAATAAAACAGAAGCTAAAAGTGCTAATAAATGTCTTTGGAAGGATGTGTATGTGTTTGCTCTTAACACATACACTTGTTTTCTTGTGGTCTCCCCAAAGTCTACATACAATACCTTCAACTTCTGCCAGATTGCTATATCAAATTCAAGGCACCGGCACAGTCTGATAATTACAGCCTTAAGAAAATGAGTGCAATGCATGACAGTGTTGATATAGAAAATAAATCACCTCTAGGTGGCAAGCCATGTAGCACAGGGTCGCTTTTTGATCTCTTCCTCAGAGGGTTGAAGGCTCTCTTGCATTCAGGCTGTCTGTCTGCAGGCAATGGGCATGGATTTGAAGTTGAAAGGCTCTCTCTACTGGAAGAATCAGGAATATCCCCACCTACTGCATAATGGGTAAAGATGAAGGAAAACAAACTAGAATAAACCAATTATGCAATATCACCCAGCAAGTAACAGATTAAACTTGCCACTTAGGGGACACATTAATGATTGCTATTGAAATCAATGGCAGTTGCAAGGCTTGAGAAAAAATTCCAAAGCCAGTACAACTCTAAAAACCTTCCTCAGAAGCCTTGTCAAAAATGACCCACTTCTGTCACCAATGGGCACAACTGAACAGCTGCCAAACTGTTTAACTGCAAGCTTAAACCAGAACAAACTGTTCAGTACCCCTTGAAGATACCAAGATTCAAACCTTCTTAGAGAACTTTAAAAAAAGAAAATACTTAGCTGAAGCCTTGCATTTCAGCAGCTGTACCTGAATATGATGGCATTTGACATGGTATTGTGGGAAACCAGAGAACCTAATATTTGTGTTTACAAATTTATATTTATAGGCCACCCATTTGCACACCTGTTTGCAATGTTTTAAAATCCAGTTTCATATTTTTCTTAATTAAGATACAGAGAGCACAAAGCTCTGTTCATTCATTTTCTTTCCTTCTAAGTAAATCGAACATCAGGCCCGTGTTCCATGGATTCATATGCCATTATAATACAGATCATATGATTGTGTCAGCAAGTGGTGCACTATCTTATGTTGCAGAGATTTGAAAGAGGATGTAGACTGGATATTTTTCATGGATGCTAATTTTGTAACCATCTCTGACAGCAATTGGTACTTTGCAAGGAAACAGAGTATTTTTGTATGTGGGGGGGCAAAAAGCTCTTTTTCAGAACCTGATAAATGGTGGTTCATAGAATCATAGGATGGGAAGGGACCTCGCGAGGTTATCTAGTCCAGTCCCTTGCATTTATGGCAGGACCAAGCATTATCTAGATTATCCCTGACAGGTGTTTGTCTAATCTGCTCTTAAAAATCTCCAATGATGGAGATTTCACAACCTGAGTCCTCAGGCAATTTATTCCAGTGCTTAACTACCCTGATAGGAAGTTTTTCCTAATGTGCAGTCTAAACCTCCCTTGCTGCAATTTAAACCCATTGCTTCTTGTCCTATCTTCAGAGATTAAGGAAAACAATTTTTCTCCCTTCTCCTTGTAACTACCGTTTATGTATTTGAAGGCTGTTATGTCCCCCACTCAGTCATCTCTTCTCCAGCCTTCACAAACCTAATTTTTTCCATCTTCCCTCACAGGTCATGTTTCCTAGACCTTTAATCATTTTTGTTGTTTGTTGTTGTTCTCTGAACTTTCTCCAATTTCTCCACCTCTTTCCTGAAATGTGGCACCCAGAACAGGACACAATACTCCAGTCTAATAAACACAGAATAGTGCGGAAGAATTACTTCTCATGTCTTGCTTACAACACTCCTGCTAATACATCCAGAATGATGTTTGCTTTATTTGCAATGGTGTAACACTGTTTACTTATATTTAGCTTGTCATACACTATGACTTGTCATACACAATGACTCCTAGATTCCTTTCCACAGTATTCCTTCCTAGGCAGTCATTTCCCATTTTGTATTTGTGCAACTGATTGTTTCTTCCTAAGTGGAGTACTTTGCATTTGTCCTTATTGAATTTAAACCAATTTACTTCAGACCATTTCTCCAGATCATTTTGAATTTTAATTCTATCCTCCAAAGCACTTGCAACCACTTCCAGCTTAGTATCATCCAGAAACTTTATAAGTGTACGCTCTATGTCATTATCTAAATCATTGATGAAGATATTGAACAGAACCGGACCCAGAACTGATCCCTGCGGCACCCCACTTGATGTGCCCTTCCAGCATGACTGTGAACTATTGATAACTACTCTCTGGGACTGGTTTTCCATTTATGCACACACCTTATAGTAGCTCCATCTAAGTTGTATTTCCTAGTTTGTTTTTGAGACGGTCATGTGAGACAATATTAAAAGCCTTGCTAAAGTCAAGATATGTCACATCTACTACTTTCCCCCTATCCACAAAGCTTTCTTTTGACAGGGTAACAAGCCATCAGATTGGTTTGACATGATTTGTTCTTCACAAATCCATGCTGACTGTTACTTATGACCTTATTATTTTCTAGGTGTTTTGCTTAATTATTTGCTCCATTATCTTTCTGGATACTGAAGTTAAGATGACTGGTCTGTATTTCCCCGGATTGTCCTTATTTCCCTTTTTATAAATTGGCACGAAGGGCTAGTCTACACTTAAAATGTACAGCAGCACAGCTGTATCAGTACAGCTGTGCCGCTGTAAGAGCACTTGAGAGAGCTCTCCCGCCAACATCATAAAACTACCTAAACGAGTGGCGGTGGCTATGTCGGTGGGAGAGCGTCTCCCACCGACATAGCACTGTTCATACAAACGCTTATGCTGGCAAAATTTATGTCACTCAGGGGTGTGTTTTTTCATCCCTCTCTGAACGACAAAAGTTTTGCCAGCATAAGTACTAGTGTAGACAAGGCCTATGTATGCCCTTTTCCAGTCCTCTGGAATCTGTCCCATCTTCCAAGACTTTTTGAAGATAATTGCTAATGGCTCAGATATCTCCTCAGTCAGCTCCTTGAGTATTGTAGGAGTAATTCATCAGGCCTTGGTGACCTGAAGACATCTAACTTGTGTAAGTAATTTTTAACTTATTCTTTCCCTTTTTTAGCCTCATATCCTACCTCATTTTCACGGTGCTAGATATCCAATCATTACTAATCTTTTTGGTGAAAACTGAAACAAAAAAGTCAGTTAGTACTACTGCCATTTCCACATTTTCTGTAACTGTTTTTCCCCATTCATTGAGTATGGGCTTACCCTGTCCTTGGTCTTCCTCTTGCTTCAAATGTATTTGTAGAATGTTTTCTTGTTACCTCTTCTGCCTATAGCTAGTTTAATCTCATTTTGTGCCTTGGCCTTTCTAATTTTGTCTGGCTAACAGAAAAGCAACAGTGATTTAAATCACTGAGAAAGCATATCCCAGGGGTTTGTTTTTATTTGTTAAGTGTAGCTTCTGGTCTGGTACTTGATTGCAGCCTAGAAAATCCAGATAACAGGAAGCGCTGAGGTGAAGCAGAAAGGCTGTTATCCACCTGGAAAGTTGGAGCAGGGGACAGCTCAAAAGTGAGAAATAAAAACAAAACTATAGCAGACAAGGAAGCAGGAAATGGATTAAAGAGCCACATCCCTTCCTGGTGTAACTGAACTGAAGCCAGTGCAGTTACAACAGCCTTCCAGTATTATAGTACAGTAATGATCCTACAATTTGCAAGAGTGTTACTGCAGTGAAATGTGTTTTAAATAAAGGCAGGAATTAATTTGGTCTAGTGACTTTATGATGTCCAGTTATCCGTAACTTTAATTTCAACATTCTAAATTCCTGATGTAAAAAGCTCACAGTAGCTAGAAGCGGGATGACAGCAGAAGTATACTTGTTTCTAGGATTACACAGTATGCCGTGATGAAGGGTAACTGCCACCTGTCATCTTCTGTCAATAAAGGTCTTGAGCCTGCACTCACTGCTATCAATGGGAAAACTTCCATTTACTTCAGGAGGAGGAATCTCAGGCCCTGTGGGCAAAATACACATTAGCTGGCCTACAGACCTTTGCTGCACTGTCTGCCAATGCTTTACTGCTGCCCTCCCTCAGAGGCTCTGTTAGCGGGTGGGTGGGTAACTATTTCCAGCAGGGAAATAGCTGACGGGGGAAGGGAGAAATCAATCTTGCTGGTGACTGCTGCCAAAGGAATGCACTGAATCAGCACATCCCCCAGCTGCCTTAACCATGCCCTCTCCCCTGCCAGTACCACCCACTTTTCTGGGTGTGCTGGATTTATATTGGAAACAGCTACAGTAAACCAGGCGTAAATCCAGCATTATATCTATTTGTTCTCCTCCGGCAACTGAGAGATCATATAAAATCATTCCATTCAGATTCTCTAATGAAACTAGCAAATCTCATTAGATTACATCTCCCTCCTTCCGCACAACAACAAAGAGGAGAAATGTTCACAATTTTTAAAAAATGTGTTATCCTAAAAGCACAGCCCCCACCCGTGGAAATTATACCTTTCTTTATCAAGACAGGCAAGCACAGATCCTCGGTGGTATTTAAGCAGAATTATGGGAGTTACGTGCCTAAATACCTTTGATGATCTGGGCCTCAGTTTCCTGTAGTATCAGAACTTACAGGCATTCTGAAGTTTAAATGTCTCTTTACTAATCACAGAACAGTGTATTTTATAACAACATGTGCATGTGACTACAGATGCACTGGATCTTACATAGTGGATTTGAAATATTACCATGAGGTTTTTAAACTGAGACTTGACAAAGCCCTGGCTGGGATGATATAGCTGAGGTTAGTCCTGCTTTGAGCAGGGGGTTGGACTAGATGACCTCCTGAGGTCCCTTCCAACTCTAATATTCTATAATTGTATGATTCTAAGAAGTTGATTACATCTTTTCGGGAGACATTCCAGGCAATACACAGAATGATCTGTCACATAATGTATACCAATTGCATATTCTATAGTCTTCTTGTGCTCTTTTATCAGACTTGGTTGCTTATTATGCAACCAAGTATGGAGGTCCTCACTCAGTTTGTTCTCAAGCCACACACCATCAGGAAGCAATAGGAGTTTGCCTGTGTAAGGACCTCAGGATTTAGCCTCATGCATTCACTACAAATCTTTTGCACTTCTCTCTGTTCATCACACTGCTTCTCCAGCATGACTTTAGAAGAGCTGAAGTGCTTGTTTTCGGAGGTTGCAGACAGACTAGTATATTATGAGGAAATCTGAGAAAAATAATCACACAGAAGTACAGATTTAAGAGAATCAGCCTTTTTTTGTCACCACTTGCTCCCCTCTACTCAATTAACTTTCGCATTTGCAATCTCGGTGTGGCTTCAACTCTGACCTAGATTTCACACACATGCCCATAAAATCCTACTGCTTCCTTAATCCCACTTCTCCAGATTATTAAAAACAACAAAACAAAGATACAGTTTGCTATGCTCCCCTTCATCCTGTCAATGACTATGGTGTGAATATTTAAACAAGGATACAAAACAACAGTTCAGACTGATCTTACACTCAGTTATGGTCTCATCATTCCCTTCATTACCCGCTTATGACAGAAAGAACACAAAGTATAAAATCTCTGAATTAAACAAAAAGCAGTGGCTGTCATTACTTTTTCCTATGATTGCACCTCTTCATGAAAGAAGGGTGAGCAGCACCTGTTGGTTTAGATTTTATACTGCTTCAGCACTATGGTATCTCAGCAACTCTTGCTGGAAGGTTGTGTGTTGGATCCCCATAATACGTGGTAGATATTTTGGATTTTTTTTAAAGTAAAATGCTTTTTAAACTTGCTATCTGTCATTCTCACGTCCAATGCTTGGATTTGTATTTCAACTGGGTCCCACGTTATGATTGTGACTGTAGGGTAGATGGGCCCCCAGACTGCTTGAATGTGCAGCCATCTTCTGCATACAACATGATCTGCATTATAATGGTGGGTTAGAGAGACAAAGCAACATCGAGGTTGACACCATAAACCTGATCTGCTTTTGAAAAGTTACCCATTGCTGATGGGTGTTAGTAAGGGCAGTATATGAACTAGTGTTGAATGTGGTTTAACTGCAAAGCAAACCGGGTCCAGAACTGATTTAGTCAAATAAGGTTAAAATCTGCTTGGAACAAGTCTCAACCATGGTTTTCAAAAACAATGCTGAACAGAGCTTGTCCTGGCCTACACTTGTGGTCAAGCCATGTTCAGCTGCACTCCTTTCTCACGCTCATTGTCAGCAATGGGTAATTTTTCCAGTGCAGACCCAAGCCACAGAACAAGTCCCAGATTTAGAGAGCGGGATCAATGACACTGCACTGCAATAAGCCACAATGGGCTATAAATACCACAGCAGTATCCGGACACCACCCATGCCATGACACAACAGGGGAACACAGAGGCTAGATATTTCTAAAAAAGGAAAATGCTTTTCCACCACATTGCTCTGTAATTCAATTGCTAATCCAGGCTCACCCGCTAGTGTGTGGATAACAGCTAACTTCTCTATATTTTAAAGAATATTAATTTTTTTTTAAGTGCCGTTCTGTATTGCTAGGCTTGTAAATCTGTGGCCATTCTCAAAGCAAAAAGCACATAGCAAGATATTGCTACTGCTGCTGCATTCAATTAGTTTTGGTGTGAAACGCTGCTTTGGATAGTTTTGATTACTTTAAGTTCTAATCGTCTATAGTCTTCCTCAGTTAGTTACCTTGAGATACTTGTATATCATTTGGTTCTGGTGGCCCGACGACAGCTTCTGCCACATCTGAAATTTGGAATTCACCTCCCTGGCATACAAAATTAGCAAGAGTAAAAACCGTTAATCTCTTTCCTTTGAAAAGTTCCCTTTGCACTTTACAAACAGTTACCATAGCAGAACAGCTGCATCCACCTCTACAGTGAAACCACGGCAGCTTTACAGTGCACAGCAATGCTTTATAAAAAACAATCACCCACTGTACGTACGTATTCCCCTGCTACAGCCAGACTGATATACTTCTACAAATGACATCAATTGTCCAGTTCAGACAATATTATTATACAACTGTTTTAGGACCAGCTTATACCCTCTGTTGAAGTCACCTGTGGGACAGGGTTTGGAGACCCTGAAACTAACCTTGCAGAGCTTCCTTGAAATATTTTCATGTGGTAAGAGTTTAGGGGCAGCAGTGAGGCTATGGAATGTGGACTCCCAGCCCCATGGATCTACAGGGAAAAAGATTATCCATTCCCAGCATGCTGCTCTTTAGGCCCTTCCCTCTGGGTACACTGCCATGCGTCTGCATAACATTCCTTAGTGAGAAGGTTGCTGGTGTGGAGCCTGAGTTACTACTGTTTCAAGCAGTGGCAACCATTGGTATCCTCTAATTAGTGAGAGGGAATGTCATGGAGATCAGCTTCTCCCCACCCCCCAAAGCCCCATGGTGCTCCAAGACTGTGGAAGGGCCTCCAAAGGCACTGGGGGGAGTGGATCATGCTGCAGAGCTGAAACTCCTGCCTTCACTTGCCCCTCTTCTGCTGGCTGATCACTATTTGCATGAGTAGTGGGACAAGCAGCAGGAATGAGCACATTCTATTACTAGTGTTCAACACACCAAGATGAGTTTAATTCACTCCTCCACAAAGCAAATCCTTTCCTTAGCCTGGTGCTTGCATTACAGAAGACCATCATGAAAGGCTGCAGAGTATATTTACATAAAAAGGAACTATAGGAAGATATGGACTTTGTTTCATTGTAAGATGCGAAGGAGGGCTGTGAGCAGCACACGCTGCTTTACATAAAAACTGCTGCAGTCACTAGCAAACACACTAACAGCAATGAGGAGAAATATGTGAAAGGCTAATGGATTTATGTTTTATGTTTAGGAGTGATCCATTTGAAAGTTTAATCCAGTTTTACTCGCTCTGAAAAAATGTCCCCCACAAATGGTTAAGAATCCAAATGAGGAAACATGTCTTTGCTGGATTTCCCATTATCTGCAAAAGTGAGTCCAGTAAAACTTTACTGATGTTTGCAGTGATACAAGATTATGTAACCCAAATGTTCTATCCCGCTGTTCTCAAATAGAATACTACTATATGTATAAATTCAGTTCTTCTAGCTCTCAGTTCAATCTTATCTCTGTAATAAACAAAGTTAGGCTGCTAGAATCCCACTGTACCTGCTCACGACTGATCTGGCTCACCACAGCTTCATATGGCGGAGGGGGATCCAAAGGACAGAACACTTCAACTCCTTTAATTCTAGCTCCATAAATGTGTGGTAATGGAATAACATCAGATCCAAGCATCCTAGGAAAAATAATTTTGTATTAGTCTCTTGCTCCATGTGGTTTTCTACCTGCAGAAAGATATGATCAGCCAGAGAATTTCATTGGATCTGCTGTGCAGGCTCACAGTGAAAGTTAATTAACTCAGAGACCAGCAAGAGATTTTCTCATAATGCTATGGGAAACTAATGTCTTGGACTCACTCCTCCAGAATCTTCACCAGGACTTGGAAACAGGCAAAGAAGAGACTGCCCCAAGAGAATCCATCTCAATTTTAATACTGAATCCAATTCATGCAGATATGAGAGCTTTGGATCCAAGTATTCAAAAATGGGCATCCAAAATTAGACATCTATGATCTGAAGGTGCTCATGACCACATGCTTTTGATGTCTAAATATAGGCACACAAAAATGGGCATCCAAGCTTGGAGTCTACTTTTGAAAAGTTTGGCCCTGACAGTTTAATTAGTGAATAGACACAGATATGATTGATAAATTCTGTTATTTAGCTCACTGTTGAGTCTTTGATGTAAGGAGATCCCAGTAACCCAAAGTACAACAGAAATCGTTATCAATCCTTCTATCCTACATTTCCCTTAGAGATATCTAAGCCAGGATAAGGTAGTGGAGCTCTGTTTTCTGTGTCTGCTGTGTCTGTTGTAAATGTTACTTCTGATTGCATGCTATTATCCTGCCATATTTAAACATTTGAATAAACAAACGTTGATGACTGACATCTCAAGGGATGATTTCTTCACAAAGGACTGACTTTGAGAATCATTGGGTTTTGAAATATTCACTGAAACCCTCATTTTAGCTGACCTCCAACTGCTGTTCACATTTTCTTTTTCCAGATTGTGGGAATGTAATTTTATATCATACTCAGTAGCACCAAAAAAAATTTTTTTTCAACAAGCATCCTCTATTTGGTGTGTTGACTATAGAGTTTGGGTCTAAAAACAACACCCAAGACTCAAAACACTCTCATGCTTGGGAAAGTCCAGATCCAGTCCAAACTTGGTGGCTTGAGCTATCTCTAGCTGGCTATGGCAGAGAAACATTTCTCCCTGACTTTTGGTTGTGGGTCAGGTGAGGAATGAGAAATGTTTGTGAAAGTGTTACTGAGGAAGTCCAGAGGAGACTGCACCAGGGATGGAATTGCCTAAAAGGAGTTGCAGAAAGGGAAAGAGGAATATAACTAGCTGCTTGCAACTTAGGAGAAGGAGAAAGAAACATGGGAATCAGTTGGTGAAGGTTCATCGTTTGCTATAAACTGTGGACGCATCAGTTGAAAGTGACAGAGGAAGAGAAGGACATGGGAGTATTGATTGAGGTTGATCACAGGATGACCATGAGCCGCCAATGTGATGTGGCCGTGAAAAAAGCTAATGCGGTCCTAGGATGCATCAGGCAAGGTATTTCCAGTAGAAATAGGGAGGTTTTAGTACCATTATACAAGGCGTTGGTTGGACCTCATCTGGAATACTGTATGCAGTTCTGGTCTCCCATGTTTAAGAAAAATGAATTCAAACTGGAACAGGTGCATATAAGGGCTACTAGGATGATCCGAGGAATGGAAAAACTGCCTTATGAGAGGAGACTCAAAGAGTTTGGCTTGTTTAGCCTAACCAAAAGAAGGCTGAGGGGAAATATGATTGCTCTGTATAAATACATCAGAGGGATAAATACCATGGAGGGAGAGGAGTTATTTAAGTTCAGCACCAATGTTGACACAAGAACAAATGGACATAAACTGGCCATAAGGAAGTTTAGACTTGAAATTAGATGAAGGTTTCTAACCATCAGGGGAGTGAAGTTCTGGAACAGCCTTCCAAGGAGAGCAGTGGGGGCATGAAATCTAGCTGGCTTCAAGATTGAGCTTGATAAATGTATAGAAGGGATGGTATGATGGGACAGCCTAATTTGGCAATTGACTGATCTTAGATTACTAGCGGTAAATATGCCCAATGGCCTGTGAGGGATGTTAGATGGGTGGGTTCTGAGTTACTACAGAGAATTCTTTTTGGGTGTCTAGCAAGTGAGTCTTACCCACATGCTCAGGGTTTAACTGATCACCATATTTGGAGTCAGGAAGGAATTTTCCCCCAGGGCAAATTGGCAAAGGCTCTGGGGGTTTTTCGCCTTTCTCTGTAGCATGGGGCGTGGGTCAGTTGCTGGTGGATTCTCTGTACCTTGAAGTCTTTAAATTGTTATTTGAGGACTTCAATAACTTGGTCTTAGGATAGAGGTCTATTACAGGAATGGGTGGGTGAAGTTCTGTGGCCTGGGTCGTGCAGAAGGTCAGACTAGATGATCATAATGGTCCCTTCTGACCATATTGTATATGAGTCATGAAGGAACTGGAGTAGGAAGCAGCAGAAGAAAAGCAAGGTGGCCCCTTAGCCAAATCTTTATAAAACTTAGTTTGGGATCACTTTGGGGAAAAGCATGAAGTTCAAGTTGATTCTCATTTTAACCACAGGATAAAGCATCACTGATCATTCATCCCTAATAATGATCTGTCATTGTGTTGAACAATGGAAAGGAACATTAAGAGGCTAGTTTTACATGATTTCTGTGTAATTTTCAGGTACTCCATATGTATACTGGATCTGGGTAAGTTTGTTTTAATATCACCCATGATAATGGAACACGTGTCCCATGTATATTTACTTAGTGTAATATAGGAAAGGGCTTACTGAATCTTTCAGTTTTATTCTATTTTGAAATTAATCTCATTTTATCTAGCTAAGGTGCTCCTATAGTGTTTGTTAATATAGATTTTTGGATTCAATATTATATTAAATTTTATTTGTGGACATGGGATTAAGAAAGCGGGGGGGGGGGGGGGGGGAGGAGTTCCTCTGTTTAATATTTAAGCAGTTCCCATGAATGCTGGAGGATGGAAGGTGGGTTCCATGTATTAGTTTGTTCATGGATTTTTTTATTTCCATGCTCTCTTTACACTGGTGAGGGGAATTCATGTAGCAGTGACTCACTGAATTTGTATCAGTCTAAGTGAGGAACTGGGATGCCCTATTGATCTCACCTTCTATTCTAGGCAATCATTCCCTGTCCATCAAGATAGATTCCTTCTATTCTCCTTTACTAGCATCGCATGATGGTACAAAAGCCTGTGGTCAAAGGGCTTGCCCCAAGATTTACATGAAGTGGAGAAGCCAAAGACTGTCTCAGTTAGTACATCAAAAGTGGAAAACATTTACAGATTAAGATGTTCAGCAGTAAAATCTTAAACTAAAAATCACAAGGCAGGGGGCTTGCTCCCTGAGAAGGAACTACATGAAGGTAGAAAAATAAGAGTGTACTGGCCCCACCACCCTTTTTGTATGGAACCCTATGGACATTATGGCTGGTAGACTACTCCCAGACTCTGACACAGGTCTGTGCTGGCCGAGGCTTTAGAGCAAAAAGGTTTGCAACCTTTCTCATCTCCTTCCTCTAAAAAGCCCGGGACTGTCATCTCTCTATGACCTTTAACTTGCACTGGCTGGAGCTTCAAGAGCTGCAAAGCCAAACTTGAAGGTGGAGTTGTCATGCTCTCAGTTGAACCATGTCACTGGGACATTGGCTTCCCATAATCTCATTAGATTTGATGAGGATGGCAAGTCCATTGACCATGAAAATGACATCGGTCACCAGGACATGGATTGAGTTTTGAAAATACATGATGGATTTTTAATATCATAAGGATTTTTTTTTTGAATAACTAGATCTTCATTGTGGAGAATCCCTCCAATCACCAATTAAAATTTCAAACCAAACATCAATAGAGTTAATGGCCCCCTGAGCAAGAACTCTCTCCAGTGCACACAGAAAAAATATAATCTGGGTGTTTCCTTTCTACCTTATTCTTCCTGTGGAAGGTTCCATATAATCTAGAACAGTTAATGATGTTATGCTAATCTTGAAAATTTAGTTAATTGTTATGTTTGCTTCCTTGCAAGACAACAAGATTGCAGGTCAGAGTAAAACATACCGCATCTGTAATGCTAGTTTGTTGTCTGTGTCTGGCATTAAATAAGAGAAATTAAAAAGGTTTCAGGGAGAGCACATCCCATGAATGAGTGAACAAAAAAATCCACTGACTTCAAAAGCAGTGGATTTGGCTCTGAAGTTTGAAGGGTGGAGGAGGATGTCTGCCTGTTCCAAATGTGTCCTTGGCACGGATTTTGGTCTCTGCAATGTTTCCTTTATACTAGAAGAATATCAGTTTTGGAAGCCCCCCAAATGTGCTTCACAGATGGCATTTCCATCGCCTGGATGTAGTTCCCAATCCATTCCCTTTTGAACAAGGCTGATCTGGTTTTGGAAGCCGAACCCACTAGAGATCCAGGATAGAAAAGCAGGTCACTGAGCGTGCTTGCATTCAGTGCACAAGCTGGGGATGGACAGGATAATGGAGGAGAAAAGGTCAGGTCAAATCTAAGTCATAGATTGCTGGACGCTGTGGATCTGATCGAGGGTGACTCATGTTTTCCAGTCTCCCAAGAGAGGAAATTAAATCTGTCTGCTGCTTTCTACTTCAGTGCTTACTACACCATCAAAAATACATTATAACTGAACACAGCCCTCATAATACCACAGAATCACCATTTTCATCAGTAATTAATGAAATTACATTTCCATTTTCTGTTAGCCCAAAGCCCTTGTCTAGAACAGATTATTAGCAGTAAGAAGATTTTCTTTACCTATTGAAAGTCCCTACTGTAAAATGACAAAAAATAAAACCTCACTGTTCTGGTACTGAGGGATCTGAAAGCTATCTGGAAATGTTCAACTGATACAGGTAGCAGAAACTGCTATTTTAGGGTCTGCCCTAATTTCCTCTCAGAATGTAATTAACCTAGTTTGAGTTTGCTTAAGACACAAGAGAGTTAATATATACACACTTGTGAAAAGTTCATGTGATCATCCCATACCAACTTTAATAGCTACAAAGGTCACAGCCTTGGTTATACCTATCATCCGACAGATGGCATCTCCGGCAATGCTCTACCATTCAGTGCCACACTTTGACCTACCTAAAACTGATATAATTTGGTGAGGAATTTCTTCCATATTCTAAATCTGTTACTGTTACAAATATTTACAGATGTTTTCTTTGAAACACCTAGGATATCTATTAATTATTTGAATTACATTAACAGCTACAGGCCTCAAATAACATTGTGTCCCATTGTGCTAGGTGCAGTATGTAGAGAGAGAGAGAGAGAGAGAGACAGAGACAGTTCTTACCCTGAAGAGCTTACTATCTAAGATGACAAAGGGTAGGAGAATGGAAGTATCATGGTCTCCATTTTACAAAAGGGGAACTGAGGCACATCAAGATAATATCCCCAATTCTACAACAAGAAACCATACACTGTGACCATACACTGGCCTTTGGGGTGGAAACCTACAAATAAAACTAGAACTTGCTGTATTTACTACCTGATATTTTACCCTCTTTTTGAAAAAGACAATTTACATTTTTATGGCTCTGAGATTAATATACTAAAGAAAACCTGGTTTAGTGCTTTTTACCTGTGATTCATTCTGGGTGTGCAAGAGTAGAATGTAGCAAAATATGACGGAGGTGGCACAGGTGGTACAAAGTCCTCAGGATCTGAAATGCGGCTTTGTTCTTCAACTTCCTCTACCGACACCTGAGATTCATCCTAATCAAACACAATCTCCATTAACAAACTTCTCTGTGCTAGCATAATGTACTAATTCAGCATTACTAGATTAGGCAGAAGATCTGGCTACTGGTTCTGCAGGTCTATGATCATTACTGCTGCATTTTATTAGATTGTGCCTGGCACTCACTTACTATGCAGGATCTTCTTGTTGCAAATATCTGCAAGTACCGCAGGGCAGCTGCTACCAAGCATACTGTGGTCGTCAGAGCATTGAGGGCACACAGAGCAAAGAGAACTTTCTGAGGCGCAAAAAGATTATGAAAGTTATACATCAAACATCTGCAAAAGTCAAGAGAGGAGAAGGATGATGACAATAATGATCTTTGCAATCTATATTTTGACTTAATCTTCCAGATAGATGATCTGTGGGATCTAGCTAATTTCTAAGGGTTTATTAGGATCCACTAGGTGTCACAGAATGGGTGGGAGAGGGAATCAGGGGAGTTTCAGGTTGCTGAAAAGAGGGTCAAATGTTCTCCAACCAGGAGTCCTGACCCTCCTCACCAACTTGCTGTGGGATCCCTTCCCTTGTTCCTTGGGCCAGAAATTAGGGTGACCAGATAGCAAGTGTGAAAGATTGGGATAGAGGATTGGGAAGGTGGGGTGGGTAAGAGAGTCCTATATAAGACAAAGCCTCAACATCAGGTCACCCTACCAGGCACTCACATGCTTTACTAACTAGGCTAAGAACTGGGGGAGAGGAGGAGATGCTTGTCAGCAGCATAGGCTGCAGATCAAGAACAAGCTACACTGGAGCCGGAAGCATTCCTGGGAAAGGAAATGGCCTGGAAGTCAATGGGAATTGCTACATGGCACACACACTTTAATACTATATTTTCTCCCTGTGATGTGAAGATTCTCTAAGCATTAGTTCTTTGGTATTGCTTTTAAGGTACCTTGAGTAGAAGATGAACAGCACTACATGACTGGACTGGGTATAGCTTCAATGCATTCTCTTTCTCTGTGCATTTTGCTGGGTGAAATTCTTCACAGCAGAAACAAATCTTGCTTTCACCCAGGTCCACCTTTAACAGTAAGAAAAATAATGTGAATTACGATGTAATTTACAAAGTAATTTCACACAATACATCTTGATGTCTAATGTAGAGCTGATATGCTGTACAACATATCTGAGTGTAGCATAGCCCTAATCATGTGCATACAAAATCAAATCTGCATAGTTCAGTATGCCGGCGATTCATTCATTCCATTAACATCACATTAGACATATTTGTTTCTCTCTTATCTAAAGGAATCTTTGAATTTATCAATGAAGTCTTTTGAATGTACCTTATATTTAATCACTGGTTTATTCTTCTCAATAAACATCAATATCATAGAATTATAGAAGATTAGGGTTGGAAGAGACCTCAGGTGGTCATCTAGTCCAACTCTCTGCTCAAAGCAGGACCAACTTCAACTAAACTATCCCAGCCAGGGCATTGGCTGAATGATCTCCTTGGATTCTACAGTAACTTTTGGAGCAGCTAGTCTTTTTGTTTGTTTGTTTATTTTAAAAACTAACATGTAATCCATATTTTGTATGTATAGTATATGCTCCCACTGGATCGTCATTAGTACAATACTATACTGATAATGAATGTAGCTAACACCCAGAACAATATTTCTGTCCCTGCCAATCTAGTAAGACTATACCTGTGTTCCACAATTGTTTGCAACTTTCACATTCATTTTGTCACCTCAATTTCCAAGTAGAAATTTATATAGGCGTCTTTCTTCAATGCTTTTAATTAACGGCCTGACTGTCTCCAGTCACAACTTTGGAGGTATTTCCCCATGTGTAACAGATCATATAGTTATCTTATTTGTGGAACATCTGTGAGCTGCAACCTATGGTTTCTCAGAGAGATGAGCACTGAGATTCTCCATAAAGCACTTAAAATTCTTGTCTGAATTATTATTATTCTCCTCAATATTTCTCTCAGTAGGTTGGAGCTTGTGCAGATCTTGACTGCCAAACTGCTTGTAAGCACCAGAATCTGATCACATTACTCCAACTGGTACGTTCTGGAAGCTGCACTGGCTTCCTGTGAGCAACAGATTATGTGTTAATAGTAAAACCTAGGGGGAAAAAAAATCAAAATCTTTATAAGCCCCATCATATCAACACCTATCAAATCTGTGGAACCTCCATTGTTCCATACGCTTCAGTTTAGTTATCATTTTGCTGTTTCTTTACATTATTGAGAGATCTTTTGCCTTCTGCCCCTCCTTCTACAGAATACTCTCTGCTTTTATAGTCATTGTTCTGAGTATCTGGTAAAACAAGTCAAACTAAATATTAGTAATTATTTGGTCTCACCTTATATTATTTCATTTCCATGAATTCTACTAAATGTAATGGACTGAAAAAAGAACGTTGTCTTATAGGTTGCCTTAGTTAAATATGATTTTACTAGTTTATAAGCCTGATGTGCTCTTTCATGCTTTTTGTATCCTCTCCAGATAACTAAACAAACTCTTTATTTCAATCATGCTATTATCCACTATATAAAATCAGCTTGCTGTTCACCAGCACTTTAGAGGCAGAATTATCTCTGGGATTCCTTCCCACCTTCTCTTCTAAATGTGACTGACCAGCTCCATGTTGAATCAACTTGTACCTACTGTGTCCAAAAAAGCCACTCCTGGGCCAGCTTGCCAGGGAGCAAGGGGCATTCTATGCTCTAATGACTGAGCACACTGCCTTCTCTGCATGACCAGTCCACGGACAAACAGCATGAACTTGGATCATATGCATGGTAGCCCCTGATGTTGCCAATGCATAACACACTTTTAAAGAAGAAGATTTTCCCTAGTCTGATAGCTATTAAGATGTGTCCAAGATTTTTCAATAGCCAATTTTATTTACTTTAAACTAGTTTTAAAGAGCTCTACCCTACTGGTATTGTGACACTAGTAAACCAAGTGCCAGCTCTGGCCAAGGCCACAGGCGTTAGCTAACAAATTCATAGCTGGAAACCAAACCATTCACCTGTATGTTAGTTTTGTTCAAAACAGGTATTAGTCTTACGAGAACGTATTTAGTGTTTAGAATCTATGAAATGCATATATGTTGCTGCATGCATTGATCTCACTTGTAGTGGTGGTATTCCATGCTATAAGGAAATATGTCACACGCTTAAAGTTAAGCACATGCGTAAGTATTTACTGAATCAAAGCCTAAGTCAATATGTATTATTTTTATTTTTGCTATTCTGTGGTTGCACTTCACAACATCTTGACTTGCTGCATAGATTAATCTAGGAATTCAGCAATACCAGCTGCAGCACTTGACATGTAGTTAAGAAGTGCACTGAGTTACCATGTCTGCTCACCAGATCACATCTGGGTACACTGGACACAAACTGAGCACCTTGACATCCTAGGATAAATCCAGCCAGGTTCAAGAGAACACAGACGACAGACAGCAAAACAAACAGGTTAACCTGAAATAGAAAAACACACTTAATTGCAGTTGAAAAAAGATAACGAAGTGAACTACAGGGAAGCTAATGCACTGAAAATCACATGGATAAAATCCTGACTACACTGAAGTCAACGACAAAACTCTCATTGACTTCAATGGGGCTAGGATTTCATCCCTGGTGTCTCATCAAAAAGGACTGACTTTGTCAATTATTTTGGACATGAACTTTGTGCAAAACTTATTGTATACCCCTTTTTTCGCAGAGTTTGTGCAGCAGCAGACTATATGCCCTGCAGCTCAAGTACAAAGACCTATGGGTACAGTAATACTTTCTTATTAGCACTGCAAGAAACAAGTTTGTTACTTTGGTATTTAGTGCAGGATAAAGAAGTTTTAGAACCAGCGTTTAAAAGGCTATTCTTCACATGCTGGTCCCTATTGTAGTCGATATGTGGGTGCGCATGCGTGCCATGCGCTGGAGCCGGACCTGTTTGTAGTAGTGTTCGTCAACCTGAGTCTGCATCGTGTGTTGGCTACGTGGTCCATTCAAGGTTTTACGAGGCTTTGCAAGTTGATGCCCCTCCAGTTCCCTCTTCCTGACACATGGCCAAAGTTGGAACCCCTCTTCCTCCTTGCTCTTAGCTTGCTAAGAAACCCTTTTCTTTAAAAGTCTATTTTATAGTTGTACTGTAGATAGTTTTTATAGTTGTACAGTTAGATAGTTAGTCTTGTTAAAACCGTTAGTTCTCCTCCCACCCATTCCGAGGGATATGTCCCGGTTTTAAAAGCTGTGCATCATGTCCTCACTCATTCTCCCTGAGTGACAAGCACCAATGGTGTTTGTACTGCCTCGGAGAGGCTCACGTTGTTGCCCACTGCTCCATTTGCCACTCCTTTCCTCCATGGACTCACGAGGCGAGAGAACTTTGCCTCTGGAAACGTGTCATGGAAGAGGCCATGCACCCATATGAGAATTCATATCTGGGCTGACAGATCCACTGGAGCACTGCATCTGACCATTGGTGAGCACTCCCCCTGCTCCCTCCCAAGCGACACCGATGGCCCACCGTGCTCATAAGAAGCACAGCCATGGGCATAATGGCAGCTCCCTGATGGGGATTGCCTCCCTGAGCCACGCCAGGTTGGGTGAGAAGTTGCACATCGATATGGCTGCTCCACCACTGAAGACGATCAAAATGAAGCACAGCATTGTAAAGACCAGCCCGTTCCCCCTCGGCACCGGTGACCAGGCCTCCATCTTCACCCACAGCACCATCCATGCCGCCAGGACCGTCCTGACTTTTGCCCCCAGTCCCATGCACGCCTGGCTGCTGGCCAAACTTGCATCAATGGCCAAACTCCTAATGCCGTATGCTGGCTCCCCACTGCATCCTGGTTCATTGGCGCCACTAGAGCTCCTGTCCCCTGCAGGCAAGCTGCTGTTACTAGAGCAGCACACCACTCGCTCCACCAATGGCTGGATTTTCTTCACGCACCTATGCTGTGCCTCATGCACCACTGGTACCACCCATTCTGATGGAGCCACCTTTCCTGGACCAACCTTCTGACTCTGAGTGGTCTTTGGAACCAGACCCTACTTTTTCACCAGCATGACTGTTCAGCTCAGAACCTACGCACCCTGCCCTAAGCACCAGTATACACCATGCAGAGACATGGTTCCATTATCCTTGCAGACTCCCATTTCCCACAGATCCCTATGCTTGGACTTATTGGCATGCTTGGGAACCCTAGTATGACCATGGCAGACTACCACCCCCTCACCACCGAATTTCGCCCGCTCATACAGCTTATCCCTTGGTCTATGAGGAACCTCGGGACACTGCCTCACCACCCGCTCTGTCAGCACTGCCGTAACCATTGGAATCACCAGTACTGACCAGGGTCTCATTGTCCCTAGATAAGGCACTTATACCACCTTCCCTTTCACCCCCTGAAGACCACAACCAATATCAGGACTTGCTTCGTCGCATGGCTGGGGCTCTCAACCTTCCAGTGGAAGACATACAAGACTCCAAGGACCAATTCCTGGCCATTCTGCAGCCAGCGGGTCCAACACAAAACGGTGCTCCCCATCCATAACATGCTTCTGCAACTGGCACAGGCCATCTGGCCACCCCAACTTTCTTGTGCTCCCACACCAAAGCGAATAGAGCAACGCTACTTTGTTCCTGCTAAGAACAAAGATTTCTTGTTCTCCCATTCCCATCCGTCCCGGAACTCTAGTTGTGCAGGCAACAACTGAATGTGCCTGCCAGTACCACCTCAAAGCCACTTCTCCAGATTGGGCTGCCAAAAACTTAACCTACTTAGGCACAAGATCTACACCTCTGCAGGCCTACAATTCCACATTGCCAGTTATCAAGCTATACTGGCGAAATACAACTTCGTTTCATACTCTAAACTGGCGGACTTTCAGACATCCCTTCCAGAGGACAAACAGGCAGAGTTTAAATCCCGCATTGACAAAGGTAAACTGGTGGCCAAGGTCACCCTTCAAGCACCGGTTGACGCCACAGACATAGCATCTTGTTCCCTCGCATTGAGTGTGATGCTTCATTGTGACTCCTGGCTTTAATCCTTCGACTTCCCTAAAGAGGTCCAGACCACACCTGAGGACCTCCTGTTTGACAACCAAAAATGATTTAGCAATAGAACTGAGGAGTCTCTCCATTTGCTCAAGGACTGTCAGGCCACACTCCAGTCCCTGGACCTATACACTCCAGCCCTGACTCATCAACAGCACTGGCCCTTCTTCCGCCCTTGCTACCCTCCCTGCTTCACTTACCAACCGTGACAAGAACAGTCCTGCTGCTGTCAGTGGCTCCAACGATCCTGCTATTCTGCTGCTACTGCATCCACCTCGACTGCTCTCCCACAGAGGTCTTCCAAGCACCACTTTTGACTCTTCCCTCGAGACCCGCGAACCTTCCTACACCACCCCTGCGGTCCCTCTGGGTGTGTTTGGGGGCAGTCTTGCCCTCTTTGCTCACAATTGAGGCAAGATTACCACCAATCGTTGGATATTGGACATCATTCACTGGAGGTACCTCAAAGTTTCTCTCCTTTCCTCTCCTAGCCCGTGGTGGCCCTGGAGATCCATCCCAACAACATCACCTCCAAGAGGAAGTGCATACCCTCCTTTGGAAGGGCTCCACAGAACCCCTCTCACATTGCTACTGTGGCTGTGGGCTCTACTCCCCCTATTTCCTTATGCCAAAGAAAGGGGTTGGCATTCAGCCCATTTTAGACCTATGGGCACTGAACCAATTTATCCACAAGTTTCACTTCCAGATGGTAACCCTTCCCCTGATCATTCCCTCCCTTCCCCCGGAGCCTGGTTCGCAGGTCTCAATATGAAAGATGTGTACTCCGATGTTGACATCCATCCTGCCCATCACAAATTCCTTTGTTTCATGTTGGGATATTCTCACCATCAATTCTGGGTCATTCCCTTCAGTACTGTCACTGTTCCCCACATCTTCACGAAGGTCGTCACAGTAGTTGCAGCATACATGCGACATCCAGGACACTTCTTGTTCCCATACCTGGATGACTGGCTCCTGGTCTCTTCATCTTGCAACTGCCTCCTCATCACCATCTGTACCCTACGAAACCTCCGTGCCAGCTTGGGATCTGTATCAACGAGGACAAGTCGACCCTTGTGCCCACCCGCTCACTCATCTCAATTGGACTCCCTTGCAAGGCAAGCCTTTGTGCCATTGGACCACTTCGCCACCCTCGGCTCACTTATAATGAGCTTGTGCAATCATCCCGACATGCGGATCTGCCAGTGCTCTCCCTTCTAGGACATATGGTGGCTCGCACCTCCATCACACTGTCTGCCTGCCTCCAAGGCGATGCCTTTTACTCTGTCTGTGACCTGCAGACAGACCACCTCAGCAAGTGAATTCATATCCCATATCGGTGCTGGCTTCCCTTCATGGTGGTGCAGTCTGACCAAGGTCATGGCTGGTATTCTTTTCACGCCTCTTACAACTCTCACCATGGATGCCTCGCTCATGGTCTGGGGCACCCATCTGGAAGGCTATGTGGCCCAGGACCTCTGGTCTCTCAGAGAGGTGAGGATGCACATTAACATCCTAGAGCTATGGGCTGCCCGCCGTGCCTGCCAAGCATTTCTGCCATTCCTCCACACCCACCACGTGCAACTCATTTCAGACAACGATTGCCATTGTCTGTATCAACAGAGCAGCACTAGGTCTCCATCCCTTTACATGGAGACAATATCCCTCTAGAATTGGTGCTTCTGACACAGAGTCACACTACATGCTGTCCATCTTTTGGGTACCAGCAACTCCCTTGCGGAGATGCTCAGCCACTCATTTCATAACAAACACAAGTGGGAGCTCCACGACCCACTCCCTGCTCTATCTTCCAACAATGGGGCATGCCACAGTGGGACCTCTTTGCAACTCCGACCAACCACAAGCTTCCCCTCTTCTGCTCCAGGGGTGCTCTCAGACCCGGCTCTCAGGGAGACACTCCTCCTCCCCTGGACATTGGGGCTCCCATATGTTTTCCCACCCATCCCAGTCCTCCCACAGGTCTGACACAAGGTGTACTGGGACTGAGCAACCCTCATCCTTATAGTTCTCTATTAGCCTTGCCAATATTGGTTCACTGACCTCCTTCACCTCTCCACCTACCCTCAGGTCCGCCTTCCCTCCCTTCTGGATCTCCTCATACAAGCACATGGTCAGATCCTACACGCCAATCCAGTCCCGCTTCACTTCATGACCTGGTATTTGGACGGGGCTTGCACGTAGATAATGCGTGCTCCACACCCACGCATGACGTCCTCTCACATACAGCCAGAGCATGTTTCCAAGTCAAGTGGAAATGTTCCATTGCATGGGCATCCAGCCAGCACCACTCCTTGGACTCGGTGTCCATTCCTACTCTCCTTGACTACCTTCTCCACCTTTGGCAGCCTGGCCTTGTCCACTCATCCATCCAGGTCCACTTTGCCATACTCAGTGCCTTCTCCCACCTATGCCTTTAGCCACCTGACCACTAAATGCTTCCTTTGTGGTCTCCTCAACACCTTTCCCCCAGTCTGCTGACCTACTCCTCCATGGGACCTTAATCTCGTCCTTTCTGCCTTCACGAAACCACCCTTCAAGCCTTTAGCAATCTGTTCTCTCACCCACTTCTCCATGAAGGTGATCTTCTTAGTGATCATTACCTCAGCTTAATGGGTCAGTGACTGGTGGCTATGATGCCCAACACACCATTTACTATATTTCATAATGACAAGGTCTCCCTTAGACTCCATCCTAAGTTTCCATCCAAGGTGGTCTCTCTGTTCCACCTCAACCAGTCAATTCACGTCCTGATCTACTATCCCAAACCACACACCTCCCCCAGGGCACGAACGTTACATTCCCTCGTTGTCCACCATGCACTGACCTATCTCCAATGCATACGCACTTTTCAAGCCTCATCTCAACCTTTCCTCGCCACTGCGGAGCATTGCCGAAGCCATACTCTTTCGTCACAACGCATCTCTAAATGGATCTCTGATTGCATCGTGAAGTGCTAAGCCATTTCCCACATCTCTCCACTGCCTGGCATCACAAATGTAAGCTGCCATGTCAGACCTTTAAACTGACATACGGTGGCAGGACATTTGTAGGGCAGCCACGTGGTCCTCCATCCACACTTTCACCACTCACTATGCCATCGCACTAGCAACGGCAGCAGAAGCAGACTACCTTGAATGGCTATGAGTTAGCAGTGTTACCATGCAACTGCTCCTAAAATTACAATAACCTATTAGAACTAGCATCTTCTACGTTTTGCTGTATTATTACAATAGGATGAGGGGCCCCAGTCAGAATCAGGGTTCCATTCTGCTAGGCGTACTGAAAACAGCATAATACATTAACTACAGTATTGTCACCTTGCTCTGTAAATATCATAAAACCAAATGATAATAGATGTGAATGTTGCTAGCTCATTAAATCATCTATTTGTTTTCCACCTCAATACTGAATTGATTTAAATATTTCTTGGAATTAGCTCATTGCTAAGAGCTGTGTTGAATCAATACCCACTTCCTATACATTCATCAAGGTTACCTGAATTACCTCAATACTCCATATTGAACCAGGGAACATGAAAGTACACAGAGATCTCTCATACAAAACATGCTTTTAAACTACATTTGCTACAGGGACACTGGAAACCTAGTCAATTTAATAAATGAGTTAAAAGTAGTTCCATGTAATATACCTACCCTTCAAACCTTCTGCTAATTTTGTAGTACACTGTTGCCACATGAAACACACAGACACCAGGTAAAACTGACTTACTTCACTGGGGAAACAAACAAAGTGACTGTACACAAAGGGCTAGTTACGCAAAAGAATTTAAGTACTTAATACCATTTTAGGTGCCTAAATCCAATATTTAGACCCTCAAAATCCCCACTCAGCTGCCATCTAACTCTGTAGGCTCCTAAAGTCCCTAGGATCTTAACTTTCCATGGATAAAGTCCCTTAAGCACCTAAAAATCTGCCTCTGGGCATAAGAATGGCCACCTCAATCCAGGCACCTAGCTCACGTCTTAGCCCTTATGGGTTCCCCAAACTAGGCATTGTCTCACTACCTCACTTGCAAGGCCTGATACAGTAGGCATGCTCAGAGACTCCCTAACAAATCGGGCCCCAAACAAAAACAGCCAGAGAAGGAAGTGGTGCTGCTGCCATGCCACTTATAACCTTTAGCCCAATGGTTAGAGCACTTACCCAGGATGTGGGAGACCCATATTTGGCTTCCTCCTCTTCCTAATGTGGAGCAAGGATTTATATGCAGGTAACCCACTTCTCAGATGAGCACCTGACCACAGGGCTATAGAGTGTTCTGGGGTGGGTCTGTCTCATTGGACTTGGATCTTGCACCCCTTGGGTCAGCACCCTGACCATTGGCCTAAACCTTACAAGGGGACGGGCACCACCACCACTGTTTTTAATCAAGAAAGGGCTTACGGGCCTAACTCCAGGAGAGGTTTCATGGCTGTGAATCAAGCAGAGATAGGTGTCTCACTCCAACCTAGATTTAGGTGCCTTTGAGGGGTGGAGCTTAGGTACACCCTCTCTTCAGCATTCCTATTGGCTAGCTTAGGCAACCCCACGCCCAGTTCGCTGGCTTTTGTGGATCCCATTCTTAGGCAGCTAACTCTCCGCATGCATCATGTAGGCAGCCTGGGCACCTAACTCAGGACTTGGAATGCCACTAGGCAGCAGGGCACCTAACAGTTAGGCATTACAACACGAAGACTAAGTCCCCTTGGTGCGTCGAGCCCAGAATGCTGTCAAATGTACAAAATAAACTAAAAAAAGAGAGAAAGAAAAAGTGCCAAACATCTCCATTTTTAAGGGATACTTTTATCTACAGCTGGTTAAAAGAAAAGGTCACTTAAGACCCTTTTTGTGAAATGTGTCCATCAAAAGTGAGGTTATTCAGGTTCAACTGCCTTTATTAAAAACAACCCCCCCCCCCCCCCCATGACACACATTTCAAGGAAAAGTCTCCAAAAATCAAGAATTCAGGTTTCTTGAAGTAATAACAATAATTAATTCTTAAGTAGTACTTTTCCACCATGTATCTCAAGACACTTTACAAAGGCAGGCAAGTATCATTATTCCCTTTTAACAGATGGGGAAACTGAAGCACCGAGGGGTGACGTTACTTGCCCCTGCTGACAAGTCATGAAAGATCTCAGATCAAAGCCAAAAGGAGAAAAGAGAAGGTGAAACAGTATTCATTTCTGCCTCCAACCTCAGATACAGGAGAGATTCCACTCCACAAACAAAAACATTCATGCATTCATATGATCTGTGAGGCAAAGTACTAAATAAAAGAACCTAAGATTCCCAGTAATCGACTGACCTCAGATGAAAACCATGCCTACTTCCTGGAGAAACTAATGGACCTGCTACTCAGCACAGTGCTGGAATCCACCAGAATGCATTGTCTTCAGTGACCTTAACTTCGACACAGACAATGCCAAGGATACATTAGTACTCATTTGCTTATTCTACAATGGAATCCAACTGGTTCATGCTTAATGTGCTGAGCCAGTGAAAGATGAACCCTTCCCTCCTAGTTTCAAATGTGGGTTTCCAGTTTCAGAAGGAGTAGTGAAATAAAGACGTTAAAAACAGTAGTTAAGAAACAATGCACCAAAAGAAAAATCTTACTCTGTCACATGTACAGAAACAGCATATCAGCGCGCATGTATTTTGGAAAGACTTATCAATAAATCCTAGTTTACAGGAGACGGTTCTGGTTTGGGTTCTGTTATGTGCATAGAATCTTCTGGTGACCATAAAAACTATCTACCCTGTCCAATCTGTGACAAGGAGGCATTCAATTTACCATGGCTGATACTATGATGTTCACTAACACAGCCACCTGCATGTAGAAGTAACAGTTTATCAGAGTTGATCCAGAGAAGAAGCAACTCTATTCTCTTCCTCCTGCACCCTGCACAGCTTGGTGTACATTACTCACTGTAATGCTCCATCCACTTTGCAAGCATTAAAACACCACAACAAAAAGAGTACACACCAAAAGTCAACGTCCAAGATTTTTTTTGGAGATGAATGAGCATCTCTTGGTGAGGAAAAGCATCAGGTAACTCTTTAGTCTTGAAGATAATGAAGTTTGATTGATAAGTTCCAGAAAGCTGCTTGAAATGTATCCTCACTTTTTAATTACTTCTTGGGTTAGTACATGACCATAACTTGACTTGGGTTAAAAGTGGGTTGGAGCAAATTTTAGGAAGTGCCAAGAGACTTATGCTAATGCATTACAATTTTCAAGCATATTATTATTCTATGACTGTTTACTGTTAAATTTAACTTGAACTATGCACGCACACAAGGAAGAAAGAAGGAAGATGCCCTCTATATATGGGCTAGCTGGACCTTGGGCCTCAGTGCAGAAGGGTAAGTAGGTAGCAACAGGTTCTCTGCAATGAAAGAAGGCACATTTATTGGAATAAAGGAGAGTTAACACATGGAAGACATTGACAAAGATAAACAAGCTATTTTAAAAGTCAAAATACATAGGGACCAAGTCTGAACTGCAGTGATAAAAATAGAAACAAGCCAAATTCTGGCTCCAGCTTCATGCTCAGTTTGGCCTACTGCCCTTAATCCTTTTAGCATTAGATATATATGGATTGTACAAAGCTGTGAAAAGTGTTGTGGTACTTTTGTATGAATTAGACCATATGCATTAAATTAAGGCCTTAGTTGGATGATGATTTCTCCAGCAAAAAAGTACAACATATACACACAGGATGGCTCTAAATGCTCTCAGTCAACAAGGCCAATCCTGTTCTCACTGAAGTCAATGAGAATTTGGCCATTGGCTTCAACAGGAGCATGAGCAGGCCAAGGGACAGAAATAACTTACAAGATAAGGCCATGACCGGGCAATTCACCATGCACAGACAGACAGACTGTTGTGCCCACATAGAGACCCAATGATCTCTATGGGTGGTTCAGGGCAAAAACAAGTACTTTGATAGTAAAGGAAACAAAAATGCTTCTTTCATAATCATTAAATATTATACCAGTGTAAACAATAGTTTATAAACATCTTTTTAGAGAAAACAAGTCAATGTATTAGCTTTCCTTCAGATATGCAGCTGCAATAGCAAGCACTAATTTGATAATCTTGCTAATTTTCCCTTCAGCCATGGGAACTACTGATTGTACCATACAGAGAGTTGTGATAAAACTCAAGACAAAAATGTAAAAGCATAAAATAAATAATTTCTTTTAAAAGCAATATTATGCCATATTTTAGATGCAGGAGCAAAATTCCTAAAATCAATTGGGGAAGGGTTTTTAAGTGGGGAATAATTTGAGTATATAAAAATGAGTTCAAAACTACATATAAAATATTTTACAGTGTTTCTGATTCATATGTAATTATAAATATAATTTAGATGTAAAATCAGTCCTGCAGCCTTTATATGAACATAAATCCCTTTGAAATCAGTAATTCCTTATGGCAGGGGATGAAGGAGTCAGATTAATACTGTGCTAATTTAGTAATTGCAGTTATTTACTTCCTAAATCCAGAAAAGGACAGAGCACAAAACACTTTGGCCTCCCATACTGCAAATGTTTACACATATGCTTACGTCTGAGCACCTGAAGTTCATGGAACTACTCGTGCTTAAAAGTTATGCACTTGCATAGGCATTTGCAGGATTGGGGCTTATGTCGATAGTCCATTTTCACTGCTTTTCCCTCTGGTTTGCCCAGTAGAACCTACATAGATAAAAGTAAGCAAGTTGGAGTCTATACCAAATAAACAGAATTGTTTATTTAGTTCCTCTCCATTCCTCTGGTTCAAAACTATTCCAGGAAATGAAGATGCAGAGATGTCACTAAGAGCATTGTTTGCCCTGCAGAATCTTTATTACTAAAGCTAGTCAGGAAATATTTTTTGTCCTGCGAAAAATTTCAAACACATTTCATCTAAAGTTTTCTTCAAAGATGTTCATTCAGGTTGTCATTAAAAAAAATCCCCAAACCCGACAGTGTTTTAGTTTTGATTTTTTCAAACAAACTCGACAAATGTAATCAAAAGCAAAAATTTCTTGCAGAGATTTCCATTTTGATGGAAAAAATTGAAATTAATTGAAAAATGTTTTGAACAAAAAATTTTAAACTGCTCCAAATTATTAGTTATAATGCAACAGTTGGAAAGAACCCAGGCTGACTCACAGAACCCAGACTGAGTTTCCAGGGCTAGAAGCTGGAAAAACAACTTTTTTACTTGTATGCCGACTAGACCTGGTGAGGTTTCCTGTTCACAAGAAGTTTTGATATTTTTAAATTTTGTTGTGTTCCAAACTGGAATGAAACCAAGTTTTTCTAACATTTCCTCACAAACTGGAAATTCCCCCCAAAAAGTGTTTCAAAAACACTGGCACATGCGGTTTCCACAATGAAACATGCTAACTGGGACTGGCAGCTGTTGAGTGAAACTGACATAGACAAGAATGTCAAATTCAGTCAGAAGCTGCCAAGGTCTGCAGCTCCATGGTAGCTCTGCCATGTGTACTATCTCGGGGCTTCCACAGTCCCAGGCCAGCTGGCTTCCCAGGCTCCTCGGTTCTCCAGGCTCCCAACTCTCTGGAAGTCCAGGGTCCCCAGTCCTAGGACAGTCCACATGGCAGAGCAGTCATGAACCTGGGCAGTCCTCTGGGAGGAGCTGCCTTAGAGCCACAGACCCAGGAAATCCAGGGTCTCTAGAAGTCCCTGCCTCAACAAGTAAGCTGGCAGTGAATCAGGCAACTCGAAATCAGAGCACATTTGAAATGGAAATCACTGACTGGTAATGCATACAGTGACATTTTTACAATTGCTTTTTAGAAGAGTTGTAATGTGTTTGGTGGAACTGCCTGGAGCAGTTACATCCACCCAGTTTTCATCTGTACTGTTAATTTCTTTTCCCTGAATATAGAACTTTATATTTATTTTTACTGAATCTCCCTCCCTCCATTGCCTACAGCTCTAATCTTTCCAGGTCACTTAGCAGTTTGGTTCTGTCCTTTTGTGTGTCTGCAGTCCCTTCAATTGCAGTGTCATCTGTATATTTGAACACAGTTTTTTTTTTCTTAAGTGAAAATTCTGACAATAAAAGAGTTACAAAGCAGCCACACAGTATGCAGAGACGTGTGTGATTTTAGCAGTTTATTGTAGTTGCTTGAAAAGCCAAGGAAAACTTTTAGAAAGTATCCTGGACTGGACTGCAACGAATACCATACATCAGTACTTGAAAACACATAGATGTTTCACCAATAGGACATGCAGAGCTCCAGGGATCACTTGAATGTGCTACATGAAGCCCCAGTGCTCTATGGGCCACACATGAAAAACCACTGGCTAAACACAAGCCAGGAAAGAGAGTGTAAGGACTGAGGACCTTGTCGCTTCAACCACTATGGCCAATTAGAGATGCGTGTTGATCACATCGCTTTTATAGTCCCTGTTATCAAATTAGTTACGAGCCACTGATGTGATTTTAGAAAGAAACACTCCAGTTAAAGTTCAAATGTAAGAGCTCATGACAGGAAGGAGCTCATGACAGGAAGGAATAGTTTCCATAAAGAGATGACAGACACCTAATTCAGTATTGTGGAAGCCAACATCTCCAGCCAACTTTGGGAGAAATAAAATCCTAAAAAACAGGAAGAGTCTCTTCTGCAGAAAAAACACCCTCAAAATGCTAAAAAATGAATGGCAAAGATGTTTGGTAACTAAGCCTAAGAACTGAAAGACTTAAGGCTAAAATCACAGTATACTTCAGACTGCCAAAGCATCCAGATTGATACACCATTGAAGGCCATGCCTACACTACAAATAGACCCATCTCCAGGAACAAAGTCACAGCAAAATTTGCAGATGATACAAAACTACTCGAGATAGTTAAATCCAAAGCAGACTGCGAAGAGTTACAAAGGGATCTCATAAAACTGGGTGACTGGGCAACAAAATGGCAGATGAAATTCAATGCTGATAAATGCAAAGTAACGCATATTGGAAAACATAATACCAAGTATACATATAAAATGATGGGTTCTAAGTTAGCTGTTACCACTCAAGAAAGATCTTGGAGTCATTATTGATATTTCTCTGAAGACATCCACTCAATGTGCAGCGGCAGTCAAAAAAGCTAACAGAATGTTGGCAATCATTAGGAAAGTGCTAGATAAAACAAAAAAATATTGCATTGTTTCTTTAGAAATCCATGGTACGCCCACATCTTGAATACTGTGTTCAGATCTGGTTGCTGTTGCCCCCATCTCAAAAAAGATACATTAGAATTGGAAAAGGTAGAGAAAAGGGCAACTAAAATGAGGGTTTGGAAACGCTTCCATATGAGGACAGATTAGAAAGACTGGGACTTTTCAGCTTGGAAAAGAGACAACTAAGGGGAGATATGATAGAGGTCTATAAAATCATGACTGGTGTGGAGAAAGTAAATAACGAAATGTTATTTACTCCTCATAACACAAGAACTAGGGAGTCACCAAATGAAATAGACAGCAGGTTTAAAACGAATAAAAACAAGTATTTCTTCACACAGGGCACAGTCAATCTGTGGAACTCCTTGCCAGAGGACGTTCCGAAGGCCAAGACTATAATGGAGTTCAAAAAATAACTAAGTAAATTCATGGAAGATAGGTCCATCAATGATTATTAGCCAGGAGAGGCACGGATTGCTGTGTGCCAGAGGCTGGGAATGACTGATGGAATGGATCACTTGATGATTACCCATTCTATTCATTTCCTCTGAAGCACCTGGCATTGGCTGCTGTCCAAAGACATGATAATGGGCTAAATGGACCACTGGTCTGACGCAGTATGGCCGTTCTTCTGTTCACAGTTGTGTGTATGGGAGCTACCTTTTATTATTAGTTTTTATTATGTTCCCCATCTGTGCTAAAGTCTAGGTTGCATAGGACTAGAAGGGACTTCAAGAGGTCATCTAGTCACGTCTCCTACATTCAAGCATTATCTAGACCAGCCCTGACAGGTGTCTGTCCAACCTACTCTTAAAAATCTTCAGTGACAGAGATTCCACAACCTCCCTAGGCAATTTATTTCCAGTGCATAACTACCCTGACAGTTAAGAAGTTTTTCCTAACATCTAACCTAAACCACGCTTGCTGCCATTTAAGCCCACTGCCTGTTGTTCTATCCTCAGAAGTTAACAAGAACCATTTTTCTCCCTTCTTTGTAATGTATTTGAAAACGTATGTCCCCCCTCAGTCTTCTCATCTCCATACTAAGCAAACAATTTTTTCAGTCTTTCCTCACAGGCCATGTTTTCTAGACCTTTAATCATTTTTGTTGCTCTTTTCCAGATTCTCTCCAATTTCTCCACATCTTTCCTGACATGGGGCATCCACAACTGATTGAGGCCTAATCAGCACAGAGTACATCAGCAGAATTACTTCTCATGTCTTGCTACAAAATGCCTGCTAATACATCCCAGAATGATGTTTGCTTTTTTTTTTTTTGGGCAACAGTGTTGACTCATATTTAGTTTGTGACCCACTATGATCCCCAGATTCCTTTCTGCAGTTCTCCTGTCACGCTTGCTTGGTTGGGGGTGGGAGGTATTTATTATATTATTTAACATCAGTGTGTGAAAATCATAATAATTCATATGAGATATACCATGTCAGGTACTGTTAGAAAGTGCTAAGTAAGATGATCATGTTTATGTTTATGTGTAATGGAAGTTACGGATATGCTTGATAAATCTGTATTTCAAATTTTTCTGCGTCTGGGTGACACCACAGACAGGATGGCTGCAGCACTAGCCTGCTTAACGGCCCATTAAAGAAATTCACAGGTACAATGGGCCCAGGGGGAGAAGCCAGGGATATACCTGATGAGCCACCAGGATTTACTCATGTGACTCTGGACTCCATTTTATTCCTGTAAATTTCCACAAGCAGCATGGCAAAGACCAAAGGACATAAAAGGCAGCTGCACGACTTCCATTTTGTCTTCAGTCTACCTCTGGATCAACTCATCTACAACTGAACTGAAGCGGTGAAACAAAGGACTGAGACCCAGCCAGGTACTGGATATATACCAGAGGGACTATATAAGTCTGCAAACTCCACAATTCTATTAGAAACCTGATATAGATGGACTTTCAAATCAATTGTATGTGTCTGATTGCTTTAATCCTTTAACATTTCTCTTAGTTTCTTTCTTTCTTTTTATAATAAACCTTTAGTTTTAGTTGCTAAAGGATTGACTGGCAGTGTGGTATTTTGGGTAAGATCCAAACTTCTATTGATCTGATAATGTGGCTGACCCTTTGGGGTCAGGAGAAACCTTTTTGGTAAAGAGCATAGAGTTTTAAATAACTGGTCTCTTTACTGGACCTAGTGGCTGATTGGGAGCCGGAGGCTGAAATGCAGTAAAGGGGGCTCTGCATCTTTTTATTTTGGCTTCTTGATAAACAGTGTGGGGAATCAAAAGCACTGTTTGTGGTGGTTGGGAAGTCTGACTTAAGTGTCACCCACCAGTGTTGGGAGAATCTGCTCTCCTTTTACAGCCTGCCCTGACCTTGGCATTTTCAGGTGGCTACCCTAGGCATGGGCAGGTCACATCTCCCTCCTAGACAGTCATCTCCCATTTTATATCCATCTCCATGGTTCAGGAACACAAGCAGCTCCCATCTAAACAGAGGAATGGAGGAGGGGGACAGGACAATTGTGCTGCATATTTGTAACTGGGTGTAAATCAATTCACTCAACACTAGGCAGTCCCTCATGGCCAGGCATGACATAGCAGGTCTCTCCCTAGCCAAGCACCCCCTGCCAACAGTCACTCCAGCACCCTGGCAGTTTGTCAGTAATTTGACCCTACACCCAGTTTACCAACTTAAGTCCAGCCCTTCTGAGGTCAGGCTTGTCCAAACTTAAAAGTCTAAAAATGTCTTAGAGAAAAATCTTTCCATCCAGTCTGAGCACTTCCTCAGGCCTTGGTGGGCTCAATATCCCTTGCAGTGGGCTTGTACACACCTTCCTTGGGGCTGGAAGGGGAATCTGGTCCCACCCTCTATGCCGGAGTCTAGCCGAGGGCCCTGTACTGATCAGCTAGGTCTTCTTTACCTGTGCTACACTATTTCCCTAGGCCATTTCTTACCCAGCCTCTTAAGATCCCCCCTGGGTCTCCCAGTCTCTTCCCTGGTTAATCAGGGTCTCTTCCCAGGCCTCCCTGCCTGAAAAGCTTTCCTTCCCAGCTCTTCATCATCACTTAAGCCTGGCTCTCCTTCCCGTTACTGTAGCCACTTTCTGCTCTTTATAGCAGTCTGCCTGCTTTTCCTCAGGTGTGGCTCATTCTGTAATCAAGTTGGCTCAGCACCAGAGTTTCCAGCCCACAGGACAAGCCACCCTATCAGCCCAGGTCCCCATCACAATTCTGTTTATAGTATAGATGGGGCCATAAAATCAGCATCAACTTTATCCTCATTTGGTCATATACAAAAAAAACCCACACCACACTGAGGCAGTAGTATTTACCTAAAAGCACGTATAGAGCGGCAAGTTAAGAAAAATGTGCACTCCTTTATAAGATTGAAGCTAGTTATCAGTTAGCAACATTTAAGCATAGACAGAATAATACAAGCAATGCCTGTGTAGAGAAACAAAGATTTTATTAATATGAAAAGAATAAGCTCAAATACTTCTTCAGATAATTTTTAATTACTACATTTGAGAGCTCTGACTCTACATCAAATTAAACACATTTCATGACCTTTAACATTTGGTTTAGAAACTTCAAGACAACTGCAGCCCTTGTTTTTCAGGAACTTGTTTTTAATGATCTGGAAGATGGAGTGGATTGCAAACTTGCTGAGGGTGTAGATGACACTAAGCTGGGGGTGAGGAGCGGGAGTGGTAGATACGCTGGAGGGTAGGGATAGGAGAAAGAGTGAGCTAGACAATTTGGAATATTGGACCAAAAGCAATCGAGTGAGGTTCAAGAAGGATAAGTGCAGAGTCCTGCACTTAGGATGGATGAATCCCATGCACTGCTACAGACTGGGGACCGACTGGCTAGGCAGCAGTTCTGCAGAAAAGGACCCAAGGATTACAGTGGACAAAAAGTTGGATAGAGTCAAGTGTACCTTTATTGCCAAGAAGGCTAACAGCATATTGGGCTGCATTAGTAGGATCATTAGGAGGATGAGGTAGATGAGGCTTTCTTTACTCAACTAGGGAAAGTTTCCAGTTCACAGGATCTGATTCTCATGGGGGACTTCAATCACCCTGACATCTGCTGGAAGAGCAATACAGCAGAGCACAAACAATCCAGGAAGTTTTTGGATAGTGTCGCAGACAATTTCCTGGTGCAAGTGCTGGAGCAACTAACTAGGGGCCGTGGTTCTCTTGACCTGCTGCTCACAAACAAGGAAGATTTGGTAGGGGAAGTAGAAGTGGGTGGCAACCTAGGCAGCAGTGACCATGAGATGGTCAAGTTCAGGATCCTGACAAAAGGAAGAAAGGAGAACAGCAGGATACGGACCATGGACTACAGAAAAAGCGGACTTTGACTCCCTCAGGGAACTGATGGGCAGGATTCCCTGGGAGGCTAATATGAGGGGGAAAGGAATCCAAGAGAGCTGGCTGTATTTTAAAGAAACCTTACTGAGGGCACAGGAGCAAACCATCCCGATGTGCAGAAAGAATAGCAAATATGGTAGGCGTCCAGCTTGGCTTAACAAAGAAGGCTTTGGTGAACTTAAACACAAAAAAGAAGCTTACAAGAAGAGGAAGCTTGGTCAGATGACTAGGGAGGATTATAAAAATACTGCTCGAACGTGCAGGAATGAAATCAGGAAAGCCAAAGCGCAATTGGAGTTGCAGCTAGCAAGGGACGTGAAGGGGAACAAGAAGGGTTTCTACAGGTATGTTGCCAACAAGAGGAAGATTAGGGAAAGTGTGGGCCCCTTAGAGAATGAGGAAGGCAACCTAGTGACAGAGGATGTGGAGAAAGCTGAGGTACTCAATGCCTTTTTTGCGTCTGTCTTCACAGACAAGATCAGCTCCCAGACTGCTTCACTGGGTGGCACAGAATGGGAAGGAAGCAAACATCCCACAGTGCTGAAGGAACAGGTCCAAGACTATTTAGAAGGATTGGACATACACAAGTCCATGGGGCCGGATGCAATGCACCCGAGGGTGCTGAGGGAGTTGGCTGAGGTGATTTCAGAGCCATTGGCTATTATCTTTGAAAGCTCCTGGCAACAGGGGGAGGTCCCGGAGGACTGGAAAAAAGCAAATATAGTGCCCATCTTCAAAAAAGAGAGGAAAGAGGATCCAGGGAACTACAGACCAGTTAGCCTCACTTCAATCCCTGGAAAAATCATGGAGCAGGTCCTTAAGGAATCCATTTTAAGGCACTTGGAGGAGAGGAAGGTGATCAGGAACGGTCAACACGGATTCACCAAGGGAAAGTCATGCCTGACCAACCTGATTGCTTTCTATGAAGAGGTGACTGGCTCTGTGGATGTAGAGAAAGCGGTAGATGTGATATACCTTGACTGTAGCAAAGCTTTTGATACTGTCTCTCACAGTATTCTTATCAGCAAGTTAAAGAAGTATGGGTTGCATGAATGGACTATAAAATGGATAGAGAACTGGCTAGAGCATAGGGCTCAACAAGTAGTGATCAATGGCTCATGTCTAGCTGGCAACCGGTCACAAGCGGAGTGCCCCAGAGGTCGGTCCTGGGGCCGGTTTTGTTCAACATCTTCATTAATGATCTGGAAGATGGGGTAGATTGCACCCTCAGCAAGTGTGCGGATGACACTAAGCTGGGGGGAGTGGTAGATACCATGGAAGGTAGGGATAGGATACAGAAGGACCTAAACAAACTGGAGGATTGGGCCAAAAGAAATCTAATGAGGTTCAACAAAGAAAAGTGCAGAGTCCTCCACTTAGGAAGGAAGAATCCCATGCACAGCTATAGACTGGGGACCAACGAGCTGGGCAGCAGTTCTGCAGAAAAGGATCTGGGGGTAACAGTGGATAAAAAGCTGGATATGAGTCAGCAGTGTGCCCTGGTTGTCAAGAAGGCTAATGGCATATTGGGCTGCATTACGAGGGGCATTGCCAGCAGGTCACAGGAAGTGATTATTCCCCTCTATTCAGCATTGGTAAGGCCGCATTTAGAGTATTGTGTCCAGTTTTGGGCCCTCCACTACAAAAAGGATGTGGACAACTTGGAGAGAGTACAGTGGCGGGCAACAAAAATGATTAGGGGGCTGGAGCACAGGACTTATGAGGAGAGGCTAAGGAAACTGGGCTTGTTTAGTCTGCAAAAGAGAAGAATGAGGGGGGATTTGATAGCAACCTTTAACTACCTGAAAGCGGGTTCCAGGGAGGATGGGGCTAGGCTGTTCTCGGTGGTGGCAGATGACGGAACAAAGAGCAACGGTCTCAAGTTGCAATTGGGGAGGTCTAAGTTGGACATTAGGAAAAAGTTTTTCACTAGGAGGGGGTGAAGCACTGGAATGGGTTACCTAGGGAGGTGGTGGAATCTCCATCTTTAGAGGTTTTTAAGCTGAGCCTTGACAAAGCCTTGGCTGGGATGATATAGCTGAGGTTAGTCCTGCTTTGAGCAGGGGGTTGGACTAGATGACCTCCTGAGGTCCTTTCCAATTCTAATATTCTATGATTCTATGACTGCCAGCAGATCGAGCGAAATGATTATTCCTTTCTATTTGGCATTGGTGAGGCCACATTTGGAGTACTGTATCCAGTTTTGGGACCCGCACTACATGAAGGATGTAGACAAATTGGAAAAAGTCAGGCGGAGGGCAACAAAAATGATTAGGGGGCTGGAGCACATGACTTATGAAGAGAGGCTAAGGGAACTAGGGTTATTTAGTCTGCAGCAGAGAAGAGTGAGGGGGATTTGATAGTGGCCTTCAACTACATGAAGGGAGGTTCCAGGGAGGATGGAGCTAGGCTATTCTTAATGGTGGCAGACGACAGAACAAGGAGCAATTGTCTCAAATTGCAGAGGGGGAAGTCTAGATTGGACATTAGGAAAAAAACCCTTTTTCATTAGGAAGGTGGTGAAGTACTGGAATAGGTTACCTAGAAAGGTGGTGGAAACTCTATCCTTAGGACGTTTTTAAGGCCCAGCTTGACAAAGCCCTGGGTGGGATGATTTAGTTGGGGTTGATCCTGCTTTGAGTAGGGGATTGAACTAGATGACTTCCTGAGGTCCTTTCTAACCCTAATATTCTATGATTTTAACTCAGAGAGAATTTTAAAAGCATTTAAAATGGTAGCATATTCTCTTAAGAAACAGCTGCACACAGCATAGTTATGCATAAAAGAAAGGTGATAATAAGCTATTGCCTTATGAGTATTAGAGAGGGTTTTAATGTTGACATAGCTATAGAAGAAAGAATAATGATCATCATTAACCCAATGACAACTCATGCTATAACTATTCCATATTGTCCTAAATCTGTTCACATAGATGGTGCAAATGTTAACAAACTGGTGATGCAATACAAATCCTGGCAATTCAAAGTATATGCCTGGGACTATCCTGACTTCTCAGATTTCTGGAATGGCACTGTATCCAGTTCAAAAGATACCTAAATTCTACAGAAGTCTTAAAAACTGACTATGTGTGAAATCAATCCATTTGCAAGGTCCTCTGTACTAAAGAACGCATGTTAATGCTTTTTGAACTATCAACTTCCTGTCGTGGATCTTGGGGGTGGAGGGGGAGAGGGGAAAAGGAGAAATCATACTTCAATAAAACATACATAAAGAATGAAGAGCCATGCTTGTCAGGAATGTAAATAAAAGGGTAAATGTGCTGATTCAGTGCACAGGTAAAACTAGAAATGATCCAAGTAATCTATAGAAAAAAAGAGGATATGAAAGAAGGATTAGATAGAAGAGAATGAGATAAGAAGGAGCTGTAATAGACAGCAATTGCTGTAACCAATTTTTTTCCAGATACAGAAACATCAGGACCCTTACAAGGCTGAAATTCTTTAAGACAGATGGCATTTATATTTATTTTTAAACAAATGTAGTGCTTGTGTAAACTGACAGATTGAGAGTCCTGGATACTGAACTCTTATTTATTCACAGAACTGGTATGGCACAGGCAGCAGCAGAGCAAGTTATACATTATTCCACCAATATATTTCATCTGGACAGACCTCCTCTTCTAAGGAGAAGAAAGTAACTCGCTCTACATACCTATTCAGTCCTTGGCCTGTCTGCCTAGACAACCAATGTTTCTGTACCATGGAACTGGATTGAGACCACCCTCCTTTACACGTGCCACCAAAATGTGTCATGTGGCAACACATTTTGGTTTCTCTTGTCCTGGCACAAATCTGAAACAGTGACTTAGTGGTGAAAGTCTTCATATCCCATATCCAGTGCCCCGAGACTTCAAGACACAAAGAGCACTTGAATTAGCTTATATTTAGCTACAGCTTGCATACCCTTATATACATTTATTTATTTCTGTCAGAAGAGTGTGATATCTTAATGTCTTAAATATCTGTGGCAGAACAAAGTCGACCACTCAGCTGTAGTAGTAAGCACGGGTATATTACAGCTGAGTGATTAGTCCTGAAACCACTCCCTTTATGGAAACTTGAATAGTATTATTCCCAAATGACAAATTATATATTGTGCTGGAGTGCTGACAAAGTAGAATGGAAAAAATGTAGGGCCAGGAAACAACATGGGATACAGGGATTTGAATGGTTATCCTAAACCTATAATTTCTTCTTAGGAAATACCTATATGAATGTAAAAAGTTTTGTATAAATTACAACAATATTGCTTCCTCCCCACACAGTCCTGTAACTCCTATTATTGCTAGCAAGAGCTGTGCGCATAGAGAGAAGAATATACCCTTTTTTGAGCTTTGATCATGCATTCAATAATTCCAGCATTTTTAAAGGGGAAGAAAATTAACCTCTTTAACAGTATCTCTGATATATCAAGAGTGTCTTGTGACAAATCCCTTACAGCACATTTTAACAGATACATACCAAAAGTATCACTGGTCTCTTCCATGTTGTTAATCCTATGATTCCTGATAAGATCACCTGCAAGAGCAAAAAAAATGATTATGCAGGACTGAACCGCCATCATGGCAGAGCCCATTAGCTCATCACCCATCAAGAATACATTGAAAGAATCTGTTCCTTCTGGAACTCCAAAGTTAACATTGATAAGATGCACCTTGTTTAAGAGAATGGGCCTGACTCTCCTCTCACACAGGTGTAACACAGGAGTAACTCTACTGACTTCAGCAGAAATACACCAGTGTAAAACTGCCATAAAAGACTGGAGATTCAGAGTCAATGTTGATAAGATACTTCTCTTATGATAATGTCTTACCTAATAACAAAACCAGATTTTTTTCTCATTGTGTTTCTGTTTATTTTTCAGTCCATGTACACAACTTTTCAGAAATGTACACAACTTTTCCCCCTAATTTTTCAGGTAACACAACCTTCAGCTGACTATAAAGCAACATTTCTACTAACTTAGAACCCTATCCAACAAACCACTTACACACATGTATAATTTTAAATACATGGGTAATCTCATTGACTTCAGAGTTATGGTCATGCTCAATTGTTCTGCTGGAGGGAAGCCAGAATACAAAGAAATCTTTCTATTATGTTGCCTTATTTTACCACATAATTCAATATCTCTATCAAGAGAACTACTCTGAAGGAGCTATGGCTAAAGATTTATAGACACACACATGTATCTTATTCTGTTCTGCCAGATCAGGAATAAATCCTAGAATTGAAAAAACTGACATTTTAATGACATATTATTGGGGGTGTGGCTAGAGTGTGTGTAGGGGGGAAGCTAGGCAGGGCAGAACAGATCTTTGGCTGTACCATGTAGACAATTTGAACCCCAATATGCAAGCCTCTCCAGGTAGTTATACCTCTCAGAAATTTACAACCTGACTGAATTTGCCCCCACTATTTATAGACTGCAGCCCTCCAGGAACTATCTTCCCCATGAAATGATACATACATGATACATAAACTTAAATCAATAAGGTTTGTCCAGGTTATTGGAGGAAACTGCCATATCTATCACAATGTTTGTTTTGCCCTAGTAAAGATCACATGACTGGTTTCATGTTTATTACAACTTTGAGGCATGTGATTAAATAGCCTTACTCATAATTTTCCTGTGCTGTGGTTTAATAAAGCATCATGATTAGAAAGTTATCGTTACAGATGAGAAGGCATCCACATCTTAATTTCCTAACTGTAGTTGCTTATAACTTTCCTAAAGAATTATCTTTGGGATAAAATTTCTCATGCCTGCTGTCAGCCCTGAAACAATGATCTCGGTAAATTTCATAGTCAAATGTAATGTTGTTTTGGAGCTGTTGAAACATGGGAGGAAAAGCATTTTTCCACTGAGCAACAGATCACATGTTTATTCTACACTGGAGTAATTCAAAAACTAATTTGTTACATAAGTGCAAACTGGTATATATGCAGTCCTGGAAGAGGGAGAGTGTTTTAGTCATATTTGAAACAATCTGATTTTGAACTATATTAATAAAGTTATGGATGTTTAAAAGGTGGTATATTGAACATGGACAGTGCATTTGTTTCCTTACTTCAGGGTCTAAGGCTGTGAATACCTTGCAGGGGTAAATATGTGAAAGACTACAAATATATGTATTTGGGAATGTTAGAGTTGAAGGGATCTTCATCAGGATTCCACAGTAAAATTATCTCTGTTCCTTTACACATAAGACTTATAATATGGGCTTTTGTGTCCTACAAATTGCTATGTACAATCACTTGCATCGAAAAAGTGAAGTTTAAATAGAAATCAACAGTTTCGTTTGTTACCCCTCTGAAAATATACAGTTCAGTTATCAGAGGCCATATTTTTTTTGTTCAGTAAAGAATCTAAAACACTATTTTGTCTTGCAGAAATAATAGTAATATAAATAATATTTTATATAATTGCCTACAGGTCTTACTTCTGTAGCATCACAAACTCTATCATAGATTATTACAAAAGAATAAACAAATATTGAGAAGGCCAGTTTGACATTTTTATAGTTGATTATTTTCAATGTTTTTTTCCTGATAAAATCTTAGTCTATACCTTGTATACAATAAGAAACAACACTCCCCTCCTCAGCCCCGTAATAGTACATGCACATATTGCATGCAGCATTTTTCTGTATTTAATACTGCTACTCTGATAAGACTAATAAATAAATAATTTTTTCCTAGGAATATTGCATTTGGGGGGTGAATTAGGATTTTATTATGAACAGTAAGGCAAGTAATTACATCTACTGTTGATTTCTATTTAAACTTCACTTTTTCGATGCAAGCAATTGTACATAGCAATTTGTAGTAGAACACAAAAGCCCATGTTATAAGTCTTCTGTGTAAAGGAACAGAGACCATCAGGATTCCACAGTAAAATTAAGATCCCTTCAACTCTAACATTCGCAAATACATGCATTTGTAGTCTTTCACATATTCACCCTTGCAGGTATCTGATGAAGTGGGTTGCAGCCCACGAAAGCTTATGCCTGTAGAAATTTGTTAGTCTTTAAGGTGCTACAAGACTCTCATTGTTAACAATATACAATTCAAAAACAAAGGTTTAATTTGTTATAAAAGTAGTTTTAGCCTTAACATATATATAGCATCTTTTACCTGACGATTTCAAATGCTTTATAAACATTAATGAAAACTCTTGATGATACCCCTCTGATGTAAGGAATTATTAATCTTCCTATTTTACAGAGAGGGAAACTGACCCACAGCGAGGTTAAGTGGCTTGTTGAATGTCATACTACAAATCAGAAGCAAACCTAGGATGGAATTCGAGCATCCTAACTACCATTCCCCTGTTGTAATCACCTAGGCCCCAATCTTGCAAGGAGTTCTATGTGGGAAGATCCCTGCACCCATTTGGAACACCGTAAGAGGCAATGAGGCACAGCAAGGGTCTGGCAGGCTGTATAAAGCATCTTGTAGTATTAGAGTCTGAGATCACACTTTGCAAATCCAGTTAAAAAAAAAAATCAACAAATCATCTACAATAAAAAAAAAAGAGGCACTAATCCCTTAAATCCAAAATTCATGTTGGAAAGCCTAACACCCTATGAATGACAGCATCAATAGACAGTTCATTATTAATTATGTATGCAGGGCCTAAAATGTCTGAGGCACTTTACCAACAAGCCAGTCTTTGCCATAAAGAGTTATATAGACACATAGCTGCATTACACAGATAAACAGATTGATAGATTCCAAAGCCAGAAGGGACCATTGTGATCATCTAGTCTGACCTCCTGTAAAAGACAGGCCTTAGAAGGTCCCCCAAAATATGACAGCTAATAGATTAGCTAGGTAGATGGGACAGATATAGCTAACAGATTAGCTGGGTAGATCAAATGGGATAGCAAACAGGCCAGGTAGATGATCCCACAGATAACAGACTAAACATGTGGCAGCCTAGAGAGCGGCGAGACAGACCCCAGACTGGGCTGCTCAGACACGTGAGGGCTGACACAGTGGCTCGGTTGCACGGGTAGCCCCCGGTAGCCCCGGCAGGTATCAGACACGCGGGGACTGGAGATCACGACCGGCGATGGCGGTGTCAGCAGCAGCCCGGCCGCCCCCAGCTCCCCCCGGGTCACTTACCGAGGAGCCGGCCCAGAAGGGGCAGGAGTTCTTCACCTGCGGGGAGCCGCTGAGGGACAGCGCCCCGAAGCTCAGCGCCACCATGCAGCAGCCCAGGATGAGCTGCAGCAGCCCCAGCGACAGCAGCGGTCTGGCCGGCAGCAGCCCAGGGGACCCCGCGGCGGCCCGGCGGGCGGACAGAGGAGAGAGCGCCGCCGGGCGAGGCCGATGCTGCCGGAAGCCCGAGCCGGAGCGGCGGGGCCGGAGAGGCTGCGGCGGCGGGGCCGGAGAGGCGGCGGGGCCGGGAGCCGCTGCCTGAGGCGCCGCGGAGAGCCCGGCCACGGGGCAGCAGGAGCCCGGCAGCACCACAGGCAGAGACATGGGGGCCGGCGGCCCGGCAGCTCCGAGGGCAGGAGCGGACTCGGTCGGGTCGGGACAGGACGGGACGGGACCGGAGCGCTCCGCCAGCAGCGGGCGGTGCGGGGGCAGGCACCGCAAACTGCCTCTGCCAAGCCCTTCCCCACACCGCGCCGCCGCTGCCGCTGCCGCCGCGGCCCCTCCTCCCCCTTAACTCCCTCCGGGCTGCCCCCAAACGCACCCAGCCCCCCGCTAGCCCCTACGCGCCCCTTTAGCCCCCCCCCCCCCCCGCTAGACCGCAGGTGACCCCTCACACTCCTGGGCTAGTCCCCTTGTGCCCCCCTTAAACGTTCTAGGCTAGCCCCCTAGGCCACCCCCTCAATCCCCGTGCCAGCCGCTCTCAATCCCTCTGTGAGAGCCGCTTTCTGCCACCCCGCTAAACCCACTCCTCAAAGTCCCTCCCATGCCTAACCACGCAGGTGCTGGTGTCAAATCTCTCCCTAGCCCCCCACTGTTCTCTGCTGCCCCGACCACGCCAAACTCCTTCTGCCAAAGAAAGCGCTCTACTGCCACACCCCGCCCCGACCGCCACACCTCTCCTTAATGGCCTCCCAACCCACGGTCAGCTGCTGGTGCCAAACCGTTCCCTACCCTCTTCTGCAATCACTCTGCTGCCATTGCAGCTAACCACAGCTGCAGCCCACCCCTTATCTCCTACTACAGTCAACTTCCTCTCCCTTTACTACTGTTTGCATGTGCACCCCTTCCCTAAGACATCAAACCAGCCTGCTGTTGAGCTACCACACTGATCAGTCTACAAGAGGCTAGCATTAGCCTTTCCCTTTTCTTGTCCAACATTTCTTTTTTCCTCCACTCTGTTTTTCCTCCTCTTTTCTCTTTGTTGAAATCCCTCCACCCTGGCTCTTTTATTCTTTGGTCAGTGTTGTTACCAAAGGGTGAGGTTGAAGTTTTAAAATAACTCCTTTTGGGAGGAGGAAGGGGGGAAGCCACTGTATTGCATTTCACATTGTTGGCTTTCTTCCCACAAGGAGGAGGAGGGTTGGCAGAGAGGTGTGTGTGTTTGGTGCACTTGCACACACTATGTAATGCTCCCTGAATAAGGAGCAGGGTACGGAAAATATTTTTTCCAGTGAAATTCCCTCAGTATCTCATTTGTGTGTTAGCGCTCCAGTGAGCCATTGCGCAGACTGTTCTGTTCAACATGATGAAATGTTGGACCAGAGTAGGCTTAGGCCCCTCCTGCAAAAACGTGCTGCTGTTCCAGTTCAGTCACTACAATTTAAACACGTCTGGACATGACTTAGAAAAATAGGTAATCTCCATCATGAAAAATATAGCTGTTAGCGAGAGAGGAAAACATACCACACTAAAGGTGTCATTGGTTCATTTGGCAACACTTACCCCTTTGCAGAAAAGCATTGTAGGTTCAACATGTAACTAGGACTTTGGGGCAGACCTGATACTGACACTGTAATATAGTAGCAAAAAGAGGAGGAGCTGCATCATTAGAGGTGGTGCCCTAGGGATGAGATCCTTTCTGCCTGTTTCTGCTGGGCATCCGGCTGGAAATTAAAGATCCTCTAGCACTTCTTGAAAAGAGTACATTATAACCTTACTGCAGTGGGGTCTGGATAGGTTAATCTTCATGCCATGGATTATGTTGCAGGGTCAGGGGGAGGGGCAATGTTTATTCTCTCAATAGGTTCTAACGGCCAAGGCTGTGTAATATGAGCTAATGCTGAGTGCTGTTGCTGCTGCATTTGACTGCAGTCTCTGCACATCCAATATCTAACTCAATCATTACTTTGAGAACAACTGAAATGTAAGGGCACTATGTAAAAACAATTCTGTCTATAGAGGTAGCTGAATTCAACAGTAAATTGCAAGCCATTTTCTGACGTGTGTATGGATGTTTAATGCTATGCCTTGTCTCTGTTAAATGGAAATACTTTTCTGTTTAACACATTCTTGGGAAACTAGCATATTACATGTTTCAGAAATATCATTGCCCCTTTTTGGCCTGAGCAGTTAGCCAATATTTGGGGCTTTGTGTGTTTGTTTCTATTAGAAGGAAAAATTGCTGATATGAATCAGGTATTTTGTTGGTGCAGTCCTATTTATTTTTGAAGAATGCCCACAAAGTCATGTTTCCCTGAACATGGTACAAACAGCAGCAGGCAGGTTCATTACCCAGAAATCCAAGTCTGCCTTTCCAGTAAATATTGTACCCAAGAAGCTATGTCTCTGTTCTCTCTCAGAGACACTCATGACTGCTTTTTCCCCTTTTTTTGCTGGCTTCCTGCCTCACACACACAGCTCCAACCAACCAATCAATCAGTTAGCCTCTGCACTTGCAATGCATTCCAGGGAAACCCCTCAGCACACACAGTTTAGCTCTGCTTAGTTTAGCTATGTGGACTACTGCTGTGGTTAGTAGTCTATTGTTTCAGCTATCATTATACAAATTGGCATTTAATTGTTCTTTCTATGGCTGAATGAAGGGGGTTTTCTTAGTCAGCGGTGGCAGAGGTGGCAATCCCTCAGATAGAGGATGAGCTCTTTCACAGATTTTATTTTATATGGGTCCTTTGGTGACTGAAGGAGTATGATCCTGCAGACTGGCTGGCAGATGTTGCAGGTTGTGTTGGAAGGCAAGGGAGGGCCACAGTGACAGTTTTTTGTCCTTTCTTTTCTGTCATTTTTCTACAATCAGGGCAAGGCAATTTTCCTCAAAAGTGGCTGTTCCTTCTCTGATAAGTCTACACCAGTTAGCCTTGTCTTGGGCTACTGTCTCCCGGTGGGTGGAGTCAATGCCACATTTCTTGATGATTATCTTGAGGTATCTTTTAAGTGTTTCTTTTAGCTTCCTGTTTCCTATCTCCTTTGGTGAGTTGGGTATACAGCAATTGTTCTGGTAAGCATGCATCAGATGTGTGCACACAGTGCCTGCTCCACCTCAGTTGGTGCTGAATAATCAGGGCCTCAGCATTGAAGATGTTGGCCTGTATAAGGACATTGACATTAGTGCGGTGATCCTCCCACTTTATGTTGAGGATCTTCCAGAGAAGGTGCTGGTGTTCCAGGTTTTTCAGATGTTTAAACCTGGATGTCACCAGGTCTCACAGCTGTAGAGGAGAGTTGGAATTACCACTGCTTTATAAACTAAAAGTCTAGTGTTATGTCTATACATCATAATTATTGAATACCCGGTGAAAGAGTCTGCCAAAGGTAAGACTGGCACAGTGGATTCTATGCTGACTCTTGACATCTATATTTGCCCTCTATGAGAGATGGCTGCCAAGGTAGGTAAAATGTTCTACATTTTTCCAGTTCTTCTCTGTCAATGTACGTCTTCCTTGCTGGGTCTGATGATTGACCTGCAGCAGGATGGTGGAGAACTTTTGTTTTGCTGAGTTCATGGTTAGCCCTAGGTTTTTGTAAGCTTCAGAGAAGCAATTAAGGGCTGCTTGTAGAGCCTCCTTGGAGTGTGCAACTACAGAACAATCATCTGCATACTGGAGTTCAGTTATTGTTGCCGATGTTACTTTAGTTCTGGCACAGAAGCGAGAGAGGTTGGAGAGTTGCCATCAGTCCAATATTGGATGCCAATGCCCTGTGGCAGATGGTCTTGGATTAGAGTTTTCATAGTTGCTAGGAAGAGAGTGAGAAGAGAGTGGGTGCCAGTACACAACCCTGCTTTACGCCAGTTTGGATGACAAAGGGCTCAGAGATAGAGCCACTGCACAGAATGGAGGCAGTCATCCAGTCATGGACGAGTCTTACAATGGTGGTAAATTTGCTTGGGCAGCCAAACTTTAACATGGATTTTCCATTAGTACATTCATCCATTAGTACATTAGGTCTGTAATGGTCTGCTTGATGGCAGCCATTGATACCTTCCAGCATAACAATACTATTATATCTAAAGTGATTGTAACAGGTTTAATGTAGATGGAAACTGAGGTACTATAGTCTTGCCATATGTCAGACAGAAAAATATAGTAGACAATCTTATCACAAGTGTGGATCGTATGTAACAATGTTGAAAATGAGACTTATCCTTTTTAGTTTACACGACTTAGTTACACATATATTCATTTTTACAGTTATTCATAACATAGTTCTACTTACATCCAAAATACTATGTTAACATTCTCTTGATTTGCATAGTCAAGCATTCAAAAGTTAGGAAAAGCCAGAATTAAAGTTGCCCATACAACCCCAGCCCCCTTATCTGATGTCTTTACATAATCGCATACCGTTTTGTCTACAAGTGGCCTGTGATCCATCTATGCTTAGGGTAGCCCACCTGAAAATGCCAAGGGCAGGGCAGGCTGCAAAAAGAAGAGCAGATTCTCCCAAACTGATGGATAACACTGCAGTTAGATTCCCAAAACAGTTACAAACAGTGCTTCTGATTCCCCACACTGGTTATCAAGAAGTTAAAACAAAAATGCACAGCCGCCTGCTGTGTACCAAACTGTGTGTTACTGCATTTTAGTCTCTGGCTCCCAGTCAGCAATTAGATCCAGTAAAGAGATAAGTTATTTAAAACTCTGTTCCCTTTACCAAATGTTCTCCTGACCCCAAAGAGTCAGCCACATTGCCAGATCAATATAAGTCTGGATCTTACCCAAAATATCACACTGCTAGCCAATCCTTTAGTAACTAAAACTAAACTAAAGGTTTATTATAAAAGGAAAAAAACAAATGAGAAGAGAAATATTAAATGATCAGAGCAATCAGATACATAAAAGTGACATTAAAGTCATTATATATATATATATATATATATATATATATATATATATATATATCAGATTCTCAGCAGAACTGTGGAGTTTGCAGGCTGGAATACATTGAGTATCTGGATGGGTCTCAGTCCTTTGTTTCACAGCTTCAGTTGTAGATGAATTAATCCAGAGGTAGGAAGCAGGAATGAAGACAAGATGGGGATGGTGCAACTGCCTGTTATGTTCCTTTGCCATGTGGCTTGTCCCAAACACAGCCACACAGCACATGGCATGGAAAAAACCCAGAGTCCCCTGTTCCTGGGCATGTTCTTAAAGGTCCTGGTGACTCATATGGAATAGCCCCTGGGTTCATTCACTGGATTCATAGTACCTTCGAGTTTCCTTGATGGACCATTAAGCAGGCTTACTGCTGCTGCCATCCTGTCTGGGGTGTCACTCAGAAACACAGCACAAGATGAAATACCAATGTATCATACATATTTAGAACTTATAATATAACACTGATACATATATATAAATGTGCTTATCAATTATAATCTTTCCAATAGTACCTTACATGACACATCTAATACAAATGATTGTACTTTTGCAATATTGATATTAAATAATATTATAAATGATCCTTTATACACCAGACAGCCTCACAGGGCCAGTGAATGGGTAGTTATTCAATATTTCTTTTTATCTTCCTTATTCAATGTGTGGCCCCAGGCCTTACTTACAGCACGCCATCTAAACCTTACACTGAATACCCAATTATTAATTTCCTCATGTGCATTTCCATGATGCTCTTACCAGAGAATATAGCATTTTATAGCACTTTATATATTCAAAGCACAGCTCTCATTGATCTCAGTTGCAGTTGTGAGTACTCAGCACTGCTGAAATCAGACCACAGGTGTCTCAAGTTGGGTACCCAGAAAATGAGTAATATACAGTGGCCACCTCTGACAACTTTGGTTGAAGTGACTTGCCCAGCATCATATAGGAACTCTGGTACAGACAGGGACAGAATCCAGTTCTCCAGGACAGCTTTCAACTGCCCTAATCATGAAACCATCTTTCCTCTGTCTTCTATCCCCTGCCTCATTCATTACACACATTCCGACTTCAGCAACAAATCAGGCAGAAGTCCTACAGACAAGAGTTTTCGTCACTACACACCCTGATTCATCCCCAGAACAGGTCCAGCATCTGCACTGAATGAAGCAGGGATACTGTGGATAAAATGGCATGTGATCATATAATTATAGACTATCATAATGCATACACACACGGGGGCCAAATTAAGGTTGCACAGGCAGTCTTAATTCTGGCATTTCCTAACTTCTGAGTGCTTGACTTTGCAAGCTTATAATTTTCTTTTAATGTAACTTTTTATTCTGTGTACACATGCACACACATACTACCATAACAAACATAACAGCACCTATGGTCAGCCACATGGCACCATTACAACAGTCTATATAATGAAAATATAAGTTAAAACAGAAAATTACTTTTTTGTCTACCCTCAGTTTATTTCTCCACATACACAGCAAACATCAACCAGTGCAGCTCACCTAAATCCAAGCACACCAATTTCCACCTCATCTTTTAGGTCCAAAGCTATTACACACCCATCTCCCTCAGAATCCTCTGAGCAGCCTCTCTTTGTGTCTCATCACCAGATTTGGGAGGGGAAGCTTAAGTTTACCTTTACAGCCACATTCTCCATTTTACTTCAACAGTATGGCACCTCATGGACGAGCAGATGGAACAAATAACTAACACAATCAAAGTGATTTTGCTTGGGGTTACATTTGAAACCCCAACACTTCAGAATTCTTTGTTCCTGGTATCAGTGATAGATGTCAAATACTGGTAACACTTTCTAGTAACTAGCAGCTGGCATTAGAAGAGCTAATGTTAGAAGTGCCATGCTAATCATGCTGCTTTTATTTCTAATGGGGCAGTCTGCCATCCTGTTCTGTGATTATTTTTCATGATTCTTAAGAGATTTAAAATTCCTGCCTACCTGCCTGGGGTTTTTTTGGTACATGAAATCATTCATAATTTAATGCTATAATGCAGTGACTAAGGTTCAGGTTATGTTACTGTTGAGGCAGTGTGGTACAAGTGGAGGAGTGGGAGTCAGCAGATTCAAAGTTCCAGCTCTGTTATTGACTTCTTGTATGAACAGCTTCACCTCTGTTTGTTTCCCTTTCTGTAGAATGATGTTGATAATCACTTACCTCTCTTACTGAGTGTTGGGTGGATTGATTAGTTAAGAGGCTAGATCCTTTATAGAACCCCATGGAGCTGTGCTGATTCACACCCATGGGGATCTAAGCCAATGTTTGTACAGTACTTTGAATGTGTTATCTACTGCATCAGTGCTAATGTACAGTACAAATTCTTCATCCAACAATAAATCCTTATTTACCAAGGAGATCGCGGGTGGTGGGTAAAAAGGGGGCGGAGTGGAAAAACACATTTATGTTGGTGGGATAATCTAAAGAAAATGGCAAGTAAAATAACTCAAAGACTGTATCCAGGGAGAAAAATATGTTGTTGTCCATAAAAGAGTTGCTGCCAGTGAACAGATGGAATTTTTTTAAGTTGGCAAAAGCAGCACCTTTTTTTTAATCGCTATTTTTATTCCACCTCACTTTAGGTTCACACTGACCTTTTTTGCTGTAACATTCATTGATCAACTGCTGCATTGTTGCAGGCTCTCTCACAATTGACTTCTGCTGATAGAAATGTGTTTATTTAAAATCTCATTAATTCTGCTCCTTTCTTCCTCTTAAGGGGTCAATTTTAGAAGGACTGAAAACTTTTGACTCTAATGGAAGAAGCTAGAGAAACTCACTGCTAATAATTCATTGCATTCATAATTATCACCCTAACAGATGCTGGCAGGCCATAAACTGCACTAAGCTTCCCATGCAATCTAGAACTCTGGATTAGCTTCTCTGATGTCAATAGTGACTCAGTGGCAGAATCACTGGTTGATTTCCCCCTCCCCCCCCCCCCCCCCATTCTTTACTGATGTATTGAAATTTGAGTCATAAAAGTTCTGTTCAGTATTCTCCACAAACTATGAATAAAATTAAACACAATAGCTATGAAGGAGAAAACCTTAAGGATTGTGGAAGACCCTGAAAGTTTCATTTCAGGATGGAGTCACATATTTCTTCCCCATGTCATTTTAGGATAGGAATTGCTTCCCCATCCTCCACGTTCTGGTTAGGTAACTCTAACTGGTCTTTTAAAATTCACATGTCCTGCAGTTATTCATTTTCTTTTTACTTGGTGCCTTTTAAGGCCGCATCTATACTACAAAAATAACCATGCTTGAACAAAGTTATGTAACATTTGTGGTCAAACGATTTTATACAATTGTTTTTTCTGTCTACACAGGTTATTCAAAAAAAAAAAAAAAAACCCAACCCCAACTATGTTTAAACCCTGGTGTCCATGATTAAGTCATGCTATAACAACTTTGTGATAACCATTTTATTTTGTTGGGTGGGCAGGGTCTTAAAATCAACCCTCTTAAACTATTTTCAAAGAGCTGTTTAGAAGGGTAAGTCACATTCCCTGCTGCTGCCCCATCCATGACTCCTCCACATTCAGCTGTAGTCCTCTGTGCTGCCCACGTAGTTATGGTATGACATTACAGACCCAGCCACCAGTCTTTTTCCTCATTAGAAATGTTGTTGCCATCATCAACTATCAGCTCTTGCTATAGAGCAGCCCACAAGTCTGAGCCAAATTCTGTTCTCTGATCAGTGTAAACTGGAGAAACTCCTCTGAAGTCAACTGAGTTACTCCACATTTTTATCAGTGCTACTGAAAGGAAAAAATGTCTCAAGGAGTCTCACTAAAGTTTGAATAATTGAATCTTTTCCCCACCTCCACCCCTGATTTTTTTAAGGAAAGAGACTATGGATGCACAGGAATATAGCCGGGAACAGAAGTTTTTGGCAGCATTGCAGAAGCATTTTGTTTCTACTTGGCATCTTATCAAGGGACAGAGCAGGAAAACCAGGTATAGAGAAAAGAGTAACAAAGCAAAAACCAGCAATTATAAACTGATGCACACTTTTTACCTGATATGGACTCTGTTCCTAAGGTCGAAGGAGTGGTTCTGCTTGGCCATTTTAGTTTTATCTCCATTTCTAAATGTATCCAGCACCTAGGAGCACTGGAGAAGACAGGTGACTATTTAACCAGGATTTATTTCAATAGATAGAGTATCTGCAGTTGAGACTGGGTTCATCTGAAAGTAAGCAGGCAAAATAAACACGTAAATGTTATAACAGAGCCAATTAACAGCACATGTAGAGATCCTAATGTATTGGATTTAAAATGCCTCTACCTGCCCACCATCTGTGGTTTCTCCAGTGAAGTTCTCATCTCTGTTCAAGACCAGTGTTTGAATTCCTAGTTTAAAAACTTTAGATACGTCTAACACAGAGACAAGATTTTAGTTGCCTATTCAATTACTGCCATCCATCCGGTTTTCATCACTGTGGTATCTAAGTGCCTTTGTTGTGGGGTGGGATAAGGAAGAAGTAACAGTAAACACACAGCTATTGTCCTCCTGGCCTAGCAGGGCTGGCTGCTACTCCAGACAGAGGCAAGGGGAGGGCAGCTGAGCACATCATGTACTCTGAACCTAATTCTGGGTTCTGAAATACGCCAAGACTGATTCTGCAATAAAAACAGAAAATTCAGTGACAGCATAAAATGACTAGAAAATGCCAAAAGGGGGTTAATAATTAAACTACTGATACAATCCAAACCTCTGCTCTTGAATGTTTTAGCATTTATTTTTATGCTGCCACAACCACCATGTGGTGGGGACAAGAGAGAGTTGGTCAGGTGGGGGAGGGGAGTCTGGCGGTTTTGGCTGCTAGGAGAGGGAGTCAACTCATTGGTGGAGCTTGTGACGCCTTACCTCAGCGTGGTGGCATTTCTCTGTTTGGGTGTATGTAATAATGTTTGCACACCACAGCCAATCAATTCCGGAATGTTTTAGGTACCAATGGGCAGAACACTACTGATTTGGGGGTAATTGGAAAAAACAAAATGGGGGGAGATCAAGGACACTCAGCCCATGGCATCCACTTAGCAGAGCTACCAGTTTCAACAAACTTTTGTGATGGTTACTTGGTGGCAGCTGTTAACACCATACAGCATAACAATATCCCTCCTCTTAGCTTTGCCCATCCCCCCAATCCAGTTAAAAATGTTGACACCCTGCAAGAAAGAAGGAAGGGGCAGAAGGAAGGAAGGAAGGAAGGAAGGAGAATGGTGGTGGTATGAGCATAGGGGCACATACAGAGCCCCTGGCATAGGAGGAATGGCTGGGGAGGGGTGTAACACAACCTCTAGCAGGGGAAGAATGGAGGATCCTGGTATGGGGTAGAAAGGGGGAAAGGGCAAGAGAGACAGGGGCATAAACCACCAATGGCTTGGGAGCCCATGGCATGGAGGGATGGGGACGTAGGAGGGTACACAGACCCTTGGCATGGGATGTATTGCAGGGAGTCCCTGAAATAGAATAGGGAGGGTGGCACACAGAGAGATTGAGAGGTGGAATGGAAGAATACAAGGGGGATGTCACCACCCATCTCCTGTCATGGGGGAAGTGGAGAATGAGGGGGCACACCAAGACCCTATCATAGGTGTAGCATGGGGAAATGGGGGCACACAGAGCCCCTGGCATGGGGAGAGGGGTTGCAGTGAGTCCCTGAAATAGAGGGAGATGGGAGGGTGACACACAAGGAACTTGGGGTGTGTGTGTATGTGAAAGAATGCAAAGAGCCCTTGGTGTGTGCAGTGAGTTTGGCCTCAAGAAGCTACAAACTTTGTGATGTTCTCCTTCAGTTTGGGGGGTAAATATTGGCAACTCAGGATCTTTGGGCCCATGGGAGAGTTAGGCAGGAGCTTTGGGCAGCCTGGAATGAAGGTCTTATCTTATTCCCCATTTATGGCTTTTGACGTTTGATTTCTCCCTCTCCTTCGGTGGCTCAGGATAGCGGTAGTGTAGTTAGCACGCATGTTGGTATTTCTGGGGAGAAGTTGCAGGGTGACCATCACTCCCCATTCCACCTGAGTCCTGGGGGAAGGGAGTGGAACACCAGAGCATCGTCCTCCACCCCTTCCCCACTTCCACCACCCCTGGTGGAGCTTTGACTCCCTAGGACAGCAGTATTCGGCAGAGTCCCCCAACAAGCAAATTCCCATCCAGACCCGCTCTAAACACCCCCACTGGTTTCAACCTCTCATTGTATGGAAGTCATTCCATTCCTTTAATCATTTTTGTTACCCAGTTCTAGTTCAGTTTTATTTCTGCTACCTATTTCCTGAGATGGGAAGATGAGGACTAAACGCAGTATTCCAGATACAGACTAATATATAATGGCATAATATTTTCAGGATTACTTTCTATTCCATTTTTATACATAATGGGAAGGGGGGGAGGGAGGAGTTTGTGCAAAGCCTTGATCAAGTTGCACCAAATTGTGCATCATTAGTACTTTACATTTAAAAACTCCTAGGGCAAATGAGTAAATGATTGCTAGTTTGTTATCATGGAAACAAATTCTCTACTACCCCAAACACTAAACCCTAGAAATGTCAGACTGTTGTCTCGTCTACTTGGAAGATAACCAAAGGATTCAGTAGCAAGTAGGATAGATATTGTAGCATGTAGTCTCCGTTGTAACATTTATCAAGTAATTACCTCCAGAGAACAAGCATTATACAGCTGTGTTGTTCAAATGACCAGAATACATTATTACCAAAAGAAAAATGACATTGTTTATGATGGAGGCTATATTTAGACAACGATGAACAGGAGTGTATGCATTTTCTGCAGTGAAAAGTAGTTAAGGGATGATAGTGGTTTCTTTACGGTGGAAATCTCCCTATGCCTATGTTCCAGTGTAATGTGTTGATGGGTAATGAAGGAAGACATTTATATGCTGCTTTGTTTTGTTGTGATACTATTGGATGAGTGTTAACTAAGCAAAAATGTGTACAATTGGAATGACTACATGAGTCAGGAGGTTAAGCTGCCTTGCTGACACAGGGTTGATTATCAAACTTTATGGTGTCATTAGCTATTGATCTATACAGCTTTACAAGTGAGTTTGTCACTTTACAGAACTGCAAAGATATGCCCCTCAGTGACACGCTTACAGTCTAATTTAGAAAACATGCCCATCAACCAGCACCACACTCAATTTATTATCATATGATGGGAAGGTTGCATTACTTACATCTGCCATAATCCAGAAGTTATGTATTTCATTCCAAATGAGCTTCTGTGTAGCTCATAGGCTAAATTCACACAGCTCTGCACCAAGTTTCTGCTTGGCAGAAGTGCCCTCGCGGACCTTCTGAGAAAGTTATAAGGGTGTAATTATCTATAACTTCTCCTTTATTACACAGAGCACATGAGCACTGCTTCCGCAGTAGACAGTACTGGTGGGGAGGCAAGAGTGGCTAGGTGTGCTGATTTAAATGCACCCCGCAGCAGCCAGGAGTCCTAGGAAGGGCCCATGCAAACTTACACTTCCTCAGTGGCAAATCTCGTTGTGGTCTGGTTTCAGTGATGTCTTCAGTCAATAAAGCACAGCACATACATACATGTTTTGCTGAACTGGAGCAATAAGGCTTATGCAAAAGGATTCATATCTTTATTGGCAAAGAAAATGTCTGACCTTCTGTCCTCACCAGACATGGCTCTTACAACCACTAGGTTTTTGCTTTTAAAACTCTTACTTAGTTCATTTTAAAATATATAATTTCAATTCTACACTCGTTTGAGCTCGCCAAGAGCAATTCTGAACACACGTAAAGAAAACAAAGCTGTCCCCACAGTTAGAGCTCTAGGCTGGGACTTGGGAGACTTGGATTACATTTCCTGCTCCACCACAGACTTCCTGTGACCTCGGGCAGGTCCCTTAGGGTAGGTCTGTACTTCAAAGAAAAACCCATGGTACCGAGTCTGAGTCCAAGTGAATTGATTGAGGCTTGCAGAGCTTGGGCTGCTGGGCTAAAAATAGCAGTGCAGATGTTCCCAGGCTCCAAGACCCTCCCCCCTCCAGATTTTCAGAGGCCAGGTTCCAACCTAAGCATGAACGTCTACACTATTTTTAGCACTGAAGCCTGAGTCCCGTGAGTCCAAGTCAATTGACCTGAGCTTTGAGACTCAGTTTCATCGGTTTTTCTTTGCAGTGTAGACATACCCCAAGTCTCTCAGCGCATCAGTTCCCCATTGGTAAAATGGGCATGACAGTATTTCCATACCACCAAGCATGCTGTGAGGATAAATATATTAAAGACTGGGAGGTGCTCAGATACTACAGTAATGTGGCAATACAAATGTCACAGATAGATGGTATAAGCATACTATCCAAGTTTGGATCTTTAGATACAGTTGAGTGCTTTAGAAGCTTATATTACTGATATAGTCTCAAAGGATAGACTTTTCTTTTAAACTATTATTCTGCATATATCTTGCATCTTTCTAAGTCTTGTGGAGTAAGATGCATAAGAAGTATGCCCCCCTAATTCCCTACTTAAAGTTATACACAGCATATTCAAACAGTTTCAAATGAAGAAAATATTAATAGTTATAACATCTTTGGTTCTACACTTCTAGCCAATGTAGTTGCTGAAATAGCACCAACTAATTGAAAAATGTTTACATTGAGAAGTGAAATATTTGCAGCTAAGAAAATATGCAATGTACAAAGCATAAAGGAAAGCACAAGCTTGTAATTATTAAGGATAAGAACAAGAAGTTTCCACCTCTAAATAAAGGCGTTCATTGATTGTAACCGCTAATACATATTTACAAATATTTTCTCATTTTTAATATTCTGCTTAAAAATATTTCTTCTTAACTCTTGGCATGGAAGTAATCATTGTTTAATCTTAACTTTTTCCTAGACTTTTCCCCTATTTCACTGTGAGTTTAAAACATCTGTTTTCCAGAGAAATTAGGGATTTGTTGAGAAGACCCAATATTATGGCCAAATATAAGGCCTAGAACAAAGAGAATTTGTTCAACTTAAACCAGTATATCTTATTCCTTTAAAGAGAACTGAGTTAGGTCAATCTGCCATGATACTTGTTATGTTTTCTTGAGACAAAAGGTACGCCTACACTAAGAGTTACATGCTGATATAATCTCTCTCTCAAGATCAGATTAATTTCACTGTGACCAGAATCTGGAACCGTTACTATGCAATTAAAAATGCATAACATATTTTACATAAAGCATCATGCTCATAATAAGTTAACCATTAAATATATTCAAAAACATTTCTAAAACAAGACATACACTTTAAAGAACAACTTTAGGTCTGTATAAAAAAAGATTAAAATATAGAACTTTATTAACAGGATATAACATTACTTCGTTGCAATTCCTGACATAAATCAAATGTAAGCATGGAACAGTTTCAGAGAGACCCTGCCTGATTTGAGACTTTTCTAGACGCAGACAACTCTTTTCTCCTTTTCTTAAAAACTGAAAACAAAATGACAACTGACATAATATATAGGAAATAAGTGCTGTCTGGGGATTTGAAAAAAAGGATTAGAAATCAGGACATCTTGCTTCCCTCCCTGATCTGCTGTGAGAGTTTGGACAAATCATCTAACTGTTGTGCCTCAGTTTCTCTAGCTAAGAAGAGGGATAATAATTCACTGGAATATCATCTTAGACTCCTGTCTTGCAATTTTTTCCTGCATGGGCAGAACCCTGTGCCTACATGAAGCCCCTCTGAAATCAATACACCTTTGGAGCATCTGTTCTCTTTTAGTCCAGAAATTGAGTCCATGAAGGGAGCTTAGGTCAGATACATAACCCACTCAAGTGGCCAAAAGATGGCATATTTCAAATGGTGCACCTCAAAACCAAATAAGATACAACATACATGGGTTTCTTCATTTTTGAGTGTCCAGAGTAAGACACCTTAAAAAGGCCTGATTTTCAGAGGGGGGTGCTCAGCACTTATTGAAATTCAGAGCTCTTTAAGGTGTCAAGTTGAGAATCCCAAAAGTGAGGTACCCAAAATTGTCAGTCACTTTTGAAAATCTTGGCCTTCATTCTTAGAATCAGAATTTCTGTTTAATGAGTGTTTGCTTCTGTACATAGGTCATGATCCTGCACAGGGACAAAGGTCCATTTGCATGAAGACAGCTGCAGGTTTGGGGCATAAGACTGAAACAGATAGTTTTACTACACTGAATTCAATTTTACCTTCAAGAAGTTTTATAAGCATCCACAGTGATTCCGAGGGCAATTTCCAGAGCTCTAGAAGGAGTGACAGCCAGACATCCTCAATTATTGCAATGCAAGATCTTTAAAAGAGAGTAAAAGAAAAAAAGCAGGGAGATCTTTTTGAGCTGTGGGGGCATGCCCTGGAGGGAAAAGGATTAATTTTCATACTAGGTATGATTCTTCAGGACGATCATTTTAAGTGATTGTAAAGTCCTTTGAAGATTAAAAGTGCTACATCACTGCTGTGATAGTCTAGGGTGCAATCCAGATCAGTAAGGCATTGTGTAACCACATGCCCTGCATGTCTGGATGCCTAGCAGTGCTTTGCTGTTGTAGCTCCCAACCTGGGATGCTCACTGCCAGCCAAGAAGCATGCAGGTTACACACTGAGTATGTGTGTGCTAGACAGCCATGGTTCAGCAGCTCTGACCCCAGCTGCTTGTCTACAGCCCCACTCTGGCTTCCATCGGCCTTGGTTATAACCGGCAAGGTGACCCCAACACGGTCCCAGTTCTGAATTTCCCCAAAACTGTGTGTTCTGTAATGTGCAGACCTCTCCTGGGCAGTTCAGGGAAATGATAAGGTCTGTTTGTTCCTCTAAAGACACAAAAGCACATCACAGCTTAATGACTTACTTGGGGTAAAGACACCTTTTCATTTAAGCACAGCACTGAGTTGGTTTATAAAACACATTTGCTACCAATAGGACATAGGTCAAGTGATGCCAAGTAAAGGGAATAAAGTTAAAAAGGGTTACAAGCAAATAAAAGTGAAAACATACATCTAAAACTTAATTTAGCAAGGTACAGGCATTGTTTAAGACAATTTCTCATCTACCTTCAGTTTCCACACACTTTGACCCCTGCTTGGTTGAAGGACGCATCTTTCTCAGGGTATGTCTACACTGCAGACTGAAGTTGATTTACTTTAAATCTACTTTCACCTACCGATTTTTAGAAGTCGCAGGAGCGTGATCACACCACGCTCCTTGCGCCAGGCTCTTGCATCCCCACTTGCCACACTTGGGTCGACTTTCAAAGCACTGCACCATGGGTAGCTATCCCACAGTGCAACTAGCCACAGAGGCTTTTGGGAAGCTTGTCGTCCTCCCATGATGCAATGTGCTCTCTCCCCCACCCTTGTTGTCCCAAACAAACTACAAATGCTTTTTGCGCTGTTTTTCTATTCCACGCTCACACTGTTGCCAGAGAGACATGGAGCCTGCTCAGCTCTGCGTTACCATTGTGAGCATCACAAATACCTCATGACTTATCCTGCAGTATTTTCAAAGGAAAGAGAGTAGCTGCAGCACGGAAATAGCAATGTTACTGAGGCTGCCCTGCTCCAAGCCATAGAGCGGAACAATTCCCGTTTGCTGCAGGCTGTCACACATCATCTTCAGTCCGTGGAGTGCAGGTTCTGGTCCCGGGAAACAAGCACAGATTGGTGGGATTGCATCGTTATGAAGGTGTGGGATGATGAGCAGTAGCTGCAGAACTTTCGTATGCAAAAGGCCACTTTCTTTGAGCTTTGTGCGGAGCTGTCTCAAGCCCTGAAGCACGTGAATACTCGCTTGAGACCAGCTATGATGGTGGAAAAGCGAGTGGCCATTGCTCTGTGGAAGCTGGCAACCCCAGACTGCTACCGGGCAGTTGGGAATCAGTTCAGAGTTGATAAATCCACCACTGGAGCTGCTGTGATGCAGTGTGCAGGGCCATCAATAGGCTTCTACTAAGGGTAGTGACTTCAGGAAAGGTGCAGGACATAGTGGATGGGTTTGCCACAATGCGGTTCCCAAACTGTGGGGAGGCAATAGATGGCATGCATATCCCTATCCTAGCACCTGACCACCTTGCCACAGAGTACATAAACCGGAAGGGATACTTCTCAATGGTGTTGCGGGCCTTTGTGGATCACAGGGGACGTTTTACTGACATCAGTGTGGGTCTGGAAAGGTGCATGATGCGTGCTTCTTTAGGAACTCAGGTCTGTTCAATAAGATGCAGGCAGGCACTTTCTTCCCTGACCAAAAAATAAAAATTGGGGAATGAAATGCCAATAGTGATCCTGGGGGATCCTGCCTACCCTTTGCTCCCCTGGCTAATGAAGCCCTAGACTGGGCACCTGAACAGCAAGAAGGAGCATTTCAATAACAGGCTCAGCAAGTGTAGAATGGTGGTCACTTAAGCATTTGGCCACTTAAAAGTCAGATGGAGATGTCTGCTTACTAGGCTTGACATCAGTGAAAAGAACATCCCATCAGTTATATCTACATGCTGTGTGCTCCATAATTTGTGTGAAATGAAGGGGGAAAAGTTCCCCCAGGTTTGGGCCATGGAGGCTAATAGGCTGGCTGCAAATTTTGAGCAGCCAGATTTCAGTGCTACGCTCAGAGCCAACTGCAGAGTGCTTCAGCTTCGAGAAGCATTGAAAAACCAGTTTTGCAATGAACTGCAGTAATGTATGTCTGTGCTGTGCCTTTATTTCCCACCCCCACCCTCGCTTCAGCAGCCCCCTCCCCTTCTCTCCTGACCCAAGCTATGAATGAATAAAGACAGATGTTTTTAATGCTACAAAGTTTTATTTGTGACCCTTTGAATGGGGGGAAAGGAGGATAACTTAACATTAGGTTGTTCTCAATGGTAGTAGATGACAGAACAAGGAGCAATGGTCTCAAGTTGCAGTGGGGGAGGTCTACATTGGATATCAGGAAAAAGTTTTTCACTAGGAGGGTGGTGAAGCTCTGGAATGGATTACGTAGGGAGGTGGTGGAATCTCAACATCTTTAATATGAATCTCCATCTTTAGAAGTTTTTAAGCTGCAGCTTGACAAAGCCCTGGCTGGGATGATTTAGCTGAGGTTAGTCCTGCTTTGAGCAGAGGGTTGGACTAGATGACCTCCTGAAGTCCCTTCCAACTCTAATGTTCTGTGATTCTATGATCCTCCAGGTTCTGAGGTCTGTGTCAGCAGCCACGGAGGCATTAATTAGTTTGCTGAACATGTCATCCCACATTTTTTACCTCTGCTTCCTAATCTGGGAAAGTCTTTCACCTGGAGTTCAGCAAGGTGGGCCGAAGGCCGAGGTGTCTTCTGTAAGATAAGCACAGCACAAAGTTGCCATTGTTAGCTGACCCAAAGTAGTAAAGGAAATGTTACAATGTAAAAAGAACTCCCCTTCATGTTCACAAGGCTAAGCCAGACCCGCATTCCTTTCTGTACATCTCAGAAGGGTCGGGCTGGTGTTACAGACATGGTAAGCAAGGGGCCCTTACATCTGTTATAGAGAGGCTTCATTAGCACTAAAATCCACAATCTACACTTGAGCAAGGAGAGGGATCACCAGGCTCCCCTGTAACATGCCAAAGACCAGTTTAGGAGGAGATGGGCAGAACAGATTAGAGGACACTGCGGGTGAATTGTAGCGGCAGAAAACATAGGGCAACCAGTATCCCAACCCATAATGCCCATTGCAACAGTACTTAGACTAGGAATAGTCTCGGGGAGTTGCCCAGGGACCCCATCCACGGCAGAGGAATAAAATGGAATGACTGTATTGGTTGGGTACTTTAAACTTGCGCCATCTTCCCTAGGTGACCATGAGCGATATCAGTCTCTTTCTGCCTGTGAGGGTAACACAGGCAGAAAGAGAAGATTTGCTGCAAGCATCGGGAACAGGACTGGCCCTTATGCTGCTATGTTGTGTTCTGCGATGTCTGCTCATTTAATAGCAGAGTGGCAGGGAAAAAGTATCCTTGGTAGGTAACCATGGCATATGAAATAAGGCTGCCCTCCCCAGAAACCTTCTGCAAAGGTTAACAGATTACCTACATGAAAGTTTCCTTGAGATATCCACACAGGATTCTCAGAGCATACCTCTGCACATAATAGTCTATTCCGCAAGTAACCCTCCATTGAAGTTTGCCACCACCCAGTAAGACCCTCTCCTCAAAATTACAAACTCCTTTTAAGAAGCTGGACTGGGGACAGAACCACCACAAAAAAAAAAAAAAAAAAAAAAAAAATTTGCCACACACACTCATCAAGTGTGTCTTCCCCTGCATCTTTATCAGTCCTGCTGTCTTGTGTGTGGCTGGACTGCTATGGGGTAATGAACAGGTCCTGGCTCTCAGGGAGAATCATAGAATCATAGAATATTAGAGTTGGAAGGGACCTCAGGAGGTCATCTAGTCCAACCCCCTGCTCAAAGCAGGACTAACCTCTGCTATATCATCCCAACCAGGGCTTTGTCAAGCCGCAGCTTAAAAACCTCTAAGGATGGAGATTCCACCACCTCCCTAGGTAACCCATTCCAGTGCTTCACCACCCTCCTAGTAAAAAACTTTTTCCTAATGTCCAACCTAGACCTCCCTCCCTGCAACTTGAGACCGTTGCTCCTTGTTCTGTCATCTGCCACCACCGAGAACAGCCTAGCCCCATCCTCCCTAGAACGCCCTTTCAGGTAGTTAAAGGCCGCTATCAAATCCCCCCTCACTCTTCTCTTTTGCAGACTAAACAAGCCCAGTTCCCTCAGCCTCTCCTCATAAGTCCTGTGCTCCAGCCCCCTAATCATTTTTGTTGCCCTCCGCTGGACTCTCTCCAACTTGTCCACATCCTTTTTGTATTGGGGGGCCCAAAACTGGACACAATATTCTAAATGCGGCCTCACCAATGCCGAATAGAGGGGAATAATCACTTCCCGTGACCTGCTAGCAATGCCCCTCCTAATGCAGCCCAATATGCCATTGGCCTTCTTGCCAACCAGGGCACACTGCTGACTCATATCCAGCTTTTTATCCACTGTTACCCCCAGGTCCTTTTCTGCAGAGCTGCTGCCCAGCTCGTCGGTCCCCAGTCTATAGCTGTGCATGGGATTCTTTCCTCCTAAGTGGAGGACTCTGCACTTTTCTTTGTTGAACCTCATTAGATTTCTTTTGGCCCAATCCTCCAGTTTGTTTAGGTCACTCTGTATCCTATCCCTACCTTGCAGGGTATCTACCACTCCCCCCAGCTTAGTGTCGTCCGCAAACTTGCTGAGGGTGCAATCTACCCCATCCTCCATATCATTAATAAAGATGTTGAACAAAACCGGCCCCAGGACCGACCCCTGGGGAACTCCGCTTGTGACCGGTTGCCAGCTAGACATGGAGCCATTGATCACTACTCGTTGAGCCCTATGCTCTAGCCAGTTCACTATCCATTTTATAGTCCTTTCATCCAACCCATACTTCTTTAACTTGCTGATAAGAATACTGTGAGAAACCGTATCAAAAGCTTTGCTAAAGTCAAGGTATATCACATCCACCGCCTTCCCTACATCCACAGAGCCAGTCACCTCATCATAGAAAGCAATCAGGTTGGTCAGGCATGACTTTCCCTTGGTGAATCCGTGTTGACTGTTCCTGATCACCTTCCTCTCCTCCAAGTGCCTTAAAATGGATTCCTTAAGGACCTGCTCCATGATCTTTCCAGGGATTGAGGTGAGGCTGACCGGTCTGTAGTTCCCCGGATCCCCTTTCCTCCCTTTTTTGAAGATGGGCACTATATTTGCTTTTTTCCAGTCCTCAGGGACCTCCCCTGTTGCCACGAGCTTTCAAAGATAATAGCCAATGGCTCTGAAATCACCTCAGCCAACTCCCTCAGCACCCTCGGGTGCATTGCATCCGGCCCCATGGACTTGTGAATGTCCAATCCTTCTAAATAGTCTTGAACCTGTTCCTTCAGCACTGCGGGATGTTCGCCTCCTTCCCATTCTGTGCCACCCAGTACAGCAGTCTGGGAGCTGCTCTTGTCTGTGAAGACAGAGGCAAAAAAGGCATTGAGTACCTCAGCTTTCTTCACATCCTCCGTCACTAGGTCGCCTCCCTCTTTCTTTAAGGGGCCTACACTTTCCCGAATCTTCCTCTTGTTGGCAACATGCCTGTAGAAACCCTTTTTGTTCCCCTTCACGTCCCTTGCTAGCTGCAACTCCAATGGATACCCCACTCTCCTCATCCTCATTCTCTTCATCCACAGAGTCCTCCTTATTCGTCCTGGACTGGGATTCTTCGGAGTTATCGATGCTGAGTGGTGGCACAGTGGTGGGGTCACCGCCGAGAATTGCATGCAGCTGCTCATAAAAGCGGCATGTTTTGGGCAAGGAGCCAGAACTGCTATTAGCTTCCCTAGTTTTCTGATAAGCCTGCCTCAGCTCTTTGATCTTAACACGGCACTGCTGTGTGTCCCTGTTGTGCCCCTTCTCCAACATGCCATGAGGTATCTTCTCGTAGATATCTAAATTTCTTTTGTTGGCTTGGAGCTGAGCCAGAACAGACTCATCGCCTCACAGACCAAGGAGATCCAAGACCTCTGCTCAACTCCAAGCTGGAGCACATTTGGGCCATGCAGTCGCCATGAGCAGTTCAGCTACAAAGCTTTCTCCATGCTGTCAAAACCGGAAATGGAAATTCAAAATTTCCCAGGGCTTGAGGGGAGGAGCTATTTCCAGTGTACGTGGCCACATTACAGCAGACCGTGAATGTCCAGATCTGTCACAATGGGCATTATGAGATACCTCCCGGAGGCCGATGGCGTCAATTTATGTTGTGCTCTGCCTACACTGACACAAATTTGACCCATGGAATTCGAATTCAGCGCTATGCCACTTGCAGAGGTGGTTTTATTAGGTCGACTTTTACCATGCTTTAAATTGACTGAACTTACATGCCAGTGGAGACACATACTTTAGGGGGTCGACGTAAGTGGCGTTATGTCAACCTCCATTGCCAGTGTAGACCAGGCCTCAGCTTACAAGCTCTTCCCATCCCCCTGGATGGGAACAGGACTTTCATTCTTTTGATTCCACCATGCTTAATTTCTATAGCAGACAAGTCAATAGCTGGCTTCCCTCCTGTCTGGGAGGGAAGCTGTTCCTTCCTGTTTGGCCACAGACTTTAAAATATAATATCATTAAGTATCCATATTTCCTCACATAGTGTTAATACATAGATTTCACAAGGATACTAATCACCAGTGCGTGTCATTAGCTTTCAGAAAAGACCTCACTCTATACACTCTTATAATATAGTATACAGCAGGGGTCGGCAACCTTCAGCAAGGGCTGTGCCAAATCTTCCCCCTGCCCCTCTCCCAGTACTGCAGTGGCGGTGGGGAGAGGTCTGCAGATGTATTCCCGGCAGCAGTGGTGGCGGGGGGTATGTGTCTGCGGACTCTTTCCCGGCGACAGTGACAGCAGTGTGTCTGCGGGCCCATTCCTGCAGAGGCCACGCCGCTCCCGGCTGGGGCGCCACTTGGCCCACGTGGAGAAGGGGCGGGGCTGCGTTGGCAGGAGGGAGGGGAGTGGGACATGCGGTGCTGCTTGGGGCCGGGAGCAGCGTGGCTCCGACAAGGGCGCCACGTGCCGCTCAAAGTCAGCATGCGTGCCACCTTTGGCACGTGTGCCACAGGTTGCTGACCCCTAATATACTGTCAGTTGATTCATTGCTTAGCACTTGAGGTTCATGTCCCTTGTCTTTATAGACCAGTAAATCTTTGAAATGGATTCCCCTGAAGTTACCCTCAAAGTAATGTTTATTCAAGTTGTCAGGAAGGTGTCATGGAGCCGGGTGGTGAAAGAAGCTCCATGCTCTTTCTTCCCCCTCTTGTGTTTGCTGAAATGCAAATTGTTCAGCTTTCCTGCCGTTGCCTCTCCCTGCTGTCTTGAGGGTCCTGTTTACTGACAATAGGTAAAGTGAGGTAAACACACATTCCTTTGTGTAGGACAGATCTGTTTAACAATTCCCTGGACATACCTGCTTTACACACACTTCAGTCATAATGCCAGCATATATTCATAACTCTTAATACCCACCGCATACATACATCACGGAAGATTAATGATCAGTGACTTATTAGTTTTTCGAATGATACCTCACAAGGCATATTTTGCACAAAGAGTATTACAACAGTGTGCAGGGTGTGAATACAGGGTTCCTTAGTGTCACAACTGCTAGTATAAATAGGAGAAAAGCAAGCTCTTATCAAGAGTAGCCCTCATGGCCGGAGCCCTCACAACTCCCATTAATTTCAAAATCCTATCAACAGTTATTTTCTAATAATGCTTGACTTCAGTGAGATTTGGGAATGCTCTGGATGTTTATTACAGATGTATCAATATTTATCTATACCATTTTTCACCTTAGCGTCTGAAACTACGAACACAACCAGGCACAGTACTTACTAACGTGGATAGTCCCACTGGTGTCAATGGGTTACGCATGGCAGTAAGTGCGAGGCCCAGTAGCAAGGATTTGCAGTGTGGGCCTTGAAAACCATACTCAGTGTGATTATTACAGAATAGCACTTCCAGTTAGTGTCTCTGTGAATTGGACTGGCAACTGTTCAGATGCATCTAGTTTTAGTTTTTCCACTATTAATCTGATAAATCATTTCACTCAGTCTCAGCTATTTATTTATGTCTTCATTGACACAGGTAATGTTTTCCAGGCTAATGAATTCACTTTCCATACTTGAATTGATATATGCCATCCAAAAAAAGGGGTTGAGGGAACACCTTTGTTCTGTCTGCAGAAAGTGTGGCCAATTATTAAAACAAAATCCAACTTTTAAAACTTATTTTCTACTATTCTGAAAAACAGAGAAGTCTCCATTTTTTCAAGATGTGTTTTAATATTTTTGAGGCAGCAGAGGCCTCCAGAGTCCATTGTTAAACTGAGTGTAACATACAGTAACTCAGATAGTTTTAGCAACAATCCTCTCTCCCTAGCAAAGTAGCAGATTTAGAGTACATTCTTCCCACCCCCTTCCTCCACTCCCCAAAAGACCCTTGATGTGCAAGGCCCTGCATCTAGTAATAGACTGCATCACTTCTGTTATTTTCAGGGCCTTCTCCAGCCTTTTCTTAGCCTGCAAGATTCGATATTATGATTAGAGCCCTATTCAGTTCATAGGACTCCTATTTGGAATGGGAATTTCACCTAAGAAAGGAGTGCTTAACTTGTTCCTAAATCCTGCTGTTTTAGCAAATGGAGCTAACAATATCCAATTATATCTGTACTATGTGGGCTAAATTTGGAACACTGGTGTCCCAAGTTTGACTTGCAAAATATTTATCTGCAAACAGATAATCTTGTGCACAAAACGTGCAAATGTATGGTATGTCATAACACACAGTGGTGTCGTACGTGCATAAGAAAAGCCTGGTGAGGAAGTCAGAAGGCTGCAATTTCCAGCCATTTTATACTCTTCTTCAATTCTTTCTAACACTACTGCTCCTGAATAAAATGGTAAGCCATGTGTGCTTCTCTACCTGATATTGATTATCTCTTGGAGGAAATGATCAGCAAGGACATCCCTTGAAATGGCTTAGCCTTAAACCCTCAAACCAGAAGTCTGAGAAGCTACTAGATCTGCCTATAGCGGGTGTAGCAAAAAGCCTGGGAAAAATGCATACATTTACATATGACTTTAATGAAAATTTTAAAGGGCCAAAGTGGGCATCCCACTAACCAAATCCATCAGTTACCCCCAGACAAATGTATAACTCTTCCTGCCATTCTGTCTATTCCCCTCTCCCCTTCCTCCTCTCCCAGTCAGTGTTTTCTCTCTCATCAATTCTTTCCGTCCAGAGTTAGTTACACAAATTCCCCCTAAATTTCTATTTCTCCTCCCTCAGCCCTTCACTTCTCCCTCTTTCCCCCCCTTCTCCCTTGTTCTGTACCCTCCCCCATCCACCCATTCTCCTTCTGCCTTCCCAATAACCTCTCTCACAGACTGGGCTGGGCACCCTATTCAGAAGCTGTGGTATAAATGATAAAGTCACCGTGCGTCATGGCGACCCACCTCCCTTTCCCCGGCTTAGTTATCAGTGCTTCCTGCCCTGGACTCCTCCCTCAGCCCCCACTGTCAGGGATCTCATGGTGGGGAGTGCAAGTTGAGTACAAGGATTAGCTCCTGATTGGCCGAACAGGAGAACGTGGGCCAAAAAATGCAGCTGCAGCAGAGACAACCAGGGAGTCAAAGGGAGGACTGCAAAGTTTGAGCCTTCAGCTAAAAGTTGGCAGTTGAACCTGTCTGGGTTTCACCTAGGCAAGTCTTACAAGGAAACCTGGGACATCCTGGCTTAAAAAGAGGGACCCTGTGGCCCCTTGCTCATGAAGTTGGGGGCTGAGGCACGAAGCAGATTTGCTTGGCTGTCTCTTAGGAGCAGCCATAATCCCTTGGAGTGCTCCTCAGCGCAGCTGCCTCGTTATAAAAACTGTGTTAATGTCCCTCTCCTTCCCTTTTTTTAAAATGGGAGTTCTCAAGCATGTGAAACTTTACTTCTAATGGGTAATTTCTGGGGAACTCAGAAATAACTAAAATTTGGGGTTTAGAATTAAAGCACCACCTTCAACCTGACCTATAGTGCTGTTGTCGTGCAATTATACATTCCATGTCAATGGTAGGAGAATTGCTACTTAACCTATCTGCAGACTGCCAAGGATATCTCAGTTTGTGGTAAGGATTATCTGGCTGGAGTAGTGTCCTGCAAACAATATGACGACTGTCTTCTTGATTATGCTAAAGGAAAATTGACACTTCCCCCATCACAGAAATATCAAGACATCGTTAAGATGAACCCCTCAATCATTCTGTTGTTGCATGGCATATCAGAATAATTGGTTATACATTCCAGGCAACTATCTCAGTCATAACAATAGCAATTCTTGTTTGAAGAAATGAATACCTGTTTTCATGTATTCTTCATATTCCTGCATCAGACTCCTCTTAATGCATTCTCTGTTAATTATTCCTATAAAGTCAGCATGCAGTCTTCACCTTTTCAGGCCAAAATGTATTGACATATTAGAAGTTTCAGGTAAACAATTTTTAAAAATATTAAAATTGGTTAAAAGCCTTTTTGCAAATCAGGTGGAATAAGACAATAAACATTTAATAATTTTTACTAATCTAGCAAGGCAATAGCCTAACTGGAGAGGGAGGTGAAAAAAATGGAATGTAGGGGGAAAAATTTCTAACAGTTTCTCTACAGGCATTGCAGGATTTTTCAAGGTCATCACTTGACACCTCTCTCCCCCTTAATTTTGCTAACCTTCTTAGAGTCTAAAGAAGCTGCTGAGATAAGCAGGACCCTGAAAACAATAGTAAAGATAAGTGTGCATAGTTTGCAATAATTAGGATTTTCCAGTTTAAATCTTGGCTACAGTATAAGAAAAGCAAATTAAATAGCAATTATGTATTTAACAAAAGATAATCCAATATACTGAGGCTCACAATAATATCTATCATAATTCTTGCAAAAGCTTTCCATCTGTATAGTAGTTGAGCTCCATTATGCCAGCAAACTGATGAATATTCTGTCTCTGAACCCCATCCCCTGGGAACTAAATAGCTTTGAACTGAAAATGGAGTCAAATTCTGGCCTCAGTTACACCCACTCCACCTCTGTTGAAACTAGCCGACCAATTTCAATGCTGCTTAATCTACTGAATAACTCTTCTCCTGAACTGAAATTTGCATTAAAAAAAATTAAATTTCTATCCCTCATTGTTACAAAGAAAAATGTTCAGAACATGAACCAGCCAGAAACTCATGGATAAAAGTAGAAACTGAATCTGCAGAGTGTCTGAAACAATACTCCCAGAGGTCTGAACTGCCCCATTCGTCTCAATGGTTTGTTAACACTAAAGTCTGATGACAATTTAAAGTCAACAAGTAAATGTTTTACTGCTGATCATTTTAGCCGAAACATGAAGCTCATGTGCTTACCCGTTGTTTCTGGATGTAATGGCAGATCTTGAGGTGGGGCATGCAATGGGGCAGCCAATTGCTATGGTAGAGAATAAGAAATTCAAATCCCATTATCCTCCACACCAAGTTTTTTTGCCATCTCTGCCCCTTTCATAAGAATGGCCATACTGGGTCAGACCCATGATCCATCTAGCTCAGTATCCTGTTTTCCGACCGTGGTCAATGCCAGGTGCTTCAGAGGGAATGAACATAACAGGCAATAACTGAGTGATCCATCCACTCCCAGCTTCTGGCAAACGGAGGCTAAGGACACTCAGAGCACGTGGTTGCATCCTTGCCCATCCTGGCTAATAGCTATTGATGAACCTATCCTCCATGAACTTATCTAGTTATTTTTTGTGCCCTGTTTATAGTTTTGGCCTTCATAACATTCCTGGCAAAGAGTTCCACAGGTTGACCATGCATCGTGTGAAGAAGTACTTCCTTTTGTTTGTTTTAAACCTGCTGCCTATTAATTTCATTTGGTGACCTCCTAGTTCTTATGTTATATGAAGGGGTAAATAACACTCCCTTATTCACTTTCTCCATGCCATTCATGATTTTACAGACCTCTATCATTATCCCCTCTTAGTTGCCCCTATTCCAAGCTGAACAGTACCCTTCTTATTAATCTCTTCTCATATGGAAGCTGTTCCATATCCCTAATCATGTTTGTGCCAAAAAAGAAAGGAGGGAGGGAAAGAGGAAATGCACCTGTATGGTACATAACTCTCAAAAGTCCACTGGGCACCAAAAAACCAAACCACCTCATCTTTCTGAGCACCAAAAGACTTAATGGATGCTTACTCAGCTATGAAGGCCTCCCATGCTCCTCAGTCAGCTTCTACAACTTCATTACTGGTCATCATCCATTCAAAATCCACAGAACACTGAATCAGAGGCAATGAAAACTAAATTGAATCCAACATAAAAGTAAATAAATGGTAGGGTCATATAAGGCCTGGAGTGAAACACTGAATGATTAGGATAAAATGATTAGGATCAGCATGTGCACTGAATGAGGCAGAAGTCCTGTGGAAAAAATAGTATGTGATCATGTAATTAAAGACTGTCTCATAATGCACACACACAAGGGTTGTACAGGCAACTGTAAATATGACATATCAACTTTTGAGTGCTTGACTTTGCAGCCTTAACATTCTTTTAATGTAATTTTTTGTAAGTTATATATAAATAATACAAATACTGTACTAACTGGGCTGGACTGGCATTGTGTGGGGTTGTACATAGTGCCTCATATTTTTGAGGTGTCTGAGGCTGTATAAAACAAAGGCTTTTGACTTCAGACTCAGAAAAACCACACTAATAGTTATGGGCTTCCTCTACCTATAAAGAGGGCGCTACATTAAATTAGAACACATGAGGGACTGTAAATAATGAATTGATAGTTATGAAAGGTGCTCAGATACAACAGTAACTGTGTTATAAAAGCCTTAGTCAGTCCAAACCTTTAAATGGAAGCTTTAATTCTGCAGAGTTCTGGCTTAAGCCCTTCTGCTCACCACAGGAGAGTTTACTAACTCACCACTGGCCATTTTTTATTTGTTTAAGTTTTGAGCTAACCATCCACCCTAAACAGGAATACCCACCCCACCCCACCTGATATTGTTTTGGTTTATTTCCTTAGTAAAGCAGTTAAACTGTACAGTCTGAAATGTCATGCCTAACACTACAGAAGTTATATTTTGGTGTGTTTTAAATTTGACTATTTTCGACAGGTAAGTGAAAATTTTATATAGCAAGAAACAGATTTTCTATGATCTCTCTAAGCTTTTTTTATTTATTTTTTCTTCCAGTGGAGCAGAGAGAGAAATAAAATGCTCTAAGGTTGAAGCTTTACATGTTTAAAGTCTCATGGAAGCACTGTATCTCTCCCCCACACACCTACCCCCACCCGAGTCAGCATGTTGAAGATAGGGAGCTTCAGAACACTACGCAAGATCAATAGGGGCTAAATCTGCTTCCGAGGACATCAACAGCAAACCTCCCACTGATTTCAATAATACAAGACTAGGCCCTAAAACAAGTAAGCACCTAAAATGCAATAGTTAAAAAAAGTACAAGGCGTTATCAAAATATTTACTTTTTGAAATAAATATAGTTGTGAGATGTCTGTCTAGAATATATCCATTTATTATTTTGTGGTCCATGTCAATTTAAAGACATGATTGATTGAATTTCTACATCATTTTCTCAATTTCAACCTTCCTGGCCTCATATCAGCCAGTCTACAAAGTTACACCTTTCACCTGTACAGTCAATATTTATGAAAAGCAGTATACCAATCTATTAACTTAGAAAAATAACATGCTGGGGAAATCAGAGCCATGAAACTGATACAAAAGTTAGGCAACAGAGTAAAATACCCTTTACTACATTATGGCTTTGCACAAGTATCAGATATCAATATGAAAAATTTAAGATGCTTCTTGTTAAAGGCACTTATAGTTCTTTAAATACTTTTTTGAATTTAGTTCTTTTGCATTAAGAAGTGTTATGTCTTTGATCACATTTTCATAACAGCAGAACAGTCTAAAAAGGCAGTTTTAAATGTGAGAAAAAGTTTAATTTTTTTAATAAACGTTAAAATATGAAAATACCAAGAATTAATAACAGCTTTAGAATAGGTATTGGTCCTTATAAAACAGGCAACGACATTCAGGCAAAAGTGATTTCTTTTCTTAGATACTCAAACAAATAGTTTCAAAAAGTAAGTCCTCCAGTTCCAGTGTGTGGATATGTCCAAGTTCACGTGGAGCGCCCTATGACCTCCAACAAATATATAACTTTATATCTAACCTGAGCTCCATTTTGGCTGTGGAAAGAAAAGAGTCTCAAAACAGCATTACAGATGCACGTACTAGCGACTCTATAGTTCTGTGTCTCTGTATCTGGATGGCTGTCCATAATATCCGCGCTTGGAATGGTCTGATAGCTGCTGACGGTAATCTTCCTCCTCTGCATCACTGCCATAACTTCCTCGTTTTTCTATGTAAGGCCTGGTAGGGGGTTTCTGAGGCTCAGGAGGTCTGGAACTAGCACAGCAAAAAACAAGACAAAACAAAGATGTCAGCAATTTCTGTTCTGAAAAGTGGAAGATCAGAAACCTGTAATCAACTGCAAACTGTTCACTAAGATATGAGGACATGCCAATTATACTAGCAAGGCTAACCATGACCCTGTCCATCAGCACTCTGCACACACACACCCCTCTCTCCACCTCCCCTTGCTCTCTCTGTTACTCCACATCCTTTCTGTACTGACTTCTTGGAATCTTTCCTCTCTTGGCTTCATGCTGGTTCACATTTCTGAACAGCCTCCTGCTCCCAATATGCCAAGCACCCTTCTCCTTTCCTGAAAGCTTTCTACATGGATCTCCTAATCAAAGACATCTCCACTCCTTCAAAGGCTTCACGAACATTTCTAAAAGTTAGATAAGCCCCTTTGATACAGGGAACTAGTGTTTTAAGTGGTTTAAAAAAATGCTGCATAGGTAGTAGTGCTAATTATTTGTATAAAATATAAACAGCACCACATAGCACATTAATAATTCTGTACATAGGGAAGGAGGGGGATTTCACTGATTTTCAAGCTATCATTTTAGACCCCATACTGAACACTGGCAAGAGGAAGCATTCTTCCCTACATTCTTTTAAGATTCTGAATAACTGACTTAGAATAAAGCAACAGTGCTGTTTAAGTTTGGCCAATTTAATTACATTACCTAAGAACATACATTCTAAAATGTCTGTTGCTTGTTTCTTTTATCTTCATATTTGGCTAAATTAAATATTTTACTCCTCCCTAAAAACCTCAGATGCTATAAGCTTACAATTCCTATAATGTTGCAATAATAAAGTCATCAAGAAAATACTGCAGTGATTGTTTTGAGGCCTTCCCAATTTGATTATACTTTAATCCACTAAAGGAACTGACTTTGAAAAAAAGAAACACCCACGATCCATTACGCCTTCACAATCCCCCAAAGAGTTACAAATGAGAAGAACTAGCTGATTTCCAAATGAAAACCAAAACAGATCTCCTTCAAATTGTTTGTGGCAGGGTTTTGCTTAGGTGACTGTCCAAGTCATACCAGTGAATAGGCATAATAGAGTGGAGTAAGGCACCAAGATGGGCCTAATCCAAAACCTACCAGACTCAACGGAAACATTCCCATTAACTTTAGTGAACTTTGGATCTGGCCCATAGTTCTTCTCCTGATGTACTGACTCACTATCTCCCCTTCCTCACCCATAAAATGCATTTAATAATGGACTGTGTAAAATTAGACTCTACCATCCTTACTGACATTGCATGCCACCTAATACCCCAAGTAGTCCCAATGAAATCCTGAAACTTGTCAAATCACTTTCAAACCTATTACTATCATTATTGATTAGTACAGCATAACAACAATCCAATCTTTGCCACATAAAGGACAACCTTGAAGGGTTGAAGTACAAGTGATCTTGTGTGTACATCTAATTACGAGACACAAACTGAACCGGCACTGGGAATCTCTTAGTAATACACGATGTCTATGCAATTCTCTCTGGGTAATTCAAGTGCAGTAATACTATGGGCCAGTCTGAAAAAGAAATATAAAGGAAAGATCCCAAAAGATTGCAGAAGAGAATACTGTAAAAGGCAGGTCAGCCTTGTGGCCTAGCATCTTTGACACAGTGTGAATTTCAGGAATCATTGGTAGAGCACTGAACAGAGTGTCAGGGCTTGATGGCATTACTTGCATGAGTAAGAGCTGCATAATCAGGTTGCTCTTCCTGGCATAGTAAATAGAAAATACTCTTCTGGTTTAAAGTGGCTCAGTCTTACCTCATGGGCTGGGGCCAGTTCTGGTCTGGCTTCTGTGTTTTGATAGGGACAGCATAGATATCTGGGTGTTTCTGGGCTATTTCAAGCTTTAAAAGGAGCAGAAGAAAAAAATATGCCTTTCAGTTTATACAATCAGGAGATCTTAAACTGACCAATGTAGCTCATTTTTCTCTGTAAAGTAATTAAAATACAAATGGATGACAGATCTTTTTTCCTATTCCCATAATGAGATACTTAAAATTAAAAACTAAAACACTGTATTGCCAAAGTAACAGAAATTTAAAAAAAGAACAGTCAGTAACCTACAGTCGCTACTATAGGAAACCTCTACACAGAACATATTCTACATCCATATTTCCCCACCTACTCTTCCCCAAAAACAGCAATATAAATATTTATAGGAAAAATGTGATGCAATTTTGATTCCTAATCTGTATATACAGACTTGTATATACTGACTGCTGGTTGGTATATCGGTGGGTTGGAAGGAGAAGGAGAAATGTGTTGCTGTTTTTGTTTTTAATGAATTAATTCAATATTGAGGGTACATAGAGCACAGAATGTGTGTTTGTATTATTATATCTAAATAAATATACAGGACAGACTGAAAAAGTAGCTTTCTACATACCCTGGCATTCTGTGCCTCTTGTAGTTCTTGTATTCTTTGCAACCTTGCCTTGTGATCCATCTTCTCAAATATTTTAACTTTCCCCAGTACAGATTTTGGAGCACTCTCTCTTTCATTTACAACTTCCTCTGCCTTTTCCTCCTCCTCTGCGACTACAACTGCTGGTTGAGATGTCTTCAGTATAGGTCGCCCAAAGGCAGGTTTAACAGAAACAGGGGGAGGTGCTACCTTGGATGACACAGCTGAAGTCTCATTGCTGACAATGCTAGAGCTATTTGTTCTGGATTCGTAGTTCTTGGGAAAGTCATATAGATCCTCTTTATTTTGTAGTTTACCCTGTAGGTATTAAGAATGCACTGAAGTTTACACATAGGCAGCAACTTCAGCATCTTTAGATGAATATTTTCATTTGAAGTTGGTTTATATTGCTTGTGCATTTTGTCCAGAAGGGATCTGAGCATTGAGTATTTAAGTATATAGGAGCTTGGTCACTGACTAGAATAGGGACAGAATTAGTCCCATAAAATCTTACACAGCATGCAATGTTATAATGAGCAGTAAAATCTGAACAGTCTATTTCATTCTTTAAAGATTTCTGTAAGGAAAGGAGAAAGAACAGAAAGAATCAGAGCAAAGGTTTTTCTGGATTATATGGAGGAGAATATTCTTCCGAGTTGAGACTATTACATGGACACATTCTGATTCTCCCTTCAATCTTCATCTCATTGACATGTATTGCTAACTCGCCCAACCTCTATTGCCAACGCATACTTGAAAGAATAGACATTAACTGTCTCGTGTATTTTGCGCAATGCAGACCAATGGCAGTGCCTAGCTCCATGAAGAAAGCCAGAGGGTTGAGACACAGGATTTCATTAATAGCAGCAGTGCCTTTCTTGAAATGACACCGGAACACAGTTCAGCATTACTACTTTAAAGGTAAAAAAAAAAAAAAAAGCCAACAGGATTTCCTAACAGGCCAGTGCCATTCTGAACCAGCTCCTAGCAGAGAGCTTATTAAAATCATGAAGGAGGGATGATTTAAAGGTGTGCCTGAACTTCTCCTCAGCTGAGGTGCTCAGGAAGATCTTTGTTTGGGCTTGGTAAAGGAGCAAGAGTGCCAGAATTCCTCAGGGGAAGAGATCAGGAGAGAAATGGGTAGTTTTCCAGCTAGTAACACTGGTCACCAAATCCTCTAATGAAACACATGGTACGACTTCTAAATCTCAATAATTCCCTTCCCAACCAGCTGCCAAGCAATTCCAACAGCTCACAATCTTCTTTTTTGTCAACTCCCCTTCCTTGCTCCTCTTAAATTGCATTTTAGTTTCCAATAGCTGGTCACTCTACTAAAAGAAACATAGCCCAGGATGTATAGCACCAGGTGGGTTCTTTAGAAAGATGGACTCTATCTTCAATTTGATTTCCACAAATTACCTTAGGTGGCTCAGGCTTGAATGCTGGAGGTGGGCTGGGATCTCTAAGTATCTCTCTGCTACCAGCCCTTTTCATCTGAGCTCTAGGTTCTGGGCTGGGTTTTCTTATACTCTATGAAAATATAAGAAGAAGTTAATCACAAGAATATTCAAGTAATTCTTGACTTGTTTAAGTCTAGCCTTGTTGGGCCAGTTACCAGTAGCCAAATGACTGGCAATGACATGACCACTATCCCAGTAAAAGTTAACATCAGCACTCCAGGTGACACTATCAGTGAAACTAGAGAGTTAGGCAAGCAGCATAACTTTTATGCTAAAATTAACATGCCTTTATAATTCTGTACCAGAGCCAACATAATTCTGCAGCTGGAATCACATATTTTTCTCAGGCACCAATTAGAAGGGACATTTTCTATTACCATTTTACAATACACATCACTTTCAGGAAGTCACTGTCTTGCCAACAGTCCAAATATCTTACCTCCTCATGCTGCACAGGCTCAGAAGACCGGCTAATAGATGAAACACTTGGTTCATCTGATGGCTCATCAAGCTCATTGTCCGTGTATGCACCTCCTTCTCCATCTGTGTCTTCCACGTCACTGATCAAACGGCTATCACAGCTCAGGTAGTCAGCACCCATAGCAGTTAGGTACGACATGCGATCTTCCATGTCGTCATCCATTCCTTCCATCTATAAAAGTGGAAGGATTAGATTGGACTTTACTCCCCATTTTAGTTTACAGTAACACAACTTATGGTACACAACACATAAGAAACAGAAGCAAGTGAAACTACAAGAATTGTGGCTCTCCCAAGAACATGAAAATAGCTCCAATAAAAAGTTAATATGTATGCCCTAGCGGCAGCTATATGCCTCAGTTTTAATAAGAGGAGCAACATGATAAAGTTATAGAAAGAGGATGAACATTTATCTTGTACTTTAAAAAAGCAACAAACAAACAAAAACAAAAACAAAAAACCCTTCTTCTTTCTTTGTTACCCACTGCAAAATGAGCATTTGTACGACTTTGTGTCTGTGTGGAGGGGAGGAAGGGTATTTAGGGTGATGAGTTTGCCATCTGACCGCTGCTGAAGGGGAATGATTCCCAGAACAGAAATACAATTTGGCACGTATAGTATAAAACTGTTTGACCACATACCTTTCCTTCTGATACCCATACTGCTTCAAATTGCTGTTGCTGAATCGTATCTTTGAGGCTACCGTACCAGCTATCATTGGCTGAATTCAAATTGATGGTAGCTGTAGACATTTTAAAAAATATATGTATTACTGTTTTCATATATTTTCTTCTATTCATTCAAAAACCTCAAGCACCTACTTTATCCAGTCTTTTCCATGTGACAAGGTTTTGGATAATGCAAGAAAATTATACGGTCATTTTTACAAGACCTCTTTCCAAGGACAAAGTCTGCACTTTTGTTGGTTTTGGGGAAAAAATGCTGAGTAAATGTCAGTTCCTTTCATTATTTACTTTTTCATAAATAGTTTTATTACAGTAGTAAAGTTCAATATGAACATTTCTTTTATAATGAAATATATCAAGACTGTGAACTCCTAAGAATCTAGGAAGCGTTTACACATGACCACAGTTTATAATACAAGATGATCTCTTGCTCTGAACTGTATTAATTTAGCTTCTCAAAACACACATATTCTCCCTCTTACATCCATCACTGTCCTAGGAAGACAGATTCCTGCTTACCTGTAAAAAGATGGGGGCAAGTCTTCTTCAGCTTATTTGCTTGATCATAAAGCTTCCGGGAACTCTTGTTAGATGTAGGACTTAGCCTTTGTCTCATAGTTTTCACACCCTGTTTACTGTCTGGGTTGAAGAATACTACAATTGGGAACCACTGTGTATAGTTCAACAGGTCGACTGCTTTAGGAGTCACATCCAACAAAGCATGTTTATTCTGTTAACAAGAAGAGGATATGAAGATAATGGAAAACCTCCTGTTGGGGAGATGATCTGAAATTATTAGAATTACTAAAGCTGAAGAGCCTAAGGATTAGAATGCACAACCAGAATGTTGTTTTCCTTATCTTCCTTTTATCTGTGTGCCAATTTTCTTTTCCCACCCTCCTCATTTCTCTATTGTGAACCTGCCCCCCCATCATCCTCCCTCGCCACAATTATTTTCACAATTATTTGGGCTGCTATTCACGTTGAGTGAGTAGCCAGGACACAGAGCTCACATTTTCAGCTAGTTTCAGCCTCTAACCTATAGTGCCAAAACTTAAAGCAAATATCCTCCACTAGGCCTCTTCCATGCAAACTCCACTCTGGGAAAAGCTTCTGGGGTGACACCCTGACTCTACTTAAGTCAATAGGAATTTTACCATTTCATCCCTGGCACATATTTCTTTTGCCAACAGCAGTTCTCTCTTCCTCAGGCTTCCTGACTGCCATCCCTGGAGAGCTCCAGTGGTCTTCTTTAAAAAGTCAACATTTTTTGACATTCTGTACAGTTACAAAAACTATTTCCTATTTCAAGTACATAGGTGGCAACTGTTGTCAAATATTGACTTTTTAAACAGTCACAACTGCAGCTGGAGCCTAGGATGAAGGTAAAGGTGTCCCTGGCTGTTATAGGGTATGTCTCCACCACAAACGAAGACACAATTGTAGCACAGGTAGGCATACCTGCCCCTAGCTTTAATCCAGCTGGCATGGGTAACAACAGTTGTGAAGATGTGGCAGCACAGACTTCAGCCCGGACTAACTACTCAAGTACCTAACCAGAGTCCACAGCAGGCTAATGCTGGGTTGCCCCATCTTCACTACTCGTTACCCATGCTAACTAGGTTAAAGCTAGCATGAAAATGCATACCTGCTCTACAATTATACCTTCACCTGCAGTGTAGGTGTACCCATAGAAAGTAGAGCACGGATGCCATTCTGGTACATTCAAGCTCTGTTCAAGATCCTGGTGTCGTTTAAATTTAGGCTAGTCCACAAATAGCTTTTTTAAAGAACTGTTCATTTTAATTGGGTTGACATGGGGCCAAATTCACTGCTAACGTAAGTGGGCTCATCTCTAATGTTGTCTCCAAAGTTCACATTCACAGGAAATTATTGAAATGAGAAAAATCAAATAAGACTGATGATCCCGTTTTCCTATAGTTCTGCCTTCATTTCGAATCAACATTAACACATTTATTTTTTGCATTGTAACATGTTAGGATTCTTTCTCCAAGTTTTTAAGAACAAAAAAATAAACCACCTTCTTTTAATAGTAATTGTTTTCCGAACAGAAATACTTACCTGCTCAATAATTTGCCTCACAGTGTTCAAACGCACCACGCCAGTTGATTTCTCTGAACCTGCATCTTTGGGTTCTGTCTCTGCAATGACAACAGATTTTTTTTCAGTTGTGAAATGAGCGTTCAGATTACCTCTCCCCCAACATTCAATGCTGAAGAGCAAAACCATTGAAGAAAAAGTAATGAATAACTTACTGGCACTTTGATATAGATCAGGTAAATCATTTGACAGCTTTTCCATCGCTAGATCTGCAATGGGGCCAAATATCACTACAGGTCTCTTAAAACCAGCTGAAAGAAAAATATTTAGAGAGAAAGTCTTTACATATAAAATCACCATGGCAACATGTATTGAAATAAACATGCATAAAAGGCTCGATTTAATGTTTAAGACCAATATCCAGGAAGTATCTGTAAGCTATATATTCTCTCTCTCTCTCTCTCTCTCTCTCACACACACAAGGTTCCCCTCCCATCTTTTGATTCTAATGTGAAGGGATTTCCTGTACTATTTACCAATGGGGAAAAGTGAGGGTTCACCCCTCACCCCCCAATTATAAAAAGTTGGAAGGGAGAAGAATGAAAAAAAGAAAAGCTTAGCACATCCTTTACATTGTTCAGAATCAAGAACGGCTGAGAGGACTCTACCATTTGAGCATGTACCGTACAACTTCACTAGTCTGTCCTGCAGTGAACTACAAGTCCTACAGGATCAGAGCACTTTACAGTAACAAAGAGCTGAAACAGTGTTATAATTCTGAGGCCACAGCAAGTAAAATCATGATCTTTGTAAGCCAGTGGGAGAGGACCATATCACTGCTTGGTGACCTCTGAAATGTTTTTACTACTTTTTATTCCTGTTAGCACAGTAGAACCAACACAACACAGGAGAATGGAAAACTATCCTGATTCATGCAACATCAGCAGAACTATTGCTAAGTTATACATGCAGGGACAAAATTCTTCCCTCTGTTACATCCAGGCAACTCTATTAAAGGCAATAGGATTGCACCAGTGTAACTAAGGGTTGTATTTTTCCTAAAAAAATCATTATTACTGGTGTCTATAAATGAGCCAGAAAGAAACCAGCTTGACTTTCACAACCCAGGTTATGTTTGCAAGGCTGGCCACAAAAAAACCAAAACCACCACCACTACACATCTTTTTACTTGCGAAGTGAGCAAATTTGATGTAGAAGTGAAGAACCAACCATGGACTTCCAAGAAGCAGTGTCCACAGTGTCACTTTTTAGAGTAGAGAATAGCTGCACTCAGAAGTTAGAATTTTGACTAGGAGAATATGATGTTACCATTTTCTGTTATACTTTAAATGTAGCCTAAAGCCCAAATTGGGTGGTGACATTTATTAGGTTGCCACATAAATGACAGTAACACTTGGGCAAGAATAGCTAGCTGCGAATAGGTGATCGGTTCTGTAAAGTTTCACTAACCCTCTCGCAGCAGAACTCGCTCATAAGCTGGGAACTTGGTGCTAACAGATGCAATAGCTGTCAGATCTTCGCGACTCTTTCTCAGGTTCTTTTTCGCTGCAGATCGTTGACCACGCATTCTCCAGAAATCTGACCGGTCACTTGAGCCATCTCTTTGGGCATTCTGAACACTGGCCATCTGCTCAGCTCTGAAAGAAACAGCATGGAATCCATTTGAAAAATGCAATAAAGGGAAAATACATCACACTAAAGGAAGAACCCCAGCAGAATCCAGGATATGAATTTGTGTCTATAGTGGACAACTCAGCAAGTAGGCAATCTGGGGAGGGGTATCCAGGGACTCTTGCCCTGAAACAGGCAAAATTAATGTCAGACAGATACTCTGACTTCCTCATCTGCAAGGTTTGTTGTGCACGAATCAGTCCACTGGCTGCTAAGGCAAAGGACAAATGTAATGTATGCCAAGTGGCTGCTCAAAGAAAAGGCGGTGTATGTGCAGATGGGCAAATTGCCTAATGACCACCTCCTGCTCCCTGTCATCTCTTCCTAAGATATCTTAAATTGAGTCCAAAAGGTAAAGCCCCCTTGGTCAGATCAATATAACTAGGAGCAGACTAAGCTGCACTGCATAGGAAAGGAAAACCAAGCAGGACATAATTGAAGTACATTGTAAAGTCATATAACCTTAGGAACTTTTGAATAGGAGAATTGAGTTTTTTTCTTAAAATAAAACTGTGACTATATTAAAAGACATACCACTTAGATATGACTTTGCTGCACTTGAAAAATCTTCATTAAAAACACATCAGATAAAGCACTTTTTCTGGATCTGTCTGAATTAGCTTTGGTTTGTAAAAGCACATTTAGCAAAAATATTTGCACAACAGTTCACGCATCCTTAGTACTTCAAAGAACAAACACAATTAAAATTGTCAAGACACAACACACTTTTCCCTAAAAACATGAAGCATACAGAAAAGTATTAGAGGCTTTTTCTATAGCACTCATTGCTGTAGTACCTGAGCACCCCACGTATGCAAATTAATTTCTTACCCTCTCCCCTCTCACTGCCATAGCATTATTCCCATTTGGCTGATGGAGATCTAAGGAATGGAAAAAGTGCACACCTAGTCGAAGATCTCACAGAAAGTCTACAGCAGAGCTGGGATTAGAACTCAGATCTCTCAAGTCTGAGTCCGATATCCTCACTACAAGGCCATCCTTGCTCAGCTATTACCAACCAATTCCATAGTTTAATTTTACATACACTAGTGTTATGAATGTGATTGCTTGAGGGATAGATGGTGTCCAGTTTCTTTTTCCCTCCTTTCTCCCCCAAATAAATCAGAGTTATATGAATGGTGAATAGGGTAAGACAAAAAAGTGAGTTAGGTGGAAAAAAAATCTCCTTTTAAACTTTGGGTAGGAGGGCAGGAAATCAACATACCTGCTTTTATTTGGAATGATGCCCTTTTCCAGTTCATTTCCAATTCTCACAGCCAGCCAATTACCCAGTTTGCCATCGTATAGTGTATCAACTACTCGGAAGATCTCCCCTCTGGTGAATGCTAAACTCTGTGGAGATTCCTTCTCACATTCAAAGTGACTCCTTATGAAAAATGAATCCCCTCTGCCACAGGCCATTATGTCTCTATACACTGAAAGACAAGACATCAGTTAGTTTAACTTTTCTATTTGCTATCTGTCTTGATGCCCCAAAATAGATGCCCAAAACCTTGCTCTGACAGTATTCCATGGGCTGTGTTTTACTCATCTGCACTTCAGGTCTACTACCTTAAATACTGTAAGGTTAGTGAAGGAGCGATTAAGCTGTTATTCTGTCCACAAAACTTCAACATTCCTCCCCTTTACCCCAAGGGTGGGAAAGAAAAGGTGAACTGGCATATTCCCTATGCCTGCCTCCATTTTATTCCCTTAAAGCTCTCCCACCTCCCACCCTTCATTCCACCTGGTTCACTCTGAAACTTGTCAACATCATTGCTTTAGTCAGCCGATGGAAGTGAGGGGTGTGCTGCACCGCAGAGCTACATGAAACTGTTTTCCTGCCTCAAGATCTGCATCCATAGTGTTCCCAACCACTGTCAGCAGCAGACAACTGGACATTTGAATTCAGATTCCTCATGCAACCCTGTCAGCTTTCCTGGCCCTCTCCTTCTATTTCCAATTTTAAAATAATTCACTCTCACTCCCTTATTGCCTCATGGATAAAAGCCCTTCCTCACTTTGCTGACATCTGACAACAATGCCCCTACAGCAGCGGTTCTCAAACTTCATTGCATTGCGACCCCCTTTAGACAAACCCTGGAGGAGAGAGCGAAGACTGAGCCTGAGCTCTGCCACCCCGGATGGGTGGGGCCAAAGCCTGAGGGCTGCAGCCCTGGATGTGGGGGTCGGGAGGAAAGGGTGTGGGGGGGGGTAACCTGAGCCATGCCACCCAGGGCTGAAACCAGGCTTTGTTTTTAGCCTGAGGTTGTGGGGCTTGCACTTCAGCTTCAGCACCAAGCACCAGCAAGTCTAACACCAGCCCTGGCAACCCCATTAAAATGGGGTCACATTGTGGCTTTGGGGTCCTGCTCCACAGTTTGAGAACGGCTGCCCTCCAGATCTCACAGCTGAAGGGGAAGGCAGCAAGAAGCAGGCATCCTGGCTGCTGAAGGTAGGAGCTACTGGGCATGGGGGACAAGAACTAAATGGCAGAGGTTGAGAGCTGGTATGGGGTGCTTATTACTGGGGTGGATGAGTAAAGGAGCCAGGGCTCTTTCTTGATCTGCTGAATGGTGAGGCAGCCGGTCCAATCCAGCCCTCCTCCTCCACATGTCCAGGATGGAAGTCAGCTGGACACAAAAACAATAATCTTCAACAATACTTAACACGAGGGCAATTAAAAAGTGTTTTGAAAGGTGAGTATGAGAAAAAGACCATTTGTGGTGTCCCCAGCAGAACACAGCTGAGTTGAAAGACCTACTGTTCTTTTCAGCTCCTGTTACAGTGAATCATAACAAACACTGTCACACCTTTGGTGCCAGATGCCTACCTTCATATTTGCTCTGAGCCAGAATGGTCACAGTTTCACCTTTGGGAATTTCTAACAGGTAGAGAACAGCATCCTCCCGAATGATGCCTCTAAAATCCTGTGTATTTACCTGATGCAAAAGAAATGTTTTAGGGAAAAAGTTAGTCTAATAAAGCCCTAAAAGAGGAAAGGAAGAGGTTATTTTATTTTGTTTTTTTTAAAAACCCAAACATTAATACAGAGGTTCATTGGTTTATACAAATGAACATCATATGCATGCAGAAGATGGACTACCTATCTCCAAGAATGACATCCTGAAAATGCCTTGCTGTTAAGGGCATTTTGTGAAGGGCTACAAAATACCTGAATAAGGGCATAGATGGCCAGGGTCCATAAGCAAAGGTCCATTTCCAAGTAAGGATATATCTGTTTCCACATATTATGGTGTTCTGTAGTTAAAACCCCATCTATTCCAAATAGACAGTTGTGCTAAGTGATCAAGGAACTTCAAGCAATCTGGTGTGTTCCAGATGGTTATATTAATCACAGGATTGAACTTTTAGTTTCAATATCATCCAGATACATTCTGGTCATCTAACATTTGTGAGCACAGCAGTTTCCTGTGGTTCTCTCTCAACTGCACTCACCCTATCTCCTTTGCCCTATGTGTCTCAGCTGTCTATTTGGACATGGAAGTGAAATCCACTCCATTTGAACAACTATGAGGTGCCAGGGGAAGAGCTATACTGGAATGCAGTTCCCAGAGCAAAGTCTTTGGGCCAATCAGGATCTAATTGCAAGAGGAAAGCCGAGAGGGAAAAATGAGACAGGGATGGAGAATCAACACTTCAGAAAAGGAGTTACTATTTCAAAACCTGTTCAGGCCAGCAGCCAATTGGAGAGATGAAAACACGAGAAGCTTGGAACTAGGGACCTGAGACAGACCCCACTGAAATCAGTTAGAATCTTTATTGACTTCAGAGTGCTTTGGGATCAGGCCCTGGGTGAGGAGAGAAAACTCAGGAGGAGGACATGATAGCCAGAAAAAGGACAGTAACAGTCTCAGAAGAGGGTTTTGGGGTTGGGACACTTAAGGAGTTTTAATGAAATAACATCCCTCACCTTTTAGTCATTAAAATGTGAGTAGAGGAAGGGAGAAAATCAGGACCCAGAGGGACGGAAGTGAAATAGGGGGGGGGGGGGGGGAAGAGGGGGGAAGAGAGAGAGAGAGAGAAGACACTCTGGTCTCATGCTCTGTGGCCTGGTCTCTCAGCTGGAGACTGGAGAAGTCAGGAGTGAGTGCAGCCATTCCCATCTTCAGGCATTTGTGGTGTGTAACATTTCTACCTACTACTTCTCCTATTGAATCTTAACACATTGCAACAGCAGAAGTTAAACATCAGAATTAAGATACAAAAAAACAATGCTCTAGGAATAGTGACCCTGTTCCTAGGAATAAACCAATATGGGTTTATGTATTCTCATGTTGATAAAAGTAAAAAAAAGCAATTTCTTTCACATGGTTTCAAGGAACAATCAGTTTTAATTGCATGGCTGAACATCAACACAGATACCTTAAGAATCTGATCTCCTTCTTGTAGCCCCTCCTGATCAGCTGAAGTGCCTTCCTGAATTCCAGCGACAAATATCCCTACATCATTTCCACCTGCCAGCCGTAGACCTACACTGTCTCCTTTCTTGAATTTTACCATCTTCGTATTAGGACTAGAGTAGTCACATGCAGAAAGAGAAAAAGTCAGGCCATCTATTATGCATAGGACATCAATCATTTGTAAGAAGTAAACCTAGGCATACTTGCTGTCAATCTATCTATCTATGGTACTTATATGGCCTATCACTGTACTATCTGAGCATCTCAGTCATTCATGTATGTCTCCATACAATACTCCTGTGTGATAGGGAAGTGCTATTATTCCCATTGAACAGATGCGTAACTGAGGTACAGAAAGTCTAAGTGACTTGCCCAAGGTCACACAGAAAATCTGTGGCAGAACTGGGAATTTATCTCAGGTCTTCCCAATCCTTAGGTAGAGCCTCAACCCTGGGCCATCTGCCTCATGTAAAGAACTGTTTTTTAAATATCCCAGTTTAAATCAATTATGAGCAATCACACTCAGATTTTTTTTCTTCTCTCCATTATGCAGAATGCAGTGTAATAATCTACCAGGTAATTAATAGGGGAGTCATATAACATGGAAGCCTTCAGATGCTCTCCTGTTGGCAGAGTGTCCAAGAATGTCCAAGGAGACAGCAAGTACTGGAGTAAGTTCAGCATTTGCTTTGCCAGAAATGCTGTATGCCTGGATGTTCTTCACATACTTGGAGGACACTGCATTTCTGTTATTCACTCAACATACTGCTCAGAGCCTGTATCATAAATTCTCTTCAGCTGAACCAAAACTAAACACTGATATATCCATTTGTATCCATTCTCTCTATCTGTAATACACAGAGGGTTTGACACTGAGATAGTCTTTCAGGAGTTAATCAGTTCTCAGATCTTTAAACCCAACTTTCTACTGTAGCTATGGAATCAATAGATCTCCAATTCCCTTTCTTTAGGGCTCATCCCTGCAATTCAAATCTCCGATTTATTATTGTGTCCCCATTTAGTAATTTACAGAAAGAAAGTACGCAGGTTGTATTCCTATCAACCACCTTAGTTATTTTGGATATCAGACTCTAGACAGTCTCAATGCTCTAGAGACCAACATTATTACATTTAATTTGATTAACGTGAGGGCAGATTAAAAAATGAGGTCCTAGGTCCACAAACATTTTGTTCCTGCTTTTCAGTGTGCAGATTCCACAGCTGCATACAGTACACAAACTACGGATTGAGAAGATATACTGAGATGATATAGCTGCAGAAATCTCCAGCTTGTATACACACAACTGTGGAATGGATATGTGCTAAAGCCGGCATGAAAAAACAAACAAACAAAACCCAACAACACATCAGGACCTTGGGCCTTACTTTATGATAATCCAGCCTCTAAAGTTTTATCCTTTTCAAAGCTATCATGCCCTTTATATAGATTATATTTCTCTTTGCATCTCAGATTTTTGGATATTAGAGACCACATATTAAAACAGAGGAGGAGGTCCAAGGACCATGCACAAAGATACAAATCTACATTTGCAAATGCAATTATTGTGATTGTGCATGCAAAATGCAAAGGTAGGTATTTAACTAGCAATCTGCATTTACAATAAGAAATCAGAGACTGTACATAAGAATGGAGGGATATGCTTTTTTGTGCATATTATACATTAAGCCTCCTTTTTAAAACTAAGTTGATCCTCGGTGATGTCAGTCAGCTATTTAATACAGACCCCCCCAAGTTACCTTTTCTTGGCATAGTACTGTTCAGGGGAAAACCACTACGAATGCATGTAGAAACCAGCTCAAGGCAACAAAAAAAGCAATATGGCTAAATGGTGAGAAAAAACAGGTTTTGAAGAAGCATACCCATATATTGCTTCATCTTCAGGGCTAGGCTGAAGAAAGGTTCTCGGGGCCACTTTTGGTTGAGACGCTGTATGTAAAAACCATAAAATTATCTATCTGGACAAACAAGGCATAAGAGAACGAAAGGTTTTCAGTTAAAGGCAGCAATTACATCATCATCATCTATGCCAGTAACGAGTGCAGATCTGCAATCTAAAAGTACAAGACACACTGACTGTAGTGTCCAAAAGTAAAAAGTAGCTAAAGAACAAATGTCCAGGCACTAAATTAATTTATGATCTGAGGCTCATCTCCCAGTTATGTAATCCCTGTAAAATGGGGTTTTCCCCTCCAATTTTCTTTTTGTCAGGAATCTGTTATTCAATATCTGCATCAATTGCCCTCTTTTAGGTCTCCCCAAAGACCAGTCAGCCTATTCCAGCCAAGGAAGCTGGGTGTGGAATTCCCTCAGAGCCAATTTGTGCCAATTGTAAATTAGCTGAGAGGAGATGTAGATAAAAGATGCCTACCTTCCTGGGAGATAAGGGAGCCAGGATTTCATCCATTATGTCAGTACAATTGTATAGATTCACTTCTGAGGATAAAAGAGCACTCAACCTACATTTAGCCTTTGAACTTTCTCTTTACTTCTCTCCTATTCTCTCTTTTCAATGGAATAAAGACTTGGTTATTTAGTTTTTTATTATAGATAAGAAGAAATGCAGGCAGCTCTGCACAGGAACTGGCACACCAGATCAGACCAGTGGTCCATCTAGTCCAGCATCCCATCTCTGACAGTGGGCTAGTACCAGAAGAGGAAGGTGCAAGAAACCCTGTCGTGGACAATTATAGAATAATCTGGGGAGCCACAGGAAAAGTTTCTTCCCAACTCCCTCCCAGTTAGTGTGTGGCTTAATCCTGGAAACATGAGGGTTTATATCCCCCAGAATTCCCTCCTCCTCCTCCATCTAAGCGGTTTTGCTTGGAGAGGAAAAACCATCTCAAATGGGACATTTGTAACTCTGACCTGGCAGGTCATCTTTGTACTTTGGTTCTTTGTTTGTGTCAGTGACCACAATAGCAGCAGCAGCTATCTCACTGGTTGATTTAAAAGGCGTAGGCATCGCTCCCATCCTGGACAGCCGATTGGGTGGATCCTCTTTTGTACTTAACAAAAAAAATAACAATTTGAGAATATTAAAACAAAATTTACTACACATGAAGAATGTTTTCTTTATTAAGAAAAAGAAGAGTAGAACTTCCTACTTTGGCTTTTCCTTTAGCTTTTCATTGGAGGAATGAGAGTCAAAATCAGAGTGATGTAATTTTTGGTCATCTTGAGGGGAACTTGATCTGTTTGACTCAATTTCGGAAATATCTATTGAGAGAACAACAGTACAGTAAGTCTGTTTAAGAGATTTGTCTTCAATTTCATTGCATATTTATCTGCATCTATTTACTTGCAATAATCTTGAGATACAAAATATGAAATATTTATAAACTCTATTTCCCCCTCTAGAAAAAGGTTTGCATGTGCCTGGGGCTAGGCAGAGAAGTGATGTGCACCTCTCATAACCTCTGTCTCCCACAAAATATTTCAGGAAGGTTTTGTAACATCCGGAAAGAAATTCCAAGGAGCCTCAAAAGCAAACTAGTATAATACCAACTAGTATTAACATCCTGCAGGTTTGAGCTCTTGCCAGAAAAACACACCACACAGAGGCCTATCTTTATTGTTACAGAAATGAGAGAACTATAAAATGAAGAGGAGGAGATAGTGGTTGCCAGTAACTGCAACTGAATCTTACATAGTAAAATGTTACATAAAAAGAAAATGGCTTGTGTGTCATTTCCCTCCCCGATCTATCCTTTGAAAGTCCAGAGGGTTCACTGTTAAACAACATGAAGCTGCGCTGTTAAATGTCCTTCAGGGAGAAACAACCAATTTTCCCTGTAGCCCACAAATTCAAGCCATGTCCCACTCTCAGCAGAAAAAGCTCCAAGAAGCTGCACTGAATATTCTCACGCCAGACACACACTTCCTGAATCAATTAACAGCATCCTGTTTCTAATGGGGCATCCAGCATCCTTCCCAATTCAGGTTATGCTGAGAGGGATTATTCATATGAAAAAGATTCAGGAACTTGCTAGGAGGAGGCCAAACTATGCCTCCTGGACTACTGATTCTATCACTTTGTCTCCTCCCCTTGAACGTTGAAAGCAGTAGAAGGAGGGAAACTAACTGAGCTCATCTCATCATTGTCATGATTTGGGCCTTGCATTCAAATAACTTTCCTTCTAGCAATGGGGAGTTGGGCTTGCTTTGTTTAGTCAGTCAGTATTATTCATGAATCAACTAGAAAGGTCACTGAATGACACAAGACCTGCTGAGTGAGCGAAGGCTCCTCCTTCACCAAAAGGAAAGGGTTTGCTGCTTCATCTTTCTACAGAATAGCTGCAATATAGATAGCAATCAAGTGGGTTACTCGCATTACCACCATCCTATGAGAAATAGTGTGTATAAACAGCTTCACTCTCTATCTAGACAGAGCCTAGAATTGACATTACCTTTTAGCCCTAAGACACCTCACCTTCTATTTCTGAGTCACTGTCATGCAATGAAGGGATGTTGAGCAGTGTCTGTTTTTTGTCCCTCAGGACTACCAGTTGGAGTTTTCCTCGTGATTTCTCAATCAGTTTTCGGGCATCAGCTAATGACATATTCTCTGTCACTGTTCCGTTAATCTGTACATGTAAGATAGAAGTACTAATATAAGCAAACAATTAAGAACACAAGTGACAAGTGATCTCAAAGCTGGTACCCCCTTTCCAGGTAACAGATTTTGTAATTAGGTTTACAAATGGGGGGGAGGGGGAGAACAACCTTAGCACAGAAAGAAGAATTTTAATAAATATATGCAACTCCTGCATGCCTTTGTCCACAACACACCTTGAGTATTATGTCTCCTTCATACAGATTACCATCTTTAGTTGCCAGGCCAGTACTGGTCATTTCTTTGATGAAAATCTGACTTCCAAGTCGGAGACCGTACTCTGGAAAAGGAAGAAAAAATCCACAGGGTGTAGTTTGGCAGAACAAATAAGTGTTTATGTCTAATAACTACACTACGTACACATCACCCAGAGTCACATGCAACACAGCATGTTATATTAAAAGAGTGTCAGGCCCCTTAAGAAGCAGAGGTAACATGGTGAGCATAAAGAACGGGACAGTCCGACACTGCCAACTGTAACATTTTACTTTTTTCACATTACAGGTTTTTGTACATAGAGGGCCAGACTTTCTCCTGTATATTCTCCATATTCTGCTAGGCTGGAGAGGGCAGTGGGGGAATCTCAGGGTGCCACTTATGGCTCTCCCACTCTTAAATGGCAGTGGCTCCAGTCGTGGCCACAATATTAGATGCAGCAACTCATGGTAATTTACCATAACCCCCAAGAGACTATAGCATATGAGGAGTAGAGCCATGGCCCCCTCCCTCAGTTATACCCCACCACATTCTGACTGCCAGTGCATTTCTCAGCAGGACACCAGCATCACAGAGGGGCCAAAACCAGGGGAGTGAATCTGGCCCACTGTATTCTCTTTTTAAAAAGTAAAATATCAGTTTTGAAAGCAGCCTGGTCTAGAATTGTCAAATGAAGCTATTCTCCTGTTTTCAACACGATCATGTACAAAACAGGCTGCTACAGCTCTGAATGGCACTGCTGATTCTGTATCACCTGTTATCTACGTAGAAACTTCTTAAAGGAGGTTGCTAAACAGATTTTCTCTACCTATACAGTGTGCATTATCGTTACATATGGGAGCACAATTTTTTTTTTTGATAATGAAAGTGATCTATTTTTATAAAACAAAAACACAAGCCTCCCCAGCACTCTAATGCTATTAAGAGAGACCCAGTGGCATGTTCCAGATTTAGGAGAACAGGCTTGCTCCTGTGGAGAGACGATTCACAATATGTCAATTGCCCGCAAGCAGCAGGTTTCTATAAATCCCAGGAAGATGGGATTTATAAACGTGAAATGCTGAAACGACCCAATCTAAAGTGTAGTTTTGTTGCACCACATACATATTTTTGTGACACTATTAAGATCATGCCCTTCCCCTCCAGGCCCCTCCAACGTTTTGTTAAAAGTTTACTTTTTAATTACTCTTTAATGATTAATGAGCCACTTCCTGGTTGAATCAGAAACATATTCCTAAACATGAGCCATTTGAGGTGCATGTATCAACCCATTTCACCCAAATGACGGTTTTGGAAACCCTGCCTGCCTTCCACTAAAGCAAATAACCTGAACTAAACCAAACCTTAAAAGACAGGCAGCCACTCAGGATGCAGCAGGTTCTCTTTTACCTGTCAGTGCAGGTGTAAATTTAACTTTGGTGTAAATTTAACCATGATCAAAAGCTGGGGATTCCACCAGAACTGGAAGGGTAGTGAGCTCCTAAGAGGAAAGAACCAGAGTGCACGGTGACCTGGAGAGGTGACCTGGAAAGATCAGAGCAGTGGGTGGTACAGGTAAAGAAGTCGTCCCATGTCTAAGGACAAAGAGTAAATGACACCCATACACAATGGTGAAAGAGTGGAGAAGGAATGTAAGCAAGCAGTTGTACAGAGAATATTAAAGCCACCCACCCAAAAGCCAACAGAGAGAACGCAGCATTTTTTCCTTAAATCTATCCCTTCACCAGAAGTGTTGTCCCCCACCCCACACCTACCTTCATTGGGTTTACTTTTTGTTAGGAGAACACTGATAGGTCTATCCTGGTACTGTTGTCCTGGGTACTCATGTTGGCGTCGTGTTTCAAGCGAGGGGCTATGGGAATTAAGTCTGTCTCGACTACGACTCCTTGCTTCCTTTTCGTACCTAGGGTCAGGTTGTCTGTAACTGTAATCCCTGGGTGGGCTATAGTCACCAGCGCCACGTTCGTAGCCATGATCTCTGTCAATGCTTCGGCCCCTGCTCCGGTCTCTTCTGTGTTCTCGGTCCAAGCTTCTTTCCCTGTCAATGCTCCTGCCACGACTTCGATCCCGGCTGTAGCTGCGTTCCCTGCTGTGGTCTCTGCTGTAGTTGCGCCCTCTATCTTGATCTCTTCTGTAGCTCCTATCAGGGCTGTTTCCCCAGCTTTGGCTGCGCCCTCCAGTGCCACTATGCCAGCTCCTATCACTGTAGCCACTTCGAGCACTCCTGCCATCAAACTCTGCTTGGTTATCCATTACATCAAACGCTCTGTCGTCATAGTCAAGAGAAGGGCTTCTCCTTAGAGCAGTGAGCTGCACTTTCCGCGGTCTTTTCACTACCTGTTCGTATTTAAAAAAAAAACAACAACAAAAGAGAGAACCAGGCATCTCTCTCAACATTAATTTAAAAATCCTATTCCAAATGCTGAAAACCACAAGTGCTATGTCATAAAAGCGAGAGCCTCCAAGCAGCTTATCATTCAAGAAGCTTTGTTTTCAAAATACTGTGAAGTTACATGGTTAAAATTCTATGTCGGGTGGGAGAAACATCCCATTAGTTTCATCTACTGAAACAGAGCAAGACTGGGGTTTGTTTGGTTTTTTAAATTCCTTTAACAGCATAAGTTGAAAAAGTAATTTTTTTAAAGAAAGCTTCTAAAAACTGCACTGTGCCTAAGCAAACCATTTCTCTCTAGTTAAGGCAGGTAAGAAAAACGTACTAAGCCTGTTTAGACATCAGCTTTTTGGAAAGGGACTGTGTATTTTGTGTCTTGTACAGGGCAGAGCATGTTGTCTGCCTCTTAATAATAATAGTAAGAAGATCACAGAGACATTAACTGTGGTTGGTCATGTGGTTAAGGCACTGCATTAAGATTCAGGAGATCTGAGCTCGTTTCCCTGCTCTGCTCTGCCACAGACTCCTTGTGTGACACTTGACATGTCACCTAATCCTCCCCCCACCCCGGAGTTAAGTTCTCTATCTGTAGAACAGGGATAATACTCTCCTCCTCACCCCCACACTGGCTTTTTTATTTAGATTGCAAGCTCTTCAGGGCAGGGATGGTTTTACTATGTGTATGAACTCTACACCTAGCACAGTGGGCCCCGATCTCGATTGGGCTCGTAGGTACAACTCTAATGCAAAGAATTAGTAATTATTAACTTACAATGGCAGCCACTTTTCCACTTTTTCTTAACTGCTGCACTGCAAAAGAATGGGGAACATTTTCCATGGAGGTCCCATTAACCATGACCACCCGATCATTTTCACTACAAAAAAAGAACATGCTGGATTAGAAGGGACTTCTTTACATTTCCAAATTTAATTCCACTTTTGTTCTGAATGTCCTGGGCATTAAATTATCTTCACTAAAAAAACAGAACACAAGCTATTCTTAAACATCCGTGTTAGTTTATATCAACTGTGAGAGCTTAAATAACTCAATTCTTCCAGTTTTAACAACTCATTGATTGTGGGTGGGTTATGTTTTAAATGCCTCTACATACGATTGTTTGAAGTGCTGATTCCAAGAGTGACAATGGCTACATCTAGACTGATGGTGGCAAATTCCCCGCCGTCAGATTGATTTATCCGGATCAACTGAGCGGCTCAAACCCACTCAATTGACCCGGAAAGCTACGCTATTAATCCACCTCCACCAGGTGGAGTAACACTGCATCGACAGGAGTGCATTTCCCGTCGACGCAGCGAACTGAAGACACCATGTTAAGTAGGAGTTAGGAAGTTGATGGGAGATATGCAAGCTACTCTATGTAGTTTGCGTATTTCCCATCGACTGCCACGGCATTTGGCGGCAAGTGTAGACATATGCAATAACTTACAAGACAAGGTGGGTGAAGTGGTATCTTTCATTGGACCAACATCTGTTGGTGAGAGAGGCAAGTTTTTGAGCTACACAGAGCTCTTCTTCAGGTCTGGGAAGGGTACTCGGAGAGTGTCAACGCTAACTACAAGGTGGAACAGATGGTTAGCATAAGTAGTTAACACATATGTCAGGGGACCATTCAAGGTCAAATAGCCCATTGACACACCTCTAGTCATGGGAGGGGGTGGGCGGCGTGGCAAAGAAGGCTGCTGGGATGGGGTTGTGAGTGAGTCATCTATAGATTTTTGTAATAAGCATACACAAGTAGCACAAATAATGGAAAGTTTCAGGGAAACAGATCTAATGAAGACAATGCCTAAATGAAGACATCATGCAAACATGTTAAATGTGGAGGCAAATTGTTTCAGATATTGTTGTGTTAAGCCAGCACTTGAAAGCTGTTAACATTAAGGACACTGTACATGAAGGTGTGGGGAGAAGGCTGCCATGAGAAGTAAGGCACTGCTCATTTTTTTTTCTTAAAAAAAAAAATAAAAACACACCCACACCCACAAATAAGACATGCTCATGTATACACATCACCACTAAAGCAGATTAGCTTCTTTTTGGGGTAACAAAGGAAAAAGAGGTATGATTTAATTTAAAATAGGGACACTTGCTTGACATACAAGTCTCCAGAAAGAAACCACCTGGATGAAGTTGCTGGGCAGGCTCTCAAACCAAACCTGTACTTTTATGAAGGTTTTATTCATTCCCTTTATCTGCAAAACATGCCAGTCATGAAGGGTATAAGGAAGCACACTTACTGAAGTAATCCATCTGCTGGGCCACCTGGGAGTACATCTGAGATAACTATGGATGTTTCGCCATTTTCAAAATGGGGGTTGTCTCTGCCACCAGAAACGGCAATCCCAAACCCTCTTTTTGAGTCCTAAAAAAACCGCACACACATACATAAAATAAAACTAATCACTATTACATTTCAACATGGAATCAGAGATTATGATTAAGCCAATAGACTGTCATCACAGGAACCAAAAAAAAAAAAAAGGCACTTCATATGTAGTATTGCACACACTAGAATGAAAAAAACAATCCACGAAGTAACCAATTGGGGATTTCCATTGTGCAAATCAAAAAGCTTGCAGGCATGTCATCCTGTGACCCCTAAAAATGATGAGAGGATTGACTCACTGTTCTCAGTGTGATCTCCTGGTTTTTTCCCCACCAGTGCTAGCAATTCACACTAAATTAACTGCTGGTTATAACGCTGCAGTTGATTAGTGAATGCTTGGGACCCTGAGCAGTTTTTCTAGCAATTAACAACTGAACATGCTATGCTATCTAAATTCTAATGAATACTTCTTCATGAAATGGACTATGCAAAATTGTTGCTGATAATACAAGCTATAAACATGTATTAAGCTCATAAATGTCTTGTGTCACCATCCACCACCTCCAAGCAGTGTATTACTAGATCATGAGGTACCTATGTCAAATCTGCTTCTGAAGAAGGATAGGTTGCCACAACATGGGGCTTTTGGGATGCTTGCATGCGAACCAGAAAAACATACACTGGGGCAAAGAAAGAGAAAGGAAGACTTCCATCTAAACCAGAACTTCAGTAAATCCTGAATGCAGAGAAGCACAACAGAGTGTGTACTTATATATATCACTCTGAGTGTAGAGCGTGTGCATGTGTACATTCTGACTGATCATTTAATACAACTGTATCCGCTATACTTAAAGGAACAACTTAAGTCTCATTTCTGTCTGTTTTTTTAAATACTTAACGTTACCAGTAAACATTGAAGTTCACTGTAACTGAAAGATTAGAGAAAAATAAAAATATTTTCCTCCATTTCTTTCAGTTTAATATATGTATTTCAAAGCACTTCCTGTGCTATTCATATCCCCACTGACAGCAGTGGCAAAACTCAATTATCTCAGTGGGAGTAGAGGAAGGCCAATAAACAATTTTATGAAGTTGATTGGAGTCACTGAGCCTTGGTTAACACCGTCCAGGTTCAGGAGGCCTCAAGCTAAACAGTACAGAATTAAGACTTGACCTACTGATAGAGCTAATGGAACTTGTTATCTCAACAAGCTCTAGATTGTCTGGGCAGCAGCCTTGGCCCGATGGAGCTACATTGATTTACACAAGATGAGAATCAGGCCTTCTGTATTATTATTATTATTATTATTTTTGCATAAATGGAAACTTAAGCTTGCATAGTAACTTAATCAGCAAGTCAGGAAATGCGAGGGAGCAATGTTAACGGAACCATGTTCTGTATATATAGTATTTTCTATTCCTGTTTTTCTGGTTAAATGGGTAGCTTAGCATGGATACAACAAAGTGTAAATGTACTGCGTGCCATCAAAGGCACATAGTAGGATGTGCAGTGCAGCCAAGTAAACATTACTGTCTGCATTTTTTGACTGAATTTAGCCATTGAATTTAAGAGTGTGGTTTTGAAGTGGTTTTGCATTTGTAATAATTAGCACAAAATGATTGCATGTATATTCATGGAGAAGAATAACTTACACACATACACACCTCTTCAGAACTGAAACTATTTTAGGTGACACTGATAATCTGGTTAGGAATGTCTTCTGGATTTTAAATCTACCTTTACATCTCCAAAAAATTAAAAGTAACACATACTCCTTTTTTGGGGGGTCATAAAGAGATGTGCTCAGTTTCTGTAGTAGATAACAAACACTAGTAGGTCACTCCACATAAAATATATTATTTCCCAAAATTACAATGCTCCATGGCCTGGGGCATGTCTAGGCAATGCAAAACTGTGTAGAACCATCCTTTCAAAAATGTACAGAAATAAAATTTGCTTTCAAAAGATAGAAAATCTGAGATTGTCTTTAACAGAGGAAAATTGAGAGATGTTGCACTATTCTCTCATGTAGTGGCAGCACATGCATTTAATAATCATGGTTACATTAATTTTTACATCAGAGTCTACTCTTCAGTATAATGGTATACATTTCCATTGATTTCTCAATATATTTGCAATGCAGCTCCACATCTGGGATTATGACGTTTCCCTGGTAACCATAGCTGCTAACAGAGTTATCCTGCTTTTGTATTAGATTAGTCAATTATATATTTATCTGTTTGACTGGTATATATTGAATTTAGACTGTCACTGCTTAAACTGAACAGTAATAAAGATGGCATTTTAATGGGGTCTTTTTTAAATGGATTTAAAAAAAAAAAACATCATGAGAATTATGTGATTACCCAGCACTGAAAAAAACTCAAGATGAGCAATATCCATTGTGGCTAGCAAAAATAACCAAGTTTCAGATCCAAATATGTTAACAAAAACTGTAGTCGCGCATGCTTAAAATAAAAGCAGCGCAGGAGCATTTGAAAACTAAAAATATAACATAAGCTCTCACCTTTTGTAAGGTCACAGTGTACTGTTCCCATATCAGCTCTTCCATGCCTGAGGCCTGTTATACAAAAACCAAAACAAAAAAGCAATTAACCATAAAGCAATATAAAACACACAACTACTCCAAAATAAAATCTGAAAGTTCCCATTTCAGAAATGTTTAAAACGACTATCCTAAATATTTGGTAGAGTGAGCTATAGAACAGTTTTGTTTTTGGTTTTTTTTTATGTCAAATGACAATGGGACTAACAGGGAAAAAAATGGAGATGGAACATCGAATTTAGCAGGTTATATATATGCACACTTTTTTTTTTTTGTGCATGCACACATGTATGTACACCCTGGTAACACCCTGCAGTGAACATTCTTTGGACCAATATAAAATAAACCACAACATACTGTCTGGATTCTGAAAACGGACAAAATATTGTAAATTCAAGACTAAGGGCAATTTAGAAATCATTCATGATAAAGGCTCCTAATCAATGACTGGAAATATGACCATTGGATTCTACATCATAATTTATAAGATTCCAATGCTGAACAGTATTTACAGGTGGGACTACCCCTTCCCCCAAGATGCTAATTTAGCAACAATAAGTTTTAGGAAGGAAAAAGAGCATCCAAACATCAGTAAATAATAAGAAAAACTCAATGTTGATGTTAGGAATCCAGAGTAACAGACCTGGCTGGATTACATCTCTCACAATGTACCATGGCCTCCCTTATTGCTGAGATGCTGTGATGCATCACAGGGATCACATGGCTGTAGTGCACACAGGAGATGTAGAGTTACTTGGTATGCATGGCCCACAGAGAAAAATGGGATCATAAGATACCCGAACTACAAATCCCACAGGGCACCAAGTAGCACTTCTGAATGGAAATTTTTTTATTTATGAACAAAAACGATCTTTAGTTCAGTTTTTCGATTGAAAGTAGACATGTTTCATGGAAAGCAGACACATTTTGCAAAAAATTCTGTTATTCAAAAACCCTATTTTCCATAGAAAAATAGGTCAAATGGAACTTTGACCAGCTTTAACAGCTAAACAAGAAAAGAGTAGAAGTGAAGGAAGGAAGTGCGTAAGTGTTGTATATTTTTAGAAGTACAGTTAACACTACAATAAGGTCCACCTATATTAGGCTGTCCCCATCTTCATTAGCTATTTTGAAGTCCTGTATTCCCAATGTTTTCTAATACAATTGTTTTCATGCAGCAGAAGACCATAAGCAGGCCGTTGTTGCTGTTCTCATGGATGGTCAGTTAAAGACCGCATGAAGTGTCTCAGGAAGAACCCGCACAATGGATTCTGGTACACCTGAAGGGGACTAGGTGGTAGAGTTTCACTGTGGAGTCACTGGCTGAAGAAAGCTGAGAATCCCTGCTCCAAACATTATTTAAGAAACATCCAAAATATTCACCACGCTTACCAGTTTGTAATTCAGAAATACATTAGCACACACCAATGCAAACATCTTCATATTAATAATGCACTAATAGCCTTTATAAATGGATAGATAATCTAAGTCCTCAAATTCAGAAGTTAGCAGATCCTACAAATCAAGAACTATAACTACAACAAACAAAAATACACTATAAAAATCAAAGTGGAGGTTTTATCAGGAAAAGGAGGTAGTATTAAAATCTATAGAAATAAAGATTTTAAAACATCTGTCTTCTCCTCTAGCGTAGTGAGAGAGAGAGTTAAAATCATTGCTATTAAAGCATCCTTGCCCAGGGTAGAGTAGATTAACCTACTTGCTGAAACACATGGTCAGTGAAATAATCATCTGTCAAATAATGGTGCTTCCAGCTATTCCCATGTCACCAGCTGGCTAGTATAACTAGACAGTTTAACTGCTGCTGCTAGTCGCTACTTTACAGTCTCTCTCTCCCCTCTTCCAACATGTGGGAGAATCCTGCACAGAAAAAAATCCTTGTGAACTGAGGCATTTTCTGTTCTGCTTTTCTGGTTTGTTTGTTTTTTAAACTATATGCAGTACTGGCTTCGGGGCAGAGGAGTTCTCAGCTGTCATTTCAATCTAGCAGTTTCCCTTGAAGAGAGTCTTAAAAATGTGAGTGGATATCAAGTGATCTCTAAAATTGGAAGGACAAGCAGCTGGGCTCAATTTCTGCAGCAACAGGCTGTAGGCTGGTAGTGGTAAAATCTGATAAACTCCTCCCACCAAAAAGCCAAAACATTTTTAATGTAAAATGAGTCAGTTAGCTAAATGTGGTGTGTATTCCAAATAGTTTTATTGTTCCTTCCCTCAAGATTCTTAGGCTGGTCCTGGGCATATTAAGATGTCAATGATGGAGAGGAAAGGCACAGATTGGCCAAGGTCAGAGGACACAAGCTGACCTAGGGAGAAGGCTCCATGTTTCAGAACACAAGCTATGCACTGCAACACAAGGACACTGAATGGACCCTGACACCCAGCAAACGCCCTGGAGTGGTGAGGAAACTGAGGCAGGAAAATGCCCCTTGAAGAGGTAAACTTTGACTGGAGTTCTCGGAGAGGGTGTGTTACACTATAGGGGTATTCTGAGGGGCTAGCACTGGTTCCAGGATCTGGGCTGGAGACCACATGGTCGCAACTTTCAGGACAGGGCACTAGCCAGAGGTTCTACACCTTGAGACTGTGCCTAGGGACTGCAAGACAGGGACAGTACCTGGGGTCTGTTCAGACTCTGGAGGCTGAACACCCAGCAGCAAGGTCTCGTCACAGCTACCTGGTAGGCTTCCAGCAGTGGAATCCTAACCAGATCAGTTTCAGTGGAAAAATCATGCTTAGAAATATGTTAGCCGATCATGAAAAGAAATTAAGGAAGGAAAAATCTATAACCAAGTCCAGAGAACTAGTCCTGAACATACGGATAAAATTACAGGCTACATAATGCAGTGCCAAGTACTGAATGGTGCCCTTGGAAGTCCACTAGGCCCCAAAAACATCTGCACTGCCCTAAATCTCCAACTAATAATCTCTTTAACATTATAAAATGTACTGCTGCTTGACAGTGCTGAGATGCTAACCAGTACTGACAGATTAATGGAAAGAAGGAGAAAGAGAGGAAGGGGGTGCCTACAAATGTAATAAATCACCAGCTGAGGAGTTCTGACTGTATCAGAAGTAGGATATAACCCTCTACCACAAGAACAAAATTCCTCCTACTTTGTTAGAAATCAGCATGCCAAGGAAAATGATGTACCAAAAGAAAAGCACCTTTTATCCTTGAGACTTTTTCATGTCCTTGACTAGCTGAAGGGAAATGCAAAGACAGACTATAGTTTTTGTTTCTTTTAAAGTCTCACAGGAACACAATGGTTACTGCATTAACCACACACACACACACAAAAAAACTGCTGACAAGAGGGACAAACAAAAGAAAAGAATCCCATTGATTACTAAATTACTAAAAGTAACTGTTTGTTGAGTTTACCTAGGTTTTCCTTCAATTGGAACTGTGGTGTTTTCTATGTAAATGAAACTTACTGTAGTTAGCCAATATGAATTCAGTAGCAACTTTAGCCAGTAGAATTTTTCTAATTAAAATATCACTATCAGGTTTGTTTAAATATTCATGGTATTCAGATACCAAGGTGATAGATGCCTTATTAATAGCTAGAATAGATGCATTACAAAACTATTCAGGAATGTAAATTTTGAATGATAAGTTGTTAAGAGAACAAAAATTACACTGTGTATAGAACACACAACCCTCATTGAAAATTATCACACATTTATGCAAATTCCTGTTTACTGACTTACCAAACAAACACTTTTAAAAAGAACAATACTTAGGTGTGAAAGTGTAGGGAGGTCTTACAACAAGACATAATGTAAAAAGAACTCACATGCCCTTTTAAAATCCTCAACTTTTTCACTGCATGTGCCCACATTCTCTGTAGAGCTTGAGCTGTCTTCATTGTTGCAGGGTATATAATCTGTTAGGGGACTCTGTGCATCCCAGGCTTTTCATCAGTTTTCACCACTCAACATTGTTATGTAATTCTAATACAATAGTGGCCTACATACTCAACAAATCCTGCTGTCATTTCACACAGTAACACACCAAAACACAAAAAGAAATCTCCTAATACTTAAACAAGTTCCACTTATGAGACAAAAAACAATCTTCTTTTTTAAGACAATTAATTTTAGATGTCAGAACACATATTAATACGCAGGAGATTTTTATTTTGAATAGTTAATATTTATATTTTTCCGGTAAGTATAGCTGAAACTTTAAAACAAGATCATTTAAGATATGCATTCATGGTTATTTAAAGTCAGGCTATGCTAGTAGTATGTTACTTTAAAAACTAATGTTTGGTTCAATTACTCTCAGGGTGTTTTATCTTAAACTATGGTTAATAGCCTGTGACTAGAATAAATCTTAAAACCGAACTCTTAGGCCTCAATCCTGCAAATCCTTATGCACCTGACTAACTTTACACCAGTGAGTAATCCCACTGAATTCAAGGGGATTACTCATGTGAGTAAAATTATTCATATGCATAAATGCTTGCAAGATTAGGGCCTTATTAAACTCCAGCAAACAAAAAGTGAGTAAAATATTAAAGAGGAAGGAACATTATTCCAATTTCTCACTGGCTGCAAATACTGTGTTGTTTTTTACTAAAATATTAAATAATAAAAACAGGACAAAAAATTAGTCGTGCACCCAAAAGAGATCATTTTAATGGAAAATAAAGTAAACTATCAGTCCATAAACGGTAAGTGAATGCTGTACACTTTTGCAGATATAGAACCATAATTTTTTCTCCTAGGGTTTATATAAGAAAGCTTCATAGACAATTAGCTTAAACGTCAAATGCAGAGAAACAGACATTTGTGGCAAGTTTAGCACGTTCGCACACAAAAAATAGTTTGTAGATTTCATCTTTCGGTGTTGGGATACATTTGTAAAATGGCTGAAAATTCATGCAGCACTGGAAAACATTGGATTATTTCTCCACAGGATAGGTTTAATGCAGAGTCCTGCTTTGTCCACATGATCTCCTATATTTCTCTGCACTTACCAGGAGGGCTAAAATGTAAACATCATTTAGCTTCCAGAGCACAATTGCCAACAATGCATTCCAATACATCAAGAACCATTCCTTCGGCACCAACAAGGAGAAAGTTGTTTTGTATGAACATGGGACCACAAGCTGGGCTTTGTGTCCTAAAGGATTGTGAGGTTAACTCAAAAATAACTTCATACTTCAAACAAAAGTTAGGTTGCAAAATAGTTTTGGAATTTCCTTACTTTTCCTGCATCAAAACCATGAGTGGCATAGCAAATATAAAGCTGGCCTGATTTTTAAGAGATGCTGTTCACCCATAATGTGCAACAAAATGGGAGCTCAATCCTGTAGGTGCTATGCTCTCTGGCCTGACCTGGCAAAGCACTTAACATTAAGCATGCAAGGAGTCCCATTGCAGCCATATGCTTAAAGTCCTTTGCTAGACCAGGGTCAGAGTGCTTAGCAGCTTGTAGAATTAAGCCCTAGGAGTTGTATATGCTCAGCAAATCTGGGAAAAAAATAAATAAATCAGGCCAAAACCAAGTAAAATGCACATATTCCACCATTCCCACCCCAATACATTATATTTAAAAATCAGCAACAAAAATAGTCAGCTGCAAGAAATCCAAGGAAAGGGTACAGGTTTGGGATGGGTAAAAAGACTGTGACATCACTAATACAGAATTATCAGGGACCCAAATTCAAAGCATGGCAAGACCCATTGAAGTAGAAGATAGGTTTAAATAACTGTAAAAGGGGTAAGTACAAATGGTGTGGGAGGGTTTGTGAGAATATAATTAAAAATAAATTAAATTAAAAAAATCCATCCAGAAGAATAATTTTTACTTGTAAATATTGTTTCTGCATCTCTGATGTCTTCTTGTTGCTTATTTTATTTAAATAGCAGGCCAGAGGAACAATTACACAGAAGCAAAGATTTTGGCACTCTCTTACAACCCTGTCTTGGTCCTCCTCTTTTCCCCAGAGTGAGTGTCCATAGCAGTCCAAACACAAAGTAAATATTAAAAAGGAGAAATGTAACAAAAAATGAAATAGGTTGACAGTGCCTAGCCCTGAGAAGTTAAAAACGTGCAGAAGAAACCAGGATCTATCCAATGATAGTAGGACCAGACCTACAAGCCATACCTGCTTGGACCAGGAGGAGCAATTACAATAGAAAGGGCCTTGTTTGCTTGGGTCTTGGTACAGCAGAGTAACTGAGGGAAAGAGATAGATATGAAAGACTGATTCCACCAGAACAAAAAAGCATCTATACAAAATGCTTGACTTTTCATGCTTCTGCTGCAAAACTAAGGAATGCTCTTCCCACATATATCAGGAAATGGACACCCAAAGCCAGGTGTTGAGTAGGTGACAGCAAACTTTTGGACTTGTTCACCTCCATAAAGAGAGATTTTAATATCTTCAGAATTGGAATTCCCCAAGCCACTAGTAAGAAGGCACCTTGAACAAACAACTGTGCAAGTGATGTACCAACAACTCCACTCCACTTGTCCTCAGGTGGGCTGCTAACACAGTCTTCATCTTGCCAAAGAGAGACGGGGCCCAGGCAAAGGTGAAAGGAGGAATCCACTACTGCAGGCGAGAATTCCCCAGACCAAATTGTCACTGTTGGGAAGTGGATGGCATGTGGCAATAAGCATCGTGGTGATCCACAGTTCATGTGGATTCTAGCTGGAACCTCTTTCTGAAGACAAACTGATTTGCCCATTTCAGGATGTGAGGGTTGCCCTCGGATTCCTTGTGGACTTCTAAATAAACAAATTTGATGCTTGTGAACCTCTTCTCTGAGTGGAACGGAATGATGGCATGAATGGTTTGCAAGTGATGCACAGTGAGCAGGACTATGTCTCTTTTCCCCAGGACTTAGGGCAATAAGGAGAGGGAAATATGAGGGAGAATTGGAAGTTCTTGAAAACCTACAGGATAATTTCAGAAAATAAAAGAGAGATGTCTGCAATTGGAGGCTATTTCTTTCCATTAATTGAGACAAACCAAAAGCTTCCTCCTTATTGCCACCCTCCATTGAGAGGAAAAATAGTCAGAACTCTTGGTGAAGCTGGTATTCGCTGGTCTGATCTCTTCCCCTGTAGCCAGAGAAGTGAACAAAACGGTTTCCCTAATACCTGTATCTATACCAGCTAGGTCTATATGAGGAAGGAGGATACCGGACATCCTTGTTAGGCCTGCTGGAGGCATGGGAGGAGTTAGAGGCCTGGGGTTTTTCTTGATCTGCTGGTATAACTGTACTTTCAAAAGATCCTTTAAGGCCTGGTCTACGGTCTCCCTGAAGAGATGACTACCATCGTAAGGAAGGCCAACAAGTTTGAGTTTGGCTGAAAGTTCTCTACCTGTTATGGGACGGAGCCAAAGGGCTCTTCTAGCCACTGTGAGAGTTGCTATGTTATGGGCAGCCAGGTGGAAGGAATCCTGGGCTGCATCATGAAGATAGCGGGATGCCAGGTCACAAAGGGTGCACACTTTGCGAGATGACCTAGAAACAGGCCTCTTAGAGTGGGGTAATCATTTCTTTAGCCATTCCACCAGTGACTTAGCTGCATACAAGAAGTAAATGGAGACTGAAGGCTGGATGGTAGTAAATTCATAGGAACTCTTAAGGGTTTCATCTAACTTACGGTCTAAAGGGTCCTTGAAAGCAGTTTCCCCCTCAACAGGGCATAAAGATTTGGTGACGGGAGATGCTATTGCTGAATCAATTCTGGGTGTGAAGGCCCACAGCTTCCCTTTCTCAACTGGAAGTTTGTAAAGCTTAGCCAGATGAGCAGGTAACAAACTGAGCATCTGGAGCCCGCCAGATGTTTTTAACTAAGGAACTGATGGATGGGTGGAGGGGAATGGTATCTGGCTTCCCCTCCATAACACGGGGCAATTTCCTTGAGCCACTTTGTGAGGTATAACGTTTTAGCCTGAGTTGCTTCATAAGATATTTGCACAGATAGGATAGATCCTCAATCAGGAATCTTCTAGATGAGTCTGTTTCACCTGGTGCTTCCTCAGGCTCCGAGGACACCATTTCCATTTCCTCAATGAAGTCGGGGAGATTTGGGTAACCTTGGTAGAGGATTTCTCCTTTACTTCTATCAGGGATTTTCTGGATGAATGTGGTTCAGAAGGCCCTTCCTCAGGCTCACTGGACATCACTTCCCCTTCCTCAAAGGAGTCATTTATTAAAGGAATCAGGGATATTGCTTGAACTGAATTCCTTTGGCCGATAATCCTCTATAGTCTCTGCCATCCATTGTAGCTTCCTTTGAAGCTCTAGGAGCTGAAGTAAAAGGAACTGCTTTTGTGCAGGCTGGAGCTGTTAAAGCTCCATGTAAAGTCACTGGTCTGCTAATCTTGACAGGGGGTGCTTGGGAAGGAGAAGGAGCTGTGGGAGGTGGCAATTTATATATTTTTTCCATATTACTGTGTATAATGCATAATTCCTTGCACAGCTCTATCTATTTCTTTACTGGCACTCAAGACTCCTTAAATAAAACACATTGGTAACCATGCATATAATTATCTGGAAAGTGTTAAAATTAGGGTAACTTGGAAAAATGTAAATACATAAAAGATGTTGTAGAAGTGTTGCTGATCTCGGCTTGCTTGTACAAAAAATTCTCTTCCAATAAGACACTCCCTTTCAAAACATTTCAGTCTCACCACCTGCTTTCTTCTAAAAACGTCAAGGCCCAAATATTTTAAAAAGTGATTTGGAGCAATCATCTTGAGACATCATAAAGGTCTCATTTTCAAAGCCTGGGGACTGAAAAGTAGGTCCATGTAAAAATGTCTCAAGTTTGGAACCCCAAAATCACTACTAGCCACTGAAAAACTCAGCAAAAATTCTTTGTACAGTTCTTATATATTCCTTAACAATTCCCCTCTCCATCCATCCCCTTTTACCTTTCCATTCCCTCCCATAACTTGATTAACCTTCCAAAGGTGTTTACTTAAAATGTTTCCATTGCTGGGGATCCGTATTACAGAGGGGGAAAATGCATTTAAGGCTATAATACTAGATGAAAGAGAATTCATTTCCTTCCCTCTTTTCCTCACACTGTATGTTAAAATTAAGTGAAGAATTTAATAACAGGAGTTGAATTTCCATCTCACATGGAAATGCATCGACAGAAATGTACTTACAAGCCAAAAGAACAATAGAGGTAAATGCAGAAACCCTAAAAATTAAATTAAAAAACTCCCAAGTCCTTCCAACAGTCCATTAGCCGTCTAGAGATCACTTCTGTGTCCATGGGCCTCAGCAAGTATAAATCAGCACAGCTTCATGTCCAGATCCAAGGCGTGTACATTATAGACTCCACATTCCACTAGATGGTGCAATGAGACAGCTACACAAGTCAGGACCCTCTGACTGTCTCATATGCAGTCAGGCTCAGCCTTAGCCATAGACGAAGTAGGCAATTGCCTAGGGCGGCAAAACGTAAAGGGCAGCTGCTGGGCTGCAGCCACCCGCCTCCCGCCCGATTCCAGTGTGCAGCCGGGACACTCGCGGCAGCCGTCCACCTTCCTCGCTCCCTAGGATGCAGCCAGAAGCCGGGCAGCAACCGTCTGTGTCCCCGCTGGCAGTGGGCAGCAACTACCCCATCCCCTCCCAGAGGCAGGCTCCAGCTTCCTGGATTTCTTGTCAATTTCGATGCTCCAGCTCTTGCTGGAGGCGCAAGTTTTTATTTTACCCAGGGTGGCAGAATATGTAAAGCTGGTGGTGTGCAGAGTTATGTTGGAAAGTAGGAATGTGGGGTGGTGGTGTTTTAACACACTGAAGATAATGACAAAGCAGATTTTGCACAGAACAACGCAGACTTTGGTTGGATTTTTCTGCCATTATTTTTGGCCAGAATACCTCAATAGTGCTAGTGCATTGCTAGTGCAATGATAACTTTCCTTACTTAGCTCTGCAACAAGGTGGACTTGAAACGTAGCTGAGTCATGCGGCGCCTCATGATCTCGGACTCCATCCGGTGGTCTCGGGACATCTACGTAGAGCACATCACCGGCCACCGGCAGTACCATGAGGAGAGGGACGGAGCGCCACCACAGGACCCTTCCTCCGGACCGACGGACCCAACCGACCACCACCACGACGGACGCGGTGGGGGACACACCAGCGGACGCGGCGAGGGACACACCAGCGGACGCGGCGACTGCTGAAGCATCGGACTTAATGAGGGACGCACCACTTTGTATGGACTTATTTACTCTCTTTGTTAAAAACCCCCAAAAAGTAACCCACAGGCATACTTAGTGACGTTCCCCCATTCCCATATATTCCCTTGTATCTCTTAGCGCCCATACCACCACCCCCCCATCCAGGACCCCGCAGATTATCCCTTGTTATTCTCCCCAGGCTTTCAGCCACTCCCCACACCTCCCGATAACCTGCATATAGTCCCAGGATGTTGTATAACTTTGCCCCTTTAAACTCTATGGGTTACCTGTTTGTTATTTTTTGAAACATTTACTCAATAAAAAACTTTAAATCTGAAAAAAAAAAAAAATTATTCAAGCTAAGTTTCAGAAAGAGAGACCAATTTATGAACTTTTCTTCTTATTTCTCTACCTAAAACACATTCAGATTGATAAAAGAGCACTTAGAATGGAGAGTAAAATACGATAGTGACTAGATGTAATCTAAATTGATAAAATAAATAGTAAGGCATCTTTTTTGGACCAACCTACTGATTTCACCACACATTTTTGGGCCAAAAAGACAGTGACTATAATTTAAGGGCGAGGTTTTTGCAAGCTTCTAAGGATTTAGGAGTACTAATCCTACTGGAAGATAATGGAACTTGTAAATTACTTAGGTACTTCTGAAAATACCACCCTATATTTTTAAGTGGCTTTCATCCAGCAAGATCTCAAGTCCCCTACCTATTTCTCTCTTGCCTCTCATACTATGGAAATCACACAGGGTACATGTACACTGCACAAAAGACCCATGGCAGGAGTTTCAGATCCCAGGTCAGCTGATTTGGGGCTTGGGCTTTGGGGCTAAAAATAGCAGTGTAGATGTTCTGGCTTGGGCTGGAGCCCAGGCTCCAAAGCCCAACCCCCCTTACTGGGTTTCAGAGCCATCTGATCCAGGCTCTGAGGGTATTTACACCTGTGGCTAGTTTTGATCAGCTGACTGTTGACGGGGCTCAGGCTGCGGGGCGGAGCCTGAGCTCTGGGATCCTGGATTAACATTGAAATTAAATATTCTAAATCAATACTTTAAACAAACAAACAAACACACACACACACACACACACACACACACACACACAAACCCCTCATGGCAAGCCCAAGGCCTGAAAGGGTTCCTAGTTCTAACTGTAAGCTTCTGAAGCAACTTTTATCTTAGAGAGACCCTATTCCTACCAACACTTACAGACAGGGAATAACCTTACACATGGGAGTAGTCCTATTAAGTTCAAATGCTTACAGGGTGAGGGGCTTGGTCTGCATTCTTTCCGTGAAAATGTGAGTTTGTACCTGCATCTGGGGAGGGGCAGAGAATGACTTGCAAAGAAGCAGCAATGAACACAGAACTTTGGGCTTTAAACCTGAGCCAACACCTAGGCACTATTTCTTGAAGTTAAAAAAGTCACATGGAATCTTCCACCCAATTTGGAGGGGGCGGGGTTGAATCAGATTTCTATTCCAAAAATAATCTCCATTTTCAAATTCCTTTTGAAACAGTGGAATTCTGCTGTGTGTATATGTGCATCACTACATACCAGCACAACCAATGCCCCTTGTCAATATAAATGAAATGCTATTTAAATTGGAAAAATGGAGCAGGTTGTATCGAAATACAGCTGTGATGGACACAGACCACATCTACTGGAAACTTCAAAAAGTCATGACAAAAATATGGCTTAGTTTGCTGCAGCGGCAGGTCAACCAATATCTCGTGCATTGTATTTCTTCAAGCTTCTGACCGAGAATCATGATGGAATTACGCTGTAATTGTTCCTCTATTTCCCTCAAAAGGAAATAACCAATTGTTCAAAATCTAGATATGGAACAGCTCCAACTAAAAAAAGTAACAGACTTTCATCCAATAAAAAAATTATATCCTGTTTTTTAAAAAATAGAACCAAAATATTTTACATTAGTTATCTTTTCTCGCTGCTCATTTCTTCCTCTTGAGAAATAAGCCTCTGGGAACGAAAACATTCCCTTTTCAAAATTCTATTCCTTTGTGTATGGTGGCTTACCATCACAGAAAAAAGGGAGGAACTGATTGTTTTAAGTATCCTGAGAGGTACAGGGTCACTCCTGTGAAGGAAGTAGTATTTTTACAACCCTGGACATGTTTATTTATGTCCCCATCATGCTGCTGCAGTTCTACAGAAAATAAAGAGCCTGCTTCTCAGTATTTGGGCTTGCCTAGTGATACAATATTCAAATGGCTAAAGATCTGGCAGAATAAATAGGTTGGCTTCCTCTTCAGGATGTGAAGTTAAGTATGTGTTTGCAGAATCAGGGCCTAACTGATCAGAGAAAATACAAAAACCAACCACACAAAGTGCTGGCAAGTGCACAAAAGTAAACAAACAAAGATAGAAATAAGGACTTTTCCACCTCTCAGCTATTTCATTCAGAGACATCTTAGATGTTACTTGTTACAAGGGCAGGTAAACATGTTCAACAGGAGCATGGTTTTTAAACAGATGCTATCCTTGCTTATAAATAAAAAAAAACATGCCTCAGTTAATATAATAGAGCATGGGTGTCCCTGGCCCACAACAGTAGTTTAGATTCTTCTTGCGCAGTTAGTATGATACTGACTCCAGAACTAGATTTTCTTGCACAATGAGGGTACCATTATATTATGCCTTAAATATTAACAAAATAATCAGTGTTCCCTCTGCCCCAAACAAATCAGCATCCAATACTTTACACATTAAAACTATATCCAGCACCAGCACAGATCAGATATTGGTCAGAAGATGCATCCATGCAGTCCTTATAACTCTGCATTGCACAACTTATTAAAACCTCTAGAGCCAAAAGAATAAGTTGGGTATTTGTGTAGTATTATATGTAACTTGTTTTTTAAAGACAATTCATTGCTGGGATACAAACTAGCCAAGTCAGCATTTAGATCTAATCATCCAGTCATAATGTAAAACAATTGAAACAGTTGTCAGTTTTTAAGCTTTTTCCCAAGCCAAATTAGATTTTCTTTCCCCATTAACATTTCTCTTATTCTTTGTTCTAGCTCTATTCACAGAAGAATGATAGGCCATACCCTTCCAGGCATTACTCTTGTTATAAAAGTGTTCCCCTGTGGCAATAAGAAACAAATTATAAATACAGTAGTCAGTTTAGCTCTCTTTTCTTAATTAACAAAAGCCTAACAGAATAATCTCAAATTCTATATGGTTTGGACAATCTTTATTTTAAAGTGTTCGAAAATCAACCCGTCCCCCACAAAACACTACATAGTTTACCCCAGAATTGAGGGTCACAACACAATTCTCTCGAAAATATACATACCACATGCGAGACAGCACCCCAATCATATAGTGTAGGTAAAGGCAGAATTTTAGTCTCAACTTTGTCAATCTTGAGTTCTTACTTTTGCAGAAATAATTCAGACGTTTGGAAGAAAATAATTTTAGCACTTTGACACCATCAAATTAATTTTTTTTTAAAAATATCTTTATATGTACTTCAATGTGGCCAATTAAAATAGTTATGAACCCCCAGAAGTACACTAAGTCATCTTACAGAAAAGTGAATTAGAGCAATAGCCACAAGATACCTCTTCTGCAATTTCTGAGAATTCAGACACTGACTGACCTCTTTGTCTATTTGTATCAAACACTGTAAACTGTTTGCGCTGCAATTGTTAGTTCTGGGCAACAGCAGACAAGGCCTAGGCAAAAGAAGAAAATAAGTGTGTGCATGTGTACGTGTGTGTGTTTGATACATTAGCAAACTCTTTACCAAACTGCTAGCTTCCATTGGTCAGGACATTAAGCAACTACAATCAGCTCTGCTGCCCCTTTAACTGCTTCCTGAATTTTCACCTCTTCCTTGGCCCCATCTCACATGGAGTTTGTGATCGGTTGTCCATCAAGTTAGTAGTTCTGACCTCCCACAACCTCTTAGTTAGCTCTACTTTTCCTCTCACATGTGGGGAGTCAGTAATGAATGTGACTCAGTCGTTTATCAACTAAAACATCCATCTGCCTTCTGATGAACCTGCCCATGTTTACAAAGAGACAATTCCCAAAGTGGTGAAAGTTGAGTTTGGTCTCTCTGTTTCTCTTACATGCACTTACAAATACTAGGTTGAGATTACACTGACTAAGGGCTAGATTGGGGCCAAACCCACCCCACACTTGATCATGTTTTCCTTCATCCAGGCTATAGGTGCATGGGCTTGGGAAAGCAGGTTCTGTTCTCCCATTCCTCCCAAGGAGGTGGGCAAAGAAAGGGTGAAGAGGTAGAGTTTTGATTATGCCCAACCTCCTCTTCAACAGGCCAGTTACCACAAAACAGGGGGTGTGAGTAAATTGTATCCTATAAACATCTAAAATTATCCCTATTTTTATCTTTGGAATAACTCAGCTAGGTTACTGCATGTGAAACTGAGGTTATCCATAAAACCATTTAATTGTGGAACCAAAATATGTCATATGTCCTCAGATAGGTCCATCTCAAATGAATATTCTGAATTATGTAGAAGAAACCTAGCGATTAGACAACAACAAATAATTTCACATTAGCCATCAGATTTTGCAGTGTCAGCTTTGGAACAGAGAACAAGATGTAATTTGAGCCAACTGTTGAGCCTGGAAGCAAGCAGCACAGCTCCAAAAAAAAGCCAGCAATTTGCTTCTCTTAGATCTCTTTGTGAAGCCTGGAACGACAGCGTAACTGGACGACCTGGAAACCCCTGACAAGCACATGAAGACTCCCAAAGCTTCTCAAGCTTCATAAGTGACATTTTACTAGACAAGATCCTTTGAAATGCCTTGTCAACACAGACTGTAGAAGAGATAGTAAAGGAAAGATTAACATCATATGCTGCACATGTACATTATTTAAACTATAATTCAATAATATATATATGTATCTCACTTCTTACAGCTATATCAAGAAATCATTAGATCAAGATTATCTTTTTAAAAAGCTACAGTATCTAAAAAGCGTTCAGCCAACCCCAAAAGAGTTGTGAAAAATTAAAGCAATATCATACACTCAGACTCTCAGGTCAGAAGGGACCAATATGATCATCTAGTCTGACCTCCTGCACAACGCAGGCCACAGAACCTCACCCATGCACTCCTGTAATAGACCCCTAACCTATGATTGAGTTACTAACGTCCTCAAATCACCATTTAAAGAATTTAAGGTAGAGAGAATCCGCCAGCAAGTGAGCCATGCCTCATGCTACAGAAGAAGGCAAAAGACTACAGAATATATAAAAAGATATTTCCCATCATTACTCTCTTTTGTTGCTGTTGACTGTATTATCAACAGGGAATGCTGCAAGGAACATATATTTTGGAGGGCTCCTGATGAAGCAAATATTGTTGGTGGATGGATTATTGGAAGATGAAGAACTTGGCTCATTTTTGTGCTGCCTGGTTATTTGGTACTATTGTATGTCACAGTGTGGCCTCTCTTATTATTTATTTTATTTTTAACGTATTTGACAGCGGACCTGGAGTATTCAGAAAGGCACTTCTTGCTATTTTATAAACCTAAATAAATATATATCAGCCATACATATCATATGGATAGATCATATATATGTAATCATACAGTGGAAGCTTTGGGCATGAATTCATTAGCAGAATTTTGCTCTGTGATAGGTATTTACAGTATGATGTAATCAATGCTGGTAGGAGAAACACAGAACCCTGAGTTTATATCTGGCAGGTGAAAGAGGTATTTTCAAAATACTTTTTAAAAAATGAATTTATTTGTATTGTAAGTCCACCCATTATATTCTATCAGTGATTTAGGATTTTGAACAACTTTTTCTGAAAGGTAGTTCGGTTATTCTGAAAGCAGATTTTAAAACAAAGAATATTCTACTGTATCATTTACATAAAATCCACATGAAGTTGGATGGAAGACAATGCGTAAGATACCTTCTTTTCAAGAGAAAAATTATTTTGTCCGTTAATAATCACCATTTGAGGAACATAATTATCAATGCGTTTTTAAAATATTTTATGTTGATATGCTCATGAAAGGTGTCAAATTGCTTGAATTTAAGACTTAAGTTTTATTTTCTGTCCACAGAATGGGACCACAGAAACACAAGCCTCCTAACATATTTTAAAAGAACCACCTTTTAAGAGGGTAGCTCAATCCCTCCATTCTTTCTGCCAGTTATAATGATAGTTTGGTGACATGGGAAACTGTCACTGAACTGAGACCAACCACCATTACTTAGTAGCTGCCATAAATCATTACGGAACTGTGCTGTATTGGAACGATGAGAAGCTTTGTATCTGCTGAGCCATCTAATCCCTACCTGCTATGTATAAAATAAAGAGATGGTGCAGTGTACTCAAATAGTCACTGGCTTCTAATCGTGGCTATTTGAAACAGTCTGTTCATTCAATGGATACCTGACAGTATCAAATGTTACTTTGATGTTGACTCTACATCAGATACTAAAGGCAAAGAAAATTTGTGCACAGTGCAAATAAAGACAAAGGGTGAAATCTTGGTGTTACTGAAGTCAATGGAACTTTTGCCATTGACTTCAACAGCTTAAAACTCTACTCACACTGATGAAAGCAAGACTAAAATTTGTATCCATTTTATTAAACCCATTTAACCTCGCTCTCCCATCCAACCCTAATTTGACAGTAAGTCTAACAATTACATTTAAAATCACAAATCTAGCTTTGTACACGCTGAGCTCTGAAAATATGAAGACAAGAGAAGTGGATTTGGTCTTCCCTGAACTCTGGTCAGTTACAACTAATCAGTGTTGAAGAATTTCACGAGACATTAAGTGTCAGCATTATGCATGTAGTCTTGCTACAAATATAGGCCCAGTTTCCTCCGGGTGCTGAGATCCTCTCTTGTGTTGAGTGTGAGATAGGCATCAGGGATCAAATTACATATCCTTGAATCTCATGATGCATTTGCTCCAGCCACTGCCCATTCATGTAAATTACAGCAGCTTTGGTACTGCTCTAACTTACACCAGTTGGCAATGATATCTAAGGAACCATGGCAGTTATGAAATGGTGTAGCACAGATGCACTCTGATCCTCCCCTAACATGTGTCCTACACCAGAGCTTGGAAGCAGTTGGTGTGGTAGTTGGGTATCTGGGGTATCTGTCAGCTGAGAACTCTTCTGCAATCTGCACTAGAGGAATTCTTGGCTGGTCAGTTAGGGCCAGATCTGCCATGGAAATAGTTTGAAGTGCAGAACTCCACAGGCCCCTTTACTTAACACAATGAACATGTGGTGTTCTTAGGTAAAATATTCATGTAGCAAAATGGTTTTCTTACCTGAAAAAGAAATCTGCATTTTTATAGGCTGAACCACAGCTGTGCTTTCAGAGCTGCTATATAGCAGTTAATCAACGTTTTCCATCACAGAACTTTTTTGTGGGATTTAAGGGTGGGCTATTGAGCTGAAATCCATCACAGAATGTTTTATTCCAGGAATCATTTCATTTTTGACTTTGACAATACGCATTATGATTTATTTATTTTAAATATGAAAACAATCGTTGTGCACAATACCAATCTCTAGATTTCATACCCCAGGGTTACCAGAACAGACATTGTGACTATGCCAGGTCAAGCTTCAACACTCGCCTTGATCAGTGTAACACACATAGAGCCTAAAGGGACTACTCCTAGGAATAAGATAAGTCAGTCAGTTTCCACAAAGGTTTGTGTGTCTGTGCTCAGTCTAGCAGCACTGGTACCAACCACTATAGTTATTCGTTATTTGTATTACAGTGAGCCCCAGAGACTACATCAACTACTAGTTGCTGTACAAACATATTGTGAAAGATCATCTCTGCCCCAAAAACTACAAATTTGATTTAGAGAGGTGGGTGCTCCAGACAACAAAGAGAGTAGGATGGGAAGACTAGGGTAACAGCAATGAGAGCATAGGGTTGCACAAATTAGTCTTGTTCATAATTTGAATGTTTCAAGGGTGGTTTTGGGTTGTTTTTTATTAAACAGGAAAGAAAACTGAATGATACATCAGCTGTCACATGAACTATGTCCACACTACCATATGAACACGTTATATATTTATTAAAAACAAAACAAAAAAATCCTACTACAAAACATACAGGAAATGTTCTGAGACTTCCAGCTGATTTCACAATTCACTAAACAAGCCAACATGTGGACATTACTTTTATTTGGCCATTGGTCATATTTTAACTGGAGAACTAGAGATAAGAAACTCACACTATTAACCACCTGAGCCACTGAGTCCCACAATCAATTTATTCTAAGAATAAAGAAAATTGTATGATACTCACTTCAGTTATTTTAGTTTAGGAGTGTGCAAAAAAGCAAATACTTTAGCATGAAATGTGCCAAGAATTTTCTCTCCTTTTTTTTTTTAATTAAAGTTAACAGCATACACATACGGTAGTTCTCTACTCCCAGCAAAGAACTATTTTTGTCCAATGCACAAAAAAAATATGTTTAAAAATATAGAATGCATGGAGTCAAGCAATTGAAGTTGAGTCTCAGACAAAAAACAAAACAAACATTTTAAAGCATTCCAAGGAGGATATTAATTAATTACTTAAATTAATTTAAAATTTGATTTAAATTGAAAATCAAGGAGTTTCATGATCCTCCATCATTAACCCATACTGCTGCTAAAGGGTTAGAAAATACAGATCTACAATTGCTGGAGGACCAGGGAGGATGAGCAGAACAGATCAGCCTAACTCAGGCCCATAATAATCAGAAACGTTTTTTCTCATATCCACCATTCCTGTTCGTATAGTTTAAAGCTATAGTGCTATGAAATTAACAAAGCAAATATATCCCAAAGGGATTTTCATCACTACTGGGGGTCAGGGAAGCACTTATGTCAACAGAGGCAGGATATTGTTTTACAAAAATTACCATTGTCAAACAGTTTTTTATTAAGTGAAAAAATTATTGCTATGGATGTAACTGTGCCTGCCCGTTGAGAAAGTTCCAGCTATAGCAGGGCTGAGCAGATCGGCATCTCTGCTGTAGTCCCCCTGAACCACTTCCAGGTTCACAGAACCCCCTTGAGAGAGAGGAAGAGAGAGAGAAATGATGCCAATAGAGAGCACACTTACCCCGAGCCACGCTGAGAGCTCCTGCCCAGGGTGCAGCAAGCGATCTCCTCCTCTCACCAGCATGTCTGGGGCAAGGGGAGATGGAGAACCCTCCCCTCCCACACCACTCTTCTGGGCTGGCTTGTCTCTGAGTTGCACTTTGCTATTCTAAATAAACTCAGGCAGGCGCCTCTTTGGGCTAAAATTTCCCCCAGACCCCCCCCCCCCTCCAGGTGCTGTTAATCCCAGAACCACGCTGCAACTATGAGTAACTCTTCCTTTGCCAAGTGCGACCACCCTGGGGCAACACTCTGTGCGTCACTACCATTTTCTGTGCAGGGGTGTCGCTTAACCGCATACATCTCCCTGTTTTACGGCAGCTTTACCCTACGGGGATGTGGACAAAAGAAGCCTCCCTGAGCTGAATGGAAATCAGGCAGGAAGGGGAGTAGGGGTGGGTAAGGAACTGAGGATATTTGTTACAAACCTGTTCCCTCCCTCTTGCAGGTCCAATTGGTTTGCTCCTGGTGGAACCCTGTGCAGCTCCCATTGTAACATTTTTTCTTCCCCCTTGGAAGTTCACAGAGAGCTGCTGCGGGGAATTAATTGTTCGCTTTGCGCCACACACGATGGGAGGGGGGGATCGAATTAGCCATTCAATGCACCAGCTCCAGAAATGCTGTCCCCTTTCAGATCAGGCGACCCCATTTCCAAGGAAGTTTGCAAAGCAGTTAGACTGCTGCGCACAGAGACATACTGTCCATCAAGCCCTGGGCCCTGTTACACTGAAGCAGGAAGAATAGCTGAGTCAGAGACAGAGAAGCTACTCATAAAATCCCATGCCAATAATAGAGCTTTGTACTACTAGAGCCATCCCAAAAGATGACCTGAGAGCATTTCACAAACATTAACCAATTAAGCCTTACAACGCCTCTGGGAGGTAAGGAAGTATTTTCATTCCCACTGGGCAGGGAAGTATTTTGCCCAGTTTACAGATGGGGAAACTGAGGTACAGAAAGGTGAATGGACTTGCCCAAGGTCAAAAAGGAAGTCTGTGGCCCTATTTTTAGCAACATTTACATTCATTGTATTAAAGGACTGATACAAATGTGATTGGTTATTTATAGCTTATAATCATTTTTTAAAAAAACATGACAAGTTTGGGTACATCTCTAGTCTATATGAACATTTACCCATCTTCTCCTCCCTGTAAACTCATTGCCCCCAGGCTTCCTTCCCATTGCCCAAACCTCAATTTGAGTAGTCATAAATAGCATCCACTGACTGTAATTAAGTGTATTTCTGTCCTTTTCCACATCTTTCTGGTCTGGGAATTTTTATTTTCCTGACTTGGCTCATTATATCTCCATCAGTTTTCAAACTTCCTCCCAAATGACTATAATAAATCTGGTAAAACTTCCTTTTTGAGCAACCTGGTCATATTCACAGTGGCTAACATCTGTGATAATTCATTTTCTTAAGAGGAAAAAACTAACTTTTACTAGAAAAAGATATTATCTATTCAAGATCTCTACTGAAAGACAATGACTTTTATATGTGTAAGAGCATTACTCCAGTGGTGTCTATCTAATCTTTTATCATATATACTTGAGAAATTTTCTGAATAATTCAGTGTTACCCCACTTTCCACAAAATCATATCTTGCAACAGCAGAAATCTCAACATTATAGTTTTGGTGCCAAACAGATATGTTATGCCTTCTTAAATGCAGGAATTTTGATATTTCTTAACAAAGTTTGTCATCTAAAATGTTACTTTTCTCCCCATCTGAAAACAAACACAAATAAAACAAAAAACAAAACGCTTTGCTCATGGACAACTACTTTATAGGTAAATTTTTATGTTCATTCAGAAATCGACTGGGATAATGCAAGGATAAGGGAAACAAACAAAGAGGAATCTATGACCAGCAGAGTTGAGGACTGTCACAGGGCCTGGCTCCACTCCCACCTTCTTCGCAGAGAAACTGCATAGACTCCAGTGGTTGTGCCTTCACCATACCCTTCTATTTTAAATTCCCTCCACCATTTCTACAACAACCCTCGTGCAACAATCTATTTACAGCAAGTGCTTTTTGGCCCTCTCCCCATGACCTGAGGGGAACAGAGGTGTCCCTCCCTTGAGGCCTCTCTGTTGCTGAGCTCAACTAGCCCTAATCCCTTCTCTATCCTCTTTGGTACTTCCTTCCTGCCTCTATCAGCCTGGGACTGATGGGATAATTGGCTCTTTATCCCATCTAGCTAGTCACCCTGATTGTCTAATTACCCCCATCAGCTTTCTCAAGGGGAATTAATTAACATCTGAGTGATCACAGTGCAGGGTCACCTGTTTGTATTCTGTTAAAAGGACAAATAAGGAGTTTTAAAAATATATCAGGAACAAAAAGAATCCTGACAATGGTATTGGTTCATTAGAAGATGGGAATGGTAGAATTCTCAGTAATAACGCAGATAAACAGAAGAGTTCAATAAATATTTCTGTACTGCTTTTTTTTTTTTTTTTGGTGGGAGGGGGGAGGGTGGGAGACACAGATAATATAATCTCACCATATGGTGATAACACTCTTTCCATTCCACTAGTATCTCTGTAGGATGTTAAACAGAAGCTACTAAAGTTAGACATTTTTAAATCAGCTGGTCCAGATGATCTGCATCCAAGAGTTTTAAAAGAACTGGCTGAGGAGTTTTCTGGGCTCTTAATGTTGATCTTCAGTAAATCTTGAAGTACAAGCTCCTAGTGTGATTCTGTGGCCAAAAGAGCTAATGCAATCCTTGAATGCATAAACAAGGGAATCTAGAGTAGGAGTAGAGAGATTATTTTACCTCTATATTTGCCACAGGTACAACCATTGCTGGAATAATGTGTCCAATTCTGGTGCCCACAATTCCAGAAAGATGTTGATAAATTGGAGAGGGTTCAAAGAAAAGCCACAAGAATGATTAAAGCATTAAGCCTTGTCTACACTAGCACTAGAAAAAATACCCCCCGAGTGACTTAAGTTTTGCCGGCATAAGCATTATGGCGACAGGAAAAAGCATCTCCCACCAACATAATTTCTGCTGCTCGTTTAGGTGATTTTATTAAGTTGGCGGGAGAGCTCCCTCGACATAACGCAGCTACACAAGCACTTATGTCAGCAAAATTTATGATGCTCAGAGGGGTGGGTTTTTCATACTCCTGAGCAACAAAAGTTTTGCTGGCATAAGTGCTAGTGTAGACAAGGCCTTAGAAACATACCTTATAGTGCTAGACTCAAAAGAGTTCAATCTATTTATCTTAACAAAGAGAAGGATAAGGGGTGACTTGATTACAGTCTATAAATATCTACATGGGGGGAAAATATTTAATAATGGGCTCTTCTATCCAGCAGATATAGATATAATATGATCCAATGGTTGGAAGTTGAAGCTAGACAAATTCAGATTGTAAATAACATGTGAACTTTTAACATTAATGGTAATTAACCATTGAAACTATATACCAAGAGTTATGGTGAATTCTCTACCACAGACTATTTTTAAATCAAAACTGCATTTTTTTCTAAAAGATAAGATCTAGGAATAATTTTGGGGAGGTTCTATGGCCAGTGTTATACAGGAGGTCACACTAGATGATCACACTGGTCTCTTCTGGCCTTGGAATCTATGAAAAGGATGTAGATCTAGCAGTGTTTATAGAACACAAAACTAAAGTTGGCATGGTATGTAATGCAAGAGCATATTATCTCTATAGCACATTCAGAAGCTTGCTGAAATTAGAAAGGAAAGAACAGAAGCTTTAAAAAGGAGGACACTCACAGAAATGGAATCACACTGCTTGATTCAGAAAAAGGGACTGTAATTTTTTTCTCTCCAGCTCTATCATTCAGCCACCAGAGCAATGCAACTCCAGAAGGATGGGGCATTAGTTGGTTGCAAAGAACTAAAAACTTCAGAAAATTTACTTCCCCTCCATTTCCACCCCAGCCAGAGAGGCCTGCCTGTGCATTTAAGATGCACAAATAACAGAAGAGAAGACAACAGCTGAGTAATACAGGGAGCATTCAGATGTAATAACACTTTAGAAAAGTGCAAGCATATTACTTTGTTTGGCGTACCCATATGCTTACAGAGAAAACAGTGGAAGATTTCCTATACACCCAGCCTTGTAACCCAATTCTTCTCTAGTCCAGTCTCCAGACCCTTTCTAAATTATCCTTCATACAGCGAACTGCTATGCAGCAACACCCTGAAAAGGCAAGATTTGTAATAAGGACTTAAATTCAGAACACACACTTGTCTTCAGCTCTTTACGTGGCAGACCAACAAAGCAGAATTACAGCTAAATATTTTATAGAAGTAATGTCCAGTCTTCTCAGCCTGAGGGCCAAACTTATTTCAGGAAGGACAAGGGTCCATAATCTCCCATCTCTCACTGTCTGTATTGTACAGAGAAGAGAAATCATCCGCAAGCCCCTACCAGGGATTTATGTGGTGGCGGTGGGTGTGCTAGAGGAAGGGTAAAGAGTACCCAACAAGCATAGAGCTGGGGGCCTGTTGAGGGCAGGAATGCAGCATGTTCCAGCTATCCCCAGCCAGCATGTAGTCCCTCAGGGACCACAGCCAACTGGCAGAAGTTAGAGAAGACCCCATACTGCTCTATCCCATACTGGGCCAGATAGTCAAGACTGTTGGTTCTCAGCTTCTCTTCCTTTTTCCCCCTGCTGGACTACCCTGGTTTGAGGTGGGGGGGTGGATGGGAGAGGAGCCACCCCTTGGTAGGCCCTGTCTTAGGCTCAGGCAGTGCCAGTCAAGCTCCTTTCATGCTCTCTCTGGAGCTCCTTCAACCTGGCTGCTATGCAAGCAATAGAGCAGCCACAGCTGCTGTTCTTTTCCCTCTTCCGCAGCGTCCGGGGTGTGCTGACCTGGAATGGCAGGGAAAGGACAGCGCATGCTCAGGTCACTCCTGGCTCACCCCAGAGCTACTCTGGGAGCAGCAGGGAAAAAGTGGGGGGAAACAATGCTCCCGATCTTCTCTCCATAGCGATGAGACAAGGCTGAATCAAAGCCACAGGGCATGGGTCTGAGGGCATGGCGCAGGGAGCACATTTTTAATGCAGAGGAAGAAAATGTGTATTTCACTAACAGTTGCCCTTGAAGGCCTCAGTTTAGTGCTTGGAGGACCATAAGTTACTCTCTGCCCACAAAGGGGTCCATTCTGTGTTCAGTAAAACACAGACGCCCAAAGACACACACCAAGGCAAAACATAAGCTGCTGTCAGCTTCACAAATTGGGCTTCTCCTGCCCACTTCCGAACAGGACAATTAGTTCTCCCCCTCAGCACACTGGGGGCCTGTGAGAGAGAATATTCTGAGCCTGCCCTGTTGGCAGGTTACCTAACTCACAGAATGTGATTGAGTGGGAAGACTTGCTGTTCCAACCTTATGTGGAATACTGCAGTGGGAACGGTTATGCAAGAGCAGAACTATCATTTCAAAATAATAGTAAAGCATTCTAATTGTCTGTTCTTGAGGGGGTAGAAGTGACATCTGTGAACCACAGCTTACACAATCCAATCATTATTTTACATGCCAAACAAGATGACGAGACTACTGCTACAACTCCATGTGCACAGGGGCATTGCAAGAAGTGATATTTTAAAATCAATCCTATTCCTGGGAGAATTAAACATCGCCAAACTATATGACAAGTTTGCAAAAAAAACTCTCTGATAACCACACCTCCCCTTTGTGCCTTCTACTTTAAATACACAAAGTAGACATTGTTTGCCCACGGTCAGATTCAATCTATGTTCTATACAGCAGCAATTTAGAAAAATGACTTGCTGTAGCATACAGTCATGTGAAACCCCAGACTTCATTTGCAAATTATCAAATATTACTGTGAATGAAGGAATTGTGCAGCTACGAGCTTCAGCAAAAAAACTTGAGATTGTATCATTTTAACCTGACTACAAGATGCAAATTAAAAATAATCAACAGAGACACACCGAAATATTCCTCCCAACCGACATTCCCCATCGACCAAATTATAGTAATCAAAACAAAGTGGATATTCTTTGTGTTATGAATCATGCTGTATTTTATCTTTGCTGAACTGTGCCTTTGTACTGGATTTTCTGAAAAATATATTTATGTATTTTTATATGTAATATTTATGTCATAAGTACCAACCAGTGACGTATTGTGGTAAGATCAGGGGACTAGGAACCCACTTCAGTGAGAAATGCCAGTGTGACATACCAGGGTACAATCCAGTCTAATGAGTAGCTGTATCGCCTGTGCCATATAACCTGGGGTGCCCTTTACAATGCCTTGCTACTCACAAACAGATTTAGGCATGTAAGTCTCTCCCAGCTATGTCTGTGTGTGCACTGAAGCCAACCAGCCACACCTTGGCTTTTACCAGCCTTAAAAATTACCAAAGGGTGACCTAACAAACTCCCAATCTCAGATTTTCCCCCAGAAATATATGTCCTGTACTGCCCAGCCCTCTCCTGGACAATACAAATATATTAAATCTGTTAATCCTTTAAGGGAATAACATGCACACACTTTGTTACTCCAAATGGAGTTACCCAGACACTTCAATCTGAACACACTGGATTAGATAAAACAATAAAACAAGTTTAATAACTACAAAGAGAGAGATTTTAAGTTATGACGCATAAAAGTCAGAAATGGTTACAAGAAAAATAAAGATAAAAGCTTACTAGTATCTACTGAAGAAACTTTTTAAGACTATGTCTATACTACACACCTTACAGTGGCACAGCTGTACCGCTGCAGCTGTGCCACTGTAAGGTCTCCCATATAGCCGCTCTATACCGACGGAAGAGAGCTCTTCCACCGGCATAATTAAACCAGCCCAACAGCGCTGTCCACACTGGCGCTTATGTCGGTGAAACATGTCAGTCATGGGGTGTGTTTTTTCGCACCACTGCCTGACAAAAATTTTACCGACAAAAGTGCTAAAGTAGACAAAGCCTTAGTTGCAAAGCAAACTGTTTTCCCACATGCTCCAGCAGATTACTGACCAAACTCTCTAGGTCAGGACCCCTCCTCCAAAGTCCAATGAATGCTTCCCTTGTCATCAGATGCAGTGAATGCAATGGGCAGAGAATGAGAAAGGTGCTTGGGATGTTTGTCCCTCCTTTTTACAGTTTCAATCCCCACATAAAAACATTTCCAGCTGAGAACCAGGAGCCAAAGAAACTATGTGGAAGGATATTCCCTGCTAGTTTTTTCACCTGCTTGAACTTCTTTTGGCTTCCCTTCCTGCTTGATGACTCCGTTTATAGTTTAAATGCAAATTAAGCAGAGCACTCATTCCGTTGTGTAGGACAGACCTGTTTGCCAACTTCTGTTTGGGTAGGGTGTGGGGTTTGGAATATGTGTTAATAACACCATACAGAGGAATCTTATAACTTCATATACAATTTCGACACTCATATTTTACCAGGACAATGATGTCCAGCAAATTATGAGTTTTCAAATGATATCTTACAAGGCATACTTCTTTGTACAAAGAATATTACAATAGCATATAGGGTGTGAATACTGGGATGTATTCTGTCACAGCGAGATGCTGAGCACTTGTGAAAATCAGACTACTTATTCAATCTCCTAAATAAAGATTTAGGACTTAATTTTAGGCATCCAGTGTTAAAAATCTTAGCCCAGAAGATCTGGTTCTAATCCCAGCTCTTCCACAGATTACTATACAATCCTGGGCACATCATCTATGTCCCTCAGTTTCCCCATCCATAAAATGGGGCTAACACATACCACAGTAAAATCATTTTAAGATCCTCTGATGAAAGGTGCTATAAATTATTTGTCAAGAATACCATGCTGTTAAGCGCTCCACCCCTTGATAGCTTTTACAGGCTGATGACAAACAGCATTCCTAATTACACATAAACAGTTTGTCTAGCCTTAATGATTGAAAGTGATAGATGTATTAATATCTTTTATAGCTACTTGATGGGGGTGGGGGAGGCCCGGGACAGATAGTAGAATGAGCCTTCAGCATTGCTTAGGGGACTAGCCAGTGCAGGAATGCCCAAACAGGTGCAACATGCAAGCTACGAGACACAGCATGCTGCCTCTGCACTCAGCTTTAATGCAGAGACGCAGCCTACAGAGATTACAAATCCCAACATACAATGTTTGACATTGTTCCTGTCAAGTTAGAGTATCACCACCATAATCTGTTGTCTCCATGGGGGTAGCAGCCACTGTAGAACTGCATAGGTCACTTTTGGCCATCCTCTAGCCTGGCCTCTCAGACTACAAAAGAACCACCACCAAATATCTACACATTTTGAACTCTGCCTGGAAAAGCAGATTATTCTTTTTCAGTCTAGAGATGCAACACAAATAGAACTGAAAATTTTAAAGTAGTTGAGATAAATGTAAGCGAGAGTGAGGAAGTGTGCTGTACTTTAAGCTGAATTGTTATGACTTGCACTTGCTTAAAGTTCACAAAATGAAAAATGATTTCAGCCACTGTGACAGACAAGATTAAAAACCCATTGTGGCGAGATCACTATTTTAAGAACAACATTATACTTTAAAGCGCAAGATACCAAACCTACAAATTTTATTTACGGTGCCAGTTTAGAAATCCTTGGCCACTTTATTTGCATAAAGATTTTATCAGTGGATCCAGAATTGTCTTATGCTAAAATACAATGCAAGACATCGTGAGCACACAAAACAAGCAGCACTGTATCTCTGCAAAAAAAAAAAGAAGCCAACTAACTGGAAAACACTGATGAAATGCACAGAGAAGTACAATACCAAGTAACTTTTTACTCTCAATAGATTTTCACCTAAAATACGTGCTACAGCAACCTGAAGTATAGAAAATGGGAAAGGCAGCAGAGCCTACTGGATAGAGCACCAAACTGGTACCGAGACCTGGGTTCTATTCCTAATTCTTCCACTGGCCTGCTAGATGACTATTCTGTGCCTCAGTTTCCCCATCTGTAAAATGGGATTAATGATACGGACCTTCTTTGTATAATGCTGTGATATCTAGTGATCAAGTGATATAAGAGCTCAGTACTATTATTATTTTTATTAAATGCACTGTACTACTAAAAATTCTAAACAAAGAGAAGACAAAGCCACAAGTGATATATGCTCTTCTCTCTGCAAAATCTCATTAAGCCTATTCAGCACTCATTTCACAAGCAAATCTCCCGGTGACTATTTTAGACTAGATGACATGAGAACATTCTGTTTAAAAATTATTTTGTTTCCATTATGCATTTCATGTATTCTTCATTTATCTTCCACAGTTCTTGATTATTAATCACAGCTGTGTGAAATTAGGATCTTTGGCTCTTAATTGTTCAGATGAGAGAAATGGTGATGGGAGCAGATGATGTCAAGTTCCACTAATATTAAAAATCTTTTCCACAATCATCAATTTTTAGATCACAAGCAGAATAAGCAGACACCTTACTAGGAAAGAAAGATCCTGTTTTCATGGCGATTACCATATTTATCAAGTATAAGTAGAGAGAATAGAGAAAGCATATGACATACAATACAAATAGCTTTGCTCATGAAGAACATCATTTAATGAAAAAAGTAAGTTCCATCAGGGTTCAGCAGCTCTTTAACCAAGCCATTCCTTGACAGCATAAATCCACCTTCACAACTCTCTCTTTCCTCCCTTATCTGCTGTCTCATCACACCACTCCCCTGTTGATTCAGCACATCCCTGTTGCTATTCTCTCTGGAGCATAGTGTGAAAATTACAGCTGCACCTATCTCCGCAGAACTCCCAAAACAGGAGGGCAAGGAAATATTGCCTGCCCTCCTGTCAGAGTTAATATCCCTCAGGATAAAACAGTCTTCTCTGGAGCATCAGAGGTGTTGTTTCAGCCTTTTCATCCCAAGAGCTCTGATCTGGTCTACATCCACACTTGGGAATTAAACATAAACCACCCTTCCCTTACTATCACCAGTTCATCTGAATTGCTGGGAGCCCTAATGTATGTCAGGCTGCAATGGGCAGATGCATTTTCACAAATGTGCCATCAGACAAAATGGATCTGGTCATTGGAGCCTTTTCTGCAGCCAGACTCCTACCAGTTCAGCTGAACTGATGGTAGCAGCAGGAGTTTTTCAAGGGGTAAAACTCCATAATGTAGCCAGAGCTTTACAGTAGAAAGTACAGTCTGCCTTTTTGCCTGCCTGGGTGGGTGCAGCTTAAGACAGAACAGGATCTTGTTCCTGACGTACAGTGCCTTTCCTTTCCAAAGGTGTTTTAAGGATTATGCTCTCAACACATCTATTGGAAAGAGCAAGAAGGGCTTTCCTCCCCCTTATCTCTTTTACTGCCAGTGTGCTTCTTCCTTTGACCCCATAAGCCATCTTAACAAAACTTGGGTTCTAAATTCGTATGGCTAAAAGGCAAAGAGACCAGAGGTTTTTGTTCCGAACTCCTCCCTCCTCCTTGGCAAAAAACAGAGAGAGGGAGGCAGAGATTGCTCAACACAACTGGATCAAAGTCCTTTACTTGTTCAGGTAAGACTCAAGACTGGAAGGCAATACAAGTTTCCAGGTTCTCAATGGCCATGTCCATAATGGGCAAGTTGACAAAATAAAAGTCCCACCAGTTCTAATACCAGTCCAGCTGAACCATTCTTAGAACTGGTGGAAATTCTTATGTCAGTTTCCCAAGTGCAGGCAAAGCTAATATGTTTTTTGTAAGAAAAGTCCTGCTGGAAAGGGATCTGAAACGCCATTTTCCTAGGTTATTAAACTGTTAACCAAAGCTGCTAGTTTGTCAAGTATACTGTCCAACAAGTTCTTGCAGCCTGTTGTAACATGTAACAGAGACCCATCACCATAGAACCTGAGCAACATCTTAGGAATCTCAAGGCCAAAATTAGCTTGTATCATGCTCATGTAGTAGGATATGATGACCCCTATGCTCCTTTAAAGCATCTTCTATTTAATCCATATGAAACCAAGCTGAGCATATATTTGATGTTCTCATCACAAGCACCTGAGACAAGGTTTCAAACGCAAAATTTTTCTAAGATGCCTAAAAGATACATTTACCTTCATGATGTACTATGAGGAAATATATGCAGCACAAAACTGTGCTCTCTCTGGGTATTCTATGCTATCCATGACTCAGTAACTGAGTAAATCATTTTTCCCTATGTGCTTAGTTTAAAGTAATTGATTTTCTCCACACATACCCATACTAAACATTTATGTTGGTTGAAGACATTAACATAAATGAAACTAAACAAGTACTTAGCTAATGTTTTGCTCCTAAAATATCTAACAGATGAACTAATCCAACCCAATGTATCAATGTTTACTTGGGATCAACAACATAATTTGATATTTTGCAGACAAGGTCCCTACTTCAAAGAGCTTGTGTTATGCATTACCAAACTGTACAGTGTGCTTGCATGTACTGCTCCTAAGTCATTAGGGACTTCCAACAGAATTATATCCAAACACACATGACCACCTGAAAAATATAGCCTGATAAATCCATTTAAAACCACAGCCGAAATAATGATAATTTCTCAAGTATCACAAAGCATTAGCTACAACATTTTACAGATTTCAGGCTTATGACTTTTTCCTAACTGACCTTATGGATCTGTCAATTAGTACCTGATGAGGAACGCTGCTCTTTGACACTTTCTGTCTATTTCGGGTCAAGTGTTTTGGGCTTGCGGTACAGCTGCACTTCCAGTCCCACTCGCAAGGGGATGGTAGGGTAGTAGTCTGTTTCCTGAAAAATAAAATTGCATGTAAGTCAAGTACAATCACAATGAAGGTATCAAGCTGTCTTGCACTGGCTCAAGGCATGAGCACCAACCTTAACCTTGTGTTAAGAACCAGGGTACAAACTCCAAATTGATTGTGAGTTCTATATTTAGATTTCACCAACCAATTATCAAGTGTAAACTCCTGAGGTACTATAACTACCCTAACATGGAGTCACAGATAGTCCCCTTGAGGACACATACCTGTCTTGCCACTCAGGTGAGACTTCCTTTATGACAGATGGTCCCTTACACCAATTATCAAACTACTTCCATCCCAAAAGACCAGTAATTTACCCCAGTCAACTGCACTTTAGATCTCACACCAAAGACAACAACTGTAGGCAATCCGATGATAAAATAGCTAAAAATTTATTATATCCGAAAAGGAAATGAGAGTTATTTACAAGGTTAGAGCAGGCAAACATATAAACACAAATGAGTTCCAATCTTAAGTTTCAAAAAGTAATAGAAACTTCTATAATCAGCAAACTCTGTGTTTTTTAGGGCTAACCTGTCTGAGCACTGGAGATCTTTTGCTTATGCCTAGTAATCCTTGCTCCCCCAGAGTCCAAGTTACATAAAGATACAGTTCCTTCTTGTTAGGGGTTTTTATTCCCTTTCCCCCTTCTGCTCTGAGCTGCAAACTCAGCTAATGGGAGGAATTCTCTTGCATCACTCATCTTCATGGGAAAGGGAGGAGAGAAAATAATGAAGTCTTTTGTCCTCTTTGACATTCCAAACTAGTCCATCTGGTGTCGGTGAGCCTTCCTTGATGGGCAGGACGTAACACCTTCTGTTGGAGACCAGCATTTCACACTAGTCTGGTGATCTACAGTTACAGAGGCTTACAACAGAAATGATCAAATGTTACCTTACCATATGGAAACTGATGTTATAAGGGAGATTAATGCAGTAACTCACAAGCATTCCATAAAATCTAAACACGAAAGACACTTATAATTCTAATGCCTTTTTTGTTTTTTTAACAACACTAACATACAGGTGAGCCAAACTGGCTCCAGCTATGTATTTGTCAGGGTTCAGTGTAGACAAAGGGACCTTGGAATAAGCAGGCATCTGATCTGTCAGCATCACAGAAGGGTGATCATGAAGCCTGGAATACTGAAGTCCATAAGGAAAGGAGTTAATGCAACTCCTTCTAAATTAGCTTGGGATGCTTGAACTGTCCCTGGCTGTAAATTGGAAATGTTGCCTGCCAAAGGGGATCGTCAGCATTACTATTATTTGTATTATGGGTAGTGCCTAACCAAGTTCACAGCCCCATTGTGCCAAGTGCTGTACAAACACAATGAGAGGCAGTCTCTGACTTAAGAATCTTACCATCTAAGCAGGCAAGATAGACAGACTGTTAAAAAGGAAGCATTATTATCCCCATAGTGAGGCAGCACATACAAATGATGTGACTTGCTCAACATCACATAGGAAGCCTGTGGCAGAACTGAAAACGCAACCCAGATTTTCTAAGTCCTGTCCTACGTCTTGACAATAAGGCCAGCCTTCCTTTCCAAAGTATATTATGCTCAATTTCAGCAGAAAGATAGGGTCCTATGGTCATTTGGCAGCAGTGGACCCACTGGTCTTCACACCTGTACATGATCTCATCATTTATACATTCTTCTGCTTAATAATGCACAGCCACATCTGGTTAACAAGACCGTGGCAAGAAACAGATGATGCAATAGTTATTAGAAGAAATTCTTCAATTATTTATTAACTAAAAAATTTCTAAACCATATTTTATTTACCTTTTTTGTTTTTCACCTCACTCGGTTAAGATATCAGATTTTTAAAAAAAGTTATAGTCTGTGATGGCAAAAATCTACTTGGCCTTGTTTCTACTTCTCAAAACGAGCACTTTTCAAACCCAAATGCAAGATGCGAAAACTGATTGGTGGCTTGGGTTTTTTCCTTGCTGTCCCTCCCATCACAAGAATATTCACAGGGTGTAGAGTAAGATTGTTTTAGTCGTGGCAAGATTTTACAGCTGCAGGACAAAAGGATGCTGCGGCATGTGAAAGATACATTATGAACATTAGTGTCAATTTTATTGTTACACACAACATTGATTTTCCAGGGAGCAGCAGGAAAGTTAGTTATACATTGGGCTAAATAACAAAATACGGCCATGGCCATGATTTTGACTCCTTATAGAAAGGTCAACAGTTATAAAAGCCCAACTGCCACCTAAATCTCATCATTGTTCCACAACGACAAATGTAAATGGTAAAGAAAATAAACTTGATGGTGCCTTTGATCTTTAAATAAAAATAACTGCATGATCAAAATAGCATGGATTTTCCCCCTTTCAAATTAAGCTTTACTCTTCCATTTTGTTTATTCAGTAACTCTCCATCTACAATTTGGTAGTACTGCAGTTGACAGCACATCCCAATGCTGATTTTTACTACAGGAGTGGTTAAGAGATGTGGGGGAGGGGGAGGAAGATTAGAAAACCCAACTAGATAAAATGTTCATTAGAACTGGTGCATAGAGAGATAACCTTGCACTGAACTTGGCCTCTGGAAAATTATGTACCCGGCGGAAATTGGAAACCATTTGTTTGATTTTAAATTCTGATTTGATTTGGTTACCTGCGTAGCTAGATCATATCATTAGAAGTTTTCTGATCAACCAGTTAATATTTCAAAAGTTTACACCCAGATATTAACGTGCAACTGAAGCAAACACATGAAGACCTATGCCACTGGAAACAGAACAACCCACCTGCCTCTTAATCATACCCCTGATTGTAGCATGTTATTTTTGACTTCTTAGTTGCTAAGGTACATTAAAATCTCATTAAGATCCCCTTTGCTTTTTTATTAAAAAAACCAATGAGAATGTTGTAAACTCACTTCTGTTATCTGAATATGCACTTTAAATTCTAAACCCCTTAAATGATAACACTTGCATCATCCTTCAATTTCTTAGCAGCAGAGTTGAGATGTATGAACAATACTGCTGAAAAGAAAAGCAAATAAGTGTATTGATGGGACATTGTCATCTGTAGTTTGATACTAACTGAAGATGGATAGTAGAGACAAATATTCAGAGATGCAAAATTTATTATCAGTTGTATAAGTGTTTTTTTTTTTTTTTAAATTAGACTGATCTTATACCAACCAAAGTTTGTGTAAAACCAACTTTGTTCCACTGGACAACACGCACATATTCAGAGGACACAGAGAAATGCAGAAAGAATGTGCAGTTGCTTTCCTACAAGCTTCACTAGGTATTCCGAGAAACCTCATAATCTGTTTATCAGCAAATAAGGAGTGGCTGCAAAACTCAAACAGATTAGCATATAGCTACAGCCATGAACAAAGGAAAAGTTATAGTTTGTGCAATGCTAATAATGGGGTGAGGGTGTTCCTAAATACAGTTAAACTTGCACTTAGGACCCCTTCCAATAGGCAACTTGAATCTTAAGTGTCCATTTTAAGTCCTTATCCACAGTTAACTGCTTCATAAGAAGATTTCCCACTATTGCCATACCACCACTGCAGCTCCAACGTGGGGACCTCTAATGTAGACGAGGTGCTGAAATCTGCTAGCGTTACCATGTTGCCTACGCGCGCTCTGAGTAGGGTTAGATGATATGATGGAAAATGTACCGGTGCCTTCTCTACCCTAGTGCTCCCGCCACTGGTTACATCAGTGGAGCAGCAATTGTAGGAAATTCAAAGAAAAAACTCTGTGTAGACACAGTCAAAAGGGACACTCTTGTCAAATCTGGTTTCAGGTTGAGGTTTTGTATCGGCAAACTTTAAAAATATCTAAGACCCACAGGAATGTTTCCATGAGTTAGTCTTTAACAGAAGTTTTTTCTTTTTAAAAAAATTTATAATGTAAGTTACAGTGTTTCCAACAAAAACATTGCAGCATCCTGATGTAGGGAAACATGAAAATAACTGACTAGAAACAGACAACAAAACTAAACAAACTATTTGGTCTATTTACATCCTTGAAATGGAGTAAAATGCAAAAAGCAAACTAACGGCAAGAACAGGGAAAACTTAGATTTTTAAAGGCTGTCAGCTTTAGCCCTCCAAAAAGTGTTATTAGTAACACACACATCTTTTTAACACACATTAGTAACACATATTAGTAACATACATATCTTTTTAAAAATGCAGTATTTAATCGGTCAGTGCCATATTGATGTATTCAGGGTTTTCAGTACCTTGTTGTCCAAAGATCACTTTACATTGGCCACCAATTTTTACAGGTAGTTTTAAATTGAAACATAAAAGATTTTACTTTACCGTTCATTTAAGAAAATAGATTCAATCCTAGAAATCGATTTACCTTAAGTGCAAGAGACCTTTGATGTTCAGTAGACAAGCAATACTGAAGTTCCCTAAATAAATCAATGCTTTTCTTTTCCATCTTCAGGAGCTGTTAGATTTCCAAAACAGATCTTAAGAAACGTGTTTTAAATATTTAAGAAGGAAAAAAGTAATCAAGGTATAGTCAGGCTGCAAAATATACATTTCATTTGCCATTGTAGAGAGTATGCTTCAGGTCATCTATCCAGTTCTTAAATCAGAAGTTGGCACAGAATATTAAGTGTTACTACTGACAACACTTCCAAATTACCTGAAAATGGTCATGCCAGTCAAGGACAGCATACACATTTCCCTAGGGAAACCATACTCTGCATCTGTTACTTCATAACACTATTTATTTTCAAAACCATTATTTGTGTTATGAATGATTGCTCCTCACTGCAAATAACACAACTTTCTAGGTCTGTGTGCAGCTTCAAGGTAAATGTTTGTCTTTCACAATTACTCACTGACCTTCTATGCAACACTTACCCTGGATGTTGCCAAAGGTTTGCATGTCTGCCCTCAGGAAGCAGTTCTCTCTTATTAAGGGGGGTAATGCCAATTGCAGCTTCTAGAATTGTTATATATTTCTTGTACCTCATTCTGCCTCTTTCAACGCACCACCAAGCTACGTTACAATCAGGGTTCGGATACAACATCTGAAGTCATCTCTCCTTGGAGATTCAAGCTTCTGCCTTTCTAAACGTGCTGCACATTATAAGCTGGAGGCATAAAAATAACTTTTTTGCGAGGGGGGTCAGGTGGGCAAGAGACTAAAATAAACTCCTGCCAGATTCCCCTGAAACGTCATTGTTACATAATTCAAACGATCTTTGAATAAAGCACTAATGAAAACGATTCAGAGACAATCATGGTTCTAAGCCTGGCCTGATAACATACACTCTCCAATTTACTAATCCTCGGCTAAATCTCTGAGGTTTATAATCTTCCAAGTACTAATAGAGTATTGGTGATCTCTCTCTCAGATCAAGTCAAGGGCTAGTAAAGATGTGTTCACAAAAGTTGATATTGTTTCAGATACTTTGGAATAAAAACACCTCTCCTGTCACACATTCACGCAAAACTCACAGTATCTGATGGCTCTATTCATCTTATGCATGGTCTGTCTGTTCAACACAAAGCTAGAAGGCGAGGGAGTAATGTTCACTTAAGTAGTGATTACTTGTACAGAATTTAGCAAACTAGATACTCCATTATAATACCTCTTCTATACCCTACATAGTACAAATGGCACCTCACCTAACTAAGGAAACCATTTTCCATTTGTTGAAATTATTCCCAACGAGGCAAATTACAACATACCTGAACGTATTGGTATCTGCAGTAAAGGTGGAGAAAGAGTAGGAGTGACTGTGATGGTGCTAACTTTCATGTGAGATCAGGGGCAGTGCCAAAGCCTAGAGATAAAATTATTTAGGGGAAATAGAAGAGTCACTTTTGATTCCAAAGTGATTTATTAAGGCTCTAACATTCAGTCTACTTTGAGTGGAGTGTGTGAGTGTGATTAGATCTTTATTTTAAAAAGGTGATAGGAGGAGAGGAAGTGTTTGCACTGAAGTCCTCGGCCAGAATCTTCCTTCCTCTCACTGTTATGCATTGTGTTGTTCCTCAGTTAGTTAGTAACCTCTATCCTTAACATGCTTTCATATTATTTATTGTAAGGTCATGCCTACATTCAAGCTTAAATAACAAATTCTTGACTAGTCACTGCAAGGTCTTTACTATTTATTGCAATGATTTCCAACATTATTGGCATGTCTACACAGCGGGGCAATGTGCACTAAAAGAGTGTGCTTTAGAAATCTTACCAACTGATCCATGAAGACACTGTGGGTCTGCATTAGAAGTTCTCTAGTGTGCATTAATGGAGTGCACAATATTAACGTGCATTAGGGATCTTCTAGTGCTCACCAGCAGAGGCTACCTGGATGAGTCAGAGCACTTTAGAAATCACACCTCGTAATGCGCATTACACTGCCAAGTAGACATGTCATGCTGTGTTGACTTTATCAGGTAGCCTTATTCATAGCACCACAAGACACACAAAGAAACTGAATACAAGTTTTAAGGCAGCATATAGTCTCAGGTGCATTATTAAATTGCAAGTCATTGGATCAGTCTCACACAAACAAACAAGACAAAATTCAACATCCATGGGTTCAGCAAGAGGCTACTAAAGATAACAGGCATGTGGAAGCAATATCAATTTTTTCTTAACTAGCTACATAAGTGCAGAACCACACTATAATTGCATCTCAACACATGTACATATGGAGGATATGCAGTCTGAAAAACGTGTAACATTTTAAACAAGTTTCTTGTAACATTAAAATAGTATCATGGAAATCTACATTGTAAAAATGTTTTTTTCTGTAAAAAGATCCTCTGCTGCTATGTGTGGTTTTAAAAATCAAAATCTTCAAAAAATGTAAGTCTCTAGATGGGTATATTTGTCTAGAATCACACAGATTCTGTGGCAATTGAATTACATATCCGTGTAGCCAAAAAAGCACTTAACTACAACTTTAAACATCTGTATACAAAATATTAAGAAGATTAGGAAAGTGAACTATTCCTAGAGTCTGTGAGAACAGCTAATGCTGTGCTGTTTGCAAGCATCCTGGACTGCTAAGAGCTTTGGGAGCTCTAGTGCCTTTGGCACAATTGAGCTAGGACAGAACCAGAAAGTGAAATTGACTAGGAAATGACTAGTCTATTTTCACTGTCTCACATAACTGAAATACAAGAGGTAAACAGCCTAAGCTGTGAGAAGTAAACAAAATGATAGAACTCCTCTCCATTTGTATAGTCAACAGTAACATTAAAATGTACTCGAATGAGGGAACTGATTTTCAAGAACTATATGGGGTGAAATCCTCACCCCCTTTGAAGTCAATGGTCCTTTTGACATTGGGACCTAGACTTACCGTAACTCATGGAATTTTAATTAAACAGTGTCCTTTTACTTAAGGTTTCCTTTACTGCTCGGGATGACAGAAGTTTCATCACAAACTAAGACTGTCAATTAAATGCAATTAATTCAAGCGGTTAACTCAAAACAAATTAATTTGATTAAAAATACTAATCGTGATTAATTGCAGTTTTACTCGCACTGTTAAACAATTTAAATGAGTTATGAATATTGGTGGATTTTTTCTACATTTTCAAATATACTGATTTCAATTACAACACAGAATACAAAATGTACAGTGCTCATTTTATATTATTTTTAATTACAAATATTTAAAAATATGTAAAATAAAAAAATATGTTATTACAAATATTAAATCTCCCTTGCGGGAGAATTGTTTGTCTCCTGCTCCATGGTTATACCCACATTCTGCCATATATTTTGTTTTATGGCAGTCTCTGTGACGTCCCAGCACCTATTGTTCGTTTTAAGAACACTTTCACTGCAGATTTAACAAAAACGCAAAGAAAGTATCAATATGAGATTTCTAAAGATAGCTACAGCACTTGACCCAAGGTTTAAGAATGTGAAGTGCCTTCCAAAATCTGAGCAGGACAAGGTGTGAAACATACTGTCAGAAGTCTTAAAAGAGCAAAACTGCGATGCGGAAACTACAAAACAAAAAAGAAAATCAACCTTCTGTTGGTGGCATTTGACTCAGATGATGAAAATGAACGTGCGTCAGTCTGCACTGCTTTGAACCATTATCAAGCAGAACCAGTCATCAGCATGGAAGCATGTCCTGTGGAATGGTGGTCAAAGCATGAAGGGGCATATGAATGTTTAGCATATCTGACACAAATACCTTGCAGCGCCAGCTACAACATTGCCATGTGAATGCCTGTTCTCACTTTCTGGTGACATTGTAAATAAGAAGCGGGCAACATTATCTCCCGGAAATGTAAACAAACTTGTTTGTCTTAGCAATTGGCTGAACAAGAAGTAGGACTGAGCGGACTTGTAGGCTCTAAAGTTTTATATAACTGCACTCAAGAACAAAATAATGTAACAAAAAACAAGTCTACATTTGTAAATTGTACTTTCACGATTAAGAGATTGCACTACAGTACTTGTATGAGGTGAATTGAAAAATACTATTTATTTTGTTTATCTTTTTTACAGTTTAAATATTTGTTATAAAAAATAATATAAAGTGAGCACAGTACGCTTTGTATTTTGTGCTGTAATTGAAATCAAAATATTTGAAAATGTAGAAAACATCCACAAATATTTAAATAAATGGTATTTTATTATTGTTTAACCGTGCAATTAAAACTGCAATTAATTGCGACTATTTTTTTTTAATCTTGTGATTAATCATGATTAATTTTTAAAATCGTTTTACTGCCCTATTACAAACACTTCCCAAGAAGCAATCCTCAAGACCAAACTCCTAAGCAAAGTATTAAAAAAAATTGAAACCTAACCTCCATGTCAGTCCAGATTTAGTCTTCAGCTTGCTGGTTTACTATTGGCTCCAGTCTTGGACTGTACTGTAGATATTTTATGCCCTTCCAGTGGCACAAAATGGCCCTAAATAGGACATATTTGGCCATCAAATTTTCTCTCATCCACCAGGGGCACTTCTAGTGATGCCAAATCTCCATAGCATTCCTTTGCCTTACCTTCTTCTGGCTGCCAGGGTAGATGCATAGCCAGGACCCCCACTTCACTCTGGCTGGATCACAGCCCCTTAGGAGACCTTAACAGCTAGCAATAAGTTAAAATAAAAGCTGAAGGACAGGCCTGCTGCACAGCCAGCTCAGGATCAAGACTATGTAATGGTCACAAGCTACTCCAACTGCTTCTTAGTCATAGTTAAGTATGTGGCCCTATGAGTAAACACTCATTTCAAACAAATAAGACAGACTCAGATGTTACTAAGTATTCTTAAGCAATGGGCAAAAACAGCCAAGGACCTAGGTATATAAAACAACTAATATGTTCCTTATTTCCTCTGCAGAAACAATCCCTTCTATAACATAGTTTGAGATACAGCCACATACAATGTTTCCTGAAGAAAACTACTATGCATTCCCCTCTTGGAGCTATGGTATAATGGAAAAAACAAGGGATTAGCTTTACTAACTGGAAAAGTATTTTGTAGTCCCTTTGAAAAGAACATGCACAGTCTAAGAATTAAACTGTTATGATAAAAGCTCTACCGCAGTTTGATTAACACATGATTATGGCCTACACTGTATTATCTGAAACAATAAGAAACAAACAGCCTTCAAATGTACCTAAAGAAAATCTTTACTGGTTTATCCACACATTTATACTCCTGTAGAAAACTTCAGCAGAGACTCCCCCAAAATTAATCACGTCGGTTCACAAAAAAAATCCATTCTGTGCATTTCCACCAAATTGACACTGCTATATGTGACAGGGCCTATCATAACATATCATATCAGCCCCGCCCAAGCCTAAAGAGGGTTAAGGACTCACTGCAGGCTGAAGAGGCGACATCCCTCGGCCTTTGCTGGGCATGCTCAGCATGGAAGGGTGATATAAAAGGTCGCAACCTAGCTCAGTCCAGCACCACGAGTGCCAAGTCAGCCCGTTATAAACTGATTTGGGCCTCTTTGCAACCCAGGCATTGGATGTCAGCTGAGCGGCGTGGATCGCTTTTGTGGGCCTGTTCCCAGCAGGCTTGCTGCGGCCCCACATCTAGGTCATTTTGCCAAGTTTTGGGTCAGGTTGCTTCTGGAATTTCAGCTTCCGGTGCCACATGACCAGAACCGGAAATGCATAAGCCACCTTTTTTTTTTTTTTTTTTTGCAGGATGCCGGAACCAGACATGCAAAATCTGCCATCTTTATTGTGGTAAAAGAATTGGGCAGGGCCGGTTGTGTTTTTGCTGGACGTGCTTCACTTTCCCTTGGGACGGGGCATGGCAACTTTCTCTCCAGGCGACTGCTGCAGACCCAAGCACTGAGTCAAACCTTGCTGAGGCCCAGACAGATCCCAGGCTGCCCAACAAACCCCAAAGAGGGGCCCCTAACAGAGCTGCCCAGGACCACACTGACTGGGAACCCCGAAGGCCCCGGAGAACAATGGAACATCACCGCTGCTGACAGGGTAGGAAGTAACCCAGGGAGCTCAAACAGTGTTAAAGGGGGTGAAACAGGGTGCCAAGTCAGCATGTTTCGGGAGGATCCCTGCTCACTTGGTGGCAAGCACCCCTGACAGTGACAGGGCCCTGGGCTGGGGTTCAGAGGAGCAGGACAAGCTAAGTCCTCCTACTCTGGGTGCCGCACCCCTGTAGGCAGCACCACTACCCCAACGGAACATTAAGCCATGTGGCCCTGACAAGGGGGCCACTTTACTGACCCTGGGCTTTAGGCCATACGGCACCAATGTAAAGGGCAGTCTCAATGATTTTGACCGCCCTGCTACCTCGCCCCGGAAGAGAACCCACGATGTGATGGTAGATGTGAACCCAAGGCTTTTTTCTACCTTCCCCAGCGTATGTGACCTGAAGCCCATGATGGAGCGTATCAGCCCCACAACACTATAGTTTACTGCAGGAGTTCCCAAACTGTGGTATGCGTACCACCAGTGGTACACTGGCCACCTCCCAATGATACGCGTCTAAGCTGCCCGACGATCCAGTTGCCAAGGTAGTTTAAGCGGTGTGTCAGCAGCAGCTTAGCCTGAAGCCACATGACCGATGGTGGTACTACAGGTGGTGGCGTTTTATGTTGGTGCTATGCAACGTGGCAAAGTTTGGGAACTGCTGGTTTATTGTCTCAGTACATCACAATGCATTGGAAGACTTGGAAGACTCATTTCCAGCCTTACCATTTCTGTCCAACCTACATCTAACAGCATGACAGGAAAAAATTAGAGAAAAATTAATGGCTTTTCTATAGGTTGGTCTAACATCTCCACCCTGCTCTATATAAATGGAAGCAGTTAAGATGACCTCTGGCCTGTGATCATACAATTCGAACCCAACTAAAATATTTCATGTGGGATTTTCAAAAGTGCTCAGTGTTGGTTCCTGATAACTCTACTGAGAATTGTACTATTGACTCTAGTGGGCACAGTTAGGCCAACATGGAGCATTTTTGAAAGGCAGATCCTTCATGTGTTAGAGGAACAATTTTGTATGAGCATTTGTAATGAAAGATTTATTTAACAAATTTCACTTCTTTCTGTCTGTGGAACATATACATGGTTCATAATTTTCTCAAATATATTTGTTAATTTAAATTATTTGATGATATTTCCCCCACCCCATCCTTTATTTTCTTTATTCTGTGACTTGCCTGAGCTTCGCTGCTTAGTTGGGCTTGGTAAGGTAAGTAGCGTTTCTGTTCCCTAAGTGATTTCATAATCAAGAAGATTTTAAATTTGTTTTCTTGTGAGTACTGGATGATGCAAATCTTAAAAAAAAAAAAAAACCTACCTACCAGGATTATTCATATTTGTGAAACTTGATTGCATAAATGTTTACAAGAAGCAAACATGTGAAGGGTGAGAACATGACTTAAGCAAATGTATTTAAAAATTCAAACATACTGGCATAGAATTTTCATGCAGTTTTTGCCCAGCTCTGTTTAACACATACAAGCTAGAAAATGAATGGATATTCCAGTCTTTCCCTGGGAGCATTTAATAAACCTCTTCTAATGAGTACCCCAGAAAACCAAGTTTAGCAGTCTCACAGCTAGTGAATTTTATACCTCAGAATAGCTGATTCCCAGTTTCAGTCCCTATTTACAGGTGCATGCAAACAATTCAATGTATAATTTCTATGAAAGAGGAAACTCCAAGACCTTGACTATGCTAGAAATTTTATACTCGTTTGTCAGCAGTGGTGGTGCTGCCCCGGTACAGCCAATAATGTAAGTTCTAGTAATGGCTTTGCACAAGTGATGGGGTCACCATGCCATCTGACCCTGCTCCAGGAAATACCTCCTAGTGTGGATGCACTCCAAGTTTGGGTTGATGAACAAAGAGGAAAATTTAAAACAAAGCAGGAAGAAATGCAACATGAAAGGAAAGGAGAAGGCCAAAGAAGATTGTTTGAGCAACATCTACATTAGGACAATTAACTGTGGTTCAGTCAGGTTTGAAAATAGTTTGACCACAAACAGAGAGCTCTCATGTGACTTTCAGCTACAGCCCAGGTTCAAGAAAGTGAAAAGTGGTGTCAACCCCCTTAAGAACACAGGGAGGCATCGTGTTTCCCAGAACTCCTGGCACATAAAAGGAGCATGACCATGGATACACCCCTTAAGTGTGCTGTAGAAGCCATGGCCTTTTCTCCTCCCCATCTCCTCTGAAGTACTTCGTAGCCCTTACAGCATTATGGCAAGGAATGGCCCCTGGGCATAGGATACACATGATCTGGTCCATATATAGGGCTAAATCATATTCAACACCAGTAACAGAAAGTGTGCTAGATCCCACACTCTATTTAATATGAAGGGTGACAACAGCAATATGACCCTGTCTTCACTAAACAGCAATATGACCCTGTCTTCACTAACCATAGTCAAGGCCTAATCATTTCAGTCCTAGTTGAACCGGATGGCAAGGAGATAGCTAATTGATACTCGATATTAACCACCAGTTATTTTCCCCAGCGCAAAAAATGTTTTGGATACAAGACAAGATGCACTTCCTCTCACATTCAAAATTAACAGCTTTTACTTAGAGCATATAGGGATTATAGAATCTAATCACGGAAGTGACAAAGAAACAAGACATTCTGCCCACCTGATTCAGTATTATACAAATAACCATTAAAAAAAATGTAAGGGAATCTTTTTAATGGTTTGATTCTTTATAGTTACAAAAAGATATTCCCAGTGCTGATCACATTGAGCTTGACCTGTTGAAATAATGTCTTAAAAGGGAAAACAAGGGCACATCAAGAATCAGGGAAGCCATTGAAATAGAAGATGAGGACCAGAAACATCTTTGAATTACTTCATTTATTGGAAATGCTTTTGAGCTCTTAGAGAATGTCCCTAGCCTGACCAGCCCATATGGTCCAGAGATTCTCAGAATCAGCTTATATAAAGTTGCGCTAAGGAGGCCAGACACACCATGGCACAGCAAGTCAAATCTGCTGGCTATTAAGCAGAGATAGCTGATGAAGCAGATGCTAGAAGAAAGAGAGAAAACAGCCACTGTTTATGCACAGCATCACTGCTAATGGCTATGTGGAAGGGAGATTTCTTGGTTGGTTTCTCCGATCAGACCTCACGGAGTAGCAAGTACCTTTCTTTTCAAGTTGACTACAGGCAACTGCCAGAGCAAATGTAAGTTGTGTAGCATAAGCATGTGGAACCTTTGTTAGAGGAATGCACTCATTATTGGAGTTCAGGCTTAGTTTTTAAGACAACATGGTCTAAATACTTTGTGGAATTAGTTTGTTTAGTTTGGTAGGTGAAGACTATAAATGAATAACTCCCATTAGAAGTATGAGTAGGAATTTGTGAATGAGTATGAGAAAAAATACAAACCAGCCTTGCACTCCTCTGTAGCTGAATTATTAAAAGCCTGGTTAGAAAAATACTGGTTTGTTCATTTTTCTGAACAGCCCTGGCTAAGATGATGGGGAACTATGAGTCCCAAAGCCAGGCTGTGACTTCTTGCTACCGTTAACCTAAATCTAAGCATCTTACGATGTCTCATTTTTCCTAAAATCAAGACATAGCTAGAGGATGCACAGCTGTGAAGTAACTGGGGCTGTCAAACCATTAAAAAATTAATCACAATTAATTGCGAGATTTAAAAAAATAGTCATGATTTATCGCAGTTTTAATCGCACTGTTAAACAATAGAATACCAATTTAATTTTATTATAAATATTTTTGGACGTTTTCCTACATTTTCTAATATATTGATTTCAATTACAACACAGAATACAAAGGGTACAGTGCTCATTTTATATTCTTTTTATTACAAATATTTGCACTGTAAAAAAGAAACAAGATATAGTATTTTTCAATTCATCTTATACAAGTACTATAGTGCAATCTCTTTATTGCAAAAGTGCAACTTACAAGTGTAGAATTTTTTTTCTTTTTGCATAACTGCACTCAAAACAAAACAATGTATAACTTTAGAGCCTACAAGGTGAAGCATGAAGGGACATATGAATGTTTAGCATATCTGGCACGTAAATATCTTGCAATCCTTGCTACAACACTGCCCAGCGAATGCCTGTTCTCACTTTCAGGTGACAGTGTAAATAAGAAACGGGCAGCATTATATCCCGTAAATGTAAACAAACTTGTTTGTGTTAGTGATTGGCTGAACAAGAAGTAGGACAGAGTGGACTTGTATGAGATTAATTGAAAAATACTATTCCTTTTATCTTTTTTATGGTGCAAATATTTGTAATAAAAATAATACTATAAAGTGAGCACTGTGCTCTTTGTATTCTGTGCTGTAATTGAAATCAATATATTTGAAAATGTAGAAAAACACCTCAAAATATTTATAATAAATTTTAATTGGTATTCTATTATTGTTTGATAGTGCGATCAAAACTGCGATTGTGACTTTTTTTTAATCTAATCAATTTGTCTTGTGTTAATCGCATGCATTAACTGCGATTAATTGACAGCCCTAGAAGGAACTCTTCAACTTCTCAGATCACACTAAGGGGACTCATCAACATGACAGCCACAATTGTATCAGGACCTCCCCAAACTGCCTGCCCAGTTATAATACATTTTTTTTTATAGAATATTTTTGGAACAAGCCATGTTCAGGTTTGAACAGAACCCTCCAAAGTTATTTGGAAAGGTTTGGAGTAACTACAAGATTTGGATTCTTAGTCAACATTTATGTGAACCACCCACTCTGATGCCCTTCCAAAAACAAGTGTAATTTAAATTTATTTTTAAGTAAATAGGGAAAGATGTGTGGAATAGCTGTCATTGATGTGTAAAAATGTTGGGTGAGGGCGGCAGAAGCCAAAGATCAAGATTCATCCTCTGTTTTGGTAGGCCACATCCTGGGCTGCAGTCAACACTAAGCTCTGTTGCTGTTGTATTAGCTATGCACTGTTTAAATAAAAATAATGTAAGTGTAAGATACAAACTCTCCAGGCCTTAATAATAAGACAGCACACAATCCAAGGCCCCAGCCTTTTGGCACTATTAAGGACTCATCTACACTCCAAAGCGGAACAGCATTATAATCAGGTCCCTTGACATGAATGAACTTGTAAGGTAGATTGGCCTTAAAAGGGTAGTAACAGGCCCTAAAGACATCAGCCTTAACAAGTAGGGATGTTGTAGTTGGCTGGACTCAAGGGATCTGTCCTGGAGCTATTCTTTTCAAGGAAGAGGCTAGGTTAGTTGAGTGAGAGGGAGAGGTCTGGGGCTGGACATTTCTGTTTTGGGAAGGGCAGTTCAGATATTTTTTGGATAAAATTCTGAACCTGAAGATTCCCTAACACTTTTTAATATTTGTCCATCACAAGTTGTGGCTCTAAGGCCTTATCAACATTAAGAAAACATGCACAGGTATCCCTACATTGATGTTGTTACACTGATGCAAATCTAATGTAGCTGTGTGCTGTAGTGTGAAGCAGAGGTTACTGGAGTAGATTAACTTGGTAGTTACACAGATGCAAGTTCTGTTAATGGAGACAAAGCCTAGTTCACCACACCCCATTCTAAAACAATGCCCCTGTATGCCTGTTGTTATGTGCATTTGTTTTACTGGGAGCTTGGTTGGACTGTCTTTGAAAAACCATCAAAGGCCCACTGAAGTCCAGTGCATTTTGGGATTAAGACTCAGACTTTATGCAATTATCTGATATGAAGGGTAGCAATATCAGATTGACTAAATTTACTCTGTCTCAATTTAACTCAATGTTTTCACGCATGTTTAAAATAATATGAATGAGTCTGTAAAACAAAAAAACCATTCCAAGCCCAATACACTACAGTTGTTTCTCCATAATTGTGCATTTTTAAAAATTGGAACAACTGATAATACTCACACGTGGTTAAAAAGGGATTAACTCGATGCAGAGAGAGACTACTAAAATTAATTTGGTTATGGTGCTTAGAATGGAAATGCTGATTTCTGCTGCTTCAGTGATCAAAAAAGACTTTAAAATACTGTTAGAGATCATCTCACTTCTACTCACTACAAAACAAAACACAAGACAAACCACACAAATGGGAAAAATTCACATTTGTAATAGAATATTCTGTTTTATATGAAAGAATCACCCCCTCTTTCCATAGAAATATTTCTGTCATGAACTTTTAGAGTTGTCTTGCTGTTAATGAAAGCTATTGATGACAAAGATTTTGCCAATTTTGTATTTAAAATAAAACTAAATGAAGTTTTGAAGAAATATTTGGATATTATCCCATTTCTCATCATTCAGGATGGCTATAGTCCGATTACTTTTTCTGATGCTGTTAACACATCAGGTGGAATCTCCATCTTTAGAGGATTTTAAACTGCGGCTTGACAAAACCCTGACTGGGATGATTTAGCTGAGGTTAGTCCTGCTTTGAGCAGGGGGTTGGACTAGATGACCTCCCCCTTCCAACTCTAATATTCTATGATTCTATGAACACGTAAAGCTTTTTTAAAAATCAGTCCCGTTCTGTGAACAATGTCAGCCGCTATATGATATTTTAATCACATAAAGAAATATCTCCTGCTTGTCCTTATGAGACATTGAATTAGGGAAGGGGGAGATTAAGCAATCAAATATATGGGAGACTCAATTACTGTGATGGCTTATTTTAAAGCCTCTGGGAAGGAACTCTGCAGAGATTACATTTTGTACATAATATTATGGTCAGTTTTCACCCATACTAGGTTCTTAAATATAATATATATATATTAGACACACATACAAATCTCTAATTTAGCACCTTTACTCAGCACAAGTTCTAGATTTAACAGTTCTTGGATCAGTAGGGCTATGCAGGGTGTCAAACTTGCAGAATCTGGCACATTGTGTTGAATATACAGCACAGTGACATCTTGTTATAACAGGCAGTTTGGCAACCCCACCTAAATCATTATATCCAAGTCGCTAAGGCAGTGAGTTTACTAAAATCAGAGAAAAAAAATCTCTTTACAAGGATATGACCAATTTTAATAAGCATTCTGAGGTAGAGATAGGTAGGTCAGGTTTATAATTAGTTCTGACCAGTGACCATGTTGTAGCATTCTTTATTTGCAATCACATAAATACCAAAAGGTATGAAATTTCTTCCAATTTTTCAAAATAATTACTTCCCTTCTCATCCTTATAACTGCATGCCCCATTATAGCAAATTTTTAAACTTAAATAAAACAGAAAGAGCTATTAAATCACCCCCAGCTCTGCACTGAAATCATTAAATCACCCCCACTTCTGTATCAGTGTATTTTGTCTTTTGCCATCCCAATATTGCAAGCTATTACAAATTGGGGCTTTGGACTGTAAACTCTTCAAAAAAGGGACTAATGTGTATTAATGGAAAGCTCTAGATAACAGCTAGGCATTGTTATTATTTTTGTGTAATGTCCAACACTAAATAACCATAAGCACCAATTAGCAACACATCAACACCAATTAGAAACGGCTTTTGAATAGTTATTTTCTGATCCATAGCTGAATGACAACCATAAGTGACCTGAAGAAGAGCTCTGTATAATTTGGTCTACACTGCAGAGTTAGGTCGAATTAATTATGTCAGTGTCTATACTAAAATGCTGTGTCTGCTGAAGTAAGTGGCTGTCTTCATTGATATAACAACTCCACCTCCATGAGAGGCGTAATGCTTATCTGGATGTAGTTAGGAAGAACATTGGCTGTTGGCTGTCAGGCCAGTGGGGCTGGAGCCCTCCTCCCCCAGTGCCTGTGCTGAGCTGTCAGTCAAGCAGGGGGTCATAGCTGTGAGCCTATACCCTTGCTGTTGCCTCCCAGCAGGAGTGGAGGGAGTGGGGTTGAGCTTGCTGCAGGGTTCAATTTCACATCAGGGAGCCTACTAGCAGTGAAATTGATATTCTTGTCAGTTTCATGCCTGCTATTATTTCACATTTTGTCTCCAGTTCCTGGCTATCAGCCCCAGAGCCTGGGGGCCTCCAGCTGTGAGCACCACATGGAGCTGACAACTCCAGCTGTCAAGGTGGTGGGAGGGAGGAGCCTAGCTGTGAGCTAGCACCTGCCTGACAGCTGGAGGGGACAGCTGTGAGCCCTGTGCCTACAACTGAGGCTATCAGCCCCAGGGCTGCCAGGGTCCAGCTGTCGGTGTCCCACAATGCCCCACTTCAGTCAGTGCAAGCGCTCCTGGTGCAGACGCGCACTGCTGATGCAAGGAGTGTAGTGTGGATGTGTAAAAACCAATTCAATTACTGCAGTGGCGTAATCCACATAATTTAAGTTGACTTAATTTTGTAGTGTAGACTTGCCCTGAGCTCAAAAGCTTTTTTCTTCACCAACAGAAGTTGGTTCAATAAAAGATATTTCCTCACCCCCTTGTCTCTCTAACCATAAGTGACTGTCATTAAAATGAAATTCCACTGCACCAATACATTCTAGTTAATCTCAACTGGCTCCTTGTATCCATGCTCAATCACAGTCAGAAGTTAATCAAAGCAGGCTTGTGGTGGCCTCTGTTGGGAAAACGTTGGGATTTAGAGGTTTCAAATGCTGCCTGAGCCCTCATTTCCTGTGTCAATTCATATGCTATTTACACAATCTCAGTTTTTAAATCTAGTCTGAAACTTCATCTGTTTAATTTGGACTACTATTATTAGCAGTATCGGTACTGTGTAATGTTTTGTTCAAGATTAGCAAACATTTTAAACCTAGTAAGAAATATAAAGAGGAAATGAGGACTTAAGAGGTGGAAGAAACAGAAAATCTGTAAAAGTATTTCTGAATCAGGTTGCCAAACCTTGTTTTAAAATACTTTGACAGCCTGAAATGTCCCCCGATCCAGAAGTCTGAAGCATGGTTGGAATTCAGTGAAGATTTGCCAACATAAAGATCTTGGGAATTCCTTGTATTGCAAAGACCTCCTGAATCCCTATTATTTTGATGTGTGTTTCTCTCCCTCACCCCCACCTGCCCTCCAAGAAAGAAAACTAACAATGCCTATCTGATTCATCAGTGACATCTCTTCTTCCCACCTAGTATCATAGTCTCCCTGAAAGTACTTAACGTGGGAACCGAAACATATAGGCCCATAATCCTGTTAAAGAAAAGATAATCTGTAAATCAGATTCTTGCTATAATCACACTCCCTACGTGAGAGGTTGGTAGTATGCGCCAGGAACAAGAGTCCCTCCCTCTTGACGCCAGGGGCAGGCAGCCTGCTGAGGCTTGCCTCCAAGCAAGTTAACATGAGGCTAAACAAACCGAGTACAATGTGCAACCATACACACACCCAGCCTAGGCTTCTCTCAGCCAAGGCAAAGGCACACGCACACTAAAGGGTAGGGACTGGGAGGAAACGCAGAGATGCGAGTGAGTCGCAGCTTCCTCAGCCACCCAGATATGAGACCTGCCCAAAGTTCAGCCCTTCGTAGAGCCAGCTGCGAAGCCGGGCTCCAGAGCAGAACTTGCCCACTGGCTGGAAACCAGTTTTGTTCAGGCCCATTGCACAGAGCTAGGAGCCCGGCGGGGTGTTCAGTTCCCAGCCTCCCCAAAATCAGAGGCTTGGTTTGTGCACCTCTGTGAAAGGAGCCATTCAAAACGAGAAGAGATGTACACGAAAGGGAACGATTCCTTCCCTCTCCTGCCGCCGGGGCACCTGCACTGGAAGAGCCCCAGCGAAAACACAAGCTAAGTGCCCAGCCTACACGTGGGTAAGTGGGAATTTTATCCTTTCCGGTGTCCCGCGGTGCCTCCCTCCCCGCCCCGGTTGTTCCTCTGGAGAACTAAGATCAGGTGGGGAACGGGGAGGTTTGGAGTGAAGAAGTTCAGTAGAGAGGAGACCACTTCAAATGGGAATCCCGAGGCTCTCCCAGGAGGTAAGGGACTCACCTGGAGCGGCCGGTGATCGGGGCTGGGCACGCGTCCGGCAGCTAGCGGCGGCGGCGGAGCGGACCCAGGCAGACCCTGCCCTGCCTGCAGCAGCCCGCCCACAATATGGAGCTGAGCGCTCGCTCCCCGGCCCCAGCCTGCGCTCCTGAGTCCCGGCCCTGCGCGCGCCGCTCGCTCCCTGGCTGAGGAAGCTGCCTGGGGCCGGGACGTGCCTGTGGGGCTTGGAGTGGGAAGGGCGCGCGGCTGCGGTGTGTTTGTCTGAGTCAGGCTATTTCCTGTTTGAGGCACAGGGAAAAGGGGGTGGGGGGGGAGGTGAGGGGAGGGGAAGGGTTTCATTCAATCAGGGCCACACACACACAGGCGCGCGCGCTGTTATTGGTCTCCAGCAGGCAGGTGAGCGCGCACCTTGGGGCGCCGGGACCGGACCGGACTGGACCGAGCCGAGCCCTTTGGAGCAATCCCTAGGAAGCCCAGCCGGCACCTGCCGCTGGCTGGCTCGCTGCAGTGTCACTCCCCCCCCCCGCGCACACGCACGCCGACGCTGCAGCAGCTCCCGGCCCGGCCCGGCCCAGGCTTCGCTCGCCGCGCCGAGCCGCACAGCAAAGCGGGAGGGAAGGGCGAGCTGGGAGTGTCTGGGAGCTCCCCATGCACGGAAGCGCCGCCGCTTGCCCGAGGTTTGTGTCCGAGTCCTGTGGACACCGCCGCGCTGAGCTTTAACGCTCCGCCTGCCTTCGACGAGCCCGGCTCCCTGCCTGTCCCTGGCGGAGTGGCCGATTCCCTCCCCCCGAAGCGCAGCGGTTGTGCCTGAAAACTCCCGGCCGCAAACTTTCCAGCACGCGCTCGCTTTTTCATTGGATTTTACAAGGAAACACAAAGCCCCACCCGCCGGAGCTGCGCTGAGCGGAGCTGCTCACTTACCCCGCACTAGCTGCCCTCTCTTCGAGGCATTTACTGGCAGCTTCGCCCTCTAGCCACCCCCAGGCTGCCTGGAGAGTGGAACAGGAAATACCGGTTCAAAGCTCTGGTACAATAGGTGCGATGAGGCAAGCAACTCCACTCAGCGCTTAGTCACCGTAAAGTAAAGTATCTAGGGAGGCCCTAAACCAGTCCTTGTCTTGACATGAAACTCACCTTCTTGCTGACAGCTTTGCCTCGTGAAGGAGCAGAAAAGTTTCTGAAGACCTCCCCCCAAATCTACATTAAATTCCAAATCACCACACACATTCATTTCAAAAGAAAATATCAGAAAACAGCCCCGTCTTCCCTCATCTTTGACGACTTGGCTTTACATTGTAAAAAGTTGGTAACTTTTTCTTCAGGAAATATTTGAAAGGCAAGGTGAGCCAGTGGATATGGCAAGCCTGGCATTCACCAGAGCTGAGATCTAGCCCAGCCTCTGCTACTGTCCTACTGTGTGAGCTTTGGCAAGTCACTTTACCTCTCTGTGCCTGTTTCCCCTCCCACCCTTTGTCTATTTAGATTGCAATCTCTTTGGGTTGGGGACTGATCTCACTTGTAGCCTGTAAAAATAATATTAATCTTAAAAAGCACTGCTGATTTGACAGCTGTCAGCTCTGTTTAGTCACAGAACAATTACAAGAACATAAGAACAGCCATACTGGGTCAGACCAATTGTCCAGCTAGCTCAGTATCCTGTCTTCCAACAGTGGCCAATACCAGATGCTTCAGAGGGAATAAACAGAACAAGCAATCATCAAGTGATCCATGCCCTGTCATCCACTCCTAGCTTCTGGCAAACAGAGGCTAGGGACATGCAGAGCATAGGGTTGCATCCCTGCCCATCCTGTTTAATAGCCATTGATGGCCCTCTCCTCCATGAACTTTAGTTCTTTTTTAAACCCTGTTATAGTTTTGGCCTTCACAGCATTCTCTTGCAAGGAGTGCCACAGGTTGACTGTGGATTGTATGAAGTATTTCCTTTTGTTTGTTTTAAACCTGCTACCTATTAATTTCATTGGGTGATCCCTGGTTTTTGTGTTAAGTGAAGGAGTAAATAACACTTCCTTATTCACTTGCTCTACATCATTCATGATTTTATAGATCTCTATCATATCCCATCTTTTCCAAGATGAAAAGTCCCACTTTTTAATCTCTCCTCCTATGGAAGCTGTGCCATACCCCCTAATCAATTTTGTTGCCCTTCTCTGTACCTTTTCCAATTCTAATATATCTTTTTGTGATGGGGTGATGAGAACTGCATGTAGTATTCAAGGTGTGGACACACCAGGGATTTCTATAGAGGTATTATGATATTCCTCTCATTGCACATTGAATGAGAGAATTGCATATTGAACAGATGTTTCAAGAGAACTATCCACAATGATTCCTAATCCTCTTTCTTGAGTGGTAACAGCTAATTTAGACCCCTATCATGTTGTATGTATAGTTGGAATTATGCTTTCCAATGTACATTGCTTTGCATTTATCAACATTGAATTTCATCTGCCATTTTATTGCCTGGTCATCCAGTATTGTGAAATCCCTTTGTAACTCTTTGCAGAGTAGAACCTGGGCTAATTTTACCTGTTCTGCCCTGCAGTTGTCTTTCCTCAGCCCATTGGAGGGTAGTTCATGCTCAGTGCATGTCACATATTGATCACTGTTGAGTCTGCTCAGGGTACCAGTTAAGACCACTCTGTGAGCAAATGATCTCTAGGAATTTGACTGAGAACATCAGCTCATAGCATGTCACTGAGCAGCCATTAAATGGCGTTAAATTTTTGTTTATTTCAGATCTAGGACAGATTCAAACTGATGGAGTGTCTCGAGTCCATATCTTAATATCAAAACTTGATGCCATTCTATCCTTTGTATTTGCATATTTTTAAAACTCTATGTTATGAATTTGGAATGACAAGTTATTTAAAATCTGTCTTATTTTAGAACAGTTTTGCAATTGTGTTTTTAAAAATGGCTTGTTTCCTTTGCTCTTCTTTCAGAGTATATAATATTGGCCTCAGATGTCTGTATTTGTTTTATTTCCTGCCTTTATAACAGAGGAATTATGACTGACTTCTGTTTTGCTGGTGGACTTGGGCAATCTTGGATTACCTGGTTGGTGACATCATAGCTCCAGGCTGAAACTTCTGGTATCAGTCTGAGGTGCAGCAGCTCAGGTTGCAGACAAAAACTGTAATGGCACCCTCCAGCTCTTCGAGACATGCTCCTGAAACCGAAACTTCCCAAATCAGCCTGTGCTTCAAGCTGTAATTCCAGATATTTCAGCTTTTCAAGTCTATCAAAGATTGCTAAAGTCCTCCAGCTGATAGTACTAATGTGAAAAATAAGATTTTATTAAAAAAGAAGTAATCTTTACTCATCATAAAAGAGCAGTGAACATCACCATTTGTTATCTAGTTTGCTAATCACAATTCCCATTTAAGCAAACTTCTCCCAAATCAAACAGCATACTCCCCAACAACAGATTTCTAATACAATGTTTTGTTGCTGTTGGACTTTACCCTGTACAGGCTTACTGAACACTTTTAATAACTGGCAGTTCAGTTGCCAGTCAGGTGTGAGCAGGATCACTTTACAGCAGTTGCCAAAGATTAGAAATTCTCAAAATTCCCAAGAGCATGGGTTCACAGAACTTCTTCTTGATTAAATGTGGTGCAATATGCCATGCAGTGAACAGAAAGAAGGAGACAGTTTTTTTAATGAAACCACTTGACTTGGAAACAGCAGACAGAAAGATCTGGTTGCTATTAAGACAACATATCACTGCATTAAAATATTTTTTTTTTAAATCTTGCTCTTGAATATAGTCAGTCATTAACAGACACAAATTTAAGTGACATTAATGGACTAACAGCCACCCTCCTCCAAACAAGAGTTAATAATACTCACTCAGAGTTAATTAACTCATTGTTTTCTTTCAGCTACTGCAGGGGTCTAAGATGGGACTTGGATAGCTGACTGTGATGCTCAGGCAGAATGGAACCAGACATAGAGAGTGGAGTCTCTGAATGTCCTAGCTTTCCTGGGTTTGTCTGACCCTCTGCATAACTTGCTTCACGTGGTTTTGGTGTCCGATGTGGTGTATAATTTTCTATCTGCAAAATGGGGATCAGATTTGTCTCTCACTCCTATCATGTCAAGATGATTAGTTAATGTTTTTTAAGTGTTTCGAAGATGAAGAGTGCTACATAAGTACATGTGTTATTCTTAAAGTGTTTTATATAGAATAAGACCAACAGAACAGAAATTATTAATGGTAACAGGAACAGAGTCTAGAATCAGTGAATTAACATTTACTTCATTGTACCATTTCAATTGCTTAGTGCTATAAATTACCAAGACAGAAACTGATCAAACAATACAGCAATTTGGGGGAGTTAGCTATCCTGTTAAGGAACATTTATTTTATTTCTCTAGATACCATGCCTGTCATCATTCCAGATGAAGCCCGAAAGGGGTGTAAAATTAAAGAAAGTCCTTTTTGTTCCCAGCCCTATGCATATGATTTCCCCAAAGTCTCTAATGTCTGCTATCATCATCTGCAGGAGATGGGGACCCTTCCAATTTCTGCTCGTACTTTATCTTGTAACTGCCAGTAATGCAATATATGGTATAGTATAGTCTGGGACATGACAACATAGATCTGAACAATTTTTCCTTGTCCTACTACAGTTTACAAAATCTCAATAGCAATGTGCAAATCACTTCTATACTTTATGGAGCATCCACATGATCGATCACACAACAGCGCCAAACAACGGTGTGCAGCAAATTTACAATTTCTTGTCCTCCCTTCCAAAGCCCCACATCATGCAGCTTGCACCTACGTCACTGACCTATTCTTTCATGTCCCCTTTTGCTTTGCCCACCTCCAGGTGCCTTTGATTTCCTTCTCACACAACCTTCTCTGCTTTTCTCATGCTGACCCTTATATTTTGAATGCTTTTTCAAAAACTGTTCTGTTAAACATCTACATCATTCCCAAAAACTCACTTCTGCGACACCCTACAAATTTGAGTGATTCATGCTCAGACTCACAAAATTGAGCCATTTATCCAAACATGCTTAAACTGAAGTAACAATCCAATTTTATCTCTGTATCCCATGTCATTGCTCTTCCTGCCCTATACCTACTTATTAGAGCTGGGCCAAATTTTTCAGATGAATTTTTTTTTTTTTAAACATATTCAGGTTGACCAAAACAATCTGTGAATTCATGTCAAATCTGCTGAATTGTTTTGAAAACAAACAAACAAACAAAAATCCTACCTCCTGCCCCTCCCCCCCACTCCAAACACAGACACACACACACGGAAACAAATTCTGAAATAAAGATGTTTAATTTCACCATTTTCTGAATGTTTAGATTTGAAACAACTTTCATTTTGATTTTCAATATTCATTTCATTTCAATATTCTTTTTAAAAGTTAAAAATCTTTGAAATTAAATGTTTTGTTCAAACACATAAGCCAAAACACCTCAAGCCTCCCTCCCAACTTTTTTGTTTACCAAAACCTTGACATTTTTGTGGGTCAACCCAAAACTGGTCTTCAACATTTTTTTTCGTTCAGCCAGCAAACCGAAAAGTCAGTTATTCAGACAGCTCTACTGTCTATATCCTCAACTGTCAGTCTTATCCATTATTTAGACTGGAAGTTCTTCAGCGCAGGGATTTTTCATTCTGTGAAACAACTAGTGGCCCCTATAGAAATCATGAAATACATTGAGGCTTTTCTTAACCTTCTATTTTCAGCCTCTTTGAATTCAGCACATTTGTCTGAGGAGCATGACATCACAACAGAAGCAATGTGAGCAAGAAGAGCTTTAGCACCTATTCTCATGGTAATGGTACCTGTCAACTGTGTAAACATACTGCAGCCTTAGTGCAGAGAGAAAGATTAGAGAGTGCATCATTTTGGCATACTCATACATTTATGTATGTCGGGGCAGCACACAAAGACCCAGACTGGGATCAGAGCCCCCATTGTGCTAGGCACTTTACAAAGCACATAGGATGACAGAACCTCTGCCCAAAGACCTTACAATATGATGTGTCAAGGCACAATTTGATTTCTGCTCTCTGAATCATGTTGTACCTTGAGATTAAACTCTAGTTCTCATTGCTGTCTGGTGGTCCCCAGCTTCCTTAGTTTAATGAAAACCTTTGTTACTGAAATACCTAACAGCTGGAGTACAGTCAGCACAGGTGCCCATGAATGTAATGAAAGAACAAAAACACTGAATTCCAGGCATATGTAGCATTTTAAAAGAGGAATTTTCAAAAGTGTTCCCCATTTCCCAACTCTGCCAGTGGTAAAACTCCCACTGACGTCAGTGAGAGCAAATGGTAGGCCAATGCCTTTTTTGAAAAACCCACATGGAGAGAAATACCTCATCCTTACATAAGGAATGAATCTGAGAGATAACTCTAGTCAGTACTGTGGGGCATCCACTGCAGAAGTAATTGCTTTGCATTTACATAACTCTAGCTCCATCCATCAACAGCTCTGAAAGCCCCTAATGCATTTAAAGAGTAGGCAAGCCTTTAGCTTATATCAATTATCTATTAGTGCCACTATGTTATCTAAGCACTATTAAATAATTAGAGACAGTACCAAGTGTGCCTGAAATGGCAATTTTCTCAGACTGTTTTCCCTATAACATGTTTGGGTTATTTTGCTTTTTATCTTCTACTACTGCTCCTCCAGTCTTCCCACTGATTAGTTGAGCCTGGGAAGTGGTTATTAGTGGAGCCAGCTCTTTGATTAGGACTTGAACATGTTTGGTCATGCTCTAACATTCATTAGTAAGATTTTCTTCAACCGTGGTCCTGCACTGGAAATGCTCTTCATCCAAGAGGCTTGTGTTGGACTAGTATAGTCATAGCATCCATGTAAAGTGTAACTGTCTGCCCAACCTGTCCCTCCGTAAGTTTTAGAGCTCAAGCTCCAGCCTGAACTGCAACTTCAAACTACTGTCTACATAGCTATTTTTACAGAGCCAACATGAGCCCAGATAGCCCAAGTCTGTCACTGAGGTTGGAAGGCTCATTCCTGCAGCCTCAAAAATACTGTGTGAACTAATGTCTATGTACGTCTGACTAAATCTAGCTTTGAGAATTGCTGAAGAATGGAATTTAAACAGCTATATCTCAAATTTCCATTTGTTGTAAATGAAGTGTCCCCTTCCATCCCCAATCCAGTTTAATTGTTTTTGTTTTAGCTCTGCTCTGCATAGTGGTGTGTTTTGGTCTCACCAACTCATACAGTTGGTTTTCAGGGTAGTTGCTGTATTTCAGAAGTAATTTAGCAGAGAAGGGTTTCAGGTAACTGACTCCCTTTTTCCTTGGGCTGAAATATACATATACACAGCACAGATTATCTAACCCACAACTGGCTTCAATGAGACATTTCATATTTTAATTAATAGCAGGCAAGAGTTGGTAATGAGAACTCCATTTTAATCCCAAATGCTGGACAATATCACCTAAGAATATTGTATATTTATTAGATATCTTTCAATCACATGTTATCACATCAGTAACAGTATTAGCCAACCAGGCAGCCATGTCATTCTAAACACAAGGAAGTCATCAGGTGAACTCAGAACCCAAGAAAATGTTGAATTTCAAAATCTGCTCCAGGTCTCTTTTAGTGTAATGCTAAAAGCTTACATAAATGTGGTTTGGTGTGTCAAATGTGACAGTAATTTTGGGCTCCCTCTTTATACAAAATTTTAAAAAAGAAATAATGGAAATGTTACAATAAGGCAAGTTTTATAGTATCACATTTGCAAGTCACTTCAATTATTTTATTACAAGTTTTGTCCTCATTTCTTTTTATTTCTCAGCTAGTCAGAGGACTCCAGCTTCTCAGTTCTAAGAATGTAACAAGAACACAACAGGGTTTGCATTAGTGCAAACCTTGTGTTATTTTGCCTTTGGCCTTGTGCCTCACTTCAACTGCACGAGAAGTGCAGCAGGAGTATGCTAATGCAAAGCTTGGCATGACTTACTGCAATTGGAACAGAATATCCTCACTTTGCTTAAAGAGCTATATATTTACGCAATGTATGCTTACTCTAAGAAGACACTCATAGCAAAAGAAAACAGAGACAGGGATTTCTAACCTTTTCTCTACAACTATGAATGTATCATTAGACATTTAAACAAAATCAAAGAGTCTTTTTTCAGCTCCATGTACCATTTGGACCCCTGTTGAAAGCAGAACTGGTAGCTGGAATCTTAGCTTAAAGGGATAAGTCTGAAGGGGTGAACAGGAAAAAGGCAGAAATGTGAATTGCAGACCAAATCCTGTGATATTTTAAGAGGAAATTTTCTATTACACCTGTTTTAGAAAATAAAAACATTTTTCCTTACCTTATTTTCTTTTAAGCACAATGGGCTCTTACACAGAATACTACCTTACTCCCCTCAGTTCACCTCACTGATTTCAGTGGAACCTGGATAAAGGTTCCACAATCTGGCCTAAGGTGAGTAACATGGTATTCCTTTGGTCATGAGAGCCCATCTCTGCACTACTGATGAATCATCAACCAGTCAGAATATGGCTTGGGACAACCAGTGTTCAATACCATATCTTAGCTATGGATTTAGGATGCAGTGACAGAAAAAAATCCATATAATGTAAACACACAAATTCAAACATTAACACATAACCCAAACATTCAGAGTAAGAAAAATATATTATGTTCACATTATTGTTACACAACATAGTGAAGTTAAAAACAAAATATTTGAGGACAAAATTAGAACATGCTGTTAACCTTAAGAACTATATACCACAGAGGGGCTATAGCCCGAAGTCTTTTGATTTCTTTGCGGTAGACAATGATCAGGTATCGCCTTTTCCAGAGTATACTAAGGGAGATAAGTCTAGTTTAGTTTTCAATGCCGCTGACAGTTCCACTGCTAGCAATTCATGAAGGGATATTCCATCATGAGAATACACCCAGTTTCTTCCAGTCCAGTCATAGCGTTTGGGCCCACTAGGAAACAGAACACATATACAGTATGAGCACAGGTCAAACACTTCTGAAATTTCAGCCATCTCCAAACACACACCCAAGAATTTGAATAATTAACTTAAAGAAATCAGCCAGAGGTAAAATAATATTTAGCCAGAAAGAGGTGTGTGTCTCGTGGTCTCAGCATGGACTAGAAACCAAACAAACATCACCAAATTCTAATTCCAACCCTAACATTGATTTCAACATGTAACCTTGAAGAAACCATTAAGGCCTCAATCCAGCAAAACACCTAAGCATGTGTGTAACTTAAAGCATGCTAGTAGTCTTGACTTCAGTGGGACTACTTTTCTTATAAACTTCACTGGATCAAGGCTGGAAGGTCCTTCTCTCCCACGTTTGGTTTACTTCCTCCACAATCTGTAACAATGGTAATAATACCTATCACCTAAAGGTGTTATAAGAGTTGTTTGTAAAGTGCTGTATTAATATAAAGTATTAATTCTAACATACTGAAATAATGTGCAAATGTCCAAAATTTTTTATTGCACAGAGCAAAGAGGAATATTTTCTCTCTCAGGTTAAATACAATAGAACTAAGTTATTAAATAAAATATAATCTGTCACTGGGAAGATCTGTATCTGAGAGCAAGTTGGAACTCCTGTTGTCATGGGATGGTTGGTGGGTGAACCAGATATTTCACTCTCATGACAAACACAGTAAGGGGAGAGTAGGCGATCTGGGTTCTATCTTCTAGACTCAGCTACCAAGCTTATGCAAACTCATCTGTCTGTGCCTCAGTTACACACCTGGAAAAGGGAAGAATGATTGAAAGGCTTGTAATAAATATTTATTATTAATGAAGGCAGTTTTGACTTGCCCTCCATGGCAGAAACAGATTTCTGTGCTGACATTTGGTGAAGTAGTAAGAAGGGAAGGAGACAAAGGAATAAAAATGTCTGCAGAGAATGAAACATAAAAGTCTTGAACCCTCTTATTGCTGAACTCACATATCTAGGTCAAATTGCCTTATGATTAGAGGTGACTCCAGTACAAACTCTTCTAGAAGACAGGCTGTCCTATACACATAGGCCAGGCTGCAGATTGTGTAAAAATGAACACAAAAAAATTTGACACAGGAATATCTAAGTTATTCACAGTATCACAATGAATAACCTTCAGGGCATGAACTAAAAATATTAAAAACACACGCAAAGGGAAATCAAAATGACGAGTTTACAGGGACATCTCTTGCTGCATGTAAGGTGATGGATGTTTTGAGTCAGGATTATGTGCTCTAGTTATTTTATTATGCATTTCTCCCTAGTGTACCTTTGCAAAAAGATCTAACTTTTTATTGTTACACTGTAACATGTGCAATTCTGGAAGTGGAGACACAACCTATAAAAAGCTAGAATGGGATATGGTTTAGGGCAACTGAACTAAAACAAAGTATTTTGATGAATTATGTGAATGGTTTTGAAATTTTACCTAGTAAATAGCAAATTACTGTGCTATTATTTAACAAATATAAAATAATAAGCATGTATATAATGCTTTACATCTTCAAACTGCTGTACAAACATTTACTACCTTTTAATTATAAGGATCTTTTGAACTCTAACAAAATGTCTGAATGCCATGTTTATATAATAAATGTATTTCTCACAGAAGAATAGGAATGCATTTTATAAAGCAGTAAAAGATCATGACAGCCAAAATAATTATGCCTCATTTGTTAAAGATATTTTGCAATGTTTAAAAGCTTTAATGAATGGAGCTGTGTGCAGGTGGCACGCTTCTGAATGTGCCAGTTCTATATAGCCATACAAATGCAGGCTTAGTTCACCTGCATGTGTGTAACAAAGCACAGCAGCCTGCAGTTTGAGAGATTGAACAGAAGTTTCATTTTCTTGCCTCTCAAGTGCTCTCTCTCTCTCTCTCTCTCACGGTGTTGTTGCCGAAGTGGTCATTAGCACTCAACAATTTTACATTTATTGCCCTGCGGAACCAAACACTACAATATTCAAGTGCTTGCTTCTCCCACTCCATACTATATCAAATCCAGGACACGGATGTTATGAACATCAGCTGCAGTACATGCAGTATATGTTCACATATCATAAAAGTTACAAAATGTGTTAGTTTTCCAACTCCTCCTAAGTAAACATGTATTTTGCAGGACACACACACAAATGTTTACCATACTGCCATAAACAGATGAAGCATAAAGTCATACGCTTAAAGGGAAAGAGATTTCCTAGACAAATACACATGAAAAATTCAGGATCAGGAGCTTTTAGCAGATGCTTTTTTTTGCTCCATTCTTCATCCTTTGAAAATTATGAAGATGAAAACTACTACTTATATATTCCTCAAATCTGTTACTCAAGAACATGTACTCCTTCGCTCAGCTAGTCTTGGCTCATAAAAGTTCAATATCTCCAAATACAATATACACTCTCTGACTTCTTAATCTCCGGATATGGATGTAAATAGAATCTGAACTTGTGTTTTATGCTTGAGGTTAAAAAAACCTTATGCATAACTTGGATTCTGAGGCAATGTCTGCAAGTGGCTAAGACATAAATAAAAAGGATTGCTTGATTGCTTGTCTATTGCCTCATCAACACTTGAAATGCAATATTTTGTTTATGTAAACAAACAAGATTAACAATAGGCTACAATGGCTTACCTAATATACTGTACACAAAAAACGGTTAAAGCAGACTGGAAGGCAAATCACTAAAAGTGTATTTTAATTACTTAGGCAGACTATTTAAAATACGATGATTATATTCTCTGAAGTTTCACTTTTTAAAATATTAATCCTACTGCACAATAACTTGATCTCTTCCTGATTTTATAGCTAGTATGTTCTATTTGAATGACCTCTAAGAAATCTACCTGCATACACAGAGTGAATCTTTATGCTTTGGCTATCCTTTTTAGCTAGACCATTCATCAACAATGCCAGAGAGATGAAAGACTCCCTCAGTCCACTCCTGGGATAGTGGCAGATTTCATTGTAAACTTTTGGTGAGGCCACTCATGGCATTCTTTCAACATATTCTGCATCTCTTCCTCCCAGTCAGAACCAACTGCAAAACCTGGGATGGATCAAACTGCTGTATAAGAAAAGGCAGAGGACACAGTAATCAAGACCTCTACGTTAAGAGCTGCACAAGATTGATACAAACATTTCTCAGTTAAGCTGTAAAAAACTTGCACAGAAACAAACAAAGCAAGAAACCCATACATAGGCTTACAGGGTGAATCTATAAAGAGCAGTGTTAGACCATAACATGATCTCATTTCTCTTCCTGACAGTTCTTTTATAATAGCTGTTCAGTCTTCTATGAACACAACTGTAGCCTATTCATAGTGCTTGTAAAAACTGGGTATTTTAAAAATAGGACACTTATTACATTATACATTTTACTGCACTAGTTTGTGGGTCAGCCTGCCTATTTTTGTCAGTCACCACCTAAAGTATACGCAATAACTACTTATCATACCTCTATGGAAAATCCTACTGTGTGTGTGTTCAGAAAAGCCATAAAATATGTGGTCAGGGCATTAAATAGTTTCCATGGGGCTAGAAGGCAGGCATTTAGTTCATCTCTGAATTTTCAGACATTTTCTAGCATATAGACATTTACTTACCTAGTGGGAGAGGACAGCCAAATCTGCTTGTTCGGTGTCTGCTTGTTGATTACATAGGTTCCCATGTCTCCACCTAGTTTAGCTGTTAAAACTCCATTCTAAAGCATAAAAGAGGGAAATAGCCAGTGCATTGTTACTTAACAAGAACAATGATTTTTTTCTATGAGGCGCTGTAGACAGAAAGATCAAACAGTAACTTGCAATATAGCTGCATCATAAGCAGAAATTCAAATCCAAAATAATCTGCTGTGCCTCACTGATGACCAGTGGGACCACCATTATATGTGAGAACCTGTCAGTCTCCATGGTGACACGTATCATTTGTGTCTGATCTAGACGCTAAGCTCTCCTGATCTGGTCTTGTGTGTTAGTACAGCACCATCCACAATGTTAGGACTCAAATAAATCATAATACTGCTGTGGCTTTGACCTCTCTTCTGAGACTGCCAGCAAGTGCATTAATTAGTGCTCAATTGTGAAGCGGGCATCTAATCCACTAGAAACTGTACTGAAACCATCAAATCATTTCACACAGAACATTCAACAGCTAGCAGAATGCGATTATTTTTGTTCACTAACCATGTGGAACCGATCAAAACAGGTGCCCAGAGGCAAGAGGCTCCATGTCCTTTTACTGAACCTCTGAGCCATCCAGGTTTACTTAACTTTTCTTTCTGTAACTGTATATGGTCTATGGTCTCCAAATGAATGGGACAAGTTAATTCCTTCATAACTTGTGATGTAATGCCCAGAACCTAGATTATGCCTCAGGAACGTTCCACTTCTAACTATCTGAGATTTGTTCTCTTATGTCAATTATAGAACATATTCTTAGGGAGTGTTTCTTTCCTTTGGTCTTCCTTCCCTCCATCTCTTAGTCATAGCATGAAGATTTATACTGGCTTGACATTTTCACAAGGTTATTTTGGAGGACAACTATAACGCTTCTAGTGAGTCCTAACTTTAAGGATATAAGACAGATACCACTTGGATTGAGTAAATAAACCAGCGAGTGACCTGAATTATACTTAAAAAAATAGTAGCATTGTAGATTATGTACAGTGGAGCTACTTCAGGTATTAGGATAGCTGCACATTTCTTTTTCCCCTACAGCCTCCGCAAATGCAGTGCAGCCGACATTGTGACATAGTACCTTTCACCATCCCATCCCGCATTACCTTTTTTTGATACAGAAGACAGCTGCTAGATCTGTTTTAATTTTCTGTAGGTAACACTTTGTTTTGAAATTCCAACAGCAATCTGCCTTATGACCAAGCAGCTACTGAAAGTTCAACATCACCCCATAGCAAAAGCAGCATTATAGAGCCCACTTCCCCGACATCAGCCAACCTTTTTGATTACTGATATCTCACAAGTGGTGTGTTAATCTAAAGCCCAGCCCCACTACTGTCCGAGTTCAGTAAACGAAGAAAGGTTGTTTGATTATTCTATGTTGTAGGGGGAAAAGAAGTACAAATGAATAAATGACACCCCTGATGGCGCTAATTGAGTCATTCGATTTCCCTGCCAGTTATTTTAACTGGGTACTGCTTTAGCCTAATGTGTCACAAGGATTAAAACTAACCTCTTCCCTGGGTCATTGTAAAATCACTCCTTACTACTTTCCAGTATTTTAAGAACAGCATGAAATGAAACAAGAGTAACTTGGAGAGCTTTGAATGCTACAGATTATTCCAATTAAATCATTTGCACAAATGTGTCAGTACATTCTATTAACCAATGTTCAGAGCTATACAGATGAGTTCAGCATTATCTCATAATGCATGCTGTATACTAAAGGTATACTACTATCAAACAGGGTTCAACGGAGTTAATGAGAACACTACACCAATGCTTTCATTATGTATGGGGGCTTCTGTTTTTCAGGGTTTATTAATTTCATTTTTGAGGGGGTTTTCCTAGCATTTTTTAAATTGTACGTAGCTGTAAGATTCTGGGGGCTCTCTCTTTGTATCTATTGTAATGAGCACATATACTATGATGTTATTCATTACAGCTGTATATATTGTAATGAGTCATCTCTAGGTAATGGTCCCTACTGCACTTTAATGTAGCATTGTTTCAAACAGTACTATGTTAAAGCACATTAGGAAACCTTCAGTACACACCAGCAGGGTGTACATGGACCAATTAATGCACAACATGTTAGTGTGCTTTAGAAATCACACTCCCAGAGTCTGTATTACTGGTCCCTGTAGACAAGCCCATAGACACAGGTAACAATTTCTGGTGTTTTTCCAGTGGTTAATCTATGAAACATTCTTTTTTTTTTTTTTCCAAACCGGGGGAGCTTTAATAGGTCAAAACCTAAAATCAGACTCCCTAATGATGTCAGACATAAAAGAGATGATCTTTGCTTTAACATTGTAAATTAAGAGAAGATTAACTTCAAACCCTGGTGTGAAAACATTCACACATTCATTCTGTATCATTCATGAAACTTTGGAAAATACAATTTAATACTTTTTTAAAGGTTAATGTAAAACAACGCTTGAAAATTAATTTCACAATTTTGTGCCTAGCTAATACGAAACTATTGCATGCTATTAGTATGGACATTAAGAATTTCTGCTAACAGGATTAGTGTCAAGAGCAGACTTTTTCCAGCACACCACATATTAACTATATGGAGATATTTAAAAGGTCAACAGATATTACAACTCTGCCAGTTCTTTTCCAAGTGTACTACTTTGTGGCTTGTCATGTTACAAGCCTTTTCATAATTTGAATCTAAAACAGTCATAATTAGATATTAAAACTGATGTACTTAGTGAAAGTCAGAGGATTTTTACTTACATGTCAAAAACACTGCGTTACAAAAAGTTACTGGAGAGAAAGGCAATTCAACGAATGAAGTATTTTAAAAATATTAAATCTACAGAAATAACACAAAACCAGACCTTTTGGGGTTATTTTTCTATTTAGTTTTCAAAATATTCTTTATATTGAATAGATATTGAAAGGCTAATAATCAGAGGTGGTTGAATACTAGCAGCTGAATAATACATTGCTATTATTTATTGGATAAGTTACTGGGTAAAATATTAATTGAATATTTGACCAGATCAAGTAATTAGCAGTGTTTGCCAAATGCAAAAAGGCTAAAATATTATTTTCCCATTGTGCATGTACTTGTGTGAGAAAAAGAGTGAATGTGGTATTCATAAAAGCTGACATTTGGACAGATCTGAAGACTAAAGGCCTCTATGCACAGAACACAAGTGCAACACAAGCAGCAGAAGCTCAAGCCTCCTGTTTATATGCATCTGGTCTGCTGGAGTTACTAGTTGGGAACCTCCACATGGTGGGGATATAAACAGGAAGCAGCGCAAAGACCCGACTAGTTCAGAACCTGCATTGCAGTCAGTTGCCTAGGTTATCTTTTATTCCCCTCAACTCAAGCAGCATATAATTTGATTAATTCTACCAACTGTAAAATAAACTGTAGATATTTGAAAATAAGTTTTTAGCTATAGTTGTCACTTTCATCAAGATAACCACTAGCATGTAACACAAGTATCAGTGACTGGCATAAGAGTGCAAATCAATTTCCAGTCTCATGTAATAATTGTTTAAATCTCATAAAAAGAACTTCATTGTTTAAATGCTAAATGTTACAATTCTTCCAGTCTTAAAACAGAGTATTATATTTTCCCCACCAAAATAGCTTCCATTGCCACAATGAGTAAAATCAAATAGAATTTAAAAACTTGATTTTCAGATACATTTCACTCATTTATTCAGTGTGAACTGTTTCTTAACTCTTATTTTCACAGTAAAGACTAGTTGAAGATATTTCCTCCAAGAAAAAACCCAACAATTACAGCAAGAACAGAAACTGTAAAATATACCCCAAAGGTGACATCATAATCTTCAGGTGTAAAAGGCTTGTCTGCTAGATCCTCAAAGAAGTCTGCTAATGAGTCCAGTGTTTCTTCAGCAAGTTTTTCATAAATAGTCTCATCTAAAGAGCTGCAATGACACAAACATCTGAGATTGCTAGGAGAAAATATGTTTTACTTTAGCACAAAACTCTTTCCCACAACAAATACAAAATGAAAACTCTCTCATCGCTAAGGTGTTCCCAAGATGATGATGATATATGAGATTGGAGGTGCTTTGTCACAAACTGCCGTATGCCACATATACCTTATAAATTGAGGTGGAATTTTAAAACCTGAGATTATAGATAGCTAATAGGACTAGGTATGTTTCCTTCCCCAGTTACTTCTGTGCCCAGAACATTACAGACGGTAGACCTCTAAATTTTAAAATACAACACTGTTGCAGAAGTACTCTGCCCATGCAAGTACTGCTTCATCTTTAAAGTAAATGTAAATAATTTATATTTATAAACATACAATTTGTTGTTTATAGACATGTATTATACAGGAAACACCAACTATAAGCAAAGATGTCAAAATTCAGACATGTCCTGTCTACATTCAGTAAGTGACTTCCTCTTTTGGAAGTCCCCCATTCATTCCAATAACATAATAATTTTGCACTTCTAATGTAACTTTCTTCCAAGAATCTCAAATGCATGTTACACATATTAGGTGAACCTCTCAATACTTCAGTGAGAGTAGAGAGATATTCTCTCTACTTGACCAATAGAGAAATGGAGGCAGTTGCAGACCTGGAAACGTGGGTCTCGTCACAGAAAAAGATTACTTTTGAATCCATGTCAGTGGTGCACTTTTTACCCAGTTTGCATATTTATCGCAATAAACAATTCAGTGAAATGTTTTCAGTATCAAACGAATGTGGCAACACAAAATAATTACAGTTAACATAAAATACTGTAAAGTTACTTAATACTTTGAATTTCTATAGCATCTCTCATTCAAGAGTGCCTCGTGCCACTTATGTGAGATACAGTGGAAAATTTGCCAGTGTTTCTCAACCTTTTAAGTAGCAAGTACCCCCTAACTTCTGAAAATTTTAATAAGTACCCCAACATTCAATTTTCCACTCTGGGAGCTGAGACCGGGCAGGAAGCGGGCAGCTGCCGACTGCCTCCCTTCACTGGGTTTTTCGCTGCGTACCTCCTGCCTGTGTCTCGCGTACCACGTCCCACAGGTTGAAAAACTATGATTTATGCTACCTTACAGATGGGAAAACTAAGGCATAGAAGGATAATTGATTTCCCAAGTTCACACAGGAAATCTGTGGCAAACCTGGACATAGAAGCTGGAAGTGATAGCTCCCAGTCCTTTCCTTACCCACAAGACTAGCCTTCCTCCCTAGCTCATATCAACAATCACACTATATTAATTTTCAGGGCTGTCACATCTATAGATGGCTTCTCTGGAATCTGTATGGATTGTCAGAATTGTCATACGAATAATTCAGAATAAAACTTACCTTTTGTCATTCAAAGTTCCTGCATTTCTTAAATTAATAGACTGAACACTCCTGTTTTTAACTCTTAGAACATGGGCTAATTGTTGCAGCTGAGAATCCTAAAAATAAGTTAAATTACATGTTAACAAAAGTAATAATACAAAATGTACATTTTTATCATATTAAAGAAACAGAATTGCAAGGCCACTTTTTTTCAAGTTAAATGGTTCATTTGCTCTCTTTACCGGATCAACAAGGAAGCAAACACTATCATGGAAATCACAGTTCATACATCTTATCTGCATTTTTGAGGCAGACATTTATATTTAAGATCCTCTTGCCTTCTACTATGCTCCAATAAGAGGAAAAATGGTCGTCTTTAAGGCACTGGACTAGAAAACAGGAGATCTGAGTTCTATTCCTTGGTTTACCACAGACTACCTAAGCAACCTTGGACAAGTCAGGTAGACCAACACTTCAAAAGCGTCCACTAATTTGGGGTGCCTGAGTTCATGCACCTTGTGTCTGATTATGGACAGAGCTGAGCACCCACAACTCTAGCTGAAGTCAATGAGAGCCATAGGTGTTCATCACCACTGAAAATTAAGTCCTAAACGTCTCAAGGCAGATACCCACATTAGCTGTCACTTTGGAAACGTTGATCTTAATCGCAGTTTTAATTCTGCATCTGTAAAGCGAGGTGTTGCAGGTTTACATTCATTGTTCCCATGCATCGCTTTGCATCTGGGCCGGCCCGGCGCGCCACAGCTCTTGCTCCTGCTGCATGATCGCGACGCGGCTGGGCTGGGCGGGGCCTTATTTTGGGAGACTAATTCTGGGGCCGTCTGCGGCGACAATAGGAACGGGGGGGGGGGGGTGAAACAGCTCCTCGACACTCTCCCGGCAAATCCTTCAGCGGCGCCGGGGCTCTCTCCACGACTGGGGAGAGAACTTGCCCCTAGACCTGCGGCCTCAACCCGCAGCTGCCTCTGGCGCGCGGGTGCAGGGTCAGGGAGCTCCGTCGCGTGACGCGCTCTGCGGGACTGGCGGCGCAGGCAGGGCGCCGTGCGGCTCGGTACTCACGGGCTGACAGCAGCAGGAAGCGGCGGGTCCCGCGAGCGGCCCGCACGCCCCCCGGAACCCGCCAGCCTCACGCAGGCCCCGGGCCGCAGCCGCCGCGCGCGCAGCCGCCGGCCTCCACATGCTGCCGCGGGAGGAGTCTGCCCGGCCGGCCGCGGCCCGCCTCCTGACAGCCGCTGCTTCTGCGCGCCGCAGACCCAGCCCGAGACTCGCTGGCCCGGCGCCGCACTGAGCCGCAGCTACCGCCCTCCAGCGGCGCGGGGAGCGCAGCAGGGAGAGCAGGGGACGCCCGCCGCCCTCCCTGCCTGGTAGCGCGGAGCCCAGGCGGCACCGGGAGTCAAGACGGGGCGGGTCCCGCTTGCAAGGAGCTTGGCCTGGGTCCCTGGGAGACAGCGCCGGGCTTCCTAGCGCTTCGCGGGCAGCTGATTGTATCCACCTCGCTGCTCCCTTGGCGCCGTCCCCCCGCCCTGGTATAGGTGAGCCCGCGGGTCGGACCATCGCTGCTGGGCCCGGTCTCAACGAGGACCTTGTACGTGCAATTTAATGTTATAGATCCACCGCCGCACAGAGCCATTGGCAACTCCTCACACCTGACCTGTTCCGAGAGCCACACCCAGTGGTCCGCAGGGGCTGATTGTGTCCCGTCACCCCTTCTCCTGCCCTCGTCACTCCTCCGCCCCGGCAGGCAGCTCTCGCTGCTTTTGGGGGCTGACAGAGCTCAGCTGTCTGGACGTTGCAGGTACAATCCGCTGGTTTTCCTACTCCTATCTCGGACTTCAGTCAGTGCTAGCAGCATCCTCACCTCCTTCCAGCCTTGGATCCAGGCAGGTGTCACTGAATTAGAAGACGTCTGTTTATGGGGACAGAGGGCAGAATGTGTGACTCAGTCAGTTCTGGTTGTCTGCCCCCGTGCACGCGGACTGAAAGAGAGCAAAACTAGGGATAACTACTTAGCCATGCTAAATTTCCATATAAACACAGAGGAGTGCAGGTTGAAATTAATATACTCCATTTAATTCAATATTTTTTAAAAGTATGAAATAGTGAGACAGTCCAGATAAACTAAGGCTACCGAAAATATGTATTATTATAACAAGTAGAAATAAAAACAGAAGAATTATCAACTGCTGGACCACCTGTCTGTAGTCTCACGGCTAGAGCTGACCTGGAGCCCCTGGTTTTTCCCTTGACTTGCTTCTGGAGTTCATCAAACCACTGGGTACCTCACATTACTAGGACCAAAAGTCTCCAAAGCTCAAATGTTTCCATCACTTCTGTCACCTTCTGTCCGCTTTCAGCCCTCATAACCGCACTCAACCACACTTCAGCTTTCTTGGACGTGGCAAAGGGAGTACCCAAACCTGGCCCATACCATGCCCCTGAAGGACACCGGAATCTCTTTAATTGGGTTTGGGATTTTCAAAAGCACTAAGTGACTTAGGAGCACAACTTCTATTCACTTTCAAAAACCTTACCCTATGTAAACATTTCTGATAAACCGTTCTTAAAAGCAAATGCTTCCGTTGAAGACAAACTGTGGTTAACCCAACTGTGTAATGGAGATGAACTTGCACAAATGTTATAACACAAGAGCATACATGTTCCTGAAGGAGAAAAATCAGGATGGTTTCATTTTTTCCAGCGTCTACTGAGTTTAGTTACAATATAAGAACACAGTAAATAAGATTAAAACCAATAAAATCTCCTGCATGGAGCAAGAAACCAAAACCTATTGCTGTCACGTCAGACTTCAGCACATCAGAAAATCAATTTTCCCATCCCCAGTGCAGCTTTTTTCCCGAATGGGCCAGTAGATGGAGAGCTTGCACTTCCCCCTACTGGACAGCAGGAGCGTATGTATACTAGAATACATATCCAGCTTTTTAATAGGAGGGGGAGGAGAGAGAAGTGTGCAGTTTTTAACGTACTGTTTAAATCTAAGGACTCATCTACACAGGAAAATGGTCCAGCATAGCTACTGAGGATCCCCATGTGGACGCTATTCCAAAATAAAAGTGACTTTATTCCAGAATAATTACTGCTATCACAAAGTGACAGGAAAAAAGTGACTCATTCTGGAATAATATCTATGAAGGAAGTTATTCTGCAGTAGCTATGCTGGGCAATTTCCCTGTATAGACAAGACCTTAAATGGATCCAGTAAAGGGAAGATAAGATGTTCCATCTACTAAAATAGAAATCTGTTTGATACAGTTTCTGGAGTGGGGTGAGGTTATGTTTCCCAGAACAATGAAGGAGTTTTTATAGGTGATTGTCTGAGCTCCTGATGAATTGATTATTTAAATAGCACTGGGATTTTATTCTGTTGTTAACACTGTGTAACAGTGCCTAAAGTCTCAGATAGGCATCTTTTATTATTTGAATATAAATAAATAGAATCAATGAGGCACACTGGGGAAAAAGGGTGAGGGAGGAGGGATTCTATTGGAAAAGTATAATGGAAATAAGCATCCCTGCTACAAAAAGCGTTCCCTGTGAAAACACAGTAATGTGTAATTTCCATGCCTTCCAAAGAATGACTTATTAAAATGTAACACAGTTCCAGCTAAAATCTGAATTCTGTGAGGTATACAGGCATTAAGTTGTTATAACTTTGATTTCTGTGTACTGCACCTCTAGATTTCTAGGAATCTGCGCTCTAGAGAGGGCAGTTGCAATTTTATGACGCAAAATAATTCAGCATGTTACAGAGAAGACACACACAGTGGTCTTTCAAGAGACTTTAATCTTTGTTCTTTTGTTGTTTCTCTTGCCCTGATACATAAGTTTTCTCAGAAAAAAAAAAAAGTTTTACTCTTTAGGTATAGAGAAGCTCCAGATAGTTTACTGTGCTCATGTATATATCTTTCAACTGAGACCTTAAAAAGCAATGTTTGCTATAGCCATCAAAGATCCCATCACACTTGTCGTAACCATGGCAATTTACCACATTGCCTTAGCCAACCAGTGTTCTGTGCACCGACTAATTACCACCTTCTCATATTAGAGGTGCTTGCATTTCTGTGCTACTGTATGTATATTGCACTTTGGGATCAAAAGGTAAATATGACACTAATTTTAGTTCACGATGGAGCAAACTTCTTTTTTTATATTCTTGTTTCTCCTTTCTTTGCTAAAGGTAACAGAAGGGGACACAGTAAAGCATTAGAGAATTTTAGATGTAGTTTTCTTCTCTGTTTTGTTCTCTGACACTTTTGTGGGGATTTTTAATGGTAGTTTGTCTGACCAGCTAAGATCCTCAGTAAATTCCAATCCATGACTGAGAAATGTGACTGTCAATCAGTCACAGATAATGCATGCAATTAACACAAAACAAATTAATTAGATTTAAAAAATAGTCATGATTAATCGCAGTTTTCATCGCACTGTTAAACAGTAATAGAATACCAATTTATTGATTAGAAATAGAATATAAATTTATTATAAATAGTATTTTTAATTCACCTCATACAAGTCCACTCAGTCCTACTTCTTGTTCAGCTAATTGCTAAGACAAACAAGTTTGTTTACATTTCTGGGAGATAATGCTGCCTGCTTCTTATTTACAATGTCACTTGAAAGTGAGAACAAGTGTTCACATAGCACTGTTGAAGCTGGCGTTGCAAAGTCTTTACATGCCAGATACGCTGTACATTCGTATGCCCTCTTCATGCTTTGACTTGCAGGCTATAACATTTTACATTGTTTTGTTTTGAGTGCAATTATGTAAAAAATAATTCTACATTTGTAAGTTGTACATTTGTCACTATAAAGAAATTGCACTATAATACATGTATGAAGTGAATTGAAAAATACTATTTCTTTTGTTTATCTTTTTTACAATGCAAATATTTGTAATAAAAATAATATAAATTGAGCAATGTACACTTTGTATTGTGTTGTAATTGAAATAAATATATTTGAAAATGTAGAAAAACATTTGAAATATTTATAATAAATTTAAATTGGTATTGTATTATTGTTTAACAGTGCAACTAAAACTGTGATTAATCATAATTATTTTTTCAATCTCACAATTAATTGTGATTATTTTTTAAATTGTTTGACAGCCCTAGTTGATTTATCTCTGCTTGAGATGAATCAATGAATTCCTGTAGATGAAGTGTCCTTTGCATTGTTACCACTTGCACTGACTAGTCAAGCGGAATGTGTAAATAATGAGCTTGTCAACAACATTCAAGTTAATGAACCAACACTTTACAAGACACAGCTGAAGTTAAATGCGTCCAATTAGTAGTAATAGAGAATGATTTCAGCAATACTGAGTTGATGGTTTCTGTAGTTTCTGGAGGGGTGGTACGCCCACCCCCTAGTGTTAGATGGATCTCACAAAGACTTAAGTAGTTAGAAGTTTCTAAGCATTTTTAAATTGCTTTCATGTTGGCCCTTGAATGTAAATTGAACAGTGACTGTACTGCAGCAGTTAGCACTAACATCTCTTTGGGTGTGCTTTAACAAACAAGCCCAGTAATAATCCCCATAAAATGGATGGTGTTTCATAAAAGCAAGGCCTGGATTTTTAAAGGTATGTAGGCATTACTGTGTGCAGTGTTGCATTGTCTATGTGATTTAGGAACCTAAATATTTTCAAAAGGAATCTAGCATTTAGGAGTCTAAATCATTTCAGATTGACCCTGAAGTGCCTAATCCCTTTTGAGAATGAGATATAGGTTCCTAAATCAGTTAGGACAGTGTTGTGATACTGAGTGCAATGCCTAAATACCTTTAAAAATCTGTGTTCTAATGTATAGTCAGTGATTTTTTTTAAAAATAGCAATTAAAATCTTTTCTTTTTAAGCTGTTTTTCAGGAGATTAACCCTGAGTTTTATTTATCATTGGATTTACATACCATGAGTTGTGGAAGTTTTGACTTTTCAGTAGTAGAGTCATGGACAGGGCTGTCCCTAGGAGGGTGCAGGGCCCAAGTCAAATCACTGCCTCCAGCTGCCTCCTACTGCAGCTGGAGGAGCCACACACCACTCCAGAGTCAGGTTGCCCTGAGTCCCGACAGGGCAGCCTCAGCTGCCCCAAATCCCAGCCTGAGCCATGTGTGTCTCCGGTCGCCCTGGAGCACCGGCTGGGCAGCCCCAGCCACCCTGAATCCCTGCTGGGCATCCTCAACATCCCGGCTGGCTCGCTTTCTCTCTAGCCCCACCGTGTTCAGGGGAAGGCTGAGCAGCACCAGCAACACATTAGGGGGGCTGCGGGGCACCACCTGGCTGTTTCGGAAGGCAAAGCCTTCCCCGGCCTATGATGGGCCCCCCCCCCCCCCCAAAAGCACAGGGCCCACGGAGGTTGCCCTGATTTGCCATATTCTAGGGACAGCTCTGGTCATGGAAAATCTATATTAAGGTTTGTTTGTTTGACTAACCAATTTACAATTTGGCCTATCTTCATAATGTGACATGGATTTCTTCATTTGGATCAACTCCCATACCATGTATATAGCACATCAAGCATGTAGATATTATGTTTCTTTTAAATTATATGGACTGAAGCATTGTGATAAATATATAGCTGTCTGAACGGCTGTCAAATGCTTGCAAGTTTGCTTGCATGGCTTTTTTCTTCCTGGTACTCAGCTGAATAGAGATAAAATGGCTGGTTTGGATAAAACACCAATTTACGTAAACTTTCACCCAAAATTTGAAGTGAATCTTTTGTAAGGTCTAAACAAGTTTGAAAATAATGGGGGCGGGAGAAGAAATGGTTTTGGTTGTTCCCTGCCTCTGCATTTTTTGGTTATATCCAGCTGTGAAAATGCACACATGTTAAAAGACTGTTCTTGAATTCCCAGACCAATCTTGCTAGAAAGCTTAATCTCATGAGGTCTGACCGTAGAGTAGAGGCAGTTAGAGGTGGAGATTATCAAATTAAGAAATCTAGGAATTGCCAGGCTGGATCAGGCCCATGATCTGACTAGCAGTATTCAGTCTCTGACAGTGCCCAGCATCAGATGATTCAGAGAAAAGTACAAGAAATCTCAGTTTAGGCAGATGTGGAATAATTTTCCCTTTCATTAAAATCTTGTCTACACCGGGAAATTGATGGGAATAGCTATTCTGGAACAGCAATAGCAGAATAGTTTATTAAGCAATAGCTATTCCGATCAATTTCCTCACGGAGACTAGCCCGCCTCTCCTTTTATTCTTTGATAGCTAGAGATTAAACTCTGAAGCCTGAGGTTTAACCTCTCTTCCAAAATTTGTTAGTGTTTTTATAACTCTGGCTATTCATAGATTATAAAACTATGTGCTCCTGTAAACCATTGTGATAATCTAGTTTGACCTCCTTTATAAAACATGCCATAAGACTTCTCTGAATTAAATCCTGTTTGAACTACAGCAGCTCGTTTAGCAAAAACCATCCAATCTTTGTTTAAAATTCCCAGTGATGGAGAATCCACTATGAGGGTTGGTAAATTGTTCCACACGTTAATTACCTTTACTGTTAATCATTTACACCTTATTTCCAGTCTGAATTTGTCTAGCTTCAACTTCCAGCTGTTGGATCTTGTTATACCGTTGTCTGTTAGATTGAACAGCCCTCTGTTATCAAAGTTTGTTCCTCATGAGATATATAAAGCCTGATCAAGTTATTTTTGTTATCCATCTGTGTCCAGTTCCTTTCTAAATCTTGAGAAGCTTTTGGCCTCAATAACATCCCATGATAATGAATGCCAGTTGAATTACACATTAATACTTGAGAAGCTTGTTACAGTCCTGGGTGAGTCCCACTGGTGAACAGATACCCCACCTTTGGATACTGCTAAATTCGCTGAATCTGTGTAGTGATTGATTGCTGCTTCTAGCTCTGGCTTACACAGGGTATGTCTACACTACAAAATTATGTTGACCTAAGTTACGTCGACGTGCAGCCACCGCAGTAATTAAATCGCTTTTGCGTGTCCACACTACACTCTGTCGGCAGTGCGTGTCCCCACTACCAGCACTTACATTGATGCAGAGAGCAGTGCACCATGAGTAGCAATCCCACTGTGCAACTTACCACCATCTAGTGCAGAGTGTTTTGGGAAGGGTTTGCACTGCCTCATGGGGACACATGAGTCACACAGAGGTGACTGGGAACATGAGTTCAATGTCCCATAATACAGTTTTCTCCATCCCTTAATTTTATCTGCATCCCATAATGTTTTGCATCTCTTTTCAAAAGCCCCGCAAAGCCAGGCATCTGCCATCTCTGTGATGGATCCTGTATAGCTCTGCACTATTGTGATGGCTGTTATGAGCATCGGGTGCCTGATCCTGCAGTATTTGTAGAGCTAGCAGAGTAGCTACAGGCAACATGATGATTCCTTGGAGGCTAGATTGCTGTGGGACATAGAAAGAAATAATTCATAGTTGTTGATGGCATTCACAGAGCAGCTGTAGACGGTGGAGTGCCGGTTCTGGGTCTGAGAAACAAGCACTGACTGATGGGATTGGATTGTTATGCAGGTTTGGGATGATGAACAGTGGTTGCAGAACTTTCAAATGCACAAGGCCACATTCCTGGAACTGTGCGTAGAGCTCACTCCAGCCCTACAGCATAGCGACATCAAAATGAGATCTGCGCTGACAGTGGAAAAGTGAGTGATAATCGCTGAGTGGAAGCTTGCAATGCCAGATTGCTACCAATCAGTCAGGAATCAATTTGGAGTTGGGAAATCCACCGTGGGGGGTTGTTGTGATACAAGTGTTCAGGGCCATTAATCGCATCCTGCTATGAAGGACTGTGGCTCTGGGCAATGTGCAAGACATAGTGGATGGTTTTGCAGCAGTGGGATTCCTGAACTGTGATGGGGTGATAGATGACATGCATATCTCTATTTTTGGCGCCAGACTAACTTGCTACACAATACATCAACGGATCAGGCTACTTTTCTATCGTATTGCAAGCATTGGTGGCTCACTGGAGACATTTTACTGTCATCGGTGTGGGCTGATAAGGAACATGATGCACAAATCTTTAAGAACAGAAGCCTGATCAGACAGCTGCAAGCAAGGACTCTTTCCAGACCAGAGTATTACCACGGGGGATATTGAAATGCCACTAGTGATCCTGGGAGACCCATCCCATCCCTTATTCCTGTGGTTCATGGAGCTGTGCACAGGCCCCCTTCAACAGCAGCAAGGAGCTGGTACAGAATGACAATTGACTGTGACTTTGGCCATTTGAAAGGCCACTAGCACTGTCTACTCATGAGATGAGACAACAGTGAAAAAAATATTCCAGTGGTTATAGGTGCCTGCTGTGTCCTTCACAATAGCTGTTAAACAAAGGGGGAAGGGTTTCTGTCTTGGTAGAGGGCAGAAGTGGAATGGCTGTCTGCTGATTTTGAGCAGCCGGATACTAGGAGCCATTAAAAGACCATTTTAATAGGGAGCCACAGTAATGTGTGTTACTTTAGTGTGGTCTGCCTTGCATTGCTTTTTTGCACCCCGATATGAACCTTCTAATGAGTGCAGTGTGTACATTAATATAACATTGCAAATGCACCTATTGCTGTTATCTGTGAATGATGTCAGCCCTAACCAGTATATGTTGTGAACTAATATAGATGAATTAAGTTTCTGTAAATTGACTTTTATTCCATACCCATGCAAACAAACATATTTATAACTGAATGAAACTTTATAAACAGAAGGGAAAGAACTTTTGAAAGGGAAAGAACAGTCATTTCCATTTTACAGACACACACACACACACCGTCTCTCTCACAGGTCAGTGAATGTGCAGCTGTGATTGCCTGTACTCTCCCCAAAGGTGGAGCGGTAGTGCAGCGGTCCCAGACGCCACGTGGAGTGTATGGGGGATTGAGGGAGGCCCCGGAATGCAGTTGTCTGAAGGCTGCAGAGGGAGGTGAGCATGGGACTGTTGAATCTGAAGGTCAACAAGAGTCTCCAGCATATCTGTTTGCCACTTGAGAAGTGCTGGCATCTCCTCCTGCACATCGCTCTCCTTTTCCCCATGCCTTTCTCTCCATGCTATCCCATGCCATGCTGTTCATGCGGGTGATTCTCCAACCCCCATGCTCAATATCCGAAGCAGCAGAGGCTTGTAGGATGTCTTGGAACATGTCACTCCGTGTCCTCATATCTGGCTGAGCTGCTCCACTGGTGTGCATGAAGAGACCCTCCAGGCCACATTTCCAGCCGCAGGAGATACAATGCAGAAAGGTACTATTGTGAGAGTATTCACAAGATAAATGGAAACTTGGTATACAGAACGCACTCCCCTTGACCCACACAACTTGCAAGCAGCACGTTCTCACTTCTCTTTGGGATTCACAGAGCATGGTGTCAGTCCCAGCAATGGCCGGGGGGAAGGGAGACACGTTGGGACAATAAATGGGGGATAGCTCACAGACATATGCATAGGGGGCAACTGAACTGAATACTGGCACTGTTTTCCACAGGCAGTGGCAATTTTAGCTGATCTCACTCTTGAGGCAAGCAGAGGCTGAAAGGGAACTGCTCCTGCAGGCATTTGGCTGCAAACCGGAGCCATATGCTGCTAGCCTGTGTGCTGCAATGATGCCTGCTGAAGTAATTGCTGAATGGAGTGGGAAAGTGTCCTACTGCGGTGAAAGAAATAAGGCAGCCCTCCCTAGAAACCTTTGGCAGAGGATTGCAGACTACCTTCAGGAAATTTTCCTCAAGATCTCTATGGAGAGTTCATGATGTCCTGGTGCACATAAACAAACTGTACTGCAAGGTTCCCTCTGCCTAATGATATAGAGGAATAAGAAGCAGATAGCAACTCTACCTTTATTAATTGTTTCACTAACTCTTCTACCATAAGTAAAAAAGAGTAAATCAACAGTGTCTCTGCAACTTCATAGTAAACTGCATACGTACCAGAGGTTCCTTTCCCTAGATCAGGCTCACCAGTGCTGGACTGTAGGGACTGGCTGGACTGTTCAGGAATCAAAACTAGGTCCTGGCTTGTCGTGCCACTGGATCTCCTTGTTGCGTCTTCCCCATACTCCTCCTCTTCGTCACTACTCACTGAGGGGGCCTGTGACTCCTCCTCACCTGAAGTATCCATGGTGAGTCTCTGCTGAGGATGGCATGCAGTTCTTTGTAAAAGGGGCATGTCTGCAGCTCCACACCAGAGCAACTGTTAGCTTCCCTTGCCTTCTAGTACGCCTGCCTCAGCTCCTAGTCTTTCACGCAGCACTGCTGCGGGTCCCCCTTGTAGCCCTTCTCTTCCATGCCCTGAACGATCTGCTCTTAGATATTGATGTTTCTACATCTGGAACATGACTGTGGCTGCACAGACCCAGCAGATCCATCACCTCATGTGTACTCCAGGCAGCCTTTAGCTGGCCTGGTCAGCTGGGTAGCTGTTAGGCGTGCTCAAGAGTTGCTAGGTGAGCTTTCCACTCTGGGCACACAGGAAATAGAATTCCAGAAATTTTGGGGCTTGTTTCTGTGTACCTGTCCATCAGGCAGTGGAGTTGAAAATGGTGACCACAGTGGTCAAGGTGGGGCATTGTGGAACACCTCCTGAAGACCACTAAAGTTGATGCAAGTAACGCAGTGTCTACACTGACAGTGCGGTGACCTAAACACTATGCCGCTCGTGGACGTGGAGTTATTAAGTCAGTGTAACAGGCGAGTTACATTGGCAGGATCTCACCTCATGGGCATTCTATAGTTTAATCAGCTCAACAGAAAACCAAAAAGCATCTGAATGCAACTCCCTCCCTCAGCATCTCTCCATTCCAGTCTTTTGGTCAGCATCCTTCAGGGAAGTCAGGACTCTCCTTCTTCCACTCCTCCTTGCTGAGGCTGTGACTTCTGGCTTCTTTTTGCTCAGAGAGCATGTCTCTTTTTAAAAGCACTTAACACCTTGTCAGGTGGTGAGCTGGAGAAAAACTGCAGCACTTCCAGTCACCTGCTCAGGCCGGGAAGGATTCCAGCTTCCCTCTTCTTCCGAAAGAAGGTTTCTGTGAAGAGTTCATCCCCTGCTGGCAGAAACCCCCTGTTCAAGCAAATGAAACCTGTTCACTGCTGATGGCTCTGTGACGGCCTCGGTATATGATCGATTCACAGTTCCCTCCTATCAAAGAGATGTTCTATTTCAGCATGACTGTTACAATCATAAATGATATTTTACAAAACACGATGAAATTCATAAGTTGAAATAGACATATATCCCCAAACTGTTACACTAAGTCCATCCTAAAGGCGCAGAAATGAGAAGGCAAATAAAGAAAACCCAAAATGGGTTATTTTAAAATAAACCTTATGATTTTTAAGTCATGATTTTTGGTGCCTTTCTTCATGGCTTTTGAATGCTTGAAGTTAGAGTCATACAATTTAAGGTCAGTATCAAAGTCGCTGGGCAGCTGGCTGAGGCAGGAGCAGCTGCAGGCTGGAGTAGGGACTGGCTAGCATAGAAACAGGCACAGCTGGCATAGCAGCAGAAGCAGGAACGAGGGCTGGCTGGGGCAGAAGTAGGAGCATCTATTGAATCCCACGGTTGTGCCTGTCTGTGGCTGAAGGCCCTTCCCTCAGCTTATGTGGGGAATCCATTAAGCCCAGAGCCCAAATAAATTTGGGGGACAACTAATGAAAAACAGGAGCAGGAGTGAGGGTCACAGGTTCAAAATCAGGGAACTTGAAGGAGACACCCAGCAGAGAACCCTAGACAATGCCCACTGTTCCTCAAGAGTGTTTAGGGAGCCAGCGGGTGCAGCCCAGAGGAACCCTGCCTGGCTATGTGCGCCAAGGGAGGAACAGGAATAGGCCACATGGTCTCAGAACATCCTCCTCCTAGTGTTATAGATGGCAGGAGCAGGAGCAAGGGCAGTCTGTTGAAGCTACTGGCACTGGAAGTATTCCCAGCCAGGTAGTGACACTGAGCAGCTTGGAGAGTGTTTCCCCCTTAGGAGCCTATACACCTGTGTTGGGATGGCCTGGGTGGGTTCTCACCTGTGGATTGGCTGAATGGCATGGGTCCTATCACAAGACTTGCAGGCAATTGCCTCTGATGACTCATCACATTCTCTGGGTCAGGGATGACTCATCAGGCTTAAGTAAGCTCAGCCTCAGAGGTATCATAGCCAGAAGGGACCGCCAGATCATTCTAGTCTGACCTGCTGTACATCACAGCCCGCCACCACCACCACCTAGCACCCACACTCTACACCCAACAACCAAAATAGTACAGCTCACAGAAGACTAGACTATTATGTGCCGCAGGGAGAGAATAGGAGCGACTGAGGTGCACCAGTGCTCAAAGTCACTGCAATGACAGGAAAAGATTGATATACACCCACATAATCCTGGCTAGTGACATACATCTACACGCTGCAGAGGAAGGTGAAAAAACCCTCCAAATCACTGTTAATCTGACCTGGGGAGAAATTCCTTCCTGACCTCACACATGGTGATCAGTTAGATCAGCACATGAGCACGAACCAGCCAGCCAAGCACCTGAGAAAGAGAGAACGCTCAGTGCCACCTCAGAGCTCAGGCCCATCCTGACCAGTGTCCCATCTCAAGTCATGGCTATTCCTGATGCTTCACAGGAAGGAGATAAAAAAACTCCCAAAACACAAAGAGGGGGCAGGGAGGGACAGGAATCCCCTGCTGGTGGCTTGCTAAAACCCTGAAGTGTGAACTTTAGGAACACAAGACAAACTGGAGACGAGCCCCAAGGCTGTTGGGCCCTGCCCCCTACCATCACAAGTAATCCCAGTATGCAACTGCACTCAAATTTGTCCAGCGCTCTTTTACAACTAATTACGTTCTTTGCCCTAACAACACCTATAGTGAGGCTGTCCCAGAACCTCACTCTCTGATGGTGAGAAACCTCCTTCTAATTTCCAGCCTGGATTTGTTCATGGCCAATTTATACCCATTTGGTCTTATACTAACATTGTTGTTTAGCTTAAATAGCTCTTCATCCTCCCTAGTATTTAACCTCCCAGTATATTTATAGAGAGCAATGATATCTCCTCTCCGCGCTCTTGTTGCTAGACTAAACAAGACAAGCTCTTCCCGTCTCTTCTCACAAGATAGGCCCTCTATTCTGATAATCCTGCTATCTCTTCTCTGAACCTGTTCCAGTTTAAATTAATCTTTCTTGAACATAGGTGACCAGAATTGTACACAGTATTCCAAATGAGATTTTACTAGTGCTTTGTACAATGGTATTAATACTTCTCTCTCTTTACTGGATATGCCTCCCTTAATACTCCTAGGATCGCATTTGCCTTTTTTCACAACCTCATCACAGAGGTGGCAGCTCAGTCATCCTGTGATCAACTCACACACCCCCAGATCTCTCTCCTCCTCGTTGCTTCCAACTGATGAGCCCTCTATGGGTAGCAGAAATTTTTATTATTAGACCCTAAGTTCAAGACCTTGCACTTTGTAATATTGAATATGGTCCCATTTCTGTCACTCCAGTTTTCAGGGTCATCCAGATCTTCCTGTATAATACTCCAATCAACCTCTGTATTGACAATGCCTCCCCACTTTGTATCAGCAGCAGATTTCATTAGCACACTCCTACTTTTCGTGCCAAGGTCACTAATAGAAATATTAAATAAGTTTGTTCCCAAGATTGATCCTTGAGGAACTCCACTAGTAACCTCTCTCCCATCCAATAATTCACCTTTTAACATAACACATTGCCTTCTCCCCTGTAGCCTGTTCCTTATCCATCTTACAATGCTTGTACTGATCTGCCTTTTCCCAAATTTAACTCTGTGGTACTGTGTCAAATGCTTTGCTGAAATCCAAGAATATTAGACCTACTGCACCTTCCTTATCTGAAAAAATCACTTATTTTCTCAAAGAAAGAAATCGGGTTAGTCTAGTCTGATCAATCTTCCTTTCTTAAAGCTGTGTTGCATTATATCCCCTTCACCAGTTATCTCTGAATTTAATTATTCTTTCCTTCACAATTTGTTCTAAACCTTGCATACTACTGAGATCAGATAAACAGATCTGTAATTGCCTGTATCTTAAATATAGATATGTTAATTACTCTCAAGTCATATGGCAATAATGAATTAGTCTAGCTTCAGCTTCCAACCACTGGATGAAGTTATGCCTTTGTTTGATCAGTTGAAAAGCTCTTTACTAGAAGAAATGGTTTCCCTACATAGGTTCTTACAAATTATGATCAAGTCATCTCTGAACCTTCACTTTGATAAAGTAAATAGACAAAGTAATCACCTAATTTTATTAGACAGCATGTTAACTAGCATGTTTTAAACTACATCAGCTGATGGATTTTTAAATACAACTATGTTTGTCCACACTAAGGGCAAAATCATTAACAAAGTTAAACAATGTTTTTTCCCTGTATAGAAAGCAAATTTCATTGGAGACAGTCTAAATTTATCACAAGAAAGAGAGAAGAGGATTCTTATTTATCTCCCCTCTGTAGTTCTTTGACATTATACTGTGGTGGGACTATTTGGAATGAAATGGATGTTCTCTACTTAGGACCAAATTTTCAGAAGTATCTGTCTGCAACGTTACAAGTTACATGGAAATATGGTACTTAGAGGCTATCAATGTGTGTGTGCAAGTGTAGTTCACATGCACAAAACTGAGTTCTGAATGTACAAAGTCAGCCACTAAAGCTTGGGTGCACAAAATTCCAAATTAACTGCAGAGATTGGGTTGAGTTCTATGAAAGGATAAAATAATACATTTAGTGGGTAAGTGGCTAAAAGCAGGAGTGAATGATAGTAATTTGTTGAGAGGCAACCAATGGTATATGCCAGTTGGCCATCTTGTTTAGCTAATATCTGAAAGCTGAAATAATGTTTTGAAGGTTCTCCCCAGCTTGTGCCTGGGAACGGGATGTGTGTGTGTGAGTTTATAATTTAAGATTTTTGGAATGAATTTCCTTCATTGAACACTGCAATTATTGTTACTTGGATATCTCCTCCTCATTTCTTTTACCTGCTTCAGAAAAAAGAACCAAGTCAGTCTTTTCATTTATAATTTATAATACCATGTGCCTTTTGTGTGCTGAACACAAAGTGTTCACAAAAAGAGCTTTGGATCAGCAAATTACTAAGTATGAAATTAAAAGACTACTTACCAAAAGCCAGCCAAATAATAAAGCTTGCTGTAATATCAAAAGTATCTGTAGGTAAATTAATTCCAAATAAAAGGGACTTGCTACAGCTAAAAAGGTGTAATCCTGTAGATAGAGTTCAAGAACATTTAGCCAGTCATTATCAGCCCACACTTATTAATTCTTAACCAGTGTGTGTTTTTTTCTTTTGAGGATGTGCTCAATATCTTTGAATTTCTCCTGATTTAGCTAAGGGTAAAATTAAACATTACATTCTTAGGGTGATATTTGCCCTAGTACAGAGGGTAGCACAAGGCCTATGCTTACTTAAATCTTCAAAATAGAGCTTACGTGATGCACAGGTTTTGTGCTGGCTCGCTGCACAGGGATGAATTTCACCCTCTACGTCTAATACTATTGACTTACTCTATACCATTAATCCTTCTATGTCTTGGTCTCCCCATCTGAAAAATGAGAGCAACAATACCCATATTTTAAAATCATATTGAACTCCATGGGGGATATTGCTATATAAGTTCAAAGCATTAATTTTTTTTTTTTAATTATGCAAGTCCCACACCTCAACTTAAATCATGTAAATAGGGTAATTATAGAAAGTTGAAAACTTTTTGTAAAAATCATACCACATTTTTCATACCTCCTGCATACAGATTTCCACTGTCTTCTACAAGCTTAGCATGAAAAGGAGTTGTGTGCAGGGTCAGGCTTTTTATTTGTACTCTGGAAAAGGCTGACATCATATTGAAAGTAAATGTGCACATCAACCTGAAATGACTCAACAAATGGTTTATATGCTGAATAGACAGAGGGTACTGCTGATTTGCTCTTTATCACTGTTTAGTGTCGTGTTAGTTGCGTTTAGTGTTGCATTGGAGCATGTAATTGTGAAAGATACCCAATAGTTAGATGCCTGTGGTATAGTAAAGCCAACAACACTTAAATAATATATCAAGGTAGGAGTTCGGTGTTTTTTTTCTAGTCCTGAATTTTAGAAAAGGTGCAGAAATATCCAGTTTTTCAGTCAAGGGAGATGCCACAATTTCTTGTTAAATGCAAATGATACCTTGCTTTACTTTTCTCTTCCAGAATTCCACAGGATTACAGAACAGTATCAGTTACAGAGTCACGTACATATAACAAGTCTAAATTATGCCCAATATATTCCCCTAGCAGACCTCAACTATCTGCCTTTCTTTCTGGGAGGTTCATGTGGCCAAAGAATTTAAATACCTGCACATACAGATAGTGCCACATTTCAGTGACCTATTTCTTCACATTTTGTTCCCTATGGTGTGTTTCATCTGCACAGACCTGGAGAAATAAGCTAAAATGATCTTCTTGTAGGCCAGGAAACCTAATATTTGGTGACCATGCCTTCTGCACATATTTTAATTTTTCCTGGCAGATGTCCCCTTCTCAACTCTAATTGATGTGAATAAAATGGTCCAAGCTTATTTAAAAGCCATCTGTGCAAACTAAATAGCATCCAGTTACTTAAGGGTAAGACCTGCAGTCCTTGCAAACCTTTTACACTGTTATTTTGTAGTAAGATTTTCTCATATGGCTCCAGGCATTAGAGAGCATTAGACCATAACTGAGTCAGGCTTGAATCATTGGCCCTCAGGAGTACTCAGCTGGACTTCCTTTCACAGACTCCATTGCTGTACTGATTGGAAATCATATCAACAGGAACACAATAATGCACACTTCAGAATGTGAGCCTTGGAAAGAAAGGAATCTTTCCACTAATAATTGGTAATCTAATCTGGATGTCCTTTTGTGTGTATTGGATGACTGTTCCCATTCAAAGGGGAAAAACAGGCATGCTCGGGTGACAGTTTACAAACACACTGAACACATGTAATCTTTTTAGGTGGTGCAAATTCCCACTGAAGATTTTCATTTATCAAGCCCTTTAACCACTTACACAGAAGAAAGCATATTATTTGAGTATTATGCAGTATAAAAATGCATCCCTGCATAGACTGACCACTTTTCAATACATTTCTTTTGGGGTCTTGCTCAGGATAAGTGATTTGGGAATTCTATAGTCCTAGAGATAATTGGAAAACTGACATGAATCTACCAAGAAAGACTAAATATCTGTTTGAAAAATCTCTCTATGATGCCAAAGTCTAGGAACTTTTTCTGGTTTTTACTAACCAAAACATTTCAGTACAATTTATTTTGTACATAGACACATCCTAAATTTGTTACAGATTATGCAGAAAGCAGCAGACAATCATATTCCCACTTATACCCATTATATGCAGCAGTTTTGGTCACAGAGCATAGATCTCTCTGTTGCTTAAGATCCAGGGTGCCGCTGGGGAACTATAATCTTCCTAAGAAGTTTGGTTTGGTGGTTTAAGTCACACATCTGGGAGTTAGGATAGATTCTAGTCCTGGCTCTGCCACAGATTTTCTGTTAGATGACCTTCTCCATCCCATCTTTAAAATGGGGAGACCACTTACTTCACAAAGGTACTGAAGTTTATTTGTGAAGGATGGGAAAAATTCTCATATCTACAGAAGTGCCAAGTGTTATTTCCAGGAAGTGTGTTCCCTATTTTGACACTTATCCATTCTGCAAAAAATGTTATTTCTGGGAGAGATGCCATCCCCAGTAGTTTCTGTACACCTTAAAGAGGCATTTATGAAGTTCCTAAATATGCTCCCACATCAAGGTCTAGATTCTTAGAATGATGCTTAGCAACCTTGCTATGGCTGTGTAATCTCTGCTGCCATGTGAAAGCTTCTATCTTTTTTTTTTTGCCTTGCAATGGTTGCACAGGGTGAGAGATCTGCAATGTTTATCAAACGATACATGTTGCATCTGTTCTTTTGCCCTTCTACTTGTAGTATAACGGGTTTTCCACCTTCTCTTCTGTGTGAGAAGATATGGAACAGATTACCTGCTATATATTGTTTGGCACATTGCATAAAAAATGACTTTTTTAGAAAGAGTCAGAAGGACAAGAATAGGAAGGTTATAAATCAGAAGTAGTTGGAAATTTGTGCCACAAGTTTTGAGAACAAAATATTTTATTTCTGTCAATAAAACTATAGTTTACAGTAGTATTTACTAAATAAATTATATAATTTCTTTTACAAGCAATAAACTAAATCACACATTTCAAAGACAATGTATGTACACAACATAAGGCCTTGTTATAAATAGCTTTTTTTCTCATTTCACTAATAAACAGTGAAAATATCTTTAAAGGCTATTGTCCGTAAAGTAAGTGCAGACATTTACATTAAACCTTGTATGAAATCAATTTTGACTTCCAACAACATGGACCTAAGTGATTATGATTCAGGGAAGAAAAAAGTGGAATTAATTTTATTTACCACTGTGTTGATGATGGATCTTTAAATAGGTAAAGCAGATTACATATTTTGCTTGTACACAATCACAGAACACATGCAAATGAAATCATGAGAGAGTCAATAGGAAAATATCACTTTCAAGTCCAAAAAAGGTGATTGGCAATAGTATAGAAAGCATCTTAAATACAGTTTATGCAGTTCTTCACAGTTTAGCAAGCAACAGCACGTGATAACGAAGTGTGGAATGTTTCATGTCACATCTGTCGAGTCTAGCTATCATTTCCACGGTTCAAGGTTCCCCTGGCATTTCTCAGAGATAAGTTCCATTGATTATTACTCTATCTATTAGGCTCAGCAAATTCCTCCCTTTAAATCAGGAGTGCAGAAAGTGCTCTTCATCAACCATGGTCACTTCTTATCCACTTTTACTTGGATATTCTTCTATTTTCTATTACTGGAAATAGAAAATAATTTAAGAGGTTAAGGGGTTTGTTTCTTTATTCTGTACTTTTTTATAAAATTGTAATTGGATAAAGTCTTTATCTCTCTGTGACTGAAAGCACTCCTGTAGTCACATTCTACACGTTATTGTAGTAATCTTTGTGTAAAATATGCTTTACGAGGTATCATTTAAAAACGAACACCACACTGATCATCAATATTCTTGTGTATATGTATATACGACATGCATTTATGTACATAAAATGAAATTATAACTACAATGTGTTTACCATACAATCTGTGGAGGGGACAAACCTGTTTCTCAAAAGACAAAGGACAAGTTGATGCCTCTAGTCAGGTGTCATCAAAGTTGATTGGCAAACACTGGTCAAGTGGCCATTCTTTGGCAACGAAGAGGAGCAGGAACAGAGCATCTGCATTTTAGCATACAACAACATGGAACCTCTTTCACCACACAAGACTCCATGTCTCCTTCCTCACAGATGGAATGAATGTTAACCAGGGATAACCACATGTCAAAGGGTGACTGGACTATAAAAATGGGCAAACACCCCCCAGGTCTCTTTCACTTAAGATGACAAAGGAACGAGCCCTTTGACTTTGGGTGGAGTTCCACACCTGAGAATTTGGTCAGCTTTGTTGCCAGGATCATGTGAGAATTTACCTTGACCCAAATCTTGCTAGTTAAGTTTCAGCTTCTAGGAAGTGTTTTATCTTATTTTTCTTGTAACTATTTCTGACTTTAATACTTGATACTTGTGCTCCCTTAAAACAGCCTCTCTCTTTGTAGTTAAATAAACTTGTTTTATTTTTAATCTAAACTAATCCAGTGTTGTGTTTAAACTGAACTGTTTGGTAACTCTAGTTAAGGTAGCAAACAGTTGAATATTGACCTTTTACAGGGCAACAGACCTTTAAAATCTGGACTGTCCAGGAATTGGCTGGACAGTGCAGACCACACATATTCTGGAAAATTCAGAACTAGGCCTATGTTGGGGTCACCCTGCAAGTAGTAACAAGGCTGGTGGAAGTCAGTGTGTGACTGGAGTGTTGCTGACAGGCTGCTGGGGTCAGAGTGGCTAGACTAGGGCTGCAGCTATACACAGACACTCAGGGTGTGACCTGCATGCCGTTGGGCTGTATGTGAGCAGGCTGGTTGGGAGCTACAACAGCAAAGCATTGTGAGGCACCCCAGGTTGCAGGGCAGGTGGAGAGACAATCCCTCACTGGATTGGATTGCACCCTGGAATGGGACACACTCCTCCCCTCCCACCCCCGAAGTAACTTGCAGAACAGTTCTGCAGCGGTCCTCTTTTTTTCTTATTTACATGCATAGTATCATCTTCTCCCCTGTACAATAGTAATCCTATGGTTTTGCAGCCATTACATTTATATCTGTGAATACTGAGATACTTATAGTACACAAAACCAATATTTTCTCTTGCAGGGTGTTGGACAGCCTGGATATCACTGAAATCAGTGAAAGTTAAGGGCACTCAACCATTCACAGGAGGCATTTATCATCCTGTAGGATTGATCGGGGCCTTAGAATGCACAGTGGGCAAAATCCTGGTCTCATTGAAGTCAACTACAAAACTTCTTTTAGCGTCAAAAGGATCTAGATTTGGCCTTTAGAAAAGAAACTTAATATACATTCCTCCAGGTATAGGTTTTCTTATGGATCTGTAAAGTCTCATGAATAACTAGTGTTCTATATAAATAATAAAACTACAACAGTCATACTCATATGATTAATGAACAAGACTTATTTACAAAATGAATTACTCTATTCTATAATATTAATGGAGAAACTTGTTTGTATAGCACAAGTTTTACTTTTAATATTTCTATAGGATCAGGTGTGAATTGCACAGTGAAATTGCATCTATATTGGACACCATGTCCAAATCACTTAAAACCAAGGTCAAATGGATCCTCAATAAGACTTCTAAACAAAAAGCAGGGAAGGCCATAATTGTCATCACTAGTATTTCTAAAGTGAAAAAAAACCCAAACTAATCCAGACTCCACTTTCAGACCTTCTTTGTAGATCCAAAAAAGCATAAAGAAGGCACAAAAGCCCCATTTTTATTAAACTCTTTTGTGGGTCACTGTTAACTTTAGTTCCAGATAAAGGCATTTAATTAACCTTCAAACAATTCAGGAATAGAATGTAACCTTGGCAGTGGAGGAAAATGCAAGTTCCTCAGGCATTTTGAAAAGCTTATCTTATTTAGGAAAAGGCAACCAAAAGATGGAAATCATGCATTATTTTTAATTAGCATTTTGAGTATCTGGCACCAGGCATATGCGCCACATAATGCTACAGTGCTGCAGACTTTCAGAACTGTGCTTGTACGGTACACTGGAAAATGGTATGAGCAAGATTTTGTAGTCACTTGCTTAGTGAACAGACTGACCCCTAGTTTAATCTACAGAGGGTATATCTACACTGCAGGCTCTGCTATGATCGACTGAAGGTGTCGTGTAGATGGGCTCTCTGGTCGACACCATTAGTCCGCCTTTCCGAAAGGAGTAAGGCGCTGTGAAGATGCCACAGTATGTCAATATAAGTATGTCGACGGGAGATACACAAGCTACATAATGTATGTAATGTAGCTTGCATATCTCCTGTTAACAGCAGTGTAGACCAGCCCAGAGTTTGATCTATGTAAAGCAGCTTATGTTGACTTAATTATGGCAGTGTCTATACTACAGCCTTGCTCCCGTTGATGTAAGGCCCTACTATGCCGACATGTCACCTCCACAAGAGGCATAGGGCTTATGTTGATGTGGTTAGGGTGATGCATTTACCACAGACACTGCGGGTTGCTTACATCCATCTCCTGTTGGCTCTCATTCTTGTGAATTTCAGGGCTCCATGCTGTAGCCTGGCTGACAACTCAGGCTGTCATTCCGGAGCAGGAGGGGAGCTTCAGCTAGAGCCTGACACTCCGCTGGCCACCGCACTCCCAGCAGGGAGCCAGGAGCCTGGACGGCTGGCCAAGCTCCTGCCGGGGAGCTGTGTGTGGAGCTGAGCACCTGGTCTTTCAGCCCCCCACACTGCTCCTCTTACATCAGTGGAAGCGCTCTTGGTGAGGACGCGTTCCACCAACAGGAGAGTATTGTGGACCTGAACCACCACAGTAATTACTGCATTGGCTGTAAATTGACCTAACAAAAGTTGACTTAAGTTTTTAGTGTAGACATGCCCTTAAGCATACATGTCCTCAATCTCATGAGGTCCTGGCCATGGCAGGTTATGCAACAATATGTGGGACCTGGGTTCAGTATGCAAAGCAATTTACTCTGTAAAGTTTAACTGCCAAATGGGTAAATAGAATGAATTTGGGTGGCTGCATGAAGTGGAACTGATGACTAAGTAGACTTTTTTTTTAAAAAGTCATCAGTTTTTCAAGAAGACAGAGCTAAATAAATCACTTTGCTAGCATGTTTTCACGAGACCAGGATAAATTAAGCACGGTTTTCCCATTGATAACTGAGCTAGAGTATAGGTCTATGGGGCAGGGTCTGAGGAGCCATTGTTACATCTTTGTAAAGGGTACAGTATGCATTTCCCCAACCACACCAGCCAAACTCTGGCCCTGCTCCACTTCTCCTTGCCCTCTGAGAGAGGAGCAGCACTGCTGGCACTAACTTTGAGATGTTCCTATACTCTCTGCAATTGTGACTAGCTCAGTCTTGCTACTTTTCTCATTATACAATTGGTCATAAAATGGTCACAATTTAGTCCTCAACATTTAGGAAAAATTCTGCATAGTCTGCAACATGGAAATGAGAATGACTGTAGTTGGAAGTGACTACAGACTGACAGACTCAGTGATATGTCACAAAAATGATGTTCATGGTAGAGAGAAGGGCAGTTGGGCTGTAGGGAGTTGCAGTCTGGAATGCCCCGCTCTGAATCCAACCCTGCACTCCTTATTTCAGGCAAAACTCCCATCAATTTTAGTGTTCAAAATCTGGTTCTCTTTGAATACCTACAGCACAGTTGCTGGAGTGACATTGATGGCAACCACAGAGAAACAATGTTTCTTGCTGATGTTGATAAAGAATGAGTATGGTCATGGCAATCAGTTGAGATGTGACCGACAATTACAATGGGCCAAATACCAATAGTCAAATAATGAGTTTGTACTCATCAGGATTTTTTATATAATGGATTTAGAATGTGCTCAATTATTTGAGCATATTTTAGTGCTCTATTAATTTTTTTCATGCACTCCTTCCTCAGTAAATTGATTTCCTCTTACAGTACATTAAAAAGCCACAGTGCACCAATAATTTATGGTTTAGTGAAATTTACACAGGCTTTCTAGCAGACAACTCACTGAGCTAATGTGTTAATTGTAACCTGAACTACCTTCGTATTTAGTAAAGCCCATTATTCTTGTATCTGACTTTGACAGAGAGATTGGTATGGTTATATCCTTCCTTAAAAACTTATGTAAAAATACATCTCATGGGCCAAACTCTGCTCTCAGGTGCCCAGGTATAACTTCAGTTTAAGTCCATGACAGCCATGCACTCATATTCAAGGACAGAGTTAGGACCTGTGTATTTCAAAATGAACATTTTCCCTTTTTAAAAGTGTTAATAATAAATGGATAAAAGAAAAATATTTTCAACTATATTTGCAGTGTTAGACTACAAATGTGTACTCCATTTTAGATGCTCTTCCAACAATAGATGGCAGGGTTGTGGTTTTTGTCCCCCCCCAAAGAAATTACTAATTTTAAGGGCCTCCAATTTTGGGTTCTGAACCTTAGACACCTTAGACCTGATCTTCAGAGGTGAAAGCGTCCACAGCACCCATTGACTTATCAGGACTGAGCCTACTATATGCTACCAACCTCCCCATTACACACCTTAGAATTCAAAGACATTTGTGGAGATTTAAGGTAGGGCACCAGATGCTTTTATGTTTAGTTCACAAATCTTCTGCTTGTGCACAACACCAACAATGTCACTTAAGAAACAAGGGAGCAATATTGTCCAGAGGCATATACACTATCCCTGCAGTTACTGGGTGTGCACAAAGTCTAGTATGCGACTCCATACATCAGTTAAGGTATAATGTTACACATCCTTGTATATTCAAATTTTAATCAAGAGAAAGGTTTTGAGCATACAATATGAATGTTGAAATAAATGATTAGTTAGAAAAATGAACAAGCCAGGGGTTTTATTACAAAGCTCATGTGCTAAAGAGTTTACCCTTATTTTCCAAATATACAATGAAACAGTATTTATAAAATCAAGTAAATTCCACAACATTCATCTGACACTTGTATTGCTGGAAGAAATTATACTAATCAGAATGATTCTGCGTGGAGATAAAGATAATGGAGAATATACTTGTTTGTCAAATAGAAACTCTCAGCATCACTAGCCCTATCAGCTGAGAAAAGAAGAAAACAATTTACATTTTAAGGAAGGATTAAAACATTTTGTTTGTGCTTGTTCTCTATTTTTACAGTTATATAACAATATTTTGATTATATTATTTTGTTGCTTTGTTTATGGTTAATCATAAATATACTTACATTTAGCAGGAAATTTGCCTTCATGCTATTATTTGCTTTATTATTATTATTTGCTTTACTAATTACTTGCTTTACTAATGAACTGCATATTCCATAAGAAAAAAGCGCACAGATATTTTAGATCCATATAATTTAGCTATTACAAATTCATGGATTTCATACAAATGCCTCTATTTTTCTGTAGTATTTAATTTTTAAAATCTTTAATTATGATTTAGAAGTTCAAAAATAAATGAATTGAAAACATATTCCTTAGCCATCTGACACCAATCCACCATTCTTACACTACTGAAATTTTGGAAACCATTGAGATTGCCTTGAATTTGTTCAGTATGAAGCAAGCTTAATCAGGTATTAATAAACTAAGTTTGATTACTTTAGTATTTGGACTAAAAAGATTTAACAGGGGAAAATAAAATACCCAGCTGTGGTTTACAGTAAACTTTGGTCTGACAAAAGTTTTTTAATGTGCAATAGGACACCAATTAAAGTGATCCTATGTCCCAATTTTTCATGTAATGTCCTAGACTCTGAGGAACTTCTTTCATGACACCTGAAATATCCTATTTTTTTCTCCACTAGAATAAAAATGTTTTGCTTTTTTAACGTATTTGTTCATAAAATATGATAATACTACTGGAATTTGCTCTGTCTTTACCAAGAACAATCCAGTGGAACGAGGGGTTAGAGTGATAACTAACTAGTGCTTGGAGTGAAAAGAAAAACTGAATGATGTAGATACTGTCAAAGTTGTTCTTTTGCTCAGAGAGAATGTTCAATGTTTCGTGATAAATTAATTCATAACATTAAGCTAGTGGAAAAAATCCTCCACTCAGAGTCAAAAGCTGGCAGTAACAACATCAGCACACTTTTTTTTTTTTTTTTTTTTAAAGCGTCCTTTTCTGTGTGTCTGTTTCACAATTTGAACGAACGTCATCACATAAGGTTCCTGGTTTGCAGTTTTGAAAACACATTCACCTTAACATTAGTTGTTGTTAATGGGTTTTCGAGGTTGTCTGTTTTTCTTTTTCCTTCATTTTCAGAATGGCAGCTGCGGGAGAGCATAGCTGCATTTTTACATGGATTTATGAGTTAAGCAGCAACAGCCTCTAATGCTGAGTGAAAGGAACCAGGACTGTGGTCTACAATGGACTTCCTGGAAAAGTGACTGCAGAGTAGCAATCACCAATATTGGTAGTTTGTCACAGGCATTCACAATGCAATATATATTAGACGTAACAGACCCAATTCTGATCTCACATGAGCATGGACAGGAATTGAGTAACTCCACACCAATTTAAAATGAGAGACGGGACTCAGGCCCAGTAAGTATGAATCAATTTCTGCTGGCTGATGCCCACAGGTAAAAGGCCAGAAAGCCAATGAGCAAAAGAAACAGTGTAAGATGGAAGTCCTCTGTCCTGATTTTAGCTTCCCGACAAAAATCCATGATATACTCCAGAAGCCCTTCACAACAGAAGCCATGTAGGGGATTTCCAGATGGGTGTGGTCTATACCAGCTGTTGTCAACAAGGGGCCTCGAACCCCTAAGGTGGCCACTAGCAGGTTTGAGGGGGTCTGCCAAAATAAACCGGAGAGCAAGGCTGGCATTAGAGTTGTTGGGGCCCAGGGCAGAAAGCCAAAGCCCAAGCCCCACTGCCTGGGACTGAAGTCAATGCCTGAGCAATTTAGCTCTGTGGGGCCTCCTGAGGTGTGCCTGGGAAATTGCCCTGTTTGCTACCCACTAACGCCAGCCCTGGCTTTTAATTTACTGGGTATGCAGAAAAACAGTTGTGGCACAGGTGGGCTGTAGAGCTTTTATAGTATGTTGGGTGGGCCTCAAAGAAAAAGGTTGAGAATCCTTGTCCTACACATTTGTCTATGTAAATGCCTTTACTTTTCAATGGCATGTAAGCAGCACCACTAAACTGCAGCTTGGATTACTCTTATTCTCTACTGAAATCGCCTTTGCAGGTTTTGAGGTTGTGTTTGGAGATAGAGATGGCCAAAATACTCAAGACAACATTTGCAGGATTTTGTGCATCTGTTTTATGATGAAATAGTGCAGTTCCAGAATTTGTCCATTACTATAGCACCAAATAAACCAGAGCTCTTATCTGCAGCAAATTCTTTAATTTCTACCAAAACCCCCAAGTTTACCTAACCATCTAAATTATTTGTTGTACATGACATTGTTCAGAGCAAAAGGCTACCTTAAATTGTTTTCTGACCCGCAGTAGGCAGTAAGTCCATTTTATTATACTATTTTCCTCATTCATAAGATAAAGACATGACTGATCCTATCTTACTCAAGTCCTCAATATTCCCTATGAAGCTTAGCACTTCAAAGCAAGAGGAGTAAGGCAATGGAGTTATTAAAATGAAGCAAGTTAAAGTATTACACATTATAATATACAACAGATAAGGTTTTAGAAGCTTGCCTTGCAACAAAACTATTGATAAGGATTATTAACCAACCTCCTTACAAAATACCATGCAAATGACATTTAAACAGGTTTTCTACTTATGATTTATCTCATGTCAATTTATTTTATGATGATGTTCAACAAAAGCTTAAATCCATTTGAAAGTAATCATCTTTGATTTGTCTAGGTTTCCTAGGAAATGCATGACTGCGCCCTGAAGGTCAACAAGCTTTTGTTCTACTATAAAACAGTTATGGGGACAAGGTTATATTATCCAACTGATAAGGGTCTGATTCCGCATTGCCAACCTTGGTGCTTTGTTCATGAAAACATGCAACTTCCCTCTCCTACCTCCATTTAATCATCCTAAACACAGAAAATAGAACCGCAGTCTGATCTAGCAGCTGTGAATCAAGCTGAAAATATATCACTGCTACTTCAGTCCTGAGCCTTATTTTATCACAGATTTACCGTTGTTTCAAACTATATATGATGATCTAGTGAGGTCTTCAGAAGTAAAAGGCTTGTGCACACAGACTGTCATCGACCCTTCCTTCTTCCAGCATACAAAGTCACAAGCCACCTGCTTGTCTGGGACATCCATTTGATCCATTTGATTTGGAGTAGTTGGCAAATGCAGACTAAAATGGTTACTAATCTTCTGTAACTTGTTCTTTGAGATATGTTGCTCATGTCCATTCCAAGCAGGTATGTGCACGCCACACGCACAGTTCGCCAGAAGGCTTTCCCCTACTGGGATCTATCGGATCAGCTCTAGTGCCCCCTGGAGTCGTAAAGGGCCTGCCTCTTCAGTTCCTTCTTGCCAGCGGACTCTGACAGAGGGGTGGATGAGTCTTGGAATGGTCATTAGCAACACATCATCTCGAAGAACAACAGTTACAGAAGGTTAGAGATTGTTTTTTCTTCTTTGAGTGCTTGCTCATGTCGATTCCAAGCAGGTGACTCCCAAACTAGACTGTAGGAGAAGGGGTCAGAGTTCAAAGCCCTGCAGGTTGAAGCACTGCTCTGCTGAAAGTGGCATCATCTCTGGCATGCTGGGTAATAGCATAGTGAGGAGAGAAGGTGTGAATAGATGACCATGTTGCCGCCCTACAAATGTCCTGGAGTGGTATTTGGGCGAGGAATGCTGCGGAGGACGCTTGTGCTCTCATGGAATGAGCAGTTAACGTTGGGGCAGGCACATTCGCCAAGTCATAACAAGCCCTGATACACGAAGTGATCCACAAAGAAATGCTTTGTGAAGAAACAGGTAGCCCTTACATTCTATCTGCTACTGCTGTGAAGAGCTGAATTGTTTTCCTGAACAGTTTAATCCTTTTGATATAAAAGGCCAAGGCATGCCTGACATCCAGCAAATGCAGTCTACTCTCCCAACTATTACCATGTGGTTTCGGGTAGAAAACCAGGAGGAGTATTGTCCTGGTTCTCATGGAACTGGAAAACCATCTTTGGAAGGAAAGCTGGGTGAGTATGAAGTTGAACCTTATCCTTGAAGAATGTTGTATAGGGAAATCCCGAAGAGAGCGCCTTGAGCTCAGATACCCTCCTGGCCAAAGTTATGGCCTCCAGGAAAGTTAGAATGAGCAAGTTGCTAGGGGCTCAAATGGCCGTCCCATCAGTCTTGACAGTACAAGGTTAAAGTCCCATTGGGGAACTGGCTGGTGTATATGAGGGTGCAGTCTGTCCAAACCCTTCAAGAAAACATCCAACCAAGGGGTTAGCAAAGACTGAGTGACCTGCCACCCGGGGATGGAACGCTGAGATGTCTGCCAAGTGGATCTTAACTGACGACACCGATAGACTCTGTTGTTTCAGATGTAACAACTAGTCCAGGATAATAGGAATTGATGACAGGATGAGTGGGATGTCCTTCTGAGCTGCCCAAACTGAAAATCTCTTCCACTTATCTAAGCAAGTGCCCTTGCGGAGGGTTTTCTGCTGCCAAGGAGGACCTCTCTAACTGATTCTGAGCATACTAGTTCCGGAGCTTTCATGCCACGAGGTGAAGGGACTGCAGATTGGGCTGTCAGAAGTTGCCGTGTTCCTGAGTGATCAGGTCGGGAAGTAGAGATAGAGTGAACGGGATTTCCATTGAGAGCTTGAGGAGCATGGTGTACCAGTGCTGACAAGGCCAGGCTGAGACTATCAGAATCACAGCAGATCTTTCCTGCCTGATCTTCAGCAGGACCTTGTGGATGAGTGGAGGAGGTGGGAATGTGTAGAACAGTTGACCCGCCCATGGGATAAGAAACACGTCCATGATAGACCCTGGGGCTGTGATTCTGGAAAGAGCAGAACAGCAGGCACTTCCTGTTGAGGCTTGTGACAAATAAGTCCATGCAGGGAACTCCCCACTGAAGGAAGATGCTGCTCAACACACCGGGTGGATTGACCACTTGTGACTGAGGAAGGATCTGCCGAGGCTGTCAGCTAACATGTTCTGAGCTCTGTGAAGGTAGGATGCTTCCAGATGTATCGATCGGGCAATGCAGAAATCCCACAGTCAGAGGGCTTCCTGACACAGGGGAGAGGAGCCTCCTCCACCCTGTCTGTCAGGACCAATATTCACTTGCCTTCCAGGTGACCTTGGAAGGCTTGACAGGCCAAGCGTATCACTCTCAGCTCTCTTACACTGATGTGAAATAGGAGTGGCTGCATGGGACCAGAGTTCTTGGGTCCTGCACTCCCCACTCCAATCACCAAAGTGTCTGTCACTAGACGCAGTAAGGGGATAGATGCAGAGAAAGGTACTCCTGCATGTACTATGCATGGGTTGCGCTACTGCCTAGGGTCTGTAACATGAAAGGGGGAAGCGAGACTACTCTGTCTATATTGTCCTGAGCTGGGTGGTACACTGAGGCTAGCCATGCTTGCAGCGGACTGAGATGTAGCCTCACATGCTGAACTCCACATGTGCATGCTGCCATGTACCCCAGCGGTTTTAGATAGTTTTGAGCCGCGGTGTTTGGGTAGCATTTAAAGTCCTCTGATGCTGCAAATGGCCAGAATATGGGAGGACTGCCCTGAGTCTAGTACTGCACAGGCAAACTCTATCCTCTGGGCGGGCATAAAAGTAACTTCTGTTCGTTGATCAATCGTAAGGCCCAGCTTGTTGAAGTTTGACCTTATCAAGCTCATGTCTGCCTCTAGCTACGCCCTGGTGCATCCCTTGACCAGCCAGTCATTGAGGTAAGGATATACTTGTACTTTTCTCAGGAATGCAACGACTACTGCCATACATTTGATGAATATGCGAGGGACCACGGATAGTCCAAAGGGCAGGACTGTGAACTGATGGTGAGTCTGACTACAAAGCGGAGGACTCAGGAAGATGGCCACATGGAAGTAAGCATCCCTCAAGTCGAGGGTGGCACACCAATCACTCATATCCAGAGAGAAGCATATCGGTGCCAAAAGTCTCTAGGCATAGAATCCTTTCTTGGCGCTGTATCCCTCTCTGATGCCAGTTCAGTTTGGCATGCACACACCTGCGTGGAATTGACATGAGCAAGCACTTGAAGAACAGACCCTTATTAGTTGCGTGACAACGGTGTCTCCATAACTCTATAGTGGAACAAAAGCTTGTTGATCTTCAGGGCACAGTTGAAGTCCCTGCTATTTGCTCAGGCTTTTGCCTGAGGGGCAGAGTGCTGTGTGTGTACAGTCTTCTCTATGAGGTGGGATTTTATTTACATTTCCATTCACACTGATTAATGAATTTAGTGTTTTAATCCATTTTGTACATTCACCCAGAGGCAAAGTGATGAATGTGTTACTTTCATCTTGAACGGTCTCTTACAACACATTAACGCCTTATGCTAAGCAATCTGTTCCACCTTGTATTTAAGCTGTGACACTGAGTACCTGTCCCAGATCTGAAGAAGAGCTCCGTGTAAGCTTGAAAGCTCATCTTTCATCCATAGAAGTTGCTCCAATAAAATATATTACTTCACCCATCCTGTCTCTCAATAAATCTAAAGATACATTTAGAAGAGCACCTCTGAGGCTCATGATGAGAAAGTTTATAACTAATTAAATACAAACTAAATTATCCCCATCACTGGATTTCCCAGCATGTTCTTTTGTGCATCTTTCTTTTAGACTCTAATCTCTTTTTTATTTTTGGGTTTACGTCAGTGTCCAGTAGCACTTGTGCTAAAAAAATAATAAAAAACAAATATTTTCTAAGCAAAATAAAATGTTTCATCTAGGCTGGATTTTTTGGGAGGGGAGGAAGAGAAGAGGAGATCCATGTAAATGCTCTTTATATCTCCATTTCCCCTAATAATCCAAGCTCAGCAAGTGCTCCCTTGGTGGTGAATATTAACGTCAACAGCAAACCAGCAACAGGGCTGATTTATATAAGCAGTGTAGTATAGTGGAAGGCTGATTTAATGGATTGTTGATGGACACAAAATTGTCCGTTAAACCAGTTCTATATTTAACTAATCACTGGCTGCTTGCTACTGGTATAGAAGTGGGGTGTAAGGACTGTTACATGGGTTGGATTTTTAAATTAGTACCTATAAAGCTAGTGTTTACACATTCAGTTTTGCCTGGTTAGAAAAACTACTCTCAGGAGAAAGAAAACGTGGTGTGATAGCATGTGTAAAGTGCAAGGACAGCATGGGGGACCTGAAACACAAATGACTGTAACAGGTCTACTGGATCCCAGGAGACAAGAAAGCCGGGAAGCATGAGAAATCAAGAAAAACATGATCCCAGGATAATCCTTTTCTAAGTGGTAAATGATGGTCGCGTTGTGGGATTTTTCATTAGAGTTCTAATCACAGACATATTTTCCTTTTTTCTCCACTGTAATTCATGCCAAAGTTTCACACAAATACCTGCTGCCTTCATCCTATTAATCTTTTGTCTGCTCTATTTTTGAGGAAATTTCTATTTTTCATTTTAAAAACACAAAACCCCTAGAAAAGTAGATCCTACACAATATCTTCACATGAAATTTCATGATTACAAAACACTGTCTTCATGCAATTGGACTTCCAGATTGACCTGAAAGAGTTAAATGTCCAAATCCCTATTAAAATCCAATTGGATTTGGGTTCCGTTGGGCCTTGAAAATCCCAGACAGTCATCAAATTATTTAAAAGCAGAACTGCACAGATACGTAGATAATCAAAGGGGTGAGCTTCTAAAGGAGTCTCAATGCAAATAATGAAATTTGCTGTACAGCAAAACAAACTGCTCATTGGGAACCACAGCAAAAGAGGAAAGCTGTAACTTCAACATACTTCTGCAGCCACAACTGCATCACTAAGGTTGAAAAAGGAATCATTGCATATTTTAAGTCCAGCTGTGTAAAACCACTTATTTTCTTCTTCACAAGTACGTTTGTGCAGAAAAGATAGTTTTCAGTCTAAGAAAACTAAGCTGCAGCACTGTGAAAAGTTCAAGGTGAGAAGGAAAAAACAGTCTGTTTTTCCACAAGCTTGTAAAAAAATTATTATTGCCAGGATTATTGAGAAATGTTCTGGCACACTTGAAGAATACAATAGTGAATAATCACTTAGTGAACATTGGAATTCTTTAAGACCCTGTGCAGCAAGGTATTTAAGTGTGTGCTTAAGTTTAAATACTTGGGAATATTTCAGTGGAACTATTGTGATCTTGAAGTTGGGCAAGCAGTTAAGTACTTTGAGTCTGGGCCTAAGTAAATAAAACCAGAATAAATCAAATTAAGAAACGGAAGCAACAGTCTGACAACTTACTAAATAGACATCCAAAACTGAAGCATTATCATTTTCCATTTCCAGTGTGCTCTGTTCTGAAGTCAAGTAGATGGCACTGTCTTCTAGTGTGAATGTTGAACTCGAAGGTAACCCTTTACTGGAAATACAGGGGGGAAATATAATGAACACAAAAAGCAAATTACATAGAAAAAAAGCTCTACAAACTTCAGCTCTTACATTTGTATACTATTTTACAACTTGGTTTTCCCCTCCCTTCTTCAGTTCTCTGCATTTTAAGCTGATAAGTGCAAATATAGCCTGCTCCTACTTAGCTAAAAGTGCTCATGTATGACTAATGTGCCTTAGCCACACATTTCTATTGATTGGGTTGCATTAAATAAAGTGCCATCAGGAATAAGCAATTCTCTTTTTGAACACTGTAGGCCAAATTCTGCTCAGTTACACCTGGGTAAATCTGGAGTAACTTCATTGCCTTCAGTGCCCCATTTTCACCTGATGTAACTGGGAGAAGAATTTACTGCTGTGCCCTTAATTTTTAAATCAAACCTAATGAAGAGAGTAATAGCATGCCAGCATAATATAAAAGACTAGAGCATGCAAATAATGCTCATTTATTATATCCCCTACTTTAATTTTGGACAAGAGAAAAGAAAAAAACTGACATTTTTGCCTCCCATCAATGTGATCAGGTTATATTGTGATCAATATAATTGTTGTTTGTGAGGAAACACCCATAACAATATTGCACCCACAAACAATTTAAAGAACTGAAGTTCAGTAATGGAGGATTGACCATATTGAATTTTGTTGTGCTAGTATGGGATTATTCAGGGGCTAATTTTCTAAAGAATGTCTCCATGCAAAAAAAGTATGAAAGAGTGCCAGGGCCCAAGAATAGTTCTTTTCGGGCCCAGTACAAACTTGTGACACAGGCCCCCTCCCACACACATATCACAATCCCTCATCCCATACATACAATCTCATGAGTCATGAAAAAAACTTTTCTTCACGGCAATGGGGGTTGCAGCCTGGGCCGGACCCCCCAGGACCTCTGGGCCCTGGTGAAGTGTACCTTTCTCCCTCACGTGGGGGCCCTGAAGAGTGCACTAGTTAGTGTGTGTGATTAATGCAGTTGTGCATATGCAGGTCTAATTTTTTATCCACTGGGTGTAATTAGCTGATTTTAATCCATAATCGTGGAGAGGAAGTGTGAAACTGCAGGTGCACTTTTGCATTGCTTTTGCAGGAAGAGCTTGGGCCTTCTCTTTTAAAAATTTGCCCTTAAGGTTAGGATTTTCAAAAGGAGTCTAAGAGTTACATCTCCACCCATCACTGAAAGTCAATGGCAGAGTGGTGCCAAAATCCCAGCCTACAATTTCAGGCCCAGATTTTCAAAGATGGCCATCCCTACTTCACTCACAAGTGCTGTACAGTGCTGCCACTCCAGGATTTGAGACGGGAAGATTCATTTCTTCCTCCCCTGGAGAACTTCCCAGGTTACAGTTTCACTGCTTGGGTTGTGTGCTGGGGACAGGTTTTGCTCCTATGTGTATTCCCAAGAAAATGCACATTACACAGGCTAGAGTATTAATCACTGCACTAATCAGTATTATTGTCTCCTTTTCAGAATCAGTAAAATTAACACCCAAAATAAAAAAAACAAATACAAACAATATAAAACGTGATGGATAAGAATTACCAGGACACCTGATGCCACATTAGTATTAGATGCATACTATTACATTAAGATAGTATTGTTGCTTTTGTTATCTAGTATATTGGAGTGTCTTTCAATAATAAGGCTTTATTCCCTTTTTTTCTGAGCTGATCCAATTCCCATTGACTTCAGTGGATGTTGGCTCAGACCCCCTCTATTTATATGCCATCTAGTAAAATTTCAGTCACACCACTTTCATTTAACTAACAGCAACAAACAGTAAATGAGGGCAATTTGCCAGGATAGCACTGGAAGGGCTTCTTGAATGCTGACTATGTTTTATCATCTCTTTTGGAAATAAAGCACTGGCTCGAAAGATATCATCCCTGGCAAAACATGAGAATTAACAGTAACAAGAGTTGCTTTAGCTTTCAAGATTCAATAAACCCATGGGGCCTAATTCAAACCTCAGAATGCACAAAGGCAATACACGCACATGGCCATGAAAGGAGGGGAACCACACAGTGGGTGTGGGGTAGCTGCTATTGTTCGGTAAGGATGTGCGCAGATGACTGCAGAAACCCTTCTCTTTGGAAGGCAGGGCTCCAGACAGCTGGGAGCAGAGCAGACTGTGGCAGGTTGCAGTTTATAGCAGACTCTCAGTGCTGTTTTGTAATGTTTACATAGAAATAATTTAAATGATTAAACACAAGCTCTTCATGCCCTAATAAGACCACCGCCGCCGCCGCCACCACCCACACTGTCCTGCCCCAAAAAAGCTGCAGAGCTCACATTCTGCAAGTCCTCTCTGTCCAGTGCTGAAGAGACAGGGTGAAAGAGCTGGGTCAGGGGACATTTTAGCTGTTTCCTCCGATAAATCAGCCAAGGGTGGTTCTGTGCTACTTGGAACAAAAATCTACATCTTTCTCTCCAGTTAGTTTATCATTTCATTCAGAGCTCCGAAAAGAACCTGGTACTATATTTTTTCTAGAACACACAACTCTGCTTTCCATACTAATGGGACAGCAACCTCCCTCTCACTTCTGTGACTATCATTTTAAATGATCGGAGGTCATCCCTTTAGCAGCCACTCATGCAAAGGTGACTGCCTCCAGCATAAAGCTGTTTATTAGATGGGACCTTCCCTAGATGATTGTAAGATTTCAGTTTATCAGGTCCCATGTTTTAAGGGAACATCACTGTTGTGTGGTGGGACAGCAATAAGGAACTCCCCATTCTTCCTCTCTTCCTACAGAAGATGGGATAGATAGCAAAAACTTGACAACAAATCCTTGAAAAAGGCACGCATCACTCTGCTGGATTGGTGGGGGGGCATTTAGTGTATTGTTTGACATCAGTATGTCAAAATCATAATAATTCATGTGAGATATGCCATGTCAGGTACAGTTAGAAAGGCTATAATGTGCTAAGTAAGATGATGATGTTTATGTGTTATATGTGAGATGGAAGTTATGGATATGTTTGATATATCAGCATTCTGGACTCCATTTTAGTTCCTGTAAAACTCCACAAACAGCATGGCCAGGGCCAGGAGGTATATAAGGGAGATGTCTGGGGAATCCATTTTGTCTTTTGTTCCTGTTCAGCTACAGACACATACCTACCTCTGGATCAAGTCACTTGCAACTGAACCATCCAGATGCTGCATGTATACCAGAGGAACTTTACAAGCCTGCAACTCCACAATTCTCCCAGAAACTTGATGTATATGGACTTTCAATTATTTGTATGTATCTGATTTGCTTTGACTCTAACATTTCTCTTACGGTTTGTTTCTTTCTTTTTATAATAAACCTTTAGTTTTAGTTACTAAAGGATTGGCTGGCAGTGTGGTATTTTGGGTAAGTCCTAACATATTGATCTGATACTGTGGCTGACCCTTTGGGGTCGGAGGGAACCTTTTTAGTAAAGAATGTAGAGTTTAAATAACTGGTCTCTTTACTGGACCTAGTGGCTGATTGGGAGCCAGAGACTGGAATGCAGTAAGGGGGGCTGTGTGTATTAGTGTACTGGCTTCTTGATAACCGGTTTGGGGGAATCAGAAGCACAGTTTGTGGCTGATTGAGAAGTCTGGCTTCAATGCCACCCACCAGTGCTGGTATAACATCACCTTTGTCTCAGGACTAGGGTGACCAGATAGCAGGTGAGAAAAAAAATCGGGACAAAGAGTGGGGTGTAATAGGCACCTATATAAGACATAGTCCTGAATATCGGGAATGTCCCTATAAAACTGGGACATCTGGTCACCCTAGCCAGGATAGGGATGCTCAGGTGCACACACATTTCATGGGCAGGTCTTCATTTTGCAGTAAACAGAAAAAGGCTGTGATGATGTCAAAAAGAGTAACATAGGAGTTGCAATATCTCTGTGGCAGAACAGAACAGACCTTTTTATCTACCTTGAAGTTCAGTAACTGGAAAATTACAGAAAATGTAACTGATACTATAAGAAAATCTTTGCTTCTACAGATTAAAAAAAAATCATTACTTTGCAAACTTGGAACACCAGGTAGAAGCTTCCTTTTATTTATATACCTGAGAAGCTTCTGTCTTATTTTTAGGTGAAGCATCTGGTTTGGAAACATTGCTGGAAAGGGCATGTGAACAAGGACTGTCAACATTGGGAAGCTAATCTGTAAAGTGAGTAACAGAGAAAGTGGAAATTCTGAGTCACTGGCACATTAGCTTGCATTTGGAACCTATCCTGGTGTCAGAATGCAGGCTATAGCTTTTGCCAGGAGCTAAGTTCTGCCACACATTAAGCTGCAGTTGAATGTTTATTGATAATAGTATAATGTCACTACAGCAATATACTGTCTGAAGCAAACACACACAGAGAACCTTCAAATGGAAAAACAAAAATATACCATACCACCTGCACCAACGATGCTCCTCAGTTAGAAATCAGTCTGATGGCAGAGACCACTCAGTCATTTCGTTTATTTAAATTGTTTTCTTCATTGTGTTATGACTATTCCTAGGACAGTTTGAGAGACCACACAATATGCTGAAGCTATGTTTAAAGCTAGAGGTACACCGGTTGCCTTTTTCTTTTTGAGATATATGATGATAATCCCAACAGGCCTTCCCCTGATTGCTTACTGAGTAAGCAGTTCCAACTCTTGAGAGGTACTGTACTCTGCCATTGTGTGAACACTCTTCCTCCTCCTCACCACAATCTGGTACGTGAAGTGAACGGACTCCATCTTTTTATCTCCTCCTTAGGAAGGACAGGTATTACTTGAGAAAGTAAAACCTTTACCTACTTAGATGCATTGTAAGAAACCCTGCCTTGGACATGAGCTGCAACAAGTACATTGAATTTGTTGTGATTAAGGATTACTCACATAAATAAGGGTTGCAGGATTGGGCACAAAGTTACTGATCGAATAATCAAAACTAAGGTGAGCCTATGGTAAATACATAACAGCACAATTTTTACCTGAGACTCCACCTAGCTTGCTAACAAGCGAAGGCAACAATGTCAAACTAGGTCGAGAAACTGATTGTACAAAAAACTGGCAAACCATGTGGAGTGGGGGAAATCAACAGACTGGAAATCTGATAGGCAACCTCTCAAACCTTCCTAAATTTGAACACAGATTTTTATTCTGCAATAAAATCTCCTTATTTTTATTGACTTGTAATGGTCATCTAAAAGGTCCCAAAATTGAAAATTCTGAAAAACCCTAGCCACAGAAGAGATATGGCATTGAAAATGCAAGCTTCCCTATACTGCTCAGTCAATACGCTTTGACTCTGGTCTACCTGTAGAAGTGATGGGATCATTTAGTTTCCATGCCAATGCAACATATGGCCTTTCCAGAACTCTAGCACGTGTGCCAATTAGATTAGGAGTGTCATAAATAGATTTTTTTCCCCGTGATGTGGGCATATCTTGTAAGAACTTAATTACAACTATCAACTGCTTTCATATAGGCCAAACCAATGTCAACACTTTCTTCAGTATAAGGGAGACTGGATAGCTTTGGTGTACTGTATTGTTACTATCATCTAATATAGATGAACTTTATAGATGAGCTAGATACCAAATACTCTTGAGTATCCCACAAATATTTACCCTATGTATCAGCACTTTGAATAGCTGCACATTGACATTCCCATAAACATGAAGGCTCTCATGATCGAATATTAAGCTTCTCTGAGGTTATAGCACATCATCCCTGGATATTAAGTTTCCAAAGCCAGTGCTTAAAGAAGGAGGGCAGAAAACAGCCTGTTTTCACAATGACTAAATAAAGTAGTGGATACGTAGGCAGAAAAACAGATATCCTAACAAACGAGCTTCTCAACAACTGTGGAAATGCATCTACATACATGTACATATTTGCACATGTACATATTGGACCCATTTGATATGAATGAATAATTAGTTTAATACATATCAGCAGAGGTGTGGCATCATTGCGAAAGCCAACACAGCTTTTCAGTCTATAAAAAAGGAACAAATTGTATTACAAGGAAATTATCAATGATATTCTATTTGCACTGCAATTACTGTTGAGAAGCACCAAAAGGTACAGCTACTGAAAAACAATAAACGGGATTGACTTTTCTTAACGCTTGCTTTGCAGTGAAGCAGATTGACAGGAAAGATTTTTTTGTGCTACCAGACCTAAGCTAATTGCAAACCATAACTTATGAATCAGTATACACCATGGAAGCAGGAGATCTATTCCATGAATGTGACTGAGTCAATACTTTTATGCACCTTTCCATTATAAATCACAACAGCAGTTGGCATACATTTTCAACACAACAGAGCTGGCACAAGAGACCAGCATTTAAAAACCTACTCAGCGTTTTGTTCCCCAGCTGCAGAAGGTTCTGCAAGTGGGCAGTGTGTATTGCCTCTGGGAGGCTGGATCTTGACTCAGATACTCATCTGACCAAAAAAAACTTCCAGCTGGGTGGTAATGACTGGGTCCAGCTGGAGAGAATGGCTTCAGTAGAAAGGATTACAACAAGAGCAAATTCTTAAGTCACTCACTCACTGAGGTTAGATAGGGGAACTAGTCTATGACATGATGGGAGACTCTGGTTACAAGAAGCCCTCATCTCCTTCACCAGTTTCTACTCTGGCTGTAAGAGGCCGTTAGATATGGTCCAGCCCTTTAAACCTCAAATTGTTTTGGTCTCTTGCATCCAGGCTTTGCCTTACCTGACTGATCACATCTTTCATTATGTTAAAAGACCTTGCAAAACTATTGCGCTATAATGTTTACATAACTTTTGCTGGTAATTTTTGCAACTTTGGTGGTTTATTACTTGTTACTCAGGATCTCTAGTTAGAATAGAAGACTTTTATGACAAAGCATAAACCGTCAGTTTTTGTCACAGATGTTGATCATCCTTATTTTATATCCTTAGCTGTTGATTCATTTATTTGTCTCCTAGTATCTACATGGGCAGTTAGTCTACCAAATTCTTCTTTTGGGAACCAGAAAAATCCTTCTGACAATTAGGGATTTGGTTTTTTGATGTTTTGATGTTCCTTCACTATGAGATTTAACAGTACAAAGTACACAGAAGTTGTTACAAAACCTAAATATTTGCCTCTATTTTGTAACATCAGCATCAAAGAAAATATTTTAATGAACTTGTTAACACAAAGAATAGTTTCATAAGATGAAAGACTACAAGAGGTCATCTAGTCTATCCCCCCGCCACTGAGAAATGATCAAATATAGCTAGACCATCCAACAGGTGTTCTTAAAAGCCTCCAGTAACAAGAATTCCACAACCTCCCTTAGTCTCAGCACTTAACTATCCTTATAGAGTACAAAGCTTTTCTTGATATCTAACCTAACTTTTTTGCAGCAGGTTAAGTCAGTTACTTCTTATCCTTTTTCCAGTGGACACAGAAAACAATTGATTACCGTCCTTTTTGTAACAATCTAACATATTTGAAGACTTATCAGGTCCCCGCCCCACTCTTCTTTTCTCAAAACTAAACATAACCAACTTTTTTTTAAACCTTCCCTCATAGGTCATGTTTTCTAAACTTATCTATTTTGTTGCTCTCCTTTGGGCTTTCTCCATCTTTCTTAAAATGTGATGCCCAAATCAGAACACTATATTCCAATAGTGGCCTCGCCAGTGCCGAGTAAAGTGGAACAATTATCTCCTGTGTCTTACAAATGACACTCCTGTTAATACACCCTAGAATGATATTAACTTTTTTCACGTTAATTCATATTCAATTTGTGTTCCACTATAGCCCCCAGATCTTTTCTGCAGTACTACTCCATTTTGTATGTGTGCATTTGATTTTTCCTTTCTAAGTGTAGTACTTTGCTGCAATGCCATAATATCAATTTCTGGCTCCACAATGTCTGCCAAGGCTATGCTTAGAGGAACAGCTCAGTCTGCTTTTTCATGTAAATTTCCTTGGCTGGAGTATATTCAGAATTCTTTGCATTCTCTATGCCTCTCAGAATTGGAAATGATTAGACTTTAGTTTAAAAACATGAAATTCCTAATCAAGTTGAGATTAGACAATATTAATAAGCAACTGGGCCTGGCAGTTATTTCCATTACAAATAGGTCTCCTTGGTTTCTCCTTGTTAAAGAGAGTCATGGGTAGCCAGTTATTAGACAGTTTGTCCAATAACAAGTTGAGGAGTGCTCAGTTTTCAATCTATGCAGTCAGATTCCTTAGAGTATGCCTATACTGCAAAAAAAGAGACTCATGGCAGTGAATTTCAGAGCCCAGGTCAACTGACTTGGCTCATGGGGATTAAAATAGCAGTGCAGATCTTCCCTCTCCGAGTGGAGCCCAGACAGTGAAACCTGGTGAGGGTGGTAGGTGTCAGAGCCTCATCTACATTGCTATTTTTAGCCCAACAGCCCAAGCCCTGCGAAAGTCTGAGTCAGTTCACTAGGGCTCTGAGACTTACCACTGTGGTTCCACCCCTCCCCTGTTTCCAGTGTAGACATTCCCTTAGAAAGCTGATATACTGGCACCTATGTCCATGCAGCTCTGGGCAGGTGCAAGATCTGCCCAATTATTTATTATGTTGTAATTTGTATTGCCACTTGAGGTCAAAATGGCTTTCCATGTTTTTGTCCCGAATGCCTTTTTCTATGACCTCTTAGAAAACAGACTGTTAATTAGGAACTGACAATATATCTTTGTTCAAAGCGGTTGCCCTATTTGAATGGCCAACCATTAAAATAAAGAAAAGGCAAGTGGCAGTGTGCTTATATATGGCTTAATGGTTTTATGTTCTCTTTAAATTTATATTTATATGTATTTTAATATTCTAAAATTTTGGATTTAGTTTAAAGTTTTATTTTAATATATTACGTTTTTGGTCCACTGGTCTATGACTAAGTCACTATTAATAAACTTGACCTGCTTGTAGTACTTGCACTTGTCTATATTGAATTTTATCTTGTTGATTTCAAACCAATTCTCCAATTTGCTAAGGTCATGTTAAATTCTAATCCTGTCCTCTAAAGTGCTAGCAACCCTTCCCAGCTTGGTGTTATTCTCCACTCCATTATCAATTCATTAATGAAAATATTGAATAGTATTGAATCCAGGACAAACCCCTTCAGAACCCCACTAGATAGGTCTTCCTAGTTTGACCTCAAACTATTGATAATTACTTTTTGAGTAGCTCAATAGAGCAATACCATACATTCAAAAGCCAGCTAAAACAAGATTTATAAGATTTATAGCAGAGCAACAGTAATTTTTTCCAGACACATACATTATTAAACATCCTCTAATGTTTCATTGACTAAAAGATAAAGTGTAAATGGTACAGAACTCTCTCTGAACAAAGAAAAAACCTGGATTTCTTTTCTGTAAGCCTAGATGACCAGATCAATTCTTTGGTATCAAAAGTAAGCAGTAATTTCAAATCTTGTATCTGAATTTATGAGTGAGTCAATATTCTTTCATGAGTTACTTTGACAGCAGAAACAACCTAGACTTCATAAAGAAAATTTCAAATTAAATTCTTCTTAGATTGTAAACTCTTCAGGAAAGGGAGCATCTTTTACTATGCACACGTGCAGTACCTAATACAAGGCGGCTTTTGGGGCACTACTACAATAAATAGAATACAAATCAAACTCAGGCACTCTTAGTTAAGGTTACTTATAATGCATATTTTAAAAGTCTTGTCTACTTAGTATTCAGAGACTGAAACATTACCTTTCTGGTAACTGGTCTGGGACCAGTGCACCAGTGAGACCGATTTCTGCACCTGTCCCCCTCCTCTCCTCCTTAAATTTATCCACTAATATTACATGAAAACTATGCTAAGGTTAGTGATTTTATACCATTGGAAAGCATAGAATTCCTCTTTTCCAGTGGTATAAATCATTTTATTGTAGTGCTTTTGGCTCAAAAAATATCAGACTTTAAAAATATGTCAAACTTACACTAGCCTTTTGGTCTAGCAGTGCTTTTTCGATATTGATCCAAGACTGCATACATCAAATCCTGCCTTATAAACCAGTGTAATTTTCAGTCCTGCTATCACATTTTCCCTTTTTGTATACTTTAGTACAAGGTTTCCTACTACTGATCCTGTCACTAATCCTTAGTTTCAATAAAATATGTATTCTCAAGATGAAGAGGTAAATTATTATATTCTGGTGGCATAATTTGTTTCACACTGTAGCCATAAAAAACTATGCATGGTGCATCAAGATCCAGAAATGTGTTCATTACTGCAGCTGCAACCCTTTACTAAAAAACAAAGACAGTTCAGTCTTTTCAAATGTGCAAAGCTCTGCAGACCAGATGAAATAATACCTCAACTAAGTTTCCAATAATTAAAAAAAATTATTGCCTTCTTTTCCAAATATTAAATTACTTATTGAACTGAAACTTGTGTGTATCAGTGCTGGTCCAAAAACTATATACAGTAAATTCAAAAATCTCTTAATGCAACTTTTAAAATCATCAAAAGCCTGGAAATGCAAAAATGTAGGTTTCCAGAGTGATCTCTACTGAACTGCACTGAACAGTACACAGGTTTTAAGGTATACATTCTATGGTGCAGTAACAGATTAAGCCATGCAAGCAAGCAGAAAAACAGTCATACTAAATATATGTGTAAGCAACAGATTTTACACTGTTATTGGAATTTAGTTTTTTGTGATATTAACTGTGTTTTTTTAACATTGCATTAGAGGGGTTTTTTTGCATTTAGTTTTCCAAGATTTTTTTAAATGGATTTTTTCTTGTGATTAAGACTAGCAATCAAACAGCCCCCATTAATCTTAGCAGATCACACAGAGGTGAATGAGGTAGAAGTGGAGTGAAGTCCCACTTCTCCTGTTGGTCTCTTTTTGCTGAATACAAGTCATTGTTACAGTTGCTCTTTTTAAAAAACGTATAATTAAGAAGTCTCTTACAATGGAAAACTATTTTAACTCCCACCCAGCTTGGAAGAGGGAGAGAAGAAAACTGAGCAGATTTTGCAAATTCTCCCATCTGCCCTCAAACATTTTCATTTTCACAAGAAGTCAAGGCATAAGATGTTTCAGACCAAAACACAATTGTTTCAGCAAGTTTTAACAATATAAAAGCAAGGAGGAAGAGATCATATAACAAAGTGTTTTGCACCTGAATTATAGCAATTATCATCTGTGATGTCTATGTTCCTTATAACCATAGTATTAGCCTCTCTCTAGATACCCAACTTTCTACAAGCTAGAGCAGTGATACTAAGACTCCTGATGCACAAGTGGCTCTTTAATGTGTCTCCTGCAGCTCTTTGTAGCACATGACATTAAAACACTATTTAATTATTAACCAATAATCAACCAAGGCTTTTACTGTGTTATTAACCAATTGTAGTTGATACAATATTTGGTCAGTCATTTTGCTGTGATAATAATACATATTATACATGTTTATATACACAAAATATTTCCTGTCATACCATTTAAATGTGAAAATACAGTACTACAGAAAATGAAAATGAATTCACACTACTGTGGCTCTTTTGAGTAATGTTGATCGCCAGTTTGACTCCTGAACCACTGAGTTCTGAGTATCACTGAGCTATTATATAAAAACTATAGAGAACTTAATAGTAAAAGAAACCTTACATAGATGAAATTTTATCTGATAGAAGTGGACTAGGTTTTACTGTTTAAAGTAACACCCGTACAGAACTCACAAGAACAAACTATGTGATCAGTCATGCAATTAAATGAATTCATCACATGTGGCACAAGTCACAGAAGGAGATGATGATTTTATTCAGAAAGTGGCTTTTTTGATAAAGGTATGTGTTTCATTATAAAGTTCTTACCAGATGTGCTGATTGGTTACATTTAAAATAAACTTCACAAACAAGCCCTGAAGATATTTCCTTTGTGTTCTCATTGTTTTAAAATAGAATGTCACAAAATCCAGATGCAAAGAATGTAATTTTGTGTGTAAATTTTATGAATTGCTTGGTACACAAGCATGACAGAGTGGCAGACTGCAAGCAAAGAAGTAACAGAAAGGGAAGAAAAAACCACAGGGAAACAGAGGAAAATGGCAATAGGGATAGGACAGAGAACAAGAGAAAGAGCTGGAAAAAAGGACTAGACAGGGACAATAGGGGGGGGACGGGACTAAAAGAAGCAATTGAAAAGAACACAGAGGCAGCAAACGGGAGAGAAGAAAGATGGAGAAAACACATTCTACAGACATACCAGCTTTCATCCTTCAGAAGGAAGGTCTAGCCCAGGAAAGTACAGCAAGCAGTAGGAATTATCTATGAATAGAAAATCTAAACAGGAGACAGGCTGCAACATTTCTTTTGGTATTAACATACTTCCATATTAAATCAAGTTCTCAGCACATTTTGGGGACAGAAATCCAGTCCTTCTCCATCCCTTACAATTATAAAATATCCGGCCATATTTTTTTCCTGTGCTCCCAAGCTTCCATTTAAAATATTTCAGTCGGTGGCCCTGGACTTCCATAAAGACCATGACCTCACTGTGCTCTTTGTAGGTTTAAAAACAGAGAGAGTGAGTGAAGGCCCTTTTACAAAAGCGTGGAAATTGATACAGCACTTGCCCATTTAGCATTTAATTAGTAGTATTGGCTTTTAAATTTTTGCCTGTGTGAAGAAGTTTTACACTCTGCTTTAGCAAATGTACAAACAAATACTGCAGTCACTTCTGTTACCTAAACAATGCACAGTTTTACATACAACCCTATGCATTTCCTAAGGAAAGGGTTGAACCCTTGCAGTGAACTGTGAATGTTACGACTCAAACTGAAAACACATCCTAGTATAGTACTGACTGGATTCAAGCATTAAAATAATATCACAGCATCAAAAGAAGACCTACTTGAGAAGGAGAAGGAAGTCTTTGAAGACTTCCTAATAGGAGCAATTTTATTTCCTTGGGAAATTAATATTTGGCACTGCTTATCTGGCAAAACCACTTAGCTGAGAGATCCCCCTTTGCCCCCCCACAAAAAAATAAACATGCCAGCTGTCAATTCATAAGCAGAAGAAAGACAACTCATAAACTAAAGTATTTATTACACATTATTTGTCTTTCATTAATTGTCATTTCCCCCCTCTTTATTTCGGTTTGGTTGGTGAGGCCCTCCCCTACCTTGGAAATCCAACTTGGCCATTCACACCTGCTTCCTGATGCAGCTATGGCTTCTCTAATTCTCCTCCAGCTATCTGACGTCTGAAGCACGACATGCTGAAGAGGGTCAGGCCAGTTGTGCCCAGCTCCAGGTATGCATAACGTTATTGATGTCAGGATTTTATGACTGTTTATAGGTCCCTACTTCACCTCAATGACAAGCCTCTTTGCTGGGCCCCAATGCACCAGCTACCATTCAGTTGTGTGCGCTCTAATCCACAAGAGAGCCCAGGCTTCCCAAAACCCCATACTTGTACAGTACAGCCACAGCGCCCAGCTTCAGCAAAGCAATTCTGCACATGCTTAACTGTAAGCACACAAATAATCCCATTGAACCCAGAGGAATCACTGAAACAGCGGATATCCACCTAAGACAAACTGAGTTTCTCACTTCCACATATACGTGTGGTTTGCACTCGCTTAAGGAGATGGAGTGCCGAGCTTCTCTCATCTAAGAAAATTTTCCCTCTCACTGAAAAATAGTTAAACACCCAATTGATACAAAAATTTGTTTCAATAAATTAAAGTTAATACGCCAAATGAAAATCCTTGCCACAAGCAGTTTCATGCTGTTCAGAATTAATGTTGATTTGTTTTCCAACCATCAATTAATGGATTCCATTTTCTCCACTGATTCGTGAGCATATTCCTCTAACATTAAAGGAAGATACACAGATAGACCTAGAACTACAAAGCATACAAGCAGTATAATTTTCTTTAGTAAACATAATACAGGGATTCCTGTCTAGATACAAGCAATTTTCTCATTCTGTACTTTATGCCAAGAGGCTTCCTAAAATACATATACAGAACATGACAGACTGGAATTATATTAAATAATTTAGCAAAGTAAATCCTAATAGTCTGTTACATATTTAGGGACTGAAATTGGGTCATGTTTGTAAACAAACCTTTCAAATTTAATTTCCAAGCTTGCTGTGGGTTTTCTTTTCATCAAAGAAAGCTCATGTAGTGATGGCTTTACATTCAAAGTCTCTCAAATTTAAAACAAGAAAAGTCTAAATCACTAAAAATATTGATGTCCACTTAAAGTATCAATTTTGTTCAATCTCTTTTCACACAAGGATTGAGGACTTCCCAGTGTACCATGAAAGTGTATGTAAAATGTAAAACAGGCTTTATGTTGCAGCAGTTTACGTCCAAAGAAAAGGAAAGCAACAATGAAGAGGAGGGATTGGTTTGTTTGTATTATCGGGCTCTGCAGATATGCAGAGACCAGGGCTGAGGACTCAACAGGAAGTGCTCAGAATCATCCGAAAGAGTGTGTTATACAATTGCCACTGCTGAGGTATAAAAACCCAGGACATCTGGGGTGATCCTGAACTCTCAAAACTGGACAGCTGGCAGCATGTACTGAGCATCCTTACAGATTTCCTAGGACAGCCACCTCAAGAAGTGGATGATGGACTTGTGGTAACCTTTGACTGTGTTAGTAGTTATTGAGCATGCTCAGTAGATGTCTTGAAATCATGTAGAAACCATCTTGGACAAGATTTCCACATGTCCTACACACAACTCAGCTTGAAAGCTGAGCCAGAGCTCAGTAGGAAAATATAATAGTAACCAAGAACCCTCTAGGGCAATGTTTCTCAAACTTCTAAGTAGCAAGTACCCCCTAACTTCTGAAAAATTTAATAAGTACCCCAACACTCAATTTTCCATGGGATTTTATATTTACAGACTAATGTGAGCCATATGTTGGAAGAAGGGCTGAGTATATAAGGCCGTGATATGACAGATGTCAAGTCTAGTGTGGATAGGGTTACCACCTTTACACCAGGGGTGCACAACTCAAATATGTACCTGGGCTAGAGGTGGTGATGTCCAAAGCTAGGAGGCTTTGAGCGGCATGCCAATGCTGGGGAATATACAGCACCGTGCCAAATTTTTGCCATAGATTTGAGAGGAGGAAGGGGTGAGAGAGAGAGACAGGGAAGGAGGGTGAGAGAGAGAGACAGAGAAGGAGGGTAACTGGTAAAATGTAGGACTGTCATATTTGTCAATTTCACTGCTCAGCTGCCAGCCCAGCTCACAAGACTCAGGAGGCTGCCACTGGGCTCCCACCTGGGAGCTGTGACAGGGCAGGAAGTGGGGGTACCGCCCGCCTTCCCCAGAAGCCAGGGGCTGCCACCCGTCTCCCAGCTGGGACCGAGTGGGAAGTGGGCTGCTGCCGCCCAGCTTCCCCAGAAGTCGGTAGCTGCCGCCCGCCTCCCCTTCACTCTGTTTTTCCCCGGGTACCCCGTCTGTGTCTTGTGTGCCCCCAAGGGTACGCGTACCACAGGTTGAGAAACTATGCTCTAGGGGACTTTGGCTGAAGAAAACCATTCAAGGCTGGGAGGTGTGCTGGATATTAGGATTGGGTCATCAGCACCTGTGGCATTGTGGCTACAGAGCGAGATCTTCCATTCTGAAGCATATGCCGGGGAGGAGCAGTCATCTAGTAATAGGGGAGTGAGAACTACTAGCTAGAAGGATCCACGGACTAAGCTTTCGGTTTTGCTGACAAACCACAAGTATTTGATTTTGAAGAGACTCTTGCAGTCCAATTCCAATTCTATCGGATCCTGGTGGTATGCACTACATTTTAGGCCACAGTAAAGATTGAGACAATAATCGTTGAAGATGAACCAGGGAAAAAACGAACAAATTCATATGAGTGCACTAAAGTACAGTGTAGAAGTTATGCTAAAATCCTAGTTTTTAAATAGCAGCAAAAAGTTTGTGAACATCTGCATAGGAAGAACATGATACATTTATTATCTAAAAGCTTTTATTTCAAATTATTTCAGAGTACTTGAAGTATTTTCTTTGTTTTTATTAAATATAAATGACTGTTTACTAAGCAAATCGTTTGGTGCCAATGGATTAAAAACAGAGGTACTAACGGTTTTGATAAAAGAAGGTTGATCTTGTTAGGGTACTAACGTGGCACTCAGAGAATCCTCAGCTCTGCCGCAGACTTCCTTGGCAAATCAGCGCGACTCAAGTTTCTAAATCCAACTAGCCCTTGATTTCAATGTATGGTTTAATTCCCATAGCACATATGCAAAAGGAGAATGAACTAAAGATGCCTGTGCCCCAAAGTCACAAGGAGGAAAGGAGCTGAAGACAGCCAGGCCTCTTTCAAATCAAAAGATACTAAAGGTGGAATAGTGTGTGGGGTAGGGCTCCTGGACCAGCACATGGCTGGTGTTTCTTACAGTATCACATGAAAGCAAAAGCGCTGAGGTTCATAACAAACCCCCAGAGCTATGCATTTCATTGCAAAAGGTTTGGACAAGCATAGTCCAGAAATGACTCAGTCCTACCAGTCTCCATACACATGCAGAAGTGGGCAGACAAGCATACTTCTAGAAATGAAAGATGTTACCTTGGCCAGAAAAAGTACACACTTGGTGAATTCTACAGGATAAGAAACCAGGTAATGTATTTAATATCATATGCAAAGGATAATATCAAGGTAAACGTAAGCACAGTTACAATGCCTAGTTGTGCATTTCTGCAAAATCTGTAGCTCTTTGTGCATATACTCAAATCCCTTAATTATTCATTACTGCATGTAACATTTTCCCAACTTTATTGCAGGCAGTTTGAAGTTGGGGGGAGGGCAGAGTAATGAAGTCTGAACTTTCTGGGGAATTTTCAGCTGCAGGAGGTACTAAAATTTCAGTTAGTGGCTTTGACTGTTAAAGAAAAACTCAAAACACAAGCACTCTCCCACATGGTCTTTTAAGCATTTACAAAATACATTATAGGGAAATTAGTTCAGTGTTGGGTCCCAAAATGATCTTGGAAGGAAAACGTTCAGTCTCATTCTCTAAGTTTTAGCATAATTTTGAAACAAACAAATAAATCCAATTGGTGCTTTGGGTAGGTGAGAATGGTAATACTTCGTCTGCATGCATCAACCCTAAAGCTAACTACTGGTAAATGTGTCCTAGATGTAGGTTCTAAACATATAATCAAGGCAAAAAACCTAAATATTTTGTATTCATGTTCAAGAAGTAGTTAGCAATTGAAAATTTCAAAATATTTCAGCTAACCAAAAAAGTTCAACAAAAATTTTGCTTCTGTCAAATGAAACAATTCATTCAACCTGGGCTAGATTCATAAAACAGCCAAAGGAGGCGGTGGCAGCTCCCTCATAATATTCAGCCCAGTAGTTATGGCACTCACCTGGGATATCAAACATAGAATCAGAGTTGGAAGGGACCTCAGGAGGTCATCTAGTCCAACCCCCTGCTCAAAGCAGGACTAACTTCAGCTAAATCATCCAAGCCAGGGCCTTGTCAAGCCACAGCTTAAAAAACCTCTAAAGATGGAGATTCCACCACCTCTCTAGGTAACCCATTCCAGTGCTTCACCACCCTCCTAGTGAAAAACTTTTTCCTAATGTCCAACCTAGACCTCCCCCACTGCTACTTGAGACTGTTGCTCCTTGTTCTGTCATCTGCCACCACTGAGAACAGCCTAGCTCCATCCACCCTGGAACCCCCTTTCAGGTAGGTAAAGGCTGCTGTCAAATCCCCCCTCATTCTTCTCTTCTGCAGACTAAACAAGCCTAGTTCCTTCAACCTCTTCTCACAAGTCTTGTGCTCCAGCCCCCTAATAATTTTTGTTGCCCTCCGCTAGACTCTCTCCAACTTGTCCACATCCTTTTTGTAGTGGGGGGCCCAAAACTGGACACAATACTCCAAATGCAGCTCACCAATGCCGAATAGAGGGGAATGATCACTTCCCGTGATCTGCTGGCAATGCTCCTACTAATGCAGCCCAATCCGCTATTAGCCTTCTTGGCAACCATGGCACACTGCTGACTCATATCCAGCTTCTTATCCACTGTTACACCCCAGTTCAATTTTCCCTTCTGCCTGATGTGGAGGAGGGATTTGAACATGAATCCCTTACTGCTCAAAAGAATGCCCTAACTACAGGCCATTGGGGTATATTGGGATCAGGGTGTCTCATTCTTCCCTGCTGATGCTTTTCAAATCTGTATAAATAATTAAATAATATTCACTGGAGCAGGAGGGCTGGAACCTGAGTCACAACTCCCATGTGACCAAAAGTACCCCTGTATTCGCACCCTACATATTACTGTAATGATCTTTATGCAAAATATGCCTTGTGAGGTATCATTTAAAAACTAACTCCACACTGATCATCCATATTCTTATGTATTTTATGAACAAAATGTGAATTTAGAGTTATGGACAAACTGAAATTATGACTACCCTGTGTTTACCAGACAAGTCTGGGATGGGGGTAAACCCGTTTCTCAAAGACAAAGGATAAGGTGACACCTCTAGCCAGATGTCATCAAAGTTGACTGGTAATCACCTGTCAAGTGGCCATTCTTTGGCAACAGAGGGAGGCAGGAACAGATCAACCTGCAATTTAGCATACAACATGGAACATTTTTTACCATGAGACTCCATGTCTCCTTCCTCAGAGTTGGATGGAACGTTATCTAGGGATAACCCTTAAGAAAATGCATTTCACAGGGTGACTGGACTATAAAAGTGAGGGACAAAACACACCCCAGGTTCGTTCTCTCTCTCACCTAAAACAAGAAAGGAACCAGCCCTTTGACTTGGGGGGGAGGGCAGGGGGGCAGTGGAAGAGGGGGAAGATTCTGCTGAGAATTTGGTCAGCCCTGTTGCTGGGAACATGTGGTAAGGATTTATCTAGCTTATTAAGTTTTTGCTACTAGGAAGCGTTTTGTCTTTATTTTTCTTGTAACTATTTCTGACTTTAACATCAGCCACACCATCAGGAGCTCATTCACCTGCACATCTACTAATGTAATATATGCCATCGTGTGTGAGCAATGCCCCTCTGCCACGTACATTGGCCAAACCGGACTGTCACTACACAAAAGAATAAATGGACACAAACCAGACATAAAAAATGGTAACATCCATAAACCAGTCGGAGAGCACTTCAATCTCCCAGGACACTCTGTGGCTGACTTGAAAGTTGCCATACTTCTACAAAAAAAACTTCAAAAACAGACTTCAGCGAGAAACTGCAGAGCTGGAACTCATCTGCAAACTTGACACAATCAAACTGGGTCTGAATAGGGACTTGGAATGGTTCTCATTACAAGAAGTAATTGTCACTGTTCACACATTCTCACCTCCTAATCAATGGTTGTTAATGGGCCTCATCTACTCTAACTGAATGGACTTTGCTAACACCTACCCTCCCCATTGTTGTTCCCTACCTTTGGATGTGTACGCACACGCACGCACGCACGCACACACGCACGATTTCTATTTCATGTATCTGACGAAGTGGGTTGCAGCCCACGAAAGCTTATACCTGCAGAAATTAAATGTGCTAGTCTTTAAAGTGCTACAGAACTCATTGTTTTGACTTTAATATATTATACTTGTATGCATTTAAAACAACCTCTGTCATTGTACTTAAATAAATTTGTTTTATTATTAATCTAAAATAATCCAGTGTTGTATTTAAACTGAACTCTTTGGTAACTCCAGTTAAAGCAGCAAACTATTGCTTTTTAAATAAATACATAAAAACTCACATTTTTGGGAAAATTCTGGACTGGGAGTGTTTTGGGGTCATCCTGCAAGTAGTAACCAAGGCTGGTGGAAGCCAGTGTGTGACTGGAGTGTTGCTGACAGGCTGCTGGGGTCAGAGCTACTGGGCCAGGGCTGCAGCTATACACAGGCACTCAGTGTGACCTGCATGCTCTTAGGCTGTGAGCGGGCCTGGTTGGGAGCTACAACAGCAAAGCATTGTGAGGCACTCAAGACTGCTGGGAAGGCAGTGACAGCCCCTCACTGGTCTGGATTGCTTGAGTCTCCCACCTCTCATGTGAATGGCCTGACCACTAGTCGACAGAGCCATTCTAATTCTCTTATTGGCCCAATGAATAATTAATTATTTATACAAGTCAAACAGCTTCAACAAGAGAGACAGAGAGGCCTGCCCATGATATCCCATAGCCCAATAGCTAGGACGTTCTCCTGACAGTGGGAGAACCAAGTCTCTCCTCCACATCAGACGGAGGGGAGAATTTAACTCAGGTCTCCCATGTCCTGGTTAGTGCCCTAACTGTTGGACTAAAGGTTGAAGGGGAGATGGAGACAGCATACACTCCCTCATCTCATGAATTGTGCCGAAGTTCCGGAAAAAAAGTATTGTCCAAAACAATGTGGCAAATTCACATCTAATTCACTAATAGTTTTGGATCAATCAAAATTACATTTTTCGGCAAACAAACTATTTGCCTGCAAAATTTTGCCCATCTCTACGTATGACTATGCAAAGCAGTATACAGGTATAAGACTGCACAAAAAACCTTGTATGACTGTACATATGTACAATTAGTGCACTAAATTCTGAATTTCTTATGCAATTTTTAACCCTGCAAAGCATTTATTTATGAAGTAAATTAATTTTATGGGATTGATTAATCAAAAATGTGGTAAAAAGTGATTAAAATGCTTCCTCCCCCCTTGCAGATTTACAAAAGAAACTTGCAAACATTTCCTATATGTGTGGAAGAAAAAATATATAAAGGAAGGAAGGAAAGCAGAGCACCAAATACAAACAAAAACGAACAGCTAATTCCTTTTCATTCTATATAAGTATGTATGACTTTCAGAGAATCACAACAAATAAGCCTATGCTGACAACAATAATGTAACAAGGAAAGCACGTGGAAAAGAGATAGTACTTTTAAAACTTATTTGAAAAGAGTCGTATATTATAAGAAATATTAATTAAAAAGATCCTTTGATTTTCTTCCTTTACTGTTTAAATAAGGAATACATCTCACAAAAATGCCCTAAAAATAATTATGTGACTTAGCCTGTGTCCTCAGCTGAAAATTGCAATTGCTCTCCCACTAGCTTTCTATGCCCTTTCTACCCGTGTTTAGGCACAAGCAATGTCGGAGCATGCAAATAATGTATGCACACAAATTTGTACTGCCTGAGAATGTATTGTAAATTAAAATTGTTTGCTTAACTTTACACACTAAATTAGGTCTGCAAGACTTGTCTGTGTTGATATGCATCTCATTGGAAAAAAAACCAAAAACCTCAGTGCAAAATAATAAAATCTGACCAAACAGCTTAAAACAGCTGAACTACCAAAAAAGCATGAGCTTCTTAATATCTACAACCACCATTTCTACTAAATACAATACAAATTAAAAAACCTACAATTAGTGTAAATTTTTTTTAAAAATCTATTTTTTCTGCTGTCAGCCACACAAAATATCCATATGTGGAATGCTCATTATTAACAATCTTGAAAATGTTCTTAACAGTTTTGTTTGTATCATCTTACTATTACATTTGTGAATATGTTCATTAGGCATATGTGGACAAAAGCTTAAAGAGAATGTTGGGTTTGTTTAGGATTTAATATTAAAATAATCAGTACAAAATCCAACAACAGATGTTTTCAGTGAATATTTAGATATCAATAGAAATGAAAATAGTTTTTAGTTTGGAATTTAACATTCACCTGTGACACAACAACCCTAACATTGTAATATTGTGCTAGTGCATCAGACCCAGAAAATGAAACATAGCAACTCACTGTAGCAAGAAAAGGGAAGCTATTTATTTTCACTGCCAAGCTGAGTGAAATACAAGTAGTCAAGAAAGAGCATCAATGGGTAAACATATATTAGATTTTAAAAATACTTTCAGAGTTAACCTAAAGGATCTCTTTTAAAATATGTATTTTAACCTGATGGATGTTGCTTTAATAAAACACCATACTCTTACAAGCACTAACCTCTTTATATGCAGAGCATAGATAAATTATGTTTATATTTGATAAGATTTATTATGGTCTTTTGTCATATACCAACATGACTTTTTTCATGATGAAGATGACTTCAAATCTTCATCATGAAAAATGTCATAATGGTATACAGCAAAGATGAACGAGAAGATGAGTTAAAAAACCCAACATGCTCCTCCGTAGCCAGTCTGAAGCCCAGTTGAAACAGGAGGAGGGTAGATTGGTGTTGGGCTGATGGCTGGCCATTAATATTTACCATACTCTGACATCGAATCCTCAGATAAATCAAGAAAATGAGGGGGTATTCTAGAAATGATGGAAAGTGCCCAAGTGTTGTGGATAGTGAGAACAATCCAAGAAGAAGTGGTGGGATGTCAAAGGAAAACGTGTTAGCTTGTGGTGTGATAAAGACTGTGACATTGAACAGAGCACTTTTTAGGGAAAGGACTCAGGGTGAACCCCCTTTTGCTGGGGTTAACACAAGGAAGAAGATCATGACTTCAAATGAAAGGCCGAATTCTCTCCACTAAGCATAGGAACAAACCAGGAAAACAAAGGCTGAAGACAAATGTTTTCTGCTCCAATTCTGACTCCTGTACAAAAATCTCCAGAGGTGCTGCTCCATATGTTTTTCTACAAGTAGGGGCACTAAGGGGTTTTTTAGCTCAAGTCTTTGGGTCTACATGTCTGTATGCGCACACCCAGTAATCCAGCAAAGCACAAACATGCTACTCCAACATGCAGATAGCTGCATGCACCACAGTAATGAACTCAGCAGAGGACTGCTGCAGTTAAAATAGACACACATTAACAAGGCTTTTGTAGTACGTTTGCCTGTTTTTACAAGGAGGCAGAATTTGGCCCAAACTGGTCCCATAAAAAAAACAGACTAATGATCCTAGTATAATTCCCATAATAAATCATGCAAATAGATTATCATCCAAGCAAGAAGTGGTAAACTATCATCTCCCTGGGTTAGGGTATTTTCCTACATAATATGATACCTGTGACATATTTTTAGCAACTTAAATTAAATAAATTATTACCTGCTGGAATAAAGCAGAGTTCCATCATGTTGATATTGTTCATCTACATACAAAGAAGAAGAAGAAATAGTGGTTGCTAAGGAAGCTGCTTCAAACAGAGATGGAGTGCTTGGCACTAAATCTGGCCGGTGCCGTGAACTCAATACTGCATAGGAGAAAATACATACAATGTATCACTGTATATTCATTTTTAAAACTCATTTCAAACTAAAACGACAACTAGGAAAGGTTATATTATATCCTACCAATAACCCCCCCCACCCCACCTCCCACAGGAGGTGATGATACTCATCTTTCAGAAGCAATCGAACACATTTTAATTGATGAGATTAATAGTAAAGGAGCTCTAGTCAGTGATGCAGGCACCCTTCCACACCTGTAAGGCTCTTTAAAGCCAAAGACCCTGCTTATGCAGCAAGCCAAGACATTTAGCATAATAAAGGTTCTCTCTTTTGAAAAACTGTGGCATTGATTCCTTGGTGAGCCGTTCCAAAATATTACCTTCATCATCAAGGCTGGAAAAGCTTTGTCCTTCAGTAAGCATGTCATGCTTTTCATCCTTCCATTCTTGGCTAACAGCAGATACAATTTCTTGTGATGTTGCCTTTAGGGCTGCAATGGAACTGCATCGTCTCTTGGAAGGAGAGGACTTCAAAGCTGCATTAAGAAAAGAGTGCAACGAAGAAAGCTGGTGAATTATAACATTTTACTCATCTTTAACAGTGTATATAGTTTTACATTTGACAATGAACAAACTACAAAACCCATTTCTAAATGCAGATCAAGAATAAACCTAGGTAACATTTAACAAATATCAGTTTTATTCTACAGAGTCCATATGAGACATTGTGTCTCAAAGTTTCCACTGAGTTTTTATGGTTTTCGGGCAAAAGACTACAAATGGGTTCTGCCTGTTAATTGCTTTTGACATTTCCTACATTGCAAGACCTACTTTGAGTATCTGTTTGTAAAAGTCAGAAGAAAAAAAACAGGTAATGTAGGATAATGAAAGGAAGAAGAGAAACAGTGATTAAGCAAAAAATAATCAAGGCTTTGGGACATTATTTGAGGATTAGACACTAGCTAAGATTGTTTATAGCCTGAGGACATTATTGCTCAGTGTGTACTGTAAAAATATTTATCCTGCCTTATGATTTCCATTATAGTTATGCACCTCAATATATGTTGTGGGTAAAACAAACATTTCTAAAATATTACTGGCTGACATACTAGCTAATGAAGTGATGTGGTTAATTAATGAACATTTCTGATCGTTTATAATCCTAACCAGGGCCTGCCTTGCATACACTAGGCAAACATAGGATCTGACCTCCCGCTGCGACCTCTCAATTTATTTCCCCCCCCAAAAGGAGATCAACCATTTCAGTTTCCGTGTTTAGTTCCCAAATGCTTTAGAACTCCTAGACACTGGCTGCAGCAACTCACACAAAGAGTTCTGGGACAAGATTGGTACCAGAAGAACTCATTGCTTACAGCTAAAAAGCTGGGACACTCTTGGAAGGGGGAATCAGATGCACAGAAACTGAGCACTAAAGACCCAGTGCTACTCCAGAACTCCCTAGAAAGGATGCCATCATAGACAGTGGCTGAACTGGCCTATGCCTATAGCTGTCCCTGCCAATCATTTTTTGTGTTTAAATTTTTGTTCTGTGCATTGAACACTGAGATGTGACATTGTAAAAGCCGTTAAGGCACTGGAATGTGACTCACAAGGTCTAAATTTGGTTTCCTAGTTGTGCCACAGACTTCCTTAGGCAAGTCACATAACCTAACTGCCTCATTTCCGTCATCTGTAAAATTAAACTAATCATTTATTTCTATTGTACACACTTGGTAGAGGGACTGTCTCTTACCATTCAGTCCAGCACCTAGTGCACCAGGGTCCAGTCATGATTGGCATGTCTAAGCATTATTGTAATTTAAAAAAATAGCATGTGGTAATTGCTTTGCTAGACAAAATCTAGCTTTTTGACAAAGATCCAGAATAATATATTCTAAGATATTTATTCCTGACCAATGCTCTGTAGAAAAGGCCATTTAAAAGCCAAGCTTTGTAAACTGTTGGTTATAGTCTCTTTAAATATATTGATCCTGAATGTTTGTTGAATTTATTTTTAGATGGAGGGAGAAATCATGACCCCCTCTAATTCTTTCATTCTCCCCATTTACTTTCCCACCACTACCAACAAGAGCTGTGTAATACAGCTGGTAATCCTACAACCAGAGCTTGTCAATGCACCTCCAAATATCAACCAGAGGAGATTGCTTGAGAGTGAAATGGTGAGAGCAGGGCAAATCAGTCTGCTTGTGCTTCTATGGCCCCTGCTCTCCTACCACGCAAACAAAGTTTTTTCTCCTACTGTCATTTCCCTGCATTGCAAGATGAACTCTGGGACTCAAACCTCCATGGACCCTCAATGACAAGCAACAGAATTCAGACCCGTCGTCTCATGACGGCCAAACATTCCCTTCCAAGGACCCTAATTGAACAGCCCCCCCAACCCTCCATCAATGTCCCAAGCTGTCCTCCAAAATGAGCTACTGACATTGGTAGGGCTCTTAGGCACTATGTTAACACAAAGATATAATCATCATATTTACTGAAGCCTTACTTCTGCACAAAGGATGCCACAAGACCTAGTGCCAGAAAGATGCTGCCTGTAGATGGTGAGCATGCTGCCTCCACAGTGCTCCCAGCTTCCACTGCCCTGAAAAGCTCAGGCATGAAACTTTGATCCTCATCCATAGGGAACTTCATTGAACTGCCATTGGGCTGGCCAACTGACAGCATTTCCAGTGCACAGTTATTTTAGAAAATAAACCTATCCTAATGGAAGCATCTTAATAGCTTTTTAGATAAGCTGGAAGCAAAAGGATAGTAGGGTAATATCAGAGACCCTTACCATAGAACACAGCAGAACCTCTGATCAACAAGGGACGCAGCAGAGTGACCAGAGGATAGAAAGTTTTTAGAGGCATTCTCAGAGGACGCTAGCAGCCCCACATAATTTTGCTAAATAGGACAATCTGAATTCCTTATTTTGAAAGAAAAAGATAATGTCCTTAAAACTTTTAATCCATATACAAGAGATACAGTTATGTCAAGAGCAAATGAAGAAAAGTCCAACAGACACATCACATGTTAGAATTTCAGATATGATTAGTTTTTAAAGACCAACAAAGAAGATGGAAAATTATGATAACGAAGAAGAGAGAGCCCTAAGAGGGATAGAAAGCAAATACTCAGAGTCTTTCAACCTAGTGACCAACAGTACATGGTTGTCCTGGGAATAAGAACAGGAGCAGACTGAGAATAGACCAGTGTCTGAGAGCAGCCCAACTAGTAACCAAGAAACAAAATTGAATATTCCAAGCAGTCACACTGTAGCCACGTGGAAAGGAACATTACTGGTCATGATAATGCCTTAACAGAAGGGGCTCAAATACTTACCATTAATTTGATCACTGTCACTCGTAACTCTCCTTTACCATTACTGCTCTTAAAAGTTCTTCTTCCTATTATTTCTCTGTATTTCACATTATGTTACCTCAGATAAATTAGCTTACATTTCTCCCATGCTGAATCAAGTTTTATTATTCTCACTATCTAGATCAGGGGTGTCAAACATCCGGCCCATGGGCCGGAAACAACCTGCCAACCTTTTTGGTCTGGCCTCTGGCGGCAGCGCGTGGAGCGGTGTGCACATGAGACACAGCGCTCCAAAAATGCCTAGTATTTCGATTTATGGTATGTATGGCCCACTTGAAGTACATTTAATTCAAATACGGCCCGCCACAGCAAATGAGTTTGATACCCCTGATCTAGATCCTTTTGTCAGGAGAAGGGCTTTTCATTCTGCATTTTCACAGTGCCTTGCAAACCACAGCCCTCCTTTGAGCTTTTAGGTACTCCCATTTGTGCATGGTGAAGGTCACAGCATTTCATGAGTTCAGTGGGATCATCATCCACATTTTGATCTTTCCAAACATAAAATTTTTGAATTCTGCTCTGCTGGAGAGTAATGCTATTGTCTTTAGATCAAATGAAGATGAATAGAGGCCAGTGAAATGTGAAAGGTATTGACTTCCAGTGGTGGAATTTTTAAACAAAATAAAACTTCAACTGAACTTTTGATGGAAAGAGATCGTTAGAACGTAGCTTGCTGGAATCAAATTTTACCAGATAATCTCTTTATCTCATAATGAACTAGTGACTGTCCAATTTTCATCTGTAACTGTTTACAACCAAAATGGCTTTAATATTATGTAAACCTAAATCTTCCCGAGGACACAATGACAAGTGAAGAGCTTATTCAACTCAAAGAATTTAAAAGGTATCTGATATTTTCAGCTCTACCATACCTGGGGCTAGTGTGAAGAACTTCAAGGGCCAAATCTTCAAAATGACCTTTAATTTTTTTAATACTCAAAAGATAGTGAATTAAAACTGCATTCAAAAGTGGAGACATGGGTATGGCCTCTTTGAAAACATGGCCTGTGTTAGCACCTCAAAGCTCTCAACAGCCCAAATTCTCCGTAAAGATTTAGACAGAAATACTACTAGAAGAAATACTAGAGAAAGGATACTTATGCTAATCCCATTTGCTAGACACTGTTCAACCTGTGTCCTGTATAAAGCATAGGCCCCAGGTAAATAATAGTATGTGATCATGTAATTAAGGATTATATTATAATGTATATGCACAAAGCAGAGTTAAGGTTGCACCTACAGCCTCAACTTTAGCATTTCCTGATTTTTGAATGCTTCACTTTGCTGCCTTCGCATTCTTTTAAACGAATTATTCCACAAAAAATAACGACTACTTTGCATTTCTGCAGATCATTCTAACAATTCCAAAGAACTTTATAAACATTTATCAACTAAACAGCCCAAGACCCCCCGTGTGCCGAGGAGGTACTTTTCCCCTCCACTGCAATGAGGTATTAAATGGCTAAGTGCCTTACTTGTGGTCAGACAGTAAGTCTGTGACTGAGTAAAGTATAAAACTTTGATTCCTATTCCTGAGCTTCAACTGTATAACTATTCTTCCTCTGTTTTCTGTATTACTAATGTTCTGTATTATTTATGTTTAAGGATAATATTTTGCACAGAAGTCATGATACCTCTGTGAAATTATCCTCTTCAGCTTCTGTGGGCTGCACCCCAGAGCTGCACATGGTAGCGATTACTAAAACTTCCCCCTCTGGCAATGGGACTAGGGCTCTCATCCCCTCCCTCAGTGATGCCCTGTCAGCTCCCCCACATTAATTTTAGTAGAAGTCACAAACAGGACACAGGCTACCATGAATTTTTGTGTATTGCACATGACCTGTCCGTGACTTTTCCTAAAAATAACTGTAACAAAATCTTAACCTTACTTATGTTATAGTAGCACCCACTTGCCCTGATCAAAATTGGGCTATTGTGCTAGGTATTGTGTTAAACTAGGTAGACATGATCCCAGCCCCAAACAGCAAGACCAGTCTCTCTCGTATATACTTTGCCACACTTCTAAAAGATGCTTTTCAACTTTCTTATTAGCATAGATTAGAGTTGAACATTAGCAAATATCAGTAGAGTTGCAAGACAGCATAAAGAAAATCAAGTGTTTATTTAAAAAATCCAACTGAGGGCATGTTTGCTTTCTTTTTGCATACAGCACGTTCTTGAAACGAATCATTTTAATGGAAGATTCCAGTACTATATTGTAGCTGTGACCCAAAATGTACATTTTGATCATACGTGCACCACAAGCATTAAAAAACCTAACAAGAGAAATGTTTTCATGAAATTACATTTTAAAAATGTTTCAAGTATTTTTTTTTTTTTTTTTTTTAAATCTTCCATACTTTAAAACAAAAATGTGAAAAGAACCGGCTTAATTTCATTGTCCAAGCTAAATGAAGTGCAAGAAACAAACAAGCAGTATATTAGGGATTCTGTTTTGTGGGTTTAATAATTTCATTTTTCTGGGTTCATTTTTAGCATATTTTGAGTTTAATGTGGATGTCCGAAAATGGGGGTTTCTCTCTTTGCATATACTGTAACGAGTAATGTATATTATATAGTTGCAGCATATACTACTGTAATGAGTAAGTAATTTCTTTGTAATGTTCCCTAGTGCACTTTAAAGTAGTGCTGTTTCAAACAGCGCTATGTTATAGCACACTAGGGAACCTTTAGTGAATACCAAGAGGGTTACATGGACCAATTAATGCACAACACATTAGAGCATTTTAGAAATCACTCCCCCTGCCCCGCAATAGTTCGCATTACTGCTTTGTGTACACAAGCCCTTAGTGTTTCTCTAGTGGTTATTGGATAAAATACCCCAATAAAAAAAATGAATTGGGTGTTTATCAGTGTTTATTGGTTAAAACCAAAAATCAGAAGCCCTAAGTAGAAGAATTTCAAAAGATCTTAATTGAAAATGAGCTTCCTGGTTTTGGTCACAAACATAATGCATCAATATTGTACAAGAATTAAGGCTGAGTTAAAAAAATATACAGCAATAGTAATACAGTAATATAAAACAATTTCAATCATCAAATTCTTAGAAATTCTTAGAATTCTTAGAAAATCATCAAAATCAAGGACTGCATTATCTGATAGGCTCAATGTTCAGCAGGGCTTACCAAACATCAGGATTTAAAAGAATCTATATTAAGAACCAAATTTGAATAAAGGAAGGTCAGATAGCAAACTCTGTCTGTAACGATCAGGTTCCATATTTTGATGAACCAGCAGCCCAACTATATTGTAACTGTTGTCCAAAATGTAGACATAATCCAAGGCCAGACTGCCGTCTCCAGGCTGTGCTTAATTTGTATTAAAAGAGGTCTGGGACTCAAGAAATTAGATGCTGGGGCTCAAGCAATTTTTTGACTTTTATAACTGACATACGCCACGGTGCCGGGGCTATGAACTGGTGAGGTGCCAGGACTCAGACCTGGCAAACGGTGGCACAAATTAAGCACTGCCTCCAGGGTTCAAAGCAATGGGAGAGCACTTTTTGCTTGTAAATCTCCATAAGGAATTCCTCTAAGATTCTCCTGCACCATTTTGTTCACTCAACCCTCTTCCCCTACTTTGCAGGTGTCACAGTCAGAGGTAGGGAAAATCCAGGTTTAAAATATTAGTAGCAATTTCGGAAAATATGCCTTAGGAACTTTGTTAAAACGTGTACCTTTTTAGCTTGTGTAGGAGGGAGATCTGTCCCCTTTAAGGAGTAGAGGGGATTGGATCCAGCCAACCTGTTTCATGACATAGCCTATTTAAGGGAGCAGCTGACAAGCTGGGAGATTCTGAGCCAAATAGTAATCAGAGAGCTAACTCCTGAACAGGATAAAAATCCAGACAGTAGCTGACTACAGGGGATAGAAGAAAGGTTCTGTGGAGCAGGCTTGGAGCCCAGATACTGGTCGGCCAGGGATGCCTGCCAAGTCAGTACCCAGCCCTCTGCAGGAGGGCTGTGGAATCCCTTAACAAGGGTTCAGATTTGAGAGTCCAGGAACCTGGCCAGAATGAGCTCTGTGGAAAGACTGTCAGAGAAGCCATGGTTTGCAGTGGGACTGACAGAGCCTCCTGACTCACAGGTAGCTGGAGGAGAAAACTGGGAACCTGAAGCCCTGGAAGGAAGGTGAAATTGGAAACCTCAAGAGGGCCAACAGAGGCTGCATTTCATAAAGATTCAATAAATTGAACCCCAAGAAGGGGAACATTACTTAAGTACTTTGAGCTGCAAACAGTTAACTGGGAAAACTAGGAGGGAACTGAGGGTGAGGTGCTGACATGCCCAACAGTGCCACAAGGGGGAATGTCTGGGATGGGACCCTGCCACAGCTTGACAGTTTTATTTTGAGGAATGGCAGGGAAGAAATTGAGTACAGCAGAAATGGAAACAAATCACTTTCTTTCTCTGGGACATTTGCAAATTCTTGTGTTTCTCTTGATAAGTATGCCCAGATGATGATAAAAGACTTGTTGTAGTCTGTTTGGCAGAGCTATGGGACTACAGCAACATTAACTTGCTCTTCTCTTTATGCAGCACAATTTGGAATCAAGAAACAAAATATTTGATAGTTATTTCTCAAATACTTTTACTGGAATCCAGCTTCCCACACCCAAATGGAAGGTAATTAATGGAGTGTTATTTGTTCTATTCTAACTTTCCAGGTCTTCAGAGTTTCACTTCTTGTCTAGTTAGAGAGGAATGGTCCAGAAAGCTTCCCACATCTTGTACTTTTGAGTGTTATAAATTCTCCTGCTCTTTTAAGTCAGAGAATCCAATGCCATTTCAGTGGGTAGGGATGAAGGTGATAAATGTGTTTAATAAACCTTCCAGCAACGTTTTCAATTTAATTCAGCAGAGAGAATTTCATCGCTGCCTGCTGTACTGGTGTTCCTCTCTGGTTACGTAGATCTTTGTAACCTTAGTGAAGTATTTTTGTAATCTTTCTGATGGTGCTTTCTCATTTCTGCCCAGCCAACTTCTAATGACATATCCATTAATCTTGAAATGAGTTAGATGACTAAGGAAAGGCGAAATGAAGGAAAAAAGTAAAATGGGATTTTAATCACAGAGGAAAGAATTTAATAATTTAGACACCTTCATCTTTCCAGTTTCTTAAACCCCATTTTTGTTCTTTTAAAGCACAAAAGAAAAGATGACAAGGAATGGGAGAAGGTCCATCCTTACCAAACTTGTCAGATTTAAGGTTCAATCCTTCAGTCTCCATTTATGTGAGTTAGACACATTCAAGTCAATTGGACTACTCATGTGAACAAGGGCTGCAGACTGGAGCCTGAATTGTTTTATTTATTTAGATATATAGCAATGCTAAAAAAAGGGATGTTACCTATTAGCTCTAAATGCCCTTGTCATCGCTTGAAAATACATCACAAATAATATCCTAATTCCAAAAAGATACACGGAAAGCTTCTACTGACTTCAATGAAAGAACGTTTAGGCTCTTAGTGTTTGTGTTGTGAGATCCCTAAATGAAAGTGTCTATACTACAGGAGTTAAGATACTATAGAAGTGCAGATTATGAAGTTATCCAGAGGACTTACAATGACAAACCCTTACCTTGAACTTTTTTGAAGACCCTTGAACTCATGAACTTTAAAAACCTGTCTGCGTAAAAACTTGGTCTGTGGACTGAAACAGTGTCCTAAAAGACAGAAAAGGCCTTAAAGTTACACTCTTCACATACAATTCAAAATGAAATGTGCAAGAGAAAAACTGGACATATTTTGGGTGAATTATATCATACCCTATTTGGGAATTGATGCAATAATTACTGTACAATTGCTGTATAATTACTACACCTCCCTGACACCTATTTTATTTCACTGTAATCTTGATAAAATACCAGTCTAATTATTTTAAGCACTCAAGATAACTTGGAAATTACCCTTTGTAAAATATGAATATTTAAAAATGTGTCATTTCTCTTTTTTGGGTAAAAATCTCAAATGAAGGCTCAATCTTCAAATACGGGTGCCCTAATAGATGACCAGATTCTTTCTGACTGCTTTAATGTAGCACTGATGGGCACTTAAAATGGCAGTCTCTCTAAGGGCCCATTTGAGCACTGAATACCCTGGGGCCAAATTCTGCATGTGCATGACATTCTTCGAAACTGGACTGATGTTGATTCAGTGCACAACTTTAAATTAGCCTTTTCATTTAACTAGTGAATTAACATTTGGGATGATTACTTCATCCCCATTTTAGCTGTTCAGTGAGGTTAGTTTTGTGTAACTTGGTACAGAAACTCATTATCTAATGTAGCTATAAGAATAATGATCTTTGCACATAGGTCTGTTTTTGTTTTACCTTTTATTTAAAAAAGTAAATCAGCCAGCAACTAGGATGATGTATATGTCAGAAATCACACAACTAAAAGGGAAACGGGGGTGGGGGGGGAAGGGGATTATAAATGTAATAGTTCGCTCTCAGTCTTAAACAAGAATCAGAATTCCATTGTGAAAAATCCTGGTAATTTAAAAAGCAACTTACCCCATCATAAACAAGTGCTTTCCAGGAATGTTCTAGCTTCTTCATTAACCTAAGCAATTAAATCAAAGTAACTTCGTGAAATTCCCTCATCTTGCAACGATCTCAAAATACTTTATTAAAGATAATGGCTTTAAATGTAGCAAAATAGTTCCATTCTGAACCTCCACTTACCTGTAAGACTGTAGGATATCAATAATACCCATAAATAGAAGCAGCTTTTCTCCTTTATGGCTTTTAGCTGGAATGCCTCCCATTCTGATGGCAACAATAAAAATTATTTTATTATTGTATTTTCGAGACCTTTTTAATGTCAGTATTTAGAAGGTGAACTGCTTTTACTTAAAAAAAATCAGCAACATTAAGGTTAGTTGTTGAATGTCACATAGAAAAGCGAACTGAGGATGGAGCAATCAGCATATACTTATTTTTAAACCTACTCTTTCTTTTCTGTTCAGGTCCACAATGGATTGCTGGCACCTGCTCAGCAAGACAGCCCAACACATCATAATTTATAACTCTTCTATACCATCTTCCATTTGAGGATCTCAAAGCATTTTACAAACATCAATCAAGCCATACTCTCACTAACTCTGATGCAGGTAAATATAACTGTCCCCCTTTTACAGACATGTAACAGAGGCAGAGAGAGGTTAAACTGATTTGCTCAAAGTCTCAAAGTGAGTTAATGACAAACCCTTGCATAAAAGACGTCTCCTGATTTCCAGTCCTGTATTTTGACCACTAGACAGTGGTCCCTCTTCCACAAAGCCACAGAAACATATAGCCAACTCACAGGGGAGCAACTTAAGTGAAGTAAGTAACTTATTACCATATGGCTATATTTTGCTAAGTTTTATTTTAATATTATTTAACACTCATTGGGATATAAAATAACATACTCCATGAATGATGGTACCCAGGACATCACAACGGTACATTTTGGGACACCTCTTTCAGAAGAAGCTGGCAATATGTGACTTTGGGTGAACTGAAAATAATATAGGTAAGTTTAAGCCAAGTTTTTATTAGGGGCATCCAATGCACAACTGTATAGACCTGAAAAGGAAAATAGGTTTATACCCTTTTTGGTTAATTTTTTTTTTTAAAACAGAAAACAAAAAAACAAATAAGAGGCCATAAAGAGTTTCCTCCCCAACCAAATATTCCTATAGAGGGTTGAGTTTTGCATATTTTACATTAAAAATTCAGCATCTGATTCTTCTGAAAGACTTTATGGATAATTGGAGAGCTGCTAGGATTATGAAATCACAGGTATCACAATCTGGTAAAACCTGACTGGTTGAGAGGAGGTAAGAATTTTGTTTAAACTACTTAAAACCCTTTGCCCAAAATTTTTAAAAGTAATTAGTAATTGTAGGTGTCCTGTCTGAGACATCTTAAAGAATCCAGATTGATTGAATCACCCAAAATCATTATTATGTATAGAAAGTTTTGGCCCCCGTTTTTATTTTTGTTAACTTTTGGTGAACTCTCTGTACTCTCCAAACAGTTTGAAAAAAGATCTATTGAAGATTCAACAACTCCCCACCTCTTATAAAATCCGAGAAAGCTCATAAAACAGCCACTAAGACATCCAACAAAAACAAAGATGGATAAGACTTAATATTCCAGGTATTTCTAAGGTTTAAAACAAAAAGCAAAAGGACAGTCAGCGTAAAACAAACAAAACCTTTCAGGCTTCCTTTTTACATCAGAAAGAAGCAAAAGAGCATGTTTTCATCCTTGCAGGTCATTTCTAAAGCAAGTGCAATAACTAGTAAATAACTTACAGTTCTGTAACTCTTTTTATACTGAAGGAAATCCCTCCCCCCCTTTTATTAATGACATGTACATAGATGATCAGTCTACCACTAAAATGCAATCACATTCCATTCTAGAGGTGACAATTAATCAACACTGCAACTTTAATTTTTAAGGTGTGAACGTGAAGAAAGCCACATAAAAGCAGGTAGGATTTAGGTATTCATAAGTACTTAATCAACTTAGAATTTACAATGGTTAAATAGTAAAGTTTTCAAAAGCACTTAAATGACTCAAAGCCTGTATTTTATTGACTTTCAATGGGGCTTAGACTCCTAAATCATCTAGGCACTTTTGCAAATTTTACCCAACATCCCTACTCATATAAATAATGCCATAGGATTTTTGATGATTAAAAGTGGTCAGAGTCTTGGCTTTAAGACTCACTGAAAACAGAACACTTCCAAAAATGGAACACCACCATTCTTAAACACTAGATCAGCATAACTCAGGTATGCAAATGAGAGGGTACACAATATGTCCCAATTTATATTCTTATGCATCAAACATTTAAAGCTGTATATAAATAATAATAATGCCCAGCTCAAACATAGCACTTTCTGTCAGCAGTGGGCTTTACAAAGGAGGACAGTATCATTGTCCTGACTTTCAGATGGAGAACCTGAGGCACTGGAAGGTGAAGTGACTTGTCCAAGATCACCCAGCAGCCCAGCGGCAAAGCTGGGAACAGAACAGAATTATTCTCCCATTAATTTGCTGTAAATTTAAGCCCATATTTCATTAGCATTAATGGTATTTACCTGCATGACTTTCTGATGACCTAACAGGATAGTAAACCCGTTTCAATGTGAAATTAAGTCTCTATTTTAGTCAAGGATTGATTACACAGAACAAGAATGCTGATTGTAACTCTTATTAGCACTGAACATGCATCAAGGATAGAATACTTTGAGGAGCCCTTGGTTCCTGGAATGAGAATAGATACATTTACAGAAAGGGGTGAAACATTCTATTTGTTTTCATTATCTGTCACAACCTTAAAATTCTCTGCATGGCACAGCCTGTTGTCAGACACCAAGATGATGGAAGTGCAGTCTTTTGGATGGGATATAAAGCAGAGGTGCTGATCACTGTGGTTATTAAAAATTCCATGGCATTATTTGTAAGTGTAGGAGTCTTAACATCCGTGTCTTGACTGAACTCGTCTGGATAATTACAATCTGCCTATCTAAAATTCCTCTGCAGTTTCAGTTAGGAAGAGAAGAGGAATATATTCTACACTGTAGTGTAGTGTTTCTGTAAGCTGTTAAAATAGCTGTCTTGTTCCACCTCAGAGGTGGATGCATTTCAACAGTAGTTGAAGCAATCCCTGTGTATGTAATGAGTACATTTCTTTGTGATGACAGGCACTACAGAAAAATCAATATAATCAATATCAATACTAGTTTTTCCTCATAGCACATGGCACAACGGTTAAACAGCGATTATATGTGGAGGTCTTATAAAACATATATAATGAAAGTCATTACAAGTGAATTTGCTACATGCAGATAAATTGTTCTGAATTATAAATGCAGTTACTATTATGTATTTAAAGATGATGAATAAACTAATCAATATTTTTATTTCCTGGTCTCCAGTGAACCTTGGTGATGTAAGTTTTGAATGTTTTTCAAAAAGCATTTAGCTTAATCCTTCAATCACCCGTATGTAGTGCCTTCCTGGATGGGAAGCCAGCCAGGGTTAGATTTAATACAAAATAGAACGGTTTCAGAAATAAAATTTAGAAATTCCCAGTCACTTTTTAACAACAGATTTTGGGGACTTACGTATTTGTAGCTTCTGTGAGGACAGATTCCCCAGACTTTCCAGGACCCTGTATGGATTCCATGGCTGTAGAATAGAGAACTTTCTGTCCCCCAGGACGTTTAGCATCAGATGCATTCTGGGAACTCTCTCCATCTTTCTCTTTTGTGGCACTGTCCAATACATGGATCCCCAGCAGCAGACTATAATCCATGATTTTAAAGCTTTCCAGCACCTATTAAGGAAGAAGGACTGCATGTACTGTAACACACAAAAATGACTACACAATTTAGTTTCTGCTGTGTAATTCAACCATTTGAGACAGTCCAAATAAGGGGGGAAACCTACACAAATCCGTTATGTTGACATACCTGACTAGGACAGTTTGCAGAAAAGGTTAAAAAAAATAATTTTTGTACTAGCATAGCACCTTCTGGCTGAGATTCCCAAAGCAATTTACATATGTTAATAAGTTAACCATCACAACATCCTCATTAAAAGTGGGAAAACTCAAATATATATAGAGATTTAAGGTCTAATTTAATGCCATTTGCAGTTGGAGAGCTTGCCCAACCAGCAACTCCATTTCATTTAAAGTGAGGGAGCAGTTAATTGGTTGTCTGATACTCTGATGCACTATATACATTATTTTTATCCTATCTGATTTACTTATGGATGTTCTGCTATGCATATACAAACTCAATATTGAAAAAAAAAAAACCCTTGAAGGGGAGATTTTCAAAAAGGACAAAGGCTGGTCAAGATGCCCCATTCCCATGGAAAGTCAATGGAATTTGGGCACCTAACTCCTTCCTGTGCCTTTGACAATTTCTCAAAAGTGGCCAGTATAAACTTTATACTTGAACTCTGAGTTGATTTTTAACCAGTCTCCTCCCTTGATCCGACCAATCACTTTGACTCCCTGACTTGACAGGTTCCACTTCCCCCATTCAGGTAAGTATGTATAAGATTCTCATCTCAGTTGCACCAGATGAATCCAGAGGGACTCCATTAAAAGGAAAAACTTCTCTCTCTCTCTCTAGAGTCAATTAGGATATCCTTCAGTTCCCCTTTTCACATTTTTAAGACTATCGGAATCACCAGCAGACAGGTATTGTATCAAACAGCTTGTATGAAAACCCTGTTTGGCACAGGGAGCACAACCTATTTAATTTCCTGTCATCTCAAACAGAAATATGGAACAATGCGTTTCCTTTTCTTCATACAGCTCAGCAATGATTTAACATGCATCTTGCGCCAAAATGTCTTACTGATAATGTTGTAATTCTTGGCACGGCACTGCAAAATTGCGTGTCATTTTACCAGGAACAAGAACAATCTGATTTTACAGAGACGACAAATGAAGCACAGTAACTCCAGGTGTGCCAATTCAGTCAGGCCTATCAGGGCAGAAATGTTTCACACAAAACACTAGGTTAACTTCTGAAACATAGTGCACATATTTGCATTTCAAAATGAGATCAGAAAAGAATTCAACATAGCTGGAAGTTATGTAACAGGGAAGGGGAGATCCACCACTTATGAAAACATTTTATCTTCCCAACCATTGACTGTAGACATGGATGTGGGGAGGCCGTTTTATCCAATATGCACATTTCTAAAGTACTTATTACTGTATTAACTAGAAGGCATATACACTCAAAATTAGCATCCTTTCTATCCCTATTCTGCAACTCTCTTGCATCTCATGTTGGTTTCCTGAATGAGATCACCTCTGGGGCTTGTCTTCCATGAGAAACATTAAGGCCTCCTTTTACCACCAGTGTTGATGTGCGAAGGTTTGCACAAAAAGTCTTACTGTGTAACCTAAATGCAGAAAGGTCTGGTCTCTGGGGTTAAGACACATAAAATAACTGAACAAGTGGTCTGAACATAAAAGAGGTAAGTGAGCACGCACGCACGCACGCACGCACACCCGACCCACCCCTCTTTCAGAATTCTTCTATAAAAAAGGAACAGATTGGCTTCAAACAAAGTGCAAGAAAAGTGCTTTCCACGCACTCAAATATATGAGATGCAGCTATCAGCACATCCTCTGATCATGCCAATGCAGGCTTTTGGGTAACAATAGAATAAAAGACAATCCAGAACATCACATGACAAGAGAAGGAAAAATCTATTTTATTACCCAGAATGTGGGACTGATGGATCACTAAACCCTTCCCGTTTAATGGCACTGGGAGTCTTCAACTGCAAAAACAGCACAGTTAAGGAATACAAGAGTCTATATTGCATGAGTACATTAGGATATTGGACTCAGAGGAACTCACACACAAGTATAGTTCTCTTTGCTTCTGCCATAATAAAGGTTTGTTTTTAAAATCAGATTTATTGAATATTTATTTTCATAGGTTGCCTAGTTTTATAAAAATAGATGGTACAAGACCACTTGTATGTGTGCCATTTAAAATGGAAAGAAAGCTGATGCCTAGCATATTGCAAAAAAATAAATTAACATTTGCCCTTCTGAAAATATTACTTTAGTATTACAGCTGGTATCAGTGTCTATGTAAATCCTGATTTCATCAGCTAAATATGTTTGGGAAGATGGTGCCATTTTCATTTGTGCACGTCACTTAAAAAAAATCATTACCTTACATTCTTTGCTTTTATCAAATCTGTGTTTGCCTCCACTTTTTAACTCTTTGGGATTAGATACTTCATGGTTCTACTGAATTAAAATCAAGGATAATATCTATTTAATATCCGATGCAGTCTCTTGAAAGACTATGGTGTATCCATCTTGCCAGTGCAGAGGTATATATTGCACAATAAAGTAGGCCTGTTCTAACTCTGACTGAAGTGATCCACTCCCATCTCCTTTTGCCCCCCCCTTCTTGCACTAAACATTGACTAAAGGCTTGTCTTCACTTACCTTGGAGATTCGGCGGCAGTCGACCAGAGTTACGCAAACTATGCAAAATACTTGCTTAACTCCTGTTGACTTCTCTGCTCTTCTTCTGTGCGCTGTCTTCACTGCACCACGCCGACGGGAACTGTGTTCCCATTGACGCAGTGTTACGCCACTTGAGAAGGTGGTCTTAATATGTCAATTTCTGGATCGACTGAGCAGGTCTTCACTGACCGTTCAGTCAATCCAGATAAGTCAATCTGATGGTGGCGAATTTCCCGCCATCAGTGAAGACATAGCCTAAGAGTCTCATTGCGGTCTGCATTTTTGTTTCAAGATCACTAAAACTAACAACAGTGACAAAAGCAACGTAGTACTTCCTAAGTGCTCCAAGTCTCTTGGAAACTGAAATCCGCAAAGTGACTTTTTCCCTAGGCAGACTCTCAGCGTGTATTTCTTTTTTTTTTTTTTACATGCAGCAACCTATGCAAACTCTACTTTAGCAGTTTGAATCCTACTCCTGTTCTCTAGACATTTAACTGCATAAACCAGCTGAACAGATCCTGAATAAACTGAAATAATAATACTCTGAAATATTTTAGTGTACAGTAATATAGTGACTGCCATATAAATTATCTAGGCTCCTACATAATCTGTATGCTTGTTGGTATATGAAAACTATATATTCTGATGACCTCTGTACCTATATATTTGCTAATCAAAGCAGGTAGTTAAGCCCTAATGCAAACTGATCTTAACCATGGTTCCATTTCCTTGTGTGTGCCAAAAGAAAAATGCTAATATGAAAAGACCATTAAACTAACCAGAATGGGCAGAAAATTCAGGGCCAATAAGTCATTGTCACCAAATCCTGCAATCCTTATTCAGGCAGAATTCCCGTTAATCTCAATGTGACTTTTGCCTGAATATGAACTGAATAAGGATTTCTAGATTTGGCCCACTGTTAAAACTTGAAGGGGAGGGAAAAACAAATAAGCTAAACTCTGCTTCATTTAAAAATAACATTTTTCATGCATTAACATGAATGCAAATTAATAACTTTGGTTAACCTCGTAAAACTTACATGGATCCAGTAAATCCTGGTATTTGTATACCTGCAATATCCCAGGAAGTGACAAAGGGCCCATTCGGCAACCCTTACTCATGTTGAATAGAACTTATTTATAGGAGTAGTTCCATTAACATTCCGGGTCACTTCCAGTCATATCTTTGTGCGTGCTGCAGCCTGCCAGTCACACCTGGCCCTTACCACACTTAGTTATATTGCAGGGTGACCCCAACACCCCAGTCCTAGATTTTCCCCCAGAAATGTATGTCCTGTACACCCAGCCTTCTCCTGGACAACAACAAGCTTATATAAAAAGTGTGTCATTTCATTAATGGAAATGATATGCACAGATCTTGCTACCCCAAAAGGAGTTTTCCAGACACTTCCATTTAAACACACAATCAGATAAGACAATAAAACAAGTTTATTAACTACAAAGAGATCAATTTTAAATGAGCACAAGTAATGAGGCATAAAAGTCAGGAACAGTTACAAGAAAATAAAGTTAAAGTGCTACAGGTGCCTAACAAACTGTATCAGATTAAAGCAAAGTTTCTCTCACTACATGCTCTCAGCAGTCTTACCGACCAAATTTCTTAGACTAGAACCTCTTCCCCAGTTCAATGTCTGTCTCCTGTGTTCCTTCTGGTGCAGTAAATTAATGGAGAGAGGGAAGAAGGGATGCCTTGGGGTGTCTGCCTCTTTTTATAGTCCTGTCCTCCCTTTGAGAAGCATTTCTAGCTGGGAACAGGGTGACAGGCAGTCGGTATGGAAGGGAACTCCATGCTGTTTCTTTTCTCAGATGTAGATTTTTTGACCCTGCCTCTTTTCCTGCCAAAGAATGGCCACTTAGCAGATAATGGTCCATCAGCCTTGTTTACGCCTGGCTGAGATGTCAGCTCACCCTTTGTTTCTGAAGAACTGGTTTGGCACTCCACAAACTGATTTGGAAAACATGCTATTAGTCATCATTTCAGCTTGTGTTTATAACTATAATGCTGCTACGTACATTTTGCCATGATATTACTGATCAGCAAATTATGAGCGTTCAGACGATACCTCACAAGACATATGGTACAAAGATTATTACAATTGTGTGTAGGGTGTGGACACATGGTACATAGGCCTCTGTCACATAAGCTTTCCCCTGTCGTAATTAATACATAAAGGGCTGGCTTCAAAGTCTTTTTCAGCATTATTGTATCATGTTGTAATGACGCTAAGAGTTATGGGTCTGCCTAGAGACACTGAGAATTTCTAGATCCTGGGCCCAATTGCCTCTTCCATTCTTAGCTTGTACTGTAAAAAAAATTTAACAAGGACTGTCAAAAATAGTGTCCAAGCTGATTTACTATGTGCTAAGAGGAATACATTGTCAAAAAGGAAGGAAGGAAATTATAAAATATTTTTCTCCCCATTCCCACTGCCTCACACATTGCCATTTGAATGTGGAAAAAAAGCTTCTATGATTAGGTTCTTTCTGCTGATTCTAAGTTAGTCAGGGGCTCTGGGAATAACCTCAACGAGAGCCTACCACTGTTGCACCAAGTCCAGGATAAACCAACTAGCTCTGCCTCTGAACATCATTCTGTTCCTGATGCAGCATGTGCTGTACACAGACGCATGATGGGGTCTGCATGTGTAATATGTGGCCATTGGCTATTACAGCACATGCAAAACTATTACAGTGCAGTAAGACATCCTTATAATGGAACTGCTAAACAAACTGTTCACAAAAATGAATAGCATAAGCACATGGAACAGACAATCAGAGCATTTCTTTTCTAAATGTATTTTGTTGATCAGACAAATTGAAACCCATTGAAACCAATGGAATAATCCCCTCAATCTTTTCCAGTTGAATTTTACACAGTAGAACTAATAATCAGCAAATGCTGATGTTAAAAAAGTTGGAAATAATAATAAAATGAGATATGCTGGTGCCATCTCAAAATAAACATTTCTTAAAATACCAGATTGACTTATCCCACCGAGACAAACTGCCAAGTTTTGATTCTGAATTTAGCAATACCAAAGACCATCTGAAATCCAAAAATGTACACCTAGAGACTTGAACTGCTGATTTCAACAGATTTTGGATAGTGCTAATAATATAATTGCTAATACAACTTATAAAAATACTTAGATTTTGATCTCTAAATGCATTACACTAGTAAAAATGGAGGGTTATTTTAGATTTCAGCTGACGTGAATGACGTAAAAATGTGACATCAAAAGTTGACTGCCATGGAAGGATCCCATGTGTGCTACAATATCTAAATGTTAGATAAAAGAGAATCAGACACAAAAAACTATGGGCTTTACATAAGCCCACAAAATAAAGCAAATCTGGCCATATAGACCTCTATCCCAGGTGCTCCATAACACTGTAATGACTCAGATGCCATATGAGCTGCAGAATTTGGACACACCAGATTGAATTAAGCCTGGAAGAAAACAAAACCTGGATCTGAAGCTCCGCTGGGAAAGCAGCTCTTTGTTCTTAACTCTGAATTTCCTTGTTTTAGTAGGTTTAAGTCAGCAATTAATGTAGCTCTTTTAAAACTTAATTTCCTCAGCAGAGTTCACGGTGTTCTTTGCTAATGCAATAAAAGAAATATAGACTCTGACAAGCAATACAACTCTTACTGGTAAAAAAACAATATGAAATGATTGTTCTGTTCTTAAAAACATATGACTACAACTAGATTAACTATTGCTGCTTCTATAATAGCTAGTTTGAATTTCTGGTATCAGTAGAATGACCAGATAGCAAGTGTGAAAAATCAGGACGGGGTGGAGGATGGGGGTGGGAATAGACTCCTATATAAGACAAAGCTCTGAATATTGGGACTGTCCCTATAAAATTGGAACATCTGTGGTCATCCTAGCTATCAGTGGGTTAACTACTCTAATGCTTTGAATTATGAAACTTACGAACAAAGACTACACAATTGTGTGTGTTTAAAGATTCCACTTTATTTATATATAATTTTGGTAAATATAGAGAATGTTGCCTAACAAACAAACAAACTTGTCTCTTGTTTGTTTTGTCTCCCTGATTCACTGGCTTCAGAGACAGAATGATTTCTTAACACTAAATGCTGTAAGTGTATTCAGAAAAGGAAAAAAAATGAATTCAATTATATGTTAAAAATTCTTTGGGCCAAATTTAGCTTGGGAATAGATGGGCCCAACTTCCATTGAGTTGGACAGGACAGATACCTATTTATGCCAACTCTGAATTTGGCCCTTTAGTTTTGTTTGCATTCCAATTAAAAATACCAGGCACTTATGCTGGTCAGACAGCATACATCAAGATGAATTTCCAATGAGATATAAACAGGAAAATGACACCAATTTCTTCCCCCTCCCACCATTTTCTGTCCAGTTCTATTTAGCACTTCAATATTGATTTTCATCCCTGGGATACTTTAAAACCACTAACTCAATTCTCATAGCAATTCCCCTGTGAGGCATCTAAATAAGGATTATGCTAATTTTAAATTGGGAAAACTAAGGCAGAAATGTTATGGCAAATTATTTAACCTAAGAGTGCACTAAAGCAGTCTTTAGAATTAAGACATTTTTAGCCCCTCCATCTGCAATCAGATCTGCTCTCTTATGCAACAAAATGGGGGGTGAGGCTATTTGACTCAGAATTTTCCAGAGATAGCTACATAAAAACTCTACCTTTTCTCTTAATTCTGGAAAAAACTAGTACTTGAGAAAATAATAAAAACCATAATGCAACTTCCAGTACAGTTGTCCTTTTCTAGGTCATTAGCATTTTGACTGACAACTTTTCCTCATTTGTAAAACTGCCCCTGTCGAAACAATACATCTAATTGCTTAGCATTAGATAATGGATATCTTATTTCAACACTCTGGTGCCCAACAGACTATTCATGCATAATAACATAATTCCCCAAATGTGTAAAGATACATGTCATGTCTAAAACTAAGCTACTGCATAACCGACAGCTACCCCACATCAGGGTCAACACCTGGAACGACAAGCAATCTACAACTTGGATTTCAGCATTGCAGGTAAGTGTGCTTTCCTTGTTTTTCCTTGAGGCAAAAATTTCATAAGAAAGTACCACAATAAGATCTTTTTGTCTAAACCGAAAGTCTCCACTTGGTCATCCTCAAAAACTCTTTCATGTGTCCCTTTTCTATAATATAATCAGAATATTTCAGGCAATATTTGAAGTGTTTAAATAATCAACGCTTAGTACAAACAAAATGTTTCTATACAAGGTGGGGGACGTACACATTCTGGATAAACTGGGTTCAGACAACAAGGTTTTTTTTTTTTTTTTTTTTGTAATTTATTAAATCTTTCAGTTACCTGCTTACAAGTTTTTATACAGAAGTATGTTGACACTTACTGGAATCTTTGCTCCCTTTTGACCCAAGTAGGATAGAAAAAAAAACCCAAACATAAAATTAGGACCATCATGTAGTTTTGTAATTCCTCCTTGGGGAATTTTGGTGTATAAGGCTACGGCTACACTTACGGCAGCAAAGTCACCGCCGTCAGATTGATTTCTCTGGATCGACTGAGCAGTCAGGGAAGACCCGCTCAGTCGATCCAGAAATCGACGTACTAAGACCACCTTCGCAAGTGGTGTAGTGCAGTGAAGACAGCGCACAGAAGAGGAGCAGAGAAGTCGACGGGAGTTACGCACGTTTTTTGCGTAGCTTGCGTAACTCCTGTTGACTGCCACCGAATCCTGGAGGTAAGTGTAGACAGGGTCAAACTCACACACTAAATGGATGCTGCTTATCTGGATAGGTTTTTCCCCTCTGTGAGAGTTATAATATGGACAACAGTCTGAGATACAAGACGATAGCTTAGAGGTTTAGGGCATGGTGGATGGAAAGGGGCTGACTGGGGTGCAAGATTATGGTTGTGATGGGAAATGCGGATGGTTAGGGAATAAAGTGCTCGGGTAAAAACTGGTCAGCAGAAGTGTAGCTGGGTAGCAGGCGGATGTCAGGAGTCAATAAAAGAGCAATAGGAAAGATGGTTAGAAGGCAGTGGAAAAAGTGACCAGGTTCACTGTTTTACTCATCTTCAATCAGAAATTTCCAAAGCTGCTTACAGATAGTTGTTTGACATACAAGAAGTGCTTTGTGTGCGTGAGAAGCAGGATGTAAAGATTTCCAGGATAATCAAAGTCTTGTAATTGATTCTATTCCCTTAGAATACAAGTTTCTCTTTACAGTAAAAGAACATGCTTCGGTGGGTAACTGGATTAGAAACAACTATTTGGAAGGGCCAAAGGGTCTGCACCACTTTTTAATAAACATTTATATTAGCAGGACATTATTAGATTATATATCTATGAATTTTTTTTTATGAATTGTTTCACCTACCTTGCACTCTGAGGGACTGAAAAGGCGTCAAAGGCTGGTGTAGTTAAGACACTGGACCTGGACTCCTAAAATAGGGTTTAATTCCCAATTCTGCTACATTGTTCGTGTGTGACCTTCAGCACATCACCTACTCTATCTGTGCCTCAGACACTCACGGTAAAATGGAGATAACAATCCTTCCATTCTCCCACCCTTTGTTTGTGTTGTCTGTTTGGATTATAAACTCTTTGGGGAAGGGAGTATTCCAGGTGTACATCTTTTACAGTAGAACAGCGAGTGTCCTGTGGCACCTTAAAGACTAACAAATTTATCTTTTACAGTGCATCTGTACAGTGCCTAGCACAATGGTATTGTGATCTCAACTGCAGCCTCTTGGAGCTACTAACAATGAAACATTACCTCGCTTTACTTGGCTTCTGTAGCATCTAAGAACTAGGTCAGGGAAAAAACCAACCACTATTAATACTGCACCTCTACCCATTTCCAAAAGGGATCCGACTGCTTTATATTTAATATACATACAAGGCCAAAATCATTCCTCTGCGATTCACTAGCACCTACCCCCCATTTTCATTAACAATTTAAATATTTGCTCATTTTATTAAAATCTGATTTCCAGTTCAATTTTTTCAATCTTTAGCACAAATCTCTAAAAATCTGCACAATTCAACTGTCTCCAATGTCTTTGTAAAGTCATTTCAACACCTTGTTCATATCTTTGTGCATAACATACACTTTAAATTAAGCTTCCACATTCTTTGGCCAGTTCACATTTAAAACCGGGTTTCTATTAATATTTATGAAAATGTAAGTATGTCTATAGAAATTGAGAATCTGCACTGTGGTTTAATAATTTATTACTTTAAGCAAAGAACAACAGAGCAATGAATAGCATAATTAAGAATAAAACCAAGAAATTTAGGTCTCAGTTATCAAACTGACTTTTGATCCATTTTCTATTTAACAATAAGAAATAAAGCAATGTTGATTTACTAATCATGAAGTAAAGCAAGTCTCAAAGCAAAACCACAGGAGAATACTAAACTATAGGAAACTACTAATGTTCCTGATAAGAACAAATTGATTCAGTCAGGTGGAACATTTTATATTGATATGGTATATTTGGGTTTTTTTAGCTCGAATATTACACACTGGACATTTTCATTATATACTTTATCTATATAATTAAGATCTTGACATTTTTAAAATAAACTTAGCTTTCAATTTTGTGCACTATTCTGTAATCTCAAGAAAACAATACTTTGAACCAGTATTTTACTATTATTCTCCTTCTCAGAGTTGGGCATTGTTTGTATAATATATTAAATGTGGGCAGAAAGGTCCATCTACACACAGACAGTTGCCAAATTTGGGCCCTATTCTTTAAAGTCTTGGCCCTGCTGTAAAATAGACCAGAAAGGAGATAATATTTGAAGTCTGGCACACCTTGCTAGCTTTTACTTGACAAACTTTTTAACTATGGGGAGGGTTTTGTAAGGTTTCAGAATTTCTGTCAAGTAGAATATTTGGTTTAGGGTGTTGGCTGGTCTCCCGTGAAACACAACTTTCAACCTTTTTAAAAAAAACCAAAAAAAAAACCTAACTGTTTGTGAATAAGCTCATGAATTGTGTCTGGAATGGAATCAGTGTCTACACAATTTGAGAGCATGCCCTGCTGGGTACATACACTGCTTCAAGGTTTACACTGCTGAGGACTTTCCGCACTCCTTTTTCATCCTGAATGTTCAAACTCTAATGAAAAAGCAGTGTTCCACCACTTGGCCCAGGAACCATTTGTAAATGTGGGCAGCTAACATTCTTTTAGTAATGACTTGATTATACAAGACCTAATGGGGAAAAAACCTCCTACCCAGTACAATAATTGGCAAAAGGACAAAAGAAAAAGTCTGTGTACATCCACAGTCTGTGGTGGGGAGTGCCAACTTTTGCAATTTTAGTGGGAGTCTCATAATATTTGGTGTTTAGCTCATGGGAGACAGTGATTGCATGAGAATCTCAGCTTTCATTTTAAAATAAAATCAAAAGTTCCTTGACTTCATGATTGCAAAGAACAGCTTGAAAACATGACCCAAGTGAACCCCAAAGGCTCAAAGATAGCAAATCATTTCTATATTCTTGTTATTTTTTAAAACCCCCATAGTTATTAAACCTATCTCATGATTTGGTGAGCCACCTTATGATTTTTGAACATTTGTGGCTGGCCATGGCACTGTTTTTTGAAAAATTACTATAATAAAGCACAGAGTCTTTCCTTCCTCACAATAAAACTGTCTGTCTGTTTCCATTCAATGAGAGGAACCCATATGAAAACAAACATATACGAGTAGTTGAGCAAATGGTTACTAGACAGCAGATGAATCCTAACAGATAACAGGGTACTTCAAGGTCTTGTGATTAGTATTCTAGTCCCCCTCACCAACTCATTTAGGTCCTCCATCATGATCCTATTGAAGATGGAAATTCTGATGAAATCCTGGATTAGCTTTTTTTTGGTTTCACCTCAAATTTCAGATTCTAATCTGAATTCAAACCACATTCCATTTAAAGTCAGGCTCAAGCGAAATAGCTATGTTTCACTTGATTCCATGCAAACACTAAGTGATCCATTAGTTGTAGAAAATAAGCAGATGCAGATGGCTGCTTTTTTTCCCCACCTCCCAGTGACATACATCAGGCAAGAATTTGGCTCTAGATGGATCTTGACAAAGCTTAAAGCTGTATTAAAATTAAGCCTGATGTTCTATCATTTGCTTTAATGAAAACAGGAATTGTAAAACAATCAATAAACTAGATCAGTGTTTTTTGAAGAAAGGAGTATATCTGTCTGAGGGGGAGCCATGCAATAAAACCCCCAACAAATAGCTGGGGGAGAAGAGAAGGGATGGTGAAGGTGGGAGCAGACACACCTCTCAATTGTTCTCAAGTCTCAGATTTGGTTTTTTAAAAATGTAATTCCCTACCTGCTATAACTGTGAAAGTAAACCTTGAAAATGTGTGCCAAGTGCAACTGACATATGAATGTCTGCCTGATTTTGCCGAAAGCCTGAAACCATCATTCTGAAGTGTGAGTAACGCCAACCCTTCAATGAGTTCTAACTCATATGCCAGCGATAATACATGAAAATGCCAACCATATTAACTATTTCACTGTTAATCAAATCATGTAGAAAGAGAGAGGGAAGTATCATTCTGAAAGTTTATGTAATCTATTCAAAGTGATTGTTCATACAGGATAGGCCTCTAACACCACATGGCAGGACTGAAATGGGAGCAGTTAGTTTCATTTTTCTGAAGGGCAGGATCATCTTTTAAAAGTTTGTGAAACACTGGACTAGTGTAAGACAGCATCACAATCTGCATTTCAGATCTTCCATGTTATCATCCTTCATGTGTGTGAATAAATGTTATTTTTGTTTTGGGGTAAAATGAACACACACATTATGGACTCATAAGATATACATACAAAATATAAAATTTATAATCTTTGTATTGAAAGACCTCCTTCTCCGCCCTTTGTGACAGCAGTAAGTCTTAACTCTGCCTTTAAAACCTCAGACTCTTTTACAGTTAAATTAAGTAGACAAATTATTTTGAAAACTGATGTTTAGCCCTTACCTTAATAAAGAATACATGCTTTCAAATACACTTGCAATAAGAATCCCCTTCACATATTATAATTAAATTACTGGCGTGTGTTTTTAATCTAATTTTCAGCTTATTTTTGTCTCTTTTAAACAATCTGTTTACCATTTTCTGCATGCCAGATTTTTCTTCTCAAAGCTTTGATTGTGTAGTTAACCTTTCTGACAATTGGGTGTCTGGATTTCCAGATGTGACACACTCATGCACTCTGCATTTTCACTAATGGCAGAAGCTAAGGACATGCTCACTGCAAAAGGCTAAAGGACCAGTGCCCTTTGTTAGAAAAATGTCTCACAGTGAGCATGCAGCTGACTGTTAGATCACACTACTTTACATACAAAGCCCAAGCCATTTCAGACACTCATTTATTAAACAAAAGGTAGCATTCATGTTCAACAACAAGACTTGACGTACAGCAACACAGGTGGCAGTAAACAACCAACTCTGCTATGAGCTCATCCCATCCATGCTGCTGTTTTTTCAAATTATTAGGAGTCCTACACAATCCAGTCTTCTTCCTCAGTGGACCTCTCAGAGCCCTGGGATCTCTCCCATTTCCTCCTTTGTGCTCATTTTCCCTTTGTCCTGGAAGGATCCCTTTCACAGCAACTACCCTTATGGCAGGAAGACTGGACAAGGATACCTCCACAGTCATCAATGCCATTCTCCAGTTGGATAGAGGGGTTTCCTAAAGAGCAAGGACATTCTTGCCCTCCTCTTGAAAAGTCTTGCAACATACTCTGGCTTCCTACCCTTCTCCCCTGGAAACAAAGGAACATTGGCCTGGAAGAGACCTTCCGGCTCATCAAGCCCAGTCCTTTTCTCTAAAAGGCACTCTGTTATATAATCCCTATGGGATCATGCTCTAGAACCAAACCCGAATCTGCCGCCACTAGGACTCCTTTCAGTTTGTCAACTTCTGCTATCTAATGCACAAATTCATTTATCAAAGCAACACACAGCACGGACAAGCATGCAGATACTTTTTCACATTTGAGAAGAGTACAACAATAATACTTGCTATACCTCACAGAACAACTAAAAAAAAATCTCAAAGTATAAAACCTCCCTGAGTTCTAAATCTTTTTCATTATGGTCTTCTAATAGGTATTCATCACAGAAAGCAGTTTACTTTTACGTAACAACCCATATCAAATCTCAGCAGCTGTAGACAGAACATTTATGCCATTTAAAAAAAAAAAAAAAAAAAAAAAATGACTGCAGTTGGAATCTGTCTATAATTAAATTACATCGGAAGGCTTCCCTAGTTTGAATGATTTGCAGAACCAGATTTTGTTCTCAGTTACACTGGCGTAAATCTGGATTAACAAACCCGAATGTCACTTCAAATATGACAACTTTTACTTACTCGGCAATCCCGCTGTAGTGTTTTCATCAGTGCGCTGTATGTTTCTGAGTCAAAATACAGTCCTTCGTGCATCTCTTGTAAGAAATCCAAGTCTTTAAACGTGGGGTTGGACTTTTCTCTCTCTTTTCTTGATGCTCTCCGTTTATACGTAGAGCCCTTCAAGTCATATGTGAAATGCATTTTCAATGCCCGAGGCAGAACATTATTCATCACAACAATTCTGATGTTAATGCCCCCTGACTGAACGCAGTACAGTCCATAAAATTTTGGTAAGAGAGTCCTTGGATTCTGATTCAAATTCTAAAAAACAAAATAAAAAATTACAATAGGTTTTTATAAACATCTACATTTTGGAGGGGCTTTCACACTTCAGCATATTAACATTCAAAAAGGGGCATGTATTATTGTATATTCTAAACAATTTCTTTGACCGATCAGTCATTTTCTCCATTCCACTGGGCCCAAATGTGGAAAAACTAGCACAACCCAGAAGAAGAGACTGTGTTAAAGTGAAACTGAGGGATCTGGGTGATAGCATTACAGGGCCAAAATCAAGGAAAGGCCCAGGATACCCCAAAAGCCAGGCCATGTCTTTCTATCTCTGGGAACTAAGGAGAGGAGAGAGCAAGAGTGTAGAGGAAAGAAACATGACCTGCTGCTCCCATTTTATGTCATTGTTGGCCACGTGATTCATCCCGTACACTTTAATCTCCTGACATGACCAAATTCCCTCTTCTGTACTACCTTGAAGAGAACCGCAGAGTCTTTCATCCTTACATACCACAGGGTTTCTTTGTCCTCTTGCATGGGATCTATTTAAACTAGGCCAGTAGCATAGCAGAAAGTCAGCTTTTTTGCTGCATTTGGCTTTAATACCAGAGCTCCGGATTGAGTCTAGAGGTGGACTGAAGACTAAGCAGAACAACTCTCTCACCCAAAGTCCTTAAAGGATTTGGATCCCATTTTATTCAAGTCACCTCTGGTTTAGGTTTTGTGAAACAAAACCCTGATCCAGAGAAATTTTGCAAAACCAGAGTTACTGCCAATTTTGGCGACGTTTATTTTAGCCCAGATTGTTACTCACTTCAGAATGCAAAAAAGTAATGATCCTATTATGACATCACAATTTGCCAAAATGAAAATTGTGTAATATCCCACATACAGTAAGTCAAGGATCTAGTAGAAGACGATAAGAGATGGGAAGGCAAGAACCTCATTTTAGACATTCATATCTTAAATCATCATCAACATGAAAAACAGTTGAAGAAATTATTTATATTTTATGTCTGATATAGTTAGAAGTCCTCCTTAATACAGTAATACTCAATACAGTATGAATTAAACCTTTTTATTTTGGTAAATGCTTGTGTGTAAAATGTTAACTTTAAATTTGGTTAGTTAACAAAGGGGGAAAAAAAAGTCTTTAGATAAGGATTCATGATATTGTCCCTTTAGCAGTTAAGGAAACAGTGACTCAAATTTTAGGTTAAATTACATTTTGCTGGTGGGTGCAGGCCCACAGTTTTTTAAAATTATTATTTTTAAAGATCTACAAAAATATTAAGAAACATTAAACAAAAATCAACAAAAATACTGGAATACTGGAAGATAATGAATGCAAAAAAATATTGGAAGACAATGAAATAAAAGGAGATGTGAAACATGAAGGATATGGAAAATTTATGGGAGTAGAAAAATTAATGATCTACAGTTACTCACCATGTAGTAACCTGGTAACAGCTTCTGAAGAAACTCAGCCTCTTTGTGTTGAACTGTTTTGATGATGAACTCATCATCACTAGTTACAAAAAATAAAGACCCACTGGCACCAGGGTTGGATAATTCTATTAAAGGCTCACTGCAGATTGAATACTGAAACAAAGACAAAACGGAGTTTGCAGCCAATACAGGTAGTTTGCAATATAAAAATCTTTAAAAAGACTGGTTGGTGCAAATGAGGGTGTGGGGGGAGAGCAGTCAGGAAGATGGTGAAAGCTCCCTGATTCTCAAGCTACCATAGCTCCTGCATAAGTTAGAACAAATTGGTGATCATAAAATAGTTGAGAACTGGAAGTGCATGGACATGTTCCACGACACTAACTCTATGGTGAGGCAGTAGCCTTCTCCCTCAAGAATACATACTGCAATTTGCCTTTACATTAGATAAAAAACAGAATAGAATGGAATACTTTTCACTGGTGGGAATCAGATGTTCTATAGGGGAAAAATAGAAAATCTATATATTTATAAATGTTCTACTGCATCAATGTTAATTCACATTTCATGTCCCCATTCAACCCTCTTAGTATCCATTAATTCTCTGAGTGGGATTCAAAGAGTGGGATTAAAATATGCTAACAAAGAAGTCTTCATTTAGAATCTCTTTTCCTCTATTTAAAACTGCAGGTTTAGTTAAGATCGATAATTCCATACACATTGAAATTATAGCACAGTAACATTAAGAAGAGATTGTCCCTCAAATAAACAAACTATACTTGAAACAAGACATGTTTGAAATGATTTAAGCACCAGAAGAATCATTTTTAAAATAACAACATGTTTTCTGCTCTTTTGGCAACTGAAGTAGTGGCTATTCCTTAAACTAGTTGCCAGCGACACCAGGACTATCAAGCCAAGTCCCTGAAAAGGGCTAAGCTTCATTATAAGAAATCATTCTTTATAAAACTAAATCTTGGTACTACTGAATTCAAAAGGAGTTTTGCCACTGATTTCAACAGGACAAGGATTTGGTCCTATAGACCATCAGTAGGTGATGCTGTGGAGCAGGGATGTTCAAGAACAAGAGGAGGTGTGGTGGAGAGGGGAAGTGAATGACAACATAAATAGAATGCTGAGGGAAAAAATATAGTTTAAAAAAATGAATGCTTGCTCTGAGTTCAAATCTTGCACCATGTGGTATATATTTTTAAAGAGGTAATGCATCAAATTTTCATTTTCGTGTATGTTATACTATATACCTTTGAATCAACAGTGTCTTTAAATTGTGTTACTATCCACATTCCTGCCAACATATGCAGCTTCAATAGTGAAAGGTATCATTGCTATCAGGTTTTGAAACCAATTATTTGGAATATTAAAATATAATAAATTACATTATTGCAATAAAATAGGGATGGCCGATATGCAAAACCATTAATCCAGGATTACATATTATGAGACAAGGATCTGATTTCACTCTGGGGTTTGTTTTTTGCAAAAGAAAAGCCTGACACAAAGTTTTGCTCAACCAAACCACACACACCTTTTGCTCAAGACTTTAAATAGAAAGTAGTTAAATAGTTTGTGATCAACATGCTGACGTGACGAACACCAATGTTTTATATACTGTCCAGTCACCATTTATTTGTACAAGCTGTTCAAATTTATTTTTTCCCTTCATCCTGCTTCCTGCAGTGCTTCAAGACTGTACCCTTTGGAAGAAGGCAAAGCTACAACACAGCTGCGCCCTGCCAATGCAAATTAACAGTGTAAACCTATTTAGTGTTGCTGAGATACTTTTTCTTTCCATTTCTCCCTAACAAGAACCAGTGTAAAAGAGTAATCCCACCGTTTTCGGTGGGTGTATTACAGCCTGAAGAGAAACTGATCTTAATTAAAAAAACCCAACTCCTTTAAAAGCAAATAAAAGTAATAGCAATGCTAAAAACATTGTAGCACTTTCTAGAAATACAGAAAATCGTTAAGGTATTTCTTTTGGCTTAAGACTGTGCATATTATAACTAGAGAGAAAATAGCCAGATTTGGATTGGTTTTAATCCAATTCAGGCCTGAGTATGACAGCAGCATGAGATTTCTGGTCAAGGATTTCAGTCATAACCAAACTGGAAAAACTAGTTCCAGCCTGAAACCACCCGGTGTTTCTGATCTCAAGATTTCAATCCAATCTTTCCTAGAATTCAGCATCCCACTTGTGATTTCTCTTGTTATAACATTTTGCTTATTTATAATCAGAAGCAACATGAAGTGGATTTTAATTTAACTAGTTGCTTGAGCAGAGTCATTTAAAAAAACCTAAACAAATGGATGCAACCATCAAAAATAAAAGATCCAATTTTGTTCAGAAAAGGAACTTTTGTTTGTTGACACTTGCACATCTAAGATACGCAGCTGCACAGAATCCTGAGCCTGCTCAGCCCTTATGTGCCATAAAAAGGGTATCAGAGTGAGATCCACCCCTCCGCTGTAGATCTACAAGGAGCCAGAATACTCAGGCTTTATGCAAATAGAGTGAATTTTGCCCTGTGTGCGCATAAATATTGGTTTGCGCAAAAAACAAAAAAAGGTATAGTTTTGCAGGCACAGTCGGTGATCCCACCTTAGAACACATAGCCCTAGAGACTCTAATTGAATCCACAGGGAGGTGAATAAATCAAAAGACTATATAAGATAAAGTACTGCCTACACTGGGGATTTGCCCCAGTTACAGCTATCAGTGGCTAGCCAGAGGAGAAACTGGATTGGTGCAAATCTACAAGCCACAAATTCCAGCTTACCCCTTCTTGAAACTGGGTTCAATTGCATGGGTACAAATTAGTTATGACAGCTTTGTCTGTCTTCACTGGGGCAGCTTCTCTGGTGGCCAGCCACTGCTGGCTGAAATCCACAGTGTAGACCTGGCCTAAGACTATAGTGTCTCCAGATCCATTTTTTAAAAAGGTTATGGCAAGATAGATTTGCCCTTATGTTTAAGTACTGTACACACAAGCTTTTATGAAATCTAAACCCCAAGAAATATTTCCAACACAAATTACCCAATGGAAATAGTTTTACTTTGACCTGAAGTATAACATACCCAAGCACTAGCATAATGCTCCTGTGTTTGCATTGCTAACGCTGCAGGAAAATATTTTTTATTTTAAAAGCTAATTAAGCTAGTTTCACGGTCCAAGATGAGAGAAACATATGAACATAAAATATTTCTGGACCATCTCTATCCAGTTTGATTCTTTTATTAAACCATTTTGGATGTGTTTATCACTTAAAATAATTGAGAAATGCTTATTAAAATTCTTACAATTGTAAAGAATCTCAGTTGTTGTTAATACAAGTGAAAAGATTTGTAAAAAATGTGATATATATATTTTTTAACTCTACATCGAACCTTTAAGCACAAGGAATGCAAAAAAAAAAAAAAAAAAAAAAAAAAAAAATGCTGGGCCTCCATAGTTCTGAAGTGAACTGGCAACTTGCAAAATAATCTGATCTTGCCCTCTTAATAAACTCAGAGGACTCCCTATACAGACCCCCTGACAACCTTGCCAGCAGCAGATGTGTAGGGGGAGGAAGATCTTGGACCAACCTTTTTTTGACAGTGTTGGTCCCCACAGGATGGAAGGTCAGGCCCTGTCTAACTAACTGCAAGGTTGTTATATTTTTACATTTGAGTATGCGCATGTGACGTACACACAGTATGATTATTAAGGGCTTGTCTACACTTGAAATGCTACAGAGTCACTGCTCCATCGCTGTAGCATTTCACTGTAGACAATACCTGCTGAAGGGAGTGGGTGCTCTCATCAACTCAGGAAATCCACCTCCTCAAGAGGCAGAGAAGAATTGTGAGCGACACAGATGGGCTGATCTAACAATTTAGTGTCGACCAGGCCTAAGATTGCAAATCAAAGTAAGGAGGAACAGAACAGAAAGTAGCCTTTACAAGTGTATCAGTGTCTTTCTCAGCTCATCTTTTTTTTTTTTTTAAACAGGGCAAGGTTAGAATATATTTATGTAAACACTATTTTCTGGTGAAAATAAATAAGGCAATTATATATGAGCGCTCTCAATTAGAATTCAATTAGCAAAATTCACACGAGTATTTAAATCGAATTATAATATTTGCGTAGAGATAATTACCTTAACTAGCAGCAATACCCTGGGTACTAAACTATCAATTAACATGGCAGATTTTACAGCAATCAATTAAAAGCTGGAGAATTAAAAGTTTTGCCAAAAGCTAAATTTATGCACCAGTCACAAAACTTAAAAACTTCTACTACCCCATAAAGCATCGATTGTCATCCTCCTCTATTGCTATAGAACTAGTGCTTACATCACAATTATTTTTTTAGTTCAAAGGCAAATTACAATTTCTTACCAAGTAATCATCAGGCTTGATACCAAAAAGCTCTCTGAAGTAGCGGAAAGCTAAAGGAGCATAGGTCTTAAATCTGAAATCAGGGTAATGATGAGCAGGGGTCAAATTGCTCCCTTCACTGCAGTGAAAAGACAAATAAAAAAACAGCAAATATTGTAAGACATTTATTTATTTATTTATTTAAAAAGACTTTCTTTTTGCAGCTACTTTTCCTTTAATATTTCCCACCATGATCACAGGTGTCCTGAGACAAAAGACACTAGAAGGAATTTGAAATAACAGACTCAAATGTCAATATAATTGTTAATCAACAGTATAAATGCTCAGTAGTGCCAGGACAACAGCAGTCTTATGTCCTCTCCACACCCTGCAGGACGTAACCATTATCAACATCAATCCCTCCCATCCATGGATTAAGGTACTGTCTACACCAGCATCTCAGCTTCCAAGTGTTACTCGCTCTTGCAAACTAGGTTATGGCACTACCACAGGCTCCCTCAACACTATGGCTTTTTAGTTTGCAATCATTTACTTGCATGGTTGGCTCTACACCTGGTTTCGAGTCTGCAGAACACATGTTAAAAAAAGCCTCTGTTAATTACTGTGCTCAGCTAAAAGTATTTTGCCCATACCGCATGTGCAGCTGGCACATGACCGTGTGCTGAACTGACTAACGTAAAACAATTTTTTGCAGTGTTAACTGAGTACCCTCATCATGACCAGGTTACTGGATTGGCTGTTTCACGCCTCCAGGCCACAAAAAAAAAAAAAACCACCAAATAAAACGGAAAACCCCACCGTTTTTGGGCTGGACATCCCAGAGTGCATTGTCCCATGTACCATGATACAGCTCTAGGTACACATCCTGTAGAAATTCTATCCCATGCTAGGTGACAATGGAATAGCTGCTCAGATACATTGACACAAGACAAGTTTCAGCTGCATAGCAGGATGTGTACCCACACACTTCTGTGGCTGATAAGTTGCTGTGTTGACACAAACTGAACTGTGTAACTTGTAAACAGATAGAAAATAGTAGATACAAGTTGTAATGTGGACCGGGTCTAGGACATAATGCCCTTAATTTGAACATTTAAGTCATACATCATGTATCTCAAGTTCATTTACCTCTAATAATAAATGCAAGTATTTGAACATCCTGTTTTTTTTAATATTCTAAGTTGTTTTACTACCAGAAATGAAACAGATGACCTGAAATATATTCAGAATATATGCACTTTAATCATACTAGATTAATAACATTCTGTGATGTAGATGAGCTGGATGAACTTCTTCTATCTATCTTGTATTGCCAAGAAAAAACGTGAAATTAAAGTTCCCAATTGTGTGAGCTTGGGGAGGGGGCGGGCGGGGAGGAAGGGGGGGGGGGGAAGTCTTCTGAGCCTCTGCAAAACTTCCCCCTAAACTCTCCAGCAGAGGATCAAGGACAAAAGAGCTGATTAAACTACAGGCTAAAAGTATTATACCAGAGAAAATTCTCACTGGCAAATCATTCTCTATCCTGGGTGCACGACAAGGTTGTTAGGAGCTAATAAAAGCTGATTTTTCCAAATGAACTATTCTGTGGATTTTACAGGACACGCCCCACAACTAAGATATAAAATCAATTCCATTCATTTGTTTTTTGTTCCTAGAATCTGAGACTCAGGTGAACTCAACCTAAGCTTTTGGAACCTCTTGAGTTTCTTTTCACTGCGTTTCTGTGGGGACTGACCTGCTTAGATTAAATTTGTTCTTTTTCCCCCCCTTAGGTTTATGCACATCTGTGAAGATTATGTACGTGTCTTATAAAGTAGCCATGTTACATTGCAGAAATTAAGTTGTCATTATTATGTATAATTTTCTTTATTATAAGATTTTATAAAGTTGGAACTTAAGAATTAAGTTAATTCCTTTTGCTCTTTTGGACTTGAATGTGGGGAGGTTGACCCTGTGCAATCCTTGCTGAAAATCCTCAGTGACTGAATTCTGGGTCTCCAGGTGCTCTTTTGTGGGAATTGGGTTTTTTAAGCACTGAAGAAGGGCAATGAAGTAAATTCTAGGCCATCCAAAGGTTACAACAGTGCAACTTTATGAAGTAGCCAATAATTTAAAAATACAAAAATTTTGGGCCAGATTTGTAAAAGTATTTTAACAATGGGAGTTAGGTAACTAGGTGCTTTTGAAAATCTCACTAGGCGCTTATTTGCATCTTTAAATACCTTTGAAAAATCTGGCTTTGTGGCCATTTTTCAATATCTGCAGGGTCTGGTGGCATGATGTAAATAAAGCTTGTGCCCTCTCTACATCAGAGCTCACACCATTAGGAGCACTGGTACAGCTTTACCAGTGTTGAAAAATTAGTACGAATTTTCCTAGGGTAGATAAAACCCAAGAGCATGAGCTACTTCAGACACACAGGAAGGGCTTGTCTACACAGGGAAATTGACCAGCACAGCTATTGCAGAATAACTCTGTTTGGACCTCTACTATGGAATAACAGTGACTTTGTTTCAGAATATTACAAAGTGGAGTAATTATTCCATAACAAAAAGTCAGTTTTAATCCAGAACAGGGTCTACACAGGGAGCTATTCTGAAAAAACTAAAGTGGAACAGCTTATTTTGCTATAGCTCTGCTGGTCAATTTCTTGTGTAGACAAGCCTAGCACTCTGCAAGAGATTACACTGTTTTTCAAAATTCTCCCTTGTTACTGTGAGTATGCAGAGCTGCTCTCCATTCCCTGCTGTTTCCATTAATTACACTGAATTTTTCAGCTTCACAGGACTGCTCAAAGGACAGCAGTGAGTGGCAAGTTCAACTGCAATGCAGGAGAACAAAATGGGACAAGTTTGAGGTTTTGTTGCCATGGCATACAAGGCATCTAGGGGTACGAGGGACTGCATTTCTTGAGAAACACACCCTGCTAGTTGGTTTAAAAACAGCAGTACTGTGATAAAGGAAGCCCTTCAAAAGCCTTTGCAGCTAGAGATAAAATGCTGGAAAAACTGCATGATGGGGGGAAAGGAAGTAAGAGGAAAAAGGTGGTTTAGAGGAACACATTGAAAACCTCTTTCCTAGCCCACTGGTGTTAAACTAAACCTAGGGACCTCTTATTTCCCCCTCTGCCCCCACAGAAATTTAAGGTTCTCAGCTCCAAACCTATTAATTTTGATCACCTTGGATTTTTCCCCATCCCCACTGTTTGCTGGTGACATTTTAGGAGTTCAGGCTCTGGCTGGGCTATTTTCAGAGCTGAAGTAACATGTGCAAAGTGGACTGGACAATGTTTTAACCAGCCTACAAATATTAAGGAATTTGTATGGGGAGGATTATGTGTTTGTAGCTGGCTAAGGCTTATTTTGGTCTGTTAATTGTAATGTCTTAACCTACCAAATGATGCAACCGGATGCATTACAAAGGCAAAAGAAAAACTGTTCTTGAGAAATATCTTGAAGATACAAATGTAAGTATCACTCTTGATAGGAATGGCTAAGCAGCATCCAGAGATGGGTATGGATCTGAGAGGCGAGGAAGCCAGCTCCTTACAGCAATGCAAACACTATCTGTGCCAGTCAAATTACACATTACTGTATTCAACACTTCTTATTTCTACTGAAGAAAAATCTAAACTGTAAAATCATAACTTTGGGCACATATGGGAGAACATGCAATACAAAGAAAAGGAAACAACCTCAATAACATTCCATTTTAAGACAGGGAACATATCATGTGATTAGAGTACAGTACTGGTCAAGGGAAACCTGTGTTCTGTTACCAGTTTGACTTGAGTTGTCCAGAGTCGCAGAAAAAACCTTTGTACCTGAGCAATGATGTTTAATTCTGGTCTTGGAAGGATTGTGAGGCTTATTCATACCTGTTTGAGTAGTGCTGTACGAAGTTTAGATGAAACTCTATGTAAGTGCAAAGTACTATTTTTATTCTGTATATTAAGAAAGACTAAGTTTATCATGAAAGTTCTCTTCTCTAGTAGCTCTGCAGGTAGCTACACATTCTGGCATTCCAGGATCTTTCAGGTTTAAAAAAAAAAAAAAAAGCTAAGAATTGTCTGCCTATAAATCCAAGGGAATGAATTACGGTATAATGAATTATGGGACATGGTATCCATCTAAAATTAATCACAAAGAATTATATTTTGAGGTCCATCCTTGTATTGCTTTGTGGGAGACCCAGATGTGTTTATTGGCAGTCTCTTACTCCTTGGTTTAGCATTGACTGGAAAAGTTATGGAGGCAACATACTAAGTCCCCAAGGACAGAAGGAGTGTCTTACATCTTTCAACAGCAAGCCCTCTGACCAGTAAAGGACTTTGAGGGAAACTTCATTTTCTCTCTCAACACAAAAAAGCAGCTACAATGTGGAGTTTTGGTTTTGTGCATGTGCATATGACATAAAGCGAGGGAAACAACCACCATAAAAAAGGGAAACCTCCGTGCCCCAATACGGAATGGACTCCTTACCCCGTTTTCCCCCAAAAAATCAAACAAAATATCCAATATGTTAAAAAAAATTAGTTCTTACTACTCTTGGAAAAAGACTAGCAAGAACTTTCACTTTACATTTCACTCTCCTTTTTCTCTGTATGCAACAGATAAATGCACAGGTATGCACAACTAATCAAGGCATCCCTTTCCAATGCTCCAGTTTCCTCCCTAAAGAGCAAAGATAAATGACTACATAATTCCCGTCTATAAGAACTAGTAATTATTCCTATACTCACATAGCTATTGGCTTTTGGTTGATATACAGTAGAGACTGATTGTGATATCCTTATGTCTAGATATATCTTATCTTCTATTATTTTCAAATACAGTAAGCTGTGCTAATAAGTCTCCTGACATGTTATCAAACTGAATAAGTTACACATTCATTACCTTTAAAAGGTATCATTAAAAAATCTCAGACTAAATCAAGACAGTTATATCTGAGTCCATAAGAGTTTAAAAAATAATTAAGATGGCTCATTCAGCGGTTATCACTACATTAATGATAACGATACTACTACTACTAATTTTGTACTTTGTATAGTCTTATGGAGGCATCATAAAGCATCTAAGAGAGAGCCACCTATGTTTAAAACCACTTTAAAAAACAAAAACACCTAATTCACCTAATGTATATTAGGGATTGTTTTTTACCAGTCAAAATGGATGATAGTTCATAATAGGCTTGCTTTTGTTCTTAGAGTCACACTGTCTCCATTTTAAACAATATTTACACTGGAGAAGTGGCAGTAGCTTTCCTACCAAGCTGCTGGTCTGCCCAGATTCTTTCATCCCCTAAAAAGTGGTCCTCAGCAGATCTGCATGTCCTCCATGTCTGTGATAGAGGAGCACAAAAAGGGAGAGAGAGTTTTATCTAGGACTCGATTTAAGGAACTCAGGCAAGTTACTTACATGCCTCTGTGTTAAACAGATCAGCATGGAGCTAGTACAGTGGGCACGAATTAAAGAATAAATATCTGTGTGAGAGAATCTGAATATGGTTGATGTGTAACCTACAAGGAATGAGATACATGTAATTGTTTGGGAAGCACTTGGCCTTTCAACCATCCTATGTGTTTGTATGGGAAGTGTCTCAGAAATTCACAGATCTTTTCTTATCTTTCTATGATATTTTTGGAAAATACATCAGATAATGGTAATGTATTTTGTACAGTGGAAGCTCAGAGACAAGGCACCACCTATCCTAATATTAATCAGACACAACCTGGCCAGTGCGGACTACTGTTAATTAGCTGTTAATTAGCTGTGACTTCTATGCATTAATTTTGCCTACTCACTTTTTAATGTAACCAGATTCCACTGCTGTTGTAAAAGCCTGACAATCTCTCACATGCCACATGTTGTAAAACGTTTCAATAACAAGACTGCAAGAGAAAACATCCCATATCTGAACCAAATCATTGCAAAAGCAGCCTGGCCTGCAATGACATGTATAGGTGAAGGCCAAATAACGTAAGCTTCCCGGGTGGAACATTGAGGAACATGACTAGGAATGCTGGTCAATGTCTACAAGTTGAAATAAGGCATATGGCAGAGGGGGAAAAACATGAGACCCATGAATGGACCTATGTGAAGATTGAACACTTGACAGTATTTGGCAAAAGCCTGGATCTGGGAAGTCCTTCCATTGACAGGCCTGAGTAAACAAAAAGGCAAAGTCTGGTGTACATTTCCTTGCACCCAGGACCTGCAGTACAGTTTCTGCCAACTTTTTAAGAGCTAGATAAAGGGAGCTTCTACAAATAGGCAGAAATGAGCTCTGACACTGCCAAAAAAAGTTCTGAATAACTTGCATTTAACTGGTCAAATATCTTAACATACCATGAGAAAGTGTGGTAACATAATAAAGTTGTGTGAATTAGAATTATTCTGTGACATATCTAATATCAAGACACCTGGAAGTTAACTTTTGATATCACACTGAATCTAAGAGGACCAGTGGCATGGAGCATGCAACATTTCCCCAAGATTCCAGAGTGGAGGGGAGAATCCGTTAAAGCTGAGTGACAGCAAGGAAGAGAATGATTAGGCTGCATAAAGTATCTCCACCTGACAACTTGGCTGTTACTGCCAGTATTGCTGCAGGCCGCAGGAGTGGGAAGAGAGGCTCTGGATTTGCATAGGGGTGTGCGTGAGGGATAGGAGAGGCTATTTGCATTAGTTCCCAGAATAGCTTCACATACCTAAATGTAGAGCAGCCATAGGTTCCCTTGTCATATGCCAGGCCAACTGCCCCCAGGATCAGCTGGCTCAGCCAAATTGTGTTCTGTAAAATGAGCACTCATGCTCACTGCCATTTAAGCTGCATCCAGAATCTGGTCCTAAATGAATTACTGTACTGTAATCTTCTGTGACATATCAGAGTTAGCTCCTAAAAGCAACATGCCATAAACTTCCTTCTGGATAGCCCAATATGAACAACAACAGCTTTGCTGGTCACACCCAGTCCCAAAAATAAATGTGACGGTTACAGTGAAGAGTGGAAGCTGTGAAGGTATTGCCAATGAAAGAAAACACTTTAAGCAGTTTAAAGGCACAGTGCTTAAAGGCACGGTAACTTACTGAAACTGACTGAGTCGAACATGCAATACACCCAAGCATTGGGCTAAATTCTGCTTAGTTACACTGGTGTAAATATTAAGCAATTGCACTGCAATCGGTGGAATTATTCCTGCTTTGTAGCAGTATAACCCAGCAGAATTTGGTCCATTATGTGGAGTTCTAAACTAACCATGTTCCTCCTTTTCCCTCTTGGTGTCTTTACCATGTGAATCTCTTTCTGTTAGTATCCTGAAATAATATTGTTTTGCTATGGTTACTAAACTGTCATACAGATGGTGCAGTTTACTTGAGGGGTGGAGAACTACACAGAGATTATTTCTTTTCTGTTACTGATTAATCATAGAAACAATTGTTGGCTATCTTTTCACATTTTTCTTTGACAATACTGTAACTCTCATATGATTTTGCTTGCTGGAATGCAAGAAGAAGTGTTGTTTCATTGCACTTCAAGTAGTCTGGATCCATTCTATCACCACCCTCATCACAATGCTCCCACTTCTGTCATAATGTGGCATCAGGAGTGCAAACAACCCTATGAAATAAGTTAGATTTCACTTCACCACCCCCATCACTCCTGTCAGGCCTGGTCAAAGAGGAGATGAAATGAACAGGACAGTTTGTAAAGACAAAATGGCTGCTGCAAATGAACACGTACATTATATAGCAACCTTGGAGTTCAGTTAATACTCTGGATGGGGCTACATCTAAATCACACTGGAAACCTGAAGCTAGTACAAAATATGGCTGCTTGCTTGTTAAGCAGATTCTCTCATCACGAGCACACACTGCTCAAATTTACCAATGATGCCCAAATGACAGAGGTGGAGTAATTCAAATAACTATCAAACTAATCTTAGCTTAAGTTTTCTCCCTAGATTAGCTGTTCCTAACATTTTGCCTCCTTTGTCTCAGTCACTGTTCCCTTTGCTTGAGAAAGAGACTCCTACTACTTTTATATCCCAGTTGAAGCTAACAATCTGCTGGTGTGACTCAAGAATAACCTTCATTGTATTTTCAAATGGGACTCAACAGTGAAGCTTCCTACATTACTACGAAGGGCCTTAAACTCTATCAGACTCTTGCAATTCATACTAACTGGTACCTTATTATTTCTACTCATTAATATCATTTTAGACAGGTTGATAAATATGCAATTTACAAAGAGACAGGACAGACTTTCCATCTACTACATACCCTAATGCACAGAAATTGTAGACTCAGTAATTGGTCTTAAAAGACACAGTTGGATTGCTACTCCTGAATGTAACAGAGGGAGAATGTTATCAATGAGTACCCTTCATAGAAGGATCCTTTGTTTCAGTCAAGGAGACTCACAACATATAAACTCACTCTCTAGCTTACTGACTAGTAAAACCAAACAGCAAGTCAAATTACTTGTTGCCTCTGGCTATAACTTTCATCGATGTGTTGTCTTTGGATGACTAGACAAAGTCATCTTGTCTTTGGATGACTAGAGGATGTTACTACAAAACCTTTATAATAAACTTTGTCAACATAGGCAAGACAAGTTGCTATTTGTGACCCCATTCCATTTCTAAAGCAGAAGAAACCTGTCTTAGCACTACCCTTAACACAAACACCACATAGATATATGGAAATTGCATTTGTAAGTGGGTATGTAGGAAAGTTTTTGTATCAGGTAACTAATGTATTATGGCTTTCACAACACTGACATTGTTTGATTTGTTTCTCTATAAACAAACAAAAACAAAAAGACATGGATTGGATTCTTCCACTTCTGTGCTCTTAATTAAAAAAACAAGTACTCACTGTATTTTTTTGTGAATGCAAGTTTCACTTGATGCTTAAGAGAATAGCTTAGGCTCTGAAGTTTTTATAGATAGCAATGCGGACTCCTACGGGGTACATGCACTGTCTTTTTAATGGCAATATCCTCATCTAAGTATGACTATTATTTTGGTTTTTGGAACAGCAAAGAGTTTAGTTACATGACAATGCAGAAGTGGTAATTTACTTCTTGTGGTCTGAAAAATTCTCGGTGAACTATTGAACATATTTATTTGGTTAGCATCTAAATATTTTCCCCAGAATACATCACACAGAAAAAGCCTATACAAAACTCATCAATTATAGACACTCATGAACCAAGAGCATGGAACATGAATAATTCCCACTGGCATAACTACAGCATGTGGGCGAAGACTGGATATTATCCAGGCAATAATGTTCCATAGTCTGAGATTTTCTTTAAGAAAATGCTTTAGATTAATTTAGCCCCCAGTTCTCTTCCACACAAACAATGGCTTTACATTATCAGACCAGATCAATTTTTTTAAAAATATGGTGGTCATAGAACCATAGAAATGTAGCGTTGGAAGGGACCTTGAGAAGTCATGAAGTAGAGCTCCCCTGTGTTGAAGTAAGACCAAGTCAACCTAGACCATCCCTGACAGGTGTTTGTCTAATCTGTTCTTTAAAATCTCCAATGATATTTGAGGGTTAATTAAGGGTAATTAAGCTTTGGAATAAGCTTCCACAACCTCCCCTGGAAGCTTATTCCAGAGCTTAATTACCTTTTTATAATTAGGGAGTTTTTACTAAATATCTAACCTAAATCTCCCTTGCTGCAGATTAAGCCCATTACTTCTTGTCCTACCCTCAGTTGTCATGGCGAACAGTTGATCACCGCCCTCTTTATAACAGCTGTTAACATATTTGAAGACTTATGTCCCCTCAGTCATTTTTTTCTCAAGATTAAGCACTGCCTATTAACAAATACCTATGTTGTTTTAGTTATGTCATGTCTAATGTTTCTGAAGGACTATTTGAGGTTTATGTTCAAATTGCATGTGGGCTAAGCTTTAAACTGCAATATATACTCAATTAAGGGCTTGTCCACATGAACACAATGTCCAGCAGGCTAATGGGGGTAGATTTACACCCCAGCCTGCTGCGAACTAAGTGTCCATGTGGATCCTGCTGCCATGCATTAGAAATTCTGTAGTACACTTTGATCTACTCTTCTTTCAAAGCAGGATAGATTAAAGTGCACTAAAGATTTTTTTAGTTTGTGTCAGCAGGGTCCACATGGATAGGTCATGCACAGCAGGAGAGCATGGGATAGATTTACACCCCAGCTTGCTGCCAACTATTGGTTTGTGTAGACAAGCCTTAAGTAGGTGGCTTGAAAGTGCCTGACACTAGCGGTTCCCAGTGACTGCAATAGGAGCTGTTGGAGACTCAGCATTTCTGAGAATCAGGCAGGTGCCTAACTGTGGATTTAGGAACTCTTATTTTTGAAATCTTGGTCTATTTGTTCTTTATACTTTTTGTCATATGTGACAGTTCAGAAAAAATACATAAGCCGTTATGCAACAAGTTTTTGTGGTGTTGGTGGTATCTGCTGTGACCTCAATTTCCCACATAAACAGGAGTATGTTATTCCAAATACTATGCACTAAATAGAGCTATAGCAATAACTGAAACTGCTATCTGCAGAGTAAGTGTCCAGTCTGTGTACAAATGCTTAACATTGGCACCAGTTATAGGGTTAGATATTGGTTGAAAGTTTCTACCTATATTGCCCAACATCACCATAGGACCCGAATACTTCACATATTAGTCCTCAACACTTTGACAAGGTAGGGAAGCATTATTATGCTCTTTTTACATAGGGTGAGCTGAGGCAAAAAGATATTAAGTGACTTGCCCAAGGTCAGACAAAGTCATGTACCTGTTATGTACATCAAGAATTTAACCCAGATCCTGAATTTCAGTCTAACATCTCAAACACAGGACCATCTGTTCTCATTAATCAGTGTGCACATGGAATCCCTCCCACCACCAGATTTGGAAATGTGGATCTGGAAATATGGATGCTTCTGAATGAGCTGACTGTTGGAGACAGTTGACAGAGCTAACTGTAATCAAGGATTTGCTTCAATTGTGACTATGGCTCAGGAAAAAGGTAAAGTCTAGTTTATTACATTAGTTTTCAAATTATTTTGAACCCCAAACTTCCAGTTGAAATGGTTCATATTTTTTTTTAACTATTAAAAATATCCTTTCATAAAACCATTGACATTCTCTTACATTAAACTTGCTTTGAACTCATTTGTTTCAGGATAATTTTATTTTCAAAATAATCCTTAGTTAGCATATCTAGTAAACGAAGGCATGCAGTTACTTTGAAAATAAAAATTCTTACATTATATAGGATTGTCCTTACCTGGGTAGAAATACACTTTCCACTACGTAAAAGTCTTGCATCAGTACATCTCGGTCTGGTTTAGAGGTGAGGTTACCTACTGTGTATCCTATTCCCAGCTGAATAGCTCCTTTAATAGCAGAGGACGCTGTCTGCAAAAGAAAATAAGCGTTAGAATGTCTCTTTACTTTATCTGGATCATACTCTTTATGATGGCCACGCTTTGAACAAAGCATTTTATTTCAATTAAATCTTTCTAGGGGATTGGTACCTGGCCAGCTTCAACAAAGCAGATGAGAGATTCACCTATAACTGCAGTTCATGGCTATTCAGAAATAAAACATTTAAAAGAGATACTGCAATGTAGCTGAAGCCTCAAAAATCTAAACATCTTATAATAGGCATTTTTAAAAATCACAGCCTATACCAAAGGGATTTGGACATGGGAACTGTCCTCATTCCCATGGAAACTGGACATCCAAATAGCTTTGAATTACCATCTATAATCTTACGAGGAATACCTCCCAAGTTCTAAGGGCCTAGTTCTGTGTATGCAGAGCTACTATTGACTCTGATATTTGAGCGTCTGAATATAGATTCTATCTTAACTATAATTATTATTGTATTATATATTGGTGAGAAATTAAGAGCAGCAGCAAAGGTGTCAAAAGTTTAACCCTGGTGATTATGAGCAATATTCAGTTCCAATTCTGTAGCACAGACTATCGTAACTGCTAGCAAAAGAATATCAGAATCAACATCATTTTGATAATTTAACTATCCAGGTAATAAATCATTGCACTTTATACTTCAAAAATTACTTGGACTTTCTATTACCATAGTCACCAGAGGACCCAATCAGGACTAGGCCCTATGGTGCTAAGTACAGCACATATACACAGAGCCCAAGTCATTTACTTACATGGGAGAAGGTAATGGCCTTCACACAGTAATGGAATGGGCAGTCCTGTGGAGTAAGGGTGCTAGAATTGGGCTCATAGCAAAAGTCCCTATCCTGCGTAGCTTCTCAATACAAGTGGAAAAGGCAAGTTTAACAAGACAAAACTGGGCACAGGAACACAAGGTTACAGAGACCAACTATGTGCATAGTTTGCAGGTTTCACGTTTGTTTGTTTTTTAAACAAATGAGGAGATGACAGTGAAAGACATCTGATAAAATGTCAGATTCTCACTTCAGATGAAAGCACCTGAACCAGCACAATTTAACTGAACTAACTGGGAATTACAATAAGAAGGACTCCAGTATCAGACACTATATCTTATTTTAGTTCTCAAAAGTGCATGTGCTATGGTGACTGTTTCTTTTTAAATGTGAAATGATGTAGTCACATGTGCTTATTTTAAGTAATTAACATGACACGCCAGGCAGATCTTGCACTTGCATAACAAGTTCATAACTGCTCATTTGGTGGAAAGAAACAACAGAATCCTTTTTAAAATGCTACTTCTACCGTAAAAAGATTTGGCTTGTGTGTTAAGAAGATTCCCATTTCTCTTTCCTTGAAAAGCCTTTATTCATGAATGATTAATGCCCTGCATAAGCACTAATTATGTCACTTTAATTAAGTTGGTATTCATCCAGATAGATTCTTGGTACACAATTGCACACCCATCTAAGTAATGACTAGAGAGAAGGATGGAGGCTGAAAACGTGTCACATCATGAGGAACTGCAAATTATTGACAAAGGATTTCAGACAAGTCAGGTGAAAAGCAACAGGGAACCTAAGAGGACATTAACCTTGCCAGCACGGTTGGGCTGTATTTCAGGAACATGAGCTCTTTCTGAAGGTTTCTCCAATGGGGCACAAGTTACCACACATAGCCTTGTAGGCAGAAGTTCTTAAGCTTTTTTCAGAGTTTGGACCACATCTTAATAAAAGGATTGTTTTCTAGATCATCCCCAATCCCTTTCATGGTGGCCACCAGGAGCAAAGTTGGTCAGTGCAATCAATCACCACCTTGTACCAACCACAGCAATTGTTTACATGGAGAAGTAATACTGGGAAAGTATTTATTGTGTTTTTGGCTTTTTTAAAATAAAATTTAAGCAGCTGGAAACAAAGAGGTGAGCCAGTACCACATGCCCAGCCAGCATTCCACGGACCACTGGTGGCTCACAGACCATATTGTGGGAGCCACTGTAATAGTTTTTACCCCAAAATCCTAAAGGATGGTGGCCCAAACATGCCCTTAACTGGGAGCTAATCCAGTATTTAGAGTGGCATCAGATGACAAGATAATGTGTATTTTTTTAAAATGTTGGAGTCTCTTTCGCTGAGAACATTTGTTCTAGTTTAACATATTTTATTCTTAAGAGTGCAATCAGTGGAGAAACATGAGGGAAGAAGACAAAATTTAGGCCACTTGACACTGGTCCCTGAGCCTTAAGGGAAGAACTTCTCTTAGATGACCTATCTTATTACTGCAACAATTATATTTCTTGGAGATTAAAATGCTTTACTAAAGGTGGGAAAATTCCACTCCCTACTTGCATTTTCCCTATAATCCTGGTTCCCTTTTATAGTATTCCAAAGCAGCAATACAGTACAAGATCTAGATTTAAACCATGTCTGGTATACTTTTAAATTCCCTTTCAAGATTCCAATGCAATAAAGCCAGCAATAAAGGTCAGGGACCATCTGTCTGAAGAGTTCTCCCCTTTTAGAGATTGAAATGGATTTTTCTTCATTTTAGCCTCTTGTGAATATTCAAAAGATTCCTTTAGCCCTTCCATCATCAAGCATAACTGCACAATGATTCTAAGATCACATAACCTGAAATCAGCATATTTTAGAGCCTCAGAAATGGCAGCATGAGAAGAATCAGCATGATCAACACTGATATGTATGGTTCATTAACCTTATGCTAGGAAACCAATTGGCTTCTTGTCTCATGTTCCACACAATGACATAAGTTTAGTGTCTGTTATTGAAAACAGTGTAGAGCCTACTCTATTACTCAAGTCATTTTCCTTCTGTGGTTTCCTCAGCACATCTCTGAATAACACTTACATAAACTGTTGGCCACTCCCACTCAGACTTGTGCATACTGTCAAATATTTCTGAACATTGTGTTGCTACATATTGTCCAACCCATACTTCTGCCTAGTTGGATAATTAAAATGTTGTTAAATAGCACCATCTGGGCCTAAATCTGTCTTCAGATATGCATACACAACTCCTATGACTTCACAGTTGGATTGAACATCCTGCCACAGCACAAAGAGCAGATTTTTGGCCCCAATGTTTAATGCTTGATCAACCACTTATCTGCCCTTTCAGAAACAAGGCAATCTGATCATCAACAGAAATTTACAATATTTTTTGCAATAAAAAGGAACAATATTGCCTTCTTCAAGGTTCAGAGCAATGTACTGTAGAATATATTTCAGTGTCTCCATTGTTTACAAGTAAAAATATATTATAGATAAAACTTCAAAGGAGTTTTGTAGCTTTTCTAGATGAAATATAAAATTTCTTAACCTGAACGCTAAGTAAATTGAAGATGCATGTAGTTACTACATACAAGACCTTGTTATAATTAATGGCAAAATACTTAAATACAGTGGCATAGTTTAAAAAAGTTCTCTTCTCTTTTTTGCTGGTAGATAAGACATTAGTAGCTTGAGGTATACGCCAGCGTTACAGTAGGAAGTAGTATTAGACCTGGCAGTATTGTATTGATAAAAAGATATGAGTCTCTTTATTTTGAACGGTGCCTAGTGTGTTCTACCAGAGGAAAAAATCACAACACCAAATAAAATTCCTCCTCTTTCAAACTATGTACAGTCACTGCAAAGGAGAAGAGCACATGGGGATTTTTGAAGTTGTTTCCAGTTTGAGACTTTTGCAAAGCAAATGAATAAATAAATTGGACCGATGATCCCCTTCCCTGCCGCAGTACTAAGAGGAGAAAAGGGCCAGAAAAAGCCGAGAAGCCAGCAGAGGGAGCAGAGCAGAACTGAAGTGGCTTGCCTCTTTCCCCAGTATTCAGGGGCAGAGGAGGGGTTGATGTGAAGCCAGAAAACAAATTCTCTACACACTATGCTTTTGTACTGGGGGAAGGGAAAGATCGCATCCAACTACTCAGCACACTGACAGAGATTAATACTGGCTGAACCAACATTAGTCCCCTTACTAGGGCCCTGACCCAGCAAAGCACTTAAGGGAATATTTAAAGTTAAGCACATGTAGGGTGACCATATTTCCTAAAGTAAAAATGGGATGGTGCAGGGCTCACCCAAGCCCTTCCCTACCCAGGGCTCGCAAGAGCCAACCCCCTTCCCCACACGCAGGGCTCACCAGAGCTACCCCCTCCACCCCACAGCTGGGGCTGACCCCCCTGAGCCCTGTGCTGCCCACGGCTGAGGCTGGGGTTGACACCTATGCCCCACTGACTGGCATTTCACATCGCCTGCCCCTCCAATGTTTCTCCGCACCTTCCTAAGGAGGTGTACCCGACTTTTTGGGTAAACTGGGTGTGTGTTCATTTGCTCTTGCCAACTGATAATCAGCTGACAAGAGTAAACGGGACAAATGACCGTTTCTGTCCAAAATATCAGGACATCCAGGACAGGGCTTAAAAAGGGGATTGTCCATCCCAAACGGGATGCATGGTCACCCTAAGCACATGTTTAATTCCCAATGACTTCAATGGGACTTAAACACATACTCAGCTTTACACACATGTTGAAATGCTTTGCTTATCAGGGCCCAAGATTTTAAATTTTTTTTAAAAAGCATGCAGTCTTTTTTTTTTTATAAAGGCCTTCATTGAAAAGTTTGTGCATGGGAAACGTTACTTGGATAACTAAGAAAAGTAGCAGATCCTGACAAAAGACCAAAATATTATACAGGCACTCAGTCAGCTTTGTACCTATAGCTACTTTCTTACTAGTGAAAATGTTCTCAGACTTGATATATTGCTAGGCGTAGTACTACCTCAACACACAGTAAATAGACTTCTGTCTTCTCTACCTTACCCTGAGCTGAAATCCTCTAACCACCTGACATGCAAGCAGTTTTTGAATAATACAGTAAACAAGACCTTAAATCCTTTCAAATGGGGTATTAAGTCCCACATGATCCTGTGAATGTAATAACTAAGATTTTAATGATATTATGCTGATTACAGACACAGGGTTTTCTATTGTAGGCTGGATCTGTGGAACTCATTACTATATATGTATGCTGCCTAACATGGTTTTATATAGATGAAACCATTAAATGGTTTCATTTCAGCTAATTTTGTTAGTGATCTTGTAAGCTGGCTGCTAAATTACAGAAAAGATGTCTTCCCAAAAAGGGAAAAAAATCATAGGTGACATATTCAGATACTCTAGTTATCAGAGAAGGCATTGCTTGTTGCTAAATAATTGTTACCATGAGAATTTGAAGGCTGTTACCTGCCACCATGTAAGTTAATGGAAAAACTCCCATTGATACAATGGTGAAGGATTGGCCCTGGACACAAAACACTACAGAGAGTATTTGACAACTATGAAAAAAAAAAATCAATCAATTAAAATAGTAAAAGACCCAAATCTGGACTGAAGGCATGTCAAGAGGCCATGTGCTCCCCTTACTGTGTGAAGCAGATATTGACATAGCAGAAGTTCTGCACAAAGACTGAGGGAAGAAGTGAAGGGGAAGAGCTGAGTAGGGCATGGGGAATAGGCTTAATTTCATTTTATTTAGATTGCCTATAGATAATGTGTGGCCCCAGTGCCACAGGATTTTCTTTGCAGTGTAGACATACCCTAAGTCACTGTTCTTCCTACATTAAATTTGCATCCGCAGGCTCAGGTTTTCTGCAGTGCCAAGAATAAGCATATCACGGTACCCACTACCATCTCTCTCTCTCTCTCTTTTCTTTAAATAAAGATGTGAGACCTTAACTAAACTACAGAAAGGATGTGGACAAGTTGGAGAGAGTCCAGCGGAGGGCAACAAAAATGATTAGGGGGCTGGAGCACAGGATTTATGAGGAGAGGCTGAGGGAACTGGGCTTGTTTAGTCTGCAAAAGAGAAGAATGAGGGGGGATTTGATAGCGGCCTTTAACTACCTGAAAGGGGGTTCCAGGGAGGATGGGGCTAGGCTGTTCTCAGTGGTGGCAGATGACAGAACAAGGAGCAACGGTCTCAAGTTGCAGGGCGGGAGGTCTAGGTTGGACATTAAGAAAAAGTTTTTCACTAGGAGGGGTGGTGAAGCACTGGAATGGGTTACCTAGGGAGGTGGTAGAATCTCCATCCTTAGAGGTTTTTAAGCTGAGGCTTGACAAAGCCCTGGCTGGGATGATATAGCTGAGGTTAGTCCTGCTTTGAGCAGGGGGTTGGACTAGATGACCTCCTGAGGTCCCTTCCAACTCTAATCTGCTATGATTCTATGATGACCACATGCCTGAACAGAGTAACTGCACAACCATATTGATACAATAATTATCGCCCTTATTCACCCAATCCTTTTACTGGTGTGTCACTCAGTTTTAGATATGACAAAAAGAGAGATTATAAATTCTCTGGGGATAGTACACGTCTTTCTGTCACTGTGAAGCATCTAGCATGCTAGTGTGTGATACAAAATAACTTCTCACTCACACACACAGCTTTTTTCCATCCCTTGTCTGCCTCATCTATTTTGACTGTGAACAAAAAAAGTCAGGACAGGGACTTACTATGCCATACACAGCACTTAGCATAACGGGGCCAAGAACTTGGTTAGGACCTCCAAGGGCTATTGTAATACTATTCTTACTAAATACTAATAACAACCGTGCTCTTTATCAATGCAATAAGGAATGACAGGGATAGTTAGGTGCCCAAAGTTGGGCCTTTCCACCATTCACTGTTTCTTGCCCAGGAACAAGGATATTTATAAGGGAATCATCAATGATTTGGTCTAACCAGAAGCCATGGTTTCTGTAAAGTGACTTCCAGTGGCCCCATTCCCTTCTAGAACTGCCTATGCAGAAAGCTGCTGTTGCCTCACTCCCCTACCTTGCTGTTTATGGGCCAAATCTGTATCCTATAATTCCCCAGTTCTGTATGCCACAAGCAACCCATTCTTCTCTCCTGCTGCTTGCTTCCCCTGGCTGATGTACTGCTGTTTTGTTTACATTTGCTATGCTTATCTCCAAGATTCAAGTACCAGAGTTCCAACAGGTTTATAATAATTCTCAACACTATTCAGCTATATTCAGTATATCTTCATTTAGAAACCATTAAATCACACTTTTCATTGCAGCTTCAGATTGGAGGACAACTTTGGTTAAATTACTTCCCTCTCTGGGGCTTACAAGGTACAGGTGCAACTCCTAAATGAGAAAGGACCCTAACTGACAGATGGTTTACATGAAAGTTCACAGTATACGATATTTAACGGTCAGCGTAATTAATTTAAATTATATCACCAATGCACAAAGATAAATCTGAAAAGAAACTAAAGGTAAAATGCAGTGCTGTTGCAGGCAGGACTCTGATTAAATAAAAATACTAGACATTTCCTTTTCTAACTCCAAATGATTTAAGTCAGCTTTGAGTCACATTCATGCTCTAGAAATTTTTTACTACAAGGAAGCATTTGTTCTTCAGTCAGACTTCATTTTCATAAGTAACAACAATCCACACTCGGGACCTCTTCCAATCCCATACAAACACCTTTTCCAGTCTCACGAAATAAAACAGCCTTGACAGATTTCTGTGAATTGTAAGCCAAACCACCTGAGGTTTGAGCATGTCACATAATGGTATTTCCTCTTCTAGTCACATTTTAAAAGAGATCTGATAAGAGCAGTGATAATTTTATTTTTTTATTAGTGTGTGTTAGGTATTGACTGTGTCCAGTTAACCGTACGTTCATTGCTGCTGCTAAGACCACATCCAGCTTTAGGAGACTGCCGTGTTTGTGATCTCACTGATATAGCACCCATTTCACTTGTTCTTTGCAGAGCTTCTTTTTCTTTTTATGGTAAATTCGCTCTCTCTACTGGTCATGTTTTAGGCATTCACATTTTTCTGACATTTGTCTCTTCTCACTGTTCTACTATAACTACTCAAAAGTAAGTGTCTGTCTCTCATATTATTTTTAAAAGGCCTGATCTGCATAATCCTACTGTTTCACCATCATTTGTAACTATGAGTCACTGCATTCTAGTATCTTCAATTTCACAGTGCTCTCTCAATACCAGCATGGAGACCACCTGCTGTCTGTGGTACTCAGAGATCTGGGACAGCAGTCCCCCACAAACCCTTTTCCCTGACCTTGGTACTGCTGAGTGGGTGGACACTAATACTTTGCTTTTCCTCTCCAGAGAGCAAGGTCACCTTTGTTGTTATTGCTCCACATCTGCTGTGTTGGCAGCAAATGTGACTTCCAGACCTACAGGCCAAACCTAATTCTAATTGCAATAAAACAATCTATCGCTTAAGAGTAGGAAGAAAGAAAACATTCACTCTTATCTTATAGATGCAGTTATGGGAAGATGCAGGGAGCGGTGGTCAGGAGAAGTACAAAAGGTTAGCGGCAAAGAGATAGAGGCAGGTACAAAGATTAAAGGTCAGCAGTAGTACGAGGCTACATCTGCCCTCTCCTCATCTCAGAAAGCCGTCTGTTACACAGCTCTGTTCCCTGTTCTTGATCCATCCCCTCTTCCTTGCCCGCTAGAGTCAACCCGCAACAGAACTCAATAAAACGATGGTTGCTACTCCTTACAATGACTAATATTTTATATTGAACATTTAATTGCACTGCAATTTCATTTTCTTGTAATTCCTAGGTTATAAACAATTGCAGCATTGTTCTTTGTTTCACATCTAATAGATTCCTTGTAATGGTTTTATAAATGGTTGTGATCACTGCTGGGCAGCTTTGCAGGAAATCCAATTAAAACAACTATGGTTTTCTAGCTTAAAAGCTACTAAAATGATTTCCCAGCCCAGTTTTAATCAAAGTGTCCTGTACACTGCTAAACTGGGTAAAAGAATCTGAGATATTTGTTCATTTCCCCCACTGTTTGAAAACATCTGAACTAAAATTTCCAAGACTGTTGGTTGATTCCACGTGCCCAGTCTGGGAAAACATGGGTCTCACTTTCGGAAGTGCTGAGCACCCACAATGCCAAGTGAAGTCCTAGAGAGCTACAGTTGGTCAATACCCCTACACAGTCAGGCACTCAGCATCAGAGGCCACCTGTGAAAATGTTGACGTTAATTTTAATATTCTAGGCTAGATTTATGTGCAACACTGAATGGGTTATGTAAACAGAGAGGGTCAGGTTCACAGTGGCGTCTATATCAGCTTCCACCTGTGCATCCCCAGGCACAAAGCCCATGGTAAAGGAAAGTTTACAATGGGAAGTTGTAATATTAGGACGTGTGGAATACTACTCACCTGTGCAACTCCTCTCTGCTGGGGGCCTGCAAATAACTAGTGCAGCCCAAGAAGTTGGGGGGGGGGGTGATAACTGGGGAGAGGGGACATAACTGGCAATTACAGGATGTGGTAATTCAGTGCATTCACACTGCAGGCTCCAACAGCAGGGCGTGTATGGTGTCTGTGGTGGAAGTTAAAGCCATTCACTCATCACCTTCCTTCACTTGGGTGCATTTTCCCCCCTTCCCCCTCCGGGGTGCAGTGACCCACGCTGGCAAAGAGAGATATAAATTACAGCCACAGTGAACCTGGCCCTCTCTGTTTATGTGCAACATTGAACAGGTTATGTAAAGCATTTGTTATAAAATGCAAAGTAGAAGGAACTGAAGATAGATTACTGAGGTGCAAAGTCTGATTTTAGGGTAAAGGTTTGTCAGTATGTACATAATCTAGGTTTTAGTAATCTCACTGCAACTTCCAGAACAGAGGCAATAAAAGCTTTCCACACCTGCTTTGACTTCAGCCTTGCCTTTATTATTATACATACCCCAACATGGGCCAGTGGATTCCCCAGCCACCCCATCATAATGGCAAGTGACAGGACACTGCTGAAATCTGGTTTACCCTTCCCTGGGGAGCAGATTTGGGAGCTCCTCTGTGGCTGGGAACATGCAGAAGTTCCAGGCCCTAAAATCAGGGCCTAACTCCTCTATGGTCTGTTGTCACTTGCCTGAGAACCACAGCAGAGATTAGAGAATCCTCAGAGGCAATCAACAGAGATTGTAAACTCCAATGAATACTTCATGCAAGTGCAGTCTCCTCAAGCACGTGGAAGACTGTGTAAGGTACCCAGCAGAAGTTCTAATCTAAGGCACTCTGCTACTAGAGGTACGTCTACACCGCAGCACGGATCATGCCTCCCAACCTGGACAGACAGATGTGCTAGCTTTGCTCAACCTAGCGCACAAAAAGCAGCACTGTGGATGTTGTGGTATGGACAGCAGCAGGGGTTGGCCACCACAGTACTCGGACGGCTAGCCCATGCCTCCATCCATGACTGCAACATCCACGCTGCTATTTTTGGTGCACTGGCTTGAGCAGAGCTTACGTGTGTTTATCTACCTGGGCTGGGAGGCATGTTCCTACCTGCAGAGTAGACGTAGCCTAAGGTTTTTTGATAAATGTTTCATAGCTATTTAACTCACAGAGCATTCAGGACCCTAATGGTGAGTCTGAAGCTTTTAGTTTCCTTAAAATCATACCATCTGGCTCACAGAGCATACAAAATCCATTGGTCATATCTGCAAAGTTTGGGAATAACTAAAAAGTTATTAAATTTCTTCAGTTTAGAAACTGTGTTGAGTGTAACTGGGTTGGGTTGGGAATTTCTTGGATTTCTTTAGCCAAATTATTTGATTAGAGAGATTACAAACACCTCAGGTTATACCTAGAACCTTTATAAACTCAGCAAAATCTAGCAGGAAGTTTATAAATTCAGCCAAAACTTAATAGGTCACAGAGATTCAAACGCTTGTAGCAATTAACTCCAAAATGTACAAGCTCTCTAAAAAACAGTCGTATGCACTCTCTCCTATTAACGAATATGTAAAATAAATGGAGTTTTTAGACAAGCCATTTCTGAGATGTCATGTTGAAGATAACACTGGGCTTTCAAAAAGTGAAAAGACCTTCCTCCTCAGATTCTCCTATCTCAAAAATACTTTGCTCAATTAACAAGATTTTCTCCGCCAACACACAATATGCATCAGATTTCAGTGGGAAAAAGTATTATTTCTGAGAAAGTTCTTGCATTGCTTATAGAAGAACTCTCATAAGCTTCCAGCAACCTTAGAAAGATTTTCCTAGAGCTCCCTGAAGTTCAAATTTATGCAGCTGATAAGTCAAATTTTCCACCCATCCAGAAAAAATAGTTCAACATATCAGTGCTTAGCAAAGCAAATCAGATTAAGAGAGATGTTGAGATATGCTTTACCAAAAATAAAACAAAACAAAAAAACCATGCATGAAAACATTAAAAGAATTTTTAGAAGGCAAGAACAATAAAACTTTTCAAAGTCCCACAGCTATAATTGTCTAGTCCAATTAACCACAGTCTTTCCCAAAAAGTTCTACTCTGGATTAGGTATCAGGCATATCAGACAGAAAGGAGTTTTTTTCTGAAAAAGTTAGATAAATTAAAATTGGGGCTTATGATTTAAATTATAGAGCAACTACCATACCAAATTTGTTTATACAGAGATATAAGCTAACAAATCTCTCTTTGATGTAATGTATGTAACATGTATGCCCTCCAAAAATGCTGAATGGCCAAACAGTTTCCATTGTAAATAAGTACTTCCTACTTCTCAAGATGCACTGGACAAGAGCCTTTTGTTGGGCATGGCAAGGCCAGACCCTGCCATAAAGTTTACAGCAGGGAAAGTACATGGCATACAGGCACAGAAAGTATAACCACTTTATTTTTGGATTGTGGAGTATCCCACTCTTTGGCAGGTGCTAATGCTGACAATTCACATGAGATTGGGTTAGTGTTCCAACTAGTTTATAAGATCTATAAACAGGAATTTAGTACATTGCTAAAACGTTGTCAAAGATGAGATGCAATCCACCAGTGGTTCATCTGCCATTACATTTTAATGTACTGTTCATAATGTAGAGTACACCCATTTCTGAAGCTGTTACTACCTACTGGTTGCAGAGTTTTCAGAAATCAGAACGGTGAGACATCCTTGAAAAGCAAGGGGACTAAAAAGCCCCTTTTAAAAGATTTTCCCCGCCACAGACTGGAGGAGCCTCCTTCAAATAATCATTAACAAAAAGATTTGCTCCCCCAGGATCAGAGATTTTAAGGACCATAACCCATCCCTGTAATGCGTCCATGGGATTACACTGCATTGTCCAGATTAGACAAATTATTGTGGTTTATACTCAGACATTTACTTTTGCAGTAAAATTACCGTATTTTGTGATTAGTTACTATGTACTTTAGTTTCTATGTTTATTTTGTTATTCTTTTCCAAAGTTACCCTTAAACAGGAGCCATTCATATTACTTGTCCATTAAGGAATGTATGTATATATTTTGAAGATGCATATGTTAAAGTTAAAATGTATCGCTTAAGAAAATATAGGACCATGGTTATTAAAATCTATTTCTCTCTGGACATGGCACGTGGAATATACTACGAAGGTTCAAGGCATATTTATACTACTTCATTTTGTCTTATGCATCGCTGGATTTTACATCACAAGTAGAAATTTTCCATGCATCATATTCCCCTTTTGTATGTACCTTATAAATATGACTAAACATCTGCAAACATTGCAGTCACTGCCTATTACTTGGAGAGATGAATAAATACAGGAAATAAGCTATTAAGAAGCAAAATATAATATCTAAGGCACAAACCACATTTGTGTATCTAAAAAGCAAAATTATTTATAAAATATTAGGTGCCAAATTCAACCTCGTGTAAAGTAGGTGCAACGCCACTGACTTCAGTAGAGTTGCACCAGAACTGAATGTGTTCCTAATGGTTTGGTTTTATTTTTGTCACTTAAACATTACTAAATCTTTAAGTGTGACAGTACGTATCTGCAAGGAGTCTGTCTGCTGTATTAGACTCCTACAAAGCCATTTCAGGTCCAGATTCAGCAAACCACATGCTTATGAACTTTGCTTAGTCAGCACTTTACTAAAGTACTAAAGATTGGTAATACAAGAACGGAGGTACCCGAGAAACAGGGGTAGTTGTGTTGTGAGGGTCGGGGTGTCACTCTAGGAGAGAACAGCTTTAAAATCCTGTGAGTCTCTACAGGAGTCCAGTCAAACATGACTGGCTAGGAGACTCGTTGAATTATAGCACATCCCTGGGCCAGCACTGCCCACTTTTGAAGTTGGGCCACCAGTTCCGGGCCTGCAATGGAACAGGGGTTGCAAGTAGCTTGCACTGCTGCACTCTAGCTCTAGGCAGACTTACGCCTGGGAACTATCACCACCTTGGAACAAATCTGGCCCATTGACAATACTGAGGGAAAAAAGCATGAACTCTTACCAGTCCAAAACAGAGATTTTGGCCATGTTACCGATCCCCAAATCCCAAGAAGTTATGCAATTAAAACCTCAAGCATCTTTAGACAATGCAGTCCTTAAATTAATATAAAGGATTCCCTGCAGAATAACTAATGTGTTAGGTAGTCCATATAAAGGTTCTAAATCACAAAAATACTTGGCCCATACTTTTCCTGGCTAAAAACATATTGACGGTGACAACTTAAGAGTTAGTTCTCCAAAAAAAATTTTAATTAAATAATAAAAAAAATCTGCTGATGTCCCAATGCATCCTTTTATCTCTACTGCTGCACATGGAGATTTTCCAGTCATGACTGGTGTCATTTTGCACTTGGATAACATACTTGAGTTGCCAACAAAGATGGGTCAATCTGATACTGTACGTATACTTTTTAAAAGAATAGTTCTAGAATACGCACCTATAATTAAAAATTAACTGCAAAGAACTGTGGGATTGGGGTCGTGGCAATATGACTAGTTTTGGGGTTCTAGATAGGGAAAAATCAGGAACCCGCAAGCTAAGAGCATGAGTCCAGACAGAACAGGTACAGCAAAAGAAAAAAGGGCCACTAGACAGGGTTAAACTCCTTGTGGAAGAAGTACTAACAGCATAAACAGTATTCTCTCTCTACCTATAGTACCTCTCTATTGGAACGACCAATAGCAAATATTATATTCTCTCAGGTTACTGGAGTTGTGGACCCAACCTTTTGCTATACCTCTGCCTCAAACACCAGTCAGTAGTCAATCCTGAGGGAGGCGGGTTCAAACAACAAAAGAGTCACATCTATAAACCCAGCTCAAAATATAACTAACTGCCTATTGCTTCTGAGGAAAGAAAAGTGTCTGGAATTTTAAAACCACCCACATACTGTGAGAGTTGTTGTCAAAGAAAGGAAGAATTAAAAAGGAATGTTTAAAATCCTCCTGGACTTTACCAACGGTGTTATAGCAAAACTGCAAACATGGAAAAATGACAAATTATTATTAGTATTGCAGGAACTCTTACAGGTTAGAGCTCAGTTGTGTTATGCACTGTGCAAACACATAACAAGGGGACTGTCCCTGCTGTAAAGAGCTGTGTTAGTAACCTGAAGAAGAGAACTGAATTCAGTAGCCAAGAATTTGTTCATGTAAAAAGATATTGAATTTTTTCTACATTAAATTTGTATTTTATTATTAATTTTTTAAAAGCTTATTGCGGGTATCACTGCTAAAAGGAACTTCACTTAATGTCACCCACAGAAAATCAAGAGGGGGAAAAAGCATCAAGAAAGATACCACATATTGATATAGCACCTAAACAGCCTGGTGTGTTGCACTGTGCTACAAATACTGTGTTAATCTCTATAGCTGTTATTGTAAGAAAGAATTAAAGGTATTAAGTCATCTATTAAACAAGATTACCTCAAAAAAAACTAACAAAAAAGCCCACACCTCTGGCAAAATATTAAGGAGGGTTAAGTTGTAGTCAAGAGACACAGTACAAACATTTGAAGCATTTGAGAACTTACTGTACTAGATTATCTGACAATAGTGTTTTTAGCAACGGAGATATCTCCGTTGCTAGGAGCCAAGAATTCCCCATGCTATAGCAAGGTGCCTATTTTAAAGGAGAAGTTAATATTGAGTGGTCTCACTTACTGGGTATAGGAACTTGGTATACTTTTACATAAGAGAAAGGATTCAAAAGCAAACAATGGCATTTCTTTGGTTTGGTTTGTTTGGCCTATTCTGATGAATTTTGACTTACAGCAAGTACAAAAGTTGAAGGAGAGGGAGATTTGTTTTCTTCTACTTTGAAGGCTCCACATTAGGAATGCTTGAGTATTAAACTTTCTTGCATACAGTAAACAGACATGTTCAAAAAAAAAAGTTATAGATGATATACTGTACTAAACTGGCGTAAGACAAAAAACAGTCTTACAAAAGGAAGGTTACTGGTCACATTTACCTTTTTATATGTTTTCTCCTCATTTTGTTTTCCAGCAGGAGCATCTCCATTTTCAGTAACAGACGACATCTAAGAGACAGAAAACAAGTTTTGTTTTTTTTAAAACCATAATTACCATCTTTTTTAAAAACCATAACCACCATCATTTGTTACCCCCCTCTTGCTAAATTCTGATTTTTAGAAAGGATAGTAGTCAGGTAATAAATTGTGTAAAGAGACTCTCCACAAAAAATTGTCAGTTTAAGGTTTCTTTTGGCCTCTCACTTGTTCAAATGTTCAAAGAAGCTGGTGGTAAATATTTTATATTAAAACCACATCTCTCTCTCTGTGCAGGCAGCCCAAGATTGCACTGAACTTCCCTGCTGACATCTCGCACTACTAACTCATGCCTAATTTGCCATCCACTCTCCCCCATATACGTTCTGCTACACACCACACATACAGTATTGTTTTACTCCAGTTATTAATTTGCATTTTTCCCAGTTGATCTAATTTTGTAATTTTCATTTCACATGTCCATGTTTCTAATCCCCCTAGGTCCTTCTGTATTATTTCTTTCCTTATTAGTATCTGCAGCTCCTTCCTAGTCGGTATCATCAGTGCATATTCAGAAACAGTTTATTAAAGAAATGTAAATGAAACCAGACCTAGCAGCATGACCAAGTGTAGCATTGCACTAGTTATTGGATTGTGACCACGTGTCGCCACCCTTTGCTTATGGTCCATCAGCAACTTTCAAACCCACCTGTGAGTTTTCACAGTCAAGCCAACTTGAAGTAAGCTTTCCTTCCTTAGTTTCTTAGACAGACTGTAAGCTCTTTGGGGCAGGGACTATCGTTTTGTATAGCACCTAGTACAGTGGGAGCTCCCAGGCAGGACGATAATATAGATAATAAATAGTAGATAAGATTTGGAGAACAAGACTGCCCAGATATACTCTCAGACTTTCACAAGAATTCAACAATTTCAATGTCATCTTCTGCATTTCCTTTTCCCCCCTCATTTAGTCCATCAGCACAATCATCTGAAAGACTAATTCTTTTTCCTCAAACACAAATGCATGCACCGCCCTTTGTTTTTTGTAGTTAGGTCATGGGGAGACTAAGTTAATGTCACCATTTGAGACAAACACATTCACAGACCTAGCCTCTTCGTCATTCTCTGAGATTATACTCCAAAGGTGTTGTACAAGACTACAAATATAGAAGTCAAAGTTTGGCTTCTCCATAGATTCTGTAAGAGAAGCTTGATGTATGTAGTAAGTGGTGTAAACCCAGATGATTGTGCTTGGGATCTAGATAATGTAATAGCACAGCTTGAGTGCCCAAGAGAACCAAGGCCTGTGGCTAAATTGAAGCATTGTGCCCCCAAAGCGGAAAAGTGATGTTTGACATTGTATCTGCTAATTGCAGTAAAGCAACACTAATCTAAGAATAAATCACATTCCCCACTGGCCAAGCTATAGATCGCCTGCAAGTGTAGCTGTCAAGGAAAGGAAGAATTAAAATTGCAAGTTTGAAATCCTGCTGCAATTTACCAATGTTACATATTAGTGCTATAACAAAGATATACATACCTTTCTCAACTAAATTGCAAGTCATCTGGAGCTAAGAGTGACCGTCAACCCATTCATTGATGCTGTCAATTTTTCCAGGTCCCTATTAACACAAAAATCATTCAGCATTATGTAATCTGAGTGTAAAATCTGTTAGATATTGTTTAAAAATTCCTTTCTACATTAAACATTACTTCTGAGTAGATCAGAGCTTTGCAAGAAGCAGGCAATACTAAATCTTTATTAAATGGTTTGATTATTAGTATGTCATTTAATATAACTTGCTTTTGCAACATTGAATAAAATCAATATGATCATCCTTTCTGAGTTCTAACTTGCCTTTGCCCTAGATACAATGCTATTGTGTCACTGACGTCCTTATTATAAAACATTTATGTTGGGCTATAAATTTTCATGGCACTGTACAGAACATAATTAAGACATGTTCTCTGCCCTGAAGAGTTTGTAAAGTGAACACCCAACCCTGCAACCTTCACTCACTTGAGTAAATCCATATCCATGCAAGCAGTTCCACCCAAATCAGCAAGACTATGTGCAGGAGTGAGGGTTTGAAGGATTGGGCACTGAATAGTAAATAAACAAACTTTACTTCAGAATAGTTCCAGAGGGGTAGCCCTGTTAGTCTGTATACAGCAAAAACAACAACTACTGCATTTGAAGAAGAGAGCTGAAGTCTCTGGAAAGCGTATGCCTGCAAATATTAAATTTGTTAGTCTTTAAAGTGCCACAGAACTCTCGTTGTTTTTACTTCAGAAGAAATTCATGATCAGCAGTTACTATACAATGCATTATCATCTGTATACAATTAAGCTATGGTAATTATGCAGTTAATGTATCATAGGTAGGCTTGGAAGGATTAAATTTGTATTGGAAAATGTCAATTTCACCCTACACACAGAAACCTATACAAAAAATATTTCCACTGATAACTGAAATTTACAGATTGTCTAACTTTGTCTAACACTTTTTGAAAATTTAGAGTTTGATTTAAGGATATTTACTTTTTATATTTTGACATGTGATGTTGATAATGTGTTCCAATAGTTATAAAGCTTTAATTTTCTGAATCTCAGCATCTACAGTCATTAAATAATGGTCTGACCTCACGCATAATTTACTGCAACTGAAAATTTAAATAGATAAAATAAAAAAGCTTAAAATAAAAACAGATGTCAAAATTATAAAAAAAGAAAAATCGAATGCTGTCAAGCTTAATCATAGAATAAATCCTGCTTGCCTTCCTCACATGAGTAGTTTCTTGAATAAATAAGGTACATAGGTGTCATTTGGTACATCTTTGGAAACATTCCTTTCTCCAATCTTGTGCATGAGTTCGTGTTCGTTCTCTCTCTCTCCCCCCCCCCCCCCCCACCCCAAGAACACTTTTGACTTTGCTCTTGAAATCAGTGTAAATAGCTCTCTATACATATCTACACACACACACAAAAAAGATATACTTCGAATTCATCTAAAGTGAAAGCAATTTTTTTCTTATAATCTGAAAATTATATATATGGCATTCCCCCCAGAAAAGCTGATCCTTAACTTTTAAAGGAATTTTCATAAAGCAACAAACTTTTCCACTTGAAATGGCTAAAGAACTGGAGCGCCCACAGACCAAATATGGCTTGGGTCAAATTTACATCTAAATTTCTTTATTAAGAGCTAAAAAAAAGTTCATTATTCAAATCCTCTGAGAAGGATAAACCATCCTACTATCACACATGAGCATTTTTCCATGCATCACAAGTTTCATTTTGCTTTGTAAGTCTTCATAAGCAACTAATATCTTAATTATTAAGATATTGGCCACATCCTGGCATCATCCTACATGCAGAACGCCCACTGAAGTCAGACAGATGAAACCTATTTTAAATGGCTCTATTTATTCAGAAATCTACATACATCAACTATTTTATAATGTCATTAGGCTTCATCTACACTTACACCACAGTGGTACCAGAACCTAGACATGTTTCTCTAGAAAAATGCTACCATGATTTCAAATTCCAGTAGAGACAGCCTAACTGCTCCTGGTTACTTTAAGACTGAAGCTTTGATGAAAGCTCCTCTAAACGCAAACAAACAAGAGCAAGATTCTATACTACTCCCAACATTAATTTGAGATAGGATCAGACCAACTCAAAGAAAATCAAACATCAATACAGCGTAGGAATTTCCTCCCAATAAATGTTAGCTGAAGAAAACATTCATGCCGGATGTGGAAAAAAAGCCTGTTTGTGCCCAATATAGCCAGATAAATTATTCAAGAACATTTCATCCATGCGAAAAATATGCCCCTGTAACGTTGCCAAGGTTAGGGAGACAGATGGTGATCTCCTTACTACAGTAACAATTGAACATGCAACTTATGAAGAAAGTAAAAACTTGTCTATCTGTGTCAGTTTTTTCCATTTCTAAAGCTGGCTGGCCCAGACAGAACCATTACTATTCCTGATCCCAGGCTTGTGGGGAGCAGAGCACACTCAACTGCTTTGAATTTAATGGGAATTTGTAGGGCTTAGCACCTTGAAGAATCAGGCCCCTATTAGCTGTAAAAAACCTAATATTTGATTAGGTTAATTCACTGAACTAATTTATTTTGCAAAACATCATCTGTTTATTCTTTAGAGACCTGTGGTTCCATTTTGGTACTATGGTGCTTTGCATAATACACATTTTACCGTAATTGTTTCATTTCTACAAAAAAAGACATAACCTTTATAGTGCACGGACATTATATTCTCGAATGTATTCCCAGGCTAACCTACACCTCTGATTTTTAAAATCCTTTACTACCCTCCCGTTTAAAACAGAAGGAAGTTACTGGAGAACTACAGTATTTGGGCCAGGCACTTCTAAGTACAATGTGCTTACTGAGATTAAAAGAGTTGTAGGAAACTTTCAGACCCAAAGTGATTTATGTCTACACTTGCCGCCAAATTCAGCGGCTGTCAATGGGAGATACGCAAGCAACTCTACACAGCATTACTCCACCTGGCGGAGGTGGATTAATAGAGTCGATTTCCAGGTCGATTGAGCAGGTCTCCACTTCCGCTCAAATCAATCCGGATAAATCGATCTGACGGCAGCAAATTTGCCCCCATCAGTCTAGACGTAGCCATAGACTCAGGCTTTTTATAAAGGTCTCCACTTTGGCTCCTCAGCATTGTCCCACTAGAAGGCATGGGGGAGACACCTTAGTCCCAACAATAATTTTAGGAAGCATTTTTCCAGACCTCTGCAGAGCACTATCGGTGGCTTTGGGTCCACCTCCCCCTCCGCCACCACCACCAAATCCAAAACTAAAGGGAGAAGATCAGCTCCCAGAATTTAAAACCCTGACTATAGAAGGCCCTTGGATTCAAAGTGTCAGCTCAGGCACAACTATTATAAATATTTGTTTAAAATACTGATTTAAAAAATAAATCTGTAATTTCTGTTGGGAAAAAAAAAAAATCAATGAATGAAAAAAGTCATTTTTATTACATCCACTTATGTTTTATGATTTACTTTACATCACTGGAAAGATTAGACTCCTACATCTGTTACAAAACTCAAGTCACAATTCCAGTGACCTCTGCACTTTCCCCCGGAAATTACACTGAATGATTTCTGTCAGACTCTTCCACGGAATCAAAACAGAAAAAAACCCAGCCATGTTGTAATAGTTTCCCTTTAAGGGTGTGTCTACACAGCAAACAGCAGTCCAAGACAGTGAGTCTCAGAGACCAAGTCTACAGACTCGGATCTGTACTATGGCACTAGTAATAGCTGTGTCAACATTTGGGATCTAGCTGGAGCACAGGTTCTGAAGCCTAGAGTTCAAGATCCCAAGACCAAATGTCTACACAGCTATTTTTAGCAACATAGTGCAAGTCTGAGTCCCTACACCCAAGCTCTGCTGCTTGCTATGTAGATGTTCCTTAGACAGCTGGAGGGTTGAGGACAATACTGATACAATAATCACCACATGTGTATTAGAAGTAGGAGTTCAGTAGTAAGGGATAGGGGGAATGTGGGCTTCCCAGAGTTTACATGCAGCAACTATGCAAGCGTGTGTTCAGTAAGAGCTCCAATGCCGTGAATTTTAATCTACCATAAAGTTGAAGCAGAACTTTGTTTTTATTGAGTCAATATGATGAATCGGGAGAACGTCTATTTTTTATTAATTTATGTGTGACTGTTTCCCTGTTCAGTTTTGTACTGCTGCCAGCCTGAAAGCACAGAGTTAAACCAAAGGAGGCAGTACAAAAGTTGTTAAAGAACCAAACAGAAAAGAGCCTCAGGTACACAGCTTCAAAGGAGTTAAACATAACAATGGTTTGGCCATCAATTAGGGAGAGAAGAGAACTTACCTAGCTGGCTCCAACCAGGCTAGGATGTTTTACTTTTTCCAAGGCTAAGGCCTTGTCTACACAACAAATGCTTTGTTGGTATAACTATATGGGCAGAGCACCTAGCACAGCCGCAATTTATGATGACAGAAGGAGCTTTTCTGTCAGCATAGTAACACCACCTCCCTGAAAGACATTAGCTCTGCCAACAGAAGCACTTTTGTCAGCACAGCTGTGTCTACACTGGGGGTTTTGTTGGCATAGATATGCTGGAGAGCAGGTGTGGGTTTCTTCCACATTCCTGACTGACATAACTTTGTAGTGTAGACTTGGTCTAAGCCCAGGATCAAAGGAAACCTGAAATCTCAAAAAGAAGATATAAAAGGGGGCAGGAGGGTTAGGGATGAGCTAAGTGAGGCTGGCCAGAATGGGTCAGTGAAACAGTTGACAGCCTGAGATAGACATAATGAAGGGCAGCCTGCTCCTTAGGATGTTTCTCCTGGCCAGGGCTGGAGTTAGCTGGGCTGAGTGAAGTTAGTAATGCGTAAGACAGACCCATGTGACTATGTCCTTTGTTTTATCCTGTACCTTTGAGTACCCTGTAACCTTTATACCTTTTGAGTAATGAACAAAGGATGCTTGGTTTTGAAGAAACAGTTTCTGTATCACTGCAAATGTGTGCTGCCACAGGCCCCCAGAGAAGAAGGGCTTGCAGGTGTCAACACCATTGGATGTGCTAAAGCAGTCATGGTTGATACCCAACAGTTTGTAGCCCTTGTCCAAGAGTGGGCAAACCCAGAACTCCACCCCAGAAATAGTAAACTTGAAACCTAACACTTGGGCGGGGGGGGGAAGAGGCAGCAGACACTTGGTAAGACCCCAGGAAGAGACAGCAGTGCAGCTAACTTAGTAGTTGTGAGTGTACATACACCTGATTTAATATGGCCAAAGCTTAGAACTAAATGATTGTTTATATACATACTTAAGTTTCTTGATCTAGCTAATGAAAACAAGCACTATTATTACTTTAGTCCCATTTCAGCTCAGATTTAATCAACAGCAAAACTCCCACTGACTTCAATGAGAGGGGCTATATTAGCAAAAAAAAAAAAAAAAAAAAATTTGGTTCTTACTGGTTGCCTCTGTTAGTACACATCTAAAAATTAGTTCTGCCTCTCTTATTATTGCCAAATTTGAATAAAAAATATTTCTCAATCTTCAGTTCATTAACCTCTTATGAAAAGAGAGAAGAACATGGTTTCTATTTAATTTATAAATAAAAAGCACACTATTTAGTTGGCATATTCCACATACAAGTAATGTTGCCTCTCACAGCTATTGCTAGAATGGGTTGTTGCGAACCAACTTTTGTGCTCTCTTTGTCAGCTGTTTATACATGTACACCACTTGACTTGCAGTTCCCCCCCGATGGAGTACCAAATTCAAGAAGAACACATTTAAAAACAAAAAGAGTAACACTATTTTTCATCCATTATAAGAATTGTAGATAAGTGAAGTGAGAGAAGCATCCACTTTTTTTTAAAAAAATCTAAATTTAAAGGAAAGATATAAACAGATGTCTTTTCTTGCTTTTTATACTAGATTTCAGTGTCCAGATACTATGGTATCGGTTTCATATAAATGCCATAGACAGCTGTATACAGGCAGAACTATCATCTCTGAGACAGAATATGAAACAGATTGAGATCTCATGAAACTCTGGAGGAGACTGTTTTTGAACAATTTCACCAGCATCATACAATACTTGAGAATTAATCTAGAAATCCCATTCTCATACTGTTGTGCATTTCAGGTAAACTTATTTACTAGAAGTGGCTATTTTCTAATTACTTCTAATCCTTTCATAAATACTTTTCCCTAGGGGGATAAAAGATCCTGAAACTGGCCTGTTGCCTGTCTGAAATAAAAACACAAGAATTCACACTAAAAGAATTTAGTACTAGTCACAAGACAAACTGAGATGTTCTTATTAACCAGCTCCCACTAATAGCAAAAGGGTTCAACATGCAAGATTTGTGCTTCTCATTTCTGAACCGTGGCACTTGCCAAGCCAGCCTACAAAGATTCTACCAGCAACATTTCAAAGTGAAAACCTCAGCCTTCTCCTGCTTACCATTATAGAACTATATTTATTGGCTCTCTTAGTAGGAATGATGTCGTGGTAAGACAGTTACAAAAAAGAGCTTTTAGGTCAGTCACAGTAATTTCAAAGTCACAAAAACGTCAGTTTTATAACTCTGCTATGAAACTTACTTATTGCAATTTGGCAAGAATAATTTTCAGTGATGACATTTTGGGCTGAGTCCTACTTTTAGATATGTAGTCAGGCATCATGTAGCTTGTCAAGTCGGTTACTGGATTGTCCAAATGATTTTTCAGATCAACGTAGCAATACACATCCATTTATGTGACAGCAGGATGAAGCCCGAGACTTCCGGATTTCATGTCCAAGTGTCACTACCTCAAATCAAGATTCCTTTGTGTGTTTAGGTGGTAAACAAAAATGGTTCATGAGTAAATAGAAAGTATCCATATTCATCCATTCATTACCAATGGACAGCTATGTACCCCTTTGCAAGCAGTTAACCTCAGTGGAATTCTGCTTCCTTACCAGATAATTCGGATGGGATTTAAAAAATAAAATAAATAAAATAAAATCACAGCTTTGAGTTAAGAACAGGTATCACATTGGGCTACTATTCTCTTGTGATGTGTTTTTTCTTCAAATTTGTATACCTCCACTTTTCTTTTTGTGTACAGAACCCTCCTGCCTCGGGTAACTGTACATATGGTATGACTGCACACAGCTTTTTCATTCCTTTACATCTCCGTTCAGTGCTTCAAAGGCTGCCTATTGGAAAATGTTGTCAAAGTTTGAGAGGACTAAAATGTAACTAATTCTTGAACTATAAAGGTTATGGTTTTCTAAGAAATAAGTAGCTTGATCTCCACATTATAAGCCATCAAACAGTAGAAAATCAGTGTACTTCTAAATGCTCCCAGGAATAGGAACAGAAACTGAAAAAGAGGCTTGAGTTTTTTCTTTACAGTATACACAATACACTAATTTCTGAGCTTCCCAAAAGTAGCTCAATTTCTAACATTAAATGGAGCACCTGCCCTAAATTTTCAGTGCTTTTTTAAATTAACAGTATTCCCAGAGAGACACATGAAATTTTAACTGCCTTATATAGTTTTTCTTTTCTCTCCTTTTTATGCTTACTATACTTTGTAAGGCTTAACTGTCCATGTTCTGATTTAGTGGGCCAAATTCACAAGTGATGTGTAAGCAGTACAAGTTATAGGAGTTACATGTCAGTAAGCAGATGTAAGTGGGTGAAAGAATTTAAGTTTGTGTAACTTACACACCTGGAACTAGAAGAGGGCAGAAGGATAACAAGAAAAGCAACTAACAGAAGGAAGACAGACAGACATTAGAGTAGACCACACATCCTAAAGCACACCATCTTCCAGCACCTCAGCATACAAGTCCCATAGGCTCTGATCCTGTAATGAGTGAACCCCCCACTAGGTTCAATGATGCTGTACCTGGGCACAACGGTATGTCTACACGGAGCCCATTGCAGGATCAGGGCCTTTGACTCCCTCAGAGGTACACACAGCGCCTGACCAGAATGTAACATACCACTTCAGGACTTGGCCCTGTGCATAATGTATCGATAAGTCTTCAATTTAAATTTTTTTTTTTAACGTTATCTTTCACTAAAACCAGCATAGACAAACAGGGATATGTTTGCAGAACCCTCTTGTTCAAGTTCTGCCACAATAATGAAAGGGTGACTTCCCTGCTTCTGAAGGAACTGTTCCCACCTTTAGACACTGTGGAATCATCTCAGCAAGCAATACTTATGCACCCAAGGAATAAAACATAATTCTGAAAAAGCCAACTACGTGTCTTTGGAATAGACCAGCTTCAGGACAAAGCACAAATAAATCATTCCATCACATGCACTCAATACATGATCATTTTTGGAAGTGGTATTGCTCCTTCCTGGGCAGTGGTTATTAGAAAGAGATTTGTTTAAATGGAAAAAGAACAGGCTTTCCCAATCCCTCTCCTCCTCTATGCATGACCTCTGCTCCTGCAAGTGGGGATATTTTTGTGACAGTCTTTTGCTAAAATACTGGCCACAGATCACTGGGGTGTAGAAGGCCAACATGTAGTGGGACCACAAGAGAGTTGGCTGAGGGGGAAAGAGCTGTACAAAGCACAGCCATGCCCAATGAGACCTGCTTTCACCCTGGTATGCAGCCGGCAGTCTGAGTCTCCATGTTCAGCAGCATGCAGAGGGCATTACTGGTAAGAATGGGACAGTACATCTGTGACTATTCTTACAAATATAGGCACAGCCTTCGCAACCAAGGAGGGTTCTGTTGTTGCTCCAAGACCTGGGGAAATCCTTTTACAGAAATCCCTACAAAATTCCCCTTTACGCAGAGCCCACTGACCTGGGATGAGGAGATGGACCCCAAGAAGGGAAAAATGTGATAACCATCTGCATGCTGCACGTTATCTAGTAATTGACAAATAATATCCGTTATTGTAAAATTGCGCAGAATACAATACTGCTCATCTTTATACAGCCTTCCAGAAACATTACTCTAACCACCTACAGATTGACTGGTTATTCTTTCTACAAGTTTTCTTGAACCATCTGAAATAAAACTATATCGGGGTATAGTTCTGCGTCAACTTCTACAGCATGACCTAATAAACCTTTTATAAGAGAGGTCATTCTCATTTTAATTTATTAGACAACATTTCATACACTACACACCTATTGTATGTCATCATGCTGTAATACTCCACAACATGGACATGCACCTAATCACATAGCAAGATAATATTCAAGCCAAGTTAGAAAACTAAGTCTCATTGAAATTTACTAAACAACCCAAGGAGAGAGGGAAGCTACTAATGAAGCCCATGTGTTCCTTGATCTTGAGGATTAGAAGAGGGGGAGCAGCGAAAGGCTGCCTGAGCATTTCAATTTAAAAAAAAACAATATATTTTCTTCAAGCTTGGCTTCTTTTGCAGCTTTTAGTGAGACAAAATATTCAAGTGAAATCTGAAGACTATTGTTGCTTACTGCCCGGAATATGGCATAAGAAATTCAGGTCTGTATTGTATTACACGTCTACATTATTAGATTTTCTGACTTTTGGGTATTTGGTTTCTCAAATGCTGAATACCAGCATTGTATTTTGTTTTTAATTTCCTTGTTTGTTTTTTAAAAAAGTATGTATATTTTAGTATATTTAATGTATATTTCCTGACCTGTATTTATTTGACTTGATGTCTCATAAGCCCAGGAGTTCCACACCTCTGGACCACCTCAAAAAGTTTAGACTAGCCCCAAAATTTAAAAAAAAACCCACAGATGCAAAATTTTTCAACTCAAGAAATCCAGCAAACATTTATCAGATGCAGTACGTACTAACATGAACAGTCCCACTGACTTCCAATGTAGTAGCGTACTACATCTGGTATTAAGTATTTGCAGATTGAGCCATTAATCACTCTGACACCTATGCACAGGACAAAAAACAAATTTATAAGTTATTTATTTGTACTTATATTCAAATATACATGAGAATAATGTTATGGCTGGGTGGATTCTTTGTTTAAAAGTGGGGTTTGTTTTTAATACACTTAGATTCCATGTAATACAAGTCAATTTCTCTTTTCTTTCCATTGTTAAGAAATCTATATGTCACTATTTAGCAAGATTCACATTTTGAAAGAGGAATTTAAGAAGTCTCAATACAACTTGGACTAAAAATTGTGTCTGTCTCCTTTTGGGAATATGGGATCACAAAGTCAGAAGGGTGCAGCATAGGCAGGCAAGCACATTTGGCAAAATCCATTTAGACCTGAGATCAGATCTTATGAGACTAGATGGCCTTTGAAGCTTCTCCCACATTAGGAAGCAGTTACACAAATCAAGACAGGAATGGGAATTGTTTAAAAGAAGCAGAAAATAGCAGAATCTTTGTATCTGGGAATGGGCTATAGTTGGCATGACTCCCAAATTCAAACTTAATTTTAATAGCATGCATTCTAGAAAACATGACATTATACTTGAAAACCAGCACTACAAGTAATGGAAGTCCTGTAACCTTAATAATTTCTAAGGAATGAAGTTACAGTAGAAGGGAAAGGAAAGTTCGGAAACATTTTAACACCTACAAGCCAGAGAAGATAGTGGAGTAAAAGGAGAAATTTCATGTAATCTCTACTGCATTTAATCAGTCAGGATTCTGGCGCTGCGGAGTTTGCCACCCTGGGTCTCCACATACTAGTGCAGCCGACTCCTAAATCTGGTCTCAAAGGGTCAGCACCCCCTGCTCTGCTTTGAACGCCCCCTGTGGAACCCCCTACCTCCCCCCCCCCCCCCCGATGGGTCCTGGGGAATTCTTCCACGCCCAAAAGGCCAGGCATCCCACCTTGCAGTCAGAAGCAATTCACAGCCAGTATGGGAATCAGAAGGGTTTATTAGTTCTCAGAATCACAGCGTAGAAGGACTTTGCTAGCAGCTTAGAGGTTATAGCAGCAACCAACTGTGGAAACTCAGAGCCACGTTTGGAGGTCTTACTCCACTTGACCTCCTGTGGGCCCCTGGTCTTCCTCTCTGCCCCCTAGACAGACCCCCCTCACCCCACCCTATTCCTTTGTCTCCTTCCCAGGCCAGATGTTATAACTTTTTGTATCTGGTTTGACCCAGGAAGTCAGATGAGGGTCTGCATACATGAGGGTGGGGAAGGCCATCCACCCTCTAGTGGTCTCTGCAGTGATCACACACCGGGTCCCATCACCGAAATACAGGAGTTCATAGGAAGGGAATACGAGTAACATGAGAGAGGCATCTCCACTTCGTCACAAAGACATGTTCCAAGTTGGGGGACACAGCTTCAAACCAATTCTCCAGAGACAAAAAGCTAACCAACACCTCAGCCAGGTGTGAACATAATCAAATGGATTATCACCTGGTTAAGTGGCTATTCTTTGGCAGGAAGTGACGAAGTTACATCTTGGCAATGGAAGTTCCCATGCAAACAGACTTTCTGCTTCCTGAACCTCAACTGGAGATGATTTTCAAAGAGGAAGATAACCATACAAAGTGTGAACTGACAACTCAAGTCATCTCTCCCTTCATCTCTATTCATGGCATCAACACTTGAAAGACAAGGGAATTAACACTGAACTGGGGAGAAATTCTGGCTGGTAGATTCAGCTAGAAAGACTACTAGAACATGTGGTGAGAGACTTTCGCTTTGAAATTCACTTAGCTTGTTAAGTTAGGTATTAGTTTGCATTTTACCTTTTATTTCTTGGTAACCAATTCTGACTTTTATGCCTCATTACTTGTAATCACTTAAAATCTATCTTTCTCTGGTTAATAAACTTCTTTTATCTAAACTAGTGTCTGTTATGAATTGAAGTGTTTGGGAAACTCCACCTGAGACAACAAGGATTGTACATATAATTTTCTGTTAGTGAAATGATGGACTTTACATGAGCTTGTATTGTCCAGGAGGGTGCAGGGCAGTACAAGACACATTTCCGGGGGAAAGTCTGGAACTGAGAATTTACTGGTGTTGCTCTGCAGTGTAATTCAAGGGTGGCTGGCTGAAACATTCTTGTAGTATAGCTGTGAATAATTTACATGCTGGAGGCTGTGTGTGAACAGGCTAGGCATGGTTACTCCCACAGTGAAGCAGCATAAAAGGCACCCCAGACTGGAGAACTGAGGGGACACAGCTGTTCAATAGTTTATATTGTCACAGATAGATAGAGAATAAGGAAATTCTCATTCATAATGTTAACAAAGGTTTAGGATTGACAGGGTTGCATTTGTAACTTCAAACAGCATCCACCACCATAGATTCCTTCAGAAATTATGGTTTCACAGAAAGCAGAACAGGAAGAGACTTGAACTAAAAACTAAACTAAAGCTAAACCAAAATCAGGTGCCAATATCAACTAAAAGAAGATTCAGAGCTCACTACAGTTTTATGCTTTGGGGGTTTAACTGTTTTTCCAGTGGTTTGCCTCTTGCCCAAACACCATGGTATCACTAACAATACAGGTTCTTTATATGCAAGGGTCAGTTTTATAACTGTCTGGCAGTCTCTTCTATACAAGATTTTAGCTGACTCAGCACGAATACAGAGTGTGTGGTATGTCTCTGTGCATGGGTCAGCCCCAATGTGGCAGTAGAGCACAGGCATTGCACAGGGCTCACACCAAGCTTCACCAAAAGAGGATGAGAGGAGTATGGAGCCATGGTCCTCCTCTCCCTTCCCATACTGGCCTGAGGAGATGGTATGGAGTGGGAGGAATACATGTTGCACCAGCTAAAACAGTGGTTGTCCTCTCAGTTCAGCACACACTCCCACAGAATCCCAGTAGAAATTCTGGCTGAGTCAGGAAGAATTCTTTGTGTAACTCCTGCTGCAAAGATGACCCCTTCATATTCTCTCCCCCAAAGCCACACAGGCCTATGCCTTGATGTAATATTTAAACATTTGACATGAAAACATAGTTCACTTATTGCAAGGTTTGCAGTGGTGATAGTACATCCAGGTTGTTTCACTTAAAAGTGTTTGCACCAATAATGGCAAACTGGGAAATTTCAGACCCTTTCAAATTAATTTTCCACAAATCATTGTCTTTTTAAAAATATTATATCATGTGCTCATTTCTGGGGCAGTCAGAGTGCTCTCTCTGTTTCTACCCAAAGGAAGGAGGTTGCAGTTTAATTTCAAGAAGCCATAAAGTCAATTCCCCCCAGGGTTATGATATTTAACCTACATACTGTAAGTTGAGAATTGTGTTTTGAGTTTCCTTTGCTGCTGGGTTCTTTTTTTTTTTTTTTGGTCTGTTTTTAAAGGACATGATCAGGTAAAAGCTTGCCTTTCAAGGGGGAGGAGGATCAAGATTTTAAATATATCCCGGAAGCTGTTTTATAAATGGTTGAAAGTTTATTATACAAAGATTCCAGGAAAATAGACAACCATTTGCCTGTGTTTGGAGACTCTGTTCATAGACTTTGCATTGCACAAACTCAAAGAAAGGTACACCTGACACCAGCCAGGGATTCTTGGCATACTCTAAGTCTTAACCAAAAAGTTATCCTTATTAAGCACTTCATGTGTATTTTAGAAAGAATGCTTTTCTGGCTAGTTCTCTAATAACTGCTTAATTGTGACCGGTGACCCTGGCCCTGCTACTATGATGTAGATCCCATTTTTTTGCTTCCATTTATATTGTGTTATTATGCTTTAATACTAAAGAGAGGGAGTAGGAGGCATGAATACTAATAATTGCCAAATTGTAACAAAACTTTCACCCAGCACCCAAACCTTCCATCCCCCTTTCAACATCAATAAACATTCAGCATGCAGAATAGTTACAGATTGCGCCCCCACTTAGTTAATGGTTGGAACTAGAAGTAGTTCTTTTGGTGACAGACACTTTACTGATCAGATATCTAAACAATTAAACTATCTTCTTTTATCCTAACATTTACTCTTGATTCTCCTCAGAATATTGTGCACAATGGACTCATCTCTTCACCACACAGGCCACCTAAGCTCCAATACAACTATCTGTCCACACACCTGAACTATTTAAAGGGGGTGAAAACAATTACATTTTTCTACTGATAGATCTCAAAGATCAAATAAATCCTCTCATGACTTTATTCTATCCCAAAGCATAGCACAAACATCATCAATTCTGGGAAAACATGATCTTTTTCTTTAGCACCAGGACTGTAAAATCTTCCAACTGAAGTACTTATAGCTTATCTATTCACCTCTCTTAGTGCCTCTTGCTAAATCTGGTTGAAAAAGGGATGCCCGATTTTTGACAGCAAATACAGATCCCAGTGGTTTTTCCTGTTAAAAACAGTGTAAGGAGAGAAGGAAACAGCAACAGGTGGCTGAAGAAATCTTTGATGAATTGCCAAAGCAAAGGAAATGTGCGTCTACTTTGGTTAGACTAGCAAGCTGACTTCCATTTCTAAAAAATATTAGTTGTAAAGGCTGAAAAAATTGTTGAAAGGCAAGCTTTCAAGTCAGTTCTGAAAAAGCCAGAAAATATTTGAACTCTCAGCTGTTCTATTATCAAGTCCAACTCTTCTAATTTTTCCTCAATGAAGGTTAGGATAATAATTTCAGAGTTAGCAGCCACTCTGGGTAAAAAGAGTGGAAAAGTAACTGTTTAGACTGCTGGGTCATGAAGAAAGTTAGCCATTCTTAAAACATCCACACAATCACCCCAATTCACCAGTTTAAAGCACTTATTACCCTATAGATATATTTCTTACTTGTGGCATACGTAACTCTCCATTGCTCTTGAGGAACAAGAGAGAGGCATGTATGCTGTAATTAGTAAGTCCAAATTGATTACATACATATTTGAGGAAACTGGGAGACAGAATTTACTTGACCTCTTAAAAGCCTGTTTTTGGCCATATTGATAAGAAAATATTAAGGCTGAGAAGTTTTGAACCATACAACTGTAAAACATATGCAAAGTCAACTCCAAGCTGCCAAACTGTTCACTCAGTCTTGCCCATGTATAACAGATATTACTTCCACTTCTTCAGTTTTAATAACAACTTTCCATTAATTTTTATGCCCTTAGATCATTCAGATTTTAAAATAAGTTATACAAGAACAATCTGAAGATTGATTTTTTTCTACCATTTACTCTAGTCTCAGGAATACAGCACAGCATTCATATGGCAATAAAAAGGCAGCCCTGAAAGTACCAGATTTTCTCCAATTCCCAGATTCTTCTTAACACTGGACTTCAGCCTGCAAAATATACTTTTGAATATTAGATAAGCTAGTTTGTGCTTTGCAAGTGTGTTCAAGCCTCTTTCTATGTTTTAATTTTTAAAACTGCCAAATCGGCCATCTTTTTTCCCCTCAATGTAGGGTCAAATCACAAAGGAATAATAAGCACTTGTGAATACCCACCCACTTCACTGAGGGATATAGTTGCTCTACACCTCTCAGGAATTGGCCAAATATTAATTAGCAACTGCAATGCAAATGGTGGTGACCTACTATTGTATCTGTGACTCAGATCCCAGCATTATGTCGATTGTTTGTTGGGACATTCACAGCCTATTCAGCTATACCATAAAGCCATTACTGTAGTTGTATTATTCTACAAATCATGTACTTTATTTTAGAATAATCTGTAGTAGTTTTTTTAATGGCGATATACCCAATATAGTAGGAATAAAGCTGTCTTTAGGGTTTGGGTTTTTTTAAATAATAAATTGTATAAGGCACAAAAGTGCTGCATTATATACACACATTTGAAATCATATACACATGCTTGAAATCATAGTGTAGTGTTCATTACCAAACACAAGACAAATCCTCCTTCTTTGTAATTTCCTGTAGTCTTAAGATTTTCTACATTTTACATAACAAATACATACAGGACCAGAAAACTTCTCCGAGCAACAGTCCTGGATCAGTGATAAAAAAAAAAAAAATGGTGATCCCTCAGAAGAATCCATTTAAAAGGTTTAATGGTCTATGAAAGGTGGGGGGGAGATTGACTGTATACAATATTATGCTATAGAGTGCGGTCTTTTCTGAAAGCTAATGACACACTGGTGATTAATACCATTGTGAAATATATGTATTAACACTATATGATGAATTTAGATTCTTGATATTATGCTTTCAGTGAGTGACCAAACAAAAGAGAGAGATAGCAGCATTCTCTCCTGTCTGGGAGTGAAACCTATCTACCTGTCTCCAATTAAATTAAGAAAGATGTAACCAGAAACAATGGAAGCTCCATTTACATAGAAATCAGCAGGAGGATGGGAAGACCACAGGATGGGAAAAGAATCCATTGAACTTTAGAAGATATGTAAGAACAGAAGCCATCGTTGGCATCCATCACTAGACAGACACAATGGAACAGAGCTCTTGTGAGCTGAGAAAGACTGGTCCTTCAACTGCGCGCCGGGGTTAGAGAAATGGCAAATAGTGAGAGAAACCATCTTGAACAAAACCTGTACCTTCTAGATTAAGTTTGCCTTTGCAAGCGTATTGTGTTTTAACTTGTAACTCTCTCTATCTTCATTCCTTCTACTTGAAGTCACTTAATCCTATTTGTATTTTGTTAATAAACTTATTTTACTATTATAATATAAGCCAACTCAGTGGTGTGTTTAAATGGAAGATGTATTTACCCCAGTTAAGCTAATAAATTCTGATGTGCTTTTGTCTCTTCAGAAGAACAATCTAACCTTATTATTTCTCTTAACTGCCCAGAATAGGGCAGGACAGCATAGAGCACACAATTTTGGGAAAATTCAGGTCTGGGAGTGTGTTAGAGTCACCCTGAAAGTAGTAACAAGGCTGGCTGAAGCAAGAGTGGGGCTGTAGAAAGGCAACTACGGCTGTCTGTCACACAGATACTCAAGGTGTGACCTGCATGCTTGTAGGCTGGCTGAAAGCATCCCAGGCTGGGAGCTCCAGCAGCAAAGCATTGTAAGGCACCCAGGGTTGCAGGACAAGTTGTGACAAAGTCCTTCACTGGTTTGAATTATCCCCACCCCCGAACTCTGTAACACTGAGTTACTCCTCTCAACTTCAGCAAGTAAGAGTTTTGCAATTGCTACACTGTGTGACAACTCCCTGACACCAGCTTGTGTGCCTAGCCAGCCAACTCTTCAGAACTCTGCTAGTCCAAAACTTGTCTTGCAGGGATTTAGGATTCACTGTTACCAACTTCCCCAGAGAAGTCTCCCTGCAGTGTCCAGCCTTCTCCTGGAACACTCACACAAGTTATTAAGTTCACTGCTCCTTTAAAGAGACAGTAACAGCAGCTAATTAAATTAACAGGTTGTTCAAATGGACAAATTTGTCATGGTAATTTACAGAATATCAAGGGTTGAAGTGAGAAGCTCAATTGTGTACATTCCTCACACACAAAAACTAAACACATCCTGCGGCAAAAGTGGACCCAAATTATGCAAACCCTAAAGGACTAGGCAAGAGCACAAAGGAAAATAAAAATTAGGCCAAGGTTTTTAAAAAATGGGTGCCTGAGGTTAGGCTTCTAAACTCATATTTAGGCACTAAGGCAGTAACTTGTTTTTCAAAAGTGTCAAACACTCAGAATCTATCCTGGATTTTAATGGGTGCTCAGCACTTCTGAAAGTCAGGTCACTTACTCTGGCACCTAAAAATGGATTTAGAAGCCTGACTTTAGGCACACGAGTTTAAAAGTTATGGCCTTAATGTCTAATTTCAGGTGAGAGGCTTTAATTAGGGATAATAGATTTTATTACTAATTACAAAAGCTCCCTTTCCTGAGAGAAAATAAGACAGCAATTAGCAGAAGATCTCCAAGAATCCCATTATTCTATTTTTAACAAGTCTTAACTTCATGACAAACAAGTTTTCGTAAAATGGTAACAAACTCTTCGGCCACTATCAGAATGGAACAGTGCATGGTAAAATTAATTTAGCCACTAAAATTCCTTACATCAGATAGTGGTTTTCAGATTCTGTGGATCAAACAGTGGCTTACAGCCCTTCCTGGTACATGAACAAGGCAATGGGAGGGAAAGAGGGCAATTCAGAGCACTTGTAAGGCACCCGGAGTTGCAGGACAATGTTTTATCAAGCGGCCTACAAACTAATGACGTTTGAGAACCATTGGTTTAGATGATCTCTCTAAATTTCTCTCTTAAAATAGAGAAAAGAGTCCCAAAGGAAATAAAACCTCACTAGTTTAAGAAATTAAATTTTAAACCATTTTTATGGTCTAAAGCAAAGAGTAGAAAAAAATAAATGGTTAAATTAAATCAATTAAGGAAAGATATACATACAAATAGAGAAAAGGCCTCTGCACTTTTGGTGTTTTTTGAGACTGCTTTCTCTAGTCATTATCAAACAGATACCTAAGTTGTTAAAAAAAATAGATGTAAGCCTGCTTCACTAACCAATAATATTTAAATAAACTCCCTTTTTAGGGAGGCAGTCCCTTTAATCATTAAGGCTACGATCCTGCAGTGTGGTGGTATCCTTACAGCCTCAAGGAGTCACACTGAGGGTTCTGGCAGATCAGACTGTAGGACTGGGGCCTAGCTCGATCAGCTCTCTTCTTCTTGAGATGAGACAATGGGTTGAATTCAGCTCACAGATCAGAGTGTAAGTTACAAAAGAATCCACTGCTAAAAACAAAACAAAACATCCACCTCCCCATACCAAACCAAACGCTCTCGGATCTTTCTAATGCACATGTAATTCCCATGGACATTAATGGATGTGAGGTATACACAGAAAGAGGAAAATATACTCCACCTGCTTTTTAAGATATAGAAATTCAGTCACAGGTTTTACCATGGTCCCCCCCCCCGGTAATCATTCTATACAAATATATATAATGGATTGTTTCTACAGGCAGTCAAAGACATTGTTTGCAGAGTCCTTACTTACTAGCAAGAAACCGTCCCTGAACATTTTTGGCAGCAAGCATGGTAAAGTGAAGTAATTACCACTAATTTTTGCCAGTGCCCGATCAGTCCATTAATTTCTAAATGGCAGTTAATGCATCATACAATGCACCAATTTTCAAAATAAAAAGTCGTTTGAATCAGTAAATGATTGCATTCACAAATACAACCTATGCTTGAGCCCTCATCTATTCCCCAACCATCCAGTATTGGCAAGATTTCTGTAAGTGGTAGTAACCACTAGCCAAGAACATCTCACCTTATCAGCTTGTGCCTTTGTACCAATGGCCAGCAATAGTTACAGGAAATACTGCAAAAACCCTATATTGTCACTGTTAGCAGGCAGAACGGCTGAACATTGCTATACTTCTATCAATTGATCTACAAGTGAGTGAATTTTAAAAAAAATATGGCTTAAAATGAAAGCAGCTCTCTCTCTCTAACAGTCACAAGTACAAGAGATGGGTGAAGATTTTCTAGCAGAACTGTACACAGTCTGACACCTCCAGATCTTGAAAAGAACAGATCGGTTATCCAAAGGAAACTGAGCCTGAGTTTTCTGCCAAATGAAAAGCCCTTTCTGATTAGCTTTAGAAAGATTCTTATTCAGACCTCTGATGTACACAGAAGCCCTCTCAGAGAGTGGCTGCATCTCTCTATTTATCTTGATGAACAGAGCACAAAACACACTCTGAATTATCTATATAAATGCAGTCCAAGACATCTTATTACACTTCAAAAATTAAAAATACAGTTTTCAGTATCTGATGGATTTTCTCCTCCTAATCACACTGTAAGAATCATTAAATCCTTCCTTGCTCCATATGTATACTTTTGTGAATCATTAGCTTAAGAGGAAAAACAAAATCCAGGCAAGAGTATAGTCTAAGTCACTGCTTATGAATTTACACATTTATATTTTCCATAAACCTAACTGAAGAAAAAAGATGAACTGATTAGGAACTTCTCCTTTAATAGGAACAGGCTATTTTGAGTATTTAAGGCACATCATATGAAATTCATGTTCCTGATGGGCTTCACCACACACTGGTCAGAACCAGAAATGCAAGAGGTTTAAGAGTTACAACTTTTCAGCCTTGATTTTGCAAGTAATTTGATTTTTATTAAATTCATGTGGATGCAGTGAATACAATGAAAAGCATGTGTGTGTTTGTTGTGGGACAAATTTAATATAAATAAAACTATGGTTAGCTCCGTGTTCCATACTCGAAAAGAGGATATTTACAAAATAGGAAGGGAATCTTTGGAAACCTATTGAGGGCTAAATAAAAAACTAAAAAGGATATTTGTTATTGTTTGGGAGGGAAGTTTAACTACACAGGGCCTCTTTGCTGTAGAATGAAATAATGATTTTGTTCATTAGCAGTAGCCTATTAGAGCCTTAGTAAGTACAGAGCTATAGCATCAGCCTCTAGCAAACAAACAAACAAACAAACAAAAAAAACAGAAAGAAAAACCAGCACATGGTGCTCCAGATTCTGCCCCATGTTACCTGCCCCTTTCCACCACTTCAGCAGCACAAACTGGCTACAAAGGAGACAAAAACAGCCCTACCAGACTCCCATCACTGGGGGTAGAAGAGAGTTTTCCTGTCCAGCACAGACCCGACATAATGGATCTATACTGTACCACCCCTCCCCAACAAAACACACCCACGCCCCTTTACAGCCCCTGCCATGAGGGGCGGAGGAGGGTGATATATTAGGGTGGGCCAGGAGCATAGGCACAGCACATTCCACTCTGGCTATTCTGTGATGACAGGAGCTGTATATTGTCTCCATCAATCTGACCAAAGCCTTTGACTCTGTCAATCACCAGGCTCTGTGGAAAATCATGTCACAGTTTGGTTGCCCAAGTAAATTTACCACCATTGTAAGACTCCTCCATGATGGAATGACTGCCTCCATCCTGTGCAATGGCTTTACCTCTGAGCCCTTTCCCATCCGAATTGGAGTAAAGCAAGGTTGTGTACTGGCACCCGCTCATTTTCCATTTTCCTAGCAGCTATGAAAACGCTAATTGAACCACAGGGCATTGGCATTCAATGTCGGACTGACGGCAAACTTTTTAACCTCTCTCACCTCCATGCCAGAACTAAAGGGACATTGGCAACAATAACCGAACTCCAGTACGCAGATGATTGTGCTGTAGTTGCACACTCAAAGGAGCAGCCCTGAACTGCTTCTTTGTAGCTTACGAAAGCCTCGGGCTAACCTTAAATATTGGCAAAACAAAAATTCTCCATCAGCCTGCTCCTGGTCAATCATTAGATCCAACAAGGAAGATCTACACTGACAGAGAGGAACTGGAAAAATGTAGAACATTTTGCCTTCCTTGGCAGCCATCTCTCACAGAGGGTAAACATAGCGGATTCTGTGCTGAATCTCAACGTCTGTGCCAGCCTTGCTTTTGGCAGACTGTCTCACCAGGTGTTCAAAAACCATGACATCAGAATACACACTAGACATTTAACATACAAAGCGATGGTAATTCCAACTCTCCTTTACGGCTGTGAGACTGGGGCAACCTATAAAAAACACCTGAAAAACCTGGAACGCCAGCACAAGCACTTTCTTCTCAAGATCCTCAACATAAAGTGGGAGGATCGTTGCACTAACATCAGTGTCCTCACGGAGGTCAATATCTTCAGCACTGATGCCCTGATTATCCAGTAGCAGCTGAGATGGAGCGGGTACCATAAGTGCATGCCTAATGCATGCTTACCAAAAAAACTGCTATTTGCCCAACTCAAAGGAGAAAGGAAACGGGGAGGCCAAAAGAAACAGTTTAAAGACATCCTCAGGACAAATCTCAAGAGATATGGCATTGACATCACACATTGGGAGACAGTAGCCCAAGACAGGGCTAACTGGTGTAGACTTATCAGAGAAGGAACAACCACTTTTGAGGAGAATCGCCTCACCCTAGTCACAGAAAAATGCCAGAAAAGCACAAACAACTGTCATGTAACCATTGTGGCCCAATCTTGCTTCCCAACACCACCTGCAATGTCTGCCAACAAGTCTGCGGCTCAAGGATCAGACTCTTCAGTCACCGAAGTATGCATATAAAATAAAACCTGTAAAAGAGATCATCCTCGATCTGAGGGATCGCCAACAAAAGGCCCATAGACGGGTGTTACAAATTCATAGTAGCTAAGCGATGCTTTAAGTTGCCCAAAGAGCAAATTTCAGAATTAGGGAAATGCAAATATGTCTTAAAGCCACCTTCCACTAACTATGACCAACCTGGTCCTGCACTCAGCACAGAACTGGAAAAGGAGAATCTGGCACAGTCTCTTCAATGCATGTGGCTTTCAGCATAAGTCACTTCTGCTCTGGGCAGCTTACAGAAAGGTAGGACCAAGCCCTCCCTCAGCTTGATTCCAGAAGAAAAGGCTCATGGCAGCCATGGAGTATTACAAAAAAGGGGAAAGACGTACACAACCTAGGAGTCTTTGGAAAGACGTGCAGACCTCTGGTGTGGCTAAAACAGTCAGTTCCGGTTCTTCCAGCGTTTTTGTTTGGGTGCTTGTTCTGGGAGTCTTACAGTGCTGCCAACCCTCCTGATTTTTTGATTTCCAGACCGTTCATGAATTTCAAGCCAGGGGATAAATCTCCCCCCGCTCTAATTGGCTGCCTTCCCCACTCCCCACCTCCTGGAAAAGAGCAGCTAATGAGAACTGCTGGAGGAAGCAGGCAGAGTTCTTTTTCACCCTTGTCTCAGGGCTGACACCATCTCACACGAGGAATGGGGGAGGACCAGAACGAGCCCAGCAGCTAAGGGTTGCCTTGCTCCCTCCTCCCCTCCTGTGAGCAATGTGTTCAGCTACCCTCTGCTCCTTCCTCTTCCTTGCTGCAATACCAGGCCTTGGAATGGGGAGAGGGCAGTGAAGAATTCCTGGAACTGAAGGGGAACTGGGGGACAGAATTGATGTAAAGGGGGGAGATGTGGAGGCAAAATTCCTGCGGTAGGGGCCAAAATAAAGTTCTTCTGTACATTAGGGAGAGATGGCAACACATCATCTCACACAATGCGGGGTGAGTGGTGCCCTGGAGATGCTAAAAAAAAAATCAAGTCAGACCAATATAGCCTTTTCTTTAAAAAAATATTTTCGAGGTCTGACTTATGATTTTTGAATCTTTGGGGTTGGAAATACTGCTCCTATGACTGGGAGAAGAGGGTAATACCTTCATCCTCCGATTAAAGGGTTCCCAGGCTACTACCTTTTTCTGCAAATATTCCTGCCTCAATAAGCCGAGGTGGGAACCCACCTTTTTGGGTAGCAAGGTGAGCAGCTTCTTTGGGTGGGGCAGGCCTTCTAGCTAGTACTCTTATGATGGAAGCCAAATCTTTACTGCCTGACTGAGCATGGGGTATGCATACCCCAACAGAAATACACTTATTGTGGCTCTTGGAGCTTCCATCATATATCAGGAGTGTATTATGGGAAAAATCTGATAGTCCCTCGGGTTAGCAAACATATGGTCCATGGGCTAAATGTGGCCCTCTAATCAGCACTCTCATTCAGCTTGTCTCCACTCTTCTGTGCTCAATGGAAGCGAAACTCTATCATCTTCTCTGGTAACTTTCAGTCTATAGCCATTCTGCTCATTCCTTTGTTGTGTGTGTGTGTGTGCATGCACGCACGCACACACACACAGCAGGATCCAAAGTAAAACCAGCTAAAGAATCTACTGAGTTTCACTTTGAAGTCCTCCCAGCTGTACAGCAGACAGGAAAGGTGTCAGAGAACAGATAGTGCAACATGGGGTAGGGAACAAAAAGGAAAAGTGGAAACTGGAATTAGGGTAGGAAGTGGGGAGTGGGCAAGACTGGCTAAGAGACTGCAGAGTGTGGAATTTAAAGGGGAAGAGGAAAAGTCAAGCGTAGAGAGTAAGTGGATGTTGAAAGGAAAAGAAACAGTACAGGATGGGAACACTGCTCTCACCTGATAAAAACAAAAACAGGGAGTACAAATCATTTTGAAGATTATGAAGGACAGGACAAATCAGATAGCATTGGTGAGGAAAATAAGATTGTGTTGGGGTAAAGAGGGCAGGGGAACCTACTGAAAATTTAATTTGATCCTTATCCCACAATGATTTTGATACTCCTGCCCTAGCAGTCAGACAGAACTGACTCCTGCCAGCTTTATGGTGAATTAGCTGAAAGAAAGAGCTTGGTATCTGCAATGAATCTATAATCAGGAGGGCTCTGGCTCCGGAACTGGTGCAGTTCTGCTGTATGGATATAGGAGACAGGCTACTAGCACAGAAATATATACCCCTTTGGGGATGTGCCACAGAGCTTAGTTCCAGGGGAACAGAGTGTATGTGAGAGCATGTTATGTAGTTTACTGCTGCCAAGCAGCGAATACTAGGTGACTAGGGATACAAGGAGAGAAAGTTAATTCTCATTCTAAATACTAAGTATTTTTTCTTTACTCTTGATATCCGCCTGCAGTTAATGCACTTGTGTGATATACTGTATCTCTGCCCCTCAACTGAGCCACTGGATACATGGCCCTAGATTCCCAAATTGTAATAGGATTTTTTGAAGATATGACTGCAACTTTAAAGACCAAAACCAAAGGAACAATCAAGTTCACAGCACAGTTCCCTTTAAAAAAATGTGTGACTCCTTACTGAGAAATAGATGCAGCCAAGAAAATAACCATGACCCCATACAATATATTTCTGTAACTGTCAAGTAGCACTGGCCTAAAGTCAACCACTATTTTTTTCTGCTATCACCTTTCTTAAGAAATTGCCAAAGGAGATTAGTGGAGGTCACACAGAGTGCATTTGCAGAGCACAAAGAATTAGAGAAATCAATGTGAGCAGTTTCCCCCAAAAAATGCAGTTTTGGCCAAGACAAAGAAATATAAAGAATCTATGACACCAAGAAATCCGGAAATAAGACCCAATAAAAGGTCTACAGACAAAAAACCTAGCCTATAAACTATACAGAAGTAAGCAAATGTAATGAAGAATTCAATAAAACGTTTAACACTTAGTTTAACTACTTTTGCATGGCATTATAAAAATAATGTCAAATGTGCATTTTTAGATCACCATATTTCATTCACAATGTGAAAGTGCCTGGTGATGGAATATTTTTTTTATCCTCTTAGTCTACTTGAAAAACTGTAAAGTGTATCAACTTCTATAAAATGTTAATATTTATATTTAATAATCTAAATTTACAGCAATGATATGAGATAGTTCACCTTATAACAGAACAAGCTGAAAATGGTATATTAAAAACTACTAATGAACACAAAAAATCCATTGTTGTCCAAACTTTCGGTAAGCCTCCAATAGAGCGTTCACCACTTCAAATTGGCACATTCAAATTGGTAGTTAGATGGCTCTGTGATGCTGTATGAAAAGGAAGATGACCACTTATATCATTGTTGCTACACCACTGTTGGTACAAGATTTGCTGCAATTGTATAAACATCACGTAAGGTAAGCTATACTCTGCTTAAGTACGATTATCGTGTTTATATGCATGTATTTGTATATGAAGTTAAAAAACTTTGCTATGTGTCTGTATCTCAAACATGTTCTGTTCCTTGGTAAATCCCACCCAACAAATTTAAATTCAGACTAGCCCTCACTGGTTGATGGACCATCCATGGAGCCAGTGGTGACCTCTGTGATTCAGCAAAACATGTAAGGATATGCGATGGGGCCATGTGATCTGAGACTTCATCTTTTGCCATAACTTTCCATGCACATGAAAAGAGGTATAGAAGTAAAAGCTGTGACATCACTTTTATCTTCATTCCTGCTTCTCATTTCTGGACTGTGATTTTTCTAAGGAAGCTTTGAACAAAGGACTGAATGACCCGCCAATCTGCGTGAGTGGACCAGAGAGAATAACCCCCCATTTTGGGATGTGACTGCCCTGGCTTTTATCAGTCGGTCCTGAGTCTGGCATTCTCAGCTGTGACCCACACCGGGCATGGTCCACAGCCTCAACTATCTGATCTGTGCAAAAACTTTCTATTTGCATACACAAGATGTTATGTTTATATTTGCAAGGTTGTATGTGCACTAACTGAAGTCATGCTGAAAATTCAGACTCAAAAAGGTCCCCATCAAAGTTAGGAAACCCAAACTTGCGCTGTTTACTCTCCTCTATATTTATTTTGCAAAGTCCATGTGTGTTATTCCTTGTGTGTTTTTCAAAACAAAAACAAGTATTTCAGTACTTCCCTCACCTCTCCCACCATAAACCCCAAACCTCTCTGCAACCAGCCCCATAGCATGAGCAACCCTACCACAACAAGACCAATGTGTGCGTGAGATAAAGGAAGAGAAGGAAGCCACCTCTGTAACATGTTTTGATAACATAAAGCCTTTATCATGAACATCTCAATGTTTCACACCCTTTCCTCCCCACCATGTGATCATAACCAAAATACAGCTAAAAAGAGAGGAGACAAAAGTTTATCTACATTCTTCTTCTTTCTCCTAGCACTTGTGTAAATTTAGCCTTCCCCTTTCATAAGGGAATATAATTATTTCTGTCTTCCATACAGCTGTGTTTACATATCATACCCACATTTTCTTTTCTAGTTACATTAAGTCAACTTTAGAGCTCATCAAAGGTGCCAGTCTGACAGACTTGGGCGTCAATCCTCTAGTATCACTATGCAAACAAAACAGACACCCTGAACCTGTGAAGAGCCCCCAATTGATGTCAATTGGACTAGCAGGGGTTCAGCCAACTGTGTGGAACTCACTGCATGATCAGGACCTTAGAGACTGAAGTCCACTATCCACAGATTAGATACAACATAATTAAAACACAATCTTCCCCATGCTGTATCTCATCCCTGATTTGACAGACGCACTTATAGCAGTGAGATAGTACATCAGTCATCAATTTTATTTCATCATGTTTCTGTTAAGATCATCAAAAGAGTATTTTTCAGACCAAAGAGTTGATCCCCCCCACATCAGAATTGCATGGAAACCCCAAGGTGTGAAGCCCACCTTTCCCATGTCCTGTCTGCCAGAAAGAAGGGGAATTGCAGAATTTCCACCAGGCTTTATTGAGAGACCTCTTTGGTACTGACCTTGGCTAGTAGGGGTCTGGAAGATTGCAACCCCCTTCCCTGGCTGTCAGGGGGTAGAGTGGAGGAAAGCTTTACTCTCTGCATTTTTGGTGCTGGAACGGAGAGTGCTCCTTTTTACTCCACACTCCAGTTTTGATTACTGGGAAGAGAAGGCAAAACTGCCCGCACAGTAAGAGGAGTTATTCAGAGTTCAGTGCTCCATTTTCTTCATTCTGGATGTAAGCACAGAGCGCAGTGCAGTGTCTACCACAGCAGTACTACCTGTTCACTCTCCTGCAATTTATTCTCCATCCCAGTCTATTAATGATCCCTAGCAGCACGAGAGTTGAGCAGCTCAGGGCTACATTCCATAGTTCACTATCTGAATTTCACTTTCTTAAGCAAGCAAGCGTATTTTTCAAGCCTGGCTCAGATGTTGGATTTCATCATCTCAGTTGTCAAGTTTGTGGTCAGCACATAAGTTAAGTAGCATAGAGTGCTTCTCAGAAAAATGAATTATAATTTGCTAGTGAGTGAACAGAAAATTCTTCTTGGGTTGTGGCTCCATTAAGAGCCCATATACCATATAAAACATCTAAAAATGCCACTGGACCCAACTGACAGATGCCTTGGGGGAGCTCTCAGATCAACTAGACATCTAGATGTCTCGGTCTGTGCTACCCAATGAGCTGCTTGTTGTTTATTTTCAGTTTTAAAACAACTCAATCAGGAAAGTAGTAACCAAATACTCACAGGGTCAAAATAGGGTTGAACAAAAAGCTTCATCATCCTCACATTTCAGAAGAGAAGTGGTTATGAATGACTCATTTCATTTTCTAATGCCCTCACTTGTCCTTCACAAGTATAAAATACAGCAAGATTTAACAGGCTGCATCATGAACATTTGTAGACTTATTTTTGTCACCTCAGCCTTGTAAGCAGCACAATTTACTGTCGATCCTTTCTGAATGTGACACTGTATTCAAAATAGACTCGAAAATTTATGAGGACAGTGTCAGACTTATTACTTAGCAAAAATCCTGAGCAGAAGAAGAGAACGAATATTTAAGCTGAAAAATCAAGACACACTGACAGAAGAGGAAACATACAACAACTTGGTTGGCTCAAAGAAGGTACTTTATAAAGAAGGTGGAGAATGTGATATATGCAAGTCAGAATGTAAGGAACAAACGCTAATATACAGATTGCAAAATAATGCACTGAACAAGAAAATGAGGACATGAAAAAGAAATGATATCTTCCCACATCCATTGCTTTTTTATAAGATAAAAATAGACATTTACTGACATACTATTTTCTAAATCTTAGCATTTGGTGCTGTGACACGGTGTACCCCACTGTACACCCTTATGGAGTGATTTGTGTATCATTCGTATTCACCCTTACAGTGAAACTGCATATGGTCTGATGCAAAGTATGCCATGTAAGGTGTTTTGGAATGCTCATGATATACTGAACATTATTGTTGTGGTAGCATGTTCCCTGCAGTGTCACACACATATGTACAGATATGAAACCCTGTTATATCATATCCCCAAATGTGTGTCTCACATGGCTTGAATAGATGGAGACAAGCACAAAGCTGTGTTTCCACGCCCAGCAGAGGCATGCATACAGGAACAATGGACTGGCCTAAGCACCTTTGAGCACTTTGGCTCAAGAGGGAAAAATCATGCCCATTGCCGGACATGGACAATCACCTGACTATTTACAGTTCATGTGTCACAAGTTTACAGACTAGCACCCTTGAAGAGCACAGCACTTATCTGTGAGATCTGCAGGCATGAATTGCTGTTGCACCACAGGCTTCATCCTGCCAATTACTAAACCGCTCTTATAGATGTTTCCTTAACCAAGTTACTAACACCATTTAGGTTAATTAAAATCTGAAAAAAAATCTAGGTTTACTTTGCATCATTTGTGTGTTTTCTTTTTCCGTTTCTCTCAGGTGAAAAGAGCAACAGTTCACTTTTGTTTACAGTTTCTACTGAGTTTCAACTTTCTGGTTCTGATTCATTAGCACCATTCTACTATGTTTAAATTGCAAACACTGGAGGCAAACATTTCCCCTGCAAACAAACAAACAAACAAAAATCCATGAGCACAATTTTTGAAGTATTAAAAGCAAGGTTTTTTTAAATTCAGTTTAGCTTCTGTTTTCACTTCAAACATCAGCACTGTGTGAAAGCCAATAAAGAACTAAATGGGGAGGGAACTTATTTACCTTAAATATCTATCCTATTAACAAAACAATTTCTCTTATATTTTATCTCAAATTGTGACGTAAGATCAGCTCTTACTAGAGGAATTTTACTTGATGTTCCTGTCATTAACCAAGAGTCCTAGGTTACATTTATTTTGTTATGATATTTTGTATGAGAAATCTTATGATTCTCAGGCAGAATCCAGCAAAAACATCCAAACCCATCTTTTGTTTGTGACTCAAGCTTTATGAGCTGCAATCCTGTGAGACCTAAGAAAGAAGTAAATATATTTCTGTCTTTCATTGAATCAGTATCTGGAATTATAATAAAAACAAAGCTAATTCCAGTTCTGCAAAAGTCACACCATTATAAAAGAGCAGTTTACATTATACGGGCTCATGCTACAGTCCTTACACATGTTTAACTTACAGAGAAGTCAACTGAAGCTTTGTGATCATGAGAACTGCAGGTTCAAGTGGTTAAAATGACAGTGGCCAATCTACACCAGTGCTCCAACATTTGCGATCATCAGCGGCTCTGCACTAGTGGTAGCAATAACGGCACAGGTAAGAAAACGGGCAAGGACACACAAGGCCAGAAATGGGGGACAATTTCAGATTGTATGTAGCAACTACTTGTTGTATAAGAGTTAAAGTTATACATATATCACACACAATTAGTAAAAGCAAGGTGGGCTCACAGAAAACATAGATCTGAAATTATGAGACGCTTGGAGTTTTCAGATCTGCACTTTGTCTCACGTCCATCTCCAGTTAAAAAAAAAAAAAAAAAAACGAAGGCCCCAATCCTGTGAAGTCTTATGCGTGTGTGTAACTTTACCTAGCTTGAGTAGTTCTGTCGCTTAGATTAATTTTATACATGTGACATACACCTAAACAAAACTATAGGTTTCGTGCTGTCATTTTCCCTTTTGGTGAATCCTCACATACAAATGTATATAAACCTGTTGCTAATACGTACCTACTGGGATGCTGGGACAGTACACAGCCACCTTCCATACTCCATTAGCTCTTCCACAGAGTATATTTGCCCAGAGCGCTACAAAGCATAACTGGTGTTTACCTGAAGAGTGATGCCCATCTTATTGATACTGCTGACAAGACTTCCCCATACAATTCATAGGTCACAGAGAAAAAAAAACTGCTATGCGAAAAGAAATGAAATGCAAGCTAAGGAAACCTCCCCACTGACTGATGTGGCAAAAAAAAAAAAAAAAAAAAAAAATAAAAAAAACCTCTCAGGTTTCAGTGTTTTGGCATCACGGGTTACCAAAAAAAAACCAAACAAAAAAAAAACGGTAACAGTTTGAGACCATGACTGAAGTGATACAGGATGTAAAAAGCAATACTGAATTACAGGCACCCTTTGTAACTAACCTGAGAGTTGGAAGAAACTGGGAAGGATTTCACAGGCTTGTGCTAAAGGTGACTACAGTTAACAATTATTATACAGATCTTCGTGTCTCTTTACCAGTAAATGATTGAGTGCTCACAGAAAGGCCAGGCAGCTGATAAAAAAAATCTCAGACAGTTCACAGGAACACAAATGTTCGCAACAAAAAAAGGGGCCAGATTATCTAGCAAAGCATGGCTGTTTTGGGTTGCACTGCAGCCACAATCTGGTCCTCAAACAATCTTACCTTGCCCAAGGAAGACAATCATACAGAAAGATCAACTCCTGTGGTATAGAACTGATGTAGTGGTTCTTACACCACTTCTCTACTCATTGCTGGGGCAGCAGGGGTAAGTAGGGTGTTGGCAGTGGCCAGGACCATGACTGGGACACCCATGCACCATGTAGATCTTTGGATAAGTTTTCAGCCCTCTGGAGCTGTTATGCTTTACTTGACACCAGGCTATATGGAGCAGAAGAAAGCTTGGAATGTTTAAATATTATAAAGACTCTTCTAAATCAACTGAAAGCCTTAGGGAACTTGTGAGATGTGCTCAGTTCCAGCCTTCTTGTGACAATTCAGATTTCAAATATACCCAACATAATCTATTACCCACAGATCTTGGTCAGGAGAGGCTGGGAATCAACTCTCTTCTTAGAAAAGAAGTCATTGCCCAATCATATCTCAGAGCATTGGTGTGGTTAAGAATGTCCCATTAATGTACATTACTAAGTCTGTAGCTAAGAGAAGGACTTCCCTTCTCAGAGCTACAAGCTGAATTATTATCCACCATACAGAAGGGAAACGAACCAATCTTCCCAGCATGTACATATATAAAATGCCCTCTAATCAGAGCTGCTCAACTGTGTCATAGGCTCTCTACCACAAGCTAGAGTTGAAAAATAATGAAAAAATAGAAGTTAGTCAAACTGATTATTCTAGAAGTAGTTTGGATTGTTATTGTAAATTGATTATTCTATAAATAATAATATTTGACAAGTTCAGCTGCTAACAGCTAATGAAGCTTCTACTTGAACTCAGGTGGTAGTGACTGTGTTTCTAGAGCAGAAGAGTCTGAGCTCTACACCAACTTTCACCATGAAGCTCTGATTAGTTTTGGTGGGCAAAATGACAACCATGAAACCCTAGGTGAGCGTACTGTACAAATCCATGCTTTGTTAAAGATACTATATTCACTGAAAAACACCATTACAAAATCTTACCAAATGTTCAGCTAGCTAGGCACTTGTATGATTCCCATCACTGCAGCATGTGAGCACCTTAAAAGTACATCAGACACTAAATAGAATTTGCTGCTTAATATACACACACAAGGAAAGTATTTCTCCACGGACGGGTCAAAACAGTTACTATTTGTCTGTGCTTATTCCCAAAACCGTATGAATGAACTATAATGTGCAACAAAGAAGACAACATACCAAAAGAACAAGGAGCACTTCATTAAAGCCTTTAGGCTAACAGACGAGCTCCTCACGTTGCTCTGTTAGAACACTAAAGGATGTGAGTTTCTTAATGCAAATGCAACCTTCACAAGGCACTTCAATTCTATAAAAGTTACAAGAGCTATCTCAACCTAAATATTTATAGCTCTGGTCTTTTGATTTCCAGCTTGGGAAAGCCAAACCTTAAGTGGAAAGGAAAGGAAAGGAAATGTAACAAACTCCATAAACAGCATGAATAAAATGTAACACTTGGATTCTGTTTAAAATATCCCCCTGAGTTATGTGGAACTACAACTGCTTTATTTTATAGCCCTAAATGTACTAAAATAATGTTTCTTTGTCTCTGAATTTGTAACATAAATGTTGATTCTGCTAAATGTATGGCATCATCTAAAACTAATTATATTCAAGTACAAAATCTACATTTCCTTTGTTTTCTTTAAAACTATAAAAAAGTTCAGTTTTAACTTTTGTAGCAATTTTCCTCTTTTTTGTTTTTATTCCACTATTTGCACTTCAATCCCTAGAGAGAGAAATAAAAGAGCATATTTATAGTTTCATCCTAAAAGTCACATTTCAAGGCACCTGTTCAACAGTGACCTCCCTCTAGTTTTCTACTTTAGATGAGAAGTTTACAGGCTATCACAGGAATTGTCAAACCAGAACAGACCCATGGGCCATCTAGTCCAGTATCCTATCTGAGAGTGACCAGCACTAGATGCTTCACTGGAAGCTGTAAGAATCCTGCAGAAAGCAGATGTGGGATAATTTGCCCCCCTCGTTAGGTCCCATCCTGGTCTCCAACACTCAGACTAGCTTGAGCCCTGAAGCAGGAAACAAAATCCAAGTCTGGTTTTCCATGGCTCCTGAGAAATACCCCTAATGTTAATTATTTTCTTTACCACCATTAAAGAGATTGTTAGATTCTATTTCCCAGTGCAATGACACTAAAAATAGTCAATAAAACCTGGCAGCAGATAAAACATCACATGTATCCTTATTCAATAAAATAATGTATTTGTTATTTTTAATAGAAGCATGATGATAATACAAAACAAAATCAGAAGCTGAGGTCTTCCATGAAAAGGTTTCCTGTGTCATAGCCAAAACATCTTTTAGAATAGTTCTTTTGTTTCTGTTTTGAATAAACTGATTAACTTCAGTTGGACTGATCCTCCCCCCCAAACTTTTGTCAAGGGGGGAAAAAAAACCAAAAACATTCTGGGGATTTCTTTTTGTAAAAGTGTGTGTGTGTGTCAGAGAAAAAAATCTGAATTAGTATGCACTTAATAAGCAATAAACTAAAAGCCCCAATTCTGCAAAGAGACACATGCTTATCTTATTCACTGAGTAGCTGCATTGACTTCTGTGAGACAGTTCACAGTGCCTAAAGTTAAGCACATTCATGAGGCTTGAAGAATTGGGAAATGAGGCCCCATCCTGCAAAGATTTACATACAAGAGTTTGACTTCAATGGGATTGGTTACATATGTAAAGCTAACCAGACACAAGTATTTGCAGGATCAGAGACTAAGTAACTTTCAACTATTTGAAAGCCAGTCTACCAAGGGTGAGTGTGAGAAAGACTCAGAAGCACAGAAGGGCTACTTTATTCTTACAAGTTACAGCGCATAGGGGAGTACAGGCTGAGTGGCTGCATAAGAAAGAACCTGCACTCCTGCCTGCAAGTCACAAAGCAGGCCCACCCCACCCCTGAATAGGCTGGCACTGAGGGGGCCATAGGTGGAAGAAGCAAAGAATCGAATCAGCATCCATTGACCATGTACTACCATATGGTGGGTGTAGAAGGGCAGCTTTATTCTGACCCAGAGGCTGAGATCAGCCACAGAGAGACTGCACTTCAGCCTGTCCCTAGGGTGAGAAGATGAATTCCTTCATCTATCCACTCCCAGTTAGTCCTCTGACAAAAGAGAGCAATCAGCCACAACAGTACTTTTGCAAAGCTCTATGCAATAGGTGAACTGTGTGAAAAATTCCTATATTTACACAAATGAAACCGCATTTGTGCCTACATACCAAACAACTATTTATGCAAACACAAGCTTGTGCGCACAAATACAAGAACATGCACATGCAGATAATGAATAGTATATGCAAATAAAGAATTTTAAAAACTCAAAAAATGAGTGCATCCACCTTTTGCACAACTCCTGTATTCTGTCTCTTTTTGAAAGCATGGCCAATGACAAAAAGTAGCTTTACAAAAAATGGAGATTTGTTTGTTCAGATTAATCCTTAGCTTGGAGGTAGGCAATAAAATACTAAAATGTAAGATAAATCCATTAGGTGCTTTTTGAAAATTTTACCTATACCCTTGATTTTTGTAGATGTGTTTGCCAATATGGATTATTATTAAGACCTATACTGTTACTACTGAAATGTGCTTTTTAAAATTTTTATGTTATTTGAAATCTAACTAGTTAACTATCAAAAATAAAACTTAGTATCACTGGCTTATATCCACTTAAGATGGTTTTGATGTTCTTTCAGGAGCTCTAAAGCTATTAAACCATTTATTTACATGGCTACTGTACTACCACATTGTTTTTAAGCCAAACTTTTGACAGCACTTACACCAAAGAATATGCATACCACCATATATGGGAGGAAGCATCAACAAACCTTAAAGTGCTAACATCTTTTATTCCACACAGACATTACATAAACTTTTTCTTTTTAATTACTCTTGGACATGGAAAATGTTGATGAGACACAAAAAAATTTGGCTGGGTATACAAGTCAAAACCAGAAGTTATGTCTATGCATGAATAAGTGAATATCTACAGTACCTTTCACAACAAGGAAGTTATTATCTTAGGGACCTGATCCAAAGCACACTGAATTCAATGGAAAGACTCTCATTGGCTTCAACGGGTTTTGGATCAGACCCCGACCCCCATTCCTCACCAAAAAAAAAAGGGAGGGGGCAACAAACAGAATTTTGAGACCAACTTTTAGCCTCCCTACGGTTTTGGCTAGGAAAACTGGTTTGGCATGAAAAAGTGACCAGATTTACTCTGAAGGAAAATGCTTTTTTTCTGGCAAGTCAGTTAAACTTCTCATTGACATAATTTTAAAAAGTTACATCAATTAAAACCATTGACTGTCCAATGATTCTTTGCATCCCAGATAAGTTATTACTATCCCTTCAATCTTTCTACAAAGTTCTCTCTTTTTGAAAACTAGTGTGTTAGCTACATTTGGGGGAAAAATGCTTACTGTTAAGCAAAGTTACTAACACTTGTATCTAATTATAATGGGAGGGAGTACATGAGTATAACAAGATGTCAAATGTTAAGACAGTGTGGTGTCCTGAAGAAAAATAGGTCTATGATTCTGGAATACAAGATTTATCAGACTATCTATATACAGAATAAGACAGAGTTAAGGATGTGCTGATAACTCCTACTTTGACGTTTCTTGAATGTTTAACTTTGAAGCTTTAATATTCTTGTGATGCAGGTTTGGTGGTTGGAGGGGCTCATATGGAAAAATATCACATTGCACATTTAAAAAAAAAAAGATCCCTGATGGATGGTGGGTGAGTAATGGGAGACAAAGAAGGATACTTACAATGACTACAACTTTATCATTTCTCCACATCGTTTACTGCAAATAAAGACATACTCTCAGCACATACAATGGTTGCTCTCTCTCCTCCTAGGTATAAAAGTAATATAACTAGCCTGGTTTGATAGATAAATTACACTGAGGTCTTGTGGCATACATGTAAAATGGTTAGGAAATGGGGGGTGTGCAGCCTGCAGTACAATGGTGTGGTTCTGTGACTCACATTGGAATATCCAGTTCATATAAGGAGGGCAAATGGAGTAGTTCAAGCTTTCTATCTCAGAGGGAATGGGAGAAGGCTGCTGTTTCTGGACTGTACATTATATGATGAAGATGATGAGATGTGTAATCTCTTGACCATAGATAGAAGCTGGGATGGGTTAAAGGGTCAAGCCTCCAGTCAGTATAGTGAGAGTAAAAATAAAAAAGTTAGTGCCCCAGTCCAAAATGAGCAGAGGTAATGAAAAATAGTCTGTGAGTGAGTCTATGGGCTACACAGTGGTGATTTGAGAAGCTATGTAGCCCATACTCAACATTATTTAACCTGGCATGGGTAGATGTAAAACATGCTCTGTTTCATAGTTTGGTGCTGGGCAGGGACTGAAGGGCAGAGTTAACGCTTGTTTTAGAACATGCAATACAATATTTCACAAGCACAGATTTATTTAAGTGATTGTATGAACTGTGGTTGTATTTGAATATACATCTACCTTCTCTTAACTATTCATTTCTATACTTCTAAATGCTTCTAATTTTTTTTAAATTAGACTTTAGCTTCTTTGATCTACGTATGTTTAAAATTTGATGCCAACTAGCTACTCAGAGTAACAAATGTTTACAGAGCACCTTCTGTGCTCAAAATATCTTAAAGCACTTTACAAAGTAATATGTTAAACAGTGGAGGTACACCGATTGCAGTAGGTAAATAAAACAGTTATGCCCTCGGTAACAGTTCTCAATCCTGCAGCATGCTGAGTAGTTCCTGGGAGATGTGCAGCATTCATATCTCCCATTGAAACCAAAAGGCGTTGGAAGACTCAGAACCTCAAAAGAGTTGATCAAGCACTAAAAGAGGGAATGTTGCCTAAGACTCCAGGTTTTTCCCCTGAATTCTTTGAGAAGTGCCAAGAGATTTAAAATTCATTGGTTACAAATCATATTGTATATTGGATATTACTGTAATGAAGCTGCATGAGATAATGAGCTACAAGTACTATATAAACCAAACTAAGCAAACAGAAGAAGTACTTTTAGAATTTCTGTTCGATTCTGCTGAAGTCAAAAAATCAGATGTGCTGGTTAACTACTTGGGTATTAGAACTGAGAAAAATCTAATTCATACATTTCACATAATTTTAAGTACATGCTTAAGTCCTATTTATTTCAAGGAGGCTTAAGCACAGGCTTAAATGCTTTGAGACCTAATCCTGCACCAACAAGAAACTAGTGGAAAAAATCCCATTGGCTTCAGTGAATGAAGGATCATTTCCCAAATTTAGAATATTGATTCTCCACTGCACTCTGCACTTACCTAAGAAGGGGGCATGGGAGAAAAAAAGTGGGATAGGAGGGATGGGAATCAAAGTTAGAGTAAATTAAAATGTTCCAAAATGCATACATTTATGTTAGTAACTACTTGCCATTTAGGACGTCTTATGGGGATTTTAATTATAAAAGTAGGCTTGGGAAACAAAATGTTTCTCTATTCAGACTTTTTTCCAACAGCTGTAGACAGTTCTTTCTGAATTATATTTTTCAGGTGCCTATGACACACAAATGTATACGGAGCAAAAAACCGCATGAAAACTGAATGTATTAGGGAAAAATGTGTTTGAAAAGTGCTGAAAATGTCAAAGCAGCTACTATGGCTACCAAGTCAGCAGTACCCATGCTCTGAAAATTACAAAGGATTTTAGAAGATCACTTAACATAAGTCTGTGAAAAAGCATAATCACCACAGTAAATATTACAAATTTCTGTCTAGGTTGCAAACTAAAGTTTTGAAAGAAACATTTATCCAGAATTCTTTTACCATTACAATAAACTAAAATTCTCTCAACTGCCAGTGCTCTTTAGATTATGTTTATCTGAAGAGAAAAATCCCTGAAACTCTGCCTTGAACTGAGTCCCTCCTGCATTATTGAAGATCAACATAAAATATTTACAGAAACATTTCATGTAGTTTGCTTTTGGTTTTGTGTTGTTTTGTTTTTGAAAAGGAGAACTCAATTTCTTCACCTCAAGTGACATCCTTTTTAAAAAAAAAAAAAAAGACATTAGCCAACTGCTACTGACATTCTCTTTAGGAGACCTAATGTGACATCTTTATAGATTTTTGAAGCAGTAATAAGCACAGCAAATACACATAGGTTTGTTTTACATATGGTGAAGAGGAAAAACTCTCTCGAAATATACTCCAGACTGATAGTGACTACCTAAACAGTGCATCAGCTGATGGTTCCAGAAAGCACTGCTGCTTTAGATAAACCACCCTGTGACACTCCAATATAGGTCTGTCATATTTATGAGACAGTTTCCTGTTTCAGGACATTATTCAGCAAATTCAGTCTTAAAAACCATCTATTACAATTGCTTTAGTGGTCCTTCCTAACTCTTCCAAATACTGAAATAACTAATCAACACTGATTCACATCATAACCCCTAGCCTACATATGATTAATTTTAAGCATCTAAGTAGTCTCACTGAGTTTCAGTTTAAATTAAGTATTTGACAGATCAGGACCTAATTCACGTAAAAGCCTGGACTTCTCCAACCCTGGAAACTTAATTTTTTTTATACTTACAAAAATTTTGTAAAGTTTCAAGAAATATATAGATTAGGCTGTATCTTATGGCATTCTTTCCAAAGAGGCCATTACAACATTTTAGGACCAGACCTGCAGATAATGGTATAATATATCAAGCCTTCCTGTAATTATCACCAGCCTACCAGCCTTATAATATATGTATGTATTCATTATGGTATGGGTATATAATTAGTATAAATTCGCTTGTTCACTAGAGTATTTGCTCATCACACAGACATTATTTCCGATTTATATTCAGCAAAATAAATCATTATTGCCTCTCTTGTGATTCCCCTCACTAGAAAATCTCTATTAAACATTCTATGTAAACCAATCTTCTATATGATGTTAAATTTTAATGAAGACTTCTGTCCTTTTACCACTCTGCTACAGCAAAGTTTGAAATTAGGAAGGGATAGTTTTCTGCTGCAATTACAAAACTGTGAAGCAAGAGTCTAATTTTTGCTCTCTCTGCCTGAGTATGTTTCAATCACCAAAAGGCAAAAGTGTGGAAAATACAAATCCTTAAATACATTGATGTTTACAAAGAGCTAACAGCACTGTAGTGCCTAGAGGCACCCAGGGCCTCAACATGAGGGGGTTTGGGTGTTTGTTTTGGTGGAGGTAGCTACACGTTGTAACTGTGTAAGAGCGGTAATGAAGTGCTATTCTTGCTCCACAGCACTGATTTTAGTGTCCAACACAGAACAAGGCAGCTAACCATCTAAACAACTTCCTGGAAGCAGGTTACAATCCCCCCTGCCAACCACAAGGCAGCAGCAGAGACGGCGTAGCACCTGCACGGATGTCAAATAAACAAACCTGCGTTTGTAACCGAAACAGCAGAGCAATTTGTACATTTTCCATCTCCCTTCCCTCGCTTAGCCAGCGCAGGGTTAAGTACCAGTTTGTAAGGCGGGGGGGGGGAATGCTTTGCAGCATTTGATGTCATTACACACACCCCCCCCCCCCCACCTGTTCAATCCGGATCCACAGCTAGCAACGACAGGGAAAAAAGAGCGAGCGAGCGAGCAGGACAGAGCCTCCCGGCGACATGCGGGGCCCGTGCAACCCCGCTGTTCACCCCCCTTCCCCTCCCCACCGCCACCAGCAGCCCCCCGGTCCCCGCAACGCCTCCTCCCACTCACACCCCATCCCTCTTCTCCACCCCTCCGGTGCCCGGACAGCCCCTCGGTGCCCCACCCTCGGGAGCTGCGGTTGGCTTCCCCTAGCCAGGCTGCTTCCCAGCGCCACCCAGTCCCTCCCCGCTGCCAGCCGGCAAGCCTCGGCCCTGGGAGGGGGCGGGGGACGCCGGGTCCCTGGAGGAGCCGCTGGCCCGGCGGAGCAGCCAGGCCGGCCCGCAGCCGCGCGCACTCACCTCTGGCCCCGGGGATCCGCGCTCCAGCCCAGCTGCCCCGCGCTGAGGTCCGGGGGCTGCTGGAGCGCTCAGCCGAGGTCGGCTGCAGCCTGCGGCTCCACGCCTGCTGCCCTCTCTCTCCGCACTCCCGGGATGGGCTTCCCCCGCCCGCCCGGGGTGGATTGGCCGGTCCCGTCCCTGGGCAGCGGTAAGACCCCCGCCGTCCTCCTGCTCCGGGCAGGCTGTGTGAAGTTAAGCGCCGAGCCGGCCCCAGCCTCCCTCCCTCCCGCCCCGGCGCTCTGCGCGCCTCCCAGACACAGCAGGGCTGCGCCGCCGGCTGAGGCTCCGCCCGGCAGCGGCAGCCCAGGCTCTTCCCCTTCCTCCCCCACCCCCAGTCTCGCGCGGAGCGCCGGGCTCGATCTCCTTCCCGCTCACCCTGTGCCAGCCCCCAGCGCTCCCCGGGAGCCAGGCTGCTCCTGCTGCTTTCCGGCTGCGTGAGCCGGGGCCGGGGATCCCTGGCCCCCCGCCAGCCAGCACAGGCGCTGCCGCACCCAGAGGTTCCTGCACCTGTGGCCTTGAAGGAAGGAATGTTTTGGGGGGGAAGAGAGAGGCGCGCTCCTCCCGGGAGATACACGCAGCAGGTGCGGAACTTCCCAGCCCGAGGAGCCAGGCTCCAGCGGCAGGTGTTTTTAACACAAATCTCTCCCCCCCCTGCCTCCATGCACGACTCAGCGCTGCGGAATATGGCACCTCCTGCTGCCTGTTTGTTGTATCCACCTGTTGTCTCTGGCCCTGTGCTTAGATTGTCAACTCTTTGGGGGCGAGGATTGGCTTTTTGTTCTGTGCTTGTACAGCTGTGAGCACAAGAGGGGGGCCTGGTCCATAACTAGGACTCCTTGGTGTTACAGTAACACAAATATTAATAATAAATAGATTATGCAAGTGCATGTTACATAGACTATATGTTGTGCCCTTGTGGTCTGTTCATATTACAGTATGAGTTAGTGCAGTGGTACACAAACTTTCCTAGTCGCACCCCCTCTTACCATTCATGCAATGTGTCATGCTCTGTCCCCTCCCCCCCGTCACACCCCCTTGCCACCCTTACCTCTGTGCAGACTGCCTTTAGAGCTGGGCAGCCAGGGAGCGGTGTTTATGTTGTTTGCAGTGCAGGAAGACTATTTTTTTAATCCCTCTCCCATCCCACCCTGCAATACCCACTCTATTTTTATCCTGCTATTATGGCAGTGGGACTTGTGGGACCTCAATTTCTTCACACCCTCCCCCACCCCTAGATTTTCTTGCATCCCCCCAGTTCGCATACCACTGATGTAGTGGGTTGACCATGGGACTGGAATCCAGGAATTCATGACCCCTGAGAGAGTGACTCATGTTCTAGTTTTGGGGAAGTCATTTAACCTCTTTGCCCCTGTTCACCCATTAGAGCTAGCAGTACAAAGAATTGAGGCTTAATTAATGTTTGTGCAGTGCTTTGGTATGCAGAACATTATAGAAGTGCTAAGTTATAAAAATGCTCACATACAGTAATACAAATCTTAAATAATTAGTTTATTTTAAGAAAGAGGAACTACACATCTACATGAGTCCATGCCCTGTCTGTAAAACCAGATTAAAACTCTATACTTGTGTGAGCGTTCAGTGTGTCATGTTCCAAAACTCAGAGAAATTCAGGAGCCATTTAGATTTCTTTCATTCCAAAGCAAGGGGATGTCCCTCAACACTAAAAGCCTATGTAGATTCTGAGATAATACCTTCAAAGAAAGCAACTTTTTTGTGGGGAAGAGTGTATCTGCAAAGAGATATACTTTAAGTATAGCTAGCTCAAGCAAAGCTGGGACTCACAGCAAAGTCTTTCAGGTGAGCCCTGTTCACTCTGCCAAGGCCTGCATTCCATCCATGAACTTCTCCACCACATTCTTCACTGTCTCAAATGACTCTGCTATGCCACAGGAGGGTATCCATTTGGGGAACAAAGAGGGCGCTGGAGGAGGCAAAAAGGCAATGTCCAGAATGATGCATGTGTGCAAAATGTTAAAGAAACCATTTATGAAGATTTCCTCTTAAATAGGACAGGTTGGGTGGGAGGAGCTTGCAGCCAGTGTTGTGATCAAGGAAACATCTTGATTCCTTAGGGGGCTCACGTTATTACCACAATATGAGCTATTATGTCATGTCACTGGAGCATGAACAATGAATTATACACTACCAGTTCAGCCCATCTTTGATGGGTTAAGCAACCATAATTCAAGAAGCTCGAGGTGGAAGATCCCTCTCTATAGGTTTGGGCCCATTTTTATTCCTTGTAGAATGGAGCCATTCTCAGTCCCCACCAAGTAGATAACATAGATAGTCCCCACCAAGTAGATAACATAGATCTCCATATTTATGCTGAGATATACTGACTCATGCATGTGGAATTATAGAAACTGCAAGGGAAACTATAAAAAGCATGTTTGTGTGGAAGATCTTGTATCATTTCAAAGTCCTGTTTTTATTTGATCCAGTCTGCCTAAGCCAGAGTGAAGGGGAGCTCAGGCACCTGGAGGATGCCTTTCACCCCCACATGATGGCTGCATTGTTTGCAGGAATTAATAGTGCTTAGGATCCCCTTCCCCAGAAAGCAGTGGGTGTTAGGGGTGAAATCCCTTACCTATCACCCCATTAATGCAGGATTGTGGTAGGTGTCTTCCATGCAGGGAGCCCTGGAGTGACATCCCATTCTCCATAGGACCAGCCATGGTGTTGCTTTCTGCTGGTACCACTGAGGAAATCCTAGGGCATTCTGCTTCAAGTTTGACTAGGGTGTGGGGGTGCTATTCCTAGTTTAGCACAAGGGGCTCTTAGGAGGCTCTAAACTCCCCCCAAAAAATCTTAATTTTTAAAAGGTTGTTTTATAGTGCATTTCCATGCCAGATTTCACCCTTCAACACTCAGCTATTTTGCTCTTCCAAAATCCTTTTTAAATAATGGAAATTTACTTTACCTCACTCTCCTCATACTAAAAAAAAAATAGCTGAACTATTTCCTCTGAAACTTTCAAAAATATTAATCTTCTGGCGGGACCCAAGCACAGAAAATTTCAGCCCATTAGGTGAAGTTAGAAGAGAGTGAAGATAGAGCTTTAGAATGGAGACTCTTATCCAACTTAAATAGAGCAGTCACTAGGGAACTAAACATTAACCATAGCTTAGATGCAAGTGACCATGACTTGATCACATTTATAAGAAAGTCCAAACTGATAATATATGTACTTGGTGCTGTAATGGGGCCAATTTCACAAAGCTGAAAACAATTTTGAGCGAGATCAGCTGAGAGGAAGAACTTATTTAGAAAAATGTGAATAGTATTTGGGAATAATTTAAGAATACCTGACTAGATGTCTAGAAAGCCACAGGGTGATGTAGTAGGTAGCATATCCATTAGCCAACCTCATCCCCAAGAAGGGCAGTTTTCAGTCCAATTCTGCACCTGTGCAGGGCTTAGCTTCACCTCATGTTTTCCATGTCCTTGCCCTCTGCTTATCAGATGGGGAACAGGGTAGGAATGAGCCTTATGCCCCTCCTTCAGCAGTCAGTAAGGGAGCCCAGACCCTCCCACTCCACCAGGCTCCAACCCAGGGCTCTATGAGAGCCAATCAGGGTCCAGCACCATGGAGTGCCCTCCCAGGTCACTTCCTACCATCCCTCTTTCCCCTTGGCTCCCAGTCCAATAAAAGATATCAAAAGCAAAAGAAGAGACAACTAAACCTTCAGCCCCAACCAGGGTCAGAATATAGTCCTATTCCTCACAGGGAGGCTTCTTCATCACCCTTGTTCAGGAGCCCTCAGAGTAAACCAGTCTCTTGCACTGTGAGCTGAGTTGCTCCCTTTTAAGCTTCCTTTTGAGTTGGAGCATGCTCTGCTGGTGCGGAGGGGTTGAGCTACCTAGTCCAGTATTGTGCTTTAAGCCTTTTGGGCCTAGCATGGGGTTTGTACATCCCACCACAGGAATTTGATAGTAATGAATATAAATCAGAAGTTAGGAATTGCAGAAAATTAATCAGGTAAGCCAGGGGACACAGGGAGAAATCTATGGCCAGCAGAGTTAAAGACAAATAAGAAGGAGTTTTTAAAATATATTAGCAATAAAAAGAATCCTGACAGTGGTATAGGTCCATTAGTACATGGGAATGGTAGAATTTTCAGTAATAATGAAGAAAAAGTAGAAGTGTTCAGTAAATATTTCTGCTTTATATTGGGGGGGCGGGGAGGAATGGGAGAACAGATGATGCTGTCTTATCATATGGTGATGATAACACTCTTTCTATCCCACTAGTATTTCTGGAGGATGTTAAACGGAAGCTACTAACGTTAGACACTTTAAAATCAGAAGATCCAGGTAACTTGCATCCAAGAGTTTTAAAAGAACAGGCTAAGGAACTTGCTGGACATTTAATGTTGATTTTGAATTAGTCTTGGAGCACTGAGAAAGTTCCAGAAGACTGGAAGAAATCTAATGTTGTGCCAGTTTTTAAAAGAGTAAAGAGGTTGACCTGGGTAAATATATGCCTGTTGGCCTGATATCAGTCCCAGGCAAGATAATGGAGTGACTGACATGGAATTTGATTAATAAAAATTAAAGGAAGGTAATGTAATTAATGCAAAACAATATGGATTAATGGAAAACAGATCCTATCAAACTAACTTGATATGTGTTTTTTATGAGATTACAAGTTTGGTTGATAAAGGTAATGTTGATGTAATATACTTAGATTTCTGTAAGGTGTTTGATTTAGTACCACATGACTGGTTACAAAATAAAATGACATAAAATTAACATGGCACACATGAAATGGATTAAAAAAGTGGCTAACTGATAGGTCTCAAAATGCAACTGTCAATGGGGACTCATCAAGAGGATCTGTCTCTAGTGGGGTTCTGCAAGGATCAGTTCTTGGCCCTCTATGCTATTTAATATTTCTCTCAGTGACCTGGAAGAAAACATTAAATTGTTACTGATAAACTTTGCAGGTGAAACAAAAATTGAGGAAGTAGTAAATAATGAAGAGGACAGGTCACTGATTCAGAGCAATCTAGATCATTTGGTATACTGGGCCTGAGCAAACAATATGTGTTTTAATACAGCTACATGTAAATGTGTATATCTGGGAACAAAGAATGTAGGCCATACTTACAGGATGGGGGACTCTATCCTGGGAAGCAGTGACTCTGAAAAAGATTTGAGAGCCTGGGGGGATAATCAGCTGAACATATGCTCCCACTGTGATGCTGTGGCAAAAAGAGCTAATGTGATCCTGGGATGCACAAAAAGGGAAATCTTGTGTAGGAGTAGAGAGGTTATTTTGCCTCTGTATTTGACACTGATGTGAGCACTGATGGAATGCTGTGTCCAGTTCTGGTGCCCACAATTCCAGAATGATGTTGATAAATTGGAGACGGTTCATAGAAGAGCTATAAGAATGATTAAAAGATTAGAAAACATGCCTTATAGTGATAGAGTCAAGGAGCTCAATCTGTTTAAGGAGAAGGTTAAGGGGTGACTTGATTACAGTCTATAAGAACCTACATAGGTATTTAATAATGGGCTCTTCAGTCTACCGGAAAAAGGTATGACATGATTCGATGGCTGGAAACTGAAGCTAGACAAATTCCAACTGGAAATAAGACATACATTTTTAACAGTGAGAGTAATTATCCATTGGAACAATTTACCAAGGGTCATGGTGGATTCTCCATCAGTGACAATTTTTAAATCAAGACTGGATGTTTTTCTAAAAGAGAGGTTCTAGGAATTATTTTGGGGGAAGTTCTATGACCAGTGTAATACAGAAGGTCAAACTAGATGATCACAGTGGTCCCTTCTGGCCTTAGAATCTATGAAAGAGTCTTGGGATGGCCAGGCAGTGAGAAAGAAGGAGGGAGGAGCAGTAAATGCTGTGAGAGAGGGAATGAATTACAGATGAGAGGGAGAAGAAATCAGTATTTTCTTACTATGACAAAGAAAGATGAGAGTGATGGTAATAGCTATCTAAGGTACTTATATGGATCCCATTACCATTATATCTGAGCATCTTACAATCGTTAATGTATTTATCTTCACAACACCCTTGTGAGGAAGACAAGTACTATATTCTTATTTTACAGATGGGAAACTGAGGCACGGGAAGACTAAATGACTTGCCAAGGTCAGAAAGGAAGTCTGTGGCAGAGTGAAGAACTAAACCTGGATCTCCCCAAATCCTAAGCTAGTGCCCAACCTCAATTGACTATCCTTTCTCTTCGACAGACATTTTTCCCAACAGTTTTAGAAAACTGAGAACATCACTGTTCATCACACATTATGGAGGTCATCGTCACACTTGTACACCATGGTGGACTGGAAGTTATGCTGCTATCCACTTGACATTTCCTTATGTCTCCGTTTCTTTTACTGTACTAGCATGGTGCAAAGGAGACGTACTGCTTGAAGGGATTCAGACTACTCAGAGATGGATGTGGCAAAAGCGTAGGACTGGTGAAAATAATAGCTAGTTCTCTAGCTACAGAAGGCCAGGGTCACTGATGTCATCAGAGCTTCTGTATCTGGAATGTCCTTTAACTGAACTACTGGGAGAGTTTGCAATCTGCTGTAGATTAAAAAGACGTGCTAAAAGTGAGGCAGAATATTTTTCAAAGTACAGTAATGTTATTGTAAACTAGTTCATTTCATCAATGGAAAAATATTTTATTTTTATATTTCCTTTGCACAATGCCAGAGTATTTGCACAAGCGTTGCTAAATATAGCACTCTCTCATGTAGGGAAAATAATTCCATCCACTGCAGGAATTACTGGGTGAAGTGAGACTACGGTCTGGTCTACACTTAAAATGTAGGTCTACATAGCTCGGGGTGAAAAATCCACACCCTAGAGCTACATAGTTATGCTGAACTAACCCCACTGTAGATACAGCTAGGTCAAAGGAAGAATGCTTCTGTAGACTTAGCTTTTGTCGCTCCAGGAAATGGCGCTCCCACACCAAGAGAAAACTCCCTTCAAAATGTCAGACAAACTCTGGATGCTCTGTTCAGTAGTTCTGGAATCACAGAAGTAAAACATTCCTAATGACTGTTAGATTGGTCAGTCTGCCTCTGGTCACATTCCAGTCGCTCTGTCAGGAGTCCCAGATGCTATATAGGAATATTTTGAAGAGGCGTAGCTAACTGGCTGATTTAAAGTTTTTTTTTAAAAAGCTACCTAAAGCCAGAGGCCAACTCACAGTGGCAAGTCATGGAAGCACTTATGCACCTGAGTAACATTATGTACAAGTTAATTCCATCGTACTTAATTGTAAGATTGGGCAAAGTTCCTCATGTGCAAAAAGTGCTTGCAGAAGTGGAACTTTGGTTTGTTTTAATTAGGGGCAACTCCTGGTGAGAAAGATTTACCTAAATATGGACTTGTTAATAACTGGGGATAAAAAGGATTCCCAGATATCTGAAATTGCAGAGAGAAAAGGTTTTTTAGACCCTTCTAATTAGTTAATGAGTAACAGAAGCCTTGTGTGTACTTGAATGGGAGGCAATCCTCCAGAATGCAAAACTATAAGAGATAAGATTCAAAGATCTCAGTTAACATCAACAACTCTATATGTTAATTTGGAGGCAGAAAAAGACAATTATTTGCTGGTAGTTTACACGGAACTATGAAGAGAGTTCCATTTCTTCTCCTAAATAAAATAAATAATTTTCTGTACTCCTACCATCAGAAACTGTTTCCACCACCACAGTCTTCAATGAAAGATTTGTATTTTTTTGGTTCAGAGAAGCCTATTTTCCAGTTCTAATGGTATGATCAATTTAGGAAAAGTAGTCTAATTAAACAAACTGTATATTAAAATAACATTAAGTATCCTCACTAAGGATGCAGTTCCTAGGAAATCCAATTAGTCTTTTATTGGTCTCTTACACTTATCCAGACATTTGAGTGTAATTCCTCCCTGCTGTCCAGCAGAGACGGCAACCTTCAGTTTCTGCTATTATTCCACATCTAAGGCATCTATTCAGTTATTTCTCATCAGAGGAAAAATACCACTTGAGGAATGGACTGAATTTGTTTCATTGGAGTTGGGGGGGCATTGTTGAGCCTAGACTCTTCCGTGGCCCCACTGGCTGATTTTATAAAACAGGCCACTGTTAAAGAGATTTCCTTGCTTTATGCTGACTGGTTGCAGGCCAGAATGAGTTTTTCTTAACTAAAATGATGATACCTTGTAGATCAGTTTTTTGCTCCATTGCTCTTCAAGCACAACTCAGATCAATGTGAGCTCAGCCAAGAGAATCAGTTATCTTGACCCCTTGTGTAGAGAGGACCATATGTGTTTAAGCTGTCGATGTGATGCTTCCCAGGGGTTCCCAGGGCTGAGACACCTCACTACCACCTTCCCTTAGCACAAGGAAATCATGTCTGTGCCCGCTGTGGATCAACTCCCTGACTCTACTGGCCTCTGACAACACTCCCATCTGGGCTTCTGCAGGCCTCACTCTCCTGTACAGATTAGTGACAAGCACACACCAATTCCGAGTGTCCCTGTGGAGTGTTCAGTCCCTGTTCCACTGAATGCTCACAGAACTTTCTGATTTGCTATTCCCAAAGGAATAGCATATGGCAACTTGCAAGATTCAACTCAAGATCACCACTCTACATAACACACTGTATATATAATGAAAACAAGTATAAATGTATTATCAAAGAAGAGATTCAAGAGCTAGAAAGTAAGAATATTGGACACAAATGGTTACATATAAAACAAAATCATAACATGTTTTCTAGAGCCTAAACTTAACAAACAAGATGGGTTAGCCAAAGTCCTTTTCCTAGCATTTGGCTGAGATCCCTTCCCGTAAGATTAAGCCCACTGACTGCTTGTCCTCACAGATATATGGAACATCTGGGGGTTCATCTGCACTCCAGATATAGTTTCAAAAGTTAATTGTCTTACTCCAAACAGGATAACCCCTGCTGTTTTTGTTTTTTCCTCCTTCCCTGGCAATTTGTTTATTAGCATTTTGCTCAAACTATAAATGGCCATCCATTGTGAACCATACAATATTTAATTTCCACATGACCAGCAAGAATGAGAAGAGCGCCTCTTCCCCCTGCCTTTCAAGAGTTGGTGAATTATTTTTTGGTGACCTGTTTTAACTCACACACACACACACATACATATAACTATTTGCACGTTTTCTGTATAAACATTTCACAATAATTACTATAACCCATTTGACACAGGCTTCAATTAGAGACTTTACATGACATTCTTTGATGGACTAATATGTAGATATCAGGTCCTGGGGATCCATTATGTATCCCCTGTCCCCTCTGCCTGTTGGCATCAAAAGGACCTTGCATCATAATTGACCTGATGGTTCTCAAAAGAACCAAGGCGCTTTTATCCAGTTCTGGGACTGAGGATATCCTCGATTAAAAAAAGGAGATTCTAAAGACAGCGATTCAGGCAATTAATCCAGTCACATTTATAGTGTGCTCAATCTTTTAGATTCCTACCTCCAAGTCCCCATCTTCCTAGACATCAGATAATTTTTCAATTTTTTCTCTTCAATCAGTAATTCCAGTATAAGCTCTCTTTTTTGCTTAACTGTAGAGCAATAGTATACATATTTCTGATGTTTCTGATGTCAGCTCCGGCACAGGAAGTTCTCAGTATATAATCAGTCACTATTTCCTATATTTTGAAGGCAATTGGCTAATCTAGGCCACGTCCATAGGTCTGGCTTGGATATGCACATAACCAAAGTAACTATTTTTCAAGGCCGACAGATGGGTAACCTGGTCTGCTGCCAGTCAAGTGCTTTGTAATGTTAGATGGCCTGTTTGAACACCTGAATGAAAATATGCTTATAATGGTGGAAAATATTATCAAGCTCTCTTTCCTGGCTGAGAATAGTGACACTGTATCTATCAGTGTCTTCAGGTTCTGTAGAATGTTTAATTTGGTTTGCACCCAATCCTGCTTCAGTTGAATTCAACCTTGAAACTTTCCCTGACTCCAATGGGAGCAATTTCAGGCTCTTTGTGCTGAACAGAAGACACATTCAAGGTAATACAGTATCAAGAGCTACTATATCAAGCTGAACTATGGAAAGTCAGAGAAATCTATTTAGCAAATAAGAAAACCAAAGTCCTTCAGAATTCATTCCACTAATATAGTAGCTATTTCCTAAGGTAAAGGAACAGAAGCTTCTGAAGCTGTATAGAGGGGAAATATTAAACAGTACTTCTCACTTTTGCCAAATATTATACTGTGTAACTACTGTATAGGTAATGGAAACTTCTTTGTCCTTTATCGTCTAATGAAGTGGTTGTCAGACAGCTAGCTGCCATTAATTCCTTGCTAGTTTTTGTGCTATTGCTTTGGAAAGATTCCAAACACCAATAAGGGATAAAATACCAAGATATAATACCAAGTATTTTCCTTTTTATTTCACTGAGTTCTCACATACTAGACAGACATACCCTACTTGATTTGTTTTACTGGTTGCTAATAATTTGATTCAGTTATGATTAGTTTATTATGTTTATGGAGTTTCTCCATAAGAATTCATAATGCATAATGTAATCAATGAGTTTCATCTCATAGGTGTTCTGCCAGCAAAAAAGCACAGAGTGTAATTCTCAAATATATCGAAACTTTTTTCATATGTATAGGTTGCTATGTGAAATCTGAGCTATGCTGCTTACTCGTATTTGGCCATATACAATTAGATGGTATTCGTTCTGTTTCTTAATTAGTATGTCCCATAATCACTTTCTGTGGATGATGCTCAAAGAAAGCAAGTTCAAAATATGCTTTCCATGAGCATTCTTGTTCAAAGAACACAGGTGAATCTTGGTAAAAAATTAATGCAAAACTTGGCTGAAGTAAATGTGTTAAAAGACTTGAACAAACATGCAGAGCATATCCTTAAGTAGCATTCTTCTAGTTCCACTCTTTTTAGAAGTAATGTAACTAAAATCCTTGAACTAGTTAATTCACTATAAACTAAGGTGGCCACTTTGAATTTATTTTTGAGCTAGATTGTGGAATTTACACTGAAGCTTGGATTTATACGGGTGTTACTTATTTACTCAGAATGTCCATACACTAGCATGTATAATAAATTATAGTAATCTATCATAAGTGGACTTTAAAATTATCATCTGTAGTATTGTTGTCCCAGGATGTTAGAGAGACAAAGTGGGTGAAGTGATATCTTTTATTGGACCAATTTCTGTTGGTCCAGTAATTTTATTTTCAGAGGGCAAAGGCAAAAAAATTAAAGAGATATTCACTGGAGGCTCAGTTGGACACTAATTCCCCTCTCTTATTTGGCTTTTGTTGCTAGGACTCTGGCTTAACCCAACTTGACATATAGACTCAGACTATAAGGTTAGAAGGGACCATTATGATCATCTAGTCTGACCTCCTGCACAATGGAGACCATAGAACTTCACCCACCCACTCCTGTACTGGACCCCTAACCTAAGACTGAGTTATTGAAGTCCTCAAATAATGATTTAAAGACTTCAATGTACAGAGAAAGCAAGTGATCCATACCTCATGCTACAAAGGAAGGTAAAAGCCCCCAGGGACTATGCCAATCTGCCCTGGGGGAAAATTTCTTCCCAACCCCAAATATGGTGATCAGGTAAACCCTGAGCATGTGGGCAAGATTCACCAGCCAGACACCCAGAAAGAATTCTCTGTAGTAACTCAGAATCCACCCCATCTAACATCCCATCATAGGCCATTGGACATATTTACTGCTAGTAGTCAAAGATCAGTCAATTGCCATATTAGGCTGTCCCATCATACCATCCCCTCCATAAATTTATCAAGCTGAGTCTTGAAGCCAGCTAAGTTTCTTGCCCCCACTGCTCCCCTTGGAAGGTTGTTCCAGAACTTCACTCCTCTGATGGTTAGAAACCTTCAAAGTCCCTAATTACATTTATTCTATATTGTTTGACATGCAATAAATACAAAATTATACAAACGAAAAGCACAACGAGACAGGATAGCACCTATATTTTCCCATAACTCCCAGTGCCAGCTTTCAGCCATACAACACAATCTTTGTCTCTCTCCCCTCTGAAAGCCACACCTTTTAAGGTGCTGAATCTAAACAATCTCAGCTGCAACTAACTAGCTCCCATGTGATAGTGCTTCTCTGAGTCGTCTGTGAATCCTGGCTCGGAATTAACCTCTGTGAAACCCTCACACTATTGTCTGGCTTGGTGAGGCCTCTTTTTAGAGACTGGGGCAGAGAGCATCAGAGGGTCCATTGGCCCTTGAGCACCTTGAATATCCCTTCATGCTTACACGGATTAAGACATTTTGCCCAGTCAGAAGAGAACCACTTTTGTTTTGAAATCCTTCTGTCTAGACATCTTTTCTCTCTCCCTCTTAAAAAAAATATAATCTAAACTTACCTGAGTCAAGGATATTGTACTCAGTGTCTGAGGTCAGGGAATCTAACCATGGAAGCAGTGAGTGGTCAGTGATTTCCACCATTCTAGTTTACAAAGTAAAGCCCTGATCTTGCAATGTGATATATAGGGGTGTGGAACTTTGCCTGTGTGCATCACAATGCAGGATAAGGGCTCTGGTTATCATAACCTTGATTTTGTGATTTTTAACAGTACTTAAAGTCACACTGCTCTTGTAATTGTGTGATATCTTCCTGGATTATTTACAATGGAAATCTGCATCTGGCTTTTGCACATACAAATAGTTATATGTAAGTTTATATGCACAAATTTCAGAGGCCATTGGAAAATGTGTTGACAGATATGACAGTTTCCTGCCATCTCCTTGAAAACCTTATTGAATTAAGTTTAAGTGTCTTTGGGGGTCCCTGAACTAAATACAAAATTTATGTATTACTGTAGGCTGGGGTTGTATGTAACCTCTCTCTGCAAAAGATGTGATGTAAGGCCTGGATGATCAAAATACTATATTGAACAATGTGCCAGACAAGAATGAACTTTTGGGACATTACATGTGCAGTGAATTTCCTGGAAAATATCTAGGTGGAGGTAAATGCAAATTCCCCACCTCCATCTATGCAAAAACCTAGCCTTTTGAAGCTACACTCTCAGGAATGGGCCTTTGTCTGCTGATCACCTGTTATATGAGGCCAAGATCAAAAGCCCAAGTTGGATAAGGAAAGTCTGATGGCTGTCCGGTTCTGAATCTGAGACTGTTATGAATTTGTATCACAGGGAAAAGCAGTTGTTGGTTTTGAAGGCCTGACATCTACCCGAGCCAAAGGCTGAAGTTGGAGTGATCTCTGGTAAGCTTTTAGGTTGTTTTTGTTTTGTAGGTTGGGTTTTTTATTGTTTTTAAAGTTCTCTCTATAATACTTTCACTTTAAGAATAAATGTGCTTGCTTATAAAGAGCTGTGTTGTAACTTACAACTGAGGGCAATTTCAGCTGTTCGTAGCCTTTGGAGAGAAAACAAAATGCAGACATTGGTTTGTTTAGGCAGTCTGGCTTGATGGGAATTTCACAGTGTAGGCAGGGAACTGTGCAGCCTGGAAAAATCCTGGTCAGGAGGGAGAGAGACATGAGTCTTTCCAAGAGAGGTAAGCCAGGAGCCTAAAGCGGGTGCATTTGGTCAACCAAGGATAGGGAATACAGGCTCAGGTGTCCTGAACTGTGACATGTGGGTCATATGGTTTAGCGGTGATTTTTTTAAACCACAGGAGGATATGAGCACTGAGGGGGTTGCTATAAAGCATGGGTTTCATGAACAGGTCCAGAGTTGTTATATCAGTAAATGGGAGCTAATTTTGAAACTTCCCTGGTTGGAAAATTTAGAAGAGATCAAAATATTGATATAAAATGTCAAAAAAAAAAAACTTGCAAAATTTTCAAAAATTTCCCCCCCATTTTTAATAGCTATAATAAATTCTCCAGAGTATTTATCTATACAAGTCTTCCTCAGGAACGGTCTAATAAAACCATACATCTGAAAAGCCTTTCATTGACCAGGACAAACAGGCAAATGATTGACAGACACATGGAATGGTTCAAACAACAAGCTGCAACTTTATTAATTATAGGGAGGAGCATTACATTGCCCATCTCAGCTCTTTCATAACAGACATTTAATTGGTTCAAGTGCAGGTCACAGGGCTTTTATCATGAACCGAACAGCAGCTCAGGGTAGACCCTTCCTGTCTGTCCCATGGACTCAGCTCAGTTATGAAACTTTTCCCCACCCAACCCCCACATATGGGAGGTAGAGTGACAAAGGCTACAAGGCTGGGTGAGAGCAACCTCAGTTTGCAAAGACTTCAAGCTCCTCCCCACGTAAGTGCAAAGTCCAAATGCACAATCCTGCATCTTATTTACCTTTGAGAGCTGGTCTCTTTGGCCTTTATCAGGACTAGACAATGCCCGCAAGTTGCGATGAGTCAGTAATCAGACCAGCATTATATAAATCTCAAATCCTATTGCTTCTAACCTGCTGTGCTACCGGGAGGCAGTGAGGAAGGCCCAAAAAAACAAACCAGGCTACATACCCGTTTGGCCTAATGGAAAAATTCTTTCATGACTCACTAAAAACAGATCTGCAGCATCATAAACAGCACAGCTCCTAATCTACAGCCACAGGGAATGAGGGGAGGGCAGCCAACTAGAGAGAAAGAAGTTTTTGCAAAACCTGGGCTTAGCTCAAATTGACTGCTGCTTGCTCCCATCTTCTTCTTGCCTATCAGCTGTCCCCATCTCCTTTACCCAGGCAATGCCAAAGAGAGAACCAAAGGGAGAAGGTTCCCCTTCCACCAAACATGTGTCTCAACGTCTCTCATTCCCTGCTATCCAGTCTAAATTCCTCCCCTGCTAAAGGCGGTAAGAAGGTATTGCTAAGATTACACATCCATCTCCTACCCCCAAAAGCTTTTTCCTAGGTCCAAGTCCTGCAACAAGCTCTACGTAGTCAGGCTTTTGTGTTGAAGCAGAAGCCCCAGTGAAGTTAATGGGAATCCATGAAGACCCAGGGCTACCTGTATAGGCTCCTGAGTTTCAAATTTTAATAGCTTCAAGAGGAGATAGAAATGCTTCTGTTTTCTTCTATCATCGTGTAACCAGTTGTATTTATAATGGGAATAGCTCCTGAAAACACCTCTTTAAGAATACAATTTTCTCAGTAAGTGTATTGATATAAAATAGATGGTTCCTTTATGGACTAGCACCTTATCACTGCTGCATGCCTATGAAAGTGCTATAGTTCAAACATTTTGGGTCCAGCTTAAATTTATGAAATCAGTGAAGTTATCTGGAACTAAGGACCAAATTTTTTCATCACCCTCACTCCATACCCACCCCTAGATGTATGTAGCGAAGAACAAAACAATAACCTTAACTCAGTTTCCCTGCTTTGCTGTTTTTATATTTCTGAATAATCAATTTAACCTAATTTACTTGTGGCTTAAATAGTTGAAGATTTTTATTTATGTTTATATAGGCTGGGATTTTAGAAAGAGGCTAAGGAAATTAGGCACCCAACTCCCATCGGATTTCAGTGGGATTTGGGCACTTACCGGCCTTAAGTGCCTTTGAAAATCCCAACCATACTTTTTTCCCCAAACAAGCTCCCTTGCCATTTTCTTTGCAGGTGTGGTGAGAGGGAAAGGTAGGATGGTCAATGAATCATCAAAATCACTGATTATTCTTGCTTATCGTCATGCTTTCTAATACCTCTGGAAAGATAAGAAGTCATGCTCTACACAAGATAACCTTCATTCATGCTGAGCGTGCTGCACCACCATGAGGAAAGAACATGGAACAATGTTTGCAGTCAAAACTGTATAAAAGAGAGCACACTTCAAAACGCAAGATGAATACCCCTCCTCTCCCTTTCTTACAGTGTGCATTTCTTTTCCTCCTCCTCCTCTTGGTGATGAAGCTTTGATCCTGCCATTGTCTTTGCCTGCCTATATGGAGCCTTACAGACTTCAGTGGTGGAGACTGGGGTGTTTGCAACTGGCATTTGCTGGATCGGGGCCGAAGGCATCAGAAATGGGGTAGTAGATGTTACACATAAGAAGAGTATTCTGTTATAAATACTTTTTTTTTTTATTTCTCTTAAATATCTCACAAATACCCTTTCGGGATTGAAACTTCACATGCCCAGTCTAAGAATATTTTTCCCCCCTGATGTAAAGATTGAGCACAATTCACAGTATGTGCAGTGTTTTTGAGCACAGGGAAAAACACACCTTTTTTCTGCTTTAATAATTGATTGCAGTCAGTTTAAAAACAGCTGAATCTCACATGTAGGCTCTAACCTTCTAACTGGATCTATGTGGGCGCATCCCTGTAACTTTGTAGAGCCCCATTGACTTTGGAGGATGATAGGCTCCATCCATGTGCATCCCATTGCATGAATAGGGCCTGTGCAGATACATAGGCTTCAGTGAGGAATGGGATCCTTCTTCATTTTAATTAAACCAAATTGGTTAAGTAATTGAGGGCTTGATCCTGCAGCTATGAAGTCAAAGTGAGTTTTGTCAATGAATTGTATGAGAGCAGGATCAGCCTGTAAAGCCTGGATCTTGCAAAGACTTAGGACTTGTTTACAAAGTGTGTTAATGCATACCAGCTGGGATATAAATGCTAGTGTGCACCCCTGTGTCTCACACTAACTGTCCACATAGGTCCGCCTGACATGCACTAAGTGTTCTGTAGTGCACATTGACTGTCTTGCAATAGACTTTACACCCCAGCTGGTGCACACTAATGCACCATGGAGATAAGCTTGTACACACACATTTAACTGAATACATGTGAATAGTTCCACTGATGTCAGGCTCCATAGGGAGTGGCTCAACAAGTCTCAGAATATGACCCACTGATTTATCTGCATGATTTATCTGCAGTAAAGTTGTGAAAATACTGTATACATACAATGTAGAAATATTAAACTTTGAACTTCCTGTCTCTTAGCCATATAAATTCTTGACCTTTCACTTTTACAGTTTAACCACGATTTGCATGAAATATAAAATAATGAGATGAATACATCTTTGTGGTTACTGAAAGTGGAAGAAAATCTTTGAAACAAAATCATACACACACAAAAACTTGCATAGCGAGGGCTATTTAATTCACAGTAGAAATAAATCTAAGGACACCACAAACCCTTGAAAATTCAGATGGGTTTTACTGTTTGTTTCCTTTGTGTGTCACTAATTTTTAACATTTTTCTAATGTGTTCCACCTCTCACTCATTTTTTTATTCTTTGCTTTCATTGCTTTTTAATTAACACGTTTATATTCTTATCAATTTTAGTTTGGTTTCCATTTTTATTTCCAAATATTTATCTGGCTTTCTATGTCTTATTTTGATTTGATTTATACCAATACAATCTCTCAAAAGTTGGAGTTTATTGTTTGTTTCCATTCATCTGTTATTGTTTCTTCTGACATCACACACACACACGCACACTCTTTCTCTTCCTTTTGTTTAAGGTATGTGAAAGTATTTGCTTGCGTTAGAATATCAACAAACAAATAGGCTTTATGGGTGGAGCCATATTCAACAGCAAAAACAAATAATGACTAGGAGTTCTCTTATGCTACCTCACGTGTTTGAACATCTTGGTCCTCAGTAGCATTTCCTCCTAATATTTTAATCTCTCCACTTAAAGGGACACTGTCAACAATAAGCCACATTTAGTATTTTTCCTCCTTTTACTAGAAATAGTATTGCCAACTGTCGTGGGTATGCACAACCTGTCTCTCCCGGTAGGGGAATTGAGGAGTGGGTGAGATGTCCCTGCAGGTACATTTTATTGGACTGTTTCTGGTCTCCTGACCATATGGCTCAACAGTCCGAGTTGGGATGGCTGTCCCCAGGGCCGGAACAATGCAGTCTAATGGCCAGAGTCAATAGTTGCTCTTGGGTAAGGGATATGAGGCCTGGCGGCCAGAGTCAGGAGCCATCATTCAAAGAGGGAGAGGGGGTGCCAGCCAAGGTGGGTAGGGGGACGTGGGCCCACCTGTCTCAGCTCAGCCCAGGGCCCTGTTCATGGCAGCGGTGGTCCCCATCCTGGTCAGTGGGGATCCCACCACAACACACTGACATGTCTTGGACAGGAGATACCACTCACCCCATCCCCCTGGTCCACTTCCTACCATGTCTCCTGACACTGCTGCCCTGTTCTCATCAGTGCCTTTGGTTTCCATGGTGCTAGTAGCTCCCAGGGTGTCTGACTCTGGGCTGTTAGCTATGGGTTGCAGGTCTCTGGTTCCTGCCACCAGGGCCTGTAACAGCTCCCTGCTTGAAGCCTCCACCAACCATCCTTCCTCCTCAGTGGCCAGCCTGGAAAGAGCTAAGCTGCTCCCTTTTATGCTGGGACAGCAGTTGGAGCACGCCCAACACAGCCTGGGGGCTGGGCTTCCACCACCAATAACGTGTGTTTAACTCTTTCTTGCTTAGTGTGAGGTAAGTACACCCCATCACATGTGTTGTGGGATGCGCACACCCCGTCACACCAATTCTGACAACATTTTACTTAAAAGCCCCAGCTCCTAAAGACAAGTGATTATAAGAGAAGCTGAGCTTTCATTCATAAAAGTATGTTTCTAGCCCTCTTGGCTGACAAAGTGATCCAAGTGCATCCTGAAGGTTCAAAAACCAGAAGGCAAAAGAACCCAAAGTGTATTTTTAAAATATCCCATTATTTTTAAGCCAATCTCATGATTTGGGGGGACCTGACTCAATATTTTTGAACATTGGTGGTTGGCAATCCTATAGTAACACCAAAAATTATTGAAATTGCAAGAGTTTTAATTTACTCTTGACTACATTCCTTCCTTTGATTTTTATTTAATCAAGTTGGACAATGAAAACACCCTGATCATTTTAACTTTTTGTATATACTAAATTTGTCTTGCACTAGCATAATTCTGCTGCTTGAGTTCACAGAACTGTAGAGAAATATTTATAAATCTCCAGAACTCTTGAAATAAAAAGATTCATTAGAACATTGATATTTTAAATTAATTATACATGTTGGGCCTAAAACTTGTTGGCAATACCACAGATGCCTGATCCAAAGCCCACAGAAGTCAATAGAAAGACTCAATGGGCACTGATCTTCAATGGGCACTGATCAGACCTTAAGACCATACATGAAAAATAATGCAACACCGTACATTCTTTTAAAGATATATCTGCCACCCCAAGGAAGAATAGTCATCATTTCTTTGGAAAAGCTGAAATAATCAGTTTCCTTCCTTAAAATAATGTAGAATCAAATGCTAACTTGCTTTATCTTTAATTTTTCCTGTGATTAAAAACTCCAGGATATCCCCAGACTCCATCCTCTTCACAGAAGGGGAGTGTATTTTACTATGTGTTTTTACAGTGACAAGGACAATGGAACCTTGGTTGTGATGGGGTCTTAACGGAGTTACAGCAATAGAAATAGTAAAAAGAACATTTCACAAGGTCACGGTTTTGGACAGCCATTCCAAAAGCTTCTAAACTTCTTTTAATTTAATATTTTCACCCTTAACCAACCCTGAGCATGACACTATGGAACTTCCATATCGTCAGTTTGTCAGTAAAATTGGAATTAATTTCTATGACAAATAAGAAAGATTTCTTAGAGTCCAAGAGGAAGTCTCTTACATAACACTCATTGTGAAGTGTTGTCATATTTCTCTGTATTTCACTCAAGCATTTCATCTGATCTCATTCCTTTTCCTGAAACATAAACCCATTGAATTCATATGATTAAAAAAAAAATCCACTGAGTATGTTCTGATGATAATCCTTTGGCACAGGAAGTTAATAAAAACTCCCAACAGTAATTGGGCTGAGAGAAACCCATTTTCCAGAGATAAAAGATTATCATGGGAGTACTATAGGGCTAATGTTTTATTATGAACATTCTTTGTTTAAACAAGTGTTGCTTTTAACTAAACCTGCATTTGAGATTGTTGTTTTGGCTTTGTCAAAAACTTTTCAGTTTCACAATCGCAGCCAAAATATTATTGGTAAAGGGGCCTTATTTATGATGTGTTTTATGTAGACTTATTAAATATAACAGGGTTAAAAAAAGATTAGATGAGTTCCTGGAAGATAAGTCCAGCAATGGCTATTAGCCAAGAAAGTCTGGGATGCAGCCCCATGCTCCGGGTGTCCCTAAACCTCCAACATCCAGAAGCCACGACTGGACGACAGGGGATGGATCACTCAAAATTGCCCTGTTGTGTTCTCTCCCTCTGAAGCACCTGGCATTGGCCACTGTCGGAAGACAGGTACTGGGCTAGATGGACTATTGGTCTGCCCCAGTACAGACATTATGGTTTTTATGTTAATTATAAAAGACAAATTCTCTTCTTATATTCACATTGCAGCTCTGTGATATTTGGGGGGACAATATTCATTAAAGGGATAGAAGTTAGACTTTACACCAAACCTGTAAGCTGCTGGTATCCTGATTTGTCCTTAAAAGTGTGGATTTTCAGATCCATATGTCTTCTGTGTTTCTGATGGCAAATCTGTAAAAGGAGGTTTATTTGTTTCAAAACAAGTAAATTATTTCCAGGCTACCAGCTAAGAAAGTAAGATCTGGAAATGACAAAAAGGTGTTCTTCTCTTCATGCACAATGTGAAAGTCATATTAGAGGTGGTAGAATTGTCACTGATTTCAGTGGAAGTAGGATCAAGCCCAAAGTTAGTGGGAGTTTTGTCTGCATATACCTAGAGGAAAATATAGACTTTAGTGAGTGTGAATTACAAATGACTTTTCTGGGAAAGACTTATACTTGTGAGCCTCATCTGCTGTATAGTCAGCCAATAACCTTCTGGGTACATGAGATTTTACATATCTTTCAGCTAAATCAGCAACCCAAATGCAAAATTTAGCATTTAGCCACATTAAACAGATTTATGACACTGCTGGAAAGTTTTGGATCCAAAAATAAGTGAGTTGATTACATTTATGGATTAGAATACTTCACCCTCCCACCCCCATCTGTAACAGATATATTATTTAGTCACTAGTTAAATCTTTGAAGGCTAAGTTTATAAAGCCTGCAATTTAAGTGCTCAGGAAGTTACAATTTCATGCATAAATAAATGGAAACAGCTTCACAGGAGCAATAGACCAAAGTTGTTACCGTGTAATCTAGTTGTTTGTCACCTACATAAAATAAGATGGTGCCCTCAGTCCTGGAGACCGAAGTCTTCTATTTATCCACAGAAAAGATAGAGCCCAGGCAGCAGCAAAATTTCCTCAAACCTATAGGTACCACTTATACAGGAAATTTATGGTAGTTCAACTTCCATGGCCTGCAATTCTTGGCCTCTCTGCTATGATTACCAGTCAGTACCAGCTGTGGTGATGGATTTTATGATATGAACATTTCTCCGTTAGGATTTGGATTTTAGATTACCAGCATCATTTCACATAGGTCCAAAATAGCCCTCAGAGGGTAACAGTTTCTGGTCATTATTGAAGGGGCAGGATTTGAACTGGTAACCTAAAGAGACAAAACTATAGCCTACTACCAAGCCCATGATCTGTTTAGTTCCCATACATTTCTGATCAATGGAATTAAAAGGGAGGAAGTCTAGGGAAGTCTTCATGTATGTATGTCTGTGTGCATGCACACGTGTGTGAAAGAGAGAGAAACTGTTTACTGGATTCAAGTACAAAACAGGTTTCGTGCAGAAATGTCAGGGATAAACACAAGGATTTTATGCTGGGAAAGCTGTGAGAAAGAAGCCCTGTTTTGGGGAAAAAGCAATTTAAAGGAATTTGGGGAAAACCAATTTTTTCACCTATTTTTAATTGGGTGATACATATTTAAATTAGTCACAGAGCTGCCAGAGGAAAAACACTGATGACACCACTTGCCAAACCAATTGACAACAAAGGCCAAATTTTCAAAATTTGTACACCCATTGTATATACCCAAAACCACATTAACAACTGTAGACAGAACACAAATGAGTGTTGCTCATGTATATTCTAGCAGCTGGATGCAGAAGTGACAGTGCACAGATACATACATGTAGGATATGTCAAGGCCTCCGTAGCAGGAGCTACCTAATATGGCTTGGGGGGGGTGCCTCAGTTTCCCTTTAATCAAGTGTTGCAGTGCAGTTGTTTTCACAATAACTCAACCCTTCCGGGAGATTGATTTATTAATGAAGTGCAGAACAACACAGCTTTCATCCAGCTTCCTGCTGGGTCACCACCCTTGGTGCAGGGGCCTCAGACCTATCCCTTCTGAGGCTCTCCTCCCAGCAGGCTTGTTTCCCTCAAGCCTTTCTAATAAGTTCCTGCTTCCACAGACATACATTTCCCAGGTCCTGTGCTGGGAACTAAGAAGAGCATCCAGCCCACTCTCTCTGAGTCTCTCTTGTGGAGCAGCTCACTTCAGTATCCTAATCCTGAGTCTCTCCCTTGACTGACCTCAGGGTACTCTTATATCCCCACCAGGCCCTGTTCCTAGTCACATGCTTCTGTTCCCTGGACTGAGATAAACTAGTCTCAGGGGAGGCTGAACTCTGGACTTGCTTAAAGGGCCAGCTCACTGTGACATTCCTTTTGAAAATGTGTTGTGTGTATTCTTCATGCAGTATCTAGTTTCTTAAACAATAAGAAAAGTCTTCTTTTTCATTTTTCCTCTTCTTATGTTTCATTTATTTCTTCAGGAAAAAAAAAAAGTTAGAGTAGAAATGTTTTGCATGAAATTTTATTTAAATATCGAACTAAAACTATGTTTTGTTTGGTTTCAATCTTTCCCTATGGTGTTTGCAGCAAAAATGTTGAATAACTGGACTAGTTCATGAGAACTAGATAGGAACATAAACAAAAATGGCATTGACAGAAGAATATGAGAGAATAAATAAGAAAACAAATAGCATTTGCTAGAGTAAAAATGCGAGTAGAAGCAGAGAAAGAGAAGGAGAGCAATGTGATTAGGGGAAAAATAAATACTCAAAATCAAAGCATCCAGTATAGTGAATTGTACTTCAGTCCTGCTCCTAGTTTTATTGCATTGGTCCCACATAAATGAACTGGGATGGCTCTGGGTGTTGAAGTCTATGGCTTTGTACAGCTAGTGCTGTTCAGATTCTAAACAAGCATAAAACTTGCTTTCTTAATGTCAAACCTTTGCTTAGGACAGATGGGCAATTTCACATTAATATACATAATTCATAAAGAATTAAAAAGGCTGGCATGATCGCTGGCACTAATCTGATTAAGGGTTTGATCCCACAATGTTTGTGCATGCAGTATTCCCAGCAGCGTCAGGGGACTTCCTTGCACTTGTGAGCTATAGGATCATGTAGTTAGCCGAGGGATTAAGTGATATATGAGACTGGTGCTGGGCCTCTGTGTGCGCCCAGTGTGTGCATTTTTTGGCAGTACAATCTAGAATCCTGAACTCAGGTCTTGCCAGGTAAAAAGCATTTCATTCACTTTAACTTTGTCCATATGTGAAAGGAGCATGCAAATAGTGAAAATGATTTAAAAAAAAAAAAATCAAACTTAGCCCTCAGATGAACAATCTGAAGATGATAGAGAACATTGCAAACAATCCTCATAAATTATACAGTATTATTACTGACTCGCACAAGTACATGAAGTAAGGTTGGACAGGTAATTAGATTACTAAAATCATGTTATGAATGCACCACTCTCTCTTGCTCTCTCTCTCCCCCCCATCCCCTTCTAAATGACTGTACCATCACTGGATTCTAAGCAGCACTTGTTTATAGTTGTAAAGCACATGCAAGTTTAAGTGTGGTTTGCACACATGCAATACAAGAGAATTTTTAAATGTAGTTTTTTAGAATCTTTACAGTATGAAACAAATACAGATTAAAACAAAGTTTGACACTGGTTTTTCTCCCTTATTTTGTAATTAAACCCTTATAGTTTTATATTCTTAAGGGTAAATTCTGTCCTCTGATATAGGCTACTACTCCCATTTACATCACTGGGAGTACCTTGTACTTATCTGAGATCAGAATTTGGACCTTTGTTGCTATACTTTTTTGCAGTATCAGTATCATATTCTTTCCCCACCCTCTACCTACGTCTCCCAACAAAACAAATCTGAAACTCACCTAAGAGGAATGCCCATGACCTGTAAACAAACAGTGATGTTTCATTGTCACGTCTTATGAAAAACAAAGAGTTCTCTCTTCATGAACTAACACCAAGTACATTCTTTGGAGGAGCTTCTGGATAAGAGGTAGGGAGGTTAAAACCAACATTATTTCAGTGATTCAGGTGGTCTTTATGAGCTGCAGTACTTTGGCATCAAAATAGTCAACTGAAAGCATGAGTTACAGGAACACAATGTAGAGCACATGGATACTGCTTTTCTTTGGTGCAATCCTTTTCATCTTTACAAAGTGGATATGAAATGCAACCATACTGATGAGTAGTGTTTTACATCTACTTTGCACAGGTGTTTAAGAACAGGTTTGACAAACACTAGGTGTAATGGTGTAGGTTTACTTAATCCTGTTTTAGCACAGAAGGCTGGATTAGATCTACTAGATTATTTCTTGAGGTCCTTTCCAGCCCTACATTTCAATTATTCTATAAGTGCAACTGACTAAACAAGAGGCAAGATGGTGGAGAATCAGGACTTATAAGAATCATAGACTTTCCTGCCAAAGAGGAGCAGTAATTAATTATGAAATAAGTGCAGATCTAGAATCATAGAAGATTAGGGTTGGAAGGGACCTCAGGTCATCTAGTCCAATCCCCTGAACCTCTAGAGAGGTTCTGAATTTTTGTGTACCCCGGATGTTTTTGTGTACCCCTCTAGAGAGGTTCTGAATTTTTACTTCTCCAATTTGTAATCTAGGGTAAATTTTTCAAAGTCGTTAGGGAGCCTAAATCCCATATGAAAAATTAACCAGAAAGTGCAGTTGTCCTCCAGTAAATTTACCACTTGATGAGGTAGACAATGCACATGATGATTTTCCAGTGAGCCTCACTATTAAGAAGCAGGATGCTGAAAGTGTACAAATTACAGTAGTGGCAGGTGGGACACCAGTTTTCTGGGAAAGAAAAGGAGTATTTTCCTAAAGCAAATAATTTTTTGTGTGGGGGAGAGTGTAATCTAGATGGAAAAGTATTATTCTCTTGAACTCTTTCTTCAATTCTACCAAATAGGCACACTGAGAATAAAATGAACACAACCATGAAATAAGTGGTGAAAAACCTGATTCACCCTTTGCTATAGAAATATATATATAGCAATGTTATTTTTAGTGATGTCTAGAAAGGCAGTATACTCAACTGTAAATTAGACATTTTTCCTGGTAGTCTGAACATTAGGGAAAACATGCTGAAAGAGTTGATGTTACTGGTGATGTTAACAGAGTGTTGTAACTTTAGGGGAGTTTTGAAATTTTTCATTTCTCTGGACATGAACTTTTTAGAATATTACATACCAGTTTGGTTACTTAAAAGGAAGAGATATCTGATGAGGGCAGTAGGCTGGAAGGGATGAATTTTTAGAACTGGAAAAAAATCTAATTTAGAATGGTTACAAAGAGAGATGTAACATGCCCCCCTTTCTTAACAAGAATGTGATTTGATTATCACACATATGACCATATCTAACTTACTAGTCTCTCTCAATATCTTTATTGTTATTGCTTAATTTTGAAGGCTCATCCCCACACTAGTATACAAAAGTCACTGCCTTGTATAATTTGCTATCTTCTTATAATCCAGTGGTTCCCTAACATTTATAGGAAACCTTGTCACACAAGGCATCAATGGAGAGATCCATCAGAGACCTAAGACTTCAATTATGCAAGTCTGCACCCTCCCTTTCTGGTCATCAATGAAGCTTGGTTTGTAGGACCTCAGATTTGTGAATGAGATTGAAAGACTGGGTTAGAGTCCACTGATCTAAACAATGCTGAACTGAGTTGAAAGGGGCACTGTAAGTGTTCCTGGTTCCGTGGGAGGCCACAGCGGCTTCCTACACAGGGGAATAGCTCGCACTTGGCGAGGGAGTAGTTCTAGTCGTCCACCCTTAAGCAGGGTGAGCAGCAGTTAGTCGCGCAGGCCCTTAGTCAGGGCGAGCGACCAGGAGTCTATTGCTCCAACCCCGAGGCAGGGTGAGCAGAGGCGGATCGCTCAGGCCCTCAGGCAGGGCGAGCGAACAAGGAGTCTATCGCTCCAACCCCTAGGTAGGGTGAACAAAGGAGGCAACGGCTTCAGGCGGGGTCAGGAGAGCAATTCTCCTGGGGTGGCTAGGGAAAAGGGGAAGGGGAGGGGGAGGGGGACGCAGGCCCACCCGTCTCCACTGCATCCCAGCCCAGGGCCCTAGCAGTGGCAGAAGCGGCTGCCACTGTGCTGGCGGGGCTCCCGCCGCAACACACCAGCTATAAGGCGGCTTCAGCCACAGGCCGTGGCTGTCCCTGGGCTACTTCCTCCCCACTGACCCTAGTACCTGATTCCTCTGTGGCACAGGGATAGTCCACCTGGTATAGCGCCATCAGTCCTTCCTCATCAATGGGGGGTAAGGCAGGAAGCTCCTCTTCAGGGGGCAGCTCCTCCAGGTCGTTGTAGGTGGGGAGTGGCTCGGCCTCAGGCAGCTCCTCCAAGTCCTGTCCCGCTGCAGGGAGGGGCTCAGCGGCCAGCAGTTCCTCCAAATCCGGCCCGGCCTCCGGGGGTGCCCGCCACTCGGGCTGCTCTGGGGTCTCGGCCCAGCCAGGCGGTTCCAGAGCACAGCCCCAGTCATCCTGGCCGGGTTGCCTTGTCCAGCTCTTCGAGGGCCCTATCCAATCCCTGGGCCCAGGTGGGGCCGGGGGGCGTCGGCTAGGCTCTGGCCTAGGCCTCTGCCAGCAGGGCAGCACATCTGCCTCTGGTGGCAGTCTGGGCCCTACTGAGCTCAGGGGCCAGGCTTTTGTATTTCCCCTCCCTGTTGGGGCTCCGCCCCGAGGCTGCCAATTGGCCTGGCCGGGTGGCCCTATCACGGCCCGGGTCCCTTGTTGCCGGGCAGACTCTGGGGCAGGGTGTGAGTTGGGCCAATCAGAGCGCTCGTGTCCTTCCTCAGGCTCTGGCTCCGTGGGAGGCCACAGCGGCTTCCTACAGGCACACATAAGCCCTATGCAATAGGGAGTAAGTATTTAGAGTCCCAATCATGTAGCTGGTGCCGCTACATACACCAGTGACTGGGAACAGCTGATGAAGTGCATTTCAACCTATTTATTAGATGATGGGGATATACAATAATTCATCCTTAAAGTACGTATTACTTGTGATAATCATATATACCATACATGTACTGAAACACGGCTTTTATGGAGTGCTTTTCATCTATAGGTCTCGAAGCATTTTACAGGGGTGGGTAAGCATTATTATTTACAGGTGGAGAAACTAAGGCCCAGAGAGGTTAAGTGATTTACCTAAAGACACACAGCAAGTCAATTGGAGAGCCACAAATCTGACCAAGGTCTCTTGACTCAAAGTCTGGTGCCCCATCCACTAGGTCATGCTGCCTATAAAACAGGCAACTGAATTGCCAAGTTACAACTGTGTTGAGTGATTCTGGTGACATGGTAATCCTCTCAAGAGCAAGTCTCTGAGCCATGCTCTGCAGAGACTCCAGTGACTCTGTCGCTTTGCTATACCTATTGTTGTGTTTCCAACACAGGCCCTGCTACTTCTCTGTAGGGTCCTATCACAGCCTGCCTTCTGCTTTAAACTCCTGGATGGCTGGATATTCCTGATTCCTGCTCTGGTGGACAGCTCTTTTTCCAGTTCCCCTGGAGCAGTTCTCCCTATGATATGAGTAGATCTCCTACTGAAGCTGCGGGAGCCTCTGTTTAAAGAAAGGAATGGGAAGTGAACAGTTAGCTTTGATTCGTTTTGCCTTGTAATTCACGGCTGTGCTGTGTGATTTCTTTTCCATGGATTGCAGAGTTTTTTCACAATGAGACATGCAGTAAATTACAGAAGTTACATGGGGGGCTATATGCAATGGGGACTAAAACTACATGAGTATTACACTGAGATATACCTTTATTCTGGGGAAGTTGTTTCATGGTGCAGATAACTTGTGAAAGGTCTCGATTCCACTTAAGTTTTATGTGGGGCCATGCAAAAGGACTGTGCAGGAAAGAAGGTAGTGTTGTGCCAGGCTCAATCAGGCTAGATGTAGGAGAGATTAAGGAAATGGACCTTGGCTATACAGATCCAATGATCCTAGCACACCACATAGGGAGATGTGGAGTGCAAACTATGGGCTGGAATAGAAGCAGCAAATGGACTGCACAGCCTAGCCCCTTTAGCACCTGACACAAAGGCAGATTACTTGTGGTTCAGGTGGTAGAGATGAATGTCACCCCAAAGATTGCATTGCATATTGAATGTGAATTTAATGGATCAAGTTCTGACTTTGTTTATACCTGTGCACGCCCCAATGGCTAATTACATATGCCAGTTAGAGAAGTGTGACCATGAGACATGGTAAGGAAAATAAAACACATGATTGCTCTGCCCCCTCACAGCTTGATATCCACTGTCTGAATCACATACTAAGCATTCCAAAAGGTAAATAAATCAATCCGGGCCTTATACTGCCCTCAACAGGTGCACACGGTAAGTAATCCTGACTGTTTCTGTAAAGTGGGGCAGTAATACGCTATATTTCACAGTACATTTAGTTACCAGTACCATCACTCTAACCTATAGTTTAATGTAGAGATCACTGTGAGAGGTTCTTTGGCCTGTGTTATGAAGAAAATCAGACTAGATTATCATAATAGTCCCTTCTGGTCTTAAATCTATTAATTTTACTGTATTTCAAGTCACTCAAAAGGTGAAAAAATAAGGGTTCAAGTGAAACAGTTCTGATATAGCTACAGTCATCAGAGCTGCTACTGTGCAAGTGAATGCTTCTGTCTTATAACAAATTGTTTTTGTAATACAGATTAATATTTTAAAGGATGGCTGCTTAAAATGTGGCTTCTAAATCTTTGTTTAGGTACTGCTGTGGGTATCTTGATTTTCAAAAGTGCACTAATGTTAAACTGGAGTAACAATGGTGATTCAGTCCTGTTGACCTCATATTCCACAGGTCTTCCACAATCAGAGCTATGGAGGTGGCATTCCAAGGAGGGGAAAGGGCTAACAGACAGCAAATTTTAGTGCATGCTTTAACTCACTGACCCAACTGCTCCTGTGTCTTACTCTTGTCTTCCCTTTGGAAATAATTATCTGAGTCAAGGCAGTGGACCATAGTTGGACTAGAATCTGAGCCTACACTAACGATGCTTATGTAGTGGTGTGGTATCTCCATGTCTGTCACAAAAAATGAGTATGGCTTGGCTGTGTCTCTGAATAGTTTTTTCACATAAGAGGCTACATCTCTTATGGAAATTGTCCATTTAGGTAGTATCAGATTTTCAGTGCCTTAACATTATTCCTTAGCTAGCATTAAACCTGTAATCCTTGAGTTATTTTCTATGAAGTTTTTCCTAGCTCAGTAACATCATTTAGGACAATGTCCATTGATATAGAAATCGGATGGGCTGCAGTTTATATTTTGGTATGTCACTGCTGACATTTCTTAGTCTATTTAATGTACACAATGTGAATTTTCACCTTAGAATAAGCTGTCTCTTTCAGTCAACTATACATGTGTTTAATTTCGTAGTATGTATTTAAATGTGTGCCGTATGTACTTCAGTACATAATATATATTTCTTTCAGTATAACATATAGCAGACCATTGTGCACTTACACGGTGTATTTCATTACATGACATGTTCCATTAAGTTGTTTGTTCGATCTAAACATAACTTTTGCCCTGAAAGATTACTGGTACCCTTTGTGCCTTTTGACACCTCAAGCTGAATATTCCTTTCCTGTGTTTTGTTATAAGCAATGCAATAAAATGAGGCATAAAGTATCACTAAATAATAAAGCAGCTACAATGAAACAACTGGAAAATGTATCCATATTATAAAAATCAAGCAATCCTTTTTATAATGAAATTTTTGTTATCAGAACTATAGCAAAGTCTTGACATTTCCCCCCTCTCATTTAGTACTACAGCATAATTACTGAAAATGGTTCTCTGGTGTAATAAAAGCCTATAGCTTAAATGAAAAGTAGCTTGTTTCACACTAACTCAGTTCAAAGCAGTAAATGATGCACTATGGGTTTAATCCTCCTCCATTAAAGTCGCTAGGATTTTTCCATTGAGTTGACCGGGGGCAGGGTCAAGCCCTTTGTGAGGAATTGATTTTTTGCTATTTAAGACTGTTTCCTCCTGCGTTAAGCAAACAAAATACAGGCACAATTGCTCTGCCTCAGTGAGCTGTGCGGACAGCTTGCAGAACCTGCTGCACTTGAAAGACTGCCAATTAACAGGCGGTACTTACTGCTACAAATGGCAGTGTTGGATACTGTAATTAGCATCACCTCACCAGCCTTGAGTAAAAGTTACCAGCTGATTCTGTCTCATCATGACCCCTGTCTTTTGACTGGAGAAAAACTGGAAGGGACAGAAATGGAATAAATAGAGCAGCTCAAGAGGATATTTGCCAACTTAGGGCATTTTACGGTCTTCACTCTGAGAAAGAACAAGATATTATTAATAGCACAATAACTGTATACACAGCACTTTCCAAAAAAGAAAGCATGCCAAGCAGTTAACAAAACCCCTGCCTTTAAGAGCTTCCAAAATGTACAGATGAACAAGCAAGTAGAACACAAACCAAAATGCAGCAGGGCATCTGTTCACAAGTGGAAGGTGTGACAAAGTGGAGATGCTCCTAATGTTTTTTCTGAGTGCTGTGTGCATGCCTCAGTTTCCCCTATACGTTACTCATGTATTTCAGTGAAGGAACCCAGGTGTGTGATCATTGCAGAGACCACTAGAGGACAGATGGGCCTTCCCTCGCCACACGTACACAGACCATAGCCAGACCCCTCTGTCCTGCTGAATCAAACCAGCTGCAACAGATTGTAACATCTTGCCCAGGAAAGGGACAAAGAACTGGGGAGGGACAAGAGAGGCATGTTTGTGTGATGGCTGAGAGGAAAGTGAGTCCCCCGTGAGGGGTTAAGTGAGTAGATCCTGAGAGTGTGGGCTCTGAGGATCTCCAGTTGGTCGATGCTGTAACTTCTAATTAAGCTGATAACAAAGTCTTTCTACGCTGTTATCCTGAGAACTAATAAACCCTGCCGTCTTCCACACTGGCTGTGAATTGCTTCTGACTGCAAGGCGGGGTGCACGGCCCATTTGGGAGCATGGAAGAGCTCCCCAGGGTCCCATCCAGGGGGACCCACAAGGGGAGCTCAGGCAGAGCAGGGGTGCGGAACCCTCCGAGGCCAGAGTCAGGAGGAGGCTGCACTTGTGTGTGGTGATCCAGGGATGGGGGCAGACTCCAAAGCACTAGAGTCCTGACTGGCTGGAACCGGAGTGGTTCCAGAGCACCACTCCTGAGGGACTCCGGCACAGAAGGGTTCTCACAGCAGATGGGTTTTTGGGATGTTTTGAAGGAAGAAAGATAAAAGTAATTGACAGAAGCTTTACTCATAGGAAAAATGCAGTTTTTTGTTGGCACTGCGGTGCCATGAAAGGGGGTATACTCTCAGTGTGAATTTACCAACTCTCATTAAGGTCAAAAGCTTTGACTGACGTATGGATACAGAAGAGATTAATAAAGCAAACAAATGAATGACTGTAAGCAAGTTGCCAGGGCCCCGATGGAATCTTATGTAAATATTATTAAATTTTAGCAGAGGAACTGTCTCCCACACTTGCCAATTTGTTTATTAGTTTCCTAGAACCCTCTCAAATTCCAAAATTGATGGTAGAAGCCATTAGTTCAATAACTTTGAAACCCTACAAAGACAAAATTATTTGTGTCTCTTCCAGGCATGTTACCCTAATAAACATTGATGCAAAGATATTGGCCAAGATTAATAGGCAAATAGCTTATTGCCACTATTCATTGAAAGACCAGAGTGGGTTTTTTCAAGTCTGACAATTACAGGTAGTGAATAATTCACAGAGTTGTGGGAATGATCCATGTGGCCCGGGCAAAAAATATACCTGTTTTGTGCCTGTGACTTGAGGGAGGGAATGCCTATGATTAGGTGGAACGCAGCAGCTTAAGAAGAGTCCTGGATAGGGTAATATTGTATAGGATGGATGGAATTTCTTTATAAAACCCACAAATGTCAAAGTTTTGAACAGCTACTTGGAACCTATCAACTGTCAGACAAGCACCCAGGAGGGATGCCATCATCACCATTTTTATTTGTGATGGCCTTAGAGATGTTTGTACACATACTCAAAAATAAATCAGGAATAAATACAAGAGGCTTAGAGAACATCAGTGCCCTTTATGTGGACAATGTTTTAATAACTACTGCTGATCCCCTTACTTCAATGCCCATGGTATGAGAATAGTTACAGGCATTCTGAGAACTCCCAGGCTTGAGTCAATTAAACCAAATCCCAGTAATTAGCATTTAGAAAAAACACAAAATATCCACAAATCATTAAAGGAAAATTTGACTCCATTAGGCAAAAAACTTGATAAATATTTAGCGGGTCTGTATTGCCTGGCATCCAGAAAAGTTATGCAGTGCAAATTATTTGTCTCTGTTGAATGAATTCAAGATTTATTAAAATGGGACAAACTAAATGGACTGATAGATAGAATCACAGTGGTAAACATGACCCTTCTCCTCAAGATTAAGTTATTTCAGACACTGCCCATAGAAATCCCTATTAAGGTGTCAAAATTACAATCCTTTAACATTTTATTTGGGGCAGTAAGAATGCCAGGGTTAATACATTATATATGTCTAAACCAGTACTGGAGGGAAGGCTTAGCTCCTGAACCTCAGGGGTATTGTCAAGCACAGGGCTTCTCAAACTTTTTTTGCTGGGACCCCTTTGAAAATATTTCAGGCTGTGACGACCCCCCCAAAAAGTGACGACCCCCCTTGCCATTCCACCCCCTCCCCCAATGCCAAGCTCCCCTTACTTATGTGCTGCTGCTGCTGGGGGCGGTGCTGCCTTCAGAGCACCCAGTCAGCAGTCACTGCTCTCTGGCCGCCCAGCTCTGAAGGGCTCTGGCTAACAGCCATGCATGGCGCTGACAGCCACAGCCACGGCATGTGCAGGGGCTGACAGCTCGCAACACCCCCATAATAACCTCACAACCCCTTGGAGGTCTCGATCCCTGATTTGAGAACCTCTGAAGCAGCAGAACTATGGGCTTGGATAACTTGGTTGTTAAAGGGGCACTCATTGCTAGAGCATCTCCTTGTGGCTGGGCATGGCAGTTCTCTCTCCCCCTGGCAGCCCCTGCTGATGGTTGCTCTGGCACTGCAGTGGCCAGTCTCTTGCTATAACTAAGCCCCCCAGCCAGGTCACAGTGTGGTCCATCCCTTCTATTGTAACAAGAACTCCAACAAATCAGCATCCAAGATCTTGTATTACGTCCAAGATCTTGTATTACATCCTTCAGTCCCAACTCTGGGTCCCTTGGTTCTTACTCCCTGTCCTCAGGGTTCTCCAATGTCTTTGTGCCCTTCTCTGGCCTCATCTCACCTATCAGTGGATGGTAGGGGAACCCAGACCCTTCCATTACACTGGGTTCTAGTCCAAGAATCCTATAAATAGCAACCAAGGACTGCTTCATCCAACTCTTTGCTGCTTCTTCCTGCTCAGCCTTTCTCAGGCCTTCTCCTCACAGACTCTAACTTCCCTCTTCTCTCAGGGCTGGGACTCTCAGGGCCCTCCACTGGGTTCCCTTAACAAGCCCAAATCAAAAGTACAAACTCAAACCAGTTCCCATCGTCCTTAGGCTTCTCCTTCCATAACTTTCAGCTACTCTGTTTCCCCCGCTTTGTTCCTTAACTGAACATCTGCCAGGGCTCTCACTCTGGAAGTCTAGATCCTGCCCCTTTTATCTGGTCTTGCCACTGTAGTCCACTTTCTCTCTCCCCTAGCCTCTTGTCAGTCTTCTCTGTAGAAGAAGATCCCGATCCCAACTCCCACTCAGCCTGCTGGTATCTCCACTTCTATTGCTCTCTCTTCTCACAGCCCCCGTCTTTGTTTTTTTTTGTTTTGTTTTGTTTTGTTTTGTTTTTTTGCATGGCAGGCTCATCATGCAAGGCTGCGACCACCACTTTCTTCCCTCATTTTTAGGCAAGATTTTATTTTATATAAATATTTATTTCATTCAGGCTAATATCCTTAAGGAAGAACAGCAAGGCTTTTTCCACACTATTCCATTTCCCTGACATTCTCATTAGTTCTTTTAGAATCTTTTATTCCAGGCTGACTTGATTTTTCATAAAGAAACTTTCTTTCTATAGAATATTGCCCACAATGCCATAGAACATGATCAACAGTTTCTTTGGTTTTGCACACATTACACAGCCCGTCTTTGAGTCTTTTTAATAAGTTTAACTTATTAAAGGCACAATGACCTGTTAACACTCTAAAAATCTCTACTTCACTTTTTCTGTCATGACTGGGGAGTATAGTATTATCTTTGATTTTTGAGCATACAACGTAGAACCTTTGCTCTTTTGTTTCCTTAGTCCATAGCTCTTGCCATTCCTTTGCAAGCTCCTTCATGACCTCATTTTAAAATTCTTGTCTACTTAAGGGTATTTTAACGTCCACCTCCTTATTTTTTAGAGCATGCTCCGTCAGCCATCTCATTATTAGGTATTCCAATATGTGTCAAAATCCATGCTATTGGCATACAGATACCTGCTTGCATTATTTCTGTAGTTAGGAACATTATTTCAATTATGTCTTTTCTGCTTTTCAAAGTGCTTGTTCTGCTTGTCATAATGCGTAACAAGGAATCAGAGAAAATTACAGCTGCAGCCAGTCGCACTTCTCTTATGCAGGTTAGTGCCAACATTATCCCAGTAGTTCAGCTGTCAGAATGGTCATATAATTTGATAATATTTTGTATTTCTGGATTCCAAGACTAGGAACACAGAAAGCTGTACCCACTCTACCTGTGCTGTCATATTTTGAGCCATCTGTATAGACCTGACAAAGGTGACTCCATTTTTCATAAATAAATTCAGAAATGTCATTGGTCCTAATGTGTCGTGTTTCCCTTCTAGGTTTTTTCATACAATTCCAAATGCACAAAAGGGGGCATAACTGTCCCACTGTAATTTGGTTTCTCATGACTAAACATTTTTAGTTCTCTCAATTTTTCTTTTTTCCATGTCTCCTTTACCCATTTTTGACCCTGTTAATAGGAAGAAATCTGTGGCAATCCTTTGTTTACTGACCTCCCAACAATCCTCAGAAATTTGTGGTGTACTTCTATTTTCATGATTCCCTTTGCCCAAAAGATTAGATCTAATAGTTTCACACTTAGTTGTATGAACAGCAGCTCTTTGCAGCACACATGCTAGTGGTGTCATCATTGTGCCACAGGCCAGTTGCAGAGTTTGAACCTGGGGCAGTTCCAAGTTTCTAAGAGTTGTTTTTGAGGCTGAATCAAAAAACAAGGTTACTTACCAGTAACTGTTGTTCTTCGAGATGTGTTGCTCATATCCATTCCAATTTAGGTGTGTGCGCGCCCCGTGCACAGATTCCCGGAACCTTTTTCCCTTAGCCTGCCCGCAGGGCCAGCTCAGGCGCCCCCTGGAGTGCCGCGCTCATGTCGCGGTATAAAGGGCGCTGCTGGCCCCGTGGGTCCCCAGTCCCTTCTTTCTGCCGACTCCGACAGTGGGGACGGGGGGTGGGTTTGGAATGGATATGAGCAACACATCTCGAAGAACAACAGTTACTGGTAAATAACCTTGTTTTCTCTCTTCGAGTGATTGCTCATATGCATTCCAATTTAGGTGATTGAGTAGCCATACCCATGGAGGCGGGTAGGAGTCACTGACGAGCAGCTCTACTCAGTACGGCTCTGCCAACCGCTACGTCGTCTCTCGCCTGTTGAACAATGGCGTAGTGGGTCGTGAAAGTGTGAACTGACGACCAGGTGGCTGCCCTGCAGATGTCCTGCAGTGGCACGTTCTCCAGGAAGGCTGCCGATGAGGCCTGAGCCCTAGTCGAATGTGCCGTCACCGTTCCTGGCAAAGGCACTTTCGCCTGCTCGTAACACGCCTTAATGCAAGACGTGATCCAAGAAGAGATCCACTGGGTGGAGACGGGAGAGCCCTTCATCCTGTCTGCCACTGTTACAAACAGCTGTGACGATTTATGGAAGGGTCTGGTCCTCTCCACGTAGTGTGCCAGGGCCCGCCTGACATCCAGAGAATGCCATCTCCGTTCCTCTTCCGAACCGTGGGGTTTTGGGAAAAACACAGGGAGGAAAATATCTTGGTTACAGTGGAATTGGGACACCACCTTGGGAAGGAAGGCCAGGTGGGGCCTCAACCTGACCGTATCCTTGTAAAAGACCGTATAGGGGGGCTCCGAAGTTAAGGCTCTTATCTCAGAGACCCTCCTGGCCGAAGTGATGGCCACCAGGAATGCTACCTTCCAAGAGAGGAACATGGCTGTTCTTCCTTAAGGATATTAGCCTGAACATAAGCTGAAGGGCGTAACCCTTGAGGACCACCCCAAGGACCCAACAGTCTGTAGTCATCGATTCCCAAGCCTTATAGTAAGGCCGAAGCCTATTTTCAAATGGTGGATCAAGCTCCCAGGGAAAAGGAAGAGCGCCACCCTCATAGTTGCTGTCAAAAGTGTTTATTACCGTTGCCACTCCCGGTTTTTGCGCCATGCTGCGCCCGCGCCGAAGAGCCCTGCCGACCACGGCGGTTAGGCCCTCTGAAGCGCTCCCGCCCCCGTCTCTGCTGAGCGGCCCTGGGGGCTTGTCTTGGCGGGGGAGGTGGCTGCCTTTGTGGCTGGGGGCGAGACTGGTGCCTCGACGCCTGAGGGGTGTATAGCCCTAAGGACCTCAGGGTAGCCCTCGAATCTTTAAGGGCATGTAATTTATCATCCGTCCTCTCTGAGAAGAGGGCGGAACCTTCAAAGGGGAGGTCCTGGATGGCTTGCTGGACCTCTACCGACAACCCTGATGCCTGCAGCCAGGAACATCGGCGCATTACTATGGCAGAGGCCATTGCCCTGCCTGTGGTATCTGCCGCATCTGGTGGACCTCCTGCATCTGCGTCCCGACCGTTTGTAGCGGCGCTTCCCACTACGGGACCGGGAGTGACGGCTCCTTCGGCTGCGTGCCGTCGAGGTGGAACAGGAACGCACTGGTTTTCCCGGTGCCAAAGTCAGGGGTGCCGAAGTCAGCGGTGCCGGAAGCCCCGGTGCCGCGTAGGTCGGTGCCATCAGTGGCACATATGCAGATGGCGGAGCCGCATACATCGGTGCCGGCGGATACATCGGTGCCGGCAGTACCGCACCCCCCGGTGCCTGGAGGTACCGTGGACTGGCCCATTAAGGTGGACCAAGCCAGGGAGACATGTGACGCCGCTGACAGGGCCGGCATTGTAATTGGTCCCGACAACGTCTGTGCCGCAGTCGGTGCCGGAAGAGACGGTGCCGCTGCTGCCAGGGCTGAGGGGGCCTCGGGGTCGACATTACTCGGTGCCGCCCGGGTGTTGCTCAGAGAGCGATGCTGCGAACTCCCCACACCGGAGAGCTCGAGCCCGAGCTGTGAGTGGTGTCAGAGTCGGCGCTGACACTTCTTTGCCGGCTCTTGGTGCCTCCTGACCGCCCCCGGTGCCGAGGCGCTCGACGACTTGGAGTCGGAGCTTGGAGGGGATGTGCTCTCCACCCTCCGTGGCCGTCTGGGTGAGGATGGGGAGCGATGTTTCCTCCACCCACCGGGGCTACCCAGCGCGGGTTTGCCCCGAGACGCTAGTCCTGCGCCCCTCGGCCGAGGGGGGGACGGAGGCGTTGGCAAAGCTAAGAGAGCCTTTGCCGTGACAAATGCCTCCGGTGTCGACGGCCCTTGCAAGGGCACTCCCCCACTTCCAGGAGTCGGGGGAGGCTCCCTGCGGGGAGACACCGGTGCCAGAGGAACCTCCACGGCATGTGGCTGGGGTGTCTCCTGAGCTTCCTCCTGCTTCGTTGGTCGCAGGGAGGAGTCCATGGAGGCGGTGCCGGACCGCTTTGATTTCTTGGGCACCGAAGGCTTCGGTGCCGTTGTCGGTGCCGGTGGTGCGCTCTGCACTGAGCGTCCGCTCGGTGCCGGTGATCTTGATGGCTCGGAGGCCGGACGGAGCGCAGACTCCATGAGCAAGACCTTCAGCCTGGCGTCCCTTTCTTTTTGGGTGCGGGGCTTGAAGGACTTGCAGATTTTGCACTTTTCTTTGCGGTGCTGCTCTCCGAGGCACCGGAGGCAGCAGTCATGAGGGTCACTCACCGCAAATTGCTTGGAGCAGATGGAACAGCTCTTGAAACCAGCCGAGCCCGGCATGGTTCTTTAGCGAAGAACCCCTAAGGGCAACTGACAGTGTTGAACTGCCGACGATTAACTGAATTTGAATAACAACGAACTAACTAAGAATTAGAGCTTGAACTATAGTAATTAGGCTAAGGACTGCTGCTTGCAATGGCAAGGGCAGAAGTTCCAGCAATCGTCAGAGGCGGAAAGAAGGAACTGGGGACCCACGGGGCCAGCAGCGCCCTTTATACCGCGACATGAGCACAGCACTCCAGGAGGCGCCTGAGCTGGCCCTGCGGGCAGGCTAAGGGAAAAAGGTTCCGGGAATCTGTGCACGGGGCGCGCACACACCTAAATTGGAATGCATATGAGCAATCACTCGAAGAGAGAAGCTTGGCATCTGTAGTCTAAAACTGGACTTATCAATCACCAATACTTTTACACCTGCACCCCATTTGTTTTCAGCTACATTTTTAAGTAAGTTCATCCTACTTTTACACTTTTGTATGATATTATCTATGTGACCTTTCCAAATTAACTTCTTATCAAACACTACTCCTAGGAACATCAACTTTTGAACTATCTGAATTTTTTCACCATAAAGAAATGATCCCCATTCTCCCCTAATTTTGTTCCTGGTTAAAAGCATTCCCTTTGTTTATGCAAGTGAGAATTTAAATCCCCAATCATCGCCCCCCTCCCCACACACACACGCTTGGAAATTCTCTGGAATGCCTCACTTGTCCTTTCCTCAGCTACTCTTTAAGTCTTTTATGCTTAGTCCATAAAGCACATTCCACTGCAAAAAAAGGTAAATACCTATTCCTATCTGCACATTTTCTGGGAGGTCATTTATCATAATAGAAAACAAAGTAGGGCTGATAATACTCCCTTGTGAAGTTCCATTTGTAAGCTTGTAGGTTTCTCAGAAAGCTGTTCCCACTTAGACTTGTATAGTTCTGTCACTTCAAAAGTCCCTTATCCACCAAAACATACTCCCTTTTATTCCAATTTTGGCTCGTTTATCCAGGAAGCCTTCCCTACCTAGCATATCATATGCTTTTTCAGTGTCCAAGAAGACTGTTATCATAAAGTTCTTAGTCTTTATGCTTTTTGTACCTCATTTTCTAATTTCACTATATGGTCAACTGTGCATCTTCCTTTTTTGAAATCACTTTGTACCTCAGTCATAATATCATTATTCTTCAAGTATTCCACTAGTCTTATATTTATCATTTTTTCCATGATTTTCTCCACAGATGACAATAGGCCTATAAGCATTTTGTATGTATCTTGCCTGATTTCCTAACTGGTATCACCATTGTATGTTTCCATTCTATTGACAGCAGTCCTTTTTCCTATATATAATCACAACAGAATCTTTAGACTCCCTTATGACAAGTGTTGAAACATTTCATTACTTATATTTTCTTTACCTGGAACTGTATTTTTCCTTTTTCCAATGGCTGCAATACACTCCTGCATGCTAAAATTTTTGTTTAACATGTCATCAGTATAGTCTCTCCAGACATTTAATAGTTCATGGTTATCTTCCATAAGCCTCCATTTTCCCCCTCCCATGAAACTCATTGTTTTGATTCGTATCACCATTGACCTTTTAGAATTCTTTTGCTAAAATGTCTGCCTTTCCTAAGTTGGAGACCTATGTCAATTTCTTTGTTTACAATAAGACCAGGTATATGTTTACTTTTACTGCAAATTCCATTCGTTCTTTTAATTTACTTATATATTTCTGAAAGCTTTGAATCTTTGTTCGATTTCCCACAGAAATTTCTCCAACTAACTTTTTAATAATCCTTTGTGCCTCCATCTTACATCTTTTTATCATTCATTAACTCTTTACTATTCATTGTGTGTTTTGCTTGCTTGTATGTCTTATTCCTTTCCCTGATTGATAATTTGCAATCCTCATTCCACAAGGGAACTGGATTTCTAAGTCAAGGGCAATTTGATGTTCTGTGGGTGTCCAGATAAGATGCTTCTATAGTTCCTTTTATTACGTTGTTAACAAATTCTCCTAGGTTGTCACGTATACAGTTACTACATAAATATTTATCACATTTAATCTCGAAATGGCCCCAGGTCAGTTTTTTGAAAATTCCAGTTAAGAACTCTTTTTGTGTTTTTAACATTATCTTGGCCTTGGTACTCAATAAGCATAGTGAAGCAATCACATCCCATTCCATCTTCTTTATGATTTTCTCAGCTGCATTTATTAGCTATATTGGTTGCAAACCCCAGATACAAAACAGAAAAGGATCCATTCACTGAATTAAATATAGTAGGTGCTCCTGTATTCAATATTACCAGGTTATGTGTATCAATACATTGTTCTAAGCATTTACCATTTAGGTCAGTTTCTTACTTCCCCATAACTCATTATGGCTATTCAAGTTTCTGCAAATTATTAATGGGTTTTTGGCATTGCTAACTAATTTTTCTAGTTCTAAAACAACTATTTTTACATGGATTATAAACATTGTAAATCCATATATAAGTGTTTTTGTTCTGCATGAGAATCTCAATAGTATTATATTCAAAACTCAGACTTTGCACATCCATTTTGACATAGTTAAGTGCCTGATTTAAAATGTACAAAATGCCTCTCCTCTGGTAACTTCTTGATCTCTCTGGAATATATCATATCCAAGTAAATAGAACACAAGTTTAATTGTTAGGCATATTTCTTGGACACATTACATCAGGCTATTTTCCCATTTCAAAGGTGGCTTTCTTAAATTCCTGTACATGTGTTATTAAACTATACACATTCTAGCTAAGGATCATTAAAACCATGTCATTTAAGCTGTATTATTGCCTTCATTTAAAATCACGTGAATGTAATCTGTCTAGAGTTTGTCTATCTTTAGTTATTTTTCTGCTGTTTTTGCTATGATTTTAATCCTCTCCGGTTATTTCCCTCAGCTGCATTTTGCATCTATAATGAATTCTATAAACTTCTGTTTACCTACAATGTGCATCATATCCCCATTCCTCTCATATTCTCCTTCCTGACCAGAGATGTGTTGTGCTGCCCCTGTACATCTTTTCTTTACTTGTGTATTTCTTTTTCTATTTTCTTCAGTGCGTACCTTTTGATAGTCTCTGCATATGATACTTTTGAATTAATTTTAATATTTGTATTTCTGTAGCCTGTTCTGCTATTGCAATTCCTTTATATGCTGCACCATGCTTTCCAATGCAATTGCTGCATTTAGGTTCTGTTCCTTCTATTCATTTTCTGCACCTCTTTGTTCCCTTACAAATAGCTGCCGCATGTCCAAACCTTTGACATCTATAACACCTTGAGGGGTGTGGGTGGGGAGGGGAATATATAGTATAACCCAGAAAGATTTGAATCCTCTCTGGAAGTGTCTCATCTTTAAATGTTATGTGTCCAGCTGTAGATGGCCAGTTTTTTCTCTCCTATTGAGCAGCCATTTAACAAACATTACTTTATCTTTACCTATACTTGTTTTGATAGTATCCTCCGACAATCCTAGGAGCATTCCATATATAGCCCCCTTTTGCTTTCATCAGGCATTTAGGCAGCTGACAAACAACTGTCATTTTCCCTAAGTTTAGTTTTAAGAAGTTTTTCAGCTTGCTCCTTATTAGAGCTCCACCCTGCATTCTTTTAGCTCTTTGTAGGTCACCATCACTGCTTTATTCCACCATTTTCAGAGAGTCAGTGTCTCCAGTTTTCACATCTTCTGTTACTGATTTGGGAATTATGAAATGTTGACTTTTATCTCGTTTATGTTTTTCCATTTCTATGCATTTCTTCTTCTTCAAATCCTGATATATCAACCCTTTTTTCTTTTCTTTTCTTTCTTTTCCAGATCTGAGACCATTCCTCATCCCCTGCTTCTTCACCTTCATAGTCCAAGGCAATTCTCTCTTCCCCCCACCTCCATTGACAGATCCAATGTTCATCTTCCTTTTCGCTCAGGGCCAACTGCAGCCCTCCATCCAGCCCGCTCCTACAGCCCAGCCTCACCATCTTCAGCCAGACAGACACCAGCTCCAGCCTGCCAGCTCACCTCTCTCTCCAGCACCCTTCTGCTACCAGCTTCCTCTCATTATACCAAACTGCCTGCTCTCCTGCCCAGCAGGATTCCATGATCAGTTATGTCTCACTCTCTCTCAGCCTGGTATGTTAATTGGCTTCTGGGGCCCACAGTAACCCAATTCTGGGCCTGTAGGGGGCATACACCACATTGCAATGATATAAATGGGAATCATAATAAATATTGGCTAAAGATGAGCAGGAAGCAGGAGCAGGAAGATTTCTTACCAAATCATCTAAAGCCAGCTTGAAAGGATTCCATGCCATCAGGTTTCCTTATATTAAAAATCTAGAATGAGACTGAGAGCTATACCTGCTCCTTCTCTTCTGACAATTAGATGCAATCCAGACTTCCTTCCAGGAGACATTGATTCCAGTGTTTAAAAGTGGTCCTGCAATTATAGGGCAGTTAATTAAAGGGGAAGAACTGATGCACGCTGAGACACTACAAAAAACTTTCTATATAGATAAGGTACCAAAAAAGTCTAAGAACCATTGGTAAAGGGTGTTAATTTTTATGCCTGTAATCATTGAAATAAACACATTTCCTCATATATGGACACACAGAAAGCTTTATATTTTTGCATGTTACAATGTATTTAGATTTATACACTTTAAAAAAGGGTGCATATTCATATACTCTAGACACCCTTGCCACAATTTAAAAATACACATTACAGAACTCCAGCACTTAGCAGAATGTACATTTAGTAGAAAATAGTGTACAGGGTGGAATTTCAAGTATTTATAACTTCGTTATTCGTAAACTAAAATTTATTCATGTATGTCAGAAGTTCTTGTCCTTACTGAAGGCTATTTGCCTAGCCAGTTCAAAGTTGTAACTCAGAAATGTCTTGATTTTTTTCTGAGCACAGAGAAAGTATGAAAAATTGATTATCCCATGAAAGATATTTTTCCCCATGTTTAAAAAAAATCAGAAATGATCAGGGAAATTTAACCACGCTCTTAAAATAAAATAACTCTTGTTCTAAAATTTTTTAAAGTTATAAATGTCTGAAAATAGGAACTTCAAATAAGCTCCTTCATATGCTACCTATGGTGTTTCTAGCATGATGCAATTTATAATGAGTTCCTTTTTGTTTTGAGCTTTATGTGAAAGTGCACAAGGGACTGTTGCTGGATATAAGTGGTGTTCGCAGGAATAAAAGAAACATAGGGCATAAGTCTCCCTAATTTTTTGGTGCATCCATGGCATAGAAATAAATCAGTTTGGGGAATAAGATTGTGCTATATGATTTTATTCCATTCAATTACCATTTTAAGTATGAAGTAAAAATTTCAGTTCTAATCAAATGTCTATGCTGCTTTGGTACTACCAGTCCCCCATTTCAGGGTGTAATGTTATTATGATGGAAAGTAAACAGGAAATAAGAATACTTCATGAAAGTATCAAGCTGGGTATTGTAGGGAATAGTCTGAGATTCCCAGATAATACCAACCTATGATTGTCACAGAGGGGCCATGCTTAGTAATATTGGCCCCGATTCTGCAAACATTTAGGCTTGTGTTTGACATTTTGCATTTGAGTAGATCCATAAGTGAGTTAAGCATGTGTGTGTATGTGGAACCGGTGCCTAAGGCTGAGCTACTGTGAAGGTTCAGGACTCCTTTACTCTGCTCTTACCCTGGAAATAATTCATTAGCATTAAAGCACTTTTTCACCTGTGCTGAAACTTACAGGTGAACTATAGACTGAAATTTCTTACCTGAGTTAAATGGTTTTTGGTTCCTCCATCCCTACTGATTAATTAACATACCTGCTTGTAGCCGGGAGGTGTGGCCTCCCTCTGAGATTGACAGAGGGAGAGCCAAACCTCTCCTGGGGGTGGGAACCCAAAAGGACACCACCTGACTGGAAGTAGGTTGGCGGGGCTAGGCCTTTAAAACCCAGGCCTGCTCACTCAGTCAGGCCCCAATGGTTGAGGGAGAAGGATGCCTCTCCCGTGGGGCTTGAGCCTAGGGCTGTGCCAAACGCCCACCCAGAGGAGAAGCTGCCAAATCTACCTACAGCGTGGGGCCCTGTGGACCTGGAGGAAGGTCTGCCTGAGCTGCCTGGGACCCGGAGGACTTGGAGGAACTACCCTCCGCAGAGGACCCTGTGCAGTTTCCAGACCTGCCGCCAATTGATGGAGAGGGACTCGTGGGACTCCTGCACACCTTCTACCCCAGCGACCCAGAGGGAGACAACAGACCCCAGGTACTCTAGGGAGAGGGTGGGAGGAAGGAGCCCAGAGAAGCCGACTGTGGTCCGGCTGAGCTGACGCTCGCTGTGAGTCAGTGCGTTTTGGCCGGAGCACTGCTGACCCAGGGCCCTGGGCTAGGATGCAGTGGAGATGGGTGGGCCTGCGTCCCCCTCCCCTCTTCCTACTCTGACCTAGGGTGGATGCTGGCTGAGCGCCAGAACCTGTCCCTTACTGCCTGCCCTGCCCTGCCTAAGGGCTGGGCCATGGACTGCTGCTCACCCTACCAAGGGCTGGCGCGTGTGTGTTCTTCTGCCAGACAGGCCAGGCCATAGACTGCTGACTTACCTGGCTAAGGACTGGAGATTGCTGGCCCCCAGCCTTGCCCTCTCGAAGGGCCAGGCCATAGACTGCGGCTCGCCCTACCCCGGGCTCAGGCCTGTGCGGGTTTGCCTGCCTGCCCTCCCGAGGACTAGACAAGAGACTACTTCCTCGCCTGGTTTGAGGGCTCGAGACTGTTCGCTGGCCTGCCCTCTAATGTGGGGGCAAGGCGGTAGACCCCTTCCATGCCCTGCTGAGGGGTGTTTCCCGTTGCAGGCCCATCCCTGCCTGAGGGCCGGGCCATACACGGATAGCACACTCTGTGGGGTGAGAGACTATTCCCCAGAAGGGGGTGACCTGAGCCCAGGCTCGCCCTACTGAGGGCTGGAGGCAGCCTCCTAAGTCAGACTCCCCAAAGCCATAGGTGCTGGGAGGTGTGGCCTCCCCCTCTGAGTCAATTTCAGAGGGAGTCCCCGGAGCTGCCCCCTACAGGGGATCATCTACACTGCTGTTTATTTTTTCATATCATGAAAGTGTTGTATTGTGGCCACTCAATACAGGTAGAAATAATTTAACCTCACTCACCTCCACATATAGAGACATTAATTAATGAATAGTAAATAAGAGCAACCCTGAGGGGAAGAGGAAAGAAAAAATAATATAATGAATTCCAAAAGAGAAGGAAGAGGGGGACAGAAAATGGCAGAGAAGGGAGGAGTGGGAGAAGGAAGAAGATGACCACAACACTGCTGCTAGGTTTTGAAGAAAGTTAATGAGAAATTAGGGGCTCGTGGATGATATTGAGTTTGCTAGTGAGAGTGCAAGCATTCCAAAGGGACCAGAAGGGGTAGTGAAATCTGAGGTGGAGGAGAAGGGAAGGAAGAGTGGGGCTGGTTTAGAAGAGATGTCACCAACAGTGAGGGGGAGGAAGAGAACTACACGACTCTCTGGAAGACTTGTAGTGGGGCATGAAGCACAGTGGGAAAGAGAAATACAACAGATTACATGGAAAGAGTGGTCTGAGGAGTGAGATTAATAAAATGAGACAACACCACTGTCTAGTACCTGCTTCCCCGAGTGCCTAGCAATAATCTCTGAAGAAAAGTGTCCATGCTTCTCAGGGAAGGGAGGGAAGATATGACCCTCCCCTCCCCCATACTAATAGGCCTTAGGGAGGCCCTATCACATGTATTGCATCTGGCTGAGTGACCGTCTAGAGAGAGTTCTGGAGCAGTACAGAGAAGGGTTATGGGTATATGGGTGGCTGCCTGACACATGGGTTGCTGCAATAAGGGGAGAGGCTGTACTATAGTCTCAGCAAGGATGATCTAAAAGGAAGCACCCTTGTGTTCCCCCATTTTTGGGGCAGCAGTCTGGCCAGCAGCACCTAAAAGAGGCAGGCTGTCAGTGGTAGAACCCTGGGTAATCACTTCTCATGCCGCTCCTGCTTCATCACTGTTGCACTGTTCTCCAGCACCCTCAGTATTTTTTATTGGAGGAAGCAAAAGGGGCAAAGGAAAAGTGGGTGTCTTAAACTGAATCTCCAAAATTAATGGAGACTTTAAAATGTGGGCTGAAGTGACTTCCCTAAAGTGACAGAGTAGAGTATGGGGAGGAAGGCTGCCTTGTTGCAGGATTTGCTCCAGAAACAGCAGAACAGATGCAAGCGCAGAAGTAGCAGAGCTTAAAAAAGACAGATGGGTTTAGAGTGATAGATAGCCCATCAGGATCTATTGGCTAAGCCCCCTTTCCCTCACCAAAACAGATTGAGGATGTTGCAGTGGGACAGTGAGAAGCCATGAAGGAGGGGGATAGGTAAAGTGATCATTCTGGTTCCACTATCAGTAGCCTGCCTCTTTAAAGAGCTCATCACTGGACTGATGTTCCAGAAATGGAGGGGACCTTTAAAATGGTCCTTTCTGCTTCTATAGTTCAGCCTGACTGCAGCAGTGGGAGCAGCTTATATGTGGGCAGTCACCCATCTGCCCTTCTTTACTTCCTGAAGCTGGGATCTGGGTGTGTGGGGATCAATCAACTGTGAAAACTAGGCCCTGAGTATTTCAAGGTGAGTACTCAAAATTAATGGATACTTATAAAAATTTGCACCTTAATAATCTCAGCACTTCAGTTTCCTTGCCTGTAAGATGAGTGCAATGATGCTCAGCCCTTTTATAAAGCACACTAGATCTCTGGATGAAAAGAACCATGTAAGAGCTGGGTGGTAGGATGATTAAATGGTGGTAAGCTCAGGAAAAAAGTGTTATACTGAATAAGTGCGAAGTGTCATTAGTATTTAATAAAATGCTACTAATTAGAACCTGTTTATTTCAAACCTAGTGTTTTCCTAATGCATGACTCTAGCTACACTCCATTACCTTATGGGTAGGAAAGGCCTCAATGAAAGTTTGTAATTACTTGCGTAACATGATGTTTCAACATTTAACTTGTAGCCTGAAGGATCCCAGTTAGACATGCATCACTGTATGCTGAATGAGATTTTTTTCACTGCCAAAAAGATGTCTGACTCAATTTATGGAATCAAAATAGATTTTGTTAAGTGTATTACCTTCAGATTCAGCATGACCTAAGCAGAAATGAGAAGGTAAATTGATTTGCTTCCCACTGGGTAGGTTGGAGGGCTTTCTTGGGCAGGGGGAGGTGTAGTGATATGTGGGTTTGGTTTGTTTGTGGGATTTTTGCTATGAGTTATTTGACAGAAAATATTACATATTCTCCTTATCAGAAATAGTCTGACTTTGGGTATGGCTGCACAGCAAAAAGACCCACAGCTGTGAGTCTGAGTTTGTCAACTGAGGCTTAGGCAGTGATGCTAAAAATAGCAGTGTTGATGTGCAGGCTTGGGCTGGAGTCTGGGCTCTGAAACCCACTGAGGGGGGAGGACCTCAGAGGCCAGGCTCCAGCTCAATCCCAAACCTCTACATTGCTGTTTTTAGCTCTGCAGTGCCAGCTCTGCAAGGCAGTCATTTGACCCAGGCTCTGAGATTCTCTGCCACGGGTCTTTTTTGCTGTGTAGACATACCCATAGAGATGCCATGGGAAGATTTTGGTGTGACTCATTTATTTAAGCTTAGCCCCATCCTGAAGAGACAGGACATTTATAACATTTGGGACTCTAGCTTTACAGAAAAAACAGGTGACCGGTTAACCACGAAGTACCTCCTAGTCAGGGGCATGCAAAAGTGGAGGCAAACAGGGGCACAGGTCCCCAATAATCAGCAAAGAGGCACAGAGCTCCTCTGGCCCCAGGGCCCCAGAGGGTGGGCATGAGCTCCTCCAGCCCCCCACCCTAGCTGGGCCCTGGGGGGGCCATGACAGTGACAAGAGTGAACTGAACTTCAGAAGAAGAAATGGTTTCATCTTCATCAGAATTGTTCATTTAAGTCCCACTTGTAAGGCTAACTGTGCAGCACCACTATCTTTAAATTATGCCCTCAGTTCTCCCTGCACAAGCCTATTTCTTGGATGTGATTAGCTGGGGAAAACTCAGCTTGACTTCAAGTCCTCACTTGAGTTTGCAGAGCTGGCAGCTAGAGTGGACATCTTTTTCATTGTAAACTAACTGCATTTGATATGGAAACTTAAACATGAAGGTACAACCCTGTGATGCCATTTTTACAGTCACCTGACATGCTAGAACCCTATGTCAATTAAGTTAATTAAAACAATTAGTTAATGGCTGTACTGTCATTTGAACACAAAGCCCTCAAAACAGTTATCACTTTAAGAACTAACCATGTTGGGGCTGTGCAGGGTATATGTGGGTACTGACTCATAGATGAGAGAACAGAATGATATCCTGATATACTGTACTGATTAAATATGCAGTTTCATAGACAGCTATTTTTAAATGTTTGTGAAAATATTTTGGTTGCTCCTGGACCATATCCCAGCTACAGAGGCTAGAAAGCTTGGTCTGGAGTCAGTGCTCTTTCTATTACTCCCCCTGTTAGTGATGAATATATAAATGGAATGGAAAGTTATTCACTAACCATCATGGAATTGAAGATTAATAAAATACTCCAGGATGTTTTGAATTTCTTGATAGACATGGAATTCCACTAGATTTTACAAATTAATTTTTCACTTAAATAGACACCAATTCATAAGACAGTTTGTTAGTCTAAAAATTAGGGTTGGGATTCAAAATCACTCAGTTTTGGCCTAACTCTGCCCCCACTAAGTCAATGGTAAATATTTAGTGTCATACCTGTGCAATGGCAAACACATTACTAGGCATGTTAATTCATGCCACTGGGGGCAAATGGAATCCTAAAAGAACTATAGGCTGGAAATGTTACCTGGAAAATTTGTCGCAAAGATGAAAATTAGTACAACAGATGCCATGCAATGAATGGCAGAATGTCTGTTCCAGAACATTAGGGTTGGATACAAGTGGCTGGTGTAGTTAGATCATTAGGAGGCTGAACAAAAAGCTGTGAAATTAATGAAAAAGATGCCCATTCACTTCAATGGGCTTTGGAGCAATCCTTAGCTGAGCATGTGGATAGCCAACTGTACTATTCTTTACACCTCCATATAGGGGGAGCAGGGGTGTGCGCAGGAATTTAAATTGGGTTAGTAGGGGCAGCCACCCAGGGTGCAAAGCTGTGTGGGGCTGGAAAAATGGGGTGGTTCCGGGAGGGTCACACTGGGTCACATGCTCCCCCCAGACTTCTGCCTTCCCTGTGGCATAGAGGTTTTGAAACTGGGGCACAGCCCACAGTTTGAAAACGGTCACCTCCTACCAGGAGCTGGTGGATCAGAACCTGGTGGTAGTAGCCAGGCCCACTCGGCCTACTGGCTTTCCACCCAGCAGCCCTCCCTGCCCTACTCCCTGAACTGCCTCAGAGCAATTAGGCACTCTCCAGGCAGGGTGGGCGGCACAGCTCCAAGCTGTGCTCTTGCCTCTCTCCCAAAGGAGCCAAGCACTGGCTGGTGACATCTCCAGAGCCAGTCCCTGGCACCCAGCTGCCAGCCAGGATCACCAGGGCAGTGGCGAGCGAGCGCCTCAGATGGGGAGCATCTCATGGCAGCCAGGCTCCGCAGGCAGAGGCCGACTCCAGGCAGCATCACCAACCGGCGCCAGATTCTTTCAGGGGAGAGGGAAGAGCACGTCCAGGTCACAGCTCGGATCTGCGCAGCCTGTCCTGCCTGGGTGGCGCCCAGCCATGCAGAGGGGGCCTGGCTTGGGGAGTAGGGCAGGCAGCCAGCTAGCAGGCAGCCAGCTAGCAGGCTTCCACAATGTGAAAAGCTAGGGGCCTGAGTAGGCCAGGTGGCTCCCAGCAGCATTCAACTCATTGACTTGTGGCAGGAGGTGATGGTTTTCAGGAGGTACGCCCCAGAGTTTGAAAACTTGTATGCTAAATGGAAGGCAGAAATCCAGGGGGCATATGATTCCACCTGCCACCCACCTGTTGCCTTTAGTGGACACAAATATGCTTGATTGCCCAATGTGCTAAAATGTCTATTTAGGGTAAGAAGGTGCCATTTTCAGCATCACTTTTTGGAGTGATTAAACTACACTTTAATGCACAGTAAACATGCAGCATTCTGTACAAGATCAGCTGGGTCTTGAGTCCTCAGTGAACCAATAACTAGCAGAGTGGCATGAGCTAAGGATGAAGTTTGAGGGCCTGCTTCTTAGAGTGACCAGATGGCAAGTGTGAAATATCCGGATGGGTAGCAGGGTAATAGGCACAATATAAGACAGTCCCAAATATCAGGACTGCCTCTATGAAATTGAGACATCTGGTCATCCTACTGCTTCTTCTCCACTCCGTTACACCAATTTTACATTGGTGTACCTTACTACAAGGAATTATTTCTGATTTACCCCAGAAGAGAGGCCCTGAGTTTTAATTCTGAATGTCTTTATTACTGTATTAAGCAGAAGATTAAATTTTTTAAATTTAGGACTTGCTCCTGAAGCTGCATGCTCTAGTCAACTTAGAATAATAGAATCATAGAAAATTAGGGTTGGAAGGGACCTCAGGAGCTCATTTAGTCCAACCCCCTGCTAAAAGCAGGACCATCTCCAACTAAATCATCCCTGTCAGGGCTTTGTCAAACCGGGCTTTAAAAACCTCCTATGGAGATTGCACCACCTCCCTAGGTAACCCATTCCAGTGTTTCATTCTCCTAGTAAAAAATTTTTCCTAATATCCAACCTAGACCTCTCCCACTGCAACTTGAGACCATTGTTCCTATTTCTGTCACCTGCCACCACTGAGAACAGCCTAGCTCCATCCTCCCTGGAACCCCCCTTCAGGTAGTTGAAGGCTATCAAATCCCCTCTCACTCTTCTCTTTCACAGACTAAACAAACCTAGTTCCCTCAGCCTCTCCTCATAAGTCTTCTGCTCCAGCCCCCTAATCATTTTTGTTGCCCTCTGCTGGACTCTTGCCAATTTGTTCACATCGTTTCTGTAGTGGGGGGTGGGGGTGCCAAAACTGGACACAATACTACAAATCTGGTCTCACCAATGCTGAATAGTGGGGAATAATCACTGCCCTCTATCTGCTGGCAATGCTCCTACTAATCCAGCCCAATATGCCATTAGCCTTCTTGGCAATAAGGGTACACTGCTGACTCATATCCAGCTTCTTGTCTACTGTGACCTCCTGTACCTTTTCTGCCAAACTGCTGCCTAGCCAGTCAGTCCCCAGTTTGTAGCAGTGCATGGGATTCTTCCATCCTAAGTGCAGGACTCTGCACTTGTCCTTGCTGAAACTCATCAGATTTCTTTTGGCCCAATCCTCCGATTTGTCTAGGTCACTCTGTATCCCATCCTTATCCTACAGTATGTCTACAACTCCCTCCAGGTTAGTGTCATCCTCCAGGTCATTAATGAAGATGCTGAACAAAACTGGCCCCGGGACCGACCCCTGGGGCACTCTGCTTGATACCAGCTGCCAAATAGACATCAAGTCATTGATCACTAACCATTGAACTTGATGATCTAGCCAGCTGTCTATCCATTATAATCCATTCATCCAACCCATACTTCTTTAACTTGCTGATAAGAATACTGTGGGAGACTGTATCAAAAGCTTTGCTAAAGTCAAAGATCACGTCCACCACTTTCCTACAACCACAGAGCCAGTCATCTCATTATAGAAGGTTGGTCAGGCATGACATGACCTTGGCAAATCTATGCTGACTGTTCCTGATCACCTTTCTCTCTTCCAGGTGCCTCAGAATGGATTCTTTGAGGACCTGCTTCATGATTTTTCTGGGGAGTGAGATGAGGCTGACTGATCTGTAGTTCCCAGATCCTCCTCCTTCCCTTTTTTGAAGATGGGCACTATATTTGCCTTTTTCATCATCTGGGACCTCCCCCAATCATCATGAGTTTTCAAAGATCATGACCAATGGCTCTGCAATCATATCAGCCAACTCCCTCAGCATGCTCTGATGCATTCCATCTGGCCCCATGGACTTGTGCATGTCCAGCTTTTCTAAATAATCCTGAACTTGTTCTTTCACCATTAAGGGTTGCTCACCTGCTCCCCATTCTGTGCTGTGCAGTAGTCTGGGAGCAGACCTTGTCTGTGAAGACAGAGGCAAAAAAAACATTGTACTTCAACTTTTTCCACATCATCAATCACTAGGTTGCCTCCCCCATTCAGTAAGGGGCCCACACTTAATGTGAAGTTATATTGAGGTCACTTAATACAGAATATGCTTGCCTAAAAATCTTGTTGATACAATATTCTTACATCTAACATAGGAAGGAATGCTAGAAGTTCAATATGTGCTCCCAGTATAGTTTTAATAAGCACATGCAATTGCAGATGAAAAAATATTGCAGGTACAAAAAGTATACACATGAGATAAGGAAGGCTGTTGTAAAAATTTGTGTGAAGAAAAAATAAAAGTAGTAATCTGTAGTAGCTGCTTTTTTGTTTGAAAAATCCTGCCTTCGTATTCTAAACTAAACAACATTCCATAGTGGAAAAATTGATTAATGTTTACAACTGTTAGCAACTATGCAATTCTACTGTCACAGCAACCCTCATTAGCTCAATATCACTTGATTTTTTTTTAACGCTTCTATGAAATTAACAACAAGAAGCTGTCTGATGCTAATGTATACTAGGTGTTTGCTTTTGAAACACTGCATGTACTGTCACCCACAAAAAACTAAGCACTATTCCATCCGCTTCTACTTGCTGCACAAGACAAGAAACATGCATTATCTGTGCAAGGTTCTGGACTATGGAAGGATGAGCTAGTTCTAGTAAGATATAAACTACTACAGATTTTCACTCAAAACATGATTCAGATTTTTATTGATAACAATCCCATTCATTTGCATTTTTATTTTTAATAGCAGTAGTGTGTAGGTTGACCAGATGTCCTGATTTTATAGGGACTCCTGATATTCAGGGCATTGTATTATATAGGCACCTATTACATCCCATCCCCTGTCCTGATTTTTCACACTTGCTATTTTGGTTATCCTAGGGGTGCGGCTATACTTCCTGGTTTTAGCTGGGAAGCAGAAGTACCAAAATAGCATGAGAAAACAAGTATTGCTGTCTTTCCAATGCGTGAGAGGAAGCACTGGCAGTCTCATAAGACCCTGATCTCATCTGCGTTTCCTAATCAAAACAATTTAGGTAAGAAAAATATTCAAACTTCCAACTTCAATTTGGGTTAAATGTATCCAAAGTGAGGTTTAACACTTAGGGTGTAATATATTCTGATAATTTATAAACTGGTGAATTTCAAAATGTGACTGTTTGCTGATGTTGATGCAGAAATAAATAATGGCTGGCTGCAGGTAACACCAGCAAGAGAGATTGGTAAAATCAAAACAGCAAATAAAGCTAGTTTTAAAAATATGGTGCAGCACAAACTTTGCTGAGCAGAATGCACACAGAATGAAATAATGATAAATGTGACTCTGAATAGGGTTCACCCTTGAAGTGTGATACCAAACCAGATACAACCAATACCTATAACTTAATTCATTGAGGTCTCTGTTGTTTTGATTTCTCTAATTTAGCTTTTGACTGCCAAAAGGATCAAATTAACGTGCTGATTCTGTACCGCACACTCAAGAGGAACATTTCCTTTGCATCTGCACTCAGATTGCTGATGTACCCATTTTTGACACTCCTAAATGAAACGCAGTTGGAACTCAATTAAAGAAAAAGGGTAATCTAGACATTCAAATACTGCATTTGTAAACAGATTGAATTTTAAAAATATTCAATCTGAGTATAAGATCTAAACATATACATTAGGTAAAGAAAACTGCATGTCAGGTCTGTCAAAGATCATTTTAATTAGTCTGATAAAAAATTAATACTACTTTATACATTTTTAAAAACTTTGCTTTCTTTAATATAATAATAGTGTTGGTTTGGTTTGCCAACTCCTATATTACTAATGAAGTAGTTTTACCTGTTTTTTTTAAACAAATACCAAAAATTCAAGTTTCATCAACATGAACATAACTGCGAAACTGCATCGGAGAAGGATTCTGTCTCTGACAGAGAAATGCCAGGTGTCTAAGAAGTGAGTGTTAAAATAGACAGTTATAGAATATCCTCCCTTAAAGGAGGATTTTTTCTTAATTCCCTTCAGTTAGTGGTTGGTATGTCCCCTGAAGCATGAAGGGTTATATCTATTATATTTTCATCCTATCTGATGTAACTGTGGATGATCACATTTATATGAATAATGTGATCATCCTTTTTAAAATCCTGTTAAGCATTTGGAGTTTATGGTATCTTGTGGAAATGAGCTCAACAGGTTAATAATGCATGGTGTTAGAAGGAATTTTTTTATCAGTGTGAAAATTGTTCATCTTCAACTTCCTTGAAAGTCACTTTAATTTTTACTATTATCATTCTTATTATGAGAAGTAAATCGGGTGCTCCTGTTTGTTCTGTTTTTATTCCCATCATATTGATGTGATACATCAATTGTGTAGTCTCTACACTAAATAGTTTCCAGCTGTCCTTAAGTTGAAGTCTTTCCAAGCCTCTAACTCTGATTATTTCTCTCTCATCTGACCCCTTCTACTTTTGCTACATTGTTTTGGAGATACATGACCAAAACCAAGCACAGTATTTCAGGTGAGGGCATACTGCTGACTTCAGGAATGACAGTCTAACAGTTTCAGTATTTTCTGTTCCATTCTTTATCCATCCTACTGTCTCCAGTGGGGTCTTTAGATCAGAGACTGCCCTGATGTGTAAATCCAGTACAGTGCCCAGTCCTCTTGGACCGTAATATATTAAAATAAGTATTCTGAAAGAGAACTTGGAAATGTTGTCAAACTTTTGACAAAACCAGAACAAAGAACCATTGCTTACAGCCTATCAAATACCTATTGCGTGAGGCAGAGCAATTTTGAGAGTCCCCAAAATCTTTTATTTATTGCAATGGTGTATGTGAGACCCTGCCCCTTTTTACCGCTCTGCAGATATGTGCTGCACTGCTCTCCGAGAACACAGTGTGGCCTGTCCATCTTTTCAAAACAAAGCCAAATAATGAGCTCTAATTAGAAATCTTGAGATAGGTAAACATGCTCATTTCAATCAGACCCACAGTATTCGTTCTTACGTCTCAGATCTGCTGTCTTGCTAACACTGGAAACTATAAAAAGGAACATTTTGGGAGGGATCTCTACCGCAAAAAAGAAAAATCCAAAAAATTTCAGTGCTGCCTTTAAGTCCATGAAAATATATCAGACTGGTGCTGGAGGAAATAGTCCATGGAAATACATACTGCTTTTGGAGGGACTGAGTAGGACAATGCTGGGTACTTGGCTAAAATATTGGGATTGGCTCAGCTACAGAGGTACAACTGGCATGCATCAGGAACACATTTTAGTTTTAAACCAAATAATCATGAGTGTCACTGCATGTAAATATATACATATGCTCAAAGGAGTGTGAAGAACAGTGTTGGACTATGTGTTGTGTTAATAAATGGCCCTTAGATGGTGCTATTGCCATACTTTTCTTTATCATTGTATAAGTTACCCATTCAAGGTGTGCATGGCCCTTACTGCTCCAGATGGGCATCCCAAGAGGAAAAGTCATTCTAGCTGTTTACATTCTTGTGACTTCCCATCATTTTTAACTTGCTTCTTAGAGAAGTATCATGACTCCTGTGAATGCAGCTTATGTTTTAATGCACATGCCTCAGCAGTTACCAAGTTTCTGCAGAAACTCACTTGGTATTTCTTGTGCTTTGTTCTTAGTGCCACAAGCTTCCCTTCTGCAACAAGCTGGATTGCAGGTTGCTGTGGACTGAGGCAGTAGAACCCCTCTTAGTCCACACTCACCTGCAATCCAGCTATAGGAAGAAGGGAAAGGAAGAAACCCCACCTTTCTCTTTTTTGGGATATGGCACAGCCTGTGGACCCTCTTGGAGAAGCTGGTGGTGCTATGTGAGGGCTTGATGGGGTTTTTGGAGATGTGGTCTCACTACATTCATTCTAACACCCTTGATGTCACATTGTATATCAATAGTATTTGCCAGGGGAAAAAATTCTGACATTCAAGAATAAAAATTTCTGAGTATCAAGATGCTTCTATGTGTGTTTATTTAGACAGGTTTAGACATTATTACCATGTAAATATCAGAAACACAATACCAACCATTACAGCAGTGAGCTTTTGTTGACAGACATTATATAGGAATATACTCATCAGCTCTCTGAGTGTCAAAGATAAGAGTAAGCATCATTACAATACCTAGGACACAATAAAATGATCTTTTGTCTTTATCCTTTTTTAGTATGGAAATTCATAGGACATTTAGGGGAAAATATAAGGAAATAGCTCAGGAATAATGGTTTCTTGTATTGTTTCCTGTGCTTCCATATACTGCTATCATATTGTGAAACCAGGAAGTGTTGTCAAATGTGCATAAAGACTGTAATCCTATCACCAGAGTTCTCTGAATCTTCCAAGGGCTTTGGGTTCAGTTCAGGGTGGAGGGTACAAATGCATTCCTCGTGAATACTCATGAAAATACTGAGTACGCGGCAACACTCTTTCACTTTCTATTAAACACTCATCAAAAAAACAAAATACAACCCTAAACTGTGCTCCGGTCAGCTGGATAAGCAGCCCCTCAAGCTGGATATAATTCTATGGTCTGCAAAGAATAGATTTTTAGCTTGATTGGTTTTTCTCTTGCTAGCTTAAAGTAGGACCCTAGTCTAAAACAAAAAAACGTTCACACTTGTCAGGAAAGCCTGAGAGGATTGGTCCCAAACTGAAACAATGGATTTAAATTTTATACTTTAGTCCCATTTTTACAACCCAGCTAGTAACAGCTGAAGTTAAACACAGCTGTAGCTAGAATGGTTCTAATCCCAGTGTGGGCTGGACCTTACATGTCACTGTGCAAATAAATATTAGACTAGTGAAACCATGAAGATACTGATTTGGTACAAAGACAAACATTAAGTGACTTTGATTTCGGGTGGCTCACTTTTCGAGTACCAAACTTGAGACACCTTAAAGGGGCCTGATTTTTAGAAAGTGCCTAGCATCCACCCTCTGAAAAATCAGGCTTCTTTAAAGTGCTTCTGTCACAGAGATGGGGCAAACTGCACCTTAGACCCCTTTTAGTCCCTGTCAAATGCCTCCTTCAGGTAGCAGGCCTGGCTTCCTGCATCTTATTCTGGATGGAACCATGCAATTCAAGCACTCTGAGGGTCTACTACACTGATGTGGTTGTGGGGGAGGGTAGAGGGAGAGGACATGATTTCAGCACAGGAACACATACCCAGACTAGCTTTAATCGAGCTCGTGATGCTTCATTGTGGTCTGTACAAGCCTGCACAGAACCCTGGACAATGAGTTGGGTGGCTAACCTGCGCTGAAGCCCATGCTGTCATGATTTCACTGCTTTCAGTACCCTAGCTAGCTAGGTGAAAGTTAGATTGGGTATGAGCTGCAATCCCCTGCCATCCCCTGATTAAAATGTAGACATGCCCTAGGAGTGGATCTCTGTACACTAGCCCTTTGGTTCGCAATGCATAATTCAACAGGTCCAACTGGATCTGGCGCCTGTATGCCCTCCACTCCAGAGACCTGTGACCAGCACTACTTAAACCAACTCAAAAACAGCATCTTCACAACAAAGCATCATTTATTCATTCACCCAAAAGTAAATAGCAAAGGGTAAAGACAATAAATGTCCACATGTATCTTTCGCTTTATCTAACCCCTAATCTTTCCTTGCAAGCTTTTGTGTGTTTCAGCCAGTCCAGTTACAGCCATCTCTGGCTTGTGAGAAACTGACTGCCCTGCTGCAATTTCTGCCTCTATCTCTGTGTGTCTCCTTGCCGGTCTCCCTGGGCACCATCTCTTAGCTCACCTAAACCTAACCTTCCTTTTCTAGGTCCGAAGTCCTGGAATGGTTTAGTGTTTCCTTTGATCTCTCTCTTCTCAGCTTTGGCAAAACAGCTGTGTCATTAGTGGTAGGGTTGAGGAATCACCTCTTCGTAGCTATAAACCTGTCTATTGTGTTTGTTGGGATGCTCCAACAAGCTAGGCCACAGTTTTACCTTTACCTTCTTGCTTGGTTGCTTTAACAAACATATTTAATCTCACCCCATAGCAAGTAGCTCAACATAAACACCCATAGGGGCATGCCCGTATTAATAAAAAAAAATGCAGATATTTCCCAGTTTGCCACAGACCCACATTGGGTGCCCAAAATCCAGTCGCTTTTGAAAATTTAGGCCAGCAAGTGTAGCTATAATTAGGAACAGTTGTTATCTGTGTAATGGCTTTGGGACAGAATAACCATTGACAAAAAAAGGTAGGCTCTCTGCATTTTTTCCAGGGCAATGGATATTAATAATATTGAGCTTCAAGAGCAGCTAGAACTCTGTGTAAACCAGGAGTTCTCAAACATTTGTGCTGGGCCCCCTCTTGAAAATATTTCAGGCTGTGATGCCCCCCATGCCATTCCACCCTGACTTCTTTCCTGCTGTTGGGGGCTGCACTGCCTTCAGAGCACCTAGTCAGCAGCTGCTGCTGTCCAGCCACCCAGCTTTGAAAGACTGACAGTCATGCATGGGGGTGACAGCCCCAGATGTGGCATGTGGGAGGGCTGGCAGCTCGTGACCCCCACACAATAATCTCACAACCCCTTGAGGGGTCCCGACCCCCAGTTTGAGAACTCCTGGTGTAAACTGAAATTGAATATAATTAAACTCTAACAACCTTTTTATTTTTTTTTTGGTATCCCACCTTTGCTTGTGGAGTCTAGCCAACATCACTGCAGTAACATCAAGCCACAAACAAAACCGGAGGTCCAAGTTAACCATGCTATAATATTTAACTTTATTATTTCAAATCTATTGGAAAACACTGTTTTAATATTAAACCTTTTACGCGTAGCCAGACAATTAGTTGAGAACCTTTCAATTTATGTCAGCAGAAGATCTTCTAGCAGTTCTCAAAAGACACACTCTAATCCACCTTAGATAACATGGGTGAAATCCTGGGGCCCGACCCTGGAAGTCAATAGCAAAATTCTCATAGATTTCAATGGAAGCATGATTGGGCGTTTTGTGTTCTTATGCAGCAAAAAAAATCTCATTAAAGGCAGCGGAAGTTTTGCCCCGGTGAGAACTGGATAAGATCATAGGGTGCATTGCACCCTACCCTATGGCAGCATGAAGCCTACACATCACATAAGTCCAATTTAAGTCCCATTTTGGAAGTTTTAAGTAATGCCTTGTGCTGACCCCTAGCACATAGACAAATTTCACTCTGAAATCTTAGTTTAAAAAGGAGAAGAAGCCTAATGTGTGAGGACAAAGATTTTCAATAGAAACTAAGGGTTGGGATTTTGAAAAGACTGATTTTTTTTTTTAAAGTTGACAACATATGAACTTCAAAACAAAAAAAGCTATTGTTAATACACAGCACTTTTCTCCCCAACGTTATTTATAACGTCGTTAGACAATGTAATCACCTAATTGTACATGATAACAGCACATTCCAATATTTAGGTGATTACATATCATTACATGATTAGATGGAATTGCACAAAATGCTTTAGTGACACACTGATGGGCTACAAAGATATTTTCAAGACGAACATTTATATGTTCACAGACTATATACATTTGAAAATCAGGCTCAAAGAAAGTTTACTGTTACCTTTTACACAGTGGATGTCATAAAAGTATTTACATTTGCCAAACAATACCACACAGTTGTTTCTTATTCAGAGTATAGGGGGAAACAGCTGTATTCTAGACACCACTGTGTGGCAACTCTTGGCAAAGTAAAATGGTGGTGACCATTGTACCCAAGTAGCCATTCACACTTAACCAACTTATATCAATTCTACCTTATCCGCTATTTTCCTTTGTGCCTTTGCAAAACAGGGAAATGCCTCTACCATTACCCTTTTGTGTCCCACTGTCTGTAAGTAATGCCTTTCTTTCTGGGGAAGCCTGAACAGGGTGGGGTTTGGGGTTTTAAAGATTTTCTCTCTCATTAAACAAACATTTTTAAAATTTTTGTTTTGTGTTTTTCAACTTAATTCAAATCAGTGTCTTTCAAGAGAAATTTAGTTGTTGTTTTTTTATAAGCCACTTTCCACTCCACCTGCCATGAACTGAAGTATGTGCAATACAAACCATAAAGACTTTTGTTTGAAAGTAGTTCTTGCCCTGTTTCTAAGAATCTCCAGGGTTTAAAGATCATAATCACAGCTGTGATATTAAAAAACAAACAGAGAGAGAGAGAGCGAACTATAGGGCCAGATTCCACCACCTTTACCTATGTTGAGTAGTACCTCATTATGCAACTACTCAGCGTGTAAGGTGCTACTTAATGATAGCGTGGGTGGCAAAATCTGGCTTTATATTTTTATTTTTAATGTTGTAACCTAGATCTTTTGTTGTGACAGAAAGAAATGGGAATCAGACCTCCTTATTGTGCCTAGAACTCCCTTGTTTTCTTTCAAACTCTTCCTTAAAAACCACATTTATTCTGCAAAGGGTATTAACAGTCTGCCGAAGAAAGAATGTTGCTACATTATTTTAAAAACTGCATGCTTTGTGATAAAACCACTTTCTGGATTCCCCCCCACAATATCTGAACTATATTGCTTCCTGTATTGTCAACTCTTGTGATTTAATCACAAGTCTCGTGATATTTGATGTTTTTCTTAATGCCCCAGCTCCTGGAGACAAGTAATAATGTGAGGATCTCAGCTTTCATTTAAAAAAAAAAAAAAAAAAAAAAGAAGTTTCTGACCTTCGAGTTTGTGGAGAAAAGCTAGAAAACATGAACCATAAGGGCATAAAAACAAGAAGGCAAATAAAAAAAGACCCAGAATGTATTTTTTAAAATCTCATGAGGGTTTGGGACCTGACTCCTGGTTTTTTTTTATTTTAAGGTTGATAATACCATGATCCGTTTAGACCATAAACTTTCACCTGTCTATTTTGTAAATTTCTCAATAAATAACATCTCAAATGCATTATTTTCAAATGAGTTCTTCCACCCTCCTGTTCCTTTCACATACTGGCAGCACAACTTTAATACACTTTGCTTTATGAAGTCCAGTCATAAGTTCACAAACATCAGCTAAGGCCTTGTAATGTCATTATGTCTCAATGGATGTAAAATGGTCGAGTTTCAAGTCACAGCACTTAGCTTACTGAACGCCACGCTTGAAGTAGATTTCACTAAATTCATTGAGTGGGACCTAACTTACTTGTGGAGTATGTACTTGGCCTTAATATTGTTTGAATATACAGGAACCCAAATCCTCTATTGCAGTAAACAAAAGGACCAGGCGTTGCTTCATGCTCTTACTTTGTTACTACTATACCAAATCCATTGAGGAGGAGGAAGCAATACACACAATGAACTTTTAAGTAAGCCAGAAATTGCACAATAATCACAACTGTCCAATTCTCCAGTAGAACATCCTGTTAAACGCTCCACTGCCAACTTCCGAAAGAGAAGTGCTTTTTGACCGTTTGTCATGCTGCCATTTGACCTTGGCCCCGAGCCAGTGCCACTTTGCAACACAGTATTAGTGTTTCTATTTCCCACCTGATCCTCATTAGGACTAACTTTCTTCCTGTTTTGTAGCACAGAAAAGTAGCCTGACCATCCAGCATGTAAAGTCAGGCTGCACTGTACAGTCTGAGACATTGCCAGTGAGATCGTTCAGTTGAAAAAAGGAAGGGTGAGAGGGGGATGAGAAACTAGATGTTATGTTAGCATAAAAAAAATCAAAACAAAACACCCCAACATATAAAAACAAGAAAAATCACAGACTCATGTAAACAGCTTTAAATTCCATAGCTATGCCAGTCTCCAATCTCTTCTTCTTTGTTCTCTTCATACCTACTTTGTAAGATGCACTATTTTTGAATCAAGGGCTTTTTCCCAATGCCCCAAGTAAGCCACAACCTATGGATATAGACTATCTTAACCTGGGAGAAGACGCAGAACTTCCACAGTTTACAAGAATGTGAAGGTCTGCAAATGTGAACCAATGGAAGAGGGAGTTCACAGGAGCAATGTGCCGTTCTTAAGGCCCTCAGGAGATTCATGGAATTGTGCTCTCAGCCTACTGGCTTCCTGCTGCATCAGCATGTACTTTGCTAGTCACGGCCTCACTCTTGAGGCCATCTAATATTCTGCAGGAGGGGACCCCTGACACTGTGCGCCTCCTAAAGGTCACAGATGTGGGCTGTCCTCCTCCTCAGAACAAAAGAAGCATATGAAGGAACTGAGGGTGCCTTTTTCTCTTCTTGGTTTTGCAGAGGAGACCAGGGAGCAGGTGAAAGTAGAAAGATGGTGTCACGCTGTCTGGAGTGGCTCAAGACCCTGAGTACCTACTTCAGGGCAGACTGTCAAAAGCAGGGCAGACACATCAAACTGGTGGTATGTTCTAGAATTAGATTTCAACAGCCCAGTACCAAATGCGAACTCCCAAAGTACTACGATAGTCTTATAATGGAGTCACAGACAGCCCCTTAGACACTCCAGTCTATCTTGCAACCCAGGCAAGCTGGACTATGTGTTAAAATGGTCACGTTACACTAAAAATTACAAAATATTCAGGTTATGCCCAGTCCCAAGAGACCAGTCACTCACCCAGGTCAATTTGCATCCTAGATCTCACACCAAAGACAATGCTGATAGCCAATTCTATAGTAAACTAACTAAAGTTTTCTTAGCTAAGAAAAAGGAATGAGAGTTATTGAGACATTCAAGCAGGCAAAAATATATGCACAGGTGTGTCTCAGTCTATAATTTCAAAAGGCAGCAGAGATGTAGTAATGTGCCAGTTTCCCAAAAGTCTCCTAGGGCTACCCAGAGTAACGCTGGGGATCTCTGTCTTCTTGCTTGGTTATTCTCCCTTATTAGAATCCAAACAGTCCAGAGATGAAGAATTTTTCTTTGTGTCCATACTTATGGCTTCATCTCACAGAAAAACATGTTGACAATTTGGCTACCCACCTGGGCTCTTTCTTTGATGACAGAGAGAGGAGAATGCCTTTAGAGTCTTTGACCTCTGATCACCACACGCAATGTCCACTTGCTTTGAAATGCACAAGAATTAGCACCTTCCTGTTATAGTCCTTCATTTGCATCACACAAGACTTCTTTCTGTTTGATGAGTCACTCAGATATAGGTTATAGCTAATGTAAATGTTTGCTACTACATTCTAACAGGATACAGATAAATGAAAACAATGCATGCAACCTCCCGTTAGCTTTCATGAGGTTTAAACACCAACTACATTCTTTTACATATATAATAACCACTTTGATCTATACTAATAAACAAGTGAATTGGCCTGGCTTCCAGCTGTGAGTCTGTCAGTTTTTAGCTGATGCTTCTAGCCTTGGCCAGAGCTGGCACCAGTGTTACAGATGGCTCCTGCTTTGCATTGCACTAAGGAATCTAGGGGTGGTGCCTCACTTCTCCACTGTTGATATTCCCCCCTGACAAACCCATGCAAAGTCTACCTTTCTGATGAGCATCCCAGTATTCTGCATGACTGATGGGAGCTTTCCAGTGTCTCTCTAACCATGCTGACATTCCAGTTGCAGCATCTAATAACTTGTAAGTCAGACAGTGAGCTTCCCAAATTTGGTTTTGTGCCCTACTGTGTGACTAGAAGAATCTAAGCAACCTCATTTTAGTTCTCTCAGTCATCCCCAAGGATGTTCCAAACACAAATAAATAAATAAAAAATTAGAAGAATTCTCTTACCTTGATGGGCATTACTTTTGTCTTATTTTTCAGAACATTCAATCTCACTGTCCCCTTTTGGGTTTGAGAGAGCTGTAAGTGATCAGCAATTCTGAAAAATAAGAAATCAGGCCATTATTTTAAATGTCATTTTTAAATGACTAATGCAATTCACCACCACTCTGGTGAAGCTATTCTCTTCTAGCCAGAAACACCGTACTGAAAACTAAAGTGGGAAGGACACTTTTAAAGGATTTGGGGAGAATAAAGGGGCAGGGAAAAATCATTAAGCTGGAAAGTGAGATTCCATTCCCACAGCCCTCACCCACCATAAGCATCAGTCTTCTTAAGCAATGTTGGTTGCGTTCAACAAACAAAATATGACCAACCATTTTTACTGGTAGCATCAAAGAAACAACACCATTGCATATTTATAATAATTAACTTATGATATATTCACAAAGGTATAAATTCTGTCTAATCTTATCACCTGCACATAAAACAAACAGGTCAATAAATGCAAGGTGTTGTCACCATTGTAATTATTGCAACGATATTGTATGTGATCGGAAGGGCAACTAGATGATCTGAATTACAGTAATTATCTTAGTGATAGAGAGAGGTCATAGACTATTCAATAGGTCTGTTTACCTATGTGTGTTATTTAAAAGATCTGCAGACTGTGAACATCCAGGAAAAGGAGGAATTATTTAGCAAAGTAAAAAGGGAACATAAATAATAGGAATAGGATGCAAATTAGAACTGGACAGTTTGGGCTGGATATCAGGAAAGCTTCATTAATTAATATCTATTAAATCAGCTAGCTTGTGGGGAAAAAAGTGTCCCATGGGAAGCGGGGGAAGCACCATTACTGGAACATTTTAAAGTGGACAAAACATTAGGTAATGTGCAATAAAGAACAATCCTGCGCTAGTAGGGAACTGAACTAGTTGATTTAATAGATTATTAGATTGTATGTAATGATGTAGGTCAATGGGGCAGTAGTAGCATTTTCCAGTCTTGATTTGCACATGGTTACTGTTCCAGATACACTTAGGCTCAGTCTACACTACAGCGTTAGGTCGATCTAAGGCAGCTTATGTTGACTTAATTACGTCAGTGTCTATACTGCAGCCTTGCTCCCACTGATGTAAGTGACCTACGCCCTCCACAAGAGGCGTAGGGCTTACGTCAGTGTAGTTAGGGTGACGCGGTGTCCATGTGGACGCTGCGGGTTACTTACATTGGCTGTTGACTGTGATTCTTTTCAACTTCGGTTCCCTGCTAGAGCCATGAAATTGACAAGAAAGGTGGGTGGTTGGGTGACTCCAGCCAGAGCCCGGCTATCTCCGGGCTCCCTGCTCCCCACCGGGCTGCTGCCCGGGCTCCCTGTTCCCCATTCCTGGCCCACCTGTGCCTGCCAGGAGCACAGCAGCTGCCTAGCAGGGAGCAGGCAGCCAGGAGCCCAGAGCAGCCCTGCTCCTGGGAAGCTGCACGTGGAGCTGAGGGTGTAGGCTCTCAGCTCCGCCTCCCCACTCAGTGGAAGCACGCCTGGCGAGGATGCACACCACTGACAGAAGAAGGGTGGTGTGGACATGAACCACTGCAGTAATTTCTGTAAGCAAGCCCGGGATAGGTCTACTAGGTTTTTTGCATAAACATGCCCTTACACCATTTAGGACAGCCCCTATAGGATTTTTTAAAGCTCCTGATTATCTCACTGATCTCCACTCTCATCCTCTAGGTGTGAGCTAGTCTGCTTGCTGCAGCTGCAGCTGTAGTACAGGGCGGCACACTCCTTTGATGCACAGGTCACCATTTGTCCTCTGTCAGAGCTGGCCTAACTACTGCGCTGCATGCTCCACTCTTGCTATACCAAGGACCAAGTTAGCAACCTGCCAGGATCCCAGAAACCAGAACAAATATGCATTTACATACAGTTTAACATACAAAATAAATGTGTGCAAACCCCCTCACTTGCTCTTCCCTGTATTTTCCTTGATGGAGCTATTGCTCCATGGAGAGGAAATTCTTCTTGCTCGTGTTTGCCAGAAATAAAACTGGAGATTTTTCAACACAAGCCTCATCAAGCAGCTACACAGAGAGGGAAGGAGCCACATTTTATAATGCAATTGGGCTCTCGAGACACTCATTGTGTCCCCCAGCCATAGGCAGAACAGCGAGTAAACAATTTATGGGTAGAATCTGGACCCCGAGAGATGCAGCCAAGGGGTAGATTCACAAGGAGGACTCAGACACCTACATGCAACATTAAGGCACCACTGATGTTCACAAAACCATTGTGCAGCTGCCCCCTAACCCTGTAGGTGCCTACATTTCCATAGGTAAAGTGCCCTAAATTTCTTTTGGTGGGCATGCACAAAAACTCCGCAGAGCAGATCAATGCCCTGGTTCACACCGAAGCCCCAGTGGGATTCATAGACTAGGCATTCCTTCCCATCTTGCCCGATCGAGTGGGTGTGCTCTGAACATACCTTCCCACCCCCTACAAAAGATGGTGGTGGCAGCACTCCCCACTGTATACCAACAGTCTATTGGTTAGAGCACTCTCCCAGCATGTGGGAGTCCCAGCTTCAAGTCCCTGCTCTGCAGTAGAGACATGAATGCTGGTCTCCTACATGAGTGCTGCTAATCACTTGGCTATAGGGTCATGCTTGATAGTCCTCTCCGTGGCTTCATGAATATTTAATTATTTATACAAAGGGAAACAGATTCAATAGTAGAGATTGAGACCCCTCCCCACTGCAATACTCCAGTAGTTAAGGCACTCACCTAGGCATTGGGAGACCGGCTGTCAAGTCCCTCATGGGCCTCCCATCTCAGTACCCCACTGTCTGGGCTATTAGAGGAGCACCACCCTTACCTCCAGCTCCTTGGTTTGTCACAAGAAAGGCGGGACCTGAGTTAGGCACCTAATGCCAGGAGAGCGTCCATGGCAATGAATTCAGAGTGGAGAGCGGTGCTTTCCTCCAGCCCAGAGTGACAGGGCTTATGCCACACCCCTCTCCTCAGCATTTCCTACTGGCCACTTTGGATGGCTCCCCACTCATTTTGCTGACTTCTTTGAAACCCTTTTTCAGACTCCTAGCTCTCCCCATGCATGTGTAAGGAGCCTGATCGCCTGTCTCGGGGCTGTGAATTCCAGTAGGGCACCCAAAAGGTAGGTGTTGCAACACAGAACAATGCAACATCTATGTTCCTCTTGTGAATCTAGCCCTATATGTAGATATGTGCCTAGGACAGTGGCCTTCAAACTTTTGACCCCCGCATCCCACCTTACCCGTCGGCACCCCCATCACCCCCTAGCTGGGGCTGGGAGCCGGGACACAGTCAAGGGGCTGTGGTTGGAGGCAAGGGCCGAGGCTGCTTTGGGGACTCCTGGGGACCGTGGTGGCTGGGGGCTGCAGTGGGCCACAGCAGCTAGGAGCCTGGCTTCGTGGCCAGAGAGGATGGATGGCGGAGGCCGGCACCTAGGGGCATGCAGAGGAACATTGGGGGGGACACCTACAGATTGAAGACCTCTGACCTAGGATTACCTATTTGCCATGAACTAGCTTCTAGTTTGGGCTAGTGTTGTGTTTGAAGTCTTATATAGCTATTGGTTTAGACACAAATGAGAAAAACAGTGGGTTCCAAGCCCTTGAAACTTTCACAGTTTAGCCCTCCCCTAGCTAGGTGAACTATTATTTTACTGCAACACTAACCCCCCACCTTCACTCTTCTGTTGTAGGCACCATTTACCAACTACTAGTCCTCAGATGCCCCTTATCGGTATGGAAAAACTCCCCGGAAAATTCTGGCAAAGCCACTACCTTATCCACCTTAAGACTCACCTCTGCCATACTGCCTATGAAGCACTGCCAGCTAACAATGACGATGTAGTAAATGAGCTGAGACTTCCTGCTTATTGCATGATAACCAGCTTGCTTTAATATTACCTCATCATCAGCCATACCCCTGTTTGTTTGTCTCTTCCACCTGCTGTGTCTTGTGATAACCTAGATGGTGAGCTTTTGAGGGCAGGAATGACCCTTTTTCTGGCTATCTGGACACTTCCAAGTACAAAGGGGCCCTTGACCTGTGCTCCTAGATGGTATTGCCATCCAAATACTAAGCAATAGTAGTACATTCAAGATAGAGCCTCCTCTGTACACCGCTAACAGGATATTGAGCAATTAGGCAGAACGCTCCATCCTGGTGCTCTCGCTGGTGTAGCATGGCCTGACACTAGGATACAAAGGCCCAGATTTTGAGAAGTATTTAGGAGTTGTACTGCCTGGCGTTGCGAGGCAGACGGCTAAGATCCATTTTCGAAAGTGGCTTAGGCACGTAGGAGCCAAAGTCCCACTGAAAATTAAAAAATATGGTCCCTGGTACCTGGAAACTACCCAGAGTTGATTGGAATCTTATGGCAGGACACTTAGTACCTAGAGCTGATTAACACCACACGTAATCAGCGCAATGACTTCAATTTTACTGCTGACGATAAGGGATTCAGGCACTGACTTATGTTATTTTTGTGATGTTATTTATAGTGCCCCTTATATACATTTAAAACCTCTTTTAGTGAATTGCCCCACCTGCTATAAACAGACTTTCACTAGGGCAGGAGAGGGCCCACCTGAGAAGAGACTGCCTCTCTCCCTTCCCCTAGTAAGTGCAGTTGGCAACTCTCTGTGGGAGGCTAGGTGGCCATATCTTCATGCCACTGGAAAGCAGCAGTAGGAAGACTAGCTCCTTTTCACACTGTGCTGGGTACAATTGCAGGAAGAAAAGGATTCAGGGTTTCTTCCACCATGGTGTAGTGGCAACTTCTCTTTGTCTCCTCCTTGGCTCAGAGGAAGAAAGGGAGGTGATAGTCTCTTGGAGGAATCATTTAGCAACTCACTGGTAGGTGATAATTGCTGCGTTCCAAGAATATTAGCTCCACTGGAATGTGATTATAGCAATGCGACTAAATCAGTTCTGCTTTGGCATCAATTCCCCAAGTTTTTCCCAACTGGTAGCAGGGTGAGGATTCAACTTGGAGGAAAGACCTATATCAAACATGGGCTCTACTGTAACTCTCTCTTTGGCAACAGGAGAAAGATACAGAGCATGAAATGCAGTGGCAGGCATTTCAGCAGTGGTTTGGCATCATGGGAAAGAGGTGGCATGCTTTGCTAAGAAGAGCAAGTAAGGAGTGGTGACCACTGATGCAGTTTTTAGTGGGTGATGAAGACCCCCTTATAATGACTGGCCGTTCTGTAGCAGGATCACAAGCACAGAGTAGTGGAACCACATCGCCATGCAGACCTGGGCTGACCAGCACTGGACCCAGAACTTCTGCATAAGGACGACCACATTCCTGGAGAAATGTCAGGCCCTTCAGTATCAGGACACACAGGGCAGAGGGGGCCATAACAGTTCTTACTAGTGCTCTCTGGAATCTGGCCACCCCAGATGGTAACAGACCAGTTTGGTTTTGGCACATCAACAGTTGGTTCTGTGACCGAGGAGGTTTGCTGTACAATTATTACTTTGTTCCATCGATGAGCAGTGAAAGTGACAGGTGATTTCCAGTCTAGAAGGAAGGAATAGGAAGCGAACAAGAAAATAAGGTGATGGGGAATTGTGGGAAGGCATTGGAGGACTGGCAGCACTCAGGTGACACTAGCCTGCATTCGCATCACTGGGTGGTCGTGTTAGCAGTCCAATTGTGCCAACCAATTTGAGTTAATAGCACCATTGCCCTTGACTGAGGGTTTTTTGTGTGTGGATGGGGGTCGAGTTAACGGGAAGATTCGTGCTATAATATGAGTTAACTATGCAGCAAAGACTGGCCAAAGCAGCTCTTTCTGTGAATGCTTTGCTCTGTTAAGAGAGGCTCTTGCCACCTTTTGCTGTATGGTCTCTTTGGTGTGATAGAAAACGAAGCGGTGAGCAACCCCAAATCAGCTTCTCACAGCTGGTAGAAAAGTGTGACACACTGGCTTGTTTTGGAGCTGGTTCCATTGGCTAGAGGCACTGCTAAAGCTGATGCAGCCTGAAATGTACACGTTCCACCAGAACGTATAGCAGCTTTGTCGGACAGTCGTTATTTGCATAAATAAATACTCACATTATGTCGCAAGAACCCATGGCAAAGTGGTGCCCACACCGTTAAAATACAATGCTAATCAACAACCACCGGGCAACACATGAACAGAGTCATAGTGTGAGACTGGGCACTGGGCCTCCAGGAGGGGATGAGGCAAAGATGACCCAAACAAGCCCAGAGTAATTTAGGCAACCAGAAAGGCTACTGTAATTTATAGTCACCCTACTTGGGCTGCCTGTGGGCAGCTCCACACTCTGGAGCTGTGCAGAATGGCCACAGTGGCATGCACTATGGCCCCTCCCCTATCCAACTTCCCCCCTGCCCCGATATCCCCAGGCATGAACCCTGTGCCAGGACTTGTGATGGGGCCTGCAAAGAGCCACCTAAGGCAACGCCTCACAGTGAGTGTGTTAGACGAAGTTCTCCCCAGCCTGGCTAAGAGGCTTTTATGACCCCTTTATGCCATGGCAGTGGTGTACAGGGACTGCTGTGCAAGAAAGAATCCATCTTAGAGGCTTAAGGCCAGAAGGCATCCATATAATCACCACCTGCATAACACAGGCCATACAATTTCACCCAGGAATTCCTGCACTGAGCCCAATGGTGGCTGAACTTAAAGCCTGTCTTTTGGAATGACATCCAGTTTTGATTTAAAGACTCCAAGTGGTAAAGTGTTTACTACAGCTCTTGGTAAGGTAGGGTGAATTCCCCCCTCCCCAGAGAATGAAAAAGTGGCGTTATTAAATGAATGAAGTTCTGTTATGGAGTTTGTTTTGCCATGTTAAATATTAACTGGTATGCTCTGCAACTGCACTTACTAGGGACAATGAGCCCCATTTTGAAAGGTTTTGGGGGGCCTAAATATACAGATAGGCATCCACTGGCATTTTCTAAAGCACCTCGGTGATTTCAGTAGGAGTTAGGTGCCTAGGAGCTTTTGAAAATCCCACTAGGTGCCTCGCTGCCTCTTTAGGCACCTAAATACCTTTAAAAATATGCCCCTAAGTCAACAGATGGTGCTGGGAGAAAGAAAACAGGGTAAAGAAAAAATAATCAACATTTAGCTGAATTTTGAGAAGGGGGGAGGAAGCAAACTCCCACCACCCTTAGACTTTTTTGTAGACACTGTGTAATTTTTAATGATCAGTGATGTTACTGGTGTGGAAACTAGAAAGTGAGCTGTAAGAAACGCCACAGTTATTTAACACTGTTGGAAACCCAGGAAAAGATCAAAATACAATGAAAGAAAGCGTACAGAATCAGCAGAGAAACATTTTTTCTTCAAACTTAAAACAGAGAATTAGGAACAATGGAGATTTTTTTTTTTAAAGAAACCTGCAGTGCTAGAAAGCATTGCCCAACGCTGGTGAGGTTTGTGGTTACTATTCAAACCCAAACCCGAATGTTTAACTCAGTGAGAAGCACAATATGCAACAAAGGTTTTCAAAGATTACACTGGCAAAGAAATGACATGGGAAGAATTTGTTTTCCCTCTTTAAGCAGTGTTATAATTATAAATTAATGCTTAAAGATACTATGGTGACTTCGATGAGTTAATGAGTATCGTATAACTGCCTGCTTTTCTTAATTGTTCAAAGGCCAGTGATCCTGAAGCATATAAAACCTTGACGAATGCAGATAGGAAGCCTAGATGAGAGAAAGTGTGTGAGTGAGAGAGAGAACTAGATGCTGTGTTTAACCATGAAGATGCCAAAAAATATTTTTTCTCTTTTTCGTATCTTTGTGCTCTTAACGGGCTTCTCTATTATTTGTATGGGAGCCTTTTGCATTTCCACTGGCTCCTCTTTGTGCAAATGTAGGAATAAGCTGCCCATTGCTTATTCTCTGTTACCGTTGGGATTCTTACTCCTTGTGATTGGGATTTTCTGGAGCACATGCCATGAAGTCAGCAAACAGAAGAGCCTGTTCTATGTTTTCCAGAGGAATCCCAGACATAGAGAAACACACATCAACAGCGTAGACAGGTACGTATTGCAATGCATGTGAGCAAACTGGGTGTAGCAGTTTGCAAACGTATCCTTAAAGGAAATAAACGACATAGCTTTATAACAAAGAAAAGTAACCTGCAGCTAGTATAAGCCTTTTTATTCTATTTGTATGGGCACAGAATTGGAGCCTGAAGTTTCATATGCAGTGGATCGCAGTTGAGAGAGTAACAGCATCAGCCCTTTTGGTGCTACAAAACAATGTAGAGGATATATTCTTAAAAAACTGTTCTTAATTATTGCACTTACTTGGCCAAATTCTTGGGGAAAGCAGGCACAACTCCATTGCCTTCAGTGGAATTACTCCAGGAGCCCATTTGACCCAGTTGTATCACCATAATAGACAACTCAATATCAGCTGCTGTGCCAGTGTTTTGGTATTGCTCATCATCACAGCATTTCTCAGGAAGGCCAAAGCACTGGAATGATTCACAATTCCCTATATGGTCTATGCTTGAGGTTTGTGTGTAAATGTCCCTGCTATTTCTGAGTGAAGTCTGATGCTTTCCGATAGACAGTTTCTCAAACTGGTTGGCCCTAGGCCTGGCAAAGTTTGTAACGGGGGTCGTTGGATACAAATGACTCTTGCTGTCTGTTGTGGTAACAACACCATAAACACTGACAATAGGTGCTGTAGCAGCTCTATAAATACATTGCACAGAAAATCCTGGTTAGATAACCAGGACAATACAGATAGCACTTAAAACTTTGTGGAAAGCAAAAATAATCACCATGCAATCAACTATGGCAGGAAATACACTCCCTTTTCAAATCAGAGTGCTCTTTAGGGCAGCTGCTGCACTAGAGACAATCAGTGGGTGATGTCTGCAGGACAGTCAGGAAACCTTGCAAATAAAGTTCACTTTTTGAGGCTTAGGCTGATATTTTAAAGGCGCACTTTAGAGAAAGTCACAGGACGTTAGATCAGCAACATTTTCAGCTGGTCTATTCCTTTTTAGCCAGATTTCATGGTTTCAGTTTATTATTTTAAACTTCAGATAAACTGTGACAAGGTAACACACTCAAAACACATCTGATCAGGCCCAGCTCATATAAATCTCTTCAAACCAGTGAATATTTTTATTTGATTATTTTTCAGGCCTGATTTCTATCCTCCGTGCTATGAAGATAGTACTGATCCAGGAAAGCAGATTTCCCCAATATCACTCTCCCTTTCGGTAAGAGAGGCAGAAAGCTACAACATCCCTCCGCCTCTGTATACTGAAAGCAGCACAGAATTCATAGATGAAACCAGCCTTGAGGAGGAACAACCGCCATCATACGAAATGTCTGTGCAGCAGCAGCCAACAGCCGAGCATGACTCAAATACAGGAGTCGTCTCAGGCACTTGTCATGCACCTGTGCCAAGCGTGAGGTGCTAATAATATGAACTGTGAAGGGACTTTAGAAGAAGCAAAGCATGTCACTTATTCCGAGACAAAGTCAGTGGATAAGACACTGAATGTGAAAAGTGGTGTTGGAAAAGACATGGGACAGTGCTATGTAATACTAGTGTATTATACTATGGGGTGCAACAGTCGCCTGTGGACAGCACTGAACACAATTGTTCAGGGGACGTTGGAGAGGTGATTTAAGGAGGTTCCCAGTATTTTAAAACAAGAACATTCTCTGGCCTTTAAGGGGTTTACTAATGATATTACATATAACCCATAACTGTTGGCTCAAACTAACATCAGAGCAGCTTGTTTGCACATTTCAATATTTCATGTTTTTCTGTGCCCACACAAAGAAATGTCAATACCCAATATATTCATTGTACTCTGTTCAATATCTCTAGCTCTGTTTATGAAAGATTTTTCATACCAAATATCCAACTGCTAATTTCATAGCCACTATTTTCTTTCCTGCTCATGTCATCCCATCGAGATTTTGAGTGAAAACTCTCATGTGATACAAACGACTGTACTGACGTAGCTACCAGTGTATCGAAACTATTACTTTTTACAGTGGATGAAAAATGTTAAGTGTTGCTGCTTAATGCTCCTATATTTATTAATCTTCAGTCACTTTCTCACATCTCATAAAGAGTTTTGGCATAAGTCCCCATCAGTTTTTCTATTAACATTTGCTGATCTGGAAGACCTGTCAGTTCATTAGCTAATATTAGGGGTGTTGTGTTCTGTTGTTTGTAATAATTGAGTATTTTTCTGCCCTAAGTGTTTGGAGATAACTGCTTTACTTTGTGTTATTAATAGCTGATACTTTAATATTGCATTGAATTGATCTGTTTATTTCAATAAATTTTTCATTCAAACCAAGTCTGAACTAAAAGTAAGGTTTCCAAGCTTCTGGATGGATTTACAACATCCAGTCTAAGCTCAGTCGTTGCTGCACACTAATGAAGAGACCCCCAGTTTTGAAGCACAGCTCCTGAAAGAATAATACAAATGGTTTTAAGGCAGGAAAAAGCCTTCTGTGAGCCATATCGCTAGGCATTGTCTTCGTAGGTATGAGGTTAGCTGTTTCCATTGCACTGTTCATAGATTCTATGCCAGAGAAGCAAGGCTCTATTGGGGCCTGATCCTGCACCACCGAGTTCTACTGGAGTTTTGCCCTTTCTGACAACGTGAGCAGGATCAGATGCTTTATCGATCTTTCTTTATGCTCACATATCATGGGCAGGGGGAGGGGGGGGGGCGGCAAGAGTAGCCTGACTGAAAATCAGGGTAGAAACTCAAAACATGGGGAAAAATCAACTGAAAAATCAGTTCTTCCGCCTTGAGGATTATATCCTGATTTGGAGTCTTTTGAAGTATAACCTTTCCCTTGGTGGAAGTAGAAGGGAAAGAGAGAATGTGACTGGAGTGAATGACAAAGAAATAGGAAATGGGACATGTTTTCCTTGGAGGGACAGGGGAGAAGCAGTAGGGAAAGGTAGATAGTGTGCCCAGAAAAAGGGGAGAGGGAAGAGAAGAACATAAATTTAAAAATGGCAATAATTATACAGGAAATGACACATTAAAAGAGGTAGAGTTAAATGACAGAAAAAGGAAAAAGAGAGAAAGAATAAATGAATTCAAAAGAAAACAATGACAGGATAAAAATCTCTGTAATTGGAGATTAAAGGTAGACAAACTAAGAATTCATGTTAAAATAGTTTTCTAAATGATTAAAAAGCTGTACATTCTAAAGTGGGGAAGAATAAAAACCAGGAAAAATGGGAAACTTTACATATTATTTCAAAAACAGTTGAAGTGAGCTCTCCTCTGAGATGTGACCGTGCCAAATGATATCTTTTTACTCAAGAGACCTGCTTCCTGAATGTATTCAGAATCATAATGGCTGGCTTTAGTAATGGAGATACGTTTTTACTGTTTTTTAGGCATGTTCAGCATGCAGGACACTGACGACAGTGGGGTTGTATATGTGTTGCTGAGGGAAAACATTAGCCTGCAATATATTCATGACATGTAAGGCAGTTTAAGCAGGCAAGATTCCAGCTTGATTCTCAGACCTGGATTGAGTATGCAGGGCTGGCAGTCAGAAAAACTCCCGGCGTAAAATCTTGGCTCTGTTGAAGTCTGTTTGCTACTGACCTCAATGGGTCCAGGATTTGACCCCGCCGGCTTTTTTTTTTTAACTTTGAATTGAGCACATTTGATCTGGAAATCAGTGGAAAAACAAACATGGAAGACCAGAATGCCATTTTTGGTGTCACTTTTCTGAATGGCGCACTTTAATCCCAATATTGACTCACCTTTGCTGTAGTTCATGAAGAATTGCACCATTTTTATGTACTGATCCCCCCCCCCCCCCCCCCGACACACACACACACACACACACAGATCATAAATTGGCTGGTTAGAATGCTGTAAGGTACATAGTTATGGCTATGTTCTGGGTTCAAAGTGCCCTGCTAACACGGGCCTGACTTCTAAGTTCTCCTTATCTGAATACAGTAAAAACTCTTTTATCTAGGGCAGTGTTTTTCAACCATTTTCATTTGTGGACCCCCTAAAAATTTCAAATGGAGGTGCAGACCCCTTTGGAAATCTTAGAGAGTCTGTGGACTGCCAGGGTTCTGTGGACCACAGGCTGAAAACCACTTATTTTAGGGTTTTATAACCAGTTGAAACTCCATGTGAGCAAGCCTTCAGATAAATGGTGGCTTCTTTGAGAGAGCCAAACTTGGGGCCCACAGGATGGGGAGGACATACCAAATGGCCACCTGTTCTGACCAACCCCCAGAGCAAACTGGTAAGGAAGCAGAGGACATGTCCCTTACATCTGCTTTATGGCTTCTTTCTTGGGTAGAACTGGACAGGAGCTAAGATTCCTAATTCTCCCCTAACATTTTAGGGGACATCCAAAGAGGACTCAAGAATTTTGGCAGCCTTTCTGTGGCCTCATCAACCCCAATCCATTGCTTGTATTGTAGGCTTGTATGGGCTCCAGAGCCTTTCAAGGGTAAGTGGACCGCATCTTCAAACAGCAACAGGGATCAAGGTGTGGAGGGAAGGAGGGCTCATTGGGATGTGAGAAAGTCCCTCATAAACTAAACCTATTTTCCATGACTCTATCTGTTTTTCATGTATGTACTTTCAGATAGGCACAATGCTTAGTTATGAGCCGAATGGAAATGATGTGGATGACTGCATGAGTGCACAATCCTTTTAAAGCAGAAAAAGGTTTTAAATGACTGAATTAATTTTGCTCAAACTTTCCAAAACAAATTCACCTTTGGCTTGACCAGCCATGAGAAGTTTTGGATTAAAAGAGATTTTTTTTATTCATAACGATATGAACAATTCAAAACAAGGTTTGAGAATGGAATACGCCATTTCCGCCATCTAGCCTCTTGAACAATAATGCTGTAATTATTCCCCTCCTATGGTGAGATACATAGTTCCTAAGGGTAATGCCAAGTATTACTCTTTGATGGCCACTTATTCAAAAGGGAAATCTTTTGACATGCCAGTGGAGCAATGTGCCTTGCAAATACATATATTTGTGGTTTAGCATCGGACATACAGGGCCAGCTCCTCAGCTGTGGCTGAAGAGTAAGAGTGGGTGGAATGGGTGGGGTATTCCTCACCTCTGAACTCCTAATCCTAAAGCTGCTCCATGCAGGGCTGGTCTCCCACCACCACGTTAGCATTGAGTATTCTTTAAAATGAAATATCTCTGCCAGCTTTTGTGCCTGCTGTAGATGGTTAAAGATTTTATACCCTAAGCTACGGGTTCATGATTTTTAAAAAATGTTTAAGCCTGTTATTTATCTTCAATAAGTGAAGGGAGGTTACTAATGTGTGATATCAACAAATGGATGGCACTTAAATAATATAATTATACACAGTTTGATATAACTGAACACGACAAGTTTTACCTAGCTGGCCTTGTCCCTACTATTGCACACAAGTTAATAGATCTTGTTCTTTTCTACCCTTCCATATTTTTACTCTTCCATCTCCCACACAATTTTTTCATGTTCTATACTTGCTAACTGTTTTAGTTTACACCTCTTTTTGTTTCTTCCTCATCTATCCTCCCTCCCTTGAACCTCTCCCTCTTTTTCCAACTGGGTTCAGAAACTCATTTCTTCCCCCAGTCTCCCTCGTTCCTTTTCCTCTGGCCTCCATCTCTGTTTCTGGGACCCCATCCTCTGTCCTGCTCACTCCTCCCCAAAGAGCCCTTCGTACCTTGCTGCCCCCTCTCTCTTATTCTCTAGGAGTTTCTCTTTCTCAATAGCTCTCTCTCTACCCTCTACCCTCCCTCTTTTCTCCCTTGGAGGCTGGAAGCGTGCTCTTAAACTACAGGGTGTTTGCATGACAAACCCAACTGTTTCAAAAACAGAGATTGTCCAAGTAGATTCTAGTACAATTATTTCCAAACTGCCATTACAGGATAGAGGTTGCAACACATGGACCCGCCCAACCTCTGAATCCAACAGCAGGCGTAGAGAGTGTGGTCAGTCTCTCTCTCTTTTTTTTGGTCAAGCTCCTGCCACTGGCCACCCTGAAAAGAGTAACACTATCTTTGTAAGAGGTTGTGAAGATGTAGCCATTTTCCCTTACATCATTAGCTTCTAATAATTTAGCTCTGAGCTGTTTGAAGGTAAAACATCTCTGTACATTAAAAGCATGATTAATGAGATTTCGGTCACAGTCCTTCCCTGATCAAATCAGCTACACAGATATACAAACTGTAAGTCAGCCTTACAAAGTTTTACTCATCATTTTGCATGTGACAAGTAATTTTTTGGATGGACAATATCAATAGTATTAATTATCAGTTTTATCATTTTCATCAATCAGTATTACAAAGGGCTAGGAAGTAGGTTTTGTGTTGAGTATGGTAAAAGTTTTACAAAAGTATTGCAAGAGAACTATTCAAAATCACAAACAGAGATCACCCTATTCTCAAATGCATAAAACCAGTTTTATATTGGTACAACTCCATTACTAGTGTAACACAATGCAAAATTAGGCCCAGTATTTACCCTTTGAGACTTTTCCAATTCTTCTTCATTTTTTCTTAAATCCTGACTGCCACCTAACTGCAGTTAATGCTGTCATGCCTTTCCTAGAACTGAGAAGTCTGGTTGGAGTATTTTCTGGAATTCTTATGTGTTTAGCATGCGGCTTTCCACTGTCTTGTTCATAGCAGGTGCGTGCAGTACATCATGTTTTCGGCAATCCCAGTCCCTAGAGGCTTAGACAGTGGGAAAACTAAGTTGGTGTTCAAACTCACCTGTGCCAGGGGATCAGCTCAAAGATTATTTAATCATCTGAGGTCTTATAATTATAAGAACTTTTCAGATTCTTGGTTGGCCCATTTCCAGTCGGATATGCCAAAATATGATCAGCTGAGTGGTTCAGCAGTTGAAGGGAAATTTATCTCACAGTCTAGGTCATATCTGTGCACATACACAAGTCTGAATGATCTAAAACAATATGGAGGAGTTTTCCCTATCTGAAGCACTGTAGGTTAAGTCTAGATGAACATGCACTCTTTAAGGAAGAGTACATTTAAATTTGGACACCCAAATTGTGATGAAGATGCAAGGACCTTCTGATGCCTTCCACAATTCTTTATAAAATGAATTCAAGCCATGGAATCTCTTTTGACTTATAAAAAATATTATATAATACTGTAGTAAAATATTGTGTGGGAACATCAGTGACTCATTTATTTAGAATTAATTAAGTAGGTAATGTAATTTTATTAAAGGCAGTTTTATTAGAATGGATGAAAGTGCAGTGTGTTTTGTCAACAATTAGGTATTAAGACAGAAATATGGCAATCCACTTTATTAGATACTAAATGTCATAGCAATTTTTGACAGAAGTGTCGAAAGAAACCAAAGCAATTTCCTTCACTGCAATATTATCTAAATTGCACTGAAACCTGGATGAGTTGCAAGATGAATCATACACGCTGTAAAGTGTCAAACTGCACAAAGCCATCTCGACAAATGATATGACAAGTGACCACACTGTTCCCAAGGAAGCAAAACAGTCAAACAAGTCACATGCACGAAGTGTTTGTGTTCTTGTTCAGTACAAAGCAATGAACCATAGCTAGAGCTGCAGTATCATTTCATAAGCAAAAAACCACAAGTGTACATATACTCTCTCTAATTCATGCTAAGTCCTCTCTCCTCCCTTTCCACTCCCCGACTCTTTATCCCATGATCCTCTACTTTAAAGAATCTAATTGACTCTGAGCCCAACTAATGAATCAGCCAAATATTTCATTTAATTCATTAGTGGTCATTTTCATTTCCTCTTCCATATTACACCCATTCCTGACAAATGGAACATGAGCATATATCGCAAGATAGATTTTAAAATCTTTCCAGGATAATTCATTTATGGAAAATATGCTGAACTTGCAACAGTTACCCTCCAAGCCCAGTAAAAACCAGGACGTGTTTATGAACATGGGGGATATTGCAAAAGGCAACTGATGCCCCAGTGAGTAAAACGTTAACCATATTTCAATAAAATAAAATAATAAAATAATTATCCTCCTTTAAAAAAAAAAAAGAAAAAAAGAGCCAAGTTCAAGGAAACCTAGAGAGATACAAGAGTCACATTGCTACACTTTTAAACAGCAAAAAGAGGGAAGCACTGCATCTTTCATTGGGAGAGTATGTGAGTGCATGCTGCTGGTGTGGATCTGTGAGCTGACCAAGGGTATAGATGGGAACGAAACAAGTGGAGTTCTGTAGGGAAATGCACCCTTTGCAAAGACTATGCACCCTTTGCAAAGACTAATATACTGCCCCTGTATCCCAGACGTGCTGATGAGTTCTTTTTAAACCAACAAGAAGCTGACAAGCACCACAAATTGTATTCACCAAAACACTTGGTTGCATTGTAGTTTGTTTCTCCCTCCTTCCTAAGTTCAAAATTCTTCTTACTTTATCATAACACATGAAGGGAAAGAAAATATACAGGGTCACACTGGCTTTTTGCAGCATTCAAGGGTTGGAAGCTTTTTCTTTTCTTTTTTTTTTTTTTTTGGACACAAAGATATTGTTGCTGTCATACAGAAGTCAGTACACTATTGTCTTTGGCAATTAATGCAACAGAATGTGATCAATATTATGCTGAATTTTACTTCCCGCCCCCACCCCTGCAAAAAATGTTAAAAGTCATACAAGGCACAAACATGTTTTGGCAAGGTCATCTCTCTTCCTTGCCCTTTCTCTTTTGGCCCTGGGTCAATGATCCTTTGCAGGTTCAGGTGATGACAGTGGGTCCCTTCCGCCCTGTCCTCTCATGAATCTGAGATATTTTCAGTGCAATGGCTATGAGGGGACTCAGCACAGCCTAGGAGAAAAGGAATACAGTGAGCTATGTTAAGAAGAAAAGTCAATCAACACATTATTTTAAAAATCGGTTACTGATTTTTCCCTTGTTTAACATAATATTAACTAATAATATTAAATTTTATACGGGGTCTAAAGTAGATAAGAAAGAGCAATCCCCAGATGTTGTAATGATAATCCCACCACGCACTAAGAGTGATGTTGAGCTGTGTGCGAAATATGCAATACAAAACCACATGAAGTCTCAAACCTGGAATTATTGATGGAGCTGCGCTGAAATTATACAAATGGTATGTTCCCACACTGCATTGTTAACCTGCGGAACTCAAAGACACAGCTATTGAGGCAGGTATCTTGGCAGGAGTCATAAAAATATTTATATGACTAATGTGATATCACCTGCAGTTGTAATACATAGGTTAAAAAGGTATTCCTCATAGAGTTTAAGTTTACAGATATCTATTTACAACTTTAGAAACATTACAGTTTGTATCTATATAAATGGGGGTGGGTTTTTTTGGTCCAAAAGCAAAAGGAATAAAATGAAAATGCAATCAGATAAAGTGACGAAATAACAACATGTCTGTTTATGCTGTCACTGATTTCAACCGAGTTTATGGCCATGGTTATTTATTCAGAAACCTGGCAAGTAATCAGTGGACTATTACCATTCTTTTCCTAACTGTGGATCCACCTCTAATCACACAATGATTAAACTACAACATTAGGGGTGAAGCATTTATACATTTTGTACAATAAATTAATAGGAAGAATATGAACATTAACATTTGTTGGAAAATGCTGCAAAATGAAAAAATAAAATGAGCCAGCTCCTAATATCTGTAATTAGGGACAGATCATTCCCCTAAAACAGTGGTACCTGCATCAGGGAATAATCACCGCAAATGTACCTGTGCAGAGGGGCATTGTCCCACCATGAAAGAAATAGAGATGGCCCAAAGACCCTCCCGGCTCTCGGAGATCTTCAGGAGCACAGAAGCATCTATATCCTCTTAATGGCTCTAGGTTCCCTCTGGCTGTGCCCCAATCCTTGGCTGTAGCTGCCCTAGGGTCTACCTCTCTCAGACAAAAAGGGAGAATTCTTCAAACTGAAGAAGACTGGAAAGCAGAAGCAGCTCACCCAGTTTTACCAGCCCACTACTTTCATGAGCAATAGAACGACAAATATAAACAAGAAAGCAAACAAACAAAACACCGCATTCACTGCCTTGGCTGAAAGCCTTCTTAGTCAGGATTACTCACTTTTAAAATGTTTTTCAAATTTTATTTCTACTTTTAAAAATTGTAAAGCTTCATTATTAGACGTTGAGCTCAAAATAGCATTGAAAGTGTGCCTGGATACACCACAAATATAAATTACTTAATAATTAATACCCAGACATCAAATATTGGTTGAAATGCATTGTTAGCCTTAAAACAGTATGCAACAGCGAAGTTGTGCAGTCTGTAAATTGAGCAAAGCTTCTATTAACTTCAGTGAGAGTTTGGCTCAATTAAGAACCACTGGAGAATATATCCCTAAATCTGTGATTGCCAGGGACAACCACACCTCCCACAAACTAGACATCTCAAACATGCACGTATCTGACAAGTGACAACGTCTGGCACCCTTTGCTTGTGGATGTTTAGACTGGAAGCTTGAAAGATGTGTCTGCCTGGCTCACTGCATTTTTATTCTGCCCAGTCTTACAGAACTCCCATCCACCTGCCTTTCTCCAGCTCCACATTCTCAGTTATGGTTTCCCCCGAATTGCAATCCATTTGCAAAGGATCAGGGTTTCACAGTATTCTAAACTGCACCTGAGGGCTTGTTAAATTCTCAGCAGATTCAGAAGTTTGGCTTTGTACAAACGTTTTCTTTGAACTCAATCCAGATGGGTTGATACCAGGTTAACTTTGGGGAAAATCTCATCCTCGTAGCAAAGTTTCACTTGGTTTATGTCGAATGCTGGCAACATCCCTCCCATTCAAAAACAAATTGTGTGCGATTCTGATACAAAATCATAATTAGCCCAGGTTTGCTTGAAAAGTGCATGAATCTTAGTAAACTTTTTGATCAATCTAGTCTAAGTGTCATTTGTAAGACAATCAAGTCATAGGTGGGTTTTGCATGGTTTAGGAATGAACATTTTGCACAGCTCTAAAATTCTCTCTCTAGTCTAATATGTAAACCTCAAGAAAGCAAACTGGCAAAGTAATTTCACCTCTGACAAAACACATACTTTGCTTAATGTCTCTAGAAAAGTCTCTTGAAAAGTTAAAGCAATGAGAGCCCAAAAGGATCTCACCACACTGGGTGAGTAGGCAACAAAAATGGCAGATGGAATTCAATATTGGTAAGTGCAAAGTAATGCACATTGAAAAACATAGTCCCAACTATACACACGAAATGATAGGATCTAAATTAGCTGTTACCACTCAAGAAAGATCTTGGAGTCATTGTGGATAGTTCTCTGAAAACATCTGCTCAATGTGCAGCAACGGTCTAAAAAGCTAACAGAATGTTAGGAATCATTATGAAAGTGATCGATAATAACACAGTAAATATCATAATGCCATTATATATATATACAGTACGCCCACACCTTGACAACTGCATGCAGTTCTGGTCACCCTATCTCAAAAAAGATATATTAGAATTGGAAGAGGTAGCGAGAAGTCCAACAAAAATGATTAAGGGGGTGGAACAGGTTCTAGATCAGGTAAGATTAAAAAGACTGGGACTATTCAGCTTAGAGAAGAGTTGACTAAGGGGAGATATGATAGAGGTCTATAAAATCATGAATGGTGTGGATAAAATGAATGGAAGTGCTCTATACCCCTTCACATAACAGAAGAACCAATGAAATTAATAGGTAGCAGGTTTCAAACAAACAAAAGGAAGTACTTCTTCACACAATGCAGAGTCAACCAGTGGAATTCATTGATAGACTCATAGACTCTAAGGTCAGAAGGGACCAATATGATCATCTAGTCTGACCTCTTGTACAACGCAGGAGATAGGGAATATTGTGAAGGTTTAACTGGATTCAAAAAAGAATTAGACAAGTTCATGGAGAATAGGTCTATCAATGGCCATTAGCCAAGATATCAGGGACATAACCCATGCTTTGGATGTCCCTAAGCCTCTGACTGCCAGATGCTGGGACTGTACGATAGGGGATGGATCACTCAGTAATTGCCCTATTCTTTTAATTCCCTGTGGCAATGGCCACATTAGGAAGACAGGATACTGCTAGATGGCCATTGGTCTGACCTAGTATGGCCATTCTTATACTGTTACGAGAGAATGCTCCCCACTTGGGATTCAAAGCACTTTAATGAACACCAGATAATGTTTACAACTTCTTTTACATGAATTCAAACATCGGCTTTTGTGTGTGTGTTTGTTTTTTCTTGGGATGGTAGGATGGATTTAGCAGGGAAAAAAAGTAAGACATTGCACTAGCCTTTGTATTTATAGGCTCTTCTCATCTTATAATGTACTCAGGTGAACATGGTGGAACATTATGACATAGTTGTGTTTACTCACATTGCCATTTGCACCAGCTCTTTTATCTCATCTCCTGTCAGCCCACAGAAAAATAACAAAAAAACCAATCAAACTAGTCAGTTATTCAAAGAATGTCACAAGGGGGCAGAGATCCATTGCCAATCAGCTATACCTTGTGTGGCTTTTGTACAGGTTTTAGGGTACTTAGACAAAATGACCTTTTAGAATTTTCCATATCAGGACAGTTACAGAAACCCAACTGCAGACGTCTAACCAGAGCTACAGCAGCAAGAACCAGCAGAACTTGCTTTTCTGGAAGAACTAATTCTTCTCTGGAGAGATAGGCAAGTGGTTCAAATACAAAAGGATTAACCATCCTAGGATGACCAAGGTTTGCTATACGGAGCTGCATGAAGATGGCCAATCTACCAAGGGCTTTCCCCCATCCCTAGCTCTGGAACTCCTCCAGAACTTTCTTCCACACTCGGATCTCTCTACCCCCTCAGCTGCCCTCTCCCCCAGATTTCCCATCTATAAAGACGGGGCATAGCACTTACCTAATACATAGGGATATTGTGAGGATTAATTATTGTTTGGACAGTGTCTTGACAGTGTAAAGAACTGCAAGAACTAAGTATTTTTTATACTGCAGTCAGCCTAGAAACCCCAGCCACAGACCAGCACCCCATTCTTCTTGTTCTTTAAACCTATTCCCATTCTCTATCTGTTAAGCCTTACATGACATTAGTGCAGAAATAAGTTCCCCATGTGATGCACAGTACATTAGAATCCAGCTCACAACACAAAATGTAGTATTCAAAACGACAAAAGAATGAAGGAATGGACTAAATAACAATTACAAAATAAACCTAGTACTAACTTTACAGCCTGTCTGGTATTATACTCTATTATACAGCCTGTCTGGTGCTATGGGTGTGTCTCTTGCAGCCTCTGTCTCATGGCACTAAGTACACATAAGCATGCATATAAAAGGAGACTCTGACTTGACCTTGAACAGGTTTTACATGCCCAAAAGGCAGACGTTGTTTGGCAGTTTAATTCACAGTGCACAAGAAACTCTAAGTAATGTGCTTGACCCAGGTTACTCTGAAGCATTAAGCTGCCTTAATCTACAAGAGTCAAGGCTCCTCGGGGCTGGTGAAGGCACTGAGTTTACCTCAATGAAGTGATGCACTCAGTGACTGAGCACAGAGAGTTGACATCACTGCAAGTGTCTGCCTGCTCTGCCTGCTGACCCAAGGACAGTGTTAATGATGATCTCAAAGATCAGAAGACAAACTGTTCCGCCCTTAGCTGGAAAGAAGAGGGTGTGTATGTGGGGTAAGGAGGGCAGTGCAAGAATGTAAACTGAGTTCTACTTGGAACCATCTGACCTTGTAACAAATGATTCCTCTTTAGTACTTCCAAAGAGCTAGGACGCAAGGTCTAGGGTTAATGAGTTCATATCCAGGTTTCATGAGCTCTTCTATAATCATTGACACAAGATGCATTTTTTAAATGCGTGTGGAAAAGAAATAGTTTGGAAATGCTTTTTTTTTTAGTTCTAACTGTCCGCAGTGTGACACACTGTAAGGGGACATAGTGTGGCATCAGAAGCTAAAGTATTTGAATGACATGGAACATGCTGAGTTATAGAAGAGTATGATCAAACAGCTGAAAACGCCCCCACCTCTCACTAATGCTTATGAAAAGTCCCATATAATTTAATAGTAAATGAAAAACTTTATATAGACTTTTTTTAACCATCCTATAGATTTAATATTAAACTGTATCTCTACTATATGACTTTATAGATTACTTCAAAACACCAATAGAAAGGATATAAGTCTCTATTAAATTTTACTTTTTCTTAGAATTATTGCTACATCTTATTACATATACAGAAACCTGTTGTTTCATACCTATTACATTCTATGGAACTTTTCCCAGTAGGGTTCTCATTTGAAAGAATTCTCTTTCGAAAGAAAAACAGACACATACAAAGTCTGTAATTGGGTGCTGTTAATCAGATTCTTATGTAGCTAGTTAGTGTAGCAAAACATCTAGTTCAAGTAAGGTCCTTTTATATTTGTGATCTACTTTGTTCTATGTCTGTTCAGCACCTGCACAGTGTGCTCCAGGTCCACAATTTCAACTTCAATATGCATAATAAATAACAATGTACCATGAATAAAAATGGGCAGATATTTGAAGCAATTCAACCTTTTAGCTGCACTGTTTCCTGTGCCTGCTCTGCACAATACCAGCATGACACTGGTGTTTGAAATAACATTTTATTAACCATCACAGCAAATCAAAGAGATTCTGAATATAGACTGCACATTTTTTCCTTTAGATTTAAAATGTTATCCAACTTCAATGATTGCACGCAGGTAGCTAGGCAAAGGACAGGTAAATATTAGCCTTCTGTCATGATTTATTAATCAGCAATAAATATGGGGTGAGTCAGAAACTGAAGCTGCCCATAAACATATGGGTCACCAAAAGCTCATTTTGAATACATTACACCCACTCAATTGCTCTGTTATCCTTTTCACCTGGATTAAATTTAGCATAACCAATTGCTTGGTATACATAAGGGGGGAAAGTGCCAATGCATGAAAGTCCAAGGCTCTAGATAGAAGCAAGCATGCAATGCTTATCGCTATGGAATGATAAGATAGAAGTCTGGCAGAGGCTGCTTCTAGCCTGGCTAGTTAGAGCCAAAGAAATGGTCCCCAGGTACTTTGGGCCCAGATCCTCAATGGTATTTGGGCACCAAACTCCCACTCAACAGAAATTAGGAGCCTAAGTACCTTTGAGAGTCTGGACCTTGGCCTTTAAACATCTTCCTCCTACTTAGCCAGAAAGCAGCCTTAAGGTATGTCTGTACTGCCAGCAGCACTGTCGGCATCACTGGATCGATGCCGCAGGATTGACTGAGCAGGCAGGGGAGACCCGCTCAATCAATTCCAGAAGTGCTCTCCGGTCGACGCTGTAAATCCACCCCCGTAGAAAGCGTAAGGCTGCGTCTACCGGTGGGCATTTTCTGTCGGCACACCACAGTGGAGATGCCACGGTAAGTAAAAGTTAGTAAGTCCACAGGAGATATGCAAGCTACATACAGTAGCTTCCGTATCTCCCATCGACTGCCGCCGTCACTGTAGACCAGGCCTTAGAGAGACGGAGGTGGGGTGAGGTGACATGACACCTTTTATTGGACTAACTTCTGTTGGAGAGAGAGGCTATGTCTATACTACAGAAATTTGTTGACATAAGATCCTATCCTTGGGTCGGTGGAGTGCATCCTCACTAGGACCACTTCCATCGACTTAAAGGCCAGTGTGGGGGGAGCTGAGAGACCCATCTTTCAGCTCCCTGCAGGGAGCCCACAGGCTTCCAGCTGCCCCCCCCACTACCGATCCCAGCTGGGGCACAGAGACTTTCCAGCAACCAGACCCTCCAGCTTGCCTAGTCCCAGCTCGCAGCCGGGAGCTGAGAGGCAGTCGCCCAAGCCCCGGCTACCAACGGGGCTGCAGCTGCCTGCGCCCGCGCCCAGGTTCACAGCCAGGCGGCAGCCGCCCACGACCCACAGCTGGAGCCCAGCGCCTTGCAGAACCAGGCTCCAGCCCCATCTCCCAACTTGTCATTGACTAGTATGACAGCCCCTCCACTGCTCTAAGGGGACATAGTGTCTACACTGATACTGTGTCGCCCTACCTCTGCTGACAAAAGCCCTACGCCTTTTGTCAAGGTGGTTTTATTTTGTCGACAAAACAGGGCAGTTTTGTCAACAAAAGGGTGGTTGCAGTGTGTACACCAGGATTGTTTTGTCAACAAAAGTCACCTTTTGTCGACAAAACTCTCTAGTGTAGACCAGGTCAGAGAGAGAGAGAGAAGCTTTCAACCTTTCACACAGCTCTTCTTCAGTTCTTCTCCAGTGCTGTAAATTAAAAATGCTTAAACAGCAAGTACATTTTCTCTAATTTATTTTGCTCACACAGTGATGACTGGCTTTTTTAAATGAATTCCTCTGATTCTAAATCTTATGCACCACTGGTAAGGCTACTTCCTGGCTAGCTAGTAGGAGAGAGTGAATGGTCATGGAACATGGGGTCCCCTCTTTCGCTTCTGCTAGCTAGCCAAGAAGCAGTCTCATCTGATTTATTTCACAAGGACTGCATGCTCATTTTTATCTAGAACCTTGGACTTTTAGGTATCAGCACGTTTCATTATTCCTGTCTTATCCCTTGCACTTTTATGTGTATTGGCATGTTTCATTTTTCTTGTTTATCAGACATTTGGTTATGATAAATTTAACCTTGGTGAAAAGCATAACAGATTAATTGAATGGGTGGACTGTGCTAAAAATAAGATTTTAGTGACCCTTAAATTCATTGATAGCTTCAGTTTATCATTTGCCCCATTTTTATGGCCTATTTATAAACTGGAACAAAAGAGGCTTTTATTAACCGTTCTTTTACCTAGCTACAAGGGTACAATCATTAAAGCTGTAATCTTTGAAAAGGAAGCGATACATTTTAAAGGCTAAGAGGCTGGAAAGGCAACAGATCTCCCTGCCTGGCAAAAAGCTGTCATACTGTGCTCTAGCTAGTCTCACCTGAAGAAATGGCTTCTTGGAACCATATTCAGTTTGGATAATTTAGAGCAGCCTCAAGATTGCTTTAAACAATGCCAAGGCTTGTGTAGAACAAGATTCCAAAGCAGTGAGCAACAACCAGCTTCTTCACAGTTCACACACTGACCACAGCTATGAATCTTCCTCTAAATGTACCATTGCCAAAGTGTCATGCTATTGAAGTGGAAGAGCAGAACACTGATGACTTCTGATGATTTTGCAAGTGAAAGCATGCAGATGTCATTGTCATAGTCGAACATAGCTATGGTGATAATGTAAGTTCAGACCTTCTGAGAGCTCTTCAACATCAGCTTAATTCAGGAGCAGTAGATGTCTTCAACATTATAAGAGTGCCAAAGATCAATTGGTAATTATTTCACAAAAATAACTGAAAGGCAAAGACTGGAACTTGATATGAAAGTTGCAATCTTCTTTTCTGCTGACATCAACATCTTCAGTGTAGCACAAAATCAGAAATTTAAAGAAGTGATTGACACATGGATATACTATTCCAGACACATTTAAACTCACAGCTCTATTATTAGATGCTACAAATACAGAATCAGAAGAAACACTGGGGGAAGAACTAAAGAATCAAAAGACCACAAATTGGTTGATCAGACATCAGAAATATGCCAATAATGGGTACAAGCATTTCTACTTATTGCTACTGATTATACGCCTGGGAAGAAAATTGCAGAATACCATATTCATTGTGTCCAAGTTGCTGAAATGCTATCTTAGAATCCAGAGAAAAATATGAGAGGTATGGTCCTTTGTCATCTGCTCTGATGACAAAAAGGAAATGGAAAAAATGAGAGAACTTATCAGGTGCAGTCAACCTACATTTCTGACAGAGTTGCTCTGCCCTTTGTTGAGGCAATAACACCGTCTAATGGTCCTAAAGGACACTGTAAAAGTTAAAAAATCCTTCTGCAAATATCAGCCTCCTAGTTGGTGAATTTTATAAGGATCCCAGCTACAGCTTAGGGAAAAAGGAAAAAAAGGTAAAGTTTCAAAGTTCAAAAAAATTCTACCAGCTCAATTCCCAACAATGTAGTACAACTCTCCAGATGACTGTCTCTCTGTAGATATGTCGAAGTTTGCACTGAACACTGAGAACTCTTTGGTCAAATCATAACACCAATTATGCATAGCAACGGTGTCTACAAAGAGGCACTCAATTAAACAAGCAGTTCAAAAGGTTTCAGAAGAACTGACAGGTTATTGACCGAGGACAATACTATCCAAGATTCGGGGAAAATCAGGATTGATCTATTAACAATAACTAGAACCAAACGAGGACAAAAACTAACAATTTATAACTGACAATTCAGAGAGGCTATGGAACCATTCCATTACTTAGCCAACATGACAGATCCCAAATACAAAGGTCATAGGTGGAGCCCAGAATGGCGAGAAGAGGCTGAAATGTGACTGATTGAACATAATCTTAAATCTTTTATGTAGCCGGATTTCTATCCCAAATCTACGTTTGTGAAGGAGATTTTGTCACAGTTCCTTGAATCAAAATGGTGAAAAACTGGAACTAAAAATCATAGAAAAGAAAACTGCTGAATTAAGAATGTTGTCAATTTTGTAAATTATTTTTACTCGTCCCCAGCATCAATCAAGTGTATACGTGTGCATTTAGCATGTTTGGTTTGGTCTGGTTGAAGCGTTACAAGCAAATAAGTTGGCGAAAGTATATCGGTATTGACCTTAATAGAATGGAGACTGTTATTGTGTTCTTGTTTTACTTAATTGAAAGCTTGCAATTCTATGTGTCTGCTTTTCTGTGTTTGATGAAAAAAGCAAGCTTGCAGAGTGAATCACAGAGTTTGTTTTGAGTTTCATTTTATAAAACCTTCTGGGGCTTTTCAGTGAGTCCACACTGCCCTTGAAAATACCAGTTGATTTTTTGTGGGCTATGGGGATAATCACAACCACCACACTAAACATAGGTGTATAATTTATCAGAAGTCTGGGTATAAAACTGTTAATTTCCTAGATGTTTTACTTATGGAAAGCAACACTTGGTATTAGCAGCTGCCAGATTAAGCTTTTCTATAGCAGATGTTCACTAATAATAGTGGCCAAAATTTTCAAAAATAGATGCCTAAAGTTATGCTTCTATTTTTGAAAATCTTTACTATCCTGTATATGTTCTGATATAACAGGATGATTAAGTGGTGCATAGGGTTTTTTGCAGACCACCAGCACTGAGATGCATTTCCTCCTGAGTGAGATTCAGGAATTATTGTTTCCTGTAGAAGTATAACAGATTACCTTGAATTCTGAACAAGTAATTTTGTTTATTTTAAGGGAATGATTATTCCCCATCTTTTTGATAGAAATGAAACCCTTCACCGTTGTCTTGGTGAATCTTGTTAATATGTATCTAGTAATGTGCTAGAAAGAATGTATGTGGATTCTGGGACCGTTAACAAGCATATTTTATATTGGTTTGAATGCTGCTTATCAAAAGAACAGTGCACCGTCTGGGTTGAGAATGCAAAAGGAGAAGAGAAGCAAAATGGTGAAACTTCAGAAAGTTTGGAAGATTAGCTTGATTTGGATGGGAATGTAAAAGTTTGGATGCTTATATGAGTCTTATTCAAGTTAGCTGAACATCATGGATCTGTAAAACTGAGTTAAAAAAACTTGAATACAGGCTCTCTCACAAGATTGCAATACTTCTTGCTTGTGGTTAGGGCATGAATATCGTCTCATGGTGTTTTGGACCTTCTGTTTCTGATATCAGCTGGAATCTGTATGTGCAGAAACATGTGGCAATGAAAAACTTATTTTTAAAAAAGTCGAGTGTTTCCAAATGTCAAAATAAACAACAAAATAAAATAAAAGGCTTGATTAGGGAATATTGGAGGAATGTGGTTCTTTTGACTGAAGCAGTTCAATCATCTCTTACCTAGGCAGACAAGTAGCAAAAAGTCAGTAAGTAATACTGTGATTTGGTTTGCAATGCACAAAGTATGGCACAAACAACAGAGTGATATCTGTTTGGCTGCCTCAACCAGAGTGCATTGACACAAAGGATACATATGAAAATCAGGCTAAGTAGAAAAGGTAATTACACTAAAACAAAAATGAATATTCTCCAAAGTCTTGTTTGCCCTTTGAATTCCTGCTCATCTATGCATGTTAGATGTCACTGATCACTTCACTGTAACTGGAAATAGATAGGAAATATTGGTTAAATAAAAGGAAGCTGCAGAACCAAAATTCTGTTTCAGCGCTTCTTTATGCATGCATTCCTATTAACCTAAGTGGGAGCAAAGTACACCAGTGAGGAAAGAATCTACCCTTGGCTGCACAATAATATTGTCTCTCTGAGAAAGGGATTTCCTTATTTATTAACTACTTATTACAGTGTGAATGTTTCCACCTATAGTCACTGATGTTCTGCTGTACAATTGTTAAGCATTCATTTGCTAAGATGGATATTACTTGAAAGTAGAATGGAGTTCATTGCCCAGTTGAAGGTAAGGATCAGTGACCCCCTGAGTCCATACTCTCTTACTGTAGTCAGTGAAACATCTGGCTTTAGGAAAGATCAGCACTGGAAATTATATTCCACCATGGGATTAGGTTGGAGAAAGAGGGAGTATTTGAGGTGGGAATTCTATTTGCCCCTGCATGCACCAAGGGAGGAGGTGACACAGTGATCCTCTTTCTACTATCCTTCATGAGTCTGCGCAGAAGCTGGCACAATAGTACTCCTTGGAGTGCTGGGCTTCAGACAGGCTAGCCCAATCGGTGATGCTCTGTGACCCCAAGGGGACATGTCCGACTAGTGGGAGTTGAAAACATTCTGCTTGCATTCACTCTGCAGAAGCAAAATGCTTCAGAGCACTTCTACTTCAATAGCTCCACACCATCCTCAGTACTCCAGAGGGGAGTGAGGCCATAATTTGGCCCTAAATTTACAAAGGTAGAACACCTATTTTGTTTTTTACTAGTGTTGCAAATGGCTGGCTTCACCCTAGTGGGTCTCGCGCTTCTGCCTCTTGTAGTGGGCCAGGGCGTTTTCAGTTACCCCATCTCCCCAGAGAGAGGGGTAAGGACCTGGACCCGCCTGCTCCTCCGGGTCCCAGCCCAGGGGCCCTATGAGTAGCAGCTATGAGCTGCTGGCACTGTACTCGCAGCTGCTGACTTTTCCCCTGGGCTAATTTCCCCCCTCTGTCTCTCTGGCTCCTCAGGCCCTGCTTCCTTGCTGCCTGGACTGGGCTTCCTTACCCAGGCTCCTGTGCCTGGGGGAATGTCTCAGTCTTGCCAGAGGCAGGTTTCCCCCTCCTGGGTTCAGTACCTCTCTCAGGACTCCTCCGCTCTTCCACGCAACACTGTGCTCCTTTCTGCTCCTCCACACAACTCTGTACACCTCTCTGCTCCTTAGCACAGCACAGCACAGCACAGCTACTCCTCCAGCTCATGCACTGTCTCTCTGGAGCAGAGGGCTTTTATCAGGCACCTGGCTGGGCCTTAATTGGCCTCAGCTGCTCCGAACTGCCCTCTAATGACTCTGGCTAGTCCACAGGGAATAAAGCCCAGATCATTCTGGGGCTTACATATCTCCCCTCTACCACTCTCCTATTGCCCTCTGCCCTTGCTATATCACACAAGATATTAATATAATGCAACTGCATTACCTAGACCTGGCAATGGAGGTTGATGTAATGCCGCTTACGTCGACCCCCGGCACATAAGTTCCGTCAATTTAAAGTGTGGTAAAGATCGACCTAATAAAACCACCTCTGCAAGTGGCATAGCATTGAAATCTAATTCCATGGGTCAAATTTGAGGCAGTGTAGGCAGAGCGCAACGTAAATTGATGCCATTGGCCTCTGGGAGGTATCCCATAATGCCCCGTTGTGACCATTCTGGACATTCACGCTCTGCTGTAACGTGGCCATGTACACAGGAAATAGCTCCTCCCCTCAAGCCCCAGGAAATTTTGAATGTCCATTTCCGGTTTACACAGTGTGGAGAGAGCTCTGTAGCTGAACTGCTCATGGTGACTGCATGACTCAAATGTGCTCCAGCTTGGAGTCGACCAGTGGTCTTGGATCTCATCAGTCTGTGGGGCAAAGAGTCTGTTCTGGCTCAGCTCAAAACCAGCAAAAGAAATTTAGATATCCACGAGAAGATATCTCATGGCATGTTGGAGAAGGGGCACAACAGGGATGCGCAGCAGTGCTGCGTTAAGATCAAAGAGCTGAGGCAGGCTTATTAGAAAACTAGGGAAGCTAACAGCTGTTCTGGCTCCTTTCCCAAAACATGCTGCTTTTATGAGGAGCTGCATGAAATTCTTGGTGGTGACCTCACCACTGTGCCATCACACAGCATCAATACTTCCAAAGAATCCCAGTCCAGGAACAATGAGGAGGACTCTGTGGACAAGGAAGATGAGAATGCGAAGAGCAGGATGCAGGAGAGCGGGGTATCCATCCTCCCTGAGAGCCAGGACCTGTTCGTTATCCCAGAGCAGTCCAGCCACACACAAGACAGCAGGACTGATCGAGATGCAGGAGAAGGCACATCTGGTGAGTGTGTGTGGCAAATTTTTTTTTTTTTTTTTTGCTGTTATCCAGTCCAGCTTCTTAAAAGGAGTTTGTGTTTTTGAGGGGAGGGTCTTACTGGGTGGTGGCAAACTTCAGTGGAGGGTTACTCCCGGAACAGACTATTTATGTGCGGAGGTATGCTTCGAGAATCCTCTGTGGATATCTCAAGGAAACTTTCATGTAGGTAATCTGTTAACCTTTGGGGTGGGCAGCTTTATTTCTTCCACCATCGTAGGATACTTTTCCCCGCCACTCTGCTATTAAATGAACAGGCATCATTGCCGAACATAGCATAGCAGCATAAGGGCCAGGCCTGTACCCCGATGCTTGCAGCAAATCTTCCTTTCTGCCTGCGTTACCCTCAGGAGACTAATATCACACATGGTCATCTAGGGAAGATGATGCAAGTTTAAAGTACCCAACCAATACAGTCATTCCATTTCATTCCTCTGCCATGGACAGGGTCCCTGGTCACTTCCCCAAGACTATTCCTAGTCCTAGTACTATTGAAATGGGCATTATGGGTTGGGACATTGATTGCCCTATGCTTTCTGCCGCTACAATTCACCCGCAGTGTCCTCTAATCTGTTCTGCCCACCTCCTCCCAAACCAGTCTTTGGCATGTTACAGGGGAGCCCGGTGATCCCTCTCCTTGCTCAAGTGTGGATTGTGGATTTTAGTGCTAATGAAGCCTCTCTATAACAGATGCAAGGGCCCCTTGCTTACCATGTCTGTAATGCCAGTCAGACCCTTCCGAGATGTACAGAATTGAATCCCGGTCTGGCTTAGCCTTATGAACATGAAGGGTAGTTCTTTTTACATTGCCGAACTCCAGCTGAAAGACTTTCCCAGATTAGGAAGCAGAAGGAAAAAATGCGGGATGACATATTCAGCAAACTAATTAACGCCTCCATGGCTGCTGACACAGAACTCAGAGCCTGGAGGATCATAGAATCACAGAAGATTAGAGTTAGAAGGGACTTCAGGAGGTCATCTAGTCCAACCCTCTGCTCAAAGCAGGAGTAACCTCAGCTAAATCATCCCAGCCAGGGGTTTGTCAAGCTGCAGCTTAAAAACCTCTAAAGATGGAGATTCATATTAAAGATGTTAAGATTCCACCACCTCCCTAGATAACCCATTCTAGTGCTTCACCACTCTCCTAGTGAAAACTTTTTCCTGATATCCAACGTAGATCTCCCCCACTGCAACTTGAGACCATTCCTCCTTGTTCTGTCATCTACTACCATTGAGAACAACCTAGCTCCATCCTCTCTGGAACCCCCTTTCAGGTAGTTAAAGGCTGCTATCAAATCCTCCCTAAGTCTTCTTTTTTGCAGACTAAACAAGCCTAGGACAAGGATGTCCTTGTCTGAAAAACTAGACATGGACATGGAACACAGAAGATCTGCACAGGAGCAGGAGTGTGATACGCAACAGCAGATGTTGCGTATTATAAAGGATCAGTCTGACATGCTGAGGCGTCTGGTAGAGCTCCAGGAGGAGCAGCAGCAGGACACAATCCCTCTGCAACCTCTCTAAAATGTTCCACCACCTACTGCTTTGTTATCAGCCCCCATCCCCAAGCGGTTTAGGAGAAGACTGAGCAGGGTGCAGTACGTGCTGCACTCCACACCGGTGGAGGTGAGCAGAAGGACGCGACAGCCCCTTTAAGAACTGCACGCAACCACAGTTGCTTGCACAGTGACACTTTACAAGGTTAAGTTATCCTCCTTTCTCTCTCTCCCCCCCCCCCCCCCCGGTTCAAAAGGTTCACAAATAAAACTTTGTAGCATTAAAAAACATCTGTCTTTATTCATTCATAGCTTGGGTCAGAAGAGAAGAGGAGGGGGCTGCTGGAGCGAGGATGGGGGTGGGAAATAAAGGCACGGCACAGACATACATTACTGCAGTTCATTGCAACACTGGTTTTTCAATGCTTCTCAAAGCTGAAGCACTCCGCGGTTGGCTCTGAGCGTAGCACTGAAATCTGGCTGCTCAAAATTTGCAGCCAACCTATCAGCCTCCATGGCCCAAACCTGGGGGAACTTTTCCCCCTTCATTTCACACAAATTATGGAGCACACAGCATGCAGATATAACTGATGGGATGTTCTTTTCACTGATGTCAATCGTAGTAAGCAGACATCTCCATCTGGCTTTTAAGTGGCCAAATGCTTAAGTGACCACCATTCTACCTTGCTGAGCCTGTTATTGAAATGCTCCTTCTTGCTGTCCAGGTGCCCGGTGTAGGGCTTCATTAGCCAAGGTAGCAAGGCAGGATACCCCAGGATCACTACTGGCATTTCCACATCCCCAATGTTTATTTTTTGGTCAGGGAAGAAAGCGCCTGCCTGCATCTTATTGAACAGACACGAGTTCCTAAAGATGCGCGCGTAATGCACCTTTCCAGACCACCCCACACTGATGTCGGTGAAACGTCCCCTGTGATCCACAAGGGCCTGAAACACCATTGAGAAGTATACCTTCTGGTTTATGTACTCTGTTGCAAGTGGTCAGGTGCTAGGATAGGGATATGCATGCCATCTATTGCCCGCCCCACAGTTTGGGAACCTCATTGCGGCAAACCCATCAACTATGTTCTGCACATTTCCCAAAGGCACTACCCTTCTTTGCAGAAGCCTATCGATGGCCCTGCACACTGCATCACAGCAGCTCCAACGGTGGATTTACCGACTCTGAATTCATTCCCGACTGACTGATAATAGTCTGGGGTTGCCAGCTTCCACACAGTGATGGCCACTCGCTTCTCCACTGTCAGAGCTGGTCTCAAGTGAGTATTTATGCACTTCAGGACTGGGGATAACTCTGTGCAAAGTTCAAAGAAAGTGGCCTTTTGCATACGAAAGTTCTGCAGCCACTGCTCATCATCCCACACCTCCATAACGATGCGATCCCATCAATCTGTGCTTGTTTCCCGGGACCAGAACTGGTGCTCCACGGACTGAAGATGGTGCGTGACAACCTGCAGCAAACAGGAATTGTTCCGCCCTATGGCTTGTAGCAGGGCAGCCTCAGTAACATCGCTATTTCCGTGCTGCAGTTACTCTCTTGCCTTTGAAAATACTTCAGGATAAGCTGTGAGGTATTTGTGATGCTCACAATGATAGTGCAGAGCTGAGCGGGCTCCATGTCTCTCCAGCAATAGCATGCACGCGGCATAGAAAAACAGCACGAAAAAGAGTTTGCAGTTTGTTTGGGATAAGAAGGGAGGGGGGAGGGAACACGTTGCATCATGGGAAGACGACAAGCTTCCCAAAAGCCTCTGTGGCTAGTTGCACTGTGGGATAGCTACCCACGGTGCATTGCTTTGAATGTCGACTCGAGCATGGCGAGTGGGGACACAAGAGCCCAGTGCAAGGAGCGTGGTGTGATCACGCTCCTGCGACTTCTAAAATTTGGTGGATGAAAGTCGATTTAAAGCAAATCGACTTCAGTCTGCAGTGTAGACATATTCCTAGTCATCAAAAAGGAGCTCTAGATTGAATACCACCATTGACCATTAGACAGCACTCTAACCCATCTATGGTAATATATATTGACATGAACTAGCTTTTTGAAGACAAGACCAAAGTACTGTGTACACAACAGTTCATTCTGCTGCAGCTGTTGCAAAATGAGATGAAATTCCTTTAAAAGCAGAAGACTTTTTTTTTCCTTCCCAGCACCAAACAGCATACAACTATCAATGAGTATTGAGGGGACTGGATGACAAAGGAAATGACTTTTTTCACCTCTAGGGTTGCCTGTTCAAATTCACCCTGGATCAATAGTGAAACAAAATTGCTATAATCTGACAAGTTGTGTGTAAAATCAGCTGGTGGTCCCAGTTCAGGTTTTAGTGGAAAGGGTCCATATCACCATATCTGGCACTGTTAGTGGCAGTCTCTGGATTGGATTAAATATGCACCTCCAGAGTTAACTTCTAGAACAGAGATAACACACATTGGCAGGGCAGTCCAGCGATGCCTGCACTGCCGTTCTCCATGCTGGCACACGTACAGTGAATTGTCAAGTTGACTTTCATCTCCAGTTCTCTCAATCCAGTATTTTCACAAATACTAACTTCACTTAAAACATTTATGACTTTCTCTTCATTTAAAAACATTAAGTGTTAAACATTAAACATTCATTTTAGAACATCTTTTTAAAAGGACACAAACTTAAAGCCAGCTCAGTGTCTCTCTCCTTAATGCCTTAAAACCATGAATGTTTAACAATTCATTGTTACAGAAACTATTCCATTATGAGGCACTTTTTCCTTTTGTAATTAAGATGGTCAGAAAGTTTAATTAATTCAGCCTTGAAGACTGGCAGAACATTCCTTATTGTTTTCTACTGTGCTTTATAAAGCATTAGAGAAAAAATCATTTTGTTGGGAGGTGGGGGAGGAAGGGGAAATCATCCTTTTTGTCAGGATATGCTGGACAGAAAATATGGTCAGACACGTGTGTTTGCTTCATAGACTGCAAAGTTACCAAAAGTCCATGCAGATCTCTCAGATGGAAATCAACACTTAGTCCTGTCCCCTCAACTGACATACTTTCACTTGGTTTAGGTGCTGCCTATCGAGGGCAAACAGCCATTTTTCAACACTTATGCGTAAACATGGTTTAATTACAACTGTTACCAATCTCTGATATAACCAAGTTTGGTTGAGCAGTTTGGAAGGGGTCAAAATGGTGATTTTCAGACAAAACACATTTATTAACCCATATACGCTGGCTGGCTAAATCGTGTCATAACCTGAGATGGTCACAAGCATATAGTGATGTATTTTCAAAAATAAAATTTGTAAAGCTGAGAAGAGATAAAACTGTTTATTCATTATTTTAAAACAAATGTTTTGCAGAAATAAAATGGTATTAAAACAAGCTTTAATTTTATTGTTTAAACTGGAAACTTTTATAGATTTAAAAACATGATTAGATTTTTTTTCTAGTAATAAGATGAATTATACAACACTTATGTTTATTTTATTGGGACTCTTGATAATGCACTTTGCATTCCCTATAATGATTATGGAACCACAGTAGCCATGCTATATTAAGACTAAATCCAGCTTAATACCTCTTTTCATTCAACAAAATGAAAGATCTTCCCAAAATTTCACATGCTGCACCTCAACCTAAGGTAGAGTTTTCTTGGGAAGTTTGGTAAAAATCAGAGAGCTGAAAACAAAGTAAAATATTGAGATTTTTGGGTATCAGCTGCCCTCCAATGAAACACTCTCAGCCTTAACTCTTCTTTAGAAAATTGTTTTGATTAAGATTATGAGATGACTCTCAGACAAATTTCTCCCTTATAAGGCATCCAAAAATTGCTTGGACTCTGGCATCTGTGTAAATTCCCAACTGTACTTTTATTGTGAGGAATCACTGTGAAGCATTCGTTAACTGTTCCTCAGACAATCTGCTTGACAAGGAATTATTTTTTAAAATGTTGATTTATAACTCAAATGAGAGCGCTAGCAAAAACTCAGCAGAAGCTCAGCGATCTCTGATTCCCTTTAAAGTTCCCTTTAAAGACTAAGGCTCATTCCTGCCTGTCTCACCTTTCCCTGAAGTGCAATATATAGTCATTATTATTATTATTGTTACTGTAATTAAATACTGTATTTATATTCCACTAGCACTTAAGGGACTCAGCCAGGGTGGTGCCCCATTGTTTTAGACACTGCTCAAACATATAGTAAATGACAGTCCCTGCCTCAAAGAGCTTATAGTCATGTAAGTTTCAGCTTCAAATGATTTATAAGCACAGAAAAAGGAGCATCCAATTTGGGGGAGGAGGAGAAAAAAGGCAGAAAATCCCCAGCCTGAAAAGTATCTTTTGCTGTCACAGGGGAGGTATGTTATCTAATGATTTATTTTAAGTTTATTCAATAGTGGGAACCCTCCACTGGTCTGATAGAAGTGATTTTTAAGCCAGTACTTTCTTCCCCACCCCAAGAGTAAAAGGCAGTGTGAATTCCAGACTAGATTTCTGAGCTCCCCTGAAATTAGCCATGGTAATGCTCCTGTTCAACAACCTGATTTATAGTTTGACAGCCAGGCTCTTTTATAACCGAACTCACTCAGCAATGCAAATAGTAATAAACCACCACACCCCTTTCTCACACACCTCAGCAGAGAGGCCAAGGAGTCAATTAGCATGGAGACTGAACAGGGATGGTCCTCCACACCAAAACTGAAGCACACTGGACAGTGACAGGTGTAGAGTGACTCTATTGCTGCCCAGGACTTTATTCTCCAGGGCTGCCAATCCCTGTTTTCATAAACTTTACATTCATTAAAAATAAATAAATTAATAAATACAAATTAAAAAAGAGTTCAAGAACAGAACTGAATTGAAGAACAGACGCTGCTCTCTTGCTCTCTCTGTGAGAAGAGATAAGGCTTGGATAAAGTCATTGTAACCCCACTCAACCCTACATAAGATTGCATGGAGGCCTGCAGGAACAATTAAGGACAAAATATTTTTTAGAAATTTTAGATAAAACCTCAACCGTTGCTTCTGGTGAAGCTGGTAACACCATCTAATCTATAGCTAAGGGTGCCTGACGCTTTTCAATATAAGACCCTGTTTTCAGTCACTTATAATTATGCCAAACGTTAAAATTTTCTATGCAAGTTATCTGCCTTCGGCTGATTTTTTTTTTTTTTTTTGGGGGGGGGGGGGGGGGGACCACAAATTTTTGCAAAAACAGCTGTTTCTGAAAACAAGATTAGGGAACAATACATTGTTTCGCTCATGGTAAAAAAAAAAATCAAAGCTACTTTGTTGAGAAGCTCTAGCATCTTTAAAAAGTATCAGTAGAAACTTGAAGTTTGGCAGCTAAATTATTTGCCATCTGCACTGGGCATGCTCTAGCCCACAGCTACAGGGGCTGAGAGGACTGTCTCTAGAACTGCTGCTCCTTGCAACCCCACTGGCTTCTGCAGTGTCAGCTGTGGAACTGAGAGTAGAGAAACTCTCCTGTGCTCCGAATGCTCCCCCTGCTGGTACCAAGACAGCATGGAGGAGGAGGAAGCAGCCAGACTCAAATGCAGAGGGGAAAGAGGGAGAACAGAGGCAATAGAATGAGTCAAGATCCTGGGGTAAGAAGACTGGGAATGGCAGCTGGGAAGTGACAGCACAGAGCAGAAAAGGCACAAGAAACCAGGAGTGGGTGGAGGAGATTGGGACTGGCTAGGCAAGGAGACTGGGACAAGAAGGTTGGAGAAGAAGAGTGGGATGGCAACTGGGTTGGGGAGGATGGACTGGATTTACATGAGGATCCCTAAAGGAGAAACTGGGACTGGCTGGAAAAGGAGATTGGAACTGAGATGAGTAGCCTGGGGGATGGAGCCTAGGACGGGGGAAGAGGAGCCAGGGTTGGGGGCAAGACACTGGAATAAGGAGCTGGTGTGGGACAGACTGCACTGGCTCAGGGTAATTAAAGACAGTGTCATAATGCATAGGCACAAGAAGGCCAAAGGAAGGTTGCATAGGCAGCCTTAATTCTGGTATTTCCTAACATGTGTGTTTGACTCTGCAACCATAATGTTCTTTTAATGTACATTATGGTGCATAATTTTCAATAGGTTGCCTAATTTAAATTATTAATAATTCACAAAAGTATCATATTACTACTACCACTACCACCTTCCCCTTTGACCTCTCCACTTCGTTGGCCTATTCTGGGGGCATCCGCCTACCTCCTGCAGGTCACAGAATGTTCTTCTTAGATTACATAATCAATCTGTAGCACTGTCACTGCTGTTAACTGTCCTTCTGTTGTCACCTCTGGAGCTGCTCTCTTAAGAGTTTAAGAACAAGTTTTCCAAATCCAAATCCAATCTCCTAGACACTTCCTGGAACAGCACCAAGCATATGCATCTGCTCTGAGACAACATTCAGTATGCTTTGCTTTTAATGGAGGAAAAACCTGTTATTCAACACTGTTGAGGGCACCTGCCATTGGCCTATATAAGGGCCTTACCACAACGAGAAATGACACTTAGTTGTTTCTCCACAGCTTAAAATGATGGTCGTTGATTTACCTGGGTTTCCTTGTCATGTTTGCTGGGATCCTTTTCATAGCTTTCTGCATAGATCCTGAGGGTAGCTCGCACACTGCTAGAAGCACTGAGTCTGAAGATAAGCCTGGAAGCATCTGAGAAAATAATTCGCAGTCCCTGCAAAAAGAAAGAAGAAGTTATGGGTGGCAGCAATGACTTACAAAATCATAATCCACTACTCTAAAATTGAGGGGGGAGGATTATTGTTGGTTCAGTTCTGGACTCCTCTTGTGTGGCTTTAGACAATTTATTTAATTAAAATTTCTCTCACTGCATAAATGTACTGTGCTGGGCACGATGGAAGCCCGATGTCCATGGAGTTGTCACTACAGTAAAAACAACAGCAGCAGTAGTAATAACAAAATGATACTGCATAACTGCTGGCTCTCTGCTGCAGCTGCTTTGTTGAATCTGTGTTTCTCTTATGTGCCAACATTACACTGATATCCGAATGGAACATCATGATGTATAAAAGCAACACTACACGTGATGTGTTAGGCTGAAGCAAAGTGCATACAAGAAAGCTATGGGATCCCTGAACCAAAGGAAAGTGGTCAGCAGAGTACACAACTGATAACATATTTTTCTATCCCTCAGGTAATATGCATCAAGGTGTGGTTATAAGCGTCTAAGGCCATGTCTACACGGTACCCTCAGGAAAGTTAAGCCTCATTAACTAAAGCTGTGACTATAAGTGCATTAGTTAAAGCTCATCACTGTTTGGATGCTGATGTTCAGATGTAAAGTTGCTTTAGTTCACTTTAGCTCAATTCACTGCAAATGTTATCCCTCTCTGCTTTTCCCATATTGTTGCTAATTTGTATAACATGGATATAATTCTGATTCAACAGGAATCTCAAATTCAAGGTCAAGGGTGTGATATACACTAAAAATGGGAACACATTTCTTTATTTCATCCTGATGGTTGGGGTTGTTGCTATCAATGGAAAAGATTGGGATTGCCTCATTCCCTTAGTTCTCATGGAGATCTGAGTGATCCCTTGTACAACAAATCACCCTCGCTCTGAAGTAACGATGGGAAGGGGATGTGGATGCCACAGCACTTACTATGGGAAACTAGCAGTATGCACATCGCAGGCATAAAGCTTGATGCCTTTATGCAAAAATTACATGAGTGTAACAAGATGTGTTCAGTCAGGAGCTAATTCAGCACTCTGTCACCCAAAGCCCCACTAAAATAGGTTATTGGGATCTAACTGGAAGATCATTTAACTGAACAGAGCTATAGCTGAGGGGCTAATTTGACGGGGAGACAACCCCAGCAGCTGGGAGCATATAAAATTGAGAGGAAGGAAACACTGGGAAGAGAGCTGAGAACCTGAAGGAAGGCAGAGGTAGGTAGGACTGAGTCCTGCTAGTTCTGGTCCCTTACGCAGAAGCAAGTGGTGGAACTAGCTGCGGGAATGTCAAATATATGTAAATAGCCCTACAGGGAGTGTGCAGCTGGAGCAACACAATAAAACACGGTAGTGGTGAAGGACACCTGAAGTGGTGTAGTCTGTGATTAAGGCCTGAAAGGACTCACAGGGGACCACCCTGTGACAAGGAGCATTTGAAACAGGTACATCTGTATGTTGACAAAGAACTGGGAAAAATAAAATGCAAGGCAAATGTTGCATTTTGGCAAAGATGTTAGAGACAATGACTGGCAAACAAAAGATCAAGTCATGCTTTTGTCATCTGTTTTTCTAGACCACAGCTTGTGTCACAACTGGCTAACTTGGCAAAAAGCTTTGTGACACTGGGCCAGAAAGGGCTAAGTAACTTTGCAAGTTGCATGGCCCAAATAGAATCATAGAATCACAGAGTTGGAAGGGACCTCAGGAGCTCATCTAGTCCAACCCCCTGCTCAAAGCAGGACTAACCTCAGTTAAATAATCCCAGTGAGGGTTTCGTCAAGCCGCAGCTTAAAAACCTCTAAAGATGGAGATTCCACCACCTCTCTAGGTAACCCATTCCAGGGCTTCACCACCCTCCTAGTGAAAAACTTTTTCCTAATGTCCAACCTAGACCTCCCCCGCTGCAACTTGAGACTGTTTCTCCTTGTTCTGTCATCTGCCGCTACTGAGAACAGCCTAGCTCCATCCTCCCTGGAACCCCCTTTCAGGTAATTAAAGGCTGCTATCAAATCCCCCCTTATTCTTCTCTTCTGCAGACTAAACAAGCCTAGTTCCCTCAGCCTCTCCTCATACATCTTGTGCTCCAGCCCCCTAATCATTTTTGTTGCGCTCTGCTGGACTCTCTCCAACTTGTCCACATCCTTTTTGTAGTGGGGGGCCCAAAACTGGACACAATACTCCAAATGCGGCCTCACCAATGCCGAATAGAGGGAAATAATCACTTCCCTCGATCTGCTGGCAATGCTCCTACTAATGCAGCCCAATATGCTATTAGCCTTCTTGGCAACCAGGGCACACTGCTGGCTCATATCCAGCTTTTTATCCACTGTAACCCTCAGGTCCTTTTCTGCAGAACTGCTGCCTTGCTCGTCGGTCCCCAGTCTGTAGCTGTGCATCGGATTCTTCCGTCCTAAGTGCAGGACTCTGTCCTTGTTGAACCTCATCAGATTTCTTTTGGCCTAATCCTCCAGTTTGTTTAGGTCCTTCTGTATCCTATCCCTACCTTCCAGGGTATCTACCACTCCCCCCATCTTAGTGTCATCTGCAAACTTGCTGAAGGTGCAATCTACCCCATCTTCCAGATCATTAATCTGACCTTTAAAGACATATTATAGGAAAATACAATGGTAATGAGGGTCATTTCTTGTAAGTAGACTAGAGCTTTGATATGCAAGTGTATTGTTGGCAGTTATTTGTTGTTTATGTACATCTTGTTAGAGGTTAGCAATAAACTGCTTTTCTGTCTATTACTGTTTTATTTGATTAAGAGGTCAAAAGGGAATATTAACATCTAGATTGACCTATGGTGCAACAACATCATTTGCCTGTATTACTCTTTGAGGATTATGTAAACTGTCTGTTAACTGTGTTAATGCAGCTAATTACCGACGTGTGCCTAGCAGATAAAGGTTTTACTTCAAAGGACAATATACATTACTATTCTCCATTCAAGAAAATATCTGTGGACAGTCTTGATAACTTAAATGGTTATTGCTGACTGTATTGTCTGCGGAAGGATCCATTTAGTAAAGATCAAAATGGTTGGTTTGCTTTCATCAAAGCCCATGTGAAGGAGTTACCTGTAAGTGTCCACCTTGCTTCAACTATAAAGGAAGTTTCAGGTCTGATACTTTTAATCTCAAATCTGTCCAACCTTGCCAGGGAAAGTTTGGATCGCAAGATTGGGATCCCAGCACCAGCCTGGAATCACCTTGCTAATTCTCATGGGAGAATTTGAACAAACTCTGTGCATGGACCATTTAGTCTTCATTTCTCTGGACTGGATTTCTAACAAAGAAGCGCTAAACAAGGACTGATGACCCCCAAGCTGTTTGGGTAACTTCAGAGACTTTGCAATTTAAGAACTTTGCAACTCAGTTATCATCTCTACTTTGAAACTGACTTCTAACATTTTCCTCTGTGTATGTATACTGAGCTTTTAACCATTACTTTTTCCTTTTATTAAAAAAAATATTAGTTTAGTTAATAAGCATTGGCTTTAAGCGTGTACTTGGGTATGATCTGAACTATTCATTGACCTGTCTGGTAATGTGTCCGATCCTTTGGGATTGGTAGAACTTTTACATATGATGGATACAAATTTTCAGTAATCCCCCAGTAATTGGCTGTCTGGGGGCTAGCCAAAGGGCTGGATAGTTTTAAGGACACTGTGTTTTGTCTTCTGAATGACCGGTGAGGTGAGCAGAAGCTGTTTGTTGCTTGCTTGGTATATCTTATGGAAGAAAAACCGCCAGCTTGCCTGCCCCATTCTTTGCAGTTTGCCCTGTTTAAGCTATCTCAGCATGGCTCCCCTGGAGATCAACGTCACACACTATAAATAGGAAAATGCCAGGCAGCAATGAAAAGAGCTCTTGCATCATTTATAAGAAAATATGTTGTTGACCATGTTGCTTCAATTGTGCTGGACATAATCTTCAAACCTAATCCCTGGGATGATGTGCATTCATTGTTTGTATTAGAGGTTGAAAAAATAGTTGAGGATAAAAAGTCAAAAGAGCAACGCTCGCACACCACACTATAACACACTGTCTAAAATCATACCTTACCATAAGACAGAATGATACGAAGGGAATTAATGAGTGAGGGCTTTGTCTACAATTATAGTGGTGCAATTGCACCACTAGCACTTAGTGAAGACACTACCTACACCTATAAGAGAGCTTCTCCTGTCGACGTACGTACCCCACCTCCCTGAGAGGTGCTAGCAATGTCAATGGGAGAAGCCCTCCAGTTGATATAGCACGGTGTACATTGGGAGTTAAGTCGATAAAAGTGCGTCGCTCAAGTGTATGGATTTTCACAACCCTGAGTGACTCAGTTATACCAAGATAAATTGGTAGTGTAGACCAAGCCTGAGCCAATTGCTACTTTCACATCAAATGGAAATACAGGTAAGTGTGCAAGTCCCCCTTTGCAAGCATTCTTCCCTCCTAAAGAAGATGCCTCTCACAGCTATCAATTCTGTGGCAGCCTGTTTTTAAACTATTCCCAGCTACTACACCTCCCTGTTCTAAGCAATGGTCTGTCTCTCAGGTATACCTGCCAAGACTTTGCGAAGTTAAACATTAAAAGTAGCTGTATTTAAAAGCAAATCTTTAATTTGACTATTTGTGGCATTCAGTTTAGGGTACAAACAAACAAAACCCTGAGGATTTAAATCACACAGGTCACATGATACTGAACATTGTAACATTAGATTGTAAACTCTGGGGCAGGGACTGTCTTTTTGTTCTGTATTTGTATAGCACCTAGCACAAAGAGGTTTTTGGTCCATGACTATGGTAATATAAATAAAATGATGATGATGGCCAATATTTGGCCCATCTACAGTGATTGCAAAGTTGCAATCATCATCATGTAGCTAACTTGGTCTGACACAACTGTGTTCAAGCCCTCTGAGTCCATCAACAGCCTGCTTGGTGGGGGTAGGAGTGATTGTTCAGATCACCCTGAGGAAAGATGACCAGGATATGCATATGAACTAGGTAAATTATTTTCCCCTCTGGAATAAACCTTGCCCATGTCAGATCTCAGGCAAGAATACTTACAGCTGTTCTGATTTTTATTTTTGAGTCAGGATGGTTTTCTGTTCCTATACTAACCCAAAAGTATTTTTATTATTATTCCCGTTGTGCACCATTGTGCTCTTTGAGTGTGGCACTCATACAGAGACTCACTTCCTTATCATGACTGTTTTAACTGGTGTAATTCCATTTAAGTATTCCAGATGTACACCAGCATGAGGAGATTTGGGCTGAAAATCTGGTTGAAAAACTCAGAATGCCAATCATTTTCTTCTGCTTATTGAACATACTCAGATACAGATGTGGCCCAAAAAGATGATCTTGCAGAGGTAGGAATGAGAGTGCAGAGACAGTGGTGTGCTCTGGCCAAGGCAGAAGCTGTCTGACCAGCATGGGTTCTCTCAGACTTGCAGACTAGACCGTTGGGAGGAGGCAGAGGCAAATGAAAACACAGGAATTTAGGAGAAAAAGGCCCTAGAAACAGTACTCTTTACTCAGGGGAAAGGGAGGGCTAGACCTCCTCTCTGCTAAGTGTCATTGTGCTTTCTTTTCCCCCCATCCACCACTAACCCTCCTGCTCTCCAGGGGCTCATGTGCAGGGCAAGCTCTTTGTTTCATCTGCCCGAGGGAGAGTAAGTCATTCAGAAATCGGAGATGAGAAAGGGCATTTGTCTCTTTCTCTTCCACCAACACTTGCTTGAGAAGCCAGTGATATTAACAAACCAGAGCTCCAAGAAGCTAAAATATGAATGGAACTTTTCTATTTTTTCAGGTATGTGCTGAAGCATTTCTAGCACCATATAAAGAATTGTTTGGTTGATACTAGCTATTATTACTAGAAAACGTGTAATAGGAAAAAATCCCACCTCGGTAAAGGTTGAATTAGATGACCTAATAGGTATTTTCCATCTCTAACTTCTGTGATTCTATTAATAATCCATTTAGCTACTAGTACAAACACTGATGTCTAATTTTTCAAATTTCTGGGCAACGTTTATTCTCCTAGTATTCTCAGTATGCACAACCTATGTGACAGAAGAATACAAATAGCTAATGTTAAGAAAAGAGGTTTAAAAATGGTCTTTTCCAATAGTATAGAAGTTTCAGGCGAGCAGAGGAGAAAATAGTACATTTACCATTAGGTTTCTCTTTTCAGAATTTGCTTTGCTAAGAAAAACATAGAATTGTGGTGTGAAACCTGGCCCCAGTAAAGTCAATGGGAGTTTTGACCAGGATTTCATCCCAGGTATCCAAAATAATTATTTAGGTCCCATTTGTGTGAGCTGCTGAATGCTTCTTGGTGGGTGCTGATTGCCTTCAATTTTATTGTCATCAGGAGGAGGAAGATAGATTAAAGGGATAGTTGCATGACTGGCCTGTGTTTTGCTTGTTTCAGGAGAGGGAAATAGGAACAGTACAGCATAAAGAAGAGCAAGAATGGCACAGCTGCTGTTAGACGTGGTCAGATTGAAGGCAGAGGAGAAAGAGAAGGAATGCAAGCATCAGGTATGGGAAACAGAGATGAAGCTGAAAATGAAGGAGAAAGATGGCTGCTAAATTGGAGGCAAAAGTTCACGAGAGAGAAGAGGCAGCCCATAAGTGAGCCATGGAGCTGAAACAATTGGAAGCTGAAACCCAGAAGCAAGCCAGGGAGGCTGAAGAAGCAGCTGCTGCCTGAGAAGAAGCAGTCCATACAAGAGCTTTGGAACTGAAAGCCAAAGAGGCTGAGGAAAAGGAGCAGATATATAATCTAGAAATGAAAGAAAAACAGAAACAGGTCCTAGTGTCACCAACTCACAATCAGAAAACTATCCTGCCTCTGTCACATTAGCGCCAAAAGCCAGTGGGGCCAACTGTTTGCTGGCATACACTGTAACCAGCTGAATCATCAACATGACTTCCTGAAGTGTCTCTGAGTTCCTTGAAGGTGTGCCATCCAGTGCAATGCATATGCCAGCAGAGAATTTGATCCACTGGTTTTGGAGCTGTGGTGGCAGAGGCAGACCTCACTGTGTAAATGGAATTAAAACAGACTTCACAAAGATCGTCGCTCTTGTATTACATTCCAGTCAAATTAACCATTGATTTGTTAGAGTTTATAAAGCACTCTTAAAATTAAAACTGCAACATATGTGCTAACTAGTATTTGCTGTATTTCTTCTTATTCTTGCAATTAAAGACTAACACAAACAAGACTCAGACATGCAAACCTAGGGATATGTTTCAGTTCATCATTGTGAGGCACTATTTAGAAGTACAACACATATGGAGGTATGCTAGCAAAGAATGTGGCCCAGTAACAATAAAGTACAGGTATAATCACACACACGTCAGACCCACACAGACATAAAATGGCTGTAGTTTTGCTTCCAAGTATTATGCATTAATTTGGTTTTTATTTAAATATCCTAAACGCACAGCAGGCTGCACTGAATATTTTGACAGGAAAAGCCTTATCTCTGATGCAGCATTGAAATACCATTCTGAGCAGAGAAGAACTTTGGCCTTATCTGTGGGCATGTGAATGAAATAACTTTTCAGTGTCTGCTTCCTGACTACTGCTCAAACCCAAAAACAAAAAAACCCTCAAACTGCATGGATAGCCTTTTCCATTCAGAATCAAAGACAGGAGCAGGAAAACATTCAGAGTCAGTTCACAGATCGCTAATTAAAAGCTCAGGAGTTTTCTTCAATGGGCTCTCCCTCTCACTATGCAAACTATCAGTGTGGGTAACCTGCATATTGTCAAATGGTGCATCTGTATTTCTCAGCAAAGATTTAATACCAGAGCACAACTGGTAGTGAGGTTTTATTCCAAGACTTCATTATCTGGGACAGGGATTGTCTTGTTCCTCTGGTTGTGCAGCACGCAGCACAATGAGGCCCCAGTAAGGATCGGGCCCTTAGTCGCTACCAGAATACAATGGTTTACTGCTACTAATTATTTCTACAAAACATACTACGGTTAATATACCAGTACATTATAGTTAATTATCATAAGCTACAATTCTCAAAATAAATTTAGAAATTAAATTTTGTGATGCATTATCCATGTTTTAATTGTGTTTGTTCACTAACTAGCCATTTAACAAAACTGAGTAATCAGCTATAGGTTAGCTACTTGTCCATGTGAATTAGTGAGATTCTAGTGTACATGAATCTTTCTCTTTTTACATCTGTAGAATAAAACTTTGAACAAGTCTCTACAAACAGATCTGAAAAATTTGCAAGCAAACCCATTAACATGGACCAAAACAAAGCATTTGTGTGCACATGAATAACCTGTGTATACAGAGCGTCATGTATGCAATTATTTCATTTGCATATTGGAGCATGATATTATTTACTTTTTATTGCAGAGGTGCCTAAAAGGACCTCACTGAAATTGGGGCTCCACTGTGCTAGATAAATATAGGGACTAAGAGACAGTCCATGCCCGGAAGACCTTACATTACAAATAAATCAGTGGTTTTGCCTGTGGAAAAGATATTCTTGCCAATTTTATGGACACGTTTACAGAGGTCATCTGAAAACTGCATGTGTAATGTTTCTTTTCTTGTTTTACAGCAAGTCCTTTTTACAATAAATTGATTAGCAAATTTATTCTTATTTCAATTGTAGGACAGAGCTTTTTGACAAAAAATAAGGGAGGAGAAAGGACTTTGAAAATGATGGGTCAGTTTTTAAAATGGCAAAGCTGACAAGTTTATCATACCTGTGATTTTCTAGTGGGCTTGGATATAACAGGCATGTATCATGTTTTACCAGCAATACACAGAAAGAGAGTTGTTCAATGGCAGGTGGATTACTTCTATCATCTGGATTCAGTAATGAATGAATCAAAACCCCCTTCAGGAAATTTTCTGTAAGATTCTATGCAAAGTCCTTGAAGGTCAATTCTTTTCTACAGAAGGTCTATGGGGTCTGACTCATAGTCTATAAAAAAAAATCTAACATGCTGTATCTGGAGATTGAAAGTACAAGACTGGTACAGGTTGCAAAAATTAACATATTTTTTAAAAGATCTGATGAAGATGAGCCTTCAGCTTAGTTTGTCAAAATCCGTTAAACTAATTCTGAATGCTTTGAAAAAAAAATCCTCTGACAGAACTAGCAATAAATGAAGAGTTATGTGCTAATCTCATGTGACAGTGAGAAAGGTCAAGAACCTAGAAACCCATCAGCAGGAAGAACATTGGTTGTAGGGTCAGTACCACTGGCCAGATTGTTTAACAAGCTAGTCAAATCAAGAGGAGGTGCTGAAGAGGATATATATGCAGTATAAAATTATGAGCATTTTGAATGACACATTCAAATATATGTTATAGTGTAGGATGATCTGATCATTTATATTGAGAGAGTATATTTTTAGGCATAAGAAAATAGTTAATGTTTGAAGAACAAAGAGAAAATGACAAGGAAGAGGAAAACCCGGAATAAGAGCTCTTACCAAAAATTAATCTCAAAGTGGATTAATTTTAATCTAGGAAAGAGAAAACCATGAAAAAAGAATATATTTAAACATGAGTCAGACTTCATATTCAGAGGCTCTTTATACACATTTTCACGAGGATAAAATACATTACTAGTATTGACCATGTCATGAATTTTGTACAGCAAAAGATTCAGTTTGGACTAATTTAAGGCAGCAGATGTTTTCAGGTTGAGTTAGAATGAGTGAAAACAGAAAAAGAAGGGATTTCAATTTCTTCTTGACACCATGCTTTGTTCTTAGGTGACCTACTATTACTTGTGCTCTGCACTGTTAGCAAAATTCTCCCTTTCTTACATCCTACACGACCCCAGTGATTTCAATGGTGTGCACCGAGTGTAAAGTGAACTGTTTGTGCCATTATCAGGTATTCTTAAGTGGGGGAAAGTACTGCTATCTATCAACAAGTATTTTATACTAACCAAAGAAAATCATGACTCTACAAGTAAAAAGTGATGATTAACTTAAGGACAGAAAAAACCCTATAAAAAGTCATGTGTATTGTTATAAAACATTTTGGTTCTCCTCCCCACCCCCATACACACCACCCCCATTATCTTTGAAAAGATTATTTTTGTTACTCTCATACCTGTCTCTTGGTCACAGTACCATCTACGGGATCCACGTATTCAAAGCTGTCTGTTTTTTCCACACTGTAGACATTGTTTCCAACAGCGAACTGCTGATTACTGAATGATTTGTTAATGATCAAAGCCTCCAGATCTCTCATTATGAAATATGCTATTCTGGGTTCCAATGCTTCATAATCAAATCTAGCATGTAGGAATAAAACAAAAAGTAAAAGGAAGAAATATGTAAGCTCCAACCAACGGAAAGATTCTGTTTTCACAGACCATGATGTGCTCACAATTAGTAATTTACTGCAGACATGGAAAAGCAGACATGCAACTGAAGTGCCTAGTGCAAATGAAAACAGCTCTTCCATTTACTTACACACTTTTGTGCTCCTAAGTCTTCCATTCCATGAAATGTGCAAATCTGTCAATTAAGTTTAAGAGAGAACTATGTGCCCTAGGCGTTTAATGCATGTACATGCTTAAAAGACAGGTCTACCCTCAACCCCTCTCCCACTTGACACATCTGTGCTCTCTTGCTGGCTCCACTGCTCTTAAACGAAGTCTTCATACTGTATAGAGTGAAAAAGTGACCTCCTGCCGGGAGTATGGGTTTAGCAGCAAAGAAATTAACAATAAGAAAACAAAGTTATCAGCTCTGGCCTTCTTTCCAGTCTTGGCTGCCCTTAGAGTTTCTATGTCAGGCTCAAGCTACACACTGAATACTTCCCCTTCAGAAAACTGATCCCACCTTCCTCTACTTTCAGTTCGAATAATAAACCACCTGCCTCCGCGAGTTAGCAGAACCCACTTAGAAAATAGGTGATATACTTTTACATTTTGAGATGTCATAAGCAACAACAACAGTTTACTTCCAGACAACACTGTCTGCACAGAAAGAGTCGTTGCACACCATATAAATACAGCACCATTGATATGTAGCCAACTCTGGAGTGTGGGGCAGCAACCAACTGGCACAGTGCATCATGCTCAATAGTCAAGAGGGAGAGAAGGAATTTTGCTGAGGAACAAAACATTTTATGGATTCCTTAATCTCTGGAGAATAAAATTCACCCTGGCAGGGGGCCAGCACAAGGCCTATGTACCATATGAATCTCACTTAAGCCCTATTTTGAGATCCTATGTAGGAGTTTAGAAGTGCATAGGCCTTGGGCAGGACCATAAATTTCACCCCTTACAGAGAGCAGGCAGGTCGTTGATCCTGTTAAAAAAAGCCTGCATACAACAGAGTGCATGGCACTTGATTTATCTTTGAAAGACGCTCTTAATTTATGCTTCAAGCCAGTATGGTTCAAATTAAAAAGATGAGATTTAGACCACTAACGTCCCAAGGAATACTGTCAGTCTATGGCAGATTTTCATTCGGTGCACACGTCTGAAGTGCTGCTAAATACATTTCACTATTAACAGCAACAAAGCTGATCAAGCCAAACGTGCCCCAGAATTGTCCTAAGAACATGCTAGCCTAATGTGTTTTGTAATCACTAGCTGCACCTGCAATAGTAGTGGCGGCCAAATTTTGTCCAGTGATCTCTGACAATCTCTTCCACACTCTGCTTTCGAGCTGCTATGATTGAAAGCCAGACTAGCACAGCCCAGAGTCCATCCTTCTCTCGGATGTGGTCAGACCCTAAAAAGAAACAAGTAATGCACATTTATTAGCGGATACCCCAATGAAAATGCAAACAATAGTTCCAGATGAGAAGCACAGTTCATGTCATTCTGGTTTTTTAGATACAGTAAATCAGGGGTTCTCAAACTGGGGGTCAGGACCCCTCAAGAGGTCACAAGTGTATTATGGGGGGGTCATGAGCTGTCAGCACCTGTGCATGCCATTTCTGTGACTATCAGCCCCGTGCATGGCTGACAGCCAGAGCCCTTCAGAGCAGGATGGTCGGAGAGCAGCGACTGCTGACCGGGTGCTCTGAAGGCAGTGCCACCCCCAGCAGCAATACAGAAGTAAGGGTGACATGGCATGGGAAGTGGGTGGCATGGGATGGGGGGTGTCAACTTTTTTGGGGGGGGCTGTCACAGCCTTAAATATTTTCAAAGAGGATCCCAGAAAAAAAAGTTTGAGAAGCCCTGCAATAAATCAATAATAGACAACTTCCAGACTGATAGCCAAAATAATTATGTAAAAGGTAGTGAGAGAGAGAGAGAGAGATTGATTGACGTCAGAATCCACATGACTAAAATTCAACAAAAGATGGAAAATGACTACAAAGAATATAAATGTTATTACATGCTTAACCATTATGATTCCTACTCATCAATATAAAGGGTGACTTGCCCAACTGGGACTGTTTCCCAGAACTGGACCAGATCAGATGTGTCAACTCCTAGTAATAAAGCAGAGTACAGCCTTGTCTACACTAGAGAGCATTGTCGACGCAAGTTACAGCAATGATCAAAAAGCGCTATAATTACAATGCTTGTGCCTGTCCACACAGCACACATTGTGTCACCAAAACGCACCCACAATTGATACTCTAGCCTCGACAGTGAAAGCAGTGCACTGTGGGCAGCTATACTACTGTGCAACACGCCACCTTGTGCTGCTAGGGATTGTAAGGGCTCAACGTCCTGTGATTCAGTCAGAAACCCTGGAATGATGGGATGGAAATCACTGTGTTTCATGGCATTTTCAATGGCCCCTGTTTCTTGTGCGCCTGCCATCTCTATCTGAAAGGATGGACCCTGCATGGCTCTCTACTGTCAGTGTTCTGAACACATTGCGGCTGCTAATGCAGTATATCACGAGCTCCCAATAAGAACAGGAATCTGAGGCACCTGACCTGCTGTATGCCATGCAAACAAACAACACCAGATGGTAGTTTGCATTTATGGAGCATTTGCATTTATGGTGGCAACCTAGGCAGCAGTGACCATGAGATGGTCGAGTTCAGGATCCTGGCAAAAGGAAGAAAGGAGAACAGCAGGATACGGACCATCGACTTCAGAAAAGCAGACTTTGACTCCCTCAGGGAGCTGATGGGCAGGATCCCTTCGGAGGCTAATAAGAGGGGGAAAGGAATACAGGGGAGCTGGCTGTATTTTAAAGAGACCTTATTGAGGGCACAGAAACAAACCATTCCGATGTGCAGAAAGAATAGCAAATATGGTAGGCGTCCAGCTTGGCTTAACAAAGAAGTCTTTGGTGAACTTAAACACAAAAAAAAAGCTTACAAGAAGTGGAAGCTTGGTCAGATGATTAGGGAGAAGTATAAAAATATTGCTCGAACATGCAGGAATGAAATCAGGAAGGCCAAAGCACAATTGGAGTTGCAGCTAGCAAAGGACGTGAAGGGGAACAAGAAGGGTTTCTACAGGTATGTTGCCAACAATAGGAAGATTAGGGAAAGTGTGAGCCTCTTACAGAATGGGGGAGGCAACCTAACGACAGAGGATATGGAGAAAGCTGAGGTACTCAATGCCTTTTTTGCCTCTGTCTTCACAGACAAGATCAGCTCTCAGACTACTGTACTGGGTGGCACAGCATGGGAAGGAGGCGAACATCCCGCAGTGCTGAAGGAACAGGTCCAAGACTATTTAGAAAGATTGGACATACACAAGTCCATGGGGCCAGATGCAATGCACCCGAGGGTGCTGAGGGAGCTGGCTGAGGTGATTTCAGAGCCATTGGCTATTATCTTTGAAAGCTCGTGGCAATTGGGGGAGGTCCCTGATGACTGGAAAAAAGCAAATATAGTGCCCATCTTCAAGAAAGGGAGGAAAGAGGATCCAGGGAACTACAGAAAGGTCAGCCTCACCTCAATCCCTGGAAAAATCATGGAGCAGGTCCTCAGGGAATCCATTTTAAGGCACTTGGAAGAGAGGAAGGTGATCAGGAACAGTCAACATGGATTCACCAAGGGAAAGTCATGCCTGACCAACCTGATTGCTTTCTATGAAGAGGTGACTGGCTCTGTGGATGTGGGGAAAGCAGCGGATGTGATATACCTTGACTTTAGCAAAGCTTTTGATACGGTCTCTCACAGTATTCTTATCAGCAAGTTAAAGAAGTATGGGTTGGATGAATGGACTATAAAATGGATAGAGAACTGGCTAGAGCATAGGGCTCAATGAGTAGTGATCAATGGCTCCACGTCTAGCTGGCAGCCGGTCACAAGCGGAGTGCCCCAGGGGTCGTTCTTGGGGCCAGTTTTGTTCAACATCTTCATTAATGATCTGGAGGATGGGGTAGATTGCACCCTCAGCAAGTTTGCAGATGACACTAAGATGAGGGGAGTGGTAGATACCCTGGAAGGTAGGGATAGGATAAAGAAGGACCTAAACAAACTGGAGGATTGGGCCAAAAGAAATCTGATGAGGTTCAACAAGGACAAGTGCAGAGTCCTGCACTTACGACAGAAGAATCCCATGCACAGTTACAGACTGGGGACCGATGAGCTAGGCAGCAGTTCTGCAGAAAAGGACCTGGGGGTAACAGTGAATAAGAAGCTGGATACGAGTCAGCAGTGTGCCCTGCTTGTCAAGAAGGCTAATAGCATATTCGGCTGCATTAGTAGGAGCATTGCCAGCAGATCGAGGGAAGTGATTATTCCCCTCTATTCGGCATTGGTGAGGCTGCATTTGGAGTATTGTGTCCAGTTTTGGGCCCCCCACTACAAAAAGGATGTGGACAAGTTGGAGAGAGTCCAGCAGAGCGCAACAAAAATGATTAGGGGGCTGGAGCACAAGACTTATGAGGAGAGGCTGAGGAACTAGGCTTGTTTAGTCTACAGAAGAGAAGAATGAGTTGAGATTTGATAGCAGCATTTAACTACTTGAAAGGGGGTTCCAGGGAGGATGGAACTAGGCTGTTCTCAGTGATGGCAGATGACAGAACAAGGAGAAATGGTCTCAAGTTGCAGTGGGGGTGGTCTAAGTTGGACATTAGGAAAAAGTTTTTCACTAGGAGAGTGGAGAAGCCCTGGAATGGGTTACCTAGGGAGGTGGTGGAATCTCCATCTTTAGAGGTTTTTAAGCTGTGGCTTGACAAAACCCTCACTGGGATTATTTAGCTGAGGTTAGTCCTGCTTTGAGCAGGGGGTTGCACTAGACGACCTCCTGAGGTCCCTTCCAACTCTTATGATTCTATCTGCACATGGTGCACGGATGCTTTTGGGCACGTGAAACATGCACTGAGTGGTGAGATGACATCATTATGCAGGCCTGGGATGATGAGTGGTGGCTGCAGAACTTTCAAATGCACAAAGCCACCTTCATGGAACTCTGTGTGGAGCTCGACCCTGCCCTGGGGCACAAGGACATGAGAATGAGAGCTGCCCTCTTGGTGGAGAAGCGCCTGGCAATTGCAGTGTGGAAGCTGGCCACTCCAGACTGCTATCGGTCATACACCACCACTGTTTTGGTGCAAAAAGCTGACTTTGGTTGACAAAATTCTGTAGTGTAGACCAGCCCTACTCCAAATTACAGAGTTCAGGTGCAACTGCATCTCCTTGTCTCCTCAGATGTTCATAAATGCCCTGACGTCTGCCTTGGGCCAACCAACAGCATTGCTTCTTCTGAGATATGTACCCAAAGAAATTAAGTTACATAGAAATTGCAAGAGAGTAAATACTGGTGAGAATGAGCATGCAATGAGGTCTAGGAGGCACGCTGCTCAGTTTATATAGAGGAGGGCTTTCAGAAAATTTGACTATGCTAATAGAGCACAGAGACTTGAACAGAAAGACAAAGCCAAGCAGTGCCTGGGGAAGATGGTCCTAGGACTAATTGCAGCATAGCAGCTGCTATGTCACCACTTGCTGTCTACGCTAGCATTTCACCGAGATCGGTAACGACCCAGTAGTTAGGCTTGCTCAGAGCAGGCACCGTCCATATGAAGCTTTGCCTCCTTTATGAAATCACTGTATATTCTACCTGCCTACCCTTATTAGACAGCCACAAGGGCATGAGGGAAATTCCATGTCACTGAAACACATGCAGCAAAATCCTCCAGCCCAAAAGTCAAACATAGAAAGGATAACATTCCCTGTCTGCAAAAAAACAAAGAGAATATAAATCCTGCAATATCAAGATTAGTTTGCAATTTCACTGCTTTCCAGAGGGGTAGCCGTGTTATAGTTGGTATACAGCAAAAACAACGAGAGTCCTGTAGCACCTTAAAGACTAACAAATTTCTGTGGGCATAAGCTTTTGTGGGCTGCAACCCACAAAAGCTTATGCCCGCCGAAATGTGTTAGTCTTTAAGATGCTACAGGACTCTCATTGTTGTTACTGCTTTCTATAATACCTTATAAATTCTGTGCTTTCATTTCATATAATTTCTGTCTTTTTCAAAAGGTATACAGTTCTCACCATGCAAACTGATGTGCTGCTGCTGCTACTTCATTAATGCAGACTTGCAGAAAACTGTCACTATGAAAACAAATTGCAAGAAGTAGCAGTTCACACCTCTCCTGTCCCATTCAACTCAATGAGGTGTGAACTTCAGATCCTAACTGCAACCTCTTAAATGCTTACATAATTAACCAATAACATGGAAATTAAATATAGATAACTACATTAATACAACGTCACGGTTACATAAATTAAATCATGAGAAAAAGCCATGAAAAGCAAAAGTTCATGTTTCTAGACAATACAAAAAAAAAATACTGCCTCCTACAGATTACAGTCAAGTATGTGAAGCTCACTGACACAGGAGGCCAGAGAGTCAAACAACGTAACTGAGTTTAAAAACTGAGTATCAAGCAGGGAATGTGGGAACCTTTATGTTTGCACTGTGCCCAGCACAATGGTGATAATACTTCCTTTCTCCTCCCCTTTGACTGTCTTCTCTATGTAGAGTATGAACTCTTTCGGGCCAGGAGTGTGTTTTACTATTGTGCCTCGCACAATGGGGGTCCAATCTTGGCTGGGACCTCTAGGTGCTGCTACTACAACAGGAGCTTCACTACCACCACGAGATCCCTTGGTTAGAGTCTCTGGGTGCTCCCATAATATGGTCTAGGTTTTCATGGTCCTCAGCACAAAAGGGCCAGACTTGGTGACCTCTCAAAATCCCGTCCAGTCCTCTATTTCTATGACTTTATGATATAAATATTGAATAATAAGAATAAATAGGACAGGATAATTTTATGAGCACTTGTAGCCCGGCAATTTCACATAATAAAGCAAAGCAAATCTCATTTCCTAGGGCATAGACTATTCATCTGTAGATCAGAAAGGAGTCTCACCTTCCACCCCATGTATGCTATTATGAGCTAGATATGACTGTGGGGGTCTTCCACTAAACATCAAGTATTAGGCTTTCAGATATTACAATTATGGGGGCTGTACAAACACTTCAATAGATAAGATTAGCAACAAGCAGAGGCAGGGTATACCACTAAATTCATCAACAATCTGATCTGATGTGACAAATCATACATTTCTTTGTTAGATAACTTTCTACACAGCATGATTCATTAGGCACATGGGTACATTATTCATTCAGCAAAATCAAAGAATCATAGAATATTAGAATTGGAAGGGACCTCAGGAGGTTATCTAGTCCAACCCCCTGCTCAAAGCAGAACTAACCTCAGCTATATCATCCCAGCCAGGGCTTTGTCAAGCCGCAGCTTAAAAACCTCTAAAGATGGAGATTCCACCACCTCTCTAGGTAACCCATTCCAGTGCTTCACCACCCTCCTAGTGAAAAACTTTTTCCTAATGTCCAACCTAGACCTCCCGCCCTGCAACTTGAGACCGTTGCTCCTTGTTCTGTCATCTGCCACCACCGAGAACAGCCTAGCCCCATCCTCCTAGGAGCCCCCTTTCAGGTAGTTAAAGGCGCTATCAAATCCCCCCTCATTCTTCTCTTTTGCAGACTAAACAAGCCCAGTTCCCTCAGCCTCTCCTCATAAGTCCTGTGCTCCAGCCCCCTAATCATTTTGGTTGCCCTCCGCTGGACTCCCTCCAACTTGTCCACATCCTTTTTGTAGTGGGGGGCCCAAAACTGGACACAATATTCAAAATGTGGCCTCACCAATGCCGAATAGAGAGGAATAATCACTTCCCGTGACCTGCCGGCAATGCCCCTCCTAATACAGCCCAATATGCTATTAGCCTTCTTGACAACCAGGGCACACTGCTGACTCATATCCAGCTTTTTATCCACTGTTACCCCCAGGTCCTTTTCTGCAGAGCTGCTGCCTAGCTCGTCAGTCCCCAGTCCCCAGTGCATGGGATTCTTCCTTCCTAAGTGGAGGACTCTGCACTTTTCTTTGTTGAACCTCATTAGATTTCTTTTGGCCCAATCCTCCAGTTTGTTTAGGTCACTCTGTATCCTATTCCTACCTTGCAGGGTATCTACCACTCCCCTCAGCTTAGTGTCATCCGCAAACTTGCTGAGGGTGCAATCTACCCCATCCTCCAGATCATTAATAAAGATGTTGAACAAAACTGGCCCCAGGACTGACCCCTGGGGCACTCCGCTTGTGACCGGCTGCCAGCTAGACATGGAGCCATTGATTACTACTCATTGAGCCCTATGCTCTAGCCAGTTCTCTATCCATTTTATAGTCCATTCATCCAACCCATACTTCTTTAATTTGCTGATAAGAATACTGTGAGAGACAGTACCAAAAACTTTGCTAAAGTCAAGGTATATCACATCCACCATCCTATTTATACAAAGGTCTGAACTAGATACCAAAGATGACTTGCATTTTGATTTACCAAATACTTCGTGTGCATTCTGTTGAACCAAAAAGGTCCAGTGAAACATGGGGAGAGGAATTTTTGGAATGCCCTCTGTATGTTCCAAGTCTTATGTTGGCATGTCCTGAGATCATGAACCTCCAGAAAGAGGGGTGTGTGTATACATGTATCATTCTTCTGATCCACTTAACAGTTTTGGCAAGTGTTGTGACCTTTGCATGTCCTTAAGGAGAACAAAGAGCATGGTGCCACTATGGAAAATGGGAATGGAAGAAAGAAAAGTGATGGCCAAAGCGTGGACAGAAGAACTGAAAGCAATGCGGATTCTCCAGAATCAAAAGTTACCAGTAGAAATGCCAGCCCGTTCTGAGTACAACAATAATTCTGTATGTATAGGAAGTGCCATTTTCTTTTAACCCTCCTAGACCTTTGGCATCTCCCAAAGCCTGTTTGTCATTCTCACTCATCTTTTAACACTGCTTTCCTTTCCTCAGCATTTCTATCAGCCACAGGTTGGTTTATTATTTCCATGCATGTTTGTTTTATTCGTTGCCCTTATTTCTTTTAGCAGCTTTAAAACTATTACTCTGCTTCTGTTAGCCAAATGTGTACTTAACTTAGGCCTGATCTACACTGGAGACTTTTGTAAACCAAAGTCAGCTTTTTATGCCAAAACAGTGGTGGTGTACACATTGCAATCCACCCCCTTTCCCCCCGAACTCTGGCCCAATGACCTAGCTCCCCTGATTTTGCAACAAAATAAAACCACCTTGACGAGCGGTGTAGAGCTTTTGCGTCAAACTTTAGCAACAGAGCTTTAGCAACAAAGCGTCAGTGTAGACACCATGCTTGGTTATGTCATGGTAAACGGCCTCCGGGAAGTGTCCAACAATGTCCATCCTGAGCGCTCTGGCCATCAGTTTGAACTCCGCTGCCTTGCACCTATCCACCCCTCCCCCTTTAAAATCCCAGGAATTTCTGAAATTCCACTTTTTGCTTGGTTGATGGTGAGAGCTCACATTGCACCTGCTCAGCTGACCTGGTGGCTCCATGCACCAAAGCTCTCCTGCTAGAAGCACACTGTAGCTTCTGGATCTGATTGGCATTTGAGGAGAGGAGGCTGTGCAGTCCCAGCTCTGCTCCAGTTTAAGGAACTTCGATACGTACAGTTAAATTTCTCATTTGATGGAGGAAAAGGGCTATGAACGGGACAAGCTACAGTACCATGCAAAAATGAAGGAGCTGTGGCAGGAATATCAAAAGGCTAGGAAGTCAAACCGTTGCTCTGGTGCAAGAGACCCGTGCATACCTCCACAGGCCCAGGGGCAGGGCACACAGGATTCAACCCTGACGAAGAAGTCATAGATGAGGAGGTCGAATTGGAGGACAATGAGGAGCAGGGGACTACTTCTTGACGCCAGAGGGTTCAAGCCAGTTCCAGCAAGACAGCTCTGGCATGCAGGATGTAGGAGCTCAGGTAAGTGATTTGTTTGAGCTAATGCTGCTCAGTTACATGAGGTATAGCTGTCCTTTGCTTTGTTGCATTATACAGTTGGTTGAAGGGATAGAAATGCACAAGAGTAGCTGTGTTTGCATGTGCTTCCCATTCCCCTGTGCAGCTAGGCAGTGTGGTGGAAAAGTGTGTTAATGCACACCAAGATTTCACAAGAATCTTCCAGAGAGATCTCTAGAAAATCTTCCTGGAGGACTTGCCAGTCCTCTGCTGGAGATTCCTCTGAAGAGCTGATTTGTTTCTTTCCCACTTTCCCACGCCAATCGGCAATTACTTGTGCAGGGACCAAAGTGGCAGGCAGACAAGCAGCCTAGGGACCTGGTTTGAAGCTGTTCACATGGAGGAGATACGCCCTACCATCCCTGCTTACTCTCAGGAGTGAGATATCGACTTCTACGGCCTCTGCCTGTGGAAAACGGTGGCACAATTTGAAATTTTGTCCCTATCTACCTGCATCAATGCCCCAAACAACCATCCAGAACCTTTCCCCCGGCTTGAGTGCCCTCTCTCCCCGGGCACAACTCACAATATTCTGGGTGATTATTGACCTATGCACTTGCCAGGGGACAGTGAGAAAGAGGTGTATTTTACAGTAATGCATCAGTGCTTTTATTGCACTCACAATAATGCTTCTGTTCATTGTTTATTGTGCTTCTATAGATGTGCCCTTGAAGGGAAACACCCCAAATTTGCCGAGTGCCAGCGGCTGATAAGAAAACGACCATGGAGAAGCAAAGAGGAGATGTTCCAAGAACTCCTCCAGTCATTTAAGAAGGAAAAAAAAGCAAAAAGGGCATGGAGACACAGTGTGACCATAAATTAAAAAATTGATGGGTAGGAGTGGAGGGAAAACCAGGAGTGAGTGGTAGCAGGTCACCAGAGAATGGTAAAAGCCATGGAGGAGCAAGCGGAGCTACTAAAGTCACTCATAACGCTGCAGACTGAATTTATGCGTGCTCGCTCCCCTTTGCTGCCAATACAGAACTGTTTTCCATGCCTTCCCCAAACTCCACCCACACATTTCTACCAAACTCCCTGCCTGTGTTGCTATCCCATTCACCCCACCTCTTCAGACAGCTTCCAGAACGATAGCTGGACTTACACTCAGTAGTCAGAGCTCATGCTGCTCCTCACTGCTTTCTCCCTGCAGCCCAGCTTTTCATGTGTGATGTGAATAATTGTTATTTAATGAAATATCCTACATGAAGGATAAGCAATCTTTTTTTGTCTCTTGCACACAGTGGTTGCATCTCACATTGATACACAGTGCAAGCTGGGTAGCAGCATCATTTACAAAAATACCTTATTGCTGCTCATTGTCAAAATAGTTCCTCAAGGACTTTCTGATTCGTTGTGCCCCTCTAATAGCCCTGACATCTGGTGGTTCATATTCAGCTGCAAAGCAATCCACATCTGCGCTCAACCCAGGGAGAAACTTTTCACCCTCAACTTCACAAATATTATGCAGCAGCACACGGCAGGCTGCTATAACCATGGGAATATTTTCCTTATTTAGAGTTAACCTGCTATAAAGGCATTGTCAGCGAGCTTTTAATCTGCCAAATGCACATTCAACAGTCATTTGGTACCTGCTCGACCTGTTATTGAAGCGCTCCTTGCTGCTAACTAGGTTGCCTGTATAAGGCTTCATGAGCCATAGCAGTAAGGGGTAGACTGGGTCTCTCAGAATCACTATAGGCATTTCAACATCCCCCATTGGAATCTTTTGGTCTTGAAAGAAAGTCCCTGCTTGCAGCTTTCCGTACAGGTCAGTGTTCCTGAAAATGCATGTGTCATGCGCCTTCTCTGACTAACCTGCGTTGATGTCACTGAAATGCCCACGGTGATCCAAAAGCACCTGCAGTACCATAGAGAAGTACCCCTTTCTATTGAGGTACTCCATTGCTAGATGGTTTAGGGTCAAAATTGGGATATGCATCCCATCTATTGCCCTGCCACAGTTAGGGAATCCCATTGCTGTGAAGCCATCCACTATTTTATGCAAGTCCTTTGTAGCAGAATGCAATTAATGGCCCTGCACATTTGTGGTAACACAGCTCCAACGGTGGACTTCTCGACTCCAAGCTGATTAGTGACTGACTTGTAGCAGTCTGGAGTTGCCAGCTTCCACATGGCAATTGCCACACACTTCTCCACCAAGAAAGCAGCTCTTATTCGTGTGTCCTTGTGCCGCAGGACAGGGGCGAGCTCTGCATAGAGTTCCATGAAGGTGGCTTTGTGCATTTGAAAGTTCTGCAGCCACCGCTAGTCACCCCAGACTTGCATAACGATGTGATCCCACCACTCTGTGCCTGTTTCACGTGCCCAAAAGCGGCAGTGCACTGTGTACAGGTGCTCCATGACACCATCCAAACTACAATCCGGCGTTGTTTGTTTGCATGGCCCATAGCAGGTCAGGCGCCTTGGATTCCTGTTCCAGTTGGAAGCTTGAGTAGCCGTGATGTGTTCAGAACACTGACAACAGCAGTGGAGAGCAGTGCAGGATCCATCCTTTCAGATAGAGATGGCAGGTGCTCAGGAAACTGGGGCCGTTGAAAAATGCCGCAAAACGCAGTTGGAAACCCGTGGAATGACAGGATGGAATCACTGCATCATGGGGTGTTGATCCCACACCCATGATGCCCTGCAATCCTTTCCACCTTTCCACAACTTCTAGCGGCACAAGGTGGCAAGTTGCACAGTGGGATAGCTCGCTTCGGTGACACGAGTGCTGTGTGGACAGGCACAAGTGTTGTAATTACAGCACTTTTTGATGACCGCTGTAACGTGCATCAACAAAACTTTCTACTGTAGAGAATGCACTCACATCTGTTTTCTTTGCTTTCTACCTCTTAGTTATTCCTATTGATCTAGTTGTTCAACGTGCAGTATTTTGGGTGAAGCCATTTGCCATTTCCCACCTCAGTTTGACTAATGGTATCTTTACTTTTGTAATTCCAATGTCCCTGGATGTGTTGTTGGCACTGACTGAAGCTGGGATCTCTAGATCTTAATACATGAGCCTCTATTGCCTGAGCTAAAAGACCAGCCCCTCTTACCCAAGATTGTAGCACTCTCACCACCTGTACGTGGCCCACCCACCACTAGTGCCATACTGAGTGGACGTGGCTTACACCAGTGGTTCCCAAACTTTTCTCTACCCTGCTGCACCTTGATACCTTTAATTATTTTGAGGCACACCACCATATAGTCTCCAAATGAACTCATGAATATTCATGAGCCAATTCAAAACTCAAGTAGTTTTTCAAAAAATTCCGTAGCACACCTGCTCAGGCCTGACAGCACGCCAGTGTGCCATGGCACAGCGGTTGGGAAACGCTGGCTTTGGTTTATACATTCTGCATCATGCTAATTGGTTGTCTGGTAGCCAAGGGTCATCAGATGCATAAGGAAGAATACAAGATCTGCACTATTTTTGTAACCTGATCAAATTAAAGATGCACAACAACATATACCCTCTCAAGGGCTGTAACACTAGTACTGCTGCTTCCATCTTGTTGAGTTCAACATACCATAACCATAGGTTTAATTCTGCATGATTGTTTCCTTGAAAAACCTTGAAACACTAGTAAATTCTGGCCAGTGCTTCAATGAAGAGATTGGCTGAAAGACAGGTAGGGGAGCTTAGTAGCAGAGATAACAAATTTGTCTCTGTCTATCCTCTTATAACCTTTGACACGCTTAATTCAAGCAATAACTACTTCCTGATAGAAAGAGGTTTGTTTTGTTTTAATTAAGTTAGCATGTTACATATTTTTGATGTAAAAATGGCAAGACAGTTACTATGGCCAGATTCAGACTAAACCATTTGAAAAAAATGTTCTTAAGCAGCTTCCAGTTACTCTACTTAAATAGTTCAGTGTAAGATTTAATAGTATTTGAAGTGTAATCCTATGTATAGAACGAACATGCAAAAAGTGTTAGCCAGTGCAAAAACTTTCCTATTCTACTAGATTTGGTATTGTAAATTGGGGCAGGAACTGTGCCTCTTACTATGGCTAGGTCTTCACTGACAGCGGCAAATTCACCGCCATCAGATCGACTTCTCTGGATCGACTGAGCCATCAGTGAAGACCCGCTCAGTCGATCCAGAAATCAACGTATTAAGATCACTTTCTCAAGTGGTGTAGCGCTGCGTTGACAGGAATGCGGTTCCCGTCGGCGCAGTGCAGTGAAGACGGCACGCAGAAGAGATGCAGAGAAGTCGACAATCTCAGAGGTAAGTGAAGACAAGCCCTATGTGTTTTTACATTGCCTACTATAATAGGGCCCCAATATTGACTTGGACCTCAGAGCACTATTTTAATTAATAATAATAATAATAATATGCATTAAAATAAACTTCTTGTTTTCTCTCAGATTATGCCAGTCAATTCTACCAGGGACATTATTTCTCCAAATGTAATTTTTAAAAACAAAATCAAACTGCAAAAAATGCTTAGCCTTAAAGGGAAATTATTTTGTTTGTACTTCCCTTGTATCTTACAAATTCCTCCTTTTCCAGTGGTCCACAGCTTCCTGATATTTTAAGAAAACTAAGATTTTGGGGGCCACATTCTTATCTATGTTACATCTTTAACTAATGGAGTTACTCTGACGTTTACAATAGTGTAACTGAGATCTGCATACAGCTTTTTAGGTCTTTTTATAGCAATAAAGCATCTAACTCGACCTCCCTTAGCTTTTCTTCCTATTAAGCTTGTGGCAGAAAGCCTTGGGTGTTATAGACATATGGTAGTTTAGAGCTGTAGTATGAAAACACATGAAAATGTGATGCAGCATTTGCCAACGTGGATATAAGCAAGATAAATCAAGTACACAGATTTTCTAATTCTGATTAATAGTTTGCTGATGAAACTTAGATAAGAATTGCTGCTGCTGCTGCCTTTCTCTGAACTGTGTCCTGGGTATTACTCATAATACCAGCAAATTACTAACCTCATCTAACAAACTCCCCACACTACTACAAAAATGGAAGAAGTTTTTAATGCATTGGTTCAACTCCAAGATTAGCTGCCAGAAAACAAGGCTGGGAAACACAGCCATATGGGATGATATCAAAATCTTTTGTCCTTTTATAGCAGAAAATTTGCTTTTATTTACTGGCCACAGAAAAATCCCTTTTTGTTATAACACCAGGGGTTTGCATTATTTGGGAACTACAGCTGGGTTATATTACCTGGACATAGAATCATTCACTTTTAAGTGCTGTCAGGTTAGTATGACAATAGATATGATCATTTAGATGCAGCTCTGTAAAACCTCTCTTGCTTTTACAGAGTAGCGAGGTCATTGTGTTGGCCAACTGGATGGTAGATTCCTTTAAATATTACATTCTGAAAACTAAGGAACTGGCAAGTTTCCTAACTCTACAGTGAGATGATTAAGGAGAATGTCTTAACACTGACTCAAATTCCCAGTGCAGGCAGAAATTGGTGAAGGGCAATGTTGTCTAGAACACTGCATAAAAGAGAAAAGGCTCATACTCCTTAATAAAAACACTGCATTTATAAAACACTGTTCATCTGAAGATTTCAAAGTGCCTTATAAATAAGTTTCATGGCAGCCCATGTCAGATCAGATTGGTAAAACTGATTAAAATCAATTGAGAGATGGAAAAACTGAGGCAGAGAGATGCAGACCTAATATTTCATAACGTGGTTGATGCAAAGAGACATTTGGGTGCAATCTAGCAATTCAAGTGGAAGCTGGGCACCCTGGGGACTTTCAAAGCTAGTGTTTGAATGCACCCAAGTCGTCTGAGCACCCTGACATGGTCATTCAGGGCTGGAGTACATTTTTGGCAGTGCTAAGGGCTGCTGCAGGTGCTCCACAGTTAAAGTAAGCCAGGATGCACAGGTTATGGAACTCAAGCAGCAGCCACCCCACGGGCTGCTTGGTGCAGTTTGTGCGCTCTTAAAATGGATGGCACCCCCCAATTACACACGAGAAACAGAGGATTTATCAAGCTTTACAGGATTAGTACAGGGAAGGGGGAGAATTAGGGAAGGACATGGAAAGAGCTGGGTTCACACATACTGGTGTGAAGTAAAGCGGAGTTCACGGGGGGTTGAGAAATCAGGGAGGGCATGCAGTACAGCATCTGACTACACTGAGACTCCACATAACGAAGCAAGTCCAAGGGAGGACCAAAGACAAGGGAGAAAGACAGAGGAGAAGACAACCTTTGTTTTGTAATAGGATGTGTGACCATCAAAGGAACATCCTTTCTCTCAGTGAGGCACAGTCACACAGAGGGGCAAGATCGCCCCAGCACCTGTGAGACTAAGTGAAGGGGAATCTAGAGAGCCCAATCCAGAAAACTGATGCCCTCTATATTCCAATCAGGGTCAGCATAGCCCTTGGGATCCATGCAGATGGGTCCTTTGAAAGGGCTGACATTCACCATTATGCTGCTTTTGTGTCCCTGAGAACTTCCTAATGGCCTGCAGGGTTACAAACCATCTGTGCTCAGGACATTCACTGGCCAGTAATGTCCTTAGCAAAACCCAATTTCCAAGGGTAAGTCATGCAAATTTACTGGCTGTGTAATATGGAAATGCTACTTTTGTTTTTTATGTTTTACAGCACAATCATGTATTTTTCCTGGTGCTGCTCCTTTAAAGATAGGCCTCTGGCAAGAGACCAAAATCCTTCTCCTCTGAACGTGAAACAGAAAGTAGTAGGGATGTGGCACATCTTCAGTTTGTGCTGACTGCAGTCCTCGCCACTTGTGAACGAGTCAGGAACCATACTGGCGTGGCTCATTGCCACGTGGGAGGGGGAGTGAATGGATGGTTTGTCACTGTAACTTGTTTAAATACCTTTCAACTTCAATATGAGTATAAGATATTGGAAGACAGTTAAGCGCTCAAACCTGACTGCTCCATGGAACCACCACTACACTAACGTCACAGATTTACTTGAGCATGGCAGGGGGACACTATACCCATACACTACACTACACTACACACACACACACACACACAGAGGTATATAGGCTGGGATTTTCAAAGAAGCCCGAGGCAGTTGGGTGTCCAAATCTGTTGAAAGTCAACGGAAGTTGAGTGTCTGATTTTCTTAGGCTCCTTTGAAACCTCCAGCCACAAGCAAGTCAACTCTCAACCACCTATGCATGAAGCTTTCCTATCAATTCAGGTGCTCATGAGGTTATTCTGATGGATCAGTGGCCAGGGAGCCACAGGAATAACATGGGAAGGTTACAGAAGTTTGATTGACTGACCTTGGATGGAAGAGAACCTATGACATTTAGAAATAGGAACACCAGCACTAGATGGATGGAATAACATTAGATAGCCATCAGGTTTAGACAGTCCAGGGTCTGGCCATGCAGCTGAAACCTCAGCATCCAGAGAGCTTGGGCAGAGACAAATGAGAGCATATTCTGAAAGGAAATAAACTTCCCAGTGTCCTTTAAAATGCCCTCTCTTTTCCAAGCTCTCTAAGGCCAAAAGGCTGTGTAGAGTGCCCTTTGAAAAACAGCCATGATAATGTCATGTCCAAAGTCACAAAACAAACCTATATCAGAACTGGGGATAGAACCCAGGGGTCCTAATTTCCAGTCATCTACACTCAGCTCTAGTTCACACTCACATACACAGCAAAAGAAAAGTCTCATTATTATTTCAAATTCTCATACACACACACACAGAGGAAGGTAACACATTCTTTATACCCACTTGGGGCCAGATTAGGATACCTTCACTCACAGGGAATTGTACCTTATTCCACAAGTGGTCCTCTTGAAGCCAGTGGGTCTACTCACAGAGCTACTCAACATGAGTAAGGGTATCATCAGAATGCGGTCCTTGGTTTGTAACCCAGCCACAGTTTCTAGCTGTAATTGACTAAATCCAACATATTCAACACCTGGCTTAACTAAGTCAAAGCATCATGGTGTTGTTACTTAAATTCTGCTGCATGGTATTTGCTTTTCTATGAAAAACCATAACAGAGAAGTCATTCTAAATATCAAAGAACTTCCTACAATTCTTACCAAAATACAAAATAATTAACTTATAGACTAAAAGTCTAGCTATCCAGATGTAATCCTATGCTAAATCCTTATCCAGAGTCAAGATATATATTTTTAAGAACTGTAGTGAGATGCACTCCTCAACAACAGTTAGTAATAAGGAGGAGGCAACAAACACTGGAGTTTATTCAATTATTTCCATACTCCCAAAATACCTTTAAATGGAAGGCTTGCAGATTACATAGATAGATGTTTCACACGTTTGCAGAATGTGCTGGAACTAGCAATCCTGTGTTCCTGGTGGCTATTCATATTTGCTTTGCATTTTGTATGTCACTGATTGGCTTCATTAATTAATGAGGCAGAGGAGGGACAATTACTTTGGGCAAATGTGGCTATTGACTGGATGACATCAAAGTAGTTTTATTATAGAGCTGTTTCTGTCACTAGAACTACTGTAAAACCAGACCACATCCTAAAAAGAGATGCCTGCAACAGGTTCAGTTTAATGCACAGATCCCCATAACTAATACACAGAATCTCAGAATGAAGAAAAGATCCAACTAGGACCATAAACACAAAATCCATCAAATTGCTGGCATAGCCAGTGAAGAAAAAACTGGTTTTTGCTCTAGGACCAGGAGAAATTTTTCTGGGTGCTGTTACAGAATGGTAGCTTTTCCATCCCCTCAGAAGGTGTTTGGCCGACTGTTTTTACTACTGAAATTGATATTTTATAACACAGGTTATCTGGCATTCAGAGCTTTAAGGTCAACTATTCAAATTTGAACTTTTGAGAGTCCACTGGTCAACCACGCCATGGAATTAATCTGCTGAGTCTTCCTACCACTGACTGAAGAGATTGGTGCCCAATATCCCACAAGTGAATGAGCAGAGTGAAGGCTCTATAGAAAATGCTGCTGGATTTCTTACCAGTGCCAAAGCTTTCTTCTCCACACAATGAACATCGGCTAGAATCCATCAGATTTGAGAAAAACCTCCAGCCTGTTGGTGTTTCATACACAGGGATTTTCAGTGACTTCGCCACCCTAAGAAAAAGACAATAAAACACTAGGTTTAAGACTGTGCATTCATTTAAATGCAGATGTAAGATTTCACAATTGCTACAGGGAAGTGATGTTCTGGGTCTTACCATACCTCAGACACATTTTAGAAATGGACTTTGATATAAAAAAGAGGGAATGACCGCAAGAGCATGATGCACAAAGGACTCTTGAGTGGAATTCACTTCATCCAGGGCTTGGTTGTGTTAACCCTCTGGACACAATGCAAGGTTGGTCTTTACTTGTGTCTCTGGGGGAAACTCAGTTTGAGGAGCTTTATTAGGACCTTGATTTTTGCCAAGGAGCAATTGTTAGTCACAACAACATGAATGGGCAGAGCAGTTTATTGCAAGACCTTATGTGAATTATAACATTTTGTAGAGATGCCTGGAGCATGGGATGGGCACTATTTTATAAGTCAGACTGAATAAATAAATGCTCAAGCTGCCAGAAACGTTAAAAAAAGTATTTCTTTATTAGCTTTCTGAAATAAAATATAATATACATTCTCCTCTTGGAACCCAACTGAGGACTTATGAGAATTTAATGTTGCTTCTCTCTTTATTGCTAACTGTGTCTGCTTGTTTTCATTTTGGGTCTGGGATTTTCTGTGTTTCCTGTTTTTTAATAAGAAGAATGGGATTTGAGAGATAGTCAAACAATGAGACCTGCTCAAATACAAGGCATTCTCTCTCTAGAAACACCCTCATCATACAAAGTTAGGTGCCAATCTTTGAGAGACTTAATCATAGGCATACCTACACACGTGAGTAAAGTTATGTGAATGTTGAGTGTTTGTAGAACTGGTGCCTTAAACCGTATATTCCATTTTAAAAAATCCCTACATCTTTTTATTGCTAATTTTATTAAAGTAATAAACACAGTTACAGGGTTTATCTTGTGCATTATCACCTGCTTTTTAGGTTCCAATCCCTAGAAGAAAGCAATGTTCAAGATAAGACCTTTCATCTTTTTCAAATGTAGCCAAATCTAGGTGAAGAAGATCATTAAGGGCCTGAACTTGTAAATACCTACACAAGTGCTTAGCTTGACTACCAAGGGTAGTGAAGTCAATGAGATTGCTCATGATAATCAAGTTAAGCGTGTGTATAAAGGCTTGAATGGTCTACTTCACCTATATTTAGCTGCATATGCAAAAAGATGAGTCTCGTGTCCAGAACAATTCTTTTTTCATAAAAAATAGTTAGACATAAAATCCTTTTGTCAGGCAATACCAAAGAAGTAATAAGCCAAGCATTTCTCTCTGATCAAAGTCCTGATATATGCTATCGAATAAATACCCTCCAATTCCTGTCACAGGGTCAGCTTCCTGCCGTTCCTTGATACCAGGAAAAGCAAGGAACTCCAGCCCATCCTGAGCTTTGGAGTTCCAATCCTGAGCCCCAAACTAAGGCAATAGTCTGGCAGGTCTTCCACGCTCTCCTGCCCCCTGGTCCCCCAAGCACACTTCAGTCCCCAGTATTTCTTCATGATTTAATCTTCATTATTTAATATTTATATTATAGCAGCACCCACAGGTACCAATTGGGATTGGGAGTCCATGGTGGTGGGTGCAATACAAACAACAGAAAGAGATAATCCCTGTCCCTGAGGGATGACTCCAGAGCTCAGCGAGTTTTCCCCAGGCAGAGTTTCTGGATCTTCTCCAGGAAGCGGTGAGAAAAATCCCTTAGACAGGGTGAACAAGAAAGTAAATATCTTTAAGTCCCTTCTTGTGCCAAAGGAAAAGCTGTCAGAGTCTGTGGATCCTTTCTTGTTCCAGGAGACAGCCTTAAATCAGTTTTAAGCACAGACTTAAAATCAGCTTCCAATCCCCATCTTGTAGCAGAAAAGCACAAAGAGCAATCTTTAAATTCCTTCTTGTACCAGAAGGTGAACTAGAATACAATTCAGTCAGCCAGTCCCTGCCTTCTGGCCAGCAGCCTATTGAACCATCCCTAGCAGCTGTCTTCTCTCCCTTTATAACTGCTCTAGGTGCCTTTCTAAGAAGCTAACAAGGCCCCAGAGTTCTGTCCATTAACACTTGCCTCCCCACCCGAGAGCCCTATGGCTTTTTACCCCTGCCACAGTTCTGTTCCCTTGAGGGACAGTAGATCCAACAGCAGCCGGTGCTCAAATTGGAGGCACAGGTGGCTATGTCATACATCCCCCAGCTCTTACAACTCACATATAAATCAAACTGATGCATTATTTGTTGAACAGCACCATTCAAATTTTAAAGGAGCGGATTTTTCTTTTTTTTACAGCAGGGGATAAAAGTAGATTTTTCACATCTGTAAATCGAGTATCAAAAGGTAGGATTTTCAAAAAGTCCTACTGAAAGTAAATCGGGCTGTTGTCTCCAAGGGCAGGTCTACACTTAAAAAGCTTCACCAATGCAGTTGTGCCACAGTAGCACTTTAGTGAAGAGCTTTTCCCATTGGCGCAGTTAATCCAGCTCCGTGAGAGGCAGTAGCTATGTCAACAGGAATAGTCCTCCTGTCAACATAGCACTGCCTATGCCAGGGCTTAGGTCAGTATAAATGCGTCACTCAGGCGTGTGGATTTTTCACACCCCCGAGTTACATAGTTATATCAATGTAAGTTTACAGTGTAGATCTGGCCTGAGTCACTTAGGCTCTTTTGAAAACCACTTACCCTCCCCTTGCCAGATTTTATGCTTAAACAATATTTCCTATTTAAAAAAATTTCCTCTCTTGCTTTGTAGAAGAGTATCACAAAACAGGGAAAACTGACTGACTATAAAGAAGGAAACAGCAAAACTGGATATACACATAGTGTTGCCAGATGCACAAAACAAACAAATTAAAATAAGTATTTTGTTTCTCTCTCATATAACTTACTTATAGTCATTTTTGCATGTTACTTGACACAATAGGATCAACAAAAGTCCCTTTAAATTCAACATAAACATTAGAAAAGATTCCAATCTGCCTTTCTTTTCTCGATCAGATAAACACAGTAGGCCCCTTCCTTTTCTTCTTCCTTCGATCAGGCAAACCAAAGACGATAAACAAAAAAAAAAGAGAACTGAAAGGTGAACCCTCTGAGGTCCTGATTGATATATGGGGAAATACTGTGAAAAATATAAAAATGTCTAAGTCATTTTCATTCTATTTCAGAACAGAATGAGTTTACTTTATTTGGTATTTTCACAAATGTTTTAATCAAATTTTTCTTTTTGAAAATGTTAAATTTTTGGCTTTCCTTTCTATTCTTTTTCATTTTTTCCTCATCTCCCTTTTCCATTTGCCACTAAAAAAAGGAAGTGAAGGAGGAGGGAAGCAGAAAACCAAAAAAAAAAAAAAAAACAATGCATGGCTCCATTTTTCATTTTATAATTTTGTCAGAAAAAAATTTAAAGTTTGAAAAAATATTTTTTCTTGAAAATTTTCAACTTTTAAAAAGGGCCTTTTTTGATTAAAACATTTTTCATTTGAAAAACTGCAGGCAGCTTTTGCACTGAACTTGTAAGTGACTCCACATGGGCATCTACACAGAGACCCACAGATATCAGTGGGGCTCCAGGCAGGTGTAGGGGCCTGTCCACACTGAGTCACTTGCAGGATCAGGGCCTATGCTGCCCCAGGCATCCAAGCCAGTGCTCCTCCAAACAGAAAACAAAACAAGACAGCAAAAATGCACCAAGAGAGCTATTTCCCCCAAAAAAGCTGATCCCTTCATTCTAGGGGATAGAAACCATGCAGAGTACAGCAAAAATGCACCAAGAGAGCTATTTCCCCCAAAAAAGCTGATCCCTTCATTCTAGGGGATAGAAACCATGCAGAGTACAGCATTCAAATATGCATTCCACAGCATTCTAATCAACAAACCTTTTCTTGATGTGCTTTACATTACAGTCCTAAACTGTTAATGGTGAACTGATTAGCGTGGGTAATTAAAGCCAATGATCCTCTGACAGATTTCTTCCAGCAGTCACCACCAGATGTCTAGCAAAGACTGACATATGAAAGCCAGAAATCAACTCTTTTGGAGGCAACAAGTGACAGACTCACTAAACTTCATCACATTTAAGTAGCACATCTGTAGCAAACAAAAGGTAAATGAATGGCCATGCTCTAATGTTTCTCACGTAGAAAAGCAACTAAACCATTGCACCTCATTGGGAAAATACATTTTATTTGAAGTAAAAAACCCACTGGACTTCAAGTAACAGAAAGACGTATCCACTGGGGGAGGCGGACTTGAGGGGAAAAGGCACCACTGTGAAGCTGGATCCTCAACTTCTTTACCCTGTATTTGATTTAGATGTTGAGTTTCTTGGAGCAGAACTATGTCTTCTGTTTGTAAAGCACTACCCGCATTGATGGCCTTTAAAATATACCATCATTTGAGGCAGATTATATCATATAGAGCCACTCAGGTCAGCAAAAGATCATCAAGAGAAAAATATTTAGCCTCTTGCTTACTGTGACAATAACTATGGGGCTGGGATGGGCACATGTTCCCGATTTGTTAAGAGCAGAAAAATCTTGAGGCAGCCCTAACAATATCCCAAACCACTACTGTGCTTGCAAATGTCTCCAAGGTCATGTTCCCACAGCTGACAGTGTTTTGAGGACAGGAAATTATTTTGCTCATGTTATTCCAAATTCCCTGGCCCTGGGATGATCATGTTAGCCCTCCACAAAGGATGAACAGCTTCCAGGACCCCTCTCAACCGCCACCACAAGTTTCCAGAGGTTGTTATACAGTTCAGAGAGTTCCATTCATCAGACAAGTACTGCAAATCAAGATGCTGATTCTGTTGGCGTTACTTTTATTTTAAACCAGGTCTCTAAGACAAACACTTAAGTATAAAAATAAGTTTATGGTGCAAAATGGTAGATTTATTTCTTAAAGCATTCCCTTGACCCAACCCCCACTCCCCCATTCCAGGTCTTCACTTGTTCGAAAGGGGATCAAGAGGTTTAAATAAAAATCTCTGTCAGGTTTTGATTTTTCTATTCCACTGTACTAAAGAACAAGGAGAGCTAGACAATGTTAGGTAAAGAAGACAACATGGTCTAGTGGACAAGGAAGTAGCCTGGGAGCCAGCAGCTCTGAGTCCTAAGCCTAGCAATTTGGACAAGTCACTCTAGCTCTTTGTCTCTCTTTTTTCCTCCCACCTGTTGTCTATCTAGACTATAAACTCCTCGGAACAGAGACTGTCTCTCTATGTTTCTTAGCACAATAGGTCCTCAATCCCAACTGAGCCTTTAGGGCCTACTGTAATACAAATAATAATAATGTTCAAAATAAATCTCCCTCAGTCTTAGAGCTACTAAAGGAGAATAAAGAGAAGAGCTTCAATGTTAAGTGTAGCTGCATTACCTTTGGAAGACCACGGCACACGGCTAATAATGCATGGCTATAGCCTCATTGCAGGGTTGGGAATTTGCAAGTGTAGCTCTTAGCATCGATAAGAGTTAGATCCCTGGGCCTGCCGTGATAGCATGCCTTTAACACAGCACAGATTTGAGGAAATGTGGAACTCAGGAGTGTAATTTATTTGCATTGGTGGACCTCAATTTATTTAAAAAAAATTAAAGTTCTGATGATTTTAGAGGTCTTTCAAAAACATTTTTGAATGTCACATTTGCAGGGACCACAGATCCCTCCAAAAAAGTACAAAGTTCTTCAATGTCATCTTTTATCTTTTGCTGTTAACCTCAGAAAGACAAAATACATCTCTGGCATCCAATATCTATTTTCAGAGTCATTGTATAGCTTCAAATCTGTCATAAAATGGCCCTGTTTTCCACAGCCTTGTGTGCTCTCCCTAAGAACTGAAATTCAGAATTCTGAAAGGCACAGTGAAACCTGAGCAGCCTCTCCTTTTTCCACCATCACTTCATGGAGTTAAAGGGCAGTGAAGTGAGAGTCCATAAAATAAGAAACGTCTCTTTATGCTACATATAGCCAGCTGATGGAAATGACTGCTTCAAAAGCCGTATGTTAAATTCCTAGAAGAACCGACACAAAAGTCTCAAAGCTGCAGTAAAGAGAGCATCAAAATCCGCATCAAAAGGGGAATAACACATTTTGCATTCTTGTTTGCTAAATCTGTTAAACACAGGAAAATATTTAGAGAGGAAGAAACAAATATTTTCTAGCTGGAAAGTTATTGAACATTCAGAGCTGGAAAACACAGAGATTAGAGGAGAAAATGTCCATTGCTTCCACTCCTGCAAATTAATCAATATAAGGTTATCAAGATAAGAAAACATCTGAGGGTGATTCTGCTACAGAGCAGAATTAGAAAATTTATTCTGACATACCGAAAATGTTTTTTTCCCCTAAGTAACAAGGTACACACATCTGCTAACCAACCCAACCTGCATACTGCTACATAGGCAGAACTACATCTGTCAGTCACTGAAGAAGAGGGCATGGTCAGCTATACTGAAAAGCCTGCCAGTTGAGACAGCTTCCACAGCAAAGGAAAATATCCCCTGTGGACTGAAACTTGCTAAGAAGCTTAGAAGCACTATAGCAATTAACTGAATTCCTACTGCAGAGCATAACTTCATAAGCCTATTTTAAAGAACTAAACAGGACTTTTTATCCTACTGGCCAAAGAAATACTCCAAACAAGAGAAAGGAAACTACCACTAACTCAAGATAAGTGTTGCTATTCTCTTCCATCTACAAAGTCCAGAGCTGTGAGCCAATGGGAATGTTATAGCAGTGTGCCTTCAGGGAGGGTTCAGTCAAACAGAACTATTTACAGGGTTTTAAAATTCCTTTTCTACTATTGGGACATCACTCTCCTACCGAAGGCAGCATCCATTGATGCCCGTGTGTCCAGCTTGCCAAATTGTCAGATTGTATGAATGGATGACCAGGTGGCTGTCCTACAGATCTTATGCTATGCTGCACAAAAGCTCTTTGCCCACAAGAGTGTGACTACTCTCAGTGAGGGAGCTTTGATGCTGGCGGCAGGAGAAACTCTTTGGCTTGTAGGCTTCATGCATGGTTGCATCATTTCATCCATCCTGAAATAATACATTTCTATGCTCTTTTCTTAAGAAGCTGGATGGTAAAAAATGCATAGAGCATTGGACTTGCAAAAATATCTGTGTGTGGCAGATGTAGCTCTTGAGGGTGCTATGAACATCCAATGTACGCCAGAGTTTCTCTCTTGGTTGTGATGGCTCTGTACAAAAAGAAGGGAGCTAATTTCTTTGTCTCTGCGAAAAACTGAGTTAATTTTTGGGATAAAGATTGGGTTTGTTTGAAGAACCACTTTTATCATTGTGGAACGCGCAGTGCTGTTCCTCAAAAGATAAGACCCCAAGCTCTGACACCCTCTGGCAGGTGGAGCTGGGTTTCAGGAAAGCCACCTTGAGGGAAAGGAAATACATAGATATCTTCCTGGTGGGCTCAAAAAGATGCAAAGTCAAAGCACTAAGAATGAAACTGAGGTCCCATGGCTGCAATTGATTAATCTGAGGAGGATGAAAGGAAGCTTAGAAGTTCTGAAGGAACCCTTGATCCTCTTCCTATCTGTGGAGGAAGGTACCATATGCTATTCAGTGCAGCCAGTTGACATTTTAACAGTGAAACTGTGTAGCCCTTGATCAGGCCTTCCTGTAACACCAAGATCTGCAATGTAGATAGTGAAGGAAGAGAGAAGCTACATTTCTTGTTCCATGGCTTGAACTTCCATCAAATGCTAGGCTACTAAGAATTCGTGGAACCTTTTCTAAATGCCAGCAGAGTGAATATTATGTCTCTCTCCTTCATGCAAGACTGCTCAAAAGCCAGACAGTTAACCTCAGGTATCTGGCTCTGGATGACAAACTGGTCCCTGGGAGAGCAAATACTGTCTTAAAGGTAGGGCCGGGGGGTCAGAGTGACCCACATTGAGGGGACTAGAAAACCAGAGCCTCCTTAGCCAACACAGAGTTACAGATACTACCAGCACCATCATCCTCCTGATCTTCTGGATAGTTCTGGAAAGCAGGGGGAGATGATAAAAGGTTTGGGAGGCCGGCTGGTCACTGCTGGGACAAAGCATCTGTGCCTATTAGCTTTGGATCCCTCTTTAGGGAGAAAAAGGAGGGGCCTTGCAGTTCATGTGTGATGCAAATAGGTTCATCAGTGGGTCCCTGAATTTCCTCACTAGGAACAGAAAGAGAGAAGGGAAATTTATGGCCAAAATCTTTATTTAAAAAAAATATTTTGCTATGCAGCAGGAGCTCTACTTCTGACCTTCCTGCAGCAATGGAGGCAGAACAAAAAGACGTCAGGCTCTTCAGTGCAGCTGGCCACTTCCTCCCTTATCAGTGACTAAAAGGAAGGATGGCCCAGTGGTTACAGCACTACCTTAGAAGACTCTGTTACAATTACTTTCTCCACCACAGACTTTCAGTGGGACCTTGGGCAAGTCATTTAGTTTCTGTGCACCTCAGTTCCCCAGCTGTATAATGGGGATAATAGCATTGCACTGCCTAACAAGGATGTTGTGAGGAGAAATGCATTAAGGATTGTGAGGCCTCAGATACTATGACAGTGGATAAGTCACTTAGACAGATAGGCACAGGGATGTGCACAAGGTGGGGGGAAGCAGTGGCACGAGCTCCCACAATAATTGTTGGGGCACAGAACTTCTGCGGCCCTGGGGCAGTGATGGCCGAGAGGTGAAAGTGAGCTCCTCCCAGCCCCGGGACCATAGTGGCAGGCTGTGGGGGAAAGTGAGCTTCTGCCGGGGCAGGAGGAGGGAGAGGAAGAGCGAGCTCCTTCCAGGGCATGGGCAGAGGGGGAAGGGGGAAGCAAGGTCCAGCTGGGTTGGGATGGGGATGGCAAGGGGGGGGGGGGAGCTGCTCCTCCCGGGGCCAGGGCGGGGGGAGGGAGGGCCCAGAACATACCCCCCAAAAGGGGTCAATGTTAAATTTCTGCACACGCCCCTGGGTAGGCAGGTCTGGTTTTGCCTATATAGCTGCATGCAGACAGAGGCCATTGGTTAATGAATCCGTGGATCTTGTGATGAAAGAGAAAATTTTATGGACATTAACAACATGTGTAGCCATGCAATCGAATGACACTGGTAATAAAAGCCTGGCCCATTTCAGACAAGTGGTCAAACATGCAGACACAACAGTCCCACATCAGGAGAGGCCTACTCCATCCCAGAGAGGTTGCATTGGTAGTGCAGTGTTTACTTGTATATGCTCCAGTGCTGGGTTTCATTCTGAGAGCTCTTCGGACAGTAACAAGTTGAGTGCCCTGGAGAATCAGGCTGTCTCCCTCTTTACCATAGCCCTCTTGATCACAGGGCAGATGGCAAGTTTTGTTTATTGGAAACTTTCATCCACTGCTTTCCCAGCTTCCTGCCCAAAACATAGACATATTTTCTGTCGCCCTTCCTGACTGTGCAAGATCAGCCTCCCCCAGTCCCCTCTCAAGCTAGCTGAGCACAGCAATTTATGGCCGGGGGGAGGGGGCGGGGGAGGGGGGTAGGGAGAGAGAGAACGACACATTTGCAAGCTGAATATTGCGGCCTGCCTGTGGATGGAGGATTCAGCTGAATGATTTCACAGGGACCCAAATTTGTCTGAAATGGCCCTAAAGCTGATGTTTCTGGGCATAAAATTACCACTTATCAGACATTCAGGAAGCAATTCCCTATATTTATACCCCTGTCCTTAAGAAGGCTGTTTTGGGGACCCTTTTCTGGACACGTTTAGTTGTTGGACTTGCTGTCTTCAAGTCCCCAAAGTTGTCCATTGTGCTATCCATACCATAGGTAAGTTCTTTGCTCTCCTCTGCTCATGTGCCACAAGCAGAATGTTGATGGGGATGAAGTGACCTGGTGGCAGGGCAGACCAAGGACTAAAGAAGAAATATGGGTACAGAGAGATGAGAGGGGAAGGAGGCAAGGAAGTAAGGGAAGCAGGCAGCAAAGGAGGGAAGCTGAAAGGTACAGAACAGAGAGTGGAAAAAGAGGAGAGACTGTTCAGAGCAAAAGGTGGGAGAGGTAAAGGGACACAGAAGAAGACAGAAGACAGAGACAGGAGGGGGAATATATCTTGCATCACATTCATAACTCGCGGTGTCCATGTAACTTGAGAGATCGCCCTGAATCATAGCTTTGATCCAACTGAAGATGATTTTCACAAATGGAGATGAAGGGCCAAAGTGAAAGGCAATGTAAGTTACATATCAGCATGAGTTTAGCTTGGTGTAACTTACCTACCGAGTGGGCTGGGGGGGTGGGGGGGGAGGGAGTTATATCAGGAAAAGCAACTGATAAAACAGCATAAGAAGGTTACTTTCCCTATTCCAACTCTACCCTTCTATCCCTGTGGTGGGGAAATTGCACCAACTTGCACCCACATACTGATGTGTAACATACACCATTGTCTATACCACTCTCTGCATCTGACCCTAAAAGCTTGAGCTGCGGCAAGATGCTACAAACCAGCCCCTCCCCATCAGAAAGATAAAGATCATCCATTTTGTCTTTATGGTGAAACTACTCTCTTACTGAGGGTACCTCGGGTACTTAGCAGGCCCTGAGTCCAAGTATACCATTTTAAACAAAAAGTTTCAAATAATGATATATTACCTGCAGAATAATCAGAAACAACATTCTCTTAGGTCCCAATTCTGCACTGTTCTTTAGCAAGAGATTAGTCACACAGAACTCAATGGGACTACTCACGTGCTTAAAGAGAGGCATGCGTTTCATTACTTAGCTTAATGGGGGCCATGATTAGAGATGGGCCCTTACCAACTCCCTGGGTCCAAAACAGGGTCCCGAAGCCCACTCTGAATTTGGAAGTTCAAGCACATTTGTATTTATATATTTTTTTTATACTCAAGGTTAATTTTTCCTTGTCAGTTTGGTCTGAAGCCACTCTATTCACAACAGGCAGAACCCTTGATTTACTTTGTGTGTACGCTTTGTGGGTATGAACTGTTCAGAAGGAATACAGCAAACTTGGGAGTATTCTGGTTAACGTCTTCTCAGACATTTAATGGGACAGACTTCAAACGGACTTTCTCACTTGTCTTGTTTCAACCTAAATGTTCACTACATCAATAAGACTGCACTATAAAGCTTTCTTAGACATCTGCATGAAGTATTTGTTAGCTCTTGCTGAACTGGGGGAGAAAGCCTTTACATCCTGGACCTAAATAGTATGAAGACGATCACCCTAATTATAGTGTATATATATAAGAATCAAGACTATTTTACATTAACCTAAATCTGCACCCAGTGTATTGCAATAATAATCACAGAAGAAAAATATTCTGAAACAAAAGTTGCAGTTACATTTGACAGTTACACATATTCTTTACAGTTCCGTTGTTGCAATAACGAACCTTAAAACAAGCTGCTTCTTCATTATTTTATTATGAATAAAACCCGTTGTAAAGTTGTACAACAGAAGGGCTAGGATGGCCTCAGCCTAGCTCTATAGGTCTCCAAATGTTTTATTAAAATGAAATATAAACAGAACTAGATCAGACAGATTGCAGAAGGGGCTCAAGATATTTATTCATTAGAAGAAAGCATCCCTGGAGATTTTAATGCAAAGACTGAGCTGTAAATCCACATTCTGATCTCTGTTACATTGGAGTAACTCCACTGAAGCCAGATGAAGTTACCCAGGCAAAATGGAGACCAGTCTGGAAAACTTAGTACTGAAGGATGATTTTTAATTGCAAATTCTGATCGCTGCTAAAAGGGGAAACAGGCTGATGTGGAGAAGTTGCTTGTCCTCCTTTATCAGCAATCAACTGGACCCTTTACACTGGTCAAATCACCCATTCAGTTATGCCAACTATTCTTCTTCTGTGGGTTTCATGGCCATACACAGAGTATGTAACTGGTTTGATACAGTGGGGACAGAAGTGTGGGGGTGGGAAACACATATTCAACATTATTTTATTCTGGTTGTAAGAAATATTCACACAGTCCTGCTTAAACTGAGAAACCAGATCAACTTCCATTGAATATATTTCTCATTTTATTTACAAGTGCTAATGAAAACTGACATCTTTCTCTCTCACTTTGCCACCCATTGGAGACAACAAATGATATTTCATGGAAAGAATTACAAAAGGCCTATGCACAGACTGGGCCTGAGCTGGTTCTCATTTACACTGGGTTTGCACTAACATAATTTCACAGACTTCAGACTCCTGATTTTTATGGGTGAACATCTGAGGAGAATCTGGTCCAATGTATTCTTTATACAGCCATAAAAAAAAAAAAGTGTAGAGAACACACATAACTCACACATCACACATGACAGGCACTAAACAAACATTCTTGTAGCCCCATTAAAATTTGACGACTTCTCAAAATAAACCACTGTCAATTCTTATCAGTCAACTCGGATCCCTGTCACTGTCTCTGCATCAGTTTACTCTAAAGATAAGAGTCAAAGCATGGAGAAGACCTTTCCTTGATAGAATTCTCTAAATCTGAAGGTTGATTTTTGCAGTGTAGGTGGAGTACTGAATCGAGTCAAACAAACCCAATTTTGATCCCATTCAGAAATTATTACTTAACTTGGGGAAAGAAAGAAAGAAAGGATTAATAAAAGAATCATTTTAAAAGTATTTACTACATGTCTCTGTCTCTCTTGACTTTCTCAACCTGCAGGTGTCAGCTGCACATTAAAAATATCCTGACAGGCACATGGGAGAGAAAGCCTGAAAAAGCTCCTGGCAAATGTACACAAGCACTTCATCAACACATTTTTTGGTGCTGTTCATCTCTAGGGACCCCTGGAGTGGAGTGTACAATATGACTGGCCTCATGGTCTGGGGACAACTTCGGGCCTGATGTTGCATGTTGTTGCACACCCTCAGCTCCCAGTGAAGTCAACAGGAGTTGAACGCACTTAACATTTTAGAGGGCAGCTTCTATGTTAACTTTAATCTAAACTCCAGTTAATAAAACCCCCATTTAGTCAAATGGTTTTTCTGGACAAATGCCTTCCTTACTATAAACTGAAGATTGATACAAATGCATTAGTTTTTCTTTTTAACTTCTTCAGTCTTTCTCCACATAAAGAACTAAAATATCCTAACTAAAGATGCTCAAATACACTTTTAGATTAGGAAAACGACTTGATTAGGGAAAAGGGTCTATATTAGGTCAGGATTAGCCAACCCCTAATGTTGGCTAACCCCTACCTCTTTTCCTCCTTAGACAAATCCTAAAAGTTGGTAGGCTTCAAGGTAAAGCAAAGCACACCGAAAAATATTCCCAAAGCCAAACATTGCCATGAGGTTCACAAAGAGTCATTAGCTTTGGAACGGAATTCCAGAATAGGAATAACATGAGGTGTGAAGTTAGACTTCTTAGTTTTCTGTCCTCCCCAATTTGCCCCCAGTGTTAAAATCTTGCTCCAGTCAGGCAGCATTTTTCAAGAATTAATATATGTCAGATGAGGATGGCAGTTTCTAGGACCCTGCATGGGGCTGCAGGGTTCCACTATTGAGTCAGCCTGCTGTGCCGTCAAGATCTTAAAACCTGCATAGAGATGAAGGATTATTTTGCTGACTCACTTTGAGGTCAGATCAGGCAGTTCCTTCCCAAGGTTTAAAAAATTAGTCCAAATTAACTAAAAGTGGGAATTTAAAGTGTATTAGTTAAAGCACCCTCATTCAGAATTAAAGTGGCCTTAACTAAGTTTATCTTAATTCACTTCCAAAGTGAATTAAACTAAAAACCAAATTAAGGACACTTTAATTCTGAATGAGTGTGTCCACATACGGGTTTAATGCGGTTTAACTAATCTGGTTTTAATTCACACCTTTAGTTAATTTGGATTAATTTTTCTGTGGTCCACCACCCTCGTAGACAAGCTTTTAGTATTTCTTTATTGCGGAAGGAAGCCAGGGCAGGGAGAGATGATCCCTGCAGAATAATGCTAAACTCAGGACAAAGATATGGCTAAGCAATATATTTTGTTTTTACTGAAATTAACAATAAAAGCAAATTCGAGGAAAGAGGTAAGTTTGGACCATATCCAGTGTGTGCATGCACATGCTGTTTGAAGCAGGTGGGAATTCCACCTGCTTATATGAGTGTTTAATGGTGCACGAGGAAACATTTGGTTTCACCTCAGAGAACTCCCTGAGTCTATTGAGTTAAATTCAATCCCAACAGCAACTAAAATTACATCTACATCAATTTCAAAGAATAAGAAAAATGGAAAGATTCAAAAGCACCATGGTTACGTTTACAGTATAATTATAGAAATGCAGGGCTGGAAGCGACCTTGAGAAGCTATCTAGTCCTCTCCCCTGTACTGAGGCAGGACCAAGTATACCTAGAATAGTTGAGCTTCCAAGCTGTAGAAGACTACACAATATTTCTGACGAGTAAAACCTCTAGGGCTCAGGATTCTGACCTACTTTTGGTTTCATTGGGCTACGTCACAACAAACAACATTTGAAATGTTAGCACAAATACTTCAAATATAAATACGCACATTAGACTCCACAAACATGCATTCCCCCCTGGACAGCAAAACATCTGCAATTCACCCCCTTCTGAGCATCTGAGGAAGCTAACAGTTGTGCTTGGATTCAAACTCGGATGCCCCACATGGCAGTGCAATCCACTATTGCTAGTCACCAGGCTAGCCCTTCCAGACACGTTTGTCGAGCCTACATGCAGTACGATCATTTCAAATCCTGTCTCTCTCACTCTTTCATGATTGCCTTAGAATCCCTTGGAGCATGGGATGAGGACTGAAAAACAGAGCCCCATAACGAAGGGTAAAGTACTAAGTATAAAAATGCAGACAGTTCCTTTTGCAGCGCTTTTAAAATTCTGGGAAGTATGTTCCCTGAGTTATGCAGGCAGTGGCGTACCTTGGGTCTCCGGCACCTGGGGGCCAATACTTGCATTTGTGCCCCCCCACTCCCTCCCCGCTGTCTGCAGCAGCGCCTGCGGGGGGGGGGTCTGCGGGCCCGTTTCCCGCTCTCCCCCATACCCTCTCCCCACACTGTGGGGGTAGCGGGTGCAGCAGAAAGCAGGAGTGAGGGGGCAGATGCCCCCAGGCCTCCCACAACAGTGGGGGGGTGGCTGTCAGGAGGGCCCGACCAGTGCCTCCACCAGGCCAGCGCCCGAGGGCATGGCCCCCTCCTGTCCTGTCCCCATCGGTAAGCCACTGTATGCAACTCATTTCTTTCTTTTTTTTTTTTTCTCTTTTGGTCTCATTTCAGTGTCTTACACCCTGACTCTCTTTATTTTCATTTAACTATGTAACACTAATGGTTTGTAAGAAATTCACAGCAGTAACAACACAACAGCAGTAGAAGCAATCATTGAAATGGATGTTCTGCTTCTGAATATTCTCACTCCGCACGCACCAAGTTCCCTTAAAAGGCTGCAAGCATATATACTGAAAGGAGGAGAACTAAACAAAGTCTGCCCTCCCATATATGGTCAAGTTTTACAGTCAGACTCTCCCCACTCTTTTCCTCCCCCCAGCCTTTAATTTATTAAGCAAAAAGTGATGGAATGCTGAGCCCTAACACAGCGAACAGATAACCAGGACATTTCACCACGATAAGATGCAAACTGCTATCACTGGCAGAAGGACTTCCAGGACAGCGAGTTCTCTTTCCTCTTGTTTTCTGCCATGTTATATTTCATACAAAAATATCCTAAACAGTTGCATACAGGATAGAAATCTGTACTTTAAATAAAAAATGGTAGTAGATATTTTGTTCAGCTACAAAGAGCTTAGAAACATTTGGTTGCACCTTGTCTGAACTTTTTTCTTCAAAGTTTCAACTCTAAAATGTTTCCTCCAAGCACCATAAATACACAGAAACAAGTTATGGGGTTAGGATTTGTTACTGACTTGAGAACTAAAAGTTTTGTGGTGGGGTTTTTTTTTGGTTTTTTTTGTTTGTTTTTTTTAAATTTCTAGGATTTTCTTTGATTGCTATTAACAAGGCTTAAATCGCATCACTTAAATTATTTCCTGAACCATTTTAATTCATTTTCCTTCAGTAGAACCCCTGAAGTCATGGAAAATGAATGCTGTGCCAGATTATCACTTGAATATTTTCTCCTGACTATCACTTACACGTTGGGCTTTTCCTGTGTGCAAAAGCTTTCAATAGCATAAACCAAAAATGAGTCCCAGGAGAAAAAGCAAAGCCATATAAGCATTGTCCATCTGTCTCATAAACAATACATGCTCTTTTAATGCACAGAAACAACATACACATGACACTTATTAGAGCTACACGGAGCATATTTATTCCAAACACAACCAGCACTAAGCAACATTTGTTTCTGTACACTTCAAGGATATGAGTTTTGCATGGAAGTTTGGTCTTTGGCTTTAAATTTTTAAAACAAACAAACAAAAAATCTCCCTTTGGGCCCTAGTTTATTGAATCTCTTTTGTGTCCTGTAATGGTAGATTTGAAAAGCCTCTCACCATCATCACAACCATTTAAAAACTCTTTGGTGAATGCATTCTCACTAATATGTACAGACGTGGCCCGTGCTTAATTTGTAATGAAAGAGGTGTCGGGGCTCAAGCAATTTTTTTATGTTCATAAATGATGCAGCAAGCCCAGAGGTGCTCGGGGCTATGAACTGCAAAGTTTAGAGGTGCCAGGGCTCAGTCCTAGAATTAAGCACTGGGTGTGGCTCTGTGAGTTGCTTATAGTCACTGCTACTGTCTACAGCCTATTTTGTGAATATATAGTTCTGTATCCCGCACTGGTCACCTCCAAGTTTTCTTACATACAAATATTGTACACCCACATTCAGTCAATTGATACAAACAACTGCCAGCACAACACATGTAAAACTGATCAAAGTCCTGGCTTTACTGTACCATATGCACTTTATAAAGGAATGGAAAACTAGTTTTTTTCCTGATCCCAGGGACCTGTGACCTCTCCATCTCCATCCCTTAGGGTGGAAACCAATTCACCTGCATCAAGCCTAAGTAAGTTAACACTACATGACTGTAGAGTTGGGCAGAGCACTGGGGAGAGTTGATTCCACATCAACCCAGGGCCGCAGCACAACTTCCACACAGGCATGCCTCTAACCCATTGCTTAGATGGGTTGGATGAATGGACTATAAGATGGGTAGAAAGCTGGCTAGATCATCAGGCTCAAGGGGTAGTGATCAACGGCTCAATGTCTAGCTGGCAACCAGTAACTCCAGGGGTCAGAGCTGGGGCCGGTTTTGTTCGACATTTTCATTAATGATCTGGAGGCTGGTGTGGATTGCACCCTCAGCAAGTTTGCATATGACACTAAGATGGGGGGAGTGGTAGATATGCTGGAGGGCAGGGATAGGATACAGAGTGACCTAGACAAATTGGAGAATTGGGCCAAAAGAAATCTGATGTGGTTCAAAAAGGACAAGTGCACTTAGGATGGAAGAATCCCATGCCCTGCTACAGACTGGGGACTGACTGGCTAGGCAGCAGTTTGGCAGAAAAGGAGATGGAGGTTACAGTGGACAAGAAGCTGGATATGAGTCAACAGTGTGCCCTTATTGCCAAAAAGGCTAATGGCATATTGGGCTGCATTAGTAGGAGCATTGCCAGCAGATTGAGGGAAGTGATTATTCCTCTCTATTCGGCACTGATGGAGTTTGGAGTATTGTGTCCAGTTTTGGGCCCCCACTACAGAAAGGATGTGGACAAATTGGAGAGAGTCCAGCGGAGGGCAACAAAAATGATTAGGGGGCTGGAGCACAAGACTTTTGAGGAGAGGCTGAGGGAATGAGGCTTGTTTAGTCTGCAGAAGAGAAGAGTGAGGGGGGATTTGATTGCAGCCTTTAACTACTTGAAAGGGGGTTCCAGAGAGGATGGAGCTAGGCTGTTCTCAATGGTAGTAGATGACAGAACAAGGAGCAATGGTCTCAAGTTGCAGTGGGGAGGTCTAGGTTTGATATTAGGAAAAGCTTTTTCACTAGGAGGGTGGTGAAGCACTGGAATGGGTTACCTAGGGAGGTGGTGGAATCTCCATCTTTAGATGTTTTTAAGCTGCGGCTTGACAAGGCCCTGGCTGGGATGATTTAGCTGAGGTTAGCCCTGCTTTGAGCAGGGGGTTGGACTAAATGACCTCCTGAGGTCCCTTCCAACCATAATCTATGATTCTATTGGTATGCCTACACTTCGATCTGGGGCATAATTCCCTGTTTGAGGAGACACACTCATGTTAACGCTCATCGAGCTAGTCCACTAAAATTAGAGTGTAGCCACAGCAGTGCAAGTGGAGGAGGGGCTAGCCACCCTGCATTCAATCCTATCCAAGATGCTAGGCATATACTTGTGTCAGCCAACCCCTCTCATGAGACTAACTACCTCAAGAAGCTAACGCAGTCATTTCCCCTCAAGCTGGAATTTATACCTCTGGCTCAAAGTGTAAACACACCCTGTGAGGCTGAAATGCCACTGTCTGGGTATCCTGGGAATAACAGAGCCACGTAAAAGTGAACCCCATGGCTCCTCCCTTCGCCTGCCCCTACTGCCACCCTCCATACAGGACTGGTACTAAGGTCCTTTCCACAGTGAGCAAGAGGAGCCGAGGTATCATGTGTGGGCACTGCACCCCAGTCCAATCCATTTAGTAGTTCCAAAATAGGACTTAAGGGTATGACACTTGCTCCAGTGCTGAAGGAGATTTTTCCATCACTGTAGTAAATCCACCCACTTGGGAGGTGGTAGCTCAGTTGATGGTAGAATTCTTCCATTGATCTAGCTCTATCTACGGTGGGAATTAGGTTGACCTACCTATTTTGCGCAGGGACTGAAATTTTTCACAGCCCTGAGTTATGTAGCTAGGTCAACCTATGTTTTAGGTGTATATCAGGACTAAGTGATGCAGAGGCCCTTAATAGGGGCACAGAGAAGTAAATATATTTTCACTAAGAACATTAAATAACTAAATCAGTGCAAGAAGTTGACATCCTTGGATTCACAGGCACTGCAGAAGTCTTGGTTGCCACAGTACACCACACAGATCAGGATGTGAACTTACTGTTATGGTGAAAGGTAGTAATGTACTGCATGTTAGAAGTCACTCATACATAAACACTCAAGAAAAAACTCTTACATAGGCTGCAGAACGGGGTGGGCCACCCGGGTCATAGCCCAACCAACTTTTAGCACGTTAATTTATATAATCCACAAATGCACAATTGTCATTCCAGTTAAAACTGTGTAGCCATTTTTTTAAACTGCATGTTTGTGCCTGAAGTGACGTTTCCAACCAACACGTGTCATTACGTAAATTGCCTGTGCATACGTCCCAGCTAACGTTACAAAACGCATTCAAGATTTCAGGAAAAAAAATTAAAATGAAACAAAACAAACCCATTACAGACTTTTCCAAAAGCAAACAAAACAAAAGAGATGAAGATACAATACAAGCACCCCCAGCACCACTACCAGAATCGACTATGGAAAAGACAGACCTCCATAATGAGGTCAAGAAAACAGAACCTGTTGCATCTACCTCCTCGGTTTGTGCTACTGCCACCCACTGCTCCAGCAAATGCTGCATGGATTTTGCAAGGCCCTGTCAACTAGATGACCCCACAGTGCTGGAGGGCACCAGAAAGGTACAGGGAACTGGATCATCACAGCAAACTCGATCAGTTCAGTCAAACTGGTTCAAAGACTTTAATTGGCTAACTTTGTGTGAAACACAGGACAAACTGTTCTGCACACAGTGCCATTTCTGTACAGTCAAAGGCTTAAACCTGACCAAAAAAACAAGAGTGCATTTGCTGTAAGTGGTTTTCAGAATTGGAAACATGCTGTAAAATCCATCCGAGAACGTGAAAAAACAAAATGTCACCAGGAAGCCACGACTCAAATGCAAACATATATGTCACATCAACCAAACATTGCTACTCAGCTTGACTCGCAACTGAAGGCTCAACAAAAACGTAACCGAGAAATGCTAATTAAACAGCTAACATCCCTTCGTTTCCTAAGGGGACAAGGACTGGCAATAGAGGGTCACGATTCTGAAAGTGGCAATCATCAGCTCATGCAACTTGGCGCTGAGGATTCTCCTGATCTTAGCCGCTGGCTTTCTGAGAAAAAATAAATGTCCCATGACATAATCAACTAATTAATTCATCTCTTTGCAATGGACATCTTACAGAGACTACTTTCAAAGATGCATGAGGTGCGATTTTACTCTATTCTTGCAGATGAAACAAAGGATATTGCAAACAAAGAATTAGTCACTTTATTTTGCTGGGTAGAAGAAAATTACACAATACATGAAGATTTCATTGGCCTCGTTGACTTACTAAAATCAACTCCTCTACCATTTACAGTGCGCTAAATGACATTTTGATACGTTGCAACATGCCGCTGGGTCTATGTTGAAGGTTGCAGCAGTCACAACAGGCCTGTGAAAGTCAGTGACAGAGGCTGCCACATATTTGACAGATGCACCTGTGCTGCCACGGCACCAGACACCCCCAAAACGGCTGGGTGGGGGAAAAGCTGGCTACACCTTTCAGAGTCCAGCAGAATTTACAGGAGACAGTATTATGAAGTTTTGGATTTGCTTGAATGCGAACTGTCTCGTCGTTTCGATCAGAAAGACTGATGTGGCAATTGACCTGGAAAAGCTTCTGCTCACTGCAGCTAAAGGAGATAATGTCACTTTTGTTCCCACAACTTTAGAATTGAATGCTTGCGATTTTGATCACTTGCATACACAGTTGAAAATATTGCTGGATACAATAAGAGAGTCTGGAAATGAATCCACAACAGTAACGACCATTAGATCAATCTCAGATGCAATGAATGCAGTGCCTGTGGCCTGTTACTGCCAGAGGTGCACAAACTGCTTCGTTTATACTACACAATACCCGTGACTACGGCAACAGCAGAAAGATGCTTTTCCGCACTCTGTCATGTTAAAAATTACCTGCGATCTACAATGACTCAGATGAGATTGAATGACTTAATGTGTGCCTAGTCACAAGGAGACCCTTGCACAGACAGACATTACTGCAACTGCAGCTGAGTTTGCACAACGAAATGATCGCAGAAGGACTTTCTTTGCAAAGTTTGATACACATGGACAATAAAGTGGCACCTCCATATTCACAAGCAAGGAGCTGACAAATATTGGCAAGTGTTATAACTGGATGTTTTTCAGTTACTCTTCCTGTACTACTGCACACAGTGTGATTTTTGTAACAATAATTTCTCAATTAGCATTGTGTGTTAATAATAATCAATTAGACTCTATATGTATTATGCAAAGAATATATGTAAGAAAGAATGACATTAAGTGTAAAAGTAAAGTAAGAAATTGGCGGTGGGAGCTGGGGGAGGGCAGGGGTTGGTTGGTTTGTTTGGCTCCCCCCAACCAAAAAGGTGTTCCGCAGCCCCTGTCTTACCATATCTAGACTGTCGTTAGGGGGACTGTGTGGAGTCAAACACGCCTTGTCTGAGAAGTTAAACCTCTTTTCTATTGCAAAGCAGCTGCACAAAAAGAAGCTTGATGCCCAGGCTCACCTTTGAAGTGTAGTCCTAGGTGAGCAGCTCTGCGCTAGGGTTTCCCCAGGTAAAGCCCAAGGGCTGAGGCAAGAAAAGGGAATTGGGTGTTTAAGCAATAAGATTCCAGAAAAGACAGAGGCCTAAGACTGCTAAAGCTTAAGCACCTAAGTGTATGTCTACATTGCAACTGGACATCTGCAGCTGGCTGTGCCAGCTGACAGAGGCTTGTGCTAAGGGGATATATAATTGCAGTGTAGACGTTCGGGTTCGTAAAGAGGCCAGGCTCTAGGACCCTGAGACACAGGAGGATCCCCAAGATTGGGCTGCAGCCCAACCCCAAATGTCTACACTACAATTAAACAGCCCCTTAGCCTGAGTCAACTGGCCAGTTTTTAATTGCAGTGTAGACACTCTCCGTGCCCTCTTGATGCTTTAGTTTAGATTTTTGGAAGAGAGAGTTGTCTGCATGCAGTTTGTGATCACCTCTGTTCAAGGAAATAGGACTGTGTACATTTTGTAAATAAACACATCACACTAAGATAACACCTGACTCTGTACCCTTAAACTTTGCTCTAAACAGGAAACTGACCTGCCAGGCAATTATATCTGGCACTGACAAAAAGCCAACAGCATGGACAATGCTGTCAGCTTGAAAGCAATGTGGCCCAGACTACAAAGTGCAGGAGTGTGGCAAAGAAAACACAAAATCCCAGCTGTGGTCTTAAAAAAATATTTCAAATGCTCAGAACTGAGTTGGGAATGGGCACAACTAATAGAGTTTAGGGGTTTTGTGACCGTAATAGAAATATAATTTTAAAAATACTGACTGACTTGTGTTTAAGAATTACATTAAAAAAACAATTTTGGAAATTACTCATAGCATTTGAATTAACTCAGCATAGCAATAAATACATTTGTCATTCAACACAGATGAATTAGTTCATTTTAACTTACTGTATTTTTTCATTATAAATTATTTTAAATTGCAGACAAATTCCTTTACACTAATAGTCTACAGAAAGGGTCAGGTTCTTCCACCATTAGTCACACTGAGCTACCTTTTACACCCTGGAGGTACCCCCATCCATTTCAATGGAATTATTTGTTATTCATATTATGCCCTATTCAACATAAGTACAGGTGGGAGAATCAGACATGATAGAACAAGGAATAAGAAAAGAGAGGAGGGATGAGATTTTGCTTTGTGCCTCTAGGAGGCACGGCACAAAACTCACAGTCCAGGCTGTGTGTATATGGTCAGGGAGAGGGTTATGGTGCCCCCAGCATAATTTAAACATCCCTGGGAGGTCTCTCTAAATTATGACAGCTTTCCTAGTCTACCGTATGGACTGCAGAACTGCCCGGAATCTCCACAGGTGCTGAGTGCTGCATTCCTGCCCCTATGGTTCTCCCACTCCTGCCCCAGCCCAGCTACCTCCCTATCGTGCGGGTTTATGAACAGGTTCTCCTGAGATAGCCTTACAGCTGTTTGCTGCAGTGCCTGAGCCAAGGCAATCGTCCCCTGGCTCCACCTGAAGCCTTTAGTACTTCTTTTCAGATCTTTTATGTAGGGTGCAGGGGCTGGAGCGTATGTAAGGATGCCACCTAGTAAAATGGGAGAAGAGAGAAGAAAGGAAGGGATGGAAGAGTTATTGCAATGCACCCACAACTTGTGTAAAATTTAATTTCTTCGTATGTCTTACATTTTCTAGCTGAAAATAGGGCTCATGGTAAAAGAAGCAGACAGGGCCCAATTCAGCAAAGTATTTAAGCATGTTCAAATCAATGGGCCCTTCTCATGTGCCTAAAGTTAGACACACACTTACATACTTTGCTGAATCGAGGCCACAGTGAATAAAAGGCAGCTATTTGATTAAAAACGCACAAAAAAATAAATAAAGGAAAACTAATTATGTTGCACTAAAGACATACTTTTAAGGAATTCACCTCCCAATCTGGCATCTCATAAACTGGTGTTTATTGAGGGAGAAAAAAAATCTGATGCCAAGTCAGACAGATCTGTGTAAATAATGATAAGCTGAAAGCTTTGCCTTTTTTAGGGGAGGGGAAATATTTCTGATGTGTAGAAATGGATGAGTGAAACAAGGGGTTGAACAATGTGCATGTTTATACAGAAGAACAGGATGCTGTGAACACACCCAGAAAAGAATAGTTATTTACCTCATAAAAACTGTGGTTCTTCAAGATGTTTGTCCAGGTGGATCCCACTCTACGTACACCTGCACCTCATGAACATGAGATCAGAATCTTTTGACCAGTATTGTCCATTGGAGCAATGTCTGTGCCCTGAATGTCCTTGTACCTCCCTCACAGATGAGGGCATTTAGGGCGGAGTGACCAAATCGTCCTTCAGTTCCTTCATTAATTCAGGATCGGAGCAGAGATGGACTCTGAAAGAGTTGGGATGGATAGCAGGTGTGGGATCCTCATGGACAAAGCATTTTGGAGAACCAGTTACCGTAAGGTAACTCGCTGATCTCTCCTTCAAGCCTTTATCCTGCCTAAATAACAGAGAAGGGCTCTGGAAACATCTGAAGTATGGAGCTTGGTTTCTTCTGTGTTTGAGTGTAGTTTGGGGAAGAAAACGGGGAGGCTGATGGTTTGGTTTAAGCAAAGGTTGGACATCATCTTGTTGATGAACTTAGGGTGGTATCTCAGCACAACCATATCCCTTTGGAAGGCAGTATAACAAGGTCTGCCATTAGTGCCATTGAATCTTGTTAATTCTCCTGGCTGAAGCAATGGCTACCAGGAAGCCAGTTTTGAGAGTGTGATGGTGGAAAGAATACAGTTGGAGAGGCACAAGCACATGCAGAGAACAGGCAACAGCCTCAGCGGATGCTGCAGATCAAAAGATTCCAACCCCTTGCACAAAAGGCATATTTGCACCATTAGTGGGATCCACATGGATAAAGACGCAAAGAAGAACGAATAATCCCTCAGGGAGATGCAAAGTCTAACTCCAAAGAACGCTGCTTTTTCCTGCTATTCCAAGAACCTGGGAAATGAACCACTACTACTTGTCTTCTCATGAAAATAAAATAACTGGTTCCTTTCCCATTCCCATCTTTGTGGGAAAACATTTAGTGAACCTCCATTTCTGAATATTGTCATTTATGCCTGTGTGCACTGTAGTCATATTAAGAGGGCTGGCAATAGTCTTCTTTTCTCCAGGAGCATTAATCGGAATCTTGCAGAGACATTAAGAGTCTAGAGCATGACGACCAATTCTGCAAAAACCACCATGCAGAATTGCTGCTGCCTAGACCGTGACCAGCCTTTATACTGCTGTGCAGACGATTAGGAAGGGGCAAGGCTCCCTTATGTGGTAATGCAGATTTGTCACAATTGCAGCTCCAGCATTCAGGGGAGTACAGGGGCTGCAGGCCAGATGCTGCCTTCTGAGAAATACTCCAGACAGAGTTGGCTGGCCAGGCCAGGAGGGTGAGAGTGTACATTACACCCCTAAATGGGTGTAATAAATTATTCCCCTTCCCTCCAATGCAATTAAGCCTCCCTGGAGCGCAATATGCAAATAAATGAAAATGCCACAAAGAAGTCCTCTCTATAATACTATATTTCCGGGATCACCAATTAGGAATTGGAAAATCCAGAACAAAATCTATTCCATTAGCTAACAACATTTTAATCTGTTTCTCTTGGTTACAAATGTATTGGAAAGTTTTGCACAAGATGCAGCTCATGCAGTATTTAACTTTTTCTCCTTGGAGGTTTGTTTTGTTAAGAGTGCGGGATCTCAACAGGTGGAGTCTTTGTGATGTGCCATACCACGCATTGTTCTCAGGTTGAGTTAGCCACCAGTTCAGGATTCAATTCCAAAATACGTGACTTGGTGCATTCTTTCAGAAATGTTTCTAGAAGTGACTTCCCACAGGAGTATTTCCTTCAGGACAGAGATCCTGTGCCTCTCTGCCTTGTGAAATCCTAATCATTCCTACACAAAAGCTATTATAGAATCATTAAAAACAGCTGCTGACATATACAGTAACAGGCACATGGCCGTTTCAAAAGCAAGGACACAGATGGAGACAAGGTATACGTTAATTTGGTAAAAACAAATAGAAAATGAAAACATTGATAAGAATACACAACAAGACAGAGAGATGTCTTTTTGGCAGAAACATCCTCTAATAGCATTTGTGGCTTACAAACAATAAAACCACTTGGCTCAGAGCTCACAGTTCCTATTATGCAAAATTGCACACACATGTACTATAGATCAACAATGGCTCTGATATCTGACTGCACGGAGTTCACAGCACAAGTGAAGCAAAACCTGACCACTTGGCAGGGAGGCAACTGGATACAATAGTTGTTCAGCAGTAATTCTTAAGGCTATTGTATGCCATTCAAGGATGATTCATTTGAATCTCTTTTCAACAGCATTCACATCTATTTCTGCCCTCGGCTGCAGAGTCTTTTAACCCCTTCATGGCAGGGAGGGAAAGGATTAAGAGAAGAGGTGATGGCTGAGATTCATGAATTCCATCATTTCCAATGCATTTCACATTATCACATGATAACGTAAGTCCTTCAAGCACTCTGGGCCCATTTCAACCTCTGCACACCAACTAGATAGTGCTGCACGAAGGCTACTCCCTGCTCTAAGGGAGAAGTGGCCCTCTTTTTTAGCGGCTGTGACCAGCAGGATTAGATATACCATTCCCAAGAGCACAGTCTGTGACTCTGCCTCAGCTCTATGGCCAAAGACAGCCTCTTTCCCATACACCTAGAAAATGGTTGTCGTTGCTAACCTACAGCACACTGCTGGACTTCTCTTATGGCAGATTCCTGTGTCAGGTGCGATGTAGGACAGGCGATGCAATGCACATAAGTACAGAAAAACAAAGAAGAATTTGTTTTTGTTAAAGGCAAGATGGTAAGTGTCTTTAATTTCTATTTCAAGATTTTCTGAAAGCACATAGGAGCCATCTGTGCAAAGAAAAAACTGAAGAGCAACAATACATTAATTCAGGTGAAGGGGTTTGTCCTGCTGAGAACTTGACAAACATTTGTTATTGTCTATACTGGGCTTTCCTGAAATGTCACAAAGGTCACCTGGGCATCTGTACTGTAAGGGAAAAAAACAAATCATTAGCTAAGAACAGTATGTGCATGAAGATTCCTCCCACCTCTCATAAAGTCAGACATGCAAATCTTTTTATATTCTGTGCCAAAGTCACTCCCTATAAACCACTCAGATCCACTCAGATCCTCTATAGAGACAAAGTATTTTATTACTATATTGACAGCACTTTACATACTCCTTTACCAAACAGCTAAAGTAGATTGAAAACAGGAGAGAAGCGCTCATTGTGCTGGCAAAGGAAAACTGGGATATAGGTTATCCAAGCCATGGAGAAGAGGGAGAGCTCCCCCTTTATTTTAGCAGAGGAGGGAGAGTTATGCCCCCTCCTTTCCACTCTCATTTACTTTAACCTCTGCTTTTAACTCCAGGAGACCACTCTTTCAGATGAGGCCAGTGGTGCTTTATTTAAAATGTGTAAGTCTTAGCCAGAGGAAGCTTCCAGAGGAAAAATACCCCACAGTGAGAATGGATGTATGGCCAACAATTAGCTTGTATAGACATACCATGCTGACGCCAGCTGGTTCAAAAAGGAACATACCCAAGTTTGCCCTGACAAAGATGGCTGTACAAACCACATCAAACCCACAATACATGGCCCAAAACACTGTAGGAAGAGTGCTGGAAGCTGAAGTATATTTTAGGGTAGAATACTTTACACACACAAAAAAAATCTATAGATTTAAATACACACACAAAGGTTGGTCCCAGAGTGTCACTGCCTCACTACTGCCTAAATTATATGGAATCTTTGTCCATTCTGTGATTCAGAGACAGCAAGGGCTGCTCAGATAAAAAAACAAGAGAACAAACTGCAGGTTCTCAAACTGGGAGGTCTGTTGGAAACAAATATAGGAGGAGGAAGAGGAGGAGAGGAGAAAGTAGAAAAACATGGACACATTTGAACAAACCACTTCAAGCTTTTGTATAAACCAGTCTGTCATAAATCACAGTAACGACAAGAGCACTGGCAGGATTAGCAGTGTCGGCAAGACCATACCATACCACTTGATGTTTCACCTGGACTATTTGCCTTTAAATCAAACTAGCCCGTTTATTCCCTTATGAAAATGTTGCAGGGCTTTAAAGAGAGATGAAATAGACAGTTTCCTATGGGAATTAAACAAAATCCTTGGTGGTGGCAGTTCTCGTTTTGGAAAGGAAAGGAGGCAAATGATTCATACTCTTATTTGATAAAGTTTGAGATGATTGTAATAATAACTTGTAAAAAATGAAGACGTCAAAACTATAGAATGAATTAACCTTTTCTCAGGTTCGCATAACAACCGTGTAATGAGTAGCTTCTATCACAAATAGAAACGGAGACACCCATTCTCCACTAAGAGTGGTCTATTACCAGCAACTTCTCAGTGCAGAGCTTCTGCCAGAATTCCCTTGACTCCTTTCGTACCTCCAGCCCTACCAGGATGTATGTTGGGTCTCCTCAGATTTATCCCATAAAAGAGGCAGCAGACAATCTTCTTGCTCCTAGAGAATGAACCTCAAATGTTCAGGGACAGAGCCTTCCTTCAGGGTAAACTGGCCATAAAGCAAGATTTGGTCTAGGGACAACTCTTCAAATATTGTTTATCCACAGTTGGAGGCTTATTGGGCTGCCATCTGTTAGGTTCATTGGAGAAAACCCTAGTGCTTGTAACAGCAAGCTATCCGTAGTAAGACTGAATAAGCCTTTGAAGGAGAAGCCCTTTGTTTTAAACTCTGTTTTAATCAGAAACATTTACACTGGGTGAGCTGGCATACCAATTTTCTATTACATTCCTTAATTTGTGTCTTTTTATAAACCACTATTGGCATTTTTGGCAATAGATCCATAGGAATATCTGCTGAACATTCATGGTAGCACAAATCTATTGAGAGGTAATAAGACAGGTACAGCATTGGGAAGATTATAGATCTTCTATTAACTACTTATCTGTCCACTGCCATACGCAGAGTCTCATCAGCATACATATATGAAAAGGCTGATTTTCCCAGTTAATATATACAAGGTGCAGCCCATTAAAGCCAATGAAAATGTATGAAGGAAGGACAGAGGATGTTTCTTAATACAGGCACATTTAATAGTGTGACATACTAATGGTTGAGAAAATGCATCTAGAGAAAAACCATTCTGCTTACACAGTTAGTTTAAAAGCAACTTTTTTGTATTTCTTGTCCCAGTGAGGGTCCAACTTTCTCCAAAGAGAATTTAAAGTGTATAAACAGACCCTATCCAAATCCAAAAATCGAACCTTGTGCAAGACCTTTCTCATACATTTACTCTGCCTCAACCCCTTTCTTGCCTCTTTATTCAAGAGATTTTGAGGTACAAGCCATGATCAGATGTCCATGGTCAGTCCTGAAAGCTGGGAGTGCCCAACCATAGTACATCATCATTCTGGGCTAGACTGAGCTGGGCTCAGTTCTGAGGAAGGGACATTGGATGGCTGCACCACATTGGTCACAGCCCAGCAAGGAACTGTGCCTCAGTAACAGTTCCTCCTCCTCTGCTCTCCTATTGGTCTGCAGGGTGGTAGAGACACAGTAATTTACTGAAGTCCCTGGAAAGGCCCAGTTTACTTCCCTCCCCCTCACACCCAGCCAACTACTCTGACCAGCAAGTAGGGAGCAGAGCTAAGTCTCTGCCATCTCCTGCCTCTTACTTGCTGGGGGCAGTATTCAAAGACTGGAGTCTGTGTTTTTCCACCAGACTCAGACCCAAGTAGGGAGGTTGAGGGGAGGGGGACTTACTCTTCCTTATTCTGCTGCTCAGCAATAAAATGAAAACCTAGCCCTTTTATGAAACACACACAGTCCAAAATTATACGAACCTGCAGTACGCTCTCTTTAATTCAGCCCCTTTCTTCCTAGGAGCTTCATCTGCATAGTGCAGCCGTTGCAGAACCCAAGATGCACAGTTGATCACAATCCACTCCTTGTGGAAATTTCCAAGACGTGAGTTTATGCAGCATGTTCAAAGAGTCTCATTCCCACCTCTGACTAAGAATACATTTGGTGGCATTACTGCAGCTGTCCTGGAAGATGTTATGAATAAACCCTCCTCTTCTGCAGAGCTTAAATTGCACAGGCAAAATCACAGCTCCCTCGTGCTCCACTGTGATGTTAAGGATAGCATTGCTAGGAAGATTATTCTGAATGGCTAGATGGTAACAATGATATAAAGGGGGGAACTCACCCTATTTTTTCATACCATTCACATCTGTGGTGTTGGCTCCCGAACTATTTTTTCTTCATTTGTCAGAAAATAATTAAACCCAAAGCTCATGATAAAAACATAATTGTGGCTTCAGGCTCTGTTTCACTCTTTTAATATATGACAGGTGACTATACATTTAGAAACATGTATGATGAAGTGCAAAAAACTTGAACAAATTCTGCCTACTCTGAGTTTTAGGAGGCTTGGGTGAGTGTGCAGGGGAATTGTCAATAGTTGTCCAGGGAATTCTTGGCCTATCAAAGTTGTTTTGAATTAACATTCAAACCAAAATTACAAAGAAATCAAGAAACCCCTCATTGAAGCAGGGTGGCAAGTACTGCTTCCCGGTGGAATCTTACACTGCAGATATGCTTCTTCAGTTCTGACAGTTTGCAGCTAAAACCTAAGGTGTGTTCTTGACTGAAAGAGCATGGTCATTAATATACTTGAATGAAAACTAATCTCTTAAGGAAGGGAAGAAAACCCACATACATCTGAAATGTGCACTGTCAAGACTATGGCGTGAAGGAATGTGTTCATCAATACAAGCTGGGATAATGAGGCTGTGAACAGACAGCCAAAAATACAGCAGGCCTACCCAGACAAACATCTCACTAGATGTAACACACTGCATCACATCATATCACATCCTGCAACAAAGAGAAGGTGGATTTGCCTCTTTGGAGACATTTAGAATTTACAAATCATTACCACTCTATCTGCATATTTAAGAAACCTACACTGATGAAATAATAATTGGCTCTCCTGCCAGCATATTATATAACATCCAATGGCAAATCAGTACCACCAAGCAAAACCAACATGTGCTGCTGGAGAAGAATTGAGTTGAAATGAAATTCTCTCTCTTTTTAAATCCTCTTAGACAGATTATTTTTGTATGACCAAAACTATTAGCTCCATACGTGAATGACAGTTGGTACAATGAAATCTTACGCTTGTTTATAAGGTATATAGGTGTATATAGGACCTATACTATGCAGCTATTTTTAATTCAGCGCTCCAGTGCCATTTAAAAAATAATAGCAGCACCTAGTTTGCATTTTGTGGTATAAAGTTATACAGGTTCTCGTTTTTATACATTATCCCTTGAATGTGCTGAACTATGTTTTTCAAGGCTTGGTGCAGTTGCTCTTCTGACTAACTAACATTCTGGCAGTAATATTTCCCTTAGTGCTTCTGCTGATAGAGAGAGAGAGAGACACACACACACACACACACACACACACACACACACACACACACACACACACACACACACACACACACACACACACACACACACACACACACACACACACACAGACTGGCTTATCTTTCTTTCGTAGTGTCTGCAAAGACAAGGTCCTGACTTGCATACATACTCCAATCACATCCACATCTCTGACTGAGATGTCATGCAGATGGCAAGCTGGATTTTAACCTACTTGCAGTCTTAATTTGCAAAGAGCCCATGGATTATTCAACATAAAGGACATTTAAAAATCAAATACCATTGAGGGAAGAGTGCTAGAGTCATGAGATTGTCAGTCTCAACAGCGTTCTTTTGCTGGGTAGCTTTTTACTTTAATTAAAGCTAGATAATATTTAAAATATATAGTAAATAATGCAGGAAAAAAGGAATCGTGAAGAAACAGTAAGTTGTAGAAGTACCAAAAAAAAAAAAAAAAAGACGACAAAAACCAGTATGGTAGGTATAATTAAGAACTCATGGACTGATTTCAACAGCACAAATGGGCATTTAGGTACCCAGCCATCACTGATTTGCTAGTTAGGTGCCTAACTAACATTTGTGCCTTTGCACATTTCATTAAAAACCTGTCATGAACACAAAGAAATAGCTTTTTTTTTTTTTTTTTTTTTAAAAACCTTTCAGACAAGAAGAACTCTCTCATGGCTAAAGTGCAAGATTAGAAGGTAGGAAATCGTGATTCTTAGCTCTGTTGTAGACTTACTGTGTGACCTTGTGCATGTCATTTACACTTCTCTTTTCAAAAGTGACCTCTAATTTTGGTTTGCCCAACTTTTGGCACCTAGGTGCTGTTCTGAAGAAGTGCTGAACATCCAACTAAAGTCACTGGAAGCTGCTGATGCTCAGCACCTTTGGAAAACCAGAGTAAATGTCCTAATCATCAGACTAAAGAGTCAGTCTTTGTCGCTCTCTCAGTCTCTTCTGTTCGAGCTGTTCCACTTTGTATAAGTAATTAAATATTCATTGTGGTTAGGGCGCTCACCTAACCTGGAATGTTGGTGTCCCAGGTTCAAGTCCCTGCTCTGAATCTGGTGAGTGTCCTAACCACGAGGCTATTGACGCTCGCTCCCTTTCTCCCACCCACCTCCCGTTCTCAACGCAGAAGAACATTTTTGAAATCTCAAAAAGTTTTGCAGGCTGGAAAAACCATTTCCTGGCCAGCCCTAGTGTCTAAATCACTTCTAACTTTTTTCTTTTGTAGGTGAACCTCAGTAATACAAAACAATAGTTGTAAACATGTTAAATATATTGATATTTTTCATTCTATTTTTATATTGTCTTTATATTGTTGCTCTGGGGGCCAGGGGCTCTTGGACCTGCAGAACTGGCCAGGCAAAGCTGAGACCAGCCACGTAGCACCTCTTGCTGTTCTTAACCTTAGTGGAGAGAGTGAAGAACAGCCGGTATCACCTCAGGTACTCTTGGGCCTGCATGTACCAAGCAGGAGAGTGGACTGACAGGTGGCAATCCAGCCAGTTCCCTTACATGCCAAAGCTATTACTAAATAGTGGGTAGGAACATTGTGGGATTGTCAGGACTGATGGACAGGATCCCGAGAGGCTAATATGAGAGGGAAAGGAGTCCAAGAGAGCTAGCTGTATTTTAAAGAAACCTTATTGAGGGTGCAGGAACAAACCATCCCGATGTGCAAAAAGAATAGCAAATATGGTAGGCAACAAGCTTGGCTAAACAAAGAAGTCTTCGGTGAGCTTAAACACAAAAAGGAAGCTTACAAGAAGTTGGAGCTTGGACAGATGATGAGGGAGGAGTATAAAAATACTGTTCAAGAATGCAGGGGTGAAATCAGGAAGGCCAAAGCACAATTGGAGTTGCAGCTGGCAAGGGATGTGAAGGGAAACAAGAAGGGTTTCTACAAGTATGTTAGCAGCAAGAAGAAGGTTAGGGAAAGTGGGGGTCCCTTTCAGAATGGGGGAGGCAACCTAGTGACAGATGATGTGGAAAAAGCTGAAGTACTCAATGCTTTTTTTGCCTCTGTCTTCACGGACAAGGTCAGCTCCTAGACTACTGCACTGAGCAGTACAGATTGGGGAGGAGGTGAGCAGCCCTCAGTGCTGAAAGAACAAGTGCACGACTATTTAGAAAAGCTGGACATACAGAAGTCCATCGGGCCGGATGCAATACATCAGAGGGTGCTGAGAGAGTTGGCTGATGTGACTGCAGAGCCATTGACCATTATCTTTGAAAACTCGTGGTGATTGGGGGAGGTCCCTGATGATTGGAAAAAGGCAAATATTGTGCCCATCTTCAAAAAAGGGAAGGAGGAGGATCCAGGGAACTATAGACCGGTCAGTCTCACCTCAGTCCATGGAAAAATCATGGAGCAGATCCTCAAGGAATCCATTTTGAGGCACTTGAAAGAGAGGAAGGTGATCAGGAACAGTCAACATGGATTCACCAAAGGCAAGTCATGCCTGACCAACCTGGTTGCCTTCTATGATGAGATGACTAGCTCTGTGGATGTGGGGAAAGCAGTGGACATGATTTACCTTGACTTTAGCAAAGCTTTTGATATGGTTTCCCATAGTATTCTTATCAGCAAGTTAAAGAAAGTATAGGTTGGATGAATGGACTACAAGATGGACAGAAACCTGGCTAGGTCATCAGGCTCAATAGGTAGTGATCAATGGCTCAAAGTCTAGCTGGCAACTGATAACAAGTGGACTGGCCCAGGGGTCAGTTCTGGGGCCGGTTTTGTTCAACATCTTCATTAATGATATGGACGATGGGATGGATTGCACCCTCATCAAGTTTGCAGATGACATTAAGCTGGGGGAGTGATAGATATCCTGGAGTGTAGAGACAGAATACAGAGCGATCTACACAAATTGGAGGATTGGGCCAAAAGAAATCTGATGTGGTTCAACAAGGACAAAGTGCAGAGTCCTGCACTTAGGATGGAAGAATCCCATACATTGCTACAGACTGGAGACTGACTGGCTAGGCAGCAGTTCTGCAGAAAAGGACTTTGGGGTTACAGTGGACAAAAAGCTGAATACGAGTCAACAGTGTGCCCTTACTGCCAAGAAGGCTAATAGCATATTGGGCTGCATTAGTGGAGCATTGCCAGCAGATCGAGAGAAGTGATTATTCCACTCTATTAAGCACTGATGAGGCCACATTTGGAGTACTGTGTCCAGTTTTGGGCCTTCCCCCCACTACAGAAAGGATGTGGACAAATTGGAGAGAGCCCAGCAGAAGGAAACAAAAATGATTAAGGGAATGGAACACATGGTTTATGAGGAAAGGCTGAGGGAACTAGGCTTGTTTAGTCTGCAAAAGAAAAGAATGAGGGGGGATTTGATAGCAGCCTTTAACTACCTGAAAGGGGGTTCCAGGGAGAATGGAGCTAGGCTGCTCTCAGTGTAGTAGAGATAGAACTAGGAGCAATGGTCTCAAGTTGCAGTTGGGGAGGTCTAGGTTGGATATTAGGAAAAGCTTTTTCACTAGGAGGGTGGTGAAGCACTGGAATGGGTTACCTAGGGAGGTGGTGGAACCTCCATCCTTAGAGGTTTTTAAGGTGTGGCTTGACAAGGCATTGGCCAGGATGATTTGGTTGGGGTTGGTCCTGCTTTGAGCAGGGGGTTGGACTAAATGACCTCCTGAGGTCCCTTCCAACCCTAATCTTCTATGATTCTATGATTGTACTAGGAGGCTTAGCTGCACCATTGCAATGGCACACCAGTGCTTGCTGTATACAGGGGCACTATCTCAGGTGCAGACGCACACAGTGCTTAGCTTTGCTCAGAGCAAGTGCAATCACAGAGATTGCAATGATGCACGGCAGTTCACACTAACACTTGGGTGCAGGCATATGGCATTTTATAAGTGTGCTATAGGGTTGCAATGGTGCTTGTAACACCAAAATTCCCTGACCTCTGTTCTTCTGCTGTAACTACTAGACTATGCTGCCTTTCAACTCTACCCAACTCTCTCTTTAATATAGGAATCACTTTTCATTACCGTGAGGTACTCATTTCAGAGAGCATTCGCTAAATGTCAGTGTTCTATTTGTTTTGGATTTGCCAGTTGTGCAGAAATTAGAAGTATAGTACACTCTGTTATGATAAAGGTTTGATAAACAGGGTATAACTTCATTTTATACACAACAAACACCAACCTAAGGGCAAGTATTGCCAGAGAAATGAAGCCTAAAGTTTCAGGAGGTACACACAGCCACAATCCTGTTGATGTTGGATCACATTAAAGCAGGTGTTTCCTGTCAACTGCTACATTTTCCCCAAAGTGCATATTAGTATATTCAAACAATCACTTCAGCCAAACATATGTCAATGGCCTCTATTTAAACATTTTAACTAAATTCTCTTGTAATCCAGTTTTTCATTTGTTATTACTGTATTCCTAAGCAACATTAAGTCCTCTGGATTACTGCTTCCTTCTGTTTAAGTTTAATAATGCACAGAGAAAAACTATTAAACAACGCAGTCCCTCATACAGAAGAGAACACACTGACATGGCTACATCTAACTTTTTTAATCCTTTGGAATGTTTCGTGTTCCATACAGAGTCTTTATAAAGCTAAAGGAATGGTCCAAGGGTAATTATTTATGCTAAATGGTGGCTGAGCTTTATGTGGCTGCACCAAAAGACAGCCATAATTACGGAGAAGAGCTATGGACTATCCCACCCCTTTGCACAGTCTCCATAAGAGCTGCCAAGAATCACATCCCCCATGTACTAAACATTCAGGGCTACTACTGAGTTGATCCTCTCCCTGTCTGAGGAGACAGAGCCATGGCTCCATCTCTCCCTTAAACTGGACAGTAAAGATGGTTGGCTTCTTTAAGGCATATAGCAAATTACTCCCCTTCAGTGCAACTGGGAAGCTCTGGAAGACCTTCTGGTGCTTTTCCTGGGCCAGTGTGACTGTATCAGCCTTACATTGGGTTGTACCTAATGAGCACAATTTAGCCCTTACTAAGTCATGAACAATAAGGGATGCGCAGATCTAAAGTCCCTACAGCTATATCAGTAGATGGCATCCAGATCTATCTTTAGTATGTTAACCACGATATCGATGTGCAATGGGCATTCAAAGCAACAAATAGTTTCTTCTTTCTGCTCGGCATCATAGAGTTAGCATATTTTGCTAGCAATATTTCGTCTACAAGCATTTTGATGCTTTATTATTCAGCTGCATTTTATACATAATCATTCTAGTTGATACCATGAAGAGGAGATACTTTTTATTACTACAGATAGGCAAACCAGTTATGATGAAAAAAGAATCAGCCCAAATTGTCAACAAAATCCTTTTTTGGAGTATGGATCAGTTTTAAAAGTCCCTTCTTAGGATCTGATTCCACTGAAGTCACGGGGAGCTTTGCCACCAACTTCAATGGATATAGGATCAGGTCCTTATTCCCAACTTCTCTTTCTTATCTTAACACTCCCCACTGCTGCTTTTGCTGCTCCCACCAGACCCCGCTACAAACCATGGATATAATTTTTTTGACTTCACATTCTCTCTTGACTTGCCTATCCAGAACATGACCAAATCTTGCAACTTCTTCCTGCATAACATTTCCAAGATCCAGACCTTTCTCTCTTCCCATCCTGCTAAAACTGGGGAGAGAGAGGTGCTGCAGTTCTGTCTTATGTTTATGATAATTAATTTAGAATTACAGTGGAGAACATAAGGGAATACATTTGTTATGCTCTGAATTTGTTTTGATTATAGAGATGAGAAGTGGCAATGTTGTGTTATACAAGGTTATCAGTCTAACAACATTTTCATGTAGTAGAATATTTTAAAAATATTTTTAAAAAATTAAAAAGGGTGCTCAACCCTATCTCTCTATTCCATCAAGTTTCACCCAGAGAATTTTTTCTCAGAGAATTTCTAAATGCTGGAATAAAGGAAACATTGAGGCAGCCTTAACTGTAGTGGTCCTTCCATGGTATTGTTGTAATAATATAATGAAATACAACACTAGTTACCTGGCAAGTCAATTTAAATTTGGAATGGCTAGTAGTATGGTTAGCTGCCCTTTGCCAAATGGCAACCTTCTTCTCCCAATGCAAGATGGTGAACGGATAACAAACAAACAGAATAAAACCCAAAGAATTGTGATTCTGAGTGGTAAGCATTTCACAAACATGCTTTCCAAAGCCAAAATTTGATTTGGATTTCCAGTCTGGACTCTTCCTCTAAGTTGCCATGCAATTATGTGTTTTACTGCAGAATCACCAGGTAAAAGGATGTTATCCAAAAACGTATGTTTTTTGTTGCCTGTGAGTTACAGGCTAAGCTTTTTTTAAATTTCCCCTTGGAATTAACCAAGTGCAATGACAGGTGCAGTGCCAAATAAGGTTGCAAAGAGATTTATTCCAGCCTAAATTCAAAAGATTTAGATCACAGTATTTTACAAAAGTTTAAGTTAGAGGGTTTTACACGTATTAGGGTCTTCCTGAAGAACAACATAACCCTTTATTAAAGGCTAGTGTTTTCCAACCAATGTAACTATAATGTGAAAATATTTTTGCCACATAATTTCATTTATTATGGAATCATGACTCTCTATCAATAAATCCAAGCTGCATATGTCTGAACTTAATGTTACTAATTTGTTCAAGAAAGATAAATCTGCTTGTGAGTCCACAAAGTTCCTTCTTCTCTCCAAAGTGGCATTTCTGCTCTCTTAATGTATGCAACAGAGACAGTCAAGAAAGATTAGCAACCAATATTAGTGTGTTACAAATGTGTCCATTTCCTACACATTTCTGAATATGCTTTATTTCAAAATTATTTCTGAGCTTCCAATGTTAAGCTTCAAAGTACACAACACAGTAAGTAAATAAAGAATATTGATTGATATCAGACAGTTCTTTCAACTCTGAAATCAAGAAATTCTTTGATTTCTTGTTTTTTAAAGTGTTCTTCCCTCTTGTTAACAATGTCCTCTTGTAATTCTCCCTCTGACAACAAACTTGTTAACCTCGACATTTTCAGACGCTGGCAGTTGTCTGTACTCACAAAGCATATGGCTCTGAGTTAGCCTTGAGCATCCTTTCCCCCAGTTATATCTTTTATGTCACCAAACAAACTAATGACTGAAACTGCAAAACCTTGAGGCATTTAAACACACATTAAAGGGTCAGATTCCAAACTCATTTACACCAACACAAATCTGGAATAAATCCACTGATGTCAATGGAGTCAAATGATTTACCACTTAATCTTTGCCCAAAAACAGGTCTTGTGTGCATTATATCATTATTGATTAGTCAAAAACAAGGGGAAATTTTGCATGAATCAGGATTTTAAAAAACGGGGCAAATGTTTAAATTTACAGGGCAAAATAGCATCTCACTATGTGCACTCCACAAAACTTTTAAAGTGTATTTTTTACATTAAAAGCTTCTGTAAAACTTTGACATTTAAATAAATATGTATATGTTAAGCATAACAGAAAGAGGCAAGAGAAGAAGCTTTTAAAAGCTGTATGAGATTTGATTCAAAAGGCTAGATTACAATTAGAACAGGGTGAATAATTTATACTAATTTCTTCAACACATTTTGCTGTTTATTCTGTTAAAAAAATCACTATCCAAAAATTATTCATTATTTATTTCAGCAAATAATATTAGTCTGCAAATGGTTCCAGTTTAAAATTGGCTTTTCATGAGTATTCACACTACTAAGTTTGTTTTCTACATGATGCAAAAGTGAACATAAAATGTGGCAGAAACACAGATTACTTAAAAAAATCTGAATGAATATTCACAGAAAATGTATTATCCTGTCACATTTTTAGCAAAGTGTAGGTTAATAACAAATGCAAGTTTCACTTAGTGAACACTGAATTCTTATCTTGCTAGATAAGAAGGTTTCAGGAGAGACATGGAAGCCTATTTTAAACAAGACCTATAAGGCCATCTTGTAGTTTTTACTCTTAAGCCATAGTAATTCATGTTTCTTATAGTAACTAACAGCATATGACACAGGAGTCATCTTCTAAGGACACGCATGAGATCATTTCCTCATCTTCTGCCAGCACTAATGTTCATAGTATACTTTTTAATTAGCGCAGGTTTCCTTTCCAGTACATGAGCTCACAAACAGTTTTATGAGTCAATATGCAGCATGGTTCTATCACAGTTGTCCCCAGAGCATGGCAGGCAAGCCCATCAGAAAGGCATAAAAGGGACCAACGAAGATGACAGATTGCGCAGAGTGAACAAATATGCCAATGAGCAGTAACCAGAAACCCACTGTAGAATTTAAGCAAGCAGCTTAATACCCATCCTTTTCTGAGACTGCAACTAAGAACAGAATTCTAAGATCTTCCTGACTGACATAATTATAAAGATGTGCAGCAACAAACATACTGGGGGCTGATTTCCCATGTCATTTACCCCAGTGTCAATCCACTAAAGGATTGACGTTGGTATAAAATTGGTGTGAGAGAAAAAAACAGTTACTAACCTTTCATAACTCTTGTTCTTTAGGATGTGCTGTTCATGTCCATTCCATGCTAGCTGTGTACATGCGCACAGTTGCTGGAGATTTTTCCCTCGGTGGTATCCCAAGGACTGGCTCTAGCGCCCCCTGGAGCCGCATGTGTATGCGTTGGTATAAGGGGCGCTGCTGGCCCCGCACCCCCTCAGTTCCTTCTTGCCGGTAACTCCAACATAGGGGAAAGGGGTGAGTCATGGAATGGACATGAGCAACACATCTCGAAGAACAACGGTCACAAAGGGTTAGTAACCATATTTTCTTCTTCAAGTGCTTGCTCATGTCCGGTCCATGCTAAGTGACTCACAAGCAGTGCCCCCAGAGGTGGGCTCGGAGTTCATGGTTGTGCTGACTGCAACACTGCTTTCCTAAAACTGGAATCGTTACAGGCTTGCTGGGTGATGGCATAGCAGGATTTGAAGGTATGAACCAATGACCATTTTGCAGCTGTGCAGACATAGAATCATAGCAGATTAGAGTTGGAAGGGACCTCAGGAGGTCATCTAGTCCAACACCCTGCTCAAAGCAGGACTAACCTCAGCTAAATCATCCAGCCAGGGCTTTGTCAAGTCTCAATTTAAAAATCTCTAAAAATGGAGATTCCACCACCTCCCTAGGTAACCCATTCCAGGGCTTCACCACCATCCTAGTAAAAAACTTTTTCCTAATCTCCAACCTAGACCTCCCCCATTGCAACTTGAGACTATTGCTCCTTGTTCTGTCATCTATTACCATTGAGAACAGCCTAGCTCCATCCTCCCTGGAACCTTCTTTCAGATAGTTAAAGGCTGCTATCAAATCTCCCCTCACTCTTCTCTTTTGCAAACTAAACTAGCCTAGTTCCCTCAGTCTCCCCCCATAAGTCCTGTGCTCCAGCCCCCTAATCATTTTTGTTGCCCTCCGCTGGACTTTCTCCAACTTCTCCACATCCTTTTTGTAGTGAGGGGCCCAAAACTGGACACAGTACTCCAAATGCGGCCTCACCTCTGCACTTGTCCTTGTTGAACCTCATCAGATTTCTTTTGGCCCAATCCTCCAATTTGTTTAGGTCCCTCTGTATACTATCCCTACCTTCCAGGGTATCTACCACTGCCCCCATCTTAGTGTCATCTGCAAACCTGCTGAGGGTGCAATCTACCCCATCCTCCAGATCATTAATGAAGATGTTGAACAAAACCGGCCCCAGGACCGATCCCTGGGGCACTCCGCTTGTGACCAGCTGCCAGCTAGACATGGAGCCATTTATCACTACTCGTTGAGCCCTATGCTCTAGCCAGTTCTCTATCAATTTTAGAGTCCATTCATCCAACCCATACTTCTTTAGCAAAGCTTTTGATACAGTCTCCCACAGTATTCTTATCAGCAAATTAAAGTCAAGATATATCACATCCATCGCTTTCCCACATCCACAGAGCCAGTCATCTTTTCACAGAAGGCAATCAGGTTTCTCAGGCATGACCTGTCCTTGGTGAATCCATGTTGACTCTTCCTCATCACCTTCCTCTCTTCCAAATGCTGCAAAATGGATTCATTGAGGACCTGCTCCATGATTTTTCCAGGGATTGAGATGAAGCTGACCGGTCTGTAGTTCCCTGGATCCTCTTTCTTCCCTTTCTTGAAGATGGGCACCATATTTGCCTTTTTCCAATCATCAGGGACCTCCCCCAATTGCCACGAGCTTTCAAAGATAATAGCCAATGGCTCTGAAATCACATCAGCTTACTCCCTCAACACCCTAGTCCTGAATCTGTTCTTTCAGCACTGAGGGATGTTCGCCGCCTCCTCATTCTGTGCCGCTCAGTGCAGTAGTCTGGGAGCTGACTTTGTCTGTGAAGACAGAGGCAAAAAAGGCATTGAGTACCTGAGCTTTCTCCATATCCTCTGTCACTAGGTTGCCTCCCCCATTCTTTAAGGGGCCCACACTTTCCCTACTCTTCCTCTTGTTGGTAACATACCTGTAAAAACCCTTCTTGTTCCCTTTCACGTCCCTTGCTAGCTGCAACTCCAATTGTGCTTTGGCCTTCCTGATTTCATTCCTGCATGTTCGAGCAGTGTTTTTATAATCCTCCCTAGTCATCTGACCAAGCTTCCACTTCTTGTAAGCTTCTTTTTTGTGTTGAAGCTGACCAAAGACTTCTTCGTTAAGCCAAGCTGAGCGCCTACCATATTTGCTATTCTTTCTGCACATCGGGATGGTTTGTTCCTGTGCCCTCAATAATGTTTCTTTAAAATACAGCCAGCTCTCTTGGATTCCTTTCCCCCTCATATTAGCCTCCCAGGGGATCCTGCCCATCAGCTCCCTGAGGGAGTCAAAGTCTGCTTTTCTGAAATCCTGAACTCGTCCATCTCATGGTCACTGCTGCCTAGGTTGCCACCCACTTCTACTTCCCCTACCAAATCTTCCCTGTTCGTGAGCAGCAGGTCAAAAGGAGCACGGCCCTTAGTGGGTTGCTCCAGCACTTGCACCAGGAAGTTGTCCGCAACACTCTTCAAAAACTTCCTGGATTGTCTGTGCTCCTCTGTATTGCTCTTCCAGCAGATGTCAGGGTGATTGAAGTCCGACATGAGAACCAGGTCCTGTGAACTGGAAACTTTCCCTAGTTGACTGAAGAAAGCCTCATCGATCTCGTTCTCCTCACCACCCACCACGACATCACCCTTATTGTTCTTGCTTCTAAGCTTAACCCAGAGACTCTCAACTGGCTTATCTCCAGTTTCATACTGGAGATCAGAGCAATCATCCTGGATTGGTACTTGTGGGAGGAATGCTGCTGAGGAAGCCTGGGTTCTCATGCAATGAGCTGTCATGTTGGCCAGAGGAGAAACATTTGCCTGCTCATAGCAAGCCTGAATATAGACAGTTATCTGGGATGAGATTCTTTGGGATGACACTGATAGCCTTCTCACCCTTTCCACTATTTCTACAAAAAAAGAGTTGCATAGACTTGCAGAAGGGCTTAGTCCTCTCAGTATAGAAGGTGAGGGCCTGCCTAACATCCAAGGTATGGAGCTGACATTTCTCAGCGATCTTGTGAGGTTTCAGAAAAACATCAGAGAGAAAAATGTCCTGGTTGTTGTAGAATTGTGACACCACCTTTGGTAGGAAGGCCAGATGGGGACGCAGCTGGACTTTATTCTTGAAGAACATTGTATAAGGGGTTCTGACATCAGGGCTTTAATCTCAGAGACCCTTCTGTCTGAGGTAATCGCCATCAAGAAGGCGATCTTCCAAGAGACAAGCAGTATGGGACTAGATGCTAATGGCTTGAAGGTAGGCTCCATAAGCCTCGACAGGACCAGGTTTAAGTCCAATGGGGAAATCGGGTCACAAAGATGAGGGTGGAGTCTTTCCAGGCCCTTGAGAAACCTGAACGTCATTTTGTGGGAGAACACTGATCTGCCCTGCACAGGAGGGTGGAAGGCTGAGATGGCTGCCAAGTGAAGATTAATAGACAAAAGAGCCAAAGCTTGATGTTTCAGGTGGAGCAAATAGTCCAGGATAGACTGCAGAGAAAACCAGGATGGAGAAAGATTCCGTCCGGAGGCCCAACAAGTGAAACGTTTCCTTTTGGCAACATAGTGGAAGGCTTTCTGCTCCTGGGCAAGACTTGCCAGACTTGTTCCAAGCAGATCAACAGCAGATGAACCTCCCGCCTTGTTGATGTAAAACATTGATGCAGTGTTGTCCATTAAGACCTGCACCACCTGGCCTGAGATCTGGGGAAGGAACACCTGGCAAGCCAAGCGTACTGCCCTGAGTTCCCTGACATTTATATGCAGAGAGAGTTCTTCATGGGACAGAGGCCCTGAGTCCTGAGACTGTCGAGATGGGCTAACTAAGGTTACTGATGTATGTGGGATGACAAAGGGTACCCCTTTCATTACAGAACCTGGGTCTCTCCACCAAGTTAGCAAACCGAGGACCAGTGGCGTAATCATGAGCATCGAGTCCAAGTGGTGTCTGCTCAGGGAGTAGACTGATGCTAGCCACATCTGCAGGGGTCTGAGACATAGCCTTGAGTACTGCACCACATAGGTACGTCACCATGTAACCCAACAGTTTGAGGAAAACCCAAATGGTCGTTAATGGGTGAATCATAACCTTGGAGATCAGGTCCAACATAGCTCAGAATCTGGCCTCCGGTAAGTAGGCCTTGGTCTGGGTTGAGTCCAGCACTGTCCCATAAACTCTGTTCTCTGAACTGGGACCAGAGTTGACTTTTGCTTGTTTATCAACAGCCCCAGCGCCCAGAAGGTGGCTTGTACTATACCGATGCTGTGTTGGACCTGAACCTGAAAGTAGCCTTTGATCAAGGTAAAGATAGATGTGCATGCCTCAACGTCTGAGGAAGACTGCTACCACCTCCACACACTTCGTGAAGACCTGTGGGGCTGCCAACAGGCCAAAGGGAAGCACAGTGAACAGGTAAGGGTGTTGACCCACTACGAACCTGAGGAATCGCCTGTGCCTGTGGAAGACGGAAATGTGGAAATAGGCGTCCTTTAAATCAAGGGGGGGGCGTACCAGTCTCCTATCAACGGAGGGGATGATGGAGGCTAGGGAGATCATATGGAACCTCAGTTTCTTGAAATATATGTTGAGGTGGCACAGGTCCAAGATGGGCCATAGACCCACTTTGGTCTTCAAGATTAAAAACCTTTCCCTCTCAAGTCTGGAGGAACCTCCTCTACAGCCGCCACACATAGGAGGGCTTGCACCTCCTATATGAGAAACTGCTCGTGAGATGGTCCCTGAAGGAGGACAGGGTTGGAGGATGGGAGGGGTGGGGGACAAAAGGTGGAGGTTGCACCTGACTGTTAGAGTGCTGAGTATTCAACAGTTTGATGTTATATATGACCACACTGGGCTGAAGGGTGACAGGTGGTCCAAAAACTAAAGGGGGGGATGGATCTGGAGTCACGACTGGTATTCATCCTTGGGCATACCTTCAAAAGGCCTGCCTGGCCCTGCTGGAGCATCTGTGTGAGCCTGGATGGGAAGCGGAGGCAGAAGGTAGGGGCTGATGTCATTTATAGCCCTTTCCATTATTTTGGTAGGGCTGTTGTCTGGGAGGCGCCGGGAATCTGGAAGGCTGTTGGGGCCTAAAATGCTTCCTGCAGGCCAGGGGTTTGCAAAGACCCAGGGAGCACAGCATAGCACTTGAGTCTTTGAGGCCAAGAAGCTTGGAGTCTGTCTGTTCAGAGAAGAGGAGTGCCTGGATGGATTGCTGCACTTTGTGAGAGAGGCCCAATGACTGGAGTCACGAACAGCGCCTTATGGTGACCGTTGATACCATGGTCCTGGCTGCTGAGTCGGCTGCATCCAGAGCTGCCTGGAGGGAAGTCCTGGCCACCGTCTTGCCTTCCTGCAGGATGGCCATGAGCTCCTGCCTCTACTCCTGCAGCAGAGAGTCCTTAAATCTAACCCTTGAGTCCCACAGGTTAGAATCGTACCTCCCCAGCAAGGCCTGCTGGTTAGAGATATGTAAATGGAGGCTGCACATGAAATAAACCTTGCGTCTGAACAGATCCAGTCTCTTAGTCTCTTTATTTTTGGGAGTAGCACTTGACTGACCCTATCTGTCTCGCTCATTTGCAGCCATCACCACCAGGGATCCTGTGGGAGGATGTGAGTATAGGTACTCAAACCCACTGGCTGGGACATTGTACTTCTTCTCTGCCCTTTTTGAGGGACGATGGGGGTCTGCCATATCACCCTGACAGGTCCCAACATCACCTCATTAACTGGCAGGGCCACTCTGGAGGGGGCTGCTGCAGCCAGGATATCAATTAAGCTGTGAGAAGACTCCTCCTGCTCCTCAGTTTCCAGCCCTAAGTTTGTGGCAACTCATTTCAGGAGCTTTTGATGGGCCCTGAAGTCAGCCGGCAGGAGCGGGTTACTAGGGCCTGTGATCACCTCATCTGGGAATGACAAGGAAGAGGCCTGCACTGGAGGAGGGGCTGCCTCCTCTTCCTCCACCTGCACCACGTCCATTGGAGCCACTTCTGGGATTGGTATCAGAGTCAGGGTTCAGTGCTGGACGGGACAAAGGCAGCGACACAACTCTTGGACACCACCAAGTATGGCCAGTGGGAAGGAGGCCGCAGTATCAGGGGAAACCCCCCACAGGTTCCAGTACTACCACTGCATTGGCCGGTGGCCAAGGGTCAATTGGGAAGCCAGTACCGAAGTCCGGTGAGTACGCAGAGTACTGGTATGTTTTTGGTGGGGCAAAAGATTCTCCCTCAGACTCTGAAGAGGATTCTTGGAGACCATGGTGGTACAGTACCTGCTTCTGCCTCCAGGCGGTGCTGGGGAACTGGTGACAGATGATGGGTCAGAGACTGCCGCAACAGGACCATGGAGGTTTTTCTCTGGATGGTGCTGTGATGGTCGATGCCATGATGGAGCTCACCGCCCCTTGATTGCTTCTATCGCCAGTCACCTAGGCTGGCAGAGAGCTTTGTGGGAGGGAAGGTCCGTTGGATCAGGAGAAACATTGGATCCTTTGCCACCTAGAAAGCTTCTGGAGTCGAATGGGCCCACAGGTGCGAGATCCCACGACTGCTCCCAGGAGTCAAGATGGGTCCCGTACCGAACTCAGCACTCTAGGTGGAGTTGCTGGAGCTGACAGTGGCTCTGGGGAGGACAAGTGGCCCAGTGCAGGTCACACTATGCCAGCCACTCTCTGCTTGTCCTTCTTTGGCACTGGAGATTGCCCTCTCTCGGTGCATTGTTTCTTATGCTTCTTCCTCGGTATTGAGGATGGAGAGTGGTACTGGGAACAGCACGGTGCCCGTGGAGCACTTCACATGGAAGCCGATGTGCTTGGTGCCAATTCAGAGCGGCTCAGCTCCAAGGCTGGTCTGAGGGCTGCCTCTATGAGTAAGGCCCTTAGACAAATGCCTCTAGCTTTGTGAGTGCACAGTTTGAAGCCCCTGCAGATCTGGCACTTCTCTTTAACGTGAGTTTCCGTGGGACACTTTAGACAGGTAGGGTGCAGGTCGCTCACTGGCATGGGCTTGCCTCAAGAAGCACACAGCTTGAAGCCCGGGTACCAGAGCATGCCCAGCCACTGGGGCAAAAGTCCATCGACGACAGGGACAACTATCCACACTAATATATACAATGACACTAATTACACAATATCTACAAAAGTCCAAACCACTGGGAAGAAGCCTTACAAAAGCAAGAAGGATCATTCCAAGCAACCATCACGGGCAGTAAGAAGGAACTGAGAGGGCGCGGAGCCGGCAGTGCCTCTTATACCAGCGTATATGCGCACGGTTCCAGGGTGTGCTAAAGCCAGTCCTACAGATATCACTGAGAAAAAAATCTCCAGCAGCTGTGCATGCAGCACGCACACACCTAGCATGGAATGGACATGAGCAAGCACTTGAAAAAGAACAATCACGCCTGATATGTTTAAAAAGTAAGACCTTGCAAGACATCTTTAAGCCACAGATTTTTAAAATATTATATCTCCCACAATAGACAAAAAGTTACATCTTTTAAAATATTACTTTCATAAGAATATGGATTTTTTCTCTACCTGCATGAATACACACTGAGATCATAAAGATTAATATTAAACAAAATATTGTTTTGCTATTCCCACACAGAACTGCACAACTTTGATTTTTATGTTTTGTCGTGTAACTGTAAAGGGAATGCACTTTGCCTTCAAAAAAACAACAGCTTTCCCAGTTTTATGATCATTCATATGCTACACAATAAGTGAGTTTCTATAGTTTTTTTTTCAAGTTAGAAATTTAATCCACAAAAATAGAAGTGCAAATGCTATAAATATATTCGGCCTGATTCTCTACTCTCTTCCACATATTTTATACGGTTGTAAATGAAATCAGAATCTGGCCCACAGTGAAATCGACATAAAGAACAACTTCCTTAAGCAACCCCACTCTTAACAACCATTTCAGGCTATTCACAAAGATTTCAGATACAGTAACTCACTTGAGACCATCTGGAAACCAAAAGATCAAGCAAACACGGTCAAGAACCCATGTCAACTGTTGAGGGTACTGCTAAGGAGGATCTCAGTATGTTCATATCCTCTAATACATTTAGCCACTACTCAGAGAAAAGAAAGGCAAAAGCATTTAAAATGTCCCAGGTGTCCTAAACTGTAAGTCGAACATGACTCTTCTCTATTTTCTTTACTGAAACTACTGTATCTCATGCTAAAGATAGTTTCTCTTTTAGCAATGGGTATTTTCTGAGACCTACATGGAGTGTCTGTTTGGGGTGGGAGAGTGGGAAACCTGAAAATACTGCATAATTTTCTTAAAGCCACAAAATTTCTCAGCAGTAGGGAAAACTTCTCTGAAAAAATCCATCAACCACCAAGGGCATGTGAATTGTCAACTTTAAAAGCTCTGGCCAGTTTCAGAAATCCCATGAATAGGGACCACACAGTATTATTATCCTTGGTTTTTGGATAGGCATTAATATTTTCATGCTATTCATATTTCATTTTTAAAACAACTGTTTCCTGACTAGACACCATTTGTATAGACAAGGGCTTATTTGTTTATCAGTCCCACGCTAATATATGTTTGGACACCACCTGTTCAGATTTCAGATTAGGAATAATAAATGCTATATCTCAACTGATATGTAGAATCTTTTTAAATGTTCACTTAGTACTGGATTGGGTCTTCATCTTTCTCTTTCTAACCTTTATAAATATTGTAAGCAGGGCTGTCGGGTTTAGTCTTAAACCAATATTTATTAGGAAATGGACTAAAGTAATTATGTTCAGGAATTACTGGTAAATGCTTGTTGATTCAGAAAGGGGTCAAATGGTTATTTCCTGTTTCCTGCCAGTCTGCTTTGTTTTCATCCCAATGAAGGATGGGCAAACTACATTATTAATTTATCCAAACTACTTGAAACTTGAAGCAAAATTTTGAGATATGTGAAGGTTTGATAACTTATTTTAAAAGTTTTCATTTTTGAATACTTTTGATTTTCTGTGTTTTTTTGGAAATGGAACCACCAAAATACCACCTAAAGTTGCTGGTTAGCACTGTACTTCCAGTCCAACCAGAAGCAGGAGGTATCAGAAATATCAGGAGAGAGTCTGTTCTTGGATGATTTGCAGTCCAGTTTTGCAGAGGCAAGAGATTGTGCAATTCAGTTATGATTGGGATACAAATCTGAATGTTTAGCTCTTTATTCAAACAGACTTTTAAGGTCCTTAATTCACTGATACTGATCAAAAGCAGGGATGAATTGAGTTCACTGGCCGAAGGGAACATGCAAAATAAAGGTGCCACAAAACTGGTTTATCCAGTTAAGCAATTGTTTACCAGTAAGTTCACCCTAAAAACTTCAGTCAAAAGTTGTCAAAAATTAGAAGCTCTGATCATAAGATTTCACAGATTTGTAAGCAGCCATATAATACTGCTATGAGCTCGGTGAAATTTGTTATGGGTTGAATTAAATCCTCATTCAAACTGATGCGTGAATGTGCCCTTCATTTAAGACAGTTATAGAAGACAGTTAAGGGGCCACACCTAAAACAAGGCCTAATAGAGTCTGCGCAGAAAGCAGCCCCTTGTGAGCAGGGGGTTCCACTCAGTATTGTGAGCAGGTGTTTGGGTAGGTGGGTGAGAGAACACACAGAAACAGAGCAAACAAGAACAAAGGAAGAGGCAGAGTCAAAAAAAGAAGAAAGCCAAGTAGTAACCTACGAGCACCGAGTGACCCTGGGAAAAGCTAAAGAGAGCTTTTGGCCAAGATCTACTGGCTAAAGAGACTTGGGGCTATATAATACTGCTCCTTTTGTTATTAGTTCCTCCCATGTTCAGAGAAGCAGAACACTGTACATTCCTTGTAAATAAACAAGATGGAACCAAAGAGAATATCAGATTCCATTAATTTCTACTTCCAACTGGAACACCCCTAGGGCTCCAAAATATGACTTGCCGCTCGCCTCAAAAAAGGGGCAACAATATCAAAGATGGAAGAAGTTACAACCAGTGTCAAGGCCATGGCGATAAAAATAAATCTTGTTCCCTTACCTGTCCAGTGCTGTGCTGGTAGGCATGCTCCTACCAAACCCTCGAACGCCCATCTGACGGAAATATGGAATGCAAGAAAGATTGGCAGCAATAATTGCCAGTGAATCAGAAGGGTTCACAAAGAAACCATTTTGACCTAGGATCATATAGCGGTCCTGGAAAGACAAGACAGTGAAAAAGGTGTCAGAGAGAAATCAGGTTGAGGTTGCTCATTCACATGATCACTCGCTTATCATCTCCCTATCAAACCACATCTCCTGCCAGCCCAGTGAATGAGAATTCCAAGATTGCTCCCTGGTTCCAGTCTCCTACATGGCATTTTGATGGGCTTGCTGCTACCAGGACTACCCTAGCGTAAGTTCATCTTTTTGCTGATGATATGTACTAGCCAGGACAGTAATTTGTGTCTACTGAATACTGAGAACAGTAAATGGCTTCCGTACCTCAAGAGCCTCTTCATCCTTCCCTTCCTTCGCGCGCGCGCGCACGCACGCACGCACGCACACACCCCCCTTGAGAGAATTCCAAGTTATTGCTGTAATACTTTGCTGTTTATATTGCTGGTAACAAGAACACAAGATTTTAAAAACACACAGAGCCTGTGATTCAGTGCTTATCTTAAATACAGAAAATTCACTTAGCTGAGGTGCAAAAGGAATTTTAGAATCAGTCAAAATTAACTTTATTCTAGTACAGGTTACTTAGTCTCCCTCATTTATCTATGATGCATTTTTTCTATCTGTGAAGTTATGCAAACACTAAGACAAATGCCAAATATTCAGGGAGTCCTCAGCCTGGCCTCCAAATTTGCAGGTGCAATCAACTGAGGGCACAAATGATACCACTTCGCCCTGATTTGTGGGTTCAACTGCTATCACCTGTGCCTGCAAATAACTGCATCCTCAAAATTGGGAACATTAAAAATTGGGCCTATTATGCTTAAATGTCTAATAGATGCACTAGCAAAGATGACATCCTTGAGTACCAAAGCCCAGATTGGCTGAAATACTTACTCCATCAGCATCAAAAGCAGCGCCAAATCCATATTCTCCTCCCCTCATAGCCTCCAGCAGGGTAGTTGCATATGTTAAGTTTGGGTCAGGAGGTTGCCCACCAAAATCCTCCAGAGGAATACAGTTTATTGCAGAATTTGCAGGAGCTCCTAATTCATCACACAGAACTCTCCTTACGTAGGGTCCCATAACTGCAAAAGAAGTTTGCCAGAGCATACATATTTCAAATTCCAGTATCCACAACAGCATGGTAACTTAATAGAAGACTTAATTAGTGCATTCACATTGCACACAACTCTGTCATACCAACTGAAAGAAAAAAAAAAATTCACAGAGTAATATGCAACCCCCCCCCCGCCGAGGTTTTCAGTGGGAGCTCAGCAGCAAAAGCCAGGATATCTTCCATCTGAGCTAACAGAGTTAGCTGGTAACAGTAGCAGGCTCTTATCTCCTATGTGGGCCAACAACACATAGTTATCATACACACACTTAGGCCTTGTCTTCACTAGGAAAAAAATAGTGTTAGCTAACACATAGTAACCAATTCATGGAAAAATCCTGGACAAGGCAGTTGCAGTTTTAACGTGTTAGCAGGTAAAGGTAAATATTAAGAGAACAAACACATGGGGAGTATTTACCTTGACCTGCTAATATATGTTAAAACTAGAATTGCCTTGTCTACACTATTTTACCACATGTTGGTTACCACATGCTAGCTAACATGATAAAAAACAACCTTTTCCTAGTGTGGATGCACTTTTATTACGTACAGTTTAACTATCTATACCAGTGTTTCTCAATTGGTGTTCCGCGGAACACTGTTAGGGTTCCGCGAGCAGCTGCTCTCCGCGCCGCCGAGAGCAGCTGTTCTCCGCGCCGCCGTTCTCCGCGCCGCCAAGAGCAGCTGTTCTCCGCGCCGCTGAAAAAGGGAAGATGTCTCGGATTTTCCGGCGGAGGGTATCCAGTGCAAGTGTAATTTAAGTAAGAAATGTTGACCTTTGCTTATTTCTACATTTGAAGATTGTTAAGAGTTTGCGGGGTTCCGCAATTATTTATGGAGTTCAAAAGGGTTCCGTGGCCAAATTTAACTGAGAAACACTGATCTATACCAACAAATAACATGTTATATATGTCAAGTGACAGTCATATAATCCTCCATTCCTCAGTCATGGAATTTTTATTCCAAAATCTCTTAAGTATTGTTAAATATTAATATCAAATCCCCTACCATTAAGCCTCAGAAAAAAAAATCTTAAATAAAAATGAAGCTGTTTTAAAAATACAAACTGTGAACTGCATTGTATTTGCTAGTGATAGTGATGCACAGCAACTTGTGAAACTGCTCTGCTCCACCATTCTCTTTTAAAACAAACAAACAAACAAACAAACAAACAAACAATCTTTTAAATGTAATGTTCATTAAAGGTGTCAGATTGAAAACCTTAGAATTTATTTATCTACTGAATGACATCAGTGCAAACTTTCCTGCACTTTGACCTGTAGAAAGGTGTTCAGTCCCCATCCCCAGTCTTCTGCCTCTGTTGAGATGACCAATGAGTACAACTTAGTGTAAATGTCACCTGTGCTTAAAAAACCCTGACTGAGATCAGTAACTCATTTTACATTTACCACCAATTATCAGATGGTGATGAATTCACTAAAATCCTGCAACAGATTTGAGTTAGTCACCTGAAGAGGAAAAGTTCTCTCTCTCACTCTTTAACATACTCCCACCACCTCAACTTCTGAAACTTTCTCTTCTACTTGAAATATTTTTAATCTGAATTTGGTAGAAATATACCTGTGAACTTAGTGTTCAAGAAAAATAAAATATCTGATTTTATCAAACATATATTAGATTTTATAATATATATAATACGCAAGGATTTAGGAATTCACATGAATATTTACATAATAATTACCAATTTCCACATGCAGAAAGGTATATTTCTTATTATGTAACTTGATTGCTATCTTACTACTTACTCTATTGAAACTTATTTTACAAAGCATATAGCGTATGGTTTTATTGAGCCAAACTGGAAGAGTCCACTGCGCGCACACGTATGCATGCGCACACACACACCGAGTATATCTTCCTTATTTGTAACCTTCAATTACATATAACAGGTCCGTATATTGTAATTTTAAATACAATTTGCAATTATTTATAAACTGTAATGCAGTTTATATATAGCATGTTTGTTCTGAAAGTATAATGAACTATTATTATCAAGAAATGGGATGTTCCTTTTACAAGTTCTCTCTTTTTTAACATGCACAGTGATACTTTTACTTCCACAAGCTGTTTTTACTACAACGATCAACCAAATCCTGCACTCCTTGCTCAGGGAAAACCCCCACCAAAACCAATAGAGAAAATTGCAAACTGGAATACATAGTCAGTGAATATTAGTACTACAACATAATAAAATACCCAGTACAGTAAACTATTTCAGGGTATGTTTCAACTTTTCTTGCCAACAACAGAGATTCATGGTCCTACCTCCATTCATGGCATCAATCCTTATCTTAAGCTGATTGGGTCCAGTCAGCAAGCTTCTGATCATGTTAAAGTCAAAGATAGTTCGAAGCAGATTGAGGTAGATATCCACTGAATCCACTATTTCCACTGGGAAAATAAGACAAAAGAAATTACTCTAGAGTTGACCACATAGACAGATGGACAAACAGATCACTAACCTCTCTCCAAAGACATCTAAACAATCCATTACACACTAAATAAGACCAGATCATGCAATACTTAGTAATCAAAAGATTGATCCATATTCCACTGAAGTCAATTGAAAGACTCCCATTGATTTCAGTGGGATTTGGATCAGGCCTCAAATCCTGTGTAAGTCAATGGAGCTTTGCCTGCTTAATGACTGCAGGACGAGAATGTATTAATGGTTTGTATTACTGTGAATGTATTTCAATAAAATACGATACACAGAAATAAAAACATAATTTTACATTCAAAATATATTTTGACAACTTTTTTAGTTGGCATCAACATATAAAAATGGATCAAACTAAATAGAACTGGTCTTAAATCTGTGAAAGTATCAATTCCAAGAGAAGAACTACACCAGGACAGAGCTACAGCTTCTATTCCAGATTTTTGACAGCATTAATGGACTGTCAGGTCCAAAGTATCAATCGGCTTACAGCTATCAGTCCAAAAATAATTTTGTGTACTCCTCATTTCTGGCATTTGGCATACATTTTTAATTCTTACTATCAATCTACAATTAAACATTTTTATTTTATATTTTCTTTACTTAGGACCAGTCAGCTCAGATACTGCATCTGGTTTTCACTAAGGTCTGCTTTTCTGAATTGTGAGTTTGTGAAGGCAGAGGACTATAATTTTTCTAACTCTGTTACAAGTAAAGCAGATCAACAAAAATGTACTTGAGAAAGTAAAGCTCTTGTAGTGAAAGCAGTTACCATACCACTGCCAATAAAATGGCTTTCCGTTATCTTGGAATGCATTACTTTTTTTTAATTAAGTTAAAATGACATATGTTACACAAATGTCTTTTCATCTGGTCAAATGAACATCTTAAAGTATTTTTAGGTATAATTAAATTATTATTTAAAATATCAGCCTATTTTTTGCAGAAACATTGACTGTTCCTCATTTTTCTTCATTAGGATAAGGTAAAAATCACACACACTTTATAATGCGTATGATAGACTAGGAATATATATATGGTTCAAGCAATAACAAAGTTCCATTAAATTGTGCAAGACTCATGTCTTTAAAATGAACTGCAAACGTTATATGAAAGTGGAATTAACCCTAAAGCTATATACTGAATAGCCTAAACAGGAATGCACTGGAAGCTAAATTTTTGTAAATATGCTTTTAAGGCCCTGATCCTGCAGACACTTATGCAGGTGCTAAACTTTACACACATGAGAAATCCCATTGAACTCAGTGGAACTACTCACACATGTAAAGATAAGCACAGAAGTGTTCACAGAACTGAGGCCTAAAAATTATTTTAGTTCCTGCAATGCCTCACTAGCTTGTTCCCATGCTCCAGTATGCTGGATTTACTGGAGCTGGCCAACAGGAACTCGGGTCACTAGAAGTTTTTAAATGTATCACATGGTTTTGAAATGTTGATTTTAAATTATTATTTTGATTCTTTTACAAAATATGTACAAAACTGCATGATATGAAAAATTCTACTTAAATACTTGTGTGCCTGCAGGCCAGCTGCATTGCTTCAGTGCAGTGTCTGACAACTATGATGTCCTACAATGACTGATTTTGGGGTAAAGCTGGCTGGGAAATTATTTTTTTGGCCCCACAAAAAATGTCAATGGATTTTTTTTCATTTTCACCAGAGTTTTTCTTAGAAATTTTTGGGGGTGTTTTTTTATTTTGTGGCAACCAAAAAACTGATGGAGGGTGGGAGGAGGTTAGCAACTGAAAACATTTGAGATCGAGTTGCCAAAAACTGGAAATGTTCATTTTTTTGATGAACCCCCAGACAATTTTTCAAGAAAATTTATTTTTTTCCATGAAAATTTCCATTTAATCAAAAGTCATTTTCTATCAAAAAAAAAGTTTCAATGGAAAAATTTTGACCAGCTCTAATTCTGGGACATTGGGAGCTGAGAAGGGTTTCTGGGACCAAAAATTATTTTAAAGAGATATTTTATAATATTCTAAGTGCTGAATGGCCCTCTTTCCCTTGTTCTGTGAAACACCCAGGACATAATAGGTTACTTGAAAGAAAGAAAGAAAGAAAGAAAGAAAGAAAGAAAGAAAGAAAGAAAGAAAGAAAGAAAGAAAGAAAGAAACTCTCTACGTCACTCTTCCTAATGCCTGTTAAAAACATTTGTAACAACAGCCACAGTACTGATGTAAGTCAGTGGTTCCCCAACTTTTCACAGCGGCAATGCACCAACTGCATTTTGTCTTTTTATGTGACCTACAGGATACAAATTCAGGAAGGAGCAGCAAAATTATAGGCCAGCAGTCTGTTTTCTCTCCTCCGCTACATCCTCCTTCTCACCTGTCAAGGGGGCACCATAGGAGCTGGAATTAGGGATGTAGGAGGAGGAGTACATAGAATTATTTTTGGGCTAATAGATGTAAGCACCCCTGGCTTGAAGTGGTTTCCATGATATAGAGGGTTTATAATTTGGTTCAATAGCTCTCAGTACTCCCTCCACTATAAAAATTGTTCCAGCACCCCGGGGGGCACCTGAAGGCAGCACTCTCTGCCTTGGCATCACAAACCTAATCCTGGCCAGGGGCAGAAGGTGTCATATTGGAGATCAAGCCTGCACTGCATTCACCCTGCAGTAGCATGTGATGGAGAGGTGGAGAAGGCAGGGAACTGGGGGGAGAAGGGAAGGAAGAGGAAGCCTGTACTGCCACCACCTGGGCAAAAGTGCCCTGTCTATGCACTCCTGCCTGTTACAGGCTGCAGTGAGGGGGGAGTAGAGCTGGCTGTGGAGCAGAAGGGCGGTTGTCCTCCTTTTGTGCTATCTCCCTTGCCCAAAATAAACAAGTTGAAAACAACAAACCATAACCTTTTTCTTTATTTGTTTCCAACCTTCCAATGAGGGAATCTCTCAGTATCTTTTATTATCTGGTATATAAATTGCCTGGAGCATGATCTTTAGCTAACCAACTAACAGGGTGTAGATCCTGCCAGCTATGCCACTGTGATGCTGCCCGGGGGATAACCAGGACTGTGTGGTACCTCCCTAGCACCTGCCCTTAATGTGAGAAAGCCTTGTCTGTGCCTGCTGAAAGTCTATTCCCAATGCCACCAGTCTCTGGCAACACAAGCCCTGCCTTCCAGGCCTCTGCAGGCCTTGGCCTCAGTACAGGTTAGTGACAAGCACACGCCAACCTGAGTCCTTGGAGTGTCCCCTTGGAGTGCCCAGTCCCATCCACTGGACAACTCACAGCATACCCAGATCGGCTTCCAAAGGAACAGTACCCCTGAGTTTACCAGTTACACTTTAGATCAGGGGTAGTCAATTATTTTTTGGCACAGTCCAAATTTCTTGGTCAAGGTCCAAATTTCTTGGTCAAGGTATAGTAAAGGTCCAGACTGCAGAGAAACATTTTTCACACCACAATAATAACGATAAAAATAAGTAAATAAAAAAGATTTCGCAGTCCGTTCAAAAGAACCTGGCAGTCAGGATCTGGCCCACGGTCCACCTATTGACTACCCCTGCCTTAGATCATATCTCTGCTTAACACACAGCACTTAGATATTGTAGTGAGGGGGCGTGGCCCACCACACAGGCCAACGAGGAGGGACCGCCATCCACCCCGGGTGGGCAGAACTGGGAAAAACATGTCCACCCACTACAGCAGAAGCAGAAAGAGGGGCTTGGGGGTGGGGAGGGGAGGGGAGAACAGGAAGTATAAAGGGTGGGCCCTCTATCTCAGTTGAGGGGAGGAGCTGCTGGAGGAGAAAGATGTCTCTCTCCCACTGTTGCTGCCCATGCCCAACTACTGAAGCGCTGAGGACCCGGAGGAGCCCGGAGCTGCCTGCTGCTGGCCGCCTGGGACCCAGAGGAGCTGGTGGAGTTACCCCTTGCTGTTTACCCTGGGGAGACAGACATGACCCTGAGGCCCAGGTACTCCAGGGAGGCGGGGTAGAGAGTAGCCCAGGGGAACCAGACAATAGTCCGGTTGTGCTGTGGCCCGATACCACATCAATGTGTTTCAGCTGGAGCTCCGCTGACCTACTGGTGGAACACTCCACCCTGGGCTGGGACCCAGTGGAGTAGGCTGAGGCTGGGTCCCCCTACCCCCTCCCCTCCTGCCAACTCCACCCTTGGGGTGGCAGCTATCTCGTCATAGACAAGGAGGCCTGTTGGTGCTCACCCCAACCTGTGAACTCTAGACTGCTTAGTTGCCCTGTCCTATCTGAGGGCCTGAGGCACCAGAGATAGCTAATTCCCTGCTTTGAGCCTGCCTACACAGGTGCGACAGCAAGGGGCCGAGGCCTCCCTCAGACTCACTAGGAGGGATGGCCATGCACTCTCACCATATATCTATCGTAAAATCAAGAAGTTTATTTACCAAAGAACAGAGATTCAAGACAAAGCAAATAGAATTAATGGAAACAAGTGGTTACATATGAAATAAAATCGTAACATGCTTTCTAGAGCTTACACTTAACTAATAAGACATTCCCCTGACTCATAAAAGGTAGCTCATTCAGTCTGTCTCCCAGCATCAAACAGCCAGACCAGCTGTGATCCTCCATTCATAAGACAAGTCCCACCTATCCCTTCAGTAAAGGATGCAGAGTGAGTCATGGTACCTACAGTTATAGTCCAAAAATCCATAGTTTTTGCTTGTAAACATGACTCCCTCCTGCTGGTTTATTTCTTCCTGTAAACTCCCTCTCTGGAAGATTTCACAATTCCTTCATTAGCATTCAGCTCAGACTGCATATGGGCATCCATTGTGAATCATACAATATTCAGTTAACATATAGCCAGTCAGACAAACATCTCTTTCCTGAAAGAAACTTGTTTATCACCTTTTGGTGACCAGGCCCAAGACACAGACCTTAAGAACACTTCCAGCATATACACATAACTCCTTACATATTATCCCTACATACATTTTGCTATGATTATGATGATCAGTGTGACACAGATTTTCAGTAGAGACTTCATGACACTCTTTGGTCACTTAGTATGTAGATACTAGATGCAGGGGATCCCAATAACCTTTATATACCACTGTGCCCTCTGCCCGTTAGCACCAAGAGGTCCCCGGGTCACGGAGGAGCAGGGTTGACTGTGGGGCAGAGAGGGGAAGACCCTAAAATTTCTTCCCTCAGGGAAGCATGAAGCTAGCTGGGAATGGTAAGGAGCAGGGTGGGGGAGTCTGGGGCTCTGGGGAGGGGACAGTAAGGGGGCTCCCTTAAGGCAGAGGCTCCTGGGAAAGTGTGGGTATGGGGGCTCCTGGGTGGAACAGCAGGGACTCCTGGGTACCTAATGCTTTATGGCTTTTAACTATAAAACTCTAGAAAGCTAGCTGGTTTGAAGTACTATGTAGAAATAATCAAAAATGGCCCATCAAGTTGTTTATTGTATATTTAAATTACAACCTGAAAATCTGCTCCCCTTTCCCTAAGAAATATCTGAACTGGCACCACTGGCACTGTGACTTTGTGCGCCAAATGGCAATGCCCAGACCACAAAGCCAGGCCCAGCCCCATGGGACAAGAGCGGCCGTTGCAGGGTGAGTGCCAGCAAGCTTGCCCTGCAACACAACCACACAGGGGCCCTTCCCTCTGCACCAGGCCTGCAGCCCACCTAAAACCTTCCCACAACCCTCTGTGAAATGCTGCTGTATGTGACACACCAAGAGCTATCTAGGAAATGGGACTTATTTAATGCATCAGGCAGAGCTGTACAGGTAACTCATATACAAGCCAAATGTCTCATTCCTTCATAACTTACTGAACTGTTTAACATGTCATCTTACCTACTAGCTTAGCTTAAAGATAAGCATGTGCTGAATCAACGCCTTAGAATTAGATATTAATTAGTACACTTAGACCTGATCCTGTGTGGTGTTGAACCCTCTCCCTTCATATTTGGAGTCAGAGTGGAGGGCATTCCACAGCTCTCAGGTACGGACTTTTCAGAGTATATTTCAGAGAGGGAAGTGTAGCCAAACAACATACTAACTAAGGTTTTAATAGAGTCCCTTTGGCACTTAGGCCCCACTTCAACAATTCCTATTTAGCAAAGCGCTTTATGCATGTGTTTGACTGTACCAGAACTTAAACACACACTTAAAGTTAAGCATGTGCTTCAGTATTTTGCTGGATTTAATACTCAAACCCTTAGTTTAGGATTTACTTACCTATTCTGCAGGGTGTTGTGAGGATTAATGTTTTTAAGGCATTGTGAAGAATAATCTAAGCACAACTTAAATACTTATAATATTGTCATTCTGCAGCACCTCTTTTTAAAAACAGAATCTATGGATTTACCATACAGCTTGGATAAAAACACAGATTGGTACCTCGGAAAGGTTTGAATTTGTTCTCCAGATCAAATTCTTGTCTTCCTAAACGAGATAAGTCAACTCTGAGATCAGGACAAATGGCATATTCCTCAAGGGTTTTGCTGATCTGATAGATTTTGTCTGAAACGACATCTGGGGCAGGTCCTGGAAAACAAACGTTAAGAAGCTTTTTTCTGACACTGGATCACTTTCTAAATTCAAAAAGAATCTGTTCTCTCTTGTAATCAACTGCAAATAGCTCTGGTGTGCTCAAAATAAACAAGCCCAGAAAAAAATGGCTAGGGTAAAATACAGATTTTTTTCCATTTAAAGCAAAACACAGATTTAATACACTCCTGTAAGAACCATAACACTGAAAACAGAGTATATTTTTCTGATTTTTTTCAACTAATGAAATAATAGTATACAAATAAATCATTTTAGGGGACAAAGGCCACCATCATTTGGATGTATTGCTAAAGAAATCTGCCACTTGTTGATACTCTTCAGTAAATCTCAATGCGCATGTTGAACTAAAATTGGTATTTCATGAGGTGCTTATTTCTGCAAATGCTGAAAAGATGTGTTTAAAAGGAAAAAGTAAATTCAGATCCAGGATAGCAGAGTCCAATGTACTTCTTCTGTCCCACCTGATGCGGTCTCAATTTTAACATATATATGAGGCTCAAATATCTGAGAGTTTTAAATAACTTCATTGCCCTTTGGCCTAAATTTTAAAAAAATGCATTTGGTTCAGCAGTTTTATAGAACTGTTTACTTGCAGGGCATCTCTGACTATTCAACAAAACACATTTGTGTTAGAAATTAAAAATTCCTTAATTTGTTAACATACCATTTTGATCTGGAGTAAACATGTTACTCAAAGAATATAATTGCTAGATGAGGTTCTATGGCCTGCTTATGCAAGAAGTCGGACTGGATTATCGTAATGGTCACTTATGGCCTTAAAATCTATGAATCTATGATTTTTAAGCACAGTTCTGCTCTGAAAAGTGATTCCTTCTGTTCCCTCACAGACATGCCTTCAGCACCTTCAGACCTCTTTTATTTCTAATTGCCCACCATCCCCAGTAATACCATTGAATTTGTGCAGCTTTGTCACAGAAATTGGGGTATCATTAATGCCACATAAGTTAGGTGTAATGCCCAATATTGTACAAAGGGATCATGCAACTACTACAGACAATGATTGCTTAACTTACTATAATGCAATCATTTACCTAGGAAGAGACCTCTGCTCACTTCATTCAAACCCCTCCAGAGAGTCAGGACAGATTTCATTAGTCCTAAATCTCTCTTGATAGATGGGTGTCTAGTCTAGTGATAATATTACCTCCCATGGCAGCTTGTTCTACTGCCTAACTCTTCTCATAGTTACAAAGTTTTTCTTAATACTTAACCTATATTTTCTCAGCTGCAACTTAAGCCTATTACTTTTTATTATGTCCTTTGTTGACTAATGAAAATAATTAGTCATTCTCATCTGTTTTTGAGGAGAGTTTTATTTTTAAAGCTTAATAAGCTATATGGATTTTGTTTAAAATGCCAATGTAGGCTAAAGAAAAACTCCAACTATTACACATCTATCCAGCAAATTCTGGGGAGAAGGGATTTAAATTTGCTGAGATAGTGTGTCTAGTGGATAAGGCATGGGACTGTTGTGTTCTAGTCCTGACTCTCCCAGTGACTTGATGTCTGATGCTAGGCTACTTAACCTCTCAGATTCAGACATGGGCTACACACAAAATTGCATTGGTTTAGCATCACACCTTTAGTGTGATACAACTACAGTGTGTAGACAAGCCCTAAATTTCCCCACCTTCAGCATGAAGATAATAAATAGAGTTGGGCAAATAACTGATATTTTGGTATGCTCCCAGTTCTAAATAAATAAATAAATAAATAAATATTTGTTTTGGGTAAAAAAAACAAACAAAAAAATTTAAAGTTGTTTTGGGTCAAATTAAATGTTTTAATCTTGAGCATTTTTTAAAGTTGTGTGAGTGGGTTAATAAAACTGAAGGACATTGCTAAACAAAAAGTTGTTTCAAACTGAAAAATCAAAATGCTAATGTTTACAAATGTTGAAACAAAATATTTTGACTTTCAGAAGTTCTCTTTTTTGGGACACAAACACAAATTCATGAAACATTTTGGTGTCACCAAATCTGCATTTTTTGCCAACAATTTTCAGTTGAAAAATTTTGCCCAGTTCTAATAACGACATTCACTTTCGTAAAGGACTTGAGATTTTCAAATGAAAAGCACTAGAAAGTGGAAAGTACTATTAATCATTATTATGATGTATTATGGAAGCATAAAACAAAGAAATAATATTATCTTTACAGGTGAATTTCCATGCTTAAGACAGTGAGGGACTAGATTGACTGTACTAGCTAAAGTCTTAGTTCTTGTCTACACACACACAAATTATACGACTTTAACTGTATCAGTATATCTAAAGCAGTACAACCTCCTTGCGTGGATGCAGTTATACTGGTTTAAATGTGCTTATACCAGCATCATTTATTCCCATACAGGAAGACAAAAGCAATGCTTAGGTGCTTTTAAAACACCCAACTTTAAAGCAAATGCCAAGATATGTCTGATGGAAATATATTGAAATGTATGAAGAGTAGTACTCCATAATGTTAAGTGCCATAGAGTGGGTACATTTATAAAGGAATTGAAACAGACACATCCTGTAACAGCTCGCCTGGAGCAAGGTGTCTCATGCTGCAAGTTTTTGCTAGTCCTCTAATAAAAAATTAAAGTTAAACTCAAGGAATTGGCCACCTGGCCCTTTAAATTTAAAAACAAATCCACCAGTTTGCTGCATTGCTTAAGTGAAGATGCAATCTGATGGTTAGGCCCTTACCCAGACTCAGGCTTGAGGCAGGACTGAGATCTTCCTCTCCTGCCCTAGCTTCAACCAGCACTTCCTCTTTGATAAAGCAGACAAGCATTCTTAATTCACTTGGTGGTTCCTGATTGGCTGTGTACTCTTCCCAGCCCTTCTAGGACCCAGTCTTGTTGGTACTTGAAACTGAGTGGCTTTTCTAAGCAGGAATGGTATCAAGGTGCCAACTCCTCCAGGGGGCAGAGAACGCCTAGTACACCCTATCATACAGCCAGTGACATAGACTAAGTACAATCTAAAAAGCAGGATGACAAATCCAGCAGCCTTTCTGTACATAGAACACCTGTAGACTTCAGAGGGAGCTGAACCAACTGAGAGGTGCAGGTTCCAGCCCAGGATATATCAGATTTTTTTTTCATATAAAAATATATAAACAAAACCACTCCCAATATTGAAAACCATATAGCATATGGATTTTTCAGTATTAGTCGAATAACGGGAGAACATATATAGTTATAACCATATGGCTCTCTCTATCAACCTATTTCTATCATTCTGTGATACAATGATGTAATGTGTTATAAAAACACCTACCTCCATTGGAAACATTAAACTTGACTCCAAATTCTCCTCCAGGTCCTCCAGGACTGTGACTAGCTGTTAGAATAATTCCACCAGCTGCTTTGATCTTTCGGATAATACATGAAACAGCAGGTGTAGATAAGATGCCATTCTGGCCAATAACCAATCTTCCAATCTAAATGAACCAGAAAAATAAGTCTAATTACATTTGATTGATGCTGGTATTTCAACTCTGGATGATACCAACTGCTAAATAATTATACCTATGTATGTAGGTAGGTATAATATATAGAAAGATAGCTCAATTCCCAGTATGGCTGGAAGCCCAAGACCTATAATGCCAGTATTTAAGCTAGTTCTGGAACAAATACTGTGTAACTAAGAATTCTGGAAGTTAGCCTGTTAGACCCCTGCTGATGACAGACAATGGTTTGAATTCTGAAGTATGAAGTAGCCATATGTGGTCAAACTGGCTATTCCTCCTAAATAAATATTTCTTACAAATATATGACAAATAAATATCTGCTAAGACTGAATTTGGCCTTAACCTTAAAAAATAAAAAATATACCCCTCAGCTAAAATTCATTAACTTCATCTATGCAACTTGCTGAAATAATTAATTTACACAAATTGTAAAGAATTTTTGCACCAACTCTTTCGTAATTTAGATAGCATTATACTTGTACCTTATACCTAAATATACACAAATTAGACTTTTTAGACACTATTGGCCAATCTGCTGTCAGTTACACAGCTGGAAAGATGGAGTAACTCTACTGAAGTCAATGAGCAGGATTTGGTCTTAAGTAGACAGTAAAGCAGAGGCCCCCAAATTTTGGAGGGCCACAGTGGCCATTTGCCAGGAGCCAAGAACAACATTTAGGCCCAAGTAGTTCCACATAGGCAGAACTATGCACCTACACAGAGCCCAATGGAAATCAATGAGGCCTCACACAAGTGCAAACGTCAACTGTGTGGATCCGATTGCAGGGCTGGGGCTTTAATTAGTATAATAGAGAACAGATAGCAACTGCCTTTCACGGAGTGGCCTTTGAGCTGGATCAAGGAGATAACTGCATGCTAGGGCCTATAGTCTCTGTGAGTCATACCTCTATATCCAAGATAAGGGCAGCAATGCCCTGGCAGTAGAACACTGTGACCTGCATTTGGCCTGCAGGGTCACTCTTTGGCTAGTACTGCTGAAAAGATTGTGAACCTATATGAGCTATTTTTGAAAACATGAAGTTCCTGTCCATTCTTAAATACAAGAAGTTTTCAGGGGGCAGTTATTAAACTTAGACTCAGCGCAGTTGGTATTAAGTGCAAGTCTTCCCCAAGGTTACAATTTCAAAACCTTGTTCTTGTCGCCTAGACAGACTCTACAGTTTCAGTTCAATATAAAAATAATCCAAGAGTCAATCATAAATATATGTACAGGCAAATATAAAAGAGTTCCGTTCTCTGGGAAACAAGCAGATGATAAAACCAGTGGGAGAAGTTAATGTCACAGATGAGCAATGAGGTATTTGCAGGCAGAACATTAAAGGGACACTGCCTGCTTGATTTTTTTTTTTTTTTAAACTGACTCATTTTAAAAATGCCAGTCAGTCTCTTTAAAGGAAAAAGATAGCACTGGACAGCACAGCCCCCATTTCCCTGCTAAAAGCAGGAAAGCTCTGTATCCTGTTCCCTCCCTTGGCTTGGGGAAAGTATCCTTACTGGCTGCTGAAATGGGGACTTCACAAGCCAGGAGAATCTGAAGTGGGAGCAATTGGATTTTATGGGGGCTCCCATCTTTCCTACCAGTGAGGGGAGCAGCATCAGCATCATACAGTAAAGTAGAGATGTCCCCAATTTTTGTCTCCTCTACAACAAGATCTGTTCTCTCACTGCTCCCGACTTCGCCTCCCATTCTAAAGGCAGAGAAGGACAGAAGCGGAGACATGCTTCCCTTAGCTTGCCCTCCACTCCATGAGGAAAGAAGGGTCAGGGCCATATCAGCTCCCTCTCCCTGCCTGGCAGTCCACAGTCCAGTGTGTGTGTTGAAGACTGAATTTAGGAGCAGCAAAAGGGAGAATGTGGGGTACAGTAGGATTGAGTGGTTAAGGAGAATACAGAAGTAGAGCTGGGTGGGAAACAGTGTTCCAAAATTCTGAAAACATTTCATGATATGGTAGATGTTTCCCATTTGAATTAGGATGAAAAGTCAACATTTCAAAAATGTTCATGAGCCAAAAATCTGGGGGGAAAACTTGGTTCAGATCAATTGAAAAGTTTAATTTCAATAATTTCAAAATCTTCTTATTTTATTTTTAAATTGAGTCACTTTGAACTGGAAAACCAAACATTGTTTCAAAAATGTCAAAAGGGTACATTTTCAACAGTTTTGAAACTTTTTTAAAAAAATGTCATCAGGGAATTTGTCAGAACTGACCTTTCTCACAAAAAGCTGCAGTTTTGCTGAATTTGCATTTTTTTCAAAAAAATCAATGAAACCCAAAAAAACCCCAAACAAATGAAAACAAAAACATTTTGCTGAAAATTTTCCAACCAGCTCTATGTAGAAATGCCTGGGGTGTAGCATATGGAGAGTGTAGCATATGGAGAGGCATGGAGAAAAAGGAGAACAGAGGGGAAGTGTGATGGGAGTGTATAAACCCCACACTGATTAACCATGGGTTAGCAGGAGCCAGTTAGGCCTGTAGGTGAGGATTAAGCCTGGGGAAGGAAGATACAGATTGGAACAAGCTCCTATGGCTGACCCTGACACAAGGGTAGGAACTGGACTTCTGGGAAGGAGCCCTGGAAAGGGTTGCTTGTTACAAAGAGCCCAGGAAGGAGCTGAGGAAAAAGATCTAAAGAAAGGTTAATTGTAGGAAGGAGTCCAGCGAAGCAGCTGCGAGATGTTTGATAGAGCAGACTTTGACTGCTTGTCCTAGAGTCCCTGGCTGGAACCTACTATAGATGGTGGGCCTGGTTTCCCTTCCAGCCACTGATAAAGTGGTGTGAAGCCACCTGACATAAGGGGACATGGACAACTCTGAGCCTGGAGAGAAGAACAACAATGACTTGGTCCAGAGTCACTTGACCACACAAGGTCTTGGACTTTTGTTTGTTTGACCTTCTTTTACCCTGGAAGATGGGAGCTTAAACATGATCTGGTCAGAGAGCCAAGTCACGAGAGGAGAGACCACCACAGGACTGGAGTGACAATGGTCGGGGGCACTAGAGAACACAGAGTTGTTACACCAAACCCAGTCACTGGGGGCAAATCAGCAGTTAGTCTACTTTTCCACAGCAAGTTCAGACGAAGGAAAGAGGCGGCCGAGGCGGCCCACATGTTGCTTGGGGCCGGAGACCATGAACCAGACCCGCAGGGAGATGGAGACCCGGCTTGCCAGTGCCAGAATTGAGTCCAGGGAGGGCTCGGGCTGACGCAAGACCGGGTTAGTCCCTAGCCCACAGGAGCACCGCACCCCTGCTGTCTGCTCCTTGGTCACGGTCACGCCCCCGCAAGCAGCGCCCACTCCCCCACCTGTTCTGTTCCCCCCTGCAGCATGCCCCCCTGGCCGTCTGTCCCCCCCAAGCAGCACGTCCCCTGGCCATCTGTCCCAGGCCCAGGTAGCGCATCCCTCCTATCTGTGTATGCCTCCCCTCAGGCAGTGCACCCCCAGTCCATTTCCCCCCATCAAGTAGCGTGGCCCCCGCCCCCAGCCAAGTCACCTCTCCCAGCTGTGTGTCTCCCCCTCACCAGCAGCCCACCCCTGGGCATGCGTATGACTCCCTGCTAGCAGTGTGGGCCCCCAGGCCACACCATCCGCCCGACAACACAGCCCCCCCGCAAGAAGCAGGAGGGTGCACAAGACTGTGGGGAAAGTATACAAAGCAAATACTCTATCGTGCCTCGTAAAGGAAAGTTCATAATTAAATGGGAAATGAAGCTGTCACATCCTTTCAAATCAGTGCTGTGGATACCATCATGTCTTTGTTTAGACAGCATTAGCTAGAGCTGCAATCGGGAATTGTACACCAGTAAAGTAAGCAGGATGGCAAATCACTTCTCTTAGAGGGAACCTTACTTCCTGTATTCTGGTCCTGCCTGAAATTCTTTCAGCAGAGATCCTTAGTTATATATCACATTGGGGAAAAAAATCCCCATCTTTTCAGTGCCAAGCACTCTGGAATTTTGCATCTTGGAGTATTTGAACTCTCTGAGGAATGTGACAGAGATAATTGGATGCTAATTCAACTTTTGCTACTGGCTGCTAGGTCAGTTATTTGTAGAAGGTGGAAAAACCCTGACTCTCAATTCATTTTGGACACAGTTCAACAGGCTGGAACCTTTCAACTCTACAAAAATCTGTGCAGCTATACTTTGATAAGGCTTAGATATTCATGCACCTAGTATGAGCTTCTGTGGATTATTTTAGCAAAAACAGATTGCGTAAATTGGAATGTTCAACAGCTAAACTAAGCACAAGATACTTTTTATTCAACTTTTTCAAAATTTTAAAGTTGTGAATAGTAACTGTAAAAAGTCTTCAAGGATTGTTTTATTTCCTAACAAAATACATATCTACCCTATTAGAGCTCGTTGGGAAAAAAAAATTCCTGCAGAAAATATTGATGAAAAAACCAACCAAACAAAAGCTTTTGCCCCTAAGCAAACAAAACCACACATTGGGGGGAGGGGGGGTATTTTTTCAATATAAAGACAAAAGCTTCCATGGAAAACAGACACCGTCCATGAAAATTTTCATTTAGTTAAAATTGCAATTTTCTGTTGGAAAAAAAAAATTCTGTCAAAAACTGCTTAACCAGCCATCCTATGCACAGTTTTCCCTGTGGATGCAGTATATGTGCAGTTAATATGAATAATAGATATTGAATTTTGTATCTTTTTAATAAATGTTTTGAACAATGTACTTTCTATTCCAGCTTCATGAGATCAGTCCTTCCGTACATGATGCTTAAATTGAATAATTAAAATCAGCCTCCACAAATGTGGAACTTAGTGCAAGTAATACATATAAACTCAGGTGGACATTTGTGCTATCAACAAGAGAGCACAACTTTATTCCTAAAATCTACAGTGAGTGTCATTTGTGCATGTTGATGGAGTTGCATAAATCTAGTTGTTTTTGTGGGATTCTCTCAAATCCTGCCAGCCTTTGAATTAACTGTATCACTGTTGACTCCACTACAACCTCTGTCACATGGCAGAATAAAGCCATCTTTTTCCAAGTGCCAACATCTGAAATGTAGTCAAACTGCTGATTAACAAAGTATATGGGAGGCAGGACTAAAAGTGCATTTTTTCCAAGCTGGACTGGAGTGGTTACATTTTAGTTCACTCAGTGTGAAACAAAAGGGAGGTTTCACTTACTAACAAAAGCTACTTTATGGCCATATAGTGCTTTTCCCACCTTTTAAGGCATTTTGAGATCCTCAAGTGACAGATGCTATGCTATATTATCGTTTCCTTCATTCAACAGTTTGGGATTTGATACTGGTTCACAAACACTTTTTCCACTTGACCCTATGCATAACCACTGAAATACAATCCCACTTATTGTGGCCTGATTTTTGACAGAAGCATTTTTTCCTGGGAAATGGACAGGGTAAAAAACTTCATCCACCAGGAGACAAGTTGAAACCCCAGTATATCAAATAAGCATATCAAACGAGTTTTAGACCCAGCTTTGCTAGAGGAAAGGCCAACACTTTCACTGCAACATTAGTGCCGTGCAACTAATTATAAGAGGAAATAGAGAAATATTCTGAGTTGTTTTGAATTAGATTCTGCCCTTTTATGGATTCTTTTCTGTCTGTGAGGCTGCTTTTGGAAAGCATGCCACTTCTCTCAGGATCCTTATATTGGTGTTGTCACTTATCCCCAACTGCCAAATTACAGAGGGGTTTGAGAAAATATACAGAATTCCTTGACAGATTGCAACAAACTTTCTTCTAGCATACACAACTGTTTACATATTAATATTTCTTTAAGAAACACAGAGGCATGTGGAAAACACATATTAAAAATGTCTGTTTTGCATCTGGATTCCCTCCTCCCCCCTTTTTTTTTTTTTTTAAATAATGAAGCATGTAGAAAGGCTGCCATCTATGGCAATGATTCAATCTTCCAACTACAGCTGTCAGAGATGTGTGCCAGCTTTTAAAACAGAGTTGCATATATACAAGCCAAAGGGAGTTGACAGGAATTATACTTTGCAAAATGCATGAGAACAAGTCTGCATCTATGGAAGTGCATATCTATTGCAGACCAACGTAAACATATATGTCCAGCTCTATGTTCCTCAAGAAGTTTTCTGTTTTGACATTTTGTACACAAAAACAAGTTACTTTTAATATTAAACAAATGAAATATATTCAACATGACTCAGAATACATGATTAATGTATTATATGGCGTGATCTTTTTACTGCTCTCATTTGCATGTATTTCTATTCACCTGACACTGCAGATTCTATTCTCCCATTGAAATGGATGCTTTAATTCCCATTATTAACATAATCATTAATGTCCTTGCCCATAGGAAGTAAGACAGGGATCTCATGTCTACATTAATGATGTTGAGAGTCAATATAGTAAATTCTGATAGCTAAAATATTTGTGCTGTGTATCAATAATAATCACCACTGCAAAGAACTCCTCATGAATCCTTGTGTGAAGGTCTGAAGTATCCCTATGACAAGGCCCAAAAGCTGCGCAGAATTAAGCAGCACTCCCATACTAGTTATCTCCATGGATCCTCCTCACCCAGGCATTTCAGGTACATGCACTCACATTCTATCTTGTCACAGATGCTTCATGTTTTGTCTCCGAAGCAAACATTAAACTGACATTTAGTTCTCTTTAAATAATGGACTCTCAGATTTATTGACCTGACATTTAATAATCTGGGTTGGAAGAGACAAACTGGTGCTCATTTACCCATTTCTAATTAAAGCACTGATAATACACTCCTCACATCACTTGATACAGCTCTGGCATGAAAAGCGTACCTCTGGCACTCAAAGATTTACATTACTGCAAGACTACAATTATTTAATGTCCTTTATACCACACTGTATATTGTATTCCATATTATCTTTTGTCATTTTGTATTTAGCATCTGCAGCAGGAAAAAGGCCAGACTTTCAGCAAACTGTTAAGGCTGAAAGAATGGCTACCCTAACAAATATTTTGCCAGATTACTTTTAAGCACTGCTGCTACATGCAGCTGTGCATTTTCAGACGATACAGTAGATTAACATGGAGTCACTTAATGTTTTTTTTTATTCTGCTCAGTAATCTCTCACATGCTTCAGTCAATTAAGATTGAAAACACATGAAGCAAGCAGATTATGTCCTGAACACTGTGGATGCCTGCTTTCATATCCTTTACTATGGCCTTCCCTGTTTTTGTATGAGCGAGTAATATGCTACAACGAGGGGCAGAGAAAGTATTCATTATTTATACAGTACCAGCAAGGTGCTAGATTTACATGAAAGATAATAGAAAATACAAACAATGTTGTATTAAAAGAAGACAACTGGAAAATAACCAGGCAGCAGGCAGGCAAGTTAAACTGCTAAACTTGAGCATTACTAAATGTATAGTGGCAGTACATCCCTCTCTGTGGAACACTGCTACACAATACTGGGGGAAAATCATGAACTCCACTGCAGGGTTCCCATCTGCCCACTGAAATCCAGGGTTCCCATTCATAACCTTAACCTTACCATACACCCTGAACCAGCAATCAGCCAACCATCAACTGCTCTGGGTGATTGGCCAAACTGAACCATCCCATCATATTGCAATTGAAATAGGTGAGCCTTCAAGCCTCGTTTTTTCTGACTTTAGGACATCAGGGCAATATCACTGCAATGCTGAGCAGGAAAGCAAGATCGTGCCTCAGGTGGTTCTTCTATCACATAGCGCTGCAAAGACTGCTTCATTCACAGATCTATTAAGACATTAAGCAGATGCAGAAAGCAGGACAGGATGGTCTCTGCTCCTGCAATCTCTTTCATGGCCGAATCATAGCATCCTGGCTCTGCTGGGTATCCTTTCCCCCAGTCCAGCCCATCAGCCAGGTATCTTTGCCAGATGTGATTGCTAGCCAGTCCCAGATGGGCCTTCCACATGCAGCTCAAGAGCACAATCAGTAGCTAGCCACTGCTGGCTAATCCAGCCCTACTTGGTGCACATAATTCAGAGTCAAAGGAAGTACACATTGTATACAATGCTGGGTGGCCCAGACTGTGGCTGCCCTGTAATGGGACCCCAAAGACGGAATGCTGGGTGACTCACAAAACATCCAGGGCCACTGAATGACGACACATTTAAAGCTGATAAAAGAAAATGTTTTGTATTTTGATATACAGGAGGCATGATGTACCATAAAATTGACTCCTCCACAGTGGAGCTGCAAGATGAGTTTGTCAGCATAATTTACCGTCACCCTCCTCGAACTCTGGTCTGGGAAAAGGCTCTGAATACAACTTCATCAAGGCTTCCCTAAGTGTCCTTTGATCCTGCTCAGGGCAGCTCACTCCTCTCTCTGCAACACCAATGCCTCTCCTTTGAGTGAGTTCCTTCTCTCCCAAGGAGAGAACTCTTCTGCCTTCAAGAGTAATCCCTTTCTCTCACCTAGTTTCATGGCTGATAACACATGGAGCTATCTGAGCTGACAGGATGATAAATTAGCTATGTACTCAGGGAGGGTAAGATACTTTACCAGCAGACGTATTTACACTGTAAAAGTATACAGCATATTATTAGTATTAGCTCAAAAATCTGAGGTGATAGTTAAGCTTACTGTGATATTAGAGGAAGTGGATGTGCGTATGGAGGATGGTTAAGTTTGCTGTGGAGGTGGATGTGAGGATTGGGGAAGGTATTTGAATGTCAGTGTAGCCTTATTCCTTAGTCTCCTTGAGTTGTAACAATTCTATTGTTTGAGAATATATCAGAGTAATCTTAAATCTAAAGTTTTTGTGTGGGAATTGTGAGGGGAAACTTGCCTCCTGACAAACACAACCCTGAGCAACACTAATAGAGCACTCTCTGTGTCTGACAAAACTTCCCATCATTCAGCAGAGCGGGGAGCTCTGCTCCAACAAATCACAGAAAGTTTGTCAAAGTGGGTCTCCACTGGCCATTATCACCAGGTCAAAGAGAGCTGGGATGGGGAAGAGAAGACAGAAAGGGGAATGTGGAAGGAAGACTGAGGAGAAGGGAGAGAAATAGGCAGGGACACAGGTATCTGGCCAACAGGGAGTCTTGCCCCCAGTGCTACCTGGCCCATTGGCTCACCAGTCCCTGATCCTCCAGTTCCTCTGCTTCCTGGTGTCCACCCTTCCTAGCTCCGCAGGCCTCATGGCCATCACCTTTCCTGAACTCCCTGGTTCCCACAAAGGGAAGGTGCTTGCTGGTTCACACTGGTGTTTGTGGAGCTAGACCTAGATCCACAAAGGTGTTTAGGCTTCTAATATCCAATTATTTCAATGAGAGGTAGGAGATCTTTGTGGAGATGGGCTGCAGTGACCAGCTAGGCTATACAGGAGGAGAGCTCCAGCTGCAGCATCCTGCTCCTGGCTCGGAACACCAGGACTCCCTTGCTTGGTGAGCCATAACAGGTCCTCAGAGCAACGATGGTAGGGAGAGAGGACATTCTGCTGCCTTCTCCTCCAAAATGCCTACCCATAGCCTCACTCAGCCTTGCCTCCATAGCCCTGCACACTCCTCCATGGCTAACCACCCAGCTGCTGTCATCCTCATGCCCCCCCAGAGTTCTGCTCACCCTCTATACTTCCTATATCCCTGCACAAAATCTCTTGCTGTCCCTAATCCTATGCCCTCCCCCAGTAAGCTCTTTATGTGTAATACATGTCTGTTTCAAATGTCTCACGGCTATCAGCTCCTGATGGCTAATCTCATTTTGGTGAAAACACATTGTAGAAATAACTTTTAAATGTTAATGTCACATCTGAGATATTGTAAAGATTACTGGGTACAATTTGACATGTGCACAACATTTACTTTCAAAATTAAAAAAGCCCAAAGAAAGACGTGGAGAACAGGTTTAAAAATGTCAAAAGGTTTTAAAATGTTTCCTCTGCAAAAAAAATCAGTAAATAATTACTAAAGATTACATAGAAGTAAACTATCTCCTGAAGAATCATTGTGCCAAATTTGGAGAGTCAATTCAATCATTAAAATATAAAATAGCGGGATTTTAGTCCTGCTTTAAGTGAAAATGTCAAGGCAACATTAACGATAGCCTTATAACCGATATCTCCAAAATAAATATATATACCCATCTGTATGTGAATTCATCAGAAGAATTAATCATATTATAGTTTTCTGACATTTGACAGCAAAGCAGAATGTATTACAGACAACCACAGCGCTAGTCAATATAAATAATTTGTTTGCCACTCTTGTTTTTTAGTCCTAAATGTATGAGAAAAGACAACAGAGAAGGAATTATTTTCATAATGATGTACATACAGCACAAGGTCAAAACATGTAAGCGCTCTCACTGTGAAAAATAAGTAACTTGCACATTCTTGAAAAATATCCATCCAGCAAAAAATACAAACTTGATATACACCTCCTGAATCTTCAGTCATTCCACAGGGTTCAATTTTCTCACACAGGGCCAAAAAGCATTTCTCACCTGCCCTACCTATCTCAGTCTAAAATAAGGAGTCAAGGAGCATGGTACGACCAGAACAGTCAACACTGCTTCTGTGGCTTTTCAGGAGCACCCTGGTTATACTTTAAAAAAATCTCTATCCCTCTGAAGTCCAACAGCACTTCCTAAAGGGCACATCAGATGGCATTTAGCATACAGCTCAGCTATTAGATAGGCATATAAAAAGGTCAGATTAAAAGTAATGATTCTTTACATTTTTAGTATCTATTCAATACTGCCCACATCTTAAAGCATTTTTCCCCTCTTACATGATGTCTCTAATTCTGACTGCTCCTTCTTTTCTCATTACTGTGATTTTAGATTAAAAGGGACCATATTTTCATTGTACATATTACAATGGGGCTTTGATCCCTAAGTGGGACAACTAGGTACTACCAAGATACAATTAAAATAATAATAATTAATACACACTCCTTCTGACTTGAGATGATGAAAAGTCAAATACTACTGAAATGTTTTCCTCTCAGTTTTAAAAGTCATCTGTTTTATCACCAGCACATAAAATATTAAAATACACAACAAAATTAAACATAACATTTAGAGACAAGAGAAAGCAATACATGCTCATCAGGCCATCTATGGTAAACCAGAGGAAATGACTGCCTTTGATACATGGGTTTCTGGAATGTTTCTGCTTCATTACTAAAGCAGTAAATGACAGTTAAGTTAAAGCAAACCCCATAACATCGAACTAGCATCATGACACTACATATTGAGACAAAAATCTAAGGAAATAATGGGGAGACATACAGAAACATGGAAGAGGGGATGAGAAATACAGCTCAGATCTGATAAAAAAGGAATCTATGGAAGGGTGTGAGATAAGGTTGACCACAGATGGGCAAAGAATGGTGTGGGAAGAAACAAGTATGAATGCAATGGGTGCAGTAGTGGGGAGAAGAGCTTAGTGGAGGGAGGGGTGCTAAAGAGGGAAGAGCGGGTTCAGAAGGGGGAGAACACGGGTGCAATGGATGGCAGAGCAGACAAGGGAGAGAATGGGCAGATACAACGTGGAGAAGGGGGAAGAATGGACGGTTGGAGTAGGGAGATGAGGATGAAAAGTGAGAGGAGATCATGGATGAGTGCAGACAGGGAAGAAAAAAGGAGAGTGAGACTGCAGTAAGCTGACGGATGAATGTGGGGAATAAAGGGTTGTAATAAGTGAAGGAGCAAAAGGAGGTATGGTGATGCACTGTGTGGATGGACATAGGGATGACAGTGGAAAGGATGCAATTGGGGAATGCTTTGAGTGGATGGGCATAGAGAAAATGGGGGTGCAGTGAGTGAAGGGCTGATATAGATTGGGGCAGTGTGTGTATAATACAGCATGCTGCCACAAGGACGGGTAGGTGCAGTGAATGGGTGAGGGAAGCAGTGGGCACAAGGATATACCGGGTTGGGAGTGGAGGGCATAGAGCTTCAGGGGGCAAGTGAGGGAGCAGAAGAAAGGAGCAGACAGCACAGGATTGTAGACCGTGGGGAAGTGGAGTACCCAGGGATGCAGTGGGTAGCTGGGGGTGGGGGGAAGCGGAGGACATCGGGATGCAAAGGGTGGAGGGAACAGAGAGCAAGGAGGTATAGTGGGTCATGACAGAGGTCATGGAGCTGAGGAGAGTAGAGGGCAAGGGACTGCAGCTTGTAGGTGACATGGGGAAACAGAGGGAATGGGGAGTGCAGTGGGTGGATGCGGGAGCAAAGGACATGGGACATGCTGTAGGTGGATGAGTGCAGGAGGGAAAGCAGAGACACTGCAGGGGTTGCAGAGGTCATGGACCTGCAATGGGTGGATCTGAGCACAGAGGGCATGCATGAGGACTTGGGATAGTGGGGAGCAGAATGTACAGGGCAGTGGATGAGTGTCTAGTGGAAAGCAGAAGACCTAGGGGTACAGTGGGTGGATTGGGGCATGGTTGGTGGGTGGGGGTGCAAAGGGCACAGGGCAGGAATGAGTAGATGGATGAAGGGAGCAGAGGACCCAGGGACCCAGTGGGAGGATAGGGAAGCAGTGGGCAGGGGGAGCAGTGGGTGGGGGGGATGCAGAGGGCACGGGGCAATGGGGTGCTGAGGGCAGGGACTGCAGGGGAGCAGACGGCCCGGGGGAGCAGAGGGCGCGGCGGGAATACGGGAGGGTGCCGAGGGCACGGGGGCCCGGTGCCGCAGCTCGGGCTGGCTCACCCCGTTGGCCGCGGCCATCTGCACGACGATCTCGGTGGCCGTCCGGCTGAAGTACCTGCCGTCGCTCCCCACCACCATGGTGCAGCCCTGGCGGTCGCGCAGGTCGATGGAGGAGAGCAGGCTCTGCACGAAGTTGGGCAGATAGTTGCGCTGACTCTCGAAGAGCCCCGTGGGCCGCCGCAGCCCCCCGCCGCCCGCCGGCTTCTGGTCCTCATAGGGGGCGGTCTGCACCGTGAGCACCGGGATGGGGCTGCCCTCCATCGCTGGCTGCCCGCCGCGGGAACCTGCCCTGGGGTCCCCGCGCTCCGCCCGCGGCGCCTCTCGCCCTGCGCGTGTGAACAGCCCCGGCCGCGGAGGGTGACTCCAGCCTCCTCCCGCCCCGAGCGGGCTCGCTTCACTTCAGCGCCGGAGCCTCGCGCGACACCCCGCCCGCGCGCCCGCCCTGCCCCGGGCCCGAGTCTCAAAAACTCCCGGCCGGGCGGGCGCCGAATCTTTGCCCAGAGCAGAGCAGACGCCGCGGCTCCTCGCCGCCCTCCCGCTCCTCTGCGCTCGGCGGCAAACTAGCTCCTCTTTTTGAACAAGGGCAGCGGGGCCTTGCCAAACCTTTGCGGCAGCCCCAGCCCAAAATAACCCTGGAAAGAGAAGCTGAGAATTGTTTTCCCCTGCCAGAGATGTAACCAGAGGCCGGGCGGGCGGGGGCGAGTCCCAGCGTCACACATTTGTTCCAGGGGATCACGTACTGTCTGTCAGCCCTTGAGCTTTCCCTCCGTGCACAAAGCCACCCGCCCAGCCCCTCAGCGCTCAGCCAGCAAGCTCGCCGGCTGCGCCGCTGCTGCTCGGCACACAGCGAACAGCTGTGGGTTTGAAAGGCAGTTTGCTTCAGTAATAATAATGATGCAAGAATATCCACTTCTCTGGCACCGCCCAGCTGAGAAGCTCAGCGGGCTTCACGGATATTAACCAGGGAACCTCACAACACCCATGTGAGCCAGGGAAGCATTAGCCCCATTTTACAGACAAGGAAACTGAGGCACACAGGGTCACCAAGGCCGCCTACCGGATATTCAAGAATGTCACAAGTAGCATGAAATCAAATTCTGTGCCTTTACCTAATGCCATCCTTGCCCACTGAGCCTGCTAAACTTTCTTAAAAGGGTGCATTATTTCAGCGAGGTCTGCTGCACTGATATTCTTCAGCTATCCGTGATACTAAACCCCTGGTCAGCTAAATGGATTTCTAGTCTCTAAATTCCATTGCTCGGGAATAGTTTGAGCAAGAGCTCGAACAGTGATTTTTCCTATCTGGCTGAATGCCTGCTGGTCTGAACATAGTACTGGTGGCCACCTTGTTTCCCAGCCAAGGTTTGTCTCCTGTGGCAGAGGGTCAATCGCTTCACTTACCAGCCTGAGGTTTTCCACTTAGAAAATTGAGATAATTTTTTCACTTACCTCACGGGGTGAGGATTGGTGAATTAATAGGCATAGAGTACTTTGAAGAGTAAAACCCTTATGTGTTTTCCGTCTCATTGATTAAAGGATAGGCAGAGCTGGTAGCCTACAGTTAAAGTTACCTTAAACTTTTAATTATGAGACCCCATTTCCAGTTGCTTATGACTGCCAAACTAACTATTTTGGCTGAAATTTTCCATGCCAGGTACGTGGCTTAGACTGAATTTTTTATTTACTTTTAAGTTTCAGAAAAAGGATTCAGACATTTGAGAGAGGCAGAACAACAGTTTCCCCTATGGTAAAACATTCTTACAGCATTTGGTTGGGACATTATAGCCCCTTTATAGTTTGGAGCACGGACTTGAAATTTTGCATTCTGGGGTCTGGGACGTATCTTTTCGTGTCCGCATTAAAATCTGACCAGTTTAGCCAAGTTACAAGCCTTTGAAAAATCACACAGTAGAACATGCTCAATAGACACTTGTTAGAGGTTGCCAACTAAATTCTCCAAAGAGTCCATCTATAAGGATCATATTATAGCCTGGGATTGTGGGGGCTGAGCAAGACTTACTCATTCATGGTGGCTGTGGGCTGCTCTTACATTGGGCTCCAAAACCAAGACCAGGCAAACAGTCTCTCCTATGCTCTCAGGGCTTTTCCTGGTGGTGGCCAGGCAGTGAGAGAAGGAAGAACTAGCCTAATTCTGACATAGATGCCTGAGGATTGCAGTGGGGAGGTGAATCATAGAAGATTTGGGTTGGAAGGGACTGCAGGAGGTCATCTAGTCCAACCCCTGCTCAGAGCAGGACCAACCCCAACTAAATCATCTCAGCCAGGGCTTTGTCAAACCAGGCTTAAAAACCTCTGAAGATGGAGATTCCACCACCTCCTTAGGTAACCCATTCCAGTGCTTCACCACCCTCCTAGTGAAAAACTTTTTCTTAATGTCCAACCTAGACCTCCTCCACTGCAACTTGAGACCATTGCTCCTTGTTCTGTCATCTACTACCATTGAGAACAGCCTAGCTCCATCCTCCCTGGAACCTCTTTTCAGGAAGTTAAAGGCTGCTATCAAATCCCAAAGAAGTAAGGGGGAACAGCAGCCAGAGGGGAGTGGGTCTGTGCTGTGGATCTGAAGGTGTGAACCCTGCTGCTGGCCCAATCTGGGGTCAATATGGTTCCACGTGATAGAATTTTTATTAATTTATTTTAAATCAACCCTACAACATTTTTTCTATTATACATGGCAGACCAGTTGTGCCTAAAATGGAGTTACAATGAAAAGTGACTCTGAATATGATGTGATGTGTCATCTATTAATAGCTTCCATATAAAAATTGCTCATTGTACAAGTAATTTTTTTTCTTTTTCATTTATTTTTCTGCCCATCTTGCAAATTCAGCCTGGCAAGTCGAACTGTCCGCTTCCCCCATTTGCTGCTTTATTTGTAAAGCAAGATACTGCAGTCAGAGCTTGGATGCATTCTACTTATGGTAAATTGTCAATTGTTGTTTTTGTGGTTGAAGCATGTCCTAAAATGTTTACCATAAGTCATATGTGATGTGCAGCATGGCTGAGTTAGAGCTGCTTTGGGAACTTCACTTTTGCATTTCCTATTTTTTTGTGATTGGAACATTGCATAAGTGCATTTTCTTCATTCCATTTAGGCCCTGATCCTTTCATCCAGCACACAACCCAAACCCTGGGTTGGGCAGTGGGTATGTCCATGATGGACAGGACTCCTACCCTCAGCCTGCTGCACAGCTACAGAGAGAGTTTGAGGCTGCTTCTGAAGCTAGGAACCTGCAGTTGCCCCAGCTGTGCAAATGTGCACCCTTGGTAGAGTGACAGGGAAGAGCAGAAGATCTGTTAAGCAGCAGATCCTGGAGGCCTGCTCACTCCTACTTCTATGCTAGTACATGGGAAGTGCTGTAGAACTGAGTTCCATGGTGTGAAGAGGGGAGGGTGCATATTCTCCTTTGCCTCCATTCTGAGCAGCAGAACTGCACCCACTGTCAGGAGACCCTCTGCACCCACAGGGGAGCAAGCAGCAGAATTTGCACCTTCAGTTGCATTTTTTTAAAAGAATATGAATCAGTACTGGGTTGATATCGGAATTTTAAACTGGAACAGATTTTTACAATTGTTTCATGCAAAGAGTGTTTGTAATGGAAACAAGGACAGACCCTCCCCTCACACAACACTATTGTGACATGTTTTGTAATTCACACTGTCACTTCACCACAGAATGGGGTTTTTCAGTTACTTCAATAGTAACTTTCTCTTTTTAATTTAATGGTGAAATCAACTAATGAGACTAATGAGATTATTGACTAGAGTTGATCAATAATTTTTAAACAAAATGATTTTTCATTACAAAGCAGTTGAAGATAAACCATTTGCAGGAAAGTGATGTGTAGAGGATCCCCTGTAGTGGGCAGCACCGGTGGCTCCCCCTCATTGTCAATCTCCAAGGGATGCCACGCCTCTCGGCGCCTACGCCCTTCGGGGAGTCCAGATTGGGGGGGGGGGGGGGGTCGCCTCCGGCCCTTAGTAGGGCGAGCCTTGGGTTTGGGTCGCTCCATAGGGGTAAGAGTCTCTAGCCTTTTAATAGGACAAGCAAACCGTCCATGGCCCAGCCCTCAGCAGGGCAGAGAGGCAGTGGGGAACAGTCTCCAGCCCTTGGCAGGGCGCATAAACAGTCTATGGCCTAGCCCTTCAACAGGGCAGGCAGACAACGGGAAGCAGTATCTAGCCCCAGAGGGGCGAGAAAATGGTCCAAAGCTTGGCCTTAGGCAGGGTGGGGTCGTCAGAAGGAAACAGACTCTGGCCCTTACAGGGCGATCACCCCTAGGTTGGGGTAGGAATGGGGGAGGGAGACGCAGGCCCACCTGTCTCCACTGCGTCCCAGCCCAGGGCCCTGTTGGTGACGGGATGTCCCGTCACTGGGTCAGCGGGGCTCCAGCTGAAACACGCTGACTCAGAGTGAGCACAAGCTCAGCCGGACCATAGTCGGCTTCCCTGGGATACTTCCTCCCACCCTCTCCCTAAGGTACCTGGTATTCTGAGCCATACCCCAGTTCCTTGTTACTTGACAGCAGGTCCAGGAACTGTTTGGGGTCATCTGCAGAGTGCAGTTCCTCTAGGTCCCAGGGTCTGTGTCCCCCTTCTAGCTCACTGGGGGTTGGCAGCTCGGGTAGCTCCTCCAGGTCCTCAGAGCCTCAGGCAGAAGGCAGCTCCGGCAGCCTCTCCTCTGGGTCGTAGGATCCAGGGGTCTTCTCCAGCTCATCAGGTTCAGGCAGCTCCTCCAGATCCTCAGGGCCCTACGCCGTGGTGGCTCCGGCAGCCTCTCCTCCAGGTAGTGGTCGGGTGCAGCCATAGGCATCCTTCTCCCTCGGCCACTGGGGTCTGAGTGAGTGGGCAGGCCTGCCTTTTATAGGCCTAGCCCCGCCTACCTGCTTCTGGTCAGGTGGTATGCTCCTGGGTTCCAACCCCCAGGGGGGGTTTGGCTCTCCCTCTGTATCAATCTCCTAGGGAAGCCACACCTCCCGGCTACAGATGGTATTAACAAATTTCTTGTTTAAAAAAAGTTGAATTTTTTTTAATTGTTGAAACATTCCTTTTCAACGTTTTTTTAAGGAGGTCTAAACTACTTTTGTTTTGAAATTAAGTTAATTTATATTTAAAAAGATTGAAAAATATAAAAGGTCAAAATCAAAATGAAATGTTTTGAAATGATTGAAACAATCAGGTGATTGACCTGATCAGAATTTTTTTTTTTTTTTTTTTTTTCAGATTTTCAGTTTGTGACAATTTTTACTGGTTCAACTTTTCTCTTCCGAGTTCAGGATGGGAAAAATTTCCAAAATCTTGAAAATTTTCATGGGAGAGGAAAACCATTTCCCCCAGCTCTGTTATTAACTGAATAGAAAAATGACACGAATCATTGTTTTGTCTGACAGTAAGGATTAGAACACTGGAATCAAAATTTTATCAAGAGCAAGTATTTATGATCTGCTGAGAATTATATCCTTATGGAGTTGTCTTCTGGAAGTTATATCACTAGAAAAAGAGCCATTTTTTCACCACAGCTGTGGTTTTCTAATTACTTTGAAACACAGCCATTACACTGTATTAAGGAATACTTTCACACAGACCTGAATCCAACTTGGCTTATAAAAGCCAAACTACAAATTGGAACAACAATTCTTTAAGAACTCAATTGTCATAACTGACAACTGATTTATTAAGCCTTCAGCCGCCTTTAGTGTATAAAATTGAAAATGGCTTATAAAGTCACCTGCCTCTGTATGTTAAATTACCAAAAAAAGAATTTTTTAATTGACTGAGCATTAAATCAGAGAAACACATGTGTGAAAATAATATTCAGACCCAAATATTCAGAGAAGCACAAGATTTAACCACACAATCTCCTGTAAAACTTTGAAAGTTTAAGGATAAATATCTAACTCAAACCCCTAAAAACAAGGATGTGCAAATCAAGATTTGTACTCTATGGGCAACTTAGAACTGGTTTGTTACCTACAGCTTTTCATTTTTGGATATACTTACTGAGAGTCCATTTCTGCCACTCTTACTTGCATTGGGTCATTCCATAGACCAACTCAGGAATGCCCATGGAGTAAGGGATATGAATAACGGTGTCAGAATCAGGCTCTGCATGAGTAGCAACATCACTGAGAATCTCCTGCCAGTGTGGGAGGAAGCAGAATTGAGCAGGCACAAGCAACTACTTTTGATCTGACCCTAGTCTTGGGGCAATTTAGCATCTCACATGCTGGCTCAATCTGCCTTGCTGGCAGTACAACCACAAGGAAAGTAGCTCACATTCCATTTCTCCTGCCTTCTTAACAGCAGCTTGGAATTTTGCTCATACGAAGGCCAGTATGGGTGAGGAAACAAAATATAGTCCTGTACGGCCACAGTAAGTCCTCTATAAAGTCCCGGCTGGGGATATACAAGGCTGCTCCCTTGAGTGTCTCTCCTGGAGCAGTCACTAGTGCGACACTTCCCATGTGCAAACAGGCTATCAAGTGGACCACTGGGTACTCCACATGTTCCATTAGGTTTCTTAGATGTTGTTCACCTGTCACTCACTGCTTATGGAGCAGGAAAAGGAAGTACATTGGGAATGAGAACAGATCTGTCAAGTCTCAAACCAATTTATTCCACATGCTGGATTTGCAAAATGGCAGTGTAGACAGGAGTAAGGATCACTACACAATAACTTCTGATGGAGATCTGAAATCAGATACTATAATGGACATGCACGTATACATTTTACAGCTGTGTCAGATTCATCAGTATTTAAAACACAAACAACAAAATGTCCAGGTTAGGATTTACTTCTCTATGCAAGATTTTTCCTGAGCATGGAAATTATTCCAAACACTTCTGGAAAGTTCAGGATGAGAAATAGATCCTCATTAGTTATACAATGTGAACGGGGGAATGGTGCCAAAAAAAATCATGTGGCTGAGGCTTAAAAGTGGATGAGGTGCAGATGATATTTTTTAAAAACATAGCGATATCCAAAGCAGATCTCAGGCAGGCTGTTCATCAGAAAGAAAGGGACATTATAAATATATTTAAACAATCTATTCAAACTCATAAACTAATTAAATTCCATGGCTGAGCCATGACAGATAATCTGAGTGGACTCTAGATCTTGCTCGTAGATATTTTTGTCGGAACTTGTTTTTTCTCCTTGTGTGACAGGGCATGATTCTGAGAGATGCAGAACACCCTCATCTCCCATTGAAGTCATGAAGTTTACACTCAGTTTCTAATTGCAAATGTACAACACATCTAATACTATCATGTGTGAAATTGCATGTGCACCCTCCACCATCTCTCTCTACACAGTGCAGCAGACACATTCTGTTGGAGAACCTGTTCATGTGGCCAAGAATCAACATGTTGCCAAACACTGATTTAGCAAGAGATTTCCCCTTATAAGCTAGAAGTCATCCACTTCCAGTTATGGCTACTCTGTCACATGGTTTAAAGGAATATTGGAAAACTTGGTTCGTTTGACTGAATTTCTGATAGGATATATTTTTTAAAAAATCCTATGCAGAAGCAGCCACAGATTAAAGGTCTGATTTTGAGAGGTGCAAGAAAAAGAACAGCTCCAACTGAAGTCAGGAGGAGCAGCAGATGTCAGCATCTCTGAAAATCAGGCCCTTAAGGCTATTATGCTCAGATGATATCACGATCTATAACCATAACAAACTAGGCCTTACAGATGGTGCCAACTGAATGGCCTTCTCCAAATGGTTTCCTACTGGTACGCTTCAGAAGCTTGGCAGATAAATTATTTCATGGTCTAAAGTTCACTCCTTCTAGCTGGCATTAAACTAAGAATTGGCTGCATCCTTTTAAACAGCAATTTTTTGTATCCCATATCAAATAAAACTGAGAAAAACCCTCAACTGTAGCTTGATAATTGAACACTTTGGGATGTTACAATGATAATACAGTAGTGAAATATAAGTCCTTAAATATGCCCTGGTTGTTGCTTTTAGCTGCCAACTCCAGGGAAGCTTGTTAATAATGGCCAACAAAAAGTATTATTTTTCTAGACATTATAACAGGTGACTTCATAAGGCAGAGGCTGAGACTGTAGTACACTGCTACTGTATGTCCAAGGTTCTGTATTTTTGATGAAATCAAAGGAAATACTAAGTTTAAAAATGTGCAAATGAAAACGCCATCCTCTTGAAATTAACACACATTAGAAAATAAGGCAAATATCCATTTTTAGTTGTCTAGTCCAGTGAGTCTCAAGTTTTTTCATATTAGAAACCTCCTCCCATTTAACAATATGGAAAGGGCCAGATCACAGCCCCCTGACACCTCTTTCTAACTCTCCTCCCCCTACATCAAGAGTCAGAACTCCAGGTTTTTCCACCCAGGGACACATCAGGAAGCAGCATGGTGCTGTGAGTAGGGCAGCAGAGTGGGACCTGGGAGATCTAGGGCCTAGCTCCTAACCCCAGCTACCACCTTTCTGCTAGATGACCTTGAGCAAGTCGTAGTGCCTCTTTGTGCCTCAGTTTCCCCACCTGTAAAAAGGGTGATAATGATACTTAGTGTCCTTAGCAAAACAGTTTGAAATCTATGGATTAAAAATGCTGTATAAGAGCTATGCCAATATAAAATTGAGATGGGACTCCAAGCAAAAACTCAGTATGTCCCTGCATTAAACAAACTAAAGAAGTGAGTCTCAAGTGTATCTAGCATGATTTGTTTTAAATTTATGCTGCTTTTTGTCTAGATGTTAATACACTAACTCCCCCTCCCACACACACACACACACAAAATGTCCCTTCTAACTACCCTCTCCTCAACTTTCTGTTCCTGGCTCTGTGCCTCTCCTAACCCCCCTACCCTAGTTTTGGTGGTTCTGACCCCTCCTCCCCCGATTTTCTCCTTACCCCAATTCCTCATTGTTCTCGCTGCCTTTCTCCTCTCCTTACTCCCATGTTCCAGTGGTTCTGCCCCTCTGCTTACTGGGCCCACTAATGATTTGGCCATTTCTCCATTCTGCTAGTCCTGTGGCTACTGCAGGGCCCCTATATTCATAGGACTGCAAGCAATGCTGGGGTAGGATTTACACACTGAATCCATTAAAAGAGGGGATAAGAACATTTAATGTAAATGATACTACCATGTCAGACACATGCAATACAGTAATTTATTAGGGCACTTGTTTATAGTATCTTGTCAGGCAAAATGTTCAGGATTTTTCTTGTTTAGTCTGTTTCCCTCCCTCTCTCTCTCATCAGGGATGAAAGAACCTTTCATCAACCCTAATCAAAATATCTACCTAATAAACCTTTAATAATTTACTCTTTTAACCACCAGATGTATTTTCTGTTCCTATTACAATTCATACCCTAACAGCAACTGAACCCATTTATCGAAATAAACCCCAGTATCTGCTAATGATTTTCTCAATATTTTAAGTGCCTTTGATTTCTTCTTTGGCTATTAATAGAGACAGATATGATCTAAGGGCAATTATTGCTTCATTCTTATTGTTTGAATATTTTTAAATTACACAGCTGAAAGGAATTTAAATATTGCAATAACAGTGAGGCTATGTTGCATATAGCTCAGGCATATGACAAAACAATTTTAAATAAATGAAAAGAAAATTATCCTGTTAATCAAAAGGAATGGTTTCAAATGGCACCAGAAATTCAAAACAGACCAGTTTAATCCTCTGAGTTCTAGATCATCATTTTAAACATTAATCGTTAACTTTAGAAGCAATGTAGAAAATAGTCAAACAGCACCACCTGCAGTGAGAATATTTATCACAGCCTACATCAGTGTCAGCGCTGATCTCTTCCTGTGAAAAACAAGCTTTATTTTGTCTCCACCACATTATGTTGCTCCCTCTGGTGTGCAGAATGAAAAGCACTGAGGCCAGCTCATGCTGATTCAGTAACTGTTTGGTATCAATTCCACCACCTCATCTTAATAAGGTGCCTTTATTAGGTTGTGCAAGTTTAGGCACCTAAACTCAAAAATTTTAGCCTGAGCCTTTCTGTATATGCAGTTCCCTGAGCCAGATTCTGATTTCAATTGCACCCATGTAAATCCAGAGTTACTCCACAGGCTGTTATTCTGGATTTATGTAGGTGTAACTGACATCAGAATTTGCTGCTGTCTCAGTAAAATAGGAGTAACAATACTTATTTGTGTATTAGGAATTTAAACTTTCAAACAAATGAAAGTACACCAACCACAGACGATCAGTAAGATACCTTCCCTAGTGTGTTGTTTTTCCTCAGAGATCAATTTAAGTTCATTACTACCACTGTTAGTGGGTGGACAATTCAGTCCATGCAAAGCCACATAGACTAACTCATAACACTTCACTACCTCCCTCTTCCTTCTGCATACTTTTTTACCTACAGGTAGCCTTTAAGATAGAAGTAACACGTAAACATTGCTATAACTATACAGTAGAACCAAAGAGTTACAAACGCCTCAGGAATGAAGGTTGTTTGTAACTCTGAACAAAACGTTGTGGTTGTTCTTTCAAAAGTTTACAACTGAACATTGACTTAATACCGCTTTGAAACTTTACTATGCAGAAGGAAAATGCTGCTTTTAACCATCTTAATTTAAATTAAACAAGCACAGAAACAGTTTCCTTACTTTGTCAAATCTTTATTTTTAAACTTTCCCTTTATATTTTTAGTAGTTTACGTTTAATACAGCACTGTACTGTATTTGCTTTTTTGTTTGTTTTTGCTGCTGCCTGATTGCATACTTCTGGTTCCAAATGAGATGTGTGGTTGATGGGTCAGTTTGTAATTCTGGCGTTCGTAACTCTGAGGTTCTACTGTATTTCTCTATTATTTTTGAGTGTTTATTTTGTGCATTTGAGAATAGTTTGGGTGGAAATTACCCCAGTGCATTGAGCCAGCAAAAGGGCCTTGTAGGAGCTGATGGGGGAAGTATATGGAGCAGTTCTATAGGGCTGCTTGAGCATCCCCTACAAGTTGTAGATAGAGGCCAGTCTCCACACTTACCCTGCACAGTCAGGTGTGGAAATCTGCAAAGAGCGGATCCCATGAAACTGGTGTTAGGGCAGGTTAAGTGGTCCCAACACCATGCATAAATGGTGCAGAGAAACGATGGCTTTTGATCCAACACAGACTACAAGATTCCCCTGCAGTGCAGTGGGTTGGCCACAGCCCATCTTTCTCCTTGTGCACTACTAGAGCAGCTGGAAGGAAAAGGGGTTAAAGGTCAGCATAGAACAGCTCCCATGCACACCTACTGGTGCTGCTGAGAGGCACGAGCAGAGACTTCCCCTTGCAGCAGCTGCCACATTTGGGACAGCAACAGGCATATTCGGAAAGAACATAAATTGTTAACAAGCAGAGCAGCCCTTAACATTTGGGGGCAAATTGTACAATGATGTTGTGTCACCGATCCCACAGATGTAACCACTCTCTGTCCAGGGCTATCACACCACAGGGCTGAGCTGTATTCCAAAGGATTCATTTTACACAATCTTTCAGTGTCTAGGTGGGAATTTTGGATTCCCCCACAACCAGGTGTTGTAGCCCGTCTGCACATCCTTTCCAGCAATCTGTTTACTTCAGTTTATGTTTACATGCCATTTCCACTAGGAAAAGAGCTTGAGGCTTACTTTACATTCTCCTTTACAGTACTCAGAGGCCTGCTCTGTTAAAAAGGGGTGCCCCACAGCCGACAAGCTCATCAGCATGTCCCCTTTTCAAGGCCACATCCCCTTTATCCTTGTGGTAGATCTCAAACACTGGCATATTGTAATGTAGCCCCATTTCCCTCCTGCATTGTCCATTTTAAGAGGAGTTAAGTAATGGAAAGGAGCGTATGGCCCATAGTTTATAAAGATTAGAGCATTCTGACAGATTGCAACATGCCAGTCCTAAAATTAAGCTCATGCTCTTCTTTCCTTTTTGCCTTATTGAAACCCTCTTGCCACAGCTTGTGGCACCCAATAATTTTCAATAATTTGATGGAGTACATACTTTTTAACAGCGCAGGAGAAAGATTTCTGAAAGCAGATGCAATAAAGAAAGTGGACTTGTTCCCCAGCTGGTATAAATTCTCACTAAGCAAGAGCAGACCTGTTGTATTTTGAGAGTCCTTTTCTGTTCTGGTCTGAATAACTATTATATATATATATATATATATATATATATATACACACATACACACATACATCTTAGTAATGAGTCAGCTATATACTGTAGCAGGCTTGCTGCTGTTCATGGTTGTAAAACAAAACTCCCAAAAATGCACTATTTGAGTCTGAGTTAATAACCCAGTTCTTTCACTTCCTTCTAAGGAACATACTGATATCATAGGCATGTTTTCAGAAGAGTAAGATCTATTCATTTTTTTCATGCATTTTTCTTAACCACATAATATGCCTATAATTTCTTGGTATGATAAAGCAAAAGACAGACACTAATTAAAATAAAGCCTCTGATTATTCAGACAAATATTGATTATAGGTTTTTTTCTTCTGGAAAATTAAAATCCAAATATTTAGTGTCATGTTGGCATTGGTTAAGCTTAGAATTCATAAAACTTCTCTGTCTAAATAAGATTATATTAAAGTCTGATCAACTCTTTCGGTTTAATTTCACAGCTTGTGTAAGTGGGTAGAACTGGATTGATTTCAATGGCACTGAGCCTGTTTCTTTCTCTCTCTCAGGTACTTATATGTTATATAAGAACTAGGTGTTATTACTATATGGCCCCCACCACTGTAGTATCTGAGCACCTCAAACTCTTTACTTTATTTATCCTCGCAACATCCCTGTGAAGCAGGGAAATTCTATGATCTCTATTTTACAAATGGGGAACTGAGATACAGAGAGATTAAGTGACTTCACAAGGTCACACAGGAAGTCTGTGGAGGAGCAGGAAACTGAACCTGACTGTCCCAAGTCCTAGGATATTGCCCCTACTACTGGACCATCCTTCTTTTAAGGCCACAAATGTTTCCCTTATCCACATTTCTATTCTTCTGTATAGAATCATGGAATCACAGAAATGTAGGGCTTGAAAGGGCCTCAGTAGATTATCTTGTCCATCCTCCTGTGCTGAGGCAGGACTAAGTAAACCTAGACATGTCTGATAGGTGTTTCTCTAACTTGTTCTTAAAAACCTCCAATGACGGGGGTTCCACAACCTCCCTTGGAAGCTTAACTACCTTTATATTAGAAAGTTTTTCCTAATATCAAATCTAAGTCTTCCTCTAAATCCTGCAAATTAAAGCCCATTACTTCCTGTCCTACCTTCTGTGGACATGGAAATCACTGTCCTCTTTATAAAAGCCCTTAACATATTTGAAGAATTTATCAGGTCCCCCGCTAGTCTCCTTTTTCCAAGAATAAACATGCCCAATTTTTTAAATCTTTACTCATAGGTTTTGTTTTCTAAACCTTTTATCATTTTTGTAGCTCTCCTCTGGACTCTCTCCAATTTGTCCACATCTTTCTTAAAGTGTAGCACTCAGAACTGGACAGTGTACTCCAGCTGAGACTTCACCAGTGCGGAGTAAAGCCGTACAATTACCTTCAGTTGTCTTACATACAACATTTCTGTTAATACACCCCACAATATTAACCTTTTTCACAACTGTATTACATTGTTGACTCATATGCAATTTGTAATCTACCAGAACCCCCAGATCCATTTCAGCAGTGTTATTGCCTATCCAGTTATTCCCTATTGTGTAGTTGTGCATTTGATTTTTTCTTCCTAAGTGTAGTACTCTGCACTTGTCTTCACTGAATTCATCTTGTTGATTTCAGACCAATTTCTCTACTTTGTCAAGGTCGTTTGGCATTCTAGTTCTGTCCTATAAAGTCTGCACAATCCCTCCACACATTTTACAAGCATACTCTCCACTCCATTATCTACATCATTAATGAAAATATTGAATAATGCCAGACCCAAATATGTATCTATGTATCCACCCTTACTCATTGTGACCTTACCTACACTAGACTTTTTTCCCTACAAGTTCCCACTGATCCAGCCCTGCCCATCGTAGTGATAGTGATCTCTAGAATTCTAACCACTGTGCTTGCTCTGAGCAGGTTTAGACAATATGGTGATTCAAACACCAGCTGCTGGCTGGACCTCATCTACATCTACACTAACTCATCCACCATTGCTACTAGTGGTAGGGCTGAACCAGCAACATTGGGAATTTTTGGCAAATAGAAAAAATTTGATTCTGGTCAAACAAAATATGTAATTTGACCTAAAATATTTTGTTTTGGGTATTTTTGGAGGGCTCAAGTAATAAAATGGCCAGAGGAGGAGGAGGAGCAATTATGAATTATGAGTAACAATGAATAATACTTGGGCCAGAAAGACTCTGTAGTTTGATGATTAGGACATTTACCTAGCATGTGGGAGACCCAAATTCAAGTTCTGGCTCCAATGACTATTTAATTAATTATACAAAGTGGAACGTCAACAGAAGAGATTGAGAGAGACCCACACCAGATTGCCCTGTAATCCAGCAGTGAGAAGAAGCTCCAAGTTCAAATCCATTTTCTTCATCAGGCAGAGGAGGAAATTGAACCCAGGTCAGACACATGCTGAGGGAGAGACCTAACCACTGGGCTGAAAGTGATAAGGACAAGGACAGCACCATCACCTTCTCCTCAAATGGCATCTAAGACCTGAAGAAAAAAAAAATAGGCCAAAACTATTTGGCAAATTCATCTCAAATTTGTGAATAATTTCAGGGCAGCTGAATAAATGATTTGTCAAAAAATGAAACCGAGCTCTAGTGGTGAACCTTTCTGAAAATTCTGGCCTGTGTCTGTACTGCTTCATACACAATGAAGCCCTACTCTTGTTAGATCATCCTCACACTACAATGATACACATTATTAACAAATAGGTAATCCAATCCTGCTCTTTGATCTGTAAAAACTGAGCAAGCTGCTTTCTAATTAGATAAATATCTAATCTTGTGCAAATAAAAGAATAGTAGTAGTAATAAAAAAGAATAATTATTTTTTTCAGAAGTTTACACTCATCTTGGATTTAATTGAAAAACATTGATACCCCAAACTTCTTAAAAGATATAATAAATTAGCTTTACTTGCTGACTGAGCTAGAAAGAAGTCACCAGAAAACAGAGCTGGATTTGCACAAGTTGGTATCTAGGCCAGGATTCAATGTTAACCTAACAGGGTCTCCAGTTTGCTTGAGTTAAGACAACAGAATTTGCCTCACAAGAGAATTTTTGGACATTTTTCCTTTGCCAAAACAATAGAAGGTGTTTTTAAAGCAATAGAAATATATGTTTTCATTACATTGCTTAAAATACTTATACATTACAGTGTTCTTACTGCTCTATAGTTACAGATACGGAGCCCAGACCACTGACCTTCATATGGCTGAAAATATAGGCCCGATCCTGTTCCCAGAATGTCCTCTGAATTTATTGGGAGCTGGACTTTGTTCATATCAAGCTAACCTCTTGACAGCTCTGCCAAAAATGATGCTTCTGGTCCAGAGGCAGGGATTTGTGATACAGCTGGTTCCAACAGAGTTGGACTTGGTCTCTCTTTCATTTGTATGTATGTGCCTGGCAGGAAGCAACTACAAGACTTTATACAGTATAAGAAATACAAGCAAGTGCAAAAGCTTACAAATACTTGTTGGTTAGAAGAAGGGTGAGTGTGAAGGGCTACTCAGATGGAACATGTGTGATAAATCAGACAGCCCACCAGAAATTGAGCTGGCCACTGAGAGAAGAGAATCACCAATTCACTGTCATCTTGAATAGAGCTGAAACAAGGGAGGGAATTGTTGCAAACTGCAGAGAAATAAACGCCCAGGGCTTGAGTCTGATGTCATTCACATTTCACTCTTATTTATACCAATGTAGCTGCAATGACTTCAGCAGTTATTCCTGATTTAGGCCTTAGTCCTGCAATCAGATATACTAGCATGGCCACCTGCACTCACATGGACTCTCATTGACTCCAGTGGGGTCTTCATATCAGCATCCTCTATGTAGATCCGAGTGCAGGATTGAGGTTTTATACACCACAGTTTTCTTACTGCTCTAATGTGACCGACACAGAGTCCAGCCCACTGACTTCATATGGCTGAAAGAAGAACCTTGCCTCCCACCTTTTTTGAATATATCAAATAGGAAACAATACATTAGGCAACCCTCACCTCCTTTTCAAAATGAGGGCTGATGCCCTATGAATAAAAGCAGTGGTTTTCAGCCTCTTCTCTACTGTGAGTCCATGTTACAACAAAAGAATGTTCAGGTCCCCTCCAGCATAGGCCAAAAGAAAGAGAGGGGGATACAGCCCTCAATTTAAGACCCCATTAAAGGACATCGGTGAAATCCTGGCTCCATTGAACTCAATGGACCAAGATTTCTCCCTAAATGTTCAAGAAAAAACAAAAAGTTTGCAAGCCCCTTACAAGCCTCAAACTTACATTTTACTCTTCTGTGGCCTTTACAATATAGAATTTCATTATTTTTAATGAAAGAATGAATATGTATTTTTCATATTACATCTCTCAACCGCATGCATATCAGTACAGCCCCACCAAGCAAAGTGTTGTTTAGTGGGAAAGTACTTAGATTTTATCATTCATTTTAATAGGAATGTTTGTTTTATATTCTGGTTTTAGGAATTTTGTAAAAGCCTGCAGTTTTTTCCCTGTGAAATTCAAGCTGGTCACTTCTATTTGAGATATGATCTCTTTATTTTCCAGTTTAAGGAGGTTAGCTTTCTGTTAACTACATTCTCCATGCTTTGAGAAGCGTCAGAAGGTATTTTTCTATATTCTTAAAGGTGAAATATGTTGCTGTATAAAGAATGCGTCCTACAATCTCTCACATTTGAGTCTGGTCGGTAATGTACTGTCAGCCACGGTGGGGACACACGCTGAATGTGCTCAACCTTGGTATGAAGTTACATTGTCACGTCTTCAGCAAGGTAATTAGGAGATAGCCTTAAATATCACCGGTGCTGTTAACATTTTAATATCTTAATATTTTCTTCCCCTCCCGAAAAGCAGATGCCACGATTTAAAAAGACCTGAACCGACCACCTGATTAGTGAGCACATCCTGAAGTGTTTCTCTGATAACGCAGTAATTTTAGGCTGTCACTCTGTAAGGAGCGGATCCATCCGCTTTGATGTCAATGAGAATCTTTCCATTCACTTTATTGAGCGTTGGATATCATAATGACTGCAGAGAAAGATTTGAGGTAGGAGGCGGGGCTGTGTTTATGTAACTGGGAGTGGCGGTTTGGAATAATGTTGATCAATTTTTATGTAGGAAGCAGTTAGGAAAAAGTCTCTCTAGCCTTGGGACGCGTTTTAGGAGTCTTCTAACTCTACCAAAGGCTATTTGTCTTGCAATGTCAGGGGCCGATCCTGCAGTCCAAATAATTTTGCGTGAGTTAGGACTGCAGGATCCGGCTCAAACGCAGCTGATGACTACTTCGGCCCTTTGTATTTAAAAAACACTAAACAATTTTAGTGATGAAATATTACAATTTCGAAAATGGTTACTCCCGTAGGCAGGCGGAGGTGTTGTCACGATACACATACTCATACATAAAAGGAATAGTGCACCAGTGTAGATCTTCGTTACGGTGTGGTACTGTCTCATTCGGAATACATCTCATATATGCCGTGATTGGGGACTAAAGATCATATGAAAAACATGGTTTCTTTTGATTGGGTTCATCAAACGCGAAAACCCTTAAGTACAATGTCGTTTTTCTAGGGTTTTTTGTTTTGTTTTTAAATAAACCTTTTTTTTTAAAGTCAGAGAAGAAACACGATTAGCAATAACACCTCTCTCTTTGTATTAGCACAGCTAGTCGTATAATAAAAAGCAATGAGATATAATTCGTTGCTGTTGCACCTGGGGAGATACCCTAAGTATCAAGTCAACAGTGTGACAAGTTCTCGTTGCCGGAGGACCGTCCCTCGGGCACTTTTTGTACATTGCAGCACTTAGGCAAAAGCGGTCTCATTTCACAGCGCCCCTGTGGAGTTTAAGCGCAAAGAGGTGCTTTACAGATGCCTTTTCAAGGGCTTCGGAACGCCTGCTGCCTTCTGGTGGGATATTCTAACTGCACAGCCTCCAGCCTGATTTAACGTGGGGGGCGGGGGGGTTATTTGATTTTAAAAAGGAAGAAAACGTCATTTAGGTGAAATTTCAGATGTGTACAGTTGGAGTGAGACGGTGCATCTGTTATCTATTAAAAACCCGACGTGTCAAAACGACTCACTGACTGTCCTTTTGCTATTCACCCGACCGAAGGCCCAGCAGAAGACAGAGCACTATTCAGTGCTAGGCTGAAATAGCAAAAGCAATGTAGGGACTGCTGATGGTTTCTAATTGCACAGCAAATTCTGAATCTCTTGTAAATTCCTAAATGCCTCATCGCTTCAGTGCAAACCACTTTCCTTCTCAATTCACAGCCCTCTGAAGTCCACAGAAAGACTCCCATTGACTCAACGGATTTTGGAGCAGGCCTAGAGAACCGCTGTTTACTCCACCATTATCCGAGTCCACAAACGTAGGATCAAAGATTTCTCTGTGCATTTGGCTGGTTTAGAGGAAATGTCATTGTAACCGTTTTAAATAAATATGCAGCTTCCTCGTTGTTTTATATAGTGTATATAGGACAAAGCGGTGTGTTGATGCAGTTATTGCGGATTGTCTAAACTGGTTTTAGAGGGTTTTTAAAAAAAAAGATTCTCAGTCCCACCCCCCAATCAATGGGAGACGGAAAACCTAGATCAATGATCTGATTGAACCAAGGAGTTGCCTGCTGGAAGAGTTCGTTCCTTTTGACTTCAGCGGGGGCAGGAGCTAGCTATTAGCCCTATTTCAGAGAAGAAGAAACTTTCCTTTCCTTAGGCAGTTCGAAATTCTCTGAAATAAATAGGACAGACCATTAGCCAGCTTGGATACATACTGCGGGGTCGATTCCGCATCTAGTACAAAGGCAAATTTCAAATGCTCGAGTAGGAGTCGCGGATCGGCTTCGTAAACGTGACAGAGCCGAAACATCAACCTAGACTAGCAAAAACTACCTCCACATGAAGTTAGTTTATCGGTCTGGATTCAGGACCTGATCCAGCTGCTGCTATACTGAATGGGAGCAAAATCGGATCCTTGGCAGATTGCTACTTGCTTCCTTTAAATCGTCTTGCTTCCAAAACCTAATGAAAGCACCACCAGCGAGATCCCTCTGTGCAGCCTGCCAGGATGGATCACTAGCCGATGGTCCGTTACTTTATCCTTTCATCAAGAAACACAGTAAGCCTGAAGGCAAGGGGCGGTTGCCCTGTCTGGGTCCTGATTTAATTCAAAGCACATACATGCAGCATGGAGAAAGAAAAGGGAGTTGGGCATTTCAGAGGCTCAGCAGCAATTCTTAACTTCGTTTGCTGGCGAAAGGTGACCAGGCGTTACAAAGCGAATACGATGCCCCAGAGCCTCTCAGGGATGCTCCCTGCAGGCTCGGTGACAGACAGGTGGGCGCACGAGAGAGAACTTTCATTAGCATGTTGTACCTGCCTCCGCTATGGTTAAGTGACAACACCACTAACCAAACCACACGGGATGGGGGGGGAAGGGTACCTTACGTTTTGGTGATGAGGCCTTATCTTTTTCGAACTCGGCTCTATCCCGGCTCTTCTGGGACCGGCCCGCCGCCTGTGTAGCAGAGAGGCATGCGAGTGCTCAGAAGCAAGGGGAAGAAGTTACACGGCGCAGCCTGCAATGTGCCCGGCTCCTACAGTGTTTAATCTTCGCCACCCCCAGCCGCTAAACAATCCATAAGGACTCACGCCTAAGGAGTGAAAGGGCGCAAAGGTTTTGCAACGCTACAGAGCAAGTACTGACCCTGGGACCTGTAATGAATGATACCCGAGGGCATTGGCTGCCCGGGCCCCGGTAAACCCTCTGTCAGCTCCATCCACTGCGTCCCTTTCCGGCATTGCTCTGGTTATACACCTGTAACATGCGCTGGTCCTACCCCTGCTTGCGCACTGAGCTATGGAAACCCCCCCATTGACGGGTAGATTATGAACACATGCACCGGCTGTAAAGAACCGGAGACACGAGGGACGGGCACACCGACATTTCTTTTCCAGCGCCGGTGCCCAGCGTGGGGGGGAAGGGCACAGCCGCTATCCCAACCTCTGGAGCCGCTCCTGCTCCCGGGGAAGTTCCGATCCGGATTGAAATCAGCTTCTAGTAAGGGCTGGTCTACACTACTGAAAACTTACCGCGGCACAGCTGTGTGGGTGCAGCAGCGGCGCTGAGACCTGCCTGAGAAAAACGCCTCTGATTTTACGTGCAGTGAAGTAACGTATAGAAATAAACCCGAAATCTAAAATGCACCGAAAACTCGGAAAGATCCTAAATGCTCTCCGGGGAGTGACTTCCCAAGTACACCTTTGCCCCCCATGAAAACAAAAAGGTCTTTTGTTTGGAAAGTTAGCCGGCTGGATTATATACATATTAGAATGAGCAAGTGTGTGAGCCGCAGTACCGGTGTGTTAGCAGCACGTGTGTGAGCCGCAGTACCGGTGTGTTAGCAGCAGTACCTGTGTGTTAGCAGCACGTGTGTGAGCCGCAGTACCTGACTTCAGAAAAAGAGGAAAGACAAACAGTTTATTGTTTTTATTTCTCCTATACACAAGTTTCACGTTAACATTCCCCCCCAGAAGCTGCAAATACAGATGACAGGTAATAAATATTCAGCTGAAGTGTCGATGTCTATTACAAACCTGTTACACGAGGAAACACAGCAGACACACGTATTGTACGCTTGACATTTGTAAAATTTTGTCGTTCAAAGGAGGAGGAAAGGAAACGACCTGGCCGGAAGTTGTCCTGTGGTTGAAGTGTTTTTGTTGGAATCCCACCACAAATCACCCACGTGGTCCATTTATTTCTCCCTCCGATCGTGCAAACCGGAGGCGCTCTTCACTTTGCAAAAAAAAAAAAAAAAAAAGCAGCAGCTGCCGAGGGAGAAAGGCGGCCCCGCTCCCTCCATCGGCCGGCGACTAACCATGGCGTACAGCCTCTGGCGTTGGGAACACCTTGCAGAGCCCGCACGTCACCCCAGGGGCTGATTTGCTCCGGGATCGCCACGCAGCGGGAAGAGGGCGAAGCGCTACCACTGCCACTGCCCGGCCCGCCCGCCGCCAGCCAAGCCGTCCGGGCCACTTCCAGCTGGCTGCGCGCAGTCAGTCCCTGGGACAGGCGGAAGGGGGGCACCGCTGACTTGCCGCCCCCGTCCCCCGACGGCCTGCAGTTGTTTGAGGCGCTAACGCCACCCGCGGGACCCGGGGTGTCCGCGCGCCGGGCCCGGCTGCCCCGGCAGGGGTGGCGGTGCCAGCGCCAGCCCGGGCCCCTTGGGCGTTACAAGGCGGCTGACGATCCCCCCTCCGCAGCCGGGGCCCGCTCCCAGGGGCAGCAGCCCGGCGGTGCCCGGCCCGGGCTGGCAGCCCAGCAAAGCCGCCGCGCCAGGGCTGGGCCGGAGGAGGCGGGCGCCCTTCCCGGCCCCCGGGGCCCAGCAGCCGGCCACGCCGAGCAAGGCGGCGGGCAGCAGGCAGGGGGGCCGGGGCAGGAGCTGGGGGCCGGAGGCCGGGACCGGCTCGCTGCCCCTCAGGATGCTCTCGATGCTGAACGAGCAGCGGCAGCCGGGAGGAGCTGCCGCCTCCGGCTCCCGCAGCAGCAGCACCCCCAGCGGCAGGGCGCAGCCGGCCGCCCTCCGGCGTGGCGGGGGGCAGGCGGCGGGCGGCGGGCAGCGCAGGGGCTCGGGCGGCGGGGGGCGCTTGAAGCGCTTCCTGCGGCGGAGGAAGCTGCCGTGGTCGAACATGCCCTGCGAGGCCGGGTCCAGGCTCCAGTAGCTGCCCTTGCCCGGGCTGCCCGGCTCCCGCGGCAGCTTGACGAAGCAGTCGTTGAGCGAGAGGTTGTGGCGGATGCTGTTCTGCCAGGCCGGGAAGCGATGCCGGTAGTAGGGGAAGCGGCTGCTGATGAAGGCGCAGATGCCGCTCAGCGGCAGCTTCTGCAGCGGGCTCTGCAGGATGGCCATGGTGATGAGCGCGATGTAGGAGTAGGGCGGCTTGGCCGCGCTCTCGGGCGCCCCCTGCCGGCCGGGCTGCAGCTGGACGCCGCTGCCCCCTTCCTCGGCCCCCACGCTGTCGACCTCCTCCTCCTCGTCGTCCTCCCCATCCGAGCCCCGGCCACCCAGCTGCAGCCGGGGGAAGGCTGGCTCCGCCGCCTGCCGGCTCATGGAGCCGCTCTCCAGTCCCCCGGCCGGGGCGGCAGACGCAGGCTGCTGGTGGGGAGGCCGCCGCCCTGGCCGCTTCCTCGCAGAGTGGCTGCGAAAGCCGCGTCCGAGCCCCTATTATACCCTCCCCACTAACCGTGAGGAAGGGGGGGAGCTGTTGGTTCCTGCGACAGCCCAATGGCTTCACAGCTGCCGTGAGGGCCCTGGGTTCTGCTTCCTGCCCCCCACCGCGGAGGATGCTGCCGAGCTCTTGTGATGTATTTGCCATTGACCAGGCAGTGGGCGCCAGCAGGACGCTGGGGGAGGACCCACGAAGCAGCTGGGGAAGGGCTGGCCGGCCGGCCGGCTGTCCCACTGATCGGCAGGACACCTCTCAGGTTCTTCAGTCATCTCTCCGGCCAGCTGTAGTGCATGGGGGGCAGGTAGCTTCGAGAAAGCGCATTTCCAGCCTTGAGCGAGGGAAAGATGCATTCTGGGCTCGTCAAAACCTCAAGTCGCAAAGTTATCATCATATGACACGTCGCCTCCCTTCGTCGGTAACATATTGAGCAGCCCCTGCTGTCTGCTGTGTTGTGCCACTTGCCCGGCGATGATCCCAGAGAAGAATCTCCGGCGAGGTCAGCTGAGAGTTATTTGCTGCTGTGACTTCCACCGCGCTCTTGAACTGGAAGCGGGTGGAGGTTAACAGCCTCGCGTATTTAGGGACTTGTCACAGGGATTGATCATGGGATTTAAAGTCAGCACGTGCAGTTTCCCTCCTCACAAAAAACCGAACGCTTCTACTCCAAAAAAGAAACCTCTCAACGCCTCTTAACGCCAGAGAACGTCGGCAAATAGTGAATATGAGGCACCCAACAGCACTGCTAGCTGATCAACACGTACCCGAGTGTGTACTGAATAAACACGTGCGCATAAAGCAAAAGTTCAGATTAGATTAGAGAGAAAAAGCTGTATCTGAAATGCTTGAAACTCATCAGAAAGTTCCATTGTCCAGGCGTACCAGGCAGGAGCTGGCTCCGGGGGACAGTCATATCCAGCGTGTGTAGCCTGATTTTATAGTTATTAATTTATTGAATAGGGTAATAGATTTGCCAATTTCTTTAATTAAAGGATCATGAGGTTCGTGTCCTAAATCAGGCTTCAGGTAAGTTTTATAAGGAGCCCTGGTACAACACAGGAAGAATTTCAGTGATAACCAGGATTTGTATAATTTTATAAATTTATTAAAACAACACAAAATAATAAACAAATGATTACTATAGAGAAAATAAAATGAATAATCAAATTGATAATGGATTAATACAATCTTAAAAGTAAAGACTTATTTGATAGATATATTTATGATATGCTTTATACTAGTATACTCACACCCTTCCTGGACTTGGTGAAAGAGATGTCTAATTCCTCAAGTTGGAGTTGAGTGGAATAAGAGCTGCTTTAAAGCTAAGAGCTATAAACTAAGACTAACATTACAACTTTAAGAATATAAAATAAAGAATAAATCTTAACACTAAATAAAACTTCAAACAGGGATAGCTGACAGTCGACTGCCGGATGAGCTGGATTTGATCTTACTTATACCCCCCAAGAATATGTGTCCTACATCCGGGCCCATACTTGGCCTTTCCACCTTCAAACTTTTGGGGTACATGTTGTCTATTGGCTACTAGGTTCATACGTATTATTGACATATCCACATCCTTCTTCAGGTGGTCTTTTATCTCACCTTTGTTATTTCTAGCTTATTGTGGGTTCTGTGGTGTTCTTGCGAAGTTTCTTGGTAACCAGGACAGCCCCTTCCCCTTTTAATGTCTCTTGACTTATCTAGGGTAAAGGTTATGACCATATAAGTCCTATCCTGTCCTACATTGATACTTATCTAAACCAAAGGTTGACGTAACCTGTCTAGGGTAAAGGTTATGACCATATATATATCTTATCCTATTCTACATCTATCTAAACCAAAGGTTGAATATATATATATCTTAACAGTAGCTGTCATCCAGGATGTGGCCTGGAAGGTACCTTGCATTACAGCTGAATAAAATATCTAATTTTATTATTTCATCTCACAATCATATCAAAATATATATGAAAATATCTCTAATAATAATGCAAGCAAGCAGGCTAGTTCTATAGGCTACACGTGGGAACAGTGGCAACTTTACGGATTTGTTCTAAGAGCTAAAATCATGGAGTTTGCAATGTGAGAATAAAGTTAACAGAGTTTATTTTGGGGGGAAAGGCGTTTTGATGACGTTTTGAGGCTGTTTGGTGCGGAAAGGATCTCCTATTGCGGTTGTGCGAGAATCCCCACTTCCCTGCCGCTAGAAAAGCCGCTAGAAGCTTCCTTCTGCTAATAAGTAACACTCACAAAAGAAACTTCGCCGGCCAGTAAACAGCTGGGGGAAAGGTCCAGCCCCAAGCCCCCACTTGGTCAGCTTGGCCTTTGTAAACTTCAGATCGTTTGCAGGGGGATTTGGCTATGAAAATGGCAAGTGATGGAAAGGACACCGCTCCTGGGAACTGCAGAAGTTACTTTTAAGCTCCCAGTTCTGCATATGAAAACAGTAGGAGATAGCACAGCGGTAGTGGGATTAGAGAGGAAAATCAGTAAGAACTGTCCAATTCTCCTTCTGTGTATTTGGCTTCCACTCTGAACCCTATTGCACGCTGAGCCGTTTTTAAGATAAAGAATTCAGAAGAACATTTTCACTCTCTTCTCTCATACCAGGAAACCCTGGGCAAACTGAGGTTTACCTGGAGACCCAGAAGCCAGCCTGCATTTCAACGCTTTCTTTTTGCCAGCTTTTCCATGAACAAATACACACCTTCCAGTCCGTTACAGGATATCCATTCGTGTGTGTGCTCTAGTTCTTAACAGCAGCTACATTTTATTTACACACACACACAGCTTTAGTTTTGTTCTCCTTCGCTAGAATCTTAATGCGATTTCAGAAGCAATCTTCGTTATATAGAAAGATTACTTTCAAGCTTACTGAATTCAAGACAACTCTCGCAAATATTCAAAGTACAAAAATGACAACAAAAATTAATCCAGGCTCAGTGATTCGTAAATATGAACGAAGCAATTTATCTTTTGAGAAAATACAGACATGTAAAGAGGAATAATAAAATGCATCTACTATTAGTCTAGTGAGGTATGCCATAGCTTTTTATTTTAAGTCAGCACGCCCAATAACATTACTTCTAAAAATTTTAAACTATGTAGGGGAGAAATAGCCATTTGTTCATTAGCTCGTTAGAAAAGGTCTTCAGACATTTACATTGCTGTGATAGCGTCATAATTCAAAGGAGGGAGGTTAAATCAAACCGACTTTTCTTAAGCAAAGCAGCCGTTCACGTTTCTTTCTGCATACACCTGGTTACGTTCAGATTGCTGGCTCGGATGTTTAAACCAGCACGTGGGGGGTGTTGCACGGCCTCCACTAATGGAATGTAATTTGTGTTGTTTTTCACTCAGACAATTTATCATCATTAGAAAACGAAGCTGTAATTGTAGCTAAAAGGGTAGGTCTCTCCCCCAGTCTTCCCCTATCGCCAAACAAAAGTAAGCCCAGGTAGATAAAGATAAGCAGCTGTTAAATCAATGGCAGGTGGAAAATAGCATCGCTTAGCAGCAAAGCTGAGGCGTGGAAGTTGGCTCTTCACTCTGGGTTTTCTAGGTTGAAACAGTTTCGCCCTTATCTTTTTATGAAAATGGAGCAAACAACCGAAGTAAGGCTGTGAGAGCGCACGCTGAGCCTTACTTTCTCTCTACCGAGTATAATTAACCACCCTCTTCGCGGCTCATCTCTGTGTATATTGGACCCTCCGAGGTCAGCCTACAGGGGGAGGGAAACCTAGATGAACGGGGATGATGCTAATCCACGCAGAGTGTCTGGGGTGAGAATGTTCACCGCAATTGGGACCTGGGCACGATGTGATTCTGTGGGGTGCAGGACCGATTTGTTCTCACTGAACAGTTCCAGGCTCTGCCGGGCCACCCCAGAGACCAGATTAAAACGTTTGATTGGAGGAAATGTTTAAGCAAAAAACAATAAAGCAACGGTCAAGGTTTAAAAAGCACAGTAATACAGCATCCGGGGATGATACGCAGTGGGGGGAATGGGGGTGACCGGGGATGGGGGGTGGTAACAGCAGGATGAGCTGTGGCCCCATAGGAGGGGCTGGAGGTGTGGGACTTGAGGGTTGCAGGGGGGCGTGCGGGAGGAGGGGGACGCTATCCAGCGCGGAGGGAGGGTCACTGGGGGGTATTTGCTAGGAAGGCAAGTGAGTCCATGTGTGGGGCTGGAGGTCTGGGGAGTACAGTGGGTGCAGGGGGATATGTGGGGAGGGGGGGGGACGCTATCCGAGGTGGGAAGTATCCCTGGGAGGTCGAGGAGGGAGGGTCCCTGGGAGGCATTTGCCAGGGAAGGCAAGTGAGTCCATGTGTGGGGGTGGAGGTCTGGGGAGTACAGTGGCGTGCCCTTGTGAGGGGGGATCCTTGGGGGGTGTTGCTAGGGGGAGCAGGTGAGTCTATGCAAGGGGGTGAGAGTGGAGGTCTGGGGAGGACGATGGTGGGCTGGGCTGTAGTATCCCGGATGGGGGGTGGAGGTGTTGGGTTTAAGGCTTACAGGGAGATACATATATGGGCATGAGGGAACATTTCAATGAATAGTAGAATCACTGGGGGCATGATCCAGTAGGAAAGAGTACATAGGGCCATACGGGGTGAAATGTCTCTCATTAGTCCAGTGTTCCTCATGCTCGATTGGCAGGTCAGTCCCGTCTTCTGCGGTGAGTGAGTCCATGCGTGGGGGGTGAGAATGGGGGTCTGGGGAGGGCAATGATGGGATGGGATGGGATGGGCTGCAGTATCCCGGATGGGACATGGTGGCGTTGGGTTTAAGGCTTACAGGGAGATATATATATATGGGCATGAGGGAACATTTCAATGAATAGTAGAATCACTGGGGGCATGATCCAGTAGGAAAGAGTACATAGGGCCATACGGGGTGAAATGTCTCTCATTAGTCCAGTGTTCCTCATGCTCGATTGGCAGGTCAGTCCCGTCTTCTGCGGTGAGTGAGTCCATGCGTGGGGGTGAGAATGGGGGTCTGGGGAGGGCAATGATGGGATGGGATGGGATGGGCTGCAGTATCCCGGATGGGACATGGTGGCGTTGGGTTTAAGGCTTACAGGGAGATATATATATGGGCATGAGGGAACATTTCAATGTATAGTAGAATCATTGGGGGCATGATCCAGTAGGAAAGAGTACATAGGTCCATACGGGGTGAAATGTCTCTCGCTAGTCCAGTGTCTCTCACGATTGATTGGCGGGTTTACTCTAAGTTACAAGCCAACTCAGTTCAGACTTTTAACTCTCCAAAACTTAACATTTCTTTACTAGAACAAAATCAAAGTTAAACTCAAGTATGTCTTCTCTGCCTTCCAGGGTTGTTTTTGGAAGATGATACAGGGAGGCAGAACAGATTTTTCTTTACCCACGGAAGGATATTTTTCCATGGTGAACAATTATGTTAAGCAAATTCTGACAAAATGAAATTTCCCCCACCACGATAAGAGACTCCGTTTTGAACACCAGCGCAGGCACTTTTAGTTGTAGAGGTGCTGAACTTTCCCCAGCTTCGGACTAGAAACAACAAAACAGTTAACCATTTTTGCCCCTAAAGAAAGATGAGTGATCACTGGGGTGTATCCTGGAGACAATCCTGCAATTTCTTTCTTACCCACCCCACTGGCTTTGACTCCAGCTGGCGTCTGGGATGAATTTCGGGAGGAGACCACCAGCGACTGGCTGTCCGTTAGCTCCTGATGTTCTCTGCTAAATGTCTTCATGCTACCCTGTACTAGCCTAGCACTCTGGCTACAACCAGAAATCATAGGATTATGTCACAAATGCACTTTAAATGAGGTGTAGAGAAAATATGAGCTCTTCACATGGAATAGAAAATGATAACATCGTTTCAGTAGTATTTGTGGACCTGATCCTAGACCTCACAGGGAAAACGCCCTTTGACTTCATTCAAAGTAGAAAGGCAGGAGCAGCCATGCTAAATTAGCCCAGAATAAGCAGTGTGGGTTAAATTGAAGGTGTCAGTCTCTTACACTCATCTTTTGAACTACAGTACACTGATTGTAAAACAATCACCCATACCCACCATACATTGACAAGTTAAGAATGCAATTAAAAATAATTAAAACATTAAAATGAATGCAAGATGTATGTTTAAATCCCCAAAGCAGTTTAGAAACCTCAGGATTCTCAGAGTTGTAATAACTTGTCCATCTTATATACATTTCCTTCTCGTGCTTCCATTCTCCCCAAAATAGAGGTCCAGATGCTCACTGCCTGTCTGATTCCAACTTATACTGAGCACTTTGCAGGATCGGGTACTCTAAGTGAATGTTAATGACATTATTTGGAAACAAGAGTAAAAAGGGAGTATCATCAGTGTCTGTTGCAAAGGTCATATGGGCCAAGGCAGAAGGGGCTTGACAGTCAGAGGCTGAGAAAGATACACACAGAATAGAGCAATTTTCCCCTACCTTATGCCAAGAACTGGAGAGGGCTTTAGTACTGCCAGCTCAGGCCAGCTCAAGGCTTAGGCCTGAGTCTTCAGCTTCAGTGGGCAACTAGTATCCAGGACTGGCAAATAGACACATTTAAGAACTGGGGAGGTGTAATTATAGAGTTTTATTCTATTATCTTCTTAGTAACAGATTGAATCTAGCTGAAGTTGGATATGCAACTGGGCCCTGTGAAAGGAGGCATCTGAATAGGTAAGAGGTTCTCCTGGTAATATCTTGGATTTTTGTGGCTACTCTCACCACCACAGGAAGAGAAAGGTTAACCGTGTAGAACAGGGAATGGATAGGGCAGGGCATCCATCAGTTGACCTGTTCCTCAGGGACCGATGTCTGAAGCAATATTGCAAATGCTTTTTGTTTGAACCCAAATAGGCTTTTCCCAAATTGGAAAATGAATGATTCAGAATTTGGCCATTCAAGAAAAAGTATTGATTGGCTCTGGAGGTATTAGTGTTCTCCTCCATCAACTGGAATGTATTTATAAAGTAAGGTAGCTGAAGGAAAAGAAAGCAAAGGGTGAAAACCAAAGCTGCAAGAAATACAAGGAAAAAATGTGGACATAATATATTTTCTAATTTCATTTGCACAATCAGGCACATCTCACTTAAATATTTGTATCATTCCATAAACTGTATCATGGTCAATCACCCAATTAAATTTTTTTTTTAAAGTGTCCTCTACTGATGCCTCAGCTTGATAAATACCATTAAAAATGTAAACTGCATTCTCCATTTTCCCTAGCCTCTGTATCTAACATTATATTCTATAGGGAACAAAAATGTATACTCACACATCAAATCTATCAATCCAGTGCCCCACTAATAGCTTAGATGTGATCCAGTTAGATTCCACTTGCTGCCCACAAACAAGAAGCAGAAGTTTAACTAAAGCAAGGTAAGAAAAGGTGTCCTGAATAGTATAAACAGTTCAAAACTGGAAATTTAATATTTTATATTTTGCAGAAGTGCTCTAGCAACAGGGAATGTCAGACCTGACTACATCTCAATTGAAGCTACAAGGAGCTTTTTCTTACTGGACACACATTCTTCCATACTATCCTGAGTCAAACAAGATGAAAGCTACTATAAGTGAAAGATTAATAAGCAATGTTTTCCTTACTGTACTTAATTCCTTGGAAACAAACTATTTCCTTAAAATTATTTTATTCCATTACATCAGGGGTGGGGAACCTTTTTCCTTCCAAGGGCCATTTTTATATTTATAACTTAATTTGTGGGCCATGCTGCCGGTTCCGCCGCCAACTTCCCCCCCCGCCGCCGAATTCCTGCCGAATTCCCCACTGCCACCATGAAACCGCGCCGCCGCCGACTCCTCCTCCCGTCGCCGAATTCACACCGAATTCCCCGCCATCGCCACTGAATTCCCCCCGCCGCTAGACCAAATGATTTCATGGGCCTTATTATACAGCCCGCGGGCCGGACCAAATGATTTCATACAGAGAGAAGACACTTTTTTATTATCATAGGGCTGGTGCTCTCAACAGAGAGCCTATTTTGTTTTTAACTGAGTATTAATACTTACCTTTCATTTTAAAATGAATATAGTGTTCATGAAAGATGCCACATCCCTAGTATTGAAAACTGAACTCCTATTTGTCCACAGGCAGATACAGCACAGGAAAACAGCATACATTTCCCTATGGTGACCATTCAATGTGTCTTAATACTGATTCAGAGGACCTGTTTATTCAGGTAAGAGGGATGTTAAATTCCCATATCTATTCAGTCCTTGAACTCTGACAGTTTTGGCAACTTGTGAAAATGGTTGGGGGATATGAACAGCTGTCATTAGGAAGTGGATTAAGACCACCAATTTGTTCCACATATACCACTGAATAACTGTCAGCCACCAAAACTTCCATATCCCATTACAAATCCTCCAACTTTGTTTTGGGGGAAATTAGACAACAAAAAGAATTGCATGGAATGTGAAAACAGATAAAACAAGAATGTTAAAATTTTAAACTTTAAGACTTTAGTCTTAATATTCGCTGTTAGGAAATTCAATGAACACTTACTGTACAGATAAAAAGAAGATTGTTGTTTCTGGAGTTTGAAGCATGGAAGCTTCCATTTCACTACTCTGTGAAAATACCAGAAGCTTTAACATTCATCCAAGCATCAATGATGCACTAAAGCAAAAGCCTCTATTCTACAGACTATTTACTGGATGAGAAATAACCTTGAGAAAATTAAACATTTTTAATATGCTCCCATCTGCATGTATTGACTTTTTGCATATTACTTGCCCGATTAGATTTTATATATCCCACTGAAACTAGGTAAGTACAGTACTACTTAGGAGTCATACAAGGCTGGAGGAAGCATCTAATTTTGTGAAGTGTGACAAGCACAGATACAAACCTCATTTTAATTTCTCTTTCAGAGCAAATATGTGCAGGAAAAAAGTAATAAAATATCACAAAAAGTGAATAAATTGTATTAGCCAAGATGTCCCATGCAACAGAAAATGCACTGTATAGAAAAATCCAACACGGATAGAGTCATGGCCTGGAAGATCTAAGAGGACATTTACATCTCCCAATTCTATGAAAATGTGATTGAAGGCTGTGGCTATGTATATGTTGACATTATCCTTTACCTAACTTTGTACATCTGTCATTAAGGTATTTTTAGTTTTATTTATACAATCATTTCAAAGCTATTTGAAAAGGTTACTGATCATCTTTACTTTAGAGGATCTAAAAAGGGTGGGAAAGAGAAAGGTAATATGGAGCTAGATAACATGACTACCTGACTCTTTTTACCATGATTGCCTCACTGGGAATAATGATTTTGTCACTTTTTAATTATTAATTTTTTTATTAAAAGAACCAACAGGATGGAGCACTAGCTTCAGAATTATTTTGGGACACTCTAAAATTCTCTACTGTGCATGCACCTGATGTCATCAATTATAATACTATATGACCTATATCACAAACATCAGAAAAAAAACCTTATCCTTAATTATTTCTGTGAATACTCATGATGTTACTATTGCATCATTTAAACACATGCCATAATCTTAGAAACACTAATTTACTACATTTTATTCTGTAACCTAAAAGCAAATATTTAAAGAATAGATGATTTGGAATTCGTATCAGGAGTAATGTCAGATTCAGAGTTTAACAACCGTATAAATTGCAAGAGCAAAATGAAGCTACTGTATCGCATGTCATCCAGTCTTTTTTATTATAAAAGTTTGCAGTGTTAAGGTCAGATTTTGTGGTGTGATGTGTCAACTCTTTTCCTGTTTCTCTGTCATGGTAGCTATAAATACTTCTTTAAGGATATCCTTATCCAAGTTCCTGCCTGTAAAGAGAATAAAATTCATTAACAGTATTTTCCAGCATATTACAAAAATCCCACACATAAATGAGAACCTACAAGTATATAAACACCTGTTACATACTAATAAGTTAAAACACAAGCTTATTATAATACTCTTAAGTTGCAACTTTAAGCTATAGGTTTTCTAATAGGCTACAACAAAGTACAAAATAAGAGAAATGGGGAAGAAATGCTGGACTAATTTTCATTAAAACTTCAGAGTCAAAGTGGAGCTTATATAAAAAACAACTAAAAATCCTAAGAGGCGCATGGTTTCAACATTAACATTTCTGAAAGAGAACATGAGATCAGCCTTTAAGATTACATACACCTAAAAGGTAATAATATTTTTTCCTTATGGAGACTTATCAAATCTTGGATTATAATCAACCCCACAATCATGTTTTTAATCCTAGATTTTTTTAAAGTTGCATATATATATATATATATATATATATATATATATATATATATATATAGGCTTGAAAGGATTAGATTTTTTTATCGGTAAATGTCGGTAAACATCAATTTCACTGTACACACAAACCAACGAATAGTTCTATCAATAATCACAATTTACAGATAAGCAAAGAAAATGAGTGCTGCTTGAGAACTTTAGAAAGTTTGATTTAAGGATATTTACTTGTGTATATTTTGACATGTGATGTTGACAATTTGTATTTTAGCTGCTATGAAGCTTTAACTTTTTGAATATCATCTGCTGTCATTAAATATTGTCTGACCCCTTCCTTCCCATAATGTCGTGCAATTATGAAAATTTAAAATTGATACAAACTGAAAAAGGCTTAAAACTTATAATTTTGTGCAACTATGAATATTTAAATAGATGCATTTTTTAAAATGCTTTAAAATAAATCTATATTATCCATCAAAATTATAAAAAATAAAAATTGAATTCTGCCATGCCTACATATATAATATATAAAACATACATACACATATTTTAATTATATGCACACAATATGCATACAATTTATGGACAATTGTATTTTATTTACTTTGTTGAAGAATTGTAGCCTGACTGGTCAGCTGTTTCTCACAACAGGCAAAACTAAGAAATGTATAGTTTCCTCTTACCTATTAGAACCAACCTATTTGTTCTTTCATCATCCTCTTTCCAGTTTACCATTGTCTCTTCTAGATCATACAGTTCATGGACACCTTGGACAATCACCTGGTGAGATTTGTCTTTAATAGACACCAACCCCTGATCAGGAAGACAGTTATTGTTATTATCATGACAGAGCCTAGAGGCTGCAATCTGGACAGGAACCAGATTGTGCTAGGCACTGTACAAATAGAATACAATAATTTGAATATAAGACAACACAACCAGTAGTTATAACAAACAGGAAGGGGAAGGACTGATGAGGATAACACTGGTCAGAATATGTTACAAAGCATACCTAGTGCAAAATATATTTTCTGATTCAACTGGAAAGCTTTTAGGTTTTAATTTTTTTTTATTCTTCTCCTACATATTTCAATGTTTTAAAAAGCCAGTTTATTTAATACAGTAGAACCTCAGAGTTATGAATACCAGAGTTACGAACTGATCGGTCAACCACACACCTCATTTGTAAAAAAATAAAAAAATAATATGTGCAGGTTTATTGTACCCTATTTAAGCATTGAGAGAGTTTTGAACATACATATTTTCTGTATGACTATTTAACCAGCTGTTTGTTTGTAGGGGAGTAGGTAATATACACCAAAATAGAAGCAACTTATAAACTGCTTGCAAATAAAGGACAATATTTTCCTTCGACATTCCACTTATTGCTCACATATCCATGGATTGCTTCTTTAAAAATAGAATGTCTCAGGTTTGTGAGAATGTTAAGTGTTGACTTTGACATGTCTCCCACTCAACTCTCCTTCACCAATTTTATGGTGCATTTCAATTTCTGCAAGTTATGTCGAGAAGTATAATTACAACCCCAGGTAGATTTTCTAGGTGAGGCAGCAATTTGAGGGGTGAGATCTTTCAGAAGAAAGACACTCACAGAAGAAGATTTCAAGGACTATATAGAATTAAAGAACTGATAACAAGGGCTTCTGCAAAGAAAACTCAACATAAATACAATTGATCACTATGGAGTAGTTGTGACTAGCCCTATAATGGCAATGCAGGGGAATAAGGATTCAGCTATGTTAGGACTGACCATAATTCCAGCCTGGGTACTTGGGGCACAGGAACTGTGCCTCCTCCCACTCAATCCAGAGCAAGTGGTCTGAGAGTAGAGGGAACACTGTATGGGCCCCTCTCACTGTGCTGGCCAGCAGAGCTGGCTAGCCTTGTGGGAGGAGTGAAGTGGTTGGGAAGAACTTGCATCCTGAAAAGCAAGTTACTACCTTGTTTATCCCAGCTCAGATGAAGTGATGCAGGGGTGGGACAACTATGAACCACCCTTATACAGGGCTGTGGCTAGACTGGGTGTTTTATCCTTAACAGGAGTAAGGGAGTTAGAAAACAGAAGTTATAATAAAGTTAAGTAAATTTAAAAGCTGAACCTTGAGTCTTATGACCTCCATGGGATTACCAGTCTTGTCTTTCACACTCCTCTCCCACAGAAGATTCTACAAATAAGAATATGTTTTTAAAAACAGAAGCTATACACAAGTGATATTTTCTCAAGTCGTGCAATACACATTTTTCAGGTTACATTTATGTATCACTCACCTGAATAAATTCATTTAGATTTTCTTCAGTTGTGTTTCCTAATATTTCAAACGTAACTGTAACAATACTCTGCAAGTAGAAATGTTGAAGTATTAATATTCAGTTATTCTAAAGTAGAACCAAATAAATTAAAAAACAGTTCAATACCTTATTTAAAACAAATGTTTGTGCCCTTAACAGTATAAATCAGGAATTGTAACAAAAAAACCCAAAGTAAAAAATACCCACACAACTGATTCTGCTCTAATATATTATATTACTCTGGTCATTTCAGCTGTTTTTATAATGTCAGTTTAAGGAATATAGGATCCCTACAGTCAATGCCTTGGCGTATTTTGATGCCACAACATTTCATATTTTAGAACTCTTTTCACTAATTGATATTTAGTCCTTATAAAACATCTTTAATATGAATAGGCTGTTAATATTGGTATCTTTCAAATGTGTTTAATAATGTTACTTTCCTTGGCTATAGTTTTTTGTATCTTATTATCTTTGTTCCCATTCACAAGCACAGTTTCACATGTGTCACAATAAGGGGGTTGCCTTTTAAATGCACCAGACTTTATGCTGTCATTGCTGTATACTTTTTATATATATATATATAAATTTCTATTTATATAAATAAAGATTTTAAATCATCCCTAAATAAAAAAACAAAATGCTGTATTTTACCCAGAAGCAAACATGGATTACTGTTTAGAGCCTGATCATAGACACCCCCTTCCCCCAAAAAATTAACGTACCAATGTCCCGTTTAGAAGCGCTGAAATGAATTATTTCAAAATGCATTAAGAACCATGTTTTACTTAAAGCTCAACATACAAAATTACTGTCTCAGCGGGTAACAAAGTCAGTGAGGTAGTATCTTTTATTGGACCAACTTCTATTGGTGAGAGAGACAAGCTTTCAAACTTACACAGAGCTTAGTTAAAAGCTTGTCTCTCACCAGCAGAAGTTAGTTCAATAAAAGATATTGCTTCACCCACCTCATCTCTCCAGGTGGTTATAAAATTTGGAGAAAAATAAAATATGACTAAAGCAGCAAGTCTGAGTTTACTCAATGACCAAGAGTAATTCTCACACACACAAAAACCCCACACCAAAACAACCTCATCAAAAACAACCAAGTGCTAACATTTTTTTCACAGGTAACTTCAAAAGGAGGACACATCTAAGTCTATTATGCTTCACACATTTTGCAGCTATTCTTCTATCCACATGACATCCATAAGCACCCTTTATCCTCCAGAAGAACTTGAAGCCAACTGTGAGAAAACTCACAGTTCTCATTTACACCTCATCCATCTCAATAGCTTTTTTAAAACTGTTGAGTGTTAAACTAAATAGGGATAACAACAATGAACTCACACAGTTTTCTAGTGGGAAAATGGGCTGCTGGTTAAGCAGTGCCACACTACATAAACAATAATCATTTCCTTAATAATATCGAGTTGCTACCTCCCCCAGAATATTCAGGAAGTATTACATTTTAATTCTTTTTCTACTAGATATTCATTTAGGTTTTTATGCTATTGTACTTTAAGAAAGACTAATCACACAGATTAATGTCAACATGAAACTGAATCATGAGAGAAATTTTGAACTCCCTCTTAGGAGTTGACCACAAAAATCAAATAGAAGTATAAAATAAAATGTAACTTAAGTTTAAGCATTAATTACCAGTCACATTTTGCCAAAGAGTTTTAATTATGGATGTGTTGATAGCACTTCCGATAGTCGTCACATTAAGATTTGAGTTAAAGCAGTAGTTCCCAAACTTTTTTCCTCCCCTTTGGCATCGGACTAAATTTCCCAGGCCCCTTTCATTTTTTATATATAGTTTCATGTTGTTGTTATTCAATTAGTTAGGTTACTTTGTTATTAAAATAAGACTCACAAAGGAACAAAAAGTAAACAGTCAACAATTACTACAGGTTATTTATTTATTATAACAATCAAACTGTGTATCAAAGTATAGGTAGGTATCACTAGAACACTATGGAAAATACCGTAACGAACGTATTACAATTAAGAAATCATAGGTATTGATACAAAATATAACTATGATAATATTGTTAAAAGTAATTTAAATTTAAAACTGAAATAAAAGAAATGTACTATGTTTACTAAGTGTGTGACGGGTGGGCCTGCTTTTGTGAACAGTTTTGATACATTTGGCGCAATATTGAATGTTTCAATTTAAGATCTTGCTCTGTATCCAGTTTGTGTCTATATTTTGATTTTAATGTGCCAAGAAACCACTTTCATGCAAATAGGTAGTGGTGCATGGGATTAAAAACACCACAGCTCTGCTTGACAGCCTTGAATATTCTGATTTCTGTTGCAGCCAAAACTGAATCAATGGATACTTGTAAAGTCCATCTTCAAATCTCAATTACACAATTCCATTAGTTCCTCCTGTTCTTCAATACTCAAATCCTTTGATGGTTTTGCCTCTCCAGCAAAAGGGTGTCAAATCCAGTTGTTGGCATATTTCTTCACAGGAAAATATTCTTGGAAATTGTTCTTGAGGTTTACCAAATGCTGAAGAATGTTATGTTTTACATTTTTATCAAGAGTCAAATCATTTTCATATAAAAATAAATCTAATAAAGGCAAACCATTAGAATTGTCACTTGTCACATAATGACACCACAACTGAAGCTTTATCATCATGGCTTCTACTTTATCTTGCATATCAAACATAGTTATTGATATTTCTTCGCTGAATACCTAAATTCAGCTAATTTAACTGAGAAAATATGTCCTCTAAGTATGCCAGCTGTGATAGGCAAACGTCATCTTTTAGATAGTTTGAAAGTTCAAAAGGATAATCCATGGAAAATAACATCTCCGAACAAACAAGCCAATACCTTCCCCTGGGATTACCAATGGACTTCTGTTTGTAGAAGTAATGAAGGGTGTTCATTTCCCAGGTCACTGCAAAGAGTGTTAAATATGCACAAATTTATAGGATGTGATTTGAAAACATTACTGATTTTAACAGCATAATTTAAGACCACCTTTAATTCTGCTGATTTTTTTGCTGCTAATGCTACACAACGTATACTACAATGGTACCACTGCATTTTTTGTGCCACTTGATGTACTTGGCCGATGTTTCCAGTCAATTTACTGTTCATTGCTTGAACTCCATCACTACACAGACTAACACAATACTCTTACTGATTATTATTTTCTGTAAAAGCATTCAAAATCCATAATATATCTTCTGCTGTTGTGCACGTGGGCAGAGGATGACAAATCCAAAATGTCTTCAGCCACCTCATCATCAAAAGTATACCAGAGTATGCAAGATTAGTAACACCAGAAACATCTGTTGATTTGCAAGGCAAAATACAGACTCAACTGCCAGAAAGAGACGGGTTGATTTTCCACATTATCGCTCATGTCATGTATTCTGCTAGATACCGTATTGTTCAATAGGGGAATAATGTCTAATTGCTTTCCTTGCTTCTCTCCTAACATTATGTTTACCATGTCTTTCACTGCTGAAAGAATCAGTTCTTCAGCAAGTGTGATTTTCCAACCTTAGCAATTCTGTAGCTAATTTTAATATGAACCCTCGAGAGCTTTACTAACTGATGTGGGCTGTGTTAATAACATGGCATTTTCCAGCCTTCAAATTGTTTAGCTTTTGTTGAAAAATTTCACAGGCGTATCCATGTACAGAGCATGTTTTGTAGCTCAATGTCAGCTGAGTTAGACTGGTTTTAAACACTCATTAGAAAGTATTTAGTAACACAAAAAACAGTGTGGCAACTGTGTTTCTTGTATGACACAGGTAAAGCCAAATTTAATTTAAAGCTCATCATACTTCCTCTTCTTCTTTGGGCTTTCATTAAGTTTGTCACCTTCTGATTTTTTACGTTTCACCCCCGTGACAATTATTGATGATGCTTCTTTATCACTAATTACACTTTTGTTGTCACTTTGATCCTCGTTGATTTCACATTTCTTCAATAGTAGATATATTTTTCTTCTTACTGGTTCTACTTTTTAACCATTAATCCATTTTTGTCACAAAACCCTTATTTTCACTTTAACTAAAATTATCATCGGTAATCTTAGCTAGGGAGCTGTTACGAAACCGCCAAAAATACACATGCACACACACAGAGTTTAGTTTAGTGGCCTCAGGATTCCTTGATAACCTACATATCACTTTATCTGTATGTTTGTTTCTCCTAAATTGGGGAATTACTTTCCTATTTTATAGAAGTGTTGTGAGTCTTGAAATGTATGAAAGGAAAAGTACTTCCAAATGCTCACAGGGAGGGGGTAGTCCTGAATGTGCAAGTATTGGTAGTACCAGAATGCCTCTGCCAGCAAGACCTCTCATGCATGGTTCGTATGAGGTCAATGATGTTCTCAAAATTGCATTCTCCATGCAACAAAAGTGGTGGAATGCTGTTCCAGTTAGTTCTGACCTTTGTTCAAGGGACAGACCTCCACGTGGCAGACTGCCCAGGGGTCCAAGGACCCCACTTTGGGAACAACTGACTTAAAGGATTGAAGTCCTACTATTTCTCATTTTAATGTTTGAGTTTAGTTTCCAGGTTTAAGAGAACTGGGGTTTCTATAATACTGTGTTGTCAAAACATGACTAACATTTGCTGATTTCCCTTTTTAAAATTTGGGCCCAGTATCACCTTTTTTAAACAACCATCAGGGTCCACAAAACTTCTCTCTCTCATACTCAGTAACGTTTGCAATAAGCACTTTCTGTTTAAGTGCAAAAATGGCAAAATCAGCTATTCCTCAAGTTCATTGTAGCGTCTTTATCAATAATAAATAATAGCCACCATCAGCTACTCCAATTATCTGATATAACCTCCTTGGTTCTGCTGAAAGGCTGCCTCCATTTCACACAGCAGTTGCCTTTATTCCTCCCCTACATCATGCCACAACCCTGATTTCCAGAACTTCTGGGGAAATGCTAATGTTCACCAGTGAAAGTCCTGATCTGACCAACCTCTCATGGTTTCATGGAACATACAGAAAAGCTGCTTCAACAACAGATCAGTTGTTCAACTGCTTCAACAACAGATTCAAGAGCTATGCAAATTCCTCCCCCCATCCTTAATACAACACATGGAATAACCAGAAAGACGGCCTAATCAGACTCACAGGACAAATGTGTAATGAGATGACCTGTTACAGAATCAGGCAAAAAAAGGGTAAGAAAATAATTCAAAACGGAATGTAATCAAAATATTTTGAAATGTCTGGTGAGCAGAAAGGAACAGCAATAGTTTTATTAGAAAGATTTCTAGACTCTCAGTGAAGTGATCATAAATAAAGTCCAGGCTAGGCCTTTCCCTCTCCACCTGCTGGAATTGTGGCGCCAGGTGAGAGAGGTGGCATGGAGTTCATTTATATGAGCCCTCCCTCATTCCTATTTATCCAGCTACTGAACACTAAGTAAGAATTTTTTTGCCTTTAATGCACTATCCTACATTTCATTCAGCCCAGGTTGCAAGTGAGATATGCAGACAACAGAGCCCTTTATATTAAGGCCCTTTATATTAAACTGAAAGATTTCTAGAACATTTTCTTACACCATTTATACCATTTGTTTACTTAGTGTATTTCACTCAGCTTGGATAACAAAATTGAACATTGGTTTCAGTTTCCAATGATCCATTTCACCCTCTGGCTCTCCAGCACTAGCACAATGCTGTTGTGTTTAAGTTTTCAACATTTCATTATACCAAATAAATCATAAAAACTGTTGCAGATTACAGGTTTTAGAAAGTTCCTTCTCCTCACCTCATCTCATCTAACATGTACATTTTGGGCCTAACTGACTGTGGTTGCCATTAAAGCAACAATTACCACAAAGACCAGTTAACCCTATGCTTAGGTCTAGGAAACTCTGGTAATTGTAGTATCTGTTGGCAAATTATAACTTTTTAATATAATTCAATGAATTTGACAGTGCCTCTTTCAAATGTGGCTGTCACCCACAATATAATTATATTACTGATTACAGGATTTCGGGGATGGAGGGGTGTTTTTATTTGAAGATTACTTTTAAAAATCCTTGATGGTTTTGAATTGCTCACTGAAGACAAATTTGACAAAGCAGTCTCACTCAGTGTCTAATGAAGCATTCGTATGTTAAAATCACAATTTCCACCAGGAATGTATTCTCTTTTCCACTACCACCCTCACCAGTGCTTTCATTGTTCATTTACATTTTGCATGTTTGGGTTCTAGATAAAGTGTTAAACTACATAAGGAGGAAGTTTTCTCCCCCCTATTTTAAGCACCAAAACAAAATGAATGCTCTTGAAATGTAAAGAGCAACTCAGACCAGGGCAACAAGGGGTCTTGTAAGATCCAAACAGAAAACAAGATGCCACAATTACATTGCTCTCACTTAGGGGGAAAAAATCTACAAGTTAAAGAAAAGAACATTTTAAATATAGTGATCCCTACATAGGCCAGATAAAAGCCGTCCAAAGGTGAATATTAAATCAAAATCTTTTAAAAATCAAAGCAGAAATTTTAAAATACATTTATGAAGTAATCCAAAAAAAGGAAACATATGCAAGACATTTAAAATAAGTTTCAGTGTCCTTAACTTTGCCAGAAAGAAATATTTTGTGCCTCACTAAACCAGAAGACACCACAGTCAATATTATTGAATAAATATATTCTTAGTTCATATATGATTTTGTTCCTTGGGCTTCAAGTAAATTCAATTTTATAATCCACTGCATATTTTGTAACCCAGGTTATTCATACTGCTGGGATACCAATATGTTCATGTGGTATGTTTGAATGAAGAAGCACCTGTTTTATTTTATTTTTTTCCCCATTAAATGTTGTAAACAGCACAGTGGAAACAAGAACTTATTACAACTACAAAACACAAATAATGTTTACACAGAGTAATAGTTTTTTATTTGAAAATGCTAAAAATACACTATGTACACTTCATATGGATACAGCCATCCAATTTTCCACATTTACCAGCAGTAAAAAATTGGATACAGAACTGCAAAGTTTTCATATGAAAATAGGTACCTAAATACTACCCTTTCCCCCTATAATCTATCATTGATGAACAACATTTAATAACATCTGTGCTACACTTGTAGGTGAAAGGGATAATGTGTATAGACGTATGTGAGAGAAGCAAGTAGTAAACATTGAGAGGGGAGTATTACTTATGACAAGGAAATTTTAAGTGCATTTAGTGAAGGTTTGGTTTTTTTTTAACAAAACTTTTAATAAGTTTTTTATATCAGACAATGATGGAGCAGAACTCATGGAGTCCATGATGGAGTCATGGAGGAGGAAGTAAAATGGCAGGTTAGACAGAAAACTAGTTTAGAAACAGGAAGCAGAGATGCATTAGAGACAGGAACTTTATGATGGAAAAAGATTGACGGTGGAGCCTATAAACGATTACAGCAGAACTCTATTTATCCAGTCCAATTTGGGGTCAGATCAGATAATAAAAAATTCAGATAATCCGGAGAATGGGAACGTATGAGGCTGCAGTGCCATCTAGTGGCCACAGGAGAAATCTCTCGCTTCTGGACCTGCATGCGTTGCTTGTTCGGTTAATGTGGATAGCCGGATAATGGGAGGGTCGAATAAACGGGGTTGTACTGTACTTATAAGATCTCTGCTGTTCATAGTACGAGTTGGATAAAAGTATTGATGACAAAATCTCCAAGTAAGGTTCCAAATGGTACTGAAGTTGGAGATACAGCAATGAACCAGCCAGATTCCAAAGGATTTGGCTGGTTTAGGTGATTGGGCAGCGGATGGCAAATGCAGTTCTATGTAGAAAAAGGTAAAGCAATTAGTCTAGGGACAAAGAACCCATTTTATCAGCCTAATGTGTTTTCTTCTGCTGATATGAAATGTGATATCTATAAAGCAGCCCCCTAGAAAAGTCTGCCACCTCTGCTTCCCTATGCAACAAGCAGAGGCTGTGCAAATGAGGAATTCTGGACTAGTTTTCCCATAAATTTTAGTGGATAATTTTGAGCACAGGCTCAAGAGTTATATTTAGCTCATAACCCTATTATATTTTATATGAGCTTACTTGGATGACTCCAGGATATCCACAAGACTGTCTGGGAGACATGTCCACATACCGAACAAACAAAAAATTCTCAACTTTCACTCTTCTCTGTGACTTCCATTGTTTTATCCCTGTCTTTCTCATACTGCAAGCTAGCTCTGCCCTGTATAGCACCAAGCACATCATCAGTGCTTAACAAGCAATACAATCAACATCAAACGTAGGTCTATTTCTACAGCAGTGATGAACTGGGCTTCTCCCCCACTCCCTGCAATTTGATTTTTAGCTTAGGAATGTTTAAGGAAGAAAATAATATTACATTTTCCATTAATCAAGTAATAAAGAAAAATCTAAGACATAATAATGAACTATTGTTCATTTCTATTGTTAAAAATGTAACAACCATTCTAACAGAGAGTTAAATTCTGCCGATTTACACCCCAGAAAGGAAAGCCTTGATCCTAGAAACTCTGTATGTGTTCAGTTTTACTAATGTTAATAGTCCATTAAGCACATGCTTAGCTTTACTACTAGGAGCAGTCCATTAACTTCAATAGAAGTACTCATAATAGTTAAATTACCCATTTATATAAGTGTTAGCAGGATCAGGACTTAAGTTAGGGCAGATTCTAACCCAGAGTTATAAACCCACAATTACACAGTTATTCCTTGTCAAACGAATTGCAAGCATCTATGAAAGAACATTTACACATATTGGGCTAATATGCCAGTTGGCTGTAACCAAGATTCTGAACATATACATGCATAACTTGGTGTCCAACTGCCCAATTTAGGCACACAAATACTGTCCGGGTGCACAAAATATGCATGTGAAAAATAGTGACCACAAATCTAGGGCCCAATCCTGCATATGAGTAATTTTATTCATTTGAGTCATTAATTTCAGTGAGACTACTCATCTGAGTAGTTATTTACATGATTGCTTGCAACACTGGGCCCTTGCAAGCCGCTTTTGAAAATATGGCCCACTGTATATATTTAGTTCTCTATAATAAAGCAGTTCCATACACAACAATGCATGTATTCAAGTTATTCCTTGATACATTATCACTTAGTTAATGCCCACTATATAACAAAATATTATTAGTATGCTGTGCCTAACATGCAACAATTACTCTGATGGATTTTGTTATCAGAAGGTCTAAGACGCAGGTTTATTAGTTACCTTATCTAGGTGTGGGTGTGTTGTCTGAACATGCTGCAGCTTTTTCTGCAAACTGAAAACAAGTATACTTGAACCTTGCATTGTATTAGAGTATCAGTCAAATACTCAGCTACTTTTTGTTACTAAAGTATCAAAAAAAGACTACAAGGAATGTATAAACATAAATCTGGTATAGACAGTGTAATAAACAAATAGGAAGAAATAGTAAAAAATTAGTATATTTAAAATATTTTTGTGCTTAATTTTATTTTGAGATACATATGCAATTCTAGATAATGTGCACCTATGAAGCTTATCTCAAAATGTGTGTTTTGATCACCTATACATATACATAAACCCATACACACATTTTATATATTATAATAGCAGCTGGCAGGGAAATGATTTTAATTAAAGCACATTGAACAGATGTGATGAGAGTCATGCGAGAATAAGGGAAATGAGAGAAGAAAAGGTAGCAGTAGTCTACACAAAAGGTGACCAAAGTATGGTCCAGTATACTGGAGCAGCAACAACTGAAAGAAAGGGACAGTTTTTTGAGATATGGCAGAGAGAAAACCAGAAAAAATAAACAGTCTTACCATCACCATTCTGACTGTGAATTGGATCAGTGATCACTGGCTAACACAGTTCATGTAAATGATGATTTGACTATATATACAGAATTTTTAATAGGCATAAAATACTTCCTCAGTCAAGTGCCTTCTTCATAAATCTTGGCTTTCCTAAATTTTATTTTTAAAAAAAAATGCCTATATATTTATATCCACCTATGCTTTCAGAATGCTTCATGTTTGATCAGATTAAAGAGGTGCATAGAAATTGTAAAAGGCACTGCTTTGATATGCTGTAAGACAGCACGCAGATAAACATTTTCCAGCAGATTATGCCTTCGACAATTGTAGCATGTATTCAGCTACAGGGAGGCCAAGGACTTCAAAAAAAACATCTGCAAGGTTTTAAGAAGAACAGTGAGGGGTAAATTGGTAAGAGTGGGTTTAAAAGAGGGGAGGGGCAAAAGTTTGTAGACAAGCTGCTGGAGTGAATTAGTCACCACAGGGGTGATGGTAAGGAGGGTGTCAACTTTAATCCTTCACGGCTGGTTAATCTTTGAAGGATTTTCTCTGTTTTGCAACTGTACAATATGTCTAATGTAAAAGGAGGAAACAAGTACTACTAGCCATTTAATTTTACTTGTTTGTTTAATCATTGCCATACATCACTTCACACTATAATTTCATTTCCATAACCTGAACATAGTAAATGGAAAGGACCTTTTGAATACTGAGTGACATTTGCTACAGTAAACAAAAACAAAAAGGGACAAAGGCTAAAAAGGGAATCATTCTTAAAATAAACCAAAGCATTAAACTATTATAAAAGTTAAATTTATGCTCAAATGGCAAAATACATGGAGTTTACATTTCTTAGTTCTAACACATGCACAGACAGCTAGCAAAAATACAGCAGTTGCAAATAATATTAAAGGGTTTGAAATAAATGTTCATCACTTTAATACTCTAAAAATGCAACAAATCAAATCACAGCCAATTTATGTGTCAAAATGAAGGGCAAACTGAGTCATCTGAACAGTGTCACTAAGAATACCAGGCAAAAATCAGTGTAGTTCTTCAACTACTTTAAATAGTTTTTTTTTTAAGTTATTAAAAGGGCCAGAGGGCAGGAGAAAGCATATTTTGTTTTAGTAAATGCTACAGGTCCTAGGTGCCAGCCCCGCTAATGAAAGGCATTCCTAACATGAGACACGCATTACTTCAGACCTACTCCTCTCAAACACAGATCATACCAAATTGTGTGACGTTTTGTTATGAGCATAGTACTAAAGTGAGGCCACAACATAAAATTTTACTGTGGTCTAAGACTATACATTTGAACCTAAGTCTCCAAGAAACAGAACAGCCACAAATTTTGGGGGGTTCAAAATCTGAATTGGAATTTTGTGTGTCACACTCATTTCTAACCTAACAAAAAAAGGCTTATGCAGTAATTTACTGTGCTTACAGCCCTCAATGGTCTTTCACTTTAGACTTAAGTTTATCTGTAAAAGTCTGTTCTAACTTTAATTATAAATTATTTAAAGGAGAAGTACTGAATTTTGGGGAAAATGTATAAGAAACAAGTAAACAAGTAAAATATTTTTACACATCTCACACTCTTGCTTGTCTTGTGTCTCATTTTTTGGTCTTCATCCACTTTGTGTACCGCAGGGTTAAGGGGTACAGCTGAGTTACTTATCAACTCAGTGTATGAAAATAAAAACAAATGCTGATCACTCAGATGCATTTCCAAACAGCATGGCTTGCAAGAAATGTGACTTAAATGCCACAATTTTAACTGTAGAAGAAATATTCAAAATGAAGTACAGTATGATTTCCATACATAGCTTTAGGTAAGGTGCAGGCTTACATCAGTAATTTGAGTATGCATTTTACTTTTCAAGACCGCTAGACTAAAACAAAAATATCTTTCAAACATTAGAAACTCAGGAAATCCAGAACTAAAGTTACACTTCCCAAATAAAGTAACACATGCTACCTCAATTCTGTCCCTGTACAAATGTCAGTTTACTATACCCTACTTTGCATGTAGTTTATCTAAAATGCACACCTCAAAAACTAGTACCATAGTTTCACAGATGTCTCTCCAATATAAAGTGTGATAATTTGTCACCACACACTTTTGTTCTTTGTCTGGAAGTGCTTTGATGTGTCTAATTATAGATTTGTATATTTTTTTGTAATGCACACTACGTAAGAACATAGACAGAGCTGTAAAGCAGCATAACTCAATGGGTTTAATTCTGAGCGCAGCTTTGAACCTTCAAAAAGTAAACAAGTGTAAGGATCTACATCCTGCATAGGAGGAGGGCAGCTGCCAGTGGGTACATGCTGTCTCTTACTTGGGCTGGGCTACAGTGCAAGATGCCAATCCAACCATATATGATTCTGATTCAGACAATCTAGTTAATTAAGACAACCTAGCAAGCACTGATAAAAAGAAACTTTATTTTATGGATGGAGAAGGTAATATATTTTTCTTATTTTCTGTAGCCATTAAGGGAGGCAGAGTGAAGGTAGTTTGAGGGCCTTATTTGAGAAGTGCAACCTTAACTTGCTACTGTCTGGGTACTACTCTTATGACCCACAGAGAATCTAAAAGGGGCCAGGGTGAGAACTGGACTGAAGGAAGAGGTAAAGGAGACATTTAACCTACCCCTTTCTGTGAGCAATATCAAGTCTTCAAGAAGAGAAGAGATCCTCCCTGATTCACTAGATGTTGTTTTGTGGCCAACCTCACAAGCTTTTTAATAAAAAATTCTGTTTTCCACTGTCAAGTGATCAAGTTACATTTTAAACTGCCCCTCTCTGCAAGAAAAGGGACTGAAGCCTATTCTTCTTCTTCTGAGCCCTTAGTGATTATCTTAGAAAAGTCATGGAAGACGTGAGAGATTGCAGAGGACTGGTAAAGGGCAAATATAGTGCCAATCTATAAAAAGGGGAATAAGGACAAACCAGGGAATTACAGACTGGTTAGCTTAACATCAGTACCCAGAGAGATAATGAGGCAGATAATTAAGCAATCAATTTGCAAACACCTAGAAGATAATAAGGTGATAAGTAACAGTCAGCATGGATTTGTCAAGAACATGGATTTGTCATTGCTTTCTTTGACAGGGTAACAAGCCTTGTCAATAGGGGGGGGAAGTGGTAGATGTGGTATATCTTGACTTTAGTAAGGCTTTGATATTGTCGTGCATGACCGTCTCATAAACACACTAGGGAAATACAACCTAGATGGAGCAAATGGTGTAGAAAACATGACCTATGAGGGAAGACTGAAAAAATTGGGTTAGTTTGGTCTGGAAAAAAGAAGACAGAAGGGACATGATAACAATTTTCAAGTACATAAAAGGTTGTTACAAGGAGGAGGGAGAAAAACTGTTCCTGTTAACCTCTGAGGATAGGACAAAGAAGCAAGGAGCTTAAATTGCAGCAAGGACGGGTTAGAGTTGGACATAAGGGAAAACTTCCTAACGGTCAGGGTATTTAAGCACTGGAAAAAATTGAATAGGGAGGTTGTGAAATTTCCATCATTGGAGATTTTTAAGAGCAGGTTAGACAAACACCCATCAGGGATGGTATAGATCATACTTAGTCCTGCCTTGACTGCAGGGGACTGGATCAGAAGACCTCTTGAGGTCCCTTCCAGTCCTACAATTCTATGATTCTTCTTCTTCAAATGAAAGCTTAGGTCAGGTCTTCAGCAGTTACTTGATATCCTATACACCAATACCACCAAAGTTGACATTGCCTACTAATGTCATTAAAGGAAATATTAATAACTTTTGTAATTATAGACATTCATCATGGAATGTATGTCTTGGGCAAAATATGTCATCCAGTAAAGTGGGATTTTTCTCTTTTTCTTTTTGCTAGAAAATGGCAAAAAATATTAGACTTGGCTCTGTAGTTAACAACTTTTAGGTTGGCCAAATATAAGATCCTCTTGTTCAAATCACTTCAAATGTTTAAAAAAAAAAATGTACCTCAGCCCTAGATTATTAATGCGAAGATCAACAAAGAGTATTAGACAAGAGACCAAAATTGGGTTTATAATGGAAACTTTGTTGCGACCTTAGAGTGACAATGTTTATTTAGTACAATCATTTCCTGCATAATCAATTGCTAAAATAAAGATTGTAAAGTTATACTGTACCTTATCCCAGATAAGCTGTCAAAAGCATGCAGGTCTAAAACTTCAGAGAGATCAACTCTAAAAGAAAAAAACCCAAAAAACCCCAGTCTTCATACTTTTCTTTACTTAAATATTTTATAGTTGTAAAAAATAATGCAAAAATTTCAGCCACAACACAGGCTTGTGATGTTTGACAGACACAAAGCTATTTGAATACCTTCATTCACCAGAAGTAAAGGTATTAGATAACTGTCTCTTAAAGGAAGCTATTGTTATGATTCTTTTGTTGCATTTTTAAATAAGTTTCCAGGGGAGAAAATAGTATTCAATAATGTAATTAAAGATTTATCATAATGCACATGCAGAAGGGGGCTAACTTGACTTTGCAACTGTAACATGCTTTTAGTATATTTTTTGCATGTAATTTCCCAGTTTTTAGAAAACCCAAACTGAAACTAAACAAAATGAAAAACAGAATTTGCATCATGTGGAAACATACTGACTTCCACATGGGTCAGCAGCTGGACTGGAACCTTTACATTCAGTGCACAATCCTCTGTTACTCAAGCTAACAGAATAATCGATAGCAGCAATAGGTTGTCATCCTCTATGTACTCCAGTCATTAAAGGGATATGAGGCAAACATTTTAACAATGAGTTTCACAGCTGTTTGACAGCAGAGGAATGCTGAAATTCAGAAACCTCAGTTCTATCCCAGGTTCTGAGGGGAGTTTACCTAGTGGTTTCAAACCCTTCAGCCCTTTTTCTTCTCCACCCTGAAGCCTGCCTGACCCCTTCTGCCTCAAATTCCTCCAGCCTGTTCTTACTCCAGTCTATTTTTCCCTACCCCCCAACACCATTTCCTAGTTCCTCAGGTCTTAGTTCTAGTGTCCAGCACATCAAGCCCTGCTATGGAGCCAGGAGGCAACTGTAGGCAAGTCCTACTCAGACTCAGCAGCTGTGGCCTAGAGCATACTCTCTAGAATTGGAATCTGAAGAATTTAGTTGCCAAACAAATAAATCTCTACTGAGCATGTGAAAACAGATTTTCAGAGGCTCATAACTTGCCAAATCTGGGTGGATTTTCATGAAGACAGCAAAAGGCACATACTGAAGCCAAGGCAATTCCTCTTCCAAATTTGAATTCAGGCTTGAAAGTATGGAGGTGTTAGAGCTTCTCAACAACACAGATGCAAAAGTGGGTTTTTTGTTTTTGTTAAAAAAACAAGGGCATACCAATGTATTTTTCCCTAACTTCATTCTGAGAAATAACAGAACCATTTCTGCTGAAACTCCCAACTCCCCCTCTCCCAAATTCAGCCTATGGCAGATGCCCAGCCCAGCCTGAGGCAGACTTGGAAAATTTCAGCCCAAATTGTTAAAGTCTGGCAAAGTTACAAGCAACTGAATACAGGATCTTATAACAGCAAGTGTTAGACAACCTTAACTATAAGTATTTCTACCTATGCCTCCTGTAACACACATACAGCTTTTCAGAAAAGTACAATATAAACTCACCTTAAATTCAAGTTCAGATATCGTTGCTGGGAACAAATGTTTGGCTTTACAGAACTGGTTATTTTGTTATTAAATATATGGAAGCAAGGATATGGTTAAAAGAAAAATCCACAGGAGTATGGGTCTTGGCCAATACTATTATTAAATATACACCCACCATAAAGTATACAACGCTGTTTCTGAGATGAAAGATTTTTAATGTACAATGCATAGCATACATAAACCTCTTCTTTAGTTTATGACCAGCTGTGTCTGAATTGTCTGTTCTCAGTAGTTCTCCATAAACTCATACTACAGTCACAGAAACACTCAGACATATTGTAAATGTTCCTACCTCTTGTGTAATATTGATTGAAAATGGACAGAAAAAATTCTTATTTAAAGGAGGTGTGCTCTCAAATACCATGCTAATAAGATAATTTTACTATTAATCTAATTGTGTAACTATTACCAGCTTTTGGATAGACAGTGTAAGATAGACAAACAACGTCAATCTCCAAAAAGCATTTAACTAGACTAGGAGCATAGGAATTGCTACACAGGATCACACCTGAAGTCAGTGTAGTATCCCATGTGATCCTTTATAGTTAGATACTGACTTTAGCACTGAAGCATGAGGTTTAATATCCCTTCCAAAATTGTTAGCATTAATATAACAACCCTGGATTGGTATCCATCCAAATGGCCAATACTTTTTTGAATCTTGCTAAATTCTTGGTCTCAACAACGTCTAATGATTTCTTGTGGCAATGAGTTCCAAAGTCCAATTATGCATTGTGTGTAAAAATTTCCTTTGATCAGTTTTGAATTTGCTATATTTTAATTTAATTCAATGTCTTCAATGTTCTTGTGTTTTAAGACAAAGATGACAAGCTCCTGATCTACTATTTATTATATATACTTTTATCATGTCCCCTTTCAAAAACAATCTAATCCCAACATTTTCAATCTCTTTTCATGAGTTTTTCCAGGCCCTAATCATTCTTGTTGCTCTTCTCTGAACTCCCTCTAATTCAGCATCAGATTAAATTTAGGAAGACAGAAATATAGCTACTCTTCTCTCCTCTCCCAAAAAGCCATTTAGCAGGCAATATGATCCATGCAATGTTTTAAAGATTATTATATATGAAGAAGGAAATGTAGTAGTAAAGGAACTTGAAGTGGAAAGATGTTCCAATAGTGACTGCAGAGCATCTCCTCTGCCACTATGCAGCAAGCGGCAGATTCCTTTCTACTGCTTTTCCCTCGTATACCCTTCATATAGGATGTATGCATGAGATTTAGGATTTGTCCTGTTGTATGGATGCCATGATAAGTATGACCAGATCAGCACAAACACAAAGACATGCAGATTTTGGTATCGTCCAGCTAATATGCCAGATTTATCATAATCGTTAAATCATGTCCAAAAAGCAAGGATAGTCTCTCTCCCATTTTTTTCCAGCTGGACTTGGAGTCACCACTGTATCCTCCTCCATTGTCTACATATCCATCTGTTTTAATAAGAATCACATATGCAACCCCCTCCTCCGCCATTACCAGGGTTACAGTCTCTAGATTCACAGTACTAGAAATAGTTAATGGAATCTAGAGTTTTGCTGCAGAAGTCTAAAAAATATTGCAGAAACTTTTAAAACCAAAAGCTGCATAAGAATAAAAGAGCTATTTTTAAGGGCCAGATTTATAAAAGCGCACAGCATCCAAAATGGGGATGATTTTCAGATAGGCTTAGCTCCCATTTAGACAAGTGAATGAAGCAGACAGATTTTCAAGAGTGCTCAGCATCCAGCAACTCCCGGTCACCAATGGTAGCTGCTGGATGCAGAACAGTTTTGAAAATCTAGCCCTAAATGTCAAAAAGCCGACTGAAGATATGAACTGTTTTTTGTTATAAAGAGACATGCTGATTTAACAGAAGTTATTTAGTAAGAGCACGAGAAAAAGCAATAAATGAGCAATGGGAAACACTCCATAACTGTGTTTAGGATGAAGGGCTCTCTGTAGTGCTGTTTATTCTTGTTCCAAGTATTCTTCAGCAGAACTTAAAAGTTAATAAGGAGTGTGAAGTTGCAGAAGCTTCTTAAACACATTTCACCTTCCAACAAAAACAATACGAGGGTAATCCGTGTAAACTAACATGACAGTCACTGCAGAAAAGACAACTGTAGTGCAACTCATAGTGCAATTGTTTAGCAGCAGGACATAAAACTTCCAGCAGGAAGCAGATTGCAAGCAGAATTTCAAATAAGTTAAATCAATGGACATGTTAACAAGATTAACATTTTTGGAAATGTAAAGCATCCAACACTGATGCCATCTGAAAATTTCTTTAATAAAATTCAATGTTGCTACCAAAAAATAAAAAATAAAAAAGCTTTCTACCTACATTCCTACCTTCCATTGTCACCGACCACAATCTTATTTGAGCACCTCCCATTAGTAAAAATGGCAATACTATCTCTTCCCCTTCCCTGTTAATAAGAAGCAAGCTAACGGCTTTTTTGTTTGTTTGTTTGTTTGTTTTTAATAATTACTGAAAACACAGGAAAATAATTGGAGCGTTGGTGCAAGTAAGGGTACTATCGTGGGAGAATGCAGGAAAAAGTGTACGTTTGTATTTAGTCCTGAACGCTGGGAGGTTATTCTTATTTCATCTGGCAGTCTTGGTCCAGCTCCTGTCTGCTACACTCACTATTCTTCCCTTATTGAGCAACAGTTTCTTTGTACCACTGACAAAAGTCATCACTGAAGGTCAAAAAAAGGAGAAATATCCTTTAGGTGTTAAGAAACAACTCCATGGAAGGCTCAGAAAAAAAGTACCATGATCTTGAACTGGGCTCTGTGTTCAAAGGGGAGCCAGTGCAGAATGGGATGATGTATTTCTAGGAATCTATGCTGCTGAACAGGAAGACTGCTGCAGCCTGAATTAGCCTTTTTGAGACTTAAGACTTCTTCATAGATACAGAGAATTGCAGTAGTTGAGCTTAGGTCTGCCTATGGCCAGATTCTAGTCTGGCAAGATCAGGTGCAATCTTTTGGATGCCTGCAGATGAAAGTACATGTTTTCTGCCACAGTTTGGGTGTCCAAATGTAGTGAAGAATAAAAGAGGACCCCAGAACTTCAGACCAATAAAATGAGAGGCAATGTCTTTAAGAGATAAGGTAGTTATGGAGGCAACTTCTTCAAAGCACTTCCTCCTGCTCACCAGCATCAGTCTCAGTTTTGTCAGGGTTCAGCTTCAGGCAGCTGATCTTCATACAGGCACTGATTTCAACTAGGCAAGTTATAGCACTCTTTACATTAAACAGATGCACAAATGAGTGTAATCTGTCCACTGCCGGCATGTTGGCCTGTTATGTCTCACTAGCTCTCTCAACTATTTCAGACAGATAACAATAGAATGAGGGAGAGAACAGACTTGTGGGACCAATCAAGTGAGTCATGGAGCTGGAAGACCAATTGCCAGTAATGACCATTTTGGTTCATTCTGAAAGGAATGACCAGAGCCATTTCAAGGCATTTCTATCTATCCCTGTGCAGCCTGAGGAGGCAGGACAGTAGAGTTTGGTGGTCAACAATATCCAATGACAGAGAGGTCCAGCAGGATAAGCACAGACATACTTCCCGTCGATGGGCACAAGGTGGCTATGCACCGGAGCAACAAGTGCCTTTTCTGTCCCATACGGTTAGGTATAACATTTCAAATTTTACCCAGCTCATATTCAAAGTACATAACAGAAGGCAACCGTTGATTTCAATAGCAGGTATTAATAGTTCACATACAGTAGTTTCAAAATCTTAATTTAATAAGAGTAGAATGACCATTTCAATACTATTTGTAATAAAAATGAAATACTATATTGCATTCATCTCTAAAGACTCGGAAATACGGTATGGATTCCACAGAATTTAGTGCAGTTGTATTCACTCTAATACATTTTAAATCTACACTAGTATAGATCAGAATAAGGATTAATATAAAAATACGAAACAATAGCTTTAACATCATGGGTCAGTTGTGGGTTGAACTAGAGTAAATAGTGGATTTTCTGTAACTTGAACTCTTGATTTAAAGATCTGAGGACATCAATGACTCAGTCAGAGATTATGGGCCTATTGCAGGAGTGGGTGGGTGAGGTTCTCTGGTCTGCCATGTGCAGGAGGTCGGACTACATGATCATGATGGTCCTTTCAGGCCTTAAAAGTCTATGTCTATTTGGTAAGGCTATAGAAGGGCAGGTCTTGCTCTGTGATTTAGCAGACCAATCACTCACATTTTGTCAAGTAGTAAACTCTACACTAGGACTTGATTTAATGTCACACCACATTTCAGCTGTTCATCTAGGGTACATCTACTCTGCAGCTGGTAAGTGTGATTTCCAGTGAAGGTAGACAGTCTCACATTAGCTCAGCTTGAGCTAGCATGCTACAAATAGCAGTGTGGACCCTGTGGCACTGATGGCAGCTCAGGCTAGCTGCCTGAGCCCAAGCCCCTCTTAGATCCTGGGTCCGAGCGTGGGTGGCTAGCCTGAGCCACACCAGTGCTGCAACATCCACGCTGCTATTTTTTTGGGATCTCAAGGAATATTGTAGCATAAATAAATTTCAGGGGGCACATAAATCTTCTGATGAAAACTATACTAGCGCATAATATTGCTATAAACAAAGGAAACAATAAAGAGACGTTATATTCAACCACACAAATACCTATGCCAGTGTTAGTAGGGGAAAACACTTGGAGAAGACCACAGCCATCTGTGCTCAATCTATTTCAACATATATTGAAATGTAGAGTCCCCATGTACATCTTTGAATGTTTACTGAAATTGCATTTGAAAGGTTTATGAAAAGTATCTAGCCTTATTTAAGCACTTCAATGTGTGGTACTTTTACTTCATACACACTTCAATGTGTGGTACTTTTACTTCATATTAAAACCTAAATGACACATTTCAAGAGTGTGCTTTTGTCACAACTTCACTCAGTCCTTCTGATTACTCCATAATGGATTCAGAATGGACACTTTCTACTGAGAGCTCAATGGGGATTGGGGAGGGACACAAAGTCTTTTCTTAAAAAAAACAAACAAAAAAATCTCATGTGTCTAGTAAGGAATTAAAACCAGAGTGCCAAACAAAAAAATGAAAGAGTAAAGCAATTTACTTCCTTTATTGTGACCATTTTAGCATATCTTTCAAAAGAGTTACACAGGCGCAATTTATTTCTAGGTCCCACTGAATCAAATCTGGAAGAGGCATAAGGAGCTTTACACCATACATGTAGAGTTTGGCTTTGCATACTGATTGGCCTGTTAGGCCTTTTTAGCCATGTGTCACATGACAACCGAAAAGCTATGTAATTGGCTTAGAGAAAGCCATGTAAACCTCAATTACAGCAAGATTGTCAACCCATGCAACATACCAGAGCCACCTTGGATGTCTACACTAGCATTTTTCCAACCAGAAATGCTAGTACAGAAAGTTTCAATAACTGAAGCCGTTGTCAGGTCATATTTAGTCCAAAATTTAAGTTTTGAAAAAAAGCAAGCTTTTGCAAAACCTAAACCCAATACAAGTGTAATCAGTATTTTTTTTTTAAGTTTACCAATGTTGATTAAAAACCCTAATTTTCTTTGAATATATGCATGTAAATCTTATAACGTCTGGAATTGACTAACTGGAAACTGATAGTATAATTTCAATTTCTAAGATGAAAAAAATGCAAAGAGAAAGCAAACAGCATTAGACTTTTTTTTTTTTAAAAGTGTTAGTTTTAATCTAAAGTGCTGATAGTAAAATAGGTAAGGAGTTATTTAAATATTTTTAACCTGATAGTTTTTCTTGAAAGTGAATAGAACTAAAAATATACAGCAATTTGTCACATCAGAAGTAGGTAGCGGCGGCAAGTGATACTTGCCAACACTAAATATTACCTTGATCTTTGAGTTTCTAAAATTTTGACAAGTCCATTTATTGACCTGAAAAAGGTGGGGGGAAAAAGAGAAATTAGATGTGAATAAAAACTGAATGCCATAATTTATTGAACTAAAACAGGGAATGAGAACCAGAAATTCCTGAGTAATAATCCAGCTCCATTATTAAATTGTTGTAAGCTCCATTTTTATTTCTCTCACAACCTGACAGGAGATTCACTAGCCATGACGGAGGACTACTGTTACAGATTTTATTCAGGTTAAATTCCCCCCCTTAATACACATTGCTGGGCCTAAACATTTTTACTTTTATTTAAGATGTTCTGTTAGTAAAAGCAGTGAAATGGGAAAAGCCTTTTTCAAACTCAGTTTTTGGTGTGTTTTTTCACCCTTCGCACAGGGCATGGGGGTATTATGGTGGCAGAGGAGGGCATTATTGTCTACATTTCTAACCACTAACCTAGTCCAGGTTATTTGTTCATTTACTTACAAATGATCATTATTCTGCATCCTTGTGGCCTCCCCAGATATCTATTAATTATTTTTAAAGGTGTCTTTCGGAATATTTAAGTATTTATACAAAAAACAAGTATGAAAAGTTAAAAAAGGGTTATGCAGTTACTAGATAAGGATGGTGAACCACAATCATCAGATGCAAAATACCAAGATTTGTGGAAGTACATAATTGTATTGGAACACTATTTAATCTTTCTCGCTTTCTTGTGAGCAAATAATGTGTGTCATGGTAATCATGACATCTCCAATCCCTGTGCCATCCATAAGCAGCAAAAGTCTATATATAAACAAAAAAACCTGTCAGCCAGCATAATTTATTCATGCTATCAGTTTCATACCTGACAGCTGTTCTTATTTTATTCATTTCTTCTTGTGAAATCAAATCTGTTTTATTGATGATTATGAGATCAGCTAGTGCAACCTGCCTACACATAAAGACAAAATAAAAGACTAAAATGTGTACATTAATTTTCCACAATGCAAAGTTACCACAATTCCCAGGCCTTCATAAAAACCATGTATCATGACTACAGCAAGCAAGTCTGCATTCAATTAGGAGACCAATCAAAATATCAGTAGGACCACATAACACTTTCTGATATACTGCACTGTTGACAGGGTTAGGGAGTGTTCCACTTCTATAAAAATTTCTTGCAATTTCTTTGTAAAATTATTTCATTAAACAAATTATTTTAAATTATAGTGTTAAGGACAAGTTTTTTTCATTAAAACTGTACTTGTAAATTCTGCATGTATCTTATCTTATTCTTCATAAACTGTGAATGCATTAGTATTTTATTTTCCAAATTTCCCACTGACGGTATGGCTAGCATACTCAGAAAACCAGCATTTTAATCACTATGTTGTCCGACCCTGTGCAAAGCAGGTCAAGATGAGATAGTGATTATACCACCAGTGGCCTGTCTACCCTAGTGATTCCATTGTTACCATCACTACTGAAGCTGCACTGATATGCTACAAGAAAAACGCAATGGCAGCTGAGGCTATGCAGAGTAACACTCACTCCAGTGTAGAGGATTAATTAAATTGAGATCTTTTAGATTGTCTATCCCAAAGTACTAGAGATCTATGAACCACTCAGTTCCTCTTACAGTCTGAATGCAAAACATTAAGCAACACTTTAAAAAAAATTTAAAACTTTTTTTTTTAAAAGTAAACCCTAGTTACAAGTACTATCAATTATTTTAACTGAAAATATAGACTAGGAAAATATTTCTCTACTTTTTCAGTTTACTTTGGGTATCTGACAAAACTTTGTACATAGCCTATTTACGTATGAAGGCAGTTTCCCCTCTCCATTTATGGGGAACTATTCCCCCCCCCCCCTTTTAAGATAGGATTGTAAAATCCAGACACTGGAAGGGGGACTAAAGTGCAGGTGCAGTACTTGAAACTACTTTGATAGGAGGGCATTTTTTGGGTTTTTTAAATGAACTGACTAAATCTTAGGCTGTATGCAGTGTTGTTGAAGCCATGTTGGTCTCAGGATATTAGAGAGACAAGATGGGTGTGGTAATACCTTTTATTGGACCAAATTCTGTTTGAGAGAGACACAAGTTTTTGAGCTTACTCAGAGCTCTTCTTCAAGACCTGGGAAATGCTCTGTGTAAACTCGAAAGTTTGTCTCTCTCACCAAGAGAAATTGGTCTAATAAAAGGTATTACCACACCCACTTTGATATCTCTAGACATCAAGCTGATAGTAAGGTATACAAATGACCTTGTGCAGGCCCACTGCACTGGGATGACTTTCATCTCCTATGAACATTTACACATTGAAGTCTAACTGTTACCAATTTTACATTAGTAGTTTTTATACTGATACCTAGTTGCTTCGTTGACAAGACCATCAGGTTTTTCCTCTGTCAAATGCTGAACAAAGATTAAAAACAATTATTACATCAAATCAAGAGGAAAAAAAAATCAATTTTAGATACATTATTTAAGAAATTAAGGAGAATGACATCTAGAGTATTAATATGCCCCAACTCATCTTTATTACTTGTATAAATAAAATGATGGTAAAAAGCAGACATTCACTCTTTATAGAAGTTCAATTATGTTTCTTTACCAACATTTTTCTTTTGTTTGTTATCATCGGATTGCTGTAGAGTGCTGAGCTGCTGACAGTTTTTGTTTAAATATTTAGGTTTATTGTGGGATTAAAAAAAGCATTAGAATCCATGTTGTGTGTTCACTTACAGACAAAAATAAGATTTTTTTTAAAACAAAAGCAAAATAAAAAGAGTAATAACATATATTTCAAACAGTAAGTTATTTATCTAGGTAACTGCAAGGTGTCTAAAGATTATTAAACTAGTTTGGGGGAATCATGCATAAGCATCCACCACTTTACTTGTTTGTTTTTAATCAAATTTTGCATAACAGGTGACAAGTCATATCTTTAACTTTTGTCCCATGTCTGCATGGACAGGCCACCATCACCCAGTGGGCCTGTCATAATTTCTGTTTCAAGGGATTGGGATGCACAAGAGTTCGTCTCTGATGAACCTGTGATTGTTACATAGGATTGTGATGATCCCATTATCTGTGCTCACAGCTGACCCAACAATCAACTATACTATTTTAAAATGGATTTGTTTTTAAAATACAACTGATTTAAGGTGGAAATAAATTCCATGGCATGCACATCAATTTAAAAAAAAAAGGAAACTACTCTTTCAAATAGATTGGTTAGACATCTAAAGTGACTTGGTCCTAAAAAAATCCCATTGCATAATGTCAGTCAATTTTTTTCCAGGCTTTTTAAGTCAAAACTGTTTTCTGACTGAATTGTTTAAACAGCTTGTGCAATAACAGGAGGACTGGAAAGAAACCGCTCTTCTGACCTTTTCTCTGTTACTCTCTACTAATTGATTCTATTGCATTAAATGCTGTCAGATTTGTAGCTCTGAAAAGAACAATGTCAGTGGCCTGAGTGTCAGGCCCTAAGAGTAGAGAACTGTCATTTCAAGTTGTCCAATCGTTTGCCCATGATTAAAAAATGAATATTTCAGATTGCTGGGTGGCAATCCCATTACAGTGATAGCCCATGATATCAATTACCACTTCAGTTTCAATTTGGCTGGCTGGCCACAGGGTACTATTTCTTAGCTTTCCTTGTGATGGGTTGGGTCTGTGAAGCATGACATTCTTAAATTGCTGCCTATTATCCCAGTGTCATTGCTTGTATTGCCTTCAGAATTCTTTGAATCCCAAGCAGCTGCTGAGGTCAGGCTTTGAAACCAGAGAAATGGACAAGTTAGCAAATTCTTTATACAAAGCAAGAAAGTTATTTATCTGGCATATGACTGAGAAAATTTAAAGTTTCTATTATCCTGACAGTATGTCAGTTTTGTGCAGGTTTATTGATTTAATAATGTAGGAGGTTTCTTCAGGCTAGCAAAAGATGTTAAACGTTTACTCTATATTTATTATTTCAAAAATTCTTATTGTTAGCACTGCACTCAACAAATAGGAACATCCACTAAACCCAGAAATTAAACAATTATAGTATTCAAGTATATACATGACTCTGCTCTGTGCAATGAAATTGGTTTTGCTTCAATGTAAAGGAAACACAATGAACAGCATTTTGCAGGTAATGAAACATCCTCAAGAGACAGCATAGTGGATTGAAAACAAGTGTGGGAGCCAAAAATTCTAAGGTACTAATCCTCGCTCTGCTACTTGTATGACCTTGGGCAAATCACGTAATTTCACTGTCTCAGTTTCTCCTTTGGTAAAAAGACTAAAACTTATATCATAGGGAAGTTATAAAGGTTAATTGGCTAGTGTTTGTAAATCCTTTTGAAGACATAAAGCAGTATAAATGTGATATATTATCATCTTTGGATAATAACATGCTTTTGCAATGCAATGCAATCTAAAGATGTCACATCCTGTTTCAGTAAGGCACAGTATTGAGGATGCTAAGTGCTTCTGGTCATCTACTATTCTCTATCAGAATTATCAGCGATTATAAATTTCCACCCTGTCTTCCTCTAAATCCCTTGAGTAAAATGAATCCCATGCACAGCTATAGACTGGGGACCGACGAGCTGGGCAGCAGCTCTGCAGAAAAGGACCTGGGGGTAACAGTGGATAAAAAGCTGGATATGAGTCAGCAGTGTGCCCTGGTTGTCAAGAAGGCCAATAGCATATTGGGCTGCATTAGGAGGAGCATTGCCAGCAGGTCACGGGAAGTGATTATTCCCCTCTATTCAGCATTGGTAAGGCCGCATTTGGAATACTGTGTCCAGTTTTGGGCCCCCCACTACAAAAAGGATGTGGACAAGTTGGAGAGAGACCAGCGGAGGGCAACAAAAATGATTAGGGGGCTGGAGCACAGGATTTATGAGGAGAGGCTGAGGGAACTGGGCTTGTTTAGTCTGCAAAAGAGAAGAATGAGGGGGATTTGATAGCGGCCTTTAACTACCTGAAAGGGGGTTCTAGGGAGGATGGGGCTAGGCTGTTCTCGGTGGTGGCAGATGACAGAACAAGGAGCAATGGTCTCAAGTTGCAGGGCGGGAGGTCTAGGTTGGACATTAGGAAAAAGTTTTTCACTAGGAGGGTGGTGAAGCACTGGAAAGGGCTACCTAGAGAGGTGGTGGAATCTCCATCTTTAGAGGTTTTTAAGCTGAGGCTTGACAAAGCCCTGGCTGGGATGATATAGCTGAGGTTAGTCCTGCTTTGAGCAGGGAGTTGGAATGATCTCCTGAGGTCCCTTCCAACTCTAATATTCTATGATTCTGTGAAAATGCATCTGATGTTGGGAATGTTTAAAACACGTTTCCAACTTCGCTTCTTCGGATGCCTCACTATTCTTGAAGCTATTCAGAAAACAGAACTAATGACAAAAGGCATACTTTAGTCAATCCTTTATAGTTAGTGTTAAAAGTTAAAGTACTCTAGCTATTTTGCCATTTCTCTCTCACCACTTGTATTTTAAAAGCAATGAAAAAAGACTTGCACAGAATTTGGTAAACTTTACTGCTAGTACATCTGATCAGTTTTCTGCATTGTTTTACCTCAACGTTTCATATTTGTCTCCCTCACACATGCTCTGTCCATATTAGACCCTTTCAAACCAGATTTTGTAATATTAATAAAAACACTCATAAAGGTCACAAAAATGTAGACATCAAACCATAAGAAGCATAGAGAAAACAAGGATAGCAATGAAAGAATGATTTCTTAATATTTATTTATTTTTAAACTGAAGGGTGGTGTTTATCTAGAATATTAAGTATGCCTAAAAAAAGACTTCTAGATGTTAAAACCAGGGAAACAAACATTTTCATTTTAACTGCGGACCACCTGGTTTCATTTATGATAATTGTGGACCACCTCTTGTTTCACTCAATCTCACAATATCCCTGTCACAACTACGCTAATTAGCTAAAAATACACATTTTTAATTTTAGACATCTTTAATCCAAAAAGTTTTAGCCTTTTTGAAATTAGTCACAATACCTACTGTTTTCATTTCAGTTCCCTTTCCTGTCTGATCTGCTCCTCTTTCTACCCACATCCATGTTTGCCTTCCACCTGGTCCTCTCATCCTCCACTTCCCTGCTGCATGGTCCTCCTTTAAACTGAACATAACATCTCATCACCTGGCTCTCTTCATCCTTGTACATATTGCCTTGTTTCTTTCTTCCTATTCCCCTACATGCTCTTTTTCTAATAGCAGCTCTAATCCCACTGGTGACTGCCTGCTCCAGTCCCTGGGGTGAGGTCCTCTCCTCTCCTTTCAAAATAGCACTAATTGTTGGTGGGGACCGATGAGGGGATCTTCATTTTTCCAGCCACTTTTATAGCCATTTAAAATCCTGATCACAATGACGAGCTTGGGTACTGTATAAGCTGCAAGAGACTAAGAGTAACAAGTACCACTGATCTGCCAGTTCTCAGCAGAGAAGTGCTCTGCAGACAACATCTTAGGAACTACTGTGTAACACTATTTGTTGTTCACATACAAAGCATTCTATTAAGTGAAAAGAAGAGGCTTTTTAAGAACCTTTGGACTATCTGGATGAAACCATGCAGTTTCATAACAAATTGCAGCAACTGAAACATAGCTTCATCCACCCCAAGATTTAGCATAATACTAAAAGTTTAATCCATAAACAAAATATATACAAGACCATCACGTCTATCCACTGTTCTGGTTTACAGTGTTTTTTTAAAGCTATTACTATCTTACCTGCAGTCCATACTTAGCATCAACAACAGATACAATACCTGAAAAAAAAAGTTTGTAAGCAAAGGCTAGAATAAAGTGTACTGATTAAGAAAAAAACTGAAAACTGCTAAGAGTATATTAGCTTCTTGAAGAGTTACAGGGGCAGGAGCCCCAATAGTTAAGGTTACACAAGAGTTTTTATTCTAATCCTATTTTCAGTTACTTATAACCTCCAAAATCTTTCACCAATCTGGATGAAAATGTTATGTTTTTTTCCTGTTTATCTAGGTTCTTATATGGTGTTCATCACTGTGGTATGTGAGTGCCTACCAAAATGGTGATATGTACACGTCAGACAGAGGTATTTTTTTTCCTTGTTCCAGTCTGTAGGGGCTGGATGTGAGAGGGAAAGGGCTGTGGTGTTGTTACAGGAGAGGTTTTCTGAAGGAACTGAGGATCGTGGTCATCCTGTTCATTTCTGGGAGCAATTTCCAGATTCACAGCCACTTGCCAAAAGAACCATCTCCCGTCACAAACAAGCTTCACTCAAGCCTGCAGTGGAACATAGCTGGCAAAGAAGGTAACAATAACAGAAAGTGAGATGGTCCCTCAGGTAACTTGGACCAATCCTACAGAGAACTAAAACCATGCATTTGAATCAATATTCAGTGGGGTGCCAGTTAAGAGAAAAAAGAACGGAAGGCAATGTGTTCTAGGTAGCCTGTAGTCTTGAACAGACAGACTCTTTCTCAGACTGAGCAAAACAAAATATTTTTAAGAAGATTGTTGAGAAAATAAGTTAAAAATGTCAACAAAATAAGCCTGACTACTAAATATTCTTGAGAGGATCAGCAGTACAGTGGGCCTCAGGAGATTGTAGGGGAACACACCATTTGGTGCAAGCCACCATGGTACTGCTGTAAAGAAAAAAAGGGGGTCAAAGAACAAGCGTTTTAAAGCAAGAGATTGAAAGGGGGGAAAAACAAACCAAAGATGGGATGTATAGGTAAGTAATAAGGTTCAGAATTTCCTACTCTACCCAGATCCAGAAATTCTCTAAGTGGCCAGTACTGTGGAATAGTTTTTCTGATGCAATTTATACCAAAGAAAGTTAAGTCCACCAATAGCACCAGATTTTGTAATGGCAAGAAGAAATTCCAAAAGTCACATCATTAGTGATTGTTTTACAGGTATGTACTCACACATTGTTTTCATCTGAAGAACAGTTTATCATGCTGAAAAGTATTGCCTATGTAATTAAGAGTCATCGCTACCTTTGACTGCAGAATTTGGCAAGTTTGCACAAGTCCAGTAATAATTTCTAAGGTTTAAAAATATTTCACTGAGTGAATAATGAACACATGAAGTTATCCCTATGTAGAAACTAGCAAATAAGTTTTCACTCATGCCTCTGCAATCAAGCTATTTGTTTACCTTTTTTTAAAGAAATTGTCAGAATAACTAACATGGGAGAAAACCTCCATAAGTATTATAGAAGACAAACACACACTTTTTCTTACCATCAAGATATATGTCACTTCCTAGTTCAGCATCAACCCAAAACATGGAGGCCACAGCACCTAACAAGCAAGACATTTAGTTGCAAGACTGTTGATGTACCAGAAAACACTCATTTCTAAGCAGCTTTTAATCACAGCTGTTTGCAGTTGCTGCTCTTCAACTTTCCCCCTGATGCCTGAAGAACACGAAATCAAGTATTAAAAATGTTGGTTCCCCAACCATATATTTGGTACAATGATGATGCTCTAAGTCCTGAAACCTGTGATATAGCAACACCTAAGTTGTGTGAGCTCTAATAGGTACATCATAAAATTAAAAAAATCAAAACAAGAGAAACCCCTCACAAGATTCCAGAGCACATAACCCTCAACACAACCCTACCACCATGTCATTATCCACATTTCTTAATTCCAAGTTCTTTAAAGCTCTCTTCCTGTGGTTTTTCTTTTGCACTCCTGCCATTTCACTAAAACTGATCCATCCTTCTGTTCAAAGTAAAGGACATCTTCTCTGTACTCATCTTCCTCAACCTATACATTATTTTCTATACAGTCTGACACTTCTTCCTCTTCTCCGCTCACACTCCTGACTACACTTTCATGATTCTGCTCTCTTACCTCTCCAACCATGCATTTAGCATCCGCTTGCCTTGTTGCACCTTTTCCCTGATCCTTTATCTATTGAACCCTGTCTTCCAGAATACTGTCCTTGGTTCCCTCTTCCTCCTGCTAATCCTAAGTGATCTTATCTACTTCAAGTTTCAGGTATCCCCTCTATGCAGTAGCAGAGAAAGGAGGGATTTATAATGAGAGGAAAAAAGATTGAGTCAGGACTCCTAAGAGCAGCTAGTTACTAATGCAGTCTACTGGGAACCTCCCTTTCTTCCCCAACACCCTGCCCTGTTCTTCACATGAGAGAGCATGGAGCAGAGCTGAAAATAACCCAATATAGTACACTGGGTTTCCATACTAGAAAAATACAGCAGTTTAATACACTCAATTTAGATGCATTTAAACCAATATAATATTAGTTGGTATCAACTTATCTTAAATTGGTAACTGAAACTTAGCTGATACAAGCAAGACAAATGAGTTTAGTGCATCTACATTAGCAGTTTGCACTAGTTTCACTACATCCATTTTTTAACTGATTTCATTACATCAGTGCACCTTTTCAGGTACAGACAAGGCCTGAATGAGAAAAAATTCCAGTGGCTGACAGCACCTCAGAAAATCTGCATCGATTTCTTCCTCAATCCAGCAGTGTGTAAATTAACAGAATAAGAATTTTATGATGCCATTAATAATTTTTTAAAAAATAACTAAATTTGGTCTTATTTCTGAGCCTGACACTAGGGTCATTTGTGATACCCCTTTGGAAGAGACTGAATTGATTTCCAAACTGATTTTATAATGGTTAATTATAAAATCAATATTAAACAAAATGTTTAATTACTGAACATTAAATCTTTCCTTTTAACTGGTAATATTTTGGTCAGTTAATACCAAACACTATAGTATTTCTGAAGTCTTCAATTTCAGTATTTAATAATGACACATTTTGCTTCATTCCTGATGGTTACCCATTGAAATGAAAAAACATTGTATGATATATTGCTTATATTAAAATATCTAAGGTACTTTTTGTAAGGGTAAAGGTGTTAGCACTTATGCCTTGGCCCAGTTCTGACTCAGGTAACTACATTCTGTCTATTTATATTCCCACAGTAGTTTATGTTGGATATGGCATTTTTCAGACTTCATTTCACATACGTGTGTACATCCTATCGCTTCAACCAATTAACTGTTGCCATTTCCACCCCAGAACAGGTCGCTCTTCAGTGATAGGTAGAGTAATACACACAACTACAAGAGCTGGATTATCTACTCCTTGCATTTTGTATGGTCATTTATACCTCTGCAAAGCGTGGAGAATTCTAACTTCGCAGCATTTAACATTCATTTTGGAAAAATAAATGACTACACAAATCAGTGGAGAATTGCTCCCTTACTCTGTAAAGTATTTTGGAACCCTTGGAAGAAAAAGATGCTATTTAAAGTATTTTCATTTTCTTGAAGAAAAAAATAATCCTGGGATTGTAGACATTACATGTGCCTCTGAAATAATATGTTCAATCTTTGAGTAAAGAGCAGTCCTGAAAAAATGTAGACTTAAGATTGGTCAATGAAATTTAACAAGACGATGCCTTTGCAACAGATATCTGCTCTTTGAGGAAAAAGTAGAGGGATCTAATATTCATGTTTATTATTGAAAAGCGCCAGTACAAAAAAGATCCTAGGGTCTGTAGGATAAATGTTATATATTTATAAATTAGACATCATAATTTGTTTTGGCATGAACTGATTTAACATGTACCAGTGCCACAACATGAAGGAGAGGAGAAGCTGACAGCAATGAAAGTATTTTACTTTTCAAAACATCACAGCTCTAGTTAGTGACAGGGCTGTCTAAAAGAACGAAACATATAGGGAAAAACAATGATAACTGAACTCATTCCAATGTCTAAAGCCGTCCAACTGAACTGACAAGATGTGGTCCCCCAAGCATCACTTTGTGTCAACAATGAAATACCTGTCAGCTGTTTACAGCGATTACTCATGCAAGATATAGCAAGGACCACTAGATCTAATGGTTTCCTGATATCTATTGATTTTTTTCCCAAAAACCTTAATAGTTTTCCAATTTGACTGAAATAGGATATGTGTGTAACAGGAGCTGAATCAATGTCCTTTCTTTTAAAGAAAATTACTTTACCATGACAATTATTTAGCTTTAAACTGAGAGTGTCAGCCTCCTAAATGAGGAATAAGAATTTCCTTCACTTTCTTGGCTAACAACAGGTTTTTAATTAACAGGGGTCAGGAAAGACCCCTTTTAGATAGCTTTTCTTAATTTTAAAATCAACATATACAAGCCATGTTTCTATAGTAAAATAGAAACAGCCTCCATTGAATTGTTTGCATCTTTTATTACTGGACTGGAAAAAATAAATTATATATGTACATACAGCATGAGATTGTCTACGAATTCAGCTATATTTAACTCTGTGCTACCGACTATGAACTACAAGTTTCTGTATATTCATCTGATTCACACATTTACATAATATATTTGCCTGTTTGACAGCATGTTGTGCCTTAACAAAATACAAGTCCATCATTGACAATCCCCATATGTGTATCTTATATATACTATTAAAGAATAATTATAGTTTGAAAAGCGCTCCATAAAAATAGCATTTCCTTACTCAGAGCTATCAATCAGTTTTTATATCATACTTTTCACTGCCATGTCTGATATCTGCTGCCTGCATATTGTGAGCCACACTGAAAAATATTTTATCATTTTTTACTCCTGTTAGCCTTCAGAGCCAATATGCTGTAGGAGAGAGTGTTGGATTCTATTCTGGCTTGTGCAACAACATTTTTAACTAATCCAGTTTCATAATTTTTATTGCCGTAAAGTATGTGAAAATACACCACGCTATCACACATTCCAAATAAAAATGCATACTATGCAAGCAAATAAAAATTATTTCTAACCTTCTCACAAAAACAGGATATTCACCATGGCTATCATGAATATACGTATTTGTTAACTACCTGGATCTGCCAACCCTGTGGTTTCTAGTAGTATGTAGTCAAACTTTCCTTTCTTCTGCATCAGGTTCTCAATAGCCTTCAAGCCATTGTCCCTGTAAAAAATAAAATAAATAAATAAATAAATGAACGTCCTTTAGAGGGGCTACAATAGATATGAATGTTTTATGTCTTCTTTTGATATGGAAGGTAGTGTGGTTTAATCTTTAAAGCAAGGGACTGGTAATTAAAACTTGTAGTTTATATTCAGAACTGCCAACTCCCTGTGTAACCTTAGTTAAAATAAGGTAGAGATTAAATGCCTTGTCTATCTGGTAATAATACTTATTGACCTCTCAAGGTACTGTGAGGATAATTAAACAAATGTTTTTGTAAAACATTTTGAAAGCCCTGGAAGGAAGGTACTATAAATGCAAAGTATTATTAGAGAGACAAGGTAGGTGACGTAATATATTTTATTGGACCAACTTCTGTTGGTGAGACAGACAAGCTTTGGAGCTACACAGAGCTCTTCTTCAGGTCAGCGAAAACTACTCAGTGTCACAGCTAAATACAAGGTGGAACAGATTATTTAGCATAATTAGTTAATACATATTTCAAGAGCCCATTCAAAATGAAGTGGCTCATTAACACCGCTGGTGTCATAGGGAGGAAAGGAAGGGGACGGGGCTGTTAGTGGGACATAGATTGTTGTAATAAGCCATAAATCCAGTATCTCTATTCGTTCCATAATTTTTAGTGTCTAGCAAAGTTATGAATATAAGCTCCCAGGCTCATCTTTTGAAAGCACTGTGCAGGTTTCCTTTGAGGATAAGGACAGATAGGTCAGATATACAGCGGTTGCTTTGTGAAAAATGTTCACTCATGGGTGATGTGATGTTTTTGTCTTTTATCATTTTCCTGTGTGAGTTCATTCAAGAGTATAGTGATTATCTGGTTTCACCCACTATTTGTTATTGGGACATTTAGTGCACTAGATGAGGCACACCACATATTGTGACTGGCATATGTATGACCTATGGATCTTGAAAAGTGTGTTATGGGGATTGTTGATCATTATAGCAGTGGAGATATGTCTGCAGACTGCATCTGTTGTTCTGGCAGGGTTTGGTGCCGCTTTGAGTTGGTGTGGTATTATTAGTGACACAACAAAAGTGTTACTATACATCCCAATTAGCTTTATGAAAGGAAACCAAGATGTTAATTACATGCATCAGCATTCATAGTGTGACATATATTAAAAAAGGAAAAGGTCTAGTGGGTCATTCAGTCTGTCTCCCTGTCAATGCAAGATGTTACTTACAGTACACATTTTCTACTGCTTTGTCCAAGTAAGTTTTAAATGTTCCAAGTGTTAAAGCTTATACAATTTCCACTGGGAAATTACTCTACAGCCTAACAGGTCTCATTGTCAGAAAGTTCTTACTAACTAGGGTCAATATTTCTGAACATAATTTCACCCCTTTATTTAATTATACCTTGTCCCCTGCATCCCGAATACTACTTTTAATGTCTCACCCTCTCCTTTTACTCCCTCCACAGTCATCTCTGGCAAGTTATATTAATATATTCTTATCTCTTAAAACTCTCTTCAAATCAATTCCTCCAGCCTCCTGATCATTTTGGTTCTCCTCTCTCTCTAATAGGTTCTTCGTGTTTCTGGAAAGTAGATGCCCAAAACTGAACTCAGTATTATTAGTATTGCGGTAGTGCCAACAAGTCTCAGTCATGAGGCAGGGCCCCACTGGACTAGACACTGTACAAACACAGAACAAAAATATGGGACTATTGCAGAAATGGTCACAACCGGGCTGTAGAGAGAACTATTCCTGCTCCTTAATGTGATGCCTTCATCCACATAGCCAAAACTACAATGTTTAGGCAATATAAACCAAAAATCCTCCACACTGCAAACTCATGTATAATTTACTGTCCATTATCATTACTATGTCTCTTTCAGCATTACTGATTTCCAGGTTTCTGTCTCCTATCAAGTATCCGTATTTTGGATTCCCTAACCCCATTTCATAATCTTGTATTCCTCGCACCCCTAACATTGAATTTTATCATTATGTGTGCTATGTTATGTCCATTTTCAAATTCTAATTGTTCTAGGTCTTTAAGTATTACTTCTCTAACCTCACTGGTGTTTGTTGCTTTTCTCAATGTAACACCATCAGCAAATTTAATCACATACTGTTGAACACATACTGTTGATTTCCTTGACAACTCCAAGGCATGCCTTCCTTCAATTTTGAAGCTCCTCCACCACCTTCTCGAGGTTAAGCATGATTGCTGTCTGCAAGTTATTATGGTGTGGTCAAGGGTGTGGTCAAGGGTGGTTCTACCACATAGGCAGAACATGAAAGCACACAGAGCAGGAAAATATTAGGGGCCATAAAACCTTCAGTAACAATCTGCAGTCACCCATGCAAACAGGTAGGAATCAACTTTTGCAATTTCATCTGAGACAGCAGAAACCCCTGGAGATTTCTTAATACTGGATTAAAAATAAAAGGCTAAACAAGAGGGCTCTATAATTCAGCTATTCATAGTTTTACCTAATAAGTCAATCTTTTAAAATGAGCTTTCCAAAATACAATATGTGAATATTTTATGGGAGGGCATATGGTAATAATTTGCCATTCTATTTTGTAGGTTGTTAGTGACCTCTAATCAACCACTGTGCTCAGTTTCTGTAATATGATCAGTAGAACATACATTCCCTTTGAGAGTGAGAGTTTGTCTTTCTGTAGTTAATAGATATTCAACTATTTTTCTACCCCAATAGGTAAATCAATATTTGATACAAATATGTGAAACAATTAAGATACAAAGTAATAAAACACCAAAATTCAAAATACAAGTTAATTCATGGATTCTGGCATTACAAAAAAGTAGAACAGCAAGAAGTTCAACATCATTTAGCTTCTTTTTAACACTGTAGGTCATACATCTAATGCCTATCAAATATCCAGGTATACACAGACTGCGCAAAAATGAAGTTTAAAGAAAAGAGAGCAAACTGCAAGCTCACACCTAATGTTTATATAAACCACCTCCACAAAATATTCCTTACTTTACTGAACAGCACAGACAACCATTTCTGAGCTCCAGCCATTCTTCATAGAGTTCTCCACCTTGACTTATAGCCAAGGATTTCTCCAAAGCACTTCCTAAAAATAGAAGGAAGGGCATAAGCAGGACATTTTAAACCTACAAACGTGCAACAATATCTGAAAAATAAGATGAGAAAAATTCAAATAGGTTCCCACTAAACCTTCCTGACAGATTCTTTAGATATTATACTTAGTTTAAGCAATCGTTTTTATATTAGGCAAATTTAAGGTCAAAGGACCAGATCATCCTATGGAGAACAAAAAAAAACTTGCAGGAAGTAGAAGTATTCCCCATTTATTTGAATGTGTAGATGGAATAGAGGTGAAGCATTCAAAGTAGTATGATAATCACTAATGATGCTGACAAATTGAATTTTTGCATGAGACAAAAAGAAATGGTTTAATACTTAACTCTTACACATTTTAAAAACTGTACAGACATTAATTGAGAGGTTGTGTGACTTGCTTAAAGCCATACAGGAAGTCATTGGTAGTTCTATTTAGAACTCCATGGTTCTTGACTTCCAACTCAGTGCTTAGTCTACCACTTCTTGAAGTAATCTCTTGACTCCATTCACTGATTCAGAATTCAGTTGTCCATAGCAAGAATTTTTATAACAAAGATGGAAATTTGCCAACATCATTATAGTAGGGTGGGGGATTGCACAGGTTCTCAATACTATATTTCTTCATCATCAACAGCCAGGTAAAGGCAGAGCAAAGTATTTAGTTAAAATTAAAAAAATTAGCACTAAGTTGCTGGAAAAAGCGAAGGAATCTCATTGTCCAGCTTCAACAGTGGCAAGGTCTATTACAATCATTTGACATATTTCTTGGTAGGGAAGCTTAATTTATTGGTGTATGCACACTATTAATCTTCTCTTTAATTTGATCTTGTGCAAGTTATTTGTATTCGATGTTAGTTGAATAGCAATGGCTACTTAACATTCTTTTGAACAAAAGGGATTTGACACATCCCAAATCTATAAACAAACTTTTGAATTTTTATTGTAGTCTTCATCCAACATGGACCAGCCTACAGAGGACATGGTCTCAATTTTACACTGCTGAGAAACTGCATAAGCTATACACACTGCTCCCCAAACTAAGGATATTGATATAGATATTAATCCATTAACCATTATACATTTGTCTGCTTTTAACACAGTTTACTTTCATAAAGCATTTCTTCACAAAATGTATTTGGTTTTAAACAGGAAAATGCTTATGTATTCCAATTTTTGCTTCTATACAATATTTCTGTAGCATTATATACCTTCTCCAAACTCATTTAAAATAACTGCTATTCTTTTGGTATGTTGTTCTGTCAAAATATAGTTAAGAAGAGTTGTCTTCCCAGCACCTGGAAAAAAACACAAATTTCAGTAGAACAAAAATAAAGTATAAGAAGAATTTTCAAATTCGATGTTATCATCATGCTCTTGAAATGTACTTTTTAGAAATGAATGACCAATGGAGTGCTAGTACTCATTCTCTGATCTCATACCTTCAGATTACTTATTTTTATATTTGTAATTAAATTATGTCCCTCATTTAAAAAAAATAATCCGTAGAATTTGGAAGAGAACCCAGGGGACTATTTCAGCACTTCACATAAATCTCATGAGCCTCCATGCCCTACAAGTCTTAAGAGGCTCACCAGTCCCTTTCTGCCCCTGGCAAGTCATTTGACAGAAAATTCTTTCTCCATTTGATAAGCTTTAATAACAATCAGATTACATTTCTATCTATCATTGCTATGAATGGGGCTGAAGACTTTTTTTTTTTAAATAATTAAAGTTTAGGTTGCCAGCAGTCATTCCATACCAATACTGTTGTAGTAGATGTTGCATAGCAGTGTTTTTAAAGAAAATGGTAATAATTTAATACTAATCAACTAAATTTTGGTCCTAGGCATGAGAACTCAGAGATGAAACCAACTCTACTGAATTCACCCAGCTATTTTTTTTTTTTTGGGGGGGGGGGGGGGAGGCAGCTATAAAGGTGGCAACAATTCAATTTTGCAGAAATTTTTTACCTCAGCCCTAGATCTAATTTAACAGTTTTGAGTCCTATATGGATTTTTGTGAATTTGAGAGCAACTGTCACCTCTCCATATAACTGTGTTTTGGAAGAGAAACAAATCTAATCCTCATATTCAAGGCGTGCTCTCTGCCTCTGGGTTGAAAGGCTCTTGTCAGTTTCACTGAAATTGACAATACCATTTTCTAAGAGCTGGGAAATCAAAAAAAATCTGTATTGGCTCCTTTGAAATAGAACTTTTTAAAAAATGTCCTTTCTGTGATTTTTAAGCCACTCTCTTAGTTTGTGGGGACCTAACTCATGATTTTTGAATGCTTGGGGTTGGGAATACTGCATTCATACACTTTCAAAGGATGTCAAAAATGTTTGGTTAGTTAGACAATCAGTTATACATTTAAACATTTACATAATATTTTGAATGCTTAATCATGTAATCTTAACACATCTTTTGATGGAATAAAATGGACGGAAAGCTAAGTTAGGGTTTGTCTATACAGCAAATTACTGCACAGTAAAGCCAGGATGTGAATCTACAGCACATCAGTCTGCACCACAGTAAAGTCCCATGTGGACACTCACACAGTACACTGAAAGCCCTAGAGTGCAGCTCAGCTGTAAATACCCACTCTAGGCTTGCCATGCAATGGACCTGCTGTGGAGACAAGCCCTGACTGTACAGGTCAGCACTTGTGAGCTATTTTATAAGAGTAACAACACAAGCTCATTTAACATTACTAAATGATTCCACAAGCAGATTGTGACAAAAGTACTTTCTATAGATAGTTGTGTCATAACACCAAATTTGTACTGTAAACTGAAAACATGACCACAATAGTTTAGAGGAACATCAGAACTGATGCTGAATATGTAATTATAAGTTATTTTTATCATGAAACAAAAGGAAGATGGCTGCATGGTTTATTTGGAGTAATACTCCTCACTGCATAGATTCCTCAACTGCAAGGAAAACATATCACATGAATATGAAATATGTTCTATTCAAGGAGAGTATAAGCAGGCAAATTCCACTCCATGCACCCAACTGAAGTCACTTTGTGAGGCATAAAACAAAGCAAATGCTGGTTTTGTATAGAACACTGTTAGTGCACCAGTACAAAGCACATAATAGGGCCAGTTTACTTTGTAAAGCCCGCACAGAGACAAAGCTCCACGTTTAGTGCTGCTTGGTGAGCTGGTTACCTAGATAGCCTGTGATGATAGTGACTGGTATCTTGATACTGTGGCTGGGTTCAGCCTCTCCTTCTCCACCAACCTCCTGATCCTCTATGGGAACCAGCTCGGGGCAATCCTCCTCCTCCATCGGAGACTGGGCCATCGCCAGCCACCGCAATGTGGCAGAGCAGCCTGGAGAGGGAAGCAGTGGGTAGCAGGGCAGCTCCTAACACAGGTGAGGGCAGGAGAGCCCTGGGAACAAACCCACATGCCCCCCACACACGACTCGCCCCCCGACGCCCTTCCTCCCCCACTACCTGTCCCACAGGCCCCTCACCCACAACCCCATCTGCACCTGCACGTCCACCCTCCCCTGCTGCCCCAGCCTCAGCGCCCGGGCTGCGCCGCAGTGGGCCGCGTCTCTAGGGTCCCCCCATTAACGCAGGAACCCCGGTGCCCGGCCGCAGCCCTACACATACCTGCAGTCTCCGCCCCTCTCACGGATGCGTCACGCCCACGTGACCGGCCAAAGTCGCAGCATCAGGATGCGAGGCCACCGAGTCGGCGGCGCCCGGCACAGAAAGGGTTAAAGAAAATACTTTTCCGCACACGCGCCCCCGCCCCTACTGAGACTCCAGATACGCATGCGCCAGGTGACCCCCTCCCCGGGATTCTAGATGCGCATGCGCAACTCCATGGCCTTTAGACTAGCACATGCACAGCGCAGATTTCGGACACGCATGCGCAGCCTGTCTAGTTGGTTGCCGCTGTCGCCTACATGCGGGCACAGGCCAGGCAGGGGAACCTGATTGGCAGCACTACAGTGGGCCATTATGAGCGGTGTCAGCCGCGCGCCGCGCTGAGAGCCGGCCGGGATTCAGCAGCACACGCAGCGGGGCAGTGCTTTCTTTAGGGGCTGCGTGCGTGCGTGCGTGTGCGGACTGCAGCTGTGCGCGCGGGGGTGGTGGGGGGCGCCTGCGCCCGTGCGGCTGGCAGTGGCTGGCCATTGCTAAGCGGCCGCGGTGAGGATGCACGCGGAAGTCCTGTACTAAGACGGGCCGCAGAGCACACGGCTATTGCACCCAGGCCAGTGCAGGCAGGGCCGGCCCGGCCCGGAAAGGCAGTGCACTGCGGCTGGAGCGAGGTCAGCGTAGCCTAGAGGAGAGAGGCGTTACTGGAAACAAAGCACCCGAAAATCTGCACAGCTCTCTCATTCCTCTGGTCTCAGCTGTAGTTCCAAAGAAAAAGGGCTCCCTCTGGCCGAAGGAGGACAGCCCCACACGTTACTCGGGCTGCTGGAGACAACGTGGCCTGGCTCGTAAATGACGGGTGGTGGCTTATGTTTTTGCTTATATTATGGGTGGCTCCTATTTTGGTCCAAGGGAATGGTGACCATTTCAGGGCACACTAGACTGAGCGTCAGTGAGGGTATCAAGGAATGCTGTGCACCCTAAGAAGGCCGAGAATGGGTCCTGTTTTTAGTGTTGTAGCTGTTATATAACTCCTTTTAGCGTAGATCTCAAAGTGCTTGCTGAAGGAGAACAGCATCATTTTCCACATTTGAGCAAGTGGGGAAACACAGGCACAAACTCCTTGTAGGCTAGTGCCAGAACCAGGAATAGAATCTAGGTCCCTGAGGCCTGGTCCAGTGCTCTATCCACTAGACCATACTGTCTTTTGTGTAAGTGCTATTTCTAATTGCAGAAAGCTGCCTAATGATAACTAAAAAGGTACCATGTTACAGGCCCATTCAGTCTCTTGTTCATTCATTAATTTATTTATATGTGTGTACATATATATGTATATCCTTTTATCCTGTAACTGTAATTTATATAGAGAACTAAACTACACAACTTTGTGCTCCTAATACTGTTACCTGTATTATCCCTCTCCTGTAACTTATTTCTACGCCCACCCACCCAATTCCATTTTTATTTTATTTAAATTATAAAATAAGCTCTCCAGGGCCAGGACTATATTATATGTATGGTTACATAGCACCCAGCACAATTATTTGATAAATGAATTGTGGGTTACCAAGTGGTCCACAGAACAAAAGAACACTGGAGAAGCACTCTGAGAGAGCAAGATGGATTTTCAGCAGCTTTATAACCCCACACAGTTGCTCTGGGTGCTATTATAATACAAACAAATAATAATAGCCCTAGTGATTCAAAAGATATAAGATATTGTAATCACACTATTTGGCTTGGCTTTTTGTCTCCCCTTCATTTTTAACTTAATTTTAATGGTCAATATCTTGAGCACTGTTGGAATGGGTATGGATTACCATATGTAAACTTAGAATAGTAGCATTCAAATGATATAAAGCACTAGCATCCAGCTTGAGAAACTATGAGACTGTTGGGTGCCAAAACCATGCAACTCTTCCACAGGGTGTATGGACACAGAGCTGGAGTGTTTATAAGTCCTCCCGCAAAGTGTCATGGCACCATTCTGGACTGCTGAGACTTCACTGCCTCTATATTTGTAGCCTTTATATCGAAAAAGCCTATTTAAAATAAACCATTAGCAAATGTGTTGTGGATTTATAAAGCTGCTGACAAGACATCATATTGTATGATATATATGTTGCCCTCATGCTGGTTGCTTTTCTGAAGGAACATTTCTGCTTCCTAACTAGAACAGTTGATGTGTCAGTAACATTTGATTGTACAGGTTTTGGAGGGGGGGAGGGTGTCCCAAAACCAATTTGTATGGTTAGTATAAAAAACTTCAGAAGTACCTATGAGCTGCTTTTTGGTAGTTCAGCTCTCAGAGACTTACATGATAACTTTTCAAATTAGGAGGCATTATTCCTTTACTAACTGCCTAATCCTGCAATTTTTGTTCAGCCAAGTAATCAGTGGGACTACTCATGAGAAAGGATTGCAGGATCAGAAGCTAGGAGGGACACCACTGGGATTCAAACCAGTAAGCATATTTCTCTAAGAAGGAACCAATATGTTTGTGTTTATTATTGTATTCCTCATAGTAATCACAGGCTTAAATGGGTGCCTGATTAGATTATTAGAAGAGATCTTCTCAGCTTGAGCATAGTGAAAAGGGGGAGAGTATGGGAAGGTGTTGGGAACTGGCAGGCTAGAATAACGGCATGCTTGAAGCCCATAAATCCTCTTTCAGAAATCAGACTGGTTATAATGCTGAAGTTTTTGCTTTATAGAGATGAGAGACACCAGGTTAGATAGGGCAATGGAAGTATAAGCAAAATAAAAATATAAAAGAATTTACAAGTTCCTTTTACCAGTCAACTTTGTGGACTAGCTCAGAATGGGCAGTTCATGCATGGTGGGCAACTTGGAAGAAAATGTGGAACTGGGAGAAGTGGACAAATGGGTTGTTGAGACTGGCACCATCAGTTGTGGAGAAAGGATAATGTGGGCAAATAATAAGTGGTGATCACAAGTTGTTTGAATCTGATGTGATGGAGAATGGGGAGCCAATGGAATGATTCAAAGACATGATGTGGTTAGAACTATGGGAAGGAAAGATGAATTTTGCAGTTAACTTTAGTAAGGACTAGAGGGAATTAACAAGAGTATTGGGGTGGCCAGTGAAAAGGAGATTACTTTTTGTAATAGCTACAGCACACAGTATAATGAAGTTCAAAGTCACTGAGAGAGGAATCCATACTAAAACCTCGCACTGTAATGACAAAAGGGAACTTTTTAATAAAAACTGAGGAAACTAGTTAAAAAGACCCTAAAGTAAAAGAAGGAGGAAATTAAAACCTTCAGGCTTAGTAGAAGCTTCTTAAGCATATCATTACAGAGTCACACTAAGTATGCCTACTAAACAAAAACTTTAATCAGTAAGGTATAATTTATATTATTTATTATAAATGTAATTATTTATTTCTATTTATAATCAGAAAATTCTGACCATCTTAAACTCTTGATACTGCAAGACTGCAATATATTTGTTTCTCTCTTTGTTCATGTTGGTTCTTTATTTATTTAGCTGTCTGTAGAGTGTGAATTTCTCAGATCAGCAATTGTGTGTATTCTATATTTGGAAAGCACCCAGCACACACAATGTGGGTTCTGCTGGAAATAACAACAGATAAATTGCCAGGTTCAAGAGCTAATCTGAGCCAAGTGGTTATGCTTCAAAAAAGGAATTCAACCCTAATGAAATAAATTGATAGGTACATAAACTATGGTAGGTAAACTCTGAGATGGAAATTAGGAGCAAGATCCTGCAAACATGTAAGCATATGTTTAATTTTATACATGAGTAATCCCATTGAAGCTATGGGAATTATTGACATGTAAACTTACATACGTACATAAGTGTTTTCAGCATAAAAAAATGGAACTGTTTGCTTTTTTTACTTCAGTCTTCACTAAAAAGGTTAACTATGATTATATACTTAATAAAATGAATATTAACAACAAAGGAGAAGGATCTTAGGCCTGAATAGGGAAAGAACAGGATAAAGAATACTTAGATAATTAGATGTATTCAAGTTGGCAGAGCCTGAGGAAATTCACCCTAGGGTACTTAAGGAACTAACAAGCAATCTCTGAATCATTGGTGATGATCTTTGAGAACTCATGGAGGATGGGAGAGGTCCCCTAAAAGACTGGAGAAGGGCAAACATAGTACCTGTTTTTAACAAGGGAGGAAAGGAGGACCTATGGAATTATAAACAAGACAACCTAAGTGTGATACCTAGAAAGATACTGGAACAAATTATTAAACAATTTGTTCAAACCCAGAGGACAATAAGGTGATAAGTAATAACTAACATGGAATTGTCAAGAACAAAACATGCCAAACCAATCTAATTTCCTCCTTTGACAAGGTTACTGGCCTAGCTTATGAGAGGGGAAGCAGAAAATATGATATATCTTGATTTTGGTAAGGCTTTTGACACAGTCTGACGTAACATTCTCATAAGCAAACTAGGCAAATAATAGTTTTGAGATTAAAATACTATGTGGTGGGTACACAACTGATTGAAAGACACTACTCAAAGAGTGCAACAGTTCCCAGTTAACCTGGGAGGAGTATCTTGTGGGTCTGTCTTGGATCTGATACTATTCGATATTTTCTTTAGTTACTTGGATGATGGAGTGGAGAGTATGCTTATAAAATGTGTAGATGACAAAGCACTTTGGAAGACAGGATTAAAATTCAGCGTGATCTTGATAATTTGAAGAATTGGTCTGAAATCAATAAGAATAAATTCAATAAAGACAAGTGCAAAGTACTACACTCAAGATGGAAAATATGAAATGCACAAATACGACATGGGGAATTACTGGCTTAAGCAGCAGTAGTGCAAAAAAGGATTTGTGGGTTATAGTGGATAACAAATTGAATTGATTAACGGTATGATGCTGACGCAAAAAAGGCAAATGTCATTCTGGGATGTATTGGCAGAATTGTTCTAAGCAACACCAGATGTAACGCTTCCCCTCTACTCAGCACGGAAAAGGCCTCAATTGGAATATTGTGTCCAGTTCTGGGTACAAAACTTCAGGGAAGATGTGGACAAATTGGAGAAAGTCCAGAGGAGAGCAACAAAAATGATAAAAGGTTTGGCAAACATGTTTGGGAAAGGAGAACATATAAAATTAAATTCTTGCAAGCACTTATGCATTGATTCTGACTGCATATTGTTAACCTTTGAACTCAGTAAGACTACTCCATGCTTAAGGTTTAGCATGTGCATCAGTGTTTGCAGGATCGGAATCAGAGATCATTCACAGATATTTTATTAAATATTGTACGCATGGGAGAAATATGGGGATATAAAATGCAAACCCTAAAGGTGTCAAACATACCCATTGTGTGATTTTAATGCTGTTGCTTTTGATCACTTTTTACCATTTTGTTTGCTTATTAATAGCTTTCTTGCTGTTTTATTATATTTTAACTGCAGTGTCTTAAGTGCCTCAACAGAGGGGACTTAAAAAAAGAGCTATTTTTATTTAACAATGAAATATCTACTCAAATGATTCATGTGATCTGACCTAACAGGTTGCTTACTTGTAATGTTTTAGGTTTTGAGGGAGTGTGGGGTAGGAGATGATACAAGGGAAGGGGTTGTTGTTTTCTAATATTTCCTCTGCTGAATTTGTTTCTTACGAAGATCACCAAAGAAAGTTTTCAAAAAATTATTTTTTAAAAGTAACAGACAATCAAATGCTTTCACACCGCCCATCCTTCTCCCCTCTTAAATTTGTGCAACTTCCTCCGGAGTCATGAAAATGCTACTGGTTGTTAGTGTGACTATCTGTAATGCCTACATGCGACGGAAGAAGGAAATCAGAGGGTTGCAAAAGTAGCTCAGTTCCCTTTCTGTAACTGCAATAGCACAGAAATGAAATTAAACAAATTGTATGGTTTTAAGTTTCACATGCTCTTTCAAGTGTATTTCTTTACTACTCTGTCTCTACTTATTTTAGTACTTTCTTCTGATTGTGGTGAGTACTAGAAAAGTACATATAATTTTTTGAAGTTCATGGGCTAAATTCTGCCCTGTTAACTTTATGTAAAACAGGAGTAAATTTATTGAGTTTCTGGAATTAATTGGGATTTATGTCAATGTAAATGAGAGCAAAATTCGACCCTTTTCTACATTTATAGTAAACAAGAGTGTCCAATTATACTGCCCACTCTATATTTCTTTGTCTTATTTCCTGCATTAGTGTAAACATCACCAAACCCGTCAGATAGAGGGTATTACTAGCAGTTGGACTATTGGAGCAATTGTAAGATGAATTTTCCTATTGGCACAAATGCATCTTACAGGCATTCTTTATCAGATAATTATTGGAAACTGAAATTAAACACTGCAATGTAATGGAAGCAAGTTTGGGCCTTTAGCATATAAAGTTATTGGCAAAATTTCCATTGACTTCAATGGGAGCAGGAGCAGGCCCTAGCACAGATTGAGTTTGGTATTGGAATTTCTGTGCTAAAAGACATCCCTTAAGGCACAAAAAAGTCTTCACCTTTCCTTTTTATCCTGGGCAGCAAAAGGCAAGTTTAATGTAAAACATTACACCGCTGTGTTTATCAGACATATACGAACACTGTACCACTCAGCAGATTGCACACAGTAACTGATTCTCTGCAGGTATATCACTGGTGATGGAGTGATAATTACCTGCTTACTGTAAGAAAGTTGAAGGAAAAAGAGGTAGTTTGGAAATGCCTGTCATTGTGTAAGAAACCACCAGATGGCATCTTGAAATACAGATCACATTCAGTCTGTGCTTTGAATAGTTTTCTTCAGCTGTAGATGTTGCCCAGTTCTCCTTCTAGTCAACACTTTGACAGTTGGCATCTCGTTGGGACTTTTCAAATTGCTGCCTTAGTGCCAGATCCTGCTTTCATTGATTTCTATGGGATCATGAGCAGGCCCTTGTGTACACTGGGAACACTTTTCAGAGTATTCAAACCAGTTGGAACACCAGTATAGACAAGGTTATAGAACAGTTTTAAAAAAGGGTCCATCAGCCTGTGTTTTGTCTACTCTCTGGTGCTCCAACCAGTTTTAAAACTGGTTTATAATTTTTGGTAAATTTCCCTGATGCAGACAAGATTTAAGAGTGCAGGAACAGTATATGAAAGAATCAGCTTCTGCTATGCACATGTACTTCTGGAGTAAAGACAAAAAGAAAAAAGTAATTGATGCACTGTAATTATGAATGCTCTGTATTTGCTAAATATATTAGTGGCTTGGAGACTTTTATTTTTATAGATACTCTTTCCTGCATGTAATCAGTAAAATACTTTGAACTTACAAAAACATTCTGTCCTGCTTCTCAAGGACCTAAGAATGTGCATTTGATAGTTGCAAGCAACAAAACAGACACTTGCAAACTGTGGAATATATACAAATATATGTTTAATTATTAATGGTAGTACTGATTCATTTAATCAATTTGCAGTGGACAGCTTGGAACTGTATGTCTCAGGGGACAAGCAAGAACTGTAGAGGTCCATGCTCCTATGTTACTTACCTTGTTACAATAAAACACTTGCTGAACTTTGCTCACAATTCCCTTCCACCCCCTTTTTGTAAGTAGCTGGGCATTTATTCAACTTTTATTGAACAGTTAGCAATGCTGGAAATACATTAAGAAAAATACGTAGCAGACTGAATAAAACGAATGTACAACTTAATTTAACAGGAATTTTAAAACGTTTTGGTTGGGTGTTTTTAGAAGAAATGATCAATTCCCTCTGTGGGTCCTGCAAAAGAAGAAAAGGACAAATTAGAAAACACTTTTACAGCATAAAGTACTACAGCTAACAAACAGATGAATTAGGGAAAGAATGGGAATTACCTGCCCTTCTTTCTGTTCCCTTACATTGTGATTACTTATCTCTTTCTCTCCTTAAATTGTGACCTTCTTGGAGTAGGGACTGACCCTTCTTGAATGGAAAGTGCCTAGCATATTGCGGATGCTACCATAAACAAATAATGAAATAGAAGCTTTTACAGTTCCCAGAATTATTAGTTGACTGTACTTTTTAGAAATATCAAGGGGATGATTTTCTACTGTGCCCAAACTGAATATGGTCACAGGCAAGAGTGTGTGTTCTCAGGGAGCTCATTTTAACTCCCTGGTTCATAGCTGTCTGCCTCTGGCACAAATTAAAGTTGCAAGAAACAGCTGAAACTTATGAAAGGACTCTACCAGTGGAAAATTGGACATAGCAGAGCTGTGCTCCCTCACACCTCCTTCCTTTTTAAGTGATAAAAAGTGAGCTTGACACAACCCAATCTTGGGTGTAGAAGAGAACTGTAAAGCACTAACATCTCTTCCCTGGCCTGCAATTGGTGTCCTCAGTAACAATGTAGAAAGCAGATAAATAAGTTATAATTCTATTGCTCTCTATTTTAAGGTGAGCATGGCATATGTTGTTTTTTAAAAATTATAATCTTGAACAGGATAGTGGAGATTAAATTAGAGCCCATGTGTCCACCAATGCATGCAAGATCAACAGGGGTGTGTATTCAAGACAGACCCACATTTTCCAAAGCATAAGCTAATTTTGGATGCCTGACTTTTCAGAAGTGCTGAGGGTCCACAAATCCAGTTAAAATCAATGGGCTCTGTAGATACTGACGTGGAAAATCAAGTCCTAAGTGTCTGAATGTAGTTACCCAAAATTAGAGGACATTTTTTAAAAATGTGGTTCTAACTTATAAAATTAGGGTTGGTTAAATTTCTCTCATGTATTTCCATGTTTTTGACTGGATTGCCGATCAGAAGCTGCATTTTGTATTTTTAATATCCATTTTTAGGAGTAGTACACATATTGTAGTTGTAATTGCACTGTGCATTTGAGTAGCTCTATAGGAGGATTACCAGTGACTATTCTCTTTCTCTGTGTGTCCACACACACAATAGATAAAGATAGGAAGTAGAGCAGTCCACCAAGGTCCAGTATCCCTTGTCTTCATAAGAGATTAATCATGAGAGAGACCCACCTGATCATAACAGAAGATCCCTGCTCAGTGCTCCAGGAGAAGGGAGCACAAGATGATATTACATGATAAAGCATCCAATGTCATTTATAGCTAGTGATATAATTGATTTCAAATTAACATCCATTCTTTCCAATATATATAACGTATTCTATTTTCTTCATTTGGTTTTTCAGATCCTCCCCGATTCTATAGAGTCCTGATGTGTTTTGTTTACAACATGTCCTGATTTGTTTTCAATGATAAATTTGTTTTAGTTTTTCTGTTAAATCCCTCAGCTCTCCAGCTGCTCCTTTGTTTCCCTGAGGCATATAGCAAGAACTCTGAAAAGACCATATGTACAACCTTGATCTGGTGGTTTGCATGTATGCAACTACTTCATTTCACTTTATTATCTTCAATGAGCCCTTCATTTAACAATGCTCTAAAGTACTTTTAAACAAGAAAGTCAGATTCAGCTCCCCTTACAGTGATTAGTACCTTATTCCCCAAGGAATCCTATTGAAATCTGTAGAAGCTGGAGGGGCTTGGGTGTAAGTCAGGGTATCAGAATCTGGCTCTCAGTATGGCAAGGCTGCAGCGTTCAAGTACAGAGCATAGAATTAATGGGAGGTTGTCACAATTCAGAGGCCTAATATTGGATCTACTTTGATTCCCTCATATCTATCTATAGGATCCAGGTAATTGTATATATTTAAGGATTTGGGTTTTTTTTTTTTTTTCATAATAAATGCACCAGTGTTTTTTATCGTTAAAAGCCAGTAAATCTGCAGTAACAAACCAGTGTGCACAAGCAAGAGAAGAGAAAATATCAGTAAGAAAACAGTTTAAAGAATTAACAATTTATAAAATACATAATAAAATAATCTTATGTAAGAAAAATAGCTGTAAAATGTCCTTTTAAGCCAAAAAAGCCTTCCTAAATGAAACTCAAGAGGAAGGAACAAGAAGTACAATAGTGAATATAATTACACCACTCTACAGAACCAATTTTGGCTGGTTACTGTACAATGGTAACTAGTATGTGTCTCCATCTCCCACCCTTTTGTTACATAGTACAGCTTGATTATGTAAGGCATATGTGCAAATTTATACCAGTAAAATGTATTTTAAGTAAAGATCCAACATCCTCTCACACAGTGGAAACTGGGACATACTGGAAGGAAAAAAATGTTTCCTCCTCTATTTCATGTGTTCATGGAATCCTGAATCTAAGACATAATGATAGTTCACCTTTCAGCTCAGATAGAAAAGATCATCTTTGAGGATTTAATTGTACCTACTACTCATTGCAGCATCACATTTATTTAATAACAGGATCTATTTTATGGATCTATCACCTTTACATATTCACACCTAGAAAAGATTTTACTTCTTATTTACAAAGAATGATTGAAACAACTTAGAAAAGGGCCAGTGCAGTAATTTTTCTTAAGAGGCTGCACGGAAACATTTTACCTACAGGACGAGAATGTGATCAGAACTGACTTGTAGAGATCCTCGCTGTAAGAGTTCCTGTATTGGTTTTCTTGCAAACCCAGAGACTCGATAGAAGTTGCCTTCAATACAGCGAGAGTGACACCTATTGAGAAGTTCAGAATCTATTCAGCCTAGCTCAGGCTCTGGAAAGATTCGTTTCTTTCAGTGATTTATGCAAGAAGCCGAAATATTAGCAAACAAAGTTTCCAAACAGCATTGGAGACTCTTTGATCTCTCTCCGGTTACAGTGGGAAAACTAGTCCATCTTTATCGTCTATTTAAATTCCCGTCTCCCTGTGTGAACCCTTCTGGATCCGCCAAAAATATCGCAGCAGGGTCTCTAACATAGGTGAAAAGCTTTATTCAGAGCGAGGGCTGAATTTTAAGCCACCTCGGTACTACTGAGGGATCATTGCGTTAAAACTGCAGCGGGCTTGGATCCTCGCCAGAATTACGAAAGGGGAAGAAGGCTTGATGGGGAAAGATGTACAGGCAGCTCCGGGGTATCTTGGTTTTCAGCGCCCAAGGAGCCGCGGGATTGGTGCCCAAGCTTTTCTCTAGGGTAAATGAGTAGCTGACAGAAGCTGATCCCTCCCACTTGGCCAATTTCAGCGAGGAAGGTGAAATGCGGAAGTTTCCACCCAGCACTGACAGATGAAGCTCGTCCTTAGCCCTTGGTATGATACACTTAGTAAGCGCCCTGAGTGGAAATTACCAGCCTCTCCCCTCCTCAGGATCGTAGGAGCAGAGGCACGCTGTCAGGCATGGCCACTTTACCCGCCGTTGACAGAAGGGCATTTGCCCTGAAAATCAACAGGTAAGAGACTTTTCTTGACCTCCAAACTTTCCGCAATCGGGTTGGTGAGAGCAGCTCCTCCGTGCTGCAGGCAGAGCTGGACGATTCGGGGTGTGAGTGGGTTCCCGGTCCCAACGAGACCTCGGGCGTGGAGCCATCTGCATGCCCCTGATAACTAGAGAGACCCGCCACCGTTCCCCTCATGTGGAGGGAAGCTCCCGCTCGGCGGCTTCGGTTTACAGCATGTCTCTCCTCGTGGATTTTGCGTTATAAAACAATTAAAAGCTCACACAATTTAAAGGCTTTCTCTTATTTACATTACCCTGACTTGGCACAGCGGTGGCCGGGACTAGCTGCAACTTGCTTTTTTTTTCTTCTTCTTCTTTCCTTCCTCCTAAAGAAGTTCACTCTAAAAGTCCCCTCCCCGGAAAGCTGATGCTTTGCCCGGGTGTGGGACGGTTCTTTTATTCACTCCACGCACTGGGTTTATTTTTCTGACAGGTGGGAAATGTCAAATGCCTCACGTGATTGGTTACTAAGTTCGAATCGTTTTGTCAGGACAAGCCCTGAGTCTGCTTGTAAACTGTGCTCCTCGTACAGTGGGTTGAGGTTAAAGAGATTTATTTCCTTGAGATGTAATAGCATAAATGTCTTATGGCTAGGATGATTCTATTCGCAATACCAGGTTTTTCTTCATATGCAGTTAGTATTAAGGTGACACTTCCCATCTTTCTCACAGATTTTCTCTTTCTGCCTTTTTATATTAAGAATCACAGTATGATTTAAAATGAAAAATATTATTTTAATTTTTACGCTATGAAGACCAAAGTTAAACTCTAATATGCCACCCTCTGACTGGTAACCTTTTACTCTAGTAGAGTTTAAACTATGGCCTTTTTCCATACAAAAGTGCTGACTGTTCAGCCCATGTGTGTGTTATGGTAACACTGAGAAATCAAGACGTTTATTTTGATGTTGTTAGGGTAAGAGAAAATACAGGGCCTCTTTACAGCCTAATTATCTTGCTTCAAAAGTCTCAGTTCCAAGTAGTTGGTTTAAAAACAAATTACCTGAGTTTGCCAATATGGATAATGATTTTATTACTAACAGTAAACAAGCCCATCTCTGTGCCTGACCAATAATAATAATAATAATAATAAAATATAATAATGCACAGCGATTTTTTGAAAGAGATGGAATTTGTAGTTATTTAAGGATAAAATTACATTTCCCATGACAAAATTGCACATCATTTTACCTTTCCAAACACTTCAAGAGTTCATTTCAAGTTGTGGCAGAATATATTCTTTGGAACCATGCAGAATTATATTGAGAGATTTTCAGATGGATGACTTAATCCAGCACTCTTTTCTTTGGCAAACTTCCCATTGACTTCAGTAGGAATTTTGCTTGAGTAAGGAGTGCAGGATTGAGTTGTATTGCAGTTTCTCTACTTTTAGGACCAGATTCACCCATTACTTTGGCCGCTTTTTGCTGCTCTGGTAATGTTTTGTATTGCCAAAGTTGCTGAAGCATACCTGTGAATCTGGCCTTATGCATTATCTAGCCACATCTCATGTAAGATTTGCTAAAGAGAAAAATTGTGGAATTAAATTTGTCTTATGGTTTGCAGTGTCAATGCTGAAAGTTTGTGTAGTGAAACAAATATTTAAATCCATCATGTTCTGGATCTATGATTATAACTAAACAATACTTAGATTTATTTTACAAGCATCATTCTGGAATGGTTTTGTTCTACAGAGCTGACATATGTAAAAATGAAAAGTAAAGAGAATGTTGACAGTTGTATATATTTACTAGTAGAATTTATATTTTAGTTCCTTCTTTAGAAGTTACAGATTGCTACTATATGGGCCAAATCCTATTTGTCCTGTTCATGGGAATAATCCCATTGACAGTAGCACTTAGCTCCATGTCTTCAACAAAAGCAAACTTAATGCACAGCAGCAACATTCACTTGTTTGTTTGTTTTTTAAAGGGACACTGCCAAGATAAGTCAATGCAAATCAACGGGCTAATTCATCAGCCCATGCACCAGAGAACACATTCCAGTCATGGAGTTTTAATCTTCTTTCTTCGGGGTTTGGTTTTATTTCTTCAAAATGAATTTATTTAAACACAAATTCAATTTACCAGTCGTCTCCTTTCCTCGTGACATGGGCAGAGGGGGAGGAGGGGGGACGGGGACGACTTCTACAGGGGCCTATCTGCTCCCTACTGGATTACTCTCCACAAGCCTTCTTTTCTCCCTTCTCATTCCTAGCCTGCTCCCTGCAGGATTACAGTCTACAGGACACCTGCCAAAGAATCCTATATAACCTGTCTTCTTCCGCTTGCCCTAGAGTTTCCTGCAGAAGCCTACCTATTCACTGCAGCTCTCCAGTTCAACTGAGCTACTTGCTGGTATCTATTTATTATTTATTTGTACCACTGTAGCACCTAGGAGCAGTGCTTAAAGTGGGCCTGCTTCTCAGAAGGGGGAAAATAAAAATGTATATTAACCTCCCTCTGATTGGCTGTTTTCCCTACTTCCCTGCCTTCTGCTGTAGAGCAGCCATTTTCCTCTCTGGAGCCAACACCAGTTTCACAGGAGCCAAATGCCATGCCAGAAGAAAAAGTCCAGCTGCTCAGAATGGCTCCACTCCCTCCTCTCTTCTCTTCTGCCCTCCCCACTCCACTCATCCTATGAGCAACAGGATGGCTGCTCTACCCCTCACCCCTCCTCTTTCCCTCCCTGCAACGCCAGGCCGGGGAAGGGAAGGGAAACAAGGGACCCTGCCACAGCCCCCCCGGTCTGGGGGAGGGGACTGGAGAACCCCAAGAACACAGAAGGAGTAGAGGTGAGGCTGAGGTGACAGAATTGATAGGGATGAGGTGAGGGAGAGAGAATTGGTGGAGGGCAGGAGGGCAGGCTGATGTGATGTTGCTTTCATTTCTGTAGAAAGCGATTGACACTCCAGCTGCCACCACTATTTTCAGACCACTTTAAGCACTGCCTAGGAGCCCTAATCAAGGAGCAGGATCCAATTCTGCTAGGTGCTGTACAAACAGAACAAAAAGATGGTCCTTGCCCCCAAAGAGTTTGATGCCTTCTGCATCAGATGTCCCCTGGATGATCAGTCACAGGTGGGGGTATGCTCAATGGTCTTTTGTTTAAAGGGCCAGCTACTTCTTTACCTGTAAATATTACCCTTGATCATTAAAACTGAAAGAGTACTAACATTTCATTTCATCTTACACTATTTATATTGTTTGTTAAATATTTCACTTCCCTCAGTTTTTACTTTTTGCACTTGGCTCATTTCTGACAGTGAAGATAGACATGTTTTTTTTGTAGTCAATGTCACTTCTTGGTTTTCATGCAGTGCAAGACATTTGGATTGCAAACACTGCAGAGGAACAATTATCACATTACAAGCACTGTTAATTTAAAACAGGTCTCATTTTTATTCATATCTTAAAATACCTTCAAACTTGCAAGTTTTACATGTAGTCTGTGTACATAACCATGCCTTCCTGTCACTGTTACCCTAATCTTCCCTTCCCCACTCCCTTTGTTTGCTTGTTACACTAGCCAGTTGCATCTCTTGTGGTCTGATCCTCCAGATACTTGAGGAAGTGTTTAACCATACTCATGCGAATAGTCCCTTTGATTATAATGGGACTACTCTCATGGGTAAAGTTGCTTATGGCACATGCGTGTTGAAGAACCAGCATCTTTGATTGTAACTTTTCAGGTCAGGATCTGTCTCTTACTATATGTTGGTTCACTGCCCAAAACAATAAGGCCCTTATCTGATTGCAGCTTCTGGTCACAATCATAATACAAATAATAAAAGTAAAATAAATACAAAAAAATTCATTTAATCTTCACTTTTGTAAATTCTTTTTTAACAAAACCTAAATTTAAGGCCAGAAGAACACTAAATATAGGGGCTTTTTAAAATTTCAGTTTGGCTTTCTGTATATATGTAAAACTTACAAAGGAAAGGAACAATCTAGGTTAAATCACAGCAGTAAATCTTTACTAATAAAAGTCTCTTAATGCTATTTAGGGCCTGATTCTGCATTCCTTGGGAATTTTAGGTGTGCAAAGACTGCAGAATCAAGGATGTAGTATGATACAATAGATCATTTCTGTTGAATCAAACATGTACTGTACTTTAGATCAGTGTTTCTCAGTGACTACTATGGACAGGCCCTGGTCCCGGAGATCTCACTGACACAGTTTAGGAAGGCAGCAAGCTGGTCCTTGATATAAAAAAGGTCGAGAAACACTGCTTTAGATCATAAAAGGACTGAGCTGGTAAATATACTTGCGTGTGTAACTATATCTATTTAAAAGTTGTGGTTTATATGCAAAAGCAACAAATGCTATGGGAGAAAAATCAAACAGAAAAGCAGCTCATCAGTGCTGAAGGTGATACGTATAACACCTAGTAACTGAGCAACTGACAGTGTGGTTTTCAGAGACTGAACATTATGAATTTAAATTAGGATAATTTGACTCAGCAATATCTTTGGATAAACATAAATAACAATCACAGAACAGAATCTAGATTGTATATTGCTCTCGTTTAGTTAATGCAGTTTACTATTTTATCTTGCTGTTCTACTTTACATCCACCATGATATTTATTCATTTTTATTTTAGTCTGAAAGAATCTGTGGGCCAAAGAGCACCCATCCAGAGCCCTAGTCACCATTGACATACATCTGAAAACTCTATAACACAGAAGTTACAAAATATAAAACCATTCAAAGCAACAGCACTGCTCCTTCTTACCACATATCATTTAGTCATCAGTCATGTGACCATACAGATTGCTATCCTCACCACACTTTCCAACCAAATAGAAATCCCATTTGCAGCTGCTTCAGCCCTCTATCAATATCTGCACATTATAGTTCACATAACATTGTTTCCCATTAATTCCTGTCACGGTTCCTTCTAAAATAACCCAGTAAGATCACAGTTATAGAACAAAATTAGCTTTTGTGTTCTATTTTTATGAATGTATTTGTTTATACAATGATTTAGGTCATGCCCACCAAAAAATATCTGGGAGTGCCTACAAACATTAAAAAACAACCAATAACTACAGTCAACATTTGGTTGCAAAAATCACCACTTCCCACACTATTCTAAAGATATGCCTACACCACAGATAAAGTTATAATTGTAGCACAGGTATGCCTACTAGCTTTCATCTAGCTAGGGTGGGTAACAATAGCAGTGAAGTTAGGGCAGTAAGGACCCAGCCATGGGCCAGCAACCTGAGTATGACCAGCGGGCTTGTATTGGGGAGGCTACACCATGCCCCCATGTCCTCACTACCCATACTATTACCCATACTAGCTAAACTAAGGCAAGTACAGTTTAATTTGCAGGGTAGGCATTTTCTAAGCACACCTAACCCAATGACAATAAGGTGATCCAGACACCTTCCAAGTTATACCTAGCTAATATCAGAAAGCCAGGTTGAATAGGTCCCTCTTACATCACCTTCCAAAGTTTAGCAAGCTCTGATTCTGGTGGGCCACAAGAAATTAATTCAAAGGGCAAAGACCTTTCTTTGAGAATGGCCTCAGGGAATTCATTCAAAATAACCAGAAGTTGGGGATTTACTTCAAGAGCATGACAGCCTATCGCAACTGCAGAGATGGGGCATACAGGGTGAGAAGGTCTCAGAGATAGAACAAACACATCCAGTGTGCCCTAATAGTTGTGCCTTACTTATGGGTTCTTGGCATGGACATTTTGCACTGGATTTCATAAAGCCATTTATTATATTGATAAGAACAAGATATTAATTATCCGCAAGTCAAAAAGATATAAATATGTATTATTCCAGAACTTTCGATGCTTAGGTCAAGCTATTTCTTTTAATGAATTTGTATTTTTGTAATGAAAATTCAGTTAACAAAATTACAAAAAGTTCTTTGCTTTTGGGAAGTGTACTAAAAATATATCCTTTTGACCACATTGTATATTAAGGGTACTTTAATATATGTGTTTTAAAGTGCTAAAATCATTAATAGATGTCTTAATAAATTGTTAGGTCAATACGCTGGCTATTACCATGGCTTATAATCATCTTAATATCATCTACTGATGTTCTTATAGCCATCTATAACACATACTATTCATGTATGTAGCATGCTTATAACATCAATTCATCATTTATTAATCCTTTAGGAACATAAATGTACCCTTAATATAAAGTGTGACAATTTAGCCATTCTCTGAATTACTTATATTGGCATGGCAGTGATAGGATAAAATACTTTTTTTTTTTTAATTTTTATTAAATCTATCTAATAAATGAGTCGCACTAACAAGTGAGAGCAGAATTTGGCAAGAAGGTTGTGCAGGATTGAGCCCTAATCACATGAGTTGTCTCCAGTGGGACTAATCATGTAAGCAAGGATTACTCAAGTGAGTAAGGTTTTGCAAGATCATGGCCCTAGTTAGTTCATTTAAAGGCATCCAAATGCTAATAAATTTGAATGCATTTGAAATCTGTTCCTTAAATATACAATATGCAGGGGCTTACAAAATCATTATTGAACCTTTTTTTAAACAGATTTTCCATTTTGTGAGCCTAATCTTTGCTGCTAGAAATGATGAAAAATACAGTCTTAAGTTGCTTGTTGTTATGGGAACAGACTGCTTTTCACATACTACATTTGTGAGATAATAGTGTTTTTGTATCTGGCATGTGTATCATTCACCACTAATAACAGATTAAGAATAAAATAGGATTGATATCAGTTTCATATTTCATATGCAACAACCTGTCTATTAGTAGTCTTCTTTATTACAAAGGCCAATTTTTTATTAGATGTTTACTTACATAAAATTAAATATTATGGGGCGGGTCCTGTAAATCTTCCATGTGAAATTACTTGGAATTCCATGTGCAGAGAGGCTGTAAAATAGACTTGTGTCTTGGTTGTTAAATACTGAGTACGCTATTATTCTTGTTTTAGATCCTTTTGCTTCAGTCATAGGGATTCTTGACAAATTATGCTAGGAATTAAAAGGAATTGTATACTATTTCTTTTTCACTCATTTCTACTTTTCTTTAATTATTTCCTTCTTTTGTCACTAGGCATATTGGAACTTTTTCCCAAGAGGGGAAAATGTGCATTTCCCTTTGCACATCACTGTTTGAGGTGCTGAACAGATCTTAATGACTCATTTTTCCCCCCAATTATTTATTGAGGACCCAACCTTGCAAGCCTTTATTAGGCCTCAGGTGGAGTACTGTGTCCAGTTCAGAGTACCACATTTCAGGAAAGATGTGGACAAATTGGAGAAAGTCCGGAGAAGAACAACAAAAATGATTACAGGTCTAGAAAACATGACATATGAAGGAAGATTGAAAAAAGTTGGGTTTGTTTATTCTGGAGAAGAGAAGACTGAGGGGGGACAGATTTCAAGTACATAAAAGATTGTTATAAGGAGGAGGGAGGAGAATTGTTCTCGTTAACCTCTGAGGATAGGACAAGAAGCATCGGGTTTAAATTGCAGCAAGGGAGGTTTAGGCTGACATTAGGAAAAATATCCTAACTGTCAGGATAGTTAAGCACTGGAATAAATTGCCTAGGAAGGTTGTGGAAGCTCTGCCATAGAGATTTTTAAGAGCAGGTTGGACAGACACCTGTTAGGGAGGTCTACAAGACTTAGTCTCACTTTGCATGCAGGGGACTGGACTAGAAAACCTCTCAACGTTCCTTCCAGTCCTACGATTCTATGGTTCTATGAGAACATCTTTATGAAAAGCCACATCTTCCCCTTTCTCACTGCAAACCTTTGAAAGGACTTTTCTTTGCTATCATGGCATTGTTGTCTTGAAATCTTCTGGGCTTCTATTTGTATAGGTACCAGATTGTGCCTGGCCTTTATGGAAATGTGCAGGAGGGAGACAGCACAAGCAATCAATAGGAATTAGGTGCCTACATACCTTTGAGGATCTGAGCCTGAGCCATTCTCCCTTCACACAGTATTCAGAAGGGCCAGTTGCAATTGCAGCCCATGCACACACGTGAATATCCAGACTGCTCCCTCCCTACTTCCTCAGGGGTGTACACCACTTATGGAGAGGAGCTGGGACCGTAACTCCATCACTCCCATTATACTTCAGTTAGAACTGCTGGCTGGTTGCATGTGTGGGAGTAAGCTCCACCCGATGATGTCCCTTTGTGTGCCTACAGTCTCTGCTCCCTGAGGCAGACTCAGCCTCCTGGGTCCTTCCTGAGCTTTACACCTCTTCCCCACTCCACAGGAAGGATGTGCCTTAGAGAGATGATGCAGCTTTAAGTAATTTCACCACAGAGGAAGTCAGGAATATTATAGTAGGTTCTGTGATGGATTACATCCAATATAAACAACTTTAGAGATAACCTTATAGTAGTTGAAAAGCTTGCTATGTTATCATTTCATCAGCCCTAGAGAAAATAAATTTGCCTTTGCCTTTGCCAGTCTGTTTCCGATGATTAGGTAAATTAGTATGAGGTCCTAGTGCTTTTAAATATGTTTTAAAACCCTACTTAAGCATACTTTAGGCACAGTTTGAGTGGCCATTGTGGATGGATCCAAACCATGTTTTATAAACAGGATTAAAAAATCATGTTCTGGCTCGGATCTCTACTTGGGCTAAGGCACATTTTTAACTCAGTTATACCAAGGTTTGGTCCCATCCACATGGCACATCAAACCATATGATCCAGTTTTACCACACCCAAATTAAAGCTGTATGCATAAGAGCCTTGCCTACCTGAAAAGAAGAACAGTGTTATAGCTTTTTTGTTTACCACCAGTGTGGTTGGGAAAAGACATTTCTGTAACCAAGTTAAGCAACAATCTTTTAGCCTGTTACTGGTTGCCCAGTATTTTAGTCTGTAGCCTATTATACTGGCAATAAAATGAATGATAATATAGATGTCCCTAATCCTGACAAAGAACTGTGGTAGCCCATGTTTCTTCATGTAGTGTAGATGGTCAAGGGAGCAAGCTGTGGAACAGAGAGTTGCATTTCTAAATTATGCAAATATTATTTCAAGATTACACCATAATCCTGATAGGTTAATTCATATGATAAAGTTAAAGAAATCTCTGTATCTTTCTACTTGCCAAAGATGTGCTTATTTGAGGCAAGATTCTGGCTTTTATAGCCAAAAGCACACTAGAGAGGTAACATGTCATAGAAGGAAATTTGGTTGGGTCTGTTGTTTATAGAGACCAAAACTAAGGTAGATTTGTAAGTGAACACTGCAGAATGCATATACATCACTGTGACAAGGTGTCTAGTCCTATGATCCAATGTGCAAGGGGTTAAAAGATTCCTTACCTGTCACATGGCTGGTCTGGGTGGGACTATAAAAGGAAAGGAGAGGGCCACATTCTCTTCCAGCTTTCTGAGAACTAAAATGGTTTCTGATAATTGTTGCCAAGTGATTTGCATCCTTTTGTGTTAATAAAGGGAGCCCTGAGGAAAAGGACTTAAACTGACTTATAGGAGGAGCTCTATTTTTACCTTCTCTGACTGGTGAATCTGCCTATTGGTTTACAGTCACATCCAAACAAGATGTGACAACAGCCACTGAAATAAGTGGGTAATTAGGAAAACGTGCCCACCCAGTCAAATATCAGTGAAAAATACCCGGAGCAGCAAATGCAGGCTCCATAATGCAGATCCATTTTAGCAGCTGAACAGGCTACTGCAGAAAGAACTGTTTAGGGACTAAGAAGTAGCATGTGATCAGAAAGCCAGTGAAGTTCATTCAATGGCAGTCATTACTGACAGATGTTAAGTATGCATCAGAATAATCATCATCTCCCAGGGAGTCAGATAGTCCTAGATATCTCCATTAGTTTGTTAGAATAGTTATTTGTGAATGATATTATATTTTAATTGTATTTAGAGGAAGAGGGAACAGTACCACTGGAATCAGTGATACTGACCTCTGTTGTGTGATAGGAGTATTATCCTTTTTTGTGACCCAAGGCAGGTGACCAGGGGCAGGAAATAAAATTTAGTTTCTGACCAATATAACTGTGTCACAGCATTCTGAAAAGTGTCACTATACTGTTTGATGACAGATTTCATACTTACTTTGAACATATACGTACTTTAAGATGTTTGTGCTGCAATTTATGGAGCAGTTCTTTTGTTTATGACATGGCAAACATTAATCTTACTCAACAAAAATGCAATTGTGGAATGAGAAAAATGTTAATCCCATCCGATGCCAGGCAGGAAGGTTTATATTAATCTTTCTAAACATTTACTCTGTTTTTCAGAGGTTAAGTGAAAACAGCCAAGGAACCAAACTGTACATATTTCACATCCTCTGTCACTTTTTAGGTTGTATAGTAATCAAACACGACAATTTATTGACACAGTTAAAATTTCTTGCCATTTTTCCTCCCCAACTAGAAGTTTTCTTATGTAAAAACATACCTTAGACTATCTTCACTAATGAAGAAAAAAACACCCTGGAAAGAGTTTAATTGATAACATGCCCACCTTCATGCTTGCCATAAAAAATATAACCACAGTAAAATAGGTCCAACCAGAACTCTGGATCCAATATCCTCAAACTTTGGACAAATTCAAATCCAAAATCTGCAGCTTTTCTTCATGGCCTTTTGGAGTAAAAAATACCAGCCTCATGGGAGGGCTTGTTCTTATTTTGGGATATGTATCTTCAGAAGGCTGCTTGTGCAGCAAGTAAACTCCTCTACAATACACCATGCAGTGGTGGATTGCAATGCAAAAGTCTTGGCTGGCTACTTCTCACCTAGCAGGAGAAAGTGGCATGTTGGAGTGAGTCAGAGCAAAAGGCCAGCTGGAGATACTCTGCATGTTTTCAGTCTCAAGGTGGCTATTATGGAATCTTTGGGAGTCCGGCAGTTACTTTATTCTCAGAAGATTTGAATGCACTTCAAAATTCAAAGCACAACTCTGCCAAAACTGCCAAGATTTGTCTGGTTTGTTGTCAAGCCATGTAAAACCACTGAATTTCTTATGGTTTCCATGCAAAATAACAAAAAACCTAGGCCAGGTTCACTAGAAATTCAGATGGGATTTGCCAGAAGATTAAAAAATCTGGTTCAAGTTTTGTGTTGATAACAAAATCCCAGGTAAAGCCAGTTTCACCTGTCCTGGGGTTTGTTTCAGGTTTTGTAACAAAGGTCTTTCTTTTCTTTAAGTCAAAATCTGCCCTTTTCTGTAATCATGACTGAGTTCAACAGATCTCACTTGCTGTAGAAGTCCTTAGAATATCAAGTTTACTGGAATTAAGGCTGTTTCAAATATGCACAAGATTTAACTTTTACAACCACTGTCTTGCAGCCAAGAACTATGCTCTGAAGGAAATCCTTTTTCTGTTTACATAGAATACAAGTAGGCACAGCACCACTTCTTCTTCTGTGGTCTTTTAATCATCAGCTGCCCTGCTGCTGGTATGAAATGTCTGCTTTTTAAATAACTTTAAAGAATAGGTTAGAAATTGAGGAACCACTCATTCCTTCTAGACGTCAGTAATCATATGCTATCACACAGCCAGGCTTGGTGCTAGTATTTTTCCTTAGAGTGCAGGTGAATCTGACTGGATAAGAATAAATTTTAAATCAACTACTGTATAATTGGTGTTTGGTAATAAACATAACAACAACAGCAGCAAAATCCTTACCCTAAGCATATCTTTAAAGTAAAATTAAACATGAGTCAAAACTTTGCCAATACTTGAAAGTGTTCACATTGCAGGTTTTGTTTTTATCTTTGTGTGAAATATAATTGTTAACTGCTAGAGAAAAATGTGCCCAAGCTATTTAATTTTCCATGTTCTAATGAAATTATTTCCAGAGTCGTCAGATAAAATATATATTGCGATTTCTTTTTAACAAGTTGCTTGTAAACTTAGGGCCAAATTCTGCAGGCTTTCTTACTCACAGGAGCATTCCCAATGACTCCCAATTTGTGAATAAATTATAGGTACCGCTCTCGCTCCTGTAGAAGTTAAAGCCAAAATTCACATAAACTTAATGCATGGGTGCTGGAACAATTTTTATAGTGGGTGCTGAGAGCTACTGAACCCAGCTGTACACCCTGTATATAATGGAAACCATTTCAAGACAGTGGGTGTGGCAGCACCCATGTCTTAATGGGAGTGAGATTGGGCTCCGACAGTGTGTGTATGTGTGTGTTTGAAAAAAGAAAAAAGTAGTGTCTCTGAAGACACATTATCCTCAGAAATAAGAAAAAACAAAACAAAAATCCCAACAGTATCAGACTTTGTTTATTAATGTTTAATGTTACTCTGTTAGATTGTAAACTCTTTGGGACAAAAGCTGTGTCTTTGTGTAAGTACATACAGCACCTAGCGCAACCCCAAGCCTGATTGTGACCTTTGGGAACCACTGCAACACAACTATTAAATAATCAATCATCATCATGAGCAATACACAACCAATACTGACTGTATAATCCTTAAATGCATTCAGGTATCATGGTGCTGTCCATGATGTAAATCACACATTGGACAAAATGACAATCAAGTTTTACTTTATATTCCAATTACACACCTGCTTCTCACTAATTTTTAATGAATCAGCCACAGGCTTTTACCCTCCTGTCTGCTTTTCAAACTACCAAATAATGATAAAAGCAACTGTCCAAATCTGGGGGAGTTTATTTTGTTTTCAGTAGTAGCCAGCCCTATTTCAATGTCACCTTTGGTTTAAAGCCACAAGGGAAAAGAAACATAGCTGCAGCTGCACCTTCTAAACTAGAACTGAAGAATGGTTAAGGAAGTAGTAATAAAGCTATCAGACACAGGAAAGCTGTATAAAGACCAAAAATGTGTCAGCAGAAACATCACAACAGGGATCCAATCTTGCCATTCTGAAACAAATTGCAAGGCACTCCAAAACCTGCCACAATTTCAAATGCGCAAAATCCTGTCTCCTTGGGGAACAAGGGTCAAAGCATGAATAATGTTTTTCCAACTCCTACTGCTAATCTGTGTAATAGCTGATTTGTTTTAGCTGTCCCTGTGGCTTTTGAAGTGGCCTTGCTCTTATTACAGCCATTAAGATCCATCCATTTCATTCACATGAATGGTATTGTGAACTCCTCCAAAGATGCCAGCTGAAAAAGAAACATGATACAGAATGGAAGGAAAGGTCCCTCCTCTTCCAGAGAAAAATGCCCAGCCATGACTCTGTAGTTAGCAGCAAAAAAGAGAGACAATTCCATTGATCGATATTCATCACCAGATTTAAGGTCTTATTCTTTTCATTATGTCTTGTCTTTGGTTGTAGTCTTTTGTGCCCCCGCCCCCCCCCCCCCAAAAAAAAAAAAAGGTAAGATGGGGGAAAAGAAGAAGAAAAAATTTCAAACTGTTAAGTTAATTGTAAATTTTGCAAAGTTGCTTTTATTGCAGTAGCCTTTTGTTAGTGCAGTCCTTGGATTTGCTTTGAAAAACTTTTAAATTTAGTTTTTGTGTCTGGCTTGAAAATAAACATGGAGTGGAAATGCCTTGTGTTTCTGCTGGATGAAAGATTGAACCTGGAATAATAAGAGTAAGAAAATTTAAAATTACATTCTGTGCTCAAATATGGAACTGTGTTTATTTTGACTTTAGTTGAAATTGTGAGCTGGAATAAATGTCCTTGCACTCACTTTATAATCATCTTGTTTGAATATGTTTCTGGATTAATAGGAAGCTGTAGACAGTACAAGTATCCAACAAAGAAAAAAGGAGAATGTTGTCATTTGTTTTATGGCAAGCTAAATCACAATATGAGCATGGGTGTAAATGAGGGCACAAATATCTTAGTTGTTCTGATAGAACAGCTGGGGACTCATCCTTCTGATTTGGTTAGACTATGCTGCTGACAATCCAAGCTTTTTTACAGAAAGCAATTTAAACAGCCCAACAATGAGCAGAGATGCACCTTAGCTGTGAAGTTTAGCTCTGGATCCAGATCCCACTTTCCTATGGGGTATCCTTATTCAGGGGTTTAGTTCAGAGTCTTCTTTATTCAAAAGTGCATTAAAAGAACTTTTTATCTAAGCTTTTTTGGTAAACCTGCAGTAATGAGAGAACCCAGAAGCAAGCACTGAATACTAAAAAACTAGATAAAATTGGATTAATTTATCTGGTACAGGTGACTTATGTATATAATGTTGTATGTTGATTACATTTTTCAGCCACATTGGGGTAACAGACTCATTTTATTAAATGCAGATCCCATTTTTTCAAACAAAATTAATAATTTCCATTCAAAATTAATGTGTGAAATATTCACAGGTAACCATTTATATCTTCTCCATGAATGATCTACTGTGTCCAATTTCATTTTTACATCCACTTTTCCAAGTTAATGTTATGTATTTACAGGCAGTTTGAGCACAGAGGTGCATTAAACTGAATCTTCAAGTTTTACATAGCTCCTTGTTTTCTAGGAAGTGCAAGTGTACTGATCACACGAAATATTATAGATGGAAAAGTAAATACAGTAAATGCATTCCTTAGCTGTTTTCTCCCCTCTAATCCCAGCAAGTAATGACAAGATTGGGAGGCAAAGTAAAATATTCTTCTATACATTTAATACTTTAAACACAGAAGCCAACTAGCCACCAGCCTGTACTGTACCATATCCTTTGTGCATGATCCACAGAGCATGATTTTAAAAATGCACAAACACATGGACCAAGATGACCAAATCCTGAGTCTTAACTTTGTTTATGTGGTAGTGAAATATGGTTGCCCTCCCTCCTTCTGCCAGAAATGGTTATTTTAAAATTAATTTGAGTGCATGTTATATTACTCTCCCTTGAAGGACAAGCAGCTAAACTGAGGAGCGCTTAAAAATCCTCAGTGCATCGAATGACTGGCTTGTTTAACCAGGGCTGAAAATGAAAACTGGCCTCCTGCCTTCCTACTAACTAACTGACAACATAAAGATGAGGATGATTTTTGGTCCAGAGTTCTTCATCAATTTCTGCACAGTCAACTGCACCCCAAGCTGACTGTGGGAAGACTTTGCATGATTCTCCAGCAATTAAAAATCAGTTGTCCAGTTTGGGATTTTTGTTCCCTTAATAGGTAGTCTTTCTTAGTCTGATAGACCTAACTAAGGCCATGCCACAGTGCAGAGGCCCTACCTGTGAGCTTGAAAATTGTTCTCTTTCTCTTTTGCTCTGTTTTTAGATTTACCCAAATTTTGTATTGTCCCCCTGACCACCATGGCACCAGAATGCCTGTTGTATTCTTTTTCAAACCTGTATTTAGCAGATCCAGTTAAAAAAAGGAAATACTTTGATGGGTAGATCTTAGAGTGAAACCCTACTTAAAAACCTGCTATATACATTATGTACAATCATATCTTTGCTTTAAAGACAATTCAATATATATCTTAATATTGATACAATAATTGTCAATATACAAAAGCATATTTCTCAATAAGAGCTCTTACATGTGCCTAGTCTTCAGCACCTCTTTGTAGCGCAGACTAATGTGCCTGAGATCATCTCTAATATGCCTTAGTCTCTGTCATCTCATCTTTAGTGCAATGAATTAATTGCATCACCATTCCATTGTGGGCCTGGGAAGCTCATGGAATAAGAATGTCTGCATGGAATAAGAATGTCTGAAGTCTGAGAATGGCCTGTTCATTTCTAATATTTTTTTTTCTTTCTCACTGGGATTGATGAATTTATTTTACTTATCAGTTGCTAATTAGTATTTTTGATTCTGCATTTTTGAGAGTGACGCAAGACATTTTTTTGCCTTGCAATTGAAATTGGCTTTCCATACAACTGTATATGGATAAAATTATTTATGTGTAGTGATTTTTCTTTTGAATATCTTCTCTTGGACATCTTCATTAGAAGATTCTCTCTCTTCAGGGCACTTATCTCTGTGATTTGTTTCTCCCTCATCCTCCTTATGTGACAGGTACTACCCAATTTGGAGGGCCCCTTGTTCTTTCTATGCTATGAGCTTGACCAAGGGGTCCTTGATCTCTTTGTGAATCTTCATATTGATTTCAATGGGCGTTACTCTTCTCTGAATTTTATGCTCCTTTCATAAAACCACAGCCATCACCATTTTTAATTATAGCTCAGGGGAACTAGGTCAATTAGGAGTGTCCAAAAGAGGATCTAAAATATTCTAGAAATAGAAGGTCAATTGTTGTTTTTGTTTTCTTTTCTGTTCTATCACTTAGGCCTAATCCCTCTGATGGCCCAGGACTGCAATGAGTGCTGCACTGGCAGAACTCTGTGATTTTGACCCATAAGCTTCATTACAATTTAATAACCTGCTATTTGCAACCATGGTTGCACGCTTGGTTTAGAGTATTCTGCAATCAGTACACTTTGTTTTGGAGAGGAGTTGGAGGGGAAAAAACTCAAGTCACAACTAAAATCAGCAGTTCAGAAAAATTCCTGCAAGACTGCATCTACTACTTTGAAGTCAATGGACCTCTGGGGAAATTCACCAGGTGTAGGAGCAGGGACTGCTCCAACCCCCAAGAGCAGTCCAAAGTCTGGGAGGAACAAAGGTGACATAAAGCTATCTTTGCTCCCCACCCCTTCTCGTGGTTTATGTCTACAGATCAATGCAACATAGAATCTGACCCAATGGGAAATTCACCATTTAATTTAGTGCAGCCTTATTGACATAGCTATACATTTGGGCACCAGTTCTGATCTCAGGAATGCTTGCACCACTACTAGTGACTGCAAGGGGTCCTACAAATAATTCAAGCACATGGACCTCTGCACCTGTATAGAGTCATTTATATAGGATCAATTTATATAGGATCAGAGCCCAATGGAAGTTGAGTTTGTGTATATCTAAGGGTAAAATTTGGCCTTTGTTTTCTCAGTGAGTGTCTTTGTAGATCTAGCTAATGAGCAAAATTTTATTGCAAAACCATGAATTTCATTATGTAGTACAGATATCCTACTACACAATATTTTTAATTCAGCAGAACTAGTTAAATTTGTAAATGAAACACAAGAAATACTACATACTTTGGTATCTAAAGTTTATTACATTGAACTGGCCTTCTTTACTTTATTAATTTCTTGTAAATGAATGCAATTTTCTCTTCAATATTGTAGTGTTCCTTTTCAAACTTATTCCTTCTGTTAGATATTGAAAAATCTCTGGGTTCACATTCATTGCCTCTTGTAAGAGGCATAACTCCTTGGAAGGCCATGGAGTTGCATCTACTTACATCAGATGGTGAGTTGGGTTTCTGGTCTGTGTGTCTCTTTCCCCTTTTGTTACTCAGAACAATGCCCCATTCTAGGGGCCTAATCACCCCACAGCCTGTATAATTTAGAGACATGCTATCCCCTCATCTAGAGTGGCATCTGTTTTTGCAAACCATTTAGCCATAATCTGCCAGTAGATGAATGCTGCTACAACTTCCATTATTGTCAATGAGACTAGTGTGGTATACTTCATAGGGAAGAATCTAGTCCATTCCCTTCAAAGGAAAATCATGGGTTCTTAAAACAGACTTATTTTGTGTGGTGACAGAGACATAATCAGAGGTTACTTGTAATGGGAGATTGATTTTGTATACAGGTTTTGTCTGCTTTTTTAAAGTCCCCCATTTTGTCTTAAACACACCAGACACAGGAAAACTGTGGATTTCCCTTTGGTGCCTTTTTACTTATGTTTTAAAAACACCTATTTCTCAGTTGAATCAGCTTTGCGAATCCCTCAACATTTTGGCATGCCAAGCCCTTGTTATCCCAATACTGAGTAAGATCCTATTTTTTTCTGCGATGTCTCTTCTTCCTGCTCCATAGCAGTACTTTGGCTTTTCGGGGCTGGAGCTGGAGAAGAAAGGAGAGAGTACAGATTGAACAGGAAAGCCCCATCTTGTTGGGTCTGATCAGCCTGATTATCAGATGGTTGGAGAACCCAGCAATACTCCCTAGCGTTGGAGGAAGGAGTCCAGGGGAGAGAAGAGCCTTCTCAGTTCATCACATCATGATGTTTCCTAACCCCATGTAGATTGTCCCCTGTAGCAAAGAACGTACCTCATTCTCCTTCACTGGGAGATAGGACTACCAAATTTCTTTTAAATGTGAGACCTGTTCCAAAGAAATAATGCTGTCTGAAGTGAAACAAGACCCTCCTTTAACACACTTAAATATAATCCTACCCCAAGGAAAGCCTTCTATAACTTGAAAAGGGAGAAGAGTCAGAGCCTGCGTGAAGTCCACTGGGGACTATGCTATCTATTGCCCATCTGTTTTACTTGGAAGAGAAACTATAGTGATGGGTGGCAGAACAAAACTCTAAGATAGATCATGTAAATTGAAACGCGGAGGATCTGATTCATCCCTGATGGAGATTAGCTTCGGAAGAATTACACCAGATATGAATGTGGTGTGAAGGAGATTAAAGGTCTTCAGAGGTGCTGAGCACTTGCAGCTCCCACTGATTTCATTTGGAGTGGTGAGTGCTCAGCATCTTTGGAAAATCCAGTTCTAAGCTCAGAATCATTCAGTGAGTCAGTCGTAGAGCTGGGAATAGACTCATGGTCTCCAAATATCCTGCTTTTACCACTAGACAATCTGCACTCCCTAGTGGATGCTGCTAAATATCCCACACTTTCCAGGTAATGGCAATGTCACAATGTTTGCTTTATTTCTTTAAAGAAGTTACTGTGGTGGAGATTTTCAAAAGTGCAGATGGCTTTTAACTGCCTAACTCCCATTGACTTTTGGTGGGAATTAGACACTTAATTGCCATGTGCATCTTGAGTGTCTTGCCCCATGTTCCCAAGGTGAAATATGTAAATAACCAGCTTCAAAACAAAAACAAGACAATACTCAATCATTATTATGTATTTTTTGTTTATTTCCCGAGCCCCATAGAATATTTACCAAGATGTTGTTGTTAAGGGAAGGCAACCTAGTCAAACTAATTAGTGGTTTATTCACGCAATGGGTTTGATTGGCTGACTGTAGCATCAATCACCTTGGGTTTTCAAAAGCGCTTGGCATTGGCCTAACTCTGTTTTCATTGAAATCAACCCATGAGTGCTTTTGAAATTTCTCTCTTACATGTTCAACTGATACTCTTATTAAGACTACAGTATTTTAGACTGGTGGGCTTTTTTTCCAGGCTGCTAATGACAACGTGCTGTATTATTCATCCAAGTATAGGATTTTATTGTTCGGTCAGTGGAGTCCTGACTTATTGCATTTTTGGTCCATGACCAGCTCATTAAAAATGCTTGCCCTCTGTGATGGTTCCTCTCTGTTCTCTTGCTCTGTAGTAGTTCCTTTGCAGAACCATATTTGCAGACGACCAATATTGCTGCTCATCTTCCAATTACACTTGATGTAGGGTCAAATTATTCTTGTTAGTTTATATTTCATTTCTCAGTTCCAAGAATTTAGCTTACAGAATCCTGAATAGAAGACTGTAAATGTTTCAAGAACAATTCAGTGAAGGCTAACACTTGCTACAAAACAAGAGGAGAGCAGGAAATAATCAAAATATGTTTCCAAACATTAGAGTAAATCATTAAGCTGCTTAAACTCTAGGAAAAATATTTGACTATCTTATTGGTACCTCAGATATTCAAAGATGGAGAATTGAAATTAACCAGTTTGCCCTTACCATTTATTGGTGGTTGGTTTTTAATTGTGGACAGCTAGTGCACTACATTTACATTTTTCTGTTTTAACTAAAGGTATTCATCAGCGGAAGTAAGGAAGCAATTTACCCTCCAGCCGAGTCTTGGACAGTTTTGTCAACGAAGTATAAGCACCCCAGGCTTCTCCTGTATTCAGCTAGTAAGTACTGAGTTTAGGTTTTTTATGTATATGTTTTTACATCTATACTAATTTATGTGTTTAGACTGAGTTAACTGAACCCTTCTAGGGGACTGAGCTTGCTTTCTGCTGCCCTCTGCATAAGGCTGTAATAAAACTACTGCAATGTGAGCTGAAGCAACTGTATGTTTGACATGATTGTCAAAGGTGCTCAGGGCCTGAGATAGGCAGTCTGTTTGTGGGCTAGCATAAATCAAAGTAAATAAATGACTGCAGATTATGGCCTTTTGCTGGAATCGTTTGAGCCCAGCCCTGTAAGCACATAAATGCACAGATGTGCGTGTACTGAGTGCTGGCCAGTGGTGTTCTGCAAAGATGAGTGTGTGCCCAAAATAAAAAGGTCATTATGTAACTCAGGAACATTATCTTCATATGACACGGCTCAGTGTGTGGTTACCTACACATTCCTAGCAAGAAGCATTTGGTCCTGGCCACTGCTGGAGACCAGATTATGTATTAGTTGGACCGCTAGGTCAACATACTTCATCGCTTTTTCCTCTTGTGATTATCTGTGTGACAGATGACCATTTTATTGTATTTATTGCTCATTGTAAATTATTTGCCAGGCAACAACACTTAATCTAACGTAGGTTAATTGACAGCACTGGGTTTGGTTGTGTTTTGGATGCACTGGTGTAACTATGAATTACTCCAGCCTAGGTTTCAAATATTTAGCTGTAGAGAGCAGAGAGACATGACTGGATGTTTAGCTATATACTGTTCCATGTTAGAGCCTTTTCAGGAAAGGTCTTCAATGACAAATACGTAACAAAGGAACGCCCTCCAGATCTGTCTTCTTCCTACCTGTGCTAACAACTGAAGTGCCAAAATCTGGCCAGCTCTACACACTGGGGCTCAGGGGTGGAGGTCAAAAGGTATCTCACCTCATGCTCCTCTGCAGGGACTGGCCAGAAGCTTGTTGGGCAGTGTGGTCCCTGCTACCCGCAAGTGTGCTAGGTAGGTACCTGAGGAAGAGGTTAAGAAGGACCATGGATCCTCACTCTTCCCCATGCCAGTCAGCAGAGCTGGTTGGACAGGGAAGGGGTAGCATGCTACGCCCTTTTCAAGGGTGGTGCAATGTATGCGTTGGTGTGCACTACTTTAAAGTTGATGTCCTAGGTCTGCTTGAGTCAGGTGCTGCGTAACCCCTCGGCATCTTCTCCAACCTGCTGTGTATCAGTAGGGATGAATCTAACCCCTGTTTATTATAAGAAGGGGAAATGTATTCCCTCAAAGTTCAAGATTTTTTTAAAGGCCTGTCAAAAGTGGGGGAAATTTGTGAGTATCCCATGCTGTGAAATAAAACCAGAATGAGATTTTGACCCTTTTCTGAGTAGTAGTAGGAGCATTTTGTAGTTGGAGAGTATTTGTGCCCCAGCGATAGAGAAAACTGGAAATACTGTAAGCATTCACTTCCTGCGTGTCAGGGCTTAGCACTAGCATTTCGCTCGCTTCCTCAATTTGAAATGCTGTGGTGAGGGCAGGGTTTTTTCTTCTTTTGCTCTCAGCAACCTACTTCTGCAGTTAGGAAATTTGGTAACTTTACATTTCATTTCCTGTAGCAGCCATTTTGTGAGCTGTCACAACTTACATGCCTCTAATCCATCATCTAAAAAGGTATGTCTGCTGTAGTGACTTGTGGCTATTTCTGTAGGATGATTAAATTGCTCTTCATTGGATGGAGTATGCTGGGTGTGGGGGGAGAAGGGGTGTACAGCAGTGTATCATAAGCTGCAATGATGACTTTTCTTCTTTTGAAAATCTGCATTTTTTCTGTTAGTCTATTACATTCCATCTCTATTTAGCTTTATCCTTTTCACCCCTTTTAAAACTTTGTATCTAGAAAACGTGCAAAACAGCAAAAGTTAAAAGCACACAATTCAAATAATAAAGATTATTATTGCCACCTAGACTAGAAAAGTTAGAAGCCAAAATAAATTGTGATTGATTTGGCTGCTGAAAATGGGTGGTGTGACATCAGAAAGTAAATTCAGTGATTGATTCTTAAACTGGATTTTAGTAAGCAACATCATTTTGTTTGCAAAACACTGTATGTCTTCAGCAAATTTATATTATTATAGATACACTTATATAAATTTTAAGTTACTTTACCTCATTTGTTTTTAATCTTTTGTAAACTAATACTATGGAATAGCATGTTATATTTTCAAATATTTCTGCCGGTATATGTCTTACTACATAATGCTTTACCTAGCAATAGTTCTGTAGGATTTTGAGGATATTTTTCTAGCATTATATTGGCAATTAGTGAAAAGTCAACAGCACAGAAGTTTAGTCCATTATTTACTTATTATTTTATTTATTAAGAGCTCACAATGTGCTCGGCACTGAGCTAGACACAAAATACAGATGGTGCCTGCCCTGGAAACTTACTACCAGAGTAATGTATTCTTTCAACATGCTCTATGATGATGCTCACGGAACTCCTGCCAGTTTTAGGCTTCCCCATTCATAGGACAGTGAGAGAAGATTTTTCCAAAAGATGTTTCAGAGAATTCAGATGCCTCTTACATATATCTTAGAAGATGACCTCCATTCTTTCCCATCCTGTAGAAGGATGATCAAACATCTCTAAAAATATAGAGGCTATTCTGGTTTCCTTTATCAAAAGGAGTACAAGTTTTTTTTATTTATTTAATAGTCTCTACTACATTGTTTGGAGAGAGACACACAATACCCTGTGTTTTAATTGATTAAATAGCTGTCTTTCTCCCAGATCTTTCTAGAAGCAGACTGCAGGATATTTCTTGGCTTTTGTTGACCTATCAACTGCCTTACTTATGTTTTCATTGTAAAAGCCTTCAATCCAGGCCTTTCACTGATCTCTCCACCTACATTGTTTACAAAACTAATGAATGCAGTGCCATATTATAGACAAAGGTTATGTTAGTTCAGAGACTACCTGAATTTAGTGACTATTAAGCCTCATATGTCGATGAGACAAGATTACTTAATCTGCGGATGCAATGCTATTGGTTTGAGAGGATATATAGAGAGATGGGGTGAAATTCTGGCCCCATTGAAATCAATGGGAGGTTGTTTTTTTTTTTTTTTGTTTTCTTCAGTTGGGCCGTGATTTTGTGCATTATAACTAGTGTTTGTCAAAAATCAACTTGTTCATGGTTTATCATCCCCTTTAAAGAACTGGATTGGCCCAACAAGCTAGTAATGGGAAGACAATTGGGAGAGCTGGGTACTTCAGTAATAGCAATCCAAAGAACAAGCTCAAGTCCATATCAGTCTTGTGGGGCTGAAGGTGATTGAGCATCAGCTAGCTATATAGTCTTTTAAGAGCAATTGCAAACTATCCAGTGATATGATCTGGCAATCCTGTAGTTGGGGATTTCTGCACACGTGGAAAGCACAGTCAAATGTCCAGTGCCAATTATGTATAAGTGATTTGTGTTCTATCGATGTACTTGTCATATAACACTGGGATCACATACAGTAAATATAATCAGAGTAGTATCCTGAACATTTCTTACAGTCATCATATTGGGAACTTTTCCTCCTGGTGCTGTAAATGATGCAGCTGGGCATGGAGTTTCATGATGCACTTGTTATAGATACAAGCATTTGCTACTGAAAATACCCTCAAGTTCTTAGAAGTGGAACAAGACTGATGTACAAAAGGGAGGGATAGAATAGATCTAACAAGATGCAAACAGGACAAAGCAAGAATTTATACAAATTTCACTCAGTGAAATGTAAAATACCTATAGCCTAATTTTCTATAAATGGGAAAAAAAACCCTTTTTATAAGGCCAAATCCAAAGGTCTTTACAAGTAAGGAAAACTGTCATTGGTCTGAAACCTGAAGTTCTTATATTTTACTCAGTTTGTAATCAGTTGAAATTCTTGTTACCTTCACTGAGAGTTTTGCTTGAATAAGGACTTCAGGATTTGGCCCATAGTTTTATTTGTACGGAAGAACCTTGCAATGTAAACAGAATATAGAGTAGTTAGTAGAAGCAGTAATATTGACAATAAAGGGTGTAATGGTATAAGAAACATCAAATTCCTTCTTTTTCTTAATTGCTGGGGTTTTTTTTTAATAATCCCCGGATATATACACCTGGATTATGTGATCTATGTTTATCCCATTTCTTTTTGGTACTTCCAGGAAATGGTCTTTTGCACTATTTAAGCTACTGTTGCAACAGAGTCCTTGTTCTTGATAGTCAAGGATAGTTTAACAGGCTGATTTGATAAATATATTCCAGTGGACTTCTCATTGGTACATTAGTTATTCTAATACTGTAATTATCTTTCATGGGTCACACTGTACTTAGTTTTTCATGGACTTTCTCAGAGCTCACAGAAAAGGAAAGACAGATTATCTTAAACTGTGACTTTTTTTACCACTTAATTATTTATAATGAAGTTCTATAACAGGGTATAAATAGTCTTTGACTAAGACTGGACAGCTGCTGCATAGGCCGCTTGTATGTAGACAATTTTTTTTAGCTACACAGCAAGTAAAAAGAAATAGCAATACCCTCTACATATGTAATAAGTTGTACATTTATATATAAGGAATGTGTATGTAGTTTTAAGTGAAACAGTTCTAACATGGTGTTTCAGAGCCTTTTTCCATTCTGCAGAAGGAAATTCTGTCACTGTTGTTGTGACTGTGCGAGTAAAAAGAACCAGCCAGCTTGATAGTATGTGCCACTGGAAGAGTTCACACGTTTTGAACTGTGTTCTGAAGAGCATGTACCACCTAGGAATGGCTAATTAGGAATGACTAAACATCTTTTGGCTTTATTAAGTTGCAGCATAATATACCACAGAAACGGCAGATACTTGAGGTTTGTGATGATGACGATAGCAGTTACGTGTGTTTCTAAAGTTCTACTGTGGTGATATTTGGAAGATATCGTACAAATAAAAGTCACCTGTATTAGCAAGGGGGAGGAAAACAACCCTGTCTTTAGATTTTGGATGGTAATCTTCTTGGGGGTCCTATGGACTTAATTTGGAGTTGTGAGTTCTCAGCACTTCTGACAATTGGGATCAAAATATTTCAGGCAGGAATTCAAATAGTGAGCCATTTTGATGATTTTAGCCTGGATGTTTGAGTTGGGTATCAGGGCCTTCAGTACCTGCCTTAGCTGCTTTTCCTGCTTCAGGGACTCAGCCACTCTGGCCTGGATATTGCTGCTGCCTTTCACTGAGGATGTTAGGTGCCCTTTGCTGCTGCCTGCCTGCTGCCTGCTTCCTGTCCCTGCCTCTGAATCGCCTCATCTGCCCCTCCCCCCCATTCCTATCTGTCTCTGCTTCTTCACCCTTTTCTCACAAGTGTAATTATCAGCAGGGCTGAGAGATTGAATGATTACGTGGAATAGGGTCCAACTGAATGGGCCCGTAGGGGCCCCAGATGCGCTTGAACCAGGCCTTGCTTCCACCAGTCAGTGAAAGTTCTGCGTGAAGAGGAGCTGCAAATTAGGGCCTAAACTTAGACTGTTCTCTTTCTTTTCTAATTAATTAACTTTTCCCTCTTCTGCACCTTCCATTTTTAGACTAATTCTTCACGAACCATTTTCTTCTTTGAATAATGTTACTTGCACTGCATAAAGGAATAGAGACATGCTTTCTAGGTTTAGTAACAGATGGGGCAATAAGCTTGAGTTATTTCTTTCAAAAGCCCACCTTGCTATAAAACACCTATTTATTTTTATTCTCTCTAGCCTCAGTTTTATGACGCAGTGGAGCCAGTGGATTTTGAAGGTTTCCTGATGACACAGCTGAACAACTTAGACTCAGACACTGTGCAAGAACTTGGTGACTTTCCTGAAGATGATTTGGAGATTGTCTTTACTCCAAAAGAATGCAGGACTTCACAGCCTTCCTTGCCTGAAGAAGGGTAAGAAGAGTTTATTTGAAATAGTGTGTGATCAAAAATGTATTGAAAAGGACATGTACAGGTTCATATGCCTCCAATTCATCAAGGTACTTACGCACATTCACAGGGCTTAAATTCTCACAGAGTATTTCCTGGAGCCCTGGGGTTCAGGGCTTCTGCCCTATATGAGGTGCCAGGGTTTGGGGCTTCTGCTCCATGGGTTTGAAAATATTTACTGGAGCTCTGCTCCGGATAGCTCTGGCTGAATTTAAGCCCTGCACATTCCTAACTTTAAGCACGTGAATAGTCCCATTGATTTCAATGGTGCTGCTAACATAGTGAAGATAGGCAAGTACTTAAGAACCTTGCTGAATTGGGAGCCTATGAAAATATTTATGCAACGTAATGGATGACTGTTGTGATCTAATTGGTGGAAGAGAGTTTTATTTCTGAGACTATGTAATTTTCGCCAATAAATGCAAGTGATGGGACTGCAAGGCCTCTTCACCATCCAGCTCATGATCTGACTCCACAAGTTAAAGCATTTTTAACCAAGGTATTTAATCAGATAGTATCCATTTAAAAATGGTGGTTTTAAGGGTCAGTTTATTTAATTGAAACTCATAGTTGAAAATGGAAAATACCTGATTCCACTCCCCCACCTCCACCTCACACATTTTTTTGCATAATTGCCTGAGCAGATGCTGCTGCCACTGCATGGGGCTAGAGGTCTCTTCGAGAGCCTAAATGTGACAGCCACTTTTAGCCCAAACTTGTTCCCCTGTACTAGTTTCCTCTCCCTGTGTTCCTCCCTTTTCTGTCTGCTACCCATCTCTCCCCATCCCACAGAATTTTTTGGGCAATCACTCCAAGGACTGAACCATAGCCCATTGAAATCCGTGGGAATCTTTCCAGTGGCTTCAGTAGACTTTGGACCAGGTACCAATTTGCCAAGCACTTCCACACTGTGCTTTTATACTGGCACAGCTGTGCATTGGCAGCAGTAAAAGTAAATTTCAGAAATATGTTTAAGCTATGTAGAGTAGCATTGCACTGCTCTTAAAAAAAAGCTAGAAGACTTAGTGCCTCCTTTTGGGGCCCTTATGCGTGTATCTCTCCTATAGAGACTAGTGGGGTTTATAAAAGGGCTGAAGAATAAAACAGCTAGTGGCAAATTCTACACTTATCTACAGTGTATGCCATGCAAGTCTTACAGGTGTTTTACAGGGTGTAGGTGTCAGGAATGGATGTGTGCAGTCAGGTCTAGGGTCAGAATCAGAGTCAGAACCCAGAGTTGGAGTTTAGAATCAGAACCAGGTACCTGCAGTCAGGGAAGGCAGAAGTATATCTGGGTCCAAGGCAAGCTCTGTCTCAGTAGCAGGCCAGGGTTCTGCCTTGTTGTACAGACCTTCTTCCATGCTTAAATAATGCATCTGGACCAATCAGAGGTCCTGGGAGGTGCTGCCAATCAAGTCTTCTGTGGGTAGCATTTCCTGTGGTGCCCAGTCTCCCAGGGTTTACAGCACATTTGTCATGACTTTGCCTTGGCTGCTAATTGGCGGTGTGGAAATGTTGGTCATCCTGCAGACATGGGTTCTAGTCCCCTGGATTCTTATAATAGGTCTATGCAGAATTTGATCCTAAGTCATTAAAATAAATCATTTTATTTTTATGGCAACCATTGGTGCAACATTGGTAGCAAAGGTCCCATTCCTGCTGCAGCATCAGGTATGCTGGAAGCTCAATTTGATCACGACCAAATTGATTAGAGACAAAAAAGAAAAACAACCAAAAAGAACAGCTGCAGTCGGGCACTGGAGCAGCTTGGCACTGTTAATCAGTCTGTGGCTCTGAGTGCCTTGTGGTCATGTAGAGATGAACTTTAAGCAACTGGAATGGAGCCCTGCATGTTCCATGCTCCAGGTTAAATTCTGGAGCTGGGAGATGCAGGCCAATCAGTACCCCTTTCCTCTTGACTGGCCAATGGGTGCCAGAGACTCCAAGGGAGTGGGGAGGAGCTACCTGGTGCCCTCAGAAAGTGTCTTCCTCCTTCGCCGCTGGGGCTGTCCCCCTTTGCTGCTGGCCTCATCAAGTTTCTTCACCTCTTGAAGGGGGTGAGTGGCATTTGTGGTCATATTGGGATGAAGCACCATGGACTAAGTATAGAACTGGATTCTGTTTCTTGCTGTGCCACTGACGTACTATATGACCTTGGGCAAATCACTAAATCCCTCTTTCTCAATTTCACTGTCAGTAATAGGGGGATAATAATACTTACATAGGTACCTACCTCTCAGGGATTTTGTGAGGATAAATTTGGTAATCTCCAGAAGTCACTTTAGTGACGTAAAGCACAATGGGCCTGATCTGATACCCAATGAAACTATTAGGAGTCTTTCCATTGAATTTCATGGGCTTTGAATCAGACAGTAAATAAGTACTAAATATTGTTAGTGGTGCTCCAGTACAGATGATGGGCACCCTGGAAATATCTAAGGCAGCTAGAGAAACAGAATAAAACTATGAGTAGTAGAGTTTTTTAACTGGAAAAAATGATGCATTGGAGACTTTTCTAATGAGTTTTAGCAGAGTTTTCTCTCTCTAATTATGAGTTGGAATAGATGTGCAAAAATGGTATAATTTTGGATTGTTGGACTATAAATACAAGTGTGTGATATACAGCTGGAACCACACCAGTCAAATTTTGGTGTGCAAGTAGTCATATCTAGATACATCTGAAGTCAGCAATGTTCCAGTACAGATCTCCTCTGTTTCACAGAAAACTAAACTATGCAAAACCTGTTCATTGGTATGGTGCCTAAGTGAAAAGCCTAAAAATTCAATTAGAATAGAAATTGTATGTTTCGTTCACTCCAGAATGCTCAGTAAATGACATGTCTGGCCCAAATTCTCTGCTGTGTTGAGCTTTAATGCTGCAAGGATGGCAGAGAACTGGTTATGGCTCCCTCACTCTCAAAGCAGATCTGAATCACCCTGAGCACCTGTATAGGTTAGAGCAACCTGAGGTCTGCTCTAAATTATGCCAACTGGCTATGGTCTTTAACGGTCTGTATGATGGCTGAGCATAGCCAAAGGGTGGGAATGGTGGCACATGAACTAACTATATCAGCTTGGAGCCAGCTCAGAGTCTTCCTTTGCCCAGGAAATTCTCCGCTGGAGAGATCTAGCTGCTTTCTGGCCATTTGCACCACTCAGGAAGTTCAAAGGGGTCAGAACGCAACTGAGAATCTGATCCCCAGGGTCAAATTCTTTTCTCATTTAAACTTGTGCAACTTCACTGAGAAAATGGAAAAAATCAATGGAGCTGCATAAGTGTCACTAAGATCAGAATTATCCTGCTATGTGTAAGCACCCTCAAATCAGGAGAGAACTCTAAATGTGCTGCAGTGGTACGTGCTATAGTAGTCAGACATGGGCATGTAAGGGTGCATTTTCAACCTTCTTTCCTTTCGTTGGGTTAAGTCATATCCACGCTAGTAATTTAACATGGATTTTGCACTATCTCCTAGTATTATACATTGAGAGGGCAATCAAATTCAAGCATAAAGAGCCATGTACTGCTTCTGATCCAAGTGCACCACTGCCATTCCTGTCAGTGGGAGTTCTGTGGCTATGGCTCAAGAGCAGTAACTGGCCTTGCTACTTTCTTAGAAATCGCTCAGTCAAGCATTTTTAAAATGTAGACCATCTGCTCAAAACCCAGTGTGATTGATCCATGCTAAACTTTTTCTTACGCAGTCGCTCTACATCTATTAATCGTGAACTTAAATATAAGTATTTTCTTCCTATTTTTCCCCCCTCTTTGTGGATAATAGTTTTATTCCTTTTGGTTTTCACATGGAGAAAGAAATATCTAGTTTTTGCACAAAAAGTGTATTAAAAATGTCTCAGAAAACGACTCCATGCTGATTGCATCATATAAATCCTAAGGTATTCCATAATGTTTTGCACAGAGGATGATTTTTGTCTAAAAATAATTTTATATAAAATAATTACTATAATAAGATAAAGATTCTTGTTACTTATAATAAGCTCTTGTTTTCTGGGGCGGGTAAGAAGCCATTAATACTTTGGAGTTTCTGTTTAGATTAGATGGGTAAAAATATTACACTGTTACATTGTATAGCAATGTAATATATAGATTGTAGGTCCCGGTGTTAGTGAAGAGTAGCAGTGTTCTCTTTTCACTGGAAAAATGTATAGATTCATGCTGGGTAAAGCCCTTATAGGCCCTGTCTACAGTAGAGGGAAAATAGTGTTTTTATAACTAGCTGGAGACAAGTTCAGCTAACCAGCTTCAACAAACATTGTTGATTTATGTGCACACAGCAGCTTTTAACATAACCCAACCATGTCTGGATGTTCACCACTACCATGTTAATATCTGTACTTTATGAGGAAAATCTTTGCAGCTGTCCCATAGTGCCTGAGCAAGAGGTAAAGTGCCTGGAAGACATGGGCATGCATTTAAGGCAATGCACTCTGAGGTACGCAGAGAGCAGGGAGGACAGACCACCAGCCAAACTGATTACATGGCATATTTAAAGGGACTTAGTTACACTACAAAAAAACCAAAACAAATTATAACAACAAAAACGCTGTACCAGTGATGGAAAGTTTACTATTTGCTACTTTAGGGTATGTCTTCCTTGGGGCTGGAACGTGTAATTTTCAGCTTAAGGAGACATACCTGCATTAATGTTGATCAAGCTAATCCACTAAAAATAGCCATGTAGCTGCATTCTCATGAAGGGATTCGCTGCCCAGAGTATGACTGTCTGAGACCCTGTGTTCATGTCCAGACACTTTCTTTTGTTTTGCAATATTTTACGGTTGTCATAAAACATTGGGTTAGTCTTGTATTCATGAGTTATCTAGAGTGGTAAATAGTTAATTCTGTCAACTGTTAAAACCAGGACAGCAGCAAAAATCCAAACAAGATAACACATGCAGTACAGATAAATCTTCCCCTTCTCAGATATGACAGTGATTTTAAAGTATTAACATGTTTGTTTGTTTTTTTAAAATTTTCTTTCCCAGTGTTGAATTGGATCCACATGTCAGGGATTGTGTTCAGACATATATTCGGGAATGGCTGATTGTGAATCGAAAGTAAGTTACATATTTGCAAATAAAATAGCAAATACCTTGCTGTATCTTATTTGGTAAAGTAACATGTGTTGTTATAACTAATCCCACAGAAGAGAAATTTGAATTGCTGAAGGTAATAGTGCATTTTCAGTGCAATATTTCAACATTTTTGTTCTGTTTGGGAAGATGTATTATAGTTAAAAATTCTTGCTGTTGTTGCTGCTTACTATTTTTTTAGAACTTTAACAGAATAAATCCAGAGGAAAGCATTTCATGTTAAGTGATGAATGTTTTCTGTACAATATGAATGCTGTATTTATTATACTACTCATTTTTAATTGCCACACAATGAGCCATGTGAATCTATTTAAATAGATTCATGTACTCACTTTGGGAGGAGATGTGAAACTGAGATCTTGATTACTTGTGGTCATTAAAATTCCTGTGACACCATTCACAAAATCCTGACCAAATCCCAAATTGACTAATCATATTCTCACTTCTTAAATTCCATCTTCCCTCTCCATATGATAAGGTTCTCTTCATTTCCTGTCCTAAATTGTTTTGTGGTTCTGCTGTCTGCTGTTAGACTGTTTTTCTGTTTCACCCCAGGGATGATTGTAATGACTGGTGGATGAAGGGAATCCTTGTTTGTAGGTTTCGTGTTGTTTAAGTTTGTGAATTGTTTTGGGATCTGTCAGGGTAAAAATCTCTAGATAAATGTCACTTATATCATTATAAGTAAGATGGGGTAGAGAAGCAAACTGTGTATTTCTATTGAGTTCAAATGTATATACACAAACTGAAGTGTTCACATAAGACAACTGTTCCTTAGGATGTGTTTACATTGCAATCATGGGCTCTGATTGCAACTCCTGTAGAGATATCTAAACTACTTGGATACTGGAGCAGTCAAGCTGCAGGGGCATGAGCTTCACTGTTTACTAACTGCACCAGGAATTACTCAGGGTTCCAGCCAGGTTTGGAAAGCCTGTGCTGAAGTTTGTGCTGTCACAGCTTCACTGTTCTGCTACCTGAGCCAGCTAGACTAAAGCTAGCTCAAGTATGTCTCCCTGAGCTGCAACCAAATTCTGTGATTGCAGTGTAGACATATCCTTAGTTTGAAGGCTGTAGTGTAGGCAATAGAGCTTTTTAGAGTCTGTATTTTTAAAATGTTTTTGTTTCTCAAAATGCAATTGATCCTGTGTCTCTGAAGATTTTGGGAGAGATGGAGAAGGAATTATATCTGTCCTGCTGGTTTAATTTATAAGGTTTGGCCACCTTTGTAGGTTTCACCAAAGAGCCAGGTTTCAAAGGCTATTTCAGAATCCCTTATCAGATAACAGGAGATTGAAATGGTTTTTTTTGGACAGAAGCCAGAAATGTAATTTATGGGCAGACTTCTGCTGCTGCCAGAACATGCCCGTGCACTGGAAAAGTTTCTTGTGGAATGTATCAAATGATCATCAGGATATACCAAGTGCAGTTTGTTCAGGACAGTATTGGACGAGTACATTTGCTGGATTTACCTCATTCAGCAGTGGAGCAGTTAGTGATCTTTTTTGTACTTAAACTAACGTATTTGATATTATCAAACTAAATGGAAGCACAATGTCAATTGAAGTTGTGCTCCCTGTGTTATTTTTTAACCTCTACTTAGAATGTTCACATAAACTAATTTCCAGTGGCAACTTGAAAGAGAAATGCAGCGTCAGAAGCATAAGCATGGGTTCTGTGACACTGTCCCTGTCGCACGAGCAATTGACTGAAGTCATATGATGGTTAGCATATTGTCCGAGTCAGCTGCTTCATTTCAGAAAGTATTTGAAGCAGTTTCAAAGCTATCTGTTTCCTCACTTTATATGGGTCCATGCAATTCAAGGTGCAGAGTCAGTGGCTTACTTTTTAAGAGCCCCATTGGCCAGGGCCAGAGAGTTGCTGAATGCCTCCACTCCCATTAACTCTCTGGAGGAGTACTTTAAAAAATGTTAATGGGAGTCACAGATAGGATCTGTGCTGTACGTTCCATGGGTGTCCAGGCGGAAGTGCAATGTTTGTTAGCAACTCCCTTTCTGGCAATTTGTAAATTAATCTGAACATATGGTTAGGCTAGGCAGAACTCCATTTTTATTTTTTTGTAATTTTGATGGATAATAGTGATTTTTATTTTTAAGGATTTGAATTTTCGCAGTTACAGGAAACGAAGGGCAGGGCTAAGGTTAGGGCAGCACTGACAGCGGGTCTGCAGGGAGCTCCCAGCACTGACAGCAAGCCGACAGGGGGCTCTCAGCACAGCCGAAGGGCCTGAGTCGCCTGGGTGCAAGGTGAAGTTGAGGCTGTGTTCCTGCTGGGGAAGAACAGACACCCCCTCCAGAGGAGGAGAAGTCACTGGTTGCATGGAAGGCCACCCCACTGCTGAATAGCTCCTGCCTGGGGAGGGCCCCTGTGCTCCCGGTCAGCGCAGTAGTGAGCCGGGCTGCAGAGAGCTCTCCACACAGCTGCAGGGCGGGTGACCAGGCTGCGCTTGCTGACTTCGTTGTTGGATTTTTTTTGTCAATTTCTGCATGTCAGGAAAAGTTGGCATTTATCGACTAATGACTTAAATTGAATCTTAGAAGCCTAAATACAAATACAAATTTTAAAAAAAGGGAAGGTGGGATATTGACACTGTTTTGCTTGGGCAAGGAGCAGTAAAAATTTGACGTCTGTCTAGAACCTGTCAACCCCCAAATGCCCCAGATTACACCAAAAAAACCCACCAACCACCAACCAATCAAAAGAAAACATTAATGATGTTCAGATTGCAGAGTGAAACACTCAGACGCGTGAAATGCCAGCTGAGGTTCTGCAAACAGCCTTAACTCTGGTCCTTACTACAATACAAGCCCACATTTCTGTGTCCAGCCAAGCTGTGCATCCCTGATCCTTAGAGCAGCTGAAGGCCAGTTTTATTCTAAATGGTTCTGCAGTTCATACATAGACAAACCACTCACTAAGGCTAATAGGAGTTTTGCCTGCATAGGTGCTGGACAAATGGGCTTTACATTCTCAGGAGATTTGGAGGATTCCTTTACACAAAATGAGGCACTAAAGACAGGTTAGCAGTGCATTTCACAGTCAGTATCTACGATACACAGAGTATGGATGCTAGCTAACTGAGACTCCCTTTACCAATTCTTGTTTTGTAAATGCCCTTCAAGTTAATGCCTCATTTGATCTATAAAGTAACCACCTTGTGAAATGTGTCTGTGTACACAAATGGGTGTGTGTGCACAAATGGGTGTGTGAAATGTGTCTGTGCACAAATGGGTGTGTGCACAAATGGGTGTGCACAAATGGATAGTGAGCAGTAAAGTACTTGAGACAAACAATACCACATATAGAATATTACAAAATGCTCTGATGAATTGTGTATGTATAGATGTCAATGGAGTCATACAAATACTGTTTCCTATATACAAGCATACTCAGACTTATTGTATGTTTTACTACCTTGCTCATCCAGGTAAAGGGAATTATGGATATGTGTTTTTTGTGAACAATTGAATCAAAACGTTTGAGGAATCACAGTAAGAAATTGGAGCCAGGAGATCTAGGTTCTGTTCCTGAGTTTGCTACTATCTTGCTCTGTGATCTTAAATACATTACTTAAACTATATATTGGCCAATCTGTAAAATGGTAAATAATAATACTCAACTTGGAAGGGCATTGGAAGGGCATTGTGAGGCTTATTTAATATTTATTAAGTACTTTGAAATCCTCAGATGTACAAAAGTATTTTGCATGTGTGCATATTTCTGCTGTGTATATATAATTTGTACATGACTACATGGATACATGGTTGCCTCAATGCTGAGCTGAGAATGAGCTGTAATGCATGTCACTCAAAGGCTGCTCTAATTTATGTCTGGCTGACAACAGTTCTTTGAGGGAAAGTAGTCAGGGCTCTCTCCTCACCCACTTTTCCTTTAAACTGGGAGCTGCAGGGGGTGGTGATGTACAGCTGAAAGGAACCAAAGAAGGTCATAAGATCAAGGGAGCAGATAGAGGGGTGGCAGAAAAACACCCTTCAGAGATATGGATTTATGAAGAAACTAATGTCATTTGTCAACTTTCTCCTAAAAGAAATTGGAAAGTTCCTGTGGAGAGAGACAAGAGGGTGGAGTGGGGGCGGGGGTTGAAGAAAAGAAAGAGATGTAGAAGAGGCAGCAGAAATTGTTGGACCAAGATTCAATCAGGGAGGAAAAATACAGATGCTTGAGGGCATGTCTACACTGCAGGCCCTGCAGTAATTGATGAAGCAGGATCGATTGAATGGGTCGTGAAGACCCACTCAGTCGACGGGAGATGGGGTCTCCTGTCCACACCAGTAGTCCACCTTCCCAAAAGGAGTAAGGCTGAGTTGACGGGAGGGCGTCTCCCATCGACGCAGAACCATGAAGACGCCACGCTACGTGAACGTACGTAAGTCTCCTGTCGACTGCCACTGCCAGTGTAGACCAGCCCTGAGTCTACACTATAAATCTCTATTGGTATAACTATGTCGCTCAAGGTTGTGAAAAATCCACACCTCTGAGCGATGTAGTTATACCGACCTAACCCCTGGTGTAGACAATGCTACAGGAGAGCTTCTTGCGTTGACATAGCTACTGTCTCTTAGGGAGGTGGATTAACTAAGCCAAGAGGAGAGCTCTCTCCTCTCGGCTTAGAGCATCTTCATTAAAGCACCACAGGACACAAAAAAGGGTTAGACATTTATAAAGGTAATAACATCCCAAGTTCTATTGGGCAGAATACTTTTTTTTATAATGGACAACCCTCATTCTTCAGGACGTAAGCCAACCACTAATTTCTGAGGCTCCCCATTGCAAGTTTTTTCCATAATTGTCCACTGAAGGGTTCTTGCCTGTTATTTGAATGCTGGCCACCATCTGTGACTGGATAGCTGGTAGATCCATAACCACTGTCATTCCCCCACCGTGAATGGGACTGTGATGATGGCTGTGGGGGCTGCTCAGCCCAGAAGCAGCTGTAGCAGTCTGGGAGGCTTGGTTTTTACTCCTTAGTGTGAGAGTGTCTTCTTCTGGGGCCCATGAAGAATTCAGGGCATGGCCCAGTAATTTGGACTGTTCACTGAAAACAGAGTTAATTGCTTTGTGAATGTTAAGTACCATCATGTGGTGATATTAGAACAACTTTTCAAAATGAGTATTTTCCATGAAAATTTTTGGAGAAGTGGGAAGAAAAAAAGGTGATTTTTGGTACATTCTATAATTTACAAGAAAGTTAAGCACTTGAATAATTAAAACTGTTTATCGAGGTTTTGGTGGTTTCTTGCATTACCTCCAGCAACAATGAAACCTCTTTTTGAATGGTAGGAACTTTAAAATAAAACAGCTTGGAGTTCCTGTCTTTCATCCTGGATGATTAAGGCAATTCCATAACAAGGTCACACTCAAGGAGAGCAGGGATGTCAAGAAATGGTATCTTCTCTTTTATGACTTCATTTTTCATTCTCAGTGAACTGGTAAACAATTAAAATTCAAACACACTGGTGCATATAATTTAGTTACTCCCAAAATGTAATGGGGGGGAAAAAGTGTCTTCCTGATCAGTAATTACTTATTATGACTTATGCAAACCATCAAGGCATTAAGGGGCTTAGCTGTTGCTTTGGAAAGGTTATGGAAAGGAAGCTGAGCAAATCAGAATATTGTAACTAAGAGAGGGAGACTGGCTACAAAATGTTATTATAGAACATGTCAAAATGTATGCATTCCTGATATGGCACTAAAAATGTCACTCAAATACTGGATAAATATCATGCTGAATGTAGAAGACTTTACTGTTAAAATTATTCAACAGAGCTTTGACCTCATTGATTTTCTGTTTGTCACTAATCCTGTTTCATGATATCTACTTCCTTAATCCTACTTTCTCTCTTGAACAATGTTATAAATGAAACCATGACATGGCTGCAGTATTTGGCAGAATTGCCAGCAACAGCAGGGAATAAGTAGCACCACAGCAGCCTTACCCAAGTACAGTAGAATTGTGCTATGGAACCTGTTGCCCGCTGAGTTAGGGTTTAAGCTCGCTGTGGTTTAACTCTTCTGATCTGCAGCAGTTCATCATTTTATGCTTCCTTTTGCTTTCCATCCTACCTCTTTATATGCACTTACTTCAGCCCGAGATCCTGTTGCTTGTCAAGATTGTGATACTTAAGCTGGGAAGTGAATCTGGGAGAATAGTAGTCTGTTCTGTTCCGGTTTCTGACAATTAGTTTGCAGTGTGCCAGCAGCAATGCCATTGTTAGACATTTCTATTTGTTTTCTGCAACTAAAGGCCACTGAGTGGGTAAGTTGAGGGTAGATAAAACTGTGCCTGCCTTTTACCATAACAAACACAGAGTGTATTGGATGTGCTACATGGAATAAAATATAAGGGAGCTCCACTTTACAAAAGCAACAGGTGTCTTAGGGCCAACACATTTATCTGTGCATTGTATTGAGAGGTCATCTGTGTAGCATAATGAGTGGCCCTGGAGAAAAAGGCTAAGAACTCAGGAGGTACCCAGTTTGGTGTGCGTGCTGGGACCAGGCTGCTCCTGACCACAGGTCTTTCAGCATGTAATATTGGCCTCTCAGAACGGTCAATAAAGATCTCATTCTTACAGCTCTGAAGGTTACTAAATACCACTTCGGAATTAAGAGGGAATTGTGATGTATACTAAGCATTTGAATAAATTGTACTTTTTTAGTCAAACCAAACAAAACCAGTTCACAACATAAAAGTTTGTTTGCTTGGTTAAAAAGGTCACTTGGTTTTTGGTCAGCAACTTCTTTATCAGGGTGTGGTCATTTTCAGTCCATGATTATACTGAGCACAGCTCCAGCTTCTGTGTTCTTTACTGCACCACAGCTTGCTGTTCTAGATCTGGGATGCATGCTGGTTTGACACCTGTGAGAAGGTCTTTAAAAATAAAATAACAAGAGATGCCATCATCTCAGCAATGTCATTGTAAATCCTGGATTTATTTCTATGGCATATCCTAACCTTGTTGAGTCAGCAAGGATAATATTTTCATTGTGATGCATGGGAATGTAACTCATGATTCCTATAAATATTAATGTGGGCTAAGCAGATGAAACCAAGACAAAAATACTTATATTAAATCAGACCGACCCAATGGCCTGATTTACACCCAAAAAGAGTACTAAATTTGAAGTATAAAGATCACTCCACATGATCATTCTCCCTATTTTCATTTGCCACACCAATTAGCAGGATACAGGGTTCTAGTAATTAGAGAGCTGGAAGACACACTGCCACCTTAGCTTGGACTCAAGAGGTACAGTGGGTTGGAGATGGTACTGCAATGTTAGCACAGCTATTTTTAGCATTCTAGTACAAGCCCCACTAGCTCAGGTCCGTCTACCCAGGCTGAGAGGTTTGCTCCAAGATGCAGTGTAGACATACCACTTAGGTACTACAGTGATGATCATGACAAAAGAACCTAAATAAAATTGAATGAATTCCAACAGCATGAATTACTAGTGGCATGTCACATCCCTCAGCTGCTTACACCTCTGTAGAATAACTAACTTAAACTAGTGTAACCATCTACACTATCATTGAATATAACCCAATCATTAAACCTTGTGAGATCCTAATGCTGTAATTTGTCAGTTCACTGAATGAGTTCACTAGCAATCCGTAGTAAGTGAATGCTTCCTTCTATAAAGTATACTACAGCCTTCTATAATAATATGCTGAATTGTTGCTGTGTCACTATTATAAGCTGTAGTGTTGGAACCCTTATCGTAAAACACTTGTCATCAGTGTTTGCTGGATTTACAAATTATTGCATTCTAAGGCTTTGTCTACACTGACGGTGGCAGATCGATTTATCCGGATCAATTGAGCGGAAGTGGAGACCCGCTCAATTGACCTGGAAATCGACGCTACTAATCCACTTCCACAAGGTGAAGTAATGCTGCATCGACGGGAAGGCATTTCCCGTTGGCACAGCAAACTCAAGACACTGTGGTAAGTAGAAGTTAGGAAGTCGACGGGAGATATGCAAGCTATATAAAGTATCTCCTGTCAACTGCCGTTGAATTTGGCGGCAAGTGTAGACATAGTCTAATATACTGTATTATGGGTTATGTCAGCGCATTCTGTATCCTAGGATCTGCTTGACACCTACTAGTGGTTCTTGTTTAAAGTGCACATTCCAACACATCCACTAATAAATTTCTTTGTTGTGCCTCTTTTGCACTTGATCACTGTGGTCATTAAAGTCATCTTTTGTTGATAAAATTCACAGATGGGATTTCTTATACAGACTTTTCTTCCATATCCAGTTTTAATGATTTTAAGACTAAATAATCACAATCTATTAAATTATTTTCTTGGTTATTGGATGTACTACCACATGCTAGTTATTTTTCCTCTCTGCTTTTATCTGGCTTTTCAAAAATCAGAGTTAGCGATACGTTTCCTACTCTGTATAACTGACAGCCTGTATTTTGAAATGGAATCTATTAACATGTTTTAGTCCGTATTGAGTTTTATTGTTTACACTGTACAAGTTCACAGTTTGAAGAGGCTAAATAGTGCTGGCTACTTGTGCTGTGTTGCCTTAGATGTGTCTTCAGGCAAAGTGAATTGAAGCTGAGGTACCATAACAGTAGTTCAGAAGGGACCAGTTTCTAGTGTGTTCCCTGTAATGTAACTACACCAGCAGGGAGCCAGCTAAAATGAAAACATTGCTAATCAGGGCTCCAAACCTTCAAATCACTCCATGTGGGAACTGGAGCCTGTGAAGAACCTTGCAGGATCTGTGCCCATATCAGGCTCTTCTATTAACTACAGTGGGTAATACAGTAGAACCTCAGAGTTATGAACACCACAGTCACGAACTGACTAGTCAACCACACGCTACATTTGGAACCAGAAATATGCAATTAAGCAGTGGTCCAGACCAAAAAAAAAAAAAAAAAAAGCAAATCAGTACAGTACTGTGTTAAACTACTAAAAAAGTTTAAGAAAAAGGATTTGACAAGGTAAGGAAACAGTTTCTGTGCTTGTTACATTTAAATTAAGACGGTTAAAAGCAGCATTTTTCTTCTGCATAGTAAAGTTTCAAAATGATAGTAAGTCAATGTTCACTTGTAAACTTTTGAAAGAACAATCATAATGTTTTGTTCAAAGTTACGAACATTTCAGATTTGTGAACAACCTTAATTCCCGAGGTGTTCGTAACTCTCAGGTTCTACTGTAGCTGAGTTGTGGTGCTCCGTTCTTTGCAATACTGACATACACAAATGTTCCTTTTAAAAAATACTGTATTATGAAAAGAATATACAAACAGAGCTGTACCCCAAATAAACATTGCATTATTTAACCCATTAAAGCAGTGCCGTGCTGTCCTCATTGTGCAATAACACTTCAAACTTAACCTTTTTTTATTTACTTTTTTTGTTTTTTATTTTATTTTCATTAACTATCACTGCGTCCTGACTCGCTGGCATGTGTTATTAAAGAAACCAAGGAAATTCAGAAATTTGCACTTTTAAAAAAAAAGGATCCCGAAAGGATTTTCATAAGACCCTTCAAAAACAAACATTTGAATCGGAAACGTTGGATTACAATGATGCAAGCTATCAGGTATTGCTCTTCATATATTTAAAAGAGATTATCAAATATCATACCTTCCTTTAAAGAAGGCTCCCTAACCAGTATCGTTATTTTTATGTAATTCTTGGGGTGTTGTTTGTTTTGCAATATAAATTTAATGCGCACGTTTTCTATGCATGTGTGCCTTTAAGGTGAAATTCTGTAACCACTGTTTCTAGAATGGAAGAAGGTTAAGGCAGGCTCATAGCATTGATGAGTAAAAGTCCCTCCAGGCACCACCCTGGCCCACTGCATCTCAAGGGGTGTTGACTTCAATAGCGGGCAGGCTGTATTGCATCTGCGAATGTCCCCCTGAATTTTCAGTCCCAGTGTATGCATGTACATGCAGCTTTGGAGCTTAATCTTGCACCACTGAAATCAGTAGAAGTTTTGCCATTGTCTTCTGTAAAAGCAGGGCTCGCTGGTGGAGGAGGATGAAATATGCTGGGTCACTGTTTCCTTTGACTGCACTCAATGCACACATTTTGGACTGTACTGGTCTCCTGTTGGAGTGATAGACAAGGGAAGAATTTAATTCTTTTTTTGCCCCCTCCTTAGAGACATTATGTTGCAGAGGTGGCTTTCACCAAGGTCATGAGCTACAGCTGACATAGACCTGGGATAAATTTAGCCCAATGTAGTTAAAGTTACTGAGTACAAACTGTATTACTTTTGTTCTTTTTTAAAAATTAACCGATGCAATTACTGGATTCCTTTCTGTTTTAAAAAGTGAGCGCAGATAACTCTCCACCACCATTTTTTACCATCCTGTCATCCTTCTTGAGCATAGAGCCAAGTTAAACGAGGAATTGCTCAGATCACTAGGCTTTCGTGTCCAATATAGTCTCAGCAACTCATGAACTGACTTCCTTCACACCTCCAAACTTTTGAGAGTGGGACTGGAAGGAGGGGCAAACTACAACTGGATCTTCCACTCCACTCCTAGCAGTGGGACTAAGGAAGCTCCCATTACCACCTCTCTCTAACATTGGGACCAATGAAGAAGGTAACTCATGGCCGAATCCTCCCAACTCCTTTCCAGCAGCAGGACTGGAGAAGAAGAGGCACACAGACTGGCTTTTTCACCACTATCCTAACTCTAGCAACAACCCAACTACACAACCAGAGTTTTTACTTGGGGTCCTTTAATCAATAATGCCAGTAATGGTGACACCATACCCAGTACAGCTCCAATCTCACACTGTAACTCCCAGCCACAGTGCAAAGAAATTTAAATGATACAAAGTGGTCTAAAAGTCTTCAGTAATGCATAATAGATCAATTTTACAAAGTAACTTTAATATATTATTATTTATTTGTGTTGCGGTAGCACTTAGAGGTCCCAGTCCAGAATTGAACCCCCTTTGTGTTTGGCACTGTACACATGTAACAAAAGCACTGTACCTTCCCCAAAGAGCTTACAATCTAAGCATATGATGAGAGGCAACAAGTGCCAAGTACAAGGAAACAGAGAGGACTGAGTCATGTAATCAACAGTGGTCATAACACACAGTCTGCCTACCCATTGCCACATGTTATGTAGGCCTCACCGCAGAGGTAAGTTTGAGGAAATATTTGAAAGCGGATAACCCCAAGTAAAAACAAGCTCTGTGGCTCCAATGTCCAAGTTATTGTTTTTTGTCTTGTGTCTCTCCCCAACAGGCAGCTCCTAGACCCTTAAATGTACTCTGTGATGAGACTGGACGAACCACCCTCACATCATGTGACTTTGATTTACGCAGCCTGCAGCCTGATCCACGGCTAGAAAATCTGCTGCAGCATGTTAACGTGGAGGACTTTGAAAGGCAGAATGAAGAAGCACGGCGAGTCAATAGGCATGCAGAGCTCTTTGCCCTCTATCCAACCGTAGATGAGGTGAGCTCGTGGACTTTCAATCTATTTTCTTCTGATGCTAATAAATATGGGAATTAGGGCTCACTGCAGAAAGTAATGGCCTTTGGGTCTGCTGATCCAAGGAAGCTCCCCAGGCCTCTCTGGCTACACAGCTACAGTATCTGCTCCTTAGTCAGAGTTTTCTCTAGTGATGAGCTATGGACTGATATGCAGATGACATTTTGTATTTGGCTGTTGGAGTTTGACTGTGAGTGTACCAAGCATTGGCTGAAAATATTTGCCCATATTTAGTATATTAATCAAGTCAAATTTTGATTCACCCATTCTTTTACTTCCACATGGGATAGGTATGTGTGATACAAGTTTAAGTAGTAAGGACCAGAGAAATTCACCCCAGTATAGAAGGCTATAAATATCTAGGGGAACAAATGTGTCCACTCTAGCCTTTACTAATGTGTTAGGTACCTCCCGTTAATTGACAATCAGTTAACAGAAGGTAAAAAAGCCTAGTGGAGATTAGGCTGTATCTTCAGTACAAAATAGGGGTCAACCTTGACTAGCTACATCTAGGTAAAAACTACTTTTGCCTTGTCTCCATTAGGATTTTGCATCGAGATAGCTATCTTGATCTGAAAACCATATCATTTTTTGCAATGAAGATAAAGCCTTCAACTCTTACACCCATGCAAGGGGGAAGTTTGGATGACAGTTTGAGTGTGTATTGTGTTACAATCAGGGTGGGAATTCTACCCATTAATATGGCCCCTTTATATCAAAGGGTTTTCTTGGAAAACACAGGCATTGTGGTCAAATGTCCAAATCTGCTTAAATTATTTGTGATCACTTTGTACTAGACATTGTACAAACACAGAATAGTAGTGGGTTCCTACCTCAAATTAAATGTCAGATTTTATTTTCTGGCTTGGGAGAGGAAACACTCTTCAATTAAGGCAATAAATAGTGATTGTTTATAGTAATTGTCTATCTGGTTATACTGAGTAAGGGTTCCATATAGAATTAATAACTGCCTAATAATGTGGTTAATAATAGGAGGATGCAGTGGAGATACGACCAATTCCAGACTGCCCAAAGGAACATCTGGGCAACAGGATTTTGGTGAAGGTGCAGACTCTGAAGTAAGTGTCTTTCTGTTCCTCACAGGCTTCATGTGACCATCACATGCTTATTCTTTTGTGGTGTAGGAAACTTGTTGCAACATATTTCTCCAGGACCCATTATAAGGCATCTTTAATGTCAAAGGTGTGTGTATCGGGGTGGCATCCACTTCTCACGAGCTCCCCCTGACCAAGTGCCTGTCTGCACCTCTCTCAATTTGTGGTGACCTCTGTTGGTGGTTTCTCAGACAGGTGTCAGTGACTGAGCCCTCCAGCCAAGTCACATGCACAGTCTGTATGTGAAACTGTATACCTTTCGGGGTATACAGTCCACCAGGGGCCTATCCCACTACCCCTCTGTTGTATTTCTGGAGTCCTCCCTGGGCTCAGTTTTTAAATAATCCTGGTTCTGGTATGGAGTCATACCTCCAGGGCTTTCTCCCTGGAGACACTACCTTCCTGCAGCCCTTCCTGGACTCAGTCCTTAATCAGCCCCTCAGCCCCTTCTTGACTAGACTTCACATGGTCCCTTGATCCTGGTATGGGGCTGTGCCTCCTCCCTGGGGACTCTTCACCCTTTCTGGCCCCAGCAGTTCTTCTGTCTTCAGTCCCAGTAGCCAGCCAGGAGCTCCCTCTTGCTCCCCTGTCCTTGCCAGCAGCAGGTCTGTCCGTGGTCCTGCTGCTCCTTCAGCCAGCCAGCAACAAAATCCTCATGCCTCTAACTCCAGGCAGCAACTGAGTGACTTTGGCCCTGCAGCTCCTTTTATGTGAGTCTGCTGGACCCTAATTCTCTCTGCAATCTATCTCATTGGCTGATTCCCCACAACCACTCTAGGCCACTTGGAGGACTTCTCTTCTGCTCCTTTCTAAATTGTGCCAGCTGCCTGGAGAGCTGTTATGGCAGTCAGGGATCATCAGGGTGTAGGAATGTTTTGCCCATGCCCTCTTTTTTTCCAGCTACATCTCTTATGCCAAAGGCTGGGAGTTGGAGTGGCATAGGAATCAATATGCACTGGAGGAGTCTCCTACACTGGAGGAATCTTTCACAAGGCAGATTTGCCATCTGAGTGCGAAAGCAGATTTAACAAACAAGAGAACCAGACACCTTATCTCTCTCATGGTTAAAACAAAAATCCCAGCCCCACAGATCTTCCAAAGTTTGGGATAATTGGGATCTGGATGTCTCATGCCCATCTCCACTTTCTTCATAAAGGAAACAACAGCCAAAATAGAGCCTTTACTTTTGAATATGCACAGTCACAGGCGTGAAGTGTTAATGATCTGTATCTCTTTCCTCAACAGGTTTGATATAGAAATAGAACCCTTGTTTGCATGCATAGCCCTCTATGATATCAAAGAAAGGAAAAAGGTAAGGTGCAGTAGAGCAGAGCAAAGGACAATAACAAAACATTAATGTAATGGCTAATAACAGTTTGTTCTTTCTTCAGATGAATTTCATTGAAAGTTGAAAATACTAGGACATTTGGCTCTGTATTTTATATTATTCTTTTGTGACTTGTTTTTTGAAGTTACAATTTGTGGTATATTGCCAAAAATAGGCAATTTACCCTTGTTTACTGGAAATATGGTAAAAATCCACTGTCGTGCTTGTTCACCTGGAATTAACTTGTATGAAATGCTTGCAGCAGATCTTCAATTTACATAGAGCACGTTGCACAAAAAGATGTTGTGTAGCTATTTGTGATCCCCTCTCTGCAGAGCTGGACTGCAAATTGGTCAGACTGTGAAAAATTAAGGACCTAGTCCTGCAGTGTACTGAGACTGCTGTGAGGTGCTGAGTGCCCTTAACTCCTCTGGGCCCATTAAGTTTAGGGGTGCTCAACACTTTATGGATTTGGATCATAATGGTCTAACGCTGTATCCATTTAAATCAATGGGAATTTTATATGCATGCAAACTTGAATTTCTGTAATGATTTTGCAGTTCCAACTATTGTTTTTATTTTTTTAACTCTTGTTATATCATACCTTCTGATGTTCTCATGTTTTATCCTTTGATACACTTTTGCTTTGCTTTGCTTTGCTTTGCAGTGAATAACAACAAATAAACATATGGGAATTTTGTTTTTTGTGGTTTTAAAGATCTCTGAAAATTTTCATTGTGACCTGAACTCAGAGCAATTCAAAGGATTCTTGCGATCTCATACCCCGTGCATTGACTCATCTAGTCAGGCAAGATCTGCAGTATTTTCCGTCACTTACCCGTCTTCTGATGTCTACCTAGTAGTAAAGGTAAGTCACAATGGCTGTATTATTCTGCTGGTTTTCTGACTATGGCTATGATTTGGGTTCATGAAGATGAAGTTTTTGGAGAAGGTAATAATAATCAACAAGAATTTCTTGTTGTTTAGTTGTTTAGAGATATGTTTAGAGATAACTCTGATATCAGAGGCGTAGGAACCTATACACATCTCTCAGCCACACAAACTGACAGCTATATTGCTACTCAGTATACTAGTCCTATAAACATTTATAGTTTTCTGTGTCACTTTCCAAGAGAAATTTAAAAGCAAAATAAAATAAGCCATTTGATTTTGAATTATAGTTAATGTTTTTAGTGAATTACAGTTAGTGTTGATTTGATGTGTTTATGTATTTTTTCGACTCTCTGATTAAGTTGGTATGAGCTGTTTTTTCATTTAGAATACACTAACCTTTTCCTGATTTAGTACAAATGCAGTGACACCAGATTGGAAGTTCTGCTATTTACTACTTTTTTTGCTTCCTTATTAAGCACTGATGGGAGATGGGAGAATTGCTATGATGGAGAAAATCATAGAAAAAATCAGAGAAAATCACAGGCATTTTATATTATGTATTTGTTTAATTTGTTAATGGTATTAGTACTGGGCTAGCATTGTGAAATAGTCCAGCTCTTTCATACTGACAGAGAAGCAAAAGATTATATTTTTCTTCATGTATGTTTTTTTTCTTTTATGGCTTTCATATTTTTACTATATTTTGGTAGATTGAAAAAGTCCTTCAGCAAGGAGAAATTGGAGACTGTGCAGAACCCTACATCGTTCTGAAAGAAAATGAGGGTGGGAAGGTATGTATGATACTGCCATGATTGTTAAATGCAAACAAAGGAGGGGGGAAAGCAAGGAGAATAGATATTCCAATTAGAATCTGCGAAACAGTTAACAGAAAAAGCCTTTTGTTATCTATGTGAGAAAATTCTGGCTCATGTGACTGGTTGAAAAAATCATGAGATGATGATGTATGTTTTTATTGTTTGCTTCCTCTGAAATCAATAACTAGAAAGTTTTGAGCAATGTCAACCAACCAGGAGCTGAATTTTCAAAGTTTGGCAGACACAAATATTTACACCACGTGTGGACACAAATAATTGATTTGTGTGTGTAAATCATCTGGTTGTGTACATGGCCAGTTAGGCACCATCTCATCAGATGTCTCTTTATTGGTTCAGTTAATCATTATTTACCTCTCAGGAGGGGCATGATAGTGTTTCCTGGACTTCTAAAGGTATCTCACCTTTAGGCACTATGAATAGGGGTGCACATACTCGTGCTAGCTCTCATTGAGTTAGCATGAATATAAATAACAGTGTAGCTGCGGTAGCAGGGTAGGGACAGCGGGGAGACGGCCTGAAAATGGAACACAGGCTACTGCGACTACACTGCTATTTGTACTCCCACTAGCTCAATGAAAGCTAGCATGAGTACATGTACACAAGGAAGGGGATCACACCCCTAACTCATAGTGTAGGCGTAGACTTAGAATGTCAATTTCAGACAAAGAACAGTTATAATTCTGATGAAGATATTCAGAACAGAATATATATAATAATGACATATATTGACTTGTTATGGTGAATATCAAGATTAATTGTCACCTGAGGTGAAAATCATGATATTCATGGAAACAAGGTCAATAAATACCTTGTCATTACTTGTATAAGAAAACTTAACACATTTTTGAATGAAAGGGAAGAGGCAAAGGTTTTTAACCTTAACTCTGAATATGGAAAAACAAATCTGTTCTGTAAGTGTATGGTAACCAACAATTACATCGCAATGACTTTGAAGGCTCTGTGGCATAATTATTTCATTATAGGCTTTTAAAATGTTTATTTTTACTCAACTATGTATATATAATTACTGACTCTTTTTATATAACGGGTATTATTTACTCAGCATTATGGGAAGGGGGGGACTTTATCTTGTACCTTTGGGCACTACTTTGAATTTGGACCAGGTCAGTAGTAACGTTAAAGCTGTTGTAATCTGACTACAGTTCAGTGACCTACTGTACATGACATGAGTTACCTGTGCCACATTACCTCCCAGATACCGTAGTGGTAAGCACTTCAGAGACAGAGGATGAAGTTCACCCCTGTGCAGATGGGTTAGTACAAGGCCTGTACAACACTGAAGTCCCATTTTTGAGGATATACGTTGACTTAAGTGATGCCTAAACTGTGTGCTGGCTCTCTTTACAAAGGTGAATTTCATCCAGAAAGAGAGAAACCATCTTTGCATTTGCATGTACTGGAGCGGTGTTATATAATATGTGCCATGTGCAATTAAAAGGACTCCCATTGACTTCAATAGTCATTGCATTGGGCCCTGTATAAACAGAATGGAAGAAGGCTGAGCATACACATTGAAAATTGCCTTCACATAGTCATAGTCAAATTTAGGCCTTTTAATATGTTGTATTTCCTCTCCCCTCCCCCCCTTTATTCTAGAGCAAAGAAAAGGCTGAGAAACTGAAAGCCCAAGCTGAGTCGTTCTGTCAGCGTTTGGGGAAATACCGCATGCCTTTCGCCTGGGTTCCCATAAGCTTAACCAACTTCTTTAACATTTCAACACTTGAAAGAGAACTACCCGAGGCAGAAGGTTTAAATGGTAATAGTTTAAATATTCTAATTAATGTAATGTTAATAGGGTAACCATGTGTTGTTCAATCAAAGTGTTGTCTTGACAAGTTTTGAAGTTAAGAACTGCTCAGCTTTCCCTTCCCATCCGCGTAACAAGTTGATATGCTCATCAGTTGGAGCCCCTAAATGTGGTCTTATGCACGATCTACATAGTCCCACTGCACACATTCTGTGCCTGACTTTGATTCCACACCGGTTTTACAGCAGTGGAATGCCATTGACTTTAGTGGGGTTACTCTTGATTTACACTGCTGTAAGATCAGTCCTTTTAGACTTCCACAATGAATAGAAGACCTAGTCAAGCGACATCCAACAATAGCCCCACCTCCCATCATGCTATGGGCTAAAGAAATGAATAGCATCATGCTGAGTAGCAGAAATGATGTTAATCTCAACAGAATACATTCTACACTTACTACTTTGTTTCACATAGCCTTACATTGAGTCGATGAAAAATACAAATTTAAGGTCTTTTGATGTTCCCTTGAGATAGCAAGGTGCTTGCAGTGTTTTTAGCACTAAATTCAGGTATAGTTGTCATGTTTTATGACTTTATATCAAAACAAAATAAGATGAATTGTTTTAAAACATAATTTACATTTGAAGGGAAAGGATCTAGTGGTGAAAAAAGAATGCTACAAGGTAGAAGATTTTCTGAGAGGAGCCTCAATTCAGAGGACAATTATGCTGTGACAAACTTCAAATCAACCACTCTGACCATCAACACCTTTTTAAAACAGGTACAGTATGCTCTTTATTTTAGAGTGTGTGGAGCTTTATATCATGCTGGTAAACGTGCTAAAGTGAACTGAATTGAAAAAATGCTGCTCAGTGTTGTAACTGAGGAACAAAAGGATAATTCCCACCAAATAAACAGTTTGTCTTGTGGGCATATCTAATTCATAAAAGTAGGTAACAATACCTGCGTATACCACCCTTAGAGCAGTATTAATTTGTCTTTCTCTTGACAGGAAGGAGACCGACTCAGTGATGAAGACCTATTCAAATTTTTAACTGACTATAAGAGATCTTCCTCCTTGCAGAGAAGAGTGAAATCCATCCCAGGTATGGAATGTATTTAGGATGGGATGAGATATAGGCACCTAACATCAGTAAACTCCAATGAAAATCTCAGCCCTCCTGTGCAATTATCACCTGGGTTTTTAGGGCTATAATCTGTGTTACGAGGAGCATTTTTATTTTATTAAGGACTTTATCAAGCCAGCCATTAATTTTTGACCGGCTAATTTGTTCACCCTGTCAGACAGAGATTTATTGTTAGTTTTATACTCTAAATTAGTTTGTTTTCATCAATAATTTACAGAGGGTTCATTCAGTTTTTTGGTTTTACCTGAAATTTTTGAGAATGGGATTAAAGCAGACTTCTCAAAATCCTTACTGGTTTCCTAATGCCTTTTTAGAATGGATCAGAGATTGGGTTGGGGGATTAAAATGTTTACTCCCTTTCCATTTTAACTGACAGTGTTAATTAAGCAGAGGCAGAAATTGAATTTGGCCTCTCACTATGGCTTGACCAACTGGTGCTTTTTTGTGATGGTGTCCTTGTGCTCCAGATTTTAAGTTTTCATTTAAAATACGTTATGTCTCTAGCCCTTGTGCTTGATAAGAAACATTCATTTAACTTTTTAGAGGTTAACTGATGCAGGGATGACTGCCCGGGTCTGTAGACAACCTGAAACAGCAGCTCTGGGCGGGGTGACAAAAGCTTTGATGTCATGATAAGTTCTCCAGTGACTGAATATCCAGCAAGACCACCTTAAGGACCTAGCCAGAGGTCAATCTGGAAGGTGCTTGATCTGTAAGAAGGCCATGTCCCTTTCAGATTTACTGTGGTGGTGATGGTGGTGGTGGTGGTGGTGATGATGATGATGAAACCTGAAGAGAGATTTTATCTTGGTGTGTAGGGATATATGTGGATTACTTCCCTGTGTATCCAAATAATAAAATACTTTCTCCAACCAAGATTTCTTTCTCCTGCAGCCCTCATATTAAAACCCAATTCATTATTTCCTGGTTACTTCTTTTGATTTTATGCATATTTGGTTTGGTTTTGTTCTTAATTATTTATTCTTAATGATGGGCTGAGCTTTCATGTAATTTTTTTAAGGATCACTTAAATTGGAGCTCTCCCCAGCTTCAGAAGTCCTGAGTTGCTGTCTCACCCCTGAGTTATTACAAGTGAAACCATTTCCTGAAAACCGCAGCCGTCCTCAGAAAGAGATTTTGGAGTTCCCAGTTCGAGAAGTATATGTTCCCCACACTATTTATAGGTAAGAAAAACAGATTTTTTGAAAACCATTAAATTCATATTCCAAAAATGATTAATGTATAATTTTTCTCAGATTCATAGAAATTTAGAAATTGAAAAGCCATGTTAGGTTATCTAAGCCTGTAAAGTTACAACCATTCTTTAATCTCATTAGCCAATACAAGATACCAGGCCTATTCTATGTTCTCAAGTATATTTTCCAGTCCAATTGTAAATGTCTTGAGCAAAGTGTTTCAAAAGTGTTGAGGAACCAGCAGCTCTCATTGACTTTAGTAGGTGCTCAGATGATTTTACATAGGTACCCATATATGAATTTAGGAACCTAACTTTAGGCACCCATTTTTAAAAATCTTAGTCTTGGAGTTCTGACTCACAGTCTTTTTTTCTAACTAGAAAATCCCACTGACCATCCATGGAAAGCAGGGCCTAGAATTTTAAAACGCTCATGACACAAGACTAATTGTATTTTCATTTGTGATTTTGTTGTATCCTTTATCTTGTCATATCATAGGAATAACTTTCACAGCATTGGAATATATTTGTACTGAGCACCTTTTGTAGTTACCAAGTGTCATCTAACGACCCAAAGATGCAGTTTATTGCTCTGTATACTCCATGAATAAGATCCCTTCTTATATCATATCATTCCGTAAAATGTATTAGTCTGTTCTGACTGATTTAAAAAGCTGAAAGTTCTGAAGAGTACAAATCAAAACAGGTCCTATCATTTCTTACTAGTCTGGCAACACATTAATCCTAAATGAGCTATGAATACTAAGGGAATATTCTTCAGCACACTAATGTACTGTATAGTAATGCTAATAATACACAAGCTAGAGATTTGTGAATCAAGGTATGTTCTCGGATTATGTATAGATTTAGCTCTAATATTTGTATTTGTTTTTGAAATTTGATGAAAGACAGAGAACATATTGAAGAATTTAAAAAAAAAATCAACATCTGAGCATACTCTAAGGGACTGGGACTTGGACAGCAGAGCCAATTTGATTAGCAGGGGAGACATGACTATCAAGAATGAGTCAGGGAGCGTGATGCTCGCTGGGGGTACCCAGGTGTAACAGGGCGCATCTTCACTTCTGCCCTCTTGCCCCTCAGAAACTGTGCAGACTCCACTAGTTGTGCATTCACAGCATCATTTGAGTTCCCTCCACCAGTATCACTACAGACCCCGTTCAACAGTCCATTTGAAATATTTTTTTAGTGCTTTTGGCCTTCTCCTCAGGACCTGAGGGAAACAGGACCTCTCTCTTCCTTCCCTGCAGCTTCCTGTGTGACTGGGCTCAGCTAGCCCTGTTTGCCATTCTTTCTCCCCTCTGCATTTCTTCTTGTGCCTCTTTATCAGATTTGGGCTGATGGACTAATTGGCTCTGTATCCCAACCAGCCTGCCAGCCTGCTTCTCTAATTACCTCAGTCAGCTGTCTCTGGAGCACTAATTGGCATCTAAGTGATCCGAGTGCAGGCTCACCTGTTCGCTCTCTGTACTCTGTCACACCAGGGTTGTGAGGCATCTCGCTACCACCTCTCCTCAGCATGAGGAAGCCTTGTCTGTGCTTGCTGTGGGTCAGCTCCCCAACTCCACTTGTCACGAGCAACACAAGCCCCTGTCTTCTATGCCTCCACAGGCCCTACATTCTCTCTACAGATTAGCAATAGGCACACTCCAACCGTCTCTTTGGAGTGCCCAGCTCCAGTTCCTCTGGATGCTTGTAGATTTGCTTGCTCCCAGATTTGCTTCTCCCAAACTAACAGTACACCCCAGTTTACACCTCGGATCACTACTCTGCTTAACACCCAGAATTTAAATAAGATTATAGTGAAAGGAAATAACAGTTTATTTAACAAAGTACAGAGATTCGAGTATAGCAAGTAGAAGTATTGGGAAAAAAAAGGTTACATGTAAAACAGAAACATTATGTGCATTCTAGAGCCTAGACTTAATTAACTAGATACTTGTCTGTTTTATAGAGCAATCCTCACCCAAAGTCTTCCCAGCATCTTGCAGCCAGACTTGGCTGTGATCATCTGTTCATGAGGCAAGTCACACTGCCAGCTTGCTTCCTAGGTGAAAGATGCATGATGTCTCTTGGTACACTTGTCGCTATCAGAACAGTCCTTTGTTCTTTTTCATAGACAGGACACCCCCTGCAGATTGTTTTTTCCTGGAGCCTTCCTCTCTTGTCCACTTTGCAATCTTTTAATCAGCATCTGGCTCTGTATGCAAGTAGTGAGACACACAATGACCAGATAGGGAGGGAAGCATCTGCTACCTCCTGCTCAAAAAGAACTTGTTGCCTCTGGATACCTGCCTTAACGCCAAGGTTTTGAGAACATAATTTCCAGTATAGAGACTTAACTCCTTAAATACTGTACTATCTGTACATACCTTTCAGAATGATTGTAACAACCAGTGGGCTACTGGCTCTTGATGGAAACCGTACATGTCACCCTTTAGTGAACTTAATATGCATATATCTGACCCAGGGAATCCCTGTAAAGCTACGCATCCCTTGTGGCCTCTGACAGGTGGCACCCAGTGATTCCTGAGTCAAAGAGGGACAAGAAGCTGAATAAAGAAATGGGAAATTTGATAACTTTTTTAAGCCAAGTGGCAGAGATCCAGGTTCTCTGAAGGCAGGAGAGAGGGCAAACAAAGGCCTTGTAGAATTTAACCCTAAGAAATCTATGTTGACAAGGTCACATTCTGAGATTAGGGTTTGCTGAAGTATGTTAAGTAACCTAGTAAATTGAGTATATTAATTGATATTTAATATCTGTATTTGTGCTGATCTTTGTCTTTAGTTGAATTGATTAGTATCAGACAAGGGATGGGTGGAGACATAAGGGAAATAGTTCATTGTTTATTGTTGTTTGTTGTTTATTTGTATGACAGTAGAACCTCGAGGCCTCAGCTTAGATTGGGGCAGGGATCATTGCGCAGGGCATTGTTCTTACACATAGTGAGAGACAATCCCTGTCCCAAAGACATTACAATCTACATAGACAAGACAGACAAAGGACAGAAAAAATTTTCATAATTTTATGGATGGGAAAACTGAGAGCTTGTCTACACTTGAAATGCTACACTGACACAATTGCAGTAGCACTTCAGTGTAGACGATACTAGGGGTTCTCCCGTCGAGGTAGTTAATCCACCTCCCTGAAAGCTGGTAGCTAGGCTGATGGAAGAATTCTTCCATTGAGCTAGCGCTATCTTCATTGGGGATTATGTCATCTTAACTATGTTGCTCAGGGGGTGTGGATTTTTCACACCCGGGAGTGATATAGCTATGCCAATGCAAATTCCCAGTGTATACCAGCCATAAATCACAGGAATATTAAGTGAATTGCCCAGGGTCACACAAGAAGTCTGCATCAGAATCAGGAACAGAGTCAGATCTCATAAATCCCAGTCCAGTGTCCTTCCCCTTATTACCCTACAATGAGTGTCTGACTCAAATTGTTGAGGACCCACTCCATGCATATCTGTGCTCAAAGTCAGGTGAATAAGAGAACTCAAGCTTGGAAATATGCAATAAAAGAAAATCATTCACACAAAAACTACCCTTCTTGAGACCTATGTCAATTTATATGGCCTTGGTGGCATAGATTTCTTAAGCTATTCCTGCAAGTATTGAACACTCTTAACTCCTATTGACTTTGATGGGAAATGAGGGCACTCAGCACTCCACAGGATCAGGCTGATGATTGCAGTTTAATTATGCTGGGGAAAACCCTCCTCTCATTCATATAGGAATAACCTCCAGGACTTCAGTGGGGCTGCACTGGTGTAACCGAGAGGAGAATTTTGGCCCTTAGTTTGTAAGAAATGCATGAGGAGGAAGAGATGTAAAGATTTAAAATTTCATGGGAGTAGGAAAATTAACCATCAGTAAGTGATTTTGATGGAGCTGTTTTAGCAGTAGAAATGCTTTGGAAATGTTGTTATCCCAGTACAGAACTGTGTATCTGTGCTGTTCAGCCACTTGAGGGTGCCGTTTCTTCACTCTAGACCCAGACACTTTTTAACGAGGAACGTTGCAGTGTCATAAGCATGCATGAGAGAAGAGGGAAATTAATTTCTTTTTCTCAATTTGCAGAATTTCATTCAAATATTTCAGTATCTCTAATTCTTTATACAATTAAAAGGGCAAGTACAAATTAGCATGAGTAATATCGAATCTTTAAACTCACAGATGCTAGGGATGGAACTGAAATCTTCCTATAATCCTAACGCACATACATGGATGTGGCACCTCTAAAGTGCATTGTTATGTTATCTGTGGATGTATTTTTGTGCTGTTGTCCCCACATCTGACGTTCAGGAGTGTGTGTAACACTGTCAGTTGTTGAATGATAATGAAATTCAGTAAATAGTGTCTTTGTCTTTCTAACTGCCTGCGGTGAGGAAGAAACTTTCCAAATGAATAGGTTATTCCATAGTTGTCCATTATAGGTACATTCCTCTGAAGCAACTGGTGCTGGTTATTGTCAGGGCCAAAATACTGGACTAAAAAGCCCTTTAGAATGATCAGTATGGCAACATCTGTGTTGCTATGTAATGCCTTCTGAGTTTGAAATTAATTTCTACTCTTTTAAAATCACTCCATAAACACACAAATTAACTTCAAGTTCAGGAAGCATAATATATGCACAGAGCTCTGTATATAACACCTATTATTGCCAACCTAATCATCGACAGTGGTAAAGTTCCTAAACTATTAGGAGCTGAGGGTGCTCCACACCTTCCAGGAAAGGTTCGATAACAAGGAATACTTGATGATAGCACATAGTATAAAATGTTTGTAGGCAATGAAAGATAAGAACCAATTCTGAGAATTTCAGAACACTGCGTGCAAGTTGGTGAACTTTCAGACTTCCAAATAAATCAGTGGGAATTAAGGGTACTCAGCAATGCACACAATTGTGCTCAGAGAGCACTGTGGAGGGTAATCTACCAAAATGTTTTCTGATGGTCCATTTGTTATGCACTTCATTAAGATAACACAGAAAAGAACTGTGAAAGCCAATGAAGTTGCATGACATTTCATATATAATTTTTAAAACAGGGCTGGGGGAGAGAGTGATGCTGTATTGTGTTATCTGCAAGATTTTAACCCAAACAAGCAGGCTTTCAGCTCATTTTATCTCTAAAAGAAATAGTGTAGGGGAGGTGGGCCCCATAGTTTATAATCAGTTGTAAAGTTAGTTGAGTTCTGGGAATTTTTGGATGCGACTACCATGTTGTATAAACATAATTTATTTATCAGTATAATTTCCTTTCCACTCATTTTGTCTTTACATTGAGTCTTGTGTACTATGTTCACAGCGATTAATGATGATGAATGATTGTAATGGGGTCTACAAATCCCATACTATGAATAGATGGGGAGGTGGAGGGGAGGAGAGTCTCTCTTGTTTACCAGCAAGCAGCTTGATCACACCCCCACACGGCTTCCCCACCAGTCATGGAGGCATGCAGTGTAGTTGTAGCTATGTCAGTCCTAGGATATTAGAGAAACAAGGTGGATGAGGTAATATCTTTTGTTGGACCAGCTTCTGTTGATGAGAGAGACAAGATTTTGAGCCACACTCTGGAGAAGAGCTCTGTGTGGCTCAAAAGCTTTTTTCTCTCATCAACAGAAGTTGGTCCAATAAAAGATATTATCTCACTCACCTTGTGTCTTTAATCATGGAGGCAGGCTCCCACAGCTGGAACCAACAGAATAAACAAGATTGGCTATAAAGGAGAGAGCACAGAGAAGGAAAAAGAGGCAGAAAGGCCTGAGATAGTAAAGGGGTGACAGCCCTGCATGAGACTGCCTCCAAGAAAACAGCCAGGAGAGACTGTGAGCCTTAAAACTGAAGGGCAGATAGATTCAATTGGAGGTGAGGTCTAGGAAACCACCCGACTGAGAACAAACTAAGCAGGGTCAGTTAGGAGAAGCTGAGGCCCCTAGGAAGACCACACCAAGAGGCAGTGATATGATTTTGAAAAAGTTACAGAGAAAATATAAATGGTGCAAATCTTGAGAGTAACTCACATGAATTATTAAGGAATATGGCTCCAAATCTCTACAAAATGGCACTATTTTTAATTTCTTATTGAACACAAAAGAAAGTACTTCATAGAATCATAGAATATAAGTTGGAAGGGACCTCAGAGGTCATCTAGTCCAACCCCCTGCTCAAAGCAGGACTAACCTCAGCTATATCATCCCAGCCAGGGCTTGGTCAAGCCTCAGCTTAAAAACCTCTAAAGATGGGGATTCCACCACCTCCCTAGGTAACCCATTCCAGTGCTTCACCACCCTCCTAGTGAAAAACTTTTTCCTAATGTCCAACCTAGACCTCCCCAACTGCAACTTGAGACCATTGCTCCTTGTTCTGTAATCTGCCACCACTGAGAACAACCTAGCCCCATCCTCCCTGGAACCCCTTTCAGGTAGTTAAAGGCCACTATCAAATCCCCCCTCATTCTTCTCTTTTGCAAACTAAACAAGCCCAGTTCCCTTAGCCTCTCCTCATAAATCCTGTGCTCCAGCCCCCTAATCATTTTTGTTGCCCTCCTCTGTACTCTCTCCAACTTGTCTACATCCTTTTTGTAGTGGGGGGCCCAAAACTGGACACAATACTCTAAATGCGGCCTTACCAATGCCGAATAGAGGGGAATAATCACTTCCCGTGACCTGCTGGCAATGCTCCTCCTAATGCAGCCCAATATGCTATTAGCCTTCTTGACAACCAGGGCACACTGCTGACTCATATCCAGCTTTCCTTTTGGAAAATATCTGTGAATTGAAAATATTGCAGGTGAAAATAGCAAAGATAATTTCAAATACACCACAGAATTACGCTATTGAAGAATAGTGTCTCGGTATGTTTCAAAAACTGTGTTCAGGATTTTTTTGGATGATCTTTAACCAAAGGAAAAGTACAAGGAGATATGCTTTAGATTTTCTTTCATATTTTTCTCCAGGAGATTTGATTTTAACAGATACCTTGGATATCAGTATTTTAAGATCCTTTCAGTTGTGTAAGCATGATACTAAAGTGGCTTATTACTGATGATGATGGTTCATGTAAAAAAAAAAAAAAGCCACAAGGAATAATATATTTTGTAAACTTTTTTGGCTTATAATTACTGTTCATCAATCCCTATTATTTATAAGTAGAGTTGATTTTGTTTTTACATAGAGTTCAGTCTGCATAGTTTTTTAAATTGCAAAAATAAAATAAAACCCCTTTATGGAGGATGAGGGAGATATGTTTTATTTTGCATGAATATTATTTGTGCCTCTGTTTATTTGCTTGGTATTTTTCTGGCTGAGTGCACAAAGGTAAATCAAGGGAAGCTGTTCTAGGGAGCAAGCAGGAAACAAAACAATGACAGAGAGACGGTATCTTCAGGGAAAACACGAAGCATCCTTCAGAGAAACAGTGGGTGAGCTAGTCAGTGGGAAATCCCCACCTGCCTGTCCCAAAAAGGTGACCTGCCTATTTTTCCAGGCCAGAGACTAAAATCAAAAGAACATTAATCTGTTAAAACCCTCAGCCTAAAGGCAAAGGAGAGAGCAGGCAGCTGCTTTTTGCGGTATGTCTACACTACACATACTACAGCTGCAGCACTGCAGCTATGCTATGCTGTAGTAGTCTAGACCGAAAAACTGCTTCCATCACTGTAGTAAATCCATCCCCTCGAGAGGCGGTGACTAGGTTGGCAGAAGAAAACTTCCATCAACTTAGCTGCATCTACACTCGGGGGTTAGGTCAATCTAACTATGTTGCACAGGGCATGAATTTTTTCATGGCCCTAAGCAATGTTGTCATACATCTTCAGTGTAGACGAGGTCTTGGGGAGACTCTCTGATGTAGGTAGAGTATGCAGCAGGACTGTGGAACTTAGGCTCTGGAGGATGTGCCTGAGGCAGGTGGGCTGGCCTAAGCTTTGAGAGAGACGATGATCTGCAGGCAAGACCCAGATGTCTGGGCCTTTTGTGGGTTTAACACTTTCTCTCTGCTTTCTGGGTACTTCTGGGCCAGTGGACAGTGAGTCTGTCTGGTAGAAACTGTTTTGAATCCCATGAGGGATTGCAATGGGTGTAAGGGACCATACGTATGCACTGTAACCATGGTAGGGCACTGGGAATGGGGCAAGGGAGAGGGTGTAGCCTGGTAATCCAATCTCAACTACAGTGAACCGTGGAGTTCCGCTCTGGAACGACTGCAGGTGGGAAGCCTGTCTCTTGGAGGAAGTGTCCACACAGGAGAGACTGGGGAAGAGATCACAGTGGCAGTTCACCCCTGAGCTGTCACGCCCTCTGTAAAATGTTCCTGCAAACATGTGAAGTGTAGACGTCTCAGTGATAGAGACAGACAGAAAGAAATGGATTTAATGGGACTTAGATTAGAAGAAAATGCCCATACCAGCAGAATTGTTCATTAAGTGTCAGAGTTTACCACCATTGTGTAGGACTCTGTTTTGTTTCAGTTCTGTTTTGTGTTCAGCCCTAGATAAAAGCAGTAATAACAGAGCCAATAGGGACTCTCCGGTTTAGCCCCAACAGTGGCAGAAATGAAATGCAGCATTACAAAGATTATTTTCCCTGGTTAATATTTGCCTGAATTGGTAAATTGACTGAGACTACATGAATGACATTCAATCTATAACAAGTGTATGTGGTGTTGTTGTAGCTGTGTTGATCCCAGGATATTAGAGAGACAGTGTGGATGAGGTAACATCTTTTATTGGACCAACTTCTGTTCGTGAGAGAGACAGGCTTGTGAACCACTTAGAGACATGAAGAAGAGCTCTGTGTGGCTCTAAACCTTTGTCTCTCTCACAAACAGAAGTTGGTCTCATTCTATAGCCAAGTTATTTTCTATAATACAAACCAAATCAGTTAATGCCACAATTAACCCTGAAGATACCTTGCTGTATAAGGAAAAGGTACACATCAGAGACACAAAGGCAAAAGCAGAAATGATGGAGCAAATTCTGACTACCTGCTGAATATAGGTGTGTACCTGGAAATTCTGAGTCAGAAGGGAGAGTGACTGATGGAAACTGTATATTCCAGTTCTAGATCCCTATAACCTTGCTAAAGGCTGCTTTACAGACCTTCTGAGATGGTACATTCTGGCATGTGGTGTGGTCAGGGAACATGATGCACATATTTGTATCGTGGCAATGGAATCCTCCATCTCCTTTCTACAGGAAGGAATAATCTAGCTGCATTAGAGAAGCCACTACCATCCAGAACATAAACTCACGTTAATGCTACTTGTGTTTGTTTGGGCAAAAACACAGAAGTGGAATGTGGCCCAATGATTTAAGGCGCTTTAGTGGCAGTACAACTCTTTGTAATTAATTTTTATATCCTAGATTTAAAAAATATGAGCCTGATTCTGAATTAATTTACACTGATGTAACTCCATTAGTTTCAATAGAACTTACTCCTGACTTACAATGGATCAAAATCAGAGCCGAGATCAGGGGGACAGATGGAGGGCTCTTTCCCATCCCCCATTTGCCTTCTTATAGTAACATGATTAACATTTAATCATAAGGGGTAAATCCTAAACTCATAGAAGTCAATGGCAAAGGAGGACTAGGGGTAGGGGTTTGTAGACTCAGACTCATAATCCACTCTGATGCATTGGTGGGAATTTTAGGAGGAGGCCCTCTTGCTTAAACATGCATCATATTTTACCTAAAGATGGGACCTAGCTGCAAACTTTACATCAGGAGCTGGACTTGAACTTTCAAAGTTTGTGTGTGTTGGATCCAGGGTTTCATTTGGAGGCTCAAATGAATCTTTTTAACTGCACTAAAAGAAAATATGTTTAGACATTGCTTTTCATTTTATTGTGTCCTTGTAAAGGCCCTTGAATTTGTTACAGTTGGGTTTATGCTTCCTAGATGTCTGTTGTAAGCCAACAAAACAAAGAAACAAGCAAAAAAGCATGATACACAAGTGCTATGGACTTATATTGTAACAGAATTGAAAAACAAAAGTATGGTATAATTATTTGTGTCCTTTATTAGCATGTTACCCTGGACATAAGAGGAAATAGTTACACATACAGAATACTTATTTGGATAAAATACACAAGTGAATGAAAGCTTTTAAAGTTATAGGCTGATAAATTCTGAAGTCTGACTATATGTGCGCCAGAGTGGAACTATCAATGGAATACTGATGGAGCAGTGGACTTTTTGCAAAGTTCTAGGTAAAGCAGTAGACTCCCAAACGTAGGTTTACTTTAATGACATACTGTAAAAGAGTCCCCTTAGGTTTTTCTCACAGATAGTGGGAGACCCTGGCCACTTCCAGTTATTTATACTGGGTGGCTCCTGCACAGAACCCAAGGGGGCCTGTCCTTTGTGGGCCTTCTTAAATCCCGTCTGATGAGGGATCATAAGGAAAGTTAAATGCCCAAGTGCACCTGAGAATAACTTCTTCCCAGAGCCCCTTCAAGGGGAAAAAGGCCAACATTACCAACAGTGTCTGTGTAGTGGATTTCAAAAGTGCCTCTGGCTGGGCTGCTGTATCAGACTCATTCTATCAGGCTTACTTTGGGAGTTCTCTGCACTCCCTCCAGGGTCAGGATGGAGATCTCCTGGATGGGAGTTCTCCCTATGGCTTCAGGAGTCACTCCTGCAGTCTCCTGCACAGGGTGATTTCTCTCTCCAGCCTCCTCTCTAGCATACGTGATTGACAGGGCTGGAGGGGCAAGGCTCAACCCGCACACAGGGCCTCTCTGGTGCCTTTCTCATCAAGTGTGGGGTCAATAAATCCCGAAGGTCCCTTTCATAGAAGACAAGCAATAGCTTGCTTTTCTGAAAAGTGGATTTTTCTTGTTGAATAGCAGAGGCACAGAATTTTTGTTCTAGTCTCTTGACCTGACTTTGATTTTGCTTGTACTAGTTTTTACACTGGCGTAATGCCATTCCTTTAAACTGAGTTATTTTCAATTTACACTAGTGAGATCAGAGCACGGTAAAACTCAGCGCTCCCTTTCATCATATTACGTGCATTTCCTTAATAAAAGTAGTTTCGCACTGCCTGGCAAAACAATTCAAGATTTATTCATTTCAATAACTTTTTCTTTCCAAATAGCAAAAAGAAAAAAGAAAAAAAGCCTAAATCATGTTATTTAAAATTTTATAACATTTTTCCCCATGAAATATAAGTGAAAGTGATGCTGTGCTCTGCTGGGGTGAAATTTTGGATCTAGAGCATAGTCATTGGCTTCAACTATCACTAAGCTGAAACAGACACAGGCAGTCTGTGCTTTTGATATGGGAAGTGTTAGGTTTTTGTTTTTAAGGGTTTTGAAAGAAGTTCTTTTATTGAGGCTACTAATTAGTGTTCTCAGGTGTTTTGTGATCCCCTATGCCTCGTAGAGAGTTTCTAGGCCCAGCCACTGCTTGGCTTCTGTTTTTAGCAGTAATGGTTCTGTCCCTATTCCTGACTAGTCTGGAAGCAAAGGTAATTCATTCATAATGGTCCCCATTGCTCACGTGTTTTGAGGAAGGGGTGGTAGCACATGCTAACCACTTATTTATTTTAACTGTGGTGCGGTATTATTTTTCACTACTTGTCTTCCTTCCTTATGCTCAGGCTACTCTTGAGATCTAAGGGCAGGGGTGGGGGGAAAAGGGAGTATTGTATCTTTACCGCTTCCATTGCTCTGTCCACCTTTTAGGGTGGAAATGCAATGGTTTTTGCTGATACGTGGCTCTGGGTGAACTTTTATATGCGCTGACCCCATGCTCCCAAATTCCCGTATTAGAGGGATTTCTCTCAGACACTATGTGCATTGTTAGCATACTTGGGGGGGGGACTTAATGAGCAGAGCTGCCCTAACTTGTCTCATACTCTTTCACAATTGTTCTCTGGGGTAGAGATTACCCGCTTCCCATTCCTTTATTTGTGTACCACTCCTGAGGATCATAATACTGCATTGGTTTGTTTCTCTTTTCTATATTTTCTATATTTTCTTTTCTATATTGCCCAACTTTCTCTTTGTTTAAGGGTATGGGTCCCTGCTCAAGTATTACACACAGAATTCCTGCCATCAGAGGCCCCATTTATGTTTGTCTGTCTTGCTATCTCTCTGCTTCTTTATAGATCTCAGGGAAGAGGCACTGCTATTGGCAGAAGGGATATGACACAATATCCCACTTCTTGTTTTTACTGTGCAGGTGTGTTTCCAGCCAGTTCCCACTTCCAGTACGAGTGCGCGCAGTGTGTACATGTATGCGCCTGCGCCTGTTCGTAAAGTTCTCTGAAGTTACTGTGCTCTTTTTGCTAAAATAAAAAATTAACAAATTCTGTTCTGCTACTAAGCATAACATAAACCTTGAAAAATGAAAGTCTAGCAAACAGCAATCTAAAGGCACAAGTGTCCCTCCTGCATACCTCTTGTGTATCACAGTGTTTTCAACTGATGCACCACAGCTAACACGTCATTGCATTAGTGCACAATGCACAATGCACAATTAGTGCACAATGCACAAATTGCATTAGTTATGTAATGTATGACGGGTGAAAAATTAATCATATGGCATGATGGTCACTGTGCAGTCAAGTTAGTCAGCTGAGAAACCGAATAAAGCATGGATTTCCATAAACTTTATGATAAAGAAAGCATAGTTCAAAGAAATGTTTGTCTAAAAACATTTTTAAAAATCATATGCACTACTCTAGCTCATGTTTTTTCAGTACCTTAAAATATTTGCTTTGTAAGTAGTGTTTATGGTTCTACAAAATTTCTGTTAGGAGCAAGCTAGTAGGTAGCTGTCATATTCATGCTACAATAACAGTATTTTTGGAAAACTTTTCAGCACTATGGCCTCATAGTTTGTTAAAAGTTAAAAGCAAATGAGCAAGATAGCCCCCAGCCTTATTGCATATTAGCTTTCTAAATCAAGACAGAAAATTTAGTAGCACAACATCTGCATTTATACTGAATGGATCACGTGTAAAATATTTTAGTCCCATGATTCTCTTTCACATACTCTCCTGTACTGATAATGTTGTGTTCTGGCTCTCAGAAGAATCTGATGTTTTCTTCCTGATTCCACTGGTCTTCTGCTGTCTGGCTAGTTTGCTTTTTGGTCTAATCTGTGTAGAAAAAAGTAAGAGCAACAATGCAATGTGGTTAAAAATAAAAGAGAGAACTACAGAAACAGAAAGTTAATGCAAGTCATTTATAAAGTATAAAGAGAAATTACAAGTTATTTCTTTTTATAGGAACTAAAGTGAGCATCAGTCTTCCAGAGATACATAGGAATCAAATGATTCCATGAATCAACAAATATGCATCTCAGGTTTTTTTTTTGGCAGGCAGAATGGTCTAATGGTTGGAGCATGGGACTGGGAGTCAGCAACCCTTGAATTCTAAAACCAGTTCTGCCACTGACTCCCTGCATAATCCTGGGCAAATGGCTGCATCCCATTTGTAAAATTCCTGCCATTCAGGAATGTTACAAGGGTTGATGATATTTATACAGTACTTTGAAGATTACTGCCAGGTATTAGTATTGGTGTTGTTTGAATTTCCTACTCCTGGTGCCAAGAATTTTAGCAAATCTCTTGTTTTTCGTCTGTCTTTTAGGTAATATATCTCCAGCGTTTCCCCATGTAACAGGTAAAGCCCCTGAGGCAGGGACACTCTTTTCCTAATGTTTGTACAGTGCTTAGGATGATGGGTTCCTAGATGCTACCACAATACAAATACATAACAATAATAATGTTACCAGTTCAGTGGAACACTGTTTTCTTCCAAACTCAAAACAAAGGCCAACAGTGAAAAGGTGAATGGGGAAGAAAAGCTATGAAGAGCCTACCTTTTTCAGTAACTTTTGAATGAGTGCATCTTGTATACTAATTTGGTTCTGCTGCAGCTCCACTTCAGTAAGCAACTCATCAATTCTTACGCTTTGAATTTGCACAAAGGACTAAGGAGGAGTGGGGAAGACGGGAGAAAAAAGAAAAGAAAAGATGACTTTGAAGCTGCAAAAATCTTTGATGTATTCCAAGGTTTGGTAGCAAAATACTGAGACATCTTCAATGTGATTTTTTTTTTAAGCAGGAGGAATTATCAGAAATAGAGTAGAAATTAATTTTAGGGGGCAAATCTTGTAGTCCCCATGCCAGCAAAATTCTTGATGAAGCCAATACAAGTTTTGCCTGAATTAGGACTGCAAGTTTTGTCCCTCTCTTATTTGTATGTGGTAAACGAATTTGCCACTACAGTTTTTGAATAATAATGAGTAATTATCAAGTTGTACAATGCACAAAAATAAAGACAGCCCTTGCCCGGAAGGGCTTACACATAACCATGTAAGTCTCAAATAAAGAAAAAAATGCAGATCAAAACAGACAAGCCTCTTTTCAGCTCATATAGTAATGATTTCTGGATTTTAAAAAAAAGTCCTATCTATATTATCTCCACTTCTACTGAGAATCTCCACTTCACTGAGAAGTGAATAAATAATTATGCTAAAAGGTAGATATAAAAACCTCCAACACTTACCATAATGTCCGTCAGAATCACTGAAGTAGTGGTGTTAGCCTTGTAGTTTAGGGCATTCTCTATCTTCTCCTCTAAAAACTCTAGTTTGGTGTTGAAAGTCACTCTGTAGTGCATCATTTCATCAAGTTGGTTCTGGAGCTCTGCAGATAGCCTGCACAGTACTTGGTTCCTAGTTTCAAGTTGCTGAGTTTTCTCCATAAGACCATTTGCCAGCCTCTTATTTAGGCTGACCTGCTGCAGTAATTCTACTAAGGAGTTGTTTAAAATGTTAAGCTGCTGAAAGATGTATGTAATTTGCTCTTTGGTATGGTCAACCTGCTCCTTTAACCCAGCTCCAAGCTTCAGGACACCTTGAGAGAGCACACTGATTTCCTCGCTGGAATAATGAAAGTGGGCACCTTGAATTTCTTTCTTGCTTGATACATAGTTGCCTTTGGTTGCACTGTTTAGCAAATGCACAATACTCAGGAGGACCAAACCAGATATTTTGTGCATTGCAACTTGTAAAGATTTTTAGCGTTGTACAGATCTGCTTGCCTGATCAAAGAAAAGTTTACAAATGGACCACTTTGAAGGTCCCGGCACAGTGGGAGAAAATGTGAATGTGATCAACAATTACAGCAAAGTTATTTTCAAATTCCTCAGGTTAACCCCTAATTTCCTATTGCAGTTAAAGTGCAGCTGTTTAAATACTGGGTGCTGGAGGGGTAATGATGAGTCTATGCTTTGAATTCCAAAATATTTTGCACTGAAATTATATAAATCTAAAACATCCTGGGGAAAAGGAGATATTGAAGAATGTGAGATGTATCCTATCACGTAATTACATATGACTACACAGGAACATGTTATCAGTATTTTGGGAAGTACTAGATTACATTAAAAGGCATGTACCTACAAGGATAGTGTTATCTATTAAATTTACGAGACCAAAATAATCTCATCATAATTATCAACAGTATCAAAAATGAGGGCTATTTATAACTATTGCTCCTATCCTTTCAAGAAACATTTTTAAGAAACTTCTTTTGTTGTCTTTCAAGTATGTTGTCTGCTGTATACTATAGACTAGAATTAATGATCATCAGAAATTTAAAATTTGGTTCATTAATAAAGATTTAATGCAATATGATTTGGAAGTAGATCAACCCCTCTGCTGATGCAGTTGAAGAGAACCCAGATCCTGGGATCACAGAAGGAACAGGAAATCTGTGGTTCCACAAACATTGTCCCCATACGATTCCATGAAATTCCCCATTCCCCTTTTTTCTAGTACTCACAGACGGCCCTTGGGTCAGTATACTTTGGAGTTGAGCCAGAGGGCAGGCCTTACTACTGGCTTATTCTGTGGATATCAGAGAAAATATCAGGTTTTAATGATACTTGAAGCATTATCATCTTCCATTGGGTCCCTTGCACAAGTGTGAATGGGACTTCTCTGTGGATCTCCAGGAGTCATGGGGTTTGGGAGGTCACAATTAATTGTCTTTTCTGCATTCCCCAAAACACCCACTTTTTGAGTGGATGGTTACTTGGAAACTCCATGAGATAGACCTCACAGAGTTCTACCCAAAACCCAGCCTAAACCTAATCTGTATCTGAACTCTGACTCCTGAGCTGATCACTAATTTTAAGTATAAGAAAATAATATCCAGTCTATGATCCATATTAAAAGTAAAATCATATTTAAAAAAACAAAGAACTCTGGCCAATTTGAGAATCTATACATGTGCTTCCTTTTAAAATAATGTGCCATATTAAAATTCTGCTGATGCACCATTTCTTCTGTGTATTCTAAGGTACTGAAAACGAGTGTATGTAGTCAGTAAAATAACTGCAATTTTGGGCAAAGTTTACAACCATTTTTCTGAAGACTTAATGAGAGAAAATAATAGAACCAATAGAGACCATGTTGACATATACTAAATAACTGCATTATTTGTCTCTATTACCATCAGCAGCAAGTGACAAGGTTTATTTAATGATCACTGCACATCTGCATATCAGTCAATGTTCTGTATTAATAGTGTCTACCTAGAGATATATTGAATATATATATATATTTTCAAGATATATTGAATATATATTCAAGATATATGGTATTCATTATTCATGTCACAGTCATCCACAGACATATCTAATGTTGATTGAAATTTGGAAACCAGACACACTGGGATGTAACTCATAAGTAGTTGTGTAATTTGGTATGAAGAACTACCATCCAACACAACCAATAATTATGAGTAATGGAATTTAAGCACAATAGGGTTAAAGTCTTACTGCCTGTGCATATAGTTTATTTCAGCAGAGGATAGATCTGTTCTGCCCTGACCATTAAACATAGTCAAGTCAGTGCAGTCAAATTTCATGCAGATGTAGAACAGGACAGTGAGTTCAGTCCACAGTAGAGTTGCACAGTATGCAAGTCAGAGCATTTCCATTGTGTTTAGGCAGGGTAGCACAGTTGATCTCCCTTCAGTGGGTGCTCTAACCCAAGTCAGTTTTATATTTACAGTATGGGTTATTTCAGTGAATTGGTGGTTTTACAGAGGGAGACTTTAATTAAATTAGTTGCATTGATTTTTATGTTGTAATCATTATTTTATAAAATAGCATCTTGTGGACTTGCCTTAACATTGTTTTGTTAGTATCTTGGCCAATATTTTGATCTTCTTTTGACATTAAAATGTCTTCTCCACAGTTGAGCATTTATACTGCTTTGACACTGACTTGCACAGAAATTGTTCTACCATCATTTTTGACCTCGCAACATTGGTGTCCAAACACTAGTACTAAAGGAACTCAACTTAAAAATCAAACTTCTGTCTCAAAATTTTGTGCGTGCTATAGTTACAAATCACACCTAAAATTACTAAAACTGAATGACATTGGAGAAACACATATTCTTCTGTTTTAACAGTATGTTTACCTTTTACATAGTCAGGTTTCACTTTTCCCCTGGATAGTCAGTTAATTTTCCCTGGGTTTTGTTTTGGTTTTTTGGGTGTATTGAAGTTTTTCATGCAGCAACTGAGGAGAGAAAAGCACTTACAAAAATAGAAAAATGCAGTTGAAAGTAACAAAAATTGGCAGAGAGACTTAGGAACAGATATAATACCTGAAACTACTTACATTTTTAAAAAAAGGTTTAGATCTCTAATTGGTAGTGTCCATTTAACACTGTCCTGAAAATAGTAATTGAATCATGCTGTTCCCCATTCATTTATATGTGAAACTAGCATCAATGAAAAATACTTGAATATCAATAAAGGATTTTTAAACAACACCAAAAAGGCCTAAATTGCTGAAATTTGGGGTGGGAGGTGGTTGTTTTTAATTAAACTATATTGTATCTGAAGTCTGATGTCTGATATCTGAGCCAATTTATCTTCAACTTATGTTGGTCTGTGTTAAAAAAACTGTTTTACCTTGCAAAAAATTCTGGGAAGAAAGCTTGCTGACATTTGGGCTGACATCATTTATGCTAAAGTTCACTTCAATATGATTTGGAATTGCTGAGATAATAAACCCAAATAAAGATGTTTATATTGGCAAAGCTAACTCAGTCTTTAGCTGTAGTGATGCTTATATAGTCCTGTCTAAATAAAGGAACAGTTTACATTACAGCAGTATAAAGATGATTATTTCCCACAACTGGAAACAAAAATCAGTGATTGTAGCTGACCAAATTTTAGTGTTTTGCCCGAGAGAAATGCTCCGTTAATGTATCCCTTAAAAATTAATAGCGTCCACAAAAAATAAAGAGAGTGAAAGGAAAAAATGTGCTTATTTTTAAGTAGAATGAGTCAGATTCTGACCTCTTGATGTGGCCCCTTTGCATTGCCACTTTACATCTCCCACCAGCTGCACTTCACTCATACCTGTCTAGTCTTGCTGGCCATTACAAGGAAGTGTATCTGAGAGTACTGAGGTTGCTCTAACTTGTATTAGGAGCCACATTAGCCCCTGACTCTTCTGAAAACTGGGGGAGCCAAAGATGATATATGAGCCACATTTATACTCTGTGTCCCTGAATACTACCTGAGGAAAAGGATTGCAATATTTTGTCCTCCACTTTATCTCTTTTTGGAGGTTAAACTGTTTCTGATATGTTTACCTTTCCCCCCTTTGTATTAACTACAACAGTGCTGATGTTGACATTCAAAAGTGGTTTTTTTTGGAGGGGCTGTCTATTTTGTTTTTGGGAAATAAATACAAAGGATGAATTCCTGGCCCCATTGAAGTATTGCAGTTCATTTTAATGGGTCCGGGATTTCACCCAATATGCCAAATTGCATCCTCAAATATATGCTTGTGTCTCCCTTTGAAGTCAATGTGAGTTGGGTGCATATGTCCGAAGGCAGAATTTATTCCAATAAAAATCCATGCAGCCTCTGAACTATGTGCCTCTGAGAAACACTTTTTATAAAATGTAAAGACAAAAACTAACTAGCATGCATTTCAGGTAAGTACTAAAACAAATTTATTAACAAAACAAGATAGGATTTTAAGTGAGTTCAAGTACAAAAGATAAAGTTAGAAAGGGTCACAAGCAAATAAAAATGAAAACATGCCTCTAAAAGTCTAAAACTTAATCTAGCAAGATCAGACTTTGTTCAAGATATTTTTTCTTACCTACATTCAGTTTCCAAAGGCCTCGACCCCTCCTTTCTCAGCATGCAAGAGATCTCTTTCCTTGTGCCTGACTAGTGATAGATGCCAAAGATGGCTTCTCTCTTTGTTTATATCTTGCAGCAAAGTTCAGTGACTTGTTTCAAAAGGCATGCTTTTCTTCGCTTCCTGTGGGCTTCTGATCCCCTTCTATGTAAATGGGACTTCCATTGTTTTGATTCTACTATGCTTAATTTCTATAGGAGACAGGTGAATAGCTGCCTTTTCTCCTGTCTGGGAGGGAACCCATTTATCTCTGTTTTAAAGTGTATGGCTAAACATAATATCATTAAGTATCCATATTTCCTCATATTAATACATACATTTCACAATGATATTAATCACCAGTGTGTCATTAGCTTTCAGAAAAGATCTCGCTCTATACACTTCTATAATACAGTAATATTGCATATAATCAGTTGATTCAATTGCTTTATCACTTGAGGTTCATCCCCCTCTCTTTATACACCAATAAACTGTTTTAGTGTATTCTTCTGAAAAGTAAAACCCAGAACCAGCTTCTCTCGCCTGCTGGGTGCATAGATGCCATGCCGTCTCTTTCCCCACTTGTTAGTGTAAAGTTTGCCTCTGCCCCTTGTTAGCTTGATGGACCTGTTTATGCGATATGTAAATATATTCTCCTCTTCTTTCAGAGCACTTTGGAAGTGACTTCCAGGTAGGGAAAACACATTCTTTTGTCCAGTGGTGCTGGAACAATTTGTTTAGTGGGGGTGCTGAAAGCCATTGAACAAATGGCCCTGTATATTATGGAAACCATGTCTAGCCAGGATGTGCTGCCACACCCATAGTTCCAGCACCCCTGCCTTTGTCTGGGGCAGACATGTTTACCAACTCCCTTTGGCATGACTGGTTTAAACACACTTTAGTCATAATTCTAGCATATATTCATAACTTTTAACATCCACACATATATCACACAAGAATATTAATGACCAATGAGATATTAGTTTTCATATGATAACTCACAAGGCCTATTTTGTACAAAGATTATTACAGTAGCGTGTAGGGTGTGAATACAGGGGTGCTTATTGTCCGAGAGGGCCTTGTCCGACTCCTGGCTTTCTCACTCTCTGTCAGGGTGCCTTATACTCTGTGTGAAGCACCTGCATGTAGAGCTGTCGTTTGTATCTGGTTCCTGCACAGTGGGAGGAAGTTCCATTTAACTTTCTCCTCCTGACTTTGCACAGACTCTCAAGGGCTTGCCACAATCTGACCCTTTATGAATGCAAGATATTTAGTGCCAAATGCTGCCCTTTACTGTCCCTAGTTGTGATGGGGTCACACAAGTGTGAGACCAGAGGAGTTGCATGAGCATAAAGGGGGTCAAAATTTGGCCCTTATCTATGTACTTGCTGGAGTAATTCACAATTGGCGCCTCATGTGTGGTGAGCAAAGCGCTCTCTGTTTACATGTGATTTTACACATCTTTCATCTCAAGTCACATCTAAATGTAAAATCCAGCACTCAGGGTCATTATGTGGATTTGTGGCAGCCTGTGTAGAGCTGTGGATCCATAAACCAATGAACGGATAATACAATCTCTCCTATATGTGTTTTTTCATCTCTGACAGGTGTAATATTAATAATATCCTTTGTTTAATAAGTCATTCGGCCAAGCATAATTCAATAGAAGTTACCAATATATTTTGCACTTTACTTAGCTGTTTCATAACATCATGTTGGAGAGAACCCAGCTGAATGGAAATTGCATATAAAAATGTAAGTGGTAGATTGCATTACTCCAAGAGACTTGGCACACAGTAAAATGAAAGGCAAGTCACACACTAGTTTGTGTGCTACGACATGCTGCAGTCCATGTAGCATGCCCCAGTTGATAAACCAACCTGGGATGTGTTTTTAATATCACTGTGAAGCCTGCTGCCTCTCACAAAGTACTGCAACCCTAAACACTGCAGTACATGGTGAAAAATAGAGCTAAGCTTTCTACAGCTCAATTTATTTTTATAAAAATAATAATACGTATCTCTTAGATATAGTGCAACCAATCTCAAATGGCTTCACAGTCTTTAATGTATTTATCCTCTAAACACCTCTGTGATGTAGGAAAGTACTATCCTCCCCATTATACAGATGGGGAACCGAGGCACAGATAGGCTAAGTCTAGACTGCACACTCTTTCCATGCACTACACACACCCCTAGCACAGGTATAAATATTTATTGTAGATGGTGAGGCACTTCTTAAGTGAGCAGAGAAAAGACACACCTGACTCTTGTGGGATATACGCAGGTATGTACCCTACATGGCTCTCTCTAGCCCAAGCAGTGGCTCTCCCATCTACATTGCTATTTTGAGTGGTGCAGTGTTCCACTGCCTCCCCACTGCTTTAGAGAAAGGCTCCAGCAATGAGGGAAGTCTCTGGCAGCGAGGAGGCAGCAGGCAAAGGCTCAGGTAGCTTCCTGGTGCTGAAGCCTTTTCCCACCACAGTGAAAGACTGGCAGGGGGGAAAGGCTCTGGCAGGGAGGCGGCAACAGGGAAAGGGTCTGGCAGCTCTCTGCTACTGGAAACTTTCTCCACTAGCTTACCACCCAGCAGAGCCTTAACTTGCCACAGTGAAAGGCTTTGGCAGCAGGGAGCTGCCAGTGTTTTCCCCCACTGCACCCCCCTGCTGGAGTCTTTCACTGATATGTGTAGCTACACACACCCTATAGTGCACCACCCATGCTGTGTAGTATAGATGTAACCTAAGTGACTTGCCCAGGGTCACACAGGAAGATCATGGCAAAGTAGGGAATAAAATCCAGGTCTCCCACATTTTAGGCTAGTGCTGTAACCACTGGACCATTCTTTTATGGAAATTTTCTCAAAAAAAGTCCCCATTTTTTCAACCAGCCATAGTGACACAGATATATATGGTACTGCTGAGCTGTTTTATATGCAGTTTATGGTGGCAACAGTTACAGGTAGGATATGAGAAATGATAGCAGCTATTCTAAGCTTTATCGTATACTTTCTGTTCATAGTTAAACTGGCTAAGCTGTTTGAAGCCTGCAGTTTCAGCCAAAGATTTTGCTTTTGTTACCCAGTGCTAATCTTATTCCCACTGTGCTAGGTAGGGAACTGGTTAGGACATCTGTCCTGCATTGGACAGGCAGAATGAGACATGCAACAGAAAAAATTATGTAAATCAAGATCCTTGTACCAGATGGTCATTAGTCTACATTAAACACTGACAACATTTGGCAGAATCCTAGCTAAGAAAGGCCACAGCAGTCGGACCATCATAAAAAAACCTCTCAAAAAACAGCTATGTTTTCTTCCTTTGGGGCTTTCCTCAGAATGGGATTGCACCCTTATAACTGAATGGCGAATTTGGACCAATGAGTGGTATAAAGTGAATATTGTGCTGCCATTATAATATATAGAGATGAACTTTTTATTTGTAATGAACTCATTATGTCAGCCCATTGAAGTCAAAGAGAGTTTTGCCATTGCCTTCACTGAGGCCAGGGTTATACCCTTGGATTTTGAAGTACCCCTATGCATCCTTGAACTTGGATCCCTCTGCTCCCCAAAGTCAATGGGGCTTTGTAAAGGTGCAGTGATTTGCCTATGTTGAGAATCTTGCAAGATTTGGGGCTTAGTTAATTGTAAAGATGTACTGCATTTCCATGAGGTAGCTGCATTTTTTAAAAAATTAATGCATATAAACACTAATAAAAATCAGTCCACCAAACCAGACACCAAGAACAACGGGTTGAAAAACTATTAAAATGCCATTATTAACCTGCTATTTCTACTGAGTTGTTATAACCTTGGCAAATGTGAAACAGAGTTATTGAGTTTATTTGGTGAATATTTTTTTTTTGCATCTCTGAGCATATTCTTCATTCAGAGCCAGTTTCTCTGTAGGAGGGAAGAAGCAACCCTATCTAGCAATGCTGCCTATTTGTCTTCTGTTATTAAGAAGTTCTTATAAGCTTTGTTTTCGGTTTTTAACATTTGCAGCCAATGTAGGCTCATTTTCCTGAATAGAGATTTTGCTTTTCACTGCATAAAGCAGGAATGTTCATTTATTATGGAATCAGCACATTTTATTGTGTGAAAATGGTCTTCATTTGTTTCCATATCAAATTGCCTCACAGTAAGCCATATCACTAGGTTCTGGAATGCTAGGGAGCTGAAGGATTAGCAGAGACCCAGTGTACCTTGAACTTTCCCTTCCTTGGCAAGGAAAGCTTTAAATGCTAGGTCTGAATGTTATGAGAATTTTTTTTTTTTTGACAGAACAAGGAGCAACGGTCTCAAGTTACAGGGGGAGGTCTAGGTTGCATTAGGAAAAAGTTTTTTACTAGGAGGGTGGTGAAGCACTGGAATGGGTTACCTAGGGAGGTGGTGGAATCTCCATCAGCAACTGCATATCAAATTGCCTCACAGTAAGCCATATCACTAGGTTCTGGAATGCTAGGGAGCTGAAGACAACTTTCCCTTCCTTGGCAAGGAAAGCTTTAAATGCTAGGTCTGAATGTTATGAGAATTTTTTTTTTTTTTGCCAGCAACTGCAAAGCAGACAGTTGCTCTCTAATGAAAGAATAAAGTAAAATAAAGAAAAAAAATCAGTGAAATACATCATAATGGCTGGGGCATCCAGGCCTGCTTTGTATTGATCTAAACAAAAAATTAGGTGGGCCTGGATCAAAAAAGTGTGTGTGTGTGTGTGTATTTGTTTGTTTGTTTGAAAATACCTAGTGAAACTCAAAGCCAAGTGGGTTTTGTGTGTGTGTGTGTAGAAATCAGTGAAACTCCTCTAAATCTCATCCACTGTTCACAGCTTCTTTCCCTCGCCCCCCCACCCCCACCTCAAAAGGTACAGACTCTCATTCTCCCCTGTTGGCCATATACTCTTCTATCATCTTCTACCATCCTCAGTAAACATCTGAATGGCCCCTTCCGCATCTTCAGGGACCATCAGATGGCATATTGCTGTCTGCACATACACACAATATCTGTCTGCAGTATGCCATCTGATGATCCCTGAAGATGTAGAAAGGCCAGGGGCCACTCAGATGCTTACTGAAGATGGTCATATATGTGTATGTCATTCATATATATATCTGGTTGCTGGCTTGATGTCCCCCATACTTCCATTATACGCACTAGTTAAGGGTCTTCTGAGAATATTGGTGGGAACAAAGGGATTCCTTGGCCCCCATTCTCCAGCAGCAGGACTGGTAACAGTTGTTCTTCTTTCTGTCTAGCAAGCTAATTACTGTAGATATATCCTTGCCATGGTCTCTGAGTGGCAGTCGTATTTGTTCTCACACAGAAATGGAGATTTCCTTAGGCCCAAACACTCTAGCTCGTCTCTCAGCCCTAAAGGGCTGGTCAACAGCGTACTTTGAAGAATGAGAGAATGCCAGGTTGCCCTGTCAAAGGCATAGTTTATCATTAGGAATACCCCAAGACACAGGCTCTTTATTGTGCTGCACCAAAATCTTACCCTTTTCCAACAAGCTCTCTATATAGGAAGAGACTTTTTCACACCCTCAGTCTCTAGGTAGAATTACAGCATGGGAAAAGAACAACCCAGTCAGATGCTGTGCCAAGTACTTTCCAAATAATCATTCCTTACTCATTTATTTTTCTTTTTTTTGTTTCCAGAAATCTCCTGTTTGTTTACCCACAGAGGTTGAATTTTGCTAATCGACTGGCTTCTGCAAGGAACATTACCATTAAGATTCAGTTTATGTCTGGAGAAGATCCTACCTGTGCAATGCCGGTAATATAGACTGAAATAACAGGATCAGATGTTTGTGGAACATACTCAGCTAATTGCAGTACTGATAAAGCATGTGAAGGGTTGACTTGTGGCCTTGTGCTTCACACAGCTATGATTTTTGTGGGCCTTGTACTGAAACCAGAGTGATTTTGATCACAGTGCTCATGCAGCGTACGGTTCACCTCAGGAAGCAGGGCTAAATGACCGAGGAACAACAGACGAGACTTGTAATTAGAGTGGAACAGGAACATCTCCTCCTGTATTCTCTAATTCTTCATGTATTACATGAAAGAGTAAACACTCTGTAGCTGCTATTTTAAAAGACTAACAATGCCATATTGGAAACTCTACCAGTAAATCCATAGAGGTTCAGAAACCATCTGCCACTGAACTAATCCTAGGCACTATGAATACACAAATATCAGGCCCATCCATGCACAGCACTGCGGATAGAACCTGTGACCTTGATACTGAACAGAAAACAGATCCACAGTGAGACAGAACTGTATTCATTATCTGTGAGACAGAACTGTATTCATTATCTTTGTATTCAGATAACGTTCCATTCAGCAGCCCAAGATATCTAGATATCTTTGTGTGTGTGTGTGACTTTGCAACCTTGATGTTCTTTTAACTAAGTTTTTTTAGATGTTTAAATATAAAGTATTTAAGAAAGTATTTAAATGTTAGTGTTCTGTTTTCTAGCTGCATGTTGTCATGATTGGGGTGTATAATATATATATGCACCATTCATGACAACCTGCTGATAGAAAATAAAACATTGTCATTTTTCAGCATTTAAATACTTCCTAAAAATGTTATAGCTATATGCCTGATCACTATTACTTTTATTTTTGAATACAGATCATTTTTGGAAAGTCTTCAGGTCCAGAATTTGTGCAAGAGGTGTACACAGCTATCACATATCATAACAAGTATGTGTATTATTATTATTATTTTATTATATGCTATATAGCAGTCGTGATCAGGGATACTTTTAACTGTACATAGCTTCTTTAAATACTTAAAAAACCCACTCAGTTGATTAGTGAAATTCCATATTTTTCTAATTCCAAATATTTACTGCTTTGGGGACTTGTCACATTCAGAATTGAAATAATCCCATTCATTGAAATCATGGAGAGTGAAGTATATTGTTAGTAATAATAATTAGCTTTGTTTTTCAGAAGGAAAATCAGGTTTTTTTTCATATTTAAAAGTTAAGAAATATGTCCAGAAGTAAAAAGTGGTGCTGGGACTTTATAATATTCTTCATTTGGGTGAATTAGTGGTTCCAAACAAAACTAAATAGAATCCACTCTGGTAAATTTGGACCCAGCATTTGGCTAGGAAGTTTGTTATACAACTCAGATCAGAGTAGTACGTGATCCCCTAAAGGCAAGTTAGCCTTCCTGCCTGTTTCAAGTTTCAAGATATGTGTGTTTGATATTTTTAAAACAGGTCTCCTGACTTTTATGAAGAGGTGAAAATTAAACTACCAGCTAAACTCACAGAAAAACACCACCTACTGTTCACATTCTACCATATCAGCTGTCAGCCAAAGCAAGGAGCATGTGTTGAAACCCTACTGGGATATTCGGTAAGTCACTTGTGATCTACACTTCAGTTTCCTGTGTACACAGGCCTTTTGTAGAAATAACTAACTGCAAATAATTAACTCACATCTTCCCCAGCCAAAATGGCAAAATAACTAGGCAAGGTGGCCTAGTAGGCCAAGTAGGTAAGGTGGGTGAGGTAATATCTTTTATTGGACCAACTTGTGTCTAATATCCTAGGTCCAACACGGCTACAACAACACTGCACATATCCTGTTTTCACAGTTTACAGACACGAGTAACAGGTCTCAATTTTAATGCTCCACAGCAGCCACATCTGCATTCAAATGGTGTGTCTTTTGTGGCTACCCCAAAAGGATTTACAAGCAAAGGTACAGATCACGGGCTGGATCAGATGCCCTGATCTTGCAAAGACTTCTGCAGGAACTTAACTGTGAATGGTCCCAGTGAAGTCTGACCTTATGTCATGCGCTGTCTCTTTCCTATGTCAGTTTTAAAAAGGAAAGAAATGGGAAGCTAAAAGCATGAAGTAGTGCACTGATGTGATGCATTCCTTTGTCCTCATGTTGGGAGTAGTAAGTCTTAACTTAAATGGCTTGCTCATTGACATGTTTGTTCTGTGTTTTTTTCTTGAATCAATAAAGGATTTTTTTTAAAGAGAGGACAGTGATGATAATTATAACGATAATTTACATATATATAATTCCTGTCAACCCAAAAGATCCCAAAGTACTTTATGATCTTATGACCTGCAATCAAACTTTGGAATCACCCTTTGTTACATAAGTGTTTTCAGTGACTTCATGTACGCAGTGGTGTTGTAGTTGTGTCAGTCCCAGGATACTAGAGACAAGTGGGTGAGGTAATATCTCTCATTGGACTAACTTCTGTCAGTGAGAGAGACAAGCTTTTGAGCTTACCCAGAACTTTTCTTCAGATCTGGGTAACGTGTGTAGCTAAATACAAAGTGGAACATATTGTTTAGCATAAGTATTTAACATGTATTTCAAGGGACCCTTCCAGGTGAAGGTAAACTCGAAAGCTTGTCTCTCTTGCAAACAGAAGTTGGTCCAATAAAAGTTATTACCTCACCCACTTTGTCTCTTCAGTGACTTCATGCAATCCTATTCCTGTCAGCGTACAGCACCACTTAGATCTATTCACTTCCAAGGTGAACTGTGTCAATGAACAAACTCACTTCACAATGGTGAAGGGAAGGGAGATGTTGGCCAAGGATATCAGGACACTGCTGTCACAAAAATTCCATAGTATCATTGATATCCACGAAGGGTATACTGGACCTTACTTTTTAAGTGCTCATCTGGAAGACCTCCACACAGTAAGCTTGTTGGAAATCAATTTACCTTCTTCAGAAGGATCTGAGTTTACCCTAACTTTTTACAAAATATACAATAAACAATTATGTATAACCTGTTATAAAGTTTGTACTATTCTTATCGACCTTATTCCTGCAAACTCTGGCACAAGTACTTGCCTTTATGTATGGGAATATTTCCACTGAAGCCAATGGATTGTTCATGCACACAAATGTCCTCAGGATCAGGACATTAGTTAGTTTTCTTTGTTTGAAGGATTCCATTAACTGAATTAAGGAATGATTCCAATTGATTACACTTGTATGCATTCCCCCCTTTCAAACTTGAGTGGCATCAGAATGCAATGTATCCAAACGTTATTTGGATTAAACTTTCTGATGCTGATCCGAGTAATCTTAATGGCAACTGGGGCCAGAGGGCCCAATTCATAACTTTACTGAAGTCAATAGAATTATTTCAGAGATCTCTTTGGCCTAAAATGTGTGCTACTCTGAATTAGAAACACTGACATTGCGTATATATGGACTTTATTACCTCCCAGGAGATTCATCAGAATAATTTATGCCAGTTTTGAAGAACTCTGTGTTTGTTTTGTTCAGAAAGGATAGATTTTAAAAGCAGTACAAAGTGTTGCAGGAGGAAAGGCCATGGTGACACTTCTGCAGTAGCTATCAGTGAATTGAAAATGCTAAGATTTTGACAGAAATTATGGTGGAGACAAGAACAGTTCTGGTCGATATCTAATCATTGTTCTGTTGACTATAATTATGACAAGCTAGATAAATAGCCCCACTCATATGCAGTAATAAATATCTCTGTTTTTGTCTCATCTCTTTCAGTGGCTGCCAATTATATTAAATGATCGTCTCCAGACTGGACATTATTGTCTTCCTGTTGCCTTGGATAAGTTGCCTTTAAACTATTCAATGCATTCTCCAGAGGTAACAAACAAAATTGCTAATAGATACTATTTCCCCAGTTAAAGGGGCACTGTCAGTATTTTAGGCTCTAACATTTGCCTAACTTGAATAGAGGATCCCTTCCCCATGCTTAAACAAACCAACGAACCAACAAAAAGACATTAAAGAAAACCCCTAAGCCAAGTGGCTGTACAGTCATGCACCTGCTTGTGGGTGCCAAACTGATCACTTGCATGCTGGTGCAGGCCCTACAGAACTCCTACAAGCTCCATGTTTGAGGTTTGGGTCATATGACCACTTAATCCTCTCCTGATGCCTAGTGGCCCAGAACATCTAAGTATTCCACCATATATGGGAGTGTCACTGCCTAGAGTCTTCAGGAAAGGTGTTGCCCAGGATGGAGAAGCAGGACTCAGGCTCCCCTAAGAAGATAGTGAGGAGGAGGAGAGAGCCCTCTAAGAAAATGTTACTAATGGAAAGGGGACCAGACAGATTCAAACTGCACCACTGATCTCTATCTGTCTGGCAGAGCAAACCAGAATCCCAGTGCAGAATAGTGTAGAGTGAAAAGATATGGAATGAAAAAGTGATACATGGGGCACATCTAATCTGTAATTTGAAAAATCACCTTAAACACTCTATGTAAACAGTATTTGCTATTTGGCTACTTATAGAAAAAAGTGCTAGGCTGATCATCTTGTTATTTTATCTTCAACATAGAAAGTTCCACCACAGTCACCTCCCATTAAATGGGCCGAAGGGCACAAAGGGGTGTTTAACATAGAAGTGCAGGCTATTTCATCTGTTCACACTCAGGTAAGGAATCTACAGCCAATCTTTTACATGCAGCATAAGCTTCAGGTGTCTGGTGCTTGGATGGCTGAGGAGACTGGTGAACTGTCCTGTGTCCAGTGTCACATGCCGAGTATTGCATTGTATTCACAGGACAACCACCTGGAGAAATTCTTCACTCTGTGTCATTCTCTGGAAAGCCAAGTCACCTTCCCAATTCGAGTGCTGGATCAGAAGATCACAGAGGCTGCCCTGGAACATGAGTTGAAACTCAGCATTATTTGCTTGAATTCCTCACGCCTTGAGCCCCTGGTCTTGTTTTTACACTTGGTGCTGGAAAAACTTTTCCAGCTGGCGGTTCAGCCCATGGTTATAGCTGGTCAGACAGGTACTAATTGAAGTATTGCCTTTGACTAACGAAATAGTAGTTGTATTGGAAAGGGCCCACAAGCAAACCAGATGGGTGGATGGGAGACATTTTGCTAAATTGACTGGCTATAATTTGATATTATCTGATTTAGCTTCCAGAGGGTATTCATGGGACTTTGAGATAGTGATGTGCTCAACTTCCTGCAGCTTATTCGGGTAATCAGCATGTGCTCTGCACCCAGGCACAGTATCTGCAGACTGACATTTATATGAGTAACAGAATATCCAAAGTTATAATCAATGTCAACACACATTTTGGAAGGGATATTAAATCTTGTGCTCCAGGGCTTACCACAGTGTCTAACTATTAGAGATCAGATCAGGAAGAGACCCTATGGGGCAGGGTGCCGATTAGTACACATCTGCCAGCTGCAGGGTTCTTACACTTTTCTGTGAAGCAGGTGGTGCTGGCCACTGTCAGAAAGAGGATACTGGGCTGAATGGATGTTGGGTCTGATTCAGTTTGGCAATTCTGATGTTCCTGTGTTCAGCTGTGAATTTGTTAGGGGCTAGATTAAATAGTGAATGGATTAGATATTATCTCTTCAAAGCATGCCCTGACATAACCGAGTTATGCCCTTTAATGCTGAGGCTAATTCTTTCTCTTTGGTTCACAGCCAATTTCTCCCAGTTTGCCTTCGAATCTGTGGTCGCAATAGTGAACAGTCTTCACAACAGTAAAGACCTGAGCAAGGACCAGCATGGGAGGAACTGCCTCTTGGCGTCATACGTCTACTATGTGTTTCGCCTTCCAGAGCCTCAAAGAGATATTGCCAGACTAGGTATCCCTGTTGCATACTCAGTAAAGGAGTTCCCTTCTCCCTGACCTGCCCCAACCCCTCAGATTGTAGGCAGCAGGGACATAAACAGCTCCTGACATGAAGAGTCATTTGTATTCAGAAGGAGCAGGATTTTAAAAATACTCTAATGTACAGTCCATGCAAGCAATGGGAGAGAGAGCAGCAGTGCAGTGCGTGCCAACGGGCAAGATGAACAGTCCTGAGCAAGCTGCACCACCCCAGAAGTAGTCCCGGGCAGCACTGTGCCCTGCTCCCGGGGAGTAGCTCCACACCCCTCAGCCTGCCCTGACCAGATGTGGGCCATGGTGTCTCACAAAGACACACACAAACCTATTCATGTGGGAAACCTTTAAATGCTGTGGGATTCCTTCCTTCAGTATAAATTGCTCTCTCTGTAACTTCCATTTCAGAGAGAGGGGACCCCAGACTTATGTGGCATGTTGGTAACTTTGGGAGTAAAATGAGTGATGTCCTTCAAACTGAGGGACAGTTGAGGGGGATGAGTACTGGCTCCCCTCTGATCTATACCAGCAGGAAATTACTTCCCTCCTCCCACTCTCTGGGCTGGTTCAGCTATGCTGGAAAGAGAGTAGGAGGATGTGGCCAGTCTCCACCCGTTCCACACCCACGTGCTTCAGGGAGGAATTAAACAGATGAATAGCCCTTCGCTCTCCTACATGCCTGGACTCAAGGTCCAGGTACTCAGAAGAGATGGGGGGAGGATTTAGTCCCCTTCGCAGGTGTGTAGTCTGAGTTCTTCCTGAATGTTCGGCTGACATTGGGATGTGGTCAGTCTTAGGGCTTGTCTGCGCCTGGAAATTTACAGACACAGCTATTCTGGAGTAATTGTTCCTGTTTTGCTCTTTGACCCATTTCTGCATGTAAACAAGCCCTCAGTTTCTATCAGCTACATCAAGGCTGGTGATAGAGTTTTGAGCCCAGCTGTGTACATAAGTCTAATGTACAGCAAGGAGCTAATGGGTTGTCCCTGAAGTGGAAGGAGAAAGGAAGGAAAGAGAAGTTACTGTTGTGGAGCTGTTGCTCTGAGCATCCCTGGTACTCTCTTTCTTGGTGCTGTGCTAGACAGCTTACAGCCCTTCCCCTAACTCTGTACCCTGTGGCTCAGTGCCTAGTTAGGTTATCAAAGGTGAGGTTGGTGGAGAGGTTTTCAGCATCCACGTGCTGCTCTTGCTCTGTTTGCTTTAGGAGCACAGAGTAAAACTGGCTTTCATGTGATCATTATGTTGTGTTAATATGACATCCAGTCCTGGTAAAAACATCTTTCCGTGGCCAGGTGCAGTGGGCAGTGCCAATTTGCCAGAATCTCGTTATAACACATTTGGACGCACCACAGCGGTGTCTGTTGGGTCCAGACTTCTGCAGAGTCGGGTAATGAGCTGCAGCAATCCAGATATTGCTGGTACACAGACTGCTACTGATGAGGAAGTCAAAAACATCATGTCATCCAAGGTAAGGGAGGAAAAGAAAGCTTGGTAGCTAGTGATGGGTCTAACCCAAAACCCAGGAGGAGGACCCAGATCCAGACCTTGCAGGTGGACTCATCTCTATTAATATACACTGCACATGCCTCCAAGAGGTCTTGCTTTTCATCTGGGAGCTAAAACAGTGAGCTAAAGTTCTGGAGCCAAATCTTTAAGTCCTTTCTTAGTGTCTCAGGGAAGTCAACAGCAGTTTGACCTCAGTAAGAATTTGAGGATTTTATCTCTATGGACAGACAGATTTTGTGTCTATGGATGGACGGATTTTGTCTCCACTGCAGGATGTGTGAATTTTCAGGTCTCTGATCATTCTTTTCTTGTGTTCTGAAGGATCTATACATATAGGTGCCTAGGGTGTTTATGAGGGACTTGGTCCAGCTCATGTTCAAGTCAATGGAAAAAGACTGCCATTAACTTCATTGGGGGTCCAATCAGACTCTAATTAGGGTTAAACACATCTTACAAAAAAGAACTGCTCTTCTAGTACCCAGAGGGAAAATATTCCATTTCTTCATAGCCATTTTTTAAAATCACAGTGCCTGCTTAGTGCTGAATGTGTGCACTTCAAGTGAGAGACGAGGTGGGATGTCCGTCACCGGCACCGTGATTTAACATCAACTAGTATGGGCACCAAAAGCATCTGCTTTTGTGAGGAATTTCTCTTTTCTAAGTTCTTAATTTACCCATTGAATTAAAGTGAAACCTAAACTGATTTTCTTCTTTTTCTTGATCAGAATTACATAGATTGTTGATGTTAATTATGTGCAATAATAGTGCTTTTGCGCTGGTTTGTTTTCAAGCCTGATTATAAGACACTCTCTGAATCTGTTCTCCATCCAATGTGCATGTGCATCTCCAGTTAAAGTGACTGAGACTTATGTATCTAGCTTGAGGGAAATAAAACAAAATAAAAGAGAAGAACTAGTCATATTTACAGGTTATGAACATTTGATTTGTTTATATGGATATATTTAGTCATCCATATCAGTTTTAATAGTGTAGACGTGTATTTAATTGTTTATGAATTTTACTCCTATTTGCTGTGTCCTAAAACATAACTCAGCTCTAAGAATTTTTTAATGCACTCAAATTAATATAAAATTAACATGCAGGTTATTAAAGCTGAATCACAGCAATTTACAATGCTTGGGTGACTACTGTCATTTCACCACCTTTTAAATGGGCATTGTTTTTAATGAAAGAGACTCCCAGATGCCATTTTATTTGGTGCTTCTAAATTTGAAATTTCATTCAAGAACAGCTCTTGTTGAGTGGGTGAATTAAGAGAGCTTTAGTGCTAAATGCAATTCCTGGATAGGCCACACAGTGGAGGTATTTACAGTACATTTCTTTATCCTTTGAATTCCAAATCCTGGATCTCCCCCCTTTTCCCCCCTCACCACCATTACAGGCTGTGTGTGTGAGAGAGGATGGTGGGGAGGTGGTTTTTGTTTCTTTGTTTTTTACAACTGGCAGCTGACTCTCCTTTGTTAATTTAATTAATTAAAAAGTTTCCCCATGGCTTTTGGCCCTTTTCCCCAGGTTGCGGATCGCAGCTGCAGTCGGATGTCGTTCTATATCGAAGCCACCAACGACACGCCAAATGCCTGTGTAAGCCCAAGACCATCCAATAAAAAGGTAGAGCGCCACACAATGCAAGAGTGCTGGTTAACAAAACCTGCAGCCTGGCTGAGATGTTGTTTGCAAACAGCTGTTAAAACAAACCTTGCCAGTTACACTCCAGTCAGCTGCAGGGAGAGGTAAAGGATTAATTTATCAGTTTTGACAAATAAACTTTGTGACAGAAAAGTTCTGTTTATGCCGGGGTGGTAGACCAGTAGATAAATTAACATATCTTCATTTTTTGTATCAAACCACTCTATCTCAGGCTCTTTAGATTCTGTCTCCCAAGTAGTTATGGCAAGTAACAGTGTGCCTTACAGATCAGTAAATATGACTGGAGACTCTTTACTTTGGCTTGTAATGATCATAATGGATCAGCTTTTCTCAAGGTAAGGAAGGGGAGTGAAGGACTAGCTGTGCTTTGAATTGACCAAATTGGCTTTTCCCCTGCTTGTAGTCTTTGAAACCAAGGCAGTCTGTCTCAGTGACCCAAAGGACATGTTCCAGGGTGGCTTATTCAGAACATAGGAATTGCCATACCCATATCAGACCTTCTAGTCCAGTATGCTATCTCTCACAGCGACAGCAGCAGCTGATTTAGAAGAAAGTGCAAGATACCTACAGTAGACAGTTAAGGAATGACTTGCCCAAAGGGGAAGTTTCTTCCTCACTCCTGTTAGAGTTTGATTTTTGTCCTGAAGCATGAAGGTTTATATCCATTCCTAATTCCTGAGGTATTTATTTATCCTGTCCAATGTAACTGGAGATACTCCCATTATCCATATAAATGTCCGGTATCTTTACTTATATACCTTTTGTATAGAGAATGGACCATGCTGCAAAGTTTAAATCTGGATCTAAACTTCATAATAGTTTGGGGTGCTTGGATCTGGGTTTTCAGTTCAGAGCCGTCTCTACAAAGTGTTGTCTTCAAGTAGGATTCAGTGCAAAAGTCCTGCTTTAAGGATTCCGTCATTCCTGGTCTAAACACTAATGAATTACATAGAAGGGCTCAGAATCAGTCTAGGGTGAAATTCACACCCTAAACACATTGCCCAAAACCCATACGTTATGAGCTTTAATAATGGCTGCTTCCCATCTGCACCCTCATTTGGTGGACTGGATACACATAAATCTGGCTATAGTGACCCCTCATCCCGCCCCATCATTCCTCTCAGACCAGCTTATTCAAAGCAGCAAAGAAGTCAACCTCTCCAGCATACATGGAGTGCAGAGGCCTCTGTGCACAGCTTCAACTCCTACACCCCCCCCCCCACTCACACAAAATGCTGCTGTTGCTTGGAGGGCCTTGCACACACACACAGTGGATTTCAGCCCTGCATTATTCCATTGAGGATTTGGTGTTGGAAGACGCGTTGAGTGTGAAATCATTTCTCAGTATGCTGTGTTTGTTGCCTAGCATTTCCATGAAGAGCTAGCACTGCAGATGGTGGTCAGCACTGGCATGGTGAGAGAAACTGTCTTCAAGTACGCCTGGTTCTTCTTTGAGCTGCTGGTAAGATTTGTTCACAGCATTATATAGGAGTTGGGAAATTAAATGCCATTTGTGCCCAACGCCACAGATGGAGATTTGTCACTATCTTAACGCCACAGATGAAGATTTGTCACTATCTTAACCATCCATATCCCCAGTGCATCCCAACCTACTGTTTAGAAACACACCCAGACTCTGTGTGTGCGTGTGCGTGTGTATGTGTGTGTCCGTCCATCCGTCTGGCTAATGTTCCCTATAAGAATGGTCATGAGGCACAGAGTGTGTACTGTCCTCCAGATCTCAATCTCCCCAAAGTTTGGGAGTGTCTGGATAGAAGGTTTGGTTCTGGTCCAACTCTCCATGGAGCCCTGGTGACTCCAACACATAAACAGAAAAGTCAGCCGTGCAAGAATTCTCTGCAATAATCTAATGGCTAATGGTAGCTGGCTGGACCTGGCTGGCAGTGAGGAGACAAAGAGCTCCGCCTACGTTGTGCACTCATGGTCCACAGCTGGCAAAGTACTGCAAGACAAAAGTCACTAGGATCTTTCCTTCATTTCAAATGTATACCAGCTGTCATTTTCTCCTCTCTGCCAATAGCATGGGCTACTGGCTGCTATGCCTGACCTCCACACACTGAGGTTCTCACGTACAGGCCTGAGGTGGCTGATGTCACTGAAAATTGGTCTGACTTATGGGTTAACACCAAATAACCCATTTGGCAGCAAATAAACCATCCAAAAGCCAGCCAAGCAGTAGGAACTCATTCAGAGAGTCACATCCCAGGCCTGTCATCCCAAGGGAAGAGAGCAGCAAGGACACTTGGTGATCACAGCAAGGACCTGCATCCTGCATTCTTTCCGATCTCAAACTTCTGACCAGTGCTCTTCTGTTTCTTTCTTATTATTGAAGCTATGAATTAATTGTGAGCTATGGATGTGTGAGAGAATGCAGGATGGAGACAAAAAAGTGAGTGGCTCAGGAATGAAAAGGTCTTTCAAAAATGATGTAACCCTTCTGCTGCTGACTTCTTGCACCTTGTCTGTGTGGTGGCTGAATGAGGCACTTTCCTTCTAAGTACCAACGTTCTGTTAACGTATCAGCACCTACGTGAGAACATAGCGGTGCATAGCAGTGTGCTTTGCCACGTATATTTGGTAAAATAGGCATTTGTATTCCAGAACTTGAGCAGAGAAAAGGGCTGGACTCTGTTGTACTTTAGAAATAAAAAATAAATAGGGTGGCATGTGGGGAGAAATGGAATCTTTTCTAAGTGTATGTAGCATCTCCAGAGTAGAGCATGTGTCTGATGCCTGGAACCTGGAATAACAAATGACCATTCGCTTGTCTTTCAAATTCCTCCTTGAAACATCATAGAATCACAGAAGATGAGGGTTGAAAGGGACCTCAGGAGGTCATCTAGTCCAGCCCCCTGCTCAAAGCAGGACCATCCCCAACTAAATCATCCCAACCAGGGATTTGTCAAGCCGCACCTTAAAAACCTCTAAGGATAGAGATTCCACCTTCCATATCCTTCTTATATGAAGCTTTTCAGAGGTAGTTCATAAAAAAAGCATTTAACAAATATCACACCATTTTTTATCTTGAAACTTAATTTAGGTAACATCTGTATTGTCAGTCTGTTCTAGATCCAAAGACTTTTGGTGCAGGGACTGTGCGTTCCTCTGTATATTGTGTAGAGCACCACGCACAATGTTGGCCTTCCATGATGAAGGATGAAGTCCTAATGTTTACACAGAATAGGTGCAGCAGAAACCTCTCTATTCTGTCCTGCCAACTTGTATCAACCTGACCTACAGGGGCAATGGTTCAGTTTCCATGCTTATTCAGTCCTTAGGCTTTCTGCTGACTCTGCCAACAAGTATGCCACTTGTGAGGGTGGTTTTGTGCAGGGGTAACTGACTATCCAAGGACTAACCTTCATGGGAAATCTGGGCCACTGTTAAAGCGGTAATTTGATAGTAACAGTTTTTGTTTTGCAGATAAAGAGCATGGCTCAGTATGTTCATAACATGGACAAGCAAGATACCCCACGAAGAAGTCGATTTTCAGATCGTTTCAAAGATGACATCACCACTATTGTTAATGTGGTCACCTCGGAGATTGCAGCACTTTTAGTTAAAGCACAGAAGGTAAATGTGGGATTCAAAGAAAATAAATATAACATTCCCTAGCACTCTTTTTGTGGATATTGTCCACAACACCTACTGACTGAGTTCAGCCCTGGTGTAACTGGCATCAGTGAAGTTCCACCAGAGATGAATCTGACATATTATTTCTATGTTATCTCACTTGTGCCAATCATTGGGTGGCAGATTCTAATACCCTTATTCATGTTGCATAGCACCTTATTCCATGAGTGGTTCCACCGATTGCCCAGGGAATATTCAAGAAGAAAGGCAACACGCACGCTGAGGAAGGCTTACAGAATTGGCCTCAACTTATCTAACCACCAGCTTCTTTAAAGAGATGCTGTTAACATGAAATTCACAGATCAGAAATAAATCCCTTACCTCCCTGAAACTCTTTCCTGTAATATGTCTGAAAATCAACATATTCGGTTATAAAAATGAAAGAATTTAAAAAACTAACTGACTTTTCACCACTTATGCCATTTGTTTACGTTATGAATTTCACTCATCTTGGACAATGGAAATAGATCAGTCAGTTTCATCCTCTGGTTTTCATGCACTAGCAAAATGCTTAGGGAATGTTTATATAAAAAACTGGGTCACTGTGATCTTAAAAAGCATTTAATGAAAATATTTCTGTTCACTTAAGTAAAACACTTTTAAACACAATTTTAATTTATGCCCTCTATAATGGCTTGTTTACGGCTTCTTTACAGAGAAGTTTTACTATAGGTCTTACGTAGGCAGTACTGTTAATTAGATCCCATTTTGATAGGGTGAGGACAGAGGGTCTGATCATGAAAGTTTTCCATGTGTGAAAATGCCACTGAAGTGCATGGAAGTTTACAGAACTAGGCCTATGCATTCATTATGCTCAGAAGCCATAAATGACACTTGTATGATTCTTTCAGACAATGCAATAGCAGCCTACTTGTCTTAACACAATATTGGTATGTTTTTGGATAGCTTGTTGCATCAGTCCTACAATGATGAAGTGTGTCCCTTGGTTTGCCCAGGCCAGCAAGCTGCTGCACCATGATAGTAAGAAAATATTTAACAGCATGATTTAAAGATCCCAGAAAATAGCTTTATATGTCTGAATAGAAAAGGCAAAAACATGAAAAAGTGAATCTCTGAGCACCCTGAGGTGCTGTAAAGCATGAGACACTGAAGGCTATACAATTTCCTCAGTCTTATTTCCTGCAACTGCTCTATCAGTTATGAATGAGCTACCTGTGGGGGACTTCAATACAAGCTAATTAAAAATGTGCATGCACCCACACACCAGAAGCAGTCACACACACAATCAGACAGTTCTTCAGACTGAACTATACATAGAACCAAGATTAAGGTTACATTCAAATTAGTAAATTTCAAAGAACTTTGGCCTTATTTTCAGAGCTGCTGAGCATACAGAGCTCCCAGTGACTTTAGAGGGAGCTATAGGTCCCTAAAAATCAAGCCATTAGTAAATATTCAGAAATGAGTTGTTAAATCATAAAATTTAGAGATTTTCTTGCTGCTAATTTTTGTCATGAGTCTCAGATTTACAGTTTCTAAATAAAATATTTTATGTTCAATAAACAGAGTTAAAGCAACATTTTGTCAAATCTGTTAAATATTTTTAATTGTTTTCTGTAAATAGTAAGCATTCCATTTTAAAAAAAGAGTAGAAATGATTGCAGCGGTAGGAAATGCAGCACAGGAGTTTAATTCCATTTCAGTGTTGTCATTGGCAAGTTTTGCGTAATTAAAATTATTCTCTCTTATTGTGATATCCATCTCTATAAACAACAGCAGAAATAACAGTATAGGAGCAGTTCTGTAGTTTTTCATAAAATCAGATAAATTAGAGCCGGAGAAAGACCGGTCTAGCCATTCCCTCGTAAGTAGAGGGGCTATTCCCTGTAGCATATTTTCCTGTATTGTGTCAAATCTATTTTAAAATTATTCCATCAGTGGAGCTTCCACAACTTCCCTTGGGTGAATGAGTCAAATGATTATATGTATTTTAAACCACTAATTCTTTTTTTTTTTTTTTTTTTTAAAGGAAACTGAACAAGCAGAAAAGGTCAACATTAGCTTGGCATTTTTCTTGTACGATCTGCTTTCCCTAATGGACCGTGGGTTTGTGTTTAACCTCATCAGACATTACTGTAATCAGGTAGGTAGCATCATTCAGGACAGTATCTGAATAAAGCCCAGTATTCTGTTCAGTTCTGTTTCTGACTCATTTTTCCACCAGGAGGCTGAGATTAGTGCTAGTGCACAAACAGCAGAATAGATTCCCTGTTTCATGGAGCCTGGGAATAGGCAGTGAGTGCTGTCCTCAACCATGTCCATCCCAGGGTATCTACATAAAGTGGGAGCCCCTCCCCACTATTTTCTGGGCCTCCCCTCCCCTCCCCCAGTAGTAGTAGTCTGCCGCTTTGTGGACATACTGCTTTAGGCCCCGTGCCATTCCTGCTATCTGTATTTCTGTCAATGGGACTCAGTGCACGATGTGGAATGCTGACATGAGCAGTATTTAAATTCTTCATAATTTACCAGTGGAAAAGTCCCTGTTATTGGAGGCAAGCTTGCTGTGTAGAACAGACACCACAGTCTTCTTATAGGCACATACCCCAACCAGTGAAGCCACAACTGTACAGTGTTTCAGCAGAGGAGCTTGGAGGAGTAGGTGGGAGAAAATGTTTGTGCTGACCCTGCTTCTCCTCTGGCATGCACTAGCTACATTTAGGCAGATTTTTCATGTCTCTTCTTCCCTCTGGACCATGCCACAAAGAGACATTTAGACTTTGGTCTTAAATTAAAAAAAAAAAATCCATCTCAAGCGCTAACGTCTTGTGTCCTTTGTGAATGTCTGCTTCAGAATCCTTCTGGAAAAAGCCAGTATAAAAATGCATGAAACCTCCAATATTTCCATATGAAGTTATTTGGTGTTTCTATATTTTTTCTAAGCACTTTGATCTTGTGATCCATATAGCCTGTTTCCATATAGCCTGTTTGTGATCCATATAGCCTGTATTAAAAGAAGGCCAAATTCTGCCATTCTGCTCACATAAACAACTTCCATTGAAATCCACAACTGTTTTGCCATGGTTTCTGCTGTGTTGTGGTGTTTGTGAAGGGATATGACAGTTCTCTTGGTGTGCTATGATGCACAGTGGAGGAGCAGATTCCTTTGTTTAGTTTGCCACAGGCACAACAGGGTTTTTTAAAAGCTAATATAAGTATACACAAAGGTGTATGTGGTGGAGAAATCCCTCAAAATTACTTTCCAGACAAACTTGCTAAGGCCATGGCATTTTTTCTGGAAGGAAAGAAAAATTTATCCTTTCTTGGGTGGTCAGCCAAGTACAAAAACACCACCACTAAACAGAGAGCACCTAATGGATGGAAACTTGTTTGACACAATAATCCAGTGAGCTTTTTACTGTCTGTTACCCTGCTCAGTTATTTCTATTAAATTGACTGACTCTGTTTTAGGAAGAGGCTATACGTGCATCTAAATTACCCATGCTTGTCACATGATATTTTTGTTTGTTTGTTTTCTAGCTGTCAAACAAGCTCAATACCCTCCCCACCCTAATTTCCATGAGGCTGGAGTTCCTACGGATCCTCTGCAGCCATGAACATTACCTTAATCTGAATCTCTTCTTCATGACTTCAGCGTCTGCACCCGTGTCCCCCTCTCCCTCTCTATCATCACAGGTAGGCATCATTCAATCCCGTATCACGAGTCTGTCACCGTAATGTGAAGTACATATGGAGAACTGGTGGTCTTTCCATTGTTGCTGATTCAGCTACTTAGGTCAGGCTTACTCACCCTATAATCATCAAGAGTTGTGAGCTCCTTTTTGTAGAAAAGGGGCAGAGAGGACCAATATCAGCAAGATGTTATTATGAAGCTGAATTTCACAAGTTCATACCTATCATGCCATGCAAATGTGGGGAAAATGTTTGTGGGAATTTTCAATAGGCACAGCTAGAGACACCTGTTGAAAACACCTGTGTACACCCAATGTACACTGATTACTGTATTTGTGAAGATGCCGCACACAGTAATCACTTTCCAGAGCTAACTTTCTTTTTTTCTCCAGCCTGGCACTAGTAGCACGGTGACTTTGCTATGACTCATCCCGGAAGCCCAAGACAATGCTCTCCCTTTTCTGTGTGGGGTCACTGATGTTTGTAGAATGCTCCCAAACCAGCCTGGGCCCATTGATTGCTCCCATGAACCTCATTCCAGATCCAGAGATCGTTTGCAGACGTGCGCTGATATGTGACAGCCCTAGGCTTCCTCTGCCCAACTAGCTGCTCTCCTCCCAGTCCTCCCTGGAATTCTCAACCTTATCCTGTGTTGTATTCTGAGGAGTCAATAGCCTGGCACCCCAAATTCCCTTCCCCTTGGGGCCTTGTTCTCTTCACCCCTTGGTTTTTCAGATGACATCCACTTCGCGGTTCAGTGCAGGTTGCCCAGTAGGGTTGGGTACCTTGCTACCACCTACTGCTAGTGTGAGGAAGCCTTGTCTGTGGGGTCAGCTGTCTGACTCCACCAGCCCTGGGCAACACCAACACTGTCCCCTAGGCTTTGCAGGCCCTACTGTTACTCTGTAGGTTAGCGATAGCCATGCTTTAGTCCTCTGAGCATCTTCCTGGAGTGTCCAGACCTTGGTCCACTGGCTGTTCGCAGCGTTCACAGATTCACTGCTCCTAAAGCAGCAGTATATGCCAAGTTACCAGCTTTGCCTCAGGTCCCTGCTCTGCTTAACACCCAGCACTTAATAGGGTTATGGCAAGTAAGGTTTTGGAAACAAATGGTTACGTATAAAACAAAATCATAACAAGATTCTCCCATGTCTTATGGAATATTGCTCACCCAAAATCCATGCAGCATTTTACAGCCGGGCTGGCTGTGGTCCTGTTTTCATGAGACAAGTACACTGTTAGCTTGTCTGCCGCATGAAGGATTCCATGTATTCTTTGCCCCCTGCGAGATACCAGTCCCATCCTTTGAGTTTTATTCATAAAAAGGACAACCACTACTGTATGTTTCATCTTGGAGATTTCCTTTCTGGTAGACTTGCAATCGCTGGTTTCTCCTGTGGCTCAGTACACAAGTAGGCGTAGGTCGTGAGGCAGACAATGTACATGTGACCAAACAAGGAGACAGGTGTCTGTCACCTTCTGCCTGAAAGGAACCCGCAGGAGTGTTGATTCTTGAAGATATTGAAGAAAAGAGCTGCTCAGTCTCAAGAACAAGTGGGCAGAGACCATCATTGGGAAGCAAACAAAAGGTAGGATTAGGGATGTCCCACAGCCCTAGGAGGAATGGTAGGACATGGCTGGGGATCCCGAGCCATGGGGGTTCATCTAGGAAGTTCAAGTTCATGCATCCTTCCCAAGAGATACTATTGAAGAAAAACTGCTGCTATCACCTTAGTTTTGCAGGTAGGACTTTAAGACTACCAAATCCCATATCCCAAGTGTATGGCAAGTCAATATTAATCAAGGCAAGGATTTTTCTTAAGGTCCTTTCTGATCATTTAAAATAAATCTTGAGGCTCTGAGAGTCAGGATTTCCGAGTGTTGTTTCTTAAGGCTGATTCTTGACACCAAATAATTGGAAATAAAATTCCACTATTAAAAATACCAAGGAACTCTGTGTAGCTATCAAAGCCAGACACTGCAGAGCGGAGTTGGGCAGTACCAGTTAGAATCAATCTTTTCCTTAGGTAATATCATCAACTCTTTCCTCCCTTAGGAGTCACCCACAAAGTGCAACCCACTCAAGTCAATGGGGATTTTGCTGCTTTTGCATAATTTAATACAGTAGCTGGCCACCAATTTAGTAATTCTGCTCTGTCTACAGGAGAGCTGCTAACTAGAGATAGGTTTTCAATAAGAAATGTTGCCTCGGGATAAATCTTCTGCAATTTTTGTTGAGAGTTCACATATGAAATTCACTTAACCAGATACTCTATGCCTCTATTACTGCAAACAAACAAACAGCTAAATCTGCATCCATTTGGCAGCTGAAATGGGACTACTATGTAGTGTCTGGATCCAAATTCAGGCCTGCATTGTCCCCAAGTTTAGGGGCGTTTAGAGGTGCGGTTTTCATTCAGCCCATTATGGAGCTTTGGATTGGCCACTAAGTTGGGATCTGGTCCTTTAAATGTTTGTTTTCTGGGAATATTCAAGCAAACAAGTTTGTTGGCAGAAATATTTCAAGTGAATATTGAAGAATATTAATGAAAAGCAAATTTTGACGTGTAAACCTAAGTATCTGCACTGGAAAGAGATTCTAAGAGTTATGCTCACCCATTCAGGAACAGAAACATACCAAGTGACCTGTGGCTCTGATCCATGGTTAAAGCTGAGACGCTGATAGTACAAACTCAACAGCAACTCCACTGATCCTGGATTGGCTGTGCATCAGCCCCAACCATAAGTTACAGCGTTTGAAGGCTGCTCTAAATTACACCGGAGCCAGCGACCCCAGCCAGAGACTGCCAGGGTACAGGAAAACCTGCTGGTCACACTTCTGTACCAGCCGTGGGATGGGGAAGGTGGAAAAAGAAGCTGCATGCATCAAAGAAGCAACTAGGCAGGCTCTGTGCCATGAGAAGATCCCCCTGCATTGAAGTGATCCTCCCGTGGTTGGCTATGCCAGCCTTAGGGCTGCTTTGTGCCAGCAGAGTGATACAAAGCAATCTGAGCACAGGGTTGATTCTGGCTTTGTGTTCTATTCAAACTAACAAACACAGCTTGTTTGCATATCAAACACTCGCACCGAGCTGCTCATGCATAATTAACACAGAGGGTTATTCATAGAAACTATTCGCTGAATAATTCCTCCAAACAGATTTGAGAAAACTGTGAGCAGAAACACTGCAAACAGCAAAAGAGGCTAAATTCATTTAACAAATTACTCTGTCTTAATTACTGTTCTAGCTTTAAAGAGTTCAGCACAGCTCTATATATTCATGAACATTTTTTGCTTCATGGCGATTTTGGTAATATTGATTGAAAAAACTTGAAGTTTTTATTGCACAGTACAATATTTCCCTCAGATAATTACCTTCTTCCCATGTTATATTCGGCTGTTTGCAGTAGAACAGGCTGTTAGCTGTGTTTTCAGTGAGTTGTCCCTGTCGTCTGTATAAATTAGTTTTATTTTCTTTGATCATCCGTTAAAACACCCAGTATACTTTTGCAGAATTCAAGCTCCTGCTCTAGTTTCCAGGATCAGAAAATTGCCAGCATGTTTGACCTTTCGGCAGATTATCGTCAGCAGCATTTTCTGACGGGGCTGCTCTTCACTGAATTGGCAGCTGCATTGGACACAGAGGCAGAAGGGTAGGTTTCTCAGTTTTTAAGAGGATTTTTCCGATGGCACAGTACCGTCATGTGAGAGACGTGGGTTTGATTTTAGGTCCAGCCTCTTGCTTTCCATTATGAAGATGCCGCAAAGGCAGTGTGATCAGCATAGCAAGAGAGAACACCACTTATTGCTCCCTCTGCCTTTGGAGTAGAATCGATAGTTTCCCTGGCCTTGTGTACATTGGAGACCATTGGTATGTTACCTTCCATGTGCATGCTTGTAACAAACCACATGTTAACCTCCCTGTGCATGGTCATAACAAATGTGGAATTGCTCCCACGGAGTCCAGGCAACCACAGCACCATTTGGAGTAGATTTATTTTCAGTAAGGTGAACTATCAAATCAAGTTCTCTGCCTAGGAGGGCAGCTGTGGTGATATAAACCCAGGGGAAAAATAGGAGGATAATCTATGTTACAAAAAGCTTATGGGTAACTTCTTGAAGAGGGAAAAAAAGTTCTGCTGAAAAGAATAATCTCTTAAAGATAACAGAACTTTAACTATGCAGAGTTATGAGAACTAGACTTACAACATCTTGGAATGAGTCAGTTATATGTAGCTCTTACTGCTTCAGTCAAATAAATGTAGTACCGTCACTCTGTTGCTAATTTCTTAGGGATCACTTTGTAACAAGGCAATAATACAATGATTGCTTTATAGGCAATATGTTCTCCCCTAGTGAATGCATGTGTATTATTTACATGTGATAGTGCTAAATGTCACTTACTCTTAACAAGGTGAAGGCCTTGAAAACACTGCTGCCTTCCATCACACTAAAGGATTTGGTTAGATAGTTGCTGCACTTGACCATTGCTATCTGGCAAGTGTGTGACACATTTCTCCAAATCCATTTCTCCACCCTGTTGAAATTGCCTGGAATTGCTTTGCAGGTGTAAAGTCTGTCTTCTGGATCAGACTTATGTAGGAAATGCAGACTGAAATGTTACTGTCTCTTTACCGCATTAGAGATTATTCACAGAATATTTATTAACTTCCTCCACCTCAGTCATCTCTCATAGCCTCTCTGATCCGTATAACCTGCATGTGTCTCAGTAACAGAGCTAGTCCTTGTTTGTGCTGACAGAATCAGTAAAGTGCAGAGGAAAGCTATCAGTGCTATCCACAGCCTGCTGAGTTCCCATGACCTAGACCAGCGCTGCTTAAAAACAGAGGTGAAGGTCAAAATTGCTGCCCTTTACCTCCCTTTGGTTGGGATCATTTTGGATGCACTGCCACAGCTGTATGACTTTTCAGGTAAGACCTTTCCTTCCCTTATTTGATCTCTCAAAGTGACTTAATTAGGTGATCTGACAAAATATAAAAGAGATTACTTTAACTACTCTAACTCCCAACGTGCTTGAGAGTGTAAATGTTTCTTTAATTAAAAGTTGAATTTTCAAATACAGAAAAATGTTTATTCAAATACTATAAAATATAATCTGTACAGAAATAATTTGGTGAGCAAATGATTGAGCAGTCCTTTGTTTACACATAATGCGATATCATTGCATAATTAATAATTATTCTGATAGATGATTAACATATAGACATGGTCCCTGCCCTGGAAAGGTTACAATCTAATATTAAGATATAAGTGGGTATAACAAACAATAGCAAGGAGAATAAGGGTAACAATGTTATATTGTCAAATTATTTAGCTAGTGTGCACCTAGATGAGTTGGATTCAGTTAGACATTTTGTTTGCTCATTTTTATGCTACGTATTTAATTAGGAAGTATTAACAGGTTTACAAATTGGCTTGCTCATTTCATGTGTTCATTTTTCTATGACTTGGTAATACAGTTATCATGGTACTGTAGATAAAAGGAGCATTTGCAGGCAAATGTGACCAGCAGGCTCAATATTCTACAATAGAATTTTTCTCTTAACTCATGTAACTACAAATACTGTTCTAAATCTTTAATCCTTTTTAAAAATAATTCTCTAAGCTGTTTGATTCCATCAGATTTGTCTACAAAGAGTGCCTAAGAATTTGTCCCAGGCAGCAGTTTGACATTTTTTTCAGAGAAACCAGCTATTTATTTTCTATTTAAAGGACAATGCTGTGCTACTCACAAAACTACCATTTGTTTTCATGAAAAATTCAAGTCAGCAAAGAAAAATGTATTGCTGTTTTGAGAAAATAAGATTGTTCACAAATTATGAAAACTTTTTGTACATATCTGGAATAAAACAACAATATTCTGAATTTCTATTACCACCTGCCATCCGCGAGTGTACAAGTACTTGAAACACATTGATTAAACCTTATCAGACCCTGTTAATCTAGGTATTATCCCAATTTTGTAGTTGAGAAGACTGAGGCATAGTTAGGATAAGGCCTAAATGTTCAAATGTGTCCACTAGCTTGGGATGCATTTCTTTTGGGGTGTCTAAGTTGAGATGCCAGGTCCTAGTTTTCAGAGGTACTGAGCACATTGAAGTCAGTTGGAGTTGCTTAGTACCTCTCAAAACCAGACCTTAAGTGTTTCAAGTTGGGCACTCAGTATTAGAGGGCCTTGTAAAATTAGTTTAAATAATTTATTTGCTGAAGGTAACTCAGAAAGTCTGTGGAAAAACTGGGAATAGAAATGAGGTGTCTTGAATCCTAAGCCTGTCTTTTAACCAGTAGGTGACACCTCCTCCACTAGCAATTGTCAGATTTGTACTGTACTATATTGTATGTGTATTTCTATGAGACTTCTCCACCCAAGCACAGCTTTGGTGATAATGCTTAGTAATATAATGTCACTGAATCTGGCATTGGTGATTTAATCCAAGCAGTGCAAAGCACAGGTTTAATGATACAGTTCAGAGCCATCTTGAGATCCTTTAGTGCAGTGGTTCCCAACCTTTTCGAGTGTGCAGACCCCTTTTCAACCTCCAAACATTTCACAGACCACCACACGCTACTAGTTTTATTTGAAATTGTACATTTCCTTGGTGAGGATGTTATTTTTCTTTTCCGTGGACCCCTTGTAGTATCCTCGCGGACCACCAGGGGTCTGCGGACTATAGGTTGAGAATTGCGGCTTTAGTGTCTTTGCCTCTGAAGCATAAATCAACTTTGCCAGCTAGCAGGACTGGGTTAGAACAGATCCTTCTATCCTTATGTTTATTTGTATAACTTGGCAGTCTGCTGGTGGTTGCAAACTGTCCTACTAATCCTACACCTCTCCCCTCCCCTTTCACCTAACAAGCAGTGATTATCATGGGAATGCCAGTTGTTTCATTAGCCAACAGGAATACAAGACTGTGGAATTTAGTAATATTGAGACAACATAATAATGTTGGATTATGCTGTGCAGAGTCAAAGGAGCATTTCAAATCTAGTTTCAGAAGCCCGCAGTGGGAAAGGTCGTACAGGGAATCCAGATGAAGACCAAGATTCCACAAACCCAATCAATCAGTCTGTTGCCTGGGCCATTGCTGGGAATCAGTTCAACCTCCTAAAGACTTCTGGTGCATCTCTGTCTTCACTGGTATGTCTGCATTGCCTTGCCAGCCTTTTCTTCTGGCAGTATTATTTTTTTCTCTTCTCTTTGGGGTTGCCCTACACCTTCAGAGCACTGAAGAGACAGGCTCCCTGCTTTCAATTCAAGTAACTGGCCTGGAACAGCTGGGAGAAGTCACTACAAAGAAAGACCATCTTTGCCCCCATATCTATGGGCTGGAGAGAGAATACTCAGTAACCCTGTGGAAATGGCACATGTGCAGCCTGGTGAGCACTAGGAGCTATGAGAGGCTTATGTATTCTCAGTGATGATGGAATCTTCGGAGATTTTAGCTGCAAAGCTTTAACTGGTTTCTACTGTGCATGTGCAAAGTGCAGTTTTTCAAAGGCTTTTAAAACTTGGCCAAATTTGGGAGGATTTCAACAGGATCGCAAAAGTCATATCCCTGACAAAAGCTGCACCCCTGCCAAATTTCAAGTCCCTGCTCCAAACTGGGGGGGGAGGGGGGACGGGTACCAGAGCGTTTCAAAGGAAAGGTTGCTAGAATTTTTTCAAATGGGTAAAAAAAATTATTTCTCCCAGCCTTGTCCTTGGAAATGGCTGAACCATTTTGGCTGAAATAATACTACTAATTAATAATAAATAATTAATAAAGCCTGAATCAGACACATCTGTCAGCCCAAATGGTTAAAGTTTGCCAAAGTTATAAGCAAATGGGAAAATGTCAGACAACCAGCTCCGTCTATGATAAAGCTCTCTATTACATTCTTTATGCATTTGTACAGATTTATCTTTTGTTGTTGTTTGCTGTTGGTTTCACTTTTGTAAGCCAGCATAAGCAAAAGTTGTTTCTGTTTGCATTCTAATGTTCTAAATCCTTTTGGTATCAAAACAGGAACCTTTGATACATCCATATAAAGCAATATTTTCAAAAATAGTCATTCAAGTAACAGCCACTCACAAAAGGGTGATACGTATAAATAGGTAAATGTGTGCATAGTACACACTTAAGTATTTAAAAGTGTATTCTTGTGTACTCAGTTACCTTGACTGCAATCATTCCTTTATACAGGCATGGGAATATTTTTTGGGTAATTGCTTTAAAATTTGGCCTATGTTTTGTGGCCCAGATTTCCAAAATTGCATGGATATATCTGTGTGCACTAATGATCACTGAAATGTGTGTATCTGAATAAACATATTACATTACAAAAACAGTAGGAAACACCAGAGGAAGGTCCTTAATGATTAGGGAATTCTATCTCTATGCTACATGCTAACAGATATGATGTACAGATAACTACCAAGCAATGTCCCTTTCTCTCTCTTTTTTTCAGACACGCACGCACTGTCTACGCAGGCTCAGCTATACATTCCAGAAAATATAATCAGTGTTTTATAAATATTGAATATGGAATAGATGAATCACTCTCAGCATGAAATACGGTTTTGATACAAAACTCCACCACTATTTAATATTACTTAGCCTGTGTAACTTTTCTCCTTTTTCTCCCTCCCTGTAACATGTTTTTTATCTGTTTCTAGCCCTACAAACAGTACAACACATTAAGTCCTGATACTACTCGCAACCTTTTGATCTGTTTCCTCTGGATCATGAAAAATGCTGATCAGAGTCTTATTCGGAAATGGATTGCAGACCTTCCATCTATGCAACTGAACAGGATTTTAGATCTCCTCTTCATTTGTGTTTCATGCTTTGAGTACAAGGTAAATGGAATGTGACCCAGTTTTGTTGATGCTTTGTCACCATTTTTTAATAAACTCTAGTGCAGTGCTTCCCTGGCAACCCATAATTCTGTGATTGGAAGAGGTTAAATTGGCTGTCCTGTCATCTGATCATCACCCTTGTTAGGAATGAGCAAACTGACTGAATAAAATAATTGACCTAAGCCTTCCAGCAAAATTCAGATTAAACTTTTTATGAGATCCTATAAATTCTTTATTGATTTTCATTTTTGTGGAGATCTGAGCTTTTTACTTCTGAATGGAACCAGGAGAGCCAACAGTAGTGCAAAAGTGTGCTTTACCAACATTTCTCTGCGGGGACATTCGGATAAGCATCTAGGCTTTTGAGTATATTTCTAAAGTAAACCTTCAAACTTCGGAGCTTAACACATCATCCATTTTTACATATTTCTACAATCCAATTCCTTTCCTCTTTCTCTCAGGAACATAAGCAGCATGTGTGAAGGTGGGTTAAGGGTAGTTTTCTTCCATGCAGAAACTGCACTCTTTTTTCTACCCATTATAGCAAGCCATGAGATAGAAGAATGGTCTTGTGGTTCAGGCATGGGGCTGGAAGTCAAGATTCTCATCTGAGCCACAGATTGCTTCTCTGAACTTGGTCAAGTAACTTTTGCGATGATCCTGTTTCTTCATCTGTAAAATTGGAATAATACCTACCCACCTACTTCACAAGGGGGTTGTGAGGCTAAATACACTAATTCATGTAAAGCCATTGCATGGAAGATGCTATAGAAGTACAAACTATGATGGTAGCATAATGACAATGGGGCCTTTTGAAATATTGGAGTGTCTTAAAAAAATCTCTCCAATTCCACCTTTCTCCTTACTTCCAGCTATCCTTGTGTGCTTATTAACAGTACACACACTACCCCTTTGACAGTGTGCACGTTGTTATTGTACTCTGATTGTGTGTGCCCTCTGCCTGATCTGGATACTGTGGTTACAGCTTTGGAATAAGTGCTAACTTGACTACGTGTACTTTAAAGAGGGATGCTCAGAGACAGATCACTGAAACTTTGCTTTCTCATATACGTCCAGGGCAAACAAAGCTCAGACAAAGTCAGCACCCAAGTGCTTCAGAAATCAAGAGATGTAAAAGCCAGGCTAGAAGAGGCTTTACTGAGAGGCGAAGGAGCCAGGGGTGAAATGATGAAACGCTGCAGGACACCAGCTGGTACTTTTTTCCCCCCTCTCTAATTTTTAATCTAATTTTTATCAAAAGACCTCAAGCAAGCTGTGGATATAAATGTTCTTCCCTTTGTGTCTTTGGAAGACAGTAAAAGCAGCAAAAACCCAACCTTCATATCTCTTGTATTTCTCTCCCTTTCCTCCTCTTGCAGTTTTTTCAATGCTTTGCTATGGATAAAAATGTATTTAGCTTTCAATATGTATAATATGTGAGCTCTTCTTATGTTAGAAATATGCAGTCAACATATCTCAAGAAAATCACATGTAATGTTTCTTTGCTTCTATTTTAAGTTATGTATATTCTATTAATAAAAGGTGAGACACTGTCAATCGCCGTAGGCCCAAAAATATATGGAGAGGCATTTTATGCAATTAGGGACTGAGTTTCAGCCAGACCTCAACCCAACTTCTAATTTTGTGGCCATATGATTCATGTTTGTTGCCTTTAGATGTGACGCATTCCATTTATACTTTTTTTTTCAATTATTTTTCCCACTGCTAGAACTACAAACCCAGCCTGGGATCTGAGAGTCAAGCTGTTATGTTGACTTGTGCATCGTTGCCAGTAAATAAATGTATTTTGTCTGCAGTGATGATCCACTTAAAAATTCTGTAGATGATGCCCAATGCAGAATAGAATCTAACTCATTCTCCCATAGTTGTATTGGCTCAGCAGAGCTAACCGGAATGAAAAAAATAGTTGCAAACAAAGGTCTGTGTAGGTGGGGATGTTAAATGGAGGGATGCTGGCTTCCTGGCACATTCACCCCACCTCCAAATCCTGTAGCCTCTTTGCCATGAGGATAGTACTCCTTATGGATTTGTGGATCAGAGAGGTGAATGGAGTGTTCTCCAGCAGATTTCTGAGAGCTGGGAGTTATTGTTGTTCCAAGCAACATTAATTCCGACTGGGCCTCCCCTACATCTGCTATTGTGCAGTCACATTGGGAGACTACCAGCTGGGTAGATCTGCCAGGGCACTGGGTCTCCATGAGTGTACTGAGATTGGTATCTCTGCTGGCCTAGGGGTTGCACTCCCTACCTGCTCCATACAGGGCAAATCTTGCCCCTGTGATGAACTGATGAGGAATATGAGTTGAAACTCACAATGTTTCCTGCCCTTTATATGGGTTTTCCTATTTTGGGGATTACATGGCCCCTTATTTTATCAAAATCGGAAGCAGACAGGACTCAGAACATGTAAGAGGAGCAGATCTATATGAACCTTTCTTTTAATATAACTTTTCTAACCATATCTTTCTTGTAGGAGCAGAAGGAAAAGGGTATGTGCACTGAAGGCTTCCATGAGTAGTCTGTGCGCACAGTGATGTCATTATATTAGTGCCCTCATACCAGGAAGAAACATGACAGTGGTTTTAAAATATTAAAAATAAACAAGTTGCTTATCCAGAGAGACAGTCAGTTCAATTCAAAATGGAGTTTTAATTTTCTAAGGCATTTGTAACAAAAAAAAATGTATAAACCCAGCTTTTAAAAAATGATTGACAGTGTACATTTACTAGAGTCCAGGAGAGACTTTAAGATGGGAGATTTGCAAACTGTCTGACTGTTAGAGAAATGTAGATCCTCCTGTATGATTTGATATCAAAACCCAGATCTCCCCTCTTCGCTTTAATCTCGCTGACCTATCCTGCACTCTTAGGGAATGACAGATTCCCAGGGTTAAATGAAAACCTGCGGTGGAGAAAAGAGCAGACTCACTGGCGGCAGGCAAATGAGAGGCTAGATAAGTAAGTCATTTAATAAATTTATATCACATTTACCAGAACCACGCTTGTTTTTCCCAGGATGATTTTATTACAAAATCTGCAGCTTGCATCCAGTTCCATTTTTCCAGAGGGGAAAAGAAATCAAAAGCACAGTCATTTCAACCTGTGGTGGGGTCTGCAGACTATGTCTAAGATTTCCAAAGGGGTCCACACCTCCATTTGAAATAGTTTAGGGGTCCACAAATGAAAAAGGTAAAAAACCACTGATCTAGCACAAGGAGGCTGGCTGTTGCTGTGACACAGTAAGAAGATAGTAAATGCTTGAATGAGGTGTTTAAGCAGGTATCAATATTAGTTTTGATTAATTGCATGAGTGACACTGGGTCACTTATCTGTATGCCAAAAATCCAAAAGACGGGTTTATATGACGTATGTGGTGGTGTAGTTATAGCTACTTTATGTAGACAGCATGGTAGTATCTGCTTAGTCTCACTAAATGGAGAGCGGTCTGGATCACTTGGTAAGCTAGGTCCAAACAAACAATATGCATTTAAATACCACTAAATGTAAATGTGCAGGTCTAGGAAGAAAGAGTATAGGTTATAATTACAAGATGGGGGACTCCATCCTGAGAAGCAGTGACTCTGAAAAAGATTTGGGAGTCACGGTGAATAATCTGGTGAACATGAGCTCCCAGTGTGACGCTGTGACCAAAAGGTAATTCTTGGATGCATAAAGAGGGGAATCTCGGGTAGGAGTAGAGAGGTTATTTCACCTCAGTCTGTGGCACTGCTGTGACCACTGCTGGAATGCTGCATCCAAGTCTGGTGCCCACAATTCCAGAATGATGCTGATAAATGGGAGGCTCATAGACAACACTCTTAGACTATAAGGTCAGAAGGGACTATTATGATGATCTAGTCTGATCTCCTACATAACGCAGGCCACAGAATTTTACCCACCCACTCCTGCAATAAACCCCTAACCTACGACTGAGTTACTGAAGTCCTCAAATAATAATTTAAAGACTTCAAAGTACAGAGAATCCACCAGCAAGTGGAGAGAGTTCAGAGAAGACCCACAAGAAGGAAGGATTAGAAAACATACCTTACAGTGCTAGACTGAAGGAGCTCAATCTATTTAGTTTAACAAAGAGAAGGTTAAAAGGGATAACGTGATCAGTCGATAAGTACCAACATAGGGAACAAATGTTTAACAATGGGCTCTACAGTCTGAAGTATAACAAAATCTAGTGTTTGGAAGTTGAAGCTACACAAATTCAGACTGGAAATATGGTGTACATTTTTAACAGTGAAGGTAATTAACCACTGGAACAATTCACCAAGGGTCATGGTTGATTCTCCATCTCTGGCAATTTTTAAATCAAGAGTGGATTTTTTTTTTAAAGATATGGTGTAGTTCTAAAGTAATTATCTATGGCTGTATTATACTGAAGGTCAGACTATATGATCACAATGGTCCCTTCTGGCTTTAAAATCTATGAAATCAGATGAGCAAGATTTGACCCTTTGGGTTGTGTTTGAGTTGATTTATTTGTGAAGGAGAAAAAAGGTGACATGTTTTTCCTGTTGCAAGTTGTAAACTGCGCTTTGTAGATACAAATTTCTGCCACTTTCCAAAGTATGAATGCACAGGTAAAATAGATCCACTTAATCAACAGAATACAGTGATAAATAAGTGAATGTCTATAGTTATAGAAAACTGGCTTTTCATTTAATCAGTTATGCTACTAACCGGACCTGCATACATATAGAAATTTGGAGAGATGTCATTTTTCCATAGATACTTGTCCATTATGAACCTGAATTAGACTAATTGAAAGGATTGCCTTTCATTAAGGTGGTGCAGAGGCCTCTCTATTAAAGTTGTAGTGAGCTTCCATGATAATGACCTTCTTTAGCTCCCTTTTTGATTTTGGCTTGAATAATTAGTTTGGCCCTGTTTTTCTACCCTGGGGTTTTGTAAATGCTGTGAAGTTAACCACACAGTTGTCAGTAATCATAACTGGTTTTTTAAAATACAGATTTTTCATTTTGGAATTCATTGTACTTTGAAAAAAATGAAAAATCTCTGCCCTTTGGTTAATGTATATCTCATTTCCTCACTAAAATCAATTTCATGCAGTCTCTTATTGCCATATTTGTATAGTCAGGAGGTTGCTGGTACAACCTAGAAATACTGGACTAAATGATGTAACAGTTGTAACTATGGAATGGAATGCTGATTCAGGAGGATTAGTATAATCCCTTTTTTGAAAACAGAAGTTGAAATGTTGGGACCAAATTTTGTGGTCCTTTTCTTTCTTTCATAAATAAAATTCCTATAAAAGTCAATGGGTTTACTCCTTACTAAGACAATTGCATTAGGCTCTTAATTACCCAGCTGCATGCTAAGCAGGAGTGGACCAAGGAAGACAAGAATGGGACAGAGGCGATTTTAGCTGTGGGGCTGCGAAAGCAGTCACGGGGTAATTAGGAATAAGGATTCTGTTTGTCATGAAGATTGTTCATACCCAAATTTTCACTGGCTGAGCTGAAGTGGTGGAAACCCTTGTATGGATAGTCTTCTTTTGGTTTAAAAGTGGCTTATTATGATTTAGCTTAAACCTGTTCCTAATTGACTTAAGCTAAACCAAAATAAATCTGGTTTAAACTTAAATAAGTGTTCAATACAGTCTTTTGCACTGGTTCAACTAAATCGGATTAAGATCACATCTTTAGTTAAACCTGTATGTAGACGAGGCTTTTGTGTTTATATAGCACTCATCACTATGGTATCTGAGTGTCTTGCTCAGTCCCTAGTGAAGCCGCTGAGCCAAGGAAGGAGCCAGGATTCAATACTTAGTGCATTTCCCACTGGAAAATTATTTGCACATTGTCAGTTTCATACTTCAGAAGGCATTTGGGAGTAAGTTGGTGGAAACATGTTCAGTTTCATGTTGACACTTGTCCTCATTTCTTCCTGCCCCGTCTGCCTTGAAGTAAAGATTGTAGTCGCTGTTATAGCCCAAGTGGAATGTCAAGAAAGGAGTCAATCAATTGGAGTAGCTAATATATAGAGAGTGAATTATCCAGTGGTTGCTGGAAATGGTTCAAAAGAATGTGTTGTTTATTTAATTTGTGTAGACTTCACCCTTATTTAGCAATACATGGCTTGATTATTGCAATCACCTCCTGGCAGGGTTTCACATTTATTCAAAGCCATGAATGATGGAGATCAGTCATGTTACACTTGCCCTTATTTCCCTACCCTCGCAGTCTATAAAACTGTCAAGATGACTTGAAGATGGCAGTGCTGGTCTTTACTAGCTGAGATTTCCAGCGTCATCTCAATATAAATTTTGAAGCAAATATAGTAGAACATTCACAGAAAGCAAATTGCAAATTCACACCAGAAACCTGATGGTAAGAGTCATACAACACAGCCAGGGGACAGAAACACACGATGTGGGTGATGAGTCCTGTCAAAGCAGCTTTGATTTCAAATACTTAATACAACTAAGAGCTTGCAAATAAGCTGGAGCCCAGAAGTTATTCATGGATTCTTTTGGTTAATAATTTTGAATAATGAATACACATGAGCAAACCACCTTGTGTTCATGGATAACTCAAGGTCAGCGAGTAGATGAACTTTGTTGAACACATCTTTTGTTACCAAAAAATTGTTACTTGCTACCCCTTCTCATGCACCTTAGTCCATCCCTCCCTGCTTTTAAACAACTCACAATAGTCTTTGTTCATACATTATTTTTTTAATTGCCCATGTTAACCACTGTTACTTTCATAGCTAAGACATTTTTTCCCTTCCCCCTTTACCTTTGTAAGGTCCCCTTGTATTTTTTTTTCTTTTGCAGTTTTATAAAGGGTGGTTTTATTCTGTTTTGTTTTGTTGTTGTATTGCTGCATGTATGTATTATGAAATTATTGCATAGCTCCCTGAGAACCTTAGTGGGGGTGGGACATTGCGGCATTTTATAAATATTGCTCATTATTATTATTTTATTATACCAAAGGAAACTGCATCCTCTATTAAAAAATATCCATAGGCCTACTTGTAGGGCATTTCTTGGGCAAAGATGGCCTAAAATACCAACTCCTCTCAATTACCCAGTAATCCTTAGAACATACCCTTCAACAAGGTTGTTGTTACTTGTCACTATAGAAACATTCAAAATGTTTATACACTTTATACAGTAGGTTATTGTACAAATAATGGGGTACTTGTGGTGTGCTTTAATTAGAGCTTCTTTTCATAGAACAAAAGCTGAGCTAGATCAAGAAGCTCTGATCAGTGGAAACCTGGCTACAGAAGCTAATTTGATCATCCTAGATATGCAGGAGAATATAATCCAGGTGAGAAACTGCACGGCTGGGTCCAGGCCAGCCCTGGCATCCCTGACACCAAAGGGAGCAGGATTCATTTCTATCTAGATGGTACAAATTATTTTAAGTAAAAAGACCTTGGAAACATTTAAAATAAAAAACAATCCTTAATTATCCCAGCACAGTAAAAAAAAGAAAAAAAAACTAGGGCAAAATTGTCGTCTGTTGCTGCAAGACCCTTGTACTCAGTGGGGTTGCAGCAGTGTAACTGCGGAGAGCCTTTGGACCCATTTCTTTATAGCAGCACTTAAAATCCAGTGTCAGTTGGCTTCAGAGGGCACTGGGTTTCGCAGCACTAACTGAGGGAGAGCAGGATCTTCATTTACTTCAGGAATATATTTGAGGGCCTTAAACATTTGGAACTGGGCTGGCCTGATGGACTCGTGACATTGTTCTGTGTTGTCCTGCGGGACCTCTGTATTTAGTCCCCAGTCCTACAAAATGCTCTGCACAGAAAAACCCCTATGCCTGCTTGGAGCAGCTCTGGCACAAGGGTCTGACTATTTGGAGCAACTTGCCAAATTAGGGCCTTAACTTCCAGAGACCAGGTCCTCAGCTGGTGTCCAATGTTCCAGCTCCACTGAAGTCAGTGAAGCTATGACAATTTACACCATCTGAGGATCTACCCCCAGATCTCTGCCGGCTGGGTTTGTGAGTTCTTTGGAAGCAGTGCAATCATAGCTTAGAAAAAGAGGAGACACACTGTATTCCTCTTTAACCGCTAGCAGTAGAAAAGTGATGTCTTCCAAAGGGAATTCCATATAGGTCTTTAAAGTCACATAAAAATACTCAGCCAGAAGGAAGATTGTGAATACATGGAACTTTGAGGATGTGTATAGAAATGAGCTGAGTTCAAAATGGATCCTTGAAACACTTAGAGGCACCGGGGACTCCTCTTTTTTCCATTTCTACCCCCGATACATGAGAAGCGGCTTCCCCATTCCTATTTTGTAGGATAAAACACAATGTGGTTAAGCATGTGGTCAGAAATGGAAAAAGCTGAGGCCTCCAACCTCACTTTGTTTGCAGCTGGTGAGGGAGTCCAATCTTGGTCTCCTGGACAATAGGAGAACTTTGGTCACTATGCTTCTGTTTCCTGTTAGCTTGCCTAGTTAAATTAATACTGTTCTTCTCTGTGTGTAGGCGAGCTCTGCTGTAGACTGCAAAGATAACCTTTTGGGAGGTGTCTTGAAGGTCCTGGTAAATTCTCTCAGCTGTGATCAGAGCACCACTTACTTGACTCATTGCTTTGCTACACTCAGAGCACTCATTGCCAAGGTAAACTCTTAACATACTTGTTTTCATCGTTCTGGTTAAGACATTAGGACCATATTTTTCAGAGTGGAGACCCACTTGCATGAGTGCAAAATTGTACTTTTGCACCCATCAGAACAGGTGTTGTGTACAGAAATACTCTTGCATGCATGATAGTTCATTATTGTGCAGGGCTGTCTGCCTCCACTCTTTGCAGATATTGATAACATGGATGGAAAAACTCACATGGAATAAAAGTATTGTTTTCTTTTTGCTTCTAGCAGTTTATCAATGACAACAAAAAATGATACTGATAGAAATGCATAGCAAAATTCCACCCAAAAGGATTGTTCACTTCAATTAAAATAGTGATTTTAATTTTCAGGAATTTGATTGCATTGAATTAATGAATATAGTAGAAATCAGATTATTACAGACTCAAGACTAAATTCTGATCAGTTACACTAATGTAAATCAACTGAAGTAAATGGAATTCTTCCGCATTTAAACTGATGTAATTGAGATGAGAATCTGAGACTGCTGGTATATTTTATATTATCATTTTTTCTAAATACTAACCCAAATTCTCCCATCACTTTCCTTTGTACATCCCTACTGAAGTTAATACAGTTTCACAGGTGTAAATAAGGGCAGAATTTGACATACTGTCCTTATAACATAAATCATTCCAGGTTTCTTATCTTTTAATATAGAGTCCTAAGAGAAGAGACTCATTCAGAATATTTTAACATCTGGCAAAGGAATCATTCTCCTCTGAAAAAGAATTTCCAAAAAGAATTTGTGATTATCCTAAAATGTAAAAAACAAACAAACAGGATATTTTTGCCCAGTTAGTGACTGTCTTCCATTAAATGTGGATAGACAGGCTTAATCATAGGGTAGTTTCCTGAGTAGTTATGAAGCTCAGAAAGTACAATGAAAATTTACTTCGGAATCTTCCAGTTAAAGTGACTTATAACACATTCATTATTATTACTGAAATCTATCTTCCAATTAAAGTGACTTGGTACTGTAATTTATGAAGCAACCATTCTAATGTTTTTATAATGCACTATAGGAGTGTGCATTTTGCTTTATAAACAAAAATGATGGGACCCTGTGCCAAAGAGTTTGCAATGTAGATTAGATGATACACATCCAGATAAGATAATAAACCGAGGGTGGAGGCTGGGCAAGAGGCACACAAGGTTTACAACAATGAAAGATAATGGCATGTGTTCACTGTTACATAAACACCTTCTAAGTTCTTATCTATGCACAAACAGTATATGTGTATCCATCTGTATTCTGTTTTGAACGTGAGCTCTCCAGGACAGGGATGTTGCCTTTGTATTTCACAGTGCCAACCACATTGTAAGGCTACCAGAACCAAAAGCAATCTGTGTGTTTCAAATTAAACCTATCATAAATCGAAGTCTGGAACAGGGTCTGGGCTGGAGGCTAGTGCTGGTAGTTTTGAGGAGAGTGAAATTGTGTGGAGCCTTGAGTAAGGGTGAGTGTTCCAGCAGGATGTGAAAAGATCCAAAGAATAATTGTTCCATATTCTCAATGCACTGTTGGCATATTTCATCACCCTTTGTGTTGGTGTGGTTGAAGTCTGGAAATATAAACTCTCATGATCTTATTGCAAATCTTGCCATACTTCGTGTTTTGCTTAAAGCTCCTGAAGTTATGAGATCATCTGAGAATCATAGCTTTCATTTTGAGTTTTTAAAGGGGAAATTTCTAGCCCTCTTAGGTCTGGAGGAAAGGCTGAGAAATCAGAAGCCAAATCAAAAGAACCCACGCTATATTATCTTTAAATCTCATGACATTTTGGGCCTGACTCATGACATTTGAATGCTTAGGGTTGAATGCCCTGATGGTGTCTTCTCTGCCTCCCTTAGTTTGGAGACTTGCTGTTTGAAGAGGAGATGGAGCAGTGTGCTGACCTCTGTCAAAGAATTCTACATCACTGCAGCAGCAGCATAGACCTCACTCGAATTCAAGCCTGTGCTACCCTTTACCTCCTCATGAGATACAGTTTCAACTCCATCAGTGTAAGTAGATACAGCAAAGAATTTGACACCACTTTTTTGCATTCGAGTTTAAAACAAATACTAAAAATGATCATAAATTGAAAAGATTTGTATGTAAGATGAAGGCAGTGTGCTTTACAGACACACCTCTGAGGCACAATTCCCACCCTGCTTGCCTCCTGCTCTGTGGGTGGCAAATAGTGGTAGTTTGTTGCCGGCCTATATCAGCAGCAATTTACGACACCTCCCCCCCACGTCTTCCCTCCACAAGCTCAGCTGCACTGACTGGCACATTGAGGGAAGGGAGCCAAGAATCCACCTACTCATTATCCAACTGTTGTGATGCAGTGTAGCTAGCGCATATAGCTCTCAAACACCTGTGGTCCCGGTAGCCTGTGCAGGGGTGTGACAGAGGGGATTCTTACTTCCCCTTACCCTCTGCATAGATAGATACCCTAAAACACAATCTAGCCCTAAAGGATTCACATGTAAAATACTGGGCCAAAATGTCAGATGGTGTAAGCAGGTACACTGGGCCCATTCTATTTAATAAATAGAAAAGATGTGGGTTTACATCTCATGAGCACACAGATGAATAAAAATGTATGGTGCCTGTGGGAAATTAATACAGTTGAATCCATATGCCTGGTATCTCTTGCATGTCTTTTGTTTTGTTTTTTTCCTCCCCCCTTCCCATAAAGAATTTTGCAAGAGTGAAGATGCAGGTGACAATGTCCCTGGCCTCTCTGGTTGGCAAATCATCTGATTTCAATGAGGAGTACCTCAGAAGATCCTTACGAACTATATTGGCATATGCAGAAGAAGATGTGGACATGCAGCCAACCATGTTTCCAGTTCAGGTTAGGCCTTTTGTGGTTTCTGATGCTTTTTTTCAGGACCTCTCATCTTGAGAGGGGTTGGAACAAGACCCTCACAGCTGAGCACCCCTAAACCAGAAATATTGAAAATCTGGGTGCAAATGTTGCTGCTCAGGCCCATCTCTAATTTAATGCAGGGCCATGTTTCTGAAATCAGAATAATCCTCACAAAATCTAGAACATCTGTGGTAGAAGCTGAGCATAATTCCATGGGACAACCTTCCAGGGATTCAAGTAGAACTTATTGTAGGCCAGATTCTTCTCTTAGCTACGTGTACATGATTCCCCTTGAGTCCAGTAGGAGCTACATCCATGTACAGTATCTGAGGCTGGAATGTGTATCATTACCACAGTAGTGCTAATCTGAAAACATAACTTACCTCCATTCCCCAAAAACCCAAAGCTGTCTATGAAAGATGACATAAACCTTATTTTAAAAGGTATGCCATTAGGATATTTTCACTTCTTTGTTCAGTTGTAAGTTATGAAACTGAAAGCTAAGTGCTTCCAACTACCCAAACAGTTCCTGTACAAAAGGGATACATTATTTTTAACAAACTATAGAGCTAATTATTCCTGGCCTTGTGGGTTACCCTGGATGCACTCATGATGTGGCACACATATTGGCTAATCAAATTTCCCCTTTCATGCATCCCACTTTATAAATCAGGTTCATTTCATAACCATCATGAGAAACAGGAACCTGTCATTTTCCACCTTATCAGAGCAAGACAGTTGTATATGGAAACCTTAGTTTTTTTAAAAAAATCCACTTTTTTTAGTTCATAAGGAAGTGACTGCATTACTAGCAACAACCATGTTTAACTGTGAGATAATAAAATATCTGGTGCTTAAGAACTGGGAAAAAAGTCTACTTAACAAAAGATTGCAATTTTCCTGCACAGAAGTTGGACTCCATTTAAGGATAAATATTATAGAGTTCATTAACAAAAGGAGCTGGACTTGTTTTGTTTGATTTAATAAAGCTATTTTGTGTGTCTGTGTGTCTTGTCATGTCATTGATCTGTTAGTTGCTTGCTGAATGAATATGACTGGTAAAGTCTGCACTGTACCAATTCCGCATTGCGACTTTTCTTTCTGCCAAGAATTAATAGAGTAAACTATAAATCATCTTGTGTTAATGCTGAACTTTTAATCAAACCCTGAAAAATGTGTGGGTTTTGTGTGTGTGTATGTCTCCAGGTGGAGGAGCTGCTACGTAATCTGAACAGTATCTTGTCAGACACAGTGAAAATGAGGGAGTTTCAGGAAGATCCAGAGATGCTCATGGATCTCATGTACAGGTGAAACCTTCTCATATTGCTGTTGAATGAATTAAAACGATCTGTTAATGGAGATTCTCTATATCCTAGTAAGAAGGAGAGGATGGAAGAAGATAAAATATGGGTAGGATCTGATGAGAAAGTCAAATGAAAAAGAGTCCTATTAAATTACATCACATAATGGCAGACAGCTAAAAAGTGACAATTTTTTAAAGCGCTTATACACAAATGCTAGACGTCTACCAAGATGGGTGAATTTGAGTGCCTCATATTAAATAATGATATTGATATAACAGGCATCACAAAAACTTGATGGATTAAGGATAATCAATCGGACAGAGTATTACCACAGTACAAAATATATCAGAAGGACAGAATAGGTAGTACTGGTGGGGGGTAGTACTATATGTGAAAGAGGACGGAGTCGAATGAAATAAAAATCTTAAATGAACCAAACTGTGCCATAGAATCTTTATGGATAGTAATTCCATGCTTGAATAATAAGAATATGGCAGTAGGGATATACTACTGACCACCTGACTAGGATGGTGATAGTGGACGAAATGGCAGATGAAATTCCATGTTGATTAATGCAAAGTAATACACATTGGAAACATATAAAATGATGGGGTCTAAGTTAGCTGTTATCACTCAAGAAAGAGATTTTGGAGTCACTGTGGATAGTTCTCTGAAAACATCCACTCAATGTGGAGTGGCAGTCAAAAAAATGTTGGGAATCATAAGGAATCATAAGGGAATCATAAGGAAAGAGTTAGATAATAAGACAGAAAATATCGTATTGCCTCTATATAAATCCATGCTATACCCACAACTTGAATACTGCATGCAGATCTGGGGTCGCCCCATCTCAAAAAATTGGAATTGGAAAAGGTACAGAGAAGGGCCACAAAAAATGATTAGGGGTATGGAACAGCTTCCATATGAGGAGAGATTAATTAGCCTTGGACTCTTCAGCTTGGAAAAGAGACAATTAGGCGGGGAAATGAGAGAGGTCTATAAAATCATGGCTGGGGTGAAGAAAGTAAATGACATGTTGTTTACTCCTTCTCATAACACAAAAACTAGGAGTCAACAAATGAAATTAACAGGCAGCAGGTTTAAAATGAACAAAAGAAAGTGTTTCTTCACACAACGCACAGTCAACCTGTGGAACTCTTTCCCAGAGGATGCTGTGACAGCCAAGACTATAACAGGATTCAAAAAAGAACTAGATAAGTTCATGGAGGATAGGACCATCAATGGTTATTACTCAGGATAGGCAGAGGTTGCTGTTTGCCAGAGGCTGGGCATGGCATATGGGAAAGATCACTTGATGATTACCTTTTCTATTCATTCCCTCTGAAGCACCTGGCAGTGGCCACTATCGGAACACAGGATACTGGGCTACATGGACCATTGGTATGACCCAATATGGCCATTCTTATGAAGCAAACAAAAAAGGCCCTGTGGCTTTTTGAGAGTTATCCCCAAGTACTTTCTGCTGACAGGCTCTCCAGGTGCAGTGTTTAGGCAAAAGGAGCTATTCCTTGTGATACAACATACAAAGTGCACCAGTCAATTGTCTGCCTTTTTAAAGATTTTTATAAGCAGATTTTCAATTTCATTTGTGATGCAATATGCAAATTATAAGCAATTATGAAGATAGATGTGTATTTTTTTAAAGATAGAAAAGAAACAATTCAAATCTATTTCTTGACTTATGTTGTTAGAATTGCCAAAGGATATCAGACATCACCTGACTTGAGGCTGACTTGGCTACAGAATATGGCAGAGAAACATGCCAAGAAGAAGTGTTACACTGAGGCTGCCATGTGCCTGGTCCATGCTGCAGCTCTGGTTGCAGAATACCTGAGCATGCTAGAGGATCACAAGTACCTGCCAGTGGGCAGCGTCAGCTTTCAGGTAGAAATAACATGCAGTTTTTCTGTGTCTGGGTACTCTTCTAGCTACTTTGGGGGGAGGTATCACACACGGCACCAATCAAAGCCAGTTAACCGAAACCACTTCTGGGCTATATAGAGGGAATCATTTAACAGTTGTATAATGTATCCCTTTCCCCAAGGTCTTAGCCTGCTGCCAGATCTCATTACTTAACCCTGAGGTTGGGACCATCTGTTGCTAGACTGCTTGAATAGCTGTATACTTCACTTCCTACCTGAAACTGTTTAATAGTTTTGCTGTAGGTTGTTAGACAAAGCTTCCACCCCAGAAGTAGCTGAAAATCTATCTAATTTCTGAAGCACTTTTGGATACTTTAGAATGAAAGTTAATATTATTACTAAATGGGTAGCTCCAATTTTAGGTATATCAAATGTCTTAGATGTAGTACCTGTAGCTGAATGATATAGCAGCCACAAAATATAGTAAGTCAGCACCTCATTTGTAGGCAATTTTTGTCTGTTAATTGAATCAGATGCACAGGAAACATTCTAAACATAAAGGGCTAATCTCTCCCTGATGTGTAGCCTTACTCTTTATGCTATGCAGGACAGAACAGTATATTGTCAGTATGCACATACATAGCTCATTGGCTTTGTAGAAAATCTTTCCTTCAAGAAAATTCATCTTGGACCTGATTGTCATTTACACTAAATCCTCTTTACTCAGGGTAAAGGGGACTCAAAGTGAGTGTAAATTACATTTACCTCTATGTTAAGGCCACTTTACACACCCTGAACAAGGATGTAGCATAAATGGAAATTTATGTAGCATAAAAGAGAATTTTGGCCTTTTTAAAGGAAAATGAAGTGTATGTGGCTCAAAAAGATGGTAGATTATTCAGAATTGAAACTTTCAGGTTGCTCTGTAAGCTTCACTAAATGTCCAGAAGGGATCAGTCATGGTTAAATAAATTGCTGTTAGGATCATGCACATTCAGGAACTTTGGAATCCTGTAACTTGTTCTGTGAATGTGGAACTGGATACAGCTACCTAAAGTGTTGCCAGAATGTTAAAATATTCAGGATAACGTGGCCCCGAATCAGTAACTTCTTTGTTGTATGCAGTCTTCTTGTAGCCAGGTTGATCCCAGGATACTAGAGAGACAAGGTGGGTGCGGTGATATCTTTTATTGGACCAATTTCTGTTGGTGAAAAAGACAAGCTTTCGAGCTTACACAGAGCTGAAGAAGAGCGCTGTGTAAGCTCAAAAGCCTATTTCTCTCACAAACAGAAGTTGGTCCAATAAAAGACATTACCTCACCCACCTTGTCTCTAACTTATTTGTGAAATTCCTAGATATAGAAGGTGGGAAGACACACCAATGTCTTTCAGGTCAAGACAAAAGCTGCAGACCAAGGTAAACAGAGTGTTGTTGTCATACATACATTCCAGAAAAGGTAATGCAAACCACAGAAATGTATAGAATAAATACTAGTTTCTAGGTGATAGAAGAGGGCTGGGGGAAAATATTTAGAGCCAATGAATAACTAATTTGGTCGTTGCAGTTTCCTTGACTTCCCCTTACTAATAAACTGCTGCTCAGAATTCTTTTATATTTCCCATAAAAATGCTCATGCAGGACTGTAGAACTCCAAGTACTAAACAGCCTGTGAAAACACAATTGGGATACTGAGATGAAAAGTGCAATACGTTTGTTAGCTAGATTGCAAACTATTTAGCAAAGGGATTGGCTTTTTGCTCTTTGTGGCTAGTACAGTGGGGCCCTGAACACAGACTAGAGCCTTTAAAGGGCTACCATAATATAAATTGTTTAATAATGAAGTGCAAAGTCCCGAAAAAATGTTTATATGTAAAAATATATCTTCCAAATTCCCATTATTTGGACTTGTGGAAGTTTAAATATGTGTAAGAATTAAACAAATTCTAGCACTGATGAATATTTAATATGAATAATATAGGGTGAAATTCCCCTCTGTGCCAAGGAAAGCACAAGCTCTGTGTGTCACTGAAGTCCCATTTCAGCCACTCTGTTCTTTGGACTCCCCATTAGGGTTTAAATGGGACTAAAGTTATGCTCGGCCTTGTATGGGTGCCCTGCACAGAGTGAATTTCTCCCTCAGAGAAGGAAGATGATCATAGACTAGAGTCACAGCGGTCCCTTCTGGCCTCAGAGTCTATGAAAATGTTCCCATAAAGCTGCAGTAAAGATGTGTAGCCAATGCTGTGACTGATGTGAGATATCAGAACTTCAGATAAGGTCAGATCACTAGTAGTGGCATTTGGTCTCTGCCATTTTAGAAAAATGTCTTTCAGAAATCAAATTGTCAGCTAGCTGGCATTTCTCCTCCGCTGAGACAGATTTCAGATGTCACTTTCTGTTAAAAAGTGAGACTATCTGACCTTATTTTAGCTTTTTTTTCAATTAAAAATAAATCAAAAGCTAAAAATTGTTGTAGCTATTGAAAGCTACTGATCCTGGGGTGTCCTTATATTTATCGTTTATGTGTATTTACATATAATTTTGAAATGCTAATGTGATGATGAGGATACATTTATGTATTGTTTTCCATTCAAATGGATGCAAAAGCGTTTTCCAGGGTTTACTAAGTGACCTAAACAAAATGAAGTGCCTGATCCTGCAGCCCTTATTCAGAAACATTTCCCATTGAGAAATTGACTTCAATGGGAAACTTGCCTTCAGCATCAGGCTCTAATATATTAATTGCAATAAAATAACATTAAGGAACACTGAGACTGAGAAATCAAGCAAGTAAAAAAGAATTCAAATATTGTGGTTTCTAAAGCAACATCATCTGCACTGCACTTTCCCACACATGCGTAAGTGGAATCAAAACCCATTTAGCAAACTCCCCAGCATAATTCACCTTTGGGCTGATATGAAGCATGGAAAATTTAAGCTCAGAAGAATTTGAGGAGGAGGCAGTTATGCTCAGCTGAAAAGGGAGAAGAATTGTTGGAATGAAAATGAGCATTACACCATGGAACCTTTAGCCCACCACTGAAACGCAGCTTCATGGAAGTCTTTCGCCTGCAGAGGGAATTTTGTGACTGGTGGGGAGTTTGGTTTCAAAATACTGAGATGGGAGGGAAAAGTTGGGATTCTGGTAACAAGCCCCTGGATCTCTAGTGCTGGGGTTTCTGCCATGATAAGAGCTTCTTTACGGAACATAGCCTTGTATCCAACAGCTGGACTTCTGTTATTTTTGTTATATTGTCTTAATGCTTTTATCAGTGCAAAATCTCTGTTGCAGGATGTGCCTCTGTTGTAGTGTATTGGTTTTGGTTGCCAAGCCTCATGGGTCTCTGCTGTGATATATTTCAGAATATTTCCTCCAACGTGCTGGAGGAATCTGCCGTTTCGGATGATATTTTGTCTCCAGATGAGGATGGGGTTTGTTCTGGGAGGTATTTCTCTGAGAGTGGCTTGGTGGGGCTGCTGGAACAAGCTGCAGAGCTCTTCAGCACGGTGAGTGAATAGACAGGGTGGGCCAGATTAATCCCTGTATAACTGCGCTGAAGAAACGAGTTACCCCCACTGATGACTTTGGCCATTGGGTCAGACTTGCTCCTGTAAGTGCAAGGGAGTGCAGTTTTCATTTCTTGTGCCTGCAGGGGTAGATGTGCAGGGTGGGTACTTAACCCTGGGGAATGGCTAGTTCACCATTCAGCCAAGGCTCTGTAAGATCCGTACCAGTGCAGGGCTGCACAGGAGAGGTGATCTTGCTTCTCCCAGGCTGGCCACGCCCATTTCTAGAGTGGGGATTGCAGGCAGTTGTGTCCCAACTGCAGACAGACTGACCACTTCTTGGGGCTTGCAATTTGATTTGCGCCAGGAATGAACTGAGCCCCCTGGGTAATATCCTGATACAGTACATTTGAAAAATGTCATGGTATTACTCCTGCACATAGACTATAGACCCATATGCTTTCATATAGAGTACAGCCAGAGCTTAGCCTCACAATTCACATTTATTTGAAGGGGAATCATGCAGTTAAACTCCATTCAGCTCAGCACATCTATACATCACTAAGGAGCTTTTAGATGTTTGATAAGGCATGTTACTAAATTATTATATGGGAATATAATTATACTCCCATAGGCTCATAATCACTTTATTAATTTTTTAGAAAGCTAAAACAGGCATCATGTCAGAAAAATAACTCGTCCTAAAATGCCTGTAGTGAAGACCCAGTCTCTTTATAAAGTATATGAAAACTCAATTTCTTTCCTTTTTTTATTCCCTCTTACAAGGGGGGATTGTACGAAACTGTGAACGAGGTCTACAAAATTGTCATCCCCATACTGGAAGCACATCGAGACTTCAGGAAGCTTACCTCTACTCACAGCAAGCTTCAAAAAGCCTTCGACAGCATTATTAACAAGGTACCTTCTGTTGCTACTGGTGCTGCTTCTCAAGTCATGTGTTGCTGGGCTGCAGTGTTTGTTTATGGATGATGAAGATAAGACCATACACACCAAACAGGAGCATTTCCTTCCTCTAACCTGAGTTTCCATCTGCTTTGGACTACAGGGTTGTAATTTAGATCTTGCCTGTTAAGGATGGTCTACGCTGAAGAGAAGCATAATGACTCAGAGAAACATGGAGAGATGGGAGAGGATTATAACCAACATGTATAAAAAGAGATTAATAGATCATTCAAAATATTTTAAAGGGACACAGAAGTTTAAAAAATCACAGGTGAAAGCAGGCCCAATTACATTTGGCCACACACATTCAAAAAGAAAAACAATTTTCTTGCCAATATTACTTACTAGTTCCTTAGATTACAAAAACAAAAGAACTGTAAAACTTAATTTACTTTTCCACTATTCATGCTGTTTCTGTATTTCTTTTAGTTTGGACAATGAAAATAGATCAGACGCTTTCATTTCTAGTCCCTTTCAAATTCTCATGGACTTTTACAATGCTATAAAATTTAGTGAGTTGCAACTATTTGAATGTTGATTAATGTATGTTTTTAAAATGTCTCCACTGGAATTTTTTAAAAAAGAAACATTTTTATTGTTTTAGATTTGCAAAAATGAGTTCATACAAACCTAAACATTGAGTCAAATTTGATCCAACAGTGCCCCTTTTAACTTTTATAGGTTTTTTTCATAAATACACTGTTCTAGTAGACAATTTAATTGTGTTATGTTAAACAAGGTGATATTACATAGGGACAAATTTTGCTCTGAAATCTGGACAAACTCAAGGTCAGAGGGTTACTTATTTATAAATCAAATGAATAAGGCAACAAAATAGGATTATATTTAAGGGAAGAAAAGCTAAGTGTAAACCTTTTTTTCCCTCTATCAATCAGGGTCAAAAGCGGATGTTTGGAACTTACTTCCGTGTTGGCTTCTATGGATCCAAATTTGGTGACTTAGATGAACAGGAATTTGTTTATAAAGAGCCTGCAATTACTAAACTTCCTGAGATTTCTCACAGACTAGAGGTAAAGAGATCATAGGTATATAACTTCCTGCTTTGTGTTATGCTTTTTAAGAAGACAGTAGAAAGGATAAAGAGATCACAGCACAGCATCTATGGGTGGTGATATTGTACAAAATCAATAATCAAGTTGATTTATATCCCAGATCATTGTGTGTGTGTATCTGATAGTTTGGGTTGCACCCCCTTTTACAGCAGGTTGACGTAATGTCAAGAGTTTTTATTACCCTGCAGTCCCATGTCTTGAGGTGCTGACGTCCCTCCCTGTAGAAGGTATTCAGCGACTTAACCTGAGGGGTTGCGAGTTTTGTTTTGAATCCTTTTGAACTTTTGCTTGGGGCAGAAATGACAAATTCTTCACCTTCTTCCCATCCTTTGCTGGAACTCTGCCTTTTACTTAACAATTCGCTGTTGGGGCTTCGTAAGTAAGGTGTCTAGGCCTCTGCAGACTTTAACCCTTACTGCAGTGTACTTATTACATTAAATCCACATGATCACAACTCGGGGTCTTGATCAGGGCAGCACAGATGACTTGCATTGCACTACAGATGGATAAAATCGTCTCTGAGTAATTATTTTTCCTTTTCAGGGGTTTTATGGTCAGTGCTTTGGGGCGGATGCTGTGCAAGTGATTAAAGATTCCACTCCTGTAAACAAAAGCAAGCTGGATCCCAGTAAGGTACGAAGGTATTAGCCCAGCTATTAGCGACCTGTGGACAGAACTGAGCATTGAGTGATTGAAGAAAAGGAGAATGTGGAACTCCCTGTGAGACTTTCATGCAAAATCACACACATCAACAAGCAAAGCTCAGATATGTGTGTCAGTATCTGATGTCCAATGCTATCATTACAAAACAAATTGGGGACTGCCCCTCAGTTGATCCCGCTGAATCAATCCTGCTCTACCAACAATGCCGCCAGCAGTGTAGACATACCCTGAGGCTTCTGAGTGGGTTCTGTGGTAGAATCAGAGAGGTCCTGCTGTGTGTGAGAGCAAATTATTAATAATCAAAACACAGCCTGTGTGCTCTTCTAGCACATGCCACCTCACTCTGAACTCTGTGATATTTCATGCATTCCATTTATTTCATAGTCATTTGTCTTGGCACGAAAACAGTGATTCTTCCTTCCCCCTCCTCCAGGCCTACATACAAATTACATTTGTGGAGCCCTATTTCGATGAGTATGAAATGAAAGACAGGGTAACCTACTTTGAGAAGAACTACAGCCTCCGGCGGTTCATGTACACCACCCCTTTCACCCTGGATGGACGCCCCAGGGGTGATCTGAGTGAACAGTACAAGAGGAATACTATCCTGACTACAATGCATGCTTTCCCCTATGTCAAAACTAGAATCAACGTCATTCAAAAGGAAGAGGTAATGGACATGTTTGTGAGAGCTGTGAATCTGAGTTTGGAGCTCAGCCATTAACTGGCAGGGATTAAGGGCATTGCTGGAAGGGGATGATTTCAAATTCTGTGCTGGGTATGGAAAGTTTTCATTTCTGTTAGATTCTACACTGACTGGCACTATAGAAATGACGTAGATTAGGTCAATGGATGCATGAATGCATGCTCCTGCTGGCTTCTGGGGGATTGGGGAGGCATGTGTTCTGCCATTATCCTTACAGCTGGGATGCTATGCAGAAGAGATGTGAAAGGAACAAGAGAAGAGTCCTGTTTTCAGCTATACTTCCCAGTCATCAAAGACCAATCTGTTTACGAAACCTGACTTAGAGTTGGGAAAGCCCATTGAAGTGTTTCCATCGACTTTAATGGTGGATGGATTAGACTCAGAATTGACAGAGATGAAATTTGGCTGGTTTGAGTGATATTCCTGGTTTTGACCACCCTGGCTGTGACCCAGCACAAAAACAGCTGCACCCGGCTGCAGTGCCTGTAACAGCTCTCCTACATGAATACTCGGATAATAATGCATCCGTCCTTGTTTTGTTAGTTCATTTTAACTCCGATTGAAGTTGCTATTGAAGACATGCAGAAGAAGACACTAGAACTGGCTATTGCAACCAACCAGGAGCCACCAGATGCCAAAATGCTCCAGATGGTGCTGCAGGGTTCTGTTGGAGCAACTGTAAATCAGGTAACGGTCAAGCTCAGCAAAATAATGCATCTTCTGCACAGCCTTTGGCATGTTTCTTTTTTCTCCAGTGCGCTTTCTTCTACCTCTTTTTGTCTTGTACTGGTGAGACTACTTCCAATTAGACTGATTAGTTACAGCTCTCCCTTTTAACTTCACCCATCATGGCTCATCTTGGTAGACTAACTGCTAGGGGTGGGCAAGCTAAGCCTTCATCCAAACTTTTTCTGAAGTTCAGAAAAATCTGGATAACGTTTTACTCTCTGGATAACGTTTTATTTTTGTAAATCTGTGCATTTCCTGGTTCTGACCAAAAGCAGAAGTGCTAAAATGTTAAGAGACTGACCACTCCCATGTTTTTTTTTACCCCCACTGGAAAGAAGAAGTATTGGATCTCTCACACCAGCCTGTTCCCATTACATTTATAGCCCAATTTTGCAGTTGCAGTGGATTCAGAACGTGCGGCTAATGTTTGGGTATACATTTGAACCTCTAAGTCAGTGTTTCTCAATTTTATTTCCCCCCGGAACCCTTGCGCGCCCGTGCCATACCCTCCGCCGAAAAGTCAAGGAAATCTTCTTCTTTTCGGCGGCGCGCGCTCTCTGAGCCCTTTTCGGCAGCCCCATCAGCTGTTCGGCAGCGCACAAACAGCTGTTCGGCGGCACCCGAACTTTCGGCGTCGCGGTTCCGCTTCTTCGCGGAACCCTTCAACTCAGCCCACGGAACCCTGGGGTTCTGCGGAACACCATTTGAGAAACACTGCTCTAAGTAGTTACCCATACTGAATTTACTAATCTTTAGAGAGATTTTTCCTTCACAAGAGTGCTAATTGTCCCTTCAACTTCAGCCATTTAAGGTAATACTCAAGGAGTAAATCTTTCTGCTGTGGGGCTATCAGAATCCCAGAATTCTTAGCATGCAAGAAAGCACCCAAACCCTCCCCTCATCCCCTCCCAACACTCCACTGAAGCTTATTACAACACACACACATGTCCTTTAAGAAAAAACAAACACTATGAAGACAAAATAAGAGGAAAAAAATAAGGCACTAACCATACCTCAGCAAGTCTTGGTTCCCCTAATCCAGGGGTAGTCAGTAGGTGGTCTGCGGGCCAAATCCAGACTGCCAGGTGCTTGTGAACGCACTGCAAAATCTTTTTATTTACTTATTATTATAATTATGGTTGTTATTTTTATATTGTTTTCTCTGGAGTCTGGACATTGACTATACCTTGACCAAGAAATTTGAACCTTGACATTTCCTACCAGTTCTTCTTCCCCAAAACCCTCACCAGATTGAACTCCTTATAGTAACATGCTGTTTTTTACTGTGGAAAGTGTTCTCTTCATGCTCTTATCTGTCTATGCTAGGGGTTTTGTATTGCCACCCATCACTGTGGTAGCTGTGCATCTTCCATGTAAAATAGTTTGGCAGTAGGGAAGTCCCTGCTCACTCCTTCCCAGATAGAGTTTATCCATTTTCTTTTCGTGGTAGAATTACTGGCAACAGGAGATGATAGCCAAAAGTAGAACAGAATAGAAGTATGTTGGCCTAAGCTTTGATGGGCAAAGAAAAGAAAGGGAGGCAAGAAAGCAGCAGTTATTGCAACACAATCAGGGAACCCTTAAAAGGGCAGCTTCCTGCTACAGTATCAACATATGGGGTTTTTTTTTTTTTTTTTGTCACTCCAGCTGTGGAGGTAAGAAAGCAAACCACCCCCTAGCCAAATAAATCAGTTTTGTGCTTCCTTTTCAGTGAATGCAGGAAATATGTTCTTTGTAATATTATACTGTGTTATTCCACTAAGGGGCCACTAGAGGTAGCCCAAGTGTTCCTGGCGGAAATTCCAGCGGACCCAAAACTTTACCGACATCACAATAAACTGAGATTATGCTTCAAAGAATTTATAATGAGGTGAGTGAAAGGAAAACTAACTGAAGATCCATTGAAGATGGAGTGTGGCAAATCAATGCATCAGAAGCTAGATTTTTACACCTATATAGGCATTTATCAGTTGAAACTTGAAATTCCAACTTTTGATGTTTCCTTTCAGCCTGAATCAGAATGAAAAGTTGAAATTTCCCACAAAACAAGGATTCCAAAGAACTTGGTTTTGGAAATGTCAAAACGAAGCACTTTGATAACCTTTCGTCAAATTTTGATTAAATTGATGCATTCCTATTCATGTCTCAATTTTGTTGACTCAGCATATTCTGACAGAAAACTGTACCGTGACAAAGCTTTCAACCAGCTCTGACAGGCAGGCACATTTGCAGGTATGCTGATGTGCATGCTTGCTTTGAGAGTGTACTGCCCGAGATGCATGCAAATCTTATTCTGCATTTTCCCATAGTCAAATATTTATCCATCTAGTCACATATGCATGCAACTGAGATGCCAGTTACATATAATAGAAGAGGCTTTTTTGTGAGAGATATATTAGCCAAATTCATACCTGATGCAGGAAGGTGTAACTTCACCAACTTTCAATGGAGCTGGGTCTATTTACACCAGTACAAATTTAATCCAGTGTCACGATGGTCATTTAAATGTGTTTATTTCCCTCATGTATTTTTAATATCTAATGAATGGCAAACTTATGACCAGAGGAACATATGGATCTGGCAGCAAATAATCTGAAGGCTGAAATCTTGCTTTATCTAACACAAACTCATCATAATACAATTTTAAAGTCTCTGTCAGAATTAACCGATGTGTTTTTTAATCTGAATTTTGAGAACAGATGTGGTGAAGCAGTGGAGAAAAACAAGCGCCTTATTACTGCAGACCAGAGGGAGTATCAGCTGGAACTCAAAAAGAATTATAACAAGCTGAAAGAGAATCTCAGGCCAATGATTGAGAGAAAAATCCCAGAGCTGTATAAACCGATAGTGAAAGTCCACAGTACAACAAGGTACAACTAGGGCAATCGGCGCCTAACAAAAAGAGTGCGTATTAATTGTGCGGCTGTACCACAAAGGAAGGGATGGATAGAATTTTTACAAAAATCAGTAAAAATGGAATGCCCTAATATAAGAATCAGTTTAGGGTTAAGTAGCTAAATGTCCTGCCACTCCTCATTGAGGTAAATGAGAAATAAATAAATAAATAAAATATTCACTTCAGGACTGCATGCTATGCTGCAAACCCAGGAACCAGATATAAATTGTATGATGCTTTATACTTTTGAATATGTTGTTCTTTCCAACACCATTTATTTGTGTCAAAGAAAAAGAGTCAAATAGGCTTATCGGGTATTAAAATATTCCATTGTGTGTTTGACAAGCCCATCTTATATTTATGAATTTATTTCATTTCAGGGACTCTTTTCGTAACTCTAGTTTTAAGAAATATGAAGCCCAGTCTTCACAGAACACCTAAGGATGGTCAGCTTCAGAAAAGAAAGATCCATTTGCTGTGGATCAGATAAGAGAGGATATTCCAGCTCTTTGCAAACTGGGAAACTCTTCTCACAATATAAAATGCCCACATTCTTGGAAGATCGCACTGAGTGTTAAATAAAATGTACAGGATGAAAGAAAAATGGGGGTTAAGAGGGAAAGAGAGTGAAAAGGGGATTGATTTAGGCTGCTTTTGTATTTATTGTAAAATATTGTTCACAGAATTAGGAGGGATAGACAACTGAGTAATTGACTTTACTGTGCAGTCACTGGTCAATCACTGTTTACAGAGAGACAGAACTTTCTGGGATTTGACAGAAGTGTCAAGAGAATCAACCCAATATGCCTAATGGATACTGGAGAATGCTGCCCAGAGAGCTCCCTGTTCTGGACAGCACTTAAGAAGGACTCACAGGACTGGAGCATGGTCTGAAAGTTGACTGCATACTTAAATGCTATCGTAAACAGAGAACAATTAAAATGTGTGTAAGTGCCTTACTGCATTGGAGCCCTAGGAAAGATGTGTAATGTTTACAGTAAACTTTGCTCACTTATACTCCCTATATCACAGCAACCTATGTACATTTTTTTAAAATATCCAGCAGCTGTTTCTCACAAGTCTTCTCACAATGAAGCTTGAAAGGCAAGAAACAGCAAGCAGCAATTTTTACATAACCTTGCCTATTTCCAGAGATAGCCCTTTTAAAAATTGTTGGTGTTAAATATGTGGGCTATTTCTCTGTGAGACTGAGATTTTTTTAACCAGTGTCATGTCTAGTAAAATTGACGATTAACAGTATAGAGCTAAACTGTAAACTGTAAATGATGCAACTCTTAATATACAGTGCTCTTTTAGAGAGCTCTCTGAAAAGAGATGAACTACAGGAGTGCACTGTGAGGAGTTCCCGCAATGCATTTCATCTTGAGATTTTAGGACATAATCATAGTTGGCACTTAAATATTTATAATAAATAAACAATGCTTTGCACATTCAGAGCCCTGTACACGGATTAACTAGTTGATCCTCACAACACCTCTCTGAAGTAAGCAAGTATTATTATTCCCATTTTACAGATGGGAAACATTTGGAGAGCGACTGGTCAAATGCCACTCAGCGAGTCAGCATCAGAACCAGGATTTGAATGCAGGAACTTCTGTCTCCCAAACCCACACACTCAGTCCTGCTGACCGCACAGATTCCCTTAATTTTTATTCTTTTAAATTAAGTTCCATGAAAACCGTAGTACTGTTTAAAATAAATAAATAAACAAACACAAAAAACCCCACCCATTCAGGATTTAATGGTATAATTCAGTTTTACATCATCTTGGTAATTTTTTAATAAAAGATTAACATGATTGTGTGAAATAAAAAAATACTTTCAATAAAAGGCTGTTTGCTCTGTGAATAAAATGAGTTTTTAAAAATAAAAAACCCAGCTTTCTCCTTCGTACTTTGTATTCAGTCATAACCAGTCCAAAGTATTTCAGAGGGCACAGTGGAATTTCTCTAAAACTTATGGAGCATGATTCTCTTTTACACAAGGAACCTGCACATTGCTTTGCAGTGTAAGCATAAATGATAGTCAGGCTGATGGATTGCTGGCTCCCTGGTTTTTAACCTCATAGAAGACCTGAAAGCATTTTGCCCTTCATGGACATCTCTAGTCTTGCCATTCTGAAAATGTGCAAGTTCCCCCAGCACTTACATTGACAGCAGAGTGCAGCTGTGTGGAAAAGTTTAAGGAGTGTTTTGAAGTTATTTGTGGCAAATCCTGAGATTCATACCAGGATAGAAAGAAGAATGGGTTAAATAAAAATTGGTATTTGTACTGATGTATAAAAATAAATTATTGTGCTATAAGAATATTTTCCCTCCCCACTCTCACTCCCTGCAAAATTCAATATTTCAGAAGTAGGTGCTCTGTGCATCTTGAAGCCAAAGCATCTGAAGTACATAAGTAAACAGTCTGTTAAATTAAAAGCCAAGTGATACCTCCTCAGACTGGCTTTCCTTTAATTAAGTTGCTTTGAAACATTTACAGACTAAACAGAAGGATAATTCCCCACAGCCTGGTAACTATGGAGTCTTGGCATGCCACAACATTGTGCTTTTATTATTGTTTTTAAGACCCTTTTCTGAAATATAAGAGGATCTTCAAGATCACAATCCACTGACCCCACTCCACCCACAATCCAGCTTCACTGTTCTCAAGAGGTTTGTCATTTACAGCTAGCTAAAAAAAAACCTTGGGTAATCAAAAAATGGGAAACCTACAAATATGCTGCATACTGCTTGATTTATAGGCACACTGTGTGTCGAGTGTCTAAGTGTTTCATATTGTCTGATCCTGAACAATAGGTCTATTAGACCTGGAAAATCTACACTAGTTAATAAGGGCTAGCTTTTGAACCTCTTCCTCATATTGGTGAGCTGTTAATTCCACACATAATCCGATTGCTCACCAGTGTCTGTAAAGGTTTCCAATCTACATGTCATCCCTTGCAAAAAAATGAAATATGATGTGCATATTTAAGAACTGAACTGTGTAAAATGTAAAATTACTGAGTTCTAATGTTCCAGTTTGCAATAAAGTGTAAATTTCAAGTAAAAACTGAGAGATGCAGTTGTGTTAGAGTGCCTTGCATCTCACCAGTGTCCTCCTAAAACAAAGATTGACTAGTCACTTCCTTCTCTTTTTTAAAAAAAAAACAGGGTAAAATCCTGACCCCAGTGAACTCAAAGAGGATTTCTGCAATTGACTTCAGGAGGCCAGGGATTTGCCATTCCAGGGTACAATCTGTTCTATAGAATCACAGATTCCATTGCAAGGTTTTCATGGCTATTATACACCTGCTGCTTAGATGAGTAACTTGCTTCATGCTTGCTTCCTTTTTAAAATTATGTATTAATTTAGTGCCCATGAAAAGATGCCAGACTGAAAGCCCTGGAAACTGCAGTTCCTGCTCCACTGAACATAGTGCAAGGGAAGCAGCAGACCTGCCTTCCATACTTTTGCCCGTCAATATAGCTCAACATTGTACTGGGGATCATCTCAAGGGTGGGGAATAGGGAGAATGTAGTCCAGTCTCCATGTTCATTCAGTTCTTGACTAATCCAGTGGAAGAGCCAATCAGGGGCGAATGGAGTTATAGTTCTATGATGTGGAAATCTTTTTAGTAAGAACTCAGCTGAGACCAAACTCATTTCACATAAGCTTTACAACAATCCTCAGATGCTAATGACTTTCAGGTGCATGATATTGAATTAGTGATTTGAAAAAGTGACCTTGATGTGAAAAATGCCATTTTCCACCCTCAAAAATATTCCAGACTTTCTCCATTGCTTATTATAATTAAAACCCACCAATTGTTAAAAACATGTTAAAGGAAGCACAAAATATAATCCTAAAAATGAAGTACTCTGCCACTGTGCATTGTGTCTATGAAAAGTTACATTTAGCTCATTTGCACATTAGCAGATAACAGCAATCACATCCTTTCCTAATAAACGGAAAAGACATCGTGAATACTTTTATATGCAGTGTTGTTGCAGCCATGTCGATCCCAGAATATGAGAGTCGAGGTGGGTGAGATCCAATTTTTTATTGGACCAACGTCTGTTCATGAGAGAAAGACAAGTTTTCCAGTTTACACAGAGCTTCTCTTCTCTTCAGGTCTGGAAAACTTACACAGCGTTGGAACAGACTGAGTAAATACAAAGTGGAGCAGATTGTTTCAGGCTTGTTGACTGGCTTTCTTTCATTTTTAGTCATTTTTTTGCTTGGTTAGTGGCACCATGTATGAACATGGTTGTTAAAGAACACTCTGGTTCTTCTTCGAGTGCTTGCTCATGTCCATTCCATTCTAGGTGTGCACACACGTAGAATGGAATGGACATGCGCAACACATCTCAAAGAACAACAATTACAAAGGTAAGAAACAGTCTTTTATAAGATCCTCTTGAAGGAGTTGAACTCTTCCACAGTAGGTTTTCCACTTACTCCAACACTTTGAAAATGGCAGGGAAACATGTTAGTTCCTTTTTCTCATTTTGTCAACTTCAGTTACTATGGTCATCCTTTGTTCCTGAAAGGGTGGATTAAAAACTTCTCTGAAAGTCTGAAATTGACCCATCCAGGAATTGTTGAGCTGTTACAGGCTCCCATTTATACTGGACAGGAAAACAGAGCGCATTCATTATAGTTATGTACATTTTCTTTGCAACATCGTGTGCTCTTGACTGAAATAGACATAGAATGCCTAAAGGTACACTAGTATTGCCTAAGCATGTCTTGATAGCAATGACTCTGGGAGCATAACCATGGGGGACTTCAGTCTAAGTGACATATGCTGGAGGTCTCAGGCTGACTAATTGGAGAGGGTTCAGAGAAGAGCTAGAAGAATGATTAAGGGATCAGTACATACACCTGATAGCAAAAGACTCAAGGAGATTAATCTGTTTAGTTTAACAAAGAGATGGTTAAGGGGTGATTTGATGAGTCTATAGGTACCTATAATGATAAACAGAAGTTTGATAACAGAGGGCTCTGCAAATTAGCAGACAAAGGTATTACAAGAGCCAATGACCAGAAGCTGAAGTTAGACAAATTCAGTCTAAGGATAAGGTTCAGCTTTTCAACAGTGAGGGTAATTAACCCTTAGAACAATTTACCAAGGTTTGTGATGGATTCTCAAACCCTGGAAATTTTTAAATCAAGATTGAATGTTTTGTCTAAAAGAGACGCTCTAATTCAAACAAAAATTAATTCAGGGAAGTCCTATGGCCAGTGTTATACAGGAGATCAGACTAGAGGACAATGGTCCCTTCTGGCTATATAATTTGAGGCTATGAAACAAAAAGCAGCTGAGTTAATTTTTTTCTATTAAACTGGTGTTTGTTTTTTGACCAGCCCCAAAAATAAACATATACAGTATATCCAGTATTAACATTAATACATTGCTGATTTCTAAAGTAGCACCATTTGTAAATTATGTATATTCTCAATGGATTCCAGTAAGAATAAATGGCATAAGAGTTGTATGTAGGTGACAGATGAAAGCTGAAAAAAATATTTTTTTTTTTAATGAGAGGTCTGGGTTGGGGTTAGGATTTGGTGGGATTTGTTACATTAGTTCATTTTTTACATTAGAAATTCATGCTTTGTTTATTCTGTTTTCATGGAAGGTTCTATGAACAGCTGGAGAACAAGTAGGATCATGAAATCCCAATTACTAAGGAACTGAAACTTGAACAATTAAAATCAGAGGGAATTTTAGTCAGACTGTAGAAGCACTTTGTTTTGTTTTTCTTAACATAGTTATTTCAAATGCCTGACAAACAGAGAGGAGAAAAGACCTCTTGGTTAAATATCCAATAGCCCCACCCTTTCATAAAAGAAAGTGTTCCCACACCAATTCCTTGATCCTCTCTGGAAGCCTCCAGGAAAACAGGGAAGGCAAGATTCAATATTTCTGATATTTCTAAGGTTCAAAAACACCAGAAAACTACTAAAAAAACTAAGCAGACAATATTTCCAGTTTTCTATATATATATTATGAAGAAGGGGAAAAAGAACAGGATGCAAATTTTTCTCTCCTTTGCTGATCAATTTTAAAAGACCTGAACAAGCCGTTTTCAGGTATCAAGACAATCTGGAAATGGTCCCAAGGGGTGAATTGCTTCTTGATTTAAGCACTCAGTCTGCCACTTGAATCTAAGCCAAATCGGGGTGGCATTTTTCCCAGTTGATAGTACCAAAAAAAAAGGCTGGCAGCAAGAATAGTTTTACTATAATTAAGATGATGTTACTTGCTTCAAAGGTTGGAGATCTCTCAGCAGTCTGGATCTATGCCATCTTTGCTCTAACTTCATATTTATGGCTTTTAATGTTTGGAGAATCATAATAACCAACAAGGTCTAAAAGATTTCCAAGAGCCTTGCTTATGTAATGGTCTCAAACAATTGACTAAGAGCAAGCGAAGTTGTCATAATCCACTGCAGTTTGAGGAGAATAAAATCAGCCCTCATTACTATTTAAAACTGAATGTCCTGCTGAGATTGTAGAGAAATCAAGTTGCCCCCAAGGTCTGCTGCATTTTTGTACAAAAGCTGCAGCTGAGTGGGAGGGATCCATCCGTAATTAAATAAATAAATGAGTGATCAGAGAGCAAGAGCTTAAAAACAAAAGGCTGCAGCACAATGAAAATTGAGTTAAGGCCAAATTTAGGCTGCATGTGGCATTCCGAGTACCAAAATAAGGGTTAATTTACCTTAAGAGAGACTGGAAAGAAATTGCCTTTTAAGATGTGTGAAGAAAGCCTCTTTTAAAAAAAAAAAAAAAGAAATAGCAGGTCCTGACTTCTCTGTTTTGCTGGAACATTTGGACTGGAGAAGTGACACGTAAAAGCAACAGCAAAATAGGCTGACATCCTGATTCTAGCTTTCCTATCATTCCATTGAAGGAGGAAGGGACATTGAGTCTATGGGCCCGAATCTCTGTTCTGTCACTCGCAAATGTATGAGGTTTCAGGGTAGCACAGAGCCAGTGAAATGTGTCTGCATCACTCCTATTTGATGCCATTGAGATAGGGGATTTACTGGAGATGTGGCCAGGTGGAGAGAGCATGACCAGAGCGCTGCTCTGTGCTGGCTATTTTTGGGTGCTGGAACAGCCCCATGTGGCTGCTCTAATGTACACTAGATGCCAGACAGACACCCAGTGGCTGTGTGAAGTTGTGAAAGGAACTATGAAGTTGACTTCAAGCCACCATTGCATCCTTTGTCCTTTGTTTTTGAGATGAATGGCATGGAGCTCATGTGGAATGGAGAACTGGAACCCATAATTGATACTGTCTCAGTCTCTCTGTCTCTCTCCACTTCCCCTCCTCGCTCAGTTGCGGGCTGGGAAACCTGGACTGTAGGGTTTCAGCTTATTGTGTGGTCTTTGTCCCATATGAATTCTCAGGCTGTCCAAGTATTCTGCCACCAAAAAACAGGGTAGGAAAGACCTGACATTCCTGCTATTTCCACTTTTAGTTTACTTTCAGTATTGCTCTCCTCCTGACAGTTGCTGCTCTGCTGGTAATGTGCTAGATTGCAGGCATCTGTGGTGGCATGGGTACCAGAATTCTAATCACAGCCCATGACGTCACAGATAGATTCATTGCGCCACATCATCAGTAACACAATTGCGAGGAGTATTTCAGCAAGGGAGAAAATTGTTTTAGAAAGGTAAACTAATCCTTATTTAATTGCTGGCTGGCCCCCAGCCTGGTGAATTTAACACATCCTATTACTGTGCTTATAAAACTGATCGTAGCTCAAGCCTCAAAGTAACTTTGCAGTTCACCTTTCAGTTCAGCCCATCTCTGCCTGGTTAGAGAGCTCTACATCCCCCTTACAAACATCATATTCCCCACTTACCTTCACCTGCTACCCAATTCACACCCTGCTACAGCACACAGCTGTACTGACGTTACCCTCAGACCAGGTCATGGTAGTCACTCACCCTCTGTAAACCTACATGGAAGTGGAAGTAGAAAGGCTGAGGGAAAGACTCCTCACGGAATGATAACACACGTTCTTAGAACTCTTAAACACGAGAGAGACAGCTTCCATTGGTGATCCTCAGGCAGAGAGTGTTTAGCAGAACTGTGGAGCCAGGGAACTCAGTGCCTTGAAGGAAGAGGGTCTTAGGGCAGTGATGCTCAATTAGATCTACCCGGGGGTAGATGGGCCATTTGTGCAGCAGGCTGACCAAAACCATCAGCTGCCAATCAATATAGACCTTGTTTGCAACGTAAGTACTAGTGTTTCTATTTCTTAACAAAGTTTATAAATCAACATTGTTTGTGGCAATCTTTACTGGGAGATGTGACATCAATGATCTCTGGCAAGAGTGCTGTGTAGGCGGTCAGGGCAAGGCACGTGCACCAGTGAAGATGCTCATCAGTCAGGCAAGTCCGGTGTTGGTATTTTATAATGTTCATGGTAGAAAAGGCAGATTTGCAAAGGCACATTGATTTGAACAGTGTTAAAAGCTAGATGGCTAGATTCTGGCTATTCTGAAACCAGTCAGCATACTGAGTCCAGAAATCACAACGCCCCACTTCTCTGAATTGTGCCTTCAAGACATCTGTGCTCTGGAGCCTTACAATTTCTAATTTAAAGGCACCTTCATCAATTGAATCAAGAATGTTCTTTGGTTCAGAAGGGCAAGGTCCATCGGCAGAGAGAACGAACGGATCATGAACAAATAAAAGCAAATCCTTCGGAATTTTAAAATTCTCAAATCGCATTTTAAAATTTTTGATCAGATTGTGTAGAATTCTTCCATCATTTTCATAGACGTTTCATCAGTAGCACCAACATGCAATGTGGGAAAGTGCAACATCTTTCTTGTTAAGTCCGTCTTAAAGATTTCAAGATTCCTCTGAAAGGCACACACTTTTCAAACAGATCTCTAACACTGCTTGCATGGCCTTGGAGATATGCATGGCCTTGAGGGAATTCCAGTGACCAGTAATATCGCACAGAAAAGCTACCTGTGACATAAAGGGGCCATCAGTCATAAATTCCAGGAACTCGGAAGCCTTGTTGGTCTTGTGGTTTGAAATAAATTCTATTATTTCTTTTTGAAGCACCCAAAACATCTCTAACATGCACTCCCTATTTACCCAGCAAATGTCGTCATGCTGCAACAGATCACTGTATTCATCTTGTAAAAAAGCTTTAAAAAGACGATATTGCAAGTTAGAAGTTGAGCATATGCAGCTCACTAATCTCACCGCAATACTCATTGTTTTTTTCAAGTCCCTACACAACTTATCACATAGGACAGTCTGGTGAATGATGCAGTAAAGTATATTTAATGAAAGATATACCACTACCAAATGTGTAACAAAGCCCTTCTCTTTCCTTGTGTTGGAGGGACCTTTGTCTGTAACAAACAAGTTTACTTTCTGCAGCTCCAAACCATCTTTTTTCAAAAAAGCCTTTTACCTTTTAAAAAATGATCTCTCCTGTGGTGTAGGTTTCTAATGGTATTAAGCACAAAAATTCTTCCTTGAAAATTTCACCATCATAACATCTAACAGCGATAGCTGAGCAGTGTCACTTAAATTGCTTGATTCGTCCAGTACAAGAGACATGTATTTGGCGTGTTTTAAATCAGAAAGCAGTGCTGACAAACAATCCTCATAAATTACTTCCAATCTTCGCACTGCCGTGGAATCAGACAAGGAAACTTGTTTCACACGGTTCACAATGTCATCTTTGTTTTTATCTCCAGCATAAACCTCCTCCAGCATTTCCAACATGCACACCTTCACAAGCTCAGCAGCTAGGAAAGACGTTTCCTTTTTAGCTAGTAGCAACATTATCCAAATTCCTTTTTCCTGTCACTAATGTTGTGAGAATGACATTTGAAGTGTCAGACAAAGACTTCAGATTTTCAATTTTTGTCATGTCTTGCCACACTGCCAGGAGGCAAAGGCCATGTTGAAGTTACCTGTGCTTTGATTCAAAGCGCCACCTCCCGTTGACAACCTTACAGATGGATACAGTGCTTTGGCATATTAAAAACAAAGGTTTTGCATTTAAATGAGGTGGCATAATAAAAAGAAAATCTGCCGTCCAGTATGGATTAAAAGCTCAGTTTTCGCTTTCAACTTTGCGATTTTACTCCCACTCGCATTAATTTTTGGCTCCATTTCCATCACTAATGAAAAAATGGGTGACATCCTAGATCAATAGTAGCCGATTCTATCACAGGAACTTAAGATCCAGTTAGTTATGTTTGGGTTGTCTACACTCGCAGTTATGCCAGCAAAACTAATGTCACTCAGTGGGGTGTTTTTTTTACATCCCTGAGCAACAAACGTTTTGTCAGCATAAGCACGTGTGTAGACAAGCCCTTACTAAGGAAGTCATAGGCAAATGATAGGCAGTGCATCACTGTTCATGAATTTAATTATAAACATTTTTTTAAGGTGAGCTGCAGGCAGTGCTTAATTTGTGCCAGGGCTTGCTGGGGCTCAGCTTGGCAGTTCATAGACCCAACACATCTGGGCTCCCGCCCAGGAACTGCCGCTCTCCAGCCTCCCAGCTCTGAAGGCAGAAGTAAGTAGTTTTGTATTGCCACCCTTATTTCTGTGCTGCTGCTGGCAGTGGTGCTGCCGTCAGAGCTGAGTGCCCAGCCAGCAGCTGCTGCTCTCCTGCCACCCAGCCAGTGCTTAATTTGGGCCACACAGGAAGCCTTGGCTGGCCACATTTGGACGGCAGGCCACCTATTGAATATCATTGGTGTAGAGTGTCCTGTCTCACTTGGCTTAATATTGATCTAGATGGGCTCTGCAGAGGTATCCTTTGGTTGGCTGGAAGGCTGACCATTGTGTGTAAGGGCTTTGGAGATGGGATGTAGACTGGGGAGGAAATAAGGCCATTGCCAAATCCTCAGTGGGACACAGTAGCGCTCTGGGGAGTATCAACAATTACGAAAACATCTCTTCCTAATTGAACCATTTAAAGAATGAATCAGAACATTAAAATTCACTCATAGGAGCCCCTAAGAAGACCAGAGAGGATTATGCAATAGCACATGGCGGAGAAATAATAAATAACGTGTACACCTTCAATGATTTACTGGAATGGTAATAGAGAATCTGCATATGCTCAATACCGCTGCATCTGGGGCTCGATTCATTTCTATAGTAGCACAAAAAGGTGCAAGTAGCACCAACTTAGGCCAGACTGGCACTGAAGGAGAGATTCACTCCTACGGCCTGCTCTCTTCCCTTCAGGTTTCAGCTAGTGTGAGACATCCTTAATTTCCACTTGGAGACCCAAAGGATTGCTACCTCAGAAACTCCTGAGGGAACACAACAATTTGGACCATTCCCACTTGCCCTGGACACACCATCTTCCCAGGCACTCCACCTGCCTTTATTTGGGTGGTGCTGGTTCCTGGCAGATTTCCAGCAGCAGAGAGGAGGTTGTATCAATTTTCTACAAGTACAATCATCCTCCTTGCAGACTTTCTGCTGCTGTGGGCTTCCCCCAGGGTTTATGTCAGCTCTTAAGAACATAGGACTTGCCAGACTGGATCATTCCCATGATCCATCTAGTCCAGTTCCTCTTTCAGAGGATGGCTGGCATCAGATGCTTCACAGGAAAGTGCAGAAACCCCACAGGAGGCAAATGTGGCCTAATCTGCCCTCCCCACTCTCACCCACACAATGCTGCTATAGATTTTAGTGATCTAGGTGGCATGTGCTTCTCCTACTGCAGAGCTAATCTAGCAGCAGCTTCTTCCAGGGCAGATTCCCACAAATCTATGGAAAAAAAGTGGTCGAGGAATCTGTTCTTTTTTTGTTTGGTTGGATTTTGGTCAGAGATTAGAACTGAATATTCATTAATGAATCCTAAATAACCTAAATTTCCTTATTTGTTGGGCCTATAGTGGAAATAAATCAGTAGGAAAGAAAAATGAACAGCTGGCGCAACCCACCAAATGCATCACCCTTTTAATTTGTTTTTTTCCCCAAGAAAGGCCTTTCTCACCTCATGACATGTTAAAGATATGTTATGATGTAGTGATATCAGAGTTCACTTGTGGATCTAAAGCTGGGAAAGTGTGTTCTAGAAAGATGAACGACAACAGTTTGATGAGCATGATGAATTAACGTGGCTTCAGTGAGGATAGTTATCAGTTATACAAACTCAACATGTCTGTGCACAAAGATCCCTGCCTATTTCGGGTCTGGGCGGAAACATTGTTAAAGGGCTAGAATGGTAGGGAAAAGATGAAGATGAAAAGATGGTGAACTTTTTCACATCTGGACAGTGAAAAGAAATTATGAATATAAAGATGGGAGTAAAAATACTGGGCTTGTTGTAGGAAAAAAATACAAATCCTGTGAAGATTCCAACCATTGTTACAGAGTTAATTCCTGGGATAAGAACTCATTGTAAATGCAGAGCAAATGCAGAATTCTTCTTCAAGGATTCCAAAACCATTTAAAGGGAAATAATATAGGGCCATCGTGATTTCCACAGTCCATCAAATATATACATCGTTTTTGAGTCTGGCTAACCCTACAAATCAAACCCTATACAAGTCACAACCTAGGTTTTAATATAATTCCTTAACATAGGAACCTTTGCTTAAATATGATTCCTTAAAACCACATCATTGTTGGCACACTAAAACAAAAAAGTTAGAATGCAGATGCTTCTATTGTCAGACAATTGACAAGAGATGCCAAGCATAAGCGGAACTTTTTGCAAGGACTGAACCACTTGTCATACAGCTATATAATGGACCTTTATTATTAAGTTTAGTGTTTGATGGGTTTTTCACCCTTTTAGGGGTTAAAGTAAGGGGCTCGGAGTACTGGGAGTGAACTTTTCTTTTTAATATCTCAATAATGAGTTGTAGGTTAAATCTAGATAACAAGAATCTGGAAGACTTTCACCAGAACTGTATAGTAGCCAAACGTTTTGGGGAGGGCAGGGGACTAAAATCTTGATAGTGTTCCTTTAAAGATAAGAAGACAGATAGGAATTACATTCCACCTAGTAAATAATTTCTGGAGTTGCATTCCTGTGCACTCATGCACAAATCAAGTACAATTGAGAGCCACAAATGTGCATAGGCTTAATGGTGAGATCTAAGATCAGATCTGGCAAACTACACGGTTTACCCTCAAGCACTGAAAAACCCAGATACTAGAAAGCCAGCCATATACTACGTAATTTCACATCATTTTGGATGAAATGACAGGCACACACATGCAGCTATTTAAAGACAGCCACAGATACAAACATTGAAACAGTGTTCAGGGAATGCATTGGCTTCTTTTGTGTTTGTGAAATCTCTCCTATTAAATTTACATGTAGAAACATAAACCCTGCAGTGTACTTTACCAGTAGAGTGCTGTACAGAGGCTAGAATATAAAAGAAGATTAAGTATGCTTTCAGAAATAGTTGCATCCTTAAAAAGCAAGCACGGACAAGAGGAAAATGACCAAAGCTGGGCTTGGAGGGCCTGGGTGTAGGGGAAAAGTATTTTGGCTTTGGAACCATCCTGCTGTTAAGGTTCTCCATTGCCCTACACATTGTGCAGTCTTTTATACCCGTGTAAAGTGACCGTAAAATGCTACAGCTCCTTTGCACGGGTGCAAATGACTACATATCACGCAGGGTGGTGAAGAACCTAATGTAGAATTTGATTAGTGTTTGTCAGTGGTTGCTAGTGCCCAAAATAAGCAGTGGAGCTGCAGGCAGCAGCTCCCTGGACCGTAGTTTACAAATAAAAACCTGGGACACGGTGGCAAGAGTGTTGTAGGGAAGTGTTTTCCTGGGGAATAAGGGAGATTGGTGGGAAGTAAAGATTCCTTTTTCACTCTCCTCCACCCTTTCAGCATGAAAAGTAGAACATTCTTCAGTAAAATGCAGGGTGGGAGAAAACAGTATTTATCCCTGTCACCTCTGTGCTATTCTCTCCAAGTCCCAACCTCTATCCCCTACCAGCTACTCCTCCCACAGAATCCCCAACCAACGTGCCCACCAGTTCACTCATCAATTGTTTCCCCTTGACAAGTCAACATGTCCCCCCTCTTAGATCAGAAGCTGACCAGACCTTATCATTTCCCTCCAACCCAATCTAAGCCCATCTATCAGCTTAGATCTCCTTCTCTCCCTACCCCAGCTGAGATCCTCCCTCTTCCTACCTATCCTCTCCACAACTGAGAACCACCCCTCAGCTCTGAACCCCTCTCACCCAATGTTTCTAGGCCAGGAGGAACATCTCCCCCGGATGTACACATTATGTGCAAGCCAGGCTCAGAAACCTCTTTTATACAGTGTTAAATGAGCAAACAGAACGAAACAAACGCAGTTGCAATAGAGACTCTCACAAATAATTGATAGTGATGTAGTTCATCTTTTGTAGCACATCTATCTCCCACTGGTCTGGAACAGAGGCAGCATATTCATGTGATCTGAAATAGGTCCTCCCCATCTCTTCGGACCACTTGCAGCTTGTGTTGCAGAGCCAGGAGGCCCCCATTAGCCCCTAGATGAATTGCAATCTGGTAACTCCAGCACTTCCAAGAGTCTCCCAGTGACAACAGGTATCTCAGCCATATTACTCTTCTGAGATATTGTTGGGGCATTAACCACTAATAACCAGCCACCCCTGATATCTATCAATGATTTAAGAATACATATTGTCCCTAATGCTTGAGTCTAGCCTCATTCTGTAGGACCTTGTGTCTGGGAACAAAGGTAGCTGTACTGCCCTAATCCTCAGGGGCCAGTTCAGTGCCTGGTGTACATTAGATCAGCTTCAAAGTTGCTCCAGGCCGGCAAGGAATCACTAGCGTAAGGTGCTCTTGCCACACGTCCCCTTATGTCTCTGATATCTCCCACATATCCCCTATGCCCAGGGCTGGGATGAGTGCAATAGAGCTGGCTATGCTATGTCGGTGCTTCCTCACATAAGGGTTCCCCCATGTCAGGGAAATCCTCAGCTTCCTGTTTCATGCACTTTAAAAGTCCTGTGCGCTGGAACAAAGGGGTCCTAGGCTGGCCCAGAATCTGGTCCATTATACTCAGATGCAAAAATAGAACCGCACTGTCTATTGCATGAAAATGTAAAGTCTGTTGCTGAGCTCTTATGAAGGCTACACTCCAACTGACTTCTTTTTAAATTTCATTCAATGTCACTGGCTGGCAGCTTCTGAGAAAAAGGATTGACCAGCAGAAGAAGCAGGAGGGTGTCCTAGCTGCCTGCTTTGCTCCTTGCTCCAACCAAGGGTAATATTAGATTATAAACTTTTTGGGGGCAGGGAATGTAGCACAGTTCCTAGCAAAATGGGGTCTTGGTCCATGGCTGGGGCTACCATAATACAAATAATCATTTATTAAACTTAAGGCCTGACCCTGCAGCTCTTATTCATGTGAGTAGTCCTTTAACAGGTGAGTAGCCCATTGACTTCTTCTGGGTCTCTTATGTAAGGGCCAGAGGATGAGGCTTGCGTTTAGTTATTATTTGGGTTGAATGGTTGGAGCTGTCTGTTGCTCTAGATATATGTTTCTGTTAGCAGTATATTTGCAATGCAGGATGATCACACGTGTTATAATTTCTTTTCTTAAGCTCCAGTGTTTCAGGGGTTGATAACTCATGTGCTCTGGGCTGAAACTTGGCATAGTAAGGGATAGAGATTACTCATGTAAGTAAGAACTGCAGGATCTGAACAAAGCATGGAAGTGTTTCTAAAAATAGGTGCTGCTGATTTAAAATGGATAAATGTATGTAAATAGTTCCTTTTGTTTGTTTGTTTGTTTTTAAATACATTTGAGAGATGACTTGTGCCAGTACAACTTCACAACAGCTTTACTTACAAAAAGTAAATACTGGTATGTAATTTAATATCTAAAAATAGTCTGGTTTGGGGGAGTTGGAAAACAAAACTGAAAATGATTTAGATGGAAATACTTTCATTTAGGTTTTGTAAAGCCCCCTTTTTATAAAACCAACAACCAACTTAAATGTGGAGACTAAAGTTAGTTGAGTATGAACCTTCAAAAAATGAGTGTTGACTTCCTCAGATCGTCTTTCTGCTACATTCTGGAATAAATGTTAATTGAAACAATCCAGAAAAGTCTCAGTTCAAAGGCCACATTAGTTTTCAGGTATTACAGGTGCGAAAACAGCTGAAAAATTGCAGGGTTTCTGGAGAATCTTCAGGAAAAAGGTAGAAAGAAAATAGACAGAGAAAGAATGAAACTACCAGGAAAAGTCATGAGGTGTCAGAGACTGACACTGAAGCAGAGAGAGAAGCCCAGGAAGGCCAAAGAGATTATATGTGCTGTGCAACAGTTGTATCTTTGTGTGTTGTGAAATAACATGCCGTAGCTGATCAATGAGCAACATTATGCATCCAAATCTGGAAAGAAAGACCAAGCGTCCTCACACTGTTGGCGTTTGTTGAGTCTATTGTGTGCCACTTGTTCCAGGCCTGTGAATTCACTTGTTAAGCACTCCTTAATTCAAAGAGATTGTAGAATCAGAGCTATAAAATCAGTCTCTCAGCTATGACAAAGGTACTCTGAAGCTATTGCTCCTGAGGAGCTGAGGGGCGCAGGGCACTCAGAATGGAACATGACGTAATACAAAAAAAGGGAAAGGAACTATGGCATCCATCCATACAAAATAAGTGAATGCTTTTAAAACTGGCCTTTTATCTGAACAGTTTCATAACCATATTTTTAAGACATATTGTAAATTGAGGTTTTCAAAGCAGCGCAGGGGATTTTGCCATACATCTTGCTCTGCTTTGAAAATCTTAGCTAAATATGCCATCTACTCCCTGCTGAAAGGGAAATACCAAATGCTGTAGTCAGCAGTTAATACTAGCTGGCAGGGGGGCACTTTGCTTCTGATCTGCAAAACTTGTGTACTTCACCTGGTGGCCCCCACAGCCTGCAGTTAGGAATCCTGGCCTGGCTGACAGGAGTCCCTTGGCACAGGGAATGCCCTCGCTGCGCCAGCCAAGTCAAGATTTGGGACTTTATTCAAAACCAACTGAAGTCAATAGACTCTCATTAATTTCAATGGGATTTGGATCATACCCTTAGCCCTTAATGGAGGGGAGACTTCCTTATCTAGATTACAAATATGTTTAGGCAATTTTTCAAGGACACTGTGGTTTTATTATAAAAATCAGTTTGAACACTCCTTCGCCCCCAAGCTTTAGTTTTTATATCCAAATGAGCTCTACATCCAGTCCAAACAACAGAGAATTGGAGTTGTAAATCAAAGATGCTGAGACTCAAAATCTCTTTGTTGCAAGGGCACAGTGAGTTCTACTAGGCATTTTAGCCATGGCAGGTCAGTCTAGTCAGAATTGTCTCAATTTAGCACCCCCACAAACTTTACCATGCTTTATCTGCAGGTGAGTCATGCTCAACAAAGGGCAAAATTCTTTCCTACCAACCCTTAAAAACAGAAAAAGAGAGAAATTATCTGTACAAATGAATGGTCCACTGAGCAGATTAAGTCAGAGGCAAACACACAAGCACAGATGGGAAATAGCTTTTAACAGGCTCTTTTGAGCCTTATGACTGAGAGATGAGTACAAAGGAATGATCAGTAAAAATGATGTGCCACTAATGGTAATGGGTTCTACTACCTCTTGACACTTGTATAGCAGCATTTCTTTCTCAAAGCAATTGACAAACATTCCCAAACTACGCCCGCAAGAAGCACATGAATGGAAATTCTGTAGGGTTGTTAATATTGCAAAATGTAAATTGTGTAAAAATGTGATGTCGAATGATTGAAGGAGGCCAAGCCCGTGGCATGGGCTTTTCTTGATGTTTCCATCAATCTAAAGAGATAGAAACAAGCCATCACTTAAACACCCCTCTCCCAGCTGGTATTATTATCCCCACCTTACAGAGAGGGACACCAAGGCACACAGAGAGTGATTTGTCCCCAGCCCCGCAGAAAGGCAGTGGCAGGTCTGGATAATTGAGCCGATCTATCAAATCTACCCAAGTACCATCCTGAAGTTGGCTTTAACCTCTTGGTGTTGTCATCCACACAGCGTCCTCTCACGCTGTGGTTATTTATTGCCCCAGCTTCAAACTGCCCTGGCATGAGCCGCCTCTCCAGCTGAGTGACTTTGCCCCCTAAGCCAGCGACCCTTGCTGGGCGGCGAGGTCTCTGCCCCTCTGCGCCGTGCACCGCCAGGTGCCCTGTCCTGTGCTCAGCCCCCGGCTTATCCCTCTCCCACTCCCGCCTCCTCTGCGAAAGCCCAGAGCGGGAGGAGGAGGGTTGCATTGTTGAGTTTGGGCAGCGCGCAGCCGCAGTGCGGGCGGCTGCTGTGCCTGGTCGCCGGTACAAAGAGGAGCCAGAGGCGAGAGGGGGAGTTTGGTGGAGCAGGCGCCGGGGAGCGCTCGGGTGGCGCACCCCTGGGGGAAGCCCTGTGCCCGATGCGCCGCCGCCGCCTCTCTCCCGCTGCCGGTCCCTGCCGGAGCAGCCCGCTCCCCGGCGCGGGGGGGATGCGAGCGGAGAGGTGAGTGGAGCGGCTCGGGGGGGGAGGGTCGCTTTTGCCCCAGCGTTTGTGAGCGGCGGAATCCAGGCTCCCCGGGGCGGCTCTGGGGAGGAGAAAACTTTGTTGGTAGCTTTGGCGGTGTAAGTCTGCCCCCCTCCCCCAGCGGCGCACACGGAGTTAATCCCCCGGGGGCTGGGGGGTCCCCTAGCAAACTATCTTCTTCTGCGCTGGGGGGGAGAGAGCGTCGTGAAGCCCTAGCGGCGGCGGCTGCTGCTGCTGTGTGGCGGCGGCGGCAGCGTCTTTTTCTTTTGCCCCAGGCTGGATGGGGGTGGGGGTGGTTCGTGACGGTGCATGCAGCGCGCCGAGTTTGCCCCTGGCTTGGATGGAAGCGGGGGGAGGAGCGCAGCAGGCGGAGGGGCAGTGTGGTGTGGCTGAACTATCTCCCTGGGGCATTTCCTTTGGGTGGGGCGGAGCAGGTCTGGGGCTTTAGTTGTGCCGCCGTATGCCCTGGCCGCAGGCCAGCACGTTGCTTCGGGTTCCCCTTCACTTGACATTGCAATGGCCACAGACAGGGGTTGCTTACTTCCCTCCCCCCCCTTGCTGGCTGCTCTCCCTTCCCCGTGGGTTAGGGCAGCGGGGATGGGGGAGGCTTTTGTTCCTGAAACAGGGCAGGATCTAACTTCCCTGGTGCTGCTGTTCAGCCCCTCCTCTTGCACACGTGAACCCTCACTTTATGCACAGTTACAAGCTTATTGGTCATCTGTTTGGGAGGCCAGTGGGAGGTCTGGTTTAAATGACTTGTTGGGAGCCTATAGGAAGGTGGAGGTGCAAGTGTGAACTTCTCTAGCTCTGTTGCTGATAATGTATAACTTATAGTGCCAGATAACTCACACAGTTGCTTGGGAAGGGCTGTCTGTTGCAGGCTTGCTTGATGAAGTACAGTGGAGGTGGGCCATGAGGCTGAGTTTGAAGCAGAGCTTTGTTCTAAGACCCTATCCACCTGAAAGTCACTGTCAAGGGACTTCTTTACAACATGACCCTTGGTGTCGCTTTGATAGGACATTTCAGGCCACAGCTGTGTTAGACTCTTCCCCCCCCTCCCCCCCCAAATTCCTGCCATTGCTACCTCCAGTGATGTGTTCTAGTGGAGACAGGTCACTGGTGTAAGCCAGCATTAAGCACTAAGGGCCAGATTCTCAAAAGAGTTTAGCTCCCATACAGGCTCCTAAATAAGGGCCAGCTCTTTAGAAGAGCTCAATGTGCAGCAGCTCCTATTGTGAAATTTATGGCCAGATTTTCAGCTGAAAACTTTTGAAAACTTGGTTCTGATTTGTGGGTGCTGAGCCCTCTTGAAAAGCTGGTCCTGCATCTTCCAGTTCTGCACTGAGTGTGGTTAGGTAATTTGGAGTCTCGTCTATACATTGTTATCAGGGTAGCTCAGAGGCCAGGGCCCTGTTGTGCTATGTGCTGTACACAAAAAACAGAGACAGACCATGCCTCAGTGAGCCCTACCATTCTCACTGATGCAGTTCCACGGATGGGAAATTTTAAGGAGAAATGGCCAGTCTCCAGTAGCCTATGGTTGCTGAAAATTAACTTTAAGTCCCCTTCTCAGATGGCATTTTATTGCACGTAAACCGAAGTCTGGGATGCTGAGCATGACAGACTGTACACCCGAGTTCACCATTTTTACAAGACAATGATAAATTTCGTAAAGAGTGTGACTTGTGAGGTATCATTTGAAAACTCATCATCTGCTGAACATTATTTTCCTGGTAAAATGTGTGGTAACATTGTATGTAATGTTAAAGGTTCTACTGTATGGCATTACTAAGTTTAGAAAAACAGGCATAGACCAGTTCCCCAGAGCCTACACCCCAGCCAGATATCAGCATAATCAAATGGACTATCTTGGACTATCCCATGAACAAGCACCCATTCTTTGGCAGGAAGAAGGTTGTAAGCGAGAACTTTACATATTGGCAGACACATTTTGAGGTTTCTGTTCCACAGATTTCCTGTTCCCTGAACCGCAGTGGGAAATGACCCTCAAATAGGGGAGAAAAGTATAAGAATAGAGGAAAAACCCCACAAATCATCTCTCTCCCCTCATCTCTACTCGCAGCACTACAATCTTTGAAAGATAAAGGAAGCATAATTGAACTGTGGGGGAAGGTCCTGATTGAAGCCATCTAGCCAGACTGCTGTAAACTTACGGTGAGAAGAACTTTTTTTGCTTTTAAGTTCACTTAGCTTGTTTAGAATAAGCATCAGTTTGTGTTTTATCTTTCAATTTTTTTTGTAACCGATCTGATCTTTATGCCTAATTACTTGTAATCATTTAAAATTTATCTTTGTGGTTAAGAACTTGTTTTATTGTTTTATCTAAATGTAGATGGGGCTTTACTGTGCCAATCCTGTTAACAGAAGTTTGACTTTAGATAAAACCAACTGTTTAGTTTTTCCTCTTGTAAAGGTGAGGCCTGCTCTCTCTTTTTTTTTTTTTTTTTTTTTAATGTTTTAATTAAGGGAATAGCTTGTCTGGCAATTCCTGTGCTTAGTCAATAACCTTGGGTCTGGGCTAGCTGAGAAAGGTGGCATTCCAATTTGCTAATTGAGGAATCAGATTTATCTTTACCTTTGTAACTCTTTATTTCATCCTCTTCTGACAGAGGGTGACTTTGGATGAGAGCAAGGGCTTGGAGGTGTATGTATGTGAGGCAGGGAATAAGGACAGTGGTAGAGGAAAGGATGATGCAATGTATAGCGCAAAACCCCAAGCTACAATAATTTAATATGCATGAAGGACATGCAAAAAGCTCCCCTTTCTTGCCATGATGGGGTGTCCTCCAGTGCCCTGATCTGAAGACCTGATGACCACTTATGTGGGTCTGTAGCAGGCCTCCAGCAGGTCATTTAGTTCCTCCCCTGCATCACTGTGGGATTTGCCAAGTAACCCCTCTCCACTTTATAAATTGTACTGCAGCTACACAACATTTCTAAGGCCTGAAGATGGCTGGGACTCGACTGGCAAACGGTCAAAGTTGTCACCAATAATATGATGATGACTCTCTAGAGTCTGTCTACACTAAGCATATTGCTTCCTGTAGCACTCCAAATCTATACAGTAAGAGACATAGGGCTGAATTCCATTTTAGTTTCTACACATTTAACACCCATTACGACTTTAGTGGAGTTATTCTAGATTTCTCCTAGTGTAATGAGAATAGAATGAGGCCCTTGCATTGGAAATTAAACTTAGGTCTCTCAGGTGTCACCTCAGCAAATGTGGCCTGGACAGATCACTGTAAATGTGTATTTGCACTGATGAAAATGGAAACTGCCTTGTTTTTCATATCCATGAGTGTCCTCTAAATGAGACCAATCCATTATACAAATTCCTCCCCCCTCCTTCCCTTTCTGGCTTCTAAACTCTAATACCTATTTGTGTCTCAATTCCTGCTGTGTATTGTACATCTAAATAATAGATGCAGGAAGTGAAATTAAAACTCTCTAATGAAGAATCTGTTTTGTAACTGATGCAGGTCTCTTTGCAGCCTAGGTGAAGCTGTCAAAAGTAGGCAGTTGCTTGGGCTTTTTGGTTACAAAAGCACAATCAGTTAAGTGGGAACAGTTGCAAATTTGTTCTGGTGTCAGCACTTGCTGTGGAGCAGGGATGAGGAACCTTCTGTTCAGTTAGTAGAATTGAGTAACAGGGCTTAGTGAAAGTTCTAAGCAACAACAGGTGTTTTTATCAGACTCCGAGTGTTGATAGAAAAAATAGTGCCTTGTAGATTGTCTTGTAAGTAATTAAGTTTGTAAGGCGGTGTGTGTATAAATGGTAAACTTATAATATACACTAGCATAAATTTATTTGTAAATACTTGTGGGTTGTGGTAAGGTAATCCAGCACATGTTAAACAAACAACTTGTTTATTTAATATGTCCTAATGATTAGCATACTATTTGTTGTGATTTCATGGGTGAACTTAACAAACATTTGTGAGAAGCTTTGTGTCTATTTACTCTCATTATCATCCAATAAATGTTTCCATGTTACTTAAAATAAAAATATGTTTACAACACTGGGTAAATAGATGGAGGGCTTCTTTCTTGTCTGAAAATTTAACTTACTTAAAAAATAAAAATAAACCCTGTGACACTGAGCCTAATTAAATCATTACTTTTTTTTATAAACCTCACATAGCCTTTGAAACTAAAACTTGCCTTAAATAACCATTTAGATTTATGATCAAACTTACAATGTACTTGACTCTAATGGGACATAATTCATTTTAAGTATCTTTAATAGTGTCTTTTTGTGGCTGAGTAACTGGCAGTGGTGTAGAAAAGCATTTTAGATTTCTCATGGACTAATCAAGGAAACAACTTAGACTTGTCAACATTGGGACTCCACAGTTATCTGTTACTCCCATTAGAGATGCTATATATTGAAGTGTGATAACATGCAAATTATATTGTGCCAGCTGTCAGAAGGCCAGGGCCTGAAAAGGAGGATAATAGCACATGTCAGAAATGAACAATTAACAGAATTTATTACTATAAGTAATTGATGTATACTTATGCTGATTATCTCTAAAATGTTCCTTTCCTATTGCCTATGTGAATTGTATCTTAACTTCAACTGTTTCTAAGAAACCGTAGCACCTAGTGTCATGCAAAAATGCACTTCTTTAGGGGAGCTCTACTTGGATTTATGACAATGTCATATTAATATTAATATATTAATATGTCAAATCAATATTAATAGGGCAATGTCAAGTAGCTAAACTCAAAAATGAGATGTGTAGTTCAGATATCTACATTATGTGGGAATATTTAAACCAACTGCCTAAAATTTTAATAAATTGAATCCCTTCTGCAATGTCATAAAATCCTAAACTAACAGGACTGTAGTAGTAGTCATTAGAACCAGAAAGTGAAAATAACCATTCTAGTGTTGCAGTACAAGCCGAATGAAATATGAGAGATTCTTTCTGAGCTTTGCTTGTGATTCATAGATTTTTAAGGGCAGAAGGGATGATAGGATCATCTGGTGTGACCTCTTGTGTATCATAGGGCAATTAAATTTCCACCAGTTGCCCCTGTGTTGAGACCAGTAACTTGTGTTTGGCTAAAGCATGTTTTCCAGAAAGGCAACCAGTCTGGATCTGAACACAGCAAAAGAAGAGAATCCACTACTTTCCTTGGTTGGCTGGTTGCTCCAGGGGCTAATGATCCACAGTTGGTGGCCGGGAGGGGAAATGGTGCCTCATTTCTAATATGAATTTGTCTGGTTCTTGTTCTGACTGTCTCCACTATATTAAATACAGGTCCTGTAACTGTGATTCAGGAGTCCCTTTTAATTCCTCACATACATGAGCAGACTAAAGACATGGAAATGAGAAGTGACTAGACAAAACTTAACTAACTGTGTAAGAGGAATTAAGACAAAATTAGCCTTCAGGATTTTGCCTGTTTTTGTTTGGTTAGTGAGGTAGAATAGCTATCAAACTTTGCCCCTCCTCTCTGTGCCCTCATAGATTTACTCAGTATAATTGACAGTTTTAAGAATTACTGCTCTTTGACAGCTCATCTGAGGACCAAGAGAATTCTCACTTTGCTAAGTAAAGAGATAAGGGAAGGAGAGGCTGGCATCCTACACTTTTACAGACTGTCATTAAGCTCTTCTGAAGATAATGGGGTGAGGGGAAAGAACTAGGTAAATGATTTATTTCACATACTTCATACTCAGGGTTAATCAGGAGACCTATACTCCTTTTTTATATGGGGTTGAAAATATTTTCCACTTCCTTCAGCTTTAGGATTAGATAATTAACCCTACTGATCTTGCCTCTACCTGTCGTGGCCTACCCAGTGAGAATTATACCAGGTGTAGCCTGTAGGCTCTCTTGTGTCAGGGACTAGTTTTGAGTAGACATTGTGATGTGTTGTGTTCCTCATGCTGACACAAGGTTTTTTCTTAATGATGTGCCCTTGTGAAAGTGGTATATGACAGTGAGGTTGAATGAATACTATTGCTCTCTTTTCTTGCTGTGTCTCTTATGAGAGTGGTAGTGTCAGAAATCTGAATGGAGCCTTATTATGGCTTATTACCCACAGAGAGAGGTTATTCCACTGAAAGGAGTATTGATGGTTAATAGTGTTACAGAGGGAAATGTGAGAATCTTTGTTATGGACACCTTCTCAGAGCTGATAATATCTCTTGATATTTGGTCCAGTTCACTGTTCTTTGCACAAAATATCTTCCCCTGACTTCAGGGAGTGGTTTCCTTGCGCCAGAAGTAGACCCTAGAGCAAGCTCCAGCTACCTGGGATTTAGGAAGACCGTTTTCCCACGGAAGCAACTATCCCATAATTGTACATCATGGAGTTTCTTGGGCTTCCCTGTGCAGCATTTGGTACTGGCCATTGTCAGAGCTAGATGGACCACTCGTCTGAACTGTTAGGCTCATAAAATTGTCACGCCTCCTAGAACTTAAATATTCAGACTATATTTACCTACCACACTTCTGTGAGGTAGGTAAATAGTGTTTAGAAGTGCTTGGAGACCCTTGGATAGAAAGTGCTGAAGGAAATGACAAGTATTGGTGGTAGCCTATTTCACATAAAGACTATATTCAGGGAACTTTTATTAAACAGGCACTTCAACCTCTTGGCCCTAATAAAACTGCAGTCCTTTCTATCTTCATTCTCTCCTCCTCCTCCTCCCGAGACCCAAATATGATGAACATGGTTATTGGAGAGGTTGCCACTCTTCAAATAGTAGTGAGAAAGCAAAAGTGGATAGCTCTGAATGTACTGAGTTCAGAAGGCGTTGATATTCCATTCTCTGAAGGACCAAAAGAGTGACCGTACTGGGAACAAATCCACAATGTGTTCTGTAGCACAACCAGTTCAAGTGAGCTAGGTGGCTCAGGGGGTTGTATGCATGGATGCTTTCTTGTCTGGGATTTAAATATATTCTCATCACATGTGCATAATGAGTTCAGTAGTTTTAGGGCTTATCTAGACAGCCCTGCAGTGCAGGCTCTAGTGGTTGTTGGAACTCACCCTTCAAGTGTTGTCCTGTAACTGCCTTGGGCCTCTATAGACACCCCCTCCCCCTTCACCAGGACTACATTAACGTGAGCCAGGTATCTTTTAGTTCATGCTAGCGGGGTCAGTGTGGAACAGTTACAGCACAACACTTTAGTGTGTGCTGCAGCCCACATGTGGGGCCATGTACATAAGCCCTTAGTTTCCACTCCATGTGTGTGCATCATGGGTACTGCAAACTTGACAGCCTCTGTCGGAGAGACCAGTACTAGAATCAGGATGGATACAAATTTTGATTATTTTTCCATTTTAAAAAAATCTATTTAAATATTTTTAAAAAGAAAGCTGTTTAAAAATTAAATTTGAAATTATGACAGCACCTAAACTTCAAGACTCTTAAAATAAATTTAAAGCTGTGTCAATGAGCCCTCCTCAAATTTTAATGAGTTAAAGGATGCTGCTATTTAAATTATATACAGAATTAGGGGGAAATAGCTTTAACATTTTAGGTCCACTCAAGCTTTATAAAATGTCACAATACAATGCACTTATATTTAAGTATCTCTATTATTTACAGTCTTTATAATGGAGCAAGTGCTAGCATTTGAATTTTTCCAAATGTTAATACTTCCAGTTTCTGTTGTGTAGAAAAGCTTTTTGCCTTAATTACATTTGGTTTCGGTTTAGCTAGCAGGTGCAGAAAATTTGGAAACTGATTGTGAGTTAAACAATCATGAAAACTTGTTCTCCTCATCCAATTTTATGAATAAAAACCAGGTGGAAAAGGATGAGATCTACTAATTCTAAACTTGAAGCCATTGGACCAGGTATTTAAGGAACCTAAAGATGCAGATAGGCACCTACTGGGATTTTTTCAATCTGCATCTTTAGGTGTCTTAAATACCTTTGAAAATCTGGCCCATTGTGATCAGAAACAATCCATCAGTTCACTAACTACAGATACTTGATTGTTTTATTAAACAATCACTTTTAAATGCAACATGTACATTGATATGTCTTGATAAACATATTATTTCCTCCCCCTTATGTATCAGCACATCTAAGATAAATTTTATTTATCTAATAAAAAATCAGTGTTAAAATACTGCAAATCAATGATTTAATGGTTACCAACCAATGGGATTCAGCCTTTAAGAAAATAACAGAAGAATAAATGGAAAACAAAACTAAAATCAGTGATTTTTTTTTTTTAATCAAGTTTTCCTGCTTGCTGCTTTTAAATCATGATTTAAATCAAAACAGCTTAAATCACAAATTTTAATTAGTGTGTATTGTCAGAACTATGTGTGTGTAGGAGCACTAGATCACACTATATCTGGTGAGGAAAATCGACTTTCATTTACAAGGGCAAAGACGACACCCCCCCCCCCCCCCCCCCGTCTTCCTAGTTCATAAGAATAGACATACTGGATCAGACCTGTCACATTGTCTCCCATATCCTCTCTCTGGCATTGGCCAGCACCAGAGGCTTCATAGAAAGGTTTAAGAATCTTGCTGTAGGTAGATGTCAGATAATTTTGTCCCTTACCTTTGGTCTCATACTGATCTCTAATGAGTAGACATTGTCTTAAGCCCTGAAACATGAGGTTTAATTCTTTCCAATATTTTTGTTAGTTTTAACTATAACAATACCCAGAATTATAATCCATATAATAATCCCCTTTTGAATCTTGCTAACTTCTTGGCCTCAATCATTTAATGTGGCAATGAGTTCCACAGTCTTATTTTGTGGGGGTGGGGGAAGGGAGTGAGGGAGAAGTCCTTATTTCCTCTTGATCAGTTTTGAATATCTCAGCTCTTAATTTCATTGACTGTCCCTTATTCTTGAGTTCTGAGATCTACCTTTCCTATATCATGATCTATTTTGTATGCTTTTATCAAGTCTCCTCTTTTTGTTTCCTCTCTAAGGTAATAGTCCCAGTGTTTTTCAATTTCTCTTCATACAAGTTTTCCTAATCCCTTAATCATTCTTGTTGCCTTTCTCTGGGCTCCCTTTCTGTTCTGTAGTATCATTTCAGAGATGGGGTAGCCAGTACTGCACACAGAATTCCAGATAAAACTGCACCATTGACTTATGATGGCATGATTGTTTCCATTTTATTCTTCATCCCATTTGTTCTTTTTGACCACAGATGCACATTGAGCAGTCTACAATTCCCCCACCCCTATGAGTTTGTGGGAACCCATTGTTGATCCCAGGATTTGGAAACCATGAGCAAAAACACTGTCTTGTGGTTAGAGTTGTGAAAATTTTCTTTCCTTTAATCTTCTGTTCAGTATACGTTCATCAAGTTTAACATAATGTAGTTGTCCTCTAAGTTGTAGCTTTTTGTTTATGCCAAGCTTTGGAACATGTGGTAGGTTTTGGGGAAAGGGGGTGGATAGTTTAAAATTCAGCTCTCTCTGCTCAGTGAGTTCTATTTATTTTAAATGGCAATTGTTTGCCTAATTTAGGGGTTGGGATTCTTCCCAAACACCCCTGGAGTGATGAGGTATCAAAGGTTGGATGTGTTTGTTTAGGTGCATAAACATGACTTTATGACTCTAGGGCTTCTGTCAAAGTTCTTTGCCTTCATTTAATGAATCCTTAAATAGGAAAGAGGGATGGAGGCAGAGGACTTCTGTTTTGGGCCAGCTGTGACCAAAAAAAAACCCATCAGACAATGGTTAGCTATCTATAAACATTAGCTTTTCTGCTTTGTGTCAGCATATGGTAATAGAGAGGCTCTTTAGCAATAACTCCAAACTCCGCTCTCTGATTTGGAAGGAGGAAGAAGGCATATTGGTTGCTCTCGCTTTTCCACGTGGGAGTTCTCTTCAAAGCCTTTCAGTGCTGTTTGGAAGAGAGACTGAGTTAGTCTCATAGGAAAGTACATTATGTTGAGAATCCCTGCCTACAAAGAGCATTTGTTTTTTCATTTATGTGGGAGTTTTTTAAATAAAATATAATACGAAAATAAGTAACGGACAACAATGTGTATCTTGATTTTCTGACAAAAAAGAACATAGATTCCGTTACAGTTACTAAAAATAATGGCATTGTGAAATTCCATTTTGTATCTCAATGACTTCCAAGTTTGTGGGGTGTGTGTTTTTTTTTTTGTTTTTTTTTTTAAATGAAATTGAAGAGAAGAAGTTTGGTGGGTCTGTATTGCTATTTTCCAGCTCTGCAAACTCAATCTCGGCTGTGATTGTGAAGTCCACACCATGTTCTTTCTCATTTGTGCCTCATTTCTAATCCTGATATGCTACACTTTCTTCTCATTCTCTTCAGTGTCTCTGTAAAGAAAACATCAGTTGCTTCCTAAACCAGGATTCAATGCATCTCCACTTCACACAGCTGTGTTTGCTCTTCATAGCCAATCTGGAATAGAAGTTTGCTCTTCCCTAAACAGATATGAGCGAGCAGACACAAGCAGAAAATCAACTGAGAAAGAAGGTGCTTCATTTAATATAATCTCTCCTCAGAGTAGAACGTGCACTCTGAGACAAGACCTAGTGCATTATTTGAGCAGAGTGAATAACTGATAATGACTCATTTGTTGGAATCTGGCTTCTTTGAGTTCAGATTATCCCCATATAAACAAAGATTTGAAATTTATAGCCTCTGGAGTTTTTTATTCTGCTTTGATATCTGAACCCTGAAACTTGAGTTGTTGCTTTGTTTTGACTCATTACATAGTTGTGTGTGGGGCGTGTACAGGAGTGTGTGGTACCTGCTTTGGCTTCCATTAAGATGAGGTTGCTTTGTAGTTGGGTTTCTGGTGCAGATGTTCAGAGGAAGTGAATGTAATTTTAACAGGATGAACTTCTAAACAGACTTAGCTTTTGGGTTTGTGGTAGCACAATTACGTGAATGTACACAGAAAGGAAGCTGCAATGGTACAAAAATGGTTGGAGGAATTAACACAAGCTTGATCATATTTTAATGTTTGTTTTGCATTATTATTCGGCACTAATCATTAGATGCTTCACACTTGACTATGAACAAAACTTGTGTACTTTTTTCAAATTACCCCTTCCTGCCTCCAATAGAACTTCTAAGACAACTCTACATTCTCCAGCTTCTCATTCATCTGCTGAGTAGCATTTGTTTTTCCAGAAACTGTTGGCAAATTGAACTTCCTATTGGGAAGTAGAGTGGAATAGCAGTTGTGTCTGAGGGATGCCAAACCATTCAGTTAATAATGACAGGTACTTGATACCTAGGAATTATAATTTCTAAACATTAGCAAGGTTGAGAAAGGGCTTTCATTTTTAGTTAAGTCCACTGGGAAGTACTAGGATAACTTTGAGAAATTCTTGGAAACTTGCTGACTTTGATTTTTAAGAGCCCAACATATATAAAAATGCTGAGGCTGCTGGGGTTTTCTTATGTCAGAGTGTATTGTCCAGTAGGAGAAGATTTGGGCTACAGTTGAGTGCTTTTGAAATTCCCGTTTGTTCAGTAAACAAACATAACTTTTAAGCAAAAAAAAAAGCTTCCCCCCTCCCTCCCTTCACCTCACTTTTTTGGACTTCCATGTCTTCAAGATACTAGTCTAGAACTAATCACTCCATTTTTTTGCTTTTGAACTTGTGGTTTTTGTAGTGAGCGACACAAGGTAGCAGGCTGCCTTGGAAGTATGCCAGTCCTATGACAGCTTAAACTTGGGCCTGACTCATGGGAGCCTACACTTGCAGTTAAATCATGATCAGCACTGGTTCCGCTGTACCCATTACCGTCTGGTAACTTTCTAGTGTATGGACAAGGCTTGGGACTACCTGTAACTAGGCCACAGGATTGTCTCTGAAGACAGATAGAAGGTGCTGAAAATACTTATGTATTTTATAATCATGACAAGATTATTATAAAACACAGCAACCTATATATTTTGTTGGCAGAGTTTCATCAGTACAGCAGAGTTTAGTGTTTCTTGCCTCTCATTTTTAAAAGGCCCTAATATTAACTAGTTTCTGGAGTGGAAACGTTTTTCAGCGTTTAATTGAAGGTGGTGTCCTGCACTACACAGCCATAATCACCCCCCGGTGGATGCAGGACTTGATTCTGGTCCCATTCAATGACTCCCATTGGCTAGAATAGTATATGATCAAGCCATCTGAGACCACAACATCCTAGGAGTTGAAATGCGTTTCTTTAAGATGAGCTCTCTTTTTCCAGGATTGTCCGTCGTCGTCCCCCTCCCTCCCTGAGAAGCAGGTCACAATAAATAGCCGGTGACTGCACAGACTCCACTTGCTATAGGGAATCCTCTTTTGGATGAAAAAGAAGAAAAATCTTTTAATCACCTTCAAATGTAAGTGCTGTTTGTTAGCTGGAGGGAGACAGGGCAGCAGGAGCTGAACAGTAAAACTCTCCTAGCACCTAAGCTGTGACAGATGGGCAAAGAACAGGGAAATCTAAGATGCTCACTTGTCTTGTGAGGAGCAAATGTTAGGTGCATGTAGGTCTTCCTGTGGGGTAATGCTAAACACCTGCCTTGTCTCTGCTTCATGTGAAGGCAATAGACTGAAGTCAGTAGACTGACAGAGTCGCTTACAAAAATGCTAGTTAGCTGAAGGGAAGGAGGAGAGACTGCCTGGCAGCTGTTGCTGCTTTTGAAGGGAAGGCACTGGAGGCTTTTGGGGGAGGGGAATCTGAGAGAGAGAGAGAGTACAATACGAAGCAATATGTTAAAAACTGAAGTAATGGAAGAGGCTCAGCATTATTTGCTGGTTTACCCCATTGACTGGAAAATAAATTATCAACTTTCTAACGACTAGATATTTATAATGACTAGATATTTTTTCTTTCCTTCAAACAACTTACTTATTTACCTCAAGCTGTCATTTTACATTACAGTGGTTCTAGAGCTGTCTATGGAGCAAGTTGCAGAAAATGATAAAATCTCTGCAGCCGTCCGGGCAAGAAGTGAATAATTGGGGAGTGGTTTTGGCATAAGCTCAACTCTTCCCTCCCTTCCCCCCAGACATATTTTAAAACCCTCTAAACTTGAGAAATTATGAAAAAGCAGAGAGAATCCCTATCTGCCATCAACCCCGAGATAGACTATCCATATACCTCACTGAGCCTCACTACTTCTGTACCACCCGTTTACTCCATACTAGATAGGAAAACTATCCTTCGTTCACCCTCCCTTAATGAGACAGTAATGTCCATTTCCTCTCTGTGGGAAAGGAAGGATGGCCATATGAGTAAGGTAGAAGTTGGGAGATGAGAGCTGGAGTTTCTCCTTATGCTTAGAAACAATGGAGTTCTACCTCTCTGTGGTGAGAACATGACTACCAGGTTTTCTGACTTTGTGACATACCTAACTTTGAGCAGGTCACTTTAGCCTCTCTGCCTCCATTTCCTTATCTGTGAAATGGAGAAAATTATTCTTCAACCTCTCTCATAATTTAGTCTCACTAGATCTCCGTGAAGGACATTGAGACATTAAGGTGTACATATATATGAAGTGTTCTTACTGCAGCATTACTTGCACCATTTGACCTTTTACGTCCTCTTCAGTGCCAGGTGTTGCAAATTATGCAGTCTTTTAAACTCATTTACCATCATCAAAGTTTAAGCTCCCTGCAGCTGCTGAGGTAAATGAGGTAAAACTGTGCAGTTAGTGGTTTTCAGACTTCATTGCATTGTGACACCCTTCGGATAACAATTTACTACATGACCTTGAGCGGGGGGGCCAAAGCCAAAACCTGAGCCCTGCCGCCGGGGAGGGGGAGCGAAACCTGAGGGCTTCAGCCCTCAGTAGCAGGGCTCAGGTTACAGCCCCCCTGCCCTTGGACTTTGGCTTCAGCCTGAGGTGCTGGGGCTCAGGCTTTGACTTTAGTCCCTGTCGCCAGCAAGTCTAATGCCAGCCCTGGCAACCCCAATAAAATGGGATTGTGACCCACTTTAGTTTAAGAACCGCAGAGTTAGGGTAAGTATACTCTATGAAAACCCAGGTGAGTGTAGTTTAAAGACGCATGCCTCTTTTCTTCCTCCTGGAGGAAATTCCAGACCAGAGTTTTTAGATGTCATGTTAGTTGAGGTAATGTCTGCCTTTTATGGAGAGTTCACCAAGGGCTAAGGACAATGCTAAGGCTGCATAGGCTACTTGAACGCTCTTTTTTCCTATTTCCTAATGTCTGACTTGCAATTTTATTCAAGTATAACCCTAAACTTGAATTTCCTGGTTTTTGCGTGTGTCTCTTTTTTTCTTCAGTGTTCTATTAAGTCTCTCTTCTTACCCCTCTCTAAGTTTCTTATGTATTTACAACTTTAATTCCAGCTTAAAGGCTTTTGAGCGTCTGGGAATTGTAAATAATTTGCATCACAATACAGGCCCCTGAGAGCCTTCCAGAAAATGTTAGAAATGCTAAAGGAAATCTACCTCACACTGAACTTTACACTGTGGTTTTTTCTTGTGCTTCTTCTTATTTTAAGACCTGGATCCAGTTGGACCTTCGCAGCTTGGGAGGCATGCCTGATAGAAATTGGGAATACTTTTTGTTGAGTTGGCTACCAAAGATCACTTAAATTAGAAATAACTGCAGAGTAACAAGTGTATTACGAGTGGGAGTGTAAAGAATTTAGCTCTGTGCAGCCTGCAGTGAGAGAGATTCAAGGACATCCAGAGAACAAATGCTTCACTTCTTTGAAGCCTGTGAATAACACTTAGTTTCATAAAGATCTTAGAATGGCCAGGGGAGGAAACAAAGAGCTTGTAGAGTGAATTTCCCCAAAGGTAAATATAAAGTATTTAAGGTAGAATGAGGATGGAGACTTAAAGAACGATTGACTGCTGTGGAATATTCCTTTCAACATATTAAATCAATAAATTGTTTCTTTTAATTATGGGTTCTTCACGGACTAGAACCAGGGTTGATTTCTTAGCTGGTTGTATTTTAGAGGTCATCCTAGAAGAAATCTGCCTGAATTGTTAAACACCATGCTAACAGATGTTAGTACTGTGAACACATTAGAATATGAATTCATCTAAGTGTAAGAGTGAATGATCAGAGGTGCTAACCTTAGAGCATGTTGAAAGGGGTGTATTTGCATAGTATTTTTTAGTGAGATGGGGGTAAGGAAGCAAACACTTCATATCTAAAAACAAAAAAACTCACCCCTTTAAACAGTTGAATTTGACATATACTTTTTTTTCTGACATTTAAAAACTTGTTTTACATACTTTTTTTTTTTAAACCTCTTTTTGTTTATGTAAAAATATTTTGGTATCTCAGAGATGTAAGTTCTATCAATTGTTCAGGACCCTGTTGACTGAAAGATCACCTAATTATGAGTTATCTTTTTGTTTCACTTTTTCCCCATCTATAAATCAAAAGCCAATTTCTTGTCAGTCACTGGCAAAGTTTCTCAAAATGTGTGATCAGATCGAAGGTTGAGGCCTTTCAGAGGTAGCTGTGGAACTTTGAAGGACAAAACAAAGGGGGACGGCAAAACTCTTACTTTTTCTGGTACTTTAAAAAGCTACCACTGTAATTCTGTGCTGACAAAAATGTCCTGCAACTGCTTTCCTGCCTGATAAACTTCTATCATATAAGTACCAAGAAGAGACATAAGTTCTGTAAAACTCTCCTAGTTTTCACATACTGTAGATGCAAATAAGTTTTGCCAGCATAAGTGCTAGTATAAACAAGGTCTAAGAGAACATAACCCATGTCGCTCAGTGGTGTGAAAAAACACACCACTGAGCGCCATAAGTTTTGCTGGCATAACACTGGCCACACAAGCGCTTATGTCAGCTGGGAGATGCTCTCCCGCTGATATAGATACGGCTGTTGGTTTAGGTGATTTTATTATGTTGTCGGGAGAGCAGCCAATACAGCTGTGCTGCTGTAAGTTTTAAGTGTAAACTTGCCCTTCCTCTTCCCCCTGCCTCCATCCAGTATTTCAAGATGTCTGGAATTTAATGCCAATTCCCAATGCTACTGCGACTTCTGGTTGATGTCCATAGTCCTTGTATGCTGTTTAAACTTGTATCCGGAAATGATTTGTCAGACGATCAAAGCAGTGGTGGGGTGAATGAACTTTTTTGCCAAACCGCAGGGTTGGCCTGAATGTAAATATTATCTGATGTTTAGGAGGACTGCCAGTGCTCTTGACGCGTGAGTGAGTTCTGGCTTTCACTCAAATTACCCTCTAGTTTACATGACTAATTTCATACAGCAATATGAATGGACTATCAGAGCTCATATTTGAAGAAAGACCGGATGAATCAATAGTTGCATGCAGATTGGAGAAGAATATTGACATTTAATTTAATGTATTGCTTCTTGATAGAACTCTTAAAACTGCAGTCCAAGTTTCCTATTGTTGGCAATGCCTTTTACTCTTAAAGCCCCTGCCACCTGAGGATCTCAGAGCCAGTGTAAATAACTTTCATTACATCACCCTTGGTAAGTTCTGTGATCCCCATTTTACAAGTGGGAAACGGGCATGCACAGAACCCTCGAACGGCATTGTTGAGCTTGCACAGAGCATGTGTATGCTGAACATGGGAATGCAAAGTGGGTTGAGTTATGGGTGAAACTGGTCAGCATTTTCTTGAACGTTTTAGAAATTTCTAAATTTCAAAATGTGAAAATAAACTTAACAAAAACCAGGATGGTGGGGGGGGGGGGGAAGGAGAGGAGGAAGAGAGTTCAATTATTTTTTCCCCCTCAAGTCTCTACCTGGGGGCATGGCTCTAAGGCTGGGAGCACACAGATGATCTCCAGAACTGTGCAAGGCCTGCTCAGGGCAAACGAGTGTGTAAACTAGGGATAGTTGAAGCAAGTGTAAGCCAGGAGGCAAAGGTGTGGTCTTTGCTTCACCTCCATTGGCTGGTGTATCAACTATCAGGGCCAGATTTAGGGGCAGGTGACCCAGATGATTCCCTGGGGTGCAAGGCTCAGGGTGCTGTTTTTGTTGTTACCGACAAAAGGGAAAATAGAATATTTGAAGTAAAATGTTTCAGGTATTTCATATGTGGATTCATTTTTCACTAACCTCCTAGAATGTTCTGGACCTTTGCAGAATCTCATGGAACCTTCCAGACTTTCTGAGATCCACATTTTCCATGAACCTCCATGTTGTTAGCCATCCCCTTGTGGGTATATAAGGGGCAGGGCGTCACCAGTCAGTAGTGAGCTCCCAGTTTTTGGATCTCTCTGATGCTGTGCTTCAGTTCGTGACGGCAAAGGCGAGAAAAGCGACCTTTTGACTAAAGGAATAGGGTTAACATTCTACAGTTGTCACATACTGTAATCATTTATTTAATACTAAACATAAGAACTGCCATATTGGGTCAGATCAATCTAGCCCAGTGTTCTGTCTTTTGATAGTAGCCCATGCCAGATGCTTCAGAGGGAGTGAATAGAACAGGTAATTATCAGGTGATCCATCCCCTCTTGCCCGTTCCCAGTTTCTAGTAAACAGAGGCTAGGGATGCTTCAGAGCATAGTTTTGCATCCCTGCCCATCCTGGCTAATAACATCGATGGACCTAGCCTCCATGAACTTATCTGGTTCTTTTTTGGACCCTGTTACAGTCTTGGCTGTCACAGCATCCTCTAGCAAAGAGTTCCACAGGTTGACTGTGTATTGTGTGAAGAAATACTTTCTTTTGTTCATTTTAAACCTGCTGCCTGTTAATTTCATTTGGTGACTCCTAGTCCTTGTGTTATGAGAAGGAGTAAATAACACTTCATTTACTTTCTTCACACCAGCCATGATTTTGTAGACCTCCATCATGTCCCCGCTTAGTCGTCTCTTTTCCAAAGCTGAAGAGTTCAAGACTAATTAATCTCTCCTCATACGGAAGCTGCTCCATACCCCTAATCACTTTTGTGGCCCTTCTCTGTACCTTTTCTAATTCCAATTTTTTGAGATGGGTTGACCCCCCCCGCCCCAGATCTGCATGCATTATTCAAGATGTGGGTGTAGCATGGATTTATATGCAGACAATATGATATTTTCTGTTTTCTTATCTATCCCTTTCCTAATGATTGCCCACATTCTGTTAGCTTTTTTTGACTGCCAGTGCACATTGAGAGCTTATTGATCCACCCAACATTGGTGCACTGTTCAGTTTCTTGATGTTAATGCATTTCAGTTTATTTTTAAAAGTCAAATGTTTCTATAAGCTTAGGGGAAATGAATTTATTTGCTTATATATGGTATGAATAAATAGCGATTTACAGGTCCTAGTGTGCAAATTTATCGTCTTATAGGAGAGGGATAAATCATGCATGGAAATCATGCATCAAAGTCATGAAATGGGCTACAAAAGCAATAAAAAATAAGGTATTCAAAAGTTTAACAAATGGAGGAATGGGGGTGGTGCCAAAGAAGCATTTCTTCTGGGGTTATATTTGGTCTTGGGTCAGCCCTGCCAACTACTGGTGTACAAAAGAGAGAGTACCTGAGCTGGGTACTCTTGCAATCTTTGAGACTTATTTTGCAGCAAAATTCTTGATAGTCAGACAGGAGCTTGGTGATAGGGGCCTGAGAGGCAGATGCAGCAGCAATCTGCAGGGACTCTGCAGTGTCCCAGTTCTTAGCTGTTCTGGGCCTAGGAAACATTTTACATAATATCCATGAGCTGTCCAAAAACACATGGAGAATGATTTAAAAAAAAATAAATAAACCAAAAAAGTTTGAGTCCACTTCAGGCGAATCAAGTTTAAAAAATGCTGCATTTCAACTCAGCAAAAAATCAGCAGTAAAGAAAAATTAATATGTTTACATGGTCTGGTATCAGTCTTGTGCGCAGACGATTAACAGTAAGGCCTGCATTGGAAAACACATGTTCTGCAGGCAGAGATGATCCTGGAATGCACAGGTAACTTGGTGCCAATTTTGCAAGCCTTGGAAAACGCTGTGCATTGACCTCCCACCACTCCAATGGACTGCATTCCAATGAAGGACAAGGCTCCCTTATAGTATTTTTCCGGTTCATTTTCCACTGCATTCTCCTCATTCTCTTTTTCGGTATAATCTTCACCTAAAACCATCACTACAGCATTCTTCTCCGTTACACACACTTTTTTTGGCATTGGCTTATCAGCTCAACTGGTTCAGCACTTCTTGGTTCAACCACAGCACTCGGACATTCTTCTAACATCAGTGCAAGTTGCAGAAGCTTTGATTTAGCAGCGATATGGACGACTGGCAAAAGAAATTGCATGTTTTTATTGTGTGGATCTAACAAGGAGGCAATAAGTGCAAGTTTGACAGTTGTGGCAGGATCATTGGGTTTCATGTGATGCTACAGAAAGCGAAGAACAGCAGCCTTGAATCAGCAACTTTTGCATTTCAACAGGAGCTTTGCTTCTGAGGTGAGTTTGGAGAAGACTCAATTTCAAAGATTTATCCAATTTGCAACAAACGGACTGTTCTGCAGACATAGCAGTTGTAGCTCATTTTAAAGTGGCAGTGGCTATTAATTGACACCGCTCATCTTGCAGCTGAAGCGTCAGGCAACTGATCGTTTGTTGTAGAGCTATCTGAAAGCACAGCGGTTATAGTTCACCTTTGCTCACTGAATCTTTCGAACATGTCATATACCAAATTCCAGTGAGTTTTACATGTCTGGATCAGACAGTGTTGCTTAACCTGAAGCTGTGTTTTCTTTGGATTGCTTTTGCAGCCACTGTGCTGTAGTGGAAGTGTGCAACTAGCCTACTTGCAGCTGACACAGCACAATTCACACTACTTGAAGAAAACCCATCATTTATGGCTAGCTGCAAAGTATGGGCAAAACAATTGACCGATATCCATGTGACATATCTCGGTGTGTTGGTGAGCACAATGGTGCTTGCATTATCTCGTAAGCACACCAAGACACGGCCTGCCAGACCCATCTGTCTATTGTCGTGTTTAATTTTTCAGCAAGGTTTTCTGCTGTATGTCTGGCTGCCATACTGTTGGTTTGTGGAACTGCATATCGAAGCTCCCAATTTTCAATATAATGGCAAGTGATAGTCATGTAGATTTCTGTAGTTAATGCTGTCCAGCAATCAGTGGTGAAAACTACTGTAACAGTGTTTTCCAGTTCTTCATGGAGAGACTTCACACAGTCTTCATAGCAATTCTCTAGTCGTGAGGGTACAGTCTGTCTCACAGGCACATGGTATTCAGGTTCTACAAAACTCAATGCATGAAAACCTGTACCCTCAATGACACTTCCAGGCAGCATATCTGTCATGATCATGATACACAACAATGTGTATTGCATTTTCTTGCACTTGCAGAAACCAATGCTGTCAGTGTTTGGTTTTGTAATCTTTTTTTCCCCCCCCTTTTTCACATGAAACAGGGATGTTTCAGCTTCAAATGGTTCAGCATTGCTCCAGTGCTGTTTGCAGATCTCAGCTGTGTATTCTACAGTTTGTTTAACGGTGTCTTCTGTTGTTTTTGTGAAATGATTCCAGGAGTTACTTCTTTTCGATCGCTCCATCTTCAAACTATAGGTGTGCTTACTGCTCTGGAAAAGGAATTATCAAAAATTGTGCCAACCTACGTGATGTTTGAAGGCTAAACGCTACCAAAGTGTGACATCAGTTCCATAGCAATGGTCCTAACAATGCGGCCCCTAGTTCTACATACACTATGAAATGTAGAAAAATACACAGGAAGGAAATAAGGCTCATATAAAATAATGACACTTAAAAACCTAATTCTCACAACACAATTGCTACATATTTGCTGGTATTGCTGCGGCATTTTAAATGTGCACATTAGGTATTACAATGTCAAGAAATTGGTTAAAATCTGTTTTAAACATTAACTGCAATATATTAACAGTATCAGTTAACAGTTTAACATCTTACATCCCTAATCTGATGCCCTCCCACTCCAGGATACCTGTAACTGGATTTGGTGTGTATCTTTGGGAAAAAAACCACCCAAAGAAAACAAATCTGTTTCACAGTTTGTGATAAGGTTGGTGTCCTATAGTAGTACCTGAAGCCAGCTTCATTTCTAATCCAGAGATGCATGTGCTGATCTTATCCATGGGGAAGGAAGAACAACTTGGTGTGCGTAGGCATGCCCAGCCAGTTTGCTCATCTGCTGCACATCCATTACGTGCACTATTTACCCAGGATCTACTACAATGGTAAAAGCAATCAAGGGCTTGATCTATGCCCAGTTGGTGACCTCCTAGCGCCACCCTTCAACATGCTGTGCATTGCCTGCAGAAAGGTGGTTCTCTGAGCTCCTGTGGCATGATGGGGAGTTGTGGGTAGGAGAGCAGAATGACTTCTACATGTGTGTGTGCACTCTTTCAGAATCCCAGTGCTGGGACGGTGTGCGGGTTGTCAATTTTTTAAAAAGAACTGGGCTGGGGGAGAAGATCTGAGTCTAGAGCCTGTATCTTTCATATAACAACTGTGTGTGTGTGTGTGTGTGTGTGTGTGTGTGTGTGTGTGTGTGTGTGTGTGTGTGTGTGTGTGTGTGTGATCTGTAGTCCATCATTTTAAAAATGCAATGCTAGTTTAACCAAACTCAGGGAATCCTGGCTGTACATTTTCTTGTTTCTTTGCTACAGTGAGAGATATCACAATCATAAACTGAGGACATGAAGCTTGGGGCTTAATTAAATGGGGTAGGTGTGTTGTGTTCATCTGTGGGTGTGGGGTTCCCCTTCAAACTGTGGTATCAGTGATTAGCCATTCTCTTTGTGGTGCAACCAGGAAGGCGACAGCTGAGGATTAGTTGCTATGGAGGCTGACATCTCCAAGTTTAGTTGAAACATGTCTCTAATGCAGGGCTCGACAAACCCCGTGCACCAGGTTGCCATGGCGCCTAGAAATTTAATTCTGACACCTAGTATTTCTCTGGGGGGAGCGGCTGCCGCGCTCTGGTCAGGACACTCCACCGCTGGGCCCATGTTGTCTGGCTCTTTAATTTTTTGGGCTGGCTCCTAACTCCAATAGCTATGGGTCTTAACCTTCCCCCCCTTCTTTGTTTTCTGTTTGTATTGCAGTAGTGCCCTAGCGGCTCTAGCCCCATTGTGCGAACATAAAATAAAAATATGGTCCCTGCCCTAAAGAACTTGATGTCCCTTAATGTCTAATATTAAAATGGGTTATTTCTAGAGCTCTGTTTGCTTAGCTGTACAGTTATTTAAGTGGCTGTACCTGCGAAGTAACTGACAAAGACTTTTCTTTTCTAACTGGGAAGCACAATTGAGAGAGCAGGAGTAGAACTTGGGTCTCAGAGATCCTGTGTGCCTTTGTGTAACTCCCATTTTTGGGAACAAAGTTTCAGAGAAAATTGAGCATTGAAACAGTTTTTTTTATGTTGACAATTCATGAGGTTTGTGAGATGTACACATGGACTTAGAAACCTAACAGTTATAGGTTTACTTTCCACAGTGTCCTTTTCTTAACAAAAAAACTTAGCAAAGTTCCCTCTTACCAGCTCGTGCTCCACTGGAAAGAGTAGAAAACAAATAACTCTCCAGATAAGGTTAAAGGCAATTTTGATAGAGCACCAATTTGTCCTGAAAATACTATCTCCGTATTCTCAAACACTTGTTCCCAGATTAACTGGTGCTATGCTAGCTTGACATTTAGCAATGCTTTAGAATTAATTAGCAGCCCTCCTGCTAGCTGGTGTCTTCTTTCTTTCTTCTCAAATTGCAGCATGTAGGAGTGATCAGGAAACATTCATCTGATAATTCTGTATTTGTCATGGCCTGATATTGGATGTCTTGAAACTATTTGTATCAAGTGGCATTTATTTAAAGCTTTCATGTTTTAGTTCTCTTAAATCCCTAAAATTCTTCCCCAAGAATTTCCACCAGTGAAAGGAAGTTGCAGTGTCCCTTCTTCAGTCTGTCCTGAGAAGAACAGACAGAGGAGCAAGGGAGCATCAAAGGCAGTCTCATCACATAGAATGACTTGTATACATCTCCCCGCTTAAAGATAAGAACAGTTATTACTTGTTCCTTTGTGCCAAAGAAGCTGGGAGCTTTTGAAATAAGGTTGTTGGCAATTTTTTGTACCCCATGCTAGCTCTTGCTAGTCAGAGTCCATCAGTTGGGAGTTGTTTGTTTGAGAGAAAATACCTTTTTATTCACCATCTGTGCATCCCAGAGCAAGAGAAAGTCATTGATTTAAATCAAGTTTCTCACTGATACTTGTTTCTTAAACAATGGTGTAAATCTGATCACTGAAATATGTTAATTTACAACGCCAAGGCAGCATTTTACACAAAGTATCCCCTCCTAGATGTTGTAATTTTTAGATGACTTGATTTTTATTAATTTAGGAAATAGTACATAATACTCATTACCTGTGTCAAGCTGCAGATGCAGCAGCACTACATGAGGAATGGTAAGAACTAAATCACACACACAAACACAACAGCACTTATGTTTTATTAAACTAAGTCTTAAATGTTACATACATGTTTCACATTTGCTATTGCAGCTATTGCCGGCTGACAGCTGTCCTTAAACTCTTCAAAGTTTATTAACTCGAACAGACAAGTCATCACAACACTAAACGTACGCTGTCCGTAAAACTTCTACCACTAGCTCTCGTCTTCCCCACTCCCACTGTCATTTTTATTCAGAGACTGAAACAGAAATAGGATTTTTCCTGCTTTTTCAACTCCTAGTCTATTTCTTAGCTTTGAGAGAATAATACCAAATAATGAAAATATTCTCTCTGTCTGCAGAGGAACCTACTGCTGTGGAAAAGTTGGCTTAGCGACCGAAGGAACTCTGTTTCAAGGTGCCTGGCTAATGATTTCCACCAGTTCAGGGGAGTGACTTTGTTCGAAACATCGTCCGTAAACATGTACTGTTTAAATGGTTCCGCTCCAGCCCTGAAATTTATTATGACTGGCAGAACTGAGGAGTGATTTTTGAGATGCCCATGCCATGGCAGCAGCATCAGCTTCAGAAGTTAGGCATCTACCTTTAAATCTGGGGTCGAGAATGTTTGCAAGAAAATGAGGTGGAGTTAGTGCTTGATCCATTAGCTTCTTTATTGCCTGTAGTTTAACTTTCTGGTGAGGTATTTTTTTCTTCAATGTCTCTTGAAGTGCCTTCCAAATTTCGACAGCATCAGCAATGCAACAACAATTTCTCTGAAGTTTGTTTAAGGCTATGGATATAGGCTTCAGTATACTGAGCATATCCTCTACATTCCTCTTTAACAATCCTATCCAGCCTGTGTCTGTCTTTGCACTTGACTTTTGTCTGCTGAGAAACAGAAACTGAAAGCCCAGAACTTTCAAGAAGCCAGAGCTGGTAGTTAGACTGGACAGGCTAGAGCCATTAATTCATTTTTAATGAGATTGTAAGTGTAGGTTTAGCATGTTTGTGATCAGATTTAATTGTAACTGTTGTTGTTTTTTAAATGAGAGAAATTTCGTATTTTGATGTTAAAAAAATCAAACGATTTTTTAAAAAACTCTTTGATTTTTTTTTTTTTTCATCCTGCTTTTAGTGATGAAACCCCATCCTCCCTACAAAACATACTGTTGTGTGTCCTAGTCATTCAGTTTTGTCTTGGTACCACAGTGAATCCCTTTCAAGGAAAGGACTTAGGAACTTAAGTCGTGAGGATCCAAACTTTTTCCCCTCATTTAACCCCACTGAAGTCAATGGGGGGCTGTAGTAAGGCAGAACTTGACCCATTTCTTGCTTGCCATTTCCTTTTTAACTGCACTGTGAAGCAGAATCCTGATGTACAGGCAAACTCCTCCTCTGTGGACACTTCTAAAACGATACACTAACAATAGCGAGCACAAGAGGTATTGGCCTGACATTCTTGGAGATGAGCCTCCTGTTTATAATAGCTGGTTCAGCCCAGGCAGTGGTGGTGCAGACCAACTTACAATGAGCTTGGATCTGGTGAGACAAGCAAGGGATATTAGTTCAACCTTGCTGGTTTGTAGGGTCATTTGCAAGTACTTAGTTGCTGGCACTTACTGTTGAGGAGACAAGAGAAAAATGCCTGGGGTGGGGGAGAAATCTATAAACTACCTTGATTTTGCAGATCAGTATAAAGATAGAATTTTTCAACTACCTTGAAAATGTCCCCTTTTCTTTTACTTTAGGGTGTGTGAGAGGAAATCCCTTTTTGTGGCAGCTGGGGAAAGCCCATAGGGTAAGAATATCAGATTTTCTTTCACTGCAGGTCTCTCTCTCCAGCTGTTTGCAGAAAGTATATTTTGATGGCATGGATGATGTGGTAAACCAATGTAAAAGTGTTACTGAATCTTGAAGTCTTCAAGAAGGTCATCCTATAGATACTTGAATTTCTAGGTTAATCATACTGAAGCAAGGTATCTGTATTGGTTTTTCCAAAAGATAAACAGAGTAATTCATTTTAGCTTTGAAATCTGAGCTTTAAAACATTCGACTTTTTAAGAGTGTTCTGCTACTTTTATGATGCTCTGTTTTTAAACTGACCTGTTTCTGTTTTAGAAACCTTATAATTACTATGTGCTGGGGGAAAAAAAATTGAGACTTATCAACTCTGTCTGCTGCTGTTTTCCTTGATAACACTAAAAGCTTTTAATAGTTTCTGTGATTCACCACCCTACCATGTTCAGTGTTTCCGTGATTCATGAAGAGCTCTCTCCTGAGGTGAGAATGGACAGTGTCTTAGTTGTAGGTATGTTACCAGTGACTGGGTGAAGGGTGCCTCTTGGAAACCTGAAAATAAACTAACTGAATAGTTGAATTTGCTAGGCAGAACTTGCAAACTTTTTTCCAGTGTACTGTAAAGATGTTGTTAGTGCAATGTAAAGCATTAGGGAGAGCGGGATGTGCAAGTGAGCCTTCACCCATATTAGCTTCTACTTGCTCAGTTAACATAGCAGGTACTGCTGGCTCTGTTTAGAGTTTCATTGTTTTGGGATCTTTGTAAATGGAATATTTTGTTAAGCTATTGTTCAGGCTGCATGTTTTGTAATAAACATCTGCTCTGTGGCTGATAACACTCTCGAAAAATGAACTCCAGAACAGTTGATACAGCTTCATATGCTTGTGGTATTTGTGACTTTTTTCCCTCCCCCACTCCCTTCAGGAAGTGCGGCCTAATACATTTTTTGGTACTTTAAAGCTTTTTAGCTTCAGCCAGCCATAAAGCACTTGCAAATGTGAGCAGTATCTACGTCAACTAAAGACTAGCATAAATCCAGTTCAGTGTCCCACCCCTCAACAGCAGACTGATATACAACCTGTAAAACAACCCACCCCAACATACATGCCCTTCATTGCTTATTAATGATACAGGCATTTCCCCATCTCCAAAGATAAAGCACTGATAAGCAAACATGGGGTAGTTGTTTGTACTTACATCTGCAAGAAGGAAATGGAGGATATTCATTCCTCTCATCTTCACTCTGAATCTTCCATGTTATGGTCCATCAAATATTTAAAACCCTAATACACAGGTGTTTACTAGGGAACACCAGATAGTTTAGGTAACACCACTCTTGGACTGGAAGCCCATAACATAGCTTTCTGTTTGCTAGAGAGAACGGGTTACAAAAAAGGTGACTTCACTTGAAGATATTTAGGTTGGAGTTGCTCACCCTTTCACATTTTTAGTAGATATTGCAGATGTTTATATAACGTGTATAAACTTGTATTGTACTAAATATTTGTAGAAAGCCCTGAGGCCTAACCGCAGGTAAGCGGCTCATGTGGCTTCTCCAAACAAAACAGAGGACCTTGATTGACAAGCCCAAAAGTAGTTCTACACTATGACTTTCCTTAGACCTTCCCAAGTCATTCTCTCATGAAGCAATTTTCATGCTGAAATTCAAAATCTAGCAGTAGCTTAATAGTTAGAAACCTTTTCACTTGAAATACAAATGCAAGAGATAAACCTACTTTTTTTTTTCATAATTGCAATTAAAGGGTTGCAACTAGAGTTGGTGGTGTAGTGTGGATTCCCATAGTTTTCTTTTTTGAAAACAAGCACTTCCATTCATAGAAAGTCTCTAAAATATTGGATGAAAAAACTTGAAATCATATCGAAGCTGCTATTTTTTTCTATGGAAAGTCTCTAGACAAGGTTTAAGTGTGATGGCTTGTCAACCTTGACAGATTTTTCAAAGTAAAATTCCCTACAGACTTAAGTGATGTGAAAAAAGGTATGTAGGATTTTTGTCTCTGGTGCAGTATCTACGGTTTCCAAAACATATTTATAAAATGCATGGTCCTCATAACATCTTATTAATTAATACTAGCCTGTGTTTACATGCTGCGCTGGACAGACCACTTCAGACAGGCCTTGCCTCTCATCCCACCAGTCCAGCAAAAGATTAATTACAACAGGACTTATTGCGTCCAAGTGGCCTTGACCGTTCTTATTCTTAGACGTCCTGAGGATTTCAACCTGTCTGCCCATCAACATCTGACCATTTCTGGGTCAGCTGATGCAACACAAGGTATGATCAGGCACTCCAACACAGTACTTCTTCTAATACTTAAAGTCTGGTATTTGGATGTGCACCATAGAGCACTCATCTTCAGTGGCAGTTCAATCCATTCTCAGCATCTCCTGATAGGAGCCATTGATTATCTGGCCAAATGGAAGTTTTTTCTCCTATTGGTCATGACAATGCCAGTTATCTCCAGAGCCTATTGGGATTCCTGCTTACCCTTAAGACATCACACCTCTCTCTTGCAGCAAGTCGCGCTTTTCATCCTCTAGTCCATGACTGTGCTATCTTGACCCATCCTGTGATGACTTGATTCCTGAAAAGTTATTAGAACTTCCCCACCATTGGTGAAGTCGACACCACAATGGGATCTCGTCCTTTCAGTTCTTAAAAGGCCTCCCTTTGAACTATTGTCCACCTGTTCCATATTTCCTTCTAGTTGCCATCACATCATCCAAGAGAGTGAGCGAGCTGAGATCACTTGTCAGATTTGCCATATACCATCTTTCATAAAGAGAAAGTCTTGTTTCACCTCCACCCAAAATTTATCCCTAAAGTAATTTTGGAGTTTCACATGAAATAAACAGTCTACTTACTGGCATTTTCTCCAACCCATATACCTGTGATTAGAAGAGAAGACTTCACACTCTAAATATCTGATGGGCACTGGCCTTTATCTACAGAGAACAAAAGCAATTAAAGTCTTGGTGTTTTTTCTATCACACTATCAGAACAAACAAGGGGTCACTCTCTATCTGCAGAGATCTTGGGCTGAATTGTTCTTTGTTACCAACTAGCTGACATATTCCTTTCTCCTCTCCCTCACTGCCCCCAAGGGGTAGAAAACCCATTCCATTAGAGTGTAAGCAACCTCTGCAGCATCTCTGAGCTGCGCCCTAGATAGATAGATATAGATATAGGTATAGGTATAGATGATATAGATAGAGAGAGAGCAGCTACTTGGAGCTCCATATACACATTTACAAGATATGCAGTGGTCCAGAATTCTACTGCAGATACATGGTAAGGATGGCAGGCCTACAGACATCGATGCCCTCTATATCGTCTCATCTTCCTGATGTTTGACTATAGTTTAGTAAGCAGTAATCAAACTCCCATGTATGGAATACAGATAGAGGCCATTACTTGAAGAAGAAATGGAAGTTATTTACCTATAACTGGAGGTTCTTTGAAATGTGTGGTCCCTATCTGTATTCATAGCCGGAGTCCAGAGATTTTTAGTAAACAATGTCCATTTGTCTGTGGCTACACAGTTGTTCTCCTCATGCTCCAGACTGAGGATATAAAGGGCAGTGTGGACCAATACCACTCCAGTTATTTTTCTTACCACAAATCTGAGCATGATCTGCAGCAGAGGGGCTGAAGGGTAGGTAGTGGGATACAGGTAAGGACCACACATTTTGAAGAACTTCCAGTTATGGGTAGGTAACCTCCATTTCTGAGGCAGTCTAGAGGATTCTGAGGTGTGAGGCTAGCTAGTTATCACAAGTTATCACTCACTTGAGCTGAATAAACCAGGGAAACTTTTTGGGGAGGAGGAGGGGAGGGGTCAGGGCCGCTGGCTGTAAAGCATTGCAGAGTTCCTGCCCAGTGAACATGGCAAACTCTGAGTTAGTCTAACAGAAGAACTTGCTACAAGAGAAAAAGACTACATCCAAGGATTACCCACACCCGCAGCCAATTCCTTAGGCCAATGGTGGAGCTGAGGAGCTAGGTTCTAATCTTCCTCTACTATGGGAAATCTTCAGATGTGTAGTTTTTCTTTCCCTTGGATACCTCCTACAGGATAGGTTTCAATTTCACTTGCAAGTTCTCAATCTCTAAAATGTGCACTAACAATGTCTCTCAGTTGCTAGTAGGGCTTTGTGGTGGTCTCATTCATTGTAAGGACAGCAAAAACAATGAGAGTCCTGTAGCACTTTAAAGACTAACAAATTTAAGTTCTGCAGGCATAAGCTTTCATGGGCTGTAACCCACTTCATCAGATGAAAGAAACAGAAATCAGATAGACTAAGGAACAATGGGGAAGTAGTTGAGACTTATTCATAACCATTGATTAGAAGGTGAGAATGTGTGAACAGTGACAATTACTTCTTGTAATGAGAGAACCATTCCAAGTCCCTATTTAGACCCAGTTTGATTGTGTCAAGTTTGCAGATCAGTTCAAGCTCTGCAGTTTCTCTTTGAAGTCTGCTTTTGAATTTTTGAAGTATGGCAACTTTCAAGTCAACTACAGTGTCCTGGGAGATTGAAGTGCTCTCCGACTGGTTTATGGATGTTTCTATTTTTGTCTGGTTTGTGTCCATTTATTCTTTTCATAGAATCATAGAATCATAGAATCATAGAATATTAGAGTTGGAAGGGACCTCAGGAGGTCATCTAGTCCAACCCCCTGCTCAAAGCAGGACTAACCTCAGCTATATCATCCCAACCAGGGCTTTGTCAAGCCTCAGCTTAAAAACCTGTAAGGATGGAGATTCCACCACCTCCCTAGGTAACCCATTCCAATGCTTCACCACCCTCCTAGTAAAAAACTTTTTCCTAATGTCCAACCTAGACCTCCCCCCTGCAACTTGAGACCGTTGCTCCTTGTTCTGTCATCTGCCACCACCGAGAACAGCCTAGCCCCATCCTCCCTAGAACCCCCTTTCAGGTAGTTAAAAGCCGCTATCAAATCCCCCCTCACTCTTCTCTTTTGCAGACTAAACAAGCCCAGTTCCCTCAGCCTCTCCTCATAAGTCCTGTGCTCCAGCCCCCTAATCATTTTGGTTGCCCTCCGCTGCACTCTCTCCAAATTGTCCACATCTTTTTTGTAGTGGGGGGCCCAAAACTGGACACAGTATTCTAAATGCGGCCTCACCAATGCCGAATAGAGGGTAGTGACAGTCTGGTTTGGCCAATGTACATGGCAGAGGGGCATTGCTGGCACATGATGGCATATATTACATTAGTAGATGTGCAGGTGAATGAGCTCCTTATGGTGTGGCTGATGTGGTCTAACTGAGTGGGAATCCTGATCCAAGGAGCAGAATAGGAAATGCAGGGGGTGGGGGGGAGGGATCATGAGTGTGCTGAAAAACATGTGAACCCTCTCAAAAGTGTGGAAGAAGGAAGAGCCCCAGGGAGCTGCCCTTCCTCTTTTCCAGCAGCTGTAGAAAAGGGCAGATGATAGTGGAACCCAGATTTCAGTTCTGGCAGGCATCATTGGCAGTGCTGCATGAATGGGTGTAAAAGCTTCCGTGGTTGCATGTGTTCACAGGAGAACAAAATGACTGAATTTTGTTTCATGGAAAGAGAGGCTGCAAACCCCTGCTGTAACACAATGCTGGCTCTGTTTGAGTTGACAACACCACAGGGGAAACTTTAAGTATAAAAGTTCACTGAAACCTTTTTTTTTTGAAAGTATGAGAACTTTTCTTTTACATTGAATCTCATAAAAGTCCTCTTAACTGATGTTTTGGATGTAATCTGAGTCTGGAGTGTCAAAGTAACTTTTCTATTCATACTAGGTTACTTTGTTCATGGATCAAAGAATGTGGCAAATACCCAACCTAATTACGCATAAACTTTCTAATGTTTCAGCTTGTATAGCACCGCCTGCCTTCCCAGACAGGTCAAGTTACTGCTTCAAGCATTACAGTCAAATGATGTACTGTGTGTACTAGAGAGGCACTAGATTAACAGCCTTGTAAATTTAGTTTTACTTTATATGAAATCCTATCGCTTTTTGTATTGGTGGCTACATTGTTACCTTGGGAAGTATTTTTTGTATTTGAAGAACATATATAGACAGAAAATAGCTACGGAAATCATGTTTGTATAAAGGGTAGTGCTTTTTAACACCATAGAAACCTATATTTAATACAGTTGCGAACTTCCTACATCAATATTTCTTTCTATGGGGAAAAAATAATGTACAAACTGCTATGGCAAGTCTGAAAGTCCTGCACAAGTTTAAATTCCGTTAGGCAGATGCTGTGATGTGACAATGAGTAATTTAGTGATCTTTCATTTGGAATGTCCCTAAATAATCTAAGCACTCTGAATCTTAACATTGATAAGATAAAGCAATATTGCAAATCTTTTTTGCCCTGGGGTTTCTTGTGCTTTTTCTTTCCAGTGGTTACACTTGCGATTGAACTCTAGCTCTTCAGCCAAAACTGGCTTACATTGCATTGTTTCGTGACCTGCATATTTGATAGACCATGTACATAAAGGGGTTTTTACAACTTTGTAGTATTCTGTTAGAATACTTGGTTCATTAAGTGTCATTTAGGAGAACATACTTAATGGGTCAGACAGTTCATGAGTTGGGTTTCCTCCCCTCCCCCCGTTTAATTTTTTTAACTTAACCTGGAGCTGCTGCCTTTGCTTTGTGTGTTAGAACTGAGTCTTGCACATACAGCATTTGCTGCATACCATTGTAGACCCATGCGTGGGGCATACCTTAATAATTTTGTTTTTCCCCCAAAAACTATTGATAGCAACTGTAGTGGTCCTAATGTAGACAAGGCGTTGGCCACCACTGGCCTTTTAACCATGGTTGTCTACCTCTGCTATACTTTCCTACCCTCTACAGTAGTTAGAATCCATGTATCCTCTGCTTCCTTCATCCTGGTGGGAGAAACTAGAGGAGGGAGGCAGGGCAAGAGTAGTGTGCAAGTTTGGAGAGGAAAGTTGGCTTGGATAGGGATGGACTCCCCCCAAGAGCCCTAATGTGTGGTGCCCTCCTGACAGGGAGACACTGGCCCCTTTTTTTTTTTTTTTTTTAAATCACCGCATCTTGTCTTTTTCTCATTTCCCTTGCCAACCCCAAACCATCTGGAACCCTAGCAGTCTAGAAGGAGTAAATGCAATACAATATTAAGATTAGGCTGTTTCCAAAGGATTTTGTTCCTTACAAGTTGTATTTATTTTAAGCATGTTTTTCTCAGGTCACTGATTCAGCACCTCTGGTCAGCCAGCCATTGTCGGTGTTTTTTTTTTTTTTTTTTTTTTTTTTTTTTAAAGCAGCAGCATTATCACCCGTAATAGCCATCAGTGATACATGACCACACTTGCTAGTTCTTACCAGCTTGCTTTAGCAGACAGCCAAATTTTTTTCAAAATGGTGCAGCCTGGAGCTTATTCAATCCAAAACTGCTAAATTAGTGCAGTTTTAAAATACAACAGATGAGTAACCCTGCTCATTCCTGCCTAGGTTCAATAGTTGGCACTTCCTAGAGCAGTGTAGGGGCTGTAGGAGGAAAAAGGGAAGGTATGTGTTTGGAGTGGGGGCAATGAAAACTAAACCAGATAAGCACTCCCAAACTTGCTTCTATTTAGAAAGTTTAGTCTATCCTAAATCTTCAAAACTACTCTAGAGGAAAAGGTAAGATGATGCTCAAACTTCACATATTAAATGTGAAGATCTCAAAAGTGTGTGTGTGTGTGTGTGTGTGTGTGTGTGTTTAAAAAAAAAAAAAAAAAAGGGGGGGGGGGGCAGCTAAGCATCATTATCCCCATTTTACACATAGGAAATCAGTCTCAGAGGTGGAGTGACTTGCCCAAGGTTCCCTTGGAAGTCTGTGCCAGAACCAGATGTTGAACTCAGGTCATCTGAGTCCCATTTCCCTGCTCTAATCATTTGAGGGAAGAAGCTTGTTCTAATGGTGTGTGTGTCCTACTGTTCTGAAGTCTTATAATTCCATGTGTCTGTCCGTCCCTCCAAGTTCCACTCTAATGTGCCTTGCAGGAAAAGTGAAATTTCAAAGTGCCAGGCCTTAACATAAAGAGGCTTGTCATTCAGATATGAATAATCCAGGATGATTTTTCATGGCAGTATTATATTATAATGAAACCAACTGCATATGCAATGCTTCATTGTTCAGCCAGGTCCATACTACTCAAATAATATGGTGTGTAGAGCTACCTTTAGCATTCCATGCAGAAGGAAGAGTGCAAAAACAAAGGCTGGGATTTTCAGAGGAACCTAAGGGAGTTAAGTACACAAATCCCATTGACTTTCAATCTCTTAAAAGGTTTCTTTTTAAAATCCCAACCCAAATGTATTAAGCCACATATATATCTCTGAGGTGACATCACTGACTTCCCTGGATTTGCACCAGAGATGAATATAGCACACAGTTAGCTCTCCACAGATCTGTTCCACCTTGGTTAAGCTTCAGCAACGTAGAAATTTATTTTTAGTGCACTTTTTTAACACTTAAACTTTCTAAACTGCTTGGCTTACAAAATTGATGGATTGAAATTCAAGGTTGTAAATGGACAATATGGAATTTGTAAGGCTAATAATAGTGCATGAACTAGCTATTTATGGCTGCTACCTTATGGTCTTGAGGCTTTCCATGCTCCACTCTGACTGCAGCCAGCGTACTACAGATACTAAACAACTGCTGCTCATCATAGCCATCTGTAGTGTTGTTGTGGCCGTGTTGGTCCCAGGACATGAGATGGACAAGGTAGATGAGGTAATTTTTTTTTTTTTTTTTTTAAATTGGATTATCTTCCATTTGGTGAAAGACAGGCTTTTGAGCTCCACAAAGCACTTCTTCAGGTATGTGCAGCTCAAAAGTGTTAGTCCACTAAAAAATACTACCTCCCCTACCATGTCTTGTTCCGCAGAGCAGTAGTCTGCCTGCAGGCAAATGTTGCCTACCATAAGCAGGTGAGTGGCTATCTGACCGAGAAATAGAAAGAGCAGATTGAGTTATGGGTCTTCTCCTCCTCACCCCTCAGCTTCATCTCTCTCAAAGCCTTCAGTCTGTCACTCTGAAAATAGCCAAGAAGTGCTGGTGTGGACTATAAAGGCCTGCCCAGATCCCACCAAGTCCATCTACCCTCCTATTGAGTGTAGGTATTCCTACGCAAGCTTCAGTCATGGCTTTGATTGCAGTATAAAGCTACCTTTAGTGACCATGCTGGGGAAGTGGTTGATTGTTTTGGTTCTGCTCTACCTCTTCAGAGAAACTAGCAAGTATGCTATAAAGCTCAGTCTTAATATCCAGGTGAAAATTCTGCTTAGCACAATGGTGAAATTGTCTTAATGTATAGCACTGTAATAAATAAAGTGATGTTTGCATGCAACTAGATGCCATAAATGCTTTAGGCTTATACACGTGGCTTATAGAAGGAGTGAAGTATTTTATACTCCCTTAAGGCAGCAAATTCCAGGATAGTGAATGGTCTGACTTTCAGTTCAATTATAATATTAAAAGAAATGTGAGATTAATCCTCCTGATTAATGAAACCCTAGTTGTAGTTTGTTTGTACAATCTATTGTTTTGACCTAACGGTTAGATACTTTTTTGGGGGAGGGTGGGGAAAAAACCAAAGGATGATCTAAGTAAATTTTCTAGTCCAGAAATACAAAGCTAGTTGAAGTTATGACAACAAAACATTAGCAGACCGTGTTTTTTAAAAGGCCATCCACATATATTCATACCATTTTGCCTCTCTTCAAAATATTTATGCATCAACTTCCATTGAGTAATTATGTGTAAAGAGAATTTTTTATCCATCTTGAGAGCAGTCATGTATTGAAAGCTTTTGCGAATCCGTCTTCTATTTCAGGAACTGATCCTCTGTGGATCTGAACCTCAGGGAAGCGAACTACTTTAACAATAAATCATACTTATTTATTTATCTTTTTGATGCTCTTTAGGGAATTTGCATTAAGGTGGACTGGTGTTTGGCAAACCATTTTGTGGTCTTCATAGCCCTTCCCGGTGATGTTATTGAGTGGAAAAGAGGGGTGTTAATTTTGCCTAATAAGGATGGCCCCTCTTTATATACAGACAGTGAGTCTGCCTGGACTAGAAATGCAACTTAAGCACTCTTTTCAGCTATCATTACAGGTGACAGGAAGGGAGCCGACTACTGCTAACCATGTTCCAGTGCTAATCCTAAACAAGGTGAAACTGTCCTTTCCCACTCTCTCTAAAACCTCTAATTACTGAAACTTGAGAACTGACTTTGTACCCAAGTTCCTACTTGAGTTTGTGTAACCCATTTACCAGTTACATTAGTCTTTGCTAAAGTAACTAATGCATTAATTCATGTAGCTGAGCTGTGCAGAAGGTGTCAGCTGCCCAACCTTGAGAGAGACCATAATTAAAGTCATGAAGAAAAAAGATCTTCTAGGTAAAAGGTTCTCAATTTAAATAAGAGGATTTCTATGGAAAGAAACCATGTTTGCCACTAATATTGCTAATAACACAACTGCCAAATAGCCAGTGACTACCCAGTATCTGAAACTACCTGTTCACACCTATGCTTGTCACTTACACCTGTGTAGTGTGGAGATAATCACACTGCTATTGTGCTTTGGTAGCCTCTTAAACCCACTCTGCATTGGTGGAAACAACTCCCTATTGCTTTCCACCTTGTGTAATGGGATCTAGTGTGTCTAGTTGCAGATTGTAATAAATACTTACGCAGTAAAATAATTTTGACTTTGTAGTATTCCACCCCACTGACAACTATTCTTGTTTTAATAGGCGAGTCAGTCAGATATTAAACATGTTGTTCTTGATCCTGAGCATTCCATCAAGTCACTGGAAGCTGATAGGCCGTTTTGTGAAGAGCCATGATCTCTGTACCAAGAGGCAGCATCAGTGATGGCAGATAAGGAAGCCTTGGCTTTAAGCAAAAAGATTTGCTTAGTCACTGAAACATCCAAAAGAAACTTGCCAAATTACTTTGATCCCATTTTAACTTGCCTCTTAATAACTGAATGCTTACAATGAAAAGGGGGCTTTGATTTGAAAGTTTTGGAAGGTTTGATTTTTTTTTTCCTTTGGTGGGGGGGAGGCAATATTTCCTACACCAATATTAACATTTATTTAAATGAGGGAAATTGAACAGAAGTTAGTTGGGCATGGGAAGGAGGAAATTGGGTGATGTTAAAATGGAGACTGGAGCAGATGGAGACGTTGTACTTGTTACAGGGAGTGGAAAACCATTGGTAAAATAAAAATTTGCTTATTTCACATTGATATGTTCTGTAAATACCTAGTTTAAACTATACACTTAATCTGAACATTTGCTTCAGGAGTTTGAAAAGTAGATACAATTACACGTCAAGTGCTGTAGTAGTAGGAGACTCAAGGAGCTTGGCCTGTTTAGCCTAACCAATTGAAGACTGAGGGGAGATCTGATGGCTCTCTGTAAATAAATCAGAGGGATAAATACCAGGGAGAGAGGGGAGTTAAGCAGCAATGCTAACATAAGAACAAATGGATCTAAAATGGCCGTCAAGAAATTTAGGCTTGAAATTGGACAAAGACCTAGACATTCTAACCATCAGAGGAATGAAGTTCTGGAACAGGCTTCCAAGAAGTGCAGTTGCATGCAAAAATTCTAACCTGTTTCAAGACTGATGTTGATTAAATTTATGGAGGGGATGCTATGATGGGATTGCCTACAATGGCATGTGGCCCATCTGCAACTGCTAGTAGCAAAAATCACCAACCGCCAGAGATGAGGTACTAGACGTGAAGGGTTCAGAGTTACTAGAGTATATTTCCCAAGTGTCTTGGTGGGCCTTACTGACATGCTCAGGGTTCAGCTGATTGCAATATTTGGAGTCAGGAAGGAATTTTCCCCAAGATCAGATTGGCAGAGACCCTGGAGGTTTTTCACGTTCCTCTGCAGCATGGGACACGGGTCATTTGCTGGTTTAAACTAGAGTAAATGGCAGATTCCCTGTAACTTGAAGTCTTTAAACCATGATTTGAGGACTTCAGTAGCTCAACCAGAGGTTATGGATCTATTACAGACTGGTGGGTCAGGTTCTGTGGCCTGCAGGAGGTCAGACTAGATGATTATGATGGCCCCTTGGGCCTTAGTCTGAGTTTTGTTTATCTAAAATGTGGTTAAGGCTGGAAAACTGCTTATATAAAAATGACACGTTAATCAACAGACCTGTTACCTCTATGTATCTAGTATAGTATCTGCGCTGTCTTTTTTTCATGTGTTTGTTTCTACTACTCTTCATTCCAGTTAGCTGCAGTGGCTTTGAAATACTATGGTGGAGTGAGCTGGATTCTCCTCTGGTCTGCACATCACTAGTGGAATTGTTAACAAAGGTCTGATCCGAGATTCTCTGTCACTGGTAGTGAAGTAAGCCAGGCTGAATGACAAGGCTGGCAGTTCAGAAGTAAAAAAGATAACTTCTCTGACAAACTTGGATGTGGAATTCTGTTCTGTGTAGAATTTTATAACAGTCATCACTATAGAATCTGAGTACCTTTCAGTAGTGCATTCAGGACGTGACTAACATCTGTCAGGTATGATTCAGTCTCTCTCTCTCATATCATCTTCTCAGGAGGTGTGTTAAATCACACACCACACACATGCTCTGTTTGAGTGTTTATAGAAGCCAAGGTCTAAGAAGTGTGCCTTGCCCTTGTGATGAAATTTGTATTGCGCCTTAGTTCCTGTGGGATTTTTGCCTTGGATAGCTCCCCAAGAAAGCTCCACACCAACAAGCTTTATTTCTATGGTAGAAAGTTCCACTGTGCCAGAGAAGGCGTGTTTTGTGTATCATAGTCCTCATCCCGCAGCTTTAGGCGATCTCTTAGATATACTTGGCCCAAGCCACTAAGTGCCTTGAAGATAAGGACTAAAATCTTGAACTTGACTGATATTCTGTGGGAAGCAGTGTAGAGAGCAGAGGACGGGAAGCTGTCAGGACTAGAAATATAGAACTCCATAATACCTCTTTTGATCTGGCTTCAGAATAGAACCATCTGTGTCCTCTCACTTAGCTCTTTTAAAGCACTGGATTTTTTTATTTTATTTTTAAGCGGGGGAGGGGGGAGAGAGGGATGGAGGAGGGTGATTTTTGAAAACATCCATAAAATCCTTTGTAAGGGGAAGTAGTTTAATGAAGCTACAAAACAATATAGTTCCGTAAACCTAAAATTGTACAGTGGCTTAGATAAAGTTTGAGTCGATGCTGTAGTCAAGAGTAACAACAACAAAATAAAACCCCTTTCAAATGTGCTTGACTTGATTGGAAGTATTTGACAAACTTTAAAATGTATATGCATTTTTATTTAAATGCACCAGACAATACCTGAAACATTTTCAGGTATAAACCAATATTGGTGTAGAGAATGATAAATATGTTTTTTCTCTTTCTAAATATGTTTAAAAAAATTATCTGGATTACCTCTTGAGTTTAGGAGAAATGCATTCTAAACCTCTGGCACTGAAAATGGAGTACTCCATCCTGTGTGTCATGCTGTGTGTCATGCTTAGCTCTTGTTATTAATAGATCTGCTCCTATTGCTTTCCTTTGTATTTTAATATCATTTAGAAGATATCCTGAATAGGTAAATGTAATGTCAACAAAGTTCAAACCTTTCATATAAAGTGAAATGTTTATAAAGCCTGAAGGATAGGAGTTTGGGGGGGGGAAGGGGGAGAGAAGAGGGGAGGGAAAGAATCCTCATCTTTTTTATAATTTGTTTCACAGCTTTGTAACAGTCTTGAACACATGGTTATAACGTTACCAATAGTTTATTTTTTGGTTTTTAAACAAATAATTGGGGCTGCTCCTTAGTCTTCCTTAAATATTGGATCTCCTATATCTCATGAGAACTTTTTGAGTAAAATCAGATGATGTTCTAAGATTTGAAAGGGTGCCTATCATCAGGTTTGGGTTTGTTTTTTGTTTTTTTCTTGTGTTAAATCTTGCTTAGTCTAATTCCCATGTATTCCATGAAGGTTAGATGACCTGGTGTAGTGACTACCTAACAATGGCTTTGTATCTTTCCACGTTGAAGTATAAATGTGTGGTTGATCATAAAGCCTTCAAAATTTAAAACCTGGATGCAAATAATGTTTCTTCCTCTCTAAATGTTGCTCAAAACTCTTGCTTTGCTTTATTAAGCAATTTTTTTCCTTTCCTTTTCCTTTTCCTTTTCCTTTTCCTTTTCCTTTTCCTTTCCTTTTCCTTTCCTTTTCCTCCTCCTCCTTCTCTACCATCTGCCACATGCCCCAGAAGCTGTATGAGATATTCACTCTACACTTGTCTGGCATACAGTATGTCCCCAGCAGATGCTGTAGTGTGAAACTGACTATGATTTGTGAGCATGACCATGTCGCTTGGAGGCAGATGACTTTCAACCTTTTAAAAAAATTGGTTTATTTTAAAATTTTTAGCGTTGTGTAAACTGTGAAATAATTAGATCATAAACTTACAATATATGAAGTGCTCAATGCTACTCTTATAGATCATTTTAACAGGTGCTTTATTTTTGGGTCTCTTTCCTTACAGAATGACTTTCAAGGATCTAGATGGACTGTTAGATGCTGAAGTGTTGCACTAGCTGAATCTTTTGTAGTTTTATTTCTGATCTTAAAAAATTCCTGGAGGAAACTAGAGGATTGTGTTCGGTACGGATCTTTGGAGGTAAGGTTTAAATCCCCATCCCTATGGTATCAGATTAATACAATCCATATCACTTTGGTTAGATCTTCAGTGTCAGTTAAAGCATGGCTAGTTTCACTGAACTAATATGGTTTTATTAATTTAGGATTTTTTTTTAGTGGCAAAACTAGGCTGCTTCTAAATCACTAATTCTACACACAGTGCTTGTATAGTTCCTTCCATTAGAGTATCCCAGAGTTTTTTCACTTAACTAATTGGTTTTTGTTTTTGTTTTGTTTTGTTTAAAGCCTCCATCCTCATGGGATGTTAAGTATGGGAGATAATATCCCTGTTTTTATAGGAAATGAAGGCACATAGAGGTTAAAGTGCAGTTCTGATCTGAAAAGTTACTCCTATTCTCCAGTCTTTGAATAGCGCTGCTACTATTATAATTTATTTGCATTACAGCAGTGCTTAAAGGCCAAATGAGAGTGGAACCTACTGTGATAGGCACTGTACAAACAAAGTGTGTCTTCACTGTGGAGTTCACTTAGAAGATTGGCGCCTGGGTTGACCTGGTTTGGGTGTGAACTTCCACACTGCAAAGCCATATTCAAGTTACTGTGTCCTCACTTTTCCTGTGTGTGTGGTTAGGACTTCTGGGAATGTAGTCTGTGGTTCTTGGAGCTGCAATAAGCTGAGCTGCTCTGATTCTTCCACTGTGAATTGCGGGAAAACTTTCTTGTCCTTGTGTGCACACAGGGAAATCGTGGGAAAGCACTGGACTGTTAGCACTTGAGAGATTTAGCCTGTGTCCTCACCGCAAAGCAGGCAGGTTACCAGCCTGAGTGAAAACAGCATCCAGGCTTTAGCCTATAGCCCCAGCCAAGCCAGCTAGCCTAGGCGTAAAGCACCTATTACGCTTGAGTTTTTGTGTGCGGACAGAAGCCAGCTTAAGGGCAGCACCCTTAAGCCAAGTTAACTTTACTGTGAAAACAAGCCCATAAAAACAGTCACTGCCTCAAAGTGCTTGCAGTCCTGAACAGACAAGACACAGGGTGGGGAATGGGATACAACATGCAAGTGATATGAATGGTATGATTATGCTCTGGAAACGTCATGCTGGAGCTGCAGTGTACTCTGCTCTGAGAGTCTAAGGTTGGATCTGGGGAGACAGCCCTGTTTCCTGTCTGCTTCTAAAACCAAGCCAATAGCACGTAGAGAAGAGAGGGAGGAGGTTGGCAAGCTCTGACAGAGGGCAGGCAACATCATTGGTCTGGTTTCTGATTTGACTGCTCTGCCTGCGGGCCTGATGATTCTTACCACGAGCTATCTGGCTTGGTATGTTTTTGGTTTTAGAAGTACAGTTTTGGAGGATGGGGGAGCAGCCTGGCACAAGAGCCATCCATCCCTCTTCTCCATGCCATTGATCTCCTTGGATGGTGACTGTTGCCACCCTCACTGCTCACCTAGCCATAGACACTGGAAGAAGAAAAAGTTAGGATGGGGAGTTGCTCACAACTTAAACCTAAACATGCCTCTTAAATCTTATACATTAGTCTCTTGCTAACCCTGACCATTGGAAATCACTTGCCACATTTTAAAGTAACTATGAAGATAGGAGACACACCTAATCATAGAGTAAAATCAGTCCCAGGTGCAAAGGTCCAAACAAGCCATCCATATTGCATAGGCCCTGTGGTTTCTGTGCTTATCCTGAATTGCCAGCTGCAGTGAGTGCTCTTGGGATAAGCACTGAATGTAGTGGCCCAAAAACATCACAGGGACAGCAGCCACTGTACCTGCCCCCAAAACTAGTCACTGTGGGGGTGGAGGTTGTGTTGGGGCCTGCTGTGCAAGTTTGGAGATATGTGCAGATGCCATCAGTTCCCTCCCTTTGGAGTTATTTACAGAATTCAGTTCAGGCTTGGTGCAGGGAGAGGTAAATTTCATCCATGTTGCACAATTGACATCAAACAGAGGTGAAAAGGAAATGTTTGCCTGCATGTCTATTAAACCAATGGATTTTAGATTGTAGTCTGGGCTATTGATAGTCCATGGAGTGCTTCCTTTAGCTCTGTTACAATCTCTGGGTCACTCTAATGCCAGCTTTTCTCCTTGATCATAGGAGTTCAGGCTGTTTGTGCAATGAAAAGCTTTGGGGCTTGGAAAAGCAGCTGGCGGCTGGCTCCTCCTCCTGCTGCTAGTATTATTTAGAGGAGGAGCTTTCCTCTGGGATCAGAGATGGGACTGGAGCTGCCAGCCACCAGTGAGGGAAAGAAATGCCCAGAGTAGAAGAGAACAGGTCAGCTGGTCAACTTATGCAGGGGAGACTCAAAGGAACTGGTGGCTGGATTGGTTGTGCAGGGGAGAACAGAACAAAGAAGCATGTGCAGAAGAAGGAGAAAGGGATGAATGGAACAGATGTTGATGAGAAGGGGGACATCAAATGAGCAGCAAATGCAGCCTGTGTCCGACTGTTCTTCAAAAAAGCAAACTTTTCACACCAGACTGCTAAGAAATAAACAAATGGTACTTCCATGTAAGGCATTAGCTATTGCTATGGTTTCCAAGTAACACAAGGGTGTTAAGTGAATGCAAATAGGTGAGGAATGAAATTTTCTTTTAAATGTGGTCCCTGCTTCAGAAAGTTTGAGGTGCCCTGTACTGCACTGCTCTTTGAAGTTGCTCAACTGCCTCTTCTTCCTCTTTATCCCAACCTTCCCAAGTGTAATAAACACTCCTGGTCTTTTGCATCTGAAAGGTGAAAGTAAAAATGTCATAACTAAGTGGCTACTCAATTGCTAGTACTAATAAAGCACAGTAGTAATAATAGCAGTATACATTTATTAAGGAGTGTCTTATTAAGAATTACAATGTAGTACAGCCAGACTCTTCATTTAGCAGGAACATTTAAGAGGGCTTGTTTTCTTTTAATGAAATAAGTTTGTCTGGAGTATTGTGTATACATGTAATATGTTCAGATCAATACATCTTTATTTCTTTGTCAGTTTAAAAGGGTTTTGTTATATTTTTGTACTTATATCTATCTCTATTTTTTTTTTTTTAAGTTCTGCTGTATTAAAATACTAACAAATACAGAACAATGCTTGTCTCTGAGTAGCAAAAACAATGCTTGTCTCTGAGCAAAAATCGGAAGGGAGCACATCTCATAATCAGGGGGCAGAGTGTATGCTGTAGCAATGTTCTCTACATTAGAGCTCAAGTGTGTTACGTGTGTATTTTTATTTTGTGGTGTTTTATGCAGCTCATGAAAGGAGAAACAATGCTTCTAATTCCAGAGCAAACTTCTTGGCAGTGCAAGATGAATGGCAGGCTTTTTTTTACAACCAAAGCAACCTGACCAGGACATGCTCATTTTTCAGAGGTCTGTCCTATCTATAGCTTTGATTTAATTGAGGATAATATTCCAATCTCATCAAATTTTAAATGTGCAGCTGCATGTTCTATAACAAGAATTCTTGGACCTATTCAAAACACTTTCTTTTATTTTAGCAATTCAAAATCCAAGCATTCAGTAAATGAACTTTTAGAAAACTTATTGCATGAGATTTGGCAAAGAGACTTATATATTCATGGGGAACTAGATTTATGTAAAGGATGTGGCTGAATTACAGCTGTATCTGAGCTGAAGTAACTTTTGCCTCTATGATTGAAGAAACAATACACTCTTAATCCTGGTGCCAAGTGTATATGTTGACCCCTTGGCAAAGAGAGATGTCTGGGGAGGGAATTTTAGCAAAGCTAGAGAATTTTGTTTGGTTTTGTGGCTTTCTTTTTGATATTGTGGAATAAAAGTCTGTCCTGCCACTGCTTTCTGCTCTCTTAGCTGACTAGGCAACTACCGGAGGGTGTCTTCCGGAATACAGGATAGTTGCTTTCTGCTCTTCAAAAAACAACTTAATGACTGCATCTCCCAGGGGGCAGGATATGCAGGGGCAGATTCTTCTCTCACAATGGTATCAATCAACAAGAACTTGGTTGCAGTTAATACGGTTGCACTGGTTAATTATAGTTAAGGCTGTGAGTTTGTCACAGAAGTCATGGATTCCATGACTTTCCGTGACCTCTGTGACTTCAGCTGGTGCAGCTGACCTCAGTACCACCCGAGCGGCTGGTCCCGTGCTTGGCTGGCCCCAAGGACTGCAAAGCAGCAGGCGGCTGGGAACAGTCCGCAGGGGCCAGTGGTCGGTACCCCGGGCTCCCCCAGAGCATCAGTGCCCCGGGAGCAGCGAAGATTTAGTTGGGGGTATTTTTAATAAAAGTCATGGACAGGTCATGGGCTTTGAATGTTTGTTTGTTTGCACGTGATCTGTCCATGCCTTTTTATTAAAAATACCCATGACTAAATCTTGGCCTTACAGTGAGAAGATGGTCTGGTCTTCTGTGTTTTCATTCTTCGAGCTTCCCAAGAGCAGCAGATGGTCTAAGTCTGAACCCCTCTGGCCACGTCCACACCACAAATACAATCACGTTTTTGTAACGTGCTCAGATACCCCTACCTGACCAAGTTACAGCAAACATAGTTTGAGGTCGGTCTGTGTGCATACTTTCTGCCTCATAAATGGCTTGTGTGCCACCACCCTGCCTAACAATGTTGTCTAGTGACCTGAAGAAGAGTTCTGTGTAGCTCGAAATCTTGTCTTTCACCAATTGAACTTGGTCCAATAGAAATTACTTCGCCTACCTTCTCTCTCTAATATTCTGGAATGACCACGGCTACAACAACACTGCAAACAATAGCGTGGTCTAAATGCATTTTGGGAAAATCAGGGTAGCTGTCCCATACTGCTTCACTGGGGTTAGGGTTACCTGGTGGACAACCACACAGAGTGACACCAATAGCATTGCTCTCTGAATGGCGTACCATGTGGCTGAGAGGAAGGCCGGACAGACTAGTTACACAGATGGGGTTGGAAGGTCCTGTTTGCTTTGCTGATTGCTTAGGGAAAGGCAAACATATTGCTAAAGGTAAGGTTTTCCCAGAACCATCAGTGACCAGTATTTTTTGTAGAAGGACACTGAGTCAGCAGTGACTGTACAATACCAGAAGCAATGGCTATCCAGTGGTGCAGAGAACTACCTGTTGATGGTACCACCAACTCCTTCCACCTGACACTTACATCTGTCCACTCTGAAGCTGGAACAAAGCTACCAAGAACTATGTTGACATGAGGCTTCAGCTACAATGTGAGCAGAGCCTTAATAGAACTGGCCCACATGCAAAACTCACGTGTGAGAATACCACAATTATAAGGGCTCTTTGTTGTCACTAACTACTCCTTACTTTGTGTTCCTTAATTCTTTAAGGAATGCTCTTTGAGCCCATAGTATGATATCAAAGGATACAACTGACTGAAAGCCACTTCTAATGTAATGTATCAGTTGAACCAGCAGAATGATTACATAATCTCTCATTTGCTGTTGGCACTGTAAACTCAGGAGATTGCAGTACAGTAACTAGTTTCTTAATTAGATGTGATTCTTGTATGTTACTGAAAACCTGGTGTGTCCTTTTTGATCTGTGTGTCCAGCAAATAATTTTTTAAATATGTCCTTGAATCACTGGAGTTGAGGCTTTTTTGGTTTACACTTATTTAACATTCTAACTAAAACTTCTTTTTGTTTCTTGAGTCTTGTGATGTCATAACTCCATGAATATTTGATATTCACCATAGAATAGATAGGCAAGACTTTAGACTGTTGTATAGAAAACCAAATCTTATTTTCTTCTTGGATTTACATGTTAAAATATAAATTCAGGCCTTCTATATACATAAAATAGCAATAAGTAAATAAAAAGGGGGTAAGCAGAGGTACAAGACCAACTTTTTTTCCTTTTGCTGATCATCTTTAGGAATACGTGTTCAGAATAAATATATAATTTTTAAAGGAAATATTCAGTCCATGAAAAGTTTTGTGTGGCCCAATATGCTAATAAAACTCATAAAATACCTCTAAAATGTTTGTTCAAAGTGGCATGTCTGGCTTATAGTAGCTGTGTGGGTGAACTGTCCTTGAATTTTGTAGACTTAATTTAGTACTACATAATACCCACTGATGGAAAACAGCTATAAATTTTCTGTGCGCAGCCATGCATTATTGATAAAGGGTAGAATAAACTCCACAATTTCTTTATTTGATGTTGTCAGCACAACAGCTGGTTGATTTGTTTAGGTATTTTTCTATTTGAAGGTTTAAACTGTCACTGTCAAGTTTACATTTGGGCCTAAATTTTACTTTTGTGAAAACAAGTTTTTTTTATAAAACCTAAACAAAATATTTGTATAAATTTAGAAACAGTAACATTTAAGTGTGTGTGTGTGTGTGTGTGTGTGTGTGTGTGTGTGTAATTATACTGAATCTTTATTCTCTGTGTGTGTGCGTGCGTGTGTGCTTTTTTAAATGAACTCTTCTGTGCAGTGTTTGAACCCCAATTATTGCAGCACTAAACCTGACAGTGAACTGGACAGTAAACAGTACTGAAATTGTCTTTAATTGTCCAAACTGATCAGAAGTGTAAAAAGTAAATGGAGCAGACAGTGACACATTAACTAGATTTTAAAAAGTCTTCCTTTTTTAATCATATAAATTGTTTGGAGCATGATTAAATAAACTCCTTTGGAACATATTTCTTAAAATCACTGTCCCTCCAAAGCTTAGAACATTTTTTATATTTATTCAGATTTTTTTAATATTTATCCAGGATTCTTTCCCCCCTCATACTTTATGGGTAGAGATTCTTCTTCAAAATATAATTTTAATAGAAAACACACTGCGAGCAAAAGGTATTTTGTGCTGTGAACAAATGTATAAGGATCTAGTCATCAGACTGGGAATTATAAAAACTTGCTAACAGAAAACTGCAACTGCCCAGTCTTTACAACAGAAATCCAACCTAGAATAGTCTTTTTTACTGTTTTAAAAAAAAAAAAAATTCATAGAATATTAGAGTTGGAAGGGACCTCAGGAGGTCATCTAGTCCAACCCCCTGCTCAAAGCAGGACTAACCTCAACTATATCATCCCAACCAGGGCTTTGTCAAGCCTCAGCTTAAAAACCTCTAAGGATGGAGATTCCACCACCTCCCTAGGTAACCCATTCCAGTGCTTCACCACCCCTCCTAGTGAAAAACTTTTTCCTAATGTCCAACCTAGACCTCCTGCCCTGCAACTTGAGACCGTTGCTCCTTGTTCTGTCATCTGCCACCACCGAGAACAGCCTAGCCCCATGCTCTGTGGAACCCCCTTTCAGGTAGTTAAAGGCTGCTATCAAATCCCCCCTCATTCTTTTCTTTTGCAGACTAAACAAGCCCAGTTCCCTCAGCTTCTCCTCATAAGTCCTGTGCTCCAGTCCCCTAATCATTTTTGTTGCCCTCCGCTGGACTCTCTCCAACTTGTCCACATCCTTTTTGTAGTGGGGGGCCCAAAACTGGACACAATATTCTAAATGCGGCCTCACCAATGCCGAATAGAGGGGAATAATCACTTCCCGTGACCTGCTGGCAATGCCCCTCCTAATGCAGCCCAATATGCCATTAGCCTTCTTGCCAACCAGGGCACACTGCTGACTCATATCCAGCTTTTTATCCACTGTTACCCCCAGGTCCTTTTCTGCAGAGCTGCTGCCCAGCTTGACGGTCCCCAGTCTATAGCTGTGCGTGGGATTTTTCCTTCCTAAGTGGAGAACTCTGCACTTTTCTTTGTTGAACCTCATTAGATTTCTTTTGGCCCAATCCTCCAGTTTGTTTAGGTCACTCTGTATCCTATCCCTACCTTGCAGGGTATCTACCACTCCCCCCAGCTTAGTGTCGTCCGCAAACTTGCTGAGGGTGCAATCTACCCCATCCTCCAGATCATTAATGAAGATGTTGAACAAAACCGGCCCGAGGACCGACCCCTGGGGCACTCCGCTTGTGACCGGTTGCCAGCTAGACATGGAGCCATTGATCACTACTCGTTGAGCCTTATGCTCTAGCCAGTTCTCTATCCATTTTATAGTCCATTCATGCAACCCATACTTCTTTAACTTGCTGATAAGAATACTGTGAGAGACAGTATCAAAAGCTTTGCTAAAGTCAAGGTATATCACATCCACCGCCTTCCCTAATCCACAGAGCCAGTCACCTCATCATAGAAAGCAATCAGGTTGGTCAGGCATGACTTGCCCTTGATGAATCCGTGTTGACTGTTCCTGATCACCTTCCTCTCTTCCAAGTGCCTTAAAATGGATTCCTTAAGGACCTGAAATTTTAGTTTCCCTTCCTGATTTCAAATTCTCTTTACCTTGTTAGAATAGTAGTTTGTGGTAAAGAAATAGAAATTACATTTCCAAACATGGGATTATCTATCTCCCGCTCCATATTATAATTTAGGAAGACTTCGCAATGGTGTTTTGTAATTATGGAATCTTATGCTGGCTGTTTTCCCAAAAAAGGTATACGGGTAGGGAAAGGTGAATTAAAATCTATTTGCGATCTTAATGCACTATGCTTTTTTGAAGGCATTCCATCATTGCTTAAAGGAACTGCTGAGTGTTTTACTCTTCGTTTTAGCTTTCCATATTTTTCTGCCTTTAAGATAAGAAGTCACAAAGCAATTAAATTGGTCATGTAGTTTCAATCATGAGGCAGGAAAAGCTAACTGGAGAAAGGACTAACATGATTGACAGAGGCTTGCAGAAGATTTACATTGAGAATAACTCATTCTTCAAAACTTTTTCATTTTCTGATGGAAATTGTGGGGTAAATCAAATACAGTGGCTATGAATGATTAAAATGCAGAAGTTATGAATTCTTATTGACTTTGTAAATCTCTAACTCCTTCACCTTAACATAAGATCATTTCTTCCAAAGTGGTATTGGAGCTTTGGAGATTTAAATAAAGTGTCAAAATCTTGAAATGCACTATTTTAACTATCAAGATTATGAATTTAGCGACAATGCTTAATGGAGACAAAGCTGGGGTTGAGGAGGAGAAGGAAGCTTTCCATGGTTTATCTAGTAAGTCTCAAATATCTATTGTCAAGCTATGTAATGTGCTATACTGAACTGTAAACATTCGTATAGTATACATTTCATGCAAGCCAGACTTTCTACTGGCAACTAAAACTTCTATATTCATAAAAGCATACAGATCATATTTAAATCCAACAAAAGAACACAAATATTTGCTTATCGACACATTATAAAACAGTTTACTTCCAGGAGATATAAAATTAGTTGATGCTGCTTTGTAGGAAAAAAGGATCTTAAGTGTCTTAATATCCTTCTGAATTTGTTATGCTGAAATATTTAGAATCCAGGGAAATAGTAGAACAATCTGAAATAATTTGAATCTAATTCTTCCAAATGTCTCCCTTTTCTTTAGATGACTAAAGATTCAGTATATTTTTGGTGAAATATTTTGTTGGAAACAGGACTTATTCCTCCTCTTTATAGCTTATTTTTCCTCTAACAATTGCTTCTACAACCTAAATTGATACCCTTGTAGCTTATCATTTTAATGTAAGAGTTGCACTGCAGTTAAATCAAAATAGGGACAAACTCATAGGGGGCATGGAATAATATAAAATACAATGGGACTGATTCTCCTCTTATGTACAGCTATTTTAACTCTATCCACTTGAGTGGAGTTACTCTGCACTTGCCCAGGGCACCACAAACCCCGGGCACCAGGTCACCATGGTGCCTAGAAATTTAAGTCTGGCACCTAGTATTTAATGCCACTGCGCCCATGTGGCAGGGGTGGGAGTGGGGGAGCGCTGCAACGCTCTAGCCGGGGTGCCCCACCGCTGGGCCCATGGTGTGGGAGGGGGCACAGGGAAGGGGCAGGGCTGAGAGGGGAGAGCGGCTGCTGTGCTTCGGCCAGGGTGCTCCACCACTGAGCTCACCTTGTGGGAAAGGGGCCGGGAGAAGGGGCGGGGCCGGGAGGGGAGAGCAGCTGCTACGCTCTGGCCAGGGCACCCTACTGCTAGGCCCACGTTGTCTGGCTCCTTAATATTTTGGCTGGCTCCTAGCTCCAAAACAAATTTGTTGCACCCTGCACTTGCCTGTTGCAAGTTTAAGACAAACCAGGCTTGGTTCTTCTTTCAAGTACTTAATGATATTTAGTAAAAGTACTTAATACTTAGTAATAGTTTTGTGCTTCCTCATATAACTAACGAAAAATTTATTTCCCAAGTCTAAATGGCTTGGTGGTTATCAAACGTGATTAGTTATATGGCAAATAAAACTTGGGCTGGAAACCTCATAGTGAACTGGTATGTAGTGGCAGCCAAAGGAAGGGCTTGAGGGGCAGTGTAGGGTAGGAAGACACCAGAGCCTGTATTTCGGTGTGATACATTGACATGACGGTGCAGTCAGGCCAGTCTTGTCCCCAAATTTGTTTTGTAAAAAGCTTTTACAAAATTGGATATTAACTTTGTTTTTAAGTCCATGAATAAAATAATACAAGAAAGAAAGAAAAGGGGGGGGGGGAGTGAAATTCTGCTCTGAAAATGGCATCAGGAGGGTGTCATGTCTGTCTCACTGGTTTCCATATTCTACTTGCTCAAGTTACAAGTATTCGTTTGTTCATTTAAATTCCAAGTCATGTGATTTCCAGTTGGCTGCTCTGTCATCCTCTGTAAGATCCTGCCATGTCAAATTCTGCCCTCCGTTATATCTGTACACCATCATTGCCTTCAGTGGGAATGCACAGGTGTAGCTGAGGACAGAATTTAGAATTGCAGTTAGAACTAGGACATCATCTGTGCTATTTCTTCAAAGTATTTTTTTAATAGTGCTCTAACTAGTTTCTAAGAACAATAGGTTCAGCTGTGTTTGGGAACATGGTTACAAAACAGTTTGTACAATCAGACCCAAGATGTCTCAAGTCAAACATCAAGAATTGGTGGTCACTTCTGAAAATGCTGGCCTAAGTGGCTGATCCAGGAAAAGGAGAAAAGCAGGATCCGAGAGGATGAGCTGTGCACTTGGGAAACAACTCATGTGTCTAGAGTTGTTGACTGGGTGGAGAAGCCGTTTTGTAGCCTGGTTCTCCCAGTATGTTTGTATAAAAAAAAATGCGTCCTTTGTTAACAACTCAGGTACATAAGATAGAAGAGAATCCAGCTCACTGTCCAATACCGGTACTCTGTAGACTTAATGGGAATAAAAAGTAGTAAACACTTTTTTTCCTCATTAAGTATGATTTTTAAATATTATTTTTACTCAAAACCTGCTCCCTTGGTGTCACTTTCTGTCCATAACACACTGCAACCTATACACACTTTGTAGCAGTAGACTAGTGTGAAAGGACCTGAAAGTAAATGACAATTCACTGGAGAAGCAACAAAAAATGTGCATATGTATTTGCTTTATAGGAAGAAGAAACAAAAGTATAAATTAAATCTGTTAATTCTTAATCTAAATTATTAGTAACAAGTAAAGGAACTTAGTTGTGCTCATGACTAGGTTTAACCTGAAAATGTCCCTTTAAGTTTGAGGTGGCATTTCTAGCACATACCTTATTTTTAATATTTTTAGAAATAGAAAAGGAAAAATGAGCTTTCTTCCCTTTTGTAACCTTACATTCCCTAGACTCCATGACCTTGCTTAAATATGCAATAAATTTAAGGGACAAGAACCAGCAAAGCAAGTCAGGAGTTGATTTTTTCCCCCACGTCCCCACCACCACCGCACCCCAATGTAAAAATCAGATTGAAAACTTGCTGTGGAGGGGCACACTTCAAGGCAATCTTTTGGATTCACGAACAGTACAAAAACAGTCCTGGTTATGATGCATATGTGTCATGCTCTGGTTACAGCTCAGTTTTAACTTTGTAGTGTGGGACCTAATTACGGCTATATCTAGACTACAGTTTGTCAGCATAATTTGTTGCTCATAGGTGTGATTAAACCACCCCCCAGAGTGACAGAAGTTACACCGACATAAGCATCAGTGTGGACAGCGCTGTCAGCAGGAGAGCTGCTACTGCCACTTGTGGAGGTGGCTTGATTATGCCAATGGGAGAGCTCTCCTGTCGGCATAAAACGTCTTCAGACACACTGCAGTGGTGCAGCTGTAGCGCTGTATATGTAAACAAGCCCTTAGTCACATAACCATGGAAAGTCTCTATGATCTATACTCTTGTCTAGTTACAGAACATAGTTAAGGTCCTAGCTATGCTACAAATCTAAGCTGTGAAACTGTGTCAGGGGACAAGTTTGTTGATGGCCTGCCATTGTACAGCATAATGGAGTAATAAAGAGCCCAACCTTTTGCTCTTCCATTCTTTCTGCAGTCAAAGGGGATTTGAATAATGATGGTGGACATGTTGCTTTCAGTGAATTAATAGGATGAATGTGCAAGATCCTCTGTTTTAAAGGTTCTAAGGTGGCCCCGAGAGATCGATGCTCATTGATGCTGACCAGCTGTCTTTTGAAGCTTCCGTCCTCATTGAACTTTGAACTGAGCTTTTAGCTGCTTGCTGTCATAGCTAGCTCTAAACAGAGTTGTCCTCACACAATGTGGTTGTTAGCCAGTAACCACAACAATTAACTGTTTCATCCCTTGAAGAGGTGTAGGATGGCACAAAATTGACTTTCTATAAGCAGTTTAGCATTCTTCTTTTGTTTTGGGGACAGAACAACCTAACCCTCTCTTCACATCTAATTTGGGCTGACTCTTCTTCCCATGTGGTTCTCCATGTAGCCTGATATCCCAGGGCATAGTGCCCTATACACTGCTCTGTATGTGTGATGCATCTTCTGGATATTCTCCCCCTTGATGAGGCACTATGGGATTGATGCCCAGGCTTTCCCAGCGTGCATTGATACGTATATAGCTATGCTATATGGGAGGTGTAGATAAACAAATGTGGTGATGGCAGAAAAACTGCTGTGTGGACACAAACTGAATCATGCTGTTTGTGAAGAAATAAAGTGACTGTGCTTTCAATCACATAAAAAATCAGTTTAAAACTGGTGTGTACAGGGCAACTTCTAAGTTCATGAAACCTGGTTTTTTTTCCTCCCCCAAGTCAAGAATTGAGTAAGATCAGTTTGAGATACAAGAACTTCTGCATTAAAAATGAATTAATAGGCTCTAAAATATGTCATTAATATTAGATTCTGCCACTGTTTTGTCTTGTGCCATCCAAATGAATTGTCTTCCTAAAAACATTCAGTAATGATACATGAAAGATGCTGCCTGAGGTTGGGGTTACATACCAGATATTAGTTTTTTTTAAATTAGGAGGCCTTAATCAAGAATGAGCAATTCATGTTTTAATGGGATCCCAGGAACAATAGCCCTACATTTGATGTACCTTACAAATGGGGAACAGTCCCTAATTTCATGAGTCTTCTAAACTAGTAGATTAATTTTTTCAGGAATTGTTACATAAAACAGGAGGATGCAATAATGAAGGACTTTAATGCCTCATGAATCCCTTGTTCCTGTGTTCTGCCTGTCTTTCCTCAGCCTTCATCTTTTGACACCTGCTCTGGTTTGGAATTGTGTCTCTTAAACCTTTTCACATGTTCTCTTACAGTAACAGCTTTATGTCTCAATCATGTCACTTTTTTGAAAATTTTGGCCTGTGCTCAGAGAGAAATCTGACTACCTGGCTGTCTATTAGGTAACATGTACAGCCAAACATGCAACATCAAAGAACTTCAGTGTTTTAGAGAACTTAATGTCAAGAAAGAAGAACCTTCCACCTGAGAAGAATCTCTTAATACTCTGGACACCTTTAGCAAACCCAGGGAAGACCGACATTACTGCATTTCTGATGCTTGTATGGTAGTATTAACAATTTTCCAAAAAAGTTCCCTTTTATGATATTTACAATATTTTTCTAAAGTCAGATCTCTTCCAGGCCTAGTAGAATGTGTTTGTGATCCAAGGGAAATCTCCCCTTTCCAATGGATATAGAACACCCCTGTCTAATTGCCAGATATCAGACCTGTCCCTAGTGGAAGAGGGATTATTGCTTACCTTAGACTAATTAAAATTTGTGGGGAAAGCAGAATGCGGTTTTCTGGGAGGCTGCTCTTCATTAATGATTAATTCTGCTATCCCAAACTCATTCCAAAAAACACTCTGCCACTTCATCATGGGTCTTTTTGTTGCCTCTTGGCTCCCTTCAAATTTAGTATTAAAATCAAAATATTAACTTTTTTTTTTTTTTTTTTTTTTTTTTTTAAATAAAAAGGATGGGTTACTAGATGAGCACTCCTGATGTTTAAAGTGTGTGTCAGATAAGAGAAGGGGAAAAATCATGGAGAACCCATTCTTCAAGGATGGTGTAGTAATTGATGGGTTTGTTGCACCGGAAGGAATTTGGTTCACTTCATCTAGTCAGACTTGGCGGTGGGAGCATGCAGTCTTATTACTTGGTTTTTGGCTGTGCTTTTAAGGTGTTCAGAGAGTTCCCTCTAGTTCTGTTCATGTTGAGATTAAACAGTTAAACGTTGGTTTTGTTTGTTTGTTTAAATGCTCAATAGTATAGATTTGGCTGATAAGTTTGTATACCTGGGTTTGGTTTTTAATAGTGAAGGAGAAAGAATCAAGATCTTAAACAGTCAAAGTCTTAAACAGTCTTTTGTGGGGAAAAAAGTGATTGTGATCTTCATTTCAAGGGTGAGGCAATAAGGGGAATGTCTAAAACAGCTTGCTTACAACTTAAGACTGATCTAACAAAAATATAGGTGTACACAGGACTAATGCTTAAAGTGTAGTTAAAGTAAACTTTTTCTCTAATGACCTAGGAAACATAGATATCTAGAGATTTATCCCAGATAAATTCACACTACAAATGCATGGAAGAGTGGGGCAGCTCACAAGAAAGTAATGTGACCTAGAGGAATTAGCCCAAAGTTAGGAATTTTTGGTATTCTAATATTGGTTTTGCTGCTGATTTTGCTGACCTTGAGCAAGTCACATCATTGCTCTGTTTCAGTTCCTCCTATCAAATCAGCAATAGTTCAGTAACTGTCTGACCAGAAAGTTGTGGTGGTGAACTTTCTGTACCATATTTTGAACAAGTAAAATGCCATATAAGTATTTCACAAATGTTTACAAAAGATGGTGGTAATTTTTTAAAATGACAAACACTGTAACAAAGCATCATAAGTCCAAAAGTTTTGAGAGGAATATTCAGGTTCTTATTTTGCAGCTGAAACAAGGCTTCAGAGATTGATTTTTCTTGTCCTTCCTCTTGTGTAGGTAACTGTGGCCTGTCACTTTTTTTGGTCATGATGTAGGCAAGACACTCTTCTAAAGATTTTTAGACAGTGATAGTACTAGTGGACTTTTATCTAGTGGACTTTACTATCTTAAAGGCTAGAACAGAGTCTACAACACTGCTGCGTAAAGAACTTCTACTTGACTTGGGGAATTTTTTGCCGTAATCTCCATGTTTAGCCAGTTTTGAAACTGTCAAATGAGCTAGTTCATATATTTAAAAAGGTACAGCCAAGACCACATATCCAATGTACATGGTGTAATGTAAAGAAAAAAGCATGTTGAAGGAGTGAGTAATAGGGGATAACAGACCTTCTTCAGAAGACATTAGGCCAAACTGTTATGCCATTTGTGAAGGTTCCTCCAGTTCAGTGTATAATCTATGATTATGCAGGGAAGGGAATGGAAATAGTGTGTTCAGGCTTCTGTTGGATGCTTTTGCCTGAAAAAATGATTTTAGATGTCTTGAGCAGCAGTTTGATCAAAAACTGAACAGAATGAATGCAATCTGAAACCTAGTCACTCTCGAAGTGTTTCAAAAGTAATTTCTGATACTACGGTAATCATCTGCAACTGTATGTCCCTGCCAATTTTTATGATCTTCTCAATCATTATTTAAATTTTTTAAAACTCCATTCTCTCTCCTCTTTCTATGTAAAAGATCCACGCAAACAAAATGGGGGTGTGAATTGAATGATTATAGGGGAAAATGGACAATTCACAATTGGAAAAGAAAGACTTTTGCTTCAGTTTCTTTTAGTATCTCATAAGACTCCCAATAAAAGATAAAACATTTTCAGGCAGTAATGTGACTTTTTTTTTTTTTTTTTTTTCTAAATTGGCAGTGCTCCTTTTAGGATGGGGAATTACTTTCTGCATGTTTGGCTTAAGAGTATTAACAAACCTTAGGAAAAACATATCTGCCTTGCTTGTAAATTTTAATAAAATAGCTTGTCAAATAGCTTGTGATATATCTAAACACTGGTTTTGCTTCGCTTAGAATGGCAGCAATCTAATTGGAATGACTCTCTGCTGATCAGGTCAGGGCTAGGTTTGAAGAAGAAGGAGGAGGGGATGAAAACACGTGAGTCAGTTTGTTAGTTAATGGAACCTTAATTCGAACTTTACAATATATTTTTCCTCAAGAATAAGGGAAACTTTGAGTTTTTATAGTAACATTAATATGAAAGACAGAAATCTAAAGCAGGGGCAGACGTGTATGTGTTTGACTAATCCAGACATGTACTTAGCCTGAAGGTTGGGTTGATGGAATTTGGGTTTTTTTTTTTACGCCATGAACTTTCCACAATTATAGTATAAATTCTAAAGATCTGTGAATAAGTTTGAGAATGCAAAGAGTTTGTAGAAGAACATGACAGCATCTATTTTAGTGTGCACTGTGTGCGTTTTTTTTATGCAGATGGTTTTTGTTTTCTTGGGGGTTTGTGGAAAAATTTGAAAATGGAAAACAATTTTCAACAGCCACATTTGTATTTTCACCACCATAAGAGCTTTGGAAAGGCCTTCTAACTCAATTACTGCATTGTGTTGTGGTATTGCTGGCATGTTGACACATCACATTTTGTCAGTGTTTTTCTTTAAGAGGAGTCCAAAGCAATGACCCCAAAGCAGATTAGCAAATAAGTAGCAAGACAGTCATTCATAAAGCAGTATCAGTAAATCCATTAAGTTAATGGAAGAAAGGATTTTGAGACACCACTTAGTGTTTTTCTTTTATGAAAGGTCTATTTCTTTAATGGTGTGGTTTTTTTCCCCCTCTCTTGCCAAGTATTATTTTATCTGAGACATTCTCTTTCATTGTAAATCCTCATACTTTAAAGACCGTAAGAAAAACACTGGTCTCAAAGGTCAGCCTAAACTTCTTGTCTGAGTTGCATTTGATGTTGCTCAGCAGATACAAAAGAAATAGTCTACTTCATGACTGTTCCATGAATTTGGATTTAAAAGAAAGATACCTAACAGCAGAATGTCCTGCCATTCCAATAACACAGTGGTTATTGGGATGAGTGTTTTTTGCTGAACAATTGCTTTTTAAATTTTCTCTGCATGAATATTTAGCAAACTTTCAAACTAGTGTGTTTCTTAGGTAGAGTACCAGTTAATACCAAATGTTGATGATGCAAATTTTTTATAATTGTCATATAGATTATAATAGAAGCATGCCTTTTAAAATAAATGGAATGAACAGAGGTAGGACAAATTACCTGAAGTGAAATGAGTGCCAGAAAACCGAGTTCTTGGTTAATGAAAATCAAGAGGGGAGGATCTGAGCTTGTCTATTTCAGACTCTTCCTGAAAGAGTTGCAGGGTGAGGAATGTGTTCACATCTAAATTTAAACTCCAGTCTGTTTCTCATGTTCAATAACCAATGCTTCCTATGTTCAAGTCTTTACATAGACAGACCAATTAAAATAACTGGAAAATATATATGAATGAGAGAGAGGGGAGCTCTTTGTTAGCCAATTACTACTCCTGGTTGTGTTTAAACAAGAGCTTGTACTCCCATATCCTCCTTTCATTAATCTGCAGTAAAGTCATTATGCTGAATTTGTGAATTCTCAGCTCCCTTGACAACTGATTTTATAATTGTAGGATTAGATTACTTGGTCCTGTAGTGACAAAAGGAGAAAACTAGTCAGAGATAGTGGATAGGAGCCATTATTTAACACATGTATATGATCAATAATTGCAATGGGAAAGTAGAGATATTGGCCATGTAAATAGAGTATATGTCAAGCCTTTATCCTGTGTAATGAAATGTGGTTAAGATCTACATTACAAATTGAAACAGCATTTTAATTAGGTTCTTTGACAATCATGTTATAACTGTCACTGAATCTACTCCAAATGCAGACAGGACCCTTAAAATAATAGACTTTCATAGTCTGGTTCTATAAAGACCTTTTGTGTAATAGAGGTTGGTGTCTTGAGCATGTTGAACAGTGGTGTTATGATGTAGGTTTGTTTGTTTTTAACACGTTTCATAGTGTAATTCTATTTGCAAAGGGAATTACTGTCCAGAGAAAAGTGGTTTAGGAAAAAGACCCAAAATGTAATTGGATAATGCCCTTATTTTAGGATGGTAAACTCTCCTGTATCCTTTACGGAGAAGATCCATGCTTTTGACAACTGATGATGGTATTTCCTTGTCTGAACCTAGATCCTTTTAAAAGACTGATGGTTCTTGAAGAGCTTTTTTTATTCAAGTCCAGAGGATTTTGGCAGATAGCCAAGCACAGAACTCTGCAGATACAAACATAAAGTTTAAAAAGCTGTCCAGATAAGGAATGTTAACAGAACTTGAGTCGCTGGTACCTTGTACGGGTGTTTTCGTGAACTTTAGAGGAGACCCAAAAAGCTTTTAACCTTGCTCTGACTGAGTTGCGAGGTCTGTGCTTTTATTGAACTTTGTTTGAAATCACTAACTCCTAAAGCAGAACAGAAATGAAGGAGAATGCTGCTTGCTGGGTAAATACAGAGCAGTATCTTTGGCTCCAAACAAGGCAGTTAAGTGAAAAAGACTCTAACTTGATTTGCAGCAGCAGTAGTAGTTCGTGTTTAAACATGTAAATGTGTTCCATTTTAAAAATAACACTGACAGAATGTTCAGGTTCCATGGGTGAGGTTTTTTCCTGGAACTCTGACTGGTGAAGAAGCTGGAAGAAGTTGTTGTCTTCCAGCTTGTTCGTGCAGATTTCAAAGTATTTCATAGATTCTGAGGCCAGAAGGGATTGCGATCATCTAGATTATCTGACTCCCTGTATAACACAGGGCATACATAGGGCTTTGCTGAATAGATTTCTAGTTGAACCAGAGCATCTTTTTAGGAGAACATCCAATTTTGATATAAAAATTATCAGTGATGGAGAATCCACCCAAACCTCTGATAAATTGTTCCAATTGTTAATTACCCTCATTGTTAAAAAAAAATTGTGCCTTATTTCCAGTCTGACTTTGCCTAGCTTCAATTTTTTATTTTGGTCCAATGAGGTACAACACATTCCATCTGATTCATACCCCATACCCTGTGGAAAAAAGTCCAGAGTTTATATCTCTGGTTATAGGAAGCATTTGTTAAAGGGGTGCATGCATATGTTTGAAAACATTCCATTGTACATTATTGGTATGCTTTACTTTGGTTAAACTGTACGTGTCTATCATTTCAGCAAACAGTGTTTTGTATCTTGCCTTGCCCTGGCAGCCCTGGAATTCAACAAAGAGAATTGGGTCATGAGGAAACTTGTGATTGCCTAGGTCATGAGCCTCATGACTCACTTTTGAGAAGATGAGGAATATTGTATCCACTAATGTGTATGTTTCAACAGAAGCTTTTTTTCCAAGTGACAATCTTTGGATCAATATGCTATCCTTATCTCTAATGTCCATTAGGTGGCCGCACACATTGGCGTTTAGCACACTCTTCTAACATTGTGTATATTTGCTAGCTTTGGGTAACAAAATGAAAACAAATCTAAGGCCAGAGTTTCTAAAGATTTCAAGACCCAATGAGACTAATAGGAGCACTTTGAAAATTGGTCTCCTGATCTCAACTTTTACCTTAAATTTTTATTTCCTACAGTTGAGAATGTAAAGTAAACAGAACTACTGTAACAGTCTCTCTTTTGCATGACCAAAAGATACTGGAAAGAACTGTGCTAGCAATTTTAACATGGATTAAGGTTCCCATTGTAGAATTAAGAAGCAGAGCAGTGCAAACTTAAAGCTCCTTTTAAAAAAATAAGTCCTATCCATTCTGGTTGTGAAGATGCCCCCCAACCATGAACTGATTCAGTGTGCCTGCAGAGTCAGACAGCAGTATAACAACAGTTCTGGGAGGAGTAAGCTGTCCAGTGCAACTGAATAGTACATTAACTCAGAAGCATAACAATTTAAGTCACCACTAACTATTGCACTCCTGATCCTGTGCTTTATCGTGTGTGGCTGAATTCATTTGAAAAGATATAAGAATAATGTTGTAAGTGTTAAAGGCGCAAATAGGAATGAGCCCAATGGCTACCCCAAGATTCCTGTAAGGAGGAGACTCTGCCAGATGGGTTGGGCACAAAAATGGGGATCAGGGCTATGCACAAGAGGAAGAGATGCAAGAGATTGAAAGGCCATGGCCAGGAGGGGAGTGAATAAACAGTGTGAATATGAAAAAGTTTAAACATTTCTCACACACACACACACACACACACACACACACACTCATGTTCTGCAGTATTGTAAGATGCATTGTGGACTCTAAAATGGTGTGTGTGTTTACTTTCCATTTTATCTGAGATGTGGGTGTGGATAGGAATAAAACGAATGTTAGATACCAAACTTCAGTCATCACAAACTAGGAGTTGGCAACTATTTTACTGTTTAAGTACGCTGATGAGTGTTTTCCTAGTGATGCTCTAGTTTATGCTTTAATGCATTTTTTCATAAATCTTTACTGTAAGTTCTTATCAAGTGCATATAGATTACAAAAGAAAACCCTTTAGACCGATTATAATTATGGGCAAATTAGCCCAAAGGATAATTCTTCGAGTGTTGGTCCCTGTGTGTATTCTGCAAGCACCCTGTGCCTCCCCATAGTGGGATACAGGTAGAGGCCACCCATCTTGAAGAACCTCCAGTGACTAAGGTAAATAACTTCCTTTTATCTAAATATGAAAGATTTTTCAGCTGTTTTATTGTGCTTGGTATGGGATGAAATTTATGGTTTCTTTTTGAAACTTCATACTTGACACACAGTCAGTTACTTAATGAAGGCAGGTGCCTCCTTACATATTACTCTGTCAAAGTAAAGTGATGCATCTTATTAAATCTCATACTGTATAGAGATGTAGTGTTTGTCATTTTTATATATCAAAGTACACTGGTTCAAGTTTAAACATGCAAAGTGTGTATAAGTGGAGCTTTGCACTTCAGGAGGTCCACCTACTATGTCTACATTTAATCTACCTGCCAGGTCCTGTCAGTTCAGTTACACTCTCGTTTGGTGCTCCACTGGTGTTTATGCCCAAGAGCACATCTTGCTTCCAAAAATACCAAAGTTCATGAGACTCGGCCGCAGGATTTTAGAAGTGTGATTCGCTCTAGGTTGTAGTTCGGTAGGAGCTTCACTCCTACTTCTGGGAAGGTTCTTGGGTTAACCACGTTACTGGAAAATTTCACTGGGAGAAGAGGTAATGGAGATTGTCACTCTGCGTCACTGGGTCACAGCTGAGGATGCAAATGCAGGACAAACTGACGAGACATAGGGCAGACTCACCTCAGACTGGTGGTTATTTTGTTATTAGATATACCAGGCCAGGAACAAAAGTAAACTTCCATCTCACAACACTGGTTAACAAGAAGTTCAAACTGCAGTCTCTTTAGGCACCCCAGCCCTTGTTTCACCACCCAGACCCTGGACTTCACGATGAGTGGTTTTCAATAAACCACTCATTTCATCAAACAGAGTTCTTCTCTCTCAAAAGATTAGCCACGTAGCCAGGTCAATATATAGCTCAGATCTTACCCAATAATCACACTGTTGCCAATCCTTTAGTATCTGATAGCTTAAAGGTTTATTTATAAGAGAAAAGAAATAGGAGACCGTTAAAATGGTCAAAGAAATCATATACATACAATCATTATAAAGTTCTTGGATCAGGTTTGTAGCAGTGATGTTACAGACTCCTGGCTTGTAAAATCTCTGGTAACTTCCAAAAAATTGGAAGGTCCTCAGTCTGTTGATTGGATGCTCTTTTTAGTGTAAGTCCATATTCGGGAGACCAGAGAGCAGGAAAGAAGCAAAATGGAGATGCTTCCACGGTCTTTTATATCTTTTCCCATGTGGAGTTCCAGGCTTAGTTTGTGGAAAATCACTGACTCAAGATGGAGTCCAGGGTCACATGAGCAAGTCACATGCCTTTGCATGCTTTGATAATTCACAGGAACTATATTCTGGTTAAAGCGTCCACAGGATGGCTCACTGGGCAGGGACAAGCTTCTTCTATGGCCCATTGAGAGTTACGTATTCTTTAATGGGCTATTAACTTGAACGGTCCTTTCACGCGTGCTGGCTAGACTGGATGTCAACTACCTTGTGGGTGTTACACCAGGAGCAAACACATTTGAAATTCTGGCACATAGTCAATATTCATAACTTTAGATACAATGATGATACATGAATACAAACAGAATAATTATACTTAGCAAATCGTAACTTTTCCATTGACACCGTACATGATGTACTTTCTACCAGATCTATTGCCAGTGGCAACATCAATGATATAAATGGTCATGTTTCAATCATACAGCATCACAGACAGTCCTGAGAGTTTACCTAGGGATGAGACTAGGGTAAACCCATTATAGCCTGGAACAAACTTCTGGGGAGTGTCCAGGCTAGCCTTTGCCAAGCTGTTGACTACTTTGAGTTCACTGGCAATTATTTTAGTTCAGGATAAAAAGCTCTAGTAGAAACAGGCCCTAAGACTCTTCATTAGATGAAGAGTATTTGGAAGATATTCTATTAAGCTTGATTTCAGGATACGTGAAGATTGGGGTAAATTCTTATTTCACCTGAACTGGCTTTCACATCACTGGTTTTCCACAATCATCCCCAAATTCATTTGGACATCCTTTGGTAGAATAAGTTTCAGTACCTCTCCTCTGAAATTAAACTGGTGCAAAACAGCTACTAGAAAAGTATCTTTCCGTTTCAGTGGCTTTTTTTTTTTTTTTTTTTTTTTTTTATTTCTGAAGCATCCAGAATTTTGCCTAAAGATGTGTCTCAAACAAGCACAGTAGCCACTGGTAATAATTTTCAATATTTATTTATTCTAGTGTTATCTGGATTCTTCCCCTTCCTTGCCCCACTTGCAGGATTGTCTGTGATCAGTCTGTGCACGTGACAAGATTTTATAATATTCACAAGTGGTGTCAGTGTGTGCTTTTTTTCTTTTTGTAAAGTTCTGCTTATTATGGTCGTATCCTTCGTTGTCAGTCAAGTACACAACCCTGTCTTCTGTTGTCTGTTGCACATATATAATTGGATCATTATGTATACTGCTCCACCCACCAAGATTCATTCATAGATTATTTTTTCCCCCTTAAGGTGTTTCCCCCACACCTTAATTTCCTTGTCCTACTGAATCCAACAGCCTCCCATAAATATCTGCTCTGTTGGGTGAAGTGTCACCTGGTCATAAAGCCTGAGCAGTCTCAAACTATTCTGAATAAGTCTAAAGGAAGAATTTTTGTTGCCTGTGTGAATCAAGATATTTTTTTCTTCTATGGCATCTCTTTGGAGTTTGAGAGTCAACTCTTTAAACAGGGCTAGCAGGGTTTTGACCCACATGGAAGAGGACTACTCTTAGTTCAAGGCTGTAACACTCCTGTTCTGGATAGCAAAAACATACAGTAGTATCATCTGACAGAGGTCATTCTGTTGGGACGGTAATCTTGTATTACGTGCAGATGAATGAATTTACTTCTTTAAATTATTGTAATAGTTTTAATCTGCAGTGTGTGGGGATTGGGTAGTATCCTTTTAAATCATTTGGAAGCTCTCTAGTGGGGTTTTGTACATTCTGTTGGAGAAGCTGCCAGAACCTAGCACAGTGCGAGTGTATGTATGCAGTTTGGCCTTGTATGTTTGTATGTAGTTGTCTGAAACCCAACTGTCCCTGTGGCTTCCTTATATGCTTAATGTTTTGTGTTGATAGCAAGGATGTGACAGTCTAAATTAGGAATGGGAATCCTGCATTGAACTCGTGACCTTCTCCGTGCTTTTGCTGTCCCGCATGCACAGGAACGTCTCTTTAGGGCAGAATCACGCTCTAGCTGGGCAGCTAGCTAGCAACCATGTAGAAACTGAAGGGCCAAATTCTGTGCTGATATACTTGCTCTGCATCCTTACTGACCTTTAGTCACCATAGAATTTGTCCTTTTTCAGTTTTCCATTGATGGGAATGTGCAGTTCTCCATTGTGGAGGTGGTTGTTGTGTTGAGTTGAATGAAATACAAGATGGATCATCATGTAGGCCAGGAAACAGTAAACTACAACCTCCCTAATTCGTGCAGTAATCCAAATGAGTAATCATTAAAGCATGGACACAGCTTTTAGTCATTAAGGCTGGAGAGAAAAATCATTGAGATGACCAAGGTTATGGGCTGACTATTTAGGATTCATTCATTAACGTCATAAAACACACAGATTCTTGTAAAGAAGATGCTATAGAAATGTTTTGTTTTAATATTAGACTACTCTGGAGAGAAAGTTAGTCAACCCTCTGGAGACACTTCCCTTTTATTAAGCCCTATCACTTCCCCCTGTAATCCCACCAAAAAGTACGATATAGAGGTGGACAATTAGCCCAGGAGAAAAGGAGAGGCAGTACGGAAAAGTTTATCAAGATTTAAAACATTAAATGAACAAGAGACATTAGTAAAGCAGTAACTTGCAAATCTCAAGGGCTACTGAGAGTAGCATTATGATTGTGAAAGTGGGTGATTGATTTATTTGTTTCTCAGAGTTTTACCCAAAAAACAGACTAGTTTAGGATTAAATGGTCTACTACATCTCTCTGTATCTGCATGAGCGTACCCTGAGAGATGTTCTCTAGTTGCAAAGGAGACCTTCCTGTTAAACACAATGTTTTTGTTACATGCCATGCCTATGTATAAATGTTAATTAAGGTGAGCAGATTGGCTCCCACTTGTTTGTGCAGGATGCATTTCTGGCCGCTGTTGGAGCACAGAAAGGACTTCAGAGTTTGTTATCCCTGGGTTTGTTTGGGTTCACTCTAGATGTGTGGTTTGATCTGGGCACTTTGCCAAGGAATTCCATACGGAGGTGTATAAGCACATTATCCACAAACAAGTTCTGTCCTGGGGCACTCCCACACAACATGAAGGGAAGCTGATAGAGTACTTCCATGCTTTGATATTTAGTTGGCGGTTGTGGACATGTTTTGGCACGTGTATATGGAGGTGGAATAAGTCGCTTGGCTATTTATTTGAAACTATATCTCAAATGATACAACACTCAACAAGGATTAACTCTAATGAGGTTCTCCAACTGGCCTTTAGACTCATTTCGTGCTCTCTCCTCTCTGGTTTGTGGAATTTACCACGTATTTGAACATATACAGATGATGATACGTACTTAAGAGAACATAGGCAGCTTAAAACTTTTTGCTAACATTGTGGTGCACAAGGTGTGAAGCATAGCGGGTTCCCCCTGCAAGTTGTTTAGCAGTAAAGTGACCTTTCACTTATGGGGGTTTTTAGGTGAGCTATGAAGATTATTTAAAAAATTGGGCTTGTGCCCTTTTTTACAGCTTTATGTAGAAAGAAAGTCTTCAATGTGTTGGCTTTTACATTCAGAAATTTCTTTTCTAATTTTGTATTGATGATGCTTGTGTGTGTTAAAGTTTAAACACCAGGAATAATGTCTGTCTTCCCAAGGTGTGCTACAGGATCTCTTTGACCAGCTCCATAAAGAACAACATTTTTATGGAAATTTTCACCAATAGTTTTTGGTCAAATTTTGAATTTTTTTGACCAGCTCTCCATCTAGGGTCTTGGTGAATGTTTGTGAGCTCATACACTTTATATATCTCTAGCTCTTCAATTAATCTTTTAACAAAGGCATCTCTCTTTCAAAATGTTCAAACTATTGGGGTAAATTTGCGTTGGGGGAAGGGTGGGAGGAGAAGAGAGGAGGAGGGACCTCCTAGAGTTTTAAACAGTCTGACTAAAATTCCCTCTGTCGTGTTACTCAGCTTTCAGTTTTTTAACTCATGATATCATGTCCCCAATGCTCCCATCACCACAGTGGCTTTCAGAGAAAAAGAGGTGGGCATTTCTGCTCTGGTGGGGTGGGGAGAAGTGGAGGGAAGGGAACAATTAGTCATCCTTTTTATACAACTGTAAGAGACACAAAAGGATGCAAGCCCAATATATCACTCTTCCTTGCAAGTCACCTGTTAAGTGTAACTTTGGCAGGAGAAAATTTCATATAAAGCTACCCTTTGTATCAAGCAACAGTAAGTACTGCCCATCTGTTTCCAAGGGCTCTGATCAAGTGGTTACCAACATAGACTGGCTCCAGTTACCCTGAACTCGAGTACAACAGAATGGATTTGTAGATAAAAGCAAAGCACTTGTGACTGTGTAAGAGAGGCTGTAGAGATTCTCATCTGAGCTCCCAGAGTGGAGTTGGGTGTGACTCCTTTTAGGAGGCCAGAGCTGTACACTCAATAACCTTGATGTCATTGAGCTTGTACCCTTCACCCCCACTTTTCAACGCTGTGTGCTGGGCAGAGAGAAGTCAGATTGCAGTTGAACGGGTCCATTACCGACATAGTCAAAGCAATTCTGTTGCTGAAGAAAAAGCAGTAATAAGTTCAAATGATTACTGGGTTACAAGCATGCGGTGCTGCCTGCTCTCCTCATCACAAGGATAGGTGTCAACATTCTGGGCTAGTGTTTTTTCACTTTTTATGAGACAACACATCTTCAGAATGAACACTTTTTGCTTTTGTCAAGTGAGTTTTTTTTGTTTACTTCTACTTTGAAAGCAATCGCGAGACAGGGATTTGCCTGTGGATCAAATTGGGATGTAGCTCTTATCTCTCTATAAAAGTACAGCCAAATTTAGGCGACACAGAAAACAGATGTACGGTTAATCACACATTGAAACAGTGTAAAGAAAATGTGTTCAAACTTTTGTGACTTTCAAAAGATTTGCAGTACATGAAACTCAGAACCTCACAAAGCTCATTGAAGCTTGAATTTCTTTCAGATAGTGCCATATAGAAAAGATTTTGGAATTTAAAGAACTTCTGGGGCTTTTTGCCATTTTGCAGGTCCCTGACCCTAGTCTATTTCGGTCATTTGAAGGAAAGTGTACAACTTTTTTGTTTTAAAATAGGTGATGAAAATTGCCTTTTTCTAGTTTTAAATAACAAAATTCCTCCATCCCATCCTGTTACATCAGTCAGCAGAGAATTCTGCCAACTTCTTGCTCTCTCCATCTCCCGACCTGCATATCTAATAAACTCCTGCAAAAGCTTAATGTGGTTCTCAAGGAACATTGTCTCTTAATAGCAGGCATCCCACAGTCTGCTGATTTTAAACAAAACAACAACAAAAAAAACGAGCCATGTCAGCACAAAACTGAGATGTTTCCCTTACAGCAAAAAGCCCTGGGGGGACAAGATTGCCTTTTACACAGTTTTTTCACGACCCATTTGAAAAGCATAAGAAGTTTTTCTAAATGATTGCTTATTTAAGATTTTTTTAATAATACACATGTGCATACACACACCGTTCAGATATCTCAATGTGTACGGGCACAGAATTCTAAACCCATGTGAGGGTTTTTATACTAGGTAGGTGGGCATATATTCATGTGCCTTTCATCCAGAAGGACCCCAAAGTTAACTGTTAAAAACTATACAGAGATCACTTCAGTATAGCCGAACCACAGCTGGCATGCTGGGTGAAGTGCATACAGTCATTTAACAGCACATAGCAAGAATACACAAGCTTTTTTAGGGTGGAAAGTGGTCACCTTATCCAATTGAAACTGCAGGGGCTTTGTTGCAATGTGACCAGGACAAAGATCTCTTATTAACCTCTGATAAGTGGTCCAGTTGTCTGTTTTAATATCTTCGGTAGCACAGTGCCTCTTAAAACCATATCATGCTGGAGCACTGATGCAGTACTGATCTCCAAAATAGTGCTGTGTACTGAACTACCAGCAATAGTTTCTGCAGTTGGCCTATCTTTGGAAATCTCCCATCCAATAACTGTCTAGGCCTGATATTAGTCAGTTCATCTGTGACAACAATCACAGCCAGAGGTGCTCTGACTTCAGACAGCGTAATTATTGGTGTGATTATATAAATGATAGTTTGGTTCAAATGTTTGCCGCCCTGTTGGCGTGAGGTTGCATATTTTCCCTGTGGGCAGACACCTGCTGGATGAGTGTCATTCTGTTCCCAGACACTCCTTGGTTTCAATATAATTAACTGGTGCTTATTAAAAGAAAGATATTTCTTAAGTTTCCAATGTCTTAATTTAGGTGTATGCAGGGGAAGCATTTTTCTTTTAATTCTTTCTCTTCCTCTAGCATTGATCCATGCTGTATTTCAGGGTATTGTAGTGTCTGCAGGATGCAATAAGAGGGGTTACTGAAGCTGGATGATCAATAGAGCTGTTGGGAAATGTCCAAGTTTCCTATTTCCCTTAAAGAAACAGGCCTATAGTTTTTCTGTTCTTAAGAGCAACTTTCATCACTAGATGGCAGTAGGGACAGTGATATGAAAAGCTCATTTTAATTATAAAAATCAAAACAATGAGAATATATAGTATTCAGCACATGTTTATTTCAGCAGTGATTATAAGATCTGATTGTTGAACACTGCCTGTCTCAGGAGAAATCTTTAGTTCTACTTCATCTTCATTTTCAATTTCACAGCCTCTGTTCTGACTGGTAGTCCCAAATAAGAGAAATGAATACTCCAAGACTGAAAAGCATTGGGCCTGGGTGTTGTGCCTCAAAATTGTAAATCATTAGTTTCTTTTTTAAAATTCTGTGTAAGAGTGGGTTTGAAGTGTGACCTTCTCATGCCTTTTTGATACCTAAGTGTTGGAATACATAATACATACTCACTCTTTGCAGATCTACTGTCATCAGAACTGCCCCTAAAACACTATACTGTTCTTATGACTTCTACTGAGAGAATATTGACAAATGTTAAGGCCTCAGAAAACTTGTGCATAAATCATGGACTATATTTATAGATTTACGGTGGAAAAAAATTACTAGTGGATTTCTACTTGAAATAGACACTACCAGTCTTCAAAATTTTGGAGAAACTAGTCCAGTAAATTTCATTTCTCCTCCAAGAAAATATGCAACCATCCAATTACAAAAAACAAACAAAAAAACCCACACTATCTAGTTTCACCAAATAGCAAGATCTTTCTCTTACATTTAGGATCATACCCATTAAATTCCAATCCTGAATCCAGAAAGAAATTCAGGCATGTGCATGATTTGGAAGTCGATTGGACTGCTCACAAGCTTAAAGTTAACCATGTGTTAAAGTGCTCTTCTGGATCAAGGTCATATCCTTTTCATTTTTTTACTGATTCATTTTTTTAACCTTCCTATTAAAAAAAATTCCTTCACACAACAATTAAATTTCTATGGAGGGCTGAAGCAAAAGATAGGAGAACTACCACCACAAGAAGGTTTCAGAGAGGGACGAGGCACATGTGATCAAATCGTGATATCTGTCGCATTGAACAGTGCAAGGAGTAAAAACAACGAGAGTCCTGTAGCACTTTAAAGACTAACAAAATAGAAATCACGTCCTACATCTGACAAAGTGGGTTACAGCCCATGAAAGCTTATGCCTGCAGAAATTAAATTTGTTAGTCTTTTTAAAGTGCTACAGGACTCTCGTTGTTTTTGCTGTATACAGACTAACATGGCTACCCCTCTGAATCAGTGCCAGGAGTATTATCTCCCATTGATTGTGGTTCATTGACTACTCCAAAGCATTTGATCCCATCCAGCATGACAGTCTTTGGAGAATACTGGTGGCATGGAGTACCCAAAGTACCTCATTGAGCTCATCGCAAGTCTCTACTGTTAACAATAGACCATGATGCAAATCACAAAAGGCGAAGAATGGGCAGGGTGAGGGACAAAGGTGCATTCTGTTCCCACAGTTTTCCAATGTGTATGCAGAATTTATTATGAGACAAGCCATGGAAGGTTTTGGTAAAGTGGAAGGAACTGGGATTTCCATCTTTTAACTGACCTTGGATATCCTGATATTCTTTGCTGCAACACCGATGCAGTGCAATAACGTTGGCATCTGTAAAAACAGTTACTGAGCAAAATGGTCTATCCCTGAATGTGGCAAAACTAAAATGCACATACTTGACATGATCATTAACAACAGGAAGCAAGTGGATACCAGGATTAATGGTCAAGCTGTAGAGGCAGTACCTATATTTAATTATCTGGGATCATACAGAGCCAACCAAGAAGGCTGCTCCAAAAAAATTGCAAGAACACTGGGGCTGGCTTGCTCAGGTGTGGCCTCCTTTACAAAAGTTTGGAAAAACTGTGGCAGCTTGAAATGTCCAAAGGTTAAGTTTTTCACCAGCCAAACAACTTTGGACAGGAATTTATGGATGTGACTCCTGGGAAACTAATGCTGCTGAGAAGATGAAAATTAAAGCCTTTGAGAATGGTGCTGGTAAAGACTCTTGTGTATTTCCTGAATGGGAAACAAGATGAACGCCTATGTTAGAAATATTATTGGAGAGAAGTGAACTCTGCTGTGAGAAATCAACAGGCCCAAACTTGTGTACTTTGGTCACATATGGAATAGAGATGGAAATAACCTCAAGAAAGTTATAAGGAATGGTGGCAGATCATAGTGGGGGACGACCTGCAAGGAGATGGATAGATGATGTGCAGATCAATGGGAGGTCACCTGCTGAGTATGCAAAGCCTAGTGATGGATTGAGAATGCTCCTAAAAATTCTGCTGTGCAGTCACTAATTTTAAACATGAATAAAAATGAGCTTTACATTAGATGGAGGGATGGGAGAGGATAGCCACCAGCAATTAGCAGCCTTAAAGTATAGATATCAAAGGAAAGAATTTTTGTTTTGCTCTTCCCAATGGGAAGCTGTCAAGCATTAGACATAAGTGAATGACTTGCGGAAAGCCCCTTAATTTTAGACTGGCTGTTTAAGTTCTTGCCAGGTAGGGGGAGTTATGGGGAATGTTCAGTTACCAGGGGCGCTTCATTCCAGATCATCATGGCTTGGGCCTGCATATTTGGAAGTGGAGATATTAGAATGTGTCACGTTAGATGCCCATTAATGGTAGTTGGAGAAATGAGGCTAGGGTTCAGAGAAGGGCTTGGGTCAGGCACTGAGAGAAGCTCTTCTCCACAGAGCCCTTCTGAACACTTTATTTGTGAGTCGGGGTCAATGTACCTAGAACAGGGGTTGTTAAACTTACTTTGCTGTGGACCCCCTTTGAAAATATTTCAGGCTGTAATGACCCCCCCCCACCACAAAGGTGATTTACCTCCCCCTCCCCCCCATGCCATGTCATCCTTACCGGCATGCACTGGGGCTGATAGCTCGCGACCCCTCCTTCCCCCCATAATAATCTCACGACACACCCTGAGGGGTCACAACCCCCAGTTTGAGACCCCCTGGCCTAGAAGAAGTGGGAGGGGAGAGTGGGAAGGAGAAAAGTATGCGAGTGTCTCAAATTTCTGGGTTTATGAAAAGGAATCTCTCTTTGGAGACATCTTGCTGCTTCCTGTGAAACCATGCCCATTTCTGGCAAGCTGCTGGGTGTTGTGGGAGTTTTTTAAACCTATTTTAAAATTTTCAATCTGCGTTTCTAAGAAGCTGTGAGGAAAGAGTTGGGTTTCACCCGTGTTTCTTTAACTCTAATCTTATAAAAGAGAGTAGTTTAGAGGTGCCCCCCCTTCCTCCCTCCCCTGTTTGTCAGCAGAAAGCATGAGTCTCAGACCTCGTCCTGACAACTCTGGACAAGCCAGAAGCTTTGCTGTAGGTCCTACACTTACTAACAACAATGAAGTCCATGACTAGAGCTGGTTGAAGAAACTTTGATGGAACCATATCCCAGCCAATGTGCAGTTCTGTTAAAATGAAAATACTTATCAAAATTGGGTCAATTTTGCTGGAATTTTGTTTCTAAAGAATACTGGCAAAAAGTTCCCAAGAATGTTAAAATGTCCTGTTTTCAACATTTGCTCAGTGAAATATTTCAGTCTTTTCTAAACTGCTGTTTGTTTGTTTGTTAATTAATCCAAGATTTAAATATAAAATAAAGTTTTGATTTTGTGAAAATGAAACATTTCAATTGATCAGAAATGAAAATGTCTTTGTTCTTTTGTGGAGAATTTTAGGATTTTCAGGATTTATTCTGATGAGGAAAAAAGCCAAATTTCAGTCTCTAAATTCTTCATGAAGCAGAACTTCTCTCCTCTTCACAGCTCTATCTGCTACTAGAGCTCGTTGGGAAAATGGACTTTCCTATCCAGTGGAAAAACTGAGATTTTAATCCTGAGATGGGATGAAAAGACCATTTCAAAACTCATCAAAAAACAAAATTGAGAAATTCATTTTCGGTCAATCCAAACTATTTTATTTTGACACTTTTTTTAAAAAAAAATTTGCTATATAAAAATTTGAAACAAAGTGATTTCAGAATGAAAATTTGAAACTTTTCATTCTGAGAATGTTGAACCTGGACATTTTGACACTTGCAAAACTTTTTTCCAATTATTTTCAAAATGAAATTGTCAGAATCATCACAAAGTTTTGAGTTCACTGAAACAGCATTTCCAATGAAAACTTTCCCAACCAGCTCTACCCACTACCTCTGCAGTCTCTTTTAAATTTAAACTCTCAGGTAGTTTTCCACCAGAACAATTGGATCCAGCATCCCTTTCTAGCAGCAGCACATAATACAGACCATTCCCTGATCCTTTGTTAGCTAGGGGTGGGGAGTATGGTCCACTCATTTCAGGGCCAATGTGTTTATTCCTGTGTTAAGTGCTTCGGGTTCTCTGTTATCACTTTGAGAGGTACCAGGGAGTTGAAATACAGGGAAAGTGACAATATAGAGAACAGACCAATTCTTAGGTTAGTAATTGGTGCTGCTACCAGCCATTTAGGAACATCAGATCACATCACACCAATCTTGAATTAGTTGATTTTAAGGATGCAGAAAACTAAAGGTGACGTTCTGGTCCCACTAATGTTAATAGGAGTTCTTTTGCCACTGATTTCCATGGGACCAGGATTTTGCCCTAAGAGTTTCTCACCAATATCCTTTCTGTTTAAATTCATTAGGGGTGGTGTTTATGTTGAAAAGATTTGAATAGGAGATTGGGCGGGGGGGTCAAAGTCATTTTCCAAGTTGGTTGGACATGAATCTACTGCGTGTATGTAAGCAGTGAGATAATAAATGTGCATGCCCTCTGACACCGTTCAGTACCCGACCATCTTTTAGTGTGGTTGTATGCATGCAACCTAAGCGCTTCCTGCCTGTTAAGGCTTGTATACCCTGCAGAGGAGAGAAAAAGAGAGATTCCTTTTCATAAAACACAGGGCAGCAAATTATATAACCACATGCAGTTTTGTTCCAAGTTGAAAAAACAAATTATTGGCAGGTGTTACAAATTTGTGCTTAATTATTCAATCCTATAGTAGCTTTAGTGAAAAAAATCACTCAAGTTCTTAAATGAAAAACAAACTTTGAATTAAGTGCTTTAAGCTTAATTTCACTAAATATTTTGTGGTAATTTGATATCTTAATAGAGCCCTATACCATAAGCAGTTCTAATTAGTAGTCAGTTGTTTTATTAGACATGGCACGCTCAAAGGTCAGGTTAGTGATACGGAGCAGAAATGATAAATTATGGAAAACTATGTTGATTATTTCAAACTGTAATCAGCTCTTAGAATTCAGGTATCTTTAACCTAAAGCAGCTGAGGAGAGAATCTATTCTGAATATCTACAGGCAGCTAGAAAAACAGGAGACTTAAGACTTAAAATGTACCAGGCAACCATCAAAAAGAATAAACCTTAAGTTTCAAACTTCACATCCTCTAATGCTATGAAGACAGTATCTTCAAGGCCAAGGTTAACTAATAATACAGGCAATGCAGTATATTTAATGATGAAAGCTTTTAATTTTTAAATACACCCTCCTTTTATAGTATTAGGTAGAGGTGCAAAAGTGGTCTTGTAGAAATAAAGCTGGATTTAATTACAAGTGTCCAACTGATGTGCTCCTGTTTTACCAATTGAGGAAGTAGAGAATTCCAAATTTACAGCAAATATTCTCAATGCACTTTAAATATTAGAGTGATTATTTCTCTTAGAGCCACTTAAATAGTACAGAAATAGTCATATTTTCATGGATAAACCTGGCAAGTTTGTGGGGTTCCTAATTGTTCATGAATAGTGAAATGACTGCTGGTTTCTTCATTGAAAACAATGATTTTTGTTATGATTGTTGATTCATTCACAAATTTATACTGGAAACTTTACTTTCCGTTCATTTGCTTGTTTTGCAATGTTTGTCACGCCATCAGCTTGCAGAAACAATATGGTATGACTTAGATGACAAATAACACACATGAGCCGGAGACTTGGCTTAAACCAGACAAGTGAAGCATCTCCTGTCCCCATTCTTTCAGCTCTTGTTTTTTTTTTTTTTTTTTTCTGATGAACTAGCTCCCTTGCTTAGATCAGGATCTGACACCTTTTCTCTTCTGACTGGGATTTTCCATGCTCTGCACCCAGCAACTGATGGAGGTTAGAGTTGTAAAGTCCACCTCTCTTGCCTGTAGGAAGCTTGTTTCAGCTTCCCAGACAGTCTTTCTGCTACCAAATGAAGTTTCCAATCAACATCAAAGGTTACAATCATAAATGCTGTTCATAAAACAAAATGGAATTCATAAGTTGACTTATTCCCCAAACTATCACATTAGTCTGATAGTTTAGTCACAAGTATAACTTAACAAAGTATAGCTTAACAAAGACTGCTTTTATTATTTATCTGATCCTGTGATTGTATTCACTCAACGCATTATGCGATCCCTATCCTAAATATCTTACTTTCTAAATTAAACAGATAAGTGGTTTAGACCCAAGGCACCACCTGGCCAGATGAAGGTTAAAATGGAGAGTGATGCAAATTTAAGTTTATGCACTGCTTTTTAAGTGGCTTCAGAGAAGTGTGTGTTAAGGGGAGAAATCTGAGTAGAGAAAAAGAAGTTTCTTGGTGCTCAGAGAAAGGGGGGAGAAGTCGTAAGCTTAGGAGATGGAGTAGACACAGGCATCAAGATACAAAGGAAACATTTAAGAGGACTTTGTTCTCTGACTGGCAAGTCAACAATATTCATAGGTACTAAATTCACTAACACACAGTCAAGCTGAAACATTTTAAATTGCTTTTTCTTATAAAGACACTATCTTGGATTTTATATTTCCCAACAGAACTACAGAGCCTGTTCAGTTTTCACTACTTATGCAGTTTGTTTACTTTCTGCATTTCTCCCAGACTGGACAATGAAAATAGAGTAGTCCATTTTCCTTTTGTTTATAATCAGTTTCTATTTCATTTCACCTTCAGGTTTTCATCCACTAGCACAGCCTACAATATCTGGGTTGTAAACCCTTCTGGGAAATGTTTGCTTTGACAGTCAACTTTCCCTAGAATTTTTTGTTTTTAAATTGGAAGCACAGCTGCTTGTCTCAGACCCTAACATTTATAAACCCAAATTTAGAGCCACAATTGACCCTGAGAAGAGCATAAAGTTCAGTGAAAAGACTATACTCCACCAAAGATAATTGAAAATATATAATTACTATAATATTAGTTATTTAGGAAATTGGGTAATAACTAATTTATATAACTTGTGTAACCACTGCACTGTTTGTTCTCTCTAAGTCAAAAGTATTTTATTATGACCAAGAGATGGGAAGTTTATGGATAGCGGCAGCGGTTATACTCCAAATCCTTACAAGAAGCAAAAACAAACTTAATTTGCTGCAGTGTTGGCTCATTAAGACAGTATCTCTTTAGGTAGAAGAGTCTGTAGAAAAGTTGTTTTGTCTTTCAAAAACAGCTCTGCTCACTTTTTACAGCACAGCATTCAGAAATTCACGGGGCAAGGCTGATCAGACTCCAATTGCATGTGGAATCAAAGCTTTTAATTGAAAGGAGCATATGAGTTTCTTTGATGTGGCAGCCATATTGCTGGAACATGAGACTTGTGATGCTTTACCTGTGTGGCTTGTAAATTATTAGTGTATATCCGTAAGCGAGCTTTGTGTCAGACCTTACAAGCCATTTCCTACGCTGCTTTAAGCATCTACTGGTTACACTTTTAACACTGCTTAAAAAACGTTTTTCCAAGGCTGACCCATGTACAGGTATGAAAACAAAGGGACTATTTTATTCAGAAGAGCTAAGCACCTATAATTTGAGTGGGGAGTTGCTTGACACCCCTGAAAATCAATCCTAGGTATCCCCAGTTGGAGACCTAAAATTAATGGACACTTCTTCGAATACACTGGCCTAAATAATGTGCCTAAGGTCACAAAACGAGTCATTAGCAGAGTTTGTATTAGAACTCAAGAATTCCCCGTTTCCAATTCTGTTCTCAGTCCATCAGGTATTTAGCACTAGGAGGTTATTTTTCTTGCTAAACTTTCCCTTTTCTTGGAAATGGCAATAAAATATGAAAACTGAAATATTTTAACTACACCAGTAAGAAAACTTTAAATAAGTGTATTAGGTTGAGTGAGGGTAGTCTTTAAAAAAAAAAATTGAAAGCTTCCCATTAAATCTAAAAAATTCACCTCTGTCTAGAAGAGAAATTAATTTAGAGGGCAGAATGCTTTTGAAAACATTTGGCTACAATTTGCTTATGTTTCCTACTAGAAAGGGAGGTGAGGAGATAAACTATTTGCAACAGATTAGTTAAGCATTTAAAACATTTTAGGAATTAGCTACAGAGAAATAGGCCCATATTAAGTAAGACAAATAATTCACCCAAGAGCTCAGATCCAGCAGAAATATGTGCACAGCAACTGCACTGGTCTGAACTAAACTTTATTGTGAATTTCCTGAAGCAGTTGCTTATCAGCTGGTATGAGTCAGGCCTTCACATTTTCGCTGTTAATCCACAGGAAACTTGGGCGTTCATACATCCGGTAGTCCCCTATTGTTAATGTTCTACACAATATTTTCTGTAGGTGATACCCACATGTTATTACCCAGTTATTTGCAATTGGCTTTTTGTTTTGCCGGGTTATTGACATCCACTGATGTAATTTAAAGGAAATAGCTCCACAGGCACTCAGAACCAGTCATTAACAATGGTGTTCAAAACAAGGTGTATGCAGAAAAGACGCTTCATTTCAGCAAGTCACACCTGTCAACTGGAAAAAATCGCTGAATCTTTTACTTACTGTTCTTTACTTGTAACACCTAAGAGGGCTGTAACTGGAAGAGATTAGAGAGAAAATATGGTCTTTTCCAGTTAATTTACTCTGTGCTTTTGACAGCACTTAATGTATAGTAAGTCATTTTGCCTTGTTTGCACCTGTCACACAGCTCTGGGAGAGGGAACATTTGAGAAAAAAGAAAAATGTAGTTGTGAAACCATAGAAATTGAAGGTAGGGTGTAGTATCTAAAATTGCTTTTTAATTCATGTTTTGAAATTGGTGAGGTTCCAAGTTGACTGTCCATTTAATCTCATGGATCTTGTTTCTAAAGTTCAGTTCATCTGGAATATAGATGAGACTGAGAGCTCCACCTGTCGTTGGGATTACCCAACGTTTTCTGATATAAAACTGTTTTCAATTGCTTATGATTCTCCCAAACTTAAACCTATTCTGGCTCAAATTTCCCATGCTATGTATCTGCTTCAAGCTGAATTTTTCTGAAAGGTTTCAGGTAAAATAGTTCAGCCATTGTTCAGAACAAATTTAGGGGGAAATATGTTGTTTGCCCATATTTGTTTTAAAAAATTACAGCCATTTGTTGAGATGCTCTAATACTTCCGTGCTTTGGAGCAGGGACTTGATATTTGGCACAGGAGTCCTGTTGGTGTCAGGGATGTGCCTTTTGTTGTCCCGTGAAAATCTATTGAAATTTGGCCCAGTTACGAGCCTCCGAAAATTCTTAGTTTGCACTTGCTCAGTAGAGATTTGAGTGTTTTGGCAGTGATATTCTTTAAGGATTCTGTCTGTACTGAGCATGCTGCACCCTAGGATTTGCAGAGGGTGACTAGGACTTTCCCTGCAGTTGTTCCTCTTGGTGCCATGGGCAGGAACTGAAAGGGGCTGCAACTGTCACTCCTGTGGTCTCAGTGCTTCTCTGCTAGTGCCCAGGAGGAGAAGGAAGTATCCAGAGTTGAATTAAGAGGTGAGAGGAAGTGGGAGAAAGAGAAGGGTTGCAGGAGCCAAAACAGGGTATGGGGAAAAAGGGAGTAGAAGACGAGGGAATATATAGATAGGGAAAGGGTGGTGTTGGGGGAATGTTTATAGAAATGGGGGGACGGGAACAGACTGTGGGCACAGGGGCAGAAGGGTATATAACCAGAGAATACACTCTTCCAGACCCTGGAATTGAACCAGCAGTCCTGAGTCTCTACGTTCCACTGCTGTCCGGAATAGCTGAGATTCACACTGTACTAGTGGGTATCTCATGTCTCTCATCAGTGATTGTTCCACACAGAGGATAACAGCTTACTACTGCTACCAGTTACTTAGTTAGCTCAAATGGTAGAGGTCTCTTCTATGAATATAAAGGTCTGAATCCTGCTAATGACCCAAGCTGGGAGGTCTGTATAGTACCACAGAAATTCTTTCATATTTACTCAGGTTGTTTTAAAAAGACAATAAAATATTACTTGTTTTGCTGGGCCAAATGTGAATGAGTTGTATTGTGATGCCATGTGGTCACAACACCACTCGTTCAGATTTGTCTTGGCTTGCCCCACCTCCTTTTCTCCTGCGAGAATCTCTGTTTTAGATAGGCTTGGAAGAATTTTGAAGCTGCTCTGCTTTGAAGGCGAGTACAAACCGGCCTGCTAAGAATTGTCATGGTCATCAGTTAGTGATTTACTTTTTAATTTTCCTAATACAAGAAAATCAACAGATAAGGTAAGAAAATGGTATGTGTGGGGGAGAATACAGCTGATAATTAGCATGGGAGGAATTAAAACAAATTAAACCAACTGAGTTAATGAGCGTTACTCTTGCTTATTATGTTGACAGGAAATAATTTAAAAACAGGTTAGATTAGATTGGTTATCTTATAAACATTCTTAGCAATCATTTCTCCTACATTATAACTAGGATAAACTTGCACCCACATTATACCTATGATTTGTTGCAAAACCTAAGAGCTCACTTTCTACTTTTCAACATTTCATCAGTGAAAAGAGCAATGGAAGTTTTCATCACACCATCATGCTAATGTTCCTCAACCATTCTTTAGAATGTCCTCCTCTAAGAGAAGTAAATAGTTCAGTCTTCATGCCGGTTAGACATTGGTGCCTCTACTGAGATTGCCAAGAAGTGTGACTTGAGTGTTGACATGGCTACCTGTACACTAAAAGCTGAATTAGGACCATTAACTCACTTCACATAGCCACCAAACAGTTAACTGGCAAGCAGTACTTAAATAGTACTAAAGGAGAGGAGAAAAGATTCATAGGCATTCTGTTCTAATTTTCTGTAAATAGCTGTATGCCCAAATTTAAATGAATTCTATCAGTACTAGTCCTTGCATTATTGTTTATTTGCTGTTGATCAGAATCTCCCCAGTCTTTTGCACCTTGAATTACATTCCTTTGGTCTCCAAACAGTTGCAAATGGGGACTGCTTTGCAGTGCTGTTTTCATGTCTGTAGACTGCCTAGGCATGGGACCCAGGTACAGACTGATCCAATAGCAGAGATAATGGAAGGTGTATGTGGATGTAATGAACTATGATTTATTTAAGTGTGCAACAAAATATGCAGACCCTTTTTGAGTGCCCTTCCAAAGCTCAACACACCCGTGTCCCTTTTTGGAGTCAGTGATGAAGCACAAGTGTTGTATAGTTGTGTCATGCAGGAGGGCCACCTTTGTCTCTCTACACCTGGAGCTCTGTCCTGCAAGGAACTGCTTGCCCTCTTCCATTGTCTTCAGTGTGAACTAAAAGCAAGCAGCACCTTGCAAGATCAAGTCATTAGAAAGATCAGCTGGAACTTGGCTCTAGAGCTGTAGTTTTTCAGGGCAAATTTTTGTAAAGCCTTCAGATTTTGTTGCAGAGGACTACATTCTGTTTAATGTATAAACCTGATTTGAAATATAAGGAGATAGGTGGGTATCTCAAATATCACAATGTGGTGACTAAGGGTTACTTTTTAATGATACCTACTATACAGTACAGTAAAACAGGATTTAAAAAAATACACTGGTTACCACAGGGTGGTTTGATTTTTAAATCAATGTGATTTAATTCGCCAGTTTTAATCATTATTTAAATTAGCAAGCAGGAAACCCTGATTTTAAGGATCCGTTTTAATCTTGTTTTCTGTTTGCACTTTTCCTTTTATTAAAAGAAAAAAAAAAAGTTTGACTCTCATTGGTTTAGTAACCATTAAAACATGTTGATTTGCAACTAAATATAGCCTTTACACTTAATTTGGTGATATTTTTTGCTAACCATGAGCATACATTACATCTATGCACTTTTATTTAAGAACTATATAGCTTAACATGCATTGATTGAAATTCTTAAAGTTTACTCTTTTTTGGTTCAAAATGGTGCATGATGTGTTTCGTATTTACTAGAGGATTAATTTTTTACTCATGACTTGTCAAGCTCTATTTGGATGCAAATGAGAATTCAAATTTAAAATGTTTTTTGTTCATTTTTTATCTTCATTAGTTAAATAAATCTACCTTTTAAATGTGTTGGATACATAAACATACCTTTTTTCTTATCAGAACATGTTCTGCATTTGAAACTGGTCTATTAAACAAAGGAAGTATTGTTCATAGCTCATGAATGGAACTGATTTGTTTCTGGTCTCTATGTCCTCTGAGATTTTTAAAACTAGTAGATCTCATCCTCTCATCTCATTTTTATTCAGAGATGAAAAGAGAAAAACAAGGTTTCAAATTAATATAGGCTGTCATAATTTCAAATTTAATTTTAAATAGATATATTTTTTAAATAATTTTATTGAAATAAAAAAAGTTTGGTTTTTTAATCATTGGTTTTTATCCATCCTGGGTTACAATGTGACTTTGGCTCAAAAAGACAGAAATGTGACTTCCATGTCTTTTTAAAAACTAGCTTTATTTTTACCACAACTCTCCTGAACTGCCTTGTGTTTGTTCAGTCAAACAAAGGTAGGAAGGAAAGGGAGATGTAGCTGATCTGTTAAGTTTTACCTAGCAGGTACAGTACTTGGGTTAGAAATAAGTATAGATTCTGATTTTCATATCAATAATTTTCAATTAAATTGTTGCAGATTGAACTCTTGTATAATTAAATGCCACATTCATTTGTAAAATACGTGCTCCTGTGTAAGACTGACAGGCAGCTTAGGTCTGTGCACTTTGACCATCTAAGTATCTTACTATTTTTTGGGAATGGGGATCGTGTAAATTAAAGAGCATTTAAATGCCATCTACTGTTCCTAAACTTGGCCTCTCAGGAGGTAAATGCATGACTTCATTTCCTAATGGAAATAGAACTTGTCCATGTCTCCTTATAGGTTGCATGCTGTAGCTATCACATGATGACTTTTAGCTATACTTAGATGGGGATTAGTGCTATCTTTCAGTAATTCAGAACTTTATTTTGGTTCGTGATCCTGGTAGCTTTTACTTCTTGCTGGTAAATGCTCTATTTTTGTATGTCAAAATTCAGTGTGGTGTCAGTAAGAAACTTAACTGAAATCTGTTCATGTAAGTATGGTCTACTTAATTATCCAAAACACACAAAACAAATATTCAGACAGTAGATTGGAGTACTCATGAGTATTACATAATGCTCTCTCTTTCCTTCTCCAAAGCAGGATTTTTTTTTTCTCTTCTTTCCACTTTCCTGTTTATTTTGAATGAAACAAATGATATAGTTCTTCTTCGAGTGCTTGCTCACGTCCATTCTGATGTAGGTGTGTGTGCGCGCCACGTGCACCGGTGCCAGAAGTTTTTTTTCCCTTAGTGGTACCCGTAGGGCCAGCTCTAGCGCTCTCTGCAGCAGTGCGCGTATGCTGTTGGCCCCCTCCCTCTCAGTTCCTTCTTACTGCCCATGATGGTGCTGAAACGACTCTCTTGCTCTCGCAAGTCTCCGTGTTCCTAGTGGTTTCTGTTTTACCTTGTGCCAGTGTATATAGTTCAAAGTTCTAGAAAGTTATTTGGTTAGTAGTTAGCTAGGTTCACAGCTAGTAAGCTCCCAGGGTCGGGGCATGCCCCAGTCCCTGGGATTTAAGCCCTGTGCTTCTTGTAAGAAGCCTATGCCACTGAGCAACTCGCATCAGAGTTGTTTGAGGTGCTTGGGGGAAGCCCACCTCTCTGTGAAGTTCAAGATTTGTAAGAGCTTTCGCCTGAGAACCAAGAAGGACCGAGATATAAGACTCAAGGCCCTTCTGATGGAAGCAGCGCTCGGGCTAGTGTCGGAGCCGAGATTGGACTCAGGACCAAGTACCGTGGCCTTGTTGAAAAATGGTCCGCCGGCGTCGGACTCCTTTGGCATCATTTGTCATCCTCGGTGTTGAAGAAGTGCCAGAAGAAGGAACACTCGGAGAGGGAGTGCTTATTGGCATCAAAGCCGGCTAAGAAAACCTCAGAGAAGCTGGAGTCAGCCCAGAAGGGGTCTCCGCCTGGATGGGCATTGAGTCTGGTTACCGCGCCACCACCAATTCCGGGGAGTGGCAGAAGCCCGCGCCACCTGTTGGTCCCTTCCATGCTTGAGGCGTTCCAGGCGATGAAGAACCTGTTGGCCTCGCTGGTGCTGCCTACGCCACGAGAGGGTAGGTCAGTGCACCAAGGAGCTGATGCCCCAACCGAGGGTTCACTGAGGGGGACACCGATGTCAGAGCAATGGCCCTGGCCCTCATACACTGGTTGCCCTTTGCCAACCTCCAGGCACTCGTCAGGCTCTTGGCACCAGTCGCTGGAGCCACACCAGGATAGACCAAGATTGAGCCAACGGTCGCCGAGTCATAGGCACTGGTCCCTTGGGCATTGACGCTCTTTAGGGTCCCGAAGTTATCTAAGCCCTGGGCATCGTGTATTGCTGGCACGCGGCAGGGCACTGGAGCCACGGCACTGCATGAGTCCTTATGGGAAACCTAAGGACAAGATGCGATCGAGGTATGACCAACGATCTGGCTCCAGTCACTGCTCTCCGGCATTGGATCTCCGACACTGGATCTCCGACATGTGGAGAAGCAGACAAGGTTGATGCCCCAGTAGTCACTGGAGCGTTCTTCCTCGAGCTCAGGAGATGACGTTGTACTTCCCTTGAAGGGACAATCCTATGAAGCTGCCTGCGAGTGTCCCTATGCTGCCACAAATGGGGGATTGACTGCAAGGGCATCGGTCTGGACCCTGGCAGTACTGGAACTCCTGGGGGTTCCCCCACCCTGCAGTGCCGTATCTACTCTCCTCTACGGGAGCTTCGGTGCCGCACTCCTCAAAGGACATCACTATGGCACCGGCCTTAGACATTGACTCAGACCATGAGGAATCATTGTCAGGCAGCTTGTCAGTGGCCCACTCCTTCAGCTACCGACCTCTTCCTCGTCCTCCCCAAAGGAGGCAGTAGCAGACCCTACAGTAGCAGACCCTACTGCCCCTGAGGAGGCAGTAGCAGACTGCTGGACGATTATAGGTCACATCAGGACCTGCTGAGAAGGGTAGCAGCTAACCTGGGCCTTCAGATGGAGGAGCTCAAAGAACCGATGGATGAATTGTTTGGCATCCTGGTATCCTGGTGCACGACAGAGTGGTCAAACTGGCTAAGCCCTTGTGGCAAACCCCAGCGTCTCTGCCCCCCACATCCAAGTGGGCAGAGAAGAAATATTACATGCCTGCTAAGGGGTTTGAATATCTGTATACACACCCGGCTCCGGGCTCGCTGGTGGTTGCGGCAGCAAACAAGCGAGACAGGCAGGGGCAAATAAGCTCTACTCTGAAGAATAAAGAGGAAAAAAAGATGGACTTATTTGGATGTAAAATTTATTCAACAGCAAGCCTGCAGCTAAGGGTAGCTAACCAGCAGGCGTTGCTGGGGAGGTTCCACTTTAACATATGGCAGTCGTTAGAGAAATTTACCAGTTCCCTCACCCAGTCTTCAATGCAGGAGTTTGAGGCCATCCTGGAGGAGAAGACTGTGGCCAGGGCCTCCCTACGGGTGACTTCAGATGCAGCAGACTCAGCAGCACAGGCAATGACCTCTCTGGTGACTGGAGCCATGAGGCCCTCCTTGACATCTGGTTTTTTCAACTGAGATACAGCAGTCAATCCAGGACCTCCGGTTCGATGGTGCCACTCTGTTCGCAAACCAAACGACTCCAGGCTGCATGGCCTAAAGGACTCTAGGGCCTTTATACTCCGTCCTCATCAAGAAGGCACTTTAGGCCTTCACAGCAGCCGCACTTCAGAGGACAGTCCAGGGGAGAGCCCCATAGGAGGAGAAACTGAAGTTACAAGCACCACCGAGGCAGTTCACTAGCATCTTCCTTGAAGCCAGGCCCGAGCCGCCATTCCTCAGATGGAAAAGGTGCATCCGAGAACAACTGACCAGTTCATGCCCGAGATCCAGTCTCCCACCTGTTTGCCTCCCGCCTTGCTCCTGGCTTGAAGGGCGATTACGTTGGACCACTGGGTTTTGAGCACGGTGGCTGGTGGCTACTGGCTACACCCTTTAGTTCACTTTGATCCCTCCCTCCCACCCTCCTTCCCTGTCTCTCTTCAGGGACACCTCTCACGAGCAACTTCTCATCCGGGAGGTTCAAGCCCTCGTGCAGTTAGGGTCGGTGGAGGAGCTTCCTCGCAACCTGAAGGGAAAAAGGTTCTGTTAAGGTACTTCCTGATCCCCAAAGTGAAAGGGGGCCTCAGGCCCATATTAGATTTGAAGGCCCTGAAAAAGTTCCTCAAAAAGATAGTTTCGCATGGTCTCCTTAGCAGCCGTCATTCCCTTGCTGGATCAGGACAACTGGTTCGCCGCCCTCTATTTAAAGGACGCTTACTTCCACATCGCTATCTTCCCGGACCACAGGAGGTTCTTACGGTTTACAGTAGGAGCACAGCATTTTCAATTCGCAGACCTACCATTTGGACTTTCTACTGCTCCCTGCATTTTTACCAAGTGTATGGCAGTGGTAGTGGCCCATCACAGGCGCAAGGGGGTGCAGGTCTTCCCCTACCTGGATGATTGGCTTATCAGAGGCCGCTTGAGGGAGCAGGTCCATCGAGATATGCAGATCATGGGAGACACGTGCTGGTCGCTGGGCCTGTTAATAAACGAACAGAAGTCATTACTCATGCCAATTCAGAGAATAGAGTTTATGGAGGTGGTCGTAGCTAGGGTCCTGCTGGCTACTGACCTGATGCTAGATTCCAGGCAATGACAAAGCTTATAGCAAGCCTATGGGGCCACCAGCTTACCACAGCAAGGGTATGCCTCAACCTCTAGAACATATGGTGGCTTGTACCTACATGGTCTGTTACACAAGACTATGCTTGCGGCCACTGCAAATGTGGTTGGCTACAGTATATTCCCTGTCAAGACATCCCCTGGAGAGGGTGGTCACAATCCCCTCCCACATACTTACCTCTCTAGAGTGGTGGACGAACCCCTGTCAAGTGCTGGCAGGAATTCCCTTTGTGGCCCCGAAGCCGATGCAGTCCCTGGTTTTGGATGCCTCAGATGTGGGATGGGGAGGCCCACCTGGGGACCCTCAGGACACAAGGTCATTGGACCAACGAGGAGCTGTGTGCGCACATAAATGTCAAGGAGCTTGGAGCCATCAGGCTGGCCTGCGAGGTCTTTCAGTCACATCTGTCCAACAAGATAGTGAGAATACTCATGGACAGCACAGTGGCAATATACTATATCAACAGGCAAGGGGGAGCCAGGTGCCCAGCCCTGTGCCAGGAAGCCATAGATCTCTGGGACTTTTGTGTGGAGCACGTAATTATCCTCAAAGTTGTCCATCTGCTGGGGCTGAAGAATTGTTTGAGCAGGTCCTTTTGCTCTCACCACGAGTGGTCACTCTACCAGGAGGCACCTGACTGCATCTTCCGAAGATGGGGAGTTCCCCGGGTAGACCTGTTTGCCACCAGGGAGAACAGGAAATGTGCCTGCTTCTGCTCTCTGCGGGGGTCGGAGGAGGGCTCCCTGACTGATGCGTTTCTACTCTTATGGTCAGGGGGTCTCATGTATGCGTTTCCCCCCATACTGCTGGTGCACAGAGTCCTGGTGAAAGTCAAAAGAGACCAAGCTCGAGCCATTCTGATGCTGGTGTGGCCACTCCGGGGCTACAAGTTTGGGATGCTGTGGGACCTCTCTGTGGCTCGGCTGTGGACTCTACCGCTGCGCCCAGACCTCATCTCCCAGTACAGTGGCCGGCTGCTTCACTCAGACCTAGTCTCCTTACATTTGATGGCTTGGCGGCGGCTGTGTGACTGAGCGGGTAAGAGAGCCACTGTTTGGCCCATGTCCAGAGAGTGCTGCTGGAAAGTAGAAAGCCTTCTACTAGGGTGTCCTACCTAGCTAAGTGGAAGCGCTTCACTGCTGGGCGGCCGATCACAAGGTGTTGCCAACGAAGTCTTCTGTACAGGTGATCCTGGACTACCTACTTCATTTTAAACAGGGAGGCGTAGCCTTTTCGTCAGTGAAAGTCCACTTAGTTGCAATATCGGCGTTCCACCCACCAATTGAGGGCAGATCGGTCTTCTCTCATGAAATGACTTCTAGATTCCTCAAGGGGCTGGAAAGACACTTCCCTCAGGTTAGAGAGCCAGTCCCCCAGTGGTACCTGAACCTTGTCCTGTCTCAGCTCAACTGCTCCGCCCTTTGAACCGTTGGCCTCCTGCTTGCTCATGCATCTGTCTTGGAAGGTGGCGTTCTTGGTAGCAATCACTTCTGCACGCAGGGTTTTGGAGATTAAGGCCCTGACCTCAGAGCCACCTTATACGTGTTTTTCAAGGATATAGTCCGGCTCTGCCCACATCCGGCATTCCTCCCCAAGGTCATCTCCTACTTTCATATTCATCAGGACATCTTTCTGCTGGTATTCTGCCCTAAACCTCACAGATCTAGTGAAGAGAGAGGTGTCTGCACTCACTCGATGTAGGGAGGGCTGTAGCCTTCTACCTCGATAGGACCAGATCGTTCTGCTGCTCAGCACAACTCTTTGTGGCAGTTGCAGACAGGCTGAAGAGAAAACTAGTTTCCTCACAGAGAATATCGTCCTGTATCAGAACCTGCATTTGTGCCTGTTATGAGCATGCGGGTGTCATTCCTCCATCATTCCTGTCAGCTTATTCCACTAGAGTTCAGGCGTCTTCGGCAGCCTACCTGGCGCACATACCTATTCGGGATATTTGTCGTGCCGCTACGTGCTCATCCATTCATATCTTCGCGTTCCAATATGCCATCACGCAGCAAGCTCAGGAGGTACAGTGGTGAGTCACCTACAGCAGAATGGACATGAGCAAGCACTCAGAGAAGAAAACAACAGTTACGAGGTAAGGAACCGTTCTCTTCGAGATGCGTTGCTCATGTCCATTCCATGACCTGTCCTTCATCCCCTCTGTCGGAGTTCCTGCAAGAAGGAACTGAGAGGGAGGGAGACAGCAGCGCCATATATGCGAGCACATACATGCGCTGCTGCAGAGGGTTCTAGAGCTGGCCCTACGGGGTACCACTAGGGGAAAACCTTCCGGCACCGGTGCATGTGGCGTGCACGCACACCTACATCAGAATGGATATGAGCAACACATCTTGAAGAACAACAGTTACTAGGAAAGCAACTGTTCTTTTTTACTATTAAAGTTATTTTGGGGAAACTGTTGTCATATTTACATATCTATATTGGTGGTACTTTAAAAATTATGCAGGTATATATTCAAGACCTATTCAATAATAAAAAGAGAGGTACTTCAGAAAAAGGCATTAAACACTACAAAGCTTAGAGCTGGTCAGAAACCAAAAATAAACTTTATGAAAATGTTAATGATTCTCCCCCTCCTTGTTAATTGTATGTTACGATTTTTATGGCCGCTCTACTTGAGACCTGGTCAAAGACCACTGATGTCAGTAGTCTGCAGACTTTGGTTACGTCTCAGAAGATCAACTTATTTAGTGTAAATACTGTTTTTTATAATAAAATTCATAGCATCTTTAGGCAATTTAAATTGAAAAAAATCATTCTCTGAAGCGTGAATATTTCAGTATCAAAACTGATATTTTTAACCATCACTATTCATATTTAGAAAATAGCAAGTACACTGTATACCTCTAATGTTACGTCTATTCAGTAAAGTATAAACTGAATCAAATAATTGTACAATCCAGGAATGCAGCTAGCATATTGTATTCAAAAATTGGAAGAACAATGTAGCGAGAATACAAATAGCCTTTATAATTTAAAAGATATTGCTAATAGAATTTCTTTTTGTGACATTCAGTCAATAAGTATAAAAATACTTAAGAAAAACTACTGTTATGGTAGTATCAGTATGTTAAACCTTCTTCTACATATCTTCAGAAGCCTTTATACCATCAGAATAGTAGTATTCTTCCTGAAATTAACAAAAGCTGGCCCTAGCCACTGCAGTGTTACTTTCTCCATGGCAAAGAAGTGTATATATTAAGCCCAGCTCCTGCAACCATTTACATGTGCTCAGTTTTTAAAGGGCTGAGGTCTAAAACAGTAAAAGTTTAAGGCAAAACAGCTTAAATTAAAAAATTTTATTTGTAGACAAGATACAACAAATTGCATAGGAGCGATCAGAGAAACTATACATAGTTTGGGCAAGACAAACATAGTTTCAATTTTCATTTTCTCCTTTTGTATATTGATGGTCCAACACATAGGAAAATTAAAGTTTCATCTTGTAATATATACAATTCTTTTTGCTGGGCTTGAGTCAGCAACATCAGCATTGTAGTGGCAGAAATGTGTAGTTAAAATAAAGATACATATCAGCAACCATGACTTTGACATTATTTTTAATAAACATAAATGAAATAAATCAACATTTCCCACATCTCCATATTGGATTTTGCTGCAGTATTTCTTTTATTTGACATAAGAAATACAGCAAACACGGTGTTAAATGTAAACTACCGTGGGAGATTAATAACATTTGTACTTTGCACTTTGTGCACAAAGTGTGCTCTGTTGGCTTGTCTGATGTTCAAACTATTTCCTGTGCAGGAACAATTCCGAGGAACTCTCAGCTGACAGACTCATTCCTGAGGTATAAAAGAAAATCACTTTTGGGGTGGTAAATTATTGAAAAGAGTTAATCTATTTTGTAATCATGTTAGCTAACTCTTTGTTTATAATGAATTGTAATGGACAGAGGATGGAAAAGGTTTGCCTCACATGGGACACAGACTATCTGTAGCCACAGATGTATAGAACACACGCACTGTACTTTTGTGCATACTGCCTTTGAAACTTACACTCTTACTTGACTGCTTGTTAACTAATACCAATAATTCCTTCATATTGCACTCTTGAGGTATGCTGGCTTGCTTCTGGAACTGCAATGCAGTTGTAGGAACTTCAGAAATAGAGCTAAAATGATTAATGAATGAATCGGTAGAAGCTCTTATTAAAATTATTGATTTTAGTTTATAAGGGAAGGGCATTATAACTTATTTTTATTAGTAGGAAAAGTGAGACTAATCCCAGTGCAGGGGTATATAGGTGCAAATTAATACTTTCTTTGTCAATACTTGTTACATTTCCAAAGCTATACAACCATTAAATGAAATAATATGTTAAGGAAAAATCTTAAGAGGAAAGTAGCTAGCCAAAGAGGTTTTAAATCCAGCTGTGTGTTATTACCTTGTAAAATTTTTGACTCTCTTCCTTTCTTCCCCTCTCAGAAAAAATTCACGGAAGTGTAACAAATCCCTTGTGATATCTGCTTTTGGGACTGGACCAATCACACTGAGTAATTGGAGCAGGTGGAAATTACGGCTAGCTTTCAGTAATGCTTGCACTTCCTTGATGATAGAAACAGAAGTGAAAGCGATGAGTGCCTCCAATAAATACAGTTGCTCCTCCCTGTCCTGGTATTTTTCAAGCCAGAGAATCTCTAACATAAAAACAGGAAAAATAAAAACACTCATCAAGAGGCAGAAAGCCAGTTAAGTGTCAGTGGCACTAAAAACTGAACCCCCTATGTGGGTAAAAAAGGGGCCAGCTGCAATACTGAATCTTCCTAAATCACCTTAACCAGGGACACCAACCTTGGTTCAATGGCTTAGTACCTAAATGTTTTCCAAACTTCATTTCCATTTGAGGTTTGACTGGGTCAAAGACGTTCCCCTCTTGCATTCCTGATTTGCTTTATTGAGAAGGAAAGGGGGCAAGGTGCTGAGTGTGGGACTTTCTGATCCCTGGTTCCTCCAGTGAGTGGACAAAAACACTGCTGGACTGGGTTTCTCTAGCAAGCTTGTAGTATGAAGTAGTGAGAATGACCATTAGCTTTTGGAGGAGCCAGCATTTTAGCATGGAATAAGCACAGCTCAGGCATCCTGAATAGTTTGGGAAGAGAGATTAAAGGCTTATTTTGTCCCGCGGACAATGTGACTATCAGTGAAGCCACCTTCTCTTGTTACTAAAAATATTCTATTTATTTTTAGTATTGTACATGATCTAGAATTGTCTGCCTGGAAGGCAGCCTACACAGAGAAACCAATAATAAATCACATTGCACATTTTATTGCTTCACAGTTGAAAATAAACAAAATTCAAGGAGCATTCTTTTGAAAGAAAAAGAACCCACCTAATTTATTGTGTATATTTGGATTTTTCCAGAGTACCTTTTATGGAGTGTGTATGTTACCAGGAGATTGCATCCTACTATGATCAGCACAGAAATACTTTGTTTTACTGACTTTTGTAATGTTCTTGTAACTAAATATTGAATAGGGAAAAAACCAAAACCAAAGATGGTTAATTAGTCACATTATGGGTCCTCATTGATGTGTGGGGTTTTGGCAGCAGTTACCTGGATTAGGTTTGGTCCAGCGTTTCGGTGTATTGGAATGTGACCTTTAGATCTAACCTTCAGTTAGGGAATAGGTGTCTGATTATAGCTAGGAATGCGCAGAGAGATTCATAACGAGCCTTCCAGATAAACTGTTTGCTCATGTTAGCATAGAGCTGTAGCCTTGGTCCATACACAGTTTGCATGAAAGTCATTGGTGCTTGAGTGCTGACTTTTCTTGTTAAAAAAGAGAACTCAGTGCTGTACACCTCAATCCTGCAAATGTTAATGGTACTACTTATGTGCATAAAATTAAACACCCGTGTGTTTGCAAAGTCAGTTGAAATAGAAGTTTGCATGTATTTAGCTCACTGTTAATTTTTGTTCTCCATAAAGAAATAACGTTATGAATTCATAACACAATTTTAATATATCTATTCAGTGAAAGTGACTGGTGTCTTTGTGGGGGCTACCCCTTTAACAAGATACAGTACAGTGGCATTGTATTTCCCAACAGTGACTGAGCCTCCAGAGGCAGACTAACTAGGATTGAGAGAACTTGGGTATCTTTAAATATTATTGGAGCATTTCAAAATTGTTGTAAAATACAGGCTACAAAAATAATGTAATAGAACAATTGCAACCGCTCTTTAAAATGCCTAGTGCCTTTCCCAGTCTTTTTCCTACCTGGCTTTCTGCTACAGATATGAAAGAAACTATATACACAATACTAGGGACTAAGTCACAATAGTCATATAACCCAGAGCTCTAATCTAGGGCTCAGAGGTGAAAAATTAGTTCGTTGACCTACTGTATCTCTCAGCTTCTGTATTAGAACTGAAAAGGGTACACTGGAATTTGTACAAAAGCTGCTCTCCCTGTCTCCAAATAGCAGCAGCAAAGGACTTCACCTGTGCCTCTGTTGTTCCTGTGCTGAAACTTTTTTATGGAAAACGGAATACTACTAAGAGTGTCCGTGTACTGCTGCTCTGTTTTTCACAACAGTAGTGGAGAAGTACCATAGGCAAGAGAAACAGCAAAGGCACAATCCTGCAGGGGGATTTAAATACTTGGGGTTTATAGGAAGTGGAAAGGCACAGGGTTCTATCTTCGAATGATTGCTCATATGCCCCGTGCACAGATTCCCGGAACTTTTTCCCTAGCAAGCCCCGCATGGCCAGCCTAGGCGCCCCCTGGAGTGCCGCGCTCATATCGCGGTATAAAGGGCGCTGCTGGCTCCGCGGGTCCCCAGTTCCTTCTTTCCGCCTGTGACGGTTGCTGGAACTATCGCCTCTTGCTGCGTGCAAGTAGCTCATTCCCTAGTTATTTACTGGTTTCAAGTTTGTTGTTATATAGTTGTTATAGAGTTAGTTTAGTGTAGTTATAGTGTTAAGTTAGAACCCCGGACGGGGTTCCTTCTACGGGAGTCATGCCGGGTTCCACAGGCTTTAAGAACTGTGACTTGTGTGGTAAAGCCTTCCCGATCAGTGACCCGCATGACCGCTGTCTCCGGTGCCTTGGAGAAGAACACCGTCGAGACAAATGCAAAATTTGTAAGTCCTTTAAGCCTCGGACTCAGAAAGAAAGGGACGCGAGGCTAAAGGCAATTCTAATGGAGTCGGCGCTCCGTCCAGCTTCCGAGCCGTCCCGGTCTCCGTCGACACCGAGTGTGTCGTCGGTGCTGAGCGCCCCCCCACCGGCACCGCTTTCGGCACCACCGCGGGCCTCGAAGGTGCCCAAGAAGACGGCACGGCCCGTGGCCGCACCGGAGGACTCCCCCCGGCCCTCGCAGGGCGGAGGGAGTACGGAGACGCCCCAGCCAAGGGCCGTAGAGATTACTCCGGCACCGGGGTCTCCGCGCGGGCTGCCTCCCCCGACTCCTGGGGGTGGGGGAGTGCACCTGCAAGGACCGTCGACGCCGGAGGCGTTTACTGCGGTACGAGCCCTCATGGCCATGCCTATGCCTCCGTCCCCCCCTCGGCCGAGGGAGAAGGGACCCGCGTCTCGAGGCAAACCCGCGCTGGGTGGTCTCGGTGGTTGGAGACGTTCCCAATCCAAGTCTCCTTCCAGACGGTCACGGAGGGTGGAGAGCGTCGGCTCCCCTCCGAGCTCCGACTCTCGGTCGTCGAGCGACTCGGCACCGCGGCACCGTGGGCGGTCCCGAGTCCGTCGCCGGAGCCGTGGGTCCAGCTCTAACGTCAGCAGGGACCGGAATTCGGGCTCACACTCTTCGGTGCGGAGCCCGTCCCGGCACCGCTCCAGGTCACCGTCGGTCGTCTCGAAAGGTCCAGAGACCCGGCACCGACCCCAGCACCGACATCAGCATCGCCGCCATCGTCGGCACCGCTCTCGGTCCCGAGGGGGTAAGCGGCATCGCAAGTCCTCTCGCCGCAGGGGCAGGTCTGCTACATCGTCATCGTCGGACCGCTCCACGCGTCGGCGACATAAGCGACGTACGGGGGGCTCCGGCGACAAGAAGGCCGTGCGGCTGCATCAGCCTTCTCTGCAAGCCCCTGGGTGGACCCAGGGGCCTTGGCAGTGGCCGTATTGGGGGCCCTGGAATGCCCCTATGCCCCAGGTCTCGGTGTCACTACAATCGGTGGTGGCCCCCCCAGTACCCCAGCCCCCTAAAGCTCAAGAACAGGGTTCGGAGGATTCGGACCCAGGGGAGGGACCTTACCTTTCTCTTCCTCCTCATCGCCAGATGAGGCAGCAGCCAGGGATCGTAAGGGCCCCCTGTTTGATTTCAGGGTCCATCAAGACCTCCTAAAGAGGGCTGCTGAGAACTTGGGCAGGGAGTTTAAGCTCATGTCTGAGGAGGAGGACCCCCTCTTTGGGCCCTCGAGCTCTGTGTGGCCCTCACGGGCGACCTTGCCAGTACATGACAATGTCATGAAGATTGCAAGGAAGCTCTGGCAGACCCCCTCCTCTCTGCCCTCCACTTCCAAAAGGGTGGATCGGAAGTATTATGTTCCCAAGGAACCATTTGAGTTCCTCTATAACCACCCCGCGCCGAGCTCCCTCGTGGTCGATGCGGCCAACCAGAGGGACCGTCAGGGGAACCAAGGTAGCACTCCCAAGGATAAGGAGGGTCGTAAGCTGGATTTATTTGGGAGGAAAATCTACTCTACTGCGGCGCTGCAGTTTAGAGTAGCCAACCACCAGGCCCTGTTTGGGAAGTACAATAAGAACCTGTGGGCCTCAATGCAGAGGTTTGCCTCCCAGCTGCCCCCCGACCAGGAGGCGGATTTCTCCACTATCCTCCAGGAGGGGCCGCGGTGGCTACCGCTGCGCTACAGTCGGCCAGCGACGCGGCGGACACCGCCAGTAGAGCGATGGCCTCGGCGGTCGTGATGCGCCGCTGTTCGTGGCTTCAGGCTTCTGGCCTCACCCAAGTGGTTCAGCAGGCCATTCAGGACTTGCCGTTTGATGGCCTGGGTCTGTTTTCTGAGAAGACAGACGACAAACTCCACGCACTCAAGGACTCTCGGGCCACCCTGATGTCCCTCGGGTTGTATACCCCTCAGGCCTCCAGGCAGCAGTCCAGACCTCAGGCCCAGAGGCAACCACCACCCCCGCCCAGGCCGGCTCCTCGACCCGCCCAGCAGAGGAGGGGTCGTGAGCGCTACCGCGGTCCCAGCAGAGGAGGCCGCCAGGGGTCCTCTGGGGGGGCCAGCAGGGGCCTGCAAAAGGGGGTAATCAATCTAATAAACGTTTTTGACCCAGAGCAGGAGGGTGGTACTCTTCCTTCTCTCTGGGATCTTGGCCAGCCGTTTGCGGATAGGCTTCGCCCTTTTCTTATAGAATGGGAAGCCATTACCACGGACTGGTGGGTCCTGGAGGTGATTGCCAAGGGGTACACCCTCCAGCTCACAGCCTTCCCCCCCAACACCCCTCCGAGGCTGTCCCCCATTGGGGATCCGGCCTCGGTTCAACTCCTAGTACAGGAGATCGAGTCACTCCTCATGCTGGGGGCGGTGGAGGAAGTCCCAGTGGCCGAAGAGGGCCGGGGATTTTATTCTAAATATTTCTTAATCCCCAAGGCGAAGGGAAACAGTGTATTCTGATGTGTACCGTGGTGGAGGATGTGTTTCTAATTTAGCCAGTGCCAGGGGGGTTAATAGTGCTATACAGCTATTGAGAAGAATGTAGGCATCAACCCTAAGAAGGATCAGCATGCTTCAAACCAATACAATTATTATGTAAATCTCTCTTGGCAAGAGAGCATGAGCTAGAACTAAGCTTGGCCTCTGCTTCCCAAAACTCAGGCCTTTTACCACTTGAGCTAAGTGGGAAATCCCTTAGCTGGCATTAGAATGAAATTCCTTTACCTACAGTGTGGGCAGCCACTAGAGAGCAACGTTGCACTCACCTAAATGGAAAGCTGTCTGTTATAGCACACTGCGTCCTACCTGCCTTATCTGGGTCAGTTCTGTTTGTCCCTGTAACCATGCACTGTGATGATATAACTAATGTGTGAGGATAGCGCAGTGCTGATCGCAGAAAGTTGGCAACTCCTTTATGTGGTGGCCCATTAAACATAGTGCTGAAAATACAGCTGCACTCTCCCAGGTGTGCTGAGCTGCAACTGCTTCCAGATATCCTCCTTGTAGCCTGTGTCAGCTCCGGGTCCAAACACTGGGTGAGGCACTGTAACTTGTCACATACTCGTTAATGAAAGGCAGTTTAGAAAGTGCTGTGTGGTAGCAAACAGGCTGATCAATTAAGAATTGATGGATTTTGATGCCCCTCTCCCCACTGACGCCCAAATGGCCACACATGCACTATACAGGCTTTGGCATTAGAACAATTGCTCCATAGGAAGGGCTTGAAAAACGGACTCGCCCAGGATGAGTAGAAATTTTACCCGAGTATATGGGGCTGCGGAGCTGCTGGCTCATTCCTTGGGGGAGAGGGCGAAAGCCTGAAGTTAATGATCTCTGAGCCACTTCCTCTTGATTAGGGAGCGAGGAAGGGAGAAAAGCTGCACAGGTATTCTAACTAAAGGGGGAAATGGGAGAGCAGCATAGGTGTTGATTTTCTTGTGCAGGATGGGGAGCAATGCATAAAGAAGTCCGTGTGGAGAAGAGGAGCTGGAAGGCTGAGGTTCTCCTCTCTATCCAGGAGAGTGGTAGCCTAAGAGCAGGCTGCTAAGCAGTAAGGGGGCCCCTGTTCATTTGTTTGGAGGATGGTGGAACCCAGCATTCAGTAATGGTGGCCATGGGGTGTGTGAGGAGGTGTACTAGTTCTGTAAATGTGTAACAGGAAGCCAGATGTGGGGTGCGGTATGGAGTGGAGCTTGGGGAGGCTCTGGGCAGGAGCTCTGCAGTGAAGCAGGGAGACAGCAGTTTCCAGTTAATGCTGTTGCTCTTATTCCAATAGTTCCATGTTCAGCATTGGAAGAAAGTGACTCTTTGTGATATCCCTTATCATGGTTGCATGATATGAGAGAGCCTAGAATTTACTGATTTGGTGGAGAGGGCAGATCCCAGAATGTATTAACGGGAAAAGTCTGTTGGAAGGAGCTATCAGAATTGATTTTCTTTGGTGGGGAGCAGAACTGACGGGGCTATGGAATGAGGATAAAGGTGACTTGTTGCTGAAGATGTGCTCGTGTAAACTGAAGAGACATGGCTTTCATGGGTGTTGCTTTAGGGGTGGTGATGGAGCAAGTGCCTCTCACCGGGCAAAGTAGGTTATTCCTTGGGCCAAAAGCTATTGGACATTTACAAGCCCACAGAGATTGGTCACCAGGAAAAGCTCTTCTGTTAAATTAACAGCTGTGACTGTCATGTAGTATTAGGTTTAAAGGAAATATGTCGCCTCTTTCCCAGAATGGCTGCAGCTGCTACAGCTTCTAGCAGCTTCTCAGGACTTCTTTTCTGTGACCTAACTTCCTCACAAGAGGGATTACGGTTCTAGGCATCTTTTGAGACTTTGCTGTCATAAAGGGGGCACCAACTGCAGCATCTATAATTCATAATCCTTCTCACCAATTTGCCATTTCATACAAAGTTTCACCTAAAGTTAAAGGTCCAGGCTCCTTAGAAGAGTTAAATGTCTCTATTTACCAAGGATTGGCCTTAAAATCCTTGACTGTATGTTGGTAAGCAAATTCCAAAGTTGCTCTCATGAGCTTAATGCACTTATAAATGTCCTTACTGCATTTGTTGCTACCAACTTAACATAAACCCCCTTTTGAAAAAAACCAGTTCGTATTAGTAAAATCTTCTTCACTTGTGAATGTCCTCAATGAACATTTAATTATGTAAGTAAAAACGATGCTGTATTTTGTCCCACCCTGTGGAATGCAAAGCCTTGATTGTCGTAGTCTGTTATGTGCTGTGGGAGGGGATGTGTGGAGCTTGCATTGCTCCTTGTGCCAAGAAGAGCCATTCTAGGATTTTCAGTGGTTGCAGGCCAAGGCCAGTGCACGACTGACCTACATACAGAATCCTGAAAAGGCTAATGTATGGTTTGTGTGTTATCCCCTGCTCCAGTTAACACCTGCTGCGGGAGCCTTTCATTCCGCATTGGTGCTGGGTGATTTTCATCTCCTCTAGTAGCTTTGTCCTGGTATATGAAAACACTTTTTTTTTTTTTTTTTTTTTTTTTTTTGGTTTGTTTTTGCTTTGCATTTCCTGAAGTTTAAAAATGCTAAGCAATGGCTGTTTGGCTTCCCACCACCCTCCTTTCACCTGAGCAGAGAACATGATTACACAGCAGTGTTGCACAGAAGTGTTTCTTAATTACTGTAGATATTTTGAACAAGCCTCAATGAATTTAAAACTAACAATGCAAATATTCTTATCCCAGTTTGTGTTTCTTATCCCAGGTTGAGCAATTGACTATAAGCAAAGAAGGGAGACAGGAAGAAAATGTGAAAGGAGGGAATATTTCCTTTTCATCATTGTTCCTTTATTTTATTTTTATAGCATATAATGCTCACACTAGGGAGAGATTAGCATTTCACTTTTTTCCCTTTTCATTTATCCTGGCTGAGAGTTAAAAACTGCGCACAGCTGAGCTGTGGATACGGAACATAACTAGGGCCTGCAGAGATAATCACAGTTAACACAGAGGGATCTGTAACCCAGGTCCTAGTCTATGGCCAGGTCTACACTACGACACCCGAGTGACCTAGTTATACCGATCTAACCTGTGTTGTAGACTGCACTATCTTGATGGGAAATGTAGCTACCACCACCTTTCACCGAGGTGGATTAAATATGCTGAAAGGAGAGCTTCTCCTGTCAGCACAGGAGCATCTTCAGTGAAGAGCTACCATGGTGCTGCTGCAGCACTGTACCTATAGACAAGTCCTTAGTGGGAGAATCGTGTGATTCTACCCCAAGGAGGTGATCACTTGAGGCGCATCCCCTCTGGGGATGCACTCAGCGTGGTCAGTGATGCAGCTAACTTGGTAACTGAAGTTAACTGATGGTGAATGGAAAAAAAACAATGCTCCGGATAGGGGGATACTTAATAGATGAGAAATAGGGTTTTACAGTGCTGTGCTAAATTCACAGGCTTAGGTTAAGCGTGGCCTTAGACCAGGTATATAGAGACCATAGGCATGCAGACACACTTCAGGCAGTGTACCCATAGAGGTATAATTGCCCTGCACCAGAATCCAACCCTATGATCTACCAAGAGACAAGACTTCTGCAGGTGTGTATGCGCTTTCCTCTCCTCCCATTCTTCCTAAGGTATAGCTAAATCATTACTTGATGTGTCCTCTTAATTGCACACAAGATTCACAGGACTAAGGGTTTGCAAAGGAAAATATAATATATATTGTAGATACAGGAAAGTTGACCTTCTGCAGAGCAGGTGCCACAGATCTTAAAGTGAGTTTCTGTGATAGGTCCTTGTGCAATAGGAACCAAAATTAAAAATGGGGTCACTCCCACCTAGCTGTACATAAATGTATTTGGCTGCTCCTTGTAGGTGAAAGTCACTTATTCATCTTCATAAAATCTAGCAATAGGCTATGGTGCTCTTGGTATTTTAATTATTGGAATCTAGAATTTATGGAATATTTTATATTTTCCAAGTTCATTCTTCTCATTTGACTCTGACTGACACAGTTTTCCTTTAAATAATTCTTGCCAAGCTTCTAAGGCTTAGAAGGGCAGAAAAAATAAAAGGGCAAAACTATGTACAGTGTAAGAGCACACGTTAAACAGACTTTCCCATAACAAACTATGTAAGAGTATGCAGTAAACACTAATAATGGGAGGAACTCTAGAAAGTTTTGATGTTTAGCTAAACTCTTTAAAATTCTAGAAGCCCTCACCAGTGGTTGGACCCCCTCTTACTCCCCCAACGCCCCCCCCGCCCCCCAAACCCCTCCGCCAAAAAAAAATTTGGGCGAGGAACCAAGAAAAATGTGGATAATTCGGTTGTGTCCTTTGGGGCTCCCTGTAGCAGCTGGCATTTCAGCCCCCACAGCACCACTTTTCTGGCATGAAATCCTGCATTTCCATGTGAGTTTGGCTCATCATGCCAATGCATAAGGAAAGGGAGTGTTTTCCATATCATTACCTGGGAATTTCAGGTCAAACATAGCTTTTCCTTCCCTGGATTATGTTGTTGTTCTGTGTTGTTCTTCATGATGCAAATAGGAAAAGTTTCTAAAATATAATGTTATACAGTCTACAGAACTGTCTTTTTAAATTGAATCAATGAACATATGTTTTGGTATGATTTTTGCCATCAGTATTGCATCGGAGCTGACTGGTATGCTGCAAAAATTGTGAGGCCCTGTTACAAAAGTTAGGACCTGTGTCTCCAGCATACAAATGGTCCTGATGAAGATGAGTTGGAGGTTGAGTGAAATTCACACACTTACACCTGGTGTGTGCTACTGAGTCTGCAAACACACTGACATAAGCAAACCATAACCCTAATTCACATAACATGGATATCTTCATTGCCAGGAGCTCTGGAAACTTTTTTAAATAAAAGCTTATATTCTGGTTTCGAGAGAGAAATGTCATAGACCTTTCTACATTTCAGTACTGAAGACCATTCTTCCTGCTCATAAGTCCTGCTAGACTTAACTTACAGGGTTATTGCTTACTCACCCTAATGTATGTTAAATGACACTTTAGGGATTGTTTTTAACTTCAGCCTGTTTTGGGAGAAACTGTTGTTTATACTGAAAATGAGTTTGGTTGACTTAATTCTGGTTTGAATAACTTCTGTCAAATAAAAATAAAGCATTAGCTTCCTTTAGCGGAACTGGTTACTGAAGTCAGACTCAGCTATGCTTAACATACAAACATTTGCTCTGTTTACATAAGGCTGTTCTTGGCAATTCTCACTGTATTTAGTGAGATGCTGTTTATAATGAGGGTGTTTCATATAGAAAGGGTGCGTCTATATGGACAATATTCTGAAAATTTCCCACCACTGTTCTGGCATTAGTGCAGCTCCACCAATACTGAAACAGCTAGTGTAGAGCAGCCGCTGGTGTTTTATCGCTATGTCATCTGTAGCTGTTCAAGGTAAATATAGATGGTTGAAGGTTGAAAATCTGGTAGCTTGTCTACTTTGCACTGCCATCATTATTTGTGCTGGTGATAGGGCAGTTTGAGAGAATTTTAGAAAACTGCTCATATACCCTGAAGTCAGTGGGGGGTAAGGGGATGCCGAGTTTAGGGGGTTAATGTGCATAGTGTATAGGTTGTTGGATTGTAGTTCTCAATACTGCTACTTAATAAAGCAGTCCTGTTTGTGAAGGCTGGCTCCTTTTCGGTGTACATGGTCTCTAGAAGTGGAACAGAAGGGTTTCTACAAGATCCTCAAAATTATTTGGTACAGAAAGCCTGGTTAACTTTAGCTAAAAGTTATTAATTTATTCTTCACTTGCCAAAACAGCTGTGCAGATTTTACTCTGCGTGCGTGCACACACGTAAAAAAAGAGTAGAAGTTCAGAAATTCTCAGTTAGACTTGTTAATTAATATTCTCCAACATATTTAATTTATAAATCTCCGATTTGCAAATTAGGGCCAGATGTTTCCATAGATGGGATTTTCCTGTACAAATGCAGGGAAAGTCAAGAGCTGGGACTCATAGGATACATCTATGCGACCCAGGAAAAAAAAGGACACGGAGCAGCAAGTCTCAGAGCCTGGGTCGTGCTACGGGGCTACCAATAGCAATGTATATGTTCAAGCTTGCCCTGGCTCTCAGGCTCTGAAACCCAGCAAAGGGGATGGGTCTCAGGCTCCAGCCTGAATCCAAACATCTACACTGATATTTTTAGCCCCACCCTGCAAGCCTAAGTCAGTTGACCCAGGCTTTGAGACTTGCTGCCTCAGGTCCTTTTACATTTTTTTTTTTTAAATTTCAGTGTAGACATACCCTTGTTGGTGGGGAAGAGTGCAAAGAATGACAAAGGGATCTCACAAAACTGGGTGACTGGACAACAAAATGGCAGTTGAAATTCAATGTTTATAAATGCAAATTGCCCATTGGAAAACAGAATCCCAACTGTACATAAAAAGTGATGGGGTCTAAATTAGCTGTCACCATTCAAGAAAAAGATCTTGGCGTCATCATGGATAGTTCTCTGAAAATATCTGCTCAATGTGCAGCGGCAGTTAAAAAAGCTAACAAAATGTTAGGAACCATTAAGAAAGAGAGATTATAAAACAACAAATATAATGCCACTATACAAGTTCATGGTTCGCCCACACCTAAAATACTGTGTGCAGTTCTTGTTGCCCCATCTCAAAAGAGAGATATTAGAATTGGAAAAAATGTAGAGATGGACAACAAAAATGATTAAAGGTGTGAAATAGCTTCCATGTGAGGAGAGATTAAAGACTGGGGCTTTTCATCTTTGAAAAGAGATGACTAAGCGGGTTATGATGAGGCCTATAAAATCATGAATGGTGTGGAGAAAGTGATTGAGCATGAGTTGTTTACCCCTTCACCTAACACAAGAACCAAAGATCACCAAATGAAATTAATAGGCAGCAGGTTTAAAACAGTACTTCACACAACACACAGTCAACCTGTGGAATTCAAGGTGGGGATGTTGTCAAGGCAAGAAGTGTAAGTGGGTTCAAAAGAGAGTGACAGAAATTCATGGGAGAGGTCCATCAATGGCTATTAACCAAGATGATCAGCGATGCAACCCCATGCTCTGGGTGTCCCTAAGCTTCTGACTGCCAGAAGCTGGGACTAGAGGACAGGGGGGGATGGATCACTTGATAATTGCACTGTTCTGTTCATTCACTCTGAAGCACCTGGCATTGGCCCCTGTTGGAAGACAGGATACTGGGCTAGATGGACCATTGGTCTGGCCCAGTATGACTATTCTTATGTTCATAAAGTAATAGAAATTTTTTTCAAACAACAAGTATTCTATATGGACGTCTCTTACTCTGTCATCTTAAGATGGAAGGCCTAGCTTCAAGCCTGAAGTGGGTATTTGTGGGTGTCAGTCTGTTCCCTGCAAACTGCTCCCCCAACAGCTGCTGATGTCCTCTGGGCAGAGAGAGACTTGAAGTGTTTATAAAATAATTTTAAAACGATTACAGAACACTCCACCTACTTCATAGCTACATCTATGCAAAATGTCACCAGCAGTGTAAATGTGAGATAATCTTAATTTGATAGGATTTGCCAGGGTATAATGACTTGACAGGGTGCAGTGGAGGAGAGGGCGCCCTGTTTCTCATGGTTTCTAGCAAAGCTTTGTGCATTGGTAAAGACTGCGCTTTCTACAAAAGGTGTAAAATATTTTGTTTCAGTGGTAGTGATACACATACTCAAGCTTACAAATCTTTGTTTGAGGTTCCTGCCATTGAATCTCAGGGCAGAGGAGAGCTTGAATATCTAATTCAAAACAATTTAAAAACTGTTTAATTGAGCAATAACACTTTATATAGCTAGTCTCTGCTTGTTTTGCTTATACCCTCAAGAATTTAATTCATAGTACTCACAAGTGGGCATGGGGGGATAAGTGTATAAAAACATAGGGCTAGTAAGGGCAGAAAGCTTAAGGGTGGGAATGAAAAATGCAAGCTCTTTTTCTAATTCTCTTTTGTACGCTCTCTGTATTAGAGGGTGTGTTGTTTTCTTCCTCTCTATGGAGTTGCATTTTTCAATTGAATTCTCCTGTCATCCATAGCTTTGTCCATGTTAGGAAAGTTTCTCACTGTTGACAATGGTGCAGCTGAACACAGTTTATTTTGGCCTACATCTCCAGGTAAACCACATACAGCACTATTCCAGGAATGGTTAAAACCCAGTGCGCCACAGTTTCTGAATCTGTGCTTGTTAAACACTATTGAGCATCAATTCAGCTACACAGGGGTGCTGGAACAATTTGTATAGTGGGGTTGCTGAGAGCCATTCAACCAAACTGTAAACCCTGTGTATGATGGAAAACACTTCAAGCCAAAGAGTGTGGCAGCAAGCACCCTTACTTCCAGCATCTTTGCAGCTACATCTCTGGTGAGTAGACAGTACAGTTCAGCATGAATTGTGAAAAGAGGGAGATTTGAAAACATTATTTGGTATAATATATTGTGCTTATGTCGAGCTAGGCCAGGTTTTTCCATCTTGGGACAGACACTTGGCAGTTGAGGTATTATCCCCAGTTTCATTTCATTTCAGAAAGTCAAGAATCAATTCTTAGTGTTTTTTCATGGTATAGTGGTTAAATGTCTGGGTTCTTTTTCCCAGTCACTGTGAAAAATTGCTTCACTGAAAAATTGCTTCTTTCTTCCTAATTCTTGTTCTGTGCATAGAAGTACGCCAGTTTAAAGGTGTAATTTTTCAGCCTGCGCAACTTTGAAACTGATACATGAGGGGCCATACAGGTTTTGCACCAGCTCAATTTGGACATGGCCTACACATAATTTTAGGTCAATGTAGCTCTGTTGGTGAGGGGTGTGAAAAAAATCATGGCTCTGACCAACATAACTGTGCTGACCTCTAACCCACAGTGAAGAGACAGCTCTGTAGATAGAAGAAGGCTGCTGTTATTTGGGGAGATGGTCTTTTGTGCACCAAGAGAAAAACTGTCTCTGTCAGCATAGGCTGCGTTTACACTACAGGATTATGCCAGCATAGCTACAGCGACGTAGCTATGCTGTTATAGTCTCCGTAGTGTAGACATACGCAAAGGGCTGTGCTCCATAGTGTAGATGCTATAGTGACTGAAGGAGGTTTTTCTGTTGTCGTTAATCTACAGCCTCAAGAGGTGGTAGTTAGGTTAACAGACGTATTATTCCATTGACCTAGTGGTGTCTACACCAGGACTTAGGTTGATTTATCTGGGGTATGATTTTTTCACACCTCTGAGCAGTATAGCTAGGTTGACATAAGTTGGTTTTTTTTAACCAGACCGTGGTCTACACTTAAAGATCACTTAAGCTGTAGCTGTAGCTATGGCGCTTAGGGTGGAATGGGGGTGTGAAAAATCCACACCTCTGACCAACATAGCTAGGTTATCTACCTCCCAGTCTAGACGCAGCTAGGTCAGTGAAAGAATACTTCCATTGAGCTAGCTGCTGTCATTCAGAGAGGTGGTGTTCCTACAACAGAAAATTCCCTTCATCGCCTTAAACTGTGTCTATGCTGCGGGGTTAGGCTACACATCTGAAGCTGTGGTTTAGGGATTGTCAACACAGTTTTTGTACCACTTGAATTATGTATGTTTAAGCACCAGTACAATTGAAGTGGTAAAACTCCTAGTGCGGGTGCTGTTATACCAATATAAAGCCTTGGCTTCGCAATTACTTTTACCAATTACACAAGTATGGCTAGATAGCTATAAGGTATAACATGTCCCCTCCCCTCCGGACACTTTTTTATTCTAATGTAAAAGTGGGGGAGGGCGTGGGGTTGGTTTATCTTAAACCCCTTCCCAAACAATATAAACTAAATTGAAAATAAGACTTCTTTTATAGTGGATTAAGAGCATCCCCCGTGGTGGATGTTATACCTCAGTAACTCTACTGGCCTAATTTCACACCTCAGCCTATACCATAAAAGACCTATTGTAGAGAAGACCTATTGTAGAAAAGTGTATTTATATTGTGTATAGTACTATGTTATATAGACCAACCCTTGTCCTGTAAGCATGGTCAGCTAATACATCTTCAAAGGGCTTGGTCTGGGCCCTAATGAGCATTTAGAGGGATTTTCAGTTGTTTTAAGGTAAATTGATTGAGCAAATGAGACAAAGTCTTAGACCTGGTATAAACAGAAAGCTGTACCAATGTAACGAGAGGGAAGATTATGTACATGGTTAGTTAAACTGGTGCAACTTTGTGTGTGGACTTTTTTTTTATTGGTTTAAACCTGGACTATATAAATTTGGCTTGTGCCTGTCTGATTTACAGATGGAAGCTAGACTGATTATAACCAGTTTTGAAACAATGTAAGTGTGTGTTCACATGCACACCTGCTAGTTTAACTGAGCAGTCTTAAATTAAACCAGTGCAATTTGTGCATAGACAAGACCTCAGAGCCCCTCCACAGAAGTTTGCTTTAGATTTTCCTGATACAGATTCAAGCCGAATGGAAGGCTGTAAATTGGCAGACATTGTCTATGTGTTAACAAAGAGCAGGATGCCTGATATTGCAATGAATAAATTGGAAGTTGATAACTTTTAAGCTTAAACATTGAGCATAGGAAGCTAAAAGTTGCCTTCTTTCTTGACAAACTTTCCATTGAGCTTACAGTATCTAAGGTATCCTAAATTCAGAGGTGCACATTGTGTACTTCGAAGATGGAACATTGCTCTAGGTTTTGTTCTTTGGGAGGAAAGTGGTTACTTTGTTAAAAGATTTCATATTTTAAACATTGGCTCTGATTACAAATTTGACAAATTGGATGCATTTTCTTTCCCCTTCCACTATGCTCATTGATTCAGAAATCTGATATCCTGTTGTAACTGGAATTTAACTGTACAACAGGCCATATATGGGACCTCAGAAGCGATGTATGTTTGCATTGCAGGCTGTCCTGGTTGTTTTCATTATTATTTTGTGATCATAACCTTTGTTCATTTGATCTATACAACATTTTCATTTCCATGTTTATAACAGTATTGCTTTAGTCTGTAATTCCTTCCACATAACAGATCATAAATGGTGAACACTTGTTGCATTGAGGTTCTTTTTCCGTTTCTCAGAAAATGGATGGCTAGGTTGTATTTAAAGTCAGTTTATTCCTTTCTTTCTAGGAATGAGTTGCCTTTTGTGCTATAGATGAGTTTCTAAAGCACTGTCTGATTTTATTTATTTATTTATTTATTTATTTATTTTTGCTTGTTCTGATTATTGTTCTAAAACTTTACTCATGTAGCAAAGCATTAAAACAAATGTAACTGGAAACATGTAACTAGTTTACAGGGGAACTGTGAGTAGGGGTCAAGGGAAGGTATTTGTACTACTTCAAACTCCACCTGTTTGAGGAGACAAAATGAGATGGCAATCTCGCATTGTGCAGATGTTAAAAATGTGATCACACATGCTGCACTGTGCTCTTTGGGGTTGCTGGAGTTTTAATACATCCCTAGGTTCTTCTGGGTTCCTCTGTGGGCTTGATCAGATGTGCTGAGGCAAGGTAGGGGGTAAGTGATGGTACTCTTGCCAAGCCTATCCAATTTATGAGGCCAGAATGACCTGGCACTCAGTGTAGATTGTGTAGATTTCGGTAAGATTTTGATTTCTCCTCCCCTCTCTTTAATATACCTTGATGAGCAGCAAAATAGCTAACCATCTTGACCTCTAACTTATCATCTCTGGTACTTATTGATGTGAATGAAGGCAAGAGTTGTAGACCAAGCTGGATGAGTAAGCATCTCAGACAGGTGATTAAAAGAAAGCAGAAAGCCTAGAAGGAATGGAAAATGGGAGGGATCAACAAGGAGAGCTACCTTTTGGAGGTCAGAACATGTAGAGATAAAGTGAGAAAGGCCAAAAGCCAAGTAGAGTTGGACCTTGCAAAGGGAATTAAAATCAATAGTAAAAGGGTCTATAGCCATATAAATAGGAAGAAAACCAAGAAAGAAGAAGTGGGGCCGCTAAGTACTGAGGATGGGGTGTAGGTTAAGGATAATCTAAGCATGGCCAAGTATCTAAACAAATACTTTGCCTCCGCTTTTAATGAGGCTAATGATGAGCTTGGGGATAGTGGTAGGGTGACGAATGGAATGGGGTTATGGAGGTAGAAATTACCGTATCCGAAGTCGAAGCCAAACTCAAACAGCTTAATGGAACTAAATTAGGGGGCTGGATAATTTCCATCCAAGGATATTAAAGGAACTGGCATGTGAAATTGCAAGCCCATTAGCAAGGATTTTAATGAATCTGTAAACTCAGGGGTTGTACCATATGACTGGAGAATTGCTAACATAGTTCCTATTTTTAAGACAGGGAAAAAAAGTGATCTAGGTAACTACAGGCCTGTTAGTTTGACTTCAGCAGTATGCAAGGTCTTGGAAAAAAATATGAAAGAAAAAGTAGTTAAGGACATCAAAATTAATGGTAATTGGGATAAAATACAACATGGCTTTACAAAAGGTAGATTATGCCAGACCAACCTGATCTCCTTCTTTGAGAAGGGAATGCAGTGGATCTAATTTACCTAGATTTCAATAAGGCATTTGATATGGTTCCATGTGGGGAATTATTAGTTAAATTGGAAATGATGGGGATTAATATGAAAATTGAAAGGTGGATAAAGAACTAGTTAAAGGGGAGACTACAGTGGGTCATACTGAAAGGTGAACTGTCAGGTTGGAGAGAGGTTACTAGTGGAATTCCTCAGGGCTCGGTCTTGGGACCAATCTTATTTAACTTTTTTATTACTGATCTTGGCACAAAAAGTGGGAATGTGCTAATAAAGTTTGTGGATGACACAAAGTTGGGAGGTATTGCCAATACAGAGAAGGATTGGGATATCATACAGGAAGATCTGGATGACCTTGTGAACTGGAGTAATAGAAATAGGATGAAATTTAATAGTGGAAAGTGCAAGGTCATGCATTTAGGGACTAATAACAAGAAATTCTGCTATAAGCTGGGGATGCATCAGTTGGAAGTGACAGCGGAGGAGAAGGACCTTTGGTTGATCACAGGATGACTGAGCCGCCAATATGACGTGGCTGTGAATGCATCAGACGAGGTATTTCCAGTAGAGATAGGGAGGTGTTAGTACCGTTATACAAGGCATTGGTCAGACATTATCTGGAATACTGTATGCAGTTCTGGTCCCCAATGTTTAAGAAAGATGAATTCAAACAGGTGTAGAGAAGGGCTACTAGGATGATCTGAGGAATGGAAAACCTGCCTTATGAGAGGAGACTCAAAGAGCTTGGTTTGTTTAGCCTAACCAAAAGAAGGTTGAGGGGAGATATGAACATAATGGATATAAACTGGCCATCAGGAAGTTTAGACTTGAAATTAGATGCACGTTTCTAACCATCAGAGGAGTGAAGTTCTGGAATAGCCTTCCAAAAGGAGCAGTGGAGGCAAAAAACCTAGCTGGCTTCAAAACAGAACTTGATAAATTTATGGAGGGGATGGTATGATGGGACAGCCTACTTTGGCAATTGACTGATCTTTGACTACTGGTGGTAGGTATGCCAATGGCCTATGATGGGGTGTTAGACAGGGTCAGTTCTGAGTTATTACAGAGAATTCTTTCTTGGGTGTCTGGCTGGTGAGTCTTGCCCACATGCTCAGGGTTTAACTGATCGCCATATTTGGGGTTGGGAAGGAATTTTCCCCCAGGGCAGATTGGCTAAGGCTCTGGGTTTTTTGCCTTCCTCTGTAGCATGGGGCCACGGCTCACTTGCTGGTGGATTCTCTGTATCTGAGTCTTTAAATCATGATTTGGGGACTTTAATAACTCGGTCATAGGTTAGAGGTTTTATTACAGGAGTGGGTGGGTGAGGTTCTGTGGCCTGTGCTGTGCAGGAGGTCAGACTAGATGATCATAATGGTTCCTTCTGACCTTAGAGTCTGAGTCGCACCTTACAGCTACTGTTCCATGCCGTGTTGTTGTAGCCGTGTGGCTCTCAGGATGTTAAAGAGCTACTACTTCATTCACCTTGTCTCCCTAGCTATTGTTTCAGGCTGTCTGCAAACTCAGTTATCTCTACGTCATTGGTATTTTGGTCACTTTTTTCCACAAACATAACAAGTAGAGAAATACTTCTTACAAAAAATAAAAAGAGCTGAAATTATAGAACAAGAAGGCAGCATGGGAGAGGAGCCAGGATGCTATTCAAGCCCTGGCCCTCAGGTTAAAATTAATGGCACAGATCCTTTGCTGTGGTCAATGAGAACATTATCCAACTCTGGGTGGGGCAGAATGGAAAAGCAGCTTCAAGCCACCTTTGCACTTTATCGATCCTGTGTCTACTGTGCATTAGGCTAATCCCCAGTGTAAGTCCTTTCTAACTTGGTGCATTACCCAGGTTCCCAAGGCATCCATGTGGCACACGGGGTTAGCAGTGTGTAGGGAAACCCCTATCCCACATTTCTCCTGGCCACCTCTCCTGTGCTGTGACACTGAAGGATCCTCTTTTAGGCTGCATCTGCACTGAGAAATTTCAGCCATTCTACTCTGGTTGATCTAGCACAGGTGCAGCTGTAGAGATGCCAGCAACAGAGTGAGCTCTAGCATTGATGTGCTGTAGGTGTTTTTATCACTGGGTTATCTAACCCTGCTTAGACAAGTGTAATAAAATCACCTTCACCGTCCACACCTTTCCCACCATTGCCAGCACTGATTGCGCTGTTTTGGTGCTAGGCCAACTTGGGAAAAATAGCTAAAAATCCCGTGTAGACAAAGCAGTTAAAAATCCTAATGCTTAAATTTTAACCCTGAGTTCACACTACAGAATGGTCCTGTTAGTAGCTCAAGTGTTGGCGGCACTCGGGGGATTCAGCCTATCCCACTTGGCAGGCCAGCCAACTTGAGTTAAAACACCATCAAACTTGAGATAAGGGTATTGTGGGTGGACAGGACAACATCAATTTAACTTTGTAGTGAAGATAAGCCCTCCAACACTCAAAATGATCAGCTGTTGGATCTATATACTGAAAAGGAGACTCCATATAGTGCTGTCTAAAACTATCGAATTGTAACTGCCTATTTCTTGTTGTTTCAGGTTGCATGTCTGGCTGGACTTGATGCATGAAATTTGCATGACTCCTAACAATATATTTCTGGATTTGTCAATGAACAGACATGGCCTACCCAGTGAATATTAGCAGCAGTACCTCAGGTAACTAATGGGAGACACTTTTTTTCCTTTTGAGTTTTTTTTGTTTTGTTTTAAACTCTCTTCCTATAAAATTGTGAAACTCTTAGAAGGATCAAGGTGCAAATGACTCTAAACAAATATTTCAAAGTGTTTTCCTACTAGATTAATGTTTTGTTTTTTCTCCTTTGTTATTTTTGTCTCCTCTTTCCAGATATTTTGCAAATAGCTCCCCTAACTTGAAAATATGAACTAACGTCCCAGTGGCAGATCCTCACCTGGTGTAAAGCAGCCTAGTTGCACTGAAGTAAATGCACTGGGTTGCACCAGACATGGATCTGCCTCAGATAGTTTCACTGCAGAAAGGCAAATGGATATTGTGCTATAGTTATAATGCATTTGTAGGCCTAATGAGCTCTCATGTGTGATATCTGAAGCCTGTGGTGTTAACATCCCTTATGTGTCTAGATTTTCCTTTCCCTTTTTTGGGCTATGAAAATCCATGGGCATTTATTTGGATTGAGTACTCTTTTTAAAATTTGAGTCCAAGGGATGTTCAAAGGTTACTGATAAGGCTGATAGATCAGAAAGGGCCAGAGATTAGAGAACAGTTGATAGAAGTGTTGCAGTGCTTTTCCTCACTGTTATGTCAATATTTTCTTGCTCTCTGGAGCATTCCACAGACATGACTTTAGTATACTACAGTCATGCTTTCTACAAGGATTATATGAAGAGTTTCAGGTGCAAGGCAGAAACCTATGTATACTCCTTCAGCACCAGTGCAGTAAGTTTTCCTAATGTGTATATGCTTGGAGCATGGGCGTGTAAATTAAGGCTTGGTAGTTGGGAAAGGTGTTAGTTTTTTCCCATGGCATTCATGTGGAACCGTAAACATTTTTTTCTGGAGAGTCAAAAATCAAATTCCAACTATTTTAAAGATCATACAAAGAATTTACTGGACTCACGCATGCTTGTTCAAATGCAATCTAATAGATAATCACAGGGGACAGTATTTGTATTTGATGCGCATATTGTTAGGACATTGCCAAACTTTAGAAACTTCAGTTATAGGACAAGTGTGAAATCCATAAGGTACTGGCTGCATCAGTTGTATTTGCTATAGAATTTTTTTCATCAATACAGAGGACTGAAAAGTCTTCTCTCTGGGCAAAAAGGAGTGCAGTTGTCTTTGGTTGTGAAAAGAGATGAAAACCTATATGTCCCAATCCTAACAGACTGGTAGGATAGATAGCTTTCAATAAAGATTTTTGTCAGAAATTCTGGTAATAATTTACATCAGTGATAAACTCAGCCTTAAAACACAGAGATTTTTTTTAAATGAAGTATTTTCTACTTTTAAAAAAATAAGATTTGACATTCAAGATTATCATATGAGAGGGAAGGATTTTCTCTTTTTAAATAAAGAAAAAAGTTATATTGGGTGTGTAACTTTTTTTTTCTAAAAATAAATACAAAGTTAATTTTAAAAAGCTTTATAAGGATCTTACATTTCGAATTAAACACAAGAGTTTCTGGTTCCTCACCCCACATGTTTTGTTTTTTACTATAGTCTTGATTCAGGCCAGGCAGAACTATTCATTCCTAAAAATGTTTGGAATGTTCTGTATAGATTCAGTGCATTAGCTTTACTTTAACTGTAGCTAATTGGCTTTTAAATGTTTTCTACTGTAAAATTGTCTAATAGCAGAAAATTGTGATAGACTGACACTTCAGTTCAGAAGATGCTAAATGTTTGAAATGGGAATATATTTGTACAAGAACCTTTTAGTTTTGGGATTGGTATGCAAATAGGACAACGCAGAAGAGAAATTGTTTGCTCCCTTACTCACAAGTATGATAAATTGTGTCAAAACAAAAGTTAGGTTGTATACTGTTCCACTGCTTCATAAAGGACTGTCTGGACTTGTCTGCTTTATAAATCCTTGAGGCCACAGTTCTAATGTGTAACACTTAGTTTTGTATGTGCATGCTTCTCTAAACCTTGAGAATTTCACAATGGTTTAAGCGTTGGACTACAGACGTATGATTTGCTGTTCTGCTGTGCTGAGTGAGGGAGATTGCTTTCAGATCAACTCCTGGTCATCTGGGCGTTGGAAATATTAAAGCAAGTTTCTTAATTGCACAGTGTTCTAAGAGTGAAAAGAAACTTCAGAGGTGGGGATTTTCGGCACACAGTACCCTCTGAATCAGTCACCAACAGGAAAAAAAACTAGATAAACTTGTTAGGAGCTTCAGCTCTAGATTTATGCTACTTGAATGATTTTGCTGCTTTGAGCACAAATTAAACCACCATCATCTGCAAAGTGATTTGAAGAACAGTGCTTTGCTTTAGCTGCTTTACCAATGTGAGTATTGAGACTAAGTGTGTATGCCTACTGTGTCCTTTTGGTTAATTTTCTGAATTCTTGAACCTGTCTGGTGTATTACGGATTGGCAGCCACAGACAAGATCTTGAGGAAGGGTTCAAGTTTGTTTGTAGGAAAGGTTCACTCTATTTAGCATGTATGTACAAGTACTCCAAGAACTATTTTTTTTGTGGAAAAATATGTATTGGAATGAAAATACACTTAGTTATAAATATTTTCTCTTTGTGCATGTGAGACCATATACAAAGCAAATGCTAACTTTATCATGAAAGCTAGCTCTGAGAAACGTTGATAAATTTTCATAGTTCTTGTATAGTTCAGCAGAGGCTGTACTTTAAAGATGGCTAATAAATAACTGGAGCTGTATGTAATATGGAATTCAGACCTATCTGTCAGCGGTTCGGTTTGTTGGTAAATTATACAAAAGTCAAATTTAATTATTCCTTTTTTGTTTTTGTTGCACATGATTCATCTTTATTACAAGTTTTTTAGTGTGAACCAGAAGCTTTGTTAATCCTCCTCAGATATTAAAGGAAATTGGTTTTTAATAGGAACTCACTTTGGATTTTTGGTTTAGGTCTCCCTAACATCAAGCATTGTCAATGTGGAGTCTGTTCAGGAGGCAGCCTAAATTGCTGCAAATGACAATGAGAAATAAATGGCTTTTTTTCTCTCCTTATAGGAAATAAGTTTTCCATTTCATTTCACTGAGGGTTGGCTCTTGTGGGGCGTTGAGTACTCTCAACTCTTCGTTTTGTAGAATTCAGTCCTAAACTGGGTTTGGGCTTTTGTGCTGACTGAATAGGTCTCTAAACTCATGGGTATGAAAGTGCTGGGGAAGTAAAGAGAGTCCTAATGCACTTGTCAGAGCAGTTGCAGCAGCACTCTATTAGGAATGTTATGTTTAAGTGGGGAATTATTTGGAAGTTTGGCCTCATTCATCAACCCCATACCAACCAGTGACAAGCAGCTGAAAAACATGACAGCTAACACGATTATTTTTCAGATTAGTAAAAGTGTCTTCACCATCCTCCAGGTCCAATTTACAGCAAATATTACTTGGTTTATGAATCAGCCTTAATGGTCACAGAAGCAATATAGTGTGGCCCCACCACTTTTGCAGTTAGGCCCATCAAGGTTTCCCCTAAACCCCTGTAACAGAAGGTCACAACTAATTCCAGACTGAAACTTGCTATAAAGGAGGGTTGCTTGGAAATACTTCCAGTGCCCCCCTGAAACCACCCCCCACAGAAAAACCTCTCATGCTTTATTTTGAATGCAAAAGTCTTGATTCTCTTAACTGCTTTCTGATCTGTTTTACCTTAAACAAATTGTTTTGGATCAGGTTCACCACAGAGCAACAAATACCATAGTAGGAAAGGAGATTCACTAATATGATGAATACATAAGAAATGATGCAAAATGCTATCCCTACAATACAACAAAGCTAGAAAACACTATTAAGGAATTGATCAAGGGGGTCATGGTTCAACCTTGTGCTCTCCTCAAATGCAAAGAGCAAAACTAATTATGATTCTTCTTACTGATACCATCTCAAATTTGTGTGCAGAGCTTGCGGAAGTGTACCATGCACCTGTGCTTAGCCAGGAAAATATCTTTCCTGCAATCCAGAGTCAATTTGTTAAAATTTTCCAGGCATCCTTGTATTGCTGTGCAATAGGTAAGGCCACAGGGGTCAGTATAATAGTACTGTAGCATAGGTACTGTAATGGGGTATTTACCCCACACACACTGTGAAAAGATTAATAAGGGCCTGAAAAGCCAGTTAACCCACCTGCTTGCACCCATTTGAGTGGGCCAGCCCTACCTAGAGATAAAGCCTAGCTGGAAAAGAGCTGTTTTATTTCCCCCTAAAGAGCTGGGTGAGCCCAATTTGAGGAGGAGGCTCCGAGGAGAGGAGGTGGAGAGTTCCCTTCCTCTGGGAAGCAGCCTGAGAGAAGGCTAAGAAGCAGAGGAGAGCGGACAGGATTCTCCAGCTGGAAGCCTGCATGGAGATAAGGGCCTTGAAGAGCTGTAGCCAGCCTGAACCCCTGAGTCAGGGGAAGAGTATCCCAGCCCCAGGGCTGTGGGCTTGATTGAGGCATAGAAGCCTGTGGTTAGACGGGAGGGCAGTCTAGAGCAGCAGAGATACCTGAGGAGGTGGCTGCCAGCTGTGCCCAGCTGGGCTGAAGGTTTGGTTTGTATACATTTCTGTTGGACTTTTTAAAGGACTCTGCAAAATGGACAGGCTGGAAGGCCAGGACACGCCTATGGCTAGAACAGGCGAAAGGACAGTGGAGCGGGCACTGAGGCACAGCTGCCTCAATGCTACATTCAGCGGGGGGGTGGGGGAGGGTGTGTTGGGGCAGTAACTTTCCCATAGCCCAACTCAATTTATTCTTTGCTTTAATCTTTTTTTGTGTATGTGTCTGTATTTTTTCCATTGTCATATGTAGCTGTTTTAGCGGGTCAGTCCCAGGATATTAGAGAGACAAGCTGGGTGAGGTAGTATCTTTTTTTTTTTTTTTTCTTTTCCCCCCCAGATCAACCTCTGTTGGTGAGAGAGACAAGCTTTCGAGCAACACAGAGGTCTTCCAATAAAAGATATTACCTCACCCACCTTGTCTCTCTGTATTTTTTTCCCTCAGGCTAATTTTGTTTCTATAACATTTAGTTGTTTTTAGAATATTTTTCCCCTAAAAGCCTCTTTCTAAAAGATGTGGGGGTGTTCCGAACTTATCTGGCCTTTTCCCTTGCCAGTTTTACTGTCATTGCAGGGTTTTCTGTCTCCCTGTCAATCTCAGGCATTTACCTGGCCTTATTGCCGTAGAATCAGAGTGCCGCACTCTTAATGTAGTTATTTTCACAACACCGCTGTGAGGGAGGGAAGTGCTATTATCTCCATTTTACAGATAGAAAACCGAGGTACATGGAGATCAAGCTAAGTCGCACAGGAAGTCTGTGGTTGAGCAGGGAATTAAACTTAGATCTCCTGTGTCTTGGGTCGGGTCTGCACTCGCAGCGAAATTCAGCGGCAGTCGACGGGAGATACGCAAGCTGCATAGAGAGTAGCTTGCGTATCTCCCGTCGACTTCCTAAATTCCAATTAGCGCGGTGTCCCCACTACGCTGCACCAAGGGGAAATGCTTTCCTGTCGATGCAACATTAATCTTTTTTTCAGGGGTGGATTTATTGAATCAACTTCCAGATCGATTGAGTGGGTCTCCACGCCGCTTAAGCGATCCTGCAAAATCGATCCTGCAGCATGGACAGTGCCACCGTGAGTGAAGACATCCCCTTGGGCTAGAGCCCTAACCACTGGACTAGACCATCCTTTGTCTTCCTCCTTTTCCTTTCCCCTCTCTCCTTTTTCTACTGCAAGCTCATTTTCCAGTCTTCTGGGGATTGCGGCTGGAGCACAGAAGTTGCACATTCTCCTGTCAGAGGGTATGTGGGTGTGATCTATTAATTTGAGGGTGTTGTCCTCCAAATGCAAATGAGCTGAAAGCTCTGAGAATATGGATTAGATCCTGTAAAGAATCTTTTTGGTTGAGTGAGATATTTGATATTGTCCCCAAAATTACTGTCATACTTTCTTCTATACATAGAGGAATATATCCTTGAAGCATTCAGTGTCATCTAGTGAGAGTTAATGGTGGGTAACCTTATAAGGGTTTGGAAGCCTATTTCATATAAGCAAGCAAGCCTTCATCTGGAGCTCTAGAGTACAGGTTTACAAGCAGCAGCTAATCCGGCTTCACTGACTTTATTTATATTTAATTTTAAATATTGAAGTCTGCTAGCCAGCTAGCTCTCAAATACATCTGATCAAGCTTCCTTGACTCTAAAGGGAAAATAGTAAAAACTACCAGCACACTTGGCAAACGGTTTGCTTTCTAATGGCTTAATCCAGCTCCCACTAAAATCTCCCATTGATTTCAGTAGGACATGGATTCAAACTTGGAGACCTGATTCTGCAGGAGGATGATGACACACTCTAACTTTAAAGGGGGAGCATAGGGCAAGAAGTGCATGAGGAGATTAGCAACCAGCTCTACAGGAATAAGCTGTGCTACAGGTTTAGGGGACCGTTGCCAACACTTGTGATCTTTATCACGAGTCTTGGGAGTTTTTCTTAAAGCTCTCTCTTCTGGGATCATCTGGTTGGGAGGAGCTCAGCTTACTTTTTTCATTTAAAAACAAAAGTTTCAAGCACTCATGGTTGCAGAAAAGACGCTCGAAAACTTGAACCATAAAGGCACCCAAGGCCATAAGGCAAATAAGAAGAATCCAGCATTACTTTTTAAAACTCTCAATATTTTTATCTGTTGGTCTCTATAACCATGTATAATTGATCAGCCATTGATTAAAACATCTGTTAATCATTCAGCCTTTACATTAAGGGTTCATTTTCAAAGCATGAGACTGTTTTAAAGCAACATTTGCATTCTTTTATCATGCAAAACTTCTCACTGATTTCTAGGAAATTTTACAAAATATATATAGGCCTATTCTCCATTGCTTACAAGTTTGCTTGAGTTATTTTTATGATAAATCATTACAGTAGTTTCCCTGATTATTTTTTTTAAGACTACAGGGAATTCCTCATAAAGGGTATAATCTTAGACCATGTACACCTAAGCACAAACCTCTGGCAGACCCTATAATGTTAGGACTTGTGTGCTAGTTAAGGAGAAAGTAGGTTGTACTAGAACTTAAGTGTGTTAATGGAATCTGTTGTTTGGTGGTTCTCTTAGGAAGGCAGATGGTTTTTCTTTATGATCTAGGTTAGAGTTAAAATACATAAATTTTATTTGTGTATTTCAACAATGAACTGAGATTACCAGAAATGAGCATTCAGGAGCTTAGCAGCTCAAGACATTTGGCTTCTGTGATGAAGGCTAAAACTTCAAAACCATTTTTCACTGTTTTGAACATCATGGATTCCTGACCTCTGGGAATGGCAGGCATATAGAAAACTGCTAGCATTCTTCTAGAGGTAATTTTCTGGAGGACAGGCTTTTACAAAGTACTGTTGCGATGCTACTGATTCTGCAAATTTCAGTACCCTGAGCTCAAACCTCATAGTGTTTGCTTAGTTCAGTTGTTATGAACTAATCGAGTTCAGATGAGTTCATATTTTTGTTGAACCAGTCACCCAACTGGTGCTAGTTTTGTTCAGTGGGGTCAGTGTGACTCAAACAGTATAAATATGTAGCTATGGATTTCCTTTTCTTCCGCATTCAGAGTGTGATAGGCATAGATCCTCTCAGGATTACAGTGAAAGAGAATACACTGAATGCTTGCTATTTTTTTGGCTGTTGATTAGTCACCTTTGCCTCCAACCAAGAGAACAGTACTGAGTTGCTGCATCTCTGTCTGTGTTCACAGATAGACAGACAGCAGCAATACCTGCAAGATTTATACAGCTATATCCTACCAGTGCCTCACCCATGGAGATGTGGTGATTCACCTTGGTAATGCACCACACCATTTTAAAACAAACTAGGGTGGAGGCCTTGACATTAGCGGGGTGGAGGGTGACTGCACCTCAAGCAGTTTCAACAGCATAATGTCATTACAAAACTTAGCTGTGTTTTCATAAACCTGAAATCTCCTACATAGTGATTCCAAATCTGCTGCAGGGGCAAATTTCTAACAATTCTGAATGGACACACGTTTTAACAGCTGTTTTTCTGCATGTCTATTTGGTGTGGATTTATATTTGTATCTTACATGCTTATTATTTGACTCTAGAGGTACTGTTGACACCACTGCATTCTCTCCAGCAATGTATTGTCATGGCATTAGCCTGACTGCTTCTCTTTCCTGAGAACTCTCTGTCCTGGTGTCTCTCTCCTCACTCGCCTCCACTCCCTATGAGTGATTTGTTGTTTCTCTTGAGCTTTCCCCAGTCATTTTTAAAAACAAATGTCATTAGTTGCTGATGACACTCAGGGCTTGTCTACATTTAAAATGCTGCAGGGGACCAACTGTAGCACTTCAATAATGACGCTACCTACACTGAAGGGAGCATAGGTCAGTATAGGTACTTCACCTCCCTGAGTGGTGGTAGCTGTGTTGATAGGAGAAGCCCCCTGTCGACATAGTGCTGTCTACACTGGGAGTTAGGTGTGTATATATCTTGTAATCCTTCCTCCTGAAATGGAATTCCACGGTGCTCCAGAGTTCGGGCTCCCAATTGGCATCTCCCTCGCATCCCATCCCAGGACTTTACATGTGAATATCCTCATACTGCCTTCTTATTTCATTCAAATTCATAACCATCACATTTATTGAAATAAATGGTTGAACTTGTTATCCATATGATACATGTTGCTGCTTTCACAGCGCATGGTGCTTAGAATATTAGCAATGTCTCAATAACACAGTTCTTAGTTGGCTGGATAAACTTTTAAATTAGAGACTTCCTTATGGAGACTTGTTCCAGTGGCTCCTGGTCTGAGCGTGGACACAACCAGTTTTTTAGGGATTCCAAAATTAGGATTTAGAGTGGCAGGTGACTGCTGCTATTTCTCCCTCTATTTCTCTCCATCACAAACATCTAGACATTTTTTCCCTCCAAAGGTGGTCAGTATGACTATTGCCCCCTTTGATAACCCTTCCATATTTGTCCTCTTGTTTGACTTTTTATGAGCATGGCTTTTACTGCATTTTATTTTATTATACTACTGTGCTGTACCCCACGTGTTGTGTGTGGTAGCTTACAAAGAACAAATATTTTGAACTTCCTGCTGTTCCTCTTTCCTTTTCATTCACAATTTTTGCCTGCCTTATTTGAATAAATAGGAACCTTCTATAGTCAGTAATTGGATTATCCATCAGTACCTGTTTGAAAGCAATAGAGAAAAAGGGTGGAAGTTTCTAATGAAGTTTTGTTTTTGAAGATTTGATCAGATTACATTGAGGATCAAATAACCAGTAATTTGAAGCAGATTGTGCTCTGTCTACAAAGCAGACTGCTTTCGTCTGGACAGGTCAGAGATACTGCTAAGGGGCATGTTTACTGATGTACTTCTGGCCCCTTCTTCTCCTCCCTTTCACAAACTAATCTCTGTGCCTGAAGCTCAATCCAGAAGGATCCAGGATAAAATGCAGGGAAGAAAGCACAATCTGTGAACTCTTTGCTGCTGGAACTGGAATTTCATGTTTAGGGTCAGTTCTTCCAATGAACAATTAATTTCAGGTATAATGGATGTCTGTGCACTTAACAGCTCCTAAGTATACAGCTTTCAGCTAAAAGAATTGCCTTCATTCCTAGTGGGTAACAATACAAAATGGAGTGGAGAAACTGAGTCATATACCTACTTTTCATAGAAACAATCCATACATTTCCCACGTTCTCCCCATGGGTGCAAAGATCATATGTTATCTGACTCAAAACAGGATGAGCCATTCCTATATTGCCTATGAATAAGGGCCTTCACTGCATCTTTAAACTTAACCGGCCACTTCACTTTGGATGGTCCCTTGAAATATGTGTTAGCTATGTATGCTAAACAATCTGTTCCATCTTGTATTTAGCAGTGGCATTTTGAGTTAATTTCCCAGACCTGAAGAAGAGTTCTGTGTAGCTCAAAAGCTTCTCCTTCACCCACCTTGTCTCTCTAACATCCTGGGATCAACATGGCTACAACAACACTGCATACCTCTTATGGCTCAAATTAATCTTGTCTCACTTAAACTGGCATTCTGGCTTCTGTAATAAGGACTCCTTCCATGGTTTGTGTTAAGAGGTGACATTGAGCCATGAGTGCACAGAACTGATCTGGTGTTAGAGCAATTAAACTATTGAAGGACACGCATAGACGCATATACTAAGGTCAGAAGGGACCATCGTGATCATCTAGTATGACCTCCTGCACATTGCAGGTCACAGAACCTCACCCACCCACTTTCATAATAGACCCCTGGCCTCTGGATGAATTACTGAAGTTCTCAAATCATGGTTTAAAGACTTCAAGTTACAGAGAATCCACCATTAAAACCTTCAAGTGACCCATGCCCCCATGCTAGAGGAAGGTGAAAAACCAGGATTCAGGTCTTTGCCAGTCTGACCCAGAGGAAAATTTCTTCCTGCCCCCAAATATGCTGATCAGTTAGATCTTAAGCATGTGGGCAAGACTCTCCAACCCAGACACCTAGGAAAGGAGTCTCTATCATAACTCAGAGCCCTTCCCATCTAGTGTCCCATCACCAGCTGTTGGAGAGACATCCACTGCTAGCAGATGCAGATTGGCTACATGGCCTTGTAGAGGCAGTCCCATCATACCATCTCCTCCTTAAACTTATCAAGCTCTGTCTTGAAACCATTTAGTTTTTTTGCCCTCACAGCTCCCCTTGGAAGGCTGTTCCAGAACTTCACTCCTCTGATGGTTAGAAACCTTCACCTAATTTCAAGCGTAAACTTGTTGATGGCCAGTTTATATCCATTTGTTCTTGTGTCCACTTTGGCGCTTAACTTAAATAACTCCTCTCCCTCCCTGGTATTTATCCCTCTGGTGTATTTAGAGAGCGCAATCATTTCTCCCCTCAGCTTTGTTTTGGTTAGGCTAAACAAGCCAAGCTTTTTGAGTCTCCTCTCATAAGATAGGTTTTCCATTCCTCTGATCATCCTAGTAGCTCTTCTCTGTACCAGTTCCAGTTTGAATTAATCTTTCTTAATAATGGGAGACCAGAATTGCACTCAGTTTTCCCGATGAGGTCTCACCAGTGACTTGTATAAAAGTAGTAACACTTCTCTGTCTCTATTGGAAATTCCTTGCCTGATGCATCCTATGACTGCCTTTCACAGCCTCATCACATTGGCTACTTATAGTCATCCTGAGATCAACCATTACACCCAGGTCTTCATAGAATCATAGGGTTGGAAGTGACCTCAGGAGGTCATCTAGTCCAACCCCCTGCTCAAAGCAGGACCAACCCTAACTAAATCATCCCAGCCAGGGGTTTGTCAAGCCACATCTTAAAAACCTCTAAGGATGGAGATTCCACCACCTCCCGGGGTAACCCGTTCCAGTGCTTCACCACCTCCTAGTGAAAAACTTTTTCCTGATATCCAACCTAGACCATCCCCACTACAACTTGAGATAATTGCTCCTAGTTCTATCATCTACTACCACTGAGAACAGCCTAGCTCCATCCTCCCTGGAACCCCCTTTCAGGTAGTTAAAGGCTGCTATCAAATCCCCTTGCATTCTTCTCTTCTGTAAACTAAACAAACCTAGTTCCCTCAGCCTCTCCTCATAAGTCTTGTGCTCCAGCCCCCTAATCATTTCTGTTGCCCTCCGCTAGACTCTTTCCAATTTGTCCACATCATTTCTGTAGTCGGGGAGAGGGGGCTCAAAACTGGACACAATACTCCAAAGCCAGTGCTGAATAGAGGGGAATAATAACTTCCCTCAATATGCTGGCAATGCTCCTACTAATACAGCCCAATATGCCATTAGCTGCCTTTTCTCCTTCTCTGTCACTTCCAGCTGATACATCACCACCTTATAGCAAAAATTCTTGTTGTCAGTCCCTAAATGTATGACCTTGCACTTTGCAGTATTAAATTTCATCCCATTTCTATTTATTACTCTAGTTTACAAGACTTTGAACAGGGGAATCCTTAACAATACTATACTAGCTCTGCTCATTTATTGACATAACTCCCCTGCTTCGCCATCCAAAGTGCATGCTCAGTTTCTACTGGTATGTAAGTAAACTAAGTGGACATTTCATGACAAAGGGTAAATTTTCAGCTGTACCTCTATATGGGTACATGCAAATTGGTGTTTACACATGCAACTGGAGTAGCTAAGTAACCAGTCTGTTCACAAATTATTTACATATTTAAATCCAGATTTTGTGTATGAAATCTTAGAGGCTTAGTTAGGGCTGGCTGAACAGGTGACCTTAAATCTGCTTCTATCATTGGTATATCTGCTAAAATTTGAAGTCTTTAAATGCAATTATTTAAGGCAAAAACACATATTTGATATTTTATACAGTAAATGGCCACAAATTTTAATGTGATGCTCCTTTAAAAAGAGGTGGGTCGAGGTGTTCTGAACAACATTTTAAAAAATGAGAAAAATCTATATTTTTCCATCTGTGGTGGAACAAAGTCCCTCTTGGACAAATTTCTGAAATGAATCCTGTCCAGCTTGCACTTGGTCCTGTGTCTCTTTTTCTGGTTTTTGTTTTGGAAGGGAGTGTGATATAATCTGTTGTTGTTTGAAGCCAGAATGGCCGTCAGTAGACCCCAGTCTATACACTGGGTCCTCTGTTTTCTGCAGACAAATCAGGCTCTCGGTCATTAGTGCTATTCTCTGGCCTTGTTTTTGCTTCCACTAAACAGTAGCTGAATGTTTTTGTTTGGCACCATAATAGTCTGGAAGCCCAATAGAGTGAATAAACATACAGTCTCTGCCTTTGATTTTAATATTCATCAGTCCAAGTAGACGTACATGCTGACAAACGATATAGGGAAGGAATTCTGACACCTTTTCAGATTTTTTTTCCCCCTCTCCTTATGTTTACTCTTTGGCCTGCTGAATTATTGAGAGAACTTTGAGGAAGATCTATTAAAGGTGCATGATCTTGGATGGGAGAGATCTCTGTCAGATGTCAAGCACTTGAAACCACAAAATAATGATAAACGGATGGAACAATTGGGAACAGCTGCTAAAAAAACTCCTTCCCTTTCCAGAATGTTAATATGGGGTTTTTTTATTCAGTTTTTTCCAAAACAGTTTTGGCATCTGCTTTAGAGCATAACTTCAGGTTTGGGGGGGACAGTTAAGAACCTGTTGATCAAACTAGAGAATTGCTATGAATTATTTTTTCTTAAATGAAATTAGTCACTGCTTTAAAGGAACAATTTTTAGGTCTGATTTCTCCCCTGACAGCAATCCTGTATAGAAGAACAATGAGTGCAGCACTCTACATGGAATGTGTGATGCAGAGTTTGGACAACATTTTAGCTGGGTCCATACGCTAGTGATAGTCATGGAAAGACCAAATATAGGCATGGTCCCAACTGCCTGCTGCTGTTCAATTAGTTGTACATAATAAAGAGTGAGGCAGACTGTGTGTTCAGACACATCAGCAGGTGGTGATAGTTGTGTGGTTTCCACCCAAGATTTGCGCACACACTGCTGCTTAATACCTTTGGCAAATTTTGTTTACTCTGCCCCAGATACTTATTGTTATTTCCACCTTTCTCCATGAAGCTACTTCAGATCTGCTCTGCATTCACCTGACAGCTGCATGACAGCTAGGAAAGAACTGGGTTGCAGTGTGTATACAGTGACCACCTATATTTCAAGGAAATAAAGGACAATTAGACAAAAATACAGGACAAGCTTATTTTTAAGAGATTCCCCCAAATATTTTTTCTTCATGTTGCAAAATCCTGGATTTATGTTACAAGTATGTGATTCTATTCATGATCAATGATTGAACACATCCTTTTTCATCTTATTAAATATTATTTTGTTCCTTACTAGATACAGGGTGATATTAGGCAACAAATACAGGATGTCCCTTAAAATACAGCAGAGATGGCCTCCCTACAGAGCTAGTTTTGGGGTTTTTTTTCATGCTGGTATACCAACTTTCAAGTTAGTGTAGACACGCAACACTGGTACAAGACCCTTTTTCCACTGGGGCAGTGAATTTGCTCTGTACATTTACATCAGTGCCATTACAACAGCATAAAACACATTCATGTAGACAAGACATGAGCATGTGAGATGTGCTGTGACACGCTGCTGCCTCTGTGGCACAAATTTAGTGACTAGAACTCTGAGATTAACTCTTTGTTTGGTTTGGTGGCCATACCAAAATAATAAAAGAAAAACTTGAGCAAACTGAAAAGTTGGAAAAACAGAACATGTTGTGAGTCAAACAAAACATTTCTTTTAACCTTCAGTGTAGTGTTTTGTTTGGGTTTTGAACTTTTTTAAAACTTTTAAAAATAAAATTGAAGTAAACTTTTAAAACAAAATAATTTTGCATCAAAAATCGAAATGTTGCATGTTGAAAGAAAATGCAATGTTTTAGGAATATTTTTTTCAATCAAAACTGTTCACCAAATTCTACATGAATTCACTAAATACTTCAGTTGACCTGAATTTGCGTTTTTTGAGGTAAAAAGTTTTTTGGCTAGAATTTTTTGCCCTCTTGTTGTGGTGCCATGCCACATTTTGAGGGTGAAGTAGTAGGTTCCAGTAAATAGAGGGCAGAGGAGAGGCCTTCAAACAGAAATCAGGGAAGCACTACTGACATGCGGTACTTCTAACACACAGTTTCTGCATGGATTGCTTTTCTTCTAGAGCCTGAATTCCTACAGTGCCTTTGGAAGAACTTATTCTGCTGCTCACCACAGTTCCAGTCTGAGCTGGCAGTAGACTGTATGAATGGATGTGGGTATTGTGTTTTACTGGTATGTGTACTGTTCCATTGCTGGTGAACCATCGTATCATACCACTAGAGCAGAGGTTCTTAACCTTTCTGGGCTCAGGACCCACTTTGATTGCCTGTTGCAACCCAGTAAAATAGCTTTAGTGCAGAAAAATCTGGCTTACTAATTATTTCTTATCCACAATATGTAATATACATATTAATGTAATAAGTACACCATGTGTACTATAGCAGCAGCTCCTGTCCTATGGGCCTGGCTGGGCTGGATTAGGCACCAGACTCCAGGTGTTGTGACTTCTGGTCACAACACTCCACAGGCGTGGCCTGACCCCCTTATCGGCAGCTAGCCAGGCCCAATTTGTGAGAGGGACATTGCAACTTGGTGCATGAGGTTCCAGTATCAATCACTCATGTCCACTCACTCATGATGGTGGGGAGGTCCAGCTGAGCCAAACTGGAGCAAGGCGCCAAGCCCAGCCCCCTCCGTGGGACCGGAGCCACAGAAGCCACTTCCGCAGGGTGAATGTGGATGTAGGCTCAGCAATCTCCCTGATGGCCTTCCAGCATTGCTAGGTTAAATGTTTTAAAAAAAAAAAAAAAAAAAAAAAGAGAGAGAGAGCAAAATCAACTTTTTTAAAAGAAGTGGCTCAAGCCCGAAACAAGCTCAATCAACCTGCTGCTACTGCATAAGACATAGCTCACTGCTCCATTACTTTTTAAAAATACTACTATGGCTGTCTTATTGCTGCATCAAAACTTGGCATCTGCCTCGTGTTTTCATTTGTGAAGTGTTCGTGGCCACTTGCACAGCACATGGGCCTCAGCCTACTCCTGGTCACCGCCACGCTGCTTTGCTGCCTGCGGCTCCCGGGTTTTTTCACATTCTTTTGAGGAATTTCCAGCATGGCAGAAGTACCCTGGAGAACTGTGCCTTTCTACAGAAGTGAGTCTTGTGGGGCACCTTTGGAAGCACTGTCCTAAATATTCTTCCGACAACCTTCAGTGGTGGAGGGAAGGATTATAGTTGTTCAGGCCAGAATTTTTTTGCATTGTTCCTTTCCAGGGAAGAACAAGTGGCACGGGGTGGTTCTTTTCCCTTCCTTAACAAATAGGTGAGGGAAGAGCCTAAATTAGGAGTCTTTGTTTAGTCAACCCAGTTTTGTTGTAGCATAATCTTGCTCTGTTGATGTTTACAGTCTGTGTTTTAGGCAGAGGTGAATAGAGGTGTCGCTGAGAAACTCAGGAATCTCTTTAAGATGCTTTGAAATTAAAATCTGTGGGCCTGGATTCCCAGTCCGATTGACTGGAGTTATATTAAGTTCTATGGAAAAACAAAATATGTTTAAAGGGATGTCCTATCACTTGAAACCAAATAAGCTCATGTATCATTTTAAAACAGCTTGTCAGTGTGAAAGGCACCAACTGTAGTTTGACCATTTCCTTGAAAAAGAAAAATGTTTGTCTAATTTATATAAAAAGTTTTATTTTTATCCTTCAAATTATAAGTTGTATTAGACGAGTAAACAAAAGCAGAGTGCAGTAGGATGATGGCTGTTACAATAGAGATAATTATTTGCCCTAAGTGTGTGTGAGAGAGTGAGTGAGTGAGAGAGAGACAGACACCCCGACAGACGGGGGGAAGGGAGGGGAATGAGAAAGGGAAATCATCACAGCTTTTCATTCCTTCCTAGTTTTGACTTCATCAGAAAGATTTAGTCCTTCGCTTATGTTTTAGTAAAGTACGTTTGTCATTGTTTTTAACTCATTGTGAGGAGTAGTCCTCAGTGTAAATTATCAGTGTCTATGATGCAACGAGAAACATTGGAACTGAACTTCCCTGGCTGGCAGGCAGAGTAGAATTTTGTCAGGAAATTCCAGAAGAGTATAAATAAATTCTCCCTAGCAAACCCTGGGCTCTTTGCCTGCTGATGTGTCAGGAGTACGCATTCCCTTTAAGGCTGAGGAAAAGTGTGCTTCAGACTTAATTTCCTGAAAATGAAACACTGAAACATTCAACAATTACCTCTTCATGGAATGGTAAGTAAGGCTGTCAAATAGAAGAGAAGTTAGAGGGGAAAATGGATATTAGCTTTGTTTGCCTTTGTTTAAAAAAAAAATTATTTAAAAATAATCACTATTTTTAAGCTGACGTAATTGAAAGCCAACCACCAAGTCCTGTGCTAGTACATTAGTTGCATGCATTCTAGCTGTGTGTGGTTTTTTTTTTTTTTTTAAACAAAGTTTGGACTGTTCTCTTTGATAGAGTGGCACTGTGTTTAGGCTGCAGACTGAAGAAAGTTTGTGTTTATGATTTACCTCAGGTCTGGTCAGGGTTTTTGTTGTTTTTGTTGTCCTGTGTTTGTTATAGACTGAGAAGTTTCTTGAATGGATGCATATTTTCTGTTCAGAGATGTGCTTAAATACAAGGGTACTTTTTTTTTATATTCAGTTGCACAAAACACCATACATATTTACTTATATCAAGGTCTCAGCAGCAGAGGTAGCAAAATCTCCTTTGGGTGGCTTGATTGTGGCGCTAATGATTCACTTCTACGCCACTGTTTTTAGCTATTTATAATTTGCTCATAAAACTACCTTTTTGGCTGATGTTTTATATGCTTACTATGGCTGATGCTGAGCTTTATGAAAATAAAATTTGAAGAAAATCAGGTCATCAGTCTGAGCTATCTAAGTATGAAGAAAAGGTGGAGTGGTTTTTTTTGGTTTTTTTTTTTGTGTTTTAAGAAAATGCTTCAGTTGCTTTGTTTTTCAGATAATACAAATGGATTTTGTTTTAAAGTAGCAAATGCAGAATGTATGTAATCTCAAATGAGGAATTCATGCTGGATTTTCAAATGAAAAAACAAAGCAAACCTGTTTTTGAAATTGCATACTGAGTGCATGTTGAGTATATCCTTTTCTTACTGGCATAAGCACATACCAGAATGTAGCCATCCCAGTGCCCATACGTGAAAATATTCATGGGATTGTTATTGGATAAGACGGATTTCTTCCAATTGACCTTACAGCTGCAAAGAGAGTTGACCTGGAAATGGAGGTCTCTGCTGTAGTCTCATACAGTAAGCTTATATATCCTAAAGAGGCTGGATGCTTTCTTCATGGTGACCCTTTATCTATAACAGTAACCCTATGCAACTCTTCCCAACTTCTCACCTGTTCAGAGGTTTATAAACTTAGAAAGGTAATGACATAACAAACTCAATCTGTGTCTGTGATTACACAGCTGTGTCTGGGTTAAGAGACAAATGCAGCCGTCTTTGCTCAAGTTTCAACTGATGTCATTGGTTGATTGAAGTTTTGGGTTGGGGATTAGGTTGGGGAGATAGATATGGGAAGGGAGAAGCCCTCTAGTTCAGATCTAAATTTTATCCATGTCCATCCTGACTGGCAAAAGCTAGCAAAAAGACTTTGGCACCATTAAAGTTGCTTGCAGCACATCCTCTCAGAAGGACAAGGTTCCTGTTTCCTTTAAGGAAGCACTAATTAGACCCTCACTTAAGAATCCTCCTTGAGTGTGACAAACACCTGAACGATAGTGTGCCTAGTCTCAATACTCCCTTTTTCTTAGGTAATGTTATTGAGGAAGGCTGTGGCAAGACATCTCCAGCAGAATCTGGAATACTCTGTTGTCCTTGATTCTAGCTGATTTGGTTTTAGGCCTGGGCCAAGTTGAAAGACTGCACAGAATGCAGATTGATTGGTAATCTGTTGATGAATGATGGGAGGTATGTGAGCTGATACAGATGACCAGGAGGAAGTGGTGAGCTGCCTTTGGACCCTAACAAGGCTAGATGAGTGGTTGTGTTCCTTTCTTTCTGATAGATTCAAGGGATTATTGGTAGCAGCTCTCCTCTGCATCAAGAGCTCTCTCAGGCTATGTTTCACAGAGTTCTGTTTTGTTGCCATTCTGTTCAATGGACTTGTGTTTGCTAAGAAAAAGTTGAATTCCCAACTCATGTCAGCTAACTCTATAACTAACGTGAGGAGAAATCCTAGTGGAGACCAGGCAGATTGTAGTTTTAACTTGCGGTAAAGGCAGTCTGCCTGGTCTTCACTAGTATTTTACCTCGTTAGTTATGAAGAATTAACTGATGTGAGTTGAGACTATAACATTTTTCCTGGTCGTTACAAGAAGAGAAATAGGGGCAGCTTCATCCTCTATGTCGGGGTGGCCAGACTGTGTGGCTCGGGAGTCGCATGTGGCTCTTTTGCAGTTAAGTGCGGCTCGAGAGCCCCAACACCCTCCCCCGCACCTCCCGCCATTCTCTGCCTACCAGATTGGCATGGGTAGTTCAGGGCTTTTGCCATGCGGTCGGGTGGTGGGGGCTAGAGATTTCTGCTCAGCAGGGAGTGGGGGGGTCTCAGGTCTTCAGCTCCAAGGGGCACACCTGTTGGGGCTCAGGGCTTCAGTCCCACGGTGAGGTGATGGGGCTAGGGGTTTCTGCCTCATAAGAGGCACCTGCCAGGCTTCAGGGCTTCTGCCCTGTGGCATGGTGGTTGTGGATCTCGAGGCTTCTGCCCTGTGGGGCGTGCCTGCCATGTCCCGAGCCCTATCACCACCCCACATGGCTTAAGCCCAGAGGTCCAGGAGGTGCACCCCAGCTCTGGAACTTCTGAAAATTGTTGTTTGCGGCTCCGAGGGTCAGTAAGTTTGGCCACCCCTGTTCTATGTGCTGCCTGTCACCCAGCTTGATATTTCCATCTCCTTCAGACTAGTCTGTGTGGATGTGCAATTTGCCTTGTGCTAAATGGCAATCTGTGGCTTTGAGGCTGTTTACTTGACTCAGCTAGTCAACTACTTAGTTTAAGTGCTGCAGCTGATTTCAGCAAACACACCTCCAGGCTGTGAACATGTGTACCAACGACAGGCAAGGGGCAGCAATAACTTGCCACTTCCAGTTGCTTCTGATTTTGGAAGCAAAGTAAACTGGGTTGGGATGTCAGTACTTGGATTTGGAGACCGCTAAAGGCAAAAGGAGCCTGCGAATTCACCATGTAGTTCTTACGCAGCAGCATAACATTTGAGAGACTGAGTCAATGTGTTCTAGCAATGTTTCTGAAGGCAGTGACACTGTGATGAGCCAGTCTTTGCCTTCTGTGGAGCTCCCTGTGGTTCATGATAGCTGCCCACTTTCTTCTGATTGCCCTTTTTCCACGGAGCTCTGGAATGTGGGTGAGGGAAGATGCCAGTTGATGTCTGTGGAGGCAGTCGATGTCTCTGTGGCAACTAATGAGAGAGAGGATGCAGAATGGCAGCTTAACGGAGGTCACCAACAATATTTCCTGCTCTGTTTTCTTTTGTTGGTGAAGCAGGTTGAGATATAGTATCTGCACTCCTTCCTTCTTCCCACTGTTTCCTGCCTACTGCTGCTCTACTTCACCTAATGCCTCTGAGAGAGATGGGGAATGGACTGAACAAAGCAAACTCTTAGTTATATTTTCAGTGGCCAGAAGGCTTGATTTGATACACTTACAAAGTGTGCATGCTGCAGTATCATCAAAACAAGCATTGTACCAGGAAAACTAGTACAACCAGAGAGTAAGAGTCAGCCTACAATTTATAGGCCTCAAATGAGGGGATTACTAACACAGAAGGTAGATTGATTTGTGTTTGATAAGAAGTCACATTGCATTTGAATACACAGGATCCCGGTTCTTTGCTTGGTTGGTTGTTTTTTTGTTTGTTTTGCAATGGATTCCTCATAAATAAGGATAATCCCTTATTTAGTGTTAATTAGCTTCTGTGGCTCGCTGCACTTATTGTTCAGATTAGCTAAATCAATTTTCATGTATTCTTACCAGAATGCTCTTATTTATTAGCTATTCTTGATTTTAAAATCAAAGTGTCACCTCAACCATAGCTAACCTTGGAGCTGCAGTGGCATATAACTTTTCAAAATTGCCACCTTTAGGGCTCTAACTTCTCAGCTCAGAGGTTTTTTATTTTTTAAAGAAAAAGGAAGCTCAGCTCAGACATATAAGGATCTGGCCTTCAAATAATTGCATGTAATTGTTTTTGGCAAAATGCTTTTGAAATGCACTATTTATATTTCATTTTCTTTCCTTTGCCCCTTTGAGAGATTCCCTCCCTTACCCACTGTTTGTGGTCCTTATTTTTTCCAATGTAAACTTGGAAAATTCCAGGTTCCCCAAGCAAACTTAATTCTGCCAATTTACAGCATGTGACTTGTAGACTTAGTTATTAGGCACATTTTTACAAGTATTAAAATTAGACTTGGCAGAATTCAGTATTTGTCTTTTATCTTACAGGTATTATTTTTAGCACTTTTTATTGATTTAAATTTTCACAGCTGTGGGAAATTATGGTGGGGGGGTCAGACAATAATTGTTTAATGATAGCAGAGGTTGATATTCAAAAAGTTAGTTTTATAACAATTAAAACACCAATTGTCAACCTCACATGTCAATATATGCAAAGTAAATATTCTTAAATCAAATCTAATAAATTCTTAAGCAGCATTTTTCTTTCTTTGCATATCTGCACATTTTGATGATTGTCGATGGAAATGTTTTTTCATCAGTTTGTGTGTAGGGTGAAATCTAGATTTTTATTGTTAAGTGTGGGTAAATGTAATCTATCCAAGACCAACTACAATTTAAATTGCATAAGTCACCCACAATTGAAAATAACCACAGTTACCTCCAGAAATATATTGACAGTTATGGTGCAGATAATGTAAACACAAATATAGAAAAGGTGTCTAACATAACATCATGAAAGTCATCAAACTGTGTTACTCTGAAAGTAAACTTTTTCTAATTAAATGATGTTACTAAGGTCCCAATCTTGCAAACACTGACTCGTGCCCATATATAATTTAAGCACATGGTACTCAGGCTGATTTCAGTATGGCTTCTTATGTGCATAAAGTTCTGCACATGCATATATGTGTGCAGGATTGAGGCCTACGGTGGCACTTGAACATGCTTTCAAACAATAACATTATTCCTACTTGTACCATGATCAGGCACAAGTAGTCAGCGCACATGCAGAACAGGGCATAGAACTCAAAAAGCCAAAGCTTTTGTCATGTGAGCTAAAGAAATGGTTCCACTATTTTAGGAATTAAAAGTTGAGCAGTAAATGGTGGTGGTACATGTATAAACAAGTGAATTTATTTGATCACTTAGAACCACTTGATCACTTAGAACCAGACCAAAGTGCTGTGTCACTGACACCGTTCCTATGATGTGGTGATTTTGGGGGGAAAAAAATTAATTCAGTTGATGCAACGTGATCCAAAGTCCAATGCAGTCAGTGGAAAGACCCACATTGACTTTAGTGGACTGTGGATCATGTCCTATATTCTTTGTTTTCTTAATGGTCCCACTTAAGCTAGAAAGAATAAGGAAGAGTTAAAGCACATGATCCATCCTTAACAATACTCAATTGCCAAAGTATTGTGATGTCTACAGTAAATATAATGCAAAGCTTAAATCTTAGACTATTCACATGCAAACACAACATAATGATCTATGAACAGTCTTTCGTTTAGCTCATTTTCCTTATGCTTGTTGATTCTAAGGCTTGGTTTACACTAGCAACTTACATTAGTATTACTACATTGCTCAAGGGTGTGGATTTTCCACACCTTTTAGTGATGATTATACCAACCTAATTCCCTAGACAACAGTGTGTCAACAGAAGGGCTTTTCCCGACAACTTAGCTACTGCCTCTTGGGGAGGTTGATTATCTACCCTGATGGGAGAAGCTTGCCTGTCGTATAGGTAGCATCTTCACTGAAGCACTACAGTGCAGCTGTGTTCACTGCAGCCTTTTAAGTGTAGATAAGCCCTAAGACTGTGTCCTTAACTCACCACTGTGGGCTTAGGTACTGCAGATATCTAAACAATTATGTAAGACTACATATTGCATGAGATTACCCTTTTTTGCTAACACAGACCAAATTAACATAATATACAAATCTTCACTATCCTCTACCACAATGAGGGTAGTGTTCTCTCCGGAAACCTTTTTAAAAGAGAGCAGATATAGCAGTATTGGGGGAAATATGGAACAGTCATCTACAGCATGCAAGTGTGTGGGTGTTCTGGAACATCAAAAATGGAAGAAAATGCTATTTACCACAAACATTTGTACCATGGCATCTGGGTGTTATATGTTTATTTTCTTCATTTCAATTTATTAACATCAGAAAGAAGTTGCTATCCAAAATGTAATATATGGTTTAGATTAAGACAAATTATGTCTTCCTTTAAGAATATAATATACATAAATGTAGAAAATGTGTTTTCCTTGACACTCTAACAGGTCATGTTTTACCACTCTGAAGTGATTTGTTTTAATTTACCAACTAAACTGTGAACCTTTCTACAGTGAAGTAAGCTTATGCCTCCAGAAAACTTTACTGTAAATGGAATTTCTCTATAACGGGAGAGCCTGGGCAAAAATCCCTTCCTGTTGATTTCAGAAGTGGCAATGGAGATTCTCTTCTGCAGTTGTGGTAGTGTAGGGTGGGATGGGAAATAGATTCTGGAAGTCTGTACCTTTACTACCTGTGGGGAGCAGCTGTAGCTAAACCAGCGCCTCTGCATTTCCTGTTGGCAGCAGTTGTAGGGAGGCTGGGAGCAAGAGAATCCTGGTACCTCTGCAGGATAGTGTATTTCTCTGTATTTTCCCTGCTTAGCCAGAGTAGATCATGAGAGGGGGGTGATGTGGTAAAACTTATTGCCATGCTTTTTAAAAAAAAATCTGCAAAGGGGGAAAAAAGATTTGGTGCTGCTTGTGCTGCTTTGAGGTATAAGGAAGGCCTGACAGCTTTTTTTCCTCTCCTTAATCAAAAATTCAGGTCTGATGTTCCCCATTTTTTCCCTAGACGATTCCGTGGAGAATTTGAGACCTCTTATGTCTGTGACATCACATGTACAGTACCAACCAAATGAAGCCTGAGCAACTGAGGGGGGTGGGGGAAGCTATTCCTATGCAGACTCTTAAGATTCTTTTTTTGTTGTTGTTTTGTAACTTCTGTTGTTACCCAAATAACAAATATCACAGGGTCTTTTCAGGAGATAAGTCAACAAGCAACATTTATTGTGAATACAGAAATTTGGTAAATAGTATCAATAGAAAGAAAAGTATCAACACTGTAATAACATCAATATTGTTCTTTACTTTAGTAGAATAGTATTAATAATGTAAACACTAGGAAAACAGTATTAACATTGTATCAATAGTACAATTACAGAGACATGTTTCAATTGGTACTTTCATTCACACTTACACACAGACAGGCATACACAGACAGGGAGACAGACAAACATACATAGGGGTCTCATAGATGTTATAGTTACCAGCCTCTTGGTGCTCGTGATAATCACTGGCCAGGTGACTATAGCACGAGGATGAGGAGCAAGGTCCTGCCGATGTGCATCGGTACTCCTGGCTGATGTGATGTTGTAGACCCGAACCTCCAGCCTTCATCTTCTTGTCCCATTTATAGGGAAAGGACCCCGTGTAAGTCTATGGGTTTTGCGCTGCACTGCAACTGCATTCTTGGTGTGATTCTTAATCACCCACATTCTTGCAAGCCTGATCAGATTTTGTCCTTTGAAATGGACTGCCTCCAAAGTTATTAGGGTGGGCTCCTCTTCGGCCATTTGAATGGTAAAAGTTATTATCTTCGCTCCTTTCTTCTTCCCTCAGACGTTTTAGGTGAGGCTGGTGTTTTCTTTATCTATTTGGACATCCCTTACTCAGACCAATTGTTCAATCACTCTCCCTGTCTACACTCACCTCAATTGCTCAGCCATTCACACTCCAATCACTCAGGGCCAACTCCTAGCTGAAATGGGCTTACATATTATTTTTAAAGCAAACCTTATTTAATTTTTGACAGTGTCTTTTACAATTGAAAGTAGATATATTACATTTCACAGTGTGGCTTTTTATACTTACAAATATATTGAAAGTGAGTAAAATTAACAGATAAAATGGTTTAAAAACAAATAGACTTATAGAAAGTAAGTGAACATTTAAAAGGGTAAAACAATAAGTTAGTTGAGGTTTTAGCTTTTGATTAAAGTTACAGTGTGTCAGGCTGAAGTGCCTTTTGGTAGGAAGAAGTGGGGGCGGTGTGTTTGGCTCTGTTCGTTCTTGTATTTTTCAAAAACAAGATTTTGGCCAACACTGTTGAAATCCCAACACCTGAAAAGATAAAGGGGGGAACTCTGGGTAAGTATTCAAGTTCTTGCCTCTAAAGGGTGAGAGCTCAAGTCCTGATATTCCTCTGATAGAGGAAATGAACAGGGAAAAGACCCAGAAAGAACTTCAGTTCCTTACAAATACAACAAAGAACAGAAAAAAAGACCCAATTTTTTCTCCTCTTTCTTTGTTATCTTTTAAATCTGAGTCCAGTACACAAGAATACTACTCTTGTTTCACATTTATACCAATGTTCTGCTTCTTTGCAACATTCTTTATATCTTTTTCTATGTGATAATTCTTGAAGTGAATATATTATTCATAACAATATTTCAGTGGAAACATTTTTTTAAAAAGTTAGCAGACCCACATTAAATGCCTTAGAGCACGTACCATAACCAGATGGAGAATGACCCTTTTAGATGCAAGTTGTATATTCTTAAAGGCATCTTAGTTTTAGAATAATATTTTTAAATGTTTTCAGGCTTCTCTTCTCTTCTCTTCTCTTCTCTTCTCTTTTCTTCTCTACACTATACAGTAGTGATTTGTTATCTTAATTAACCACCGGACTGAAATTTTACATGTGCCCAAATTCTCCTTTTTTCTGCTATTGCTTACGCTTACATGATACTAAAGCTTTTAACTAATTTGAACCCATCAATTAAACATTGTAGTCTTCAAAGCGATTTCTGTGGGCTATGCTAGGTCTGACTCATTGCTTTAATATACTGAAGTTCTTGTGCACTGCATCAGAAAGGATATAATTTAATGGATATTGGCAAGACTGCAGTGTTTAGAGTCGGTGTTTAGACAGAGGCAGCCATAGCAGTTCAGGAAGAGAGCACAGAACAGTGTGTTTGTTAAATGATGCTTCTGTCCAGTTTGTGATTATTATGCAGTAGGGAGAGGGTACTGCAATTTGTGCACACTTCTAGATAACTGAATTAATGGCAACAGTAAGACAATGAGACCTCTACAAACAAACAAACAAACAAAAATGCCAGAATATCTTGCTTCACAACCACTTGTCCAAAAGGAGCATGTACAGTGTAAAGTCTAGCTTATTACCGTTGAGTGTTCAGCAGATGAAATAGCAATGTGTGTTAAATTCCAAAGCTGATGACTTAAGTCTCTGTGTATGTGGATGCAACTGCTAAAGTTAACCTTTGCAAATCAACACACAAAGAAAAGGAGTTCCGTGTAGTGAAATGATATACTTTATGATTATCTGAAGTATTGCAGGGATCTGAGAATGATGTCTTTTATTTGTTGCAGTGCCCCGTTCAGCTAGCCCAGGACAAAATAAGAGGCTCAACAGGAATCTTCTTAGTGTTCTGTTGCCGGTCTTTTTTTGTGGCAGTGGAATTTCTTGCTCACTCAAAATTCCAAGATATGCAGACTTTTCCTCTTGGCTGAATGGCAGATAGGTACAGCTTCCTCAAAAGTTAATCAGCGTTGCTTTTTGTGCAGCAAAAGTACTACCTACCAAATGCTAATGGAGTGAGTGCCTCCATGGTGCATCCGGTATTTCATGGATAGGAGAGACGAGGATAATGTTCTCGCAGGGTTTTATTTCATTTCCTTTTTAGTAGATTTTTAAAACTGGCAGAATCATTTTCCAGGCCCCTAAAATAGCAACCCACTTCATTTTGTTTCTGTACTTCGAAGTTTCACAGTAAGGTCTGAAATGGACGTGCCTGTAAAATGCGTAAAGGCTTGGCACAGCTCCGACGTACTGCATGATAGATTTTTTTTTTTTTTTTTTGCCAGATAACATAACTTCTCCTTGTTTATCTGTAGCATCAAGAAACCCTTGCTGCAATGATCTGCTTACAGTGCTGTAATTGTGCTTGTATAGTGTACCCTGTGTTGTTTTAACGAAAAATTGTGTGTGAATAACTGTCCACATCTCTTTAAAAAAAATACGAGCAACTAATTCTTATTATGGACTGGCAGGTGCAAAATGTCAACATTACTAAGATAGCCAGTTTAGCTAGAGACCTCAAAATTAGCCACAGTTTTAACTGCAAAAATGCAAAGAATTGATACGTTCTTGGACAGGCTTCATTTGGGTAATTTCCATCGGAATTGTTTGAGAGAGAAAATCTTTGACAGTTTAGCTCTTGTGACTTAAATTTAAATGAGCTGTCCTCAGAGCTTTTAAGTAATTTTCTACTGATAGATTCATTCTAGAATCTTGGGACTTTCCTGACCCAAAAGCACAATGATGATCTAAAGGCTTAGTAAAATTATTACCGCTTTTTTAACTTTCCATCTTACAGTTTTGAATTTGACAGAAACTGGTTAATTTTAAAAATAATACAATATTTTCTCTGGTATATGCCAAAGTTCTTAGTCCTTGTAATAAACCAAATGCTTCTGCTTTCTGTAAATTGGTTTTATAGAGAAGAAAGTCATTGAGAACATCTAGCACTCCGTGACCACTGTCCTCTGGTATTTTAAAAAAGCAAAAACTAATTTTCTGAGCGAATCCTTTAAATCTGTCATGAATAAAGGTCGGTTATGGGGCGGGTGGGAGGGTTTGGTAGTGTCTACAGTTAGCAATATCTGCAGAAGTGCCTGACACTTCTCTTTACATCCCTGTTTTCAGTTGCTTATAACTTTGCCAAACTTTAACTGTTTGGGCTGAAATGGGGATGGATCACTTAATGATTGTCTGTTTTCTGTTCATTCCCTCTGAAGCACCTGGCATTGACTACTATTGGAAGATAGGATACTGTGCGAAATGGATCATTGGTCTGACACAGTATGGCCATTCTTATGAAATTTTCCATACTGGATGTCTGTCTGTCTCCGGTTGAATATTTTTTGAAATATTCATCCAAAAGGCTTCAACAGTTTCCAAGAACAAGGCTAGAAGAAAACCCACATTGCTTTGCCCATGTGAAATTCTGGCAGTCTTTTCTCTGAAAAGCTCTAACCTCCCCAGACTTTGACAAGGCCAACCCTTCAAACATGACCATGCTTCAGCCTGGGGGCTGCAGGAGGCTGAGCAAGATTTTCCCTACGATTGCAGCTCTCTGTGCCAGGACCATGCACGGAACCAGAGGCCAAAAGAGTGTGCTTTCTCCTGGGCTTTTAATGACCCCTCTGCTGGGCCCAGCCATTGTGTTGGAGGAAGCCACCTGAATCAACTCCAGGGGGGACAAGAGCCAGATCTGGGGAGGAGATGGGGGTAAGTAGGTTAGGACAAGGAGCTGGGGGGGGCTGAAGTCTGAGAGGGAAACTGAAACTGGAGTTGGGAAGTGGAGAAGAGACTGGGACTGGCTGGGCAAGAAGATTGGGAATGAGAGATAGGAGGACAGAGAAGACTGGGACAAGTTGGTCAAAGAGATTAGGCTTGGAAGATGAAGGATCTTGGGCCTGGAAGCCAAATGGTTGAAAGGAAGGGGGGGGAGGGGAGACAGATCTGACAAGCAGGCAGGGAGTTGGGGTTTTTGGCTGATCTGAGAATGTGGGATATGGAGCCAAGGGGGAGTGGAGATTGGGACAAAGAGCCACAGGGGTTGGGAGGCTGAGATTGGATGAGGAGCCTGGGGAGAGAAAGTAAGAATTGGGGATCTTGGGTGGGGAAGCAATTGGAGGCCAGTGGAGGTGTCAGAATCAGATCAGGGGAGAGGAGCCAGTAGGGGAGAAATCAGGAATAGGGTGGATGGGGAATGGCTGGGCAAAGAAAATGAGGCTGAGCATGAGGGGAGAGGGAGAAGAGTATAACTGCGCTGGGAGTCTGGAGGGGGAGATTAGAACTTGCTGGGCAAGGTGACTGGGACTGAGATGAGAATCTGTCTGGGTGCGGAGGCAAGGATGGGACAGAAGGGATTAAGGGGAGGGGAGGAGGCAGAAGTGTGTGCCCACTCAAACCTCCTCCATGACACACCTTCCACAACAAATGAGGCAGAGATCCTGTAGAGAAAAGCCACCTTCAGTACACACCCCTGATTCATCTCAGGTGGAAAAAATAATAGATGGTCATGTAACTGAAGTCTGAATGGTTACCCCCTTTGACCTCTGTCTGCTGGTGAAAAATTTGGGATCTTACGAGTTGTTCAGTCAGGAGGAGAAATTGAGGATGGAATCAAGTATTTCTTTGATGCAGTCCTGTTTATGTACAGGGACTGTACAGAAAGTCCCTGTTTCCCTGATCACAGAAGGAATAAAACAACGAGAAAGTATGTTAGCTCCCATTTCCAAGCCTCTTTTCCAGACAACACTTAGCCCAAAAGCTCTGTTATAGCTTTTATCAGAGCCATGTTCCTAGTGCTTGTCCTCACTTTCTCCTTGCCTTTTCTGACGTTTCTTAATTCTTTGGTGTTTTTCGCTGCTTTACGCTCTCTCTTGCACACAGTCACACCACTCTGTTAAAACAATACCCAGTGAATCCCCTACTCCCACATAATTCAAATTCCTGTCAATTGCGGGATTGGTGCCTCGCTTTCTCCTCTCCGCCCCCTTTGTAGTACACACATCTGCCAACTACAAGTTCAGTTTTGCTGCTGTGACTGCAAGTCACCCTTTTGCAGGACCTTTGTTAAAATGTGAGTTCTTCCCGAGCTGTAGAGGAAAGTGCGGTGCCCTCAGGATGCTGCAGGAGTTAGGAAGTGCAATTGACTGAGAGGAAGGATGGCCCAGTAGTTAGGACAGTATCCTAGGACTTGGGAGATCCACGTTCATTTCCTTGTTCTTCCACAGACTTCCTGTGTGACCTTATGCAAATCAGAGTCTGAGTTTCCTATCTGTAAAATGGGGATAATAGCACTTCCGTACCTCATGTTCTGAAGATAAATGCATTGAAGATTGTGAAGTGCTTTGGAATCTGCTGATTAAATGTTCTATTAAGAGAGAGATGGTAGTATTATCCTCAGCAAAACAGTAAAACTGACTATTATTATTTCTATTCCTGTATCAGCCTAGGAGTCATGAATCAGGATCCTATTGCGCTAGGCTCTGTACATACACAAAACAAAAAGATGGCCCCTGTCTTGAAGAGCTTACAATTTAAATAGACAAGACCCAAAGTGCAGGGAAAGGTGTTACGAGCAAGTCGAGTAAACCAGGTGATGGCGTCAAAAGTCATGTTAGTTCCACAATTTATGTATTGATTTATTGGTTTAGTGAGGAAGGGATAAGCTGAAGGGAAGAGTGACTGAGGACAGGGAAGGGGAGAGGAAGGTCAGAGGAGTGAGGCTGGATGAAGAGACTGTGAGCGCGGGGAAGGATTGGTGCAAACAACCAATCAGCACAGGGCAGAGAAAGTCCACTTAGAATGGTGGAAAGTTTTTTTCAAAAGGACCAAAAGTATGCTTTGGTCAAATTCATCAAGTAAATTGAAAAACTAGAGATTTCTTTATTCTAATCTTTGTTTCATCACACTTAGGTGTTACTAATAGCAATAGTAGATTCAAGGTGGTTTTTTTTTTTGAGTTGTGTATGCCTCTTTAAAAAGGACACACCAATTTAAAATGTAGTTATATTAAAAAGCGAGCTAGAAGTTGTTCTCAGGTACTGTGGCTGCCTGCAGTAGCCTGGGTCTCTTTGCTGGGGGAACATTGGCGGAGTAGCCAGTTTAGCAAACATACAATAGTAGCTTGGAGATCCAAGTGCAAGATCAGCTTTATATGCTTATATAACTTTAAATGCCCAGAGACATTTGTGTCTGTGAGCTTTTAAGGAGGAACTAAAATGCAGTAAATATACAGTAAAAAGAAATGTATACATAAATTACCAATTATTCATGGGTGGTGGGGAGGGAACAGAGAAAGAAATGTGGAGGATACAGCACCTTTAAAAGACTAACAAGTCACTTATTATTAAGCCAACAGAACATGCTGAACAGCTGAGGTTCCTTATGGGTGCTAAAAGGCAGTAGTTTTCAGTTCTGCTGTAGAACAGAACTCATTGGTGAAAGCTCAGCCTATGAAAATGTGCTCTGCTTGGCTAAGTTTACAGTAATGTGGACTTTTTCCCTTAAGGGGTGAAGAATGAGAAAGTTGAGAGGCAGGGCTTTAGTGAACAGAGAGCTTGTTTAAGCTAGGACGGTATGGAGAAAAATCAGAGGCCAACTTTTATTTGGATGGAAAATGTATGGTCTGAGAGCTGAGATACGTAGCTAATTCAGGTAACTAGAAAACTAACTTTTATTGTTTGTTTGCCTTGCAGTTCAAAAGTACCTGATTCCTCTAGTGAGTTACAATTTGTTTTTGTGGGGAAGGAGGAGCAGGATATGCAGTGACCTCATGTATAAATATTCTGTCTGCAGAAGCATAACAGATCTGGTGAAGTTTTATTTAGAATAGCTTTGGTGACATGCACGTCTAGTGTCTGCAGGAAGCTGTGCTGTCCTGATATCTGAGCTGGCAGTTTCTCTTTTGGCCATGGAATTTTTAGGCTGCATTGGGAACAGGTCTCGCCGCATATTTTTAGTGTATGGGCTTCATGCAGGATCAAAATATAAAAGAGGCAGATTCACAGACACAAATCAGTGTGCTACCAAGCAAGAGAGAGCTTGTATTGCTGCTCAGATTTAAAACTGATTTGAAATTACTTTTACCTTTTGAAAACTGTTGCCTGAAGTCTAATGGCATTAGTAAATTAAGGAGGAAATAATTTGTGCGTAACCCTTTTAGTACCCCCTGGAGGAATCAGTGTCTCCGGATGGTTCACTGCAGCACAAAGAATCATCTGATCCTTTCATGACAGACTAGTGTGTGTGAAAGTTTGTTGTGACGTGGTAGTACTGCAGGAGTTCCAAAAAATATTATTTCATGCTATTGGTAGTGACTTTTGTGGTGCCTTCATAAACTAAAGCTATCAACATATTTGCTTATGATTTCAGCATTAAAACTGTGTGCACATGTGAGAGAGAGAGACAGAGAGAGATTCTTTCAAGGTATATTTAAGATAGACAAGTAATATGTCTTCCAACTTGTAACATTCAGTCTGTGCAATGAGTAGAGTGGATTTATCTTGCTTTGCAGCGATATAGTTTAGCCAGAAGTAGCTTTCTTTTCATTTTAAATTTACTAATTTTGTTTTTCCCCTACAGAAAAAGAGGAAGGTATTTTGAGTGGAGAAGATGACAAAGAACAGAAAGATCCCTATTTTGTGGAAACTCCTTATGGCTACCAGTTAGACTTGGATTTTCTCAAGTATGTGGACGATATACAAAAGGGAAACACGATTAAGAAATTAAATATCCAAAAGAAGAGGAAACTAGTACCAACTTTTGCAGGTACCAAGAACTCCAGTGGCCAGTACAGTGGATGGACCTCAACAGAATCTCTCTCGTCATCAAACAGTGATGAGAATAAGCAGTCCTTCTTTTCAGCAAGGAGTCAAGTAGCATCGACTGTCACTGCAAGACCATCAGTTTGCTTTGAAGCCTCTCCTGCCTTCTTAACTATTCCTGAGAGCAGACAACTTCCCCCTCCTTCACCACAGCTTCCTAGGCACAACCTTCATGTAACAAAAACTCTCATGGAAACACGGAGAAGACTGGAGCAGGAGAGGGTTATAATGCAGGTGACTCCAGGGGATGTCCGCAGGCCCAGGCTTTCCAGCTTTGGAGGCCTGGGCTCAGCAAGCTCCCTTCCTTCCTTTGTAGGATCTAGTGGGCACAATCAGATGTCTCAACAGCTTCAAAATGGGTACCAGGGTAATGGAGACTATGTCTATCTTGCTTCCTCTTTGGGCAGCTCCATCCGTCATAGCCCAATGAGTTCAGGATTATCGACACCGGTGACTAATGTGAGCCCCATGCATCTGCAGCATATCAGGGAACAAATGGCAGTTGCCCTCAAACGCCTCAAGGAGCTTGAGGAACAAGTCAAGACTATTCCTGTGCTCCAGGTCAAGATTTCAGTATTACAGGAAGAGAAAAGACAGATGATGGCAGAACTCAAAAGCCAAAGACTACCCAATCAAAATGACATTTATGGCTTCAGAAAGCGATCTTACAGTGCAGGGAGTGCAGAGCAATGGGGACATCTATCTCAGGTCAGAAGAGGAGGTGAATTATATATAGACTGTGAGGAAGAGGTGGAGAGTGTGGAGCAGAACTCTCAGAGGACAGAGGAGTTTAGGCAACTGACTTTTGAAATGCAAGCATTAGAGAGAAAAATCCAGGACAGCAGCTGTGAAATCCCATCTAACCTTCGGATAAACAGAGAAAAACTAACAAAAGAAAGCAGGTCAGTTGCTGTGGGTGCTGATGAAAATATGAATGATGTGGTCATATATAACAGATCTTCCCGATCATGCATAGATATAGCAGTGGGAACAGAGAGAGAAACTAGAGATGCTGGGGTTGTGGTAACAGAGGTGATGCTAGGCATCACCACAGAAGCTGAAAAAGAAATAGAGCTTCAGCACCAGACCATTGAAGCTCTAAAGGGGAAGATCTACAGACTGGAGGTTCAATTAAAAGAAACTACTCATGATAGGGAAATGACCAAATTAAAACAAGAGCTGCAGGCAGCTGGATCTAGGAAAAAAGTGGATAAAGCGTTGATGGCTCAACCTCTGGTTTTCAGTAAAGTGGTGGAAGCTGTAGTACAAACAAAAGACCAAATGGTAGGTGATCATGTGGATGTTGCTGACTCCTGTGTGGGGAACCATCTACAAATGAGAGATATTGGAATCTCCTGCAGACCTAATTTGCAGAGTACGGGTGTGGGCCCAGAACTGCTAATGAATCGGTGGCTTGTGAAGGAGAGAGCAGACATGCGTGACCAATGCATTGGGAGATCGATTGAAATGTGCAACAAGAGTGTGGGTACAGAAATGAGTATTTGTGAAACTGGCATCAACACAGAGGAGTCTGTGGATAATTTGAGTCTCTGCAAGACAGAAGTGGAAATCAAGGAAGTACGGTCGATAGGTTGTGGAGATTGTTCAGTGAATGTGACTGTTTGTCCACCAAAGGCGTGCGTGTCCCGCAGTACAAACACAGAGATTGTTTGCAAAGTAGAATCTGCAGTTATGGCAGTGCCTCGTACAGCTACCCAGCAAACAAGTACAGTATTGGCAGTGGTGAACCAGTTCACCAATACAGAAATGGCTTCTCTGATGGATTCCAGCACAAACACCATTTTGAGCACTTTCGATAAACAGACTAATACTGTGAATGTGGAGATGCGGACGGTGGCGGTAGGAGATGGTCGGGTAAAGGACATAAACACATCTGCTAAAACTCGTTCCATTGGAGTGGGAACCTTGCTTTCTAGTGACTCTAGCTTTGAAAAGCCCTCTGTGATAAAGACCAAAGACTGTGGAGTAGGGCAGATAAACATTAATGAGAACTATCTAGTTGGTCTTAAAATGAGAAACATTGCGTGTGGTCCCCCTCCATTGTCTGTTGTGCTAGCCAGTACCAGAAGCATTGGCGTAGGAGATGAGCCTGTAGATGAATCTGCAAGCTTTTTAGTGGAAAGTCCTCTCCCTCCACCTGAAATGAGGACTGGCTTGGATCACTATATTGAGCGAGTACAGAAGCTGCTTCAGGAACAACAGATGCTGCTAGCTGAAAACTATAGTGAACTGGCAGAAGCTTTTGGAGAGCCTCACACACAGATTGGGTCTCTGAACTCTCAGCTCATAAACACCCTTTCATCCATCAACTCTGTCATGAAATATGCAAGCACTGAAGAACTGCGGAGCTTAGACATCCAGAAATCGTGTACGGACAAAAGCACTATAACAGGTATGTTGCATTGTGTGCATTCCTATCACTATCAAATACAGTGAATTAGTTATGTGAAAACATTTCACTAGCCCACAAAAAAGAAAGCATGGAATCTTATTCAATGAAATCCAGTGCATGAAATTGTTGCTCTTGCATACCTGTTCACTTTAACATCTCCTGTCTTAACCATCACTTATTAGCAATAAACAGAAGGTGAGGACAATATGGCTGTAACAGTACTACAGACATTAAAGTGCTGAGCTTGGTAGAAATGCTTAAATAGATGTTTGTTTATATATAATAAATCTGCTAACTGGGTGATGTGACAGAATTTAACCTGGGATATTTATCCATTGTTATGATTTAAGATTATTCGGGTTAACATAGTTTTTGTTCCCCTGTCCCTCCTTGATGGCAGAGTGCAGCTTTTTAAAACTACAGCAACACATGTTTGACTTTCCCATAATACACATTCATCTTTTATAAGTTGAATATTCTTGCTGATAATGGAAAATAGACATCTTCGGCTGTTTTCTCAAATGTTGGTGCTTTTGCTTCAACATTCTTCTTTCATCTTCTCTTCTCACAATTAGATCACTGTTAGGTACTATTCCGCACTCTGTTAGCATTGATTATTAATGGGCCACTAAGGAATGTATAACAACAAGAACATCTGTGTTCCAATAAATGTTTGTAATAGTCTCCAGTTACAGCAGCACATTTGCAAAGCATAAGTAATACTACTTGGGTTTTGGTGGTGCTCAGGAGAGGCAAGAATTGAGCCTTAAGTATTTCTTTTTTTTTCTTGGTGTTCTATTTATTTTAGAATCTGCATAATTAACTTTGTTGGGGATTTTTTTATTCTTGGGTACCTCTGCTCACAACTTAAAAGCATATCGTCCGATACAAAAACCTAACTATACATTTTTATAAGAGCTTATGTCTATGAACTCCAGCTACAATAGTACTGAATTCATAATAGTTGGCTTCTTAGAGACTGTTATGAGATCATCAACCAACAATAACTTCTGGAAAATGAACACTTCCCCCAGAGAAATAGTAAAAATAAACAGACTACTAGAAAGATAGGAAAGTTGTCCAAATACACTTGAATATCTGTATCATAGATACTGAATAGGAAAATCTCTGTAATAAAAAGTCTGTTTAATAGTGATTATCTACATACACTGTTAATTTAAGCTTTTACAGCTTATTTGCTGTCTTAAATAAATTTCTTCATGTTGTTTTGTAAAGACAGCTGAGTAAATCTAATATTTTGCCTCTGATGCATTCATTGGAACCATCTATTAAACATATACTGGAATAAAACTTTTAATTTAGTACAGTAAAGCAGTAGTCGACATTCAGGTTGGGATAAAGAAAATACTCTATATCCTGTCTGAATCCACACAACATGATATTCTATTTATACTATTATCTTTCTAGTATACACTTTATACATATGCCTTCAATAAAGGTAATGGTACTATAATAAGAATATCCAACAGGCACTAAAATGGCACTTAAATATCAACCAGAATTTTAACTAACTGTTAACCTGCCACTCTACCCCTCATTTTTAATATATGATGTCAGCCATTTAGTCTGAGGAACCTAGAAAGTATCTAGGCACCGGGGGAGTGGTGGATCAGCTTCTAATAAAGGCATTTTTACTAGGCTTTATGTTTCACATTCTTGCCAAAAATATTTCAGAATAATTTTGTTTCAGCTTCTAATGCCATTATCTTTAGCACTGAAAGCATAGAGTAAAGTCTTTATGAATGTGATCGATCACTTCATTATTCCTGGTCAGAATTACATGCTACATCTTTGCACAGGTTTTGAGTTACGAATGTATCTCTGATCATTTTAACTCTCTTGTAATTAGGTTAGGGGGACAACATCAACTTTAAATCTAGCTGAGTGTTAACTTGCTTCTGTTGTAAATGATTATTCCTGCCAAAAATCTGTGTATAAATTGTATACAATAGCTGAACTTGCTGAGCAGTACTGTCTATTAGAGTGAATTTGGTAAATCCCTCAGTTCCCCCACTTCACCATGACAGGTGATGTTCAAGGCAATGAAGTTACTCAGAGTTCAGCTCCCATAGTAACGACAAATTTATAAATATCTAATCTCCCTCAATTCCCATTTTCCAAGAAAATACAGGCTCGGTTTAGTTACAGTAAAGCTTCAACCTAACCAGTCAATTCTCCTGAACCAGAGAAAAGAGAGCTTTGGAACAAACCTTTCTGCCATGCACAGCATCATATGATATTTTGATCTGACATTCATCAACAAAATTAATTACTTAAATTTAATTAATTTAATTAATTAGTAACTTTAACCTGACTTCACCTGTTTTGGTTTGGTTTTTTTTTTAAATAAAGAAAATCTTTATATAAGACGATCAGATGCTTGTCAGAAGCATTATTTTGTGTTTCATCTTCTTCACTTCAAAGGACCTGCATTGTCTTCTAATTTCTATGTGCCAGTCTCATTAGCCAGTCTGATAATGGAAAGTGGCCTTTTAAAATAAAGAAACCAGAGTCCAAACAAAAGTAGAAATAGGAGATCATTGTCTAAACTTGAGCCAAACCCTGTAAAAGGATGCGTCTCCCATTGAGTTCAATGGGAGTTGTATCTGCTTGTGCCAGGGCTGCATTTGGCCTAGTATGTTAACAATGTAAATCCATCACACGTGGCTGTTTGTTTTGACTCAGACTCTTATTTGGAAGTGGGTAATGGTGGTTTAAAAGTATCTTTTAAAATAACACAACAGTAAGTCTTGTGAAACTAAACTGTATCTCTAGGGTATTCATGCGGTAATAAAGAAATTATGAAAGTTCCGCTGATGCTCTAGCATGAGTGATACAATGAATAACCTCTTAAAGTGCAGGTTTACTCTGGAAAGGGACTAAAGTTATGAGTGCTTTTTATTCTAGTTAGCCTTCCAGAGCCAGCACTTCTGAGAGGTGAGTCGGGATCTATTCCTCCTCGCATCAACAACAGAATTGTTCACCAAGTTCCAATCAGCTACTGTAGAGTCTCACTTTTCAGAGTGGAATTGCACAAGAATACCAATGGCTTTCTCTTTACAGTTTTGTCAATTAAACAAGTCTGTATCACAAGTGAGTCCCCATTTGATAAAATTGGAAACTCCAGAAATAGGACCCATCATCTGTGACGTGAGCACTTTCTAGACAAAAGCACTGCCATACACCATTATAACTTATTCTTCTAAGAAACCGGCTGATCTATTTAGCATTGGAATTAGAGGTACAGTAATTTCATGAGCCATACAGTAGTTTGGGGTTAGGTTTTTTTAAACTAATCTTATCCATTGAAATTTTTAAACAACCAGACTTCAGAACAGAAAGAATTCTTTTCTTTTAAATTCAGCTGCTGTTTGGTAGGATATCATTTGCAGCAAGTCATCTCCATCTTTAACTTACGTGATAAGTTAGTTACTCCATCTAAACTTTATCAGAGCTTGTTGCTACTCTTAATTTGAGTCCTGCAAAATGAATAAGCACAGAAAGGATGAACCAGGAAGGAACTATGTATGGTGCCCCTTTTAAATAAAATAACCACTTTCATATGGATAGCTTTCTGAAAAAAGCACAGTTCTGATTGGAAGAACATTATTTTGGGACACAAGTTTTTGTCAGTGTGAGTTAATGTAAATCTTTGTTTAAGCATAAAATGTATCTACTTAGCACAGCTTTTTTATTTACCTTAATAAAATATTTTCAGTTTAATTGTGTTCTAATATGAAGCAAATGGATTTAAAAGTACATTGATAAAGTAAAAAAGTAGTATGTCTTCTTAAGAAGACTTTGGACCATATCCTGCAAAATGTTGAGCACTCTCAGCTTCTAGTGAACTCAGTGGGAGAGGTGTGTGTGTGTGTGTGTGTGTGTGTGTGTGTGTGTGTGTGTGTGTGTGTGTTATAGATCGTCTGTAGTATATAAAGTATTTCCTTCACCTGTGTCTAATTCATACTATACCCAACGAAATCCACATACCCTGTTTTTAATATTAATAGACCACATTGTGAAACAGTGTTTAAGTGGAAATTTTTGCTCAGATAGTGTGATGATGAAGGCCATAGAAGCATCTGCATAGGTAAGTTTAAAAAACAAAATCCATCTTTCAGTCACTGAATAGACTAATCAACTTGTCCTTTTTTAGATGTAATTATGCAAAGCTCCAGACAAAGAACTTAATTCTAATCAGTTATGCTGGTTTAATTCCACTAACTTCATTGGAGCTACTCCTGATTTACCATGGTCCTAATCGTCTTTGTCGGTGTCATTTAACTATTCTGAAACCATACCTGTACCAGACTAGAACGGGGATTTTCAAAAACTCCTAAATCCCATTAAATATCAGTGGGATTTGTTCTGCTAAATCATTTAGGCATTTATGAAAATCCTACTCTAGATGACAAAGTGGAGTTAAAAATGTCTGGATTGTGACTGGCTGCTAGTTGAGGTGATTAATTTAACTGTATCAACTGTTTGGAACCTAACATCAAATGCGACATCAGTGCCACAATATTAAACAAGCAAATGTCCTGCCACAACCCCACCAGCCATCTTGAGTTCCACATATAGTGGGACCAAAATCACACACATTTTCTTGCTTTGCCATGGATCCCGAATCCTACTGTAGCATCTGAGTTCAGTGTGGCACTGAATTGCACAAAGTTTTTGCAGATGGTGTGCCTGGGCATTTTCTCATTTAGCCAGCCTAAGAGCCTTGATTCCTCTCCTGCTCCGTGACAAATATACCTGTTTGTCCTGGCCTGGCCCTGCTGGTCAGCACAGCATGCAGCAGGGTAGGAATACTATACTGAAGTAAAATGCTGCAGCACGTGCAGGTGAAATGGTTCAAAACTATCCTTCTCTCCTGCTCCTTCCAGTAACCACTGCACATCACTGCAGTGAGGAGTGAGACTGGGAGTGCTAGGAGAAGAGCAGACCACAAGAAGTAGTGTGGGCTGTGTGCTATATATCTCGCACACTCTTTCTGAAAAGCTGACAGTATATGATCCAGTGGGTGCTGAGATTATATGTTGTAACCCACCCTCCCGCACACACATTTCTCTGACTTTCTGTTGAGCTCATAAACCACCCCCTTCCCAAACCATTCACTAACCACTTGTGGTGCATCATCAGTATTTGGAGCACTTCCCCAAACAAAAAGTATTCCTAAAACAGCCTCTGTGGGAATTAATGTAAACACCAGAGTCATTTAAAATCCTATTTATTACACATCCACTGGAACTTGTCTACTCCCAGGGGGGTGGAGAGGAGGGAGGCGGTGATTTTTTCTTTTTTCTTTTATTTTTTTTTTAGCCAAGGGGTTGGATGAAGTTTTTGTTCAGTCTGAGGGGAAGGGAGTTTGGTAGCAAAACAATTTGGTATTTTTAAGCAATAATGACCTCACTTCCAAGGTTATCATGACCAGCTGATGAGAAAGTGATGTTGACAAATGCCCTATGTTAAGTTCATTGTGGCCATAAAAGGAAAAATTGGGGCCTAGAAGTACTTTATGCAGAGGGTTTGGTTTTACTTGTAAGTATGCAGTTTCGGTTGGTATGTGTAGAACATTTCTGGAGGGTTAATTCGCAACACCTTGGGCTATCAGATAGTTTGAATCCTCTCCCAACGTTCCATTCGGCTTGTTTTGCTATTTCGCCCTGACTAGCACCTTGCATGTGCATGCTTATTATTCATGGGTATTAATGTATGCTTGAAAAATCTGATTCAGGCTGAGCAGGAAGCTATCCAAAGGAGTACCATTACCTTCTGCAGAATATAAGCTTTTATTCAAAATAAAACATAACTTTCTAGTCCTTACAGTAACAAAGAGCTTCCTTTCAAGTATGAACTATGTATACAACTGAAGCCATGGCATATTCCTTAATCTGCAGATAGCTCCATGACTCAAAAACAGGAGCTGATTGAGAGGTTAGAGTAGCGGAGACTCTGAGCAGAAAAGAAAAGAAGAAATTGCCATGAAGTGTTATTTCATCATTATTATTATTATTACTATTTTAATGTCTAGGGGCTGTACAAACATCATATGCTATTATTGGGGGTGGGGGTGGAGGTGAGGGTAGGGGGAAGTGGAGTGAAGCTAGAGAAGAAAGACAGTAAAACAAAAGGAAGAAAGATGTCACATACATTTTTGAAAGCTGGTTCATAGAAAGTTGATTAACATTATGTAATAGTTAAATGCAGTATCACAAACAGTACAGCTCTCATAGAAGTACAGGATACATGAATTTGTGGGGAAATGAATTAGGGGTGTGTGAAAGGACAGATACTTTTCACTGTGACTGGTGCACTTTAATCCTTGGACTAATGCATGAAACCCTGATAATCAACGAAGGCACAAGTTCTTTATAACAAGGAAGGATTTGATCCACAGCTTTCACACTGAAGAGATGGCAGTATTAGAATAGATAAAAAAACACATTGTTTCCTTTGAATAGCTGACCTGTTTACTTAAGTAGGGATATATGGAAAAAACAGCACCGCTGCAAACCGAACTTGTTTTGGTGGCACAGCCTTTCCAGCCCCATCACACCAATGTGGATTTCATGTGTAGACTCTAGAGAGGTTCATGAGAGATTCCAGATTTTAAATGAGAAAAAGAACACCACAGATGCTACCCTATTAACCTGAGAGGAGAAGTGGAGTTGGGTCAGATACACTTTTCTCTAGACCAGTTAGTTAGTTAAACTTCTGGACATTCATGGTAATTTGACTTTAGACCCTGGCGAGCTGGTTCAAGTGGTGGTTATAATTGCACTGTCCAGAAAATGCTGCATATGAATTTGGCAGGTGGGAAAAGGCTGTAGTACTTCGATAAGTAGGGAAGGTAGCAGAACTATCAGGATTACTGGAATCCTGAGAAAAAGAAATTCAGCAAGTTGAATTTCCTTATCATGGACAGTGTCATTCCCTCTAAAAATTACTTTCATATATGATCCTAATCATCTAAGAGCAGACTTCAGAGCAGTGGAGAGCCTCGAAGTAGGAGAGTGAGCAGAAATCCTCCAGCACATGATGCTGATAGCCCTGGCAGAGGAGCAGCTGTGGTAGTTATTGCCAGAGATCTGGGAGGCAGGGATTACACCTGACAGAAGCTCAGACTGAGCTAGAAGTAAGGAATAGAAACCAGGAATGGAGTAAATCCAGGGTTTATGGAAGGAAAAGGGGCAAAAGCATGCATCCCCCTGGAAATGTTTGCTTGGATGATGGCCCTCAACTGCCTGGGTCTCAGTAGTCTTCTTTATATTGTGTATTTTGAAAGAGTAAAAACATCAGTAGAACTGCTTAATTTTTAAACCTGTGAAAATTATGTGCTTCTTTTTTTTTTTTTTTAAATGAATTTTTATAACTGAGCAATATAGAGTATAATTTGCTCAGTGGTGCAGTAGGATGCTTTCCCTACTGTGTACAGGATTAGTACTGAGCAGTAATTTTCATTTGACTTCTCGGTACTAATAATGCCCACCCTCTTTGTTGACAGGTACTAATCTGGAGTACATCCCGCATGGTCAGCTTGCTGGTGCGTGCTTGATGTCTAGCTCCCGAACACTGAAATTTGAACAGGAGGCTGGAAACATCCAAGAGGAGAAGATGATTGCCATGGGAGAAAGAGAACGGGGAATTAAATCCTTGTCTTCTCAAGACAGTGCAATACCTCCAATTAATCTAACTGATGACCAGCTTGCCTCTGGCCTCTATGGTAACTATCTGTAGAGACATAGCTCTGGTAATGTTGATTGATTGTCTCTGAATATTAAACATAGTTGGAGTAAATCACATGGCTCCTCATGTATAATTGTGGAGGTAGGAAGAATATTTCCAGAAGAAACAGAGGTTTTCATTAAGAGGAGGGACATTGGGAGTGCTATCCTACCCTATCAATATTTTATTTTTAAATGGTAGATTACAGTGTAAAATGGTTGAGTTCAGTTTGTTAATGACGTCTCAAACAAAATCTAATAAGAAAATAAATATGGCTTATAAATCAAAATAAAATTTGTTACCCTTAATGCTTGATACATAGATACTTTGTAATTGTAGTGAGTTTAACTTTAAACTAACAAGTTGACTTGTTTCAATGAATATTTAAAGTTTAAATTCACCAATCTAAATAAACCTTGTTCCCTTTCCCCTCCCTGGTTAAATGAGTACCTGTCAAACATATTTCTTGCGCATTCATGTTATACATCTAGCCTTCTGTTCCAACAAATTGGAAACTTCAGTGTTGGCATTTAAGTACTTGTAATTTGACACCAAGATTTTCATGGCAGACAAAATTAACCAGTTTCAATGTTCTGAAAATTGACACCAGCAACAAAACAGTGAAAATGTATTTGTCTCCAGGTGGCCATCAAGCAAACTAAAACACCTCCTTAGATAACCCTTATCTCTCATTTTTCTGCTTCTGGATCTGATTTTCTAGGCGGCTTTTTTGTTTGTGTTTCCTGCATACAGACAACACTAGCTAATTTAATGTGCCAGTGACTCTGTATATAGGAGGAGTAAGACAAATCCACTTTAAATTTACAAGTTAAAGAACAGTTTGTTTTAAGATAATCTAAAACAAGCAGTTACACCCAAAGATGGTGCAAAACTTGTACTGATGCATGTACTTGACACTTTCTTCAACAGTATGTGTGAATAATGAAAGTACATTGAAGTCCATCATGAAGAAAAGGGATGGGGAAAAGGATTTTAACAGCGCAAAGAAGAATCTGCAATTTGTCGGTATTAATGGAGGGTAAGAGGAACCCAGTCCTTAAAATATCTGACTATTCAGTTCATCGAAACACTTTTCTTCCCTTTCCCAGGACAAGACAAGGGAGTGCACATAGTGGTGCAGCCATTCTCTCAGAATTTGGAGAGAGTAATCCTGAGGATATTAATTAGAGGGGGAGAGAAATGAAATTTTTGTCTGGGGTGATCCTGCTGAGACTTTCCATTGCTGTGGGTTGTTTTTTGTTTTTGTTTTTTTTAGAAGCTATCATATCACACTTGCTCCCAAGCCTAAGTTTTTGTATACATAAGCTTTTACAAAACTTAATACCAAACAAACAGAGACCTATGGGAACACTTTTAATTTCAATGGAATTGTTTTTTAACACATATATAATTTTATCAAAGTGTGGGCAATCAAGGTATTGCAGTATTGTGCAATCTGCATGAGATCAAGACGTGAAATGAACTAAAGTAAACAAGTATTTGAAAAGCAAATTTTAGTTTAAAAATAATCTTTCCATTTTAAAATGTTATTTATCAATTTCAGAATGTTACGTCAAATATCAGTTAAAGAAGAAACTTCCAATAGCCACATCCATTAAGTCTTTTTAAAATGCTTTTTGTTAGATTAAAAAATCGGACTTAAAAAAAGAAATTTGAAAAGTAGACCTTGAACTTTTTCTCTACACATTAAACAATTACTTAGTATTGTATATATTGGGTGAAATCCTGACCCTATTGTAGCCAGAGTTTTGCCATTTACTTCAGAGGGGCTGGGATTTCACCTATTGAGGATGTATGTGTAAATAGTCACTGAGCTTCACATATGTTCTTTAAAGACACAGTAGGTCAGCTAATTCATTTAATTCAGCTTCAAAATACTATAAACCCCCATTATTTTTAATCTAAAAAGACAACATTTCCCCCATCATAGCAAAAAAGGGGAAAATATTGCTTCTGATTTTAGATAACCTTAGCTTGGTAGGGAAGAGGATTCAACTGGAGAAGCCCAAGGCACCAAATTCAGTTCTGAGCAGAAGTAGTTTCTTTCACTTGAATGGCTCAGGTAATATTTGGGAATGTAAGAACTTTTCTATTGTTAAAAGGGATGTTTCTCTCTTTTCCCCCCACCAGTTGCATTGTGTGGTCTCAGTCATGGGCCAATGTGAATGTAATGATCAGTGTCAGAGAGAGAATCTGGTTTAGCAGATATTTATTTGGGTATTAACTTCTAAATAAGTATTCTAAAAATCTTTGGAAGATTTTTATCCTCACTTTTGAATGTCAAAGAGTTTATTGATAAAGTAATTAATCATTTTACTCATCCTCTTTAGATAATGAAGCATTACCCAATAATCAAATATTGAATGTCTTACTAATATTTTTCTGTTACTTCAATTTTTCTGTGTATGCTAGAATTCAGTAACACACCAGTCAGTGAAACAATTTCTGAATTGTTATGTCAAGTCCTTTCAACAAGCTAGGGCCCAATTCCGGAGAGCATATCTCTTCAGCAAAACACTCAGCATATATTAGTTAAGCATGTGCTTAATTGCTTTCCTGAATTGGTACCTCACTGTGCAACCTTTTGTCAAGCAACTTAATTTCTTCGCATCTGCATTCCCCTGTCTATGCATAATAGGGATGATTTTTACCTCAGAAAGTTGTTTTGAGGTTTGATTAATGCTTGTAAAAGGCTTTGAAGTTCCTTGGAGAGAAATGGAAAGTAATATACATGTGCAAAATATTGATTTAACCTAGCATTGATCAAATATCTAATGTCACAGAATTAAATCTTTCATGGAATTCTACAACTCCTGATTGCCATCTAGGTATGAAACCACATCGAGTGATGATTCTAGTTCAGAAGAGAGTTCTTCTTCAGAGTCAGATGATGAGTGTGAAGACAATGAGGATTCCCACCAGGAGGAGAGGCACAGCCTGCATGAGATGGAAGGAGGACTTCATGAGCTTAATGCTGAAGATGTTGGGTCTGTTCCAGTGGACGAGGAGATGCACGCTCAAGAGAGTGAGCCTGAGAAGGTTGAAATCAGAGAGAGGTATGGTATATTTCCCTGTTTAATATATAATCTAGCACTAGAGCTGCATAGAACAGGCCTTTTCATCATTACCAATTAGTGTGTTCTGGAAAGCACAAAGCCAGACACTTAACTGGCATGCTACCCACTTCCTGAGTCACTAGGTCAACAGAGGTCATTTAAAAACTGTAATTTAAAAACATTTTAAAAACTCTAATTTTATGCTTGTTTTGAGTACACCTCATCCTGGCTGATAGCTTATTTTTCACTGTTCTCCATTCAACTCTTTCAGTATTATATACAGCAAGTTGGCATCCCAATACGTATATATTAAACTTGTCCCAAATTTAACTGGACATGCTAATTAAAAATGTAGCTAAGGATGGTGATCTTCACTGACTAGAAGAAAGGGATTGTTATGGTAAAAAATTCTCTGTGAATAGTAAGAACGTAGCAGAAGCCTATAGTTTCTTGCCACTTTTATTGTTTTTAATTGACTATGTTCCTATAATACGGATGCTGGCTTCAGTCCAATTTACAATAGTCAGTTTATAACTAGACCCCGGTTATTGATAGCCAATACAGGCCATCCCCCGATAACCAATGGCACTCATTTAAAAAAAAAAAAAAACCAGAAAACACTTTCCTAACCACCTCAACAGAAAAAAGCCTGAGCAAACAGATGACTCTTGCACCATGCCCTGCAGTTCAACAAACTGGCTCCATCAGAAGATATGAGAATCAGACTAGAATGCTTACCCACACATCCATTCTAATCGTGAACTTTTGGACTGTCATCAGAAATGCTTCAGCTGATTTCAACTGCCAAGATGATGCATAGACTGGGCGTGGTGTGTGTCAGGTGGACCATGCCCCAGACCATATAAATTAAAACTTCCATCGTGCATTATACAGAATACCACTACCAAGCTTCTTTTTAATATGGTGGCGTGCTGATGAGCTGCTTCCTACATAACAAGTACTGTAAGAATAGAGAGAGGGGTTTTAAATCTGAACCAAGAGAAAATACCCATTTAACGCACCAGGTCTGCTAAAATGTAGAGCTTAAGAGTGCACCAACTTGTAAAAATAAATAAGTGGCATCATAATGGCCACTTTACTGTTCTGTGCAGACAAGTCCTTTGTAGTCTACAGGGCTGTGATTTCTAAAGGGTACTAAAATGTTGTGCATTAATTGGTCTCTCCACACCCTGGCCATGCACAATAAAAGTGTCCTAGCACACTCTAGTGCTACATTAAAGTGCACTAGGGAACTTCTGGTGCTCACCAGCAGCGTCTTCATGGACCAGTTAGCAAGCAGCACATTTGCACGCTTTAGAAATGACACAATCCCGTAGGCTGCGTTGCTGTTTCATGTAGATGAGCCCTTTAAGTAATAGTTATTCAGCTGTGGTATTTCAGTGGAGATAAAACTTAATAGCAAAACATTTGTGCAATTATTTACTGCTAAATAAAAAGTATGCACCAGCTATAATTAAGAGTTGTTAATATACATGTGTTTTGGCTGTGACTTTTAAAATCTTCTGTACTTTATTTATACAGTGCCTTAGGTGGGCATGACATTTTACAGACAAAATAAAAATGACAGGTCTATTCTGCAAGGAACTTGCATTCAAATTTAAATTTAATACATAGCAAGGGATGATAAAAGGTGAACAGAGAGGGAGGAAGGTTACAGTAGTGAACTATATGAGATAAGCATATTATTACCAGATTGGACTGTTTCGGTCAGAGCCCAAGTGTGCAAGCACTGGATGTAGTAGGTGTGCAGAGGCGTTACCAAAATGTGATTTTTTAACATCTGATTTCACAGGAAGCATCAAAACTAGGAAAAACTGCTCTATATCACTGGAAAGCTAAGACATCCAAGTTTCTCATGGTTGTCTTCTAACACTAGCGCTTATAAAAGATGGTGGCTTGAAATAGTGGCTCGTCTCTCAGGCCAAGCAAAAATACATACCATTTGCCACAGACCAGCATGTGTTCAACATGCCCAGCAACCTGTCCATTCCAGTTGCTTTTAGTTCTTTCTCTGATTTTAAAATAAATACATTGCAATTTGGGAACCAGGTTCATAATGAGAGATGGGGAAGAGGTCAGTGATGGAAAAGTAACAGGGATTTGAATGAGTTGAGAGAAATTGCATGTTGAACAGGATTTGCAAGGGGGTTCCTGGCATATGGGGTGTAATGAGAAAAAGCAAGGAGCCAGATTTAAATCAGTTTTCACCCAAGTTCTATTTCTTTTTAATGCTGGCAACAGTTACCTTTAACAGAACAGAATGTAATTGGCACTTCACGTAAAGGTTTAGTGAGTCTAAAACTCAAGAGTAAAATATTGCTCAACTTTATTAGTACTAATCATCCTAATGGGTAAATCTGGGAAACATACTTTTTGTTCTGTGGTCAAAGTGCAGTGGTGCAACCTGCTGATCTGCTCACGTTGAGTGCAGCTCCACTTAAAACTGCTGCCAGAATGGATTCCATATTTCAGCAGTTGTGGCAGGGCGAGAACCATTTGCTCCTTGTAACTTTTTGAAAAATTACAGAGTAAAACATTTAAAACAAGAAGAACTAATTTTAAAAATGCCTTTTTATTTTGGTTTCACTCTACAGATATGAATTAAGTGAAAAAATGTTGTCTGCATGTAATCTACTTAAAAGCAACATAGATGATCCCAAGGCCTTAGCCAGCAAAGACATGGTAAGCCCAGTCCAGTGCTAAGTCACTACTCTGAATGTTTCTCACTTATTTAATCTCTTCCAGCACAAGTCAGGGTAACCTCCTGTTTTCGGGACTGTAAATAAAATAGTTGGGCAGAATGAAAGTAGTGTCTTTAGACTGTCTTGGAATGTCATTTCTGGTCCCACATCAGAAGACTTTTGTCAACCAACCCATCCATACTACTTCATGCCAGGAATATATTCATTCAAAAGACAAGCACCTAAAATAGTAATACTTATTAAAGGGCAGTTTCATTGCATCAGTGCATTCCACTTACATTTTAGAAAGTGTTGAGTTAATGTGGCTGGCAAGATTGGATATGGGTCTGGTACACAAGCTCCTGTGGGAAAATATATATGGCATAGGGAGTTAGCATTCCTTTTGATTACAAAAGTACAGAGCATGTTCTGATGTGGAATGTGCTCTTGCCTCTTTCCAAACATAGAAGTATGTGTTGTTTCTTTCTCACTTGTGAAAATATTCTTAGGGCTTGTCTTCACTTACCTCGGAGATTCGGCAGCAGACGACCGGAGTTACGCAAACTACGCAAAAAACTTGCATAACTCCCGTCAACTTCTGTGCTTCTCTTCTGCGCACCGTCTTCACTGCACTGCGCTGACGGCAGCGCTACACCACTTGAGAAGGTGGTCTTAATATGTCAATTTCTGGATCGACTGAGCAGGTCTTCACTGACTGCTCAGTCGATCCAGATAAGTCGATCTGACGGCGGCAACTTTGCCGCCGTCAGTGAAGACCTAGCCACAGAATAGTGTAAACAAGCAGAATGAGGTTGCTGTGCTAATATCTTCTTAAAGAAATAGTGTCACTTGTTAAGTATGGAAATTACCTACATCATCTCTGTGCATTTTGTGACGGTTTTCTGAAGGTGAATGAGCATAGATTGCTATAAATGTAATGTGAAATTGTGGTCTGTACTTACAACTACAACTTTATAATTGGAGGTGGTGTGAGATACAATACTCAAATGGCTGACTGCCAGTGATGGGAAGCACTGCAACTCCTGATTTCCAAGTGCTCAGAACCTCTGATAATCAGGCCAAAGGTCTCTAACCTAATGTCGGTCTAATTCTGATTTGGGCCTGACATTGTTGATTAATGTAGGGGTGACATATAGTTTCTATCCCTATATTAGTCCTGTCTGCTCTGTAGTTTTTCACAAAAAGAACAAGCTTCCGAGCCTATTGGATGTTGAAAGTGTCAATAATGGGATAATCGGGTGATTTTGTCCAGCAAGGATAATTTGATTTTGAGCAAACTGTTTACAAGCACAGGAGTTCTTTGTTATTGGGAATTCCAGTCTAATCTCTAGTTCCATTCATCTGTGAGTTGGAAATGAACCTTGGGCAAAATGTTTAAACTTGAGCATCCACCTAAATAAGTGGCTTCATCTTTTTCCAAGTTATTGAGCACTTGCAGCTCCCACTAATGTAGTTGGGAGCTGAAAGACACTTTTTTTTTTATTTAGATGCCTACATATGAATTTATGTGCCTGAATATAGGAATCCACATGTAGAAAGCATGGCCCTTATTCACAGTTTGATATTTGCCATTTACAAAATAGCATTTTGGTGCGTAATGCTTTCTGTAAAAAAAATAAATAAATAAATAAATAAAAATTTAAAAAATTGTGTAACACTAAAGATCATTCTGTATTAATAATTATTGTTTGTTTAGTTCTTTTTGGTAGTGCCCACAAATATGATAGGTGTTGTATAAACCAAAGAATGTATTAGGGACTATATCAACTGTTTACACCCTAAAAGTTGTTTTATTACATAAGCCATGGCATTATGCTTGATAACATAAAAGAAGACACTGTCCTTCCTTTGAGAAGCTTACAGTCTCTGGTTCTGCTTCTGTATCAGGATCTACTAGTGCAAGTGCCAGATGCAGCACCAGCAAATACTGATGCAGCATAAGGGACTAAAGAAGCATTTGAGTGAATTCACGATTGATTGCCCCTGGATTTCTTGCCGAGAGTAGGTTTCCCTGCCTGTGAGGCTTTGTTTTGAAGGGAGCAGTGGTGATGAGGGACCAGAACTAGAGAATGGAGAGGGAGGGAAAGGAGAAATATTTGAGTCTTTCCAAGTTAGGATGAAGACACCTAGGTGAGGCAATATAGGGAAGCTTGCACTGTAACTGTGCACTTGAAAAACGTCAGTTTCCATTGCTGTCTGTCTGGGACACTTTCCAAAAACAAGACTAACATATAAACTTAGTTAACTATGGTAAAGAAGGAGTTCCATTCCAAGCCCTGCTCCTAGCAATCAACACTTGATAGCTATGAGTTCTGGTGCCAGTCATTTGTCACACTTAGTACTACCAGAGAGATAGGCAAACTTCCTGGAAATTAGCTGAAATGGGTAGAAATTAACAACCCTAGTTTCAAGTGGAGATTGGTGGGAGGAGAAAATTCAATTTTTATTTCCTGGGTTTGAGTAGAATACTTTCTGCCCACATCTGAGTAAAGAAGTCTTGGTTTCCTGCACTGCCAGTTTGTGGGACAGAAAACACTGTAAATAATATATCCATCTGAAAATCTTTTTGTCTTGTTTTTGGCAGAGATTTTGTTTAAATACCATCCAGCATGAGTGGTTTCGTGTATCGAGTCAAAAGTCAGCCATTCCTGCAATGGTTGGAGACTACATAGCTGCTTTTGAAGAGGTTTCTCCCACTGTCCTCAAACACATAATCAATATGGCAGATGGGAATGGCAACACAGCTCTCCATTACAGTGTATCACACTCTAACTTTGAGATTGTAAAGCTACTTTTGGATGCAAGTAAGTTTGGTTGTCTTTTGAGGTGTATGGGAGCTTGTTTTTTTGTTCTGTTTTTTGTGATCCTCACAGGTAACATCTTGCACATCAACTCCAGAATTCCTCCATAAAAATTCCTCCAGAATTTTAATTCTAGAACAGTACAGTGCAACTTCGCACTAAAACAGTACTGGGTAGTAAGGTTTCTAGACTTGCTTTGGAGGTGGTGATTTTTGCTTATCTTGAAGGAAGGAAAGCAATGTTGTGTCTAGTTGCTAGACTAGGCAACTGACATTTAGGTTACTGGGTTATATTCCAGATTTTGCCAGTGATTTACTGAATGGCTAATATAGTCACATACTTAAGGGTTGGACCTGGCCACCACCTATATGCTGCCTTAATGGCAAATGGGGACCGTAAAGGTGCTGTAGGCAGCCAGGGGAGAGTTTCCTTAGCATACGAGCAGTGTGCCACATGTAGTCCTGTGCTGCCCCCCTTGCAGCCCAGTGTAAGAGGGTGGGAGAGGAGAAAGTAGTGGTAGGAGGGAGAGTTGCCATAGTGACTGCTTTGGGCTGCAATTCAGGTAGTGGACAGCACAGGTAAGGCTGCTGTAAGTTGTCACAGGCCCCAGGAAAAATATGGATAGCGTAAGGGCAGGCCCCAGCCCACCACACATGGGCTGTGCCTCATGTGATGTACAGAACAGAATTTGTTCCCCATAAAATAGCTATAATGCTTACCTATCGTACCTCAAAAGTGTGTAGAGAAGCTTGATTAACTTGAGTTAAGTGGTTTGAGGTTCCCAGGTGAAAGGTGCTATGCTAATGATTGTTCATAAAAATAGAAACACCAGCCAGAGCAGTGGTTCCCAATCTTTTTGGCTCGAGGGCCACAAATGTAATTTTTACAACGCTGAAGGGCCACCAGTCTATCAACTCTCATAAAAAATGTATTGATGTGTGCACCATTAAGGACTACAAATCACTGCATATTTAAAGTAAACATTTTGATGCTACTGTGCTCATTTTTTACATTCACTATTTTACCCCTACAAATTACTCACAGTATGTCACACGCTCACAGACAAAGCACTAGTGTAGATGAGTGACTGTCACTGCACATGGCCTGGCAGCTAAGTCACAGTGGGTGGCTGCTAAGTGCAGGCGAAACCAGAAAGCACTGATTTTGAGTCCTGCCTCTCTCCTTAAGCATGGTGGGTCCTGGCTGCTCTGCCAGCAGCTCCCTCCCCACTCCCCACTGCAGCCAGACGGAAGTAGTTCAGCAAGGAGGCTGCCTCCTCACTGATCTCCCACCCCCATCCCCCGGGTGTAGCAGGGAAACAACACGTGTCCTGAGGTCCCGTTCGTTCCACCTGGGTAACTAGGCAGTGGCTCCCTTCTGCAGCCAAGGGGCAAAAGATCAATGCTCCCCTCTCTCTGGCTCCAGCAGAGACCCAGCGCCTAGGGATCCAGACAGAGCAATTTGCTGTACTCCCTGCTACAGACAGGGGGAGGGGAGCGCTGATCTGCTGTCCCCTTGGGTGCAGCAAGGAGCCTCTGCCTGGGTCCTTAGGCAGCAGCTCCCTTCTGCAGCCAGCAGGAGGGGAGTGGTGGGCCACTTGAAAGACCCTGTGGACCACAGGTTGGGAACCACTGAGCTAGAGGATGAAAGGATCTTACTGGAGTCTAACAATGCACAGACCCAAAGACTTCCTCAACAGGAAAACAAACGTTTCAAATGCTGTAGACTGGCTTGAACACCGGCCGGACTGGAGTAATGACTCACTGTAAGAGAATGCGGGCAATGTCAAGAGCACAGTAAAATGTGGCAGAACTGAGGTCTAATGTAAGCTCTAAACTGTGTTGGAAACAATTTTCTCTTACCTTCCTGAATATCTCAAGGTAGCATGAGCACACTTGCTGTGTTGGCAGTCATTGTTCTTCAGTCCACAATAGGCTGTGTGGTTGCATTAATAATTAAATAAAGTGACTGGAACTGGAAATGCCAATGATTATTGGCTACTGTCATGTGAAAAGGACTTTTGTGCCAGACATCCTGCAAAAAGGTTTAAACACAGTGGCGTTCTTTTAAGTATCCGTTTGGATAGCCCTTCTCTTGATTTTTTGTGTCTGAATTGTCACAAGATGCATGAAATGTGATCTTCCCAAATTAGGTATGTGCATAGGTGCAAAATCTCCAGCTAGCAAGACAGAATGCTCTACTGGTAACTGAGGGGCCAGCATCTTGGCACCAGAAGGAAGTGGCTCTGGAAAGCAAGCCTGGATCTCTGTAACTCGTTACAGTTAGTATAATTGACTGCCACTCCTCTGAGAGATGGATGCATACATTTTCTCACACCTTCCAGTCCTTCTTTTCCTTCCCACGTCACTTTTGCAAATCCCATTTTTGTCTGAAAAACAGCAAGAAATGTGAAACTGTTGCTGTAAATTTTTTTTTTTTTTCAGTGGGAAATCTGCACTGGAGCTGAAATTCTAGCCTTGTAAAGAAACCTAATAAAAATCCCCTCTTGCTCTCCAAATGGTAATTAGAATATGATGAACACATTGAAAAGCTACTGGATGGTAAATGAATGCTAGCCCCACAGGACTCCTTAAGAATTTTAGAAATAGAAGACAGACTGGTGTATTAGGTTGGAACAAAAAGAACAGTCCCATTTGTTCCTGACACTTAACGAATTTGTTCCCAGAGAAGTCTCTCTCTTAGAGCTGGAAACCTTTTAACTGTAATGCCTTTTCTAAATCTCCAGAGCATGTCAAAATAGCTTATGTAAAACTTTAACATGGCTAGCACCAATATAAGTAGCTAGAGGAAAATGTAGTATTATGGGGGAACCTTTCGGTCTTGAATTTCATTGGCCATACTCACTGACCATTTCAATTTTGGAATGAGGATTCCCTAAATGTAATTAAAAGACTCACCCAGATAGCCTGCCCCAAAATTCCAACCCAAGGCTGGTATTGGATGTAATATTCTTGTAAAATTTCCAGTGAGGTTTTTTTAATTTTTAACTGTGCCTCAATAATGACAAATAAATGGCTTGGTGTCTTTTCTGTGGCATGTATGTCATACATGTAATGAAGAAGAATTGTTTTCTTTCTTTGGCTCAAGAGCACCCTTTTTTCCTCAGCTTTTCTTTTGAATTGCTTTCATTATGTGAGCAACTGCTGCAGATTCAATAGGCTGGTCTAATATAATTTATTCAGTTCATTTGCACAATTGCTGCTTTCTGGATTCCTGCTTTCCAAAAAAATTATCTCATTCCTCTGCAGATGTTTGCAATGTAAATCACCAGAACAAGGCTGGCTATACCCCCATCATGCTGGCTGCTCTTGCAGCTGTGGAGGCTGAGAAAGACATGCGAATAGTGGAAGAACTCTTCGGCTGTGGGGACGTGAATGCTAAAGCCAGTCAGGTCAGTACTGTCGCACTCCGATACCATTCAAAGCTATTTTGCTTTATAAATTGAATATAAAGTTGCCTTTATTGCAACTGGAGAGCAGATGTGTAACTTTCCATTAGTTCAGAGTTTGCACTGACTCTGTGCTGCCAGTCACTGCCTCTTAGAGATCTGTCTGCATGTTTTTGGTTCCTGTTTACAAAATGGAATCATGGAAAACTTTTTGAGCTTTAAATAAGATTTTTCAAGTGCCTCAACTGTTCCTCTTAATTTTGGGGGCACTGTGTGGAAAAACAAAACTGAATTTTGGAAGAAGTATTTATTTTAGCTCTGTAGAACTTTTAGTTCATTGTATTTTACGCTAAGTGAGATACTGTTAGAGAGAGAGAGCTCAAATAGATGCTGTACAATCATATAGTGAATGACAATCCCTGCATCTTGATTGGATGTTACTTTTGCTGTGATTTTCCTTGCAGGCTGGCCAAACTGCTCTGATGCTGGCAGTAAGTCATGGACGGATAGACATGGTTAAAGCTCTGCTGGCCTGTGGTGCAGATGTCAATATCCAGGATGATGAGGGCTCTACTGCTCTGATGTGTGCTAGTGAACATGGACATGTAGAGATAGTAAAACTCCTGCTGGCTCAATCTGGATGTAATGGCACCCTGCAGGACAATGTGAGTTGCCTTTCCAGACACTGCTCTGCCTTTCCACTAGATAATTTTTGGGGTGTTGATTTATTTTTTACTGACTGGACAGATTCAAAGATCCACTTGAGTGAAATTTATGGCTGACAATCTGAAGTAGAAATGTCCAAGTCGTCTTCATCATAGTGCGTGCTCTGATTATTTTTCTTTTAAATACATGATTTTCTGAGCACTTCCAAAAATCAAGCCTACACATAGAATTAGATGCTTAACTTCTGGTGTACAAATTTTGGGGAAATAATTAGCCTTAGTACTCAAACCTAATTTTTTACTGAATGTTTTAAAGACTTGTGGTGAGAAATCCTTTAAAAATAAAAACACCCAAAACATAATTTTCCATATATTACTTTCTCCTAAGACTTAATAGTCCTCCTTCAATGCTTCCATATGATCATGACAAATAATCAAAATAATGACTCTTCTTCAAAAGTTCTTCCTTTGCCCTAAGCAGTGATGCTGTGACTTTATGAATGCCAATTTGCCATCTCCAACCATTGAATAACATTGCCTCAACAATAAACAAATATGCAATCTGTGTGCTCAGCTGAGAATGATATACTAGTATCTTTCTTGATTAGAAAAGATTACTGCAGTCTGTGTGAGTAGATGAGGATTTGATCAATATATCCTTTAAAGCTTGAGAATGTCGACTTAGTTTTATGTCTTAACTGAGTATTATAGTTGTGTTCTTGCTGACAGTATTGTTCCAGGGGTATGTTTGGATTCCAGCTATTACTGGCATCCAATTATTCACTGTCAGTACTTACACAAAGTCGGGGGGGGGGGAGGATTAATTTGGGAGTTTAACTTCTCTGTACAACAATTGTAACACTTTCAGTACATCCACCTGATTCACAAAGCTTAGCTGGTTTTACTGCCTTCAAAGTGAGTGCTTTACAATAGCTGCCCTCAAAGGGTATGTCTACACGGGGACATACCCTATCATCTCAGGCTCCAGCACAAGCCCAAACATCTACAGAGCTATTTTTAGTCCCACAGCTTGAACTCTGTGAGCCCAAGTCAGGTCACTTGGGCCAGCCACAACCATTCTGCGGGACTTTTATCCCAGCATAGAGTACCTGTAGACATGTGAGTGATTGGTGTAACCAATCCCTTTTTAGGGCAGTCTAAGGCCACTGGAGACAGCTGCTAACTTTAGCAGCATGTCAACACTCTGTCTGTCACCAGAGTAGTGCCTAAAATCTTGGTGGTGCCAGGGCACCAGCCCTGAATTAGGTACTATGCTGCTGTCACTTACAGAAGCCATTCAGCTGTATGTATGTTGATGTTAAATTACCTCCAATTCTTTGATATGGGCAAGTATTTCTACTGGTCCCCTATAATACGAAGAATTTGATTTCTAGCTGCCATGATGTATAGTTAATTATGGAAATGAGCTCTGTGCTATTGATTTGTGCCGTTTTGCTAATATTCAAGAACATTTTTCTAAACGCTTTCTGCTTTTCCAGGTATTCTGTGACAAATCTGTGTACACCACAAATACCAGTGTTCCTCGCTCAGCACAAATATCCTAATGGTTGACACCTCACACTCCGCCCATTCAGTAGAATTAAAAATGTGAATTGCTCCCCACCACCTGATAAGAAAGCATTTCACTTAAATGTGGCCCATGCAAAGATCAGGCTTGCATCTTCCTTAGATTGGTCTTGACTGCTCTAATACCAAAAGCTACAGCAATACTTAATAAGCCTACTCCTCCGAAGCATTTAATTGTGATGCCAGTCGTAATGTTGGTATTGTAGTGGAAACGTCGGTGATCAAGTGAAGAGGAGGCTGGCAGCACACCAGTGAGCTCCAGTGATATTAGCGCTGCACACTGTTATTGGCAAATCCCCTCCCATTTTGCGAATTAACATTCCGGTGCTGTGGCTGTGTGATGCTTGCATCTATCACAGAAGCTCAGCCTCACAAGGGACAGCAAATGCTAGCACCATAGGAAGGCGTAAGGGCAGAGAGAGAGCCTCTCTCTTGGCTAATTTGTGTGCTGTGCAGGAGGGGTAAGAGAAGGAGTCAACTGTTACGCTGCCTGGAGTGGGTCACGACTGTGGGTGCCAACCTCAGGGTAGACTGTCAAGAAACAGGGCATGAACCCCAAATGGGTTGTGAAGTTCTATGCTTAGATTTCACCAACCGAGTAACAAGTGTGGACATCTCAGGCTCTATAGCAACCTTAATAGGGAGCCACTGACAGTCAGTCCCCTGTTCTGCCACCCAGGCAAGCCTGCCCCTCTGATAGATGGTCCCTTATATCAAAAATCACAACAATATTCAGATTACTCCCAGTCCCATACTTTCCTCAGGTCAAGTGCACCCTAGATCTCTCACCAAAGACAACACTTGTAGCCAATCCTGTAACAAACTAACAGTGTATTAACTAGGAAAAAGAAATGAGACTTTTTTAGCAAGGCGTGCGCGCACGCACACACACACACACGAGGTACAATCTTAAGTTCTAAAGGTAATAGAAGCTTCTGTAATGAGTAAACTTTTATATCCTTTAGGGCTAACCCAATCCAAGCAGCTTGGGGATCTCTTATGTTTAGCAATCTTTGTCCCTCAGAGTCCAGGCACCATAAAGATACCAATTTTGTCTTAGCAGAATTTGTATTCCCTTCTGTCAGTGTTCAAGTTGTGATGGGACGCAGGCTTGTGCATGTACCTTCTTCAGGGCTGTGGGGGAAGGAATCAGGAAAGTCTTTTGTCCACAATGGCTTGTCTGATGTCTATAGACCTGCTTTTGTTGGGGAGAAGATTACACTTATTGTGGTAAACTAGCCTGTCACACTTGGTAATGCTTCTTCCCTGACTGAGTGATTTACAGTCTTAGCAAACATTTTCATAGTTTATAAAGCAAACATATAACATGGGATACAGATATTATAGGATTAATACATAAAGCATCCTACAGGCATTCCATAAAGTCTAAACACATTCTTACAACTCTAATATCTATTTTAACAATACTGACACACAGGTGAACTGGACTGGTTTCCAGCTATGCATTTCTCAGAGTTCCATGAGGCCTGGGGCCTTGGCATGAGTTGGCATTAAGTCTGCGAGCATCACATCAACCTTCCCTATAAAGCCACCAGCAAAGCAGTCTGCTTGGGCAAAAACTCTCTAGTGCGCTCTGAGGTCTTGACAACCAGAAAACTCAGATTGTAGGTTGTTTGTTTCTTCCTGTTTTCCCCACCCTCTCAAATGAGAGATCCTGAAAATTTAGGAAGCAGCAGTCATGGAAGCTAATAATGTAGAAGGACTTTTGCGGTGGCCTAAGGGGAGAATATATGTCAGTAACACTCACTGTAACAATTTTCCCTTTGAGCAAAAGCTCTCTTTACATTCTGTCAGCTTTATTGATTTTGAAATAAATAAATTATCCTCTGACACAAGAAAATAATATCTGTAAAGGAAAATATTTGTGGGTAGACTCTTAGCCATGTGCACTTGGAATTAGGAATGCAGCTGCTCTTACAACTCCCATAAGAGTAACACAGCTAATTCTCATTGTAGCTGATTAACTTTTATCCCTCCCTTCACTTCCCTTCCCCATCAACAATGCAATTTCTCTCAGACAAATTCAGACCAATCTCCTGAAATCACTTGTCTGACACAGAATTACTTGTAACATTATTGTGATAATGGCACACTCTTTCTCAGCTATAAACCAGTCCCCTTGTTAAGAGAAATTATAAGGGCTCTAGCAATTGGATTGCCTCATAAAACAGAAGCACAAGGTTTGTTGTCACTTAATTATAATAAAAGAAATTAAATAGGACCCTAAATTAGGCTGGCTCTTTGAAATGAGGCCGTATTGCTCAGTAACTTCTACTCTCTATAGGCTGACGGAGCTTTTAAAGGATTTGCTTATGCACATGAGCATTAATTTTTTCCCTTTTATTCTTCAAGGATGGCAGCACTGCACTTTCGATAGCCCTGGAAGCGGGACACAAGGACATAGCAGTTCTTCTGTATGCTCACGTAAACTTTTCCAAACCCCAGTCACCGGTTAGTATGTTAAATGTCCAGGTTGCTGAACATTGCGTTTACATGATATCTCGCTGTTTTTGAGACTAAACATTGGAAAAATCATGTGGATTGTACTGCGAGAGGCCAAACTTTAACCAAAGAACTTCTTAGAGAGAGACAAGGTGGGTGAGGTAAAATCTTTTACTGGACCAACTTCTGTAAACTTCTGTTGGTCCAGTAAAAGATATTACCTCACCCACCTTGTCTCTCTCTCTCTCTAATATCCTGGGACCAACACAGCTATAACAACACTGCATACAAAGAACTTCTTAAACAGTGCTGTGTAGGTAATCTGTCTGTGAATAGGATACCTGCCACTGCATGCAAAAATGCATATAGCTTGTGGGTTTCTCTTGTTTGGTAAATACTTAGCTTCTGAAAGGTATTGGATGGGTAGAACAGGATAGGACAATCTGTGTTTATCCACAGGGCAACATTTATGCAAGTAGCTCCAATACAGGCCACTACCGCCTGGACCCTGGCTAGAGGATACTTCCTCCCCCTTTCTATCTGAGTGAGGACAATTCAACGTCTGTGTTAAATGAGACATCCACGTAGGCTGGCCAATGTGCAAAGTTTCTTTTGCATAATTGTGATGCTTATTACAGAGCAAGTCATCAAAGCAGCAGGCCAATTTTAGGGTTGTTGCGGCCCTATGCACACAGGCAGATATCCACCAATTCTCTGTCTGCACTTGCCTTCGCGATAAACAGTTACTAAATGTTTTTACTACCCATAATGCTGTGCTGCTTCAGGCAGTGGGATAAAAGTAGCCAACATAGTAGCTCATGGACTGAAAGAAAACACATTACCAGTTCTGTATAGGTTGAATTTTAATTGCTGCCTTCATAAACTGATGGGACGGTGGTTCATGTGCAATCAGTTTAATCTCTTTATGTAATTAGCTGAATTCAGTTAATTAACTGTCCTTTCCTTTCCCCTTTCTAGGGTACACCTAGGCTCAGCAGAAAGACTTCTCCTGGTCCTACCCACAGAGCCACCTTTGATTAGTAATGCACGAATATATGAAATCTTAATGCCATCTCTAAGCTGCTAATTGTTACTGTTTTACAGAGACAGATACTGAATGTAATTGTCTTGTGCCTGAACTCACCAGCAAATTGAAAGCAGAAACCTAGTGCTAAAGGTAGAAGACTATAAACTTGAAGAAAGCTTACCGTTAGATAGTAGTCTGCTAGTAACAAAGCTAAAACCATTCTTTTGCTCATCTATCCATCGTTGCAGGAAACAGCATAAATCCGGTTTCTCCTTTCTATAGAGTCTATTCTGTTGCATTATGAACAGTTTAGGAATTGTAAGTTATCTGCACAGGTATGAGTATTTTTTTTTTCCTTTGGACAAGTGTCATGGTCTCCAGGGCACTTTTTAATTCTCTAAAATATTTATATTTACTGTACATGGAGCTATTGGCAATAATTCTTTTCATAAATTTCATTCCAAAATGTGTTTGAGTTCTTTTTAATTTTAAAATATAAAATGTAGTCAGCTCTTTGGAGGTTGGGCTAGTGGGTTGATGGTTTAGAAATAGAAGACAGGCCCTCTGTCAGGTCTGAAATTAGCTAAATAAATGAGTTGTCACCAGTTGGATGTATTGTATAACTTTTATATTAAAGATAATTGTATCTATAAAATTAAATCACACTATTTTCAACATTTTATATTCTCTAGTAATTAAAACTATATGAAGAATTACATGTATTGTTACCATATTTTTATTAATTGTGTGTCAGTGTCCATATGATCCATATATAACGTTTATCAGAGAAAAGTTAGAGGTATCAGCTGTATGTTCCTCTATAGTGGAATTGACTAGTTCTCAGTGCATATTTATGGAATACTATTTACCTTGTCACATTCACTTTAGTCATATGTATTTAAATGTTTGAAGTGCCTTAGACTCTTGCCATATTTTCGAAATAAAATTTCATTATGCTGTTTTACTCCTCTCCTGCTTTAGCTGTGATCTGCCATCATCCAAGATGAAGTGAATTATAACTGCAGTAGTGAAACATGATGGATTGATTGAGTCAAGGCGGAAAAGAGTGGACAGCTCAACACTCTGGTTATTGAGGTGTTAACGTTGTCAGCTGACATCACTCGTTCATTCCTTGTAGCCCTGATCACACTAAACTTGCTAGCTACAGGTTTTAAGAGTTTCAGTAGGCAAACAACTCCCTGTCTGGCCATCTCCCTGAGATGAGGGTGTAATATTGAAACATTTTGTCTCAGATTGCTATTGTCATGAAACTTACAATTGAAAATCTAATTTCACAATTTTTAAACTGTTCTTGATGTTCATCAATTTTCACATATTGTACAGCTAGTCTTTCAACTGAATGTCATTATTAATGATACTTACCACTGATGTTCCCAGCACCTCCCATCTGAGGATCACAAGGCATGTCACAAAGGTGGACAGATGTCCTTATCCCTTTTTAATGGACAGGGAAGTTGGAGCACTGAGAGAAATGAAGTGACTTAGAGCAAGTCAGTGGCAAAGCAAGAGTAGAATCCAGGTCTGTTGGCTCTGTCACCCATGCTAACATCAAGGTTATGCGGCCTAATATCATTAACAAATGAATCATAGGCTTTTTTAGTGGCATTGCCGAGGCAGGATAATGGCTAGAGTGATTCATTCTTTAAAGCATGAAGAATGAATTTGAAATTCTTCAACAGCAAAGTCCTCTAGCTGATTAACCCTATGGAGAGGTCTTCACTGCAGAGTGCACCCAGGTAGTCAGCACCTGGGTCTGAGCACCATAGCCTGTATCTGAGCTGCCACACTGCAAAGCTCTACCCGATTTCCTGGGTCCTCACTGGTGCTGCGTTCACCTGTGTGTGTCACTAGAACTTGCGGGGGCATATCCCATGGTTCTTAGTGCTGCAGTGAGCTGAGACAATGATTCTTTCACAGTAAATTGTGGGACAGCACGTGGAGAGAATTGTGGGGAGGCACTGGACTGTCAGCACTCAAGCGGTTTAGCCTGCATCCTCACTGCAAAGTAGGCAGGTTACCAGGCCCAGGGAAAGCAGCAGTCGGGGTTTAGATTATATCCCCCACTGGGATAGCTAGCCTGGGTTGAAAGCACCACCAAATTTAGGGTTTGTATATGGACAGGAGCTGGGTTAGAGATAATACCCAAATAACAGCCAGTGTTAACTCTGGAGAGAAGACATATGCTAAGACAGCAAGAAGGAATATACTTGAATTTACTCCTTCAAAGTACCTGTCCCCTTTTCTGCTCCTGTTCCTTACTTTTCCTCCAGTCTCCCAGTTTTCCCTGTGAGTCTTGAAAGAGGGCCCTCTCTTTAACCCACCGCCCTCCACTTTACTTTCAGCTGATCTGACAGCATAAATCCATTGGGAGCCCTATGTCAAAAATGATTTACTTCTGCTGCTATGGTGGCTGCACTATGCTACTTCCCAGTTTAAGGAGAAGACCCCTGGGGAGGGAGGAAAGAGAGGACCCATGCCTGTGGAAGGCATTTTGGGATGACTTCTTAGAAGTCCCAAACAAGCCACACTGTCCAGAGGTCAGAGTCTTCTTAGTACGTCATGCCCTTGTGCCCCTTTCATCCCCCACACTCAACAACAAAAAGAAGCTGCTGTAAATCAGCCGGTGCCCAGATGATATCCAGCTGAGGAGGGGAGGAGAGAAGCTAGTTTCCAAAGGGTTAAGGAGCTGTGTAGATGTACGTTCTTGGTTTCACTATGGGTTTATTTGAAATGCAGGTCATTTAGTTATGTTACAGCCCACATTTGAGTTTAAACTGTGTATGACTTATTCTGCTCTGACTGAATTGCTCAAGACCCAGGCCCAAAAGGTACTCCAAACCCAGCTATGTTCCTATGCCTACCTATTCACATCCATCACATAGGATTGGACAAGGACTAGCATCTACTTTTTTTTAAAACATCAGTTGCATTCTTCTGCCTGGTGACTTCATCTCTGGAGAGGTCAGATCTCCAGTGAGTTCATTTGAACACTGATGTGTCCCATGCTGAGGAAGACCAGCTAAAAGTCTTCCCTTGCATGACTAAATGAGCTAGTGATGTGATTTCTTCACAGACTTACAATGTCTAGACTTTGCCATTCAAGGTTGTAGCCTTGAAGGAGGGAGAGGACAGAAACCAAGATCAGCACAGGTTCCCAATACATAGGCATGTTTCAGTGTATCTAGTACCCTTTGAACTGCAGCAAAGGATGAAATCTCCAGTGGGGTCACCACTTTATTTCCAATTAGCCTAATCCACAGCCCAAGGAAAGTGAATCAGAAAGCCATACACTGAACAAGGTTGCAGAGGTCCTATACCTGTAGTAATTGGAATTATAAGTGAAGTTTCTTGGTCTTTCCTTGGTACAAACAGATGTAATGTATTAAAGTCTTTTCAGCCCACAGGAACTGAAGTAGGGAAAGTGGTTTCTGAAAGACAATCATCTTATGCTTTACTTGGCCAGAGATAGGATTGGGATAAAATATTCCATCTGTTTAAATTGTACTTTGTGCCTTAATTTGTAGGAACTTAATAATAACTGTAACTATCTTGAACAGCAGGTTTTTGACACTTCATCCGACAGGTTGGTTATTTTCATCCCTTGCCTGTAATTTTTGGCAGGGAAGGATGTTGATCAGGAAACAAAAATATACGGGTTATGCCATCTGATTAAATACAGATAGATTAGATTCTGTTCCATTGACTTCAATAAAATTACTCCAGATCTACAATGAAAGCAGAATGTATCCCAGGATGATTGTTACCTGGTCTTTTTCTCCTCATTTTTGTACAAATGAAATGGATGGCAGGGAACTTTTCAAAGGGGCCAGAAAAAAACTACACTCTGCATTGTTTTCTTTTAATTACTTGTGCATACATTTCAAACTACCTGTTAGGTAAAACAGCTGTCTGTCCCCCAGTTTGTTGTGGGAAAGCTTAATTTAAATCCATAAAGTAGAGCCAATCTTAAAGTGCCTTCATCACTGCAGTACTACAATAGCTAATAATTTAAGAGTTATAGTTAATGCCAGCAGAGTATTGGAAGGGAGGTAAAAACATATTTCAGGGCCTAAAATGATCTCTAACTATGAGGAATTAGGATGAGACCTTTTTGGGTGGCAGATTTCCCTGCATCTGCAATTGTTGGATTTCTTGCACTTTCCTTTGAAGCATCTTGGACTGGCCATTCTCTGAGACAGGATACTGGACTAGGTGTAACCATGCGTCTGAGGTGGTAGAGCAATTCCAATGTTCTTGTATTCCTAAGTGACTCTTACGTATAAGGTCCAAATTTCTGCACCATCTTTTTCCAGGAGAAGTGATCATTTTGATGGGAATTACAGTTAAAACTTGTAACTTGTAAGCACCGACACGTCAATCATTTAAAAAAAAAAAAAAAAAGTCAGCGAGGCTTAGGCACTGGGTGTCTCAAGTGATTGGTAATAACTATTACTTCTAACAAGATTAAGAATGTTTTCCTCTCCAGGTCAATAGCTCTGATCTACCCAGCTCAGTGGTGATTAAAAGCCCTGCTGACTGACCGGTGATTTTTGTCTGTATGAAATTAGTCTAGGCTGTAATTCCCAGGGACCAGATGTCTCTGCTACACAAACCACAATCACAATTGGCTCTTACTAGCACCCTCTACTTATCAGTCACAACACTCTGTCACCACTACCTTCCTGTCCTCAGGAGAGGAGAGATGCTAGAAGTTCTACTCAAAGAAGATGGAGGTGCTACTTGTAGGCCGAATAGAACTCTTCGAAGAGTCTGCTGCTGTTGTGACATGTCCACCAGCTGAGAATGCGTATCCCCAGATTGTCAAACTACTCTGAACTCCAAGGATTCTTTTGGGCTCTTCACTGATACCAGACTCCTAGACAGCAGATGTCATTCACTACAAAAAACACACTCTGCCACCTACAACTATTGAGGAAATTGCACTCTATCCTGGGATAGCATCAAACGCTCCTCACTTTCTAGGATTATCTCAATGCAACATACATTGTCCTGGAAGCATCAGCCTTGTAAAATAGATTTACAGTGCAGCATCATAACTGCCTTGATATCGTTTACAGGGAGCACATTATGCTGTGCTAGTCACTGGTTCCCTTCTTGGCATCATCAGATTTAAGCTCTCTGCTTGAAATCTTGGCCCCACTGGAGTCAGTGGAAGTTTGCCATTGACTTCAATCAGGTCTTTGTTTTCAAGGTTCTCCATGGGTTTGGGTCTTAGGATATCTACAGAAATAGCTTACCCACTTGGACCTCAACAGTTCTGCTCCTAGGAGCAATAGAACTGTGCACCACGGGGATGAAGTCTGTGTATGCAATAGATAGGCTTTCTTGGCAGCAAGCCCAGGGTTTTGGAATTCACTCCCACAGCAAATGTAAAGACCACAGCTCCAACCACTTTTAGATCCAGCTGCAAATCCCGCTTCTTTGACCTTGGTTTCCCACACAGCAATTCAGAACCCGGTGTCACCACTGAAACACAAAGCAGGATGAAATCGTAATCCTCACACAACTTACTCCCATCAGCAGGGGTGGGAGAGAGCAGAAACATTACTGCCAGGAGTCACCGTATGTATTCTTTAACTCTGGAAGGTGCTCGGATGCCACTGTGAGGGATGTCGTATAGAGCACTTCAGGCAAAGAAGCCTGGGACTGGATAGACTTTTAGGGTATGTCCCTACTGCAGTTAGACACCTGTGGCTGGCCCATGCCCACTGACTTGGGCTTGTGGTGCTCAGGCTAAGGGGCTGTTTAATGTAGACGTGTTTGGTGCAGACTTCTGGGCTCAGGCTGCAGCCTGAGCTCTGGGATCGTCCCACCTCACAGGGTCCTGGGGTCCGGGCTGCAGCCCAAGCCTCAATGTCTACATTGCACTTAAGCAGCCCTTTAGCCCAAGCCCTGTGAGCCTGAGTCAGCTGGCACAGGCCAGCTGTGGGTTTTTAATTGCAGTGTAGACATACCCTTAGAAAGCAAACTATCATCCCTACAGCTGCTCCTTCCAGGTTACATGGAGAGGAGGCGAACATGGGGGAAGCTTTCACAACTGTTCCCTGTGCTGTGCTGTTTTGGTGGATAAATAATGGTTCACTTTCTGAACCTCTGCCTCCTTTCACCAGTGCTGACTTCAACCAATCATTTGGAAACTAAACAGAAAGCAACATGTGGTGGTCTCTTCCTTGATGCCTTTACAATAAATGTTGTATGGTAGGAGGGATAACACTGGCTAAGACTGCCAAGGGCATATTATGCTAATCAACATGATGGAATTGGAAGAAAACATGGATGCTTTAAACTCCCTGCTTTCAAAACAAGTGCTGAGATGTTTGTTCTACTATAATATATACTTTTAAATTTTAGATGTGGTGTAGGAACCTAATGATTTCATGGAAAGGGACACCTGTAAGCCAGTCTTCTCAGGTTGGTTGCAGGTTTGTCTTTTATTTCCCTTGATCTAACAGCAGGTACTAGTGCACTATATACGGTGGAGAACCACTGAACTGCCAGACAATATTTGGACATAGGACAACTTTCTGTTTTCCGTTTTACTGAGAACATGATTTTTATTTAGACTTGATCTATGGCCAGAAACCATTTAGCTTTGCTTCCTGCTATAAGGAAATGACTAATCATATATTTGCCTCTTGCTTATTTATCATGGCAGCACTTTGAATGCCAATGGATCATATAAAAATACTCTTTGCTAAAGATTACACTGTGCTGTGAAGTTACTGAACCAGCTCTCAATAGCACTTGAGAACTTTGATCTGTACAGTAAGTACCCACAAACAGCTCTGGTGCATCTTACTCTGCAGCAGGCACCTTGCACATTTAATACATGTCACAGCTCTAGTCCCAAAAATAAATATTTTATATTTCACAAGAAAAATGCTGGGGTTTGTCAAAATGAAGCCACACAGGCAACTTAGTGATTTGTCTGGGACTGTAGGCACAATTATACATTTGAATATCTCGCAGCCCTAGGCTAAAATTTCCACACTTGTGTGCCCAAAGTTAAGCTACCTAAATAAAGTAGCCTAATTCTCAAAAGAGTTCGACATCTGCAGTCCCCATGGAAACCAGTGAGAATTCTGGGAGTTCAGTGCCTTTGAAAACCAGGCCACTTATTCAGAGAGCTAATTATGGATATGGATGTCTAAAGTTGGGACCTAAATTTAGAAATTTGAGCCCAAACCTATAAGGCATGGATGGTGCTAGACAAGTAAATGTGCAGGATATTTGAAATAAAATGTCATTTTTGGAGGTAAATGGTGCATAGCTGGAAAAAGAGGTATTTTGCATTAAATCCACTGAAAGATTTGATTTCTGTCAGAAATGGGCCTAACTCACACAATCCAGATCTGAATCTGAATGTCCCAAAAGTTTGGAGCTTGGATACAGATCAGAACCTTCCCTAGTGTCTCTACACAATTATGGTCTGGGTAGTGCTAGAGATGGTCCAGAATTTGCACTTAGATCTATAATCCTCTCATCAAATCATGGGGAAGTTCAGATTCTCTCTTCGAGTGATTGCTCATATGCATTCCAATTTAGGTGTGTGCACGCCCCGTGCACAGATTCCCGGAACCTTTTTCCCTTAGCCTGCCCGCAGGGCCAGCTCAGGCGCCCCCTGGAGTGCTGCGCTCATGTCGCGGTATAAAGGGCGCTGCTGGCCACGCGGGTCCCCAGTTCCTTCTTTCCGCCTCTGACGATTGCTGGAACTTCTGCCCTTGCTAGTGCAAGCAGCAGTCCTTAGCCTTTATCTACTTTAGCTTCGAGCTTCAGTATTGTTATTTAGATTTGAAGTTGCTTGCCCTTAGGGGCTTGCAAGTCGGAAACCATGCCAGGCTCGGCTGGTTTCAAGAGCTGTTCCATCTGCTCCAAGCAATTTGCGGTGAGTGACCCTCATGACCGCTGCCTCCGGTGCCTCGGAGAGCAGCACCGCAAAGAAAAGTGCAAGATTTGCAAGTCCTTCAAGCCCCGCACCCAAAAAGAAAGGGAAGCCAGGCTGAAGGTCTTGCTCATGGAGTCGGCGCTCCATCCGGCTTCAGAGCCATCAAGATCACCGGCACCGAGTGGATGCTCGGTGCAGAGCGCACCGCCGGCACCCACAGCGGCACCGAAGGCCTCGGTGCCGAAGAAAGCCAAGCGGTCTGGCACCGCCTCCATGGACTCCTCCCTGTGACCACGCACGCAAGGAGAGCCTCAGGAGACACCCCAGCCACGTGCCGTGGAGGTTCCTCTGGCACCGGTGTCTCCCCGCAGGGAGCCTCCCCCGACTCCTGGAAGTGGGGGAGCGCCCCTGCAAGGGCCGTCGACGCCGGAGGCGTTCGTCGCGGCAAAGGCTCTCTTAGCTTTGCCAACGCCTCCGTCCCCCCCTCGGCCGAGGGGTGCGGGACTAGCGTCCCGGGGCAAACCCGCGCTGGGTAGCCCCGGTGGGTGGAGGAAACATCGCTCCCCATCCTCACCCAGACGGCCACGGAGGGTGGAGAGTGCATCCCCTCCGGGCTCCGACTCTAAGTTGTCGAGCGCCTCGGCACCGCGGCACCGGGGGCGGTCAGGAGGCACCAAGAGCCAGCGCAGGAGCGCTAGTGAGGACTCAGACGCCTCCTACAGCTCGGGCTCGAGCTCTTCGGTACGGGGCAGGTCAAGGCACCAATCACTGAGTGGTGCCCATCCTGAGGCCCTCTTAACCCAGACAGCAGCGGCACCGTCTCCGCCGGCACCGACTGCGGCGCAGACCATGCCGGCACTGGTGGCGATGCCAGCTTCATCGACGGCGTCTTACGTCTCCGTTCCGTGGTCTACTTTAATGGGCCAGGCCATGGTACCTCCGGGACTGCCGGCACCGGGGTGAGCGGTACCGTCGATACCACCGTACCCACCGGCACAGATGTATGCGGCCTACACGGCACCGGGGCTTCCGACTTTGGCACCGCTGACTTCGGCACCGTGTAAACCGGTGCGTTCCCGTTCGACTTCACCGGCACGCAGCAAGTCAAGCCGCCGCTCTCAGCCCCGTAGTGGGAAGTGCCGCTTCAAATGGTCGGGTCGCCGGCGCAGGAGGTCCACTAGCTCCGCCAGCCGTTCCTCTTCGAGGGGTCATCGTAGACATCGGCACCGATCCTACTATTCGTCCCAGAGCCGTTCCCCGCCGAGAGGTCGCAAGAGATGATCGGGGGGTTCCTCTCATAAGAGACAGTACGGGGACGCCCAGCAGCCACCTATGCCAGGGTGGCCGCAGGGACCGTGGCAATGGCCATATTGGGGACCTTGGTCTGCTCAGCCGGGTCAGGCCGCTGAGTCACTCCACTCTGGGGTGGCACAGCCCCCGCCTCCTCCTTCACAGCTGGCTCCTCAACTCCCCTCTGATAGGGAGTCAGACCCAGAGGAAGGTCCCTCTACAGGCCCTGTTCCCTTGTCCTCCTCTTCATCGCCTGACGAAGGGACGTCCAGGGATCATAGGGCGCCCCTGTTCGATTTCCGGGCGCATCAAGACCTCCTTAAGCAGGTAGCCTCCAATTTGGGGATACCGCTTAAGGAAATGTCAGAGGAGGAGGACCCCCTCTTCGGGCCTTCGGGCTCCTCAGGCCCCTCCCGGGTGGCCCTTCCAGTACATGAGAGGGTCATGAAAATTGTGAAGGCACTTTGGCAAACACCCTCCTCTGTTCCCCCAACATCAAAGGGAACAGAGAGAAAATATTATGTGCCTAAGGAAAATTTTGAGTTCCTGTACAATCATCCCCTCCCAGGAACCCTAGTGGTGGATGCGGCGAACCAAAGAGACCGCCAGGGGGGTCAAGGCAGTACCCCCAAGGATAAGGAGGGGAGGAAATTAGATCTCTTTGGCCGCAAAGTTTATTCCACGGCGGCTCTACAATTAAGAGTGGCAAACCATCAGGCCCTCTTAGGAAGATATAATCAGAAACTAGGGGGTTCGATGCAGCGCCTGATTTCAGCGCTTCCGGCTGATCAAGCGGCTGACCTGGCCACACTGGCTCAGGAAGGGGAGACGGTGGCCCGAGCGGCACTGCAATCTGCCAGCGACGCGGCAGATACCGCGGGCAGGGCAATGGCCTCCGCCATAGTAATGCACCGATGTTCCTGGCTGCAGGCTTCAGGGTTGTCGGTTGAGGTCCAGCAGGCTATCCAAGACCTCCCATTTGAAGGTTCCACACTCTTCTCTGAGAGGACGGACGAAAAATTACATGCCCTGAAAGATTCAAGGGCCACCCTGAGGTCGCTAGGGTTATACACCCCGCAGGCATCGAGATGCCAGTCTCGCCCACAGCCGCAAAGGCAGCCACCTCCCCCGCCAAGACAGGCCCCCAGGGCTACTCAGCAGAGACGGGGAAGGGAGCGCTTCAGGGGCCCCAACCACCATGGTCGGCAGGGCTCCTCTGCGCGGGCGCAGCATGGCGCAAAAACCGGGAGTGGAAACGGTAATAAACGTTTTTGACGGTGGCTGTGAGGGTGGCGCTCTTCCTTTTCCCCGGGAGCTTGACCCACCCTTTCGAAATAGGCTTCGGCCTTATTATCAGGCTTGGGAGTCCATTACTTTGGACTGTTGGGTCCTAGGGGTGGTCCTTAAGGGTTACGCCCTTCAGCTTACAGCTCGTCCCCCGGACTCCCCGCCCATTACAGCCCCTTTGAGAGATCCTGTGCATAAACAGCTTCTCATTCAAGAGGCACGTTCACTCCTGAACCTAGGTGCCATTGAGGAGGTCCCGGAGTCAGAGAAAGGAAAGGGGTTCTATTCCAGATATTTCTTGATCCCCAAGGCCAAGGGCGGCCTAAGACTGATCCTGGACCTCCGCCGTCTGAATAGATATATCAGACGTATCAAGTTCCGTATGGTGTCCCTAGCCTCCATAATTCCGGCACTAGACCCAGGGGATTGGTATGCGGCCCTGGACCTAAAGGACGCCTACTTTCATATCTCCATTTTGCCAAGGCATAGGAGATTCTTGAGATTCATGATTGAAGGAGGCCACTATCAATTTACGGCCCTCCCGTTTGGTCTATCGTCAGCCCCGAGAGTCTTTACAAAGTGCATGGCTGTAGTGGCGGCCTACTTACGCCGTAAGGGAGTACAGCTCTTCCCATACCTGGATGACTGGCTCATTAAGGGCAGATCCAGGTCTCAGGTGCAAGACGGCCTGGAGTTGGTCTGCGCCACATGCACCAGACTGGGGCTTGTCATCAATGAACTGAAATCCACACTTACCCCAGTACAGCGCATTGACTTTATCGAGGCCACGCTTGATGCGCTTCAGGCTAGAGCTTTCCTGCCTCGATCGCGCTTCGAGACAATGGGTTCCATCATTGCAGAGTTGCATAGGTCCCCCATGACGACAGCTAGGCGCTGCCTACAGCTGTTGGGACATATGGCAGCCTCCACCTATGTAGTAAGGCTAGCTCGCCTCAAGCTAAGACCCTTGCAGGCCTGGTTAGCTTCAGTCTATGTTCCCTCCACACATGTACTGACAAAGGTGGTCACGATTCCCCCACAGGTGCTGTCCTCCCTTCGTTGGTGGATGATCCCGAGGGAGGTGCTCAAAGGAGTCCCATTCAGAGATCTGGCTCCGTCAGTAACCCTTATCACAGATGCCTCGGATGTGGGGTGGGGAGCTCACATCAGCGGCAATCTGGGTACCCAAGGGATATGGTCACCGATGGAGAAAGCCCTACACATCAACATCCGAGAGCTAAGGGCGATCCGTTTGGCCTGCAAAACCTTCCTCAGATTCCTGAAGGGCAGGGCAGTACGGATCCTCACAGACAATACAGCGGCCATGTTCTATATGAACAGGCAAGGGGGAGCGCATTCTTCGGCCCTATGCCGGGAAGCCACACGTCTTTGGGAGTTTGCAGTGAGACACGATTTTCATTTGTTTGCCTATCACCTCCCGGGGAGCAGGAACGACGAGGCGGACCGCCTCAGTCGGTCGTTCTCCCCCAGGCACGAGTGGTCGCTGCACCAGGAGGTGGCAGCTTTAATCTTCCAAAGGTGGGGTGTTCCCCAACTGGACCTGTTCGCGTCGTCGCTGAACAGGAAATGTCCCAATTACTGCTCACTTCGAGGTCGAGAGCCAGACTCCCTTTCCGACGCATTCCTACTGGAGTGGGGAGGGGCCCTGATGTATGCGTTTCCTCCCATTCCGCTCCTCCCTCAGGTCCTCCTCAAAGTCAAGAGGGACAAAGCGAATGTCATATTGATTGCCCCAGCGTGGCCGAGGCAGTACTGGTACAGTACACTGCTTCACCTATCTATCGCCACTCCGATTACACTCCCCAGGCGATACGACCTGCTCTCCCAGGACCAGGGGCGCCTGTTGCACCCGGACCTGGATTCCCTCCATCTAACAGCCTGGAGGCTCTCTGGTTGACGGAAAGTGAAAAAGCTTGTTCATTGCAGGTCCAGCAGATTCTGCTTGGTAGCAGAAAACCCTCCACACAGGTTACATACCGGGCTAAGTGGAGGCGTTTTACGGGGTGGGCAGAGGCTAAAGGTATCGCACCAGCCTGCTCACCTATACAAGTAATCCTGGAGTATCTCCTGTATCTAAAATTCCAGGGATTAGCCCTGGCATCCCTAAAGGTTCACCTGGCAGCCATTTCAGCTTTTCACCAGCCACTGCAAGGGAGGTCACTATTTTCCCACCCCATGTTGGTTAGATTCTTGAAGGGGGTGGAGAGGATATTTCCCCAGGTGCGAGACCCTACCCCCCCGGGACTTGAACCTGGTCCTCACCATGCTCACAGGACCTCCCTTTGAGCCCATGGCCACATGCTCCCTGTTACTCCTCTCCTGGAAGGTAGCGTTCTTGGTGGCCATCACTTCAGCTAGAAGGGTCTTGGAGATAAGAGCGCTTACTTCGGAGCCCCCCTATACGGTCTTTTACAAAGATAAGGTTAGGTTAAGGCCTCACCCAGCCTTCCTCCCTAAGGTGGTATCCCAATTCCACTGTAACCAAGACATTTTCCTCCCTGTGTTCTTCCCAAAACCCCACGGGTCGGAAGAGGAGCGGAGATGGCATTCGCTGGATGTCAGGCGGGCACTGGTTCACTACCTGGAGAGGACCAGACCCTTTCGTAGATCGTCACAGCTGTTCGTAGCAGTGGCAGACAGGATGAAGGGCTCTCCCGTCTTCACCCAGCGAATCTCTTCTTGGATCACGTCTTGCATTAAGGCATGTTATGAGCAAGAGAAAGTGCCTTTACCAGGAATGGTGACAGCACATTCGACTAGGGCTCAGGCCTCTTCGGCAGCCTTTCTAGAGAACGTGCCACTGCAGGACATCTGCAGGGCTGCCACCTGGTCATCGGTTCATACCTTTACGACCCATTTATGCCATTGTCCAACAGGCTAGAGACAACGCAGCTGTTGGCAGAGCCGTATTGAGTAGAGCTGCTCGTCAGTGACTCCTACCCGCCTCCATGGGTATGTCTACTCAATCACCTAAATTGGAATGCATATGAGCAATCACTCGAAGAGAGAAAACAAGGTTACTTACCAGTAACTGTTGTTCTTCGAGATGTGTTGCTCATATCCATTCCAAACCCACCCCCGTCCCCGCTGTCGGAGTCGGCAGAAAGAAGGGACTGGGGACCCGCGTGGCCAGCAGTGCCCTTTATACCGCGACATGAGCGCGGCACTCCAGGGGGCGCCTGAGCTGGCCCTGCGGGCAGGCTAAGGAAAAAAGGTTCCGGGAATCTGTGCACGGGGCGCGCACACACCTAAATTGGAATGGATATGAGCAACACATCTCGAAGAACAACAGTTACTGGTAAGTAACCTTGTTTTCAGAACCAGACTGTGATTAATGTCCATTTCTGTGTAGTAATCTCAAACTCAACGAAAGCTAATTAGCAGAATCTTGAGCTAAAACCCACTGAAAAAACAGTTTTTGTCATACTAGAAGCAGGGCCTTCTTCACCATGCAGTCAGAAAAATTGCCAAGGGCAACAAAAATGTAGTGTTTGCTTGTTGTGAGAGCAAGTGCCAGCAACAAATGGCTAAGAGGATGTTTACCAATTTGCTGAAGGCAGCAAAAAGCGTACAGCCAGTTTTGATCTGCAGTCTTGTCAGATTTAATTAATTGAGGAGAATAAGCAGTAAAAAAATAAATAGTAATTACTCCCTTGGGTTTCCATTCTCTTGATGACCCTCCTGTTTCAAATAGTTTGATGACCTAAATAGTTCACACCTTGAAAGCTAGGTCTTCAAACAGGAAATACTTTGGAATTCACAGGAATGCCTATATCCACTGATGCCCTTTACTAGCAATGTTTCATTCCATCTGTCAGTGTTGGATAGAATTTATCACAAATGGTTGGATTAAAGGGTTTACCATACATACCAACTGCATGCTGGAAATGTACTGAAATCACCAGTGGTTAGTTTCTCAATCCAGGTCAGACAATAATTAAGTGTAGCAAAATCTGAAATTGTAACCACCTTTGAACCCTTGCTCTTTTGGGAAGTTTAAAAGTTCCATTGTTTTCTCAGGGAAACCGCAAAATGCTGCACCACATGTCAGAGATTGCATTGGTATGTGCTAGCAGCCCCACTGTAGATGAGCAACACGTTCCAATTCATTAAAAGACAGACAGCCTGGCTTCCTGTTGACTTGTTTTATAGTAATAGGACCAAACTGTTAGTCCAAATGACAGCAATTATGATACTGCTTCTGCAACCATGTACATTCAGAAATTTTACAGCCTCTTCAGTTTTCTGCTGGAGGAACTGCAGTTAACATGGAGTTTTGTGATGTTAGTGAGGCACCATCACTGGCATAGTACTTTTGAGTTTGATGCCTGGATGCCGTTTCAACCCTGGTCCGTTTCAACCCTAGCAGGCATATGCCAACGGAGTTGTTCTCCTGACATGCAAAGGGCTGTCTCTGTTCACTGGTATGGAGGGGGACTGGGATTATGGCTTTTCCCATGCCTTTGGAAAGGCCGGTGACCGCATACCCGTAGTGCAGTGTTTGCACATCCTATGCCAATTGTGTCTGGCCCTTTACAAAGGCACGTGAGGAAGTGTGAGGAAAAGCCTTCATCCTCTCCTGCTCTTGTGACCCCATCCAGAAGCAACCTGGACCTAAGAGAATTCTTCAAATTAACAAGTTTTAACTAAAAACAATTTCCTAGCTCACAAAAGGCTTAGGGCCTGAGATGGACTCCTATCAAAACTCCTAATCCATGCCCCTCTAAGTCTTGGGGAAAGTTAAGTGCCTGATCCAACCTTTGGGCCCATCTCTGTTAGAGACCCTGGAAAATGAGGCTATGTACACATTTTGGGGGTTCCACAGCACAAATTAAGAGAGGAACTTTATCTCAGGTAGTTTGAGTTCTCATCTCCTGAGACTTTAATATTAAAGAAAGCATCTCATATTTAGAAAAGAGCTAAAGGGATCTCAGCAAAATAGCTGGGAAAGTTACAAACTCCAGAAGCATCCTTATTGTTACTCTGCTAGAAACAGAAAAATTTCCATCAGAAGTGGCCATACAAAAGCGATGAGATGTTTTTGATTCTTGGAATGTAAGTTAATTGGGGCATGGATTGTGTCATCTGATGTGTTTGTAAAGTGACCAGCTAAAAGGGAACCTACTCTTGCTTAGGGTCTCTAAGTGCTACTCTGATATAATAAACATCTAATGTGGTTCTGATGCAGAGGAAAGACAGCTTTGTGGAGAAAGGTGTGGAGGGTTCACTTATACTCCAAGCAAACCTGAGCATGTCACACAGGAACAGAACAAATACCTTCTGGGACCTTGCCTCTGGTTTTTTGGGGGGTTGTTCGTTTTTTATAAAGTCTTTTCAGAAAAACAGCGAGAATCTTGTGTTAGACTCTCTTAGGAACACTGAAATGAGGTTTAAAGGAAGGGGCCTTCAAACTCATGTTTGATCCAGAGTCCAGTTGAAAATTGTAAAGCTATTAAATTTTCATTGACTTTAATGGTCTTTAGAACAGGCCCTGAGTGGGAAAAGACGCCTACTGATTTCAACTGGCTTTGGATCAGAACCTGAATGTGCTGAACCAAGGTTAATAAATTTGGCTGGTTATATATTAGGTAGCTGATTGCTGTGTTTTGCCATTCCTTTTCCATTAGTTTTTACAATGGAATTATTTGTTTGGCATGACATAACCTAGTATATTGGTACCTCATCACTTCCCAGCAAATACAGATGGGCAAAGAGAAGTATAAAGAGGATACAAAATCCTATATTAGTAGGATGAAGTGGTGGAGCAGCATAGTGCATCCTTAAGATGCGACAAAGATTTCTGTAGAAAAGTTTGCCAAATTACGTGTATTGATTTTTCCATTGTTAAATTAGGCAATGAGACAAAGCATGTTAGCATAATATGTTGATGGTATTGCTGTAGTAGTTTGTCTGAGTATGTTGTTTCTCTGTTATGTCTATTTGATGAGTTCACTTCCTTCAAAGCCTTTACAAAAAAATTAAGTTAAAATGTTTGCATGTTTTGAAAGTTTTAAAACTGCCAGTTTTTCATGTTAACCAAGTGGCCCCAGAATGGGGAGATGATCAGGCAAAATGGTTGTCTCCACGTTATCATGTCCAGAGACAGCAACTGTATACTCTTTGGACATGATATGCAGAGCTCAGACCCTACAGACTTTTACTTTGGCACTTTAGGCCACTGTGCTTTGTTCCTCAGATCAGCTCTCCTCTCCTGAACTGGATGAATGGCACCCTTTCCCCTTGGTTGTTTCTTACTGGAAGCTACCCCTGCACATTTTCTGTTTGGGTAACCAGCACAGCTGGTATGATAAAATAAAAATTGACTTTTGAATAATGTGTGTTATGTAATCAAAAGTGCCCTTCGGTGGGCAAGGGGACTTCTATACTAACTGTCTGTAAATACAGGCACAGCTATGCTCTTAAATGGAGAATTATTAGATAACTTTTCCTATTGCTAGCATGAGTCTCTCCATAACTTGCCAAAGCCAATATGTTCTAACCCTGTTTTATTCTAGAGACAATGAGAGGTAAGTTTTCAAAGCAGTGCTCAAAATTTTAGCTGAGCAACTCTCATTGACTTGAATGGAAGTAGCAGAGAGAAACCCTTGTAATGTTTACTTAGTTTACTTCTGATTATTTGATCTGCTCTTCTTTTAATTACAATAGCCAAGTTGAAGGACCATCTCATTCTGAGTTACTACTAAGTTGCTTAGGCTAACCACAAAAATCAAAGAATGTATCCAGAAGACTCAATGAGAGATTCATCCCTGGTGGAGCCCCATTGGGTTTGCTGGAAATGAAGGGAGGAATTTGAATTACTCACTCCATTTGCATGCATTCTTTGCTCTTGTATTGCGATCTCCAAGTGCTTTACAAAGTCTCCTGCTGTCTCTGACTGCCCAGATTCCTGTGCTGCTGATCACGTGCAATATGTGTTTCCTCAACCTTGTCCACCCACCTCCTAAATGTAACTCTGGACCTGAAAAGCATCTTTCTTAGAGTCTGTGGGTGGATGAGATGCTACTATAGAGGTGGTTGAGCCCCCTTTCCATAGGAGAGAAGGATGTCCATGTGGATCAATCAGGCCCTGAGTTAAGGACTTCAGGATTTGGAAATGACAACCATATTACAATCATAAACCAGTCTTGCAAATTTGTCATGAGCTCAGGCATAAAATCTACTCAGCTGCCCTTTGCTGTGTGACTAATGATACCCTCTGGCCCTGGAAGAAGGAGTAACCAACATGTTAATGGCCCCTGCAGATAATACTAAACTGGGAGGAGTTGAAAACATTAGTGTAGGCCAAGGAATAATACAAAGGGATTGAGAGAAATTAGAAACATGGACAGAGAATAAAATGAGATTGTTTTGGGAAAATAAGAATATAGCTGGAAAAATTGAAAAATAATCCGAACCACAGCTACTCAATGGGAGAAGAAGCCTTGAAAACAGTAATGCTGAAAGAGAGCTAGGCTGAGAGCAAACTGGACAGCAGTTTGCAAAGTGATGTAGGTAGTGAAAAAGACCAATGCAATTTTTTCTGCTTATGCATGAGACATGGAGCAGGGAGGTAAATGTCTCTCCTTATATACTGGTAGCATTGATGCAACTGTATCTGGAAGGTTGTTTTCATTTTTGGCCATCCCCTTACTAGAAAGATAGTGACAAATTGGCAGGAGTTCAGGGCAAAACAACAAAAATGATCAGCATGTGGTGGGATCAACTTGGAGAGAAATGTTAAAGGGACATAAATATCTATAATTTGGCTAGGAGACAATTACTGAAAGTGGGGAATGTGGAAAAGAGCCTATAAATATTCGAAGGGTTTAAACATCAAGTATGGGGTGAAATTGAAAGGGAATAACACAGTAATTATTTGCAATTAATAGGAGGCTCTCTATGACTAAGGGGACATGGCAGGCTACCTCTGGAGAACTGAGTTCAATTGTTGGAAAGACATGGGTGAGAATATAAGTGAACATGGGCTTAATGGTATCACTATGGATATTGACTCACATGACAAAACCACCATGGTGTTTGGCACAATTAGCAGTATCTGCTCAAGATCAGGCCGGGAGTAGAAGGATGGGTTTTATAGATAAGGACTGAAGTGCCCAGTAGGGCTGTGCAGGGAAAATTGCACAGCACCTGCCTGCAGTCTCATTAATGATAAATTTAGTCACAAACTTAAAAAAAAAAAGCCCAATCTTGAGACCTGGGACATCTGCTTGGCTTCCCTCTTAGTTCCTTCCTGCCAGATCAGATGTTTCTCTAAGGAGAAGGGAGACCTCTGTTGGCAGGAAAGGTCAAATACTGCAAAGATTTACAGCTTTGCAGAAAATGTGCAGTCTTAGTTTTTACGGAGTGTTTATTCCCAGCATTTCTTTAAGTGCTTTCTCATGTCAGTTCCAAGTAGGTGTGTGTGCACCACATGCACCATCACTGGAAGGTTTTTGCCCCAGTGGTATCCATAGAGTCGGCTCTGGAGCCCCCTGGAGTCACACCTTCATGGCACTGTATATAGGGCCCTGCCGACTCCTTGCCTCTTCAGTTCCTTCTTGCCACCCATCACTGTCGATCTTCTCTTGCTTTGCAGGCTTCTTTCTAGTTGCCGTTGCACTGATACCTATAAACAGTCAAATTGTTTGAGTTAGTTTGTGGTTATAGTTAGGCCGGAGGCGGGATCCTATCTAACTAGACTAAGGTCCACATCCTCCCACTGGGAGTTAAGTGCCCAAATGCCTTTGAGGATCTGGGCCTTAAATCACCTTTGAAAATGAGATGTAGTCTCCTAAGTCCCTTGAAACCATTACCCATAGGCAATTAGCAGTCGAAATTCCATTGACTGTCATGAGACCTAGACTCCTATGTGTCTTATGAAAATGGGAATTAGGCCTGTATAATTTTTCCATTAGGGAAAGTCAGTGCTTTGATATGGCAAAGAATTCGGTCAATATGTAGTTTTTGCTCTTGTGAAGTCAATTTAGCTAAGAATGTGAAGTGTTAGGAGTGTATGTGCCCAGCACCGGGGAAAGACAGAACTTAAGAAGTCTCTGTGTTCTTGAGAAGGGGATTCTTGAGATTCTACTTAATTACTCCCCCTTTCTCGTACTTCAGCTTATTCTTCTGCAGAAGCACAGGCCAGATCTCAGTCCTTCCAGGACAAAGATTTGACATTATACACAGGTACATTTCTGAGCGAGAGTGTGACACAATTTCTTTGAAAAATAACATGTAATAAGTATAAACACTTTTCAATGTTTAACTTGGTTGTGAATATTTGTCTCTAACAACTAGTAAGTGATAACTCTTTGATGTTTTTCACCCAAACTTCCACGTTTGTTGCAATTACAAAATAGTGAGGAAATCTGTATTTTGTAACCACGCATATATATTCATTTCCCCCCAATGTCCTCATGTGTTGAGCCCTCATCCTTCTTGCAATGTGAGGAATTCAAAGTGTGTGTGTGTGTGTGTGTGTGTGTGTGTGTGTGTGTGCACGCGCATGTGCCTTTTGAGCTTCTACCAGCTGCAATGGGATGGCAGTTCCACATTTTCCTCCCAATTCCTTTGCATCTCTTCAGCAACAACAATCTTAAACTCTTGCAACCAGTGGTGACGTCCAGTCTCCTTCTCTGGTTCCCATTGCACCACATGCATCCAACTGGATTGGCACAATCTTTGAGATACAGCCCACCCAGCAGTCATCTCTCATCACTGCATGATTCAGCTGCTAATTTCTCCCAGGCTGGCTCCAACTTTCCCTATTTCTAGCCGCCTGCTGCTCACTGAGCTCCAGTTGGCTCAACCTTCAGATGGTTACTTTTTGTGTGTCCTGCCAGGTGACTTGCCCACAAAATTTCAAATATAGCTTCAAAATGGCTACTGAGCACATTTACTGACTGCTGTACCCCAAATTTTGGATGTTTCTAGCTTCTCCAGTGAGGTCACCCCGTCCACTCCAGAAAGTCTGCAAGCCCAGAGTCCTCAAAATAAAAAGAAGAAACTGTGTATCCCCCCCTGTTGTTTCTTCCCTTATTTACATCACTAACTTCTGCAGTGCATGATGTGGGTTAGATCTGCTCCCACAGTTGATTATTTTCCTTATATGCCAAACTATTTTTTCAGAATGTCCCCAAAATTGATGGTTTTGATTTAACTGCCAGGGAAGCTTCTAAGGGGGAAATGTCTTGAAGGTCCAAGCAAACCACTTCCAAATAAGTCATCTTTGTTCCAAGTGGTACCAGCACTAGAGCCTCAACAGCAATTGAGACACTGACTCTATTTTGTAACCTAGAGTACGTAACCTAATCTCAGTTTCTCCACTTATAAAATGTGGATAATGATACATCCTTGCATGAACTTGTTTTGCAGATCAATTATTTAATAAATCTAGCTGGGGAGCTCTCAGGGGCAGAGACTGTCTTCTCATTACTGTGTTTGTACGGTGCCTAGCACAGTGACGCTCTGAAACCCTGCTGTAACAATGATAATCAAACTCTTTGTTTCCCTATGTTAGGGGACTGTGGTGTCACAAGTTCAGCGGGTTGAATACATTTTTTCCAAATAAGGCTTCTGTATTTAATTTTCTTTGTGGGTTAGAATTTGGTTTAAAACAATATGACAAAAGCAATCTTATTGAAGTGTATGAGAATAAATATCTATTTTAAAACTGCTTAAAACATGTATTATTTACCCAGTGGACCATAGCAGCTGCAGTCTGATGGTCTATCAGGCAAATATGCATCCAGACAGTTTTTAAAATGTGTATCATTTACTTGATAGACCATAGCGAGTTCTACAGAGTGGAGCTATGGTCTATTATGTAAATAGATATTTGGACAATTTTAAAAATGTATGCTATTTACCTCCATGCACTTGGTGAAAATTCTTCTGAGAAGGCATTATTAATGCGTTTGCATAGAAGTTGCTTTTCAGTGTCTAATAGCTTGGTTGCATTCAAATACTTTACATATAAAAATGAGATAAGACAAAATGATGTGTTAAAGCAGGATCCTTGCAAAAATTATTGCTTGCTTAAAGGGGTCATTTCTGAGCCTGCCTCCATGAATATTGGTTTTTAATCTACGAGATTGTCAATCTCCTAGGTTTAGTTATGTAGTCTTTATTCAGACAATAGAACCATAGTATTTGCATGAGGAGGGGTTGCTGAACTGCATCCAATTTTTTTTTTTTTTTTGGTCAATTGCAGGCAAAGGTTTCCAAGGAGTGATAGAAATCAAAACATCTGTTTAGCCAACTTCCAGTGGCTGGCAAAAGAGCTGTGTCTAGAAAAAGTCACACTCTAATTAAAATCAATAATCTTCCAGTTAGGAGAATTTGTAACAATGTATCATCTTCTTAAGCACCACCGAACCAATAGGAACATAGACACTCACATGATCTTTAATTCAGCCTTTGTGTGTATATTTTTAGAGAGTAGTAACACTTACCTTGCTGGATTGTAATACTGTGCAAAACACACATCTAACAACAGAGGAAAACTGTTACTAGGACTAAACAATTATCTCGATGTACTGAGTACTCTTCCATTGACATAATACCTTGATAGCCACATAAAACCCTTTACACCAGCTCTCATAAACTTCTTTCAGAATAAGACTGCCTAAAGGCTTGAATAACAATAATTTAGCCCTCATCAAAATGGTCTAAGTGGTCCAACTCCATCTGAAGTGGAGTCAGGCCTACCTCACCTCATTATTGAAAGAAGCAATAAATAAGGAAAAATTGGAGGAGAAGCACAGAACTCAAGGGACAGAATTTTTTTTTTAAATGAAGCAGGGCAAAGTTCTGCTCTTGGACCTATTCTACTCTAACCGACCAGTGGAAAGTCAATCAGACTGACATCAACAGGGTGTGTGTGTGTTTGTGTTTTGAGGGCAGAATTCAGCCCTAAAGAATTATTTTCTATTTATTTACATTTCAAGGACCCCCCCCCCCCAAAAAAAAAAAGCTTATACAAAGAGCTCTACATGCTCAAACTATTAATTAGACTTCCAATTGCAAATAATTGCTCAGCAGCAAAAAATAATCATGTGCAAATAATGAATTAACTCTGCCAGCTAATAAATCAAAGCAGAGAAAACAGCCCCTTTAACTGGTGGTATACATCCTGAACCTTTCTTCTTCCCCACCAAACCTCTGCCCAATAAATAAATGGCTTTAGTGGTGTCACTGGAACACCATCAGTTTAAGCTATTTCAAATGAAAAACTTAAAATAACTGGAACTTGTGTAACTTTAAAAAATGTAGTTAATAAAACAACTACTTTATAATTTGAAATGATCTATTAATTCCTTTAAATACAAACTAATGCAGTGGCTTTGTCCACTGAAGTGGAAAGTCAGCTGGATCCAAAGATGGATTAAAGATAATAAATACAAAAATATTGCAATTAATTGTGTAGCCTATTTTAAAAGATCAGAGTTTACTTTGCCACAGTCTAGAAATCTATCAAATTTAGCTGTCTTGTATCGGTTGTCTTATATCTCAATTGATGCTGGTATTCCAATCTGAAGGCACTGTATGCAATAGCACTATTTTCTGATAAAAGAGCTCAAACATATAGATTGCTTATAGAATCCTATCATTCTTATAGAGTGAATTACAAATGTTAGAAATGTCAGTTTAATGAGTCATGCAAGCGACCTCAATGTTCTAAGTCACTGGTCCAATTAATTTTTTGTGTGTGCCTAAAATGAATGTGAAGACTGTTCTGGAGCAATACAGTGGTTTCCTCCTGCATGCTCTTCTACCTTTATTTTATAAGTCAAGTCTAATAATCCTTTGAAATAGCTACCAAAAGTAAATTATTAACAGCTAAAAGTTCCAGAGAGCCTGATAGCTCGTGCCCTTCCCCCAACCTTTTAATTTGCAATGAAATGATTCAGGCATAAAGGAGAAAAACATAAAAAGCAGACTTTTGTTCTTCAGAGGGCTAAAAGTGTTATTTTTCACCTTTTCCCCTGTCTGTTACTAGTTATAATAATAAAAATTCCATCTCAGACTTTCAAAGCTCTTAACATGTGAAATGGGTATGAATGTTTCAATTTAATTTGCTTTGCAAGTTTGCAAATTGTGCACTTTTTGCATTTTACTCAGCACACTCTGGTAGAGTCACTTTTGTTTCCAATTTCATTTTTGTTTAAAGATGCAGCCTGATATTGATGTCTGGGTTCATATCTCTGCAGCGGACTGTTCATGGGTAGGCACTTACTGATTATTTCGTAAACATTTCTTTAACGTAACCTAAATACTGGGCCCTTAAACTCTGGGAGTGTACTAACCCACATCTCCCCAGCCAACTAATATTTGTTTACTCAGACTGCTATTTCCAATGGTTTCTCTAACAAGTAGTTTATCTGGAGTTAGTGATGCTGCAGCTCCCTGTATGAAATGCTGGGAAAGATGCTGAAAGCAAATTCCATTTGTGTTTGAGCTGTGATTTCCCACTTCTGTCTCCATTCAGGGGAGCAGCATACTCCCCTAGCTGCATCAGGTGTGAACTATGGGGCTGGAAGATAGTACCACACGCTGACATACCCCTGCCCTTCCCTCCACCCTTTGGCACAATGTTCAGTCCCAGGTGCAATGGAGGGAGCAGCCCGTGTTCATCCCTGAGCACTGGGATTGCGATTATGAAAGGCTCTTGTATAGGGCACATAAAAGGGGAAGACTCCTAGCATAGGCCCCTCCATCTCCTGGCCACTGCTGTATGGGGCAGCCACCACCTGGCCTATAATAAATAGATGCCCTCGGAAACACAGACATGATACTTATCCTCCTCCACTAATGGAGAAAAAGCACTACTGTTCAAAATGGTAAGAAGGAGCTCTGTAAATTGGATGGAAGGGGCTGTTAGAAAAAATTGCTGAGACCAATCTTATTGACCTTGGTGAAAACACAGCTGGGTCATTGGACCTTAAATGTAATAAGCCTTAAGCTGTATTGTAGAGTCCTACAAAAATTCTCACATAAACATTCCAAAACTGGTACAGGAAAGCTGCCAACTTCGTCTGAATCTGAACTCCACCGAAATGCAGGTAATTTGAATAGAAGGGTTTGGGTTTGGACACATTTCTAATTAAGAAACATTTTATGGTAGTACAATAGGTTTCACACGCTTAAACTATATTTAGTATCAAAAATCTCCCTCGACAACATACACTGAGCTCAGCAGCAGTGACCTACTACCAGCAGATTTAAAAAATACCTTTCTGGGCTGGAATACAAAGGCCTGGCTGTGGAATTTTGTTCTGGTATATCTGCAATGTGGTCCCATTGACTAGAATTTAGCTTCTTTATAAATTAAAGAAGGCTCAAATTAAGGTTCCAGAGACAAAAATGAATGAATAAAAAGGGGAGGGGAATTACGCAGTATGAAAGACAAGGAAAACTAAAAAAAAATAAAAACTTTTTTTTTTTTTTTAAATCTATGGCTTGTTTATGCCACCTACTGGATTTTTACTGAAGTATATTTTCAATGAGTTTGATTGTTACAGTCATACACTCTGATCTTTCAAACACTTAATGGGGACTACTCACATGATTATCTTGACTTTAATGAGATTACTCACATAAGTAAAGATACATGTGCTGAAATGGTTACAGAATTGGAGCCATGTGTCTCTTTAGTCTGCTAATTTGATGATAGGGTTGCAGGTAGGATATTTAGGGCCTTTGTAGAAGTGAGCCCCTTGGAAGTCTAACTGGGTTTGGCAAGACAGTAGAGATTGATGGCATGTCAAAGTGAGTCTGCCAACCTGATACACAATGATGTGCTCAGTCCCTGTCAGCAGTAGCTAAAGACCATAGTCTGGAGGATTTTGGAATTTACGGCATAAGAAGGTACAATAACATCTCAGATAATCTGTCTCATGAGTGTTTCCCTCTGTACGTAAAATTTAACGATAATTAAATGGGTGCTGTGGGTGTATTGTAATATGTAATCACTATTTGAGTTTGGGAGGAGAGCCATCTAGCAGGTGCTCTTGGGGACAATGTGCTTTGTACTGGCATTTAAGAGGATGTGGCGTAGCTGGCTCTGCCTTCTTTACTGGATAGTATCAACAGCAGCCTGAACCATCCATAGTTCATGTGCTTGCTGAACACAAAGACTCACTAGAGTCAATCCTTGTGAGTGATGTTCCAGGTGGAAAGAAGGTTCTAGTACCATCTCCCTCCCTTATGCACCACATGCAAGCCTGAGAGGATGTGACCGTGTTCTGAACTTTGTTCTGAAGGTGCTAATGTTCATGGACATTCTGATCTCTTCCATCACAAGATCCAATTTCTGTGAAAGTCCTGTTTCCTTCTCCCATGTGCCTCACCTCTCCGGTTGGCCGTTCCATCATTCCACTGCACCATAGCTGTTGCAGGAGGCTAAAATCACATAAAGTGAGGTGGTCCCTTGGGCAAGAAATCACTATGAAGTTTGGGACCAACACGTTGGTTTTGCCCTAGTATTCAATGGGGAGTTGGTAGAGTGGGTCACTATGAGTGATGTACTCCCAGCTGACTGTGTAGAAGCTAAGTATGTTGGATGCTATGTTCTGAACCAGCTGGAGGTAAGAACCAATGAATCACATTCATCCATGAACAGGACATAGATTGGGTTTTTTTTGTTTTGTTGTTGCTGTGGCAAATAAACAAGCAAGATACTTCATTTCAATAAGGAGTTCAAATATAAATCAAAACAAATTAGACATTTCAGAATAAAATAGTCTTTGGAAAGAGACTGATGCTGTAGAAAGTCAACGTCAGTTTGTCCATGAACCACTACAGAAGAGACAAGCAATGCAAGCTTCCTCTCACTGCTCTCCCAATGTGTAGGACTATCTTTAGCAGGTGAAAGGATAAGTCTTTGTGCTTTTTTTAGGACTCAATCCAGCAAGGGACTGAATGTACCCCCAGACCACTGAATTCTATAGAGTTGAGGATCTCTCACTTCACAGGAGGGGCAGCATCTCACAGAATTGGGTCCGTAATTCTTGGTCAACAAGGTTGGTAATCAGTGCCAAACCTGGAGGTTTTGACACCTGTCTGCTGGGAAACTTCTAGACTGACACCCACCCTTCAGTATAGTTGCCCCAATCAATGAAGCAAAAACATTCAGCCATATTCAGTAGTCTACCAAATGGTTGCACGCTCAGTAAAGAGAGGGGGGGATATTTTTATAAAAGTTTAAATTTTATACTTTAAATCTCAAGCAAATGTTAAAGCTAAAGAACAATTGCAGATCAATGGCTGTTATGCAAGAGCAAAAATATCCTTTGTCTACTTCACTTTTTACTCTTTCACTGGAGCCATTAACATATTTCTAAAGAATTTATATCACATAGGCCACCTAACAATCATCAGATAGTAGCAACATTTGGTCATTGCTATCATGGCTGGATTCAAATGGGGTGATGGGGTGGGAAACTTGCACTTATCAGCAAAGTCTGCTTCATCTCCTAGGGTGACCAGATGTCCTGATTTTATAGCGACAGTCCCAATATTTGGGGCTTTTTCTTACATAGGCACCTATTACTGCTACTCCCGATTTTTCACACTTATCTGGTCACCCTATCGTCCCCAGATGAGCTAGTAATGTCCCCACCACTCTATTACACCAGTGACTTTTGTGCTTTCCAGGGGCCCATAAAATTCTTGGCAAAATCCCTTCAGTTCCCATTAGAAGAAGTTCATGAGTCTCAACACTCTTCACATTCTAAACATCACCGCTCAGGAGAAAAATCACCTACTCGCGCAGGCTGGCTGAAGGACTCAAAGACAACCTTATGGAGACCCTCAGTACTATCCACACCAAACTTTTCCCAGACTTTCAGCGGAGATCTAGACTTCAGAAAACAGGACCATGCCCCTCATCATCTGCACCTTCCTCCAAGAAAGATTTGATATGTGAGTTGAGAGCCTTAAGCAACCTACTTTCCTGGATCCTGTGCTACATGATTCCATCCATCCCTGTTTTGGAGACTGACTGTCCCACTTCCTCCCAGCCTGGGAACAGATTACCTCAGACACATAGATCTTGGAGGTGATCCATATGAGATATTCTATCCACTTCCACACTATTCCTCGTTTCCACCCTCCTTTCCTGTCCCTCTTATGGGATTCCTCTCATGAAGACCTCTTAAAACAAGAGGTCCAGTCTCTCCTGCCTTTGGGGGGGGGGTGGTTGAATCAGTTCTTCCAGCAGTTTGTCAGAAGACAAACTGTTCCTGTTCTGTTCCTAGTTCCCAACAGGGGCAAAGATGGAGACTGATTCACGACCTCAGAAACCTGAACACCTATATTCTTTCCCAGCACTTCAAGATAGTGATGCTAACAACTATAATCCCATCCTTAGATCTGGGAGACTGGTTCATCATCCTTGACCTCCAAGATGTCTATTTTCCTGTGACTCATCGACTTTTAAGACAGAAGGAACCATCATGATCATCTAGTTTGACCTCCTGCACATTGTGGGCCACAGAACTGCATGCACCCACTCCTGTAATAGACCCCAACCTCTGGCTGAGGTACTGAAGTCCTCAAATGATGATTTAAAGACTTCAAGTTCACTATCCCTCCCCACACAAACTTTTCCTACATTTCATAATAGGCTCAGAACAATACCAGTACCAAGTCCTTCCCTTTGGGCTCCTCACAGCCCCAAGGGTCTTTATAAAGCTTCTTTCAGCAGTAGCTGCCCATTTACATCAATGGAGCATAGCAGTATTCCCATGATTTTTTCATCTTTGTTCCTTTATTTTTTCTCCTCCTCTCTTTTATTTGTACTTCTTCTCTATCCCCACCTATTTCCTGGCTGCTTCCAGGGGTGCTGGAACAATTATAGTGGGGGGTGCAGAGAGCCATTGAATCAAAGTGTAAACCCTGCATATAATGGAAACTACTTCAAGCCGGGGAGGGGGGGGAGGGGTGCGGTAGCACCCCAAGTGTAGCCCAATTTCCCTTATTGGTATTAAAACGCCTCCCTTCTCTGAACTCTGGTTGACCCTAACATCCAGTTTGGTACATTTTTGTTTGGGTCTCACATTTGTTTGGGTGAGCCTGAGTACAGAACATCTGAAACCATGAGCGGAACGTGTGCACAAATCTTAGTGGGCCAGGTGCAAAATAAGCAAGATGTGTGTAGAGAGCGGGGAAATAAAAAAAACTGATTGGTCAACTGATTGTGTATAAGATTCACAGCACTTTATAATGGTTGCTGTCCATCATGGTGGCAGCCACGAATCTCACGCCTCTTCAGATCAAGCAAAACGAAAGAAGATACCTGTTTTGAAGTTACTTATCCCTCTGTTTCTGATTCTGTTCCTGTCCACCATTCCTAATTCCTTATCCTGTAGTCGTCTTCTGCTTCCTGAATGGTCATCCTCCCCGTCCCATGCGCCTAGAGTAGTGAGTTAGAAAGACTTTGTTAGCTCGTTTACCCCATTTCACCATTATTGTATCTTTGGGTTCCCGGGCTTTAGGTCCTTGGCTCTCAGACTTTGTGACATTATTTTAATAAACCGCTTCCTCGTTTACTTATTACATGTGTTGTTTTTTTCTGAGTGAGACCAATTGATAGATGCCATAGGGGCGAACCTGAGGGCTCCTAATAAGCGTTTGCATTTGGGCTCAGTTACCAAATTGGTTGTGGGAGGTTATAAGGCCCACTGACTGTGGGTGAGAGCTTTGGAATTATTTTCCTCCGACTTTTTGGGTAACATATCTAGCGACCGCAGCAGCACCTCTTAGTGTTCGTCATAAGGAACCATTTTGTTTGCCCCTGTTATCTATTATTTACCAAAAGTCCAGAGGAGGTTCAGTAACCTTGTGGGTGGAATCATGTTAATGTGGTGATCGCCACAGGGACCCAAAGTGGGAGCAGCAGGGCCGGAGTGCCAGTGGGCTGGCTACCTGGACTTAGTGAAACTGAGGCACCAGACAGAATCTGGTGGGGGTGGTGCAGAGTCCTGTGAGCTCCATTTAAGGTGGTGCTGAGGGTAAGCATCACAGAGACCTGTGGAGAGCAGTAGGGCGGAGCGATTCCGGAACTGCTGGGCTCTCTATCACAGATGGCGGCGGTGGTGAATGTCATTTCTGCAAGTGTCCCAATGTACAGAGCGCTGTCAAGGAGGACAATGGGTGCTGTGCAGAGGCTCCAGGGAAACCAGAGGCGCTCTCAGTGAAAGCTGACAGTGGGCGCTGGTGAGCGCAGAACCCATGGAAACAGTGGCTGGAGGACATTGCAGCAAGGAGCTGTGAGTGGATCCTGTAAGTCCTGCTCTGGGAAGTGCTAGGATGCTAGCAAACTTCCAGAAAAGCTGAGTAGGTTACAAGGTTATGGGCTATGGTTGAACATTGGATTGAAGGCGCAACCATCATGATAAATCCAAAACTTTCAGGACAAGTGGTTGGAGCTGTAGGGTTAATAAAAATGAGCTGGTGTTTTGTGTGAATTCTTTTGGTATATTCTAAAGCCCATGGGCGGTAAACATGTTCAAGGGGGAACAAGCACTGGGAAATTTAAATGAGAGATGGAAAAGTTTAGTGACAACAAAGCCTATCCGTAGTAAGAAACTTAAGAAAAGGGCTTTAATCTGTGTGTTGTATATTGTATCATGAGAGCTTGAGATATGCATTAAAGTAAGGATAGTGCCATCTCCCAGTTAGAAACCAAGATCAAGGAAGAGAAGTTAGCTAGAGAGACGCTTACTGTTCAGAATGACACAGTATCAGCTCAGCTGCTGAGTCAATTAAATCAGACCAGGCAGTTAGAGCAACAGCTAAAAAAGGCACTAGCAGAACTGGCTAGTAGAGATAGGGAAGTCTTTATACTAACCAAAAAGGTAGAAGAAGCACAGACTGCAAGCAGAAAGATTGTAAAAGAGGTCAGGAGCAGTAATATCAAAAGCGCTGACCATTCCAAATGCCATCTGGAAATCAGTACATTGAAGCAAGAATTAGAGAAAACTAAAGGCTTAATGTCAGCCAAGGCCACATCTGAGAACTGCCGACCTGTACCCTGTGCACCTGCAGTGTCTCCTGTAATGGATAAGGGGAGCAGTAAACATATTATAGACCATGATTGATTATGGACCAAACTGTCTTGCACATGTATGAGGGAATGGACCCGCTATTGTGGGGAACTTTCCTTGCTTATACACTACCCTGGTGGAGATGGTTAGCAAAAGGATCTGAGTCCCTGCTCCCACTCTCTTTACCCAGAGGCCCACCTGACCTCGAGGGCTCCCCTCCCACTCTCCTGTGTGGTGGGATCCCTGTAATCCCGACAAGGCTGGGCTCAGGATTCCTGGGGCTCAACGCCCAATCTTGCCGTGGTCCCTTAGGGCAGGGGCTAGGGTGTCCCTACTCCGGGGTACTAACTCTGCACTGGGTGCTTCCCTGACACACTAATCATTGCATACAATGCAAAGCAATACAATTTATTAAACGAACAGCAATCAAAAATCAAATAAAAAATAAGAAAAGCAGAGAAGGGTTAAAGGAAAACATTCAACACTGCCCCCTGGCCCGGGGGCACCACAAACAGTGTTTCTGGGGTGTAAGGGAGGCTCACAGTCTGTGTCTCTGTCTCTGTTCACAGTCTCTGTTTCTCCGCACCCAGCTCCAGACGGCTCCAGCCCCAGCTCCTGCTTCGCTCTGCTTCAGTGCAGCTGTGCTCTGCTTGGCTCAGCTCTCTGGGGTGCCCCTCTGGTTCTGCTGCTGTGGATCAGCTCAGCTCAGCTCAGCTTTCTGTGCTCCTCTTCTGGCCTCCCAGCTGCTGGCTGCTTTGTCCTTAGCTCAGCCTGCTCTGCCCAGGCATACCCAAGCAGGCAGCTACAGTTCACACAGAGGGCAGGGCTCCCCCCTATCCTCCTGGCTCCCTCATTGGCCTGCCCACCCTGTCAATCAGGCTGACCTGAGTTGCCCTCTCCCCACTGGCCCTGGGGGCTGTGTCTGCTTCAGGGTCCCACTTACTCAAGAGATGCCCACCAAAAAGACCCACTAAGTTTCAGTAAGGGGCTAATAGACCCCTTACACAGAGACAAGATATGAAATTAGAGCGTATGGGCTTGAACGAGAAAAGGAGATCACTTAGCAGGGATATTGCCATAGTTTAGATGGCTCATATTAGCAGCACACCAAAACTGAGTGATGATTTTTAATGCATTGCCAAGGGAAGTGCAAATGGCAAGTACACAGAGCATGTCTGATATCTACGATGCAGTTTTCCAGTTATATTTTTCTTTTGAGAGTATAATCAGAAAATATCATTCTTAAAGACAAAGATTAAATGAGAGACCTGAGAAATTTCTCAGCAGGAAGAAACTCCTGTATTGGCTGTCAGGATTAGCATTTATTCAAAGCCTAACACTGACTTTGAAGAAAGACTGTGAGAAGTATATGAACTGCACCGGCAAGTGTTTCTGCAATCAATGCACAGAAAGAAAATCTCAATGGTAACTACTGCAAGTAAAGGAAATACAGACAACAGATCAAGGTTTAATAACAACTATAAAGAAAACCAGAAAAACAGAGAAATGAAGAAAGGAAACCAGAAATCCTATATCTTTACAAAAGAAGATTATAGAACTTATAGAAATGTCCTTTCGAAAAATCTTCTGAACTATGACGAGACAAAAGATATAGGTGGCCTCCCCACAGAAGAATTACCCTGAAGGTTGACTAAGCATGAGACAAAAAGTTCAATAAGAAAGCAGGATCAAGGTGAGATGCAAATTCAACAGAGTCTATTATGACTAGATAAAACCCTGCTGGTCTCCTCACTAGAAAATGACAACCATGAGAGACCTGTGGTAAAGGCTACCTTAGAAGGAAGATTTGGAAACTTTGAACAATAGCTTTTAGTAGATAAAGGTGCTACGTTATCTCTTCTGTGTACCTGGAGTCGGGGACAGAAGCAAAAAGAAGCTTTTATTGCTTTGAAAACAAAAACAAGCTTCAATGCAGAAAGATAGATGCAGAAGTATCGTAGTGGGCTCAGACCCCTGCCCACTGAACCAATATAAATATCCTAAGGAGGTTGAGGCTGGAATCAAAACGACCATAGATGCCCTAGTAGAGCAAGGTGTGCTCATCGAAACTACGAGCCCTTGCAATGCTCCTGTGTGACCAGTTTTAAAGGCTGACAAACCACTTGAAACAACAGTTCACATCATGCGAGGAAGAAGTTCTTGTCCTCATCTGGTCTTTAAACCATTCGGAATATATCATAGGTACAGCACTGGTAATCTTAAAACTATCCACACACCTGTACAATATGAACTGTCGGGAAGAAGTAAAGATGGCAGAATGCCAAGCCCAAGACTGGCGGTTTGAACCTTAAGTCGCTAAACAAGGATGTTAGCTTTGACTTTTTCAACGCTCTGTCCATAGTGCTGTATGCGCTACTAGTACATGGACAGGAACATGAGTGTCTGGTTCCCGCCTAAAGGTTAGGAAAAGAGAAATCTCCCTTCAAGGTGGGCATTTCATTTGAAGAAGCAAAGGAATTGGGCTTACTCATCTGGTTCATTGAAGGTAGCTGTTATTATAGTCATGGGAAGCCATGTACTGGTTATGCTGCCATATTGGCAGATACGGACTGTGTTTTGCAAGGAACAGTTGTTCCTCACTCTGCACAGGCCACAGAAAGACACATTGATATGTACAGGCTCTCATTGGGCCATAAAGGCTTTGGTAGACTGGATAGCCTTATGGATTGAAAGGCAAATGATAAGATAATGTGATAATATAATAAGATAATTGCCCATGCCAAGTATCTCCTTTATGTTTGGAATATAGCTAAGAATAGACAAGAATAAATTTATCTATTAAAAATGCGAGCCCACTGTAAAAATGCAGAGGAAGTGAGTCGCTTAAACAACAAGGTTGACCCATTGGTAAAACAAGCAGCCTTCCTAGGCCCAGAAAAGATTATGGACAAAATCAGCAGAATTGGTGCAGAAAATCAGTAACTTTGATCCAGTAACCCAATTAGACCTTATGACATTACAACAACAAGATGTAAAAGTAAATGAGCTACTAAAAAATAAAAACCATGGAAAGTACACAACATTCAAGACCAAAGAAGATTTGATAATGGCAAAATACAAGAATAGTAGTAATGAGACTTTACTACCATTAGTCATGTCAACATGCCTGAGAAAAGAAACAATAAGTCTAGTGCACAGTAAGGGACATTATGGAATGGATAAAACTGGTAAAAGGATTTTAAGTGTAGCTTGGTGGGCTGACTGTGTCAAACAAGTAGAATCTGTCTGGCATGCACAGAAAACAATGCTGATACCAAGATTGTGAAAGGGCCAATCTGCCATCAACCAGTCAGAGGACTCTGGACATGTCTTCAAATAAACTATATTGATCTTCTACCTCAAACTGGGAAAGGAAACAAATATTGTGACACATTTTCAAAATGGATAGAGCATATCCTACTAAAAATAATACTGCATCAACAACTGCAAGGAAACTTATGGAACAACATTTTCTAGATTTGGTCTACCTGACTGTATTGATTCAGACCAAAGATCTCATTTCGTGGGCGAGATAATGAAGAACATTTGCACAGCATTTGGAATCAGACAGAGATTCCACATTACGAGACATCTGCGAAGTTTGAGTCTCATCAAAAGAAATAATCAAATGTTAAAAATGGCCTTGAGAAAAATTATCACCAACTCAGGTAAAGACTGGGATGTCAAACTACCTTTTGTTTTAATGGCAATAAGATCGTCTCTGGTGTCACATCAATACATGCCACATGAAGCAATAACAGGAAGGCTGATGTGCACTCCCGAGCAATTGTGGCTGGGCGGAGTGCCGCCCAACAAATATCAACCCCTGGTACCAATGGATCAGTATATGATAAAATTATTAGAAACTATCAGCAAGATGCTAAAGGAGGTGATTAATCTGAAAAAGATTAGGAGATGTTTTACATCCAAGAGAATGGGACATTGGAGACCCAGTACTATATAGATATTTTTCAGAAAAACAGCACATATTGAGTCCTAGATTGATGGGACCTATAAAGGTGGTCAACAAGGCCAGCCCCAGTGTGTACCAACCAGAAATTCAAGGGAAAAATGAAAAGACATATAAATGATTTTACTCATCACAGATAAAAAATTGGAAGGGTGCAGTAAAGTACTAATTTTTGTTTCTTTTTCTCTCTCTGCCTCTCAGAGAACCACTGTAAACATTGTTAATAATGTATATTGTTGTATTAAGAAGTTGCATCTGGACCCTAATATCTGTAACACAATTAATCATTGTGGAAGATGGGGAATACTTTGTGTGTAAAACTAATGAAAGCTATGTGTTAGCATGGGATAAGGCTGTAGTGTGGCAAAACACTCCATTTCCCATTTTATTAAGAGAAGACTTGGATGTATATGAATATATGTTTGGAAATGAGCGTCATGTAGCATGGGAAGAAAAGAAGTGTGACAATGACAAGTTAGTAACTGCTTTCACCTATGGTATTGATAATCAGAAGGTGATAATAGTCAACTTAGATGGTGAACCACTCACCTTTGTGACAATGATAAAGGAAAGATGTGCCTCGGATTTAGGCAGCAATTTCTTCTTTCACTTCCTAACTGACTGTAGAAAGGAAGGAAATATAACCAATCATATGTGTGCATACATAGATGGAGATATTCCCAATTTGCTAAAGAAAAACTGTACAATTATAGTTAATTTGGTGATCAGTCTACAGTCCCCAATGGAAAATATCCAGGCTAATTTGTACACCCCTACAAAAAGTATGTTACAATGATACTGTTACACACCATAATGTAAACAGGTTTTGTAATGATTCTAATAATACATTTGTCACGTTATGCAGTGGAAATATTTTTGTCAAAATCAGTAAGAAAGATACAGGTATATAGTGGTTGACCAGCTATTTTGGTTTAAGATACAAAACAAAGGTAATGGTAATATACCCACTGAAAATAAGTCCAATAGGACACATGGTTATCAAGGAGAACATTAAAGAGAAGTCAATGATTAAAACATTTTACTCTTTAAAGAGGGTCGAAATAAATTTGCAAATAGATGTAACCAAAATACAGCCAAAATGTGAGGTCTGTATACAAGCTTTAGAGGAAGGTTAGAACAATTGGATTAAAGGAGTTACTTCACTGGAAGTAAAAAGTAGAGCTAAAAGAGATATTATAGCAAAGGTCTTAGGTGGCATTGGCACCAGACTGGGTATCCTAAGCACTGTGGATCAAGAAGTGTTAGCAAATAAAATTGAAATATTGGGAAGGGATTTGGAATCTTTGTCCCATCTGCTAACTACTTCTTTGAATCAGCTGGCAACAATCCAATTCAAGATTGCAAGTATTTTACCAGAATGGTTCAGTTTACAAGAAATGGATAACGTGCATATAATAAATGCATTAGAAACCTTGCAATCCAACCTGTCAATAGCATTTGCCTGTGTGCAAGCTGAAAATTGGATCTTTGACGTTTCTAAAGATATTATTAGAAACAGCTTAAATGGGATATTACCTCTTGAAATTAGAAATGTAATCTGGAGAAATGCCATGGATATATTTGAAAGATAACATCAAAAGTGGTGGCAAATGGTAAATTTTTCCTTTTTAGAAAGCAGCTACTATGATGTTCCCAATGTGTTAACCATCAGACAGGCACAAACAGAGTGGATATATCCACTAGCCCCATTTGGAATGAATGCAAATCAATCAGTTTTAATACCAGCGGACCTCTCTAAATGAGTGCATAAAAAGAATGTGGTATGGAATACTATTGGTCTAGACCCCTGTGTAGAAAAAAATGGGCTAGGTTATATGTATGGATAAGGTGTGATAGAAAAATCACATATAGGTCTAAACTCTTTGGCAGGGAAATGTCATTATAAATTGATACAAGCTGATTTTAATTCATCTGTTATTGTTATTGTAAATGATACATGTATTTGTGTGTGGAGCTGGTGTGAGAGTTTTACTGTTAATCATTTTTATCCTGTCATCCATGATCCTTATGTAAATTAATGTTTATGTAATGTTATGTCAGTTGTGGGATGTGATTAATTTTACTGTACCCCAAACCATAATGCAGTCTTTAAAGAGTCATTATGTGTTATATGATTAATTAGATTAGCATCAAATGGATGGGTTCCAACAACATTAAGACAAATTCTGATATATCAAGATCTAAAGAAACATTTAAAAGAGAATGTAAAGAGGTCATGGTGACCATACACCATTCCACCAAACGTATTGAAAGAATTTTTAAGCGAATAGAGACGGAAACTCAAGTCCATCACTGGTGGGAGGGATTGTTTAAATGGGGTAATAATGACCACAGTTCAGGGTGGTGTATTTTGTTACATCTTATTATAGCTATTTTAATAATTCAAGCTTTATCAGTTGTTTATTTGATCACATTGACCTGTTGGATTAAAAATAGGTTAAAAAAGTTAGAAGTCTTTAATTACAAATTAGTTTCTGTGTAACTAGTAGTGTGACTTTCAGATTTCAGTGTGCATAGTACATTTGGCTTGTTTGAATAGGATCAATTATTGAATCATATACTAACCAGGTTTCAACTTCAGTTAATATTAAAGTAAGTGTTGGCAAGAAGATACTAATGCTCAGTGCAATCTATAGCCTTGAGTTTAGCAAACTTACCTAATGGTTCACATAGTGTGATGGTGCAATTACTCAGTAGAGTATATTGCCCATCAAGAAAGGGACTTGTAGCCCAGTTTCCCTTATTGGTATTAAACCCCTCCATTCTCTCAACTCTGGTTGACCCTAACATCCAGTCTGGCGCCTTTTTGTTCATGCTCACATTTGATTGGGTGAACCTCAGCACAGACCATCTGAAACCATGAGCGGAATGTGTGCACAAACCTAAGAGGTCCATGCGCAAAATAAGCGAGTTGTGTACAGAGAGCGGGAATGAACATAAAAAAACCTGACTGGTTGTTCTCATAGATTCATAGACTCTAAGGTCAGAAGGGTCTATGAGTCAGTTAATTGTATATAAGGTTCACAGCACCATATAGTGGTTGCTGCCTATTATAGTGGCAGCCACATATCTGGTGCCTCTTCAGATCAAGCAAGAAGAAAGAAGATACCTGCTTTGGAGTTACTTAATCATCAGTTCCTGATTCCTGATCCTCTGGTTGTCTCCTGCTTCCTGAATGGTCATCGTCCCCATCCCATGCACCTAGAGTGGTGAGATAGAAAGACTTTGTTAGCTCGTTTACCCTGTTTCACTCTTATTGTATCTTTGGGTTCCTGGGTTTTAGGCCCTTGGCTCATGGACTTTGTGACATTATTTTAATAAACCCCTTCCAGTTTTATTTAGTCCATGTGTTGGTTTTCCTGAGCAAAACCTGGTTAATAGATGCCATTGGAGCGAACCTGATGGGTCCTAATAAGTGTTTACATTTGGACTCAGTTACCAAATCGGTTGTGGGAGGCTATAAGGTCCACTGCCTCTGGATGGGAGCTTTGGAATTATTCTCCTCAGACATTTTGGGTAACACTAGTTCCAGCACCTATGGCTGCTTCACTTTTTCATGTACACAAACATCTTGAAGCTGCAGTCTGAGGTAAATAATTTGTTGTAATGTATTTAGTAAGTAATAATGCAATATCGCCCCATAGATGTATATGGCACTCTTCACAGAGGGCCAAATTCAGAGGGTATGTCTGCAAAGCAATGTAAGCCCAGGGTTCAAATTTAAGTGCAAGCCTAACTCCCACTTCCATCAGCACATCCATTGTGCTAATCTGGGGCTAGGACCCAGGGTCCCAGGACCACACAGTGGTGGAGGGTCTGAAGCTGAATCAAACCTGGACCCAGCGTTCAAGCTTTAAGAGGAGACTTCAAAGAAGAGCTGGAGGATGCTTACAGCACAGGAAAAGCAAAGCTGTATTTTAACCTATATGTTCCAGATCTAAAAAGGTATTTAAGGTTCTAATTTCTATTGCAGTCAATGGAAGTTAGGAACTTAAATATCTTTGGAGCTGGGCCTGTGTGTGTGTGTGTGTATGTATATATATCTTTTTTCAGTGTGAAATGTGGACATACCTCTTATCAAAACACAATGAGGGAGCTCCTTAGTAGGGTGATGCACTTGGTTAGGATTAATTTTAGGCCGTGTGTGAGGCAGCTGGTGTGTAAAATCTTGTAAAATGACCAGATTCCATCTAGAATCCCTGAGCAATAGTAAACATGGCACTCCTAGTAACTGTGTGGTTCTTAAGAGAGCAGACATGCAGTTTAAAATGCAGCTCTCTCTCCATGACCAAGGAACCTGCTGCCCTATATTCCCAAATCAACTTCTCTTGGATTTTTGTGTAATATCTTATTGAAATTGTCCCACTTGTTGGCCCCAAACTTGGAGCAAAGATAGCATGAACATGGCCTGCTCGGAGCCCTGGGACCTGCTGCAGCAGCTGGGCGGGAAGTAGAGGGAGGAGCTGGGAGGGAAAGGTCGGGGGTTGCCTTGCTAGCTCTCGCCTCCCGGGGAACGTTCCAAAAAGTATCCAGCGTTCTGAAAAAAGTAGCGAATGTTCCAAACCTGCTGCAGCGTGCCCGCCAAAACGCAGGCAACCGCAGGGGCTGGTCAGTGTCACTCTCTCTCTGCCGCTGCAGCAGCCACAGCGCCAACGTGGGCGAAGGGCAGGGGAAGGGTAGGAGGCAACTGTTTTGATTTGGGTCTCATCGCAGCCACTATTTCTGTTGCAGCAGGAATTGGCTAATACTTGTTAGCCGAACTTCCCTTCTTCCAGACAGACCCCAGCCCTGGGACATTAACTCCTTCCCCCTTCCTCAAATTGTACAGGCGAAGCAACCGATCAAAGACGATGCCCAATGACGCCTCATTCAACAAGCCCTCGGCTTCCTCGGACCATCATGCTCAAGGTGGTAAGATGGGTAACTTTGGGAAAGCCGCCGCTCTGATGGCTGCTGGTACTGCTGCCGGCGGTGGAGGGGGTTCCGGGGTCTTGAATCAAGCCGCCGCCGCGGGAAAGAAGTCTCCCCGTCTCCCCAAGTGTGCTCGGTGCAGGAACCACGGCTACTCCTCGCCATTGAAAGGGCACAAGAGGTTCTGCATGTGGAGGGACTGTCAATGTAAAAAATGCAGCCTGATCGCCGAGAGGCAGCGGGTGATGGCAGCCCAGGTGAGCTGGGGGTAAAGAGGGCTCAGGCTTGCTAGACTGAATCAAATAAGGGGCCAAGGGTAGTGGAATGTGGTCTTCCTAGCACCTGTCTGAAACGCAGTTACTTGACGGTCACCCGGAGCTCCCTGCAGTTCAAGTTGCAGAGAGAGGGTTTTAAAAGCCTTTATTTCAGGTTGTCACGTGCACAACAGTTTTCCCCAAGTTTGCAGGTTCTGCTGGACAGCAGTCCTAGAAAATCTCTCGCAAGAGTGTACATCCGGCTCCCCAAAGCCTCCTTCCCTCAAATCTCAAGTGTTGCCCTAGACCTACTGGCTGAAGTTCTGCTTTGCAGCTTTTGTATTACTCCAGACCCTCGGTTAAAACAGAGACTTGGGGAATTCCACTCTGCACCTAGTCACAGTCGTTGTGATTATTTGCCATGATATGATTTCCATCTCACACAACTACTAAAATACATTCTTGTTAAAAATAAATCTCATAAAATTCTTTAAAAACTACCGAAAGGCCTATGATCAGCATCATGTAATTCCCTTCAGACGTTTTGGATGGTGACAATGAAAACATATGTGCGATCTGTCCTGTTGTCTGTTTCAGCAGTTTCTGTATTTGTAAACTGTTCAGAGTAGGTTTAGAAAACAAACTTCCAAAGATATTAAATAAGAGTCCCCAGGTATTTGGTTAAGTCTGCGGTTGTAGTTTGACTGAGAAATGCTAACTTTGTCATTAGATTTGAATAGCTGCGTTTCATAGGTGTGAAGATAATTGTACATACCAGTTGTTCTAGATGAATGGAAAAACATTAAATAAATGCAATCGGGTTTTCAAAGCTGGAGTTTAAACACATGCTTGTTTTTCCCTTTTGCACTCAACGACTCTAACCTAATTCTGAAGAAGAGGTGGATCTGTTTGAGTTAAAACATCCCAGTAAAGTGAGACTGGAGCCCTGAAACATTTGTGTTTTAGAATTGGTAAAGAAACTGAAACAGAAAATTTCTTAAAACAGATTCTTGTCACACAGTGGTTTTTTTCCTGTTAACAAATGACCACATTATCAGTTTGCTATGTATATTTAATGTATCGTATGTAAGCAAATAGTTATTTGTTTTCATACTGTAAAATATTGATCTAACTGGATGGAAGCATCTGAACTCGTTAAAGGGACATAAAAGGACCATATATCTTTTATTCACTCTTAATACAGACATAGATTTGAGATTTGGGAGTTTAGCTTGTGTTGGTTGCAGAAGCTGGCCCAATATGATATTTTTATTAAATGTAATTGGGTTTTTTACATCTGCTTTCATGCGTATTTTGTTTAATCCTGTAACAAATGTAATGAACAAAAAGTAAAACATGATTTTCTGAAAAGCAAAACAATGGCCTCAAAGAAAAAAAAAGAATTTATTTAAATTTCAGAATTACAGTATGCAAAGGAAAGAACAGTATGGGTTTGGCTTTTTTTAACCTTAATAAAATGCTTTACTTTGCTGCTATCCCCCAAAAATGTGGTCTTGAAGCATCCTGTGTTGAGTAAATGAATGAGAACGCTTTTCTTTGTAATTTGGTATGACTTTTTGATACTATGCAAAATCTACTATAAAAAGTAAAGATGTGACATTTTGTAGAAACAGTTAGCAGTTTTGAGTTGGGCCTAGATAACAGCAGTATTCAGAAGCGGTAGTAGTAAGTAGCAGGTAACTAATATAGCAGATTTTGAATAATTTGTTAATGTATTTCCAACGCAAAAATAAGTAAAAATAAAATGTTTATCAACTTAAAATTCTATTGAGACATTCAAAAAGCAAGGTTTGCAATGAAAATTTTTAATGATACATTTTCTATTCTAAAACACTCCTTCACTTACCTTACATGGTTTGTTTGTTTGTTTTTAAATCTGCTTCATGTAAGATCAGTTAGTTTTTATATTGCTGTGGGTGTTTAAGTTAATTATTTTAAAAATAATTGGGGGCCTGATCAACTCAATGAATGGTGGAAGCAGAGTTGAATTGTCATTCTTCTGTCTGAAGTGCTTATTTTTTTCTGATTTTGTATGTGTTTTTAGGGAAACTGTGGCTCGTTTCTAAGAGTTAAAAATTATTTTAGTGGTGTTTTAAGAACTTGTTTTCCCTGAATTATGTGTTTTAAAAATATTGGCCATTTGATGTCTCATGCTCTTGAGTTGAGCTGATTTTAAAATTAAAACTGTAAACTAATATTATAGCTAATAATCCAGACTTGTCCAGTCCTGCATGGGAGTAATTTTACCCACTTGAGAAGTCCAACTGACGTCTCAGTTACACATATAAATATTTGCAGGATTGGATCCAGTTCTTCAAACCCGTACTAATGTGAGTAATTCTATGGATATAAGGGCTTCTTGGACAAGCAATATTTTTTGGGTTTGAGGTATAATAGCCTGCTCTTGCCTTCTTTACTTGCAGTCATTAGGCCTACTTATGTGAGTAAAGGTTGCAGGACTGAAACCTATGGATTCAATTCTGCAAGTGGTCTGCTCTCAGAATTTCCAGAATCTACATTAACTATGGGATGATTCCCTCGCTCTGTGACTGAAGTGTGTGGCTGGCTGACATGTCTTTAAAAGGTTGCAGTGCTGGGATCAAATCCTATTCCAGTCCCTGTTCTTGGACCTGCTTATGTACTCCCCTTGATTGAGGGGGAGTTTTGCCCAAGTAAGATTGATATGATTGTTATTTTTAGGAGGTCTTACTTAGAATATTAGTGATTATTTTGATAAAATTATAGGTGTTTTTTTCCCTCAGTGGAAATAATATACTGAGGTGCTGTTGTGACACCCTTTGAAAAAAGAACCTTTTGAAATTCCTAGTGTTCCCTGTAAAAGGATCAGATTCTGTACAGACTGTTCTCATGCTGCTGTGTAGCTTCCATGATGTGATTGCTCCTCTCTGCACAGAAGCCCGGATCCTCAAAGGTATTTAGGCTCCTGACATCCATCCTACCACCTTTGTGGATCTGGGCCCTAGGCTTCACTGTGTCTTATTTGGGACTGCTCTCTTTACCTAACTCAGAGCTTCCAGGAAGCACTGAATGCTCCCACACATCATTTCAATTGAAAGTTTTTATATATAGAAGTTAAGATCTTTAAAATCTTCACTTTCCATGTCCCATATATTTTGCAATGACCCATTTGCAGCAGGTGGAATCTTCTAGCACTATTAAGCTGATAGCTTGCTGCTACATTTTGCAAATGAAATTCCAAGAGCTTTTGTTAGAATATTTTTTCTTACAAGAGCCATTACTAAAATTGCTGCTTTTTAACTACAGTTCAATGCAGTATTGGGGAAGGGGAAAGGGAGGTTCTAAGTAATTTGTACTGAAACATTTCAAATACTGTGCCCAGAAAAATTTAAATTTAATCTAAATGTAAATTTGAGGGTGATTTCCAAAATTCAAATGCAAACATGGACCAAACTGCCACCCTATATCGGAAATCCCAGCATAGGGATGCTGTAAACTCTGATGCCCTGTCTATGCTAGCCAAATGACTTGTTTGGGTGTTAGCAGTGGGGGCAGCTACTAAACACTGTCGAAGTGACACTGCAGACAAGGAGAAATGGTGTTGATCACTCTAGCAGGATGTGTGGATGACCTCTTTTTCTGAAGCAGTGCTGAACATGGTTTGCTTGTGTCTACACTTGTAAAAGCTATCTTTGGTGCTGGTTTAGCAGTACCTGCTGTGACATTTGTTGTCAGCAACAGGTCGTTTTGCTTATGTAGACAAGGCTATAGTTTGCAAGCTCAGAGTTTTCTCTGGTTGTCAGTGTTGGTAGGATTGCTGTAGAATCAGGGGGACGTTCAGGCAACAGAACCCAAGAATCTGGGGGTTATTTATATGTGGGGCATGTGTGTCTTGTTCTATGGTCCCCGTGGCAGCCATGTTCTCATGGGATCTCTGACTGCTGTTGCCCTGCTTTCCTCCTGTGTGCTATGTAAACTTGCCTGAGGCAGAGGGGGATTCTGGGGCAGCAGCCTGCAGGAGAGCCCAAGAGCATTACTCCTCTAGTCATTGACCTCCGTGGATCTCTTGGGATCTTCAGACTTGCCAGTTCTTGTAGGACCAGAGCCACCCTGATGAAAAGCTGCAGCAGCTGCTCTGCAGGTGGGAGGTTTCAGAAGTTCCTGCCCCACTGAGATATGTACTAGCACAGGAAATAATCGGGTCCCCTTTACCAGATACACAGCAAGCAGAAATAAAATAACAGACTTTGAAAAATCTTCCTGGCTTTGCTGTGGGTGACGGTATCAGCTGAATGCAGCTGACCCTGGCTAGAATCTTTGAAGAGAATGAAATAATTTTAGCTAGTAGTATTTAATGCCTGTGCCCCTGCTGGAAACAGAATATATTTGTTTATGTCTGTAGCATTTTACAGGAGTGTTTCATGTTTCCTGTGTAACCTAACTGAAATTTGTATGCATTTAGATGAAGGTAAACTTTGACCCACCTTGTTTCATACCACCTCTTTCCTCTGTACCCCTCAATACATTATTTCCCCTATTTATGCCCTGATATTAGTACCCATGAGTTAGCATATATATTGAGGGGGTGTACGCCCCTTAGTTTGAGGCCAGTCAGTAATTTCCCTTGTGTTCATTGTAAATCATTCTCAAACTAGAGAGTACACACAGAATAATTGTTCTTATTTCCAGGTTGCATTAAGAAGGCAGCAGGCCCAAGAAGAAGAGCTGGGGATCAGCCATCCCATCCCTCTGCCCAGTGCCCCGGAGCTCTTTGTTAAGAAGGAAAACAATGGTGGCAGCTCCTGTTTATTGTTGGAAAGCAGCAGCCCGACACATTCAACAAACACAGTAACTACAGCATCCAGCACACCAGCAGGTAAGGGGGCGGGGGAGGAGGAAGGAGAGAGAGGGTTTCTGGTCACTCTAATAAGGTTTGCCAACCATCCGTAAATTTACGGACATTCAGTAAAAAAATGTACAATTTTAACACTGTCATTAGACCTGTAAATAAATGAAAATGTCTGTAAAATTGGGTAGAAATAAAACGTTGTATTTTGACATCGATTGTCATCGTTCAGAATCACTTCTTGTATCATAAAACTACACTGATCATGACATTATCAGTTTCCTGTTTTCTATTATTGCATATGCCCAAAGAACCTGATTGATCAATTAATTGCAGCTAAAACAATTGCGTAATTCTGAATTCCTGTGTACAGAATATCACGAGTGAGTACACACTTCTGTGACATTATTGTATTATTTATAGTATTTTAGAGATGTCAGAAAAAAGTTTATCGTGTCAGTGAAAAAAGATCAACTTCAGATCTTCATGTCAGTAAAAACTAAAATGCAAGGTTGGCAACCCTGAATGGAGAGAGCTGATTTCAGAGAGATGCTGGTTTTGTGTTACATGCTTGTTACAGCTAAGTGATAGGCTGCTGTGTATTTCCTCTTCTTTTCCTTCCCATGGAGCAGCACTTCTGTAGAGAGAAGGTTGACAGAAAAGATGCATGTGGGGGGGCAGGGGGAGAAATCATCAAACACTTTTTGATATTTTTTTCCTTTTAAAAAAATGTATAAATCAAAATGGAAATTTCAGAAAACACCAGCCAGCTCTACTGGCTGCATACATGTGTAGGAGTGAAATAAGTCTGCAAACTTAGCACAATCAGTTCCTTTCATAACCAGGAATTAAGAGTTCTCTTAACATCAGTGGGGCTGAAAATGGAGCCACTGGGATCACATCCACAGCTGAGGTAAATCATCATCGTTCCCTTGGCTTCAGTGGGGCAACACTGATTTACACCAGCTGAGGAGCTGATGCTTTGTCTTTACAAAACCGAACTTAATTAGAAATAGCAATTGATTATAAACAAAAGGGAAACCAACTTCACTGACTTCCATTGTCCAAACGGAGAGAGATGGAAAAGCAAACAAACACAGTGAGAAGAAAACTGGATTTTTGTTTCGTTTTAATAATCAAGGAGATGTTAGTAACATAGGTAAAGCAATTTGTTAAAAATGTTTGTGAAATGGACGTTGTCCCATTAACTAACTAAAGGTCACCTCTGGCAGTGTGCTTCTGTATGCCAGTCAGATAGCACCATTGCCTGCTCCGATATATTTAGAGTGTAGCTCCTGCACCTGATAAACGGAGTTGCTGTGTCCCACATTGACTAGGCAACCCATCTGGGTCCAATCCTTTAAAGCACAGAATGGAAGTTCTGTGATTTCCGTGTGTTGGATGGAGTTCTTTTGGGTTGTGTTTAGAAAAATTGCTTGTTGGAATTGACAAATAAGATTTTGTTTTCATTCAGACAATCCTGTTAAGATATCTGTGGTTGACCATGAGCTCTCTCTTAAAAAGAAATGCATTTGAAACACTGAATTTTGTTTGTGATGGGGGAGGGCTGGTTAAGGATTAAAACAGCTTGTAAAAACACTTACAGAGATGGGGGTTAATTCAGACAGAAGAGGGAAAAAAGCTTACTCAGATAAATCCAAAATTAGATTATGTTGCAATCAGGGAAACATTCAGAAACTTCAGTCTCAACCTGTTAAGATATACTATGGAGTATTTAACTTACTCAGTTTTTACAAACTACAATAAAAAATGTGCATTTAGCACCCCTGGCAATATTATAAAAATAGACAGATAAAAAGATCCTAGAAGAACTTTACGCTGGACTAAAAAAATTATATTATAAATATTGCCAATTTAAAAATCTTGAGAAATCTTTTTTAAATTTTAGAAAAGGACTAATTAATTATAAACATCTTTTAGCCAACCATTTTTTTAAGCGGAGTGTCTTTGTCAGTGTGTCAGACTGAATGTTCTTCTAGTAGCTCCATGTTCTTCTTTAGCATTTTAATAAATAGCACCATGTAGGTAGCAGCGTTGATAGTATTGTGCTTTGACCTTTGAAAAGTAGATACATTTCCAGTGAAGAAGAAAGTAGAGGTCAGCCTTCGTTTGCCAGAAGTGAATTCAGGAACAAGGTACAGTGTCTGGGAATGAAAACTTCTGCTGAGATTTTCAAAAATAGGATCCTACGTCCATATTTAGGCACCTAAATAAGGCCCTGATCCTATAAACACTGACACATATCCTTAACTTTCAGCATGTGCATAGTCACATTAGTAAACTCCTGGCCCAGCTGAAGTAATTGGGTGTTCTGCCGCTGCCTGCAGTGGGGTGTGGTTTGCACCATTGACTTTGATGTGACTACTCATCTGCTTCAAGTTGAGGACGTGCATAAATATTTGCAGGGTTGAGACCCAAGTGGCCTGGTTTTCAGCACTGTGCACACAGCTGCTTCCTAGAGATCGCTGAGAGCTGGACTCAGCACCTTTGAAAATGAGGCTGCTTAGCTGCCCAAATATAGGTTTGTGCACCTAACTTGGCCTTTAGATTGGGATGGTGTCCCTCAGTTATATTACGTGTGTGTGTGCACAGTTTCTTCCCTAGATACAAGTACAGAGAAGCCCAGGTATATATGTCTGTATTAACATATATAGCTTAACCTTCCTTTTCAGTGAATCTGTACATGGTTGAGGTAATGCCAGCGCTAGTGTGAGAGCTATAGAGAATCTTACCCTTTGCAGTCCAGGGTACTTTCAGGTACCTGCACTTTTGTTTCATCAGTTCAATGTTACTGTTATGCAAGAGTTTAATGAGTCACCTGATTTTTAGATGAAATGAGTGGATTGTGCGTTAATGGGATGAGGGGGCATGGATGAGTGGAAAAGCAAGACAAAGGGGGCAGTGGTAATGAAAAACTCTACTTTTAAAAATAAAGCGTCTAGGAATCCAATTCCAGTAACCAACCATATCATGAAAGACCCAAAGTCTTCAAACGTGCCATGTGAATGGAATATAATGATGGCTTATGGTGAAGCTGGTACATATTTGGACGGCCACACTACTATTTTTAGTGCACTAGCTTGAGCAAAGCTAACAGGTGTCTGTCCACCCACACAGGGAAGCGCCATCCAAGCTGCGGTGTAGACATACTCTAAAAAAGATAGCAGGCCATCAGGGATCTGCAGATGTAAGCACTTCAGACTCTGCTTCACTCTCATGAAAAGGAAATGCAGGGACTGAATGGGGCTGGTTCACAGCAGCCTGGCGAGTGGAGGTGGTGGAGGTGGTGGTGATGTGCCCCAGAGTCTAAACTTTCACTGAAAATAAAAAATGAAGTCTTTAGCTCTGAGGGTTGAAAAGATAAACTTCCAAATATGAATGGAATATAACTGATGGAGCGGCGCCTCCCTGAGTCTGCAGACAGCCTGAGTCAGTTGCTCTGAATTCTGAACTGCTCCTCTTCATCTCAGGGGCATTAGGGAGACAGATTGCAGGATGACCCTTCCCCAAGGAATGTGCAGGAGAGGAGAGGTTAGTCAAAGAGGAGTCGCTTGGATTCATCTGTGAGGAAGCCTTCCAAATCTACCTCCAGGAAAAAATGGGAGCCGAGATAGAGAAGATGGCCCAAAACACACTGCATACAGCCCTTCCCTGATGACAAAAGTCCTGTTAGTGTACCACTGTGCTAGGTTTTGTACAGACACATAGGCTATGTCTGCACTACAGCCTCTGTCAGCAAAACTTAAGTCACTCAGGAGTGTGAATATTCCACCCCTGAGTGACATAAGTTACACAGACCTAAGTGCTCATATGCACAGCGATCTCCCACCGACATAGCTTCTGCCGCTCGCAGAGATGGTTTTTCTATGCTGACGGGAGAGCTCTCCCCCATTGGCATAGAGCATATTCACTAGATGCACTGCATGAGCGCAGCTGTATCGCTACAGCTGTGCTGCTGCAAGCGCTATACATATAGACATGGCCTATAGTAAGAGGTAGTCCCTGGCCACTCTATATAGATGATACAGACAAAGGACGGGAGAGGCAGCAGAGACACAGAGTAGGGAAGTGACTTGCCCAGGGTCATACAGTAGGTCAGTGTCAGAGCCAGGATTAGAAGCCAGGCCTGCTGAGTGCAGTCCAGTGCCCTCTCCACTGGATAACGCTGCCTGAGCTTTCACAGGGCCTTGTTTGTATGTAGATAGATGCAGCTCTTCTGAAAATGATCATCTGTAGTAGTAGTCATACAGACAGAGTCAAACCGTGCCCTGAGCTGGAGGCAAATTGTTTCCATTGACACCCACGAGAATGATGTGGACTCCTGTGAGGGCAAAACTCTCTCTGTCTAATGTTAGTATATACTACACAGGAGGTCATATTGACAGTAGGAATTTTATTCCTTGTGCAAGCTTTTGATTTTAAAGACTTAGTAGTTTTTCTTTCTGCACACAGTTTGCAGTGAGAGGAATAATGTGTGATGGAGTCACACAAATCATATAGGATGCTAAGGAGAGATGGACTTGCCTCATTGTATCCATTTTTTTGGCATGTCAGAAATATTATGACACCTTGAGAGACCAGAGACAATTTTTCAGACCTCTTGTGACACACAGTTTTTGGAAAAGAGGCACTAGCACAGCAATTTGCCCATATACCATTGCAGTCTTGGTGACTGTTTAGTTTAAAAGGTGCTTATTATCTTTCAGAATCAGAGAGAAAAGAAACCTGGGAGTTTGCAGAATAGTCTGCAGGAGCTGTATGGGAGCAGATGAGGCAGTTTGGGCAGGACACATACAGAACTTCTGTAAGCAGATCTCATTGTTACTGAGTGTTTTTCCTGAAAAAGTATCACTTGGTTTAACTATAGTGTGCAGATATTGTAATGCTCAGTAAAACGCCAAGATTCAGGAGCATTTAGAGAAACAATCATTTCCTCATGTTTTGTTTTAATTAAAACTTAGTGAGCAAAATTTAGAGTTGAGTCTTTGGGGAGACTGAGCTCTTGTGATTGTATCTTTCAAATGGCCTTTATTTTAATCCCTGAGTCATCTACATTCCCCGCAAAGGTGGTGTGGTTTATATCAGGAATGCAGAGTCATGAAATGGAGGTCGCAGAGAGCGCCACTCACATGAAAGGAAGGAATCTCACAGCAATATCATGGAAGAAATGTAATAATTTGTGTCCTCAATTTGGAGTTTTGTCACACATTATGCCTTGGCAATTTGGGAGACGTGGGCATAACATACACATGGAGGAGACCAGAAGATGCTGTAGGATACTTCAACTTTCTGGGGCTCCCCGATATGTGTGCTACACCCCAATTTAGACTCCCCCAACACTTAGCGTGCTAAAACTTGCACCCACTTATCACCATGCAGCTTTACACACTGTGGGCTTTGTCACGCTGCCTGGTGTGGGTCACAGTTGGGGATGCCAAATTCAGGACAGAGGGTAGGAAACAGGGCAGATGCACTCCAAAACCGGGGGTTTATTCTATCATTAGAAGTCACCATGCCAGTAACAAAAGTGAGCTCCTGTATCACCACGTTGGTTAAGTCCCCTTAGGCATTCCAGCCCTTGGCTTACCACCCAGACAACTGGATGTGTGTGATAAATGATTATGAAACCAGAAATCATATATAATAGGTTCTTTCAACTTCAAGGAGCTGGCCACTCTCTCCAGGCAATATATACTTTCAGGATCTCACCAAATACCACACTGCAGCCAATCTTTTGTAAACTAATTAAAGATGTATTTAAAAAAAAAAGAAAAAGGTATTAAAGGGTTAAAAGCATCATATACTTTACAACTGAGCTCAGCGGCTATAGGTCAGGATAATAGCGGTGATGGTAATTCTGCTAGCTTTCAATACGTCTCTCTGGATCACCCAAAAAATTGGAGGTCATCAATCCTTTGTTCAAAGCTTCCTTGTTAGAAATCACATTCCAGAGATGAGGAACAGGATTGAAGACAAAACAGTGATGTCACAGTCGCCTCTTTTACACCCTCAGCCCATGTGCCTGGAAAGTTACTGGCAAAATGATGGAGTCTTAGATGACATATCCTTACATGCGTTGCTGAGTCATGGGGCAGCCATTGCCTTCGTGCTCTCTGCAACATCTCCAGGAGGGGGCTCACTGGGTGAGTGAGTCTCTTCAATGGCCCATCAACATAGGGATGTCTAGTTTGGATGTAGATTTGTCTTGTGAGTGTCATCCAAGAATAAAACAGATCTGAGATACAAACACAGCCGATATTCATAACTTCCGATACAGTGATGATATGTGGTTTTAAACAGAACAATAATACTTAGCAGGCTATAACTTGTCCATTGATACCTTACCAGGCACACTTTGTACAAAATTTATCACACATGTGCAACAGTGGCGATACATCAATGATGATATCTTAGTGTAAACATGTCCACCTTTCTTTTATACAGTATCACAGACTTCTTCCTTTAGGTTTCCTACAACCTTAATTGTGGCATCACTTCTTTACCTCCATAATGGCACTGGTCTGATCAAGTTAAATGTACTATTATTAGCACTTAGTAATCAGTTTCCAGTGTTGACAGCCCCTAGCCCCGTGGGCCCCAGTCCTGATTAGAGGCATGTGGGTGCCATTCTGATATAAATATTTAATAGTACTACAGTTTCATTTCAGATAGAACATAGGTTTAACAAAATCTGTAGTCTGGCCAGTTTATAGGGGAAAAAGTCCAGATGAAATACAGAACTGACACTTTGTTAATGTCACTGGACTGAAAAAATTAAAGGTTTAGTTCATTGTTATTTTTCCTTTTGATAAGTTCATTGTGAATGATGGAAACAAAAGTGTTGTCTTTATATTTCACTAAGTAGAAGCTCCCTTTGTTAAGGCACTGTTTGGAGAAGTGGTGGGGTTTATCTACACATAGCTAGATAGTTATGTGGTTATCGGTTCATTGGCAAAGTAGGATTGAAGTGTTCAGAAGTACACAATGTTTTGCAAACAGTGCATAGAAAATTATACTTTAAAATCTTCTTTACTAGAATATTTTCAGTTAGAAAATATTGAAATATTTTGTTTTAGGCTGCCAATTGCAAAGGGGTACGGATAGTATGTATTGAACTCTCACTGGAATTCAGTGGGATTTGGGCACCCAAGCCCAGGTCCTGAAAGATATTTAGGTACCTAACTCTCACTTAAATCTGGGCCTTAAATCTCTTAAATCTCTCCTTTACCCTTTAATTTCCTCTTTTCCTTCTTTGATGTTACCTTTCACTATGTTCATGCTTAAACAAGAGCTACATTTCCAATTGATCTCTTCTGCTACAGTGTACTCAGTTTCTCAGAAACTGATATTGCAGGCTTGGGACGAGGGTTTTCTTGCATAAATACTAAGGTGAAAAAGAGAGCTGGTGTAAGAGGAAGACATGTTGACCAGCTGTGGTAAATAAGAACAGGGGAAAGTAGCAAATTAAAAAATAATCCCCCCCCTTTTTTTTTTCTAAATTCAAATTTTAATTTCACATTTTGTCCATGGTGAAAGTCAAAAAAAGTTTCACGCTCCTAGAGCTGGTCAAAAAATTGGAATGATTCATAGGAATGTCAGCACTTCTTTCCTGGTTATTTCTATTTTGAAATTACATCAAAAATTTTGAAATGTATAAAATTTTGGCTAGCTCTAATATTGACCAAGATTTTTCTTCAGTAGGGATCCCAAGCCTGGTTGAAAAAGGATGAGGGTTGGCAGCCGGCTATAAAACTTTGCCAGAGAAAATCCCGTGAGATGGGTCCTTTGTACAGAAGGACTTGAAAAGCCAACCCCATATTGCTGGCATTAAGGCTAGAAGAAGAAAAGGGATGAAACCCTGACTCTATTGAACTCAATGGCAAAACTCCTATTGACTTCAGTGGGACCAGGATTTTCCCCCAGAAGCGTAAAGTCAAGCTCTTCAATTTGTCTGTAGGCTCTTACATTTGGGCTGAGCACTTTTAGCACCCCTTGACTTCACTTTGGAAATTCTGAGTTGGTGTAATGTAAATGTAAGATAAGTAGACGTTCTCCCCTTAATGACAAAGATGCTTGTGTCCTCGCTCGGGTATCACAGTATCGTGTTATATCTCCAGTCACTTTTCTACTCAGATCATTCCCGCTGCTCTGTGCTGGCTGGCAATCCTCTCCCCTTCCTCCCACTGCAGTCAGGAGTTCCAATCCCTGCTCCACCTCACTGCCTTTGTAACCTTTCCTCCTAGTCTCCTCGCAATCCGTATTACCAGCCACTACGTCTCTACTCCTGCACCTCCTTCCTTCTGCCTTGTGCTCCAGCAGTGCTAGCCGCTGCTCATCTTCGCAACCTCCCTGCCCCGGCTCACGCTGCCCGTTCTGAACTCTCCCTCTATCCCCCAGCAGAATTGGTAACCTCAGCCCCTATTCAGCACTTACTGCTGTCTTTTCTTTCCGCAAGACTACGTCTGTCATCTTGCCTTCATTTAAGTTTCACACCTAGATGGATATTTTCCCTGTAGAGAGGACTGTGTGGCTAATACTCTGTGTCTCCTCCCTGGGATGTGGTTCCTGCTACTATGACCCAGCACCTCACATGGATCCTAGGTCACAAAAGCTTTTTACCCTAAGGAAAAAATCTACAGTAATATGTTCTGTCCTTTTCTTTGTTAATTTTGTGAATAGCTTAAGTCCTTGAGTCTCTGTATAATGCAGGCTGTTAACTGCTTGTCTGTCTCCAGTCCATGGCTTTTCTGGTGGGTGGACTAGAACTGTCTGCAGTATTCCAAACTTTGCTTCTTTAAGACTTTGTGAGCCTCTAGACCAGGGGTGGGGAACCTTTTTTCTGCCAAGGGCCTGATGGTGGTACGTGGAAGATGGCTGTGTGTCTGCCGCTGAATTCCCCCCTGCTTCCGCTGCCGTGAAACCGCGCCGCCGTCGAATTCCCCCCTGCGGTTGCCTTGCCAGGGCCAGACCAAATGATTTCGCGGGCCTTATACGGCCCGCCAGACCAAATGATTTTGCGGGCCTTTTACGGCCCGCGGGCCAGACGTTCCCCACCCCTGCTCTAGACGCTAATCTTGTCTAACTTGCATTAGTCAATATTTTCTGTGCAAGTAGTCCCAAGTAGTAGATTCTACTCTGATGGGTATGGTGGCAAAATAGGGCCCATATTTAGGAAGAATGGGTGAAAATGAAGGCTACATTGTATTGTTTGACACAGACCTGGGCAAGGGAGATGCATAATCCACACCATCCTTGGAGTAGCTCCGGGAGGTTTTGAGTTTCAAAGACACTTCTCTGAGACTCGGTCTGCACTGCTGCCGGTGGTCAACTTACTTAAGTGGCCGTAAGGCGACATCTTCACTGCGTTGCGTTGATGGGAGATGCCCTCCAGTCGATGCATCCTTATTCTTTTTGGGGAGGTGGATTAATGGCGTTGACCAGAGAGCACCTCTGGGATCGATCCCCAAGGAACCGGCAGTGTAGACATACCTTGAGGCACAGTTCTTCCTCTGCTCCCCATTTGTTCCAGGAGGATGCTCTACTAGTAGCAAATTACTGCTTTTCTCATACTGGCTCAGCTGCACTGGCTAGCATATAAGTGGGGCAGAGCCTGGATTCTATCCACTCCCTGTCCCTCTTCCACCAAGATCCATGTAGCCTGAGTTCGGATAAGGAGAAGTCGGGTTCTTTCTCCCTCTTATGGCCCTATCTGAACACCTAGTCCAGTCACAATCTAGCCCTAAAGCAAACATTTAGGCCACAGTTATTCATGGTGAGCTATTAAAGTGTGAGATGGCCTCCCAGTGGAACTGGCAAAAGCCCCAATGCTTGTGTAATTTTCAAACTGGGCTGGACAAAGACCTGTGGAAAATATTGTAATGGCCAGTCCTGCACTGTCAGGCATGTGGGCTAAAGAACCTGCCAACAACAGGTCTTTCCTATTTCTATGATTCAGTACTGTACAAAAGGATTTGTAGGTGGTATTGGACAGTGGAATGGACATGACCTCACCCTCCACAGCCACTGCACCAATGGCAAGCCTTTTGCTTGCTATAAGTTCTCTATACAGGAGATGGATACCTCTTGTCGAGCAAGTGAGGTATTACTATCCTTCTCGCTGTTGCTTTGGTATATCCATATTTAGGAATGCCACAGAGAGTTTGAGCATCTCTTTAAAAAAAGGGCATAGATAAATCTGAGAGAATCAAGAGAAGGGTGGCAGAAATGATGTACAGCTTGTGGAAAAGGAGACTAAGGGTGGATATTACAGTCTATAAATATCTGAGCAGTAATAATCTGAAGGAGGGGGAGGGATTATTTACAGAACTTGTGAGAGCACAACAAGGAGCAATGCTTGAAACTAAAAAAGGAAAAAATTAAATTAAACAGTAGATGCTTTTTTCCCTAACTGGAAGTGCAGTTAGACAATAGAATAACCTGCTTAAGGACAAGGAGGTAAGTGAAGCATAATCATAAGAGGTGTTTAAGAGAACATTAGATAACATATTTGATGATTAATATGTAGGGTAAATACTGATCAGTGCAGGGGTTAAACTAGATGACTTAAGTCTCCTGCAGCTTTGTTTTCTCCTGTGTGTTTCAGTGCCTATGGGCTACGGTCAGTATTTGATTACAGTTAAATAAATCATAACTTAAATCTTAATGTTATAGGATAGTTTGTCCCTGATTCCATAGTCCCAGTTTATTCTCCACTCCTGGAGTCTCTGTAGTTTGAAGAGTGTGTATTTTATTACATATTTCCTGGTTCTATTGTTAAATGTAGGTGTTACGTTATTTTCCCTGCAGTTCACAGGAGTGTGTCTCTCTCTTTCTCTCTGGACGAAGTCCTGAAGTAGTATATATATGCTTGCTTAAGACTCAGATGATATTGTGGAAATACTAATGCAACAGAAATACAGCAAGACAGTTAAGAATAGAGCTGACTGAAATTTTCCAAGTTTAAATCATTGGGTGAAATTTTCATGACTTTCTTTTCCAGTTTTCAACCTGCTTGAAAATTTTTGATGAAATTTCAAAAAAATTTGAAAAACTGATTAAAAAATGTTTGGGGGGGAAAAAGTCACTAAATGTTTTCCCACCAACTCCAGAGAAAAACTTGTCAAGGGATTTCTTCACCCGGGTGCATACTCCCGGGAGAGCTCTCTGCACGGCCATATTGAAATGGAGAAGCTGGTGCGTTTGTACACAGTGTGAATCCATTACACTCACACTTCTCATTAGTGGGAACATGCATCTGCTGCTACCCCTCTAAACCTTGCTGCCAGGGGCTGGATAAGTTGTGTTTGAAGACCCCAAGGAACATGCTGATGCTGAGGCTATTTTCCCTTGGTCCTGCTGTACTACAGAAGTTTCCTTTTTACTAGGGCTTTCTTTGATTTATCAGCATTTGTCCCCTGTATTAATGATTTCCTTACTTTTTTCAGAACATTGTGTGATTGATACTCTTTTACTTTGGGCTTCTCTGAATCCACAGCATCTTTTTGATCAGCTTTTCTGACATAGGGTGAGATTTTCAAAGGCACAAATGAGACAGATCCTTAGCTGGAGTAAGTTGTCATAGTGCTCCATTAACTTCAATGGTGACAATTAACACAGCGGAGGATCTGCCCTGGGTGTTAGGCTCCCGTTGAAAGCCTGTGGGAGCTGGGTGCCTATCTGTGCTTTGTGCCTCTGAAAATTGCCCCCATAATCTGATATTGTGTACTAGATCTGCATCCTAATTTCGGGAGTTAGCTGTTCCTTGTGTATGTTTTCCATTTATCTTTATAAACATAGAGACAAAGAATTTTGAGGGTGTTGGTTCATTATGATTTTTATGTATGTACACTGTATTAATAATCTCTCTGTACCTAACTGCTTGTTCCTTCCTGTACCCTTGAAATATTTCCTATTATTTATCTGAATGTGTGGTGTTTTGTTGAATTTTTTTTTTTTAAACAAGATTAAAAGTGGAGACTGAAAGGTTATTGCACACTTCTTTAATTAAATTCTGGTACTGTCCCATTTGTTTCTTTACCTGATATTTAATACCTCACAAATCCTCTTCTTTCTGTTTACTTTTTGATCTTCCTTCCTTATTTATAAGCGTGGCAGAATTTGATTTTTATTTGTTTTATAATTTCGACGGATACTATTGCTGTTTATTTTTTCAATTTTTTCAGTTTTTATCTATTTAAATTTTCACAGCTGCATGAAACGGGGGGGTGGGGTCAACATCAAATATAAAAATATGCAAAGAAAATATCTTTAAAGAAAATTCGATTAAGTTCTCATCTAGCATTTTTTCTACTGTAAATTCGCCCATCTGTAAATTTCTAGTGTTATCAATGGAAATATTTTTGCATCAGTTTGTGAGTGTGCTGTAAAATCAGTGTTTACCCACACCAATAAAAACCTAATCCTTCGAAGTCTACTTATTCACCATATTGGCCCTTATTACACATTAGTGTGTTTATTGCTAGATGGTCTGTGTGACCAATAGCTTAGCTTTGAACATTTTCTTTCTGGATTTTTCCTGTCTGATGCTTATTCACATTTACCCCTTCCCTAAACTTGTCTAAACTTTGGTGTTCAGTGATCATACACAGCTTGCAAGAGCTCTGCTTTATTTGCTGTCTGATTCCAACTGGCTGTTCATAGCAATAGGAGATTCACAATGCTCCACCCAGACTCTGCCTGGGAAACTCAGCCCTTAAAGGGGTACCACACAGCCTTTCCTCTCTAAAGTTCATTGTCCTTGTTAGTCACAGTCACAAATTTGACTAGATCAATCAGTCTATGGAACTCCTACCCATGCTATTCCACCATACTTTCAGGAGATTTTTGAAGGCCCATGCCTACTTAGGTGCCCAGCTTGCAAAGGAAAGTGGGTGCCTAAGTGTTCTTTTAAGTTTTTGAAAAATCTTCCCTGTGCATTTAATCATACCTTCTGTATTGCGTAAAATTAAGGACAACATTTTCAAACTTGGGTGCCTATCCATAGGCACCCATACATGTATGCAACTAAATAGCCTAATTTCTGTTGGCCCCGAACCATTGAGAGCTGTAGGGTCTCAACATCTCTGAATCAGCTCATTTATTTAGATAATTACATATGGTTTTAGGTGTCTTTAAGCTTAGTCACCCTGTTTGAAAAATGTGTGCTAACTTTTCAGAGAGACCTTTACCAGGTTTCTCTGTATGCACAGGCCATTTACACACTCAAAGCCAGACTCTCAGCTGATGCAAAACATCGTTGCTCCAAAGATCTGGCCCTCAGTTGCTGTGTGTTATTTCTTGCGTATACAAGTGATAAATTGTGCATGAGCAAAAGTCATCTGAGGTCATTTTCCATTTTCATGAACACATATTTTTGCAAGTATAAATTCTATCACTTGCATGCACTAGAAATCATATGCAAGTGATTCGCATTCCCTAATGCAGGCCACTATATACGTATAGATGGCTCTTTACCATTCCTAGTCATATTGCTCATTTTATTCTTTCTAAGTGTGTATCTGCATAGTAAAAAACCTCCCATTATTACTTTCTGGAGTTTTTCAGAAGCCTTTTGGATTTCTATCATCATGTTGCTTCTAATCAAGTAGTCTCTAGCAAATTCTGGCCATCAGCTTACTCCCTTTGTTATTTTTAGTGTGAGCTATAATGATTTTATCCCAGTCATATTTCCTCCAAGGTCTTCTATCTCAGATACATGTAGAGCTATCCCTCCCTACTAATATTCTCTTTGATCTCTTGTTAATGACTTAAATTCCTTCATATTTTAATCCATACTGATTTTATTTTTCCTTCTCTCCTGTTTGTTTCTCTGAACCTGTAGGGTTTTTTAATCATTGTCTGGGCTTTTAGCTTTCTTTCCTGATTTCCTTTTCCTTAATATTTCTTCCTCATTTTTAAAAAAAGCTTTTGTGTTATTTAACTGGTGTTCCTATTAAAAATTGAATTATCATATGTTAAAAATATATATTTATATATAAATTATACTGAAATTAAGTATTTGTATTTTTCTTTCTCATACGCACACACGTGTGCATATACATATAGTGGTCACGCTCATAGCAAGTGCAGTGAGGTTGAAAACCACATTTCATTATAACCTCTTATTTTTACATGCTCATAATTTTCTAAAACACCAACCATTTGGGCCCCTTTCATGCAAACGCTCCTACATGTTTGTAATTTTATGCACATGAACAGTCCTGTTGAGTGTAAATATTCCTATGCATTAAGTTACGAGCATGCATGAGTGTGTTTGGAGGATCTGGGCCTTAGTCAGAAATTTGGAATGCTTGCTCTCTGTCCAAAGGTGAATTTTTTCACGTGTGAACATTTGAACAAAATGCCAGCTATTTTTGAATTACAGAATGTGTGTGTGTGAAAGGGAGAATACATTTCCCGCACTTAAAAAAACAAAACAAAACTAGTCCATCCCTTTTAGTCAGCAATGTATCAAATGACTGACAACTTTGTAAGTTGTTTGTTGTGGTGTTGTAGCCATGTCGGTCCCAGGATTTCATAATTTGTTAAATTATAAAAAGCAATTTCCCTCACTCCCGATCAAATAAAGGCAATAGTCCTGATATCTAACATATTATAGTCCTCCTTCATCTTACAAAGTTAAGAGAGACAAGGTGGGTGAGGTAATATTTTTTATTGGACCAGCTTCCAGTGGTTAGAGAGACAAGCTTTTGAGCTATACAGATCTCTTCTTCAGGTCCACAACTTGAAAGCTTGTTTCTTTCACCAACAGAAGTTGGTTCAATAAAAGATATTACCTCACCCACCTTGTCTCTCTTAACTTCGTAAATTTAAGAAGGGCTATAATATGTTAGCTATCAGGACTAGTACCTTTATTTGATTGGGAGGGGAATACTTTTTATAATTTAACAAAATCAGGAACACTTTAATGCTGCATACTGAACACGTGCAGTAGATTTTTTTTGAGAAGTACATACTTTAGGATGAACAAAATGGGCCCAGTCCACTTCCATTGAAATCAGTGGGGGCGTTTCCAGTGACTTCAGCAAGAGTTGGATCAGGCCCAGTGTAAATAACAATCTTCTCAACTGTGCATTTATGCCATACTGCTTCTTCCAAACATACAGTCTCCCACTCATTGGCCAACCCTCCTGCCTCCTTGTTATTTTATTGTTGTTATTGTTTTGCCTTTTAAAATATTTTTTGTAATGACTTTTTTAAATGTATGGTGGGAACAAAGGGAATCCTAATAGTAGCATTGGACCATTACTTGATGGAGATTGTCAATAGTAATGCAGAAAATGCAGGAAGATTCAATAAATATTTCTGTTCTGTATCTGGGAAAATGCCAGATGATGTAGTCACATCATAAGATGAAGATGAAATACTTTCCATTTCAACAGAAACTAAAGAAGATGATAAACAGCAGCTACTAAAACTAGACATTTAAAATTAGCAGGTCCAGATAACTTGTGTCCAGGATGAAAAGTTCAACAGGGATAGCTGTGTTAGTCTGCATACATCTGATGAAGTGGGTTGCAGCCCACGAAAGCTTATGCCCGCAGAAATTTGTTAGTCTTTAAGGTGCTACAGGACCCTCGTTGTTTTTGTATGCAAGAGTTTTGAAAGAGATGGCCAAGGAGCTTGTTGAACCACTAATGATTTTTTTTTCAATGAGTCTTGGAACACTAGGGAAGTTCCAGAAATTGAGTCACCTTGATCCTGGTGGCCATCTTAGCTTTCAGCATAGATTAGAACAGGGTCAGGGATCTTCTAACCTGCACAGGCTAAAACAACCTTAGGGCAATTTTCTCTGCACATCCTGGTAGTTAGGACACTTAATTAGGATATGGGAGACCCAAGTTCAAATACCTGTTTCAGTGACTACTTAATTATTCATAAAAAGTGGTACAGCTTTAAGAAGAGAACACCACATGCCAGAATATCCCATAGTCCAATGGTTCGGGCACTCTCCTGCAATAGCAGAGATTCAAATGCTTTTTCTCTGCATCCCAGATGGGTGTCCTAACCATTGGGCTAATGCTTACAAGGGGGGTAACACCACTATATCTGGCCATTTTGTGAATCCTTTACTTCTGTCAAAATGCTGAAAACCTGAATGAAATTATTTGGGACAAAACAAGATGTTTTGACTTTTTCAATTCGGTAGAAACTATTTGGCGAACTCAGCACAAATTCATCAATAGTTTAAGTTGACCTGAAATGGCATTTTTTAGCAAACTATTTGTCCAAAAATTCTGCCCCGTTCTATTTCTGAGTGCTTTACCTTGCAATCTTAATTGTTATTTTTAATATCATTCTTTTTCATTAATTTCTTAATTTATATTGCACCTTTCCTGCCAAGTAAAATATAGTCTGTTTGACATTGGTTTAAAACTTAATCTTAATTCAAACTTGAAAAAAAACTGTATCTCAGGAAGCATTTGTTTATGCCAGTAAGCTCAGAATAATGACTCCAGCATTATTGCTAGAGGGGGAAAAATAATATTCATTCCTTCAGTATAAAATCAGTATTGTTTCTGGCAGTAGAATAAACCTTGAGAAACATAAGAGCTTAGGCATTGACGTCTTTATGGATAAAGCCAGCTCCTGCCCACAGACTGCTTTCTCCTGATAGTGTTCACATTATGCTTGTGCCTTTTTGATAATATTTACAGAATTAGCAGTATTACGGCTCAGCCTTACTGACTGTGTTGCAGGACATGCCAGATATTTTCTAGAGTTCTCAAAAAACCATTTGAAGACATTCTTAATCACTAGTTGTTTTGTCTTAAGGGATAGCATGGTAGCGAGACGAGATGAGGATGAGGTAGGAGTTGTCAGGTGGTATGTGCCTCAAAAAGACATTGCTAGATAAGGAAGGGGAGCAGCGATTAAGTAGTTCTATCCCTGTACATTGCAGCTGTAGTGGAATAGAGGGGGCCTGGAAAGACTATAATCCTTTCATTCTGCCTTTTTTTTTAACATGTATTTATTTCTACTCTGAAAAGTGACTATGTAAAACTGGCACCCTTTTACCAAACAGATCAGCTCCCTGTGTGTTTTGAGACTAATATCTAATAACTTTCGAAAAATAATACATTTTTGCTCCATTTTACTCCTGTTTGCCTTGCGTAGCAGAGAGAGGCTGAATTATTTTCCTTCTTAGGCATCAGCAATCAAATGATTTATTAAGTTCCAATCAATTACATTTGTGCAAGTTCACTGAAGTTAACAGGCGTACACCTGTGTCACTGAAGGCATCATCTGAAGACAACAGTGTTACAGAGGCACCACTGAGGGCATAGTTTAGCCTGCCGAACCTTTATTACAGGTGAGGATGGACAAGAAGGGAAAAACCCCATCTTGGCTCTCAGAACATAAGCTGAGTTTGCAGAGCTGGCAGTTAGAAAAAAAATCCTTTTATTTGTAAACTTTGCATATTTGAGCGGGAGTATTGAGAGACAATGAACCAGGGGCCTCACAATGTCATTTTTCCAGAAACACTTCTCAGAGTAGAACTGCTCTTTAACTCTCTCAGAAAAACTGTGCACTAGGATGTCAGTGACTGGCCCTCACTAATAATTCCTTCCAAATGTAGAGGTGTGGGCCCTAAAGATCAAAAAGTGTAAGCTCCTCTGCTGCTAAACAAGCTCCGGTCATGTCTCTAGTCCATGTGTTCTGCTACTTAGCATGAAGTTATAAACGTGAATGTTTTGAGTTACCTACATCAACCAGTCTTAATGGGATTGCCATTTTCTTGAGCATAGGGGCAAATCCAGAGATATCACTCATTGGCTGGGGAGCCTTGAAAAAGCACCAGAATTACTCTCTCTTCATAGCAGCAGCAAAATGGCCAAAATAGACTCTCATGTCTGCAGAGAGCCTAATTTAAGTGATCCTTTTAAAGGTCTTGAATGCCTTTCTTTTATACTTAGGCTTTTGGGAGGGCGGGGGAGGAGGGGGACGGAGGGCGAGGGTTGCACTGACAAAGCTACACCATTGCACACCTAATTCATTGTTCTGTATCATGCGTATGTAGCCGTTTATACCTGTGCAAAGCATGGCCACCTTGAGCAATTTTTTTTTGAGCTATTGGAGTGCAGGAAAAGCATCTAAAAACATTCTTAAATCAGGGGGGAAATAAGCTGATTTCATCCTGTAATTAAAAAATGGCCAACTGGATTTTTACTGGAATTTCCTTAACAATAAATAAGTGTTACCATTATTTTAAATTCATTTTTGAGCTAAGAACGAGCCTGGGAACTTTGCCAGAAAGTTATAAATACCTGAAAATAGGACATTAGAAAGAAAGTGCCTCCTAAATTTATATCTGTAGAGTCACAACTCTATAGTTTTATTTACTTTATTTTTAAAAAAGAAAATCAGAAATATTTATTTAGGGAGTCAGTTTTTTCTTTCATTATTTAATTAATTTATTTTTCTGGATAAATAGCTTTTTCTGGAGACAGTTTCTTCTCATTGATGATCAGAATCTGCCACCCTGAGTCAGTGAATAGTAACTTACTCGTGGAATAGTTCCATTGATTTCAGTGGGACTATGCATGGAGTAAGATGTAGGCCTTACTCAGGCTATGTCTACACTGCAGGTCTACAGCGGGACAGCTATGGCTTCATAGCTATGCTGCTGTAGTACCATAAGGTAGACGCCTTTCAATGACTGAAGGGGGTTTTTCATCACTGTCGGAACTCCATCTCCCTGAACAACGGTAACTGGGACTACAGAAGCATTCTTCCATTGATCTAACTGAGTCTACACCAGGGTTTTGGTTGGCCTATGTACAGCGCTCTGGTTGGTATGAGTACAGCACTCAGGGGTGTGAATTTTTCACACCCCTGAGCACTGTAGCTATGCCAAACTAACTTTTAAAAGTAGACCAGGCCATATGGTAAGTATCAGAATCTGGCCCTTAGCTAGAAGTCTGAGTGAGGTGACACAGAAGACCTGATGCTCCATTCACTGGTACCAGTATACATAAGGAGTGACTCCACTGAAGTCAATTGGAGCTGATTCAGCCTTAAATTAGGCATAAATGTAATTTACACCCACGTTAGGGCCTCTTTACACTGCCAGTACAGTATAAAGGGCCTTAGTGTAAATGAGAATCAGGCTGAACTGAGTTACACTGGTGTAAAACTGGCCTAAGTGAAGGAAGAATCAAGCTCATGCAATGGGGACAAGAGAGGGGGTAGAGATGGAGTTGAAGAATAGAACAGCTGGCACCTTCTCTAGGCTCTAATATTCAAGCATACCCATTTGTTGTTGCTACACGTCCCAGCCTCCTGCGTGCCTTTTATTAACAGAGAGAAAAAATATTACAGAAACATTTTGGGGGGGGTGATTTGTAATGTTTCAGATGCTCCATGTGTTACATACCTGTGTAGGGTACGCATAATAAATCTCACGCTACATGCTTAAACAGATTACTGTCGGCTTTTGTATGTGCAGTGGCAAGTGCTCTAAAGGTTAGAAAAAGCTTCCTTAACAAATTTGATAAGATAGTGCAGTGAGCTGTAAAGGCATAAAGTCCTGGGGGTCATAGACCAGAATAGAAGAAATAATTATGCATGGTAATGGGTAATTACGGATAATGGCATTTTTGGGGGGGAGGCAGAAAATACACAGCCCCACAGCCTTGCCTGGAATGCACATTGTCTAGCACATTAACTTTATAGCAAGCTAAAAGTTCAGCACTGGAACAAAAACAAATCCCAAATTTACAAGGGAAATATAGTAGAAATTTTCTTTTCAGAGGCAGAATTTATGTTTAAAGGCATAACAAAAGTCCATCACCCCCAGTCAAAAGGACACTGATGTCTAAGCAGAAAGTAGTTAATGGTGCCAGCTTTGTTTGACATCTAAAATAGCTCTGTCATGACTCTCTGGTGGGAGAAACATATTGTTCCAGCATTTCTGATTATTACTTTAGGGAGTGATTTCACACCAGCCTCTTTCAAGGCTACTGTCTGACTTCAGAGCCAGCCATGAATTGAACTAACACACTGCTGGGGTAGCATTGCCAGGCTAGTTAATAGGGGAGTTAGGATGCATCCAGCTGAGCAGGGGGAAATTGTCAAGTTCAGATCCTAGACTCTTATGAGGGCTGAAGACATGTAGTTCAAGAATGAATAATTATTCAAATAGTTGTGGCTGCTTTGTCCTATGATAGGGGTTGGCCTGCAGTAAGGCAGAACCATTACTATGGTGAAAGCAATCACTCTTAATTGAAAGTAGTATGAAAATGCAAAGCAGTATCAAGGCTGTAGCTTAGACCCTCAACTGTTGTCAGTGGAGTACAACTTGCTGCTGCTGAGATGAATGGGTTTTTCTTCCCTAGCTTAAGGGTGTGTGCGTGCGTGCGCGCATGCATGTGTAGATACACAAACTTGGTTAATGACCATGAACATACAATTGTAAACAATCAGAAATCAGCAAAGGCAGAAGAGAAGTTCACCTAATAACAGTTATGCACAGTGCACATACAGAATTCATTTTCCCTTCTGATATGTAAATCCATGCAGCTCCCACTGAAATCAGTTAGATTTCTGTATGTCTAAGGCCATATTGGGCCCTTTGTATATTAAGGCATACATCTGTCAATATAACTAGTGTGGTACTCGGTGTGTTGGTCACTGATTTTTATCAGTGTAGGCTGCATGCGTGTGTCCCCGTATAGATGCTGTCCCAGTTCTGACCAGGAAACTGAGACGGCTCTCACGATCGAATGAGTCGACACGACCACAGATTAGCTGAGCAACGAAGGCACCCAGGCCAGGTTTATTGCGTGTGGCCCAATGAGAAATGCCTTACAGAGTATTTCTGGGTCAGTTTCGCATAGGCGGCGTTACAATGGTCTCGGCCCAACAGCGGGACTTTCCGTTATCCCCTAGACCAGACGCCGGTATTCCCTCTGTCACCCTCTTTTATACACTGTTACATACACTTTTGTTCTGCCCCCTTTGACGTAGGTAATTGCCACCCTCTTGACGTAGTCTAATACCACCTTTTTCCGCTGATTGGCTGATTTGGGCAACACCACTTCATGTATCATTTCTATCCATAAAAGTGTCATTTCAGAGAGTTAGTATCTTGGTATCTCCTATACCTGCTACATATTTTAGTAATATTTTGGCAATCTTGCAATCTTGCAGTATCAGCACTTTTTGTGCCAGTTTCAGTTAACTTGAGTGACCCCTTATACTTCTGTTCACTCGGCTTTTTCCATTTAGGCCTTAGCCTGTTTTACAGGCCTTAAGCTCTCACTTCTTACTACAACTAGCAATTCAAAGAAATTCATACATACAATGAGGCCGAGGAAATATTACTATGAGAACTGTAACTTTTGCATTTCTTGATTATAAGTTTAGTTATCTAATTGTGTCCTTAAGATTGCATTATTATACATTTTTGTGTTTAGTTTGCCGTGTTATTTTCTGACAAAAAAATATAAAATAGGGAAAGAGTGATTTCAACACTGACTTGGGTGTTGATTGCACTGTGTGCATTCACAGTTGCATACCCCAAAATATTAGCAGATGTGAGAGTTCCTCTGATTTGTGGACTGGCATTATGCAGTGTGCAAGGTACCACATCCTGGTGCCCTTACCCAAGCCAAATTACCATTATGGTCAATGGGTCACTAATTTAAATCACCTTCTTCTGCAAAACAAATGTTGAATAGTGGGCCAGTTCCTCAGCCATTGTAGACTGGCATGAAGTTGAAGTGAATGGTACTATGCTGCTTTATTCTGTTTATTGACCTGGTCCACTCTTAAAGCATGTGGCTAAGGAGAGGCACATTGTGTCTGGGCCTCTCATAGGGATGTGGATATATAGGACCCTTCGGTGTGGCTGACCCAGGATCTTGCCTCTTTAAAAAAAAAAATCCCAACCCTCTTGAAATGAATTACTGGTTAACTACTATTAATATGCCATAGACCTGAAGAGCCGTGTACAACACTGAAAGATCAATAATGGTATTTATCATGAGGTATATTGATCTTCTATGAAAGAGTGGCTCGTATTTCACACCACATATTTCAGTGTGCAAAAGTAGCAGAAAGACTGTCTAAGGCTAAGTAAACAGGTAGAAGTGAGCTTAGTGATTAAGTACAGTGTATGAGCACTAAAATGGGCAATGATAACATCATTTTGCCAAGGGCAGCAGATGTGCGGGAGGGTGTGGATGGCACCATATGGCAAGCCTGTGACTTGCCTGGGGAGGATGTGGATGGCACCACATTGTGTGCCAGTGGGGAGGGAAGGATGTGGACAGTGCCATATGGAGAGCTGGCGATGGTGACCGGCAGGCAGGAAGACGTGGGCAGCGCCATGTGGCGTGCTGGCCTCGGTGACTGGTGGGCAGGAGGATGGGGGTGTATTGTGTGCCGGCATCAGTGGCTGGGGTGGGGGAAGACGCATGTAGCACCATATGGCGCACTGGCGTCAGTGACCTGAAGGATTTTTCTAATCCCTTCCTCCTTGTACTTGTGCATTTGTGGGTTGCACCTTTTGCCTCACTGTTCAACCCAGTGTTCTTGACCCCATTTTTGCTACAGTTGCACAAATTAATAATTTAAGAATGTTGATAGAAAATTACAGAGGCAGTGTCTGAACTCCCAAGATACTTGGCAGACTCAGGGCAAGGCTGGTCCTGCACACATGCACCGAACTAGGTGCAAGGGGCCCCTCCTGGTTCACAGGCCTGGGGACCAGGGACAGTTAAGGATAGTATAAGGTTAGCACTTACAGCGGCACTAACCTTCCAACGGGTGTAGGGAGGGGCAGAGTTGGGAGCACATGCGGCAGCTGGTTAAGAGGTAGCATCAGTGGTACTTGGAGCTTTGTGCCTGATATTGATGCACACCCCATGTGCAGGGATCACTTTATTCTCCACTGAAGTGCAGCCACCTCTGGAGGGAGAAAGTAGCAGCACTGTACACCTGTGGAGGGTTTTATTTGGGGGAACAGATAAAAAATAGCTTTTTGAACTAAAACAAGGGAGTCAATCTAGGCAGGCTGTAATTGGCAGAATGCAACCTGCCCAGGCTACTGAGGCTGACAACTCTTCTTTAATACATGCAGCACCAGGTGTTCTTTAATGACTACGCGTGGCCAAGGACTTGGTTTTATGTCTGATGTACGACGCAGTTCCTAACCAGTACAGCACTTCCAGCATCGTGCTGGAACTAAAGGGAACGTGCCAGCTACTGAGTAACCACCAGCCCCTCAAATTACCCAGCTTTTCCTTGAAGCTCTTCCATTTAGGACAGTGGTCCCCAAACTGTGGGGGTTCCCTCCCTCCTCCTCAGGGGGCTGCAGAGGAACATTCGGGAGGCGGGCGGTGGGGCCTGGGTCAGCCCCCATAGGGTTCGGGGAGGGAGCGCCACTCAGCCCCACTCCGCCCCCAACTCCGCTCCAGTCCCAAACTTGGCCTCCAGCCCCAACTGTGGTGCTGCTCCAAACCCTGGGCCCCGTTACTGGATTCGGCTCCAGTTGTGGCCCTGGCACCCAGGGGGGCGCAGACCAAAAAGGTTTTGGGACCACTGATTTAGGGAGTGACTAACCCTGTCTCGGTTTAGTTTAAGAGCTGGTAGAGATGCATGCAAATTAAATACCTAAAAGTCTTGCCTTCAAACACAAAATTCTCTCCTTTTAAAGTATTGTTTCCAGCTTCGCTTCAGGAGATTCAGGGAGATGGTTTTAAAGGTAGAGGGCCTGATTTTGGTCCCTAATCGTGCCCATGTGTGCTGCTCACAGGTGCAGTATATTGAGAGAGAATGCCTCAGGAGCATCTGCACGGTAGGGCCAAGTGTCTTCTTGCAGCCCCCAGCATCTGGTGTATGCCAGGAGCAGGAAGAGGCGTGTGGTCCTAGTTCTCAGGGCAGCCAGCACAAGTGTGCTGTGAATTCAAATAACTCCTCAGCTGCTCCAGTTTTCACCAAAGGCCATTTTGGACCTCAAGAGCAGCCCAGAAAGCAGGTGGTGCAAAGGTGCCGTAAAGCTGTGCCTTCGGTGTTGTATATCTGAGGACATGCAGCCCTGAATCTAGTCAAGAATGGTCCAGGGAAAGGCAGTAACCAGTGCTGCAAAGAAAAGCGCTTACGTTTTAAATCCAGGGTGCAAGAGTTGGCTGCAACCTGTGCCAGTTCTCAGCTGCCCTTTGCACGATGTTGCCATTTGCTGCTCTTTTGGAGTATAACGTGGTAGCACCATGAGACCTCACTGGGGCTCCACTCTTCTGCCTTATCTCGTGTGGCAAGAGCATTTGGGTCTGCTCCAAAGCCCACTGCAGTAGGAGTTGCTCCAGATAAGGGAGCCTGTTACGTTTTCCCTGATCTTTCTTCCTATGCTCCAAGTCCTCCTGGCTTTCTGGTGTGATGTTAGAAGTGCTTCCTAGCCCTCCGGCTATCACTCACGGTGGATGTTTGTCAGGACCGTTATGAGAATTGTGCATTCATGATAATTTCACAGGTTCCGATGAGTCTAAAAGAGCAGCTCATAGGACAGGACAGATTATTGGAGAGCAGGGGATGGCGGAAGAGACACAAAGGGGCAGACCAATAGATTCATCATAGGGCCTAAGCGCTAAGCTACCAGGGACAACAGCACCACCATCTCAAGGAGAAAGAGGGTGTCAGCAAGTCATCCCCGTAACTCAGTCAGGGCCAAATGATGACTGCCCCAGCACGGCTATGCTTGAGAGGGGGAAGAAGGTATTCCTATGAAAGAGGCAGCCATAATGCTGCAGCCTGGGCTTCCTTTCAGCCCCTCCAGCAGTACTGAACACCCAGACGGGGTGTGTTTGATTGATGTGGAGCATGATTATGGCTGCACCACTGCTCCAGCTCTTCCCAGCCTCAAAGACCTTTGCAAGCACCAGGAGGCCATCGCTGGAGCTGTAGGGAGCACAACGTCCTTTCTAAAAGTGCTGCATGTGAGCAAGCTCCCCCAGTATGCTGGCTCCTTCCCTGCACAGGCATAAAGTGCCCCAGCACAGCTGTGGTGCTAGGATCTTTAATGGAAAGTGGTTTTGTCTCTAACGATGGCAGCAGATCCTGACCTTGCCGAGATTTCAGTGGAGATGGCATATCTGTGCACTTAAACATACCTCTTCCATAAGCTCCTGAAGCCACATTGGCCTTCCATTGCCTTCTATCTCCTGTAAAATCTGTAACCCATCAGGGAAAGGATGGAGGACATTACATTTGGCTGTTGACATATAGTATGAGAAGCACAGCAAGCCTGGCTGCAGTATTATTCCAAACCTAAGTTTGGGATCAGGGTATTACAGGGATTTATTTGATGGACTAGCTTTACAGTTCCAGTCACCTAAGTACAGATCTGACCAAGGTCACGGCTGAGATGAACTTGGAGGGTAAAACTGGCAGACTTTGCCTAGCAGAGCCACAGGAGTGGAATAACAGCAGCGCTAAAACTGGGATGAAGGTGCAATAATAGAGCTATATGGGAAAGATCCCTGTTTACATTACCTGATACATGCTGAACATTTCTCAAACCTACACCACAGCATTTGTGAAAGCGAGGCCACTAGAGGTCCACTCAGAGGTAAGTGTCCAGATGACTGGATTTGCACTCGAGCAGAGCCTAGTTATTGGGAAAGTCAGGATAGAGAGAAGACACGCAGTGTTTGAATTAGCAAACTGCTTTGTTTTGAGATGTGTAAAGATAAACTCCATTGAACTCAACAGAGTTACAGCAGGGATGGAACTGTGCCACAGACCTGGAGTGATACAATGAATGATCAAGGGATCTTAATTTCAAGCAAGGACAGGAGACAGGGATGGATTGAAGCCTGTGATAAATGGTACTCTTGAACATTTGCAGCTGGAGTGAAGCTCATATATAATGCTTTACAATGAGGGTCCATGTGAGGTAGGTAAATATTGTTGTGTCCATTTTACAGATGGGTAACTGAGGCACATTAAATCACTTGACCCAGGTTACACAGGCTTTGTCTCCGTCAAGGATTTTTTATAAACATTCCCTTACCATTGTAAGCACTGGTTCAGCTGTATAAGTGTCTGCAATGTTGGGAGCCCTAGTATAGAGAGGTCACTGGCTGGCCACCACTGGCTTTGTTAATACCATGTCATGTCACCTAGCTCAGAACGGATCTATTCAACATCATGTTACAAACAGCAACAGCAGCAGCCGTCTACACTCGGGATTGTAACATCGCAGACACCATTGAAGCTGAAATGGTATTGGCAATGGTGGGAAAGCTTTAGAAAATGTCCGTAGTGTAGATAGGGCCACAGTGACTCAATTGCAGAAGCAAGTGGTGGAGTTCTAAAGGATTTGTGTCTCTGATAAAATACACCTTTGTTCAATACTTAGGCATCTACCCTGCTATATGAGTAACATACTTAAAAAGTTACAGCATTGTTTCCTGTGCTCTTGTATTAGAGCCCTGCACTTAGGCTATGTCTTCACTGAAGGTGGCAAATTCGCCGCCATCAGATCGACTTACCTGGATCAACTGAGCGGTCAGTGAAGACTCACTTAGTCGATCCGGAAATCGAAGTACTTTGACCACCTTCTCAAGTGGCGGAGCGCTGCATCAACGGGAACGCGGTTCCCGTCAGCGCAGTGCAGTGAAGATGGCGCGCGAAGAGAAGCACAGAAGTTGACGGGAGTTATGCAAGTTTTTTGCGTAGCTTGCGTAACTCCAGTCGACTGCTGCCAAATCTCCGAGATAAGTGAAGACAAGCCCTTATACAAAAAGGTGGATCTGCAACCGATCCGCATCCATGAGAATAAAGGTATATCCGACCCATGATCTGCACTCCATCTTTCATTGATATCTGCAGTGGCAGCAGCAGCCCCAACCCACCAATCAGCTGTTTGGCCCCTGCAGCTGCTGAACAGCTGATTGGTGGAACAGCTGATTGGAGGCCAACTCCAGGGCCTCAAACAGCTGATTGGTGGCTAGAGCATGGGGGGGGCTGGCTCGCCACTCAGCTGTTCGGCAGGGACCTGGGTTGACAGCTGCTCCAGCCCTGCCCCAGAAGTTACGGAGGTCATGGAATCCGTGACCTCCATGGCCATCCACATCCGATCCTCAATCCGCAAAAATGGTCCGTGGATTTGCAGGGCTATACTTATATTAGTGCCTCTATACCCATGTGGCAGTGTGCTGATTATGCTGTGGGGGAGGCACTGCATGGACATGTGTATCACAGAGTAGGGGTGTCAAGCACCTGCAAAATATTAGAGGACAATCCCCCTCCCCTCAGAGGATTTACAAGACACCAGACTTATCTTGGACTAGTACAGAGGGAGTGGAACGTACACATTCATATACCAGCAGCTGCGAATGGTGTTGGAGCCTGACCGGCAGGAGGGGAAGGAAAGGGAATGGAGCTTGCTTTCTTCAGACTGTAGGGGAGGGTTATGGTGGAGGTGGCCCACAATCTATGCAGTCAGGGGTGAGACTGAGAGCACAGTCAGCCCGGGATCCTGTGAAGCAACAAAATAATCAGCACCTCTTTCTGCAGTGCTGGGGAAACTGGTGCAAAGGGTTCTGCTACGGGTGATTGTGTGAGAAAAACATGGCTGCCTTTTGAGTCTGTTTCTAGAGGAAGAGGATTGAGTGTCCCTGCTGAAAACAGTCTTAAACCACCCTCAGCGAATCAGGCTTTGGATTGTGATTGTGCACATCCTGCTGTGCCCTGGGTATCGCAGCTCATGTGGCCTGCATGCTCGTCTCCCCACTGTTCTAAAGCCATGTTTATAGAGTGCCCTGTCACCTGCAGATCACCAGGTACAAAGGGGTGAATGAAGGGAACCAGTGTCAGTTTGAGGTCAGATTCTTTCTGCTTTGAAGGGTTAAATCAGACTTGACATACAGCTGTGATGCACTTTTAAAATGTAAAGTGTAAATCAACATCATTCGAGCTTACACCTGCTGAGGTTCTGGCCCAATATCTTTACCTTCCAGTCCGTTTTGTCTCAGGTGAGATAGGTCTTTCAGGCTCAACTATGCCTCTGAATGAATCTCTGCCTGCTCATGCTCCAGCAAACAGCAAGTACTGCCTCCCTTCAGCTTCCACCTCCTCCTATCTGTCACCCCCTGTCAAGCTAGCAGATGGAGAAGCAGCTTGGTGAAAGGTGAAAGGTAACATTCTTTATGGGCCCTCCTGTTTCATAACCAGCTGTGGGTTTTTTTTCTTTTCAGAGGGACGGATGCTCATTCAGGACATTCCTTCCATCACCAGCAGAGGGCATCTGGAGAGCACATCTGACTTGGTTGTGGACTCCACCTACTACAGCAGTTTTTACCAGCCATCCCTGTATCCTTACTACAACAACCTTTACAACTACTCCCAATACCAGATGGCAGTGGCCAGTGAATCCTCCTCTAGTGATATGGGGGGCACACTCGTAGGGTCCCCTGTGAAAAACAGCCTGCGAAGCCTCCCAGCCACATATATGTCAAGCCAGCCAGGAAACCAATGGCAGGTAACAGAAATGATATTGGGATGCTGTGTGAAATGTACTTGGGTCCAGAGGCTTGGTTCTAAACTCATTTACACTGATGGAACTCTATTCGCTTCAGTGTAGTTGCTCCTGATTCTCAGCAGTATGAGATTGGAATCACACGCTAGATGTGGGTTTCGGTGCGTTTAAAAAAGAAAAAAGAAATGGGATCTGAAAGCATTAAGAAAGCCATGTGACACTGTCAGTGCAACTGAAAGGGATTCCCTCTCTATTTATTTAATTTTCCTTTGAGAGTTCAAGATGGCCTTCTGGAGAGGCTGTGTTCTGTAGGATTCCTCTTCATTCCTCTTTTATTTCCCTTCAAAGACCTTACATAGAAGTGACTCCTCTTCCCAGCCTTCTAAAACAGTCTGTGCCACTCTCTGATTGGTGGCACAAAGCGGGACACAAAGATGTTCCCCCTGTGAATGTTACTTCTGCCAGGAAGAAGGGATTAGATTTGGGACTTGAAGTTGGCTCCTCCAAGCCAACAGTGTAACAGTTGGTGCTTGCTAGGCCAGCCCTGAGTCATCTTTTAGGCTTCCTGTACCACTAGTATATGCAACATTAAATACAGCCCCTCCCCCTTAACTTGAAATAATATTAACCCCTGAGTGTTCAAAGAGGTAGGCAGGGCTTAAGAGTAACTCAACTATTTTTTATGTTTTTACATTTTTTTACTATAATTAAATTGCTTAAATTTCTAAATGATAAGTCATTTCAAACTGTACAAGTGGAATTTTTCATTTAAAATAAGGACAGTGGCAAAACTGTTTTTCCAGGAATTTTAGAACTGAAAATTCTTTGCAGCCAATCCTTTCCCACAAAAGTTTCGATTTCAACAATCTGCATTTTCCATCCAAAAATATTTTGTTGAAAAATTCCTAATCAGCTGTGTAAATAACCATTTGTATGTGGTTTACACATATACACCTGCAGCACCCGCAAGTGTGAAACGGGAAAAGAGGCTGTCCCAGGTGGGCCCACAAACTATCGGTCCATTGTATTGAACCCCTAAGCCAAACAAATTATAACTGCTGCCATTTTTTTTACCTTTTCCAACCTACATTTTCCAGTCTGGAGAGGGACCAAGGATTAGCTGAGGTTAGAGACAGCCAAAAAAAGAAAATCTGAGCAAGTGAGAGGCTGTCTGGTCAGAGAAAGATAAATCAAGGCTAGGAAGTGCAGTCACAGAGAGTGCCACTCAGCACCTCAGGCAGCACATTCATCACTCTCCTTTGAGAATGCTCCCCATGCAGCCACATCTTTTATGGCTACCAGCTTCCCTGGGTTACTTGTCTCCCTCTTGAAAAGCACGAGGGAGTTAAACCAGTAGTAAAACTGTAAACAGAGCCTCCCCGCTCAGGGTTTGATTTCCAGCTTGGGTAGACATACTTGTGCTAGCTCTCATCAAGCTAGCGCTCTAAAAGTAGTCGTGTAGCTGTGGTAGCACAGGCTACCCATGTCAGTACACACCCATCCGGACCCTGTAGATATGTTCTCAGCATAGCTAGCTAATGCCACTACCCTGGGAACACTACAGGTTTTAGTGCACTAGCTTGATGGGAGCTAGCATGAGTATGTTTGTGTGAGCTGAGAATCACCATCCCCATCCCTCCCACAGCTCCAAGTGTAGACATATCCACAGAGAGAAGGGAAGCTTCTTTCTTCAGAGGCTCCACTCTGAGACCCACTGACAAGAGAAAGGTAAATTGCCAGCAAAACCTCATTTCTTTCAGGGTATAAAAAGATATTCCCCTGAACTGACAGAGGCTTGGTCTATTCACATCTGAGCTGTGCGGCAGCATTGGAAGTGTTTTGCATTCCAGTATACCAGGCACCTGAAATATCCGCAGGGCAGTTAAAGTTCCTCTCCTCACTCACAATTCTCTTTGAGTGAGGCTTTCTAAATGCTGCGTAGTTCTTTTTTCACTTCCTCCTCATGGAAGGGCCCTTTTGGAAACCCAGATTAAGGACAACTCTTGAGGGAAGATGGTAACTTCAAGGTTGTGGCTTCATGACACGCTCCGTTTTCTCCCCTTTCAAGTCCCTCACACCTGAGATCATTCCTGCTTTTCTGAGAAAAGAACTGGCCCTCCCACCTTATGTCTGAACTCAATGCTGACACCGCATCCTTCAGAGGAGTGATTTGCTCCTTCCCTCCATGTATAGGTGCACACACAGGAAAACTGGAGCGCTGCTGCCTCTCACCCAAAGTGGTTGTTAGAGGCTGTTCTGGTGCTGGATTCAAGAGTGCTCAGACAGGTCACAGACAGGGGTGTGGATTTGGACTGCACTCATGACAATCCTGTGCAGTATCATTGGTTTACTGGTCTTAATTTTGTTTAATCTAAGTTTTACTTGTTTGGGTAACATGATATAATGCAATACGATATCACTTGTGAAATGTTATCTATTCTGCCTATCACTGTAAAGCTGTGTTTGTACAGCTCCTAGCACAATGGGGTCCTGGTCCAGGGCTGGGGCTCCAGGTGCTACCGCAATGCAAATAATAAGTAATAATATTTGCATCATGGACAATATGCTATTATAATGGACTGTCAATCACACGATTCACAACTCCTCCAACCAGTAGTGATCCCTCCTGTGGTTGTCTCACTAACTGAGAAAAATAGTGGAAAATGAGGGGTTCCTGAGTTGACATAATACAGGGTGTATGAGTGCAGTCTGAAGAGCTACATGAGAATTAGATGGTGCATGAAGAGGTAAATGGAAGACATCATACACTGCATAGTGGAGCTAGTGGCTAAGCTATTGTGCTCTGACATACAGTGTAAACTTGAATCTAGATTATTTCTAAACACATGAATTCTATGGATCTTTGGCTTGGGGTAAGCTTTGGCTCACAGTCTAATATGCATAGTTACAGATATTTGTACATGTGCCAATTACCTATAGTCTGAGTTACAGTTCCCCAGATGTTTAAAATATGTGGGGTTGTGTTTAACAATATTGGGGGGGAGGGGGAATAATCTTTTTGGTTAAGCTCTTGTTTTAGAAATTCAAAATCTTTTGTTTCCTCACTAGTTTCACTTCCTTGAGTCTTGGCGGGGCTAACCCAGCTGCAAATTTTAAATGCCAGCTTTTCTGCTATTGATAGTTGGATACAGAGGACAGCAATTAAATGTAACATACACACACAGGACTATTACCCTTTCACTAGCACTTTAACACCATTGCCTTGACACTCCAAATACAGCCATTGAGTCAGATTCTCCACTGGTCTGAATAGGTCCGGCTGTGTTCAAGACAGTGGAGTTAAACCAGTTTATGCCAGCTGAGGATTTGGCCCATCATTTTTCTGGCCAACAAGGACTGGCTGAGAATCTTTTTGGAATCTGTCACTGCTATTCTGGCCAGAAGTTACTGCTAAGAGATTGAGGCATTCACTTCTCCCTGTTGCAGTGGTAGCTGTCCCATTCTCAAATGGCAAGTTAATGAGAACGGCCCAAAAATTGAACCTAGGTCTCCTGCCAGACAATGCAAAGCACAGTCACTAGGAACACGGCCAGAGTCCTGCAGCTTTTTTCCTGCTGTTTGTCTCCGTGGCGGCACTGCAGAAAGGAATGGTGTTGTTTGAAGAGTTATGAATCATGTGACTGGCATATTGTTATAATAGAGGGACAAGGTGTGTATCTCAAAAGCTTGTCTTTCACCAACAGAAGTTGGTCCAATAAAAGATATTACCTCACCCACCTTGTCTCTCTAATGTCCTGGGACCAACACACCTACAACTATACTGCAAACATACTGTTATAATAGCACTGTAGCCATTGTGCAAATTATCATAAAAGGTTTTATAATGAGAGAGAGGCTAGATAACACTTTACAGCACAGGGGGCAGTGACTTTCATACAGGTAATTAAGGAAAGCAGTGTATGACACTGAGGTAGATGAAAAGTAAGTGGGAATTAGACCCCCACTACAGTATGTGGTTGAACATTATGCGGTGAGTATAGCGTATATTCAATGAAAGCTCCCTGCAGGCTGGTTCCAGTGTGGGAAGAATAGGAAATGGCAGTGAAGAGGAAGAGAAAGGTGAATGAAACTTCAGTGTCAATTGCAAATAAAACTTAAAGGAGCGTTTTAAAGTAAAATCTGAAGAGAGGAGATTACTAAGGTCCTATTTCCACTTAAAAGAATTAGCTGGTATTAATATATCGGTAGAGCTATACGGGCAATCTCTCAGCAGAGCCACAAATTATACTACCAAAAGAGTGCTTTTGCCAGCATGGCTTACACCAGCTCTCCAAATGGAATAAGCTATCCCAGAAAAAGGACATTGTTTGGTATAGCTGCGTCTACACTAGGGCTTTTGCCAGCACAGCTGTATCAGGGTGTGATTTTTTTCACACTCCTAATGGCATAGATCTGCCTGTGTAACTTCCTTAGGGCAAGTCTACATACAGGTTTTGTACAATATCATGATTCTGGTTAGGGATGTGATTTTATTTTTTGTTGAAGTAGTACCAGTACAACTCCTCTTGTGGGCACAGTTATATTAGTGTAAAGATGTCTTAGTCATGGTCTACTGTGGTTTGTGGGCATAGCTATGTAGGTTAGGAGTGTAATTTTTGCTATGCTGGCAAAAGCCTTCATATAGATGCAGTTAAACTAGTAGTCCAGTCCTTTTGCTGGTATAGCTTATTTCTCCTGGGAATCTGGTATCAGCTATACTAGCAGAAGAGCTTTTTTGCTGGTATAAGTTGTGTCTCCACTTAGAGGATGCATCAGTACAGCTCTGTTGGCAAACCTTTTAAGTGTACTCAAGGCCCATACTGGTATTACTTAATCCTCTTCCCAATTGGGAATAAACTATACTGATTTAAGCACATTTATAGCTATTACCATTCTGGGGGTGGGGGAAGAGTTGAACTGCTTTAACTGTACTGGGATTGTGGGACAATTAAAATAGGACAACTTTTGTGTGTAGACAAGGCCTTGGCAGCTCAGCTGTTTGCTGTTTGGGCTAGAAAAATGAATTTAGGGAGCAGGCAAAAGAGATTGGGGAGGGAACATGAGTGTGTGTGTGGGATGGGAAGAAGATTAATGCATCATTGAGCTTTGGCAAATAAGCTGAATCACTGAATTATTAATGTAGATTAATGTCAGATTTCATTAGTCTTTGTTCTTTGCAGGAGCTCATGTACTTGAATGGATTCCTGTGGGGGAAAATTTGGTCTTGTGGTTTGTCTCTGGAGGTTTCATTTGTTTGTATATAATTATTCAGGAAACGGTATCCATCACAATATGATAAGTATAATGAAGAGGGTAGTGTTTAAGAGAGCAGCCCTTGCCACATTTTCTGATACACTTTCAGTTACTTAAATGTAGGTTTTCTTGCCAATTTAAGGCAGATGTTCACACAAGAACTGATGTGGAGAGTTAAATATTATTTAATAAACAAAAAAGTACATATGCACAAGAGAGGGAAGGTGGAAGAAATGTAACAGGCTAAATGGTTATTATACATCTCTTTTTCATTCTAGTTCTGCACTTAGCAACTGGGCCCTCCCTCTGTTGATTGTAAGAGAAATTCATGTGCCTTATAGCTAATTAACAGTGAAATGAGTTGAATGGCATTAGCACTGCAAGTCTGCACACGTTCATGTTTTAATGGAGGTTGGTGAATTGGTGTCTTGGGGACCAATCTCGCTGACACCTCTTTAGCTGGAGGTACATGATAAATGTTGAGATGGCTTCAGTTGTCTTGACTTTAAGAACAAAAATAAAGCTTGGATGGAACAATCTGTATCTAGTCAGGCTTAAATGCTCTCCTATAAGAAGGCAGTGCATCATGATAACTGCTGGGCCAACAGGCACAGCCGAAGGATAATGCTGATTTTTGAACGTGTCTCTTCACCAGGTGTTTACATCCTTCCACTCCCTGCTGTCAGATGGGTAACAAGTCTGACTAACCGGGAATTCTATCTGCTTTTCTTCAGAAGACTCCTCTTGGTGGTGGGGTCTTCTCTGAAGAGGACTTCTGTTGTCTGGAGGGTGGGGCAATGTGCCTTCAGCAAGGGTTAGGGACAGGGGAAAGCTCTCGCAAGCTTTTTACAAAACCTCTGGATTTCGGATACTTTCTGGAGCCAAAACTGAAATGCTGAAGCTTTATTTTTAAAATGCAACTTGTACAATCATCATGTTCATTTCCAAAAACCTCCATTTTCATTCCTTCCTGTAGCAGCGTCCGCAGAAAATTTGAAGTAACTGGAAAGTCAAACTGAGAAATTAATTTACTGTACTGAGAAAAATTGTACTGTTAATTGTAAAATGTATGATTAAGGCTGTTGACCTAAACACCTCATTTATTAAGGATTTATAAAACGTGGCATCCATGAATTTTTTTTTGTTGGCTTCAAAGACAAAGCTGTGATAAAGCAGCTAAGAGTGTGAACTCTAAGAATAGCAGCCGTCTTCTCTAAAATATGTCATTCTCATCACCTTTTGCAGTGTCCTTCTGTTATTTTGACAATTTTTCTTTCATTAATCTGACCCATTTACAAAAATATGCAGTCAGAATCTTACATATACGGTGAAAAATGCATAAATGTATACATGCATTTCAGAAGTAACCCGAAACAATCCCAACATGCCCTGTAAGCAGTAAATTATGTACTGTATTCATAAGATACCCTTCACACTACAGATTTATGCTAAAAGTATCCTAATGTTTCTGACAGCTCATGTGTGACATGGATATAATCCATAATTCTTCGAGGAGCTAATCTAAGCAGTTTATTTTCCGATACTGCTGATAGGGCTATATCTCTTGATGTCGCAGTAGTTGAGATTCTGATGGTAACATATTGTTTATGGGTCACTGCTTTTGTCTAAAATAGTAGGTTGGAACAGAATAGCAAAGGTTAATTAAGTTTGTCTATCAAGGAAGGACAGATATAGATGTCTCCTGCATTTTCCATGCTAGAATCAAAGTAAGTCAAGGGATGGTGTCATTGTCTTTTTTTTTTCATGCCTCAGAATGTGCTTAGTAGGTTTTAGAAATGAACAAAAATACTCAGAACAGTATTAATGTAATAAAACTGAGCAACTTTTGTCTGAGGATCTCAAAGCACTTCATAAATGTGAGGCTTAGTTCATTAGCACTGCCCACATAAAGTAGGGAAGGTGTATTATCCCCATTTTACAGATGGGGAAAGACTTAGACTTGTTAAGTGACTTGCCCAAGGGTCACACAGCCATTTGATGGCACAGCAGAGCAGGGAACCCATTTTTTTCCTCCCCTTTTAGGTTTAGAGAAGGGAAAGGATCCAATGTTAAAACAGTTAGCAGCTAGTATTATGTATATGTGCATGGAGGCAGGGCCATATTTACACCTTATGCGCCTCTAGACACAGCATCTTCAGAGCTCACCCTGCCTACAGCTGACCTTCGTGTTTTCCATATGGGGTAGGGGGGAGAGAGGCGCTGGCTGGGCCAGCTCCACACAGGGGGGAGGGGTGAAGTTTCTCCTGCCCTGCCCTGCCCCTGGGGACTCATGGGTTCCCTGGGATCTGCAAGGACACTCTGCACTGGGGTGCTTAGCACAACTCCCTCGTTTCCTGACACTCTGCTCCTCCCCTGGACAGCATGGCTCCGAGGTCGTTACTTTACCAAGCCTTTCCCCTGGCTGTGATTGTCCCAGGAACCTCACCGAGGACCTGATCCCAGCCCCCTTTGAACTGTGTGGGTCTTTGTCATCGACTTCAATGGCAGTAGGTCAGGCCCTAAGGGAAGATACCCGTGCTCTCTGGGTGTGTATTTTTTCTGACTTAGTGTTTCCAACATTTGCAGTTTTATCACAGGCCATGTGATATTTGGTCTCAGCTTTCATTTTAAAAAAAAGCATTGATTATTTTTTGAAACATCCATGATTTTGGGGCCCTGACTCATTATCTCTGAATACTTGGGGTTGGCAGTACTTGAATTTTTACAGGGCTGGTGGGAAAACTGAGCAGCCCGGTGCAGCAACCTGATCTCCTCCTGGTTCTTGGTCTGACTGTGATTCTTGATTCTGTAGAGAGCCCTCCACAAGGTACCTGCAGGGCAGGGGAGGTGCTGTAAGGGACCTGGAAAGATGGGCTGGGCTGGACCCACCTCTTCTGCACAACGTTGGGGAGGTTGCCTAGATGGGCTTTTCTGGGATGATCTGTGTTTGTGGAATGTCATTTTCTTTGAGCTCTTGTAACGTTGGTAAAGGTAACGGTTCTGTGGTTGTGTCAGCCATCAGTAGAGAGCCGGAGGCGTTGTGTGTTCTGGTCATTATGTTAAATGACAAGGCTTTCTTTCAGCAGGTTTTAGCACGCAGTCGCATCTGAACAACCTGCCTGTTGATGCAGAGCCCTCTACTGTTTTTTCAGACAACAGCAACAAAAGAATCCACAGCTGCCATTTACATGGTTTCTTGGCGGGCTCATCTTTACTTTGTGTACCATTTTTAAAGCCCCTCTCACCGATTACCTGCCTGCTGTGCACAATCCATCTTTTGACTCTCTACTGTATTTGCGCAGTATACCGGCAACTACAAATACTGAATGGGCCAAATTCTCCTCCTCATGACTTGCAGCTCCCATCAAAGTCCGTGAGAGCTGTGGCCTGGCTGTGCATCTGAGGGCAGAGTTGGGCCCCAAAGGATTCCCAAATGCAAAGTGGAATGATAATGAAATGCAACTGGTAGAAGATGCCTAGAGCTAAGAAACACTGAGCAAGGGCAATACCATACTTACGTGGGATAGGGGCAGCTATCAATAGCTGTCTCCTTTTCTGCCTTGTAAAAAGAGTGATTTGCTGTAATCCCATAACTCTTTGGAAAAGAGGCCTTCCATTACTATCAGTAGCACTAGAGGCCCCAACTCAGTTGGGGTTGTGCTAGGAGCTGTCCTCATCCTGAAGAGCTCGCAAACTTCATGTAAGACAAGTTGCAATAGGTGGATGAAACAAACAAATGGGCTGGGGTGGGAGAGAAGGCAGGCTTGTGCTGTGGGTTTATTTTAAATGCTGTTTTCAAAATGAAAGGGGTCCATGTTCAAGCCAGAGTACAGGAGACTATCAGCCTTGTGTCCTGTCCGCCAGTTTGACAATCTACCTCAGCATCCCGCTGATAGAAAATGTGCCCTAATATTTACGGAAAGTATCGCATAATGAGGGTACCATTTTGTCCCCTGGACACCCTTTTGAACTCTCTGTTCATACCATGAGCACCCTTCTTCTGACGTATCACCAATGATGCGAGAACTCCCAACCTAGCTGAAGGGGTTAATATAGAGCGACTCCCCCTTTCACTGGGTAACGATCTCATAGGTTCCCATATTTAATACAGTGCTAAGGTCATGACTGTTTGGTTGGCTGGTTTTTAACTGTTACTATAAAATAGAATAGCTAAACTCTATGAAAAGGAAACCTTATGGTTCAGATTTACAGTGGTATATATTCTAACCAGATTAATAAAACAAAACCTAAAGCTTTTAGATTTTCTTGAGTGGTTAATTCAATGCATATTCTTTGCAGAGCCAAGCCTATCTGTTGATCGCACTGTAGTTCATAGACTTGGTGTGAGTAATAAGATTATAAAACATGTCTCTTGCCGGCCAGCTATCACATACTAATACTAATAGTTGTTTTAAGTGAGTTGTTTTTTAAGGAATGGGAGAAAAAGCTTTAAAAGGTGTGAAAGGAAACAGATCATCACCAACATCCTATGGAGAAAAGAAAGAAGACATTCATTCAGTGCCATTGAGCAGTTCTTCCATTTTATTGCTGCTCAAATAATATTATCTCCAGCAGCTGATATTTTTAGTGCATGTACACAGACTCACACACACAAAGTTACTTTAAAAGATAGCAGACCTAAAAACTGAGCTGCCTAGAGAGTTGTCTCATAACACAGAACATGACAACTTGATTGTCGAGGGCAGGCAGAGGTGGTTCTTCTACCTTTTGCTCTACCAAGCTCAGCACAGATTGCCCTCAGAGGTGCATGGCTTGAGACTGAGCCTCTGCTGTTGATATTCAAACCCTTAGGAACAGACTAGATCCTAAGTACTTTATACTGATTTTCTGGCTTTCTATATTGTGTTCTTGCCTTCTTAGGTTAGAGGGCATTGTGGATTTGGAGATGGGGTGTGTGCTGAGGTTTATGTCTTTGGCCCTGTCTCCCTATGTTTTGGGGGAGTGCCTTACTGTCTGACCTTAGGACCATTGGTTTGATCTCTTTTAAGCAAAATTTTTTCACCATGTTGCCTAATGAGTTGGCTCCCGAAGTTTGTTTAACATAGGGTTATTACTTACCTTGAATGAAACTTTAATTGGTTTATTTTACATTTTTGTACCTTGCAAGCAGAGAATCATCTTATAAATTAGTATTATTATAATTATATTAAAGATTATACCTTCAGGACTGTAGGTATATCCTGCCTATCTCTAGGTATATCTATAATTGTTTAAGACCATGTTGCTACCATAAAACAAATAGATATGCACCTTAGTCATGTCACTTGGAATTTAATCCCAAAACAAAGGTAGAATACTGCCCTAAGTTTTAGTAACACACAGATTTCTTATGAATAAGACTATGTTAATTCTAATATGGCAGTTTAAATACTGAAAATGAAAATGAGAAGGAAACACTGGAACATGTAGATTTGGAGAGTTCCCCTAACACACTCATTAGCTGTACCAGGTAGAACATTTCCTGTTTTTCTTCAGAGTGTGTTTGGCATGTTTTGTTGGATAAACATACAGGGCCAAATTCTGGTGAAGCCCACGGAATACAATTGGTGTAACTGATGGCAAAATTTGGCCCACTATGTGTAACATGAGTACACTGTACCTTCAGATGGCATAGCTGTACAGGTGTGTCTTTGGATAGATTACAGGTTTAATACGTACTGTGATCATCCTTCCTTTGCCAAAAGCATTTTATCTACTAGTAATTTAGTGACAAACCAATTTGCGAAAGCTAGATAATGTGACCTCCTGAAGAAAGAGAACCCATGTGCCCACCATGCAGATAGAAGTAAGGAATCGTTTTCATCCTCTCTGCACAAGTACTATGGCGGAGAATGATTTGGAGGACCCTTCGGAGGGAGTGGATCAGAAGGAGACCCGTTTGATCAAAAGGCAAGGGATGCATTCTCCCAGGGACGGGGGTTCCATGACCACCATTCCCAAGAGGAAGAGAATGGTGATGGTGGTCGGGGACTCCCTCCTAAGGAGGATGGAGTCATCCATCTGCCATCTGGACCGGGAAACTAGAGAAGTGTGCTGCTTGCCTGGAGCTAGGATTACGGATGTGACAGAGAGACTGCCAAAACTTATCAAGTCCTCAGACCGCTACCCCTTCCTGCTTCTCCACATGAGCACCAATGACACTGCCAAGAATGATCTTGAGCGGATCACTGCGGACTATGTGGCTTTGAGGAAAGAGATAAAGGAGTTTGAAGCACAAGTGGTGTTCTCGTCCATCCTCCCTGTTCAGGGAAAAGGCCCAGGGAGAGACCGTTGCATTGGGGAAGTAAATGCATGGTTACGCAGGTGGTGTCGAAGAGAGGGCTTTGGATTCTTCAATCATGGAATGTTGTTCCAGGAAGAAGGATTACTAGGAAGAGACGGGATTCATCTAACAAAGACAGGGAAGAGTATCTTCGCAGACAGGCTGGCTAACCTAGTGAGGAGGGCTTTAAACTAGGCTCGATGGGGGACGGAGACCTAAGCCCGAAGGTAAGTGGGGAAGAGGGACACCACAAGGAAGCAGAAGGAGGAGGGTGCAGCAGGGGAGGCCTCCCGATTCATACTGTGAAAGCAGGCCAATCGGCTACTTATCTCAAGTGCCTGTACACAAATGCAAGAAGCCTGGGAAACAAGCAGGAGGAACTGGAAGTCCTGGCACAGTCAAGAAACTACGACATGATTGGAATAACTGAAACTTGGTGGAATAACTCTCACGATTGGAGCACTGTCATGGATGGGTATAAACTGTTCAGGAAGGACAGGCAGGGACGAAAGGGTGGAGGAGTTGCACTGTATGTAAGAGAGCACTATGACTGCTCTGAGCTCCAGTATGAAACTGGAGATAAGTCAGTTGAGTGTCTCTGGGTTAAGCTTAGAAACAAGAACAATAAGCGTGATGTCGTGGTGGGTGTCTGTTACAGACCACCAGACCAGGAGGATGAGGTAGATGAGGCTTTCTTTACTCAACTAGGGAAAGTTTCCAGTTCACAAGACCTGATTCTCATGGGAGACTTCAATCACCCTGACATCTGCTGGAAGAGCAATACAGCAGAGCACAAACAATCCAGGAAGTTTTTGGAGAGGTTGCAGACAATTTCCTGGTGCAAGTGCTGGAGCAACCAACTAGGGGCTGTGCTTCTCTTGACCTGCTGCTCACAAACAGGGAAGATTTGGTAGGGGAAGTAGAAGTGGGTGGCAACCTAGGCAGCAGTGATCATGAGATGGTAGAGTTCAGGATTCTGACAAAAGGAAGAAAGGAGAACAGCAGGATACGGACCATGGACTTCAGAAAAGCGGACTTTGACTCCCTCAGGGAACTGATGGGCAGGATTCCCTGGGAGGCTAATATGAGGGGGAAAGGAACCCAAGAGAGCTGGCTGTATTTTAAAGAAACCTTATTGAGGGCACAGGAGCAAACCATCCCGATGTGCAGAAAGAATAGCAAATATGGTAGGCGTCCAGCTTGGCTTAACAAAGATGTCCTTGGCGAACTTAAACGCAAAAAAGAAGCTTACAAGAAGTGGAAGCTTGGTCAGATGACTAGGGAGGAGTATAAAAACACTGCTCGAACGTGCAGGAATGAAATCAGGAAGGCCAAAGCGCAATTGGAGTTGCAGCTAGCAAGGGACGTGAAGGGGAACAAGAAGGGTTTCTACAGGCATGTTGCCAACAAGAGGAAGATTAGGGAAAGTGTGGGCCCCTTACAGAATGACGGAGGATGTGGAGAAAGCTGAGGTACTCAATGCCTTTTTTGCCTGTGTCTTCACAGACAAGATCAGCTCCCAGACTACTGTACTGGGTGGCACAGAATGGGAAGGAGGCGAACATCCCGCAATGCTGAAGGAACAGGTCCAAGACTATTTAGAAGGATTAGACGTACACAAGTCCATGGGGCCGGATGCAATGCACCCGAGGGTGCTGAGGGAGTTGGCTGAGGTGATTTCAGAGCCATTGGCTATTATCTTTGAAAGCTCGTGGCAACGGGCAGGTCCCTGATGACTGGAAAAAAGCAAATATAGTGCCCATCTTCAAAAAAGGGAGGAAAGAGGTTCCAGGGAACTACAGACTTCAATCCCAGGAAAAATCATGGAGCAGGTCCTTAAGAAATCCATTTTAAGGCACTTGGAAGAGAGGAGGGTGATCAGGAACAGTCAACACGGATTCACCAAGGGAAAGTCATGCCTGACCAACCTGATTGCTTTCTATGATGAGGTGACTGGCTCTGTGGATGTAGGGAAGGCGGTGGATGTGATATACCTTGACTTTAGCAAAGCTTTTGATACTGTCTCTCACAGTATTCTTAAAGTATGAGTTGGATGAATGGACTATAAAATGGATAGAGAACTGGCTAGAGCATAGAGCTCAACGAGTAGTGATCAATGGCTCCATGTCTAGCTGGCAACCGGTCAAAAACGGAGTTCCCCAGGGGTCGGTCCTGGGGCCGGTTTTGTTCAACATCTTTATTAATGATCTGCAGGATGGGGTAGATTGCACCCTTAGCAAGTTTGCGGATGACACTAAGCTGGGGGGAGTGGTAGATACCCTGGAAGGTAGGAATAGGATACAGAGTGACCTAAAGAAACTGGAGGATTTGGCCAAAAGAAATCTAATGAGGCTCAACAAAGAAAAGTGCAGAGTCCTCCACTTAGGAAGGAAGAATCCCATGCATGGCTATAGACTGGGGACCAACGAGCTAGGCAGCAGCTCTGCAGAAAAGGACCTGGGGGTAACAGTGGATAAGAAGCTGGATATGAGTCAGCAGTGTGCCCTGGTTGCCAAGAAGGCTAATAGTATATTGGGCTGCATTAGGAGGGGCATTGCCAGCAGGTCACGGGAAGTGATTATTCCCCTCTATTCAGCATTGGTGAGGCCGCATTTGGAATACTGTGTCCAGTTTTGGGACCCCCACTACAAAAAGGATGTGGACAAGTTGGAGAGAGTCCAGCGGAGGGCAACAAAAATGATGAGGGGGCTGGAGCACAGAACTTATGAGGAGAGGCTGAGGGAACTGGGCTTGTTTAGTCTGCAAAAGAAAAGAATGAGGGGGGATTTGATAGCAGCCTTTAACTACCTGAAAGGGGGTTCCAGGGAGGATGGGGCTAGGCTGTTCTCAGTGGTGGCAGATGACAGAACCAGGAGCAACAGTCTCAAGTTTCAGGGCGGGAGGTCTAGGTTGGACATTAGGAAAAAGTTTTTCACTAGGAGGGTGGTGAAGCACTGGAATGGGTTACCTAGAGAGCTGGTGGAATCTCCATCTTTAGAGGTTTTTAAGCTGAGGCTTGACAAAGCCCTGGCTGGGATGATATAGCTGAAGTTAGTCCTGCTTTGAGCAGGGGGTTGGACTAGACGACCTCCTGAGGTCCCTTCCAACTCTAATATTCTATGATTCTATGAATACAGTATTACCATTACACATAGGATTTTAATGTTTTTAGAAATTATGGCTTTCTGGTTTTCTTGCTTACCTTTAACTGCTATAACAGCCTCCCGGTATAGAAGTTCAAAACAAATAATAATGCTAGCTTCCATAAAATAAAAATTTAAAGATATAGTTAATTCTATTTGGGTACTTCAGAAATATCAAGAAATGGAAGGCAGATTAGATTTGCTCAAGGGATTGGAAATAGGATAAACCTTCATTTCTGAGTATGAATCTGGATCACGGACGAATGGAGACCAAAGGTTTTTACTACCTGGGAGCAATTTGGGCTGTTTGAAATGAGAAAGGGTGGTCTGGATTGAGACTCATAAGATCTTAAATTCCATCCCTGGCTCTGACACAGATTTCCTGTGTAACTGGGGAAGTCACTTAATTTCTGTCTGATTCCCTGGGTTTTAAGAATAAATTAATTAATGTGTGTGAGAGGCTCAGATACTCAGTTGATGGAGTCCATATAAATACCTAGATTGGCATGCTCCATACAGTTTCTAGGGAACATGCATGTCCCCATTGTAGCAACTATGAGCACTGATTGGTCCCATGATTGCTTGTCTCTTTGGAGACTCCAAGGACTGAGTGGCCACTGAGATGGAACTATCTGCTGTTCATCTCTTCTACTGTTAGTCGGGTTTGAACACATAGACAGAATGGGATTAGGAAGCTCACAGTGATACTATCTGTGCTGGGAATAAATAGAGGACTTCAGTCTTCAAGCCCTCTCTCTAGCACTTTCCATGTATTACATTTACTGAACAAAAATCCTAGGAAAATGAATGTTTTTTCCTGAGATCTAAGTCAATAAGATGTAAATGAAGGATAGTGAAAAATTTCCAAGATGCAAATAAATCTTTCTCTCCTCCCTTCTGATTCAGATTTTATATACTGCTGTTCTAATTCTTTCTTTAAACAGATGAAAAGCACAGAGAGCCGACATGCCATGAGCTCCCAGTACAGGATGCACTCCTACTACCCTCCTGCCTCCTACCTGGGCCAGAGTGTGAGCACCCCAGCATGTGTTCCACAGATCTTCACTTTCGAGGACAGCCCCTCGTACTCGGAATCTAAAGCAAGCGGTAGGTGCACAGTCAACCCAGACTTAACAGGGGTCTCAGGGTTTTTTTAAATTCACCTTGAGAAGACACCAAAAAGTAGGATTATTAACAGGGTTGAATTTAGCAGCGCTGAAGGTGACTATCGTAATCAGAGTTTACAAAGAGCAATCAGTTTGTGGATGAAGTGTGGTGTTGTGATACATACGATATTCTGACGTTCACTTTATGGCAGTCTGATAAATTAGTGTGGGAAGGAGGGTGCTAGTTTCAGGGTCTTTTCTGCTCCTGGGTTAGTTTCAGTAGATTGCATGAAGAGGAACTAAACACTAAAGGTTAAAATAATGCATATGCTTACTGTGTTTCAATCAAATACATTTCTCCAGGGAAACATTTACACCAGACTGTTCTGAGATGTCTTTCGAAGAAGGGACCACCCTTTTATTTTTTAAAGGCTCTGTTCACTAAATACCCCTTTGAGACCAACCCTTTCATAGGCCTTCGTGGCTTTGCAATCATAGAATCAGAGCTGGAAGGGACCTCAGGAGGTCATCTAGTCCAACCCCCTGCTCAAAGCAGGACTAACCTCAGCTATATCATCCCAGCCAGGGTTTTGTCAAGCCTCAGCTTAAAAACCTCTAGAGGTGGAGGAATCTCCATCTTCCTAGGTAACCCATTCCAGTGCTTCACCACCCTCCTAGTGAAAAACTTTTTCCTAATGTCCAACCTAGACCTCCCCCCCCCTGCAACTTGAGACCGTTGCTCCTGGTTCTGTCATCTGCCACCGCTGAGAACAGCCTAGCTCCATCCTCCCTGGAACCCCCTTTCAGGTAGTTAAAGGCTGCTATCAAATCCCCCCTCATTCTTCTCTTCTGTAGACTGAACAAACCTAGTTCCTTCAGCCTCTCCTCATAAGTCCTGTGCTCCAGCCCCCTAATCATTTTTGTTGCCCTCCGCTGGACTCTCTCTAACTTGTCCACATCCTTTTTGTAGTGGGGGTCCCAAAACTGGACACAATACTCCAAATGCGGCCTCACCAATGCCGAATAGAGGGGTATGATCACTTACCGTGATCTGCTGGCAATGCTCCTACTAATGCAGCCCAATATGCTATTAGCCTTCTTGGCAACCAGGGCACACTGCTGACTCATATCCAGCTTCTTATCCATTGTTACCCCCAGGTCCTTTTCTGCAGAACTGCTGCCCAGCTTGTCGGTCCCCAGTCTGTAACTGTGCATGGGATTCTTCCGTCCTAGGTTCAGGACTCTGCACTTGTCCTTGTTGAACCTTATCAGATTTATTTTGGCCCAATCCTCCAGTTTGTTTAGGTCCTTCTGTATCCCATCCCTATCTTCCAGGGTATCTACCACTACCCCCAGCTTAGTGTCATCTACAAACTTGCTGAGGGTGCAATCTACCCCATCCTCCAGATCATTGATGAAGAAGTTGAACAAAACTGGCCCCAGGACCGACCCCTGGGGCACTCCGCTTGTGATTGGCTGCCGGCTAGACATGGAGCCATTGATCACTACTTGTTGAGCCCTATGCTCTAGCCAGTTCTCTATCCATTTTATAGTTCATTCATCCAACCCATACTTCCTTAACTTGCTGATAAGAATATTGTGAGAGACTGTATCAAAAGCTTTGCTAAAGTCAAGGTATATCACATCCACCGCTTTCCCCACATCCACAGAGCCAGTCATCTCTTCATAGAAAGCAATCAGGTTGGTCAGGCATGACTTTCCCGAATTCGTGTTGACTGTTCCTGATCACCTTCCTCTCTTCCAAGTGCCTTAAAATGGATTCCTTGAGGACCTGCTCCATGATTTTTGCAGGGACTGAGGTGAGGCTGACCGGCCTGGATCCTCTTTCCTCCCTTTCTTGAAGATGGGCACTATATTTGCTTTTTTCCAGTCATTAGGGACCTCCCCTGTTGTCTGCACATGTGATTTAGAAGACACTTCAGGCCCATCCGCCAAACCCTGCAGTAAGGAAGGACTGGGTCCTCTGTGTGAAATAATATACCCATCTCCATTCTTAACTTTCAAACTCATCACACTACATTGCCTGGTTGAAAAGAATTCCAGAGAAACATATTTTTCTTCCCATCTGGTGTTTTTTCCCATAACACTAAAAAGTTTATTTTTAAAATGTCTGCACAATAGTTTGTTTGTAAGTGCCTCTTGGTTTATGTGTAGTGGATTAACAGTTCTGACAGAGAGCAATAGGATTATGAAGCAAGAGCAGAGCCCTAGAGCAATCAAAGTGCTGATCATGGAATCATGCTCCACTCTGCCTTATGTGTGTGAATTGGACAGAGGGGAAGATGCAGATCAAATGTATTCAGTGATGTGTAAGCCTCTAGGAGAAGAGAAACCACATGGAAACACCACCAGCCTTTTCTGGAAGTAGAACCATCTCTCTTTTGTGGACAGAAGGAACCAATGATACTTCCCACCTCCAGGAGAGGAGAGAACAGAGGGCCCTTCCCCTCTAGCATTCAGGAAGTGAGGAAGAAGTAGGAGAGCAGAAAGCTTTACCAACACCTTGTAGTAACTACAAGGAGAGTCCCTTCATGGTTCTGTTTGGGGGAGTGGCATGGCTTGGCAAAAGGGACATGATTTAGTGGCAGGGTTTAGAGAACAGACTTGGTTCAGTTTTTGAGCATCGTAAAGATAGTTGACAATCAGACAAAGTCAGTGTAGACAGTATAATTAGTCCAATCTGCAGTCAACAAGAATTCAACACAATCCATGCAGGCCTGTGCATAGTAGCGGATGGGTGAAGGATCTAAGAGAAGATGCAGTGGCGTCATGCATAAGGGTCTCAAAGGGGCAGTGGGCACATTTCTGACCCATTGTTCCATCCATAAACCACACAGAATTTCCTGCCCAAGAGACTGATTACTCAGCATGACATTCACCCCTCTCTGAACACAGCCTATTTGAATAGATTATATGCATTATTTTCTGCTTAGGCCACTACAAGCCCACTTACACAGTACATTATCTTTTTACAAACCGTACACTGTAATGTAGGCATCTCTGCTGATATACATCTGCCAAGCACATTTTTATGAATGGATAAAAGATTACTTAGTTTTTATTTGGCCATTTCCATTTCATGTGCCATCCTCAACAGTCTGTGTTCGGTTTTAGTGTTGATTACATTTTGATTACCTAATTTTGGATTTGGTTGCATCATGATGGAAACTTTGATTTCTAACACCAGAATGAAGTTTTCAAAAATGAGGGCAGATATGGGGACAGATTGACAGCTGGAGTAAATCAACAGAGAGCCACTGAAGCTAGATTGGTTTATGCCAGCTGAAGATCAGGTCTGTTATTTTTGAAGTGGCTATTTTCAGACAGACTTCCAGCTATGATGTATCAGATAGAGGAAGAAAAAAAATATGGTATGGTGAAAGCTAAGAGACTTTTTTCTTTCCTTCAGTGGCTGAGAGAAATTAGTGATCCTTGCTTCACTTTCCCTCTCTTTTCTTCAAGTTAATTCTCCTCCCACTGCTCTGACAACCACTGAACAGCAGCACCTTTCTCTGTGTTCAGTGGTCAAATAAGCAGTTGGCTTCACATTCAACTGTAGGTGGCACTTTTCCTTGCATCCATCATTACTAACTCACAAACTAATGACCCTCCCTAGTCAAGCGTTCTTAAAAATAGACCAAAAACCCCTATGCTCTTTATTAACAAATTCATTTCTGTGTTTTTTCATTGCTCTGAAAAAAACATGTGTAATATGCCTGCTGATTTTTAAACTGCATAAACACTGTATTTTCAATAATCATTGACTGCTTGTCCAGGCAGTATTCCACACACTGATATTATTCCCTAAATTATTTCATCAATCAGAAAATGACAAGCAGTGATATGTAATTTAGGGAGATCAAACAGCATTTTCCATGCCCTGAGGGAGTGTTTTTCCATAGCAGGGGAACTTGCCAGGTGAAAGAAGTACCTGGGTTTTTTTTCTAGAAGTTTAAATATGTGAGTAAACACACATGTGCTTTTGCTATGGGCTTTTAAAGAGTTTCTCCTTTTTTTCAATTATGACGAATTACTGGGAATATATGCTGGGAGTTCTCCATCCAGAGACGAGTGAGTATCTTTAGTCTGTTTGCCCAGGGGCTGCAGTCCCATGGAATTTTCCCTTTGCTCTTTATTCCTATGAATATCTTTTCCCTCAACTGTCACTCATAGTATATGCTGACTCAGCCAGAAGGATGTGAACAACCGAATCCTATGCAGTACCTGACATCTGCCTATTCCCCAAGATACTGGCCATACATGCTACAAGTGTTTGCTCATTTAAAGGACCAGGTGCTTTCTCATATTTCCAGTGGTTGCTGGCTTGGACACATGTTAATAGCTTTATTATATATAAAATGACCAATCTCTCCATGGTTAATGATGACCCATCTTTAAAGATGACACCAGTGCAGCTTTATATATCAGCAAGTCCATGGGAACTGCCTTAGTAGTTTAGACGATTCCATGATATGGACATTAGTATATTCACAGCTACTGTAAAGTTGGGGGATCTGTTTTAAGTCTTGTACAATAACCCTCTTGCCTTCCCATTAGCTATATACATATATTAAATGAAACATGTGATATGTTGTTTTCAGCCCTTTTTTCCTTTTCTCCATTTGAAAGAATATATTCACCTAACCTCATAATTCTGAAGTGTACCTGTTCCAAAACCCATGGAGTCACTTGTAGGAGGTTATTAATGAACCACACCACACCTTTCCTGATTTTTTCCCGAATGCATTTTTATTATTAAATACAAAATTCCTTTTTTGCTTTCAGGTACACATATTCAGTGATTTTAAGGCAGTCGGGACCATTATGATTATTTAAGCCAACCTCCTGTGTAACACAGGCTATAGAACCTCTTGCAGTAATTCCTGCATCCAGCCTATAACTTCTTTTTAAAGATTGAACAGATTTGTTGGAAGATCTGTTTATCGGTAGTCAATACATTTTACAGAAATGTAACTGTAGAGTGAAGGAGTTCAGTGGGACTAAACGGACAAAGAAATACAAGTTAGAGCAAAAATTTCAGAGTTAGCAGCACTGGTTATTAAATTGTAATATTTCTGATCAAAGGGCTAATAATCAGAGGTGGTCTTGTAACACGTGCTGCTGTTACCCACACCACAGTCTTCAGTTGTAACTTTGACTTTATACAGACTTTGCCAGTTCAGATATTAGCACTGTTAGTATTTCAGTCAGACCTTTTCATTAATTTTGTTCTGCTATGTTAACTGCCCTGTTTAGCCTGGGTCTGCTGAAAGGAGGTGTGTGAAGAAATAGTTCCTTTTATTCATTTTAAACCTGCTGCCTATTAATTTCATTTGGTGACCCCTCATTTTTGTGTTATGAGGAGTAAATAACACTTCCTTATTTACTTTCTCCCCACTATTCATGATTTTATAGACCTCTGTCATATCCCCCTTTAGGTGTCTCTTATCCAAGGTGAAAAGTCCCAGTCTTATTAATCTCTTCTCATATGGAAGCTTTTCCATACGATTGATCATTTTAGTTGCCCTTTTTTCTGTACCTTTTCCAGTTCCAATATATCTTTTTTGAGATGGGGCAACCAGATCTGCACGCAGTATTCAAAATGTGGGCATACCATGGATTTATAAAAAGGCAATATGATATTTTCTGTCTTATTATCTATCCCTTTGCCAATGATTCCCAAAATTCTGTTAACTTTTTTGACTGCTGCTGCTGCACATTGAGTGAATGTTTTCAGAGAACTATCCACAATGACTCCAAGATCTCTTCCTTGAGTGGTAACAGCTAGTTTAGACCCCATCATTTTATAGTTGGGATTATGTTTTCCAATGTGCATTACTTTGCATTTATCAACATTGAATTTCATCTGCCATTTTGTTGCCCAGTCACCCAGTTTTGTGAAATCCTTTTGTAACTCTTCACAGTCTGCTTTAGACTTAACTATCTTGAGTAGTTTTGTCTCATCTGCAAATTTTGCCACCTTGCTGTTTACCCCTTTTTCCAGATCATTTATGAATATGTTGAATAGTACTGGTCCCAGTACAGACCTCTGGGAGACACCCTATTTACCTCTCTCCATTCTGAAAACTAACCATTTATTCCTATCCTTTGTTTCCTATCTTTTAACCAGTTACTGATCCAGGAGAGGACCTTCCGTCTTATCCCATGACTGTTTACTTTGCTTAAGAGCCTTTGATGAGGGACCTTGTCAAAGGTTTTCTGAAAATCTAAGTACACTATATCCACTGGATCACCCTTGTCTACATCCTTGTTGACCTCCTAAAAGAATCCTAGTAGATTAGTGAGACATGATTTCATTTTACAAAATGACTCTTTCCCAACAAATTGTATTCCTCTATATGTCTGATAGTTCTGTTCTTTACTTCAGCCAATTTGCCTGGTACTGACATTAGGCTTCCAATTACCAGCATCACCTCTGGAACCTTTTTTAAAAATTGGAGTCATACTAGCTGTCCTCCAGTCATCTGGTACAGAAGCTGATTTAAATGATAGGTTACATACCACAATTAGAAGTTCTGCAATTACACATTTGAGTTCCTTCAGAACTCTTGGGTGGATACCATCTAGTCCTGCTGATTTATTACTGTTTAATTTATCAACTTGTTCCAAAACCTCCTCTAATGACATCTCAATCTGGGACAGTTCCTCAGATTTGTCACCTAAATGACTCAGGTTTGGGAATCTCCCTCACATCCTCAGCTGTGAAGACTGATGCAAAGAATTCATTTAGTTTCTCCGTAATACTCTTTTCAAACATTTTCAAATGAATCTATGCCCTTGGATGCCAGGCAGGATTTAAATAATGTTTTAGAGTCACAGATCCTTCCTGAATGCAGAATCAGAGAGATGCCTATCACAGAGTTTTGGCACGTAGAAGACCTGTTAGACCCTTTTCCTGAACTTGTAGCTGTTTCATAGCATTGTCTGTCCAAGCTACCCAGCAACACTGCTGTAGAAAGGAAAGTGTTGCTGCTGTTTAACAGTATAGTTCAGAAACAATACAAGGCAATGGAGGAAGAGGCTGAATCTGGCTGTACTTTATTTACAGCTAGTGGACCAGACTCACTCCCTGGGTTATGCTGATAAATCTTCTTCAGAGATGGGACACCACACAAGCTGTTCCACACCCATCTCTGCCAGGGAGGAGGAGTCAACTTCCACAGTTCCCAAAGTAGGCCTGGCTGTCCCTGGAAGGGATAGGGCTTGGGCAGCTGAGAGATGCTTTCTGCACCTTTGCCAGTTAGCCTCTGCCCATAGAGCTCCTGTGGAGACCTGGCTGGATTTTACAGCTGTTCAAGACAAGCAAAACTCTGAGGGGAACATGGTGGTGATGCTGCCATCATCTTGCCTCTTTCTCAAGGGGCACAGCTACCCCCTGTTGATGTAGGACAATGCAAATTGCAGCCCCCATGTTCATGAAGCTAAAAATGACCTGATGTTGGAAAACAGTCCCTGTCTTCTTCTACCCATGTCTGGAACGTAGTGCGTTGGCTGGGGTATTGGCTTACACAATGTTTTGCTTTTTAAAACTTTCTGCTAAAAAATAGAAAGTCCCAGCTGTGTTCTCGAATATGCCAACTTTTTGCTATGAAAGAGCACTACTAAATGTTGAAAATGGAGACTGTTTTCCACTATTTCTTAAATAAAACTTTCAGAAGAAGAAACTTGAATTAAAAAATAGACAGCTGTTAGTCTTTACTGAAACCAATAGAAATGAGCAGGTAATGTTGTTTTCTGATTTACCAAAAATGCATGCTGATTCACAAAATGCTTTCGTTTATCTGAGTATTTAGTCATTTATGTACTTGGTTCCTGCATAATTGTATTTATTTTTGGCCACTGTTATTTTTATACAGGTTCTTATTTATCAGTCCCAGATGCATATGACACATACAGCTTCTCTCAGATGTGAATTACAAGAATGCCAGGAGGGCTAGCAGGCCTAAAGTTAGAACTACTCTCCCAACTTTGGTTTGGATTGCTGGTGTCACCACACACAAATCAAACCATCATCTTTATGACTGCTGAATTCTCATAATCAGATAGGGTATTTGCTTTGACCAGGATCCTGGTAAATTTCAGCACCTTGCTGCCTGCTTAGAAAAAAATAGAGCAGAGTATGACGCACACCATGCACACCAGTTAACTAAAAGACAGAGCATGAGTGCACTGTGTGCCCTATGACATATCCACACCTGACCAGGATTGCCCACGCATCCAGCACAATGGATTTGTGTTGGTGTGTGTAAGCGTTTCTGGTTCCGGGGGAGGCCACAGCGGCTTCCTACACAGGAATAACTCGCGTTCGGCGAGAGATCAGTTCGGCAATTCGCCCTTATGTGGGGCGAGCACTCAGTCTACCACTCAAGCCCCAGTCGGGGCGAGTGAGCAGGGAGTTCAGTGCTCCAACCCCTAGGCAGGGTGAGCGGAGGCGGATCGCTCAGGCCCTCAGGCAGGGCGAGCGAGCAAGGAGTCTATCGCTCCAACCCTTAGGCAGGGCGAGCGGAGGCGGATCGCTCAGGCCTCAGGCAAGGCGAGCGAACCAGGAGTCTATCGCTCCACCCCTTAGGCAGGGCGAGCGGAGGCGGATCGCTCAGGCCCTCAGGCAGGGCGAGCGAACCAGGAGTCTATCGCTCCACCCCTTAGGCAGGGTGAGCAGAGGAGGCAACAGCTTCAGGCGGGGTCAGGAGAGCAATTCTCCTGGGGTGGCTAGGGAACGGGGGAAAGGGGAGGGGGACGCAGGCCCACCCGTCTCCACTGCGTCCCAGCCCAGGGCCCTAGCAGTGGCAGAAGCGGCTGCCACTGTGCCGGCGGGGCTCCCGCCGCAACACACCGGCTATAAGGCAGCTTCAGCCACAGGCCGTGGCTGTCCCTGGGCTACTTCCTCCCCACTGGCCCTAGTACCTGCTTCCTCCGCGACACGGGGATAGTCCACCTGGTCTAGCGCCGTCAGTCCTTCCTCATCAATGGGGGGTAAGGCAGGAAGCTCCTCTTCAGGGGGCAGCTCCTCCAGGTCGTTGGAGGTGGGGAATGGCTCGGCCTCGGGCAGCTCCTCCAAGTCCTGTCCCGCTGCAGGGAGGGGCTCGGCGGCCGGCAGTTCCTCCAAATCCGGCCCGGCCTCCGGGGGTGCCCGCCACTCGGGCTGCTCTGGGGTCTCAGCCCAGTCTGGCGGTCCCAGAGCACGGCCCCGGGCTTGGGGTAACTCGGCCCAGTCGTCCTGGCCGGGTTGCCTGGTCCAGCTCCTCGAGGGCCCTATCCAATCCCCGGGGCCGGGGTTTGTCGGCGGCGGTTAGGCTCTGGCCTAGGCCTCTGCTGGCGGGGCAGCACATCTGCCTCTGGCAGCAATCTGGGCCCTACTGAGCTCAGGGGCCAGGCTTTTATCCTTCCCCTTCCTGTTGGGGCTCCGCCCCGCGGCTGCCAATTGGCCTGGCCGGGTGGTCCTATCACGGCCCGGGTCCCTTGTTGCCGGGCAGACTCCGGGGCAGGGTGTGAGCTGGGCCAATCAGGGCTCTCGTGCCCTTTCTCAGGCTCTGTCTCCGAGGGAGGCCACAGCGGCTTCCTACAGTGTGTTTTGGGGGGTCTAGGCAAGCTCTCATCTAAGTCAATGGGAATCTTTCTACCAACTACAACAGAAGTTGGATCAAGTCCTAGCAAAATAGCTAAGATTTCCACAGGCCTCCTTTTTAGGTCTAGTTTTCTAAACAGGAGAGGGAATGTTTAAAGAATAAGAAGAAAGCATCAAAATTGGCAAGCCTAAAATGTCATTTTTTTTTAAGTAAGCAAGTAATTAACTTTCATTTGCAACATCATTTCTTACTATTTTTATTATTTCTTTAGCTGTAACAGCAGCTATTAAAACTTCAGTTGACCTTGTGGGGCATTTTATAACAAGACATGGCAAATTATTTTCATATGAGTTTTAAATAAACGTTTTGGTAAATAATTTCATACTTGTGTATATTCTGAGTGGAACTGGATTATTAAAGAATTGATCAATGCTTGAATCAATCTTTAAAGCCTCAGTAGAGGAAGGCACCCCAATTCAAGAAAGTGATTAAATAGAACTGGGTGAAAATATTCATGTGACTCAGTTTTTCACTGAAAAAATGCAGATTTAAATTGACCAAAACAATTAATAAATTCAAGTAGTTTTCAACAAATTATTTCAGCCAAATAACAAAACTTTTTGGAAAAGTCAAAAAACAGTTTGATATGGAATTTCTGAAATGAAGCATTTTGACATTTTGTTCTGCAATTTAATTCAATTTGATTTAAAAATAAATTTTAAAAAGATTAGAAAAAAAACCTAGAAAATGAAAAGTTTTGTTCTACTTCGAGTAATTGCTCAAATCCATTCCAATATAGGTGAGTGCGCGCCCCGGGCACTGGTTCCCGGAACTTGTTTGCCCTTAGCAAGCCCCATAGGGCCAGCTCCGGCATCCCCTGGAGTGCCGCGCTCATGCCGCGGTATATCAGGCGCTGCCGGCCCTGAGGGCCCTCAGTTCCTTCTTTCCGCCGTGATGGTTGTTGGAACGTTTGCCTCTTGCTAACAGCAAGTAGCTTCCCCATTCTTCATTGTTACGTTGTTAATTAGTTTCTGGTAGTTAAGTATAGCAGTTAAGTGTGAATAGTTAAGTGTTCGAGTTAGACAATAGATAGATAGCCCTCAGGGGCTTAAGATTGGGCCATGCCTGGCTCAACCGGTTTTAAGGCCTGTGCTGCTTGTGACAAGGCTTTTCCAGTGAGCGACCCTTACGACCGCTACCTCCGTTGTCTCGGAGAGCAGCACCAAAAAGAAAGTGCAAAATTTGCAAGGCCTTCAAGCCGCGGACCCAGAAGGAGAGGGACACCTACCTGCTTGAAGGCCATCCTGATGGAGTCCACGCTCCGGCCAGACTCCAGACCAGCGCGATCTCCGGCGGCACCGAGCGTCTCCTCGGTGCGCAGCGCCCCACCAGCACCGAAGCGCCAGCAACCTTCGGTGCCGAGGAAGAAGCAGCAGCAGAAGGCCACTCCCAAGAACTCCCCCATGCCGCCAGTCAGGCCGGGGACTAGTCAGGAGATGCCCCAGCCACGTGCCGTGGGGAGTACTCCGGCACCGGCATCTCCTCGCAGGGAGCCTCCCCCGACTCCTGGGGGTGGGGGAGCACCCCTGCAAGGGCTGTCGATGCTGGAGGCTTTCGCGGCGGCACGCACCCTCATGGGCATGCTCACGACTCTGTCCCCCCCCCTTGGCCCAGGGCGCAGGGACCGGTGTCTTGGGGTAAACCCGCGCTGGGTTGCCCCGGTGGGTGGTCAAGGCAGTTCTGGTCTCCCCCCAGACGGTCGCGGAGGGTAGAGAGTACGGGCTCCTCTCCCAGCTCCGACTCAGAGTTGTCAAGCTCCTCGGCACCGTGGATGGTCCCGAGGTACAGTTCCACCTCACGTGGGGATCGCACCTCGGGATCTTGTACCCTGGCACCGAGTCCAGCATGGCACCAGTCTCGATCCCTGGCACCTAGCCCAGCGCAGATCCCGGGGGCCGAAGAGGCCCAACACGCTTGGCGCCGGTCCTGATCCCCAGCACGCAGCCTGGCGCAGATCCGGGCGCCTGACCTGACACGCCCGGCGCTGGTCTCGCTCCCCGGCACGCAGCCCAGTGCGGAGCCCAGCGACAGAGGAGGCTCGATGGTACCGGTCCCGATCCCGGATCCGCAGTCCGCCGCGGCTCCCGTCGCCTGGGGAGACCAAACGAGCTCGGCACCGGTCCAGATCCCCAGCTCGCAGCCCGGCGCGGATCCCGGTACTCGATGATAAGGACAGGCGATGCCGTTCCAGATCCCTGGCGCGCCTGCCAGCACTGGCAGACACGCATCAGCACCAGTCCCGATCCCCAGGCCGTAGCCCGGCGCGGATCCAGTACTGAAAGACTTGGCACCAATGGCGCCTCTGGCACCTCGCCATCACTCGAGATCTTCGAAGTCAGAGCCGGGGCGGAGACATCACGGTTGGCACCGCTCCCGATCTCCTAGGGACAAGTGCCAGTACAAGAACTTGGGGCCCAGGCGGAGATCATGCTCCAGCTTCTCCAGCCACTTGCCCCCCCCCGCCGGCACCACAGGTATCGGCACCAACGTTCCTCCTCATTGTCTCAGAGCAGGTCATCGATGAGGGCGGGCCAGGGCCACAAGTCTAGTTGGCACCGCTCCAGCAGCTCGGGGTCCCGCGCCCACCAGGACGCTTCCCAGTCGGCACTGGGACCAGAACTGGCATGGCCTCAAGGACCATGGCAGTGGCCATACTGGGGTCATGGGTGGCTCAGATGGGCCAGAGTACGGTTTTGGTCCAGTCATTGGTGGCCCAACCAGCACCTCCTCCTCCAAGCCAGCCGGGCAAGGGCCATTCCTTGGAGGAGGAATCGGACCCTCAGGAGGGGACCTCCACGGGGCCCCTCCCGCAATCCTCCTCATCCTCCCCTGACGATGCGGCCGCCAGGGACGGTAGGACGCCCGTTCCTGACTTTAAAGCATACCAGGAACTGCTTACGAGGGTGGCAAGCAACTTGAACCTCGAGCTCAAGGAGCTCTCTTAGGAGAAGGACCCCCTCTTTGGTGTGTCAGGGTCGGCGGGGCCATCCAGAGTCGCCCTGCCGGTGTACAGGAGGGTCTTGAAGCTGGCCAAGGCCCCCTGGCAAACCCCGGACTTTGGCGCCCCTATGTCCAAGGGCGCCGAGAGGTAATATTATGTTCCCACGGAGGGGTTCGACTTCCTATACAACCACCCTGCTCCAGGGGTCTCTTGTGTTGATGCCGCCAACCAACGAGACAGGAGGGGGCCCAGGCCAACACCCCCAAAAATAAAGATAACACCAGGCGCTCCTCGGCCGTTATAACCTGAACTTCTGGTCCTCCTTGCAGAGGTTTACACAGGGGTTGCCCCAAGACCACGCGGTGGATTTCACCACGGTCATTGAGGAGGGCACTGCAGTGGCAGGGGCAGCCCTACAGTCAACCAGCGACGCAGCAGACGCCGTTAGCAGAGTGATGGCGTCGGGCATCGTGATGCGGCGGTGTGCTTGGCTGCAGTTTTCGGGGCTGTCGCAAGAGGTCCAGCAGTCCATCCAGGACCTACTTTTCCATGGCGCTGGCCTCTTCTCTGAAAGGACAGATGACAAACTGCACACCCTCAAAGACTCCAGGGCTACATTGAAGTCTCTGGGGCTTTACACCCCGCAGGCCTCGAGGCGTCAGTCTCTGCTGCAAGCCCAGCGCCAGCCCCAACCTGCCCCTAGGCCCGCCTCCCAGACCCGCTCAACCCCGGAGGGGCCGGGACAGATATAGGCTGCTTAGCCGCTGTGACCGCCAGGGATCCTCCGCGGGCCCCCAACAAGGCCCAGCCAAGGGGAATAATAACAAGCGGCAGTGTTGATTGTGCGCCCGAGGATGGCACTCTTCCCGTCCCACTGGATCTGACCCTACCATTTATCCACAGGCTCAGGCCGTACTACAACGAGTGGCAAAACATTACCTCAGATCACTGGGTCCTCGGTGTAGTCCGCAGGGGCTACGCCCTCCAGCTTATGGCCTTCCCCCCGGACTCTCCCCCTACCCCATCCCTCTTCAGGGACCCCTCTCATGAGCAACTCCTCATACAGGAGGTGAATTCTCTCCTCCGTCTGGGAGCTGTGGAAGAGGTTCCTCCACGGGAAAGGGTTTTTACTCACATTACTTCCTCATTCCCAAGGCAAAGGGGGCCTTGAGGCCCATATTAGACCTCCTCCGTCTGAAAAAATTAATCAGACGCCTCAGGTTCCATATGGTTTCCCTAGCCTCCATCATTCCCATTCTAGATCCAGGGGACTGGTATGCTGCCCTCAACTTAAAGAATGCTTATATCCTTCCCAGTCACAGATGGTTCCTCCGGTTTGCGGTAGCTGGCTGCCACCACCAGTTCTCGGCCCTACCCTTCAGCCTCTCGTCTGCCCCCAGGGTGTTTACAAAATGCATGGCGGTGGTGGCGGCACACCTGCACTGCAGAGGGGTTCAGATCTTCCCCTACCTGGACGACTGACTGATTCGGGGTAAGTCCAGGGCCCACGTGAGAAACAGCCTGGCACTTGTCTGTGTGATGTGCACCAGACTGGGTCTGCTCGTCAATGAGCAGAAGTCTACTCTCACCTCAGTGCAGCGCATAGACTTCATCGGGCCACCCTAGATGCCACCCAGGCCAAAGCCTTCCTCCCACAGCCTCGCTTCGAGGCGATGGCTGCCATAATAGAGAATCTCCACAGGTCCCTCATGACAACAGCCAGGCATTACCTTCAGCTGTTGGGACACATGGCAGCTTGTACGTATGTGGTGAGGCTGGCTCGCCTCAAACTCAGGCCGCTCCAGGCGTGGCTAGCCTCCGTGTACGCACCAGCCAGGCACTCATTGAACAGAGTGGTCATGGTTCCCACTCAGATACTGACCTCCCTGGATTGGTGGAGGGACCCAGGGGAGGTTCTGAGGGGTGTTCCCTTCAGAGACTTGGCACCATCGATAACTCTTATCACGGATGCCTCAGATGCGGGATGGGGGTCCCACATCAGCGGCGACCTCAGCACCCAGGGGCTCTGGTCGGCTCAGGAGAGGTGTCTCCACATCAACGTCCGGGAGCTCAGGGCAGTCCGCCTGGCCTGCAAGGTGTTCCTCAGATTCCTGAGGGGCAGGATGGTACAGGTCCTCACAGACAACACAGCGGCCATGTTCTCCAGGGACAGGCAAGGGGGGGCGCGCTCCTCGGCCCTTTGCCAGGAGGTCATTCGTCTTTGGGACCTTGCAGTGAGGCACGACTTCCACATATCTGCCTCTCACCTCCCGGGGGTCAGGAACGACAAGACGAACCACCTTAGCAGGTCGTTTCTCCCCTGCCACGACTGGTCACTACACCCAGAGATGGTGACTTCCATTTTCCACAAGTGGGGTGTTCCCCAGCTGGACCTGTTTGCGTCGTCCTGGAACAGGAAGTGCCCGAGGTTCTGCTTGCTTCAGGGTCACGAGCTGGGTTCCATTGCCGACGCATTCCTCATAGACTGGATGGGGACCCTTGTGTGTGTTTCCCCCCATTCCGCTGCTGCCCAAAGTAGTCTTGAAGATCAAGAGGGACAAAGCGGACATCATACTGTTCACCCTGGCCTGGCCGAGACAGCATTGGTTCAGCATGTTGCTGGACCTGTCTATCACCACGCCGATGCCGCTCCCGAGGCGTTACAAACTGCTCTCCCAGAACCAGGGTCGCCTGCTGCACCCGGACCTGGACTCTCTCCACCTGACAGCATGGAGACTCTGTGGCTGACAGAGGGAGAGAGAGCCTGCTTGGTGCAGGTCCAACAGGTTCTGTTGGGTAGCAGAAAGCCTTCCACTCAGGTGGTGTACTGGGCCAAGTCGAAGCGCTTTACGTGTTGGGCGGAGTCCTGGGGTATCCTACCAAGCTATTCGCCCATACAAGCGATCTTGGAATACCTGCTCCATCTGAAGCTCCAGGGTTTAGCACTGGCCTCCCTGAAGGTGCACCTGGCAGCCATCTCGGCTTTCCACCAGCCGATGGAAGGGCGGTCACTATTCTCGCACCCCATGTCAGTCAGGTTCCTCAAGGGGGTGGAGACGTTGTATCCGCAGGTCCGTGACCCAGTGCCTCCCTGGGATTTGAACCTGGTCCTTGCCGCTCTGACGGGACCCCCCTTCGAGCCCATGGCTACATGCCTGCCGCTCATCCTTTCGTGGAAGGTAACCTTCCTGGTGGCCATTACATCGGCTAGGCGGGTCTCCGAGATACGAGCTTTGACCCTGGAGCCCCCCTACACCATCTTTTATAAAGACAAGGTGCAGCTGAGACCCCACCCGTCCTTCCTACCTAAGGTGGTGTCCCAGTTTCATTATAACCAGGATATCTTCCTCCCCGTGTTTTTTCCTAAACCACACGGTTTGGAGGAGGAGCGGAGATGGCACTCGCTGGACGTGAGACGAGCCTTGGCCTACTACATTGAGCGGATGGGGCCGTTCCAGAAGTCAATGCAGCTGTTCGTGGCAGTGGCGGACCGGATGAAGGGCTCACCTGTCTCCACCCAGCGCACTTCCACCTGGATCTCCGCCTGCATCAGGACCTGCTACGAGCAGGCGAAGGTGCCGCTCCCAAGTGCTGTGTCAGCACACTCAACCAGAGCACAGGCCTTGTCGACGGCCTTCTTGGAAAGAGTGCCCCTGCAGGACATCTGCAAGGCAGCGACCTGGTCATTGGTCCACACCTTCACGTCCATCGTACAGCAGGCAAGAGAGGACGCGGCCTTCGGCAGGGCCATATTGATGAGAGTAGCTCAACGCTGACCTCCAAGGTATGGCTGTTTAATCACCTATATTGGAATGGATATGAGCAATCACTCGAAGTAGAAAACAGGGTTACTTACCAGTAACTGTTGTTCTTCGAGATGTGTTGCTCATATCCATTCCACACCCACCCTCCGTCCCCGCTGTCAGAGTCGGCAGAAAGATGGGACTGAGGGCCCACAGGGCCGGTGGTGCCTGATATACCGCGGCATGAGCGCGGCACTCCAGGGGGCGCCAGAGCCAGCCCTACGGGGCTTGCTGAGGGCAAAAAAGTTCCGGGAACCAGTGCACGGGGCACGCACTCACCTATATTGGAATGGATATGAGCAACACATCTCAAGGAACAACAGTTACTGGTAAGTAACCCTGTTTTTTGAGCTGAACAAAATCTGATTTAATTGGATCTGATTTAATTCGATCCAAAACAAAATTTTTCAACTTTTTTGTTTAGCTAGAACAATCAAAAAAATTTCATTTCCGGTTGCCCTGAACCATTTTTTTTCAATTATTATTTTTCAGTTTGGCCGTTTAACCAAAAAGTCAGTTATTCACATAGTTCTTCACTTAAACATATGCTTCACTTTAAGCACGTGCTTAAGTCCCATTGTGCTTATGTTCTTTCTTGATTCAGAGTCTTTGTTTTCCATTCTGATATATTCTGTATGCTGTATAGACTCTAAAATCATACATGCGCAAAATAGGTAGTCCTTGTGCAATTAGAAAGGTGTTTGTTTTGCAGATTCCTTGCAAAGGAATAAGCTTAAAAAGATAGCACTCATATTGCTTAATGAGATTTTTTTTCCTAACCCATTTTTTTTAAAATACCACAGAAAGGCGTCTGACAAGGTGAGATTCAGAGAGGCTTGAATGATGCCAGGCCATTCTGTTAACTTTGTGTGAGTGCTGTCTTTTGATGTGGCCACCATGCGGTGGTACAGAAATAGCAGGCAGTCCCAGATCCCCCATCTGTGGCAAGTCTGACATGCACATGTACATGTGGTAAACCCTCACCCACTGGTAGGGGCTTTTAAAATAAATCAGCAAGTATCAGTTTGCCAGTATCAGTAATCAGTTCCATGGTTTTCCCAGGATTTTTGGCACAAGACAGGGTTTTATGAGGGCTTGCGTTTAGCTGTGCCATAACATTTTGTGTGAATAAAAATGTGGGTTGCAAAAAAATGTGGGCTGCTGGTTGTGGGGGCAGAGCTGCGGTCATTTGGGGAGGGGTTAGGGCAAACCCCACTGTTGTCCCCATAAAGGAACAATCCAATGAAAATGGTGAAGGATGCCCTGCGGAGTTCCCCAGAACTAGGTGATCCAGGCCTATGCAGATAGCATATTAGTATATAAGTGACTGCACCTGGCAATGAGTTGGATGTTTACCCCTAAGACAGGGCACTGAAATAGTAAAGAAAAGTTCCAAGACAAGAGAATGTAAGTAACCTGTCATGACCAGTGGGTGAGGTAGTAAGGGACAGTTGCACGCTCTATGCACTAGATACAGGTAATGGATTAGCGGGTTCCATCATTCACAATGCACATTTTATATGTAAATGGATTTATACTGCGTGCATAAATAATAGCAGTGTATGTTGCGTGCACATGATGTATAAAACCATTCGGATGAAGGGTGAATATCAAAACTTGTCGCTGGAATTTCTTCATTTAGTACCCATTAACATGCCAGCCAACCAGAGTTTTTAATCCTAAGGTTCAGGGTAACCAGTGTGTTTATTTTCAATGCCTGGTTCCTCACAGGCATAGCTTAGGCAAAGTACAAGTTGAATAACCTTCAGGAAAGCTGTGCTGTCCTTCTTTCGGCCGCTGTCTTTGAAAATTGCCTGCAGAGTTAGTGAGCAGGAACAGTTAAGATTTACAAACAATGATGAAGCTTGTCATGCATCTTTCACCATTCATCATCTGGGTGCCGTGGCTGGGCGGTGAAGTGTTCTTCATAAAAACCAGCTCAGTGTGAAATACACCTCGCAGCAATGTTTACTGCTCTGAAACTCGTCAGCAGCCCTTTATAGTAAATCCAGATTGCGATGTGACATTACAGTATATCATTGCAGAGCGCGCTGGGGTTTACACTAGGAATGAGTGCAGTTCACACCAGATGAGATGTCCAAATTGAGTTATGTAGGAATTTGGCTGTTATATGGGGATAGCTTTTGTTTTCTGAGGCCTGAAAGTTAGCTTTAAATATATCTATCTATCTACCTACCTACCTATGGATGCATACATCTATATAGACACATATACATACGTGTATCTAAAGATAAATACACTTACATAGGTATATACGCACACATACACAGATATATACATGACATGTTTATATTTATATGGATAACTATGGCTGTATAAGTCATTTCTTAAAATAGACTACTGTATTTTGACTTTTTGTATAATGACCACATTTCAAACATTAACTATTCAGTACATAAATAAATTTGATCTTCAAACAAGTGCTGTTGAAAATACAGTTGTTATTTGAAGTCCACTGATTTATAATCCCTTTCTAAAAATTCAAAGGGAATTGTATCAAGTTGTTTGGTAGGATTGTAACACTATTTTAATATTGATTTATAGGAAGAAATCCAGTGTATAATTAGTCAGTTGCGTGTCATTTGTGTGTGTATGGAAGACGCAGCAAGTCACATTCTGTCTTCAGCTACACCCCTAGTCGTAATTGAATCCAATGGCATTGCAGAGTGTAGCTCGGAAAAGAATTTGGCCTGTGGGTTTACTTCTGAGATTTACAAGTTTTATACTTGTTTGTTTGTTAATTTTTAGTAGGTATCAAAGACCCAATGTTTTTTTCAGTGCATGTGTCTGACAGCTTGAAAGGTGCTGCTCTGAGAAGCAGAGTTGTGAGACTTTATTCAAAATCTTCAAAAATATGGAAACTACAGAATTTACTGAATCACTGGCATAGCAGGGAGTTTTTTTACATTTGACCTATATTGTTATATATGAGCTCATTGAAAATAAGCAGTCTAAGATAAAATAATAGGTGTTTATGGCCAATTAAAAATGTAAGAAATCCATGTAAAATAGGCATGCCACTGTGCTGTTACATGAACTGCTAGATCTCTGTGTAGTATTGAATCAGGGATGCTTTAGTCTGAAATATATCAGGGGCTAAGTGATGATAGCTTCATAGATGGTACAGCACCCACTATTGGTCAGCATATCCAAGAAAAGCAGTAACTGTCCTGCCACCCTCTTGAAGTTAGATGCTCTGATGGCAGCTAGCCAGTGAAAAATGAAGGACAACAATGGAGATCGCATTAAAATCTTTACCAAGCTATCAAATTTTTATTTCTGTTTTAATTCCAAGTAAGCTGAACTTGTTGGAAATGAGATTCTATGCTCTTCAGGGTAGTGGCTGTGTTTTCCTTTGTATTTAGAAAACATCTAATACATTTTGGATACTACCACATAAAGTACCTAGTATATTTCATTTAAATCTTTGGTTTTTGAGAGTTTATAGCTGTTAACTTTTTCAGCCAGCGGGGAGGTGTAAAATTAATGAAGTATCATATTTACTTTTAGATCTCTCATGTCCATACATTTACCATAGCCGTAGCTTATTTTACATAATTTAAAATGGCCAACAAGACTACACTGAAGAACAAAAATAATACAATACATTATTTGTCCTCAAACTATTTTAAATTAGCACCCAGAATGACAACAGATACTCTGTGACGCTTGTGAATCAAGTCACTTTTTTCCAAATCAGTGCACTTTCCTCAAATAAGTGTTTAATAGTTATTGAATTTTCATTCAATAAAAGTCTTGTAAAATTACATACATGCAATTTACGTTTCAAAATACAAGCGTAGACTTCTGGGGGTAAGGAGTGGGTTCACCACACACATGCTTTACATGTGCAAGTAGAGTTCTGGGCTTTCTTATGGGGAGACTGGTATCAGAATCAGTGAGATGGTCCTGTGTTAATGCTCTATGGTTCTTTAGCAGAAAAACTGTAACATTTGAAAGAAACCCCATTAAGTTACCTTTTCTTTCTTCTTGGGATCATTATTAGCGAGGAATTACATCTTTCTGGTTTTGTTTTTTTGTTGGGAGTGGAGGGGAAGTAAATCTGGAAATCATCTTTTACATTAATCTTGTGGCTTGTATTAGGGGGGTGGAGGGTGAAGCCTGTCATTTGAAGTGTGCAGGTCTCAGGTGGCTGCATATCGAACCAAAGGAACATGTCTGGTCTCTTGACCTGTTTTGTGCACTCTTTCAAACTAATAACTATGCTAACCAGCAGGACTTAGGCATACAATAAATAGTGAGTTGCTGCAGTAACGCTCTAACATTCATGGGAGAGTTGAGATCCATATTAGATATTGCTAATGCTATCTCTGGCTTTTAGGTTAATTACCCATCTTTACATGTGCCTGTTCCCATACTGGTGCTAATCATAAGTTGATTTAAAATGTCACAGCACTGCGTAGGCTTCCAGCGTAGCTGGCTGAAATTTGGGGAGATATTCTGAAGAGATGAAACCTTAGAGTTATCATTGATGGTGTACTTTTTGAAGTGCTAATGATGTCTGTTGGAAATGTTGCTGTCCAGATACTTCAAAATTAGATTAAAAATGTGTAGGCATTGAATTTGATTTTAAAGAAAAGATAATAACTTGCATGTCAAACTAAGTCACGTTACTATGCATCACTTTCACCCTCAGCAGGGAAGTGTCATTTGCTTACAAAGATCCTCCAGAGAGACAAGGCAAAATTGTCTGTAGAGGACTGTAAAAACAGCACACGAGGAGATAGCTCAGAAGGGGGGCAAACTGCATCACAAATAAGCTAACAGTATGTTGGCTGATTATAATGACTGGATTATAGCATCCAGGAGTTGTCAATCACACCTTAATGTTTAGAGAAGTGAAAAGTCAATGTGTAGTTGTTTAATTTGACATGACTCTCAGGTTGAGAAAGTGTAATGGCTAGAGGGGACAGTTAAGTAGCTGTGCTCTATGTCAGCCTGTCTCGCTCTGACTACTGCAGTAAAAGCTTTCCTGATGAGCGATAGATTTGGTTAAATACCAGGATAATTGCTAGCTAGAGCACCCAATTCTCATGTAATGCCTTGTACTACATCTGTATTAGCTCTTGCCTCCGGCTGTTTGAGGTTTCTGCCTTAAAGAGAGTATGTTCCATTATTGTATTCTCAATTGTTGCAGAGCTAAATGGACTGTAATAAATTATATTTCTTTTCCCCTACACCTGTTGAAGTAGATCAGACACGCAAATGTCAAAGCTGCTTTTTGCTTGTAAGTAATTTATTTTTTGCCTACCATACCAAGAGCTCACAGTACTACTTAGACAAAGAAGTTTTTCACTTTAAGATTGTAAACTGCAGACCTTTACAACTAACTCAGCAGGCTGGCATAAAGCCAAATAACTAATTTTACATGTATAGAACAATTTGTCTTTACTTACTTTTTTTTTTCAAGTAAATGAGATTATCAGACAAAATTATTGATGCTTGATATGCGTAATAACAGTATATTATAGTAATATCATTCTCACCATTAATTAAAATTGTGTAATTCCATTCTAAGTGTGTCATTCCATTCCATTGTACTTTTAAATGCTCTTGATATTTTAAGGAGAGAACTTGACATGGCTCAATTATTTCTGTTAAAATAGTGGCTACCATGTGTGTACTAACTGCCCATTGATTTCAATGAGACATTGCATAGTGTGACTTCAGGGGTTACATATTGCGCATTCATTCTGTGCTTATGACTCACAGTGCACATATCTATAACCTGACAGCACTGTGGTGTATCTCTGTGGAGATGTGCATGCTAACAGCTCCATGACATCTATTGACTGAACATCATAATAGCTCTGAAAGGTCCATTGTAGTTTATTGTTCAAACCCCTCCATACCAAACTTTAATATCTGGGTCAAGGCTTTTGCTCTGTTGTAAGTTCTCTCCTTTTGTGTCCGATATGGAAGGGGTCATTGGCACACAAGCATAAGTGCAGATTAGGTCTGGTTGAAAACCTCTAAGAATGTTTTGTGGAAAAAAATTTCATTAACAAAAAAAAAGAAATCACAAAATGTTCTTTGAAACCAAAATCCAAAATATTTTTTGTATTAAAAATATCATAAAATGTCAAAGTGCTGTGGGAATTGTGCATGTGGGTTCCTATGAAAATCCTTGTCAAAAAGAGGAAAAACCTAGATAAACATCAGAATTTACCACAAAAAAACAAAACAAAAACAAATTGACATCCTTGAATTTACTTCACATCTGTCTCTAAAGGAATATTGTTAGCTTTAAAATCATGTGTCGGGTGTTGCTCTCACCAGCATAAAATCATGAGTAACTAATATGTCAGTAGAGTTCTACTAGTGTAATGCTTAGAGCCCTGTGCAGATACAAGATTTGAATCCACATCCAATTCACGATCAGCAAACATGGTCTGAGGATATAAAGCGGATATCCTCAGATTTACAGGGCTCTAGTAATGCTGCCATGAGGGCAGTCCAAAATGCTGTAGCCAAACACATATTTACCTAGAGTAGGCACTAACAACACCTTAGTTGTCAAAAGAGAGAAAATATTTTCAGTCCAGTTCATTGCTAGTTTTACTTTTTTTAAAAACTTTTCCTCCTCTCATCTTGGACAGAGAAAAATAAATTAACTTCCTTTCCCTTTAGTTTATAAATCAATTTCTCCTTCAAGTTCTCTCTTAGTGCTTTGAGGTTTTGATTTCAGTCACTGCAGGGAAATTTTATTTCCCCAAAAACAACTGTTTTCACTGGATTTGTTTAAATGTGGAAATATTTGTCTTAGTTGTATAAAAGCACATTTCAATAATATTTCAGTTTTGAGCCAAATTTAAGATCCCCCTAATAACTCCTAAGCAGGTTCTTAAGCGACTTAGGTCCCTAATTGTTCACAGTGTTGTTGGATCCAAAGAGTTTGTGAGGGAGTGAGGCACCTAAATGTACTCCAAGAGCTGAGCCTAAAGGCTAGATTCACAAAGGGACTTTGGTATTATAATGCTGAGCGTTGCAACACTTAACTTGTAGGCATCCTTGTGCCAGTGGAATCCACAGCCCTGAGTTAGGCACCCAGGCTCCCTATATAATGCAAGGAGAAAATTAGCTGCCTAAGAATGGGATTCACAGAAGCCAGCCAGCTAAGTGATGAGCCTCCAAACCTAGCCAGTAGCACATGCAAAGGAAAGGTGCGGAGGTAGGCCCCACCGCTCTTAGGGCCATGAGGAAGTGTCTCCCTCCATTCAGCATTCATAAGTGTGAACCCTCTCGTGCAGCTAGTTACCCAGGACAAGTCAGTCCTTTCTTGTGACAAAATAGGGAGCTGGGGGGGCATTCAGAGCAGGGATCCAAACCTAGGGCTCCCACATCCTAACCACTGGGCTCATTGTGAAAAGGAGCAGCAGCACCACCACCACAGGTCTGAGCAGCTGGTGCTATGGAGACTTTAGTAACTTTGCGCATGTGCAAAAATGTAGGCACCATGAGGACTCTACCAGTGGAAACTTAGCCACGACTCAACGTAAGTGGTAGCTGAGTGGAGATCTGGAGGATCTCATTGACATCTGAAGGTTGGACTTAGGTGCCTACGTCCCTTTGTGGATCAAATCCAAAGTGTCTATGTTTGTTACTTTTGAAAATGGGACTTAGTCTGAACCAGGAAAACTGTCAAAAGCCCGTGTCTTAGGAAGCTGAGGAGTGGTGCTTAATTTGTAATGAGAGAAGCACTGGCGCTCAAACAATTTTGTTTTAGTTTCATAACTGACATGGCATGCCCAGAGGTATCGAGACTATGAGCTGCCCAGCCCAGAGGTGACGGGGCTCAGCCCTAGCAAGCCCTGGAACCAATTAAGCACTGCTGAGGAGCATCTTATTCCATGAGTAATCCTGCTGAAATCAGTGTGACTACTTGTGTAGTAAGACACCACTCAGTGTAGTAACAGTGGCAGAAGTGGGCCTGAAGCATTCACCTACATTCTGTACTCGTTTGAGCTATTAAACAGAGTTTTCACAAGTCTTCAACAAAAGCTTGGCAATTAATCTTTAAGTGGAAAAAGTCTTCAGTGCACATCAGCATTTCTCTCTCTCTAATACTATATTGTGCCAGCAGAAATAAATACAAATACAACACAGTGGGTCTGTCATAGGCCTTATATTGTATGAAACTTCATTTTATTTGTTTGACTACATCAAAGATCTTTTTTGTTTAGTTTTTGTCCTTATTTTCTAAAGTAGGAATGACTTATCATGGGGGGATTCTTAAACATCTGATTCTCATAAATAGCAACATTCTTACCCTTTTTAAACACTTAAAAATGAACTGCCCATTTTTTGCTGTATATCTTGATCAATACTTATTGAACTGCTGTACTACAAAGCTGCTTGACTTGCTTCCAAATTAATATTTAAAGAATAGATGTACTCTAGTAATATTAAGTCACTTTAGAGTCTTTGGTTATTTTAAACTGTAAAGTTTTTTCAGTTTTAACTCATAACTGATCAGGGTTATTTTTTTTTCCCTCCAGCTTTAAATTCTGACCATAAGTAATTGATGGTGCTACACAAAGACCCACAAAGCTCTCATTGCCTGCAGTCATGCAGGATCAGGTCCTGGGTCTGTCTCCTATAAGCATAGAAAAATATATTTTAACAACATTTAAAAAAATATCTATTCTGGGCAAGTAAAAATCTATTGTTTCTATCTTGTTATATTTGGGATTTTATTTAATTGACAGGTATCCTCTTGATTTCCCAAAGCGTGTAGATCATGTACAGAAATCTTTAAGATGCGTAATATGGCACTTTTGCATTGAGCTAGTATTTTCTTAAATTAACTACTTAGTTAAGCCTGAAAGAGATGAGCTATTTGGTTACTGTTTGATTGCATACAATAAGCTCTTTTACTTTTGCTTTAAAGATTTAAAGGGATAGCGTCAGGATTAAAATTCTCATTTCTCTGGTTGGTTCTCCTACTGCACCGACTCTGGTTTCTTCCCTCCTTGGCCAGACAGGCAGGATCAATAGCCAATCAAGTTGTAGAATTTCTGCACCCTCTAGGACTTTCCTGCTCAAAGTTTCTCAGTTTCATTCCTGCCTCACAAGAGATTAGAAGCCTGACAGGTAGCCTGCAGCTGCCTGGATGTTGTCTTGGCTCTCATTTTACAAATCTAGGGCCTGCAAAGGCTTCCTTTGACAAGTAACCCTTTGTTTCCTATGCTGCCTGCAGCAGGTCTCTGACAGACTGTTCAGAGAGTGCAGCAGTCTCACCCTGCTAGCCCAGACCAGCGACCTGTAGCTGCTGAGCCAGCGACATCATCGAGGTCTGTCCCATGACGCCATCCCAGCAGGCTAGAATCTCCTAGCCAATGTTCTCACAGAAGCCTATAAGCTTGGTTTAAGCTCTGAAAATGAAGTGTTGAGCCTGTAGCTTTGGTGGATGGCTGCCCAGATATCATCCCAGCCGTCCAGAGGTGCTGGGTCGTAGGCCTGTGACTGAACATCAGACCAGTATGCTAAAAGCAGCTGAGCTGGTGACATCAGAGAAGTCCAGTGGGCTGGAAGTATTGTAACTTCATTAAAATATGTGCCTTGATATCAGATCAGATCAACACTCTAGAGTTGCTGAGCAAGTAATGCTCTCTGAGGCCTCCAACTTGACATTAGTCCAGTAAGTGGCAGTACTTAGCTATAAGCTCAAAGCTGTCTGTCTCTTGATGTCAGAGAGGCAGGCTAGTGCTGAGCCAGTAACCTCACAGGGCTTGTGCCTTGATGTCAGCGTAGCAGCTTAGGGTTACCTCATAAACACATGTGCCTTGAGATCAGCCATGACACATGTAGCTGGTGTAAAGGAAGAAAAAGCTCCCTTGCACTGCTGTACTCCCTCGTGCTGCCTACCACACTCTGGCCCCTAATAAAACATTTCTGTCTAAACTGTAAGTAGCAAATTGTATCTATGTTCACTTCGGTCTCCTGTCTTTTTCATTTGTGTGTGAGGAGATGCTGTGGACATCATGACATTGGGTTAGTTTTTGAAATGGAGAAGACTACTTAAAATGATAATGGCAGCCAGAGATACACTACGGACAGTGGAAACAGAAGGCATTGTCCCCCAGACAGACATGCGTCCCTGAAATATTTGAGAAGTAGATGCAAAATTAGGAAGTCAAGTAGATTATGGAGACAGAAGCCGTGGCAAAGCGTACTAATAATATAGGCCCAGTTCTGATACTTTTACACACGTTGAATTGTACCATATTTATCACACTGAAGTCAGTGGGTCCACTTGTGTAGTAAGAGCTCTCAGTATCAGAACCTGGACCTTTGTGATTCTGAGAATATTAATGAGAGCTACTGCTGTCAGTACTAAATACTCTGGCTCCAAATATGTTTTGCAAGTCAGGCTTCTGGAGGATATCTTTCCTAAATTCCTTTTTGCCGAGTAGTTGTGCATTCTACCAGCTACCAAAGAAAAACCCAGCTTGATACCCTACCATTTTGTAGCAATTTGTAACTGATAGAGCGACAACTAAAATCACCACCACTAAGCATTTGGAAAATATTTTCAAAACCAAGGCCCTAAGTTTTGCCCACAAAATAAGCATGTGGCACACACAGACAGGTAGCTGTGAATATTGACACAAACAACACAGGTTGTGTTACGTACAAAATGGGAACTTACATGTACAAGTAGATAGCTGCCGGATAGTTACACAGTTTGCATAAGAAATGACCTGTGTGTGCACAGACACTCACATTTAGGCTTATTTTAATGTAGCCCTTAGTTACCAAAAATAAGGAAACGTTTCCTAAAAGGGATGATTCAGTGCCCAAATTCTTCAGTACTGGCACTGTTTCATAGAATCATAGAATATTAGAATTGGAAGGGACCTCAGGAGGTCATCTAGTCCAACCCCCTGCTCAAAGCAGGACTAACCTCAGCTATATCATCCCAGCCAGGGCTTTGTCAAGCCTCAGCTTAAAAACCTATAAGGATGGAGATTCCACCACCTCCCTAGGTAACCCATTCCAGTGCTTCACCACCCCTCCTAGTGAAAAACTTTTTCCTAATGTCCAACCTAGACCTCCCGCCCTGCAACTTGAGACCGTTGCTCCTTGTTCTGTCATCTGCCACCACCGAGAACAGCCTAGCCCCATCCTCCCTGGAACCCCCTTTCAGGTAGTTAAAGGCCGCTATCAAATCCCCCCTCATTCTTCTCTTTTGCAGACTAAACAAGCCCAGTTCCCTCAGCCTCTCCTCATAAGTCCTGTGCTCCAGCCCCCTAATCATTTTGGTTGCCCTCCGCTGGACTCTCTCCAACTTGTCCACATCCTTTTTGTAGTGGGGGTCCCAAAACTGGACACAATATTCTAAATGCGGCCTCACCAATGCCGAATAGAGGGGAATAATCACTTCCCGTGACCTGCTGGCAATGCCCCTCGTAATGCAGCCCAATATGCTATTAGCCTTCTTGACAACCAGGGCACACTGCTGACTCATATTCAGCTTTTTATCCACTGTTACCCCCAGGTCCTTTTCTGCAGAGCTGCTGCCTAGCTCGTCGGTCCCCAGTCTATAGCTGTGCATGGGATTCTTCCTTCCTAAGTGGAGGACTCTGCACTTTTCTTTGTTGAACCTCATTAGATTTCTTTTGGCCCAATCCTCCAGTTTGTTTAGGTCATTCTGTATCCTATCCCTACCTTGCAGGGTATCTACCACTCCCCCCAGCTTAGTGTCGTCCGCAAACTTGCTGAGGGTGCAATCTACCCCATCCTCCAGATCATTAATAAAGATGTTGAACAAAACCGGCCCCAGGACCGACCCCTGGAGAACTCCGCTTGTGACCGGTTGCCAGCTAGACATGGAGCCATTGATCACTACTCATTGAGCCCTATGCTCTAGCCAGTTCTCTATCCATTTTATAGTCCATTCATCCAACCCATACTTCTTTAACTTGCTGATAAGAATACTGTGAGAGACAGTATCAAAAGCTTTGCTAAAGTCAAGGTATATCACATGCACCGCCTTCCCTACATCCACAGAGCCAGTCACCTCATCATAGAAAGCAATCAGGTTGGTCAGGCATGATCTTTTGAAAATAAGTGACCCAGGACACTATTCCTATTGAGAGTTAGTGTACTGTATCTCAGAAAGTCCAGGGCTATGTGTATACGCTAAGGCATAGGCCTGGGAATCAAGAGACCTGGATTCACTTTCCACCTCTGCCAGAGTCTTGCTGTATGACCTTAAGCGAGTCTCTTAACATCTCTGAGTCTTTTGTTTCCTTTCTGTAAAGTTGAGAACCATGGTAGTAACACCAAAGCTAGCTCATAGCAGTTTTGTGACACTGAATTGTCTATGCTTGGAGATCATCAGATGGAAAAGTGTTGTAGAAATGCAAAGTCTGATATATGGTGATGATGATGATAAATGCCCACTCTGTCAAAAGGTTCATATTTCAATTTGGAGTGAATCTAGCTTTCTAATTTTCAAAATGTGCAGACAATGTCAGAAATGACAACTCCATTGCGAAGTGTATCTATTTGCAGAAAGCATTAGTAGCCAGATTTTCAGCTGATATAAATCAGGGGACTTCAGTGGTACTATGCCATTGTATACTTGCTGAGAATCTGGCCCTTGCAGAATTACAGAGGTTGGCAAATATTTTACACAAGAGGTTGAGTAGCCATCCACTTTTCATAGAATCCTAGGACTAGAAGGGACTTGAAAGGTCTTCTAGTCCAGTCCCCTGCAGTGAAGGCAGGACCAAGCATTAGCTGTTCTAGCCCATCCCTGACAGGTGTCTGTCCAACCTGCTCTTAAAAATCTCCAATGATAGAGATTCCACAGCCTCCCTAGGCAATTTATTCCAGTGCTTAACTACCCTGGCAGTTAGAAAGTTTTTCCTAATGTCCAACCTAAACCACCCTTGCTGCAATTTAAGCCCGTTGCCTCTTGTCCTAGCCTCAGAGGTTAACGAGAACAATTTTTCCCCCTCCTTCTTGTAACAACCTTTTAAGTACTTGAAATCTGTTATCATGTCCCCTCTGTCTTCTCTTCTCCAGACTAAACAAACCCAAATTTTTCAATCTTAATCATTTTGTTGCTCTTCTCTGGATTTTCTCCAGTTTGTCCACATCTTTCCTGAAATGTGGCGCCTAGAACTGGACACAATACTCCGGTTGAGACCTAATCAGCACAGAGTAGAGTGGAAGAATTGCATCTCGTGTCTTGCTTACAACAATCCTGCTAATACATCCCAGAATGATGTTCACTTTTTTTTTTTTTTTTGCAAGTGTTACACTGTTGACTAGCTTGTGATCCACTGTGACCCCAGATCCCTTTACGCAGTACTCCCTAGGCAGACATTTCCCATTTTGTGTTGAACTCATGTTTTTTCTTAAGTGGGGTACTTTGCATTTGTCCATATTGAATTTCATCCTATTTACTTCAGACCATTTCTCCAGTTTGTCCAGATCATTTTGAATTTTAATTCTATCCTCTAGTCTAAAACACTTGCAACCCCTCCCAGCTTGGTATCATCTGCAAATTTTGTAAGTGTACTCTCTATGCCATTATATAAGTTGTTTATGAAGATATTGAACAGAACCAGACCCAAAACTGATCCCTGCAGAACCCCACTCATGACTGAACCACTGATAACTACTCGGTGGGAATAGTTTTCCAACCAGTTATGCACCCACTTTATAGTAGCTAGGTTGCATTTCCCTAGTTAGTTTATGAGAAAGTCATGTGAGACAGCATCAAAAGCCTTACTAAAGTCAGGATATACCACATCTACTGCTTCCCCCCTATACACAAGGCTTGTTACCCATAGCAAAGAAAGCTATGGGTCATATCCTCAGCTGGTGTATATTGGTTGACTTCAGTAGGGCATGTCAGTTTATACCAGCTGAGGATCTGGCCCTAGGCTCCTTGCTATGTTCCTAGGTAATTTAGAGCAAGGACACTCTTGTGCTTCCTGAAGTTTTGACTGGGATGGGACAATTCCACACTTTTCCCAACACTGGGCTGTGGCTTAGTCGCCACAGGTTACATTTAAAATTTTAGTTTGTCTGTTTCAGAAAGGGCAGAATGCTGTTTATAAAAGTGATCCGTAAATCATCTTTGCAATATGCAGTCCCATCACCTGTCACCTTAAAGATGCTATATTCCTGCATGCAAATTGAAGTCTGGAGTTTGTATTGAGTTGGAGTCTCAAAAAAGGCATAACCTTCCAGAAATTCTTCTCTCCTCCCCACCTGCTTACTTTAAATGCAAGTGTGGGGGAGGGAAGCCTTGCTTAATTGTTTCAAAGATTATTTTTTAAGGGAATTTAAAGTCAGGAGATGAGGAGAGTTTAAGAAGTGGATATCTTTTCCAGCTCTTGGTTTCTGATTACAGCAGTTATGGCTCTGTCAGCCTTCCATTTAACTAAAAGTACAAGCATGAACTAGAAAAGAATGGGATAATCCATGATAGATCAGGTTGAATAAAGATCCATTCATATCTTCACCTTTTATCCCTTGTTTGAAGTGCCAAGAATTAACACTATTGGAAAGTACACAATGAACTTGCTAAACTGTGGGCATCCAAGATAATCCTAATTACTTTAAATGTTAGTGAGAAAGGCAGGAGTTTAACGGTGGAAAAGGATTCTATTGTGAAATAGTGGATACGTGCTAAGTGGCATGGACTGGATATGATTTTGTTTCCAAATGCTTAGGCCTGTCATTATTTGTATATGGGAGATGAGCCATAGGTATTATTTATGAAATTTTTAACAGCAGTAAAATGTGTATCTATGTAAAGATTTAGGGCCACATTATGTTGTGTTAACACACATGTGAAGAGGATTTGCTTTTTCCCCCCATTTTTATTTTAACTTGAAATGTTTCAGTATTGAATCAAAGTAAAACAGATATTGAAATGTATTGATCAGGAAAAGTTTTAAGAGTAAGTAGTGGTTGAATGGCACTTTGGAATGAGTCTAATGTGTTTCAAAGGCAGGACCATAACTGGACATAACTGGATTATTGTTATTATTTAATAGTTGTAGGATATTAGCACCCAGTGGTCTGTTAGGATCAGGCCCCACTGTGCTAGATGCTGTACAAACACACAGGAAGTCAAAATGCCTCCTCCGGAGAGTATACAGTCTGAGACCTGACCTAGCAATGAACTCATTGCAAGTGGACCCTCTTGAGTTCAGTGAGGCGGTGCAGCAGGTGGGGTGGGTGCAGCAGTCTGCCTGTGTGGAACTCATTGCAGGGTAAGGGCCTAAGCAAGGTGATAAATGAGAGGGATACAGTCAACATATATAAAGTGCCCACTAACCTCGTCTATCCCTTCAGCCACAGAGATTTAAGGAAGAGGGTTTAGTAGCCTAATGGGTTAGTTCGGGGAAGGCAGCACAGAATAATGTGAACATTAGTGTGCATGTACTTTCAGAGCCTCTCATCTGGGAGAGCCAGAAATATAAAGAAGATCCTCAGCTCTTTTAAAAATTTAAATTTCCAGTTCTTTTCCTTTAAAAGGGAGCCTTGAAAATGTAACTAATGAACGTATTTCCTAAAGATCACAGATTACTTGTAGTTGCTGCCTCCCAGAACTAGCCTTTGAGATCCAGAAAAGCTATAGCCAGAGGTGCCCCAATTTGTAGGAAGACCCGGACCAGTTCACAGCTGTGGGGGCATGATGCCCACACTACCTCTGATGGAAGAAGGGCTGCTACTGGCTCCCTACCAGCCAGCTCTATTATTGAGCAGCCAGTGTGATCTCTGGCTGCAAACAGAGACAGCTCAATAGCAACAGAGGCAGAGCTGAAATTAGTCTCTTGCTGACTCTTTCCCTTTTGGCAAGTCATAAAGGCCAAAACTTTTCAAACCTGGGTTTGTAAATTTAGCAACCTCAATCCAGCAATGCTGAGCCCCTGATCTTCTGAAGAACAAGACACTTTTAGGTACCCAAACACAAATCCAGCTTGTGTCTCTCTCTCTCTCTCTCACACACACACACACACACACACACACACACTCACACATTGTCCTTAGCCTCTCTGTACCTCAGTTAACATCTGCCTACTGCACGGTGATGGGGTGACAATTCAGTAGTTAATATTAATAAAATGCTGAATGAGTCCTAAACCACATCAGACTGCCCACAAGCCCCTCCCACGACTGGGGATCTAGCAGCTCCCCAGAACTCCAACTTATTTGGACAATTATTTCTTGCAAAACTTTGCTCAATGTTGGCATCTTTGCCTGGGCCCAGCAGCTGGGCTTCACTCCTGCAGCAGGCAGCAGATTGAAAGGTAGGCTCTAAAGATGCAAATTCATTTTATACTTATTAATGATTTGTAATAATAATAATTATTATTATTATTATTGGCCACTTGGACTTAAACTTGCTGTCTGTGTCAGGCAGAATATTTTTAAAAGCTTCAGCAAAAATGTTTCCATCATCTCTAAGAAAGAAGTTAGGGAAACAGGTAGCTTTGCTAATTTTTTTTTTTTTTTAATTCCATCCATTTTTCTGAAGACCTCTAGCGTTTCCATGGTTCAGAGCAGGAACTAGAAATTCAGCAGGGGAAAATGCTTTTTGCTCTCCCCATAAACATCAGTTAAGATTGGCTAAGTTAGCAGCCTCTGAAAATCACCATTTGCATATATTCAGTAGAGATTTGTTTAGAGGTTTGCTGTTAAAATCTCAGTATATTTCATCTGCGCTGAACATGCTCCCAGCCCCATTGTCCTTCCATCTGCAATACTGTGCATGGTCCAGGACCCAGAGAGATTGACCTCCAGACCGGATATTGCAGGAGTAGCAGCCACCTTTTTTGTCTGTGGGAAAGAGTGCTGGGCTGGGAGCCATGAGAAGACCATACACTCAGCTCTTGCACATACTGGCATTAATTCTGTGCACTCCACAGCTGTTATTATTGAACAAGGCCTTTACCCCTAACTTAGGAGGCAGGCAAGTAGTAGCCCTTCATTTTACAGGTGGGGTAAGTGAGGTGCTGTGTGCATGGCAAAATAGCTCATGTTTGAAAATGTGGTAGGTAAAACTTGCCCCAAGTGTAGACACAGTGTAACACCTTTTAAAACGTGTTAGCTGGTTGTGGTCTAACATGCTTTTAAAGGTGTTAAAGGTGTCTCACTCAAGCATGTAAGCTCATTGAATGCGCCCTGTACACTCGCTGTCTCCTCCAATTCTATCCTAGACGCTCTCCAATGCAGCTTCCGCTCCTTGCACTCCACTGAAACCACTCTCACCACAGTCTCTAATGACCTCTTCATAGCTAGAGCTCAGACCATCCTTATCCTCCCTGACCCATCAGTCACTTCCAACCATGCTCCTAATCACAAAATCATGTCCTCCCTTAGCTTCCAGGACTCTGTCCTCTCCTGGTTCTCCTATTGGTCTGATCAGTCATTCAGAGGATCTTCCTTATCTGCCCTCCAACTTTCTGTATTGCATCAAACATAAGCTGCTTAGCTTCTCTTTCAAGGCCCTTCACAGCTTGTCCCCACTCTACCTATCATTTCTTACTCACTATCAAGCTGTTGATGGTCACCTCTGATTGGCCCATGATGCCAACCTCCATTGCTCACAAGTTAAATTTTCACACAAGTATCATCCTGCTTTCTCCCATGCTGTCCCACATGTGGGAGAAGCTCTCCATGCACATCCGCAAGACATATATCATCTTCCTTCAAAATCCTTATTAAAACTCTCCTGGGCTTTGGTGCCTACAAAAAATTTGACAACGGTTAGACTGCTTGTGTGCTGAGACCATAGCCTAACATGCTGACCAACACTGTACTCCCCCATCTGCCTATATGCCTCTGTCTATTGCATTATATTAGACTTTGAGGCCTTTTTGTTCTTTATACAGTGCTTAGCATGATGTGGTCCTGATCCGTGACTGGGGCTTCTAGGTACTACGGTAATACAAATAAATAATAGTAATAATAATCTGAAGGTTCCATGGAGAAAGTTGCCTCCAACTCCCCAGATCTTGAGATACCTGGATTGGGTGTGGAAGACAATTCTACAGGCTCCCTTCCCTCCCCTTCCACTGATAGCATGGCTGGCTAGGTGGCAGTGCTGCCATTGGTTTCTTGGTCATATCTGCGCTTTATGACCCTTCTTATGGGGTTCACAGAGCATAAAGCAGAACGTAATGCTTTCTCAGGCTGTATTAACTTCCATAGTATTTGCAAGAAGAAAACCCACTGGGTTCAAATGAGAGCATGCATGGTACTTAGAACTGCTGCAGCCTGCTTCTGCTCTGGCACACTCAGCAGAGAACCCCAAAGCATGCTGCGTTTGTGTCTAGACGCTTTGAGGGACCCAGCATCAGACTGTCTCTTCCCCTTTTCCACATTTACCAGCTCTGTAGCTGGTACTTGCACATTTATTTGCATGGTGAAAAAAGCTCTTGAGCCTTCATAACAAGTGAGGATGGTCTGCTGAATTTTCTCCTCCCTGAACAAGACGGTGAAAGAGTTAATAAATGGCTTGTGTCGCTCAAGTTTAAATCTTTAAAATGGCTTCTTATTGACAGTTTAATGCTTTTTAAAATGTAAACACAGGGAAAATTTACTTTTCAAGCATGAATGTTTTTCTGGTTTCTCACATCAGTGGAAGTATATTATTCTTTCCAGTCCATTGAGTTCCAGGGGATCACTCAAGTTAAAAGTCAGTGCTCTTTACATGTTAGAAAATCTAAGGTTTTGTTTTTGAGGTTGGATTCCCTCTCCCTCCCCCCCTCCTTTTTTAAAAATGTGATATTAGCAGCATACTCATGTTTAGATGGTATAAAATATTTGGGCGCTCTCTCAGGAATAAAGGTGATTAGATATAGGAATGCTCTAAAAAAACAAGTCATGGCCCAATTCTGCAACCCTTAGTCAAACAAGTAATCCTTCCATTTGGAGTGAGTAAGGATTATTCAATTGTATGAGGATTGTAGGATCAGTCACATCTTAAAATTAAAGCTTTAATGAAAGATACCATGTGTTTGCTTCTTTGAACAGGATGGAGTTAGACATTTCTGTTATTGGATCTTTAATAGAACAGCAATGAAATGTAGGTTTAGTTTTTGCTGACACTTAATTTTATGGGCGTGTACAGCACACAATCCTTATGTCCAGTTCCCATGATCATCTGTGCACCTGTCATGCACTCCTTACTTGGACAAAAAAATTGAGTGCATTTGCCTGAGACAGGTATGCAGGATTTAGCCTCTGGAAGCCCTATCATATGCTAAGGACAGTAACTATGTGCTGCTAAGGCCAACAACTGTAAAACGTCTATGGCTAACGTTAGACCCTTGAAGCCACATTTAGGCATCAACAAAAATAGCCTGATTTTCAAAGGTACTGAGCAGTTGCATCTCTAACTTCAGAGGACCAGTGAAAATCAACCACTTTTACGTAGGTGTTTAGATATGAATTTCAATGCCTAACTTTAGGGACTCATATCTGAAAATTTTAGCCTCAGTTTCTATATAATTTCAGATGTTGGTAATAAATAAATGCATAACTGTCAGGCCAGTGTGGGTCAGTATGCAATAAAACATATATACAGTTTTAGTACCTACTGTTTTTTTTAACATCTCTGTGTGAGCATAGCTAGGGCGAGATTTAAAAAAAAAAAAAAAAAAACTTTCTGAAAGTTTATCATGGAAATTTATGGATTTCAGTATTTAAAAATTGAGCCTCTTTGCCATTCTAGGAATATGTACACTAAAACTATTTACAAAACCTATCAAATAAACTTCTCAGCTATTCTGTAATAAAGAAAAAATTATACCCCTGACCCCAATTACTCCTTTCATAACCCATGCTCCTCTCCAGAGTCTGGGAAAACAGATGTTCCTTACAACATGTCCTGGGCTCTGAGGAACCAAGGAGGGAGGCAAGCAAGCTTCAAAATACAGGGCTGATCACCTGGCCAATCAGCCCTGTTTAAACCAGAGGAGCATCTCAACTTACATCATCTGCCAAGTATCCCGTGAGAAGAAAAGCAATTTCACAAGTAGTCAGATTTTATCAAACTGCAGGTCAAAACCAAGTTCTTAAATTGTACTCAGCAACAAATTGGAAGCTAGTGCAATTCTTGGAGCACAGGTACAATGTGTTCTCTGTGAAAAGCACCACTAAATGAGCAAGTCACTGCATTCCACACCTCTGAAGTTGCCAGTGGTTTTCAGGTATAGATCCATGTAGTGGGTATTGCAGTACAGTAGACGCTCATTAGTAGCAATGTATTGGTGCCCTTTTGCTATGTTGCTTCTAAGCGGCTGTTGCTGTTATGGGTGGTGTCAACAATTCACAGTAGGGAAAGTGTCTCCAGGGGAAATGTTGCTCGTAAGCAGTGGTTGCTCATACAAGGTGTTGCTACAAAGAAACATCTACTGTAATATCATTTCGAGGTAACAAAGGCAAGGATCATTTGTAGCAAGTTTTTCATCCTAAAGAAAAGAGTTCAGCTGTTAGTACCTGGTCATCCAGAACTAGCTGGGCATCCAACAGAATAACCAGGTTGTGAACCTCTGTCACTAAAAGTAAGCTTACTTTCCTAAACAAGGCAGATGACATAACCTCTGTCAATTCCTCCAATTGCTTCCTCTAACCTACATGTTTGATGGCTAGCTGGCTAAGATTCATTTCATTCAAACCCCAATTGGCATTAGTCACTAGCCAAGTCACAAACACACCAACCATTCCAGATGAGGTGTAAATTCAAGTGTAGTGTCATCCATCTAGTGAAGATACTGCAAACCCTAATTCTTCACTACCTCTCCTATCTTCCCCATTTACACATAAAATAGGAGGGGTGACAGAGGAACACCAGGCGAGGGGATCTTCAAGGCAAATAAACAACCACCCAACATTACTATCTGGGATCTCTCTGAAAGACAGGTGTGGAGTCACTTGAGGGTCTCGATCTAACCCTACCAGGACCTGGAAGTGTGTTTACTGGACTTCCTGACTGGTGATGTTGAAAGCAGCTAAAGATCTAAACTAGCGAGTGTGGACAAAAACTCTTAGTTAGCCAAAGTACTTATATTATGCATGTGCATTAATCCATTCGTTCCTCCAGTTGTCTGAATGGTTCTTCTGTCTTCAAAACATTTCAGATAAATAAAGCTGAACTGTGAAAATTTGTGTACCAGACTAAGTGATAGCTTGGCCAGCCTGGGGAGAAATGCATTCTGCTGGTTTGTGAGCCAGGATGCACCAGCACCAAATCTAATGTTATACATTCCTTTTATCTGTATGTCACTATGCTAATTTTAATATGCATTCACAGGATACCTGTAATGCCTCCAAAGCCACCCTTTGCATATTTAAGTATTCCCACTAATTTTAAATACATTTGATCTTAGCCAAAAGGTGAAAAAAAGAACCTAGTCTCAGTTTAAAATCTATTTAATCAGACATAGGATCAATTTAACATGTGATTCATTCTCTGATAATACATACTGTTCTGTACACTGTATCAGTTTAAGTATCTGGTTCTATATCTCACATCATAAATGGCTTACAAATTAGCCAACAAAAGACAGAATATATGTGATGCTTTGAAAGGGGATAACGAGAAGCCGGTAAAACTAGATGGTATAGCATTAAAATCTGTGCAATAATTCAAATACCTAGATTCAGTGTTGAGCTATGAAGGGAATGTGGATATTAGGAGCTGAATGAGGAATACCTGATGCAAATGGAGGAGATTGGTAGGAATTATCTAACAGAACTGTGCTAAGTAAACTAAAGAGCAAAATGTATAAGACCATGATTAGGCTAGCTGTGCCATACAGGTCAGAATGTTGGGTAATGAGGAGGAAGAACTATTTCTGCATTCTGCTGAAATGAGAATGCTCAGGTGGATGCTGGGTAAGAAGAGAGAAGATAGGCTATGCAATTAAACAGTATGAATCATGATGCAGGTAACCCTCATTATGGAAGAGTTGACAAAGTATTGACGGAGATGGTTGGGTTATATAGACAATGAGATGTGGATTATTTTGGCCAGAGAGTACAAGGTCTGGTAGTCACAGAATAAAGACCACAAGCTGCTGAAGGAGGACATGAAAGATATTCTTGACTTGGAACAAGAACTGCTGACCCTGAGTAATGGGACAAGGCAAAGGTGAAGAAAATCTGATTCTATATCCTGTCCTTGAAGGATGAAGAACTCAAAAAGAATTAAAGTTTCACTTACCTCTTACATACACCAAAGGACTTACTCTGTTAGTGGGTCAAATTCTCTGATGGCATAAATTGGCAAAACTACACTGAAGTCAACAGAGATGGCAGCTTTACACTATTATAGAATTAGGCTTAATGACATTACATTGCTGTATAACAATGTAAATGAAAAGAGGACCAAGTCCATAGCTTACTTTTCATCTCTAATGATATGCTTCTCTGAAAACAAAAGAAGAAATTAAACTGCAAAAGAAAACCTGTGATCAGATATCTATTAACCCACAGAAGCTGGAAAATTCAGTGGTATCTAAAAACGGGATCACATTCTGCTACCAGTCACACTAGTGTAAATTCAGAGTACCTTCATTAACTTCACTGGAGGTTCTCTGGATTTATATTGCTGTAAATGACAGCAAAATCCAGCCCATTCTCTTTAATTCAACTTCCATAGTTACCAGACACTTCAAAAGTCTGCAGACATTCAGTGACCGAATATACGGTAGGTAGTGCTTACCTTGGCATAGCTGGGTGGTTTAAAGATGGAGTTTAAACTTTAACACTGCATTTCTTGTTCTTGTGTGGTTGTTCTAGATTAATCACAGCTTCTAAAAAACCCCAGTGATTGTAAACTGTATTCTCTTTATAAAAGAGCTCAGCCACTAAATTGTAAACTTCAGAACACAGTAAGTATTGATGGTTAACATGTCAGGGACCCATTCAGCTTCTGCTGTGATTTAGTTTTCTACAAATGACTCTTAACACTCAACTACCAATGCATTTTGCTAATTACATCATAGATTTCTCTATTGATGAACAGAATCTGAATTAACACAGGAGCACTAATGTTACCCTTTCACCATTATTGTTGTACAAGAAGCCGTAGCAGATGCTGACAGTTAGTTACACAAACATTAGTATTAATGATTGGCCATTTGGAATTGGTGACAAACTGCGACCGATGGAATTCTGAGCCTGAAACCAATCAGGAAGTTAATGAGGAGAGAAATTACCACTGCAGCTTCCAGGTAATTACATTCTGGCTAGGCAGGAAGGGAGTGTTGGGGATGGATCTCAACTCATCTAAGGTTAAGCAGGTCAGAGACCCTTTTACTTGGTTTTTGTATCTACTGTGAATTGTAATGTTGCAAATATTTCTAGCCCTATATTCTGAAATTCTTAATATTCAAGTTGCTTGCAGTCTTAACTCTTGAGACTGGATGTTTGTTTTAGTTGCAGCATTAATTACATTCTTATTTTATTGCTTAACACCCCCTCATGCCCCTTAGTTTTAGATATGACTCTGTTCACACTTCTTGCCTTCCGTAGTTATACAGTGCAGTAGGTTGTATTCTCCCCATGTAGGAAAAATAGCATAAGAGCCAGGGAAATCTAAGTTTCCTTCCATCTCAGGAGTTTAAAGTGGCACCCATCATCATACAGTAGTGTCTGAGGGCCTCCCTTGCTAACTAAATTAGCATGGCAGCATCCCTAATGGACTTCTTGGAGTCTCCAGACCTGTCCCTGAACCTCATCTTCCCACTGGAGGGCAGAATCTTTTCTCTGCTGGAATAAAAAGAGGAGGGCACAGTGCCATAAACCAGCAAATGTCCCAAGATCCATGCTCCTTTTCTCTTTCCCAGTCTCCAGAAGTGGGGTCTCCCTTGGCTCAGTGTAGCAGATGGATGATTCTGTCCCAATGCCCTGGCATCCCCAGCTGATGTAACTTACTGCAGTTACTGCAGAAAGCTGTAACAAAAGGTTGTGGAGGTGCTCAGATGGCT